>NC_132870.1:35265000-40265000 GCF_048164855.1 Canis lupus baileyi | reverse complement strand
CAGCTGGGGAACAGAGTAACCATGTCCCGTTGATGCCAGGTGGGAAAAGAGTCACAAGGTTTAGACGAGACCTAAGTGAGGAGTAGATTCAACAGGTACTGTTGAGATACAGTTAAGGACCAGTGTTCCCAGCTCTGGGTGATTCCCAGAGGGGGACCAGAGTCACCCGGTTCTGGTGATATCCAGATGGGAACCAGAGTCACCACGTCAGACTGAGGCCCAGAGGGGAAAGAGAGTCACTAGGTCCAGGTGAGCCCCGATGTGGAACTGAGAAACAAGGTCCCAATATGCCCATATGAGGACCTGAGTCACGAGGTTCAGGTGATGTCCCTGTGGGAACCCGTCACCTCGTCCAGGTGAGGCCCAGGTGGGACCACAGTCACCAGGTCCAGGTGAGGCCCAAGTATATAAGAGAGTATCCAGGTCCCAATGATGCCCAGGTAAGGACCAGAGTCAACAGGTCCAGGAGAGGCCCAAATATGGTTCAGAGTCATTGTGATCCAGGTGAGGCCATATGGAGACCACAGGAACCAGGTCCAGGGGAGCCCCATATGGGAACCAGAGCAACCAGATCCAGGTGAGGTCCAGGTGGGACCACAGCTACAAGTACCAGGTGAGGCGCAGGTGGCAACAGGATTCACCAAGTCCAGGTGAGGCCCAGGTGGCGACTAATTACCATCCAGGTGCGGACCTGCTAAGGATCAGATTCACCAGGCCCAGGTGAAGCCCAAAGGGTGACCAGAGTCACCAGGTAAGGGTGAGGTTCAGAGGGGGAACCAGAGTAACCAGTTTAGTTTGAGGCCCAGAATGGGACCAGCGGTCCCTTGTCAAAGTGAGGCCCAGGTGTGGAATAGAGTATCCAGGTCCCAATGATGCCTGGGTGAGGACCAGAGTCACTAAGGCCATGCAGGCCCAGATGGGGAACAGAATCACTAGGTCCTGGTGAGGCATAGAATAAGACCACAGTCAGCAGTATCAGGTGAGCCCCTTGTGGGAACCAGAGCCACTCTTTCCAGCTGAGTCCCAGGTACATGTGAGGTCCATGTGAGACCCGATTCATCAGGTCGAATTGAGGAATAGCTAGGGACAAGACTCACCAGGTCTGGGTGCATAATAGGTGGGGCAAGATTCAGCAGTTCTGAGTTAGGTCAAAGTGGGCAAGAGAGACACCAAGTCCAGGAGAGGTCCACATTGGGACCAGAGTCACCAGATCCAGGTGAAGTCCAGATGGGGACCAGAGTCTCCAGAACCAGGTGAAGCCCAGGTGGAGACCAGAGTCTCTAGGTCCAGATGAGGCCCAGGTGAGGACCAGAGTTACAAGATACACGTGAGGCCCCGGTGGGGATCAGAGGCAACAGGTCCATGTGAGGCCGGCTTGGGGACCATGGTCAACAGGTCTACTTGAGGCCCAGGTGTGGAACAGGGTAACCAGGTCATAATGGTCCACAGGTGAGGACCAGAGTCACCAGATCTGGGTGAGACCCAGTTAGGATCAGAGTCACCAGTTCAAGGTGAGGCCAAAGGAGTCCACAGCAATCAGGCCCAGGTGGGGATCAAAGTCACCAGGACTGGGTGAGGCACAGTTGGGGACCAGATTCACCAGGTCCAGGTTATTCCCTGGTGGTGACCAGAGTTACCAGTTCCGGGTGAGGTCCAGGTAAGGACCAGATTCACCAGGTCCAAGTGAGACCCACGTGGGGACCTGTGTCACCAGGCATGGGTGAGGCCCAGGTGTCAACCCCACTCACCAGGTCCAGGTGAGGGAAACCTGCAGGCCATGCAAGGAACCATGTCCCGATGATGCCCAGGTAGGGACTAGAGTTACCAGGTCCAGGTGAGGCCAACCTGAAGGCCATGCAGTGGAACCATGTCCCGATGATGCCCAGGTAGGGACCAGAGTTAGCAGGTCAAGGTGAGACCAACCTGCGGTTCATGCAGTGGAGCCATGTCCCGATGATGCCCAGGAAGGGACAAGAGTCACCAGGTCCAAATGAGGCCCAAATGGAGCATATTCACTAGGTCCAGGTGAGGCCCAGTTGAGGACCAGAGTCACCAGATCTCGTTGAGGCCTAGAGGGGTAACAGAATCACCCGGTACAGGTGACATCCAGATGGGGACCAGAGTCACCAGGTCAGGGTGAGGCCCAAAGGGGCTCCAGAGTCAACATGTCCAGGTGAAGCTCAGGTGGGGAACACAGTGTCCAGGTCATAGTGGTCCACAGGTGAGGACCAGAGTGACCAGATCTGGGTGACGCGCAGATAGGATCAGAGTCACCAGTTCCAGGTGAGGCCAAGAAAGTGTCCACAGCAATCAGGTCCAGGTGGGGAACACAGTCACCAGGACTGGGTGAGGCCCAGATGGGGACCAGATTCAACAGGTCCAGGTGAGGCCCAGGTGGTGACCAGAGTCCCCGGGTCTGGGAGTGAACCAGGTAAGGACCAGTTTCACCAGGTCCAAGAGGCCCTCGTGGGGAACTGTCACAAGGTACGGGGTGGCAACCCCACTCACCAGGTCCAGGTGAGGCCAACCTGCAGGCCATGAAGAGGAACCATGTCCCGATGATGCCTTAGTAGGGAACAGAGTTACCAGGTCCAGGTGAGGACAACCTGCAGGCCATGCAGTGGAACCATGTCCCGAGGATGACCAGGTAGGGACCTGAGACACCAGGTCCAGATGCGGCCCAGATGGAGCATATTCACTAGGTACAGGTGAGTCCCCTTTGAAGACCAGAGTCACCAGATCTGTTTGAGGCCTAGGGGGTACCAGAATCACCTTGTCCATGTGACATCCAGATGGGGACCAGAGTCACTAGGTCAGGGTGAGGCCCAGAGCGGTTCCAGAGTCAACATTTCCAGGTGAGGCTCAGGTGTGGTACAGAGTCACCAGGTACCAATGATGCCCAGGTGAGGACAAGAGTCACCCGGTCTGGGTGACGCACAGATAGGATCAGACTCACCAGTCCAGGTGAGGCCAAGAAAGGGCACAGCAATCAGGTCCAGGTGGGGAACAAAGTCACCAGGAATGGGTGATGCCCAGATGTGGACCAGATTCACCAGGTCCAGGTGAGGCCCAGGTGGTGACAAGAGTCCCCGGGTCTAGGAGGGGACCGGGTAAGGACAAGATTCACCAGGTCCAAGGGGCCCACGTAGGGACTTGAGTCACCAGGTATGGGTGAGGCCCAGGTGGCAACCCCACTCACCAGGTCCTGGTGAGACCAACCTGCAGGCCAGAGTCACCAGATCCACGTGAGTCCCTAGTGAGGACCAGATTCACCAGGTAAATGTTAGTCTACAAGAACGCCAGAGTCACCAGATCCAGGCGTGGTTCATGTAGGAACGAGACCACCAGGTCCAGGTGAGACCCATGTGGGGACCACAGTCACCAGGTCCAGGTGTGACCCAGGTGGGGACCACAGTCACTAGGTTCAGTTTGAGGCCTAGGTGCGGGGATCAGAGTCATCAAGACCAGTTGAGGTCAAAGTGTGGAGCAAAGTTATCATGTCCAGGTGAGGCTCAGAGGGAACAGAGTAACCATGTCCCATTGATGCCAGGTGGGAAAAGTGTCACAAGGTCCAGACGAGACCTAAGTGAGGAGTATATTCACCAGGTCCAGTTGTGCCCAGTTGAGGACCAGTGTCCCAGCTCCGGGTGAGTCCCAGAGGGGGAACAGAGTCACCGATTCTGGTGATATCCAGATGGGGACCTGAGTCACCATGTCAGGCTGTGGCCCAGAGGGGATCCAGCTTCATCATGTCCAGGTGAGTCTCAGGTGTGGAACAGAGTATCCAGTTCATAATGGTCCACAGGTGAGGACCAGAGTCACCAGATCTGGGTGAGTCCCAGTTACGATCAGAGTCACCCGTTCCAGGTGAGGCCCAAAGGAGTCCACAGCAATCAGGTCCAGGTTGGGAACAAAGTCACCAGGACTGGGTGAGGCCCAATGGGGACCAGATTCACCAGGTCCAGATGATTCCCATGTTGTGTCCAGACTTACTAGTTCCGAGTGAGGACCAGGTAAGGACCAGATTCACCATGTCAAAGAGAGGCCCACGTGGGGCCCTGTGTCACAAGGTATGGGGGAGGCCCAGGTGGCAACCCCACTTACCAGGTCCAGGTGAGGCCAACCTGCAGGCCATGCAGAGGAACCATGTCCTGGTGATGCTCAGGTTGGGACCAGATTTGCCAGGTCCAGATGAGGCCAATCTGCAGGCAATGCAGTGGAACCATGTCCCGATGAGCCCAGGTAGGGACCAAGTCACCAGGTCCAAATAAGACCCAGATGGAGCATATTCACTAGGTCCAGGTGAGGCCCAGTTGAGGACCAGTTTCACCATATCTGCTTGAGCCTTAGAAGGGTAAGAGAATCATCTGGTCCAGGTGATATCCAGATGGGGACGAGAGTCACCAGGTCAGGGGGAGGCCCAGAGTGGTCCCAGAGTCATCATGTCCAGGTGAGGCTCAGGTGTGGAACAGAGTCACCAGGTACCAATGATGCCCAAGTGAGGACCAGAGTCACCAGATCTGGGTGAGGCCCAGATAGAATCAGAGTCACCAGTTGCAGGTGTGGCCAAGAGAGAGTTCACAGCAATCAGGTCCAGGTGGGGAACAAAGTCACCAGACCTGGGTGAGAACCAGATGGGGACCAGATTCACCAGGTCCAGGTGAGGCCCAGGTGGGGATAGAGTCCCCGGGTCTAGGAAAGGACCAGGTAAGGACCAGATTCACCAGGTCCAAGAGGCTCACGTGGGGACCTGAGTAACCAGCTATGTGTGAGGCCTAGGTGGCAACCCCACTCACCAGATCCAGGTGAGGCCAACCGGCGGGCCAGAGTAACCAGATCCAGGTGAGGCCCTAGTGGGGACCGGAGTCACCAGGTAAATGTGAGTCTACAAGAAAACCACAGTCACCAGGTCCACGTGTGGTTCACCTGGGAACGAGAGTCACCAGGTCCAGGTGAGACCCAGGTGGGGACCACAGTCACCAGGTCCAGATTGAGGCCTAGGAGGGGGGACGAGGGTCATGAGGAGCAGTTGAGGCCAAAGTGTGGATCAAAGTTATCATGTCCAGGTGAGGCCCAGGTGGGGAACAGAGTAGCAATGTCCCATTGATGCCAGGTGGGAAAAGTGTCACAAGGTCCAGACGATGCCTAAGTGAGGAGTAGATTCACCAGGTCCTATTGAGGCCCAGTTGAGGACCAGTGTCCCCATATCCGGGTGAGCCCAGAGGGGGACCAGAGTCACCCGGTTCTGGTGATATCCAGGTGGGGACCAGAGTCACCACGTCAGGGTGAGGTCCAGAGGGGGACGAGAATCACTAGGTACAGGTGAGGCCCCGATGTGGAACTGAGAAACCAGGTACCATGATGCCCATATGAGGACCTGAGTCACCAGGTCCAGGTGAGGTCTCTGTGGGAACCAGTCACCTCATCCAGTAGAGGCCCGGGTGGGACCAAAGTCACCAGGTCCAGGTGAGGCCCAGGTATATAAGAGAGTATCGAGGTCCCAATGATACCCATGTAAGGACCATAGTCAACGGGTGCAGGAGAGGCCCAAATATGGATCAGAATCATTGTGTTCCAGGTGAGGCCAGATGGAGACCACAGGAACCAGGTCCAGGAGAGCCCCATATGGGAACCAGAGCCACCAGATCCAGGTGAGATCCAGGTGGGACCACAGTCACAGGGTCCAGGTAGTCACTAGGGCCATGCAGGCCCAGATTGGAACAGAATCACTAGGACCAGGTGAGGCATAGAATAAGACCACAGTCAGCTGTATCAGGTGAGCCCCTTGTGGGAACCAGAGCCACTCTATCCAGCTGAGTCCCAGGTCCATGTGAGGCTCACGTGAGGACCAGATTCATCAGGTCGAATTGAGGCATAGCTGGGGACAAGAGTCACCAGGTCTGGTTGCGGCCGAGGTGGGGCAAGATTCAGCAGTTCTGATTTAGGTCAAAGTGGTGAGGAGGGATGCCAGATCCAGGTGAGGCCAAACTGAGGACCAGAGTCAACAGATGCAGGTCAGGTCCAGGTGTGGACCAGAGTCCCCAGATGCAGGTGAAGTCCAGGTGGGGACCAGAGTCACCAGATCCAGGTGAAGCCCAGGTGGGGACCAGAGTCGCTAGGTCCAGATGAGCCCCGGTTGAGGACCAGAGTTACCAGGTACACGTGAAGCCCCGGTGGGGATCATAGGCAACAGGTCCATGTGAGGCCGGCTTGGGGACCATGGTCAACAGGTCTACTTGAGGCCCAGGTGTGGAACACAGTAAGCAGGTCCAGGTGAGTTCCCGGTGGTGACAAGAGTCACCAGGTCCACGTCAGGCCCATGTGGGCACCAGGATCACCATGTCCAGGGGAGGAACTTGAAAGAACCAGAGTCAACAGTTCGAGGTCAGGCGCAGGTGGCAACCATGGTCAGGAGGTCCAAGTCAGGCCAAAGTGGGGTTCACAGTCACTAGGGCATGGTGACACCCAGATGGGGACCAGAGTAACCTGGTCCAGGTGAGGTCCAGTTGTGGATCACAGTCACCGGGTCACATTTTGTCCAGTTGAGGACCATGGTCAACAGGGCCAGGTGAGGCCCAGAGGGGAACCAGAGCCCCAAATCCAGGTGAAGCCCAGGTGGGGACCACAGTCACCAGAACCAGAGTATTCTCAGGTGCAGACCAGAATCACCAGGTCCAGGTGAGGTGCAGGTGGCAACCACACAACAGGTCCCGGTGAGGCCCTGTTGGGGACCAGAGTCACGAGGTACATGAGAAGGTAGAAGCACTGCAGTCACCAGATCCACATGATGTCCATGTGGGAACGAGAATCACCAGTTACAGGTGAGGACCAGGCAGGGATCCAAATCACCATGTCCACGTGAGACCCTGGTGGGAACCAGTGCCACCATGTCCAGGTGTGGCCCAGGTGAAGACCAGAGTTAATAGGTCCGGCTGGGTCATTGTTAGTGAACAGTGTAACAATATCCTGATGCTACCAAGGTGGGTAACAGAGACACCAGCTCCTGGTGAGGCCCAGGTGGGACAAGAGACATGAGGTCCAGGTGAGATCCCAATGAGAACCACAGTCACCAGGTCAGGTGAGGCCATGCTTAGGATCAGAGTCACCAATTACAGGTGAGGCCCAGGTGGAGCCAGAGTCACCAAGTAGAGAAGACGCCAAAGTCAGGACCAGAGTTACTAGGATCAGGTCAGACCCAGTGGGGAATAGAGTAACCATGTCCCGATGATGCCCAGGTAGAACCCGAGTCACCACGTACAGATGAGGCGCAGGTGGGGAGTATATTCACTAGGCCCCGCTGAGGCCCATTTGAGGACCAGATACCCCCAGTCTATTTGCGACCTAGAGGGGTACCAGATTCACCTGGTTTGGGTGACATCCAGATGGCGACAAGAGTCACCAGGTCAGGGTGAGGCCCAGAGAGGTTCCAGAGTCAACATGTCCAGGTGAGGCTCAGGTGTGGAACAGAGTCACCAGGTACCAATGATGCCCAGGTGAGGACCAGAGTCACCAGGTCTGTGTGACGCACAGATAGGATCAGAGTCACAAATTTCAGGTGAGGTCAAGAAAGAGTCCACAGCAATCAGGTCAAGGTGGGGAACAAAGTCACCAGGACTGGGTGAGGCCCAGATGGGGACCAGATTCACCAGGTCCATGTGATTCCCAGGTGGCGACCAGAGTTACCAGTTCCGGGTGAGCACCAGGTAAGGACGAGATTCACCAGGTCCAAGTGAGACCCACGTGGGGACCTGTGTCACATTGCATGTGTGAGGCCCAGGTTGACACCCCACTCACCAGGTCCAGGTGAGGCCAACCTGCAGGCCAAGCAGAGGAACCATGTCTCGATGATGCCCAGGTAGACATCAGAGTTACCAGGTCCAGGTGAGGCCAACCTGCAGGCCATGCAGTGTAACCATGTCCCGATGATGCCCAGGTAGGGACCAGAGTCACCAGGTCCAAATGAGGCCCAGATGGAGCATATTCACTAGGTCCAGGTGTGGCCCAGTTGAGGACCAGAGGCACCAGATCTGGTTGAGGCCTAGAGGGATACCACAATCACCTGATCCAGGTGACATCCAGATGGGGACCAGAGTTACCAGGTCAGGGTGAGGCCCAGCCAGGTTCCAGAGTCATCATGTCCAGGTGAGGCTCAGGTGTCGAACAGAGTCACCAGGTACCAATGATGCCCAGGTTAGGACCAGAGTCACCAGGTCTGAGTGACGCGCAGATAGGATCAGAGTCACGAGTTCCAGGTGAGGCCAAGAATGAGTCCACAGCAATCAGGTCCAGGTGGGGAACAAAGTCACCAGGACTGGGTGAGACCCAGATGGGGACCAGATTCACCAGGTCCAGGTGAGGTCCAGGTGGTGACCAGAGTCCCCGGGTCCGGGAGAGGACCAGGTAAGGACCAGATTCACCAGGTCCAAGAGGCCCACGTGGGGACCTGAGTCACCAGGTATGGGTGAGGCCCAGGTGGCACACCACTCACCAGGTTCAGGTGAGGCCAACCTGCAGGCCAGAGTCTCCAGATCCAGGTGAGGCCCTAGTGGGGACCAGAGTCACCAGGTAAATATGGGTCTACAAGAACACCACAGTCAACAGGTCCTGGTGTGGTTCATGTGGGAACAAGAGTCACCAGGTCCAGGTGAGACCCAGGTGCGGACCACAGTCACCAGGTCCAGATTAAGCCTAGGTGTGGGGACCAGAGTCATCAGGACATGTTGATGCCAAAGTGTGGAGCAACGTTATCATGTCCAGGTGAGGCCCAGGTGGGGAACAGAGTAACCATGTCCCATTGATGCTAGGTGAGAAAAGAGTCACAAGGTCCAGACGAGGCCTAAGTGAGGAGTAGATTCACCAGGTCCTGTTGAGGCCCAGTTTAGGACCACTGTCCCCAGCTCCGGGTTAGTCCCAGACGGAGACCAGAGTCACTGATTCTGGTGATATACAGGTGGTGACCAGAGTCACCACGTCAGGGTGAGGCCCAGAGCAGGACGAGAATCACTCGGTCCAGGTGAGGCCCCGATGTGGAACTGAGAAACCAGGTCCCATGATGCCCATATGATGACCTGAATCACCAGGTCCAGGTGAGGTCCCTGTGGGAACCAGTCACCTCGTCCAGGTGAGGCCAGGTGGGACCACAGTCACCAGGTCCAGGTGAGGCCCCGGTATATAAGAGAGTATCCATGTCCCAATGATGCCCAGGTAAGGACCAGAGTCAACAGGTCCAGGAGAGGCCGAAATATGGATCAGATTCATTGTGTTCCAGGTGAGGCCAGATGGACACCACAGAAAACAGGTACAGGAGAGCCCCATATGGGAACCAGAGCCACCAGATCCAAGTGAGAACCAGGAGGGAACACAGTCAAAAGGTCCAGGTGAGGCGCAGGTGGAAACAGGATTCACCGAGTCCAGGTGAGGCCCAGGTGGCGACCAGTCATCAGATCCAAGTGAGGACAAGCTAAGGACCAGGTTCACCAAGCCCAATGAAGCCAAAGGGGTGACCAGAGTCACCAGGTATGGGTGAGGCCCAGAGGGGGAACCTGAGTAACCAGTTTAGTTTGAGGCCAAGAATGGGACCAGAGGTCCCTGGTCAGAGTGAGTCCCAGATGTGGAATAGAGTATCCAGGTCCCAATGATGCCTGGTTGAGGACCACAGTCACTAGTACCATGCAGGCCCAGATGGGGAACAGAATCACTAGGTCCTGGTGAGGCATAGAATAAGACCACAGTCAGCAGTATCAGGTGAGCCCCATGTGGGAACCAGAGCCACTCTATCCAGCTGAGTAACAGGTCCATGTGAAGCCCACGTGAGGACCAGATTCATCACGTCGAATTGAGGCATAGCTGGGGACAAGAGTCACCAGGTAAGGGTGCGGCCTAATTGGGGCAAGATTCAGCAGTTCTGAGTTAGGTCAAAGTGGGGACGAGAGACGCCAGGTCCAGGTGAGGTCAAACTGAGGACCAGAGTCACCAGATTCAGGTGAGGTCCATGTTTGAAAGAGAGTCACCAGGTCCAGCAGAGGTGTAGTAGGACCAGAGTCACCAGATCCAGGTGTAGAGGACCAGAGTCACCAGATCCAGGTGAGGTCCAGGTGGGGACCAGAGTCACCAGATCCAGGTGAAGTCCAGGTGGGGACCAGAGTCACTAGGCCCAGATAAGGCCCAGGTGAGGACCAGAGTTACCAGGTACACGTGAGGCCCCGGTGGGGATCAGAGGAAACAAGTCCATGTGAGGCCGGCTTGGGGACTTTGGTCATGAGGTGTACTTGAGGCCCAGGTGTAGAACACAGTAAGCAGGTCCAGGTGAGTCCCCGGTGGTGACAAGAGTAACCACGTCCAGGTGAGGCCCAGAGTCGTACCAGGATCACCAGATACAGGGGAGGCCCTTGAAAGAACCAGAGTCAACTTTTCGAAATCAGACTTTGGTGGCATCCAGGGTCAGCAGGTCCAAGTCAGGCCAAAGTGGGGTTCACAGTCACTAGGACACGGTGAGACCCAGAGGGGGACCAGTGTCACCATGTGCAGGTGTGGCCCAGGTGAAGACCAGAGTTAATAGTTCCGGCTGGTGCAATGTTAGTGAACAGTGTAACCATATCCTGATGCTACCCAGGAGGGTCCCAGAGACGCCAGATCCTGGTGAGGCCCAGGTGGGACCAGAGACATGAGGTCCAGGTGAGGTCCAGATGGGAACCACAGTCACCAGGTCAGGTGAGGCCATGCTTAGGATCAGAGTCACAGGTTACAGGTGAGGCCGAGGTGGAACCAGAGTCACCTGGTACAGAAGAGGCCAAAGTCAGGACCAGAGTTACCAGAATCAGGTCAGTCCCAGTGGGGAATAGAGTAACCATGTCCTGATGATGCCAAGGTAGAACCAGAGTCACCAGGTCCAGATGAGGCGCAGGTGGGGAGCATGTTCACTAGGTCCCGGTGAGGCCCAGTTGAGGACCAGATTTACCAGGTCAAGTTGAGGCATAGAGGGGTTCCAGATTCACCTGGTGAGGTGACATACGGATGGGGACCAGAGTCACCATATCAGGCTGAGGCCCAGAGGGGCTCCAGAGTCATCATGTCCAGGTGAGGCTCAGGGGTGGAAGAGTTTATCCAGCTCATAATGGTCCACAGATGAGGACCAGAGTCACCAGAACTGGGTGAGGCCCAGTTAGGATCAGAGTCACCAGTTCCAGGTGAGGCCAAGAAGGAGTCCACAGCAATCAGGTCCAGGTTGGGAACAAAGTCACCAAGACTGGGTGAGGCCCAGATGGGGACCAGATTCACCAGGTCCAGGTGATTCCCAGGTGGTGACCAGAGTTACCAGTTCCGGGTGAGGACCAGGTAAGGACCATATTCACCAGGTCCAAGTGAGGCCCACGTGGGTCCCTGTGTCACCGGTATGGGTGAGGCCCAGATGGCAACCCCACTCACCAGGTCCAGGGGAGGCCAAACTTCGGGCCATGCAGAGGAACCGTGTCCCGATAATGCCCAGGTAGGGACCAGAGTTACGAATTGCAGGTGAGGCACTAATGGGGACCGGAGTCACCAGGTAAATGTGTCTACAAGAACAGCACAGTCACCAGGTCCACATGTGGTTCATGTGGGAACAAGAGTCACCAGGTCCAGGTGAGACCCAGGTGGGGACCACAGTCAACAGGTCCAGATTGAGGACTAGGTGGGGGACCAGAGTCATCAGGACAAGTTGATGCCAAAGTGTGGAGCAAAGTTATCATGTTCAGGTGAGGCCCAGGTGGGGAACAGAGTAACCATATCCCATTGATGCCAGGTGGGAAAAGAGTCACAAGGTCCAGACGAGGCCTAAGTGAGGAGTAGATTCACCAGGTCCTGTTGAGGCCCAGATGAGGACCAGTGTCCCCAGCTCCCGGTGAGTCCCAGAGGTGGGCCAGAGTCACCTGGTTCTGGTGATATCCAGGTGGAGACCAGAGTCACTACGTCAGGGTGAGGCCCAGAGGGGGACGAGAATCACTAGGTCCAGGTGAGGCCCCGATGTGGAACTGAGAAACCAGGTCCCATGATGCCCATATGAGGACCTGAGTCACCAGGTCCAGGTGAGGTCCCTGTGGAAACTAGGCACCTCGTGCAAGTGAGGCCCAGGTGGGACCACAGTCACCAGGTTCAGGTGAGGCCCAGGTATATAAGTGAGTATACAGGTCCCAATGAGGCCAGGTAAGGACCAGAGAGAACAGATCCAGGATAGGCCCAAATATGGATCAGAGTCATTGTTTTCCAGGTGAGTCCAGATGGAGACCACAGGAACCAGGTCCAGGAGAGCCCAATATGGGAACCAGAGCCACCAGATCCATGTGAGGTCCAGGTGGGAACACAGTCACAAGGTCCAGGTGAGGCGCAATTAGCAACAGGATTCGCCAAGTCCAGGGGAGGCCCAGGTGGCGACCAGTCACCACATCCATGTGCGGACCAGCTAATGTCCAGATTCACCAGGCCCAAGAGAAGTCAAAGGGGTGACCAGAGTCACCAGATCCAGGTGAAGCCCAGGTGGGGACCAGAGTCACTAGGTCCAGATGAGGTCAAGGTGGGGATAGAGATATCAGGTACAAGTGAGGCCCCGGTGGGGATCAGAGGCAACAGGTCCATGTGAGGCCGGCTTAGGGACCATGGTCAACAGGTCTACTTGAGGCCCAGGTGTGGAACACAGTAAGCAGGTCCAGGTGATTCCCTGGTGGTGACAAGTGTCACCACGTCCTGGTTTGGCCCAGGTGGGGACCAGAATCACCAGGTACAGTGGAGGCCCTTGAAAGAACCAGAGTGAACAGTTCGAGGTCAGGCTCAGGTGGCAACCAGGGTCAGCAGGTCCAAGTCAGGCCAAAGTGGGGTTCACAGTCACTAGGACACGTGAGACCCAGAGGGGGACCAGAGTGACCTGGTCCAGGTGAGGTCCAGATGTGGAACACAGTCACCGGGTCCCAATTTTGCCCAGTTGAGGACCATGGTCAACAGGGCCAGGTGAGGCCCAGATGGGGACCGGAGTCCCCAAATCCAGTTGAATCCCAGGTGGGTACCACAGTCACCAGATCCAGGGTAGTCTTAGGTGCAGACCAGAATCACCAGGTCCAGGTGAGGTTCAGGTGAAACCAAAGTCACCAGGACCCGGTGAGGCCCTGGTGGGGATCAGAGTCACTAGGTACATGAGAAGCTAGAAACACTGCAGCCACCAGGTCCACATGATGTCCATGTGGGAACGACAATCACCAGTTACAGGTGAGGACCAGGTGGGGATCCGACTCAACATGTCCAGGTGAGTCCCAGGTGGGAACCAGTGTCACCATGTCCAGGTGTGGCCCATGTGAAGACCAGAGTTAATAGGTCCGGCTTGGTCACTGACAGTGAACAGGGTAACCATATCCTGATGCTACCCAGGTGGGTACCAGAGACACCAGGTCTCGGTGAGGCCCAGGTGGGACCGGAGACATGAGGTCCAGGTGAGGTCCCGATGGGAACCACAGTCACCAGGTCAGGTGAGGCCATGCTTAGGATCAGAGTCACCAGTTACAGGTGAGGCCCAGGTGGAGCCAGAGTCACCTGGTACATAAGAGGCCAAAGTTAGGACCAGAGTTACCGGGATCAGGTCAATCCCAGAGGGTAATACAGTAACCATGTACCGATGATGCCCAGGTAGAACCAGAGTCACCAGGTCCAGATGAGGCGCAGGTGGGGCCATGTTCACTAGATTCCGGTGAGGCCCAGTTGAGGACCAGAGTCACCAGGTCAAGTTGAGGCCTAGAGGGGTACCAGATTGACCTGGTCTACGTGACATCCAGATGGGGAACAGAGTCCACATGTCAGGCTGAGGCCCAGAGGGGATCCAGATTCATCATGTCCAGGTGAGGCTCAGGTGTGGAACAGAGTATCCAGGTCATAATGGTCCACAGGTGAGGACCAGAGTCACCAGATCTGGGTGAGTCCCAGTTAGGATCAGAGTCACCAGTTCCAGGTGAGGCCAAGAAGGCGTCCACAGCAATCAGGCCCAGGTGGGGAACAAAGTCACCAGGACTGGGTGAGGCCCAGATGGGGACCAGATTCAACAGGCCCAGGTGAATCCCAGGTGGTGACCAGAGTTACCAGTTCCGGGTGAGGACCAGGTAAGGACCAGATTCACCAGGTCCAAGTGAGGCCCGCGTGGGGACCTGTGTCACCAGGCATGGCTGAGGCCCAGATGACAACACCACTCACCAGGTCCAGGTGATTCCAAACTGCAGGCCATGCAGAGGAACAATATCCCGATGATACCCAGGTACTGACTAGAGTTACCATATCCAGGTGAGGCCAACATGCAGGCCATGCAGTGGAACCATGTCCCTATGATGCCCAGGTAGGGACCAGAGTCACCAGGTCCAAATGAGGCCCAGATGGAGCATATTCACTAGGTCCAGGTGAGGCCCAGTTGAGGACCTGAGTCACCAGGTTTGGGTGAGGCCCAGGTGGCAACCCCACTCACCAGGTCCAAGTGAGGCCAACCAGCAGGCCAGAGTCACCAGATCCACGTGAGGCCGTAGTGGGCACCGGAGTCACCAGGTAAATGTGAGTCTACAAGAACACCACAGTCACCAGGTCCAGGTGTGGTTCATGTGGGAATGAGAGTCACCAGGTCCAGGTGAGACCCAGGTGGGGACAACAGTCTCCAGGTCCAGATTGAGTCCTAGGTGGGGGGACCATGGTCATCAGGACCAGTTGAGGCCAAAGCGCGGAGCAAAGTTATCATGTCCATGTGAGGCCCAGGTGCGGAAGAGAGTAACCATGTCCCATTGATGCCAGGTGGGAAAAGAGTTACAAGGTCCAGACGAGGCCTAAGTGAGGAGTAGATTCACCAGGTCCTGTTGAGACCCAGTTGAGGACCAGTGTCCCCAGGTCCGGATGAGTCCCAGAGGGGGACCAGAGTCACCCGGTTCTGGTGATATCCAGGTGGGGACCAGAGTCAGCACGTCAGTGTGAGGCCCAGAGGGGGACGAGAATCACTAGGTCCAGGTGAGGCCCCGATGTGGAACTGAAAAACCAGGTCTCATGATGCCCATTTGAGGACCTGAGTCACCAGGTCCAGGTGAGGTCCCTGTGGGAACCAGTCACCTCGTCCAGGTGAGGCCCAGGTGGGACCACAGTCACCAGGTCCAGGTGAGGCCCAGGTATATAAGAGAGTATCCAGGTCCCAATGATGCCCAGGTAAGGACCAGAGTCAACAGGTCCAGGAGAGGCCCAAATATGGATGAGAGTCATTGTGTTCCAGGTGAGGCCAGATGGAGACCACAGGAACCAGGACCAGGAGAGCCCCATATGGGAACCAGAGCCACCAGATCCAGGTGAGGTCCAGGAGGGACCACAGTCACAAGGTCCAGGTGAGGCGCAGGTGGCAACATGATTCACCAAGTCCAGGTGAGACCCAGGTGACGACCAGAAACCAATTCCAGGTGTGGACCAGCTAAGGACCAGATTCACCAGGCCCAAGTGAAGCCAAGGGGTGACCAGAGTCACGAGGTAAGGGTGAATCCGAGAGGGGCACCAGAGTAACCAGTTTAATTTGAGGCCAAGAATGGGACCAGAGGTCCCTGGTCAAAGAGGGGCCCAGGTGTGGAATAGAGTATCCAGGTCCCAATGATGCCTGAGTGAGGACCAGAGTCACTAGGGCCATGCAGGCCCAGATGGGGAACAGAATCACTAGGTCCTTGTGAGGCATAGAAAAAGACCCGAGTCACCAGTAACAGGTGAGACTCTTGTGGGAACCAGAGCCACTCTATGCAGCTGAGTCCCAAGTCCATGTGAGGACCACGTGAGGACCAGATTCATCAGGTCAGGTCGAATTGAGGCATAGCTGGGGACAAGAGTCCCCAGGTCTGGGTGCGTCCTAAGTTTGGCAAGATTCTGCAGTTTTGAGTTAGGTCAAAGTGGGGACGAGAGACACCAGGTCCAGGTGAGGCCGAACTGAGGACCAGAGTCACCAGATCCAGGTGAGGTCCAGGTGGGGACCAGAGTCACCAGATCCAGGTGAAGTCCAGGTGGGGACCAGAGTCACTAGGCCCAGATAAGGCCCAGGTGAGGACCAGAGTTACCAGGTACACGTGAGGCCCCGGTGGGGATCAGAGGAAACAAGTCCATGTGAGGCCGGCTTGGGGACTATGGTCAAGAGGTGTACTTGAGGCCCAGGTGTAGAACACAGTAAGCAGGTCCAGGTGAGTCCCCGGTGGTGACAAGAGTAACCACGTCCAGGTGTGGCCCAGAGGCGGACCAGGATCACCAGATACAGGGGAGGCCCTTGAAAGAACCAGAGTCAACTTTTCGAAATCAGACTTTGGTGGCATCCAGGGTCAGCAGGTCCAAGTCAGGCCAAAGTGGGGTTCACAGTCACTAGGACACGGTGAGACCCAGAGGGGGACCAGAGTCACCTGGTCCAGGTGAGGTCCAGTTGTGGAACACAGTCACCGGGTCCCAATTTTGCCCAGTTGAGTACCATGATCAACAGGGCCAGGTGAGGCCCAGATGGGGACCGGAATCCCCAAATCCAGGTGAAGCTGAGGTGGGGACCACAGTCACCAGATCCAGGGTAGTCTCAGGTGCAGACCAGAATCACCAGGTCCAGGTGAGGTGCCGGTTGCAACCAAACTCACCAGGTCCCAGTGAGGCCCTCGTGGGGACCAAAGTCACGAGGTACATGAGAAGCTAGAAACACATGGGATCCCTGGGTGGCGCAGCGGTTTGGCGCCTCCCTTTGGCCCTGGGCTCGACCCTGGAGACCCGGGATCGAATCCCACGTCGAACTCCCTGTGCATGGAGCCTGCTCCTCCCTCTGTCTGTGTCTCGGCCAATCTCTCTCTGTGACTATCATAAATAAATAAAAATTAAAAAAAAAGAAGCTAGAAACACTGCGGACAACAGGTCCATATGATCTCCATGTGGGAACGAAAATCACCAGTTATAGGTGAGGACCAGGTGGCGATACGACTCACCATGTCCAGGTGAGACCCAGGTGGGAACCAGTGTCACCATGTGCAGGTGTGGCCCAGGTGAAGACCAGAGTTAATAGTTCCGGCTGGTGCAATGTTAGTGAACATTGTAACCATATCCTGATGCTACCCAGGAGGGTCCCAAAGACGCCAGGTCCTGGTGAGGCCCAGGTGGGACCAGAGACATGAGGTCCAGGTGAGGTCCAGATGGGAACCACAGTCACCAGGTCAGGTGAGGCCATGCTTAGGATCAGAATCACAGGTTACAGGTGAGGCCGAGGTGGAACCAGAGTCACCTGGTAGAGAAGAGGCCAAAGTCAGGACCAGAGTTACCAGGATCAGGTCAGTCCCAGTGGGGAATAGAGTAACCATGTCCTGATGATGCCCAGGTAGAACCAGAGTCACCAGGTCCAGATGAGGCGCAGGTGGGGAGCATGTTCACTAGGTCCCGGTGAGGCCCAGTTGAGGACCAGATTTACCAGGTCAAGTTGAGGCATAGAGGGGTTCCAGATTCACCTGGTGAGGTGACATACGGATGGGGACCAGAGTCACCATATCAGGCTGAGGCCCAGAGGGGCTCCAGAGTCATCATGTCCAGGTGAGGCTCAGGGGTGGAAGAGTTTATCCAGCTCATAATGGTCCACAGATGAGGACCAGAGTCACCAGAACTGGGTGAGGCCCAGTTAGGATCAGAGTCACCAGTTCCAGGTGAGGCCAAGAAGGAGTCCACAGCAATCAGGTCCAGGTGTGGAACAAAGTCACCAGGACTGGATGAGGCCCAGATGGGGACCAGATTCACCAGGCCCAGGCGATTCCCAGGTGGTGACCAGAGTTACCAGTTCCGGGTGAGAACCAGGTAAGGACCAAATTCACCAGGTCGAAGTGAGGCCCACGTGGGGACCTGTGTCACTGGCATGGGTGAGGCCCAGGAGACAAACCCACTCACCAGGTCCAGATGAGACCAAACTGCAGGCCATACAGAGGAACCAGGTCCCAATGATGCCCAGGTAAGGACGAGGGTTACCAGGTCCAGGTGAGGCCAACCTACAGGCCATGCAGTGGAACCATGTCCGATGATGCCCAGGTAGGGACCAGAGTCACCAGGTCCAAATGAAGCCCAGATGGAGCATAATCACTAGGTCCAGGTTAGGCCCAGTTGAGGACCAGAATCACCAGACCTGGTTGAAGCCCAGAGAAGTACCATGATTCCATGGTCCAGGTGACATCCATATGGGGACCAGAGTCACCAGGTCAGGTTGATGCCCAGAGAGGTTCCAGAGTCATCATGTCCAGGGGAGCCTCAGGTGTGGAACAGAGTCACCAGGTACCAATGATGCCCAGGTGAGGACCAGAGTTACCAGGTACACGTGAGGCCCCGGTGGGGTTCAGAGGCAACAGGTCCATGTGAGGACGGCTTGGGGACCATGGTCAACAGGTCTACTTGAGGCCCAGGTGTGGAACACAGTAAGCAGGTCCAGGTGAGTCCCCGTTGGGGACAAGAGTCACCACGTGCAGGTGAGGGCAAGGTGGACACCAGGATCGCCAGGTACAGGGGAGGCCCTTGAAAGAACCAGAGTCAACATTTCGATGTCAGGGGCAGGTAGCAAGCAGGTTCAGCAGGTCGAAGTCAGCCCAAAGTGGGGTTCACAGTTACTAGGGCACGGTGAGACCCAGAGGGGGACCAGAGTCACCTGGTCCAGGTGAGGTCCAGTTGTGGAACACAGTCAACGGGTCACAATTTTGCCCAGTTGAGGACCATGGTCAACAGGGCCAGGTCAGACCCAGATGGGGACCGGAGTCCCGAAATCCAGGTGAAGCCCAGGTGGGGACCACAGTCACCAGATCCAGGGGAGTCTCAGGTGTAGACCAGAATCACCGGGTCCAGGTGAGGTACAGGTGGCGACCACACACACTAAGTCCCGGTGAGGCCCTGGTGGGGACCAGAGTCACTAGGTACATGAGAGGCTAGAAACACTGAAGCCATCAGGTCCACATCATGTCCATGTGGGAACGAGAATCACCAGTTACACGTGAGGACCACGTGGGGATCCGACTCACCATGTCCAGGTGAAACCCAGGTGGGAACCAGTGTCAGCATGTCCAGGTGTGGCCCTTGTGAAGACCAGAGTTAATAGGTCCGGGTGGGTCACTGATAGTGAACAGTGTAACCATATCCTGATGCTACCCAGGTGGGTACAAGAGACACCAGGTCCTGGTGAGGCCCAGGAGGGACCAGAGACATGAGGTCCAAGTGAGGTCCCGATGGGAACCACAGTCACCAGGTCAGCTGAGGCCATGCTCTGGATCAGAGTCACGAGTTACAAGTGAGGCCCAGTTTGAGCCAGAATAACCTGGTACAGAAGAGGCCAAAGTCAGGAGCAGAGTTACCAGGATCAGGTCAGTCCCAGTGGGGAACAGAGTAACAATGTCCCGATGAAGCCCAGGTAGAACCTGAGTCACCAGGTCCAGATGAGGCGCAGTTGGGGAGCATGTTCACTAGGTCCCGGTGAGGCCCAGTTGAGGACCAGTCACCAGGTCAAGTTGTCGCCAAGAGGTGTACAAGATTCACCTGGTCTCGGTGACTTCCAGATGCGGACCAGAGTCACCGTGTCAAGCTGACCCCAGGGAGGTTCCAGAGTAGTCATGTCCAGGTGAGGCTCAAGTGTGGAACAGAGTAAGCAGGTACCAGTGATGCCAAGGTGAGGACCAGAGTCACCAGATCTGGGTAACGCGCAGATAGGATCAGAGTCACCAGTTCCAGATGAGGCCAAGAAAGAGTCCACAGCAATCAGGTCCAGGTGGGGAACAAAGTCACCATGACTGGGTGAGGCCCAGATGGAGACCAGATTCACCAGGTCCAGGTGAGGTCCAGGTATTGACCAGAGTCCCCAGGTCTGGGAGAGGACCAGGTAAGGACCAGATTCACCAGATCCAAGAGGCCCACGTGGGGACCTGAGTCACCAGGTATGGGTGTGGCCAAGGTGGCAACACCACTCAACAGGTCCAGGTGAGGCCAACCTGCAGGACAAAGTCATCAGATCCAGGTGAGGCCATAGTGGGGTCCGGAGTGACCAGGTAAATATGAGTCTATAAGAACACCACAGTCACCAGGTCCAGGTGTGGTTCATGTGGGAACGAGATTCACCAGGTCCAGGTGAGACCCAAGTGAGGACAACAGTCACCAGGTCCAGATTGAGGCCTAGGTGGGGGACCAGAGTCATCAGGACCAGTTGAGACCAAAGTATGGAGCAAAGATATCATGTCCAAGTGAGGCCCAGGTGGGGAATAGAGTAACCATATCCCATTGATGCCAGGTGGGAAAAGAGTCACAAGGTCCAGACAAGGCCTAAGTGAGGAGTAGATTCACCAGGGCCTGTTGAGGCCCAGTTGAGGACCAGTGTCCCCAGGTCCGGATGAGTCCTAGAGGGGGACCAGAGTCACCCGGTTCTGGTGATATCCAGGTGGGGACCAGAGTCTCCACGTCAGTGTGAGGCCGAGAGGGGGACGAGAATCACTAGGTCCAGGTGAGGCCCCGATGTGGAACTCAGAAACCAGGCCCCATAATGCCCATATGAGGACCTCAGTCACCAGGTCCAGGTGAGGTCCCAGTGGGAACCAGTCATCTCGTCTCGGGGAGGCCCAGGTGGGACCACTGTCAGGAGGTCCAGGTGAGGCCCAGGTGTGACCACAGTCAACAGGTCCAGGTGAGGCCCAGGTATATAAGAGAGTATCCAGGTCCCAATGATGACCAATTACGTAACAGAGACAAGAGGTCCAGGAGAGGCCCAAATATGGATCAGAGTCATTGTGTTCCAGGTGAGGCCAGATGGAGACCACAGGAACCAGGTCCAGGAGAGCCCCATATGGGAACCAGAGCCACCAGATCCTGGTGAAGTCCAGGTGGGACCACAGTCACAAGGTCCAGGTGAGGCGCAGGTGGCAACATGATTCACCAAGTCCAGGTGAGGCCCAGGTGGCGACCAGTCACCAGATCCAGGTGAGGACCATAAGGACAAGAATCACCAGGCCCAGGTGAAGCCCAAGGGGTGACCAGTGTCACCAGGTAAGGGTGAGGTCCAGAGGGGAAAACAGTGTAACCAGTTTAGTTTGAGGCCCAGAATGGACCAAAGGACTCTGGTGAAAGAGAGGCCCAGGAGTGGAATAGAGTATCCAGTTCCGAATGATGCCTGGGTGAGGACCAGAGTCACAAGGGCCATGCAGGCCTAGATGGGGAACAGAATCACTAGGTCCTGGTGAGGCATAGAATAAGACCACAGTCCCCAGTATCAGGTGAGTCCCTTGTGCGAACCAGAGCCACTCTATCCAGCTGAGTCCCAGGTCCATGTGAAGCCCATGTGAGGACCGGATTCATCAGGTCTAATTGAGGCATAGCTGGGGACAAGTGTCACCAGGTCTGTGTGCGGCCTAGGTGGGGAAAGAATCAGCAGTTCTGAGTTAGGTCCAAGTGGGGACGAGAGACACCAGGTCCAGGTGAAGCCAAAGTGAGGACCAGAGACACCAGATCCAGGTGAGGTCCATGTTGGAAAGAGAGTCACCAGGTCCAGGAGAGGACCAGGTTGGGACCACAGTCAGTAGATCCAGGTGAAGTCCAGGTGGGGACCAGAGTCACCAGATCGAGGTGAAGCCCAGGTGGGGACCAGAGTCACTAGGTCCAGATGAGGCCCAGGTGAGGACCAAAGTTACCAGGTACACGTGAGGAGCCGGTGGAGATCAGAGGCAACAGGTCCATGTGAGTCCGGCTTGGGGACCATGGTCAACAGGTCCACTTGAGACCCAGGTGTGGAACACAGTAATCATGTCCAGGTGAGTCCCCCCGTGGTGACTAGATTCACCACGTCCAGGTGAGGCCCAGGTGGGGTCCAGGATCACTAAGTAGAGGGGAGGCCCTTGAAAGTACCAGAGTCAACAGTTCGAGGTCAGGCGCAGGTGGCAACCAGGGTAAGCAAGTCCAAGTCAGGCCAAAGTGGGGTTCACAGTCACTAGGGCAAGGTGTGACCAAGAGGGGGACCAGAGTCACCTGGTCCAGGTGAGGTCCAGTTGTGGAACACAGTCACCAGGTCCCAAATTTGCCCAGTTGAGGACCATAGTCAACAGGGCCAGGTGAGGCCCAGATGGGGACCGGAGTCCCGAAATCCAGGTGAAGCCCAGGTGGGGACACAGTCACCAGATCCAGAGTAGTCTCAGGTGCAGACCAGAATCACCAGGTCCAGGTGTGGTGCAGGTGGCAACCAAACTCACCAGGTCCCGGTGAGGCACTGGTGGGGAACAGAGTCACGAGGTACATGAGAAGCTAGAAACACATTGGATCCCTGGGTGGCGCAGCGGTTTGGCGCCTGCCTTTGGCCCAGGGCGCGATCCTGGAGACCAGGGATCGAATCCCACGTCGGGCTCCCGGTGCATGGAGCCTGCTCCTCCCTTTGCCTGTGTCTCTGCCTCTCTCTCTCTCTGTGACTATCATAAATAAATAAAAATTAAAAAAAAAGAAGCTAGAAACACTGCGGCCATCAGGTCCACATGATCTCTATGTGGGAACGAGAATCACCAGTTATAGGCGAGGACCAGGTGGGGATACGACTCACCATGTCCAGGTGAGACCCAGGTGGGAACAAGTGTGACCATATCCAGGTGTGGCCGAGGTAAAGACCAGAGTTAATAGGTCCGGCTGGGTCACTGTTAGTGAACAGTGTAACCATATCCTAATGCTACCCAGGTGGATAGCAGAGACACCAGGTCCTTGTGAGGCCCAAATGGGACCAGAGACATGAGGTCCAGGTGAGGTCCCGATGGGAACCACAGTCACCAGGTCAGGTGAGGCCATGCTTAGGATCAGAGTCACAAGTTACAGGTGAGGCCCAGGTGGAGCCAGAGTCACCTGGTACAGAAGAGGCCAAAGTCAGGACCAGAGTTACCAGGATCAGGTCACTCCAAGTGGGAATAGAGTAACCATGTATCGATGATGCCCAGGTAGAACCAGAGTCAGCAGGTCCAGATGTGGCGCAGGTGGGGAGCATGTTCACTAGGTCCCGTTGAGGCCCAGTTGAGGTGAGAGTTACCAGGTCTAGTTGAGGCCTAGAGGGGTACCAGATTCACCTGGTCTGGTGACATCCAGACCAGAGTCCCAATGTCAGGCTGAGGCCCAGATGGGATCCAGAGTCATCATATCCAGGTGAGGCTCAGGTGTGGAACAGAGTATCCAGGTCATAATGTTCCACAGGTGAGGACCAGAGTCACGAGATCTTGGTGAGGCCCAGTTAGGATCAGAGTCACCAGTTCCAGGTGAGGCCAAAAAGGAGTCCACAGCAATCAGGTCCAGGTGGGGAAGAAAATCAACAGGACTGGGTGAGGCACAGATGGGGACCAGATACACCAGGACCAGGTGATTCCCAGGTGGTGACCAGAGTTACCAGTTCCAGGTGACCAACAGGTAAGGACCAGATTCACCAGGTCCAAGTGAGGCCCACGTGGGGACCTGTGTCACTAGGCATGTGTGAGGCCCAGGTAACAAACCCACTCACCAGGTCTAGGTGATGCCAACCTCCAGGCCATGCAGAGGAACCAGGTCCCAATGATGCCCAGGTAGGGACGATGGTTACCAGGTCCAGGTGAGGCCAACCTACAGGCCATGCAGTGGAACCATGTCCCGATGATGCCCAGGTAGGGACCAGAGTTACCAGGTCCAGGTGAGGCCAACCTGCAATCATGCAGTGGAACCAAATCCCGATGATGCCCAGGTAGGTTCCAGAGTCACCAGGTCAAAATGAGGCCCAGATGGAGCATATTCACTAGGTCCAGGTGAGGCCCAGTTGAGGACCAGAGTCACCAGACCTGGTTGACGCCCAGAGGGGTACCAGACTCCCCTGGTCCAGGTGACTTCCATATGGGGACCAGAGTCACCAGGTCAGGTTGATGCCCAGAGAGGTTCCAGAGTCATGATGTCCAGGTGAGGCTCAGGTGTGGAACAGAGTCACCAGGTACCAATGATGTCCAGGTGAGGACCAGAGTCACCAGGTCTAGGTGACGCGCAGATAGGATCAGAGTCACCCGTTTCAGGTGAGGCCAAGAATGAGTCCACAGCAATCAGGTCCAGGTGGGGAACAAAGTCACCAGGACTGGGTATGGCCCAGATGGGGACCAGATTCACCAGGTCCCGGTGAGGCCCTGGTGGGGACCAGAGTCAAGAGGTACATGAGAAGCTCAAAACACTGCAGCCAACAGTTGCACATGAGTCCATGTGGGAACGAGAATCACCAGTTACACGTGAGGACCAGGTGGGGATCCGACTCACCATGTCCAGGTGAGACCCAGGTGGGAACCAGTGTCACCATGTCCAGGTGTGGCCCAGGTGAAGCCCAGAGCTAATAGTTCCGGCTGTGTCACTGTTAGTGAACAGTGTAACCATATCCTGATGCTACCCATGTGGGTACCAGAGACACCAGGTCCTGGTAAGGCCCAGGAGGGACCGGAGACATGAGGTCCAGGTGAGGTCCCGATGGGAAGCACAGTCACCAGGTCAGATGAGGCCATGCGTAGGATCAGAGTCACCAGTTACAGGTGAGGCCCAGGTAGAGCCAGAGTTACCTGGTACAGAAGAGTCCAAAGAGAGGACCAGAGTTACCAGGATCAGGTCATTCCCAGTGGGGAACAGAGTAACCATGTCCCGATGATGCCCAGGTAGGGACCAGAGTCACCAGGTCCAGATGAGGCCCAGATGGAGCATATTCACTAGGTCCAGGTGAGGCCCAGTTGAGGACCAGAGTCACCAGATCTGGTTGAGTCCTAGAGGGGTGCAAGAATCACCAGGTCCAGGTGACATCCAGATGGGGACCAGGGTCACCAGGTCAGGGTGAGGCCCAGAGAGGTTCCAGTGTCATCATGTTCAGGTGAGGCTCAGGTGTGGATCAGAGTCTCCAGGTACCAATGATGGGTAGTTGAGGACCAGAGTCACCAGGTTTGGGTGACACTCAGATACGAACAGAGTCACCCGTTTCAGGTGAGGCCAAGAAAGAGTCCACAGCAATCAGGTCCAGGTGGGGAAAAAAGTCACCAGGACTGGGAGAGGCACAGATGGGGACCAGATTCACCAGGTCCAGGTGAGAACCAGGTGGTGACCAGAGTCCCCGGGCCTGGGAAAGGACCAGGTAAGAACAAGATTCACCAGGTCCAAGAGGCCCACGTGGAGACCTGAGTCACCAGGTATGGGTGAGGCCCAGGTGTCAACCCCACTCACCAGGTCCAGGCGAGCCCAACCTGCAGGCCAGAGTCACCAGATCCAGGTGAGGCCCTAGTGGGTACCGGAGTCACCACGAAAATGTGAGTCTACAAGTACACCACAGTCAGCAGGTCCAGGTTTAGTTTATGTGGGAACGAGAGTCACCAGGTCCAGGTGAGACCCAGGTGGGGACCACAGTCACCAGGTCCAGATTGAGGCCTAGGTGGGGGAACCAGAGTCATCAGGACCAGTTGAGGCCAAAGTGTGGAGCAAAGTTATCATGTCCAGGTGAGCCCCAGGTGGGGAACAGAGAAATCATGTCCCATTGATGCCAGGTGGGAAAAGAGTCACAAGGTACAGATGAGGTCTAATTGAGGAGTAGATTCACCAAGTCCTGTTGAGGCCCAGTTGAGGACCAGTGTCCCCAGCTCCGGGTGAGTCCCAGAGGGGGACCAGAGTCACCCGGTTCTGGTGATATCCAGGTGGGGACCAGAGTCACCACGTCAGAGAGAAGCCCAGAGGGGGACGAGAATCACAAGGTCCAGGTGAGGCCCCGATGAGGAACTGAGAAACCAGGTTCCATGATGCCCATATGAGGACCTGAGTCACTAGGTCAAGGTGAGGCCAAACTGAGGACCAGAGTCACCAGATCCAGGTGAGGTGCATGTTGGAAAGAGAGTCGCCAGGTCCAGGAGAGGTCCAGGTGGGGACCAGAGTCTCCAGATCCAGGTCAAGTCCCGGTGGGGACCAGTCACCAGATCGAGGTGAAGCCCAGGTGGGGAGCAGAGTCACTAGGTGCAGATGAGGCCCAGGTGAGTACCAGAGTTACCAGGTACACGTGAGGCCCCGGTGAGGATCAGAGGCAACAGGTCCATGTGAGGCCAGCTTGGGGACCATGGTCAACAGGTCTACTTGAGGCCCAGGTGTGGAACACTGTAACCAGGTCCAGGTGACTCCCCAGTGCTGACAAGGGTCACCACGTCCAGGTGAGGCCCAGGTGGGGACCTGGATCACCAGGTCCAGGGGAGGCCCTTGAAAGAACCAGAGTCAACAGTTCGAGGTCAGGCGCAGGTGGCAACCAGGGTCAGCAGGTCCAAGTGAGTCCAAAGTGGGTTCACAGTCACTAGGGCACGGTGAGACCCAGAGGGGGACCAGAGACACCTGTCCAGGTGAGGTCCAGTTGTGGAACACGGTCACCGGGTCCCAAATTTTGCCCAGTTGAGGACCATGGTCAAAAGGGCCAGGTGAAGCCCAGATGGGGACCGGGGTCCCCAATTCCAGGTGAAGCCCAGGTGGGGACCACAGTCACCAGATCCAGGGTAGCCTCAGGTGCAGACCAGAATCACCAGGTCTAGGTGAGGTGCAGGTGGCAACCACACTCACCAGGTCCCGGTGAGGCCCTGGTGGGGACCAGAGTCACGAGTTACATGAGAACCTAGAAACACTGCAGTCACCAGGTCCACATGATGTCCATGTGGGAACGAGAATCTCCAGTTACAGGTAGGGCCAGGTGGGGATCCGACTTACAATGTCCAGGTGAGGCCCATGTGGGAACCAGTGTCACCATGTCCAGGTGTGGCCCAGGTGAAGAGTAGAGTTAATAGGTCCGGCTGTGTCACTGTTAGTGAACAGTGTAACCATATCCTGATGCTACCCATGTGGGTACCAGAGACACCAGGTCCTGGTAAGGCCCAGGTGGGACCGGAGACATGAGGTCCAGGTGAGGTCCCGATGGGAACCACAGTCACCAGGTCAGGTGAGGTCATGCTTAGGATCAGAGTCACCAGTTACAGGTGAGGCCCAGGTGGAGCCACACTCACCTGGTACAGAAGAGGCCAAAGTCAAGACCAGAGTTACCAGGATCAGGTCACTCCAAGTGGGAATAGAGTAACCATGTCTCCATGATGCCCAGATAGAACCAGAGTCACCAGGTACAGATGAGGCACAGGTGGGGAGCATGTTCACTAGATCCCCGTGAGGCCCATTTGAGGACCAGAGTCACCAGGTCAAGTTGACGCCTAGAGGGATACCAGATTCACCTAGTCTAGGTGACATCCGGATGGGGACCAGAGTCATCATGTCAGGGTGAGGCTCAGGTTGGAACAGAGTATCCAGGTCATAATGGTCCATAGGTGAGGACCAGAGTCACCAGATATGGGTGAGGCCCAGTTAGATTCAGAGACACCAGTTCCAGGTGAGGCCAAGAAGGAGTCTACAGCAATCAAGTCCAGGTGGGTTGATAAAGTCACCAGGACTGGATGAGGACCAGATGGGGACCAGATTAACCAGGTTCATGTGATTCCCAAGTGGTGACCCGAGTTAGGAGTTCCGGGTGAGGACCAGGTAAGACCACATTCACAAGGTCCAAGTGAGACCCACGTGGGGACCTGTGTCACCAGGCTTGGGTGAGGCCAAGGTGACAACGCAACTCACCAGGTCCAGGTGAGGCCAACCTGCAGGCCATGCAGAGGAACCATGTCCTGATGATGCCCAGATAGGGACCAGAGTCACCAGGTCCAAAGGAGGCCCAGATGGAGCATATTCACTAGCTCCAGGTGAGGCCCAGTTGAGGACCAGAGTCAACAGAAGTGGTTGAGGCAGAGAGGGGTACCAGAATCACCTGGTCCAGGTGACATCCAGATGGAGACCAGAGTCAGCAGGCAGGGTTAGGCCCAGAGTGGTTCGAGAGTCCAGAGCCTCATGTCCAGGTGAGGCTCAGGTGTGGAACAGAGTCACCAGGTACCAATGATGCCCTGGTGAGGACCAGAGTCACCAGGTCTGGGTGACGCGCAGATAGGATCAGAGTCACCAGTTCCAGGTGAGGCCAAGAAAGAGATCACAGCAATCAGGTCCAGGTGGGGAACAAAGTCACCAGGACTGGGTGAGGCTCAGATGGGGACCAGATTCACCAGGTCTAGGTGAAGCCCAGGTGGTGACCAGTGTCCCCGGGTCTAGGAAAGGACCAAGTAAGGACCAGATTCACCAGGTAGATTAGGCCCACGTGGGGACCTGAGTCACCAGGTATGGGTGAGGCCCAGGTGGCGACCCCACTCACCAGGTCCAGGTGAGGCAAACCTGCAGGCCAGAGTCACCAGATACAGGTGAGGCCCTAGCGGGGACCAGAGTCACCATGTAAATGTGAGTCTACCAGAACACCACAGTCACCAGGTCCAGGTGTGGTTCATGTGGGAACGAGAGTCACCAGATCCAGGTGAGACCCAGGTGGGGACCACAGTCACCAGTTCCAGATTTAGGCCTAGGTGGGGGGACCAGAGTCATCAGGACCAGTTGAGGCCAAAGTGTGGAGCAAAGTTATCATGTCCAGTTGAGGCCCAGGTGGGGAACAGAATAACCATTTCCCATTGATGCCAGGTGGGAAGAGTCACAAGGTCCAGAAGAGGCCTAAGTGAGGAGTAGATTCACCAGGTCCTGTTGAGGCCCAGTTGAGGAACAGTGTCCCCAGGTCCGGTTGAGTCCCAGATGGGGACCAGAGTCACCCGGTTCTGGTGATATCCAGGTGGGGAGCAGAGTCACCACGTCAAAGTGAGGCCCAGAGGGGCCGAGAATCACTAGGTCAAAGTGAGGCCCCGATGTGGAACTGAGAACCCAGGTCCCATGATGCCCATATGAGGACCTGAGTCACCAGGTCCAGGAGAGGTCCCTGTGGGAACTAGTCACCTCATCCAGGTGAGGCCCAGGTGGGACCACAGTCACCAGGTCCAGTTGAGGCCCAGGTATATAAGAGAGTATCCAGGTCCTAATGATGCCCAGGGATGGACCAGATTCAACAGGTCCAGGAGAGGCCCAAATATGGATCAGAGTCATTGTGTTCCAGGGGAGGCCTGATGGAGATCACAGGAACCAGGTAAAGGAGAGCCCCATATGGGAACCAGAGCCACAAGATCCAGGTGAGTTCCAGGTGGGACCACAGTCACAGGTCCATTTGAGGCACAGGTGGCAACAGGATTCACCAAGTCCAGGTAGGCCCAGGTGGCGACCAATCACCAGATCCAGGTGAGGACCAGCTAAAGACCAGACTCACCAGGCCCAAGTGAAGCCCAAGGGGTGACCAGAGTCACCAAGTAAGGGTGAGGACCAGAGGGGGAACCAGGGTAACCATTTAGTTTGAGGCCCAGAATGGGACCAGAAATCCCTGGTCAAAGTGAGACTGAGATGTGGAATAGAGTATCCAGGTCCCAATGATGCCTGGGTGACGACCAGAGTCACTAGCGACATGCAGGCCCAGATGTGGAACAGAATAACTAGGTACTGGTGAGGCATAGAATAAGACCACAGTCAGCAGTAACAGGTGAGCCCCTTGTGGGAGCCAGAGCCACTCTATCCAGCTGAGTCCCAGGTCCATGTGAGGCCCACGTGAGGACTAGATTCATCAGGTCGAATTGAGGCATAGTTGGGGACAAGAGTCACCAGGTGTGGGTGCGGCCTAGGTGGGGCAAGATTCAGCAGTTCTGAGTTTGGTCAAAGTGGGACGAGAGACACCAGGTCCAGGTGAGGCCAAAGTGAGGACCAGAGTCACCAGATCCAGGTGAGGTCCAGGTGGGGACCAGAGTCACCAGATCCAGGTGAAGTCCAGGTGGGGACCAGAATCACTAGGTCCAGATTAGGCCCAGGTGAGGACCAGAGTTACCAGGTAAACGTGAGGACCCGGTGGGAATCAGAGGCAACAGGTCCATGTGAGGCGTGCTTGGGGACCATGGTCAAGAGGTGTACTTGAGGCCCAGGTGTGGAACACAGTAAGCAGGTCCAGGTGAGTCCCCGGTGGTGACAAGGGTCACCACGTCCAGGTGAGACCCAGGTGGGGACCAGGATCACCAGGTAGAGGGGAGGCCCTTGAAAGTACCAGAGTCAACAGTTTGAGGTCAGGGACAGGTGGCAACCAGGGTCAGCAGCTCTAAGTCAGGCCAAAGTGGGGTTCACAGTCACAAGGGCACGGTGAGACCCAGAGGGGGACCAGAGTCACCTGGTCCAGGTGATGTCCAGTTGTGGAACACAGTCACTGAGTCCCAATTTTGCACAGTTGAGGACCATGGTCAACAGGGCCAGGTGAGCCAGATATGGGGACGGGACACTCAAATCCAAGTGAAGACCAGATCGGGACCACAGTCACCAGATCCAGGGTATTCTCAGGTGCAGGCCAGAATCACCAGGTCCAGGTGAGGTGCAGGTGGCAACCACACTCACCAGGTCCCGGTGAGGCCCTGGTGGGGACCAGAGTCACGAGGTACATGAGAAGCTAGAAACACTGCAGCCACCAGGTCCACATCATGTCCATGTGGGAACGAGAATTCCCAGTTACAGGTGAGGACCAGGTGGGGATCCGACTCACCATGTCCAGGTGAGACCCAGGTGGGAACCAGTGTCACCATATCTAGGTGTGGCCCAGGTGAACCCAGAGTTAATAGGTCCGGCTGGGTCACTGTTAGTGAACAGTGTAACCATATCCTGATGCTACCCAGGTGGGTACCAGAGACACCAGGTCCTGTTTAGGCCCAGGTGGGACCAGAGTCACCAGGTCAAGTTGAGGCCTAGAGGGGTACCAGATTCACCTGGTCTAGGTGACATCCAGATGGGGATCAGAGTCACCATCTCAGGCTGAGGCTCAGAGGGTATCCAGAGTCATCAAGTCCAGGTGAGGCTCAGGTGTGTAACAAAGTATCCAGGTCATAATGGTCCACAGGTGAGGCCAGAGTCACCAGATCTGGGTGAGACCCAGTTAGGATCAGAGTCACCAGTTCAAGGTGAGGCCAAGAAGAAGTCCACAGCAATCAGGCCCAGGTGGGGAACAAAGTCACCAGGACTGGATGAGGCCCAGATGGGGACCAGATTCACCAGGTCCAGGTTATTCCCAGGTGGTGACCAGAGTTACCAGTTCCGGGTGAGGTCCAGGTAACGACCAGATTCACCAGGTCCAAGTGAGACCCACGTGGGGACCTGTGTCACAAGGCATGGGTGAGGCCCAGGTGTCAACCCCACTCACCAGGTCCAGGTGAGGGCAACCTGCAGGCCATGCAGAGGAACCATGTCCCGATGATGCCGAGGTAGGGACTAGAGTTACCAGGTCCAGGTGAGGCCAACCTGCAGGCCATGCAGTGGAACCATGTCCCGATGATGCCCAGGTAGGGAACAGAGTTACCAGGTCCAGGTGAGGACAACCTGCAGTCATGCAGTGGAGCCAAGTCCCGATGATGCCCAGGAAGAGACAAGAGTCACCAGGTCCAATTGAGGCCCAGATGGAGCATATTCACTAAGTCCAGGTGAGTCCCAGTTGAGGACGAGTGTCACCAGATCTGGTTGAGGCCTAGAGGGGTACCAGAATCACCTGGTCCAGGTGAAATCCAGATGGGGACCAGAGTCACCATGTCAGGGTGAGGCCTAGAGAGGCTCCAGAATCATCATGTCCAGGTGAGGCTCAGGTGTGGAACACAGTGTCCAGGTCATAATGGTCCACAGGTGAGGACCAGAGTGACGGATCTGGGTGACGCGCAGATAGGATCAGAGTCACCAGTTCCAGGTGAGGCCAATAAAGTGTCCACAGCAATCAGGTTCAGGTGTGGAACACAGTAAGCAGGTCCAGGTGAGTCCCCGGTGGTGACCAGAATCACCACGTCCAGGTGAGGCCCAGGTGGACACCAGAATCATCAGGTACAGGGGAGGCCCTTGAAAGAACCAGAGTCAACAGTTCGAGGTCAGGGGCAGGAGGCAACCAGGTTCAGCAGGTCGAAGTCAGGCCAAAGTGGGGTTCACAGTCACTAGGGCACGGTGAGACCCAGAGGAGGACCAGAGTCACCTGGTCCATGTGAGGTCCAGTTGTGGAACACAGTCAATGGGTCACAATTTTGCCCAGTTGAGGACCATGGTCAACACGGCCAGGTGAGGCCCAGATGGGGACCGGAGTCCCGAAATCCAGGTGAAGCCCAGGTGGGGACCACAGTCACAAGATCCAGGGTAGTCTCAGGTGCAGACCAGAATCACCAGGTCCAGGTGTGGTGCAGGTGGCAACCAAACTCACCAGGTCCCGGTGAGGCACTGGTGGGGACCAGAGTCACGAGGTACATGAGAAGCTAGAAACACATGGGATCCCTGGGTGGCGCAGCGGTTTGGCGCCTGCCTTTGGCCCAGGGAGCGATCCTGGAGACCCGGGATCGAATCCCAGGTCGGCCTCCCGGTGCATGGAGCCTGCTTCTCCCTCTGCCTGTGTCTCTGCCTCTCTCTCTCTCTGTGACTATCATAAATAAATAAAAATAAAAAAAAGATGCTAGAAATACTGCGGCCAACAGGTCCACATGATCTCCATGTGGGAACGAGAATCACCAGTTATACGTGAGGACCAGGTGGGGATCCCACTCACCATGTCCAGGTGAGACCCAGGTGGGAAACAGTGTCACCATGTCCAGGTGTGGCCCAGGTGAAGACCAGAGTTAATAGGTCCGGCTGGGTCACTGTTAGTGAACAGTGTAACAATATCCTGATGCTACCCAGGTGGGAACCAGAGACACAAGGTCCTGGTGAGGCCCAAGTGGGACCAGAGACATGAGGTCCAGGTGAGGTCCCAATGGGAACCACAGTCACCAGGTCAGGTGAGGCCATGCTTAGGATCATAGTCACCAGTTACAGGTGAGGCCCAGGTGGAGCCAGAGTCACCTGGTACAGAAGAGGCCAAAGTCAGGACCAGAGTTATCAGGATCAGGTCACTCCAAGTGGGTATAGAGTAACCATGTCCCGATGATGCCCAGGTAGAACCAGAGTCACCAGGTCCAAATGAGGCCCAGTTGGAGCATATTGACTAAGTCCAGGTGAGGCCCAGTTGAGGACCAGAGTCACCAGATCTGGTTGAGGACTAGAGGGGTACCAGAATCACCTGGTCCAAGTACATCCAGATGGGGACCAGAGTCACCAGGTCAGGGTGAGGCCCAGAGTGGTTCCAGAGTCATCAAGTGCAGGTGAGGTTCAGGTGTGGAACAGTCTCACCAGGTACCAATGATGCCCACGTGAGAACCAGAGTACCCAGGTGTGGGTGACGCGCATATAGGATCAGAGTCACCAGTTCCAGGTGAGGAGAAGAAAGAGTCCACAGCAATCAGGTCCAGGTGGGGAAGAAACTCACCAGGACTGCGTTAGGCCCAGATGGGGACCAGTTTCCCCAGGTCCAGGTGAGGCCCAGGTGGGGACCAGAGTCCCCGGGTCTGGGAGAGGACCAGGTAAGGACCAGATTCACCAGGTCCAAGAGGCACACGTGGGGACCTGAGTCACCAGGTATGGGTGAGTCCCAGGTGGCAACCCCACTCACCAGGTCCAGGTGAGGCCAACCTGCAGGCCAGAGTCACCAGATCAAGGTGAGTCCCTAGTGGGGACCGGAGTCACCAGGTAAATGTGAGTCTACAAGAACACCACAGTCACCAGGTCCAGGTGTGGTTCATGTGGGAACGAGAGTCACCAGGTCCAGGTGAGACCCAGGTGGAGACCAGAGTCACCAGTTCCAGATTGAGGCCTAGGTGGGGGGACCAGAGTCATCAGGACCAGTTGAGGCCAAACTGTGGAGCAAAGTTATCATGTCCAGGTGAGGCCCAGGTGGGGAACAGAGTAACCATGTCCCATTGATGCCAGGTGGGAAAAGAGTCACAAGGTCCAGACGAGGCCTAAGTGAGGAGTAGATTCACCAGATCCTGATGAGGCCAAGCTGAGGACCAGTGTCCCCAGCTCCGGGTGAGTCCCAAGGGGAAGCAGAGTCACCGGTTCTGGTGATATCCAGGTGGGGACCAGAGTCAGCACGTCGGAGTGAGGTCCAGAGGGGGACGAAAATCACTAGGTCCAGGTGAGGCCCCGATGTGGAACTGAGAAACCAGGTCCCATGATGCCCATATGAGGACCTGAGTCACCAGGTCCAGGTGAGGGCCCTGTGGGAACCAGTGACCTCGTCCAGGTGAGGCCCAGGTGCGACCACAGTCACCAGGTCTTGGTGAGGCCCAGGTATATAAGAGCAGTATCCAGGTCCCAATGATGCCCAGGTGAGGACCAGAGTCAACAGGTCCAGGAGAGGCCCAAATATGGATCAGAGTCATTGTGTTCCAGGTGAGGCCAGATGGAGACCACAGGAACCAGGTCCAGGAGAGCCCCATATAAAAACCAGAGCCACCAGATCCAGGTGAGGTCCAGGTGGGCCACAGACACAAGGTCCAGGTGAGGCGCAGGTGGCAACATGATTCACCAAGACCAGGTGAGGCTGAGGTGGCAACCAGTCAGCACATCCAGATGCGGACCAGCTAAGGACCAGATTCACCAGGACCATGTGAAGCCCAAGGGGTGACCAGAGTCACCAGCTAAGGGTGAGGCCCAGAGGGGGAAATAGAGTAACCAGTTTAGTTTGAGGGCCAGAATGGGACCAGAGATCCCTGGTCAAAGTGAGGCCCAGGTGTGGAATAGAGTATCCAGTTCCGAATGATGCCTGGATAAGGACCAGAATCACTACGGATATGCAGGCCCAGATGGGAACAGAATCACTAGGTCCTGGTGAGACATAGAATAAGACCACAGTCACCAGTGTCAGGTGAGCCCCTTGTGGGAACCAGAACTACTCTATCCAGCTCAGTCCCAGGTCCATGTGAGGCCCACGTGAGGACCGGATTCATCAGGTCGAATTGAGGCATAGCTGGGGACAAGAGTCACCAGGTCTGGGTGCGGCCTAGGTGGGGCAAGATTCAGCAGTTCTGAGTTAAGTCAAAGTGGGGACGAGAGACACCAGGTCCAGGTGAGGCCAAACTGAGGACCAGAGTCACCAGATCCAGGTGAGGTCCATGTTGGAAAGAGAGTCACCAGGTCCAGGAGAGGTCCAGGTGGGTTCAAGAGTCACTAGATCCAGATGAGGCCCAGGTGAGGACCAAGTTACCAGGTACACGTGAGTCCCCAGTGGGGATCAGAGGCAACAGGTCCATGTGAGGCCGGCTTGGGGACCTTGGTCAACAGGTTCACTTGAGACCCAGGTGTGGAACACAGTAAGCAGGTCCAGGTGAGTCCCCGGTGGTAACGAGAGTCACCACGTCCAGGTGAGGCCCAGGTGGGGACCAGGATCACCAGGTACAGGGGAGGCCCTTGAAAGAACCAGAGTCAACAGTTCGAGGTCAGGCGCAGGTGGCAACCAGGGTCAGCAGGTCCAAGTCAGGCCAAAGTGGGTTCACAGTCACTAGGGCACGGTGAGACCCAGAGGGGGACCAGAGTCACATGGTCCAGGTGAGGTCCAGTTGTGGAACACAGTCTCCGGGTCCCAATTTTGCCCAGTTGAGGACCATGGTCAACACGGCCAGGTGAGGCCCAGATGGGGACCGGAGTCCCGAAATCCAGGTGAAGCCCAGGTGGGGACCACAGTCACAAGATCCAGGGTAGTCTCAGGTGCAGACCAGAATCACCAGGTCCAGGTGTGGTGCAGGTGGCAACCAAACTCACCAGGTCCCGGTGAGGCACTGGTGGGGACCAGAGTCACGAGGTACATGAGAAGCTAGAAACACATGGGATCCCTGGGTGGCGCAGCGGTTTGGCGCCTGCCTTTGGCCCAGGGAGCGATCCTGGAGACCCGGGATCGAATCCCAGGTCGGCCTCCCGGTGCATGGAGCCTGCTTCTCCCTCTGCCTGTGTCTCTGCCTCTCTCTCTCTCTGTGACTATCATAAATAAATAAAAATAAAAAAAAAGATGCTAGAAATACTGCGGCCAACAGGTCCACATGATCTCCATGTGGGAACGAGAATCACCAGTTATACGTGAGGACCAGGTGGGGATCCCACTCACCATGTCCAGGTGAGACCCAGGTGGGAAACAGTGTCACCATGTCCAGGTGTGGCCCAGGTGAAGACCAGAGTTAATAGGTCCGGCTGGGTCACTGTTAGTGAACAGTGTAACAATATCCTGATGCTACCCAGGTGGGAACCAGAGACACAAGGTCCTGGTGAGGCCCAAGTGGGACCAGAGACATGAGGTCCAGGTGAGGTCCCAATGGGAACCACAGTCACCAGGTCAGGTGAGGCCATGCTTAGGATCATAGTCACCAGTTACAGGTGAGGCCCAGGTGGAGCCAGAGTCACCTGGTACAGAAGAGGCCAAAGTCAGGACCAGAGTTATCAGGATCAGGTCACTCCAAGTGGGTATAGAGTAACCATGTCCCGATGATGCCCAGGTAGAACCAGAGTCACCAGGTCCAAATGAGGCCCAGTTGGAGCATATTGACTAAGTCCAGGTGAGGCCCAGTTGAGGACCAGAGTCACCAGATCTGGTTGAGGACTAGAGGGGTACCAGAATCACCTGGTCCAAGTACATCCAGATGGGGACCAGAGTCACCAGGTCAGGGTGAGGCCCAGAGTGGTTCCAGAGTCATCAAGTGCAGGTGAGGTTCAGGTGTGGAACAGTCTCACCAGGTACCAATGATGCCCACGTGAGAACCAGAGTACCCAGGTGTGGGTGACGCGCATATAGGATCAGAGTCACCAGTTCCAGGTGAGGAGAAGAAAGAGTCCACAGCAATCAGGTCCAGGTGGGGAAGAAACTCACCAGGACTGCGTGAGGCCCAGATGGGGACCAGTTTCCCCAGGTCCAGGTGAGGCCCAGGTGGGGACCAGAGTCCCCGGGTCTGGGAGAGGACCAGGTAAGGACCAGATTCACCAGGTCCAAGAGGCACACGTGGGGACCTGAGTCACCAGGTATGGGTGAGTCCCAGGTGGCAACCCCACTCACCAGGTCCAGGTGAGGCCAACCTGCAGGCCAGAGTCACCAGATCAAGGTGAGTCCCTAGTGGGGACCGGAGTCACCAGGTAAATGTGAGTCTACAAGAACACCACAGTCACCAGGTCCAAGTGTGGTTCATGTGGGAACGAGAGTCACCAGGTCCAGGTGAGACCCAGGTGGAGACCAGAGTCACCAGTTCCAGATTGAGGCCTAGGTGGGGGGACCAGAGTCATCAGGACCAGTTGAGGCCAAACTGTGGAGCAAAGTTATCATGTCCAGGTGAGGCCCAGGTGGGGAACAGAGTAACCATGTCCCATTGATGCCAGGTGGGAAAAGAGTCACAAGGTCCAGACGAGGCCTAAGTGAGGAGTAGATTCACCAGATCCTGATGAGGCCAAGCTGAGGACCAGTGTCCCCAGCTCCGGGTGAGTCCCAAGGGGAAGCAGAGTCACCGGTTCTGGTGATATCCAGGTGGGGACCAGAGTCAGCACGTCGGAGTGAGGTCCAGAGGGGGACGAAAATCACTAGGTCCAGGTGAGGCCCCGATGTGGAACTGAGAAACCAGGTCCCATGATGCCCATATGAGGACCTGAGTCACCAGGTCCAGGTGAGGGCCCTGTGGGAACCAGTGACCTCGTCCAGGTGAGGCCCAGGTGCGACCACAGTCACCAGGTCTTGGTGAGGCCCAGGTATATAAGAGCAGTATCCAGGTCCCAATGATGCCCAGGTGAGGACCAGAGTCAACAGGTCCAGGAGAGGCCCAAATATGGATCAGAGTCATTGTGTTCCAGGTGAGGCCAGATGGAGACCACAGGAACCAGGTCCAGGAGAGCCCCATATAAAAACCAGAGCCACCAGATCCAGGTGAGGTCCAGGTGGGCCACAGACACAAGGTCCAGGTGAGGCGCAGGTGGCAACATGATTCACCAAGACCAGGTGAGGCTGAGGTGGCAACCAGTCAGCACATCCAGATGCGGACCAGCTAAGGACCAGATTCACCAGGACCATGTGAAGCCCAAGGGGTGACCAGAGTCACCAGCTAAGGGTGAGGCCCAGAGGGGGAAATAGAGTAACCAGTTTAGTTTGAGGGCCAGAATGGGACCAGAGATCCCTGGTCAAAGTGAGGCCCAGGTGTGGAATAGAGTATCCAGTTCCGAATGATGCCTGGATAAGGACCAGAATCACTACGGATATGCAGGCCCAGATGGGAACAGAATCACTAGGTCCTGGTGAGACATAGAATAAGACCACAGTCACCAGTGTCAGGTGAGCCCCTTGTGGGAACCAGAACTACTCTATCCAGCTCAGTCCCAGGTCCATGTGAGGCCCACGTGAGGACCGGATTCATCAGGTCGAATTGAGGCATAGCTGGGGACAAGAGTCACCAGGTCTGGGTGCGGCCTAGGTGGGGCAAGATTCAGCAGTTCTGAGTTAAGTCAAAGTGGGGACGAGAGACACCAGGTCCAGGTGAGGCCAAACTGAGGACCAGAGTCACCAGATCCAGGTGAGGTCCATGTTGGAAAGAGAGTCACCAGGTCCAGGAGAGGTCCAGGTGGGTTCAAGAGTCACTAGATCCAGATGAGGCCCAGGTGAGGACCAAGTTACCAGGTACACGTGAGGCCCCAGTGGGGATCAGAGGCAACAGGTCCATGTGAGGCCGGCTTGGGGACCTTGGTCAACAGGTTCACTTGAGACCCAGGTGTGGAACACAGTAAGCAGGTCCAGGTGAGTCCCCGGTGGTAACGAGAGTCACCACGTCCAGGTGAGGCCCAGGTGGGGACCAGGATCACCAGGTACAGGGGAGGCCCTTGAAAGAACCAGAGTCAACAGTTCGAGGTCAGGCGCAGGTGGCAACCAGGGTCAGCAGGTCCAAGTCAGGCCAAAGTGGGTTCACAGTCACTAGGGCACGGTGAGACCCAGAGGGGGACCAGAGTCACATGGTCCAGGTGAGGTCCAGTTGTGGAACACAGTCTCCGGGTCCCAATTTTGCCCAGTTGAGGACCATGGTCAACACGGCCAGGTGAGGCCCAGATGGGGACCGGAGTCCCGAAATCCAGGTGAAGCCCAGGTGGGGACCACAGTCACAAGATCCAGGGTAGTCTCAGGTGCAGACCAGAATCACCAGGTCCAGGTGTGGTGCAGGTGGCAACCAAACTCACCAGGTCCCGGTGAGGCACTGGTGGGGACCAGAGTCACGAGGTACATGAGAAGCTAGAAACACATGGGATCCCTGGGTGGCGCAGCGGTTTGGCGCCTGCCTTTGGCCCAGGGAGCGATCCTGGAGACCCGGGATCGAATCCCAGGTCGGCCTCCCGGTGCATGGAGCCTGCTTCTCCCTCTGCCTGTGTCTCTGCCTCTCTCTCTCTCTGTGACTATCATAAATAAATAAAAATAAAAAAAAAGATGCTAGAAATACTGCGGCCAACAGGTCCACATGATCTCCATGTGGGAACGAGAATCACCAGTTATACGTGAGGACCAGGTGGGGATCCCACTCACCATGTCCAGGTGAGACCCAGGTGGGAAACAGTGTCACCATGTCCAGGTGTGGCCCAGGTGAAGACCAGAGTTAATAGGTCCGGCTGGGTCACTGTTAGTGAACAGTGTAACAATATCCTGATGCTACCCAGGTGGGAACCAGAGACACAAGGTCCTGGTGAGGCCCAAGTGGGACCAGAGACATGAGGTCCAGGTGAGGTCCCAATGGGAACCACAGTCACCAGGTCAGGTGAGGCCATGCTTAGGATCATAGTCACCAGTTACAGGTGAGGCCCAGGTGGAGCCAGAGTCACCTGGTACAGAAGAGGCCAAAGTCAGGACCAGAGTTATCAGGATCAGGTCACTCCAAGTGGGTATAGAGTAACCATGTCCCGATGATGCCCAGGTAGAACCAGAGTCACCAGGTCCAAATAAGGCCCAGTTGGAGCATATTGACTAAGTCCAGGTGAGGCCCAGTTGAGGACCAGAGTCACCAGATCTGGTTGAGGACTAGAGGGGTACCAGAATCACCTGGTCCAAGTACATCCAGATGGGGACCAGAGTCACCAGGTCAGGGTGAGGCCCAGAGTGGTTCCAGAGTCATCAAGTGCAGGTGAGGTTCAGGTGTGGAACAGTCTCACCAGGTACCAATGATGCCCACGTGAGAACCAGAGTACCCAGGTGTGGGTGACGCGCATATAGGATCAGAGTCACCAGTTCCAGGTGAGGAGAAGAAAGAGTCCACAGCAATCAGGTCCAGGTGGGGAAGAAACTCACCAGGACTGCGTGAGGCCCAGATGGGGACCAGTTTCCCCAGGTCCAGGTGAGGCCCAGGTGGGGACCAGAGTCCCCGGGTCTGGGAGAGGACCAGGTAAGGACCAGATTCACCAGGTCCAAGAGGCACACGTGGGGACCTGAGTCACCAGGTATGGGTGAGTCCCAGGTGGCAACCCCACTCACCAGGTCCAGGTGAGGCCAACCTGCAGGCCAGAGTCACCAGATCAAGGTGAGTCCCTAGTGGGGACCGGAGTCACCAGGTAAATGTGAGTCTACAAGAACACCACAGTCACCAGGTCCAGGTGTGGTTCATGTGGGAACGAGAGTCACCAGGTCCAGGTGAGACCCAGGTGGAGACCAGAGTCACCAGTTCCAGATTGAGGCCTAGGTGGGGGGACCAGAGTCATCAGGACCAGTTGAGGCCAAACTGTGGAGCAAAGTTATCATGTCCAGGTGAGGCCCAGATGGGGAACAGAGTAACCATGTCCCATTGATGCCAGGTGGGAAAAGAGTCACAAGGTCCAGACGAGGCCTAAGTGAGGAGTAGATTCACCAGATCCTGATGAGGCCAAGCTGAGGACCAGTGTCCCCAGCTCCGGGTGAGTCCCAAGGGGAAGCAGAGTCACCGGTTCTGGTGATATCCAGGTGGGGACCAGAGTCAGCACGTCGGAGTGAGGTCCAGAGGGGGACGAAAATCACTAGGTCCAGGTGAGGCCCCGATGTGGAACTGAGAAACCAGGTCCCATGATGCCCATATGAGGACCTGAGTCACCAGGTCCAGGTGAGGGCCCTGTGGGAACCAGTGACCTCGTCCAGGTGAGGCCCAGGTGCGACCACAGTCACCAGGTCTTGGTGAGGCCCAGGTATATAAGAGCAGTATCCAGGTCCCAATGATGCCCAGGTGAGGACCAGAGTCAACAGGTCCAGGAGAGGCCCAAATATGGATCAGAGTCATTGTGTTCCAGGTGAGGCCAGATGGAGACCACAGGAACCAGGTCCAGGAGAGCCCCATATAAAAACCAGAGCCACCAGATCCAGGTGAGGTCCAGGTGGGCCACAGACACAAGGTCCAGGTGAGGCGCAGGTGGCAACATGATTCACCAAGACCAGGTGAGGCTGAGGTGGCAACCAGTCAGCACATCCAGATGCGGACCAGCTAAGGACCAGATTCACCAGGACCATGTGAAGCCCAAGGGGTGACCAGAGTCACCAGCTAAGGGTGAGGCCCAGAGGGGGAAATAGAGTAACCAGTTTAGTTTGAGGGCCAGAATGGGACCAGAGATCCCTGGTCAAAGTGAGGCCCAGGTGTGGAATAGAGTATCCAGTTCCGAATGATGCCTGGATAAGGACCAGAATCACTACGGATATGCAGGCCCAGATGGGAACAGAATCACTAGGTCCTGGTGAGACATAGAATAAGACCACAGTCACCAGTGTCAGGTGAGCCCCTTGTGGGAACCAGAACTACTCTATCCAGCTCAGTCCCAGGTCCATGTGAGGCCCACGTGAGGACCGGATTCATCAGGTCGAATTGAGGCATAGCTGGGGACAAGAGTCACCAGGTCTGGGTGCGGCCTAGGTGGGGCAAGATTCAGCAGTTCTGAGTTAAGTCAAAGTGGGGACGAGAGACACCAGGTCCAGGTGAGGCCAAACTGAGGACCAGAGTCACCAGATCCAGGTGAGGTCCATGTTGGAAAGAGAGTCACCAGGTCCAGGAGAGGTCCAGGTGGGTTCAAGAGTCACTAGATCCAGATGAGGCCCAGGTGAGGACCAAGTTACCAGGTACACGTGAGGCCCCAGTGGGGATCAGAGGCAACAGGTCCATGTGAGGCCGGCTTGGGGACCTTGGTCAACAGGTTCACTTGAGACCCAGGTGTGGAACACAGTAAGCAGGTCCAGGTGAGTCCCCGGTGGTAACGAGAGTCACCACGTCCAGGTGAGGCCCAGGTGGGGACCAGGATCACCAGGTACAGGGGAGGCCCTTGAAAGAACCAGAGTCAACAGTTCGAGGTCAGGCGCAGGTGGCAACCAGGGTCAGCAGGTCCAAGTCAGGCCAAAGTGGGTTCACAGTCACTAGGGCACGGTGAGACCCAGAGGGGGACCAGAGTCACATGGTCCAGGTGAGGTCCAGTTGTGGAACACAGTCTCCGGGTCCCAATTTTGCCCAGTTGAGGACCATGGTCAACACGGCCAGGTGAGGCCCAGATGGGGACCGGAGTCCCGAAATCCAGGTGAAGCCCAGGTGGGGACCACAGTCACAAGATCCAGGGTAGTCTCAGGTGCAGACCAGAATCACCAGGTCCAGGTGTGGTGCAGGTGGCAACCAAACTCACCAGGTCCCGGTGAGGCACTGGTGGGGACCAGAGTCACGAGGTACATGAGAAGCTAGAAACACATGGGATCCCTGGGTGGCGCAGCGGTTTGGCGCCTGCCTTTGGCCCAGGGAGCGATCCTGGAGACCCGGGATCGAATCCCAGGTCGGCCTCCCGGTGCATGGAGCCTGCTTCTCCCTCTGCCTGTGTCTCTGCCTCTCTCTCTCTCTGTGACTATCATAAATAAATAAAAATAAAAAAAAAGATGCTAGAAATACTGCGGCCAACAGGTCCACATGATCTCCATGTGGGAACGAGAATCACCAGTTATACGTGAGGACCAGGTGGGGATCCCACTCACCATGTCCAGGTGAGACCCAGGTGGGAAACAGTGTCACCATGTCCAGGTGTGGCCCAGGTGAAGACCAGAGTTAATAGGTCCGGCTGGGTCACTGTTAGTGAACAGTGTAACAATATCCTGATGCTACCCAGGTGGGAACCAGAGACACAAGGTCCTGGTGAGGCCCAAGTGGGACCAGAGACATGAGGTCCAGGTGAGGTCCCAATGGGAACCACAGTCACCAGGTCAGGTGAGGCCATGCTTAGGATCATAGTCACCAGTTACAGGTGAGGCCCAGGTGGAGCCAGAGTCACCTGGTACAGAAGAGGCCAAAGTCAGGACCAGAGTTATCAGGATCAGGTCACTCCAAGTGGGTATAGAGTAACCATGTCCCGATGATGCCCAGGTAGAACCAGAGTCACCAGGTCCAAATGAGGCCCAGTTGGAGCATATTGACTAAGTCCAGGTGAGGCCCAGTTGAGGACCAGAGTCACCAGATCTGGTTGAGGACTAGAGGGGTACCAGAATCACCTGGTCCAAGTACATCCAGATGGGGACCAGAGTCACCAGGTCAGGGTGAGGCCCAGAGTGGTTCCAGAGTCATCAAGTGCAGGTGAGGTTCAGGTGTGGAACAGTCTCACCAGGTACCAATGATGCCCACGTGAGAACCAGAGTACCCAGGTGTGGGTGACGCGCATATAGGATCAGAGTCACCAGTTCCAGGTGAGGAGAAGAAAGAGTCCACAGCAATCAGGTCCAGGTGGGGAAGAAACTCACCAGGACTGCGTGAGGCCCAGATGGGGACCAGTTTCCCCAGGTCCAGGTGAGGCCCAGGTGGGGACCAGAGTCCCCGGGTCTGGGAGAGGACCAGGTAAGGACCAGATTCACCAGGTCCAAGAGGCACACGTGGGGACCTGAGTCACCAGGTATGGGTGAGTCCCAGGTGGCAACCCCACTCACCAGGTCCAGGTGAGGCCAACCTGCAGGCCAGAGTCACCAGATCAAGGTGAGTCCCTAGTGGGGACCGGAGTCACCAGGTAAATGTGAGTCTACAAGAACACCACAGTCACCAGGTCCAGGTGTGGTTCATGTGGGAACGAGAGTCACCAGGTCCAGGTGAGACCCAGGTGGAGACCAGAGTCACCAGTTCCAGATTGAGGCCTAGGTGGGGGGACCAGAGTCATCAGGACCAGTTGAGGCCAAACTGTGGAGCAAAGTTATCATGTCCAGGTGAGGCCCAGGTGGGGAACAGAGTAACCATGTCCCATTGATGCCAGGTGGGAAAAGAGTCACAAGGTCCAGACGAGGCCTAAGTGAGGAGTAGATTCACCAGATCCTGATGAGGCCAAGCTGAGGACCAGTGTCCCCAGCTCCGGGTGAGTCCCAAGGGGAAGCAGAGTCACCGGTTCTGGTGATATCCAGGTGGGGACCAGAGTCAGCACGTCGGAGTGAGGTCCAGAGGGGGACGAAAATCACTAGGTCCAGGTGAGGCCCCGATGTGGAACTGAGAAACCAGGTCCCATGATGCCCATATGAGGACCTGAGTCACCAGGTCCAGGTGAGGGCCCTGTGGGAACCAGTGACCTCGTCCAGGTGAGGCCCAGGTGCGACCACAGTCACCAGGTCTTGGTGAGGCCCAGGTATATAAGAGCAGTATCCAGGTCCCAATGATGCCCAGGTGAGGACCAGAGTCAACAGGTCCAGGAGAGGCCCAAATATGGATCAGAGTCATTGTGTTCCAGGTGAGGCCAGATGGAGACCACAGGAACCAGGTCCAGGAGAGCCCCATATAAAAACCAGAGCCACCAGATCCAGGTGAGGTCCAGGTGGGCCACAGACACAAGGTCCAGGTGAGGCGCAGGTGGCAACATGATTCACCAAGACCAGGTGAGGCTGAGGTGGCAACCAGTCAGCACATCCAGATGCGGACCAGCTAAGGACCAGATTCACCAGGACCATGTGAAGCCCAAGGGGTGACCAGAGTCACCAGCTAAGGGTGAGGCCCAGAGGGGGAAATAGAGTAACCAGTTTAGTTTGAGGGCCAGAATGGGACCAGAGATCCCTGGTCAAAGTGAGGCCCAGGTGTGGAATAGAGTATCCAGTTCCGAATGATGCCTGGATAAGGACCAGAATCACTACGGATATGCAGGCCCAGATGGGAACAGAATCACTAGGTCCTGGTGAGACATAGAATAAGACCACAGTCACCAGTGTCAGGTGAGCCCCTTGTGGGAACCAGAACTACTCTATCCAGCTCAGTCCCAGGTCCATGTGAGGCCCACGTGAGGACCGGATTCATCAGGTCGAATTGAGGCATAGCTGGGGACAAGAGTCACCAGGTCTGGGTGCGGCCTAGGTGGGGCAAGATTCAGCAGTTCTGAGTTAAGTCAAAGTGGGGACGAGAGACACCAGGTCCAGGTGAGGCCAAACTGAGGACCAGAGTCACCAGATCCAGGTGAGGTCCATGTTGGAAAGAGAGTCACCAGGTCCAGGAGAGGTCCAGGTGGGTTCAAGAGTCACTAGATCCAGATGAGGCCCAGGTGAGGACCAAGTTACCAGGTACACGTGAGGCCCCAGTGGGGATCAGAGGCAACAGGTCCATGTGAGGCCGGCTTGGGGACCTTGGTCAACAGGTTCACTTGAGACCCAGGTGTGGAACACAGTAAGCAGGTCCAGGTGAGTCCCCGGTGGTAACGAGAGTCACCACGTCCAGGTGAGGCCCAGGTGGGGACCAGGATCACCAGGTACAGGGGAGGCCCTTGAAAGAACCAGAGTCAACAGTTCGAGGTCAGGCGCAGGTGGCAACCAGGGTCAGCAGGTCCAAGTCAGGCCAAAGTGGGTTCACAGTCACTAGGGCACGGTGAGACCCAGAGGGGGACCAGAGTCACATGGTCCAGGTGAGGTCCAGTTGTGGAACACAGTCTCCGGGTCCCAATTTTGCCCAGTTGAGGACCATGGTCAACACGGCCAGGTGAGGCCCAGATGGGGACCGGAGTCCCGAAATCCAGGTGAAGCCCAGGTGGGGACCACAGTCACAAGATCCAGGGTAGTCTCAGGTGCAGACCAGAATCACCAGGTCCAGGTGTGGTGCAGGTGGCAACCAAACTCACCAGGTCCCGGTGAGGCACTGGTGGGGACCAGAGTCACGAGGTACATGAGAAGCTAGAAACACATGGGATCCCTGGGTGGCGCAGCGGTTTGGCGCCTGCCTTTGGCCCAGGGAGCGATCCTGGAGACCCGGGATCGAATCCCAGGTCGGCCTCCCGGTGCATGGAGCCTGCTTCTCCCTCTGCCTGTGTCTCTGCCTCTCTCTCTCTCTGTGACTATCATAAATAAATAAAAATAAAAAAAAAGATGCTAGAAATACTGCGGCCAACAGGTCCACATGATCTCCATGTGGGAACGAGAATCACCAGTTATACGTGAGGACCAGGTGGGGATCCCACTCACCATGTCCAGGTGAGACCCAGGTGGGAAACAGTGTCACCATGTCCAGGTGTGGCCCAGGTGAAGACCAGAGTTAATAGGTCCGGCTGGGTCACTGTTAGTGAACAGTGTAACCGGATCCTGATGCTATCCAGGTGGGAACCAGAGACACCAGGTCCTGGTGAGGCCCAGGTTGGACCAGAGTCATGAGGTCCAGGTGAGGTCCCAATGGGAACCACAGTCACCAGGTCAGTTGAGGCCATGCTTAGGATTAGAGTCACCAGTAACCGGTGAACCGAAGGTGGACCCAGAGTCACCTGGTACAGAAGAGGCCAAATCAGGACCAGAGTTACCAGGATCAGGTCAGTCCCAGTGCGGAATGCAGTAACCGTGTCCCGATGATGCCCAGGTAGAACCAGAGTCACCAGGTCCAGATGAGGCACAGTTGGGGAGCATATTCACTAGGTCCCAGTGAGGCCCAGTTGAGGACCAGAATCACCAGATCTGGTTGAGTCCTAGAGGGGTACCCGAATCACCTGGCCCAGGTGACATCCAGATGGAGACCAGAGTCACCAGGTCAGGGTGAGACACAGAGCGTTTCCAGAGTCATCATGTCCAGGTGAGGCTCAGGTGTGGAACAGAGTCAACAGGTTCCAATGATGCCCAGGGTAGGACCAGAGTCACCAGATCTCGGTGACGCGCAGATAGTATCAGAGTCACCAGTTCCAGGTGAGGCCAAGAATGACTCCACAGCAATCAGGCCCAGGTGGGGAACAAAGTCACCAGGACTGCGTGAGGCCCAGATGGGGACCAGATTCACCAGGTCAACGTGAGCCCCAGGTGGTTCCCAGAGTCCCCGGGACTGGGAGAGGACCAGGTAAGGACCAGATTCACCAGGGCCAAGAGGCCCACGTGGGGACCTGAGTCACCAGGTATGGGTGAGGCCCAGGTGGCATCCCCACTCACCAGTCCAGGTGAGGCCAAACTGCAGGCCAGAGTCACCAGATCCAGGTGAGGCCCTAGTGGGGACCTGTTTCACTAGGTAAATGTGAGTCTACAAGAACACCACAGTCACCAGGTCCAAGTGTTGTTCATGTGGGAACGAGAGTCACCAGGTCCAGGTGAGACCCTGGTGGGGACCACAGTCATCAGTTCCAGATTGAGGCCTCGTTGGGGGTCCAGAGTCATCAGGACCAGTTGAGGCCAAAGTGTGGAGTAAACTTATCATATCCAGGTGACGCCCAGGTGGGGAACAGATTAACCATGTCCCATTGATGCCAGGTGGGAAAAGAGTCACAAGGTCCAGACGAGGCCTAAGTGAGGAGTAGATTCACCAAGTCCTGTGAGGCCCAGTTGAGGACCACTTTCCCCAGGTCCAGTTGAGTCCCAGAGGGGGCCCAGAGTCACCACGTTCTGGTGATATCCAGGTGGGGACCAGAGTCACCACTTCAGGGTGAGGCCCACAGGGGGACGAGAATCACTAGGTCCAGGTGAGGCCCCGATATGGAACTGAGAAACCAGGTCCCATGAAACCCATATGAGGGGCTGAGTCACCAGGTCCAGGTGAGGTCCCTGTGGGAACCAGTCACCTCGTCCAGGTGAGGCCCAGGTGGGTCCACACTCACCAACTCCAGGTGAGGCCCAGGTGGGGACGACAGTCACCAGGTCCAGATTGACGCCTAGGAGGGGGACCAGAGTCATCAGGACCATTGGAGACCCAAGTGTGGAGCAAAGTTATCATGTCCAGGTGAGGCTCAGGTGTGGAACAGAATATCCAGGTCATAATGGTCCCCAGGTGAGGACCAGAGTCACCAGATTGGTTGAGGTCCAGTTAGGATCAGAGTCACCAGTTCCAGGTGAGGCCAAGAAGGAGTCCACAGCAATCAGGTCCAGGTGGGGAACAAAGTCACCAGGACTGGGTGAGGCCCAGATGGGGACCAGATTCACCAGGTCCAGGTGATTCCCAGGTGGTGACCAGAGTTACCAGTTCCGGCTGAGGACCAGGTAAGGACCAGATTCACCAGGTCCAAGTGAGGCCCAAGTGGGTACCTGTGTCCCCAGGTATGGGTGATGCACAGATGGCAACCACACTCACCAGGTCCAGGAGAGGCCATCCTTCGGGCCATGCATAGGAACCGTGTCCCGATGATTCCCATGTAGCAACCAGAGTTACCAGGTCCAGGTGAGGCCCTGCAGGCCATGAAGTGGAACCATGTCCCGATGATGCCCAGGTAGGGACCAGAGTCACCAGGTCCAAATGAGGCCCAGATCGAGCAAATTCACTAGGTCCAGGTGAGGCCCAGTTGAGGACCAGGGTCACCAGATCTGGTTGAGGCCCAGAGGGGTACCAGAATCACCTGGTCAAGGTGATATCCAGATGGGAATCAGAGTCACCAGGTCAGGGTGAGGCCCAGAGAGGTTCCAGAGTCATCATGTCCCGGTGAGGCTCAGGTGTGGAACAGACTCACCAGGTACCAATGATGCCCAGATGAGGACCAGAGTCACCAGATCTGGGTGACGCGCAGATAGGATCAGAGTCACCAGTTCCAGGTGAGGCCAAGAAAGAGTCCACAGCAATCAGGTCCAGGTGCGGAACAAAGTAAACAGGACTGGGTGAGGCCCAGTTGGGGACAAGATTCACCTTGTCCAGGTGAGGCCCAGGTGATGACCAGAGACCCCAGGTTGGGAGAGGACGAGGTAAGGATCAGAATCACCAGGTCCAAGAGGCCGACATGGGGACCTGAGTCACCAGGTATGGGTGAGCCCCAGGTGGCAATCCCACTCACCAGTTCCAGGTGAGGCCAACCTGCAGGCCATGTAGTAGAACCATGTCCGATGATGCCCAGGTAGGGACCAGAGTCACCAGGTCCAAATGAGGCCAAGATGGAGCATATTCTCTAAGTCCAGGTGAGTCCCAGTTGAGGACCAGAGTCACCAGATCTGGTTGAGGCCTAGAGGGGTACCAGAATCCCCTGGTCCAGGTTACATCCTAATGGGGACCAGAGTCACAAGGTCAGGGTGAGGCCCAGAGTGGTTCCAGAGTCATCATGTCCAGGTGAGGCTCAGATGTGGAACAGAGTATCCAGGTCATAATGGTCCACAGGTTAAGACCAGATTCAGCAGATTTATGTGAGGCCCACTTAGGATCAGAGTAACTAGTTCCAGGTGAGGCCAAGAAGGAGTCCACAGCAATCAGGTCCAGGTGGGGAACAAAGTCGCCAGGACTGGGGAGGCCCAGATGGGGACCAGATTCACAAGGTCCAGGAGATTCCCAGATGATGACCGGAGTTACCAGTTCCGGGTGAGGACCAGGTAAGGACCAGATTCACCAGGTCGAAGTGTGGCCCACGTGGGGACCCGTGTCACCAGGTATGGGTGAGACCCAGGTGGCAACCACACTCACCAGGTCCAGGTGAGGCCAACCTGCAGGCAATGCAGAGTAACCATGTTCCGATGATGCCCAGGTAGGGACCAGAGTTCCAGGTCCAAAGAGGCCCAGATGGATTATATTCACTAGGTCCAGGTGAGGCCCAGGTGAGGACCAGAGTTACCAGATCTGGTTGACCCTAGAGGGGTACCAGAATCACCTGGACCAGGTGAAATCCAGATGGGGACCAGAATCACCAGGTCAGGGTGAGGCCTAGAGAGGTTCCAGAGTCATCATGTGCAGGTGTGACTCCGGTGTGGAAGAGAGTATCCAGGTCATAATTTTCCATAGGTGAGGACCAGAGTCACCATATCTGGGTGAGGCCCAGTTAGGATCAGAGTCACCAGTTCCAGGTGAGGTCAAGAAGGAGTCCACAGCAATCAGGTCCAGGTGGGGAACAAAGTCATCAGGACTGGGTGAAGCCCAGATGGGGACCAGATTCACCAGGTCCACGTGATTCCCAGGTGGTGACCAGATTTACCAGATTCACCAAGTCCAGGTGATTCTCAGGTGGTGACCAGAATTACCAGATACACCAGATCCAAGTTAGACCCACGTGGGGACCTGTGTCACCTAGTATGGGTGAGGCCCAAGTGGTAACCCCACTCACCAGGTCCAGGTGAGGCCATCCTGCAGGCCTTGCAGTGGAACCACGTCCCGAAGATGCCCATCTAGGGACTAGAGTTACCAGGTCCAGGTGAGGACAACCTGCAGGCAAGAGTCACCAGATCCAGGTGGGGACCAGAGTCTCCAGGTAAATGTGAGTCTACAAGAACACCACAGTCACCAGGTCCAGGTGTGGTTCCTGTGGGAACGAGAGTCACCAGGTCCAGGTGAGAACCTGGTGGGGACCACAGTCACCAGGTACAGATTGTGGCCTAGGTGGGGGGACGAGAGTCATCAGGACCATTTGAGGCCAAAGTGTGGAGCAAAGTTATCGTGTGCAGGTTAGGCCCAGGTGGGGAACAGAGTAACTGTGTCCTATTGATGCCAGGTGGGAAAAGAGTCACAAGGTCCAGATGAGGCCTAAGTGAGGAGTAGATTCACCAGGTCCTGTTGAGGCTCAGTTGAGGACCAGTGTCCCCAGCTCCGGGTGAGTCCCAGAAGGGGACCAGAGTCACCCGGTTCTGGTGATATCCAGGTAGGGACAAGAGTCACCACATCATGGTGAGGCCCAGAGGGGACGAGAGTCACTAGGTCCAGATGAGGTCCCGATGTGGAACTGAGAAACCAGGTCCCATGATGCCCATATGAGGACCTGAGTCACCAGGTCCAGGTGAGGTCCCTGCAGGAACCAGTCACCCCGTCCAGGTGAGGCCCAGGTGGGACCACAGTCACCAGGTCCAAGTGAGGCCCAGGTATATAAGAGAGTATCCAGGTCCCAATGATGCCCAGGTAAGGACCAGAGTCAACAGGTTCAGGAGAGGCCCAAATATGGATCAGAGTCATTGTGTTCCAGGTGAGGCCAGATGGAGACCACAGGAACCAGGTCCAGGAGAGCCCCATATGGGAACCAGAGACACCAGATCCAGGTGAGTTTCAGGTGGGACCACAGTCACAAGGTCAAGGTAAGGTGCAGGTGGCAACAGGATTTACCAAGTCCAGGTGAGGCCCAGGTGGCGACCAGTCACCACATCCAGGTGAAAACCAGCTAAGGTCCAGATTCACCAGCCCCAAGTGAAGCCCACAGGGTGACTAGAGTCACCAGGTAAGGGTGAGGCCCAGAGGGGCAACCAGAGTAACCAGTTTAGTTTGAGGCCCATAATGGGACCAGAGATCCCGGGTCAAAGTGAGGCCCATGTGTGGAATAGAGTATCCAGGTCCGAATGATGCCTGGGTGAGGACCAGAGTCACTAAGGCCATGCAGGCCCAGATGGGGAACAAAATCACTAGTTCCTGTTGAGGCATAGAATAAGACCACAGTCACCAGTATCAGGGGAGGCCCTTGTGGGAACCAGAGCCACTCTATGCAGCTGAGTCCCAGGTCCATGTGAGGCCCACGTTAGGACCAGATTCATCAGGTCGAATTGAGGCATAGCTGGGGACAAGAGTCATCAGGTCTGGGTGCGGCCTAGATGGGGCAAGATTCAGCAGTTCTGAGTTAGGTCAAAGTGGGGATGAGAGACACTAGGTCCAGGTGAGGCCATACTGAGGACCAGAGTCACCAGATCCAGGTGAGGTCCAGGTGGGGACCAGAGTCACCAGATCCAGGTGAATTCCAGGTGGGGACCAGAGTGACCAGATCCAGGTGAAGCCCAGGTGGGGACGAGAGTCACTAGGTCCAGATGAGACCCAGGTGAGGACCAGAGTTACCAGGTACACGTGAGGCCCCGGTGGGGATCAGAGGCAACAGGTCCATGTGATTCTGTCTTGGGGACCACGGTGATCAGGTATACTTGTGGCCTAGGTGTGGAACACAGTAAGCAAGTCCAGGTGAGTCCCCGGTGGTGACAAGGGTCACCACGTCCAGGTAAGTCCCAGGTGGGAACCAGGATCACCAGGTCCAGAGGAGGCCCTTGAAAGAACCAGAGTCAACAGTTCGAGGTCAGGCGCAGGTGGCAACCAGGGTCAGCAGGTCCAAGTCAGGCCAAAGTGGGGTTCACAGTCACTAGGGTACGGTGAGGCCCAGAGGGGAACCAGTGTCACATGGTCCAGGTGAGGTCCAGTTGTGGAACACAGTCACCGGGTCCCAATTTTGCCCAGATGAGACCTTGATCAACAGGGCCAGGTGAGGCCCAGATGGGGACCGGAGTCCCTAAATCCAGGTGATGTCCAGGTGGGACCACAGTCACCAGATCCAGGGTAGTCTCAGGTGCAGACCAGAATCACCAGGTCCAGGTGAGGTGCAGGTGGCAACCACACTCACCAGGTCCCGGTGAGGCCCTGGTGGGGACCAGAGTCACGAGGTACATGAGAAGCTAGAAACACTGCAGCCACCATGACCAGATGATGTCCATGTGGGAACGAGAATCACAAGTTACAGGTGAGGACCAGGTGGGGATACGACTCATCATGTCCAGGTGAGACCCAGGTGGGAACGAGTGTCACCATGTCCAGGTGTGGCCCAGGTGCAGACCAGAGTTAATAGGTCCGGGTGGGTCACTGTTAGTGAACAGTGTAACCATATCCTGATGCTACCAAGGATGGTACCTGAGACACCAGGTCCTGGTGAGGCCCAGGTTGGACCAGAGACATGAGGTCCAGGTGAGGTCCCGATGGGAACCACAGTCACCAGGTCAGGTGAGGCCATGCTTAGGATCAGAGTCACCAGTTACAGCTGAGGCCCAGGTGGAGCCAGAGTCACTAAGTACAGAAGAGGCCAAAGTCAGGACCAGTGTTACCAGGATCAGGTCAGTCCCAGTGGGGAATAGAGTAACCAGGTCCCGATGATGCCCAGGTAGAACCAGAGTCACCAGGTCCAGATGAGGCGCAGGTGGGGAGCATGTTCACTAGGTCCCAGTGAGGCCTAGTTGAGGACCAGAGTCACCAGTTCTGGTTGAGGCCTTGAGGGGTACCAGAAACACCTGGTCCAGGTGACATCCAGATGGGGACCAGAGTAACCAGGTCCAGGTTATTCCCAGGTGGTGAACAGAGTTACGAGTTCCGGGTGAAGACCAGGTAAGGACCAGAGTCACCAGGTCCAAGTGAGGCCCAAGTGGGGACCTGTGTCACCAGGCATGTGTGAGGCCCATGTGACAACCCCCCTCACCAGAAACAAGTGAGGCCAACCTGCAAGCCATGCAGAGGAAACATGTCCAGATGATGCCGAGGTAGGGACTAGAGTTCTCAGGTCCAGGTGAGGCCAACCTGCAGGCCATGCAGTGGAACATGTCCCGATGATGCCCAGGTAAGTATCAGAGTCACCAGGTCCAAATGAGGCCCAGATGGAGCATATTCACTAGGTCCAGGTGAGGCCCAGTTGAGGATCACAGTCACCAGATCTGATTGAGTCCTAGAGGAGTACCAGAATCCCCTGGACCAGGTGACATCCAGATGGGGAAAAGGGTCACCAGGTCAGGGTGAGGCCCAGAGAGGTTCCAGAGTCATCATGTCCAGGTGAGGCTCAGGTGTGGAACAGAGTGACCAGGTACCAATGATGCCCAGGTGAGGACCAGAGTCACCAGATCTGGGTGACGTGGAGATACGATCAGAGTCACCAGTTCCAGGTGAGGCCAAGATGGAGTCCACAACAATCAGGTCCAGGTGGCGAACAAAGTCACCAGGAATGGGTGAGGCCCAGATGGGGACCAGATTCACCAGCTCCAGGTGAGGCCCAGGTGGTGAGCAGAGTCCCCGGGTCTGGGAGAGGACCAGGTAAGGACCAGATTAACATGTCAAAGAGGCCCACGTGGGAACCTCAGTCACCAGGGTTGGGTGAGGCCCAGGTGGCAACCCCACTCACCAGGTCCAAGTGAGGCCCACGTGGGGACCTGTGTCACCAGGCATGAGTGAGGCCCAGGTGACAACCTCACTCACCAGGTCCACGTGAGGCCAATCTGCAGGCCATGCAGTGGAACCATGCCTTGATGATGTCCAGGTAGGGACCAGGGTTACCAGGTCCAGGTGAGGCCAACCTGCAGGCGATGCAGTGGAACCATGTCCCGATGATGCCCAGGTAGGGACCAGAATCACCAGGTCCAATGAGGCCCAGATGGAGCATATTCACTAGGTCCAGGTGTGGTCCAGTGGAGGACCAGAGTCACCAGACCTGGTTGAGGCCTAGAGGGGTACCAGAATCACCTGGTCCAGGTGACATCCAGATGGGGACCAGAGTAACCAGGTCAGGATGAGGCCCAGAGAGGTTCCAGAGTCATCATGTCCAGGTGAGGCTCAGGTGTGGAACAGAGTCACCAGGTACCAAAGATGCCCAGGTGAGGACCAGAGTCACCAGGTCTGGGTGACGGGCAGATAGGATCAGAGTCACCTGTTCCAGGTGAGACCAAGAAAGAGTCCACAGCAATCAGATACAGGAGTGGAACAAAGTCAACAGGCCTGGGTGAGGCCCAGATGGGGATCAGATTCACCAGGTCCAGGTAGGCCCAGGTGGTGACCAGAGACCCCGGGGCTGGGAGACGACCAGGTAAGGACCAGATTTACCAGGTCCAAGAGGCCCACGCGGGGACCTGACTCACCAGGTATGGGTGAGGCCCAGGGGCAACCCCACTCACAATGTTCAGGTGAGGCCAACCTGCATGCCAAAGTCACCAGATCCACGTGAAGCCCTAGTCGGCACCGGAGACAGCAGGTAAAAGTGAGTCTACAAGAACACTACAGTCACCAGCTCCATGTGTGGTTCATGTGGGAACGAGAGTCAGCAGTTCCAGGTGAGACCCAGGTTGGGACGACAGTCACCAGGTCTGGATTGAGGCCTAAGTGGGTAACAGTGTCATCAGGACCAGTTGAGGCCCAACTGTGGAACAAAGTTATCATGTCCAGTTGAGGCTCAGGTGTGGAACAGAGTATCCAGGTCATAATGTTCCACAGGTGAGGACCAGAGTCACCAGATCCAGGTGAAGCCCAGGTGGGGACCAGAGTCACTAGGTCCAGATGAGGCCCAGGTGAGGATCAGAGTTACCAGGTACACGTGAGGCACCGGTGATGATCAGAGGCAACAGGTCCATGTGAGGCCGGCTTGGGGACCATGGTCAACACATCTACTTGAGGCCCAGGTGTGGAACACTGTAAGCAGGTCCAGGTGAGTCCCTGGTGGTGACAAGAGTCACCACGTCCAGGTGAGGCCCAGGTGGGGACCAGGATCACCAGGTCCAGGGGAGGACCTTGCAAGAACCAGAGTCAACAGTTCGAGGCCCGACGCAGGTGGCAACCAGGGTCAGCAGGTCCAAGTCAGGCCAAAGTGGGGTTCACAGTCACTAGGGCACGGTGACACCCAGAGGGGGACCAGAGTCACCTGGTCCAGGTGAGGTCCAGTTGTGGAGCACAGTCACCGGGTACCAATTTTGCCCAGTTGAGGACCATGGTCAACAGGGCCAGGTGAGGCTCAGATGGGGACCGGAGTCCCCAAGTCAAGGTGAAGCCCAGGTGGGGACCACAGTCACCAAATCCAGGAAAGTCTCAGGTACAGACCAGAATCACCATGTCCAGGTGTGGCCCAGGTGAAGAGCAGAGTTAATAGTTCCGGCTGGGTTACGGTTAGTGAAGAGTGTAACCATATCCTGATGCTACCAGGTTGGTACCACAGACACCAGGTCCTGGTGAGGCCCAGGTCGGACCAGAGACTTGAGATCCAGGTGATATCATAATGGGAACCACAGTCACCAGGTCAGGTGAGGCCATGCTTAGGATCAGAGTCACCAGTTACAGCTGAGACCCAGGTCGAGCCAGAGTAACCTGGTACAAAATAGGCCAAAGTCAGGACCAGAGTTACCAGGATCAGGTCAGTCCCAGTGGGGAATAGAGTAACCATGTCCCGATGATGCCCAGGTAGAACCAGAGTCACCAGCTCCAGATGAGGCACAGGTGGGGAGCATGATTACTAGGTCCCGCTGAGGCCCAGTTGAGGACCAGTGTCGCCAGGTCTAGTTGAGGCCTAGAGGGGTACCAGATTCACCTGGTCTAGGTGACATCCAGATGCGGACAAGATTCACCATGTCAGGGTGAGGCCCAGAGGGGATTAAGAGTCATCATGTCCAGGTGAGGCTCAGGTGTGGAACCGAGTATCCAGATCATAATGGTCCTCAGGTGAGGACCAGAGTCACCAGATCTGGGTGAGGCCCAGTTAGGATCAGAGTCACAAGTTCCAGGTGAGGCCAAGAAGGAGTCCACAGCAATCAGGTCCAGGTGGGCAATAAATTCACCAGGAATGGGTGAGGCCCAGATGGGGACCAGATTCACCAGGTCCAGGTGACTTCCAGGTGGTGACCAGACTTACCAGTTCCGGGTGAGGACCAGGTAGGGACAAGATTCAACAGGTCCACGTGAGGCCCACATGGGGACCTGTGTCACCAGGTATGGGTGAGGCCCAGGTGGCAACCCCACTCCCCAGGTCCAGGTGAGGCCAACCTGCAGGCCATGCAGAGGAACCATGTCACAATGATGCCCTGGTTGGGACCAGAGTTATCAGATCCAGGTGAGGCCAACCTTCAGGCCATGCAGTGGAAACATGTCCCGATGATGCCCAAGCAGTGACCAGAGTCACCAGGTCCAAATGAGGCCCAGATGGAGCATATTCACTAGGTCCAGGTGAGGCCCAGTTGAGGACCAGAGTCCCCAGATCTGGTTGAGGCCTAGAGGGGTACCAGAATCACCTGGTCCAGGTGACATCCAGATGGGGATCAGAGTCACCAGTTCAGAGTGAGGCCCAGAGATTTTCCAGAGTCATCATGTCCAGGTGAGGCTCAGGTGTGGAACAGAGTCACCAGGTACCAACGATGCCCAGGTGAGGACGAGAGTCACCAGGTCTGGGTGATGCGCAGATAGAATCAGAGTCACCAGTTCCAGGTGAGGCCAAGAAAGAGTCCACAGCAATCAGACCAAGTGGGGAATAAATGACCAGGACTGCGTGAGACCCAGATGGGGACCAGTTTCCCCAGGTCCAGGTGAGTCCCAGGTGGTGACCAGAGTCCGCATCTCCGGGACAGGACCAGGTAAGGACCAGATTCACCAGGTCCAAGAGGCCCACGTGGGGACCTGAGTCACCATGTATGGGTGAGGCCCAGGTGGACACCCCACTCAACAGTTCCAGGTGAGGCCAACCTGCATGCCAGAGTCTCCAGATCCAGGTGAGGCCCTAGTGGGGACCAGAGTCACCAGGTAAATGTGAGTCTACAAGAACACCACAGTCACCAGGTCCTGGTGTGGTTCATGTGGGAACGAGAGTCACCAGGTCCAGGGGAGACCCAGGTGGGGACCACAGTCACCAGGTCCAGATTGAGGCCTAGGTGGGGGGACCAGAGTCATCAGGACAAGTTGATGCCAAAGTGTGGAGCAAAGTTATCATGACCAGGTGAGGCCCAGGTGGGGAAAAGAGTAACCATGTCCCATTGATGCCAGGTGGGAAAAGAGTCACAGGTCCAGACGAGGCCTAACTGAGGAGTAGATTCACCAGGTCCTGTTGAGGCCCAGTTGAGGAGCAGTGTCCCCAGCTACGGGTGAGTCCCAGAGGGGGACCAGAGTCACCCAGTTCTGGTGATATCCAGGTGGGGAGCAGAGTCACCACGTCAGGGTGAGGCCCAGAGGGGGACGAGAATCACTAGGTCCAGGTGAGGCCCCGATGTGAACTGACAACCAGTTACCATGATGCCCATATGAGGACCTGAGTCACCAGGTCCATGTGAGGTCCCTGTGGGAACCAGGCACCTCGTCCAGGTGAGGCCCAGGTGGGACCACAGTCACCAGGTCAAGGTGAGGCCCAGGTATATAAGAGAGTCTCCAGGTTCCAATGATGGCCAGGTAAGGACCAGAGTCAACAGGTCCAGGAGAGACCGAAATATGGATCACAGTCATTTTGTTCCAGGTGATGCCTGATGGAGACCACAGGAACCAGGTCCAGGAGAGCCCCATATGGGAACCAGAGCCACCAATCCAGGTGAGGTCCAGGTAGGACAACAGTCACAAGGTCCTGGTGAGGCGCAGGTGGCAACAGGATTCACCAGGTCCAGGTGAGGCCCAGGTGGCGACAAGTCTCCAGAGCCAGGTGAGGACCAGCTAAGCACCAGATTCACCAGGCCCAAGTGAAGCCCAAGGGGTGACCAGAGTCACCAGGTAAGGGTGAGGCCCAGAGGGGCAACCAGAGTAACCAGTTTAGTTTGATGCCCTCAATGGGACCAGAGGTCCGTGGTCAGAGTGAGTCCAAGGTGTGGAATAGAGTATCAAGGTCCCAATGATGCCTGGGTGAGGACCAGAGTCACTAGGGCCATGCAGGCCCAGATGGGGAACAGAATCACTAGGTCCTGGTGAGGCATAGAATAAGACCACAGTCAGCAGTATCAGGTGAGCCCCTTGTGGGAACCAGAGCCACTCTATCCAGCTGAGTCCCAGGTCCATGTGAGGCCCACTTGAGGACCATATTCATCAGATCGAATTGAGGCAGAGCTGAGGACAAGAGTCACGAGGTCTGCGTGCGGCCTAGATGGGGCAAGATTCAGCAGTTCTGAGTTAGGTCCAAGTGGGGACGAGAGACACCAGGTCCAGGTGAGGCCAAACTGAGGACCAGAGTCACCAGGTCCAGGTGTGGCCCAGGTGAAGACCAGAGTTAATAGGTCCGGGGGGGTCACTGTTAGAGAACAGTGTAACCATATCCTGATGCTACCCAGGTGGGTACCAGAGACACCATGTCCTGGTGAGGCCCAGGTGGGATCAGAGTCATGAGGTCCAGTTGAAGTCTCGATGGGAACCACAGTCACCAGGTCAGGTGAGGCCATGCTTAGGATCACAGTATCATTACAGGTGAGGCCCAGGTGGAGCCAGAGTCACCTGGTACAGAAGAGGCCAAAGTCAGGACCAGAGTTTCCAGGATCATGTCAGTCCCAGTGGGGAATAGAGTAACCATGTCCCGATGATGCCCAAGTAGAACCCGAGTCACCACGTCCAGATGAGGCGCAGGTGGGGAGCATATTCACTAGGTCCCGGTGAGGCCGAGTTGAGGACCAGATTCCCCCGGGCTAGTTTAGGCCTAGAGGGGTACCAGATTCACCTGGTCTAGGTGATATCCAGATGCGGACCAGAGTCACCATGTCAGGCTGTGGCCCAGAGGGGATCCAGAGTCATCATGTCCAGGTGAGGTAAGGTGTGGAACAGAGTATCCAGGTCATAATGGTCCACAGGTGAGGACCAGAGTCACCAGATCTGGGTGAGGCCCAGTTAGGATCAGAGTCACCAGTTCTAGGTGAGGCCAAGAAGGAGTCCACATCAATCAGGTCCAGGTAGGTAACAAAGTCACCAGGACTGGGTGAGGCCCAGATGGGGACCAGATTCACCAGGTCCAGGTGATTCCCAGGTGGTGACCAGAGTTACCAGTTCCGGGTGAGCACCAGGTAAGGAGCAGGTTCACAAGGTCCAAGTGAGGCGCACGTGGGAACCTGAGTCACCAGGTATGGGTGAGGCCCAGGTGGCAACCCCACTCAACAGGTCCAGGGGAGGCCACCTGCAGGCCATGCAAAGGAACCATGTCCCGATGATGCCCAGGTAGAGACAGGACTTACCATGTCCAGGTGAGTCCAACCTGCAGGCCATGCTGTGGAACCATGTCCCGATGATGCCGAGGTAGGGACCAGAGTCACCAGGTGCAAATGAGGCCCAGATGGAGCATATTCACTAGGTCCAGGTGAGGCCCAGTTGAAGACCAGAGTCACCAGATCTGGTTGAGAACTATCGGGGTACAGAATCACCTGGTCCAGGTGACATCCAGTTGGGGACCAGCCTCACCAAGTCAGGGTGAGTCCCAGAGAGGTTCCAGAGTCATCATGTCCAGGTGGGGCTCAGGTGTGGAACAGAGTCACCAGGTACCAATGATGCCCATGTTAGGGTCAGAGTCACCAGGTCTGGGTGACGCGTAGATAGGATCAGAGTCACCTGTTCCAGGTGAGGCCAAGAAAGAGTCCACAGCAATGAGGTCCACGTGTGGAACGAAGTCACCATCACTGGGTGAGGCCCAGATGGGGACCAGATTCACCAGGTGCAGGTGAGGCCCAGGTGGAGACCAGAGTCCCCGGGTCTGGGAGAGGACCAGGTAAGGACCAGATTCACCAGGTCCAAGATGCCCACGTGGGGACCTGAGTCACCAGGTATGGGTGAGGCCCACGTGGCCACCCCACTCAGCAGGTCCCGTTGAGGCCAACTGGCATGTCAGAGTCACCAGATCCACGTGAGGCCCTAGTGGGACCGGAGTCACCAGGTAAATATGAGTCTACAAGAACACCACAGCCACCAGGTCCAGGTGAGGTTCATGTGGGAACAAGAGTAACCAGGGCCAGGTGAGACCCAGGTGGGGACCACAGTCACCAGGTCCAGATTGAGGCCTAGGTGGGGGGACCAGAGTAATCAGTACCAGTTGAGGCCAAAGTGTGGAGCAAAGTTATCATGTCCAGGTGAGGCCCAGGTGGGGAACAGTGTAACCTTGTCCCATTGATGCCAGGTGGGAAAAGAGTCACAGGTCCAGACGAGGCCTGAGCGAGGAGTAGATTCACCAGGTCTTGTTGAGGCCCAGTTGAGTACCAGTGTCCCCAGCTCCGGGTGAGTCCCAGACGGGGACCAGAGTCACCCGGTTCTGGTAATATCCAGGTGGGGACCAGACTCACCACGTCAGGGTGAGGCCCAGAGTGGGACGAGAATCACTAGGTCCAGGTGAGGCCCCTATGTGGAAGTGAGAAACCAGGTCCCATGATGCCCATATGAGGACCTGAGTCACCAGGACCAGGTGAGGTCCCTGTGGGAACCAGTCACCTCATCCAGGTGAGGCCAAGGTGGGACCTCAGTCACCAGGTCCAGGTGAGGCCCAGGTATATAAGAGAGTATCCAGGTCCCAATGATGTCCAGGTAAGGACCAGAGTCAACAGGTGCAGGAGAGGCACAAATATGTATCAGAGTCATTGAGTTCCAGGTGACGCCAGATGGAGATAACAGGAACCAGGTCCAGGAGAGCCCCATATGGGAACCAGAGCCACCAGATCCAGGTGAGGTCCAGGTGGGACCACAGTCACCAGGTCCAAGTGAGGCCCAGGTGGCAACAGGATTCACCAAGTCAGGAGAGGCCCAGGTTGCGACCAGTCATCAGATCCAGGTGCAGACCACCTAAGGACCAGATTCACCAGGCCCAAATGAAGCCCATGGGGTGACCAGAGTCACCAGGTAATGGTGAGGCCCAGAGGGGGAACCAGAGTAACCAGTTTAGTTTGAGTCCCAGAATGGGACCAGAGGTCCCTGGTCAAAGTGAGGCCCAAGTGTGGAATAGAGTATCCAGGTCCCAATGATGCCTGGGTGAGGACAAGAGTCACTAGGGCCATGCAGGCCCAGATGGGGAACAGATTCATTAGGTCCTGATGAGGCATAGAATTAGACCACAGTCAGCAGTATCAGTGACCCCTTTTGGGAACCAGAGCCACTCTATCCAGCTGAGTCCCAGGTCCAGCTGAGTGCCAGGTCCATGTGAGGCCCACGTGAGGACCAGATTCATCAGGTCGAATTGAGGCATATGTGGGGACAAGAGTCACCAGGTCTGGATGCGGCCTAGGTTGGGGCAAGATTCAGCAGTTCTGAGTTAGGTTCAAGTGGGGACGAGAGACACCAGCTCCAGGTGAGGCCAAACTGAGGACCAGAGTCACCAGATCCAGGTGAGGACCATGTTGTAAAGAGAGTCACCAGGTCCAGGAGAGGTCCAGGTGGGGACCAGAGTCCACGGATCCAGGTAAGTCCAGGTGGGGACCTGAGTCAGCAGATCCAGGTGAAGCCCAGGTGGAGACCAGAGTCTCTAGGACCAGATGAGGCCCAGGTGAGGACAGGAGTTAACAGGTACACGTGAGGCCCCGGTGGGGATCAGAGGCAACAGGTCCATGTGAGGCCGGCTTGGGGACCATGGTCAATAGGTCTACTTGAGGCCCAGGTGTGGAACACAGTAAGCAGGTCCAGGTGAGTCCCCGGTGGTGACAAGAGTCACCACGTCCAGTTGAGGCCCAGGTCGGGACCAGGATCACCAGGTACAGGGGAGGACCTTGAAAGGACCAGAGTCAACAGTTGGAGGTTAGACGCAGGTGGCAACCAGGTCAGCAGGTCCAAGTCAGGCCAAACTGGGGTTCACAGTCACTAGGCACGGTGAGACCCAGAGGGGGACCAGAGTCACCTGGTCCAGGTGACGTCCAGTTTTGGAACACAGACACCGGGTCCCAATTTTGCCCAGTTGAGGACCATGGTCAACAGGGCCAGGTGAGGCCCATATGGGGACCGGAATCCAAATATCCAGGTGAAGCCCAGGTGGGGACCACAGTCAGTAGATCAGGGGAGTCTCAGGTGCAGACCATAATCACCAGGTCCAGGTGAGGTGCAGGTGGCAACCACATGCCCCAGGACCCAGTGAGGCCCTGGCGGGGACCACAGTCACAAGGTACATGAGAAGCTAGAAACAATGCAGCCACCAGGTCCACATGATGTCCATGTGGGCCGGAGAATCAGCAGTTACACGTGAGGACCAGGTGGGGATCCGACTAACCATGTCAAGTTGAGACCCAGGTGGGATCCAGTGTCACCATGTCCAGGTGTGGCCCAGGTGAAGACCAGAGTTAATAGGTCCGGCTGGGTCACTGTTAGTGAAGAGTGTAACCATATCCTGATGCTACCCAGGTGCGTACCGGAGACACCAGGTCCTGGTGAGGCCCATGTGGGACCAGAGACATGATGTCCAGGTAAGATCCCGATGGGAACCACAGTCACCAGGTCAGGTGAGGCCATGCTTAGGATCAGAGTTACCAGTTACAGGTGAGGCCCAGGTGGAGCCAGAGTGACCTGGTACAGAAGAGGTCAAAGACAGGAGCAGAGTTACTAGGAACAGGTCAGTCCCATTGGGGAATAGAGTAACCATGCCCCGATGATGCCCAGGTAGAACCCGAGTCACCAAGTCCAGATGAGGCGCAGGTGGGGAGCATTTTCACTAGGTCCAGGTGAGGCCGAGTTGAGGACCAGAGTCACCAGGTCTGGTTGAGGTCGACAGGGGTCCCAGATTCACCTGGTCTAGGTGACATCCAGATGGGGACCATAGTCACCATGTCAGAGTGAGGCACAGAGAGGATCCAGAGTCATCATGTCCAGGTGAGGCTCAGGTGTGGAACAGTGTATCCAGGTCATAGTGGTCCACAGGTGAGGAGCAGAGTCACCAGATCTGGGTGAGGCCCAGTTAGGATCAGACTCACCAGTTCCAGGTGAGGCCCAAAAGGAGTCCACAGCAATCAGGTCCAGGTGGGGAGCAAAGTCACCAGGACTGTGTGAGGCACAGATGGCGACCAGATTCTCCAGGTCCAGGGGATTCCCAGGTGGAGACCAGAATTACCAGATTCACCAGGTCCAAGAGGCCCAAGTGCGGACCTGAGTCACCAGGTATGGGTGAGGCCCAGGTGGCAACCCCACTCACCAGGTCCAGGTGAGGACAACCTACAGGCCAGAGTCACCAGATCCAGGTGAGGCCCTAGTGGGGACCAGAGTCACCAGGTAACTGTGAGTCTACAAGAACACCACAGTCACCAGGTCCTGGTGTGGTTCATGTGGGAACGAGAGTCACCAGGTCCAGGGGAGACCCAGGTGGGGACCACAGTCACCAGATCCAGATTGAGGCCTAGGTGGGGGGACCATTGTCATCAGGACAAGTTGATGCCAAAGTGTGGAGCAAAGTTATCATGACCAGGTGAGGCCCAGGTGGGGAAAAGAGTAACCATGTCCCATTGATGCCAGGTGGGAAAAGAGTCACAGGTCCAGACGAGGCGTAACTGAGGAGTAGATTCACCAGGTCCTGTTGAGGCCCAGTTGAGGAGCAGTGTCCCCAACTACGGGTGAGTCCCAGAGGGGGCCCAGAGTCACCCAGTTCTGGTGATATCCAGGTGGGGAGCAGAGTCACCACGTCAGAGTGAGGCCCAGAGCGGGACGAGAATCACTAGGTCCAGGTGAGGCCCCGATGTGAACTGAGAACCAGTTACCATGATGCCCATATGAGGACCTGAGTCACCAGGTCCAGGTGAGGTCGAGGTATATAAGAGAGTATCGAGGTCCCAATGATGCCCATGTAAGGACCAGAGTCAACAGGTCCAGGAGAGGACCAAATATGGATCAGAGTCATTGTGTTCCAGGTGAGGACAGATGGAGACCACAGGAACCAGGTACAGGAGAGCCCCATATGGGAACCAAGGCACCAGATCCAGGTGAGTTCCAGGTGGGACCACAGTCACAAGGTCCAGGTGAGGCGCAGATGGCAAGAGGATTCACCAAGTCCAGGTGAGGCCCAGGTGGAGACCAGTCACCAGATCCAGGTGAGAACCAGCTAAGGACAAGATTCACCAGGCCCAAGTGAAGCCAAAGGGGTGACCAGAGTCACCAGGTTAGTGTGAGGCCCAGAGGGGGAACCAGAGTAACCAGTTTAGTTTGAGGCCCAGAATGGGACCATAGGTCCCTGGTCAGAGTGAAGCCCAGGTGTGGAATAGAGTATCCCGGTCACAATGATGCCTGGGTGAGACCAGAGTCACTAGGGCCATGCAGGCCCAGATGGGGAACAGAATTACTAGGTCTTGGTGAGGCATAGAATAAAACCACAGTCACCAGAATCAGGTGAGCTCCATGTGGGAACAAGAGCCACTCTATCCAGCTGAGTAGCAGGTCCATGTGAGGCCCACGTGAGGACCAGATTCATCAGGTCGAATTGAGGCATAGCTGGGGACAAGAGGAACCAGGTCTCGGTGCGGCCTAGGTGGGGCAAGATTCAGCAGTGCTGAGGTAGGTCAGAGTGGGGACGAGAGGCGCCAGGTCCAGGTGACGCCAAACTGAGGACCAGAGTCACCAGATGCAGGTCAGGTCCAGGTGTTGACCAGAGTCACCAGATCCAGGTGAAGTCCAGGTGGGGACCTGAGTCATCAGATCCAGGTGAAGCCCAGGTGGTGATCAGAGTCACTAGGTCCAGATGAGGCGAAGGTGAGGACCAGAGTTGCCAGGTACACGTAAAGCCCCGGTGGGGATCAGAGGCAAAAAGTCCATGTGAGGCCGGCTTGGGGACCATGGTCAACAGGTCTACTTGAGGCCCAGGTGCGGAACACAGTAAGCAGATCCAGGTGAGTTCCCGGGGGTGACAAGTGTCACCAGGTCCAGGTAAGGCCCATGTGGGCACCAGGATCACCATGTCCAGGGGACGCTCTTGAAAGAACCAAAGTAAACAGTTCGAAGTCATGCGCAGGTGGCAACCAGGGTCAACAGGTCCAAGTCAGGCCAAAGTGGGGTTCACAGTCACTAGGGTACGGTGAGACCCATAGTGGGACCAGAGTCACCTGGTCCAGGTGAAGTCCAGTTGTGGAACACAGTCACCGGGTCCTAATTTTGCCCAGTTGAGGACCATAGTCAACAGGGCCAGGTGAGGCCCAGATGGGGACCGGAGTCCCCAAATCCAGGTGACGCGCAGGTGGGGACTACAGTCACCAGATCCAGGGTAGTCTCAGGTGCAGACCCGAATCACCAGGTCCAGGTGAGGTGCAGGTGGCAACCACACTCACCAGGTCCCGGTGAGGCCCTGGTGGGGACCAGAGTCACGAGGTACATGAGAAGCTAGAAACACTGCAGCCACCAGGTCCACATGATGTCCATATGGGAACGAGGATCACCAGTTACAGGTGAGGACCAGGTGGGGATCCGACTCACCATGTCCAGATGAGACCCAGGTGGTAACCAGTGTCACCATGTCCTCGTGTGCCCCAGGTGAAGACCAGAGTTATTAGGTCCGCCTGGATGAGTGTTAGTGAACAGTGTAACCATATCCTGATGCTACCCAGGTGGGTACCAGAGACACCAGGTCCTGATGAGGCCCAGGTGTAACCGGAGACATGAGGTCCAAATGAGGTTCCGATGGGAACCACAGTCACCAGGTCAGGTGAGCCCATGCTTAGGATCAGAGTTACCAGGTACAGGTGAGGCCCAGGTGGAGCCAGAGTCACCTGGTACAGAAGAGGCCAAAGTCAGGACCAGAGTTACCAAGATCAGGTCAGTCCCAGTGGGTAATACAGTAACCATGTCCCAAAGATGCCCAGGTAGAATCAGAGTCACCAGGTACAGCGAGGCGCAGGTGGGTAGAATATTCACTAGGTCCAGGTGAGGCCCAGATGAAGACCAGGTCACCAGGTCTAGTTGACGCCTAGAGGGGTACCAGATTCACCTGGTCTAGGGGACATCCAGATTGGGACCAGGGTCACCATGTCAGGGTGAGGCCCAGAGGGCATCCAGAGTCATCATGTCCAGGTGAGGTTCAGGTGTGGAAAAGAGTATCCAGGTCATAATGGTCCACAGGTGAGGACCAGAGTTACCAGATCTGGGTGAGGCCCAGTTAGGAGCATAGTCACAAGTTCCAGGTGAGGCCAAGAAGGAGTCCACAGCAATCAGGTCCAGGTGAGGATCAAAGTCACCAGGAATGGGTGAGGCCCAGATGGGGACCAGATTCACGAGGTCCAGGTGATTCCCATTTGGTGACAAGGGTTACCAGTTCCGGGTGAGGACCAGGTAAGGACCAGATTCCCCAGGTCCAAGTGAGGCCCACGTGAGACCTGTGTCACCAGGTATGGGTGAGGCCCAGGTGGCAAGCCCACTCACCAGGTCTAGGTGAGGCCAACCTGCAGGCGATGCAGAGGAACTGTGTCCCGATGATGTCCAGGTAGGGACCAGAGGTACGAGGTCCAGGTGACGCCAACCTGCAGGCCATGCAGAGGAACCGTGTCCCGATGATACCCAGGTAGGGACCAGAGTTACCAGGTCAAGAAGAGGCCAACCTGCAGACCATTATGTGGAACCAGGTCACGATGTTGCCCACGTAGGGACCAGAGTCACCAGGTCCAAATGAGGCCCAGATGGAGCATATTCACTAGGTCCATGTGAGGCCCAGTTGAGGACCAGAGTCACCAGAACTGGTTGAGGCCTAGAGAGGTACCAGAATCACCTGGTCCAGGTGACATCCAGATGGGGACCAGAGTCCCTGATAGTGAACAGTGTAACCATAACCTGATGCTACATAGATGGTTACCAGAGACACCAGGTCCTGGTGAGGCCCAAGAGGGACCCGAGACATGAGGTCCAGGTGAGGTCCCCATGGGAACCGCAGTCAGCAGATCAGGTGAGACCATGCTTAGGATCAGAGTCACCAGTTACAGGTGAGGCACAGGTTGAGCCAGAGTCACCTGGTACAGAAGAGGCCAAAGTCAGGACAAGAGTTACCAGGATAAGGTCAGTCCCAGTGGGGAATAGAGTAACCATGTCCCGATGATGCCCAGGAAGAACCAGAGTCACCAGGTCCATATGAGGCACAGGTAGGAGCATATTCACTAGGTCCCGGTGATGCCAAGTTGAGGACAAGAGTCACCAGTTCTAGTTGAGGCGTAGAGGGGTCCAGATTCACCTGGTCTAGGTGAAATCCAGATGGGTCCAGAATCACCAAGTCAGGGTGCGGCCCAGGTGGTGACCAGAGTTACCAGTTCCGGGTGAGTATAAGGTAAGGACCAGATTCACAAGGTCCAATCTAGGCCCACGTGGGGACCTTTGTCACCAGGTATGGGTGAGGCCCAGGTGGCAACCCCACTCACCAGGTCCAGGTGAGGCCAACCTGCAGGCCATGTAGAGGAACCATGTCCCGATGATGCCCATGTAGGGACCAGAGTTACCAGGTCCAGGTGAGGCCAACCTGCAGGCCATGCAGTGGATCCATGTCCCGATGATGCCCTGGTAGGGAACAGAGTCACCAGGCCCAAATGAGGCCCAGATGGAGCATATTCACTAGGTCCAGATGAGGCCCAGTTGAGGACTAGAGTCACCAGATCTGGGTGACGTGCAGATAGGATCAGAGCCACCAGTTCCAGGTAAGGCCAAGAAAGAGTCCACAGCAATCAGGACCAAGTGGGGAACTAAGTCACCAGGACTGGGTGAGGCCCAGATGGAGACCAGATTCACTCACCAGGTCCAGGTGAGGCCCAGGTGGTGACCGGAGTCCCCGGGTCTAGTAGAGGACCAGGTAAGGACCAGATTCACCAGGTCAAAGAGGCACACGTGGGGACCTGAGTCACCAGGTATGGGTGTGTCCCAGGTGGCAACCCCACTCACCAGGTCCAGGTGAGGCCAACCTGCAGACCAGAGTCACCAGATACACGTGAGGCCCTAGTGGGGACCAGAGTCACAAGATAAATGTGAGTCTACAAGAACACCACAGTCACCAGGTCCAGGTGTGGTTCATGTGGGAAAAAGAGTCACCAGGTCCAAGAGACCCAAGTGGGGACCACAGTTACCAGGTCAGCAGGTCCAGGAGAGGTCCAGGTGGGGACCAGAGTCCCCAGATCGAGGTGAAGTCCAGGTGGGGATCACAGTCACCAGATCCAGGTGAAGCCCAGGTGGGGACCAGAGTCAGTAGGTCCAGATGAGGCCCAGGTGAGGACCAGAGTTACCAGGTACACGTGAGGCGCTGGTAGGTATCAGAGGCAAGAGGTCCATGTGAGGCAGGCTTGGGGACCATGGTCAAGAGTTCTACTTGAGGCCCAGTTTGGAACACTGTAACCAGGTCCAAGTGAGTCCCCGGTGGTGACAAGAGTCACCAGGTCCAGGTAAGGCCCAGGTGGGGACCAGGATCACCAGGTACAGGGGAGGCCCTTGAAAGAACCAGAGTCAACATTTCGAGGTCAGGCGCAGGTGACAACCAGGGTCAGCAGGTCCAAGTCAGGCCAAAGTGGGGTTCGCAGTCACTAGAGCACGGTGAGACCCAGAGGGGGACCAGAGTCACCTGGTCCAGGTGAGGTCCACGTGTGGAACACAGTCACCGGGTCCCAATTTTGCCCAGTTGAGGACCATGGTCAAAAGGGCCAGGTGAGGCCCAGATGGGAATCGGAGTGCCCAAATCCAGGTGAAGCCCAGATTGGGACCATAGTCACCAGATCCAGGGTAGTCTCAGATGCAGCCCAGAATCACCAGTTCCAGGTGAGGTGCAGGTGGCAACCACACTCACCAGGTCCCGGTGATGCCCTCGTGGGGACCAGAGTCACGAGGTACATGAGAATCTAGAAACACTGCAGCCACCGGGTCCACATGATGTCCATTTGGGAACGAGAATCACCAGTTAGAGGTGAGGACCCTGTGGGGATCCGACTCACCATGACCAGGTGAGACCCAGGTGGGAACCAGTGTCACCATGTCCAGGTGTGGCCCAGGTGAAGACCAGAGTTAATAGGTCGGGCTGGGTCACTGTTAGTGAACAGTGTAACCATATCCTGATGCTACCCAGGTGGGTACGAGAGACACCAAGTCCTGGTGAGGCCCAGGTGAGACCAGAGACATGAGGACCAGGTGAGTTCCCATGGGCACCACAGACATCAGGTGAGGTGAGTCCATGCTTAGGATCAGATTCAACAGTTACAGGTGAAGCCCAGGTGGAGCCAGAGTCACCTGGTACAGAAGAGCCAAAAGTCAGGACCAGAGTTACCAGGATCAGGTCAGTCCCAGTGGGGAATAGAGTAACCATGACCCGATGATGCCCAGGTAGAACCAGAGTCACCAGGTCCAGATGAGGCGCAGGTGGGGAGCATATTCACTAGGTCCCGGTGAGGTCCAGTTGAGGACCAGTGTCACCAAGTCTAGTTGAGGCCCAGAGGGGTACCAGATTCACCTGGTCTTGGTGACATCCAGATGGGGACCAGAGTCTTCAGGTCAGGGTGAGGCCCAGAGTGGTTCCAGAGTCAACATGTGCAGGTGAGGCTCAGGTGTGGAACAGAGTCACCATGTACCAATGATGCCCAGGTGAGGACCAGATTCACCATGACTGGGTGACGCGCAGATATGATCTCAGTCACCAGTTCCAGGTGAGGCCAAGAAACAGTCCAAAGCAATCAGGTCCAGGTGGGGAACAAAGTCACCAGGACTGGGTGAGGCCCAGATGGGGACCAGATTCACCAGGTCCAGGTGAGCCCAGGTGGTGACCAGTGTCCCCAGCTCCGGGTGGGTCCCAGAGGGGGACCAGAGTCACACGGTTCCGGTGATATCCAGGTGGGGACCAGAGTCACCACGTCAGGGTGATCCCAGAGGGGGACGAGAATCACTAGCTCCAGGTGAGGTCCCGATGTGGAACTGAAACCAGGTCCCATGATACCCATATGAGGACCTGAGTCAGCAGGTCAAGGTGAGGTCCCTGTGGGAACCAGTCATCTCGTCCAGGTGAGGCCCAGGTGGGACCACTGTCACCAGGTCCAGGTGAGGCCCAGGTATATAAGAGCGTATCCAGTTCGCAATGATGCCCAGGTAAGGACCAGAGTCAACAGTCCAGGAGAGGCCCAAATATGGACCAGAGTCATTTTGTTCCAGGTGATGCCTGATGGAGACCACAGGAATCAGGTCCAGGAGAGCCCCATATAGGAAGCAGAGCCACCAGATCCAGGTGAGGTCCTGGTGGGACCACAGTCACAAGGTCCAGGTGAGGCGCAGGTGGCAACAGGATTCACCAAGTCCAGGTGAGGCCCAGCTGGCGACCAGTCACCAGATCCAAGTGAGGGCAAGCTAAGGACCAGATTCACCAGGCCCAAATGAAGCCCATGGGGTGACCAGTGTCACCAGGTAAGGGTGAGTCCCAGAGGGGGAACCAGAGTAACCAGTTTAGTTTGAGGGCCAGAATGGGTCCAGAGGTCCCTAGTCAGAGTGAGGCCCAGGTGTGGAATAGTGTATCAGGTCCCAATGATGCATGGGTGAGGACCAGAGTCACTAGGGCCATGCAGGCCCAGATCGGGACAAATCACTAGGTCCTCGTGAGGTATAGAATAAGACCACAGTCAGCCGTATCATTTGATCCCGTTGCGTGAACCAGAGCCACTCTATCCAGCTGAGTTCCAGGTCCATGTGAGGCTCACGTGAGGACCAGATTCATTAGTTTGATTGGAGGCATAGCTGGGGACAAGAGTCACCAGGTCTGTGTGCGGCCTAGGTGGGGCAAGATTCAGCAGTTCTGAGTTAGGTCAAAGTGGGGACGAGACACCCCAGGTCCAGGTGAGGCCAAACTGAGGACCAGAGTCACCAGATCCATGTGAGGTCCATGTTGGAAACAGAGTCACCAGTCCGGGAGAGGTCCAGGTGGGGACCAGAGTCACCAGAACCAGGTGAAGTCCAGGTCGGGATCAGAGTCACCAGATCCACGTGAAGCCCAGGTGGGGACCAGAGTCACTAGGTCCCGATGAGGCCCAGGTGAGGACCAGACTTACCAGGTACACGTGAGGCCCCGGTTGGGATCAGAGGCAACAGGTCCATGTGAGGCCGACTTGGGGACCATGGTCAACAGGTCTACTTGAGGCCCTGGTGTGGAACACAGTAAGCAGGTCCAGGTGAGTCCCCGGTGGTGAAAAGAGTCACCACGTCCAGTTGAGTCCCAGGTGGGGACCAGGATCACCAAGTACCTTTGAGGCCCTTGAAAGAACTAGAGTCTACTGGCACAAAAACAGACACATAGTTCAGTGAAACAGAATAGAGAATCCAGAAGTGGACCCTGAACTTTATGGGCAACTAATATTCGATAAAGGAGGAAAGACTATCCATTGGAAGAAAGACAGTCTCTTCAATAAATGGTGCTGGGAAAATTGGACATCCACATGCAGAAGAATGAAACTAGACCACTCTCTTTCACCATACACAAAGATAAACTCAAAATGGATGAAAGATCTAAATGTGAGACAAGATTCCATCAAAATCCTAGAGAAGAACACAGGCAACACCCTTTTTGAACTCGGCCATAGTAACTTCTTGCAAGATACATCCACGAAGGCAAAAGAAACAAAAGCAAAAATGAACTATTGGGACTTCATCAAGATAAGAAACTTTTGCACAGCAAAGGATACAGTCAACAAAACTCAAAGACAACCTACAGAATGGGAGACGATATTTGCAAATGACATATCAGATAAAGGACTAGTTTCCAAGATCTATAAAGAACTTATCAAACTCAACACCAAAGAAACAAACAATCCAATCATGAAATGGGCAAAAGACATGAACAGAAATCTCACAGAGGAAGACATAGACATGGCCAACATGCACATGAGAAAATGCTCCGCATCACTTGCCATCAGGGAAATACAAATCAAAACCACAATGAGATACCACCTCACACCAGTGAGAATGGGGAAAATTAACAAGACAGGAAACAACCAATGTTGGAGAGGATGCGGAGAAAAGGGAATCCTCATACACTGTTGGTGGGAATGTGAACTGGTGCAGCCACTCTGGAAAACGGTGTGGAGGTTCCTCAAACAGTTAAAAATATACCTGCCCTATGACCCAGCAATTGCACTGTTGGGGATTTTCCCCAAAGAGACAAATGCAATGAAACGCCGGGACACGTGCACCCCGATGTTTATAGCAGCAATGGCCACGATAGCCAAACTGTGGAAGGAGCCTCGGTGTCCAACGAAAGATGAATGGATAAAGAAGATGTGGTTTATGTATACAATGGAATATTACTCAGCTATTAGAAATGACAAATACCCACCATTTGCTTCAACGTGGATGGAACTGGAGGGTATTATGCTGAGTGAAGTAAGCCAGTCGGAGAAAGACAAACATTATATGTTCTCATTCATTTGGGGAATATAAATAATAGTGAAAGGGAATATAAGGGAAGGGGGAAGAAATGTGTGGGAAATATCAGAAAGGGAGACAGAACGTAAAGACTGCTAACTCTGGGAAACGAACTAGGGGTGGTAGAAGGGGAGGAGGGCGGGGGGTGGGAGTGAATGGGTGACGGGCACTGGGGGTTATTCTGTATGTTAGTAAATAGAACAACAATAATAAAAAATAAATTAAAAAAAAAAAAAGAAAAAAGAAAGAACCAGAGTCAACAGGTCGAAGTCAAGCGCAGGTGGCAACCAGGGTCAGCAGGTCCAAGTCAGGCCAAAGTGGGGTTCACAGTCATTAGGGCACGGTGAGACCAAGAGGGGGACCAGAGTCACATGGTGCAGGTGAGGTCCATTTGTGGAACACAGTCACCGGGCCCCAATTGTGCCCAGTTGAGGACCATGGTTAACAGGGCCAGGTGAGGCCCAGATGGGTACCGGAGTCCCCAAATCCAGGTGAAGACCAGGTGGGGACCACAGTCACCAGATACAGGGTAGTCTCAGGTGCAGGCCAGAATCACCAAGTCCAGGTGAGGTGCAGGTGGCAACCACACTCACCAGGTCCCGGTGAGGCCCTGGTGGGGACCAGAGTAACGAGGTACATGAGAAGCTAGAAACACTGCAGCCACTAGGTCCACAGGATGTCCATATGGGAACGAGAATCACAAGTTACAGGTGAGGACCAGGTGGGGATCCGACTCACCATGTCCAGGTGAGACCCAGGTGGGAACCAGTGTCACCATGTCCAGGTGTGGCCCAGGTGAAGACCAGAGTTAATAGGTCCGCCTGGGTCACTGTTAGTGAAGAGTGTAACCATATCCTGATTCTACCCTGGTGGGTACCAGAGACACCAGGTCCTTTTGAGGGTCAGGAGGGACCAGAGACATGAGGTCCAGGTGAGGTTCCATTGGGAACGACAGTCACCAGGTCTGGTGAGGCCATGCTTAGGATCAGAGTCACCAGCTAGAGGCGAGGACCAGATGGAGCCAGAGTCACCTGGGACAGAAGAGGCCAAGGTCAGGACCTTAGTTACCAGGATCAGGTCAGTCCCAGTGGGGAATAGAGTAACCATGTCCCGATGATGCCCAGGTAGAACCAGAGTCACCAGGTCCAGATGAGGCGCAGGTGGGGAGCATATTCACTAGGTCCCGGTGAGGCCCATTTGAGGACCAAAATGCCCAGGTCTAGTTGAGGCCTACAGGGGTACCAGATTCACCTGGTCTAGGTGACATCCAGATGGGGACCAGAGTCACGATGTCAGGGTGAGGCCCAGAGGGGATCCAGAGTCATCATGTCCAGGTGAGGGTCAGGTGTGGAACAGAGTATCCAGGTCATAATGGTCCACAGGTGAAGACCAGAGTCACCAGATCTGGGTGAGGCCCACATAGCATCAGACTCACCAGAACCAGGTGAGGCCAAGAATTGTCCACAGCAATCAGGTCCCGGTGGGGAACAAAGTCACCAGGACTAGGTGAGGCCCAGATGGGGACCAGATTCACCAGGTCCAGGTGATTCCCAGGTGGTGACCAGAGTTACCATTTCCGGGTGAGGACCAGGTAAGTCCAGATTCACCAGGTCCAAGTGAGGCCCACGTGGGGACCTGTGTCACCGGTATGGGTGAGGCCCAGATGGCAACCCCACTCACCAGGTCCAGGGGAGGCCAACCTTCCGGCCATGCAGAGGAACGGTGTCCCGATAATGCCCAGGTATGGACCAGAGTTACGAGTTGCAGGTGAGGCCCTAATGGGGACCAGAGTCACCAGGTAAATGTGAGTCTACAAGAACACCACAGTCACCAGGTCCTGGTGTGGTTCATGTGGGAACGAGAGTCACCAGGTTCAGGTGAGACCCAGGTGGGGACCAGAGTCAACAAGTCCAGATTGAGGACTAGGTGGGGGACCAGAGTCACCAGGACCAGTTGAGGCCAAAGTGCGGAGCAAATTATCATGTCCAGGTGAGGCCCAGGTGGGGAACAGAGTAACCATGTCCCTTTGATGCCAGATCGGAAAAGAGTCACAAGGTCCAGACGAGGCCTAAGTGAGGAGTAGATTCACCAGGTTCTGTTGAGGCCCAGTTGAGGAGCAGTGTCCCCAGCTCCGGGTGAGTCCCAGAGGGGGACCAGAGTCACCCGGTTCTGGTGATATCCAGCTGGAGACCAGAGTCACCACGTCAGGGTGAGGCCTAGAGGGGGACGAGTATCACTAGGTCCAGGTGAGGCCCCGATGTGGAACTGAGAAACCAGGTCCCATGATGCCCATATGAGGACCTGAGTCACCAGTCCAGGTGAGATCCCTGTGGGAACCAGGCACCTCGACTAAGTGAGGCCCAGGTGGGACCACATTCACCAGGTCCAGGTGAGGCCCAGGTAAATAAGTGAGTATCCAGGTCCCAATGAGGCCAGGTAAGGACCAGAGACAACAGATTCAGGATAGGCCCAAATATGGATCAGAATCATTGTTTTCCAGGTGAGGCCAGATGGAGACCACAGGAACCAGGTCCAGGAGAGACCAATATGGGAACCAGAGCCACCAGATCCATGTGAGGTCCAGATGGGAACACAGTCACAAGGTCCAGGTGAGGCGAAACTGGCAACAGGATTCACCAAGTCCAGGTGAGGCCCAGGTGGCGACCAGTCACGACATCCAGGTGCGGACCAGCTAAGGTCCAGATTCACCAGGCCCAAGGGAAGTCAAAGGGGTGACCAGAGTCACCAGGTAAGGGTGAGGCCCAGATGGGTAACCAGAGTAACCAGTTTAGTTTGAGGCCCAGAATGGGACCAGAGGTCCCTGGTCAGAGTGAGGCCCAGGTGTGGAATAGAGTATCCAGGTCCCAATGATGCCTGGATGAGGAACAGAGTTACTAGGGCCATGCAGGCCTAGATGGGGAACAGAATCACCAGGTCTTGGTGAGGCATAGAATAAGACCACATTCAGCAGTATCAGGTGAGCCCCTGTGGGAACCAGAGCCACTCTATCCAGCTGAGTGCCAGGTCCATGTGAGACCCACGTGAGGACCAGATTCAACAGGTCGAATTGAGGCATAGCTGTGGACAAGAGTCACCAGATCTGGGTGCGGCCTAGGTGGGGCAAGATTCAGCAGTTCTGAGTTAGGTCAAAGTGGGGACAAGAGTCAACAGGTCCAGGTGAGGCCAAACTGAGGACCAGAGTCACCAGGTCCAGGTGAGGTCCAGGTGGGGACCAGTGTCATCAGATCCAGTTGAAGTCCAGGTGGGTACCAGAGTCACCAGATCCAGGTGAAGTCCAGGTGGGGACCAGAGTCACTAGGTCCAGATGAGGCCCAGGTGAGGACCAGTGTTACCAGGTTCAGGTGAGGCCCCGGTGGGGATCAGAGGCAACAGGTCCATGTGAGGCAGGCTTGGGGACCATGGTCAACAGGTCTACTTGAGTCCCAGGTGTGGAACACAGTAAGCAGGTCCAGGTGAGTGCAACCTGTAGGCCATGCAGTGGAACCATGACCCGATGATGCCGAGGTAGTGACCAGAGTTACCAGGTCCAAATCAGGCCCAGATGGAGCATATTCACTAGGTCCAGTTGAGGCCCAGTTGAGGACCAGAGTCACCAGATCGGGTTGAGGCCTAGAGGAGTACCAGTATCACCTGGTCCAGGTGACATCCAGATGGGGACCAGAGTCACCAGGTCAGGGTGAGACCCAGAAATGTCCAGAGTCATCAGTTCCAGATGAGGCTCAGGTGTGGAACAGAGTCTCCAGGTACCAATAACTCCCAGGTGAGGACCAGAGTCACCAGATCTGGGAGTCGTGCATATAGGATCAGAGTCACCAGTTCCAGGTGAGGCCAAGAATGGGACCACAGCAATCAAGTCCAGGTGGGGAACAAAGTCACAAGGACTGGGTGAGGCCCAGATGGGGACCAGATTCACCAGGTCCAGGTGAGGCCCAGGTGTGACCACAGTCATCAGGTCCAGGTGAGGCCCAGGTATATAAGAGAGTATCCAGGTCCCAGTGATGCCCAGGTGGAACCAGAGTCACCAGGTTCAGATGAGGCGCAAGAGGGGAGCATATCCACTAGGTCCCGGTGAGGCCCAGTTGACGACCACAGTCACCAGGTCTAGTTGAGGCCTAGAGGGGTACCAGATATACCTGGTCTAGGTGACATCCACATGGGGACCAGAGTCACCATGTCAGGGTGAGGTCCAGAGGGGATCCAGAGTAATCATGTCCAGGTGAGGCTCAGGTGTGGAACAGAGTATCCAGATCATAATGGTCCACAGGTGAGGACCAGAGTCACCAGATCTGGGGGAGGCCCAGTTAGGATCAGAGTCACCAGTTCCAGGTGAGGCCAAGAAGGAGTCCACAGCAATCAGGTCCAGGTGGGGAACAAAGTCACCAGGACAGGGTGAGGCCCAGATTGGGACCAGATTCACCAGGCCCAGGTTATTCCTTGGTGGTGACCAGACATACCAGTTCCGGGTGACGACCAGGTAAGGACCAGATTCACCAGGTCCAAATGAGGCCCACGTGGGGACCTGAGTCACCAGGTATTGGTGAGGCCAGGTGGCAAGGCACCCCAGGTCCAGGTGAGGCCAACCTGCAGGCCATGAAGAGGAACCATGTCCCGATGATACCCAGGTAAGGACGAGAGTTACCACATCCAGGTGAGGCCAACCTGCAGGCAATGCAGTAGAACCATGTCCCGATGATGCCCAGTTAGGGACTAGAGTCACCAGGTCAGGGAGAGGCCCAGAGAGGTTCCAGAGTCATCATGTCCAGGTGAGGCTCAAGTGAGGAACAGAGTCACCAGGTACCAATGATGCCCAGGTGAGGGCCAGAGTCACCAGATCTGGGTGACGTGCAGATAGGTTCAGAGTCACCAGTTCCAGGTGAGGCCAAGAAAGAGTCCACAGCAATCAGGTCCAGGTGGGGAATAAAGTCACCAGTACTGGGTGAGGCCTAGATGGGGACCAGATTCACCACATCAGGGTGAGGCCCAGAGTGGGACGAGAATCACTTGGTCCATGTGAGGCCCCGATGTGGAAGTGAGAAACCAGGTCCCATGATGCCCATATGAGGACCTGAGTCACCAGGTCCAGGTGAGCTCCCTGTGGGAACCAGTCAACTCGTCCAGGTGAGGCTCAGGTGGGACCACAGTCACCGGTCCATGTGAGGCCCAGGTATATAACAGAGTATCCAGCTCCCAGTGATGCCCAAGTAAGGACCAGAGTCAACAGGTACAAGAGAGGCCCAAATATTGTTCAGAGTCATTGTGTTCCAAGTGAGGCCAGATGGAGACCACAGGAACCAGGTCCAGGAGAGCCCCATATGGGAACCAGAGCCACCAGATCCAGGTGAGGTCCAGGTGGGACCACAGTCACAAGGTCCTGGTGAGGCGCAGGTGGCAACAGGATTCACCAAGTCCAGGTGAGGCCCAGGTGGCGACCAGTCACCATATCCAGGTGCGGACCAGCTAAGGACCAGATTCACCAGACCCTAGTGAAGCCCAAGGGGTGACCAGAGTCACCAGGTAAGGGTGAGGCCCAGAGTGGAACCAGAGTAACCAGTTTAGTTTGAGGCCCAGAATGGGACCAGAAGTCCCTGGTCAAAGTGAGGCACAGGTGTGGAATAGAGTATCCAGGGTGAGGATCATTGGGTCCATCACCCAATGATGCCTGGGTGAGGGCCAGAGGCACTAGGGCCATGCAGGCCCAGATGGGGAATAGAATCACTATGTCCTGGTGAGGCATAGAATAAGACCACAGTCAGCAGTATCAGGTGTGCCCCTTGTGGGAACTAGAGCCACTTTATCCAGCTGAGTCCCAGGTACATGTGAGGCACACGTGAGGACCAGATTCATCAGGGTGAATTGAGGCATAGCTAGGGACAAGAGTCACCAGGTCTGTGCGGCCTAGGTGGGGCAAGATTCAGCAGTTCTGAGTTACGTCAAAGTGGGGACGAGAGACACCAAGTCCAGGTGAAGCCAAACTGAGGACCAGATTCACCAGATCCACATGAGGTCCATGTTGGAAAGGAGTCACCAGGTCCAGGAGAGGTCCTGGGGTGGACCAGAGTCACCAGATCCAGATGAAGTCTAGGTGGGAACCAGAGTCACTAGGTCCAGATGAGGCCCAGGTGAGGACCAGAGTTACCAGGTACACGTGAGGTCCCGGTGGGGATCAGAGGCAACATGTCCATGTGAGTCTAGCTTGGGGACCATGGTCAACAGGTCTACTTGAGGCCCAGGTGTGGAACACAGTAAGCAGGTCCCGGTGAGGCCCCGGTGGTGACAAGAGTCACCACGTCCAGGTGAGACCCAGGTGGGGACCAGGATCACCAGGTCCAGGGAAGGCCCTTGAAAGTACCAGAGTCAACAGTTCGAGGTCAGGCGCAGGTGGCAACCAGGGTCAGCAGGTCCAAGTCAGGCCAAAGTGGGGTTCACAGTCACTAGGACATGGTGACACCCAGAGGGTGACCAGAGTCACTTGGTCCAGGTGAGGCCACTTGTGGAACACAGTCACCGGGTCCCAATTTTGCCCAGTTGAGGAAAACCCCACTCACCAGGTCCAGGTGAGGCCAACCTGCAGGCCATGCTGTGATACCATATCCCGATGATGCCCAGGTACGGACTAGAGTCACCAGGTCCAAATGAGGCCCAGATGGGGTATATTCACTAGGTCCAGGTGAGGCCCAGTTGAGGACCAGAGTCAGCAGATCACCTTGAGCCCTAGAGGTGTACCAGAATCACCTGGTCCAGGTGATATCCAGATGGGGACCAGAGTCACCAGGTCAGAGTGAGTCCCAGAGAGGTTCCAGAGTCATCATGTCCCGGTGAGGCTCAGGTGTGGAACAGACTAACCAGGTATCAATGATGCCCAGGTCAGGACCAGAGTCACCAGATCTGGGAGATGCACAATAGGAACAGAGTCACCAGTTCCAGGTGAGGCCAAGAAAGCGTCCACAGCAATCAGGTCCATGTGGGAACAAAGTCACCAGGACTGGGGGAGGCCCAGATGGGGACTAGATTCACCAGTTCCTGGTGAGGCCCAGGTGGTGACCAGTGTCCCCGGGTCTGGGAGAGGACCAGATAAGGCCCAGATTCCCCAGGTCCAAGAGACCAACGTGAGGACCTGAATCACCAGGTGTGGGTGAGGCCCAGGTGGCAACCCGACTCACCAGGTCCAGGGGAGGCCAACCTGCAGGCCAGAGTCACCAGATGCAGGTGAGGCCTTTGTGGGTACCGGACTCACCAGGTAAATGTGAGTCTACAAGAACACCACAGTCACCAGGTCCAGGTGTGAATCATTTGGGAACGAGAGTCACCAGGTCCAGGTGACACCCAGGTGGGGACCACAGTCACCAGGTCCTGATTGAGGCCTAGGTGGGGGGACCAGAGTCATCAGGACAAGTTGAGGCCAAAGTGTGGAGCAAAATTATCATGTCCAGGTGAGGCCCAGGTGGGGAACAGAGTAACCATGTCCCATTGATGCCAGGTGGGAAAAGAGTCACAAGTTCCAGACAAGGCCTATGTGAAGAGTAGATTCATCAGGTCCTGTTGAGGCCCAGTTGAGGACCAGTGTCCACAGCTCCGGAGAGTCTCAGAGGGGGACCAGAGTCACCCGTTTCTGATGATATCCAGTGGGGACCAGAGTCACCACGTCAGGATGAGGCCCAGAGGGGGACGAGAATCACTAGCTCCAGGTGAGGCCCGATGTGGAACTGAGAAACCAGGTACCATGATGCCCATATGAGGACCTGAGTCACCAGGTCCATGTGAGGTCTCTGTGGGAACCAGTCACCTCGTCCAGGTGAGGCCCAGGTAGGACCACAGTCACCAGGTCCAGGTGAGGCCCAGGTATATAAGAGAGTATCGAGGTCCCAATGATGCCTAGGTAAGGACCAGAGTCAACAGGTCCAGGAGAGGCCGAAATACGGATCAGCGTCATTGTGTTCCAGGTGAGGTCAGATGGAGACCACAGGAACCAGGTCCAGGAGAGCCCCATATGGGAACCAGAGCCACCAGATCCAGGTGAGGTCCAGGTGGGACCACAGTCACAAGGTCCAGGTGAGGCGCAGGTGGCAACAGGATTCAACAAGTCCAGGTGAGGACTAGGTGGCGACCAGTCACCACATCCAGGCGCGGACCAGCTAAGGACCAGATTCACCAGGCCGAAGTGAAGCCCAAAGGGTGACCAGAGTCACCAGATAAGGGTGAGCCCCAGAGGGGGAACCAGAGTAACCTGTTTAGTTTGAGGCTCAGAACTGGACCAGAGGTCCCTGGTCAAAGTGAGGCCCAGGTGTGTAATAGCGTATCCAGGGTGAGGATCATTGGGTCCATCACCCAATGATGCCTGGGTGAGGACCAGAGTCACTGGGGCCATGCGGGCCCAAATGGGGAACAGAATCACTAGGTCCTGGTGAGGCATACAATAAGACCACAGTCAGCAGTATCAGCTGAGCCCCTGCGGGAACCAGAGCCACTCTACAGCTGAGTCCCAGGTCCAGGTGAGGCTCCCGTGAGGACCAGATTCATTAGGTCGAATTGAGGCATAGCTGGGGACAAAAGTCACCAGGTCTGGGTGCTGCCTAAGTTGGGCTAGATTCAGCAGTTCTGAGTTAGGTCAAAGTGGGGACGAGAGACGCCAGTTCCAGGTGAGGCCAAACTGAGAACCAGAGTCACCAGATCCATGTGAGGTCCATGTTTGAAAGAAAGTCACGAGGTCCGGGAGAGGTCCAGGTGGGGACCAGAGTCACCAGTTCCAGGTGAGGCCAAGAAGGAGTCCACAGAAATCAGGTCCAGGTGGGGAACAAAGTCACCAGGACTGGGTGAGGCCTAGATGGGGACCAGATACACAAGATCCAGGTGATATCCAGGTGGTGACCAGACTTACCAGTTCCGGGTGAGGACCAGGTAAGGACAAGATTCACCAGGTCCAAGTGAGGCCCACGTGGGGACCTGTGTCACCAGGCATAGGTGAGGCCCAGGTGGCAACCCCACTGACCAGGTCCAGGTGAGGCCAACCTGCAGGCCGTGCAGAGGAACCATGTCCCGATGATGACCATGTAGGGACCAGACTTACCAGGTCCAAGTGAGGCCAACCTGCAGGCCATGCAGTGGAACCATGTCCCGATGATGCCCAGGTAGGGACCAGAGTCACCAGGTCCAAAAGAGGCCCAGATGGTGCATATTCACTAGGTCCAAGTGAGGCCCAGTTGAGGACCAGAGTCACCAGATCTGGTTGAGGCCTAGAAGGGTACCAGAATCACCTGGTCCAGGTGACATCCAGATGGGGACCACAGTCACCTGGTCAGGGTTGTCCCAGAGAGGTTCCAGAGTCATCATGTCCAGGTGAGGCTCAGGTGTGGAACAGAGTCACCAGGTCTCAATGATGCTCAGGTGAGGACCAGAGTCACCAGGTCTGGGTGACGCGCAGATAGGATCAGAGTCACCAGATCTTGTTGAGGCCTAGAGGGGTAACAGATTCACCAGGTCCAGGTAAGGCACAGGTGGTGACCAGAGTCCCCGTTCTGGGAAAGGACCAGGTAAGGACCAGATTCACTAGGTCCAAGAGGCCCACGTGGACCTGAGTCACCAGGTATGGGTGAGGCCCAGGTGGCAATAACACTCACCAGGTACAGGTGAGGCCAACCTGCAGGCCATGCAGTGGAACCATATCCCGATGATGCCCAGGTAGGGAGAATATTTACCAGGTCCAGGTGAGGCCAACCTGCATGCCATGCAGTGGAAACATATCAAGATGATGCCCAGGTAGAGACCAGACTTACCAGGTCCAGGTGAAGCCAACCTGCAGGGCATGCAGTGGAACCATATCCCGATGATGCCCAGGTATGGACCAGAGTGTCCAGGTCCAAATGAGGCCCAGATGCAGCATATTCACTATGTACAGGTGAGTCCCCTTTGAAGACCAGAGTCACCAGATCTGTTTGAGTCCTAGGGGGTACCAGAATCACCTTGTCCATGTGACATCCAGATGGGGACCAGAGTCACTAGGTCAGGGTGAGGCCCAGAGCGGTTCCAGAGTCAACATTTCCAGGTGAGGCTCAGGTGTGGTACAGAGTCACCAGGTACCAATGATGCCCAGGTGAGGACAAGAGTCACCCGGTCTGGGTGACGCACAGATAGGATCAGACTCACCAGTCCGGGTGAGGCCAAGAAAGGGCAGAGCAATCAGGTCCAGGTGGGGAACAAAGTCACCAGGACTGGGTGAGGCCCAGATGGGGACCAGATTCACCAGGTCCAGGTGAGGCCCAGGTGGTGACAAGAGTCCCCGGGTCTAGGAGAGGACCGGGAAAGGACAAGATTCACCAGGTCCAAGAGGCCCACGTAGGGACTTGAGTCACCAGGTATGGGTGAGGCCCAGGTGGCAACCCCACTCACCAGGTCCTGGTGAGACCAACCTGCAGGCCAGAGTCACCAGATCCACGTGAGTCCCTAGTGGGGACCAGATTCACCAGGTAAAAGTGAGTCTACAAGAACGCCAGAGTCACCAGGTCCAGGCGTGGTTCATGTAAGAACGAGACCACCAGGTCCAGGTGTGACCCAGGTGGGGACCACAGTCACCAGGTTCAGTTTGAGGCCTAGGTGGGGGGATCAGAGTCATCAGGACCAGTTGAGGCCAAAGTGTGGAGCAAAGTTATCATGTCCAGGTGAGGCCCAGTGGGAACAGAGTAACCATGTCCCATTGATGCCAGGTGGGAAAAGAGTCACAAAGTCCAGACGAGACCTAAGTGAGGAGTAGATTCACCAGGTCCAGTTGTGCCCAGATGAGGACCAGTGTCCCAGCACCGGGTGAGTCCCAGAGGGGGAACAGAGTCACCCGATTCTGGTGATATCCAGATGGGGACCAGAGTCACCATGTCAGGCTGAGGCCCAGAGGGGATCCAGCATCATCATGTCCAGGTGAGTCTCAGGTGAGGTACAGAGTATCCATGTCATAATGGTCCACAGGTGAGGACCAGAGTCACCAGATCTGGGTGAGCCCCAGTTAGGATCAGAGTCACCCGTTCCAGGTGAGGCCCAAAAGGAGTCCACAGCAATCAGGTCCAGGTGGGAACAAAGTCATCAGGACTGAGTGAGGCCCAATGGGGACCAGATTCACCAGGTCCAGATGATTCCCATGTTGTGACCAGACTTACTAGTTCCGAGTGAGGACCAGGTAAGGACCAGATTCACCAGGTCAAAGGGAGGCCCACGTGGGGCCCTGTGTCACAAGGTATGGAGGAGTCCCAGGTGGCAACCCCACTCACCAGGTCCAGGTGAGGCCAACCTGCAGGCCATGCAGAAGAACCATGTCCCGGTGATGCTCAGGTAGGGACCAGATTTGCCAGGTCCAGTTGAGGCCAATCTGCAGGCGATGCAGTGGAACCATATCCCGATGATGCCCAGGTAGGGACCAGAGTCACCAGGTCCATATAAGGCCCAGATGGAGCATATTCACTAGGTCCAGGTGAGGCCCAGTTGAGGACCAGTTTCACCATATCTACTTGAGTCTTAGAAGGGTACCAGAATCACCTGGTCCAGGTGATATCCAGATGGGGACGAGAGTCACCAGGTCAGGGGGAGGCTCAGAGTGGTTCCAGAGTCATCGGGTCCAGGTGAGGCTCAGGTGTGGAAGAGAGTCACCAGGTACTAATGATGCCCAGGTGAGGACCAGAGTCACCAGATCTGGGTGAGGCGCAGATAGGATCAGAGTCACCAGTTGCAGGTGAGGCCAAGAAAGAATTCACAGCAATCAGGTCCAGGTGGGGAACAAAGTCACCAGACGAGGGTGAGACCCAGATGGGACCAGATTCACCAGGTCCAGGTGAGGCCCAGGTGGGGATAGAGTCCCCGGGTCTCGGAAAGGACCAGGTAACGACCAGATTCACCAGGTCCAAGAGGCTCACGTCGGGACCTGAGTCACCAGCTATGTGTGAGGCCTAGGTGGCAACCCCACTCACCAGGTCTAAGTGAGGCAAACCGGCGGGCCAGAGTCACCAGATCCAGGTGAGGCCCTAGTGGGGACTGGAGTCACCAGGTACATGTGAGTATACAAGAAAACCACAGTCACCAGGTCCAGGTGTGGTTCATCTGGTGAAGTGAAGCCCAAAGGGTGACCAGAGTTACCAGGTAAGGGTGAGGCCCAAAGGGGAACCAGTAACTAGTTTAGTTTGAGTCCCAGAATGGGACGAGAGGTCCATGGTCAATGTGAGGCACAGGTGTGGAATAGAGTATCCAGGTCCTAATGATTCCTGGGTGAGGACCAGAGTCACTAGGGCCATGCAGGCCCAGATGGGAACAGAATCGCTAGGACCAGGTGAGGCATAGAATAAGACCACAGTCAACTATATCAGGTGAGCCCCTTGTGGGAACCAGAGCCACTCTATCCAGCTGAGTCCCAGGTCCATGTGAGGCCCACGTGAGGAGCAGATTCATCAGGTCGAATTGAGGCATAGCTGGGGACAAGAGTCACCAAGTCTGGGTGCGGCCGAGGTGGGGCAAGATTCAGCAGTTCTGAGTTAGGTCAAAGTGGGGACGAGAGATGTCAGATCCAGATGAGGAAAACTGAGGACCAGAGTCACCAGATGCAGGTCAGGTCCAGGTGTGGACCAGAGTCAGAAGATCCAGGTGAAGTCCAGGTGGGGACCAGAGTCACCAGATCCAGGTGAAGCCAAGGTAGGTACCAGAGTCGCTAGGTCCAGATGAGACCCAGATGAGGACCAGAGTTACCAGGTACACGTGAAGCCCCGGTGGGGATCAGAGGCAACATGTCCATGTGAGGCTGGCTTGGGGACCATGGTCAACAGGTCTACTTGAGGCCCAGGTGTGGAACACCGTAAGCAGGTCCAGGTGAGTTCCCGGTGGTGACAAGAGTCCCCAGGTCCAGGTCAGGCCCATGTGGGCACCAGGATCACCACGTCCAGGGGAGGCCCTTGAAAGAACCAGAGTCAACAGTTCGAGGTCAGGCGCAGGTGGCAACCATGGTCAGGAGGTCCAAGTCAGGCCAAAGTGGGGTTCACAGTCACTAGGGCACGGTGACACCCAGAGGGGGACCAGAGTCACCTGGTCCAGGTGAGGTCCAGTTGTGGATCACAGTCACCGGGTCCCAATTTTGCCCAGTTGAGGACCACGGTCAACAGGGCCAGGTGAGCCTCAGATGGGAACGAGAGCCCAAAATCCAGGTGAAGCCCAGGTGGGGACAACAGTCACCAGATCCAGGGTAGTCTCGGGCGCAGACCAGAATCACCAGGTCCAGGTGAGGTGCAGGTGGCAACCACACACAACAGGTACCGGTGAGGCCCTGGTGGGGACCAGAGTCACGAGGTACATGAGAAGCTAGAAAAACTGCAGCCACCAGATCCACATGATGTCCATGTGGGAACGAGAATCACCAGTTACAGGTGAGGATCAGACAGGGATCTGAATCACATGTCCACGTGAGATCCAAGAGGGAACCAGTGCCACCATGTCCAGGTGTGGCCCGGTGAAGACCAGAGTTAATAGGTCCGGCTGGGTCACTGTTAGTGAAGAGTGTAACCATATCCTGATGCTACCCAGGTGGGTACAAGAGACACCAGGTCCTGGTGAGGCCCAGGTGGGACCAGAGACATGAGGACCAGAGACATGAGGACCAGAGACATGAGGTCCCGATGGGAAACACAGACACCAGGTCAGGTGAGGCCATGCTTAGGATCCGAGTCACCAGTTACAAGTGAGGCCCAGGTGGAGCCATAGTCACCAGGTCCAGATGAGGCGAAGGTGGGGAGCATATTCACTACGTCCCGTTGAGGCCCAGTAGAGGACCAGAGTCACCAGGTCTAGTTGAGGCATAGAGGGGTACCAGATTCACCTGGACTAGGTGCCTTCCAGATGGGGACCAGAGTCACCATGTCAGGGAGAGGCCCAGAGGGGATCCAGAGTCATCATGTCCAGGTGAGTCTCAGGTGTGGAACAGAGTATCCAGGTCATAATGGTCCACAGGTGAGGACCAGAGTCAACAGATCTGGGTGAGGCCCAGTTAGGATCAGAGTCAACAGTTCCAGGTGAGGCTAAGAAGGAGTCCACAGCAATCAGGTCCAGGTGGGGAAAAAAGTCACGAGGACTGGGTGAGGCCCAGATGGGGACACAGATTCACCAGGTCCAAGTGATTCCCAGGTGGTGACCAGAGTTACCAGATTCACCAGGTCCAGGTGATTCCCAGGTGGTGACCAGAATTACCAGATACACCAGGTCCAAGTCAGGCCCACGTAGGGGCCTGTGTCACCAGGTATGCGTGAGGCCCAAGTGGCAACCCCACTCACCAGGTCCAGGTGAGGCCTACCTGCAGGCCATGCAAAGTAACCGGGTCCCGATAATGCCAAGGTAGGGACCAGAGTTAGCAGGTCCAGGTGAGGACAACCTGCAGGCCATGCAGTGGAACCAGGTCCCCATGATGCCCAGGTAGGGACCAGAGTAACCAGGTCCAAATGAGGCCAAGATGGAGCATATTCACTAAGTCCAGCCGAGTCCCAGTTGAGGACCCGAGACACCAGATCTGGTTGAGCCCTAGAGGGGTACCAGAATCACCTGGTCCAGGTGACATCCAGATGGGGACCAGAGTCACCAGGTCAGGATGAGGCCCAGAGAGGTTTCAGAGTCATCATGTCCAGGTGAGGCTCAGGTGTGGAACAGAGTCACCAGGTACCAATGATTCCCAGGTGAGGACCAGATTCACCAGGCCTGAGTCACGCACAGAGAGGATAAGAGTCACCAGTTCCAGGTGAGGCCAAGAAAGAGTCCAAAGCAATCAGCTCCAGGTGGGGAACAAAGTCACCAGGACTGGGTGAGGCCCAGATGGGGACCAGATTCACCAGGTCCACATGAGGCCCAGGTTGTGACCAGATTCCCCGGGTCTGGGAGAAGACCAGGTAAGGGCCAGATTCACCAGGTCCAAGAGGCCCACGTGGGGACCTGAGACCAGGTATGTGTGAGGCCCAGGTGGCATCCCACTAACCAAGTCCAGGTGAGGCCAACCTGCAGGCCAGAGTCACCAGATCCAGGTTAGGCCCTAGTGGGGACCGGAGTCACCAGGTAAATGTGAGTCTACAAGTACACCACAGTCACCAGATCCAGGTGTGGTTCATGTGGGAACGAGAGTCACCAGGTCCAGGTGAGACCCACGTGGGGACGACAGTCTCAAGGTCCAGATTGAGGCCTCGGTTGGGGGACGAAGGTCATCAGGACCAGTTGAGGCCAAAGTTCGGAGCAAAGTTATCATGTCCATGTGAGGCCCAGGTGCGGAACAGAGTAACCATGTCCCATTGTTGCCAGGTGGGAAAAGAGTCACAGGGTCCAGACGAGGCCTAAGTGAGGAGTAGATTCACCAGGTCCTGTTGAGGCCGAGTTGAGGACCAGTGACCCCAGCACCGGGTGAGTCCCGAGGGGGACCAGAGTCACCCGGTTCTGGTGATATCCAGGGGGGGACCAGAGTCAGCACGTCAGGGTGAGGCCCAGAGGGGAACGAGAATCACTAGGTCCAGGTGAGGCCCCGATGTGGAACTCAGAAACCAGGTCCCATGATATCCATATGAGGACCTGAGTCACCAGATCCAGGTGAGGTCCCTGTGGGAACCAGTCACCTCGTCCAGGTGAGGCCCAGGTGGAAACACAGTCACAAGGTCCAGGTGAGGCCCTAGTATATAAGAGAGTATCCAGGACCCAATGATGCCCAGGTAAGGACAAGAGTCAACAGGTCCAGGAGAGGACCAAATATGGATCAGAGTCATTGTGTTCCAGGAGAGGCCAGATGGAGACCACAGGAACCAGGTCCAGGAGAGCCCCATATGAGAACCAGAGCCACCAGATCCAGGTGAGGTCCAGGTGGGACCACAGTCACAAGGTCCTGGTGAGGTGCAGGTGGCAACAGGATTCACCAAGTCCAGGTGAGACCCAGGTGGCGACCAGTCACCAGATCCAGGTGCGGACCAGCTAAGGACCAGATTCACCAGGTACAAGTGAAGCCTAAGGGTGACCAGAGTCACCAGGTAAGGGTGAGGCCCAGAGGGGATACCAGAGTAACCAGTTTAGTTTGAGGCCCAGAATGGGACCAGAGGTCCCTGGTCAAAGTGAGGCCCAGGTGTGGCATAGAGTATCCAGTTCCCAATGATTCCAGGTTGAGGACCAGAGTCACTAGGGCCATGCAGGCCCAGATGGGGAACAGAATCACCAGGTCCTAGTGAGGCATAGAATAAGACCACAGTCACCAGTATCAGGTGAGCCCCTTGTGGGAACCAGAGCCACTCTATGCAGCTGAGTCCCAGGTCCATTTGAGGCCGACGTGAGGACCAGATTCATTAGGGCAAATTGAGGCATAGCTGGGGACAAGAGTCACCAGGTCTGGGTGCGGCCTAGGTGGGGCAAGACTCAGCAGTTCTGAGTTAGTTCAAAGTGGGGACGAGAGACACCAGGTCCAGGTGAGGCCAAACTGACGACCAGAGTCAGCAGATCCAGGTGAGGTCCATGTTGGAAAGAGAGTCACCAGGTGCAGGAGAGTTCCAGGTGGGGACCAGAGTCACCAGATCCAGGTGAAGTACAGGAGGGGACCAGAGTCACCAGATCCAGGTGAAGCCCAGGTGGGGACCAGAGTCAATAGGTCCAGATGAGGCCCAGGTGAGGACCAGAGTTACCAGGTACACGTGAGGCCCCGGTGGGGATCAGAGGCAACAGGTCCATGTGAGGCCAGCTTGGGGACCCTGGTCAACAAGTCTACTTGAGGCCCAGATGTGGAACACAGTAAGCAGCTCCAGGTGAGTACGCGGTTGTGACATGGGTCACCACGTCCAGGTGAGACCCAGGTGGGGACCAGTATCACAAGGTACAGGGGAGGCCCTTGAAAGTACCAGAGTCAACAGTTCGAGGTGAGGCACAGGTGGTAACCAGGGTCAGCAGGTCCAAGTCAGGGCAAAGTTGTGTTTACGGTCACTAGGGCTCGGTGAGACCCAGAGGGCGACCAGAATCACCTGGTCCAGGTGAGGTCCAGTTGTTGAACACATTCACCGGGTCCCAATTTTGCCCAGTTGAGGACCATGGTCAACAGGGCCAGGTGAGGCTCAGATGGAGACCGGAGTCCCCAAAGCAGGTGAAGCCCAGGTGGGGACCATAGTCACCAGATCCAGGGTAGTCTCAGGTGCAGACCAGAATGACCAGGTCCACTTGAGGTGCAGGTGGCAACCACACTCACCAGGTCCCTGTGAGGCCCTGGTGGGGACCAGAGTCACGAGGTACATGAGAAGCTAGAAACACTGCAGCCACCAGGTCCACATGATGTCCATGTGGGAACGAGAATCACCAGTTACAGGGGAGGACCAGTTTTGGATCCGACTCACCATGTCCAGGTGAGACCCAGGTGGGAACCAGTGTCACCATGTCCAGGTGTGGCCCAGGTGAAGAGCAGAGTTAATAGGTCCGGCTGGGTCACTGTTAGTGAACAGTGTAACCGTATCCTGATGCTACCAAGGTGGGTACCAGAGACACCAGGTCCTGGTGAAGCCCAGTTGGGACCAGAGACATGAGGTCCAGGTGCAGTCCCGATGGGAACCACAGTCAACAGGTCAGGTGAGGCCATGCTTAGGATCAGAGTCACCAGTTACCGGTGAACCCAAGGTGGATCCAGAGTCACCTGGTACAGAAGAGGCCAAATCAGGACCAGAGTTACCAGGATCAGGTCAGTCCCAGTGGGGAATACAGTAAACATGTCCCGATGATGCCCAGGTAGAACCAGAGTTACCAGGTCCAGATGAGGCACAGTTGGGGAGCATATTCACTAGGTCCGGTGAGGCCCAGTTGAGGACCAGAGTCACCAGGTCTAGTGGAGGCCTAGAGGGGTACCAGATTCACCTGGTCTAGGTGACATCCACATGAGGACCAGAGTCACCACGTCAGGGTGAGGCCCAGAGTGGATCCAGAGTCATCATGTCCAGGTGAGGCTCAGTTGTGGAACAGAGTATCCAGTTCATAATGGTCCACAGGGTAGGACAAGAGTCAGCAGATTGAGTTAGGCCCAGTTAGGATGAGAGTCACCAGTTCCAGGTGAGGCCAAGAAGGAGTCCACAGCAATCAGTTCCAGGTGGGGAACAAAGTCATCAGGACTGGGGGAGGCCCAGATGGGGACCAGATTCACCCTGTCCAGGTGATGCCCAGGTGGTGACCAGAGTTACCAGTTCTGGGTGAGGACCAGGTAAGGATCAGATTCACCAGGTCCAAGTGAGGCCCACTTGGGAACCTATGTCACCAGGTATGTGTGAGGCCCATGTGGAAACCCCACTCAACAGGTCCAGGTGAGGCCAACCTGCAGGCCATGCAGAGGAACGGTGTCCCGATGAAGCCCAGGTAGGGACCAGAGTTACCAGGTCCAGGTGAGGCCAACCTGCAGGCCATGCAGTGGAACCATCTCCCGATGATGCCCAGGTAGGGAGCAGAGTCACCAGGTCCAAATGTGGCCCACATCGAGTATATTAACTAGGTGCAGGTGAGGCCCAGTTGAGGACCAGAGTCACCAGATCTGGTTGAGGCCTAGAGGGGTACCAGAATCACCTGGTCCAGGTGACATCCAGATGGGGACGAGAGTCACCAGGTCAGGGTGAGGCCCAGAGAGGTACCAGAGTCATCATGTCCAGGTGAGGCTCAGGTGTGGAACAGAGTAATCAGGTACCAATGATGCCCAGGTGAGTTCCAGGGTCACCAGATCTGGGTGACGCGCAGATAGGATCAGAGTCACCAGTTCCAGGTGAGGCAAAAAGAGTCCACAGCAATCAGGTCCAAGTGGGGAACAAAGTCACCAGGACTCGGTGAGGCCAAGGTATGGAACAGATTCACCAGGTCCAGTGAGGCCCAGGTCGTGACCAGAGTCCCCGGGTCGGGGAGAGGACCAGGTAAGTACTAGATTCACCAGGTCCAAGAGGCCCACGTAGGGACCTGAGTCACCAGGTATGGGTGAGGCCCAGGTGACAACCCCACTCACCAATTCCAGGTGAAGCCAACCTGCAGGCCAGAGTCACCAGATCCAGGTGAGGCCCTAGACGGGAACGGAGTCACCAGGTAAATGTGAGTCTACAAGGACACCACAGTCACCAGGTCCAGGTGTGGTTCATGTGGGAACGAGAGGCAACAGGTCAAGGTGAGACCCAGGTGGGGACCACAGTCACCAGGTCCAGATTGAGGCCTAGGTGGGGGGACCAGTGTCATCAGGACCAGTTGAGGCCAAAGTGCGGAGAACAGTTATCATATCCAAGTGAGGCCCAGGTGGGGAACAGAGTAACCATATCCCATTGATGCCAGGTGGGATAAGAGTCACAAGGTGCAGACGAGGCCTAAGTGAGGAGTAGATTCACCAGATCGTGTTGAGACCCAGTTGAGTACCAGTCTCCCCAGCTCCGGGTGAGTCCCAAAGGGGGACCAGAGTCACCCGGTTCTTGTGATATCCAGGTGAGGACCAGAGTCAACAGGTCAGGGTGAGGCCCAGAGGGGGACGAGAATCACTAGGTCCAGGTGAGGCCCCGATTTGGAACTGAGATAACAGGTCCCATGTTGCCCATTTGAGGACCTGAGTCAACAGGTCCAGGTGAGGTCCCTGTGGGAACCAGTGACCTCATCCAGGTGAGGCCCAGGTGGGACCACAGTCACCAGGTCCAGGTGACGCCCAGGTATATAAGAGAGTATCCAGGTCCCAATGATGCCCAGGTAAGGACCAGAGTCCACAGGTCCAAGAGAGGCACAAATATGGATCAGAGTCATTGTGTTCCAGGTGAGGCTAGATGGAGACCACAAGAACCAGGTCCAGGAGAGCCCCTTATGGGAACCAGAGCCTCCAGATCCAGGTGAGGTTCTGGTGGGACCAGAGTCACAAGTTCCAGGGGGGGCGCAGGTGGCAACAGTATTCACCAACTCCAGGTGAGGCCCAGGTGGCGACCAGTCACCAGATCCAAATGTGGACCAGCTAAGGACCAGATTCACCAAGTGAAGTCCATGTAGGAAAGAGCGTCACCAGTTCCAGGTGAAACCCAGGTGGGGACCAGAGCCACCAGTTCCAGGTGAAGACCAGGTGGGGACCAGAGTCACTAGGTCCAGATGAGGCCCAGGTGAGGACCAGAGTTATCAGGTACACGTGAGGCCCCGGTGGGGATTAGAGTCAACATGTCCATGTGAGGCCGGCATGGGGACCATGGTCAACAGGTCTACTTGAGGCCGAGGTGTGGAACACAGTAAGCAGGTCCAGGTGAGTCCGCGGTGGTGACTAGAGTCACCACGTCCACGTGAGGACCAGGTGGGGACCAGGATCACCAGGTACAGGGGAGGCCCTTGAAAGAACCAGAGTCAACAGTTCGAGGTCAGGCGCAGGTGGCAACCAGGGTCAGCAGGTCCAAGTCAGGCCAAAGTGGGGTTCACAGTCACGAAGGCTCGGTGAGACCCAGAGGGGGACCAGAGTCATGTGGTCCATGAGAGGTCCAGTTGTGGAACACAGTCACGGGGTCCCAATTTTGCCCAGTTGAGGACCATGGTCAACAGGTACAGTTGAGGCCCGGATGGGGACCGGAGTCCCCAAATCCGGGTGAAGCCCAGGTGGGGACCACAGTCACCAAATCCAGGGTAGTCTCAGGTGCAGACCAGAATCATCAGTTCCAGGTGTGGTGCAGGTGGCAACCACACTCACCAGGTCCCTTTGAGGCCCTGGTGGGGACCAGAATCACGAGGTACATGAGAAGCTAGAAACACTGCAGCCACCAGGTCCACATGATGTCCATGTGGGAACGAGAATCACCACTTCCAGGTGTGGCCAAGAAAGTGTCCAAAGCAATCAGGTCCAGGTGGGGAACAAAGTCACCAGGACTGGGTGAGGCCCAGATGGGGAAGAGATTCACCAGGTCCAGGTGAGGCCCAGGTGGCGACCAGTCACCAGATCCAGGTGAGTACCAGCTAAGGACCAGATTCACCAGGCCAAAGTGAAGCCCAAGGGGTGACCAGATTCAACAGGTAAGGGTGAGTCCCAGAGGGGGAACCAGAGTAACCAGTTTAGTTTGAGGCCCAGAATGGGACCAGAGGTCCCTGGTCAAAGTGAGTCCCAGGTGTGGAATAGAGTATCCAGGTCCCAATGATGCCTGGGTGAGGACCAGAGTCACTAGGGCCATGTAGGCCCAGAAGGGGAACAGAATCACTAGGTCCTGGTGAGGCATAGAAAAAGACCCCAGTCACCAGTATCAGGTGAGCCCTTTGTGGGAACAAGAGCCACTCTATCCAGCTGAGTCCCAGGTCCATCTAAGGCCCACGTGAGGACCAGATTCATCAGGTCGAATTGAGGCATAGCTGGGGACAAGAGTCACCAGGTCTGGGTGCGGCCTAGGTGGGGCAATATTCAGCAGTTCTGAGTTAGGTCCAAGTGGGGACGAGAGACACCAGGTCCATGTGAGTCCAAACTGAGGACCAGAGTCACCAGATCCAGGTGAGGCCCATGTTGGAAAGAGAGTCACCAGGTCTAGGAGAGGTCCAGGTGGGGACCAGAGTCACCAGATCCAGGTGAAGGCCAGGTGGGGACCAGAGTCACCAGATCCAGGTGAAGCCCAGGTGGGGACCAGAGTCACTAGGTCCAGATGAGGCCCAGGTGAGGACCAGAGTTACCAGGTACACGTGAGGCGCTGGTAGGTATCAGAGGCAACTGGTCCATGTGAGGCAGGCTTGGGGACCATGGTCAAGAGTTCTACTTCAGGCCCAGTGTGGAACACTGTAACCAGGTCCAAGTGAGTCCCCGGTGGTGACAAGAGTCACCAGGCCCAGGTGAGACCCAGGTGGGAACCAGGATCACCAGGTATAGGGGAGGCCCTTGAAAGAACCAGAGTCAACAGTTCGAGGTAACGCACAGGTGGCAACCAGGGTCAGCAGGTCCAAGTCAGGCCAAAGTGGGGTTCACAGTCACTAGAGCACGGTGAGACCCACAGGGAGAACAGAGTCACCTGCTCCAGGTGAGGTCCAGGTGTGGAACACAGTCACCGGGTGCCATTTTTCCGTGATGAGGACCATGGTCAACAGGGCTAGGTGAAGCCCAGGTGGGGACCACAGTAACCAGATCCAGGGTAGTCTCAGGTGCAGACCAGAATCACCAGGTCCAGGTGTGGTGCAGGTGGCAACCAAACTCACCCGGTCCCGGTAAGGCACTGGTGGGGACCAGAGTCACGAGGTACATGAGAAGCTACAAACAGATGGGATCCAAGGGTGGCGCAGCGGTTTGGCGCCTGCCTTAGGCCCCGGGCGCGATCATGGAGACCCGGGATCGAATCCCACATCGGGCTCCTGGTGCATGGTTCCTGCTTCTCCCTCTGGCTGTGTCTCTGCCTCTATCTCTCTCTGTGACTATCATAAATAAATAAAAATTAAAAAAAAAGATGCTAGAAACACTGCGGCCAACAGGTCCACATGATATCCATGTGGGAACGAGAATCACCAGTTACAGGTGAGGACCATGTGGGGATCCGACTCACCATATCCAGGTGAGACCCAGGTGGGAAACAGTGACACCATGTCCAGGTGTGGCCCAGGTGAAGACCAGAGTTAATAGGTCCGGCTGGGTCACTGTTAGTGAACAGTGTAACCATATCCTGATGCTAACCAGGTGGGTACCAGAGACACCAGGCCCTGGTGAGGCCCAGGTGGGACCAGAGACATGAGGTCCAGGTGAGGTCCCTATGGGAACCACAAACACCAGGTCAGGTGAGGCCATGCTTAGAATCAGAGTCACCAGTTACAGGTGAGGCCCAGTTAGAGCCAGAATCACCTGGTAAAGAGAGGCCAAAGTCAGGAGTTACCAGGATCAGGTCAGTCCCAGTGGGGAACAGAGTAACCATGTCCCGATGATGCCCAGATAGAACCAGCGTCACCAGGTCGAGATGAGGCGCAGGTGGGGAGCATATTCACTAGTTCTCGTTGAGGCCCTGTTGAGGACCAGAGTCACCAGGTCTAGTTGAGGCCTAGAGGGGTACGAGATTCACCTGGTCTAGGTGACATCCAGATGCGGACCAGAGTCACCATGTCAGGCTGAGGCCCAGAGGGGATCCAGAGTCATCATGTCCAGGTGAGGCTCAGGTGTGGAACAAGTATCCAGGTCATAATGGTCCACAGGTGAGGACCAGAGTCACCAGATCTGGGTGAGGCTCAGTTAGGATCAGAGTCACCAGTTCCAGTTGAGGCCAAGAAGGGTCCACAGCAATCAGGTCCAGGTGGGGAAGAAAGTCAACAGGACTGTTGAGGCCCAGATGGAGACCAGATTCACCCTGTCCAGGTGATTCCCAGGTGGTGACCAGGATTACCAGGTCCGGGTGAGGACCATAAGGACCAGATTCACCAGGTCCAAGTGAGGCCCACGTGGGGACCTGTGTCACCAGGTATGGGTGAGCCCCAGGTGGCAACCCCAGTCTCTAGGTCCAGGTGAGGCCAACCTGGAGGCCATGCAGAGGAACCGTGTCCCGGTGATGCCCAGGTAGGGACCAGAGTTAGCAGGTACAGCTGAGGCCAACCTGCAGGCCATGCAGTGGATCCATGTCCCGATGATGCCCAGGTAGGGACCAGAGTCACCAGGTCCAAATGAGGCCCAGATGGAGCATATTCACTAGGTCCAGGTGAGGCCCAGTTGAGGACCAGAGTCACCAGAACTCGTTCAGGCCTAGAGGGGTACCGGAATCGCCTGGTCCATGTGACATCCAGATGGAGACCAGAGTCACCAGGTCAGGGTTAGGCCCAGAGTGGTTCCAGAGGCCAGAGCCTCATATCCAGGTGAGGCTCAGGTGTGGAACAGAGTCACCAGGTACCAATGATGCCCAGGAGAGGACCAGAGTCACCAGGTCTGGGTGACAGGCAGATAGGATCAGAGTCCCCATGTCCAGGTCAGGCCATGAAAGAGTCCACAGCAATCAGGTCAAGGTGGGGCACAAAGTCACCAGGACTGAGTGAGGCCAAGATGGGGTCGGATTCACCAGGTCGAGGTGAGGCCCAGGTGGTGACCAGAGTCCCCGGGTCTGGGAGAGGACCAGGTAAGGACCAGATTCACCAGGTCCAGGAGGCCCACGTGGAGACCTGAGTCACCAGGTATGGGTGAGTCCCAAGTGGCATCCCCACTAACCAGGTCCATGTGAGGCCAACCTCCAGGCCAAGTCACCCGATCCACGTGAGGACCGAGTGGGGACTGGAGTCACCAGTTAAAAGTGATTCTACAAGAACAACACAGTCATCAGATCCTGGTGTGGTTCATGTGGGAACAAGAGTCACCAGGTCCAGGTGAGACCCAGGTGGGGACCACAGTCACCAGGTCCAGATTGAGGCCTAGGTCGGGGGACCAGAGTCATCAGGACCAGTTGAGGCCAAAGTGTGGAGCAAAGTTATCATGTCCATGTGAGGCCCAGGTGGGGAACAGAGTAACCATGTCCCAAAGATGCCAGGTGGGAAAAGAGTCACAAGGTCCAGACGAGGCCTTAGTGAGGAGTAGATTCACCAGGTCCTGTTGAGGCCCAGTTGAGGACCAGTGTCCCCAGCTCCGGGAGAGTCCCAGAGGGGGACCAGAGTGACCCGGTTCTGGTGATATCCAGGTGGGGATCTGAGTCACCACGTCAGGGTGAGGCCCAGACGGGGACAAGAATCACTAGGTCCAGGTGAGGCCCCGATGTGGAACTGAGAACCCAGGTCCCATGATGCCCATATGAGGACCTGAATCACCAGGTCCAGGTGAGGTCCCTGTGGGAACCAGTCACCTCGTCCAGGTGAGGCCCAGGTGGGACCACAGTCACCAGGTCCAGGTGAGGCCCTGGTATATAAGAGAGTATCCAGGTCCCAATGTTGCCCAGGTAAGGACCAGTGTCAGCAGGTCCAGGAGAGGCCCAAATATGGATCAGAGTCATTGTGTTCCAGGTGAGGCCACATGGAGACCACAGGAACCAGGTCCAAGAGAGCCCCATATAGGAACCAGAGCCACCAGATCCAGGTGAGGTCCAGGTGGGACCACAGTCACAAGGTCCAGGTGAGGCGCAGGTGGCAACAGGATTCACCAAGTCCAGGTGAGGCCCAGGTGGTGACCAGATTTACCAGTTCCGGGTGAGGACTAGGTAAGGACCACATTCACCAGGTCAAGTGAGGCCCACGTGGGGACCTGTGTCACCAGGCATGGGTAAGACCCAGGTAGGAACCCCACTCACCAGGTGAAGATGAGGCCAACCTGCAGGCCATGCAGAGGAACCATGTCCCGATGATGCCCAGGTAGCGACCAGAGTTACCAGGTCCAGGTGAGGCCAACCTGCAGGCCATGCAGAGGAACCATGTCCCGATGATGCCCAGGTAGCGACCAGAGTCACCAGTTCCAGGTGAGGTCCATGTTGGAAAGAGAGTCACCAGGTCCAGGAGAGGTCCAGAAGCAGACCAGAGTCCCCAGATCCAGGTGAAGTCCAGGTGGGGACCAGAGTCAACAGATCCAGATGAACCCCAGGTTGGCACCAGACTCACTAGGTCCAAATGAGGCCCAGGTGAGGACCAGAGTTACCAGGTACACGTAAGGCCCCGGTGGGAATCAGAGGCAAGAAGTCCATGTGAGCCCGGCTTCGGGACCATGGTCAACAGGTCTACTTGAGGCCCAGGTGTGGAACACAGGAACCAGGTCCAGGTGAGTCCCCGGTGGTGACAAGAGTCACCACGTCCAGGTGAGACCCAGGTGGGGACCAGGATCACCAGGTACAGGGGAGGCCCTTGAAAGAACCAGAGTCAACAGTTCGAGGTCAGGCACAGGTGGCAACCAAGGTCAGCAGGTCCAAGTCAGGCCAAAGTGGGGTTCAGAGTCATTAGGGTACGGTGAGACCCGGAGGCGGACCAGAGTCACGTGGTCCAGGTGAGGTCCAGTTGTGGAACAAAGTCACCGGGTCCCAAATCTGCAGAGTTGAGGACCATGGTCAACAGGGCCAGGTGTGGCCCAGATGGGGACCACAGTCCCCAAATCCAGGTGAAGCCCAGGTGGAGACCACAGTCACCAGATCCAGGGTTGTCTCAGGTGCAGACCAGAATCCCCAGGTCCATGTGAGGTGCAGGTGACAACCACACTCACCAGGTCCCGGTGAGGCCCTGGTGGGAACCAGAGTCACGAGGTACATGAGAAGCTAGAAACACTGAAGCCACCAGATCCACATGATGTCCATGTGGGAACGAGAATCACCAGTTACAGGCGAGGACCAGGTGGGGATCCGACTCACCATGTCCAGGTGAGACCCAGGTGGGAACCAGTGTCACCATGTCCAGGTGTGGCCCAGTTGAAGACCAGAGTTAATAGGTCTTGCTGGGACACTACTAGTGAACAGTGTAACCATATCCTGATGCTACCCAGGTGGTAACCAGAGACACAAGATCCTGGTGAGGCCCAGGTGGGACCAGAGACATGAGGTCCAGGTGAGGTCCCGATGGAAACCACAGTCTCCAGGTCAGGTGAGGCCATGCTTAGGATCAGAGTCACCAGTTACCGGTGAGGCCCAGGTGGAGCCAGAGACACCAGGTCCAGATGAGGCGAAGGTGGGGAGCATATTCACTACGTCCCGTTGAGGCCCAGTAGAGGACCAGAGTCACCAGGTCTATTTGAGGCCTAGAGGGGTACCAGGTTCACCTGGTCTAGGTACCTTCCAGATGGGGATAGAGACACCATGTCAGGGAGAGGACCAGAGGGGATCCAGAGTCATCGTGTCCAGGTGAGGCTCACGTGTGGAAGAGAGTATCCAGGTCATAATGGTCCACAGGTGAGGACCAGAGTCAACAGATCTGAGTGATGCCCTGTTAGGATCAGAGTCAACAGTTCCAGGTGAGGCTAAGAAGGAGTCCACAGCAATCAGGTCCAGGTGGGTAAAAAAGTCACGAAGACTGGATGAGGCCCAGATGGGGACACAGATTCACCAGGTCCAGGTGATTCCCAGGTGGTGACCAGAGTTACCAGATTCAACAGGTCCAGGTGATTCCCAGGTGGTGCCCAGAATTACCAGATACAACAGGTCCAAGTGAGGCCCACGTAGGGGCCTGTGTCACCAGGTATGGGTGAGGCCCAAGTGGCATGCCCACTCACCGGGTCCAGGTGAGGCCTACCTGCAGGCCATGCAAAGTAACCGAGTCCCGATAATGCCAAGGTAGGGACCAGAGTTACCAGGTCTAGGTGAGGCCAACCTGTAGGCCATGCAGTGGAACGAGGTCCCCATGATGCCCAGGTAGGGACCAGAGAACCTGGTCCAAATGAGGCCAAGATGGAGCATATACACTAAGTCCAGCCGAGGCCCAGTTGAGGACCAGAGACACCAGATCTAGTTGAGGCCTAGAGGGGTACCAAAATCACCTCTTCCAGGTGACATCCAGATGGGGACCAGAGTCACCAGGTCAGGGTGAGGCCCAAAGGGGTTCCAGAATCATCATGTCCAGGTGAGGCTCAGGTGTTGAACAGAGTCACCAGGTACCAATGATGCCCAGATGAGGACCAGAGTCACCAGGCCTGAGTCACGCGCAGAGAGGATAAGAGTCACCAGTTCCAGGTGAGGCCAAGAAAGAGTCCAAAGCAATCAGGTCCAGGTGGGGAACAAAGTCACCAAGACCGGGTGAGGCCCAGATGGGGAAGAGATTCACCAGGTCCAGGTGAGTCCCAGGTGGTGACCAGAATCCCCGGGTCTGGGAGAGGACCATGTAAGGACCAGATTCACCAGTTTCAAGAGGACCACGTGGGTTCCTGAGTCACCAGGTATGGGTGAAGCTCAGGTGCAACCCCACTCACCAGGTCCAGGTGAGGCCAACTTGCAGGCCACAGTCAGCAGATCCAGGTGAGGCCCTAGTGGGGACTGGTGTCACCAGGTGAATGTGAGTCTACAAGAACACCACAGTCACCAGGTCCAGGTGTGGTTCATATGGGTACGAGAGTCACCAGGTCCAGGTGAGACCCAGTTGGGGACCACAGTCACAAGGTCCAGATTGAGGCCTAGTTGGTGGGACGAGAGTTATCAGGAGCAGTTGAGGCCAAAGTGTGGATCAAAGTTATCATGTTTAGGTGAGGCCCATGTGGGGAACAGAGTATCCATGTCCCATTGATGCCAGGTGGGAAAAGAGTCACAAGGTCCAGACGAGGCCTAAGTGAGGAGTAGATTCACCAGGTCCTGTTGAGGAACAGCTGAGGACCAGTGTCCCCAGCTCCGAGTGAGTCCCAGAGGGGGACCAGAGTCACCCGGTTCTGGTGATATCAAGGTGGGGACCAGAGTCACCACGTCAGTGTGAGGCCCAGAGGGGGACTAGAATCACTAGATCCAGGTGAGGCCCCGATGTGGAACTGAGAAACCAGGTCCCATGATGCCCATATGAGGACCTGAGTCACCAGGTCCAGGTGAGGTCCCTGTGGGAACCAGTCACCTCATCCAGGTGAGGTCGAGGTGGGACCACAGTCACAAGGTTCAGGTGATGCACAGGTGGCAACAGGATTCACCAAGTCCAGGTGAGTCCCAGGTGGCGAACAGTCACCATATCAAGGTGCGGAACAGCTAAGGACCAGATTCTCCAAGCCCAAGTGAAGTCCAACGAGTGACCAGAGTCACCAGTTCAGGGTGAGGCCCAGTTGGGACCAGAGACATGAGGTCCAGGTGAGGCCCCAATGGGAAACACAGTCCCAGGTCCATGTGAGGCCAAACTGAGTACCAGAGTCACCAGATCCAGGTGAGGTCCATGTTGGAAAGAGAGTCACCAGGTCCAGGAGAGGTCCAGAAGGGGACCAGAGTCACCAAATGCAGGTGAAGTCCAGGTGGGGACCAGAGTCACCAGATGCAGATGAAGCCCAGGTGGGCACAGAGTCACTAGGTCCAGATGAGGCCCAGGTGAGGACCAGAGTTACCAGGTACACGTGAGGCACCGGTGGGGATCAGAGGCAACAGGTCCATGTGAGGCCGGCTTGGGGACCATGGTCAACAAGTCTACTTGAGGCCCAAATGTGGAACACAGTAAGCAGGTATAGGTGAGTACGCGGTATGACATGAGTTACCACGTCCAGGTGAGGCCCAGGTGGGGACCAGGATCACAAGATACAGGGTAGGCCCTTGAAAGTACCAGAGTCAACAGTTCGAGGTCAGGCGCAGGTGGCAACCAGGGTCAGCAGGTCCAAGTCAGGCCAAAGTGGGGTTCACAGTGACTAGGGTACGGTGAGACCCAGAGGTTGATCAGAATCACCTGGTCTAGGTGACGTCCAGTTGTGGAATACAGTCACCGCGTCCCAATTTTGCGCAGTTGAGGACCATGGTCAACAGGGCCAGGTGAGGCCCAGATGGAGACCGGAGTCCCCAAAGCGGGTGAAGAGCAGGTGGGGACCACAGTCACCAGATCCAGGGTAGTCTCAGGTGCAGACCAGAATGACCAGGTCCAGGTGTGGTGCAGGTGGCAACCACACTCACCAGGTCCCTGTGAGGCCCTGGTGGGGACCAGAGTCACGAGGTACATGAGAAGCTAGAAACACTGCAGCCACCAGGTCCACATGATGTCCATGTGGGAACGAGAATCACCAGTTACAGGGTAGGACCAGTTGTGGAACCGACTCAGCATGTCCAGGTGAGACCCAGGTGGGAACCAGTGTCACCATGTCCAGGTGTGGCCCAAGTGAAGACCAGAGTTAATAGGTCTGGCTGGGTCACTGTTAGTGAACAGTGTAACCGTATCCTGATGCTACCCTGGTGGGTACCAGAGACACCAGGTCCTGGTGAGGCCCACGTGGGACCAGAGACATGAGGTCCAGGTGAAGTCCCGATGGGAACCACAGTCACCAGGTCAGGTGAGGCCATGCTTAGGATCAGAGTCACCAGTTACCGGTGAACCCAAGGTGGATCCAGAGTCACCTGGTAAAGAAGAGGCCAAATCAGGACTAGAGTTACCAGGATCAGGTCAGTCCCAGTGGGGAATACAGTAACCATGTCCCGATGATGCCCAGGTAGAACCAGAGTCAACAAATCTAGATGAGGCACAGTTGGGGAGCATATTCACTAGGTCCCGGTGAGGCCCATGTGAGGACCAGAGTCACCAGGTCTAACTGAGGCCTAGTGGGGTACCAGATTCACCTGGTCTAGGTGACATCCACATGGAGACCAGAGTTACCACGTCAGGGTGAGGCCCAGAGTGGATCCAGAGTCATCATGTCCAGGAGAGGCTCAGGTGTGGTACAGAGTATCCTGTCCATAGTGGTCCACAGGGGAGGACCAGAGTCAGGAGATTGAGCTAGGCCCAGTTAGGATGAGAGTCACCAGTTCCAGGTGAGGCCATCAAGTAGTCCACAGCAATCAGGTCCAGGTGGGGAACAAAGTCACCAGGACTCGGGGAGGCCCAGATGGGGACCACATTCACCCGGTCCAGGTGATTCCTACGTTGTGACCAGAGTTACCAGTTCTGAGTGAGGACCAGGTAAGGACCAGATTCACCAGGTCCAAGTGAGGCCCACGTGGGACCTGTGTCACCAGGTATGGGTGAGGCCCAGGTGGCAAAACCACTCACCAGGTCCAGGTGAGGCCAACCTGCAGGCCATGCAGAAGAACCATGTCCCGATGAAGCCCAGGTAGGGACCAGAGTTACCAGGTCCAGGTGAGGCCAACCTGCAGGCCATGCAGTGGAACCATGTCCCGATGATGCCCAGGTATGGACCAGAGTCACCAGGTCCAAATGATGCCCAGATCGAATATATTCACTACGTCCAGGTGAGGCCCATTTGAGGACCAGAGTCACCAGATCTGGTTGAGGCCTAGAGGGGTACCAGAATCACCTGGTCCAGGTGACATCCAGATGGGGACCAGAGTCACCAGGTCAGGGTGAGGCCCAGAGAGGTTCCAGAGTCATCATGTCCAGGTGAGGCTCAGGTGTGGAACAGAGTAATCAGGTACCAGTGATGCCCAGGTGAGTTCCAGAGTCACCAAATCTGGGTGACGCGCAGATAGGATCAGAGTCACCAGTTCCAGGTGAGGCAAAAAGAGTCCACAGCAATCAGGTCCAAGTGGGGAACAAAGTCACCAGGACTGTGTGAGGCCCAGATGGGGACCAGATTCACCAGGCCCAGGATAGGCCAAGGTGGTGACCAGATTCCCCGGGTCTGGGAGAGGACCAGGTAAGGACCAGATTCACCAGGTCCAAGAGGCCCACGTGGGGACCTGAGTCACCAGGTATGGGTGAGGCCCTGGTGGCAAACCCTACTCACCAGGTCCAGGTGAGGTCAACATGCAGGCCCGAGTCACCAGATCCAGGTGAGGCCCTAGTGGGGACCGGAGTCACCAGGTAAATGTGAGTCTACAAGAACACCACAGTCACCAGGTCCAGGTGTGGTTCATGTGGGAACGAGATTCACCAGGTCCAGGTGAGACCCAGGTGGGGACCATAGTCCCCAGGTCCAGATTGAGGACGAGGTAGGGGGACCAGAGTCATCAGGACTTGTTGATGCCAAAGTGTGGAGCAAAGTAATCATGTCGAGGTGAGACCCAGGTGGGAAACAGAGTAACCATGTCCCATTGATGCCAGGTGGGAAAAGAGTCACAGGGTCCAGACGAGGCCTAAGTGAGGAGTAGATTCACCAGGTCCTGTTGAGGCCCAGCTGAGGACAAGTGTCGACAGCCCCGGGTGATTCCCAAAGGGGGACCAGAGTCTCCCGGTCCTGGTGATATCCAGGTGGGGACCAGAGTCAGACTCGTCCAGGTGAGGCCCCGATGTGGAACTCAGAAACCAGGTCCAATGATTCCCATATGAGGACCTGAGTCACCAGGTCCAGGTGAGGTCCCTGTGGGAACCAGTCACCTCGTCCAGGTGAGGCCTAGGTGGGATCACAGTCACCAGGTCCAGGTGAGGCCCAGGTATATAAGAGAGTATCCAGGTCCCAGTGATTCCCATGTAGAACCAGAGTCACCAGATCCAGATGAGGCGCAGGTGGGGAGCATGTTCACTAGGTCTCCGTGAGGCCCAGTTCAGGACCAGAGTCACCAGGTCAAGTTGAGTCCTAGAGGGATACCAGATTCACCTAGTCTAAGTGACATCCTGATGGGGACCAGAGTCATCATGTCAGGGTGAGGCCCAGAGGGGATCCAGAGTCATCATGTCCAGGTGAGGCTCAGGTGTGGAACAGAGTTCCAGGTCCTAATGGTCCATAGGTGAGGACCAGAGTCACCAGATCTGGGTGAGGCCAAGTAAGGATCAGAGTCACCAGTTCCAGGTGAGGCCAAGAAGGAGTCCACAGCAATCAGGTCCAGGTGGGCTGACAAAGTCACCAGGACTGGATGAGGACCAGATGGGGACCAGATTAACCAGGTTCATGTGATTCCCAGGTGGTGACCCGAGTTAGGAGTTCCGGGTGAGGACCAGGTAAGGACCAGATTCACCACGTCCAAGTGAGGCCCACGTGTGGACCTGTGTCACCAGGTATGGGTGAGCCCCAGGTGGCAACCCCACTCCCTAGGTCCTGGTGAGGCCAACCTGGAGGCCATGCAGAGGAACCGTGTCCCGATGATGCCCAGGTAGGGACCAGAGTTACCAGGTCCAGCTGAGGCCAACCTACAGGCCATGCAGTGGATCCATGTCCCGATGATGCCCAGGTAGGGACCAGAATCACCAGGTCCAATGAGGCCCAGATGGAGCATATTCAATAGGTCCAGGTGAGGCCCAGTGGAAGACCAGAGTCACCAGATCCAGGTGAAGTCCAGGTGGGGACCAGAGTCACCAGATCCAGGTGAAGCCCAGGTGGGGACCAGAGTCACTAGGTACATGAGAAGCTAGAAACACTGCAGCGACCAGGTCCACGTGATGTCCATGCTGGAATGAGAATCACCAGTTACATGTGAGGACCAGGTGGGGATCCGACTCACCATGTCCAGGTGATACCAAGGTTGGAACCAGTGTCACCATGTTCAGGTGTGGCCCAGGTGAAGACCAGAGTTAATAGGTCTGGCTGGGTCGCTATTAGTGAACAGTGCAACCATATCCTGATGCTACCCAGGTGGGTACCAGAGACACCGGGTCCTGGTGTGGCCCAGGTGGGACCAGAGACACGAGGTCCAGGTGAGGTCCCGATGGGAACCACAGTCTCCAGGTCAGGTGAGGCCATGCTTAGGATCAGAGTCACCAGTTACAGGTGAGGCCCAGGTGGAGCCAGAGTCACCTGGTACAGAAGAGGCCAAAGTCAGGACCAGAGTTACCAGGATCAGGTCAGTCCCAGTGGGGAACAGAGTAACTGTGTTCCGATGATGCCCAGGTAGACCCAGCGTCACCAGGTCCAGATGAGGCGCAGGTGGGGACTAGAGTTACCAGGTCCAGGTGAGGCCAAACTGCAGGCCATGCAGTGGAACCATGTCCCGATATATCCCAGGTAGGGACCAGAATCACCAGGTCCAATGAGGCCCAGATGGAGCATATTCACTATGTCCAGGTGAGGTCCAGTGGAAGACCAGAGTCACCAGACTTTGTTGAGGTCTAGAGGGGTACGAGAATCACCTGGTGCAGGTGACTTCCAGATGGGGACCAGAGTCACCAGGTCAGGATGAGGCCCAGAGAGGTTCCAGAGTCATCATGTCCAGGTGAGGCTCAGGTGTGGAACAGAGTCACCAGGTACCAAAAATGCCCAGGTGAGGACCAGCGTCACCAGGTCTCGGTGACGGGCAGATAGGAGCAGAGTCACCAGTTCCAGGTGAGGCGAAGAAAGAGTCCACAGCAATCAGATACAGATGGGGAACAAAGTCAACAGGCCTGGGTGAGGCCCAGATGGGGATCAGATTCACCATGTCCAGGTAGGCTCAGGTGGTGACCAGAGACCCCGGGGCTGGGAGACGACCAGGTATGGACCAGATACCAGGTCCAAGAGGCCCACGAGGGGACCTGACTCACCAGGTATGGGTGAGGCCCAGGTGGCAACCCCACTCACCATATCCAGGTGAGGCCAACCTGCATGCCAAAGTCACCAGATCCACGTGAGGCCCTAGTCGGCACCGGAGAAGGCAGGTAAAAGTGAGTCTACAAGAACACCACAGTCACCAGGTCCAGGTGTGGTTCATGTGGGAACGAGAGTCACCAGTTCCAGGTGAGACCCAGGTGGGGACCACAGTCAACAGGTTCAGATTGAGGCCTAGGTTGGGGGACGAGAATCATCAAGACCTGTTGAGGCCAAAGTGTGCAGCAAAGTTATCATGTCCAGGTGAGGCCCAGATGGGGAACAGAGTAACCATATCCCAATAATGTCAGGTGGGAAAATAGTCACAAGGTCCAGACGAAGCCTAAGTTTGGAGTAGATTCACCAGGTCCTGTTGAGGCTCAGCTGAGGACCAGTGTCCCCAGCTCCGGGTGTGTCACCCGGTTCTGGTGATATCCAGGTGGGGACCAGTGTCACAAGTCAGGGTGAGGCCCAGTGGGGGACGAGAATCACTAGGTCCAGGAGAGGCCCCAATGTGGAACTGTGAATCCAGGTCCCAAGATTCCCATATGAGGACCTGCGTCACCAGGTCGAGGTGATGTCCCTGTGGGAACCAGTCACCCCGTCCAGGTGAGGCCCGGGTGGGACCACAGTCACCAGGTCCTGGTGAGGCCCAGGTACATAAGAGAGTATCCAGGTCCCAATGATGCCCAGGTAAGGACTAGAGTCAACAGGTCCAGGAGAGGTCCAAATATGGATCAGAGTCATTGTGTTCCAGGTGAGGCCAGATGGAGACCACAGGAACCAGGTCCAGGAGAGCCCCATATGGGAACCAGAGCCACCAGATCCAGGTGAGGTCCAGGAGGGACCACAGTCACAAGGTCCAGGTGAGGCGCAGGTGGCAACAGGATTCACCAAGTCCAGGTCAGGCCTAGGTGGCCACCGGTCACCAGATCCAGATGCGGACCAGCTAAGGACCAGATTCACCAGGCCCAAATGAAGCCCAAGGGGTGACCAGAGTCACCAGGTAAGGGTGAGGCCCAGAGGGGAACCAGAGTAACCAGTTTAGTTTGAGGCCCAGTATGGGACCAGAGGTCCCTGGTCAAAGGTAGGCCCAGGTGTGGCATAGAGTATCCAGGTCCCAATGATGCCTGGGTGAGGACCAGAGTCACTAGGGCATTGCAGGCCCAGATGGGGAACAGAATCACTAGGTCCTGGTGAGGCAAAAAATAAGACCACAATCACCAGTATCAGGAGTGCCCCTTGTGGGAACCAGAGCCACTCTATCCAGCTGAGTAACAGGTCCATGTGTGCCCCACGTCAGGACCAGATGCATCAGGTCGAATTGAGGCATAGTTCGGGACAAGAGTCACCAGGTCTGGGTGCGGCCTAGGTGGGGCAAGATTCAGCAGTTCTGAGTTAGGGCAAAGTGGGGCCGAGAGACACCAGGTCCAGGTGAGGCCAAACTGAGGACCAGAGTCACCAGATCCAGGTGAGGTCCATGTTGGAAAGAGAGTCACCAGGTCCAGGAGAGGTCCAGGTGGGGACCAGAGTCACCAGATCCAGGTGAAGTCCAGGTGGGGACCAGAGTCACCAGATCCAGGTGAAGCCCAGGTGGGGACCAGAGTCACTAGGTCCTGATTAGACCCAGGTGAGGATCAGAGTTACCAGATACAAGTGAGCCCCTGGCGGGGATCAGAGCCAAAAGGTCCACGTGAGGCTGGCTTGGGGACCATGGTCAATAGGTCTACCTGAGGCCCAGGTGTGGAACACAGTAATCATGTCCAGGTGAGTCCCCGGTGGTGAGAAGAGTCACCACGTCCAGTTGAGGACCAATTGGGGACCAGGATCACCAGGTATAGGGGAGGCCCTTCAGAGAACCAGAGTCAACAGTTCGCGGTCAGGCGTAGGTGGCAACCAGGGTCAGCAGGTCCAAGTCAGGCCAAAGTTGGGTTCACAGTCACTAGGGCACAGTGAGACCCAGAGGGGGACCAGAGTCACCTTGTCCAGGTGAGGTCCAGTTGTGGAACACAGTCACCGAGTCCCAATTTTGCCCAGTTGAGGACCATGGTCAACAGGGCCAGGTGAGGCCCAGATGGGGACCGGAGTCCCCAAATTCAGGTGAAGCCCAGGTGGGGACCACAGTCACCAGATCCAGGGTAGTCTCAGGTGGACACCAGAATCACCAGGTCCTGGTGAGTTGCAGGTGGCAACCACACTCACCAAGTCCCGGTGAGGCCCTGGTGGGGACCAGAGTCACGAGGTACATGAGAAGCTAGAAACACTGCAGCCACCAGGTCCACATGATGTCCATGTGGGAACGAGAATTACAAGTTACAGGTGAGGAGCAGGTGGGGATCCGAGTCACCATGTCCAGGTGAGACCCAGGTGGGAACCAGGTCCCAATGATGCCCAGGTAAGGTCCAGAGTCAACAGGTCCAGGAGAGGCCCAAATATGGATCAGAGTCATTGTGTTCCAGGGGAGGCCAGATGGAGACCACAGGAACCAGGTCCAAAAGAGCCCCATATGGGAACCAGAGCCACCAGATCCAGGTGAGGTCCAGGTGGGACCACAGTCACAAAGTCCAGGTGAGGCGCAGGTGGCAACAGGATTCACCAAGTCCAGGTGAGTCCCAGGTGGCGACCAATCACCAGATCCAGGTGCGGATCAGCTAAGGACCAGAGTCACCAGGCCCATGTGAATCTCAAAGGGGTGACCAGAGAAACCAGGTAACGGTGAGGCCCAGAGGGAGAATCAGAGTAACCAGTTTAGTTAGAGGCCGAGAATGGGACAAGAGGTCCCTGGTCAAAGTGAGGCCCATGTGTGGAATAGAGTATCCAGGTCCCAAAGATGCCTGGGTGAGGACCAGAGTCTCTAGGGCCATGCAGGCGCAGATGGGGAACAGAATCACTAGGTCCTGGTGAGGCATAGAATAAGACCAGAGTCAGCAGTATCAGGTGAGCCACTTGTGGGAACCAGAGCCACTCTACCCAGCTGAGTCCCAGGTCCATGTGAGGCCCACGTGAGGACCAGATTCATCAGGTCGAATTGAGGCATAGTTGGGGACAAGAGTCACCAGGTCTGGGTGCGGCGTAGGTGGGGCAAGATTCAGCAGTTCTGAGTTAGGTCAAAGAGGGAACGAGAGACACCAGGTCCAGGGGAGGCCAAACTGAGGACCAGAGTCACCAAATCCAGGGAAGAACCATGTTGGAAAGAGAATCACCAGGTCCAGGAGAGGTCCAGGTGGGGACCAGAGTCACCAGATCCTGGTGAAGTCCAGGTAGGACCAGAGTCACCAGATCCAGATGAGGCCCAGGTGAGGACAGAGTTACCATGTACACGTGAGGCCCCGGTGGGGATCAGAGGCAACAGGTCCATGTGAGTCGCGCCTGGGGACCATGGTCAACAGGTCTACTTGGGACACAGGTGTGGAACACAGTAAGCAGGTCCAGGTGAGTCCCCGGTGGTGACAAGAGTCACCAGGTCCAGGTGAGGCCCAGGTGGGGACCAGGAACACCAGGTACAGGGGAGGCCCTTGAAAGAATCAGAGTCAACAGCTCGAGGTCAGGCGCAGGTGGCAACCAGGGTCAGCAGGTCCAAGTCAGGCCAAAGTGGGCTTCACAGAAAGTAGGGCACGGTGAGACCCAGAGGGGGACCAGAGTCACCTGGTCCAGGTGAGGTCCAGTTGTGGAACACAGTCACTGGGTCCCTAATTTCACCGTTGGGGACCATGGTCAACAAGGCCAGGTGAGGCCCAGGTGGGGAACGGAGTCCCCAAATCCATGTGAAGCCCAAGTGGGGACCACAGTCACCAGATCAGGGTAGTCTCGAGTGCAGACCAGAATCACCAGGTCCAGGTGAGTTGAAGGTGGCAACCACACTCACCAGGTCCCGGTGAGGCCCTGGTGGGGACCAGAGTCACGAGGTACATGAGAAGCTAGAAACACTGCAGCTACCAGGTCCACATGATGTCCATGTGGAAACGAGAATCACCAGTTTCAGTTGAGGAGCAGGTGGGGATCCGACTCACCATGTCCAGATGAGACCCAGGTGGGAACCAGTGTAACCATGTCCAGGTGTGGCCCAGGTGAAGACCAGAGTTGATAGGTCCGGCTGGGTCATTGATAGTGAACAGTGTAACCATACCCTGATGCTACCCAGGTGGGTACCAGAGACACCAGGTCCTGGTGAGCCCCAGGTGCGACCAGAGACATGAGGTCCACGTGAGGTCCCGATGGGAACCACAGAGACCAGGTCAGGTGAGGCTATGCTTAGGATCAGAGTCACAGGTTACATGTGAGGCCCAGGTGGAGCCAGAGTCACCTGGTACAGATGAGGCCAAATTCAGGACCAGAGTTACCAGGATCAGGTCAGTCCCAGTGGGGAACAGAGTAACCATGTTCCGATGATCCCCAGGTAGACCCAGCGTCACCAGGTCCAGAGGAGGAGCAGGTGGGGAGCATATTCACTAGGTCTCGGTGAGGCCCAGTTGAGGACCAGAGTCACCAGGTCTATTTGAGCCCTTGAGGCGTAACAGATTCACCTGGTCTAGGTGACATCCAGATGGGGACCAGAGTCACCATGTCAGGGTGAGGCCCCTAGGGGATCCAGAGTCATCATGTCCAGGTGAGGCTCACGTGTGGAACAGAGTATCCAGGTCATAATGGTCCACAGGTGAGGACCAGTGTCACCAGATCTGGGTGGACCCAGTTAGGATCAGAGTCTCCAGTTCCAAGTGAGGCCAAGAAGGAGTCCACAGCAATCAGGTCCAGGTGGGGAACAAAGTCACCAGGACTGGGTGAGGCCCAGATGGGACCTGATACACCAGGTCCACGTGAGGCCCAGGTGGTGACCAGAGTCCCCAGGTTTGGGAGAGAACCAGGTAAGGACCAGATTCACCAGGTCCAAGAGGCCCACGCGGGGACCTGAGTCACCAGGTATGGGTGAGGCCCAGGTGGCAACCCCACTCACCAGGTCCAGGTGAGGTCAAATTTTGGTAGAGTCACTAGATCCAGTTGAGGCCCTAGTGGGGACCGGAGTCACCAGATAAATGTGAGTCTACAAGAAAACCACAGTCAACAGGGCAAGGTGTGGTTCATGTGGGATCGAGAGTCACCAGGTCCAGGTGAGACCCAAGTGAGGACCATAGTCACCAGGTCCAGATTGAGGCCTAGGAGGAGGGAACAGATTGATCAGGACAAGTTGAGGCCAAAGTGTGAAGAAAAGTTACCATGTCCAGGTGAGGCCCAGGTGGGGAACACAGTAACCATGTCCCATTGATGCCAGGTGGGAAAAGGGTCACAAGGTCCAGACGAGGTCTAAGTGAGGAGTAGATTCACCAGGTCCTGTTGAGGCCCAGCTGAGGACCAGTGTCCCAAACTCCGGGTGAGTCCCAGAGGGGGACCTGAGTCACCCGGTTCTGGTGATATCCAGGTGGGAACCAGAGTCAGCACGTCAGGAATAGGCCTAGAGGGGGAAGAGAATCACTAGGTCCAGGTGAGGCCCCGATGAGGAACTGAGAAACCAGGTTCCATAATGCCCATATGAGGACCTGAGTCACCAGGTCCAGGTGAGGTCCCTGTGGGAACCAGGCACCTCGTGCAGGTGAGGCCCAGGTGGGACCACAGTCACCAGGTCCAGGTGAGGCCCAGTTATAAAAGAGAGTATCCAGGTCCCAATGATGCGCCGGTAAGGACCAGAGTCAACAGGTCCAGGAGAGGTCCAAATATGGATCAGAGTCATTGTGTTCTAGGTGAGGCCAGATGGAGACCACAGGAACCAGGTCCAGGAGAGCCCCATATGGGAACCAGAGCCACCAGATCCAGGTGAGTTCCAGGTGTGGCCACAGTCTCAAGGTCCAGGTGAGGTGCAGGTGGCAACAGGACTCACCAAGTCCAGGTGAAGCCCAGGTGGCGACAAGTCACCACATCCAGGTGCGGAGCAGCTAAGGACCAGAATCACCAGGCCCAATTGAACCCCAAGGGGAGACCAGAGTCACCAGGTAAGGGTGAGGCCCAGAGGGGGTACCAGAGTAACCATTTAGTTTGAGGCCCAGAATGGGACCAGAGGTCCCTGGTCAAAGTGAGTCTCATGTGGGGTATAGAGTATCCAGGTCCCAGTGATGCCTGGGTGAGGACCAGAGTCACTAGGGCCATGCAGGACCAGATGGGGAACAGAATCACTAGGTCCTGGTGAGGCATAGAAACACACCCCAGTCAGCAGCATCAGGTGAGCCCCTTGTGGGAACCAGAGCCATCTATCCAGCTGAGTCGCAGGTCCATGTGGGGCCCACGTGAGGACCAGATTCATCAGGTCGAATTGAGGCATAGCTGGGGACAAGAGTCACCAGGTCTGGGTGCGGCCTAGGTGGGGCAAGATTCAGCAGTTCTGAGTTAGGTCAAAATGGGGACGAGAAACACCAGGTCCAGGTGAGGCCAAACTGAGGACCAGAGTCACCAGATCCTGGTGAGGTCCATGTTGGAAAGAGAGTCACCAGGTCCAGGAGAGGTCCCGGTGTGGACCAGAGTCACCAGATCAGGTGAAGCCCAGTTGGGGACCAGAGTTACTAGGTCCGGTTGAGGCCCAGGTGAGGACCAGAGTTACCAGGTACACGTGAGGCCTCGGTGGGGATCAGAGGCAACAGGTCCATGTGAGACCGGCTTGAGGACCATGGTCAACAGGTCTACTTAATGCCCAGGAGTGGAACATAGTAAGCAGGTCCAGGTGAGTCCTCCGTGGTGAAAAGTGTCACCACGTCCAGATGAGGCCCTGGTGGGGACCAGGATCACCAGGTACAGGGGAGGCCCTTGAAAGGACCAGAGTCAACAGTTCGAGGTCAGGCGCAGGAGGCAACAAGTGTCAGGAGGTCCAAGTCAGGCCAAAGTGGGTTTCACAGTCACTAGGGAACGGTGAGAACCAGAGGGGGACCAGAGTCATGTGGTCCAGGTGAGGTCCAGTTGTGGAACACAGTCACCGGGTCCCAATTTTGCCCAAGTGAGGACCATGGACAACAGTGCCAGGTGAGGCCCAGATGGGGACCGGAGTCCCCATATCCTGGTGAAGCCCAGGTGGGGACCACATCACCAGATCCAGGTTAGTCTCAGGTGCAGACCAGAATCACCAGGTCCAGGTGAGGCGGAGGTGGCAACCACACACACCAGGTCCCGGTGAATCCTTGGTGGGGACCAGAGTCACGAGGTACATGAGAAGCTAGAAACACTGCAGCCACCAGGTCCACATGATGTCCATGTGGGAACGAGAATCACCAGTTACAAATGAGGACCAGGTGGGGATCCGACTCACCATGTCCAGGTGAGACCCAGGTGGGAACCAGTGTCACCTTGTCCAGGTGTGGCCCAGGTGAAGACCAGAGTTAATAGGTCCGGCTGGGTCACTGTTAGTGAACAGTGTAACCATATCCTAATGCTACCCAGGTGGGTACGAGAGACACCAGGTCCTGGTGAGGCCCAGGTGAGACCAGAGACATGAGGTCCGGGTGAGGTCCCGATGGGAACCACAGTCACCAGGTCAGGTGAGGCCATTCTTAGGATCAGAGTCACCAGTTCCAGGTGAGGCCATGAAGGAGTCCACAGCAATCAGGTCCAGGAGGGGTGACTTAGTCACCAGGATTATATGAGGACCAGACGGGGACCAGATTAACCAGGTTCAGGTGATTCCCAGTTGGTGACCCGATTTAGGAGTTTCGGGTGAGGACCAGGTAAGGACCAGATTTACCAGGTCAAATTGAGGCCCACGTGGGGACCTGTGTCACCAGGCATGGGTGAGGCCAAGGTGACAACGCCACTCACCAGGTCCAGGTGAGCCCAACCTGCAGGCCATGCAGAGGAACCATGTCCCGATGATGCCCAGGTAGCAACTAGAGTTACCGCGTCCAGGTGAGGCCAACTTGCAGGCCATGTGTGGAACCATGTCCCGATGATGCCCAGGTAGGGATCAGAGTTACCAGGTCCAGGTGAGGCCAACCTGCAGGTCATGCAGTGGAACCATGTCCCGATGATGCCCAGGTAGTGACCAGAGTCACCAGGTGCAAATGAGGCCCAGATGGAGCATATTCACTAGGTCCAGGTGAGGCCCAGTTGAGAACCAGAGTCACCAGATCTGGTTGAGGCCTAGAGGGGTACCAGAATCACCTGGTCCAGGTGACATCCAGATGGGGACCAGAATCACCAGGTCAGGGTGAGGCCCAGAGGGCTTCCAGAGTCATCATGTCCAGGTGAGGTTCAGGTGTGGAACAGAGTCACCAGGTACCAATGATGCCCAGGTGAGGACCAGAGTCACCAGGTCTGGGTGACGCGCAGATAGAATCAGAGTCACCAGTTCCCGGTGAGGCCAAGAAAGAGTCCACAGCAATCAGATCCAGGTGGGGAACAAAGTCACCAGGACTGGGTGAGGCCCAGATGGGGACCAGATTCACAGGTCCAGATGAGGCCCAGTTGGGGACCACAGTCCCCGGGTCTGGGAGAGGACCAGGTAACGACCAGATTAAGAGGTCCAAGAGGCCCACGTGTGGAACTGAGTCACCAGGTATGGTGTGGCAACCCCACTCACCAGGTCCAGGTGAGGACAACCTTCAGGCCAGAGTCACCAGATCCAGGTGAGGCCCTAGTGGGGACCAGAGTCACCAGGTAAATGTGCGTCTACAAGAACACCACAGTCACCAGGTCCAGGTGTGGTTCATCTGGGAACGAGAGACACCAGGTCCAGGTGAGAAAGAGGTGGGGGCCACAGTCACCAGGTCCAGATTGAGGCCTAGGTGGGGGGAGCAGCGTCATCAGGACCAGTTGAGGCCAAAGTGTGGAGCAAAGTTATCATGTCCAGGGGAGGACCGGGTGGGGAACAGAGTAACGATGTCCCATTGATGCCAGGTGGGAAAAGAGTCACAAGTTCCCGGTGAGGCGCAGGTGGCAACAGGATTCAACAAGTCCATGTGAGGCCCAGGTGGCGAACAGTCACCAGATCCATGTGCGGACCAGCTAAGGACCAGATTCACCAGGCCCAAGTGAAGCCCAAGGGGTGACCAGATTTACCAGGTAAGGGTGAGGCCCAGAAGGGGAACCAGAGTAACCAGTTTAGTTTGAGGCCCAGAATGGGACCAGTGGTCCGTGGTCAAAGTGAGGCCCAGGTGTGGAATAGAGTATCCAGGTCCGAATGATGCCTGGGTCAGGACCAGAGTCACTAGGGCCATGCAGGCCCAGATGGGGAACAGAATCACTAGGTCCTGGTGAGGCATAGAAAAAGACCACAGTCACCAGTATGAGGTGAGCCCCTTGTGGGAACCAGAGCCACTCTATCCAGCTGAGTCCCAGGTCCATGTGAAGCCCACGTGAGGACCAGATTCACCAGGTCGAATTGAGGCATAGCTGGGGACAAGAGTCACCAGGTCTATGTGCTGCCTAGGTGGGGAAAGATTCAGCAGTTCTGAGTTAGGTCAAAGTGGGGACGAGAGACCCCAGGTCCAGGTTCGGCGAAAGTGAGTACCAGAGTCACCAGATCCAGGTGAGGTCCATGTTGGAAAGAGAGTCACCAGGTCCAGGAGAGGTCCAGGTGGGAACCAGAGTCACTAGATCCAGGTGAAGTCCAGGTGGGGACCAGAGTCACCAGATCGAGGTGAAGCCCAGGTGGGGACCAGAGTCACTAGGTGCAGATGAGGCCCAGGTGAGGACCAGAGTTACCAGGTACACGTGAGGATCTGGTGGGGATCAGAGGCAACAGGTCCATGTGAGGCCGGCTTGGGGACCATGATCAACAGGTCCACTTGAGACCCAGGTGTGGAACACAGTAAGCAGGTCCAGGTGAGTCCCCCGTGGTTACAAGGGTCACCACGTCCAGGTGAGGCCCAGGTGGGAGCAGGATCACCAGGTACAGGGGAGACCCTTGAAAGAACCAGAGTCAACAGTTCGAGATCAGGCGCAGGTGGCAACCAGGGTCAGCAGGTCCAAGTCAAGCCAAAGTGGAATTCACAGTCACTAGGGCACGGTGAGACCCAGAGGGGGAGCATAGTCACCTGGTCCAGGTGAGGTCCAGTTGTGGAACACAGTCACCAGGTCCCAATTTTGCCCAGTTGAGGACCATGGTCAACAGGGCCAGGTGAGGCCCAGATGGGGACCGGAGTCCCGAAATCCAGGTGAAGCCCAGGTGGGGACCACAGTCACAAGATCCAGGGTAGTGTCAGGTGCAGACCGAAATCACCAGGTCCAGGTGTGGTGCAGGTGGCAACCAAACTCACCAGGTCCCGGTGAGGCACTGGTGGGGACCCGAATCACGAGGTACATGAGAAGCTAGAAACACATGGGATCCCTGGGTGGCGCAGCGGTTTGGCGCCTGCCTTTGGCCCAGGGCGCGATCCTGGAGACCGGGGATCGAATCCCACGTCGGGCTCCCGGTGCATGGAGCCTGCTTCTCTCTCTGCCTGTGTCTCTGCCTCTCTCTCTCTCTGTGACTATCATAAATAAATAAAAATTTAAAAAAAGATGCTAGAAACACTGTGGCCAACAGGTCCACATGATCTCCATGTGGGAACGAGAATCACCAGTTACAGGTGAGGACCAGGTGGGGATCCCACTCACCATGTCCAGGGGAGACCCACGTGGGAAAAAGTGTCACCATGTCCAGGTGTGGCCCAGGTGAAGACCAGAGTTAATAGGTCCGGCTGGGTCACTGTTAGTGAACAGGGTAACCATATCCTGATGCTACCCTGGTGGGTGGCAGAGACATCAGGTCCTGCTGAGGCCTAAGTGGGACCAGAGACATGAAGTCCAGGTGAGGTCCCGATGGGAACCACAGTCACCACGTCAGGTGAGGCCATGCTTAGGATTAGAGTCACCAGTTACAGGTGAGGCCCAGGTGGAGCCAGAGTCACCTGGAACAGAAGAGGCCAAAGTCAGGACCAGAGTTACCAGGATCAGGTCAGTCCCAGTGGGGAATAGAGTAACCATGTCCCGATGATGCCAAGGTAGAACCAGAGTCACCAGGCCCAGATGTGGCGCAGGTGGGGAGCATGTTCACTAGGTCCCGTTGAGGCCCAGTTGAGGACCAGAGTCACCAGGTCTAGGTGAGGCCTAGAGGGGTACCAGATTTACCTGGTCTGGTGACATCCAGATGGGGTCCAGAGTCCCCATGTCAGGCTGAGGCCCAGAGGGGATCCAGAGTCAACATATCCAGGTGAGGCTCAGGTGTGGAACAGAGTATCCAGGTCATAGTGGTCCACAGGTGAGGACCAGAGTCACCAGATCTGGGTGAGGCCCAGTTAGCATCAGAGTCAGCAGTTCCAGGTTAGCCAAGAAGAAGTCTACAGCAATCAGGTCCAGGTGGGGAAGAAAGTCAACAGGACTGGGTGAGGCCCAGATGGGGACCAGATTCACCAGGCCCAGGTGATTCCCATGTGGTGACCAGAGTTACCAGTTCCGGGTGACCACCAGGTAAGGACCAGATACACCAGGTCCAAGTGAGGCCTACGTGAGGACCTGTGTCACTAGGCAAGGGTGAGGCCCAGGTGACAAACCCACTCACCAGTTCCAGGTGAGGCCAACGTGCAGGCCATACAGAGGAACCAGGTTCCAAAGATGCTCAGGTAGGCACGAGAGTTACCATGTCCAGGTGAGGCCAACCTACAGGCCATGCAGTGGAACCATGTCCCGATGATGCCCAGGTAGGGACTAGAGTTACCAGGTCCATGTGAGGCCAACCTGCAGGTCATGCAGTGGAACCATGTCCCGATGATACCCAGGTAGGGACCAGAGTCACCAGGTCCAAATGAGGCCCAGATGGAGCATATTCACTAGGTCCAGGTGAGGCCCATTTGAGGACCAGAGTCACCAGACCAGGTTGAGGCCCAGAGGGGTACCATAATCCCCTGGTCCAGGTGACATCCATATGGGCACCAGAGTCACCAGGGCAGGTTGATAGCCAGAGAGGTTCCAGAGTCATCATGTCCAGGGGAGCCTCAGGTATGGAACAGAGTCACCAGGACCAATGATGCCCAGGTGAGGACCAGAGTTACCAGGTACACGAGAGGCCCCGGTGGGGATCAGAGGCAACAGGTCCATGTGAGGCCGGCTTGGGGACCATGGTCAACAGGTGTACTTGAGGCTCAGGTGTGGAACACAGTAACCAGGTCTAGGTGAGTAACCGGTGGTGACAAAAGTTACCACGTCCAGGTGAGGCCCAGGTGGGGACCAGGATTACCAGGTCCAGGGGAGGCCCTTGAAAGTACCAGAGTCAACAGTACGACGTCAGTCGCAGGTGGGAACCAGGGTCAAGGTCCAAGTCAGTCCAAAGTGGGGTTCACAGTCACTAGGCACGGTGAGACCCAGAGGGGGACCAGAGTCGCCTGGTCCAGGTGAGGTCCAGGTGTGGAACACAGTCACCAGGTCCCAATTTTGCCCAGTTGAGTACCATGGTCAACAGGGCCAGGTGACGCCAGATGGGGACCGGAGTCCCCAAATCCAGGTGAAGCCCAGGTGGGGACCACAGTCACCAGATCCAGGGTAGTCTCAGGTGCAGACCAGAATCACCAGGTCCAGCTGAGTTGCCGGTGGCAACCACACTCACCAGGTCCCGGTGAGGCCCTGGTGGAGACCAGAGTCACGAGGTACATGAGAAGCTAGAAACACTGCAGCCACCAGGTCCACATGATGACCATGTGGGAACGACAATCACCAGTTACAGGTGAGGACCAGGTGGAGCCAGAGTCACCTGGTACAGAAGAGGCCAAAGTCAGGACCAGAGTTACCAGGATCAGGGCAGTCCCAGTGGGGAATAGAGTAACCATGTCCCAATGAGTCCCAGGTAGTACCAGAGTCGCCAGTTCCAGATGAGGCGGAGGTGGGGAGCATATTCACTAGGTCCCGGTGAGGCCCAGTTGAGGACCAGAGTCACAGGACCTGGTTGAGGCCTAGAGGGGTACCAGAATCACCTGGTCCAGGGGACATCCAGATGGGGACCAGAGTCCCCAGGTCAGGATGAGGCCCAGAGAGGTTCCAGAGTCATCATGTCCAGGTGAGGCTCAGGTGTGGAACAGAGTATCCAGGTCTTATTGGTCCACAGGTGAGTACCAGAGTCACCAGATCTGGGTGAGGCCCAGTTAGGATCAGAGTCACAAGTTCCAGGTGAGGACAAGAAGGGTTACACAGCAATCAGGTCCAGGTGGGTAACAAAGTCAACAGGAATGGGTGAGGCCCAGATGGGGACCAGATTCTCCAGGCCCAGGTGAGGCCCAGGTGGTGATCAGAGTTACCAGTTCCGGGAGAGGACCAGGTAAGGACCAGATTCACCAGGTCGAAGTGAGGCCCACGTGGGGACCTGTGTCACCAGGTATGGGTGAGACCCAGGTGTCAACCCCACTCACCAGGTCCAGGTGAGGCCAACCTGTAGGCAATACAGAGGAACGGTTTACCGATGATGCCCAGGTAGGGACCAGAGTTACGAGGTCCAGGTGAGGCCAACCTGCAGGCCATGCAGTGGAACCATGTCCCGATGATGCCCAGGTAGGGACGAGAGTCACCAGGTATGGGTGACGCGTAGATAGGATCAGAGTCACCAGTTCCAGGTGAGGCCAAGAAAGAGTCCACAGCAATCAGGTCCACGTGGGTAACAAAGTCACCAGGACGGGTGAGGCCCAGATGGGGACCAGATTCACCAGGGCCAAGTGAGGCCGAGGTGGAGACCAGAGTCCCCGGGTCTGGGAGAGGATCCGGTAACGACCAGATTAACAGGTCCAAGAGGCCCACGTGGGGACCTGAGTCACCAGGTATGGGTGAGGCCCAGGTGGCAACCCCAACACCAGGTCCAGGTGAGGCCAGCCTGCAGGCCAGAGTCACCAGATCCAATTGGGGCCCTAGTGGGGACCGGAGTCACCAGGTAAATGTGAGTCTACAAGAACACCACAGTCACCAGGTCCAGGTATGGTTCATGTGGGAATGAGAGTCACCAGGTCCAGGTGAGAACCAGGTGGGGACCACAGTCACCAGGGCCAGATTGAGGCCTAGGTGGGGGACCAGAGTCATCAGGACCATTTGAGGCCAAAGTGTGGAGCAAAGTTTTCATGTCCAGGTGAGGCCCAGGTGGGGAACAGTGTAGCAATGTCCCATTGATGCCAGGTGAGAAAAGAATCACAAGATCCAGACGAGGCCTAAGTGAGGTGTAGATTCACCAGGTCCTTTTGAGGCCCAGTTGAGGACCAGTATCCCCATCTACGGGTGAGTCCCAGAGGGGGACAAGAGTCACCCGGTCCTGGTGATATCCAGGTGGGGACCATAGGCACCACGTCAGGGTGAGGTCCATAGGGGGACGAGAATCACTAGGTCCAGGTGAGGCCCCGATGTGGAACTGAGAAACCAGGTCCCATGATGCCCATATGAGGACCTGAGTCACCAGGTCCAGATGAGGTCCGTGTGGGAACCAGTCACCTCGTCACGGTGAGGCCTAGGTGGGACCACAGTCACCAGGTCCAGGTGAGCATCTTGTAGGAACCAGAGCCACTCTATCCAGCTGAGTCCCAGGTCCATGTGAGGCTCACGTGAGGACCAGATTCATCAGGTCGTATTGAGGCATAGCTGGGGACAAGAGTCACCAGGTCTGGGTGCGGCCTAGGTGGGGCAAGATTCAGCAGTTCTGAGTTAAGTCAAAGTGGGGGCAAGAGACACCAGGTCCAGGTGAGGCCAAACTGTGGACCAGAGTCACCAGATCCAGGTGAGGTCCATGTTGGGAAGAGAGTCACCAGGTCCAGGAGAGTTCCATGTGGGGACAAGAGTCACCAGATCCAGGTGAAGTCCAGGTGGGACCAGAGTCACCTGATCCAGGTGATACACAGGGGGGACCAGAGTCACCAGTTCCAGATGAGGCCCAGGTGAGGACCACAGTTACCAGGTACACGTGAGGCCTCGGTGGGGATCAGAGGCAACAGGTCCATGTGAGGCCGGCTTGGGGACCATGGTCAACAGGTCTACTTGATGCCCAATGTGGAACACAGTAAGCAGATCCAGGTGAGTCCCCGGTGGTGAAAAGAGTCACCACGTCCAGGTGAGGTCCAGGTGGGGACCAGGATCACCAGGTACAGGGGAGGCCCTTGATAGAACCAGAGTCAACAGTTCGTGGTCAGGCGCAGGTGGCAACCAGGGACAGCAGGTCCAAGTCAGGCCAAAGTTGGGTTCACAGTCACTAGGGCACGGTGAGAACCAGAGGGGGACCAGGGTAACCTGGTCCAGGTGAGGTCCAGTTGTGGAACACAGTCACTGGGTCCCAATTTTGCCCAGTTGAGGACCATGGTCAATAGTGCCAGGTGAGGCCCAGATGGGGACCGGAGTCCCCAAATCCAGGTGAAGCCCAGGTGGGGGCCACAGACACCAGATCCAGCGTAGTCTCAGATGCAGACCAGAATCACCAGGTCCAGGTGAGGTGCAAGTAGCAACCACACTCACCAGGTCACGGTACGGCCCTGGTGGGGACCAGATTCATGAGGTACATGAGAAGCTAGAAAAACTGCAGCCACCAGGTCTACATGATGTCCATGTGGAAACGAGAATCACCAGTTACAGTTGAGGACCAGGTGGGGATCCGACTCACCATGTCCAGGTGATACCCAGGTGAGAACCAGTGTCACCATGTCCAGGTGTGGCCCAGGTGAAGACCAGAGTTAGTAGGTCCGGCTGGGTCACTTTTAGTGAGCAGTGTAACCATATCCTGATGCTACCCAGGTGGGTACCAGAGACACCAGGTCCTAGTGAGGCCCAGATGGGACCAGAGTTATGAGGTCCAGGTGAGGTCCCGATGGGAACCACAGTCATCGGGTCAGGTGAGGCCATGCTTAGGATCAGAGTCACCAGTTACAGATGAGGCCCAGGCGGAGCCAGAGTCACCTGGTACAGAAGAGGCCAAAGTCAGCACCAGAGTTACCAGGATCAGGTCAGTCCCAGTGGGGAATAGAGTAACCATGTCCCGATGATATCCACGTAGAACCAGAGTCATCAGGTCGAGATGAGGCACAGGTGGGGAGCATATTCACTAGGTCATGGTGAGGCCCAGTTGAGGACCATAGTCACCAGGTCTAGTTGAGGCATAGAGGGGTACCAGATTCACCTGGTCTAGGTGACATCCAGATGGGGACCAGAGTTACCATGTCAGGGTGAGGCCAGAGGGGATCCAGAGTCATCATGTCCAGGTGAGGCTCAGGTGTGGAACAGAGTATCCAGGTCATAATTGTCCAGAGGTGAGGACCAGAGTCACCAGATCTGGGTGAGGTCCAGATAGGATCAGAGTCAACAGTTCCAAGTGAGGCCAAGAAGGTGCCCACAGCAATCAGGTCCAGGTGGGGAAAAAAGTCACCACGACTGGGTGAGGCCCAGATGGGGCCAGATACACCATGTCCAGGTGATTCCCAGGTGGTGACCAGAGTTACCAGGTCCGGGTGAGGACCAGGTAAGGACGAGATTCACCAGGGCATACTGGGGCCCACGTGGGGACCGGTGTCACCATGCATGGGTGAGGCCTTGGTGGCAACCCCACTCCCCAGGTCCAGGTGAGGCCAACCTAGAGACCATGCAGAGGAATCATGTCCCGATGATGCCCAGGTAGGGACCAGAGTTACGAGGTCCAGGTGAGGCCAACCGGCAGGCCATGCAGTGGAACCATGTCCCGATGAAGCCCAGGTAGTGACCAGAGTCACCAGGTCCAAATGAGGCCCAAATGGAGCATATTCACTAGGTTCAGGTGAGGCCCAGTTGAGGACCAGTGTCACCAGATCTGGTAGAGGCCTAAAGGGTTACAAGAATCACCTGGTCCAGGTGACATCCAGATGGGGACCAGAATCACCAGGTCAGGGTGAGGCCCAGAGCGGTTCCTGAGTCATCATGTCCAGGTGAAGCTCAGGTGTGGAACAGAGTCACCAGGTACCAATGATGCCCAGGTGAGGACCAGAGTCACCAGGTCTGGGTGACGCACAGAAAGGATCAGAGTCACCAGGTCCAGGGGAGGTCAAGAAAGTGTCCACAGCAATCAAGTCCAGGTGGGGAACAAAGTCACTAGGACTGGGTGAGGCCCAGATGGGGACCAGATTCACCAGGTCCACGTGAGACCCAGGTGGTGACCAGAGTCCCCAGGTCTGGGAGAGAACCAGGTAAGGACGAGATTTACCAGGTCCAAGAGGGCCACGCGGGGACCTGAGTCACCAGGTATGGGTGAGGCCCTGGTGGCAACCCCACTCACCAAGTCCAGGTGAGGCCAACCTTTGGCCAGAGTCACCAGATCCAGTTGAGGCCCTAGTGGGGACCGGAGTCACCAGGTAAATGTGGGTGTACAGGAACACCACAGTCACCAGGTCCAGGTGTGGTTCATGTGGGAAAGAGAGTCACCAGGTCCAGGTGAGACCCAGGTGGGGACCACAGTCACCAGGTCCAGATTGAGGCCTAGGTCGGGGGACCAGAGTCATCAGCACCAGTTGAGGCAAAAGTGTGGATAAAAGTTACCATGTCCAGGTGAGGCCCAGGTGGGAACAGAGTAACCATGTCCCATTGATGCCAGGTGGGAAAAGAGTCACAAGGTCCAGACGAGGCCAAAGTGAGGAGTAGATTCACCAGGTCCTGTTGAGGCCCTATTTAGGACCGGTGTCCCCAGTTCCGGGTGAGACCCAGAGGGGGACCAGAGTCACCCGGTCCTGGTGATATCCAGGTGGGGACCAGAGTCACCACGTCAGAGTGAGCCCCAGAGGAGGACGTGAATCACTAGGTCCAGGTGAGGCCCCGATGTGGAACTGAGAAACCAGGTCCCATGATGCCCATATGAGGACCTTTGCCACCAGGTCCAGGCAAGTTCCTTGTGGGAACCAGTCACCTCCTCCAGGTCAGGCCCAGGTGGGACCACAGTCACCAGGTTCAGATGAGGCCCAGGAATATAAGAGAGTATCCAGGTCCCAATGATGCCCAGGTAAGGACCAAAGTCAACAGGTCAAGGAGAGGCCCAAATATGGATCAGAGTCATTGTGTTCCAGGTGAGGCCAGATCGAGACCAGAGGAACCAGGTCCAGGAGAGCCCCATATGGGAACCAGAGCCACCAGATCCAGGTGAGGTCCAGGTGGGACCACAGTCACAAGGTCCAGGTGAGGCGCAGGAGGCAACAGGATTCAACAAGTCCAGGTGAGACCCAGGTGGCGACCAGTCACCAGATCCAGGTGCGGACCAGCTAAGGACAAGATTCAGCAGGCTCATGTGAATCCCAAGGGGTGACCAGAGTCACCAGGTAGGGGTGAGGCCCAGAGGGGGAACCAGAGTAACCAGTTTAGTTTGAGGCCCAGAATGGGACCAGAGATCCCTGGTCAAACTGAGGCCCAGGTGTGGAATAGAGTATCCAGGTCCCAATGATGCCTGGGTGAGGACCAGAGTCACTAGGGCCATGCAGGCCCAGATGGCAAACAGAATCACTAGGTCCTGGTGAGGCATAGAATAACACCACAGTCAACAGTATCAGGTGAGCCCCTTGTGGGAACCAGAGCCACTCTATGGAGCTGAGTCCCAGGTCCATGTGAGGCCCACGTGAGGACCAGATTCATCAGGTCGAATTGAGGCATAGCTGGGGACAAGAGTCACCAGGTCGGGGTGCGGCCTAGGTGTAGCAAGATTTAGAAGTTTTGAGTTAATCAATGTGGGGATGAGAGACACCAGATCCAGGTGAAGTCCAGGTGGGGACCAGAGTCACCAGATCCAGGTGAAGCCCAGGTGGGGACCAGAGTCACTAGGTCCAGATTAGGCCCAGGTGAGGACCAGAGTTACCAGACAACTGAGGCCCCGGTGGGGATCAGAGGCAAGAGGACTACTTGAGGCCCAGGTTTTGAACACAGTAACAAGGTCCAAGTGAGTCCCCGGTGGTGACAAGTGTCACCACGTCCAAGTGAGGCCCATGTGGGGACCAGGATCACCAGGTCCAGGGAAGGCCAGTGAAAGAACCAGAGTCAACGGATCGAGGGCAGGAGCAGGTTTCAACCAGTGTCAGCAGGTCCAAGTCAGGCCAAAGTGGGGTTCACAGTCACTAGGGCACGTTAAGACCCAGAGGGGGACCAGAGTCACCTGGTCCATGTGAGGTCCAGTTGTGGAACAGTCACCGGGTCCCAATTTTGCCCAGTTGAGGACAATGGTCAACACTGCCAGGTGAGGCCCAGATGGGGACCGGAGTCCCCAAATCCAGGTGAAGCCCAGGTGGGGACCAGAGTCACCAGATCCAGGGTAGTCTCGGGTGCAGACCAGAATCTCCAGGTCCAGGTGAGGTGCAGGTGGCAACCACACTCACCAGGTCCCGGTGAGGCCCTGGTGGGGACCAGAGTCACGAGGTACATGAGAAGCTAGAAACACTGCAGCCACCAGGTCCACATGATGTCCATGTGGGAACGAGAATCACCAGTTACAGGTGAGGACCTGGTGGGGATCCCACTCACCATGTCCAGGTGAGACCCAGGTGGGAACCAGTGTCACCATGTCCAGGTGTGGCCCTGGTGAAGACCAGAGTTAATAGGTCAGGCTGGGTCACTGTTAGTGAACAGTGTAACCATATCCTGATGCTTCCCAGGTGGGTACCAGAGACACCAGGTCCTGGTGAGGCCCAGGTGGAACCAGAGACCTGAGGTCCAGGTGAGGTCCCGATGGGAACCACAGTCACCAGGTCAGGTGAGTCCATGCTTAGGATCAGAGTCACCAGTTACAGGTGAGGTCCAGGTGGAGCCAGAGTCACCTGGTACAGAAGAGGCCAAAGTCAGGACCAGAGTTGCCATGATCAGGTCAGTCCCAGTGGGGAATACAGTAACCATTTCCCGAGGATGCCCAGGTAAAACCAGAGTCACCATGCCCAGATGCGGCGCTGGTGGGGAGCATGTTCACTGGGTCCCGGTGAGGCCCACTTGGGGCCCAGAGTCACCAGGTCAAGTTGAGGCCTAGAGGGGTACCAGATTCACCTGGTCTAGGTGAAATCCAGATGGGGACCAGAGTCACCATGTCAGGCTGAGGCCCAGAGGGGATCCAGAGTCATCATGTCCAGGTGAGGCTCACGTGTGGAACAGAGTATCCAGTTGATAATGGTCCACAGGTGAGGACCAGAGTCACTAGATCAGGGTGAGGCCCAGTTAGTATCAGAGTCACCAGTTCCAGGTGAGGCCAAGAAGGAGTCCACAGCAATCAGGTCCAGTTGGGGAACAAAGTCACCAGGAATGGATGACCCCAGATGGGGACCAGATTCACTAGGTCCAGGTGATTCCCAGGTGGTGACCTGATTAACAGTTCCGGGTGAGGACCAGGTAAGGTCCAGATTCAACAGGTCCAAGTGAGGCCCACGTGGGGACCTGTGTCACCAGGCATGGGCGAGTCCCAAGTGGCAACCCCACTCACCAGGTCTAGGTGAGGCGAACCAGCAGGCCATGCAGAGGAACCATGTCTCGATGATGCCCAGGTAGGGACGAGATTTAACAGATCCAGGTGAGGCCAACCTGCAGACCATGCAGTGAAACCATGTCCCGATGATGCCGAGGTTGGGATCAGAATCACCAGGTCCAATGAGACCCAGATGGAGCATATTTACTAGGTCCAGGTGTGGTGCAGTGGAGTACCAGAGTCACAAGACCTGTTTGAGGCCTAGAGGGGTACCAGAATCACCTGGTCCAGGTGACATCCAGATGGGGACCAGAGTCACCAGGTCAGGATGAGGCCCAGAGAGGTTCCAGAGTCAACATGTCCAGGTGAGGCTCAGGTGTGGAACAGAGTCACCAGGTACCAAAGATGCCCAGGTGAGGACCAGAGTCACCAGGTCTGGGTAATGCCCAGATAGGATCAGAGTCACCAGATAGGATCAGAGTCACCAGTTCAAGGTGAGGCCAAGAAATAGTGCACAGCAATCATCCAGGTGGGGAACAAAGTGACCAGGACTGGGTGATGCCCAGATGGGGACCACATTGACCAGGTCCAGGTGAGGCCCAGGGGGTGACCAGAGACCCCGGGTATGGGAGACGACCAGGTCTCCCATAGACCAGATTCACCAGGTCCAAGAGGCCAACGAGGGGCCTGTGTCCCCAGGTACGGGTGAGGCACAGGTGGCAACCACACTCACCAGGTCCAGGAGAGGCCATCTTTCGCGCCATGCAGAGGAACCGTGTCCCGATGATGCCCATGTAGGAACCAGAGTTACCAGGTCCAGGTGATGCCAACCTGCAGGCCATGCAGTGGAACCATGTACCGATGATGCCGAGGGAGGGACCAGAGTCACCAGGTCCAAATGAGGCCCAGATGGAGCATATTCACTAGGTCCAGGTGAGGCCCAGTTGAGGACCAGAGTCACATGATCTGGTTAAGGCTCAGAGGGGTACCAAAATCACCTGCTCCAGGTGACATCCAGATGGGGACCAGAGTCACCAGGACAGGGTGAGGCCCAGAGAGGTTCCAGAGTCATCATGTCCAGGTTAGGCTCAGGTGTGGAACTGAGTCACCAGGTACCAAGATGCCCACATGAGGACCAGAGTCACCAGGTCTGGGTAATGCCCAGATAGTATCAGAGTCACCAGATAGGATCAGAGTCACCAGTTGCAGGTGAGGCAAAGAAAGAGTCCACAGCAATCAGTTCCAGGTGGGGAACAAAGTAACCAGGACTGGGTGAGGCCCAGATGGGGACCAGTTCCCCTTCTCCAGGTGAGGTCCAGGTGATGACCAGAGTCCCCAGGTTGGGAGAAGACGAGGTAAGGACCAGATTCACCAGGTCCAAGAGGCCCACGTGGGGACCTGAGTCACCAGGTATGGGTGAGCCACAGGTGGCAATCCCACTCACCAGGTTCAGGTGAGGCCAACCTGCAGGCGGTGCGCGGAACCATGTGCCGATGATGCCCAGGAAGGGACCCGAGTCACCAGGTCCAAATAAGGCCAACATGGAGCATATTCACTAAGTCCACGTGAGGCCCAGTTGAGGACCAGAATCACCAGATATGCTTGAGGCCTAGATGGGAACCAGAATCACCCAGTCCGGGTTACGTCCTAATGGGGACCAGAGTCACCAGGTCAGGGTGAGGCCCAGAGAAGTTCCAGAGTCATCATGACCAGGTGAGGCTCAGGTGTGGAACAGAGTCAGCAGGTACGAATGATGCCCAGGTGAGGACCAGAGTCAACAGGTCTGGGTGATGCGCAGATAGGATCAGAGTCACCAGTTCCAGGTGAGGCCAAGAAAGAGTCCACAGCAATCAGGTCAAGGTGTGGAACAAAGTCACCAAGAATGGGTGAGGCCCAGATTGGGACCAGATTCACCAGATCCAGGTGAGGCCCAGGTGGTGACCAGAGTCATCGGGTCTGGGAGAGGACCAGGTAAGGACCAGATTCACCAGGTACAAGAGGCTCACGTGCGGACCTGAGTCACCAGGTATGGGTGAGGCCCTAGTGGCAACGCACTCACCAGGTCCAGGTGAGGCCAACCTGCAGACCAGAGTCATCAGATCCAGGTGAGGCCCTAGTGGGGACCCGAGTCACCAGGTAAATGTGAGTCTACAAGAACACCACAGTCACCAGGTCCAAGTGTGGATCATGTGGGAACGAGAGTCACCAGGTCCAGGTGAGACCCAGGTGGGGACCATAGTCACCAGGTCCAGATTGAGGACTAGGTAGGGGGACCAGAGTCATCAGTACCAGTTGAGGCCAAAGTGTGGAGCAAAGTTATCATGTCCAGGTGAGGCCCAGGTGGGGAACAGAGTAACCATGTCCCATTGATGCCAGGTGGGAAAAGAGTCACAAGGTCCAGACGAGGCCTAAGTGAGGAGTAGATTCACCAGGTCCTGTTGAGGCCCAGCTGAGGACAAGTGTCGCCAGCCCCGGGTGAGTCCCAGAGGGGGACCAGAGTCACCCGGTTCTGGTGATATCCAGGTGGGAGCCAGAGTCAGCACGTCAGGGTGAGGCCCAGAGGGGACGAGAATCACTAGGTCCAGGTGAGGCCCCGATGTGGAACTGAGAAACCAGGTCCCATGATGCCCATATGAGGACCTGAGTCACCAGGTCCAGGTGAGGTCCTGTGGGAACCAGTCACCCGGTCCAGGTGAGGCCCAGGTGGGACCAGAGTCAACAGGTCCAGGTGAGGCCCAGGTATATAAGAGAGTATCCAGGTCCCAATGATGCCCAGGTAAGGACCAGAGTCAACAGGTCCAGGAGAGGCCCAAATATGGTTCAGAGTCATTGTGTTCCATGTGAGGCCAGATGGAGACCACAGAAACCAGGTCCAGGAGAGCCCCATATGGGAACCAGAGCCACCAGATCCAGGTGATGTCTGGGTGGAACCACAGTCACAAGGTTCAGGGGAGGCGCAGGTGGCAACAGGTTTCACCAAGTCCAGGTGAGGCCCAGGTAGCGACCGGTCACCAGATCCAGGAGCGGAACAGCTAAGGACCAGATTCACCAGGCCCAAGTGAAGCCCAAGGGGTGACCAGAGTCACCAGGTAGGGGTGAGGCCCAGAGGGGGAACCAGAGTAACCAGTTTAGTTTGAGGCCCAGAATGGGACCCTAGGTCCCTGGTGAAAGTGAGGCGCAGATGTGGAATAGAGTATCCAGATCCCAATGATGCCTGGGTGAGGAAAAGATTTACTAGGGCCATGCAGGCCCAGATGGGGAACAGAATCACTAGGTCCTGGTGAGGCATAGAATAAGACCACAGTCAGCAGTATCAGGTAAGCCCCTTGTGGGAACCAGAGCCACTCTATCCAGCTGAGTCCCAGGTCCTTGGAGGCCCACGTGAGGACCAGATTCATCAGGTCGAATTGAGGCATAGCTGGGGACAAGAGTCACCAGGTCTGGGTGCGGCCTAGGTGGGGCAAGATCAGCAGTTCTGAGTTAGGTCAAAGTGGGGACGAGAGACACCAGGTCCAGGTGAGGCCAAACTGAGGACCATAGTCACCAGATCCAAGTGAGGTCCATGTTGGAAAGTGAGTCACCAGGTCCAGGAGAGGTTCAGGTATGGACCAGAGTCACCAGTTCCAGGTGAAATCCAGGTGGGGACCAGAGTCACCAGTTCCAGGTGAAGCCCAGGTGGGGACCAGAGTCACTAGGTCCAGATGAGGCCCAGGTGAGGACCAGAGTCACCAGATCTGGGAGAGGCCCAGTTGGGATCAGAGTTACCACTTCCAGGTGAGGCCAAGAAGGTGTCCACAGCAATCAGGTCCACGTTGGGAACAAAGTCACCAGGACTAGGTGCTGCCCAGGTGGTGACCAGATTTACCAGTTCCGGGTGAGGACTAGGTAATAGGATCAGAGTCACCAGTTCAAGGTGAGGGCAAGAAAGAGTCCAGAGCAATCAGGTCCAGTTGGGGAACATAGTCACCAGGACTGGGTTAGGCCCAGATGGACCCAGATTCACCAGGTCCAGGTGAGGCCCATGTTGTGACCAGATTCCCCGGGTCTGGGAGAAGTCCAGGTAAGGGCCAGATTTACCAGGTCCAAGAGGCCCATGTGGGGACCTGAGTCACCAGGTAAGGGTGAGGCCCAGGTGGCATCAACTAATCAAGTCCAGGTGAGGTCAACCTGCAGGCCAGAGTCACCAGGACCAGGGGAGGCCCAAGGGGTGACCAGAGTCACCAGGTAAGGGTGAGGTTAAGTGGGGGAACCAGAGTAACCAGTTTAGTTTGAGGCCCAGAATGGGACCAGCGGTTCCTGGTAAAAGTGAGGCCCAGGTGTGGAATAGAGTATCCAGGTCCCAATGATGCCTGAGTGAGGACCAGAGTCACTAAGGCCATGCAGGCCCAGATGGGGAACAGAATCACTAGGTTCTGGTGAGGCATAGAATAAGACCACATTCAGCAGTATCAGGTGAGCCCCTAGTGGGAACCAGAGACACTTTATCCAGGTGAGTCCCAGGTCCATGTGAGGCCCACGTGAGGACCAGATTCATCAGGTCGAATTGAGGCATAGCTGGGGACAAGAGTCACCAGGTCTGGGTGCGGCCTAGGTGGGGCAAGATTCAGCAGTTCTGAGTTAGGTCAAAGTGGGGACGAGAGACACCAGGTCCAGGTGAGGCCAAACTGAGGACCAGAGTCACCAGATCCAGGTGAGGTCCAGGTGGGTCCCGAGTCACCAGATCCAGGTGAAGCACAGGTGGGGACCAGAGTCACTAGGTCCAGATGAGGCCCAGGTGAGGACCAGAGTTACCAGGTACACGTGAGGCCCCGGTGGGGATCAGAGGCAACAGGTCCATGTGAGGCCGGCTTGGGGACCATGGTCAACAGGTCTACTTGAGGCCCAGGTGTGGAACACAGTAAGCAGGTCCAGGTGAGTCCCCAGTGGTGACAAGGGTCACCACGTCCAGGTGAGGCCCAGTTGCGGACCAGGATCACCAGGTACAGGGGAGGCCCTTGAAAGAACCAGAGTCAACAGTTCGAGGTCAGGCGCAGGTTTCAGACAGGGTCAGCAGGTCCAAGTCAGGCCAAAGTGGGGTTCACAGTAACTAGGGCATGGTGAGACCCAGAGCGGCACCACAGTCACGTGGTCCAGGTGAGGTTCAGTTGTGGAACACAGTCACCGCGTCCCAATTTTTCCCAGTTGAGGACCATGGTCAAAAGGGCCAGGTGAGGCCAATATGGGGACCGGTGTCCCCAAATCCAGGTGAAGCCCAGCTGGGGACAATAGTCACCAGATCAAGGGTAGTCTCAGGTGCAGACCAGAATCAGCAGGTCCAGGTGAGGTGCAGTTGGCAACCACTCTCACCAGGTCCCGGTGAGGCCCTGGTGGGGACCAGAGTCACGAAGTACATGACAAACTAGAAACACTGCAGCCACCAGGTCCAAATGATATCCATGTGGGAACGAGAATCACCAGTTACAGGTTAGGACCAGGTGGGGATCTGACTCACAATTTCCAGGTGAGACACAGGTGGGAACGAGTGTCACCATGTGCAGGAGTGGCCCAGGTGAAGACCAGAGTTGATAGGTCCGGCTGGGTCACTGTTAGTGTACAGTGTAACCATATCCTGATGCTACCCAGGTGGGTACCAGAGACACCAGGTCCTGGTGAGGCCCAGGTGGGACCAGAGACATGAGGTCCAGGTGAGGTCCCGATGGGAACCACAGTCACCAGGTCAGGTGAGGCCATGCTTAGGATCAGAGTCACCAGGTACAGGTGAGGCCCAGGTGGACACAGAGTCACCTCTTACAGAAGAGGCCAAAGTCAGGACCAGAGTTACCAGGATCAGGTGAGTCCCAGTGGGTAATACAGTAACCATGTCCCAATGATGCCCAGGTAGACCCAGCATCACCAGGTCCAGATGAGGCGCAGGTGGGGAGCATATTCACTAGGTCTCGGTGAGACCCAGTTGAAGACCAGTGTCACCAGGTATATTTGAGCCCTTGAGGGGTAACAGATTCACCTGGTCTAGGTGACATCCAGATGGGGACCAGAGTCACCATGTCAGGGTGAGGCCCCGAAGGGATCCAGAGTCATCATGTCCAGGTGAGGCTCAGGTGTGGAACAGAGTATCCAGGTCATAATGGTCCACAGGTGAGGACCAGAGTCAGCAGATCTGGGTGAGGCCCAGTTAGGATCAGAGTCACCAGTTCCAGTTGAGGCCAAGAAGGAGTCCACAGCAATCAGGTCCAGGTGGGGAACAAAGTCACCAGGACTGGGTGAGGCCCAGATGGGGCCAGATACACCAGGTCCAGGTGATTCCCAGGTGGTGACTAGGGTTACCAGGTCCGGTTGAGGAACAGGTAAGGACGAGATTCACCAGGATACTGGGGCCTATGTGGGGACCGGTGTCACCATGTATGGGTGAGGCCCAGGCGGCAAGCCCACTCACCAGGTCCAGGTGAGGCCAGCCTGCAGGCCAGAGTCACCAGATCCAGGTGAGGCCCTAGTGGAGACGGGATTCAAGGTAAATGTGAGTCTACAAGAACACCACAGTCACCAGATCCAGGTGTGGTTCATGTGGGAACGGGAGTCACCAGGTCCAGCTGAGACCCAGTTGGGGACGACAGTCACCAGGTCCAGATTGAGGCCTAGGTTTGGGGACGAGAGTCATCAGGACCAGTTGAGGCCAAAGTGTGCAGCAAAGTTATCATGTCCAGGTGAGGCCCAGGTGGGGAACAGAGTAACCATGTCCCATTGATGCCAGGTGGGAAAAGAGTCACAAGGTCCAGACGAAGCCTAAGATTGGAGTAGATTCACCAGGTCCTGTTGAGGCCCACCTGAGGACCAGTGCCCCAGCTCCGGGTGTGTCACCCGGTTCTGGTGATATCCAGGTGGGGACCAGTGTCACAAGTCAGGGTGAGGCCCAGAGGGGGACGAGAATCACTAGGTCCAGGTGAGGCCCCGATGTGGAACTGTGAAACCAGGTCCCAATATGCCCATATGAGGACCTGAGTCACCAGGTCCAGGTGATGTCCCTGTGGGAACCAGTCACCCCGTCCAGGTGAGGCCCAGGTGGGACCACAGTCACCAGGTCCTGGTGAGGCCCAGGTATATAAGAGAGTATCCAGGTCCCAATGATGCCCAGGTAAGGACCAGAGTCAACAGGTCCAGGAGAGGCCCAAATATAGATCAGAGTCATTGTGTTCCAGGTGAGGCCAGAGGGAGACCACAGGGAACAGATCCAGGAGAGCCCCATATGGGAACCAGAGCCACCAGATCCAGGTGAGGTCCAGGAGGGACCACAGTCACAAGGTCCAGGTGAGGCGCTGGTGGTAACATGATTCACCAAGTCCAGGTGAGGCCCACGTGGTGACCTGTCACCAGGGCCAGGTGCGGACAAGCTAAGGACCAGATTCACGAGGCCCAAGTGAAGCCCAAGGGGTGACCAGAGTCACCAGGTAAGGTTGAGGCCCAGAGGGGAACCAGAGTAACCAGTTTAGTTTGAGGCCCAAAATGGGACCAGAGATCGCTGGTCAAACTAGGCCCAGGTGTGGCATAGAGTATCCAGGTCCCAATGATGCCTGGGTGAGGACCAGAGTCACTATGGCCATGCAGGCTCAGATGGGGAACAGAATCACTAGGTCCTGGTGAGGCATAGAATAAGACCACAATCACCAGTATCAGGTGTGCCCCTTGTGGGAACCAGAGCCACTCTATCCAGCTGTGTCCCAGGTCCATGTGAACCTCACGTCAGGACCAGATGCATCAGGTCGAATTAAGGCATAGTTCGGGACAAGAGTCACCAGGTCTGGGTGCGGGCTAGCTGGGGCAAAATTCAGCAGTTCTGAGTTAGGTCAAAGTGGGGACGAGAGACACCAGGTCCAGGTGAGGCCAAACTGAGGACCAGAGTCACCAGATCCAGGTGAGGTCCATGTTGGAAAGAGAGTCACCAGGTCCAGGAGAGGTCCAGGTGGAGACCAGAGTCACCAGATCCAGGTGAAGTCCAGGTGGGGACCAGAGTCACCAGATCCATGTGAAACCCAGGTGGGGACCAGAGTCACTAGGTCCTGATTAGGCCCAGGTGAGGATCAGAGTTACCAGATACACGTGAGCCCTTGGCGGGGATCAGAGCCAAAAGGTCCACGTGAGCCTTGGTGAGGTCCAAGTCAGGCCAAAGTGGGGTTCACAGTCACTAGGGCCCAGTGAGACCCAGAGGGGGACCAGAGTCACCTTGTCCAGGTGAGATCCAGTTGTGGAACAGAGTCACCGGGTCTCAATTTTGACCAGTTGAGGACCATGGTCAACAGGGCCAGGTGAGGCCCAGATGGGGATCGGAGTCCCCAAATTCAGGTGAAGCCCAGGTGGGGACCACAGTCATCAGTTCCAGGGTAGTCTCAGGTGGAGAACAGAATCACCAGGTCCTGGTGAGGTGCAGGTGGCAACCACACTCACCAAGTCCGGGTGAGGCCCTGGTGGGGACCAGAGTCACGAGGTACATGAGAACCTAGAAACACTGCAGCCACCAGGTCCACATGATGTCCATGTGGGAACGAGAATTACAAGTTACAAGTGAGGACCAGGTGGGGATCTGAGTCACCATGTCCAGGTGAGACCCTGGTGGGAACCAATGTCACCATGTCCAAGTGTGGACCAGGTGAAGACGAGAGTTAATAGGTCCAGCCGGGTCACTGTTAGTGAACAGTGTAACCATATCCTGATGCTACTCAGGTGTGTACCAGATACAAGGTCCTGGTGAGTCCCAGTTGGGACCAGACACATGAGGACCAGGTGAGGTACCGATGGAAACCACAGTCATAGGTTAGGTGAGGCCATGCTTAGGATCAGAGTCACCACATTCAGGTGAGGTTCAGGGGGAGCCAGAGTCACATGGCACAGAAGAGGCGAAAGTCAGGACCAGAGTCACCACGATCAGGTCAGTCCCACTGGGAATAGTGTAACCACGTCCCGATGATGCCCAGGTAGAACCACAGTTACCAGGTCCAGGGGCGGCCAACCTAAAGGCCATGCAGTGGAACCATGCCCCGATGATGCCCAGGTAGGGAAGAGAGTCACCAAGTCCAAATGAAGCCCAGATGGAGCATATTCAATAGGTCCACGTGAGGCCCAGTTGAGGACCAGAGTCACCAGATCCAGGTGAAGCCAAGGTGGGGACCAGAGTCACTAGGTCCAGATGAGGCCCACGTGAGGACCAGTGTTTCAAGGTACACGTGATGCCCCGGTGGGAATCAGAGGAAACAGGTCCATATGAGGCAGGCTTCGGTACCATGGTCAAAAGGACTACTTGAGGCCCAGGTGTGGAACACAGTAACCAGGTCCAGGTGAGTCCCCGGTGGTGACAAGGGTCACCACGTCCAGGTGAGTCCCAGGGGGGGACCAAGATCACCAGGGACGGGAGAAGCCCTTGAATGAACCAGAGTCAACAGTTCGAGGTCATGCGCAGGTGTCAACCTGGGTCAGCAGGTCCAAGTCAGGCCAAAGTGGGGTTCACAGTCGCTAGGGCACGGTGAGACCCAGAGGGGGACCAGAGTCACCTGGTCCATGTGAGGTCCAGGGATGGAACACAGTCACTGGGTCCCAATTTTGCCAGTTGAGGACCATGATTGACAGGGCCTGGTGAGCCTCACATGGGGACGAGAGTCCCCAAATCCAGGTGAAGCCCAGGTGGGGACCACAGTCACCAGATCCTGGGTAGTCTCAGGTGCAGACCAGAATCACCAGGTCCAGGTGAGGTGCAGGTGGCAACCACACTCACCAGGTCCCGGTGAGGCCCTGGTGGGGACCAGTGTCACGAGGTACATGACAAACTAGAAACACCGCAGCCACCAGGTCCACATGATGTCCATGTGGGAACGAGAATCAACAGTTATAGGTTAGGACCAGGTGGGTATCTGACTCACCATTTCCAGGTGAGACCCAGGTGGGAACGAGTGTCACCATGTCCAGGTGTGGCCCAGGTGAAGACCAGAGTTAATAGGTCCGGCTGGGTCACTGTTAGTGAACAGTGTAACCATATCCTGATGCTACCCAGGTGTGTACCAGAGACACCAGATCCCGGTGAGGCCCAGGTGGGACCAGAGACATGAGGTCCAGGTGAGTTCACGATGGGAACCGCAGTCACCAGGTCAGGAGAGGCCATGCTTTGGATCAGAGTCACCAGTTACAGGTGAGGCCCAGGTGGAGCCAGAGTCACCTGGTACAGAAGAAGCCAAAGTAAGGACCAGAGTTACCAGGATCAGGTCAGTCCCAGTGGGAAACAGAATAACCATGTCCCGATGATGCCCAGGTAGACCCAGCGTCACCAGGTCCAGATGAGGCGCAGGTGGGGAGCATATTCACTAGGTCTCGGTGACACCCAGTTGAGGACCAGTGTCACCAGGTCTATTTGAGCCCTAGAGGGGTACCAGATTCACCTGGTCTAGGTGACATCCAGATGGGGACCAGAGTCACCATGTCAGGGTGAGGCCCAGAGGGGATCCAGAGTCATCATGTCCAGGTGAGGCTCAGGTGTGGAACAGAGTATCCAGGTCATAATGGTCCACAGGTGAGGACCAGAGTCACCAGATCTGGGTGAGGCCCAGGTAGGATCAGAGTCACCACTTCCAGTTGAGGCCAAGAAGGAGTCCACAGCAATCAGGTCCAGAGGGGAACAAAGTCACCAGGACTGGGTGAGGCCCAGATGGGGACCAGATTCACCAGGTCCATGTGATTCCCAGGTGGTGATCAGGGTTACCAGGTGCGGGTGAGGACCAGGTAAAGACGAGATTCACCAGGTCATACTGGGCCCATGGGTGACCTGTGTCACCATGTATGGGTGAGGCCCAGGTGCCAACCCCACTAACCAGGTCCAGGTGAGGCCAACCTGCAAGCCATGTAGAGAAACCATGTCCCGATGATGCCCAGGAAGTGACCAGAGTCACCAGGTCCAAATGAGGCCAGGTTGGAGCATATTCACTAGGTCCAGGTGAGGCCCAGTTGAGGTCCAGAGTCACCAGATCTGGTTGAGTATTAGAGGGGTACAAGAATCACCTGGTCCAGTTGACATCCAGATGGGGACAAGAGTCACCAGGTAAGGGTGAGGCCCAGAGAGGTTCCAGAGTCATCATATCCAGGTGAGGCTCAGGTGTGGAACAAAGTCACCAGGTACCAATGATGCCCAGGTGAGGACCAGAGTCACCAGGTCTTGGTGACGCTCAGATAGGATCAGAATCACCAGTTCCAGGTGAGGCCAAGAGAGAGTCCACAGCAATCAGTTCCAGGTGGGGAACAAAGTCACCAGGACTGGAGGAGGCCCAGATGGGGACCAGATTCACCAGGTCCAGGTGAGGCGAAGTGGTGACCCGAGTCCCCGGGTCTGGGAGAGGACCAGGTAAGGACGAGATTCACCAGGTCCAAGAGGCCCACGTGTGAAACTGAGTCACCAGGTATGGGTGAGGCCCAGGTGGCAACCCCACTCACCAAGTCCAGGTGAGGCCAACTTGCAGGCCAGAGTCACCAGATCCAGGTGAGGCCCTAGTGGTGACCGGAGTCACCAGGTAAATGTGAGTCTAAAAGAAAACCACAGTCACCAGGTCCAGGTGTGGTTCATGTGGGAACGAGAGTCACCAGGTCCAGGTGAGACCCAGGTGGGGACCATAGTCACCAGGTCCAGATTGAGGCCTAGGTGGGGGGAACAAATTGATCAGGACAAGTTGAGGCCAAAGTGTGGAGCAAAGTTATCATGTCCAGGTGATGTCTAGGTGGGGAACAGAGTAACCATGTCCCATTGTTGCCAGGTGGGAAAAGAGTCACAAGGTACAGATGAGGCCTAAGTGAGGACTAGATTCACCAGGTCCTGCTGAGGCCCAGTTGAGCACCAGTGTCCCCAGCTCTGTGTGAGTCCCAGAGGGGGACCAGAGTCACCTGGTTCTGGTGATATCCAGGTGGGGACAAGACTCACCACGTCAGCGTGAGGCCCAGAGGGGGACGAGAATCACTAGTTTCAGGTGAGGCCCCGATGTGGAACTGAGAAAAAAGGTCCCATAATGCCCAAATGAGGACCTGAGTCACCAGGTACAGGTGAGGCCAAACTGAGGATCAGAGTCACCAGATCCAGGTGAAGCCAAGGTGGGGACCAGAATCACTAGGTCCAGATGAAGCCCAAGTGAGGACCAGTTTTACCAGATACACGTGAAGCCCCGGTGGGAATCAGAGGCAACAGGTCCATATGAGGCCGGCTTCGGTACCATGGTCAACAGGTCTACTTGAGGCCCAGGTGTGGAACACAGTAACCAGGTCCAGGTGAGTCCCCGGTGGTGACAAGAGTCACCACGTCCAGGTGAGTCCCAGGGGGGGACCAGGATCACCAGGTACAGGGGAAGCCCTTGAATGAACCAGTCAACAGTTCGAGGTCAGGCGCAGGTGTCAACCAGGGTCAGCAGGTCCAAGTCAGGCCAAGTGGGGTTCACAGTCACTAGGGCACGGTGAGACCCAGAGGGGGACCAGAGTCACCTGGTCCAAGTGAGGTCCATGGGTGGAACACAGTCACCGGGTCCCAATTGTGCCAGTTGAAGACCATGGTTGACAAGGCCAGGTGAGGCCCAGATTGGGGATCTTCAATCTGGATCAGAGTCAGAAGTTCCAGTTGAGGCTAAGAAGGAGTCCACAGCATTCAGGTCCAGATTGACGCCTAGGTCGGGTGACCAGAGTCATCAGGACCAGTTGAGGCCAAAGTGTGGAGCAAAGTTCTCATGTCCAGGTGAGGCCCAGGTGGGGAACAGGCTAATCATGTCCCATTGATGCCAGGTGGGAAAAGAGTCACAAGGTCCAGACGAGGCCTAAGTGAGGAGTAGATTCACCAGGTCGTGTTGAGGCCCAGTTGAGGACCAGTGTCCCCAGCTCCGGGTGAGTCCCAGAGGGGGACCAGAGTCACCCGATTCTGGTGATATCCAGGTGGGGACCAGAGTCACCACGTCAGGGTGAGGACCATAATGGGACGAGAATCACTAGATCCAGGTTAGGTCCCGATGTGGAACTGAGAAAAAAGGTCCCATAATGCCCAAATGAGGACCTGAGTCACCAGGTACAGGTGAGGCCAAACTGAGGATCAGAGTCACCAGATCCAGGTGAGGTCCATGTTGGAAAGAGAGTCACCAGGTCCAGGAGAGGTCCAGGTGGGGATCAGAGTCACCAGATCCAGGTGAGGTACATTTGGGGACCAGAGTCACCAGATCCAGGTGAAGCCCAGGTGGGGATCAGAGTCACTAGGTCCTGATTAGACCCAGGTGAGATTCAGAGTTACCAGATACACGTGAGCCCCCGGCGGGGATCAGAGCCAAAAGGTCCACGTGAGGCCGGCTTGGGGACCCTCGTCAACAGGTCTACCTGAGGCCCAGGTGTGGAACAAAGTAATCATGTCCAGGTGAGTCCCCGGTGGTGACAAGAGTCACCACGTCCAGTTGAGGACCAATTGGGGACCAGGATCACCAGGTACAGGGGAGGCCCTTGAGAGAACCAGAGTCAACATTGTGAGGTCAGGCGCAGGTGGCAACCAGGGTCAGCAGGTCCAAGTCAGGCCAAAGTGGGGTTCACAGTCACTAGGGCCCAGTGAGACCCAGAGGGGGACCAGAGTCACCTGGTCCAGGTGAGATCCAGTTGTGGAATACAGTCACCGGGTCCCAATTCTGCACAGTTGAGGACCATGGTCAACAGGGCCAGTTTAGGCCCAGATGGGGACCGGAGCCCCAAATTCAGGTGAAGCCCAGGTGAGGACCACAGTCACCAGATCCAGGGTAGTCTCAGGTGGAGACCAGAATCACCAGGTCCTGGTGAGGTGCAGGTGGCAACCACTCTCACCAAGTCCCGGTGAGGCCCTGGTGGGCCCAGAGTCACGAGGTACATGAGAAGCTAGTAACACTGCAACCACCAGGTCCACATGATGTCCATGTGGGAACGAGAATTACAAGTTACAGGTGAGGAGCAGGTGGGGATATGAGTCACCATGTCCAGGTGAGACCCTGGTGGGAACCAGTGTCTCCATGTCCAAGTGTGGACCAGGTGAAGACGAGAGTTAATAGGTCCGGCCGCGTCACTGTTGGTGAACAGTGTAACCATATCCTGATGCTACTCAGGTGGGTACCAGATACAAGTCCTGGTGAGTGCCAGTTGGGACCAGAGACATGAGGTCCAGGTGAGGTACCGATGGAAACCACAGTCACCAGGTGAGGTGAGGCCATGCTTAGGATCAGAGTCACCACTTACAGGTGAAGTCCAGGAGGAGCCAGAGTCACATGGCACAGAAGAGGCCAAAGTCAGGACCAGAGTTACCACGATCAGGTCAGTCCCACTGGGAATAGAGTAACCACGTCCCCATGATGCCCAGGTAGAACCACAGTTACCAGGTCCAGGTGCGGCCAACCTAAAGGCCATGCAGTGGAACCTTGTCCCGATGATGCCCAGGTAGGGAAGAGAGTCACCAGGTCCAAATGAGGCCCAGATGGAGCATATTCACTAGGTCCAGACGAGGCCCAGTTGAGGAACACAGACACCAGATATGGTTTAAACCTAGAGGGGTACCAGAATCACCTGGTCCAGGTGACATCCAGATGGGGACCAGAGTCTCCAGGCCTGAGTCACGCGCAGAGAGGATAAGAGTCACCAGTTCCAGGTGAGGCCAAGAAAAAGTCCAAAGCAATCAGGTCCTGGTCGGGAACAAACTCACCAGGACTGGTTGAGGCCCAGATGGGGTAGAGATTCACCAGGTCCAGGTGAGGCCCAGGAGGTGACCAGAATCCCCGGGTCGGTGAGTGGACCATCTAAGGACCAGATTCACCAGGTCCAAGAGAACCACGTGGGTTCCTGAGTCATCAGGTATGGGTGAAGCTCAGGTGGCAACCCCACTCACCAGGTCCAGGTGAGGCCAACCTGCAAGCCAGAGTCACCAGATCCAGGTGAGGCCCTAGTGGGGACCGGTGTCACCAGGTAAATGTGAGTCTACAAGAAAACAACAGTCACCAGGTCCAGGTGTGTTTCATGTGGGAACGAGAGTCACCAGGTCCAGGGGAGACCCAGGTGGGGACCACAGTCACCAGGTGCAGATTGAGGCCTCGGTGGGGGGACGAGAGTCATCAGGAGCAGTTGAGGCCAAAGTGTGGAGCAAAGTTATCATGTCCAGGTGAGGCCCAGGTGGGGAACAGAATAACCATGTCCCATTGATGTCAGGTGAGAAAAGAGTCACAAGGTCCAAACGAGGCCTAAGTGAGGAGTAGATTCACCAGGTCCTGTTGAGGATCAGCTGAGGACCAGTGTCTCAGCTCCGGGTGAGTCCCAGAGGGGGACCAGAGTCACCCGGTTCTGGTGATATCCTGGTGGGGACAAGAATCACCACGTCCGGGTGAGGCGCAGATGGGGACGAGAATCACTAGGTCCAGATGAGGCCTCGATGTGGAACTGAGAAACCAGGTCCCATGAATCCCATATGAGGACCTGATTCACCAGGTCCAGGTGAGGTCCCTGTGGGAACCAGTCACCTCGTCCAGGTGAGGTCCAGGTTGGACCACAGTCACAAGTTCCAGGTGAGGCGCAGGAGGCAACAGGATTCACCAAGTCAGGTGAGGCTCTGGTGGCGACCAGTAACAAGATCCAGGTGCGGAACAGATAAGGAACAGATTCTCCAGGCCCAATTGAAGCCCAATGGGTGACCAGAGTCACCAGGATTGGGTGAGGCCCAGAGGGGGGACCAGAGTAACCAGTTTAGTTTGAGGCCCAGAATGGGACCAGAGGTCCCTGGTCAAAGAGAGTCCCAGGTGTGGAATAGAGTATCCAGGTCACAATGACGCCTGGGTGAGGACCAGATTCACTAGGGCCATGCAGGCCCAGATGGGGAACAGAATCACTAGGTCCTGGTGAGGCATAGATTAAGACCACATTCAGCAGTATCAGGTGAGCCCCTTGTGAGAACCAGAGCCACTCTATCCAGCTGAGTCCCAGGACCAGGTGAGTCCCACGTGAGGACCAGATTCATCAGGTCGAATTGAGGCATAGCTGGGGACAAGAGTCACCAGGTCTGTGTGCGGCCTAGGTGGGGCAAGATTCAGCAGTACTGAGTTAGGTCAAAGTGGGGACGAGAGAAACCAGGTCCAGGTGAGGCCAAACTGAGGACCAGAGTCACCACATCCAGGTGAGGTCCATGTTGGAAAAGAGTCACCAGGTCCAGGAGAGGTCCAGGTGGGGTCCAGAGTCACCAGATCCATGTGAAGTCCAGGTGGGGACTAGAGTCACCAGATCCATGTGAAGCCCAGGTGGGGACCAGAGTCACTAGGTCCAGATGAGGCCCAGGTGAGGACCAGAGATACCAGGTACACGTGAGGATCCGGTGGGGATCGGAGGCAACAGGTCCATGTGAGGCCGGCTTGGGGACCATGGTCAACAGGTCTACTTGAGGCCCAGGTGTGGAACACAGTAAGCAGGTCCAAGTGAGTCCCCATTGGTGACAGGAGTCACCACGTCCAGGTGTGAGCAAGGTCCGACCAGGATCACCAGGTCCAGGGAAGGCCCTTGAAAGACCAGAGTCAATAGTTCGAGGTCAGGCGCAGGTGGCAACCAGGGTCAGCAGGTCCAAGTCAGGCCAAAGTGGGGTTCACAGTCACTAGGCCACGGTCAAACCCAGAGTGGGACCAGAGTCACCTGGTCCAGGTGAGGTCCAGTTGTGGAACACAGACACCGGGTCTCAATTTTGCACAGTTGAGGACCATGTTCAACAGGGCCAGGTGAGGCCCAGATGGGGACCGGAGTCCCCAAATCCAGGTGAAGCCCAGGTGGGGACCACAATCACCAGATCCAGGGTAGTCTCAGGTGCAGACCAGAATCAACAGGTCCATGTGAGGTGCAGGTGGCAACCACACTCACCCGGTCCTGGTGAGGCCCCGGTGGGGACAAGAGACACGAGGTACATGAGAAGCTAGAAACACTGCAGCCACCAGGTCCACATGATGTCCATGTGGGAACGAAAATCACCAGTTACAGGTGAGGACCAGGTGGGGATCCGACTCACCATATCCAGGTGAGACCAAGGTGGGAACCAGTGTCACCATGTCCTCGTGTGCCCCAGGTGAAGACCAGAGTTATTAGGTCAGGCTGGATGAGTGTTAGTGAACAGTGTAATCATATCCTGATGCTACCCAGGTGGGTACCAGAGACACCAGGTCCTTGTGAGGCCCAGGTGTAACCGGAGACATGAGGTCCAGGTGAGGTCTCGATGGGAACCACAGTCACCAGGTCAGGTGAGCCCATGCTTAGGATCAGAGTCACCAGGTACAGGTGAGGCCCAGGTCGAGCCAGAGTCACCTGGTACAGAAGAGGCCAAAGTCAGGACAAGAGTTACCAGGATCAGGTCAGTCCCAGTGGGTAATACAGTAACCATGTCCCAATGATGCCCAGGTAGAATCAGAGTCACCAGGTCCAGCGAGGCGCAGGTGGGGAGAATATTCACTAGGTCCAGGTGAGGCCCAGATGAGGACCAGAGTCACGAGGTCTAGTTGAGGCCTAGAGGGGTACCAGATTCACCTGGTCTAGGGGACATCCAGATGGGGACCAGAGTCACCATGTCAGGGTGAGGCCCAGAGGGCATCCAGAATCATCATGTCCAGGTGAGGTTCAGGTGTGGGACAGTGTATCCAGGTCATAATGGTCCATATGTGAGGGCCACAGTCACCAGATCTGGGTGAGGCCCAGTTAGGAACAGAGTCACAAGTTCCAGTTGAGGCCAAGAAGGAGTCCACAGCAATCAGGTCCAGGTGGGGATCAAAGTCACCAGAAATGGGTGAGGCCCAGATGGGGATCAGATTCACCAGGTCCCGGTGATTCCCAGGTGGTGACAAGGGTTACCAGTTCCGGGTGAAGACCAGGTAAGGACCAGATTCACCAGGTCCAAGTGAGGCCTACGTGAGACCTGTGTCACCAGGTATGGGTGAGGCCCAGGTGGCAAGCCCACTCACCTGGTCTAGGTGAGGCCAACCTGCAGGCCATGCAGAGGAACCGTGTCCCGATGATGCCCAGGTAGGGACCAGAGGTACGAGGTCCAGGTGAGGCCAACCTGCAGGCCATGCAGAGGAACCGTGTCCCGATGATGCCCAGATAGGGACCAGAGTTACCAGGTCAAGAAGAGGCCAACCTGCTGACCATTATGTGGAACCATGTCCCGATGTTGCCCACGTAGGTACCAGAGTCACCAGGTCCAAATGAGGCCCAGATGGAGCATATTCACTAGGTCCAGGTGAGGCCCAGTTGAGGACCAGTGTCACCAGATCTGGTTGAGGCCCAGAGGGGTACCAGATTCACCTGGTCTAGGTGACATCCAGATGGGGACCAGAGTAACAATGTCAGTGTGAGGCCCAGAGGGGATCTAGAGTCATCATGTCCAGGTGAGGCTCAGGTGTGGAACAGAGTATCCAGGTCATAATGGTCCACCGGTGAGGACAAGAGTCACCAGATATGGGAGAGGCCCAGTTAGGATCAGAGTTACCACTTCCAGGTGAGGCCAAGAAGGTGTCCACAGCAATCAGGTCCAGGTGGGGAACAAAGTCTCCAGGACTAGGTGATGCCCAGGTGGTGACCAGATTTACCACTTCCGGGTGAGGACTAGGTAAGGACCACATTCACCAGGTCCAAGTGAGGCCCACGTTGGGACCTGAGTCACCAGGCATGGGTAAGATCCAGGTGGGAACCCCACTCCCCAGGGCAAGATGACCCGATGATGCCAATGTAGGGACCAGAGTTACCAGGTCCAGGTGAGGCAAACCAGCAGGCCATGCAGTGGAACCATTTCCCGATGATGCCCAGTGAGTGACCAGAGTCACCAGGTCCAAATGAGGCCCAGATGGAGCATATTCACTAGGTCCAGGTGAGGCCCAGTTGAGGACCAGAGTCACCATATCTGGTTGAGGCCTAGACGGGTACCAGAATCCCCTGGTCCAGGTGACATCCAGATTGGGACCAGAGTCACCAGGTCAGGGTGAGGCCCAGAGAGGTTCCAGAGTCATCATGTCCAGGTGAGGCTCAGGTGTAGAACAGAGTCACCATGTACCAATGATGCCCAGGCGAGGACCAGAGTCACCAGGTCTGGGTGACGAGCAGATAGGATCAGAGTCACCAGTTCCAGGTGTGGCCAAGAAAGAGTCCACAGCAATCAGGTCCCGGTGGGGAACAAAGCCACCAGGACTGGGTGAGGCCCAGATGGGGACAAGATTCACCAGGTCCAGGTTAGGTCCAGGTGGTGACCAGAGTCCGGGTGTGGGAGAGGACCAGGTAAGGACCAGATTCACCAGATCCAAGAGGCCCACGTGGTGATAGAGTCACCAGGTATGGTTGAGGTCCTGGTGGCAAACCCACTCACCAGGTCCAGGTGAGGCCATAATGGAGGCCAGAGTCACCAGATATAGGTGAGTCCCTAGTGGGGACCGGCGTCACCAGGTAAATGTGAGGTCTACAAAAACACCACAGTACCAGGTCCAGGTGTAGTTCATGTGGGAAAGAGAGTCACCAGGTCCAGGTGAGACCCAGGTGGGGACCACAGTCACCAGGTCCAGATTGAGGCCTAGGTGGGGGGACCAGAGTCATCAGGACCAGTTGAGCCCAAAGTGTGGAGCAAAGTTATCATGTCCAGGTGAGGCCCAGGTGGGGAACAGAGTAACCATGTCCCATTGATGCCAGGTGGGAAAAGAGTCACAAGGTCCAGACGAGGCCTAAGTGAGGAGTAGATTCACCAGGTCCTGTTTAGGCCAAGTTGAGGACCGGTGTTCCCAGCTCCGCGTGAGTCCCAGAGGGGGACCAGAGTCACCGGTTCTGGTGATATCCAGATGGGGACCAGAGTCACCACGTCAGGGTGAGGCCCAGAGGGGACGAGAGTCACTAGGTCCAGGTGAGGACCCGATGTGGAACAGAGAAACCAGGTCTCAATATGCCCATATGAGGACCTGAGTCACCAGGTCCAGGTGAGGTCCCTGTGGGAACCAGTCACCTCGTCCAGGTGAGACCCAGGTGGGACCACACTCACCAGGTCCAGGTGAGGCGAAGTTATATAAGAGAGTATCCAGGTCCCAATGATGCCCAGGTTAGGACCAGAGTCAACAGGTCCAGGAGAGGCCCAAATATGGATCAGAGCCATTGTGTTCCAGGTGAGGCCCGAAGGAGACCACAGGAACCAGGTCCAGGAGAGCCCCATATGGGAACCAGAGCCACCAGATCCAGGTGAGGTCCATGTGGGACCACAGTCACAAGGTCCAGGGGAGGCGCAGGTGGCAACAGGATTCACCAAGTCCAGGTGAGGCCCAGTTGGCGATCAGTCACCAGATCCAGGTGCGGACCAGCTAAGGACCAGATTCACCAGGCCCAAGTGAAGCCCAAGGGGTGACCAGAGTCACCAGGTAGGGGTGAGGCCCAGAGGGGGAACCAGAGTAACCAGTTTAGTTTGAGGCCCAGAATGGGACCAGAGGTCCCTGGTCAAAGTGAGGCCCAGGTGTGGAATAGAGTATCCAGGTCCCAAAGAGGCCTGGGTGAGGACTAGAGTCACTAGGGCCATGCAGGCCCAGATGGGGAACAGAATCAGTAGGTCCTCTTGAGGCATAGAATAAGACCACAGTCAGCAGTATCACGTGAGACCCTTGTGGGAACCAGAGCCACTCTATCCAGCTGAGTCCCAGGTCCATGTGAGGCCCATGTGAGGACCAGATTCATCAGGTCGAATTGAGGCAACGCTGGGGACAAGAGTCACCAGGTCTGGGTGCGGCCTAGGTGGGGCAAGATTCAGCAGTTCTGAGTTAGGTCAAAGTGGGGACGAGAGACACCAGGTCCAGGTGAGGCCAAACTGAGGACCAGAGTCACCAGATCCAGGCGAGGTCCATGTTGGAAAGAGAGTCACCAGGTCAACGAGAGGTACAGGTGGGGCCAGAGTCACCAGATCCAGGTGAAGCCCAGGTGGGGACCAGAGTCACCAGATCCAGGTGAAGCCCAGGTGTGGACCAGAGTCACTAGGTCCAGATGAGGCCCAGGTGAGGACCAGAGTTACCAGGTACACGTGAGGCCCCGGTGGAGATCAGAGGCAACAGGTCCATGTGAGGCCGGTTTGGGGACCATGGTCAACAGGTCTATTTGAGGTCCAGGTGTGGAACACAATAACCAGGTCCAGGTGAGTCCCCGGTGGTGACAAGAGTCACCACGTCCAGGTGAGGCCCAGGTGGGGACCAGGATGACCAGGTACAGGGGAGGACCTTAAAAGAACCAGAGTCTACAGTTCAAGGTCAGGCACGGGTGGCAACCAGGGTCAGCAGGTCCAAGACAGGCCAAAGTGCGGTTCCGAGCACTAGGGCACGGTGAGACCCAGAGGGAGACCAGAGTCACCTGGTCCAGGTGAGGGCCAGTTGTGGAACACAGTCACCGGGTCCCAATTTTGCCCAGTTGAGGACCACGGTCAACTGAGCCAGGTGAGGCCCAGATGGGGACCGGAGTCCCCAAATCCAGGTGAAGCCCAGGTGGGGACCACAGTCACCAGATCCAGGGTAGTCTCGGTTACAGACCAGAATCACCACGTCCAGGTCAGGTGCAGGTGGCAACCACACTCACCAGTTCCCGGTGAGGCCCTGGTGGGGATCAGAGCCACGAGGTACATGAGAAGCTAGAAACACTGCAGCCACCAGGTCCACATGATGTCCATGTGGGAACGAGAATCACCAGTTACAGGTGAGGACCATTGGGGATCCGAATCACCATGTCCAGGTGAGACCCAGGTGAGAACCAGTGTCACCATGTCCAGTGTGGCCCAGGTGAATACCAGAGTTAATAGGTCCGGCTGCGTCATTGTTAGTGAACAGTTTAAGAATATCCTGATGCTACCAAGGAGGGTACCAGAGACACCAGGTCCTGGTGAGGCTCAGGTGGGACCGGAGACATGAGGTCCATGTGACGTCCCGATGGGAACCACAGTCACCAGGTCAGGTGAGGCCATGCTTAGGATCAGAGTCACCAGTTACAGGTTAGGCCCAGGTGGAGCCAGAGTCACCTGGTACAGAAGAGGCCAAAGTCAGGAGCAGAGTTACCAGGATCATGTCAGTCCCAGTGTGAAATAGAGTAACCATGTCCCGATGATGCCCAGGGAGAACCAGAGTCACCAGGTCCAGATGAGGCGCAGGTGGGGACCATGTTCACTAGGTCCTGGTGAGGCTCAGTTGAGGACCAGAGTCACCAGGTCAAGTTGAGGCCTAGAGGGGAACCAGGTTAACCTGGTCTAGGTGATATCCAGAAGGGGACCAGCGTCACCATGTCAGGGTGAGGCATAGAGGGGATCCAGAGTCATCATGTCCAGGTGAGTCTCAGGTGTGGAGCAGAGTATCCAGGTCATAATGGTCCACAGGTGAGGACCAGAGTGACCAGATCTGGGTGACGCGCAGATAGGATCAGAGTCACAAATTCCAGGTGAGGCCAAGAAAGAGTCCACAGAAATCAGGTCCAGGTGGGGAACAAAGTCACCAGGACTGGGTGAGGCCCAGATGGGGACCAGATTCACCAGGTCCAGGTGAGGCCCAGGTGTTGAGCAGAGTCCCTGGGTCTGGGAGAGGACCAGGTAAGGACCAGATTCACCAGGTCCAAGTGAAGCCCACATGGGGACCTGTGTCACCACGTATGGGTGAGGCCCAGGTGGCAACACCACTCACCAGGTCCAGGTGAGGCCAACTCCAGGCCATGTTGTGGAACCATGTCCCGATGATGCCCAGAGAGGGACCAGAGTCACCAGGTCCAAATGAGGCCCAGATGGAGCATATTCACTAGGTCCAGGTGAGGCCCAGTTGAGGACCAGAATCACCAGATCTGGTTGAGCCCTAGAGGGATACCAGAATCACCTGGTCAAGGTGACATCTAGATGGGGACCAGAGTCACCAGGTCAGGGTGAGGCCCAGAGTGGTTCAAGAGTCATCATGTTCAGGAGAGGCTCAGGTGTGGGAGAGAGTCACCAGGTACCAAGGATGCCCAGGTGAGGACCAGAGTAACCAGGTCCAGGTGAGGCCCAGGTGGTGACCAGAGTCCCCGGGTCTGGGAGAGGACCAGGTAAGGACCAGATTCACCAGGTCCAAGAGGCCCACGTGGGGACCTGAGTCAACAGGTATGGGTGAGGCCCAGGTGGCAACCCCACTCACCAGGTCCAGGTGAGGCCAACCTGCAGGCCAGAACCACCAGATCCAGGAGAGGCCCTAGTGAGGACCAGAGTCACCAGGTAAAAGTGAGTCTACAAGAACACCACAGTCACCAGGTCCAGGTGAGATTCATGTGGGAACGAGAGTCACCAGGTCCAGGTGAGACCCAGGTGGGGACCACAGTCACCAGGTCCAGATTGAGGCCTAGGTGGTGGGTCCAGAGTCATCAGGACCAGTTGAGGCCAAAGTGCGGAGCAAAGTTATCATGTCCAGGTGAGGCCCAGGTGGGGAACAGAGTAACCATGTCCCATTGATGCCAGGTGGGAAAAGAGTCACAGGTCCAGTCGAAGCCTAAGTGAGGAGTAGATTCACCAGGTCCTGCTGAGGCCTAGTTGAGGACCAGTGTCCCCAGCTCCGGGTGAGTCTCAGACGGGGACCAGAGTCACCAGGTTCTGGTGATATCCAGGTGGGGCCAGAGTCACCAGATCCACGTGAAGCCCAGGTGGGGACCAGAGTCACTAGGTCCCGATGAGGCCCTGGTGAGGACCAGAGTTACCAGGTACACGTGAGGCCCCGGTGGGGATCAGAGGCAACAGGTCCATGTGAGGCCGGCTTGGGGACCATGGTCAAAAGGTCTACTTGAGGCCCTGGTGTGTAACACAGTAAGCAGGTCCAGGTGAGTCCCCGGTGGGGAAAAGAGTCACCACGTCCAGGTGAGTCCCAGGTGGGAACCAGGATCACCAGGTACAGTTGAGGCCCTTGAAAGAACTAGAGTCTTCTGGCACAAAAACAGACACATAGATCAGTGAAACAGAATAGAGAATCCAGAAGTGGACCCTGAACTTTATGGGCAACTAATATTCGATAAAGGAGGAAAGACTATCCATTAGAAGAACGACAGTCTCTTCAATAAATGGTGCTGGGAAAATTGGACATCCACATGCAGAAGAATGAAACTAGACCACTCTCTTTCACCATACACAAAGATAAACTCAAAATGGATGAAAGATCTAAATGTGAGACAAGATTCCATCAAAATCCTAGAGAAGAACACAGGCAACACCCGTTTTGAACTCGGCCATAGTAACTTCTTGCAAGATACATCCACGAAGGCAAAAGAAACAAAAGCAAAAATGAACTATTGGGACTTCATCAAGATAAGAAGCTTTTGCACAGCAAAGGATACAGTCAACAAAACTCAAAGACAACCTACAGAATGGGAGAAGATATTTGCAAATGACATATCAGATAAAGGACTAGTTTCCAAGATCTATAAAGAACTTATCAAACTCAACACCAAAGAAACAAACAATCCAATCATGAAATGGGCAAAAGACATGAACAGAAATCTCACAGAGGAAGACATAGACATGGCCAACATGCACATGAGAAAATGCTCCGCATCACTTGCCATCAGGGAAATACAAATCAAAACCACAATGAGATACCACCTCACACCAGTGAGAATGGGGAAAATTACCAAGACAGGAACAACCAATGTTGCAGAGGATGCGGAGAAAATGGAATCCTCATACAATGTTGGTGGGAATGTGAACTGGTGCAGCCACTCTGGAAAACTGTGTGGAGGTTCCTCAAACAGTTAAAAAAATACCTGCCCTACGACCCAGCAATTGCACTGTTGGGGATTTTCCCCAAAGAGACAAATGCAATGAAACGCCGGGACACCTGCACCCCGATGTTTATAGCAGCAATGGCCACGATAGCCAAACTGTGGAAGGAGCCTCGGTGTCCAACGAAAGATGAATGGATAAAGAAGATGTGGTTTATGTATACAATGGAATATTACTAGCAATTAGAAATGACAAATACCCACCATTTGCTTCAACGTGGATGGAACTGGAGGGTATTATGCTGAGTGAAGTAAGCCAGTCGGAGAAAGACAAACATTATATGTTCTCATTCATTTGGGGAATATAAATAATACTGAAAGGGAATATAAGGGAAGGGGGAAGAAATGTGTGGGAAATAACAGAAAGGGAGACAGAACGTAAAGACTGCTAACTCTGGGAAACGAACTAGGGGTGGTGGAAGGGGAGGAGGGCGGGGGGTGGGAGTGAATGGGTGACGGGCACTGGGGGTTATTCTGTATGTTAGTAAATAGAACACCAATAATAAAAAATAAATTTAAAAAGAAAAGAAAAAAGAAAGAACCAGAGTCAACAGGTCGAAGTCAAGCGCAGGTGGCAACCAGGGTCAGCAGGTCCAAGTCAGGCCAAAGTGCGGTTCACAGTCATTAGGGCACGGTGAGAACCAGAGGGGGACCAGAGTCACATCGTCCAGGTGAGGTCCATTTGTGGAACACAGTCACCGGGCCCCAATTGTGCCCAGTTGAGGACCATGGTCAACAGGGCCAGGTGAGGCCCAGATGGGGAACGGAGTCCCCAAATCCAGGTGAAGACCAGGTGGGGACCACAGTCACCAGATCCAGGGTAGTCTCAGGTGCAGACCAGAATCACCAAGTCCAGGTGAGGTGCAGGTGGCAACCACACTCACCAGGTCCCGGTGAGGCCCTGGTGGGGACCAGAGTCACGAGGTACATGAGAAGCTAGAAACACTGCAGCCACTAGGTCCACAGGATGTCCATGTGGGAAAGAGAATCACCAGTTACAGGTGAGGACCAGGTGGGGATCCGACTCACAATGTCCAGTTGAGACCCAGGTGGGAACGAGTGTCACCATGTCCAGGTGTGGCCCAGGTGAAGACCAGAGTTAATAGGTCCGGCTGGATCACTGTTAGTGAACAGTGTAACCATATCCTGATGCTACCCTGCTGGGTACCAGAGACACCAGGTACTGGTGAGGCCCAGGTGGGACCAGAGATATGAGGTCCAGGTGAGGTCTCGATGGGAACCACAGTCACCAGGTCTGGTGAGGCCATGCTTAGGATCAGAGTCACCAGTTACTGGTGAAGCCCAGGTGGAGCCAGAGTCACCTGGTATAGAAGAGGCCAAAGTCAGGACCAGAGTTACCAGGATCAGGTCAGTCCCAGTGGGGAATAGAGTAACCATGTCCCGATGATGCGCAGGTAGAACCAGAGTCACCAGGTGCAGATGGGGAGCAGGTGGGGAGCATATTCTCTAGGTCTCCGTGAGGCGCACTTGAGGACCAGAATCTCCAGGTCTAGTTGAGGCCGACAGGGGTACCAGATTCACCTGGTCTACGTGACATCCAGATGTGGAGCAGAGTAACCATGTCAGGGTGAGGCCCAGAGGGGATCCATAGTCATCATGTCCAGGTGAGGCTCAGGTGTGGAACAGAGATCCAGGTCATAATGGTCCACAGGTGAGGACCAGAGTCACCAGATCTGGGTGAGGCCCAGGTAGGATCAGAGTCACCAGTTCCAGGTGAGGCCAAGAAGGAGTCCACAGCAATCAGGTGCAGGTGGGGAACAAAGTCACGAGGACTGGGTGAGGCCCAGATGGGGACCAGATTCACCAGGTACAGGTGATTCCCAGGTGGTGACCAGAGTTACCAGTTCCGGGTGAGGACCAGGTAAGGACCAGATTCACCAGGTCCAAGTGAGGCCCACGTCGGTACCTGTGTCACCAAGCATGGGTGAGGCCCAGGTGGCAACCCCACTCCCCAGGTCCAGGTGAGGCCAAACTGCAGGCCATGCAGAGGAACCATGTCCCGATGATGCCCAGATAGGGACTAGAGTCACCAGGTCCAAATGAGACCCAGATGGAGCATATTCACTAGGTGAGTGAGGTCCAGTTGAGGACCACTGTCACCAGATCTGGTTGAGGCTTAGAGGGGTACCAGAATCACATCGTCCAGGTGACATCCATATGGGGACCTGAGGCATCAGGTCAGGGAGAGGCCTAGAGTGGTTCCAGAGTCATCATGTCCAGGTTAGGCTCAGGCGTGGAACAGAGTCACCAGGTACCAATGATGCCCAGGTGAGGCCCAGAGTCACCAGATCTGGGTGACGCGCAGATAGGATCAGAGTCACCAGTTCCAGGTGAGGCCAAGAAATAGTCCACAGCAATCAGGTCCAGGTGGGGAACAAAGTCACCAGGAATGGGTGAGGCCCAGATGGGGACCAGAATCACCAGGTTCAGTTGAGGTCCAGGTGGTGACCAGAGTCCCTGGGTCTGAGAGAGGCCAGGTAAGGACCAGATTCACCAGGTCCAAGAGGCCCACGTGGGGACCTGAGTCACCAGGTATGGGTGACGCCCAGGTGTCAACCCCACTCACCAAGTCCAGGTGAGGCGAACCTGCAGGCCAGAGTCTCCAGATCGAGGTGAGGCCCTAGTGGGGACCTGAGTCACCTGGGAAATGTGAGTCTACAAGAACACCACAGTCACCAAGTCCAGGTGTGGTTCATGTAGGAACGAGAGTCACCAGGTCTAGGGGAGACCCAGGTGGGGAACACAGTCACCAGGTCCCTATTGAGGCCTAGGTGGGGGGACGAGAGTCATCAGGACCAGTTGAGGCCAAAGAATGGAGCAAAGTTATCATGTCCAGGTGAGGCCCAGGTGGGGAACAGAGTAACAATGTCCCATTGATGCCAGGTGGGAAAAGAGTCACAAGGTCAGACGAAGCCTAAGTGAAGAGTAGATTCATCAGGTCCTGTTGAGGCCTAGTTGAGAACCAGTGTCCACAGCTCCGCTGAGTCTCAGAGGAGGACCAGAGTCACCCGGTTCTGGTGATATCCAGGTTGGGACCAGAGTCACCACGTCAGGGTGAGGCCCAGAGGGGAAGGTGAATCATTAGGTCCAGATGAGGCCCCTATGTGGAACTGAGAAACCAGGTCCCATGATGCCCATATGAGGACCTGAGTCACCAGGACCAGGTGAGGTCCCTGTGGGAACCCGTCACCTATCCAGGTGAGGCCAAGGTGGGACCTCTATCACCAGGTCCAGGTGAGGCCCAGGTATATAAGAGAGTATCCAGGTCCCAATGATGCCCAGGTAAAGACCAGAGTCAACAAGTGCAGGAGAGGCACAAATATGGATCAGAGTCATTGTGTTCCAGGGTAGGCCAGATGGAGACCACAGGAACCAGGTCCAGGAGAGCCCCAAATGGGAACCAGAGCCCCCAGATCCAGGTGAGGTCCAGGTGGGACCACAGTCACAAGGTCCAAGTGAGGCCCAGGTGGCAACAGGATTCACCAAGTCCAGAAGAGTTCCAGGTGGCGACCAGTCACCAGATCCAGGTGCGGACCACCTAAGGACCAGATTCACCAGGCCCAAATGAAGCCCAAGGGGTGACCAGAGTCACCAGGTAAGGGTGAGGCCCAGAGGGGGAACCAGAGTAACCAGATTAGTTTGAGGTCCAGAATGGGACCAGAGGTCCCTGGTCAAAGTGAGGCCAAGTGTGGAATAGAGTATCCAGGTCGCAATGATGCCTGGGTGAGTACCAGAGTCACTAGGGCCATGCAGGCCCAGATGGGGAACAGAATCACTAGGTCCTGATGAGGCATAGAATAAAACCACAGTCACCAGTATCAGGTGACCCCTTGTGGGAACCAGATCCACTCTATCCAGCTAAGTCCCAGGTCCAGCTGAGTGCCAGGTCCATGTGAGGCAAATGTGAGGACCAGATTCATCAGGTGGAATTGAGGCAAAGGTGGGGACAAGAGTCACCAGGTATGGATGTGGCCAGGTTGGGGCAATATTCAGCAGTTCTGAGTTAGGTTCAAGTGGGGACGAGAGACACAAGGTCCAGGTGAGGCCAAACTGAGGACCAGAGTCACCAGATCCAGGTGAGGTCCATGTTGGAAAGAGAGTCACCAGGTCCAGGAGAGGTCCAGGTTGGGACCAGTGTCAACGGATCCAGGTAAGTCCAGGTGGGGACCTGAGTCACCAGATCCAGGTGAAGCCCAGGTGTAGACCAGAGTCTCTAGGACCAGATGAGGCCCAGGTGAGGACCAGAGTTCCCAGGTACACTTGAGGCCCCGGTGGGGATCAGAGGCAACAGGTCCATGTGAGGCCGGCTTGGGGACCATGGTCAACATGTCTACTTGAGGCCTAGGTGTGGAACACAGTAAGCAGGTCCTGGTGAGTCCCCGGTGGTGACAAGAGTCACCACGTCCAGGTGAGGCCCAGGTGGAGAACAGGATAACCAGGTACAGGGGAGGCCCTTGAAAAAACCAGAGTCAACAGTTCGAGGTTAGACGCAGGTGTCAACCAGGGTCAGCAGGTCCAAGTCAGGCCAACGTGGGGTTCACAGTCACTAGGCACGGTGAGACCCAGAGGGGGACCAGAGTCACCTGGTCCAGGTGACTCCCAGTTTTGGAACACAGTCACCGGGTCCCAATTTTGCCCAGTTGAGGACGATAGTCAACAGGGCCAGGTGAGGCCCAGATGGGGACCGGAGTCCAAATATCCAGGTGAAGCCCAGATGGGGACCACAGTCAGTAGATCCAGGGTAGTCTCAGGTGCAGACCATAATCACCAGGTCCAAGTGAGATGCAGGTGGCAACAACATTCCCCAGGACCCAGTGAGGCCCTGGCGGGGACCAGAGTCACAAGGTACATGAGAAGCTAGAAACACTGCAGCCACCAGGTCCACATGATGTCCATATGGGCCGGAGAATCAGCAGTTACACAAGAGGACCAGGTGGGGATCTGACTCACCATGGCAAGTTGAGACCCAGGTGGTATCCAGTGTCACCATGTCCAGGTGTGGCCCAGGGGAAGACCAGAGTAAATAGGTCCGGCTGGGTCACTGTTAGTGAACAGTGTAACCATATCCTAAGGCTACCCAGGTGTGTACCGGGACACCAGGTCCTGGTGAGGCCCAGGTGGGACCAGAGACATGAGGTCCAGGTAAGATCCCGATGGGAACCACAGTCACCAGGTCAGGTGAGGCCATGCTTAGGATCAGAGTTACCAGTTACAGGTGAGGCCCAGGTGGAGCCAGAGTGACCTGGTACAAAAGAGGCCAAAGACAGGACCAGAGTTACTAGGATCAGGTCAGTCCCATTGGGGAATAGAGTAACCATGTCCCGAGGATGCCCAGGTAGTACCCGAGTCACCATGTCCAGATGAGGCGCAGGTGAGGAGCATGTTCACTAGGTCCAGGTGAGGCCCAGTTGAGGACCAGAGTCACCAGGTCTGGTTGAGGCCGACAGGGGTACCAGATTCACCTGGTCTAGGTGACATCCAGATGGGGACCAGAGTCACCATGTCAGAGTGAGGCCCAGAGAGGATCCAGAGTCATTATGTCCAGGTGAGTCTCAGGTGTGGAACAGAGTATCCAGGTCATAGTGGTCCGCAGGTGAGGACCAGAGTCACCAGATCTGGGTGAGACCCAGTTAGGATCAGACTCACCAGTTCCAGGTGAGGCCCAAAAGTAGTCCACAGCAATCAGGTCCAGGTGGGGAGCAAAGTCACCAGGACTGGGTGAGGCCCAGATGGCGACCAGATTCTCCAGGTCCAGGGGATTTCCAGGTGGTGACCAGAATTACCAGATTCACCAGGTCCAAGAGGCTCAAGTGGGGACCTGAGTCACCAGGTATGGGTGAGGTCCAGGTGGCAACCCCACTGACCAGGTCCAGGTGAGGCCAAACTGAGGACCAGAGTCACCAGATGCAGGTCAGGTCCAGGTGGGGACCAGAGTCACCAGATCCAGGTGAAGTCCAGGTGGGGACCAGAGTCATCAGATCCAGGTGAAGCCCAGGTGGGGACCAGAGTCACTAGGTCCAGATGAGGCGAATGTGAGGACCAGAGTTGCCAGGTATACGTGAAGCCCTGGTGGGGATCAGAGGCAACAGGTCCATGTGAGGCCGGCTTGGGGACCATGGTCAGCAAGTCTACTTGAGGCCCAGGTGTGGAACACAGTAAGCAGATCCAGGTGACTTCCCGGTGGTGACAAGAGTCACCAGGTCCAGGTGAGGCCCATGTGGGCACCAGGATCACCATGTCCAGGGGACGCCCTTGAAAGAACCAGTGTCAACAGTTCCAGGTCAGGCGCAGGTGGCAACCAGGGTCAACAGGTCCAAGTCATGCTAAAGTAGGGTTCACAGTCACTACGGCACGGTGAGACCCAGAGGGGGACCAGAGTCACCTGATCCAGGTGAGGTCCAGTTGTGGAACACTGTCACCGGGTCCCAAATTTGCCCAGTTGAGGACGATAGTCAACAGGGCGAGGTGAGGCCCAGATGGGGACCGGAGTCCCCAAATCCAGGTGAAGCCCAGGTGGGGACTACAGTCACCAGATCCAGGGTAGTCTCAGGTGCAGACCAGAATCACCAGGTCCAGGTGAGGTGCAGGTGGCAACCACACTCACCAGGTCCCGGTGAGGCCCTAGTGGGGACCAGAGTCACGAGGTATATGAGAAGCTAGAAAAACTGCAGCCACCAGGTCCACATGATGTCCATGTGGGAATGAGAATCACCAGTTACAGGTGAGGACCAGGCGGGGATCCGACTCACCATGTTCAGGTCAGACCCAAGTGGGTACCAGTGTCACCATGTCCAGGTGTGCCCCAGGTGAAGACCAGAGTTAATAGGTCCGGCTGGGTCACTGTTAGTGAACAGTGTAACCATATCCTGATGCTACCCAGGTGGGTACCAGAGACACCAGGTCCTGGTGAGGACCAGGTGGGACCAGAGACATGAGGTCCAGGTGAGGTCCCGATGGGAACAACAGTCACCAGGTCAGGTGAGGCCATGCTTAGGATCAGAGTCACCAGTTACAGGTGAGGCCCAGGTGGAGCCAGAGTCACCCGGTAGAGAAGATGCCAAAGTCAGGACCAGAGTTACCAGGATCAGGTCAGTCCCAGTCGGGCATAGAGTAACATTGTCCCGATAATGCCCAGGTAGAACCCGAGTCACCACGTCCATATGAGGCGCAGGTGGGGAGTATATTCACTAGGTCCCGGTGAGGCCCAGTTGAGGTCCAGATCACCCGGTCTAGTTGAGGCCTAGAAGGGTACCAGATTCACCTGGCCTAGGTGACATCCAGATGGGGACCAGAGTCACCATGTCAGAGTGAGGCCCAGAGGGGATCCAGAGTCATCATGACCAAGTGACTCTCAGGTGTGGAAAAGAGTATCCGGGTCATAATGGTCCACAGGTGAGGACCAGAGTCACCAGATCTGGATGAGGCCCAGTTAGGATCAGAGTCACCAGTTCCAGGTGAGGCCAAGAAGGTGTACACAGCAATCAGGTTCAGGTGGGGAACAAAGTCACCAGGACTGTGTGAGGCCAAGATGGGGCCCAGATTCAAAAGGTCCAGGTTATTCCTAGGTGTGGAACAGAGTTACCAGTTCCGGGTGAGGACCAGTTAAGGACGAGATTCACCAGGTCCAAGTGAGATCCACGTGGGGACCTTGTCACAATGTATGTGTGAGGCGCAGTTCCAGGTGAGGCCAAGAAAGGGCACAGCAATCAGGTCCAGGTGGGGAACAAAGTCACCAGGACTGGGTGATGCCCAGATGTGGACCAGATTCACCAGGTCCAGGTGAGGCCCAGGTGGTGACAAGAGTCCCCGGGTCTAGGAGGGGACCGGGTAAGGACAAGATTCACCAGGTCCAAGGGGCCCACGTAGGCACTTGAGTCACCAGGTATGGGTGAGGCCCAGGTGGCAACCCCACTCACCAGGTCCTGGTGAGACCAACCTGCAGGCCTGAGTCACCAGATCCACGTGAGTCCCTAGTGGGGACCGGATTCACCAGGTAAAAGTTAGTCTACAAGAACGCCAGAGTCACCAGGTCCAGGCGTGGTTCATGTAGGAACGAGACCACCAGGTCCAGGTGAGACCCATGTGGGGACCACAGTCACCAGGTCCAGGTGTGACCCAGGTGGGGACCACAGTCACTAGGTTCAGTTTGAGGCCTAGGTGCGGGGATCAGAGTCATCAAGACCAGTTGAGGTCAAAGTGTGGAGCAAAGTTATCATGTCCAGGTGAGGCTCAGAGGGAACAGAGTAACCATGTCCCATTGATGCCAGGTGGGAAAAGTGTCACAAGGTCCAGATGAGACCTAAGTGAGGAGTACATTCACCAGGTCCAGTTGTGCCCAGTTGAGGACCAGTGTCCCAGCTCCGGGTGAGTCCCAGAGGGGGAACAGAGTCACCCGATTCTGGTGATATCCAGATGGGGACCTGAGTCACCATGTCAGGCTGTGGCCCAGAGGGGATCCAGCCTCATCATGTCCAGGTGAGTCTCAGGTGTGGAACAGAGTATCCAGTTCATAATGGTCCACAGGTGAGGACCAGAGTCACCAGATCTGGGTGAGTCCCAGTTACGATCAGAGTCACCCGTTCCAGGTGAGGCCCAAAGGAGTCCACAGCAATCAGGTCCAGGTGGGGAACAAAGTCACCAGGACTGGGTGAGGCCCAATGGGGACCAGATTCACCAGGTCCAGATGATTCCCATGTTGTGTCCAGACTTACTAGTTCCGAGTGAGGACCAGGTAAGGACCAGATTCACCATGTCAAAGAGAGGCCCACGTGGGGCCCTGTGTCACAAGGTATGGGGGAGGCCCAGGTGGCAACCCCACTTAGCAGGTCCAGGTGAGGCCAACCTGCAGGCCATGCAGAGGAATCATGTCCTGGTGATGCTCAGGCTGGGACCAGATTTGCCAGGTCCAGATGAGGCCAATCTGCAGGCAATGCAGTGGAACCATGTCCCGATGAGCCCAGGTAGGGACCAAGTCACGAGGTCCAAATAAGGCCCAGATGGAGCATATTCACTAGGTCCAGGCGAGGCCCAGTTGAGGACCAGTTTCTCCATATCTGCTTGAGCCTTAGAAGGGTAAGAGAATCATCTGGTCCAGGTGATATCCAGATGGGGACGAGAGTCACCAGGTCAGGTGGAGGCCCAGAGTGGTCCAAGAGTCATCGGGTCCAGGTGAGGCTCAGGTGTGGAACAGAGTCATCAGGTACCAATGATGCCCAAGTGAGGACCAGAGTCACCAGATCTGGGTGAGACCCAGATAGAATCAGAGTCACCAGTTGCAGGTGAGGCCAAGAGAGAGTTCACAGCAATCAGGTCCAGGTGGGGAACAAAGTCACCAGACCTGGGTGAGAACCAGATGGGGACCAGATTCACCAGGTCCAGGTGAGGCCCAGGTGGGGATAGAGTCCCCGGGTCTAGGAAAGGACCAGGTAAGGACCAGATTCACCAGGTCCAAGAGGCTCACGTGGGGACCTGAGTCACCAGCTATGTGTGAGGCCTAGGTGGCAACCCCACTCACCAGGTCCAGGTGAGGCCAACCGGCGGGCCAGAGTAACCAGATCCAGGTGAGGCCCTAGTGGGGACCTGAGTCACCAGGTAAATGTGAGTCTACAAGAAAACCACAGTCACCAGGTCCACGTGTGGTTCACCTGGGAACGAGAGTCACCAGGTCCAGGTGAGACCCAGGTGGGCACCACAGTCACCAGGTCCAGATTGAGGCTTAGGTGGGGGGACCAGAGTCATCAGGACCAGTTGAGGCCAAAGAGTGGAGCAAAGTTATCATGTGGAGGTGAGGCCCAGGTGGGGAACAGAGTAGCAATGTCCCATTGATGCCAGGTGGGAAAAGTGTCACAAGGTCCAGACGATGCCTAAGTGAGGAGTAGATTCACCAGGTCCTATTGAGGCCCAGTTGAGGACCAGTGTCCCCATATCCGGGTGAGCCCAGAGGGGGACCAGAGTCACCCGGTTCTGGTGATATCCAGGTGGGGACCAGAGTCACCACGTCAGGGTGAGGTCCAGAGTGGGACGAGAATCACTAGGTACAGGTGAGGCCCCGATGTGGAACTGAGAAACCAGGTACCATGATGCCCATATGCGGACCTGAGTCACCAGGACCAGGTGAGGTCCCTGTGGGAACCAGTCACCTCATCCAGTAGAGGACCGGGTGGGACCAAGTCACCAGGTCCAGGTGAGGCCCAGGTATATAAGAGAGTATCGAGGTCCCAATGATGCCCATGTAAGGACCATAGTCAACGTGTGCAGGAGAGGCCCAAATATGGATCAGAGTCATTGTGTTCCAGGTGAGGCCAGATGGAGACCACAGGAACCAGGACCAGGAGAGCCCCATATGGGAACCAGAGCCACCAGATCCAGGTGAGATCCAGGTGGGACCACAGTCACAAGGTCCAGGTGAGGCACATGTGACAACAGGATTCTCCAAGACCAGGTGAGGCCCAGGTGGATACCATTCACCAGATTCAGGTGAGACTAGCTAAGGACCAGATTCACCAGGCCCAAGTGAAGCCAAACGGGTGACCAGAGTCACCAGGTAAGGGTGAGGCCCAAAGGGGAACCAGTAACTAGTTTAGTTTGAGTCCCAGAATGGGACGATAGGTCCATGGTCAATGTGAGGCACAGGTGTGGAATAGAGTATCCAGGTCCTAATGATTCCTGAGTGAGGACCAGAGTCACTAGGGCCATGCAGGCCCAGATGGGAACAGAATCACTAGGACCAGGTGAGGCATAGAATAAGACCACAGTCAGTTGTATCAGGTGAGCCCCTTGTGGGAACCAGAGCCACTCTATCCAGCTGAGTCCCAGGACCAGGTGAGTCCCACGTGAGGACCAGATTCATCAGGTCGAATTGAGGCATAGCTGGGGACAAGAGTCACCAGGTCTGTGTGCGGCCTAGGTGGGGCAAGATTCAGCAGTTCTGAGTTAGGTCAAAGTGGGGACGAGAGACACCAGGTCCAGGTGAGACCAAACTGTGGACCAGATTCACCAGATCCAGGTGAGGTCCATGTTGGAAAGAGAGTCACCAGGTCCAGGAGAGGTCCAAATGGGGACCAGAGTCACCAGATCCAGGTGACTTCCAGGTGGGGACCAGAGTCATCAGATCCATCTGAGGCCCAGCTGAGGACCAGAGTTACGAAATACATGTGAGGCCCCGGTGGGGATCAGAGGCAACAGGTCCTTGTGAGGCCGGCTTGGGGACCTTGGTGAACAGGTCTATTTGAGGCCCAGGTTTGGAACACAGTAACCAAGTCCAGGTGAGTCCCCGGTGGTGACAAGTTTCATCACGTCCAGGAGAGGCCAAGGTTGGGACCAGGATCACCAAGTCCAATTAGGCCCTGGAAAGAACCAGAGTCAACATTTCGAGGTCAGGCGCAGGTGTCAGCCATGGTCAGAAGGGCCAAGACAGGCCAAAGTGGGGTTCACAGTCACTAGGGCACGGTGAGACCGAGAGGGGGCCAGAGTCATTTGGTCCAGGTGAGGTCCAGTTGTGGAACACTTTCACCGGGTCCCAATTTTGCCCAGTTGAGGACCATGGTCAACAGGGTCAGGTGAGACCCAGTTGGGGACCAGAGTCCCCAAATCCAGGTGAAGCCCAGGTGGGGACCAGAGTTACCAGATCCAGGTGAAGCCCAGGTGGGGACCACAGTCACCAGATCCAGGGTAGTCTCAGGTGCAGACCAGAATCACCAGGTCCAGGTGAGGTGCAGGTGGCAACCACACTCACCAAGTCCCGGTGAGGCCCTGGTGGGGATCAGAGTCACGAGGTACATGAGAAGCTAGAAACACTGCAGCCACTAGGTCCACGTGATGTCCATGCTGGAATGAGAATCACCAGTTACAGGTGAGGACCAGGTGGGGTTCCGACTCACCATGTCCAGGTGATACCAAGGTTGGAACCAGTGTCACCATGTCCAGGTGTGGCCCAGGTGAAGACCAGAGTAATAGGTCTGGCTGGGTCGCTATTAGTGAACAGTGCAACCATATCCTGATGCTACCCAGGTGGGTACCAGAGACACCGGGTCCTGGTGTGGCCCAGGTGGGACCAGAGACACGAGGTCCAGGTGAGGTCCCGATGGGAACCACAGTCTCCAGGTCAGGTGAGCCCATGCTTAGGATCAGAGTCACCAGTTACAGGTGAGGCCCAGGTGGAGCCAGAGTCACCTGGTACAGAAGAGGCCAAAGTCAGGACCAGAGTTACCAGGATCAGGTCAGTCCCACTGGGGAATAGAGTCACCATGTCTCGATGATGCCCATGTAGAACCAGAGTCAACACGTCCAGATGAGGCGCAGGTGGGGAGCATGCTCACTAGGTCCCGGTGAGTCCAAGTGAGGACCAGATTTACCAGGTCAAGTTGAGGCCTAGAGGGGTACCAGATTCACCTGGTCTAGGTGACATCCACATGGGGACCAGAGTCATCATGTCAGGCTGAGGCCCAGAGGGGATCTAGAGTCATCATGTCCAGGTGAGGCTCAGGTGTGGAACAGAGTATCCAGGTCATAATGGTCCACAGGAAGGAACAGAGTCACCAGATCTGGGTGAGGCCCAGTTAGGATCAGAGTCACCAATTCCAGGTGAGGCCAAGAAGGAGTCCACAGCAATCAGGTCCAGGTGGGGAGCAAAGTCACCAGGACTGGATGAGGCCCGGATGGGGACCAGATTCTCCAGGTCCTGGTGATTCCCAGATGGTTACCAGAGTTACGAGTTCCGGGTGAGGACCAGGTAAGGACCAGATTCACCAAGTCCAAGTGAGGCCCACGTGGGGACCTGTGTCACCAGGCATGTGTGAGACCCAGGTGACAACCCCACTCACCAGGTCCAGGTGAGGCCAACCTGCAGGCCAATGCAGAGGAACCATCTCTCGATGATGCCCAGGTAGGGACTAGAGTTACCAGGTCCAGGTGAGGCCAAACTGCAGGCCATGCAGTGGAACCATGTCCCGATAATGCCCAGGTAGGGACCAGAATCACCAGGTCCAATGAGGCCCAGATGGAGCATATTCACTAGGTCCAGGTGAGGTCCAGTGGAGGACCAGAGTCACCAGACTTTGTTGAGGTCTAGAGGGGTACGAGAATCACCTGGTCCAGGTGACTTCCAGATGGGGACCAGAGTCACCAGGTCAGGATGAGGCCCAGAGAGGTTCCAGAGTCATCATGTCCAGGTGAGGCTCATGTGTGGAACAGAGTCACCAGGTACCAAAAATGCCCAGGTGAGGACCAGCGTCACCAGGTCTCGGTGACGGGCAGATAGGATCAGAGTCACCAGTTCCAGGTGAGGCGAAGAAAGAGTCCACAGCAATCAGATACAGATGGGTACAAAGTCAACAGGCCTGGGTGAGGCCCAGATGGGGATCAGATTCACTATGTCCAGGTAGGCTCAGGTGGTGACCAGAGACCCCGGGGCTGGGAGACGACCAGGTATGGACCAGATACCAGGTCCAGGAGGCCCACGAGGGGACCTGACTCACCAGGTATGGGTGAGGCCCAGGTGGCAACCCCACTCACCATGTCCAGGTGAGGCCAACCTGCATGCCAAAGTCACCAGATCCACGTGAGGCCCTAGTCGGCACTGGAGAAGGCAGGTAAAAGTGAGTCTACAAGAACACCACAGTCACCAGGTCCAGGTGTGGTTCATGTGGGAACGAGAGTCACCAGTTCCAGGTGAGACCCAGGTGGGGACGACAGGCACCAGGTCCAGATTGAGGCCTAGGTTGGGGGACGAGAGTCATCAAGACCAGTTGAGGCCAAAGTGTGCAGCAAAGTTATCATGTCCAGGTGAGGCCCAGATGGGGAACAGAGTAACCATATCCCAGTAATGCCAGGTGGGAAAATAGTCACAAGGTCCAGACGAAGCCTAAGTTTGGAGTAGATTCACCAGGTCCTGTTGAGGCCCAGCTGAGGACCAGTGTCCCCAGCTCCGGTGTGTCACCCGGTTCTGGTGATATCCAGGTGGGGACCAGTGTCACAAGTCAGGGTGAGGCCCAGTGGGGGACGAGAATCACTAGGTCCAGGTGAGGCCCCAATGTGGAACTGTGAAACCAGGTCCCAATATTCCCATATGAGGACCTGAGTCACCAGGTCGAGGTGATGTCCCTGTGGGAACCAGTCACCCCGACCAGGTGAGGCCCGGGTGGGACCACAGTCTCCAGGTCCTGGTGAGGCCCAGGTACATAAGAGAGTATCCAGGTCCCAATGATGCCCAGGTAAGGACTAGAGTCAACAGGTCCAGGAGAGGCCCAAATATGGATCAGAGTCATTGTGTTCCAGGTGAGGCCAGATGGAGACCACAGGAACCAGGTCCAGGAGAGCCCCATATGGGAACCAGAGCCACCAGATCCAGGTGAGGTCCAGGTGGGGACCAGAGTCACCAGATGCAGGTGAAGCCCAGGTGGGGACCAGAGTCACTAGGTCCAGATGAGGCCCAGGTGAGGACCAGAGTTACCAGGTACACGTGAGGCCCCGGTGGGGATCGGAGGAACAGGTCCATGTGAGGCCGGCTTGGGGACCATGGTCAACAGGTCTACTTGAGGCCCAGGTGTGGAACACAGTAAGCAGGTCCTGGTGAGTCCCCATTGGTGACAGGAGTCACCACGTCCATGTGTGGGCCAGGTCCGACCAGGATCACCAGGTCCAGGGAAGGCCCTTGAAAGAACCAGAGTCAACAGTTCGAGGTCAGGCACAGGTGGCAACCAGGGTCAGCAGGTCCAAGTCAGGCCAAAGTGGGGTTCACAGTCACTAGGGCACGGTGAAACCCAGAGTGGGACCAGAGTCACCTGGTCCAGGTGAGGTCCAGTTGTGGAACACAGCCACCGGTTCCCAATTTTGCACAGTAGAGAACCATGGTCATAGGGCCAGGTGAGGCCCAGATGGGGACCGGAGTCCCCAAATCCAGGTTAAGCCCAGGTGGGGACCACAGACGCCAGATCCAGGGTAGTCTCAGGTGCAGAGCAGAATCACCAGGTCCATGTGAGGTGCAGGTGGCAACCACACTCACACGGTCCCGGAGAGGCCCCGGTGGGGACCAGAGACACGAGGTACATGAGAAGCTAGAAACACTGCAGCCACCAGGTCCACATGATGTCCATGTGGGAATGAAAATCACCAGTTACAGGTGAGGACCAGGTGGGGATCCGACTCACCATGTCCAGGTGAGACCCAGGTGGGAACCAGTGTCACCATGTCCTCGTGTGCCCCAGGTGAAGACCAGAGTTATTAGGTCCGGCTGGATGAGTGTTAGTGAACAGTGTAACCATATCCTGATGCTACCCAGGTGGGTACCAGAGACACCAGGTCCTGATGAGGCCCAGATGTAACCGGAGACATGAGGTCCAGGTGAGGTCCCGATGGGAACCACAGTCACCAGGTCAGGTGAGCCCATGCTTAGGATCAGAGTCACCAGGAACAGGTGAGGCCAAGCTGGAGCCAGAGTCACCTGGTACAGAAGAGGCCAAAGTCAGGACCAGAGTTACCAGGATCAGATCAGTCCCAGTGGGTAATACAGTAACCATGTCCCAATGAAGCCCAGGTAGAATCAGAGTCACCAGGTCCAGCGAGGCGCAAGTGGGTAGAGTATTCACTAGGTCCAGGTGAGCCCCAGATGAGGACCAGAGTCACCAGGTCTAGTTGACGCCTAGAGGGGTACCAGATTCACCTGGTCTAGGGGACATCCAGATGGGGACCAGAGTCACCATGTCAGGGTGAGGCCCAGAGGGCATCCAGAGTCATCATGTCCAGGTGAGGTTCAGGTGTGGAACAGAGTATCCAGGTCATAATGGTTCACAGGTGAGGACCAGAGTCACCAGATCTGGGTGAGGCCCAGTTAGGAGCAGAGTCACAAGTTCCAGGTGAGGCCAAGAAGGAGTCCACAGCAATCAGGTCAAGGTGGGGATCAAAGTCACCAGGAATGGGTGAGGCCCAGATGGGGACCAGATTCACCAGGTCCAGGTGATTCCCATTTGGTGACAAGGGTTACCAGTTCCGTGTGAGGACCAGGTAAGGACCAGATTCACCAGGTCCAAGTGAGGCCCACGTGAGACCTGTGTCACCAGGTATGGGTGAGGCCCAGGTGGCAAGCCCACTCACCAGGTCTAGGTGAGGCCAACCTGCAGGCCATGCAGAGGAACCGTGTCCCGATGATGCCCAGGTAGGGACCAGAGGTACGAGGTCCAGGTGACGCCAACCTGCAGGCCATGCAGAGGAACCGTGTCCCGAAGATGCCCAGGTAGGGACCAGAGTTACTAGGTCAAGAAGAGGCCAACCTGCAGACCATTATGTGGAACCAGGTCGCGATGTTGCCCACGTAGGGACCAGAGTCACCAGGTCCAAATGAGGCCCAGATGGAGCATATTTACTAGGTACAGGTGAGGCCCAGTTGAGGACCAGAGTCACCAGATCTGGTTGAGGCCCAGAGGGGTACCAGATTCACCTGGTCTAGGTGACATCCAGATGGGGACCAGAGTTACCATGTCAGGGTGAGGCACAGAGGGGATCCAGAGTCATCATGTCCAGGTGAGGCTCAGGTGTGGAACAGAGTATCCAGGTCATAATGGTCCACCCGTGAGGACCAGAGTCACCAGATCTGGGAGAGGCCCTGTTAGGATCAGAGTTACCACTTCCAGGTGAGGCCAAGAAGGTGTCCACAGCAATCAGGTCCAGGTGGGGAACAAAGTCACCAGGACTATGTGATACCCAGGTGGTGACCAGATTTACCAGTTCCGGGTAGAACAAGGTAAGGACCACATTCACCAGGTCCAAGTGAGGCCCACGTGGGGACCTGTGTCACCAGGCATGGGTAAGACCCACGTGGGAACCCCACTCACCAGGTCAAGATGAGGCCAACATGCAGGCCATGCAGAGGAGCCATGTCCCGATGATGCCCAGGTAGGGACCAGAGTTGCTAGATCCAGGTGAGACCCAGGTGGGGAACACAGGAACTAGGTCCAGATTGAGGTCTAGGTGGGGGGACCAGAGTCATCAGGTCCAGTTGAGGCCAAAGTGCGGAGAAAACTTATCATGTCCAGGTGAGGCCCAGGTGGGGAACAGAGTAACCATGTCCCATTGATGCCAGGTTGGATAAGAGTCACAGGGTCCAGACGAGGCCTAAGTGAGGAGTAGATTCACCAGATCCTGTAGAGCCCAGGTGAGGACCTGTGTCCCCAGCTCCGGGTGATTCCCAGAGGGGGACCAGAGTCACCCGGTACTGGTGATATCCAGGTGGGGACCAGAGTCACCAGGTCAGGATGAGGCCCAGAGTGGGACGAGATCACTAGGTCCGGGTGAGGCCCCAATGTGGCACTGAGATACCAGGTCCCATGATACCAATTTGAGGACCTGAGTCACCAGGTCCAGGTGAGGTCCATGTGGGAACCAGTGTCCTCATCCAGATGAGGTCCAGGTGGGACCACAGTCACCAGGTCCAGGTGAGGCCCAGGTATATAAGAGAGTATACATGTCCCAATGATGGCCAGGTAAGGACCAGAGTCAACAGGTCCAGGAGAGGCCCAAATATGGATCAGAGTCATTGTGTTCCAGGTGAGGCCAGATGGAGACCACAGTAACCAGGTCCAGGAGAGACCCATATGGGAACCAGTGCCACCAGATCCAGGTGAGTTCCAGGTGGGACCACAGTCACAAGGTCCAGGTGAGGCGCAGGTGGCAACAGGATTCACCAAGTGCAGGTGAGGCCCAGGTGGCGACCAATCACCAGATCCAGGTGCGGATCAGCTAAGGACCAGATTCACCAGGCCCATGTGAAGCTCAAGGGGTGACCAGAGAAACCAGGTAACGGTGAGTCCCAGAGGTAGAATCAGAGTAACCAGTTTAGTTAGAGGCACAGAATTGGACCAGAGTTCCCTGGTCAAAGTGAGGCCCAGGTGTGGAATAGAGTATCCAGGTACAATGATGCCTGGGAGAGGACCAGAGTCTCTAGGGCCATGAAGGCCCAGATGGGGAACAGAATCACTAGGTCGTAGTGAGGCATAGAATAAGACCACAGTCAGCAGTATCAGGTGAGCCCCTTGAGGGAACCAGAGCACCTCTACCCAGCTGAGTCCAAGGTCCATGTGAGGCCCACGTGAGGACCAGATTCATCAGATCGAATTGAGGCATAGCTGGGGACAAGAGTCACCAGGTCTGGGTGCGGACTAGGTGGGGCAAGATTCAGCAGTTCTGAGTTAGGTCAAAGAGGGAACGAGAGACACCAGGTCCAGGGGAGGCCAAACTGAGGACCGAGTCACCAAATCCAGGTGAGGTCCATGTTGGAAAGAGAGTCACCAGGTCCAGGAGAGGTCCAGGAGGGGACCAGAGTCACCAGATCCAGGTGAAGTCCAGGTGGGGACCCGAGTCACCAGCTCCAGGTGAAGCCCAGGTGGGAACCAGAGTCACTAGGTCCAGATGAGGCCCAGGTGAGGACCAGAGTTACCAGGTAAACGTGAGGCCCCGGTGGGGATCAGAGGCAACAGGTCCATGTGAGTCCCGCCTGGGGACCATGGTCAACAGGTCTACTTGAGGCCCAGGTGTGGAACACAGTAAGCTGGTCCAGGTGAGTCCCCGGTGGTGACAGGAGTCACCACGTCCAGGTGAGGCCCAGGTGGGGACCAGGAACACCAGGTACAGGGGAGGCCCTTGAAAGAATCAGAGTCAACAGCTCGAGGTCAGTCGCAGGTGGCAACCAGGGTCAGCAGGTCCAAGTGAGGCCAAAGTGGGGTTCACAGTCACTAGGGCACGGTGAGACCCAGAGGGGGACCAGAGTCACCTGGTCCAGGTGAGGTCCAGTTGTGGAACACAGTCACCGTGTCCCAATTTTGCCCAGTTGAGGATCATGGTCAACAGAGCCTGGTGTGCCCATATGGGGACCGGAGTCCCCAAATCCAGGTGAAGCCCAGGTGGGGACCACAGTCACCAGATCCAGGGTAGTCTCGGTTGCAGACCAGAATCACCAGGTCCATGTGAGGTGCAGGTGGCAACCACACTCACCAGGTCCCGGTGAGGCCCTGGTGGGGACCCGAGCCACGAGGTACATGAGAAGCTAGAAACACTGCAGCCACCAGGTCCACATGATGTCCATGTGGGAACGCGAATCACCAGTTACAGGTGAGGACCAGGTGGGGATCCGACCCACCATGCCCAGGTGAGACCCAGGTGAAGACCAGAGTTAATCGGTCCAGCTGGGTCACTGTTAGTGAACAGTGTAACCATATCCTGATGCTACCCAGGTGGGTACCAGAGACACCATATCCTGGTGAGGCCCAGGTGGGCCCAGAGACATGAGGTCCAGGTGAGGTCCCGATGGGAACCACAGTCACCACGTCAGGTGAGGCCATGCTTAGGATCAGAGTCACCAGTTACAGGTGAGGCCCAGGTGGAGCCAGAGTCACCTGGTACAGAAGAAGCCAAAGTCAAGACCAGAGTCACCACGATCAGGTCAGTCCCAGTGGGGAATAGAGTAACCATTTCAGGATGATGCCCAGGAAGAACCAGAGTCACCAGGTCCAGATTGGCGCAGGTGGGGAGCATATTCACTAGGTCCCTGTGAGGCCAATTGAGGACGAGAGTCACCAGGTCTAGTTGAGTCCTAGAGGGGTACCAGATTCACCTGGTCTAGGTGACATCCAAATGGAGACCAGAGTCACCATTTCAGGGTGAGGCCAAGAGAGGTTCCAGAGTCATCAAGTCCAGGTGAGGCTCAGGTGTGGAACAGAGTATCCAGGTCTTAATGATCCACAGTTGAGGACCAGAGTCACCAGATCTGGGTGAGGCCCAGTTAGGAACAGAGTCACCAGTTCCAGGTGAGGCCAAGAAAGTGTCCACAGCAATCAGGTCCAGGTGGGGAACAAAGTCACCAGGACTGGGTGAGGCCCAGATTGGGAACAGATTCACAAGGTCCAGGTGATTCCCAGGTGATGACCAGAGTTACCAGTTCCGGATGAGGACCAGGTAAGGACCAGATTCACCGGGTCATGTGAGGCCCACGTGGGGACCTGTGTCACCAGGTATGGGTGAGGCACAGGTAGCAAACCCACTCACCAGGTCAAGGTGAGTCCAACCTGCAGGCAATGCAGAGGAATCGTGTACCGAAGATGCCCGTGTAGGGAACAGAGTTACCAGGTCCAGGTGAGGCCAACCTGCAGGCCATGCAGTGGAACCATGTCCCGATGATGCCCAGGTAGGGACCAGAGTAACCAGTTCCAAATGAGGCCCAGATGGAGCATATTCTCTAGGCCCATGTGAGGCCCAGTTGAGGACCAGAGTCACCAGATCTGGTTGAGGCCTAGAGGGGTACCAGAATCCCCTGGTCCAGGTGACATCCAGATGGGTCCAGAGTCACCAGATCAGGGTGAGGCCCAGAGAGGTTCCAGAGTCATCATGTCCAGGTGAGGCTCAGGTATGGAACAGAGTCACCAGGTACCAAAGATGCCCAGGTGAGGACCAGAGTCACCAGGTCTGGGTGAAGCGCAGATAGGATCAGAGTCACCAGTTCCAGGTGAGGGCAAGAAAGAGTCCACAGCAATCAGGTCCAGGGTCGGAACAAAGTCACCAGGACTGGGTGAGGCCAAGATGGGGACCAGATTCACCAGGTCCAGGTGAGTCCCAGGTGGTGACCAGAGTCTCCGGGTCTGGGAGAGGACCAGGTAAGTAACAGGTTCACTGGGTCCAAGAGGCCCACGTGGAGACCTGAGTCACCAGGTATGGGTGAGGCCCAGGTGGCAACCCCACTCACCAGGTCCAGGTGAGGCCACCTGCAGGCTAGAGTCACCAGATCCAGGTAAGGCCCTAGTGGGGACCGGAGTCACCAGGTAATTGTGAGTCTACAAGAACACCACAGGCACCAGGTCCAGGTGTGGTTCATGTGGGAACGAGAGTCACTAGGTCCAGGTGAGCCCCAGGTGGGGACCAGTCACCAGTTCCAGATTGAGGCCTAGGTGGGGGACCAGAGTCATCAGGATCAGCTGAGGCCAACTGCGGAGCAAATTTATCATGTCCAGGTGAGGCCCAGGTGAGGAACAGATTAACCATGTCCCATTGATGCCAGGTGGGAAAAGAGTCACAGGGTCCAGACGAGGCCTATGTGAGGAGTAGATTCACCAGGTCCTATTGAGGCCCAGTTGTGGACCGGTGTCCCCAGCTCCGGGTGAGTATCAGAGGGGGACCAGAGTCACCCGGTTCTAGTGATAACCAGGTGAGGACCAGAGTTACCACGTCAGGGTGAGGCCCAGAGAGAGACGAGAATCACTAGGTTCAAGTGAGGCCCCGATTTGGAACTGTGAAACAAGGTCCCATGATGCCCATATGAGGACCTGAGTCACCAGGTCCAGGTGATGTCCCTGTGGGAACCAGTCACCCGGTTCAGGTGAGGCCCAGGTGGGACCACAGTCACCAGGTCCAGGTGAGGCCCAGGTAAATAAGAGAGTATCCAGGTCCCAATGATGCCCAGGTAAGGACCAGAGTCCACAGGTCCAGGAGAGGCCAAAATATGGATCAGATTCATTGTGTTCCAGGTGAGGCCAGATGGAGACCACAGGAACCAGGTCCAGGAGAGCCCCATATGGGAATCAGAGCCACCAGATCCAGGTGAGGTCCAGGAGGGACCACAGTCACAAGGTCCAGGTGAGGCGCAGGTGGCAACATGATTCACCAAGTCCAGGTGAGGCCCACGTCGTGACCTGTCACCAGATCCAGGTGCGGACCATCTAAGGACCAGATTCACCAGGCCCAAGTGAACCCCAAGGGGTGACCAGATTCACCAGGTAAGTGTGAGGCCCAGAGGGGGAACCAGAGTAACCAGTTTAGATTGAGGCCCAGAATGGGGCCAGAGGTCCCTGGTCAAAGTGAGGCCCAGGTGTGGAATAGAGTATCAAGGTCCCAATGATGCCTGGGTGAGGACCAGAGTCACTAGGGCCATGCAAGTCCACATGGGGAACAGAATCACTAGGTCCTGGTGAGGCATAGAATAAGAACACAGTCACCAGTATCAGTTGAGCCCCTTGTGGAAACCAGAGCCACTCCATCCAGCTGAGTCCCAGGTCCATGTGAGGCCCACGTGAGGACCAGATTCATTAGGTCGAATTGAGGCATAGCTGGGGACAAGAGTCACCAGGTCTGGGTGCGGCCTAGGTGTGGCAAGATTCAGCAGTTCTGAGTGAGGTCAAAGTGAGGACGAGAGACACCAGGTCCAGGTGAGGCCAAACTGAGGACCAGAGTCACCAGATCTATGTGAGGTCCATGTTGGAAAGAGAGTCACCAGGTCCAGGAGAGGTACAGGTGGGGACCAGAGTCACCAGATCCATGTAAAGTCCAGGTGGGGATCAGAGTCACGAGATCCAGGAGAAGTCCAAGTGGGCACCAGAGTCTCTAGGTGCAGATGAGGCCCAGGTGAGGACCAGAGTTACCAGGTACACGTGAGGCCCCGGTGGGGATCAGAGGCAACAGGTCCATGTTAGGCGGGCTTAGGTACCATGGTCAAGAGGTGTACTTGAGGCCCAGGTGTGGAACACAGTAAGCAGGTCCAGGTGAGTCTCCGGTGGTGACAAGAGTCACCACGTCCAGGAGAGGCCCAGGTTGGCACCAGGATCACCAGTTACAGGGGAGGCCCTTGAAAGAACCAGAGTCAACAGTTCGAGGTCAGGCACAGGTGGCAACCAGGGTCAGCAGGTAGTAGCCAGGCCAAAGTGGGGTTCACAGTCACTAGGGTACGGTGAGACCCAGAGGGGGACCAGAGTCACCTGTTCCAGGTGAGGTCCAGTTGTGGAACACAGTCACAGGGTCCCAATTTTGCCGGGTGAGGACCATGGTCAACAGGGCCAGGTGAGGCCCAGATGGGGACCAGAGTCCCCAAATCCACGTGAAGCCCAGGAGGGAACCACAGTCACCAGATCCAGGTTAGTCTCAGGTGCAGACCAGAATCACCAGTTCCAGGTGAGGTGCAGGTGGCAACCACACTCACCAGGTCCCGGTGAGGCCCTGGTGGGGACCAGAGTCACGAGGTATATGAGAAGCTAGAAACACTGCAGCCACCAGGTGAACATGATGTCCATGCTGGAATGAGAATCACCAGTTACAGGTGAGGACCAGGTGGGGATCCGACTCACCATATCCAGGTGAGACCCAGGTTGGAACCAGTGTCACCATGTCCAGGTGTGGCCCAGGTAAAGACCAGAGTTAATAGGTCTTGCTGGGTCACTACTAGTGAACAGTGTAACCATATCCTGATGCTACCCAGGTGGGTACCAGAGACACCAGGTCCTGGTGTGGCCCAGGTGGAACCAGAGACACGAGGCCCAGGTGAGGTCCCGATGGGGACCACAGTCACCAGGTCAGGGGAGGCCATGCTTAGGATCAGAGTCACCAGTTACAATTGAGGCCCAGGTTGAGCCAGAGTCACCTGGTACAGAAGAGGCCAAAGTCACGACCAGAGTTACCAGGATCAGGTCAGTCCCAGTGGGGAATAGAGTAACCATGTCCCGATGATGCCCACGTAGAACCAGAGTCACCATGTCCAGATGAGGCGCATTTGGGGAGCATATTCACTAGGTCTCGGTGAGGCCAAGTTGAGGACTAGAGTCACCAGGTTTGGTTGAGGCCTAGAGGGGTACCAGATTCACCTGGTCTAGGTGACATCCAGATGGGGACCAGAGTATCCGTGTCAGAGGGAGGCCCAGAGTGGATCCAGAGTCATCATGTCCAGGTGAGGCTCAGGTGTGGAACAGAGTATCCAGGTCGTATTGATCCACAGGTGAGGACCAGAGTCAGCAGATCTGGGTGAGGCCCAGTTAGGATCAGAGTCACCAGTTCCAGGTGAGGCCAAGAAGGCGTCCACAGCAATCAGGTCCAGGTGGGGAACAAAGTCACCAGGACTGAGTGAGGCCCAGATGGGGACCAGATTCACCAGGCCCAGGTGATTTCCAGGTGGTGACCAGGTTACGAGTTACGGGTGAGGAGCAGGTAAGGACCAGATTCACCAGGTCCAAGTGAGGCCCACGTGGGGACCTGTGTTACCAGGTATGGGTGAGGCCCAGGTGACAACCCCACTCAACAGGTCCAGGTGAGGCCAACCTGCAGGCCATGCAGAGGAAACATGTCCCGATGATGCCCAGGTAGGGACGAGTGATACCAGGTCCAGCTGAGGCCAACCTGCAGGCCATGCAGTGGAACCATGTCCCGATGATGCCCAGGTAGGGACCAGAGTCACCAGCCCAAATGAGGCCCAGATGGAGCATATTCACTAGGTCCAGGTGAGGCCCAGTTGAGGACCAGAGTCACCAGATCTGGTTGAGTCCCAGAGGGGTACCAGAATCACCTGGTCCGGGTGACATCCAGATGGGTCCAGAGTCACCATGTCAGGGTGAGGCCCAGAGAGGTTCCAGAGTCATCATGTCCAGGTGAGGCTCAGGTATGGAACAGAGTCACCAAGTAAAAAAGATGCCCAGGTGAGGACCAGAGTCACCAGGTCTGGGTGACGCGCAGATTGGATCAGAGTCACCAGTTCCAAGTGAGGCCAAGAAAGAGTCCACAGCAATCAGGTCCAGGTGCGGAACCAGGTCACCAGGACCGGGTGAGGCCCAGATGGGGACTAGATTGACCAGGTCCAGGTGAGGCCCAGGTGGTGACCAGAGTCCCCGGGTCTGGGAGAGGACCAGGTAAGTAACAGATTCACCAGGTCCAAAGGGCCACGTGGAGACCTGAGTCACCAGGTATGGGTGAGGCCCAGGTGGCAACCCCACTCACCAGGTCCAGGTGAGGCCAACCTGCAGGCCAGAGTCACCAGATCCAGGTGAGGCTCTAGTGGGGACCGGAGTCACAGGTAAATGTGAGTCTACAAGAACACCACAGTCAACAGGGCCAGGTGTGTTTCAAGTGGGAACGAGAGTCACCAGGTCCAGGTGAAACCCAGGTGGGGACCACAGTCACCAGGTCCAGATTGAGGCCTAGGTTGGGGGACCAGATTCATCAGGACCAGTTGAGGCCAAAGTGTGGAGCAAAGTTATCATATCCAGGTGAGGCCCAGGTGGGGAACAGAGTAACCATGTCCCATTGATTCCAGGTGGGAAAAGAGTCACAAGGTCCATACAAGGCCTAAGTGAGGAGTAGATTCACCAGGTCCTGTTTAGGCCCAATTGAGGACCAGTGTCCCCAGCTCTGGGAGAGTCCCATAGGGGGAGCATAGTCACCCGGTTCTGGTGATATCCAGGGGTGACCAGAGTCACCACGTCACGGTGAGGCCCTAGGGGACGAGAATCACTAAGTCCAGGTGAGGCCCCGATGTGGAACTCAGAAACCAGGTCGATAGATGCCCATATGAGGACCTGAGTCACCAGGTCCAGTTGAGGTCCCTGTGGGAACCAGTCACCTCGTCCAGGTGAGGCCCAGGTGGGAACACAGTCACCAGGTCCAGGTGAGGCCCAGGTATATAAGAGAGTATCCAGGTCCCAGTGATGCCCAGGTAAGGACCAGCGTCATCAGGTCTAGGAGAGGCCCAAATAAGTATCAGAGTCATTGTGTTCCAGGTGAGGCCAGATGGAGACAACACGGACCAGATTCAGGAGAGCCCCATATGGGAACCAGAGCAACCAGATCCAGGTGAGGTCCAGGTGGGACCACAGTCACAAGGTCCAGGGGAGGCGCAGGTGGCAACAGGATTCACCAAGTCCAGGTGAGACCCAGGTGGCGACCAGTCACCAGATCCAGGTGCGGACCACCTCAGGACCAGATTCACCAGGCCCAATTGAAGCCCAAGGGGTGACCTGAGTCACCAGGTAAGGGTGAGGCCCAGAGGGGGAACCAGAGTATCCAGTATAGTTTGAGGCCCAGAATGGGACCAGAGGTCCCTGGTCAAAGTGAGGCCCAGGTGTGGCATAGAGTATCCAGGTCCCAATGATGCCTGGGTGAGGACCAGAGTCACTAGGGCCATGCAGGCCCAGATGGAGAACAGAATCACTAGGTCCTGGTGAGGCATAGAATAAGACCACAGTCACCAGTATCAGGTGAGCCCCTGAGGGAACCAGAGCCACTCTATCCAGCTGAGTCCCAGGTCCATGTGAGGCCCACGTGAGGACCAGATGCATCAGGTCGAATTGAGGCATAGCTGGGGACAAGAGTCACCAGTTCTGGGTGCGGCCTAGGTGGGGCAAAATTCAGCAGTTCTGAGTTAGGTCAAAGTGGGGACGAGAGACACCAGGTCCACGTGAGGCCAAACTGAGTACCAGAGTCACCACATCCAGGTGAGTTCCATGTTGGAAAGAGAGTCACCATGTGCAGGAGAGGTCCAGAAGGGGACCAGAGTCACCAGATCCAGGTGAAGTCCAGGTGGGGACCAGAGTCACCAGATCCAGGTGAAGCCGAGGTTGGCACAGATTCACTAGGTCCAGATGAGGCCCAGGTGAGGACCAGAGTTACCAGGTACACGCGAGGCCACGGTGGGGATCAGAGGCAACAGGTCCATGTGAGGCCGGCTTGGGGACCATGGTCAACAAGTGTACTTGAGGCTCATGTGTGGAACACAGGAACCAGGTCCAGGTGAGTCCCTGGTGGTGACAAGAGTAACGAGGGTCATGAGAATCTAGAAACACTGCAGCCACCAGGTCCACATGATGTCCATGTGGGAACGAAAATCACCAGTTACAGGTGAGGAACAGGTGGGGATCCGACTCACCATGTCCAGGTGAGACCCAGGTGGGAACCAGTGTCACCATGTCCTGGTGTGCCCCAGGTGAAGACCAGAGTTATTAGGTCCTGCTGGATGAGTGTTAGTGAACAGTGTAACCATATCCTGATGCTACCCAGGTGGGTACCAGAGACACCAGGTCCTGGTGAGGCCCATGTGTAACCGGAGACATGAGGTCCAGGTGAGGTCCCGATGGGAACCACAGTCACCAGGTCAGGTGAGGCCATGCTTAGGATCAGAGTCACCAGGTACAGGTGAGGCCCAGGTGGAGCCAGAGTCACCTGGTAAAGAAGAGGCCAAAGTCAGGACCAGAGTTACCAGGATCAGGTTAGTCCCAGTGGGTAATACAGTAACCATGTCCCAATGATGCCCAGGTAGAATCAGAGTCACCAGGTCCATCGAGGCGCAGGTGGGGAGAATATTAAGTAGGTCCAGGTGAGGCCCAGATGAGGACCAGAGTCACCAGGTCTCGTTGACGCCTAGAGGGGTACCAGATTCACCTGGTCTAGGGGACGTCCAGACGGGGACCAGAGTCACCATGTCATGGTGAGGCCTTGAGTGAATCCAGAGTCATCATGTCCAGGTGAGGCTCAGGTGTGGAACAGAGTATCCAGGTCATAATGGTCCACAGGTGAGGACCAGAGTCAACAGATCTGGGTGAGGCCCAGGTACGATCAGAGTCACCACTTCCAGGTGAGGCCAAGAAGGAGTCCACAGCAATCAGGTCCAGGTGGGGAACAAAATCACCAGGAATGGGTGAGGCCCAGATGGGGACCAGATTCACCAGACCCAGGTGATTCCCAGGTGGTGACCAGAGTTAGCAGTTCCGGGTGAGGACCAGGTAAGGACCAGATTCACCAGGTCCAAGTGAGGCCCACGTGGGCACCTGGGTCACCAGGTATGGGTGAGGCCCAAGTGGCAACCCCACTCACCAGGTCCAGGTGAGGCCACCCTGCAGGCAATGCAGAGGAAGAGTGTCCCGATGATGCCCAGGTAGAACCACAGTTACCAGGTCCAGGTGCGGCCAACCTAAAGGCCATGCAGTGGAACCATGTCCCGATGATGCCCTGGTAGGGAAGAGAGTCACCAGGTCCAAATGAGGCACAGATGGAGCATATTCAATAGGTCCATGTGAGGCCCAGTTGAGGACCAGCGTCACCAGAACTGGTTGAGGCCTAGAGGGGTACAAAAATCACCTGGTCCATGTGACATCCAGATGGAGACCAGAGTCACCAGGTCAGGGTTAGGCCCAGAGTGGTTCCAGAGTCCAGAGCCTCATGTCCAGGTGAGGCTCAGGTGTGGAACAGAGTCACCAGGTACCAATGACGCCCAGGTGAGGACCAGAGTCACCAGGTCTGGGTGACACGCAGATAGGATCAGAGACACCAGGTCCAGGTGAGGCCATGAAAGAGTCCACAGCAATCAGGTCAAGGTGGGGAACAAAGTCACCAGGACTCGGGGAGGCCCAGATGGGGACCAGATTCACTAGGCCCTGGTGATTCCCAGGTGGTGACCAGAGTCCCCGGGTCTGGGAGAGGACCAGGTAAGGACCAGATTCACCAGGTCCAAGAGGCCCACGTGGAGACCTGAGTCACCAGGTATGGGTGAGGCCCATGTGTCATCCCCACTAACCAGGTCCATGTGAGGCCAACCTGCAGGCCAAGTCACCCGATCCACGTGAGGCCCTAGTGGGGACTGGAGTCACCAGTTAAAAGTGATTCTACAAGAACAACACAGTCACCAGATCCTGGTGTGGTTCATGTGGGAACGAGAGTCACCAGGTCCAGGTGAGACCCAGGTGGGGACCACAGTCACCAGGTCCAGATTGAGGCCTAGGTCGGGGGAGCAGAGTCATCAGGACCAGTTGAGGCCAAAGTGTGGAGCAAAGTTATCATGTCCATATGAGGCCCAGGTCGGGAACAGAGTAACCATGTCCCAAAGATGCCAGGTGGGAACAGAGTCACAAGGTCCAGACGAGGCCTAAGTGAGGAGTAGATTCACCAGGTCCTGTTGAGGCCCAGTTGAGTACCAGTGTCCCCAGCTCCGGGTGAGTCCCAGAGGGGGACCAGTGTCACCCGGTTCTGGTGATATCCAGGTGGGTACCTGAGTTACCACGTCAGGGTTAGGCCCAGAGGGGGACGACAATCACTAGGTCCAGATGAGGCCTCGATGTGGAACTGAGAACCCAGGTCCCATGATGCCCATATGAGGACCTGAGTCGCCAGGTCCAGGTGAGGTCGCTGTAGGAAACAGACAACTCGTCCATGTGAGGCCCAGGTGGGACCACAGTCACCAGGTCCAGGTAAAGTCCAGGTGGGGACCAGAGTCTCCAGATCCAGGTGAAGCCCAGGTGGGGACCAGAGTCACTAGGTCCAGATGAGGCCCAGGTGAGGATCAGAGTTACCAGGTACACGTGAGGCCCCGGTGGGGATCTCAGCCAAAAGGTCTACGTGAGGGAGGCTTGGGGAACATGGTCAACAGGTCTACCTGAGGCCCAGGTGTGGAACACTGTAAGCCTGTCCAGGTGAGTCCCCAGTGGTGACGAGAGTCACCACGTCTAGTTGAGGCCCATTTGGGGACCAGGATCTCCAGGTACAGGGGAGGCCCTTGAAAGATCCAGAGTCAACAGTTCGAGGTCAGGCGCAGGTGGCAATCAGGATCAGCAGGTCCAAGTCAGGCCAAAGTTGGGTTCACAGTCACTAGGGCACGGTGAGACCCAGAGGGGGACCAGAGTCACCTGGTCCAGGTGAGGTCCAGTTGTGGAACACAGTCACCGGGTCCCAATTTTGTCCAGTTGAAGACCATGAACAACAGGGCCAGGTGAGGCCCGGATTGGGACCGGAGTCCCCAAATCCAGGTGAAGCCCAGGTGGGGACCACAGTCACAAGATCCAGGGTAGTCTCAGGTGCAGACCAGAATCACCAGGTCCTGGTGAGGAGCAGGTGGCAACCACACACACCAGGTCCCGGTGGGGCCCTGGTGCGGACCAGATGCTCGAGGTACATGAGAAGCTAGAAACTCTGCAGCCACCAGTTCCACATGATGTCCATGTGGGAATGAGAATCACCAGTTAGAGGTGAGGACCAGGTGGGGATCTGACTCACCATGTCCAGGTGAGACCCTGGTGGGAAACAGTGTCACCAAGTCCAGGTGTGGACCAGGTGAAGACCAGAGTTAACAGGTCCGGCTGGGTCACTGTTAGTGAACAGTGTAACCGTATCCTGATGCTACCAAGGTGGGTACCAGAGACACCAGGTCCTGGAGAGGCCCAGTTGGGACCAGAGACACGAGGTCCAGGTGATGTCCCAATCGGCACCACAGTCACCAGGTCAAGTGAGGCCATGCTTAGGATCAGAGTCACCAGTTACCGGTGAACCCAAGGTGGATCCAGAGTCACCTTGTACAGAAGAGGCCAAATCAGGACCAGAGTTACCAGGATCAGGTCAGTCCCAGTGGGGAATACAGTAAACATGTCCCGATGATGCCCAGGTAGAACCAGAGTCACCAGGTCCAGATGAGGCACAGTTGGGGAGCATATTCACTAGGTCCAGGTGAGGCCCAGTTGAGGACCAGAGTCACCAGATCTGGTTGAGGCCTACAGGGGTACCAGAATCACCTGGTACAGGAGACATCCAGATTGGGACCAGAGTCACCACTTCAGGGTGAGGCCCAGAGGGGGACGAGAATCACTAGGTCCAGGTGAGGCCCCAATGTGGACCTGAGAAACCAGGTCCCATGATGCCCATATGAGGACCTGAGTCACCAGGTCCAGGTGAGGTCCCTGTGGGAACCCGTCACCTCGTCCAGGTGAGGCACAGGTGGGACCACAGTCACCAGGTCCAAGTGAAGCCCAGGTATATAAGAGAGTATCTAGGTCCCAATGATGCCCAGGTAAGGACCAGAGTCAACAGGTCCAGGAGAGGCCCAAATATGGATCAGAGTCATTGTGTTCTAGGTGAGGCCAGAAGGACACCACAGGAACCAGGACAGGAGAGCGCCATATGGGAACCAGAGCCACCAGAGTCAGGTGAGGTCCAGGTGGGACCACAGTCAGAAGGTCCAGGTGAGGCGCAGGTGGCAACAGGATTCACCAAGTCCAGGTGAGGCCCAGGTGGCGACCTGTCACCAGATCCAGGTGTGGACCAGCTAAGGATTAGATTCACCAGGCCCAAGTGAAGCCCAAGGGGTGACCAGAGTCACCAGGTAAGGGTGAGGCCCAGAGGGATAACCAGAGTAACCAGTTTAGTTTGAGGCCCAAAATGGGACCAGAGGTCCCTGGTCAGAGTGACGCCCTGGTGTGGAAGATTATCCAGATCCCAATGATGCCAGGGTGAGGACCAGAGTCACTAGCGTCATGCAGGCGCAGATGGGGAACAGAATCACTAGGTCCTGGTGAGGCATAGAATAAGACCAGAGTCACCAGAATCAGGTGAGCCCCTTGTGGGAACCAGAGCCACTCAATCCAGCTGAGTCCCAGGTCCATGTGAGGCCCACGTGAGGACAAGATTCATCAGGTCGAATTGAGGCATGGCTGGGGACAAGAGTCACCAGGTCTGGGTGCGGCCTAGGTGGGGCATGATTCAGCAGTTCTGAGTTAGGTGAAAGTGGGGATGAGAGACACCAGGTCCAGGAGAGGCGAAACTGAGGACCAGAGGCAACAGATCCATGTGAGGTCCATGTTGGAAAGAGAGTCACCAGGTCCAGGAGAGGTCCAGGTGGGGACCAGAGTCACCAGATTCAGGTGAAGCTCAGGTGGGGACCAGAGTCACTAGGTCCAGATGAGGCCCTGGTTAGGACCAGAGATACCCGGTTCCCGTGAGGCCCCGGTGGGGATCAGAGGCAACAGGTCCATGTGAGGCCGGCTTGGAGACCATGGTCAACAAGTCTACTTGAGGCCCAGATGTGGAACAAGGTAAGCAGGTCCAGGTGAGTCCCCGGGGTGACAAAAGTCACCACGTCCAGGTGAGTCCCAGGTGGGGACGAGGATCACCATGTACAGGGCAGGCCCTTGAATGAACCAGAGTCAACAGTTCGAGGTCAGGCACAGGTGGCAACTTGTGTCAGCAGGTCCAAGTCAGGCCAAAGTTGGATTCACAGTCACTAGGGCACGGTGATACCCAGAGGGGGACCAGAGTCACATCGTCCAGGTGAGGTCCAGTTGTGGAACACAGTCACCGGGTCCCAATTGTGCCCAGTTGAGGACCATGGTCATCAGGACCAGGTGAGGCCCAGATGGGGACCGGAGTCCCCAAATCCAGGTGAAGCCCAGGTGGGGACCACAGGCACCAGATCCAGGGTAGTCTCAGGGGCAGACAAGAATCAGCAAAGTCAAGGTGAGGTGCAGGTGGCAACCACACTCAACAGGTCCCGGTGAGGCCCTGGTGGGTACCAGAGCCACGAGGCGCATGAGAAGCCAGAAACAGTGCAGCCACCAGGTCCACATGATGTCCATGTGGGAAGGAGAATCACCAGTTACATTGAGGCCCAGGTGGGGATCAGACTCACCATGTCCAGATGAGACCCAGGTGGGAACCAAAGTCACCATGTCCAGGTGTTCCCCAGGTGAAGACTACAGTTAATAGGTCCGGATGGGTCACTGTTAGTGAACAGTGTAACCATATCCTGATGCTACCCAGGTGGGGACCAGACACACCAGGGCCTGGTGAAGCCCAGGTGGGACAAGAGACATGAGGTTCAGTTGAGGTCCCGATGGGAACCACAGTCACCAGGTCAGGTGAGGCCATGCTTAAGTCAGAGTCACCATTTACAGGTGAGGCTCTGGTTGAGCCAGATTCACCTGGTACAGAAGAGGTCAAAGTCAGGACTAGAGTTACCAGGATCAGGTAAGTCCCAGTGGGGAATAAAGTAACCATGTGCCGATGATGCCCAGGTAGAACCAGAGTCACCAGGTCCAGATGAGGCGCAGTTGGGGAGCATGTTCACTAGGTCCCGTTGAGGCCCAGTAGAGGACCAGAGTCACTAGGTCTAGTTGAGGCATAGAGGGGTGCCATATTCACCTGGTCTTGGTGATATCCAGATGGGGACCAGAGTCACCATGTCAGGCTGAGACCCAGAGGGGATCCAGAGTCATCATGACCAGGTGAGGCTCAGGTGTGGAACAGAGTATCCAGGTCATAATGGTCCACAGGTGAGGACCAGAGTCACCAGATCTGGGTGAGGCCAGTTAGGATCAGAGGCACCAATTACAGGTGAGGCCAATAAGGTGTTCACAGCAATCAGGTCCAGGTGGGGAACAAAGTCACCAGGACTGGGTGAGGCCCAGATGGGGACCAGATTCACAAGGTCGAGGAGATTCCCAGATGATGACCAGAGTTACCAGTTCCGGGTGAGGACCAAGTAAGGACCATATTCACCAGGTCCAAGTGAGGCCCACGTGGGGACCTGTGTCACCAGGTATGGGTGAGGCACAGGTGGCAACCCCACTCACCAGGTCCAGGTGAGGCCAACCTGCAGGCCATGCAGTGGAACCATGTCCCGATGATGCCCAGGTAGGGACCAGACTTACCAGGTCCAGGTGAAGCCCAGATGGAGCATATTCACTAGGTCCAGGTGAGGCCCAGTTGAGGGCCAGAGGCACCAGATCTAGTTGAGAACTAGAGGGGTACCAGAATCACCTGGTCCAAGTGGCATCCAGATGGAGACCAGAGTCACCAGGTTAGGGTGAGGCCCAGAGAGGTTCCAGAGTCATCATGTCCAAGTGAGGCTCAGGTTTGGAACAGAGTCACCAGGTACCAATCATGTCCAGGTGAGGACCAGTGTCACCAGGTCTGGGTGACTCGCAGATAGGATCAGAGTCACCAGTTCCAGGTGAGGCCAAGAAAGAGTCCAAAGCAATCAGGTCCAGGTGGGGAACAATGTCACCAGGACTGGATGACGCCCAGATGGGGACCAGAAACACCAGGCCCAGGTGATTCCCAGGTGGTGACCAGAGTTACGAGTTCCGGGTGAGAACAAGGTAAGGACCAGATTCACCCGGTCCAAGTGAGGGCCACGTGGGGACCTGTGTCACCAGGCAAGGGTGAGGCACAGGTGACAACCCCACTCCCCAGGTCCAGGAGATGCCAAACTGCAGGCCATGCAGAGGAACCATGTCCCGATGATGCCCAGTAGGGACTAGAGTTACCAGGTCCAGGTGATGCCAACCTGCAGGCCATGTGTGGAACCATGTCCCGATGATGCACAGATAGGGATCAGAGTTACAAGGTCCAGGGGAGGCCAACCTGCAGGCCATGCAGTGGAACCATATCCCTATGATGCCCAGGTAGGGACCAGAGTCACCAGGTCCAAATGAGGCCAAGATGGATCATATTCACTAGGTCCAGGTGAGGCCCAGTTGAGGACCAGATTCACCATATATGGTTGAGGCCTAGAAGGGTACCAGGATCCCCTGGTCCAGGTGACATCCAGATGGGGACCAGAGTCACCAGGTCAGGGTGAGGCCCAGAGAGGTTCCAGAGTCATCATGTCCAGGTGAGGCTCAGGTGTAGAACAGAGTCACCATGTACCAATGATGCCCAGGTGAGGACCAGAGTCACCAGGTCTGGGTGACGAGCAGATAGGATCAAGTCACCAGTTCCAGGTGAGGTCAAGAAAGAGTCCACAGCAATCAGGTCCCGGTGGGGAACAAAGCCACCAGGACTGGGTGAGGCCAGGTGGGGACCAGATTCACCAGGTCCAGGTGAGGCCTAAGTGGTGACCAGAGTCCCCGGGTCTGGGAGAGGACCAGGTAAGGACCAGATTCACCAGATCCAAGAGGCCCACGTGGAAACCTGAGTCACCAGGTATGGGTGAGGTCCTGGTGGCAAACCCACTCACCAGGTCCAGGTGAGGCCATCATGCAGGCCAGAGTCACCAGATCCAGGTGAGTCCCTAGTGGGGACCGGCGTCACCAGGTAAATGTGAGGTCTACAAAAACACCACAGTACCAGGTCCAGGTGTGGTTCATGTGGGAAAGAGAGTCACCAGGTCCAGGTGAGACCCAGGTGGACACCACAGTCACTAGGTCCAGATTGAGGCCTAGGTGGGGGGACCAGAGTCATCAGGACCAGTTGAGGCCAAAGTATGGAGCAAAGTTATCATGTCCAGGTGAGGCCCAGGTGGGGAACAGAGTAACCATGTCCCATTGATGCCAAGTGGGAAAAGAGTCACAGGGTCCAGACGAGGCCTAAGTGAGGAGTAGATTCACCAGGTCCTGTTGTGGCCCAGTTGAGGACCAGTGTCCCCAGCTCCGCGTGAGTCCCAGAGGGGGACCAGAGTCACCGGTTCTGGTGATATCCAGATGGGGACCAGAGTCACCACGTCAGGGTGAGGCCCAGAGGGGGCGAGAGTCACTAGGTCCAGGTGAGGACCCGATGTGGAACTGAGAAACCAGGTCCCAATATGCCCATATGAGGACCTGAGTCACCAGGTCCAGGTGAGGTCCCTGTGGGAACCAGTCACCTCGTCCAGGTGAGACCCAGGTGGGACCACACTCACCAGGCCAAGTTATATAAGAGAGTATCCAGGTCCCAATGATGCCCAGGTTAGGACCAGAGTCAACAGGTCCAGGAGAGGCCCAAATATGGATCAGAGTCATTGTGTTCCAGGTGAGGCCAGAGGGAGACCAGAGAAACCAGGTCCAGGAGAGCCCCATATGGGAACCAGAGCCACCAGATCCAGGTGAGGTCCAGGTGGGACCACAGTCACAAGGTCCAGTGAGGGGCAGGTGGCAACAGGATTCAACAAGTCCAGGTGAGGCCCAGGTGGCGACCACTCACCAGATCCAGGTGAGGACCAACTAAGGACCAGATTCACCAGGCCCAAGTGAAGCCCAAGGGGTGACCAGATTCAACAGGTAAGGGTGAGTCCCAGAGGGGGAACCAGAGTATCCAGTTTAGTTTGAGGCCCAGAATGGGACCAGAGGTCCCTGGTCAAAGTGAGGCCCAGGTGTGGAATAGAGTATCCAGGTCCCAATGATGCCTGGGTGAGGACAGAGACACTAAGCCATGCAGGCCCAAATGGGGAACAGAATCAGTAGGTCCTGGTGAGGCATAGAAAAAGACCCCAGTCACCAGTATCAGGTGAGCCCTTTGTGGGAACCAGAGCCACTCTATCCAGCTGAGTCCCAGGTCCATGTAAGGCCCACGTGAGGACCAGATTCATCAGGTCGATGAGGCATAGCTGGGGACAAGAGACACCATGTCTGGGTGCGGCCTAAGTGGGGCAAGATTCAGCAGTTCTGAGTTAGGTCAAAGTGGGGACGAGAGACACCAGTTCCAGGTGAGTCCAAACTGAGGACCAGAGTCACCAGATCCATGTGAGGTCCATGTTGGAAAGATAGTCACCAGGACCAGGAGAGGTCCAGGTGGGGACCAGAGTCAACAGATCCAGGTGAAGTCCAGGTGGGGACCAGAGTCACCAGATCCAGGTGAAGCCCAGGTGGGGACCAGAGTCACTAGGTGCAGATGAGGCCCAGGTGAGGACCAGAGTTACCAGGTACACGTGAGGCGCTGGTACGTATCAGAGGCAACAGGTCCATGTGAGGCCGCCTTGGGGACCATGGTCAACAGGTCTACTTGAGGCCCATGTGTGGGACACAGTAACCAGGTTCAGGTGAGTCCCCGGTGGTGACAAGAGTCACCACGTCCAGGTGAGGGCCAGGTGGGGACCAGGATCACCAGGTCCAGGGGAGGCCCTTGAAAGAACCAGAGTCAACAGTTCGACGTCAGGCGCAGGAGGCAACCAGGGTCACCAGGTCCAACTCAGGCCAAAGTGGGGTTCACAGTCACTAGGGCACGGTGAGACCCAGAGGGGGACCAGAGTCACCTGGTCCAGGTGAGGTCCAGTTGTGGAACACAGTCACCGGGTCCCAATTTTGCCCAGTTGAGGACCATGGTCAACTGGGGCCGGTTAGGCCCAATGGGGACCAGAGTCCCCAAATCCAGGTGAAGCCGAGGTGGGGACCACAGTCACCAGATCCAGGGTAGTCTCGGGTTCAGACCAGAATCACCAGGTCCAGGTGAGTTGCAGGTGGCAACCACACACACCAGGTCCCGGTTAGGCCCTGGTGGGGACCAGAGTCACGAGGTTCATGAGAAGCTAGAAACACTACAGCCAAAAGGTCCCCATGATGTCCGTGTGGGAACGAGAATCACCAGTTACAGGTGAGTACCAGGTGGTGAACTGACTCTCCATGTAGAGGTGAGACCCATGTGGGAACCAGTGTCACCATGTCCAGTTGTGGCCCAGGTGAAGACCAGAGTAATAGGTCCGGTTGGGTCACTGTTAGTGAACAGTGTAACCATATCCTGATGCTACCCAGGTGGTTAACAGAGACACCAGGTCCTGGTGAGGTCCAGGTGGGCCCAGAGACATGAGGTCCAGGTGAGGTCCCACTGGGATCCACAGTCACCACGTCAGGTGAGGCCATATTAGGATCAGAGTCACCAGTTACAGGTGAAGCCCAAGTGGATCAGAGTCACCTGGTACAGAAGAGGCCAAAGTCAGGACCAGAGTTACCAGGATCAGGTCAGTCCCATTGGGGTATAGAGTAACCATGTCCCGGTGATGCCCAGGTAGACCCAGAGTCACCAGGTCCAGATGAGGCGCAGGTGGGGAGCATATTCACTAGGTCCCGGTGAGGCCCAGTTGAGGACCAGAGTCACTAGGTCTAGTTGAGGTCTAGAGGGGTACCAGATTCACCTGGTCTAGGTGACATCCAGATGGGGACCAGAGTCACCATGTCAGGCTGAGGCCCAGAGGGGTTCCAGAGTCATCATGTCCAGGTGAGGCTCAGGTGTGGAACAGAGTATCCAGGTCATAATGGTCCACAGGTGAGGACCAGAGTCACCAGATCTCGGAGAGGCCCAGTTAGGATCAGAGTCACCGGTTCCAGTTGAAGCCAAGAAGGAGTCCACAGCAATCAGGTCCAGGTGGGGAAAAAATTCACCAGGACTGGGGGAGGACTAGATGCGGACCAGATTCACCAGGTCATGGTTATTCCCAGGTAGTGACCAGAGTCACCGTTCCAGGTGAGGACCAGGTAAGGACCAGATTCACCAGATCAAAGTGAGGCACACGTGCGGACCTGTGTCACCAGGTATGGGTGAGGTCCAGGCGACAACCCCACTCACCAGGTCCATGTGAGGACAACCTGCTGGCCATGCAGAGGAACCGTGTCTCGATGATGCCCACGTAGGGACTAGAGTTACCAGGTCCAGGTGAGGCCAACCTGCAGGCCATGCAGTGGAACCAGGTCCTGATGATGCCGAGGTAGGACAATATTTACCAGGTCCAGGTGAGGCCAACCTGCAAGTCATGCAGTGGAACCATGTCCCGATGATGCCCAGGTAGGGACCAGAGTCACCAGGTTAAAATGAGGACAGATTGAGCATATTCACTAGTTGCAGGTGAGGCCCAGTTGAGGACCAGAGTCACCAGATCTGGTTGAGACCTAGAGGGGTAGCAGATTCACCTGGTCCAGGTGACATCCACATGGGGACCAGAGTCACCAGGTCAGGGTGAGGCCTAGAGAGGTTGCAGAGTCATCATGTCCAGGTGAGGCTCAGGTGTGGAACAGAGTCATCAGGTACCAATTATGCCCAGGTGAGGACCAGAGTCACCAGGTATTGGTGACGCGCAGATAGGATCAGAGTCACCAGATCCAGGTGAGGCCCAGAAAGAGTCCACAGCAATCAGGTCCAGGTGGGGAACAAAGTCACCAGGACTGGGTGAGGCCCAGATGGGGACCAGATTCAACAGGACCAGGTGAGGCCCAGATGGTGACCAGAGTCCCCGAGTCTGGGAGAGGACCAGGTAAGGACCAGATTCACCAGCTCCAAGAGGCCCACTTGGGGACCTGAGTCACCAGGTATGGATGAGGCCCAGGTGGCAACCCCAATCACCAGGTCCAGGTGAGGCCAACCTGCAGGCCAGAGTCACCAGATCCAGGTGAGAACCTAGTGTGGACCAGAGTCACCAGGTAAATGTGAGTCTACAAGAAAACCACAGTCACCAGGTCCAGTTTTTGTTCATGTGGGAACGAGAGTCACCAGGTCCAGGTGAGACCCAGGTGGGGACCACAGTCACCAGGTACAGATTGAGGCCTAGGTGGGTGGACCAGTGTCATCAGGACCAGTAGAGGCCAAAGTGTGGAGCAAAGTTATCATGTCCAGGTGAGGCCCAGTTGGAGAACAGAGTAACCATGTCCCACTGATGCCAGGTGGAAAAAGAGTCACAAGGTCCAGACGAGGTCTAAGTGAGGAGTAGATTCACTAGGTCCTGTTGAGGCCCAGTTGAGGACCAGTGTCCACAGCTGCGGATGAGTCCCAGAGGGGGACCAGAGTCACCCGGTTCTGGTGGTATCCAGGTGGTGACCAGAGTCAGCACGTCACGGTGAGGCCAAGAGTGGGACGAGAATCACTAGGTCCAGGTGAAGCCACGATGTGGAATTGAGAAACCAGGTTCCATGGTGCCATAAGAGGACCTGAGTCACCAGGTCCATGTGAGGCCCCTGTGGGAACCAGTCACCTCGTCCACGTGAGGCCCAGGTGGGACCACAGTCACCAGGTCCAGGTGAGGCCCAGGTATATAAGAGAGTATCCAGGTGCCAATGATGCCCAGGTAAGGACGAGAGTCAACAGGTCCAGGAGAGGCCCAAATATGGATCAGAGTCATTGTGTTCCAGGTGAGGCCCGAAGGAGACCACAGGAACCAGGTCCAGGAGAGCCCCATATGGGAAACAGAGCCACTAGATCCAGGTGAGGTCCAGGTGGGACCACAGTCACAAGGTCCAGGGGAGGCGCAGGTGGCAACAGGTTTCACCAAGTCCAGGTGAGGCCCAGTTGGCGATCAGTCACCAGATCCAGGTACGGACCAGCTAAGGACCAGATTCACCAGGCCCAAGTGAAGCCCAAGGGGTGTCCAGAGTCACCAGGTATGGGTGAGGCCCAGAGGGGGAACCAGAGTAACCAGTTTAGTTTGAGACCCAGAATGGGACCAGAGGTCACTGGTCAAAATGAGGCCCAGGTGTGGAGTAGAGTATCCAGGTCCCAAAGGCACCTGGGTGAGGACTAGAGTCACTAGGGCCATGCAGGCCCAGATGGGGAACAGAATCACTAGGTCCTGTTGAGGCATTGAATAAGACCACACTCAGCAGTATCACGTGAGACCCTTGTGGGAACCAGAGCCACTCTATCCAGCTGAGTCCCAGGTCCATGTGAGGCCCATGTGAGGACCAGATTCATCAGGTCGAATTGAAGCAACGCTGGGGACAAGAGTCACCAGGTTTGGGTGCGGCCTAGGTGGGGCAAGATTCAGCAGTACTGAGTTAGGTTAAAGTGGGGCCGAGAGACACCAGGTCCAGGTGAGGCCAAACTGAAGACCAGAGTCACCAGATCCAGGCGAGGTCCATGTTGGAAAAAGAGTCACCAGGTCAAGGAGCGGTCCAGGTGGGGACCAGAGTCACCAGATCCAGGTGAAGTCCAGGTGGGGACCAGAGTCACTAGATCCAGGTGAAACCCAGGTGGGGACCAGAGTCACTAGGTCCAGATGAGGCCCAGGTGAGGACTAGTGTTACCAGGTACATGTGAGGCCCCGGTGGAGATCAGAGGCGCCAGGTCCATGTGAGGCCGGTTTGGGGACCATGGTCAACAGGTCTATTTGAGGTCCAGGTGTGGAACACAATAACCAGGTCCAGGTGAGTCCCCGGTGGTGACAAGAGTCACCACGTCCAGGTGAGGCCCAGGTGGGGACCAGGATCACCAGGTACAGGGGAGGCCCTTAAAAGAACCAGAGTCTACAGTTCGAGGTCAGGCACAGGTGGCAACCAGGGTCAGCAGATCCAAGACAGGCCAAAGTGGGGTTCCCAGCACTAGGGCACGGTGAGACCCAGACGGGGACCAGAGTCACCTGGTCCAGGTGAGGTCCAGTTGTGGAACACAGTCACCGGGTCCCAATTTTGCCCAGTTGAGGACCACGGTCAACTGAGCCAGGTGAGGCCCAGAGGGGGACCGGAGCCCCAAATCCAGGTGAAGCCCAGGTGGGGACCACAGTCACCAGATCCAGGGTAGTCTCGGTTACAGACCAGGATCACCACGTCCAGGTCAGGTGCAGGTGGCAACCACACTCACCAGGTCCCGGTGAGGCCCTGGTGGGGACCAGAGTCACGAGGTACATGAGAAGCTAGAAACACTGCAGCCACCAGGTCCACATGATGTCCATGTGGGAACGAGAATCACCAGTTACAGGGGAGGACCATTGGGGATCCGACTCACCATGTCCAGGTGACACCCAGGTGGGAACCAGTGTCACCATGTCCAGTGTGGCCCAGGTGAATACCAGAGTTAATAGGTCCGGCTGCGTCATTGTTAGTGAACAGTGTAACCATATCCTGATGCTACCAAGGAAGGTACGAGAGACACCAGGTCCTGGTGAGGCTCTGGTGGGACCGGAGACATGAGGTCCAGGTGAGGTCCCGATGGGAACCACAGTCACCAGGTCAGGTGAGGCCATGCTTAGGATTAGAGTCACCAGTTACAGGTTAGGCCCAGGTGGAGCCAGAGTCACCTGGTAAAGAAGAGGCCAAAGTCAGGAGCAGAGTTACCAGGATCAGGCCAGTCCCAGTGGGGAATAGAGTAACCATGTCCCGATGATGCCCAGGGAGAACCAGAGTCACCAGTTCCAGATGAGGCGCAGGTGGGGAGCATGTTCACTAGGTCCTGGTGAGGCCCAGTTGAGGATCAGAGTCACCAGGTCAAGTTGAGGCCTAGAAGGGAACCAGGTTAACCTGGTCTAGGTGATATCCAGAAGGGGACTAGCGTCACCATGTCAGGGTGAGGCCCAGAGGGGATCCAGAGTCATCATGTCCAGGTGAGTCTCAGGTGTGGAGCAGAGTATCCAGGTCATAATGGTCCACAGGTGAGGACCAGAGTGACCAGATCTGGGTTACGCGCAGATAGGATCAGAGTCACAAATCCAGGTGAGGCCAAGAAAGAGTCCACAGAAATCAGGTCCAGGTGGGGAACAAAGTCACCAGGACTGGGTGAGGCCCAGATGTGGACCAGATTCACCAGGTCCAAGTGAGGCCCAGGTGTTGAGCAGAGTCCCTGGGTCTGGGAGAGGACCAGGTAAGGACCAGGTTCACCAGGTTCAAGAGACCCACGTGGGGAATTAGTCACCAGTTATGGGTTAGGCCCAGGTGGCAACACCACTTACCAGGTCCAGGTGACGCCAACCTGCAGGCAAGAGTCACCAGGTCCAGGTGAGACCCAGGTGGGGACCACAGTCACCAGGTGCAGTTTGTGGCTTACGTGGGGGGACCAGAGTCATCAGGACCATTTGAGGCCAAAGTGTGCAGCAAATTTATCATGTCCAAGTGAGCCCCAGGTGGGGAACAGAGTAACCATGTCCCATTGATGCCAGGTGGAAAAAGAGTCACAAGGTCCAGATGAGGCCTAAGTGAGGAGTGGATTCACCAGGTCCTTTTGAGGCCCAGTTGAGGACCAGTGTCACCAGCTCCGGGTGAGTCCCAGAGGGGGACCAGAGTCACCCGGTTCTGGTGATATCCAGGTGGGGACCAGAGTCACCACGTCAGGGTGAGTCCCAGACGGGGACGAGAATCACTAGGTCCAGGTGAAGCCCCGATGTGGAACTGAGAAACCAGGTCCCATGATGCCCATTTGAGGACCTGAGTCACCAGGTCCAGGTGAGGTCCCTGTGGGAACCAGTGACCTCATCCAGGTGAGGCCCAGGTGGGACCACAGTCATCAGGTCCAGGTGAGGCCCAGGTATATAAGAGCGTATCCAGGTCCCAATGAATGCCCAGGTAAGGACGAGAGTCAACAGGTCCAGGAGAGGCCCAAATATGGATCAGAGTCATTGTGTTCCAGGTGAGGCCAGATGGAGACCACAGGAACCAGGTCCAGGAGAGCCCCATATGGGAACCAGAGACACCAGATCCAGGTGAGGTCCACGTGGGACCACAGTTACAAGGTCCAGGTGAGGCGCTGTTGGCACCAGGGTTCACCTAGTCCAGGTGAGGCCCAGGTGGCGACCAGTCACCAGATCCAGGTGAGGACCAGCTAAGTACCAGATTCACCAGGCCCATGTGAACCCCAAGGGGTGACCAGAGTCACCAGGTAAGGGTAGGGACCAGAGGGGGAACCAGAGTAACCAGTTTAGTTTGCGTCCCAGAATGCGCCAAAGGTTCCTGTTCAAAGTGAGACCCAGGTGTGGAATAGAGTATCGAGGTCCCAATGGTTCCTGGGTGAGGACTAGAGTCACTAGGGCCATGCAGGCCCAGATGGGGAACAGAATCACTAGGTCCTGGTGAGGCATAGAATAAGACCTCACTCAGTAGTATCAGGTGAGCCCCTTGTGGGAACCAGAGCCACTCAACGAGCTGAGTCCCAGGTCCATGTGAGGCCCACGTGAGGACCAGATTCATCAGGTCGAATTGAGGCATAGCTGGGGACAAGAGTCACCAGGTCTGGGTGCGGCCTAGGTGGGGCAAGATTCAGCAGTTCTGATATAGGTCAAAGTGGGGCCGAGAGACACCAGGTCCAGGTGAGGCCAAACTGAGGACCAGAGTCACCAGATCCAGGTGAGGTCCAGGTGGGGACCAGAGTCACTAGGTCCAGATGAGACACAGGTGGGGACCAGAGTTACCAGTTACACGTGAGGCCCAGCTGGGGATCAGAGACAACAGGTCCATGTGAGGCCGGCTTGGGGACCATGGTCAACAGGACTACTTGAGGCCCAGGTGTGGAACACAGTAAGCAGGTCCAGGTGAGGCCCCGGTGGTGGCAAGAGTCACCACGTCCAGGTGAGTCCCAGGTGGGCACCAGGATCAACATGTACAGGGGAGGCACTTGAAAGAACCACAGTCAACAGTTCGAAATCAGACACAGGTGGCAACCAGGGTCAGAAGGTTCAAGTCAGGACAAAGTGGGGTTCACAGTCACTACGGCACGGTGATACACTGAGTGGGACCAGAGTCACCTGGTCCAGTTGAGGTCCACTTGTGGAACACAGTCACCGGGTCGCAGTTTTGCCAGGTTGAGGACCATGGTCAACAGGGCCAGGTGAGGCCCAGATGGGGACCTGAGTCCCCAAAGCAGTGAAGCCGAGGTGGGGACCACATCACCATATCCAGGGTAGTCTCACGTGCAGACCAGAATCATCAGGTCCAGGTGAGGTGCAGGTGGCAACCAAACGCACCAGGTCCCGGTGAGGCCCTGGTGGGGACCAGAGTCACGAGGTACATGAGAATCTAGAAACTCTACAGCCACCAGGTCCACATGATGTACATATGGGAACGAGAATCACCAGTTACAGGTGAGGACCTGGTGGGGATCCGACTCACAATGTCCAGGTGAGACCCATGTGGGAACCAGTGTCACCATGTCCAGTTGTGGCCCAGGTGAAGACCAGAGTTAATAGGTCCGGCTGGGTCACTGATAGTGAACAGTGTAACCATATCCTGATGCTACCCAGGTGGGTACCAGAGACACCAGGTCCTGGTGAAGCCCAGGTGGGACCAGAGACATGAGGTCCAGGTGAGGTCCGATGAGAACCACAGTCACAGGTCAGGTGAGGCCATGCTTTGGATCAGAGTCACCAGTTACTGGTGAGACCCAGGTTTGAGCCAGAGTCACCTGGTACAGAAGATGCCAACGTCAGGACCAGAGTTACCAGGATCAGGTCTGTCCCAGTGGGGAATAGAGTAACCATGTCCCGGTGACGCCCAGGTAGAACCAGAGTCACCAGGTCCAGATGAGGCGCAGGTGGGGAGCATGTTCACTAGGTCCCGGTGAGGCCCAGTTGAGGCCCAGAGTCACCAGGACAAGTTGAGGCCTAGAGTGTTTCCAGATTCACCTGGTCTAGGTGACATCCAGACGGGGACCAGAGTCACCATGTCAGGGTGAGGCCCAGAGGGGATCCAGAGTCAGCATGTCCAGGTGAGGCTCAGGTGTGGAACAAAGTATCCAGGTCATAATGGTCCACAGGTGAGTAGCAGAGTCACCAGATCTGGGTGAGGCCCAGTTAGGATCAGAGTCAACAGTTCCAGTTGAGGCCAAGAAGGAGTCCAAAGCAATCAGGTCCAGGTGGGGAAGAAAGTCAACAGGACTGGGTGAGGCCCAGATGGAGACCAGAATCACCAGGTCCAAGTGAGGCCCACGTGGGGACCTGTGTCACCAGGTATTTGTGAGCCCCAGGTGGCAACCCCACTCACCAGGTCCGGCTGAGGCCAACATGCTGGCCATGCAGAGGAACCGTGTCCCGATGATGTCCAGGTAGGGACCAGAGTTACCAGGTCCAGGTGAGGCCAACCTGCAGGCCATGCAGTGGAACCATGTCCCGATGTTGCCCACGTAGGTACCAGAGGCACGAGCTCCAAATGAGGCCCAGATGGAGCATATTCACTAGGTCCAGGTGAGGCCCAGTTGAGGACCAGAGTCACCAGATCTGGTTGAGGCCTAGAGGGGTACCAGAATCCCCTGGTCCAGGTGACATACAGGTGGGGACCAGAGTCACCAGGTCAGGGTGAGGCACAGAGAGGTTCGAGAGTCATCATGTCCAGCTGAGGCTCAGCTGTGGAACAGAGTCACCAGGTACCAATGATGCCAAGTGAGGACCAGAGTCACCAGATCTGGGTGACGCGCAGATAGGATCAGAGTCACCAGGTCCAGGTGAGGCCAAGAAAGAGTCCACAGCAATCAGGTCCAGGTGGGGAACAAAGTCACCAGGACTGGGTGAGGCCAGGTGGGGACCAGATTCACCAGGTCCATGTGAGGCCCAGGTGGTGACCAGAGTCCCCGGTTCTGGGAGAGGACCAGGTAAGGACCAGAATCACCAGGTCCAAGAGGCCCACGTGGGGACCTGAGTCACCAGGTATGGGTGAGGCCCAGGTGGCAACCCCAATCACCAGGTCCAGGTGAGGCCAGCCTGCAGGCCAGAGTCACCAGATCCAGGTGAGGCCCGGTGGGGACGGGAGTCACAAGGTAAATGTGAGTCTACAAGAACACCAGAGTCACCAGGTCCAGGTGTGGTTCATGTGGGAACAGGAGTCACCAGATCCAGCTGAGAATCAGTTGGGGACGACAAGTCACCAGGTCCAGATTGAGGCCTAGGTTGGGGGACGAGAGTCATCAGGACCAGTTGAGGCCAAAGTGTGCAGCAAAGTTATGTCAAGGTGAGGACCAGGTGGGGAACAGAGTAACCATGTCCCATTGATGCCATGTGGGAAAAGAGTCACAAGGTCCAGACGAAGCCTAAGTTTGGAGTAGATTCACCAGGTCCTGTTGAGGCCCAGCTGAGGACCAGTGTCCCCAGCTCCGGGTGTGTCACCCGGTTCTGGTGATATCCAGGTAGGGACCAGTGTCACAAGTCAGGGTGAGGCCCAGTGGGGACGAGAATCACTAGGTCCAGGTGAGGCCCCGATGTGGAACTGTGAAACCAGGTCCCAAGATGCCCATATGAGGACCTGAGTCACCAGGTCCAGGTGATGTCCCTGTGGGAACCAGTCACCCCGTCCAGGTGAGGCCCAGGTGGGACCACAGTCACCAGGTCCTGGTGAGGTCCAGGTATATAAGATAGTATCCAGGTCCCAATGATGCACAGGTAAGGATCAGAGTCAACAAGTCCAGGAGAGGTCCAAATATGGATCAGAGTCATTGTGTTCCAGGTGAGACCAGATGGAGACCACAGGAACCAGGTCCAGGAGAGCCCCATATGGGAACCAGATCTACCAGATCCAGGTGAGGTCCAGGAGGGACCACAGTCACAAGGTCCAGGTGAGGCGCAGGTGGCAACATGATTCACCAAGTCCAGGTGAGGCCCACGTGGTGACCTGTCACCAGATCCAGGTGCGGACCAGCTAGGAACCAGATTCACCAGGCCCAATTGAAGTCCAAGGGGTGACGAGAGTCAACAGGTAAGGGTGAGGTCCCGAGGGGGAACCAGAGTAACCAGTTTAGTTTGAGGCCCAGAATGGGACCAGAGGTCCCTGGACAAAGTGAGGCCCAGGTGTGGAATAGAGTATCCAGGTCCCAATGATGCCTGTGTGAGGACCAGATTCACTAGGGCCATGAAAGCCCAGATGGGGACCAGATTCACCCGGTCCAGGTGATTCCCAGGTGGTGACCAGAGTTACCAGTTCTGGGTGAGGACCAGGTAGGTACCAGATTCACCAGGTCCAAGTGAGGCCCACGGGGGGACCTGTGTCACCAGGTATGGGTGAGGCCCTAGTGGCAACCCCACTCACCAGGTCCAGGTGAGGCCAACCTGCAGGCCATGCAGAGGTACCGTGTCCCGATGAAGCCCAGGTAGGGATCAGAGTTACCAGGTCCAGGTGAGGCCAACCTGCAGGCCATGCAGAGGAACCGTGTCCCGATGAAGCCCAGGTAGGGACCAGAGTCACCAGCTCCATATGAGGCCCAGATCGAGTATATTCACTAGGTCCAAGTGAGGCCCATTTGAGGACCAGAGTCACCAGATCTGGTTGAGGCCTAGAGGGGTACCAGAATCACCTGGTCCAGGTGACATCCAGATGGGGACCAGAGTCACCAGGTCAGGGTGAGGCCCAGAGAGGTTCCAGAGTCACCAGTTCCAGGTGAGGCAAAGAAAGAGTCCACAGCAATCAGGTCCAGGTGCGGAACAAAGTAAACCGGACTGGGTGAGGCCCAGATGGGGACAAGATTCACCTTGTCCAGGTGAGGCCCAGGTGATGACCAGAGACCCCAGGTTGGGATAGGACCAGGTAAGGACCAGAATCACCAGGTCCAAGAGGACGACGTGGGGACCTGAGTCACCAGGTATGGGTGAGCCCCAGGTGGCAATCCCACTCACCGGTTCCAGGTGAGGCCAACCTGCAGGCCATGTAGTGGAATTATGTCCCGATGTTGCCCAGGTAGGGACCCGAGTCACCAGGTCCAAATGAGGCCAAGATGGAGCATATCCTCTAAGTCCAGGTGAGTCCCAGTTGAGGACCAGAGTCACCAGATCTGGTTGAGGTCTAGAGGGGTACCAGAATCACCTGGTCCAGGTTACATCCTAATGGGGACCAGAGTCACAAGGTCAGGGTGATGCCCAGAGTAGTTCCAGAGTCATCATGTCCAGGTGAGGCTCAGATGTGGAACAGAGTATCCAGGTCATAATGGTCCACAGGTTAAGACCAGATTCAGCAGATTTATGTGAGGCCCACTTAGGATCAGAGTAACTAGTTCCAGGTGAGGCCAAGAAGGAGTCCACAGCAATCAGGTCTAGGTGGGGAACAAAGTCGCCAGGACTGGGAAGGCCCAGACGGGGACCAGATTCACAAGGTCCAGGATTCCCAGATGATGACCGGAGTTACCAGTTCCGGGTGAGGACCAGGTAAGGACCAGATTCACCAGGTCGAAGTGTGGCCCACGTGGGGACCCGTGTCACCAGGTATGGGTGAGACCCAGGTGGCAACCACACTCACCAGGTCCAGATGAGGCCAACCTGCAGGCAATGCAGAGTAACCATGTTCTGATGATGCCCAGGTAGGGACCAGAGTTCCAGGTCCAAATGAGGCCCAGATGGATTATATTCACTTGGTCCAGGTGAGGCCCATGTGAGGACCAGAGTCACCAGATCTGGTTGACCCTAGAGGGGTACCAGAATCACCTGGACCAGGTGAAATCCAGATGGGGACCAGAGTCACCAGGTCAGGGTGAGGCCTAGAGAGGTTCCAGAGTCATCATGTGCAGGTGTGACTCCGGTGTGGAAGAGAGTATCCAGGTCATAATTGTCCATAGGTGAGGACCAGAGTCACCAGATCTGGGTGAGGCCCAGTTAGGATCAGAGTCACCAGTTCCAGGTGAGGTCAAGAAGGAGTCCACAGCAATCAGGTCCAGGTGGGGAACAAAGTCATCAGGACTGGGTGAAGCCCAGATGGGGACCAGATTCACCAGGTCCACGTGATTCCCAGGTGGTGACCAGATTTACCAGATTCACCAAGTCCAGGTGATTCTCAGAAGGTGACCAGAATTACCAGATACACCAGATCCAAGTTAGACCCACGTGGGGACCTGTGTCACCTAGTATGGGTGAGGCCCAAGTGGTAACCCCACTCACCAGGTCCAGGTGAGGCCATCCTGCAGGCCTTGCAGTGGAACCACGTCCCGAAGATGCCCATCTAGGGACTAGAGTTACCAGGTCCAGGTGAGGACAACCTGCAGGCAAGAGTCACCAGATCCAGGTGGGGACCAGAGTCTCCAGGTAAATGTGAGTCTACAAGAACACCACAGTCACCAGGTCCAGGTGTGGTTCCTGTGGGAACGAGAGTCACCAGGTCCATGTGAGAACCTGGTGGGGACCACAGTCACCAGGTCCAGATTGTGGCCTAGGTGGGGGGACGAGAGTCATCAGGACCATTTGAGGCCAAAGTGTGGAGGAAAGTTATCGTGTCCAGGTTAGGCCCAGGTGGGGAACAGAGTAACCGTGTCCTATTGATGCCAGGTGGGAAAAGAGTCACAAGGTCCAGATGAGGCCTAAGTGAGGAGTAGATTCACCAGGTCCTGTTGAGGCCCAGTTGAGGCCCAGTGTCCCCAGCTCCGGGTGAGTCCCAGAGGGGGACCAGAGTCACCCGGTTCTGGTGATATCCAGGTGGGGACAAGAGTCACCACGTCATGGTGAGGCCCAGAGGGGGACGAGAGTCACTAGGTCCAGATGAGGTCCCGATGTGGAAATGAGAAACCAGGTCCCATGATGCCCATATGAGGACCTGAGTCACCAGGTCCAGGTGAGTTCCCTGCGGGAACCAGTCACCCCGTCCAGGTGAGGCCCAGGTTGGACCACAGTCACCATGGCCAGGTGAGGCCCAGGTATATAAGAGAGTATCCAGGTCCCAATGATGCCCAGGTAAGGACCAGAGTCAACAGGTTCAGGAGAGGCCCAAATATGGATCAGAGTCATTGTGTTCCAGGTGAGTCCAGATGGAGACCACAGGAACCAGGTCCAGGAGAGCCCCATATGGGAACCGGAGCAACCAGATCCAGGAGAGGTTCAGGTGGGACCACAGTCACAAGGTCCAGGTAAGGTGCAGGTGGCAACAGGATTTACCAAGTCCAGGTGAGGCCCAGGTGGCGACCAGTCACCAGATCCAGGTCAAAACCAGCTAAGGTCCAGATTCACCAGCCCCAAGTGAAGCCCATGGGGTGACTAGAGTCACCAGGTAAGGGTGAGGCCCAGAGGGGCAACCAGAGTAACCAGTTTAGTTTGAGGCCCATAATGGGACCAGAGATCCCGGGTCAAAGTGAGGCGCAGGTGTGGAATAGAGTATCCAGGTCCGAATGATGCCTGGGTGAGGACCAGAGTCACTAAGGCCATGCAGGCCCAGATGGGGAACAAAATCACTAGGTCCTGGTGAGGCATAGAATAAGACCACAGTCACCAGTATCAGGGGAGGCACTTGTGGGAACCAGAGCCACTCTATGCAGCTGAGTCCCAGGTCCATGTGAGGCCCACGTGAGGACCAGATTCATCAGGTCGAATTGAGGCATAGCTGGGGACAAGAGTCATCAGGTCTGGGTGCGGCCTAGATGGGGCAAGATTCAGCAGTTCTGAGTTAGGTCAAAGTGGGGATGAGAGACCTTAGGTCCAGGTGAGGCCAAAGTGGGGACGAGAGTCACCAGATCCAGGTGAGGTCCAGGTGGGGACCAGAGTCACCAGATCCAGGTGAATTCCAGGTGGGACCAGAGTGACCAGATGCAGGTGAAGCCCAGGTGGGGACGAGAGTCACTAGGTCCAGATGAGACCCATGTGAGGACCAGAGTTACCAGGTACACGTGAGGCCCCGGTGGGGATCAGAGGCAAAAGGTCCATGTGATTCTGTCTTGGGGACCATGGTGATCAGGTATACTTGTGGCCCAGGTGTGGATCACAGTAAGCAGGTCCAAGGGAGTCCCCGGTGGTGACAAGGGTCACCATGTCCAGGTAAGTCCCAGGTGGGGACCAGGATCACCAGGACCAGGGGAGGCCCTTGAAAGAACCAGAGTCAACAGTTCGAGGTCAGGCGCAGGTGGCAACCAGGGTCAGCAGGTCCAAGTCAGGCCAAAGTGAGGTTCACAGTCACTAGGGTATGGTGAGGCCCAGAGGGGAACCAGAGTCACATGGTCCAGGTGAGGTCCAGTTGTGGAACACAGTCACCGGGGCCCAATTTTGCCCAGATGAGACCTTGATCAACAGGGCCAGGTGAGGCCCAGATGGGGACCGGAGTCCCTAAATCCAGGTAATGTCCAGGTCGGGACCACAGTCACCAGATCCAGGGTAGTCTCAGGTGCAGACCAGAATCAACAGGTCCAGGTGAGGTGCAGGTGGCAACCACACTCACCAGGTCCCCGTGAGGCCCTGGTGGGGACCAGAGTCACGAGGTACATGAGAAGCTAGAAACACTGCAGCCACCAGGTCCAGATGATGTCCATGTGGGAACGAGAATCACCAGTTACAGGTGAGGACCAGGTGGGGATACGACTCACCATGTCCAGGTGTGGCCCAGGTGAAGACCAGAGTTAATAGGTCCGGCTGGGTCACTGTTAGTGAACAGTGTAACCATATCCTGATGCTACCAAGGATGGTACCTGAGACACCAGGTCCTGGTGAGGCGCAGGTTGGACCAGAGACATGAGGTCCAGGTGAGGTCCCGACGGGAACCACAGTCACAACTTCAGGTGAGGCCATGCTTACGATCAGAGTCACCAGTTACAGCTGAGGCCCAGGTGGAGCCAGAGTCACTAAGTACAGAAGAGGCCAAAGTCAGGACCAGTGTTACAAGGATCAGGTCAGTCCCAGTGGGGAATAGAGTAACCAGGTCCCGATGATGCCCAGGTAGAACCAGAGTCACCAGGACCAGATGAGGCGCAGGTGGGGAGCATGTTCACTAGGTCCCAGTGAGGCCCAGTTGAGGACGAGAGTCACCAGATCTGGTTGAGGCCTAGAGAGGTACCAGAAACACCTAGTCCAGGTGACATCCAGATGGGGACCAGAGTCACCAGGTCCAGGTTATTCCCAGGTGGTGAACAGAGTTACGAGTTCCGGGTGAGGACCAGGTAAGGACCAGAGTCACCAGGTCCAAGTGAGGCCCAAGTGGGGACCTGTGTCACCAGGCATTTGTGAGGCCCATATGACAACCCCCCTCACCACGTACAGGTGAGGCCAACTTGCAAGCCATGCAGAGGAACCATGTCCAGATGATGCCGAGGTAGGGACAAGAGTTCTCAGGTCCAGGTGAGGCCAACCTGCAAGCCATGCAGTGAACATGTCCCGATGATGGCCAGGTAGGGATCAGAGTCACCAGGTCCAAATGAGGCCCAGATGGAGCATATTCACTAGGTGCAGGTGAGGCCCAGTTGAGGATCACAGTCACCATTTCTGATTGAGTCCTAGAGGAGTACCAGAATCACCTGGACCAGGTGACATCCAGATGGGGACCAGAGTCACCAGGTCAGGGTGAGGCCCAGAGAGGTTCCAGAGTCATCATGTCCAGGTGAGGCTCAGGTGTGGAACAGAGTGACCAGGTACCAATGATGCCCAGGTGAGGACGAGAGTCACCAGATCTGGGTGATGTGCAGATACGATCAGAGTCACCAGTTCCAGGTGAGGCCAAGAAGGAGTCCACAAAAATCAGGTCCAGGTGGCGAACAAAGTCACCAGGAATGGGTGAGGCCCAGATGGGGACCAGATTCACCAGCCCAGGTGAGGCCCAGGTAGTGAGCAGAGTCCCCGGGTCTGGGAGAGGACCAGGTAAGGACCAGATTAATAGGTCAAAGAGGCCCACGTGGGGACCTGAGTCACCAGGTTTGGGTGAGGCCCAGGTGGCAACCCCACTCACCAGGTCCAAGTGAGGCCAACCGGCAGGCCAGAGTCACCAGATCCAGGTGAGGCCCTAGTGGGGACCGGAGTCACCAGGTAAATGTGAGTCTACAAGTACACCACAGTCACCAGGTCCAGGTGTGGTTCCTGTGGGAACGAGAGTCTCCAGGTCCAGGTGAGACCCAGGTGGGGACGACAGCCTCCAGGTCCAAATTGAGGCCTCGGTTGCGGGACCAGGGTCATCAGGACCAGTTGAGGCCAAAGTGCGGAGATAAGTTATCATGTCCATGTGAGGCCCAGGTGCGGAACAGAGTAACCATGTCCCATTGCTGCCAGGTGGGAAAAGAGTCACAAGGTCCAGACGAGGCCTAAGTGAGGAGGAGATTCACCAGGTCCTGTTGAGGCCTAGCTGAGGACCAGTGTCCCCAGCTGCGGGTGTGTCCCAGAGGGGGACCAGAGTCCCCCGGTTCTGGTGATATCCAGGTGGGGACCAGAGTCACCATCAGGTTGAGGCCCAGAGGGGACGTGAATCACTAGGTCCAGGTGAGTCCCCGATGTGGAACTGAGAAACCAGGTCCCATGATGCCCAAATGAGGACCTGAGTCACCAGGTCCAGGAGAGGTCCCTGTGGGAACCAGTCACCTGTCCAGGTGAGGCCCATGTGGGACCACAGTCACCAGGGCCAGGTGGGGCCAAGACATATAAGAGAGTATTCAGGTCCCAATGATGCCCAGGTAAGGACCAGAGTCAACAGGTCCAGGAGAGGCCCAAATATGGATCAGAGTCATTGTGTTCCAGGTGAGTCCAGATGGAGACCACAGGAACCAGGTCCAGGAGAGCCCCATATGGGAACCGGAGCAACCAGATCCAGGAGAGGTTCAGGTGGGACCACAGTCACAAGGTCCAGGTAAGGTGCAGGTGGCAACAGGATTTACCAAGTCCAGGTGAGGCCCAGGTGGCGACCAGTCACCAGATCCAGGTGAAAACCAGCTAAGGTCCAGATTCACCAGCCCCAAGTGAAGCCCATGGGGTGACTAGAGTCACCAGGTAAGGGTGAGGCCCAGAGGGGCAACCAGAGTAACCAGTTTAGTTTGAGGCCCATAATGGGACCAGAGATCCCGGGTCAAAGTGAGGCGCAGGTGTGGAATAGAGTATCCAGGTCCGAATGATGCCTGGGTGAGGACCAGAGTCACTAAGGCCATGCAGGCCCAGATGGGGAACAAAATCACTAGGTCCTGGTGAGGCATAGAATAAGACCACAGTCACCAGTATCAGGGGAGGCACTTGTGGGAACCAGAGCCACTCTATGCAGCTGAGTCCCAGGTCCATGTGAGACCCACGTGAGGACCAGATTCATCAGGTCGAATTGAGGCATAGCTGGGGACAAGAGTCATCAGGTCTGGGTGCGGCCTAGATGGGGCAAGATTCAGCAGTTCTGAGTTAGGTCAAAGTGGGGATGAGAGACCTTAGGTCCAGGTGAGGCCAAAGTGGGGACGAGAGTCACCAGATCCAGGTGAGGTCCAGGTGGGGACCAGAGTCACCAGATCCAGGTGAATTCCAGGTGGGACCAGAGTGACCAGATGCAGGTGAAGCCCAGGTGGGGACGAGAGTCACTAGGTCCAGATGAGACCCATGTGAGGACCAGAGTTACCAGGTACACGTGAGGCCCCGGTGGGGATCAGAGGCAAAAGGTCCATGTGATTCTGTCTTGGGGACCATGGTGATCAGGTATACTTGTGGCCCAGGTGTGGATCACAGTAAGCAGGTCCAAGGGAGTCCCCGGTGGTGACAAGGGTCACCATGTCCAGGTAAGTCCCAGGTGGGGACCAGGATCACCAGGACCAGGGGAGGCCCTTGAAAGAACCAGAGTCAACAGTTCGAGGTCAGGCGCAGGTGGCAACCAGGGTCAGCAGGTCCAAGTCAGGCCAAAGTGAGGTTCACAGTCACTAGGGTATGGTGAGGCCCAGAGGGGAACCAGAGTCACATGGTCCAGGTGAGGTCCAGTTGTGGAACACAGTCACCGGGGCCCAATTTTGCCCAGATGAGACCTTGATCAACAGGGCCAGGTGAGGCCCAGATGGGGACCGGAGTCCCTAAATCCAGGTAATGTCCAGGTCGGGACCACAGTCACCAGATCCAGGGTAGTCTCAGGTGCAGACCAGAATCAACAGGTCCAGGTGAGGTGCAGGTGGCAACCACACTCACCAGGTCCCCGTGAGGCCCTGGTGGGGACCAGAGTCACGAGGTACATGAGAAGCTAGAAACACTGCAGCCACCAGGTCCAGATGATGTCCATGTGGGAACGAGAATCACCAGTTACAGGTGAGGACCAGGTGGGGATACGACTCACCATGTCCAGGTGTGGCCCAGGTGAAGACCAGAGTTAATAGGTCCGGCTGGGTCACTGTTAGTGAACAGTGTAACCATATCCTGATGCTACCAAGGATGGTACCTGAGACACCAGGTCCTGGTGAGGCGCAGGTTGGACCAGAGACATGAGGTCCAGGTGAGGTCCCGACGGGAACCACAGTCACAACTTCAGGTGAGGCCATGCTTACGATCAGAGTCACCAGTTACAGCTGAGGCCCAGGTGGAGCCAGAGTCACTAAGTACAGAAGAGGCCAAAGTCAGGACCAGTGTTACAAGGATCAGGTCAGTCCCAGTGGGGAATAGAGTAACCAGGTCCCGATGATGCCCAGGTAGAACCAGAGTCACCAGGACCAGATGAGGCGCAGGTGGGGAGCATGTTCACTAGGTCCCAGTGAGGCCCAGTTGAGGACGAGAGTCACCAGATCTGGTTGAGGCCTAGAGAGGTACCAGAAACACCTAGTCCAGGTGACATCCAGATGGGGACCAGAGTCACCAGGTCCAGGTTATTCCCAGGTGGTGAACAGAGTTACGAGTTCCGGGTGAGGACCAGGTAAGGACCAGAGTCACCAGGTCCAAGTGAGGCCCAAGTGGGGACCTGTGTCACCAGGCATTTGTGAGGCCCATATGACAACCCCCCTCACCACGTACAGGTGAGGCCAACTTGCAAGCCATGCAGAGGAACCATGTCCAGATGATGCCGAGGTAGGGACTAGAGTTCTCAGGTCCAGGTGAGGCCAACCTGCAAGCCATGCAGTGAACATGTCCCGATGATGGCCAGGTAGGGATCAGAGTCACCAGGTCCAAATGAGGCCCAGATGGAGCATATTCACTAGGTGCAGGTGAGGCCCAGTTGAGGATCACAGTCACCATTTCTGATTGAGTCCTAGAGGAGTACCAGAATCACCTGGACCAGGTGACATCCAGATGGGGACCAGAGTCACCAGGTCAGGGTGAGGCCCAGAGAGGTTCCAGAGTCATCATGTCCAGGTGAGGCTCAGGTGTGGAACAGAGTGACCAGGTACCAATGATGCCCAGGTGAGGACGAGAGTCACCAGATCTGGGTGATGTGCAGATACGATCAGAGTCACCAGTTCCAGGTGAGGCCAAGAAGGAGTCCACAAAAATCAGGTCCAGGTGGCGAACAAAGTCACCAGGAATGGGTGAGGCCCAGATGGGGACCAGATTCACCAGCCCAGGTGAGGCCCAGGTAGTGAGCAGAGTCCCCGGGTCTGGGAGAGGACCAGGTAAGGACCAGATTAATAGGTCAAAGAGGCCCACGTGGGGACCTGAGTCACCAGGTTTGGGTGAGGCCCAGGTGGCAACCCCACTCACCAGGTCCAAGTGAGGCCAACCGGCAGGCCAGAGTCACCAGATCCAGGTGAGGCCCTAGTGGGGACCGGAGTCACCAGGTAAATGTGAGTCTACAAGTACACCACAGTCACCAGGTCCAGGTGTGGTTCCTGTGGGAACGAGAGTCTCCAGGTCCAGGTGAGACCCAGGTGGGGACGACAGCCTCCAGGTCCAAATTGAGGCCTCGGTTGCGGGACCAGGGTCATCAGGACCAGTTGAGGCCAAAGTGCGGAGATAAGTTATCATGTCCATGTGAGGCCCAGGTGCGGAACAGAGTAACCATGTCCCATTGCTGCCAGGTGGGAAAAGAGTCACAAGGTCCAGACGAGGCCTAAGTGAGGAGGAGATTCACCAGGTCCTGTTGAGGCCTAGCTGAGGACCAGTGTCCCCAGCTGCGGGTGTGTCCCAGAGGGGGACCAGAGTCCCCCGGTTCTGGTGATATCCAGGTGGGGACCAGAGTCACCATCAGGTTGAGGCCCAGAGGGGACGTGAATCACTAGGTCCAGGTGAGTCCCCGATGTGGAACTGAGAAACCAGGTCCCATGATGCCCAAATGAGGACCTGAGTCACCAGGTCCAGGAGAGGTCCCTGTGGGAACCAGTCACCTGTCCAGGTGAGGCCCATGTGGGACCACAGTCACCAGGGCCAGGTGGGGCCAAGACATATAAGAGAGTATTCAGGTCCCAATGATGCCCAGGTAAGGACCAGAGTCAACAGGTCCAGGAGAGGCCCAAATATGGATCAGAGTCATTGTGTTCCAGGTGAGGTCAGATGGAGACCACAGGAACCAGGTCCAGGAGAGCCCCATATGGGAACCAGAGACACCAGATCCCGGTGAGGTCCAGGTGGGACCACAGTCACAAGGTCCAGGTGAGGCGCAGGTGGCAACAGGATTTACCAAGTCCAGGTGAAGCCCAGGTGGCGACCAGTCACCACATCCAGGTGCGGACCAGCTAAGGACCAGATTCACCAGGCGCAAGTGAAGAGCAAGGGGTAACCCGAGTAACCAGGTAAGGGTGAGTCCCAGAGGGGGAAGCAGAGTAACCAGTTTAGTTTGAGGTCCAGAATGGGACCAGAGGTCCCTGGTCAAAGTGAGGCCCAGTGTGGAATAGAGTATCCAGGTCCCAATGATGCCTGGGTGAGGACCAGAGTCACTATGGCCATGGAGTCCCAGATGGGGAACAGAATCACTAGGTCTTGGTGAGGCATAGAATAAGACCACAGTCAGCAGTATCAGGTGAGCCCCTTGTGGGAACCAGAGCCACTCTATCCAGCTGAGTCCCAGGTCCATATGAGGCCCCCGTGAGGACCAGATTCATCAGGTCGAATTGAGGCATAGCTGGGGACAAGAGTCATCAGGTCTGGGTGCGGCCTAGATGGGGCAAGATTCAGTAGTTCTGAGTTAGGTCAAAGTGGGGATGAGAGACACCAGGTCCAGGTGAGGCCATACTGTGGACCAGAGTCACCAGATCCAGGTGAGGTCCATGTGGGGACCAGGGTCACCAGATCCTGGTGAATTCCAGGTGGGGACCAGAGTCACCAGATCCAGGTGAAGCCCAGGTGGGGACCAGAGTCACTAGGTCCAGATGAGGCCCAGGTGAGGACCAGAGTTACCAGGTACACGTGAGGCCCTGGTGGAGATCAGAGGCAACAGGTCCATGTGAGTCCGGCTTCGGGACCATGGTGAACAGGTCTACTTGAGGCCCAGGAGTGGAACACAGTAAGCAGGTCCAGGTGAGTCCCAGGTGGTGACAAGAGTCACTACGTCCAGGTGAGGCCCAGGTGGGGACCAGGATCACCAAGTACAGGGGAGGCCCTTGAAAGAACCAGAGTCAACAGTTCGAGGTCAGGCGTAGGTGGCAACCAGGGTCAGCAGGTCCCAGTAAAGCCAAAGTGGGGTTCACAGTCATTAGTGCATGGTGAGACCCAGAGGGGAACCAGAGTCACATGGTCCAGGGGAGGTCCAGTTGTGGAACACACTCACCGGGTCCCCATTTTGCCCAGTTGAGGACCGTGGTCAACAGAGCCAGGTGAGGCCCAGATGGGGACCGGAGTCCCCAAATCCAGGTGAAGCCCAGGTGGGGACCACAGTCACCAGATCCAGGGTAGTCTCAGGTGCAGAGCAGAATCACGAAGTCCAGGTGAGGTGCAGGTGTCAACCACACTCACCAGGTCCCGGTGAGGCCCTGGAGGAGACAGAGTCACGAGGTACATGAGAAACTAGAAACTCTGCAGCAACCAGGTCCACATGATGTCCATATGGGAACGCAAATCACCAGTTACAGGTGAGGGCCAGGTGGGGATCTGACTCACCATGTCCAGGTGAGACCCAGGTGGGAACCAGTGTCACCATGTCCAGGTGTGGCCCTGGTGAAGACCAGAGTTAATAGGTCAGGCTGGGTCACTGTTAGTGAACAGTGTAACCATATCCTGATGCTACCCAGGTGGGTACCAGAGACACCAGGTCCTGGTGAGGCCCAGGTGGAACCAGAGACATGAGGTCCAGGTGAGGTCCCGATGAGAACCACAGTCACCAGGTCAGGTGAGGCCATGCTTAGGATCAGAGTCACAAGTTACAGGTGAGGTCCAGGTGGAGCCAGAGTCCCCTGGTACAGAAGAGGCCAAAGTCAGGATCAGAGTTACCAGAATCAGGTCAGTCCCAATGGGGAATACAGTAACCATTTCCCGAGGAAGCCCAGGTAAAACCAGAGTCATCATGCCAAGATGCGGCGCAGATCGGGGGCATATTCACTAGGTTCCGGTGAGGCCCAGTTGAGGACCAGTGTCACGAGGTCAAGTTGAGGCCTAGAGGGGTACCAGATTCACCTGGTCTAGGTGAAATCCAGATGGGGACCAGAGTCACCATGTCAGGCTGAGGCCCAGAGGGGATCCAGAGTCAACATGTCCAGGTGAGGCTCACGTGTGGAACAGTGTATCCAGTTCATAATGGTCCACAGGTGAGGACCAGAGTCACCAGATCTGGGTGAGGCCCAGTTAGTATCAGAGTCACCAGTTCCAGGTGAGCCCCAGAAGGTGTCCACAGCAATCGCACAGGAGGCACCCCCAATCACCAGGTCCAGGTGAGGACAACCTGTAGGCCATGAAGAAGAACCGTGTCCCACGGATGCCAAGGTAGGGACCAGAGTCACCAGGTCCAGAATCGGCGCAGGTGGGAGCATATTCACTAGGTCCCTGTGAGGCCCAGTTGCGGACCAGAGTCACCAGGTCTACTTGAGGCCAAGAGGGGTACCAGATTCACCTGTTCTAGATGACATCCTGATGGGGACCATAGTCACCATGTTAGCCTCACCTGGACATGATGACTCTGGGCCAGGTCCTGGTGAGGCCCAGGTGGGACCAGAGATATGAGGTCCAGGTGAGGTCCCGATGGGAACCACAGTCACCAGGTCAGGTGAGGCCATTCTTAGGATCAGAGTCACCAGTTACAGGTGAGGCCCATGTGGAGCGACAGTCACCTGGTACAGAAGAGGCCAAAGTCAGGATCAGAGTGACCAGGATCAGGTCAGTCCCAGTGGGGAATAGAGTAACTATGTCCCGATGATGCCAAGGTAGAACCAGAGTCACCATGTCCAGAAGAGGCGCATGTGGGGAGCATGGTCACTAGGTCCCAGTGAGGCCCAGTTGAGGACCAGAGTCACCAGGTCAAGTAGAGGCCTAGAGGGGTACCAGATTCACCTCGTCTAGGTGACATCCAGATGGGGACAGAGTCACCATGTCAGGCTGAGGCCCAGAGGGGATCCAGAGTTATCATGTCCACGTGAGGCACACATGTGGAACAGAGTATCCAGGTCATAATTGTCCACAGGTGAGGACCAGAGTCACCAGGTCTGGGTGACGCGCAGACAGGATCAGAGTCACCAGTTCCAGGTGAGGCCAAGAAGGAGTCCACAGCAATCAGGTCCAGGTGGGGAACAAAGTCACCAGGACTGGGTGAGGCCCAGATGGGGACCAGATTCACCAGGTCCAGGTGAGGCGAGGTGGTGACCAGAGTCCCCGGGTCTGGGAGAGGACCAGGTAAGGACGAGATTCACCAGGTCCAAGAGGCCCACGTGTGGAACTGAGTCACCAGGTATGGGTGAGGCGCAGGTGGCAACCCCACTCTCCAGTCCAGGTGAGGCCAACCTGCAGGCCAGAGTCACCAGATCCAGGTGAGTCCCTAGTGGGGACTGGAGTCACCAGGTAAATGTGAGTGTACAAGAAAACCACATTCACCAGGTCCAGGTGTGGTTCATGTGGGAACGAGAGTCACCAGGTCCAGGTGAGACCCAGGTGGGGACCATAGTCACCAGGTCCAGATTGAGGCCTCGGTGGGGGGACCAGAGTCATCAGGATCATTTGAGGCCAAAGTGTGGAGCAAAGGTATCATGTCCAGTTGAAGTCCATGTGGGGAACAGAGTAACCATATCCCATTGATGCCAAGTGGGAAAAGAGTCAGAAGGTACAGAAGAGGCCTAAATGAGGAGTAGATTCACCAGGTCCTGTTGACGTCCAGTTGAGTACCAGTGTCCCCAGCTCTGAGTGAGTCCCAGATGGGGACCAGAGTCACCCGGTTCTGGTGATATCCAGGTGGGGACAAGAATCACCACGACAGGGTGAGGCCCAGAGGGGGACGAGAATCACTAGTTTCAGGTGAGGCCCCGTTGTGGAACTGAGAAAAAAGGTCCCATAATGCCCAAATGAGGACCTGAGTCACCAGTTCCAGGTGAGGTCCCTGTGGGAACCAGTCACCTTGTCAAGGTGAGGCCCACGTGGGACCACAGTCACCAGGTTCAGGTGAGGCCCATTTATATAAGAGAGTATCCAGGTCCCAGTGATGCCCAGGTAAGGACCAGCGTCATCAGGTTCAGGAGAGGCCCAAATATCTATCAGAGTCATTGTGTTCCAGGTGAGGCCAGATGGAGACAACATGGACCACGTTCAGGAGAGCCCCATATGGGAACCAGAGCCACCCGATCCAGGTGAGGTCCAGGTGGGACCACAGTCACAAGGTCAAGGTGAGGCACAGGTGGCAACAGGATTCACCATGTCCAGGTGAGGCCCAGGTGGCGACCAGTCACCACATCCAGGTGCGGACCAGCGAAGGACCAGATTCACCAGGTCCATGTGAAGCCAATGGGTGACCAGAGTCACCACCTAAGGGTGAGGCCCAGAGGGGGAACCAGAGTAACCAGTTTAGTTTGAGGCCCAGAATGGGACCAGAGGTCCCTCGTAAAAATGAGGCCGAGGAGTGGAATAGAGTATCCAGGTCCCAATGATGCCTGGGTGAGCCCAGAGTCACTAGGGTCATGCAGACCCAGATGGCGAACAGAATCACTAGGTCCTAGTGAGGCATAGGATAAGACCACAGTCACCAGTATCAGGTGAGCCCCTTGTGGGAACCAGAGCCACTCTATCCAGCTGAGTCCCAGGTCCATGGGAGGCCCACGTGAGGGCGAGATTCATCAGGTCGAATTGAGGCATAGCTGGGGACAAGAGTCACCAGGTCTTTGTGCGGCCTAGGTGGGGCAAGATTCAGCAGTTCTGATTAGGTCAAAGTGGGGACGAGAGACACCAGGTCCATGTGAGGCAAAACTGAGGACCAGAGTCACCAGATCCATGTGAGGTCCATGTTGGAAAGAGAGTTACCAGGTCCAGGAGAGGTCCAGGTGGGGACCAGAGTCACCAGATCCAGGTGAAGTCCCGGTGGGGACCAGAGTCACCAGATTCAGGTGAAGCAAAGGTGGGGACCAGAGTCACTAGGTCCAGATGAGGCCCAGGTGAGGACCAGAGTTACCAGGTACACGTGAGGCCCAGGTGGGGATCAGAGACAACAGGTCCATGTGAGGCCAGCTTGGGGACCATGGTCAACAGGTCTACTTGAGGCCCAGGTGTGGAACACAGTAAGCAGGTCCAGGTGAGTCCCCGGTGGTGACCAGAGTTACGAGTTCCGGATGAGGACAAGGTAAGGACCAGATTCACCAAGTCCAAGTGAGGCCCACGTGGGGACCTGTGTCACCAGGCATGAGTGAGGCCCAGGTGACAACCCCACTCACCAGGTCCACGTGATGCCAATCTGCAGGCCATGCAGTGGAACCATGCCCTGATGATGTCCAGGTAGGGACCAGGGTTACCAGGTCCAGTTGAGGCCAACCTGCAGGCCATGCAGTGGAACCATGTCCCGATGATGCCCAGGTAGGGACCAGATCACCAGGTCCAATGAGGCCCAGATGGAGCATATTCACTAGGTCCAGGTGTGGTCCAGTGGAGGACCAGAGTCACCAGACCTGGTTGAGGCCTAGAGGGGTACCAGAATCACCTGGTCCAGGTGACATCCAGATGGGGACCAGAGTAACCAGGTCAGGATGAGGCCCAGAGAGGTTCCAGAGTCATCATGTCCAGGTGTGGAACAGAGTCACCAGGTACCAAAGATGCCCAGGTGAGGACCAGAGTCACCAGGTCTGGGTGACGGGCAGATAGGATCAAAGTCACCTGTTCCAGGTGAGGCCAAGAAAGAGTCCACAGCAATCAGATACAGGAGTGGAACAAAGTCAACATGCCTGGGTGAGGCCCAGATGGGGATCAGATTCACCAGGTCCTGGTAGGCCCAGGTGGTGACCAGAGACCCCGGGGCCGGGAAACGACCAGGTAAGGACCAGATTTACCAGGTCCAAGAGGCCCACGCGGGGACCTGACTCACCAGGTTTGGGTGAGGCCCAGGGGCAACCCCATTCACAAGGTCCAGGTGAGGCCAACCTGCATGCCAAAGTCACCAGATCCACGTGAGGCCCTAGTCGGCACCGGTGACAGCAGGTAAAAGTGAGTCTACAAGAACACTACAGTCACCAGCTCCAGGGGTGGTTCATGTGGGAACGAGAGCCACCAGTTCCAGGTGAGACCCAGGTTGGGATGACAGCCACCAGGTCCGGATTGAGGCCTAAGAGGGTAACAGTGTCATCAGGACCAGTTGAGGCCCAACTGAGGAACAAAGTTATCATGTCCAGTTGAGGCTCAGGTGTGGAACAGAGTATCCAGGTCATAATGGTCCACAGGTGAGGACCAGAGTCACCAGATCTGGGTGAGGTCCAGTTAGGATCAGAGTCACCAGTTCCAGGTGAGGCCAAAAAGGAGTCCACAGCAATCAGGTCCAGGTGGGGAACAAAGTCACCAGGACTGGGTGAGGCCCAGATGGGGACCAGATTCACCAGGTCCAGGTGATTCAAAGGTGATGACCAGAGTTACCAGTTCCGGGTGAGGAACAGATAAGGACCAGATTCACCAGGTCCAAGTGAAGCCCACGTGGGACCTGTGTCACCAGGTATGGGTGAGGGCCAGGTGGCAAACCCACTCACCAGGTCCAGGTGATGGAACCTGCAGGCCATGCAGTGGAACCATGTGCCGATGATGCCCAGGTAGGGACCGGAGTCATCAGGTCCAAATGAGGCCCAGATAAATCATATTCACTAGGTCCAGGTGAGGCCCAGTTGAGGACCAGAGTCACCAGAACTGCTTGAGACCTAGAGGGGTACCAGAATCCCCTTGTCCAGGTGACATCTCGACGGGGACCAGAGTCACCAGGTCAAGGTGAGGCACAGAGAGGTTCATGAGTCACCATGTCCAGGTGAGACTCAGGTGTGGAACAGAATCACCAGGTACCAATGATGCCCAGGTGAGGTCCAGAGTCACCAGATCTGGGTGACGCGCAGATAGGATCAGAGTCACCAGTTCCAGGTGAGGCCAAGATAGAGTCCACAGCAATCAGGTCCAGGTGGGGAACAAAGTCACCAGGACTGGGTGAGGCCCAGATTCACCCGGTCCAGGTGAGGCCCAGGTGGTGACCAGAGTCCCCGGTTCTGGGAGAGGACCAGGTAAGGACCAGATTCACCAGGTCCAAGAGGCCCACGTGGGGACCTGAGTCACCAGGTATGGGTGAGGCCCAGGTGGCAACCCCACTCACCAGGTCCAGGTGAGGCAAGCCTGCCGGCCAGAGTTACCACATCCAAGTGAGGCCCTAGTGGGGACCGGAGTCACCAGGTAAATGTGAGTCTACAAGAACACCACAGTCACCAGATCTAGTTGTGGGTCATGTGGGAACGAGAGTCACCAGGTCCAGGTGAGACCCCCGTGGGGACCACAGTCATCAGGTACAGATTGAGGCCTAGGTGGGGGGGAAAGAGTCATCAGGACCAGTTGAGGCCAAAGTGTGGAGCAAAGTTCTCATGTCCAGGTGAGGCCCAGGTGGGGAACAGAGTTACCATGTCCCATTGGTGCCAGGTGGGAAAAGACTCACAAGGTCCAGACGAGGCCTAAGTGAGGAGTAGAATCACCAGGTCCTGTGGAGCCTCAGCAGAGGACCAGTGTCCCAAGCTCCGGGTGAGTCCCAGAGGGGGACCAGAGTCACCCGGTTCTGGTGATATCTAGGTGGGAACCAGAGTCAGCACGTCAGGGTGAGGCCCAGAGGGGGACGAGAATCACTAGGTTCAGGTGAGGCCCCGATGTGGAACTGAGAAACCAGGTTCCATGATGGCCATATGAGGACCTGAGTCACCAGGTCCAGGTGAGGTCCCTGTGGGAACCAGTCACCTCGTCCAGGTGAGGCCCAGGTGGGACCACTGTCACCAGTTCCAGGTGAGGCCCAGGTATATCCAGGTCCCAATGATGCCCAGGTAAGGACCAGAGTCAACAGGTCCAGGAGAGGCCCAACTATGGATCAGAGTCATTGTGTTCCAGGTGAGGCCAGATGGAGACCACAGGAACCAGGACCAGGAGAGCCCCATATGGGACCCAGAGTCACCAGAGCCAGGTGAGGTCCAGGTGGGACCACAATCACAAGGTCCAGGTGAGGCGCAGGTGGCAACAGGATTCACCAAGTCCAGGTGAGGCCCAGGTGGCGACCAGTCACCACATCCAGGTGTGGACCAGCTAAGGACCAGATTAACCAGGCCGAAGTGAAGCCCAAGGGGTGACCAGAGTCACCGGGTAAGGGTGATTCCAAGAGGGGGCACCAGAGTAACCATTTTAGTTTGAGGGCCAGAATGGGACAAGATGTCCGTGGTCAAAGTGAGGCCCAGGTGTGGAATAGAGTATCCAGGTCTCAATGATGCTGAGGACCAGAGTCACTAGGGCCATGCAGGCCCAGATGGGGAACAGAATCACTAGGTCCTGGTGAGACATAGAATAAGACCAAAGTCACCAGTATCAGGTGAGCCCATTTTGGGAACCAGAGCCACTGTATCCAGCTGAGTCCCAGGTCCATGTGAGGCCCACGTGAGGACCAGATTCATCAGGTCGAATTGAGGCATAGCTGGGGACAAGAGTCACCAGGTCTGGGTGCGGCCTTGTTGGGGCAAGATTCAGCAGTTCTGAGTTAGGTCAAAGTGGGGACGAGAGACACCAGGTCCAAGTGAGGGCAAACTGAGGACCAGAGTCACCAGATCCAGCTGAGGTCCAAGTGGGGACCAGAGACACCAGATCCAGGTGAAGTCCAGGTGTGGACCAGAGTCACCAGATCCAGGTGAAGCCCAGATCAGGGCCAGAGTCACCAGATATGCTTGATGCCTAGAGGGGTACCAGAATCACCTTGTCCAGGTAACATCCACATGGGGACCAGAGTCACCAGGTCACGAAGTGGCCCAGAGAGGTTCCAGAGGCATCATGTCCAGGTGAGGCTCAGGTGAGGAACAGAGTCACCAGGTACCAATGATGCACAGGTGAGGACCAGAGTCACCAGATCTGGGTGACGCGCAGATAGGTTCAGAGTCACCAGTTCCAGGTGAGTCCAAGAAAGTGTCCACAGCAATCAGGTCCAGGTGGGGAACAAAGTCACAAGGACTGGGTGAGGCCCAGATGGGGACCAGATTCACCAGGTCCAGGTGAGAACCAGGTGGTGACCAGAGTCCCCGGGTCTGGGTTAGGACCAGATAAGGACTAAATTCACCAGGTCCAAGAGGCCCACGTGGGGACCTGAGTCACCAGGTACGAGTTAGGCCCAGGTGGCAACCGCACTCACCAGGTCCAGGTGAGGCCAACTTGCAGACCAGAGTCACCAGATCCAGGAGAGGCTCTAGTGGGGACCAGAGTCACCAGGTAAATGTGAGTCTACAAGAAAACCAGTAACCAGGTCCAGGTGTATTACAGGTGGGAACGAGATCAACAGGTCCAGGTGAGACCCAGGTGGGGACCACAGTCACCAGGTCCAGATTGAGGCCTAATGGGGGGAACAGAGTCATCAGGACCAGTTGAGAACAAAGTGCGGAGCAAAGTTATCATGTCCAGGTGAGGCCCAGGTGGGGAACAGAGTAACCATGTCCCATTGATGCCAGGTGGGAAAAGAGTCACAAGGTCCAGACGAGGCCTAACTGAGGAGTAGATTCACCAGGTCCTGATGAGGCCCAGATTAGGACCACTGTCCCCAGCTCCGGGTGAGTCCCAGAGGGGGACCAGAGTCACTGGTTCTGGTGATATCGAGGTAGGGACCAGAGTCACCACGTCAGGCTGAGGCCCATAGCGGGACGAGAATCACTAGGTCCAGGTGAGGCCCCGATGTGGAACTGAGAAACCAGGTCCCATGATGCCCATATGAGGACCTGAGTCACCAGGTCCAGGTGAGGTCCCTGTGGGAACCAGTCACTTCGTCCAGGTGAGGCCCAGGTGGGACCACAGTCAACAGGTCCAGGTGAGGCCCAGGTATATAATGAGTATCCAGGTCCCAATGATGCCCAAGTAAGGACCAGAGTCAACAGGTCCAGCAGAGGCCCAAATATGGATCAGAGTCATTTTGTTCCAGTTGAAGCCTGATGGAGACCACAGGAACCAGGTCCAGGAGAGCCCCATATGGGAACCAGAGCCACCAGATCCAGGTGACGTCCAGGTGGGTCCAGAGTCACAAGGTCCAGGTGAGGCGCAGGTGGCAACAGGATACACCAAGTCCAGGTGAGGACCAGGTGGCGACCAGTCACCAGATCCAAGTGAGGACAAGCTAAGGACCAGATTCACCAGGCCCAAATGAAGCCAAAGGGGTGACCAGAGTCAACAGTTAAGGGTTATTCCCAGAGGGAGAACCACAGTAACCAGTTTAGTTTGAGGCCCAGAATGTGACCAGAGGTCCCTAGTCAGAGTGAGGCCCAGGTGTGGAATAGTGTATCCAGGTCCCAATGATGCCTGTGAGGACCAGAGTCACTAGGGCCATGCAGGCCCAGATGGGGAACAGAATCACTAGGTCCTGGTGAGGCATAGAATAAGACCACAGTCAGTAGTATCATTTGAGTCCCTTGCGGGAACCAGAGCCACTCTATCCAGCTGAGTCCCAGGTGATGTGAGGCTCACGTAAGGACCAGATTCATTAGGTCGAAATGAGGCATACCTGGGGACAAGAGTCACCAGGTATGGGTGCGGCCTAGGTGGGGCAATTTCAGCAGTTCTGAGTTAGGTCAAAGTGGGGACGAGAGACGCCAGGTCCAGGTGAGGCCAAACTGAGGACCAGAGTCGCCAGATCCAAGTGAGGTCCATGTTGGAAAGAGAGTCACCAGGTCCAAGAGAGGTCCAGGTGGGGACCAGAGTCAGCAGATCCAGGTGAATTCCAGGTGGGGACCAGAGTCACCAGATCCAGGTGAAGCCCAGGTGGGGACAAGAGTCACTAGGTAGAGATGAGGCCCAAGTGAGGACCAGAGTTACCAGGTACACATGAGGCCCCGGTGGGGATCAGAGGCAACAGGTCATGTGAGGCCGGCTTGGGGACCATGGTCAACAGGTCTACTTGAGGCCCTGGTGTGGAATACAGAAAGCAGGTCCAGGTGAGTCTCCGGTGGTGACAAGAGTCACCACGTACATGTGAGTCCTAGGTGGGGACCAGGATCACCAGGCACAGGGGAGGCCCTTGAAAGAACCAGAGTCAACAGGTCGAAGTCAAGCGCAGGTGGCAACCAGGGTCAACAGGTCCAAGTCAGGCCAAAGTGGGGTTCACAGTCATTAGGGCACGGTGAGACCCAGAGGGGGACCAGAGTCACCTGGTCCAGGTGTGGTCCATTTGTGGAACACAGTCACCGGGCCCCAATTTTGCCGAGTAAGGATCATGATCAACAGGGCCAGGTGAGGCCCAGATGGGGACCGGAGTCCCCAAATCCTGGTGAAGACAGGGGGGGACCACAGTCACCAGATGCAGGGTAGTCTCAGGTGCAGACCAGAATCACCAGGTCCAGGTGTTGTGCAGGTGGCAACCACACTCACCAGGTACCGTTGAGACCCTGGTGGGGACCAGAGTCATGAGGAACATGAGAAGCTAGAAACACTGCAGCCCCCAGGTCCACATGATGTCCATGTGGGAACGAGAATCACCAGTTACAGGTGAGGACCAGGTGGGGATCCGACTCACCATGTCCAGGTGAGACCCTGGTGGGAACCAGTGACACCCTGTCCAGGTGTGGCCCAGGTGAAGACCAGAGTTAATAGTTCCGCCTGGGTCACTGTTAGTGAACAGTGTAACCATATCCTGATGCTACCCTGGTGGGTAGCAGAGACACCAGGTCCTGGTGAGGGTCAGGAGGGACCAGAGACATGAGGTCCAGGTGAGGTTCCATTGGGAACCACATTCACCAGGTCTGGTGAGGCCACGCTTTGGATCAGAGTCACCAGTTACTGGTGAGGCCCATGTGGAGCCAGAGTCACCTTGTCAGAAGAGGCCAAAGTCAGGACCAGAGTTACCAGGATCAGTTCAGTCCCAGTGGTGAATAGAGTAACCATGTACCGATTATGCCCAGGTAGAACCAGAGTCACCTGGTCCAGATGAGGAGCAGGTTGGGAGCATGTTCACTAGGTCTCGGTGAGGCCCAGATGAGGACCAGAATACCCAGGTCTAGTTGAGGCCTAGAGGGGTACCAGATTCACCTGGTCTAGGTGACATCCAGATGGGGACGAGAGTCACCATGTCAGGGTGAGGCCCGGAGGGGATCCAGAGTCATCATGTCCAGGTGAGGCTCAGGTGAGGAACAGAGTCACCAGGTACCAATGATGCTCACGTGAGGACCAGAGTCACCAGATCTGGGTGACGCGTAGATAGGTTCAGAGTCACCAGTTCCAGGTGAGGCCAAGAAAGAGTCCACAGCAATCAGGTCCAGGTGGGGAACAAAGTCACCAGTACTGGGTGAGGCCCAAATGGGAACCAGATTCACCAGGTTCAGGTGAGGCCCAGTTGAGGACCAGTGTCCCCAGCTCCGGTGGGTCCAGAGGGGGACCAGAGTCACACGGTTCCGGTGATATCCAGGTGAGGACCAAAGTCACTACGTCAGGGTGATCCCAGAAGGGGAGGAGAATCACTAGCTCCAGGTGTGGTCCCGATGTGGAACTGAAACCAGGTCTCATGATACCCATATGAGGACCTGAGTCAGCAGGTCAAGGTGAGGTCCCTGTGGGAACCAGTCACCTCGTCCAGGTGAGGCCCAGGTGGGACCACTGTCACCAGGTCCAGGTGAGGCCCAGGTATATAAGAGCGTATCCAGGTCGCAATGATGCCCAGGTAAGGACCAGAGTCAACAGTCCAGGAGAGGCCCAAATATAGACCAGAGTCATTTTGTTCCAGGTGATGCCTGATGGAGACCACAGGAATCAGGTCCAGGAGAGCCCCATATGGGAAACAGAGCCACCAGATCCAGGTAAGGTCCTGGTGGGACCACAGTCACAAGGTCCAGGTGAGGCGCAGGTGGCAACAGGATTCACCAAGTCCAGGTGAGGCCCAGGTGGCGACCAGTCACCAGATCCAAGTGAGGACAAGCTAAGGACCAGATTCACCAGGCCCAAATGAAGCCCATGGGGTGACCAGAGTCACCAGGTAAGGGTTAGTCCCAGAGGGGGAACCAGATTAACCAGTTTAGTTTGAGGCCCAGAATGGGTCCAGAGGTCCCTAGTCAGAGTGAGGCCCAGGTGTGGAATAGTGTATCAGGTCCCAATGATGCATGGGTGAGGACCAGAGTCACTAGGGCCATGCAGGCCCAGATGGGGACAAATCACTAGGTCCTCGTGAGGTATAGAATAAGACCACAGTCAGCCGTATCATTTGATCCCGTTGCGTGAACCAGAGCCACTCTATCCAGCTGAGTTCCAGGTCCATGTGAGGCCCACGTGAGGACCAGATTCATTAGTTTGATTTGAGGCATAGCTGGGGACAAGATTCACCAGGTCTGTGTGCGGCCTAGGTGGGGCAAGATTCAGCAGTTCTGAGTTAGGTCAAAGTGGGGACAAGACACGCCAGGTCCAGGTGAGGCCAAACTGAGGACCAGAGTCACCAGATCCATGTGAGGTCCATATTGGAAAGAGAGTCACCAGGTCCGGGAGAGGTCCAGGTGGGGACCAGAGTCACCAGATCCAGGTGAAGTCCAGTCGGGATCAGAGTCACCAGATCCACGTGAAGCCCAGGTGGGGACCAGAGTCACTAGGTCCCGATGAGGCCCAGGTGAGGACCAGACTTACCAGGTACACGTGAGGCCTCAGTTGGGATCAGAGGCCACCGGTCCATGTGAGGCCGACTTGGGGACCATGGTCAACAGGTCTACTTGAGGCCCTGGTGTGTAACACAGTAAGCAGGTCCAGGTCAGTCCCCGGTGGTGAAAAAAGTCACCATGTCCAGTTGAGTCCCAGGTGGGGACCAGGATCACCAAGTACAGTTGAGGCCCTTGAAAGAACTAAAGTCTACTGGCACAAAAACAGACACATTGATCAGTGAAACAGAATAGAGAATCCAGAAGTGGACCCTGAACTTTATGGGCAACTAATATTCGATAAAGGAGGAAAGACTATCCATTGGAAGATAGACAGTCTCTTCAATAAATGGTGCTGGGAAAATTGGACATCCACATGCAGAAGAATGAAACTAGACCACTCTCTTTCACCATACACAAAGATAAACTCAAAATGGATGAAAGATCTAAATGTGAGACAAGATTCCATCAAAATCCTAGAGAAGAACACAGGCAACACCCTTTTTGAACTCGGCCATAGTAACTTCTTGCAAGATACATCCACGAAGGCAAAAGAAACAAAAGCAAAAATGAACTATTGGGACTTCATCAAGATAAGAAGCTTTTGCACAGCAAAGGATACAGTCAACAAAACTCAAAGACAACCTACAGAATGGGAGACGATATTTGCAAATGACATATCAGATAAAGGACTAGTTTCCAAGATCTATAAAGAACTTATCAAACTCAACACCAAAGAAACAAACAATCCAATCATGAAATGGGCAAAAGACATGAACAGAAATCTCACAGAGGAAGACATAGACATGGCCAACATGCACATGAGAAAATGCTCTGCATCACTTGCCATCAGGGAAATACAAATCAAAACCACAATGAGATACCACCTCACACCAGTGAGAATGGGGAAAATTAACAAGACAGGAAACAACGAATGTTGGAGAGGATGCGGAGAAAAGGGAATCCTCATACACTGTTGGTGGGAATGTGAACTGGTGCAGCCACTCTGGAAAACTGTGTGGAGGTTCCACAAACAGTTAAAACTATACCTGCCCCACGACCCAGCAATTGCACTGTTGGGGATTTTCCCCAAAGAGACAAATGCAATGAAACGCCGGGACACCTGCACCCTGATGTTTATAGCAGCAATGGCCACGATAGCCAAACTGTGGAAGGAGCCACGGTGTCCACCGAAAGATGAATGGATAAAGAAGAAGTGGTTTATGTATACAATGGAATATTACTCAGCTATTAGAAATGACATATACCCACCATTTGCTTCAACGTGGATGGAACTGGAGGGTATTATGCTGAGTGAAGTAAGCCAGTCGGAGAAAGACAAACATTATATGTTCTCATTCATTTGGGGAATATAAATAATAGTGAAAGGGAATATAAGGGAAGGGGGAAGAAATGTGTGGGAAATAACAGAAAGGGAGACAGAACGTAAAGACTGCTAACTCTGGGAAACGAACTAGGGGTGGTAGAAGGGGAGGAGGGCGGGGGGTGGGAGTGAATGGGTGACGGGCACTGGGGGTTATTCTGTATGTTAGTAAATAGAACACCAATAATAAAAAATAAATTTAAAAAAAAAAAAAGAAAAAAGAAAGAACCAGAGTCAACGGGTCGATGTCAAGCGCAGGTGGCAACCAGGGTCAGCAGGTCCAAGTCAGTCCAAAGTGGGGTTCACAGTCATTAGGGCACGGTGAGACCAAGAGGGGGACCAGAGTCACATGGTGCAGGTGAGGTCCATTTGTGGAACACAGTCACTGGGCCCCAATTGTGCCCAGTTGAGGACCATGGTTAACAGGGCCAGGTGAGGCCCAGATGGGGACCGGAGTCCCCAAATCCAGGTGAAGACCAGGTGGGGACCACAGTCACCAGATCCAGGGTAGTCTCAGGTGCAGGCCAGAATCACCAAGTCCAGGTGAGGTGCAGGTGGCAACCACACTCACCAGGTCCCGGTGAGGCCCTGGTGGGGACCAGAGTCACGAGGTACATGAGAAGCTAGAAACACTGCAGCCACTAGGTCCACAGGATGTCCATATGGGAACGAGAATCACCAGTTACAGGTGAGGACCAGGTGGGGATCCGACTCACCATGTCCAGGTGAGACCCAGGTGGGAACCAGTGTCACCATGTCCAGGTGTGGCCCAGGTGAAGACCAGAGTTAATAGGTCCGGCTGGGTCACTGTTAGTGAACAGTGTAATCATATCCTGATTCTACCCTGGTGGGTACCAGAGACACCAGGTCCTGGTGAGGCCCAGGTGGGACCAGAGATATGAGGTCCAGGTGAGGTCCCGATGGGAAACACAGTCACCAGGTCAGGTGAGGCCATGCTTAGGATCAGAGTCACCAGTTACTGGTGAGGCCCAGGAGGAGCCAGAGTCACCTGGTACAGAAGATGCCAAAGTCAGGACCAGAGTTACCAGGATCAGGTCAGTCCCAGTGGGGAATAGAGTAACCATGTCCCGATGATGCGCAGGTAGAACCAGAGTCACCAAGTCCAGATGAGGAGCAGGTGGGAAGCATATGCTCTAGGTCTCGGTGAGGCGCACTTGAGGACCAGAATCCCCAGGGCTAGTTGAGTCCTAGAGGGGTACCAGATTCACCTGGTCTAGGTGACATCCAGATGGGGAGCAGAGTCACCATGTCAGGGTGAGGCCCAGAGGGGACCCAGAGTCATCATGTCCAGGTGAGGCTCAGGTGTTGAACAGAGATCCAGATCATAATGATCCACAGGTGAGGACCAGAGTCACCAGATCTGGGTGAGCCCCAGTTAGGATCAGAGTCACCAGTTCCAGGTGAGGCCAAGAAGGAGTCCACAGCAATCAGGTCCAGGTGGGGAACAAAGTCACGAGGACTGGGTGAGGCCCAGATGGGGACCAGATTCACCAGGTCCAGGTGATACCCAGGTGGTGACCAGAGTTACCAGTTCCGGGTGACGACCAGGTAAGGACCAGATTCACCAGGTCCAAGTGAGCCCACGTGGGTACCTGTGTCACCAAGCATGGGTGATGCTCAGGTGGCAACCCCACTCCCCAGGTCCAGGTGAGGCCAACCTGCAGTCCATGCAGAGGAACCATGTCCCGATAATGCCCAGGTAGGGAACAGAGTTACCAGGTCCAGGTGAGGCCAATATGCAGGCCATGCAGTGGAACCATGTCCCGATGATGCCCAGGAAGGGACCAGAGTCACCAGGTCCAAATGAGACCCAGATGGAGAATATTCACTAGGTCCAGTGAGGCCCAGTTGAGGACAACTGTCACCAGATCTGGTTGAGGCTTAGAGGGGTACCAGAATCACCTCGTCAAGGTGACATCCAGATGGGGACCAGAGGCATCAGTTCAGGGAGAGGCCCAGAGTGGTTCCAGAGTCATCATGTCCAGGTTAGGCTCAGGCGTGGAACAGAGTCACCAGGTACCAATGATGCTCAGGTGAGGCCCAGAGTCACCAGATCTGGGTGACGCGCAGATAGGATTAGAGTCACCAGTTCCAGGTGAGGCCAAGAAAGAGTCCACAGCAATGAGGTCCACGTGGGGAACAAAGTCACCAGGACTGGGTGAGGCCCAGATGGGGACCAGATTCACCAGGTCCAGGTGAGGCCCAGGTGGTGACCAGAGTCCCCGGGTCTGGGACAGGACCAGGTAAGGACCAGATTCACCAGGTCCAAGAGGCCCACGAGGGGAATTGAGTCACCAGCTATGTGTGAGGCCCAGGTGGCAACCCCACTCACCAGGTCAAGGTGAGGCCAACCGGCAGGCCAGAGTCACCAGATCCAGGTGAGGCCCTTGGGGACCAGTGTCATCAGGTAAATGTGAGTCTACAAGAACACCACAGTCACCAGGTCCAGGTGTGGTTCATGTGGGAACGAGAATCACCAGGCACAGGTGAGACCCGGGTGGGCACCACAGTCACCAGGTCCAGACTGAGGCATAGGTGTGGGGAACAAAGTCATCAGGACCAGTTGAAGCCAAAGTGTGGAGCAAAGTTATCATGTGGAGGTGAGGCCCAGGTGGGGAACAGAGTAACCATGTCCAATTGATGCCAGGTGGGAAAAGAGTCACAAGGTCTAGACGAGGCCTAAGTGAGGAGTAGATTCACCAGGTCCTGTTGAGGCCCAGTTGAAGACCAATATCCCAAGCTCTGGGTGAGCCCCAGAGGGGAAACAGACTCACACGGTTCTGGTGATATCCAGGTGGGGACCAGAGTCACCACATCAGGGTGAGGTCCAGAGGGGGACAAGAATCACTAGGTCCAGGTGAGGCCCCGATGTGGAACTGAGAAACCAGGTCCCATGATGCCCATATGAGGTCTTTAGTCACCAGGTCCAGGTGAGGTCCCTGTGGGAACGAGTCACCTCGTCCCGGTGAGGGCCAGGTGGGACCACAGTCACCAGGTCCCGGTGAGGCCCAGTTATATAAGAGAGTATCCAGCTCCCAAAGATGCCCAGGTAAGGACCAGAGTCAACAGGTCCAGTAGAGGTTCAAATATGGATCAGAGTCATTGTGTTTCAGCTGAGGCAGATGGAGACCAAAGGAACCAGGACCAGGAGACCCCCATATGGGAACCAGACCCACCAGATCCAGGTGAGGCCCAGGTGGGACCACAGTCAGAAGGTCCTGGTGAGGCGCAGGTGGCAACAGGATTCACCAAGTCCAGGTGAGGACCAGGTGGCGAACAGTCACCACATCCAGGTGCGGACCAGCTAAGGACCACATTCACCAGGCCCAAGTGAAGCCCAAGGGGTGACCAGAGTAACCAGGTAAGGGTGAGTCCCAGAGGGGGAACCAGAGTAGCCAGTTTAGTTTGATGCCCAGAATGGGACCAGAGGTCCCTGGTGAAAGTGAGGCCCAGGTGTGGAATAGAGTATCCAGATCCCAATGATGCCTGGGTAAGGACCAGAGTTACTAGGGCCATGCAGGCCCAGATGGGGAACAGAATCACTAGGTCCTGGTGAGGCATAGAATAAGACCACAGTCAGCTGTATCAGGTGAGCCGCTTGTGGGAACCAGAGCCACTCTATCCAGCTGAGTCCCAGGTCCATGTGAGGCCCACGTGACTACCAGATTCATCAGGTCGAATTGAGGCATAGCTGGGGACAAGAGTCACCAGGTCTGGGTGAGGCCTAGGTGGGTGAAGATTCAGCAGTTCTGAGTTAGGTCAAAGTGGGGACGAGAGACACCAGGTCTAGGTGAGGCCAAACTGAGGACGAGAGTCACCAGATCCAGGAGAGGTCCATGTTGGAAAGAGAGTCACCAGGTCCAGGAGAGGTCCAGGTGGGGACCAGAGTCACCAGATCCAGGTGAAGTCCAGGTGGGGACCAGAGTCACCAGATCCAGGTGAAGCCCAGGTGGGGACCAGAGTCACTAGGTCCAGATTAGGCCCAGGCGAGGACCAGAGTTACCAGGTACACGTGAGGCCCCGGTGGGGATCAGAGGCAACAGGCCATGTGAGGCCAGCTTGGGTACCATGGTCAACAGGTTTACTTGAGGCCCAGGTGTGGAACACCTTAACCAGGTCCAGGTGAGTCCCCGGTGGTGACAAGAGTCACCACGTCCAGGTGAGGCCCAGGTGGGGACCAGGATCACCAGGTCCAGGGGAGGCCCTTGAAAGAACCAGAGTCAACAGTTCGAGGTCAGGCGCAGGTGGCAACCAGGGTCAGCAGGTCCAAGTCAGGTCAAAGTGGGGTTCACAGTAATTAGGGCACGGTGAGACCCAGAGTGGGACGAGAGTCACCTGGTCCAGGTGAGGTCCAGTTGTGGAACACAGTCACAGGTTCCCAATTTTGGCAAGTTGACGACCATGGTCAACAAGGTCAGGTGAGGCCCAGATGGGGACCGGAATCCCCAAATCCAGGTGAAGCCCAGGTAGGGACCACAGTCACCAATCCAGTGTAGTCTCGGGTGCAGACCAGAATCACCAGGTCCAGCTGAGGTGCAGGTGGCAACCACACTCACCAGGTCCCGGTGAGGCACTGGTGGGGACCAGAGTCACGAGGACATGAGAAGCTAGAAACACTGCAGCCACCAGGTCCACATGATGTCCATGTGGAAGCGAGAATCACCAGTTAAAGCTGAGGAACAGGTAGGGATCTGACTCACCATGTCCAGGTGAGACCCAGGTGGGAACGAGTGTCATCATGTCCAGGTGTGGCCCAGGTAAAGACCAGAGTTAATAGGTCCAGCTGGGTCACTGTTAGTGAACAGAGTAACCATATCCTGATGCTACCCAGGTGGTTAGCAGAGACACCAGGTCCTGGTAAGGCCCAGGTGGGACCGGAGACCTGAGGTCCAGGTGAGATCCCGATGGGAAGCACTGTCACCAGGTCAGATGAGGCCATGCGTAGGATCAGAATCACCAACTACAGGTGAGGTCCAGGTGGAGCCAGAGTTACCTGGTACAGAAGAGTCCAAAGAGAGGACCAGAGTTACCAGGATCAGGGGATTCCCAGTGTGGAATAGAGTAACATTGTACCGATGATGTCCAGGTACGGACCAGAGTCACCAGGTCCAGATGAGGCCCAGATGGAGCATATTCACTAGGTCCAGGTGAGGCCCAGTTGAGGACCAGAGTCACCAGAACTTGTTGAGTCCTAGAGGGGTACAAGAATCACCAGGTCCAGGTGATATCCAGATGGGGACCTGGGTCACCAGATCAGGGTGAAGCCCAGAGTGGTTCCAGTGTCATCATGTCCAGGTGAGGCTCAGGTGTGGATCAGAGTCTTCAGGTACCAATGATGCCCAGGTGAGGACCAGAGTCACCAGGTCCAGGTGAGGCCCAGTTGAGGACCAGTGTCCCCAGCTCCGGGTGGGTCCCAGAGGTGGACCAGAGTCACCCGGTTCCGGTGATATCCAGGTGGGGACCAGAGTCACCACGTCAGGGTGAGCCCCGGAGGGGGACGAGAATCACTAGGTCCAGGTGAGGCCCCGATGTGGAACTGAAACCAGGTCCCATGGTGCCCATATGAGGACCTGAGTCAGCAGGTCCAGGTGAGGTCCCTGTGGGAACCAGTCACCTCGTCTAGGTGATGGCCAGGTGGGACCACAGTCACCAGGTCCAGGTGAGGCCCAGGTATATAAGAGTGTATCCAGGTCGCAATGATGCCCAGGTAAGGACCAGAGTCAACAGTCCAGGAGAGGGCCTAATATGGATCAGAGTCATTTTGTTCCAGGTGATGCCTGATGGAGACCACAGGAATCAGGTCCAGGAAAGCCCCATATGGGAACTAGAGCCACCAGATCCAGGTGAGGTCCTGGTGCGACCACAGTCACAAGGTCCAGGTGAGGCGCAGGTGGCAACAGGATTCACCAAGTCCAAGTGAGACCCAGCTGGCGACCAGTCACCAGATCCAAGGGAGGACAAGATAAGGACCAGATTCACCAGGCCCAAATGAAGCCCATGGGGTGACCAGAGTCACCAGGTAAGGGTGAGTCCCAGAGGGGGAACCAGAGTAACCAGTTTAGTTTGAGGACCAGAATGGGTCCAGAGGTCCCTATTCAGAGTGAGGCCCAGGTGTGGAATAGTGTATCCAGGTCCCAATGATGCCTGGATGAGGACCAGAGTCACTAGGGCCAAGCAGGCCCAGATGGGGACAAATCACTAGGTCCTGGTGAGGCATAGAATAAGACCACAGTCATCAGTATCATTTGATCCCCTTGCGTGAACCAGAGCCACTCTATCCAGCTGAGTCCCAGGTCCATGTGAGGCTCACGTGAGGACCAGATTCATTAGGTCGAATTGAGGCATAGCTGGGGACAAGAGTCACCAGGTCTGGGTGCGGGCTAGGTGGGGCAAGATTCAGCAGTTCTGAGTTAGGTCAAAGTGGGGACGAGAGACGCCAGGTCCAGGTGAGGCTAAACTGAGGACCAGAGTCACCAGATCCATGTGAGGTCCATGTTGGAAAGAGAGTCACCAGGTCCAAGAGAGGTCCAGGTGGGGACCAGAGTCACCAGATCCAGGTGAAGTCCAGGTGGGGGGACCAGAGTCACCAGATCCACGTGAAGCCCAGGTGGGGACCAGAGTCACTAGGTCCCGATGACGCCCATGTGAGGACCAGAGTTACCAGGTACACGTGAGTCCCCGGTGGGGATCAGAGGCAACAGGTCCATGTGAGGCCGGCTTGGGGACCATGGTCAACAAGTCTACTTGAGGCCCTGGTGTGTAACACAGTAAGCAGGTCCAGGTGAGTCCCCGGTGGTGAAAAGAGTCACCACGTCCAGGTGAGTCCCAGGTGGGGACCAGGATCACCAGGTACAGTTGAGGCCCTTGAAAGAACTAGATTGTACTGGCACAAAAACAGACACATAGATCAGTGAAACAGAATAGAGGATCCAGAAGTGGACCCTGAACTTTATGGGCAACTAATATTCGATAAAGGAGGAAAGACTATCCATTGGAAGATAGACAGTCTCTTCAATAAATGGTGCTGGGAAAATTGGACATCCACATGCAGAAGAATGAAACTAGACCACTCTCTTTCACCATACACAAAGATAAACTCAAAATGGATGACAGATCTAAATGTGAGACAAGATTCCATCAAAATCCTAGAGAAGAACACAGGCAACACCCTTTTTGAACTTGGCCATAGTAACTTCTTGCAAGATACATCTACGAAGGCAAAAGAAACAAAAGCAAAAATGAACTATTGGGACTTCATCAAGATAAGAAGCTTTTGCACAGCTAAGGATACAGTCAACAAAACTCAAAGACAACCTACAGAATGGGAGAAGATATTTGCAAATGACATATCAGATAAAGGACTAGTTTCCAAGCTCTATAAAGAACTTATCAAACTCAACACCAAAGAAACAAACAATCCAATCATGAAATGGGCAAAAGACATGAACAGAAATCTCACAGAGGAAGACATAGACATGGCCAACATGCACATGAGAAAATGCTCCGCATCACTTGCCATCAGGGAAATACAAATCAAAACCACAATGAGATACCACCTCACACCAGTGAGAATGGGGAAAATTACCAAGACAGGAAACAACCAATGTTGGAGAGGATGCGGAGAAAAGGGAATCCTCATACACTGTTGGTGGGAATGTGAACTGGTGCAGCCACTCTGGAAAACTGTGTGGAGGTTCCTCAAACAGTTAAAAATATACCTGCCCTACGACCCAGCAATTGCACTGTTGGGGATTTTCCCCAAAGAGACAAATGCAATGAAATGCCGGGACACCTGCACCCCGATGTTTATAGCAGCAATGGCCACGATAGCCAAACTGTGGAAGGAGCCTCGGTGTCCAACGAAAGATGAATGGATAAAGAAGATGTGGTTTATGTATACAATGGAATATTACTCAGCTATCAGAAATGACAAATACCCACCATTTGCTTCAACGTGGATGGAACTGGAGGGTATTATGCTGAGTGAAGTAAGCCAGTCGGAGAAAGACAAACATTATATGTTCTCATTCATTTGGGGAATATAAATAATAGTGAAAGGGAATATAAGGGAAGGGGGAAGAAATGTGTGGGAAATAACAGAAAGGGAGACAGAACGTAAAGACTGCTAACTCTGGGAAACGAACTAGGGGTGGTAGAAGGGGAGGAGGCCGGGGGGTGGGAGTGAATGGGTGACGGGCACTGGGGGTTATTCTGTATGTTCGTAAATAGAACACCAATAATAAAAAATAAATTAAAAAAAAAAAAAAAAAGAAAGATCCAGAGTCAACAGGTCGAAGTCAAGCGCAGGTGGCAACCAGGGACAGCAGGTCCAAGTCAGGCCAAAGTGGGATTCACAGTCATTAGGGCACAGTGAGACCCAGAGGGGGAGCAGAGTCACATGGTCCAGGTGAGGTCCATTTGTGGAACACAGTCACCGGGCCCAAATTGTGCCCAGTTGAGGACCATGGTCAACAGGGCCAGGTGAGGCCCAGATGGGGACCGGAGTCCCCAAATCCAGGTGGATACCAGGTGGGGACCACAACACCAGATCCAGGGTAGTCTCAGGTGCAGACCAGAATCACCAAGTCCAGGTGAGGTGCAGGTGGCAACCACACTCACCAGGTCCCGGTGAGGCCCTGGTGGGTACCAGAGTCACGAGGTACATGAGAAGCTAGAAACACTGCAGCCACTAGGTCCACAGGATGTCCACGTGGGAACGAGAATCACCAGTTACAGGTGAGGACCAGGTGGGGATCCGACTCACCATGTCCAGGTGAGACCAAGGTGGGAAAGAGTGTCACCATGTCCAGATGTGGCCCAGGTGAAGACCAGAGTTAATAGGTACGGCTGGGTCACTGTTAGTGAACAGTGTAACCATATCCTGATTCTACCCTGGTGGGTACCAGAGACACCAGGTACTGGTGAGGCCCAGGTGGGACCAGAGATATGAGGTCCAGGTGAGGCCCCGATGGGAACCACAGTCACCAGGTCTGGTGAGGCCATGCTTAGGATCAGAGTCACCAGTTACTGGTGAGGCCCAGGTGGAGCCAGAGTCACCTGGTACAGAAGAGGACAAAGTCAGGACCAGAGTTACCAGGATCAGGTTAGTCCCAGTGGGGAATAGAGTAACCATGTCCCGATGATGCCCAGGTAGAACCAGAGTCACCAGGTCCAGATGAAGAGCAGGTGGGGAGCATATTCTCTAGGTCTCGGTGAGGCGCACTTGAGGACCAGAATCCCCAGGTCTAGTTGAGGCCTAGAGGGGTACCAGATTCACCTGGTCTAGGTGACATCCAGATGGGGAGCAGAGTCACCAGGTCAGGGTGAGGCCCAGAGGGGATCCAGAGTCATCATGTCCAGGTGAGGCTCAGGTGTGGAACAGAGATCCAGGTCATAAAGTTCCACAGGTGAGGACCAGAGTCACCAGATCTGGGTGAGGCCGAGTTAGGATCAGAGTCACCAGTTCCAGGTGAGGCCAAGAAGGAGTCCACAGCAATCAGGTCCAGGTGGGGAACAAAGTCACTAGAACTGGGTGAGGCCCAGATGGGAACCAGATTCACCAAGTCCAGGTGATTCCCAGGTGGTGACCAGAGTTACTAGTTCCGGGTGAGGACCAGGTAAGGACCAGATTCACCAGGTCCAAGTGAGGCCCACGTGGGTACCTGTGTCACCAAGCATGGGGGAGGCCCAGGTGGCAACCCCACTCCCCAGATCCAGGTGAGGCCAAACTACAGGCCATGCAGGGGAACCATGTCCCGATGATGCCCAGGTAGGGACTAGAGTTACCAGGTCCAGGTGAGCCAACCTGCAGGCCATGCAGTGGAACCATGTCCCGATGATGCCCAGGTAGGGGCCAGAGTCACCAGGTCCAAATGAGGCCCTGATGGAGCATATTCACTAGGTCCAGTGAGGCCCAGTTGAGGACCACTGTCACCAGATCTGGTTGAGGCTTAGAGGGGTACCAGAGTCACCTGGTCCAGGTGACATCCAGATGGGGACCAGAGGCATCAGGTCAGGGAGAGGCCCAGAGTGGTTCCAGAGTCATCATGTCCAGGTGAGGCTCAGGCGTGGAACGGAGTCACTAGGTACCAGTGATGCCCAGGTGAGGCCCAGAGTCACCAGATCTGGGTGACGCGAAGATAGGATCAGAGTCACCCGTTCCAGGTGAGGCCAAGAAATAGTCCACAGCAATCAGGTCCAGGTGGGGAACAAAGTCACCAGGACTGGGTGAGGCCCAGATGGGGACCAGATTCACCAGGTCCAGGTGAGGCCCAGGTGGTGACCAGAGTCCCCGGGTCTGCGACAGGACCAGGAAAGGACCAGATTCACCAAGTCCAAGAGGCCCACGAGGGGAATTGAGTCACCAGGTATGTGTGAGGCCCAGGTGGCAACTCCACTCACCAGGTCAAGGTGAGGCCAACCAGCAGGCCAGAGTCACCAGATCCAGGTGAGGCCCTAGTGGGGACCAGTGTCACCAGGTAAATATGAGTCTACAAGAACACCACAGTCACCAGGTCCAGGTGTGGTTCATGTGGGAACGAGAATCACCAGGTACAGGTGAGACCCATGTGGGCACCACAGTAACCAGGTCCAAACTGAGGCCTAGGTGGGGGGAACAGAGTCATCAGGAGCAGTTGAGGCCAAAGTGTGGAGCAAAGTTATCATGTGGAGGTGAGGCCCAGGTGGGGAAGAGAGTAACCATGTCCCATTGATGCCAGGTGGGAAAAGAGTCACAAGGTCCAGACGAGGCCTAAGTGAGGAGTAGATTCAACAGGTCCTGTTGAGGCCCAGTTGAGGACCAGTGCCCCATCTCCGGGTGAGTCCCAGAGGGAGACCACAGTCACCAGGTTCTGGTGATATCCACGTTGGGACCAGAGTCACCACGTCAGGGTGAGGGTCAGAGGGGGACGAGAATCACTAGGTCCAGGTGAGGCCCCGATGTGGAACTGAGAACCCAGGTCCCATGGTGCCCATATGAGGACCTGAGTACGAGGTCCAGCTGAGGTCCCTGTGGGAACCAGTCACCTCGTCCCGGTGAGGTCCAGGTGGGACCACAGTCATCAGGTCCAGGTGAGGACCAGGTATATAAGAGAGTATCCAGGCCCCAATGATGCCCAGGTAAGACCAGAGTCAACAGGTCCAGGAGAGACCCAAATATGCATGAGAGTCATTGTGTTCCAGGTGATGCCTGATGGAGACCACAGGAACCAGGTCCAGGAGAGCCCCATATGGGAACCAGAGCCACCAGATCCAGGTGACTTACAGGTGGGATCACAGTCACAAGGTCCAGGTGAGGCACAGGTGGCAACAGGATCCACCATGTCCAGGTGAGGCCCAGGTGGCGACCAGTCACCAGATCCAAGTGAGGACAAGCTAAGGACAGATTCACCAGGCCCAAGTGAAGCCCAAGTGGTGACCAGAGTCACCAGGTAATAGTGAGGCTCATAGGGGGAACCAGAGTAACCAGTTTAGTTTGAGGCCCATAATGGGACCAGAGGTCCCTGGTCAACGTGAGGCCCAGGTGTGGAATAGAATATCCAGGTCCCAATGATGCCTGGGTGAAGACCAGAATCACTAGGGCCATGCAGGCCCAAGTGGGGAACAGAATCACTAGGTGTTGGTGAGGCATAGAATAAGACCACAGTCAGCAGTATCAGGTGAGCCCATTGTGGGAACCAGTGCCACTCTATCCAGGTGAGTCCCAGGTCCATGTGAGGCCCACGTGAGGACCAGATTCATCAGGTCAAATTGAGGCATAGCTGGGGACAAGAGTCACCAGTTCTGGGTGCGGCCTAGGTGGGGCAAGATTCAGCAGTTCTGAGTTAGGTCAAAGTGGGGACGAGAGACACCAGGTCCAGGTGAGGCCAAACTGAGGACCAGAGTCACCAGATCCAGGTGAGGTCCATGTTGGAAAGAGAGTCACCAGGTGCAGGAGAGGTCCAGGTGGGGACCAGAGTCACCAGATCCAGGTGAGGTACAGTTGGGGACCAGAGTCACCAGATCCAGGTGAAGCCCAGGTGGGGACCAGAGTCACTAGGTCCAGATGAGGCCCAGATGAGGGCCAGAGTTACCAGGTACACGTGAGGCCCCGGTGGGGATCTGAGGCAACAGGTCATGTGAGGCCGGCTTGGGGACCATGGTCAACAAGTCTACTTGAGGCCCAGATGTGGAACACAGTAAGCAGGTCCAGGTGAGTACGCGGTTGTGACATGAGTCACCACGTCCAGGTGAGTCCCAGGTGGGGACCAGGATCACAATGTACAGGGTAGGCCCTTCAAAGTACCAGAGTCAACAGTTTGAGGTCAGGCGCAGGTGGCAACCAGGGTCAGCAGGTCCAAGTCAGGGCAAACTTGGGTTCACAGTCACTAGGGCGTGGTGAGACCTAGAGGGAGACCAGAATCACCTGGTCCAGGTGAGGTCCAGTTGTGGAATACAGTCACCGGGTCCCAATTTTGCCCAGTTGAGGACCATGTTCAACAGGGCCAGGTGAGGCCCAGATGGAGACCGGAGTCCCCAAAACAGGTGAAGCCCAGGTGGGGACCACAGTCACCAGATCCAGGGTAGTCTCAGGTGCAGACCAGAATGACCAGGTCCACTTGAGGTGCAGGTGGCAACCACACTCACCAGGTCCCGGTGAGGCCCTGGTGGGGACCAGAGTCACGAGGTACATGAGAAGCTAGAAACACTGCAGCCACCAGGTCCACATGATGTCCACGTGGGAACGAGAATCACCAGTTACAGGGGAGGACCAGTTGTGGTTGCGACTCACCATGTCCAGGTGAGACCCAGGTGGGAACCAGTGTCAATATGTCCAGGTGTGGCCCAGGTGAAGACCAGAGTTAATAGGTCCTGCTGGGTCACTGTTAGTGAACAGTGTAACCGTATCCTGATCCTACCAAGGTGGGTACCAGAGACACCAGGTCCTGGTGAGGCCCATTTGGGACCAGGGACATGAGATCCAGGGGAGGTCCCGGTGTGAACCACAGTCACCAGGTCAGGTGAAGCCATGCTTAGGATCAGAGTCACCAGTTACCGGTGAACCCAAGGTGGATCCAGAGTCACCTGGTACAGAAGAGGCCAAAGTCAGGACCAGAGTTACCAGGATCAGGTCACTCCAATTGGGAATAGAGTAACCATGTCCCGATGATGCCCAGGTAGAACCAGAGTCACCAGGCCCAGCTGTGGCGCAGGTGGGGAGTATGTTAACTAGGTCCGGTTGAGGCCCAGTTGAGGACCAGAGTCACCAGGTCTAGGTGAGGCCTAGAGGGGTACCAGATTCACCTGGTCTGGTGACATCCAGATGGGGACCAGAGTCCCCATGGTAGGCTGAGGCCCAGAAGGGATCCAGTGTCAACATATCCGGTTGAGGCTCAGGTGTGGAACAGAGTATCCAGGTCATAATGGTCCACAGGTGAGGACCAGAATCACCAGATCTGGGTGAGGCCCAGTTAGCATCAGAGTCAGCAGTTCCAGGTTAGCCAAGAAGGAGTCCACAGCAATCAGGTCCAGGTGGGGAAGAAAGTCAACAGGACTGGGTGAGGCCCAGATGGGGACCAGATTCACCAGGCCCAGGTGATTTCCATGTGGTGACCAGAGTTACCAGTTCCGGGTGACCAACAGGTAAGGACCAGATTCACCAGGTCCAAGTGAGGCCCACGTGGGGACCTCTGTAACTAGGCAAGGGTGAGGCCCAGGTGACAAACCCACTCACCAGTTCCAGGTGAGGCCAACCTACAGGCCATGCAGAGGAACCAGGTCCGAAAGATGCTCAGGTAGGGACGAGAGTTACCAGGTCCAGGTGAGGCCAACCTACAGGCCATGCAGTGGAACCATGTCCCGATGATGCCAGGTAGGGACCAGAGTTACCAGGTCCAAATGAGACCCAGATGGAGCATATTCACTAGGTCCAGGTGAGGCCCAGTTGAGGACCAGAGTCACCAGACCTGGTTGAGGCCCAGAGGGGTACCATAATCCCCTGGTCATGGTGACATCCATATGGGGACCAGAGTCACCAGGTCAGGTTGATAGCCAGAGAGGTAACAGAGTCATCATATCCAGGGGAGCTTCAGGTATGGAACAGAGTCACCAGGACCAATGATGCCCAGGTGAGGACCAGAGTTACCAGGTACACGAGAGGCCCCGGTGGGGATCAGAGGCAACAGGTCCATGTGAGGCCGGCTAGGGGACCATGGTCAACAGGTCTACTTGAGGCTCAGGTGTGGAACACAGTAACAAGGCCTAGGTGAGTAACCGGTGGTGACAAAAGTTACCACGTCCAGGTGAGGCCCAGGTGGGGACCAGGATCACCAGGTCCAGGGGAGGTCCTTGAAAGTACCAGAGTCAACAGTACGATGACAGTCGCAGGTGGGAACCAGGGTCAGCAGGTCCAAGTCAGTCCAAAGTGGGGTTCACAGTCACTAGGGCACGGTGAGACCCAGAGGGGGACCAGAGTCGCATGGTACAGGTGAGGTCCAGGTGTGGAACACAGTCACCAGGTCCCAATTTTGCCCAGTTGAGTACCATGGTCAACAGGACCAGGTGACGCCCAGATGGGGACCGCAGTCCCCGAATCCAGGTGAAGCCCAGGTGTAGACCACAGTCACCAGATCCAGGGTATTCTCAGGTGCAGACCAGAATCACCAAGTCCAGGTGAGGTGCAGGTGGCAACCACACTCACCAGGTCCCCGTGAGGCCCTGGTGGGGACCAGAGTCAAGAGGTACATGAGAAGCTAGAAACACTGCAGCCACCAGGTCCACATGATGTCCATGTGAGAACGACAATCACCAGTTACAGGTGAGGCCCAGGTGGGGATCCGACTCACCATGTCCAGGTGAGATCCAGGTGGGAACCAGTGTCACCATGTCCAGGTGTGGCCCAGGTGAAGACCAGAGTTAATAGGTCCAGCTGGATCACTGTTAGTGAACAGTGTAACAATATCCTGATGTTACCCAGGTGGGGACCAGAGACAAAGGTCCAGGTGAGATCCCGATGGGAACCACAGTCACCAGGTCAGGTGAGGCCATGCTTAGGATCAGAGTCACCAGTTACAGGTGAGGCCCAGGTAGAGCCAGAGTCACCAGGTCCAGATGAGGCGAAGGTGGGGAGCATATTCACTACGTCCCGCTGAGGCCCAGTAGAGGACCAGAGTCACCAGGTCTAGTTGAGGCATAGAGGGGTACCAGGTTCACCTGGTCTAGGTGAAATCCAGATGGGGACCAGAGTCACCATGTCAGGCTGAGGCCCAGAGGGGATCCAGAGTCATCATGTCCAGGTGAGGCTCACGTGTGGAACAGAGAATCCAGTTCATAATGATACACAGGTGAGGACCAGAGTCACTAGATCAGGTTGAGGCCCAGTTAGTATCAGAGTCACCAGTTCCAGGTGAGGCCAAGAAGGAGTCCACAGCAATCAGGTCCAGTTGGGGAACAAAGTCACCAGGAATGGATGACCCCAGATGGGGACCAGATTCACCAGGTCCAGGTGATTCCCAGGTGGTGACCTGAGTTAACAGTTCCGGGTGAGGACCAGGTAAAGTCCAGATTCACCAGGTCCAAGTGAGGCCCACTTGGGGACCTGTGTCACCAGGCATCAGCGAGGCCCATGTGGCAACCCCACTCACCAGGTCCAGGTGAGGCGAAACTGCAGGCCATGCAGAGGAACCATGTCTCGATGATGCCCAGGTAAGGACGAGATTTAACAGGTCCAGGTGAGGCCAACCTGCCGGCCATGCAGTGAAACCATGTCCCGATGATGCCGAGGTTGGGACCAGAATCACCAGGTCCAATGAGATCCAGATGGAGCATATTTACTAGGTCCAGGTGAGGTGCAGTGGAGTACCAGAGTCACAAGACCTGGTTGAGGCCTAGAGGGGTACCAGAATCACCTGGTCCAGGTGACATCCAGATGGGGACCAGAGTCACCAGGTCAGGATGAGGCCCAGAGAGGTTCCAGAGTCAACATGTCCAGGTGAGGCTCAGGTGTGGAACAGAGTCACCAGGTACCAAAGATGCCCAGGTGAAGACCAGAGTCACCAGGTCTGGGTAATGCGCAGATAGGATCAGAGTCACCAGTTCAAGGTGAGGCCAAGAAATTGTCCACAGCAATCATCCAGGTGGGGAACAAAGTCACCAGGACTGGGTGATGCCCAGATGGGGACCAGATTGACCAGGTCCAGGTGAGGCCCAGGGCGTGACCAGAGACCCCGGGTATCGGAGACGACCAGGTAAGGACCAGATTCACGATGTCCAAGAGGCCGACGAGGGGCCTGTGTCCCCAGGTACGGGTGAGGCACAGGTGGCAACCACACTCACCAGGTCCAGGAGAGGCCATCTTTCGCGCCATGCAGAGGAACCGTGTCCCGATGATGCCCATGTAGGAACCAGAGTTACCAGGTCCAGGTGATGCCAACCTGCAGGCAATGCAGTGGAACCATGTACCGATGATGCCGAGGGAGGGACCAGAGTCACCAGGTCCAAATGAGGCCCAGATGGAGCATATTCACTAGGTCCAGGTGAGGCCCAGTTGAGGACCAGAGTCACCAGATCTGGTTGAGACTCAGAGGGGTACCAAAATCACCTGGTCCAGGTGACATCCAGATGGGGACCAAAGTCACCAGGACAGGGTGAGGCCCAGAGAGGTTCCAGAGTCATCATGTCCAGGTTAGGCTCAGGTGTGGAACTGAGTCACCAGGTACCAAGATGCCCACATGAGGACCAGAGTCAACAGATCTGGGTGACGCTCAGATAGGATCAGAGTCACCAGTTGCAGGTGAGGCAAAGAAAGAGTCCACAGCAATCAGTTCCAGTTGGGGAACAAAGTAACCAGGACTGGGTGAGGCCCAGATGGGGACCAGTTCCCCTTCTCCAGGTGAGGCCCAGGTGATGACCAGAGTCCCCAGGTTGGGAGAAGAAGAGGTAAGGACTAGATTCACCAGGTCCAAGAGGCCCACGTGGGGACCTGAGTCACCAGGTATGGGTGAGCCACAGGTGGCAATCCCACTCACCAGGTTCAGGTGAGGCCAACCTGCAGGCGATGCGCGGAACAATGTCCCGATGATGCCCAGGTAGGGACCCGAGTCACCAGGTCCAAATGAGGCCAAGATGGAGCATATTCACTAAGTCCACGTGAGGCCCAGTTGAGGACCAGAATCACCAGATCTGCTTGAGGCCTAGATGGGAACCAGAATCACCCAGTCCAGGTTACGTCCTAATGGGGACCAGAGTCACCAGGTCAGGGTGAGGCCCAGAGAAGTTCCAGAGTCATCATGTACAGGTGAGGCTCAGGTGTGGAACAGAGTCACCAGGTACGAATGATGCCCAGGTGAGGACCAGAGTCAACAGGTCTGGGTGACGCGCAGATAGGATCAGAGTCACCAGTTCCAGGTGAGGCCAAGAAAGATTCCACAGCAATCAGGTCAAGGTGTGGAACAAAGTCACCAAGAATGGGTGAGGCCCAGATTGGGACCAGATTCACCAGGTCCAGGTGAGGCCCAGGTGGTGACCAGAGTCATCGGGTCTGGGAGAGGACCAGGTAAGGACCAGATTCACCAGGTCCAAGAGGCTCACGTAGGGACCTGAGTCACCAGGTATGGGTGAGGCCCTAGTGGCAACCCACTCACCAGGTCCAGGTGAGGCCAACCTGCAGGCCAGAGTCACCAGATCCAGGTGAGGCCCTAGTGGGGACCGGAGTCACCAGGTAAATGTGAGTCTACAAGAACACCATAGTCACCAGGTCCAGGTGTGGTTCATGTGGGAACGAGAGACACCAGGTCCAGGTGAGACCCAGGTGGGGACCATAGTCACCAGGTCCAGATTGAGGACTAGGTAGGGGGACCAGAGTCATCAGGACTTGTTGAGGCCAAAGTGTGGAGCAAAGTTATCATGTCCATGTGAGACCCAGGTGGGAAACAGAGTAACCATGGCCCATTGATGCCAGGTGGGAAAAGAGTCACAAGGTCCAGACGAGGCCTAAGTGAGGAGTAGATTCACCAGGTCCTGTTGAGGCCCAGCTGAGGACAAGTGTCGCCAGCCCCGGGTGAGTCCCAGATGGGGACCAGAGTCACCCGGTCCTGGTCATATCCAGGTGGGGACCAGAGTCACCACGTCAGGGTGAGGCCCAGAGGGGACGAGAATCACTAGGTCCAGGTGAGGCCCCGATGTGGAACTGAGAAACCAGGTCCCATGATGCCCATATGAGGACCTGATTCACCAGGTCCAGGTGAGGTCTCTGTGGGAACCAGTCACCTCGTCCAGGTGAGGCCCAGGTGGGACCACAGTCACCAGGTCCAGGTGAGGCCCAGGTATATAAGAGAGTATCCAGGTCCCAATGATGCCCAGGTAAGGACCAGAGTCAACAGGTCCAGGAGAGGCCCAAATATGGTTCAGAGTCATTGATCCAGGTGAGGCCAGATGGAGACCACAGGAACCAGGTCCAGGAGAGCCCCATATGGGAACCAGAGCCACCAGATCCAGGTGATGTCTGGGTGGGACCACAGTCACTAGGTCCAGAGGAGGCGCAGGTGGCAACAGGTTTCACCAAATCCAGGTGAGGCCCAGGTAGCGACCGGTCACCAGATCCAGGTTCGGAACAGCTAAGGACCAGATTCACCAGGCCCAAGAGAAGCCCAATGGGTGACCAGAGTCACCAGGTAGGGGTGACGCCCAGAGGGGGAACCAGAATAACCAGTTTAGTTTGAGGCTCAGAATGGGACCCTATGGGATCCCTGGGTGGCGCAGCGGTTTGGCGCCTGCCTTTGGCCCAGGGCGCGATCCTGGAGACCCGGGATCGAATCACACGTGGGGCTCCCGGTGCATGGAGCCTGCTTCTCCTTCTGCCTATGTCTCTGCCTCCCTCTCTCTCTCTGTGTGACTATCATAAAAAAAAAAAAAGAATCGGACCCTAGGTCCCTGGTGAAAGTGAGGCGCAGATGTGGAATAGAGTATCCAGATCCCAATGATGCCTGTGTGAGGAAAAGAGTTACTAGGGCCATGCAGGACCAGATGGGGAACAGAATCACTAGGTCCTGGTGAGGCATAGAATAAGACCACAGTCAGCAGTATCAGGTAAGCCCCTTGTGGGAACCAGAGCCACTCTATCCAGCTGAGTCCCAGGTCCATGGAGGCCCACGTGAGGACCAGATTCATCAGGTCGAATTGAGGCATACCTGGGGACAAGAGTCACCATGTCTGTGTGCGACCTAGGTGGGGCAAGATCAGCAGTTCTGAGTTAGGTCAAAGTGGGGACGAGAGACACCAGGTCCAGGTGAGGCCAAACTGAGGACCATAGTCACCAGATCCAAGTGAGGTCCATGTTGGAAAGTGAGTCACCAGGTCCAGGAGAGGTTCAGGTATGGACCAGAGTCACCAGGTCCAGGTGAAATCCAGGTGGGGACCAGAGTCACCAGATCCAGTTGAAGCCCAGGTGGGGTCGAGAGTCACTAGGTCCAGATGAGGCCCAGGTGAGGACCAGAGTCACCAGATCTGAGAGAGGCCCAGTTGGGATCAGAGTTACCACTTCCAGGTAATGCCAAGAAGGTGTCCACAGCAATCAGGTCAGGTGGGGAACAAAGTCACCAGGACTAGGTGATGCCCAGGTGGTGACCAGATTTACCAGTTCCGGGTGAGGACTAGGTAAGGACCACATTCACCAGGTCCAAGTGAGGCCCACGTGGGGACCTGTGTCACCAGGCATGGGTAAGATCCAGGTGGGAACCCCACTCACCAGGTCAAGATGTCCCGATGATGCCCAGGTAGGGACCAGAGTTACCAGGTCCAGGTGAGGCAAACCAGCAGGCCATGCAGTGGAACCATTTCCAGATGATGCCCAGTGAGTGACCAGAGTCACCAGGTCCAAATGAGGCACAGATGGAGCATATTCACTAGGTCCAGGTGAGGCCCACTTGAGGACAAGAGTCACCAGATCTAGTTGAGGCCTAGAGGGGTTCCAGAATCACCTGGTCCAGGTGACATCCAGATGGGGACCAGATCACCAGGTCAGGGTGAGGCCCAGAGAGGTCCCAGAGACATCATGTCCAGGTGAGGCTCAGGTGTGGAACAGAGTAACCAGGCACCAATGATGCCCAGGTGAGGACGAGAGTCACCAGGTCTGGGTGACGCACAGATCGGATCAGAGTCACCAGTTCAAGGTGAGGGCAAGAAAGAGTCCAGAGCAATCAGGTCCAGTTGGGGAACATAGTCACGAGGACTGGGTTAGGCCCAGATGGGGACCAGATTCACCAGGTCCTGGTGAGGCCCATGTTGTGACCAGATTCCCCGGGTCTGGGAGAAGTCCAGGTAAGGGCCAGATTCACCAGGTCCAAGAGGCCCATGTGGGGACCTGAGTCACCAGGTATGGGTGAGGCCCAGGTGGCATCCCACTAATCAAGTCCAGGTGAGGCCAACCTGCAGGCCAGAGTCACCAGGCCCAGGGGAGGCCCAAGGGGTGACCAGAGTCACCAGGTAAGGGTGAGGTTAAGAGGGGGAACCAGAGTAACCAGTTTAGTTTGGGGCCCAGAATGGGACCAGCGGTTCCTGGTAAAAGTGAGGCCCAGGTGTGGAATAGAGTATCCAGGTCCCAATGATGCCTGAGTGAGGACCAGAGTCACTAAGGCCATGCAGGCCCAGATGGGGAACAGAATCACTAGTTTCTGGTGAGGCATAGAATAAGACCACATTCAGCAGTATCAGGTGAGCCCCTAGTGGGAACCAGAGCCACTCTTTCCAAGTGAGTCCCAGGTAAATGTGAGGTCCACGTGAGGACCAGATTCATCAGGTCGAATTGAGGAATAGCTAGGGACAAGAGTCACTAGGTCTGGGTGCGTAATAGGTGGGGCAAGATTCAGCAGTTCTGAGTTACGTCAAAGTGGGCAAGAGAGACACCAAGTCCAGGAGAGGTCCAGATTGGGACCAGAGTCACCAGATCCAGGTGAAGTCCAGATGGGGACCAGAGTCTCCAGATCCAGGTGAAGCCCAGGTGGGGACCAGAGTCTCTAGGTCCACATGAGGCCCAGGTGAGGACCAGAGTTACAAGGTACACGTGAGGCCCCGGTGGGGATCAGAGGCAACAGGTCCATGTGAGGCCGGCTTGGGGACCATGGTCAACAGGTCTACTTGAGGCCCAGGTGTGGAACACAGTAAGCAGGTCCAGGTGAGTCCCCATGGTGACAAGAGTCACCACGTCCAGGTGAGGCCCAGGTTCGGACCAGGATCACCAGGTACAGGGGAGGCCCTTGAAAGAACCAGAGTCAACAGTTCGAGTTCAGGCGCAGGTTTCAACCAGGGTCAGCAGGTCTAAGTCAGGGGAAAGTGGGGTTCACAGTCACTAGGGAATGGTGAGACCCAGAGGGGCACCAGAGTCACGTGGTCCAGGTGAGGTCCAGTTGTGGAACACAGTCACCGCGTCCCAATTTTGCCCAGTTGAACACCATGGTCAACAGGGCCTGGTGAGCCTCACATGGGGACGAGAGTCCCCAAATCCAGGTGAAGCCCAGGTGGGGACTACAGTCACCAGATCCAGGGTAGTCTCAGGTGCAGACCAGAATCACCAGGTCCAGGTGAGGTGCAGGTGGCAACCACACCCACCAGGTCCCGGTGAGGCCCTGGTGGGGACCAGTGTCACAAGGTACATGACAAACTAGAAACACCGCAGCCACCAGGTCCACATGATGTCCATGTGGGAACGAGAATCAACAGTTATAGTTTAGGACCAGGTGGGTATCTGACTCACCATTTCCAGGTGAGACCCAGGTGGGAACGAGTGTCACCATGTCCAGGTGTGGCCCAGGTGAAGACCAGAGTTAATAGGTCCGGCTGGGTCATTGTTAGTGAACAGTGTAACCATATCCTGATGCTACCCAGGTGGGTACCAGAGACACCGGGTCCTGGTGAGGCCCAGGTGGGACCAGAGACATGAAGTCCAGGTGAGGTCCCGATGGGAACCACAGTCACCAGGTCAGGAGAGGCCATGCTTTGGATCTGAGTCACCAGTTACAGGTGAGGCCCAGGTGGAGCCAGAGTCACCATGTCCAGATGAGGCGAAGTTGGGGAGCATATTCACTACGTCCCGTTGAGGCCCAGTAGAGGACCAGAGTCACCAGGTCTAGTTGAGGCCTAGAGGGGTACCAGATTCACCTGGTCTAGGTGCCGTCCAGATGGGGACCAGAGTCACCATGTCAGGGAGAGGACCAGAGGGGATCCAGAGTCATCATGTCCAGGTGAGTCTCAGGTGTGGAACAGAGTATCCAGGTCATAATGATCCACAGGTGAGGACCAGAGTCAACAGATCTGGGTGAGGCCGAGTTAGGATCAGAGTCAACAGTTCCAGGTGAGGCTAAGAAGGAGTCCACAGCAATCAGGGCCAGGTGGGGAAAAAAGTCACCAGGACTGGGTGAGGCCCAGATGGGGACACAGATTCACCAGGTCCAGGTGATTCCCAGGTGGTGACCAGAGTTACCAGATTCACCAGGTCCAGGTGATCCCCAGGTGGTGAGCAGAATTACCAGATACACCAGGTCCAAGTGAGGCCCACGTAGGGGCCTGTGTCACCAGGTATGTGTCAGGCCCAAGAGGCAACCCCACTCACCAGTTCCAGGTGAGGCCTACCTGCAGGCCATGCAAAGCAACCGGGTCCCGATAATGCCAAGGTAGGGACCAGAGTTACCAGGTCCAGGTGAGGCCAACCTGCAGGCCATGCAGTAGAAATAGGTCCCCATGATGCCCTGGTAGGGACCAGAGTAACCAGGTCCAAATGAGGCCAAGATGGAGCATATTCACTAGGACCAACCGAGGCCCAGTTGAGGACAAGAGAAACCAGATCTGGTTGAGGCCTAGAGGGGTACCAGAATCCCCTGGTCCAGGTGACATCCAGATGGGGACCAGAGTCACCAGGTCAGGGTGAGGCCCAGAGTGGTTCCAGAGTCATCATGTCCAGGTGAGGCTCAGGTGTGGAACAGAGTCACCAGGTACCAATGATGCCCAGGTGAGGACCAGAGTCACCAGGCCTGAGTCACGCGCAGAGAAGATAAGAGTCACCAGTTCCAAGTGAGGCCAAGAAAGAGTCCAAAGCAATCAGGTCCAGGTGTGGAACAAAGTCACCAAGACTGGGTGAGGCCCAGATGGAGAAGAGATTCACCAGGTCCAGGTGAGGCCCAGGTGGTGACCAGAGTCCCTGGGTATGGGAGAGGACCATGTAAGGACCAGATTCACCAGGTCAAAGAGGACCACGTGTGTTCCTGAGTCACCAGGTATGGGTGAACCTCAGGTGGCAACCCCACTCACCAGGTCCAGATGAGGCCAACCGACAGGCCACAGTCAGCAGAACCAGGTGAGGCCCTAGTGGGGACCGGTGTCACCAGGAAAATGTGAGTCTCCAAGAACACCACAGTCACCAGGTCCAGGTGTGGTTCATGTGGGAACGAGAGTCACCAGATTCAGGTGAACCCAGGTGGGGACCACAGTCACCAGGTCCAGATTGAGGCCTAGGTGGGGGACCAGATTCATCAGGACCAGTTGAGGCCAAAGTGTTGAGCAACGTTATCATGTCCAGTTGAGACCTAGGTGGGGAACAGAGTAACCATGTCCCATTGGTGCCAGTTGGGAAAAGAGTCACAAGGTACGGACGAGGCCTAAGTGAGGAGTAGATTCATCAGGTCCTGTTGAGGCCCATTTGAGGACCAGTGTCCCCAACTCTGGGTGAGTCCCAGAGGGGGACCATAGTCACCCGGTTCTGGTGAAATCCAGGTGGGGACCAGAGTCAGCACGTCAGGGTGAGGCCCAGAGGGGGACGAGTACCACTAGGTCCAGGTGAGGCCCCAATGTGGACCTGAGAAACCAGGTCCCATGATGCCCATATGAGGACCTGAGTCACCAGGTCCAGGTGAGGTCCCTGTGGGAACCAGTCAACTCGTCCAGGTGAGGCCCAGGTGGGAGCACACTCACCAGGTCCAGGTGAGGCCCAGGTATATAGAGAGTATCCAGGTCCCAATGATGGCCAGGAAAGGACCAGAGTGAACAGGTCCAGGAGAGGACCATATATGGATTAGAGTCATTGTGTTCCAGGTGAGGCTAGATGGAGACCACAGGAACCAGGTCCAGGAGAGCCCCATATGGGAACCAGAGCGAACAGATCCAGGTGAGGTCCAGTTGGGACCACAGTCAGGAGGTCCAGGTGAGGCGCAGGTGACCACAGGGTTCACCAAGTCCAGGTGAGGCCCAGGTGGCCAACAGTCACCAGATCCAGATGCGGACCAGCTAAGGACCAGATTCACCAGGCCCAAGTGAAGCCCAAGGGGTGACCAGAGTCACCAGGTAAGGGTGAGGCCCAGAGGGGAACCAGAGTAACCAGTTTAGTTTGAGGCTCAGAATGGGACCAGAGGTCCCTGGTCAAAGTGAGGCGCAGGTGTGGAATAGAGTATCCAGGTCCCAAAGACGCCTGGGTGAGGACCAGAGTCACTAGGGCCATGCAGGCCCAGATGGGGAACAGAATCACTAGGTCCTGGCTAGGCATAGAATAAGACAACAATCACCAGTATCAGGTGTGCCCCATGTGGGATCCAGAGCCACTCTATCCAGCTGAGTCCCAGGTCCATGTGAGCCCTACGTCAGAACCAGATTCATCAGGTCGAATTGAGGCATAGCTGGGGACAAGATTCACCAGGTGTGGGTGCGGACTAGGTAGGGCAAGATTCAGCAGTTCTGAGTTAGGTCAAAGTGGGTACGAGAGACACCAGGTCCAGGTGAGGGCAAACTGAGGACCAGAGTCAACAGATCCAGGTGAGCTCCATGTGGGAAAGAGAGTCACCAGGTCCAGGAGAGGTCCAGCTGGAAACCAGAGTCACCAGATCCAGGTGATTTCCAGGTGGGGACCAGAGTCACCAGATCCAGGTGAAGCCCAGGTGGGGACCAGAGTCACTAGGTCCAGATGAAGCCTAGGTGAGGGCCAGAGTTACCAGGTACACGTGAGGCCCCGGTGGGCATCAGAGGCAACATGTCCATGTGAGGCTGGCTTGGAGACCATGGTCAACAGGTCTACATTAGGCCCAGGTGGAACACAGTAACCAGGTCCATGTGAGCCCCGGTGGTGACAAGATTCACCACGTCCAGGTGAGGCCCAAGTGGGGACCATGATCACTAGGTACAGGGGAGGCCCTTGAAAGAACCAGAGTCAACTGTTCGAGGTCAGTCGCAGGTGGCAACCGGGGTCAGCAGGTTCATGTCAGGCCAAAGTGTGGTTGACAGTCACTAGGGTACGTTGAGACCCAGAGGGGGAACAGAGTCACCTGGTCCAGGTGAGGTCCAGTTGTGGAACACAGTCTCTGGGTCCCAAAATTGCCCAGTTGAGGACCATGTTCAACAGGCCCAGGTGAGGCCCAGATGGGGACTGGTGTCCCCAAATTCAGTTGAAGCCCAGGTGGGGACCAGAGTCACCAGATTCAGGGTAGTCTCAGGTGGAGACCAGAATCACCAGGTCCAGGTGAGGTGCAGGTGGCAACCACACTCACCAAGTCCCGGTGAGGCCCTGGTGGGGACCAGAGTCACGAGGTACATGAGAAGCTAGAAACACTGCAGCCACCAGGTCCACATGATGTCCATGTGGGAACGAGAATTACAAGTTACAGGTGAGGACCAGGTGGGGATCCGAGTCACCATGTCCAGGTGAGACCCTGGTGGGAACCAGTGTCACCATGTCCAAGTGTGGACAAGGTGACGACGAGAGTTAATAGGTCCGTCCGAGTCACTGTTAGTGAACAGTGTAACCATATCCTGATGCTACTCAGGTGGGTACAAGATACAAATTCCTGCTGAGTCCCATTTGGACCAGAGACATGAGGACCAGGTGAGGTACCGATGGAAACCACAGACACCAGGTCAGGTGAGGCCATTAATAGGATCAGAGTCACCAGTTACAGGTGAGGCCCAGGTGGAGCCAGAGTCACCTGGTAGAGAAGAGGCCAAAGTCAGGACCAGAGTTACCAGGATCAGGTCAGTCCAAGTGGGGAATAGAGTAACCATGTCTCGATGATGCCCAGGTAGAACCAGAGTCACCAGGTCCAGATGAGGCGCAGGTTGGGAGCATGTTCACTAGGTCCCCGTGAGGCCCAGTTGAGGACCAGAGTCACCAGGTCAAGTTGAGGCCTAGAGGGACACCAGATTCACCTAGTCTAGGTGACATCCAGATGGGGACCAGAGTCACCAGGTCAGGGTGAGGCCCAGAGAGGTTCCAGAGTCATCATGTCCAGGTGAGGCTCAGGTGTGGAACAGAGTATCCAGGTCATAAGGGTCCACAGGTGAGGACCAGAGTCAGCAGATCTGGGTGAGGCCCAGTTAGGATCAGAGTCACCAGTTCCAGTTGAGGCCAAGAGGAGTCCACAGCAATCAGGTCCACGTGGGGAAGAAAGTCAACAAGACTGGGTGAGGCCCAGAGGGGGACCAGATTCACCAGGTCCAGGTGATTCCCAGGTGGTGACCAGGGTTACCAGGTCCGGGTGAGGACCAGGAAAGGACCAGATTCACCAGGTCAAAGTGAGGCCCACGTGGGGACCTGTGTCACCAGGTATGGGTGAGCCCCAGGTGGCAACCCCACTCACTAGGGCCAGGTGAGGCCAACCTGGAGGCCATGCAGAGGAACCGTGTCCCGGTGATGCCCAGGTAGGGACCAGAGTTACAAGGTCCAGCTGAGGCCAACCTGCAGGCCATGCAGTGGATGCATGTCCCGATGATGCCAAGGTAGGGACGAGAGTCACCAAGTCCAACTGAGGCTCAGATTAAGCATATTCACTAGGTCCAGGTGAGGCCCAGTTGAGGACCAGAGTCCCCAGACCTGGTTGAGTCCTAGAGGGGTACCAGAATTCCATGGTCCAGGTGACATCCAGATGGGGACGAGAGTCACCAGGTCAGGGTGAGGCCCAAAGAGGTTCCAGAGTCTTTAAGTCCAGGTGAGGCTCAGCTGTGGAACAGAGTCACCAGGTACCAATGATGCCCAGGTGAGGACCAGAGTCACCAGGTCTGGGTGATGCGGAGATAGATTAGAGTCACCAGTTCCAGGTGAGGCCAAGAAAGTGTCCACAGCAATCAGGTCCAGGTGGTGAACAAAGTCACCATGACTAGGTGAGGCCCAGATGGGGACCAGATTCACCAGGTCCAGGTGAGGTCCAGGTGGTGACCAGAGTCCCCGGGTCTGGCAGAGGACCAGGTAATGACCAGATTCACCAGGTCCAAGTGAGGCCCACATGAGGACCTGAGTCACCAGGTATGGGTGAGGCCCAGGTGGCAACCCCACTCACCAGGTCCTGGTGAGGCCAACATGCAGGCCAGTGTCACCAGATCCAGGTGAGGCCCTAGTGGGGACCGGAGTCACCAGGTAAATGTGAGTCTACAAGAACACCACAGGGACCAGGTCCAGGTGTGGTTCATGTGGGAAGGAGAGTCACCAGGTCCAGGTGAGCCCCAGGTGGGGACCACAGTCACCGGGTCCAGATTGATGCCTAGGTGGGGGGACCAGTGTCATCAGGACCAGTTGAGGCCAAAGTGTGGAGCAAAGTTATCATGTCTAGGTGAGGCCCAGGTGGGGAACAGAGTAACCATGTCTCGTTGATGCCGGGTGGGAAAAGAGTCACAAGGTTCAGACGAGACCTAAGTGAGGAGTAGATTCAACAGGTACTGTTGAGATCCAGTTGAGGACCAGTGTCCCAAGCTCTGGGTTAGTCCCAGAGGGGGACCAGAGTCACCCGGTTCTGGTGATATCCAGATGGGGACCAGAGTCACCATGTCATGGTGATGCCCAGAGTGGATCCAGAGTCATCATGTCCAGGTGCGGCTCAGGTGTGGAACAGAGTATCCAGGTCATAATGGTCCACAGGTGAGGACCAGAGTCACCATATCTGGGTGAGGCCCAGCTACGATCAGAGTCACCACTTCCAGGTGAGGCCAAGAAGGAGTCCACAGCAATCAGGTCCAGGTGGGGAACAAAATCACCAGGACTGGGTGAGGACCAGGTAAGGACCAGATTCACCATGTCCAAGTGAGTCCCACGTGGGCACCTGGGTCACCAGGTATGGGTGAGGCCCAAGTGGCATCCCCACTCACCAGGTCCAGGTGAGGCCACCCTGCAGGCAATGCAGAGGAAGAGTATCCCGATGATGCCCAGGTAGAACCACAGTTACCAGGTCCAGGCGCGTCCAACCTAACGGCCATGCTGTGGAAACATGTCCCGATGATGCCCAGGTAGGGAAGAGAGTCACCAGGTCCAAATGAGGCCCAGATGGAGCATATTCAATAGGTTCATGTGATGCCCAGTTGAGGACCAGAGTCACCAGATCCAGGTGAAGCCAAAGTGGGGACCAGAGTCACTAGGTCCAGATGAGGCCCAAGTGAGGACCAGTGTTACCAGGTACACGTGATGCCCCGGTGGGAATCAGAGGCAACAGGTCCATATGAGGCCGGCTTCGGTACCATGGTCAACAGGTCTACTTGAGGCCCAGGTGTGGAACACAGTAACCAGATCCAGGTGAGTCCCCGGTGGTGACAAATGTCACCACGTCCAGGTGAGTCCCAGGGGGGACCAGGATCACCAGGTACAGGGGAAGCCCTTGAATACAACAGAGTCAACAGTTCGAGGTCAGGCGCAGGTGTCAACCTGGGTCAGCAGGTCCAAGTCAGGCCAAAGTGTGGTTCACAGTCACTAGGGCATGGTGAGACCCAGAGGGGCACCAGAGTCACGTGGTCCAGGTGAAGTCCAGTTGTGGAACACAGTCACCGCGTCCCAATTTTGCCCAGTTGAGGACCATGGTCAACAGGACCAGGTGAGGCCCAGATGGGGACCAGAGTCCCCAAATCCAGGTGAAGCCCAGGTGGGGACCACAGTCCCAGATCTAGGGTAGTCTCAGGTGCAGACCAGAATCACCAGGTCCAGGTGAGGTGCAGGTGGCAACCACACTCACCAGGTCCCGGTGAGGCCCTGGTGGGACCAGAGTCACAAGGTACATGACAAACTAGAAACACCGCAGCCACCACGTCCACATGATGTCCATGTGGGAACGAGAATCAACAGTTACAGGTTAGGAACAGGTGGGTATCTGACTCACCATTTCCAGGTGAGACCCAGGTGGGAACGAGTGTCACCATGTCCAAGTGTGGCCCAGGTGAAGACCAGAGTTAATAGGTCCGGCTGGGTCACTGTTAGTGTACAGTGTAACAATATCCTGATGCTACCCAGGTGGGTACCGGAGACACCAGGTCCTGGTGAGACCCAGGTGGGACCAGAGACATGAGGTCCAGGTGAGGTCCCGATGGGAACCACAGTCACCAGGTCAGGAGAGGCCATGCTTTGGATCAGAGTCACCAGTTACAGGTGAGGCCCAGGTGAGGACCAGAGTTACCAGGTACACGTGAGGCCCCGGTGGGGATCAGAGGCAACAGGTCCATGTGAGGCCGGCTTGGGGACCATGGTCAACAGGTCTATTGAGGCCCAGGTGTGGAACACAGTAAGCAGGTCCAGGTGAGTCCCCAGTGGTGACAAGAGTCACCACGTCCAGGTGAGGCCCGGTGGAGACCAGGACCACCAGGTACAGGGGAGGCCTTTGAAAGAACCAGAGTCAACAGTTCGAGGTCAGGCGCAGCTTCCAACCAGGGTCAGCAGGTCCAAGTCAGGCCAAAGTGGGTTTCACAGTCACTAGGGCACGGTGAGACCCAGAGGGGAACCAGAGTCAGGTGGTCCAGGTGAGTTCCAGTTGTGGAACTGTCACCGCGTCCCGATTTTGCCCAGTTGAGGACCAATGTAAACAGGGCCAGGTGAGGCTCAGATGGGGACCAGAGTCCCCCAATCCAGGTGAAGCCCAGGTGGGGACCACAGTCACTAGATCCAGGGGAGTCTCAGGTGCAGACCAGAATCACCAGGTGCAGGTGAGATGCAGGTGGCAACCACACTGACCAGGTCCCGGTGAGACCCTGGTGGGGACCAGCGTCACGAGGTACATGAGAAGCTAGAAACACTGCAGCCACCAGGTCCACATGATGTCCATGTGGGAACGAGAATCACCAGTTACAGGTAAGGACCAGGTGGGGATCCGAGTGACCATGTCCAGGTGAGACCCAGGTGGGAACCAGTGTCACCATTTCCAGGTGTGTCCCAGGTGAAGACCAGAGTTAATAGTTCCGGCTGGGTCACTGTTAGTGAACAGTGTAACCATATCCTGATGCTACCCAGGTGGGTACCAGAGACACCAGGCCCTGGTGAGGCCCAGGTGGGACCAGAGACAAGAGGTCCAGGTGAGGTCCCGATGGGAACCACAGTACCAGGTCAGGTGAGGCCATGCTTAGGATCAGAGTCACCAGTTAAAGGTTTGGCCCAGGTGGAGCCAGAGTCACTTGGTACAGAAGAGGCCAAAGTCCGGACCAGAGTTACCAGGATCAGGTCAGTCCCAGTGGGGAACAGAGTAACCATGTCCCGATGATGCCCAGATAGAACTAGCGTCACCAAGTCCAGATGAGGCGCAGGTGGGGAGTATATTCACTAGGTTCCGTTGAGGCCCTGTTGAGGACCTGAGTCACCAGGTCTAGTTGAGGCCTAGAGGGGTACCAGATTCACCTGATCTAGGTGACATCCAGATGGGGACCAGAGTCACCATGTCAGGCTGAGGACCAGAGGGGATCCAGAGTCATCATGTCCAGGTGAGGCTCAGGTGTGGAACAGAGTATCCAGGTCATAATGGTCCACAGGTGAGGACCAGAGTCACCAGATCTGGGTGAGGCCCAGTTAGGATCAGAGTCACCAGTTCCAATGAGGCCAAGAAGGCGTGCACAGCAATCAGGTCCAGGTGGGGAAGAAAGTCAACAGGACTGTGTGAGGCCCAGATGGGGACCATATTCACCAGGTCCAGGTGATTCCCAGGTGGTGACCAGGGTTACCAGGTCCGGGTGAGGACCAGGTAAGGACCAGATTCACCAGGTCCAAGTGAGGCCCACGTGGGGACCTGTGTCACCAGGTATGGGTGAGACCCAGGTGGCAACCCCACTCACCAGTTCCGGCTGAGGCCAACCTTCCGGCCATGCAGAGGAACCGTGTCCCGATGATGTCCAGGTAGGGACCAGAGTTACCAGGTCCAGGTGAGGCCAGCATGCAGGCCAGAGTCACCAGATCCAGGTGAGGCCCTAGTGGGGATGGGAGTCACAAGATAAATGTGAGTCTACAAGAACACCACAGTCACCAGGTCCAGGTGTGGTTCATGTGGGAACGGGAGTCACCAGGTCCAGCTGAGACCCAGTTGGGGACGACAGTCACCAGTCCAGAATGAGGCCTAGGTTGGGGGACGAGAGTCATCAGGACCAGTTGAGGCCAAAGTGTGCAGCAAAGTTATCATGTCAAGGTGAGGCCCAGGTGGGGAACAGAGTAACCATGTCCCATTGATGCCAGGTGGGAAAAGAGTCACAAGGTCCAGACGAAGCCTAAGTTTGGAGTAGATTCACCAGGTCCTGTTGAGGCCCACCTGAGGACCAGTGTCCCCAGCTCCGGGTGTGTCACCCGGTTCTGGTGATATCCATGTGGGGACCAGTGTCACAAGTCAGGGTAAGGCCCTGAGGGGAACGAGAATCACTAGGTCCAGGTGAGGCCCCGATGTGGAACTGTGAAACCAGGTCCCAAGATGCCCATATGAGGACCTGAGTCACCAGGTCGAGGTGAGGTCCCTGTGGGAACCAGTCACCCCGTCCAGTTGAGGCCCAGGTGGGAGCAAAGTCACCAAGTCCTGGTGAGGCCCAGGTATATAAGAGAGTATCCAGGTCCCATTGATGCCCAGGTAAGGACCAGACTCAACAGGTCCAGGAGAGGCCCAAATATGGATCAGAGTCATTGTGTTCCAGGTGAGGCCAGATGGAGACCACAGGAACCAGGTCCAGGAGAGCCCCATATGGGAACCAGAGCCACCAGATCCAGGTGAGGTCCAGGAGGGACCACAGTCACAAGGTCCAGGTGAGGCGCAGGTGGCAACATGATTCACCAAGTCCAGGTGAGGCCCACGTGGTGACTTATCACCAGATCCAGGTGCGGACCAGATAAGATCCAGATTCACCAGGCGAAAGTGAACCCCAAGGGGTGACCAGAGTCACCAGGTAAGCGTGAGGCCCCGAGGGGGAACCAGAGTAACCAGTTTAGTTTGAGGCCCAGAATGGGACCAGAGGTCCCTGGACAAAGTGAGGCCCAGGTGTGGAATAGAGTATCCAGGTCCCAATGATGCCTGGGTGAGGACCAGAGTCACTAGGGCCATGAAAGCCCAGATGGGGAACAGAATCACTAAGTCCTGGTGAGGCATAGAATAAAAACACAGTCACCAGTATCGGGTGAGCCCCTTGTGGGAACCAGAGCCACTCTATCCCGCTGAGTCCCAGGTCCATGTGAGGCCCACGTGAGGACCAGATTCATCAGGTCGAATTGAGGCATAGCTGGGGACAAGAGTCATCAGGACTGGGTGCGGCCTAGGTGGGCAAGATTCAGCAGTTCTGAGTTAGGTCAAAGTGGGGACGAGAGACACCAGTCCAGGTGAGGCCAAACTGAGACCAGAGTCACCAGATACAGGTGAGTTCCAGGTGGGGACCAGAGTCACGAGATCCAGGTGAAGTCCAGGTGGGGATCAGAGTCACTAGGTGCAGATGAGGCCCAGGTGAGGACCAGAGTTACCAGGTACACGTGAGGCCCCGGTGGGGATCAGAGGTAACAGGTCCACGTGAGGCGAGCTTGGGGAATATGGTCAAGAGTTGTAATTGAGGCCCAGGTGTGGAACACAGTAAGCAGGTCCAGATGAGTCCCCGGTGGTGACTAGAGACACCACATGCAGGTGAGGCCCAGTTGGGCATCAGGATCACCAGGTACAGGGGAGGCACTTGAAAGAACCAGAGTCAACAGTTCGAGGTCAGCCACAGGTGGCAACCAGGGTCAGCAGGTCGAAGTCAGGCCAAAGTGGGGTTCACAGTGACTAGGGCACGGTGAGACCCAGAGGGGGACCAGAGTCAACTGGTCCAGGTGAGGTCCAGTTGTGGAACACAGTCACACGGTCCCAATTTTCCCCAGTTGAGGACCATGGTCAAAGGATCAGGTGAGGCCCAGATGGGGACCGGAGTCCCCAAATCCAGGTGAAGCCCAGGTGGGGACCACAGTCACCAGATCCAGGGGAGTCTCAGGTGCAGACCAGAATCACCAGGTCCAGGTGAGGTGCAGGTGGCAACCACACTCACCAGGTCCCGGTGAGGCCCTGGTGGGGACCAGAGTCACGAGGTACATGAGAAGCTAGAAACACTGCAGCCACCAGGTCCACATGATGTCCATGTGGGAACGAGAATCACCAGTTACAGGTGAGGACCAGGTGGGGATCCGACTCACCATGTCCAGGTGAGACCGAGGTGGGAACGAGTATCACCATGTCCAGGTGTGGCCCAGGTGAAGGCCAGAGTTAATAGGTCCCGCTGGGTCACTGTTATTGAACAGTGTAACCATATCCTGATGCTACCGAGGTGGGTACCGAGACACCAGGTCCTGGTGAGGCCCAGTTAGGACCAGAGACATGAGGTCCAGGTGAAGTCCCGATGGGAACCACAGTCACCAGGTCAGGTGAGGCCATGCTTACGATCAGAGGCACCAGTTACAGGTGAGGCCCAGGTGGAGCCAGAGTCACCTGGTACAGAAAATGCCAAAGTAAAGAATAGTGTCACCAGGATCAGGTCACTCCCAGGGGGAATAGAGTAACCATGTCCCGATGATGCACACGTAGAACCAGACTCACCATATCTAGATGAGGCGCAGTTGGGGAGCATATTTACTAGGTCCCGGTAAGGCCCAGTTGAGGACTAGAGTCACAAGGTTTGGTTGAGGCCTTGAGGGGTACCAGATTCACCAGGTCTAGGATACATCCAGATGGTGACCAGAGTCTCCATGTCAGAGGGAGGCCCAGAGTGGATCCAGAGTCATCATGTCCAGGTGAGGCTCAGGTGTGGAGCAAAGTTATCATGTCCAAGTGAGGCCCAGGTGGGAAACAGAGTAACCATGATCCCATTGATGCCAGGTGGGAAAAGAGTCACAAGGTCCAGACGAGACCTAAGTAAGGAGTAGATTCAACAGGTACTGTTGAGATCCAGCTGAGGACAAGTGTCGCCAGCTCCGGGTGAGTCCCAGAGGGGGACCAGAGTCACCGGTACTGGTGATATCCAGGTGGGGACCAGAGTCACCACGTCAGGGTGAGGCCCAGAGGGGACGAGAATCACTAGGTCCAGGTGAGGCCCCGATGTGGAACTGAGAAACCAGGTCCCATGATGCCAATATGAGGACCTGAGCCACCAGGACCAGGTGAGGTCCCTGTGGGAACAAGTCACCTTGTCCAGGTGAGGCCCAGGTGGGACCACAGTCACCAGGTCCAGATGAGGCCCAGGAATATAAGAGAGTATCCAGGACCCAATGATGCCCAGGTAAGGACCAGAGTCAACAGGTCCAGGAAAGGCCCAAATATGGATCAGAGTCATTGTGTTCCAGGTGAGGCCAGATGGAGACCACAGGAACCAGGTCCAGGAGAGCCCCATATGGGAAACAGAGCCACCAGATCCAGGTGAGGTCCAGGTGGGACCACAGTCACAAGGTGCAGGTGAGGCGCAGGAGGCAACAGGATTCAACAAGTCCAGGTGAGACCCAGGTGGCGACCAATCACCTGATCCAGGTGCGGACCAGCTAAGGACCAGTTTCAGCAGGCCCATGTGAAGCCCAAGGGGTGACCACAGTCACCAGGTAGGGGTGAGGCCCAGAGGGGGAACCAGAGTAACCAGTTTAGTTTGAGGCCCAGAATGGGACCAGAGGTCCCTCGTCAAAGTGAGGCGCAGGTGTGGAATAGATTATCCAGGTCCCAATGATGCCTGGGTGAGGACCAGAGTCACTAGGGCCATGCAGGCCCAGATGGCAAACAGAATCACTAGGTCCTGGTGAGGCATAGAATAACACCACAGTCAGCAGAATCAGGTGATCCCCTTGTGGGAATCAGAGCCACTCTATGGAGCTGAGTCCCAGGTCCATGTGAGGCCCAGGTGAGGACCAGATTCATCAGGTCGAATTGAGGCATAGATGGGGACAAGAGTCACCAGGTCTGGGTGCGGCCTAGGTGTGGCAAGATTCTGCAGTTTTGAGTTAGTTCAATGTGGGGATGAGAGACACCAGGTCCAGGTGAGGGCAAAGTGAGGACCAGAGTCACCAGATCCAGGTGAGGTCCATGTTGGACAGAGAGTCACCAGGTCCAGGAGAGTTCCAGGTGGGGACCAGAGTCACCAGATCCAGGTGAAGTCCAGGTGAGGACCAGAGTCACCAGATCCAGGTGAAGCCCAGGTGGTGACCAGAGTCACTAGGTCCAGATGAGGCCAGGTGAGGACCAGAGTTACCAGACACCTGAGGCCCCGGTGGGGATCAGTTGCAACAGGTCTACTTGAGGCCCAAGTGTAGAACACAGTAACAAGGGCCAGGTGAGTCCCCGGTGTTGACAAGAGTCACCACGTCCAGGTGACGCCCAGGTGGGGACCAGGATCACCAGGTCCAGGAGAGGCTCTTGAAAGGACCAGAGTCAAAAGTTCGAGGTCAGGAGCAGGTTGCAACAAGGGTCAGCAGGTCCAAGTCAGGCCAAAGTGGGGTTAAGAGTCACTAGGGCACGGTGAGACCAGGAGGGGGACCAGAGTCAACTGGTCCAGGTGAGGTCCAGTTGTGGAACACAGCCACCGGGTCCCAATTTTCCCCAGTTGAGGACCATGGTAAACAAGGCCAGGTGAGGCCCAAATGGGGACCAGAGTCCCCAAATCCAGGTGAAGCCCAGGTGGGGACCACAGTCACCAGATCCAGGGTAGTCTCAGGTGCAGACCAGAATCACCAGATCCAGGTGAGGTGCAGGTGGCAATCACACACACCAGGTCCCGGTCAGGCCCTGCTGGGGACCAGAGTCATGAGTTACATGAGAAGCTAGAAACACTGCAGCCACCAGGTCCACAAGATGTCCATGTGGGAACGAGAATCACCAGTTACAGGTGAGGACCAGGTGGGTCCGACTCAACATGTCCAAGTGAGACCCAGGTGGGAACCAGTGGCACCATGTCCAGGTGTGGCTCAGGTGAAGACCGGAGTTAATAGGTCCGGCTGGGTCACTGTTAGTGAACAGTATAAGCATATCTTGATGCTACCCAAGTGGGTACCGGAGACACCAGGTCCTGGTGAGGCCAGGTGGGACCAGAGACATGAAGTCCAGGTGATTTCCCGATGGGAACCACAGTCACCAGGTCACGTGAGGCCATGCTTAGGATCAGAGTCACCAGTTACAGGTGAGGCCCAGGTGGAGCCAGAGTCACCTGGTACATAAGAGGCCAAAGTTAGGACCAGAGTTACCGGGATCAGGTCAATCCCAGAGGGTAATACAGTAACCATGTACCGATGATGCCCAGGTAGAACCAGAGTCACCAGGTCCAGATGAGGCGCAGGTGGGGCCATGTTCACTAGATTCCGGTGAGGCCCAGTTGAGGACCAGAGTCACCAGGTCAAGTTGAGGCCTAGAGGGATACCAGATTGACCTGGTCTACGTGACATCCAGATGGGGAACAGAGTCCACATGTCAGGCTGAGGCCGAGAGGGGATCCAGAGTCATCATGTCCAGGTGAGGCTCAGGTGTGGAACAGAGTATCCAGGTCATAATGGTCCACAGGTGAGGACCAGAGTCACCAGATCTGGGTGAGTCCCAGTTAGGATCAGAGTCACCAGTTCCAGGTGAGGCCAAGAAGGAGTCCACAGCAATCAGGCCCAGGTGGGGAACAAAGTCACCAGGACTGGGTGAGGCCCAGATGGGGAACAGATTCAACAGGCCCAGGTGAATCCCAGGTGGTGACCAGAGTTACCAGTTCCGGGTGAGGACCAGGTAAGGACCAGATTCACCAGGTCCAAGTGAGGCCCGCGTGGGGACCTATGTCACCAGGCATGGTTGAGGCCCAGATGACAACAGCACTCACCAGGTCCAGGTGATTCCAAACTGCAGGCCATGCAGAGGAACAATATCCCGATGATACCCAGGTACTGACTAGAGTTACCATATCCAGGTGAGGCCAACATGCAGGCCATGCAGTGGAACCATGTCCCTATGATGCCCAGGTAGGGACCAGAGTCACCAGGTCCAAATGAGACTCATATGGAGCATATTCACTAGGTCCAGGTGAGGCCCAGTTGAGGACCTGAGTCACCAGGTTTGGGTGAGGCCCAGGTGGCAACCCCACTCACCAGGTCCAAGTGAGGCCAACCAGCAGGCCAGAGTCACCAGATCCACGTGAGGCCGTAGTGGGCACCAGAGTCACCAGGTAATGTGAGTCTACAAGAACACCACAGTCACCAGGTCCAGGTGTGGTTCATGTGGGAACGAGAGTCACCAGGTCCAGGTGAGACCCAGGTGGGGACAACAGTCTCCAGGTCCAGATTGAGTCCTAGGTGGGGGGACCATGGTCATCAGGACCAGTTGAGGCCAAAGGGCGGAGCAAAGTTATCATGTCCATGTGAGGCCCAGGTGCGGAAGAGAGTAACCATGTCCCATTGATGCCAGGTGGGAAAAGAGTCACAAGGTCCAGACGAGGCCTAAGTGAGGAGTAGATTCACCAGGTCCTGTTGAGACCCAGTTGAGGACCAGTGTCCTCAGGTCCGGATGAGTCCTTAGGGGGAACAGAGTCACCCGGTTCTGGTGATATCCAGGTGGGGACCAGAGTCAGCACGTCAGTGTGAGGCCCAGAGGGGGACGAGAATCACTAGGTCCAGGTGAGGCCCCGATGTGGAACTGAAAAACCAGGTCTCATGATGCCCATTTGAGGACCTGAGTCACCAGGTCCAGGTGAGGTCCCTGTGGGAACCAGTCACCTCGTCCAGGTGAGGCCCAGGTGGGACCACAGTCACCAGGTCCAGGTGAGGCCCAGGTATATAAGAGAGTATCCAGGTCCCAATGATGCCCAGGGAAGGACCAGAGTCAACAGGTCCAGGAGAGGCCCAAATATGGATCAGAGTCATTGTGTTCCAGGTGAGGCCAGATGGAGACCACAGGAACCAGGTCCAGGAGAGCCCCATATGGGAACCAGAGGCACCAGATCCAGGTGAGATCCAGGAGGGACCACAGTCACAAGGTCCAGGTGAGGCGCAGGTGGCAACATGATTCACCAAGTCCAGGTGAGACCCAGGTGACGACCAGTGACCAATTCCAGGTGTGGACCAGCTAAGGACCAGATTCACCAGGCCCAAGTGAAGCCAAGGGGTGACCAGAGTCACGAGGTAAGGGTGAATCCGAGAGGGGCACCAGAGTAACCGTTTAATTTGATGCCAAGAATGGGACCAGAGGTCCCTGGTCAAAGAGGGGCCCAGGTGTGGAATAGAGTATCCAGGTCCCAATGATGCCTGGGTGAGGACCAGAGTCACTAGGGCCATGCAGGCCCAGATGAGGAACAGAATCACTAGGTCCTTGTGAGGCATAGAAAAAGACCGGCATAGAAAAAGACCCGAGTCACCAGTAACAGGTGAGACTCTTGTGGGAACCAGAGCCACTCTATGCAGCTGAGTCCCAAGTCCATGTGAGGACCACGTGAGGACCAGATTCATCAGGTCAGGTCGAATTGAGGCATAGCTGGGGACAAGAGTCCCCAGGTCTGGGTGCGTCCTAGGTTTGGCAAGATTCTGCAGTTTTGAGTTAGGTCAAAGTGGGGACGAGAGACACCAGGTCCAGGTGAGGCCGAACTGAGGACCAGAGTCACCAGATCCAGGTGAGGTCCAGGTGGGGACCAGAGTCACCAGATCCAGGTGAAGTCCAGGTGGGGACCAGAGTCACTAGGCCCAGATAAGGCCCAGGTGAGGACCAGAGTTACCAGGTACACGTGAGGCCCCGGTGGGGATCAGAGGAAACAAGTCCATGTGAGGCCGGCTTGGGGACTATGGTCAAGAGATGTACTTGAGGCCCAGGTGTAGAACACAGTAAGCAGGTCCAGGTGAGTCCCCGGTGGTGACAAGAGTAACCACGTCCAGGTGAGGCCCAGATGCGGACCAGGATCACCAGATACAGGGGAGGCCCTTGAAAGTACCAGAGTCAACTGTTCGAAAACAGACTTTGGTGGCATCCAGGGTCAGCAGGTCCAAGTCAGGCCAAAGTGGGGTTCACAGTCACTAGGGCACGGTGAGACCCAGAGGGGGACCAGAGTCACCTGGTCCAGGTGAGGTCCAGTTGTGGAACACAGTCACCGGGTCCCAATTTTGCCCAGTTGAGGACCATGATCAACAGGGCCAGGTGAGGCCCAGATGGGGACCGGAATCCCCAAATCCAGGTGAAGCTGAGGTGGGGACCACAGTCACCAGATCCAGGGTAGTCTCAGGTGCAGACCAGAATCACCAGGTCCAGGTGAGGTGCCGGTAGCAACCAAACTCACCAGGTCCCAGTGAGGCCCTCGTGGGGACCAGAGTCACGAGGTATATGAGAAGCTAGAAACACATGGGATCCCTGGGTGGCGCAGCGGTTTGGCGCCTGCCTTTGGCCCAGGGCGCGACCCTGGAGACCCGGGATCGAATCCCACGTCGAACTCCCTGTGCATGGAGCCTGCTCCTCCCTTTGCCTGTGTCTCTGCCTCTTTCTCTCTCTGTGACTATCATAAATAAATAAAAATTAAAAAAAAAGAAGCTAGAAACACTGCGGACAACAGGTCCATATGATCTCCATGTGGGAACGAGAATCACCAGTTATAGGTGAGGACCAGGTGGGGATACGACTCACCATGTCCAGGTGAGACCCAGGTGGGAACCAGTGTCACCATGTGCACGTGTGGCCCAGGTGAAGACCAGAGTTAATAGTTCCGGCTGGCACACTGTTAGTGAACACTGTAACCATATCCTGATGCTACCCAGGAGGGTCCCAGAGACGCCAGGTCCTGGTGAGGCCCAGGTGGGACCAGAGACCTGAGGTCCAGGTGAGGTCCAGATGGGAACCACAGTCACCAGGTCAGGTGAGGCCATGCTTAGGATCAGAGTCACAGGTTACAGGTGAGACCGAGGTGGAGCCAGAGTCACCTGGTACAGAAGAGGCCAAAGTCAGGACCAGAGTTACCAGGATCAGGTCAGTCCCAGTGGGGAATAGAGTAACCATGTCCCGATGATGCCCAGGTAGAACCAGAGTCACCAGGTCCAGATGAGGCGCAGGTGGGGAGCATGTTCACTAGGTCCCGGTGAGGCCCAGTTGAGGACCAGATTTACCAGGTCAAGTTGAGGCATAGAGGGGTTCCAGATTCACCTGGTGAGGTGACATACGGATGGGGACCAGAGTCACCATATCAGGCTGAGGCCCAGAGGGGCTCCAGAGTCATCATGTCCAGGTGAGGCTCAGGGGTAGAAGAGTTTATCCAGCTCATAATGGTCCACAGATGAGGACCAGAGTCACCAGAACTGGGTGAGGCCCAGTTAGGATCAGAGTCACCAGTTCCAGGTGAGGCCAAGAAGGAGTCCACAGCAATAAGGTCCAGGTGTGGAACAAAGTCACGAGGACTGGATGAGATCCAGATGGGGACCAGATTCACCAGACCCAGGTGATTCCCAGGTGGTGACCAGAGTTACCAGTTCCGGGTGAGAACCAGGTAAGGACCAGATTCACCAGGTCGAAGTGAGGCCCACGTGAGGACCTGTGTCACTGGCATGGGTGAGGCCCAGGTGACAAACCCACTCACCAGGTCCAGGTGAGGCCAAACTGCAGGCCATACAGAGGAACCAGGTCCCAATGATGCCCAGGTAAGGACGAGAGTTACCAGGTCCAGGTGAGGCCAACCTACAGGCCATGCAGTGGAACCATGTCCGATGATGCCCAGGTAGGGACCAGAGTCACCAGGTCCAAATGAAGCCCAGATGGAGCATAATCACTAGGTCCAGGTTATGCCCAGTTGAGGACCAGAATCAACAGACCTGGTTGAAGCCCAGAGAAGTACCATGATTCCCTGGTCCAGGTGACATCCATATGGGGACCAGAGTCACCAGGTCAGGTTGATGCCCAGAGAGGTTCCAGAGTCATTATGTCCAGGGGAGCCTCAGGTGTGGAACAGAGTCACCAAGTACCAATGATGCCCAGGTGAGGACCAGAGTTACCAGGTACATGTGAGGCCCCGGTGGGGTTCAGAGGCAACAGGTCCATGTGAGGACGGCTTGGGGACCATGGTCAACAGGTCTACTTGAGGCCCAGGTGTGGAACACAGTAAGCAGGTCCAGGTGAGTCCCCGTTGGGGACAAGAGTCACCACGTGCAGGTGAGGGCAAGGTGGACACCAGTATCGCCAGGTACAGGGGAGGCCCTTGAAAGAATCAGAGTCAACATTTCGATGTCAGGGGCAGGTAGCAACCAGGTTCAGCAGGTCGAAGTCAGGCCAAAGTGGGGTTCACAGTTACTAGGGCACGGTGAGACCCAGAGGGGGACCAGAGTCAACTGGTCCAGGTGAGGTCCAGTTGTGGAACACAGTCAACGGGTCACAATTTTGCCCAGTTGAGGGCCATGGTCAACAGGGCCAGGTCAGACCCAGATGGGGACCGGAGTCCCGAAATCCAGGTGAAGCCCAGGTGGGGACCACAGTCACCAGATCCAGGGGAGTCTCAGGTGTAGACCAGAATCACCGGGTCCAGGTGAGGTACAGGTGGCGACCACACACACTAGGTCCCGGTGAGGCCCTGGTGGGGACCAGAGTCACTAGGTACATGAGAGGCTAGAAACACTGAAGCCATCAGGTCCACATGATGTCCATGTGGGAACGAGAATCACCAGTTACACGTGAGGACCACGTGGGGATCCGACTCAACATGTCCAGGTGAAACCCAGGTGGGAACCAGTGTCAGCATGTCCAGGTGTGGCCCTTGTGAAGACCAGAGTTAATAGGTCCGGGTGGGTCACTGATAGTGAACAGTGTAACCATATCCTGATGCTACCCAGGTGGGTACAAGAGACACCAGGTCCTGGTGAGGCCCAGGAGGGACCAGAGACATGAGGTCGAGGTGAGGTCCCGATGGGAACCACAGTCACCATTTCAGCTGAGGCCATGCTTAGGATCAGAGTCACGAGTTACAAGTGAGGCCCAGGTCGAGCCAGAATAACCTGGTACAGAAGAGGCCAAAGTCAGGAGCAGAGTTACCAGGATCAGGTCAGTCCCAGTGGAGAACAGAGTAACAATGTCCCGATGAAGCCCAGGTAGAACCTGAGTCACCAGGTCCAGATGAGGCGCAGTTGGGGAGCATGTTCACTAGGTCCCGGTGAGGCCCAGTTGAGGACCAGAGTCACCAGGTCAAGTTGTCGCCAAGAGGTGTACAAGATTCACCTGGTCTCGGTGACTTCCAGATGGGGACCAGAGTCACCGTGTCAGGCTGACCCCAGGGAGGTTCCAGAGTAGTCATGTGCAGGTGAGGCTCAAGTGTGGAACAGAGTAAGCAGGTACCAGTGATGCCAAGGTGAGGACCAGAGTCACCAGATCTGGGTAACGCGCAGATAGGATCAGAGTCACCAGTTCCAGATGAGGCCAAGAAAGAGTCCACAGCAATCAGGTCCAGGTGGGGAACAAAGTCACCTGGACTGGGTGAGGCCCAGATGGAGACCAGATTCACCAGGTCCAGGTGAGGTCCAGGTATTGACCAGAGTCCCCAGGTCTGGGAGAGGACCAGGTAAGGACCAGATTCACCAGATCCAAGAGGCCCACGTGGGGACCTGAGTCACCAGGTATGGGTGTGGCCAAGGTGGCAACCCCACTCAACAGGTCCAGGTGAGGCCAACCTGCAGGACAAAGTCATCAGATCCAGGTGAGGCCTTAGTGGGGTCCGGAGTGACCAGGTAAATATGAGTCTATAAGAACACCACAGTCACCAGGTCCAGGTGTGGTTCATGTGGGAACGAGAGTCACCAGGTCCAGGTGAGACCCAGGTGAGGACAACAGTCACCAGGTCCAGATTGAGGCCTAGGTGGGGGGACCAGAGTCATCAGGACCAGTTGAGACCAAAGTATGGAGCAAAGATATCATGTCCAAGTGAGGCCCAGGTGGGGAACAGAGTAACCATATCCCATTGATGCCAGGTGGGAAAAGAGTCACAAGGTCCAGACGAGGCCTAAGTGAGGAGTAGATTCACCAGGGCCTGTTGAGGCCCAGTTGAGGACCAGTGTCCCCAGGTCCGGATGAGTCCTAGAGGGGGACCAGAGTCACCCGGTTCTGGTGATATCCAGGTGGGGACCAGAGTCTCCACGTCAGGGTGAGGCCGAGAGGGGGACGAGAATCACTAGGTCCAGGTGAGGCCCCGATGTGGAACTCAGAAACCAGGCCCCATAATGCCCATATGAGGACCTCAGGCACCAGGTCCAGGTGAGGTCCCAGTGGGAACCAGTCATCTCGTCTCGGGGAGGCCCAGGTGGGACCACAGTCAGGAGGTCCAGGTGAGGCCCAGGTGTGACCACAGTCAACAGGTCCAGGTGAGGCCCAGGTATATAAGAGAGTATCCAGGTCACAATGATGACCAATTACGTAACAGAGACAAGAGGTCCAGGAGAGGCCCAAATATGGATCAGAGTCATTGTGTTCCAGGTGAGGCCAGATGGAGACCACAGGAACCAGGTCCAGGAGAGCCCCATATGGGAACCAGAGCCACCAGATCCAGGTGAAGTCCAGGTGGGACCACAGTCACAAGGTCCAGGTGAGGCGCAGGTGGCAACATGATTCACCAAGTCCAGGTGAGGCCCAGGTGGCGACCAATCACCAGATCCAGGTGCGGACCAGCTAAGGACAAGAATCACCAGGCCCAGGTGAAGCCCAAGGGGTGACCAGTGTCACCAGGTAAGGGTGAGGTCCAGAGGGGAAAACAGTGTAACCAGTTTAGTTTGAGGCCCAGAATGGGACCAAAGGATTCTGGTGAAAGAGAGGCCCAGGAGTGGAATAGAGTATCCAGTTCCGAATGATGCCTGGGTGAGGACCAGAGTCACTAGGGCCATGCAGGCCTAGATGGGGAACAGAATCACTAGGTCCTGGTGAGGCATAGAATAAGACCACAGTCACCAGTATCAGGTGAGCCCCTTGTGCGAACCAGAGCCACTCTATCCAGCTGAGTCCCAGGTCCATGTGAAGCCCATGTGAGGACCGGATTCATCAGGTCTAATTGAGGCATAGCTGGGGACAAGTGTCACCAGGTCTGTGTGCGGCCTAGGTGGGGAAAGAATCAGCAGTTCTGAGTTAGGTCCAAGTGGGGACGAGAGACACCAGGTCCAGGTGAAGCCAAAGTGAGGACCAGAGACACCAGATCCAGGTGAGGTCCATGTTGGAAAGAGAGTCACCAGGTCCAGGAGAGGACCAGGTTGGGACCACAGTCACTATATCCAGGTGAAGTCCAGGTGGGGACCAGAGTCACCAGATCGAGGTGAAGCCCAGGTGGGGACCAGAGTCACTAGGTCCAGATGAGGCCCAGGTGAGGACCAAAGTTACCAGGTACACGTGAGGAGCCGGTGGAGATCAGAGGCAACAGGTCCATGTGAGTCCGGCTTGGGGACCATGGTCAACAGGTCCACTTGAGACCCAGGTGTGGAACACAGTAAGCAGATCCAGGTGAGTCCCCCCGTGGTGACAAGATTCACCACGTCCAGGTGAGGCCCAGGTGGGTTCCAGGATCACCAGGTAGAGGGGAGGCCCTTGAAAGTACCAGAGTCAACAGTTTGAGGTCAGGCGCAGGTGGCAACCAGGGTAAGCAAGTCCAAGTCAGGCCAAAGTGGGGTTCACAGTCACTAGGGCACGGTGTGACCAAGAGGGAGACCAGAGTCACCTGGTCCAGGTGAGGTCCAGTTGTGGAACACAGTAACCAGGTCCCAAATTTGCCCAGTTGAGGACCATGGTCAACAGGGCCAGGTGAGGCCCAGATGGGGACCGGAGTCCCGAAATCCAGGTGAAGCCCAGGTGGGGACCACAGTCACCAGATCCAGGGTAGTCTCAGGTGCAGACCAGAATCACCAGGTCCAGGTGTGGTGCAGGTGGCAACCAAACTCACCAGGTCCCGGTGAGGCACTGGTGGGGAACAGAGTCACGAGGTACATGAGAAGCTAGAAACACATTGGATCCCTGGGGGGCGCAGCGGTTTGGCGCCTGCCTTTGGCCCAGGGCGCGATCCTGGAGACCAGGGATCGAATCCCACGTCGGGCTCCCGGTGCATGGAGCCTGCTTCTCCCTTTGCCTGTGTCTCTGCCTCTTTCTCTTTCTGTGACTATCATAAATAAATAAAAATTAAAAAAAAAAGAAGCTAGAAACACTGCGGCCATCAGGTCCACATGATCTCCATGTGGGAACGAGAATCACCAGTTACAGGCGAGGACCAGGTGGGGATACGACTCACCATGTCCAGGTGAGACCCAGGTGGGAACAAGTGTGACCATACCCAGGTGTGGCCGAGGTAAAGACCAGAGTTAATAGGTCCGGCTGGGTCACTGTTAGTGAACAGTGTAACCATATCCTAATGCTACCCAGGTGGATAGCAGAGACACCAGGTCCTTGTGAGGCCCAAATGGGACCAGAGACATGAGGTCCAGGTGAGGTCCCGATGGGAACCACAGTCACCCGGTCAGGTGAGGCCATGCTTAGGATCAGAGTCACAAGTTACAGGTGAGGCCCAGGTGGAGCCAGAGTCACCTGGTACAGAAGAGGCCAAAGTCAGGACCAGAGTTACCAGGATCAGGTCACTCCAAGTGGGAATAGAGTAACCATGTCCCGATGATGCCCAGGTAGAACCAGAGTCACCAGGTCCAGATGTGGCGCAGGTGGGGAGCATGTTCACTAGGTCCCGTTGAGGCCCAGTTGAGGTCAGAGTTACCAGGTCTAGTTGAGGCCTAGAGGGGTACCAGATTCACCTGGTCTGGTGACATCCAGACAAGAGTCCCCATGTCAGGCTGAAGCCCAGATGGGATCCAGAGTCATCATATCCAGGTGAGGCTCAGGTGTGGAACAGAATATCCAGGTCATAATGTTCCACAGGTGAGGACCAGAGTCACGAGATCTTGGTGAGGCCCAGTTAGGATCAGAGTCACCAGTTCCAGGTGAGGCCAAAAAGGAGTCCACAGCAATCAGGTCCAGGTGGGGAAGAAAGTCAACAGGACTGGGTGAGGCACAGATGGGGACCAGATTCACCAGGACCAGGTGATTCCCAGGTGGTGACCAGAGTTACCAGTTCCAGGTGACCAACAGGTAAGGACCAGATTCACCAGGTCCAAGTGAGGCCCACGTGGGGACCTGTGTCACTAGGCATGGGTGAGGCCCAGGTGACAAACCCACTCACCAGGTCCAGGTGATGCCAACCTCCAGGCCATGCAGAGGAACCAGGTCCCAATGATGCCCAGGTAGGGACGATAGTTACCATGTCCAGGTGAGGCCAACCTACAGGCCATGCTTTGGAACCATGTCCCGATGATGCCCAGGTAGGGACCAGAGTTACCAGGTCCAGGTGAGGCCAACCTGCAATCATGCAGTGGAACCATGTCCCGATGATGCCCAGGTAGGTACCAGAGTCACCAGGTCCAAATGAGGCCCAGATGGAGCATATTCACTAGGTCCAGGTGAGGCCCAGTTGAGGACCAGAGTCACCAGACCTGGTTGAGGCCCAGAGAGGTACCAGACTCCCCTGGTACAGGTGACTTCCATATGCGAACCAGAGTCACCAGGTCAGGTTGATGCCCAGAGAGGTTCCAGAGTCATGATGTCCAGGTGAGGCTCAGGTGTGGAACAGAGTCACCAGGTACCAATGATGCCCAGGTGAGGACCAGAGTCACCAGGTCTAGGTGACGCGCAGATAGGATCAGAGTCACCCGTTTCAGGTGAGGCCAAGAATGAGTCCACAGCAATCAGGTCCAGGTGGGGAACAAAGTCACCAGGACTGGGTATGGCCCAGATGGGGACCAGATTCACCAGGTCCCGGTGAGGCCCTGGTGGGGACCAGAGTCAAGAGGTACATGAGAAGCTCAAAACACTGCAGCCACCAGTTCCACATGAGTCCATGTGGGAACGAGAATCACCAGTTACACGTGAGGACCAGGTGGGGATCCGACTCACCATGTCCAGGTGAGACCCAGGTGGGAACCAGTGTCACCATGTCCAGGTGTGGCCCAGGTGAAGCCCAGAGCTAATAGGTCCGGCTGTGTCACTGTTAGTGAACAGTGTAACCATATCCTGATGCTACCCATGTGGGTACCCTAGACACCAGGTCCTGGTTAGGCCCAGGTGGGACCGGAGACATGAGGTCCAGGTGAGGTCCCGATGGGAAGCACAGTCACCAGGTCAGATGAGGCCATGCGTAGGATCAGAGTCACCAGTTACAGGTGAGGCCCAGGTGGAGCCAGAGTTACCTGGTACAGAAGAGTCCAAAGAGAGGACCAGAGTTACCAGGATCAGGTCATTCCCAGTGTGGAATAGAGTAACCATGTCCCGATGATGCCCAGGTAGGGACCAGAGTCACCAGGTCCAGATGAGGCCCAGATGGAGCATATTCACTAGGTCCTGGTGAGGCCCAGTTGAGGACCAGAGTCACCAGATCTGGTTGAGTCCTAGAGGGGTGCAAGAATCACCAGGTCCAGGTGACATCCAGATGGGGACAAGGGTCACCAGGTCAGGGTGAGGCCCAGGAGGTTCCAGTGTCATCATGTTCAGGTGAGGCTCAGGTGTGGATCAGAGTCTCCAGGTACAAATGATGGGTAGTTGAGGACCAGAGTCACCAGGTTTGGGTGACACTCAGATACGGTCAGATTCACCCGTTTCAGGTGAGGCCAAGAAAGAGTACACAGCAATCAGGTCCAGGTGGGGAAAAAAGTCACCAGGACTGGGTGAGGCACAGATGGGGACCAGATTCACCAGGTCCAGGTGAGAACCAGGTGGTGACCAGAGTCCCCGGGCCTGGGAAAGGACCAGGTTAGAACAAGATTCACCAGGTCCAAGAGGCCCACGTGGAGACCTGAGTCACCAGGTATGGGTGAGGCCCAGGTGTCAACCCCACTCACCAGGTCCAGGCGAGCCCAACCAGCAGGCCAGAGTCACCAGATCCAGGTGAGGCCCTAGTGGGTACCGGAGTCACCACGAAAATGTGAGTCTACAAGTACACCACAGTCACTAGGTCCAGGTTTAGTTTATGTGGGAACGAGAGTCACCAGGTCCAGGTGAGACCCAGGTGGGGACCACAGCCACCAGGTCCAGATTGAGGCCTAGCTGGGGGAACCTGTGTCATCAGGACCAGTTGAGGCCAAAGTGTGGAGCAAAGTTATCATGTCCAGGTGAGCCCCAGGTGGGGAACAGAGAAATCATGTCCCATTGATGCCAGGTGGGAAAAGAGTCACAAGGTACAGATGAGGTCTAATTGAGGAGTAGATTCACCAAGTCCTGTTGAGGCCCAGTTTAGGACCAGTGTCCCCAGCTCCGGGTGAGTCCCAGAGGGGGACCAGAGTCACCCGGTTCTGGTGATATCCAGGTGGGGACCAGAGTCACCACGTCAGAGAGAAGCCCAGAGGGGGACGAGAATCACTAGGTCCAGGTGAGGCCCCGATGAGGAACTGAGAAACCAGGTTCCATGATGCCCATATGAGGACCTGAGTCACCAGGTCAAGGTGAGGCCAAACTGAGGACCAGAGTCACCAGATCCAGGTGAGGTGCATGTTTGAAAGAGAGTCGCCAGGTCCAGGAGAGGTCCAGGTGGGGACCAGAGTCACCAGATCCAGGTCAAGTCCCGGTGGGGACCAGTCACCAGATCGAGGTGAAGCCCAGGTGGGGAGCAGAGTCACAATGTGCAGATGAGGCCCAGGTGAGGACCAGAGTTACCAGGTACACGTGAGGCCCCGGTGGGGATCAGAGGCAACAGGTCCATGTGAGGCCAGCTTGGGGACCATGGTCAACAGGTCTACTTGAGGCCCAGGTGTGGAACAGTGTAACCAGGTCCAGGTGAGTCCCCAGTGGTGACAAGGGTCACCACGTCCAGGTGAGGCCCAGGTGGGGACCTGGATCACCAGGTCCAGGGGAGGCCCTTGAAAGAACCAGAGTCAACAGTTCGAGGTCAGGCGCAGGTGGCAACCAGGGTCAGCAGGTCCAAGTCAGGCCAAAGTGGGTTCACAGTCACTAGGGCACGGTGAGACCCAGAGGGGGACCAGAGACACCTGTCCAGGTGAGGTCCAGTTGTGGAACACAGTCACCGGGTCCCAAATTTTGCCCAGTTGAGGACCATGGTCAAAAGGGCCAGGTGAGGACCAGATGGGGACCGGGGTCCCCAATTCCAGGTGAAGCCCAGGTGGGGACCACAGTCACCAGATCCAGGGTAGCCTCAGGTGCAGACCAGAATCACCAGGTCCAGGTGAGGTGCAGGTGGCAACCACACTCACCAGGTCCCTGTGAGGCCCTGGTGGGGACCAGAGTCACGAGTTACATGAGAACCTAGAAACACTGCAGCCACCAGGTCCACATGATGTCCATGTGGGAACGAGAATCTCCAGTTACAGGTGAGGACCAGGTGGGGTTCAGACTTACAATGACCAGGTGAGGCCCATGTGGGAACCAGTGTCACCATGTCCAGGTGTGGCCCAGGTGAAGACTATAGTTAATAGGTCCGGCTGTGTCACTGTTAGTGAACAGTGTAACCATATCCTGATGCTACCCATGTGGGTACCAGAGACACCAGGTCCTGGTAAGGCCCAGGTGGGACCGGAGACATGAGGTCCAGGTGAGGTCCCGATGGGAACCACAGTCACCAGGTCAGGTGAGGCCATGCTTAGGATCAGAGTTACCAGTTACAGGTGAGGCCCAGGTGGAGCCACAGTCACCTGGTACAGAAGAGGCCAAAGACAACACCAGAGTTACCAGGATTAGGTCAGTCCCAGTGGGGAATAGAGTAACCATGTCTCGATGATGCCCAGATAGAACCAGAGTCACCAGGTACAGATGAGGCACAGGTGGGGAGCATGTTCACTAGGTCCCCGTGAGGCCCAGTTGTGGACCAGAGTCACCAGGTCAAGTTGACGCCTAGAAGGATACCAGATTCACCTAGTCTAGGTGACATCCGGATGGGGACCAGAGTCATCATGTCAGGGTGAGGCTTAGGTGTGGAACAGAGTATCCAGGTCATAATGGTCCATAGGTGAGGACCAGAGTCACCAGATATGGGTGAGGCCCAGTTAGATTCAGAGTCACCAGTTCCAGGTGAGGCCAAGAAGGAGTCTACAGCAATCAAGTCCAGGTGGGTTGATAAAGTCACCAGGACTGGATGAGGACCAGATGGGGACCAGATTAACCAGGTTCATGTGATTCCCAAGTGGTGACCCGAGTTAGGAGTTCTGGGTGAGGACCAGGTAAGACCAGATTCACAAGGTCAAAGTGACCCACGTGGGGACCTTGTCACCAGGCTTGGGTGAGGCCAAGGTGACAACGCCACTCACCAGGTCCAGGTGAGGCCAACCTGCAGGCCATGCAGAGGAACCATGTCCCGATGATGCCCAGATAGGGACCAGAGACACCAGGTCCAAAGGAGGGCCAGATGGAGCATATTCACTAGCTCCAGGTGAGGCCCAGTTGAGGACCAGAGTCAACAGAAGTGGTTGAGGCAGAGAGGGGTACCAGAATCACCTGGTCCAGGTGACATCCAGATGGAGACCAGAGTCAGCAGGCAGGGTTAGGCCCAGAGTGGTTCGAGAGTCCAGAGCCTCATGTCCAGGTGAGGCTCAGGTGTGGAACAGAGTCACCAGGTACCAATGATGCCCTGGTGAGGACCAGAGTCACCAGGTCTGGGTGACGCGCAGATAGGATCAGAGTCACCAGTTCCAGGTGAGGCCAAGAAAGAGATCACAGCAATCAGGTCCAGGTGGGGATCAAAGTCACCAGGACTGGGTGAGGCTCAGATGGGGACCAGATTCACCAGGTCTAGGTGAAGCCCAGGTGGTGACCAGTGTCCCCGGGTCTAGGAAAGGACCAAGTAAGGACCAGATTCACCAGGTAGAAGAGGCCCACGTGGGGACCTGAGTCACCAGGTATGGGTGAGGCCCAGGTGGCGACCCCACTCACCAGGTCCAGGTGAGGCAAACCTGCAGGCGAGAGTCACCAGATACAGGTGAGGCCCTAGCGGGGACCAGAGTCACCATGTAAATGTGAGTCTACCAGAACACCACAGTCACCAGGTCCAGGTGTGGTTCATGTGGGAACGAGAGTCACCAGATCCAGGTGAGACCCAGGTGGGGACCACAGTCACCAGTTCCAGATTGAGGCCTAGGTGGGGGGACCAGAGTCATCAGGACCAGTTGAGGCCAAAGTGTGGAGCAAAGTTATCATGTCCAGTTGAGGCCCAGGTGGGGAACAGAATAACCATTTCCCATTGATGCCAGATGGGAAGAGTCACAAGGTCCAGAAGAGGCCTAAGTGAGGAGTAGATTCACCAGGTCCTGTTGAGGCCCAGTTGAGGAACAGTGTCCCCAGGTACGGTTGAGTCCAAGATGGGGACCAGAGTCACCCGGTTCTGGTGATATCCAGGTGGGGACCAGAGTCACCACGTCAGGGTGAGACCAGAGGGGCCGAGAATCACTAGGTCGAAGTGAGGCCCCGATGTGGAACTGAGAACCCAGGTCCCATGATGCCCATATGAGGACCTGAGTCACCAGGTCCAGGAGAGGTCCCTGTGGGAACCAGTCACCTCATCCAGGTGAGGCCCAGGTGGCACCACAGTCACCAGGTCCAGGTGAGGCCCAGGTATATAAGAGAGTATCCAGGTCCTAATGATGCCCAGGGATGGACCAGAGTCAACAGGTCCAGGAGAGGCCCAAATATGGATCAGAGTCATTGTGTTCCAGGGGAGGCCAGATGGAGATCACAGGAACCAGGTAAAGGAGAGCCCCATATGGGAACCAGAGCCACAAGATCCAGGTGAGGTCCAGGTGGGACCACAGTCACAGGTCCATTTGAGGCACAGGTGGCAACAGGATTCACCAAGTCCAGGTAGGCCCAGGTGGCGACCAATCACCAGATCCAGGTGAGGACCAGCTAAAGACCAGACTCACCAGGCCCAAGTGAAGCCCAAGGGGTGACCAGAGTCACCAAGTAAGGGTGAGGACCAGAGGGGGAACCAGGGTAACCATTTAGTTTGAGGCCCAGAATGGGACCAAAAATCCCTGGTCAAAGTGAGACCCAGATGTGGAATAGAGTATCCAGGTCCCAATGATGCCTGGGTGAGGACCAGAGTCACTAGCGACATGCAGGCCCAGATGTGGAACAGAATAACTAGGTACTGGAGAGGCATAGAATAAGACCACAGTCAGCAGTAACAGGTGAGCCCCTTGTGGGAGCCAGAGCCACTCTATCCAGCTGAGTCCCAGGTCCAAGTGAGGCCCATGTGAGGACTAGATTCATCAGGTCGAATTGAGGCATAGTTGGGGACAAGAGTCACCAGGTGTGGGTGCGGCCTAGGTGGGGCAAGATTCAGCAGTTCTGAGTTTGGTCAAAGTGGGACGAGAGACACCAGGTCCAGGTGAGGCCAAAGTGAGGACCAGAGTCACCAGATCCAGGTGAGGTCCAGGTGGGGACCAGAGTCACCAGATCCAGGTGAGGCCCAGTTGAGGACCAGAGTCACCAGATCTGGTTGAGTCCTAGAGGGGTACCCGAATCACTTGGTCCAGGTGACATCCAGATGGAGACCAGAGTCACCAGGTCAGGGTGAGACACAGAGCGTTTCCAGAGTCATCATGTCCAGGTGAGGCTCAGGTGTGGAACAGAGTCAACAGGTTCCAATGATGCCCAGGGTAAGACCCGAGTCACCAGATCTCGGTGACGCAGAGATAGTATCAGAGTCACCAGTTCCAGGTGAGGCCAAGAATGAGTCCACAGCAATCAGGCCCAGGTGGGGAACAAAGTCACCAGGACTGCGTGAGGCCCAGATGGGGACCAGATTCACCAGGTCAACGTGAGCCCCAGGTGGTTCCCAGAGTCCCCGGTACTGGGAGAGGACCAGGTAAGGACCAGATTCACCAGGGCCAAGAGGCCCACGTGGGGACCTGAGTCACCAGGTATGGGTGAGGCCCAGGTGGCATCCCCACTCACCAGTCCAGGTGAAGCCAAACTGCAGGCCAGAGTCACCAGATCCAGGTGAGGCCCTAGTGGGGACCTGTTTCACTAGGTAAATGTGAGTCTACAAGAACACCACAGTCACCAGGTCCAAGTGTTGTTCATGTGGGAACGAGAGTCACCAGGTCCAGGTGAGACCCTGGTGGGGACCACAGTCATCAGGTCCAGATTGAGGCCTAGTGGGGGGTCCAGAGTCATCAGGACCAGTTGAGGCCAAAGTGTGGAGTAAACTTATCATGTCCAGGTGACGCCCAGGTGGGGAACAGATTAACCATGTCCCATTGATGCCAGGTGGGAAAAGAGTCACAAGGTCCAGACGAGGCCTAAGTGAGGAGGAGATTCACCAAGTCTTATGAGGCCCAGTTGAGGACCACTTTCCCCAGGTCCAGTTGAGTCCCAGAGGGGGCCCAGAGTCACCACGTTCTGGTGATATCCAGGTGGGGGCCAGAGTCACCACTTCAGGGTGAGGCCCACAGGGGGACGAGAATCACTAGGTCCAGGTGAGGCCCCGATGTGGAAATGAGAAACCAGGTCCCATGAAGCCCATATGAGGGGCTGAGTCACCAGGTCCAGGTGAGGTCCCTGTGGGAACCAGTCACCTCGTCCAGGTGAGGCCCAGGTGGGTCCACACTCACCAGGTCCAGGTGAGGCCCAGGTGGGGACGACAGTCAGCAGGTCCAGATTGCCGCCTAGGAGGGGGACCAGAGTCATCAGGACCATTTGAGACCCAAGTGTGGAGCAAAGTTATCATGTCCAGGTGAGACTCAGGTGTGGAACAGAATATCCAGGTCATAATGGTCCCCAGGTGAGGACAAGAGTCACCAGATTGGTTGAGGTCCAGTTAGGATCAGAGTCACCAGTTCCAGGTGAGGCCAAGAAGGAGTCCACAGCAATCAGGTCCAGGTGGGGAACAAAGTCACCAGGACTGGGTGAGGCCCAGATGGGGACCAGATTCACCAGGTCCAGGTGATTCCCAGGTGGTGACCAGAGTTACCAGTTCCGGCTGAGGACCAGGTAAGGACCAGATTCACCAGGTCCAAGTGAGGCCCAAGTGGGTACCTGTGTCCCCAGGTATGGGTGATGCACAGGTGGCAACCACACTCACCAGGTCCAGGAGAGGCCATCCTTCGGGCCATGCATAGGAACCGCGTCCCGATGATCCCATGTAGCAAAAAGAGTTACCAGGTCCAGGTGAGGCCAACCTGCAGGCCATGAAGTGGAACCATGTCCCGATGATGCCCAGGTAGGGACCAGAGTCACCAGGTCCAAATGAGGCCCAGATCGAGCAAATTCACTAGGTCCAGGTGAGGCCCAGTTGAGGACCAGGGTCACCAGATCTGGTTGAGGCCCAGAGGGGTACCAGAATCACCTGGTCAAGGTGATATCCAGATGGGAATCAGAGTCACCAGGTCAGGGTGAGGCCCAGAGAGGTTCCAGAGTCATCATGTCCCGGTGAGGCTCAGGTGTGGAACAGACTCACCAGGTACCAATGATGCCCAGATGAGGACCAGAGTCACCAGATCTGGGTGACGCGCAGATAGGATCAGAGTCACCAGTTCCAGGTGAGGCAAAGAAAGAGTCCACAGCAATCAGGTCCAGGTGCGGAACAAAGTAACCAGGACTGGAGAGGCCCAGATGGGGACAAGATTCACCTTGTCCAGGTGAGGCCCAGGTGATGACCAGAGACCCCAGGTTGGGAGAGGACCAGGTAAGGACCAGAATCACCAGGTCCAAGAGGCCGACATGGGGACCTGAGTCACCAGGTATGGGTGAGCCCCAGGTGGCAATCCCACTCACCAGTTCCAGGTGAGGCCAACCTGCAGGCCATGTAGTAGAACCATGTCCGATGATGCCCAGGTAGGGACCAGAGTCACCAGGTCCAAATGAGGTCAAGATGGAGCATATTCTCTAAGTCCAGGTGAGTCCCAGTTGAGGACCAGAGTCACCAGATCTGGTTGAGGCCTAGAGGGGTACCAGAATCACCTGGTCCAGGTTACATCCTAATGGGGACCAGAGTCACAAGGTCAGGGTGAGGCCCAGAGTGGTTCCAGAGTCATCATGTCCAGGTGAGGCTCAGATGTGGAACAGAGTATCCAGGTCATAATGGTCCACAGGTTAAGACCAGATTCAGCAGATTTATGTGAGACCCACTTAGGATCAGAGTAACTAGTTCCAGGTGAGGCCAAGAAGGAGTCCACAGCAATCAGGTCCAGGTGGGGAAAAAAGTCGCCAGGACTGGGGAGGCCCAGATGGGGACCAGATTCACAAGGTCCAGGAGATTCCCAGATGATGACCGGAGTTACCAGTTCCGGGTGAGGACCAGGTAAGACCAGATTCACCAGGTCGAAGTGTGGCCCACGTGGGGACCCGTGTCACCAGGTATGGGTGAGACCCAGGTGGCAACCACACTCACCAGGTCCAGGTGAGGCCAACCTGCAGGCAATGCAGAGTAACCATGTTCCGATGATGCCCAGGTAGGGACCAGAGTTCCAGGTCCAAAGAGGCCCAGATGGATTATATTCACTAGGTCCAGGTGAGGCCCAGGTGAGGACCAGAGTCACCAGATCTGGTTGACCCTAGGGGGGTACCAGAATCACCTGGACCAGGTGAAATCCAGATGGGGACCAGAATCACCATGTCAGGATGAGGACCAGAGGGGATCCAGAGTCATCATGTCCAGGTGAGGCTCAGGTGTGGAAGAGAGTATCCAGGTCATAATTTTCCATAGGTGAGGACCAGAGTCACCATATCTGGGTGAGGCCCAGTTAGGATCAGAATCACCAGTTCCAGGTGAGGTCAAGAAGGAGTCCACAGCAATCAGGTCCAGGTGCGGAACAAAGTCATCAGGACTGGGTGAAGCCCAGATGGGGACCAGATACACCAGGTCCACGTGATTCCCAGGTGGTGACCAGATTTACCAGATTCACCAAGTCCAGGTGATCCTCAGGTGGTGACCAGAATTACCAGATACACCAGATCCAAGTTAGACCCACGTGGGGACCTGTGTCACCTAGTATGGGTGAGGCCCAAGTGGTAACCCCACTCACCAGGTCCAGGTGAGGCCATCCTGCAGGCCTTGCAGTGGAACCACGACCCGAAGATGCCCATCTAGGGACTAGAGTTACCAGGTCCAGGTGAGGACAACCTGCAGGCAAGAGTCACCAGATCCAGGTGGGGACCAGAGTCTCCAGGTAAATGTGAGTCTACAAGAACACCACAGTCACCAGGTCCAAGTGTGGTTCATGTGGGAACGAGAGTCACCATGTCCAGGTGAGAGCCTGGTGGGGACCACAGTCACCAGGTCCAGATTGTGGCCTAGGTGGGGGGACGAGAGTCATCAGGACCATTTGAGGCCAAAGTGTGGAGCAAAGTTATCGTGTGCAGGTTAGGCCCAGGTGGGGAACAGAGTAACCGTGTCCTATTGATGCCAGGTGGGAAAAGAGACACAAGGTCCAGACGAGGCCTAAGTGAGGAGCAGATTCACCAGGTCCTGTTGAGGCCCAGTTGAGGACCTGTGTCCCCAGCTCCGGGTGAGTCCCAGAGGGGGACCAGAGTCACCCGGTTCTGGTAATATCCAGGTGGGGACCAGAGTCACCACGTCAGGGTGAGGACCATACTGGGACGAGAATCACTAGGTCCAGGTGAGGTCCCGATGTGGAACTGAGAAACCAGGTCCCATAATGCCCATATGAGGACCTGAGTCACCAGGTCCAGGTGAGGTCCCTGTGGGAACCAGTCACCTCGTCCAGGTGAGGCCCAGGTGGGACCACAGTCACCAGTATCATGTGAGCCCCTTGTGGGAAACAGAGCCACTCTATCCAGCTGAGTCCCAGGTCCATGTGAGGCCCACGTGAGGAGCAGATTCATCAGATCGAATTGAGGCAAGCTGGGGACAAGAGTCACCAGGTCTGGGTGCGGCCTAGGTGGGTCAAGATTCAGCAGTTCTGAGTTAGGTCAAAGTGGGGACGAGAGACACCAGGTCCAGGTGAAGCCAAACTGAGGACCAGAGTCACCAGATCCAGGTGAGGTCCAGGTGGGGACCAGAGTCACCAGATCCAGGTGAAGCCCAGATGGGGACCAGAGTCACTAGGTCCAGATGAGGCCCAGGTGAGGACCAGAGTTACCAGGTACATGTGAGGCCCTGGTGGGGATCAGAGGAAACAGGTCTATGTGAGGCTGCCTTGGGGACCATGGTCAACAGGTGTACTTGAGGCCCAGGTGTGGAACACAGTAAGCAGGTCCTGGTGAGTCCACCGTGGTGACAAGGGTCACCACGTTCAGGTGGGGCCCAGTTGCGGACCAGGATCACCAGGTACAGGGGAGGCCCTTGAGAGAACCAGAGTCAACAGTTCGAGGTCAGGCGCAGTTGGCAACCAGGGTCAGCAGGTCCAAGTCAGGCCAAAGTGGGGTTCACAGTCACTAGGGCACGGTGAGACCCAGAGGGGGACCAGAGTCACCTGGTCCAGTGAGGTCCAGTTGTGGAACACAGTCACCGGGTCCCAATTTTGCCCAGTGAGGACCATGGTCAACAGGGCCAGTTGAGGCCCAGATGGGGACCGGAGTCCCCATATCCAGGTGAAGCCCAGGTGGAGACCACAGTCACCAGATCCAGAGTAGTCTCAGGTGCAGACCAGAATCAACAGGTCCATGTGAGGTGCAGGTGGCAACCACACTCACCAGGTCCCGGTGAGGCCCTGGTGGGGACCAGAGTCACTAGGTACATGAGAAGCTAGAAACACTGCAGCCACCAGGTCGACATGGTGTCCATGTGGGACGAGAATCACCAGTTACAAGTGAGGCCCAGGTGGGGATCCGATTCACAATGTCCAGGTGAGACCCAGGTGGGAACCAGTGTCACCACATCCAGGTGTGGCCCAGGTGAAGACCAGAGTTAATGCGTCCGGCTGTGTCACTGTTAGTGAACAGTGTAACCATATCCTGATGCTACCCAGATGGGTACCAGAGACACCAGGTCCTGGTGAGGCCCAGGTGCGACGAGAGACATGAGGTCCATGTGAGGTCCCCATGGGAACTACAGTCAGAAAGTCAGGTGAGGCCATGCTTAGGATCAGAGTCACCAGTTACAGGTGTGGCCCAGGTGGAGCCAGAGTCACTTGGTACAGAAGAGGCCAAAGTCCGGACCAGAGTTACCAGAATCAGGTCAGTCCGAATGGGGAATAGAATAACCATGTCCCGATGATGCCCAGGTAGAACCAGAGTCACCAGTTCCAGATGGGGCGCAGGTGGGGAGCATGATCACTAGGTCCCAGTGAGACCCAGTTGAGGACCAGAGACACCAGATATGGTTGAGGCCTAGAGGGGTACAAGAAACACCTGGTCCAGGTGACATCCAGATGAGGACCAGAGTCACCATGTCTGGGTGAGGCCCAGAATGGTTCCAGAGTCATCATGTCCAGGTGAGGCTCAGGTGTGGAACAGAGTCACCAGGTACCAATGATGCCCAGGTGAGGACCAGAGTCACCAGGTCTGGGTGACCCGCAGATAGGATCAGAGTCACCAGTTCCAGGTGAGGCCAAGAAAGAGTCCACAGCAATCAGGTCCTGGTGGTGAACGAGGTCCCGAGGACTGGGTGAGGCCCAGATGGAGACCAGATTCACCAGGTCCAGGTGATTCCCAGGTAGTGAACAGAGTTACGGGTTCCGGGTGAGGACCAGGTAAGGACCAGATTCACCAGGTCCAAGTGAGGCCCACGTGGGGACCTGTGTCACCAGCCATGTGTGAGGCCCAAGTGACAACTCCTCTCACCAGGTCCATGTGAGGCCAACTGCAGGCCATGCAGAGGAACCATGTCCCGATGATGCCGAGGTAGGGTCTAGAGTTCTCAGGTCCAGGTGAGCCAACCTGCAGGCCATGCAGTGGAACATGTCCCGATGATGCCCAGGTAGGAACCAGAGTTACCAGGTCCAGGTGAGGCCAACCTGCAGGCCATGCAATGGACCCATGTCCCGATGATGCCCAGGTAGGGAACAGCGTCACCAGGTCCAAATTAGGCCAAATGGAGCATATTCACTAGGTGCAGGTGAGGCCCAGTTGAGGATCACAGTCACCAGATCTGGTTGAGTCCTAGAGGGGTACCAGAATCACCTGGACCAGGTGACATCCAGATGGGGACCAGAGTCACCAGGTCAGGGTGAGGCCAACCTGCAGGTCAAAGTCTCCAGATCCAGGTGAGGCCCTAGTGGGGACCGGAGTCACAGGTAAATGTCAGTCTACAAGAACACCACAGTCAACAGGGCCAGGTGTGTTTCAAGTGGGAACGAGAGTCACCAGGTTCATGTGAGACCCAGGTGGGGACCACAGTCACCAGGTCCAGATTGAGGCCTAGGTCGGGGGACCAGAGTCATCAGGAGCAGTTGAGGCCAAAGTGTGGAGCAAAGTTATCATGTCCAGGTGAGGCCCAGATGGGAAGAGTAACCATTTCCCATTGATGCCAGGTGGGAAAAGAGTCACAAGGTCCAGACGAGGCCTAAGTGAGGAGTAGATTCACCAGGTCCTGTTGAGGTCCAGCTGAGGACCAGTGTCCCCAGCTCCGGGAGAGTCCCAGAGGGGGACCAGTGTCACCCGGTTCTGGTGATATCCAGGTGGGGACCAGAGTCACCATGTCAGGGTGAGGCCCAGAGCGGGACGAGAATCACTATGTCCAGGTGAGCCCCTGATGTGGAACTGAGAAACCAGGTCCCCTGATGCCCATATGAGGATCTGAGTCACCAGGTCCAGGTGAGGTCCCTGTGGGAACCAGTCACCTCGTCCAGGTAAGGCCCAGGTGGGACCACAGTCACCAGGTCCAGGTGAGGCCCAGGTATATTAGAGAGTATCCAGGTCCCAGTGATTCCCATGTAGAACCAGAGTCACCAGATCCAGATGAGGCGCAGGTGGGGAACATGTTCACTAGGTCCCCGTGAGTCCCAGTTCAGGACCAGAGTCACCAGGTCAAGTTGTGTCCTAGAGGGATACCAGATTCACCTAGTCTAGGTGACATCCTGATGGGGACCAGAGTCATCATGTCAGGGTGAGGCCCAGAGGGGATCCAGAGTCATCATGTCCAGGTGAGGCTCAGGTGTGGAACAGAGTATCCAGGTCCTAATGTCCATAGGTGAGGACCAGAGTCACCAGATCTGGGTGAGGCCCAGTTAGGATCAGAGTCACCAGTTCCAGGTGAGGCCAAGAAGGAGTCCACAGCAATCAGGTCCAGGTGGGGTGACAAAGTCACCAGGACTGGATGAGGACCAGATGGGGACCAGATTAACCAGGTTCATGTGATTCCCAGGTGGTGACCCGAGTTAGGAGTAACGGGTGAGGACCAGGTAAGGACCAGATTCACCACGTCCAAGTGAGGCCCACGTGGGGACCTGTGTCACCAGGTATGGGTGAGCCCCAGGTGGCAACCCCACTCACTAGGTCCAGGTGAGGCCAACCTGGAGGCCATGCAGAGGAATCGTGTCCCGATGATTCCCAGGTAGGGTCCAGAGTTACCAGGTCCAGCTGAGACAAACCTACAGGCCATGCAGTGGATCCATGTCCCGATGATGCCCAGGTAGGGACCAGACACCAGGTCCAAATGAGGCCCAGATGGAGCATATTCAATAGGTCCAGGTGAGGCCCAGTTGAGGACCAGAGTCACCAGAACTGGTTGAGGCCGAGAGGGGTACCAGAATCACCTGGTCCAGGTGACATCCAGATGGAGACCAGAGTCACCAGGTCAGGGTTAGGCCCAGAGTGGTTCGAGAGTCCAGAGCCTCATGTCCAGGTGAGGCTCAGGTGTGGAACAGAGTCACCAGGTACCAATGATGCCCAGGTGAGGACCAGAGTCACCAGGTCTGGGTGACAAGAAGATAGGATCAGAGTCACCAGGTCCAGGTGAGGCCATGAAAGAGTCCACAGCAATCAGGTCAAGGTGGGGAACAAAGTCACCAGGACTGAGTGAGGCCCAGATGGGGACCGGAATCACCAGGTCCAGGTGAGGCCCACGTGGTGACCAGAGTCCCCGGGTCTGGGAGAGGACAAGGTAAGGACCAGATTCACCAGGTCCAAGAGGCACAGGTGGAGAAGTGAGTCACCAAGTATGGGTGAGACCAAAGTGGCATCCCCACTAACCAGGTCCATGTGAGGCCAACCTGCAGGCCAAGTCACCCGATTCACGTGAGGCCCTAGTGGGACTGGAGTCACCAGTTAAAAGTGATTCTACAAGAACAACCCAGTCACCAGGACCTGGTGTGGTTCATGTGGGAACGAGAGTCACCAGGTCCAGGTGAGACCCAGGTGGGGACCACAGTCACCAGGTCCAGATTGAGGCCTAGGTCGGGGGACCAGAATCATCAGGACCAGTTGAGGCCAAAGTGTGGAGCAAAGTTATCATGTCCATGTGAGGCCCAGGTGGGAAGAGTAACCATGTCCCATTGATGCCAGGTGGGAACAGAGTCACAAGGTCCAGACGAGGCCTTAGTGAGGAGTAGATGCACCAGGTCCTGTTGAGGCCCAGTTGAGGAGCAGTGTCCCTAGCTCCGGGTGACTCCCAGAGGGTGACCAGTGTCACCCGGTTCTGGTGACATCCAGGTTGGGACCAGAGTCACCATATCAGGGTGAGGCACAGAGGGGGACGAGAATCACTAGGTCCAGATGAGACCCCAATGTGGAACTGAGAACCCTGGTCCCATGATGCCCATATGAGGACCTGAGTCACCAGGTCCAGGTGAGGTCCCTGTGGGAACCAGTCACCTCGTCCAGGAGAGGCCCAGGTGGGACCACAGTCACCAGGTCCAGGTGAGGCCCAGGTATATAGAGAGTATCCAGGTCCCAATGATGACCAGGTAAGGACCAGAGTCAACAGGTCCAGGAGAGGACCATATATGGATCAGAGTCATTGTGTTCCAGGTGAGGCCTGATGGAGACCACAGGAACCAGGTCCAGGAGAGCCCCATATGGGAACCAGAGCCACCAGATCCAGGTGAGGTCCAGGTGGGACCACAGTCACAAGGTCCAGGTGAGGCGCAGGAGGCAACAGGATTCACCAAGTCCAGGTGAGGCCCAGGTGGCGACCAGTCACCAGATACAGGTGCGGAACAGATAAGGACAAGATTCTACAGGCCCAAGTGAAGCCCAACGGGTGACCAGAGTCACCAGGGCAGGGTGAGGCCCAGAGGGGGAACCAGAGAAACCAGTTTAGTTTGAGGCCCAGAATGGGACCAGAGGTCCCTGGTCAAAGAGAGGCCCAGGTGTGGAATAGAGTATCCAGGTCACAATGACGCCTGGGTGAGGACCAGAGTCACTAGGGCCATGCAGGCCCAGATGGGGAACAGAATCACCAGGTCCTGGTGAGGCATAGAATAAGACCACATTAAGCAGTATCAGGTGAGCCCCTTGTGAGAACCAGAGCCACTCTATCCAGCTGAGTCCCAGGACCAGGTGAGTCCCACGTGAGGACCAGATTCATCAGGTCGAATTGAGGCATAGCTGGGGACAAGAGTCACCAGGTCTGTGTGCGGCCTAGGTGGGGCAAGATTCAGCAGTTCTGAGTTAGGTCCAAGTGGGGACGAGAGACACCAGGTCCAGGTGAGGCCAAACTGAGGACCAGATTCACCAAATCCAGGTGAGGTCCATGTTGCAAAGAGAGTCACGAGGTCCAGGAGAGGTCCAGGTGGGGTCCAGAGTCACCAGAGCCATGTGAAGTCCAGGTGGGGACCATAGTCACCAGATCCATGTGAAGCCCAGGTGGGGACCAGAGTCACTAGGTCCACTTGAGGCCCAGGTGAGGACCAGAGATACCAGGTACACGTGAGGACCCGGTGTGGATCAGAGGCAACAGGTCCATGTGAGGCCGGCTTGGGGACCATGGTCAACAGGTCTACTTGAGGCCCAGGTGTGGAACACAGTAAGCAGGTCCAGGTGAGTTCCCATTGGTGACAGGAGTCACCACGTCCAGGTGTGGGCCAGGTCCGACCAGGATCACCAGGTCCAGGGAAGGCCCTTGAAAGAACCAGAGTCAACAATTCGAGGTCAGGCGCAGGTGGCAACCAGGGTCAGCAGGTCCAAGTCAGGCCAAAGTGGGTTCACATTCACTAGGGCACGGTAACACCCAGAGTGGGACCAGAGTCACCTGGTCCAGGTGAGGTCCAGTTGTGGAACACAGTCACCGGGTCCCAATTTTGCACAGTTGAGGACCATGTCAACAGGGCCAGGTGAGGCCCAGATGGGGACCGGAGTACCCAAATCCAGGTGAAGCCCAGGTGGAGACCGCAGTCACCAGATCCAGGGTAGTCTCAGGTGCAGACCAGAATCACCAGGTCCATGTGAGGTGCAGGTGGCAACCACACTCACCCGGTCCCGGAGAGGCCCCGGTGGGGACCAGAGACACGAGGTACATGAGAAGCTAGAAACACTGCAGCCACCAGGTCCACATGATGTCCATGTGGGAACGAAAATCACCAGTTACAGGTGAGGACCAGGTGGGGATCCGACTCACCATGTCCAGGTGAGACCCAGGTGGGAAACAGTGTCACCATGTCTTCGTGTGCCCCAGGTGAAGAACAGAGTTATTAGGTCCGGCTGGATGAGTGTTAGTGAACAGTGTAACCATATCCTGATGCTACCCAGGTGGGTACCAGAGACACCAGGTCCTGGTGAGCCCCAGGTGCGACCAGAGACATGAGGTCCACGTGAGGTCCCGATGGGAACCACAGAGACCAGGTCAGGTGAGGCCATGCTTAGGATCAGAGTCACAGGTTACATGTGAGGCCCAGGTGGAGCCAGAGTCACCTGGTACAGATGAGGCCAAAGTAAGGACCAGAGTTACCAGGATCAGGTCAGTCCCAGTGGGAAACAGAGTAACCATGTCCCGATGATGCCCACGTAGACCCAGCGTCACCAGGTCCAGATGAGGCGCAGGTGGGGAGCATATTCACTAGGTCTCGGTGAGACCCAGTTGAGGACCAGAGTCACCAGGTCTATTTGAGCCCTTGAGACGTAACAGATTCACCTGGTCTAGGTGACATCCAGATGGGGACCAGAGTCACCATGTCAGGCTGAGGCCCCTAGGGGATCCAGAGTCATCATGTCCAGGTGAGGCTCTCGTGTGGAACAGAGTATCCAGGTCATAATGGTCCACAGGTGAGGACCAGAGTCACCAGATCTGGGTGATTCCCAGTCAGGATCAGAGTCTCCAGTTCCACGTGAGGCCAAGAAGGGGCCCACAGCAATCAGGTCCAGGTGGGGAACAAAGTCACCAGGACTGGGTGAGGCCCAGATGGGGCCAGATACACCAGGTCCAGGTGATTCCCAGGTGGTGACCAGAATTACCTTGTACGGGTGAGGATCAGGTACGGACGAGATTCACCAGGGCATACTGGGGCCCACGTGGGGACCGGTGTCACCATGCATGGGTGAGGCCCTGGTGGCAACCCCACTCACCAGGTCCAGGTGAGGCCAACCTGCAGGCCATGCAGAGGAATCATGTCCCGATGATGCCCAGGTAGGGACCAGAGTTACGAGGTCCAGGTGAGGCCAACCTGCAGGCCATGCAGTGGAACCATGTCCCGATGATGCCCAGTTAGGGACAAGAGACACCAGGTCCAAATGAGGCCTAAATGGAACATATTCACTAGGTTCATATGAGGCCCAGTTGAGGACCAGTGTCACCAGATCTGGTTGAGGCCTAAAGGGGTACAAGAGTCACCTGGTCCAGATGACATCCAGATGGGGACCAGAGTCACCAGGTCAGGGTGAGGACCAGAGAGGTTCCAGAGTCATCATGTCCACGTGAGGCTCAGGTGTGGAACAGAGTCACCAGGTATCAATGATGCCCAGGTGAGGACCAGAGTCACCAGGTCTGGGTGACGCACAGATAGGATCAGAGTCACCAGCTCCAGGGGAGGCCAAGAAAGTGTCCAGAGCAATCAAGTCCAGGTGGGGAACAAAGTCACCAGGACTGGGTGAGGCTCAGATGGGGACCAGATTCACCAGGTCCACGTGAGGCCCAGGTGGAGACCAGAGTCCCCAGGTCTGGGAGAGAACCAGGTAAGGACCAGATTCACCAGGTCCAAGAGGCCCACGCGGGGACCTGAGTCACCAGGTATGGGTGAGGCCCAGGTGGCAACCCCACTCACCAGGTCCAGGTGAGGCCAACTTTTGGCCAGAGTCACTAGATCCAGTTGAGGCCCTAGTGGGGACCGGAATCACCAGGTAAATCTGAGTCTACAAGAACACCACAGTCACCAGGTCCAGGTGTTGTTCATGTGGGAACGAGAGTCACCAGGTCCAGGAGAGACCCAGGTGGGGACCACAGTCACCAGGTCCAGATTGAGGCCTAGGTCGTGGGACCAGAGTCATCAGCACCAGTTGAGGCCAATGTGTGGAGAAAAGTTACCATGTCCAGGTGAGGCCCAGGTGGGGAACAGAGTAACCATGTCCCATTGATGCCAGGTGGGAAAAGAGTCCCAAGGTCTAGACGAGGCCAAAGTGAGGAGTAGATTCACTAGGTCCTGTTGAGGCCCTGTTTAGGACCGGTGTCCCCAGCTCCGGGTGAGACCCAGAGAGGGACCAGAGTCACCCGGTTCTGGTGATATCCAGGTGGGGACCAGAGTCACCACGTCAGGGAGAGGCCCAGAGGGGGACGAGAATCACTAGGTCCAGGTGAGGCCCCGATGTGGAACTGAGAAACCAGGTCCCATGATGCTCATATGAGGACCTGAGTCACCAGGTCCAGGTGAGGGCCCTGTGGGAACCAGTCACCTCGTCCAGGTGAGGCCCACGTGGGACCACAGTCACAAGGTCCAGGTAAGGCCCAGGTATATAAGAGAGTATCCAGGTCCCAATGATGCCCAGGGAAGGACCAGAGTCAACAGATCCAGGAGAGGCCCAAATATGGATCAAAGTCATTGTTTTCCAAGTGAGGCCAGATGGAGACCAAGGAACCAGGTCGAGGAGAACCCCATATGGGAACCAGAGCCACCAGATCCAGGTAAGGTCCAGGTAAGACCACAGTCACAAGGTCCAGGTGAGGCCAAGGTGGCAACAGGATGCACCAAGTCCAGGTGAGGCCCAGGTGGCGACCAGTCACAACATCCATGTGCGGACCAGCTAAGGACCAGATTCACCAGAACCTAGTGAAGCCCAAGGTGTGACCAGAGTCACCAGGTTAGGCTGAGTCCCAGAGAGGGACCAGAGTCACCCGTTCTGGTGATATCCAGCTGGAGACCAGAGTCACCACGTCAGGGTGAGGCCAAGAGGGGGACGAGAATCACTAGGTCCAGGTGAGGCCCCGATGTGGAACTGAGAAACCAGGTCCCATGATGCCCATATGAGGACCTGAGTCACCAGGTCCAGGTGAGGTCCCTGTGGGAACCAGGCACCTCGTCCAAGTGAGGCCCAGGTGGGACCACCGTCAACAGGTCCAGGTGAGGCCCAGGTATATAAGTGAGTATCCAGGTCCCAATGAGGCCAGGTAAGGATCAGAGACAAGAGATCCAAGATAGGCCCAAATATGGATAAGAGTCATTGTGTTCCAGGTGAGGCCAGATGGAGACCACAGGAACCAGGTCCAGGAGAGCCCAATAGGGAACCAGAGCCACCAGAACCATGTGAGGTCCAGGTGGCAAAACAGTCACAAGTTCCAGGTGAGGCGCAATTGGCAACAGGATTCACCAAGACCAGGGGAGGCCCAGGTGGCGACCAGTCACCACATCCAGGTGCGGACCAGCTAAGGTCCAGATTCACCAGGCCCAAGAGAAGTCAAAGGGGTTACCAGAGTCACCAGGTAAGGGTGAGGCCCAGAGGGGGTACCAGAGTAACCAGTTTAGTTTGAGGCCCAGAATGGGACCAGAGGTCCCTGGTCAGAGTGAGGCCCAGGTGTGGAATAGAGTATCCAGGTCCCAATGATGCCTGGGTGAGGAACAGAGTTACTAGGACCATGCAGGTCTAGATGGGGAACAGAATCACCAGGTCCTGGTGAGGCATAGAATAAGACCACAGTCAGCAGTATCAGGTGAGCCCCTTGTGGGAACCAGAGCCACTCTATCCAGCTGAGTCCCAGGTCCATGTGAGACCCACGTGAGGACCAGATTCATCAGGTCGAATTGAGGCATAGGTGAGGACAAGAGTCACCAGTTCTGGGTGCGGCCTAGTTGGGGCAAGATTCAGCAGTTCTGAGATAGGTCAAAGTGGGGACAAGAGTCAACAGGTCCAGGTGAGGCCAAACTGAGTACAAGAGTCACCAGGTCCAGGTGACGTCCAGGTGGGGACCAGTGTCATCAGATCCAGATGAAGTCCAGGTGGGGCCCAGAGTCACGAGATCCAGGTGAAGTCCAGGTGGGGACCAGAGTCGCTATGTCCAGATGAGGCCCAGGTGAGGACCAGAGTCACCAGGTACACGTGAGGCCCCGGTGGGGATCAGAGGCAACAGGTCATGTGAGGCCGGCTTAGGGACCATGGTCAACAGGTCTACTTGAGGCCCAGGTGTGGAACACAGTAAGCAGGTCCAGGTGATTCCCCGGTGGTGACAAGTGTCACCACGTCCTGGTTTGGCCCAGGTGGGTACCAGAATCACCAGGTACAGTGGAGGCCCTTGAAAGAACCAGAGTCAACAGTTCGAGTTCAGGCGCAGGTGGCAACCAGGGTGAGCAGGTCCAAGTCAGGCCAAAGTGGGGTTCACAGTCACTAGGGCACGTGAGACCCAGAGGGGGACCAGAGTGACCTGGTCCAGGTGAGGTCCAGTTGTGGAACACAGTCACCGGGTCCCAAATTTGCCCAGTTGAGGACCATGGTCAACAGGGCCAGGTGAGGCCCAGATGGGGACCGGAGTCCTGAAATCCAGGTGAATCCCAGGTGGGGACCACAGTCACCAGATCCAGGGTAGTCTCAGGTGCAGACCAGAATCACCAGGTCAGGTGAGGTGCAAGTGAAACCAAACTCACCAGGACCCGGTGAGGCCCTGGTGGGGATCAGAGTCACGAGGTACATGAGAAGCTAGGAACACTGCAGCCACCAGGTCCACATGATGTACATGTGGGAACGAGAATCACCAGTTACAGGTGAGGACCAGGTGGGGATCCGACTCACCATGTCCAGGTGAGTCCCAGTTGGGAACCAGTGTCACCATGTCCAGGTGTGGCCCATGTGAAGACCAGAGTTAATAGGTCCGGCTTGGTCACTGATAGTGAACAGGGTAACCATATCCTGATGCTACCCAGGTGGGTACCAGAGACACCAGGTCTCGGGGAGGCCCAGGTGGGTCCAGAGACATGAGGTCCAGGTGAGGTCCTGATGGGAACCACAGTCACCAGGTCAGGTGAGGTCTTTCTTAGAATCAGTGTCACCAGATAAAAGTGAGGCCCAAGTGGTGCCAGAGTCACCTGGTACAGACGAGGCCAAAGTCAGGACGAGAGTTACCAGGATCAGGTCAGTCCCAGTGGGGAATAGAGTAAACATGTCCCGATGAAGCCCAGGTAGAACCAAGTCACCAGGTCCAGATGAGGCGCAGGTGGGGAGCATGTTTGCTAGGTCCCGCTGAGGCCCAGTTGAGGACCATAGTCGCCAGGTCTAGTTGAGGCCTAGAGGGGTACCAGATTCACCTGGTCTAGGTGACATCCAGGTGGGGACCAGAGTCACCATGACAGGGTGAGGCCCAAAGGGGATTAAGAGTCATCATGTCCAGGTGAGGCTCAGGTGTGGAACCGAGATCCAGATCAAAATGCTCCTCAGGTGAGGACCAGAGTCACCAGATCTGGGTGAGGCCCACTTAGGATCAGAGTCACAAATTCCAGGTGAGGCCAAGAAGGATTCCACAGCAATCAGGTCCAGGTGGGCAACAAATTCACCAGGACTGGGTGAGGCCCAGATGGGGACCAGATTCACCAGGTCCAGGTGACTTCCAGGTGGTGACCAGACTTACCAGTTCCGGGTGAGGACCAGGTAAGGACAAGATTCAACAGGTCCACGTGAGGCCCACGTGGGGACCTGAGTCACCAGGTATGGGTGAGGCCCATGTGGCAACCCCAACCCCAGGTCCAGGTGAGGCCAACATGCAGGCCATGCAGAGGAACCATGTCACGATGATGCCCAGGTTGGGACCAGAATTACCAGATCCAGGTGAGGCCAACCTTCAGGCCATGCAGTGGAACCATGTCCCAATGATTCCCAGGTAGGGACCAGAGTCACCAGGTCCAAATGAGGCCCAGATGGAGCATATTCACTAGGTCCAGGTGAGGCCCAGTTGAGGACCAGAGTCCCCAGATCTGGTTGAGGCCTAGAGGGGTACCAGAATCACCTGGTCCAGGTGACATCCAGATGGGGACCAGAGTCACCAGGTCAGGGTGAGGCCCAGAGATTTTCCACAGTCATCAAGGCCAGGTGAGGCTCAGGTGTGGAACAGAGTCACCAGGTACCAACGATGCCCAGGTGAGGACCAGAGTCACCAGGTCTGGGTGATGCGCAGATAGAATCAGAGTCACCAGTTCCAGGTGAGGCCAAGAAAGAGTCCAGAGCAATCAGGTCCAGGTGGGGAACAAAGAACCCAGGACTGGGTGAGACCCAGATGGGGACCAGATTCACCAGGTCCAGGTGAGTCCCAGGTGGTGACCAGAGTCCCTGGGTCCGGGAAGGACCAGGTAAGGACCAGATTCACCAGGTCCAAGTGGCCCACGTGGGGACCTGAGTCAACAGGTATGGGTGAGGCCCAGGTGGCAACCCCACTCACCAGGTCCAGGTGAGGCCAACCTGCAAGCCAGAGTCTCCAGATCCAGGTGAGGCCCTAGTGGGGACCGGAGTCACCAGGTAAATATGAGTCTACAGGAACACCACAGTCACCAGGTCCTCCTGTGGTTCATGTGGGAAGGAGTGTTACCAGGTCCAGGTGAGACCCAGGTGGGGACCACAGTCACCAGGTCCAGATTGAGGCCTAGGTGAGGGGACCAGAGTCACCAAGACCAGTTGAGAACAAAGTGTAGAAAAAGTTATCATGTCCAGGTGAGGCCCAGGTGGGCAACAGAGTAACCATGTCCAATTGATGCCATGTGGGAAAAGAGTCACAAGGTCCAGACGTGGCCTAACTGGGGAGTAGATTCATCAGGTCCTGTTGAGGCCCAGATTAGGACCACTGTCCCCAGCTCCGGGTGAGTCCCAGAGGGGGACCAGAGTCACTGGTTCTGGTGATATCCAGGTGGTGACCAGAGTCACCACGTCAGGATGAAGCCCAGAAAGGGACGAGAATCACTAGGTCCTGGTGAGGCATAGAATAAGACCACAGTCACCAGTATCAGGTGAGCCCCTTGTGGGAACCACAGCCACTCTATGCAGCTGAGTCCCAGGTCCATGTGAGGCCCACGTGAGGACCAGATTCATCAGGTCGAATTGAGGCATAGCTGGGGAAAAGAGTCACCAGGTCTGGGTGCGGTCTAGGTGGGGCATGATTCAGCAGTTCTGAGTTAGGTCAAAGTGGGGATGAGAGACACCAGGTCCAGGTGAGGCCAAACTGAGGACCAGAGTTACCAGATCCAGGTGAGGTCCATGTTGGAAAGAGAGTCACCAGGTCGGGAGAGGTCCAGGTGGGGACCAGAGTCACCAGATCCAGGTGAACTCCAGGTGGGGACCAGAGTCACCAGATCCAGGTGAAGCCCAGATGGGGACCAGAGTCACTAGGTCCAGATGAGGCCCAGGTGAGGACCAGAGTTTCCAGGTAAACGTGATGCCCCGGTGGGGATCAGAGGCAACAGGTCCATGTGAGGCCGGCTTAGGGACCATGGTCAACAGATCTACTTGAGGCCCAGGTTTGGAACAAAGTAAGCAGGTCCAGGTGAGTCCCTGGTGGTGACAAGAGTCACCACGTCCAGGTGAGGCCCAGGTGGGGACCAGGATCACCAGGTCCAGGGGAGGACTTTGCAAGAACCAGAGTCAACAGTTCGAGGCCAGGCGCAGGTGGCAACCAGGGTCAGCAGGTCCAAGTCAGGCCACAGTGGGTTTCACAGTCACTAGGGCACGGTGACACCCAGAGGGGGCCAGATTCACCTGGTCCAGGTGAGGTCCAGTTGTGGAACACAGTCACCGGGTCCCAATTTTGCCCAGTTGAGGACCATGGTCAACAGGGCCAGGTGAGGCCCAGATGGGGATCTGAGTCCCCAAGTCAAGGTGAAGCCCAGGTGGGGACCACAGTCACCAGATCCAGGGAAGTCTCAGGTGCAGACCAGAGTCACCATGTCCAGGTGTAGCCCAATTGAAGAGCAGAGTGAATAGGTCCGGCTGGGTCACTGTTAGAGAACAGTGTAACCATATCCTGATGCTACCCAGGTGGGTACCAGAGACACCAGGTCCTGGTGAGGCTCCGGTGGGACCAGATTCATGAGGTCCAGTTGAGGTCCCGATGGGAACCACAGTCACCAGGTCAGGTGAGGCCATGCTTAGGATCAGAGTCACCAGTTACAGGTGAGGACCAGGTGGAACCAGAGTCACCTGGTACAGAAGAGGCCAAAGTCAGGACCAGAGTTACCAGGATCAGGTCAGTCCCAGTGGGGAATAGAGTAACCATGTCCCGATGATGCCCAAGTAGAACCCGAGTCACCACGTCCAGATGAGGCGCAGGTGGGGAGCATATTCAGTAGGTCCCGGTGAGGCCCACTTGAGGACCAGATGCCCCCGGGCTAGTTTAGGCTTAGAGGGGTACCAGATTAACCTGGTCTAGGTGACATCCAGATGGGGACCAGTGTCACCATGTCAGGCTGTGGCCCAGAGGGGATCCAGAGTCATCATGTCCAGGTGAGGTAAGGTGTGGAACAGAGTATCCAGGACTTAATGGTCCACAGGTGAGGACCAGAGTCACCAGATCTGGGTGAGGCCCAGTTAGGATCAGAGTCACCAGTTCTAGGTTAGGCCAAGAAGGAGTCCTTAGCAATCAGGTCCAGGTGGGAACAAAGTCACCAGGACTGGGTGAGGCCCAGATGGGGACCAGATTCACCAGGTCCAGTTGATTCCCAGGTGGTGACCAGAGTTACCAGGTCCGGGTGAGCACCAGGTAAGGACCAGATACAAGGTCCAAGTGAGGCCCACTTGGGAACCTTAGTCACCAGGTATGGGTGAGGCCCAGGTGGCAACCCCACTCAACAGGTCCAGGTGAGGCCACCTGCAGGCCATGCTGTGGAACCATGTCCCGATGATGCCCAGGTAGTGACCAGAGTCACCAGGTGCAAATGAGGCCAAGATGGAGCATATTCACTAGTTCATGGTGAGGCCCAGTTGAAGACCAGAGTCACCAGAACTGGTTGAGGACTATCGGGGTACAGAATCACCTGGTCCAGGTGACATCCAGATGGGGACCAGCCTCACCAGGTCAGGGTGAGGCCCAGAGAGGTTCCAGAGTCATCATGTCCAGGTGAGGCTCAGGCGTGGAACAGAGTCACCAGGTACCAATGATGCCCATGTTAGGGTCAGAGTCGCCAGGTCTGGGTGACGCGCAAATAGGATCAGAGTCACCAGTTCCAGGTGAGGCCAAGAAAGAGTCCAGAGCAATCAGGTCCACGTGTGGAACGAAGTCACCAGGACTGGGTGAGGCCCAGATGGGGACCAGATTCACCAGATCCAGGTGAGGCCCAGGTGGTGACCAGAGTCCCCGGGTCTGGGAGAGGACCAGGTAAGGACCAGATTCACCAGGTCCAAGATGCCCAGGTGGGGACCTGAGTCACCAGGTATGGGTGAGGCCCAGTTGGCCACCAAACTCAGCAGGTCCCGGTGAGTCCAACATGCAGGTCAGAGTCACCAGATCCACTTGAGGCCCTGGTGGGGACCGGAGTCACCAGGTAAATATGAGTCTACAAGAACACCACAGCCACCAGGTCCAGGTGTGGTTCATGTGGGAAGAAGAGTCACCAGGTCCAGGTGAGACCCAGGTGGGGACCACAGTCACCAGGTCTAGATTGAGGCCTAGGTGGGGGGACCAGAGTCATCAGGACCAGTTGAGGCCAAAGTGTGGAGAAAAGTTATCATGTCCAGGTGAGGCCCAGGTGGGGAACAGTGTAACCATGTCCCATTGATGCCAGGTGGGAAAAAAGTCACAGGTCCAGACGAGGCCTGAGTGAGGAGTAGATTCACCAGGTCTTGTTGAGGCCCAGTTGAGGACCAGTGTCCCCAGCTCCGGGAGAGTCCCAGAGGGGGACCAGAGTGACCCGGTTCTGGTGATATCCAGGTGGGGACCAGACTCACCACGTCAGGGTGAGGCCCAGAGTGGGACGAGAATCACTAGGTCCAAGTGAGGCCCCAATATGGAAGTGAGAAACCAGGTCCCATGATGCCCATATGAGGACCTGAGTCACCAGGTCCAGGTGAGCTCCCTGTGGGAACCAGTCACCTCGTCCAGGTGAGGCTCAGGTGGGACCACAGTCACCGGTCCCGGTGAGGCCCAGGTATATAAGAGAGTATCCAGCTCCCAATGATGCCCAAGTAAGGACCAGAGTCAACAGGTACAGGAGAGGCTCAAATATTGTTCAGAGTCATTGTGTTCCAAGTGAGGCCAGTTGGAGACCACAGGAACCAGGTCCAGGAGAGCCCCATATGGGAACCAGAGCCACCAGATCCAGGTGAGGTCCAGGAGGGACCACAGTCACAAGGTCCAGGTGAGGCGCAGGTGGCAACATGATTCACCAAGTCCAGGTGAGGCCCAGGTGGCGACCAGTCACCAGATCCAGGTGCGGACCAGCTAAGGACCAGATTCACCAGACCCTAGTGAAGCCCAAGGGGTGACCAGAGTCACCAGGTAAGGCTGAGGCCCAGAGGGGAACCAGAGTAACCAGTTTAGTTTGAGGCCCAGAATGGGACCAGAAGTCCCTGGTCAAAGTGAGGCCCAGGTGTGAAATAGAGTATCCAGGGTGAGGATCATTGGGTCCATCACCCAATGATGCCTGGGTGAGGACCAGAGTCACTAGGGCCATGCAGGCCCAGATGGGGAACAGAATAACTACGTCCTGGTGAGGCATAGAATAAGACCACAGTCAGCAGTATCATGTGTGCCCCTTGTGGGAACCAGAGCCACTCTATCCAGCTGAGTCCCAGGTACATGTGAGGCACACGTGAGGACCAGATTCATCAGGTCGAATTGAGGCATAGCTGGGGACAAGAGTCACCAGGTCTGGGTGCGGCCTATGTGGGCAAGATGCAGCAGTTCTGAGTTAGGTCAAAGTGGGGACGAGAGACACCAAGTCCAGGTGAGGCCAAACTGAGGACCAGAGTCACCAGATCCACATGAGGTCCATGTTGGAAAGGAGTCACCAGGTCCAGGAGACGTCCTGGGGTGGACCAGAGTCACCAGTTCCAGGTGAAGTCCAGGTGGGGACCAGAGTCACTAGGTCCTGATGAGGCCCAGGTGAGGACCAGAGTTACCAGGTACACGTGAGGCTCCGGTGGGGATCAGAGGCAACATATCCATGTGAGTCTGGCTTGGGGACCATGGTCAACAGGTCTATTTGAGGCCCAGGTATGGAACACAGTAAGCAGGTCCCGGTGAGTCCCCGGTGGTGACAAGAGTCACCACGTCCAGGTGAGGCCCAGGTGGGGACCAGGATCACCAGGTCCAGGGGAGGCCCTTGAAAGAACTAGAGTCAACAGTTCGAGGTCAGGCGCAGGTGACAACCAGGGTCAGCAGGTCCAAGTCAGGCCAAAGTGGGGTTCACAGTCACTAGGGCACGGTGACCCCCAGAGGGGGACCAGAGTCACTTGGTCCAGGTGAGGCCACATGTGGAACACATTCACCGGGTCCCAATTTTGCCCAGTTGAGGACAATCCCACTCACCAGGTCCAGGTGAGGCCAACCTGCCGGCCATGCCTGATACTATATCCCGATGATGCCCAGGTAGGGACCAGAGTCACCAGGTCCAAATGAGGCCCAGATGGGGTATATTCACTAGGTCCAGGTGAGGCCCAGTTGAGGACCAGAGTCACCAGATCACCTTGAGCCCTAGAGGGGTACCAGAATCACCTGGTCCAGGTGACATCCAGATGGGGACCAGAGTCACCAGGTCAGAGTGAGTCCCAGAGAGGTTCCAGAGTCATCATATCCAGGTGAGGCTCAGGTGTGGAACAGAGTACCAAGGTATCAATGATGCCCAGGTGAGGACCAGAGTCACCAGATCTGGGAGACGCACAATAGGATCAGAGTCACCAGTTCCAGGTGAGGCCAAGAAAGCGTCCACAGCAATCAGGTCCATGTGGGAACAAAGTCATCAGGACTGGGTGAGGCCCAAATGGGGACTAGATTCACCAGTTCCTGGTGAGGCCCAGGTGGTGACCAGAGTCCCCGGGTCTGGGAGAGGACCAGGTAAGGCCCAGATTCACCAGGTCCAAGAGACCAACATGAGGACCTGAATCACCAGGAGTGAGTGAAGTCCAGGTGGCAACCCCACTCACCAGGTCCAGGTGAGGCCAACCTGCAGGCCAGAGTCAACAGATGCAGGTGAGTCCGTTGTGGGTACCGGACTCACCAGGTAAATGTGAGTCTACAAGAACACCACAGTCACCAGGTCCAGATGTGGTTCATGTGGGAACGAGAGTCACCAGGTCCAGGTGAGCCCCAGATGGGGACCGGAGTCCCCAAATCCAGGTGAAACTCAGGTGGGGACCACAGTCACCAGATCCAGGGTAGTCTCAGGTGCAGACCAGAATCACCAGGTCCAGGTGAGGTGCAGGTGGCAACCACACTCACCAGGTCCCCGTCAGGCCCTGGTGGGGACCAGAGTCACGAGGTACATGAGAAGCTAGAAACATTGCAGCCACCAGGTCCACATGATGTCCATGTGGGAACGAGAATCACGAGTTACAGGTGAGACCAGGTGGGGTTCCGACTCACCATGTCCAGGTGAGCCCCAGGTGGTGACCAGAGTCCCCGGGTCTGGGAGAGGACCAGGTAAGGACCAGATTCACCAGGTCCAAGAGGGCCACGTGGAGACCTGAGTCACCAGGTATGGGTGAGGCCCAAGTGGCATCCCCACTAACCAGGTCAATGCGAGGCCAACCTGCAGGCCAAGTCACCCGATCCACGTGAGGCCCTAGTGGGGACTGGAGTCACCAGTTAAAAGTGATTCTACAAGAACAACACAGTCACCAGATCCTGGTGTGGTTCATGTGGGAACGAGAGTCACCAGGTCCAGGTGAGACCCAGGTGGGGACCACAGTCACCATGTCCAGGAGTGGCCCAGGTGAAGACCAGAGTTGATAAGTCCGGCTGGGTAACTGTTTGTGTACAGTGTAACCATATCCTGATGCTACCCAGGTGGGTACCAGAGACACCAGGTCCTGGTGAGGCCCAGGTGGGACCGGAGACATGAAGTCCAGGTGAGGTCCCGATGGGAACCACAGTCACCAGGTCAGGTGAGGCCATGCTTAGGATCAGAGTCACCAGTTACAGGTGTGGCCCAGGTGGAGCCAGAGTCACTTGGTACAGAAGAGGCTAAAGTCCGGACCAGAGTTACCAGGATCAGGTCAGTCCGAGTGGGGAATAGAGTAACCATGTCCCGATGATACCCAGGTAGAAGCAGAATCACCAGGTCCAGATGGGGCGCAGTTGGAGAGCATGATCACTAGGTCCCAGTGAGGCCCAGTTGAGGACCAGAGTCACCAGATCTGGTTGAGGCCTAGAGGGGTACCAGAAACACCTGGTTCAGGTGACATCCAGATGGGGACCAGAGTCACCATATCAGGGTGAGGCCCAGAAAGGTTGCAGAGTCATCATGTCCAGGTGAGGCTCAGGTGTGGAACAGAGTCACCAGGTACCAATGATGCCCAGGTGATGACCAGAGTCACCAGGTCTGGGTGACCCGAAGATAGGATCAGAGTCACTAGTTCCAGGTGAGGCCAAGAAAGAGTCCACAGCAATCAGGTCCAGGTTTGGAACAAGTCCCGAGGACTGGGTGAGGCTCAGATGGGGACCAGATTCACCAGGTCCAAGTGATTCCCAGGTGGTGAACAGAGTTACGAGTTCCGGGTGAGGACCAGGTAAGGACCAGATTCACCAGGTCCAAGTGAGGCCCACGTGGGGACCTGTGTCACCAGGCATGTGTGAGGCCCAAGTGACAACCCCTCTCACCATGTCCAGGTGAGACCCAGGTGTGAACCAGTGTCACCATGTCCAGGAGTGTCCCAGGTGAAGACCAGAGTTGATAGGTCCGGCTGGGTCACTGTTAGTGTACAGTGTAACCATATCCTGATGCTACCCAGGTGGGTACCAGAGACACCAAGTCCTGGTGAGGCCCAAGTGGGACCAGAGACATGAAGTCCAGGTGAGGTCCCGATGGGAACCACAGTCACCAGGTCAGGTGAGGACATGCTTAGGATCAGAGTCACCAGTTACAGGTGTGGCCCAGGTGGAGCCAGAGTCACTTGGTACAGAAGAGGACAAAGTCCGGACCAGAGTTACCAGGATCAGGTCAGTCCGAGTGGGGAATAGAGTAACCATGTCCCGATGATGCCCAGGTAGAACCAGATGACCAGGTCCAGATGGGGCGCAGGTGGGGAGCATGATAACTAGGTCCCAGTGAGGCCCAGTTGAGGACCAGAGTCACCAGATCTGGTTGAGGCCTAGAGAGGTACCAGAAACACCTGGTCCAGGTAACATCCAGATGGGGACCAGAGTCACCATGTCAGGGTTAGGCCCAGAAAGGTTCCAGAGTCATCATGTCCAGGTGAGGCTCAGGTGTGGAACAGAGTCACCAGGTACCAATGATGCACAGGTGAGGACCAGAGTCACCAGGTCTGGGTGAGCCGAAGATAGGATCAGAGTCACTAGTTCCAGGTGAGGCCAAGAAAGAGTCCACAGCAATCAGGTCCAGGTGGGGAACAAGTCCCGAGGACTGGGTGAGGCCCAGATGGGGACCAGATTCACCAGGTCCAAGTGATTCCCAGGTGGTGAACAGAGTTACGAGTTCCGGGTGAGGACCAGGTAAGGACCAGATTCACCAGGTCCAAGTGAGGCCCACGTGGGGACCTGTGTCACCAGGCATGTGTGAGGCCCAAGTGACAACCCCTCTCACCAGGTCCAGGTGAGGCCAACCTGCAGGCCATGCAGAGGAATCATGTCCCGATGATGCCGAGTTAGGGACTAGAGTTCTCAGGTCCAGGTGAGGCCAACCTGCAGGCCATGCAGTGGAACATGTCCCGATGATGCCCAGGTAGGAACCAGAGTTACCAGGTGCAGGTGAGGCCAACCTTCAGGCCATGCAATGGAACCATGTCCCGATGATGCCCAGGTAGGGATCATTGTCACCAGGTCCAAATGAGGCCCAGATGGAGCATATTCACTAGGTGCAGGTGAGGCCCAGTTGAGGATCACAGTCACCAGATCTCGTTGAGACCTAGAGGGGTACCAGAATCACCTGGACTACGTGACATGCAGATGGGGACCATAACCAGGTCAGGGTGAGGCCCAGAGAGGTTCCAGAGTCATCATGTCCAGGTGAGGCTCAGGTGTGGAACAGAGTCACCAGGTACCAATGATGCCCAGGTGAGGACCAGAGTCACGAGATCTGGGTGACGTGCAGATACGATCAGTCACCAGTTCCAGGTGAGGCCAAGAAGGAGACCACAACAATAAGGTCCAGGTGGCGAAAAAGCCACCAGGACTGGGTGAGGCCCAGATGGGGACCAGATTCACCAGGTCCAGGTGAGGCCCAGGTGGTGACCAGAGTCCCAGGGTCTGGGAGAGGACCAGGTAAGGACCAGATTCACCAGGTCCAAGAGGCCCACATGGGGACAGAGTCACCAGGTATGGGTCAGGTCCTGGTGGCAACCCCACACACCAGGTCCAGGTGAGGACAGCCTGCAGGCCAGAGTCACCAGATCCAGGTGAGGCCCTATTGGGGACCGAAATCACCAGGTAAATGTGAGTCTACAAGAACACCACAGTCACCAGGTCCAGGTGTGGTTCATATGGGAACGAGAGTCACCAGGTCCAGGTGAGACCCAGGTGGGGACCACAGTCACCAGGTCCAGATTGAGGCCTAGGTGGGGGGACCAGAGTCATCAGGACCAGTTGAGGCCAAAGTGTGGAGCAAAGTTATCATGTCAAGGTGAGGCCCAGGTGGGGAACAGAGAAACCATGTCCCATTGATGCCAGGTGGGAAAAGAGTCACAAGGTCCAGACGAGGCCTAAGTGAGGAGTAGATTCACCAAGTCCTGTTGAGGCCCAGCTGAAGACCAGTGTCCCCAGCTCCGGGAGAGTCCCAGAGGGGGACCAGAGTCACCCGGTTCTGGTGATATCCAGGGGGGGACCCGAGTCAGCACGTCAGGGTGAGTCCCAGAGGGGGACTAGAATCACTAGGTCCAGGTGAGGCCCCTATGTGGAACTGAGAAACCAGGTCCCATGATGTCCATATGAGGACCTGAGTCACCAGGTCCAGGTGAGGTCCCTGTGGAAACCAGTCACCTCGTCCAGGTGAGGCCCATGTGGGACCACAGTCACCAGGTCCAGGTGAGGCCCAGGTATGTAAGAGAGTATCCAGGTCCCAATGATGCCCAGGTAAGGACCAGAGTCAACAGGTCCAGGAGAGGTCCAAATATTGTTCAGAGTCATTGTGTTCCAGGTGAGGCCAGATGGAGACCAAAGGAACCAGGTCCAGGAGAGCCCCATATGGGAACCAGAGCCACCAGATCCAGGTGAGGTCCAGGTGGGACCACAGTCTCAAGTCCAGGTGAGGCCCTGGTGGCAACAGGATTCACCAAGTCCAGGTGAAAATCAGGTGGCGACCAGTCACCAGATCCAGGTGCGGACAAGCTAAGGACCAGATTCACCAGGCCCAAGTGAAGCCAAAGGGGTGACCAGAGTTACCAGGTAAGGGTGAGGCCAAGAGCGGGAACCAGAGCAACCAGTTTAGTTTGAGGCCCAGAATGGGACCAGAGGTCCCTGGTCAAAGTGAGGCCCAGGTGTGGCATAGAGTATCCAGGTCCAAATGATGCCTGGGTGAGGACCAGAGTCACTAGGTCCCGATGAGGCCCTGGTGAGGACCAGAGTTACCAGGTACACGTGAGGCCCCGGTGTGGATCAGAGGCAACAGGTCCATGTGAGGCCGGGTTGGGGACCATGGCCAACAAGTCTACTTGAGGCCCAGATGTTGAACACAGTAAAAAGGTTCAGGTGAGTACGCGGATGTGATATGAGTCACCACGTCCAGGTGAGACCCAGGTGGGGACCAGGATCACAAGGTACAGGGTAGGCCCTTGAAAGTCCCAGAGTCAACAGTTCGAGGTCAGGCGCAGGTGCCAACCAGGGTCAGCAGGTCCAAATCAGGCCAAAGTGTGGTTCACAGTCACTAGGGCACGGTGAGACCCAGAGGAAGACCAGAATCACCTGGTCCAGGTGAGGTCCAGTTGTGGAACACAGTCACCGGGTCCCAATATTGCCCAGTTGAGGACCATGGTCAAGAGGGCCAGGTGAGGCCCAGATGGAGACCGGAGTCCCCAAAGCAGGTGAAGCCCAGGTGGGGACCACAGTCAACAGATCCAGGGTAGTCTCAGGTGCAGACCAGAATGACCAGGTCCAGGTGTGGTGCAGGTGGCAACCACACTCACCAGGTCCGGGTGAGGCACTGGTGGGGACCAGAGTCACGAGGTACATGAGAAGCTAGAAACACATGGGATCCCTGGGTGGCGCAGCGGTTTGACCCTGCCTTTGGCCCAGGGCGCGATCCTGGAGACCCGGGATTGAATCCCACGTCGGGCTCCCTGTGCATGGAGCCTGCTTCTGCCTCTGCCGGTGTCTCCGCCTCTCCCTTTCTCTGTGACTATCATAAATAATAAAAATTAAAAAAAAAGAAGCTAGAAACCCTGCATCCAACAGGTCCACATTAGCTCAATGTGGGAACGAGAATCACCAGTTACAGGTGAGGACCAGGTGGGGATCTGACTCACCATGTCCAGGTGAGACCCAGGTGGGAACCAGTGTCACCATGTCCAAGTGTGGCCTAGGTAAAGACCAGAGTTAATAGGTCCGGCTGGGTCACTGTTAGTGAACAGTTTAACCATATCCTGATGCTACCCAGGTGGGTACCAGAGACAACAGGTCCTGGTGAGGCCCAGGTGGGACCAGAGACATGAGGTCCAGGTGAGGTCCCGATGGGAACCACAGTCACCAGGTCAGGTGAGGCCATGCTTAGGATCAGACACCATTTACAGGTGAGGCCCAGGTGGAGCCAGAGTCACCTGTTACAGAAGAGGCCAAAGTCAGGACCAGAGTTACCAGGATCAGGTCTCTCCAAGTGGGAATAGAGTAACCATGTCCCGTTGATGTCCAGGTAGAACCAGAGTCACCAGGTCCAGATGAGGCGCAGGTGGGGAGCATGTTCACTAGGTCCCGTTGAGGCCGAGTTGAGGACCAGAGTAACCAGGTCTAGTTGAGGCCTAGAGGGGTACCAGATTCACCTGGTCTAGGTGACATCCAGATGGGGACCAGAGTCCCCACGTCAGGCTGAGGCTAAGAGGGGATCGAGAGTCATCATATCCAGGTGAGGCTCAGGTGTGGAACAGAGTATCCAGTTCATAATGGTCCACAGGTGAGGACCAGAGTCACCAGATCAGGTTGAGGCCCAGGTAGGAGCAGAGTCACCAGTTCCAGGTGAGGCCAAGAAGCAGTCCACAGCAATCAGGTCCAGGTGGGGAACAACGTCACCAGGACTGGGTGAGGCCCAGATGGGGACCAGATTCACCAGGCCCAGGTGATATCCTAGTGGTGACCAGAGTTACCAGTTCCGGCTGACCACCAGGTAAGGACCAGATTCACCAGGTCCAAGTGAGGCCCAGGTGGTGACCAGAGTCCCCGGGTCTGGGAGAGGACCAGGTAAGGACCAGAGTTACCAGGTCCAAATGAGGCCCAGATGGAGCATATTCAATAGGACCAGGTGAGGCCCAGTTGAGGGCCAGAGTCACCAGAACTGGTTGAGGCCGAGAGGGTTACCAGAATCACCTGGTCCAGGTGACATCCAGATGGAGACCAGAGTCACCATGTCAGAGTTAGGCCCAGAGTGGTTCGAGAGTCCAGAGCCACATGTCCAGGAGAGGTTCAGTTGTGGAACAGAGTCACCAGGTACCAATGATGCCCAGGAGAGGAAAAGAGTCACCAGGTCTGGGTGACACGCAGATAGGATCAGGTCACCAGGTCCAGGTGAGGCCATGAAAGAGTCCACAGCAATCAGGTCAAGGTGGGGAACAAAGTCACCAGGACTGAGTGAGGCCCAGATGGGGACCGGATTCACCAGGTCCAGGTGAGGCCCAGGTGGTGACCATAGTCCCCGGGTCTGGGAGAGGACCAGGTAAGGACCAGATTCACCATGTCCAAGAGGCCCACGTGGAAACCTGAGTCACCAGGTATGGGTGAGGCCCAAGTGACATCCCCACTCACCATGTCCATGTGAGGCCAACCTGCAGGGCAAGTCACCCGATTCACGTGAGGCCCTAGTGGGGACTGGAGTCACCAGTTAAAAGTGATTCTACAAGAACAACACAGTCACCAGGACCTGGTGTGGTTCATGTGGGAACGAGAGTCACCAGGTCCAGGTGAGACCCAGGTGGGGACCACAGTCACCAGGTCCAGATTGAGGCCTAGGTCGGGGGACCAGAGTCATCAGGACCAGTTGAGGCCAAAGTGTGGAGCACAGTTATCATGTCCATGTGAGGCCCAGGTGGGGAAGAGTAACCATGTCCCATTGATGCCAGGTGGGAAAAGAGTCACAAGGTCCAGACGAGGCCTTAGTGAGGTGTAGATTCACCAGGTCCTGTTGAGGCCCAGTTGAGGACCAGTGTCCCCAGCTCCGGGTGAGTCCCAGAGGGGAACAGTGTCACCCGGTTCTGGTGATATCTAGGTGGGGACCAGAGTCACCACGTCAGGGTGAGGCCCAGAGGGGAACGAGAATCACTAGGTCCAGATGAGACCCCGATGTGGAACTGAGAAACCTGGTCCCATGATGCCCATATGAGGACCTGAGTCACCAGGTCCAGGTGAGGTCACTGTGGGAACCAGTCACCTCGTCCAGGTGAGGCCCAGATGGTACCACAGTCACCAGGTCCAGGTGAGGCCCAGGTATATAGAGAGTATCCAGGTCACAATGATGCCCAGGTAAGGACCAGAGTCAACCGGTCAAGGAGAGGACCAAATATGGATCAGAGTCATTGTGTTCCAGGTGAGGCCAGATGGAGACCACAGGAACCAGGTCCAGGAGAGCCCCATATGGAACCAGAGCCACCAGATCCAGGTGAGGTCCAGGTGGGACCACAGACAGAAGGTCCAGGTGAGGCGCAGGTGGCAACAGGATTCACCAAGGCGAGGTGAGGCCCAGGTGGCCACCAGTCACCAGATCCAGATGGGGACCTTCTAAGGACCAGATTGACCAGGCCCAAGTGAAGCCCAAGGGGTGACCAGAGTCACCAGGTAAGGGTGAAGCCCAGAGGGGAACCAGAGTAACCAGTTTACTTTGAGGCCCAGAATGGGACCAGAGGTCCCTGGTCAAAGTGAGGCCGAGATGTGGAATAGAGTATTCAGGTCCCAATGATGCCTGGGTGAGAACCAGAGTCACTAGGGCCATGCAGGCCCAGATGGGGAACAGAATCACTAGGTCCTGGTGAGGCATAGAATAAGACCACAATCACCAGTATCAGGTGTGCCCCTTGTGGGAACCAGAGCCACTCTATCCAGCTGAGTCCCAGGTCCATGTGAGCCCCACGTCAGGACCAGATTCATCAGGTCGAATTGAGGCATAGCTGGGGACAACAGTCACCAGGTGTGGGTGCGGCCTAGGTGGGGCAAGATTCAGCAGTTCTGAGTTAGATCAAAGTGGGGACGAGAGACACCAGGTCCAGGTGAGGCCAAACGGAGGACCAGAGGCACCAGATCCAGGTGAGGTCCATGTTGGAAAGAGAGTCACCAGGTCCAGGAGAGGTCCAGGTGGGGACCAGAGTCAGCAGATCCAGGTGAAGTCCAGGTGGGGACCAGAGTCACCAGATCCAGGTGAAGCCTAGGTGGGGACCAGAGTCACTAGGTCCAGATGAGGCCCAGGTGAGGATCAGAGTTACCAGATACACGTGAGGCCCCGGCGGGGATCAGAGCCAAAAGGTCCACGTGAGGCCGGCTTGGGGACCATGGTCAACAGGTCTACTTGAGGCCCAGGTGTTTAACACAGTAATCATGTCCAGGTGAGTCCCCGGTGGTGACAAGAGTCACCACGTCCAGGTGAGGCCCAATTGGGGACCAGGTCACCAGGTACAGGGGAGGCCCTTGAGAGAACCAGAGACAACAGTTCGAGGTCAGGCACAGGTGGCAACTTGCGTCAGCAGGTCCAAGTCAGGCCAAAGTGCGGTTCACAGTCACTAGGGCACAGTGAGACCCAGAGAGGGACCAGAGTCAATTTGTCGAGGTGAGTTCCAGTTGTGGGACGCTGTCACCCGGTCCCAATTTTGCCCAGTTGAGGACCATGTTCAACAGGGCCAGTTGAGGCCCAGATGGGGACTGGAGTCCCCAAGTTCAGGTGAAGCCCAGGTGGGGACCACCGTCACCAGATCCAGGCTAGTCTCAGGTGGAGACCAGAATCACTAGGTCCTGGTGAGGTGCAGGTGGCAACCACACTCACCAAGTCCCGGTGAGGCCCTGGTGGGGACAAGAGTCACGAGGTACATGAGAAGCTAGAAACTGCAGCCACCAGGTCCACATTGTGTCCATCTGGGGACGAGAATTACAAGTTACAGGTGAGGACCAGGTGGGGATCTGAGTCACCATGTCCAGGTGAGACCCTGGTGGGAACCAGTGTCACCATGTCCAAGTGTGGACCAGGTGAAGACGAGAGTTAATAGGTCCGGCCGGGTCACTGTTAGTGAACAGTGTAACCATATCCTGATGCTACTCAGGTGGGTACCAGATACAAGGTCCTGGTGAGTCCCAGTTGGGACCAGAGACATGAGGACCAGGTGAGGTACCGATGGAAACCACAGTCACCAGGTCAGGTGAGGCCATGCTTATATTCAGAGTCACCACTTACAGGTGAGGTCCAGGGGGAGCCAGAGTCACATGGCACAGAAGAGGCCAAAGTCAGGACCAGAGTTACCACGATCAGGTCAGTCCCACTGGGAATAGAGTAACCACGTCCCGATGATGCCCAGGTAGAACCACAGTTACCGGGTCCAGGTGCGGCCAACCTAAAGGCCATACAGCGGAACCATGTCCCGATGATGCCCAGGTAGGGAAGAGAGTCACCAGGTCCAAATGAGGCCCAGATGGTGCATATTCAATAGGTCCAGTTGAGGCCCAGTTGAGGACCAGAGTCACCAGACATGGTTGAGGCCTAGAGGGGTACCAGAATCACCTGGACTAGGTGACATTCAGATGGGTCCAGAGTAACCAGGTCAGGGTGAGGCGCAGAGGTTCCAGAGTCATCATGTCCAGGTGAGGCTCAGGTGTGGAACAGAGTAACCAGGTAGCAGTGATGCCCAGGTGAGGACCAGAGTCACCAGGTCTGGGTGACGCGCAGATAGGATCAGAGTCACCAGTTCCAGGTGAGGCCAAGAAAGAGTCCACAGCAATCAGTTCCAGGTGGGAATCAAAGTACCAGGACTGGGTGAGGTCCAGATGGGAACCAGAATCACCAGGTCCAGGTGAGGCCCAGGTGGTGACCAGAGTCCCCGGTTCTGGGAGAGGACCAGGTAAGTACCAGATTCACCAGGTCCAAGAGGCACACGTGGGGACCTGTGTCACCAAGTATGGGTGAGGCCCAGGTGTCAACCCCACTCCCCAGGTCCAGGTGAGGTCAACCTACAGGCCAGAGCCACCAGATTCAGGTGAGGCCCTAGTGGGGACCGGATTCACCAGGTAAATGTGAGTCTACAAGAACACCACAGTCACCAGGTCCAGGTGTGGTTCATGTGGGAACGAGAGTCACCAGGTCCAGGTGAGACCCAGGTGGGGACCACAGACACCGGGTCCAGATTGAGGCCTAGGTGGGGAGACGAGTGTCATCAGGACCAGCTGAGGCCAAAGTGTGGAGCAAAGTTAACATGTTTATGTGAGGGCCAGTTGGGGTACCGATTAACGATGTCCCATTGATGCCAGGTGGGAAAAGAGTCACAAGGTCCAGACGAGGCCTAAGTGAGGAGTAGATTCACCAGGTCCTGTTGAGGCCCAGTTGAGGACCAGTGACCCCAGCTCCGGGTGAGTCCCAGAGGGGGACCAGAGTCACCCGGTTCTGCTGATACCCAGGTGGGGACCAGAGTCACCACGTCAGGGTGAGGCCTAGAGGGGGACGAGAATCACAAAGTACAGGTGAGGCCCCGATGTGGAACTGAGAAAACAGGTCCCATGATGCCCATATGAGGACCTGAGTCACCAGGGCCAGGTGAGGTCCCTGTGGGTACGAGTCACCTCGTCCAGGTGTGGTCCAGGTGGGACCACAGTCACCAGGTCCAGGTGAGGCCCAGGTATAAAAGAGAGTATCCAGGTCCCAATGATGCCCAGGTAAGGACCAGAGACAACATGTACAGGAGAGGCCCAAATATGAATCAGAGTCATTGTGTTCCAGGTGAGGCCAGATGGAGACCACAGGAAACAGTTCCAGGAGAGCCCCATATGGGAACCAGAGCCACCAGATTCAGGTGAGGTCAAGGTGGGACCACAGTCACAAGTTCCAAGTGAGGCGCAGGTGGCAACATGATTCATAAAGTCCAGGTGATGCCCGGGTGGCGACCAGTCTCCACATCCATATGCGGACCAGGTTAGGACCAGATTCACCAGGCCCAAGTGAACCCCAAGTGATGACCAGAGTCACCAGGTCCGCGTGAGGCCCAGAGAGGGAACCAGAGTAACCAGTTTATTTTCAGGCCCAGAATGGGACCAGAGATCCCTGATCAAAGTGAGGCCAAGGTGTGGAATAGACTATCCAGGTCCCAATGATGCCTGGGTGAGGACCAGAGACACTAGGGCCATGCAGGCCCAGATGGGGAACAGAATCACTAGGTCCTGGTGAGGCATAGAATAAGACCACAGTCAGCAGTATCAGGTGAGCCCCTTGTGGGAATCAGAGCCACTCTATCCAGCTGAGTCCCAGGTCCATGTGAGCCCCACGTCAGGACCAGATTCAACAGGTTGAATTGAGGCATAGCTGGGGACAAGAGTCACCAGGTCTGGGTGCGGCCTACGTGGGGCAAGATTCAGCAGTTCTCAGTTAGGTCAAAGTGGGGACGAGAGACACCAGGTCCAGGTGAGGCCAAACTGAGGATCAGAGTCACCAGACCCTGGTGAGGTCCATGTTGGAAAGAGAGTCACCAGGTCAAGGAGAAGTCCAGGTGGGGACCAGAGACACCAGATCCAGGTGAAGACCAGGTGGGGACCAGAGTCACCAGATCCAGGTGAAGCCCAGGTGGGGACCAGATTCTCTAGTTGCAGATGAGGCCCAGGTGAGGACCAGAGTTACCAGGTACACGTAGGCCCCGGTGGGGATCAGAGGCAACAGGTATATGTGAGGCCGGCTTGGGGACCATGGTCAACAGGTCTACTTGAGGCCCAGGTGTGGAACACAGTAAGCAGGTCCAGGTGATTCCCCGGTGGTGAGAAGGGTCACCACGTCCAGGTGAGGCCCAGGTGGGTCCAGGACCACCAGGTCCAGGGGAGGCCCTTCAAAGAACCAGAGTCAACAGTTCGAGGTCAATCGCAGGTGGCAACCAGGGTCAGCAGGTCCAAGTCAGGCCAAAGTGGGGTTCACAGTCACTAGGGCACGGTGACACCCAGAGGGGACCAGAGTCACCTAGTCCAGGTGAGGTCCAGGTGTGGAACACAGTCATCGGGTCCCAATTTGCCCAGTTGCGGACCATGGTCAACAGGGCCAGGTGAGGCCCAGATGGGGTCCAGAGTCCCCAAATCCAGGTGAAGCCCAGTTGAGGACCAAAGTCACCAGATCTGGTTGAGGACTAGAGGGGTACCAGATTCACCTGGTCAAAGTGACATCCAGTTGGGGACCAGAGTCACCAGGTCAGGGTGAGGCCCAGAGAGGATCCAGAGTCATCATGTCCAGGTGAGGCTCAGGTGTGGAACAGAGTCACCAGGTACCAATCATGCCCAGGTGAGGACCAGAGTCACCACTCTGGGTGACGCGCAGATAGGATCAGAGTCACCAGTTCCAGCTGAGGCTAAGAAAGAGTCCACAGCAATCAGTTCCAGGTGGGGAACAAAGTCACCAGGATTTCGTGAGGCCAAGATGGGGACCAGATTCACCAGGTCCAGGTGAGGTCCAGTTGGGGACCTGCGTCCCCGGGTCTCGGAGAGGACCAGGTAAGGACCAGATTCACCATGTCCAGTGAGGCCCACGTGGGGACTTGTATCACCAGGTATGTGTGAGACCCAGGTGGCAACCCCACTCACCAGGTCCAGGTGAGGCCAATCTGCAGGCAATGCAGAGGAACCGTGTTCCGATGATGCACAGGTAGGGACCAGAGTTACCAAGTCCAGGTCAGGCCAACCTGCAGCCCATTCAGTGGAACCATGTCCCGATGATGCCCAGGTAGGGAACATAGTCACCAGGTCCAAATGAGGCCATGATGGAGCATATTCACTAGGTCCAGGTGAGGCCCTGTTGAGGACCAGAGTCACCAGATCTGGTTGAGGCCTAGAGGGGTACCAGAATCACCTGGTCCAGGTGACATCTAGATGGGGACCAGAGTCACCAGGACAGGGTGAGGCCAAGAGAGGTTGCAGAGTCATCATGTCCAGGTGAGGCTAGGTGTGGAACAGAGTCACCAGGTACCAATGATGCCATGGTGAGGACCAGAGTCACCAGGTCTGGGTGACGCGCAGATAGGATCAGACTCACCAGTTCCAGGTGAGGCCAAGAAGGAGTCCACAGCAATCAGGTCCAGGTGGGGAACAAAGTCAACAGGACTGGGTGAGGCCCAGATTGGGAACAGATTCACCAGGTCCAGGTGATTCCCAAGTGGTGACCAGAGTTACCAGTTCCGGGTGAGGACCAGGTAAGGACCAGATTCACCAGGTCCAAGTGAGGCCCACGTGGAGACCTGAGTCACCAAGTATGGTTGAGGCCCAAGTGGCATCCTCACTAACCAGGTCCATGTGAGGCCAACCTGCAGGCAAAGTCACCCGATTCACGTGAGGCCCTAGTGGGGACTGGAGTCACCAGTTAAAAGTGATTCTACAAGAACAACACAGTCACCAGGACCTGGTGTTGTTCATGTGGGAACGAGAGTCACCAGGTCCAGGTGAGACCCAGGTGGGGAACACAGTCACCAGGTCCAGATTGAGGCCTAGGTGGGGGGACCAGAGTCATCAGGACCAGTTGAGGCCAAAGTGTGGAGCAAAGTTATCATGTCCATATGATGCCCAGGTGGGGAAGAGTAACCATGTCCCGTTGATGCCAGGTGGGAAAAGAGTCACAAGGTCCAGACGAGGCCTTAGTGAGGAGTAGATTCACCAGGTCCTGTTGAGGCCCAGTTGAGGACCAGTGTCCCCAGCTCCGGGTGAGTCCCAGAGGGGGACCAGTGTCACCCGGTTCTGGTGATATCCAGGTGGGGACCAGAGTCACCACGTCAGGGTGAGGCCCAGAGTGGGACGAGAATAACTAGGTCCAGATGAGACCCCGATGTGGAACTGAGAACCCTGGTCCCATGATGCCCATATGAGGCCCTGAGTCACCAGGTCCAGGTGAGGTCCCTGTGGGAACCAGTCACCTCGTCCAGGTGAGGCCCAGGTGGGACCACAGTCACCAGGTCCAGGTGAGGCCCAGGTATATAGAGAGTATCCAGGTCCCAATGATGCCCAGGTAAGGACCAGAGGCAACAGGTCCAGGAGAGGCCCAAATATGGATCAGAGTCATTGTGTTCCAGGTGAGGCCAGATGGAGACCACATGAACCAGGTCCAGGAGAGCCCCATATGGGAACTAGAGCCACCAGATCCAGGTGAGATCCAGGTGAGACCAGAGTCATAAGGTCCAGGTGAGGCGCAGGTGGCAACAGGATTCACCAAGTCCAGGTGAGGCCCAGGTGGCGACCAGTCACCAGAACCAGGTGCGGACCAGCTAAGGACCAGATTCACCAGGCCGAAGTGATGCCCAAATTGTGACCAGAGTCACCAGGTAAGGGTGAGTCACAGAGGGGGAACCACAGTATCCAGTTTAGTTTGAGGCACAGAATGGGAACAGAGTTCCTTGGTCAAAGTGAGGCCCAGGTGTGGAATATAGTTTCCAGGTCCCAATGATGCCTGGGTGAGGACCAGAGTCACTAGGGCATGCAGGCCAGATGGGGCACAGAATCACTAGGTCCTGGTGAGGCATAGATAAGACCACAGTCAGCAGTATCAGGTGAGCCCCTTGTGGGAACCAGAGCCACTCTATCCAGGTGAGTCCCAGGTCCATGTGAGGACCACGTGAGGACCAGATTCATCATGTCGAATTGAGGCATAGCTGGGGACAAGAGTCACCAGGTCTGGGTGCGGCATAGGTGGGGCAAGATTCAGCAGTTCTGAGTTAGGTCAAAGTGGGGACGAGAGACACCAGGTCCAGGTGAGGCCAAACTGAGGACCAGAGGCACCAGATCCAGGTGAGGTCCATGTTGGAAAGAGAGTCACCAGGTCCAGGAGAGGTCCAGGTGGGGACCAGAGTCACCAGATCCAGGTGAAGTCCAGGTGGCTACCAGAGTCACTAGGTCCAGATGAGGCCGAGGTGAGGATCAGAGTTACCAGATACACGTGAGCCCCCGGCGGGAATCAGAGCCAAAAGGTCCACGTGAGGACGGCTTGAGACCATGGTCAAGAGGTGTACTTGAGGCCCAGGTGTGGAACACAGTAATCATGTCCAGGTGAGTCCCCAGTGGTGACAAGAGTCACCACGTCCAGTTGAGGCCCAATTGGGGACCAGGATCACCAGGTACAGGGGAGGCCCTTGAGAGAACCAGAGTCAACAGTTCGAGGTCAGGCGCAGGTGGCAACCAGGGTCAGCAGGTCCAAGTCAGGCCAAAGTGGGGTTCACACTCACTAGGGCACAGTGAGACCCAGAGGGGGACCAGAGTCACCTGGTCCAGGTGAGGTCCAGTTATGGAACACAGTCACCGGGTCCCAATTTTGCCCAGTTGAGGACCATGGTCAACAGGGCCAGGTGAGACCCAGATGGGGACCAGAGTCCCCAAATCCAGGTGAAGCCCAGGTGGGGACCAGTGTCACCAGATCCAGGTGAAGCCCAGGTGGGGACCACAGTCACCAGATCCAGGGTAGTCTCAGGTGCAGACCAGAATCACCAGGTCCAGGTGAGGTGCAGGTGGCAACCACACTCACCAGGTCCCGGTGAGGTCCTGGTGGGGACCAGAGTCACGAGGTACATGAGAAGCTTGAAACACTGCAGCCACCAGGTCCACATGATGTCCATATGGGAACGAGAAACACCAGTTTTAGGTGAGGACCCGGTGGGGATCCGACTCACCCTGTCCAGTTGAGACCCAGGTGGGAACCAGTGTCACCATGACCAGGTGTGGCCCCAGGTGAAGACCAGAGTAAATAGGTCCGGCTGGTTCACTGTTAGTGAACTGTGTAACCATATCCTGAAGCTACCCAGGTGGATACAAGAGACACCATGTCCTGGTGAGGCCCAGGAGGGACCAGAGACATGAGGTCCAGATGAGGTTCGATGGAAACCACAGTCACCAGGTCAGGTGAGGCCATGCTTAGGATCAGGGTCACCAGTTACAGGTGAGGCCCAGGTTGAGCCAGAGTCACCTGGTACAGAAAAGGCCAAAGTCAGGCCCAGAGTTACCAGGATCAGGTCAGTCCCAGGGGGGAATAGAGTAACCATGTCCCGATGATGCCCAGGTAGAACCAGAGTCACCAGGTCCAGATGAAGCACAAGTGGGGAGCATGTTCACTAGGTCCCGGTGAGGCCCAGTTGAGGACCAGAGTCACCAGGTCAAGTTGAGGCCAAGAGTGGTACCAGATTCACCTGGTCTAGGTGACTTCCAGATGGTGACCAGAGTCACCATGTCATACTGAGGCCCAGAGAGGTTCCAGAGTCATCATGTCCAGGTGACGCTCAGGTGTGGAACAGAGTATCCAGGTCATAATGGTCCACAGGTGAGGAAAGGAGTCACCAGATCTGGGTGAGGACCAGTTAGGATCAGAGTCACCATTTCCAGGTGAGGTCAAAAAAGGGTCCACAGCAATCAGGTCCAGGTGGGGAACAAAGTCACCAGGACTCGGTGAGGCCCAGATGGGGACCAGATTCACCAGGTCCACGTGATTCCCAGGTGGTGACCAGACTTACCAATTCCGGGTGAGGACCAGGTAAGGACCAGATTCACCAGGTCCAAATGAGGCCCACGTGGGGACCTGTGTCACCATGCATGGGTGAGGCCCAGGTGGCAACCCCACTCCCCAGGTCCAGGTAAGGCCAACCTCCAGGCCATGCAGAGGAACCATGTCCCCATAATGCCCAGGTAGAGCCTAGAGTTTCCAGGTCCAGGTGAGTTCAACCTGCTGGCCCTGCAGTCGAACTATGCCCCGATGATGTCCAGGTAGGGACCAGAGTCACCAGGTCCAAATGAGGCCCAGATGATGCATATTCACTAGGTCCAGCTGAGGTCCAGTTGAGGACCAGAGTCAACAGATCTGGTTGAGGCATAGAGGGGTACCAGAATCACCTGGTCTAGGTGTCATCAAGATGGGGACCAGAGTCACCAAGACAGCGTGAGGCCCAGAGAGGTTCCAGAGTCATCATGTCCAGATGAGGCTCAGGTGTTGAATAGAGTCACCAGGTACCAATGATGATCAGGTGAGGACCAGAGTCACCAGGTCTGTGTGACGCGCAGATAGGATCAGAGTCACCAGTTCCAGGTGAGGACAAGTATGAGTCCACAGCAATCGGGTCCAGGTGGTGAACAAAGTCACCAGGACTGGGTGAGGCCCAGATGGGGATCAGAGTCACCAGGTACAGGTGAGGCCCAGGTGGTGACCAGAGTCCCCGGTTCTGGGAGATGACCAGGTAAGGACCAGATTCACCAGGTCCAAGAGGACCACGTGGGGACCTGAGTCACCAGGTATGGGTGAGTCCGAGGTGGCAACCCCACTCAACATGTCCAGGTGAGGCCAGCCTGCATGCCAGAGACACCAGATCCAGGTGAGGCCCTATTGGGGACGGGAGTCACAAGGTAAATGTGAGTCTACAAGAACACGACAGTCACCAGGTCCAGGTGTGGTTCATGTGGGAACGGGAGTCACCAGGTCCAGCTGAGACCCAGTTGGGGAAGACAGTCACCAGGTCCAGATTGAGGCCTAGGTTTGGGGACGAGAGTGATCAGGACCAGTTGAGGCCAAAGTGTGCAGCAAAGTTATCATGTCCAGGTTAGGCCCAGGTGGGGAACAGAGTAACCATGTCCCATTGATGCCAGGTGGGAAAAGAGTGACAAGGTCCAGACGAAGCCTAAGTTTGGAGTAGATACACCAGGTCCTGTTGAGGCCCTGCTGAGGACCAGTGTCCCCAGCTTCGGGTATGTCACCCGGTTCTGGTGATATCCAGGTGGGGACCAGAGTCACCACGTCAGGGTGAGGCCCAGAGGGGGACGAGAATCACTAGGTCCAGATGAGACCCCGAAGTGGAACTGAGAAACCAGGTGCCATGATGCCCATATGATGACCTGACTCAGCAGATCCAGGTGAGGTCCCAGTGGGAACCAGTCACCTCGTCCAGGTGAGGCCCAGTTGGGACCACAGTCACCAGGGTCAGGTGAGACCCAGGTATATAAGAGAGTATCCAGGTCCCAATGATGCCCAGGGAAGGACCAGAGTCAACAGGTCTAGGAGAGGCCCAAATATGGATCAGAGTCATTGTGTTCCAGGTGAGGCCAGATGGAGACCACAGGAACCAGGTCCAAGCGAGCCCCATATGGGAACCAGAGCCACTAGATCCAGGTGAGGTCCAGGTGGGACCACAGTCACAAGGTCCAGGTGATTCGCAGGTGGAAACAGGATTCACGAAGTCCAGGTGAGGCCCACGTGGCGACCAGTCACCACATCCAGGTTGGGACCAGCTAAGGACCAGATTCACCAGGCCCAAGTGAAGCCCAAGGGGTGACCAGAGTCACCAGGTAAGGGTGAGGCCCAGAGGGGGAACCAGAGTAACCAGTTTAGTTTGAGGCCCAGAATGGGACCAGAGGTCCCTGGTCAAAGTGAGGCCCAGGTGTGGAATAGAGTATCTAGGTCCCAATGGTGCCTGGGTGAAGACCAGTGTCACTAGGGCCATGGAGGCACAGATGGGGAACAGAATCACTAGGTCCTGGTGAGGCATAGAATAAGACAACAGTCACCAGTATCAGGTGAGCCCTTTGTGGGAACCAGAACCACTGTATCCAGCTGAGTCCCAGGTCCATGTGAGGCCCACGTGAGGACCAGATTCATCAGGTCGAATTGAGGCATAGATCGGGACAAGAGTCACCAGGTCTGGGTGAGGCCAGGTGGGGCAAGATGCAGCAGTTCTGAGTTAGGTCAAAGTGGGGACGAGAGACACAATGTCCAGGTGAGGCCAAACTGAGTACCCGAGTCACCAGATCCAGGTGAGGTCCATATTGGAAAGAGAGTCACCAGGTCCAGGAGAGTCCCCTGTGGTGACAAGAGTCACTACGTCAGGTGAGGCCCAGGTGGGGACCAGGATCACCAGGTACAGGAGAGGCCATTGAAAGAACAAGAGTCAACAGTTCGAGGTCAGGCGCAGGTGGCAACCAGGGTCAGAAGGTCCAAGTCAGGCCAAAGTGGGGATCACAGTCACTAGGGAACGGTGAGACACAGAGGGGGACCAGAGTCACATGGTCCAGGTGAGGTCCACTTTTGGAACACAGTCACCGGGTCCCAATTTTGCTCAGTCGAGGACCATGGTCAAAAGGGCCAGGTGAGACCCAGATGGGGACCGGAGTCCCCAAATCCAGGTGAAGCCTAGGTGGGGACGACAGTCACCAGATCCAGGGTAGTCTCGGGTACAGACCAGAATCACCAGGTCCAGGTGAGGTGCAGGTTGAAACCACACCTACCAGGTCCCGGTGAGGCCCTGGTTGGGACGAGAGTCACGAAGTACATGAGAAGATAGAAACACTACAGCCACCAGGTCCACATGATGTCCATGTGGAAAGGAGAATCACCAGTTACAGGTGAGGACCAGGTGGGGATCCGACTCACCATGTCCAGGTGACACCCAGGTCGGAACCAGTGTCACCATGTCCAGGTGTGGCCCAGGTGAAGAATAGAGTTAATAGGTCCGGTTGGGTCACTGTTATTGAACAGTGTAACCATATCCTGATGCTACTCAGGTGGGTACCAGAGAAACCAGGTACTCGTGAGGCCAAACTGAGGACCAGAGTCACCAGATCCAGGTGAGGTCCATGTTGGAAAGAGAGTCACCATGTCCAGGAGAGGTCCAGGTGGGGACCAGAGTCACCAGATCCAGATGAGGCCAGATGGTTCATATTCAATAGGTCCAGGTGAGGCCCAGTTGAGGAAAAGAGTCACAAGATCTGGTTGAGGCCTAGAGGGGTACCAGAATCACCTGGTCCAGGTGACATCCAGATGGGGACCAGACTCACCAGGTCAGGGTGAGGCCCAGAAAGGTTCCAGAGTCATCATGTCCAGGTGAGGCTCAGGTGTGGAACAGAGTCACCAGGTACAAATGATGCCCAGGTGAGGACCAGAGTCACCAGGTCTGGGTGGCGCGCAGATAGGATCAGAGTCACCAGGTCCAGGTGTGGCCAAGAAAGAGTCCACAGCAATGAGGTCCAGGTGGGGAACAAAGTCACCAGGACTGGGTGTGGCCCAGAGGGGGACCAGATTCACCAGATCCAGGTGAGGACCATGTGGCGATCAGAGTCCCCGGGTCTGGGAGAGGACCAGTTGAGGATCAGATTCACCAGGTGCAAGAGGCCCACGTGGGGACCTGAGTCACAAGGTATGGGTGAGCCCCAGGTGCCAACCCCACTCACGAGGTCCAGGTGAGGCCAACCTGCAGGCCTTGCAGTGGAACCATGTCCCGATGATGCCCAGGTAGCGACCAGAGTCACATGGTACAAATGAGGCCCAGATGGATCATATTCATTAGGTCCAGGTGAGGCTCAGTTGAGGACCAGAGTCACCAGATCTGGTTGAGGCCTAGAGGGGTACCAGAATCACCTGGTCCAGGTGACATCCAGATGGGGACCAGAGTCACCAGGTCAGGGTGAGGCCCAGAGGGGGAACCAGAATAACCAGTTTAGTTTGAGGCCCAGAATGGGACCAGAGGTCCCTGGTCAAAGTGAGGCCCAGGTGTGGAATAGAGTATCCAGGTCCCAATGATGCCTGGGTGAGGACCATAGTCACTAGGGCCATGCAGGCCCAGATGGGGAACAGAATCACTACGTCCTGATGAGGCATAGAATAAGACCACATTCACCAGTATCACCTGAGCCCCTTGTGGGAATCAGAGCTACTCTATCCAGCTGAGTTTCAGGTCCATGTGAGGCCTACGTGAAAACCAGATTCATCAGGTCAAATTGAGGCCTTGATGGGGACCAGAGTCACCAGCTCTGGGTGCGGCCTAGGTGGGGCAAAATTCAGCAGTTCTGAGTTACGTCAAAGTGGGGACGAGAGACACCAAGTCCAGGTGAGGCCAAACTGAGCACCAGAGTCACCAGATCCAGGTGAGGTCCATGTTGGAAAGAGAGTCACCAGGTCCAGGAGAGGTCCAGGTGGGGACCAGAGTCACCAGATCCAATTGAAGACCAGGTGGGGACCAGAGTCACCAGATCCAGGTGAAGCCCAGGTGGGGACCAGAGTCACTAGGTCCAGATAAGGCCCAGGTGAGGACCAGAGTTACTAGGTACACGTGAGGCCACGGTGGGGATCAGAGGAAACAGGTCCATGTGAGGCCAGCTTGGGGACTATGGTCAAGAGGTGTACTTGAGGCCCAGGTGTAGAACACAGTAAGCAGGTCCTGGTGAGTCCCCGGTGGTGACAAGAGTAACCACGTCCAGGTGAGGCTCAGATGCGGACAAGGATCACCAGGTACACGGGAGGCCCTTGAAAAACCAGAGTCAACAGTTCAAAGTCAGACTTAGGTGGCATCCAGGGTCAGCAGGTCCAAGTCAGGCCAAAGTGGGGTTCACAGTCACTAGGGCACGGTGCGACCCAGAGGGGGACCAGAGTCACGTGGTCCAGGTGAGGTCCAGTTGTGGAACACAGTCACCGGCTCCCAATTTTCCCAGTTCAGGACCATGGTCAACAGGGCCAGGTGAGGCCCAGATGGGGACCGGAGTCCCCAAATCCAGGTGAAGACCAGGTGGGGACCACAGTCTCCAGATCCAGGGTAGTCTCAGGGGCAGACCAGAATCAACAGGTCCAGGTGAGGTGCCGGTGGCAACCACACTCAGCAGGTCCCAGTGAGTCTCTGGTGGGGACCAGAGTCACGAGGTACATGAGAAGCTAGAAACACATGGGATCCCTGGGTGGCGCAGCGGTTTGGCGCCTGCCTTTGGCCCAGGGCGCGATCCTGGAGACCCGGGATCGAATCCCACGTCGAACTCCCTGTGCATGGAGCCTGCTCCTCCCTCTGCCTGTGTCTCTGCCTCTCTCTCTCTGTGACTATCATAAATAAATACAAATTAAAAAAAAGAAGCTAGAAACACTGCGGACAACAGGTCCACATGATCTCCATGTGGGAACGAGAATCACCAGTTATAGGTGAGGACCAGGTGTGGATACGACTCACCATGTCCAGATGAGACCCAGGTGGGAACCAGTGTCACCATGTGCAGGTGTGGCCCAGGTGAAGACCAGAGTTAATAGTTCCGGCTGGCGCACTGTTAGTGAACACTGTAACCATATCCTGATGCTAACCAGGAGGGTCCCAGAGACGCCAGGTCCTGGTGAGGCCCAGGTGGGACCAGAGACATGAGGTCCAGGTGAGGTCCCGATGGGAACCACAGTCACCAGGTCAGGTGAGGCCATGCTTAGGATCAGAGTCACAGGTTACAGGTGAGGCCGAGGTGGAGCCAGAGTCACCTGGTACAGAAGAGGCCAAAGTCAGGACCAGAGTTACCAGGATCAGGTCAGTCCCAGTGGGGAATAGAGTAACCATGTCCCGATGATGCCCAGGTAGAACCAGAGTCACCAGGTCCAGATGAGGAGCAGGTGGGGAGCATGTTCACTAGGTCCCGGTGAGGCCCAGTTGAGGACCAGATTTACCAGGTTAAGTTGAGGCATAGAAGGGTACCAGATTCACCTGGTCTAGGTGACATATGGATAGGGACCAGAGTCACCATATCAGGCTGAGGCCCAGAGGGGCTTCAGAGTCATCATGCCCAGGTGAGGCTCAGGGGTGGAAGAGTTTATCCAGCTCATAATGGTCCACAGATGAGGACCAGAGTCACCAGAACTGGGTGAGGCCCAGTTAGGATCAGAGTCACCAGTTCCAGGTGAGGCCAAGAAGGAGTCCACAGCAATCAGGTCCAGGTGGGGAACAAAGTCACCAGGACTGGATGAGGCCCAGATGGGGACCAGATTCACCAGGCCCAGGTGATTCCCAGGTGGTGACCAGAGTTACCAGTTCCGGGTGAGGACCAGGTAAGGACCAGATTCACCAGGTCCAAGTGAGGCCCACGTGGGGACCTGTGTCACTAGGCATGGGTGAGGCCCAGGTGACAAACCCACTCACCAGGTCCAGGTGAGGCCAAACTGCAGGCCATACAGAGGAACCAGGTCCCAATGATGTCCAGGTAGGGACGAGAGTTACCAGGTCCAGGTGAGGCCAACCTACAGGCCATGCAGTGGAACCATGTCCGATGATGCCCAGGTAGGGACCAGAGTCACCAGGTCCAAATGAGGCCAGATGGAGCATAATCACTAGGTCTAGGTTAGGCCCAGTTGAGGACCAGAGTCACCAGACCTGGTTGAAGCCCAGAGAAGTACCATGATTCCGTGGTCCAGGTGACATCCATATGGGGACCAGAGTCACCAGGTCAGGTTGATGCCCAGAGAGGTTCCAGAGTCATCATGTCCAGGGGAGCCTCAGGTGTGGAACAGAGTCACCAGGTACCAATGATGCCCAGGTGAGGACCAGCGTTACCAGGTACACTTGAGGCCCCGGTGGGGTTCAGAGGCAACATGTCCATGTGAGGACGGCTTGGGGACCATGGTCAACAGGTCTACTTGAGGCCCAGGTGTGGAACACAGTAAGCAGGTCCAGGTGAGTCCCCATTGGGGACAAGAGTCACCACGTGCAGGTGAGGGCAAGGTGGACACCAGGATCGCCAGGTACAGGGGAGGCCCTTGAAAGAACCAGAGTCAACAGTTCGAGGTCAGGCGCAGGTAGCAACCAGGTTCAGCAGGTCGAAGTCAGGCCAAAGTGGGGTTCAAAGTTACTAGGGCACGGTGAGACAGAGGGGGACCAGAGTCACCTGATGCAGGTGAGGTCCAGTTGTGGAACACAGTCAACGGGTCACAATTTTGCCCAGTTGAGGACCATGGTCAACAGGACCAGGTGAGCCCCAGATGGGGACCGGAGTCCCGAAATCCAGGTGAAGCCCAGGTGGCGACCACAGTCACCAGATCCAGGGGAGTCTCAGGTGTAGACCAGAATCACCGGGTCCAGGTGAGGTGCAGGTGGCGACCACACACACCAGGTCCCGGTGAGGCCCTGTTGGGGACCAGAGTCACTAGGTACATGAGAGGCTAGAAAAACTGAAGCCATCAGGTCCACATGATGTCCATGTGGGAACGAGAATCACCAGTTACACGTGAGGACCACGTGGGGATCCGACTCACCATGTCCAGGTGAAACCCAGGTGGGAACCAGTGTCAGCATGTCCAGGTGTGGCCCAGGTGAAGACCAGAGTTAATAGGTCCGGCTGGGTCACTGTTAGTGAACAGTATAACCATATCCTGATGCTACCCAGGTGGGTACAAGAGACACCAGGTCCTAGTGAGGCCCAGGATGGACCAGAGACATGAGGTCCAGGTGAGGTCCCGATGGGAACCACAGTCACCATTTCAGGTGAGGCCATGTTTAGGATCAGAGTCATGAGTTACAAGTGAGGCCCAGGTAGAGCCAGAGTAACCTGGTACAGAAGAGGCAAAGTCAGGACCAGAGTTACCAGGATCAGGTCAGTCCCAGTGGGGAACAGAGTAACAATGTCCCAATGAAGCCCAGGTAGAACCTGAGTCACCAGGTCCATGTGAGGTGCAGGTGGCAACCACACTCACCCGGTCCGGAGAGGCCCCGGTGGGGACCAGAGACACGAGGTACATGACAAGCTAGAAACACTGCAGCCACCAGGTTCACATGATGTCCATGTGGGAATGAAAATCACCAGTTACAGGTGAGGACCAGGTGGGGATCTGACTCACCATGTCCAGGTGAGACCCAGGTGGGAACCAGTGTCACCATGTCCGCGTGTGCCCCAGGTGAAGACCAGAGTTATTAGGTCCGGCTGGATGAGTGTTAGTGAACAGTGTAACCATATGCTGATGCTACCCAGGTGGGTACCAGAGACACCAGGTCCTGATGAGGCCCAGGTGTAACCGGAGACATGAGGTCCAAGTGAGGTCCCGATGGGAACCACAGTCACCAGGTCAGGTGAGCCCATGCTTAGGATCAGAGTTACCAGGTGCAGGTGAGGCCCAGGTGGAGCCAGAGTCACCTGGTACAGAAGAGGCCAAAGTCAGGACCAGAGTTACCAGGATCAGGTCAGTCCCAGTGGGTAATACAGTAACCATGTCCCAATGATGCCCAGGTAGAGTCAGAGTCACCAGGTCCAGCGAGGCACAGGTGGGTAGAATATTCACTAGGTCCAGGTGAGGCCCAGATGAGGACCAGAGTCACCAGGTCTAGTTGACGCCTAGAGGGGTACCAGATTCACCTGGTCTAGGGGACATCCAGATGGGTACCAGAGTCACCATGTCATGGTGAGGCCCAGAGGGCATCCAGAGTCATCATGTCCAGGTGAGGTTCAGGTGTAGAACAGAGTATCCAGGTCATAATGGTCCACAGGTGAGGACCAGAGTCACCAGATCTGGGTGAGGCCCAGTTAGGATCAGAGTTGCCAGTTCTAGGTGAGGCCAAGAAGGAGTCCACAGCAATCAGGTCCAGGTGGGGATCAAAGACACCAGGAATGTGTGAGGCCCAGATGGGGACCAGATTCACGAGGTCCAGGTGATTCCCATTTGGTGACAAGGGTTACCAGTTCCGGGTGAGGACCAGGTAAGGACCAGATTCACCAGGTCCAAGTGACGCCCACGTGAGACCTGTGTCACCAGGTATGGGTGAGGCCCAGGTGGCAAGCCCACTCACCAGGTCTAGGTGAGGCCAACCTGCAGGCCATGCAGAGGAACCGTGTCCCGATGATGCCCAGGTAGGGACCAGAGGTACGAGGTCCAAGTGACGCCAACCTGCAGGCCATGCAGAGGAACCGTGTCCCGATGATGCCCAGGTAGGGACCAGAGTTACCAGGTCAAGAAGAGGCCAACCTGTAGACCATTATGTGGAACCAGGTCGCGAGGTTGCCCACGTAGGGACCAGAGTCACCAGGTCCAAATGAGGCCCAGATGGAGCATATTTACTAGGTCCAGGTGAGGCCCAGTTGAGGACCAGTGTCACCAGATCTGGTTGAGGCCCAGAGGGGTACCAGATTCACCTGGTCTAGTGACATCCAGATGGGGACCAGAGTCACCATGTCAGGGTGAGGCTCAGAGTGGATCCAGAGTAATCATGTCCAGGTGAGGCTCAGGTGTGGAACAGAGTATCCAGGTCATAATGGTCCACAGGTGAGGACCAGAGTCGCCAGATCTGGGTGAGGCCCAGTTAGGATCAGAGTCCCCATGTCCAGGTGAGGCCAAGAAAGAGTCCATAGCAATCAGGTCCAGGTGGGGAACAAAGTCACCAGGACTGTGTGAGGCCCAGATGGGGACCAGATTCACCAGGGCCAGGTGAGGCCCAGGTGGTGAGGTGAGTCCCGGGTCTGGGAGAGGACCAGGTAAGGACCAGATTCACCAGGTCCAACAGGCCCACGTGGGGACCTGAGTCAAGAGGTATGGGTGAGCCCCAGGTGGCAACCACACTCACGAGGTCCAGCTGAGGCCAACATGCAGGCCATGCAGTGGAACCATGTCCCGATGATGCCCAGGTTGGTACTAGAGTTACCACGTCCAGGTGAGGCCAACCTGCAGGCCATGCAGTGGAACCATGTCCCGATGATGCCCAGGTAGGGACGAGAGTCACCAGGTCCAAATGAGACCCTGATGAAGCATAATCACTAGGTCCAGGTTAGGCCCAGTTGAGGACCAGAGTCAAGAGATCTGGTGAGGCCTAGAGGACTACCAGAATCACCTGGTCCAGGTGACATCCAGATGGGGACCAGAGTCACCAGGTCAGGATGAGACCCAGAGAGGTTCCAGAGTCATCATGTCCAGGTGATGCTCAGATGTGGAACAGAGTCACCGGGTACCAATGATGCCCAGGTGAGGACCAGAGTCAGCAGGTCTAGGTGACGCGCAGACAGGATCAGAGTCACCAGTTCCAGGTGAGGCCAAGAAAGAATCCACAGCAATCAGGTCCAGGTGGGGAACAAAGTCACCAGGACTGGGTGAGGCCCAAATGGGGACCAGATTCACCAGGTCCAGGTGAGGCCCAGGAGGTGACCAGAGTCCCCTGGTCTGGGGGAGGACCAGGTAAGGACCAGATTCACCAGGTCGAAGAGGCCAACGTGAGGACCTGAGTCACCAGGTATGGGTGAGGCCCAGGTGGCAACCCCACTCACCAGGTCCAGGTGAGGCCAACCTTCAGGCCAGAGTCACCAGATCCAGGTGAGGCCCTAGTGGGACCGGAGTCACCAGGTTAATGTGAGTCTACAAGAACACAACAGTCACCAGGTCCAGGTGTGGGTCATGTGGGAACTTGAGTCACCAGGTCCGGGTGAGACCCATGTGGGGACCAGTCACCAGATCCAGATTGAGGCCTAGGTGGGGGGACCAGAGTCATCAGGACCAGTTAAGGCCAAAGTGTGGAGCAAAGTTATCATGTCCATGTGAGGCCCAGGTGGGGAACAGAGTAACCATGTCCCATTGATGCCAGGTGGGAAAAGAGTCACAAGGTCCAGACGAAGCCTAAGTGAGGAGTAGAATCACCAGGTCCTGTTGAGGCCCAGTTGAGGACCAGTGTCCCCAGCTCCGGGTGAGGCCCAGAGGGGGACCAGAGTCACCCGGATCTGGTGATATCCAGGTGGGGACCAGAGTCACCACCTCAGGGTGAGGCCAGAGGTGGACGAGAATCACTAGGTCCAGGTGAGGCCCCGATGTGGAACTGAGAAACCAGGTCCCATGATGCCCATATGAGGACCTGAGTCACCAGGTCCAGGTGAGGTCCCTGTGGGAACCAGTCACCTCGTCCAGGTGAGGCCCAGGTGGGACCACAGTCACCAGGTCCAGGTGAGGCCCAGGTATATAAGGGAGTATCCAGGTCCCAATGATGCCCAGGTAAGGACCAGAGTCAACAGGTCCAGGAGAGGCCCAAATATGGTTCAGAGTCATTGTGTTCCAGGTGAGGCCAGATGGAGACCACAGGAACCAGGTCCAGGAGAGCCGATATGGGAACCTGAGCCACCAGATCCAGGTGATGTCCGGGTGGGACCACAGTCACAAGGTCCAGGTGAGGCGCAGGTGTCAACAGGATTCACCAAGTCCAAGTGAGGCCCAGGTGGCAACCGGTCACCAGATCCAGAAGCGGATCAGATAAGGACCATATTCACCAGGCCCAAGTGAAGCCCAAGGGGTGACCAGAGTCACCAGGTAGGGGTGAGGCCCAGAGGGGGAACCAGAGTAACCAGTTTAGTTTGAGGCCCAGAATGGGACCCTAGGTCCCTGGTGAAAGTGAGGCCCAGGTGTGGAATAGAGTATCCAGATCCCAATGATGCCTGGGTAAGGACCAGAGTTACTAGGGCCATGCAGGCCCAGATGGGGAACAGAATCACTAGGTCCTGGTGAGGCATAGAATAAGACCACAGTCAGCTGTATCAGGTGAGCCGCTTGTGGGAACCAGAGCCACTCTATCCAGCTGAGTCCCAGGTCCATGTGAGGCCCACGTGACTACCAGATTCATCAGGTCGAATTGAGGCATAGCTGGGGACAAGAGTCACCAGGTCTGGGTGTGGCCTAGGTGGGTGAAGATTCAGCAGTTCTGAGTTAGGTCAAAGTGGGGACGAGAGACACCAGTTCCAGGTGAGGCCAAACTGAGGACCAGAGTCACCAGACCCAGGTGAGGTCCATGATGGAAAGAGAGTCACCAGGTCCAGGAGAGGTCCAGGTGGGGACCAGAGTCACCAGATCCAGGTGAAGTCCAGGTGGGGACCAGAGTCACCAGATCCAGGTGAAGCCCAGGTGGGGACCAGAGTCACTAGGTCCAGATTAGGCCCAGGCGAGGACCAGAGTTACCAGGTACACGTGATGCCCCGGTGGGGATCAGAGGCAACAGGCCATGTGAGGCCAGCTTGGGTACCATGGTCAACAGGTCTACTTGAGGCCCAGGTGTGGAACACCTTAACCAGGTCCAGGTGAGTCCCCGGTGGTGACAAGAGTCACCACGTCCCGTGAGGCCCAGGTGGGGACCAGGATCACCAAGTACAAGGGAGGCCCTTGAAAGAACCAGAGTCAACAGTTCGAGGTCAGGCGCAGGTGGCAACCAGGGTCAGCAGGTCCAAGTCAGGCCAAAGTGGTGTTCACATTAATTAGGGCACGGTGAGACCCAGAGTGGGACCAGAGTCACCTGGTCCAGGTGAGGTCCAGTTGTGGAACACAGTCACAGGGTCCCAATTTTGGCCAGTTGTGGACCATGGTCAACAAGGCCAGGTGAGGCCCAGATGGGGACCGGAATATTCAAATCCAGGTGAAGCCCAGGTAGGGACCACAGTCACCAATCCAGTGTAGTCTCGGGTGCAGACCAAAATCACCAGGTCCAGCTGAGGTGCAGGTGGCAACCACACTCACCAGGTCCCGGTGATGCACTGGTGGGGACCAGAGTCACGAGGACATGAGAAGCTAAAAACACTGCAGCCACCAGGTTCACATGATGTCCATGTGGGAACGAGAATTACAAGTTACAGGTGAGGAGCAGGTGGGGATCTGAGTCACCATGTCCAGGTGAGACCCTGGTGGGAACCAGTGTCACCATGTCCAAGTGTGGACCAGGTGAAGACGAGAGTTAATAGGTCCGGCCGCGTCACTGTTGGTGAAGAGTGTAACCATATCCTGATGCTACTCAAGTGGGTACCAGATACAAGTCCTGGTGAGTGCCAGTTGGGACCAGAGACATGAGGTCCAGGTGAGGTACCGATGGAGACCATAGTCACCAGGTGAGGTGAGGCAATGCTTAGGATCAGAGTCACCACTTACAGGTGAGGTCCAGGGGGAGCCAGAGTCACATGGCACAGAAGAGGCCAAAGTCAGGACCGGAGTTACCAGGATCAGGTCAGTCCCACTGGGAATAGAGTAACCACGTCCCGATGATGCCCAGGTAGAACCACAGTTACCAGGTCCAGGTGCGGCCAACCTAAAGGCCATGCAGTGGAACCTTGTCCTGATGATGCCCAGGTAGGGAAGAGAGTCACCAGGTCCAAATGAGGCCCAGATGGAGCATATTTACTAGGTCCAGACGAGGCCCAGTTGAGGATCAGAGACACCAGATCTTGTTTAGACCTAGAGGGGTACCAGAATCACCTGTTCCAGGTGACATCCAGATGGGGACCAGAGTATCCCTGCCTGAGTCACGCGCAGAGAGGATAAGAGTCACCAGTTCCAGGTGAGGCCAAGAAAGAGTCCAAAGCAATCAGGTCCAGGTGGGGAACAAACTCACCAGGAATGGTTGAGGCCCAGATGGGGTAGAGATTCACCAGGTCCAGGTGAGGCCCAGGAGGTGACCAGAATCCCCGGGTCTGGGAGTGGACCATGTAAGGACAAGATTCACCAGGTCCAAGAGAACCACGTGGGTTCCTGAGTCACCAGGTATGGGTGAAGCTCAGGTGGCAACCCCACTCACCAGGTTCAGGTGAGGCCAACCTGCAGACCAGAGTCACCAGATCCAGGTGAGGCCCTAGTGCGGACCGGTGTCACCAGGTAAATGTGAGTCTACAAGAAAACAACAGACACCAGGTCCAGGTGTGTTTCATGTGGGAACGAGAGTCACCAGGTCCAGGTGAGACCCAGGTGGGGACCACAGTCACCAGGTCCAGATTGAGGCCTCGGTGGGGGGACGAGAGTCATCAGGAGCGGTTCAGGCCAAAGTGTGGAGTAAAGTTATCATGTCCAGGCGAGGCCCAGGTGGGGAACAGAATAACCATGTCCCATTGATGTCAGGTAAGAAAAGAGTCACAAGGTCCAAACGAGGCCTATGTGAGGAGTAGATTCACCAGGTCCTGTTGAGGATCAGCTGAGGACCAGTGTCCCAGCTCCGGGTGAGTTCCAGAGGGGGACCAGAGTCACCTGGTTCTGGTGATATCCAGGTGGGGACCAGAATCACCACGTCCGGGTGAGGCCCAGAGGGGGACGAGAATCACTAGGTCCAGGTGAGGTCCCGATGTGGAACTGAGAAACCTGGTCCCATGATGCCCGTATGAGGACTTGTGTCACCAGGTCCAGGTGAGGTCCCTGTGGGAACCAGTCACCTCGTCCAGGTGAGGTCCAGGTTGGACCACAGTCACAAGGTCCAGGTGAGGCGCAGGAGGCAACAGGATTCACCAAGTCCAGGTGAGGCCCAGGTGGCGACCAGTCACCAGATACAGGTGCGGAACAGATAAGGACCAGATTCTCCAGGCCCAAGTGAAGCCCAACGGGTGACCAGAGTCACCAGGGCAGGGTGAGGCCCAGAGGGAGGACCAGAGTAACCCGTTTAGTTTGAGGCCCAGAATGGGACCAGAGGTCCCTGGTCAAAGAGAGGCCCAGGTGTGGAATAGAGTATCCAGGTCACAATGACGCCTGGGTGAGGACCAGAGTAACTAGGGCCATGCAGGCCCAGATGGGGAACAGAATCACCAGGTCCTAGTGAGGCATAGAATAAGACGACATTCAGCAGTATCAGGTGAGCCCCTTGTGAGAACCAGAGCCACTCTATCCAGCTGAGTCCCAGGACCAGGTGAGTCCCACGTGAGGACCAGATTCATCAGGTCGAATTGAGGCATAGCTGGGGACAAGAGTCACCAGGTCTGGGTGCGGCCTAGGTGGGGCAAGATTCAGCAGTTCTGAGTTAGGTCAAAGTGGGGATGAGAGACACCAGTCCAGGTGAGGCCAAACTGAGGACCAGATTCACCAGATCCAGGTGAGGTCCATGTTGCAAAGAGAGTCACCAGGTCCAGGAGAGGTCCAGGTGGGGTCCAGAGTCACCATATCCATGTGAAGTCCAGGTGGGGACCAGAGTCACCAGATCCATGTGAAGCCCAGGTGGGGACCAGAGTCACTAGTTCCAGTTGAGGCCCAGGTGAGGACCAGAGATACCAGGTACACGTGAGGACCCGGTGCGGATCAGAGGCAACAGGTCCATGTGAGGCCGGCTTGGGGACCATGGTCAACAGGTCTACTTGAGGCCCAGGTGTGGAACACAGTAAGCAGGTCCAGGTGAGTCCCCATTGGTGACAGGAGTCACCACGTCCAGGTGTGGGCCAGGCCCCACCAGGATCACCAGGCCCAGGGAAGGCCCTTGAAAGAACCAGAGTCAACAGTTCGAGGTCAGGCGCAGGTGGCAACCAGGGTCAGCAGGTCCAAGACAGGCCAAAGTCGGGTTCACAGTCACTAGGGCACGGTGACACCCAGAGTGGGACCAGAATCACCTGGTCCAGGTGAGGTCCAGTTGTGGAACACAGTCACCGGGTCCCAATTTTGCACAGTTGAGGACCATGTCAACAGGGCCAGGTGAGGCCAAGATGGGGACCGGAGTCCCCAAATCCAGGTGAAGCCCAGGTGGAGACCACAGTCACCAGATCCAGGGTAGTCTCAGGTGCAGACCAGAAACACCAGGTCCAGCTGAGGTGCAGGTGGCAACCACACTCACCCGGTCCCGGAGAGGCCCCGGTGGGGACCAGAGAAACAAGGTACATGAGAAGCTAGAAACACTGCAGCCACCAGGTCCACATGATGTCCATGTGGGAACGAGAATCACAAGTTACATGTGAGGACCAGGTGGGGATCCGACTCACCATGTCCAGGTGAGACCCAGGTGGGAACCAGTGTCACCATGTCTTCGTGTGCCCCAGGTGAAGGCCAGAATTATTAGGTCCGGCTGGATGAGTGTTAGTGAACAGTGTAACCATATCCTGATGCTACCCAGGTGGGTACCAGAGACACCAGGTCCTGGTGAGGCCCAGGTGTAACCGGAGACATGAGGTCCAGGTGAGGTCTCGATGGGAACCACAGTCACCAGGTCAGGTGAGCCCATGCTTAGGATCAGAGTCACCAGGTACAGGTGAGGCCCAGGTGGAGCCAGAGTCACCTGGTACAGAAGAGGCCAAAGTCAGGACCAGAGTTACCAGGATCAGGTCAGTCCCAGTGGGTAATACAGTAACCATGTCCCAATGATGCCCAGGTAGAATCAGAGTCACCAGGTCCAGTGAGGCGCAGGTGGGGAATATTCACTAGGTCCAGGTGAGGCCCAGATGAGGACCAGAGTCACCAGGTCTAGTTGACGCCTAGAGGGGTACCAGATTCACCTGGTCTAGGGGACATCCAGATGGGGACCAGAGTCACAATGTCAGGGTGAGGCCCAGAGGGCATCCAGAATCATCATGTCCAGGTGAGGTTCAGGTGTGGAACAGAGTATAAAGGTCATAATGGTCCACATGTGAGGACCAGAGTCACCAGATCTGGGTGAGGCCCAGTTAGGAGCAGAGTCACCAATTCCAGTTGAGGCCAAGAAGGAGTCCACAGCAATCAGGTCCAGGTGGGGATCAAAGTCACCAGGAATATGTAAGGCCCAGATGGGGATCAGATTCACCAGGTCCACGTGATTCCCAGGTGGTGACAAGGGTTACCAGTTCCGGGTGAGGACCAGGTAAGGACCAGATTCACCAGGTCCAAGTGAGGCCCACGTGAGACCTGTGTCACCAGGTATGGGTGAGGCCCAGGTGGCAAGCCCACTCACCAGGTCTAGGAGAGGCCAACCTGCAGGCCATGCAGAGGAACCGTGTCCTGATTATGCCCAGATAGGGACCAGAGTTACCAGGTCAAGAGGAGGCCAACCTGCAGACCATTATGTGGAACCATTTCCCGATGTTGCCCACGTAGGGACCAGAGTCACCAGGTCCAAATGAGGCCCAGATGGAGCATATTCACTAGGTCCAGGTGAGGCCCAGTTGAGGACAAGAGTCACCAGAACTGGTTGAGGCCTAGAGGGGTTCCAGTATCACCTGGTCCAGGTGACATCCAGATGGGGACCAGATCACCAGGTCAGGGTGAGGCCCAGAGAGGTCCCAGAGACATCATGTCCAGGTGAGGCTCAGGTGTGGAACAGAGTAACCAGGTACCAATGATGCCCAGGTGAGGACGAGAGTCACCAGGTCTGGGTGACGCACAGATCGGATCAGAGTCACCAGTTCAAGGTGAGGGCAAGAAAGAGTCCAGAGCAAACACGTCCAGGTGGGGAACATAGTCACCAGGACTGGGTGAGGCCCAGATGGGGACCAGATTCACCAGGTCTAGGTGAGGCCCAGGTTGTGACAAGATTCCCAGGGTCTGGGAGAAGACCAGGTAAGGGCCAGATTCACCAGGTCCAAGAGGCCCACGTGGGGACCTGAGTCACCAGGTATGGGTGAGGCCCAGGTGGCATCCCACTAACCAAGTCCAGGTGAGGCCAACCTGCAGGCCAGAGTCACCAGATCCAGGTGAGGCCCTAGTGGGGCCAGAGTTTCCAGGTAAAAGTGAGTCTACAAGTACACCACAGTCACCAGGTCCAGGTGTGATTCATGTGGGAACGAGAGTCACAAGGTCCAGGTGAGACCCAGATGTGGATGACAGTCTCTAGGTTCAGATTGAGGCCTAGGTGGGGGGACCAGAGTCATCGGGACGAGTTGAGGCCAAAGTATGGAGCAAATTTATCATGTCCAAGTGAGGCCCAGGTGGGGAACAGAGTAAAAATGTCCCATAGATGCCAGGTGGGAAAAGAGTCACAAGGTCCAGACGAGGCCTAAGTGAGGAGTAGATTCACCAGGTCCTGTTGAGGCCCAGTTGAGTATCAGTGTCCCCAGCTCTGGGTGATTCCCAGAGGGGGACCAGAGTCACCCGGTTCTGGTGTGAGTCAGGTGCGGACCAGAGTCACCACGTCAGGATGAGGCCCAGAGGGGAACGAGAATCACTAGGTCCAGGTGAGGCCCCGATGTGGAACTCAGAAAACAGGTCCCATGATGCACATATGAGGACCTGAGTCACCAGGCCCAGGGGAGGTCCCTGTGGGAACCAGTCACCGCGTCCAGGAGAGGCCCAGGTGGACCACAGTCACCAGTTCCAGGTGAGGCCCCGGAATATAAGAGATTATCCAGGTCCCAATGATGCCCAGGTAAGGTCCAGAGTCAACAGGTCCAGGAGAGGCCCAAATATGGATCAGAGTCATTGTGTTCCAGGGGAGGCCAGATGGAGACCACAGGAACCAGGTCCAAAAGAGCCCCATATGGGAACCAGAGCCACCAGATCCAGGTGAGGTCCAGGTGGGACCACAGTCACAAAGTCCAGGTGAGGCGAAGGTGGCAACAGGATTCACCAAGTCCAGGTGAGTCCCAGGTGGCGACCAATCACCAGATCCAGGTGCGGATCAGCTAAGGACCAGATTCACCAGGCCCATGTGAATCTCAAAGGGGTGACCAGAGAAACCAGGTAACGGTGAGGCCCAGAGGGAGAATCAGATTAATCAGTTTAGTTAGAGGCCGAGAATGGGACCAGAGGTCCCTGGTCAAAGTGAGGCCCAGGTGTGGAATAGAGTATCCAGGTCCCAAAGATGCCTGGGTGAGGACCAGAGTCTCTAGGGCCATGCAGGCCCAGATGGGGAACAGAATCACTAGGTCCTAGTGAGGCATAGAATAAGACCAGAGTCAGCAGTATCAGGTGAGCCACTTGTGGGAACCAGAGCCACTCTATCCAGCTGAGTCCCAGGTCCATGTGAGGCCCACGTGAGGACCAGATTCATCAGGTCGAATTGAGGCATAGCTGGGGACAAGAGTCACCAGGTCTGTGTGCGGCGTAGGTGGGGCAAGATTCAGCAGTTCTGAGTTAGGTCAAAGAGGGAACGAGAGACACCAGGTCCAGGAGAGGTCCAAGTGGGGACCAGAGTCACCAGATCCAGGTGACTTCCAGGTGGGGACCAGAGTCACCAGATCCATCTGAGGCCCAGCTGAGGACCAGAGTTACAAAATACATGTGAGGCCCCGGTGGGGATCAGAGGCAACAGGTCCTTGTGAGGCCGGCTTGGGGACCTTGGTGAACAGTTCTATTTGAGGCCCAGGTTTGTAACACAGTAACCAAGTCCAGGTGAGTCCCCGGTGGTGACAAGTTTCATCACGTCCAGGAGAGGCCAAGGTTGGGACCAGGATCACCAAGTCCAAGTAGGCCCTGGAAAGAACCAGAGTCAACATTTCGAGGTCAGGCGCAGGTGGCAGCCATGGTCAGAAGGGCCAAGACAGGCCAAAGTGGGGTTCACAGTCACTAGGGCACGGTGAGACCGAGAGGGGGGCCAGAGTCATCTGGTCCAGGTGAGGTCCAGTTGTGGAACACATTCACCGGGTCCCAATTTTGCCCAGTTGAGGACCATGGTCAACAGGGTCAAGTGAGACCCAGTTGGGGACCGGAGTCCCCAAATCCAGGTGAAGCCCAGGTGGGGACCAGAGTCACCAGATCCAGGTGAAGCCCAGGTGGGGACCACAGTCACCAGATCCAGGGTAGTCTCAGGTGCAGACCAGAATCACCAGGTCCAGGTGAGGTGCAGGTGGCAACCACTCTCACCAAGTCCCGGTGAGGCCCTGGTGGGGACCAGAGTCACGAGGTACATGAGAAGCTAGAAACACTGCAGCCACTAGGTCCACGTGATGTCCATGCTGGAATGAGAATCACCAGTTACAGGTGAGGACCAGGTGGGGATCCGACTCACCATGTCCAGGTGATACCAAGGTTGGAACAAGTGTCACCATGTCCAGGTGTGGCCCAGGTGAAGACCAGAGTTAATAGGCCTGGCTGGGTCGCTATTAGTAAACAGTGCAACCATATCCTGATGCTACCAAGGTGGGTACCAGAGACACCGGGTCCTGGTGTGGCCCAGGTGGGACCAGAGACACGAGGTCCAGGTGAGGTCCCGATGGGAACCACAGTCTCCAGGTCAGGTGAGGCCATGCTTAGGATCAGAGTCACCAGTTACAGGTGAGGCCCAGGTGGAGCCAGAGTCACGTGGTACAGAAGAGGCCAAAGTCAGGACCAGAGTTACCAGGATCAGGTCAGTCCCACTGGGGAATAGAGTCACCATGTCTCGATGATGCCCAGGTAGAACCAGAGTCAACACGTCCAGATGAGGCGCAGGTGGGGAGCATGCTCACTAGGTCCCGGTGAGTCCAAGTGAGGACCAGATTTACCAGGTCAAGTTGAGGCCTAGAGGGGTACCAGATTCACCTGGTCTAGGTGACATCCAGATGGGGACCAGAGTCATCATGTCAGGCTGAGGCCCAGAGGGGATCTAGAGTCATGTCCAGGTGAGGCTCAGGTGTGGAACAGAGTATCCAGGTCATAATGGTCCACAGGAAGGAACAGAGTCACCAGATCTGGGTGAGGCCCAGTTAGGATCAGAGTCACCAATTCCAGGTGAGGCCAAGAAGGATTCCACAGCAATCAGGTCCAGGTGGGGAGCAAAGTCACCAGGACTGGATGAGGCCCGGATGGGGACCAGATTCTCCAGGTCCAGGTGATTCCCAGATGGTTACCAGAGTTACGAGTTCCGGGTGAGGACCAGGTAAGGACCAGATTCACCAAGTCCAAGTGAGGCCCACGTGGGGACCTGTGTCACCAGGCATGTGTGAGACCCAGGTGACAACCCCACTCACCAGGTCCAGGTGAGGCCAACCTGCAGGCCAATGCAGAGGAACCATCTCCCGATGATGCCCAGATAGGGACTAGAGTTACCAGGTCCAGGTGAGGCCAAACTGCAGGCCATGCAGTGGAACCATGTCCCGATAATGCCCAGGTAGGGACTAGAATCACCAGGTCCAATGAGGCCCAGATGGAGCATATTCACTAGGTCCAGGTGAGGTCCAGTGGAGGACCAGAGTCACCAGACTTTGTTGAGATCTAGAGGGGTACGAGAATCACCTGGTCCAGGTGACTTCCAGATGGGGACCAGAGTCACCAGGTCAGGATGAAGCCCAGAGAGGTTCCAGAGTCATCATGTCCAGGTGAGGCTCAGGTGTGGAACAGAGTCACCAGGTACCAAAAATGCCCAGGTGAGGACCATCGTCACCAGGTCTCGGTGACGGGAAGATAGGATCAGAGTCACCAGTTCCAGGTGAGGCGAAGAAAGAGTCCACAGCAATCAGATACAGATGGGTACAAAGTCAACAGGCTTGGGTGAGGCCCAGATGGGGATCAGATTCACCATGTCCAGGTAGGCTCAGGTGGTGACCAGAGACCCCGGGGCTGGGAGACGACCAGGTATGGACCAGATACCAGGTCCAAGAGGCCCACGAGGGGACCTGACTCACCAGGTATGGGTGAGGCCCAGGTGGCAACCCCACTCACCATGTCCAGGTGAGGCCAACCTGCATGCCAAAGTCACCAGATCCACGTGAGGCCCTAGTCGGCACCGGAGAAGGCAGGTAAAAGTGAGTCTACAAGAACACCACAGTCACCAGGTCCAGGTGTGGTTCATGTGGGAACGAGAGTCACCAGTTCCAGGTGAGACCCAGGTGGGGACGACAGTCACCAGGTCCAGATTGAGGCCTAGGTTGGGGGACGAGAGTTATCAAGACAAGTTGAGGCCAAAGTGTGCAGCAAAGTTATCATGTCCAGGTGAGGCCCAGATGGGGAACAGAGTAACCATATCCCAATAATGCCAGGTGGGAAAATAGTCACAAGGTCCAGACGAAGCCTAAGTTTGGAGTAGATTCACCAGGTCCTGTTGAGGCCCAGCTGAGGACCAGTGTCCCCAGCTCCGGGTGTGTCACCCGGTTCTGGTGATATCCAGGTGGGGACCAGTGTCACAAGTCAGGGTGAGTCCCACTGGGGGACGAGAATCACTAGGTCCAGGTGAGGCCCCAATGTGGAACTGTGAAACCAGGTCCCAATATTCCCATATGAGGACCTGAGTCACCAGGTCGAGGTGATGTCCCTGTGGGAACCAGTCACCCCGTCCAGGTGAGGCCCGGGTGGGACCACAGTCACCAGGTCCTGGTGAGGCCCAGGTACATAAGAGAGTATCCAGGTCCCAATGATGCCCAGGTAAGGACTAGAGTCAACAGGTCCAGGAGAGGCCCAAATATGGATCAGAGTCATTGTGTTCCAGGTGAGGCCAGATGGAGACCACAGGAACCAGGTCCAGGAGAGCCCCATATGGGAACCAGAGCCACCAGATCCAGGTGAGATCCCGGAGGGACCACAGTCACAAGGTCCAGGTGAGGCGCAGGTGGCAACAGGATTCACCAAGTCCAGGTGAGGCCCACGTGGTGACCTGTCACCAGATCCAGGTGCGGACCAGATAAGAACCAGATTCACCAGGCCCAAGTGAAACCCAAGGGGTGACCAGATTTTCCAGGTAAGGGTGAGGCCCCGAGGGGGAACCAGAGTAACCAGTTTAGTTTGAGGCCCAGATTGGGACCAGAGGTCCCTGGACAAAGTGATGCCTAGGTGTGGAATAGAGTATCCAGGTCCCAATGATGCTGGGTGAGGACCAGAGTCACTAGGGCCATGAAAGCCCAGATGGGGAACAGAATCACTAGGTCCTGGTGAGGCATAGAATAAGACGACATTCAGCAGTATCAGGTGAGCCCCTTGTGGGAACCAGAGCCACTCTATCCCGCTGAGTCCCAGGTCCATGTGAGGCCCACGTGAGGACCAGATTCATCAGGTCGAATTGAAGCATCGCTGGGGACAAGAGTCATCAGGTCTAGGTGCGGCCTAGGTGGGGCAAGATTCAGCAGTTCTGAGTTAGGTCAAAGTGGGGATGATAGACACCAGTCCAGGTGAGGACAAACTGAGACCAGAGTCACCAGATACAGGTGAGTTCCAGATGGGGACCAGGGTCACCAGGTTAGGGTGAGGCCCAGAGAGGTTCCAGAGTCATCATGTCCAGGTGAGGACCAGAGTCACCAGGTCTGGGTGATGCGCAGATAGGATCAGAGTCACCAGTTCCAGGTGAGGCCAAGAAAGAGTCCACAGCAATCAGGTCCAGGTGGGGAACAATGTCACCAGGACTGGATGATGCCCAGATGGGTACCAGAAACACCAGGCCCAGGTGATTCCCAGGTGGTGACCAGAGTTACGAGTTCCGGGTGAGAACAAGGTAAGGACCAGATTCACCCGTTCCAAGTGAGGCCCACGTGGGGACCTGTGTCACCAGGCATGGGTGAGGCACAGGTGACAACCCCACTCACCAGGTCCAGGTGATGCCAACCTGCAGGCCATGCAGAGGAACCATGTCCTGATGATGCACAGGTAGGGACTAGAATTACCAGGTGCAGGTGATGCCAACCTGCAGGGCATGTGTGGAACCATGTCCCGATAATGCCCAGGTAGGGACCAGAGTTACAATGTCCAGGTGAGGCCAACCTGCAGGCCATGCAGTGGAACCATATCCCTATGATGCCCAGGTAGGGACCAGAGTCACCAGGTCCAAATGAGGCCAAGATGGATCATATTCACTAGGTCCAGATGAGGCCCAGTTGAGGACCCGAGTCACCATATCTGGTTGAGGCCTAGAGGGGTACCAGAATCCCCTGGTCCAAGTGACATCCAGATGGGGACCAGAGTTACCAGGTCAGGGTGAGGCCCAGAGAGGTTCCAGAGTCATCAGGTCCAGGTGAGGCTCAGGTGTAGAACAGAGTCACGAGGTACCAATGATGCCCAGGTGAGGACCAGAGTCACCAATTCTGGGTGACGAGCAAATAGGTTCAGAGTCACCAGTTCCAGGTGAGGCCAAGAAAGAATCCACAGCAATCAGGTACCGGTGGGGAACAAAGCCACCAGGACTGGGTGAGGCCCAGATGGGGAAAAGATTCAACAGGTCCAAGTGATTCCCAGGTGGTGACCAGAGTCCCCGGGTCTTGGAGAGAACCAGGTAAGGACCAGATTCACCAGGTCCAAGAGGCCCACGTGGGGACAGAGTCACCAGGTATGGGTGAGGCCCATGTGGCAACCTCACTCACCAGGTCCAGGTGATGCCAACCTGCAGGCCATGCAGTGGAACCATGTCCCGATGATGCCCAGGTAGGGACCAGAGTCACCAGGTCCAAATGAGGCTCAGATGGAGCATATTCACTACGTCCAGGTGAGGCCCATTTGAGGACCAGTGTCACCAGACGTGGTTGAGGCCTAGAGGGGAACCAGAATCACCTGGTCCAGGTGCCATCCAGATGGATCCAGAGTCACCAGGTCAGGGTGATGCCCAGAGAGGTTCCAGAGTCATCATGTCCACGTGAGGCTCAGGTGTGGAACAGAGTATCCAGGTCATAATGGTCCACAGGTGAGGACCATGGTCACCAGATCTGGGTGAGGCCCAGTAGGATCAGAGTCACCAGTTCAGTTGAGGCCAAGAGGAGTCCACAGCAATCAGGTCCAGGTGGGGAACAAAGTCAACAGGACTGGGTGAGGCCCAGAGGGGAACCAGATTCAACAGGTCCAGGTGATTCCCAGGTGGTGACCAGGGTTACCACGTGCGGGTGAGGAACAAGTAAGGACCAGATTCACCAGGTCCAAGTGAGGCCCACGTGGGGACATGTGTCGCCAGGAATGGGTGAGCCCCAGGTGGCAACCCCACTCACTAGGTCCACGTGAGGCCAACCTGGATGCCATGCAGACGAACCGTGTCCCGGTGATGCCCAGGTAGGGACCAGGGTTACCAGGTCCAGCTGAGGCCAACCTGCAGGCCATGCAGTGGATCCATGTCCCGATGATGCCCAGGTAAGGACCAGAGTCACCAGGTCCAACTGTGGCCCAGATGGAGCATATTCACTAGGTCCAAGTGCGGCCCAGTGGAGGACCAGTGTCCCCATACCTGGTTGAGGCCTAGAGGGGTCCCAGTCACCTGGTCCAGGTGAAATCCAGATGGAGACCAGAGTCACCAGGTCAGGGTTAGGCCCAGAGTGGTTCCAGAGTCATCATGTCCAGGTGAGGCTCAGGTCTCGAACAGAGTCACCAGGTACCAATGATGCCCAGGTGAGGACCAGAGTGACCAGGTCTGGGTGACGCGCAGATAGGATCAGAGTCACCAGGTCCAGGTGAGGCCAAGAAAGAGTCCACAGCAATCAGGTCCAGGTGGGGAACAAATTCACCAGGACTGGGTGAGGACCAGATGGGGACCAGATTCATTCATTAGGTCCAGGTGAGGCCCAGGTGGTGACCAGAGTCCCAGGGTCTGGGAGAGGACCAGGTACGGACCAGATTCACCAGGTCCAAGAGGCCCACGTGGGGACCTGAGTCACCAGGTATGGGTGAGGCCCAGGTGGCAACCCCACTCACCAGGTCCAGGTGAGGCCAACCTGCAGGCCAGAGTCACCAGATCCAGGTGATGCCCTAGTGGGGACAGGAGTCACCAGGTAAATGTGAGTCTACAAGAACACCATAGACACCAGGTCCATGTGTGGTTCATGTGGGAACGAGAGTCACCAGGTCCAGGTGAGACCCAGGTGGGGACCACAGTCACCAGGTCCAGATTGAGGACAAGGTGGGGCGACCAGTGTCATCAGAACCAGTTGAGGCCAAAGTGTGGAGCAAAGTTATCATGTCCAGGTGAGGCCCAGTTGTGGAACAGAGTAACAATGTCCCATTGTTGCCAGTTGCGAAAAGTGTCACAAGGTCCAGACGAGGCCTAAGTGAGGAGTAGATTCACTAGGTCCTGTTGAGGCCCAGTTGAAGACTAGTGTCCCCAGCTCAGGGGGAGTCCCAGAGGGGACAAGAGGCACCCGGTTCTGGTGATATCCAGGTGGGGACCAGAGTCACCACGTCAGAGTGAGGCCCAGAGGGGGACGAGTATCACTAGGTCCAGATGAAGCCCCGATGTGTAACTAAGAAACCAGGTTCCATGATGCCCATATGAGGACCTGAGTCACCAGGTGCAGTTGAGGTCCCTGTGGGAACCAGTCACCTCCTCCAGGTGAGGCCCATGTGGGACAACAGTAACCAGTTCCAGATGAGGCCCAGGTATATAAGAGAGTATCCAGGTCCCAATGATGCCTAGGTAAGGACCTGAGTCAACAGGTCCAGGAGAGGCCCAAATATGGATCAGAGACATTGTGTTCCAGGTGAGGCCAGATGGAGACCACAGGAACCAGGTCTTGGAGAGCCCCATATGGGAACCAGAGACAGCAGATCCAGGGGAGGTCCAGGTGGGAACACAGTCAGAAGGTCCAGGTGAGGCGCAGGTGGCAACAGGATTCACCAAGTCCAGGTGAGGCCCAGGTGGCGTTCAGTCACCAGATGCAGGTGAGGACCAGCCAAGGACCAGATTCACCAGGCCCAGGTGAAGCCCAAGGGGTGACCAGCGTCACCAGGTAAGGGTGAGGCTCAGAGGGGGAAGCAGAGTAACCAGTTTAGTTTGAGGCCCAAAATGGGACCAGAGGGCCCTGGTCAAAGTGAGGCCCAGGTGTGGAATAGAGTATCCAGGTCCCAATGATGCCTGGGTGAGGACCAGAGTCACTAGGGCCATGCAGGCCCAGATGGGGAACAGAATCACTTGGTCTGGTGAGGCATAGAATAAGACCACAGTCAGCAGTATCAGTGGAGCCCCTTGTGGGAACCAGAGCCACTCTATCCATCTGAGTCCCAGGTTCATGTGAGGCCCACGTGAGGATCAGATTCATCAGGTTGAATTGAGGCATAGCTGGGGACAAGAGTCACCAGGTCTGGGTGCGGCCTAGGTGGGACAAGATTCAGCAGTACTGAGTTAGGACCAAGTGGGGACGAGAGATACCAGGTCCATGTGAGGCCAAACTGAGGACCAGAGTCACCAGATCCAGGTGAGGTCCATGTTGGAAAGAGAGTCACCAGGTCCAGGAGAGGTCGAGGTGGGTACCAGAGTCACCAGATCCAGGTGAAGTCCAGGTGGGACCAGAGTCATCAGATCCAAGTGAAGCCCAGGTGGGGACCAGAGTCACTAGGTCCAGATGAGGCCCAGGTGAGGACCACTGTTACCAGGTACACGTGAGGCCCCGGTGGGGATCAGAGGCAACAGGTCCATGTGAGGCCGGCTTGGGGACCATGGTCAACAGGTCTACTTGAGGCCCATGTGTGGAACACAGTAAACAGGTCCAGGTGAGTCCCCGGTGGGGACAAGAGTCACCACGTCCAGGTGAGACCCAGGTGGGGACCAGGATCAGCAGGTACAGGGGAGGCCCTTGAAAGAAACAGAGTCAACAGTTCGAGGTCAGGCACAGTTGGCAACCAAGGTCAGCAGGTCCAAGTCAGGCCAAAGTGCGGTTCACAGTCATTAGGGCACGGTGAGACCCGGAGGGGGACCAGAGTCACCCGATTCTGGTGATATCCAGGTGGGTACCAGAGTCACCACGTCAGGGTGAGGCCCAGAGGGGGACAAGAATCACTAGCTCCAGGTGAGGCCCCGATATGGAACTGAGAAACCAGGTCCCATGATGCCCATATGAGGACCTGAGTCACCAAGTCCAGGTGAGGTCCCTGTGGGAACCAGTCACCTCGTCCAGGTGAGGTCCAGGTGGGACCACAGTCGCAAGGTCCAGGTGAGGCGCAGGTGGCAACAGGATTCACCAAGTCCAGGTGAGGCCAAGGTGGCGACCAGTCACCAGATCCAGGTGCGGAACAGCTAAGGACCAGATTCTCCAGGCCCAAGTGAAGCCCAACGGGTGACCAGAGTCACCAGGTCAGGGTGAGGGCCAGAGGGGGAACCAGAGTAACCAGTTTAGTTTGAGGCCAAGAATGGGACCAGAGATCCCTGGTCAAATTGAGGCCCAGGTGTGGAATAGAGTATCCAGGTCCCAGGGACGCCTGGGTGAGGACCAGAGTCACTAGGGCCATGCAGGCCCAGATGGGGAACAGAATCACTAGGTCCTGGTGAGGCATAGAATAAGACCAAATTCAGCAGTATCAGGTGAGCCCCTTGTGGGAACCAGAGCCACTCTATCCAGCTGAGTCCCAGGACCATGTGAGGCCCACGTGAGGACCAGATTCATCAGGTCGCATAAAAGCATAGCTGGGGACAAGAGTCACCAGGTCTGGGTGCGGCCTAGGTGGGGCAAGATTCAGCAGTTCTGAGTTAGGTCCAAGTGGGGACGAGAGACACCAGGTCCAGGTGAGGCCAAACTGAGGACCAGAGTCACCAGATCCAGGTGAGGTCCATGTTGGAAAGAGAGTCACGAGGTCCAGGAGAGGTCCAGGTGGAGTCCAGAGTCACCAGATCCAGGTGAAGTCCAGGTGGGGACCAGAGTCACCAGATCCATGTGAAGCCCAGATGGGGACCAGAGTCACTAGGTCCAGATGAGGCCCAGGTGAGGACCAGAGTTACCAGGTACACGTGAGGCCCCGGTTGGGATCAGAGGCAACAGGTTGATGTGAGGCCGGCTTTGGGACCATGGTCAACAGGTCTATTGAGGCCCAGGTGTGGAACACAGTAAGCAGGTCCAGGTGAGTCCCCGGTGGTGACAAGAGTCACCACTTCCAGGTGAGGTCCAGGTGGGGACCAGGATCACCAGGTACAGGGGAGACCCTTGAAAGAACCAGAGTCAACAGTTCGAGTTCAGGCGCAGGTGGCAACCAGGGTCAGCAGGTCCAAGTCAAGCCAAAGGGGATTTCACAGTCACTAGGGCACGGTGAGACCCAGAGGGGGAGCATAGTCACCTGGTCCAGGTGAGGTTCAGTTGTGGAACACAGTCACCAGGTCCCAATTTTGCCCAGTTGAGGACCACGGTCAACAGGGCCAGGTGAGGCCCAGAAGGGGACCGGAGTCCCCAAATCCAGGTGAAGCCCAGGTGGGGACCACAGTCACCAGATGCAGGGTAGTCTCAGGTGCAGACCAGAATCACCAGGTCCAGGTGTGGTGCAGGTGGCAACCAAACTCACCAGGTCCCGGTAAGGCACTGGTGGGATACATGAGAAGTCACGAGGTACATGAGAAGCTAGAAACACATGGGATGCCTGGGTGGCGCAGCGGTTTGGCGCCTGCCTTTGGACCAGGGCGCGATCCTGTAGACCCGGGATCGAATCCCACGTCGGGCTCCCGGTGCATGGAGCCTGCTTCTCCCTCTGCCTGTGTCTCTGCCTCTCTCTCTCTCTGTGACTATCATAAATAAATAAAAATTAAAAAAAAAGATGCTAGAAACACTGCGGCCAACAGGTCCACATGATCTCCATGTGGGAACGAGAATCACCAGTTACAGGTGAGGAGCAGGTGGGGATCCGACTCACCATGTCCAGGTGAGACCCACGTGGGAAACAGTGTCACCATGTCCAGGTGTGGCCCAGGTGAAGACCAGAGTTAATAGGTCCGGCTGGGTCACTGTTAGTGAACAGTATAACCATAACCTGATGCTACCCAGGTGGGTAGCAGAGACACCAGGTCCTGGTGAGGCCCAAGTTGGACCAGAGACATGAGGTCCAGGTGAGGTCCCGATGGGAACCACAGTCACCCGGTCAGGTGAGGCCATGCTTAGTATCAGAGTCACCAGTTCCAGGTGAGGCCCAGGTGGAGCCAGAGTCACCTGGTACAGAAGAGGCCAAAGTCAGGACCAGAGTTACCAGGATCAGGTCACTCCAAGTGGGAATAGAGTAATCATGTCCCGGTGATGCCCAGGTAGAACCAGAGTCACCAGGCCCAGCTGTGGCGCAGGTGGGGAGCATGTTCACTAGGTCCCGTTGAGGCCCAGTTGAGGCCCAGAGTCACCAGGTCTAGGTGAGGTCTAGAGGGGTACCAGATTCACCTGGTCTAGTGACATCCAGATGGGGACCAGAGTCCCCATGTCAGGCTGAGGCCCAGAGTGGATCCAGAGTCAACATATCCAGGTGATGCTCAGGTGTGGAACAGAGTATCCAGGTCATAATGGTCCACAGGTGAGGACCAGAGTCACCAGATCTGGGTGAGGCCCAGTTAGCATCAGAGTCAGCAGTTCCTGGTTAGCCAAGAAGGAGTCCACAGCAATCAGGTCCAGGTGGGGAAAAAGTCAACAGGACTGGGTGAGGCCCAGATGGGGACCAGATTCACCAGGCCCAGGTGATTCCCATGTGGTGACCAGAGTTACCAGTTCCGGGTGACCACCAGGTAAGGACCAGATTCACCAGGTCCAAGTGAGGCCCACGTGGGGACCTGTGTCCCTAGGCAAGGGTGAGGCCCAGGTGACAAACCCACTCACCAGGTCCAGGTGAGGCCAACCTGCAGGCCATGCAGAGGAACCAGGTCCCAATGATGCCCAGGTAGGGACGAGAGTTACCAGGTCCAGGTGAGGCCACCTACAGGCCATGCAGTGGAACCATGTCCCGATGATGCCCAGGTAGGGACCAGAGTTACCAGGTCCAGGTGAGGCCAACCTACAGGCCATGTAGTGGAACCATGTCCCGATGATGCCCAGGTAGTGACCAGAGTCACCAGGTCCAAATGAGGCCCAGATGGAGCATATTCACTAGGTCCAGGTGAGGCCCAGTTGAGGATCAGAGTCACCAGACCTTGTTGAGTCCCAGACGGGTACCATAATCCCCTGGACCAGGTGACATCCATATGGGGACCAGAGTCACTACGTTAGCTTGATAGCCAGAGTGGTTCCAGAGTCATCATGTCCAGGGGAGCCTCAGGTGTGGAACAGAGTCACCAGGACCAATGATGCCCAGGTGAGGACCAGAGTAACCAGGTACACGTGAGGCCCCGGTGGGGATCAGAGGCAACAGGTTCATGTGAGGCCGGCCTGGGGACCATGGTCAATAGGTCTATTGAGGCCCAGGTGTGGAACACAGTAAGCAGGTCCAGGTGAGTCCCCAGTGGTGACAAGAGTCACCATGTCCAGGCGAGGCCCGGTGGGGACCAGGATCACCAGGTAGAGGGGAGGCGTTTGAAAGAACCAGAGTCAACAGTTTGACGTCAGGCGCAGGTTCCAACCAGGGTCAGCAGGTCCAAGTCAGGCCAAAGTGGGGTTCACAGTCACTAGGGCACGGTGAGACCCAGAGGGGGACCAGAGTCACCTGGTCTTGGTGACATCCAGATGGGGACCAGAGTCTTCAGGTCAGGGTGAGGCCCAGAGAGGTTCCAGAGTCAACATGTGCAGGTGAGGCTCAGGTGTGGAACAGAGTAACCAGGTACCAATGATGCCCAGGTGAGGACCAGAGTCACCATGCCTGGGTGACGCGCAGATAGGATCTCAGTCACCAGTTCCAGGTGAGGCCAAGAAACAGTCCAAAGCAATCAGGTACAGGTGGGGAACAAAGTCACCTGGACTGAGTGAGGCCCAGATGGGGACCAGATCCACCAGGTCCAGGTGAGCCCAGGTGGTGACCAGAGTCCCCGGATCTGGGAGAGGAACAGGTAAGGACCAGATTCACCAGGTCCAAGAGTCTCACCTTGGGACCTGAGTCACCAGGTATGGGTGAGACCCAGGTGGCAACCCCACACACCAGGTCCAGGTGAGGCCAACCTGCAGGCCATGCAAAGGAACCATGTCCCGATGATTCCCAGGTAGGGACCAGAGTCACCATGTCCAGATGAGGCGCAGGTGAGGAGCATGTTCACTAGGTCCCGGTGAGGCCCAGTTGAGGACCACTGTCACCAGATCTGGTTGAGGCTTAGAGGGATACCAGAATCACCTCGTCCAGGTGACATCCAGATGGGGACCAGGGGCATCAGTTCAGGGAGAGGCCCAGAGTGGTTCCAGAGTCATCATGTCCAGGTTAGGCTCAGGCGTGGAACAGAGTCACCAGGTACCAATGATGCTCAGGTGAGGCCCAGAGTCACCAGATCTGGGTGACGCGCAGATAGGATCCGAGTCACCAGGTCCAGGTGAGGCCAAGAAAGAGTCCACAGCAATGAGGGACACGTGGGGAACAAAGTCACAAGGACTGGGTGAGGCCCAGATGGTGACCAGATTCACCAGGTCCAGGTGAGGCCCAGGTGGTGACCAGAGTCCCCGGGTCTGGGACAGGACCAGGTAAGGACCAGATTCACCAGGTCCAAGAGGCCCACGAGGGGAATTGAGTCACCAGCTATGTGTGAGGCCCAGGTGGCAACCCCACTCACCAGGTCAAGGTGAGGCCAACCGGCAGGCCAGAGTCACCAGCTCCAGGTGAGGCCCTAGTGGGGACCAGTGTCACCAGGTAAATGTGAGTCTACAAGAACACCACAGTCACCAGGTCCAGGTGAGGTTCATGTGGGAACGAGAATCACCAGTTACAGGTGAGGACCAGGTGGGCATCCGACACACCATGTCCAGGTGAGACCCTGGTGGGAACCAGTGACACCCTGTCCAGGTGTGGCCCAGGTGAAGACCAGAGTTAATTGTTCCGCCTGGGTCACTGTTAGTGAACAGTGTAACCATATCCTGATGCTACCTTGGTGGGTACCAGAGACACCAGGTCCTGGTGAGGGTCAGGAGGGACCAGAGACATGAGGTCCAGGTGAGGTTCCATTGGGAACCACAGTCACCAGGTCTGGTGAGGCCATGCTTAGGATCAGAGTCACCAGCTAGAGGCGAGGACCAGGTGGAGCCAGAGTCACCTGGGACAGAAGAGGCCAAGGTCAGGACCAGAGTTACCAGGATCAGGTCAGTCCCAGTGGGGAATAGAGTAACCATGTCCCGATGATGCCCAGGTAGAACCAGAGTCACCAGGTCCAGATGAGGCGCAGGTGGGGAGCATATTCACTAGGTCCCGGTGAGGCCCATTTGAGGACCAAAATGCCCAGGTCTAGTTGAGGCCTACAGGGTACCAGATTCACCTGGGGTAGGTGACATCCAGATGGGGACCAGAGTCACGATGTCAGGGTGAGGCCCAGAGGGGATCCAGAGTCATCATGTCCAGGTGAGGGTCAGGTGTGGAACAGGATATCCAGGTCATAATGGTCCACAGGTGAAGACCAGAGTCACCAGATCTGAGTGAGGCCCACATAGCATCAGACTCACCAGTACCAGGTGAGGCCAAGAATTGTCCACAGCAATCAGGTCCCGGTGGGGAACAAAGTCACCATGACTGGGTGAGGCCCAGATGGGGACCAGATTCACCAGGTCCCGGTGATTCCCAGGTGGTGACCAGAGTTACCATTACCGGGTGAGAACCAGGTAAGGTCCAGATTCACCAGGTCCAAGTGAGGCCCACGTTGGGACCTGTGTCACCGGTATGGGTGAGGCCCAGATGTCAACCCCACTCACCAGGTCCAGGGGAGGCCATCCTTCCGGCCATGCAGAGGAACGGTGTCCCGATAATGCCCAGGTACGGACCAGAGTTACGAGTTGCAGGTGAGGCCCTAATGGGGACCGGAGTCACCAGGTAAATGTGAGTCTACAAGAACACCACAGTCACCAGGTCCTGGTGTGGTTCATGTGGGAACGAGAGTCACCAGGTCCAGGTGAGATCCAGGTGGGGACCACAGTCACCGGGTTCTGGTGATATCCAGCTGGAAACCAGAGTCACCACGTCAGGGTGAGGCCTAGAGGGGGACGAGTATCACTAGGTCCAGGTGACTCCCCGATGTGGAACTGACAAACCAGGTCCCATGATGCCCATATGAGGACCTGAGTCACCAGGTCCAGGTGAGATCCCTGTGGGAACCAGGCACCTCGTCCAAGTGAGGCCCAGGTGGGGCCACATTCACCAGGTCCAGGTGAGGCCCAGGTATATAAGTGAGTATCCAGGTCCCAATGAGGCCAGGTAAGGACCAGAGACAACAGATCCAGGATAGGCCCAAATATGGATCAGAATCATTGTTTTCCAGGTGAGGCCAGATGGAGACTACATTCACCAGGTCCAGCTGAGGCCCAGGTGGTGACCAGAGTCCCCGGGTCTGGGACAGGACCAGGTAAGGACCAGATTCACCAGGTCCAAGAGGCCCACGAGGGGAATTGAGTCACCAGCTATGTGTGAGGCCCAGGTGGCAACCCCACTCACCAGTTCAAGGTGAGGCCAACCTGCAGGCCATGCAGAGGAACCATGTCCCGATGATGCCCAGGTAGCGACCAGAGTTACCAGGTCCAGGTGAGGCCAAGCAGCAGGCCATGCAGTGGAACCATGTCCCGGTAATGCCGAGGTAGGGATCAGAATCACCATATCCAAATGAGGCCCAGATGGAGCATATTAACTAGGTCTAGGTGAGGCCCAGTTGAGGACCAGAGTCACCAGATCTGGTTGAGCCCTATAAGGGTACCAGAATCACCTGGTTCAGGTGACATCGAGATGGGGACCAGAGTCCCCAGGTCAGGGTGAGGCCCAGAGAGGTTCCAGAGTCATCATGTCCAGGTGAGGCTCAGGTGTGGAACAGAGTCACCAGGTACCAATGATGCCCAGTTGAGGACCAGATTCACCAGGTCTGGGTGATGCGCAGATAGGATCAGAGTCACCAGTTCCAGGTGAGGCCAAGAAGGCGTCCACAGCAATCAGGTCGATGTGGGGAACAAAGTCACCAGGACTGGGTGAGGCCAGATGGGGACCAGATTCACCAGGCCCAGGTGATTCCCAGGTGGTGACCAGAGGTACCAGTTCCGGGGAAGGACCAGGTAAGGACCAGATTCACCAGGTCCAATTGAGGGCCACGTGGGGACCTGTGTCACCATGTACGGGTGAGGCACAATTGGCAACACCACTCACCAGGTCCAGGTGAGGCCAACCTGCAGGTGATGGAGAGGAACCGTGTCCCGATGATGCCCAGGTAGGGACCAGAGTTACCAGGTCCAGGTGAGGCCAACCTGTAGGCCATGCAGTGAAACCATGTCCCGATGATGCCCAGGTAGAGACCAGAGTCACCAGGTCAAAATGAGGACCAGGGGCAACCCCGGTTGCGCAGCGGTTTAGCGCCGCCTGCAGCCCAGGGCGTGATCCTGGAGACCCTGGATCGAGTCCCACGTCAGGCTCCCTGCATGGAGCCTGCTTCTCCCTCTGCCTGTGTCTCTGCCTCTCTCTCTCTCTCTCTCTCTCTCTCTCTCTGCATCTCTATGAATAAATAAATTAAAAAAAATCAAAATGAGGACCAGATGGGGCATATTCACTAGGTCCCGGTGAGGCCCAGTTGAGGACCAGAGTCACCAGATCTGGTTGAGTCCTAGAGGGGTACCAGAATCACCTGACCCAGGTGACATCCAGATGGAGACCAGAGTCATCAGGTCAGGGTGACACACAGGGAGTTTCCAGAGTCATCATGTCCAGGGAAGACTCAGGTGTGGAACAGAGTCAACAGGTACCAATGATGCCCAGGGTAGGACCAGAGTCACCAGATCTCGGTGACGAGCAGATAGGATCAGAGTCACCAGTACCAGGTGAGGCCAAGAGAGAGTCCACAGCAATCAGGTCCCGGTGGGGAACAAAGCCACCAGGACTGGGTGAGGCCCAGATGGGGACCAGATTCACCATGTCCAGGTGAGGCCCAGGTGGTTACCAGAGTCCCCGTGTCTTCGAGAGGACCAGGTAAGGACCAGATTCACCAGATCCAAGAGGCCCACGTGGGGACAGAGTCCCCAGGAATGGGTGAGGTCCTGGAGGCAACCCCACTCACCAGCTCCAGATGAGGCCAGCCTGCAGGCCAGAGTCACCAGATCCATGTGAGGCCCTAGTGGGAACCGGAGTCACCAGGTAAATGTGAGTCTACAAAAACACCACAGTCACCAGGTCCAGGTGTGGTTTATGTGGGAACGAGAGTCACCAGGTCCACGTGAGACCCAGGTGGGGACCACAGTCCCCAGGTCCAGATTGAGGCCTAGGTGGGGGGACCAGAGTCATCAGGACCAGTTGAGGCCAAAGTGTGGAGCAAAGTTATCATGTCCAGGTGAGGCCCAGGTGGAGAACAGAGTAACCATGTCCCATTGATGCCAGGTGGGAAAAGAGTCACAAGGTCCAGACGAGGCCTAAGTGAGGTGTAGATTCACCAGGTCCTTTTTAGGCCCAGTTAAGGACCAGAGTCCCCAGCTCCGGGTGAGTCCCAGAGGTCGACCAGAGTCACCCGGTTCTCGTGATATCCAGGTGGTGACCAGAGTCAGCACGTCAGGGTGAGTCCCAAGGTCGGACGAGAATCACTAGGTCCAGGTGAGGCCCCGATGTGGAACTGAGAAACCAGGTCCCATGATGCCCATATGAGGACTTGAGTCACCAGGTCCAGGTGAGGTCCCTGTGGGAACCAGTCACCTCGTCCAGGTGAGGCCCCGGTGGGACCACACTCACCAGGTCCAGGTGAGGCCAAGTTATATAAGAGAGTATCCAGGTCCCAATGATGTCCAGGTAAGGACCAGAGTCAACAGGTCCAGGAGAGGCCCAAATATGGATCAGAGTCATTGTGTTCCAGGTGAGGCCAGATGGAGACCACAGGAACCAGGTCCAGGAGTGTCCCTTATGGGAACCAGAGCCGCCAGATCCAGGAGAGGTCCAGGTGGGACCACAGTCACAAGGTCCAGGTAAGGCACAGGTGGCAACAGGATTCACCAAGTCCAGGTGAGACCCAGGTGGCGACCATTCACCAGATCCAGGTGAGGACCTGCTAAGGACCAGATTCTCCAGGCCCAGTTGAAGCCCAAAGGGTTACAAGAGTCACCAGGTAAGGGTGAGGCCCAGAGGGGGAACCAGAGTAAACAGTTTAGTTTGAGGCCCCGAATGGGACCAGAGGTACCTGGTCAAAATTAGTCCCAAGTGTGGCATAGAGTATCCAGGTCCCAATGATGCCTGGGTGAGGACCAGAGTCACTAGGGCCATGCAGGCCCAGATGGGGAACAGAATCACTAGGTCCTGGTGAGGCATAGAATAAGACCATAGTCACCAGTATCATGTGAGCCCCTTGAGGGAACCAGAGCCACTCTATCTAGCTGAGTCCCAGGTCCATGTGAGGCCCACGTGAGGACCAGATTCATCAGCTCGAATTGAGGCATAGCTGGGGTCAAGAGTCACCAGGTCTGGGTGCGGCATAGGTGGGGCAAGATTCAGCAGTTCTGAGTTAAGTCAAATTGGGGACGAGAGACACCAGGTCCATGTGAGGACAAACTGAGTACCAGAGTCACCAGATCCAGGTGAGGTCCATGTTGGAAAGAGAGTCACCAGGTCCAGGAGAGGTCCAGAAGAGGACCAGAGTCATCCGATCCAGGTGAAGTCCAGGTGGAGACAAGAGTTACCAGGTACACGTGAGGCCCCGGTGGGGATCAGAGGCAACAGGTCCATGTGAGGCCGGCTTGGGGACCATGGTCAACAAGTCTACTTGAGGCCCAGATGTGGAACACAGTAAGCAGGTACAGGTGAGTACGCGGTTTTGACATAAGTCACCACGTCCAGGTGAGGCCCAGGTGGGGACCAGGATCACAAGATACAGGGTAGGCCCTTGAAAGTACCAGAGTCAACAGTTCGAGATCAGCGCAGGTGGCAACCAGGGTCAGCAGGTCCAAGTCAGGCCAAAGTGGGGTTCACATTCACTAGGCTACGGTGAGACCCAGAGGTAGATCAGAATCACCTGGTCCAGGTGAGGTCCAGTTGTGGAACACAGTCACCGGGTCCCAATTTTGCCCAGTTGAGGACCATGGTCAACAGGGCCAGGTGAGGCCCAGAAGGAGACCGGAGTCCCCAAAGCGGGTGAAGCCCAGGTGGGGACCACAGTCACCAGATCCAGGGTAGTCTCAGGTGCAGACCAGAATGACCAGGTCCACTTGAGGTGCAGGTGGCAACCACACTCACCAGGGCCCTGTGAGGCCCTGGTGGGGACCAGAGTCACGAGGTACATGAGAAGCTAGAAACACTGCAGCCACCAGGTCCACATGATGTCCATGTGGGAACGAGAATCACCAGTTACAGGGGAGGACCAGTTGTGGATCCGACTCAGCATGTCCAGGTGAGACCCAGGCGGGAACCAGTGTCAACATGTCCAGGTGTGGCCCAGGTGAAGACCAGAGTTAATAGGTCCGGCTAGGTCACTGTTAGTGAACAGTGAAACCGTATCCTGATGCTACCAAGGTGGGTATCAGAGACACCAGGTCCTGGTGAGGCCCACTTGGGACCAGAGACATGAGGTCCAGCTGAGGTCCCGATGGGAACCACAGCCACCAGGTCAGGTGAGGCCATGCTTAGGATAAGAGTCATCAGTTACCGGTGAACCCAAGGTGGATCCAGAGTCACCTGGTAAAGAAGAGGCCAAATCAGGACCAGAGTTACCAGGATCAGGTCAGTCCCAGTGGGGAATACAGTATCCATGTCCCGATGATGCCCAGGTAGAACCAGAGTCACCAGGTCCAAATGAAGCACAGTTGGGGAGAATATTCCCTAGGTCCCAGTGAGGCCCAGGTGAGAACCAGAGTCACCAGGTCTAGTTGAGGCCTAGAGGGGTACGAGATTCACCTGGTCTAGGTGACATCCACATGGGGACCAGAGTTACCACGTCAGGGTGAGGCCCAGAGTGGATCCAGAGTCATCATGTCCAGGTGAGGCTCAGGTGTGGTACAGAGTATCCTGTTCATAGTGGTCCACAGGGGAGGACCAGAGTCAGGAGATTGAGCTAGGCCCAGTTAGGATGAGAGTCACCAGTTCCAGGTGAGGCCAAGAAGGAGTCCACAGCAATCAGGTCCAGGTGGGGAACAAAGTTACCAGGACTGGGGGAGGCCCAGATGGGGACCAGATACACCCGGTCCACGTGATTCCCAGGTGGGGACCAGAGTCACTATGTCCAGATGAGGCCCAGGTGAGGACCAGAGTCACCAGGTCCAGGAGAGGTTCAGGTATGGACCAGGTTCACCAGTTCCAGGTGAAATCCAGGTGGGGACCAGAGTCACCAGATCCAGGTGAAGCCCAGGTGGGGACCAGAGTCACTAGGTTTAGATGAGGCCCAGGTGAGGACCAGAGTCACCAGATCTGGGAGAGGCCCAGTTGTGATCAGAGTTACCACTTCCAGGTGAGGCCAAGAAGGTGTCCACAGCAATCAGGTCCACGTGGGGAACAAAGTCACCAGGACTAGGTGATGCCCAGGTGGTGACCAGATTTACCAGTTCCGGGTGAGGACTAGGTAATAGGATCAGAGTCACCAGTTCAAGGTGAGGGCAAGAAAGAGTCCAGAGCAATCAGGTCCAGTTGGGGAACATAGTCACCAGGACTGGGTTAGGCCCAGATGGACCCAGATTCACCAGGTCCAGGTGAGGCCCATGTTGTGACCAGATTCCCCGGGTCTGGGAGTAGTCCAGGTAAGGGCCAGATTCACCAGGTCCAAGAGGCCCATGTGGGGACCTGAGTCACCAGGTATGGGTGAGGCCCAGGTGGCATCCCACTAATCAAGTCCAGGTGAGGCCAACCTGCAGGCCAGAGTCACCAGGCCCAGGGGAGGCCCAAGGGGTGACCAGAGTCACCAGGTAAGGGTGAGGTTAAGAGGGGGAACCAGAGTAACCAGTTTAGTTTGAGGCCCAGAATGGGACCAACGGTTCCTGGTAAAAGTAAGGCCCAGGTGTGGAATAGAGTATCCAGGTCCCAATGATGCCTGAGTGAGGACCAGAGTCACTAAGGCCATGCAGGCCCAGATGGGGAACAGAATCACTAGGTTCTGGTGAGGCATAGAATAAGACCACATTCAGCAGTATCAGGTGAGCCCCTAGTGGGAACCAGAGCCACTCTTTCCATTGAGTCCCAGGTGAATGTGAGGTCCACGTGAGGACCAGATTCATCAGGTCGAATTGAGGAATAGCTAGGGACAAGAGTCACCAGGTCTGGGTGCGTAATAGGAGGGGCAAGATTCAGCAGTTCTGAGTTAGGTCAAAGTGGGCAAGAGAGACACCAAGTCCAGGAGAGGTCCAGATTGGGACCAGAGTCACCAGATCCAGGTGAAGTCCAGATGGGGACCAGAGTCTCCAGATCCAGGTGAAGCCCAGGTGGGGACCAGAGTCTCTAGGTCCACATGAGGCCCAGGTGAGGACCAGAGTTACAAGGTACACGTGAGTCCTCGGTGGGGATCAGAGGCAACAGGTCCATGTGAGGCCGGCTAGGGTACCATGGTCAACAGGTCTACTTGAGGCCCAGGTGTGGAACGCAGTAAGCAGGTCCAGGTGAGTCCCCATGTTGACAAGAGTCACCACGTCCAGGTGAGGCCCAGGTTCGGACCAGGATCACCAGGTACAGGGGAGGCCCTTGAAAGATCCAGAGTCAACAGTTCGAGTTCAGGCGCAGGTTTCAACCAGGGCCAGCAGGTCTAAGTCAGGGGAAAGTGGGGTTCACAGTCACTAGGGAATGGTGAGACCCAGCGGGGCACCAGAGTCACGTGGTCCAGGTGAGGTCCAGTTGTGGAACACAGTCACCGCGTCCCAATTTTGCCCAGTTGAGGACCATGGTCAAAAGGGCCAGCTGAGGCCAAGATGGGGACCGGTGTCCCCAAATCCAGGTGAAGCCCAGCTGGGGACAACAGTCACCAGATCCAGGGTAGTCTCAGGTGCAGACCAGAATCAGCAGGTCCAGGTGAGGTGCAGTTGGCAACCACTCTCACCAGGTCCCGGTGAGGCCCTGGTGGGGACCAGAGTCACGAGGTACATGACAAACTAGAAAAACTGCAGCCACCAGGTCCACATGATATCCATGTGGGAACGAGAATCACCAGTTACAGGTTAGGACCAGGTGGGGATCTGACTCACAATTTCCAGGTGAGACACAGGTGGGAACGAGTGTCACCATGTGTAGGAGTGGCCCAGGTGAGGACCAGAGTTGATAGGTCCGGCTGGGTCACTGTTAGTGTACAGTGTAACCATATCCTGATGCTACCCAGGTGGGTACCAGAGACACCAGGTCCTGGTGAGGCCCAGGTGGGACCAGAGACATGAGGTCCAGGTGAGGTCGCGATGGGAACCACAGTCACCAGGTCAGGTGAGGCCATGCTTAGGATCAGAGTCACCAGTTACAGGTGAGGCCCAGGTGGAGCCAGAGTCACCTGGTAAAGAAGAGGCCAAAGTCAGGACCAGAGTTACCAGGATCAGGTCAGTCCCAGTGGGGAACAGAGTAACTATGTTCCGATGATGCCCAGGTAGACCCAGGGTCACCAGGTCCAGATGAGGCGCAGGTGGGGAGCATATTCACTAGGTCTCGGTGAGACCCAGTTGAGGACCAGTGTCACCAGGTATATTTGAGCCCTTGAGGGGTAACAGATTCAACTGGTCTAGGTGACATCCAGATGGGGACCAGAGTCACCATGTCAGGGTGAGGCCCCGAAGGGATCCAGAGTCATCATGTCCAGGTGAGGCTCAGGTGTGGAACAGAGTATCCAGGTCATAATGGTCCACAGGTGAGGACCAGAGTCACCAGATCTGGGTGAGGCCCAGTTAGGATCAGAGTCACCAGTTCCAGTTGAGGCCAAGAAGGAGTACACAGCAATCAGGTCCAGGTGGGGAACAAAGTCACCAGGACTGGGTGAGGCCCAGATGGGGCCAGATACACCAGGTCCAGGTGATTCCCAGGTGGTGACTAGGGTTACCAGGTCCGGTTGAGGACCAGGTAAGGACGAGATTCACCAAGATACTGGGGCCTACGTGGGGACCGGTGTCACCATGTATCGGTGAGGCCCAGGTGGCAAGCCCACTCACCAGGTCCAGGGGAGGCCAGCCTGCAGGCCAGAGTCACCAGATCCAGGTGAGGCCCTAGTGGGGACGGGATTCACAAGGTAAATGTGAGTCTACAAGAACACCACAGTCACCAGACCCAGGTGTGGTTCATGTGGGAACGGAAGTCACCAGGTCCAGCTGAGACCCAGTTGGGGACGACAGTCACCAGGTCCAGATTGAGACCTAGGTTTGGGGACGAGAGTCATCAGGACCAGTTGAGGCCAAAGTGTGCAGCAAAGTTATTATGTCCAGGTGGGGCCAGGTGGGGAACAGAGTAACCATGTCCCATTGATGCCAGGTGGGAAAAGAGTCACAAGGTCCAGACGAAGCCTAAGATTGGAGTAGATTCACCAGGTCCTGTTGAGGCCCACCTGAGGACCAGTGTCCCCAGCTCCGGGTGTGTCACCCAGTTCTGGTGATATCCATGTAGGGACCAGTGTCACAAGTCAGGGTGAGGCCCGAGGGGGAGAGAATCACTAGGTCCAGGTGAGGCCCTGATGTGGAACTGTGAAACCAGGTCCCAAGATGCCCATATGAGGACCTGAGTCACCAGGTCCAGGTGATGTCCCTGTGGGAACCAGTCACCCCGTCCAGGTGAGGCCCAGGTGGGACCACAGTCACCAGGTCATGGTGAGGCCTAGGTATATAAGAGAGTATCCAGGTCCCAATGATGCCCAGGTAAGTACCAGAGTCAACAGGTCCAGGAGAGGCCCAAATATAGATCAGAGTCATTGTGTTCCAGGTGAGGCCAGAGGGAGACCACAGGGAACAGATCCAGGAGAGCCCCATATGGGAACCAGAGCCACCAGATCCAGGGGAGGTCCAGGAGGGACCACAGTCACAAGGTCCAGGTGAGGCGCTGGTGGCAACATGATTCACCAAGTCCAGGTGAGGCCCACGTGGTGACCTGTCACCAGGGCCAGGTGCGGACAAGCTAAGGACCAGATTCACCAGGCCCAAGTGAAGCCCAAGGGGTGACCAGAGTCACAAGGTAAGGGTGAGGCACAGAGGGGAACCAGAGTTATCAGTTTAGTTTGAGGCCCAAAATGGGACCAGAGATCCCTGGTCAAACTAGGCCCAGGTGTAGCATAGAGTATCCAGGTCCCAATGATGCCTGGGTGAGGACCAGAGTCACTATGGCCATGCAGGCTCAGATGGGGAACAGAATCACTAGGTCCTGGTGAGGCATAGAATAAGACCACAATCACCAGTATCAGGTGTGCCCCTTGTGGGAACCAGAGCCACTCTATCCAGCTGTGTCCCAGGTCCATGTGAGGCCCACGTCAGGACCAGATGCATCAGGTCGAATTAAGGCATAGTTCGGGACAAGAGTCACCAGGTCTGGGTGCGGGCTAGGTGGGGCAAGATTCAGCAGTTCTGAGTTAGGTCAAAGTGGGGACGAGAGACACCAGGTCCAGGTGAGGCCAAACTGAGGACCAGAGTCACCAGATCCAGGTGAGGTCCATGTTGGAAAGAGAGTCACCAGGTCCAGGAGAGGTCCAGGTGGGGACCAGAGTCACCAGATCCAGGTGAAGTCCAGGTGGGGAGCAGAGTCACCAGATCCATGTGAAACCCAGGTGGGGACCAGAGTCACTAGGTCCTGATTAGGCCCAGGTGAGGATCAGAGTTACCAGATACACGTGAGCCCTTGGCGGGGATCAGAGCAAAAAGGTCCACGTGAGCCCGGCTTGGGGACCATGGTCAACAAGTCTACCTGAGGCCCAGGTGTGGAACACAGTAATCATGTCCAGGTGAGTCCCCGGTGGTGACAAGAGTCAACACGTCCAGTTGAGGCCCAATTGGGGACCAGGATCTCCAGGTACAGGGGAGGCCCTTGAGAGAACCAGAGTCAACATTCGAGGTCAGGCGCAGGTGGCAACCAGGGTCAGCAGGTCCAAGTCAGGCCAAAGTGGGGTTCACAGTCACTAGGGCATAGTGAGACCCACAGGGGGACCAGAGTCACCTTGTCCAGGTGAGATCCAGTTGTGGAACAGAGTCACCGGGTCCCAATTTTGCCCAGTTGAGGACCATGGTCAACAGGGCCAGGTGAGGCCAAGATGGGGACCGGAGTCCCCAAATTCAGGTGAAGCCCAGGTGGGGACCACAGTCACCAGATCCAGGGTAGTCTCAAGTGGAGACCAGAATCACCAGGTCCTGGTGAGGTGCAGGTGGCATCCACACTCATGAAGTCCCGGTGAGGCCCTGGTGGGGACCAGAGTCACGAGGTACATGAGAAGCTAGAAACACTGCAGCCACCAGGTCCACATGATGTCCATGTGGGAACGAGAATTACAAGTTACAAGTGAGGACCAGGTGGGGATCTGAGTCACCATGTCCAGGTGAGACCCTGGTGGGAACCAGTGTCACCATGTCCAAGTGTGGACCAGGTGAAGACGAGAGTTAATAGGTCCGGCCGGGTCACTGTTAGTGAACAGTGTAACCATATCCTGATGCTACTCAGGTGTGTACCAGATACAAGGTCCTGGTGAGTCCCAGTTGGGACCAGAGTCATGAGGACCAGGTGAGGTACCGATGGAAACCACAGTCACCAGGTCAGGTGAGGCCATGCTTACATCAGAGTCACCACTTACAGGTGAGGTCCATGGGGAGCCAGAGTCACATGGCACAGAAGAGGCGAAAGTCAGGACCAGAGTCACCACGATCAGGTCAGTCCCACTGGGAATAGAGTAACCACGTCCCGATGATGCCCAGGTAGAACCACAGTTACCAGGTCCAGGGGCGGCCAACCTAAAGGCCATGCAGTGGAACCATGTCCCGCTGAAGCCCAGGTAGGGAAGAGAGTCACCAAGTCCAAATGAGGCCCAGATGGAGCATATTCAATAGGTCCATGTGAGGCCCAGTTGAGGACCAGAGTCACCAGATCCAGGTGAAGCCAAGGTGGGGACCAGAGTCACTAGGTCCAGATGAGGCCCAAGTGAGGACCAGTGTTACCAGGTACACGTGATGCCCCGGTGGGAATCAGAGGAAACAGGTCCATATGAGGCAGGCTCCGGTACCATGGTCAACAGGACTACTTGAGGCCCAGGTGTGGAACACAGTAACCAGGTCCAGGTGAGTCCCCGGTGGTGACAAGGGGCACCACGTTCAGCTGAGTCCCAGGGGGGACCAAGATCACCAGGGACAGGGGAAGCCCTTGAATGAACCAGAGTCAACAGTTCGAGGTCAGGCGCAGGTGTCAACCTGGGTCAGCAGGTCCAAGTCAGGCCAAAGTCGGGTTCACAGTCACTAGGGCACGGTGAGACCCAGAGGGGGACCAGAGTCACCTGGTCCAGGTGAGGTCCAGGGGTGGAACACAGTCACCGGGTCCCAATTTTGCCAGTTGAGGACCATGGTTCACAGGGCCAGGTGAGGCCCAGATTGGGGATCCTCAATCTGGATCAGATTCACCAGTTCCAGTTGAGGCTAAGAAGGAGTCCACAGCAATCATGTCCGGATTGACGCCTAGGTCGGGGGACCAGAGTCATCAGGACTAGTTGAGGCCAAAATGTGGAGCAAAGTTATCATGTCCAGGTGAGGCCCAGGTGGGGAACAGACTAACCATGTCCCATTGATACCAGGTGGGAAAAGAGTCACAAGATCCAGAAGAGGCCTAAGTGAGGAGTAGATTCAACAGGTCCTGTTGAGGCCCAGTTGAGGACCAGTGTCCCCAGCTCCGGGTGAGTCCCAGAGGGGGACCAGAGTCACCCGGTTCTGGTGATATCCAGGTGGGGACCAGAGTCACCACGTCAGGGTGAGGACCATAATGGGACGAGAATCACTAGGTTCAGGTTAGGTCCCGATGTGGAACTGAGAAACCAGGTCCCATGATGCCCATATGAGGACCTGAGTCACCAGGTCCAGGTGAGGTCCCTGTGGGAACCAGTCACCTCGTCCAGGTGAGGCCCAGGTGGGACCACAGTCACCAGTATCATGTGAGCCCCTTGTGGGAACCAGAGCCACTCTATCCAGCTGAGTCCCAGTTCCATGTGAGGCCAACGTGAGGAGCAGATTCATCAGGTCGAATTGAGGCAAAGCTGGGGACAAGAGTCACCAGGTCTGCGTGCGGCCTAGGTGGGTCAAGAATCAGCAGTTCTGAGTTAGGTCAAAGTGGGGACGAGAGACACCAGGTCCAGGTGAGGCCAAACTGAGGACCAGAGTCACCAGATCCAGGTGAGTTCCAGGTGGGGACCAGAGTCACCAGATCCAGGTGAAGCCCAGGTGGGGACCAGAGTCACTAGGTCCAGATGAGGCCCAGGTGAGGACCAGAGTTACCAGGTACACGTGAGGCCCCGGTGGGGATCAGAGGAAACAGGTCTATGTGAGGCCGCCTTGGGGACCATGGTCAACAGGTCTACTTGAGGCCCAGGTGTGGAACACAGTAAGCAGGTCCTGGTGAGTCCCCCGTGGTGACAAGGGTCACCACGTTCAGGTGGGGCCCAGTTGCGGACCAGGATCACCAGGTACAGGGGAGGCCCTTGAAAGAACCAGAGTCAACAGTTCGAGGTCAGGCGCAGGTGGCAACCAGGGTCAGCAGGTCCAAGTCAGGCCAAAGTGGGGTTCACAGTAATTAGGGCACGGTGAGACCCAGAGGGGGACCAGAGTCACCTGGTCCAGGTGAGGTTCAGTTGTGGAACACAGTCACAGGTTCCCAATTTTGGCCAGTTGACGACCATGGTCAACAAGGCCAGGTGAGGCCCAGATGGGGACCGGAATCCCCAAATCCAGGTGAAGCCCAGGTAGGGACCACAGTCACCAATCCAGTGTAGTCTCGGGTGCAGACCAGAATCACCAGGTCCAGCTGAGGTGCAGGCGGCAACCACACTCACCAGGTCCCGGTGAGGCACTGGTGGGGACCAGAGTCACGAGGACATGAGAAGCTAGAAACACTGCAGCCACCAGGTTCACATTATGTCCATGTGGAAGCGAGAATCACCAGTTAAAGCTGAGGAACAGGTGGGGATCTGACTCACCATGTCCAGGTGAGAACCAGGTGGGAACGAGTGTCACCATGTCCAGGTGTGGCCCAGGTAAAGACCAGAGTTAATAGGTCCAGCTGGGACATTGTTAGTGAACAGTGTAACCATATCCTGATGCTACCCAGGTGGTTAGCAGAGACACCAGGCCCTGGTAAGGCCCAGGTGGGACCGGAGACCTGAGGTCCAGGTGAGGTCCCGATGGGAAGCACTGTCACCAGGTCAGATGAGGCCATGCGTAGGATCAGAATCACCAGTTACAGGTGAGGTCCAGGTGGAGCCAGAGTTACCTGGTACAGAAGAGTCCAAAGAGAGGACCAGAGTTAGCAGGATCAGGGGATTCCCAGTGTGGAATAGAGTAACATTGTACCGATGATGCCCAGGTAGGGATCAGAGTCACCAGGTAAAAATGAGGCTCAGATGGAGCATATTCACTACGTCCAGGTGAGGCCCAGTTGAGGATCACAGTCACCAGATATGGTTAAGTCCTAGAGGGGTACCAGAATCACCTGGACCAGGTGACATCCAGATGGGGACCAGAGTCACCAGGTCAGGGTGAGGCCCAGAGAGGTTCCAGAGTCATCATATCCAGATCGTAACCATGTCAGGGCAAGGCCCAGAGGGGATCCAGAGTCATCATGTCCAGGTGAGGCTCAGGTGTGGAACAGAGTATCCAGGTCATAATGGTCCACAGGTGAGGACCAGAGTCACCATATCTCGGAGAGGCCCAGTTAGGATCAGAGTTACCACTTCCAGGTGAGGCCAAGAGGGTGTCCACAGCAATCAGGTCCAGGTGGGGAACAAAGTCACCAGGACTAGGTGATGCCGAGGTGGTGACCAGATTTACCAGTTCCGGGTGAGGACTAGGTAAGGACCACATTCACCAGGTCCTAGTGAGGCCCACGTGGGGACCTGTGTCACCAGGCATGGGTAAGACGCAGGTGAGAACCCCACTCACCAGGTCAAGATAAGGCCAACCTGCAGGCCAAGCAGAGGAACCAGGTCCCAATGATGCCCAGGTGGGGACCAGAGTTACCAGGTCCAGGTGAGGCCAACCAGCAGGCCATGCAGTGGAACCATTTCCCGATGATGCCCAGTGAGTGACAAGAGTCACCAGGTCCAAATGAGGCCCAGATGGAGCATATTCACTAGGTCCAGGTGTGGCCCAGTTGAGGACAAGAGTCACCAGATCTGGTTGAGGCCTAGAGGGGTACCAGAATCACCTGGTGCAGGTGACATCCAGAGGGGGACCAGATCACCAGGTTTGGGTGAGGCCCAGGTGGCAACCCCACTCACCAGGTCCTGGTGAGACCAACCTGCAGGCCAAAGTCACCAGATCCAGGTGAGGCACTAGTGGGGACCGGAGTCACCAGGTAAATGTGAGTCTACAAGTACACCACAGTCACCAGGTCCAGGTGTGGTTCATGTGGGAACGAGAGTCACCAGGTCCAGGTGAGACCCAGGTGGGAACGACAGTCTCCAGGTCCAGATTGAGGCCTCAGATGGGGCCAGGGTCATCGGGACCAGTTGAGGTCAAAGTGCGGAGCAAAGTTATCTCGTCCATGTGAGGCCCAGGTGCGGAACAGAGTAACCATGTCCCATTGTTGCCAGGTGGGAAAAGAGTCAGAAGGTCCAGACGAGGCCTAAGTGAGGAGTAGATTCACCAGGTCCTGTTGAGGCCGAGTTGAAGACCAGTGACCCCAGCTCCGGGTGAGTCCCGAGGGGGACCAGAGTCACCCGGTTCTGGTGATATCCGGGGGGGGATTAGAGTCAGCACGTCAGGGTGAGGCCCAGAGAGGGACGAGAATCACTAGGTCTAGGTGAGGCCCCGATGTGGAACTGAGAAACCAGGTCCCATGATGTCCATATGAGGACCTGAGTCACCAGGTCCAGTTGAGGTCCCTGTGGGAAGCAGTCACCTCGTCCAGGTGAGGCCTAGGTGGTACCACAGTCACTAGGTCCAGGTGAGGCCCAGGTATATGAGAGAGTATCCAGGTCCCAATGATGCCTAGGTAAGGACCAGACTCAACAGGTCCATGAGAGGTCCAAATATGGATCAGAGTCATTGTGTTCCAGGTGAGGCCAGATGGAGACCACAGGAACCAGGTCCAGGATAGCCCCATATGGGAACCAGAGCCACCAGATCCAGGTGAGGTCCAGGTGGGACCACAGTCACAAGGTCCAGGTAAGGTGCAGGTGGCAACAGGATTCACCAAGGCCAGGTGAGACCCAGGTGGCGACCAGTCACCAATTCCAGGTGTGGACCAGCTAAGGACCAGATTCACCAGGCCCAATTGAAGCCCAAGGGGTGACCAGAGTCACCAGGTAAGGGTGAGGCCCAGAGGGTTAACCAGAGTAACCAGTTTAGTTTGAGGCCCAGAATGGGACCAGAGGTCCCTGGTCAATGTGAGGCCCAGGTGTGGAATAGAGTATCCACTTCCCAATGATTCCTGGGTGAGGACAAGAGTCACTAGGGCCATGCAGGCCCAGATGGGGAACAGAATCACTAGGTCCTGGTGAGGCATAGAATAAGACCACAATCACCAGTATCAGGTGAGCCCTTTGTGGGAACCAGAGCCACTCTATCCAGCTGAATCCCAGGTCCATGTAAGGCCCACGTGAGGACCAGATTCATCAGATCGAATTGAGGCATAGCTGGGGACAAGAGTCACCAGGTCTGGGTGCGGCCTAGGTGGGGCAAGATTCAGCAGTTCTGAGTTAGGTCCAAGTGGGGACGAGAGACACCAGGTCCAGGTGAGGCCAAACTGAGGACCAGAGTCACCAGATCCAGGTAAGGTACATGTTGGAAAGAGAGTCACCAGGTGCAGGAGAGGTCCAGGTGGGGACCTGAGTCACCAGATCCAGGTGAGGTACAGTTGGGGACCAGAGTCACCAGATCCAGGTGAAGCCCAGGTGGGGTCCAGAGTCACTAGGTCCAGATGAGGCCCAGATGAGGGCCAGAGTTACCAGGTACACGTGAGGCCCCGGTGGGGATCTGAGGCAACAGGTCATGGGAGGCCGGCTTGGGGACCATGGTCAACAAGTCTACTTGAGGCCCAGATGTGGAACACAGTAAGCAGGTCCAGGTGAGTACGCGGTTGTGACATGAGTCACCACGTCCAGGTCAGGCGCAAGTGGGGACCAGGATCACCAGGTACAGTGGAGGCCCTTGAAAGTACCAGAGTCAACAGTTTGAGGTCAGGCGCAGGTGGCAACCAGGGTGAGCAGGTCCAAGTCAGGGCAAACTTGGGTTCACAGTCACTAGGGCGTCGTGAGACCCAGAGGGAGACCAGAATCACCTGGTCCAGGTGAGGTCCAGTTGTGGAATACAGTCACCGGGTCCCAATTTTGCCCAGTTGAGGACCATGGTCAACAGGGCCAGGTGAGGCCCAGATGGAGACCACAGTCCCCAAAACAGGTGAAGCCCAGGTGGGGACCACAGTCACCAGATCCAGGGTAGTCTCAGGTGCAGACCAGAATGACCAGGTCCACTTGAGGTGCAGGTGGCAACCACACTCACCAGGTCCCGGTGAGGCCCTGGTGGGGACCAGAGTCACGAGGTACATGAGAAGCTAGAAACACTGCAGCCACCAGGTCCACATGATGTCCACGTGGGAACGAGAATCACCAGTTACAGGGGAGGACCAGTTGTGGATGCGACTCACCATGTCCAGGTGAGACCCAGGTGGGAACCAGTGTCAACATGTCCAGGTGTGGCCCAGGTGAAGACCAGAGTTAATAGGTCCCGCTGGGTCACTGTTAGTGAACAGTGTAACCGTATCCTGATGCTACCAAGGTGGGTACCAGAGACACCAGGTCCTGGTGAGGCCCATTTGGGACGAGAGACATGAGATCCAGGGGAGGTCCCGATGTGAACCACAGTAACCAGGTCAGGTGAAGCCATGCTTAGGATCAGAGTCACCAGTTACCGGTGAACCCAAGGTGGATCCAGAGTCACCTGGTACAGAAGAGGCCAAAGGCAGGACCAGAGTAGACATGATCAGGTCAGTCCCAGTGGGGAATACTGTAACCATTTCCCGAGGATGCCCAGGTAAAACCAGAGTCACCATGCCCAGATGCGTCGCAGGTGGGGAGCATGTTCACTAGGTCCCGGTGAGGCCCACTTGGGGCCCAGAGTCACCAGGTCAAGTTGAGGCCTAGAGGGGTACCAGGTTCACCTGGTCTAGGTGAAATCCAGATGGGGACCAGAGTCACCATGTCAGGCTGAGGCCCAGAGGGGATCCAGAGTCATCATGTCCAGGTGAGGCTCACGTGTGGAACAGAGAATCCAGTTCATAATGATACACAGGTGAGGACCAGAGTCACTAGATCAGGGTGAGGCCCAGTTAGTATCAGAGTCACCAGTTCCAGGAGAGGCCAAGAAGGAGTCCACAGCAATCAGGTCCAGTTGGGGAACAAAGTCACCAGGAATGGATGACCCCAGATGGGGACCAGATTCACCAGGTCCAGGTGATTCCCAGGTGGTGACCTGAGTTAACAGTTCCGGGTGAGGACCAGGTAAAGTCCAGATTCACCAGGTCCAAGTGAGGCCCACGTGGGGACCTGTGTCACCAGGCATGGGCGAGGCCCATGTGGCAACCCCACTCATCAGGTCCAGGTGAGGCGAAACTGCAGGCCATGCAGAGGAACCATGTCTCGATGATGCCCAGGTAAGGACGAGATTTAACAGGTCCAGGTGAGGCCAACCTACAGGCCATGCAGTGAAACCATGTCCCGATGATGCGGAGGTTGGGATCAGAATCACCAGGTCCAATGAGACCCAGATGGAGCATATTTACTAGGTCCAGGTGAGGTGCAGTGGAGTACCAGAGTCACAAGACCTGGTTGAGGCCTAGAGGGGTACCAGAATCACCTGGTCCAGGTGACATCCAGATGGGGACCAGAGTCACCAGGTCAGGATGAGGCCCAGAGAGGTTCCAGAGTCAACATGTCCAGGTGAGGCTAGGTGTGGAACAGAGTCACCAGGTACCAAAGATGCCCAGGTGAGGACCAGAGTCACCAGGTCTGGGTAATGCGCAGATAGGATCAGAGTCACCAGTTCAAGGTGAGGCCAAGAAATTGTCCACAGCAATCATCCAGGTGGGGAACAAAGTCACCAGGACTGGGTGATGCCCAGATGGGGACCAGATTGACCAGGTCCAGGTGAGGCCCAGGGCGTGACCAGAGACCCCGGGTATCGGAGACGACCAGGTAAGGACCAGATTCACCAGGTCCAAGAGGCCGACGAGGGGCCTGTGTCCCCAGGTACGGGTGAGGCACAGGTGGCAACCACACTCACCAGGTCCAGGAGAGGCCATCTTTCGCGCCATGCAGAGGAACCGTGTCCCGATGATGCCCATGTAGGAACCAGAGTTACCAGGTCCAGGTGATGCCAACCTGCAGGCAATGCAGTGGAACCATGTACCGATGATGCCGAGGGAGGGACCAGAGTCACCAGGTCCAAATGAGGCCCAGATGGAGCATATTCACTAGGTCCAGGTGAGGCCCAGTTGAGGACCAGAGTCACCAGATCTGGTTGAGGCTCAGAGGGGTACCAAAATCACCTGGTCCAGGTGACATCCAGATGGGGACCAAAGACACCAGGACAGGGTGAGGCCCAGAGAGGTTCCAGAGTCATCATGTCCAGGTTAGGCTCAGGTGTGGAACTGAGTCACCAGGTACCAAGATGCCCACATGAGGACCAGAGTCAACAGATCTGGGTGACGCTCAGATAGGATCAGAGTCACCAGTTGCAGGTGAGGCAAAGAAAGAGTCCACAGCAATCAGTTCCAGGTGGGGAACAAAGTAATCAGGACTGGGTGAGGCCCAGATGGGGACCAGTTTCCCTTCTCCAGGTGAGGCCCAGGTGATGACCAGAGTCCCCAGGTTGGGAGAAGAAGCGGTAAGGACTAGATTCACCAGGTCCAAGAGGCCCACGTGGGGATCTGTGTCACCAGGCATGTGTAAGATCCAGGTGGGAACCCCACTCACCAGGTCAAGATGTCCCGATGATGCCCAGGTAGGGACCAGAGTTACCAGGTCCAGGTGAGGCAAACCAGCAGGCCATGCAGTGGAACCATTTCCAGATGATGCCCAGTGAGTGACCAGAGTCACCAGGTCCAAATGAGGCCCAGATGGAGCATATTCACTAGGTCCAGGTGAGGCCCACTTGAGGACAAGAGTCACCAGATCTAGTTGAGTCCTAGAGGGGTTCCAGAATCACCTGGTCCAGGTGACATCCAGATGGGGACCAGATCACCAGGTCAGGGTGAGGCCCAGAGAGGTCCCAGAGACATCATGTCCAGGTGAGGCTCAGGTGTGGAACAGAGTAACCAGGTACCAATGATGCCCAGGTGAGGACGAGAGTCACCAGGTCTGGGTGACGCACAGATCGGATCAGAGTCACCAGTTCAAGGTGAGGGCAAGAAAGAGTCCAGAGCAATCAGGTCCAGTTGGGGAACATAGTCACCAGGACTGGGTTAGGCCCAGATGGGGACCAGATTCACCAGGTCCAGGTGAGGCCCATGTTGTGACCAGATTCCCCGGGTCTGGGAGAAGTCCAGGTAAGGGCCAGATTCACCAGGTCCAAGAGGCCCATGTGGGGACCTGAGTCACCAGGTATGGGTGAGGCCCAGGTGGCATCCCACTAATCAAGTCCAGGTGAGGCCAACCTGCAGGCCAGAGTCACCAGGCCCAGGGGAGGCCCAAGGGGTGACCAGAGTCACCAGGTAAGGGTGAGGTTAAGAGGGGGAACCAGAGTAACCAGTTTAGTTTGAGGCCCAGAATGGGACCAGCGGTTCCTGGTAAAAGTGAGGCCCAGGTGTGGAATAGAGTATCCAGGTCCCAATGATGCCTGAGTGAGGACCAGAGTCACTAAGGCCATGCAGGCCCAGATGGGGAACAGAATCACTAGGTTCTGGTGAGGCATAGAATAAGACCACATTCAGCAGTATCAGGTGAGCCCCTAGTGGGAACCAGAGCCACTCTTTCCAGCTGAGTCCCAGGTGAATGTGAGGTCCACGTGAGGACCAGATTCATCAGGTCGAATTGAGGAATAGCTAGGGACAAGAGTCACCAGGTCTGGGTGCGTAATAGGTGGGGCAAGATTCAGCAGTTCTGAGTTAGGTCAAAGTGGGCAAGAGAGACACCAAGTCCAGGAGAGGTCCAGATTCGGACCAGAGTCACCAGATCCAGGTGAAGTCCAGATGGGGACCAGAGTCTCCAGATCCAGGTGAAGCCCAGGTGGGGACCAGAGTCTCTAGGTCCAGATGAGGCCCAGGTGAGGACCAGAGTTACAAGGTACACGTGAGGCCCCGGTGGGGATCAGAGGCAACAGGTCCATGTGAGGCCGGCTTGGGGACCATGGTCAACAGGTCTACTTGAGGCCCAGGTGTGGAACACAGTAAGCAGGTCCAGGTGAGTCCCCATGGTGACAATGTCACCACGTCCAGGTGAGGCCCAGGTTCGGACCAGGATCACCAGGTACAGGGGAGGCCCTTGAAAGAACCAGAGTCAACAGTTCGAGTTCAGGCGCAGGTTTCAACCAGGGTCAGCAGGTCTAAGTCTGGGGAAAGTGGGGTTCACAGTCACTAGGGAATGGTGAGACCCAGAGGGGCACCAGAGTCACGTGGTCCAGGTGAGGTCCAGTTGTGGAACACAGTCACCGCGTCCCAATTTTGCCCAGTTGAACACCATGGTCAACAGGGCCTGGTGAGCCTCACATGGGGACGAGAGTCCCCAAATCCAGGTGAAGCCCAGGTGGGGACCACAGTCACCAGATCTAGGGTAGTCTCAGGTGCAGACCAGAATCACCAGGTCCAGGTGAGGTGCAGGTGGCAACCACACTCACCAGGTCCCGGTGAGGCCCTGGTGGGGACCAGTGTCACAAGATACATGACAAACTAGAAACACCGCAGCCACCAGGTCCTATGATGTCCATGTGGGAACGAGAATCAACAGTTATAGGTTAGGACCAGGTGGGTATCTGACTCACCATTTCCAGGTGAGACCCAGGTGGGAACGAGTATCACCATGTCCAGGTGTGGCCCAGGTGAAGACCAGAGTTAATAGGTCCGGCTGGGTCACTGTTAGTGAACAGTGTAACCATATCCTGATGCTACCCAGGTGGGTACCAGAGACACCAGGTCCTGGCGAGGCCCAGGTGGGACCAGAAACATGAGGTCCAGGTGAGGTCCCGATGGGAACCACAGTCACCAGGTCAGGAGAGGCCATGCTTTGGATCTGAGTCACCAGTTACAGGTAGGCCCAGGTGGAGCCAGAGTCACCATGTCCAGATGAGGCGAAGTTGGGGAGCATATTCACTACGTCCCGTTGAGGCCCAGTAGAGGACCAGAGTCACCAGGTCTAGTTGAGGCCTAGAGGGGTACCAGATTCACCTGGTCTAGGTGCCGTCCAGATGGGGACCAGATTCACCATGTCAGGGAGAGGACCAGAGGGGATCCAGAGTCATCATGTCCAGGTGTGTCTCAGGTGTGGAACAGAGTATCCAGGTCATAATGATCCACAGGTGAGGACCAGAGTCAACAGATCTGGGTGAGGCCGAGTTAGGATCAGAGTCAACAGTTCCAGGTGAGGGCCATAAGGAGTACACAGCAATCAGGGCCAGGTGGGGAAAAAAGTCACCAGGACTGGGTGAGGCCCAGATGGGGACCAGAATCACAATGTCCAGGTGATTCCCAGGTGATGACCAGAGATACCAGTTCCGGGTGAGGACAAGGGAAGGACCAGATTCATCAGGTCCACGTGAGGCCCACGTTGGGACCTGTGTCACCAGGCATGGGTGAGTCTCAGGTGAAAACCCCACTCACTAGGTCCAAGTGAGGCCAACCTGCAGGCCATGCCGAGGAACCATGTCCTTATGATGCCCAGGTGGGGTCTAGAGTTATCAGGTCCAGGTGAGGCACACCTGCAGGCCATGCAGTGGAACCATGTCCCGGTAATGCCCAGGTAGGGATCAGAATCACCATGTCCAAATGAGGCCCAGATGGAGCATATTCACTAGGTCTAGGTGAGGCCCAGTTGAGGACCAGAGTCACCAGATCTGGTTGAGCCCTATAAGGGTACCAGAATCACCTGGTTCAGGTGACAACGAGATGGGGACCAGAGTCACCAGGTCAGGGTGAGGCCCAGAGAGATTCCAGAGACATCATGTCCAAGTGAGGCTCAGGTGTGGAACAGAGTCACCAGGTACCAATGATGCCCAGTTGAGGACCAGATTCACTAGGTCTGGGTGACGCGCAGATAGGATCAGAGTCACCAGTTCCAGGTGAGGCCAAGAAGGCGTCCACAGCAATCAGGTCCATGTGGGGAACAAAGTCACCAGGACTGGATGAGGCCCAGATGGGGACCAGATTCACCAGGCCCAGGTGATTCCCAGGTGGTAACCAGAGTTACCAGTTCCGGGGAAGGACCAGGTAAGGACCAGATTCACCAGGTCCAATTGAGGCCCACGAGGGGACCTGTGTCACCATGTATGGGTGAGGCACAATTGGCAACCCCACTCACCAGGTCCAGGTGAGGCCAACCTGCAGGTGATGGAGAGGAACCGTGTCCAGATGATGCCCAGGTAGGGAACAGAGTTACCAGGTCCAGGTGAGGCCAACCTGCAGGCCATGCAGTGGAACCATGTCCCGATGATGCCCAGGTAGGGACCAGAGTTACCAGGTCCAGGTGAGTCCAACCTGCAGGCCATGCAGTGAAACCATGTCCCGATGATGCCCATTAGAGACCAGGGTCACCAGGTCCAAATGAGGCCCAGATGGAGCATATTCACTAGGTCCAGGTGAGGCCCAGTTGAGGACCAGAGTCACCAGATCTGGTTGAGGCCGAGAGGTGTACAAGAATCCCCTGGTCCAGGTGACATCCAGATGGGGACCACAGTCACCAGGGAAGGGTGAGGCCCAGAGAGGTTCCAGAGTCATCATGTCCAGGTGAGGCTCAGGTGTAGAACAGAGTCACCGGGTACCAATGATGCCCAGGTGAGGACCAGAGTCACCAGGTCTGGGTGACGCGCAGATAGGATCAGAGTCACCAGTTACAGGTGAGGCCAAGAAGGAGTCCACAGCAATCAGGTCCAGGTGGGGAACAAAGTCACCAGGACTGGGTGAGGCCCAGATGGGGACCAGATTGACCAGGTCCAGGTGAGGCCCAGGGCGTGACCAGAGACCCCGGGTATCGGAGACGACCAGGTAAGGACCAGATTCACCAGGTCCAAGAGGCCGACGAGGGGCCTGTGTCCCCAGGTACGGGTGAGGCACAGGTTGCAACCAAACTCACCAGGTCCAGTAGAGGCCATCCTTCGCGCCATGCAGAGGAACCGTGTCCCGATGATGTACATGTAGGAACCAGAGTTACCAGGTCCAGGTGATGCCAACCTGCAGGCCATGCAGTGGAACCATGTCCCGATGATGCCCAGGCAGGGACCAGAGTCACCAGGTCCAAATGAGGCCCAGATGGAGCATATTCACTAGATCCAGGTGAGGCCCAGTTGAGGACCAGAGTCACCAGATCTGGTTGAGGCTCAGAGGGGTACCAGAATCACCTGGTCCAGGTGACATCCAGATGGGGACCAGAGTCACCAGGACAGGGTGAGGCCCAGAGAGGTTCCAGAGTCATCATGTCCAGGTGAGGTTCAGGGGTGGAACTGAGTCACCATGTACCAATGATGCCCAGATGAGGACCAGAGTCACCAGATCTGGGTGACGCGCAGATAGGATCAGAGTCACCAGTTCCAGGTGAGGCCAAGAAGGAGTCCACAGCAATCAGTTCCAGGTGGGGAACAAAGTAACCAGGACTGGGTGAGGCCCAGATGGGGACCAGTTCACCTTGTCCAAGTGAGGCCCAGGTGATGACCAGAGTCCCCAGGTTGGGAGAAGAAGAGGTAAGGACCAGATTCACCAGGTCCAAGAGGCCCACGTGGGGACCTGAGTCACCAGGTATGGGTGAGCCACAGGTGGCAATCCCACTCACCAGGTCCAGGTGAGGCCAACCTGCAGGCCATATGCGGAATCATGTTCCGATGATGCCCAGGTAGGGACGACAGTCACCAGGTCCAAATGAGGCCCAGATGGAGCATATTCACTAGGTCCAGGTGAAGCCAATTGAGGACCAGTGTCACCAGAACTGGTTGAGGCCTAGAGGGGTACCAGAATTACCTGGTCCAGGTTACATCCTAATGGGGACCAGAGTCACCAAGTCAGGTGAGGCCATGCTTAGGATAAGAGTCACCAGTTACAGGAGAGGCCCAGGTGGAGCCAGAGTCACCTGGTACAGAAAATGCCAAAGTCAGACCAGTGTTACAAGGATCAGGTCACTCCCAGTGGGGAATAGAGTAACCATGTCCCGATGATGCCCACGTAGAACCAGAGTCATCATGTACAGATGAGGCGCAGTTGGGGAGCATATTCACTAGGTCCCGGGCAGACCCAGTTGAGGACTAGAGTCACCAGGTTTGGTTGAGGCCTAGAGGGGTACCAGATTCACCTGGTTAGGTGACATCCAGATGGGGACCAGAGTAACCATGTCAGGGTGAGGCCCAGAGGTGATCCAGAGTCATCATGTCCAGGTGAGGCTCAGGTGTGGAACAGAGTATCCAGGTCATAATGGTCCACAGGTGAGGACCAGAGTCACCAGATCTGGAAGAGGCCCAGTTAGGATCAGAATTACCACTTCCAGGTGAGGCCAAGAAGGAGTCCACAGCAATCAGGTCCAGGTGGGGAACAAAGTCACCAGGACTATGTGATGCCCAGGTGGTGACCAGATGTACCAGTTCCGGGTGAGGACTAGGTAAGGACCACATTCACCAGGTTCAAGTGAGGCCCACGTGGGGACCTGTGTCACCAGGCATGGGTAAGACCCACGTGGGAACCCCACTCACCAGGTCAAGATGAGGCGAACCTGCAGGCCATGCAGAGGAACCATGTCCCGATGATGCCCAGTAGGGACCAGAGTTACCAGGTCCAGGTGAGGCCAACCAGCAGGCCATGCAGTGGAACCATTTCCCGTTGATGCTCAGTGAGTGACCAGAGTCACCAGGTCCAAATGAGGCCCAGATGGAGCATATTCACTAGGTCCAGGTGAGGCCCAGTTGAGGAAAAGAGTCACCAGATCTGGTTGAAGCCTAGAGGGGTACCAGAATCACCTGGTCCAGGTGACATCCAGATGGGGATCAGATCACCAGGTCAGGGTGAGACTCAGAGAGGTCTCAGAGACATCAAGTCCAGGTGAGGCTCAGGTGTGGAACAGAGTAACCAGGTACCAATGATGCCCAGGTGAGGACCAGTTTCAACAGGTCTCGGTGACGCACAGATAGGATCAGAGTCACCAGTTCCAGGTGAGGCTAAGAAAGGGTCCAGAGCAATCAGGTCCAGGTGGGGAACATAGTCACCAGGACTGGGTGAGGCCCAGATGGGGGCCAGATTCACCAGGTCAGGGTGAGGCCCAGGTTGTGACCAGATTCCCCGGGTCTGGGAGAAGACCAGGTAAGGACCAGATTAACCAGGTCCAAGAGGCCCACGTGGGGACCTGAGTCACCAGGTATGGGTAAGGCCCACGTGGCATCCCACTAACAAAGTCCATGTGAGGCCAACCTGCAGGGCAGAGTCACCAGATTCAGGTGAGGCCCAGGTATATAAGAGAGTATCCAGGTCCCAATGATGCCTGGGTCAGGACCAGAGTCACTAGGGCCATGCAGGCCCAGATGGGGAACAGAATCACTAGGTCCTGGTGAGGCATACAATAAGACCACAGTCACCAGTATCAGTTGAGATCCTTGTGGGAACAAGAGCCACTCTAACAAGCTGAGTCCCAGATCCATGTGAGGCCTACGTGAGGATCAGATTCATCAGGTCGAATTGAGGCATAGCTGGGGACAAGAGTCACCAGGTCTGGGTTAGGGCAAACTGAGGACCAGTGTCACCAGATCCAGGTGAGGTCCAGGTGGGGACCAGAGTCACCAGATCCAGGTGAAGACCAGGTGGGGACCAGAGTCACTAGGTCCAGATGAGGCCCAGGTGAGGACCAGAGTTACCAGGTTCATGTGAGGCCCCGGTGGGGATCAGAGGCAACAGGTACATGTGGGGCCGCCTTGGGGACCATGGTCAACACGTTTACTTGAGGCCCAGGTGTGGAACACAATAAGCAGGTCCAGGTGAGTCCCCGGTGTTGACAAGAGTCACCACGTCCAGGTGAGGCTCAGGTGGGGACCAGGATCACCAGGTACAGGGGAGGCCCTTGAAAGAACCAGAGTCAACAGTTCGAGGTCAGGCGCAGGTGGCAACCAGCGTCAGCAGGTCCAAGTCAGGCCAAAGTGGGGTTCACAGTCACTAGGGCACGGTGAGACCCAGAGGAGGACCAGAGTCACCTGTTCCAGGTGAGGTCCAGTTGTGGAACACATTCAACGGGTCCCAATTGTGCCCAGTTGAGGACCATGGTCATCAGGGCCAGGTGTGGCCCAGATGGGGCCGGAGTCCCCAAATCCAGGTGAAGCCCAGGTGGGGACCACAGTCACCAGATCCAGGGTAGTCTCAGGGGCAGACAAGAATCAGCAAAGTCCAGGTGAGGTGCAGGTGGCAACCACACTCAACAGGTCCCGGTGAGGCCCTGGTGGGGACCAGAGCCACGAGGTGCATGAGAAGCTAGAAACACTGCAGCCAGCAGGTCCAAATGAAGTCCATGTGGGAACGAGAATCACCAGTTACATTGAGGCCCAGGTGGGGATCAGACTCACCATGTCCAGGTGAGACCGAGGTGGTAACCAGTGTCACCATGTCCATGTGTGGCGAGGTGAAGACCAGAGATAATAGGTCCGGCAGGGTCACTGTTAGTGAACAGTGTAACCATATCCTGATGCTACCCAGGTGGATACGAGAAACACCAGGTCCTGGTGAGGCCCACGTGAGAACAGAGACATGAGGACCAGGTGAGGTCCGGATGGGAACCACAGTCACCAGGTCTGGTGAGGCGATGATTTGGATCAGAGTCACCAGTTACAGGTTAGGCCCAGGTGGAGCCAGAGTCACCTGGTACAGAAGAGGCCAAAGTCAGGAGCAGAGTTACCAGGATAAGGTCAGTCCCAGTGAGGAATAGAGTAACCATGTGCCGATGATGCCCAGGGAGAACCAGAGTCACCAGGTCCAGATGAGGCGCAGGTGGGGAGCATGTTCACTAGGTCCTGGTGAGGCCCAGTTGAGGACCAGAGTCACCAGGTCAAGTTGAGGCCTAGAGGGGAACCAGGTTAACCTGGTCTAGGTGATATCCAGAAGGGGACCAGCGTCACCATGTCAGGGTGAGGCATAGAGGGGCTCCAGAGTCATCATGTCCAGGTGAGTCTCAGGTGTGGAGCAGAGAATCCAGGTCATAATGGTCCACAGGTGAGGACCAGAGTGACCAGATCTGGGTGACGCGCAGATAGGATCAGAGTCCAGGTGAGGCCAAGAAAGAGTCCACAGAAATCAGGTCCAGGTGGGGAACAAAGTCACCAGGACTGGGTGAGGCCCAGATGGGGACCAGATTCACCAGGTCCAGGTGAGGCCCAGGTGTTGAGCAGAGTCCCTGGGTCTGGGAGAGGACCAGGTAAGGACCAGATTCACCAGGTTCAAGAGGCCCACGTGGGGAATTAGTCAACAATTGTGGGTTAGGCCCAGGTGGCAAGACCACTCACCAGGTCCAGGTGATGCCAAGCTGCAGGCGAGGGTCACCAGATCCATGTGAGACCCTAGTGGGGACCGGAGTCACCAGGTAAATGTGAGTCTACAAGAATACCACAGTCACCAGGTCCAGGTGTGGTTCATGTGGGAACGAGAGTCACCAGGTCCAGGTGAGACCCAGGTGGGGACCACAGTCACCAGGTGCAGTTTGTGGCTTACGTGGGTGGACCAGAGTCATCAGGACCATTTGAGACCAAAGTGTGCAGCAAATTTATCATGTCCAAGTGAGGCCCAGGTGGGGAACAGAGTAACCATGTCCCATTGATGCCAGGTGGGAAAAGAGTCACAAGGTCCAGATGAGGCCTAAGTGAGGAGTAGATTCACCAGGTCCTTTTGAGGCACAGTTGAGGACCAGTGTCACCAGCTCCGGGTGAGTCCCAGAGGGGGACCAGAGTCACCCGGTTCTGGTGATATCCATGTGTGGACCAGAGTCACCACGTCAGGGTGAGGCCCAGACGGGGACGAGAATCACTAGGTCCAGGTGAGGCCCCGATGTGGAACTGAGAAACCAGGTCCCATGATGCACATTTGAGGACCTGAGTCACCAGGTCCAGGTGAGGTCCCTGTGGGAACCAGTGACCTCATCCAGGTGAGGCCCAGGTGGGACCACATTCACCAGGTCCAGGTGAGGCACAGGTATATAAGAGAGTATCCGGGTCCCAATGATGCCCACGTAAGTACCAGAGTCAACAGGTCCATGAGAGGCACAAATATGGATCAGAGTCATTGTGTTCCAGGTGAGGCCAGATGGAGACCACAGGAACCAGGTCCAGGAGAGCCCCATATGGGAACCAGAGACACCAGATCGACTTGAGGTCCACGTGGGACCACAGTTACAAGGTCCAGGTGAGGCGCTGTTGGCACCAGGGTTCACCTAGTCCAGGTGAGGCCCAGGTGGCGACCAGTCACCAGATCCAGGTGCGGACCAGCTAAGGACCAGATTCACCAGGCCGAAGTGAAGCCCAAGGGGTGACCAGAGTCACCAGGTAAGGGTGAGGACCAGAGGGGGAACCAGAGTAACCAGTTTAGTTTGCGGCCCAGAATGGGACCAAAGGTCCCTGGTCAAAGTGAGGCCCAGGTGTGGAATAGAGTATCCAGGTCCCAATGGTTCCTGGGTGAGGACCAGAGTCACTAGGGCCATGCAGGCCCAGATGGGGAACAGAATCACTAGGTCCTGGTGAGGCATAGAATAAGACCACAGTCAGTAATATCAGGTGAGCCCCTTGTGGGAACCAGAGCCACTCAACCAGCTGAGTCCCAGGTCCATGTGAGGCCCACGTGAGGACCAGATTCATCAGGTCGAATTGAGGCATAGCTGGGGACAAGAGTTACCAGGTCTGGGTGCGGCCTAGGTGTGGCAAGATTCAGCAGTTCTGAGATAGGTCAAAGTGGGGACGAGAGACACCAGGTCCAGGTGAGGCCAAACTGAGGACCAGAGTCACCAGATCCAGGTGAGGTCCAGGTGGGGACCAGAGTCACTAGGTCCAGATGAGACCCAGGTGGGGACCAGAGTTACCAGTTACAGGTGAGGCCCAGCTGGGGATCAGAGACAACAGGTCCATGTGAGGCCGGCTTGGGGATCATGGTCAACAGGACTACTTGAGGCCCTGGTGTGGAACACAGTAAGCAGGTCCAGGTGAGTCCCCGGTGGTGACAAGAGTCACCACGTCCAGGTGAGGCCCAGGTGGCGACCAGTCACCATATCAAGGTCCGGAACAGAAGGACCAGATTCTCCAAGCCCAAGTGAAGTCCAACGAGTGACCAGAGTCACCAGGTCAGGGTGAGGCCCAGTTGGGACCAGAGACATGAGGTCCAGGTGAGGCCCCGATGGGAAACACAGTCCCAGGTCCATGTGAGGCCAAACTGAGTACCAGAGTCACCAGATCCAGGTGAGGTCCATGTTGGAAAGAGAGTCACCAGGTCCAGGAGAGGTCCAGAAGGGGACCAGAGTCACCAGATGCAGGTGAAGTCCAGGTGGGGACCAGAGTCACCAGATGCAGGTGAAGCCCAGGGGGGCACAGAGTCACTAGGTCCAGATGAGGCCCAGGTGAGGACCAGAGTTACCAGGTACACGTGAGGCTCCGGTGGGGATCAGAGGCAACAGGTCCATGTGAGTCCGGCTTGGGGACCATGGTCAACAAGTCTACTTGAGGCCCAAATGTGGAACACAGTAAGCAGGTATAGGTGAGTACGCGGTATGACATGAGTTACCACGTCCAGGTGAGGCGCAGGTGGGGACCAGGATCACAAGATACAGGGTAGGCCCTTGAAAGTACCAGAGTCAACAGTTCGAGGTCAGGCGCAGGTGGCAACCAGTGTCAGCAGGTCCAAGTCAGGCCAAAGTGGGGTTCACAGTCACTAGGGTACGGTGAGACCCAGAGGTTGATCAGAATCACCTGGTCTAGGTGACGTCGAGTTGTGGAACACAGTCACCGGGTCCCAATTTTGCGCAGTTGAGGACCATGGTCAACAGGGCCAGGTGAGGCCCAGATGGAGACCGGAGTCCCCAAAGCGGGTGAAGCCCAGGTGGGGACCACAGTCACCAGATCCAGGGTAGTCTCAGGTGTAGACCAGAATGACCAGGTCCACTTGAGGTGCAGGTGGCAACCACACTCACCAGGTCCCTGTGAGGCCCTGGTGGGGACCAGAGTCACGAGGTACATGAGAAGCTAGAAACACTGCAGCCACCAGGTCCACATGATGTCCATGTGGGAACGAGAATCACCAGTTACAGGGTAGGACCAGTTGTGGATCCGACTCAGCATGTCCAGGTGAGACCCAGGTGGGAACCAGTGTCACCATGTCCAGGTGTGGCCCAAGTGAAGACCAGAGTTAATAGGTCTGGCTGGGTCACTGTTAGTGAACAGTGTAACCGTATCCTGATGCTACCCTGGTGGGTACCAGAGACACCAGGTCCTGGTGAGGCCCAGGTGGGACCAGAGACATGAGGTCCAGGTGAGGTCCCAATGGGAACCACAGTCACCAGGTCAGGTGAGGCCATGCTTAGGATCAGAGTCACCAGTTACCAGTGAACCCAAGGTGGATCCAGAGTCACCTGGTAAAGAAGAGGCCAAATCAGGACTAGAGTTACCAGGATCAGGTCAGTCCCAGTGGGGAATACAGTAACCATGTCCCGATGATGCCCAGGTAGAACCAGAGTCAACAGGTCCAGATGAGGCACAGTTGGGGAGCATATTCACTAGGTCCCGGTGAGGCCTATGTGAGGACCAGAGTCACCAGGTCTAACTGAGGCCTAGTGGGGTACCAGATTCACCTGGTCTAGGTGACATCCACATGGAGACCAGAGTTACCACGTCAGGGTGAGGCCCAGAGTGGATCCAGAGTCATCATGTCCAGGAGAGGCTCAGGTGTGGTACAGAGTATCCTGTTCATAGTGGTCCACAGGGGAGGACCAGAGTCAGGAGATTGAGCTAGGCCCAGTTAGGATGAGAGTCACCAGTTCCAGGTGAGGACAAGAAGTAGTCCACAGCAATCAGGTCCAGGTGGGGAACAAAGTCACCAGGACTGGGGGAGGCCCAGATGGGGACCACATTCACCCGGTCCAGGTGATTCCCAGGTTGTGACCAGAGTTACCAGTTCTGAGTGAGGACCAGGTAAGGACCAGATTCACCAGGTCCAAGTGAGGCCCACGTGGGACCTGTGTCACCAGGTATGGGTGAGGCCCAGGTGGCAAAACCACTCACCAGGTCCAGGTGAGGCCAACCTGCAGGCCATGCAGAGGAACCATGTCCCGATGAAGCCCAGGTAGGGACCAGAGTTACCAGGTCCAGGTGAGGCCAACCTGCAGGCCATGCAGTGGAACCATGTCCCGATGATGCCCAGGTATGGACCAGAGTCACCAGGTCCAAATGATGCCCAGATCGAATATATTCACTACGTCCAGGTGAGGCCCATTTGAGGACCAGAGTCACCAGATCTGGTTGAGGCGTAGAGGGGTACCAGAATCACCTGGTCCAGGTGACATCCAGATGGGGACCAGAGTCAACAGGTCAGGGTGAGGCCCAGAGAGGTTCCAGAGTCATCATGTCCAGGTGAGGCTCAGGTGTGGAACAGAGTAATCAGGTACCAGTGATGCCCAGGTGACTTCCAGAGTCACCAAATCTGGGTGACGCCCAGATAGGATCAGAGTCACCAGTTCCAGGTGAGGCAAAAAGAGTCCACAGCAATCAGGTCCAAGTGGGGAACAAAGTCACCAGGACTGTGTGAGGCCCAGATGGGGACCAGATTCACCAGGCCCAGGATAGGCCAAGGTGGTGACCAGATTCCCCGGGTCTGGGAGAGGACCAGGTAAGGACCAGATTCACCAGGTCCAAGAGGCCCACGTGGGGACCTGAGTCACCAGGTATGGGTGAGGCCCTGGTGGCAAACCCTACTCACCAGGTCCAGGTGAGGTCAACATGCAGGCCAGAGTCACCAGAACCAGGTGAGGCCCTAGTGGGTACCGGAGTCACCAGGTAAATGTGAGTCTACAAGAACACCACAGTCACCAGGTCCAGGTGTGGTTCATGTGGGAACGAGATTCACCTGGTCCAGTTGAGACACAGGTGGGGACCACAGTCACCAAGTCCAGATTGAGGCCTAGGTGGGGGGACCAGATTCATCAGGAACAGTTGAGGCCAAAGTGTTGAGCAAAGTTATCATGTCCAGTTGAGTCCTAGGTGGAGAACAGAGTAACCATGTCCCAGTGATGACAGTTGGGAAAGAGTCACAAGGTCCGGATGAGGCCTAAGTGAGGAGTAGATTCACCAGGTCCTGTTGAGGCCCATTTGAGGACCACTGTCCCCAGCTCTGGGTGAGTCCCAGAAGGAGACCAGAGTCACGCGGTTCTGGAGATATCGAGGTGGGGACCAGAGTCACCACGTCAGGGTGAGGCCCAGAGGGGGACGAGAATCACTAGATCCAGGTGAGACCCCAATGTGGACCTGAGAAACCAGGCCCCATGATGCCCATATGAGGACCTGAGTCACCAGGTCCAGGTGAGGCCCAGGTGGGACCACAGTCACAAGGTCCAGGTGAGGCCAAGGTATATAAGAGAGTATCCAGGTCCCAATGATGCCCAGGTAAGGACCAGAGTCAACAGGTCCAGGAGAGGCCCAAATATGGATCAGAGTCATTGTGTTCTAAGTGAGACCAGAAGGAGACCACAGGAACCAGGACCAGGAGAGCGCCATATGGGAACCAGAGCCACCAGATCTAGGTGAGGTCCAGGTGGGACCACAGTCACAAAGTCCAGGTGAGGCGCAGGTGACAACAGGATTCACCAAGTCCAGGTGAGGCCCAGGTGGCGACCTGTCACCAGATCCAGGTGTGGACCAGCTAAGGACCAGATTCACCAGGCCCAAGTGAAAACCAAGGGGTGACCAGAGTCACCAGGTAAGGGTGAGGCCCAGTAAGCATCAGAGTCAGCAGTTCCAGGTTAGCCATGAAGGAGTCCACAGCAATCAGGTCCAGGTGGGGAAGAAAGTCAACAGGACTGGGTGAGGCCCAGATGGGGACCAGATTCACCAGGCCCAGGTGATTCCCAGGTGGTGACCCGAGTTACCAGTTCCGGGTGACCACCAGGTAAGGACCAGATTCACCAGGTCGAAGTGAGGCCCACGTGGGGACCTGTGTCACTAGGCAAGGGTGAGGCCCAGGTGACAAACCAACTCTCCAGTTCCAGGTGAGGCCAACCTGCAGGCCATGCTGAGGAACCAGGTCCCAAAGATGCTCAGGTAGGGACGAGAGTTACCAGGTCCAGGTGAGGCCAACCTACAGGCCATGCAGTGGACCCATGTCCCGATGATGCCAGGTAGGGACCAGAGTTACCAGGTCCAAATGAGGCCCAGATGGAGCATATTCACTAAGTCCAGGTGAGGCCCAGTTGAGGACCAGAGTCACCAGACCTGGTTGAGGCCCAGAGGGGTACCATAATCCCCTGGTCCCGGTGACATCCATATGGGGACCAGAGTCACCAGGTCAGGTTGATAGCCAGAGAGGTACCAGAGTCATCATATCCAGGGGAGCCTCAGGTATGGAACAGAGTCACCAGGACCAATGATGCCCAGGTGAGGACCAGAGTTACCAGGTACACGAGAGGCCCCGGGGGGATCAGAGGCAACAGGTCCATGTGAGGCCGGCTTGGGGAGCATGGTCAACAGGTCTACTTGAGGCTCAGGTGTGGAACACAGTAGCAAGGTCTAGGTGAGTAACCGGTGGTGACAAAATTTACCACGTCCAGGTGAGGCCCAGGTGGGGACCAGGATCACCAGGTCCAGGGGAGGCCCTTGAAAGTACCAGAGTCAACATTACGACGTCAGTCGCAGGTAGGAACCAGGGTCAGCAGGTCCAAGTCAGTCCAAAGTGGGGTTCACAGTCACTAGGACACGGTGAGACCCAGAGGGGGACCTGAGTCGCCTGGTAAAGGTGAGGTCCAGGTGTGGAACACAGTCACCAGGTCCCATTTTTGCCCAGTTGAGTACCATGGTCAACAGGACGAGGTGACGCCCAGATGGGGACCGGAGTCCCCGAATCCAGGTGAAGCCCAGGTGTAGACCACAGTCACCAGATCCAGGGTATTCTCAGGTGCAGACCAGAATCACCAAGTCCAGGTGAGGTGCAGGTGGCAACCACACTCACCAGGTCCCGGTGAGGCCCTGGTGGGGACCAGAGTCACGAGGTACATGAGAAGCTAGAAACACTGCAGCCACCAGGTCCACATGATGTCCATGTGGGAACGACAATAACCAGTTACAGGTGAGGACCAGGTGGGGATCCAACTCACCATGTCCAGGTGAGATCCAGGTGGGAACCAGTGTCAACATGTCCATTTTTGGCCCAGGTGAAGACCAAAGTTAATAGGTCCAGCTGGATCACTGTTAGTGAACAGTGTAACAATATCCTGATGTTACCCAGGTGGGGACCAGAGACAAAGGTCCAGGTGAGATCCCGATGGGAACCACAGTCACCAGGTCAGGTGAGGCCATGCTTAGGATCAGAGTTACAGGTTACAGGTGAGGCCCAGGTGGAGCCAGAGTCACCTGCTACAGAAGAGGCCAAAGTCAGGACCAGAGTTGCCATGATCAGGTCAGTCCCAGTGGGGAATACAGTAACCATTTCCCGAGGATGCCCAGGTAAAACCAGAGTCACCATGCCCAGATGCGGCGCAGGTGGGGAGCATGTTCACTAGGTCCCGGTGAGGCCCACTTGGGGCCCAGTGTCACCAGGTCAAGTTGAGGCCTAGAGAGGTACCAGATTCACCTGGTCTAGGTGAAATCCAGATGGGGACCAGAGTCACCATGTCAGGCTGAGGACCAGAGGGGATCCAGAGTCATCATGTCCAGGTGAGGCTCACGTGTGGAACAGAGTATCCAGTTCATAATGGTCCACAGGTGAGGACCAGAGTCACTAGATCAGGGTGAGGCCCAGTTAGTATCAGAGTCACCAGTTCCAGGTGAGGCCAAGAAGGAGTCCACAGCAATCAGGTCCAGTTGGGGAACAAAGTAACCAAGAATGGATGACCCCAGATGGGGACCAGATTCACCAGGTCCAGGTGATTCCCAGGTGGTGACCTGAGTTAAAAGTTCCGGGTGAGGACCAGGTAAGGTCCAGATTCAGCAGGTCCAAGTGAGGCCCACGTGTGGACCTGTGTCACCAGGCATGGGCGAGGCCCAGGTGGCAACCCCACTCACCAGGTCCAGGTGAGGCGAACCTGCAGGCCATGCAGAGGTACCATGTCCCGATGATGCCCAGGTAGGGATGAGATTTAACAGGTCCAGGTAAGGCCAACCTGCAGGCCAAGCAGTAAAACCATGTCCCGATGATGCCGAGGTTGGGATCAGAATCACCAGGTCCAATGAGACCCAGATGGAGCATATTTACTAGGTCCAGGTGAGGTGCAATGGAGTACCAGAGTCACAAGACCTGGTTGAGGCCTAGAGGGGTACCAGAATCACCTGGTCCAGGTGACATCCAGATGGGGACCAGAGTCACCAGGTCAGGATGACGCCCAGAGAGGTTCCAGAGTGAACATGTCCAGGTGAGGCTCAGGTGTGGAACAGAGTCACCAGGTATCAAAGATGCCCAGGTGAGGACCAGAGTCACCAGGTCTGGGTAATGCGCAGATAGGATCAGAGTCACCAGTTCAAGGTGAGGCCAAGAAAGAGTCCACAGCAATCAGGTCAAGGTGTGGAACAAAGTCATCAAGAATGGGTGAGGCCCAGATTGGGACCAGATTCACCAGATCCAGGTGAGGCCCAGGTGGTGACCAGAGTCATCGGGTCTGGGAGAGGACCAGGTAAGGACCAGATTCACCAGGTCCAAGAGGCACACGTGGGGACCTGAGTCACCAGGTATGGGTGAGGCCCTAGAGGCAACCCACTCACCACGTCCAGGTGATGCCAACCTGTAGGCCAGAGTCACCAGATCCAGGTGAGGCCCTAGTGGGGACCGGAGTCACCAGGTAAATGTGAGTCTACAAAAACACCACAGTCACCAGGTCCAGGTGTGGTTCATGTGGGAACGAGATTCACCAGGTCCAGGTGAGACCCAGGTGGGGACCATAGTCCCCAGGTCCAGATTGAGGACTAGGTAGGGGGACCAGAGTCATCAGGACTTGTTGATGCCAAAGTGTGGAGCAAAGTAATCATGTCCAGGTGAGACCCAGGTGGGAAACAGAGTAACCATGTCCCATTGATGCCAGGTGGGAAAAGAGTCACAAGGTCCAGGCGAGGCCTAAGTGAGGAGTAGATTCACCAGGTCCTGTTGAGGCCCAGCTGAGGACAAGTGTCGACAGCCCCGGGTGATTCCCAGAGGGGGACCAGAGTCTCCCGGTCCTGGTGATATCCAGGTGGGGACCAGAGTCAGAGTCGTCCAGGTGAGGCCCCGATGTGGAACTCAGAAACCAGGTCCCATGATGCCCATATGAGGACCTGAATCACCAGGTCCAGGTGAGGTCCCTGTGGGAACCAGTCACCTCGTCCAGGTGAGGCCCAGGTGGGATCACAGGCACCAGGTCCAGGTGAGGCCCAGGTATATAAGAGAGTATCCAGGTCCCAGTGATTCCCATGTAGAACCAGAGTCACCAGATCCAGATGAGGCGCAGGTGGGGAGCATGTTCACTAGGTCCCCGTGAGGCCCAGTTCAGGACCAGATTCACCAGGTCAAGTTGAGTCCTAGAGGGATACCAGATTCACCTAGTCTAGGTGACATCCTGATGGGGACCAGAGTCATCATGTCAGGGTGAGGCCCAGAGGGGATCCAGAGTCATCATGTCCAGGTGAGGCTCAGGTGTGGAACAGAGTATCCAGATCCTAATGGTCCATAGGTGAGGACCAGAGTCACCAGATCTGGGTGAGGCCCAGTAAGGATCAGAGTCACCAGTCCCAGGTGAGGCCAAGAAGGAGTCCACAGCAATCAGGTCCAGGTGGGGTGACAAAGTCACCAGGACTGGATGAGGACCAGATGGGGACCAGATTAACCAGGTTCATGTGATTCCCAGGTGGTGACCCGAGTTAGGAGTTCCGGGTGAGGACCAGGTAAGGACCAGATTCACCACGTCCAAGTGAGGCCCAGGTGTGGACCTGTGTCACCAGGTATGGGTGAGCCCCAGGGGGCAACCCCACTCCCTAGGTCCAGGTGAGGCCAACCTGGAGGCCATGCAGTGGATCCATGTCCCGATGATGCCCAGGTAGGGACCAGAGTCACCAGGTCCAAATGAGGCCCAGATGGAGCATATTCAATAGGTCCAGGAGAGGCCCAGTTGAGGACAAGAGTAACCAGAACTGGTTGAGGCCGAGAGGGGTACCAGAATCACCTGGTCCATGTGACATCCAGATGGAGACCAGAGTCACCAGGTCAGGGTTAGGCCCTGAGTGGTTCGAGAGTCCAGAGCCTCACGTCCAGGTGAGGCTCAGGTGTGGAACAGAGTCACCAGGTACCAATGATGCCCAGGTGAGGACCAGAGTCACCAGGTCTGGGTGACAAGCAGATAGGATCAGAGTCACCAGGTCCAGGTGAGGCCATGAAAGAGTCCACAGCAATCAGGTCAAGGTGGGGAACAAAGTCACCAGGACTGAGTGAGGCCCAGATGGGGACTGGAATCACCAGGTCCAGGTGAGGCCCACGTGGTGACCAGATTCCCCGGGTCTGGGAGAGGACAAGGTAAGGACCAGATTCACCAGGTCCAAGAGGCACAGGTGGAGACGTGAGTCACCAAGTATGGGTGAGACCCAAGTGGCATCCCCACTAACCAGGTCCATGTGAGGCCAACCTGCAGGCCAAGTCACCCGATTCACGTGAGGCCCTAGTGGGGACTGGAGTCACCAGTTAAAAGTGGTTCTACAAGAACAACCCAGTCAACAGGACCTGGTGTGGTTCATGTGGGAACGAGAGTCACCAGGTCCAGGTGAGACCCAGGTGGGGACCACAGTCACCAGGTCCAGATTGAGGCCTAGGTCGGGGGACCAGAATCATCAGGACCAGTTGAGGCCAAAGTGTGGAGCAAAGTTATCATGTCCATGTGAGGCCCAGGTGGGAAGAGTAACCATGTCCCATTGATGCCAGGTGGGAAAAGAGTCACAAGGTCCAGACGAGGCCTTAGTGAGGACAGATGCACCAGGTCCTGTTGAGGCCCAGTTGAGGAGCAGTGTCCCCAGCTCCGGGTGACTCCCAGAGGGTGACCAGTGTCACGCGGTTCTGGTGACATCCAGGTGGGGAGCAGAGTCACCATATCAGGGTGAGGCACAGAGGGGGACGAGAATCACTAGGTACAGATGAGACCCCGATGTGGAACTGAGAACCCTGGTCCCATGATGCCCATATGAGGACCTGAGTCACCAGGTCCAGGTGAGGTCCCTGTGGGAACCAGTCACCTCGTCCAGGAGAGGCCCAGGTGGGACCACAGTCACCAGATCCAGGTGAGGCCCAGGTATATAGAGAGTATCCAGGTCCCAATGATGACCAGGTAAGGACCAGAGTCAACAGGTCCAGGAGAGGACCATATATGGATCAGAGTCATTGTGTTCCAGGTGAGGCCAGATGGAGACCACAGGAACAAGGTCCAGGAGAGCCCCATATGGGAACCAGAGCCACCAGATCCAGGTGAGGTCCAGTTGGGACCACAGTCAGAAGGTCCAGGTGAGGCGCAGGTGGCAACAGGATTCACCAAGTCCAGGTGAGGCCCAGGTGGCCACCAGTCACCAGATTAAGATGCGGAGCAGCTAAGGACCAGATTCACCAGGCCCAAGTGAAGCCCAAGGGGTGACCAGAGTCACCAGGTAAGGGTGAGGCCCAGAGGGGACCAGAGTAACCAGTTCTTTTGAGGCCCAGAATAGGACCAGAGGTCCCTCGTCAAAATGAGGCCCAGATGTGGAATAGAGTATCCAGGTCCCAATGATGCCTGGGTGAGGACCAGAGTCACTAGGGCCATGCAGGCCCAGATGGGGAACAGAATCACTAGGTCCTGGTGAGGCATAGAATAAGACCACAATCACCAGTATCAGTGGTGCCCCTTGTGGGAACCAGAGCCACTCTATCCAGCTGAGTCCTAGGTCCATGTGAGCCCCACGTCAGGACCAGATTCATCAGGTTGAATTGAGGCATAGCTGGGGACAAGAGTCACCAGGTCTCTGTGCGGCCTAGGTGGGGCAAGATTCAGCAGTTCTGAGTTAGGTCAAAGTGGGGACGAGAGACACCAGTCCAAGTGAGGCCAAACTGAGGACCAGAGTCACCAGATCCAGGTGAGGTCCATGTTGGAAAGAGAGTCACCAGGTCCAGGAGAGGTCCAAGTGGGGACCAGAGTCACCAGATCCAGGTGAAGCCCAGGTGGGGACCAGAGTCACTAGGTCCAGATGAGGCCCAGGTGAGGATCAAGGTTACCAGATACACGTGAGCCGCCGGTGGGGATCAGAGCCAAAAGGTCCACGTGAGGCCGGCTTGGGGACCATCGTCAACAGGTCTACGTGAGGCCCAGGTGTGGAACAAAGTAATCATGTCCAGGTGAGTCCCCGGTGGTGAGAAGAGTCACCACGTCCAGTTGAGGACCAATTGGGGACCAGGATCACCAGGTACAGGGGAGAACCAGGTGGTGACCAGAGTCCCCGGGCCTGGGAAAGGACCAGGTAAGAACAAGATTCACCAGGTCCAAGAGGCCCACGTGGAGACCTGAGTCACCAGGTATGGGTGAGGCCCAGGTGTCAACCCCACTCACTAGGTCCAGGCGAGCCCAACCTGCAGGCCAGAGTCACCAGATCCAGGTGAGGCCCTAGTGGGTACCAGAGTCACCACGAAAATGTAAGTCGACAAGTACACCACAGTCACCAGGTCCAGGTTTAGTTTATGTGGGAACGAGAGTCACCAGGTCCAGGTGAGACCCAGGTGGGGACCACAGTCACCAGGTCCAGATTGAGGCCTAGGTGGGGGAACCAGAGTCATCAGGACCAGTTGAGGCCAAAGTGTGGAACAAAGTTATCATGTCCAGGTGAGCCCCAGGTGGGGAACAGAGAAATCATGTCCCATTGATGCCAGGTGGGAAAAGAGTCACAAGGTACAGATGAGGTCTAATTGAGGAGTAGATTCACCAAGTCCTGTTGAGGCCCAGTTTAGGACCAGTGTCCCCAGCTCCGGGTGAGTCCCAGAGGGGGACCAGGGTCACCCGGTTCTGGTGATATCCAGGTGGGGACCAGAGTCACCACGTCAGAGAGAAGCCCAGAGGGGGACGAGAATCACTAGGTCCAGGTGAGGCCCCGATGAGGAACTGAGAAACCAGGTTCCATGATGCCCACATGAGGACCTGAGTCACCAGGTCAAGGTGAGGCCAAACTGAGGACCAGAGTCACCAGATCCAGGTGAGGTGCATGTTGGAAAGAGAGTCGCCAGGTCCAGGAGAGGTCCAGGTGGGGACCAGAGTCACCAGATCCAGGTCAAGTCCCGGTGGGGACCAGTCACCAGATCGAGGTGAAGCCCAGGTGGGGAGCAGAGTCACTAGGTGCAGATGAGGCCCAGGTGAGGACCAGAGTTACCAGGTACACGTGAGGCCCCGGTGGGGATCAGAGGCAACAGGTCCATGTGAGGCCAGCTTGGGGACCATGGTCAACAGGTCTACTTCAGGCCCAGGTGTGGAACACTGTAACCAGGTCCAGGTGACTCCCCAGTGCTGACAAGGGTCACCACGTCCAGGTGAGGCCCAGGTGTGGACCTGGATCACCAGGTCCAGGGGAGGCCCTTGAAAGAACCAGAGTCAACAGTTCGAGGTCAGGCGCAGGTGGCAACCAGGGTCAGCAGGTCCAAGTCAGGCCAAAGTGGGTTCACAGTCACTAGGGCACGGTGAGACCCAGAGGGGGACCAGAGACACCTGTCCAGGTGAGGTCCAGTTGTGGAACACAGTCACCGGGTCCCAAATTTTGCCCAGTTGAGGACCATGGTCAAAAGGGCCAGGTGAGGCCCAGATGGGGACCGGGGTCCCCAATTCCAGGTGAAGCCCAGGTGGGGACCACAGTCACCAGATCCAGGGTAGCCTCAGGTGCAGACCAGAATCACCAGGTCCAGGTGAGGTGCAGGTGGCAACCACACTCACCAGGTCCCGGTGAGGCCCTCGTGGGGACCAGAGTCACGAGTTACATGAGAACCTAGAAACACTGCAGCCACCAGGTCCACATGATGTCCATGTGGGAACGAGAATCTCCAGTTACAGGTGAGGACCAGGTGGGGATCCGACTTACAATGTCCAGGTGAGGCCCATGTGGGAACCAGTGTCACCATGTCCAGGTGTGGCCCAGGTGAAGACTAGAGTTAATAGGTCCGGCTGTGTCACTGTTAGTGAACAGTGTAACCATATCCTGATGCTACCCATGTGGGTAGAGAGACACCATGTCCTGGTAAGGCCCAGGTGGGACCGGAGACATGAGGTCCAGGTGAGGTCCCGATGGGAACCCACAGTCACCAGGTCAGGTGAGGCCATGCTTAGGATCAGAGTCACCAGTTACAGGTGAGGCCCAGGTGGAGCCACAGTCACCTGGTACAGAAGAAACCAAAGTCAAGACCAGAGTTACCAGGATCAGGTCAGTCCCAGTGGGGAATAGAGTAACCATGTCTCGATGATGCCCAGATAGAACCAGTCACCAGGTACAGATGAGGCACAGGTGGGGAGCATGTTCACTAGGTCCCCGTGAGGCCCAGTTGAGGACCAGAGTCACCAGGTCAAGTTGACGCCTAGAGGGATACCAGATTCAACTAGTCTAGGTGACATCCGGATGGGGACCAGAGTCATCATGTCAGGGTGAGGCTCAGGTGTGGAACAGAGTATCCAGGTCATAATGGTCCATAGGTGAGGACCAGAGTCACCAGATATGGGTGAGGCCCAGTTAGTATCAGAGTCACCGGTTCCAGGTGAAGCCAAGAAGGAGTCTACAGCAATCAAGTCCAGGTGGGTTGATAAAGTCACCAGGACTGGATGAGGACCAGATGGGGACCAGATTAACCAGGTTCATGTGATTCCCAAGTGGTGACCCGAGTTAGGAGTTCCGGGTGAGGACCAGGTAAGACCAGATTCACAAGGTCCAAGTGAGACCCACGTGGGGACCTGTGTCACCAGGCTTGGGTGAGGCCAAGGTGACAACGCCACTCACCAGGTCCAGGTGAGGCCACCTGCAGGCCATGCAGAGGAACCATGTCCTGATGATGCCCAGATAGGGACCAGAGTCACCAGGTCCAAAGGAGGCCCAGATGGAGCATATTCACTAGCTCCAGGTGAGGCCCAGTTGAGGACCAGAGTCAACAGAAGTCGTTGAGGCAGAGAGGGGTACCAGAATCACCTGGTCCAGGTGACATCCAGATGGAGACCAGAGTCAGCAGGCAAGGTTAGGCCCAGAGTGGTTCGAGAGTCCAGAGCCTCATGTCCAGGTGAGGCCCAGGTGGGACCACAGTCACCAGGTCCAGGTGAGGCCCAGGTATATAAGAGAGTATCCAGGTCCTAATGATGCCCAGGGATGGACCAGAGTCAACAGGTCCAGGAGAGGCCCAAATATGGATCAGAGTCATTGTGTTCCAGGGGAGGCCAGATGGAGATCACAGGAACCAGGTAAAGGAGAGCCCCATATGGGAACCAGAGCCACAAGATCCAGGTGAGGTCCAGGTGGGACCACAGTCACAGGTCCATTTGAGGCACAGGTGGCAACAGGATTCACCAAGTCCGGGTAGGCCCAGGTGGCGACCAATCACCAGATCCAGGTGAGGACCAGCTAAAGACCAGACTCACCAGGCCCAAGTGAAGCCCAAGGGGTGACCAGAGTCACCAAGTAAGGGTGAGGACCAGAGGGGGAACCAGGGTAACCATTTAGTTTGAGGCCCAGAATGGGACCAGAAATCCCTGGTCAAAGTGAGACCCAGATGTGGAATAGAGTATCCAGGTCCCAATGATGCCTGGGTGAGGACCAGAGTCACTAGCGACATGCAGGCCCAGATGTGGAACAGAATAACTAGGGACTGGTGAGGCATAGAATAAGACCACAGTCAGCAGTAACAGGTGAGCCCCTTGTGGGAGCCAGAGCCACTCTATCCAGCTGAGTCCCAGGTCCATGTGAGGCCCACGTGAGGACTAGATTCATCAGGTCGAATTGAGGCATAGTTGGGGACAAGAGTCACCAGGTGTGGGTGCGGCCTAGGTGGGGCAAGATTCAGCAGTTCTGAGTTTGGTCAAAGTGGGACGAGAGACACCAGGTCCAGGTGAGGCCAAAGTGAGGACCAGAGTCACCAGATCCAGGTGAGGTCCAGGTGGGGACCAGAGTCACCAGATCCAGGTGAAGTCCAGGTGGGGACCAGAGTCACTAGGTCCAGATTAGGCCCAGGTGAGGACCAGAGTTACCAGGTAAACGTGAGGACCCGGTGGGAATCAGAGGCAACAGGTCCATGTGAGGCGTGCTTGGGGACCATGGTCAAGAGGTGTACTTGAGGCCCAGGTGTGGAACACAGTAAGCAGGTCCAGGTGAGTCCCCGGTGGTGACAAGGGTCCCCACGTCCAGGTGAGACCCAGGTGGGGACCAGGATCACCAGGTAGAGGGGAGGCCCTTGAAAGTACCAGAGTCAACAGTTTGAGGTCAGGGACAGGTGGCAACCAGGGTCAGCAGCTCGAAGTCAGGCCAAAGTGGGGTTCACAGTCACAAGGGCACGGTGAGACCCAGAGGGGGACCAGAGTCACCTGGTCCAGGTGATGTCCAGTTGTGGAACACAGTCACTGAGTCCCAATTTTGCCCAGTTGAGGACCATGGTCAACAGGGCCAGGAGAGCCAGATATGGGGACCGGAGACTCAAATCCAAGTGAAGACCAGATCGGGACCACAGTCACCAGATCCAGGGTATTCTCAGGTGCAGGCCAAAATCACCAGGTCCAGGTGAGGTGCAGGTGGCAACCACACTCACCAGGTCCCGGTGAGGCCCTGGTTGGGACCAGAGTCACGAGGTACATGAGAAGCTAGAAACACTGCAGCCATCAGGTCCACATCATGTCCATGTGGGAACGAGAATTCCCAGTTACAGGTGAGGACCAGGTGGGGATCCGACTCACCATGTCCAGGTGAGACCCAGGTGGGAAGCAGTGTCACCATATCTAGGTGTGGCCCAGGTGAACCCAGAGTTAATAGGTCCGGCTGGGTCACTGTTAGTGAACAGTGTAACCATATCCTGATGCTACCCAGGAGGGTACCAGAGACACCAGGTCCTGTTTAGGCCCAGGTGGGACCAGAGTCACCAGGTCAAGTTGAGGCCTAGAGGGGTACCAGATTCACCTGGTCTAGGTGACATCCAGATGGGGATCAGAGTCACCATGTCAGGCTGAGGCTCAGAGGGTATCCAGAGTCATCATGTCCAGGTGAGGCTCAGGTGTATAACAAAGTATCCAGGTCATAATGGTCCACAGGTGAGGCCAGAGTCACCAGATCTGGGTGAGACCCAGTTAGGATCCGAGTCACCAGTTCAAGGTGAGGCCAAGAAGAAGTCCACAGCAATCAGGCCCAGGTGGGGAACAAAGTCACCAGGACTGGATGAGGCCCAGATGGGGACCAGATTCACCAGGTCCAGGTTATTCCCAGGTGGTGACCAGAGTTACCAGTTCCGGGTGAGGTCCAGGTAACGACCAGATTCACCAGGTCCAAGTGAGACCCACGTGGGGACCTGTGTCACAAGGCATGGATGAGGCCCAGGTGTCAACCCCACTCACCAGGTCCAGGTGAGGGCAACCTGCAGGCCATGCAGAGGAACCATGTCCCGATGATGCCCAGGTAGGGACTAGAGTTACCAGGTCCAGGTGAGGCCAACCTGCAGGCCATGCAGTGGAACCATGTCCCGATGATGCCCAGGTAGGGACTAGAGTTACCAGGTCCAGGTGAGGACAACCTGCAGTCATGCAGTGGAGCCAAGTCCTGATGATGCCCAGGAAGAGACAAGAGTCACCAGGTCCAATTGAGGCCCAGATGGAGCATATTCACTAAGTCCAGGTGAGTCCCAGTTGAGGACGAGTGTCACCAGATCTGGTTGAGGCCTAGAGGGGTACCAGAATCACCTGGTCCAGGTGAAATCCAGATGGGGACCAGAGTCACCATGTCAGGGTGAAGCCTAGAGAGGCTCCAGAATCATCATGTCCAGGTGAGGCTCAGGTGTGGAACACAGTGTCCAGGTCATAATGGTCCACAGGTGAGGACCAGAGTGACGGATCTGGGTGACGCGCAGATAGGATCAGAGTCACCAGTTCCAGGTGAGGCCAAGAAAGTGTCCACAGCAATCAGGTTCAGGTGTGGAACACAGTAAGCAGGTCCAGGTGAGTCCCCGGTGGTGACCAGAGTCACCACGTCCAGGTTAGGCCCAGGTGGACACCAGGATCATCAGATACAGGGGAGGCCTTGAAAGAACCAGAGTCAGCAGTTCGAGGTCAGGGGCAGGAGGCAACCAGGTTCAGCAGGTCGAAGTCAGGCCAAAGTGGGGTTCACAGTCACTAGGGCACGGTGAGACCCAGAGGGGGACCAGAGTCACCTGGTCCATGTGAGGTCCAGTTGTGGAACACAGTCAATGGGTCACAATTTTGCCCAGTTGAGGAACATGGTCAACAGGGCCAGGTGAGGCCCAGATGGGGAAAGGAGTCCCGAAATCCAGGTGAAGCCCAGGTGGGGACCACAGTCACAAGATCCAGGGTAGTCTCAGGTGCAGACCAGAATCACCAGGTCCAGGTGTGGTGCAGGTGGCAACCAAACTCACCAGGTCCCGGTGAGGCACTGGTGGGGACCAGAGTCACGAGGTACATGAGAAGCTAGAAACACATGGGATCCCTGGGTGGCGCAGCGGTTTGGCGCCTGCCTTTGGCCCAGGGAGCGATCCGGGAGACCCGGGATCGAATCCCAGGTCGGGCTCCCGGTGCATGGAGCCTGCTTCTCCCTCTGCCTGTGTCTCTGCCTCTCTTACTCTCTGTGACTATCATAAATAAATAAAAATTAAAAAAAAAGATGCTAGAAATACTGCGGCCAACAGATCCACATGATCTCCATGTGGGAACGAGAATCACCAGTTATACGTGAGGACCAGGTGGGGATCCCACTCACCATGTCCCGGTGAGACCCAGGTGGGAAACAGTGTCACCATGTCCAGGTGTGGCCCAGGTGAAGACCAGAGTTAATAGGTCCGGCTGGGTCACTGTTAGTGAACAGTGTAACAATATCCTGATGCTACCCAGGTGGGTAGCAGAGACACCAGGTCCTGGTGAGGCCCAAGTGGGACCAGAGACATGAGGTCCAGGTGAGGTCCCAATGGGAACCACAGTCACCAGGTCAGGTGAGGCCATGCTTAGGATCATAGTCACCAGTTACAGGTGAGGCCCAGGTGGAGCCAGTCACCTGGTACAGAAGAGGCCAAAGTCAGGACCAGAGTTATCAGGATCAGGTCACTCCAAGTGGGTATAGAGTAACCATGTCCCGATGATGCCCAGGTAGAAACAGAGTCACCAGGTCCAAATGAGGCCCAGTTGGAGCATATTGACTAAGTCCAGGTGAGGCCCAGTTGAGGACCAGAGTCACCAGATCTGGTTGAGGACTAGAGGGGTACCAGAATCACCTGGTCCAAGTGACATCCAGATGGGGACCAGAGTCACCAGGTCAGGGTGAGGCCCAGAGTGGTTCCAGAGTCATCAAGTGCAGGTGAGGTTCAGGTGTGGAACAGTCTCACCAGGTACCAATGATGCCCACGTGAGAACCAGAGTACCCAGGTCTGGGTGACGCGCATATAGGATCAGAGTCACCAGTTCCAGGTGAGGAGAAGAAAGAGTCCACAGCAATCAGGTCCAGGTGGGGAACAAACTCACCAGGACTGCGTGAGGCCCAGATGGGGACCAGATTCACCAGGTCCAGGTGAGGCCCAGGTGGGGACCAGAGTCCCCGGGTCTGGGAGAGGACCAGGTAAGGACCAGATTCACCAGGTCCAAGAGGCACACGTGGGGACCTGAGTCACCAGGTATGGGTGAGTCCCAGGTGGCAACCCCACTCACCAGGTCCAGGTGAGGCCAACCTGCAGGCCAGAGTCACCAGATCAAGGTGAGTCCCTAGTGGGGACCGGAGTCACCAGGTAAATGTGAGTCTACAAGAACACCACAGTCACCAGGTCCAGGTGTGGTTCATGTGGGAACGAGAGTCACCAGGTCCAGGTGAGACCCAGGTGGAGACCAGAGTCACCAGTTCCAGATTGAGGCCTAGGTGGGGGGACCAGAGTCATCAGGACCAGTTGAGGCCAAAGTGTGGAGCAAAGTTATCATGTCCAGGTGAGGCCCAGGTGGGGAACAGAGTAACCATGTCCCATTGATGCCAGGTGGGAAAAGAGTCACAAGGTCCAGACGAGGCCTAAGTGAGGAGTAGATTCACCAGATCCTGATGAGGCCAAGCTGAGGACCAGTGTCCCCAGCTCCGGGTGAGTCCCAAGGGGGAGCAGAGTCACCGGATCTGGTGATATCCAGGTGGGGACCAGAGTCAGCACGTCGGAGTGAGGTCCAGAGGGGGACGAAAATCACTAGGTCCAGGTGAGGCCCCGATGTGGAACTGAGAAACCAGGTCCCATGATGCCCATATGAGGACCTGAGTCACCAGGTCCAGGTGAGGGCCCTGTGGGAACCAGTGACCTCGTCCAGGTGAGGCCCAGGTGCGACCACAGTCACCAGGTCTTGGTGAGGCCCAGGTATATAAGAGCAGTATCCAGGTCCCAATGATGCCCAGGTGAGGACCAGAGTCAACAGGTCCAGGAGAGGCCCAAATATGGATCAGAGTCATTGTTTTCCAGGTGAGGCCAGATGGAGACCACAGGAACCAGGTCCAGGAGAGCCCCATATGGGAATCAGAGCCAGCAGATCCAGGTGAGGTCCAGGTGGGCCACAGACACAAGGTCCAGGTGAGGCGCAGGTGGCAACATGATTCACCAAGACCAGGTGAGGCTGAGGTGGCAACCAGTCAGCACATCCAGATGCGGACCAGCTAAGGACCAGATTCACCAGGACCATGTGAAGCCCAAGGGGTGACCAGAGTCACCAGCTAAGGGTGAGGCCCAGAGGGGGAAATAGAGTAACCAGTTTAGTTTGAGGGCCAGAATGGGACCAGAGATCCCTGGTCAAAGTGAGGCCCAGGTGTGGAATAGAGTATCCAGTTCCGAATGATGCCTGGATAAGGACCAGAATCACTACGGATATGCAGGCCCAGATGGGAACAGAATCACTAGGTCCTGGTGAGACATAGAATAAGACCACAGTCACCAGTATCAGGTGAGCCCCTTGTGGGAACCAGAACTACTCTATCCAGCTCAGTCCCAGGTCCATGTGAGGCCCACGTGAGGACCGGATTCATCAGGTCGAATTGAGGCATAGCTTGGGACAAGAGTCACCAGGTCTGGGTGCGGCCTAGGTGGGGCAAGATTCAGCAGTTCTGAGTTAAGTCAAAGTGGGGACGAGAGACACCAGGTCCAGGTGAGGCCAAACTGAGGACCAGAGTCACCAGATCCAGGTGAGGTCCATGTTGGAAAGAGAGTCACCAGGTCCAGGAGAGGTCCAGGTGGGTTCCAGAGTCACTAGATCCAGATGAGGCCCAGGTGAGGACCAAGTTACCAGGTACACGTGAGGCCCCAGTGGGGATCAGAGGCAACAGGTCCATGTGAGGCCGGCTTGGGGACCTTGGTCAACAGGTTCACTTGAGACCCAGGTGTGGAACACAGTAAGCAGGTCCAGGTGAGTCCCCGGTGGTAACGAGAGTCACCACGTCCAGGTGAGGCCCAGGTGGGGACCTGGATCACCAGGTACAGGGGAGGCCCTTGAAAGAACCAGAGGCAACAGTTCGAGGACAGGCGCAGGTGGCAACCAGGGTCAGCAGGTCCAAGTCAGGCCAAAGTGGGTTCACAGGCACTAGGGCACGGTGAGACCCAGAGGGGGACCAGAGTCACATGATCCAGGTGAGGTCCAGTTGTGGAACACAGTCACTGAGTCCCAATTTTGCCCAGTTGAGGACCATGGTCAACACGGCCAGGTGAGGCCCAGATGGGGACCGGAATCCCCAAATCCAGGTGAAGCCCAGGTGGGGACCGCAGTCAGCAGATCCAGGGTAGTCTCGGGTGCAGACCAGAATCACCAGCTCCAGGTGAGGTGCAGGTGGCAACCACACTCAACAGGTCCCGGTGAGTCCTAGGTGGGGACCAGAGTCACGAGGTACATGAGAAGCTAGAAACACTGCAGCCACCATGTCCAGATGATGTCCATGTGGGAACGAGAATCACAAGTTACAGGTGAGGACCAGGTGGGGATACGACTCATCATGTCCAGGTGAGACCCAGGTGGGAACGAGTGTCACCATGTCCAGGTGTGGCCCAGGTGAAGACCAGAGTTAATAGGTCCGGCTGGGTCACTGTTAGTGAACAGTGTAACCGGATCCTGATGCTACCCAGGTGGGAACCAGAGACACCAGGTCCTGGTGAGGCCCAGGTTGGACCAGAGTCATGAGGTCCAGGTGAGGTCCCGATGGGAACCACAGTCACCAGGTCAGGTGAGGCCATGCTTAGGATCATAGTCACCAGTTACAGGTGAGGCCCAGGTGGAGCCAGAGTCACCTGGTACAGAAGAGGCCAAAGTCAGGACCAGAGTTATCAGGATCAGGTCACTCCAAGTGGGTATAGAGTAACCATGTCCCGATGATGCCCAGGTAGAAACAGAGTCACCAGGTCCAAATGAGGCCCAGTTGGAGCATATTGACTAAGTCCAGGTGAGGCCCAGTTGAGGACCAGAGTCACCAGATCTGGTTGAGGACTAGAGGGGTACCAGAATCACCTGGTCCAAGTGACATCCAGATGGGGACCAGAGTCACCAGGTCAGGGTGAGGCCCAGAGTGGTTCCAGAGTCATCAAGTGCAGGTGAGGTTCAGGTGTGGAACAGTCTCACCAGGTACCAATGATGCCCACGTGAGAACCAGAGTACCCAGGTCTGGGTGACGCGTATATAGGATCAGAGTCACCAGTTCCAGGTGAGGAGAAGAAAGAGTCCACAGCAATCAGGTCCAGGTTGGGAACAAACTCACCAGGACTGCGTGAGGCCCAGATGGGGACCAGATTCACCAGGTCCAGGTGAGGCCCAGGTGGGGACCAGAGTCCCCGGGTCTGGGAGAGGACCAGGTAAGGACCAGATTCACCAGGTCCAAGAGGCACACGTGGGGACCTGAGTCACCAGGTATGGGTGAGTCCCAGGTGGCAACCCCACTCACCAGGTCCAGGTGAGGCCAACCTGCAGGCCAGAGTCACCAGATCAAGGTGAGTCCCTAGTGGGGACCGGAGTCACCAGGTAAATGTGAGTCTACAAGAACACCACAGTCACCAGGTCCAGGTGTGGTTCATGTGGGAACGAGAGTCACCAGGTCCAGGTGAGACCCAGGTGGAGACCAGAGTCACCAGTTCCAGATTGAGGCCTAGGTGGGGGGACCAGAGTCATCAGGACCAGTTGAGGCCAAAGTGTGGAGCAAAGTTATCATGTCCAGGTGAGGCCCAGGTGGGGAACAGAGTAACCATGTCCCATTGATGCCAGGTGGGAAAAGAGTCACAAGGTCCAGACGAGGCCTAAGTGAGGAGTAGATTCACCAGATCCTGATGAGGCCAAGCTGAGGACCAGTGTCCCCAGCTCCGGGTGAGTCCCAAGGGGGAGCAGAGTCACCGGATCTGGTGATATCCAGGTGGGGACCAGAGTCAGCACGTCGGAGTGAGGTCCAGAGGGGGACGAAAATCACTAGGTCCAGGTGAGGCCCCGATGTGGAACTGAGAAACCAGGTCCCATGATGCCCATATGAGGACCTGAGTCACCAGGTCCAGGTGAGGGCCCTGTGGGAACCAGTGACCTCGTCCAGGTGAGGCCCAGGTGCGACCACAGTCACCAGGTCTTGGTGAGGCCCAGGTATATAAGAGCAGTATCCAGGTCCCAATGATGCCCAGGTGAGGACCAGAGTCAACAGGTCCAGGAGAGGCCCAAATATGGATCAGAGTCATTGTTTTCCAGGTGAGGCCAGATGGAGACCACAGGAACCAGGTCCAGGAGAGCCCCATATAAAAACCAGAGCCACCAGATCCAGGTGAGGTCCAGGTGGGCCACAGACACAAGGTCCAGGTGAGGCGCAGGTGGCAACATGATTCACCAAGACCAGGTGAGGCTGAGGTGGCAACCAGTCAGCACATCCAGATGCGGACCAGCTAAGGACCAGATTCACCAGGACCATGTGAAGCCCAAGGGGTGACCAGAGTCACCAGCTAAGGGTGAGGCCCAGAGGGGGAAATAGAGTAACCAGTTTAGTTTGAGGGCCAGAATGGGACCAGAGATCCCTGGTCAAAGTGAGGCCCAGGTGTGGAATAGAGTATCCAGTTCCGAATGATGCCTGGATAAGGACCAGAATCACTACGGATATGCAGGCCCAGATGGGAACAGAATCACTAGGTCCTGGTGAGACATAGAATAAGACCACAGTCACCAGTATCAGGTGAGCCCCTTGTGGGAACCAGAACTACTCTATCCAGCTCAGTCCCAGGTCCATGTGAGGCCCACATGAGGACCGGATTCATCAGGTCGAATTGAGGCATAGCTTGGGACAAGAGTCACCAGGTCTGGGTGCGGCCTAGGTGGGGCAAGATTCAGCAGTTCTGAGTTAAGTCAAAGTGGGGACGAGAGACACCAGGTCCAGGTGAGGCCAAACTGAGGACCAGAGTCACCAGATCCAGGTGAGGTCCATGTTGGAAAGAGAGTCACCAGGTCCAGGAGAGGTCCAGGTGGGTTCCAGAGTCACTAGATCCAGATGAGGCCCAGGTGAGGACCAAGTTACCAGGTACACGTGAGGCCCCAGTGGGGATCAGAGGCAACAGGTCCATGTGAGGCCGGCTTGGGGACCTTGGTCAACAGGTTCACTTGAGACCCAGGTGTGGAACACAGTAAGCAGGTCCAGGTGAGTCCCCGGTGGTAACGAGAGTCACCACGTCCAGGTGAGGCCCAGGTGGGGACCAGGATCACCAGGTACAGGGGAGGCCCTTGAAAGAACCAGAGGCAACAGTTCGAGGACAGGCGCAGGTGGCAACCAGGGTCAGCAGGTCCAAGTCAGGCCAAAGTGGGTTCACAGGCACTAGGGCACGGTGAGACCCAGAGGGGGACCAGAGTCACATGATCCAGGTGAGGTCCAGTTGTGGAACACAGTCACTGAGTCCCAATTTTGCCCAGTTGAGGACCATGGTCAACACGGCCAGGTGAGGCCCAGATGGGGACCGGAATCCCCAAATCCAGGTGAAGCCCAGGTGGGGACCGCAGTCAGCAGATCCAGGGTAGTCTCGGGTGCAGACCAGAATCACCAGCTCCAGGTGAGGTGCAGGTGGCAACCACACTCAACAGGTCCCGGTGAGTCCCTGGTGGGGACCAGAGTTACGAGGTACATGAGAAGCTAGAAACACTGCAGCCACCATGTCAGGATGATGTCCATGTGGGAACGAGAATCACAAGTTACAGGTGAGGACCAGGTGGGGATACGACTCATCATGTCCAGGTGAGACCCAGGTGGGAACGAGTGTCACCATGTCCAGGAGTGGCCCAGGTGAAGACCAGAGTTAATAGGTCCGGCTGGGTCACTGTTAGTGAACAGTGTAACCGGATCCTGATGCTACCCAGGTGGGAACCAGAGACACCAGGTCCTGGTGAGGCCCAGGTTGGACCAGAGTCATGAGGTCCAGGTGAGGTCCCGATGGGAACCACAGTCACCAGGTCAGGTGAGGCCATGCTTAGGATCATAGTCACCAGTTACAGGTGAGGCCCAGGTGGAGCCAGAGTCACCTGGTACAGAAGAGGCCAAAGTCAGGACCAGAGTTATCAGGATCAGGTCACTCCAAGTGGGTATAGAGTAACCATGTCCCGATGATGCCCAGGTAGAAACAGAGTCACCAGGTCCAAATGAGGCCCAGTTGGAGCATATTGACTAAGTCCAGGTGAGGCCCAGTTGAGGACCAGAGTCACCAGATCTGGTTGAGGACTAGAGGGGTACCAGAATCACCTGGTTCAGGTGACATCGAGATGGGGACCAGAGTCCCCAGGTCAGGGTGAGGCCCACAGAGGTTCCAGAGTCATCATGTCCAGGTGAGGCTCAGGTGTGGAACAGAGTCACCAGGTACCAATGATGCCCAGTTGAGGACCAGATTCACCAGGTCTGGGTGATGCGCAGATAGGATCCGAGTCACCAGTTCCAGGTGAGGCCAAGAAGGCGTCCACAGCAATCAGGTCGATGTGGGGAACAAAGTCACCAGGACTGGGTGAGGCCAGATGGGGACCAGATTCACCAGGCCCAGGTGATTCCCAGGTGGTGACCAGAGGTACCAGTTCCGGGGAAGGACCAGGTAAGGACCAGATTCACCAGGTCCAATTGAGGCCCCCGTGGGGACCTGTGTCACCATGTATGGGTGAGGCACAATTGGCAACACCACTCACCAGGTCCAGGTGAGGCCTACCTGCAGGTGATGGAGAGGAACCGTGTCCCGATGATGCCCAGGTAGGGACCAGAGTTACCAGGTCCAGGTGAGGCCAACTTGCAGGCCATGCAGTGGAAACATATCCCGATGATGCCCAGGTAGGGACCAGAGTTACCAGGTCCAGGTGAGGCCAACCTGCAGGCCATGCAGTGGAACCATATCCCTATGATGCCCAGGTAGGTACCAGAGTCACCAGGTCCAAATGAGGCCCACATGGAGCATATTCAGTAGGTCAGGTGAGGCCCAGTTGAGGACCAGAGGCACCAGACCTGGTTGAGGCCCAGAGGGGTACCATAATCCCCTGGTCCAGGTGACATCCATATGGGGACCAGAGTCACCAGGTCAGGTTGATAGCCAGAGAGTTACGAGAGTCATCATGTCCAGGGGAGCCTCAGGTATGGAACAGAGTCACCAGGACAAATGATGCCCAGGTGAGGACCAGAGTTACCAGGTACACGAGAGGCCACGGTGGGGATGAGAGGCAACAGGTCCATTTGAGGCCGACTTGGGGACCATGGTCAACAGGTCTACTTGAGGCTCAGGTGTGGAACACAGTAACAAGGTCTAGGTGAGTAAACGGTGGTGAAGAAAGTTACCACGTCCAGGTGAGGCCCAGGTGGGGACCAGGATCACCAGGTCCAGGGGAGTCCCTTGAAAGTACCAGAGTCAACAGTACGACGTCAGTCGCAGGTGGGAACCAGGGTCAGCAGGTCCAAGTCAGTCCAAAGTGGGGTTCACAGTCACTAGGACACGGTGAGACCCAGAGGGGGACCAGAGTCGCCTGGTACAGGTGAGGTCCAGGTGTGGAACACAGTCACCAGGTCCCAATTTTGCCCAGTTGAGTACCATGGTCAACAGGACCAGGTGACGCCCAGATGGGGACCGGAGTCCCCGAATCCAGGTGAAGCCCAGGTGTAGACCACAGTCACCAGATCCAGGGTATTCTCAGGTGCAGACCAGAATCACCAAGTCCAGGTGAGGTGCAGGTGGCAACCACACTCACCAGGTTCCGGTGAGGCCCTGGTGGGGACCAGAGTCACGAGGTACATGAGAAGCTAGAAACACTGCAGCCACCAGGTCCACATGTAGTCCATGTGGGAACGACAATCACCAGTTACAGGTGAAGACCAGGTGGGGATCCAACTCACCATGTCCGGGTGAGATCCAGGTGGGAACCAGTGTCACCATGTCCAGGTGTGGCCCAGGTGAAGACCAGAGTTAATAGGTCCAGCTGGATCACTGTTAGTGAACAGTGTAACAATATCCTGATGTTACCCAGGTGGGGACCAGAGACAAAGGTCCAGGTGAGATCCCGATGGGAACCACAGTCACCAGGTCAGGTGAGGCCATGCTTAGGATCAGAGTCACCAGTTACAGGTGAGGCCCAGGTAGAGCCAGATTCACCTGGAACAGAAGAGGCCAAAGTCAGGACCAGAGTTGCCATGATAGATCAGTCCCAGTGGGGAATACAGTAACCAATTCCCGAGGATGCCCAGGTAAAACCAGAGTCAGCATGCCCAGATGCGGCGCAGGTGGGGAGCATGTTCACTAGGTCCCGGTGAGGCCCACTTGGGGCCCAGAGTCACCAGGTCAAGTTGAGGCCTAGAGGGGTACCAGATTCACCTGGTCTAGGTGAAATCCAGATGGGGACCAGAGTCACCATGTCAGGCTGAGGCCCAGAGGGGATCCAGAGTCATCATGTCCAGGTGAGGCTCATGTGTGGAACAGAGTATCCAGTTGATAATGGTCCACAAGTGAGGACCAGAGTCACTAGATCAGGGTGAGGCCCAGTTAGTATCAGAGTCACCAGTTCCAGGTGAGGACAAAAAGGAGTCCACAGCAATCAGGTCCAGTTGGGGAACAAAGTCACCAGGAACGGATGACCCCAGATGGGGACCAGATTCACCAGGTCCAGGTGATTCCCAGGTGGTGACCTGAGTTAACAGTTCCGGGTGAGGACCAGGTAAGGTCCAGATTCACCAGGTCCAAGTGAGGCCCACGTGGGGACCTGTGTCACCAGGCATGGGCGAGGTCCAGGTGGCAACCCCACTCACCAGGTCCAGGTGAGGCGAACCTGCAGGCCATGCAGAGGAACCATGTCCCGATGATGCCCAGGTAGGGACGAGATTTAACAGGTCCAGGTGAGGCCAACCTGCAGGCCATGCAGTGAAACCATGTCCCGATGATGCCGAGGTTGGGATCAGAATCACCAGGTCCAATGAGACCAAGATGGAGCATATTTACTAGGTCCATGTGAGGTGCAGTGGAGTACCAGAGTCACAAGAACTGGTTGAGGCCTAGAGGGGTACCAGAATCACCTGGTCCAGGTCACATCCAGATGGGGACCAGAGTCACCACGTCAGGATGAGGCCCAGAGAGGTTCCAGAGTCAACATGTCCAGGTGAGGCTCAGGTGTGGAACAGAGTCACCAGGTACCAAAGATGCCCAGGTGAGGACCAGAGTCACCAGGTCTGGGTAATGCCCAGATAGGATCAGAGTCACCAGTTCAAGGTGAGGCCAAGAAATAGTCCACAGCAATCATCCAGGTGGGGAACAAAGTCACCAGGACTGGGTGATGCCCAGATGGGGACCACATTGACCAGGTCCAGGTGAGGCCCAGGGGGTGACCAGAGACCCCGGGTATGGGAGACAACCAGGCCTCCCATAGACCAGATTCACCAGGTCCAAGAGGCCGACGAGGGGCCTGTGTCCCCAGGTACGGGTGAGGCACAGGTGGCAACCACACTCACCAGGTCCAGGAGAGGCCATCTTTCGCGCCATGCAGAGGAACCGTGTCCCGATGATGCCCATGTAGGAACCAGAGTTACCAGGTCCAGGTGATGCCAACCTGCAGGCCATGCAGTGGAACCATGTACCGATGATGCCGAGGGAGGGACCAGAGTCACCAGGTCCAAATGAGGCCCAGATGGAGCATATTCACTAGATCCAGGTGAGGCCCAGTTGAGGACCAGAGTCACCAGATCTGGTTGAGGCTCAGAGGGGTACCAAAATCACCTGCTCCAGGTGACATCCAGATGGGGACCAGAGTCACCAGGACAGGGTGAGGCCCAGAGAGGTTCCAGAGTCATCATGTCCAGGTTAGGCTCAGGTATGGAACTGAGTCACCAGGTACCAAGATGCCCACATGAAGACCAGAGTCAACAGATCTGGGTGACGCGCAGATAGGATCAGAGTCACCATTTGCAGGTGAGGCAAAGAAAGAGTCCACAGCAATCAGTTCCAGGTGGGGAACAAAGTAACCAGGATTGGGTGAGGCCCAGATGGGGACCAGTTCCCCTTCTACAGGTGAGGCCCAGGTGATGACCAGAGTCCCCAGGTTGGGAGAAGACGAGGTAAGGACCAGATTCACCAGGTCCAAGAGGCCCACGTGGGGACCTGAGTCACCAGGTATGGGTGAGCCACAGGTGGCAATCCCACTCACCAGGTTCAGGTGAGGCCAACCTGCAGGCGGTGCGCGGAACCATGTCCCGATGATGCCCAGGTAGGGACCCGAGTCACCAGGTCCAAATGAGGCCAAGATGGAGCATATTCACTAAGTCCACGTGAGGCCCAGTTGAGGACCAGAATCACCAGATCTGCTTGAGGCCTAGATGGGAACAAGAATCACCCAGTCCGGGTTACGTCCTAATGGGGACTAGAGTCACCAGGTCAGGGTGAGGCCCAGAGAATTTCCAGAGTCATCATGACCAGGTGAGGCTCAGGTGTGTAACAGAGTCACCAGGTACGAATGATGCCCAGGTGAGGACCAGAGTCAACAGGTCTGGGTGACGCGCAGATAGGATCAGAGTCACCAGTTCCAGGTGAGGCCAAGAAAGAGTCCACAGCAATCAGGTCAAGGTGTGGAACAAAGTCACCAAGAATGGGTGAGGTCCAGATTGGGACCAGATTCACCAGGTCCAGGTGAGGCCCAGGTGGTGACCAGAGTCATCGGGTCTGGGAGAGGACCAGGTAAGGACCAGATTCACCAGGTCCAAGAGGCTCACGTGGGGACCTGAGTCACCAGGTATGGGTGAGGCCCTAGTGGCAACCCACTCACCAGGTCCAGGTGAGGCCAACCTGCAGGCCAGAGTCACCAGATCCAGGTGAGGCCCTAGAGGGGACCGGAGTCACCAGGTAAATATGAGTCTACAAGAACACCATAGTCACCAGGTCCAGGTGTGGTTCATGTGGGAACGAGAGTCACCAGGTCCAGGTGAGACCCAGGTGGGGACCTTAGTCACCAGGTCCAGATTGAGGACTAGGTAGGGGGACCAGAGTCATCAGGACTTGTTGAGGCCAAAGTGTGGAGCAAAGTTATCATGTCCAGGTGAGGCCCAGGTGGGGAACAGAGTAACCATGTCTCATTGATGCCAGGTGGGAAAAGAGTCACAAGGTCCAGACGAGGCCTAAGTGAGGAGTAGATTCACCAGGTACTGTTGAGGCCCACCTGAGGACAAGTGTCGCCAGCCCCGGGTGAGTCCCAGAGGGGGACCAGAGTCACCCGGTCCTGGTGATATCCAGGTGGGGACCAGAGTCACCACATCAGGGTGAGACCCAGAGGGGACGGGAATCACTAGGTCCAGGTGAGGCCCCGATGTGGAACTGAGAAACCAGGTCCCATGATGCCCATATGAGGACCTGAGTCACCAGGTCCAGGTGAGGTCCTGTGGGAACCATTCACCTCATCCAGGTGAGGCCCAGGTGGGACCAGAGTCACCAGGTCCAGGTGAGGCCCAGGTATATAAGAGAGTATCCAGGTCCCAATGATGCCCAGGTAAGGACCAGAGTCAACAGGTCCAGGAGAGGCCCAAATATGGTTCAGAGTCATTGTGTTCCAGGTGAGGCCAGATGGAGACCACAGGAACCAGGTCCAGAAGAGCCCCATATGGGAACCAGAGCCACCAGATCCAGGTGATGTCTGGGTGGGACCACAGTCACAAGGCCCAGGGGAGGCGCAGGTGGCAACAGGTTTCACCAAGTCCAGGTGAGGCCCAGGTAGCGAACGGTCACCAGATCCAGGTGCGGAACAGCTAAGGACCCGATTCACCAGGCCCAAGTGAAGCCCAAGGGGTGACCAGAGTCACCAGGTAGGGGTGAGGCCCAGAGGGGGAACCAGAGTAACCAGTTTAGTTTGAGGCCCAGAATGGGACCCTAGGTCCATGGTGAAAGTGAGGCGCAGATGTGGAATAGAGTATCCAGATCCCAATGATGCCTGGGTGAGGAAAAGATTTACTAGGGCCATGCAGGCCCAGATGGGGAACAGAATCACTAGGTCCTGGTGAGGCATAGAATAAGACCACAGTCAGCAGTATCAGGTAAGCCCCTTGTGGGAACCAGAGCCACTCTATCCAGCTGAGTCCCAGGTCCCTGGAGGGCCCCGTGAGGACCAGATTCATCAGGTCGAATTGAGGCATAGCTGGGAACAAGAGTCACCATGTCTGCGTGCGGCCTAGGTGGGGCAAGATCAGCAGTTCTGAGTTAGGTCAAAGTGGGGACGAGAGACACCAGGTCCAGGTGAGGCCAAACTGAGGACCAGAGTCACCAGATCCAAGTGAGGTCTATGTTGGAAAGTGAGTCACCAGGTCCAGGAGAGGTTCAGGTATGGACCAGAGTCACCAGTTCCAGGTGAAATCCAGGTGGGGACCAGAGTCACCAGATCCAGGTGAAGCCCAGGTGGGGACCAGAGTCACTAGGTCCAGATGAGGCCCAGGTGAGGACCAGAGTCACCAGATCTGGGAGAGGCCCAGTTGTGATCAGAGTTACCACTTCCAGGTGAGGCCAAGAAGGTGTCCACAGCAATCAGGTCCACGTGGGGAACAAAGTCACCAGGACTAGGTGATGCCCAGGTGGTGACCAGATTTACCAGTTCCGGGTGAGGACTAGGTAATAGGATCAGAGTCACCAGTTCAAGGTGAGGGCAAGAAAGAGTCCAGAGCAATCAGGTCCAGTTGGGGAACATAGTCACCAGGACTGGGTTAGGCCCAGATGGACCCAGATTCACCAGGTCCAGGTGAGTCCCATGTTGTGACCAGATTCCCCGGGTCTGGGAGAAGTCCAGGTAAGGGCCAGATTCACCAGGTCCAAGAGGCCCATGTGGGGACCTGAGTCACCAGGTATGGGTGAGGCCCAGGTGGCATCAACTAATCAAGTCCAGGTGAGGCCAACCTGCAGGCCAGAGTCACCAGGCCCAGGGGAGGCCCAAGGGGTGACCAGAGTCACCAGGTAAGGGTGAGGTTAAGAGGGGGACCAGAGTAACCAGTTTAGTTTGAAGCCCAGAATGGGACCAGCGGTTCCTGGTAAAAGTGAGGCCCAGGTGTGGAATAGAGTATCCAGGTCCCAATGATGCCTGAGTGAGGACCAGAGTCACTAAGGCCATGCAGGCCCAGATGGGGAACAGAATCACTAGGTTCTGGTGAGGCATAGAATAAGACCAAATTCAGCAGTATCAGGTGAGCCCCTAGTGGGAACCAGAGCCACTCTTTCCAGCTGAGTCCCAGGTAAATGTGAGGTCCACGTGAGGACCAGATTCATCAGGTCGAATTGAGGAATAGCTAGGGACAAGAGTCACCAGGTCTGGGTGCGTAATAGGTGGGGCCAGATTCAGCAGTTCTGAGTTAGGTCAAAGTGGGCAAGAGAGACACCAAGTCCAGGAGAGGTCCAGATTGGGACCAGAGTCACCAGATCCAGGTGAAGTCCAGATGGGGACCAGAGTCTCCAGATCCAGGTGAAGCCCAGGTGGGGACCAGAGTCTCTAGGTCCAGATGAGGCCCAGGTGAGGACCAAAGTTACAAGGTACACGTGAGGCCCCAGTGGGGATCAGAGGCAACAGGTCCATGTGAGGCCGGCTAGGGGACCATGGTCAACAGGTCTACTTGTTCCCAGGTGTGGAACACAGTAAGCAGGTCCAGGTGAGTCCCCATGGTGACAAGTGTCACCACGTCCAGGTGAGGCCCAGGTTCGGACCAGGATCACCAGGTACAGGGGAGGCCCTTCAAAGATCCAGAGTCAACAGTTCGAGTTCAGGCGCAGGTTTCAACCAGGGCCAGCAGGTCTAAGTCAGGGGAATGTGGGGTTCACAGTCACTACGGAATGGTGAGACCCAGAGGGGCACCAGAGTCACGTGGTCCAGGTGAGGTCCAGTTGTGGAACACAGTCACCGTGTCCCAATTTTGCCCAGTTGAGGACCATGGTCAACAGGGCCTGGTGAGCCTCACATGGGGACGAGAGTCCCCAAATCCAGGTGAAGCCCAGGTGGGGACCACAGTCACCAGATCCAGGGTACTCTCAGGTGCAGACCAGAATTACCAGGTCCAGGTGAGGTGCAGGTGGCAACCACACTCACCAGGTCCCGGTGAGGCCCTGGTGGGGACCAGTGTCACAAGGTACATGACAAACTAGAAACACCGCAGCCACCAGGTCCACATGATGTCCATGTGGGAACGAGAATCAACAGTTATAGGTTAGGACCAGGTGGGTATCTGACTCACCATTTCCAGGTGAGACCCAGGTGGGAACGAGTGTCACCATGTCCAGGTGTGGCCCAGGTGAAGACCAGAGTTAATAGGTCCGGCTGGGTCACTGTTAGTGAACAGTGTAACCATATCCTGATGCTACCGAGGTGTGTACCAGAGACACCAGGTCCTGGTGAGGCCCAGGTGGGACCAGAGACATGAGGTCCAGGTGAGGTCCCGATGGGAACCACAGTCACCAGGTCAGGAGAGGCCATGCTTTGGATCAGAGTCACCAGTTACAGGTGAGGCCCAGGTGGAGCCAGAGTCACCTGGTACAGAAGAGGCCAAAGTAAGGACCAGAGTTACCAGGATCAGGTCAGTCCCAGTGGGAAACAGAGTAACCATGTCCCGATGATGCCCAGGTAGACCCAGCGTCACCAGGTCCAGATGAGGCGCAGGTGGGGAGTATATTCACTAGGTCTCGGTGACACCCAGTTGAGGACCAGTGTCACCAGGTCTATTTGAGCCCTAGAGGGGTACCAGAATCACCTGGTCCAGGTGCCATCCAGATGGGTCCAGAGTCACCAGGTCAGGGTGATGCCCAGAGAGGTTCCAGAGTCATCATGTCCAGGTGAGGCTCAGGTGTGGAACAGAGTATCCAGGTCATAATGGTCCACAGGTGAGGACCATGGTCACCAGATCTGGGTAAGGCCCAGTTAGGATCAGAGTCACCAGTTCAGTTGAGGCCAAGAGGAGTCCATAGCAATCAGGTCCAGGTGGGGAAGAAAGTCAACAGGACTGGGTGAGGCCCAGAGGGAAACCAGATTCAACAGGTCCAGGTGATTCCCAGGTGGTGACCAGGGTTACCAGGTGCGGGTGAGGAACAAGTAAGGACCAGATTCACCAGGTCCAAGTGAGGCCCACGTGGGGACCTGTGTCACCAGGAATGGGTGAGCCCCAGGTGGCAACCCCACTCACTAGGTCCACGTGAGGCCAACCTTGATGCCATGCAGAAGAACCGTGTCCCGGTGATGCCCAGGTAGGGACCAGAGTTACCAGGTCCAGCTGAGGCCAACCTGCAGGCCATGCAGTGGATCCATGTCCCGATGATGCCCAGGTAGGGACCAGAGTCACCAGGTCCAACTGTGGCCCAGATGGAGCATATTCACTAGGTCCAAGTGCGGCCCAGTTGAGGACCAGTGTCCCCATACCTGGTTGAGGCCTAGAGGGGTCCCAGTCACCTGGTCCAGGTGAAATCCAGATGTAGACCAGAGTCACCAGGTCAGGGTTAGGCCCTGAGTGGTTCCAGAGTCATCATGTCCAGGTGAGGCTCAGGTCTCGAACAGAGTCACCAGGTACCAATGATGCCCAGGTGAGGACCAGAGTGACCAGGTCTGGGTGACGCGCAGATAGGATCAGAGTCACCAGGTCCAGGTGAGGCCAAGAAAGAGTCCACAGCAATCAGGTCCAGGTGGGGAACAAAGTAACCAGGATTGGGTGAGGACCAGATGGGGACCAGATTCATTCATTAGGTCCAGGTGAGGCCCAGGTGGTGACCAGAGTCCCAGGGTCTGGGAGAGGACCAGGTACGGACCAGATTCACCAGGTCCAAGAAGCCCACGTGGGGACCTGAGTCACCAGGTATGGGTGATGCCCAGGTGGCAACCCCACTCACCAGGTCCAGGTGAGGCCAACCTGCAGGCCAGAGTCACCAGATCCAGGTGATGCCCTAGTGGGGACAGGAGTCACCAGGTAAATGTGAGTCTACAAGAACACCATAGACACCAGGTCCAGGTGTGGTTCATGTGGGAACGAGAGTCACCAGGTCCAGGTGAGACCCAGGTGGGGACCACAGTCACCAGGTCCAGATTGAGGACAAGGTGGGGCGACCAGTGTCATCAGAACCAGTTGAGGCCAAAGTGTGGAGCAAAGTTATCATATCCAGGTGAGGCCCAGTTGTGGAACAGAGTAACAATGTCCCATTGTTGCCAGGTGCGAAAAGAGTCACAAGGTCCAGACGAGGCCTAAGTGAGGAGTAGATTCACTAGGTCCTGTTGAGGCCCAGTTGAAGACTAGTGTCCCCAGCTCAGGGGGAGTCCCAGAGGGGACCAGAGGCACCCGGTTCTGGTGATATCCAGGTGGGGACCAGAGTCACCACGTCAGAGTGAGGCCCAGAGGAGGACGAGTATCACTAGGTCCAGATGAAGCCCCGATGTGTAACTAAGAAACCAGGTCCCATGATGCCCATATGAGGACCTGAGTCACCAGGTGCAGATGAGGTCCCTGTGGGAACCAGTCACCTCCTCCAGGTGAGGCCCATGTGGGACCACAGTCACCAGTTCCAGATGAGGCCCAGGTATATAAGAGAGTATCCAGGTCCCAATGATGCCTAGGTAAGGACCTGAGTCAACAGGTCCAGGAGAGGCCCAAATATGGATCAGAGACATTGTGTTCCAGGTGAGGCCAGATGGAGACCACAGGAACCAGGTCTTGGAGAGCCCCATATGGGAACCAGAGACAGCAGATCCAGGTGAGGTCCAGGTGGGACCACAGTCAGAAGGTCCAGGTGAGGCGCAGGTGGCAACAGGATTCACCAAGTCCAGGTGAGGCCCAGGTGGCGACCAGTCACCAGATGCAGGTGAGTACCAGCCAAGGACCAGATTCACCAGGCCCAGGTGAAGCCCAAGGTGTGACCAGCGTCACCAGGTAAAGGTGAGGCCCAGAGGGGGAACCAGAGTAACCAGTTTAGTTTGAGGCACAAAATGGGACCAGAGGTCCCTGGTCAAAGTGAGGCCCAGGTGTGGAATAGAGTATCCAGGTCCCAATGATGCCTGGGTGAGGACCAGAGTCACTAGGGCCATGCAGGCCCAGATGGGGAACAGAATCACTTGGTCTGGTGAGGCATAAAATAAGACCACAGTCAGCAGTATCAGTGGAGCCCCTTGTGGGAACCAGAGCCACTCTATCCAGCTGTGTCCCCGGTCCATGTGAGGCCCACGTGAGGATCAGATTCATCAGGTTGAATTGAGGCATAGCTGGGGACAAGAGTCACCAGGTCTGGGTGCGGCCTAGGTGGGACAAGATTCAGCAGTACTGAGTTAGGACCAAGTGGGGACGAGAGATACCAGGTCCATGTGAGGCCAAACTGAGGACCAGAGTCACCAGATCCAGGTGAGGTCCATGTTGGAAAGAGAGTCACCAGGTCCAGGAGAGGTCCAGGTGGGTACCAGAGTCACCAGATCCATGTGAAGTCCAGGTGGGGACCAGAGTCATCAGATCCAAGTGAAGCCCAGGTGGGGACCAGAGTCACTAGGTCCAGATGAGGCCCAGGTGAGGACCAGTGTTACCAGGTACACGTGAGGCCCCGGTGGGGATCAGAGGCAACAGGTCCATGTGAGGTCGGCTTGGGGACCATGGTCAACAGGTCTACTTGAAGCCCATGTGTGGAACACAGTAAACAGGTCCAGGTGAGTCCCCGGTGGTGACAAGAGTCACCACGTCCAGGTGAGACCCAGGTGGGGACCAGGATCAGCAGGTACAGGGGAGGCCCTTGAAAGAAACAGAGTCAACAGTTCGAGGTCAGGCACAGTTGGCAACCAAGGTCAGCAGGTCCAAGTCAGGCCAAAGTGGGGTTCAGAGTCATTAGGGCACCGTGAGACCCGGGGGGGGGACCAGAGTCACCCGATTCTGGTGATATCCAGGTGGGTACCAGAGTCACCACGTCAGGGTGAGGCCCAGAGGGGGACAAGAATCACTAGCTCCAGGTGAGGCCCCGATGTGGAACTGAGAAACCAGGTCCCATGATGCCCATATGAGGACCTGAGTCACCAGGTCCAGGTGAGGTCCCTGTGGGAACCAGTCAATTCGTCCAGGTGAGGTCCAGGTGGGCCCACTGTCGCAAGGTCCAGGTGAGGCGCAGGTGGCAACAGGATTCACTAAGTCCAGGTGAGGCCAAGGTGGCGACCAGTCACCAGATCCAGGTGCGGAACAGCTAAGGACCAGATTCTCCAGGCCCAAGTGAAGCCCAACGGGTGACCAGAGTCACCAGGTCAGGGTGAGGGCCAGAGGGGGAACCAGAGTAACCAGTTTAGTTTGAGGCCCAGAATGGGACCAGAGGTCCCTGGTCAAATTGAGGCCCAGGTGTGGATTAGAGTATCCAGGTCCCAGTGACGCCTGGGTGAGGACCAGAGTCACTAGGGCCATGCAGGCCCAGATTTGGAACAGAATCACTAGGTCCTGGTGAGGCATAGAATAAGACCACATTCAGCAGTATCAGGTGAGCCCCTTGTGGGAACCAGGACCACTCTATCCAGCTGAGTCCCAGGACCATGTGAGGCCCACGTGAGGACCAGATTCATCAGGTCGTATAAAGGCATAGCTGTGGACAAGAGTCACCAGGTCTGGGTGTGGCCTAGGTGGGGCAAGATACAGCAGTTCTGAGTTAGGTCCAAGTGGGGACGAGAGACACCAGGTCCAGGTGAGGCCAAATTGAGGACCAGAGTCACCAGATCCAGGTGAGGTCCATGTTGGAAAGAGAGACACGAGGTCCAGGAGAGGTCCAGGTGGAGTCCAGAGTCACCAGATCCAGGTGAAGTCCAGGTGGGGACCAGAGCCACCAGATCCATGTGATGCCCAGATGGGACCAGAGTCACTAGGTCCAGATGAGACCCAGGTGAGGACCAGAGTTACCAGGTACACGTGAGGACCCGGTGGGGATCAGAGGCAACAGGTCCAGGTGAGACCCAGGTGGGGACCACTCTCACCAGGTCCAGATTGAGGTCTAGGTGGGGGGACAAGATTCATCAGGACCAGTTGAGGTCAAAGTGTGGAGCAAAGTTATCATGTCCAGGAGAGGCCCAGGTGGGCAAGAGTGTAACCATGTCCCATTGATGCCAGGTGGGAAAAGAGTCACAAGGTCCAGACGAGGCCTAAGTGAGGAGTAGATTCACCAGGTCCTGTTGAGGCCCAGCTGAGGACCAGTGTACCCAGCTCCGGGAGAGTCCCAGAGGGGGACCAGAGTCACCCGGTTCTGGTGATATCCAGGGGTGACCAGAGTCACCACGTCACGGTGAGGCCCAGAGGGGGACGAGAATCACTAGGTCCAGGTGAGGCCCCGATGTGGAACTGAGAAACCAGGTCCCATGATGCCATATGAGGACCTGAGTCATCAGGTCCAGGTGAGGTCCCTGTGGGAACCATTCACCTTGTCCAGGTGAGGCCCAGGTGGGACCACAGTCACCAGGTCCAGGTGAGGCCCAGGTATATAAGAGAGTATCCAGGTCCCAGTGATGCCCAGGTAAGGACCAGCGTCATCAGGTCCAGGAGAGGCCCAAATATGTATCAGAGTCATTGTGTTCCAGGTGAGGCCAGATGCAGACAACACGGACCAGATTCAGGAGAGCCCCATATGTGAACTAGAGCAACCAGATCCAGGTGAGGTCCAGGAGAGACCACAGTCACAAGGTCCAGGTGAGGCGCAGGTGGCAACAGGATTCACCAAGTCCAGGTGAGACCCAGGTGGCAACGAGTCACCAGATCCAGGTGAGGACCAGCTAAGGACCAGACTCCCCAGGCCCAAGTGAAGCCCAAGGGGTGACCAGATTTACCAGGTAAGGGTGAGGCCCAGAGGGGGAACCAGAGTAACCAGTTTAGTTTGAGGCCCAGAATGGGACCAGAGGTCCCTGGTCAAAGTGAGGCCCAGGTGAGGAATAGAGTATCCAGGTCCGAATGATGCCTGGGTGAGGACCAAAGTCACTAGGGCCATGCAGGCCCAGATGGGAACAGAATCACTAGGTCCTGGTGAGGCATAGAAAAAGACCACAGTCACCAGTATCAGGTGAGCCCCTTGTGGGAAACAGAGCCACTCTATCCAGCTGAGTCCCAGGTCCATGTGAAGCCCACGTGAGGACCAGATTCATCAGGTCGAATTGAGGCATAGCTGGGGACAAGAGTCACCAGGTCTGGGTGCGGCCTGGGTGGGGCAAGATTCGGCAGTTCTGAGTTAGCTCAAAGTGGGACGAGAGACACCAGGTCCAGGTGAGGCCAAACTGAGTACCAGATTCACCACATTCAGGTGAGGTCCATGTTGGAAAGAGAGTCACCAGGTCCAGGAGAGGTCCATGTGGGGACCAGAGTCACTAGATCCAGGTGAAGTCCAGGTGGGGACCAGAGTCACCAGATCGAGGTGAAGCCCAGGTGGGGACCAGAGTCACTAGGTGGAGATGAGGCCCAGGTGAGGACCAGAGTTACCAGGTACACGTGAGGCCCCGGTTGGGATCAGAGGCAACAGGTTCATGTGAGGCCGGCTTGGGGACCATGGTCAACAGGTCTATTGAGGCCCAGGTGTGGAACACAGTAAGCAGGTCCAGGTGAGTCCCCGGTGGTGACAAGAGTCACCACTTCCAGGTGAGGTCCAGGTGGGGACCAGGATCACCAGGTACAGGGGAGACCCTTGAAAGAACCAGAGTCAACAGTTCGAGTTCAGGCGCAGGTGGCAACCAGGGTCAGCAGGTCCAAGTCAAGCCAAAGGGGACTTCACAGTCACTAGGGCACGGTGAGACCCAGAGGGGGAGCATAGTCACCTGGTCCAGGTGAGGTTCAGTTGTGGAACACAGTCACCAGGTCCCAATTTTGCCCAGTTGAGGACCATGGTCAACAGGGCCAGGTGAGGCCCAGATGGGGACCGGAGTCCCCAAATCCAGGTGAAGCCCAGGTGGGGACCACAGTCACCAGATCCAGGGTAGTCTCAGGTGCAGACCAGAATCACCAGGTCCAGGTGTGGTGCAGGTGGCAACCAAACTCACCAGGTCCCGGTAAGGCACTGGTGGGATACATGAGAAGTCACGAGGTACATGAGAAGCTAGAAACACATGGGATCCCTGGGTGGCGCAGCGGTTTGGCGCCTGCCTTTGGACCAGGGCGCGATCCTGGAGACCCGGGATCGAATCCCACGTCGGGCTCCCGGTGCATGGAGCCTGCTTCTCCCTCTGCCTGTGTCTCTGCCTCTCTCTCTCTCTGTGACTATCATAAATAAATAAAAATTAAAAAAAAAGATGCTAGAAACACTGCGGCCAACAGGTCCACATGATCTCCAAGTGGGAACGAGAATCACCAGTTACAGTTGAGGACCAGTTGGGGATCTGACTAACCATGTCCAGGTGAGACCCACGTGGGAAACAGTGTCACCATGTCCAGGTGTGGCCCAGGTGAAGACCAGAGTTAATAGGTCCGGCTGGGTCACTGTTAGTGAACAGTATAACCATATCCTGATGCTACCCAGGTGGGTAGCAGAGACACCAGGTCCTGGTGAGGCCCAAGTTGGACCAGAGACATGAGGTCCAGGTGAGGCCCCGATGGGAACCACAGTCACCCGGTCAGGTGAGGCCATGCTTAGGATCAGAGTCACCAGTTCCAGGTGAGGCCCAGGTGGAGCCAGAGTCACCGGGTACAGAAGAGGCCAAAGTCAGGACCACAGTTACCAGGATCAGGTCACTCCAAGTGGGAATAGAGTAATCATGTCCCGGTGATGCCCAGGTAGAACCAGAGTCACCAGGCCCAGATGTGGCGCAGGTGGGGAGCATGTTCACTAGGTCCCGTTGAGGCCCAGTTGAGGACCAGAGTCACCAGGTCTAGGTGAGGCCTAGAGGGGTACCAGATTCACCTGGTCTAGTGACATCCAGATGGGGACCAGAGTCCCCATGTCAGGCTGAGGCCCAGAGTGGATCCAGAGTCAACATATCCAGGTGAGGCTCAGGTGTGGAACAGAGTATCCAGGTCATAATGGTCCACAGGTGAGGACCAGAATCACCAGATCTGGGTGAGGCCCAGTTAGCATCAGAGTCAGCAGTTCCTGGTTAGCCAAGAAGGATTCCACAGCAATCAGGTCCAGGTGGGGAAGAAAGTCAACAGGACTGGGTGAGGCCCAGATGGGGACCAGATTCACCAGGCCCAGGTGATTCCCATGTGGTGACCAGAGTTACCAGTTCCGGGTGACCACCAGGTAAGGACCAGATTCAGCAGGTCCAAGTGAGGCCCACGTGGGGACCTGTGTCCCTAGGTAAGGGTGAGGCCCAGGTGACAAACCCACTCACCAGGTCCAGGTGAGGCCAACCTGCAGGCCATGCAGAGGAACCAGGTCCCAATGATGCCCAGGTAGGGACGAGAGTTACCAGGTACAGGTGAGGCCAACCTACAGGCCATGCAGTGGAACCATGTCCCGATGATGCCCAGGTAGGGACCAGAGTTACCAGGTCCAGGTGAGGCCAACCTGCAGGTCATGCAGTGGAACCATGTCCCGATGATGCCCAGGTAGGGACCAGAGTCACCAGGTCCAAATGAGGCCCAGATGGAGCATATTCACTAGGTCCAGGTGAGGCCCAGTTGAGGACCAGAGTCACCAGACCTTGTTGACGCCCAGACGGGTACCATAATTCCCTGGACCAGGTGACATCCATATGGGGACCAGAGTCACTACGTTAGGTTGATAGCCATAGTGTTTCCAGAGTCATCATGTCCAGGTGAGGTTCAGGTGTGGAACAGAGTCACCAGGACCAATGATGCCCAGGTGAGGACCAGAGTAACCAGGTACACGTGAGGCCCCGGTGGGGATCAGAGGCAACAGGTTCATGTGAGGCCGGCCTGGGGACCATGGTCAACAGGTCTATTGAGGCCCAGGTGTGGAACACAGTAAGCAGGTCCAGGAGAGTCCCCAGTGGTGACAAGAGTCACCATGTCCAGGCGAGGCCCGGTGGGGACCAGGATCACCAGGTACAGGGGAGGCCCTTGAAAGAACCAGAGTCAACAGTTTGACGTCAGGCGCAGGTTCCAACCAGGGTCAGCAGGTCCAAGTCAGGCCAAAGTGGGTTTCATAGTCACTAGGGCACGGTGAGACCCAGAAGGGAACCAGAGTCACGTGGTCCAGGTGAGTTCCAGTTGTGCAAAACAGTCACCGCGTCCCAATTTTGCCCAGTTGAGGACCATGGTCAACAGGGCCAGGTGAGCCCCAGATGAGGACCGGAGTTCCCAAATCCAGGTGAAGCCCAGGTGGGGACCACAGTAACTAGATCCAGTGTAGTCTCAGGTGCACACCAGAATCACCAGGTGGAGGGGAGATGCAGGTGGCAACCACACTGACCAGATCCCGGTGAGGCCCTGGTGGGGACCAGAGTCACGAGGTACATGAGAAGCTAGAAACACTGCAGCCACCAGGTCCACATGATGACCATGTGGAAACGAGAATCACCAGTTAAATATGAGGACCAGGTGGGGATCCGAGTCACCATGTCCAGGTGAGACCCAGGTGGGAACCAGTGTCACCATGTCCAGGTGTGGCCCAGGTGAAGACCAGAGTTTATAGGTCCGGCTGGGTCACTGTTAGTGAACAGTGTAACCATATCGTAATGCTACCCAGGTGGGTACCAGAGACACCAGGCCCTGGTGAGGCCCAGGTGGGACCAGAGACATGAGGTCCAGGTGAGGTCCTGATGGGAACCACATTCACCATGTCAGGTGAGACCATGCTTAGAATCAGAGTCACCAGTTACAGGTGAGGCCCAGCTGGAGCCAGAGTCACCTGGTACAGAAGAGGCCAAAGTCAGGACCAGAGTTACTAGGATCAGGTCAGTCCCAGTGGGGAACAGAGTAACCATGTCCCGATGATGCCCAGATAGAACCAGCGTCACCAGGTCCAGATGAGGCGCAGGTGGGGAGCATATTCACTAGTTCCCGTTGAGGCCCTGTTGAGGACCAGAGACACCAGGTCTAGTTGATGCCTAGAGGGGTACCAGATTCACCTGGTCTAGGTGACATCCAGATGGGGACCAGAGTCACCATGTCAGGCTGAGGCCCAGAGGGGATCCAGAGTCATCATGTCCAGTTGAGGCTCAGGTGTGGAACAGAGTATCCAGGTCATAATGGTCCACAGGTGAGGACCAGAGTCACCAGATCTGGGTGAGGCCCAGTTAGGATCAGTGTCACCAGTTCCAGTTGAGGCCAAAGGAGTCCACAGCAATCAGGTCCAGGTGGGGAAGAAAGTCAACAGGACTGTGTAGGCCCAGATGGGGACCAGATTCACCAGGTCCAGGTGATTCCCAGGTGGTGACCAGGGTTACCATTCCGGGTGAGGACCAGGTAAGGACCAGATTCACCAGGTCCAAGTGAGACCCACGTGGGTACCTGAGTCACCAGGTATGGGTGAGCACCAGGTGGCAACCCCACTCACTAGGGCCAGGTGAGGCCAACCTGGAGGCCATGCAGAGGAACCGTGTCCCGGTGATGCCCAGGTAGGGACCAGAGTTACCAGGTCCATCTGAGGCCAACCTGCAGGCCATGCAGTGGATCCATGTCCCGATGATGCCCAGGTAGTGACCAGAGTCACCAGGTCCAAATAAGGCCCAGATGGAGCATATTCAATAAGTCCAGGTGAGGCCCAGTTGAGGACCAGAGTCACCAGAACTGGTTGAGTCCTAGTGGGGTACCAGAATCACCTGGTCCATGTGGCATCCAGATGGAGACCAGAGTCACCAGGTCAGGGTTAGGCCCAGAGTGGTTCCAGAGTCCAGAGCCTCATGTCCAGGTGAGGCTCAGGTGTGGAACAGAGTCACCAGGTACCAATGATGCCCAGGTGAGGACCAGAGTCACCAGGTCTGGGTGACACGCAGATAGGATCAGAGTCACCAGGTCCAGGTGAGGCCATGAAAGAGTCCACAGCAATCAGGTCAAGGTGGGGAACAAAGTCACCAGGACTGAGTGAGGCCAAGATGGGGACCAGATTCACCAGGTCCAGGTGAGGCCCAGGTGGTGACCAGAGTCCCCGGGTCTGGGAGAGGACCAGGTAAATACCAGATTCACCAGGTAGAAGAGGCCCACATTGGGACCTGAGACACCAATTATGGGTGAGGCCCAGGTGGTATCCACACTAACCAGGTCCATGTGAGGCCAACCTGCAGGTCAAGTCACCCGATCCACGTGAGGACCTAGTGGGGACTGGAGTCACCAGTTAAAAATGATCCTACAAAAACAACACAGTCACCAGATCCTGGTGTGGTTCATGTGGGAACGAGAGTCACCAGGTCCAGGTGAGACCCAGGTGGGGACCACAGTCACCAGGTCCAGGTGAGGCCCAGGTGGGACCACAGTCACCAGGTCCAGGTGAGGCCTAGGTCGGGGGACCAGAGTCATTAGGACTAGTTGAGGCCAAAGTGTGGAGCAAAGTTATGAGGTACATGTGAGGCCCAGTTGTGGAAGAGTAACTATGTCCCATTGACGCCAGGTGCGAAAAGAGTCACAAGGTCCAGACGAGGCCTTAGTGAGGAGTAGATTCACCAGGTCCTGTTGAAGCCCAGTTGAGGACCAGTGTCCCCAGCTCCGGGTGAGTCCCAGAGGGGGACCAGTGTCACCCGGTTCTGGTGATATCCAGATGGGGACCAGAGTCACCACGTCAGGGTTAGGCCCAGAGAGGGACGAGAATCACTAGGTCCAGATGAGACCCCGATGTGGAACTGAGAACCCTGGTCCCGTGATGCCCATATGAGGACCTGAGTCACCAGGTCCAGGGGAGGTCCCTGTGGGAACCAGTCACCTCGTCCAGGTGAGGCCGAGGTGGGACCACAGTCACCAGGTCCAGGTGAGGCCCAGGGATTTAGAGAGTATCCAGGTCCCAATGATGCCCAGGTAAGGACCAGAGTCAACAGGTCAAGGAGAGGACCAAATATGGATCAGAGTCATTGTGTTCCAGGTGAGGCCAGAAGGAGACCACAGGAACCAGTCCAGGGGAGCCCCATATGGGAACCAGAGCCAACAGATCAGGGTGAGGTCCAGTTGTGATCACAGTCAGAAGGCCCAGGTGAGGCGCAGGTGGCAATAGGATTCACCAAGTCCAGGTCAGGCCTAGGTGGCCACCAGTCACCAGATCCAGATGCGGACCAGCTAAGGACCAGATTCACCAGGCCCAAATGAAGCCCAAGGGGTGACCAGAGTCACCAGGCAAGGGTGAGGCCCAGAGGGGAACCAGAGTAACCAGTTTAGTTTGAGGCCCAGTATGGGACCAGAGGTCCCTGGTCAAAGGTAGGCCCAGGTGTGGCATAGAGTATCCAGGTCCCAATGATGCCTGGGTGAGGACCAGAGTCACTAGGGCCTTGCAGGCCCAGATGGGGAACAGAATCACTAGGTCCTGGTTAGGCATAGAATAAGACCACAATCACCAGTATCAGGAGTGCCCCTTGTGGGAACCAGAGCCACTCTATCCAGCTGAGTAACAGGTCCATGTGTGCCCCACGTCAGGACCAGATGCATCAGGTCGAATTGAGGCATAGTTCGGGACAAGAGTCACCAGGTCTGGGTGCGGCCTAGGTGGGGTAAGATTCAGCAGTTCTGAGTTAGGGCAAAGTGGGGACGAGAGACACCAGGTCCTGGTGAGGCCAAACTGAGGACCAGAGTCACCAGATCCAGGTGAGGTCCATGTTGGAAAGAGAGTCACCAGGTCCAGGAGAGGTCCAGGTGGGGACCAGAGTCACCAGATCCAGGTGAAGTCCAGGTGGGTACCAGAGTCAACAGATCCAGGTGAAGCCCAGGTGGGGACCAGAGTCACTAGGTCCTGATTAGACCCAGGTGAGGATCAGAGTTACCAGATACACGTGAGCCCCCGGCGGGGATCAGAGCCAAAAGTTCCACGTGAGGCCGGCTTGGGGACCATGGTCAATAGGTCTACCTGAGGCCCAAGTGTGGAACACAGTCATCATGTCCAGGTGAGTCCCCGGTGGAGACAAGAGTCACCACGTCCAGTTGAGGCCCAATTGGGGACCAGGATCACCAGGTACAGGGGAGGCCCTTCAGAGAACCAGAGTCAACAGTTCGCGGTCAGGCGCAGGTGGCAACCAGTGTCAGCAGGTCCAAGTCAGGCCAAAGTTTGGTTCACAGTCACTAGGGCACAGTGAGACCCAGGGGGACCAGAGTCACCTTGTCCAGGTGAGGTCCAGTTGTGGAACATAGTCACCGAGTCCCAATTTTGCCCAGTTGAGGACCATGGTCAACAGGGCCAGGTGAGGCCCAGATGGGGACCGGAGTCCCCAAATTCAGGTGAAGCCCAGGTGGGGACCACAGTCACCAGATCCAGGGTAGTCTCAGGTGGACACCAGAATCCCCAGGTCCTGGTGAGTTGCAGATGGCAACCACACTCACCAAGTCCCGGTGAGGCCCTGGTGGGGACCAGAGTCACGAGATACATGAGAAGCTAGAAACACTGCAGCCACCAGGTCCACATGATGTCCATGTGGGAACGAGAATTACAAGTTACAGGTGAGGACCATTTGGGGATCTGAGTCACCATGTCCAGGTGAGACCCTGGTGGGAACCAGTGTCACCATGTCCAAGTGTGGACCAGGTGAAAACGAGAGTAATAGGTCCGGCCGGGTCACTGTTAGTGAACAGTGTAACCATATCCTGATGCTACTCAGGTGTGTACCAGATACAAGGTCCTGGTGAGTCCCAGTTGGGACCAGAGACATGAGGACCAGGTGAGGTACCGATGGAAACCACAGTCACCAGGTCAGGTGAGGCCATGCTTAGGATCAGAGTCACCACTTATAGGTGAGGTCCAGGGGGAGCCAGAGTCACATGGCACAGAAGAGCCGAAAGTCAGGACCAGAGTTACCACGGTCAGGTCAGTCCCACTGGGAATAGAGTAACCACGTCCCGATGATGCCCAGGTAGAACCACAGTTACCAGGTCCAGGTGCGGCCCACCTAAAGGCCATGCAGTGGAACCATGTCCCAAATATGCCCAGGTAGGGAAGAGAGTCACCAGGTCCAAATGAGGCCCAGATGGAGCATATTCAATAGGTCCAGGTGAGGCCCAGTTGAGGACCAGAGTCACCAGATCCAGGTGAAGCCAAGGTGGGGACCAGAGTCACTAGGTCCAGATGAGGCCCAAGTGAGGACCAGTGTTACCAGGTACACGTGATGCCCCGGTAGGAATCAGAGGAAACAGGTCCATATGAGACCGGCTTCGGTACCATGGTCAACAGGACTACTTGAGGCCCATGTGTGGAACACAGTAACCAGGTCCAGGTGAGTCCCCGGTGGTGACAAGAGTCACCACGTCCAGGTGAGTCCCAGGGGGGGACCAGGATCACCAGGTACAGGGGAAGCCCTTGAATGAACCAGAGTCAACAGTTCGAGGACAGGCGCAGGTGGCAACAAGGGTCAGCAGGTGCAAGTCAGGTCAAAGTGGGGTTCACCGTCACTAGGGCACGGTGAGACCCAGAGGGGGACCAGATCACATGGTCCAGGTGAGGTCCAGGGGTGGAACACAGTCACCGGGTCCCAATTTTGGCAGTTGATGACCATGGTTGACAGGGCCAGGTGAGGCCCAGATTGGTGATCCTCAATCTGGATCAGATTCACCAGTTCCAGTTGAGGCTAAGAAGTAGTCCACAGCAATCATATCCAGATTGACGCCTAGGTCGGGGGACCAGAGTCATCAGGACTAGTTGAGGCCAAAATGTGGAGCAAAGTTATCATGTCCAGGTGAGGCCCAGGTGGGGAACAGACTAACCATGTCCCATTGATGCCAGGTGGGAAAAGAGTCACAAGGTCCAGACGAGGCCTAAATGAGGAGCAGATTCACCAGGTCCTGTTGAGGCCCAGTTGAGGACCAGTGTCCCCAGCTCCGGGTGAGTCCCAGAGGGGGACCAGAGTCACCCCGTTCTGGTGATATCCAGGTTGAGACCAGAGTCACCACGTCAGGGTGAGGACCATAATGGGACGAGAATCACTAGGTCCAGGTGAGGTCCCGATGTGGAACTGAGAAACCAGGTCCCATGATGCCCATATGAGGACCTGAGTGACCAGGTCCAGGTGAGGTCCCTGTGGGAACCAGTCACCTCGTCCAGGTGAGGCCCAGGTGGGACCACAGTCACCAGTATCATGTGAGCCCCTTGTGGGAACCAGAGCCACTCTATCCAGCTGAGTCCCAGGTCCATGTGAGGCCCACGTGAGGAGTAGATTCATCAGGTCGAATTGAGGCATAGCTGGGGACAAGAGTCACCAGGTCTGGGTGCGGCCTACGTGGGTCAAGATTCAACAGTTCTGAGTTAGGTCAAAGTGGGCACGAGAGACACCAGGTCCAGGTGAGGCCAAACTGAGGACCAGAGTCACGAGATCCAGGTGAGGTCCAGGTGGGGACCAGAGTCACCAGATCCAGGTGAAGCCCAGGTGGGGACCAGAGTCACTAGGTGCAGATGAGGCCCAGGTGAGGACCAGAGTTACCAGGTACACGTGAGGCCCCGGTGGGGATCGGAGGAACAGGTCCATGTGAGGCCGGCTTGTGGACCATGGTCAACAGGTCTACTTGAGGCCCAGGTGTGGAACACAGTAAGCAGGTCCTGGCGAGTTCCCATTGGTGACAGGAGTCACCACGTCCAGGTGTGGGCCAGGTCCGACCAGGATCACCAGGTCCAGGGAAGGCCCTTGAAAGAAACAGAGTCAACAGTTCGAGGTCAGGCGCAGGTGGCAACCAGGGTCAGCAGGTCCAAGTCAGGCCAAAGTGGGGTTCACAGTCACTAGGGCACGGTGAAACCCAGAGTGGGACCTGAGTCACCTGGTCCAGGTGAGGTCCAGTTGTGGAACACAGCCACCGGTTCCCAATTTTGCACAGTAGAGGACCATGGTCAACAGGGCCAGGTGAGGCCCAGATGGGGAACCGAGTCCCCAAATCCAGGTTAAGCCCAGGAGGGGACCACAGACACCAGATCCAGGGTAGTCTCAGGTGCAGAGCAGAATCACCAGGTCCATGTGAGGTGCAGGTGGCAACCACACTCACCCGGTCCCGGAGAGGCCCCGGTGGGGACCAGAGACACGAGGTACATCAGAAGCTAGAAACACTGCAGCCACCAGGTCCACATGATGTCCATGTGGGAATGAAAATCACCAGTTACAGGTGAGGACTAGGTGGGGATCCGACTCACCATGTCCAGGTGAGACCCAGGTGGGAACCAGTGTCACCATGTCCTCGTGTGTCCCAGGTGAAGACCAGAGTTAATAGGTCCGGCTGGATGAGTGTTAGTGAACAGTGTAACCATATCCTGATGCTACCCAGGTGGGTACCAGAGACACCAGGTCCTGATGAGGCCCAGGTGTAACCGGAGACATGAGGTCCAGGTGAGGTCCCGATGGGAACCACAGTCACCAGGTCAGGTGAGCCCATGCTTAGGATCAGAGTCACCAGGAACAGGTGAGGCCCAGCTGGAGCCAGAGTCACCTGGTACAGAAGAGGCCAAAGTCAGGACCAGAGTTACCAGGATCAGGTCACTCCCAGTGGGTAATACAGTAACCATGTCCCAATGATGCCCAGGTAGAATCAGAGTCACCAGGTCCAGCGAGGCGCAGGTGGGTAGAATATTCACTAGGTCCAGGTGAGGCCCAGATGAGGACCAGAGTCACCAGGTCTAGTTGACGCCTAGAGGGGTACCAGATTCACCTGGTCTAGGTGACATCCAGATGGGGACCAGAATCACCATGTCAGTCTGAGGCCCAGAGGGGATCCAGAGTCATCATGTCCAGGTGAGGCTCACGTGTAGAACAGAGTATCCAGGTCATAATGGTCCACAGGTGAAGACCAGAGTCACCAGATCTGGGTGAGGCCCAGTTAGGATCAGAGTCACTAGTTCCAGGTGAGGGCCATAAGGAGTACACAGCAATCAGGTCCAGGTGGGAACAAAGTCACCTGGAATGGATGAGGCCCAATGGGGACCAGAATCACAATGTCCAGGTGATTCCCAGGTGATGACCAGAGTTACCAGTTCCGGGTGAGGACAAGGGAAGGACCAGATTCACCACGTCCACGTGAGGCCCACGTTGGGACCTGTGTCACCAGGCATGGGTGAGTCTCAGCTGACAACCCCACTCACTAGGTCCAAGTGAGGCCAACCTGCAGGCCATGCCGAGGAACCATGTCCTGATGATGCCCAGGTGGGGTCTAGAGTTATCAGGTCCAGGTAAGGCACACCTGCAGGCCATGCAGTGGAACCATGTCCCGGTAATGCCGAGGTAGGGATCAGAATCACCATGTCCAAATGAGACCCAGATGGAGCATATTCACTAGGTCTAGGTGAGGCCCAGTTGAGGACCAGAGTCACCAGATCTGGTTGAGCCCTATAAGGGTACTAGAATCACCTGGTTCAGGTGACATCGAGATGGGGACCAGAGTCACCAGGTCAGGGTGAGGACCAGAGAGGTTCCAGAGTCAGCATGTCCAGGTGAGGCTCAGGTGTGGAACAGAGGCACCAGGTACCAATGATGCCCAGTTGAGGACCAGATTCACCAGGTCTGGGTGACGCGCAGATAGGATCAGAGTCACCAGTTCCAGGTGAGGCCAAGAAGGCGTCCACAGCAATCAGGTCCATGTGGGGAACAAAGTCACCAGGACTGGATGAGGCCCAGATGGGGACCAGATTCACCAGGCCCAGGTGATTCCGAGGTGGTGACCAGAGTTACCAGTTCCGGGTGAGGACAAGGTAAGGACCAGATTCACCAGGTACAATTGAGGCCCACTTGGGGACCTGTGTCACTATGTATGGGTGAGGCTCAATTGGCAACCCCACTCACTAGGTTCAGGTGAGGCCAACCTGCAGGTGATGGAGAGGAACCGTGTCCCGATGATGCCCAGGTAGGGACCAGAGTTACCAGGTCCAGGTGAGGCCAACCTGCAGGCCATGCAGTGGAACCATGTCCCGATGATGCCCAGGTAGGGACCAGAGTTACCAGGTCCAGGTGAGTCCAACCTGCAGGCCATGCAGTGGAACCATATCCCTATGATGCCCAGGTAGGGACCAGAGTCACCAGGTCCAAATGAGGCCCACATGGAGCATATTCACTTGGTCCAGGTGAGGCTCAGTTGAGGACCAGAGTCACCAGATCTGGTTGAGGCCTAGAGGGATACGAGAATCCCCTGGTCTAGGTGACATCCTGATGGGGACCACAGTCACCAGGGAAGGGTGAGGCCCAGAGAGGTTCCAGAGTCATCATGTCCAGGTGAGGCTCAGGTGTAGAACAGAGTCACCAGGTACCAATGATGCCCAGGTGAGGACCAGAGTCACCAGGTCTGGATGACGCGCAGATATGATCAGAGTCACCATTTCCAGGTGAGGCCAAGAAAGAGTCCACATCAATCAGGCCCAAGTGGGGAACGAAGTCACCAGGACTGCGTGAGGCCCATATGGGGACCAGATTCACCAGGTCCAGGTGAGGCCCAGGTGGTGACCAGAGTTCCCGGGTCTGGGAGAGGACCAGGTAACAACAAGATTCAACAGGTCCAAGAGGCCCACGTGGGGACCTGAGTCACGAGGTATAGGTGAGGCTCAGGTGGCATCCCCACTCACCAGTTCCAGGTGAGGCCAACCTGCAGGCCAGTGTCACCAGATCCAGGTGAGGCCCTAGTGGGGACCTGAGTCAACAGGTAAATGTGAGTCTACAAGAACACCACAGTCACCAGGTCCAGGTGTGGTTCTAGAGGGAATGAGAGTCACCAGGCCCAGGTGAGACCCAGGTTGGGACCACAGTCACCAGGTCCAGAGTGAGGCCTAGGAGGTGGGACGAGAGTCATCAGGAGCAGTTGAGGCCAAAGTGTGGATCAAAGTTATCATGTTCAGGTGAGGCCCAGGTGGGGAACAGAGTAACCATGTCCCATTGATGTCAGGTGGGAAAAGAGTCACAAGGTCCAGACGAGGCCTAAGTGAGGAGTAGATTCACAAGGTCCTGTTGAGGATCAGCTGAGGACCAGTGTCCCCAGCTCCAGGTGAGTCCCAGTGGGGGACCAGAGTCACCCGGTTCTGGTGATATCCAGGTGGGGACCAGAGTCACCACGTCAGGGTGAGGCCCAGAGGGGGACAAGAATCACTAGGTCCAGGGGAGGCCTCGATGTGGAACTGAGAAACCAGGTCCCATGATGCCCATATGAGGACCTGAGTCACCAGGTCCAGGTGAGGTCCCTGTGGGAAACAGTCACCTCGTCCAGGTGAGGCCCAGGTGGGACCACAGTCACAAGGTCCAGGTGAGGCGCAGGAGGCAACAGGATTCACCAAGTCCAGGTGAGGCCCAGGTGGCGACCAGTCACCAGATCCAGGTGTGGAATATCTAAGGACCAGATTCTCCAGGCCCAAGTGAAGCGCAACGGGTGACCAGAGTCACCAGGGCAGGGTGAGGCCCAGAGGGGGAACCAGAGTAACCAGTTTAGTTTGAGGCCCAGAATGGGACCAGAGGTCCCTGGTCAAAGTGAGGCCCAGGTGTGGAATAGAGTATCCAGGTCCCAATGACGCCTGGGTGAGGATCAGAGTCACTAGGGCCATGCTGGCCCAGATGGGGAACAGAATCACTAAGTCCTGGTGAGGCATAGAATAAGACCACATTCAGCAGTATCAGGTGATCCCCTTGTGAGAACCAGAACCACACTATCCAGCTGAGTCCCAGGACCAGGTGAGTCCCACGTGAGGACCAGATTCATCAGGTCGAATTGAGGCATAGCTGGGGACAGAGTCACCAGGTCTGTGTGCGGCCTAGGTGGGGCAAGATTCAGCAGTTCTGAGTTAGGTCAAAGTGGGGACGAGAGACACCAGGTCCAGGTGAGGCCAAAGAGAGGACCAGAGTCACCAGATCCAGGTGAGGTCCATGTTGGAAAGAGAGTCACGAGGTCCAGGAGAGGTCCAGGTGGGGTCCAGAGTCACCAGATCTAGGTAAAGTCCAGGTGGGGACCAGAGTCACCAGATCCATGTGAAGCCCAGGTGGGGACCAGGATCACCAGGTACAGGGGAGGCCCTTGAAAGAACCAGAGTCAACAATTGGAGGTCAGGGGCAGGTTTCAACCAGGGTCAGCAGGTCCAAGTCAGGGGAAAGTGGGGTTCACAGTCACTAGGGAATGGTGAGACCCAGAGGGGCACCAGAGTCACGTGGTCCAGGTGAGGTCCAGTTGTGGAACACAGTCACCGCGTCCCAATTTTGCCCAGTTGAGGACCCTGGTCAACAGGGTCAGGTGAGGCTCAGATGCGGACCAGAGTCCCCAAATCCAGGTGAAGCCCAGGTGGGGACCACAGTCACCAGATCCAGGGTAGTCTCAGGTGCAGACCAGAATCACCAGGTCCAGGTGAGGTGCAGGTGGCAACCACAATCACCAGGTCCCGGTGAGGCCCTGGTGGGGACCAGTGTCACAAGGTACATGACAAACTAGAAACACCGCAGCCACCAGGTACACATGATGTCCATGTGGGAACGAGAATCAACAGTTATAGGTTAGGACCAGGTGGGTATCTGACTCACCATTTCCAGGTGATACCCAGGTGGGAACGAGTGTCACCATGTCCAGGTGTGGCCCAGGTGAAGACCAGAGTTAATAGGTCCGGCTTGGTCACTGTTACTGAAGAGTGTAACCGTATCCTGATGCTACCCAGGTGGGAACCAGAGACACCAGGTCCTGGTGAGGCCCAGGTGGGACCAGAGACATGAAGTCCAGGTGAGGTCCCGATGGGAACCACAGTCACCACGTCAGGTGAGGCCATGCTTAGGATAAGAGTCACCAGTTACAGGTGAGGCCCTGGTGGAGCCAGAGTCACCTGGAACAGAAGAGGCCAAAGTCAGGACCAGAGTTACCAGGATCAGGTCAGTCCCAGTGGGGAATAGAGTAACCATGTCCCGATGATGCCAAGGTAGAACCAGAGTCACCAGGCCCAGATGTGGCGCAGGTGGGGAGCATGTTCACTAGGTCCCGTTGAGGCCCAGTTGAGGACCAGAGTCACCAGGTCTAGGTGAGGCCTAGAGGGGTACCAGATTTACCTGGTCTGGTGACATCCAGATGGGGTCCAGAGTCCCCATGTCAGGCTGAGGCCCAGAGGGGATCCAGAGTCATCATATCCAGGTGAGGCTCAGGTGTGGAACAGAGTATCCAGGTCATAATGGTCCACAGGTGAGGACCAGAGTCACCAGATCTGGGTGAGGCCCAGTTAGCATCAGAGTCAGCAGTTCCAGGTTAGCCAAGAAGAAGTCTACAGCAATCAGGTCCAGGTGGGGAAGAAAGTCCACAGGACTGGGTGAGGCCCAGATGGGGACCAGATTCACCAGGCCCAGGTGATTCCCATGTGGTGACCAGAGTTACCAGTTCCGGGTGACCACCAGGTAAGGACCAGATTCACCAGGTCCAAGTGAGGCCTACGTGAGAACCTGTGTCACTAGGCAAGGGTGAGGCCCAGGTGACAAACCCACTCACCATTTCCAGGTGAGGCCAACCTGCAGGCCATACAGAGGAACCAGGTTCCAAAGATGCTCAGGTAGGCACGAGAGTTACCATGTCCAGGTGAGGCCAACCTACAGGCCATGCAGTGCAACCATGTCCCGATGATGCCCAGGTAGGGACTAGAGTTACCAGGTCCATGTGAGGCCAACCTGCAGGTCATGCAGTGGAACCATGTCCCGATGATGCCCAGGTAGGGACCAGAGTCACCAGGTCCAAATGAGGCCCAGATGGAGCATATTCACTAGGTCCAGGTGAGGCCCATTTGAGGACCAGAGTCACCAGACCAGGTTGAGGCCCAGAGGGGTACCATAATTCCCTGGTCCAGGTGACATCCATATGGGGACCAGAGTCACCAGGGCAGGTTGATAGCCAGAGAGGTTCCAGAGTCATCATGTCCAAGTGAGGCTCAGGTGTGGAACAGAGTCACCAGGACCAATGATGCCCAGGTGAGGACCAGAGTTACCAGGTACACGAGAGGCCCCGGTGGGGATCAGAGGCAACAGGTCCATGTGAGGCCGGCTTGGGGACCATGGCTCAGTTGTGGAACACAGTAACCAGGTCTAGGTGAGTAACCGGTGGTGACAAAAGTTACCACGTCCAGGTGAGGCCCAGGTGGGGACCAGGATTACCAGGTCCAGGGGAGGCCCTTGAAAGTACCAGAGTCAACAGTACGACGTCAGTCGCAGGTGGGAACCAGGGTCAGCAGGTCCAAGTCAGTCCAAAGTGGGGTTCACAGTCACTAGGGCACGGTGAGACCCAGAGGGGGACCAGAGTCGCCTGGTCCAGGTGAGGTCCAGGTGTGGAACACAGTCACCAGGTCCCAATTTTGCCCAGTTGAGTACCATGGTCAACAGGGCCAGGTGACGCCAGATGGGGCCCGGAGTCCCCAAATCCAGGTGAAGCCCAGGTGGGGACCACAGTCACCATATCCAGGGTAGTCTCAGGTGCAGACCAGAATCACCAGGTCCAGGTGAGTTGCCGGTGGCAACCACACTCACCAGGTCCCGGTGAGGCCCTGGTGGAGACCAGAGTCACGAGGTACATGAGAAGCTAGAAACACTGCAGCCACCAGGTCCACATGATGACCATGTGGGAACGACAATCACCAGTTACAGGTGAGGACCAGGTGGAGCCAGAGTCACCTGGTACAGAAGAGGCCAAAGTCAGGACCAGAGTTACCAGGATCAGGGCAGTCCCAGTGGGGAGTAGAGTAACCATGTCCCAGTGAGTCCCAGGTAGTACCAGAGTCGCCAGTTCCAGATGAGGCGGAGGTGGGGAGCATATTCACTAGGTCCCGGTGAGGCCCAGTTGAGGACCAGAGTCACCAGGTCAAGTTGAGGCCTAGAGGGGTACCAGATTCACCTGGTCTTGGTGACATCCAGATGGGGCCCATGTCACCATGTCAGGCTAAGGCCCAGAGGGGATCCAGGGTCATCATGTCCAGGTGACGCTCAGGTGTGGAACAGAGTATCCAGGTCATAATGGTCCACAGGTGAGGACCAGAGTCACCAGATCTGGGTGAGGCCCAGTAAGGATCAGTGTCAGCAGTTCCAGGTGAGGCCAAGAAGGAGTCCACAGCAAACAGGTCCAGGCGGGGAGCAAAGTCACCAGGACTGGGTGAGGCCCAGATGGGGACCAGATTCACGAGGTCCAGGTGATTCCAGGTTGTGAAAAGAGTTACCGTTTCCGGGTGAGGACCAGGATAAGACCAGATTCACCAGGTCCAAGTGAGGCCCACGTGGGTCCTTTGTCACCAGGTATGAGTGAGGCCCAGATGGCAACCCCACTCACCAGGTCCAGGTGAGGCCAACCTGCAGGCCATACAGAGGAAATATGTCCCGATGATGCCCAGGTAGGGACTAGAGTTACCAGGTCCAGGTGAGGCCAACCTGCAGGCCATGCAGTGGAACAATGTCCCGATGATGCCCAGGTAGGGACCAGAGTTAACAGGTCCAGGTGAGTCCAACCTGAAGTCCATGCAGTGGAACCATGTCCCGATGATGCCCAGGTAGGGATCAGAATCATCAGGTCCAATGAGATCCAGATGGAGCATATTCACTAGGTCCAGGTGAGGTCCAATGGAGGACCAGAGTCACAGGACCTGGTTGAGGCCTAGAGGGGTACCAGAATCACCTGGTCCAGGTGACATCCAGATGGGGACCAGAGTCACCAGTTCAGGATGATGCCCAGAGAGGTTCCAGAGTCATCATGTCCAGGTGAGGTTCAGGTGTGGAACAGAGTATCCAGGTCTTATTGGTCCACAGGTGAGTACCAGAGTCACCAGATCTGGGTGAGGCCCAGTTAGGATCAGAGTCACAAGTTCCAGGTGACTACAAGAAGGGTTACACAGCAATCAGGTCCAGGTGGGTAACAAAGTCAACAGGACTGTGTGAGGCCCAGATGGGGACCAGATTCTCCAGGCCCAGGTGAGGCCCAGGTGGTGATCAGAGTTACCAGTTCCGGGAGAGGACCAGGTAAGGACCAGATTCACCAGGTCGAAGTGAGGCCCACGTGGGGACCTGTGTCACCAGGTATGGGTGAGACCCAGGTGTCAACCCCACTCACCAGGTCCAGGTGAGGCCAACCTGTAGGCAATACAGAGGAACGGTTTACCGATGATGCCCAGGTAGGGACCAGAGTTACGAGGTCCAGGTGAGGCCAACCTGCAGGCCATGCAGTGGAACCATGTCCCGATGATGCCCAGGTAGGGGACGAGAGTCACCAGGTATGGGTGACGCGCAGATAGGATCAGAGTCACCAGTTCCAGGTGAGGCCAAGAAACAGTCCACAGCAATCAGGTCCACGTGGGTAACAAAGTCACCAGGACGGGTGAGGCCCAGATGGGGACCAGATTCACCAGGGCCAAGTGAGGCCGAGGTCGAGACCAGAGTCCCCGGGTCTGGGAGAAGACCCGGTAACGACCAGATTAACAGGTCCAAGAGGCCCACGTGGGGACCTGAGTCACCAGGTATGGGTGAGGCCCAGGTGGCAGCCCCAACACCAGGTCCAGGTGAGGCCAGCCTGCAGGCCAGAGTCACCAGATCCAATTGGGGCCCTAGTGGGGACCGGAGTCACCAGGTAAATGTGAGTCTACAAGAACACCACAGTCACCAGGTCCAGGTATGGTTCATGTGGGAACGAGAGTCACCAGGTCCAGGTGAGACCCAGGTGGGGACCACAGTCACCAGGGCCAGATTGAGGCCTAGGTGGGGGACCAGAGTCATCAGGACCATTTGAGGCCAAAGTGTGGAGCAAAGTTTTCATGTCCAGGTGAGGCCCAGGTTGGGAACAGTGTAGCAATGTCCCATTGATGCCAGGTGAGAAAAGAATCACAAGATCCAGACGAGGCCTAAGTGAGGTGTAGATTCACCAGGTCCTTTTGAGGCCCAGTTGAGGACCAGTATCCCCATCTCCAGGTGAGTCCCAGAGGGGGACCAGAGTCACCCGGTTCTGGTGATATCCAGATGGGGACCATAGGCACCACGTCAGGGTGAGGTCCATAGGGGGACGAGAATCAGTAGGTCCAGGTGAGGCCCCGATGTGGAATTGAGAAACCAGGTCCCATGATGCCCATATGAGGACCAGAGTCACCAGGTCCAGATGAGGTCCGTGTGGGAACCAGTCACCTCGTCACGGTGAGGGCCAGGTGGGACCACAGTCACCAGGTCCCGGTGAGGCCCAGTCATATAAGAGTATCCAGCTCCCAAAGATGCCCAGGTGGGACCACAGTCACCAGGTCCAGGTGAGCATCTTGTAGGAACCAGAGCCACTCTATCCAGCTGAGTCCCAGGTCCATGTGAGGCTCACGTGAGGACCAGATTCATCAGGTCGAATTGAGGCATAGCTGGGGACAAGAGTCACCAGGTCTGGGTGCGGCCTAGGTGGGGCAAGATTCAGCAGTTCTGAGTTAAGTCAAAGTGGGGACAAGAGACACCAGGTCCAGGTGAGGCCAAACTGAGGACCAGAGTCACCAGATCCAGGTGAGGTCCATGTTGGGAAGAGAGTCACCAGGTCCAGGAGAGTTCCATGTGGGGACAAGAGTCACCAGATCCAGGTGAAGTCCAGGTGGGACCAGAGTCACCTGATCCAGGTGATACACAATGGGGACCAGAGTCACCAGTTCCAGATGAGGCCCAGGTGAGGACCACAGTTACCAGGTACACGTGAGGCCACGGTGGGGATCAGAGGCAACAGGTCCATGTGAGGCCGGCTTGGGGACCATGGTCAACAGGTCTACTTGATGCCCAATGTGGAACACAGTAAGCAGATCCAGGTGAGTCCCCGGTGGTGAAAAGGGTCACCACGTCCAGGTGAGGCCCAGGTGGGGACCAGGATCACCAGGTACAGGGGAGGCCCTTGAAAGAACCAGAGTCAACAGTTCGTGGTCAGGCGCAGGTGGCAACCAGGGACAGCAGGTCCAAGTCAGGCCAAAGTTGGGTTCACTGTCACTAGGGCACGGTGAGACCCAGAGGGGGAACAGTGTAACCTGGTCCAGGTGAGGTCCAGTTGTGGAACACAGTCACTGTGACCCAATTTTGCCCAGTTGAGGACCATGGTCAACAGGGCCAGGTCAGACCCAGATGGGGACCGGAGTCCCCAAATCCAGGTGAAGCCCAGGTGGGGACCACACACACCAGATCCAGCATAGTCTCAGATGCAGACCAGAATCACCAGGTCCAGGTGAGGTGCAAGTAGCAACCACACTCACCAGGTCACGGTACGGCCCTGGTGGGGACCAGATTCATGAGGTACATGAGAAGCTAGAAACACTGCAGCCACCAGGTCTACATGATGTCCATGTGGAAACGAGAATCACCAGTTACAGGTGAGGACCAGGTGGGGATCCGACTCACCATGTCCAGGTGATACCCAGGTGAGAACCAGTGTCACCATGTCCAGGTGTGGCCCAGGTGAAGACCAGAGTTAGTAGGTCCGGCTGGGTCACTGTTAGTGAGCAGTGTAACCATATCCTGATGCTACCCAGGTGGGTACCAGAGACACCAGGTCCTGGTGAGGCCCAGATGGGACCAGAGATATGAGGTCCAGGTGAGGTCCCGATGGGAACCACAGTCATCGGGTCAGGTGAGGCCATGCTTAGGATCAGAGTCACCAGTTACAGATGAGGCCCAGGCGGAGCCAGAGTCACCTGGTACAGAAGAGGCCAAAGTCAGCACCAGAGTTACCAGGATCAGGTCAGTCCCAGTGGGGAATAGAGTAACCATGTCCCGATGATACCCAGGTAGAACCAGAGTCATCAGGTCGAGATGAGGCACAGGTGGGGAGCATATTCACTAGGTCATGGTGAGGCCCAGTTGAGGACCATAGTCACCAGGTCTAGTTGAGGCATAGAGGGGTACCAGATTCACCTGGTCTAGGTGACATCCAGATGGGGACCAGAGTTACCATGTCAGGGTGAGGCCAGAGGGGATCCAGAGTCATCATGTCCAGGTGAGGCTCAGGTGTGGAACAGAGTATCCAGGTCATAATTGTCCAGAGGTGAGGACCAGAGTCACCAGATCTGGGTGAGGTCCAGTTAGGATCAGAGTCAACAGTTCCAAGTGAGGCCAAGAAGGGGCCCACAGCAATCAGGTCCAGGTGGGGAAAAAAGTCACCACGACTGGGTGAGGCCCAGATGGGGCCAGATACACCATGTCCAGGTGATTCCCAGGTGGTGACCAGAGTTACAAGGTCCGGGTGAGGACCAGGTAAGGACGAGATTCACCAGGGCATACTGGGGCCCACGTGGGGACCGGTGTCACCATGCATGGGTGAGGCCCTGGTGGCAACCCCACTCACCAGGTCCAGGTGAGGCCAACCTAGAGACCATGCAGAGGAATCATGTCCCGATGATGCCCAGGTAGGGACCAGAGTTACGAGGTCCAGGTGAGGCCAACCGGCAGGCCATGCAGTGGAACCATGTCCCGATGATGCCCAGGTAGGGACCAGAGTCACCAGGTCCAATTGAGGCCCAAATGGAGCATATTCACTAGGTTCAGGTGAGGCCCAGATGAGGACCAGTGTCACCAGATCTGGTAGAGGCCTAAAGGGTTAAAGAATCACCTGGTCCAGGTGACATCCAGATGGGGAAAAGAATCACCAGGTCAGGGTGAGGCCCAGAGCAGTTCCTGAGTCATCATGTCCAGGTGAGGCTCAGGTGTGGAACAGAGTCACCAGGTACCAATGATGCCCAGGTGAGGACCAGAGTCACCAGGTCTGGGTGACGCACAGAAAGGATCAGAGTCACCAGGTCCAGGGAGGTCAAGAAAGTGTCCACAGCAATCAAGTCCAGGTGGGGAACAAAGTCACTAGGACTGGGTGAGGCCCAGATGGGGACCAGATTCACCAGGTCCACGTGAGACCCAGGTGGTGACCAGAGTCCCCAGGTCTGGGAGAGAACCAGGTAAGGACGAGATTTACCAGGTCCAAGAGGGCCACGTGGGGACCTGAGTCACCAGGTATGGGTGAGGCCCTGGTGGCAACCCCACTCACCAAGTCCAGGTGAGGCCAACCTTTGGCCAGAGTCACCAGATCCAGTTGAGGCCCTAGTGGGGACCGGAGTCACCAGGTAAATGTGGGTGTACAGGAACACCACAGTCACCAGGTCCAGGTGTGGTTCATGTGGGAAAGAGAGTCACCAGGTCCAGGTGAGACCCAGGTGGGGACCACAGTCACCAGGTCCAGATTGAGGCCTAGGTCGGGGGACCAGAGTCATCAGCACCAGTTGAGGCAAAAGTGTGGATAAAAGTTACCATGTCCAGGTGAGGCCCAGGTGGGAACAGAGTAACCATGTCCCATTGATGCCAGGTGGGAAAAGAGTCACAAGGTCCAGACGAGGCCAAAGTGAGGAGTAGATTCAATAGGTCCTGTTGAGGCCCTATTTAGGACCGGTGTCCCCAGTTCCGGGTGAGACCCAGAGGGGGACCAGAGTCACCCGGTCCTGGTGATATCCAGGTGGGGACCAGAGTCACCACGTCAGGGTGAGCCCCAGAGGAGGACGAGAATCACTAGGTCCAGGTGAGGCCCCGATGTGGAACTGAGAAACCAGGTCCCATGATGCCCATATGAGGACCTTTGCCACCAGGTCCAGGCAAGGTCCTTGTGGGAACCAGTCACCTCCTCCAGGTCAGGCCCAGGTGGGACCACAGTCACCAGGTTCAGATGAGGCCCAGGAATATAAGAGAGTATCCAGGTCCCAATGATGCCCAGGTAAGGACCAGAGTCAACAGGTCAAGGAGAGGCCCAAATATGGATCAGAGTCATTGTGTTCCAGGTGAGGCCAGATCGAGACCAGAGGAACCAGGTCCAGGAGAGCCCCATATGGGAAACAGAGCCACCAGATCCAGGTGAGTTCCAGGTGGGACCACAGTCACAAGGTCCAGGTGAGGCGCAGGAGGCAACAGGATTCAACAAGTCCAGGTGAGACCCAGGTGGCGACCAGTCACCAGATCCAGGTGCGGACCAGCTAAGGACAAGATTCAGCAGGCTCATGGGAATCCCAAGGGGTGACCAGAGTCACCAGGTAAGGGTGAGTCCCAGAGGGGGAATCAGAGTAACCAGTTTAGTTTGAGGCACAGAATGGGACCAGAGGTCCCTGGTCAAAGTGAGGCCCAGGTGTGGAATAGAGTATCCAGGTCCCAGTGATGCCTGGGTGAGGACCAGAGTCACTAGGGCCATGCAGGCCCAGATGGGGAACAGAATCACTAGCTCCTGTTGAGGCATAGAATAAGACCACATTCAGGGATCCCTGGGTAGCGCAGCTGTTTGGCGCCTGCCTTTGGCCCAGGGCGCGATCCTGGAGACCCGGGATTGAATCCCACATCGGGCTCCCGCTGCATGGAGCCTGCTTCTCCCTCTGCCTGTGTCTCTGCCTCTCTCTCTCTCTGTGACGATCATAAATAAATAAAAATTTAAAAAAATTAAAAAAAAAAGACCAGATTCACCAGTATCAGGTGAGACCCTTGTGGGAACAAGAGCCACTCTACACAGCTGAGTCCCAGGTCCATGTGAGGCCCAAGGGAGGACCAGATTCATCAGGTAGAATTGAGGCATAGCTGGGGACAAGTGTCACCAGGTCTGGGTGCGGCCTAGGTGGGGAAAGATTCAGCAGTTCTGAGTTAGGTCAAAGTGGGGACGAGAGACACCAGTTCCAGGTGAAGCCAAAGTGAGGACCAGAGTCACCAGATCCAGGTGAGGTCCATGTTGGAAAGAGAGTCACGAGGTCCAGGAGAGGTGCAGCTGGGGGCCAGAGTCACCAGATCCATGTGAAGTCCAGGTGGTGACCAGAGTCACCAGATCCAGGTGAAGCCCAGGTGGGGACCAGAGTCTCTAGTTGCAGATGAGGCCCAGGTGAGGACCAGAGTTACCAGGTACACGTGAGGCCCCGGGGGGGATCAGAGGCAACAGGTCCATGTGAGGCCGGCTTGGGGTCCATGGTCCACAGGTCTACTTGAGGCCCAGGTGTGGAACACAGTAAGCAGGTCCAAGTGAGTCCCTGGTGGTGACAAGAGTCACCACGTCCAGGTGAGCCCCAGGTGGGGACCAGGATCACCAGGTAGAGGGGAGGCCCTTGAAAGAACCAGAGTCAACAGTTCGAGGCAAGGCGCAGGTTGCAACCAGGGTCAACAGGTCCAAGTCAGGCCAAAGTGGGGTTCACAGTCACGAGGGCACAGTTACCGGGTCCCAATTTTGCCCAGTTGAGTACCATGGTCAACACGGCCAGGAGAGGCCCAGATAGGGACCGGAGTACCCAAATCCAGGTAAGCCCAGGTTGGGACCACAGTCACCAGATCCAGGATAGTCTCAGGTGCAGACCAGAATCACAAGGTCCAGGTGAGGTGCAGGTGGCAACCACACTCACCAGGTCCCGGTGAGGCCCTGATGGGGACCAGAGTCACGAGGTACATGAGAAGCTAGAAACTCTGCAACCACCAGGTCCCCATGATATGTCCATGTGGGAATGAGTATCACCAGTTACAGGTTACTACCAGGTTGGGCTTTGACTCACCATGTCCAGGTGAGACCCATGTGGGAACCAGTGTCACCATGTCCAGGTGTGGCCCAGGTGAAGACCAGAGTCAATAGGTCCAGCTGAGTCACTGTTAGTGAACAGTGTAACCATATCCTGATGCTACCCAGGCGGGTACCAGAGACACCAGGTCCTGGTGACGCCCAGGTGGGACCAGAGTCATGAGGTCCAGTTGAGGTCCAGGTGTGGAACACAGTCACCGGGTCCCAATTTTGCCCAGTTGAGGACCATGGTCAACAGGGCCAGGTGAGGCCCAGATGGGGACCGGAGTCCCCAAATCCAGGTGAATCCCAGGTGGGGACCACAGTCACCAGATCCACAGTAGTCTCACGTGCAGACCAGGATCATCAGGTCCAGGTGAGGTGCAGGTGGAAACCACACTCACCAGCTCCTGCTGAATAGAGTAACCATGTCCCGATGATGCCCAGGTAGAACCAGAGTCACCAGGTCCAGATGAGGCACAGGTGGGGAGCATGTTCACTAGGTCCCCGTAGGCCCAGTTGAGGACCAGAGTCACCAGGTCAAGTTGAGGCCTAGAGGGGTACCAGATTCACCTGGTCTAGGTGACATCCAGATGGAGACCAGAGTCACCATGTCAGGCTGAGGCCCAGAGGGGATCCAGAGTCATCATATCCAGGTGACGCTCAGGTGTGTAACAAAGTATCCAGGTCATAATGGTCCACAGGTGAGGACCAGAGTCATCAGATCTGGGTGAGACCCAGTTAGGATCAGAGTCACCATTTCAAGGTGAGGCCAAGAAGGAGTCCACAGCAATCAGGCCCAGGTGGGGAACTAAGTCACCAGGACTGGGTGAGGCCCAGAGGGGAACCAGATTCACCAGGCCCAGGTGATTCCCAGGTGGTGACCAGAGTTACAAGTTCCGGGTGAGGACAAGGTAAGGACCAGATTCACCAGGTCCAAGTGAGGCCCACGTGGGACCTGTGTCACCAGGTATGGGTGAGGCAAGGTGGCAACCCCACTCACCAGGTCCAGGTGAGGGCAACCTGCAGGCCATGCAGAGGAACCTAGTCCCGATGATGCCCAGGTTGGGACTAGAGTTACCAGGTCCAGGTGAGGCCAACCTACAGGCCATGCAGTGGAACCATGTCCCGATGATGCCCAGGTAGGGACCAGAGTTACCAGGTCCAGGTGAGGCCAACCTGCAGGTCATGCAGTGGAGACATGTCCCGATGATGCCCAGGAAGGGACAAGAGTAACCAGGTCCAAATGAGCCCCAGATGGAATGTATTCACTATGTCCAGGTGAGGCCCAGTTGAGGACCAGAGTCACCAGATCTGGATGAGGCCTAGAGGGGTACCAGAATCACCTGGTCCAGGTGATATCCAGATGGGGACCAGAATCACCAGGTCAGGGTGAGGCCCAGAGAGGCTCCAGAGTCATCATGTTCAGGTGAGGCTCAGGTCTGGAACACAGTGTCCAGGTCATAATGGTCCATATGTGAGGACCAGAGTGACCAGATCTGGTGACGCGCAGATAGGATCAGAGTCACCAGTTCCAGGTGAGGCCAAGAAAGAGTCCACAGCAATCAGGTCCAGGTGGGGAACACAGTCACCGAGACTGGGTGAGGCCCAGATGGGGACCAGATTCAACACGTCCAGGTGAGGCCCAGGTGGTGTCCAGAGTCCCCGGGTCTGGGAGTGGACCAGGTAAGGACCAGATTCACCAGGTCCAAGAGGCCCACGTGGGGAACTGAATCACCAGGTATGGGGTGGCAACCCCACTCACCAGGTCCAGGTGAGGCCAACCTTCAGGCCAGAGTCACCAGATACACGTGAGGCCCTAGTGGGGACCGGAGTCACCAGGTAAATGTCCGTCTACAAGAACACCACAGTCCAGGTCCAGGTGTAGTTCATGTGGGAACGAGAGTCACCAGGTCCAGGTGAGAACCAGGTGGGGACCAGAGTCACTAGGTCCAGATAGAGGCCTAGGTGGGGGGACCAGAGTCATCAGGACCAGTTGAGGTCAAAGTGTGGAGCAAAGTTATCATGTCCAGGTGAGGCCCAGGTGGGGAACAGAGTAACCATGTCCCATTGATACCAGGTGGGAAAAGAGTCACAAGGTCCCGGTGAGGCGCAGGTGGCAACAGGATTCACCAAGTCCAGGTGAGGCCCAGGTGGCGACCAGTCACCAGATCCATGTGCGGACCAGCTAAGGACCAGATTCACCAGACCCTAGTGAAGCCCAAGGGGTGACCAGAGTCACCAATTAAGGGTGAGGCCCACAGTAGAACCAGAGTAACCAGTTTAGTTTGAGGCCCAGAATGGGACCAGAAGTCCCTGGTCAAAGTGAGGCACAGGTGTGGAATAGAGTATCCAAGGTGAGGATCATTGGGTCCATCACTCAATGATGCCTGGGTGAGGACCAGAGGCACTAGGGCCATGCAGGCCCAGATGGGGAACAGAATCACTACGTCCTGGTGAGTCATAGAATAAGACCACAGTCAGCAGTATCAGGTGTGCCCCTTGTGGGAACCAGAGCCACTCTATCCAGCTGAGTCCCAGGTACATGTGAGGCACACGTGAGGACCAGATTCATCAGGTCGAATTGAGGCATAGCTAGGGACAAGAGTCACCAGGTCTGGGTGCGGCCTAGTTGGGGCAAGATTCAGCAGTTCTGAGTTAGGTCAAAGTGGGGATGAGAGTCACCACGTCCAGGTGAGTCCCAGGTGGGGACCAGGATCAACAGGTCCAGGGGAGGCCCTTGAAAGAACCAGAGTCAACAGTTCGAGGTCAGGCGCAGGTGGCAACCAGGGTCAGCAGGTCCAAGTCAGGCCAAAGTGGGGTTCACAGTCACTAGGACATGGTGACACCCAGAGGGGGACCAGAGTCCCTTGGTCCAGGTGAGGCCACTTGTGGAACACAGTCACCGGGTCCCAATTTTGCCCAGTTGAGGAAAACCCCACTCACCAGGTCCAGGTGAGGCCAACCTGAAGGCCATGCCGTGATACCATATCCCGATGATGCCCAGGTACGGACTAGAGTCACCAGGTCCAAATGAGGCCCAGATGGGGTATATTCACTAGGTCCAGGTGATGCCCAGTTGAGGACCAGAGTCACCAGATCACCTTGAGCCCTAGAGGTGTACCAGAATCACCTGGTCCAGGTGATATCCAGATGGGGACCAGAGTCACCAGGTCAGAGTGAGTCCCAGAGAGGTTCCAGAGTCATCATATCCCGGTGAGGCTCAGGTGTGGAACAGACTAACCAGATATCAATGATGCCCAGGTGAGGACCAGAGTCACCAGATCTGGGTGAGGCCCAGTTAGGATCAGAGTCACCAGTTCCAGGTGAGGCCAAGAAGGAGTCCACAGCAATCAGGTCCAGGTGGGGAACAAAGTCACCAGGACTGAGTGAGGACCAGGTAAGGACCAGATTCACCAGGCCCAGGTGATTCCCAGGTGGGGACCTGTGTTACCAGGTAAGGGTGAGGCCCAGGTGACAACCCCACTCCCCAGGTCCAGGTGAGGCCAACCTGCAGGCCATGCAGAGGAACCATGTCCCGATAATGCCCAGGTAGGGAACAGAGTTACCAGGTCCAGGTGAGGCCAATATGCAGGCCATGCAGTGGAACCATGTCCCGATGATGCCCAGGTAGGGACCAGAGTCACCAGGTCCAAATGAGACCCAGATGGAGAATATTCACTAGGTCCAGTGAGGCCCAGTTGAGGACCACTGTCACCAGATCTGGTTGAGGCTTAGAGGGGTACCAGAATCACCTGGTCCAGGTGACATCCAGATGGGGACCAGAGGCATCAGTTCAGGGAGAGGCCCAGAGTGTTTCCAGAGTCATCATGTCCAGGTTAGGCTCAGGCGTGGAACAGAGTCACCAGGTACCAATGATGCTCAGGTGAGGCCCAGAGTCACCAGATCTGGGTGACGTGCAGATAGGATCAGAGTCACCAGTTCCAGGTGAGGCCAAGAAAGAGTCCACAGCAATGAGGTCCACGTGGGGAACAAAGTCACCAGGACTGGGTGAGGCCCAGATGGGGACCAGATTCACCAGGTCCAGGTGAGGCCCAGGTCGTGACCAGAGTCCCCGGGTCTGTGAGAGGACCAGGTAAGGACCAGATTCACCAGGTCCAAGAGACCAACGTGAGGACATGAATCACCAGGTGTGGGTGAGGCCCAGGTGGCAACCCCACTCACCAGGTCCAAGTGAGGCCAACCTGCAGGCCAGAGTCACCAGATGCAGGTGAGGCCCTTGTGGGTACCGGACTCCCCAGGTAAATGTGATTCTACAAGAACACCACAGTCACCAGGTCCAGGTGTGATTCATTTGGGAACGAGAGTCACCAGGTCCAGGTGAGTCCCAGGTGGGGACCACAGTCACCAGGTCCTGATTGAGGCCTAGGTGGAGGGACCAGAGTCATCAGGACCAGATGAGGCCAAAGTGCGGAGCAAAGTTATCATGTCCAGGTGAGGCCCAGGTGGGGAACAGAGTAACCATGTCCCATTGATGCCAGGTGGGAAAAGAGTCACAAGTTCCAGACGAGGCCTAAGTGAGGAGTAGATTCACCAGGTCTTGATGAGGCCCAGTTGAGGACCAGTGTCCACAGCTCTGGGTGAGTCCCAGAGGGGGACCACAGTCACCAGGTTCTGGTGATATCCAGGTAGGGACCAGAGTCACCACGTCAGGGTCAGGCCCAGAGGGGGACCAGAATCACTAGGTCCACTTGAGGACCCGATGTGGAACTGAGAAACCAGGTCCCATGATGCAAATATGAGGACCTGAGTCACGAGGTCCAGGTGAAGTCCCTGTGGGAACCAGTCACCTCGTCCTGGTGAGGTCCAGGTGGGACCACAGTCACCACGTCCAGGTGAGGACCAGGTATATAAGAGTGTACCCAGGTCCCAATGATGCCCATGTAAGTACCAGAGTCAACAGGTCCAGGAGAGGCCCAAATATGAAACAGAGTCATTGTGTTCCAGGTGAGGCCTGATGGAGACCACAGGAACCAGGTCCAGGAAAGCCCCATATGGGAACCAGAGCAACCAGATCCAGGTGAAGTCCAGGTTGGACCACTGTCACAAGGTCCAGGTGAGGCGCAGGTGACAACAGGATTCACCAAGTCCAGGTGAGGCCCAGGTGGCGACCAGTCACCATAAAGAAGTGAGGACAAGCTAAGGACCAGATTCACCAGGCCCAAATGATACCCAAGGGGTGTCCAGAGTCACCAGGTAAGGGTGAGGCCAAGAGGGTGACCAGAGTAACCAGTTTAATTTGAGGCCCAGAGTGCGACCAGAGGTCCCTGGTGAGAGTGAGGCCCAGGTGTGGAATAGAGTATCCAGGTCCCAATGATGCCTGGGTGAGGACCAGAGTCACTAGGGCCATGCAGGCCCAGATGGGGAACAGAATCACTAGGTCCTGGTGAGGCATAGAATAAGACCACAGTCACCAGTATCAGGTGAGCCCCTTGTGGGTAACAGAGCCACTCTATCCAGCTGAGTCCCAGGTCCATGAGAGGCCCACGTGAGGACCAGATTCATCAGGTCGAATTGAGGCATAGCTGGGGACAAGAGTCACCAGATCTGGTTGCGGCCTAGGTGGGGCAAGATTCAGTTCTGAGTTAGGTCAAAGTGTGGACGAGAGACACCAGGTCCAGGTGAGGCCAAACTGAGGACCAGAGTCACCAGATCCAGGTGAGGTCCATGTTGGAAAGAGAGTCACCAGGTCCAGGAGAGGTCCAGGTGGGGACAAGAGTCACCAGATCCAGGTGAAGGCCAAGGCGGGACCAGAGTCACCAGATCCAGGTGAAGCCCAGGTGGGGACCAGAGTCACTAGGTCCAGATGACGCCCAGGTGAGGACCAGAGTACCCAGGTACACGTGAGGCCCCGGTGGAGATCAGAGGCAACAGGTCCATGTGAGGCCGGCTTGGGGACCATGGTCAACAGGTCTACTTGAGGCCCAAGTGTGGAACACAGTAACCAGGTCCAGGTGAGTCCCAGGTTGTGACAAGAGTCAGCACGTCCAGGTGAGGCCCAGGTGGGGACCAGGATCACCAGGTACAGGGGAGGCCCTTGAAAGTACCAGAGTCAACAGTTCGAGGTCAGGCGCAGGTGGCATCCAGTATCAGCAGGTCCAAAGCAGGCCAAAGTGGGGTTCACAGTCACTAGGGCACGGTGAGACCCAGAGGGGGACCAGAGTCACCTGGTCTAGGTGACGTCCAGTTGTGGAACACAGTCACCGGGTCCCAATTTTGCCCAGTTGAGGACCATGGTCAATAGGGCCAGGTGAGGCCCAGATGGGGACTGGAGTCCCCATATCCAGGTGAAGCCCAGGTGGGGACCACAGTCAGCAGATCCAGGGTAGTCTCAGGTGCAGAGCATAATCACCAGTTCCAAGTGAGGTGCAGGTGGCAACCAAATTCCCCAGGACCCAGTGAGGCCCTGGCAGGGACCAGAGTCACAAGGTACATGAGAAGCTAGAAACACTGCAGCCACCAGGTCCACAAGATGTCCATGTGGACCGGAGAATCAGCAGTTACACGTGAGGAACAGGTGGGGATCCGACTCACCATGTCAAGTTGAGACCCAGGTGGGATCCAGTGTCACCACGTCCAGGTGTGGCCCAGGTGAAGACCAGAGTTAATAGTTCCGGGTGGGTCACTGTTAGTGAACAGTGTAACCATAACCTGATGCTACCCAGGGGGGTACCAGATACACCAGGTCCTGGTGAGGCCCAGGTGGGACCAGAGACATGAGGTCCAGGTAAGATCCCGATGGGAACCACAGTCACCAGGTCAGGTGAGGCCATGCTTAGGATCAGAGTTACCAGTTACAGGTGAGGCCCAGGTGGAGCCAGAGTGACCTGGTACAGAAGAGGCCAAAGTCAGGACCAGAGTTACTAGGATCAGGTCAGTCTCATTGGGGAATAGAGTAACCATATCCCGATGATGCCCAGGTAGAACCCGAGTCACCACGTTCAGATGAGGCGCAGGTGTGGAGCATGTTCACTAGGTCCAGGTGAGGCCCAGTTGAGGACCAGAGTCACCAGGTCTGGTTGAGGCCGACAGGGGTCCCAGATTCACCTGTTCTAGGTGACATCCAGATGGGGACCAGAGTCACCATGTCAGAGTGAGGCCCAGAGAGGATGCAGAGTCATCATGTCCAGGTGAGGCTCAGGTGTGGAACAGAGTATCCAGGTCTTAGTGGTCCACAGGTGAGGACAAGAGTCACCAGATCTGGGTGAGGCCCAGTTAGGATCAGAGTCACCAGTTCCAGGTGAGGCCCAAAAGGAGTCCACAGCAATCAGGTCCAGGTGGGGAACAAAGTCACCAGGACTGGGTCAGGCCCAGATGGCGACCAGATTATCCAGGTCCAGGGGATTCCCAGGTGGTGACCAGATTTACCATATTCACCAGGTCCAGGAGGCCCACTTGGGGACCTGAGTCACCAGGTATGGGTGACGCCCAGGTGGCAACCCCACTCACCAGGTCCAGATGAGGCCAACCTGCAGGCCAGAGTCACCTGATCCAGGTGAGGCCCTAGTGGGGACCGGAGTCACCAGGTAAATGTGAGTCTACAAGACACCACAGTCACCAGGTCCAGATTGAGGCCTAGGTCGGGGGACCAGAGTCATCAGGACCATGTGAGGCCAAAGTGTGGAGCAAAATTATCATGTCCAGGTGAGTCCCAGGTAGGGAACAGAGTAACCATGTCCCTTTGATGCCAGGTGGGAAAAGAGTCACAAGTTCCAGACGAGGCCTATGTGAAGAGTAGATTCATCAGGTCCTGTTGAGGCCCAGTTGAGGACCAGTGTCCACAGCTCCGGAGAGTCTCAGAGGGGGACCAGAGTCACCCGGTTCTGGTGATATCCAGGTGGGGACCAGAGTCACCACGTCAGGATGAGGCCCAGAGGGTGACGAGAATCACTAGCTCCAGGTGAGGCCCGATGTGGAACTGAGAAACCAGGTACCATGATGCCCATATGAGGACCTGAGTCACCAGGTCCATGTGAGGTCTCTGTGGGAACCAGTCACCTCGTCCAGGTGAGGCCCAGGTGGGACCACAGTCACCAGGTCCAGGTGAGGCCCAGGTATATAAGAGAGTATCGAGGTCCCAATGATGCCCAGGTAAGGACCAGAGTCAACAGGTCCAGGAGAGGCCCAAATACGGATCAGAGTCATTGTGTTCCAGGTGAGGTCAGATGGAGACCACAGGAACCAGGTCCAGGAGAGCCCCATATGGGAACCAGAGCCACGAGATCCAGGTGAGGTCCAGGTGGGACCACAGTCACAAGGTCCAGGTGAGGCGCAGGTGGCAACAGGATTCAATAAGTCCAGGTGATGCCTAGGTGGCGACCAGTCACCACATCCAGGCGCGGACCAGCTAAGGACCAGATTCACCAGGCCGAAGTGAAGCCCAAAGGGTGACCAGAGTCACCAGGTAAGGGTGAGCCCCAGAGGGGAACCAGAGTAACCTGTTTAGTTTGAGGCTCAGAATTGGACCAGAGGTCCCTGGTCAAAGTGAGGCCCAGGTGTGTAATAGCGTATCTAGGGTGAGGATCATTGGGTCCATCACCCAATGATGCCTGGGTGAGGACCAGAGTCACTGGGGCCATGCAGGCCCAGATGGGGAACAGAATCACTAGGTCCTGGTGAGGCATACAATAAGTCCACAGTCAGCAGTATCAGCTGAGCCCCTTACGGGAACCAGAGCCACTGTATCCAGCTGAGTCCCAGGTCCAGGTGAGGATCCCGTGAGGACCAGATTCATTAGGTCGAATTGAGGCATAGCTGGGGACAAAAGTCACCAGGTCTGGGTGCTGCCTAAGTTGGGCTAGATTCAGCAGTTCTGAGTTAGGTCAAAGTGGGGACGAGAGACGCCAGTTCCAGGTGAGGCCAAACTGAGTACCAGAGTCACCAGATCCATGTGAGGTCCATGTTTGAAAGAAAGTCACCAGGTCCGGGAGAGGTCCAGGTGGGGACCAGAGTCACCAGTTCCAGGTGAGGCCAAGAAGGAGTCCACAGAAATCAGGTCCAGGTGGGGAACAAAGTCACCAGGACTGGGTGAGGCCTAGATGGGGACCAGATACACAAGATCCAGGTGATATCCAGGTGGTGACCAGACTACCAGTTCCGGGTGAGGACCAGGTAAGGACAAGATTCACCAGGTCCAAGTGAGGCCCACGTGGGGACCTGTGTCACCAGGCATAGGTGAGGGCCAGGTGGCAACCCCACTGACCAGGTCCAGGTGAGGCCAACCTGCAGGCCGTGCAGAGGAACCATGTCCCGATGATGACCATGTAGGGACCAGACTTACCAGGTACAAGTGAGGCCAACCTGCAGGCCATGCAGTGGAACCATGTCCCGATGATGCCCAGGTAGGGACCAGAGTCACCAGGTCCAAAAGAGGCCCAGATGGTGCATATTCACTAGGTCCAAGTGAGGCCCAGTTGAGGACCAGAGTCACCAGATCTGGTTGAGGCCTAGAAGGGTACCAGAATCATCTGGTCCAGGTGACATCCAGATGGGGACCACAGTCACCAGGTCAGGGTTGTCCCAGAGAGGTTCCAGAGTCATCATGTCCAGGTGAGGCTCAGGTGTGGAACAGAGTCACCAGGTCCCAATGATGCTCAGGTGAGGACCAGAGTCACCAGGTCTGGGTGACGCGCAGATAGGATCAGAGTCACCAGATCTTGTTGAGGCCTAGAGGGGTAACAGATTCACCAGGTCCAGGTGAGGCACAGGTGGTGACCAGAGTCCCCGTTCTGGGAAAGGACCAGGTAAGGACCAGATTCACTAGGTCCAAGAGGCCCACGTGGACCTGAGTCACCAGGTATGGGTGAGGCCCAGGTGGCAATAACACTCACCAGGTCCAGGTGAGGCCAACCTGCAGGTCATGCAGAGGAACCATGTCCCGGTGATGCTCAGGTAGGGACCAGATTTACCAGGTCCAGTTGAGGCCAATCTGCAGGCGATGCAGTGGAACCATATCCCGATGATGCCCAGGTAGGGACCAGAGTCACCAGGTCCATATAAGGCCCAGATGGAGCATATTCACTAGGTCCAGGTGAGGCCCAGTTGAGGACCAGTTTCACCATATCTACTTGAGTCTTAGAAGGGTACCAGAATCACCTGGTCCAGGTGATATCCAGATGGGGACGAGAGTCACCAGGTCAGGGGGAGGCCCAGAGTGGTTCCAGAGTCATCGGGTCCAGGTGAGGCTCAGGTGTGGAAGAGAGTCACCAGGTACCAAAGATGCCCAGGTGAGGACCAGAGTCACCAGATCTGGGTGAGGCGCAGATAGGATCAGAGTCACCAGTTGCAGGTGAGGCCAAGAAAGAGTTCACAGCAATCAGGTCCAGGTGGGGAACAAAGTCACCAGACCAGGGTGAGACCCAGATGGGGACCAGATTCACCATGTCCAGGTGAGGCCCAGGTGGGGATAGAGTCCCCGGGTCTCGGAAAGGACCAGGTAACGACCAGATTCACCAGGTCCAAGAGGCTCACGTGGGGACCTGAGTCACCAGCTATGTGTGAGGCCTAGGTGGCAAACCCTCTCACCAGGTCTAGGTGAGGCCAACTGGCGGGCCAGAGTCACCAGATCCAGGTGAGGCCCTAGTGGGGACTGGAGTCACCAGGTACATGTGAGTATACCAGAACACCACAGTCACCAGGTCCAGGTGTGGTTCATCTGGTGAAGTGAAGCCCAAAGGGTGACCAGAGTTACCAGGTAAGGGTGAGGCCCAAAGGGGAACCAGTAACTAGTTTAGTTTGAGTCCCAGAATGGGACGAGAGGTCCATAGTCAATGTGAGGCACAGGTGTGGAATAGAGTATCCAGGTCCTAATGATTCCTGGGTGAGGACCAGAGTCACTAGGGCCATGCAGGCCCAGATGGGAACAGAATCGCTAGGACCAGGTGAGGCATAGAATAAGACCACAGTCAGCTATATCAGGTGAGCCCCTTGTGGGAACCAAGCCACTCTATCAAGCTGAGTCCCAGGTCCATGTGAGGCCCACGTGAGGAGCAGATTCATCAGGTCGAATTGAGGCATAGCTGGGGACAAGAGTCACCAAGTCTGGGTGCGGCCGAGGTGGGGCAAGATTCAGCAGTTCTGAGTTAGGTCAAAGTGGGGACGAGAGATGCCAGATCCAGATGAGGCCAAACTGAGGACCAGAGTCACCAGATGCAGGTCAGGTCCAGGTGTGGACCAGAGTCAGAAGATCCAGGTGAAGTCCAGGTGGGGACCAGAGTCACCAGATCCAAGTGAAGCCCAGGTAGGGACCAGAGTCGCTAGGTCCAGATGAGACCCAGATGAGGACCAGAGTTACCAGGTACACGTGAAGCCCCGGTGGGGTTCAGAGGCAACATGTCCATGTGAGGCTGGCTTGGGGACCATGGTCAACAGGTCTACTTGAGGCCCAGGTGTGGAACACCGTAAGCAGGTCCAGGTGAGTTTCCGGTGGTGACAAGGGTCACCAGGTCCAGGTCAGGCCCATGTGGGCACCAGGATCACCACGTCCAGGGGAGGCCCTTGAAAGAACCAGAGTCAACAGTTCGAGGTCAGGCGCAGGTGGCAACCATGGTCAGGAGGTCCAAGTCAGGCCAAAGTGGGGTTCACAGTCACTAGGGCACGGTGACACCCAGAGGGGGACCAGAGTCACCTGGTCCAGGTGAGGTCCAGTTGTGGATCACGTCACCGGGTCCCAATTTTGCCCAGTTGAGGACCATGGTCAACAGGGCCAGGTGAGGCTCAGATGGGAACGAGAGCCCAAAATCAAGGTGAAGCCAAGGTGGGGACCACAGTCACCAGATCCAGGGTAGTCTCAGGGGCAGACCAGAATCACCAGGTCCAGGTGAGGTGCAGGTGGCAACCACACACAACAGGTACCGGTGAGGCCCTGGTGGGGACCAGAGTCACGAGGTACATGAGAAGCTAGAAACACTGCAGCCACCAGATCCACATGATGTCCATGTGGGAACGAGAATCACCAGTTACAGGTGAGGATCAGGCAGGGATCTGAATCACATGTCCACGTGAGACCCAAGAGGGAACCAGTGCCACCATGTCCAGGTGTGGCCCACGTGAAGACCAGAGTTAATAGGTCCGGCTGGGTCACTGTTAGTGAAGAGTGTAACCATATCCTGATGCTACCCAGGTGGGTACCAGAGACACCAGGTCCTGGTGAGGCCCAGGTGGGACCAGAGACATGAGGTCCAGGTGAGGTCCCAATGGGAACCACAGACACCAGGTCAGGTGAGGCCATGCTTAGGATCAGAGTCACCAGTTACAGGTGAGGCCCAGGTGGAGCCAGTGTCACCAAGTAGAGAAGATGCCAAAGTCAGGACCAGAGTTACCAGGATCAGGAGAGTCCCAGTGGGGAATAGAGTAACCATGTCCCGATGATGCCCAGGTAGAACCCGAGTCACCAAGTACAGATGAGGCGCAGGTGGGGCGTATATTCACTAGGTCCCGGTGAGGCCCAGTTGAGGACCAGATTCCCCCAGTCTAGTTGAGGCCTAGAGGGGTACCAGATTCACCTGGTCTAGGTGACATCCAGATGGGGACCAGAGTCACCAGGTCAGGGTGAGGCCCAGAGGGGATGCAGAGTCATCATGTCCAGGTGAGGCTCAGGTGTGGAACAAAGTATCCAGGTCGTATTGGTCCACAGGTGAGGACAAGAATCAACAGATCTGGGTGAGGTCCAGTTAGGATCAGAGTCAGGAGTTCCAGGTGAGGAGAAGAAGGAGTCCACAGCAATCAGGTCCAGGTTGGGAACAAAGTCACCAAGACTAGGTGAGGCCCAGATGGGGACCAGATTCACCAGGTCCAGGTGATTCCCAGGTCGTGACCAGAGTTACCAGTTCCAAGTGAAGACCAGGTAAGGACCAGATTCACCAGGTCCAAGTTAGGGCCACGTGGGGACTTGTGTCTCCATGTATGGGTGAGGCCCAGGTGTAAATCCCACTCACCAGGTCCAGGTGAGGCCAACGTGCAGGCCATGCAGTGGAACCATGTACCAATGATGCCCACGTAGGGAAAAGACTTACCAGGTCCAGGTGAGGCCAACCGGCAGGCCATGCTGTGGAACCATGTCCCGATGATGCCCAGGTAGGGAACAGAGTTACCAGGTCCAGGTGAGGCCAATATGCAGGCCATGCAGTGGAACCATGTCCCGATGATGCCCAGGTAGGGAACAGAGTTACCAGGTCCAGGTGAGGCCAATATGCAGGCCATGCAGTGGAACCATGTCCCGATGATGCCCAGGTAGGGAACAGAGTCACTAGGTCCAAATGAGGCCCAGATGGAGCATATTCACTAGGTCCAGTGAGGCCCAGTTGAGGACCACTGTCACCATATCTGGTTGAGGCTTAGAGGGGTACCAGAATCACCTCGTACAGGTGACATCCAGATAGGGATCAGAGGCATCAGGTCAGGGAGAGGTCCAGAGTGGTTCCAGAGTCATCATGTCCAGGTTAGGCTCAGGCGTGGAACAGAGTCACCAGGTACCAATGATGCTCAGGTGAGGCCCAGAGTCACCAGATCTGGGTGACGCGAAGATAGGATCAGAGTCACCAGTTCCAGGTGAGGCCAAGAAAGAGTCCACAGCAATCAGGTCCAGGTGGGGAACAAAGTCACCATGACTGGGTGAGGCACAGATGGGGACCAGATTCACCAGGTCCAGGTGAGGCCCAGGTGGTGACCAGAGTCCCCGGGTCTGGGACAGGACCAGGTAAGGACCAGATTCACCAGGTCCAAGAGGCCCACGAGGGGAATTGAGTCACCAGCTATGTGTGAGGCCCAGGTGGCAACCCCACTCACAAGTTCAAGGTGAGGCCAATCTGCAGGCCATGCTGAGGAACCATGTCCCGATGATGCCCAGGTTGGGACCAGAGTTACCAGGTTCATGTGAGGCCAACCTGCAGGCCATGCAGTGGAACCATGTCCCGATGATGCCCAGGTAGGTACCAGAGTCACCAGGTCCAAATTAGGCCCAGATGGAGCATATTCACTAGGTTCAGGTGAGGCCCAGTTGAGGACCAGAGGCACCAGAACTGGTTGAGGCCTAGAGGGGTACCAGAATCACCTGGTCCAGTGACATCCAGATGGGGATCAGAGTCACCAGGTCAGGGTGAGTCCCAGCCAGGTTCCAGAGTCATCATGTCCAGGTAGGCTCAGGTTCGAACAGAGTCACCAGGTACCAATGATGCCCAGGTTAGGACCAGAGTCACCAGGTCTGAGTGACGCGCAGATAGGATCAGAGTCACCAGATCCAGGTAAGGCCCTAGTGGGGACCGGAGACACCAGGTAAATGTGAGACTACAAGAACAACACAGTCATCAGGTCCAGGTGTGTTTCATGTGGGAATGAGAGTCTCAGGTCCAGGTGAGACCCAAATGGGGACCACAGTCACCAGGTCCAGATTGAGGTCTAGATGGGGGGACCAGAATCATCAGGATCAGTTGAGGCCAAAGTGTGGAGCAAAGTTATCATGTCCAGGTGAGGCCCAGGTGGGGAACAGAGTAACCATGTCCAATTGATGCCAGGTGGGAAAAGAGTCAGAAGGTCTAGAAGAGGCCTAAGTGAGGAGTAGATTCACCAGCTCCTGTTGAGGCCCAGTTGAGTGCCAGTGTCCCAAGCTCCGGGTGAGTCCCAGAGGGGGACCAGAGTTACCCGGTTCTGGTGATATGCAGGTGGGGACCAGAGTCACCACGTCAGAGTGAGGCCCAGAGTGGGACGAGAATCACTAGGTCCAGGGAAGGCCCCGATGTGGAACTGAGAAAAAAGGTCCCATAATGCCCATATGAGGATCTGAGTCACCAGGTCCAGGTGAGGTCCCTGTGGGAACCAGTCACCTCATCCATGTGAGGCCCAGGTGGGACCACAGTCACCAGGTCCAGGAGAGGCCCAGGTATATAAGAGTGTACCCAGGTCCCAATGATGCCCATTTAAGTACCAGAGTCAACAGGTCCAGGAGAGGCCCAAATATGAAACAGAGTCATTGTGTTCCAGGTGAGGCCAGATGGAGACCACAGGAACCAGGTCCAGGAGAGCCCCTTATGGGAACCAGAGCCACCAGATCCAGTTGAGGTCCATGTTGGAAAGAGAGTCACCAGGTCCAGGAGAGGTCCAGGTGTGACTAGAGTCACCACATCCAGGTGAAGCCCAGGTGGGAATCAGAGTCACTAGGTCCAGATGAGGCCCAGGTGAGGACCAGAGTTATCAGGTACACGTGAGGACCCGGTGGGGATCAGAGGCCACAGGTCCATGTGAGGCCGGCTTGGGGACCATGGTCAACAGATCTACTTGAGGCCCAGGTGTGGAACACAGTAAGCAGGTACAGGTGAGTCCCCAGTGGTGACAAGAGTGACCACGTCCAGGTGAGGCCCAGGTGGGGACCAGGATCATCCGGTCCCGGGGAGGCCCTTGAAAGAACCAGAGTCAACAGTTCGAGGTCAGGCGCAGGTGGCAACCAGGGTCAGGAGGTCCAAGTCAGGCCAAAGTGGGGTTCACAGTCACTAGGGCACGGTGAGACCCAGAGGGGGACCAGAGTCACCTGGTCCAGGTGAGGTCCAGGGATGGAACACAGTCACTGGGTCCCAATTTTGCCAGTTGAGGACCATGATTGACAGGGCCAGGTGAGGTCCAGATGGGGGATCCTCAATCTGGATCAGATTCACCAGTTCCAGTTGAGGCTAAAAAGGAGTCCACAGCAATCATGTCCAGATTGACGCCTAGGTCGGGGGACCAGAGTCATCAGGACTAGTTGAGGCCAAAATGTGGAGCAAAGTTATCATGTCCAGGTGAGGCCCAGGTGGGGAACAGACTAACCATGTCCCATTGTTGCCAGGTGGGAAAAGAGTCACAAGATCCAGACGAGGCCTAAGTGAGGAGCAGATTCACCAGGTCCTGTTGAGGCCCAGTTGAGGACCAGTGTCCCCAGCTCCGGGTGAGTCCCAGAGGGGGACCAGAGTGACCCGGTTCTGGTGATATCCAGGTGGGGACCAGAGTCACCACGTCAGGGTGAGGACCATAATGGGACGAGAATCACTAGGTCCAGATTAGGTCCCGATGTGGAACTAAGAAACCAGGTCCCATGATGCCCATATGAGGACCTGAGTCACCAGGTCCAGGTGAGGTCCCTGTGGGAACCAGTCACCTCGTCCAGGTGAGGCCCAGGTGGGACCACAGTCACCAGTATCATGTGAGCCCCTTGTGGGAACCAGAGCCACTCTATCCAGCTGAGTCCCAGATCCATGTGAGGCCAACGTGAGGAGCAGATTCATCAGGTCGAATTGAGGCAGAGCTGGGGACAAGAGTCACCGGGTCTGGGTGCGGCCTAGGTGGGTCAAGATTCAGCAGTTCTGAATTAGGTCAAAGTGGGGACGAGAGACACCAGGTCCAGGTGAGGCCAAACTGAGGACCAGAGTCACCAGATCCAGGTGAGTTCCAGGTGGGGACCAGTGTCACCAGATCCAGGTGAAGCCCAGGTGGGGACCAGAGTCACTAGGTCCAGATGAGGCCCAGGTGAGGACCAGAGTTATCAGGTACACGTGAGGCCCCGGTGGGGATCAGAGGAAACAGGTCTATGTCAGGCGGCCTTGGGGACCATGGTCAACAGGTCTACTTGAGGCCCAGGTGTGGAACACAGTAAGTAGGTCCTGGTGAGTCCCCCGTGGTTACAAGGGTCACCACGTTCAGGTGGGGCCCAGTTGCGGACCAGGATCACCAGGTACAGGGGAGGCCCTTGAGAGAACCAGAGTCAACAGTTCGAGGTCAGGCGCAGGTGGCAACCAGGGTCAGCAGGTCCAAGTCAGGCCAAAGTGGGGTTCACAGTCACTAGGGCACGGTAGGACCCAGAGGGGGACCAGAGACACCTGTCCAGGTGAGGTCCAGTTGTGGAACACAGTCACCGGGTCCCAATTTTGCCCAGTGAGGACCATGGTCAACAGGGCCAGTTGAGGCCCAGATGGGGACCGGAGTCCCCAAATCCAGGTGAAGCCCAGGTGGGGACCACAGTCACCAGATGCAGGATAGTCTCAGGTGCAGACCAGAATCACCAGCTGCAGGTGAGGTGCAGGTTGCAACCACACTCACCAGGTCCTTGTGAGGCCCTGGTGGGGACCAGAGTCACGAGGTACATGAGAAGCTAGAAACACTGCAGCCACCAGGTCGACATGGTGTCCATGTGGGAATGAGAATCACCAGTTACAAATGAGGCCCAGGTGGGGATCTGATTCACTATGTCCAGGTGAGACCCAGGTGGCAACCAGTGTCACCACATCCAGGTGTGGCCCAGGTGAAGACCAGAGTTAATAGGTCCGGCTGTGTCACTGATAGTGAAGAGTGTAACCATATCCTGATGCTACCCAGGTGGGTACCAGAGACACCAGGTCCTGGTGAGGCCCAGGTGCGACTAGAGACATGAGGTCCAGGTGAGGTCCCGATGGGAACCACAGTCAGAAAGTCAGGTGAGGCCATGCTTAGGATCAGAGTCACCAGTTACAGATGAGGCCCAGGTGGAGCCAGAGTCACCTGGTACAGAAGAGGCCAAAGTCAGGACCAGAGTTACCAGGATCAGGTCAGTCCCAGTGGGGAATACAGTAACCATGTCCCGATGATGACCAGGTAGAACCAGAGTCACCAGGTCCAGATGAGGCGCAGGTGGGGACCATATTCTCTAGGTCCCGGTGAGGCCCAGTTGAGGACGAGAGTCACCAGGTGTAGTTGAGGCCTAGAGGGGTACAAGATTCACCTGGTCTAAGTGACATCCAGATGGGGACCAGAGTCACCATGTCAGGGTGAGGCCCAGAGGGGATCCAGAGTCATCATGTCCAGCTGAGGCTCAGGTGTGGAACAGAGTATTCAGGTTAATGGTCCACAGGTGAGGACCAGAGTCACCAGATCTGGGTGAGGCCCAGTTAGGATCAGAGTCACCAGTCCCAGTTGAGGCCAAGAAGGCGTCCACAGCAATCAGGTCCCTGTGGGGATCAAAGTCACCAGGACTGGGTGAGGCCTAGATGGGGACCAGATTCACCAGGCCCAGGTGATTCCCAGTTGGTGACCAGAGTTACCAGTTCTGGGGAAGGACCAGGTAAGGACCAGATTCACCAGGTCCAATTGAGGCCCACGTGGGGACCTGTGTCACCAGGTATGGGTGAGGCACAATTGGCAACCCCACTCACCAGGTCCAGGTGAGGCCAACCTGCAGGCCATGCAGTGGAACCATGTCCCGATTATGCCCAGGTAGGGACCAGAGTTACCAGGTCCAGGTGAGGCCAACCTGCAAGCCATGCATTGGAACCATATCCCTATGATGCCCAGTTAGGTACCAGAGTCACCAGGTCCAAATGAGTCCCAGATGGAGCATATTCACTAGGTCCAGGTGAGGCCCAGTTGAGGACCAGGTTCACCAGAACTGTTTGAGGCCTAGAGCGGTACCAGAATCACCTGGTCCAGGTGACATCCAGATGGGGACCAGATTCACCAGGGCAGGGTGAGGCCCAGAGAGGTTCCAGAGTCAGCATGTCCAGTTGAGGCTCAGGTGTAGAACAGAGTCACCAGGTACCAATGATGCCCAGGTGAGGACCAGAGTCACCAGGTCTGGGTGACGCGCAGATAGGATCAGAGTCACCAGTTCCAGGTGAGGCCAAGAAAGAGTCCACAGCAATCAGGTCCAGGTGGGGAACAAAGTCACCAGGACTGGGTGAGGCCCAGATGGGAACCAGATTCACCAGATCCAGGTGAGGCCCAGGTGGTGACCAGAGTCCCCGGGTCTTGGAGAGGACCAGGTAAGGACCAGATTCACCAGGTCCAAGAGTCCCACGTGTGGATCTGAGTCAACAGGTATGGGTGAGGCCCACATGGCAACCCCACTCACCAGGTCCAGGTGAGGCCAACCTGCAGGTCAGAATCACCAGATCCAGGTGAGGCCCTAGTGGGGACCGGAGTCACAGGTAAATGTGAGTCTACAAGAAAACCACAGTCAACAGGGCCAGGTGTGTTTCAAGTGGGAACGAGAGTCACCAGGTCCAGGTGAGACCCAGGTTGGGACCACAGTCACCAGGTCCAGATTGAGGCCTAGGTGGGGAGACCAGTTTCATCAGGACCATTTGAGGCCACAGTGTGAAGCAAAGCTATCATGTCCAGGTGAGGCCCAGGTGGGGAACAGAGTAACCATGTCCCATTGATGCCAGGTGGGAAAAGAGTCACAAGGTCCAGACGAGGCCTAAGTGAAGAGTAGATTCACCAGGTCCTGTTGAGGCCCAGCTGAGGACCAGTGTCCCCAGCTCCGGGTGAGTCCCAGAGGGGGACTAGAGTCACCCGCTTCTGGTGATATCCAGGGGTGACCAGAGTCACCACGTCAGGGTGAGGCCCAGAGGGGGACGAGAATCACTAGGTCCAGGTGAGGCCCCGATGTGGAAGTGAGAAACCAGTTCCCATGATGCCCATATGAGGACCTGAGTCACCAGGTCCAGGTGAGATCCCTGTGGGAACCAGTCACCTCGTCCAGGTGAGGCCCAGGTGGGACCACAGCCACCAGGTCCAGGTGAGGCCCAGGTATATAAGAGAGTATCCAGGTCCCAGTGATGCCCAGGTAAGGACCAGCGTCATCAGGTTCAGGAGAGGCCCAAATATCTACCAGAGTCATTGTGTTCCAGGTGAGGCCAGATGGAGACAACATGGACCACGTTCAGGAGAGCCCCATATGGGAACCAGAGCCACCAGATCCAGGTGAGGTCCAGGTGGGACAACTGTCACAAGGTCCAGGTTAGGCGCAGGTGGCAACAGGATTCACCAAGTCCAGGTGAGACCCAGGTGGCGACCAATCACCAGATCCAGGTGCGGACCAACTAAGGACCAGATTCACCAGGCCCAAGTGAAAACCAAGGGGTGACCAGAGACACCAGGTAAGGGTGAGGCCCAGAGGGGGAACCAGAGTAACCAGTTTAGTTTGAGGCCCAGAATGGGACCAGAGGTCCCTCGTCAAAGTGAGGCCCAGGTGTGGAATATAGTTTACAGGTCCCAGTGATGCCTGGGTGAGGACCAGAGTCACTAGGGCCATGCAGGCCCAGATGGGGAACAGAATCACTAGGTCCTGGTGAGGCATAGATAAGACCACAGTCAAAAGTATCAGGTGAGCCACTTGTGGGAACCAGAGCCACTCTATTCAGCTGAGTACAAGGTCCATGTTAGGCCCACGTGAGGACCAGATTCATCAGGTCGAATTGAGGCATAGCTGGGGACAAGAGTCACCAGGTATGGGTGCGGCCTAGGTGGGGCAAGATTCAGCAGTTCTGAGTTAGGTCAAAATGGGGACGAGAGACACCAGGTCCAGGTGAGGCCAAACTGAGGACCAGAGTCACCAGATCCAGGTGAGGTCCATGTTGGAAAGAGAGTCACCAGGTCCAGGAGAGGTCCAGGTGGGGACGAGACTCACCAGATCCAGGTGAAGCCCAGGTGAGGACCAGTCACCAGATCGATGTGAAGCCCAGGTGGGGACCAGAGTCACTAGGTCCAGATGAGGCCCAGGTGAGTACCAGAGTTACCCGGTACACGTGAGGCCCCGGTGGGGATCAGAGGCAACAGGTCCATGTGAGGCCGGCTTGGGGAACATGGTCAACATGTCTACTTGAGGCCCCGGTGTGGAACATTATAACCAGGTCCAGGTGGGTCCCCGGTGTTGACAAGGGTCACCACGTCCAGGTGAGGCCCAAGTTGGGACCAGGATCACCAGGTCCAGGGGAGGCCCTTGAAAGAACCACATTCAACAGTTCGAGTTCAGGTGCAGGTGGCAACCAGGGTCAGCAGGTCCAAGTCAGGCCAAGGTGAGGTTCACAGTCACTAGGGCACGGTGAGACCCAGACAGGGACCAGAGTCTCCTGGTCCAGGTGAGGTCCAGATGTGGAACACAGTCTCTGGTTCCCAATTTTGCGAGTTGAGGACCATGGTCAACAGGGCCAGGTGAGGCCCAGATGGGGACTGGAGTCCCCAAATCCAGGTGAAGCCAAGGTTAGGACCACAGTCACCAACTCCAGGTTTGTCTCAGGTGCAGACCAGAATCACCAGGTCCAGGTGAGGTGCAGGTGGCAACCACACTTCCCAGGTCCCAGTGAGGCCCTGGTGGGGACCAGAGTCACGAGGTACATGAGAAGCTAGAAACACTGCAGCCACCAAGTCCACATGATTCCATGTGGGAACGAGAATCAGCAGTGACAGGTGAGGCCCAGGTGGGGATCCGACTAACCATGTCCACGTGAGACCCAGGTGGGAACCAGTGTCACCATGTGCAGGAGTGGCCCCGGTGAAGACCAGAGTTGATATGTCCGGCTGGGTCACTGTTAGTGTACAGTGTAACCATATCCTGATGCTACCCAGGTGGGTACCAGAGACACCAGGACCTGGTGAGGCCCAGGTGGGACCAGAGACATGAGGTCCAGGTGAGGTCTCGATAGGAACCACAGTCACCAGGTCAGGTGAGGCCATGCTTAGGATCAGAGTCACCAGTTACAGGTGTGGCCCAGGTAGAACCAGAGTCACCAGGTCCAGATGGGGCGCAGGTGGGCAGCATGATCACTAGGTCCCAGTGAGCCCAGTTGAGGACCAGAGACACCAGATATGGTTGAGTCCTAGAGGGGTACAAGAAACACCTGGTCCAGGGGACATCCAGATGAGGACCAGAGTCACCATGTCTTGATGAGGCCCAGAATGGTTCCAGAGTCATCATGTCCAGGTGAGGCTCAGGTGTGGAACAGAGTCACCAGGTACCAATGATGCCCAGGTGAGGACTAGAGTCACCAGGTCTGGGTGACCCGCAGATAGGATCAGAGACACCAGTTCCAGGTAAGGCCAAGAAAGAGTCCACAGCAATCAGGTCCTGGTGGTGAACAAAGTCCCGAGGACTGGGTGAGGCCCAGATGGGGACCAGATTCACCAGGTCCAGGTTATTCCCAGGTGGTGAACAGAGTTACGGGTTCCGGGGAAGGACCAGGTAAGGACCAGATTCACCAGGTCCAAGTGAGGCCCATGTGGGGACCTGTGTCAGCAGGCATGTGTGAGGCCCAAGTAACAACCCCTCTCACCAGGTCCATGTAAGGCCAACCTGCAGGCCATGCAGAGGAACCATGTCCCGATTATGCCGAGGTAGGGACTAGAGTTCTCATGTCCAGGTGAGGCCAACCTGCAGGCCATGCAGTGGAACATGTCCCGATGATGCCCAGGTAGGAACCAGAGTTACCAGGTCCAGGTGAGGCCAACCTGCAGGCCATGCAATGGACCCATGACCCGATGATGCCCAGGTAGGGAACAGAGTCACCAGGTCCAAATCAGGCCCAGATGGAGCATATTCACTAGGTGCAGGTGAGGCCCAGTTGAGGATCACAGTCACCAGATCTGGTTGAGTCCTAGAGGGGTACCAGAATCACCTGGACCAGGTGACATCCAGATGGGGACCAGAGTCACCAGATCAGGGTGAGGCCAACGTGCAGGTCAGAGTCTCCAGATCCAGGGGAGGCCCTAGTGGGGACCGGAGTCACAGTTAATGTCAGTCTACAAGAACACCACAGTCAACAGGGCGATGTGTGTTTCAAGTGGGAACGAGAGTCACCAGGTCCAGGTGAGACCCAGGTGGGGACCACAGTCACCAGGTCCAGATTGAGGCCTAGGTCGGCGGACCAGAGTCATCAGGACAAGTTGAGGCCAAAGTGTGGAGCAAAGTTATCATGTCCATGTGAGGCCCAGATGGGAAGAGTAACCATGTCCCATTGATGCCAGGTGGGAAAAGAGTCACAAGGTCCAGACGAGGCCTAAGTGAGGAGTAGATTCACCAGGTCCTGTTGAGGCCCACCTGAGGACCAGTGTCCCCAGCTCCGGGAGAGTCCCAGAGGGGGACCAGTGTCACCCGGTTCTGGTGATATCCAGGTGGGGACCAGAGTCACCACGTCAGGGTGAGGCACAGAGGGGGATGAGAATCACTAGGTACAGATGAGACCCCGTTGTGGAACTGAGAAACCAGGTCCCATGATGCCCATATGAGGACCTGAGTCACCAGGTCCAGGTGAGGTCCCTGTGGGAACCAGTCACCTCGTCCAGGAGAGGCTCAGGTGGGACCACAGTCACCAGGTCCAGGTGAGGCCCAGGTATATAGAGAGTATCCAGGTCCCAATGATGCCCAGGTAAGGACCAGAGTCAACAGGTCCAGGAGAGGCCCAAATATGGATCAGAGTCATTGTGTTCCAGGTGAGGCCAGATGGAGACCACAGGAACCAGGTCCAGTAGAGCCCCATATGGGAACCAGACCCAACAGATCCAGGTGCGGTCCAGTTGGGACCACAGTCAGAAGGTCCAGGTGAGGCGCAGGTGGCAACAGGATTCGCCAAGTCCAGGTGAGGCCCAGGTGGCCACCGGTCACCAGATTCAGATGCGGACCAGCTAAGGACCAGATTAACCAGGCCCAAGTGAAGCCCAAGGCGTGACCAGAGTCACCAGGTAAGGGTGAGTCCCAGAGGGGAACCAGAGTAACCAGTTTAGTTTGAGACCCAGAATAGGACCAGAGGTCCCTGGTCAAAGTGAGACCCAGATGAGGAATAGAGTATCCATGTCCCAATGATGCCTGGGTGAGGACCAGAGTCACTAGGGCCATGCAGACCCAGATGGGGAACAGAATCACTAGGTCCTGGTGAGGCATAGAATAAGACCACAATCACCAGTATCAGGTGTGCCCCTTGTGGGAACCAGAGCCACTCTATCCAGCTGAGTCCCAGGTCCATGTGAGCCCCACGTCAGGACCAGATTCATCAGGTTGAATTGAGGCATAGCTGGGGACAAGAGTCACCAGGTCTGTGTGCGGCCTAGGTGGGGCAAGATTCAGCAGTTCTGAGTTAGGTCAAAGTGGGGACCAGAGACACCAGTCCAAGTGAGGCCAAACTGAGGACCAGAGTCACCAGATCCAGGTGAGTTCCATGTTGGAAAGAGAGTCACCAGGTCCAGGAGAGGTACAGGTGGGGATCAGAGTCACCAGATCCAGGTGAGGTACATTTGGGGACCAGAGTCACCAGATCCAGGTGAAGCCCAGGTGGGGACCAGAGTCACTAGGTCCTGATTAGACCCAGGTGAGGATCAGAGTTACCAGATACACGTGAGCCCCCGGCGGGGATCAGAGCCAAAAGGTCCACGTGAGGTCGGCTTGGGGACCATGGTCAATAGGTCTACCTGAGGCCCAGGTGTGGAACACAGTAATCATGTCCAGGTGAGTCCCCGGTGGTGACAAGAGTCACCACGACCAGTTGAGGACCAATTGGGGACCAGGATCACCAGGTACAGGGGAGGCCCTTGAGAGAACCAGAGTCAGCATTGTGAGGTCAGGCGCAGGTGGCAACCAGTGTCAGCAGGTCCAAGTCAGGCCAAAGTGGGGTTCACAGTCACTAGGGCCCAGTGAGACCCAGAGGGGGACCAGAGTCACCTGGTCCAGGTGAGATCCAGTTGTGGAATACAGTCACCGGGTCCCAATTCTGCACAGTTGAGGACCATGGTCAACAGGGCCAGTTTAGGCCCAGATGGGGACCGGAGCCCCAAATTCAGGTGAAGCCCAGGTGGGGACCACAGTCACCAGATCCAGGGTTGTCTCAGGTGGAGACCAGAATCACCAGGTCCTGGTGAGTTGCAGGTGGCAACCACTCTCACCAAGTCCCGGTGAGGCCCTGGTGGGGACCAGAGTCACGAGGTACATGAGAAGCTAGTAACACTGCAACCACCAGGTCCACATGATGTCCATGTGGGAACGAGAATTACAAGTTACAGGTGAGGAGCAGGTGGGGATATGAGTCACCATGTCCAGGTGAGACCCTGGTGGGAACCAGTGTCTCCATGTCCAAGTGTAGACCAGGTGAAGACGAGAGTTAATAGGTCCGGCCGCGTCACTGTTGGTGAACAGTGTAACCATATCCTGATGCTACTCAGGTGGGTACCAGATACAAGTCCTGGTGAGTGCCAGTTGGGACCAGAGACATGAGGTCCAGTGAGGTACCGATGGAAACCACAGTCACCAGGTGAGGTGAGGCCATGCTTAGGATCAGAGTCACCACTTACAGGTGAAGTCCAGGAGGAGCCAGATTCACATGGCACAGAAGAGGCCAAAGTCAGGACCAGAGTTACCACGATCAGGTCAGTCCCACTGGGAATAGAGTAACCACGTCCCTATGATGCCCAGGTAGAACCACAGTTACCAGGTCCAGGTGCGGCCAACCTAAAGGCCATGCAGTGGAACCTTGTCCCGATGATGCCCAGGTAGGGAAGAGAGTCACCAGGTCCAAATGAGGCCCAGATGGAGCATATTCACTAGGTCCAGACGAGGCCCAGTTGAGGAACACAGACACCAGATATGGTTTAAACCTAGAGGGGTACCAGAATCACCTGGTCCAGGTGACATCCAGATGGGGACCAGAGTCTCCAGGCCTGAGTCACGCGCAGAGAGGACAAGAGTCACCAGTTCCAGGTGAGGCCAAGAAAAAGTCCAAAGCAATCAGGTCCTGGTCAGGAACAAACTCACCAGGACTGGTTGAGGCCCAGATGGGGTAGAGATTCACCAGGTCCAGGTGAGGCCCAGGAGGTGACCAGAATCCCCGGTTCGGGGAGTGGACCATCTAAGGACCAGATTCACCAGGTCCAAGAGAACCACGTGGGTTCCTGAGTCATCAGGTATGGGTGAATCTCAGGTGGCAACCCCACTCACCAGGTCCAGGTGAGGCCAACCTGCAAGCCAGAGTCACCAGATCCAGGTGAGGCCCTAGTGGGGACCGGTGTCACCAGGTAAATGTGAGTCTACAAGAAAACAACAGTCACCAGGTCCAGGTGTGTTTCATGTGGGAACGAGAGTCACCAAGTCCAGGTGAGACCCAGGTGGGGACCACAGTCACCAGGTGCAGATTGAGGCCTCGGTGGGGGGACGAGAGTCAACAGGAGCAGTTGAGGCCAAAGTGTGGAGCAAAGTTATCATGTCCAGGTGAGGCCCAGGTGGGGAACAGAATAACCATGTCCCATTGATGTCAGGTGAGAAAAGAGTCACAAGGTCCAAACGAGGCCTAAGTGAGGAGTAGATTCACCAGGTCCTGTTGAGGATCAGCTGAGGACCAGTGTCCCAGCTCCGGGTGAGTCCCAGAGGGGGACCAGAGTCACCCGGTTCTGGTGATATCCTGGTGGGGACAAGAATCACCACGTCCAGGTGAGGCCCAGATGGGGACGAGAATCACTAGGTCCAGATGAGGCCTCGATGTGGAACTGAGAAACCAGGTCCCATGAAGCCCATATGAGGACCTGATTCACCAGGTCCAGGTGAGGTCCCTGTGGGAACCAGTCACCTCGTCCAGGTGAGGTCCAGGTTGGACCACAGTCACAAGGTCCAGGTGAGGCGCAGGAGGCAACAGGATTCACCAAGTCCAGGTGAGGCCCTGGTGGCGACCAGTCACCAGATCCAGGTGCGGAACAGATAAGGACCAGATTCTCCAGGCCCAATTGAAGCCCAATGGGTGACCAGAGTCACCAGGGCAGGGTGAGGCCCAGAGGGGGGACCAGAGTAACCAGGTTAGTTTGAGGCCCAGAATGGGACCAGAGGTCCCTGGTCAAAGAGAGGCCCAGGTGTGGAATAGAGTATCCAGGTCACAATAACGCCTGGGTGAGGACCAGAGTCACTAGGGCCATGCAGGCCCAGATGGGGAACAGAATCACTAGGTCCTGGTGAGGCATAGAATAAGACCACATTCAGCAGTATCAGGTGAGCCCCTTGTGAGAACCAGAGCCACTCTATCCAGCTGAGTCCCAGGACCAGGTGAGTCCCACGTGAGGACCAGATTCATCAGGTCGAATTGAGGCATAGCTGGGGACAAGAGTCACCAGGTCTGGATGCGGCCTAGGTGGGGCAAGATTCAGCAGTTCTGAGTTAGGTCAAAGTGGGGACGAGAGACACCAGGTCCAGGTGAGGCCAAACTGAGGACCAGAGTCACCACATCCAGGTGAGGTCCATGTTGGAAAAGAGTCACCAGGTCCAGGAGAGGTCCAGGTGGGGTCCAGAGTCACCAGATCCATGTGAAGTCCAGGTGGGAACCAGAGTCACCAGATCCATGTGAAGCCCAGGTGGGGACCAGAGTCACTAGGTCCAGATGAGGCCCAGGTGAGGACCAGAGATACCAGGTACACGTGAGGATCCGGTGGGGATCGGAGGCAACAGGTCCATGTGAGGCCGGCTTGGGGACCATGGTCAACAGGTCTACTTGAGGCCCAGGTGTGGAACACAGTAAGCAGGTCCAAGTGAGTCCCCATTGGTGACAGGAGTCACCACGTCCAGGTGTGAGCCAGGTCCGACCAGGATCACCAGGTCCAGGGAAGGCCCTTGAAAGACCAGAGTCAATAGTTCGAGGTCAGGCGCAGGTGGCAACCAGGGTCAGCAGGTCCAAGTCAGGCCAAAGTGGGGTTCACAGACACTAGGCCACGGTCATACCCAGAGTGGGACCAGAGTCACCTGGTCCAGGTGAGGTCCAGTTGTGGAACACAGACACCGGGTCTCAATTTTGCACAGTTGAGGACCATGGTCAAAAGGGCCAGGTGAGGCCCAGATGGGGACCGGAGTCCCCAAATCCAGGTGAAGCCCAGGTGGGGACCACAGTCACCAGATCCAGGGTAGTCTCAGGTGCAGACCAGAATCAACAGGTCCATGTGAGGTGCAGGTGGCAACCACACTCACCCGGTCCCGGAGAAACCCCGGTGGGGACCAGAGACACGAGGTACATGAGAAGCTAGAAACACTGCAGCCACCAGGTCCACATGATGTCCATGTGGGAACGAAAATCACCAGTTACAGGTGAGGACCAGGTGGGGATCCGACTCACCAGGTCCAGGTGAGACCCAGGTGGGAACCAGTATCACCATGTCCTCGTGTGCCCTAGGTGAAGACCAGAGTTATTAAGTCAGGCTGGATGAGTGTTAGTGAACAGTGTAACCATATCCTGATGCTACCCAGGTGGGTACCAGAGACACCAGGTCCTGGTGAGTCCCAGTTGGGACCAGAGACATGAGGTCCAGGTGAGGTCCCGATGGGAACCACAGTCACCAGGTCAGGTGAGGCCATGCTTAGGATCAGAGTCACCAGTTACCGGTGAACCCAAGGTGGATCCAGAGTCAACTGGTACAGAAGAGGCCAAAGTCAGGACCAGAGTTACCAGGATCAGGTCACTCCAATTGGGAATAGAGTAACCATGTCCCGGTGATGCCCAGGTAGAACCAGATTCACCAGGCCCAGATGTGGCGCAGGTGGGGAGTATGTTAACTAGGTAAGGATGAGGCCCAGAGAGGTTCCAGAGTTAACATGTCCAGGTGAGGCTCAGGTGTGGAACAGAGTCACCAGGTACCAAAGATGCCCAGGTGAGGACCAGAGTCACCAGGTCTGGGTAATGCGCAGAAAGGATCAGAGTCACCAGTTCAAGGTGAGGCCAAGAAATTTTCCACAGCAATCATCCAGGTGGGGAACAAAGTCACCAGGACTGGGTGATGCCCAGATGGGGACCAGATTGTCCAGGTCCAGGTGAAGCCCAGGGGGTGACCAGAGACCCCAGGTATGGGAGACGACCAGGTAAGGACCAGATTCACCAGGTCCAAGAGGCCGACGAGAGGCCTGTGTTCCCTGGTACGGGTGAGGCACAGGTGGCAACCATACTCACCAGGTCCAGGAGAGGCCATCTTTCGCGCCATGCAGAGGAACCGTGTCCCGATGATGCTCATGTAGGAACCAGAGTTACCAGGTCCAGGTGATACCATACTGCAGGCCATGCAGTGGAACCATGTACCGATGATGCCGAGGGAGGGACCAGAGTCACCAGGTCCAAATGAGGCCCAGATGGAGCATATTCACTAGGTCCAGGTGAGGCCAAGTTGAGGACCAGAGTCACCAGATCTGGTTGAGGCTCAGAGGGGTACCAAAATCACCTGCTCCAGGTGACATCCAGATGGGGACCAGAGTCACCAGGACAGGGTGAGGACCACAGAGGTTCCAGAGTCATCATGTCCAGGTTAGGCTCAGGTGTGGAACTGAGTCACCAGGTACCAAGATGCCCACATGAGGACCAGAGTCAACAGATCTGGGTGACGCGCAGATAGGATCAGAGTCACCAGTTCCAGGTGAGGCAAAGAAAGAGTCCACAGCAATCAGTTCCAGTTGGGGAACAAAGTAACCAGGACTGGGTGAGGCCCAGATGGGGACCAGTTCACCTTGTCCAAGTGAGGCCCAGGTGATGACCAGAGTCCCCAGGATGGGAGAAGACGAGGTAAGGACCAGATTTACCAGGTCCAAGAGGCCCACGTGGGGACCTGAGTCACCAGGTATGGGTGAGCCACAGGTGGCAATCCCACTCACCAGGTTCAGGTGAGGCCAACCTGCAGGCGATGCGCGGAACCATGTCCCGATGATGCCCAGTTAGGTACCCGAGTCACCAGGTCCAAATGAGGCCAAGATGGAGCATATTCACTAAGTCCACGTGAGGCCCAGTTGAGGACCAGAATCACCAGATCTGCTTGAGGCCTAGATGGGAACCAGAATCACCCAGTTCAGGTTACGTCCTAATGGGGACCAGAGTCACCAGGTCAGGGTGAGGCCCAGAGAATTTCCAGAGTCATCATGACCAGGTGAGGCTCAGGTGTGGAACAGAGTCACCAGGTACGAATGATACCCAGGTGAGGACCAGAGTCAACAGTTCTGGGTGACGCGCAGATAGGATCAGAGTCACCAGTTCCAGGTGAGGCCAAGAAAGAATCCACAGCAATCAGGTCAAGGTGTGGAACAAAGTCACCAAGATTGGGTGAGGCCCAGATTGGGACCAGATTCACCAGGTCCAGGTGAGGCCCAGGTGGTGACCAGAGTCATCGGGTCTGGGAGAGGACCAGGTAAGGACCAGATTCACCAGGTCCAAGAGGCTCACATGGGGACCTGAGTCAACAGGTATGGGTGAGGCCCTAGTGGCAACCCACTCACCAGGTCCAGTTGAGGCCAACCTGCAGGCCAGAGTCACCAGATCCAGGTGAGGCCCTAGTGGGGACCGCAGTCACCAGGTAAATGTGAGTCTACAAGAACACCACAGTCACCAGGTCCAGGTGTGGTTCATGTGGGAACGAGAGTCCCCAAATCCACGTGAAGCCCAGGTGGGGACCACAGTCACCAGATCCAGGGTAGTCTCAGGTGCAGACCAGAATCACCAGGTCCAGGTGAGTTGCAGGTGTCAACCACACTCACCAGGTCCCGGTGAGGCCCTGGTGGAGACCAGTGTCACAAGGTACATGACAAACTAGAAACACCGCAGCCACCAGGTCCACATGATGTCCATGTGGGAACGAGAATCAACAGTTATAGGTTAGGACCAGGTGGGTATCTGACTCACCGTTTCCAGGTGAGACCCCGGTGGGAACGAGTGTCACCATGTCCAGCTGTGGCCCAGGTCAAGACCAGAGTTAATAGGTCCGGCTGGGTCACTGTTAGTGAACAGTGTAACCATATCCTGATGCTACCCAGGTGTGTACCAGAGACACCAGGTCCTGGTGAGGCCCAGGTGGGACCAGAGACATGAGGTCCAGGTGAGGTCCCGATGGGAACCACAGTCACCAGGTCAGTAGAGGTCATGCTTTGGATCAGAGTCACCAGTTCCAGGTGAGGCCCAGGTGGAGCCAGAGTCACCTGGTACAGAAGAGGCCAAAGTCAGGACCAGAGTTACCAGGATCAGGTCAGTCCCAGTGGGAAATAGAGTAACCATGTCCCGATGATGCCCAGGTGGACCCAGCGTCACCAGGTCCAGATGAGGCGCAGGTGGGGAGCATAGTCACTAGGTCTCGGTGACACCCAGTTGAGGACCAGTGTCACCAGGTCTATTTGAGCCTTAGAGGGGTAACAGATTCACCTGGTCTAGGTGACATCCAGATGGGGACCAGAGTCACCATGTCAGTGTGAGGCCCAGATGGGATCCAGAGTCATCATGTCCAGGTGAGGCTCAGGTGTGGAACAGAGTATCCAGGTAATAATGGTCCACAGGTGAGGACCAGAGTCACCAGATCTGGCTGAGGCCCAGGTAGGATCAGAGTCACCACTTACAGTTGAGGCCAAGAAGGAGTCCACAGCAATCAGGTCCAGAGGGGAACAAAGTCACCAGGAATGGGTGAGGCCCAGATGGGGACCAGATTCACCAGGTCCAGGTGATTCCCAGGTGGTGATCAGGGTTACCAGGTGCGGGTGACGACCAGGTAAGGACGAGGTTCACCAGGTCGTACTGGGCCCACGGGGGACCTGTGTCACCATGTATGGGTGAGGCCCAGGTGCCAACCCCACTCACCAGGTCCAGGTGAGGTCAACCTGCATGCCATGTAGAGGAACCATGTCCCGATGATGCCCAGGTAGGGACCAGAGTTACCAGGTCCAGGTGAGGCAAACCTGAAGGCCATGCAGCTGAACCATGTCCCGATGATGCCCACGAAGGGACCAGAGTTACCAGGTCCAAAGGAGGCCCAGTTGGAGCATATTCACTAGGTCCAGGTGAGGCCCAGTTGAGGACCAGAGTCACCAGATGTGGTTGAGTATTAGAGGGGTACAAGAATCACCTGGTCCAGTTGACATCCAGATGGGGACAAGAGTCACCAGGTCAGGGTGAAGCCCAGAGAGGTTCCAGAGTCATCATGTCCAGGTGAGGCTCAGGTGTGGAACAGAGTCACCAGGTACCAATGATGCCCAGGTGAGGACCAGAGTCACCAGGTCTTGGTGACGCTCAGATAGGATCAGAGTCACCAGTTCCAGGTGAGGCCAAGAGGAGTCCACAGCAATCAGGTCCAGGTGGGGAACAAAGTCACCAGGACTGGGTGAGGCCCAGATGGGGACCAGATTCACCAGGTCCAGGTGAGGCGAGGTGGTGACCAGAGTCCCCGGGTCTGGGAGAGGACCAGGTAAGGACGAGATTCACCAGGTCCAAGAGGCCCACGTGTGAAACTGAGTCACCACGTATGGGTGAGGCCCAGGTGGCAACCCCACTCACCAAGTCCAGGTGAGGCCAACTTGCAGGCCAGAGTCACCAGATCTAGGTGAGGCCCTAATGAGGACCGGAGTCACCAGGTAAATGTGAGTCTACAAGGACACCACAGTCACCAGGTCCAGGTGTGGTTCATGTGGGAACGAGAGTCACCAGGTCCAGGTGAGACCCAGGTGGGGACCATAGTCACCAGGTCCAGATTGAGGCCTAGGTGGGGGGACAAAATTGACCAGGACTACTTGAGGCCAAAGTGTGGAGCAAAGTTGTCATGTCCAGGTGATGTCTAGTTGGGGAACAGAGTAACCATGTCCCATTGATGCCAGGTGGGAAAAGAGTCACAAGGTACAGATGAGCCCTAAGTGAGGACTAGATTCACCAGGTCCTGTGAAGGCCCAGTTGAGCACCAGTGTCCCCAGGTCCGGGTGAGTCCCAGAGGGGGACCAGAGTCACCCGGTTCTGGTGATATCCAGGTGGGGATAAGACTCACCACGTCAGCGTGAAGCCCAGAGGGGGACGAGAATCACTAGTTTCAGGTGGGGCCCCGATGTGGAACTGAGAAAAAAGGTCCCATAATGACCAAATGAGGACCTGAGTCACCAGGTACAGGTGAGGCCAAACTGAGGACCAGAGTCACCAGATCCAGGTGAAGCCAAGGTGGGGACCAGAATCACTAAGTCTAGATGAGGCCCAAGTGAGGACCAGTTTTACCAGGTACACTTGAAGCCCCGGTGGGAATCAGAGGCAACAGGTCCATATGAGGCCGGCTTCGATACCATGGTCAACAGGTCTACTTGAAGCCCAGCTGTGGAACACAGTAAGCAGGTCCATGTGAGTCCCCGGTGGTGACAAGAGTCACCACGTCCAGGTGAGTCCCAGGGGGGGACCAGGATCACCAGGTACAGGGGAAGCCCTTGAATGAACCAGAGTCAACAGTTCGAGGTCAGGCGCAGGTGTCAACCAGGGTCAGCAGGTCCAAGTCAGGTCAAAGTGGGGTTCACGGTCACTAGGGCACGGTGAGACCCAGAGGGGGACCAGAATCACCTGGTCCAAGTGAGGTCCAGGGGTGGAACACAGTCACCGGGTCCCAATTTTGCCAGTTGAGGACCATGGTTGACAAGGCCAGGTGAGGCCCAGATTGGGGATCTTCAATCTGGATCAGACTCACCAGTTCCAGTTGAGGCTAAGAAGGAGTCCACAGCAATCAGGTCCAGATTGACGCCTAGGTCGGGTGACCAGAGTCATCAGGACCAGTTGAGGCCAAAGTGTGAAGCAAAGTTCTCATGTCCAGGTGAGGCCCAGGTGGGGAACAGACTAATCATGTCCCATTGATGCCAGGTGGGAAAAGAGTCACAAGGTCCAGACGAGGCCTAAGTGAGGAGTAGATTCACCAGGTCCTGTTGAGGCCCAGTTGAGGACCAGAGTCCCCAGCTCCGGGTGAGTCCCAGAGGGGGACCAGAGTCACCCGGTTCTGGTGATATCCAGGTGGGGACCAGAGTCACCACGTCAGGATGAGGACCATAATGGGACGAGAATCACTAGGTCCAGGTGAGGCCCCGATGTGGAACTGAGAAACCAGGTCCCATGATGCCCATATGAGGACCTGAGTCACCAGGTCCAGGTGAGGTCCTTGTGGGAACCAGTCACCTCGTCCAGGTGAGGCCCAGGTGGGACCACAGTCACAAGGTCAAGGTTTGGACCAGGTATTTAAGAGAGTATCCAGGTCCCAATGATGCCCAGGAAAGGACCAGAGTCAACAGGTCCAGGAAAGGTCCAAAAATGGATCATAGTCATTGCGTTCCAGGTGAGGCCAGATTGAGACCACAGGAACCAGGTCCAGGAGAGCCCCATGTGGGAACCAGAGCCACCAGGTCCAGGTGAGGTCCAGGAGGGGCCACAGTCACAAGGTCCAGGTGAGGCGCAGGTGGCAAGAGGATTCACCAAGTACACGTGGGGTCCAGGTGACGACCAGTCAGCAGATCCAGGTGCGGACCAGCTAAGGACCAGACCCACCAGGCCCAAGTGAAGCCCAAGGGGTGACCAGAGTTACCAGGTAAGGGTGAGGACCAGAGCGGGAACCAGAGTAACCAGTTTAGTTTAAGGACCAGAATGGGACCAGAGGTCCCTGGTCAAAGTGAGGCCCAGGTGTGGAATAGAGTATCCAGGTACCAATGATGACTGGGTGAGGACTAGAGTCACTAGGGCCATGCAGGCCCAGATGGGGAACAGAATCACTAGGTCCTGGTGAGGCATAGAATAAGACCACAGTCAACAGTATCAGGTGAGCCACTTGTGGGAACCAGAGACACTCTATCCAGGTGAGTCCCAGGTCCATGTGAGGCCCACGTGAGGACCAGATTCATCAGGTCGAATTGAGGCATAGCTGGGGACAAGAGTCACCAGGTCTGGATGCGGCCTAGGCGGGTCAAATTCAGCAGTTCTGAGTTAGGTCAAAGTGGGGACGAGAGACACCAGGTCCAGGTGAGGCCAAACTGAGGACCAGAGTCACCAGATCCAGGTGAGGTCAGGGGGGGACCCGAGTCACCAGATCCAGGTGAAGCACAGGAGGGGACCAGAGTCACTAGGTCCAGATGAGGGCAAGGTGAGGACCAGAGTTACCAGGTACACGTGAGGCCCCGGTGGGGATCAGAGGCACCAGTTCCAGGTGAGGCCAATAAGGATTACACAGCAATCAGTCCAGGTGGGGAACAAAGTCACCAGGACTGGGTGAGGCCCTGACGGGGACCAGATTCACAAGGTCCAGGAGATTCCCTGATGATGACCAGAGTTACCAGTTCCGGGTGAGGACCAAGAAAGGACCATATTCACCAGGTCCAAGTGAGGCCCACGTGGGGACCTGTGTCACCAGGTATGGGTGAGGCACAGGTGGCAACCCCACTCGCCAGGTCAAGGTGAGGCCAACCTGCAGGCCATGCAGAGGAACCGTGTCACGATGATGCCCAGCTAGGGACCAGATTTACCAGGTCCAGGTGAGGCCAACCTGCAGGCCATGCAGTGGAACCATGTCCCGATGATGCCCAGGTATGCACCAGACTTACCAGGTCCAGGTGAGGCCCAGATGGAGCATATTCACTAGGTCCAGGTGAGGCCCGGTTCAGGACCAGAGGCACCAGATCTCGTTGAGGACTAGAGGGGTACCAGACACCTGGTCCAAGTGGCATCCAGATGGAGACCAGAGTCACCAGGTTAGGGTGAGGCCCAGAGTGGTTCCATAGCCATCGTGTCCAGGTGAGGCTCAGGTGTGGAACAGAGTCACCAGGTACCAATCATGTCCAGGTGAGGACCAGAGTCACCAGGGCTGGGTGACGCGCAGATAGGATCAGAGTCACCAGTTCCAGGTGAGGCCAAGAAAGGGTCCACAGCAATCAGGTCCAGGTGGGGAACAATGTCACCAGGACTGGATGACGCCCAGATGGGGACCAGAAACACCAGGCCCAGGTGATTCCCAGGTGGTGACCAGAGTTACGAGTTCCGGGTGAGAACAAGGTAAGGACCAGATTCACCCGGTCCAAGTGAGGCCCACGTGGGGACCTGTGTCACCAGGCATGGGTGAGGCACAGGTGACAACCCCACTCACCAGGTCCAGGTGATGCCAACCTGCAGGCCATGTAGAGGAACCATGTCCCGATGTTGCCCAGGTAGGGACTAGAGTTACCAGGTCCAGGTGAGGCCAACCTGCAGGCATGTGTGGAACCATGTCCCGATGATGACCAGGTAGGGACCAGAGTTACAAGGTCCAGGTGAGGCAAACCTGCAGGCCATGCAGTGGAACCATATCCCTATGATGCCCAGGTAGGGACCAGAGTCACCAGGTCCAAATGAGGCCAAGATGGATCATATTCACTAGGTCCAGGTGAGGCCCAGTTGAGGACCAGAGGCACCAGATCTGGTTGAGGCCTATAGGGGTACCAGAATCCCCTGGTCAAGGTGACATCCAGATGGGGACCAGAGTCACCAGGTCAGGGTGAGGCCCAGAGAGGTTCCAGAGTCATCATGTCCAGGTGAGGCTCAGGTGTAGAACAGAGTCACCATGTACCAATGATGCCCAGGTGAGGACCAGAGTCACCAGGTCTGGGTGACGAGCAGATAGGATCAGAGTCCCCAGTTCCAGGTGAGGCCAAGAAAGAGTCCACAACAATCAGGTCCCGGTGGGGAACAAAGCCACCAGGATTGGGTGAGGCCCAGATGGGGACCAGATTCACTAGGTCCAGGTGAGGCCCAGGTGGTGACCAGAGTCCCCAGGTCTGGGAGAGGACCAGGTAAGGACCAGATTCACCAGATCCAAGAGGCCCTTGTGGAGACAGAGTCACCAGGTATGGGTGAGGTCCTGGTGGCAACCCCACTCACCAGGTCCGGTGAGGTCAGCCTGCAGGCCAAAGTCACCAGATCCACGTGAGTCCCTAGTGGGGACCGGAGTCACCAGGTAAATGTGAGTCTACAAAAACACCACAGTCACCAGGTCCAGGTGTGGTTCATGTGGGAACGAGAGTCACCAGGTCCAGGTGAGACCCAGGTGGGGACCACAGTCACCAGGTCCAGATTGAGGCCTAGGTGGGGGGACCAGAGTCATCAGGACCAGTTGAGGCCAAAGTGTGGAGCAAAGTTATCATGTCTAGGTGAGGCCCAAGTGGGGAACAGAGTAACCATGTCCCATTGATGCCAGGTGGGAAAAGAGTCACAAGGTCCAGACGAGGCCTAAGTGAGTAGATTCACCAGGTCCTGTTTACGCCCAGTTGAGGACCAGGGTCCCCAGCTCCACGTGAGTTCCAGAGGAGGACCAGCGTCACCCGGTTCTGATGATATCCAGGTGGGAAACAGAGACAGCACGTCAGGGTGACACCCAGAGTCGGACGAGAATCACTATGTCCAGGTGAGGCCCCGATGTGGAACTGAGAAACCAGGTCGATAGATGCCCATATGAGGACCTGAGTCACCAGGTCCAGGTGAGGTCCCTGTGGGAACCAGTCACCTCGTCCAGGTGAGGCCCAATTGGGACCACACTCACCAGGTCCAGGTGAGGCCAAGTTATATAAGAGAGTATCCAGGTCCCAATGATGCCCAGGTAAGGACCAGAGTCAACAGGTCCAGAAGAGGCCCAAAAATGGATCAGAGTCATTGTGTTCCAAGTTAGGCCAGATGGAGACCACAGGAACCAGGTCCAGCAGTGCCCCTTATGGGAACCAGAGCCGCCAGATCCAGGTGAGGTCCAGGTGGGACCACAGTCACAAGGTCCAGGTAAGGTGCAGGTGGCAACAGGATTCACCAAGTCCAGGTGAGACCCAGGTGGCGACCAGTCACCAATTCCAGGTGAAGACCAGCTAAGGACGAGATTCACCAGACCCAAGTGAAGCCCAAGGGGTGACCAGAGTGACCAGGTAAGGGTGAGTCCCAGAGGGGGAACCAGAGTAACCAGTTAAGTTTGAGGCCCAGAATGCGACCAGAGGTCCCTGGTCAAAGTGAGGCCCAGGTGTTGAATAGAGTATCCAGGTCCCAATGATGCCTGTGTGAGGACCAGAGTCACTGGGGCCATGCAGTCCCAGATGGGGAACAAAATCACTAGGTCCTGCTGAGGCATAGAAAAAGATCCCAGTCACCAGTATCAGGTGAGCCCTTTGTGGGAACCAGAGCCACTCTATCCAGCTGAGTCCCAGGTCCATGTAAGGCCCACGTGAGAACCAGATTCATCAGGTCGATGAGGCATAGCTGGGGACAAGAGTCACCATGTCTGGGTGCGGCCTAGGTGGGGAAGATTCAGCAGTTCTGAGTTAGGTCAAAGTGGGGAGGACAGACACCAGTTCCAGGTGAGGCCAAACTGAGGACCAGAGTCACCAGATCCAGGTGAGGTCCATGTTGGAAAGAGAGTCACCAGGTCCAGGAGAGGTCCAGGTGGGGACCAGAGTCACCAGATCCAGGTGAAGTCCAGGTGGGGACCAGAGTCACTAGGTGCAGAAGAGGCCCAGGTGAGGACCAGAGTTACCAGGTACACGTGAGGCGCTGGTAGGTATCAGAGGCAACAAGTCCATGTGAGGCAGGCTTGCGGACCATGGTCAAGAGTTCTACTTGAGGCCCAGTGTGGAACACTGTAACCAGGTCCAAGTGAGTCCCCGGTGGTGACAAGAGTCACCAGGTCCAGGTGAGGCCCAGGTGGGAACCAGGATCACCAGGTCAAGTTGAGGACTAGAGGGGTACCAGAATCACCTGGTCCAGGTGACATCCAGATGGGGACCAGAGTCACCATGTCAGGCTGAGGCCCAGAGGGGATCCAGAGTCAACATATTCAGGTGAGGCTCAGGTGTGGAACACAGTATCCAGGTCATAAAGGTCCACAGGTGAGGACCAGAGTCACCAGATCTGGGTGAGGCCCAGTTAGCATCAGAGTCAGCAGTTCCAGGTTAGCCAAGAAGGAGTCCACAGCAATCAGGTCCAGGTGGGGAAGAAAGACAACAGGACTGGGTGAGTCCCATATGGGGACCAGATTCACCAGACCCAGGTGATTCCCATGTGGTGACCAGAATTACCAGTTCCGGGTGACCACCAGGTAAGGACCAGATTCACCAGGTCCAAGTGAGGCCCACGTGGGGACCTGTGTCACTAGGCAAGGGTGAGGCCCAGGTGACAAACCCACTCACCAGATCCAGGTGAGGCCAATCTGCAGGCCATGCAGAAGAACCAGGTCCCAATGATGCCCAGGTAGGGACGAGAGTTACCAGGTCCAGGTGAGGCCAACCTCCAGGACATGCAGTGGAATAATGTCCCGATGATGCCCATGTATGGACCAGAGTTACCAGGTCCAGGTGAGGCCAACATGCAGGTCATGCAGTGGAACCATGTCCCGATGATGCCCAGGTAGTGACCAGAGTCACCAGGTTCAAATGAGGCCCAGATTGAGCATATTCACTAGGTCCAGGTGCGGCCCAGTTGAGGACCAGAGTCACCAGATCTGGTTGAGGCCCAGAGGGGTACCATAATCCCCTGGTCCAGGTGACATCCATATGGGGACCAGAGTCACCAGGTCAGGTTGATAGCCAGAGAGATTCCAGAGTCATCATGTCCAGGGGAGCCTCAGGTGTGGAACAGAGTCACCAGGACCAATGATGCCCAGGTGAGGACCAGAGTCACCAGGTTCACGTGAAGCCCCGGTGGGGATCAGAGGCAACAGGTCCATGTGAGGCCGGCTTGGGCACCATGGTCAACAGGTCTATTGAGGCCCAGGTGTGGAACACAGAAAGCAGGTCCAGGTGAGTCCCCAGTGGTGACAAGAGTCACCACGTCCAGGTGATGCCCGGTGGGGACCAGGATCACCAGGTACAGGGGAGGCCCTTGAAAGAACCAGAGTCAACAGTTCGACCTCAGGCGAAGATTCCAACCAGGGTCAGCAGGTCAAGTCAGGCCAAAGTGGGTTTCACAGTCACTAGGGCACCGTGAGACCCAGAGGGGAACAGGAGTCACGTGGTCCAGGTGAGTTCCAGTTGTGGAACACAGTCACCGCATCCCAATTTTGCCCAGTTGAGGACCATGGTAAACAGGGCCAGGTGAGCCCCAGATGGGGACCGGAGTCCCCAAATCCAGGTGAAGCCCAGGTGGGGACAACAGTCACTAGATCCAGGGTAGTCTCAGGTGCAGACCAGAATCACCAGGTGCAGGTGAGATGCAGGTGGCAACCATACAGACCATGTCCCGATGAGAACCTGGTGGGGACCAGAGTCACGAGGAACATGAGAAGCTAGAAACACTGCAGCCACCAGGTCCACAGGATTTCCATGTGGAAACAGAATCACCAGTTACATGTGAGGACCAGGTGGGGATATGAGTCACCATGTCCAGGGGAGACCCAGGTGGGAACCAGTGTCACCATGTCCAGGTGTGGCCCAGGTGAAGACCAGAGTTAATAGGTCCGTCTGGGTCACTCTTAGTGAACAGTGTAACCATAACCTGATGCTACCCAGGTGGGTACCAGAGACACCAGGCCGTGGTGAGGCCCAGGTGGGACCAGAGACATGAGGTCCAGGTGAGGTACATATGGGAACCACAGTCACCAGGTCAGGTGAGGCCATGCTTAGAATCAGAGTCACCAGTTACATGTGAGGCCCAGTTAGAGCCAGAATCACCTGGTACAGAGAGGCCAAAGTCAGGACCAGAGTTACCAGGATCAGGTCAGTCCCAGTGGGGAACAGAGTAACCATGTCCCGATGATGTCCAGATAGAACCAGCGTCACCAGGTCCAGATGAGGCACAGGTGGGGAGCATGCTCACTAGGTCCCGGTGAGGCCCAGTTGAGGACCAGAGTCACCAGGTCTAGTTGAGGCCTAGAGGGGTACCAGATTCACCTGGTCTAGGTGACATCCAGATGGGGACCAGAGTCACCATGTCAGGCTGAGTCCCAGAGGGGATCCAGAGGCAGCATGTCCAGGGGAGGCTCAGGTGTGGAACAGAGTATCCAGGTCATAATGGTCCACAGGTGAGGACCAGAGTCACCAGATCTGGGTGAGGCCCAGTTAGGATCATAGTCACCAGTTCCAGGTGAGGCCAAGAAGGAGTCCACAGCAATCAGGTCCAGGTGGGGAAGAAAGTCAACAGGACTGGGTGAGGCCCAGATGGGGACCAGATTCACCAGGTCCAGGTGATTCCCAGGTGGTGACCAGGGTTACCAGGTCCGGGTGAGGACCAGGTAAGGACCAGATTCACCAGGTTCAAATGAGGCCCACGTGGGGACCTGTGTTACCAGGTATGGTTGAGACCCAGGTGGCAACCTCACTCACCAGGTCCGGCTGAGGCCAACATGCAGGCCATGCAGAGGAAACGTGTCCCGATGATGTCGAGGTAGGGACCAGATTTACCAGGTACAGGTGAGGCCAGCATGCAGGCCAGAGTCACCACATCCAGGTGAGGCCCTAGTGGGGACGGGAGTCACAAGGTAAATGTGAGTCTACAAGAACACCACTGTCACCAGGTCCAGGTGTGGTTCATGTGGGAACGGGAGTCACCAGGTCCAGCTGAGACCCAGTTGGGGACGACAGTCACCAGTCCAGATTGAGACCTAGGTTGGGGGACGAGAGTCATCAGGACCAGTTGAGGACAAAGTGTACAGCAAAGTTATCATGTCAAGGTGAGACCCAGGTGGGGAACAGAGTAACCATGTCCCATTGAGGCCAGGTGGGAAAAGAGTCACAAGGTCCAAACGAAGCCTAAGATTGGAGTAGATTCACCAGGTCCTTTTGAGGCCCACCTGAGGACCAGTGTCACCAGCTCCGGGTGTGTCACCAGGTTCTGGTGATATCCATGTGGGGACCAGTGTCACAAGTCAGGGTGAGGCCCTGAGGGGGACGAGAATCACTAGGTCCAGTTGAGGCCCCGATGTGGAACTGTGAAACCAGGTCCCAAGATGCCCATATGAGGACCTGAGTCACCAGGTCCAGGTGATGTCCCTGTGGGAACCAGTCACCCCGTCCAGGTGAGACTCAGGTGGGACCACAGTCACCAGGTCCTGGTGAGGCCAAGGTATATAAGAGAGTATCCAGGTCCCAATGATGCCCAGGTAAGGACCAGACTCAACAGGTCCAGGAGAGGCCCAAATATGGATCAGAGTCATTGTGTTCCAGGTGAGGCCAGATGGAGACCACAGGAGCCAGGTCCAGGAGAGCCCCATATGGGAACCAGAGCCACCAGATCCAGGTGAGTTCCAGGAGGGACCACAGTCACAAGGTCCAGGTGAGGCGCAGGTGGCAACATGATTCACCAAGTCCAGGTGAGGCCCACGTGGTGACCTGTCACCAGATCCAGGTGCGGACCAGCTAAGAACCAGATTCACCAGCCGCAAGTGAAGCCCAAGGGGTGACCAGTGTCACCAGGTAAGGGTGAGGCCCAGAGGGGGAACCAGAGTAACCAGTTTAGTTTGAGGCCCAGAATGGGACCAGAGTTCCCTGGACAAAGTGAGGCCCAGGTGTGGAATAGAGTATCCAGGTCCCAATGATGCCTGGGTGAGGACCAGGGTCACTAATGCCATGAAAGCCCAGATGGGGAACAGAATCACTAGATCCTGGTGAGGCATAGAATAAGACCACAGTCACCAGTATCAGGTGAGCCCCTTGTGGGAACCAGAGCCACTCTATCCCGCTGAGTCCCAGGTTCATGTGAGGCCCACGTGAGGACCAGATTCATCAGGTCGAATTGAGGCATAGCTGGGGACAAGAGTCATGAGGTCTGGGTGCGGCCTAGGTGGGGCAAGATTCAGCAGTTCTGAGTTAGGTCAAAGTGGGGACGAGAGACACCAGTCCAGGTGAGGCCAAACTGAGACAAGAGTCACCAGATACAGGTGAGTTCCAGGTGGGGACCAGAGTCAGGAGATCCATGTGAAGTCCAGGTGGGACCAGAGTCATTAGGGGTAGATGAAGCCCAGGTGAGGACCAGAGTTACCAGGTACACGTGAGGCCCCGGTGGGGATCAGAGTTAACAGGTCCATGTGAGGCGAGCTTGGGGACTATGGTCAAGAGGTGTACTTGAGGCCCAGGTGTGGAACACAGTAAGCAGGTCCAGATGAGTCCCCGGTGGTGACGAGAGACACCACGTGCAGGTGAGGCCCAGGTGGGCATCAGGATCACCGGGTACAGGGGAGGCCCTTGAAAGAACCAGAGTCAACAATTCGAGGTCAGGCACAGGTGGCAACCAGGGTCAGCAGGTCGAAGTCAGGCCAAAGTGGGGTTCACAGTGACTAGGGCACGGTGAGACCCAGAGGGGGACCAGAGTCACCTGGTCCAGGTGAGTTCCAGTTGTGGAACACAGTCACAGTGTCCCAATTTTGCCCAGTTGAGGACCATGGTCAAAGGGCCAGGTGAGGCCCCGATGGGGACCGGAGTCCCCAAATCCAGGTGAAGCCCAGGTGGGGACCACAGTCACCAGATCCAGGGGAGTCTCAGGTACAGACCAGAATCACCAGGTGCAGGTGTGGTGCAGGTGGCAACCACACTCACCAGGTCCCGGTGAGGCCTGGTGGGGACCAGAGTCACGAGGTACATGAGAAGCTAGAAACACTGCAGCCACCAGGTCCACATGATGTCCATGTGGGAACGAGAATCACCAGTTACAGGGGAGGACCAGGTAGGGATCCGACTCACCATGTCCAGGTGAGACCGAGGTGGGAACCAGTATCACCATGTCCAGGTGTGGCCCAGGTGAAGGCCAGAGTTAATAGGTCTCGCTGAGTCACTGTTATTGAACAGTGTAACCATATCCTCATGCTACCGAGGTGGGTACCGAGACACCAGGTCCTGGTGAGGCCCAGTTGGGACCAGAGACATGAGGTCCAGGTGAGGTCCCGATGGGAACCACAGTCACCAGGTCAGGTGAGGCCATGCTTACGATCAGAGTCACCAGTTACAGGTGAGGCCCAGGTGGAGCCAGAGTCACCTGGTACAGAAAATGCCAAAGTCAGGAATAGTGTTACCAGGATCAGGTCACTCCCAGTGGGGAATAGAGTAACCATGTCCCGATGATGCACACGTAGAACCAGAGTCACCATGTCCAGATGAGGCGCAGTTGGGGAGCATATTCACTAGGTCCCGGGGAGTCCCAGTTGAGGACTAGAGTCACCAGGTTTGGTTGAGGCCTAGAGGGGTACCAGATTCACATGGTCTAGGAGACATCCAGATGGGGACCAGAGTCTCCATGTCAGAGGGAGGCCCAGAGTGGATCCAGAGTCATCATGTCCAGGTGAGTCTCAGGTGTGGAGCAAAGTTATCATGTCCAGGTGAGGCCCAGGAGGGAAACTGAGTAACCATGATCCCATTATTGCCAGGTGGGAAAAGAGTCACAAGGTCCAGACGAGACCTAAGTAAGGAGTAGATTCAACAGGTACTGTTGAGATCCAGCTGAGGACAAGTGTCGCCAGCTTCGGGTGAGTCCCAGAGGGGGACCAGAGTCACCCGGTACTGGTGATGTCCAGGTGGGGACCAGAGTCACCACGTCAGGGTGAGGCCCAGAGGGGACGAGAATCACTAGGTCCAGGTGAGGCCCCGATGTGGAAGTGAGAAACCAGGTCCCATGATGCCAATATGAGGACCTGTGCCACCAGGTCCAGGTGAGGTCCCTGTGGGAACAAGTCACCTCGTCCAGGTGAGATCCAGGTGCGACCACAGTCACCAGGTACAGATGAGGCCCAGGAATATAAGAGAGTATCCAGGTCCCAATGAAGCCCAGGTAAGGACCAGAGTCAACAGGTCCAGGAGAGGCCCAAATATGGATCAGAGTCATTGTGTTCCAGGTGAGGCCAAATGGAGACCACAGGAACCAGGTCCAGGAGAGCCCCATATGGGAACCAGAGCCACCAGATCCAGGTGAGGTCCTGGTGGGACCACAGTCACAAGGTCCAGGGGAGGCGCAGGAGGCAACAGGATTCAACAAGTCCAGGTGAGACCCAGGTGGCGACCAATCACCAGATCCAGGTGCGGACCAGCTAAGGACCAGTTTCAGCAGGCCCATGTGAAGCCTAAGGGGTGACCAGAGTCACCAGGTAGGGGTGAGGCCCAGAGGGGGAACCAGAGTAACCAGTTTAGTTTGAGGCCCAGAATGGGACCAGAGGTCCCTCGTCAAAGTGAGGCCCAGGTGTAGAATAGATTATCCAGGTCCCTTTGATGCCTGGGTGAGGACCAGAGTCACTAGGGCCATGCAGGCCCAGATGGCAAACAGAATCACTAGGTCCTGGTGAGGCATAGAATAACACCACAGTCAGCAGTATCAGGTGATCCCCTTGTGGGAACCAGAGCCACTCTATGGAGCTGAGTCCCAGGTCCATGTGAGGCCCAGGTGAGGACCAGATTCATCAGGTCGAATTGAGGCATAGCTGGGGACAAGAGTCACCAGGTCTGGGGGCGGCCTAGGTGTGGCAAGATTCTGCAGTTTTGAGTTAGTTCAATGTGGGGATGAGAGACACCAGGTCCAGGTGAGGGCAAAGTGAGGACCAGAGTCACCAGATCCAGGTGAGGTCCATGTTGGACAGAGAGTCACCAGGTCCAGGAGATGTCCAGGTGGGGACCAGAGTCACCAGATCCAGGTGAAGTCCAGGTGGGGACCAGAGTCACCAGGTCCAGGTGAAGAACAGGTGGTGACCAGAGTCACTAGGTCCAGAGGAGGCCAGGTGAGGACCAGAGTTACCAGACAACTGAGGCCCCGGTGGGGATCAGAGGCAACAGGTCTACTTGAGGCCCAGGTGTAGAACACAGTAACAAGGGCCAGGTGAGTCCCCGGTGTTGACAAGAGTCACCACGTCCAGGTGAGGCCCAGGTGGGGACCAGGATCACCAGGTCCAGGGGAGGCCCTTGAAAGAACCAGAGTCAAAAGTTCGAGGTCAGGAGCAGGTTGCAACCAGGGTCAGCAGGTCCAAGTTAGGCCAAAGTGGGGTTCACAGTCACTAGGGAACGGTGCGACCCAGAGGGGTACCAGAGTCACCTGGTCAAGGTGAGGTCCAGTTGTGGAACACAGCCAACGGGTCCCAATTTTGCCCAGTTGAGGACCATGGTCAACACGGCCAGGTGAGGCCCAGATGGGGACCAGAGTCCCCAAATCCAGGTGAACCCAGGTGGGGACCACAGTCACCAGATCCAGGGTAGTCTCAGGTGCAGACCAGAATCACCAGATCCAGGTGAGGTGCAGGTGGCAACCACACTCACCAGGTCCCGGTCAGGTCCTGATGGGGACCAGAGTCACGAGGTACATGAGAAGCTAGAAACACTGCAGCCACCAGGTCCACATGATGTCCATGTGGGAACGAGAATCACCAGTTACAGGTGAGGAGCAGGTAGGGATCTGAGTCACCATGTCCAGGTGAGACCCTGGTGGGAACCAGTGTCACCATGTCCAAGTGTAGACCAGGTGAAGACGAGAGTTAATAGGTCCGGCCGCGTCACTGTTGGTGAACAGTGTAACCATATCCTGATGCTACTCAGGTGGGTACCAGATACAAGTCCTGGTGAGTCCTAGTTGGGACCAGAGACATGAGGTCCAGGTGAGGTACCGATGGAAACCACAGTCTCCAGGTGAGGTGAGTCCATGCTTAGGATCAGAGTTACCACTTACAGGTGAGGTCCAGGGGGAGCCAGAGTCACATGACACAGAAAAGGCCAAAGTCAGGACCAGAGTTACCACGATCAGGTCAGTCCCACTGGGAATAGAGTAACCACGTCCCGATGATGCCCAGGTAGAACCACAGTTACCAGGTCCAGGTGCGGCCAACCTAAAGGCCATGCAGTGGAACCTTGTCCCGATGATGCCCAGGTAGGGAACAGAGTCACCAGGTCCAAATGAGGCCCAGATGGAGCATATTCACTAGGTCCAGACGAGGCCCAGTTGAGGACCAGAGACACCAGATCTGGTTTAGACCTAGAGGGGTACCAGAATAACCTGGTCCAGGTGATATCCAGATGAGGACCAGAGTCTCCAGGCCTGAGTCACGCGCAGAGAGGATAAGAGTCACCAGTTCCAGGTGAGGCCAAGAAAGAGTCCAAAGCAATCAGGTCCAGGTGGGGAACAAACTCACCAGGACTGGTTGAGGCCCAGATGGGATAGAGATTCACCAGGTCCAGGGGAGGCCCAGGAGGTGACCAGAATCCCCGGGTCTGGGAGAGGACCATGTAAGGACCAGATTCACCAGGTCCAAGAGAATCACGTGGGTTCCTGAGTCATCAGGTATGGGTGAAGCTCAGGTGGCAACCCCACTCACCAGGTCCAGGTGAAGCCAACCTGCAATCCAGAGTCACCAGATCCAGGTGAGGCCCTAGTGGGGACCGGTGTCACCAGGTAAATGTGAGTCTACAAGAAAACAACAGTCACCAGGTCCAGGTGTGTTTCATGTGGGAACGAGAGTCACCAGGTCCAGGTGAGACACAGGTGGGGACCACAGTCACCAGGTCCAGATTGAGGCCTCGGTGGGGGGACAAGAGTCATCAGGACCAGTTGAGGCCAAACTGTGGAGCAAAGTTATCATGTCCAGGTGAGGCCCAGTTGGGGAACAGAATAAACATGTCCCATTGATGTCAGGTGAGAAAAGAGTCACAAGGTCCAAACGAGGCCTAAGTGAGGAGTAGATTCACCAGGTCCTGTTGAGGATCAGCTGAGGACCAGTGTCCCAGCTCCGGGTGAGTCCCAGAGGGGGACCAGAGTCACCCGGTTCTGGTGATATCCAGGTGGGGACCAGAATCACCACGTCCGGGTAAGGCCCAGAGGGGGACGAGAATCACTAGGTCCAGATGAGGCCCCGATGTGGAACTGAGAAACCAGGTCTCATGAAGCCCATATGAGGACCAGAGTCACCAGGTGCAGGTGAGGTCCCTGTGGGAACCAGTCACCTCGTCCAGGTGAAGTCCAGGTTGGACCACAGTCACAAGGTCCAGGTGAGCCGCAGGAGGCAACAGGATTCACCAAGTCCAGGTGAGGCCCAGGTGGCGACCAGTCACCAGATCCAGGTGCGGAAGAGATAAGGACCAGATTCTCCAGGCCCAAGTGAAGCCCAATGGGTGACCAGAGTCACCAGGGCAGGGTGAGGCCCAGAGGGGGGACCAGAGTAACCAGGTTAGTTTGAGGCCCAGAATGGGACCAGAGGTCCCTGGTCAAAGAGAGGCCCAGGTGTGGAATAGAGTATCCAGGTCACAATAACGCCTGGGTGAGGACCAGAGTCACTAGGGCCATGCAGGCCCAGATGGGGAACAGAATCACTAGGTCCTGGTGAGGCATAGAATAAGACCACATTCAGCAGTATCAGGTGAGCCCCTTGTGAGAACCAGAGCCACTCTATCCAGCTGAGTCCCAGGAACAGGTGAGTCCCACGTGAGGACCAGATTCATCAGGTCGAATTGAGGCATACCTGGGGACAAGAGTCACCAGGTCTGGGTGCGGCCTAGGTGGGGCAAGATTCAGCAGTTCTGAGTTAGGTCAAAGTGGGGACGAGAGACACCAGGTCCAGGTGTGGTCAAACTGAGGACCAAATTCACCAGATCCAGGTGAGGTCCATGTTGGAAAAAGAGTCATGAGGTCCAGGAGAGGTCCAGGTGGGGTCCAGAGTCACCAGATCCATGTGAAGTCCAGGTGGGGACCAGAGTCACCAGATCCATGTGAAGCCCAGGTGGGGACCAGAGTCACTAGGACCAGATGAGGCCCAGGTGAGGACCAGAGATTTCAGGTACACGTGAGGATCCGGTGGGGATCGGAGGCAACAGGTCCATGTGAGGCCGGCTTGGGGACCATGGTCAACAGGTCTACTTGAGGCCCAGGTGTGGAACACAGTAAGCAGGTCCAGGTGAGTCCCCATTGGTGACAGGAGTCACCACGTCCAGGTGTGAGCCAGGTCCGACCAGGATCACCAGGTCCAGGGAAGGCCCTTGAAAGAACCAGAGTCAACAGTTCGTGGTCAGGCGCAGGTGGCAACCAGGGTCAGCAGGTCCAAGTCAGGCCAAAGTGGGGTTCACAGTCACTAGGGCACGGTGACACCCAGAGTGGGACCAGAGTCACCTGGTCCAGGTGAGGTCCAGTTGTGGGACACAGACACCGGGTCCCAATTTCGCACAGTTGAGGACCATGGTCAACAGGGCCAGGTGAGGCCCAGATGGGGACTGGAGTCCCCAAATTCAGGTGAAGCCCAGGTGGGGACCACAGTCACCAGATCCAGGGTAGTCTCAGGTGCAGACCTGAATCACCAGGTCCATGTGAGGTGCAGGTGGCAACCACACTCACCCGGTCCCGGAGATGCCCCGGTGGGGACCAGATACACGAGGTACATGAGAAGCTAGAAACACTGCAGCCACCAGGTCCACATGATGTCCATGTGGGAACGAAAATCACCAGTTACAGGTGAGGACCAGGTGGGGATCCAACGCACCATGTCCAGGTGAGACCCAGGTGGGAACCAGTGTCACCATGTCCTCGTGTGCCCCAGGTGAAGACCAGAGTTATTAGGTCCGGCTGGATGAGTGTTAGTGAACAGTGTAACCATATCCTGATGCTACCCAGGTGGGTACCAGAGACACCAGGTCCTTGTGAGGCCCAGGTGTAACCGGAGACATGAGGTCCAGGTGAGGTATCGATGGGAACCACAGTCACCAGGTCAGGTGAACCCATGCTTAGGATCAGAGTCACCAGGTACAGGTGAGGCCCAGGTCGAGCCAGAGTCACCTGGTACAGAAGAGGCCAAAGTCAGGACCAGAGTTACCAGGATCAGGTCAGTCCCAGTGGGTAATACAGTAACCATGTCCCAATGATGCCCAGGTAGAATCAAAATCACCAGGTCCAGCGAGGCGCAGGTGGGGAGAATATTCACTAGGTCCAGATGAGGCCCAGATGAGGACCAGAGTCACCAGGTCTAGTTGACGCCTAAAGGGGTACCAGATTCACCTGGTCTAGGGGACATCCAGATGGGGACCAGAGTCACCATGTCAGGGTGAGGCCCAGAGGGCCTCCAGAATCATCATGTCCAGGTGAGGTTCAGGTGTGGAACAGAGTATCCAGGTCATAATGGTCCACATGTGAGGACCAGAGTCACCAGATCTGGGTGAGGCCCAGTTAGGAGCAGAGTCACAAGTTCCAGTTGAGGCGAAGAAGGAGTCCACAGCAATCAGGTCCAGGTGGGGATCAAAGTCACCAGGAATGGGTGAGGCCCAGATGGGGACCAGATTCACCAGGTCCAGGTGATTCCCAGGTGGTGACAAGGGTTACCAGTTCCGGGTGAGGACCAGGTAAGGACCAGATTCACCAGGTCCAAGTGAGGCCCACGTGAGACTTGTGTCACCAGGTATGGGTGAGGCCCAGGTGGTGAGCAGAGTCCCCGGGTCTGGGAGAGGATCAGGTAAGGACCAGATTAACATGTCAAAGATACCCACGTGGGGACCTGAGTCACCAGGTTTGGGTGAGGCCCAGGTGGCAACCCCACTCACCAGGTCCAAGTGAGGCCAACCTGCAGGCCAGAGTCACCAGATCCAGGTGAGGCCCTACTGGGGACTGGAATCACCAGGTAAATGTGAGTCTACAAGTACACCACAGTCACCAGGTCTAGGTGTGGTTCATGTGGGAACGAGAGTCACCAGGTCCAGGTGAGAAACAGGTGGAGACGACAGTCTCCAGGTCCAAATTGAGGCCTCGGTTGGGTGACCAGGGTCATCAGGACCAGTTGAGGCCAAAGTGCAGAGCAAAGTTATCATTTCCATTTGAGGCCCAGGTGCGGAACAGAATAACCATGTCCCATTGTTGCCAGGTGGGAAAAGAGTCACAAGGTCCAGACGAGGCCTAAGTGAGGAGTAGATTCACCGGTCCTGTTGAGGCCGAGTTGAGGATCAGTGTCCCCAGCTCCAGGTGAGTCCCAGAGGGGGACCACTGTCACCCGGTTCTGGTGATATCCAGGTGGGGACCTGAGTCACCACGTCAGGGTGAGGCCCAGAGCGGGACGAGAATCACTAGGTCCAGATGAGGCCCCGATGTGGAACTGAGAAACCAGGTCCCATGATGCCCATATGAGGACCTGAGTAACCAGGTCCAGGTGAGGTCCCTTTGGGAACCAGTCACCTCGTCCAGGTGAGGCCCAGGTTGGACCACAGTTACAATGTCCAGGTGAGTCCCAGGTATATAAGAGAGTATCCAGGTCCCAATGTTGCCCAGGTAAGGAGCAGAGTCAACAGGTCCAGGAGAGGCCCAAATATGAATCAGAGTCATTGTGTTCCAGGTGAGGCCAGATGGAGACCACAGGAACCAGGTCCAGGAGAGGCCCAAAGGCAACCAGAGCCACCAAATCCAGGTGAGGTCCAGGTGGGACCACAGTCACAAGGTCCAGGTGAGGCGCTGGTGGCAACAGGATTCACCAAGTCCAGGTGAGAACCAGGTGGGGACCAGTCACCAGATCCAGGTGCGGACCTGCTAAGGACCAGATTCACCAGGCCCAAGTGAAGCCCAAGGGGTGACCAGAGTCACCAGGTAAGGGTGAGGCCCAGAGGGGAACCAGAGTAACCAGTTTAGTTTGAGGCCCAGAATGGGACCAGAGGTCCATGGTAAAAGTGAGGCCCAGGTGTGGAATAGAGTATCGAGTTCCCAATGATGCCTGGGTGAGGACCAGAGTCACTAGGGCCATGCAGGCCCAGATGGGGAACAGAATCTGTAGGTCCTTGTGAGGCATAGAATAAGAACACAGTCAACAGTATCAGGTGAGCCCCTTGTGGGAACCAGAGCCACTCTATCCAGCTGAGTGCCAGGTCCATGTGAGGCCCACGTGAGGACCAGATTCATGAGGTCGAATTGAGGCATAGCTGGGGACAAGAGTCACCAGGTCTGCGTGCGGCCTAGGTGGGGCAAGATTCAGCAGTTCTGAGTTAGGTCAAAGTGGCGACGAGCGACACCAGGTCCAGGTGAGGCCAAACTGAGGACCAGAGTCACCAGATCCAGGTGAGGTCCATGTTGGAAAGAGAGACACCAGGTCCAGGAGAGGTCCAGGTGGGGACCAGTGTCACCAGATACAGGTGAAGTCCAGGTTGGGACCAGAGACTCCAGATCCAGGTGAAGCCCTGGTGGGGACCAGAGTCACTGGGTCCAGATGAGGCCCAGTGAGGATCAGAGTTACCAGGTACAAGTGAAGCCCCGGCGGGGACCAGAGCCAAAAGGTACACGTGAGGCTGGCTTTGGGACCATGGTCAACAGGTCTACATGTGGCCCAGGTGTGGAACACTGTAAGCCTGTCTAGGTGAGTCCCCAGTGGTGACAAGAGTCACCACATCCAGTTGAGGCCCAACTGGGGACCAGGATCACCAGGTACAGGGGAGGCCTTTGAAAGAACCTGAGTCAACAGTTCGAGGTCAGGCGCAGGTGGCAACCAGGGTCAGCAGGTCCAAGTCAGTCCAAAGTTGGGTTCACAGTCACTAGGGCATGGTGAGACCCAGAGGGGGACCAGAGTCACCTGGTCCAGGTGAGGTACAGTTGTGGAACAAAGTCACCGGGTCCCAATTTTGTCCAGTTGAAGACCATGGACAACAGGGCCAGGGGAGGTCCGGATGGGGATCGGAGTCCCCAAATCCAGGTGAGGCCAGGTGCGGACCACAGTCACAAGATCCAGGGTAGTCTCAGGGGCAGACCAGAATCACCAGGTCCTGGTGAGGTGCAGGAGGCAACCACACTCACCAGGTCCCCGTGAGGCCCAGGTTCGGACAAGATTCTCGAGGTACATGAGAAGCTAGAAACTCTGCAGCCACCAGTTCCACGTGATGTCCATGTGGGAACGAGAATCACCAGTTACAGATGAGGACCTGGTGGGCATGTGACTCACCATGTCCAGGTGAGACCATGGTGGGAACCAGTGTCACCATGTCCAGGTGTGGACCCGGTGAAGACCAGAGTTAACAGGACTGGCTGGGTCACTGTTAGTGAACAGTGTAACCATATTCTGATGCTACTCAGGTGGGTACCAGATACAAGATCCTGGTGAGGCCCAGGTGGGACCACAGACATGAGGTCCAGGTGAGGTACCGATGGAAACCACAGTCACCAGGTCAGGTGATGCGATGCTTCGGATCAGAGTCACCACTTACAGGTGCGGTCCAGGTGGAGCCAGAGTCAAATGGTACAGAAGAGGCCAAAGTCAGGACCAGAGTTACCACGATCAGGTCAGTCCCACTGGGGAATAGAGTAACCACGTCCCGATGATGCCCAGGTATAACTAGAGTTACCAGGTCCAGGTGCGGCCAACCTGAAGGCCATGCAGTGGAACCATGTCCCGATGATGCCCAGTTAGGGACCAGAGTCACCAGGTCCAAATGAGGCCCAGATGGAGCATATTCACTAGGTCCAGGTGAGGCCTAGTTGAGGACCAGAGTCACCAGACCTTGTTTAGGCCTAGAGGGGTACCAGAATCACCTGGTCCAGGTGCCATCCAGATGGGTCCTGAGTCACCAGGTCAGGGTGAGGCCCAGAGAGGTTCCAGAGTCATCATGTCCAGGTGAGGCTCAGGTGTGGAACAGAGTATAGAGGTCATAATGGTCCACAGGTGAGGACCAGAGTCACCAGATCTGGGTGAGGCCCAGTTAGGTTCAGAGTCACCAGTTCCAGTTGAGGCCAAGAGGAGTCCACAGAAATCAGGTCCAGGTGGGGAAGAAAGTCAACAGGACTGGGTGAGGCCCAAAGGGGGACCATATTCACCAGGTCCAGGTGATTCCCAGGTGGTGACCAGGGTTACCAGGTCCGGGTGAGTACCGGGAAAGGACCAGATTCACCAGGTCCAAGTGAGGCCCACGTGGGTACCTGTGACACCAGGTATGGGTGAGCCCCAGGTGGCAAGTCCAGTCACTAGTTCCAGGTGAGGCCAACCTGGAGGCCATGCAGAGGAACCGTGTCCCGGTGATGCCCGGGTAGGGTCCAGAGTTACCAGGTCCAGCTGAGGCCAACCTGCAGGCCATGCAGTGGATCCATAGCCCGATGATGCCCAGGTAGGGACCAGAGTCACCAGGTCCAACTGAGTCCCAGATGGAGCATATTCACTAGGACCAGGTGAGGCCCAGTTGAGGACCAGAGTCCCCAGACCTGGTTGAGGCCTAGAGGGTTCCCAGAGTCACCTGGTCCCGGTGACATCCAGATGGAGACCAGAGTCACCAGGTCAGGGTTAGGCCCAGAGTGGTTCCAGAGTCATCATGTCCAGGTGAGGCTCAGGTGTGGAACAGAGTCACCAGGTACCAATGATGCCCAGGTGAAGACCAGAGTGACCAGGTCTGGGCGACGCGCAGATAGGATCAGAGTCACCAAGTCCAGGTGAGGCCAAGAAAGAGTCCACAGCAATCAGGTCCGGGTGGGGAACAAAGTCACCAGGTCTGGGTGAGGCCCAGATGGGGAACAGATTCATTCACCAGGTCCAGGTGAGGCCCAGGTGGTGAGCAGAGTCCCCGGGTCTGGGAGAGGACCAGGTACGGTACAGATTCACCAGGTCCAAGAGGCCCACGTGGTGACCTGAGACACCAGGTATGGGTGATGCCCAGGTGGCAACCCCACTCACCAGGTCCAGGTGAGGCCAACCTGCAGGCCAGAGTCACCAGATCCAGGTGAGGCCCTAGTGGGGACAGGAGTCACCAGGTAAATGTGAGTCTACAAGAACACCACAGTCACCAGGTCCAGGTGTGGTTCATGTGGGAACTTAGTCACCAGGTCCAGGTGAGACCCAGGTGGGGACCACAGTCACCAGGTTCAGATTGAGGACAAGGTGGGGCAACCAGTGTCATCAGAACCAGTTGAGGCCAAAGTGTGGAGCAAAGATATCATGTCCAGGTGAGGCCCAGGTGTGGAACAGAGTAACAATGTCCCTTTGATTCCAGGTGCGAAAAGAGTCACAAGGTCCAGACGAGGCCTAAGTGAGGAGTAGATTCACCAGGTCCTGTTGAGGCCCAGTTGAAGACCAGTGTAACCAGCTCCGGGGGAGTCCCAGAGGGGGCGAGTCACCCAGTACTGGTGATATCCAGGTGGGGACCAGAGTCACCACGTCAGAGTGAGGCCCACAGCGGGACGAAAATCACTAGGTCCAAGTGAGGCCCTGATGTATAACTAAGAAACCAGGTCCCATGATGCCCGTATGAGGACCTGAATCACCAGGTCCAGTTGAGGTCCCTGTGGGAAACTGTCACCTCGTCCAGGTGAGGCCCAGGTGGGACCACAGTCACCAGTTCCAGGTTAGGCCCAGGTATATAAGAGAGTATCCAGGTCCCAATGATGCCTAGGTAAGGCCCTGAGTCAACAGGTCCAGGAGAAGCCCAAATATGGATCAGAGTCATTGTGTTCCTGGTGAGGCCAGATGGAGACCACAGGAACCGGACCAGGAGAGCCCCATATGGGAACCAGAGCCACCAGATCCAGGTGAGGTCCAGGTGGGACCAGAGTCACAAGGTCCAGGTGAGGCGCAGGTGGCAACAGGATTCACCATGTCCAGGTGAGGCCCAGGTGGCGACCAGTCACCAGATCCAGGTGAGGATCAGCTAAGGACCAGATTCACCAGGCCCAGGTGAAGCCCAAGGGGTGACCAGCGTCACCAGGTAAGGGTGAGGCCCAGAGGGGGAACCAGAGTAACCAGTTTAGTTTGAGGCCCAGAATGGGACCAGAGGTCCCTGGTCAAAGTGAGGCCCAGGTGTGGAGTAGAGTATCCAGGTCCCAATGATGCCTGGGTGAGGACCAGAGTCACTAGGGCCATGCAGGCCCAAATGGGTAACAGAATCATTTGGTCCTGGTGAGGCATAGAATAAGACCACAGTCAGCAGTATCAGGTGACCCCCTTGTGGAAACCAGAGCCACTCTATCCAGCTGAGTCCCAGGTCCATGGGAGGACCACGTGAGGACCAGATTCATCAGGTCGAATTGAGGCATAGTGGGGACAAGAGTCACCAGGTCTGGGTGCAGCCTAGGTGGGGCAAGATTCAGCAGTTCTGAGTTAGATCCAAGTGGGGACGAGAGACACCAGGTCCATGTGAGGCAAAAAAGAGGTCCAGAGTCACCAGATCCAGGTGAGGTCCATGTTGGAACGAGAGTCACCAGGTCCAGGAGAGGTCCAGGTGGGTCCAGAGTCACCAGATCCAGGTGAAGTCCCGGTGGGGTCCAGAGTCACCAGATATAAGTGAAGCCGAGGTGGGGACCAGAGTCACTAGGTCCAGATGAGGCCCAGGTGAGGACCAGAGTTACCAGGTACACGTGAGGCCACGGTGGGGATCAGAGGCAACAGGTCCATGTGAGGCCGGCTTGGGGACCATGGTCAACAAGAGTACTTGAGGCCCATGTGTGGAACACAGTAATCAGGTCCAGGTGAGTCCCTGGTGGTGACAAGAGTAACGAGGTACATGAGAATCTAGAAACACTGCAGCCACCAGGTCCACATGTTGTCCATGTGGAACGAAAATCACCAGTTACAGGTGAGGAACAGGTGGGGATCCGACTCACCATGTCCAGGTGAGACCTAGGTGGGAACCAGTGTCACCATGTCCTGGTGTGCCCCAGGTGAAGACCAGAGTTATTAGGTCCTGCTGGATGAGTGTTAGTGAACAGTGTAACCATATCCTGATGTTACCCAGGTGGGTACCAGAGACACCAGGTCCTGGTGAGGCCCAGGTGTAACCGGAGACATGAGGTCCAGGTGAGGTCCCGATGGGAACCACAGTCACCAGGTCAGGTGAGGCCATGCTTAGGATCAGAGTCACCAGGTACAGGTGAGGCCCAGGTGGAGCCAGAGTCACCTGATACAGAAGAGGCCAAAGTCAGGACCAGAGTTACCAGGATCATGGCAGTCCCAGTGGGTAATACAGTAACCATGTCCCAATGATGCCCAGGTAGAATCAGAGTCACCAGGTCCATCGAGGCGCAGGTGGGGAGAATATTAAGTAGGTCCAGGTGAGGCCCAGATGAGGACCAGAGTCACTAGGGCTAGTTGACGCCTAGAGGGGTACCAGATTCACCTGGTCTAGGGGACGTCCAGATGGGGACCAGAGTCACCATGTCATGGTGAGGCCTTGAGTGAATCCAGAGTCATCATGTCCAGGTGAGGCTCAGGTGTGGAACAGAGTATCCAGGTCATAATGGTCCACAGGTGAGGACCAGAGTCACCAGATCTGGGTGAGGCCCAGCTACGATCAGAGTCACCACTTCCAAGTGTGGCCAAGAAGGAGTCCACAGCAATCAGGTCCAGGTGGGGAATAAAATCACCAGGACTGGGTTAGGCCCAGATGGGGACCAGATTCACCAGGCCCAGGTGATTCCCAGGTGGTGACCAGAGTTAGCAGTTCCGGGTGACGAGCAGGTAAGGACCAGATTCACCAGGTCCAAGTGAGTCCCACGTGGGCACCTGGGTCACCAGGTATGGGTGAGGCCCAAGTGGCAACCCCACTCACCAGGTCCAGGTGAGGCCACCCTGCAGGCAATGCAGAGGAAGAGTGTCCCGATGATGCCCAGGTAGAACCACAGTTACCAGGTCCAGGTGCGGCCAACCTAAAGGCCATGCAGTGGAACCATGTCCCGATGATGCCCAGGTAGGGAAGAGAGTCACCAGGTCCAAATCAGGCCCAGATGGAGCATATTCAATAGGTCCAGGTGAGGCCCAGTTGAGGACCAGCGTCACCAGAACTGGTTGAGGCCTATAGGGGTACAAAAATCACCTGGTCCATGTGACATCCAGATGGAGACCAGAGTCACCAGGTCAGGGTTAGGCCCAGAGTGGTTCCAGAGTCCAGAGCCTCATGTCCAGGTGAGGCTCAGGTGTGGAACAGAGTCACCAGGTACCAATGACGCCCAGGTGAGGACCAGAGTCACCAGGTCTGGGTGACACGCAGATAGGATCAGAGTCACCAGGTCCAGGTGAGGCCATGAAAGAGTCCACAGCAATCAGGTCAAGGTGGGGAACAAAGTCACCAGGACTCGTGGAGGCCCAGATGGGGACCAGATTCACTAGGCCCAGGTGATTCCCAGGTGGTGACCAGAGTCCCCAGGTCTGGGAGAGGACCAGGTAAGGACCAGATTCACCAGGTCCAAGAGGCCCACGTGGAGACCTGAGTCACCAGGTATGGGTGAGGCCCAGGTTGCATACCACTAATCAAGTCCAGGTGAGGCCAACCTGCAGGCCAGAGTCACCAGGCCCAGGGGAGGCCCAAGGGGTGACCAGAGTCATCAGGTAAGGGTGAGGTTAAGAGGGGGAACCAGAGTAACCAGTTTAGTTTGAGGCCCAGAATGGGACCAGCGGTTCCTGGTAAAAGTGAGGCCCAGGTGTGGAATAGAGTATCCTGGTCCCAATGATGCCTGAGTGAGGACCAGAGTCACTAAGGCCATGCAGGCCCAGATGGGGAACAGAATCACTAGGTTCTGGTGAGGCATAGAATAAGACCACATTCTGCAGTACCAGGTGAGCCCCTAGTGGGAACCAGAGCCACTCTTTCCAGATGAGTCCCAGGTAAATGTGAGGTCCACGTGAGGACCAGATTCATCAGGTCGAATTGAGGCATAGCTAGGGACAAGAGTCACCAGGTCTGGGTGCGTAATAGGTGGAGCAAGATTCAGCAGTTATGAGTTAGGTCAAAGTGGGCAAGAGAGACACCAGGTCCAGGAGAGGTCCAGATTGGGACCAGAGTCACCAGATCCAGGTGAGGTCCATGTTGGAAAGAGAGTCACCAAGTCCAGGAGAGGTCCAGGTGGGGACCAGAGTCACCAGATCCAGGTGAAGCCCAGGTGGGGACCAGAGTCACTAGGTCCAGATGAGGCCCAGGTGAGGATCAGAGTTACCAGATACACGTGAGCCCCCGGCAGGGATCAGAGCCAAAAGTTCCACGTGAGGCCGGCTTGGGGACCATAGTCAACAGGTCTACCTGAGGCCCAGGTGTGGAACAAAGTAATCATGTCAAGGTGAGTCCCCGGTGGTGACAAGTGTCACCACGTCCAGTTGAGGACCAGTTGGGGACCAGGATCACCAGGTACAGGGGAGGCCCTTGAGAGAACCAGAGTCAACAGTTTGAGGTCAGGCGCAGGTGGCAACCAGGGTCAGCAGGTCCAAGTCAGGCCAAAGTGGGGTTCACAGTCACTAGGGCACAGTGAGACCCAGAGGGGGACCAAAGTCACCTTGTCCAGGTGAGATCAAGTTGTGGAATACAGTCACCGGGTCCCAATTCTACACAGTTGAGGACCATGATCAACAGGGCCAGTTGAGGCCCAGATGGGGACCGGAGTCCCCAAATTCAGGTGAATCCCAGGTGGGGACCACAGTCACCAGATCCAGGGTAGTCTCAGGTGGACACCAGAATCACCAGGTCCTGGTGAGTTGCAGGTGGCAACCACACTCACCAAGTCCCGGTGAGGCCCTGGTGGGTACCAGAGTCACGAGGTACATGAGAAGCTAGTAACACTGCAGCCACCAGGTCCACATGATGTCCATGTGGGAACGAGAATTACAAGTTACAGGTGAGGACCAGGTGGGGATCTGAGTCACCATGTCCAGGTGAGACCCTGGTGGGAACCAGTGTCACCATGTCCAAGTGTGGACCAGGTGAAGACGAGAGTTAATAGGTCCGGCCGCGTCACTGTTGGTGAACAGTGTAACCATATCCTGATGCTACTCAGGTGGGTACCAGATACAAGTCCTGGTGAGTCCCAGTTGGGACCAGAGACATGAGGTCCAGGTGAGGTACCGATGGAAACCACAGTCACCAGGTGAGGAGAGGCCATGCTTAGGATCAGAGTCACCACTTACAGGTGAGGTCCAGGGGGAGCCAGAGTCACATGGCACAGAAGAGTCCAAAATCAGGACCAGAGTTACCACGATCAGGTCAGTCCCACTGGGAATAGAGTAACCACGTCCCGATGATGCCCAGGTAGAACCACAGTTACCAGGTCCAGGTGCGGCAAACTAAAGGCCATGCAGGGGAAACTTGTCCCGATGATGCCCAGGTAGGGAAGAGAGTCACCAGGTCCAAATGAGGCCCAGATGGAGCATATTCACTATGTCCAGACGAGGCCCAGTTGAGGACCAGAGACACCAGATCTGGTTTAGACCTAGAGGGGTACCAGAATCACCTGGTCCATGTGACATCTAGATGGGGACCAGAGTCTCCAGGCCTGAGTCACGCGCAGAGAGGATAAGAGTCACCAGTTCCAGGTGAGGCCAAGAAAGAGTCCAAAGCAATCAGGTCCAGGTGGGGAACAAACTCACCAGGACTGGTTGAGGCCCAGATGGGGAAGAGATTCACCAGGTCCAGGGGAGGCCCAAGAGGTGACCAGAATCCCCGGGTCTGGGAGAGGACCATGTAAGGACCACATTCACCAAGTCCAAAGAACCACGTGGGTTCCTGAGTCACCAGGTATGGGTGAAGCTCAGGTGGCAGCCCCACTCAGCAGGTCCAGGTGAGGCCAACCTGCACGCCAGAGTCACCAGACCAGGTGAGGCCCTAGTGGGGACCGGAGTCACCAGGTAAATGTGAGTCTACAACAAAACAACAGTCACCAGGTCCAGGTGTGTTTCATGTGGGAACGAGAGTCACCAGGTCCAGGTGAGACCCAGGTGGGGACCACAGTCACCAGGTCCAGATTGAGGCCTCGGTGGGGGACGAGAGTCATTAGGACCAGTTGAGGCCAAAGTGTGGAGCAAAGTTATCATGTCCAGGTGACGCCCAGGTGGGGAACAGAATAACCATGTCCCATTGATGTCAGGTGAGAAAAAGTCACAAGGTCCAAACGAGGCCTAAGTGAGGAGTAGATTCACCAGGTCCTGTTGAGGATCAGCTGAGGACCAGTGTCCCAGCTCCGGGTGAGTCCCAGAGGGGGACCAGAGTCACCCGGTTCTGGTGATATCCAGGTGGGGACCAGAATCAGCACGTCCGGGTGAGGCCCAGAGGGGGACGAGAATCACTAGGTCCAGATGAGTCCCCGATGTGGAACTGAGAAAACAGGTCCCATGAAGCCCATATGAGGACCTGAGTCACCAGGTCCAGGTGAGGTCCCTGTGGGAACCAGTCACCTCGTCCAGGTGAGGTCCAGGTGGGACCACAGTCACAAGGTCCAGGTGAGGCGCAGGAGGCAACAGGATTCACCAAGTCCAGGTGAGGCCCAGGTGGCGACCAGTCACCAGATCCAGGTGCGGAACAGATAAGGACCAGATTCTCCAGGCCCAAGTGAAGCCCAACGGGTGACCAGAGTCACCAGGGCAGGGTGAGGCCCAGAGGGGGGACCAGAGTAACCAGTTTAGTTTGAGGCCCAGAATGGGACCAGAGGTCCCTGGTCAAAGAGAGGCCCAGGTGTGGAATAGAGTATCCAGGTCACAATGACACCTGGGTGAGGACCAGAGTCACTAGGGCCATGCAGTCCCAGATGGGGAACAGAATCACTAGGTCCTGGTGAGGCATAGAATAAGACCACATTCAGCAGTATCAGGTGAGCCCCTTGTGAGAACCAGAGCCACTCTATCCAACTGAGTCCCAGGACCAGGTGAGTCCCACGTGAGGACCAGATTCATCAGGTCGAATTGAGGCATAGCTGGGGACAAGAGTCACCAGGTCTGGGTGCGGCCTAGGTGGGGCAAGATTCAGCAGTTCTGAGTTAGGTCAAAGTGGGGACGAGAGACACCATGTCCAGGTGAGGCCAAACTGAGGATCAGATTCACCAGATCCAGGTGAGGTCCATGTTGGAAAGAGAGTCACGAGGTCCAGGAGAGGTCCAGGTGGGGTCCAGAGTCACCAGATCCATGTGAAGTCCAGGTGGGGACCAGAGTCACTAGGTCCAGATGAGGCCCAGGTGAGGACCAGAGATACCAGGTACACGTGAGGACACGGTGGGGATCAGAGGCAACAGGTCCATGTGAGGTCGGCTTTGGGACCATGGTCAACAGGTCTACTTGAGGCCCAGGTGTGGAACACAGTAAGCAGGTCCAGGTGAGTCCCCATTGTTGACAGGAGTCACCACGTCCAGGTGTGGGCCAGGTCCGACCAGGATCACCAGGTCCAGGGAAGGCCCTTGAAAGAACCAGAGTCAACAGTTCGAGGTCAGGCACAGGTGGCAACCAAGGACAGCGGGTCCAAGTCAGGCCAAAGTGGGGTTCAGAGTCATTAGGGCACGGTGAGACCCAGAGGGGGACCAGAGTCACATGGCCCAGGTGAGGTCCAGTTGTGGAACAAAGTCTCCGGGTCCCAATTTTGCCCAGTTGTGGACCATGGTCAACAGGGCCATGTGAGCCTCAGATGGGGACCGGAGTCCCCAAATCCAGGTGAAGCCCAGGTGGAGACCACAGTCACCAGATCCAGGGTAGTCTCAGGTGCAGGCCAGAATCACCAGGTCCAGGTGAGGTGCAGGTGGCAACCACACTCACCAGGTCCCGGTGAGGCCCTGGTGGGGACCAGAGTCACGAGGTACATGAGAAGCTAGAAACACTGTAGCCCCCAGATCCACATGATGTCCATGTTGGAACGAGAATCACCAGTTACAGGTGAGGACCAGGTGGGGATCCGACTCACCATGTACAGGTGAGACCCATGTGGGAGCCAGTGTCACCATGTCCAGGTGTGGCCCAGGTGAAGACTAGAGTTAATAGGCCCGGCTGGGTCACTGTTAGTGAACAGTGTAACGATATCCTGATGCTACACAGGTGGGTACCAGAGACACCAGTTCCTGGTGACCCCGAGATGGGACCAGAGACCTGAGGTCCAGTTGAGGTCCCCATTGGAACCACAGTCCCCATTTCAGGTGAGGCCATGCTTTGAATCAGAGTCACCAGTTACAGGTGAGGCCCAGGTGGAGCCAGAGTCACCTGGTATAGAAGAGGGCAAAGTCAGGACCAGAGTTACAAGGATCAGGCAGTCCCAGTGGGGAATTGAGTAACCATGTACCGGTGATGCCCAGGTAGAACCAGAGTCACCAGGTCCAGATGAGGCGCAGGTGGGGACCATGTTCACTAGGTCCCGGTGAGGCCCAGTTGAGGACCAGAGTCACCAGGTCAAGTTGAGGCCTAGAGGGGTACCAGATTCACCTGGTCTAGGTGCCGTCCAGATGGGGACCAGAGTCACCATGTCAGGGAGAGGCCCAGAGGGGATCCAGAGTCATCATGTCCAGGTGAGTCTCATGTGTGGAACAGAGTATCCAGGTCATAATGGTTCACAGGTGAGGACCAGAGTCACCAGATCTGGGTTAGGCCCAGTTAGGATCAGAGTCAGTAGTTCCCGGTGAGGCTAAGAAGGACTCCACAGCAATCAGGTCCAGGTGGGGAAAAAAGTCACCAGGACTGGGTGAGGCCCAGATGGGGACACAGATTCACCAGGTCCAGGTGATTCCCAGGTGGTGACTAGAGTTACCAGATTCACCAGGTCTAGGTGATTCCCAGGTGGTGACCAGAATTACCAGATACACCACGTCCAAGTGAGGCCCACGTAGGGTCCTGTGTAAACAGGTATGTGTGAGGCCCAAGTGGCCACCCCACTCACCAGGTCCAGGTGAGGCCTACCTGCAGGCCATGCAAAGGAACCGGGTCCCGATAATGCCAAGGTATGGACCAGAGTTACCAGGTCCAGGTGAGGCCAACCTGCAGGCCATGCAGTGAAACCAGGTCCCCATGATGCCCAGATAGGGACCAGAGTAACGAGGTCCAAATGAGGCCAAGATGGAGCATATTCACTAGGTCCAGCCGAGGCCAAGTTGAGGACCAGAGACACCAGATCTTGTAAAGGCCTACAGGGGTACCAGAATCACCTGGTCCAGGTGACATCCAGATGGGGACCAGAGTCACCAGGTCAGGGTGAGGCCCAGAGAGGTTTCAGAGTCATCATGTCCAGGTGAGGCTCAGGTGTGGAACAGAGTCACCAAGTACCAATGTTGCCCAGGTGAGGACCAGAGTCACCAGGCCTGAGTCACGCGCAGAGAGGATAAGAGTCACCAGTTCCAAGTGAGGCCAAGAAAGAGTCCAAAGCAATCAGGTCCAGGTGGGGAACAAAGTCACCAGGACTGGTAGAGGCCCAGATGGGGAAGAGATTCACCAGGTCCAGGGGAGGCCCAGGTGGTGACCAGAATCCCCGGGTCTGGGAGAGGACCATGTAAGGAGCAGATTCACCAGGTCCAAGAGAACCACGTGGGTTCCTGAGTCACCAGGTATAGGTGAAGCTCAGGTGGCAACCCCACTCACCAGGTCCAGGTGAGGCCAACCTGCAAGCCACCGTCAGCAGATCCAGGTGAGACCCAAGTGGGGACCGGTGTCACCAGGTAAATGTGAGTCTACAAGGACACCACAGTCACCAGGTCCAGGTGTGGTTCATGTGGGAACGAGAGTTACCAGGCCCAGGTGTGACCCAGGTGGGGACCACAGTCACCAGGTCCAGAGTGAGGCATAGGAGGGGGGACGAGAGTCATCAGGAGCAGTTGAGGCCAAAGTGTGGATCAAAGTTATCATGTTCAGGTGAGGCCCAGGTGGGGAACAGAGTAACCATGTCCCATTGATGCCAGGTGGGAAAAGAGACACAAGGTCCAGACGAGGCCTAAGTGAGGAGTAGATTCACCAGGTGCTGTTGAGGATCAGCTGAGGACCAGTGTCCCCAGCTTTGGGTGAGTCCCAGTGGGGGACCAGAGTCACCCGGTTCTGGTGATATCCAGGTGGGAACCAGAGTCACCACATCAGGGTGAGGCCCAGAGGGGGACATGAATCACTAGGTCCAGGTGAGGCCCCGATGTGGAACTGAGAAACCAGGTCCCATGATGCCCATATGAGGACCTGAGTCACCAGGTCCAGGTGAGGTCCCTGTGGGAACCAGTCACCTCGTCCAGGTGAGGTCCTGGTGAGACCACAGTCACAAGGTCCAGGTGAGGCACAGGAGGCAACAGGATTCACCAAGTCCAGGTGAGGCCCAGGTGGCGACCAGTCACCAGATCCAGGTGTGGAACAGCTAAGGACCAGATTCTCCAGGCCCAAGTGAAGCACAACGAGTGACCAGAGTCACCAGGGCAGGGTGAGGCCCAGAGGGGGAACCAGAGTAACCAGTTTAGTTTGAGGCCCAGAATGGGACCAGAGGTCCCTGGTCAAAGTGAGGCCCAGGTGTGGAATAGAGTATCCAGGTCCCAGTGACGCCTGGGTGAGGACCAGAGTCACTAGGGCCATGCAGACCCAGATGGGGAACAGAATCACTAGGTCCTGGTGAGGCATAGAATAAGAACACATTCAGCAGTATCAGGTGAGCCCCTTGTGAGAACCAGAGCCACACTATCGAGCTGAGTACCAGGACCAGGTGAGTCCCACGTGAGGACCAGATTCATCAGGTCGAATTGAGGCAGAGCTGGGGACAAGAGTCACCAGGTCTGTGTGCGGCCTAGGTGGGGCAAGATTCAGCAGTTCTGAGTTAGGTCCAAGTGGGGACGAGAGACACCAGGACCAGGTGAGGCCAAACTGAGGACCAGAGTCACCAGATCCAGGTGAGGTCCATGTTGGAAAGAGAGTCACGAGGTCCAGGAGAGGTCCAGGTGGGGTCCAGAGTCACCAGATCCAGGTGAAGTCCAGGTGGGGACCTGAGTCACCAGATCCATGTGAAGCTCAGGTGGGGACCAGGAACACCAGGTACAGGGGAGGCCCTTGAAAGAACCAGAGTCAACAGTTCGAGGTCAGGCGCAGGTTTCAACCAGGGTCAGCAGGTCCAAGTAAGGGGAAAGTGGGGTTCACAGTCACTAGGGCATGGTGAGACCCAGAGGGGCACCAGAGTCACGTGGTCCAGGTGAGGTCCAGTTGTGGAACACAGTCACCGCGTTCCAATTTTGGCCAGTTGAGGACCATGGTCAACAGGGCCAGGTGAGGCTCAGATGGGGACCAGAGTCCCCAAATCCAGGTGAAGCCCAGGTGGGGACCACAGTCACCAGATCCAGGGTAGTCTCAGGTGCAGACCAGAATCACCAGGTCCAGGTGAGGTGCAGGTGGCAAACACAATCACCAGGTCCCGGTGAGGCCCTGGTGGTGACCAGTGTCACAAGGTACATGACAAACTAGAAACACCACAGCCACCAGGTCCACATGATGTCCATGTGGGAACGAGAATCACCAGTTATAGGTTAGGACCAGGTGGGTATCGGACTCACCATTTCCAGGTGAGACCCAGGTGGGAACCAGTGTCACCATGTCCAGGTGTGGTCCAGGTGAAGACCAGATTTAATAGGTCCGGCTTGGTCACTGTTAGTGAACAGTGTAACCATATCCTGATGCTACCCAGGTGGGTACCAGAGACACCAGGTCCTGGTGAGGCCCAGGTGGGACCAGAGACATGAGGTCCAGGGGAGGTCCCGATGGGGACCACAGTCACCAGGTCAGGAGAGGCCACGCTTTGGATCAGAGTCACCAGTTACAGGTGAGGCCCAGGTGGAGCCTGAGTCACCTGGTAGAGAAGAGGCCAAAATCAGGACCAGAGTTACCAGGATCAGGTCATTCCCAGTGGGGAACAGAGTAACCATGTCCCGATGATGCCCTGGTAGACCCAGCGTCACCAGGTCCAGATGAGGCGCAGGTGGGGAGCATATTCACTAGGTCTCGGTGACACCCAGTTGAGGACCAGTGTCACCAGGTCTATTTGAGTTCTAGAGGGGTAAAAGATTCACCTGGTCTAGGTGACATCCAGATGGGGACCAGAGTCACATGTCAGGGTGAGGCCCCGAGGGGATCCAAAGTCATCATGTCCAGGTGAGGCTCAGGTGTTTAACAGAGTATCCAGGTCATAATGGTCCACAGGTGATTACCAGAGTCACCAGATCTGGGTGAGGCCCAGGTAGGATCAGAGTCACCACTTCCAGTTGAGGCCAAGAAGGAGTCTACAGCAATCAGGTCCAGAGGGGAACAAAGTCACCAGGACTGGGTGACGACCAGATGGGGACCAGATTCACCAGGTCCAGGTGATTCCCAGATGGTGACCAGGGTTACCAGGTACGGGTGAGGACCAGGTAAGGACGAGAATCACCAGGTCAAACTGGGCCCACGGGGGAGCTGTGTCACCATGTATGTGTGAGGCCCAGGTGCCAACCCCACTCACCAGCTCCATGTGAGGCCAACCTGCAGGCCATGTAGAGGAACAATGTCCCGATGATGCCCAGGTAGGGACCAGAGTTACCAGGTCCAGGTGAGGCCAACCTGAAGGCCATGCAGCTGAACCATGTCCCGATGATGCCCAGGAAGGGACCAGAGTCACCAGGTCCAAATGAGGCCTAGTTGGAGCATATTCACTAGGTCCAGGTGAGGCCCAGTTGAGGACCAGAGTCACCAGATCTGGTTGAGTATTAGAGTGGTACAAGAATCACCTGGTCCAGTTGACATCCCGATGGGGACAAGAGTCACCAGGTCAGGTTGAGGCCCCGAGAGGTTCCAGAGTCATCATGTCCAGGTGAGGCTCAGGTGTGGAACAGCGTCACCAGGTACCAATGATGCCCAGGTGAGGACCAGAGTCACCAGGTCTCGGTGACGCTCAGATAGGATCAGAGCCACCAGTTCCAGGTAAGGCCAAGAAAGAGTCCACAGCAATCAGGTCCAGGTGGGGAACAAAGTCACCAGGAATGGGTGAGGCCCAGATGGAGACCAGATTCACTCACCAGGTCCAGGTGAGGTCCAGGTGGTGACCGGAGTCCCCGGGTCTAGTAGAGGACCAGGTAAGGACCAGATTCTCCAGGTCCAAGAGGCACACGTGGGGACCTGAGTCACCAGGTATGGGTGTGTCCTAGGTGGCATCCCCACACACCAGGTCCAGGTGAGGCCATCCTGCAGGCCAGAGTCACCAGATCCACGTGAGGCCCAGTGGGGACCAGAGTCACTAGGTAAATGTGAGTCTACAAGAACACCGCAGTCACCAGGTCCAGGTGTGTTTCATGTAGGAACAAGAGTCACCAGGTCCAGGAGAGACCCAGGTGGGGACCACAGTTACCAGGTCCAGATTGAGGCCTAGGTGTGGGGACCAGATTCATCAGAACCAGTTGAGGCCAAAGTATGGAGCAAAGTTATCATATCCAGGTGAGGCCCAGTTGGGGAACAGAGTAACCATGTCCCATTGATGTCAGGTGGGAAAAGAGTCACAGGTCCAGACGAGGTCTAAGTGAGGAGTAGATTCATCAGGTCCTGTTGAGGCCCAGTTGAGGACCAGTGTCCCCAGCTTTGGGTGAGTCCCAGAGGGGAACCAGAGTCACCCGGTTCTGGTGATATCCAGGTGGGGACCAGAGTCACCACGTCAGGGTGAGGCCCAGAGGGGGACGAGAATCACTAGGTCCAGGTGAGGCCCCAATGTGGACCTGAGAAAGCAGGAACCATGATGCCCATATGAGGACCTGAGTCACCAGGTCCAGGTCAGGTCCCTGTGGGAACCAGTCACCTCGTCCAGCTGAGGCCAGGTGGGACCACAGTCACCAGGTCCAGCTGAGGCCCAGGTATATAAGAGTGTATCCACTCCCAATAATGCCAAGGTGAGGACAGAGTAAACAGGTCCAGGAGAGGCCCAAATATGGATCAGAGTCATTGTGTTCCAGGTGAGGCCAGATGGAGACCACAGGAACCAGGTCCAGGAGAGCCCCATAGGGGAACCAGAGCCACCAGATCCAGGTGAGGTCCAGGTGGGACCACTGTCACAAGGTCCAGGGGAGGCGCAGATGGCAATAGGATTCACCAAGCCCAGGTGAGGCGCAGGTGGCGACCAGTCACCAGATCCAGGTGTGGACCAGCTAAGGACTAGATTCACCAGGGCCAAGTGAAGCCCAAGGGGTGCCTGGAGTCACCAGGAAGGGTGAGGCCCAAAGTGTAACCAGAGTAACCAGTTTAGTTTGTGGCCTAGAATGGGACCAGAGGTCCCTGGTCAAAGTGAGGTCCAGGTGTGTAATAGAGTATCCAGGACCCAATGATGCCTAGGTGAGGACCAGAGTACCTAGGGCCATGCAGGCCCAGATGGGGAACAGAATCACTAGGTCCTGGTGAGACATAGAATAAGACCACATTCAGCAGTATCAGGTGAGCCCCTTGTGGGAACCAGAGCCACTCTATCCAGCTGAGTGCCAGGTCCATGTGAGGCCCACGTGAGGACCAGATTCATCAGGTCGAATTGAGGCATAGCTGGGGACAAGAGTCACCAGGTCTGGGTGCGGCTTAGGTGGGGCAAGATTCAGCAGTTCTGAGTTAGGTCAAAGTGGGGACGAGAGACACCAGGTCCAGGTGAGGCCAAACTGAGGACCAGAGCCACCAGATCCAGGTGAGGTCCATGTTGGAAAGAGAGTCACCAGGTCCAGGAGAGGTCCAGGTGGGGACCTGAGTCACCAGATCCAGGTGAAGCCCAGATGGGTACCAGAGTCACTAGGTCCAGATGAGGCCCAGGTGAGGACCAGAGTTACCAGGTACACGTGAGGAGCCGGTAGGTATCAGAGGCAACAGGTCCATGTGAGGCAGGATTGGGGAACATGGTCAAGAGTTCTACTTGAGGCCCAGTGTGGAACACTGTAACCAGGTCCAAGTGAGTCCCCGGTGGTGACAAGAGTCACCAGGTCCAGGTGAGGCCCAGGTGGGCACCAGGATCACCAGGTACAGGGGAGGCCCTTGAAAGAACCAGAGTCAACAGTGCGAGGTCAGGCCCAGGTGGCAAACAGGGTCAGCAGGTCCAAGTCAGGCCAAAGTGGGGTTCAGAGTCACTAGAGAACGGTGAGACCCAGAGGGGGACCAGAGTAAACTGGTCCAGGTGAGGTCCAGGTGTGGAACACAGTCACCGGGTCCCAATTTTGCCCAGTTGAGGACCATGGTCAACAGGGCCAGGTGAGGCCCAGATGGGAATCGGAGTGCCCAAATCCAGGTGAAGCCCAGGTTGGGACCCCAGTCATCAGATCCAGGGTAGTCTCAGTTGCATACCAGAATCACCAGGTCCAGGTGAGGTGCAGGTGGCAACCACACTCACCAGGACCCGGTGAGGCCCTGGTGGGGACCAGAGTCACGAGTTACATGAGAAGGTAGAAACACTGCAGCCACCAGGTCCACATGATGTCCATGTGGGAACAAGAATCACCAGTTAGAGGAGAGGACCCTGTGGGGATCCGACTCACCATGTTCAGGTGAGATCCAGGTGGGAACCAGTGTCACCATATACAGGTGTGGCCCAGGTGAAGACCAGAGTTAATAGGTCCGGCTGGGTCACTGTTAGTGAACAGTGTAACCATATCCTGATGCTACCCAGGTGGGTACGAGAGACACCAAGTCCTGGTGAGGCCCAGGTGAGACCAGAGACATGAGGACCAGGTGAGGTCCCTTGGGCACCACAGACATCAGGTCAGGTGAGTCCATGCTTAGGATCAGATTCAACAGATACAGGTGAGGCCCAGTTGGAGCCAGAGTCACCTGGTACAGAAGAGCCAAAAATCAGGACCAGAGTTACCAGGATCAGGTCAGTCCCAGTGGGGAATAGAGTAACCATGACCCGATGATGCCCAGGTAGAACCCGAGTCACCAGGTCCAGATGAGGCGCAGGTGGGGAGCATATTCACTAGGTCCCGGTGAGGCCCAGTTGAGGACCAGTGTCACCAGGTCTAGTTGAGGCCCAGAGGGGTACCAGATTCACCTGGTCAAGGTGACATCCAGATGGGGACCATAGTCACCATGTAAGGGTGTGCCCCAGGTGGCAACCCCACTCACCAGGTCCAGGTGAGGCCAACCTGCAGGCCAGAGTCACCAGATCCAGGTGAGTCCCTAGTGGGGACCGGAGTCACCAGGTAAATGTGAGTCTACAAGAACACCACAGTCACCAGATCCACGTGTGGTTCATCTGGGAACGAGAGTCACCAGGTCCAAGTGAGAAAGAGGTGGGGACCACACTCACCAGGTCCAGATTGAGGCCTAGGTGGGGGGACCAGAGTCATCAGGAGCAGTTGAGGCCAAAGTGTGGAGCAAAGTTATCATGTCCAGGTGAGGCCCAGGTGGGGAACACAGTAACCATGTCCCATTGATGCCAGGTGGGAAAAGAGTCACAAGGTCCAGACGAGGTCTAAGTGAGGAGTAGATTCACCAGGTCCTGTTGAGGCCCAGCTGAGGACCAGTGTCGACAGCCCCGGGTGATTCCCAGAGGGGGACCAGAGTCACCCGGTTCTGGTGATATCCAGGTGGGAACCAGAGTCAGCACGTCAGGAAGAGGCCCAGAGGGGGAAGAGAATCACTAGGTCCAGGTGAGGCCCCGATGTGGAACTGAGAAACCAGGTTCCATGATGCCCATATGAGGACCTGAGTCACCAGGTCCAGGTGAGGTCCCTGTGGGAACCAGTCACCTCGTCCAGGTGAGACCCAGGTGGGACCACACTCTCCAGGTCCAGGTGAGGCCAAGTTATATAAGAAAGTATCCAGGTCCCAGTGATGCCCAGGTTAGGACCAGAGTCAACAGGTCCAGGAGAGCCCCAAATATGCATCAGAGTCATTGTGTTCCTGGTGAGGCCAGATGGAGACCAGAGGAACCAGGTCCAGGAGAGCCCCATATGGGAACCAGAGCCACCAGATCCAGGTGAGGTCCAGGTGGGACCACAGTCACAAGGTCCAGTGAGGGGCAGGTGGCAACAGGATTCACCAAGTCCAGGTGAGGCCCAGGTGGCGACCACTCACCAGATCCAGGTGAGGACCAACTAAGGACCAGATTCACCAGGCACAAGTGAAGCCCAAGGGCAGACCAGATTCAACAGGTAAGGGTGAATCCCAGAGGGGGAACCTGAGTAACCAGTTTAGTTTGAGGCCCAGAATGGGACCAGAGGTCCCTGGTCAAAGTGAGGCCCAGGTGTGGAATAGAGTATCCAGGTCCCAATGATGCCTGGGTGAGGACAGAGACACTAGGGCCATGCAGGCCCAGATGGGGAACAGAATGACTAGGTCCTGGTGAGGCATAGAAAAAGACCCCAGTCACCAGTATCAGGTGAGCCCTTTGTGGGAACCAGAGCCACTCTATCCAGCTGAATCCCAGGTCCATGTAAGGCCCACGTGTGGACCAGATTCATCAGATCGAATTGAGGCATAGCTGGGGACAAGAGTCACCAGGTCTGGGTGCGGCCTAGGTGGGGCAAGATTCAGCAATTCTCAGTTAGGGCAAAGTGTGGACGAGAGACACCAGTTCCAGGTGAGGCCAAACTGAGGACCAGAGTCACCAGATCCATGTGAGGTCCATGTTGGAAAGAGAGTCACCAGGTCCAGGAGAGGTCCAGGTGGGGACCAGAGTCACCAGATCGAGGTGAAGCCCAGGTGGGGACCAGCGTCACTAGGTCCAGATGAGGCCCAGGTGAGGACCAGAGTTACGAAATACATGTGAGGCCCCGGTGGGGATCAGAGGCAACAGGTCCTTGTGAGGCCGGCGTGGGGACCTTGGTGAACAGGTCTATTTGAGGCCCAGGTTTGGAACACAGTAACCAAGTCCAGGTGAGTCCTCGGTGGTGACAAGTTTCATCACGTCCAGGAGAGGCCAAGGTTGGGACCAGGATCACCAAGTCCAAGTAGGCCCTGGAAAGAACCAGAGTCAACATTTCGAGGTCAGGCGCAGGTGGCAGCCATGGTCAGAAGGGCAAGACAGGCCAAAGTGGGGTTCACAGTCACTAGGGCACGGTGAGACCGAGAGGGGCCAGAGTCATCTGGTCCAGGTGAGGTCCAGTTGTGGAACACATTCACCGGGTCCCAATTTTGCCCAGTTGAGGACCATGGTCAACAGGGTCAGGTGAGACCCAGTTGGGGACCAGAGTCCCCAAATCCAGGTGAAGCCCAGGTGGGGACCAGAGTCACCAGATCCAGGTCAAGCCCAGGTGGGGACCACAGTCACCAGATTCAGGGTAGTCTCAGGTGCAGACCAGAATCACCAGGTCCAGGTGAGGTGGAGGTGGCAACCACACTCACCAAGTCCCGATGAGGCCCTGGTGGGGACCAGAGTCACGAGGTACATGAGAAGCTAGAAACACTGCAGCCACTAGGTCCACGTGATGTCCATGCTGGAATGAGAATCACCAGTTACAGGTGAGGACCAGGTGGGGATCCGACTCACCATGTCCAGGTGATACCAAGGTTGGAACAAGTGTCACCATGTCCAGGTGTGGCCCAGGTGAAGACCAGAGTTAATAGGTCTGGCTGGGTCACTATTAGTGAACAGTGCAACCATATCCTGATGCTACCCAGGTGGGTACCAGAGACACCGGGTCCTGGTGTGGCCCAGGTGGGACCAGAGACATGAGGTCCAGGTGAGGTCCCGATGGGAACCACAGTCTCCAGGTCAGGTGAGGCCATGCTTAGGATCAGAGTCACCAGTTACAGGTGAGGCCCAGGTGGAGCCAGAGTCACCTGGTACAGAAGAGGCCAAAGTCAGGACCTGAGTTACCAGGATCAGGTCAGTCCCACTGGGGAATAGAGTCACCATGTCTCGATGATGCCCAGGTAGAACCAGAGTCAACACGTCCAGATGAGTCGCAGGTGGGGAGCATGCTCACTAGGTCCCGGTGAGTCCAAGTGAGGACCAGATTTACCAGGTCAAGTTGAGGCCTAGAGGGGTACCAGATTCACCTGGTCTAGGTGACATCCAGATGGGGACCAGAGTCATCATGTCAGGCTGAGGCCCAGAGGGGATCTAGAGTCATCATGTCCAGGTGAGGCTCAGGTGTGGAACAGAGTATCCAGGTCATAATGGTCCACAGGAAGGAACAGAGTCACCAGATCTGGGTGAGGCCCAGTTAGGATCAGAGTCACCAATTCCAGGTGAGGCCAAGAAGGATTCCACAGCAATCAGGTCCAGGTGGGGAGCAAAGTCACCAGGACTGGATGAGGCCCGGATGGGGACCAGATTCTCCAGGTCCAGGTGATTCCCAGATGGTTACCAGAGTTACGAGTTCCGGGTGAGGACCAGGTAAGGACCAGATTCACCAAGTCCAAGTGAGGCCCACGTGGGGACCTGTGTCACCAGGCATGTGTGAGACCCAGGTGACAACCCGCCTCACCAGGTCCAGGTGAGGCCAACCTGCAGGCCAGTGCAGAGGAACCATCTCCTGATGATGCCCAGGTAGGGACTAGAGTTACCAGGTCCAGGTGAGGCCAAACTGCAGGCCATGCAGTGGAACCATGTCCCGATAATGCCCAGGTAGGGACCAGATTCACCAGGTCCAGATGATTCCCAGGTGGTGACCAGAGTTACAAGTTCCGGGTGAGGACAAGGTAAAGACCAGATTCACCAGGTCCAAGTGAGGCCCACGTGGGGACCTGTGTCACCAGGCATGGGTGAGGCCCAGGTGACAACCCCACTCACCAGGTCCAGGTGAGGCCAACCTGGAGGCCATGCAGAGGAACCATGTCCCGATGATGCCCAGGTAGGGACCAGAGTTACCAGGTCCAGGTGAGGCCAACCTGCAGGTCATGCAGGGGAACCATGTCCCGATAATGCCCAGGTAGGGACCAGAGTTACCAGGTCCAGGTGAGGCCAATCTGCAGGCCATGCAGGGGAACCATGTCCCGAAGATGCCCAGGTAGGGACCAGAGTCACCAGGTCCAAATGAGGCCAACCTGCAGGCCATGCAGGGGAACCATGTCCCGATGATGCCCAGGGAGGGCCCAGAGTCATGAGGTCGTGGTGAGTCTAACCTGCATGCCATGCAGTGAAACCATATCCCTATGATGCCCAGGTAGAGACCAGAATTACCAGGTCCATGTGAGGCCAACCTGCAGTTCATGCAGTGGAACCATGTCCCGATGATGCCCTGGTGAGGAACAGAGTCACCAGGTTTGGGGGATGCGCAGAAAAGATCAGGGTCACCATTTTCAGGTGAGGCCAAAAAGAGTCCACAGCAGTCAGGTCCAGGTGGGGAACAAAGTCACCAGGACTGGGTGAGTCCCAGATGATGACCGGATTCACCAGGTCCAGGTGAGGCCCAGTTGGGGACCAGAGTCCCCGGGTCTTGGAGAGGATCAGGTAAGGATCAGATTCACCAGGTCCAAGAGGCCCAGGTGGGTAAGTAACACCAGGTATGGGTGAGGCCCAGGTAGCAACCCCACTCACCAGGTCCAGGTGAGGCCAACCTGCAAGCCAGAGTCACCAGAACCAGATGAGGCCCTAGTGGGACCGGAGTCACCAGGTAAATGTGAGTCTACAAGAACACCACAGTCACCTGGTCCAGGTGTGTTTCATCTGGGAACGAGTGTCACCAGGTACAGGTAAGGCCCTGGTGGGGACTACAGTCACCAGGTCCAGATTGAGGCCTAGGTGGGGGGACCAGAGTCATCAGGACGAGTTGAGGCCAAAGTGTGGAGCAAAGTTATCATGTCCAAGCGAGGCCCAGGTGGGGAACAGAGTAACCATGTCCCAATGATGACAGTTGGGAAAAGAGTCACAATGTCCAGACGAGGCCTAAGTGAGGAGTAGATACACCAGGTCCTGTTGAGGCCCAGTTGAGGACCAGTGTCCCCAGCTCCGGGTGAGTCCCAGAGGTGGAACAGAGTCACCCGGTTCTGGTGATATCCAGGTGGGAACCAGAGTCACCACGTCAGGGTGAGGCCCAGAGGGGGACGAGAATCACTAGGTCCAGGTGAGGCCCGGATGTGGAACTGAGAAACCAGGTCCCATGATGCCCATATGAGGACCTGAGTCACCAGGTCCAGGTGAGTTCCCTTGGAAGCCAGTCACCTCGTCCAGGTGAGGCCTAGGTGGGACCACAGTCACCAGATCAAGAGAGGCCTACGTATATAAGAGAGTATCCAGGTCCCAATGATGCCCAGGTAAGGACCAGAGTCAACAGGTCCAGGAGAGATCCAAATATGTATCAGAGTCATTGTGTTCCAGGTGAGGCCAGATGGAGACCACAGGAACCTGGTCCAGGAGAGACCCATATGGGAACCAGAGCCACCAGAGCCAGGTGAGGTCTAGGTGGGACCACAGTCACATGGTCCAGGTGAGGCGCAGGTGGCAACAGGATTCACCAAGTCCAGGTGAGGCCCAGCTGGCGACCAGTCACCAGATCCAGGTGAGGACCAGCTAAGGACCAGATTCACCAGGCCCAAGTGCAGCCCAGGGGGTGACCAGAGTCACCAGGTAAGGGTGAGGCCTAGAGGGGGAACCAGAGTAACCAGTTTAGTTGAGGCCCAGAATGGGACCAGAGGTCCCTGGTCAAAGTGAGGCCCAGGTGTGGAATAGAGTATCCAGGTCCCAATGATGCCTGGGTGTGGACCAGAGTCACTAGGGCCAGGCAGGCCCAGATGGAGAACAGAATCACTAGGTCCTGGTTAAGCATATAATAAGACCACAGTCAGCAGTAACAGGTGAGCCCCTTGTGGGAACCAGAGCCACTATATCCAGCTGAGTCCAGGTCCATGTGAGGCCCTCGTGAGGACCAGATTCATCAGGTCGAATTGAGGCATAGCTGGGGACAAGAGTCACCAGGTCTGGGTGCGGCCTAGGTGGGGTAAGATTCAGCAGTTCTGAGTTAGGTCAAAGTGGGGACGAGAGACACCAGGTCCATGTGAGGCCAAACTGAGGACCAGAGTCACCAGATCCACATGAGTTCCATGTTGGAAAGAGAGTCACCAGTTCCAGGAGAGGTCCAGGTGGGGACCAGAGTCACCAGATCCAGGTAAATTTCAGATGGGGACAAGAGTCACCAGATCCAGGTGAAGTCCAGGTGGGGACCAGAGTCTCTATTTGCAGATGAGGCCCAGGTGAGGACCAGAGTTACCAGGTACACGTGAGGCCCCGGTGGGGATCAGAGGCAACAGATCCATGTTAGGCGGTCTTGGGGACCATGGTCAAGAAGTGTACTTGAGGCCCAAGTTTGGAACACAGTAAGCAGGTCCAGGTGAGTCCCCGGTGGTGACAAGAGTCACCACGTCCAGATGAGGCCCAGGTGGGCACCAGGATCACCAGGTACAGGGGAGGCCCTTGAAGGACCAGAGTCAACAGTTCGAGGTCAGGCGCAGGTGGCAACCAGGGTCATCAGGTCGAAGCCAAGCCAAAGTGGGGTTCACAGTCAATAGGGCATGGTGAGACCCAGAGGGGGACCAGTGTAACCTGGTCCAGGTGAGGTCCAGTTGTGGAACACAGTCACCGGGTCCCAATTTTGCCCAGTTGATGACCATGGTCAACAGGGCCAGGTAAACCCAGATGGGGACCGGAGTCCAAATATCCAGGTGAAGCCCAGGTGGGGACCACAGTCAGCAGATCCAGGGTAGTCTCAGGTGCAGACCATAATCACCAGGTCCAAGTGAGGTGCAGGTGGCAACCACGATCCCCAGGAGCCAGTGAGGCCCTGGCGGGGACCAGAGTCACAAGGTACATGAGAAGCTAGAAACACTGCAGCCACCAGGTCCACATGATGTCCATGTGGGCCGGAGAATCAGCAGTTACACATGAGGACCAGGCGGGGATCCGACTCACCATGTCAATTTGAGACCCAGGTGAGATCCAGTGTCACCATGTCCAGGTGTGGCCCAGGTGAAGACCAGAGTTAATAGGTCCAGCTGGTCACTGTTAGTGAAGAGTGTAACCATATCCTGATGCTACCCAGGTGGGTACCGGAGACACCAGGTCCTGGTGAGGCCCAGGTGGGACCAGAGACATGAGGTCCAGGTAAGATCCCGATGGGAACCGCAGTCACAAGGTCAGGTGAGGCCATGCTTAGGATCAGAGTTATCAGTTACAGGTGAGGCACAGGTGGAGCCAGAGTCACCTGGTACAGAAGAGGACAAAGTCAGGACTAGAGTTACTAGGATCAGGTCAGTCCCATTGGGGAATAGAGTAACCATGTCCCGATGATGCCCAGGTAGAACCCGAGTCACCACGTCCAGATAAGTCGCAGGTGGAGAGAATGTTCACTAGGTCCAGGTGAGGCCCAGTTGAGGACCAGAGTCACCAGGTCTGGTTGAGGCCGACAGGGATCCCAGATTCACCTGGTCTAGGTGACATCCAGATGGGGACCAGAGTCACCATGTTAGGCTGAGGCCCAGAGGGGATCCAGTGTTCATGTCCAAGTGAGTCTCAGATGTAGAACAGAGTATCCAGGTCATAATGGTCCACAGGTGAGGACCAGAGTCACCAGATCTGGATGAGGCCCAGTTAGGATCAGAGTCACCAGTTCCAGGTGAAGCCAAAAATGTGTCCACAGCAATCAGGTCCAGGTGGGGAACAAAGTCACCAGGATTGGGTGAGGCCAAGATGGGGACCAGATTCACAAGTTCCAGGTTATTCCCGGGTGGGGACCAGAGTTACAAGTTCCGGGTGAGGCCCAGTTGGGGAACAGAGTAACCATGTCCCATTGATGCCAGGTGAGAAAAGAGTCACAAGTTCCAGACGAGGCCTATGTGAAGAGTAGATTCATCAGATCCTGTTGATGCCCAGTACAGGACCAGTGTCCACAGCTCCGGTGAGTCTCAGAGGGGAACCAGAGTCACCCGGCTCTGGTGATATCCAGTTGGGGACCAGAGTCACCACGTCAGGATGAGGCCCTGAGGGGAACGAGAATCACTAGCTCCAGGTGAGGCCCGATGTGGAATTGAGAAACCAGGTCCCATGATGCCCATATGAGGACTTGAGTCACCAGGTCCAGGTGAGGTCCCTGTGGGAACCAGTCACCTCGTCCAGGTGAGGCCGAGGTGGGACCACAGTCACCAGGTCCAGGTGAGGCCCAGGTATATAAGAGAGTATCGAGGTCCCAATGATGCCCAGGTAAGGACCAGAGTCAACAGGTCCAGGAGAGGCCCAAATACGGATCAGAGTCATTGTGTTCCAGGTGAGGCCAGATGGAGACCAGAGGAACCAGGTCCAGGAGAGCCCCATATGGGAACGAGAGCCACGAGATCCAGGTGAGTTCCAGGTGGGACCACAGTCACAAGGTCCAAGTGAGGCGCAGGTGGCAACAGGATTCACCAAGTCCAGGTGAGGCCCAGCTGGCGACCAGTCACCACATCCAGGCGCGGACCAGCTAAGGACCAGATTCACCAGGCCGAAGTGAAGCCCAAAGGGTGACTAGAGTCACCAGGTAAGGGTGAGCCCCAGAGGGGGAACCAGAGTAACCTGTTTAGTTTGAGGCCCAGAATGGGACCAGAGGTCCCTGGTCAAAGTGAGGCCCAGGTGTGGAATAGAGTATCCAGGGTGAGGATTATTGGGTCCATCACCCAATGATGCCTGGGTGCGGACCAGAGTCACTGGGACCATGCAGGCTCAGATGGGGAACAGAATCACCTTGTCCTGGTGAGGCATACAAAACACCACAGTCAGCAGTATCAGCTGAGCCACTTGCGGGAACCAGAGACACTCTATCCAGCTGAGTCCCAGGTACAGGTGAGGCTCTCGTGAGGACCAGATTCATTAGGTCGAATTGAGGCATAGCTGGGGACAAGAGTCACCAGGTCTGGGTGCAGCCTAAGTTGGGCTAGATTCAGCAGTTCTGAGTTAGGTCAAAGTGGGGACGAGAGACGCCAGTTCCAGGTGAGGCCAAACTGAGTACCAGAGTCAACAGATCCATGTGAGGTCCATGTTTGAAAGAAAGTCACCAGGTCCGGGAGAGGTTCAGGTGGGGACCAGAGTCACCAGTTCCAGGTGAGGCCAAGAAGGAGTCCACAGAAATCAGGTCCAGGTGGGGAACAAAGTCACCAGGACTGGGTGAGGCCTAGATGGGGACCAGATACACAAGGGCCAGGTGATATCCAGGTGGTGACCAGACTTACCAGTTCCGGGTGAGGACCAGGTAAGGAGAAGATTCACCAGGTCAAAGTGAGGCCCATGTGGGGAACTGTGTCACCAGGCATGGGTGAGGCCCAGGTGGCAACCCCACTGACCAGGTCCAGGTGAGGCCAACCTGCAGGCCATGCAGAGGAACCATGTCCCGATGATGCCCAGGTAGGGACCAGAGTCACCAGGTCCAATGAGACCCAGATGGAGCATATTCACTAGGTCAAGTGAGGCCCAGTTGAGGACCAGAGTCACCAGATCTGGTTGAGGCCTAGAAGGGTACCAGAATCACCTGGTCCAGGTGACATCCAGATGGGGACCAGAGTCATCGGGTCAGGATGAGGCCCAGATAGGTTCCAGAGTCATCATGTCCAGGTGAGGCTCAGGTGTGGAACAGAGTCACCAGGTCCCAATGATGCCCAGGTGAGGAACAGAGTCACCAGGTCTGGGTGCCGCGCAGATAGGATCAGAGTCACCAGACTTTGTTGAGGCCGAGAGGGGTACCAGATTCACCAGGTCCAGGTGGGGCACAGGTGTTGACCAGAGTCCCCATTCTGGGAAAGGACAAGGTAAGGACCAGATTCACCAGGTCCAAGAGGCCCACGTGGGGACCTGAGTCACCAGGTATGGGTGAGGCACAGGTGGCAATAACACTCACCAGGTCCAGGTGAGGCCAACCTGCCGGCCATGCAGTGGAACCATATCCAGATGATGCCTAGGTAGAGACCAGTCTTACTAGGTCCAGGTGATGCCAACCTGCAGGCCATGCAGTGGAACCATATCCTGATGATGCCCAGGTATGGACCAGAGTCACCAGGTCCAAATGAGGCCCAGATGGAGCATATTCACTAGGTACAGGTGAGTCCCCTTAAAGACCAGAGTCACCAGATCTGTTTGAGGCCTAGGGGGTACCAGAATCACCTTGTCCATGTGACATCGAGATGGGGACCAGAGTCACTAGGTCAGGGTGAGGCCCAGAGCGTTTCCAGAGTCATCAGGTCCAGGTGAGGCTCAGGTGAGGAACAGAGTCACCAGGTACGAATGATGCCCATGTGAGGACCAGAGTCACCAGATCTGGAAGACGCGCAGATAGGATCAGAGTCACCAGTTGCAGATGAGGCGAAGAAAGGGTCCACAACAAACAGGTCCAGGAGGGGATCAAAGTCACCTGGACTGGGTGAGGCCCAGATGGGGAACAGATTCACCAGGTCCAGGTGAGGCCCAGGTGTTGACCAGAGTCTCCGGGTCTGGGAGAGGACCTGGTAAGGACCAGATTCACCAGGTCCAAGAGGCTCACGTGGGGACCTGAGTCACCAGGTATGGGTGAGGCCCAGGTGGCAACCCCACTGAAGAGGTCCAGGTGAGGCCAACCTGCAGGCCAGAGTTACCAGATCCAGGTGAGGCCCATGTGGGGAGCATGTTCACTAGATCCCGGTGAGGCCCAGTTGAGGACAAGGGTCACCAGGTCTAGTTGAGGCCTAGACGGGTACCAGATTCACTTGGTCTAGGTGACATCCAGATGGGGACCAGAGTCACCATGTCAGGGTGAGGCCCAGAGGGGATCCAGAATCATCATGTCAAGGTGAGGCTCAGGGGTGGAACAGAGTATCCAGATCATAATGGTCCTCAGGTGAGGACCAGAGTCACCAGATCTGGGTGAGGCCCAGTTAGGATCAGAGTCACAAGTTCCAGGTGAGGCCAAGAAGGGTTCCACAGCAATCAGGTCCTGGTGGGCAACAAATTAACCAGAACTAGGTGAGGCCCAATTGGGAACCAGATTCACCAGTTCCAGGTGAGGTCCAGGTGGTGACCAGAGTCCCCGGGTCTGGAGAGGACCAGGTAAGGACCAGATTCACCAGGTCCAAGAGGCCCACGTGGGGACCTGAGTCACCAGGTATGGGTGAGGCCCAGGTGGCAACCCCACTCACCAGGTACAGGTGAGGCCAACCTGCAAGCCAGAGTCACCAGATCCAGGTGAGGGCCTAGTGGGTACCGCAGTCACCAGGTAAATGTGAGTCTACAAGAACACCACAGTCGGGATCCCTGGGTGGCGCAGGGGTTTGGCGCCTGCCTTTGGCCCAGGGCGCGATCCTGGAGACCCGGGATCGAATCCCACGTCAGGCTCCCGGTGCATGGAGCCTGCTTCTCCCTCTGCCTGTGTCTCTGCCTCTCTCTCTCTCTGTGACTATCATAAATAAATAAAAATTAAAAAAAAAAAGAACACCACAGTCCCCAGGTCCAGGTGGGGTTCATGTGGCAAGGAGAGTCAACAGGTCCAGGTGAAACCCAGGTGGGGACCACAGTCACCAGGTCCAGATTGAGGCCTAGGTGAGGGGACGAGGGTCATCAGGACCAGTTGAGACCGAAGTGTGGAGCAAAGTTATCATGTCCATGTGAGGTCCAGGTGGGGACTAGAGTAACCTTGTTCCATTGATGTCAGGTGGGAAATGAGTCACAAGGTCCATACGAGGCCTAAGTGAGGAGTAGATTCACCAGGTCCTGTTGAGGCACAGTTGAGGACCAGTGTCGCCAGCTCCGCGTGAGTCCCAGAGGGGGACCAATCACCGGTTCTGTTGATATCCAGGTGGTGACCAGAGTCACCACGTCAGGGTGAGGCCCAGAGGGGGACGAGAATCACTAGGTGCAGGTGAGGCCCCGATGTGGAACTGAGAAACCAGGTCCCATGATGCCCATATGAGGACCTGAGTCACCAGATCCAGGTGACGTTCCTGTGGGAACCAGTCACCTCGTCCAGGTGAGGCCCAGGTGGGACCACAGTCATCAGGTCCAGGTGAGGCCCAGGTATATAAGAGAGTGTCCAGGTCCCAATGATGCTCATGTAAAAACCAGAGTTAACAGGTCCAGGAGAGGCTCAAATATAGATCAGAGTCATTGTGTTCCAGGTGAGGCCAGATGGAGACAACAGGAACCAGTTACAGGAGAGCCCCTTATGGGAACCAGAGCCACCAGATCCAGGTGTGGTCCAGGTGGGACCACACTCACAAGGTCCAGGTGACGCGCGCGTGGCAATAGGATTCACCAAGTACAGGTGAGGCCCAGGTGGCGAACAGTCACCAGATCCAAGTGAGGACAAGCTAAAGACCAGATTCACCAGGCCCAAGTGAAGCCCAAAGTGTGACCAGAGTCACCAGGTAAGGGTGAGGCCCAGAGGGGTAACCAGAGTAACCAGTTTAGTTTGAGGCCCAGAATGGGACCAGAGGTCCCTGGTCAGAGTGAGGCCCATGTGTGGAATAGAGTATCCAGGTCCCATTGATGCCTGTGTGAGGACCAGACTCACTAGGGCCATGCAGGCCCAGATGGGGAACAGAATCACTAGGTCCTGGTGAGGCATAGTATAAGACCACAGTCACCAGTATCAGGTGAGCCGCTTGTGGGAACCAGAGCCACTCAATCTAGCTGAGTCCCAGGTCCATGTGAGGCCCAAGTGAGGACTAGATTCATCAAGTCGAATTGAGGCATAGCTGGGGACAAGAGTCACCAGGTCTGGGTGCGGCCTAGGTGGGGCAATATTCAGCACTTCTGAGTTAGGTGAAAGTGGGGATGAGAGACACCAGGTCCAGGTGAGGCCAAACTGAGGACCAGAGTCACCAGATCCAGGTAAGGTCCATGTTGGAAAGAGAGTCACCAGGTCCAGGAGAGGTCCAGGTGGGGACCAGTGTCACCAGATCAAGGTGAAATCCAGGTGGGGACCAGAGTCATCATATCCAGGTGAAGCCCAGGCTGGGACCAGAGTCACTAGGTCCAGATGAGGCCCAGGTGAGGACCAGAGTTACCAGGTACACGTGAGGCCCCGGTGGGGATCAGAGGCAACAGGTCCATGTGAGGCCGGCTTGGGGACCATGGTCAACACGTCTACTTGAGGCCCTGGTGTGTAACACAGTAACCAGGTCCAGGTGAGTCCCCGGTGATGACAAGAGTCACCACGTCCAGGTGAGGCCCAGGTGGGGACCAGGATCACCAGGTACAGGGGAGGCCATTGAAAGAACCAGAGTAAACAGTTCGAGGTCAGGCGCAGGTGGAAACCAGTGTCAGCAGGTCCAAGTCAGGCCAAAGTGGGGTTCACAGTCACTAGGGCACAGTGAGACCCAGAGGGGGACCAGAGTCTCCTGGTCCAGGTGAGGTCCAGTTGTGGAACACAGTCACCGGGTCCGAATTTTGCCCAGTTGAGGACCATGGTCAACAGGGCCAAGTGAGGCCCAGATGGGGACCGGAGTCCCCAAATCCAGGTGAAGCCTCGGTGGGGACCACAGTCACCAGATCCAGGGTAGTCTCAGGTGCATACCACAATCACCATGTACAGGTGTGGCCCAGGTGAAGACCAGAGTTAATATGTCCAGCTGGGTCACTGTTAGTCATCACTGTAACCATATCCTGATGCTACCCAGGTGGGTACCAGAGACACCAGGTCCTGGTGAGGCCCAGGTGGGAACAGAGACATGAGGTCCAAGTGAGGTCCCGATGGGAACCACAGTCACTAGGACAGGTGAGGCCATGCTTAGGGTCAGAGTCACCAGTTACAGGTGAAGCCCAGGTAGAGCCAGAGTCACCTGGTACAGAAGAGGCCAAAGTCAGGCCCAGAGTTACCAGAATCAGGTCAGTCCCAGTGGGGAATAGAGTAACCATGTCCCGATGATGCCCAGGTAGAACCAGAGTCACCAGGTCCAGAGGAGGCGCAGGTGGGGAGCATATTCACGAGGTCCCGGTGAGGCCCAGTTGAGGACCAGTGTCACCAGGTCTAGTTGAGGCCTAGAGGGGTACCAGATTCACCTGGTCTAAGTGACATCCAGATAGGGACCAGAGTCACCAGGTCAGGGTGAGGCCCAGAGTGGTTCCAGAGTCATCATGTCCTGGTGAGGCTCAGGTGTGGAACAGAGGCACCAGATCCAATGATGCCCAGGTGAGGACAAGAGTCACCAGGTCTGGGTGACGCACAGATACGATCAGAGTCACCAGTTCCAGGTGAGGCCAAGAAAGAGTCCACAGCAATCAGGTCCAGGTGGGGAAAAAAGTCACCAGGACTGGGTGAGGCCCAGATGGGGACCAGAATCACCAGGTCCAGGTGAGGCCCAGGTGGTAACCAGAGTTCCTGGGTCTGGGGGAGGCCAGGTAAGGACCAGATTCACCAGGTCCAAGAGGTCCACGTGGGGACCTGAGTCACCAGGTATGGGTGACGCCCAGGTGTCAACCCCACTCACCAAGTCCAGGTGAGGCCAACCTGCAGGCCAGAGTCACCAGATCCAGGGGAGGCCCTAGTGGGGACCGGAGTCACCAGGGAAATGTGATCTACAAGAATACCACAGTCACCAAGTCTAGGTGTGGTTCATGTAGGAACGAGAGTCACCAGGTCAGGGGAGACCCAGATGGGGACCACAGTAACCAGGTCCTGATTGAGGCCTAGGTGGGGAGACCAGAGTCATCATGACCAGTTGAAGCCAAAGTGTGGGGCAAAGTTATCATGTTGAGGTGAAACACAGGTGGGGAAGAGAGTAACCAAGTCCCATTGATGCCAGGTGGGAAAAGAGTCACAAGGTCCAGACGAGGCCTAAGTGAGGAGTAGATTCACCAGGTCCTGTTGAGGCCCAGTTGAGTGCCAGTGTCCCCAGCTCCGGGTGAGGCCCAGAGGGGGACCAGAGTTACCCGGTTCTGGTGATATCCAGGTGGGGACCAGAGTCACCACGTCAGAGTGAGGCCCAGAGTTGGACGAGAATCACTAGGTCCAGGGCAGGCCCCGATGGGGAACTGAGAAACCAGGTCCCATAATGTCCATATGAGGACCTGAGTCACCAGATCCAGGTGAGGTCCCTGTGGGAACCAGTCATCTCAGGCAGGTGAGCCCCAGGTGGGACCACAGTCACCAGGTCCAGGTGAGGTCCAGGTATATAAGAGTGTTCCCAGGTCCCAATGATGCCCAGGTAAGTACCAGAGTCAACAGGTCCAGCAGAGGGCAAATATGGATCAGAGTCTTTGTGTTCCAGGTGAGGCCAGATGGAGACCACAGGAACCAGGTCCAGGAGAGCCCCATATGGTAACCAGAGCCACGAGATCCAGGTGATGTCTGGGTGGGACCACAGTCACTAGGTCCAGAAGAGGCGCAGGTGGCAACAGGTTTCACCAAATCCAGGTGAGGCCCAGGTAGCGACCGGTCACCAGATCCAGGTGCGGAACAGCTAAGGACCAGATTCACCAGGCCCAAGTGAAGCCCAAGGGGTGACCAGAGTCACCAGGTAGGGGTGACGCCCAGAGGGGGAACCAGAATAACCACTTTAGTTTGAGGCCCAGAATAGGACCCTAGGTCCCTGGTGAAAGTGAGGCGCAGATGTGGAATAGAGTATCCAGATCCCAATGATGCCTGGGTGAGGAAAAGAGTTACTAGGGCCATGCAGGCCCAGATGGGGAACAGAATCACTAGGTCCTGGTGAGGCATAGAATAAGACCACAGTCAGCAGTATCAGGTAAGCCCCTTGTGGGAACCAGAGCCACTCTATCCAGCTGAGTCCCAGGTCCATGGAGGCCCATGTGAGGACCAGATTCATCAGGTCGAATTGAGGCATAGCTGGGGACAAGAGTCACCATGTCTGTGTGCGGCCTAGGTGGGGCAAGATCAGCAGTTCTGAGTTAGGTCAAAGTGGGGACGAGAGACACCAGGTCCAGGTGAGGCCAAACTGAGGACCATAGTCACCAGATCCAAGTGAGGTCCATGTTGGAAAGTGAGTCACCAGGTCCAGGAGAGGTTCAGGTATGGACCAGGGTCACCAGTTCCAGGTGAAATCCAGGTGGGGACCAGAGTCAACAGATCCAGTTGAAGCCCAGGTGGGGACCAGAGTCACTAGGTCCAGATGAGGCCCAGGTGAGGACCAGAGTCACCAGATCTGAGAGAGGCCCAGTTGGGATCAGAGTTACCACTTCCAGGTAAGGCCAAGAAGGTGTCCAGAGCAATCAGGTCCACGTGGGGAATAAAGTCACCAGGTTAGGTGATGCCCAGGTGGTGACCAGATTTACCAGTTCCGGGTGAGGACTAGGTAAGGACCACATTCACCAGGTCCAAGTGAGGCCCACGTGGGGACCTGTGTCACCAGGCATGGGTAAGTTCCAGGTGAGAACCCCACTCACCAGGTCAAGATGTCCCGATGATGCCCAGGTAGGGACCAGAGTTAACAGGTCCAGGTGAGGCAACCAGCAGATCATGCAGTGGAACCATTTCCAGATGATGCCCAGTGAGTGACCAGAGTCACCAGGTCAAAATGAGGCCCAGATGGAGCATATTCACTAGGTCCAGGTGAGGCCCACTTGAGGACAAGAGTCACCAGATCTGGTTGAGGCCTAGAGGGGTTCCAGAATCACCTGGTCCAGGTGACATCCAGAGGGGGACCAGATCACCAGGTCAGGGTGAGGCCCAGAGAGGTCCCAGAGACATCATGTCCAGGTGAGGCTCAGGTGTGGAACAGAGTAACCAGGTACCAATGATGCCCAGGTGAGGACGAGAGTCACCAGGTCTGGGTGACGCACAGATCGGATCAGAGTCACCAGTTCAAGGTGAGGGCATAAAGAGTCCAGAGCAATCAGGTCCAGTTGGGGAACATAGTCACCAGGACTGGATTAGGCCCAGATGGGGACCAGATTCACCAGGTCCAGGTGAGGCCCATGTTGTGACCAGATTCCCCAGGTCTGGGAGAAGTCCATGTAAGGGCCAGATTCACCAGGTCCAAGAGGCCCATGTGGGGACCTGAGTCACCAGGTATGGATGAGGCCCAGGTGGCATCCCACTAATCAAGTCCAGGTGAGGCCAACCTGCAGGCCAGAGTCACCAGGCCCAGGGGAGGCCCAAGGGGTGACCAGAGTCACCAGGTAAGGGTGAGGTTAAGAGGGGGAACCAGAGTAACCAGTTTAGTTTGAGGCCCAGAATGGGACCAGCGGTTCCTGGTAAAAGTGAGGCCCAGGTGTGGAATAGAGTATCCAGGTCCCAATGATGCCTGAGTGAGGACCAGAGTCACTAAGGCCATGCAGGCCCAGATGGGGAACACAATCACTAGTTTCTGGTGAGGCATAGAATAAGACCACATTCAGCAGTATCAGGTGAGCCCCTAGTGGGAACCAGAGCCACTCTTTCCAGCTGAGTCCCAGGTAAATGTGAGGTCCACGTGAGGACCAGATTCATCAGGTCGAATTGAGGAATAGCTAGGGACAAGAGTCACCAGGTCTGGGTGCGTAATAGGTGGGGCAAGATTCAGCAGTTCTGAGTTAGGTCAAAGTGGGCAAGAGAGACACCAAGTCCAGGAGAGGTCCAGATTGGGACCAGAGTCACCAGATCCAGGTGAAGTCCAGATGGGGACCAGAGTCTCCAGATCCAGGTGAAGCCCAGGTGAGGACCAGAGTCTCTAGGTCCAGATGAGGCCCAGGTGAGGACCAGAGTTACAAGGTACACGTGAGGCCCCGGTGGGGATCAGAGGCAACAGGTCCATGTGAGGCCGGCTTGGGGACCATGGTCAACAGGTCTACTTGAGGCCCAGGTGTGGAACACAGTAAGCAGGTCCAGGTGAGTCCCCATGTTGACAAGAGTCACCACGTCCAGGTGAGGCCCAGGTTCGGACCAGGATCACCAGGTAAAGGGGAGGCCCTTGAAAGAACCAGAGTCAACAGTTCGAGTTCAGGCGCAGGTTTCAACCAGGGTCAGCAGGTCTAAGTCAGGGGAAAGTGGGGTTCACAGTCACTAGGGAATGGTGAGACCCAGAGGGGCACCAGAGTCACGTGGTCCAGGTGAGGTCCAGTTGTGGAACACAGTCACCGCGTCCCAATTTTACCCAGTTGAGGACCTTGGTCAACAGGGCCTGGTGAGCCTCACATGGGGACGAGAGTCCCCAAATTCAGGTGAAGCCCAGGTGGGGACCACAGTCACCAGATCCAGGGTAGTCTCAGGTGCAGACCAGAATCACCAGGTCCAGGTGAGGTGCAGGTGGCAACCACACTCACCAGGTCCCGGTGAGGCCCTAGTGGGGACCAGTGTCACAAGGTACATGACAAACTAGAAACACCGCAGCCACCAGGTCCACATGATGTCCATGTGGGAACGAGAATCAACAGTTATAGGTTAGGACCAGGTGGGTATCTGACTCACCATTTCCAGGTGAGACCCAGGTGGGAACGAGTGTCACCATGTCCAGGTGTGGCCCAGGTGAAGACCAGAGTTAATAGGTCCGGCTGGGTCACTGTTAGTGAACAGTGTAACCATATCCTGATGCTACCCAGGTGGGTACCAGAGACACCAGTTCCTGGTGAGGCCCAGGTGAGACCAGAGACATGAGGTCCAGGTGAGGTCCCGATGGGAACCACAGTCACCAGGTCAGGAGAGGCCATGCTTTGGATCAGAGTCACCAGTTACAGGTGAGGCCCAGGTGGAGCCAGAGTCACCTGGTACAGAAGAGGCCAAAGTCAGGACCAGAGATACCAGGATCAGGTCAGTCCCAGTGGGGAACAGAGTAACCATGTCCCGATGATGCCCAGGTAGACCCAGTGTCACCATGTCCAGATGAGGCGAAGTTGGGGAGCATATTCACTACGTCCCGTTGAGGCCCAGTAGAAGACCAGATTCACCAGGTCTAGTTGAGGCCTAGAGGGGTACCAGATTCACCTGGTCTAGGTGCCGTCCAGATGGGGACCAGATTCACCATGTCAGGGAGAGGACCAGAGGGGATCCAGAGTCATCATGTCCAGGTGAGTCTCAGGTGTGGAACAGAGTATCCAGGTCATAATGATCCACAGGTGAGGACCAGAGTCAACAGATCTGGGTGAGGACCAGTTAGAAGCAGAGTCACAAGTTCCAGGTGAGGCCAAGAAGGAGTCCACAGCAATCAGGTCCAGGTGGGGAACAAAGTCACCAGGACTGGGTGAGGCCCAGATGGGGACCAGATTCACCAGGTCCAGGTGATTCCCAGGTGGTGACAAGGGTTACCAGTTCCGGGTGAGGACCAGGTAAGGACCAGATTCACCAGGTCCAAGTTAGGCCCACATGGGACCTGTGTCACCAGGTATGGGTGAGGCCCAGGTGGCAAGCCCACTCTCCAGGTCCAGGTGAGGCCAACCTGCAGGTCATGCAGAGGAACCGTGTCCCGATGATGCCCAGGTAGGGACCAGAGGTACGAGGTCCAGGTGACGCCAACCTGCAGGCCATGCAGAGGAACCGTGTCCCGATGATGCCCAGGTAGGGACCAGAGTTACCAGGTCAAGAAGAGGCCACCATGCAGACCATTATTTGGAACCATGTCCCGATGTTGCCCAAGTAGGGACCAGAGTCACCAGGTCCAAATGAGGCCCAGATGGAGCATATTCACTAGGTCCAGGTGAGGCCCAGTTGAGGACCAGAGTCACCAGATCTGGTTGAGGCACAGAGGGGTACCAGATTCACCTGGTCTAGGTGACATCCAGATGGGGACCAGAGTAACCATGTCAGGGTGAGTCCCAGAGGGGATCCAAAGTCATCATGTCCAGGTGAGGCTCAGGTGTGGAACAGAGTATCCAGGTCATAATTGTCCACAGGTGAGGACCAGAGTCACCAGATCTGGGAAAGGCCCAGTTAGGATCAGAGTTACCACTTGCAGGTTAGGCCAAGAAGGTGTCCACAGCAATCAAGTCCAGGTGGGGAACAAAGTCAGGTCTAGGTGATGCCCAGGTGGTGACCGGATTTACCAATTCCGGGTGAGGACTAGGTAAGGACCAAATTCACCAGGTCCATGTGAGGCCCACGTGGGGACCTGTGTCACCAGGCATGGGTATGACCCAGGTGGGAACTCCACTCACGAGGTCAAGATGAGGCCAACCGGCAGGCCAAGCAGAGGAACCGTGTCCCGATGAAACCCAGGTAGGGACCAGAGTTACCAGGTCCAGGTGAGGCAAACCAGCAGGCCATGCAGTGGAACCATTTCCCGATGATGCCCAGTGAGTGACCAGAGTCTCCAGGTCCAAATGAGGCCCAGATGGAGCATATTCACTAGGTCCAGGTGAGGCCCAGTTGAGGACAAAAGTCACCAGATCTGGTTGAGGCCTAGAGGGGTACCAGAATCACCTGGTCCATGTGACATCCAGAATTGGACCAGAGTCACCAGGTCAGGGTGAGGCCCAGAGAGGTTCCAGAGTCATCATGTCCAGGGGAGGCTCAGGTGTGAAACAGAGTAATCAGGTACCAATGATGCCCAAGTGAGGACGAGAGTCACCAGGTCTGGGTGACACACAGATAGGATCAGAGTCACCAGTTCCAGGTGAGGCCAAGAAAGAGTCCACAGCAATCAGGTCCAAGTGGGGAACAAAGTCACCAGGACTGGGTGAGGCACAGATGGGGACCAGATTCACCAGGCCCACGTGAGGCCAAGGTGGTGACCAGAGTCCCCGGGTCTCGGAGAGGACCAGGTAAAGGCCAGATTCACCAGATCCAAGAGGCCCACGTGGGGACGTGGTCACCAGGTATGTGTGATGCCCAGGTGGGAACCCCACTCACCAGGTCCAGGGAAGGCCAACTTGCAGGCCAGAGTCACCAGAACAGGTGAGGCCCCAGTGGGGACCGGAGTCACCAGGTAAATGTGAGTCTACAAGAACACCACAGTCACCAGGTCTAGGTGTGTTTCATGTGGGAACGAGAGTCACCAGGTCCAGCTGAGACCCAGGTGGGGACCACAGTCACCAGGTCCAGATTGAGGCCTAGGTGGGGGGACCAGATTCATCAGGATCAGTTGAGGCCAAAGTGTTGAGCAAAGTTATCATGTCCAGTAGAGGCATAGTTGGGGAACAGAGTAACCTTGTCCCATTGATGCCAGTTGGGAAAAGAGTCACAAGGTCCGGACGAGGCCTAAGTGAGGAGTAGATTCACCAGGTCCTGTTGAGGCCCATTTGAGGACCAGTGTCCCCAGCTCTTGGTGAGTCCCAGAGGGGGACCAGAGTCACCCGGTTCTGGTGATATCCAGGTGGGGACCAGAGTCACCACGTCAGGGTGAGGCCCAGAGGGGGACGAGAATCCCTAGGTCCAGGTGAGGCCCCAATGTGGACCTGAGAAACCAGGTCCAATGATGCCCATATGAGGACCTGAGTCACCAGGTCCAGGTGAAGTCCCTGGGGAACCAGTTACCTCGTCCAGGTGAGGCCCAGGTGGGACCACACTCACCAGATCCAGGTGAGGCCAGTTATATAAGAGAGTATCCAGGTCCCAATGATGCCCAGGTAAGGACCAGAGTCCACAGGTCCAGGAGAGGCCCAAATATGGATCAGAGTCATTGTGTTCTAGGTGAGGCCAGAAGGAGACCATTGGAACCAGGACCAGGAGAGCGCCATATGGGAACCAGAGCCACCAGATCCAGGTGAGGTCCAGGTGGGACCACAGTCACAAGGTCCAGGTGAGGCGCAGGTGGCAACAGGATTCACCAAGTCCAGGTGAGCCCCAGGTGGCGACCTGTCACCAGATCCAGGTGTGGACCAGCTAAGGACCAGATTCACCAGTCCCAAGTGAAGCCCAAGTGGTGACCAGAGTCACCAGGTAAGGGTGAGGCCCAGAGGGATAACCAGAGTAACCAGTTTAGTTGAGGAACAGAATGGGACCAGAGGTCCCTGGTCAGAGTGACACCCTGGTGTGGAATAGATTATCCAGATCCCAATGATGCCTGGGTGAGGACCAGAGTCATTAGGGTCATGCAGGCGCAGATGGGGAACAGAATCACTAGGTCCTGGTGAGGCATAGAATAAGACCAGAGTCACCAGAATCAGGTGAGCCCCTTGTGGGAACCAGAGCCACTCAATCCATCTGAGTCCCACGTCCATGTGAGGCCCACGTGAGGACAAGATTCATCAGGTCGAATTGAGGCATAGCTGGGGACAAGAGTCACCAGGTCTGGGTGCGGCCTAGGTGGGGCATGATTCAGCAGTTCTGAGTTAGGTGAAAGTGGGGATGAGAGACACCAGGTCCAGGAGAGGCGAAAATGAGGACCAGAGGCACCAGATCCAGGTGAGGTCCATGTTGGAAAGAGAGTCACCAGGTCCAGGAGAGGTCCAGTTGCGACCAGAGTCACCAGATCCAGGTGAAGTCCAGGTGGGGACCAGAGTCACCAGAATCAGGTGAAGCCCAGGTGGGGACCAGAGAAACTACGTCCAGATTAGGCCCAGGTGAGGACCAGAGTTACCAGGTACACGTGAGGCCACGGTGGGAATCAGAGGCAAGAGCTCCATGTGAGGCCGGCTTGGGGACCATGGTCAACAGGTGTATTTGAGGCCCATGTGTGGAACACAGTAACCAGGTCCAGGAGAGTCCCCGGTGGTGACAAGAGTCACCACGTCCAAGTGAGTCCCAGGTGGGGACCAGGATCACCAGGTACAGGGGAGGCCCTTGAAAGAACCAGAGTCAACAGTTCGAGGTCAGGCACAAGTGGCAACCAAGGACAGCAGGTCCAAGTCAGGCCAAAGTGGGGTTCAGAGTCATTAGGGCACGGTGAGACCCAGAGGGGGACCAGAGTCACATGGTCCAGGTGAGGTCCAGTTGTGGAACACAGTCAACGGGTCCCAATTTTGCACAGTTGAGGACCATCGTCAACAGGGCCAGGTGTGGCCCAGATGGGGACCGGAGACCCCAAATCCAGGTGAAGCCCAGGTGGAGACCACAGTCACCAGATCCAGGGTAGTCTCAGGTGCAGACCAGAATCACCAGGTCCAGGTGAGTTGCAGGTGGCAACCACACTCACCAGGTCCCGGTGAGGCCCTGGTGGGGACCAGAGTCACGAGTTACATGAGAAGCTAGAAACACTGCAGCCACCAGATCCACATGATGTCCATGTGGGAACGAGAATCACCAGTTACATTGAGGCCCAGGTGGCTATCAGACTCACCATGTCCAGGTGAGACCGAGGTGGTAACCAGTGTCACCATGTCCATGTGTGGTGAGGTGAAGACCAGAGATAATAGGTCCGGCTGGGTCACAGTTAGTGAACAGTGTAACCATATCCTGATGCTACCCAGGTGGGTACGAGAAACACCAGGTCCTGGTGAGGCCCAGGTGAGAACAGAGACATGAGGAACAGGTGAGGTCCCGATGGGAACCACAGTCACCAGGTCTGGTGAGGCCATGATTTGGATCAGAGTCACCAGTTACAGGTTAGGCCCAGGTGGAGCCAGAGTCACCTGGTACAGAAGAGACCAAAGTCAGGAGCAGAGTTACCAGGATTAGGTCAGTCCCAGTGGGGAATAGAGTAACCATATCCCGATGATGCCCAGGGAGAACCAGTGTCACCAGGTCCAGATGAGGCGCAGGTGGGGAGCATGTTCACTAGGTCCTGGTGAGGCCCAGTTGAGGACCAGAGTCACCAGGTCAAGTTGAGGCCTAGAGGGGAACCAGGTTAACCTGGTCTTGGTGATATCCAGAAGGGGACCAGCGTCACCATGTCAGGGTGAGGCATAGAGGGGATCCAGAGTCATCTTGTCCAGGTGAGTCTCAGGTGTGGAGCAGAGTATCCAGGTCATAATGGTCCACAGGTGAGGACCAGAGTGACCAGGTCTGGGTGACGCGCAGATAGGATCAGAGTCACCACTTCCAGGTGAGGCCAAGAAAGAGTCCACAGAAATCAGGTCCAGGTGGGGAACAAAGTCACCAGGACTGGGTGAGGCCCAGATGGGGACCAGATTCATCAGGTCCAGGTGAGGCCCAGGTGTTGAGCAGAGTCCCTGGGTCTGGGAGAGGACCAGGTAAGGACCAGATTCACCAGGTTCAAGAGGCCCACGTGGGGAATTAGTCACCAGTTATGGGTTAGGCCCAGGTGGCAACCCCACTCACAAGGTCCAGGTGACGCCAAGCTGCAGGCTAGAGTCACCAGATCCAGGTGAGACCCTAGAGGGGACCGGAGTCACCAGGTAAATGTGAGTCTACAAGAATACCACAGTCACCAGGTCCAGGTGTGGTTCATGTGGGAACGAGAGTCACCAGGTCCAGGTGAGACCCAGGTGGGGACCACAGTCACCAGGTGCAGTTTGTGGTTTACGTGGGGGGACCAGAGTCATCAGGACCATTTGAGGCCAAAGTGTGCAGCAAGTTTATCATGTCCAAGTGAGGCCCAGGTGGGGAACAGAGTAACCATGTCCCATTGATGCCAGGTGGGAAAAGAGTCACAAGGTCCAGATGAGGCCTAAGTGAGGAGTAGATTCACCAGGTCCTTTTGAGGCCCAGTTGAGGACCAGTGTCCCAGATCTGGTTGAGGCCTAGAGGGGTAGCAGAATCCCCTGGTCCAGGTGACATACAGATGGGGACCAGAGTCACCAGGTCAGGGTGAGGCACAGAGAGGTTCGAGAGTCATCCTGTCCAGCTGAGGCTCAGCTGTGGAACAGAGTCACCAGGTACCAATGATGCCCAGGTGAGGACCAGAGTCTCCAGATCTGGGTGACGCGCAGATAGGATCAGAGTCACCAGGTCCAGGTGAGTCCAAGAAAGAATCCACAGCAATCACGTCCAGGTGGGGACAAAGTCACCAGGACTGGGTGAGGCCCAGATGGGGACCAGATTCACCAGGTCCAGGTGAGGCCCAGGTGGTGACCAGAGTCCCCGGTTCTGGGTGAGGACCAGGTAAGGACCAGAATCACCAGGTCCAAGAGGCCCACGTGGGGACCTGAGTCACCAGGTATGGGTGAGGCCCAGGTGGCAACCCCAATCACCAGGTCCAGGTGAGGCCAGCTTGCAGGCCAGAGTCACCAGATCCAGGTGAGGCCCGGTGGGGACGGGAGTCACAAGGTAAATGTGAGTCTACAAGAACACCACAGTCACCAGGTCCAGGTGTGGTTCATGTGGGAACAGGAGTCACCAGATCCAGCTGAGAACCAGTTGGGGACGACAAACACCAGGTCCAGGATGAGGCCTAGGTTGGGGGACGAGAGTCATCAGGACCAGTTGAGGCCAAAGTGTGCAGCAAAGTTATCATGTCCAGGTGAGGACCAGGTGGGGAACAGAGTAACCATGTCCCATGATGCCAGGTGGGAAAAGAGTCACAAGGTCCAGACGAAGCCTAAGTTTGGAGTAGATTCACCAGGTCCTGTTGAGGCCCAGCTGAGGACCAGTGTCCCCAGCTCCAGGTGTGTCACCCGGTTCTGGTGAAATCCAGGTAGGGACCAGTGTCACAAGTCAGGGTGAGGCCCAGAGGGGGACGAGAATCACTAGGTCCAGGTGAGGCCCCGATGTGGAATTGTGAAACCAGGTCCCAAGATGCCCATATGAGGACCTGAGTCACCAGGTCCAGGTGATGTCCCTGTGGGAACCACTCACCCCGTCCAGGTGAGGCCCAGGTGGGACCACAGTCACCAGGTCCTGGTGAGGTCCAGGTATATAAGATAGTATCCAGGTCCCAATGATGCACAGGTAAGGACCAGAGTCAACAAGTCCAGGAGAGGCCCAAATATGGATCAGAGTCATTGTGTTCCAGGTGAGGCCAAATGGAGACCACAGGAACCAGGTCCAGGAGAGCCCCATATGGGAACCAGATCCACCAGATCCAGGTGAGGTCCAGGAGGGACCACAGTCACAAGGTCCAGGTGAGGCGCAGGTGGCAACATGATTCACCAAGTCCAGGTGAGGCCCACGTGGTGACCTGTCACCTGATCCAGGTGCGGACCAGCTAAGAACCAGATTCACCAGGCCCAAGTTAAGCCCAAGGGGTGACGAGAGTCACCAGGTAAGGGTGAGGCCCCGAGGGGGAACCAGAGTAACCAGTTTAGTTTGAGGCCCAGAATGGGACCAGAGGTCCCTGGACAAAGTGAGGCCCAGGAGTGGAATAGAGTATCCAGGTCCCAAAGATGCCTGGGTGAGGACCAGATTAACTAGGGCCATGAAAGCCCAGATGGGGAACAGAATCACTATGTCCTGTTGAGGCATAGAATAAGACCACAGTCACCAGTATCAGGTGAGCCCCTTGTGGGAACCAGAGCCACGCTATCCAGCTGAGTCCCAGGTCCATGTGAGGCCCACGTGAGGACCAGATTCATCAGGTCGAATTGACGCATAGCTGGGGACAAGAGTCATCAGGTCTGGGTGCGGCCTAGGTGGGGCAAGATTCAGCAGTTCTGAGTTAGGTCAACGTGGGGACGAGAGACACCAGTACAGGTGAGGCCAAACTGAGACCAGAGTCACCAGATACAGGTGAGTTCCAGGTGGGGACCAGAGTACCAGATCCAGGTGAAGTCCAGGTGGGGACCAGATTTACCAGTTCCGGGTGAGGACCAGGTAAGGACAAGATTCAACAGGTCCACGTGAGGCCCACGTTGGGACCTGTGTCACCAGGCATGGGTGAGTCTCAGGTGACAACCCCACTCACTAGGTCCAAGTGAGGCCAACCTGCAGGCCATGCCGAGGAACCATGTCCTGATGATGCCCAGGTGGGGTCTAGAGTTATCAGGTCCAGGTGAGGCGCACTTGCAGGCCATGCAGTGGAACCATGTCCCGGTAATGCCGAGGTAGGGATCAGAATCACCATGTCCAAATGAGGCCTAGATGGACCATATTCACCAGGTCTAGGTGAGCCCCAGTTGAGGACCAGAGTCCCAGATCTGGTTGAGCCCTATAAGGGTACCAGAATCACCTGGTTCAGGTGACATCGAGATGGGGACCAGAGTCACCAGGTCAGGGTGAGGCCCAGAGAGGTTCCAGAATCATCATGTCCAAGTGAGGATCAGGTGTGGAACAGAGTCACCAGGTACAAATGATCCCAGTTGAGGACCAGATTCACCAGGTCTGGGTGACGTGCAGATAGGATCAGAGTCACCAGTTCCAGGTGAGGCCAAGAAGGCGTCCACAGCAATCAGGTCCATGTGGGGAACAAAGTCACCAGGACTGGGTGAGGCCCAGATGGGGACCAGATTCACCAGGCCCAGGTGATTCCCAGGTGGTGACCAGACTTACCAGTTCCGGGGAAGGACCAGGTAAGGACCAGATTCACCAGGTCCAATTGAGGCCCACGTGGGGACCTGTGTCACCATGTATGGGTGAGGCACAATTGGCAACCCCACTCACCAGGTCCAGGTGAGGCCAACCTGCAGGCGATGGAGAGGAACGGTGTCCCGATGATGCCCTAGTAGGGACCAGAGTTACCAGGTCCAGGTGAGGCCAGCCTGCAGGCCAAGCAGAGGAACCGTGTCCCGATGATGCCCAGGTAGGGACCAGAGTCACCAGGTCCATATGAGGCCCAGATCGAGTATATTCACTAGGTCCAAGTGAGGACCATTTGAGGACCAGAGTCACCAGATCTGGTTGAGCCCTAGAGGGGTACCAGAATCACCTGGTCCAGTTGTCATCCAGATGGGGACCAGAGTCACCAGGTCAGGGTGAGGCCCAGAGAGGTTCCAGAGTCATCATGTCCAGGTGAGGCTCAGGTGTGGAACAGAGTAATCAGGTACCAATGATGCCCAGGTGAGTTCCAGAGTCACCAGATCTGGGTGACGCGCAGATAGGATCAGAGTCACCAGTTCCAGGGGAGGCAAAAAGAGTCCAAGCAATCAGTTCCAAGTGGGGAACAAAGTCACCAGGACTGGGTGAGGCCCAGATGGGACCGGATTCACCAGGCCCAAGGGAGGTAAGGTGGTGACCAGAGTCCCCGGGTCTGGGAGAGGACCAGGTAAGGACAAGATTCACCAGGTCCAAGAGGCCCACGAGGGGACGTGGGTCACCAGATATGTGCGAGGCCCAGGTGGCAACCCCACTCACCAGGTCCAGGTGAGGCCAACTTGCAGGCCAGAATCACCAGATCCAGGTGAGGCCCTAGTGGGGACCGGAGTCACCAGGTAAGTGTGAGCCTACAAGAACACCACAGTCACCAGGTCCAGGTGTGGTTCATGTGGGAACGAAAGTCACCAGATCCAGGTGAGACCCAGATGAGGACCAAAGTCACCAGTTCCAGATAGAGGCCTAGGTGGGGGGAGCAGATTCATCAGGACCAGTTGAGGCCAAAGTGTGGAGCAAAGTTATCATGTCCAGGTGAGGCCCAGGTGGGGAACAGAGTTACCATGTCCCATTGATGCCAGTTGGGAAAAGAGTCACAAGGTACGGACGAGGCCTAAGTGAGGAGTAGATTCACCAGGTCCTGTTGAGGCCCATTTGAGGACCAGTGTCCCCAGCTCCCGGAGAGCCCACAGGGGGACCAGAGTCACCCGGTTCTGGTGATATCCAGGTGGGGACCAGAGTCAGCACGTCAGCGTGAGGCCCAGAGGTGGACGAGAATCACTAGGTCCAGGTGAGGCCCCGATGTGGAACTGAGAAACCAGGTCCCATGATGCCCATATGAACACCTGAGTCACGAGGTCCAGGTGATTTCCCTGTGGGAACCATTCACCTCGACCAGGTGAAGCCCAGGTGGGACCACAGTCACCAGGTCCAGGTGAGGCCCAGGTATATAAGAGAGTATCCAGGTCCCAATGATACACAGGTAAGGACCAGAGTCAACATGTCCAGGAGAGGCCCAAATATGGATCAGAGTCATTGTGTTCCAGGTGAGGCCAGATGGAGACCACAGGAACCAGGTCCAGGAGAGCCCCATATGGGAACCAGAGCCACCATCCAGGTGAGGTCCAGTTGGCACCACAGTCTCAAGGTCCAGGTGAGGCGCAGCAGGCAACAGGATTCACCAATTCCAGGTGAGGCCCAGGTGGCGACCAGTCACCACAACCAGGTGCGGACCAGCTAAGGACCACATTCACCAGGCCCAAGTGAAGCCCAAGGCGTGACCAGAGTCACCAGGTAAGGGTGAGGTTCAGAGGGGGAACCAGAGTAACCAGTTTAGTTTGAGGCCCAGAATGGGACCAGAGGTCCCGGGTCAAAGTGAGGCCCAGGTGTGGAATAGAGTATCCAGGTCCCAATGATGCCTGGGTGAGGACCAGAGTCACTAGGGCCATGCAGGCCCAGATGGGGAACAGAATAACTAGGTCCTGGTGAGGCATAGAATAAGACCACAGTCACCAGTATCTGGTGTGCCCCTTGTGGGAACCAGAGCCACTCTATCCCGCTGAGTCCCAAAACATGTGAGGCCCACGTGAGGACCAGATTCATCAGGTCGAATTGAGGCATAGCTGGGGACAAGAGTCACCAGGTCGGGGTGCGGCCTAGGTGGGGCAAGATTCAGCAGTTCTGAGTTAGGTCAAAGTGGGGACGAGAGACACCAGGTCCAGGTGAGGCCAAACTGAGGAAGAGTCACCAGATCCAGGTGAGGTCCATGTTGGAAAGAGAGTCACCAGGTCCAGGAGAGGTCCAGGTGGGGACCAGAGTCACCAGATACAGGTGAAGTCCAGGTGGGGACCAGAGTCTCCAGATCCAGGTGAAGCCCAGGTGGGGACCAGAGTCACTAGGTCCAGATGAGGCCCAGGTGAGGATCAGTGTTACCAGGTACACGTGAGGCCCCGGCGGGGATCACAGCCAAAAGGTCCACGTGAGGCCGGCTTGGGGACCATGGTCAACAGGTCTACCTGAGGCCCAGGTGTGGAACACTGTAAGCCTGTCCAGGTGGGTCCCCAGTGGTGACAAGAGTCATCACGTCCAGTTGAGGCCCAATTGGGGACCAGGATCACCAGGTACAGGGTAGGCCCTTGAAAGAACCAGAGTCAACAGTTCGAGGTGGCACAGGTGGCAACCAGGGTCAGGAGGTCCAAGTCAGGCCAAAGTTGGGTTCACAGTCACTAGGGCACAGTGAGCCCCAGAGGGGGACCAGAGTCACCTGGTCCAGGTGAGGTCCAGTTGTGGAACACAGTCACCGGGCCCCAATTTTGTCCAGTTGAAGACCATGGACAACAGGGCCAGGTGAGGCCGGGATGGGGACCGGAGTCCCCAAATCCAGGTGAAGCCCAGGTTGGGACCACAGTCACAAGATCCAGGGTAGTCTCAGGTGCAGACCAGAATCACCAGGTCCTGGTGAGGTGCAGGTGGCAAACACACTCACCAGGTCCCGGTGAGGCCCTGGTGCGGCCCAGATTCTCGAAGTACATGAGAAGCTAGAAACACTGCAGCCACCAGTTCCACATGATGTCCATGTGGGAAGGAGAATCACCAGTTACAGGTGAGGACCAGGTGGGGATCCGACTCACCATGTCCAGGTGATACCCAGGTTGGAACCAGTGTCACCATGTCCAGGTGTGGGCAGGTGAAGACCAGAGTTTATAGGTCCGGCTGGGTCACTGTTAGTGAACAGTGTAACCATATCCTGATGCTACCCAGGTGGGTACCAGAGACACCAGGTCCTGGTGAGGCCCAGATGGGACCAGAGATATGAGGTCCAGGTGAGGTCCCGATGGGAACCACAGTCACCAGGTCAGGTGAGGCCATGCTTAGGATCAGAGTCACCAGTTACAGGTGAGGCCCAGGCGGAGCCAGATTCACCTGGTACAGAAGAGGCCAAAGTCAGCACCAGAGTTACCAGGATCAGGTCAGTCCCAGTGGGGAATAGAGTAACCGTGTCCCGATGATGCCCAGGTAGAACCAGAGTCATCAGGTCGAGATGAGACACAGGTGGGGAGCATATTCACTAGGTCATGCTGAGGCCCAGTTGAGGACCAGAGTCACCAGGTCTAGTTGAGGCATAGAGGGTTACCAGATTCACCTGGTCTAGGGGACATCCAGATGGGGACCAGAGTTACCATGTCAGTGTGAGGCCAGAGGGGATCCATACTCATCATGTCCAGGTGAGGCTCAGTGTGGAACAGGGTATCCATGTCATAATGGTCCACCGGTGAGGACCAGAGTCACCATATCTGGGTGAGGCCCACTTAGGATCAGAGTCACCAGTTCGAGGTGAGGCCTAGAAGGAGTCCACAGCAATCAGGTCCAGGTGGGGAACAAAGTCACCAGGACTGGGTGAGGCCCAGATGGGGACCAGATTCACCAGGTCTAGGTGAGGCTAGGTGGTGACCAGAGTCAGCGGGGCTGGGAGAGGACCAGGTAAGGACCAGATTCACCAGGTCCAAGAGGCCCACGTGGGGACCTGAGTCACCAGGTATGGATGAGGCCCAGGTGGCAACCCCACTCACCTGGTCCAGGTGAGGCCAACCTGCAGGACAGAGTCACCAGATCCAGGTGAGGCCCTAGTGGGGACCGGATTCACCAGGTAAACGTGAGTCTACAAGAACACCACAGTCACCAGGTCAAGGTATGGTTCATGTGGAAACGAGAGTCACCAGTCCAGGTGAGACCCAGGTGGGGACCACAGTCACCAGGTCCAGAATGAGGCCTAGGTGGTGGGACCAGAGTCATCAGGACCAGTTGAGGCCAAAGTGTGGAGCAAAGTTAACATGTCCAGGTGAGGCCCAGGTGGGGAACAGAGTAACCATGTCCCATTGATGCCAGGTGGGAAAAGAGTCACAAGGTCCACACGAGGCCTAAGTTAGGAGTAGATTCACCAGGTCCTGTTGAGGCCCAGTTGAGGACCACTGTCCCCAGCGCTGGGTGACTCCCAGAGGGGGACCAGAGTCACCCGGTTCTGGTGATATCCAGGTGGGGACCAGAGTCACCACGTCGGGGTGAGGCACAGAGGGGGACGAGATTCACGAGGTCCAGGTGAGGCCCCGATGTGGAAGTGAGTAACCAGGTCCCATGATGCCCATATGAGGACCTGAGACAACAGGTTCAGGTGAGGTCCCTGAGGGAACCAGTCACCTCATCCAGGTGAGGTCAGATGGGACCACTGTCACCATGTCCAGATGAGGCCCAGGTATAAAAGATAATATCCAGGTCCCAAAAATGCCCAGGTAAGGACCAGAGTCAACATGTCCAGGAGAGGCCCAAATATGGATCAGAGTCATTGTGTTCCAGGTGAGGCCAGATGGAGACCACAGGATCCAGGTCCAGGAGAGCCCCATATGGGAACCAGAGCCAACATATCCAGGTGAGGTCCAGGTTTGACCACAGTCACAAGCTCCAGGTGAGGCGCAGGTGGCAACAGGATTCACCAAGTCCAGGTGAGGCCCAGGTGGCGACCAGTCACCAGATCCAGGTGCGGACCAGCTAAGGACCAGATTCACCAGTCCCAAGTGAAGCCCAATGGGTTACCAGAGTCACCAGGTAAGGGTGAGGCCCAGAGGGGGAACCAGAGTAACCAGTTTATTTGAGGCCCAGAATGCGACCACAGGTCACTGGTCCAAGTGAGACCCAGTTGTGGAATAGAGTATCCAGGTCCCAATGATGCCTGGGTGAGGATCAGAGTCACTACCACCATGCAGGCCCAGATGTGGAAGAGAATCACTAGGTCCTGGTGAGGCAAAGAATAAGACCACAGTCAGGAGTATCAGGTGAGCCCCTTGTGGGAACCAGAGACACTCTATGCAGCTGAGTCCGAGGTCCATGTGAGGCCCACGTGAGGACCAGATTCATCAGGTCGAATTGAGGCATAGCTGGGGACAAGAGTCAGCATGTCTGGGTGCGGCCTGGGTGGGGCAAGATTCATCAGTTCTGAGTTAGGTCAAAGAGGGGACGAGACACGAGGTCCATGTGAGGCCAAACTGAGGACCAGAGTCACCAGATCCAGGTGAGGTTCTTGTTGGAAAGAGAGTCATCAAGTCCAGGAGAGGTCCAGGTGGGGAACAGAGTCACCAGATCCAGGTGAAGTCCAGGTGGGGACCCGAGTCACCAGATCCAGGTGAAGCTCAGGTTGGGAACAGAGACACTAGGTCCCGGTGAGGCCCAGTTGAGGACCAGAGTCACCAGGTCAAGTTGAGGCCTTGAGGGGTACTAGATTCACCTGGTTTGGGTGACATCCAGATGGGGACCAGAGTCCCCATGTTAGGCTGAGGCCCAGAGGGGATCCAGAGTCATCATGTCCAGGTGAGGCTCAGGTGTGGAACAGAGTATCCAGGTCATAATGGTCCACAGGTGAGTACCAGAGTCACCAGATCTGGGTGAGGCCCAGTTAGGATCAGAGTCACAAGTTCCAGGTGAGGACAAGAAGGGTTCCACAGCAATCAGGTCCATTTGGGTAACAAAGTCAACAGGACTGGGTGAGTCCCAGATGGGGACCAGATTCTCCAGGCCCAGGTGAGGCCCAGGTGGTGATCAGAGTTACCAGTTCCGGGTGAGGACCAGGTAAGGACCAGATTCACCAGGTCGAAGTGAGGCCCACGTGGGGACCTGTGTCACCAGGTATGGGTGAGACCCAGGTGTCAATCCCACTCACCAGGTCCAGGTGAGGCCAACCTGTAGGCAATGCAGAGGAACGGTTTACCGATGATGCCCAGGTAGGGACCAGAGTTACGAGGTCCAGGTGAGGCCAACCTGCAGGCCATGCAGTGGAACCATGTCCCAATGATGCCCAGGTAGGGACCAGAGTCACCAGGTATGGGTGACGCGCAGATAGGATCAGAGTCACCAGTTCCAGGTGAGGCCAAGAAAGAGTCCACAGCAATCAGGTCCACGTGGGTAACAAAGTCACCAGGGCGGGTGAGATCCAGATGGGGACCAGATTCACCAGGGCCAAGTGAGGCCCACGTGGAGACCAGAGTCCCCGGGTCTGGGAGAGGACCCGGTAACGACCAGATGAACAGGTCCAAGAGGCCCACGTGGGGTCCTGAGTCACCAGGTATGGGTGAGGCCCAGGTTGCAACCCCACTCACCAGGTCCAGGTGAGGCCAGCCTGCAAACCAGAGTCACAAGATCCAAGTGGGGCCCTATTGGGGACCGGAGGCACCAGGTAAATGTGAGTCTACAAGAACACCACAGTCACCAGGTCCAGGTATGGTTCATGTGGAAACGAGAGTCACCAAGTCCAGGTGAGACCCAGGTGGGGACCACAGTCACCAGGGCCAGATTGAGGCCTAGGTGGGGGACCAGAGTCATCAGGACCAGTTGAGGCCAAAGTGTGGAGCAAAGTTTTCATGTCCAGTTGAGGCCCAGGTAGAGAACAGTGTAACAATGTCCCATTGATGCCAGGTGAGAAAAGAATCACAAGGTCCAGACGAGGCCTAAGTGAGGAGTAGATTCACCAGGTCCTTTGAGGTCCAGTTGAGGACCAGTATCCCCATCTCCGGGTGAGTCCCAGAGGGGGACCAGAGTCACCCGGTTCTGGTGATATCCAGGTGGGGACCATAGTCACCACGTCAGGGTGAAGTCCAGAGGGGGACAAGAATCACTAGGTCCAAGTGAGGCCCCGATGTGGAACTGTGAAACGAGGTCCCATGATGCCCATATGAGGACCTGAGTCACCACGTCCAGGTGAGGTCTGTGTGGGAACCAGTCACCTTGTCACGGTGAGGCCCAGGTAGGACCACAGTCACCAGGTCCAGGTGAGCACCTTGTAGGAACCAGACCCACTCTATCCAGCTGAGTCCCAGGTCCATGTGAGGCCCACGTGAGGACCAGATTCATCAGGTCGAATTGAGACATAGCTGGGGACAAGAGTCACCAGGTCTGGGTGCGGCCTAAGTGGGGCAAGATTCAGCAGTTCTGAGTTAAGTCAAAGTGGGGACGAGAGACACCAGGTCCAGGTGAGGCCAAACTGAGGACCAGAGTCACCAGATCCAGGTGAGGTCCATGTTGGGAAGAGACTCACCAGGTCCAGGAGAGGTCCATGTGGGGACAAGAGTCACCAGATCCAGGTGAAGTCCAGGTGGGACCAGAGTCACCTGATCCAGGTGATACACAGGGGGGACCAGAGTCACCAGTTCCAGGTGAGGCCCAGGTGAGGACCACAGTTACCAGGTACACGTGAGGCCTCGGTGGGGATCAGAGGCAACAGGTCCATGTGAGGTCGGCTTGGGGACCATGGTCAACAGGTCTACTTGATGCCCAATGTGGAACACAGTAAGCAGATCCAGGTGAGTCCCCGGTGGTGAAAAGAGTCACCACGTCCAGGTGAGGCCCAGGTGGGGACCAGGATCACCAGGTACAGGGGAGGCCCTTGAAAGAACCAGAGTCAACAGTTCGTGGTCAGGCGCAGGTGGCAACCAGGGTCAGCAGCTCCAAGTCAGGCTAAAGTGGGGTTCACAGTCACTAGGGCACGGTGAGACCCAGAGGGGGACCAGTGTAACCTGGTCCAGGTGAGGTCCAGTTGTGGAACACAGTCACCGGGTCCCAATTTTGCCCAGTTGAGGACCATGGTCAACAGTGCCAGGTGAGGCCCAGAAGGGGACCGGAGTCCCCAAATCCAGGTGAAGCCCAGGTGGGGACCACAGTCACCAGATCCAGCGTAGTCTCAGATGCAGACCAGAATCACCAGGTCCAGGTGAGGTGCAAGTAGCAACCACACTCACCAGGTCACGGTGCGGCGCTGGTGGGGATCAGATTCATGAGGTACATGAGAAGCTAGAAACACTGCAGCCACCAGGTCCACATGATGTCCATGTGGAAACGAGAATCACCAGTTACAGGTGAGGAACAGGTGGGGATCCGACTCACCATGTCCAGGTGATACCCAAGTGGGAACCAGTGTCACCATGTCCAGGTGTGGCCCAGGTGAAGACCAGAGTTAATAGGTCCGGCTGGGTCACTGTTAGTGTACAGTGTAACCATATCCTGATGCTACCCAGGTGGGTACCAGAGACACCAGGTCCTAGTGAGGCCCAGATGGGACCAGAGATATGAGGTCCAGGGGAGGTCCCGATGGGAACCACAGTCACCAGGTCAGGTGAGGCCATGCTTAGGATCAGACTCACCAGTTACAGGTGAGGCCCAGGCGGAGCCAGAGTCACCTGGTACAGAAGAGGCCAAAGTCAGCACCAGAGTTACCAGGATCAGGTCAGTCCCAGTGGGGAATAGAGTAACCATGTCCCGATGATGCCCAGGTAGAACCAGAGTCATCAGGTCGAGATGAGGCACAGGTGGCGAGCATATTCACTAGGTCATGGTGAGGCCCAGTTGAGGACCAGAGTCACCAGGTCTAGTTGAGGCATAGAGGGGTACCAGATTCACCTGGTCTAGGTGACATCCAGATGCGGACCAGCGTTACCATGTCACGGTGAGGCCAGAGGGGATCCAGAGTCATCATGTCCAGGTGAGGCTCAGGTGTGGAACAGAGTATCCAGGTCATAATGGTCCAGAGGTGAGGACCAGAGTCACCAGATCTGGGTGAGCTCCAGTTAGGATCAGAGTCAGTAGTTCCCGGTGAGGCTAAGAAGGACTCCACAGCAATCAGGTCCAGGTGGGGAACAAAGTCACCACGACTGGGTGAGGCCCATATGAGGCCAGATACACCAGGTCCAGGTGATTCCCTGGTGGTGACCAGGGTTACCAGGTCCGGGTGAGGACCAGGTAAGGACGAGATTCACCAGGGCATACTGGGGTCCACGTGGGGACCAGTGTCACCATGCATGGGTGAGGCCCTGGTGGCAACCCCACTCACCAGGTCCAGGTGAGGCCAACCTACAGACGATGCAGAGGAATCATGTCCCGATGATGCCCAAGTAGGGATCAGAGTTACGAGGTCCAGGTGAGGCCAACCTGCAGGCCATGCAGTGGAACCATGTCCCGATGATGCCCAGGTAGGGACCAGAGTCACCAGGTCCAAATGAGGCCTAAATGGAGCATATTCACTAGGTTCAGGTGAGGCCCAGTTGAGGACCAGTGTCACCAGATCTGGTAGAGGCCTAAAGGGTTACAAGAATCACCTGGTCCAGGTGACATCCAGATGGGGACCAGAATCACCAGGTCAGGGTGAGGCCCAGAGCGGTTCCTGAGTCATCATATCCAGGTGAGGCTCAGGTGTCGAACAGAGTTACCAGGTACCAATGATGCCCAGGTGAGGACCAGAGTCACCAGGTCTGGGTGACGCACAGATAGGATCAGAGTCTCCAGGTCCAGGGGAGGCCAAGAAAGTGTCCACAGCAATCAGGTCCAGGTGGGGAACAAAGTCACCAGGACTGAGTGAGGACAAGATGGGGACCAGATTCACCAGGTCCAGGTGAATCCCAGGTGGTGACCAAAGTTACCAGTTCCGGGTGAGGACCAGGCAAGGACTAGATTTACCAGGTCCAAGTGAGGCCCACGTGGGGACCTGTGTTACCAGGCATGGGTGAGGCCCAGGTGGCAAGCCCACTGACCAGGTCCAGGTGAGGCCAACCTGCAGGCCATTCAGAGGAACCATGTCCCGATGATGACCAGGTAAGGACGAGAGATACCACATCCAGGTGAGGCCAACCAGCAGGCCATGCAGTGGAACCATGTCCCGATGATGCCCAGGTAGGGACTAGAGTCACCAGGTCAGGGACAAGCCCAGAGAGGTTCCAGAATCATCATGTCTAGGTGAGGCTCAGGTGAGGAACAGAGTCACCAGGTACCAATGATGCCCAGTTGAGGACCAGAGTCACCAGATCTGGTTGAGTCCTAGAGGATTACCAGTATCACCTGGTCCAGGTGACATCCAGATGGGGACCAGAGTCACCAGGTCAGGGTGAGACCCAGAGAGGTTCCAGAGTCATCATGTCCAGGTGAGGCTCAGGTGTGGAACAGAGTCACCAGGTACCAATAACTCCCAGGTGAGGACCAGAGTCACCAGATATGGGAGATGCGCATATAGGATCAGAGTCACCAGTTCCAGGTGAGGCCAAGAAAGGGTCCACAGCAATCAGGTCCAGGTGGGGAACAAAGTCACCATGACTGGGTGAGGCCCAGATGGGCACCAGATTCACCAGGTCCAGGTGAGGCCCAGGTGGGACCACAGTCATCAGGTCCAGGTGAGGCCCAGGTATATAAGAGAGTATCCAGGTCCCAATGATGCCCAGGTAGAACCAGAGTCACCAGGTCCAGATGAGGCGCAGGAGGGAAGCATATCCACTAGGTTCCGGTGAGGCACAGTTGAGGACCACAGTCACCAGGTCTAGTTGAGGCCTAGAGGGGTACCAGATTCACCTGGTCTAGGTGACATCCACATGGGGACCAGAGTCACCGTGTCAGGGTGAGGTCCAGAGGGGATCCAGCGTAAACATGTCCAGGTGAGGCTCAGGCGTGGGACAGAGTATCCAGATCATAATGGTCCACAGGTGAGAACCAGAGTCACCAGATCTGGGTGAGGCCCAGTTAAGATCAGAGTCACCAGTTCCAGGTGAGGCCAAGAAGGAGTCCACAGCAAACAGGTCCAGGTGGGGAACAAAGTCCCCAGGACTGGGTGAGGCACAGATACGGACCAGATTCACCAGGTCCAGGTTAATCCCAGGTGTTGAACAGACTTACCAGTTCCGGGTGACGACCAGGTAAGTAGCAGATTCAACAGGTCTAAATGAGGCCCACATGGGGACCTGAGTCACCAGGTATTGGTGAGGCCAGGTGGCAAGGAACTCCCCAGGTCCATGTGAGGCCAACCCGCAGGCCATGCAGAGGAACCATGTCCCGATGATACCCAGGTAAGGACGAGAGATACCACATCCAGGTGAGACCAACCTGCAGGCCATGCAGTGTAAACATGTCTCAATGATGCCCAGGTAGGGACTAGAGTCACCAGGTCAGGGTGAGTCCCAGAGAGGTTCCAGAATCATCATGTCCAGGTGAGGCTCAGGTGAGGAACAGAGTCACCAGGTACCAATGATGCCCAGGTGAGGACCAGAGTCACCAGATCTGGGTGACGCGCAGATAGGTTTAGAGTCACCAGTTCCAGGTGAGGCCAAGAAAGAGTCCACAGCAATCAGGTCCAGGTGGGGAACAAAGTCACCAGGACTGGGTGAGGCCCAGATGGGGACCAGATTCACCAGGTCCAGGTGAGGCCCAGTTGAGGACCAGTGTCCCCAGCTCCGGGTGGGTCCCAGAGGTGGACCAGAGTCACCCGGTTCTGGTGATATCCAGGTGGGGACCACAGTCACCACGTCAGGGTGAGCCCCGGAGGGGGATGAGAATCACTAGGTCCAGGTGAGGCCCCGATGTGGAACTGAAACCAGGTCCATGGTGCCCATATGAGGACCTGAGTCAGCAGGTCCAGGTGAGGTCCCTGTGGGAACCAGTCACCTCGTCCAGGTGATGGCCAGGTGGGACCACAGTCACCAGGTCCAAGTGAGGCCCAGGTATATAAGAGTGTATCCAGGTCGCAATGATGCCCAGGTAAGGACCAGAGTCAACAGTCCAGGAGAGGCCCAAATATGGATCAGAGTCATTTTGTTCCAGGTGATGCCTGATGGAGACCACAGGAATCAGGTCCAGGAAAGCCCCATATGGGAACTAGAGCCACGAGATCCAGGTGAGGTCCTGGTGGGACCACACTCACAAGGTCCAGGTGAGGCGCAGGTGGCAACAGGATTCACCAAGTCCAGGTGAGACCCAGCTGGCGACCAGTCACCAGATACATGTGAGGACAAGCTAAGGACCAGATTAACCAGGCCCAAATGAAGCCCATGGGGTGACCAGAGTCACCAGGTAAGGGTGAGTCCCAGAGGGGGAACCAGAGTAACTAGTTCAGTTTGAGGCCCAGAATGGGTCCAGAGGTCCCTAGTCAGAGTGAGGCCCAGGTGTGGAATAGTGTATCCAGGTCCCAATGATGCCTGGATGAGGACCAGAGTCACTAGGGCCATGCAGGCCCAGATGGGGACAAATCACTAGGTCCTGGTGAGGCATAGAATAAGACCACAGTCAGCAGTATCATTTGATCCCCTTGCGTGAACCAGAGCCACTCTATCCAGCTGAGTCCCAGGTCCATGTGAGGCTCACGTGAGGACCAGATTCATTAGGTCGAATTGAGGCATAGCTGGGGACAAGAGTCACCAGGTTTGGGTGCGGGCTAGGTGGGGCATGATTCAGCAGTTCTGAGTTAGGTCAAAGTGGGGACGAGAGACGCCAGGTCCAGGTGAGGCCAAACTGAGGACCAGAGTCACCGGATCCATGTGAGGTCCATGTTGGAAAGAGAGTCACCAGGTCCAAGAGAGGTCCAGGTGGGGACCAGAGTCACCAGATCCAGGTGAAGTCCAGGTGGGGGGACCAGAGTCACCAGATCCACGTGAAGCCCAGGTGGGGACCAGAGTCACTAGGTCCCGATGACGCCCATGTGAGGACCAGAGTTACCAGGTACACGTGAGTCCCCGGTGGGGATCAGAGGCAACAGGTCCATGACAGCCCTGCTTGGGGACCATGGTCAACAAGTCTACTTGAGGCCCTGGTTTGTAACACAGTAAGCAGGTCCAGGTGAGTACCCGGTGGTGAAAAGAGTCACCACGTCCAGGTGAGTCCCAGGTGGGGACCAGGATCACCAGGTACAGTTGAGGCCCTTGAAAGACCTAGATTGTACTGGCAGAAAAACAGACACATAGATCAGTGAAACAGAATAGAGGATCCAGAAGTGGACCCTGAACTTTATGGGCAACTAATATTCGATAAAGGAGGAAAGACTATCCATTGGAAATAGACAGTCTCTTCAATAAATGGTGCTGGGAAAATTGGACATCCACATGCAGAAGAATGAAACTAGACCACTCTCTTTCACCATACACAAAGATAAACTCAAAATGGATGAAAGATCTAAATGTGAGACAAGATTCCATCAAAATCCTAGAGAAGAACACAGGCAACACCCTTTTTGAACTCGGCCATAGTAACTTCTTGCAAGATACATCCACGAAGGCAAAAGAAACAAAAGCAAAAATGAACTATTCGGACTTCATCAAGATAAGAAGCTTTTGCACAGCAAAGGATACAGTCAACAAAACTCAAAGACAACCTACAGAATGGGAGAAGATATTTGCAAATGACATATCAGATAAAGGACTAGTTTCCAAGATCTATAAAGAACTTATCAAACTCAACACCAAAGAAACAAACAATCCAATCATGAAATGGGCAAAAGACATGAACAGAAATCTCACAGAGGAAGACATAGACATGGGCAACATGCACATGAGAAAATGCTCCGCATCACTTGCCATCAGGGAAATACAAATCAAAACCACAATGAGATACCACCTCACACCAGTGAGAATGGGGAAAATTAACAAGACAGGAAACAACGAATGTTGGAGAGGATGCGGAGAAAAGGGAATCCTCATACACTGTTGGTGGGAATGTGAACTGGTGCAGCCACTCTGGAAAACTGTGTGGAGGTTCCTCAAACAGTTAAAAATATACCTGCCCTACGACCCAGCAATTGCACTGTTGGGGATTTTCCCCAAAGAGACAAATGCAATGAAACGCCGGGACACCTGCACCCCGATGTTTATAGCAGCAATGGCCACGATAGCCAAACTGTGGAAGGAGCCTCGGTGTCCAACGAAAGATGAATGGATAAAGAAGATGTGGTTTATGTATACAATGGAATATTACTCAGCTATCAGAAATGACAAATACCCACCATTTGCTTCAACGTGGATGGAACTGGAGGGTATTATGCTGAGTGAAGTAAGCCAGTCGGAGAAAGACAAACATTATATGTTCTCATTCATTTGGGGAATATAAATAATAGTGAAAGGGAATATAAGGGAAGGGGGAAGAAATGTGTGGGAAATAACAGAAAGGGAGACAGAACGTAAAGACTGCTAACTCTGGGAAACGAACTAGGGGTGGTAGAAGGGGAGGAGGGCGGGGGGTGGGAGTGAATGGCTGACGGGCACTGGGGGTTATTCTGTATGTTAGTAAATAGAACACCAATAATAAAAAATAAATTAAAAAAAAAAAGAAAAAAGAAAGAACCAGAGTCAACAGGTCGAAGTCAAGCGCAGGTGGCAACCAGGGTCAGCAGGTCCAAGTCAGGCCAAAGTGGGATTCACAGTCATTAGGGCACGGTGAGACCCAGAGGGGGAGCAGAGTCACATGGTCCAGGTGAGGCCCATTTGTGGAACACAGTCACCAGCCCCAATTGTGCCCAGTTGAGGACCATGGTCAACAGGGCCAGGTGAGGCCCAGATGGGGACCGGAGTCCCCAAATCCAGGTGGAGACCAGGTGGGGACCACAGTCACCAGATCCAGGGTAGTCTCAGGTGCAGACCAGAATCACCAAGTCCAGGTGAGGTGCAGGTGGCAACCACACTCACCAGTTCCCGGTGAGGCCCTGGTGGGGACCAGAGTCACGAGGTACATGAGAAGCTAGAAACACTGCAGCCACTAGGTCCACAGGATGTCCACGTGGGAACGAGAATCACCAGTTACAGGTGAGGACCAGGTGGGGATCCGACTCACCAAGTCCAGGTGAGACCAAGGTGGGAACGAGTGTCACCATGTCCAGATGTGGCCCAGGTGAAGACCAGAGTTAATAGGTCCGGCTGGGTCACTGTTAGTGAACAGTGTAACCATATCCTGATGGTACCCAGGTGGGTACCAGAGACACCAGGTACTGGTGAGGCCCAGGTGGGACCAGAGATATGAGGTCCAGGTGAGGTCCCGATGGGAACCACAGACACCAGGTCTGGTGAGGCCATGCTTAGGATCAGAGTCACCAGTTACTGGTGAGGCCCAGGTGGAGCCAGAGTCACCTGGTACAGAAGAGGACAAAGTCAGGACCAGAGTTACCAGGATCAGGTTAGTCCCAGTGGGGAATAGAGTAACCATGTCCCGATGATGCCCAGGTAGAACCAGAGTCACCAGGTCCAGATGAAGAGCAGGTGGGGAGCATATTCTCTAGGTCTCGGTGAGGCGCACGTGAGGACCAGAATCCCCAGGTCTAGTTGAGGCCTAGAGGGGTACCAATTCACCTGGTCTAGGTGACATCCAGATGGGGAGCAGAGTCACCAGGTCAGGGTGAGGCCCAGAGGGGATCCAGAGTCATCATGTCCAGGTGAGGCTCAGGTGTGGAACAGAGATCCATGTCATAAAGTTCCACAGGTGAGGACCAGAGTCACCAGATCTGGGTGAGGCCGAGTTAGGATCAGAGTCACCAGTTCCAGGTGAGGCCAAGAAGGAGTCCACAGCAATCAGGTCCAGGTGGGGAACAAAGTCACGAGGAATGGGTGAGGCCCAGATGGGGACCAGATTCACCAAGTCCAGGTGATTCCCAGGTGGTGACCAGAGTTACTAGTTCCGGGTGAGGACCAGGTAAGGACCAGATTCACCAGGTCCAAGTGAGGCCCACGTGGACCTGTGTCACCAAGCATGGGGGAGGCCCAGGTGGCAACCCCACTCCCCAGGTCCAGGTGAGGCCAAACTGCAGGCCATGCAGGGGAACCATGTCCCGATGATGCCCAGGTAGGGACGAGAGTTACCAGGTCCAGGTGAGCCAACCTGCAGGCCATGCAGTGGAACCATGTCCCGATGATGCCCAGGTAGGGGCCAGAGTCACCAGGTCCAAATGAGGCCCAGATGGAGCATATTCACTAGGTCCAGTGAGGCCCAGTTGAGTACCACTGTCACCAGATCTGGTTGAGGCTTAGAGGGGTACCAGAGTCACCAGGTCCAGGTGACATCCAGATGGGGACCAGAGGCATCAGGTCAGGGAGAGTCCCAGAGTGGTTCCAGAGTCATCATGTCCAGGTGAGGCTCAGGCGTGGAACAGAGTCACTAGGTACCAGTGATGCCCAGGTGAGGCCCAGAGTCACCAGATCTGGGTGTCGCGCAGATAGGATCAGAGTCACCAGTTCCAGGTGAGGCCAAGAAAGAGTCCACAGCAATCAGGTCCAGGTGGGGAACAAAGTCACCAGGACTGGGTGAGGCCCAGATGGGGACCAGATTCACCAGGTCCAGGTGAGGCCCAGGTGGTGACCAGAGTCCCCGGGTCTGCGACAGGACCAGGTAAGGACCAGATTCACCAAGTCCAAGAGGCCCACGAGGGGAATTGAGTCACCAGGTATGTGTTAGTCCCAGGTGGCAACTCCACTCACCAGGTCAAGGTGAGGACAACCAGCAGGCCAGAGTCACCAGATCCAGGTGAGGCCCTAGTGGGGACCAGTGTCACCAGGTAAATGTGAGTCTACAAGAACACCACAGTCACCAGGTCCAGGTGTGGTTCATGTGGGAACGAGAATCACCAGGTACAGGTGAGACCCATGTGGGCACCACAGTAACCAGGTCCAAACTGAGGCCTAGGTGGGGGGAACAGAGTCATCAGGAGCAGTTGAGGCCAAAGTGTGGAGCAAAGTTATCATGTGGAGGTGAGGCCCAGGTGGGGAAGAGAGTAACCATGTCCCATTGATGCCAGGTGGGAAAAGAGTCACAAGGTCCAGACGAAGCCTAAGTGAGGAGTAGATTCAACAGGTCCTGTTGAGGCCCAGTTGAGGACCAGTGCCCCATCTCTGGGTGAGTCCCAGAGGGGGACCACAGTCACCAGGTTCTGGTGATATCCAGGTTGGGTCCAGAGTCACCACGTCAGGGTGAGGCCCAGAGGGGGACGAGAATCACTAGGTCCAGGTGAGGCCCCGATGTGGAACTGAGAAACCAGGTCCCATGATGCCCATATGAGGACCTGAGTCACGAGGTCCAGCTGAGGTCCCTGTGGGAACCAGTCACCTCGTCCCGGTGAGGTCCAGGTGGGACCACAATCACCAGGTCCAGGTGAGGACCAGGTATATAAGAGAGTATCCAGGCCCCAATGATGCCCAGGTAAGACCAGAGTCAACAGGTCCAGGAGAGGCAACAATATGCATCAGAGTCATTGTGTTCCAGGTGAGACCTGATGGAGACCACAGGAACCAGGTCCAGGAGAGACCCATATGGGAACCAGAGCCACCAGATCCAGGTGACTTTCAGGTGGGATCACAGTCACAAGGTCCAGGTGAGGCACAGGTGGCAACAGGATCCACCATGTCCCTATGATGCCCAAGTAGGGACCAGAGTTACCAGGTCCAGGGGAGGCCAACCTGCAGGCCATGCAGAGGAACCGTGTCCCGATAATGCCCAGGTAGGCACCAGAGTTACGAGTTGCAGGTGAGGCCCTAATGGGGACCGGAGTCACCAGGTAAATGTGAGTCTACAAGAACACCACAGTCACCAGGTCCAGGTGTGGTTCATGTGGGAACAAGAGTCACCAGGTCCAGGTGAGACCCAGGTGGGGACCAGAGTCACCAGGTCCAGATTAAGGACTAGGTGGGGGAGCAGAATGATCAGGACCAATTGAGGCCAAAGTCCGGAGCAAAGTTATCATGTCCAGGTGAGGCCCAGGTGGGGAACAGAGTAACCATGTCCCCTTGATGCCAGGTGGGAAAAGAGTCACAAGGTCCACACGAGGCCTAAGTGAGGAGTAGATTCACTAGGTCCTGTTGAGGCCCAGTTGAGGAGCCGTGTCCCCAGCTCCGGGTGAGTCCCAGAGGGGGACCAGAGTCACCCGTTCTGGTGATATCCAGCTGGAGACCAGAGTCACTACGTCAGGGTGAGGCCTAGAGGGGGACGAGAATCACTAGGTCCAGGTGAGGCCCCGATGTGGAACTGAGAAACCAGGTCCCATGATGCCCATATGAGGACCTGAGTCACCAAGTCCAGGTGAGGTCCCTGTGGGAACCATGCACCTCGTCCAAGTGAGGCCCAGGTGGGACCACCGTCACCAGGTCCAGGTAAGGCCCAGGTATATAAGTGAGTATCCAGGTCCCAATGAGGCAAGGTAAGGACCAGAGACAACAGATCCAAGATAGGTTCAAATATGGATAAGAGTCATTGTGTTCCAGGTGAGGCCAGATGGAGACCACAGGAACCAGGTCCAGGAGAGCCCAATAGGGAACCAGAGCCACCAGATCCATGTGAGGTCCAGGTGGCAACACAGTCACAAGTTCCAGGTGAGGCGCAATTGGCAACAGGATTCACCAAGACCAGGGGAGGCCCAGGTGGCGACCAGTCACCACGTCCAGGTGCTGACCAGCTAAGGTCCAGATTCACCAGGCCCAAGAGAAGCCAAAGGGGTGACCAGAGTCACCAGGTAAGGGTGAGGCCCAGAGTGGGTACCAGAGTAACCAGTTTATTTTGAGGCCCAGAATGGGACCAGAGGTCCCTGGTCAGAGTGAGGCCCAGGTTGGAATAGAGTATCCAGGTCCCAATGATGCCTGGGTGAGGAACAGAGTTACTAGGGCCATGCAGGCCCAGATGGGGAACAGAATCACTAGCTCCTGGTGAGGCATAGAATAAGACCAAAGTCAGCAGTATCAGGTGAGCCCCTTGTGGGCACCAGAGCCACACTATCCAGCTGAGTCCCAGGTCCATGTGAGACCCACGTGAGGACCAGATTCATCAGGTCGAATTGAGGCATAGCTGAGGACAAGAGTCACCAGGTCTGGGTGCGGCCTAGTTGGGACAAGATTCAGCAGTTCTGAGGTAGGTCAAAGTGGGGACAAGAGTCAACAGGTCCAGGTGAGGCCAAACTGAGGACGAGAGTCACCAGGTCCAGGTGAGGTCCAGGTGGGGACCAGTGTCATCAGATCCAGGTGAAGTCCAGGTGGGAACCAGAGTCACGAGATCCAGGTGAAGTCCAGGTGGGGACCAGAGTCGCTAGGTCCAGATGAGGCCTTGGTGAGGACCAGAGTTACCAGGTACACGTGAGGCCCTGGTGGGGATCAGAGGCAACAGGTCCATGTGAGGCCGGCTTAGGGACCATGGTCAACAGATCTACTTGAGGCCCAGGTGTGGAACACAGTAAGCAGGTCCAGGTGATTCCCCGGTGGTGACAAGTGTCACCACGTCCTGGTGTGGCCCAGGTGGGGACCAGAATCACCAGGTACAGTGGAGGCCCTTGAAAGAACCAGAGTCAACAGTTCGAGGTCAGGCGCAGGTGGCAACCAGGGTGAACAGGTCCAAGTAAGGCCAAAGTGAGGTTCACAGTAACTAGGGCACGTGAGACTCAGAGGGGGACCAGAGTGACCTGATCCAGGTGAGGTCCAGTTGTGGAACACACTCACCGGGTCCCAAATTTGCCCAGTTGAGGACCATGGTCAACAGGGCCAGGTGAGGCCCAGATGGGGACCGGAGTCCCGAAATCCAGGTGAATCCCAGGTGGGGACCACAGTCACCAGATCCAGGGTAGTCTCAGGTGCAGACCAGAATCACCAGGTCCAGGTGAGGTGCAAGTGAAACCAAACTCACCAGGACCCGGTGAGGCCCTGGTGGGGATCAGAGTCACGAGGTACATGAGAAGCTAGGAACACTGCAGCCACCAGGTCCACATGATGTTCATGTGGGAACGAGAATCACCAGGTACAGGTGAGGACCAGGTGGGCATCCGACTCACCATGTCCAGGTGAGTCCCAGGTGGGAACCAGTGTCACCATGTCCAGGAGTGGCCCAGGTGAAGACCAGAGTTGATAGGTCCGGCTGGGTCACTGTTAGTGTACAATATAACCATATCCTGATGCTACCCAGGTGGGTACCAGAGACACCAGGACCTGGTGAGCCCCAGGTGGGACCAGAGACTTGAGGTCCAGGTGAGGTCCCGATGGGAACCACAGTCACCAGGTCAGGTGAGGCCATGCTTAGGATCAGAGTCACCAGTTACAGGTGAGGCCCAGGTGGAGCCAGAGTCACCATGTCCAGATGAGGCGAAGATGGGGAGCATATTCACTACGTCCCGTTGAGGCCCAGTAGAGGACCAGAGTCACCAGGTCTAGTTGAGGCCTAGAGGGGTACCAGATTCACCTGGTCTAGGTGCCGTCCAGATGGGGACCAGTTTCACCATGTCAGGGAGAGGACCAGAGGGGATCCAGAGTCATCATGTCCAGGTGAGTCTCAGGTGTGGAACAGAGTATCCAGGTCATAATGATCCACAGGTGAGGACCAGAGTCAACAGATCTGGGTGAGGCCGAGTTAGGATCAGAGTCAACAGTTCCAGGTGAGGCTAAGTAGGAGTCCACAGCAATCAGGGCCAGGTGGGGAAAAAAGTCACCAGGACTGGGTGAGGCCCAGATGGGGACACAGATTCACCAGGTCCATGTGATTCCCAGGTGGTGACCAGAGATACCAGATTCACCAGGTCCAGGTGATCCCCAGGTGGTGAGCAGAATTACCAGCTACACCAGGTCCAAGTGAGGCCCACGTAGTGGCCTGTGTCACCAGGTATGTGTGAGGCCCAAGAGGCAACCCCACTCACCAGTTCCAGGTGAGGCCTACCTGCAGGCCATGCAAAGCAACCGGGTCCCGATAATGCCAAGGTAGGGACCAGAGTTACCAGGTCCAGGTGAGGCCAACCTGCAGGCCATGCAGTAGAAATAGGTCCCCATGATGCCCTGGTAGGGACCAGAGTAACCAGGTCCAAATGAGGCCAAGATGGAGCATATTCACTAGGACCAACCGAGGCCCAGTTGAGGACAAGAGAAACCAGATCTGGTTGAGGCCTAGAGGGGTACCAGAATCCCCTGGTCCAGGTGACATCCAGATGGGGACCAGAGTCACCAGGTCAGGGTGAGGCCCAGAGTGGTTCCAGAGTCATCATGTCCAGGTGAGGCTCAGGTGTGGAACAGAGTCACCAGGTACCAATGATGCCCGGGTGAGGACCAGAGTCACCAGGCCTGAGTCACGCGCAGAGAGGATAAGAGTCACCAGTTCCAGGTGAGGCCAAGAAAGAGTCCAAAGCAATCAGGTCCAGGTGTGGAACAAAGTCACCAAGACTGGGTGAGGCCCAGATGGAGAAGAGATTCACCAAGTCCAGGTTAGGCCCAGGTGGTGACCAGAGTCCCTGGGTCTGGGAGAGGACCATGTAAGGACCAGATTTACCAGGTCAAAGAGGACCACGTGTGTTCCTGAGTCACCAGGTATGGCTGAACCTCAGGTGGCAACCCCACTCACCAGGTCCAGATGAGGCCAACCGACAGGCCACAGTCAGCAGAACCAGGTGAGGCCCTAGTGGGGACCGGTGTCACCAGGTAAATGTGAGTATACAAGAACACCACAGTCACCAGGTCCAGGTGTGGTTCATGTGGGAACGAGAGTCACCAGATTCAGGTGAGACCCAGGTGGGGACCACAGTCACCAGGTCCAGATTGAGGCCTAGGTGGGGGACCAGAGTCATCAGGACCAGTTGAGGCCAAAGTGTGGATAAAAGTTATCATGTTCATGTGAGGCCAAGGTGGGGAACAGAGTAACCATGTCCCATTGATGCCAGATGGGAAAAGAGTCACAAGGTCCAGACGAGGCCTAAGTGAGGAGTAGATTCACCAGGTCCTGTTGAGGACGAGCTGAGGACCAGTGTCCCCAGCTCCGGGTGAGTCCCAGAGGGGGACCAGAGTCACCCGGTTCTGGTGATATCCAGGTGGGGACCGGAGTCACCAGGTCAGAGTGAGGCCAAGAGGGGGACAAGAATCACTAGGTCCAGGTGAGGCCCCGATGTGGAACTGAGAAACCAGGTCCCATGATGCCCATATGAGGACCTGAGTCACCAGGTCCAGGTGAGGTCCCTGTGGGAACCAGTCACCTCGTCCAGGTGAGGTCCAGGTGGGACCACAATCGCAAGGTCCAGGTGAGGCGCAGGTGGCAACAAGATTCACCAAGTCCAGGTGAGGCCAAGGTGGCGACCAGTCACCAGATCCAGGTGCGGAACAGATAAGGACCAGATTCTCCAGGCCCAAGTGAAGCCCAACGGGTGACCAGAGTCACCAGGTCAGGGTGAGGGCCAGAGGGGGAACCAGAGTAACCAGTTTAGTTTGAGGCCCAGAATGGGACCAGAGGTCCCTGGTCAAAGTGAGGCCCAGGTGTGGAATAGAGTATCCAGGTCCCAGTGACGCTGGGTGAGGACCAGAGTCACTAGGGCCATGCAGGCCCAGATGGGGAACAGAATCACTAGGTCCTAGTGAGGCATAGAATAAGACCACATTCAGCACTATCAGGTGAGCCCCTTGTGGGAACCAGAGCCACTCTATCCAGCTGAGTCCCAGGACCATGTGAGGCCCACGTGAGGACCAGATTCATCAGGTCGTGTTCAGGCATAGCTGGGGACAAGAGTCACCAGGTCTGGGTGCGGCCTAGGTGGGGCAAGATTCAGCAGTTCTGAGTTAGGTCAAAGTGGGGACGAGAGACACCAGGTCCAGGTGAGGCCAAACTGAGGATCAGAGTCACCAGATCCAGGTGAGGTCCATGTTGGAAAGAGAGTCACGAGGTCCAGGAGAGGTCCAGGTGGAGTCCAGAGTCACGAGATCCAGGTGAAGTCCAGGTGGGGACCAGAGTCACCAGATCCATGTGAAGCCCAGATGGGGACCAGAGTCACTAGGTCCAGATGAGGCCCAGGTGAGGACTAGAGTTACCAGGTACACGTGAGGACCCGGTGGGGATCAGAGTCAACAGGTCCATGTGAGGCCGGCTTGGGGACCATGGTCAACAGGTCTACTTGAGGCCCAGGTGTGGAACACAGTAAGGAGGTCCAGGTGACTACCCATTGGTGACAGGAGTCACCACGTCCAGGTGTGGCCCAGGTCCGACCAGGATCACCAGGTCCAGGGAAGGCCCTTGAAAGAACCAGAGACAACAGTTCGAGGTCAGGCGCAGGTGGCAACCAGGGTCAGCAGGTCGAAGCCAGGCCAAAGTGGGGTTCACAGTCACAAGGGCACGGTGAGACCCAGAGGGGGACCAGAGTCACCTGGTCCAGGTGAGGTCCAGTTGTGGAACACAGTCACAGGGTCCCAATTTTGCCCAGTTGAGGACCATGGTCAACAGAGCCAGGTGAGGCCCAGATGGGGACCGGAGTCCCCAAATCCAGGTGAAGCCCAGGAGGGAACCACAGTCACCAGATTCAGGGTAGTCTCTGGTGCAGACCAGAATCACCAGGTCCAGGTGAGGTGCAGGTGGCAACCACACTCACCAGGTCCCGGTGAGGCCCTGGTGGGGACCAGAGTCACGAGGTACATGAGAAGCTAGAAACACTGAAGCCACCAGGTCCACGTGATGTCCATGCTGGAATGAGAATCACCAGTTACACGTGAGGACCAGGTGGGGATCCGACTCACCATGTCCAGGTGAGACCCAGGTTCGAACCAGTGTCACCATGTCCAGGTGTGGCCCAGGTGAAGTCCAGAGTTAATAGGTCTGGCTGGGTCACTATTAGTGAACAGTGTAACCATATCCTGATGCTACCTAGGTGGGTACCAGAGACACCAGGTCCTGGTGAGGCCCAGGTGTAACCGGAGACATGAGGTCCAGGTGAGGTCCCGATGGGAACCACAGTCACCAGGTCAGGTGAGGCCATGCTTAGGATCAGAGTCACCAGGTACAGGTGAGGCCCAGGTGGAGCCAGAATCTCCTGGTACAGAAGAGGCCAAAGTCAGGACCAGAGTTACCAGGATCAGGTCAGTCCCAGTGGGAAATACAGTAACCATGTCCCAATGATGCCCAGGTAGAACCAGAGTCACCAGGTCCATCGAGGCGCAGGTGGGGAGAATATTCACTAGGTCCAGGTGAGGCCCAGATGAGGACCAGAGTCACCAGGTCTAGTACGCCTAGAGGGGTACCACATTCACCTGGTCTAGGGGGCATCCAGATGGGGACCAGAGTCACCATGTCAGGGTGAGGCCCAGAGGGCATCCAGAGTCATCATGTCCAGGTGAGGTTCAGGTGTGGAACAGAGTATCCAGGTCATAATGGTCCACAGGTGAGGACCAGAGTCACCATATCTGGGTGAGGCCCAGTTAGAAGCAGAGTCACAAGTTCCAGGTGAGGCCAAGAATTAGTCCACAGCAATCAGGTCCAGGTGGGGAACAAAGTCACCAGGACTGGGTGAGGCCCAGATGGGGACCAGATTCACCAGGTCCAGGTGATTCCCAGGTGGAGACAAGGGTTACCAGTTCCGGGTGAGGACCAGGTAAGGACCAGATTCACCAGGTCCAAGTGAGGCCCACGTGGGACCTGTGTCACCAGGTATGGGTGAGGCCCAGGTGGCAAGCCCACTCTCCAGGTCTAGGTGAGGCCAACCTGCAGGTCATGCAGAGGAACCGTCTCCCGATGATGCCCAGGTAGGGACCAGAGGTACGAGGTCCAGGTGACGCCAACCTGCAGGCCATGCAGAGGAACCGTGTCCCGATGATGCCCAGGTAGGGACCAGAGTTACCAGGTCAAGAAGAGGCCAACCTGCAGACCATTATGTGGAACCATGTCCCGATGTTACCCACATAGGGACCAGAGTCACCAGGTCCAAATGAGGCCCAGATAGAGCATATTCACTAGGTCCAAGTGAGGCCCAGTTGAGGACCAGAGTCACCAGATCTGGTTGAGGCCCAGAGGGGTACCAGATTCACCTGGTCTAGGTGACATCCAGATGGGGACCAGAGTAACCATGTCATGGTGAGGCCCAGAGGGGATCCAGAGTCAACATGTCCAGGTGAGGCTCAGGTGTGGAACAGAGTATCCAGGTCATAATGGTCCACAGGTGAGGACCAGAGTCACCAGATCTTGGAAAGACCCAGTTAGGATCAGAGTTACCACTTCCAGGTGAGGCCAAGAAGATGTCCACAGCAATCAGGTCCAGGTGGGGAACAAAGTCAGGTCTAGGTGATGCCCAGGTGGTGACCAGATTTACCAGTTCCGGGTGAGGACTAGGTAAGGACCAAATTCACCAGGTCCAAGTGAGGCCCACGTGGGGACCTCTGTCACCAGGCATGGGTAAGACCCAGGTGGGAACTCCACTCACCAGGTCAAGATGAGGCCAAACTGAGGACCAGAGTCACCAGATCCAGGTGAGGTCCATGTTGGAAAGAGAGTCACCAGGTCCAGGAGAGGACCAGGTGTGGACCAGAGTCACCAGATCAGGTGAAGCCCAGTTGGGGACCAGAGTCACTAGGTCCGGTTGAGGCCCAGGTGAGGACCAGAGTTACCAGGTACACGTGAGGCCTCGGTGGGGATCAGAGGCAACAGGTCCATGTGAGGCCGGCTTGGGGACCATGGTCAACAGGTCTACTTGAGGCCCAGGAGTTGAACATAGTAAACAGGTCCAGGTGAGTCCTCCGTGGTGAAAAGTGTCACCATGTCCAGATGAGGCCCTGGTGGGGACCAGGATCACCAGGTACAGGGGAGGACCTTGAAATAACCAGAGTCAACAGTTCGAGGTCAGGCGCAGGTGGCAACAAGTGTCAGGAGGTCCAAGTCAGGCCAAAGTGGGTTTCACAGTCACTAGGGAACGGTGAGACCTAGAGGGGGACCAGAGTCATGTGGTCCAGGTGAGGTCCAGTTGTGGAACACAGTCACCGGGTCCGATTTTGCCCAGGTGAGGACCATGGACTAAAGGGCCAGGTGAGGCCCAAGTGGGGACCGGAGTCCCCAAATCCAGGTGAAGCCCAGGTTGGGACCACAGTCACCAGATCCAGGGTAGTCTCAGGTGCAGACCAGAATCACCAGGTCCAGGTGAGGCGGAGGTGGCAACCACACACACCAGGTCCCGGTGAGTCCTTGGTGGGGACCAGAGTCACGAGGTACATAAGAAGCTAGAAACACTGCAGCCACCAGGTCCACATGATGTCCATGTGGGAACGAGAATCACCAGTTACAGATGAGGACCAGGGGGGGATCCGACTCACCATGTCCAGGTGAGACCCAGGTGGGAACCAGTGTCACCATGTCCAGGTGTGGCCCAGGTGAAGACCAGAGTTAATAGTTCCGGCTGTGTCACTGTTAGTGAACAGTGTAACCATATCCTGATGCTACCCAGGTGGGTGGCAGAGACACCAGATCCTGGTGAGGCCTAAGTGGGACCAGAGACATGAGGTCCAGGTGAGGTCCCGATGGGAACCACAGTCACCAGGTCAGGTGAGGCCATGCTTATGTCAGAGTCACCAGTTACAGATGAGGCCCAGGTGGAGCCAGACTCACCTGGAACAGAAGAGGCCAAAGTCAGGACCAGAGTTACCAGGATCAGGTCACTCCAATTGGGAATAGAGTAACCATGTCCCGATGATGCCAAGGTAGAACCAGAGTCACCAGGCCCAGATGTGGCGCAGGTGGGGAGCATGTTCACTAGGTCTCGTTGAGGCCCAGTTGAGGACCAGAGTCACCAGGTCTAGGTGAGGCCTAGAGGGGTGCCAGATTTACCTGGTCTGGTGACAACCAGATGGGGTCCAGAGTCCCCAAGTCAGGCTGAGGCCCAGAGGGGATCCAGAGTCAACATATCCAGGTGAGGCTCAGGTGTGGAACAGAGTATCCAGGTCATAATGGTCCACAGGTGAGGACCAGAGTCACCAGATCTGGGTGAGGCCCAGTTAGCATCAGAGTCAGCAGTTCCAGGTTAGCCAAGAAGGAGTCCACAGCAATCAGGTGCAGGTGGGGAAGAAAGTCAACAGGCCTGGGTGAGGCCCAGATGGGGACCAGATTCACCAGGCCCAGGTGATTCCCATGTGGTGACCAGAGTTTCCAGTTCCGGGTGACCACCAGGTAAGGACCAGATTCACCAGGTCCAAGTGAGGCCCACGTGGGGACCTGTGTCACTAGGCAAGGGTGAGGCCCAGTTGACAAACCCACTCACCAGTTCCAGGTGAGGCCAACCTGCAGGCCAAGCAGAGGAACCGTGTCCCGATGAAACCCAGGTAGGGATCAGAGTTACCAGGTCCAGGTGAGGCAAACCAGCAGGCCATGCAGTGGAACCATTTCCCGATGATGCCCAGTGAGTGACCAGAGTTTCCAGGTCCAGGTGAGGCCAACCTGCAGGTCATGCAGTGGAACCATGTCCCGATGATACCCAGGTAGGGACCCGAGTCACCAGGTCCAAATGAGGCCCAGACGGAGCATATTCACTAGGTCCAGGTGAGGCCCATTTGAGGACCAGAGTCACCAGACCTGGTTGAGGCCCAGAGGGGTACCATAATCCCCTAGTCCAGGTGACATCCATATGGGGACCAGAGTAACCAGGTCAGGTTGATAGCCAGAGATGTTCCAGAGACATCATGTCCAGGGGAGCCTCAGGTATGGAACAGAGTCACCAGGACCAATGATGCCCAGGTGAGGACCAGAGTTACCAGGTACACGAGAGGCCCCGGTGGGGATCAGAGGCAACAGGTCCATGTGAGGCCGGCTTGGGGACCATGGTCAACAGGTCTACTTGAGGCTCAGGTGTGGAACACAGTAACCAGGTCTAGGTGAGTAACCGGTGGTGACAAAAGTTACCACGTCCAGGTGAGGCCCAGGTGGGGACCAGGATCACCAGGTCCAGGGGAGGCCCTTGAAAGTACCAGAGTCAACAGTACGATGTCAGTCGCAGGTGGGAACCAGGGTCAGCAGGTCCAAGTCAGGCCAAAGTTGGATTCACAGTCACCATGGCACGGTGAGACCCAGAGGGGGACCAGAGTCGCCTGGTCCAGGTGAGGTCCAGGTGTGGAACACAGTCACCAGGTCCCAATTTTGCCCAGTTGAGTACCATGGTCAACAGGGCCAGGTGACGCCCAGATGGGGACCGGAGTCCCCAAATCCAGGTGAAGCCCAGGTGGAGACCACAGTCACCAGATCCAGGGTAGTCTCAGGTGCAGGCCAGAATCACCAGGTCCAGGTGAGGTGCAGGTGGCAACCACACACACCAGGTCCCGGTGAGGCCCTGGTGGGGACCAGAGTCACGAGGTACATGAGAAGCTAGAAACACTGCAGCCTCCAGGTCCACATGATGTCCATGTGGGAACGACAATCACCAGTTACAGGTGAGACCAGGTGGAGCCAGAGTCACCTGGTACAGAAGAGGCCAAAGTCAGGACCAGAGTTACCAGGATCATGTCAGTCCCAGTGTGGAATAGAGTAACCATGTCCCGATGATGCCCAGGTAGAACCAGAGTCACCAGCTCCCGATGAGGTGCAGGTGGGGAGCATATTCACTAGGTCCCGGTTAGGCCAAGTTGAGGACCAGAGTCACCAGGTCTAGTTGAGGCTTGGAGGGGTAACATATTCACCTGGTCTAGGTGACATCCAGATGGGGACCAGAGTCACCATGTCAGGCTGAGGCCCAGAGGGGATCCAGAGTCATCATGTCCAGGTGAGGCTCAGGTGAGGAACAGAGTATCCAGGTCATAATGGTCCATAGGTGAGGACCAGAGTCACCAGATCTGGGTGAGGCCCAGTTAGGATCAGAGTCACTAGTTCCAGGTGAGGGCCATAAGGAGTACACAGCAATCAGGTCCAGGTGGGAAAAAGTCACCAGGACTGGATGAGGCCCAATGGGGACCAGAATCACAATGTCCAGGTGATTCCCAGGTGATGACCAGAGATACCAGTTCCGGGTGAGGACAAGGGAAGGACCAGATTCAACAGGTCCACGTGAGGCCCACGTTGGGACCTGTGTCACCAGGCATGGGTGAGTCTCAGGTGAAATCCCCACTCACTAGGTCCAAGTGAGGCAAACCTGCAGGCCATGCCGAGTTACCATGTCCTGATGATGCCCAGGTGGGGTCTAGAGTTATCAGGTCCAGGTGAGGCGCACTTGCAGGCCATGCAGTGGAACCATGTCCCGGTAATGCCGAAGTAGGGATCAGAATCACCATGTCCAGATGAGGCCCAGATGGAGCATATTCACTAGGTCTAGGTGAGGCCCAGTTGAGGACCAGAGTCACCAGATCTGGTTGAGCCCTATAAGGGTACCAGAATCACCTGGTTCAGGTGACAACGAGATGGGGACCAGAGTCACCAGGTCAGGGTGAGGCCCAGAGAGATTCCAGAGACATCATGTCCAAGTGAGGCTCAGGTGTGGAACAGAGTCATCAGGTACCAATGATGCAAAGTTGAGGACCAGATTCACTAGGTCTGGGTGACGCGCAGATAGGATCAGAGTCACCAGTTCCAGGTGAGGCCAAGAAGGCGTCCACAGCAATCAGGTCCATGTGGGGAACAAAGTCACGAGGACTGGATGAGGCCCAGATGGGGACCAGATTCACCAGGCCCAGGTGATTCCCAGGTGGTAACCAGAGTTACCAGTTCCGGGGAAGGACCAGGTAAGGACCAGATTCACCAGGTCCAATTGAGGCCCACGTGGGGACCTGTGTCACCATGTATGGGTGAGGCACAATTGGCAACCCCACTCACCAGGTACAGGTGAGGCCAACCTGCAGGTGATGGAGAGGAACCGTGTCCAGATGATGCCCCGGTAGGGACCAGAGTTACCAGGTCCAGGTGAGGCCAACCTGCAGGCCATGCAGTGAAACCATGTCCCGATGATGCCCAGGTAGGGACCAGAGTTACCAGGTCCAGGTGAGGCCAACCTGCAGGCCATGCAGTGAAACCATGTCCCGATGATGCCCATTAGAGACCAGGGTCACCAGGTCCAAATGAGGCCCAGATGGAGCATATTCACTAGGTCCAGGTGAGGCCCAGTTGAGGACCAGAGTCACCAGATCTGGTTGAGGCCGAGAGGTGTACAAGAATCCCCTGGTCCAGGTGACATCCAGATGGGGACCACGGTCACCAGGGAAGGGTGAGGCCCAGAGAGGTTCCAGAGTCATCATGTCCAGGTGAGGCTCAGGTGTAGAACAGAGTCACCGGGTACCAATGATGCCCAGGTGAGGACCAGAGTCACCAGGTCTGGGTGACGCGCAGATAGGATCAGAGTCACCAGTTACAGGTGAGGCCAAGAAGGAGTCCACAGCAATCAGGTCCAGGTGGGGAACAAAGTCACCAGGACTGGGTGAGGCCCTGGTCAGGACCAGATTCACCAGGTCCAGGTGATTCCCAGGCGGTGACCAGAGACCCTGGGGCTGGGAGACGACCAGGTAAGGACCAGATTCACCAGGTCCAAGAGGCCCAAGCGGGGACCTGTGTCCCCAGGTACGGGTGAGGCACAGGTTGCAACCAAACTCACCAGATCCAGGAGAGGCCATCCTTCGCGCCATGCAGAGGAACCGTGTCCCGATGATGTACATGTAGGAACCAGAGTTACCAGGTCCAGGTGATGCCAACCTGCAGGCCATGCAGTGGAACATTGTCCCGATGATGCCCAGGTAGGGACCAGAGTCACCAGGTCCAAATGAGGCCCAGATGGAGCATATTCACTAGGTCCAGGTGAGGCCCAGTAGAGGACCAGAGTCAACAGATCTGGTTGAGGCTCAGAGGGGTACCAGAATCACCTGGTCCAGGTGACATCCAGATGGGGACCAGAGTCACCAGGACAGGGTGAGGCCCAGAGAGGTTCCAGAGTCATCATGTCCAGGTGAGGTTCAGGGGTGGAACTGAGTCACCAGGTACCAATGATGCCCAGATGAGGACCAGAGTCACCAGATCTGGGTGACGCGCAGATAGGATCAGAGTCACCAGTTCCAGGTGAGGCAAAGAAAGAGTCCACAGCAATCAGTTCCGGGTGGGGAACAAAGTAACCAGGACTGGGTGAGGCCCAGATGGGGACCAGTTCACCTTGTCCAAGTGAGGCCCAGGTGATGACCAGAGTCCCCAGGTTGGGAGAAGAAGAGGTAAGGACCAGATTCACCAGGTCCAAGAGGCCCACGTGGGGACCTGAGTCACCAGGTATGGGTTACCACAGGTGGCAATCCCACTCACCAGGTCCAGGTGAGGCCAACCTGCAGGCCATGTGCGGAACCATGTCCCGATGATGCCCAGGTAGGGACGACAGTCACCAGGTCCAAATGAGGCCCACATGGAGCATATTCACTATGTCCAGGTGAGGCCCAGTTGAGGACCTGAGTCACCAGATGTGGTTGAGGCCTAGAGGGGTACCAGAATCACCTGGTCCAGGTGACATCCAGATGGGGACCAGAGTCACCAGGGAAGGGTGAGGCCCAGAGAGGTTCCAGAGTCATCATGTTCAGGTGAGGCTCAGGTGTAGAACAGAGTCACCAGGTACCAATGATGCCCAGGTGAGGACCAGAGTCACCAGGTCTGGGTGACCCGCAGATAGGATCAGAATCACCAGGTCCAGGTGAGGCCAAGAAGGAGTCCACAGCAATCAGGTCCAGGTGGGGAACAAAGTCACCAGGACTGGGTGAGGCCCAGATGGGGACCAGATTCACCAGGTCCAGGTGATTCCCAGGTGGTGACCAGAGTTACCAGTTCCGGCTGAGGACCAGGTAAGGACCAGACTCACCAGGTCCAAGTGAGGCCCAAGTGGGTACCTGTGTCCCCAGGTATGGGTGATGCACAGGCGGCAACCACACTCACCAGGTCCAGGAGAGGCCATCCTTCGGGCCATGCATAGGAACCGTGTCCCGATGATTCCCATGTAGCAACCAGAGTTACCAGGTCCAGGTGAGGCCAACCTGCAGGCCATGAAGTGGAACCATGTCCCTATGATGCCCAGGTAGGGACCAGAGTCACCAGGTCCAAATGAGGCCCAGATCGAGCAAATTCACTAGGTCCAGGTGAGGCCCAGTTGAGGACCAGGGTCACCAGATCTGGTTGAGGCCCAGAGGGGTACCAGAATCACCTGGTCAAGGTGATATCCAGATGGGAATCAGAGTCACCAGGTCAGGGTGAGGCCCAGAGAGGTTCCAGAGTCATCATGTCCAGGTGAGGCTCAGGTGTGGAACAAACTCACCAGGTACCAATGATGCCCAGATGAGGACCAGAGTCACCAGATCTGGGTGATGCGCAGATAGGATCAGAGTCACCAGTTCCAGGTGAGGCCAAGAAAGAGTCCACAGCAATCAGGTCCAGGTGCGGAACAAAGTAAACAGGACTGGGTGAGGCCCAGTTGGGGATAAGATTCACCTTGTCCAGGTGAGGCCCAGGTGATGACCAGAGACCCCAGGTTGGGAGAGGACGAGGTAAGGACCAGAATCACCAGGTCCAAGAGGCCGACATGGGGACCTGAGTCACCAGGTATGGGTGAGCCCCAGGTGGCAATCCCACTCACCAGTTCCAGGTGAGGCCAACCTGCAGGCCATCTAGTAGAACCATGTCCGATGATACCCAGGTAGGGACCAGAGTACCAGGTCCAAATGAGGCCAAGATGGAGCATATTCTCTAAGTCCAGGTGAGTCCCAGTTGAGGACCAGAGTCACCAGATCTGGTTGAGGCCTAGAGGGGTACCAGAATCACCTGGTCCAGGTTACATCCTAATGGGGACCAGAGTCACAAGGTCAGGGTGAGGCCCAGAGTGGTTCCAGAGTCATCATGTCCAGGTGAGGCTCAGATGTGGAACAGAGTATCCAGGTCATAATGGTCCACAGGTTAAGACCAGATTCAGCAGATTTATGTGAGGCCCACTTAGGATCAGAGTAACTAGTTCCAGGTGAGGCCAAGAAGGAGTCCACAGCAATCAGGTCCAGGTGGGGAACAAAGTCGCCAGGACTGGGGAGGCCCAGATGGGGACCAGATTCACAAGGTCCAGGAGATTCCCAGATGATGACCGGAGTTACCAGTTCCGGGTGAGGACCAGGTAAGGACCAGATTCACCAGGTCGAAGTGTGGCCCACGTGGGGACCCGTGTCACCAGGTATGGGTGAGACCCAGGTGGCAACCACACTCACCAGGTCCAGGTGAGGCCAACCTGCAGGCAAGGCAGAGTAACCATGTTCCGATGATGCCCAGGTAGGGACCAGAGTTCCAGGTCCAAAGAGGCCCAGATGGATTATATTCACTAGGTCCAGGTGAGGCCCAGGTGAGGACCAGAGTCACCAGATCTGGATGACCCTAGAGGGGTACCAGAATCACCTGGACCAGGTGAAATCCAGATGGGGACCAGAATCACCAGGTCAGGGTGAGGCCTAGAGAGGTTCCAGAGTCATCATGTGCAGGTGTGACTCCGGTGTGGAAGAGAGTATCCAGGTCATAATTTTCCATAGGTGAGGACCAGAGTCACCATATCTGGGTGAGGCCCAGTTAGGATCAGAGTCACCAGTTCCAGGTGAGGTCAAGAAGGAGTCCACAGCAATCAGGTGCAGGTGCGGAACAAAGTCATCAGGACTGGGTGAAGCCCAGATGGGGACCAGATTCACCAGGTCCACGTGATTCCCAGGTGGTGACCAGATTTACCAGATTCACCAAGTCCAGGTGATTCTCAGGTGGTGACCAGAATTACCAGATACACCAGATCCAAGTTAGACCCACGTGGGGACCTGTGTCACCTAGTATGGGTGAGGCCCAAGTGGTAACCCCACTCACCAGGTCCAGGTGAGGCCATCCTGCAGGCCTTGCAGTGGAACCACGTCCCGAAGATGCCCATCTAGGGACTAGAGTTACCAGGTCCAGGTGAGGACAACCTGCAGGCAAGAGTCACCAGATCCAGGTGGGGACCAGAGTCTCCAGGTAAATGTGAGTCTACAAGAACACCACAGTCACCAGGTCCAGGTGTGGTTCATGTGGGAACGAGAGTCACCATGTCCAGGTGAGAGCCTGGTGGGGACCACAGTCACCAGGTCCAGATTGTGGCCTAGGTGGGGGGACGAGAGTCATCAGGACCATTTGAGGCCAAAGTGTGGAGCAAAGTTATCGTGTGCAGGTTAGGCCCAGGTGGGGAACAGAGTAACCGTGTCCTATTGATGCCAGGTGGGAAAAGAGTCACAAGGTCCAGATGAGGCCTAAGTGAGGAGTAGATTCACCAGGTCCGGTTGAGGCTCAGTTGAGGACCAGTGTCCCCAGCTCCGGGTGAGTCCCAGAAGGGGACCAGAGTCACCCGGTTCTGGTGATATCCAGGTGGGGACAAGAGTCACCACGTCATGGTGAGGCCCAGAGGGGGACGAGAGTCACTAGGTCCAGATGAGGACCCGATGTGGAAATGAGAAACCAGGTCCCATGATGCCCATATGAGGACCTGAGTCACCAGGTCCAGGTTAGGTCCCTGCAGGAACCAGTCACCCCGTCCAGGTGAGGCCCAGGTGGGACCACAGTCACCAGGTCCAAGTGAGGCCCAGGTATAAGAGTATCCAGGTCCCAATGATGCCCAGGTAAGGACCAGAGTCAACAGGTTCAGGAGAGGCCCAAATATGGATCAGAGTCATTGTGTTCCAGGTGAGGCCAGATGGAGACCACAGGAACCAGGTCCAGGAGAGCCCCATATGGGAACCAGAGCCACCAGATCCAGGTGAGGTTCAGGTGGGACCACAGTCACAAGGTCAAGGTAAGGTGCAGGTGGCAACAGGATTTACCAAGTCCAGGTGAGGCCCAGGTGGCGACCAGTCACCACATCCAGGTGAAAACCAGCTAAGGTCCAGATTCACCAGCCCCAAGTGAAGCCCACAGGGTGACTAGAGTCACCAGGTAAGGGTGAGGCCCAGAGGGGCAACCAGAGTAACCAGTTTAGTTTGAGGCCCATAATGGGACCAGAGATCCCGGGTCAAAGTGAGGCCCATGTGTGGAATAGAGTATCCAGGTCCGAATGATGCCTGGGTGAGGACCAGAGTCACTAAGGCCATGCAGGCCCAGATGGGGAACAAAATCACTAGTTCCTGTTGAGGCATAGAATAAGACCACAGTCACCAGTATCAGGGGAGGCCCTTGTGGGAACCAGAGCCACTCTATGCAGCTGAGTCCCAGGTCCATGTGAGGCCCACGTTAGGACCAGATTCATCAGGTCGAATTGAGGCATAGCTGGGGACAAGAGTCATCAGGTCTGGGTGCGGCCTAGATGGGCAAGATTCAGCAGTTCTGAGTTAGGTCAAAGTGGGGATGAGAGACACTAGGTCCAGGTGAGGCCATACTGAGGACCAGAGTCACCAGATCCAGGTGAGGTCCAGGTGGGGACCAGAGTCACCAGATCCAGGTGAATTCCAGGTGGGGACCAGAGTGACCAGATCCAGGTGAAGCCCAGGTGGGGGCGAGAGTCACTAGGTCCAGATGAGACCCAGGTGAGGACCAGAGTTACCAGGTACACGTGAGGCCCCGGTGGGGATCAGAGGCAACAGGTCCATGTGATTCTGTCTTGGGGACCATGGTGATCAGGTATACTTGTGGCCCAGGTGTGGAACACAGTAAGCAAGTCCAGGTGAGTCCCCGGTGGTGACAAGAGTCACCACGTCCAGGTAAGTCCCAGGTGGGGACCAGGATCACCAGGTCCAGGGGAGGCCCTTGAAAGAACCAGAGTCAACAGTTCGAGGTCAGGCGCAGGTGGCAACCAGGGTCAGCAGGTCCAAGTCAGGCCAAAGTGGGGTTCACATTCACTAGGGTACGGTGAGGCCCAGAGGGGAACCAGTGTCACATGGTCCAGGTGAGGTCCAGTTGTGGAACACAGTCACCGGGTCCCAATTTTGCCCAGATGAGACCTTGATCAACAGGGCCAGGTGAGGCCCAGATGGGGACCGGAGTCCCTAAATCCAGGTGATGTCCAGGTGGGACCACAGTCACCAGATCCAGGGTAGTCTCAGGTGCAGACCAGAATCACCAGGTCCAGGTGAGGTGCAGGTGGCAACCACACTCACCAGGTCCCGGTGAGGCCCTGGTGGGGACCAGAGTCACGAGGTACATGAGAAGCTAGAAACACTGCAGCCACCATGTCCAGATGATGTCCATGTGGGAACGAGAATCACAAGTTACAGGTGAGGACCAGGTGGGGATACGACTCATCATGTCCAGGTGAGACCCAGGTGGGAACGAGTGTCACCATGTCCAGGTGTGGCTCAGGTGAAGACCAGAGTTAATAGGTCCGGGTGGGTCACTGTTAGTGAACAGTGTAACCATATCCTGATGCTACCAAGGATGGTACCTGAGACACCAGGTCCTGGTGAGGCCCAGGTTGGACCAGAGACATGAGGTCCAGGTGAGGTCCCGATGGGAACCACAGTCACCAGGTCAGGTGAGGCCATGCTTAGGATCAGAGTCACCAGTTACAGCTGAGGCCCAGGTGGAGCCAGAGTCACTAAGTACAGAAGAGGCCAAAGTCAGGACCAGTGTTACCAGGATCAGGTCAGTCCCAGTGGGGAATAGAGTAACCAGGTCCCGATGATGCCCAGGTAGAACCAGAGTCACCAGGTCCAGATGAGGCGCAGGTGGGGAGCATGTTCACTAGGTCCCAGTGAGGCCCAGTTGAGGACCAGAGTCACCAGTTCTGCTTGAGGCCTAGAGGGGTACCAGAAACACCTGGTCCAGGTGACATCCAGATGGGGACCAGAGTCACCATGTCAGGGTGAGGCCCAGAGGGGATCCAGAGTCATCATGTCCAGGTGAGATTCAGGTGTGGAACAGAGTATCCAGGTCATAATGGTCCATAGGTGACGACCAGAGTCACCAGATCTGGGTGAGGCCCAGTTAGTATCAGAGTCACCAGTTCCAGGTGAGCCCCAGAAGGTGTCCACAGCAATCGCACAGGAGGCACCCAAATCACCAGGTCCAGGTGAGGCCAACCTACAGGCCATGAAGAAGAACCCTGTCCCACTGATGCCAAGGTAGGGACCAGAGTCACCAGGTCCAGAATCGGCGCAGGTGGGAGCATATTCACTAGGTCCCTGTGAGGCCCAGTTGCGGACCAGAGTCACCAGGTCTACTTGAGGCCTAGAGGGGTACCAGATTCACCTGGTTAGGTTCATCCTGATGGGGACCAGAGTCACCATGTTAGACTCACCTGGACATGATGACTCTGGGCCAGGTCCTGGTGAGGCCCAGGTGGGACTAGAGATATGAGGTCCAGGTGAGATCCCGATGGGAACCACAGTCACCAGGTCAGGTGAGGCCATTCTTAGGATCAGAGTCACCAGTTACAGGTGAGGCCCATGTGGAGCGACAGTCACCTGGTACAGAAGAGGCCAAAGTCAGGATCAGAGTTACCAGGATCAGGTCAGTCCCAGTGGGGAATAGAGTAACTATGTCCCGATGATGCCCAGGTAGAACCAGAGTCACCAGGTCCAGAAGAGGCGCAGGTTGGGAGAATGCTCACTAGGTCCCGGTGAGGCCCAGTTGAGGACCAGAGTCACCAGGTCAAGTAGAGGCCTAGAGGGGTACCAGATTCACCTGGTCTAGGTGACATCCAGATGGGGACCAGAGTCACCATGTCAGGCTGAGGCCCAGAAGGGATCCAGAGTTATCATGTCCACGTAAGGCACACATGTGGAACAGAGAATCCAGGTCATAATTGTCCACAGGTAGGACCAGGGTCACCAGGTCTGGGTGACGCGCAGACAGGATCAGAGTCACCAGTTCCAGGTGAGGCCAAGAAGGAGTCCACAGTAATCAGGTCCAGGTGGGGAACAAAGTCACCAGGACTGGGTGAGGCCCAGATGGGGACCAGATTCACCAGGTCCAGGAGAGGCGTGGTGGTGACCAGAGTCCCCGGGTCTGGGAGAGGACCAGGTAAGGACCAGATTCACCAGGTCCACGAGGCCCACGTGTGGAACTGAGTCACCAGGTATGGGTGAGGCCCAGGTGGCAACCCCCCTCTCCAGTCCAGGTGAGGCCAACCTGCAGGCCAGAGTCACCAGATCCAGGTGAGTCCCTAGTGGGGACTGGAGTCACCAGGTAAATGTGAGTGTACAAGAAAACCACAGTCACCAGGTCCAGGTGTGGTTCATGTGGGAACGAGAGTCACCAGGTCCAGGTGAGACCCAGGTGGGGACCATAGTCACCAGGTCCAGATTGAGGCCTAGGTGGGGGGACCAGAGTCATCAGGATCATTTGAGGCCAAAGTGTGGAGCAAAGTTATCGTGTGCAGGTGATGTCCATGTGGGGAACAGAGTAACCATGTCCCATTGATGCCAAGTGAGAAAAGAGTCAGAAGGTACAGAAGAGCCCTAAATGAGGACTAGATTCACCATGTCGTGTTGACGTCCAGTTGAGCACCAGTGTCCCCAGCTCTGAGTGAGTCCCAGAGGGGGACCAGAGTCACCCGGTTCTGGTGATATCCAGGTGGGGACAAGACTCACCACGTCAGGGTGAGGCCCAGAGGGGGACGAGAATCACTAGTTTCAGATGAGGCCCCGTTGTGCAACTGAGAAAAAAGGTCCCATAATGCCCAAATGAGGACCTGAGTCACCAGGTCCAGGTGAGATCCCTGTGGGAACCAGTCACCTCGTCTAGGTGAGGCCCAGGTGGGACCATAGTCACCAGGGCCAGGTGAGTCCCAGGTATATAAGAGAGTATCCAGGTCCCAATGATGCCCAGGTAAGGACCAGAGTCAACAGTTCCAGGAGAGGCCCAAATATGGATCAGAGTCATTGTGTTCCAGGTGAGGCCAGATGGAGACCACAGGAACCAGGTCCAGGAGAGCCCCATATGGGAACCAGAGCCACCAGATCCAGGTGAGGTCCAGGTTGGACCACAGTCACAAGGTCCAGGTGAGGCACAGGTGCCAACAGGATTCACCAAGTCCAGGTGAGACCCATGTGGCGACCAGTCACCACATCCAGGTGCGGACCAGCGAAGGACCAGATTCACCAGGTCCATGTGAAGACCAATGGGTGACCAGAGTCACCACGTAAGGGTGAGGCCCAGAGGGGAACCAGAGTAACCTGTTTAGTTTGAGGTCCAGAATGGGACCAGAGGTCCCTCGTCAAAATGAGGCCGAGGTGTGGAATAGAGTATCCAGGTCCCAATGATGCCTGGGTGAGGCCCAGAGTCACTAGGGCCATGCAGGCCCAGATGGCGAACAAAATCACTAGGTCCTGGTGAGGCATAGGATAAGACCACAGTCACCAGTATCAGGTGAACCCCTTGTGGGAACCAGAGCCACTCTATCCAGCTGAGTCCCAGGTCCATGTGAGGCCCACGTGAGGGCCAGATTCATCAGGTCGAATTGAGGCATAGCTGGGGACAAGAGTCACCAGGTCTTTGTGCGGCCTAGGTGGGGCAAGATTCAGCAGTTCTGAGTTAGGTCAAAGTGGGGACGAGAGACAGCAGGTCCAGGTGAGGCCAAACTGAGGACTAGAGTCACCAGATCCAGCTGAGGTCCATGTTGGAAACAGAGTCACCAGGTCCAGGAGAGGTCCAGGTGGGGACCAGAGTCACCAGATCCAGGTGAAGTCCCGGTGGGGACCAGAGTCACCAGATCCAGGTGAAGCAGAGGTGTGGACCAGAGTCACTAGGTCAAGATGAGGCCCAGGTGAGGACCAGAGTTACCAGGTACACGTGAGGCCCAGGTGGGGATCAGAGACAACAGGTCCATGTGAGGCCATCTTGGGGACCATGGTCAACAGGTCTACTTGAGGCCAAGGTGTGGAACACAGTAAGCAGGTCCAGGTGAGTCCCCGGTGGTGACCAGAGTTACGAGTTCCGGGTGAGGACCAGGTAAGGACCAGATTCACCAAGTCCAAGTGAGGCCCACGTGGGGACCTGTGTCACCAGGCATGAGTGAGGCCCAGGTGACAAACTCACTCACCAGGTCCACGTGAGGCCAATCTGCAGGCCATGCAGTGGAACCATGCCTTGATGATGTCCAGGTAGGGACCAGGGTTACCAGGTCCAGGTGAGGCCAACCTGCAGGCGATGCAGTGGAACCATGTCCCGATGATGCCCAGGTAGGGACCAGAATCATCAGGTCCAATGAGGCCCAGATGGAGCATATTCACTAGGTCCAGGTGTGGTCCAGTGGAGGACCAGAGACACCAGACTTGGTTGAGGCCTAGAGGGGTACCAGAATCACCTGGTCCAGGTGACATCCAGATGGGGACCAGAGTAACCAGGTCAGGATGAGGCCCAGAGATGTTCCAGAGTCATCATGTCCAGGTGAGGCTCAGGTGTGGAACAGAGTCACCAGGTACCAAAGATGCCCAGGTGAGGACCAGAGTCACCAGGTCTGGGTGACGGGCAGATAGGATCAGAGTCACCTGTTCCAGGTGAGGCCAAGAAAGAGTCCACAACAATCAGATACAGGAGTGGAACAAAGTCAACAGGCCTGGGTGAGGCCCAGATGGGGATCAGATTCACCAGGTCCAGGTAGGCCCAGGTGGTGACCAGAGACCCCGGGGCTGGGAGACGACCAGGTAAGGACCAGATTTACCAGGTCCAAGAGGCCCACGCGGGGACCTGACTCACCAGGTATGGGTGAGGCCCAGGGGCAACCCCACTCACAATGTCCAGGTGAGGCCAACCTGCATGCCAAAGTCACCAGATCCACGTGAGGCCCTAGTCGGCACCGGAGACAGCAGGTAAAAGTGAGTCTACAAGAACACTACAGTCACCAGCTCCATGTGTGGTTCATGTGGGAACGAGAATCACCAGTTCCAGGTGAGACCCAGGTTGGGACGACAGTCACCAGGTCTGGATTGAGGCCTAAGAGGATAACAGTGTCATCAGGACCAGTTGAGGCCCAACTGTGGAACAAAGTTATCATGTCCAGTTGAGGCTCAGGTGTGGAACAGAGTATCCAGGTCATACTGGTCCACAGGTGAGGACCAGAGTCACCAGATCCAGGTGAAGCCCAGGTGGGGACCAGAGTCACTAGGTCCAGATGAGGCCCAGGTGAGGACCACAGTTACCAGGTACACGTGAGGCACCGGTGATGATCAGAGGCAACAGGTCCATGTGAGGCCGGCTTGGGGACCATGGTCAACACATCTACTTGAGGCCCAGGTGTGGAACACTGTAAGCAGGTCCAGGTGAGTCCCTGGTGGTGACAAGAATCACCACGTCCAGGTGAGGCCCAGGTGGGGACCAGGATCACCAGGTCCAGGGGAGGCCCTTGCAAGAACCAGAGTCAACAGTTCGAGGTCAGGCTCAGGTGACAACCAGGGTCAGCAGGTCCAAGTTAGGCCAAAGTGGGGTTCACAGTCACTAGAGCACGGTGAGACCCAGAGGGGGACCAGAGTCACCTGGTCCAGGTGAGGTCCAGGTGTGGAACACAGTCACTGGGTCCCAATTTTGCCCAGTTGAGGACCATGGTCAACAGGGCCAGGTGAGGCCCAGATGGGAATCGGAGTGCCCAAATCCAGGTGAAGCCCAGATTGGGACCATAGTCACCAGATCCAGGGTAGTCTCAGATGCAGACCAGAATCACCAGTTCCAGGTGAGGTGCAGGTGGCAACCACACTCACCAGGTCCCGGTGATGCCCTCGTGGGGACCAGAGTCACGAGGTACATGAGAATCTAGAAACACTGCAGCCACCGGGTCCACATGATTTCCATTTGGGAACGAGAATCACCAGTTAGAGGTGAGGACCCTGTGGGGATCCGACTCACCATGTCCAGGTGAGACCCAGGTGGGAACCAGTGTCATCATGTCCAGGTGTGGCCCAGGGGAAGACCAGAGTTAATAGGTCGGGCTGGGTCACTGTTAGTGAACAGTGTAACCATATCCTGATGCTACCCAGGTGGGTACCAGAGACACCAGGTCCTGGTGAGGCCCAGGTGGAACCAGAGACCTGAGGTCCAGGTGAGGTCCCGATGGGAACCACAGTCACCAGGTCAGGTGAGGCCATGCTTAGGATCAGAGTCACCAGTTACAGGTGAGGTCCAGGTGGAGCCAGAGTCACCTGGTACAGAAGAGGCCAAAGTCAGGATCAGAGTTACCAGAATCAGGTCAGTCCCAGTGGGGAATACAGTAACCATTTCCCGAGGATGCCCAGGTAAAACCAGTGTCACCATGCCCAGATGCGGCGCAGCTGGGGAGCATGTTCACTAGGTCCCGGTGAGGCCCAGTTGGGGCCCAGAGTCACCAGGTCAAGTTGAGGCCTAGAGGGGTACCAGATTCACCTGGTGTAAGTGACATCCAGATGTTGACCAGAGTCACCATGTCAGGCTGAGGCCCAGAGGGGATCCAGAGTCAACATGTCCAGGTGAGACCACGTGTGGAACAGAGTATCCAGTTCATGATGGTCCACAGGTGAGGACCAGAGTCACCAGATCTGGGTGAGGCCCAGTTAGGATCAGAGTCACCAGTTCCAGGTGAGGCCAAGAAGGAGTCCACAGCAATCAGGTCCAGGTGGGGAACTAAGTCACCAGGAATGGATGACCCCAGATGGGGACCAGATTCACCAGGTCCAGGTGATTCCCATGTGGTGACCAGAGTTACGAGTTCCAGGTGAGGACCAGGTAAGGACCAGATTCACCAGGTCCAAGTCAGGCCCACGTGGGGACCTGTGTCACCAGGCATGGGTGAGGCCGAGGTGGCAACCCCACTCACCAGGTCCAGGTGAGGCGATCTTGCAGGCCATGCAGAGGAACCATGTCCCGATGATGCCCAGGTAGTGACTAGAGTTACCAGGTCCAGGTGAGGCCAACCTGCAGGCCATGCAGTGGAACCATGTCCCGATGATGCCCAGGTAGGGACCAGAGTTAACAGGTCCAGGTGAGGCCAACCTGCAGGCCATGCAGTGGAACCATGTCCCGATGATGCCGAGGTAGGGATCAGAATCACCAGGTCCAATGAGACCCAGATGGAGCATATTTACTAGGTCCAGGTGAGGTCCAGTGGAGGACCAGAGTCACCAGATCTAGTTGAGGCCTAGAGGGGTACCAGAATCACCTGGTCCAGGTGACATCCAGATGGGGACCAGAGTCCCCAGGTCAGGATGAGGCCCAGAGAGGTTCCAGAGTCATCATGTCCAGGTGAGGCTCAGGTGTGGAACAGAGTCACCAGGTACCAAAGATGCCCAGGTGAGGACCAGAGTCACCAGGTCTGGGTAATGCGCAGATAGGATCAGAGTCACCAGTCCAGGTGAGGCCAAGAAAGAGTCCACAGCAATCAGATCCAGGTGGGGAACAAAGTCACCAGGACTGGGTGAGGCCCAGATGGGGAGCAGATTCACCAGGTACAGGTGAGGCCCAGGTGGTGACCAGAGACCAAGGGTCTGGGAGACGACCAGGTAAGGACCAGATTCACCAGGTCCAAGAGGCACACGAGGGGACCTGTGTCCCCAGGTACGGGTGAGGCACAAGTGGCAACGACACTCACCAGGTCTAGGAGAGGCCATCCTTTGCGCCATGCAGAGGAACCCTGTCCCGATGATGCCCATGTAGGAACCAGAGTTACCAGTTCCAGGTGATGCCAACCTGCAGGCCATGCAGAGGAACCATGTCCCGATGATGCCCAGGTAGGGACCAGAGTCACCAGGTCCAGAATCGGCGCAGGTGGGAGCATATTCACTAGGACCCTGTGAGGCCCAGTTGCGGACCAGAGTCACCAGGTCTACTTGAGGCCTAGAGGGGTACCAGATTCACCTGGTCTAGGTGACATCCTGATGGGGACCAGAGTCACCATGTCAGCCTCCCCTGGACATGATGACTCTGGGCCAGGTCCTGGTGAGGCCCAGGTGGTACCAGAGACATGAGGTCCAGGTGAGGTCCCGATGGGAAACACAGTCACCAGGTCAGGTGAGGCCATGCTTAGGATCAGTGTCACCAGTTTCAGGTGAGGCCCATGTGGAGCGACAGTCACCTGGTACAGAAGAGGCCAAAGTCAGGATCAGAGTTACCAGGTCAGGTCAGTCCCAGTGGGGAATAGAGTAACTATGTCCCCATGATGCCCAGTTAGAACCAGAGTCACTAGTTCCAGAAGAGGCGCAGGTGGGGAGCATGTTCACTAGGTCCCGGTGAGGCCCAGTTGAGGACCAGAGTCACCAGATCTGGTTGAGGCCTAGAGCGGTACCAGAAAAACCTGGTCCTGGTGACATCCAGAAGGGGACCAGAGTCACCAGGTCAGGGTGAGGCCCAGAGAGGCCCAGAGTCATCATGTCCAGGGGAGGCTCAGGTGTGGAACAGAGTCACCAGGTACCAATGATGCCCAGGTGAGGACCAGAGTCACCAGGTATGGGTGACGTGCAGATAGGATCAGAGTCACCAGGTCCAGGTGAGGCCAAGAAAGACTCCACAGCAATCAGGTCCAGGTGGGGAACAAAGACACAAGGACTGGGTGAGCCCCAGATGGGGACCAGATTCACCAGGTCCAGGTGAGGCCCAGGTGGTGACCAGACTCCCCGGGTCTAGGAGAGGACCAGGTAAGGTCCAGATTCACCAGGACCAAGAGACCCACGTGGGGACCTGAGTCACCAGGTATGGGTGAGGCCCAGGGGGCAACCCCACTCACCAGGTCCACGTGAGGCCAGCCTGCAGGCCAGAGTCACCAGATCCAGGTGAGGCCCTATTGGGGACCGGAGTCACCAAGTAAATGTGAGTCTACAAGAACACTACAGTCACCAGGTCCAGGTGTGGTTCATGTGGGAACGAGAGTCACGAGGTCCAGGTGAGAACCTGGTGGGGACCACAGTCACCATGTCCAGATTGAGGCCTAGGTGGGGGGACCAGAGTCATCGGGACCAGTTGAGACCAAAGTGTGGAGCAAAGTTTTCATGTCCAGGTGACGCCCAAGTGGGGAACAGAGTAACCATGTCCCATTGATGCCAGATGGGAAAAGAGTCACAAGGTCCAGATGAGGCCTAAGTGAGGAGTAGATTCACCAGGTCCTGTTCAGGCCAGGTTTAGGACCAGTGTCCCCAGCTCCGGGTGAGTCCCAGAGGGGGACCAGAGTCACCCGGTTCTGGTGATATCCAGGTGGGGACCAGAGTCACCACGTCAGGGTGAGGCCCAGTGGGGGACGAGAATCACTAGCTCCAGGTGAGGCCCCGATATGGAACTAGAAACCAGGTGCCATGATGCCCATATGAGGACCTGAGTCACCAAGTCCAAGTGAGGTCCCTGTGGGAACCAGTGAACGCCTCCAGGTGAGGCCCAGGTGGGACCACAGTCACCAGGTCCAGGTGAGGCCCAGGTATATAAGAGATTATCCAGGTCCCAATGAAGCCCAGTTAAGGACCAGAGTCAACAGGTCCAGGAGAGTCCCAAAAATGGATCAGAGTTATTGTGTTCCAGGTGACGCCAGATGGAGACCACAGGAACCAGGTCCAGGAGAGCCGCATATGGGAACCAGAGCCACCAGATCCAGGTGAGGTCCAGGTGGGACCACAGTCACAAGGTCCAGGTGAGGCGCAGGTGGCAACAAGATTCACCAAGTCCAGGTGAGGCCCAGGTGGCGACCAGTCACCAGATCCAGGTGCGGACCAGCTAAGGACCAGATTCACCAGGCCCATGTGAAGCTCAAGTGGTGACCAGATTTACCAGGTAAGGGTGAGTCCCAGAGGGGGAATCAGAGTAACCAGTTTAGTTTGAGGCACAGAATGGGACCAGAGGTCCCTGGTCAAAGTGAGGCCCAGGTGTGGAATAGAGTATCCAGGTCCCAATGATGCCTGGGTGAGGACCAGAGTCACTAGGGCCATGCAGGCCCAGATGGGGAACAGAATCACTAGGTCCTGTTGAGGCATAGAATAAGACCACATTCAGGGATCCCTGGGTAGCGCAGCTGTTTGGCGCCTGCCTTTGGCCCAGGGCGCGATCCTGGAGACCCGGGATTGAATCCCACATCGGGCTCCCGCTGCATTGAGCCTGCTTCTCCCTCTGCCTGTGTCTCTGCCTCTCTCTCTCTCTGTGACTATCATAAATAAATAAAAATTTAAAAAAATTTTAAAAAAAGACCAGATTCACCAGTATCAGGTGAGCCCCTTGTGGGAACAAGAGCCACTCTACACAGCTGAGTCCCAGGTCCATGTGAGGCCCAAGGGAGGACCAGATTCATCAGGTAGAATTGAGGCATAGCTGGGGACAAGTGTCACCAGGACTGGGTGCGGCCTAGGTGGGGAAAGATTCAGCAGTTCTGAGTTAGGTCAAAGTGGGGACGAGAGACACCAGTTCCAGGTGAGGCCAAAGTGAGGACCAGAGTCACCAGATCCAGGTGAGGTCCATGTTGGAAAGAGAGTCACGAGGTCCAGGAGAGGTGCAGGTGGGGGCCAGAGTAACCAGATCCATGTGAAGTCCAGGTGGTGACCAGAGTCACCAGATCCAGGTGAAGCCCAGGTGGGGACCAGAGTCTCTAGTTGCAGATGAGGCCCAGGTAGGGACTAGAGTTACCAGGTCCAGGTGAGGCCAACCTGCAGGCCATGCAGTGGAACAATGTCCCGATGATGCCCAGGTAGGGAACAGAGTCACCAGGTCCAAATGAGGCCCAGATGGAGCATATTCACTAGGTCCAGTGAGGCCCAGTTGAGGACCACTGTCACCATATCTGGTTGAGGCTTAGAGGGGTACCAGAATCACCTAGTACAGGTGACATCCAGATAGGGATCAGAGGCATTATGTCAGGGAGAGGTCCAGAGTGGTTCCAGAGTCATCATGTCCAGGTTAGGCTCAGGCGTGGAACAGAGTCACCAGGTACCAATGATGCCCAGGTGAGGCCCAGAGTCACCAGATCTGGGTGACGCGAAGATAGGATCAGAGTCACCAGTTCCAGGTGAGGCCAAGAAAGAGTCCACAGCAATCAGGTCCAGGTGGGGAACAAAGTCACCAGACTGGGTGAGGCCCAGATGGGGACCAGATTCACCAGGTCCAGGTGAGGCCCAGGTGGTGACCAGAGTCCCCGGGTCTGGGAGAGGAGAAGGTAAGGACCAGATTAACCAGGTCCAAGAGGACAACGTGGGTTCCTGAGTCCCCAGGTATGGGTGAAGCTCAGGTGGCAACCCCAATCACCAGGTCCAGGTGAGGCCAACCTGTAGGCCACATTCAGCAGATCCAGGTGAGGCCCTAGTGGGGACCGGTGTCACCAGGTAAATGTGAGTCTACAAGAACACCACAGTCACCAGGTCCAGGTGTGGTGCATGTGGGAATGAGAGTCACCAGGTCCAGGTGAGACCCAGGTGGGGACCACAGTCCCCAGGTCCAGATTGAGGCCTAGGTGGGGGGACGAGAGTCATCAGGAGCATTTGAGGCCAAAGTGCGGATCAAAGTTTTCATGTCCAGGTGAGGCCCAGGTGGGGAACAGAGTAACCATGTCCCATTGATGCCAGGTGGGAAAAGAGTCACAAGGTCCAGACGAGGCCTAAGTGAGGAGTAGATTCACCAGGTCCTGTGGAGGCCCAGCTGAGGACCAGTGTCCCCAGCTCCGGCTGTGTCACCCGGTTCTGGTGATATCCAGGTGGGGACCAGAGTGACCACGTCAGGGTGAGGCCCAGAGGGGGACAAGAATCACTAGGTCCAGGTGAGGCCCCTATGTGGAACTGAGAAACCAGGTCCCATGATGCCCATATAAGGACCTGAGTCACCAGGTCCAGGTGAGTTCCCTGTGGGAACCAGTCACCTCGTCCAGGTGAGGTCCAGGTGGGACCACAGTCACAAGGTCCAGGTGAGGCGCAGGTGGCAACAGATTTCACCAAGTCCAGGTGAGGCCCAGGTGGTGACCAGTCACCAGATCCCGGTGGGGAACAGCTAAGGACCAGAAAATCCAGGCCCAAGTGAAGCCCGACGGGTGACCAGAGTCACAAGGTAAGGGTGAGGTCCAGAGGAGGAACCAGAGTAACCAGCTTAGTTTGAGGCCCAGAATGGGACCAGAGGTCCCTGGTCAAAGTGAGGCCTAGGTGTGGAATAGAGTATCCAGGTCCCAAAGATGCCTGGGTGAGGACCAGAGTCACTAGGGCCATGCAGGCCCAGATGGGGAACAGAATCACTAGGTCCTTTTGAGGCATAGAATAAGACCACAGTCAGCAGTATCAGGTGAGCCCCTTGTGGGAACCAGAGCCACTCTATCCAGCTCAGTACCAGGTCCATGTGTGGCCCACGTGAGGACCAGATTCATCAGGTCGAATTGAGGCATAGCTAGGGACAAGAGTCACCAGGTTTGGGTGCGGCCTAGGTGGGGCAAGATTCAGCAGTTCTGAGTTAGGTCAAAGTGGGGACGAGAGACACCAGGTCCAGGTGAGGCCAAACGGAGGACCAGAGGCACCAGATCCAGGTGAGGTCCATGTTGGAAAGAGAGTCAACAGGTCCAGGAGAGGTCCAGGTGGGGACCAGAGTCACCAGATCCAGGTGAATTCCAGGTGGGGACCAGAGTTACTAGGTCTAGATGAGACCCAGGTGAGGATCAGAGTTACCAGATACACGTGAGGCCCCGGCGGGGATCAGAGCCAAAAGGTCCATGTGAGGCCGGCTTGGGGACCCTGGGCAACAGGTCTACTTGAGGCCCAGGTGTGGAACACAGTAAGCAGGTCCAGGTGAGTCCCCGGTGGTGACAAGAGTCAGCACGTCCAGTTGAGGCCCAGTTGGGGACCATGATCACTAGGTACAGGGGAGGCCCTTGAAAGAACCAGAGTCAACAGTTCGAGGTCAGGCGCAGGTGGCAACCAGGGTCAGCAGGTCCAAGTCAGGCCAAAGCGGGGTTCACAGTCACTAGGGCACAGTGAGACCCAGAGGGGGACCAGAGTCAAGTGGTCAAGGTGAGTTCCAGTTGTGGAACACAGTCACCGGGTCCCAATTTTGCCCAGTTGAGGACCATGGTCAACAGGGCCAGGTGAGACCCAGATGGGGACCGGAGTCCCCAAATCCAGGTGAAGCGCAGGTGGGGACCACAGTCACCAGATCCAGGGTAGTTCAGGTGCAGACCAGAATCACCAGGTCCTGGTGAGGTGCAGGTGGCAACCACACTCACCAGGTCCCGGTGAGACCCCGGTGCGGACCAGAGTCACGAGGTACATGAGAAGCTTGAAACCCTGCAGCCACGAGGTCCATATGATGTCCATGTGGGAACGAGAATCACCAGTTACAGGTGAGGACCAGGTGGGGATCTGACTCACCATGTCCCGGTGAGACCCAGGTGGGAACCAGTGTCACCATGTCCAGTGTGGCCCAGGTGAAGGCCAGAGTAAATACGTCCAGCTGGGTCACTGTTATTGAACAGTGTAACCATATCCTGATGCTTCCGAGGTGGGTACCGAGACACCAGGTCCCGTTGAGGCCCAATTGGGACCAGAGACATGAGGGCCAGGTGAGGTCCCGATGGGAACCACAGTCACCAGGTCAGGTGAGGCCATGCTTAGGTTCAGAGTCACCAGTTACAGGTGAGGCCCAGGTGGAGCCTGAGTCACCTGGTACAGAAAAAGCCAAAGTCAGGACCAGTGTTACCAGGATCAGGTCAGTGCCAGTGGGAAATAGTGTAACCATGTCCCGATGATGCCCACGTAGAACCAGAGTCACCATGTCCAGATGAGGCGCAGGTGGGGAGCATATACACTAGGTCCCGGTGAGGCCCAGTTGAGGACCAGAGTCACCAGGTCTAGTTGAGGCCTAGATGGGTACCAGATTCACCTGGTCTGGTGACATCCAGATGGGGACCAGAGTCACCATGTCAGGGTGAGGACCAGAGGGGATCCAGAGTCATCGTGTCCAGGTGATGCTCAGGCGTGGAACAGAGTATCCAGGTCATAATGATCCACAGGTGAGGTCCACAGTCACCAGATCTGGGTGAGGCCCAGTTAGCATCAGAGTCACCAGGTCCAGGTGAAGACAAGAAGGAGTCCACAGCAATCAGGTACAGGTGGGAACAAAGTCACCAGGAGTGTGTGAGGCCCAGATGGGGATGATTCACCAGGCCCAGGTGATTCCCAGGTGGAGACCAGGTTACCAGTTCCGGGTGAGGACCAGGTAAGGACCAGATTCACCAGGTCCAAGTGAGGCCCACGTGGGGACCTGTGTCACCAGGTATGGGTGAGGACCAGGTTGCAACCCCACTCACCAGGTCCAGGTGAGGCCAACCTGCAGGCCATGCAGAGGAACCATGTCCCGATGATGCCAGGTAGGGACGAGAGATACCAGGTCCAGCTGAGGCCAACCTACAGGCCATGCAGTGGAACCATGTCCCGATGATGCCCAGGTAGGGACCAGAGTCACCAGGTCCAAATGAGGCCCAGATGGATCATATTCACTAGGTCCAGGTGACGCCCAGTTGAGGACCAGAGTCACCAGACGTGGTTGAGTCCTAGAGGGGTACCAAAATCACCTGGTGCAGGTGACATCCAGATGGGTCCAGAGTCACCAGGTCAGGGTGAGGCCCAGAGAGGTTCCAGAGTCATCATGTGCAGGTGAGGCTCCGGTGTGGAAGAGAGTATCCAGGTCATATGTCCACAGGTGAGGACCAGAGTAACCAGATCTGGTTGAGGCCCAGTTAGGATCAGAGTCAGCAGTCCCAGGTGAGGTCAAGAAGGAGTCCACAGGAATCAGGTCCAATTGGGGAACAAAGTCACCAGGACTGGGTTAGGCCGAAGGGGACCAGATTGACCAGGTCCAGGTGAGGCCCAGGTCGTGACCAGAGTCCCCATATCTGGGAGAGGACCAGGTAAGGACCAGATTCACCAGGTCCAAGAGGCCCACGTGGGGACCTGAGTCACCAGGTATGGATGAGGCCCAGGTGGCAACCCCACTCACCATGTCCAGGTGAGGCCAACCTGCAGGCCAGAGTCACCAGATCCATGTGAGGCCCAAGTGGAGACCGGAGTCATCCGGTTAATGTGAGTTCCAAGAACCCCACAGTCACCAGGTCCAGGTGTGGTTCCTGTGGGAACGAGAGTCACCAGGTCCAGGTGAGAAACAGGTGGGGACCAGTCACCAGGTCCAGATTGAGGCCTAGGTGTGGGGACCAGAGTCATCAGGACCAGTTGAGGCCAAAGTGTGGAGCCAAGTTATCATGTCCATGTGAGGCCCAGGTGGGGAACAGAGTAACCATGTCCCATTGATGCCAGGTGAGAAAAGAGTCACAAGGTCCAGACGAGGCCTAAGTGAGGAGTAGATTCACCAGGTCCTGTTGAGGCCCAGTTTAGTACCAGTGTCCCCAGCTCCGGGTGAGTCCCAAAAGGGGACCAGAGTCACCCGGTTCTGTGATATCCAGGTGGGGACCAGAGTCAACAGGTCAGGGTGAGGCCCAGAGCGGGAGGAGAATCACTAGGTCCAGGTGAGGCCCCGATGTGGAACTGAGAAACCAGGTCCCTTGATGCCCATATGAGGACCTCAGTCACCAGGTCCAGGTGAGGTCCCTGTGGGAACCAGTCCCCTCGTCCAGGTGAGGCCCAGGGGGGACCACAGTCACCAGGTCCTGGTGAGGCCCAGGTATATAAGAGAGAATCCAGGTCCCAATGATGCCCAGGTAAGGACCAGGGTCAACAGGTCCAGGAGAGGCGCAAATATGGATCAGAGTCACTGTGTTCCAAGTGAAGCCAGATGGAGACCACAGGAACCAGGTCCAGGAGAGCCTGATATGGGATCCAGAGCCACCAGATCCAGGTGAGGTCCAGGTGGGACCACAGTCACAAGGTCCAGGTGAGGCGCAGGTGACAACAGGATTCACCAAGTCCAGGTGAGGCCCTGGTGGCGACCAGTCACCAGATCCAGGTGCGGACCAGCTAAGGACCAGACACCAGGCCCAAGTGAAGCCCAAGGGGTGACCAGAGCCACCAGGTAAGGGTGAGGCCCAGAGGGGGAACCAGAGTAATCAGCTTACTTTGCGGCCCAGAATGGGACCAGAGGTCCCTAGTGAAAGTGAGGGCCAGTTGTGGAATAGAGTATCCAGGTCCCAATGATGCCTGGGTGAGGACCAGAGTCACTAGGGCCATGCAGGCCCAGATGGGAACAGAATCACTAGGTCTTGGTGAGGCATAGAATAAGACCACAGTCAGCAGTATCAGGTGAACCCCTTCTGGGTACCAGATCCACTCTATCCAGCTGAGTCCCAGGTCCATGTGAGACCCACGTGAGGACCAGATTCATCAGGTCGAATTGAGGCATAGCTGGGGACAAGAGTCACCAGGTCTCGGTGCGTATTATGTGGGGCAATATTCAGCAGTTCTGAGTTAGGTCAAAGTGGGGACGAGAGACACCAGGTCCAGGTGAGGCTAAACTGAGGACCAGAGTCACCAGATCCAGGTGAGGTCCATGTTGGAAAGAGAGTCACCAGGTCCAGGAGAGGTCCTGGTGGGAACCAGAGTCACCAGATCCAGATGAAGTCCAGGAGGGGTCCAGAGTCACCAGATCGAGGTGAAGCCCAGGTGGGGACCAGAGTCACTAGGTCCAAATGAGGCCAGATGAGGACCAGAGATACCAGGTACACATGAGGCCCCGGTGGAGATCAGAGGCAACAGGTCCATGTGAGGCCGGCTTGGGGACCATGGGCAACAGGTCTACTTGAGGCCCAGGTGTGGAACACAGTAAGCAGGTCCAGGTGAGTGCCCGGTGGTGACAAGAGACACCACGTCCCGGTGTGGCCCAGGTGAAGACCAGAGTTAATAGGTCCGGCTGTGTCACTTTTAGTGAACAGTGTAACCATATCCTGATGCTACCCAGTTGGGTCCCAGAGACACCAAGCCCTGGTGAGGCCCAGGTGGGACCAGAGACATGAGGTCCAGGTGAGGTCCCAATGGGAACCAGAGAGACCAGGTCAGGTGAGGCCATGCTTAGGATCAGAGTCACCAGTTACAGGTGAGGCCCAGGTGGAGCCAGAGTCACCTGGTACAGAAGAGGCCAAAGTCAGGACCAGAGTTACCAGGATCAGGTCAGTCCCAGTGGGGAATAGAGTAACCATGTCCCGAATTTGCCCAGGTAGAACCAGAGTCACCAGGTCGAGATGAGGCGCAGGTGGGGAGCTTGTCCACTAGGTCCCCGTGAGGCCCAGTTGATGACCAGAGTCACCAGGTCTAGTTGAGGCCTAGAGGCGTACCAGATTCACCTGGTCTAGGTGACATCCAGATGGGGACCAGAGTGAACATATCAGGCTGAGGCCCAGAGTGGATCCAGAGTCATCATGTCCAGGTGAGGCTCATGTGTGGAATAGAGTATCCAGGTCATAATGGTCCACAGGTGAGGTCCACGGTCACCAGATCTGGGTGAGGCCCAGTTAGGATCAGAGTCACCAGTTTCAGGCAAGGCCAAGAAGGAGTCCACAGCAATCAGGTCCATGTGGGGAACAAAGTCACCAGGACTTGGTGAGGCCCAGATGGGGACCAGATTCACCAAGTCCAGCTGATTTCCAGGTGGTGAGCAGAGTTACGAGTTCCGGGTGTGGACCAGGTAAGGACCAGATTCACCAGGTCCAACTGAGGCCCACGTAGGGTCCTGTGTCACCAAGTATGGGTGAGGCCCAGTTGGCAACCGCACTCACCAGGTCCAGATGTGGACAACCTGCAGGCAACGCAGAGGAACAATGTCCCGATGATGCCCAGGTCGGGACCAGAGTTACCATGTCCAGCTGATGCCAACCTGCAGGCCATGCAGTGGAACCATTTCCCGATGATTGCCAGGAAGTGACCAGAGTCACCAGATCCAAATGAGGCCCAGATGGAGCATATTCACTAGGTCCAGGTGAGGCCCAGTTGAAGACCAGAGTCACCAGAACTGGTTGAGGCCTAGAGCGGTACCAGAGTCACCTGGTCCAGGTGACATCCAGATGGGGACCACAGTAACCAGGTTAGTGTGAGGCCCAGAGAGGTTCCAGTGTCATCATGTCCAGGTGAGGCTCAGGTGTGGATCAGAGTCTCCAGGTACCAATGATGCCCAGGTGAGGACCAGAATCACCAGGTCTGGGTGACGCTCAGATAGGCTCAGAGTCACCAGGTCCAGGTGAGGCTAAGAATTAGTCCACAGAAATCGGGTCCAGGTGGGGAACAAAGTCACCAGGACTGGGTGAGGCCCAGATGGGGACCAGATTCACCAGGTCCAGGTGATTCCCAGGTGGTGACAAGGGTTACCAGTTATGGGTGAGGACAAGGTAAGGACCAGATTCACCAGGTGCAAGTGAAGCCCACGTGGGACCTGTGTCACCAGGTATGGGGAGACCCAGGTTGCAACCTCACTCACCAGGTCCAGGGGAGGCCAAACTGAAGGCCATGCAGAGGAACCGTGTCCCGATGACGGCCATGTAGGGACCAGAGTTACGAGGTCCAGGTGAGGCCAACCTGCATGCAATGCAGTGGAACCATGTCCCGATGATGCCCAGGTAGGGACCAGAGTCACCAGGTCCAAATGAGGCCCAGATGGAGCATATTCACTAGGTCCAGGTGAGTCTGAGTTGAGGACCAAAGTAACCAGATCTTGTTGAGGCCTAGAGGGGTACCAGAATTCCCTGGTCCAGGTGACATCCAGATGGGGACCAGAGTCACCAGGTCAGGGTGAGGCCCAGAGAGGTTCCAGAGTCATCATGTCCAGGTGAGGCTCAGGTGTGGAACAGAGTCACCAGGTACCAATGATGCCCAGTGGAGGACCAGAGTCACCAGGTCTGGGTGATGCGCAGATAGGATCAGAGTCACCAGTTCCAGGTGAGGTCAAGAAAGAGTCCACAGCAATCAGGTCCAGGTGGGGAACAAAGTCACCAGGCCTGGGGGAGGCCCAGAAGGGGACCAGATTCACCAGGTCCAAGTGAGGTCCAGGTGGTGACCAGAGTCCCCGGGTCTGGGAGAGGACCAGATAAGGACCAGATTCACTAGGTCCAAGAGGCCCACGTGGGGACCTGAGGCACCAGGTATGGGTGAGGCCAGGTGGCAACCCCAATCACCAGGTCCATGTGAGACCAACCTGCAGGCCAGAGTCACCAGATCCAGGTGAGGCCCTAGTGGGGACCGGAGTCACCAGGTAAATGTGAGTCCACAAGGATACCACAGTCACCAGGTCCAGGTGTGGTTTATGTGGGAACGAGAGTCACCAGGTCCAGGTGAGTCCCAGATGGGGACCACAGTCACCAGGTCCAGGTGAGGCCCAGGTGGTGACCAGAGTCCCCTGGTCTAGGAGAGGACCAGGTAAGGACCAGATTCACCAGGTCCAAGAGGCCCAAGTGGGGACCTGGTTCAACAGGTATGGGTGAGGCCCAGGTGGCAACCACACTCACCAGGTCCAGGTGAGGGCAGCCTGCAGGCCTTGCGGAGGATCCGTGTCCCGATGATGCCCAGGTAGGGACCAGAGTAACCAGGTTCAGGTGAGGCCAACCTGCAGGCCATGCAGTGGACCATGTCCGGATGATGCCCATGTAGTACCCAGAGTCACCAGGTCCTGGTGAGTCCAAACTGCATGCCATGCAGTGAAACCATATGCCTATGATGCCCAGGTAGAGACCAGATATACCAGGTCCAGGTGAGGCCAACCTGCCGTTCATGCAGTGGAACCATGTCCCGATGATGCCCAGGTGAGGAACAGAGTCTCCAGGTCTGGGGGACGCACAGAAAAGATCAGAGTCACCATTTCCAGGTGAGGCCAAGAAAGAGTCCACAGCAATCAAGTCCAGGTGGGGAACAAAGTAACCAGGACTGGGTGAGTCCCAAATGGATACCGAATTCAGCAGGTCCAGGTGAGTTCCAGATGGGGACCAGAGTCCCCGGTTCTGGGAGAGGACCAGGTAAGGACCAGATTCACCAGGTCCAAGAGGACCACGTGGGTCCATGGGTCACTAGGTATGGGTGAGGCCCAGGTGGCAACCCCACTCACCAGGTCCCGGTGAGGCCAACCTGCAGGCCAGAGTACCAGATCCAGGTGAGGCCCTAGAGGGGAATGGAGTCACCAGGTAAATGTGAGTCTAAAAGGACACCACAGTCACCAGTGCCAGTGTCGTCCATGTGGGAACCAGAGTCACCAGTCCAGGTGAGACCCAGCTGGGGACCACAGTCACCAGGTCCAGATTGAAGCCTAGGTGGGGGTACCAGAGTCATCAGGACCAGTTGAGGCCCAACTGTGGAGCAAAGTTATCATGTCCAGTTGAGGCTCAGGTGTGGAACAGAGTATCCAGGTCATAATAGTCCACAGGTGAGGACCAGAGTCACCAGATCTGGCTGAGGTCCTGTTAGGATCAGAGTCACCAGTTCCAGGTGAGGCCAAGAAGGAGTCCACAGCAATCAGGTCCAGGTGGGGAACAAAGTCACCAGGACTGGGTGAGGCCCTGACGGGGACCAGATTCACCAGGTCCAGGTGATTCCCAGGTGGTGACCAGAGTTACGAGTTCCGGGTGAGGACCAGCTAAGGACCAGATTCACCAGGCCCAAGTGAAGCCGAAGGGGTGACCAGAGTCACCAGGTAAGGGTGAGGCCCAGAGGGGGAACCAGAGTAACCAGTTTAGTTTGAGGACCAGAATGGGACCAGAGGTCCCTGGTCAAAGAGAGGCCCAGCTGTGGAATAGAGTATCCAGGTCCCAATTATGCCTGGGTGTGGACCAGAGTCACGAGGGCCACGCAGGCCCAGATGGGGAACATAATCACTAGGTCCTGGTGAGGCATAGAATAAGACCACAGTCACCAGTAACTGGTGAGCCCCTTGTGGGAACCAGAGCCACTCTATCCAGCTGAGTCCCAGGTCCATGTGAGGCCCAAGTGAGGACCAGATTCATCAGGTCGAATTGAGGCATAGCTGGGGAAAAGAGTCACCAGGTCTGGGTGCGGCCTAGGTGGGGCAAGATTCAGCAGTTTTGAGTTAGGTCAAAGTGGGGACGAGAGACACCAGGTCCAGGTGAGGTCCATGTTGGAAAGAGAGTCACCAGGTCCAGGAAACGTCCAGGTGGGGACCAGAGTCATCAGATCCAGGTGAAGTCCATGTGGGGACCAGAGTCATCAGGTCAGGGTGAGGCCCAGAGAGGCTCCAGACTCATCATGTCCAGGTGAGGCTCAGCTGTGGAACAGAGTGTCCAGGTCATAATGGTCCACAGGTGAGGACCAGAGTGACCAGATCTGGGTGACGCGCAGATAGGATCAGAGTCACCAGTTCTAGGAGAGGCCAAGAAAGAGTCCACAGCAATCAGGTCCAGGGTGGGAACACAGTCACCGGGTCCCAATTTTGCCCAGTTGAGGACGATGGTCAACAGGACCAGGTGAGGCCAAGATGCGGACCGGAGTCCCCAAATCCTGGCGAAGCCCAGGTGGGGACCACAGTCACCAGATCCAGGGTAGTCTCAGGTGCATACCAGATTCTCCAGGTCCAGGTGGGGTGCAGGTGGCGAACACACTGACCAGGTCCCGGTGAGGCCCTGGTGGGGACCAGATTCACGAGGTACATGAGAAGCTAGAAACACTGCAGCCACCAGGTCCACTTGATGTCCATGTGGGAATGAGAATCACCAGTTACAGGTGAGGATCAGGTGGGGATCCGACTCACCATATCCAGGTGAGATCCAGGTGGGAACCAGTGTCACCATGTCCAGGTGTGGCCGAGATGAAGACCAGAGTTAATAGGTCCGGCTGGGTCACTGTTAGTGAACAGTGTAACCATATCCTGATGCTACCCTGTTGGGTACCAGAGATACCAGGTCCTGGTGACCCTGAGATGGGACCAGAGACAAGAGGTCAAGGTGAGGTCCCGATGGGAACCACAGTCACCAGGTCAGGTGAGGCCATGCTTAGGATCAGAGTCACCAGTTACAGGTGAGGCCCAGTTGGAGCCAGAATCACCTGGTACAGAGAGGTCAAATTCATAGCCAGAGTTACAAGGATCAGGTCAGTCCCAGTGGGGAACAGAGTAACCATGTCCCGATGATGCCCAGGTAGAAACAGAGTCACCAGGTCCAGATGAGGCGCAGGTGGGGAGCATGTTCACCAGGTCCATGTGAGGCCCAGATATATAAGAGATTATCCAGGTCCCAATGATGCCCATGTAAGGACCAGAGTCAATAGGTCCAGGAGAGGCAAAAATATGGATCAGAGTCATTGTGTTCCAGGTGAGGCCACATGGAGACAACAGGAACCAGGTCTAGGAGAGCCCCATATGGGAACCAGAGTCACCAGATCCAGGTGAGGTCCAGGTGGGGACCAGAGTCACCAGATCCAGGTGAAGTCCAGGTTGGGACCAGAGTCACTAGGTCCAGAAGAGGCTCAGGTGAGGATCAGAGTCCACAGCAATCAGGTCCATGTGGGAACGAGAATCACCAGTTACAGGTGAGGACCAGGTGGGGGTCTGACTCACCATGTCTAGGTGAGACCCAGGTGGGAACCAGTGTCACCATGTCCAGGTGTGGACCAGGTGAAGACCAGAGTTAATAAGTCTGGCTGGGTCACTGTTAGTGAACAGTGTAACCATTTCCTGATGCTACTCAGGTGGGTACCAGATACAAGGTCCTGGTGAGGCCCAGGTGGGACCAGGTACATGAGGTCAAGGTGAGGTACCGATGGAAACCACAGTCACAGGGTCAGGTGAGGCCATGCTTAGGATCAGAGTCACCAGTTACAGGTGAGGCCCAGGTGGAGCCAGAGTCACCTGGTACATAAGAGGCCAATGTCGGGACCAGAGTTACCACGATCAGGTCAGTCCCACTGACGAATAGAGTAACCATGTCCCATGATGCCCAGGTAGAACCAGAGTCACCAGGTCCAGATTAGTCACAGGTGGGGAGCATGTTCACTAAGTCCCGGTGAGGCCCAGTTAAGGACCAGATTTTCCAGGTCAAGTTGAGGCCTAGATTGGTACCAGATTCACCTGGTCTAGGTGCGATCCAGATGGGGACCAGAGTCACCATGTCAGGCTGAGGCCCAGAGGGGATCCAGAGTCATCATGTCCAGGTGAGGCTCAGGTGTGGAACAGAGTATCCAGGTCATAATGGTCCACAGGTGAGGACCAGAGTCACCAGATCTGGGTGAGACCCAGTTAGGATCCGAGTCACCAGTTAAAGGTGAGGCCAAGAAGGAGTCCACAGCAATCAGGCCCAGGTGGGGAACAAAGTCACCAGACCTGGGTGAGGCCCAGTTGGGGACCAGATTCCCCTTGCCCAGGTGATTCCCAGGTGGTGACCAGAGTTACAAGTTCCGGGTCAGGACAAGGTAAGGACCAGATTCACCAGGTCCAATTGAGGCCCACGTGCGTACCTCTGTCACCAGGTATGGGTGAGGCACAGGTCGCAACCCCACTCACCAGGTCCGGGTGCGGCCAACCTGCAGGCCATGCAGAGGAACCATGTCCCGATGATGCCCAGGTAGGGACTAGAGTTACGAGGTTCAGGTGAGGCCAACCTGCAGGCCATGCAGTGGAACCATGTCCCGATGATGCCCAGGTAAGGACCAGAGTCACCAGGTCCAAATGAGGCCCAAATGGAGCATATTCACTAGATCAAGGTGAAGCCCAGTTGAGGACCAGAGTCACCAGATCTGGGTGAGGCCCAGAGAGGTTCCAGAGTCATCATGTCCAGGTGAGGCTCAGGTGTGGAGCAGAGTCTCCAGGTAGCAGTGATGCCCAGGTGAGGACCAGAGTCACCAGGTCTGGGTGACGCGGAGATAGGATCAGAGTCACCAGTTCCAGGTGAGGCCAAGAAAGAGTCCACAGCAATCAGGTCTAGGTGGGGAACAAAGTCACCAGGACTGGATGAGGCCCAGATGGGGACCAGATTCACCAGGTCCAGGTGATTCCCAGGTGGTGACCAGAGTTACCAGATCCAGGTGAGGACCATGTAAAGACCAGATTCACCAGGTCCAAGTGAGGCCCACGTGGGGACCTGAGTCACCAGGCATGTGTGAGGCCCAGGTGACAACCCCACTCACCAGGTCCAGGTGAGGCCAACCTGCAGGCCATGCAGAGGAACCATGTCCCGATGATGTCAAGGTAGGGAATAGAGTTACCAGGTCCAGGTGAGGCCAACCTGCAGGCCATGCAGTGGAACCATGTCCCGATGATGCCCAGGTAGGGACCAGAGTCACCAGGTCCAAATGAGGCCAACCTGCAGGCCATGCAGGGTAACCATGTCCCGATGATGCCCAGGTAGGGACCAGAGTCACCAGGTCCAAATGAGGCCAGATGGAGTATATTCACTAGGTCCAGGTGAGGCCCAGTTGAGTACCAGTGTCACCAGATCTGGTTGAGTCCTAGAGGGTTACCAGAATCACCTGCTCCAGGTGACATCCCGATGGGGACCAGATTCACCAGGTCCAGGTGAGGCCCAGGTGGTGACCAGATTCCCCGAGTCTGGGAGAGCACCAGGTAAGGACCAGATTTACCAGGTCCAAGAGGCCCACGTAGGGATGTGAGTCACCAGGTATGGGTGAAGCCCATGTGGCAACCCCACTCACCAGGTCCAGGTGAGGCCAACCTGCAGGCCAGAGTCACCAGATCCAGGTGAGGCCCTAGTGGGGACCGGAGTCACCTGGTAAATGTGACTCTAAAAGAACACCACAGTCAACAGGGCCAGGTGTGTTTCATGTGGGAATGAGAGTCACCATGTTCAGGTGAGACCAGGTGGGGACCATACTCACCAGGTCCAGATTGAGACCTAGGTGGGGGGACCAGATTCACCTGGACCAGTTGAGTCCAAAGTGTGGAGCAAAGTGATCATGTCCAGGTGAGGCCCAGGTGGGGAACAGAGTAACCATGTCCCATTGATGCCAGGTGGAAAAGAGTCACAAGGTCCAGACGAGGCCTAATTGAGGAGTAGATTCACCAGGTCCTGTTGAGGCCCAGTTGAGGACCAGTGTCCCCAGCTCCGGGTGAGTCCCAGAGGGGGACCAGAGTCACCCGGTTCTGGTGATATCCAGGTGTCACCAGAGTCACCACGTCAGGGTGAGGCCCAGAGTGGGATGAGAATCACTAGGTCCAGGTGAGGCCCCGATGTGGAACAGAGAAACCAGGTCCCATGATGCCCATATGAGGGCCTGAGTCACGAGGTCCAGGTGATGTCCCTGTGGGTACCAGTCACCTCGTCCAGGTGAGGCCCATGTGGGACCACAGTCACCAGGTCCAGGTGAGGCCCAGGTATATAAGAGAGTATCCAGGTTCCAATGATGCCCAGGTAAGGACCAGCGTCATCAGGTCCAGGAGAGGCCCAAATATGTATTAGATTCATTGTGTTCCAGGTGAGGCCAGATGGAGACAACACGGTCCAGGTTCAGGAGAGCCCCATATGGGAACCAGAGCGACCAGATCCAGGTGAGGGCCAGGTGGGACCACAGTCACAAGGTCCAGGTGAGGCGCAGGTGGCAACAGGATTCACCAAGTCCAGGTGAGATCCAGGTGGCGACCAGTCACCAGATTCAGCTGCGGACCAGCTAAGGACCGGATTCACCACGCCCAAGTGAAGCCCAAGGGGTGTCCAGAGTCAGCAGGTAAGGGTGAGGCCCAGAGGGGGAATCAGAGTAACCAGTTTAGTTTGAGGCCCAGAATGGGACCAGAGGTCCCTGGTCAAAGGTAGGCCCAGGTGTGGCATAGAGTATCCAAGTCCCAATGATGCCTGGGTGAGGACTAGAGTCACTCGGGCCATGCAGGCCCAGATGGGGAACAGAATCACTAGCTCCTGGTTAGGCATAGAATAAGACCACAGTCACCAGTATCAGGTGAGCCCCTTGAGGGAACCAGAGCCACTCTATCCAGCTGAGACCCAGGTCCATGTGAGGCCCACGTGAGGACAGGATTCATGAGGTCGAATTGAGGCATAGCTGGGGAAAGAGTCACCAGGTCTGCGTGCGGCCTAGGTGGGGCAAGATTCAGCAGTTCTGAGTTAGGTCAAAGTTGGGAAGAGAGACACCAGGTCCATGTGAGGCCAAACTGAGGACCAGAGTCACCAGATCCAGGTGAGGTCCATGCTGGAAAGAGAGTCACCAGGTCCAGGAGAGGTCCAGAAGGGGGCCAGAGTCACCAGATCCAGGTGAAGTCCAGGTGGGGACCAGAGTCACCAGATTCAGGTGCAGCCCATGTGGGGACCAGAGTCACTAGGTCCAGATGAGGCCCAGGTGACTAACAGAGTTACCAGGTACACGTGATTCCCCGGCGGGGATCAGAGACAACAGGTCCATGTGAGGACAGCTTGGGGACCATGGTCAACAGGTCTACTTGAGGCCCAGGTGTGGAACACAGTAAGCAGGTCCAGGTGAGTCCCCGGTGGTGACAAGAGTCACCACGTCCAGGTGAGGCCCAGGTGGGGAACAGGATCACCAGGTACCGTGGAGGCCCTTGAGAGAGCCAGAGTCAACAGTTCGAGGTCAGAAGCAGCTGGCAACCAGGGTCAGCAGGTAAACCCAAAGTGGGGTTCACAGTCACTAGGGCACCGTGAGACCCAGAGGGGGACCAGAGTCACCTGGTCCAAGTGAGGTCCAGTTGTGGAACACAGTCACCGGTTCCCAATTTTGCCCAGTTGAGGGCCATGGTCAACAGGGCCAGGTGAGCCCCAGATGGGGACCGGAGTCCAGAAATCCAGGTGAAGCCCAGGTGGGGACCACAGTCACCAGATCCAGGGTAGTCTCAGGTGCAGACCAGAATCACCAGGTCCAGGTGAGGTACAGGTGGCAACCACACTCACCAGGTCCCGGTGAGGCCCTCGTGGGGACCAGAGTCACGAGGTACATGAGAAGCTAGAAGCACTGCAGCCAACAGGTCCACATGATGTCCATGTTGGAATGAGAATCACCAGTTACAGGTGAGGACCACGTGGGGATCCGACTCACCATGTCCAGGTGAGACCCAGGTGGGAACCAGTGTCACAATGTCCAGGTGTGGCCCAGGTGAAGACCAGAGTTAATAGGTCCGGCTGGGTCACTGTTAGTGAACAGTGTAACCATATCCTGATGCTACCCAGGTGGGTACCAGAGACACCAGGTCCTGGTGAGGCCCAGGTGGGACCAGAGACATGAGGTCCAGGTGAGGTCCCGATGGGAACCACAGTCACCAGGTCAGGTGAGGCCATGTTTAGGATCAGAGTCACCAGTTACAGGTGAGGCCCAGGTGGAGCCAGAGTTACCTGGTAGAGAAGTGGCCAAAGTCAGGACCAGAGATACCAGCATCAGGTCAGTCCCAGTGGGGAATAGATTAAGCATGTCCCGATGATGCCTAGGTAGAACCAGAGTCACCAGGTCAAGATGAGGCGCAGGTGGGGATCATGTTCACTAGGTCCCGGTGAGGCCCAGTTGAGGACCAGAGTCACCAAGTCAAGTTGAGGCGTAGAGTGGTACCAGATTCACCTGGTCTAGGTGACATCCAGATTGGGACAAGAGGAACCAAGTCAGGCTGAGGCCCAGAGGGGATCCAGAGTGTTCATGTCCAGGTGAGGCTCAGGTGTGGAACAGAGTATCCAGGTCATAATGGTCCACAGGTGAGGACCAGGTCACCAGATCTGGATGAGACCCAGTTAGGATCAGTGTCACCAGTTCCAGGTGAGGCCAAGAAGGAGTCCACAGCAATCAGGTCCATGCAGGGAACAAAGTCACCAGGATTGGGTGAGGCCCAGATGGGGACCAGATTCACCAGGTCCAGGTGAGGCCCAGGTGGTGACCAGAGTCCCCTGGTCTAGGAGAGGACCAGGTAAGGACCAGATTCACCAGGTCCAAGAGGCCCAAGTGGGGACCTGGTTCAACAGGTATGGGTGAGGCCCAGGTGGCAACCACACTCACCAGGTCCAGGTGAGGCCAGCCTGCAGGCCTTGCAGAGGATCCGTGTCCCGATGATGCCCAGGTGGGGACCAGTGTTACCAGGTCCAGGTGAGGCCAACCTGCAGGCCATGCAGTGGAACAATGTCCGGATGATGCCCAGGTAGTGCCCAGATTCACCAGGTCCTGGTGAGTCCAACCTGCATGCCATGCGGTGAAACAATATCCCTATGATGCCCAGGTAGAGGCCAGAATTACGAAGTCCAGGTGAGGCCAACCTGCAGTTCATGCAGTGGAACCATGTCCCGATGATGCCCAGGTGAGGAACAGAGTCACCATGTCTGGGGGACGCGCAGAAAAGATCAGAGACACCATTTCCAGGTGAGGCCAAGAAAGAGTCCACAGCAATCAGGTCCAGGTGGGGAACAAAGTCACCAGGACTGGGTGAGTCCCAGATGGGGACCGGATTCACCAGGTCCAGGTGAGGTCCAGTTGGGGACCAGAGTCCCCGGTTCTGGGAGAGGACCAGGTAAGGACCAGATTCACCAGGTCCAAGAGGCAAACGTGGGTACGTGGGTCACCAGGTATTGGTGAGGCCCAGGTGGCAACCCCACTCACCCGGTCCAGGTGAGGCCAACCTGCAGGCCAGTGTCACCAGATCCATGTGAGGACTAGTGGGGACTGGAGTCTCCAGGTAAATATGAGTTGACAAGAACACCACAGTCACCAGTGCCAGTGTCGTTCATGTGGGAACCAGAGTCACCAGTCCAGGTGAGACCCAGCTGGGGACCACAGTCACCAGGTCCAGATTGAGGCCTAGGTGGGGGGACCAGAGTCATCAGGACCAGTTGAGGCCAAAGTGTGGAGCAAAGTTATCATGTCCAGGTGAGGACCAGGTGGGGAACAGAGTAACCATGTCCCATTGATGCCAGGTGGGAAAAGTGTCAGAAGGTCCAGACGAGGCCTAAGGGAGGAGTAGATTCACCAGGTCCTTTTGAGGACCAGTTGAGGACCACTGTCCCCAGCTCCGGGTGAGTCCCAGAGGGGGACCAGATTCACCGGTCCCGGTGATATATAGGTGGGGACCAGAGTCACCACGTCACGGTGAGGTCCAATGCGGGACGAGAATCACTAGGACCAGGTGAAGCCAGGATGTGGAACTGAGAAACCAGGTGAATGATGTCCATATGAGGACCTGAGTCACCAGGTCAAGGTGATGTCCCTGTGGGAACCAGTCTCCTCATCCAGGTGAGGCCCAGGTGGGACCACAGTCACCAGGTCCAGGTGAGGCCCAGGTATATAAGAGAGTATAATGGTCCCAATGATGCCCAGGTAAGGACCAGAGTCAACAGTTCCAGATGCGGCGCAGGTGGGAAGCATATTCACTAGGTTCCGGTGAGGCCCAGTTGAGGAACAGAGACACCAGGTCTAGTTGAGGCCTAGAGGGGTTCCTGATTCACCTGGTCTAGGTGACATCCAGATGGGGACCAGAGTCACCATGTCAGGGTGAGGCCCAGAGGGGATCCAGAGTCATCATGTGCAGGTGAGGCTCAGGCGTGGAACAGAGTATCCAGGTCATAATGGTCCACAGGTGAAGACCAGAGTCACCAGATCTGGCTGAGGCCCAGTTAGGATCAGAGTCACCAGTTCCTGGTGAGGCCAAGAAGGAGGAGTCCACAGCAATCAGGTCCAGGTGGGGAACAAAGACACCAGGACTTGGTGAGGCACAGATGGGGACCAGATTCACCAGGTCCAGGTGAGGCCCAGGTGGTGACCAGGGTTACCAGTTCCGGGTGACCACCAGGTAAGGACCAGATTCTCCAGGTCCAATCTAGGCCCACGTGGGGACCTTTGTAACCAGGTATGGGTGAGGACCAGGTGACAAACCCACTCACCAGTTCCAGGTGAGGCCAACCTGCAGGCCATGCAGAGGAACCAGGTCCCGATGATGCTCAGGTAGGGACGAGAATTACCAGGTCCAGGTGAGGCCAACCTGAAGGCCATGCAGTGGAACCATGTCCCGATGATGCCCAGGTAAGGACCAGAGTAACCAGGTCCAGGTGAGGCCAACCTGCAGGTCATGCAGTGGAACCATGTCCCGATGATGCCCAGGTAGGGACCAGAGTCACCAGGTCCAAATGAGGCCCAGATGGAGCATATTCACTAGGTCCAGGTGAGGCCCAGTTGAGGACCAGAGTCACCAGACCTGGTTGAGGCCCAGAGGGGTACCATAATCCCCTGGTCCAGGTGACATCCAGGTGGGGACCAGAGTCACCAGGTCCAGGTAATTCCCAGGTGGTGACCAGAGTTACCAGTTCCGGGTGAGGACCAGGCAAGGAGCAGATTCACCAGGTCCAAGTGAGGCCCACGTGGGGACCTGTGTCACCAGGTATTGGTGAGCCCCAGGTGGCAGCCCCACTCACCAGGTGTAGGTGAGGTCAACCTGCAGGCAATGCAGAGGAACAGTGTTCCGATGATGCCCAGGTAGGGAACAGAGGTACCAGGTCCAGTGAGGTCAATCATCAGGCCATTCAGTGGAACCATGTCCCGATGATGCCAAGTAGGGACCAGAGTCACCAGGTCCAAATGAGGCCCAGATGGAGAATATTCACTAGGTCCAGGTGAGGCCCAGGTATGTAAAAGAGTATCCAGGTCCCAATGATGCCCAGGTAAGGACCAGAGACAACAGGTCCAGGAGAGGCCCAAATATGGATCAGAGTCATTGTGTTCCAGGTGAGGCCAGATGGAGACCAGAGGAACCAGGTCCAGGAGAGCTCCATATGGGAACCAGAGTCACCAGATCCAGGTGAGGTTCAGGTGGGTCCACAGTCATAGGTCCAGGTGAGGCACAGGAGGCAACAGGATTCACCAAGTCCAGGTGAGGCCCAGTTGGCGACCAGTCACCATCCATGTGCCGACCAGCTAAGGACCAGACTCACCAATCCCAGGTGAAGCCCAAGGGTCGACCAGAGTCACCAGGTAAGGGTGAGGTTCAGAGGCGAACCAGAGTAACTAGTTTAGTTTGTGGCCCAGAATGGGACCAGAGGTCCGTGGTCAAAGTGAGGCCCAGGCGTGGAATAGAGTATCCAGGTCCCAATGATGCCTGAGTGAGAACCAGAGCCCCTAGGGACATGCAGGCCCAGATGGGGTACAGAATCACTATGTCCTGTTGAGGCATAGAATAAGACCACAGTCACCAGTATCAGGTGAGCCCCTTGTGGGAACCAGAGCCACTCTATCCAGCTGAGTCCCAGGTACATGTGAGTTCCAGGTGAGGACCGGATTCATCAGGTCGAATTGAGGAATAGCTGGGGACAAGAGTCACCAGGTCTGGGTGCGTATTATGTGGGGCAAGATTCAGCAGTTCTGAGTTAGGTCAAAGTGGGCACGAGAGACACCAGGTCCAGGAGAGGTCTAGGTGGGGACCAGAGTCACCAGATCCAGGTGAAGTCCAGGTGGGGACCAGAGTCACTAGGTCCAGATGAGGCCCAGGTGAGGATCAGAGTTACCAGATACACGTGAGGCCCCAGCGGGGATCAGAGCCAACAGGTCCATGTGAGGCCGGCTTGGGGACAATGGACAACAGGTCGACTTCGGGCCCAGGTGTGGAATACAGTAAGCAGATCCAGGTGAGTCCCCGGTGGTGACAACTGTCACCACGTCCAGGTGAGGCCCAGTTGGGGACCAGGATCACCAGGTACAGGGGAGGCCCTTGAAAGTACCAGAGTCAACAGATCGAGGACAGACGCAGGTGGCAACCAGGTCCAGCACGTCGAAGTCAGGCCAAAGTGGGGTTCACAGTCACTAGGGCACGGTGAGACCCAGAGGGGGACCAGAGTCACCTGGTCAATGTGAGGTCCAGTTGTGGAACACAGTCACCGGGTTCCAATTTTCCCAGTTGAGGACCACGGTCAACAGGGCCTGGTGAGGACCAGATGGGGACTCGAGCCCCAAATACAAATGAAGACAAGAACGGGACCACAGTCAGTAGATCCAGGGTAGTCTCAGGTGCAGACCAGAATCACCAGGTCAAGGTGACGTGCAGGTGGCAAGCACACTCACCAGGTCCCGGTGAGGCCCTGGTGGGGACCAGAGTCACGAGGTACATGAGAAGCTAGAAACACTGCAGCCACCAGGTCCACATGATGTCCATGTGGGAACGAGAATCACCAGTTACAGGTGAGGACCACGGGCGGATCCGACTCACCATGTCCAGGTGAGACCCAGGTGGGAACCAGTGTCACCATGTCCAGGTGTGGCCCAGGTGAAGACCAGAGTTAATAGGTCCGGCTGGGTCACTGTTAGTGAACAGTGTAACCATATCCTGATGCTACCCAGGTGGGTACCAGAGACACCAGGTCGTGGTGAGGCCCAGGTGGGACCAGAGACATGAGGTCCAGGTGAGGTCCCGATGGGAACCACAGTCACCAGGTCAGGTGAGGCCATGCTTAGGATCAGAGTCAACAGTTACAGGTGAGGCCCAGGTGGAGGCATAGTTACCTGGTAGAGAAGTGGCCACAGTCAGGACCAGAGTTACCAGCATCAGGTCAGTCCAGGTGGGGAATAGATTAAGCATGTCCCGATGATGCCCAGGTAGAACCAGAGTCACAAGGTCAAGATGAGGCGCAGGTGGGGAGCATGTTCACTAGGTCCCGGTGAGGCCCAGTTGAGGACCAGAGTCACCAGGTCAAGTTGAGGCCTAAAGTGGCACCAGATTCACCTGGTCTAGGTGACATCCAGATGGGGACCAGAGTCACCATGTCAGGCTGAGGCCCAGAGGGGATCCAGAGTCATCATGTCCAGGTGAGGCTCAGGGGTGGAACAGAGTATCCAGGTCATAATGGTCCACAGGTGAGGACCAGAGTCACCAGATCTGGGTGAGGCCCAGTTAGGATCAGAGTCACCAGATCCAGGTGAGGCCAAGAAGGAGTCCACAGCAATCAGATCCAGGTGGGGTGACAAAGTCACCAGGACTGGATGAGGACCAGATGGAGACCAGATTAACCAGGTTCCTGTGATTCCCAGGTCGTGACCCGAGTTAGGAGTTCCGGGTGAGGACCAGGTAAGGACCAGATTCACCAGGCCCAAGTGACGCCCACGTGGGGACCTGTGTCACCAGGCATGTGTGAGGCCAAGGTGACAACGCCACTCACCAGGTCCAGGTGAGTCCAACCTGCAGGCCATGCAGAGGAAACATGTCCCAATGATGCCCAGGTAGGGACTAGAATTACCAGGTCCATGTGAGGCCAAACTGAGGACCAGAGTCACCAGACCCAGGTGAGGTCCATGCTGGAAAGAGAGTCAACAGGTCCAGGAGAGGTCCAGAAGGGGGCCAGAGTCACCAGATCCAGGTGAAGTCCAGTTGGGGACCAGAGTCACCAGATTCAGGTGCAGCCCATGTGGGGACCAGAGTCACTAGGTCCAGATGAGGCCCAGGTGGGGACCAGAGTTACCAGGTACACGTGAGGCCCCGGTGGGGATCAGAGGCAACAGGTCCATGTGAGGACAGCTTGGGGACCATGGTTAACAGGTCTACTTGAGGCCCAAGTGTGGAACACAGTAAGCAGGTCAAGGAGAGTCCGTGGTGGTGACAAGAGTCACCTCGTCCGGTGAGGCACAGGTGGGGACCAGGATCACCAGGTCCAGGGGAGGCCCTTGAAAGAACCAGAGTCAACAGTTCGAGGTCAGGCGCAGGTGGCAACTAGGGTCAGCAGGTACAAGTCAGGCCAAAGTGGGGTTCACATTCCCTAGAGCACGGTGAGTCCCAGAGTGGGACCAGAGTCACCTGGTCCAGGTGAGGTCCAGTTGTGGAACACAGTCACCGGGTCCCAATTTTGTCCAGTTCAGGACCATGTTCAACAAGGCCAGGTGAGGCCCAGATGGGGACCGGAGTCCCCAAATCCAGGTGAAGCCCAGGTGGGGACCACAGTCACCGGATCCAGGGTAGTCTCAGGTGCAGACCAGAATCACCAGGTCCTGGTGAGTTGCAGGTGGCAACCACACTCACCAGGTCCTGGTGAGGCCCTGGTGGGAACCAGAGTCTAGAGGTACATGAGAAGCTAGAAACACTGCAGCCACCAGGTCCAGATGATGTCCATGTGGAAACGAGTAACACCAATTACAGGTGAGGACCAGGTGGGGATCCGAGTCACCATGTCCAGGTGAGACCCAGGTGGGAACCAGTGTCACCATGTCCAGGTGTGGCCCAGGTGAAGACCAAAGTTAATAGGTCCGGCTGGGTCACTGTAGTGAACAGTGTAACCATATCCTGATGCTACACAGGTGGGTACCAGAGACACCAGGCCCTGGTGAGGCCCAGGTGGGACCAGAGACATGAGGTCCAGGTGAGGTCCCGATGGGAACCACAGTCAGCAGGTCAGGTGAGGCCATGCTTAGAATCAGAGTACCAGTTACAGGTGAGGCCCAGTTAGAGCCAGAATCACCTGGTACAGAGAGGCCAAAGTCAGGACCAGTGTTACCAGGATCAGGTCAGACCCAGTGGGGAACAGAGTAACCATGTCCCGAATATGCCCAGATAGAAGCAGCGTCACAGGTCCAGATGAGGCGAAGGTGGGGAGCATATTCACTAGGTCCCGTTGAGGCCCTGTTGAGGACCAGAGTCTCCAGGTCTAGTTGAGGCCTAGAGGGGTACAAGATTCACCTGATCAAGGTGACATTCAGATGGGGACCAGAGTCACCATGTCAGGCTGAGGCCCAGAGGGGTTCCAGGGTCATAATGTCCAGGTGAGGCTCAGGTGTGGAACAGAGTATCCAGGTCATAATGGTCCACAGGTGAGGACCAGAGTCAACAGATCTGGGTGAGGCCCAGTTAGGATCAGAGTCACCAGTTCCAGTTGAGGCCAAGAAGGAGTCCACAGCAATCACGTCCAGGTGGGTAAGAAAGTCAACAGGACTGTTGAGGCACAGATGGGGACCAGATTCACCAGGTCCAGGTGATTCCCAGGTGGTGACCCGGTTACTAGGTCCGGGTGAGGACCAGGTAAGTAACAGATTCACCAGGTCCAAGTGAGGCCCACGTGGGGACCTGTGTCACCAGGTATGGGTGAGCCCCAGGTTGCAACCCCACACACTAGGGCCAGGTGAGGCCTACCTGGAGGCCATGCAGAGGAACCGTGTCCCGGTGATGCCCAGGTAGGGACCAGAGTTACCAGGTCAGGCTGAGGCCAAACTGCAGGCCATGCAGTGGATCCATGTCCCGATGATGCCCAGGTAGGGAACAGAGTCACCAGGTCCAAATGAGGCCCAGATGGACCATATTCAATAGGTCCAGGTGGGGACCAGTTGAGGACCAGAGTCACCAGAACTGGTTGAGGCCTAGAGGGGTACCAGAATCACATGGTCCATGTGACATCCAGATGGAGACCAGAGTCACCAGGTCAGGGTTAGGCCCAGAGTGGTTCCAGAGGCCAGAGCCTCATGTCCAGGTGAGTCACCAGGTACCTATGATGCCCAGGTGAGGACCAGAGTCACCAGGTCTGGCTGAGGCCCAGTTAGGATCAGAGTCACCAGGTCCAGTTGAGGCCATGAAAGAGTCCACAGCAATCAGGTCAAGGTGGGGAACAAAGTCACCAGGACTGAGTGAGGCCAAGATGGGGTCGGATTCACCAGGTCCAGGTAAGGCTGAGGTGGTGACCAGAGTCCCCGGGTCTGGGAGAGGACCAGGTAAGGACCAGATTCACCAGGTCCAAGAGGCCCACGTGGAGACCTGAGTCACCAGGTATGGGTGAGGCCCAAGTGGCATCCCCACTAACCAGGTCTATGTGAGGCCAACCTGCAGGCCAGAGACACCAGATCCAGGTGAGGCCCTAGAGGGGAATGGAGTCACCAGGTAAATGTGAGTCTACAAGGACACCACAGTCACCAGGTCCAAGTGTGGTTCATGTCGGAACGAGAGGCACCAGGTCCAGGTGAGAACCAGGTGGGGACCACAGTCACCAGGTCCAGATTGAGGCCTAGGTGGGGGGACCAGAGTCATCAGGACCAGTTGAGGCCAAAGTGCGGAGCAAAGTTATCATGTCCAGGTGAGGCCCAGGTATATAAGAGAGTATCCTGGTCCCAATGATGCCCAGGTAAGGACCAGAGTCAACAGGTCCAGGAGAGGCCCAAATATGGATCAGAGTCATTGTGTTCGAGGTGAGGCCAGATGGAGACCACAGGAACCAGGTCCAGGAGAGCCCCATATGGGAACCAGAGCCACCAGATCCAGGTGAGGTCCAGGTGGGACCACTGTCACAAGGTCCAGGTGAGGCGCAGGTGGCAACAGGATTCACCAAGTACAGGTGAGGCCCAGGTGGCGACCAGTCACCAGATCCAGGTGAGGACCAGCTAAGGACCAGATTCACCAGGCCCAAGTGAAGCCCAAGGGGTGACCGGAGTCACCAGGTAAGGGTGAGGCCCAGAGGGGGAAGCAGAGTAACCAGTTTAGTTTGAGGCCCAGAATGGGACCAGAGGTCCCTGGTCAAAGTGAGGCCCAGATGTGGAATAGAGTATCCTGGTCCCAATGATGCCTGGGTGAGGACCAGAGTCACTAGGGCCATGCAGGCCCAGATGGGGAACAGAATCACTAGGTCCTGGTGAGGCAGAGAATAAGACCACAGTCAGCACTATCAGGTGAACCCCTTTTGGGAACCAGAGCCACTTTATCCAGCTGAGTCACAGGTCCATGTGAGGCCCACGTGAGGACCAGATGCATCAGGTCGAATTGAGGCATAATTTGGGACAAGAGTCATCAGGTGTGGGTGCGGCCTAGGTGGGGCAAGATTCAGCAGTTCTGAGTTAGGTCAAAGTGGGGACGAGAGACACCAGGTCCAGGGTAGACCAAAGGGAGGACCAGAGTCACCAGATCCAGGTGAGGTCCAGATGGGGACCAGTGTCACCAGATGCAGGTGAAGTACAGGTGGGGACCAGAGTCACTAGGTGCAGATGAGGCCCAGGCGAGGACCAGAGTTACCAGGTACACGTGAGGCCCCGGTGGGAATCAGAGGCAACAGGTCCATGTGAGCCCGGCTTGGGGACCATGGTCAAGAGGTGTACGTGAGGCCCAGGTGTGGAACACAGTAAGCAGGTCCAGGTGAGTCCCCGGCGGTGACAAGAGTCACCACGTCCAATTGAGGCCCAGGTGGGCACCAGGATCACCAGGTCCAGGGGAGGCCCTTGGTCCAGTTCCAGGTCCAGTTGTGGAACACAGTCACCGAGTCCCAACTTTTCCCAGTTGAGGACCATGGTCAACAGGGCCAGGTGAGGCCCAGATGGGGACCGGAGACCCAAATCCAAGTGAAGACAAATCGGGACCACAGTCACCAGATCCAGGGTATTCTCAGGTGCAGACCAGAATCACCAGGTCCAGGTGAGGTGCAGGTGGCAATCACACTCACCAGGTCCCGGTGAGGCCCTCGTGGAGATCAGAGTCACAAGGTACATGAGAAGCTAGAAACACTGCAGCCACCAGGTCCACATGATGTCCATGTGGGAACGAGAATCACCAGTTACAGGTGAGGACCAGGTGGGGATCCGACTCACCATGTCCAGGTGAGACCCAGGTGGGAACCATGTCACCATGTCCAGGTGTGGCCCAGGTGAAGACCAGAGTTAATAGGTCCGGCTGGGTCACTGTTAGTGAACAGTGTAACCATATCCTGATGCTACTCTGGTGGGTAGCAATGACACCAGGCCCTGGTGAGGCCCAGGTTGGACCAGAGAAATGAGGTCCAGGTGAGGTACCGATCGGAACCACAGTCACCAGGTCAGGTGAGTCAATGCTTAGGATCAGATTCACCAGTTACAGGTGAGGCCCAGTTGGAGCCAGAATCACCTGGTACACAAAGACCAAAGTCGTGGACAGAGTTACCAGGATCAGGTCAGTCCCAGTGGAGAACAGAATAACCATGTCCCGATGATGCCAAGATAGAACCAGAGTCACCAGGTCCAGATGAGTTGCAGGTGGGGAGGATATTCACTAGGTCCCGTTGAGGCCCAGTTGAGGACCAGAGTCACCAGGTCTAGTTGAGGCCTAGAAGGGTACCAGATTCACCTGGTCTAGGTGACATCCAGATGGGGACCAGAGTCACCATGTCAGGGTGAGGCCCAGAGGGGATCCAGAGTCATCATGTCCAGGTGAGGTTCAGGTGTGGAAAGGAGTATCCAGGTCATAATCGTCCACAGGTGAGGACCAGAGTCACCAGATCCAGGGTAGTCTCAGGTGCAGACCAGAATCACCAGGTCCTGGTGTGTGCAGGAGGCAACCACAGTCACCAGGTCCCGGTGAGGCCCAGGTGCGGACGAGATTCTCAAGGTACATGAGAAGCTAGAAACACTGCAGCCACCAGTTCCACATGATGTCCATGTGGGAACGAGAATCACCAGTTACAGGTGAGGACCAGGTGGGGATCTGACTCACCATGTCCAGGTGAGACCCTGCTGGGAACCAGTGTCACCATGTCCAGGTGTGGACCCGGTGAAGACCAGACTTAATAGGTCCAGATGGGTCACTGTTAGTGAACAGTGTAACCACATCCTGATGCTACCCAGGTGGGTACCACAGACACAAGGTCCTGGTGAGGCCCAGGTGGAACCAGAGATATGAGGTCCAGGTGAGGTACCGATGGGAACCAGAGAGACCAGGTCAGGTGAGGCGATGCTTAGGATCAGAGTCACCAGTTACAGGTGAGGCCCAGGTGGAGCCAGAGTCACCTGGTAGAGAAGAGGCCAAAATCAGGACCAGAGTTACCAGGATCAGGTCAGTCCCAGTGGGGAATGGAGTAACCATGTCTCGATGATGCCCAGGTAGAACCTGAGTCACCAGGTCCCGATGAGGCGCAGGTGGGGAGCATGTTCCCTAGGTCCCCGTGAGGCCCAGGTGAGGACCAGAGTCACCACGTCAAGTTGAGGCCTAGAGGGATACCAGATTCACCTAGTCTAGGTGACATCCGGATGGGGACCAGAGTCATCAAGTCAGGGTGAGGCCCAGAGGGGATACAGAGTCATCATGTCCAGGTGAGGATCAGGTGTGGAACAGAGTATCCAGGTCATAATGGTCCATAGGTGAGGACCAGAGTCACCAGATCTAGGTGAGGCACAGTTAGGATCAGAGTCACCAGTTCCAGGTGAGGCCAAGAAGGAGTCCACAGCAATCAGGTCCAGGTGGGGTGACAAAGTCACCAGGAGTGGATGAGGACCAGATGGGGACCAGATTAACCAGGTTCATGTGATTCCCAGGTGGGGACCCGAGTTAGGAGTTGCGGGTGAGGAAAAGGTAAGGACCAGATTCACCACATCCAAGTGAGGCCCACGTGGGGACCTGTGTCACCAGGTATGGGTGAGCCCCAGGTGGCAACCCCACTCACTACGTCCAGGTGATTCCAAGCTGGAGGCCATGCAGAGGAACCGTATCCCGATGATGCCCAGGTAGGGACCAGAGTTACCAGGTCCAGCTGAGGCCAACCTACAGGCCATGTAGTGGATCTATGTCCGATGATGCCCAGGTAGGGACCAGAGTCACCAGGTCCAAATGAGGCCCAGATGGAGCATATTCAATAGGTCCAGGTGAGGCCCAGTTGAGGACCAGAGTCACCAGAACTGGTTGAGGCCGAGAGGGGTACCAGAATCACCTGGTCCAGGTGACATCCAGATGGAGACCAGAGTCACCAGGTCAGGGTTAAGCCCAGAGTGGTTCGAGAGTCCAGAGCCTCATGTCCAGGTGTGGTACATGTGGGAACGAGAGTCACCAGGTCCAGGTGAGACCCAGGTGGGGACCACAGTCACCAGGTCCAGATTGAGGCCTAGGTGGGGGGACCAGAGTCATTGGGACCAGTTGAGGCCAAAGTGTGGATCAAAGTTATCATGTCCAGGTGAGGCCCAGGAGGGGAACAGAGTAACCATGTCCCATTGATGCCAGGTGGGAAAAGAGTCACAAGGTATAGACAAGGCCTAAGTGAGGAGTAGATTCACCAGGTCCTGTTGAGGCCCAGTTGAGGACCAGTGTCCCCAGCTCCGGGTGAGTCCCAGAGGGGGACCACAGTCACCCGGTTCTGGTGATGTCCAGGTGGGGACCAGAGTCAGCACGTCAGGGTGAGTCCCAGTGGGGGACGAGAATCAGTAGGTCCAGGTGAGGCCCCAATGTGGAACTGAGAAACCAGGTCCCATGATGCCCATATGAGGACCTGAGTCACCAGGTCCAGGTGAGGTCCCTGTGGGAACCAGTCACCCCGTCCAGGTGAGGCCGGGTGGGACCACTGTCACCAGGTCCACGTGAGGCCCAGGTATATAAGAGAGTATCGAGGTCCCAATGATGCCCAAATAAGGACCTGAGTCAAGGTCCAGGAGAGGCCCAAATATGGATCACAGTCATTGTGTTGCAGGTGAGGCCAGATGGAGACCACAGGAACCAGGTCCAGGAGAGCCCCATATGGGAACCAGAGCCACCAGATCCAGGTGAGGTCCAGGTGGGACCACAGTCACAAGGTCCAGGTGAGGCGCAGGTGGCAACAGGATTCACCAAGACCAGGTGTGGCCCAGGTGGCGACCAGTCAGCTGATCCACGTGCGGACCAGCTAAGGAGCAGATTCACCAGGCAAAAGTGAACCCCAAGGGGTGACCAGATTCACCAGGTAAAGGTGAGGCCCTGAGGGCGAACCAGAGTAACCAGTTTAGTTTGAGGCCGAGAATGGGACCAGAGGACTCTGGTGAAAGTGAGGCCCAATTGTGGAATAGAGTATCCAGGTCCCAGTGATGCCTGTGTGAGGACCAGAGTCCTAGGGCCATGCAGGCCCAGATGCGGAACAGAATCACTAGGTCCTGGTGAGGCATAGAATAAGACCACAGTCACCAGTATCAGGTGAGCCCCTTGTGGGAACCAGAGCCACTCTATCCAGCTGAGTCCCAGGTCCATGTGAGTCCCACTTGAGGACCAGATTCATCAGGTCGAATTGAGGCATAGCTGGGGACAAGGGTCACCAGGTCTGGGTGTGGCCTAGGTGGGGCAAGATTCAGCAGTTCTGAGTTAGATCAAAGTGGGGACGAGAGACACGAGTTCCAGGTGAGGCCAAACTGAGGATCAGAGTCACAGATCCAAGTGAGGTCCATGTTGCAAAGAGAGTCACCAGGTCCAGGAGAGGTCCAGGTGTGGACGAGAGTCACCAGTTCCAGGTGAAATCCAGGTGGGGACCAGAGACACCAGATCGAAGTGAAGCCCAGGTGGGGACCAGAGTTACCAGGTACACGTGAGGCCCCGGTGGGGATCAGAGGAAACAGGTCCAGGTGAGACCGGCTTTGTGACCATGGTTAAGAGGTCTAATTGAGACCCAGGTGTTGAACACAGTAAGCCGGTCCAGGAGAGTCCGCGGTGGTGACAAGAGTCACCACGTCCAGGTGAGGCCCAGGTGGGGACCAGGATCACCAGGTACAGGGGAGGCCCTTGAAAGAACCAGAGTCAACAGTTCGAGGTCAGGCGCAAGTGGCAACCAGGGTCAGCAGATCCAAGTCAGGCCAAAGTGGGGTTCACAGTCACTAGGGCACGGTGAGACCCAGAGGGGGACGACAGTCACCTGGTCCAGGTGAGGTCCAGTTGTGGAACACAGTCACCGTGTCCCAATTTTGCCCAGTTGAGGACCATGGTCAACAGGGCCAGGTGAGGCACAGATGGGGACCGGGGTCCCCAATTCCAGGTGAAGCCCAGGTGGGGACCACAGTCACCAGATCCAGGGTAGCATCAGGTGCAGACCAGAATCACCAGGTCCAGGTGAGGCCCAGTTGGTAACCAGAGTCCCCGGGTCTGGGAGAGGACCAGGTAAGGACCAGATTCACCAGGTCCAAGAGGCCCACGAGGAGACCTGAGTCACAAGGTATGGGTGAGGCCCAAGTGGCATCCCCACTAACCAGATCCAGGTGAGGCTAACCTGGAGGCCATGCAGAGGAACCGTGTCCCGGTGATGCCCAGGTAGGGACCAGAGTTACCAGGTCCAGCTGAGGCCAACCTGCAGGCCATGCAGTGGATCCATGTCCTGATGATGCCCAGGAAGGGACCAGAGTCACCAGGTCCAAATGAGGCCCAGATGGAGCATATTCAATAGGTCTAGGTGAGGCCCAGTTGAGTACCAGAGTCACCAGAACTGGTTAAAGCCTAGAGGGGTACCAAAATCACCTGGTCCATGTGACATCCAGATGGAGACCAGAGTCACCAGGTCAGGGTTAGGACCAGAGTGGTTCCAGAGCCCAGAGCCTCATGTCCAGGTGAGGCTCAGGTGTGGAACAGAGTCACCAGGAACCAATGACGCCCATGTGAGGACCAGAGTCACCAGGTCTGGGTGACACGCAGATAGGATCAGAGTCACCAGGTCCAGGTGAGGCCATGAAAGAGTCCACAGCAATCAGGTCAAGGTGGGGAACAAAGTCACCAGGACTGAGTGAGGCCCAGATGGGGTCGGATTCACCTGGTCCAGGTGAGGCCCAGGTTGTGACCAGAGTCCCCGGGTCTGGGAAAGGACCAGGTACGGACCAGATTCACCAGGTCCAAGGGGCCCACGTGGGGATCTGAGTCACCAGGTATGGGTGATGCCCAGGTGGCAACCCCACTCACCATGTCCAGGTGAGGCCAACCTGCAGGCCAGAGTCACCAGATCCAGGTGAGGCCCTAGTGAGGACAGGAGTCACCAGGTATATGTGAGTCTACAAGAACACAACAGTCACAAGGTCCAGGTGTGGTTAATGTGGGAACTTAGTCACCTGGTCCAGGTGAGACCCAGGTGGGGACCACAGTCACCAGGTCCAGATTGTGGCCTCGGTGGGGCGACCAGTGTCATCAGAACCAGTTGAGGCCAAAGTGTGGAGCAAAGTTATCATGTTCACGTGAGGCCCAGGTGGGGAACAGAGTAACAATGTCCCATTGATGACAGGTGCGAGAAGAGTCACAAGGTCCAGTCGAGGCCTAAGTGAGGAGTAGATTCACCAGGTCCTGTTGAGGCCCAGTTGAAGACCAGTGTCCCCAGCTCCGGGGGAGTCCCAGAGGGGACCAGAGTCACCCGGTACTGGTGATATCCGGGTGGGGACCAGAGTCACCACGTCAGAGTGAGGCCAAGTGGGGGACGAGAATAACTAGGTCCAGGTGAGTCCCCGATATGTAACTAAGAAACCAGGTCCCATGATGCCCATATGAGGACCTGAGTCACCAGGTCCAGTTGAGGTCCCTGTGGGAACCAGTCACCTCCTCCAGGTGAGACCCAGGTGGGACCACAGTAACCAGTTCCAGTTGAGGCCCAGGTATGTAAGAGAGTATCTAGGTCCCAATGATGCCTAGGTAAGGACCTGAGTCAACAGGTCCAGCGGAGGCCCAAATATGTATCAGAGTCTTTGTGTTCCAGGTGAGGCCAGATGGAGACCACAGGAACCAGGTCCAGGAGAGCCCCATATGGGAACCAGAGCCACCAGATCCAGGTGAAGTCCAGGTGGGACCACAGTCACATGGTCCAGGTGAGGTGCAGGTGGCAACAGGATTCACCAAGTCCAGGTGAGGCCCAGGTGGCGACCAGTCACCATATCCAGGTGCGGACCAGCTAAGGTCCAGATTCACCAGGCCCAGGTGAAGCCCAAGGGGTGACCAGCGTCACCAGGTAAGGGTGAAGCCCAGAGGGGGAACCAGAGTAACCAGTTTAGTTTGAGGCCAAGAATGGGACCAGAGGTCCCTGGTCCAAGTGAGGCCCAGGTGTGGAATAGAGTATCCAGGTCCCAATGATGCCTGGGTGAGGACCAGAGTCACTAGGGCCATGCAGGCCCAGATGGGGAACAGAATCACTTGGTCCTGGTGAGGCATAGAATAAGACCACAGTCAGCAGTATCAGGTGAGCCCCTTGTGGGAACCAGAGCCACTCTATCCAGTTGAGTCCCAGGTCCATGTGATGCCCACGTGAGGACCAGATACATCAGGTCGAATTGAGGCATAGCTGGGGACAAGAGTCACCAGGTCTGGGTGCGGCCTAGGTGGGGCAAGATTCAGCAGTTCTGAGTTAGGTCAAAGTGGAGACGAGAGACACCAGGTCCATGTGAGGCCAAACTGAGGACCAGAGTCACCAGATCCAGGTGAGGTCCATGTTGGAAAGAGAGTCACCACGTCCAGGAGAGGTCCAGGTGGGTACCAGAGTCACCAGATCCAGGTGAAGTCCCGGTGGGAACCAGGGTCACCAGATCCAAGTGAAGCCCAGGTGGGGACCAGAGTCACTAGGTCCAGATGAGGCCCAGGTGAGGACCAGAGTTTCCAGGTACACGTGAGACCCCAGTGGGATTCAGAGGCAACAGGTCCATGTGAGGCCGGCTTGGGGACCATGGTCAACAGGTCTACTTGAGGCCCATGTGTGGAACACAGTAAGCAGGTCCAGGTGAGTCCCGGGTGGTGACAAGTGTCACCACGTCCAGGTGAGACCCAGGTGGGTACCAGGATCACCAGGTACCGGGGAGGCCCTTGAAAGAACCAGAGTCAACATTTTGAGGTCAGGAACTGGCGGCAACCAAGGTCAGCAGGTCCAAGTCAGGCCAAAGTGGGGTTCATAGTCATTAGGGCACGGTGAGCCCCGGAGGCAGACCAGAGTCACATGGTAGGTGAGGTCCAGTTGTGGAACAAAGTCACCGGGTCCCAATTCTGCACAGTTGAGGACCATGGTCAACAGGGACAGGTGTGGCCCAGATGGGGACCGGAGTCCCCAAATCCAGGTGAAGCCCAGGTGAAGACCTCAGTCACCAGATCCAGGGTAGTCTCAGGTGCAGACCAGAATCACCAGGTCCAGGTGAGGTGCAGGTGGAAACCACACTCACCAGGACCCGGTGAGGCCCTGGTGGGGATCAGAGTCACGAGGTACATGAGAAGCTAGAAACACTGCAGCCTCCAGATTCACATAATATCCATGTGGGAACGAAAATCACCAGTTACAGGTGAGGACCAGGTGGGGATCCGACTCACCTTGTCCAGGTGAGACCCAGGTAGGAACGAGTGTCACCATGTCCAGGTGTGGCCCAGGTGAAGACCAGAGTTAACAGGTCCGGCTGGGTCACTGATAATGAACAGTGTAACCATATCCTGATGCTACCCAGGTGGTAACCAGAGACACAAGGTCCTGGTGAGACCCAGGTGGGACCAGAGGCATGAGGTCGAGGTGAGATCCCGATGGAAACCCCAGTCACCAGGTCAGGTGAGGCCATGCTTAGGATCAGAGTCACCAGTTACAGGTGAGGCCCAGGTGGAGCCAGAGTCATCAGGACCAGATGAGGCCCAAGTGAGGACCAGTGTTACCAGGTACACGTGACGCCCAGGTGGGAATCAGAGGCAACAGGTCCATATGAGCCCGGCTTCAGTACCATGGTCAACAGGTCTACTTGAGGCCCAGGTGTGGAACACAGTAACCAGGTCAAGGTGAGTCCCTGGTGGTGAGAAGAGTCACCACGTCCAGGTGAGGCCCAGGGGGGGACCAGGATCACCAGGTACAGGGGAAGCCCTTGAATGAACCAGAGTCACCAGTTCGAGGTCAGGCGCAGGTGTCAACCAGGGTCAGCAGGTCCAAGTCAGGCCAAAGTGGGGTTCACAGTCACTAGGGAACGGTGAGACCCAGAGGGGGACCAGAGTCACCTGGTCCAAGTGAGGTCCAGGGGTGGAACAGAGTCACCGGGTCCCAGTTGAGGCTAAGAAGTAGTCCACAGCAAACAGGTCCAGATTGAGGCTTATTTGGGGGGACCAGAGTCATCAGGACCAGTTGAGGCCAAAGTGTGGAGCAGAGTTATCATGTCCAGGTGAGGCCGAGGTGGGGAACAGACTAACCATATCCCATTGATGCCAGGTGGGAAAAGAGTCACAAGGTCCAGACGAGGCCTAAGTGAGGAGTAGATTCACCAGGTCGTGTTGAGGCCCAGTTGAGGTCAGTGTCCCCAGCTCCGGGTGAGTCCCAGAGGGGGACCAGAGTCACCCGGTTCTGGTGATATCCAGGTGGGGACCAGAGTCACCACGTCAGGGTGAGGACCATAATGGGACGAGAATCACTTGGTCCAGGTGAGGCCCCGATTTGGACCTGAGAAACCAGGTCCCATGATGCCCATATGAGGACCTGAGTCACCAGGTCAAGGTGAGGTCCTTGTGGGAACCAGTCACCGCGTCCCAATTTTGCCCAGTTGAGGACCATGGTCAATAGGGCCAGGTGAGGCCAAGATGGGGACCGGAGTCCCCAAATCCAGGTGAAGCCCAGGTGAGGACCACAGTCACCAGATCCAGGGTAGTCTCAGATGCAGACCAGAAACAGCAGGTCCATGTGAGGTGCAGGTGGCAACCACACTCACCAGGTCCCGGTGAGGCCCTGGTGGGGTCCAGAGTCACGAGGTACATGAGAAGCTAGAAACACTGCATCCACCAGGTCCACATGTTGTCCATGTGGGAACGAGAATCACCAGTTAGAGGTTAGGACCAGGTGGGGATCTGCCTCACAATTTCCAGGTGAGACCCAGGTGGCAACGAGTGTCACCATGTCCAGGTGTGTCCCAAGTGAAGACCAGAGTTAATAGGTCCGGGTGGGTCACTGTTAGTGAACAGTGTAACCATATCCTGATGCTACCCAGGTGGGTACCAGAGACACCAGGTCCTGGTGAGGCCCAGTTTGGACCAGAGACATGAGGTCCAGGTGAGGTCCCGATGGGAACCACAGTCACCAGGTCAGGTGAGGCTATGCTTAGGACCAGAGTCACCAGTTACAGGTGAGGCCCAGGTGGAGCCAGAGTCACCTGGTACAGAAGAGGCCAAAGTCAGGACCAGAGTTACCAGGATCAGGTCAGTCCCAGTGGGGAACAGAGCAACCATGTTCCGATGATGCCCAGGTGGGGACCAGAGTCACTAGGTCCAGATGAGGCCCACGTGAGGACCACAGTTACGAGGTACACGTGAGGCCCCGGTGGGGATCAGAGGCAGCAGGTCCTTGTGAGGCCGGCTTGGGGACCTTGGACTACAGGTCTATTTGAGGCCCAGGTTTGGAACAGAGTAACCAAGTCCAGGTGAGTCCCCGGTGGTGACAAGAGTCATCACGTCCAGGAGAGGCCCAGGTGGGGACCAGGATCACCAGGTCCATGTCGGCCCTGGAAAGAACCAGAGTCAACAGTTCGAGTCAGGCGGAGGTGGCAGCCATGGTCAGAAGGGCCAAGACAAGCCAAAGTGGGGTTCACAGTCACTAGGGCACGGTGAGACCAAGAGGGGGACCAGAGTCATCTTGTCCAGGTGAGGTCCAGTTGTGGAACACAGTCACCGGGTCCCAATTTTGCCCAGTTGAGGACCATGGTAAACAGGGCCAGGTGAGACCCAGATGGGGACCAGAGTCCCCAAATCCAGGTGAAGCCAGGTGGGGACCAGAGTCACCAGATCCAGGTGAAGCCCAGGTGGGGACCACAGTCACCAGATCCAGGGTAGTCTCAGGTGCAGACCAGAATCACCAGATACATGTGAGTTGCAGGTGGTAACCACACACACCTGGTACCGGTGAGGCCCCGGTGGGTCCAGAGACATAGGTACATGAGAAGCTAGAAACACTGCAGCCACCGGGTCCTCATGATGTCCATGTGGGAACGAAAATCACCAGTTACAGGTGAGGACAAGGTGGGGATCCGACTCACCATGTCCAGGTGAGACCCAGGTGGGAACCAGTGTCACCATGTCCTGGTGTGGCCCAGGTGAAGACCAGAGCTAATAGGTCCGGCTGGATGAGTGTTAGTGAACAGTGTAACCATATCCTGATGCTACCCAGGTGGGTACCAGAGACACCAGGTCCTGGTGAGGCCCAGGTGTAACCGGAGACATGAGGTCCAGGTGAGGTCCCGATGGGAACCACAGTCACCAGGTCAGGTGAGTCCATGCTTAGGATCAGAGTCACCAGGTACAGGTGAGGCCCAGAGTCAGAGCCAGAGTCACCTAGTAGAGAAGAGGCCAATGTCAGGACCAGAGTTACCAGGATCAGGTCAGTCCCAGTGGGTAATACAGTAACCATGTCCCAATGATGCCCAGGTAGAACCAGAGTCACCAGGTCCAGCGAGGCGCAGGTGGGGAGAATATTCACTAGGTCCAGGTGAGGCTCAGATGAGGACCAAAGTCACCAGGTCTTGTTGAAGCCTAGAGGGGTACCAGATTACCAGGTCTAGGGGACATCCAGATGGGGATCAGAGTCACCATGTCAGGGTGAGTCCCAGAGGGGATCCAGAGTCATCATGTCCAGGTGAGGTTCAGGTGTGGAAAGGAGTATCCAGGTCATAATGTTCCACAGGTGAGGACCAGAGTCACCAGATCTGGGTGAGGCCCAGTTTGGAGCAGAGTCACAAGTTCCAGTTGAGGCCAAGAAGGAGTCCACAGCAATCAGGTCCAGGTGGGGAACAAAGTCACCAGGACTCGGTGAGGCCCAGATGGGGACCAGATTCACCAGGTCCAGGGGACTCCCAGGTGGTGACAAGGGTTACCAGTTCCGGGTGAAGACCAGGTAAGGACCAGATTCACCAGGTCCAAGGGAGGCCCACGTGGGACCTGTGTCACCAGGTATGGGTGAGGCCCAGGTGGCAAGCCCACTCACCAGGTCCAGGTGACGCCAACCTGCAGGCCATGCAGAGGAACCGTGTCCCGATGATGCCCATGTAGGGACCAGAGTTACCAGGTCAAGAAGAGGCCAACCTGCAGACCTTATGTGGAACCATGTCCCGATGTTGCCCACGTAGGGACCAGAGTCACCAGGTCCAAATGAGGCCCAGATCGAGCATATTCACTAGGTCCAGGTGAGGCCCAGTTGGGGACCAGAGTCACCACATCTGGTTGAGGCCGAGAGGGGTACCAGAATCCCCTGGACCAGGTGACATCCAATGGGGACCAGAGTCACCAGGTCAGGATGAGGCACAGAGAGGTTCGAGAGTCATCATGTTTAGCTGAGGCTCAGCTGTGGAACAGAGTCACCAGGTAACAATGATGCCCAGGTGAGGACCAGAGTCACCAGATCCGGGTGACGCGCAGATAGAATCAGAGTCACCAGGTCCAGGTGAGGCCAAGAAAGAGTCCACAGCAATCAGGTCCAGGTGGGGAACAAAGTCACCTGGACTGGATGAGGCCCAGATGGGGACCAGATTCACCAGGTCAGGGTGAGGCCCAGGTGGTGACCAGAGTACCCGGTTCTGGGAGAGGACCAGGTAAGGACAAGATTCACCAGGTCCAAGAGGCCCACGTGAGGACCTGAGTCACCAGGTATGGATGAGTCCCAGGTGGCACCCTCACTCACCAGGTCCAGGTGAGGCCAGCCTGCAGGCCAGAGTCACCAGATCCAGGTGAGGCCCTAGTGGGGACGGGAGTCACAAGGTAAATGAGCGTCTACAAGAACACCACAGTCACCAAGTCCAGGTGTGGTTCATGTGGGAACGAGAGACACCAGGTCCAGGTGAGTACCAGGTGGGGACCACAGTCACCAGGTCCAGATTGAGGCCTAGGTGGGGGGACCAGAGTCATCAGGACCAGTTGAGGCCAAAGTATGGAGCAAAGTTATCATGTCCAGGTGAGGCCCAGGAGGGGAACAGAGTAACCATGTCCCATTGATGCCAGGTGGGAAAAGAGTCACAAGGTCCAGACGAAGCCAAAGTTTGGAGTAGATTCACCAGGTCCTGTTGAGGCCCAGCTGAGGACCAGTGTCACCAGCACCGGGTGTGTCACCCGGTTCTGGTGATATCCAGGTTGGGACCAGTGTCACAAGTCAGGGCGAAGCCCAGAGGGGGACGAGAATCATTAGGTCCAGGTGAGACCCCGATGTGGAACTGTGAAACCAGGTCCCAAGATGCCCATATGAGGACCTGAGTCACCAGGTACAGGTGATGTCCCTGTGGGAACCAGTCACCCCGTCCAGGTGAGGCCCAGGTGGGACCACAGTCACCAGGTCCTGGTGAGGCCCAGGTATATAAGAGAATATCCAGGTCCCAATGATGCCCATGGAAGGACCAGAGTCAACAGGTCCAGAAGAGGCCCAAATATGGATCAGAGTCATTGTGTTCCAGGTGAGGCCAGATGGAGACCACAGGAACCAGGTCCAGGAGAGCCCCATATGGGAACCAGAGCCACCAGATCCAGGTGAAGTCCAGGAGGGACCACAGTCACAAGGTCCAGGTGAGGCGCAGGTGGCAACATGATTCACCAAGTCCAGGTGAAGCCCACGTGGTGACCTGTCACCAGATCCAGGTGCGGACCAGCTAAAAAGAGATTCAACAGGCCCAAGAGAAGCCCAAGGGGTGACCAGAGTCACCAGGTAAGCGTGAGGCCCAGAGTGGTTCGAGAGTCCAGATCCTCATGTCCAGGTGAGGCTCAGGTGTGGAACAGAGTCACCAGGTACCAATGATGCCCAGGTGAGGACCAGAGTCACCAGGTCTGGGTGACACGCAGATAGGATCAGAGTCACCAGGTCCAGGTGAGACCATGAAAGAGTCCACAGCAATCAGGTCAAGGTTGGGAACAAAGTCACCAGGACTGAGTGAGGCCCAGATGGGGACCGGATTCACCAGGTCCAGGTGAGGCCCAGGTGGTGACCAGAGTCCCCGGGTCTGAGAGAGACCAGGTAAGGACCAGATTCACCAGGTCCAAGAGGCCCACGTGGAGACCTGAGTCACTAAGTACGGGTGAGGGCCAAGTGGCATCCCCATTAATCAGGTCCATGTGAGGCCAACCTGCAGGACAAGTCACCCGAATCAGGTGAGGCACTAGTGGGGACGGGAGTCACCAGTTAAAGTGATTCTACAAGAACAACACAGTCACCAGGACCTGGTGTGGTTCATGTGGGAACGAGAGACACCAGGTCCAGGTGAGACCCAGGTGGGGACCACAGTCACCAGGTCCAGATTGAGGCCTAGGTCGGGGGACCAGAGTCATCAGGACCAGTTGAGGCCAAAGTGTGGAGCAAAGTTATCATGTACATGTGAGGCCCAGGTGGGGAAGAGTAACCATGTCCCATTGATGCCAGGTGGGAAAAGAGACACAAGGTCCAGACGAGGCCTTAGTGAGGAGTAGATTCACCAGGTCCTGTCGAGGCCCAGTTGAGGACCAGTGTCCCAAGCTCCGGGTGAGTCCCAGAGGGGGACCAGTGTCACCCGGTTCTGGTGATATCCAGGTGGGGACCAGAGTCACCACATCAGGGTGAGGCCCAGAGTGGGACGAGAATCACTAGCTCCAGATGAGACCCCGATGTGGAACTGAGAACCCTGGTCCCATGATGCCCATATGAGGACCTGAGTCAACAGGTCCAGGTGAGGTCCCTGTGGGAACCAGTCACCTCGTCCAGGTGAGGCCCTGGTGGGACCACAGTCACCAGGTCCAGGTGAGGCCCAGGTATATAGAGAGTATCCAGGTCCCAATGATGCCCAGGTAAGGACCAGAGTCAACAGGTCCAGGAGAGGCCCTAATATAGATCACAGTCATTGTGTTCCAGGTGAGGCCCGATGGAGACCACAGGAACCAGGTCCAGGAGTGCCCCTTATGCGAAACAGAGCCGCCATATCCAGGTGAGGTCCAGGTGGGATCACAGTCACAAGGTCCAGGTGAGGCGCAGGTGGCAACAGGATTCACCAAGTCCAGGTGAGGCCCAGGTGGCGACCAGTCACCAGATCCAGGTGTGGACAAGCTAAGGACCAGATTCACCAGGCCCAAGTGAAGCCCAAGGGGTGACCGGATTCACCAGGTAAGGGTGAGTCCCAGAGGGGAACCAGAGTAACCAGTTTAGTTTGAGGCCCAGAATGGGACCAGAGGTCCCTGGTCAAAGTGAGGCCCAGATGTGGAATAGAGTATACAGGTCCCAAAGATGCCTGGGTGAGGACCAGAGTCACTAGGGCCATGCAGGCCCAGATGGGGAACAGAATCACTAGGTCCTGGTGAGGCATAGAATAAGACCACAATCACCAGTAACAGGTGTGCCCCTTGTGGGAACCAGAGCCACTCTATCCAGCTGATTCCCAGGTCCATGTGAGGCCCACGTGAGGACCAGATTCATCAGGTCGAATTGAGGCATAGCTGGGGACAAGAGTCACCAGGTCTGGGTGCGGCCTAGGTGAGGCAAGATTCAGCAGTTCTGAGTTAGGTCAAAGTGGGGAAGAGAGACACCAGGTCCAGGTGAGGCCAATCTGAGGACCAGAGTCATGAGATCCAGGTGAGGTCCATGTTGGAAAGAGAGTCACCAGGTCCAGGAGAGGTCCACCTCGGGACCAGAGTCACCAGATCCAGGTGAAGTCCAGGTGGGGACTAGAGTCACCAGATCCATGTGAAGCCCAGGTGGGGACCAGAGTCACTAGGTCCAGATGAGGCCCATGTGAGGATCAGAGTTACCAGATACACGTGAGACCCCGGCGGGGATCAGAGCCAAAGTCCACGTAGGCTGGTTGGGGACCATGGTCAACAGGTCTACCTGAGGCCCAGGTGTGGAACACAGTAATCATGTCCAGGTGAGTCCCCGGTGGTGACAAGTGTCACCACGTCCAGATGAGGCCCAATTGGGGACCAGGATCACCAGGTACAGGGGAAGCACTTGAAAGAACCAGAGTCAACAGTTCGAGGTCAGGCGCAGGTGGCAACCAGGGTCAGCAGGTCCAAGTCAGGCCAAAGTGGGGTTCACAGTCACTAGGGCACAGTGAGACCCAGTGGGGACCAGAGTCACCTTGTCCAGGTGAGGTCCAATTGTGGAACACAGTCACCGGGTCCCAATTTTGCCCAGTTGAGGACCATGGTCAACAGGCCCAGGTGAGGCCCAGATGGGGACCGGGGTCCCCAAATTCAGGTGAAGCCCAGGTGGGGACCATAGTCACCAGATCCAGGTTAGTCTCAGGTGGAGACCAGAATCACCAGGTCCTGGTGAGGTGCAGGTGGCAACCACACTCACCAGGTCCCGGAGAGGCCCTGGTGGGGACCAGAGTCACGAGGTACATGAGAAGCTAGAAACAGTGCAGCCACCAGGTCCACATGATGTCCATGTGGGAACAAGAATTACAAGTTACAGGTGAGGACCAGGTGGGGATCTGAGTCACCATGTCCAGGTGAGACCATGGGGGGAACCAGTGTCACCATGCCCAAGTGTGGACCAGGTGAGGACGAGAGTTAATAGGTCCGGTCGGGTCACTGTTAGTGGACAGTGTAACCATATCCTGATGCTACTCAGGTGGGTACCAGATACAAGGTCCTGGTGAGTCCCAGTTGGGACCAGAGACATGAGGACCAGGTGAGGTACCGATGGAAACCACAGTCACCAGGTCAGGTGAGGCCATGCTTAGGATCAGAGTCACCACTTACAGGTGAGGTCCAGGGGGAGTCAGAGTCACATGGCACAGAAGAAGCCAAAGTCAGGACCAGAGTTACCACGATCAGGTCAGTCCCACTGGGAATAGAGTAACCACGTCTTGATGATGCCCAGGTAGAACCACAGTTACCAGGTCCAGGTGCAGCCAACCTTAAGGCCATGCAGTGGAAGCATGTCCCGATGATGCCCAGGTAGTGAAGAGAGTCACCAGGTCCAAATGAGGCCCAGATGGTGCATATTAAATCTGTCCAGGTGAGGCCCAGTTGAGGACCAGAGTCACCAGACATGGTTGAGGCCTAGAGAGGCTACCAGAATCACCTGGTCCAGGTGACATCCAGATGGGGACCAGAGACACCATGTCAGGGAGAAGCCCAGAGGGGATCCAGAGTCATCATGTCCAGGTGAGGCTCAGGTGTGGAACAGAGTATCCCGGTCATAATGATCCAGCAGGTGAGGACCAGAGTCAACAGATCTGGGTGAGGCCCAGTTAGGATCAGAGTCAACAGTTCCAGGTGAGGCTAAGAAGGAGTCCACAGCAATCAGGTCCAGGTGGGGAAAAAATTCACTAGGACTGGGTGAGACCCAGATGGGGACACAGATTCACCAGGTCCAGGAGATTCCCAGGTGGTGACCAGAGTTACCAGATTCACCAGGTCCAGGTGATTCCCAGGTGGTGACCAGAATTACCAGATACACTAGGTCCAAGTGAGGCCCACGTAGGGGCCTGTGTCACCAGGTATGGGTGAGGCCCAAGTGGCAACCCCACTCACCAGGTTCAGGTGAGGCCTACCTGCAGGCCATGAAAGTAACCGGGTCCCGATAATGACAAGGTAGGGACCAGAGTTACCAGGTCCAGGTGAGGCCCAGGTATAAAAGAGAGTATCCAGGTCCCAATGATGCCCAGGTAAGGACCAGAGAAAACATATACAGGAGAGGTCCAAATATGAATCAGAGTTTTTGTGTTCCAGGTGAGGCCAGATGGAGACCACAGGAACCAGGTCCAGGAGAGCCCCATATGGGAACCAGAGCCACCAGATACAGGTGGGGTCAAGGTGGGACGACAGTCACAAGGTCCAGGTGAGGCGCAGGTGGCAACATGATTCATAAAGTGCAGGTGAGGCCCAGGTGGCGACCAGTCTCCACATCCATGTGTGGACCAGGTTAGGACCAGATTCACCAGGCCCAAGTGAAGCCCAAGGGGTGACCAGAGTCACCAGGTCAGCGTGAGGCCCAGAGAGGGAACCAGAGTAACCAGTTTAGTTTGAGGGCCAGAATGGGACCAGAGATCGCTGATAAAAGTGAAGCCAAGGTATGGAATAGACTATCCAGGTCCCAATGATGCCTGGGTGAGGACCAGAGACACTAGGGCCATGCAGGCCCAGATGGGGAACAGAATCACTAGGTCCTGGTGAGGCATAGAATAAGACCACAGTCAGCAGTATCAGGTGAGCCCCTTGTGGGAATCAGAGCCGCTCTATCCAGGTGAGTCCCAGATCCATGTGAGGCCCACGTGAGGACAGATTCAACAGGTCGAATTGAGGCATAGCTGGGGACAAGAGTCACCAGGTCTGGGTGCGGCCTAGGTGGGGCAAGATTCAGCAGTTCTGAGTTAGGTCAAAGTGGGGACGAGAGACACCAGGTCCAGGTGAGGCCAAACTGAGGAACAGAGTCACCAGACCCAGGTGAGGTCCATGTTGGAAAGAGAGTCACGAAGTCCAGGAGAGGTCCAGGTGGGGACCAGAGTCACCAGATCCAGGTGAAGTCCAGGTGGGGACCAGAGTCACCAGATCCATGTGAAGCCCAGGTGGGGACCAGAGTCACTAGGTGCAGATGAGGCCCAGGTGAGGACCAGAGTTACCAGGTACACGTGAGGCCCCGGTGGGGATCAGAGGCAACAGGTCCATGTGAGGCTGGCTTGGGGACCATGGTCAACAGGACTACTTGAGGCCCAGGTGTGGAACACAGTAAGCAGGTCCAGGTGAATCCCCGGTGGTGACAAGGGTCACCACGTCCAGGTGAGGCCCAGGTGTGTCCAGGATCACCAGGTCCAGGGGAGGCCCTTGAAAGAACCAGAGTCAACTGTTCGAGGTCAGGTGCAGGTTTCAACCAGGGTCAGTAGGTCCAAGTCAGACCAAAGTGGTGTTCACAGTCACTAGGGCACGGTGACACCCAGAGGGGACCAGAGTCACCTAGTCCAGGTGAGGTCCAGGTGTGGAACACAGTCACCGGGTCCCAATTTTGCCCATTTGCGGACCATGGTCAACAGGGCCAGGTGAGGCCCAGATGGGGACCAGAGTCCCCAAATCCAGGTGAAAACCAGGTGGGGACCACAGTCACCAGATCCAGGGTAGTCTCAGGTGCAGACCAGAATCACCAGGTCCAGGTGAGGTGCAGTTGGCAACCACACTCACCAGGTCCCGGTGAAGCCCTGGTGGGGACCAGAGTCACGAGGTACATGAGAATCTAGAAACACTACAGCCACCAGGTCCCCATGTTGTCCATGTGGGAACGAGAATCACCAGTTACAGGTGAGGACCAGGTGGGGATCCGACTCTCCATGTAGAGGTGAGACCCAGGTGGGAACGAGTGTCACCATGTCCAGGTGTGGCCCAGGTGAAGACCAGAGTTAATAGGTCCGGTTGGGTCACTGTTAGTGAACAGTGTAACCATATGCTGATGCTACCCAGGTGGTTAACAGAGACACCAGGTCCTGGTGAGGCCCAGGTGGGACCAGAGACATGAGGTCCAGGTGAGGTCCCGCTGGGAACCACAGTCACCAGGTCAGGTGAGGCCATGCATAGGATCAGAGTCACCAGTTACAGGTGAAGCCCAGGTGGATCAGAGTCACCTGGTACAGAAGAATCCAAAGTCAGGACCAGAGTTACCAGGATCAGGTCAGTCCCATTGGGGAATAGAATAACCATGTCCCGATGATGCCCTGGTAGAACCACAGTCACCAGGTCCAGATGAGGCGCAGGTAGAGAGCATATTCACTAGGTCCCGGTGAGGCCCAGTTGAGGACCAGAGTCACCAGGTCTAGTTGAGGCCTAGAGGGGTACCAGATTCACCTGGTCTAGATGACATCCACATGGGGACCAGAGTCACCATGTCAGGGTGAGGCCCAGCTGGGTTCCAGAGTCATCATGTCCAGGTGAGGCTCAGGTGTGGAAGAGAGTATCCAGGTCATAATGATCCACAGGTGAGGACCAGAGTCACCATATCTGGGAGAGGCCCAGTTAGGATCAGAGTCACCGGTTCCAGTTGAGGCCAAGAAGGAGTCCACAGCAATCAGGTCCAGGTGGGGAACAAATTCACCAGGACTGGGTGAGGACTAGATGCGGACCAGATTCACCAGGTCCAGGTCATTCCCAGGTGGTGACCAGAGTTACCGTTCCAGGTGAGGACCAGGTAAGGACCAGATTCACCAGATCCAAGTGAGGCCCACTTGCGGACCTGTTTCACCAGGTATGGGTGAGGCCCATGTGGCAACGCAACTCAATAGGTCCAGGTGAGGCCAAGCTGCAGGCCATGCAGAGGAACCGTGTCCCAATATGCCCAGGTAGAAACCAGATTTACCAGGTCCAGTTAAGGCCATTCTACAGGCCATGCAGTGGAAACATGTCCCGATGTTGCCCAGGTAGGGACCAGAGTCACCAGGTCCAAATGAGGCCAAGATGGAGCATATTCACTAGGTCCAGGGGAGGCACAGTTGAGGAACAGAGTCACCAGATCTGGTTGAGGCCTAGATGGGTACCAGAATCACCTGGACCAGGTGACATCCAGATGGGGACCAGAATCACCATGTCAGGCTGAGGCCCAGAGCGGATCCAGAGTCATCATGTCCAGGTGAGGCTCAGGTGTGGAACAGAGTATCCAGGTCATAAAGGTCCACAGGGGAGGACCAGAGAGACCAGATCTGGGTGACGGGCAGATAGGATCAGAGTCACCAGTTCCAGGTGAGGCCAAGAAAGAGTCCACAGCAATCAGGTCCAGGTGGGGAACAAAGTCAACAGGACTGGGTGAGGTCTAGATGGGGACCAGATTCACCAGGTCCAGGTGAGGCCCAAGTGTTGACCAGAGTCACCGGGACTGGGAGAGGACCAGGTAAGGACCAGATTCACCAGGTCCAAGAGGCCCACGTGGGTACGTGGGTCACCAGGTATGGGTGAGGCCCAGGTGGCAACCCCACTCACCAGGTACAGGTGAGGCCAACCTGCAGTCCAGAGTCACCAGATCCATGTGAGGACCTAGTGGGGACTGGAGTCTCCAGGTAAATATGAGTCTAAAAGAACACCACAGTCACCAGTGCCAGTGTCGTTCATGTGGGAACCAGAGTCACCCGTCCAGGTGAGACCCAGCTGGGGACCACAGTCACCAGGTCCAGATTGAGGCCTAGGTGGGGTGACAAGTGTCATCAGGACCAGTTGAGGCCAAAGTGTGGAGCAAATTGATCATGTCCAGGTGAGACCCAGGTGGGGAACAGAGTAACCATGTCCCATTGATGCCAGGTGAGAAAAGATTCACAAGGTCCAGACAAGGCCTAAGTGAGGAGTAGATTCACCAGGTCCTTTTGAGGACCAGTTGAGGACCACTGTCCCCAGCTCCGGGTGAGTCCCAGAGGGGGACAAGAGTCACCCAGTTCTGGTGTTATATAGGTGGGGACCAGAGTCACCACGTCACGGTGAGGACCAGAGCGGGACAAGAATCACTAGGACCAGGTGAAGCCCCGATGTGGAACTGAGAAACCAGTTCCCATGATGCCCATATGAGGACCTGAGTCACCAGGTCCAGGTGATGTCCCTGTGGGAACCAGTCACCTCGTCCAGGTGAGGCCCAGGGGGGACCACAGTCACCAGGTCCAGGTGAGGCCCAGGTATATAAGAGAGTATCATGGTCCCAATGATGCCCAGGTAAGGACCAGAGTCAACAGGACCAGATGAGGCGCAGGTGGGAAGCATATTCACTAGGTTCCGGTGAGGCCCAGTTGAGGACCAGAGTCACCAGGTTTGGTTGAGGCCTGGAGGGGTTCCAGATTCACCTGGTCTGTGTGACATCCAGATGGGGACCAGAGTCACCATGTCAGGGTGAGGCCCAGAGGGGATCCAGAGTCATCATGTGCAGGTGAGACTCAGGCGTGGAACAGATTATCCTGGTCATAATGGTCCACAGGTGAAGACCAGAGTCACCAGATCTGGCTGAGGCCCAGTTAGGATCAGAGTCACCATTTCCAGGTGAGGCAAAGAAGGAGTCCACAGCAATCAGGTCCAGGTGGGGAACAAAGACACCAGGACTTGGTGAGGCACAAATGGAGACCAGATTCACCAGGTCCAGGTGAGGCCCAGGTGGTGACCAGGGTTACCAGTTCCGGGTGAGGATAAGGTAAGGACCAGATTCACCAGGTCCAATCTAGGCCCACGTGGGGACCTTTGTCACCAGGTATGGGTGAGGCCCAGGTGGCAACCACACTCACCAGGTCCAGGTGAGGCCAACCTGCAGGCCATGTAGAGGAAACATGTCCCGATGATGCCCAGGTAGGGACCAGAGTTACCAGGTCCATGTGAGGCCAACCTGAAGGCCATGCAGTGGAACCATGTCCCGATGATGCCCAGGTAGGGACCAGAGTCAGCAGGCCCAAATGAGGCCCAGATGGAGCATATTCACTAGGTCCAGGTGAGGCCCAGTTGAGGACCAGAGTCACCAGATCTGGTTGAGGCCTAGAGGGGTACCAGAATCACTTGGTCCAGGTGACATCCAGGTGGGTCCAGAGTCACCAGGTCAGGGTGAGGCCCAGAGGGGTTCCAGAGTCATCATGTCCAGGTGAGGCTCAGGTGTGGAACAGAGTCACCAACTACCAAAGATGCCCAGGTGAGGACCAGAGTCACCAGATCTGGGTGAGGTGCAGATAGGATCAGAGCCACCAGTTCCAAGTAAGGCCAAGAAAGATTCCACAGCAATCAGGTTCAGGTGTGGAACAAAGTCACCAGGACTGGGTGAGGCCCAGAAGGAGACCAGATTCACTCACCAGGTCCAGGTGAGGCCCAGGTGGTGACCGGAGTCCCCGGGTCTAGTAGAGGACCAGGTAAGAACCAGATTCACCAGGTCCAAGAGGCCCACGTGGGGACCTGAGTCACCAGGTATGGGTGTGTCCCAGGTGGCAACCCCACTCACCAGGTCCAGGTGAGGCCAACCTGCAGGCCAGAGTCACCAGATCCACGTGAGGCCCTAGTGGGGACCAGAGTCACTAGGTAAATGTGAGTCTACAAGAACACCACAGTCACCAGTTCCAGGTGTGGTTCATGTGGGAACAAGAGTCACCAGGTCCAGGAGAGACCGAGGTGGGGACCACAGTTACCAGGTCCAGATTGAGGCCTAGGTGGGGGGACCAGATTCATCAGGACCAGTTGAGGCAAAATTGTGGAGCATAGTTATCATATCCTGAGGCCCAGTTGGGAACAGAGTAACCATGTCCCATTGATGTCAGGTGGGAAAAGAGTCACAGGTCCAGACGAGGTCTAAGTGAGGAGTAGATTCACTAGGTCTTGTTGAGGCCCAGTTGAGGTCCAGTGTCCCCACCTCTGGGTGAGTCCCAGAGGGAAACCAGAGTCACCCGGTTCTGGTGATATCCAGGTGGGTACCAGAGTCACCACGTCACGGTGAGAACCAGAGAGGGACGAGAATCACCAGGTCCAGGTGAGGCCAACCTGCAGGCCATGAAGAAGAACCGTGTCTCGATGATGTCAAGGTAGGGACCAGTGTTACCAGGTCCAGAATCGGCGCAGGTGGCAGCATATTCACTAGGTCCCTTCGAGGCCCAGTTGCGGACCAGAGTCACCAGGTCTACTTGAGGCCTAGAGGGGTACCAGATTCACCTGGTCTAGGTGACATCCTGATGGAGACCAGAGTCACCATGTCAGCCTCACCTGGACATGATGACTCTGGGCCAGGACCTGGAAGGCCCTGGTGGGACCAGAGACCTTAGGTCCAGGTGAGGTCCCCATGGGAACCACAGTCACCAGGTCAGGTGAGGCCATGCTTAGGATCAGAGTCACCAGTTACAGGTGAGGCCCAGGTGGAGCCAGAGTCACCTGGTACATAAGAGGCCAAAGTCAGGACCAGAGTTACCAGGATCAGGTCAGTCCCAGTGGGGAATAGAGCAACCATTTCCCGAGGATGCACAGGTAAAACCATAGTCACCATGCCCAGATGCGGCGCAGGTGGGGAACATGTTCACTAGGTCCCCGTGAGGACCTGTTGAGACCCAGAGTCACCAGGACAATTTGAGGCCTAGAGGGGTACCAGATTCACCTCCTCTAGGTGACATCCAGATGGGGACCAGAGTCACCATGTCAGGCTGAGGCCCAGCGGGGATCCAGTGTCATCATGTCCAGGTGAGGCTCACGTGTGGAACAGAGTATCCAGGTCATAATGGTCCACAGGTGAGGACCAGAGTCACCAGATCTGGGTGAGTCCCAGTTAGGATCAGAGTCACCAGTTCCAGGTGAGGCCAAGAAGGTGTCCACAGCAATCAGGTCTAATTGGGGAACAAAGTCACCAGGATAGGGTGAGGCCCAGATGGGGACCAGATTCACCATGTCCAGGTGAGGCCCAGGTGGTGACCAGAGACCCCGGTTCTGGGAGAGGACCAGGTAAGGACCAGATTCACCAGGTCCAAGAGGCCCACGTGGGGACCTGAGTCACCAGGTATGGGTGAGGCCCAGGTGGCAACCCCACTCACCAGGTCCAGGTGAGGCCAACCTGCAGGCCAGAGTCAAGAGATCCATGTGAGGCCCTTGGGGACCGGAGTCACCAGGTAAATGTGTCTACCAAAACAAAACAATCACCAGGTCCAGGTGTGGTTCATGTGGGAACGAGAGTCACCATGTTTGGGTGTGGCCTAGGTGGGGCAAGATTCAGCAGTTCTGAGTTAGGTCAAAGTGGGGACGAAAGACACCAGGTCCAGGTGAGGCCAAACTGAGGACCGGAGTCACGAGATCGAGGTGAGGTCCAGGTGGGGACCAGAGTCACCAGATCCAGGGGAGGTCGAGGTGGGGACCAGAGTCACCAAATCCAGGTGAAGTCCAGGTTGGGACCAGAGTCACTAGGTCCAGATGAGGCCCAGGTGAGGATCAGTGTCCACAGCAATCGGGTCCATGTGGGAACGAGAATCACCAGTTACAGGTGAGGACCAGGTGGGGATCTGACTCACCATGACTAGGTGAGACCCAGGTGGGAACCAGTGTCACCATGTCCAGGTGTGGACCAGGTGAAAACCAGGGTTAATAGGTCTGGCTGGGTCACTGTTAGTGAACAGTGGAACCATATCCTGATGCTACTCAGGTGGGTACCAGATACAAGGTCCTGGTGAGGCCCAGGTGGGACCAGAGACATGATGTCCAGATGGGGTCACGATGGAAACCACAGTCACCAGGTCAGGTGAGGCCATGCTTAGGATCAGAGTCACTACTTATAGGTGAGTCCCAGGTGGAGCCAGAGTCACCTGGTACAGAAGAGGCCAAAGTCGGGACCAGAGTTACCACGATCAGGTCTGTCCCACTGAGGAATAGAGTAACCACGTCCCTATGATGCCCAGGTAGAACCAGAGTCACCAGGTCCAGATGAGTCACGGGTGGGGACCAGAGTTAAGAGGTACACGTGAGGCCCCGGTGGGGATCAGAGGCAACAGGTCCATGTGAGGCCGGCTTGGGGACCATGGAGAACAGGTCTACCTGAGGCCCAGGTGTGGAACACAGTAAGCACGTCCAGGTGAGTCCCCGGTGGTGACAAGTGTCACCATGTCCAGGTGAGGCCCAGGTGGGGACAAGGATCACCAGGTACAGGGGAGGCCCTTGAAAAACCAGAGTCAACAGTTCGAGGTCAGGCGCAGGTGGCAACCAGGGTCAGCAGGTCAAAGTCAGGCCAACGTGGGGTTCACAGTCACTAGGGCAAGGTGAGACCCAGAGGGGGACCAGCGTCACCTGGTCCAGGTGAGGTCCAGTTATGGAACATAGTCACCGGTTCCCAATGTTGCCCAGTTGAGGACCATGGTCAACAGGGCCAGGTGAGGCCCAGATGGGGACCGGAGTCCCCAAATCCAGGTGAAGCCCAGATGGGGACCACAGTCACCATATCCAGGGTAATCTCAGGTGCATACCAGAATCAGCAGGTCCACGTGAGGTGCAGGTGGCAACCACACTCACCAGGTCCATGTGAGGCCAACCTGCAGGCCATGCAGTGGAAACATGTCCCGATGATGCCCAGGTAGGGACCAGAGTCTCCAGGTCCAAATGAGGCCCAGATGGAGCATATTCACTAGGTCCAGGTGAGGCCCAATTGAGTACCAGAGACACCAGATCTGGTTGAGGACTAGAGGGTTACCAGATTCACCTGGTCAAAGTGAACATCCAGATGGGGACCAGAGTCACCAGGTCAGGGTGAGGCCCAGAGAGGATCCAGAGTCATCATGTCCAGGTGAGGCTCAGGTGTGAAACAGAGTCACCAGGTATCAGTCATGCCCATGTGAGGACCAGAGTCACCAGGTCTGGGTGACGCGCAGATAGGATCAGAGTCACCAGTTCCAGCTGAGGCCAAGAAAGAGTCCACAGCAATCAGGTCCAGGTGGGGAACATAGTCACCAGGACTGGGTGAGGCCCAGATGGGGAGCAGATTCACCAGGTCCAGGTGAGGCCCAGTTGGGGACCAGCGATCCCGGGTCTCGGAGACAACCAGGTAAGGACCAGATTCACCATGTCCAAGTGAGGCCCACGTGGGGACCTGTGTCACCAGGTATGTGTGAGACCAAGGTGCCAACCCCACTCACCAGGTCCAGGTGAGGCTAATCTGCAAGCAATGCAGAGGAACCGTGTTCCGATGATGCCCAGGTAGGGACCAGAGTTACCAGGTCCAGGTCAGGCCAACCTGCAGGCCATGCAGTGGAACCATGTCTCGATGATGCCCAGGTAGGGACCAGAGTCACCAGGTCCAAATGAGGCCCAGATGAAGCATATTCACTAGGTCCAGGTGAGGCCCTGTTATGGACCAGAGTCACCAGATATGGTTGAGGCCTAGAGGGGAACCAGAATCACCTGGTCCAGGTACATCCAGATGGGGACCAGAGTCACCAGGACAGGGTGAGGCCCAGAGTGGTTGCAGAGTCATCATGTCCAGGTGAGGCTCAGGTGTGGAACAGAGTCACCAGGTACCAATGATACCATGGTGAGGACCAGAGTCACCAGGTCTGGGTGACGCGTAATAGGATCAGACTCACCAGTACCAGGTGAGGCCAAGTAGGAGTCCCTAGCAATCAGGTCCAGGTGGGGAACAAAGTCACCAGGACTGGATGAGGCCCAGATTGGGACCAGATTCACCAGGTCCAGGTGATTCCCAAGTGGTGACCAGAGTTACCAGTTCCGGGTGAGGACAAGGGTAGGACCAGATTCACCAGGTCCAAGTGAGGCCCAGGTGGTGACCAAGTCCCTGGGTCTAGGAGAGGATCAGGTAAGGACCAGATTCACCAGGTAGAAGAGGCCCACGTGGGGACCTGAGTCACCAATTATGGGTGAGTCCCAGGTGTCAACCCCACTCACCAGGTCTAGGTGAGGCCAACTTGCAGGCCAGAGTCACCAGATCCAAGTGAGGCCCTAGTGCGTACCGGAGTCACCAGGTAAATGTGAGTCTACAAGAACACCACACTCACCAGGTCCAGGTGTGGTTCATCTGGGAACGAGAGTCACCAGGTCCAGGTGAGACCCAGGTGGGGACCATAGTCACCAGGTCCAGATTGAGGCCTAGGTGGGGGGACCAGAGTCATCAGGACCAGTTGAGGCCAAAGTGTAGAGCAAAATTATCATGTCCAGGTGAGGCACAGGCGGGGAACAGAGTAACCATGTCCCATTGATGCCAGGTGGGAAAAGAGTCACAAGGTACAGACGAGGCCTAAGTGAGGAGTAGATTCACCAGGTCCTGTTGAAGCCCAGCTGAGGACTAGTGTCCCCAGCTCCGGGTGATCCCAGAGGGGGACCAGAGTCACCCGGTTCTGGTGATATCCAGGTGGGGACCAGAGTCACCACGTCCGGGTGAAGCCCAGAGGGGGACGAGAATCACTCGGTCCAGGTGAGGCCCCGATGTGGAACTGAGAAACCAGGTCCCATGATGCCCATATGAGGACCTGAGTCACCAGGTCTAGGTGAGGTCCCTGTGGGAACCAGTCACCTCGTCCAGGTAAGGCCCATGTGGGACCACAGTCACCAGGTCCAGGTGAGGCCCAGGTATGTAAGAGAGTATCCAGGTCCCAATGATGCCCAGGGAAGGACCAGAGTCACAAGGTCCAGCAGAGGCCCAAATATGGAGCAGGGTCATTGTGTTCCAGGTGAGGCCAGATGGAGACCACAGGGCCCAGGTCCAGGAGAGTCCCATATGGGAACCAGAGCCACCAGATCCAGGTGAGGTCCAGGTGGGAACACAGTCTCAAAGTCCAGGTGAGGCGCAGGTGGCAAGAGGATTCACCAGTTACAGGTGAGGCCCAGTGGAGCCAGAGTCACCTGGTACAGAAGAGGCCAATGTCAGGACCAGAGTTACCAGGATCAGGTCAGTCCCAGTGTGGAATAGAGTAACCAAGTCCCGATGATGCCCAGGTAGAACCAGAGTCACCAAGTCCAGATGAGGTGCAGGTGGGGAGCATATACACTAGGTCCCGGTTAGGCCAATTTGAGGACCAGAGTCACCAGGTCTAGTTGAGGCCTAGAGGGGTACCAGATTCACCTGGTCTAGGTGACATCCAGATGGGGACCAGAGTCAACACGTCAGGCTGAGGCCCAGAGGGGATCCAGAGGCATCATGTCCAGGTGAGTCTCACGTGTGGAACAGAGTATCCAGGTCATAATGGTCCACAGGTGAGGACCAGAGTCACCAGATCTGGGTGAGGCCCAGTTAGGATCAGAGTCACTAGTTCCAGGTGAGGGCCAAGAAGGAGTACACAGCAATCAGGTCCAGGTGGGAACAAAGTCACCTGGACTGGATGAGGCCCAATGGGGACCAGAACACAATATCCAGGTGATTCCCAGGTGATGACCAGAGTTACCAGTAACGGGTGAGGACAAGGGAAGGACCAGATTCACCAGGTCCATGTGAGGCCCACGTTGGGACCTGTGTCACCTGGCATGGGTGACTCTCAGGTGACAACCCCACTCACTAGGTCCAAGTGAGGCCAACCTGCAGGCCATGCCGAGGAACCGTGTCCCGAAGATGCCCAGGTGGGGTCTAGAGTTATCAGGTCCAGGTGAGGCACACCTGCAGGCCATGCAGTGGAACCATGTCCCGGTAATGCCGAGGTAGGGATCAGAATCACCATGTCCAAATGAGGCCCAGATGGAGCATATTCACTAGGTCTAGGTTAGGCCCAGTTGAGGACCAGACTCACCAGATCTCGTTGAGCCCTATAAGGGTACCAGAATCACCTGGTTTAGGTGACATCCAGATGGGGACCAGAGTCACCAGGTCAGGGTGAGGCCCAGAGAGGTTCCAGAGTCATCATGTCCAAGTGAGGCTCAGGTGTGGAACAGAGTCACCAGGTACCAATGATGCCCAAGTGAGGACCAGAGTCACCAGATCTCGGTGAGGAGTAGATAGGATCAGAGTCACCAGTTACAGGTGAGGCCAAGAAAGAGTTCACAGCAATCAGGTCCAGGTGGGGAACAAAGTCACCAGACCTGGGTGAGTCCCAGAGGGGGACCAGAGTCACCAGGTTCTGGTGATATCCAGGTGGGGACCAGAGTCCCCGGGTCCAGGAGAGGACCAGGTAAGGACCAGATTCACCAGGTAGAAGAGGGCCACGTGGGGTCCTGAGTCACCAATTATGGGTGAGGCCCAGGTGGCAACCCCACTCACCAGGCCCAGGTGAGGCAAACCTGCAGGCCAAAGTCACCAGATCCACGTGAGGCCCTAGCGGGGACCAGAGTCACCATGTAAATGTGAGTGTACAAGAACACCACAGTCACCAGATCCAGGTGTGGTTCATGTGGGAACGAGAGTCACCAGGTCCAGGAGAGACCCCGGTGGGGACCACAGTCATCAGGTCCAGATTGAGGCCTAGGTGGGGGGACCAGAGTCATCAGGGCCAGTTGAGGCCAAAGTGTGGAGCAAAGTTATCATGTCCAGGTGAGGCCCAGGTGGGGAAGAGAGTAACCATGTCCCATTGATGCCAGGTGGGAAAAGAGTCACAAGGTCCAGAAGAGGCCTAAGTGAGGAGTAGATTCACCAGGTCTTGTTGAGGTCCAGTTGAGCACCAGAGTCCCCAGCTCCGGGTGAGTGCCACAGGGGGATCAGTGTCACCCGGTTCCGGTGATAACCAGGTGGGGACCAGAGTCACCACGTCAGGGTGCGGCGCAGAGGGGGACGAGAATCACTAGGTCCAAATGAGGCCCCAATGTGGTACAGAGAAACCAGGTCCCATGATGCCCATATGAGGACCTGAGTCACCAGGTCCAGGTGAGGTCCCTGTGGGAACCAGTCACCTCGTCCAGGTGAGGCCCATGTGGGACCACAGTCACCAGGTCCAGTTGAGGCCAGGTATGTAAGAGAGTATCCAGGTCCCAATGATGCCCAGGTAAGGACCAGAGTCTACAGGTCCAGGAGAGGCCCAAATATGGATCAGAGTCATTGTGTTCCAGGTGAGGCCAGATGGAGACCACAGGAACAAGGTCCAGGAGAGCCCCATATGGGAACCAGAGCCACCAGATCCAGGTGAGGTCCAGGTGGGACCAAGTAACAAGGTCCAGGTGAGGTGCAGGGGGCAACAGGATTCACCAAGTCCAGGTGAGGCCCAGGTGGCGACCAGTCACCAGATCCAGGTGCGGACCAGCTAAGGAATAGATTCACCAGGCCCAAGTGAAGCCGAAGGGGTGACCAGAGGCACCAGGTAAGGGTGAGGCCCAGAGGGGGAACCAGAATAACCAGTTTAGTTTGAGGCCCAGAATGGGACCAGAGGTCCCTGGTCAGAGTGAGGCCCAGGTGTGGAATAGAGTATCCAGGTCCCAATGATGCCTCGGTGAGGACCAGAGTCACTAGGGCCATACAGGCCCAGATGGGGAACCGTATCACTAGGTCCTGGTGATGCATAGAATAAGACCACAGTCAGCAGTATCAGTTGAGCCACATGTGGGAACCAGAGCCACTCTATCCAGCTGAGTCCCAGGTCCTTGTGAGGCCTACGTGAGGACCAGATTCCTCAGGTCGAATTGAGGCATAGCTGGAGACAAGAGTCACCAGGTCTGGGTGCGGCCTAGGTGGGGCAAGATTCAGCAGTTCTGAGTTAGGTCAAAGTGTGGACGAGAGACACCAGGTCCAGGTGAGGCCAAACTGAGGACCAGAGTCACCAGATCCAGGTGAGGTCCATGTTCGAAAGAGAGACACCAGGTCCAGGAGAGGTCCAGGTGTGGACCAGAGTCACCAGATCCAGGAGAAGTCCAGGTGGGGACCAGAGTCACCAGATCCAGGTGAAGCCCAGGTGGGGACCAGGGTCACTAGGTCCAGATAAGGCCCAGGTGAGGACCAGAGTTACCAGGTACACGTGATTCCCCGGCGGGGATCAGAGGCAACAGGTCCATGTGAGGCCGGCTTGGGGACCATGGTCAAGAGGTGTACTTGAGGCCCAGGTGTGGAAAACAATAAGCAGGTCCAGGTGAGTCCCCGGTGGTTAACGGGTCACCACATCCAGGTGCGGCCCAGATGGGGACAAGGATCACCAGGTCCAGGGGAGGACGTTGAAAGACCCAGAGTCAACAGTTGGAGGTCTGGCGCAGGTGGCAACCAGGGTCAGCAGGTCCAAGTCAGGCCAAAGTGGGGTTCACAGTCACTAGGGCACGGTGAGACCCAGAGGGGGACCAGAGTCACCTTGTCCACGTGAGGTCCAGTTGTGGAACACAGTCACCGAGTCCCAATTTTGCCCAGTTGAGGACCATGGTCAACAGGGCCAGGTGCGGCCCAGATGGGGACCGGGGTCCCCAATTCCAGGTGAAGCCCAGGTGGGGACCACAGTCACCAGATCCAGGGTAGCCTCAGGTGCAGACCAGAATCACCAGGTCCAGGAGAAATGCAGGTGGCAACCACACTCACCAGGTCATGGTGAGTCCCTGGTGGGGACCAGAATCACGAGGTACCTGAGAAGCTATAAACACTGCAGCCACCAATTCCACATTATGTCCATGTGGGAACGAGAATCACCAGTTATACGTGAGGACCAGGGGGGGATCCGACTTACAATATCCAGGTGAGGCCCAGGTGGGAACCAGTGTCACCATGTCCAGGTGTGGCAAAGGTGAAGACCAGAGATAATAGGTCCAGCTGGGTCAGTTTTAGTGAACATTGTAACCATATCCTGATGCTACCCAGGTGGGTACCAGAGACACCAGGTCCTGGTGAGGCCCAGGTGGGACCAGAGACATGAGGTCCAGGTGAAGTCCAAATGGGAACCACAGAGACCAGGTCTGGTGAGGCCATGCTTAAGATCAGAGTCACAAGTTAAAAGTGAGGCCCCGTTGGAGCCAGAGTCACCTGGTACAGAAGAGGCCAAAGTCAGGACCAGAGTTACCAGGATCAGGTCAGTCCCAGTGGGGAATACAGTAACAATGTCCCGATGATGCCCAGGTAGAAAGAGAGTCACAAGGGCCAGATGTGGCGCAGGTGGGGAGCATGCTCACTAGGTCCCGGTAATGCCCAGTTGAGGACCAGAGTCACCAGGTCTATTTGAGGCCTAGAGGGGTACCAGATTCACCTGGTCTAGGTGACATCCAGATGGGGACCAGAGTCACCATGTCAGGGTGAGGCCCAGAGGGAATACAGAGTCATCATGTCCCGGTGAGGCTCAGGTGTGGAAGAGAGTATCCAGGTCATACTGGTCCACAGGTAAGGACCAGAGTCACCAGATCTGGGTGAGACCCAGCTACGATCAGAGTCACCAGTTCCAGGTGAGGCCAAGAAGGATTCCACAGCAATCAGGTCCAGGTGGGGAACAAAGTCATCAGGACTGGGTGAAGCCCAGATCGGAACCAGATCCACCAGGTCCAGGTGATTCCCAAGTGATGTTCAGACTTACCAGTTCCGGGTGAGGACCAGGTAAGGACCAGATTGAACAGGTCCAAGTGAGGCCCTCGTGGGGACCTGTGTCACCAGTATTGGGTGAGGCCCAGGTGGCAATCCAACTCACAGGTCCAGGTGCAGCCAACCTGCAGGCCATCCAGTGGAAACATGGCCCGACAATGCCCAGGTAGGGACCAGAGTCACCAGGTCCAAATGAGGCCAAGATGGAGCATATTCACTAGGGCGAGGTGAGACCCAGTTGAGGACCAGAGTCACCAATCTGGTTGAGGCCTAGAGGCGTACCTGAATCACTTGGTCCAGGTGACATCCAGATGGGGACCAGAGTCACCAGGTCAGGGTGAGGCCCAGAGAGGTTTCAGAGTCATCATGTCCAGTTGAGGCTCAGGCGTGGAACGGAGTTACCAGGTACCATTGATGTCCAGGTGAGGACCAGAGTCACCAGGTCCGGGTGATTCGCAGTTCGGATCAGAGTCACCAGTTCCAGGTGAGGCCAAGAAAGAGTCTACAGCAATCAGGTCCAGGTGGGGAACAAAGGCACCAGGACTGGGTGAGGCCCAGATGGGTTCGGATTCACCTGGTCCAGGTGAGGCCCAGGTGGTAACCAGAGTCCCCGGGTCTGGGAGAGGACCAGGTGAGGACCAGATTCACCAGGTCCAAGAGGCCCACGTGGAGACCTGAGTCACCAGGTTTGGGTGAGGTCCAAGGGGAATCCCCACTAACCAGGTCCATGTGAGGCCAAGCTGCAGGCCAAGTCACCCGATCCACGTGAGGCCCTAGTGGGGACTGGAGTCACCAGTTAAAAGTGATTCTACAAGAACAACACAGTCACCAGATCCTGGTGTGGTTCATGTGGGAACGAGAGTCACCAGGTCCAGGTGAGACCCAGGTGGGGACCACAGTCACCAGGTCCAGATTGAGGCCTACTTCGGGGGACCAGAGTCATCAGGACCAGTTGAGGCCAAAGTGTGGAGCAAAGTTATCATGTCCATGTGAGGCCCAGATGGGGAACAGAGTTACCATGTCCCAAAGATGCCAGGTGGGAAAAGAGTCACAATGTCCAGATGAGGCCTAAGTGAGGAGTAGATTCACCAGGTCCTGTTGAGGCCCAGTTAAGTACCAGTGTCCCCAGATCCGGGTGAGTCCCAGAGGGGGACCAGTGTCACCCGCTTCTGGTGATATACAGTGGGGACCTGAGTTACCACATCACGGTGAGGCCCAGAGGGGGACGAGAATCAGTAGGTCCAGATGAGGCCCCGATGTGGAACTGAGAACCCAGGTCCCATGATGCACATATGAGGACCTGAGTCACCAGGTCCAGGTGAGGTCCCTGTGGGAACCAGTCACCCCGTCCAGGTGAGGCCCAGGTGGGACCACAGTCACCAGGTCCAGGTGAGGCCCAGGTATATAAGAGAGTATCCAGGTCCCAATGATGCCCAGGTAAGGACCAGAGTCAACAGGTCCAGGAGAGGACCAAATATGGATCAGAGTCATTGTGTTCCAGAAGAGGCCAGATGGAGACCACAGGAACCAGGTCCAGGAGAGCCCCATATGGGAACCAGAGACACCAGATCCAGGTGAGGTCCAGGTGGGACCACAGTCAGAGGGTCCAGGTGAGGCGCTGGTGGCAACAGGATTCACCAAGTCCAGGTGAGGCCCAGGTGGCGACCAGTCACCAGATCCAAATGTGGACCAGCTAAGGACCAGATTCACCAGGCCCAAGTGAAGCCCAAGGAGTGACCAGAGTCACCAGGTAAGGGTGAGGCCCAGAGGGGAACCAGAGTAAACAGTTTAGTTTGAGGCCCAGAATGGGACCAGAGGTCCCGGGTCAAAGTGAGGCCCAGGTGTGGAATAGAGTATCCAGGTCCCAATGATGCCTGGGTGAGGACCAGAGTCACTAGGGCCATGCAGGCCCAGATGGGGAACAGAATCATTAGGTCCTGGAGAGGCATAGAATAAGACCAAAATCACCAGTATCAGGTGTGCCCATTTTGGGAACCATAGCCACTCTATCCAGCTGAGTCCCAGGTCCATGTGAGGCCCACGTGAGGACCAGATTCATCAGGTCGAATTGAGGCATAGCTGGGGACAAGAGTCACCAGGTCTGGGTGCGGCCTAGGTGGGGCAAATTCAGCAGTTCTGAGTTAGGTACAAGTGGGGACGAGAGACACCAGTTCCATGTGAGGCCAAACTGAGGACCAGAGTAAACAGATCCAGGTGAGGTCCATGTTGGAAAGAGAGTCACCAGGTCCAGGAGACGTCCAGGTGGGAACCAGAGTCACCAGATCCAGGTGAAGTCCCGGTGGGGACCAGAGTCACCATATCCAAGTGAAGCCCAGGTGGGAACCAGGGTCACTAGGTCCAGATGAGGCCCAGGTGAGGACCAGAGTTACCAGGTACACGTGAGGTCTCGGTGGGGATCAGAGGCAACATCTACATGTGAGGCCGGCTTGGGGACCATGGTCAACAGGTTTACTTGAGGCCCATGTGTGGAACACAGTAACCAGGTCCAGGTGAGTCCCTGGTGGTGACAAGAGTCACCACGTCCAGGTGAAACCCAGGTGGGGACCAGGATCACCAGGTACAGGGGAGGCCCTTGAAGGAACCAGAGTCAACAGTTCAGGGTCAGGCACAGGTGGCAACCAAGGTCAGCAGGTCCAAGTCAGGCCAAAGTGGGGTTCAGATTCATTAGGGCACGGTGAGACCCGGAGGGGGACCAGAGTCACCTGGTCCAGGTGAGTTCCAGTTGTGGAAGAAAGTCACCGGGTCCCCATTTTGCACAGTTGAGGACCATGGTCAACAGAGCCAGGTGTGGCCCAGATGGGGACCGGAGTATCCAAATCCAGGTGAAGCCCAGGTGGAGACCACAGTCACCAGATCCAGGGTAGTCTCAGGTGCAGACCAGAATCACCAGGTCCAAGAAAGGAGCAGGGGGCAACCACACTCACCAGGTCCCGGTGAGGCCCTGGTGGACACCAGGGTCACGAGTTACATGAGAAGCTAGAAACACTGCAGCCACCAGATCCACATGATGTCCATGTGGGAACGAGAATCACCAGTTACAGGTGAGGACCAGGTGGGGATCCGACTCACCATGTCCAGGTGAGACCCAGGTGGGAACGAGTGTCACCATGTCCAGGTGTGGCCCAGGTGAAGACCAGAGTTAATAGGTCTGGCTGAATCACTGATAGTGAACAGTGTAACCATATCCTGATGCTACCCAGGTGGTAACCAGAGACACCAGGTCCTGGTGAGGCCCAGGTGCGACGAGAGACATGAGGTCCAGGTGAGGTCCCTATGGAAACCACAGTCACCAGGTCAGTTGCGGCCATGCTTAGGATCAGAGTCACCAGTTACAGGTGAGGCCCAGGTGGAGCCAGAGTCACCAGGTTCAGATGAGACGAAGGTGGGGAGCATATTCACTACGTCCCTTTGAGCCCAGTAGAGGACCAGAGTCACCAGGTCTAGTTGAGGTCTAGAGGGGCTACCAGATTCACCTGGTCTAGGTGCCGTCCAGATGGCGACCAGAGTCACTATGTCAGGGAGAGGCCCAGAGGGGATCCAGAGTCATCATGTCCAGGTGAGTCTCAGGTGTGGAACAGATTGTCTAGGTCATAATGGTCCAGCAGGTGAGGACCAGAGTCAACAGATCTGGGTGAGGCCCAGTTAGGATCAGAGTCAACAGTTCCGGGTGAGGCTAAGAAGTAGTCCACAGCAATCAGGTCCAGGTGGGGAAAAAAGTCACTAGGACTGGGTGAGGCCCAGATGGGGACACAGATTCACCAGGTCCAGGTGATTCCCAGGTGGTGACCAGAGTTACCACATTCACCAGGTCCAGGTGATTCCCAGGTGGTGACCAGAATTACCAGACACACCAGGTCCAAGTGAGGCCCACGTAGGGGCCTGTGTCACCAGGTATGGGTGAGGCCCAAGTGGCAACCCCACTCACCAGGTTCAGGTGAGGCCTACCTGCAGGCCATGCAAAGTAACCGGGTCCCGATAATGACAAGGTAGGGACAAGAGTTACCAGGTCTAGGTGACGCCAACCTGCAGGCCATGCAGTGGAACCAGGTCCCCATGATGCCCAGGTAGGGACCAGAGTAACCAGGTCCAAATGAGGCCAAGATGGAGCATATTCACTAGGTCCAGCCGAGTCCCAGTTGAGGACCAGAGACACCAGATCTGGTTGAGGCCTAGAGGGGTACCAGAATCACCTGGTCCAGGTGACATCCAGATGGGGACCAGAGTCACCAGGTCAGGGTGAGGCCCAGAGAGGTTCCAGAGTCATCATGTCCAGGTGAGGCTCAGGTGTGGAACAGAGTCACCAGGAACCAATGATGCCCAGGTGAGGACCAGAGTCACCAGGCCTGAGTCACGCGCAGAGAGGATAAGAGTCACCAGTTCCAGGTAAGGCCAAGAAAGAGTCCAAAGCAATCAGGTCCAGGTGGGGAACAAAGTCAATAGGACTGGGTGAGGCCCAGATGGGGAAGAGATTCACCAGGTCCAGGTGAGGCCAACCTGCAGGCCACAGTCAGCAGATCCAGGTGAGGCCCTAGTGGGGACCGGTTTCACCAGGTAAATGTGAGTATACAAGAACACCACAGTCACCAGGTCCAGGTGTGGTTCATGTGGGAACGAGAGTCACCAGGTCCAGGTGAGACCCAGGTGGGGACCACAGTCACCAGGTCCAGATTGAGGCCTAGTTGGGGGGACGAGAGTCATCAGGAGCACTTGAGGCCAAAGTGTGGAGAAAAGTTATCATTTTCAGGTGAGGCCCAGGTGGGGAACAGAGTAACCATGTCCCATTAATGCCAGGTGGGAAAAGAGTCACAAGGTCCAGACGAGGCCTAATTGAGGAGTAGATTCACCAGGTCCTGTTGATGATCAGCAGAGGACCAGTGTCCCCAGCTCCGGGTGAGTCCCAGAGGGGGACCAGAGTCACGCGGTTCTGGTGATATCCAGGTGGGGACCAGAGTCACCACGTCAGGGTGAGGCCCAGAGGGGGACGAGAATCACTAGGTCCAGGTGAGGCCCCAATGTGGAACTGAGAAACCAGGTCCCATGATGCCCATATGAGGACCTGAGTCACCAGGTCCAGGTGAGGTCCCTGTCGGAACCAGTCACCTCGTCCAGGTGAGGCCCAGGTGGGACCACAGTCAACAGGTCCAGGTAAGGCCCAAGTATATAAGAGAGTATCCAGGTCCCAATGATGCCCAGGGAAGGACCAGAGTCAACAGATCCAGGAGAGGCCCAAAGATGGATCAGAGTCATTGTTTTCCAAGTGAATGCAGATGGAGACCAAGGCACCAGGTCGAGGAGAGCCCCATATTGGAACCAGAGCCACCAGATCCAGGTGAGTTCCAGGTAGGACCACAGTCAGAAGGTCCAGGTGAGGCGCAGTTGGCAACAGGATTCACCAAGTCCAGGTGAGGCCCAGGTGGCGACCAGTCACCAGATCCATGTGCGGACAAGCTAAGGACCAGATTCACCAGGCCCAAGTGAAAACCAAGGGGTGACCAGAGTCACCACGTAAGGGTGAGTCCCAGAGGGGGAACCAGAGTAACCAGTTTCGTTTGAGGCCCAGAATGGGACCAGAGGTCGCACGTCAAAGTGAGGCCCAGGTGTGGAATAGAGTATCCAGGTCCCAATGATGCCTGGGTGAGGACCAGAGTCACTAGGGCCATGCAGGCCCAGATGGGGAACAGAATCACTATGTCCTGGTGAGGCATAGGATAAGACCACAGTCACCAGTATCAGGTGAACCCCTTGTGGGAACCAGAGCCACTCTATCCAGCTGAGTCCCAGGTCCATGTGAGGCCCACGTGAGGACCAGATTCATCAGGTCGAATTGAGGCATAGCTGGGGACAAGAGTCACCAGGTTTGGGTGCGGCCTAGGTGGGGCAAGATTCAGCAGTTCTGAGTTAGGTCAAAGTGGGGACGAGAGACATGAGGACCAGAGGCACCAGATCCAGGTGAAGTCGAGGTGGGGACCAGAGTCACCAGATCCAGGTGAAGTCCAGGTGGGGACCAGAGTCACCAGATCCAGGTGAAGCCCAGGTGGGGACCAGAGTCACTAGGTCCAGATGAGGCCCAGGTGAGGATCAGAGTTACCAGATACACGTGAGGCCCGGCGAGGATCAGAGCAAACAGGTCCATGTGAGGCCGGCTTGGGGACCATGGGCAACAGGTCTACTGGAGGCCCAGTTGTGGAACACAGTAAGCAGGTCCAGGTGAGTCCCCGGTGGTGACAAGAGTCACCACGTCCAGTTGAGGCCCTGTTGGGGTCCAGGATCACTAGGTACAGGGGAGGCCCTTGAAAGAACCAGAGTCAAAAAAAAAAAAAAAAAAAAAAAAAAAAAAAAAAAGAAAGAACCAGAGTCAACAGTTCGAGGTCAAGCACAGGTGGCAACCAGGGTCAGCAGGTCCAAGTCAGTCCAAAGCGGGGTTCACAGTCACTAGGCCACAGTGAGACCCAGAGGGGGACCAGAGTCACCTGGTCCAGGTGAGGTCCAGTTGTGGAACACAGTCACCGGGTCCCAATTTTGCCCAGTAGAGGAGCATGGTGAGGCCCAGATGGGGACCGGAGTCCCCAAATCCAGGTGAAGCCCAGGTGGGGACCACAGTCACCAGATCCAGGGTAGTCTCAGGTGCAGACCAGAATCACCAGGTCCTGGTGAGGTGCAGGTGACAACCACACTCACCAGGTCTGGTGCGGTCCAGAGTCACGATGTACATGAGAAGCTAGAAACACTGCAGCCACCGGGTCCACATGATATCCATGTGGGAACGAAAATCACCAGTTACAGGTGAGGACCAGGTGGGGATCCGACTCACCATGTCCAGGTGAGACCCAGATGGGAACCAGTGTCACCATGACAGGTGTGGCCCAGGTAAAGACCAGAGTTAATAGGTCCGTCTGGGTCACTGTTAGTGAACAGTGTAACCATATCCTGATGCTACCCAGGTGGGTACCAGAGACACCAGGTCTCGGTGAGGCCCAGGTTGGACCAGAGACATGAGGTCCACGTGAGGTCCGATGGGAACCCCAGTCACCAGGTCACGTGAGGCCATGCTTTGGATCAGAGTCACCAGTTACAGGTGAGACCCAGGTGGAGCCAGAGTCACCTGGTAGAGAAGAGGCCAAAGTCAGGACCAGAGTTACCAGGATCAGGTCAGTCCCAGAGGGGAATAGAGTAACCATGTCCCGATGATGCCCAGGTAGAACCAGAGTCATCAGGTCCAGATGAGGCGCAGGTTTGGAGCATGTTCGCTAGGACCCGGTGAGGCCCAGTTGAGGACCAGAGTCACCAGGGCAAGTTGAGGCCTAGAGGTGTACCAGATTCACATGGTCTAGGTGACATCCAGATGGGGACCAGAGTCACCATGTCTGGCTGAGGCCCAGAGGGGATCCAGTGTCATCATGTCCAGGTGAGTCTCAGGTGTGGAACAGAGTATCCAGGTCATAATGGTCCAAAGGTGAGGACCAGAGTCACCAGATCTGGGTGAGACCCAGTTAGGATCCGAGTCACCAGTTACAGGTGAGGCCAAGAAGGAGTCCACAGCAATCAGGCCCAGGTGGGGAACAAAGTCACCAGGAATGGGTGAGGCCCAGATTGGGACCAGATTCACCAGGTCCAGGTTATTCCCAGGTGGTGACCAGAGTTACCAGTTCAGGGTGAGGACCAGGCAAGGAGCAGATTCACCAGGTCCAAGTGAGGCCCACGTGGGGACCTGTGTCACCAGGTATTGGTGAGCCCCAGGTGGCAGCCCCACTCACCAGGTCTAGGTGAGACCAACCTGCAGGCAATGCAGAGGAACAGTGTTCCGATGATGCCCATGTAGGGAACAGAGTTACCAGGTCCATGTGAGGTCAATCTGCAGGCCATTCAGTGGAACCATGTCCCGATGATGCCAAGTAGGGACCAGAGTCACCAGGTCCAATGATGCCCAGATGGAGCATATTCACTACGTCCAGGTGAGGCCCAGTTGAGGACCACAGTCACCAGATCTGTTGAGGCCTAGAGGGGTATGACAATCACCTGGTCCAGGTCACATCCATATGGGGACCAGAGTCACCAGGTTAGGGTGAGGTCCAAGGAAGTTCCAGAGTCATCATGTCCAGGTGAAGCTCAGGTGTGGAACAGAGTCACCAGGTTCCAATGATGCCAAGGTGAGGACCAGAATCACCAGGTCTGGGTGACACGCAGATAGGATCAGAGTCACCACTTCCAGGTGAGGCCAAGAAAGAGTTCACAGCAATCAGGTCCAGGTGGGGAACAAAGTCACCAGGACCGGTGAGGCCCAGATGGGGACCAGATTCACCAGGTCTAGGTGAGGCCCAGGTGGTGACCAGAGTCCCCGGGTCTAGGAGAGGACCATGTAAGGACCAGATTCACCAGGTCCAAGAGGCCCACGTGGGGAACTGAGTCACCATGTATGGGTTAGGCCCAGGTGGCAACCCCACTCACCAGGTCCAGGTGAGGCAAACCTGCAGGCCAGAGTCACCAGATCCAGGTGAGGCCCTAGCGGGAACCAGATTCACCATGTAAATGTGAGTCTACCAGAACACCACAGTCACCAGGTCCAGTTGTTGTTCATGTGGGAACGAGAGTCACCATGTCCAGGTGAGACCCAGGTGGGGACCACAGTCACCAGTTCCAGATTGAGGCCTAGGAGGTGGACCAGAGTCATCAGGACCAGCTGAGGTCAAAGTGTGGAGCAAAGTTATCATGTCCAGTTGAGGCCAGGGTGGGGAACAGAGTAACCATGTCCCATTGATGCCAGGTGGGAAGAGTCATAAGGTCCAGAAGAGGCCTAAGTGAGGAGTAGATTCACCACGTCCTGTGAGGCCCAGTTGAGGAACAGTGTCCCAAGCTCCGGGTGAGTCCCAGACGGGGACCAGAGTCACCCGGTTCTGGTGATATCAATGTGCGGACCAGAGTCACCACGTCAGGGTGAGGCCCAGAGTGGGACGAGAATCACTACGTCCAGGTGAGGCCCCGATGTGGAACTGAAACCTGGTCCCAGGATGCCCGTATGATGACCTAGTCACCAGGTCCAGGTGAGGTCCCTGTGGGAACAAGTTACCTCGTCCAGGTGAGGCCCAGGTGGGACGACAGTCACCAGGGTCAGGTGGGGCCAAGTTATATAAGAGAATATCCAGGTCCCAATGATGCCCAGGTAAGGACCAGAGTCAACAAGTCCAGGAGAGGCCCAAATATGGATCAGAGTCATTGTGTTCCCAGTGAGGGCAGATGGAGACCACAGGAACCAGGTCCAGGATAGCCCCATATGGGAACCAGAGCCACCAGATCCCGGTGAGTTCCAGGTGGGAACACAGTCACAAGGTCCAGGTGAAGCGCAGGTGGCAACAGGATTCACCAAGTCAAGGTGAGGCCCAAGTGGCGACCAGTCACCATATCCAGGTGCGGACCAGGTAAGGACCAGATTCACCAGGCTCAAGTGAAGACCACGTAAGGGTGAGGCCCAGAGGGGAACCAGAGTAACCAGTTTAGTTTGAGGCCCAGAATTGGACCAGAGGTCCCTGGTCAAAGTGAGGCCCAGGTGTGGAATAGAGTATCCAGGTCCTAATGATGCCTGGGTGAGGACCAGAGTCACTAGGGCCATGCAGGCCCAGATGGGGAACAGAATCACTATGTCCTGGTGAGGCATAGAAGAAGACCACAGTCAGTAGTATCAGGTGAGCCCCTTGTGGGAACCAGAGCCACTCTATACAGCTGAGTCCCAGGTTCATGTGAGGCCCACGTAAGAACCAGATTCATCAGGTCGAATTGAGGCATAGCTGGGGACAAGGGACACCAGGTCTGGGTGCGGCCTAGGTGGGGCAAGATTCAGCAGTTCTGAGTTAGGTCAAAGTGGGGACGAGAGACACCAGGTCCAGGTGAGGCCAAACGGAAGACCAGAGTCACCAGATCCAGGTGAGGTCCATGTTGGAAAGAGAGTCACCAGGTCCAGGAGAGGTCCAGGTGGCGACCAGATTCACCAGATCCAGGTGAAGTCCAGGAGGGGACCAGAGTCACCAGATCCAGGTGAAGCCCAGGTGGGGACCAGAGTCACTAGGTGCAGATGACGCCCAGGTGAGGACCAGAGTTACCATGTACACGTGAGGCCCCGGTGGGGATCAGAGGCAATAGGTCCATGTGAGGCCGGCTTGGGGACATGGTCAACAGATGTACTTGAGGCCCAGGCGTGGAGTACAGTAAGCAAGTCCAGGTGAGTCACCAGTGGTGAGAAGAGTCACCACATCCAGGTGAGGCCCAGGTGGGGACCAGGATCACCAGGTAAAAGGGAGGCCCTTGAAAGAACGAGAGACAACAGTTCGAGTTCAGGCGCAGGTGGCAACCAGGGTCAGCAGGTCCAAGTCAGGCCAAAGTGAGGTTCACTGTCACTAGGGCACGGGAGACCCAGACGGGGACCAGAGTCACCTGGTCCAGGTGAGGTCCAGTTGTGGAACACAGTCACCGGGTCCCAATTTTGCCCAGTTGAGGACCATGGTCAACAGGGCCAGGTGAGGCCAAGATGGGGACCGGAGTCCCCAAATCCTGGCGAAGCCCAGGTGGGGACCACAATCACCAGATCCAGGGTAGTCTCAGGTGCAGACCAGAATCACCAGGTCCAGGTGAGGTGCAGGTGGCAACCACACTCACCAGGACCCGGTGGGGCCCTGGTGAGGACCAGAGTCACAAGGTACATGAGAAGCTAGAAACACTGCAGCCACCAGGTCCACATGATGTCCATGTGGGAACGAGAATCACCAGTTACAGGTAAGGAACAGGTGGGGATCCGACTCACCATGTCCAGGTGAGACCCAAGTGGGAGCCAGGGTCACCATGTCCAGGTGTGGCCCAGGTGAAGACTAGAGTTAATAGGTCCGGCTGGGACACTGTTAGTGAACAGTGTAACGATATCCTGATGCTACACAGGTGGATACCAGAGACACCAGGTCCTGGTAACCCCGAGATGGGAACAGAGATATGAGGTCCAGTTGAGGTCCCGATGGGAACCACAGTCACCATGTCAGGTGAGGCCATGCTTAGAATCAGAGTCACCAGTTACAGGTGAGGCCCAGGTGGAGCCAGAGTCACCTGGTATAGAAGAAGCCAAAGTCAGGACCAGAGTTACAAGGATCAGGGCAGTCCTAGTGGGGAATAGAGTATCTATGTCCCAATGATTCCCAGGAAGAAACATAGTCGCCAGGTCCAGATGAGGCGCAGGTGGGGAGCATAAACACTAGGTCCCGGTGAGGCCCAGTTGAGGACCAGAGACTCCAGGTCAAGTTGAGGCCTAGAGGGGTACCAGATTCCCCTGGTCTAGGTGACATCCAAATGGGGACCAGACTCACCATGTCAGGGTGAGGCCCAGAGGGGATCCAGCGTCATCATGTCCAGGTGAGGCTCAGGTGTGGAACAGAGTATCCAGGTCATAATGCTCCACAGGTGAGGACCAGATTCACCAGATCTGGGTGAGGCCCAGTAAGGATCAGAGTCAGCAGTTCCAGGTGAGGCCAAGTAGGAGTCCACGGCAATCAGGTCCAGGTGGGGAGCAAAGTAACCAAGCCTGGGTGAGGCCCAGATGGGGACCAGATTCACCAGACCCACGTGATTCCCAGGTGGTGACCAGCGTTAGCAGTTCCGGGTGAGGACCAGGTAAGGACCAGATTCACCACGTCCAAGCAAAGCCCACGTGGGACCTGTGTCACCAGGTATGCGGAGACCCAGGTGGCAACCTAACTCAGCAGGTCCAGGTGAAGCCAACCTGCAGGCCATGCAGAGGAACCATGTCCCGATGATGCCCAGGTAGGGACTAGATTTACCAGGTCCAGGTGAGGCCAACCTGCAGGCCATGCAGTGGAACCATGTCCCGATGATGCCCAGGTAAGAACCAGACTCACCAGGTCCAAATGAGGCTAACCTGCAAGCCATGCAGGGGAACCATGTCCCGATGATGCCCAGGTAGGGACCAGAGTCACCAGGTCCAAATGAGGCCAGATGGAGCATATTCACTAGGTCCAGGTGAGGCCCAGTTGAGGACCATAGTCACCAGAACTGGTTGAGTCCTAGAGGGTTACAAGAATCACCTGGTCCAGGTGACATCCAGATGGGGACCAGATTCACCAAGTCCAGGTGAGGCCCAGGTGGTGACAAGAGTCCCCGGGTTTGGGAGAGGACCAGGAAAGGACCAGATTTACCAGGTCCAAGAGGCCCACGTGGGGACGTGAGTCACCAGTTATGTGTGAAGCCCATGTGGCAACCCCACTCACCAGGTCCAGGTGAGGCCAACCTGCAGGCCAGAGTCACCAGATCCAGGTGAGGCCCTAGTGGGGCCCGGAGTCACCAGGTAAATGTGACTCTACAAGAACACCACAGTCAACAGGGCCAGGTGTGTTTCATGTGGGAATGAGAGTCACCAGGTCCAGGTGAGACCCAGGTGGGGACCACAGTCACCAGGTCCAGACTGAGGCCTAGGTGGTGGGACCAGATTCACCAGGACCAGTTGAGTCCAAAGTGTGGAGTAAAGTGATCATGTCCAGGTGAGGCCCAGGTGGGGAACAGAGTAACCATGTCCCATTGATGCCAGGTGGGAAAAGAGTCACAAGGTCCAGACGAGGCCTAAGTGAGGAGTAGATTCACCAGGTCCTGTTGAGGCCCAGTTGAGGACCAGTGTCCCCAGCTCCGGGTGAGTCCCAGAGGGGGACCAGAGTCACCCGGTTCTGGTGATATCCAGGGGTGACCAGAGTCACCACGTCAGGGTGAGGCCCAGAGGGGGATGACAATCACTAGGTACAGGTGAGGCCCCGATGTGGAACTGAGAAACCAGGTCCCATGATGCCCATATGAGGACCTGAGTCACGAGGTCCAGGTGAGGTCCCTGTGGGAACCAGTCACCTCGTCCAGTTGAGGCCCATGTGGGACCACAGTCACAAGGTCCAGGTAAGGCCCAGGTATATAAGAGAGTATCCAGGTCCCAATGATGCCCAGGTAAGGACCAGAGTCATCAGGTCCAGGAGAGGTCCAAATATGTATCAGAGTCATTGTGTTCCAGGTGAGGCCAGATGGAGACAACACGGACCAGGTTCAGGAGAGCCCCATATGGGAACCAGAGCAACCAGATCCAGGTGAGGTCCAGGTGGGACCAGAGTCACAAGGTCCAGGTGAGGCGCAGGTGGCAACAGGATTCACCAAGTCCAGGTGAGATCCAGGTGACGACCAGTCACCGGATTCAGCTGCGGACCAGCTAAGGACCAGATTCACCAGGCCCAAGTGAAGCCCAAGGGGTGACCAGAGTCAGCAGGTAAGGGTGAGGCCCAGAGGGGGAACCAGAGTAACCAGTTTAGTTTCAGGCCCAGAATGGGACCAGAGGTCCCTGGTCAACGGTAGGCCCAGGTGTGGCATAGAGTATCCAAGTCCCAAAGATGCCTGGGTGAGGACTAGAGTCACTGGGGCCATGCAGGCCGAGATGGGGAACAGAATCACTAGGTCCTGTTTAGGCATAGAATAAGACCACAGTCACCAATATCAGGTGAGCCCCTTGAGGGAACCAGAGCCACTCTATCCAGCTGAGACCCAGGTCCATGTGAGGCCCACTTGAGGACCAGATTCATCAGGTCGAATTGAGGCATAGCTGGAGACAAGAGTCACCAGGTCTGGGTGCGGCCTAGGTGGGGCAAGATTCAGCAGTTCTGAGTTAGGTCAAAGTGGGGACGAGGGATCCCTGGGTGGCGCAGCAGTTTGGCGCCTGCCTTTGGCCCAGGGCGTGATCCCGGAGACCCGGGATCGAATCCCACATCGGGCTTCCGGTGCATGGAGCCTGCTTCTCCCTCTGCCTGTGTCTCTGCCTCCCTCTCTCTCTCTCTCTCTGTAACTATCATAAATAAATAAAAAAAAAAATTTAAAAAATATTAAAAAAAAAAAAAAAAAGTGGGGACGAGAGATACCAGGTCCATGTGAGGCCTAACTGAGGACCAGAGTCACCAGATCCAGGTGAGGTCCATGCTGGAAAGAGAGTCACCAGGTCCAGGAGAGGTCCAGAAGAGTGCCAGAGTCACCAGATCCAGGTGAAGTCCAGGTGGGGACCAGAGTCACCAGATCGAGGTGAAGCCCAGGTGGACACCAGAGTCACTGGGTCCAGATGAGGCCCAGGTGAGGACCAGAGTTACCAGGTACACGTGAGGCACCGGTGGGGATTAGAGGCAACAGGAACATGTGAGGCCGGCTTGGGGACCATGGTCAACAGGTCTACTTGAGGCCCAGGTGTGGAACACAGTAAGCAGATCCAGGTGAGTCCCCGGTGGTGACAAGGGTCACCACGTCCAGGTGAGGCCCAGGTGGGGAACAGCATCACCAGGTACCGTGGAGGCCCTTGAAAGAGCCAGAGTCAACAGTTCGAGGTCAGGAGCAGGTGGCCACCAGGATCAGCAGGTCCAAGTCAGGCCAAAGTGGGGTTCACAGTCACTAGGGCACGGTGAGACCCAGAGGGGGACCAGAGTCACCTGGTCCAGGTGAGGTCCAGTTGTGGAACACAGTCACCGGGTCCCAATATTGTCCAGTTGAGGGCCATGGTCAACAGGGCCAGGTGAGGCCCAGATGGGGACCGGAGTCTACAAATCCAGGTGAAGCCCAGGTGGGGACCACAGTCACCAGATCCTGGGTATTCTCAGGTGCAGACCAGAATCACCAGGTCCAGGTGAGGTACAGGTGGCAACCACACTCACCAGGTCCCGGTGAGGCCCTGGTGGGGACCAGAGTCACGAGTTACATGAGAAGCTAGAAGACTGCAGCCACCAGGTCCACATGATGTCCATGTGGGAACGAGAATCACCAGTTACAGCTGAGGCCCAGGTGGGGATCCGACTCACCATGTCCAGGTAAGACCCAGGTGGGAACCAGTGTCACCATGTCCAGGTGTGGCCCAGGTGAAGACCAGAGTTAATAGGTCCGGCTGGGACACTGTTAGTGAACAGTGTAACCATATCCTGATATTACCGAGGTGGGTACCGAGACACCAGGTCCTGTTGAGGCCCAGTTGGGACCAGAGACATGAGGGCCAGGTGAGGTCCCGATGGGAACCACAGTCACCAGGTCACGTGAGGCCATGCTTAGGATCAGAGTCACCAGTTACAGGTGAGGCCCAGGTGGAGCCAGAGTCACCTGGTACAGAAAAGGCCAAAGTCAGGACCAGTGTTACCAGGATCAGGTCAGTCCCAGTGGGGAATAGAGTAACCATGTCCCGATGATGCCCATGTAGAACTAGAGTCACCAGGTCCAGATGAGGCGCAGGTGGGGAGCATATTCACTAAGTCCCGGTGAGGCCCAGTTGAGGACCAGAGTCACAAGGTCCAGTTGAGACCTAGACGGGTACCAGAGTCACCTGGTCTAGGTGACATCCAGATGGGGACCAGAGTCACCATGTCAGGGTGAGGCCCAGAGGGGATCCAGATCATCCTTTCAAGGTGAGGCTCAAGTGTGGAACAGAGTATCCAGGTCATAATGATCCACAGGTGAGGACAAGTCACCAGATCTGGGTGAGGCCCAGTTAGGATCAGAGTCACCAGTTCCAGGTGCGGCCAAGAAGGAGTCCACAGCAATCAGGTCCAGGTGGGGAACAAAGTCACCAGGACTCGGTGAGGCCCAGATGGGGACCAGATTCACCAGGTCCAGGGGACTCCCAGGTGGTGACAAGGGTTACCAGTTCCGGGTGAAGACCAGGTAAAGACCAGATTCACCAGGTCCAAGTGAGGCCCACGTGGGACCTGTGTCACCAGGTATGGGTGAGGCCCCGGTGGCAAGCCCACTCACCAGGTCCAGGTGAGGCCAACCTGCAGGCCATGCAGAGGAACCGTGTCCCGATGATGCCCAGGTAGGGACCAGAGGTACGAGGTACAGGTGACGCCAACCTGCAGGCCATACAGAAGAACCGTGTCCTGATGATGCCCAGGTTGGGACCAGAGTTACCAGGTCAAGAAGAGGCCAACCTGCAGACCATTATGTGGAAACATGTGCCGATGTTGCCCACGTTGGGACCAGAGTCACCAGGTCCAAATGAGGCCCAGATCGAGCATATACACTAGGTCCAGGTGAGGCCCAGTTGGGGACCAGAGTCACCACATGTGGTTGAGGCCGAGAGGGGTACCAGAATCCCCTGGTCCAGGTGACATCCAGATGGGGACCAGAGTCACCAGGTCAGGGTGAGGCACAGAGAGGTTTGAGAGTCATCATGTATAGCTGAGGCTCAGCTGTGGAACAGAGTCACCAGGTACCAATGATGCCCAGGTGAGGACCAGAGTCACCAGATCCGGGTGACGCGCAGATAGGATCAGAGTCACTAGGTCCAGGTGAGGCCAAGAAAGAGTCCACAGCAATCAGGTCCAGGTGGGGAACAAAGTCACCTGGACTGGGTGAGGCCCAGATGGGGACCAGATTCACCAGGTCCAGGTGAGGCCCAGGTGGTGACCAGAATACCCGGTTCTGGGAGAGGACCAGGTAAGGAACAGATTCACCAGGTCCAAGAGGCCCACGTGGGGACCTGAGTCACCAGGTATGGGTGAGTCCCAGGTGGCACCCCCACTCACCAGGTCCAGGTGAGGCCAGCCTGCAGGCCAGAGTCACCAGATCCAGGTGAGGCCCTAGTGGGGACAGGAGTCACACGGTAAATGTGCGTCTACAAGAACACCACAGTCACCAAGTCCAGGTGTGGTTCATGTGGGAACGAGAGACACCGGGTGCAGGTGAGAACCAGGTGGGGACCACAGTCACCAGGTCCAGATTGAGGCCTAGGTGGGGGGACCAGAGTCATCAGGACCAGTTGAGGCCAAAGTATGGAGCAAAGTTATCATGTCCAGGTGAGGCCCAGGAGGGGAACAGAGTAACCATGTCCCATTGATGCCAGGTGGGAAAAGAGTCACAAGGTCCAGACGAGGCCTAAGTTTGGAGTAGATTCACAAGGTCCTGTTGAGGCCCAGCTGAGGACCAGTGTCCCCAGCTCCGGGTGTGTCACCCGGTTCTGGTGATATCCAGGTGGGGACCAGTGTCACAAGTCAGGGCGAAGCCCAGAGGGGGATGAGAATCACTAGGTCCAGGTGAGGCCGCGATGTGGAACTGTGAAACCAGGTCCCATGATGCCCATATGAGGACCTGAGTCACCAGGTCCAGGTGATGTCCCTGTGGGAACCAGTCACCCCGTCCAGGTGAGGCCCAGGTGGGACCACAGTCACCAGGTCCTGGTGAGGCCCAGGTATATAAGAGAATATCCAAGTCCCAATGATGCCCAGGGAAGGACCAGAGTCAACAGATGCAGGAGAGGCACAAATATGGATCAGAGTCTTTGTGTTCCAGGTGAGGCCAGATGGAGACCACAGGAACCAGGTCCAGGAGAGCCCCATATGGGAACCAGAGCCACCAGATCCAGGTGAGGTCCAGGAGGGACCACAGTCACAAGGTCCAGGTGAGGCGCAGGTGGCAACATGATTCACCAAGTCCAGGTGAAGCCCAGGTGACGACCAGTCAGCAGATCCAGGTGCGGACCAGCTAAGAAAGAGATTCAACAGGCCCAAGTGAAGCCCAAGGGTGACCAGAGTCACCAGGTAAGGGTGAGGCCCAGAGTGGTTCGAGAGTCCAGAGCCTCATGTCCAGGTGAGGCTCAGGTGTGGAACAGAGTCACCAGGTAACAATGATGCCCAGGTGAGGACCAGAGTCACCAGGTCTGGGTGAAACGCAGATAGGATCAGAGTCACCAGGTCCAGGTGAGACCATGAAAGAGTCCACAGCAATCAGGTCAAGGTTGGGAACAAAGTCACCAGGACTGAGTGAGACCCAGATGGGGACCGGATTCACCAGGTCCAGGTGAGGCCCAGGTGGTGACCAGAGTCCCCGGGTCTGGGAGAGACCAGGTAAGGACCAGATTCACCAGGTCCAAGAGGCCCACGTGGAGACCTGAGTCACCAAGTATGGGTGAGGGCCAAGTGGGATCCCCATTAACCAGGTCCATGTGAGGCCAACCTGCAGGTCAAGTCACACGATTCACGTGAGGCCCTATTGGGGACTGGAGTCACCAGTTAAAAGTGATTCTACAAAAACAACACAGTCATCAGGACCTGGTGTGGTTCATGTGGGAACGAGAGTCACCAGGTCCAGGTGAGACCCAGGTGGGGACCACAGTCACCAGGTCCAGATTGAGGCCTAGGTCGGGGGACCAAAGTCATCAGGACCAGTTGAGGCCAAAGTGTGGAGCAAAGTTATCATGTCCATGTGAGGCCCAGGTGGGGAAGAGTAACCATGTCCCATTGATGCCAGGTGGGAAAAGAGTCACAAGGTCCAGACGAGCCCTTAGTGAGGAGTAGATTCACCAGGTCCTGTTGAGGCCCAGTTGAGGACCAGTGTCCCCAGCTCCGGGTGAGTCCCAGAGGGGGACCAGTGTCACCCGGTTCTGGTGATATCCTGGTGGGGACCAGAGTCACCACGTCAGGGTGAGGCCCTGAGTGGGACGAGAATCACTAGCTCCAGATGAGACCCCGATATGGAACTGAGAACCCTGGTCCCATGATGTCCATATGAGGACCTGAGTCACCAGGTCCAGGTGAGGTCCCTGTGGGTACCAGTCACCTCGTCCAGGTGAGGCCCTGGTGGGACCACAGTCACCAGGTCCAGGTGAGGCCCAGGTATATAGAGAGTATCCAGGTCCCAATGATGCCCAGGTAAGGACCAGAGTCAACAGGTCCAGGAGAGGTCCAAATATGGATCAGAGTCATTGTGTTCCAGGTGAGGCCCGATGGAGACCACAGGAACCAGGTCCAGGAGTGCCCCTTATGCGAAACAGAGTCGCCATATGCAGGTGAGGTCCAGGTGGGACCACTGTCACAAGGTCCAGGTGAGGCGCAGGTGGCAACAGGATTCACCAAGTCCAGGTGAGGCCCAGGTGGCGACCAGTCACCAGATCCAGATGAGGACCAGCTAAGGACCAGATTCACCAGGCCCAAGTGAAGCCAAAGGGGTGACTAGATTCACCAGGTAAGGGTGAGTCCCAGAGGGGGAACCAGAGTAACCAGTTTAGTTTGAGGCCCAGAATGGGACCAGAGGTCCCTGGTCATTGTGAGTCCCAGAAGTGGAATAGAGTATCCAGGTCCCAATGATGCCTGGGTGAGGACCAGAGTCACTAGGGCCATGCAGGCCCAGATGGGGAACAGAATCACTAGGTCCTGGTGAGGCATAGAATAAGACCAAATCACCAGTATCAGGTGTGCTTCTTGTGGGAACCAGAGCCACTCTATCCAGCTGAGTCCCAGGTCCATGTGAGGCCCACGTGAGGACCAGATTCATCAGGTCGAATTGAGGCATACCTGGGGACAAGAGTCACCAGGTCTGGGTGCGGCCTAGGTGGGGCAAGATTCAACACTTCTGAGTTAGGTCAAAGTGGGGACGAGAGACACCAGGTCCAAGTGAGGCCAATCTGAAGACCAGAGTCACCAGATCCAGGTGAGGTCCATGTTGGAAAGAGAGTCACCAGGTCCAGGAGAGGTCCAGGTGGGGACCAGAGTCACCAGATCCAGGTGAAGTCCAGGTGGGGACCAGAGTCACCAGATCCATGTGAAACCCAGGTGGGGACAAGAGTCACTAGGTCCAGATGAGACCCAGGTGAAGATCACAGTTACCAGATACACGTGAGCCCCCGGCGGGGATCAGAGCCAAAGGTCCACGTGAGGCCGGCTTGGGGACCATGGTCAACAGGTCTACCTGAGGCCCAGGTGTGGAACACAGTAATCATGTCCAGGTGAGTCCCCGGTGGTGACAAAAGTCACCACGTCCAGTTGAGGCCGAATTGGGGACCAGGATCACCAGGGACAGGGGAGGCCTTTGAAAGAACCAGAGTCAACAGTTCGAGGTCAGGCGCAGGTGGCAACCAGGGTCAGCAGGTCCAAGTCAGGCCAAAGCGGGGTTCACAGTCACTAGGGCACAGTGAGACCCAGAGGGGGACCAGAGTCACCTGGTCCAGGTAAGGTCCAGTTGTGGAACACAGTCACCGGGTCCCAATTTTGCCCAGTTGAGGACCATGGTCAACAGGGCCAGTTGAGGCCCAGATGGGGACCGGGGTCCCCAAATTCAGGTGAAGCCCAGGTGGGGACCACAATCACCAGATCCAGGGTAGTCTCAGGTGGAGACCAGAATCACCAGGTCCTGGTGAGGTGCAGGTGGCAACCACACTCACCAGGTCCCGGTGAGGCCCTGGTGGGGACCAGAGTCACGAGGTACATGAGAAGCTAGAAACACTGCAGCCACCAGGTCCACATGATGTCCATGTGGGAACGAGAATTACAAGTTACAGGTGAGGACCAGGTGGGGATCTGAGTCACCATGTCCAGGTGAGACCATGGGGGGAACCAGTGTCACCATGCCCAAGTGTGGACCAGGTGAGGACTATAGTTAATAAGTCCGGCCGGGTCACTGTTAGTGGACAGTGTAACCATATCCTGATGCTACTCAGGTGGGTACCAGATACAAGGTCCTGGTGAGTCCCAGTTGGGACCAGAGACATGAGGACCAGGTGAGGTACCGATGGAAACCACAGTCACCAGGTCAGGTGAGGCCATGCTTAGGATCAGAGTCACCACTTCCAGGTGAGGTCCAGGGGGAGCCAGAGTCACATGGCACAGAAGAAGCCAAAGTCAGGACCAGAGTTACCACGATCAGGTCAGTCCCACTGAGAATAGAGTAACCACGTCCCGATGATGCCCAGGTAGAACCACAGTTACCAGGTCCAGGTGCAGCCAACCTTAAGGTCATGCAGTGGAACCATGTCCCGATGATGCCCAGGTAGTGAAGAGAGTCACCATGTCCAAATGAGGCCCAGATGGTGCATATTCAATCTGTCCAGGTGAGGCCCAGTTGCGGACCAGAGTCACCAGACCTGGTTGAGGCCTAGAGGGGTACCAGAATCACCTGGTCCAGTTGACATCCAGATGGGTCCAGAGTCACCAGGTCAGGGTGAGGCCCAGAGAGGTTCCAGAGTCATCATGTCCAGGTGAGGCTCAGGTGTGGAACAGAGTCACCAAGTACCAAAGATGCCCAGGTGAGGACCAGAGTCAACACGTCTAGGAGAGGCCCAAATATGGATCAGAGTCATTTTGTTCCAGGCGAGGCCAGATGGATACCACAGTAAACAGGTCCAGGAGAGCCCCATATGGGAACCAGAGCCACCAGATCCAGGTGAGGTCCAGGTGGGACCACAGACACAAGGTCCAGTTGAGGCCCAGTTGGGACCAGAGACATGAGGTCCAGGTGAGGTCCCGATGGGAACCACAGTCACCAGGTCAGGTGAGGCCATGCTTAGGATCAGATTCACCAGTTACAGGTGAGGCCCAGGTGGAGCCAGAGTCACCAGGTCCAGATGAGGCGAAGGTGGGGAGCATATTCACTACGCCCCGTTGAGGCCCAGTAGAGGACAAGAGTCACCAGGTCTAGTTGAGGTCTAGAGGGGCTACGAGATTCACCTGGTCTAGGTGCCGTCCAGATGGGGACCAGAGACACCATGTCAGGGAGAGGCCCAGAGCGGATCCAGAGTCACCATGTCCAGGTGAGTCTCAGGTGTGGAACAGAGTATCCAGGTCATAATGGTCCAGCAGGTGAGGACCAGAGTCAACAGATCTGGGTGAGGCCCAGTTAGGATCAGAGTCAACAGTTCCAGGTGAGGCTAAGAAGGAGTCCACAGCAATCAGGTCCAGGTGGGGAAAAAAGTCACTAGGACTGGGTGAGGCCCAGATGGGGACACAGATTCACCAGGACCAGGAGATTCCCAGGTGGTGACCAGAGTTACCAGATTCACCAGGTCCAGGTGATTCCCAGGTGGTGACCAGAATTACCAGATACACCAGGTCCAAGTGAGGCCCACGTAGGGGCCTGTGTCACCAGGTATGGGTGAGGCCCAAGTGGCAACCCCACTCACCAGGTTCAGGTGAGGCCTACCTGCAGGCCATGCAAAGTAACCGGGTCCCAATAATGACAAGGTAGGGACCAGAGTTACCATGTCCAGGTGAGGCCAACCTGCAGGCCATGCAGTGGAACGAGGTCCCCATGATGCCCAGGTAGGGACCAGAGTAACCAGGTCCAAATGAGGCCAAGATGGAGCATATTCACTAGGTCCAGCCGAGGCCCAGTTCAGGACCAGAGACCAGATCTGGTTGAGGCCTAGAGGGGTACCAGAATCACCTGGTCCAGGTGACATCCAGATGGGGACCAGAGTCACCAGGTCAGGGTGAGGCCCAGAGAGTTTCCAGAGTCATCATGTCCAGGTGAGGCTCAGGTGTGCAACAGAGTCACCAGGTACCAATGATACCCAGGTGAGGACCAGAGTCACCAGGCCTGGGTCACGTGTAGAGAGGATAAGAGTCACCAGTTCCAGGTGAGGCCAAGAAAGAGTCCAAAGCAATCAGGTCCAGGTGGGGAACAAAGTCACCAGGACTGGGTGAGGCCCAGATGGGGAAGAGATTCACCAGGTCCAGGTCAGGCCCAGGTGGTGACCAGAATCCCCGGGTCTGGGAGAGGACAATGTAAGGACCAGATTAACCAGGTCCAAGAGGACAACGTGGGTTCCTGAGTCCCCAGGTATGGGTGAAGCTCAGGTGGCAACCCCAATCACAAGGTCCAGGTGAGGCAACCTGCAGGCCACAGTCAGCAGATCCAGGTGAGGCCCTAGTGGGGACCGGTGTCACCAGGTAAATGTGAGTCTACAAAAACACCACAGTCACCAGGTCCAGGTGTGGTGCATGTGGGAATGAGAGTCACGAGGTCCAGGTGAGACCCAGGTGGGGACCACAGTCACCAGGTCCAGATTGAGGCCTAGGTGGGGGGACGAGAGTCATCAGGAGCATTTGAGGCCAGAGTGTGGATCAAAGTTTTCATGTCCAGGTGAGGCCAAGGTGGGGAACAGAGTAACCATGTCCCATTGATTCCAGGTGGGAAAAGAGTCACAAGGTCCAGACGAGGCCTAAGTGAGGAGTAGATTCACCAGGTCCTGTTGAGGCCCAGCTGAGGACCAGTGTCCCCAGCTCCGGGTGTGTCACCCGGTTCTGGTGATATCCAGGTGGGGACCAGAGTGACCACGTCAGGGTGAGGCCCAGAGGGGGACAAGAATCACTAGGTCCAGGTGAGGCCCCTATGTGGAACTGAGAAACCAGGTCCCATGATGCCCATATAAGGACCTGAGTCACCAGGTCCAGGTGAGTTCCCTGTGGGAACCAGTCACCTCGTCCAGGTGAGGTCCAGGTGGGACCACAGTCACAAGGTCCAGGTGAGGCGCAGGTGGCAACAGGATTCACCAAGTCGAGGTGAGGCCCAGGTGGCGACCAGTCACCAGATCCAGGTGGGGAACAGCTAAGGACCAGAAAATCCAGGCCCAAGTGAAGCCCAAGGGGTGACCAGAGTCACCAGGTAAGGGTGAGGCCCAGAGGGGAACCAGAGTAACCAGTTTAGTTTGAGGCCCAGCATGGGACCAGAGGTCCCTGGTCAAAGTGAGGCCCAGGTGTGGAATAGAGTATCCAGGTCCCAAAGATGCCTGGGTGAGGACCAGAGTCACTAGGGCCATGCAGGCCCAGATGGGGAACAGAATCACTAGGTCCTGGTGAGGCATAGAATAAGACCACAGTCAGCAGTATCAGGTGTGCCACTTGTGGGAACCAGAGCCACTCTATCCAGCTCAGTACCAGGTCCATGTGTGGCCCACGTGAGGACCAGATTCATCAGGTCGAATTGAGGCATAGCTAGGGACAAGAGTCACCAGGTTTGGGTGCGGCCTAGGTGGGGCAAGATTCAGCAGTTCTGAGTTAGGTCAAAGTGGGGACGAGAGACACCAGGTCCAGGTGAGGCCAAACTGAGGACCAGAGGCACCAGATCCAGGTGAGGTCCATGTTGGAAAGAGAGTCAACAGGTCCAGGAGAGGTCCAGTTGGGGACCAGAGTCACCAGATCCAGGTGAATTCCAGGTGGGTCCAGAGTCACCAGATCCAGGTGAAGCCCAGGTGGGGACCAGAGTTACTAGGTCTAGATGAGACCCAGGTGAGGATCAGAGTTACCAGATACACGTGAGGCTCCGGCGGGGATCAGAGCCAAAAGGTCCATGTGAGGCCGGCTTGGGGACCATGGGCAACAGGTCTACTTGAGGCCCAGGTGTGGAACACAGTAAGCAGGTCCAGGTGAGTGCCCGGTGGTGACAAGAGACACCACGTCCAGGTGTGGCCCAGGTGAAGACCAGAGTTAATAGGTCCGGCTGTGTCACTGTTAGTGAACAGTGTAACCATATCCTGATGCTACCCAGTTGGGTACCAGAGACACCAGGCCCTGGTGAGGCCCAGGTGGGACCAGAGACATGAGGTCCAGGTGAGGTCCCGATGGGAACCAGAGAGACCAGGTCAGCTGAGGCCATGCTTAGGATCAGAGTCACCAGTTACAGGTGAGGCCCAGGTGGAGCCAGAGTCACCTGGTACAGAAGAGGCCAAAGTCAGGACCAGAGTTACCAGGATCAGGTCACTCCCAGTGGGGAATAGAGTAACCATGTCCCGAATTTGCCCAGGTAGAACCAGAGTCACCAGGTCGAGATGAGTTGCAGGTGGGGAGCATATACACTAGGTCCCGGTTAGGCCAAGTTGAGGACCAGAGTCACCAGGTCTAGTTGAGGCTTGGAGGGGTACCAGATTCACCTGGTCTAAGTGACGTCCCGATGGGGACCAGAGTCACCATGTCAGGCTGAGGCCCAGAGGGGATCCAGAGTCATCATGTCCAGGTGAGGCTCACGTGTGGAACAGAGTATCCAGGTCATAATGGTCAACAGGAGAGGACCAGAGTCACCGGATCTGGGTGAGGCCCAGTTAGTATCAGAGTCACTAATTCCAGGTGAGGGCCAAGAAGGAGTACACAGCAATCAGGGCAGGTGGGAACAAAGTCACCTGGATTGATGAGGCCCAATGGGGACCAGAAACACAATGTCCAGGTGATTCCCAGGTGATGACCTGAGTTACCAGTTCCGGGTGAGGACAAGGGAAGGACTAGATTCACCAGGTCCACGTGAGGCCCACGTTGGGACCTGTGTCACCAGGCATGGGTGAGTCTCAGGTGACAACCCCACTCACTAGGTCCAAGTGACGCCAACCTGCAGGCCATGCCGAGGAACCATGTCCCGATGATGCCCAGGTGGGGTCTAGAGTTATCAGGTCCAGGTGAGGCACACCTGCAGCCCATGCAGTGGAACCATGTCCCGATGATGCCCAGGTAGGGACCAGAGTCACCAAGTCCAAATGAGGCCCAGATGGAGCATATTCACTAGGTCTAGGTGAGGCCCAGTTGAGGACCAGAGTCACCAGATCTGGTTGAGCCCTATAAGGGTACCAGAATCACCTGGTTCAGGTGACATCCAGATGGGGACCAGAGTCACCAGGTCACAGGGTGAGGCCCAGAGAGGTTCCAGAATCATCATGTCCAAGTGAGGCTCAGGTGTGGAACAGAGTCACCAGGTACCAATGATGCCCAGTTGAGGACCAGATTCACCAGGTCTGGGTGACGAGCAGATAGGATCAGAATCACTAGTTCCAGGTGAGGCCAAGAAGGAGTCCACAGCAATCAGGTCCAGGTGGGGAACAAAGTCACAAGGACTGGTTCAGACCCAGATGGGGACCAGATTCACAAGGCCCAGGTGATTCCCAGGTGGTGACCAGAGTTACCAGTTCCGGGGAAGGACCAGGTAAGGACCAGATTCACCAGCTCCAATTGAGGCCCACGTGGGGACCTGTGTCACCAGGTATGGGTGAAGCACAATTGGCCACCCTACTCACCAGGTCCAGGTGAGGCCAACCGCAGGCCATGCAGAGGAACCATGCCCCGATGATGCCCAGGTAGGAACCAGAGTTACCAGATCCAGGTGAGGCCAACCTGCAGGCCATGCAGCGGAACCATATCCCTATGATGACAGGTAGGGACCAGAGTCACCAGGTCCAAATGAGGTCCACATGGAGCATAATCACTAGGTCCAGGTGAAGGACCTGTCCCTAGTTGAGGACCAGAGTCACCAGATCTGGTTGAGGCCTAGAGTGGTACGAGAATCCCCTGGTCCAGGTGACATCCAGATGGGGACCAGAGTCACCAGGGAAGGGTGAGGCCCAGAGAGGTTCCAGAGTCATCATGTCCAGGTGAGGCTCAGGTGTAGAACAGGGTCACCAGGTACCAATGATGCCCAGGTGAGGACCAGAGTCACCAGGTCTGGGTGACGCGCATATATGATCAGAGTCACCAGTTCCAGGTGAGGCCAAGAAAGAGTCCACAGCAATCAGGTCCAGTTGGGGAACAAAGTCACCAGGACTGGGTGAGGCCCAGATGGGGACCAGATTCACCAGATCCAGGTGAGGCCCAGGTGGTGACCAGAGTCCCCGGGTCTCGGAGAGGACCAGGTAAGGACCAGATTCACCAGGTCCAAGAGGCCCACGTGTGGAACTGAGTCAACACGTATGGGTGAGGCCCAGGTGGCAACCCCACTCACCAGGTCCAGGTGAGGCCAACCTGCAGGTCAGAGTCACCAGATCCAGGTGAGTCCCTAGTGGGGACCGGAGTCACAGGTAAATGTGAGTCTACAAGAACACCACAGACAACAGGGCCAGGTATGTTTCAAGTGGGAACTAGTGTCACCAGGTCCAGGTGGACCCAGGTGGGGACCACAGTCACCAGGTCCAGATTGAGGCCCAGGTGGGGGGACCAGATTCATCAAGACCAGTTGAGGCCAAAGTGTGGAGCAAAGTTATCATGTCCAGGTGAGGCCCTGGTGGGGAACAGAGTAACCATGTCCCATTGATGCCAGGTGGGAAAAGAGTCACAAGGTCCAGACGAGACCTAAGTGAGGAGTAGATTCACCAGGTCCTGTTGAGCCCCAGCTGAGGACCAGGGTCCCCAGATCTGGAAGAGTCCCAGAGGGGGACCTGAGTCACCCGGTTCTGGTGATATCCAGCGGTGACCAGAGTCACCACGTCAGGGTGAGGCCCAGAGGGTACGAGAATCACTAGGTCCAGGTGAGGCCCCGATGTGGAACTGAGAAACCAGGTCCCATGATGCCCATATGAGGACCTGAGTCACCAGGTCCAGGTGTGGTCCCTGTGGGAACCAGTCACCTAGTCCAGGTGAGGCCCAGGTGGGACCACAGTCACCAGGTCCAGTGAGGTCCAGGTATATTAGAGAGTATCCAGGTCCCAGTGATGCCCAGGTAAGGACCAGAGTCAGCAGGTCCAGGAGAGGCCCAAATATGTATCAGAGTCATTGTGTTCCAGGTGAGGCCAGATGGAGACAACACCGACCAGATTCAGGAGAGCCCCATATGGGAACCAGAGCAACCAGATCCAGGTGAGGTCCAGGTGGGACCACAGTCACAAGGTCCAGGTGAGGCGCAAGTGGCAACAGGATTCACCAAGTCCAGGTGAGATCCAGGTGGCGACCAGTCACCAGATTCAGCTGCGGACCAGCTAAGGACCAGATTCACCAGGCCCAATTGAAGCCCAAGGGGTGACCAGAGTCACCAGGTAAGGGTGAGGCCCAGAGGGGAACCAGAGTAACCAGTTTAGTTTGAGGCCCAGCATGGGACCAGAGGTCCCTGGTCAAAGTGAGGCCCAGGTGTGGCATAGAGTATCCAGGTCCCAATGATGCCTGGGTGATGACCAGAGTCACTAGGGCCATGCAGGCCCAGATAGGGAATAGAATCACTAGGTTCTGGTGAGGCATAGAATAAGACCACAGTCAGCAGTATCAGGTGAGCCCCTTGAGGGAACCAGAGCCACTCTATCCAGCTGAGTCCCAAGTACATGTGAGGCCCACGTGAGGACCAGATTCATCAGGTCGAATTGAGGCATAGCTGGAGACAATAGTCACCAGGTCTGGGTGCGGCCTAGGTGGGGCAAGATTCAGCAGTTCTGAGTTAGGTCAAAGTGGGGACGAGAGACACCAGGTCCATGTGAGGCCAAACTGAGGATCAGAGTCACCAGATCCAGGTGAGGTCCATGTTGGAAAGAGAGTCACCAGGTCCAGGACAGGTCCAGAAGGGGACCAGAGTCAGCAGATCCAGGTGAAGTCCAGGTGGGGACCAGAGTCACCAGATCCAGGTGAAGCCCAGGTGGGCACAGAGTCACTAAGTCCAGATGAGGCCCAGGTGAGGACCAGAGTTACCAGGTACACGTGATTCCTCGGTGGGATCAGAGGCAATAGGTCCATGTGAGGCCAGCTTGGGGACCATGGTCAACAGGTCTACTTGAGGTCCTGGTGTGGAACACAGTAACCAGATCAAGAGAGTCCCCGGTGGTGACAAGAGTCACCACGTCCAGGTGAGGCCCAAGTGGGGACCAGGATCACCAGGTACAGGGGAGGCCCTTGAAAGAACCAGAGTCAACAGTTGGAGGTCAGGCGCAGGTGGCAACCAGGGTCAGCTGGTCCAAGTCAGGCCAAAGTGGGGTTCATAGTCACTAGGGCACGGTGAGACCCAGAGGGAGACCAGAGTCACCTGGTCCAGGTGAGGTCCATTTGTGGAACACAGTCTCTGGGTCACAATTTTGCCCAGTTGAAGACCATGGTCAACAGGACCTGGTGAGGCCCAGATGGGGACTGGTGTCCCCAAATCCAGGTGAAGACAAGGTGGGGACCACAGTCATCAGCTCCAGGTTTGTCTCAGGTACAGACCAGAATGACCAGGTTCAGGTGAGGTGCAGGTGGCAACCACACACACCACGTCCGGGGAGGCCCTGGTGGGGACCAGAGTCACGAGGTACATGAGAAGCTAGAAACACTGTAGCCACCAGGTCCACATGATGTCCATGTGGGAACGAGAATCACCAGTTCCAGGTGAGGAACAGGTGGGGATCTGACACACCATGTCCAGGTGAGACCCAGGTGGGAACCAGTGTCACCATGTCCAGGTGTGGCCCAGATGAAGGCCAGAGTAAATAGGTCCGGCTGGGTCACTGTTAGTGTACAATGTAACCATATCCTGATGCTACCCAGGTGGGTACCGAGACACCAGGTACTGGTGAGGCCCAGGTGCGACCAGAGACATGAGGTCCAGGTGAGGTCCCGATGGGAACCACAGTCACCAGGTCACGTGAGGCCATGCTTAGGATCAGAGTCACCAGTTACAGGTATGGCCCTGGTGGAGCCAGAGTCACCTGGCACAGAAAAGGCCAAAGTCAGGACTAGTGTTGCCAAGATCAGGTCAGTCCCAGTGGGGAATAGAGTAACCATGTCCCGATGATGCCCACGTAGAACCAGAGTCACCAGGTCCAGATGAGGCGCAGGTGGGGAGCATATTCACTAGGTCCCGGTGAGGCCCAGTTGAGGACCAGAGTCACCAGGTCTAGTTGAGGCCTAGACGGGTACCAGATTCACCTGATCGAGGTGACATCCAGATGGGGACCAGAGTCACCATGTAAGTGTGAGGCCCAGAGGGGATCCAGAGTCATCATATCCAGGTGATGCTCAGGTGTGGAACAGAGTATCCAGGTCATAATGATCCACAGGTGAGGACCAGAGTCACCAGATCCGGGTGACGCGCAGATAGGATCAGAGTCACCAGGTCCAGGTGAGGCCAAGAAGGAGTCCACAGCAATCAGGTCCAGGTGGGGAACAAAGTCACCAGGACCTGGTAAGGCACAGATGGGGACCAGAATCACCAGGCCCAGGTGATTCCCAGGTGGTGACCAGGGTTACCAATTCCGGGTAGGATAAGTTAAGGACCAGATTCACAAGGTCCAATTTAGGCCCACGTGGGGACATTTGTCACCAGGTATGGGTGAGGCCCAGGTGGCAACCCCACTCACCAGGTCCAGGTGAGGCCAACCTGCAGTCCATGCAGAGGAACCATGCCCCGATGATGCCCAGGTAGGGACGAGAGATACTAGGTCCAGCTGAGGCCAACCTGCAGGCTATGCAGTGGATCCATGTCCCGATGATGCCCAGGTAGGGACCAGAGTCACCAGGTCCAAATGAGGCCCAGATGGAGCATATTCACTAGGTCCAGCAGAGGCCCAGTTGAGGATCAGAGACACCAGATATAGTTGAGGAATAGAGGGGTACCAGAATCACCTGGTGCAGGTGACATCCAGATGGGACCAGAGTCACCAGGTCAGGGTGAGGCCCAGAGAGGTTCCAGAGTCATCATGTCCAGGTGAGGCTCAGGTGTGGAACAGAGTCACCAAGTACCAAAGATGCCCAGGTGAGGACCAGAGTCACCAGACCTGGGTGACGCGCAGATACGATCATAGTCACCAGTTCCAGGTGAGGCCAAGAAAGAGTCCACAGCAATCAGGTCCAGGTGGGGAACAAAGGCACCAGGACTGGGTGAGGCCCAGATGGGGACCAGATTCACCAGGTCCAGGTGAGGCCGAGGTGGTGACCAGAGTCCCCGGGTCTGGGAGACGACCAAGTAAGGACCAGATTCACCAGGTCAAAGAGGCCCACGTGGGGACCTGAGTCACCTGGTATGGGTGAGGCCCAGGTGGCTACCCCACTCACCAGGTCCAGGTGAGGCCAACGTGCAGGCCAGAGTCACCAGATACACGTAAGGCCCTAGTGGACACCGGAGTCACCAGGTAAATGTGAGTCTACAAGAACACCACAGTCACCAGGTCCAGGTGTGGTTCATGTGGGAACGAGTGTCACCAGGTCCAGCTGAGACCCAGTTGGGGACGACAGTCACCAGGTTCAGATTGAGGCCGAGGTGGGGGGACCAGAGTCATCAGGACCAGTTGAGGCCAAAGTGTGGAGCAAATTTATCATGTCCAGGTGAGACCCAGTTTGGGAACAGAGTAACCATGTCCCATATATGCCAGGTGGGAAAAGAGTCACAAGGTCCAGACGAGGCCTAAGTGAGGAGTAGATACACCAGGTCCTTTTGAGGCCCAGTTGAGGACCAGTGTCCCCAGCTCCGGGTGTGTCACTCGGTTCTGGTGATATCCAGGTGGGGACCAGAGTCACCAGTCAGGATGAGGCCCAGAGGGGGACGAGAATCACTTAGGTCCAGGTGAGGCCCCAATGTGGAACTGAGAAACCCGGTCCCATGATGCCCATATGAGGACCTGAGTCACCAGGTCCAGGAGAGGTCCCTGTGGGAACCAGTCACCTCGTCCATGTGACGCCCATGTGTGACCACAGTCACCAGGTCCAGGTGAGGCCCAGGTATATAAGAGAGTTTCCAGGTCCCAATGATGCCCAGGTAAGGACCAGAGTCAACAGGTCCAGGAGAGGCCCAAATATGGATCAGAGTCATTTTGTTCCAGGTGAGGCCAGATGGAGACCACAGGAACCAGGTCCAGGAGAGCCTCATATGGGAACCAGAGCAACCAGATCCAGGTGAGGTCCAGGAGGGACCACAGTCACAAGGTCCAGGTGAGGCGCAGGTGGCAACAGGATTCACCAAGTCCAGGTGAGGCCCAGGTGGCGACCAGTCACCAGATCCAGGTGTGGACAAGCGAAGGACCAGATTCACCAGGCCCAAGTGAAGCCCAAGGGGTGACCAGATCACCAGGTAAGGGTGAGGCTCAGAGGGGGAACCAGAGTAACCAGTTTAGTTTGAGGCCCAGAATGGGACCAGAGGTCCCTGGTCAAAGTGAGGCCCAGGTGTGGAATAGAGTTTCCAGTTCCCAATGATGCCTGGGTGAGGACCAGAGTCACTAGGGCCATGCAGGCCCAGATGGGGAACAGAATCACTAGGTCCTGTTGAGGCATAGAATAAGACCACAGTCAGCAGCATCAGGTGAGCCCGTTGTGGGAACCAGAGCCACTCAATCCAGCTGAGTCCAGGGTCCATGTGAGGCCCAAGTGAGGACCAGATTCATCAGGTCGAATTGAGGCATAGCTGGGGACAAGAGTCACCAGGTCTGGGTGCGGCCTAGGTGGGGCAAGATTCAGCAGTTCTGAGTTAGGTCAAAGTGGGGACATGAGACACCAGGTCCAGGTGAGGCCAAACTGAGGACCAGAGGCACCAGATCCAGGTGAGGTCCATGTTGGAAAGAGAGTCACCTGGTCCAGGAGAGGTCCAGGTGGGGACCAGAGTCACCAGATCCAGGTGAAGTCCAGGTGGGGACCAGAGTCACTAGGTCCAGTTGAGGCCCAGGTGAGGACCAGAGTTACCAGATACACGTGAGGCCCGGCGGGGATCAGAGCCAAGAGATCCATGTGAGGCCGGCTTGGGGACCTTGGGCAACAGGTCTACTTGAAGCCCAGGTGTGGAACACAGTAACCAGGTCCAGGTGAGTCCCCGGTGGTGACAAGAGTCACCACATCCAGTTGAGGCCCAGTTGGGGACCAGGATCACTATGTACAGGGGAGGCCCTTGAAAGAACCAGAGTCAACAGTTCGAGGTCAGGCGCAGGTGGCAACCAGGGTCAGCAGGTCCAAGTCAGGCCAAAGCGGGGTTCACAGTCACTAGGGCACAGTGAGACCCAGAGGAGGACCAGAGTCACCTGGTCCAGGTGAGGTCCAGTTGTGGAACACAGTCACCGGGTCCCAATTTTGCCCAGTTGAGGACCATGGTCAACAGGGCCAGGTGAGGCCCAGATGGGGACCGGAGTCCCCAAATCCAGGTGAAGCCCAGGTGGGGACCACAGTCACCAGATCCAGGGTATTCTCTGGTGCAGACCAGAATCACCAGGTCCTGGTGAGGTGTAGGTGGCAACCACACTCACCAGGTCCCGGTGAGGCCCTGGTGGGGACCAGAGTCACGAGGTACATGAGAAGCTAGAAACACTGCAGCCACCAGGTCCAAATGATGTCCATGTGGGAACGCGAATCACCAGTTACAGGTGAGGACCAGGTGGGGATCCGACTCACCATGTCCTGGTGAGACCCGGGTGGGAACCAGTGTCACCATGTCCAGGTGTGGCCCAGGTGAAGACCAGCGTTAATAGGTCCGGCTGGGTCACTCTTAGTGAACAGTGTAACCGTATCCAGATGCTACACAGATGGGTACCAGAGACACCAGGTCCTTGTGAGGCCCAGGTGGGACCAGAGTTATGAAGTCCAGGTGAGGTCCCGATGGGAACCACAGTCACCAGGTCAGGTGAGACCATGCTTTGGATCAGAATCACCAGTTACAGGTGAGGCTCAGGTGAAGCGAGAGTCTCCTGGTACAGAAGAGGCCAAAGTCAGGACCAGAGTTACCAGGATCAGGTGAGTCCCAGTGGGGAATACAGTAAAAATGTCCCAATGATGCCCAGGGAGAACCAGAGTCACTAGGTCCAGGTGAGGAGCAGGTAGTGAGCATATTCACTAGGTTCCGGTGAGGCCCAGTTGAGGACCAGTGTCACGAGGTCTAGTTGACTCCTAGAGGGGTACCAGATTCACCTGGTCTAGGTGACATCACGATGGGGACCAGAGTCACCATGTCAGGCTGAGGCCCAGAGGGGATCCAGATTCATCATGTCCAGGTGAGGCTCACGTGTGGAACAGAGTATCCAGGTCATAATGGTCCGCAGGTGAGGAACAGAGTCACTAGATCTTGGTGAGGCCCAGTTAGGATCAGAGTCACCAGTTCCAGGTTAGCCCCAGAAGGAGTCCACAGCAATTGCACAATAGGCACCCCCAATCACCATGTCCAGGTGAGTCCAACCTGCAGGCCATGAAGAGGAACAGTGTCCCGATGATGCCAAGGTAGGGACCAGAGTCACCAGGTCCAGAATCGGCGCAGGTGGCAGCATATTCACTAGGTCCCTGTGAGGCCCAGTTGCGGACCAGAGCCACCAGGTCTACTTGAGGCCTAGAGGGTTACCAGATTCACCTGGTCTAGGTGACATCCTGATGGGGACCAGAGTCACCATGTCAGCCTCACTGGGACATGATGACTCTGGGCCAGGTCTTGGTAGCCCCAGGTGGGACCAGAGACATGATGTCCAGGTGAGGTCCCGATGGGAACCACAGTCACCAGGTCAGGTGAGGCCATGCTTAGTATCAGAGTCACCAGTTACAGGTGAGGCCCAGGTGGAGCCAGAGTCACCTGGTACAGAAGAGGTCAAAGTCAGGACCAGAGTTACCAGGATCAGTTCAGTCCCAGTGGGGAATAGAGTAAGCATGTGCGATGATGCCCAGGTAGAAACAGAGACCAAAGGTCCAGATGAGTCGCAGGTGGGGAGCATATTCACTAGGTCCCGGTGAGGCCCAGTTGAGGATCAGAGTCACCAGGTCGAGTTGATGCCTAGAGGGGAACCAGATTCACCTGGTCTAGGTGACATCCACATGGGGACCAGAGTCACCATGTCAAGGTGAGGCCCAGAGGGGATCCAGAGTCATCATGTCTAGGTGAGGCTCAGGTGTGGAACCGGGCATCCAGGTCATAGTGGTCCACAGGTTTGGACCAGAGTCACCATATCTGGGTGAGGCCCAGTAAGGATCAGACTCACCATTTTCAAGTGAGCCCAAGAAGGAGTCCACAGGAATCAGGTCCAGGTGGGTAACAAAGTCACCAAGACTGGGTGAGGCCCAGATCGGGACCAGATTCACCAGGTTCAGGTGATTCCCAGGTGGTGACCAGAGTTACAGTTCCGGGTGAGTACCAGGTAAGGACCAGATTCACCAGTTCCAAGTGATGCCCACGTGGGGTCCTGTGTCCCCAGGTATGGGTGAGGCCCAGGTGGCAACCCCACTCATCAGGTCCAGGTGAGTCCAACCTGTAAGCCATGCAGTGAAACCATGTCCAGATGATGCCCAGGTAAGGACCAGAGTCACCAGGTCCAAATGATGCCCAGATGGAGCATATTCACTAGGTCCAGGTGAGGCCCAGTTGAGGACCAGAGTCACCAGATCTTGTTGAGGCCTAGAGTGGTACCAGAATCACCTGGACCAGGTGACATCCAGATGGGGACCAGTGTCACCAGGTCAGGGTGAGGACCAGAGATGTTCCAGAGTCATCATGTCCAGGTGAGGCTCATGTGTGGAACAGAGTCACCAGGTACCAAATATGCCCAGGTGAAGACCAGAGTCACCAGGCCTGGGTGACGCGCAGATAGGATCAGAGTCACCAGTTCCAGGTGAGGCCAAGAAAGTGTCCACAGCAATCAGGTCCAGGTGGGGAACAAAGTCACCAGGACTGGGTGAGGCCCAGATGGGGACCAGATTCACCAGGTACAGGTGAGGCCAAGGTGGGGACCAGATTCCCCGGGTCTGGGATAGGAACAGGTAAGGACCAGATCCAGCATGTCCAAGAGGCCCCCGTGGGGACCTGAGTCACCAGGTATGGGTGAGGTCCTGGTGGCAACCCCACTCACCAGGTCCAGGTGAGGCCAACCTGCAGGCCAGAGTCACCAGATCCAGGTGTCGTCCTAGTGGGGACCGGAGTCACAAGGTAAATGTGAGTCTACAAGAACACCACAGTCAGCAGGTCCAGGTTTGGTTCATGTGGGAACGAGAGTCACCAGTTCCAGGTGAGACCCAGGTGGGGACCACAGTCACCAGGTCCAGATTGAGGCCTAGGTGGGAGATCAGAGTCATCAGGACCATTTGAGGCCAAAGTGTGGAGCAAAGTTATCATGTCCAGGTGAGGCCCAGGTGGGGAACAGAGTAACCATGTGCCATTGATGCCAGGTGGGAAAAGAGTCACAAGGTCCAGACGAGGCCTAATTGATGAGTAGATTCACCAAGTCCAGTTGAGGCCCAGTTGAGGACAAGTATCCCCAGCTCCGGGTGAGTCCTTGAGGGGGACCATAGTCACCCGGTTCTGGTGATATCCAGGTGGGGACCAGAGTCACCAAGTCAGAGTGAGGCCCAGAGGGGAACGAGAATCACTAGGTCTAGGTGAGGCCCCGATGTGGAACTGAGAAACCAGGTCCCATGATGCCCATATGAGGACCTGAGTCACCAGGTCCAGGTGAGGTCCCTGTGGGAACCAGTCACCTCGTCCAGGTGAGGCCCAGATGGGACCACAGTCACCAGGTCCAGGTGAGGCCCAGGTATATAAGAGAGTATCCAGGTCCCAATGATGCCCAGGTAAGGCCCAGAGACAACAGGTCCAGGAGAGACCCCAATATGGATCAGAGTCATTTTGTTCCAGGTGAGGCCAGATGGACACCACAGGAACCAGGTCCAGGAGAGCCCCATATGGGAACCAGAGCCACCAGATCCAGGTGACCTCCAGGTGGGACCACAGACACCAGGTCCAGGTGAGGCCCAGGTATATAAGAGAGTATCCAGGTCTCACTGATGCCCAGGTAAGGAAGAGAGTCAACAGGTCGAGGAGAAGCCCTAATATGGATCAGAGTCATTGTGTTCCAGGTGAGGCCAGATGGAGACCACAGGAACCAGTTCCAGGAGAGCCCCATATGGGAACCAGAGCCACCAGATCCTGGTGAGGTACAGGAGGGAGCACAGTCTAAAGGGCCAGGTGAGGCGCAGGTGGCAACAGGGTTCACCAAGTCCAGGTGAGGCCAAGGTGGTGACCAGTCACCAGATCCAGGTGCGGACCTGCTAAGCACCAGATTCACCAGACCCAAGTGAAGCCCAAGGGGTGACCAGAGTCACCAGGTAAGGGTGAGGCCCAGAGGGGAACCAGAGTAACCAGTTTAGTTTGAGGCGCAGAATGGGATCAGAGTTCCCTGGTCAAAGTGAGGCACAGGTGTGGAATAGAGTATCCAGGTCCCAATGATGCCTGGGTGAAGACCAGCGTCACTAAGGCCATGCAGGCTCAGATGGGGAACAAAATCACTAGGTCATGGTGAGGCATAGAATAAGACCACAGTCAGCAGTATCAGGTGAGCCCCTTGTGGGAACCAGAGCCACTCTATCCAGCTGAGTCCCAGGTCCATGTGAGAACCACGTGAGGACCAGATTCATCAGGTCGAATTGAGGCATACCTGGGTACAAGAGTCACCAGGTGTGGCTGCGGCCTAGGTGGGGCAGGATTCAGCAGTTCTGAGTTAGGTCAAAGAGGGGATGAGAGACACCAGGTCCAGGTGAGGCCAAACTGAGGACCAGATTAACCAGATCCAGGTGAGGTCTATGTTGGGAAGAGAGTCACCAGGTCCAGGAGAGGTCCAGGTGGGGACCAGAGTCACCAGATTCAGGTGAAGTCCAGGTGGGGACCAGAGTCACCAGATCCAGGTGAAACCCGGTGGGGACCAGAGTCACTAGGTCCAGGTGAGGCCCAGGTGAGGACCACAATTACCAGGTACACGGGAGGCACCGGTGGTGATCATAGGCAACAGATCCATGTGAGGAAGGCTTGGGGACCATGGTCAAAAGCTATACTTGAGGCCCAGGTGTGGAAAACAATAAGCAGGTCCAGGTGAGTCCCCGGTGGTGACAAGGGTCACCACGTCCAGGTGAGGCCCACGTGGGATGAGGATCACCAGGTCCAGGGTAGGCCCTTGAAAGAAACAGAGTGTACAGTTCGAGGTCAGGCGCAGGTCGCAACCAGGGTCAGCAGGTCCAAGTCAGTCCAAAGTGGGGTTCACAGTCACTAGGGCACGGTGAGACCCAGAGGGGGACCAGAGTCACCTGGTCCAGGTGAGGTCCAGTTGTGGAACACAGTCACCGGGTCCCCATTTTGCCCAGTTGAGGACCATGGTCAACAGGGCTAGGTGAGGCCCAGATGGGGACCGGAGTCCCCAAATCCAGGTGAAGCCCAGGTGGGGACCACAGTCACCAGATCCAGGGTCGTCTCAGGAGCAGACCAGAAACACCAGGTCCAGGTGAGGTGCAGTTGTAAACCACACTCACCATGTCCCGGTGAGGCCCTGGTGGGGACCAGAGTCACGAGGTACATGAGAAGCTAGAAACACTGCGGCCACCAGGTCCACATGATGACCATGTGGGAAGGAGAATCACCAGTTACAGTTGAGGACCAGGTGGGGATCGGACTCACGATGTCCAGGTGAGACCCAGGTGGGAACAAGTGTCACCATGTCCAGGTGTGACCCAGGTGAAGACCAGAGTTAATAGGTCCGGGTGGGTCACTGTTAGTGAACAGTGTAACCATATCCTGATGCGACACAGGTGGGTACCAGAGACACCAGGTCCTTGTGAGGCCCAGGTGGGACCAGAGACATGAGTTCCAGGTGACGTCCTGATGGGAACCACAGTCACAGGTCAGGTGAGGCCATGATTAGGATCAGAGTCACCAGTTACAGGTGAGGCCCAGGTGGAGCCAAAGTCACCTGGTACAAAAGAGGCCAAAGTCAGGACCAGAGTTACCAGGATCAGGTCGGTCCCAGTGGGGAATAGAGTAACCATGTCCGGATGATGCCCAGGTAGATCCAGATTCACCAGGTCCAGATGAGGCACAGGTGGGGAGCATGTTCTCTAGGTATCGGTGAGGCCCAGTTGAGGACCAGAGACACCAGGTATAGTTGAGGGCTAAGGGGTACCAGATTCCCCTGGTCTAGGTGACATTCAGATGGGGACCAGGGTCACCATGTCAGGCTGAGGCCCAGATGGAATCCAGAGTCATCTTGTCCAGGGGAGGCTCAGGTGTGGAACAGAGTATCCAGGTCATAATTGTCCTCAGGTGAGGACCAGATTCACCAGATCTGGGTGAGGCCCAGTTAGGATCAGAGTCACCAGTTCCAGGTGAGGCCAAGAAGGAGTCCACAGCAATCAGGTCCAGGTGGGGAACAAAGTCACCATGACTCGGTGAGGCCCAGATGGGGACCAGATTCACCAGGCCCAGGTGATTCCAAGGAGGTGACCAGACTTACCATTTCCGGCTGAAGACCAGGTAAGGAGCAGATTCACAAGGTCCAAGTGAGGCCCACGTGGGGACCTGTGTCACCAGGAATGGGTGAGGCCCAGGTGGCAACCACACTCACCAGTTCCAGGTGAGGCCAACCTCGGGCCATGCAGAGGAATCATTACCGATGATGCCATGTAGGGACCAGAGTTACCAGGTTCAGGTGAGGCCAACCTGCAGGCCATGCAGTGGAACCATGGCCCTATGATGCCCAGGTAGGGACCAGAGTCACCAGATCCAAATGTGGTGCAGATGAAGCATATTCACTAGGTCGAGGTGAGGCCCAGTTGAGGACCAGAGTCACCAGATCTGGTTGAGGCCTAGCGGGGTACCGGATCACCTGGTCCAGGTGGGGAGCAGAGTCACCAGGTCAGGGTGAGGCCCAGAGAGGTTCCAGAGTCATCATGTCCAGGTGAGGCTCAGATGTGGAACAGAGTCACCAGGTACCAATGATGCCCAGGTGAGGATCAGAATCACCAGGCCTGAGTCACGCGCACAGAGGATAAGAGTCACCAGTTCCAGGTGAGGCCAAGAAAGTGTCCAAAGCAATCAGGTCCAGGAGGGGAACAAAGTCACCAAGACTGGGTGAGGCCCAGATGGGGAAGAGATTCACCAGGTCCACGTGAGGCCCAGGTGGTGACCAGAATCCCCAGGTATGGGAGAGGACCATGTAAGGACCAGATTCACCAGGTCCAAGAGGACCACGTGGGTTCCTGAGTCACCAGGTATGGGTGAAGCTCAGGTGGCAACCCCACTCACCAGGCCCAGGTGAGGCCAACCTGCAGGCCACAGTCAGCAGATCCAGGTGAGGCCCCAGTTGGGACCGGTGTCACCAGGTAAATGTGAGTCTACAAGAACACCACAGTCTCCAGGTCCAGGTGTGGTTCCTGTGGGAACGAGAGTCAACAGGTCAAGGTGAGACCCAGGTGGGGACCACAGTCACCAGGTCCAGATTGAGGCCTAGGTGGTGGGACGAGAGTCATCAGGAGCAGTTGAGGCCGAAGTGTGGATCAAAGTTATCATGTTGAGGTGAGGCCCAGGTGGGGAACAGAGTAACCATGTCCCATTGATGCCAGGTGGGAAAAGAGTCACAAGGCCCAGACGAGGCCTAAGTGAGGAGTAGATGCACCAGGTCTTGTTGAGAACCAACTGAGGACCAGTGTCCCCAGCTCCGGGTGAGTCCCAGAGGGGGACCAGAGTCACCCGGTTCTGGTGATATCCAGGTGGGGACCAGAGTCACCACGTCAGGGTGAGGCCCAGAGGGGGACAAGAATCACTAGGTCCAGGTGAGGCCCCGATGTGGAACTGAGAAACCAGGTCCCATGATGCCCATATGAAGACCTGAGTCACCAGGTCCAGGTGAGGTCCCTGTGGGAACCAGTCACCTCGTCCAGGTGAGGTCCAGGTGGGACCACAGTCTCAAGGTCCAGGTGAGGCGCAGTTGGCAACGGGATTCACCAAGTCCAGGTAAGGCCCACGTGGCGACCAGTCACCAGATGCAGGTGCGGAACAGCTAAAGACCAGATTCTCCAGGCCCAAGTGAAGCCCAACGGGTGACCAGAGTCACCAGGTCAGGGTGAGGTCCAGAGGGGGAACCAGAGTAACCAGTTTAGTTTGAGGCCCAGAATGGGACCAGAGGTCCCTGGTCAAAGTGAGGCCCAATTGTGGAATAGAGTATCCAGGTCCCAATGATGCCTGGGTGTGGACCAGAGTCACTAGGGCCATGCAGGCCCAGATGGGGAACAGAATCACTAGGTCCTGGTGAGGCATAGAATAAGACCAGAGTCACCAGTATCAGGTGAGCGCCTTTATGGAACCAGAGCCACTCTGTCCAGCTGAGTCCCAGGTCCATGTGAGGCCCATGTGAGGACCAGATTCATCAGGTCGAATTGAGGCATAGCTGGGGACAAGAGTCACCAGGTCTGGGTGCGGCCTAGGTGGGGCAAGATTCAGCAGTTCTGAGTTAGGTCAAAGTGGGGACGAGAGACACCAGGTCCAGGTGAGGCCAAACTGAGGACCAGAGTCACCAGATTGAGGTAAGGTCCAGGTGGGGACCAGAGTCACCAGATCCAGGTGAAGACCAGGTGGGGCCAGAGTCCGTAGGTCCAGATGCGGCCCACGTGTGGATCAGAGTTACCAAGTACACGTGAGGCCCCGATGGGTATCAGAGGCAACTGGTACTTGTGAGGACGGCTTGGGGACCATGGTCAACAGGCCTACTTGAGGCTCAGGTGTAGAACACAGTAACGAGGTCCAGGTGAGTCCCCGGTGGTGACAAGAGTCACCACGTCAAGTTGAAGCCCAGGTGGTGACCAGGATCACCAGGTACAGGGGAGGTCCTTGAATAAAGCAGAGTCAGCAGTTCGAGGTCAGGCACAGGTGGCAACCAGGGTCAGCAGCTCCAAGTCAGGCCAAAGTGGGGTTCACAGTCACTAGGACACGGTGACACCCAGAGGGGGACCAGAGTCACCTAGTCCAGGTGAGGTCCAGTTATGGAACACAGTCACCGGGTCCCAATTTGCCCAGTTGAGGACCATGGTCAACAGGGTCAGGTGAGGCCCACATGGGGACCGGAGTCCCCAAATCCAGGTGAAGCCCAGGTGGAGACCCCAGTCACCAGATCCAGGGTAGTCTCAGGTGCAGACCAGAATCACAAGTTCCAGGTGAGGTGCTGAAGGCAACCACACACACCAGTTCCCGGTGAGACCCTGGTGGCGACCAGAGTCACGAGGTATATGAGAAGCTAGAAACACTGCAGCCACCAGGTCCACATGATGTCCATGTGGGAAGGACAATCACCAGTTACAGGTGAGGACCAGGTGGGGATCCGACTCACCATGTCCAGGTGAGACCCAGGTGGGAACCAGTGTCACCATATCCAGGTGTGGATCAGGTGAAGACTAGAGTTAATAGGTCTGGGTGGGTCACTGTTAGTGAACAGTGTAACCATATCCTAATGCTACCCAGGTGGGTACGAGAGACACCACGTCCTGGTGAGGCCCAGGTGAGACCAGAGACATGAGGACCAGGTGAGGTCCCGATGGGAACCACAGTCACCAGGTCAGGTTAGGCCATGCTTTGGATCAGAGTCACCAGTTACAGGTGAGACCCCGGTGGAGCCAGAATCACCTGGTAGAGAAGAGGCCAAAGTCAGGACCAGAGTTACCAGGATCAGGTCAGTCCCAGAGGGGTATAGAGTAACCATGTCCCAATGATGTACAGGTAGAACCAGAGTCACCAGGTCCAGATGAGGCGCAGTTGGGGAGCATGTACACTAGGTCCCGGTGACGCCCAGTTGAGGACCAGGGTCACCAGGTCAAGTTGAGGCCTAGAGGGGTACCAGATTCACCTGGTCTAGGTGACTTCCAGATGGGGACCAGAGTCACCATGTCAGGCTGACGCCCAGAGGGGATCCAGAGTCATCATGTCCAGGTGAGGCTCATGTGTGTAACAAAGTATCCAGGTCATAATGGTCCACAGGTGAGGACCAGAGTCACCAGATCTGGGTGAGACCCAGTTAGGATCAGAGTCACCAGTTCAAGGTGAGGCCAAGAAGGAGTCCACAGCAATCAGGCCCAGGTTGGAACAAAGTCACCAGGACTGGGTGAGGCCCACATGGGGACCAGATTCACCAGGTCCAGGTTATTCCCAGGTGGTGACCAGAGTTACCAGTTCCGGGTGAGGTCCTGGTAAGGACCAAATTCACCAGGTCCAAGTGAGACCCACGTGGGGACCTGTGTCACCAGGCATGGGTGAGGCCCTGGCGTCAACCTCACTCACCAGGTCCAGGTGAGGGCAACCTGCAGGCCATGCAGAGGAACCATGTCCCGATGATGCCCAGGTAGGGACGAGAGTTACCAGGTCCAGGTGAGGCCAACCTGCAGGCCATGCAGTGGAACCATGTCCCGATGATGCCCAGGTAGGGACGAGATTTACCATGTCCAGGTGAGGCCAACCTGCAGGTCATGCTGTGGAGCCATGTCCCGATGATGCCCAGGAAGTGACAAGTGTCACCAGGTACAAATGAGGCCCAGATGGAGCATATTCACTAGGTCCAGGTGAGGCCCAGTTGAGGACCAGAGTCACCAGATCTGGTAGAGGCCTAGAGGGGTACCAGAATCACCTGGTACAGGTGACATCCAGATGGGGACCAGAGTCACCAGGTCAGGGTGAGGCCCAGAGAGGCTCTAGAGTCATCATGTCCAGGTGAGGCTCAGGTGTGGAACACAGTGTCCAGGTCATAGAGGTCCACAGGTGAGGACCAGAGTGACCAGATCTGGGTGACGCGCAGATAGGATCATAGTCACCAGTTCCAGGTGAGGCCAAGAAAGAGTCCACAGCAATCAGGTCCAGGTGGGGAACACAGTCACCAGGACTGGGTGAGGGCCAGATGGGGACCAGATTCAACAGGTCCAGGTGAGGCCCAGGTAGTGACCAGAGTCCCCGGGTCTGGGAGTGGACCAGGTAAGGACCAGATTCACCAGGTCCAAGAGGCCCTCGTGGGGAACTGAGTCACCAGGTATGGCGTGGCAACCCCACTCACCAGGTCCATGAGAGGCCAATCTTCAGGTCAGAGTCACCAGATCCACGTGAGGCCCTAGTGGGTACCGGAGTCACCAGGTAAATGTGCGTCTACAAGAACACCACAGTCACCAAGTCCAGGTGTGGTTCATGTGGGAACGAGAGACACCAGGTCCAGGTGAGAACCAGGTGGGGACCACAGTCACCAGTTCCAGATTGAGGCCTAGGTGGGGGGACCAGAGTCATCAGGACCTGTTGAGGCCAAAGTGTGTACCAAAGTTATCATGTCCAGGTGAGGCCCAGGTGGGGAACAGAGTAACCATGTCCCATTGATGCCAGGTGCGATAAGAGGCACAAGGTCCAGACGAAGCCTAAGTTTGGAGTAGATTCACCAGGTCCTGTTGAGGCCCAGCTGAGGACCAGTGTCCCCAGCTCCGGGTGTGTCACCCGGTTCTGGTGATATCCAGGTGGGGACCAGAGTCACCAGATCCAGATGAGTTCCATGTTGGAAAGAGAGTCACGAGGTCCAGGAGAGGTCCAGGTTGGGTCCAGAGTCACCAGATCCAGGTGAAATCCAGGTGGGGACCAGAGTCACCAGATCCAGGTGAAGCCCAACGGGCACCAGAGTCACCAGATCCAGGTGAAGCCCAGGAGGGGACCAGAGTCACTAGGTCCAGATGAGGCCAGGTGAAGACCAGAGTTACCAGGTACACGTGAGGCCCCGGTGGGGATCACAGGCAACAGGTTCATGTGAGGCCGGCTTGGGGACCATGGTCAAAAGGTCTACTTGAGGCCCAGGCGTGGAACACAGTAACCAGGTCCACGTGAGTAACCGGTGGTGACAAGAGTCACCACGTCCAGGTGAGGCCCAGGTGGGGACCAGGATCACCAGGTTCAGGGGAGGCCCTTGAAAGAACCAGAGTCAACATTTCGACGTCAGTCGCAGGTGGCAACCAGGTTCAGTAGGTCCAAGTCAGGCCAAAGTGGGGTTCACAGTCACTAGGGCACGGTGAGACCCAGAGGGGGACCAGAGTCACCTGGTCCAGGTGAGGTCCAGTTGTGGAACACAGTAACCGGGTCCCAATTTGCCCAGTTGAGGACCATGGTCAAGAGGGCCAGGTGAGGCCCACATGGGGACCGGAGTCCCCAAATCCAGGTGAAGCCCAGGTGGAGACCCCAGTCACCAGATCCAGGGTAGTCTCAGGTGCAGACCAGAATCACAAGGTACAGGTGAGGTGCAGGTGGCAACCATACTCACCAGTTACCGGTGAGGCCCTGGTGCGGACCAGAGCCTCGAGGTACATGACAAACTAGAAACACTGCAGCCACTAGGTCCACATGATGTCCATGTGGGAACGACAATCACCAGTTACAGGTGAGGACCAGGTGGGGATCCGATTCACCATGTCCAGGTGAGACCCAGGTGGGAACCAGTGTCACCATGTCCAGGTGTGGCTCAGGTGAAGACCAGAGTTAATAGGTCTATATGGGTCACTGTTAGTGAACAGTGTAACCATACCCTGATGCTACCCAGGTGGGGAACAGAGACATCAGGTCAAGGAGTGGTCCCGATGGGAACCACAGTCACCAGGTCAGGTGAGGCCATGCTTAGGATCATAGTCACCAGTTACAGGTGAGGCCCAGGTGGAGCCAGAGTCAACTGGTACAGAAGAGGCCAAAGTCAGGACCAGAGTTACCAGGTTCAGGTCAGTCTCAGTGGGGAATAGAGTAACCATGTCCCGATGATGCCCAGGTAGAACCAGAGTCACCAGGTCCAGATGAGGCGCAGGTGGGGAGCATGTTCACTAGGTCCCGGTGAGGCCCAGTTGAGGACCAGAGTCACCAGGTCAAGTTGAGGCCAAGAGGGGTACCAGATTCACCTGGTCTAGGTGACTTTCAGATGGGGAGCAGAGTCACCATGTCAGACTGAGGCCCAGAGAGGTTCCAGAGTCATCATGTCCAGGTGAGGCTCAGGTGTGGAACAGAGTAACCAGGTACCAATGATGCCAAGGTGAGGACCAGAGTCACCAGATCTGGGTGAGGCCCAGATAGGATCAGAGTCACCAGTTCCAGGTGAGGCCAAGAAGGAGTCCACAGCAATCAGGTCCAGGTGGGGTGACAAAGTCACCAGGACTGGATGAGGACCAAATGGGGACCAGATTAACCAGGTTCATGTGATTCCCAGGTGGTGACCCGAGTTAGGAGTTCCGGGTGAGGACCAGGAAGGGACCAGATTCACCAGGTCCAATTGAGGCCCTCGTGGGGACCTGTGTCACCAGACATGGGTGAGGCCAAGGTGACAACGCCACTCACCAGGTCCAGGTGAGGCCATCCTGCAGGCCATGCAGTGGAACCATGTCCAGATGATGCCCAGGTAGGGACCAGAGTCACCAGGTCCAAATGAGGCCCAGATGGAACATATTCACTAGGTCCAGGTGAGGCCCACTTGAGGACCAGAGTCACCAGATCTGGTTGAGCCCTAGAGGGGTACCAGAATCACCTGGTACAGGTGACATCCAGATGGGGACCAGAGTCACAAGGTCAGGGTGAGGCCCAGAGAGGTTCCAGAGTCATCATGTCCAGGTGAGGCTCAGGTGTGGAATAGAGTCACCAGGTACCAATGATGCCCAGGTGAGGACCAGAGTCACCAGGTCTGGGTGACGCGCAGATAGGATCAGAGTCACCAGTCCCAGTTGAGGCCAAGAAAGAGTCCACAGCAATCAGGTCCAGGTGGGGAACAAAGTCACCAAGACTGGGTGAGGCCCAGATGGGGAACAGATTCACCAGGTCCAGGTGAGGCCCAGTTGGGAACCAGAGTCCCCGGGTCTGGGAGAGGACCAAGTAAGGACCAGATTAACAGGTCTAAGAGTCCCACGTGGGGACCTGAGTCACCAGGTTTGGGTGAGGCCCAGGTGGCAACCCCACTCACCAGATCCAGGTGATGCCAACCTGCAGGCCAGAGTCACCAGATCCATGTGAGGCCCTAGTGGGGACCGGAGTCACCAGGTAAATGTGAGTTTACAAGAACACCACACTCACCAGGGCCAGGTGTGGTTCATGTGGGAATGAGAATCACCAGGTCCAGGTGAGACCCAGGTTGGGACGATTGTCTCCAGGTCCAGATTGAGGCCTAGGTGGGGGGACCAGGGTCATCAGGACCAGTTGAGAACAAAATGCGGATCTAAGTTATCATGTCCCTGTGAGGCCCAGTTGCGGAACAGAGTAACCATGTCCCCTTGATGCCAGGTGGGAAAAGAGTCACAAGGTTCAGACGAGACCTAAGTGAGGAGTAGATTCTACAGGTACTTTTGAGATCCAGTTGAGGACCAGTGTCCCCAGCTCTGGGTTAGTTCCAGAGGAGGACCAGAGTCACCCGGTTCTGGTGATATCCAGATGGGGACCAGAGTCACCATGTCAGGGTGAGGCTCAGTGAGGATCCAGAGTCATCATGTCCAGGTGAGGCTCAGGTCACTGGAACAGAGAATCCAGGTATTAATGTTCCACAGGTGAGGACCAGAGTCACAAGATCTGGGTGAGGCCCAGCTACGATCAGAGTCACCACTTCCAGGTGAGGCCAAGAAGGAGTCCACAGCAATCAGGTCCAGGTGGGGAACAAAGTCACCAGGACTGGGTGAGGCCCAGCTGGGGACCAGATTCACCAGGCCCAGGTGATTCCCAGGTGGTGACCAGAGTTACCAGTTCTGGGTGAGGACCAGATAAGGACCAGATTCACCAGGTCCAAGTGAGGCCCACGTGGGCACCTGTGTCACCAGGTATGGGTGAGTCCCAAGTGGCAACCCACTCACCAGGTCCAGGTGAGGCCACCCTGCAGGCAATGCAGAGGAAGAGTGTCCCGATGATGCCCAGGGAGGGACCAGAATCACCAGGTCCAAATGAGGCCCAGATGGAGCATATTCACTAGGTCCAGGTGAGGCCCTGTTGAGGACCAGAGTCACCAGATCCGGTGGAGGCCTAGAGGGGTACCAGAATCACCTGTTCCAGGTGACATCCAGATGGGGACCAGGGTCACCAGGTCAGGGTGAGGCCCAGAGAGCTTCCAGAGTCATCACGTCCAAGTGAGGCTCAGGTGTGGAACAGTGTCACCAGATACCAATGATGCCCAGGTGAGGACCAGAGTCACCAGGTCTCGGTGACGCTCAGAAAGGATCAGAGTCACCAGTTCCAGGTGACGCCAAGAAAGAGTCCACAGCAATCAGGTCCAGGTGGGGAACAAAGTCACCAGGACTGGGTGAGGCCCAGATGGGGACCAGATTCAACAGGTCCAGATGAGGCGAGGTGGTGACCAGAGTCCCCGGATCTGGGAGAGGACCAGGTAAGGACGAGATTCACCAGGTCCAAGAGGCCCACGTGTGGAACTGAGTCACCAGGTATGGGTGAGGCCCAGGTGGCATCCCTACTCACCAAGTCCAGGTGATGCCAACCTGCAGGCCAGAGTCACCAGATCCAGGTGAGGCCCTAGTGCGGACCGGAGTCACCAGGTAAATGTGAGTGTACAAGAAAACCACAGTCACCAGGTCCAGGTGTGGTTCATGTGGGAAGGAGAGTCACCAGGTCCAGGTGTGACCCAGGTGGGGACCATAGTCACCAGGTCCAGATTGAGGCCTAGAAGGGGGGACCAGTGTCATCAAGACAAGTTGCGGCCAAAGTGTGGAGCAAAGTTATCATGTCCAGGTGATGTCCAGGTGGGGAACAGAGTAACCATGTCCCATTGTTGCCAGGTGGGACAAGAGTCACAAGGTCCAGAAGAGGCCTATGTGAGGACTAGATTCACCAGGTCCTGTTGAGGCCCAGTTGAGCACCAGTGTCCCCAGCTCTGGGTGAGTCCCAGAGGGGGATCAGAGTCACCCGGTTCTGGTGATATCCAGGTGGGGACAAGACTCACCACGTCAGGTTGAGGCCCAGAGAGGGACGAGAATCACTAGTTTCAGGTGAGGCCCCGATGTGGAACTGAGAAACCAGGTCCCATGATGCCCATATGAGGACCTGAGTCACCAGGTCCAGGTGAGGTCCCTGTGGGAACCAGTCAACTCGTCCTGGTGAGGCCCAGGTGGGACCACAGTCACCAGGTCCAGGTGAGGCCCAGGTATATAAGAGAGTATCCAGGTCCCAATGATGCCCAGGTAAGGACCAGAGTCAACAGGTCCAGGAGAGGCCCATATATGGATCAGAGTCATTGTGTTCTAGGTGAGGCCAGATGGAGACCACAGGAACCAGGTCCAGGAGAACCCCATATGGGAACCAGAGCCACTAGATCCAGGTGAGGTCCAGGTGGGACCACAGTCACAAGGTCCAGGTGAGGCGCAGGTGGCAACAGGATTCACCAAATCCAGGTGAGGCCCGGATGGCGACCAGTCACCAGATACAGGTGCGGACCAGCTAAGGACCAGATTCACCAGGTCCATGTGAAGACCAATGGGTGACAAGAGTCACCAGGTAAGGGTGAGGCCCAAAGGGGGAACCAGAGTAACCAGTTTAGTTTGAGGCCCAGAATTGGACCAGAGGTCCCTCGTCAAAGTGAGGCCCAGGTGTGGAATAGAGTATCCAGGTCCCAATGATGCCTGGGTGAGGACCAGAGTCACTAGGGCCATGCAGGTCCTGATGGCGAACAGAATGACTAGGTCCTGGTGAGGCATAGGATAAGACCACAGTCACCAGTATCAGGTGAACCCCTTGTGGGAACCAGAGCCATTCTATGCAGCTGAGTCCCAGGTCCATGTGAGGCCCACGTGAGGGCCATATTCATCAGGTCGAATTGAGGCATAGCTGGGGACAAGAGTCACCAGGTCTGGGTGCGGCCTAGGTGGGGCAAGATTCAGCAGTTCTGAGTTAGGTCAAAGTGGGGACGAGAGACACCAGGTCCAGGTGAGGCCAAACTGAGGACCAGAATCACCAGATCCAGGTGAGGTCCATGTTGGAAAGAGAGTCACCAGGTCCAGGAGAGATCCATGTCGGTACCAGAGTCACCAGATCGAGGTGAAGTCCAGGTGCGGACCAGAGTCACCAGATCCAGGTGAATCCCAGATGGGGACCAGAGTCACTAGGTCCAGATTAGGCCCAGGTGAGGACCAGAGTTACCAGGTACACGAGAGGCCCCGGTGGGGATCAGAGGCAATAGACCATGTGAGGCCAGCTTGGGTACCATGGTTAACAGGTCTACTTGAGGCCCAGGTGTGGAACACAGTAACCAGGTCCAGGTGAGTCCCCGGTGGTGACAAGAGTCACCATGTCCAGGTGTGGCCCAGGTGGGGACCAGGATCACCAGGTACAGGGGAGGCCCTTGAAAGAACCAGAGTCAACAGTTCGAGGTCAGGCGCAGGTGGCAACCAGGGTCAGCAAGTCCAAGTCAGGCCAAAGTGGGGTTCACAGTAACTAGGGCACGGTGAGACCCAGAGGGGGACCAGAGTCACCTGGTCCAGGTGAGGTCCATTTGTGGAACACAGTCAACGGGTCCCAATTTTGGCCAGTTGAGGACCATGGTCAACAAAGCCAGGTGAGGCCCAGATGGGGACCGGAATCCCCAAATCCATTTGAAGCCCAGGTAGGGACCACAGTCACCAATCCAGTGTAGCCTCGGGTGCAGACCAGAATCACCAGGTCCAGGTGAGGTGCACATGGACACCACACTCACGAGGTCCCGGTGAGGCCCTGGTGGGGACCAGAGTCACGAGGTACATGAGAAGCTAGAAACACTGCAGCCACCAGGTCCACATGATGTCCATGTGGGAACGAGAATCACCAGTTACAGGTGAGGACCAGGTTGGGATCTGACTCTCCATGTCCAGGTGAGACCCAGGTAGGAACCTGTGTCACCATGTCCAGGTGTTGCTCAGGTGAAGACCAGAGTTAATAGGTCCGGCTGGGTCACTGTTAGTGAACAGTGTAACCATATCCTGATGCTCCCCAGGTGGTTAGCAGAGACACCAGGTCCTGCTAAGCCCCAGGTGGGATCGGAGACATGAGGTCCAGGTGAGGTCCCGATGGGAAGCAGTCACCAGATCAGATGAGGCCATTCGTAGGATCAGAGTCACCAGTTACAGGGGAGGCCCAGGTGGAGCCAGAGTTACCTGGTACAGAATAGTCCAAAGAGAGGACCAGAGTTACCAGGATCAGGTCATTCCCAGTGTGGAATAGAGTAACCATGTCCCGATGATGCCCAGGTAGGGACCAGAGTCACCAGGTCCAATGAGGCCCAGATGGAGCATATTCACTAGGTCCAGGTGATTCCCAGTTGAGGACCAGAGTCACCAGATCTGGTTGAGTCCTAGAGGGGAACAAAAATCACCAGGTACAGATGACATCCAGATGGGGACCAGGGTCACCAGGTCAGGGTGAGGCCCAGAGAGGTTCCAGTGTCATCATGTCCAGGTGAGGCTCAGGTGTGGATCAGAGTCTCCATGTACCAATGAAGCCCAGGTGAGGACCAGAGTCACCAGGTCTGGGTGATTCGCAGATAGGATCAGAGTCACCAGTTCCAGCTGAGGCCAAGAAAGGGTCCACAGCAATCAGGTCCAGGTGGGGAAAAAAGTCACCAGGACTGGGTGAGGCCCAGATGGGGACCAGATTCACCAGGTCCAGGTGAGACCCAGGTGTTGACCAGAGTCCCCGGAGCTGGGAGAGGACCAGGTAAGAACAAGATTCACCAGGTCCAAGACGCCCACGTGGAGACCTGAGTCACCAGGTATGGGTGAGGCCCAGGTGTCAACCCCACTCGCCAGGTCCAGGTGAGGCCAGCCTGCAGGCCAGAGTCACCAGATCCATGTGAGACCATAGTGGGGACCGGAGTCACCAGGTAAATGTGAGTCTACAAGAACACCATAGTCACCAGGTCCAGGTGTGGTTTATGTGGGAACGAGAGTCACCAGGTCCAGGTGAGACCCAGGTAGGGACCACAGTCACCAGGTCCAGATTGAGGTCTAGGTGGGGGGACCAGAGTCATCAGGACCAGTTGAGGCCAAAGTGTGGAGAAAAGTTATCATGTCCAGGTGAGCCCCAGGTGGGGATCAGAGAAATCATGTCCCATTGATGTCAGGTGGGAAAAGAGTCACAAGGTACAGATGAGGCCTAAGTGAGGAGTAGATTCAACAGGTCCTGGTGAGGCCCATTTTAGGACCATTGTCCCCAGCTCCGGGTGAGTCCCAGAGGGGGACCAGAGTCACCCGGTTCTGGTGATATTCAGGTGGGGACCAGAGTCACCACGTCAGGGAGAAGCCCAGAGGGGGACGAGTTTCACTAGGTCCAGGTGAGGCCCCGATGAGGAACTGAGAAACCAGTTCCCATGATGCCCATATGAGGACCTGAGTCACCAGGTCCAGGTGAGGCCAAACTGAGGACCAGAGTCACCAGATCCAGGTGAAGCCAAGGTGGGGACCATAGTCACTAGGTCCAATGAGGCCCAAGTGAGGACCAGTGTTATCAGGTACACGTGATTCCCCGGTGCGAATCAGAGGCAACAGGTCCATATGAGGCCGGCTTCGGTACCATGGTCAACAGGTCTACTTGAGGCCCAGGTGTGGAACACAGTAAGCAGGTCCAGGTGAGTCCCCGTTGGAGAAAAGAGTCACCACGTCCAGGTGAGGCCCAGGTGGGAACCGGTGTCACCATGTCCAGGTGTGGCGAGTTGAAGACCAGATATAATAGGTCCGGCTGGGTCACTGTTAGTGAACAGTGTAAACATATCCTGATGCTACTCAGGTGGGTACGAGAGACACCAAGTCCTGGTGAGGCCCAGGTGAGACCAGAGACATGAGGACCAGGTGAGGTCCCGATGGGAACCAGAGTCACCAGGTCAGTTGAGGCCATGCTTTGCATCAGAGTCACCAGTTACAGGTGAGACACAGGTGGAGCCAGAGTCACCTGGTAGAGAAGAAGCCAAAGTCAGGACCAGAGTTACCAGGATCAGGTCAGTCCCAGAGGGGAATAGAGTAACCATGTTCCGATGATGCCCAGGTAGAACCAGAGTCACCATGGCCAGATGAGGCACAGGTGGGGAGCATGTTCACTAGGTCCCGGTGAGGCCCAGTTGAGGACCAGAGTCACCAGGTCAAGTTGAGGCCTAGATGGGTACCAGATTCACCTGGTCTAGGTGACATCCAGATGGGGACCAGAGTCACCATGTCATGCTGAGGCCCAGAGAGGTTCCAGAGTCATCATGTCCAGGTGAGGCTCAAGTATGGAATAGAGTAACCAGGTACCAATGATGCCAAGGTGAGGACCAGAGTCACCAGATCATGGTGAGGCGCAGATAGGATCAGAGTCACCAGTTCCAAGTGAGGCCAAGAAAGAGTCCACAGCAATCAGGTCCAGGTGGGGAACAAAGTCACCAGAACTGGGTGAGGCCCAAATGGGGACCAGATTCACCAGGTCTAGGTGAGGCCCAGGTGGTGACCAGATTCCCCGGATCTGGGAGAGGACCAGGTAAGGACCAGATTCACCAGGTCCAAGTGAGGCCACGTGGGGACCTCTGTCACCAGGTATTGGTGAGGCCCTCGTGGCAGCCCCACTCACCAGGTCCATGTGAGGCCAACCTGCAGGCAATGCAGAGGAACCGTGTTCCAATGATGCCATGGTAACAGAGATACCAGGTCCAGGTGAGGCCCAGTTGGGGACCAGAGTCCCCGGGTCTGGGAGAGGACCAGGTAAGGAACAGATTAACAGGTCCAAGAGGCCCACGTAGGGACCTGAGTCACCAAGTTTGATTTAGGCCCAGGTGGCAACCCCACTCACCAGGTCCAAGTGAGGCGAACCTGCAGGGCAGAGTCACCAGATCCAGGTGAGGCCCTAGAGGGGACCCGAGTCACAAGGTAAATGTGAGTGTACAAGAACACCACAGTCACCGGGGCCAGGTGTGGTTCATGTGGGAACGAGAATCACCAGGTCCAGGTGAGACCCAGGTTGGGACGACAGTCTCCAGGTCCCGATTGAGGCCTAGGTTGGGGGACCAGAGTCATCAGGACCAGTTGAGGCCAAAATGCGGAGCAAAGTTATAAAGTCCATGTGAGGCCCAGGTGCGGAATAGAGTAACCATGTCCCATTGATGCCAGGTGTGAAAAGAGTCACAAGATCCAGAGGAGGTCTAAGTGAGGAGTAGATTCACCAGGTCCTGTTGAGGACCAGTGTCCCCAACTCCGGGGGAGTCCCAGAGGGGGACCAGAGTCACCCAGTTCTGGTGATATCCAGGTGGGGACCAGAGTCACCAAGTCAGGCTGAGGCCCAGAGGGGATCCAGAGTTATCATGTCCAGGTGAGGCTCAGGTGTGGAACAGAGTATCCAGGTCATAGTGGTCCACAGGAAGGACCAGAGTCACCAGATCTGGGTGAGGCCAAGTTAGTATCAGAGTCACCAGTTCCAGGTGAGGCCAAGAAGGAGTCCACAGCAATCAGGTACAGGTGGGGAACAAAGTCACCAGGACTGGATGAGGCCCGGATGGGTACCAGATTCTCCAGGTCCAGGTGATTCCCAGATCGTGACCAGAGTTACGAGTTCCGGGTGAGGACCATGTAAGGACCAGATTCACCAAGTCCAAGTGAGGCACACGTGGGGACCTCTGTCACCAGGCATGGGAGAGACCCAGGTGACATCCCCACTCACCAGGTCCAGGGGAGGCCAACCTGCAGGCCATGCAGAGGAACCATGTCCCAATGATGCCCAGGTAGGGACTTGAGTTACCAGGTCCAGGTGAGGCCAACCTGCAGGCCATGCACTGGAACCATGTCCCGATGGTGCCCAGGTAAGTACCAGACTTACCAGGTCCAGGTGAGGACAACCTGCAGGTCAAGCAGTGGAATCATGTCCCGATGATGCCCAGGTAGGGACCAGAGTTACCAGCACTAGGTGAGGCCAACCTGCAGGCCATGCACTGGAAACATGTCCCGATGGTGCCCAGGTAGGGAAAAGCCTTACCAGGTCCAGGTGCGGCCAACCTAAAGGCCATGAGTGGAACCATGTCCCGATGATGCCCAGGTAGGGACCATAGTTACCAGCACTAGGTGAGGTCAACCTGCAGGCCATGCAGTGGAACCATGTCCCGATGATGCCCAGGTAGGGACCAGAGTCACCAGGTCCAAATGAGGCCCAGATGGAGCATATTCACTAGGTCCAGGTGAGGCCCAGTTGAGGACCAGAGTAACCAGATCTGGTTGAGTCCCAGAGGGGTACCAGAATCACCTGGTGCAGGTGACATCCAGGTGGGGACCAGAGTCACCAGGTCAGGGTGAGGCCCAGAGGGGTTCCAGAGTCATCATGTCCAAGTGAGACTCAGGTGTGGAACAGAGTCACCAGGTACTTATGATGCCCAGATGAGGACCAGAGTCACCAGATCTGGGTGACTCGCAGATAGGATCAGAGTCACCAGTTCCAGGTGAGGCCAAGAAACTGTCCACAGCAATCAGGTCCAGAGAGGGAACAAAGTCACCAGGACTGGGTGAGGCCCAGATGGGGACCAGATTCACCAGGTGCAGGTGAGGCGAGGTGGTGACCGGAGCTGGGAAAGGACCAGGTAAGGACCAGTTTCACCAAGTCCAAGAGGCCCACGTGGGGACCTGAGTCACCAGGTATGGGTGAGGCCCATGTGGCAACCCCACTCACCTGTTCCAGGTGAGGCCAACCTGCAGGCCAGAGTCACCAGATACAGGTGAGGCCTTAGTGGGGACCGGAGTCACCAGGTAAATGTGAGTCTACAAGAACACCACAGTCACCAGGTCCAGGTATGGTTCATGTGGGAACGAGTGTCACCAGGTCCAGGTGAGACCCAGGTGAGGACCACAGTCACCAGGTCCAGATTGAGGCCTAGGTGGGGGGACCAGAGTCATCAGGACCAGTTGAGGCCAAAGTGTGGAGCAAAGTTATCATGTCCAGGTGATGTCCAGGTGGGGAACAGAGTAACCATGTCCCATTGATGCCAGGTGGGAAATGAGTCACAAGGTCCAGACGAGGTCTAAGTGTGAGTAGATTCACCAGGTCCTTTTGAGGCCCAGTTGAGGACCAGTGTCCCCATCTCAGGGTGAATCCCAGAGGGGGACCAGAGTCACCCGGTTCTGGTGATATCCAGGTGGGGACCTGAGTCACAAAGTCAGGGTGAGGCCCAGAGAGGGACGAGAATCACTAGGTCCAGGTGAGGCCCCGATGTGGAATTGAGAAACCACGTCCCATGTAGCCCATATGAGGACCTGAGTCACCATGTCCAGATGAGTTCCATGTGGGAACCAGCCACCTCGTCCAGGTGAGGCCCAGGTGGGACCACAGTCACCAGGTCCAGGTGAGCATCTTCTGGGAACAAGAGCCACTCTATCCAGCTGAGTCCCAGGTCCATGTGAGGCCCACGTGAGGACGAGATTCATCTGGTCGAATTGAGGCATAGCTGGGGACAAGAGTCACCAGGTCTGGGTGCGGCCTAGGTGGGGCAAGATTCAGCCGTTCTGAGTTAGGTCAAAGTGGGGACGAGAGACACCAGGTCCAGGTGAGGCCAATCTGAGGACCAGAGTCACCAGATCCAGGTGAGGTCCATGTTGGAAAGAGAGTCACCAGGTCCAGGAGAGGTCCAGGTGGGGACCAGAGTCACCAGATCAGGTGAAGTCCAGGTGGGGACCAGAGTCACCAGATCCATGTGAAGCCCAGGTGGGGACAAGAGTCACTAGGTCCAGATGAGGCCCAGGTGAAGATCACAGTTACCAGATACACGTGAGCACCCGGCGGGGATCAGAGCCAAAGGTCCACGTGAGGCCGGCTTGGGGACCATGGTCAACAGGTCTACCTGAGGCCCAGGTGTGGAACACAGTAATCATGTCCAGGTGAGTCCCCGGTGGTGACAAGAGTCACCGCGTCCAGTTGAGGCCGAATTGGGGACCAGGATCACCAGGGACAGGGGAGGCCTTTGAAAGAACCAGAGTCAACAGTTCGAGGTCAGGCACAGGTGGCAACCAGGGTCAGCAGGTCCAAGTCAGGCCAAAGTGGGGTTCACAGTCACTAGGGCACAGTGAGACCCAGAGGGGGACCAGAGTCACCTGGTCTAGGTGAGGTCCAGTTGTGGAACACAGTCACAGGGTCCCAATTTTGCCCAGTTGAGGACCATGGTCAACAGGGCCAGTTGAGGCCCAGATGGGGACCGGGGTCCCCAAATTCAGGTGAAGCCCAGGTGAGGACCACAGTCACCAGATCCAGGGTAGTCTCAGGTGGAGACCAGAATCACCAGGTCCTGGTGAGGTGCAGGTGGCAACCACACTCACCAGGTCCCGGTGAGGCCCTGGTGGGGACCAGAGTCACGAGGTACATGAGAAGCTAGAAACACTGCAGCCACCAGGTCCCCATGATGTCCATGTGGGAACGAGAATTACAAGTTACAGGTGAGGACCAGGTGGGGATCTGAGTCACCATGTCCAGGTGAGACCATGGGGGGAACCAGTGTCACCATGCCCAAGTGTGGACCATGTGAGGACTAGAGTTAATAGGTCCGGCCGGGTCACTGTTAGTGGACAGTGTAACCATATCCTGATGCTACTCAGGTGAGTACCAGATACAAGGTCCTGGTGAGTCCCAGTTGGGACCAGAGACATGAGGACCAGGTGAGGTACCGATGGAAACCACAGTCACCAGGTCAGGTGAGGCCATGCTTAGGATCAGAGTCACCACTTACAGGTGAGGTCCAGGGGGAGCCAGAGTCACATGGCACAGAAGAAGCCAAAGTCAGGACCAGAGTTACCACGATCAGGTCAGTCCCACTGGGAATAGAGTAACCACGTCCCGATGATGCCCAGGTAGAACCACAGTTACCAGGTCCAGGTGCAGCCAACCTTAAGGCCATGCAGTGGAACCATGTCCCGATGATGCCCAGGTAGTGAAGAGAGTCACCAGGTCCAAATGAGGCCCAGATGGTGCATATTCAATCTGTCCAGGTGAGGCCCAGTTGCGGACCAGAGTCACCAGACCTGGTTGAGGCCTAGAGGGGTACCAGAATCACCTGGTCCAGGTGACATCCAGATGGGTCCAGAGTCACCAGGTCAGGGTGAGGCTCAGAGAGGGTCCAGAGTCATCATGTCCAGGTGAGGCTCAGGTGTGGAACAGAGTCACCAAGTACCAAAGATGTCCAGGTGAGGACCAGAGTCAACAGGTCCAGGAGAGGCCCAAATATGGATCAGAGTCATTGTGTTCCAGGCGAGGCCAGATGGATACCACAGTAAACAGGTCCAGGAGAGCCCCATATGGGAACCAGAGCCACCAGATCCAGGTGAGGTCCAGGTGGGACCACAGTCACAAGGTCCAGTTGAGGCCCAGTTGGGACCAGAGACATGAGGTCCAGGTGAGGTCCCGATGGGAACCACAGTCACCAGGTCAGGTGAGGCCATGCTTAGGATCAGATTCACCAGTTACAAGTGAGGCCCAGGTGGAGCCAGAGTCACCAGGTCCAGGTGAGGCGAAAGTAGGGAGCATATTCATATTCACCCTTTGAGGTCCAGTAGAGGACAAGAGTCACCAGGTCTAGTTGAGGTCTAGAGGGGCTACGAGATTCACCTGGTCTAGGTGCCGTCCAGATGGGGACCAGAGACACCATGTCAGGGAGAGGCCCAGAGCGGATGCAGAGTCATCATGTCCAGGTGAGTCTCAGGTGTGGAACAGAGTATCCAGGTCATAATGGTCCAGCAGGTGAGGACCAGAGTCAACAGATCTGGGTGAGGCCCAGTTAGGATCAGAGTCAACAGTTCCTGGTGAGGCTAAGAAGGAGTCCACAGCAATCAGGTCCAGGAGGGGAAAAAAGTCACTAGGACTGGGTGAGGCCCAGATGAGGACACAGATTCACCAGGTCCAGGAGATTCCCAGGTGGTGACCAGAGTTACCAGATTCACCAGGTCCAGGTGATTCCCAGGTGGTGACCAGAATTACCAGATACACCAGGTCCAAGTGAGGCCCACGTAGGGGCCTGTGTCACCAGGTATGGGTGAGGCCCAAGTGGCAACCCCACTCACCAGGTTCAGGTGAGGCCTACCTGCAGGCCATGCAAAGTAACCGGGTCCCGAAAATGACAAGGTAGGGACCAGAGTTACCATGTCCAGGTGAGGCCAACCTGCAGGCCATGCAGTGGAACGAGGTCCCCATGATGCCCAGGTAGGGACCAGAGTAACCAGGTCCAAATGAGGCCAAGATGGAGCATATTCACTAGGTCCAGCCTAGGCCCAGGTGAGGACCAGAGACCAGATCTGGTTGAGACCTAGAGGGGTACCAGAATCACCTGGTCCAGGTGACATCCAGATGGGGACCAGAGTCACCAGGTCAGGGTGAGGCCCAGAGAGTTTCCAGAGTCATCATGTCCAGGTGAGGCTCAGGTGTGGAACAGAGTCACCAGGTACCAATGATGCCCAGGTGAGGACCAGAGTCACCAGGCCTGAGTCACGTGCAGAGAGGATAAGAGTCACCAGTTCCAGGTGAGGCCAAGAAAGAGTCCAAAGCAATCAGGTCCAGGAGGGGAACAAAGTCACCAGGACTGGGTGAGGCCCAGATGGGGAAGAGATTCACCAGGTCCAGGTCAGGCCCAGGTGGTGACCAGAATCCCCGTTTCTGGGAGAGGACAATGTAAGGACCAGATTAACCAGGTCCAAGAGGACAACGTGGGTTCCTGAGTCCCCAGGTATGGGTGAAGCTCAGGTGGCAACCCCAATCACCAGGTCCAGGTGAGGCCAACCTGCAGGCCACAGTCAGCAGATCCAGTTGAGGCCCTAGTGGGGACCGGTGTCACCAGGTAAATGTGAGTCTACAAGAACACCACAGTCACCAGGTCCAGTTGTGGTGCATGTGGGAATGAGAGTCACGAGGTCCAGGTGAGACCCAGGTGGGGACCACAGTCACCAGGTCCAGATTGAGGCCTAGGTGGGGGGACGAGAGTCATCAGGAGCATTTGAGGCCAAAGTGTGGATCAAAGTTATCATGTCCAGGTGAGGCCCAGGTGGGGAACAGAGTAACCATGTCCCATTGATGCCAGGTGGGAAAAGAGTCACAAGGTCCAGACGAGGCCTAAGTGAGGAGTAGATTCACCAGGTCCTGTTGAGGCCCAGCTGAGGACCAGTGTCTCCAGCTCCGGGTGTGTCACCCGGTTATGGTGATATCCAGGTGGGGACCAGAGTGACCACGTCAGGGTGAGGCCCAGAGGGGGACAAGAATCACTAGGTCCAGGTGACGCCCCTATGTGGAACTGAGAAACCAGGTCCCATGATGCCCATATAAGGACCTGAGTCACCAGGTCCAGGTGAGTTCCCTGTGGGAACCAGTCACCTCGTCCAGGTGAGGTCCAGGTGGGACCACAGTCACAAGGTCCAGGTGAGGCGCAGGTGGCAACAGGATTCACCAAGTCGAGGTGAGGCCCAGGTGGCGACCAGTCACCAGATCCAGGTGGGGAACAGCTAAGGAGCAGAAAATCCAGGCCCAAGTGAAGCCCAACGGGTGACCAGAGTCACAAGGTCAGGGTGAGGTCCAGAGGGGGAACCAGAGTAACCAGTTTAGTTTGAGGCCCAAAATGGGACCAGAGGTCCCTGGTCAAAGTGAGGCCCAGGTGTGGAATAGAGTATCCAAGTCCCAAAGATGCCTGGGTGAGGACCAGAGTCACTAGGGCCATGCAGGCCCAGATGGGGAACAGAATCACTAGGTCCTGGTGAGGCATAGAATAAGACCACAGTCAGCAGTATCAGGTGAGCCCCTTGTGGGAACCAGAGCCACTCTATCCACCTCAGTCCCAGGTTCATGTGTGGCCCACGTGAGGACCAGATTCATCAGGTCGAATTGAGGCATAGCTAGGGACAAGAGTCACCAGGTTTGGGTGCGACCTAGGTGGGGCAAGATTCAGCAGTTCTGAGTTAGGTCAAAGTGGGGACGAGAGACACCAGGTCCAGGTGAGGCCAAACTGAGGACCAGAGTCACCAGATCCAGGTGAGGTCCATGTTGGAAAGAGAGTCAACAGGTCCAGGAGAGGTCCAGGTGGGGACCAGAGTCACCAGATCCAGGTGAATTCCAGGTGGGGACCAGAGTCACCAGACCAGGTGAAGCCCAGGTGGGGACCAGAGTTACTAGGTCTAGATGAGACCCAGGTGAGGATTAGAGTTACCAGATACACGTGAGGCCCCAGCGGGGATCAGAGCCAAAAGGTCCATGTGAGGCCGGCTTGGGGACGATGGGCAACAGGTCTACTTGAGGCCCAGGTGTGGAACACAGTAAGCAGGTCCAGGTGAGTCCCCGGTGGTGACAAGGGTCACCACGTCCAGTTGAGGCCCAGTTGGGGACCATGATCACTAGGTACAGGGGAGGCCCTTGAAAGAACCAGAGTCAACAGTTCGAGGTCAGGCGCAGGTGGCAACCAGGGTCAGCAGGTCCAAGTCAGACCAAAGCGGGGTTCACAGTCACTAGGGCACAGTGAGACCCAGAGGGGGACCAGAGTCAAGTGGTCCAGGTGAGTTCCAGTTGTGGAACACAGTCACAGGGTCACAATTTTGCCCAGTTGAGGACCATGGTCAACAGGGCCAGGTGAGACCCAGATGGGGACCGGAGTCCCCAAATCCAGGTGAAGCGCAGGTGGGGACCACAGTCACCAGATCCAGGGTAGTTCAGGTGCAGACCAGAATCACCAGGTCCTGGTGAGGTGCAGGTGGCAACCACACTCACCAGGTCCCGGTGAGGCCCTGGTGCGGACCAAAGTCACGAGGTACATGAGAAGCTTGAAACCCTGCAGCCACGAGGTCCATATGATGTCCATGTGGGAACGAGAATCACCAGTTACAGGTGAGGACCAGGTGGGGATCTGACTCACCATGTCCAGGTGAGACCCAGGTGGGAACCAGTGTCACCATGTCCAGGTGTGGCCCAGGTGAAGGCCAGAGTAAATACGTCCAGCTGGGTCACTGTTATTGAACAGTGTAACCATATCCTGATGCTCCCGAGGTGGGTACCGAGACACCAGGTCCCGTTGAGGCCCAATTGGAACCAGAGACATGAGGGCCAGGTGAGGTCCCGATGGGAACCACAGTCACCAGGTCAGGTGAGGCCATGCTTAGGATCAGAGTCACCAGTTACAGGTGAGGCCCAGGTGGAGCCAGAGTCACCTGGTACAGAAAAAGCCAAAGTCAGGACCAGTGTTACCAGGATCAGGTCAGTGCCAGTGGGGAATAGTGTAACCATGTCCCGATGATGCCCACGTAGAACCAGAGTCACCATGTCCAGATGAGGCGCAGGTGGGGAGCATATACACTAGATCCCGGTGAGGCCCAGTTGAGGACCAGAGTCACCAGGTCTAGTTGAGGCCTAGACGGGTACCAGATTCACCTGGTCTGGTGACATCCAGATGGGGACCAGAGTCACCATGTCAGGGTGAGGCCCAGAGGGGATCCAGAGTCATCATGTCCAGGTGAGGCTCAGGTGTGGTACAGAGTATCCAGGTCATAATGATCCACAGGTGAGGACCAAGGTCACCAGATCTGGGTGAGGCCCAGTTAGCATCAGAGTCACCAGGTCCAGGTGACGACAAGAAGGAGTCCACAGCAATCAGGTACAGGTGGGGAACAAAGTCACCAGGAGTGTGTGAGGCCCAGATGGGGAAGATTCACCAGGCCCAGGTGATTCCCAGGTGGTGACCAGGTTACCAGTTCTCGGTGAGGACCACGTAAGGACCAGATACACCAGGTCCAAGTGAGGCCCACGTGGGGACCTGTGTCACCAGGTATGGGTGAGGACCAGGTGGCAACCCCACTCACCAGGTCCAGGTGAGGCCAACCTACAGGCCATGCAGTGGAACCATGTGCCGATGATGCCCAGGTAGGGACCAGAGTCACCAGGTCCAAATGAGGCCCAGATGGAGCATATTCACTAGGTCCAGGTGAGGCCCAGTTGAGGACCAGAGTCACCAGATCTGGTTGAGTCCTAGAGGGGTACCAGAATCACCTGGTGCAGGTGACATCCAGATGGGTCCATAGTCACCAGGTCAGGGTGAGGCCCAGAGAGGTTCCAGAGTCATCATGTGCAGGTGAGGCTCCGGTGTGGAAGAGAGTATCCAGGTCATATGTCCACAGGTGAGGACCAGAGTAACCAGATCTGGTTGAGGCCCAGTTAGGATCAGAGTCAGCAGTTCCAGGTGAGGTCAAGAAGGAGTCCACAGCAATCAGGTCCAGGTGGGGAACAAAGTCACCAGGACTGGGTTAGGCCGAAGGGGACCAGATTCATCAGGTCCAGGTGAGGCCCAGGTGGTGACCAGAGTCCCCATGTCTGGGAGAGGACCAGGTAAGGCCCAGATTCACCAGGTCCAAGAGGCCCACGTGGGGACCTGAGTCACCAGGTATGGATGAGGCCCAGGTGGCAACCCCACTCACCATGTCCAGGTGAGGCCAACCTGCAGGCCAGAGTCACCAGATCCAGGTGAGGCCCAAGTGGAGACCGGAGTCATCAGGTAAATGTGAGTTCCAAGAACCCCACAGTCACCAGGTCCAGGTGTGGTTCCTGTGGGAACGAGAGTCACCAGGTCCAGGTGAGAAACAGGTGGGGACCAGTCACCAGGTCCAGATTGAGGCCTAGGTGTGGGGACCAGAGTCATCAGGACCAGTTGAGGCCAAAGTGTGGAGCCAAGTTATCATGTCCAGGTGAGGCCCAGGTGGGGAACAGAGTAACCATGTCCCATTGATGCCAGGTGAGAAAAGAGTCACAAGGTCCAGATGAGGCCTAAGTGAGGAGTAGATTCACCAGGTCCTGTTGAGGCCCAGTTTAGGACCAGTGTCCCCAGCTCCGGGTGAGTCCCAGAAGGGGACCAGAGTCACCCGGTTCTGGTGATATCCAGGTGGGTCCAGAGTCAACAGGTCAGGGTGAGGCCCAGAGCGGGAGGAGAATCACTATGTCCAGGTGAGGCCCCGATGTGGAACTGAGAAACCAGGTCCCATGATGCCCATATGAGGACCTGAGTCACCAGGTCCAGGTGAGGTCCCTGTGGGAACCAGTCCCCTCGTCCAGGTGAGGCCCAGGTGGGACCACAGTCACCAGGTCCAGGTGAGGCCCAGGTATATAAGAGAGAATCCAGGTACCAATGATGCCCAGGTAAGGAGCAGAGTCAACAGGTCCAGGAGAGGCGCAAATATGGATCAGAGTCACTGTGTTCCAAGTGAGGCCAGATGGAGACCACAGGAATCAGGTCCAGGAGAGCCCGATATGGGAACCAGAGCCAACAGATCCAGGTGAGGTCCAGGTGGGACCACAGTCACAAGGTCCAGGTGAGGCGCAGGTGACAACAGGATTCACCAAGTCCAGGTGAGGCCCTGGTGGCGACCAGTCACCAGATCCAGGTGCGGACCAGCTAAGGACCAGACACCAGGCCCAAGTGAAGCCCAAGGGGTGACCAGAGTCACCAGGTAAGGGTGAGGCCCAGAGGGGGAACCAGAGTAACCAGCTTACTTTGCGGCCCAGAATGGGACCAGAGGTCCCTAGTGAAAGTGAGGGCCAGTTGTGGAATAGAGTATCCAGGTCCCAATGATGCCTGGGTGAGGACCAGAGTCACTATTGCCATGCAGGCCCAGATGGGGAACAGAATCACTAGGTCCTGGTGAGGCATAGAATAAGACCACAGTCAGCAGTATCAGGTGAACCCCTTCTGGGTACCAGAGCCACTCTATCCAGCTGAGTCCCAGGTCCATGTGAGACCCACGTGAGGACCAGATTCATCAGGTCGAATTGAGGCATAGCTGGGGACAAGAGTCACCAGGTCTCGGTGCGTATTATGTGGGGCAAGATTCAGCAGTTCTGAGTTAGGTCAAAGTGGGGACGAGAGACACCAGGTTCAGGTGAGGCCAAACTGAGGACCAGAGTCACCAGATCCAGGTGAGGTCCATGTTGGAAAGAGAGTCACCAGGTCCAGGAGAGGTCCAGGTGGGGACCAGAGTCACCAGATCCAGGTGAAGTCCAGGAGGGGACCAGAGTCACCAGATCGAGGTGAAGCCCAGGTGGGGACCAGAGTCACTGGGTCCAGATGAGGCCAGATGAGGACCAGAGATACCAGGTACACATGAGACCCCGGTGGATATCAGAGGCAACAGGTCCATGTGAGGGCGGCTTGGGGACAATGGGCAACAGGTCTAATTGAGGCCCAGGTGTGGAACACAGTAAGCAGGTCCAGGTGAGTGCCCGGTTTTGACAAGAGACACCACGTCCAGGTGTGGCCCAGGTGAAGACCAGAGATAATAGGTACGGCTGTGTCACTGTTAGTGAACAGTGTAACCATATCCTGATGCTAACCAGTTGGGTCCCAGAGACACCAGGCCCTGGTGAGGCCCAGGTGGGACCAGAGACATGAGGTCCAGGTGAGGTCCCGATGGGAACCAGAGAGACCAGGTCAGGTGAGGCCATGCTTAGGATCAGATTCACCAGTTACAGGTGAGGCCCAGGTGGAGCCAGAGTCACCTGGTACAGAAGAGGCCAAAGTCAGGACCAGAGTTACCAGGATCAGGTCAGTCCCAGTGGGGAATAGAGTAACCATGTCCCGAATTTGCCCAGGTAGAACCAGAGTCACCAGGTCGAGATGAGGCGCAGGTGGGGAGCTTGTCCACTAGGTCCCCGTGAGGCCCAGTTGATGACCAGAGTCACCAGTTCTAGTTGAGGCCTAGAGGCGTACCAGATTCACCTGGTCTAGGTGACATCCAGATGGGGACCATAGTGAACATATCAGGCTGAGCCCCAGAGTGGATCCAGAGTCATCATGTCCAGGTGAGGCTCAGGTGTGGAACAGAGTATCCAGGTCATAATGTTCCACAGGTGAGGTCCAGAGTCACCAGATCTGGGTGAGGCCCAGTTAGGATCAGAGTCACCAGTTTCAGGTAAGGCCAAGAAGGAGTCCACAGCAATCAGGTCCATGTGGGGAACAAAGTCACCAGGACTTGGTGAGGCCCAGATGGGGACCAGATTCACCAAGTCCAGCTGTTTTCCAGGTGGTGAGCAGAGTTACTAGTTCCGGGTGTCGACCAGGTAAGGACCAGATTCACCAGGTCCAACTGAGGCCCACGTGGGGTCCTGTGTCACCAAGTATGGGTGAGGCCCAGTTGGCAACCGCACTCACCAGGTCCAGATGTGGACAACCTGCAGGCAACGCAGAGGAACAATGTCCCGATGATGCCTAGGTCGGGACCAGAGTTACCATGTCCAGCTGATGCCAACCTGCAGGCCATGCAGTGGAACCTTTTCCCGATGATTGCCAGGAAGTGACCAGAGTCACCAGGTCCAAATGAGGCCCAGATGGAGCATATTCACTAGGTCCAGGTGAGGCCCAGTTGAATACCAGAGTCACCAGAACTGGTTGAGGCCTAGAGCGGTACCAGAGTCACCTGGTCCAGGTGACATCCAGATGGGGACCACAGTAACCAGGTTAGTGTGAGGCCCAGAGAGGTTCCAGTGTCATCATGTCCAGGTGAGGCTCAGGTGTGGATCAGAGTCTCCAGGTACCAATGATGCCCAGGTGAGGACCAGAATCACCAGGTCTGGGTGACGCTCAGATAGGCTCAGAGTCACCAGGTCCTGGTGAGGCCAAGAATTAGTCCACAGAAATCGGGTCCAGGTGGGGAACAAAGTCACCAGGACTGGGTGAGGCCCAGATGGGGACCAGATTCACCAGGTCCAGGTGATTCCCAGGTGGTGACAAGGGTTACCAGTTATGGGTGAGGACAAGGTAAGGACCAGATTCACCAGGTCCAAGTGAAGCCCACGTGGGACCTGTGTCACCAGGTATGGGGAGACCCAGGTTGCAACCTCACTCACCAGGTCCAGGGGAGGCCAAACTGAAGGCCATGCAGAGGAACCGTGTCCCGATGACGGCCATGTAGGGACCAGAGTTACGAGGTCCAGGTGAGGCCAACCTGCATGCAATGCAGTGGAACCATGTCCCGATGATGCCCAGGTAGGGACCAGAGTCACCAGGTCCAAATGAGGCCCAGATGGAGCATATTCACTAGGTCCAGGTGAGTCCGAGTTGAGGACCAAAGTAACCAGATCTGGTTGAGGCCTAGAGGGGTACCAGAATTCCCTGGTCCAGGTGACATCCAGATGGGGACCAGAGTCACCAGGTCAGGGTGAGGCCCAGAGAGGTTCCAGAGTCATCATGTCCAGGTGAGGCTCAGGTGTGGAACAGAGTCACCAGGTACCAATGATGCCCAGTGGAGGACGAGAGTCACCAGGTCTGGGTGATGCGCAGATAGGATCAGAGTCACCAGTTCCAGGTGAGGCCAAGAAAGAGTCCACAGCAATCAGGTCCAGGTGGGGAACAAAGTCACCAGGCCTGGGGGAGGCCCAGAAGGGGACCAGATTCACCAGGTCCAAGTGAGTTCCAGGTGGTGACCAGAGTCCCCGGGTCTGGGAGAGGACCAGGTAAGGACCAGATTCACTAGGTCCAAGAGGCCCACGTGGGGACCTGAGGCACCAGGTATGGGTGAGGCCAGGTGGCAACCCCAATCACCAGGTCCATGTGAGACCAACCTGCAGGCCAGAGTCACCAGATCCAGGTGAGGCCCTTGTGGGGACCGGAGTCACCAGGTAAATGTGAGTCCACAAGGATACCACAGTCACCAGGTCCAGGTGTGGTTTATGTAGGAACGAGAGTCACCAGGTCCAGGTGAGAACCATGTGGGGACCACAGTCACCAGGTCAAGATTGAGGCCTAGGTGGGGGGACCAGAGTCATCAGGACCAGTTGAGGCCAAAGTGTGGAGCAAAGTTATCATATCCAGGTGAGTCCCAGTTGGGGAACAGAGTAACCATGTCCCATTGATGCCAGGTGGGAAAAGATTCACAAGGTCCAGACGAGGCCTAAGTGAAGAGTAGATTCACCAGGTTCTGTTGAGGTCCAGTTGAGGACCAGTGTACCCAGCGCCGGGTGAGTCCCAGAGGGGGACCAGAGTCATCCGGTTCTGGTGATATCCAGGTGGGGACAAGAGTCACTACGTCAGGGTGAGGCCCAGAGGGGTACGAGAGTCACTAGGTCCAGGTGAGGCCCCGATGTGGAACTGAGAAACCAGGTCCCAATATGCCCATATGAGGACCTGAGTCACAAGGTCCAGGTGAGGTCCCTGTGGGAACCAGTCACCTCGTCCACGTGAGGCCCAGGTGGGACCACAGTCACCAGGTCCAGGTGCCGCCCAAGTATATAAGAGAGTATCCAGGTCCCAATGATCCCCAGGTAAGGACCAGAGTCAACAGGTCCAGGAGAGGCACAAATATGGATCAGAGTCATTGTGATCCAGGTGAGGCCAGATGGAGACCACAGGAACCACGTCCAGGGGAGCCCCATATGGGAACCAGAGGAACCAGATCCAGGTGAGGTCCAGGTGGGACCACACTTACAAGGACCAGGTGAGGCGCAGGTGGCAACAGGATTCACCAAGTCCAGGTGAGGCCCAGGTGGCGACCAGTCACCATCCAGGTGCGGACCTGCTAAGGATCAGATTCACCAGGCCCAGGTGAAGCCCAAGGGGTGACCGGAGTCACCAGGTAAGTGTGAGGTTCAGAGGGGGAACCAGAGTAACCAGTTTAGTTTGAGGCCCAGAAAGGGACTAGCGGTCCCTGGTCAAAGTGAGGCCCAGGTGTGGAATAGAGTATCCAGGTCCCAATGATGCCTGAGTGAAGACCAGATTCACTAAGGCCATGCAGGCCCAGATGGGGAACAGAATCACTAGGTCCTGGTGAGGCATAGAATAAGACCACAGTCACCAGTATCAGGTGAGCCCCTTGTGGGAACCAGAGCCACTCTTTCCAGCTGAGTCCCAGGTACATGTGAGGTCCATGTGAGGACCAGATTCATCAGGTCGAATTGAGGCATAGCTAGGGACAAGAGTCACCAGGTCTGGTTGCGTAATAGGTGGGGCAAGATTCAGCAATTCTGAGTTAGATCAAAGTGGGCAAGAGAGGGGTTCCCTAGGTGGCGCAGTGGTTTGACGCCTGCCTTTGGCCCAGGGCGCGATCCTGGAGAGCTGGGATCGAATCCCACATCAGGCTACCGGTGCATGGAGCCTGCTTCTCCCTCTGCCTGTGTCTCTGCCTCTCTCTCTCTCTGTGACTATCATAAATAAATAAAATTAAAAAAAAAAGTGGGCAAGAGAGACACCAAGCCCAGGAGAGGTCCAATTTGGGACCAGAGTCACCAGATACAGGTGAAGCCAAGGTGGGGACCAGAGTCACTAGGTCCAGATGAGGCCCAAATGAGGAGCAGTGTTACCAGGTACACGTGATGCCCCGGTGGGAATCAGAGGCAACAGGTCCATATGAGGCCGGCTTCAGTACCATGGTCAACAGGTCTCCTAGAGGCCCAGGTGTGGAACACAGTAACCAGGTCCAGGTGAGTCCCCGGTGGTGACAAGAGTCCCCACGTCCAGGTGAGTCCCAGGGGGGACCAGGATCACCAGGTACAGGGGAAGCCCTTGAATGAACCAGAGTCAACAGTTCGAGGTCAGGCGCAGGTGGCAACCAGGGACAGCAGGTCCAAGTCAGGCCAAAGTGGGGTTCACAGTCACTAGGGCATGGTGAGACCCAGAGGGGGACCAGAGTCACCTGGTCCAGGTGAGGTCCAGGGGTGTAACACAGTCACCGGGTCCCAAATTTGCCAGTTGAGGACCATGGTCAACAGGGCCAGGTGAGGCCCAGATTGGGGATCCTCAATCTGGATCAGAGTAACCAGGTCCAGTTGAGGCTAAGAAGGAGTCTACAGCAATCAGGTCCAGATTGACGCCTAGGTCGGGGGATCAGAGTCATCAGGACCAGTTGAGTCCAAAGTGTGGAGCAAAGTTATCATGTCCAGGTGAGGCCCAGGTGGGGAACAGACTAACCATGTCCCATTGATGCCAGGTGGGAAAAGAGTCACAAGGTCAAGACGAGGCCAAAGTGAGGAGTAGATTCAATAGGTCCTGTTGAGGCCCTGTTTAGCACCGGTGTCCCCAGCTCCGGGTGAGACCCAGAGGGGGAGCAGAGTCACCCGGTTCTGGTGATATCCAGGTGGGGACCAGAGTCACCACGTCAGGGAGAGGCCCAGAGGGGGACGAGAATCACTAGGTCCAGGTGAGGCCCCGATGTGGAACTGAGAAACCAGGTCCCATGATGCCCATATGAGGACCTGAGTCACCAGGTCCAGGTGAAGTCCCTGTGGGAACCAGTCACCTCGTCCAGGTGAGGCCCAGGTGGGACCACAGTCACCAGGTCCAGGTAAGGCCCAGGTATATTGAGTATCCAGGTCCCAATGATGCCCAGGGAAGGACCAGAGTCAACAGATCCAGGAGAGGCCCAAATATGGATCAGAGTCATTGTTTTCTAAGTGAAGCCAGATGGAGACCAAGGCACTAGTTCGTAGAGAGCCCCATATGGGAACCAGAGCCACCAGATCCAGGTGAGGTCCAGGTAGGACCACAGTCAGAAGGTCCAGGTGAGGCGCAGTTGGCAACAGGATTCACCAAGTCCAGGTGAGGCCCAGGTGGCGACCAGTCACCACATCCAGGTGCGGACCAGCTAAGGACCAGATTCAATTGGCCCAAGTGAAAACCAAGGGGTGACCAGAGTCACCAGGTAAGGGTGAGGCCCCGAGGGGGAACAAGGGTAACCAGTTTAGTTTGAGGTCAGAATGTGAGCAGAAGTCCCAGGTCAATGTGAGGCCCAGGTTTGGAATAGAGTATCCAGGTCCCAATGATGCCTGGGTGAGGACCAGTGTCACTAGGGCCATGCAGGCCCAGATGGGGAACAGAATCACTAAGTCCTGGTGAGGCGTAGAATAAGACAACAGTCACCAGTATCAGGTGAGCCCCTTGTGGGAACCAGAGCCACTGTATCCAGCTGAGTCCCAGGTACATGTGAGGCCCACGTGAGGACCAGATTCATCAGGTCGAATTGAGGCATAGCTGGGGAAAGAGTCACCAGGTCTCGGTGCGGCCTAGGTGGGGCAAGATGCAGCTGTTCTGAGTTAGGTCAAAGTGGGGACGAGAGACACGATGTCCAGGTGAGGCCAAACTGAGGATCAGAGTCACCAGATCCAAGTGAAGTCCATGTTGGAAAGAGAGTCACCAAGTCCAGGAGAGGTCCAGGTGGGGACCAGAGTCACCAATCCAGGTGTAATCCAGGTGGGGACCAGAGCCACCAGATCCAGGTGAAGCCCAGGTGGACACCAGAGTCACTGGGTCCAGATGAGGCCCAGGTGAGGACCAGAGTTACCAGGTACACGTGAGGCACCGGTGGGGATTAGAGGCAACAGGTCCATGTGAGGCCGGCTTGGGGACCATGGTCAACAGGTCTACTTGAGGCCCAGGTGTGGAACACAGTAAGCAGGTCCAGGTGAGTCCGCGGCGGTGACTAGAGTCACCACGTCCACGTGAGGCCCAGGTGGGGACCAGGATCTTCGGGTACAGGGGAGGCCCTTGAAAGAACCAGAGTCAACAGTTGGAGGTCAGGCGCAGGTGGCAACCAGGGTCAGCAGGTCCAAGTCAGGCCAAAGTTGGGTTCACAGTCACTAGGGCACGGTGACACCCAGAGGCGGACCAGAGTCACCTGGTCCAGGTGAGGTCCAGGTGTGGAACACAGTCACCGGATCCCAAATTTTGCCCAGTTGAGGACCATGGTCAACAGGGCCAGGTGAGGCCCAGATGGGGACCGGGGTCCCCAATTCCAGGTGAAGCCCAGGTGGGGACCCCAGTCACCAGATCCAAGGTAGACTCAGGTGCAGACCAGAATCAACAGGTCCAGGTGAGGTGCAGGTGGCCACCACACTCACCAGGTCCCAGTGAGGCCCTGGTGGGGACCAGAGTCACGAGGTACATGAGAAGCTAGAAACACTGCAGCCACCAGGTCCACATGATTCCATGTGGGAACGAGAATCACCAGTTACAGGTGAGGACCAGGTGGGGATCCAACTTACAATGTCCAGGTGAGGCCCATGTGGGCACCAGTGTCACCATGTCCAGGTGTGGCCCAGGTGAAGACCAGAGTTAATAGGTCCAGCTGGGTCACTGTTAGTGAACAGTGTAACCACATCCTGATGGTACCCAGGTGGGTACCAGAGACACCAGGTCCTGGTGAGGCCCAGGTGGAACTAGAGACATGAGGTCCAGGTGAGGTCCCGATGGAACCAGAGAGACCAGGTCAGGTGAGGCCATGCTTAGGATCAGAGTCACCAGTTACAGGTGAGGCCCAGGTGGAGCCAGAGTCACCTGGTAGAGAAGAGGCCAAAGTCAGGACCAGAGTTACCAGGATCAGGTAAGTCCCAGTGGGGAATACAGTAACCATGTCTCGATGATGCCCAGGTAGAAACAGAGTCACCAGGTCCAGATGAGGCGCAGGTGGGGAGCATGTTCACTAGGTCCCGGTGAGGCCCAGGTGAGGACCAGAGTCACCATGTCAAGTTGAGGCCTAGAGGGATACCAGATTCACCTAGTCTAGGTGACATCCGGATGGGGACCAGAGTCATCATGTCAGGGTGAGGCCCAGATGGGATCCAGAGTCATCATGTCCAGGTGAGGCTCAGGTGTGGTACAGAGTATCCAGGTCATAATGGTCCATAGGTGAGGACTAGAGTCACCAGATCTGGGTGAGGCCCAGTTAGGATCAGAGTCCCCAGTTCCAGGTGAGGCCGAGAAGGAGTCCACAGCAATCAGGTCCAGGTGGGGTGACAAAGTCACCAGGACTGGATGAGGACCAGATGGGGACCAGATTAACCAAGTTCATGTGATTCCCAGGTGGGGACCTGAGTTAGGAGTTCCGGGAGAGTACCAGGTAAGGACCAGATACACCACGTCCATGTGAGGCCCACGTGGGGACCTGTGTCACCAGGCATGGGTGAGCCCCAGGTGGCAACCCCACTGACTATGTCCAGGTGAGGCCAACCTGGAGGCCATGCAGAGGAACCGTGTCCCGATGATGCCCAGGTAGGGACCAGAGTTACCAGGTCCAGCTGAGGACAACCTACAGGCCATGCAGTGGATCCATGTTCCGATGATGCCCAGGTAGGGACCAGAGTCACCAGGTCCAAATGAGGCCCAGATGGAGCATATTCAATAGGTCCAGGTGAGGCCCAGTTGAGGACAAGAGTCACCAGAACTGGTTGAGGTCGAGAGGGGTACCAGAATCACCTGGTCCAGGTGACATCCAGATGGAGACCAGAGTGACCAGGTCAGGGTTAGGCCCAGAGTGGTTCGAGAGTCCAGAGCTTCATGTCCAGGTGAGGCTCAGGTGTGGAACAGAGTCACCAGGTACCAATGATGCCCAGGTGAGGACCAGAGTCACCAGGTCTGGGTGACAAGCAGATAGGATCAGAGTCACCAGGTCCAGGTGAGGCCATGAAAGAGACCACAGCAATCAGGTCAAGGTGGGGAACAAAGTCACCAGGACTGAGTGAGGCCCAGATGGGGACCGGATTCACCAGGTTCCAGGTGAGGCCCAGGTGGTGACCAGAGTCCCCGGGTCTGGGAGAGGACAAGGTAAGGACCAGATTCACCAGGTCCAAGAGGCCCACGTGGAGACCTGAGTCAACAGCTATGGGTGAGGCCCAAGTGGCATCCCCACTAACCAGGTCCATGTGAGGCCAACCTGCAGGCCAAGTCACCCGATACACGTGAGGCCCTAGTGGGGACTGGAGTCACCAGTTAAAAGTGATTCTACAAGAACAACACAGTCACCAGGACCTGGTGTGGTTCATGTGGGAACGAGAGTCACCAGGTCCAGGTGAGACCCAGGTGGGGACCACAGTCACCAGGTCCAGATTGACGCCTAGGTCGGGGGCCAGAGTCATCAGGACCAGTTGAGGCCATAGTGTGGAGCAAAGTTATCATGTCCATGTGAGGCCCAGGTGGGGAAGAGTAACCATGTCCCATTGATGCCAGGTCGGAAAAGAGTCACAAGGTCCAGACGAGGCCTTAGTGAGGAGTAGATTCACCAGGTCCTGTTGAGGCCCAGTTGTGGACCGGTGTCCCCAGCTCCAGGTGAGTCCCAGAGGGGGACCAGTGTCACCCGGTTCTGGTGATATCCAGGTGGGGACCAGAGTCACCACGTCAGGGTGAGGCCCAGAGGGGGACGAGAATCACTAGGTCCAGATGAGACACGGAGGTGGAACTGAGAACCCTGGTCCCATGATGCCCATATGAGGACCTGAGTCACCAGGTCCAGGTGAGGTCCCTGTGGGAACCAGTCACCTCGTCCAGGTGAGGCCCAGGTGGGACCACAGTCACCAGGTCCAGGTGAGGCCCATGTATGTAGAGAGTATCCAGGTCCCAATGATGCCCAGGTAAGGACCTGAGTCAACAGGTCCAGGAGAGGACAATATATGGATCAGAGTCATTGTGTTCCAGGTGAGGCCAGATGGAGACCACAGGAACCAGGTCCAGTAGAGCCCCATATGGGAACCAGAGCCAACAGATCCAGGTGAGGTCCAGGTGGGACCACAGTCACAAGGTCCAGGTGAGTCGCAGGTGCCAACAGGATTCACCAAGTCCAGGTGAGGCCCACTTGGCCACCAGTCACCATCCATGTGCGGACCAGCTAAGGACCAGACTCACCAGGCCCAGGTGAAGCCCAAGGGTCGACCAGAGTCACCAGGTAAGGGTGAGGTTCAGAGGCGAACCAGAGTAACTAGTTTAGTTTGTGGCCCAGAATGGGACCCGAGGTCCGTGGTCAAAGTGAGGCCCAGGTGTGGAATAGAGTATCCAGGTCCCAAAGATGCCTGAGTGAGAACCAGAGACACTAGGGCCATGCAGGCCCAGATGGGGAACAGAATCACTAGGTCCTGTTGAGGCATAGAATAAGACCACAGTCACCACTATCAGGTGAGCCCCTTGTGGGAACCAGAGCCACTCTATCCAGCTGAGTCCCAGGTACATGTGAGTTCCACGTGAGGACCAGATTCATCAGGTTGAATTGAGGAATAGCTGGGGACAAGAGTCACCAGGTCTGGGTGCGTATTATGTGGGGCAAGATTCAGCAGTTCTGAGTTAGGTCAAAGTGGGCACGAAAGACACCAGGTCCAGGAGAGGTCTAGGTGGGGACCAGAGTCACCAGATCCAGGTGAAGTCCAGGTGGGGACCAGAGTCACTAGGTCCAGATGAGGCCCAGGTGAGGATCAGAGTTACCAGATACACGTGAGGCCCCGGCGGGGATCAGAGCCAACAGGTCCATGTGAGGCCGGCTTGGGGACAATGGACAAAAGGTCGACTTCGGCCCCAGGTGTGGAATACAGTAAGCAGGTCCAGGTGAGTCCCCGGTGGTGACAAGTGTCACCACGTCCAGGTGAGGCCCAGTTGGGGACCAGGATCACCAGGTACAGGGGAGGCCCTTGAAAGTAACAGAGTCAACAGATCGAGGACAGACGCAGGTGGCCACCAGGTTCAGCAGGTCCAAGTCAGGCCAAAGTGGGGTTCACAGTAACTAGGGCACGGTGAGACCCAGAGGGGGACCAGAGTCACCTGGTCAATGTGAGGTCCAGTTGTGGAACACAGTCACCGGGTTCCAATTTTCCCAGTTGAGGACCACGGTCAACAGGGCCTGGTGAGGAACAGATGGGGACTCGAGCCCCAAATACAAATGAAGACAAGAACGGGACCACAGTCACTAGATCCAGAATAGTCTCAGGTGCAGACCAGAATCACCAGGTCAATGTGACGTGCAGGTGGCAACCCCACTCACCAGGTCCCGGTGAGGCCCTGGTGGGGACCAGAGTCACGAGGTACATGAGAAGCTAGAAACACTGCAGCCACCAGGTCCACATGATGTCCATGTGGGAACGAGAATCACCAGTTACAGGTGAGGACCATGGGGGGATCCGACTCACCATGTCCAGGTGAGACCCAGGTGGGAACCAGTGTCACCATGTCCAGGTGTGGCCCAGGTGAAGACCAGAGTTAATAGGTCCGGATGGGTCACTGTTAGTGAACAGTGTAACCATATCCTGATGCTACCCAGGTGGGTACCAGAGACACCAGGTCCTGGTGAGGCCCAGGTGGGACCAGAGACATGAGGTCCAGGTGAGGTCCCGATGGGAACCACAGTCACCAGGTCAGGTGAGGCCATTCTTAGGATCAGAGTCACCAGTTACAAGTGAGGCCCAGGTGGAGCCATAGTTACCTGGTAGAGAAGTGGCCACAGTCAGGACCAGAGTTACCAGCATCAGGTCAGTCCAGGTGGGGAATAGATTAAGCATGTCCCGATGATGCCCAGGTAGAACCAGAGTCAGAAGTTCAAGATGAGGCACAGGTGGGGAGCATGTTCACTAGGTCCCGGTGAGGCCCAGAGGACCAGAGTCACCAGATCAAGTTGAGGCCTAAAGTGGCACCAGATTCACCTGGTCTAGGTGACATCCAGATGGGGACCAGAATCACCATGTCAGGCTGAGGCCCAGAGGGGATCCAGAGTCATCATGTCCAGGTGAGGCTCAGGTGTGGAACAGAGTATCCAGGTCATAATGGTCCACAGGTGAGGACCAGAGTCACCAGATCTGGGTGAGGCCCAGTTAGGATCTGAGTCACCAGATCCAGGTGAGGCCAAGAAGGAGTCCACAGCAATCAGATCCAGGTGGGGTGACAAAGTCACCAGGACTGGATGAGGACCAGATGGGGACCAGATTAACCAGGTTCCTGTGATTCCCAGGTCGTGACCCGAGTTAGGAGTTCCGGGTGAGGACCAGGTAAGGACCAGATTCACCAGGCCCAAGTGAGGCCCACGTGGGGACCTGTGTCACCAGGCATGTGTGAGGCCAAGGTGACAACGCCACTCAGCAGGTCCAGGTGAGTCCAAACTGCAGGCCATGCAGAGGAAACATGTCCGAATGATGCCCAGGTAGGGACTAGAATTACCAGGTCCATGTGAGGCCAACCTGCAGGCCATGTGTGGAACCATGTCCCGATGATGCCCAGATAGAGACCAGAGTTACCAGGTCCAGGTGAGTCCAACCTGCAGGCCATGCAGTGGAACCATGTCCCGATGATGCCGAGGTAGGGACCAGAGTCACCAGGTCCAAATGAGGCCCAGATGGAGCATATTCACTAGGTCCAGGTGAGGCCCAGTTGAGGACCAGAGTCATCAGATCTGGTTGAGGCCGTGAGGGGTACCAGAATCACCTGGTCCAGGTGACATCCATTGGAGACCAGAGTCACCAGGTCAGGGTTAGGCACAGATTGGTTCGAGAGTCCAGAGTCTCATGTCCATGTGATGCTAGGTGTGGAACAGAGTCACCAGGTACCAATGATGCCAAGGTGAGGACCAGAGTCACCAGGTCTGGGTACCACGCAGATAGGATCAGAGTCACCAGGTCCAGGTGAGGCCATGAAAGAGTCCACAACAATCAGGTCAAGGTGGGGAACAAAGTCACCAGGACTGAGTGAGGCCCAGATGGGGACCGGATTCACCAGGTCCAGGTGAGGCCCAGGTGGTGACCAGAGTCCCCGGGTCTGGGAGAGGACCAAGTAAGGACCAGATTCACCAGGTCCAAGAGGCCCACGTGGAGACCTGAGTCACCAGGTATGGGTGAGGCCCAAGTGGCATCCCCACTAACAAGGTCCATGTGAGGCCAACCTGCAGGCCAAGTCACCCGATTCACGTGAGGCCCTAGTGGGGACTGGAGTCAACAGTTAAAAGTGATTCTACAAGAACAACACAGTCACCAGGTCCTGGTGTGGTTCATGTGGGAACGAGAGGCACCAGGTCCAGGTGAGACCCAGGTGGTGACCACAGTCACCAGGTGAAGTTTGTGGCTTAGTTGGGGGGACCAGAGTCATCAGGACCATTTGAGGCCAAAGTGTGGAGCAAAGTTATCATGTCCCAGTGAGGCCCAGGTGGGGAACAGAGTCACCATGTCCCATTGATGCCAGGTGGGAAAAGAGTCACAAGGTCCAGATGAGGCCCAAGTGAGGAATAGATTCACCAGGGCCTGTTGAGGCCCAGTTGAGGACCAGTGTCCCCAGCTCCGGGTGAGTCCTAGAGGGGGACCAGAGTCACCCGGTTTTGGTGATATCCAGGTGGGGACAAGACTCACCACGTCAGGGTGAGGCCAAGAGAGGGACGAGAATCACTAGGTCCAGGTGAGGCCCCGATGTGGAACTGAAAAACCAGGTCCCATGATGCCCATTTGAGGACCTGAGTCACCAGGTCCATGTGATGTCGCTGTGGGAACCAGTGACCTCACCCAGGTGAGGCCCAGGTGGGACCACAGTCATCATGTCCAGGTGAGGCCCAGGTATATAAGAGAGTATCCAGGTCCCAATGATGCCCAGGTAAGGACCAGAGTCAACAGGTCCAGGAGAGGCCCAAATATGGATCAGAGTCATTGTGTTCCGGGTTAGGAAGATGGAGACCACAGGAACCAGGTCCAGGAGAGCCCCATATGGTAAGCAGAGCCACCAGATCCAGGTGAGGTCCACTTGGGATCACAGTTACAAGGTCCAGGTGAGGCGCTGGTGGCAACAGGGATCACCTAGTCCAGGTGAGGCCCAGGTGGCGACCAGTCACCAGATCTAGGTGCGGAACAGCTAAAGACCAGATTCACCAGGCCCAAGTGAAGCCCAAGGGGTGACCAGAGTCACCAGGTAAGGGTGAGGCCCAGAGGGGGAACCAGAGTAACCAGTTTTGTTTGAGGCCCAGAATGGGACCAGAGGTCCGTGGTCAAACTGAGGCCCCATATGGTAACCAGAGCCACCAGATCCAGGTGAGGTCCACTTGGGATCATAGTTACAAGGTCAGGTGAGGCGCTGGTGGCAACAGGGATCACCTAGTCCAGGTGAGGCCCAGGTGGCGACCAGTCACCAGATCTAGGTGCGGAACAGCTAAAAACCAGATTCACCAGGCCCAAGTGAAGCCCAAGGGGTGACCAGAGTCACCAGGTAAGGGTGAGGCCCAGAGGGGGAACCAGAGTAACCAGTTTAGTTTGAGGCCCAGAATGGGACCAGAGGTCCGTGGTCAAACTGAGGCCCTGGTGTGGAATAGAGTATCCAGGTCCCAATGATGCCTGGGTGAGGACCAGAGTCACTAGGTCCATGCAGGCACAGATGGGGAACAGAATCACTAGGTCCTGGTGAGGCATAGAATAAGACCACAGTCACCAGTATCAGGTGAGCCCCTTGTGGGAACCAGAGCCACTCTATCCAGCTGAGTCCCAGGTCCATGTGAGGCCCACGTGAGGACCAGATTCATCAGGTCGAATTGAGGCATAGATGGGGACAAGAGTCACCAGGTCTGGGTGCGTATTATGTGGGGCAAGATTCAGCAGTTCTGAGTTAGATCAAAGTGGGTACGAGAGACACGAGGTCCAAGTGAGGCCAAAATGAGGATCAGAGTCACCAGATCCAAGTGAGTTCCATGTTGGAAAGAGAGTCACCAGGTCCAGGAGAGATCCAGGTGTGGACCAGAGTCACCACTTCCAGGTGAAATCCAGGTGGGGACCAGAGCCAGCAGTTCCAGGTGAAGCCCAGGTGGGGACCAGAGTTACCAGGTACACGTGAGGCCCCGGTGGGGAACAGAGGCAACAGGTCCATGTGAGGCTGGCTTGGGGACCATGGTTAACAGGTCTACTTGAGGCCCAGGTGTGGAACACAGTAAGCAGGTCAAGGAGAGTCCGTGGTGGTGACAAGAGTCACCTCGTCCGGTGAGGCCCAGGTGGGGACCAGGATCACCAGGTCCAGGGGAGGCCCTTGAAAGAACCAGAGTCAACAGTTCGAGGTCAGGCGCAGGTGGCAACTAGGGTCAGCAGGTCCAAGTCAAGCCAAAGTGGGGTTCACATTCCCTAGAGCACGGTGAGTCCCAGAGGGGGACCAGAGTCACCTGGTCCAGGTGAGGTCCAGTTGTGGAACACAGTCACCGGGTCCCAATTTTGTCCAGATCAGGACCATGTTCAACAAGGCCAGGTGAGGCCCAGATGGGGACCGGAGTCCCCAAATCCAGGTGAAGCCCAGGTGGGGACCACAGTCACCGGATCCAGGGTAGTCTCAGGTGCAGACGAGAATCACCAGGTCCTGGTGAGTTGCAGGTGGCAACCACACTCACCAGGTCCTGGTGAGGCCCTGATGGGGACAAGAGTCTCGAGGTACATGAGAAGGTAGAAACACTGCAGCCACCAGGTCCAGATGATGTCCATGTGGAAACGAATATCACCAGTTACAGGTGAGGACCAGGTGGGGATCCGACTCACCATGTCCAGGTGAGACCCAGGTGGGAACCAGTATCACCATGACCAGGTGTGGCCCAGGTGAAGACCAGAGTTAATAGGTCTGGCTGGGTCAATGTTATTGAACAATGTAACCATATCCTGATGCTACCCAGGTTGGTACAGAGACAGAAGATCCTGGTGAGGCCCAGGTGTGACCAGAGACATGAGGTCCAGGTGAGGTCCCGATGGGAACCACAGAGACCAGGTCAGGTGAGGCCATGCATAGGATCAGAGTCACAAGTTACAGGTGAGGCCCAGGTGGAGGCAGAGTCACCTGGTACAGAAGAGGCCAAAGTCAGTAACAGAGTTACCAGGATCAGGTCAGTCCCAGTGGGGAATAGAGTAACCATGTCCCGATGATGCCCAGGTAGAATCAGAGTCACCATGTCCAGATGAGGCGCAGGTGGGGAGCATGTTCACTAGGTCCCGGTGAGGCCCAGTTGAGGACCAGTGTCACCAGGTGTAGTTGAGTCCTAGAGGGGTACCAGATTCACCTGGTCTAGGTGACATCCAGGTGGGGACCAGCGTCACCATGTCAGGGTGAGGCCCAGAGGGGATCCAGAGTCATCATGTCCAGGTGAGTCTCAGGTGTGGGACAGAGTATCCAGGTCATAATTGTCCATAGGTGAGGAGCAGATTCACCAGATCTGGGTGAGGCCCAGTTAGGATCAGAGTCACCATTTCCAGGTGAGGCCAAGAAGGAGTCCACAGCAATCAGGACCAGGTGGGGACAAAGTCACCAGGATTGGGTGAGGCTCAGATGAGGACCAGATTCACCAGGTCCAGCTGATGCCAGGTGGTGACCAGAGTTACGAGTTCCGGGTGAGGACAAGGTAAGGACCAGAATCACCAGGTCCAAGTGAGGCCCACGTGGGGACCTGTGTGACCAGGTATGGGTGAGCCCCAGGTGGCAACCCCACTCACCAGGTCCAGCTGAGGCCAACCTGCAGGCCATGCAGAGGAAGCGAGTCCCGATGATGCCCAGGTAGGGACCAGAGTCACCAGGTCCAAATGAGGCCCAGATGGAGCATATTCACTAGGTCTAGGTGAGGCCCAGTTGAGGACCAGAGTTACCAGACCTGGTTGAGGCCCAGAGGGGTACCATAATCCCCTGGTCCAGGTGACATCCATATGGGGACGAGAGTCACCAGGTCAGGTTGATTGCCAGAGAGGTTCCAGAGTCATCATGTCCAGGGGAGCCTCAGGTGTGGAACAGAGTCACCAGGACCCATGATGCCCAGGTGAGGATCAGATTAACCAGGTACACGTGAGTCCCCGGTGGGGATCAGAGGCAACAGGTCCATGTGAGGCCGGCTTGGGGACCATGGTCAACAGGTCTCTTGAGGGCCAAGTGTGGAACACAGTAAGCAGGTCCAGGTGAGTCCCCAGTGGTGACAAGAGTCACCACGTCCAGGTGAGGCCCGGTGGGGACCAGGATCACCAGGTACAGGGGAGGCTCTTGAAAGAACCAGAGTCAACAGTTCGACGTCAGTCGCAGGTTCCAACCAGGCTCAGCAGGTCTAAGTCAGGCCAAAGTGGGTTTCACAGTCACTAGGGCACGGTGAGACCCAGAGGGGAACCAGAGTCACGTGGTCCAGGTGAGTTCCAGTTGTGGAACACAGTCACCGGGTCCCAATTTTGCCCAGTTGAGGACCATGGTCAACAGGGCCAGGTGAGGCCCAGATGGGGACCCGAGTCCCCAAATCCAGGTGAACCTCAGGTGGGGACCACAGTCACTAGATCCAGGGTAGTCACAGGTGCAGACCAGAATCACAAGGTGCAGGTGAGATGCAGGTGGCAACCACACTGACCAGGTCCCGGTGAGGCCCTGGTGGGGACCAGAGTCACGAGGTACATGAGAAGCTAGAAACACTGCAGACACCAGGTCCACATGATGTCCATGTGGAAACGAGAATCACCAATTACAGGTGAGGACCAGGTGGGGATCCGAGTCACCATGTCCAGGTGAGACCCAGGTGGGAACCAGTGTCGCCATGTCCAGGTGTGGCCCAGGTGAAGACCAGAGTTAATAGGTCCGGCTGGGTCACTGTAGTGAACAGTGTAACCATATCCTGATGCTACCCAGGTGGGTACCAGAGACACCAGGCCCTGGTGAACCCAGGTGTTACCAGAGACATGAGGTCCAGGTGAGGTCCCGATGGGAACCACAGTCAGCAGGTCAGGTGAGGCCATGCTTAGAATCAGAGTCACCAGTTACAGGTGAGGCCCAGTTAGAGCCAGAATCACCTGGTACAGAGAGGCCAAAGTCAGGACCAGTGTTACCAGGATCAGGTCAGACCCAGTGGGGAACAGAGTAACCATGTCCCGATGATGCCCAGGTAGAACCAGCGTCACAGGTCCAGATGAGGCGAAGGTGGGGAGCATATTCACTAGGTCCCGTTGAGGCCCTGTTGAGGACCAGAGTCTCCAGGTCTAGTTGAGGCCTAGAGGGGTACAAGATTCACCTGATCAAGATGACATTCAGATGGGGACCAAAGTCACCATGTCAGGCTGAGGCGCAGAGGGGTTCCAGGGTCATAATGTCCAGGTGAGGCTCAGGTGTGGAACAGAGTATCCAGGTATAATGGTCCACAGGTGAGGACCAGAGTCACCAGATCTGGGTGAGGCCCAGTTAGGATCAGAGTCACCAGTTCCAGTTGAGGCCAAGAAGGAGTCCACTGCAATCAGGTCCAGGTGGGTAAGAAAGTCAACAGGACTGTTGAGGCCCAGATGGGGACCAGATTCACCAGGTCCAGATGATTCCCAGGTGGTGACCCGGTTACTAGGTCCGGGTGAGGACCAGGTAAGGACCAGATTCACCAGGTCCAAGTGAGGCCCACGTGGGGACCTGTGTCACCATGTATGGGTGAGCCCCAGGTTGCAACCCCACACACTAGGGCCAGGTGAGGCCTACCTGGAAGCCATGCAGAGGAACCGTGTCCCGGTGATGCCCAGGTAGGGACCAGAGTTACCAGGTCAGGCTGAGGCCAAACTGCAGGCCATGCAGTGGATCCATGTCCCGATGATGCCCAGGTAGGGACCAGAGTCACCAGGTCCAAATGAGGCCCAGATGGAGAATATTCACTAGGTCCAGGTGAGGCCCAGTTCAGGACCAGAGTCACCAGAACTGGTTGAGGCCTAGAGGGGTACCAGGATCACCTGGTCCATGTGACATCCAGATGGAGACCAGAGTCACCAGGTCAGGGTTAGGCCCAGAGTGGTTCCAGAGGCCAGAGCCTCATGTCCTGGTGAGTCTCCAGGTACCAATGATGCCCAGGTGAGGACCAGAGTCACCAGGTCTGGCTGAGGCCCAGTTAGGATCAGAGTTACCAGGTCCAGGTGAGGCCATGAAAGAGTCCACAGCAATCAGGTCAAGGTGGGGAACAAAGACACCAGGACTGAGTGAGGCCAAGATGGGGTCGGATTCACCAGGTCCAGGTGAGGCCCAGGTGGTGACCAGAGTCCCTGGGTCTGGGAGAGGACCAGGTAAGGACCAGATTCACCAGGTCCAAGTGAGGCCCACGTGGAGACCTGAGTCACCAGGTATGGGTGAGGCCCAAGTGGCATCCCCACTCACCAGGTCCATGTGAGGCCAACCTGCAGGCCAGAGTCACCAGATCCAGGTGAGGCCCTAGAGGGGAATGGAGTCACCAGGTAAATGTGAGTCTACAAGGACACCACAGTCACCAGGTCCAAGTGTGGTTCATGTCGGAACGAGAGGCACCAGGTCCAGGTGAGACCCAGGTGGGGACCACAGTCACCAGATCCAGATTGAGGTCTAGGTGGGGGGACCAGAGTCATCAGGACCAGTTGAGGCCAAAGTGCGGAGCAAAGTTATCATGTCCAAGGGAGGCCCAGGTGGGGAACAGAGTAACCATGTCCCATTGATGCCAGGTTGGATAAGAGTCACAAGGTCCAGACGAGGCGTAAGTGAGGAGTAGATTCACCAGATCCTGTTGAGCCCAGTTGAGGACCAGTGTCCCCAGCTCCGGGTGAGTCCTAGAGGGGGACCAGAGTCACCCGGTTCTGGTGATATCCAGGTGGGGACAAGACTCACCACGTCAGCGTGAGGCCCAGAGGGGGACGAGGTCACTAGGTAGATGAGGCCCCGATGTGGCATGAGAAACCAGGTCCCATGATGCCGATATGAGGACCTGAGTCACCAAGTCCAGATGAGGTCCCTTTGGGAACCAGTCACCTCGTCCAGGTGAGACCCAGGTGGGACAACAGTCACCAGTCCAGGTGAGGCCCAGGTATATAAGAGAGTATCCAGGTCCCAATGATGCCCAGGTAAGGACCAGAGTAAACAGGTCCAGGAGAGGCCCAAATATGGATCAGAGTCATTGTGTTCCAGGTGAGGCCAGATGGAGACCACAGGAACCAGGTGCAGGAGAGCCCCATATGGGAACCAGAGCCACCAGAATCAGGTGAGGTCCAGGTGGGACCACAGTCACAAGGTCCAGGTGAGGCGCTGGTGGCAACAGGATTCACCAAGTCCAGGTGAGGCCCAGGTGGCGACCAGTCACCAGAACCAGGTGCGGACCAGCTAAAGACCAGATTCACCAGACCGAAGTGATGCCCAAAGGGTGACCAGAGTCACCAGGTAAGGGTGAGTCACAGAGGGGGAACCTGAGTAACCAGTTTAGTTTGAGGCCCAGATTGGACCAGAGGTCCCTGGTCCAAGTGAGGCCCAGGTGTGGAATAGAGTATCCAGGTCCCAATGATGCCTGGGTGAGGACCAGAGTCACTAGGGCCATGCAGGCCCAGATGGGGAACAGAATCACTAGGTCCTGGTGAGGCATAGATAAGACCACAGTCAGCAGTATCAGGTGAGCCCCTTGTGGGAACCAGAGCCACTCTAACAAGCTGAGTTTCAGGTCCATGTGAGGCCCACGTGAGGACCCGATTCATCATGTCCAATTGAGGCATAGCTGGGGACAAGTGTCACCAGGTCTGGGTGCGGCCTAGGTGGGGCAAGATTCAGCAGTTCTGATTTAGGTCAAAGTGGGGTCGAGAGACACCAGGTCAGGTGAGGCCAAACTGAGTATCAGAGTCACCAGATCCAGGTGAGGTCCATGTTGGAAAGAGAGTCACCACGTCCAGGAGAGGTCCAGGTGGGGACCAGAGTCACCAGATCCAGGTGAAGTCCAGTGGGGACCAGTAACCAGATCGAGGTGAAGCCCAGGTGGGGAACAGAGTCACTAGGTCCAGATGAGGCCCAGGTGTGGACCAGAGTTACCAGGTACACGTGAGGCCCCGGTGGGGATCAGAGGCAATAGGTCCATGTGAGGCCGGCATGGGGACCATGGGCAACAGGTCTACTTGAGGCCCAGGTGTGGAACACAGTCCGCAGGTCCAGGTGAGTCCCCGGTGGTGACAAGGGTCACCACGTCCAGGTGAGGCCCAGGTGGGGACCAGGATCACTAGGTACAGGGGAGGCCCTTGAAAGAACCAGAGTCAACAGTTCGAGTTCAGGCGCAGGTGGCAATAACGGTCAGCACATCCAAATCAGGCCAAAGCGGGGTTCACAGTCACTAGGGCACAGTGAGACCCAGAGGGGGACCAGAGTCACCTGGTCCAGGTGAGGTCCAGTTGTGGAACACAGTCACCGGGTCCAAATTTTGCCCAGTTGAGGACCATGGTCAACAGGGCCAGGTGAGGCCCAGATGGGGACCGGAGTCTCCAAATCCAGGTGAAGCCCAGGTGGGGACCACAGTCACCAGATCCAGGGTAGTCTCGAGTGCAGACCAGAATCACCAGGTCCAGGTGAGGTGCAGGTGGCAACCACACTCACCAGGTTTCGGTGAGGCCCTGGTGGGGACCAGAGTCACGAGGTACATGAGAACCTAGAAACACTGCAGTCACCAGGTCCACGTGATGTCCATGTGGGAACGAGAATCACCAGTTATAGGTGAGGACCAGGTAGGGATCCGACTCACCCTGTCCAGGTGAGACCCAAGTGGGAACCAGTGTCAGCATGTCCAGGTGTGGCCCAGGCGAAGACCAGAGTTAATATGTCTGGCTGGGTCACTGTTAGTGAACAGTGTAACCATATCCTGATGCTACCCTGGTGGGTACCAGAGACATCAGGACCTGGTGAGGTTCAGGTGGGACCAGAGACATGAGGTCCAGGTGAGGTCTCGATGGGAACCACAGTCACCAGGTCAGGTGAGGCCATGCTTAGTATCAGAGTCACCAGTTACAGGTGAGGCCCAGGTGGAGCCAGAGTCACCTGGTACAGAAGAGGTCAAAGTCAGGACCAGAGTTACCAGGATCAGGTCAGTCCCAGTGGGGAATAGAGTAAGCATGTGCGATGATGCCCAGGTAGAAAGAGACAGCAGGTCCAGATGAGTCGCAAGTGGGGAGCATATTCACTAGGTCCCAGTGAGGCCCAGTTGAGGATCAGAGTCAACAGGTCGAGTTGAGGCCTAGAGGGGTACCAGATTCACCTGGTCTAGGTGTCATCCAGTTTGGGACCAGAGTCACTATGTCAGGGTGAGGCCCAGAGGGGATCCAGAGTCATCATGTCCAGGTGAGGCTCAGGTGTGGAACAGGGTATCCAAGTCATAATGGTCCACAGGTTTGGACCAGAATCACCATATCTGGGTGAGGCCCAGTAAGGATCAGACTCACCACTCTCAAGTGAGGCCAAGAAGTAGTCCATAGGAATCAGGTCCAGGTGGGTAACAAAGTCACCAGGATGGGTGAGTCCCAGATCGGGACCAGATTCACCAGGTTCAGGTGATTCCCAGGTGGTGACCAGAGTTACCAGTTCCGGGTGAGGACCAGATAAGGACCAGATTCACCAGTTCCAAGTGATGCCCACGGGGTCCTGTGTCACCAGGTATGGGTGAGGCCCAGGTGGCAACCCCACTCACCAGGTCCAGTTGAGTCCAACCTGTAGGCCATGCACTGAAACAATGTCCCGATGATGCCCAGGTGGAGAACAGAGTCACCAGGTCCAAATGATGCCCAGATGAAGCATATTCACTAGGTCCAGATGAGGCCCACTTGAGGACCAGTGTCACCAGATCTTGGTGAGGTCTAGAGTGGTACCAGAATTACCTGCACCAAGTGACATCCAGATGGGGAGCAGAGTCACCAGGTCAGGGTGAGGCCCAGAGCGGTTCCAGAGTCATCATGTCCAGGTGAGTCTCATGTGTGGAACAGAGTCACCAGGTACCAATGATGCCCAGGTGAAGACCAGAGTCACCAGGTCTGGGTGACGCGCAGATAGGATCAGAGTCACCAGTTCCAGGTGAGGCCAAGAAAGTGTCCACAGCAATCAGGTCCAGGTGGGGAACAAAGTCACCAGGACTCGATGAGGCCCAGATGGGGACCAGATTCACCAGGTCCAGGTGAGGCCCACGTGGGGACCAGAGTCCCCGGGTCTGGGAGAGGACCAGGTAATTACCAGATCCAGCAGGACCAAGAGGCCCCCATGGGGACCTGAGTCACCAGGTATGGGTGAGGCCCTGGTGGTAACCCCACTCACCAGGTCCAGGTGAGGCCCAGGTATATAAGAGAGTATCCAGGTCCCAATGATGCCGTGGTAAGGACCAGAGTTAACAGGTCCAGGAGAGGCCCAATATGGATCAGAATCATTGTGTCCAGGTGGGTCCAGATGGAGACCACAGGAACCAAGTCCAGGAGAGCTCCATATGGGAACCAGAGCCACCAGAATCAGGTGAGGTCCAGGTGGGAACACAGTCACAAGGTCCAGGTGAGGCGCAGGTGGCAACAGGATTCACTAAGTCCAGGTGAGAATCAGGTGGCGACCAGTCACCAGATCCACGTGCAGACAACTTCAGGACCAGATTCACCAAGCCCAAGTGAAGCCCAAGGGGTGACCAGAGTCACCAGGTAAGGGTGATACCCAGAGGGGGAACCAGAGTAACCACTTTAGTTTGAGGCCCAGAAGGGGACCAGAGGTCCCTGGTCTAAGTGAGGCCCAGGTGTGGAATAGAGAATTCAGGTCCCAATGATGCCTGGATGAGGACCAGAGTCATTAGGGCCATGCAGGCACCGATGGGGAACAGACTCACTAGGTCCTGGTGAGGCATAGAATAAGATCACAGTCACCAGTACAGGTGAGCCTGTTGTGGGAACCAGAGCCACTCGATCCAGCTGAGTCCCAGGTCCATGTGAGGCCCACATGAGGACCAGATTCATCAGGTCGAATTGAGGCGTAGCTGGGGACAAGTGTCACCAGGTCTGGGTGCGGCCTAGGTGGGGCAAGATTCAGCAGTTCTGAGTTAGGTCAAAGTGGGGACGAGAGACACCACTGTTGAAGTATCACAACTGTTCGTGGTCAGGCGCAGGTGGCAACCAGGGTCAGCAGGTCCAAGTAAGGCCAACGTGGGGTTCACAGTCACTAGGGCACGGTGAGACCCAGAGGGGGATCAGAGTCACCTGGTCCAGGTGAGGTCCAGTTGTGGAACACAGTCACCGGGTCCCAATTTGCCCAGTTGTGGACCATGGTGAACAGGGCCAGGTGAGGCCCAGATGGGGACCCGAGTAACCAAATCCAGGTGAAGCCCAGGTGGGGACCACAGTCACCAGATCCAGTGTAGTCTCAGGTGCAGACCAGAATCACCAGGACCAGGTGAGGTGCAGGTGGTAACCACACTCACCAGATCCCGGTGAGGCCTTGGTGGGGACCAGAGTCACGAGGTACATGAGAAGCTAGAAACACTGCAGCCACCAGGTGCACATGATATCCATGTGGGAACGAGAATCACCAGTTACAGTTGAGGAACAGGTGGGGATCCTACTCACCATGTCCAGGTGAGACCAGGTGGGAACCAGTGTCACCATGTCCAGGTGTGGCCCAGGGGAAGACCAGAGTTAATAGGTCCGGCTGGGTCACTGTTAGTGAACAGTGTAACCATATCCTGATGCTACACAGGTGGGTACCAGTGACACCAGGTACTGGTGAGGCCCAGGTGGGATCAGAGACATGAGGTACAGGTGAGGTCCCGATGGGAACCACAGTCACCAGGTCAGGTGAGGCCATGATTAGGATCAGAGTTACTAGTTACAGGTGAGGCCCAGGTGGAGCCAGAGTCACCTGGTACAGAAGAGGCCAAAGTCAGGACCAGAGTTACCTGGACCAGGTCAGTCCCAGTGGGGAATAGAGTAACCATGTCCCGATGATGACCAGGTAAAACCAGAGTCACCAGGTCCAGATGAGGCGCAGGTGGGGAGCATGTTCACTAGGTCCCGGTGAGGCCCAGTTGAGGACCAGAGTCACCAGGTCAAGTTGAGGCCTAGATGGGTACCAGATTCACCTGGTCTAGGTGATATCCAGATGGGGACCAGAGTCACCATGTCAGGCTGAGTCCCAGAGGGGATGCAGAGTCATCAGTCCAGGTAGGCTCAGGTGTGGAACAGAGTATCCAGGTCATAATGGTCCACAGGTGAGGACTAGAGTCACCAGATCTGGGTGAGGTCCAATTAAGAGCAGAGTCACCAGTTCCAGGTGAGGCCAAGAAGGAGTCCACAGCAATTTTGTCCACGTGGGGAACAAAGTCACCAGGTCTTGATGATGCCCAGATGGGGACCAGATTCACCAGGTCCTCGTGATTCCCAGGTGGTGAACAGAGTTACGAGTTCAGGGTGAGGACCAGGTAAGGACCAGATTCACCAGGTCCAAGAGGCCCATGTGTGGACCTGAGTCTCCAGGTATGGGTGAGGCCCAGGTGGCAACCCCACTCACCAGGTCCAGGTGAGGCCAACCTGCAGGCCATGCAGAGGAACCGTGTTCCGATGATGCCCAGGTAGGGCCCAGATTCACCAGGTCCAGGTGAGGCCAAAAATGAGTCCACAGCAATCAGTTCCAGGAGGGGAACAAAGTCACCAGGACTGGGTGAGGCCCAATGGGGACCAGAATCACAATGTCCAGGTGATTCCCAGGTGATGACCAGAGTTACCGGTTCCGGGTGAGGACAAGGGAAGGACCAGATTCACCACGTCCAAGTGAGGCCCACATGAGGACCACATTCATCAGGTCGAATTGAGGCATAGCAGGGGACAAGATTCACCAGGTCTGGGTGCGGCCTAGGTGGGGCAAGATTCAGCAATTCTGAGTTAGGTCAAAGTGGGGATGAGAGACACCAGGTCCAGGTGAGGCCAAAGAGAGGACCAGAGTCACCAGATCCAGGTGAGGTCCATGTTGGAAAGAGAGTCACCAGGTCCAAGACAGGTCCAGGTGGGGACCAGAGTCACCAGATACAGGTGAAGTCCAGATGGGGACCAGAGTCACCAGATCCAGGTGAAGCCCAGGTGGGGACCAGAGTCACTAGGTCCAGATGAGGCCCAGGTGAGGATCAGAGTTACCAGGTACACGAGAGGCCCTGGTGGGGATCAGAGGCAACAGGTCCATGTGAGTCCAGCTTGGGGCTATGGTCAAGAAGACTACTTGAGGCCCAGGTCTGGAACCCCGTAAGAAGGTCCAGGTGAGTCCCTGGTTGGGACAAGAGTCACCAAGTCCAGGTGAGTCCCAGGTGGGGACCAGGTTCACCAGGTCCAGGGGAGGCCCTTGAAAGAACCAGAGTCAACATTTCGAGGTCAGGCGCAGGTGGCAACCAGGGTCAGCAGGTCCAAGTCAGGTCAAAGTGGGGCTCACAGTCACTAGGGCACGGTGAGACCCAGAGGGGGACCAGAGTCTCCTGGTCCAGGTGAGGTCCAGTTGTGGAACACAGTCACCGGGTCCTAATTTTGCCCAGTTGAGGACCATGGTCAACAGGGCCAGGTGAGGCACAGATGGGGACCGGAGTCCCCAAATCCAGGTGAAGCCCTGGTGGGTAACACAGTCACCAGATCCAGGGGAGTCTCAGGTGCAGACCAGAATCAACAGGTCCAGGTGAGGTGCAGGTGGCAACCACACTCACCAGTTCCGGGTGAGTCCCTGGTGTGGACCAGAATCACGAGGTACATGAGAAGCTAGAAACACTGCAGCCACCAGGTCCACATGATGTCCATGTGGGAACGAGAATCACCAATTACAGGTGAGGACCAGGTGGGGATCCGACTCACCATGTCCAGGTCAGACCCAGGTGGGAACCAGTGTCAACATGTCCAGGTGTGGCCCAGGTGAAGTCCAGAGTTAATAGGTCCGGCTGGGTCACTGTTAGTGAACAGTGTAACATTATCCTGATGCTACCCAGGTGGGTACCAGAGACACCAGATCCGGAGAGGCCCAGGTGGGACCGAGGTATGAGTTCCAGGTGAGGTCCCGATGGGATCCACAATCAGCAGGTCAGGTGAGGCCATTCTTAGGATCAGAGTCACCAGTTACAGTTGAGGCCCAGGTGGAGCCAGAGTCACCTGGTACCGAAGAGGCCAAAGTCAGGATCAGAGTTACCACGAAGAGGTCAGTCCCAGTGGGGATTAGAGTATCCATGTCCCGATGATGCCCAGGTAGAACCAGAGTCACAGGTCCAGATGAGGTGCAGGTGGGGAGCATATTCACTAGGTCCCGGTGAGCCCAAATTGAGGACCAGAGTCACCAGGTCTAGTTGAGGCCTAGAAGGGTATCAGATTCACCTGGTCTAGGTGACATCCAGATTGGGACCAGAGTCACCATGTCAGGGTGAGGCCCAGAGGGGATCCAGAGTCATCATGTCCTGGTGAGGCTCAGGTGTGGAACAGGGTATCCAGGTCATAATGGTCCACAGGTTTGGACCAGAGTCACCATATCTGGGTGAGGCCCAGTAAGGATCAGACTCACCACTTTCAAGTGAGGCCAAGAAGGAGTCCACAGGAATCAGGTCCAGGTGGGTAACAAAGTCACCAGGACTGGGTGAGGCCCAGATCGGGACCAGATTCACCAGGTTCAGGTGATTCCCAGGTGGTGACCAGAGTTACAGTTCCGGGTGAGGACCAGGAAAGGACCAGATTCACCAGTTCCAAGTGATGCCCATGAGGGGACATGTGTCACCAGGTATGGGTGAGGCCCAGGTGCAACCCCACTCACCAGGTCCAGGTGAGTCCAACCTGAAGGCCATGCAGTGAAACCATGTCCCGATGATGCGCAGGTGGAGACCAGAGTCACCAGGTCCAAAAGATGCCCAGATGAAGCATATTCACTAGGTCCAGGTGAGGCCCAGTTGAGGACCAGAGTCACCAGATCTTGTTGAGGCCTAGAGTGGTACCAGAAACACACGGACCAGGTGACATCCAGATGGGGACCAGTGTCACCAGGTCAGGGTGAGGCCCAGAGAGGTTCCAGAGTCATCATGTAGGTGAGGCTCATGTGTGGAACAGAGTCACCAGGTACCAATGATGCCCAGGTGAGGACCAGAGTCACCAGATCTGGGTGACGGGCAGATGGGATCAGAGTCACCAGTTCCAGGTGAGGCCAAGAAGGAGTCCACAGCAATCAGGTCCAGGTGGGGAACAAAGTCACCAGGATTGGGTGAGGCCCAGATGGTGACCAGATTCACCAGGTCAGGTGAGGCCCAGCTGTTGACCAGAGTCCCCGGGTCTGGGAGAGAACCAGTAAGGACCAGATTCACCAGGTCCAAGAGGCCCACGCGGGGACCTGAGTCACCAGGTATGGGTGAGGCCCAGGTGGCAACCTCACTCACCAGGTCCAGGTGAGGCCAACAGCAGGCCAGAGTCACCAGATCCAGGTGAGGCTCTAGTGGGGACTGGAGTCACCAGGTAAATATGAGTCTACAAGAACAAGACAGTCACCAGGTCCAGGTGTGCTTCATGTGTGAAGGAGAGTCACGAAGTCCAGGTGAACCCAGGTGGGGACCACAGTCACCAGGTCCAGACTGAGGCCTAGGTGGCGGGACCAGTGTCATCAGGACCAGTTGAGGCCAAAGTGTGGAGCAAAGTTATCATGTCCAGGTGAAGCTCAGGTGGGGAACAGATTAACCATGTCCCATTGATGCCAGGTGGGAAAAGAGTCACAAGGTCCAGCCGAGGCCTAAGTGAGGAGTAGATTCACCAGGTCCCATTGAGGCCCAGTTGAGGACCAGTGTACCCAGCTCCGGGTGAGTCTCAGAGGGGGCCCAAATCACCGGTTCTGGTGATATCCTGATGGGAACCAGAGTCACCATGTCAGGGTGAGGCCCAGAGGGGATCCAGAGTCATCATGTCCAGGTGAGGCTCAGGTGTGAAACAGAGTATCCAGGTCATAATGGTCCACAGGAGAGGACCAGAGTCACCATTTCTGGATGAGGCCCAGCTACGATCAAAGTCACCACTTCCCGGTGAGGCTAAGAAGGAGTCCACAGGAATCAGGTCCAGGTGGGGAACAAAGTCACCAGGACTGGGTGAGGCCCAGATGGGGATCAGATTCACCAGGCCCAGGTGATTCCCAGGTGATGACCAGAGTTACCAGTTCCGGGTGAGGACAACGTAAGGACCAGATTCACCAGGTCCAAGTGAGGCCCACGTGGGGACCTGTGTCACCAGGTATGGGTGAGGCTCAAGTGGCAACCCCACTCACCAGGTCCAGGTGAGGCCACCCTGCAGACAATGCAGAGGTAGAGTGTCCCGATGATGCCCAGGTAGGGACCTGAGTTACAAGGTGCTGGTGAGGCCACCTTGCAGGCCATGCAGTGGAACCATGTCCCGATGATGCCCAGGGAGGGACCAGAGTCACCAGGTCCAAATGAGGCCCAGATGGATCATATTTACTAGGTCCAGGTGAGGCCCAGTTGAGGACCAGGGTCACCAGATCTGGTTGAATCCTAGAGGGGTATTAGAATCACCTGTTCCAGGTGACATCCAGATGGGGACCAGGGTCACCAGGTCAGGGTTAGGCCCAGAGAGCTTCCAGAGTCATCACGTCCAGGTGAGGCTCAGGTGTGGAACAGAGTAACCAGGTACCAATGATGCCCAGGTGAGGACCAGAGTCACCAGGTCTGGGTGACGCACAGATAGGATAAGAGTCACCAGTTCCAGGTGAGGCCAAGAAAGAGTCCACAGCAATCAGGTCCAGGTGGGGAACATAGTCACCATGACTGGGTGAGGCCCAGATGGGGACCAGATTCACCAGGTCCAGGTGAGTTCCAGTTGGTGACCAGAGTCCCCGGGTCTGGGAGAGTACCAGGTAAGGACCAGATTCACCAGGTCCAAGTGAGGCCCACGTGAGGACCTGAGTCACCAGGTATGGGTGAGGCCCAGGTGGCAACCCCACTCACCAGGTCCAGGTGAGACCAACCGGCAGGCCAGGCTCACCAGATCCTGGTGAGGCCCTAGTGAGGACCGGAGTCACCAGGTATATGAGAGTCCACAAGGATACCACAGTCACCAGGTCCAGGTGTGGTTTATGTGGGAACGAGAGTCACCAGGTCCAGGTGAGAACCATGTGGGGACCACAGTCACCAGGTCCACATTGAGGCCTAGGTGGGGGGACCAGAGTCATCAGGACAAGTTGAGGTAAAGTGAGGGGCAAAGTTCTCATGTCCAGGTGAGTCCCAGGTGGGGAACATAGTAACCATGTCCCATTGATTCCAGGTGGGAAAAGAGTCACAAGGTCCAGACGAGGCCTAAGTGAAGAGTAGATTCACCAGGTCCTGTTGAGGGCCAGTTGAGGACCGGTGTCCCCAGCTCCGGGTGAGTCCCAGACGGGGACGAGAGTCACCCGATTCTGGTGATATCCAGGTGGGGACCACAGTCACCACGTCAGGGTGAGGCACAGAGGGGGACGAGAATCACTAGGTCCAGGTGAGGCCCCGATATGGAACTGAGAAACCAGGTCCCATGATTCCCAAATGAGGACCTGAGTCACCAGGTCCAGGTGAGGTCCCTGTGGGAACCAGTCACCTCGTCCCGGGGAGGCCCAGGTGGGACCACAGTCACCAGTTCCAGGTGAGGCCCAGGTATATAAGAGAGTATCCAGGTCCCAATGATGCCCAGGTAAGGACCAGAGACAACAGGTCCAGGAGAGGCCCAAATATGGATCAGAGTCATTGTGTTCCAGGTGAGGCCAGATGGAGACCAGAGGAACCAGGTCCAGAGAGCCCATATGGGAACCAGAGCCACCAGATCCAGGTGAGGTCCAGGTGGGACCACAGTCATAGGTCCAGGTGAGGCGCAGGTGGCAACAGGATTCACCAAGTCCAGGTGAGGCCCAGGTGGCGACCAGTCACCATCCATGTGCGGACCAGCTAAGGACCAGACTCACCAGGCCCAGGTGACGCCCAAGGGTCGACCAGAGTCACCAGGTAAGGGTGAGGTTCAGAGGCGAACCAGAGAAACCAGTTTAGTTTGTTGCACAGAATGGGACCAGAGGTCCGTGGTCAAAGTGAGGCCCAGGTGTGGAATAGAGTATCCAGGTCCCAATGATGCCTGGGTGAGGACCAGAGTCACTAGGGCCATGCAGGCCCAGATGGGGAACAGAATCACTATGTCCTGTTGAGGCATAGAATAAGACCACAGTCACCAGTATCAGGTGAGCCCCTTTTGGGAGCCAGAGCCACTGTATCCAGCTGAGTCCGAGGACATGTGAGGTCCACGTGAGGACCAGATTCATCAGGTCGAATTGAGGAATAGCTGGGGACAAGAGTCACCAAGTCTGTGTGCGTATTATGTGGGGCAAGATTCAGCAGTTCTGAGTTAGGTCAAAGTGGGCACGAGAGACACCTGGTCCAGGACAGCTCTAGGTGGGGACCAGAGTCTCCAGATCCAGGTGAGGTCCATGCTGGAAAGAGAGTCAACAGGTCCAGGAGAGGTCCAGGTAGGGACCAGAGTCACCAGATCCAGGTGAAGTCCATGTGAGGACCAGAGTCACCAGATCCAGGTGAAGCCCAGGTGGGGACGAGAATCACTAGGTCCAGTTGAGTCCCAGGTGAGGACCAGATTTACCAGGTACACCTAGGCCCGGGTGGGGATCAGTGGCAACAGGTCCATGTGAGGCCGGCTTGGGGACCATGGACAACAGGACTACTTGAGGCCCAGGTGTGGAACACAGTAAGCAGGTCCAGGTGAGTCCCCGGTGGTGACAAGTGTCACCACGTCCAGGTGAGGCCCAGGTGGGGACCAGGATCACCAGGTACAGGGGAGGCCATTGAAGTCCCAGAGTCAACAGTTCGAGGAGAGGCGCAGGTGGCAACCAGGTTCAGCAGGTCCAAGTCAGGCCAAAGTGGGGTTCACAGTCACTAGGGCACGGTGAAACCCAGAGGGGGACCAGAGTCACCTGGTCAGTGTGAGGTCCAGTTGTGGAACACAGTCACCGGGTTCCAATTTTCCCAGTTGAGGACCACGGTCAACAGGGCCTGGTGAGGACCAGATGGAGACTTGAGCCCCAAATACAAATGAAGACAAGAACGGGACCACAGTCACTAGGTCCAGGGTAGTCTCAGGTGCAGACCAGAATCACCAGGTCAAGGTGATGTGCAGGTGGCAACCACACTCACCAGGTCCCGGTCAGGCCCTGGTGGAGACCAGAGTCACGAGGTACATGAGAAGCTAGAAACACTGCAGACACCAGGTTCACATCATGTCCATGTGGGATCGAGAAACACCAGATACAGGTGAGGACCACGTGGGGATCCAACTCACCATGTCCAGGTGAGACCCAGGTGGGAACCAGTGTCACCATGTCCAGGTGTGGCCCAGGTGAAGACCAGAGTTAATAGGTCCGGCTGGGTCACTGTTAGTGAACAGTGTAACCATATCCTGATGCTACCCAGGTTGGTACCAGAGACACCAGGTCCTGGTGAGACCCAGGTGGGACCAGAGACATGAGGTCCAGGTGAGGTCTCGATGTGAACCACAGTCACCAGGTCAGGTGAGGCCATGCTTAGGATCAGAGTCACCAGTTACAGGTGAGGCCCAGGTGGAGCCAGAGTCACCTGGTAGAGAAGGGGCCAAAGTGAGGACCAGAGTTACCAGGATCATGTCAGTCCCAGTGGGAAATAGAGTAACCATGTCTCGATGATGCCCAGGTAGAACCAGAGTCACCAGGTCCAGATGAGTCGCAAGTGGGGAGCATGTTCACTAGGTCCCCGTGAGGCCCAGTTCAGGACCAGAGTCACCAGGTCAAGTTGAGGCCTGGAGGGATACCAGATTCACCTAACCTAGGTGACATCCGGATGTGGACCAGAGTCGTCATGTCAGGGTGAGGACCAGAGGGGATCCAGAGTCATTATGTCCAGGTGAGGCTCAGGAGTGGAACAGAGTATCCAGGTCATAGTGGTCCATAGGTGAGGACCAGAGTCACCAGATCTGGGTGAGGCCCAGTTAGGATCAGAGTCACCAGATCCAGGTGAGGCCAAGAAGGAGTCCACAGCAATCAGGTCCAGGTGGGGTGACAAAGTCACCAGGACTGGATGAGGACCAGATGGGGACCAGATTAACCAGGTTCATGTGATTCCCAGGTGGTGACCCGAGTTAGGAGTTCCGGGTGAGGACTAGGTAAGGACCAGATTCACCAGGCCCAAATGAGGCCCACGTGGGGACCTGTGTCACCAGGCATGTGTGAGGCCAAGGTGACAACGCCACTCACCAGGTCCAGGTGAGGCCCACCTGCAGGCCATGCAGAGGAACCATGTCCCGATGATGCCCAGGTAGGGACTAGAATTACCAGGTCCATGTGAGGCCCAGATGGAGCATATTCACTAGGTCCAGGAGAGGCCCAGTTGAGGACCAGAGTCACCAGATCTGGTTGAGGCCGAGAGGGGTACCAGAATCACCTGGTCCAGGTGACATCCAGATGGAGACCAGAGTCACCAGGTCAGGGTTAGGCCCAGAGTGGTTCAAGAGTCCAGAGCCTCATGTGCAGGTGAGGCTAAGTGTGGAACAGAGTCACCAGATCCAGGTGAGGCCCTAGAGGGGAACGGAGTCACCAGGTAAATGTGAGTCTACAAGGACACCACAGTCACAAGGTCCAGGTGTGGTTCATGTGGGAACGAGAGGCACCAGGTCAAGGTGAGACCCAGATGGGGACTACAGTCACCAGGTCCAAATTGAGGCGTTGGTGGGGGGACCAGAGTCATCAGGACCAGTTGAGGCCGAAGTGTGGAGCAAAGTTATCATGTCCAGGTGAGGCCCAGGTGGGGAACAGAGTAACCATGTCTCATTGATGCCAGGTTGGATAAGAGTCACAAGGTCCAGACGAGGCCTAAGTGAGGAGTAGATTACCAGATCCTGTTGAGCCCACTTGAGGACCAGTGTCCCCAACTCTGTGTGAGTCCCAGAGGGGGACCAGAGTCACCCGGTTCTGGTGATATCCAGGTGGGGACAAGACTCACCACGTCAGCGTGAGGCCCAGAGGGGGAGTAGATCACTAGGTCCAGGTGAGGCCCCGATGTGGCACTGAGATACCAGGTCCCATGTTGCCCATTTGAGGACCTGAGTCACCAGGTCCAGGTGAGGTCCCTGTGGGAACCAGTGACCTCATCCAGATGAGGCCCAGGTGGAACCACAGTCACCAGGTCCAGGTGAGGCCAACATGCAGGCCATGCAGTGAAACCATGTCCCGATTATGCCCAGGTAGGGACCAGAGTTATCAGGTCCAGGTGAGGCCAACCTGCAGGTCATGCAGTGGAACCATGTCCCCATGATGCTCAGGTAGGGACCAGAGTCACCAGGTCCAAAAGAGGCCCAGATGGAGCTTATTCACTAGGTCCAGGTGAGGCCCTTTGAGGACCAGAGTCACCAGACCTGGTTGAGGCCTAGAGAGGTACCAGAATCACTTGGTCCAGGTGACATCCAGATGGGGACCAGAGTCACCAGGTTAGGTTGAGTCCCAGGGAGCTTCCAGAGTTAAAATGTCCAGGGGAGCCTCAGGAGTGAAACAGAGTCACCAGGTACCAATGATGCCCAGGTGAGGATCAGAGTAACCAGGTACACCTGAGGTCCCGGTGGGGATCAGAGGCAACAGGTCCATGTGAGGCCGGCTTGGGGACCATGGTCAACAGGTCTATTGAGGCCCAGGTGTGGAACACAGTAAGCAGGTCCAGGTGAGTCCCGGTGGTGAAAAGAGTCACCACGTCCAGTTGAGGCCTAGTTGGGGACCAGGATCACTAGGTACAGGGGAGGCCCTTGAAAGAACCAGAGTCAACAGTTCGAGGTCAGGCGCAGGTGGCAACCACGGTCAGCTGGTCCAAGTCAGGCCAAAGTGGGGTTCACAGTCACTAGGGCACAGTGAGACCCAGAAGGGGACCAGAGTCACATGGTCCAGGTGAGGTCCAGTTGTGGAACACAGTCACCGGGTCCCTATTTTGCCCCGGTGGGGACCATGCACAACAAGGCCAGGTGAGGCCCAGGTGGGGACCGGAGTCCCCAAATCCATTGAAGCCCAAGTGGGGACCACAGTCACCAGATCCAGGGTAGTCTCGGGGGCAGACCAGAATCACCAGGTCCAGGTGAGGTGCAGGTGACAACCACACTCACCAGGTCCGGGTGAGGCCCTGGTGGGGACTAGTGTCACGAGGTACATGAGAAGCTAGAAACACTGTAGCCACCAGGTCCACATGATGTCCATGTGGGAACGAGAATCACCAGTTAAAGGTGAGGACCAGGTGGGGATCCGTCTCAACATGTCCAGGTGAGACCCAGGTGGGAACCAGTGTCAGCATGTCCAGGTGTGGCCCAGGTGAACAACAGAGATAATAGCTCCGGGTGGGTCTCTGATAATGAACAGTGTAACCATATCCTGAAGTTACGCAGTTGACACCAGAGACACCAGGTCATGGTGAGGCCTAGGAGGGACCAGAGACATGAGGTCCAGAAGGTCCCGATGGGAACCACAGTCACCAGTTCAGGTGAGGCCATGCTTAGGATCAGAGTCACCAGTTACAGGTGAGGCCCAGGTTGAGCCAGAGTCACCTGGTACAGAAGAGGCCAAAGTCAGGACCAGAGTTACCAGGATCAGGTCAGTCCCAGTGGGGAATAGAGTAACCATGTCCCGATGATGTCCAGGTAGAACCAGAGTCACCAGGTCCAGATGAGGAGCAGTTGGGGAGCATCATCACTAGGTCCCAGTGAGGCCCAGTTGAGGACCAGAGTCACCAGGTCAAGTTGAGGCCAAGAGGGCTACCAGATTCACCTGGTCTAGGTGACTTCCAGATGGGGACCAGAGTCACCATGTCAGGCTGAGGCCCAGAGAGGTTCCAGAGTCATCATGTCCAGGTGAGGCTCAAGTGTGGAACAGAGTAACCAGGTGCCAATGATGCACAGGTGAGGACCAGAGACACCAGATCTGGGTGACGTGCAGATACGATCAGACTCACCAGTTCCACGTGAGGCCAAGAAACAGTCCACAGCAATCAGGTCCAGGTGGAGAACAAAGTCACCAAGACTGGGTGAGGCCCAGATGGGGACCAGATTCACCAGGTCCAGGTGATTCCAAGGTGGTGACAAGGGTTACTAGCTCCGGGTGAGGACCAGGTAAGGACCAGATTCACCAGGTCGAAGTGAGGCCCACGGGGGACCTGTGTCACCAGGTATGGGTGAGGCCCAGGTGGCAAGCCCACTCACCACGTCCAGGTGAGGCCAACCTGCAGGCCATGCAGAGGAACCGTGTCCCGATGATGCCCAGGTAGGGACCAGAGGTACGAGGTCCAGGTGACGCCAACCTGCAGGCCATGCAGAGGAACTGGGTCCCGATGATGCCCAGGTAGGGACCAGAGTTACCAGGTCAAGAAGAGGCCAACCTGAAGACCTTATGTGGAACCATGTCCCTATGTAGCCCACGTAGGGACCAGAGTAACCAGGTCAAAATGAGGCCCAGATGGAGCATATTCACTAGGTCCAGGTGAGGCCCAGTTGAGGACCAGAGTCACCAGATCTGGTTGAGGCCGAGAGGGGTACCAGTATCACCTGGTCCAGGTGACATCCACATGGGGACCAGAGTCACCAGGTCAGGGTGAGGCACAGAGTGGTTCGAGAGTCATCATATCCAGCTGAGGCTCAGCTGTGGAACAGAGTCACCAGGTACCAATGATGCCCAGGTGAGGACCAGAGTCACCAAATCTGGGTGACGCGCAGATAGGATCAGAGGCACCAGGTCCAGGTGAGGCCAAGAAAGAGTCCACAGCAATCAGGTCCAGGTGGGGACAAAGTCACCAGGACTGGGTGAGGGCCAGATGGGGACCAGATTCACCAGGTCCAGGTGAAGCCCAGGTGGCGACCAGTCACCACATCCAGGTGCGGACCATCGAAGGACCAGATTCACCAGGCCCAAGTGAAGACCAATGGCTGACCAGAGTCACCAGGTAAGGGTGAGGCCCCGAGGGGAACCAGAGTAACCAGTTTAGTTTGAGGCCCAGAATGGGACCAGAGGTCCCTTGTCAAAGTGAAGCCCAGGTGTGGAATAGAGTATCCAGGTCCCAATGATGCCTGGGTGAGGACCAGAGTCACTAGGGCCATGCAGGCCCAGATGGGGAACAGAATCACTATGTCCTGTTGAGGCATAGAATAAGACCACAGTCAGCAGTATCAGGTGAGCCCCTTGTGGGAACCAGAGCCACTCTATCCATCTGAGTCCCAGGTCCATGTGAGGCCCACGTGAGGACCAGATTCATCAGGTCGGATTGAGACATAGCTGGGGACAAGAGTCACCAGTTCTGGGTGCGGCCTAAGTGGGGCAAGATTCATCAGTTCTGAGTAGTTCAAACTGGGGATGAGAGACCCCAGGTCCAGGTGAGGCCAAACTGAGGACCAGAGTCACCAGATCCAGGTGAGGTCCATGTTGGAAAGAGAGTCATCAGGTCCAGGAGAGGTCCAGTTGGGGACCAGAGTCACCAGATCCAAGTGAAATCAAGGTGGGGACCAGAGTCACCAGATCCAGGTGAAGCCCAGACAGGGATCAGAGTCACCAGATCCAGGTAAAGCCCAGGTGGGGACCAGAGTCACTAGGTCCAGATGAGGCCAGGTGAGGACCAGAGTTACCAGGTACACGTGAGGCCCCGGTGGTGATCACAGGCAACAGGTTCATGTGAGGCCGGCTTGGGGACCATGGTCAACAGGTCTACTTGAGGCCCAGGTGTGGAACACAGTAAGCAGGTCCAGGTGAGTCCCCGGTGGTGACAAGAGTCACCACGTCCAGTTGAGACCCAGTTGGGTACCAGGATCACTAGGTACAGGGGAGGCCCTTGAAAGTACCAGAGTCAACAATTCGAGGTCAGGCACAGGTGGCAACCAGGGTCAGCAGGTCCAAGTCAGGCCAAAGCGGGGTTCACAGTCACTAGGGCACAGTGAGACCCAGAGGGGGACCAGGTCACGTGGTCCAGGTGAGGTCCAGTTGTGGATCACAGTCACCGGGTCCCAAATTTGCCCAGTTGAGGATCATGGTCAACAGGGCCAGGTGAGGCCCAGATGGGGACCGGAGTCCCCAAATCAAGGTGAAGCCCAGGTGGGGACCACAGTCACCAGATACAGGGTAGTCTCAGGTGCAGACCAGAATCACCAGGTCCTGGTGACGTGCAGGTGGCAACCACACTCACCAGGTCCCGGAGAGGCCCTGGTGCGGACCAGAGTCACGAGGTACATGAGAAGTTAGAAACATTGCAGCCACCAGGTCCATATGATGTCCATGTGGGAACGAGAATCACCAGTTACAGGTGAGGACCAGGTGGGGATCTGACTCACCATGTCCAGTTGAGACTCAGGTGGGAACCAGTGTCACCATGTCCAGGTGGGGCCCAGGTGAAGGCCAGAGTAAATAGGTCCAGCTGGGTCACTGTTATTGAACAGTGTAACCATATCCTCATGCTACCGAGGTGGGTACCGAGACACCAGGTCCTGTTGAGGCCCAGTTGGGACCAGAGACATGAGGGCCAGGTGAGGTCCCGATGGGAACCACAGTCACCAGGTCAGGTGAGGCCATGCTTAGGATCAGAGTCACCTGTTACAGGTGAGGCCCAGGTGGAGCCAGAGTCACCTGGTACAGAAGAGGCCAAAGTCAGGACCAGAGTTACCAGGATCAGGTCAGTCCCAGTGTGGAATAGAGGAACCATGTCCCGATGATGCCCAGGTAGAACCAGAGTCCCAGGGACCAGATTCACTATGTCTAGGTGATTCCCAGGTGATGACCAGAGTTACCAGTTCCGGGACAGGTAAGGACTAGATTCACCAGGTCCACGTGAGGCCCATGTTGGGACCTGTGTCACCAGGCATGGGAGAGGCTCAGGTGACAACCCCACTCACTAGGTCCAAGAGAGGCCAACGTGCAGGCCATGCCGAGGAACCATGTACCGATGATGCCCAGGTGGGGTCTAGAGTTATCAGGTCCAGGTGAGGCACAGATGCAGGCTATGCAGCAGAACCATGTCCGGATAAGGTCGAGGTAGGGATCAGAATCAACATGTGCAAATGAGGCGCAGGAGGGGAGCATATTCACTAGGTCCCGGTGAGGCCCAGTTGAGGACCAGAGTCACCAGGTCTAGTTGAGGCCTAGACGGGTACCAAATTCACCTGGTCTAGGTGACATCCAGATGGGGACCAGAGTCACCATGTCAGGGGGAGTCCCAGAGGGGATCCAGAGTCATCGTGTCCAGGTGATGCTCAGGCGTGGAACAGATTATCCAGGTCATAATGATCCACAGGTGAGGACCAGAGTCACCAGATCTGGGTGAGGCCCAGTTAGGATCAGAGTCACCAGTTCCAGGTGAGGCCAAGAAGGAGTCCACAGCAATCAGGCCCAGGTGGGGAACAAAGTCACCAGGACTGGGTGAGGCCCAGATGGGGAAGATTCACCAGGCCCAGGTGATTCCCAGGTGGTTACCAGGTTACCAGTTCCGGGTCAGGACCAGGTAAGGACCAGATTCACCAGGTCCAAGTGAGGCCCACGTGGGGACCTGTGTCACCAGGTATGCGTGAGGCCCAGTTGGCAACCCCACTCACCAGGTCCAGGTGAGGCCAACCTGCAGGCCATGCAGAGGAACCATGTCCCGATGATGCCAGGTAGGGACGAGAAATACCAGGTCAAGCTGAGGCCAACCTGCAGGCCATGCAGTGGAACCATGTCGCGATGATGCCCAGGTAGGGACCAGAGTCACCAGGTCCAAATTTGGCCCAGATGGAGCATATTCACTAGGTCCAAGTGAGGCCCAGTTGAGGACCAGAGTCACCATCTGGTTGAGGCCTAGAGGGGTACCAGAATCACCTGGTGCAGGTGACATCCAGATGGGTCCAGAGTCACCAGGTCAGGGTGAGGCCCAGAAAGGTTCCAGAGTCATCATGTCCAGGTGATGCTCAGGTGTGGAACAGAGGCACCAAGTACCAAAGATGCCCAGGTGAGGACCAGAGTCACCAGATCTGGGTGACGCGCAGATAGGATCATAGTCACCAGTTCCAGGTGAGGCCAAGAAAGAGTCCACAGCAATCAGGTCCAGGTGGGGAACATAGTCACCAGGACTGGGTGAGGGCCAGATGCGGACCAGATTCACCAGTTCCAGGTGAGGCCCAGGTGGTGACCAGAGTCCCCGGGTCTGGGAGAGGACCAAGTAAAGACCAGATTCACTAGGTCCAAGAGGCCCACGTGGGGACCTGAGTCACCAGTTATGGGTGAGTCCCAGGTGGCTACCCCACTCACCAGGTCCAGGGGAGGCCAACCTGCAGGCCAGAGTCACCAGATCCACGTGAGGCCCTAGTGGGCACCGGAGTCACCAGGTAAATGTGAGTCTACAAGAACACCACAGTCACCAGGTCCAGGTGTGGTTCATGTGGGAACGAGAGTCACCAGGTCCAGCTGAGACCCAGTTGGGGACAACAGTCACCAGGTCCAGATTGAGGCCTAGGTGGGGGGACCAGAGTCATCAGGACCAGTTGAGGCCAAACTGTGGAGCAAATTTATCATGTCCAGGTGAGACCCAGGTGGGGAACAGAGTAACCATGTCCCATTGATACCAGGTGGGAAAAGAGTCACAAGGTCCAGACGAGGCCTAAGTGAGGAGTAGATTCACCAGGTCCTGTTGAGGCCCAGTTGAGGACCAGTGTCCCCAGCTCCGGGTGTGTCACCCGGTTCTTGTGATATCCAGGTGGGGACAAGAGTCACCAGTCAGGGTGAGGCCCAGAGGGGGACGAGAATCACTAGCTCCAGGTGAGGCCCCGAGGTGGAACTGAGAAACCCGGTCCGATGATGCCCATATGAGGACCTGAGTCACCAGGTCGAGGTGAGGTCCCTGTGGGAACCAGTCACCTCGTCCAGGTGAGGGCCACGTGGGACCACAGTCACCAGGTCCAGGTGAGGCCCAGGTATATAAGAGAGTATCCAGGTCCCAATGATGCCCAGGAAAGGACCAGAGTCAACAGGTCCAGGAGAGGCCCAAATATGGATCACAGTCATTGTGTTCCAGGAGAGGCCCGATGGAGACCACAGGAACCAGGTCCAGGAGAGCCCCATATGGGAACCAGAGCCACCAGATCCAGGTGAGGTCCAGGAGGGACCACAGTCACAAGGTCCAGGTGAGGCGCAGGTGGCAACAGGATTCACCAAGTCCAGGTGAGGCCCAGGTGGCGACCAGTCACCAGATCCAGGTTTGGACCAGCTAAGGACCAGATTCACCAGGCCCAAGTGAAGCCCAAGGGGTTACGAGATCACCAGGTAAGGGTGAGGCCCAGAGGGGAACCAGAGTAACCAGTTTAGTTTGAGGCCCAAAATGGGACCAGAGGTCCCTGGTCAAAGTGAGGCCCATGTGTGGAATAGAGTATCCAGGTCCCAATGATGCCTGGGTGAGGACCAGAGTCACTAGGGCCATGCAGGCCCAGATGGGGAACAGAATCACTAGGTCCTGGTGAGGCATAGAATAAGACCACAGTCAGCAGTATCAGGTGAGCCCCTTGTGGGAACCAGAGCCACTCTATCCAGCTGAGTCCCAGGTCCATGTGAGGCCCATGTGAGGACCAGATTCATCAGGTCGAATTGAGGCATAGCTGGGGACAAGAGTCACCAGGTCTGGGTGCGGCCTAGGTGGGGCAAGATTCAGCAGTTCTGAGTTAGGTCAAAGTTGGGACGAGAGACACCAGGTCCAGGTGAGGCCAAACTGAGGACCAGAGGCACCAGATCCAGATGAGGTCCTTGTTGGAAAGAGAGTCACCAGGTCCAGGAGAGGTCCAGGTGGGGACCAGAGTCACCAGATCCAGGTGAAGTCCAGGTGGGGACCTGAGTCACCAGATCCAGGTGAAGCCCAGGTGGGGACCAGAATCACTAGGTCCAGATGAGGCCCAGGTGAGGATCAGAGTTACCAGATACACGTGAGTCCCCGGCGGGGTTCAGAGCCAACAGGTCCATGTAAGGCCGGCTTGGGGACCATGGTCAACAGGTCTACTTGAGTCCCAGGTGTGTAACACAGTAAGCAGGTCCAGGTGAGTCCCCGGTGGTGACAAGTGTCACCACGTCCAGGTGAGGCTCAGGTGGGGACAAGGATCACCAGGTACAGGGGAGGCCCTAAAAGAACCAGAGTCAACAGTTCGAGGTCAGGCGTAGGTGGAAACCAGGGTCAGCAGGTCCAAGTAAAGCCAAAGTGGGGTTCACATTCAAGAGTGCATGGTGAGACCCAGAGGGGGACCAGAGTCACCTGGTCCAGGTGAGGTCCAGTTGTGGAACACGCTCACCGGGTCCCCATTTTGCCCAGTTGAGGACCATGGTCAACAGGGCCAGGTGAGGCACAGATGGGGACCGGAGTCCCCAAATCCAGCTGAAGCCCAGGTTGGGACCACAGTCACCAGATCCAGGGTAGTCTCACGTGCAGACCAGAAACACCAGGTCCACGTGAGGTGCAGGTGTCAACCACACTCACCCGGTCCGGTGAGGCCCTGGTGGGGACCAGAGTCACGAGTTACATGAGAAGCTAGAAACACTGCAGCCACCAGGTCCACATGATGTCCATGTGGGAACGCGAATCACCAGTTACAGTTGAGGACCATGTGGGGATCCGACTCACCATGTCCAGGTGAGACCCGGGTGGGAACCAGTGTCACCATGTCCAGGTGTGGCCCAGGTGAATACCAGAGTTAATAAGTCCGGCTGGGTCACTGTTAGTGAACAGTGTAACCGTATCCTGATGCTACCCAGGTTGGTACCAGAGACACCAGGTCCTGGTGAGGCCCAGGTTGGACCAGAGACATGAGGTCCAGGTAAGGTCCCGATGGGAACCACAGTCACCAGGTCAGGTGAGGCCATGCTTTGGATCAGAGTCACCAGTTCCAGGTGAGGCCCAGGTGGAGCGAGAGTCACCTGGTACAGAAGAGGCCAAAGTCAGGACCAGAGTTACCAGGATCAGGTGAGTCCCAGTGGGGAATACAATAAACATGTCCCAATGATGCGCAGGGAGAACCAGAGTCACCAGGTCCAGATGAGGAGCAGGTAGTGAGCATATTCACTAGGTCCCGGTGAGGCCCAGTTGAGGACCAGAGTCACCAGGACAACTTGAGGCCTAGAGGGGTACCAGATTCACCTGGTCTAGGTGATATCCAGATGGGGACCAGAGTCACCATGTCAGGGTGAGGCCCAGAGGGGATCCAGAGTCATCATATCCAGGTGAGGCTCAGGTGTGGAAAAAAGTATCCAGGTCATAATGGTCCACAGGTGAGGACCAGAGTCACCAGATCTGGGTGAGACCCAGTAAGGATCAGAGTCACCAGTTCCAAGTGAGGCCAAGAAGGAGTCCACAACAATCAGGCCCAGGTGGGGAACAAAGTCACCAGGACTGGGTGAGTCCCAGATGGGGACCAGATTCACCAGGTCCAGGTGATTCCCAGGAGGTGACAGAGTCACCATATCCAGGTGAAGCCCAGGTGGGGACAAGAGTCACTAGGTCCAGATGAGGCCCAGGTGAGGACCAGAGTTACCAGGTACACGTGAGGCCCCGGTCGGGATCAGAGGCAACAGGTCCATGTGAGGCCGGCTTGGGGACCATGGTCAACAGGTCCACTTGAGACCCAGGTGTGGAACACAGTAACCAGGTCCAGGTGAGTCCCCGGTGGCGAGAAGAGTCACCACATCCAGGTGAGGCCCAGGTGGGACCAGGATCACCAGGTAAGGAGAGGCCCTTGAAAGAACCTGAGTCAACAGTTCGAAGTCAGGCGCATGTGGCACAAGGGTCAGCAGGCCCAAGTCAGGCCAAAGTGGGGTTTACAGTCACTAAGGAACGGTGAGACCCAGAAGGGGACCAGAGTCATGTGGTCCAGGTGAGGTCCAGTTGTGGAACACAGTCACCGGGTCCCAATTTTGCCCAGTTGAGGACCATGGTCAACAGGGCCAGGTGAGGCCCAGATGGGGACCGGAGTCCCCAAATCCAGGTGAAGCCCAGGTGGGGACCACAGTCACCAGATCCAGGGTAGTCTCAGGTGCAGACCAGAATCTCCAGGTCCAGGTGAGGTGCAGGTGGCGAACACACTCACCAGGTCCCGGTGAGGCCCTGGTGGGGACCAGAGTCACGAGGTACATGAGAAGTTAGAAACACTGCAGCCACCAGGTCCACATGATGTCCATGTGGGAACGAGAATCACCAATTACAGGTGAGGACCAGGTGGGGATCCGACTCATCATGTCCAGTTGAGACCCAGGTGGGAACCAGTGTCAGCATGTCCAGGTGTGGCCCAGGTGAAGACCAGAGATTATAGGTCCGGGTGGGTCACTGATAGTGAACAGTGTAACCATATCCTGAAGCTACCCAGTGGATACCAGAGACACCAGGTCCGGGTGAGGCCCAGGAGGGACCAGAGACATGAGGTCCAGATGAGGTCCCGATGGGAACCACAGTCACCAGGTCAGGTGAGGCCATGCTTAGGATCATAGTCACCAGTTACAGGTGAGGCCCAGGTGGAGCCAGAGTCACCTGGTAGAGAAGAGGCCAAAGTCAGGACCAGAGTTACCAGGATCAGGTCAGTCCCAGTGGGGAATAGAGTAACCATGTCCCGATGATGCCCAGGTAGAACCAGAGTCACCAGGCCCAGATGCGGCGCAGGTGGGGAGCATGTTCACTAGGTCCCGGTGAGGCCCAGTTGAGGACCAGTGTCACCAGGTCAAGTTGAGGCCAAGAGGGGTACCAGATTCACCTGGTCTAGGTGACTTCCAGATGGGGAGCGAGTCACCATGACAGACTGAGGCCCAGAGAGGTTCCAGAGTCATCATGTCCAGTTGAGGCTCAGGTGTGGAACAGAGTAACCAGGTACCAATGATGCCAAGGTGAGGATCAGAGTCACCAGATCTGGGTGAGGCCCAGATAGGATCAGAGTCACCAGTTCCAGGTGAGGCCAAGAAGGAGTCCACAGCAATCAGGTCCAGGTGGGGTGACAAAGTCACCAGGACTGGATGAGGACCAGATGGGGACCAGATTAACCAGGTTCATGTGAACCCAGGTGGTGACCCGAGTTAGGAGTTCCGGGTGAGGACCAGGAAGGGACCAGATTCATCAGGTCCAATTGAGGCCCACGTGGGGACCTGTGTCACCAGGCATTGGTGAGGCCAATGTGACAACGCCACTCACCAGGTCCAGGTGAGGCCATCCTGCAGGCCATGCAGAGGAACCATGTGCCGATGATGCCCAGGTATGGACTAGAATTACCAGGTCCAGGTGATGCCAACCTGCAGGCCATGCAGTGGAACCATGTCCCGATGATGCCCAGGTAGGGACCAGAGTTACCAGGTCCAAATGAGGCCCAGATGGAGCATATTCACTAGGTCCAGGTGAGGCCCAGTTGAGGACCAGAGTCACCAGATCTGGTTGAGGCCTAGAGGGGTACCAGAATCACCAGGTCCAGGTGACATCCAGATGGGGACCAGAGTCACCAGGTCAGGGTGAGGCCCAGAGAGGTTCCAGAGTCATCATGTCCAGGTGAAGCTCAGGTGTGGAATAGAGTCACCAGGTACCAATGATGCCCAGGTGAGGACCAGAGTCACCAGGTCTGGGTGACGCGCAGATAGGATCAGAGTCACCAGTCCCAGTTGAGGCCAAGAAAGAGTCCACAGCAATCAGGTCCAGGTGGGGAACAAAGTCACCAAGACTGGGTGAGGCCCAGATGGGGAACAGATTCACCAGGTCCAGGTGAGGCCCAGTTGGGAACCAGAGTCCCCGGGTCTGGGAGAGGACCAAGTAAGGACCAGATTAACAGGTCTAAGAGTCCCACGTGGGGACCTGAGTCACCAGGTTTGGGTGAGGCCCAGGTGGCAACCCCACTCACCAGATCCAGGTGATGCCAACCTGCCGGCCAGAGTCACCAGATCCATGTGAGGCCCTAGTGGGGACCCGAGTCACCAGGTAAATGTGAGTATACAAGAACACCACACGCACCAGGGCCAGGTGTGGTTCATGTGGGAACGAGAATCACCAGGTCCAGGTGAGACCCAGGTTGGGACGATAGTCTCCAGGTACAGATTGAGGCCTAGGTGGGAGGACCAGGGTCATCCGGACCAGGTGAGAACAAAATGCGGATCTAAGTTATCATGTCCCTGTGAGGCCCAGGTGCGGAACAGAGTAACCATGTCCCATTGATGCCAGGTGGGAAAAGAGTCACAAGGTTCAGACGAGACCTAAGTGAGGAGTAGATTCAACAGGTACTGTTGAGATCCAGTTGAGGACCAGTGTCCCCAGCTCTGAATTAGTTCCAGAGGAGGACCAGAGTCACCCGGTTCTGGTGATATCCAGATGGGGACCAGAGTCACCATGTCAGGGTGAGGCTCAGTGGGGATCCAGAGTCATCAAGTCCAGGTGAGGCTTAGGTGTGGAACAGAGAATCCAGGTCATAATGGTCCACAGGTGAGGACCAGAGTCACCAGATCTGGGTGAGGCCCAGCTACGATCAGAGTCACCACTTCCAGGTGAGGCCAAGAAGGAGTCCACAGAAATCAGGTCCAGGTGGGGAACAAAGTCACCAGGACTGGGTGAGGCCCAGATGGGGACCAGATTCACCAGGCCCAGGTGATTCCCAGGTGGTGACCAGAGTTACCAGTTCCGGGTGAGGACCAGGTAAGGACCAGATTGACCAGGTCCAAGTGAGGCCCACGTGGGCACCTGTGTCACCAGGTATGGGTGAGGCCCAAGTGGCAACCCACTCACCAGGTCCAGGTGAGGCCACCCTGCAGGCGATGCAGAGGAAGAGTGTCCATATGATGCCCAGGTAGGGACCTGAGTTACCAGGTCCAGGTGAGGCCAACTTGCAGGCCGTGCAGTGGAACCATGTCCCGATGATGCCCAGGGAGGGACCAGAATCACCAGGTCCAAATGAGGCCCAGATGGAGCATATTCACTAGGTCCAGGTGAGGCCCTGTTGAGGACCAGAGTCACCAGATCCGGTTGAGGCCTACAGGGGTACCAGAATCACCTGTTCCAGGTGATATCCAGATGGGGACCAGGGTCACCAGGTCAGGGTGAGGCCCAGAGAGCTTCCAGAGTCATCACGTCCAAGTGAGGCTCAGGTGTGGAACAGTGTCACCAGGTACCAATGATGCCCAGGTGAGGGCAGAGTCACCAGGTCTCGGTGACGCTCAGATAGGATCAGAGTCACCAGTTCCAGGTGAGGCCAAGAGAGAGTCCACAGCAATCAGGTCCAGGTGGGGAACAAAGTCACCAGGACTGGATGAGCCCCGGATGGGGACCAGATTCTCCAGGTCCAGGTGATTCACAGATCGTGACCAGAGTTACGAGTTCCGGGTGAGGACCAGGTAAGGACCAGATTCACCAGGTCCAACTGAGGCCCACGTGGGGTCCTGTGTCACCAAGTATGGGTGAGGCCCAGTTGGCAACCGCACTCACCAGGTCCAGATGTGGACAACCTGCAGGCAACGCAGAGGAAAAATGTCCCGATGATGCCCAGGTAGGGACCTGAGTTACCAGGTCCAGGTGAGGCCAACTTGCAGGCCGTGCAGTGGAACCATGTCCCGATGATGCCCAGGGAGGGACCAGAATCACCAGGTCCAAATGAGGCCCAGATGGAGCATATTCACTAGGTCCAGGTGAGGCCCTGTTGAGGACCAGAGTCACCAGATCCGGTTGAGGCCTACAGGGGTACCAGAATCACCTGTTCCAGGTGATATCCAGATGGGGACCAGGGTCACCAGGTCAGGGTGAGGCCCAGAGAGCTTCCAGAGTCATCACGTCCAAGTGAGGCTCAGGTGTGGAACAGTGTCACCAGGTACCAATGATGCCCAGGTGAGGGCAGAGTCACCAGGTCTCGGTGACGCTCAGATAGGATCAGAGTCACCAGTTCCAGTTGAGGCCAAGAGAGAGTCCACAGCAATCAGGTCCAGGTGGGGAACAAAGTCACCAGGACTGGATGAGCCCCGGATGGGGACCAGATTCTCCAGGTCCAGGTGATTCACAGATCGTGACCAGAGTTACGAGTTCCGGGTGAGGACCAGGTAAGGACCAGATTCACCAGGTCCAACTGAGGCCCACGTGGGGTCCTGTGTCACCAAGTATGGGTGAGGCCCAGTTGGCAACCGCACTCACCAGGTCCAGATGTGGACAACCTGCAGGCAACGCAGAGGAACAATGTCCCGATGATGCCCAGGTAGGTACCAGAGTTACCAGGTCCAGGTGAGGCCAACCTGCAGGCCATGCTGTGGAACCATGTCCCGATGATGCCCAGGTAGGGACCAGAATCACCAGGTCCAATGAGGCCCAGATGGAGCATATTCACTAGGTCCAGGTGAGGTCCAGTGGAGGACCAGAGTCACCAGACCTGGTTGAGCCCTAGAGGGGTACCAGAATCACCTGGTCCAGGTGACATCCAGATGGGGACCAGAGTCACCAGGTCAGGATGAGGCCCAGAGAGGTTCCAGAGTCATCATGTCCAGGTGAGGCTCAGGTGTGGAACAGAGTCACCAGGTACCAAAGATGCCCAGGTGAGGACCAGATTCACCAGGTCTGGGTGACGGGCAGATAGGATCAGAGTCACCAGTTCCAGGTGAGGCGAAGAAAGAGTCCACAGCAATCAGATACAGGTGGGGAACAAAGTCAACAGGCCTGGGTGAGGCCCAGATGGGGATCAGATTCACGAGGTCCAGGTAGGCCAAGGTGGTGACCAGAGACCCCGGGGCTGCGAGAGGACCAGGTAAGGACCAGATTCACCAGGTCCAAGAGGCCCACGAGGGGACCTGACTCACCAGGTATGTTTGAGGCCCAGGTGGCAACCCCACTCACCAGGTCCAGGTGAGGCCAACCTGCATGCCAAATTCACCAGATCCACGTGAGGCCCTAGTCGGAACCGGAGAGAGCAGGTAAAAGTGAGTCTACAGGAACACCAGAGTCACCAGGTCCAGGTGTGGTTCATGTGGGAACGAGAGTCACCAGTTCCAGGTGAGACCCAGGTGGGGACGACAGTCACCAGGTCCGGATTGAAGACTAAGAGGGTACCAGTGTCATCAGGATCAGTTGAGGACCAACTGTGGAGCAAAGTTATCATGTCCAGTTGAGGCTCAGGTATGGAACAAGTATCCAGGTCATAATGGTCCACAGGTGAGGACCAGAGTCACCAGATCTGGGTGAGGTCCTGTTAGGATCAGAGTCACCAGTTCCAGGTAAGGCCAAGAAGGAGTCCACAGCAATCAGGTCCAGGTGGAAAACAAAGTCATCAGGACTGGGTGAGGCCCAGATGGGGACCAGATTCCCCAGGTCCAGGTGTTTCCAGGTGATGACCAGAGTTACCAGTTCCGGGTGAGGAACAGGTAAGGAACAGATTCACCAGGTCCAAGTGAAGCCCACGTGGGACCTGTGTCACCAGGTATGGGTGAGGCCCAGGTGGCAACCCCACTCACCAGGTCCATGTGATGGAAACCTGCAGGCCTTGCAGTGAACCATGTCCCGATGATGCCCAGATAGGGACCGGAGTCATCAGGTCCAATTGAGGCCCAGATGGGGCATATTCACTAGGTCCATGTGAGGCCCTGTTGAGGTCCAGAGTCACCAGATCTGGTTGAGGCCTAGAGGGGTATCAGAATCACCTGGTTCAGGTGACATCCAGATGGGGACCAGAGTCACCAGGTCAGGGTGAGGCCCAGAGAGGTTCCAGAGTCACCATGTCCAGGTGAGCCTAAGGTGTGGAACAGAGACACCAGGTACCAATAATGCCCAGGTGAGGACCAGAGTCACCAGGTCTGGGAGATGCGCAGATAGAATCAGAGCCACCAGTTGTGAGGAGTAGATTTACCAGGTGCATTTGAGGACCAGTTGAGGACCAGTGTCCCCAGCTCCGAGTGAGTCCCAGAGGGGGACCAGAGTCACCCGGTTCTGGTGATATATAGGTGGGGACCAGAGTCACCACGTCACGGTGAGGCCCAGAGCGGGACGAGAGTCACTAGGACCAGGTGAAGCCCCGATGTGGAACTGAGAAACCAGGTGAATGATGCCCATATGAGGACCTGAGTCACCAGGTCCATGTGATGTCCCTGTGGGAACCAGTCACCTCCTCCAGGTGAGGCCCAGGTGGGACCACAGTCACCAGGTCCAGGTGAGGCCCAGGTATAGAAGAGAGTATCATGGTCCCAATGATGCCCAGGTAAGGACCAGAGTCAACAGGTCCAGATGAGGCGCAGGTGGGAAGCATATTCACTAGGTTCCGGTGAGGCCCAGTTGAGGACCAGAGACACCAGGTCTAGTTGAGGCCTAGAGGGGTTCCAGATTCACCTGGTCTAGGTGACATCCAGATGGGGATCAGAGTCACCATGTCAGGGTGAGACCCAGAGGGGATCGAGAGTCATCATGTGCAGGTGAGGCTCAGGCGTGGAACAGAGTATCCAGGTCATAATGTTCCACAAGTGAAGACCAGAGTCACCAGATCTGACTGAGGCCCAGTTAGGATCAGAGTCACCAGTTCCAGGTGAGGCCAAGAAGGAGTGCAGAGCAATCAGGTCCAGGTGGGGAACAAAGTCACCAGGACCTGGTGAGGCACAGATGGGGACCAGATTCACCAGGTCCAGGTGAGGCCCAGGTGCTGACCAGGGTTACCAGTTCCGGGTAGGATAAGGTAAGGTCCAGATTCACAAGGTCCAATTTAGGCCCACATGGGGACCTTTGTCACCAGGTATGGGTGAGGCCCATGTGGCCATCCCACTCACCGGGGCCAGGGGAGGCCAACCTGCAGGCCATGGAGAGGAACCATGTCCCGATTGTGCCCAGGTAGGGACTAGAGTTACCAGGTCCAGGTGATGTCAACCTGCAGGCGATGCATTGGAACCATGTATCGATGATGCCCAGGTAGGTACCAGAGTCACCAGGTCCAAATGAGGCGCAGATGGAGCATATTCACTAGGTCCAGATGAGGCTCATTTGACGACAGAGTAACCAGATATGGTTGAGGCCTACAGGGGTACCGGAATCACCCGGTCCAGGTGACATACAGATAGGGACCAGAGTCACCAGGTCAGGGTGAGGCCCAGAGAGGTTCCAGAGTCATCATGTCCAGGTGAGGCTCAGGTGTGGAACAGAGTCACCAGGTACCAATGATGCCCAGATGAGGCCCAGAATCACCAGATCTGGGTGAGGCGCACATAGGATCAGAGTCACCAGTTCCAGGTGAGGCCAAGAAGGTGTCCATAGCAATCAGGTCCAGGTGTGGAACAAAGTCACCAGGACTGGGTGGGGCCCAGATGGGGACCAGATTCACCAGGTCAAGTTGAGGCCCAGGTGGTGTCCAGAGTCCCTGGATCTGGGAGATGTCCAGGAAAGGAACAGATTCACCAGGTCCAAGAGGCCCCCGTGGGAACCTGAGTCACCAGTTATGGGTGAGGGCCAGGTGGCAACACCACTCACCAGGTCCAGGTGAGGCCAACCTGCAGGCCAGAGTCACCAGATCCAGGTGAGGCCCTAGTGGGGACCAGAGTCACCAAGTAAATGTGAGTCTACAAGAACTCCACAGTCACCAGCTCCAGGTTTGGGTCATGTGGGAAAGAGAGTCACCAGGTGCAGGTGAGACCCATGTGGGTACCACAGTCAACAGGTCTAGATTGAGGCATAGGTGGGGGGACCAGAGTCATCAGGAGCAGTTGGGCCAAAGTGTGGAGCAAAGTTATCATATCCAGGTGAGGCCCAGGTGGGGAACAGAGTAACCATGTCTCATTGATGCCAGGTGGGAAAAGAGTCACAAGGTCCAGACAAGGCCTAAGTGAGGAGTAGATTCACCAGGTCCTGTTTAGGCCCAGTTAAGCACCAGTGTCCCCAGCTCTGGGTGAGTCCCAGAGGGGGACCAGAGTCACCCGGATCTAGTGATATCCAGGTGGGGACCAGAGTCACCACGTCAGGGTGAGGCCCAGAGTGGGACGAGAATCACTAGGTCGAGGTGAGGCCCCGATGTGGAACTGAGAAACCAGGTCCCATGATGCCCATATGAGGACCTGAGTCACCAGGTCCAGGTGAGGTCCCTGTGGGAACCAGTCACCTGGTCCAGGTGAGGCCCAGGTGGGACCACAGTCACCAGGTCCAGGTGAGGCCCAGGAATATAAGAGAGTATCCAGGTCCCACTGATGCCCAGGTAAGGACCTCAGTCAACAGGTCGAAGAGAGGCAAAAATATAAATCAGAGTCATTGTGTTCCAGGTGAGGCCAGATGGAGACCACAGGACCCAGGTCCAGGAGAGCCCCATATGGGAACCAGAGCCACCAGAATCAGGTGAGGTCAAGGTGAGAACACAGTCACAAGGTCCAGGTGAGGCGCAGGTGGCAACAGGATTCACCAACTCCATTTGAGTCCCAGGTGGCGACCAGTCACCACATCCAGGTGAGGACCAGCTAAGGACCAGATTCACCAGGCCCAAATGAAGCCCAAAGGGTGACCAGAGTCACCAGGTAAGGGTGAGGCCCAGAGGGGGAACCAGAGTAACCAGTTTAGTTTGAGGCCCAGAATGGGACCAGAGTTCCTTGGTCAAAGTGAGGCCCAGGTGTGGAATAGAGTATCCATATCCCAATGATGCCTGGGTGAGGACCAGTGTCACTAGGGCCATGCAGGCCCAGATGGGGAACAGAATCGCTAGGTCCTGGTGAGGCATAGAATAAGACCACAGTCACCAGTACCAGGTGAGCCCCTTGTGGCAACCAGAGCCACTCTATCCAGCTGAGTCCCAGGTCCATGTGAGTCCCACTTGAGGACCAGATTCATCAGGTCGAATTGAGGCATAGCTGGGGACAAGAGTCACCAGGTTTGGGTGCGGCCTAGATGGGGCAAGATTCAGCAGTTCTGAGTTAGGTCAAAGTGGGGACGAGAGACACCAGGTCCAGGTTTGGCCAAACTGAGGACCAGAGTCACCAGATCGAGGTGAGGTCCAGGTGGGGACCAGAATTACCAGATCCAGGTGACGTACAGGTGGGGACCAGAGTCACTAGGTCCAGATGCGGCCCAGGTGAGGACCAGAGTTACCAGGTACACGTTAGGCCCCGATGGGTATCAGAGGCAACAGGTACTTGTGATGACGGCTTGGGGACCATGGTCAACAGGTCTACTTGTGGCACCAGGTGTAGAACACAGTAACCAGGTCCAGGTGAGTCCACGGTGGTGACAAGAGTCACCACGTCAAGGTGAAGCCCAGGTGGTGACCAGGTTCACCAGGTACAGGGGAGGTCCTTGAATAAAGCAGAGTCAACAGTTCGAGGTCAGGCACATGTGGCAACCAGGGTTTGCAGGTACAAGTCAGGCCAAAGTGGGCTTCACAGTCACTAGGGCACGGTGAGACCCAGAGGGGGACCAGAGTCACTTGGTCCAGGTGAGGTCCAGTTGTGGAACACAGTCACCGTGTCCCAATTTTTCCCACTTGAGGACCATGGTCAACAGGGCCAGGTGAGGCCCAGATGGGGACCGGAGTCCCCAAATCCAGGTGAAGCCCAGTTGGGGACCACAGTCACCAGATCCAGGGTAATCTCAGGTGCAGACCAGAATCATCAGGTCCACGTGAGGTGCAGGTGGCAACCACACTCACCAGGTCCAGGGGAGGCCAACCTGCAGGCCATGCAGTGGAAACATGTCCCGATGAAGCCCAGGTAGGCACCAGAGTCACCAGGTCCAAATGAGGCCCAGATGGAGCATATTCACTAGGTCCAGGTGAGGCCCAGTTGAGGACCAGAGTCACCAGATCTGGTTGAGGACTAGAGGGGTACCAGATTCACCTGGTCAAAGTCACATCCAGTTGGGGACCAGAGTCACCACTTCAGGGTGAGGCCCAGAGAGGATCCGGAGTAATCATGTCCAGGTGAGGCTCAGGTGTGGAACAGAGTCACCAAGGACCAATCATGCCCAGGTGAAGACCAGAGTCACCACTCTGGGTGATGCGCAGATAGGATCAGAGTCACCAGTTCCAGTAGAGGCTAAGAAAGAGTCCACAGCTATCAGGTCCAGGTGGGGAACAAAGTCACCAGGACTTGGTGAGGCCCAGATGGGGACCAGATTCACCAGGTCCAGTTGAGGCCCAGTTGGGGACCAGCGTCCCCGGGTCTCGGAGAGGACCAGGTAAGGACCAGATTCACCATGTCCAAGTGAGGCCCACGTGGGGACTTGTGTCACCAGGTATGTGTGAGACCCAGGTGGCAACCCCACTCACCAGGTCCAGGTGAGGCCAATCTGCAGGCAATGCAGAGGAACCGAGTTCCGATGATGCACAGGTAGGGACCAGAGTTACCAGGTCCAGGTCAGGCCAACCTGCAGCCCATTCAGAGGAAACATGTCCCGATGAGGCCCAGGTAGGGAACATAGTAACCAGGTCCAAATGAGGCCAAGATGGAGCATATTCACTATGCTCCCCAGGTGAGGCCCTGTTGAGGACCAGAGTCACCAGATCTGGTTGAGGCCTAGAGGGGTACCAGAATCACCTGGTCCAGGTGACATCCAGATGGGGACCAGAGTCTCCAGGACAGGTTGAGGCCCAGAGAGGTTGCAGAGTCATCATGTCCAGGTGAGGCTAGGTGTGGAACAGAGTCACCAGGTACCAATGATGCCATGGTGAGGACCAGAGTCACCAGGTCTGGGTGACGCGCAGATAGGATCAGACTCACCAGTTCCAGGTGAGGCCAAGAAGGATTCCACAGCAATCAGGTCCAGGTGGGGAACAAAGTCAACAGGACTGGATGAGGCCCAGATTGGGACCAGATTCACCAGGTCCAGGTGATTCCCAAGTGGTGACCAGAGTTACCAGTTCCGGGTGAGGACCAGGTAAGGACCAGATGCACCAGGTCCAAGTGAGGCCCACGTGGGGACCTGTGTCACCAGGCATGGGTGAGTCTCAGGTGACAACCCCACTCACTAGGTCCAAGTGAGGCCAACCTGCAGGCCATGCTGAGGAACTATGTCCCGATGATGCCCAGGTGGGGTCTAGAGTTATCAGGTCCAGTTAAGTCACACCTGCAGGCCATGCAGTGGAACCATGTCCCGGTAATGCCGAGGTAGGGATCAGAATCACCATATCCAAATGAGGCCCAGATGGATCATATTCACTAGGTATAGGTGAGGCCCAGATGAGGACCAGAGTCACCAGATCTGGTTGAGCCCTATAAGGTACAAGAATCACCTGGTCCAGGTGACATCCAGATGGGGACCAGAGTCACCAGGTCAGGGTGAGGCCCAGAGAGGTTCCAGAGTCATCATGTCCAAGTGAGGCTCAGGTGTGGAACAGAGTCACCAGGTACCAATGATGCCCAGATGAGGACCAGATTCACCGGGTCTTGGTGACGCGCAGATAGGAACAGAGTCACCAGTTCCAGGTGAGCCCAAGAAGGAGTCCACAGCAATCAGGTCCAGGTGGGGAACAAAGTCACCAGGACTGGGTGAGGCCCAGATGGGGACCAGATTCACCAGGTCCAGGTGAGGCCCAGGTGGTGACCAGAGTCCCCGGGTTAGGAGAGGACCAGGTAAGGACCAGATTCACCAGGTAGAAGAGGCCCACGTGGGGACCTGAGTCACCAATTATGGGTGAGGCCCAGGTGGCAACCCCACTCACCAGGTCCTTGTGAGGCCAACCTGCAGGCCAGAGTCACCAGATCCAAGTGAGGACCTAGTGGGTACCGGAGTCACCAGGTAAATATGAGTCTACAAGAACACCACAGTCACAAGGTCCAGGTGTGGTTCATGTGGGAACGAGAGTCACCAGGTCCAGGTGAGACCCAGTTGGGGACGACAGTCCCCAGGTCCAGATTGAGGCCTAGGTCGGGGGACCAGAGTCATCGGGACCACTTGAGGCCAAAGTGTGGAGCAAAGTTATAATGTACAAGTGAGGCCCAGGCGGGAACAGAGTACCCATGTCCCATTCATACCAGGTGGGAAAAGAGTCACAAGGTCCAGACGAGGCCTAAGTGAGGAGTAGATTCACCAGGTCCTGTTGAGTCCCAGCTGAGGACTAGTGTCCCCAGCTCCGGGTGATCCCAGAGGGGGACCAGAGTCACCCGGTTCTGGTGATATCCAGGTGGGGACCACAGTCACCACGTCCGGATGAGGCCCAGAGGGGGACGAGAATCACTAGGTCCAGATGAGGCCCCGATGTGGAACTGAGAAACCAGGTCCCAATATGCCCATATGAGGACCTGAGTCACCAGGTCCAGGTGAGGTCCCTGTGGGAACCAGTCACCTCGTCCAGGTGAGGCCCATGTGGGACCAAAGTCACCAGGTCCAGGTGAGGCCCAGGTATGTAAGAGAGTATCCAGGTCCCAATGATGCCCAGGTATGGACCAGAGTAACCAGGTCCAGGAGAGGCCCAAATATGGATCAGAGTCATTGTGTTCCAGGTGAGGCCAGATGGAGACCACAGGACCCAGGTCCAGGAGAGCCCCATATGGGAACCAGAGCCACCAGATCCAGGTGAGGTCCAGGTGGGACCACAGTGTCAAGGTCCAGGTGAGGCTCAGGTGGCAACAGGATTCACCAGTTACAGGTGAGGCCCAGGTGGAGCCAGAGTCACCTGGTACAGAAGAGGCCAAAATCAGGACCAGAGTTACCAGGATCAGGTCAGTCCCAGTGGGGAATAGAGTAACCATGTCCCGATGATGCCCAGGTAGAACCGAGTCACCAGGTCCAGATGAGGTACAGGTGGGGAGCATTTTCACTAGGTCCCGATTAGGCCAAGTTGAGGACCAGAGTCACCAGGTCTAGTTGAGGCCTAGAGGGGTACCAGATTCACCTAGTCTAGGTGACATCCAGATGGGGACCAGAGTCACCATGTCAGGCTGAGGCCCAGAGGGGATCCAGAGTCATCATGTCCAGGTGAGGCTCACGTGTGGAACAGATTATCCAGGTCATTATGGTCCACAGGTGAGGACCAGAGTCACCAGATCTGGGTGAGGCCCAGTTAGGATCAGAGTCACTAGTTCCAGGTGAGGTCAAGAAGGAGTACACAGCAATCAGGTCCAGGTGGGAACAAAGTCACCTGGACTGGATGAGGCCCAATGGGGACCAGAATCACAATGTCCAGGTGATTCCCAGGTGATGACCAGAGTTACCGGTTCCGGGTGAGGACAAGGGAAGGACCAGGTTCACCACGTCCAAGTGAGGCCCACGTGCGGACCCGTGTCACCAGGTATTGGTGAGCCCCAGGTGGCAACCCCACTCACTAGGTCCAGGTGAGGCCAACCTGGCGGCCATGCAGAGGAACCGTGTCCCGATGATGCCCAGGTAGGGACCAGAGTTACCAGGTCCAGCTGAGGCCAACCTACAGGCCATGAAGTGGATCCATGTCCAGATGATGCACAGGTAGGGACCAGAGTCACCAGGTCCAAATGAGGGACAGATGGAGCATATTCAATAGGTCCAGGTGGGGCCCAGTTGAGGACTAGAGTCACCAGAACTGGTTGAGGCCGAGAGGGGTACCAGAATCACCTGGTCCAGGTTACATCCAGATGAAGACCAGAGTCACCAGGTCAGGGTTAGGCCCAGAGTGGTTCGAGAGCCCAGAGCCTCATGTCGAGGTGAGGCTCAGGTGTGGAACAGAGTCACCAGGTACCAATGATTCCCAGGTGAGGACCAGAGTCACCAGGTCTGGGTGACACGCAGAAACGTCAGAGTCACCAGGTCCAGGTGAGGCCATGAAAGAGTCCACAGCAATCAGGTCAAGGTGGGGAACAAAGTCACCAGTACTGAGTGAGGCCCAGATGGGGACAGGATTCACAAGGTCCAGGTGAGGCCCAGGTGGTGACCAGAGTCCCCGGGTCTGGGAGAGGAACAGGTAAGGACCAGATTCACCAGGTGCAAGAGGCCCACGTGGAGAACTGAGTCATCAAGTATGGGTGAGGCCCAAGTGGCATCCTCACTAACCAGGTCCATGTGAGGCCAACATGCAGGCCAAGTCACCCGATTCACGTGAGGCCCTAGTGGGGACTGGAGTCACCAGTTAAAAGTGATTCTACAAGAACAACACAGTCACCAGGACCTAGTGTGGTTCATGTGGGAACGAGAGTCACCAGGTCCAGGTGAGACCCAGGTGGGGACCACAGTCACCAGGTCCAGATTGAGGCCTAGGTCGGGGGACCAGAGTCATCAGGACCAGTTGAGGCCAAAGTGTGGAGCAAAGTTATCATGTCCATGTGATGCCCAGGTGGGGAAGAGTAACCATGTCCCGTTGATGCCAGGTGGGAAAAGAGTCACAAGGTCCAGACGAGGCCTAAGTGAGGAGTAGATTCACCAGGTCCTGTTGAGGCCCAGTTGAAGACCAGTGTCCCCAGCTCCGGGTGAGTCCCAGAGGGGGACCAGTGTCACCCGGTTCTAGTGATATCCAGGTGGGGACCAGAGTCACCACCTCAGGGTGAGGCCAAGAGGGGGACGAGAATAACTAGGTCCAGAAGAGACCCCGATGCGGAACTGAGAACCCTGGTCCTATGATGCCCATATGAGGACCTGAGTCACCAGGTCCAGGTGAGGTCCCTGTGGGAACCAGTCACCTCGTCCAGGTGAGGCCCAGGTGTGACCAGGTCACCAGGTCCAGGTGAGGCCAAGGTATATAGAGAGTATCCAGGTCCCAATGATGCCCAGGTAAGGATCAGAGGCAACAGGTCCAGGAGAGGACCTTATATGGATCAGAGTCATTGTGTTCCAGGTGAGGCCAGATGGAGACCACAGGACCCAGGTCCAGGAGAGCCCCATATGGGAACCAGAGCCACCAGATCCAGGTGAGGTACATTTGGGACCACAGTCACAAGGTCCAGGTGAGGCGCAGGTGGCAACAGGATTCACCAAGTCCAGGTGAGGCCCATGTGGCGACCAGTCACCAGAACCAGGTGCGGACCAGCTAAGGACCAGATTCACCAGGCCGAAGTGATGCCCAAATTGTGACCAGAGTCACCAGTTAGGGTGAGTCACAGAGGGGGAACCACAGTAACCAGTTTATTTTGAGGCCCAGAATGGGACCAGAGGTCCCTGGTCAAAGTGATGCCCAGGTGTGGAATATAGTTTCCAGGTCCCAATGATGCCTGGGTGAGGACCAGAGTCACTAGGGCCATGCAGGCCCAGATGGGGAACAGAATCACTAGGTCCTGGTGAGGCATAAATAAGACCACAGTCAGCAGTATCAGGTGAGCCATTTGTGGGAACCAGAGCCACTCTATCCAGGTGAGTCCCAGGTCCATGTGAGGACCACGTGAGGACCAGATTCATCATGTCGAATTGAGGCATAGCTGGGGACAAGAGTCACCAGGTCTGGGTGCGGCCTAGGTGGGGCAAGATTCAGCAGTTCTGAGTTAGGTCAAAGTGGGGACGAGAGACACCAGGTCCAGGTGAGGCCAAACTGAGGGCCAGAGTCACCAAATCCAGGTGAGGTCCATGTTGGAAAGAGAGTCACCAGGTCCACGAGAGGTCCAGGTGGGGACCAGAGTCACCAGATCCAGGTGAAGCCAAGGTGGGGACCAGTCACCAGATCGAGGTGAAGCCCAGGTGGGGACAAGAGTCACTAAATCCAGATGAGTTCCAGGTGCGGACCAGAGTTACTAGGTATACGGGAGGCCCCGGTGGGGATCAGAGGAAACAGGTCCATGTGAGGCCGGCTTGGGGACCATGGTCACAAGTCTACATGAGGCACAGGTGTGGAACACAGTAAGCAGGTCCAGGTGAGTCCCCGGTGGTGACAATTGTCACCAATCCAGGTGAGGCCCAGGTGGGGACCTGTGTCACCAGGTATGGGTGAGGCTCAGGTGGCAACCCCACTCACCAGGTCCAGGTGAGGCCAACCTGTAGGCAAAGTAGAGGAACCGTGTTCCCATGTTGCCCAGGTAGGGACCAGAGTTACCAGGTCCAGGTCAGGGCAACCTGCAGGCCATGCAGAGGAACCATGTCCCGATGATGCCAGGTAGGGACGAGAGATACCAGGTCCAGCTGAGTCCAACCTGCAGGCCATGCAGTGGAACCATGTCCCGATGATGCCCAGGTAGGGACCAGAGTCACCAGGTCCAAATGAGGCCCAGATGGAGCATATTCACTACGTCCAGGTGATGCCCAGTTGAGGACCAGAGTCACCAGATCTGGTTGAGGCCTAGAGGGGTACCAGAATCACCTGGTGCAGGTATCATCCAGATGGGTCCAGAGTCACCAGGTCAGGGTGAGGCCCAGAGAGGTTCCAGAGTCCTCATGTCCAGGTGAGGCTCAGGTGTGGAACAGAGTCACCAAGTACCAAAGATGCCCAGGTGAGGACCAGAATCACCAGATCTGGGTGACGCGCAGATAGATCATAGTCACCAGTTCCAGGTGAGGCCAAGAAAGACTCCACAGCAATCAGGTCCAGGTGGGGAACAAAGGCACCAGGACTGGGTGAGGCCCAGATGGGGACCAGATTCACCAGGTCCAGGTGAGGCCGAGGTGGTGACCAGAGTCCCCGGGTCTGGGAGAGGACAAAGTAAGGACAAGATTCACCAGGTCCAAGAGGCCCACGTGGGGACCTGAGTCACCAGGTATGGGTGAGGACCAGGTGGCTACACCACTCACCAGGTCCAGGTGAGGCCAACCTGCAAGCCAGAGTCACCAGATCCACGTGAGACCCTAGTGGGGACCAGAGTCACCAGGTAAATGTGAGTCTACAAGAACACCACAGTCACCAGGTCCAGGTGTGGTTCATGTGGGAACGAGAGTCACCAGGTCCAGGTGAGACCCAGGTGGGGACCACATTCACCAGGTCCAGATTGAGGCCTAGGTGGGGGGATCAGAGTCATCAGGACCAGTTGAGACCAAAGTGTGGAGCAAAGTTATCATGTCCAGATGAGGCCCAGGTGGGGAACAGTGTAACCATTCCCATTGATGCCAGGTGGGAAAAGAGTCACAAGGTCCAGACGAGGCCTAAGTGAGGAGTAGATTCACCAGGTCCTGTTGAGGCTCAGTTGACGACCAGTGTCCCCAGCTCCGGGTGAGTCCCAGAGGGGGACTAGAGTCACCCGTTTTTGGTGACATCCAGGTGGGGACGAGAGTCACCACGTCAGGGTGAGGCCCAGAGTGGGACGAGAATCACTAGGTCCATGTGAGGCCCCGATGTGGAACTGAGAAACCAGGTCCCATAATGCCCATATGAGGACCTGAGCCACCAGTTCCAGGTGAGGTCCCTTGGGAACCAGTCACCTCGTCCAGGAGAGGCCCAGGTGGGACCACAGTCACCATGTCCAGGTGAGGCCCAGGTATATAAGAGAGTATCCAAGTCCCAATGATGCCCAGGTAAGGACCAGAGTCAACAGGTTCAGGAGCGGCCCAAATATGGATCAGAGTCATTTTGTTCCAGCAGAGCCAGATGGAGACTACAGGAACCAGGTCCAGGAGAGCCCCATATGGGAACCAGAGCCACCAGATTCAGGTGAGGTCCAGGTGTGACCACAGTCACTAGGTCCAGCTCAGGCGCAGGTGGCAACAGGATTCACCAAGTCCAGGTGAGGCCCAGGTGGAGACCAGTCACTAGATCCAGGTGCGGGCCAGCTAAGGACCAGATTCACCAGGAATATTGAAGTCCAAGAGGTTACCAAAGTCACCAGGTAAGAGTGAGGCCCAGAGGGGGAACCAGAGTAAGCAGTTTAGTTTGAGGCCCAGAAGGGGACCAGAGGTCCCTGTTCCAAGTGAGGCCCAGGTGTGGAATAGAGTATCCAGGTCCCAATGATGCCTGGGTGAGGACCAGAGTCACTAGGGCCATGCAGGCCCAGATGGGGAACAGAATCACTAGGTCCTGGTGAGGCCTAGAATAAGACCACAGTCACCAGTATCTGGTGAGCCCCTTGTGGGAACAAGAGCCACTCTATCCAGCTGAGTCCCAGGTCCATGAGAGGCCCACGTGAGGACCAGATTCATCAGGTCGAATTGACGCATAGCTGGGGCCAAGAGTCACCAGGTTTTGGTGCGGCCTAGGTTGGGCAATATTCAGCAGTTCTGAGTTAGGTCAAAGTGGGGACGAGAACACCAGGTCAATGTGAGACCAAACTAAGGACCAGAGTCACCAGATCCAGGTGAGGTCCATGTTGGAAAGAGAGTCACCAGGTCCAGGAGAGGTCCAGATGGGGACCAGAGTCTCGAGATCCAAGTGAAGCCCAGGTGGGGACCAGAGTCACTAGGTCCAGATGAGGCCCAGGTGAGGACCAGAGTTACCAGGTACACGTGAGGCCCCGGTGGGGATCAGAGGCAACAGGTCCATGTGAGGCCGGCTTGGGGACCATGGTCAACAGGTCTAATTGAGGCCCAGGTGTGGAACACAGTAACCAGGTCCAGGTGAGTCCCCGGTGGTGACAAGTGTCACCATGTCCAGGTGAGGCCCAGGTGGGGACCAGGATCACCAGGTACAGGGGAGGCCCTTGAAAGAACCAGAGTCAACAGTTCGAGGTCAGGCGCTGGTGGCTACCAGGGTCAGCAGCTCCAAGTCAGGCCAAAGTGGGGTTCACAGTCACTAGGGCACGGTGAGACCCAGAGGGGGACGACAGTCACCTGGTCCAGGTGAGGTCCAGTTGTGGAACACAGTCACCGGGTCCCAATTTTGCCCAGTTGAGGACCATGGTCAACAGGGCCAGGTGAGGCCCAGATAGGGACCGGAGTCCCCAAAACCAGGTGAAGCCCAGGTGGGGAACACAGTCACCAGATCCAGGGTAGTCTCGGGTGCAGACCAGAATCACCAGGTCCAGATGAGGTGCAGGTGGCAACCACACTCACCAGGTCCCGGTGAGGCCCTGGTGGGGACCAGAGTCACGAGGTACATGAGAAGCTAGAAACACTGCAGCCATCAGGTCCACATGATGTCCTTGTGGGAACGAGAATCACCAGTTAAAGGTGAGGACCAGGTGGGGATCCGACTCACCATGTCCAGGTGAGACCCAGGTGGGAACCAGTGTCACCATGTCCAGGTGTGGCCCAGGTGAAGGCCAGAGTTAATAGGTCCGGCTGTGTCACCGTTAGTGAACAGAGTTACCATATCCTGATGCTACCCAGGTGGGTACCAGAGACACCAGGTCCTGGTGAGGCCTAGGTGGGACCGGAGACATGAGGTCCAGGTGAGGTCCCGATGGGAACCACAGTCACCAGGTCAGGTGAGGCCATGCTTAGGATCAGAGTCACCAGTTACTGGTAAGGCCCAGGTGGAGCCAGAGTCACCTGGTGCAGAAGAGGCCAAAGTCAGAACCAGAGTTACTAGGATCAGGTCAGTCCCAGTGGGGAATAGAGTAACCATGTCCCGATAATGCCCAGGTAGAACCAGAGTCAACAGGTCCAAGTGAGGCCCACGTGGGGACCTGTGTCACCAGGCATGTGCGAGGCCCAGGTGGCATTCCCACTCACCAGGTCCAGGTGAGGCCAACCTGCAGGCCATGAAGAGGAACCATGTCCCGATGATGCCCAGGTAGGGACCATAGTTACCAGGTCCAGGTGAGGCCAACCTGCAGGCCATGCAGTGGAACCATGTCCCGATGATGCCCCGGTAGGGATCAGAGGAACCAGGTCCAAATGAGGCCCTGATGGAGCATATTCACTACGTCCGGATGAGGCCCATTTGAGGACCATAGTCACCAGAACTGGTGAGGCCTAGAGGGGTACCAGAATCACCTGGTCCAGGTGACATCCAAATGGGGACCAGAGTCACCAGGTCAGGGTGAGGCCCAGAGAGGTTCCAGAGTCATCATGTCCAGGTGAAGCTGAGGTGTGGAACAGAGTCACCAGGTACCAATGATGCCCAGGTGAGGACCAGAGTCACCAGATCTGGGAGACGCGCCCATAGGATCAGAGTCACCAGTTCCAGGTGAGGCCAAGAAGGTGTCCACAGGAATCAGATCCAGGTGGGAAACAAAGTCACCAGGACTGGGTTGGGCCCAGATGGGGACAAGATTCACCAGGTCAAGTCAGGCCCAGGTGGTGTCCAGAATCCCAGGATCTGGGAGAGGTCCAGGTAAGGAACAGATTCACCAGGTCCAAGAGGCCCCCGTGGGGACCTGAGTCACCAGGTATGGGTGAGGGCCAGGTGGCAACCCCACTCACCAGGTCCAGGTGAGGCCAACCTGCAGGCCATGCAGAGGAACCATGTCGCGATGATGCCCAGGTATGGACCAGAGTTACCAGGTCCAGGTGAGGGAAACCTGCAGAGAATGCAGTGGAAACATGTCCCGATGATGCACAGGTAGAACCAGAGTCACCTGGTCCAAATGCGGCCCAGATGGAGCATATTCACTAGGTCCAGTTGAGGCCTAGTTGTGGAACAGAGTCACCAGGTCTAGTTGAGGCCGAGAGGGGTACCAGATTCACCTGGTCTAGGTAACATCCAGATGGGAACCAGAATCACCATGTCAGGGTGAGGCCCAGAGGGCATCCAGAGTCATCATGTCCAAATGAGGCTCAGGTGTGGAACAGAGTATCCAGGTCATGATTGTCCACAGGTGAGGACCAGAGTAACCAGATCTCGATGAGGCCCAGTTAGGATCATAGTCACGAGTTCCAGGTGAGGCCAAGAAGGAGTCCACAACAATCAGGTCGAGGTGGGGAACAAAGTTACCAGGACTGGGTAAGGCCCAGATGGGGACCAGATTCACCAGGGCCAGGTGATTCCCAGGTGATGACCAGAGTTACCAGATCCGGGTGAGGACCAGGTAAGGACCAGATTCATCAGGTCCAGTTGAGGCCGAGGTGGTGACCGGAGTCCCCGGTTCTGGGAGAGTACCAGGTAAGGACCAGATTCACCAGGTCCCAGAAGCCCACAGGGGGACCTGAGTTACCAGGTATGGGTGAGGCCCAGGTGGCATCCCCACTCACAGGTCTAGGTGAGGCCAACATGCAGGCCAGAGTCACCAGATCCACGTGAGGCCCTAGTGGGGACATCAGTCACCAGGTAAATGTGAGTCTACAAGAACACCACAGTCTCCAGGTCCAGGTGTGGTTCATGTGAGAACGAGAGTCACCAGGTCCAGGTGAGACCCAGGTGGGGACCACAGTCACCAGGTCCAGATTGAGGCCTAGGTGGGGGGATCAGAGTCATCAGGACCAGTTGAGGCCAAAGTGTGGAGCAAAGTTATCATGTCCAGATGAGGCCCAGGTTGGGAACAGTGTAACCATATCCCATTGATGCCAGGTGGGAAAAGTGTCACAAGGTCCAGAAGAGGCCTAAGTGAGGAGTAGATTCACCAGGTCCTCTTGAGGCTCAGTTGACGACCAGTGTCCCCAGCTCCGGGTGAGTCCCAGAGGGGGACTAGAGTCACCCGGTTCTGGTGATATCCAGGTGGGGACCAGAGTCACCACGTCAGGGTGAGGCCCAGAGTGGGACGAGAATCACTAGGTCCATGTGAGGACCCGATGTGGAACTGAGAAACCAGGACCCATGATGCCCATATGAGGACCTGAGTCACCAGGTCCAGGTGAAGCCTAGGTGGGGACCAGAGTCACCCGGTTCTAGTGATATCCAGGTGGGGACCAGAGTCACCAGGTCAGAGTGAGGCCCAGAGGGGGACGAGATCACTAGGTCCAGGTGAGGCCCCGATGTGGAACTGAGATACCAGATCTCATGATACCCATTGGAGGACCTAGTCACCAGGTCCAGGTGAGGTCCCAGTGGGAACCAGTGACCTCTTCCAGATGAGGCCCAGGTGGGACCACAGTCACCAGGTCCAGGTGAGGCCCAGGTATATAAGAGAGTATCCAGGGCCCAATGATGCCCAGGTAAGGACCAGAGTCAACAGGTCCAGGAGAGACCCAAATATGGATCAGAATCATTGTGTTCCAGGTGAGGCCAGATGGAGACCAAAGGAACCAGGTCCAGGAGAGACCCATATGGGAACCAGAGCCACCAGATCCAGGTGAGGTCCAGGTGGGACCACAGTCACAAGGTCCAGGTGAGGCGCAGGTGTCAACAGGATTCACCAAGTCCAGGTGATGCCCAGGTGGCGACCAGTCAGCCGATCCAGATGCGGACCAGCTAAGGACCAGATTCACCATGCCGAACTGATGCCCAAAGGGTGACCAGATTCACCAGGTAAAGGTGAGTCACAGAGGGGGAACCAGAGTAAACAGTTTAGGTTGAGGCCCAGAATGGGACCAGAGGTCCCTGGTCAAAGTGAGGCCGAAGTGTGGAATATAGTTTCCAGGTCCCAATGATGCCTGGGTGAGGACCAGAGTCACTAGGGCCATGCAGGCCCAGATGGGGAACAGAATCACTAGGTCCTGGTGAGGCATAGATAAGACCACAGTCAGCAGTATCAGGTGAGCCCTTGTGGGAACCAGAGCCACTCTATCCAGCTGAGTCGCAAGTCCATGTGAGGCCCACGTGAGGACCAGATTCATCAGGTCGAATAGAGGTATAACTGGGGCCAAGTGTCACCAGGTCTCCAGGTGGGGCAAGATTCAGCAGTTCTGAGTTAGGTCAAAGTGGGGACGAGAGACACCAGGTCCAGGTGAGGCCAAACTGAGGACCAGAGGCACCAGATCCAGGTGAGGTCCATGTTGGAAAGAGAGTCACCAGGTCCAGGAGAGGTCCAGGTGGGGACCAGAGTCACCAGATCCAGGTTTAGCCCAGGTGGGGACCAGTCACCTGATCAAGGTGAAGCCCAGGTGGGGTCCAGAGTCACTAGGTCCAGATGAGGCCCAGGTGAGGACCAGAGTTACCAGGTACACGTGAGGCCCCGGTGGGGATCAGAGGCAACAGGTCCACGTGAGGCCGGCTTGGGGACCATGGTCAACAGGTCTACTTTAAGCCCAGGTGTGGAACACTGTAACCAGGTCCAGGTGAGTCCCCGGTGGTGACAAGGGTCACCACGTCCAGGTGAGGCCCAGGTGGGGACCAGGATCACCAGGTCCAGGGAAGGCCCTTGAAAGAACCAGAGTCACCAGTTCGAGGTCAGGCACAGGGGGCAACCAGGGTCAGCAAGTCCAAGTCAGGCCAAAGTGGGGTTCTCAGTCACTAGGGCATGGTGAGACCCAGAGGGGGAGCAGAGTCACCTGGTCCAGGTGAGGTCCAGTTGTGGAACACAGTCACCGTGTCACAAATTTTGCCCAGTTGAGGACCATGGTCAACAGGGCCAGGTGAGGCCCAGATGGGGACCGGGGTCCCCAATTCCAGGTGAAGCCCAAGTGGGGACCACAGTCACCAGATCCAGGGTAGACTCAGGTGCAGGCCAGAATCACCAGGTCCAGGTGAGGTGCAGGTGGCAACCACACTCACCAGGTCCCGGTGAGGCCCTGGTGCGGACCAGAGTCACGAGGTACATGAGAAGCTAGAAACACTGCAGCCACCAGGTCCACATGATTCCACGTGGGAACGAGAATCACCAGTTACAGGTGAGGACCAGGTGGGGATCCGACTTACAATATCCAGGTGAGGCCCATGTGGGAACCAGTGTCACCATGTCCAGGTGTGGCCCAGGTGAAGACCAGAGTTAATAGGTCCAGCTGGGTCACTGTTAATGAACAGTGTAACCATATCCTGATGCTACCCAGGTGGGTACCAGAGACACCAGGTCCTGGTGAGCCCCAGGTGGAACCAGAGACATGAGGTCCAGGTGAGGTCCCGATGGGAACCACAGTCACCAGGTCAGGTGAGGCCATGCTTAGGAGCAGTGTCACCAGTTACAGGTGAAGCCCAGGTGCAGCCAGAGTCACCTGGTAGAGAAGAGGCCAAAGTCAGGACCAGATTTACCAGGATCAGGTCAGTCCCAGTGGGGAATAGAGTAACCATGTCTCGAAGATGCCCAGATAGAACCAGAGTCACCAGGTCCAGATGAGGCGCAGGTGGGGAGCATGTTCACTAGGTCCCCGTGAGGCCCATTTCAGGACCAGAGTCACCAGGTCAAGTTGAGGTCTAGAGGGATACCAGATTCACCTATTCTAGGTGACATCCGGTTGGGGACCAGAGCCATCATGTCAGGGTGAGGTCCAGAGGGGATCCAGATTCATCATGTCCAGGTGAGTCTCAGGTGTGGAACAGAGTATCCAAGTCATAATGGTCCATAGGTGAGGACCAGAGTCACCAGATCTGGGTGAGGCCCAGTTAGGATCAGAGTCACTAGTTCCAGATGAGGCCAAGAAGGAGTCCACAGCAATCAGGTCCAGGTGGGGTGACATCGTCACCAGGACTGCATGAGGACCAGATGGGGACCAGATTAACCAGGTTCATGTGATTCCCATGTGGAGACCCGAGTTAGGAGTTCCGGGTGAGGACCAGGTAAGGACCAGATTCACCAGGCCCCAGTGAGGCCCACGTGGGGACCTGTGTCAACAGGCATGGGTGAGGCCAAAGTGACAACGCCACTCACCAGGTCCAGTTGAGGCACACCTGCAGGCCATGCAGAGGAACGATGTCCCGATGATGCCCAGGTAGGTACTGGAATTACCAGGTCCAGGTGTGGCCAACCTGCAGGCCATGTGTGGAACAATGTCCCGATGATGCCCAGGTAGAGACCAGAGTTACCAGGTCCAGGTGAGGCCAACCTGCAGGCCATGCATTGGAACCATGTCCCGATGATGCCCAGGTAGGGACCAGAGTCACCAGGTCCAAATGAGGCCCAGATGGAGCATATTCACTAGGTCCAGGTGAGGCCCAGTTGAGGACCAGAGTCACCAGATCTGGTTGAGGCCTAGAGGGGTACCAGAATCACCTGGTCCAGGTTACATCCAGATGGGGACCAGAGTCACCAGGTCAGGGTGAGGCTCAGAGAGGTTCCAGAGTCATCATGTCCAGGTGAGCCTCAGGTGTGGAATAGAGTCACCAGGTAACAATGATGCCCAGGTAAAGACCAGAGTCACCAGGTCTGGGTGACGCGCAGATAGGATCAAAGTCACCAGTTCCAGATGAGGCCAAGAACGAGTCCACAGCAATCAGGTCCAGGTGGGGTACAAAGTCACCAGGACTGGGCGAGGCCCAGATGGGGAAGAGGTTCACCAGGTCCAGGTGAGGCGAACTTGCAGGCCAGAGTCACCAGATCCAGGTGAAGCCCTGGTTGGGACCCGAGTCACCAGGTAAATGTCAGTCTATAAGAACACCACAGTCACCAGGGCCAGGTGTGGTTCATGTGGGAACGAGAGTCACCAGGTCCAGGTGAGACCCAGGTTGTGACGACAGTCTCCAGGTCCAGATTGAAGCCTAAGTGGTGGGACCAGGGTCATCAGGACCAGCTGAGGCCAAAGTGTGGAGCAAAGTTATCATGTCCAGGTGAGGCCCAGGTGAGGAACAGAGTAACCATGTCCCATTGATGCCAGGTGGGAAAAGAGTCACAAGGTCCAGACGAGGCCTAAGTGTGGAGTAGATTTACCAGGTCCTGTTGAGGCCCAGTTGTGGACCGGTGTCCCAGCTCCGGGTGAGTCCCAGAGGGGGACCAGAGTCACCCGGTTCTGGTGATAACCAGGTGAGGACCAGAGTCACCACGTCAGGGTGAGGCCCAGAGCGGGACAAGAATCACTAGGTGCAGGTGAGGCCCCGATGTGGAACTGAGAAACCAGGTCCATTGATGCCCATAAGAGGACCTGAGTCACCAGGTCCAGGTGAGGTCCCTGTGGGAACCAGTCACCTCGTCCAGGTGAGGCCCAGGTAGGACCACAGTCACCAGTTCCAGGTGAGGCTCAGGTATATAAGAGAGTATACAGGTCCCAATGATGCCGAGATAAGGACCTGAGTCAAGGTCCAGGAGAGGCACAAATATGGATCAGAGTCATTGTGTTCCAGGTGAGGCCATAGGAGACCACAGGATCCAGGTCCAGGAGAGCCCCATATGGGAACCAGAGCCACAAGATCCAGGTGAGGTCCAGGTGGGACCACAGTCACAAGGTCCAGGTGAGGGGCAGAGGGCAACAGGATTCACCATGTCCAGGTGAGGCCCCGTTGGCGACCAGTCACCAGATCCAGGTGCGGACCAGACAAGGAACAGATTCACCAGGCCTAAGTGAAGCCCAAGGGATGAACACAGTCACCAGGTAAGGGTGAGGCCCAGAGGGGGAACCAGAGTAACCAGTTTAGTTTGAGGCCCAGAATGAGACCAGAAGTCCCTGGTCAAAGTGAGGCCCAATTGTGGAATAGAGTATCCAGGTCCCAATGATGACTGGGTGAGGACCAGAGTCACTAGGGCCATGTAGGCCCAGATGGGGAACAGAATCACTAGGTCCTGGTGAGGCATAGAATAAGACAACTGGTGAATAGGTCACCAGTATCAGGTGAGCCCGTTGTGGGAACAAGAGCCACTCTATCCAGCTGAGTCCCAGGTCCATGTGAGGCCCACGTGAGGACCAGATTCATCAGGTCGAATTGAGGCATAGCTGGGGACAAGAGTCACCATGTCTGGGTGCGGCCTAGGTGTGGCAAGATTCAGCAGTTCTGAGTGAGGTCAAAGAGGGGACGAGAGACACGAGGTCCCGGTGAGGCCAAACTGAGGAGCAGAGTCACCAGATCCAGGTGAGGTCCATGTTGGAAAGAGAGTCAACAGGTCCAGGAGAGGTCCATGTGGGGACCAGAGTCACCAGATCCAGGTGAAGCCCAGCTGGGGACCAGAGTCACCAGATCCAGGTGAAGCCCAGGTGGGGACCAGAGCCACTAGGTCCAGATGAGGCCAGTTGAGGACCAGAGTTACCAGGTACACGAGAGGCCCCGGTGGGGATCAGAGGCAACAGATACATGTGAGGCCGGCTTGGGGACCATGGTCAACAGGTCTACTTGAGGCTCAGGTGTGGAACACTGTAACCGGGTCTAGGTGAGTAACCGGAGGTGACAAATGTTACCCTGTCCAGGTGAGGCCCAGGGGGAACCAGGATCACCAGGTACAGGGGAGGCCCTTGATGTACCAGAGTCAACAGTACGACGTCAGTCGCAGGTTGGAACCAGGGTCAGCAGGTCCAAGTCAGTCCAAAGTGGGGTTCACAGTCACTAGGGCACGGTGAGACCCAGAGGGGGACCAGAGTCACCTGGTCCAGGTGAGGTCCAGTTGTGGAACACAGTCCCCGGGTCCCAATTTTGCCCAGTTGAGGACCATGGTCAACAGGGCCAGGTGACGCCCAGAAGGGGACTGGAGTCCCCAAATCCAGGTGAAGCCCAGGTGGAGACCACAGTCACCAGATCCAGGGTAGTCTCAGATGCAGACCAGAATCACCATGTCCAGGTGAGGTGCAGGTGGCAACCACACTCACCAGGTCCCTGTGAGGCCCTGGTGGGTACCAGAGTCACGAGGTACATGAGAAGCTAGAAACACTGCAGCCACCAGATCCACATGATATCCATGTGGGAACGACAATCACCAGTTACAGGTGAGGACCAGGTGGAGATCCAACTCACCATGTCCAGGTCAGATCAAGGTGGCAACCAGTGTCACCATGTCCAGGTGTGACCCAGGTGAAGACCAGAGTTAATAGGTCCGTCTGGGTCACTGTTAGTGAACAGTGTAACCATATCCCGAAGTTACCCAGGTGGGGACCAGAGACAAAGTTCCAGGTGAGGTCCCGATGGGAACCACAGTCACCAGGTCAGGTGAGGCCATGCTTAGGATCAGAGTCACCAGTTACAGGTGAGGCCCAGGTAGAGCCAGAGTCACCTGGTACAGAAGAGGCCAAAGTGAGGACCAGAGTTGCCATGATCAGGTCATTCCCAGTGGCGAAGACAGTAACCATGTCCCGATGATGCCCAGGTAGAACCAGAGTGACCATGTCCAGATGAGGCGCAGGTGTGGAGCATGTTCACTAGGTCCCGGTGAGGCCCAGTTGAAGACCAGAGTCACCAGGTCTAGGTGAACCCTAGAGGGGTACCAGATTCAACTGGTCTATGTAACATCCAGATGGGGAGCAGAGTCACCATGTCAGACTGAGGCCCTGAGGGGATCCAGAGTCATCATGTCCAGGTGAGGCTCAGGTGTGGAACCGAGTATCCAGGTCATAATGGTCCACAGGTGAGGACCAGAGTCACCAGATCTGGGTGACGCGCAGATAGGATCAGAGTCACAAGTTCCAGGTGAGGCCAAGAAAGAGTCCACAGCAATCAGGTCCAGGTGGGGAACAAAGTCACCAGGACTGGATGAGGCCCAGATGGGGACCAGATTCACCAGGTCCAGGTGTGGCCCAGGTGGTGACCAGAGTCCCCGGGTCTGGGAGAGGACCAGAAAAGGACCATATTCACCAGGTCCAAGAGGCCCACGTGGGGACCTGAGTCACCAGGTATGGGTGAGGCCCAGGTGAATCCCCACTCACCAGGTCCGGGTGAGGGCAACCTGCAGGCCACAGTCACCAGATCCAGGTGAGACCCTAGTGGGAACCGCAGTCACCAGGTAAATGTGAGTCTACAAAAACACCACAGTCACCAGGTCCAGGTGTGGTTCATGTGGGAACGAGAGTCACCAGGTCCAGGTGAGACCCAGATGGGGACCACAGTCACCAGGTGCTGATTGAGGCCTAGGTGGGGGTACCAGAGTCATCAGGTCCAGTTGAGGGCAAACTGTGTAACAAAGTTATCATGTCCAGTTCAGGCCCACGTTGGGAACAGAGTAACCATGTCCCATTGATGCTAGGTGGGAAAAGTGTCACAAGGTCCAGACGAGGCCTAAGTGAGGAGTAGATTCACCAGGTCCTGTTGAGGCCGAGGTGAAGACCAGTGTCCCCAGCTACGGGTGAGTCCCAGAGTGGGACTAGAGTCACCCGGTTCTGGTGATATCCAGGTGGGGACCAGAGTCACCACGTCAGAGTGAGGCCCAGAGGGAGACGAGAATCACTAGGTCCATGTGAGGCCCCGATGTGGAACTGAGAAACCAGGTCCCATGATGCCCATATGAGTACCTGAGTCACCAGGTCCAGGTGAGGTCCCTGTGGGAACCAGTCACCTCGTCCCGGGGAGGCCCAGGTGGGACCACAGTCACCAGGTCCAAGTGAGGCCCAGGTATATAAGAGAGTATCCAGGTCCCAATGATGCCCAGGTAAGAACCTGAGTCAACATATCCAGGAGAGGCCCAAATATGGATCAGAGTCATTGTGTTCCAGGTGAGGCCAGATGGAGACCATAGGAATCAGGTCCAGGAGAGCCCCATATGGGAACCAGAGCCACCAGATCCAGATGAGGTCCAGGTGGGACCACTGTCACAAGGTCCAGGTGAGGCGCAGGTGGCAACAGGATTCACCAAGTCCAGGTGAGGCCCAGGTATCGACCAGTCACCACATCCAGGTGCGGACCAGTAAGGACCAGATTCAACAGGCCCAAGTGAAGCCCAAGGGGTGACCAGATCACCAGGTAAGGGTGAGGCCCCGAGGGGGAACCAGAGTAACCAGTTTAGTTTGAGGCCGAGAATGGGACCAGAGGTCCCTGGTCAAAGTGAGGCCCAGGTGTGGAATAGAGTATCCAGGTCCCAATGATGCCTGGGTGAGGACAAGAGTCACTAGGGCCATGCAGGCCCAGATGGGGAACAGAATCACTAGGTCCTGTTGAGGCATAGAATAAGACCACAGTCACCCGTATCAGGTGAGCCCCTTGTGGGAACCAGAGCCACTCTATCCAGCTGAGTCCCAGGTCCATGTGAGGCCCACGTGAGGACCAGATTCCTGAGGTCGAATTGAGGCATAGCTGGGGACAAGAGTCACCAGGTCTGGGTGCGGCCTAGATGGGGCAAGATTCAGCAGTTCTGAGTTGGTCAAAGTGGGGACGAGAGACACCAGGTCCAGGTGAGGCCAAACTGAGGACGAGAGTCACCAAATCCAGGTGAGGTCCATGTTGGAAAGAGAGTCACCAGGTCCAGGAGACGTCCAGGTGGGAACCAGTGTCACCAGATCCAGGTGAATTCCAGGTGGGGACCAGAGTCACCAGATCCAGGTGAAGCCCAGGTGGGGACCAGAGTCACTAGGTCCAGATGAGGCCCAGGTGACGACTAGAGTTACCAGGTACAGGTGAGGCCCCGGTGGGGATCAGAGGCAACAGGTCCATGTGAGGCCGGTGGGGACCATGGTCAACAGGTCTACTTGAGGCCCAGGTGTGGAACACAGTAAGCAGGTCCAGGTGAGTCCCTGGTGGTGACAAGTTTCACCACGTCCAGGTGAGGCTCAGGTGGGACGAGGATCACCAGGTACAGGGGAGGCCCTTGAAAGAACCAGAGTCAACAGTTCGAGGTCAAGCGTAGGTGGAAACCAGGGTCAGCAGGTCCAAGTAAAGCCAAAGTGGGGTTCACAGTCAAGAGTGCATGGTGAGACCCAGAGGGGGACCAGAGTCACCTAGTCCAGGTGAGGTCCAGGTGTGGAACACACTCACCGGGTCCCCATTTTGCCCAGTTGAGGACCATGGTCAACAGGGCCAGGTGAGGCACAGATGGGGACCAGAGTCCCCAAATCCAGGTGAAGCCCAGGTTGGGAACACAGTCACCAGATCCAGGATAGTCTCACGTGCAGAGCAGAAACACCAGGTCCAGGTGAGGTGCAGGTGTCAACCACAGTCACCAGGTCCCGGTGAGGCCTTGGTGGGGACCAGAGTGACGAGTTACATGAGAAGCTAGAAACACTGCAGCCACCAGGTCCACATGATGTCCATGTGGGAACGCGAATCACCAGTTACAGTTGAGGACCATGTGGGGATCCGACTCACCATGTCCAGGTGAGACCCGGGTGGGAACCAGTGTCATCATGTCCAGGTGTGGCCCAGGTGAATACCAGAGTAAATAGGTCCGGCTGGGTCACTGTTAGTGAACAGTGTAACCGTATCTTGATGCTACCCAGGTGTGTACCAGAGACACCAGGTCCTGGTGAGGCCGAGATGGGACCAGAGACATGAGGTGCAGGTGAGGTCCCGACGGGAACCACAGTCACCAGGTTAGGTGAGGCCATGCTTTGGATCAGAGTCACCAGTTACAGGTGAGGCCCAGGTGGAGCGAGAGTCACCTGGTACAGAAGAGGCCAAAGTCAGGACCAGAGTTACCAGGGTCAGGTGAGTCCCAGTGGGGAATACAATAAACATGTCCCAATGATGCCCAGGGAGAACCAGAGTCACCAGTTTCAGATGAGGAGCAGATAGTTAGCATATTCACTAGGTTCCGGTGAGGCCCAGTTGAGGACCAGTGTCACGAGGTCTAGTTAACTCCTAGAGGGGTACCAGATTCAACAGGTCTAGGTGACATCACGATGGGGACCAGAGTCACCATGTCAGGCTGAGGCCCAGAGGGGATCCAGAGTCATCATGTCCAGGTGAGGCTCAGGTGTGGAACAGAGTATCCAGGTCATAATGGTCCACAGGTGAAGACCAGAGTCACTAGATCTTTGTGAGGCCCAGTTAGGATCAGAGTCACCAGTTCCAGGTGAGCCCCAGAAGGAGTCCACAGCAATCACACAGGAGGCACCCCCAATCACCAGGTCCAGGTGAGGCCAACCTGCAGGACATGAAGAGGAACCATGTCCCGATGATGCCAAGGAAGGGACCAGAGTCACCAGGTCCAGAATCGGCGCAGGTGGGAGCATATTCACTAGGTCCCTGTGAGGCCCAGTTGTGGACCAGAGTCACCAGGTCTACTTGAGGCCTAGAGGGGTACCAGATTCACCTGGTCTAGGTGACAACCTGATGGGGACCAGAGTCACCATGTCAGCCTCACCTGGACATGATGACTCTGGGCCAGGACCCTTTGAGGCCCAGGTGGGACCAGAGACATGAGGTCCAGGTGAGGTCCCGATGAGAACCACAGTCACCAGTTACAGGTGAGGCCCATGTGGAGCGATAGTCACCTGGTACAGAAGAGGCCAAAGTCAGGATCAGAGTTACCAGGTCAGGTCAGTCCCTGTGGGGAATAGAGTATCTATGTAACGATGATGCCCAGGTAGAACCAGAGTCACCAGGTCCAGAAGAGGCGCAGGTGGGGACATGTTCACTAGGTCCCGGTGAGGCCCAGTTGAGGACCAGAGTCACCAGGTCAAGTTGAGGCCTAGAGGGGTACCAGATTCACCTGGTCTAGGTGACATACAGATGGGGACGAGAGTCACCATATCAGCCTGAGGCCCAGAGTGGATCCAGAGTTATAATGTCCACGTGAGGCCCAGGTAAGGACCAGAGTCACCAGGTCCAAATGAGGCCCAAATGGAGCATATTCCCTAGTCAAGGTGAGACCCACTTGAGGACCAGAGTCACCAGATCTGGGTGAGTCCCAGAGAGGTTCCAGAGTCATCATGTCTAGGTGAGGCTCAGGTGTGGAACAGAGTAACCAGGTAGCAGTGATGCCCAGGTGAGGACCAGAGTCACCAGGTCTGGGTGATGCGGAGATAGGATCAGAGTCACCAGTTCCAGGTGAGGCCAAGAAAGAGTCCACAGCAATCAGGTCTAGGTGGGGAACAAAGTCACCAGGACTGGATGAGGCCCAGATGGGGACCAGATTCACCAGGTCAGGTGATTCCCAGGTGGTGACCAGAGTTAAGAGTTCCGGGTGAGGACCAGGTAAAATCCAGATTCACCAGGTCCAAGTGATGCTTACGTGGGGACCTGTGTCACCAGGCATGTAGGAGGCCCAGGTGACAACCCCACTCACCAGGTCCAGGTGAGGCCAACCTGCAGGCCATGCAGAGGAACCATGTCCCGATGATGTCCAGGTAGGGACTAGAGTTACCAGGTCCAGGTGAGGCCAACCTGCAGGCCATGCAGTGGAACCATGTCCCGATGATGCCCAAATAGGGACCCGAGTCACCAGGTCCAAATGAGGCCAACCTGCAGGCCATGCAGGGGAACCATGTCCCGATGATGCCCAGGTAGGGACCAGAGTCACCAAGTCCAAATGAGGCCAGATGGAGCATATTCACTAGGTCCAGGTGAGGCCCAGTTGAAGACCAGTGTCACCAGATCTGGTTGAGTCCTAGAGGGTTACCAGAATCACCTGGTCCAGGTGACATCCAGATGGGGACCAGATTCACCAGTACCAGGTGAGGCCCAGGTGGTCTCAAGAGTCCCCGGGTCTGGGAGAGCACCAGGTAAGGACCAGATTTACCAGGTCCAAGAGGCCCACGTAGGGACGTGAGTCACCAGGTATGGGGAAACCTATGTGGCAACCCCACTCACCAGGTCCAGGTAAGGCCGACCTGCAGGCCAGAGTCACCAGATACAGGTGAGGCCCCAGTGGGGACCGGAGTCACCAGGTAAATGTGACTCTACAAGAACACCACAGTCAACAGGGCCAGGTGTGTTTCATGTGGGAATGAGAGTCACCAGGTCCAGGTGAGACCCAGGTGGGGACCATAGTCACCAGGTCCAGATTGAGGCCTAGGTGGGGGGACCAGATTCACCAGGACCAGTTGAGTCCAAAGTGTGGAGCAAAGCGATCATGTCCAGGTGAGGCCCAGGTTGGGAACAGAGTAACCATGTCCCATTGATGTCAGGTGGGAAAAGAGTCACAAGGTCCAGACGAGGCCTAAGTGAGGAGTAGATTCACCAGGTCCTGTTGAGGTCCAGTTGAGGACCAGTGTCCCCAGGTCCGGGTGTGTCACCCGGTTCTGGTGATATCCAGGTGGGGACCAGAATCACCAGTCAGGGTGAGGCCCAGAGGGGGACGAGAATCACTAGGGCCAGGTGAGGCCCCAATGAGGAACTGAGAAACCCGGTCCCATGATGCCCATAGGAGGACCTGAGTCACCAGGTCCAGGTGAGGTCCCTGTGGGAACCAGTCACCTCCTCCAGGTGAGGCCCATGTGGGACCATAGTCACCAGGTCCAGGTGAGGCCCAGGTATATAAGAGAGTATCCAGGACCCAATGATGCCCAGGTAAGGACCAGAGTCAACAGGTCCAGGAGAGGCCCAAATATGGATCACAGTCATTGTGTTCCAGGTGAGGCCAGATGGAGACCACAGGAACCAGGTCCAGGAGAGCCCCATATGGGAACCAGAGCCACCAGATCCAGGTGAGGTCCAGGAGGGACCACAGTCAGAAGGTCCAGGTGAGGCTCAGGTGGCAACAGGATTCACCAAGTCCAGGTGAGGCCAAGGTGGCGACCAGTCACCAGATCCAGGTGCGGACCAGCTAAGGACCAGATTCACCAGGCCCAAGTGAAGCCCAAGGGGTGACCAGATCACCAGGTAAGGGTGAGGCCCGGAGGGGAACCAGAGTAACGAGTTTAGTTTGAGGCCCAGAATGGGATCAGAGGTCCCTGGTCAAAGTGAGGTCCAGGTGTGGAATAGAGTATCCAGGTCCCAATGATGCCTGGGTGAGGACCAGAGTCACTAGGGCCATGCAGGCCCAGATGGGGAACAGAATCACTAGGTCCTGGTGAGGCATAGAATAAGACCACAGTCAGCAGTATCATGTGAGCCCGTTGTGGGAACCAGAGCCACTCTATCCAGCTGAGTCCCAGGTCCATGTGAGGCCCACGTGAGGACCAGATTCCTGAGGTCGAATTGAGGCATAGCTGGGGACAAGAGTCACCAGGTCTGGGTGCGGCCTAGGTGGGGCAAGACTCAGCAGTTCTGAGTTTGGTCAAAGTGGGGATGAGAGACACCATGTCCAGGTGAGGCCAAACTGAGGACCAGAGTCACCAGATCCAGATGAGGTCCAGGTGGGGACCAGAGTCACCTGATCCAGGTGAAGACCAGGTGGGGACCAGAGTCACTAGGTCCAGATGAGACCCAGGTGAGGACCAGAGTTACCAGGTACACGTGGGCCCCGGTGGGGATCAGAGGTAACAGGTGCATGTGAGCCTGGCTTGGGGACCATGGTACACAGGTCTTTGAGGCCCAGGTGTGGAACACAGTAAGCAGGTCCAGGTGAGTCCCCAGTGGTGACAAGTGTCACCACGTCCAGGTGAGGTCCAGTTGCGGACTAGGATCACCAGGTACAGGGGAGGCCTTTGAAAGAACCAGAGTCACCAGTTCGAGGTCAGGCACAGGTTTCAACCAGGGTCAGCAGGTCCAAGTCAGGCCAAAGTGGGATTCACAGTCACTAGGGCATGGTGAGACACAGAGGGGCACCAGAGTCATGCGGTCCAGGTGAGGTCCAGTTGTCGAACACGGTCACCGCGTCCCAATTTTGCCCAGTTTAGGACCATGGTCAAAAGGGCCAGGTGAGGCCAAGATGGGGACCGGAGTCCCCAAATCCACGTGAAGCCCAGGTGGGGACCACAGTCACCAGATCCAGGGTAGTCTCAGGTGCAGACCAGAAACTGCAGGTCCAGGTGAGGTGCAGGTGGCAATCACACTCACCAGGTCCCAGTGAGGCCCTGGTGGGGACCAGAGTCACGAGGTACATGAGAAGATAGAAACACTGCAGCCACCAGGTCCACATGTTGTCCATGTGGGAACGAGAATCACCAGTTACAGTTTAGGACCAGGTGGGGATCTGCCTCACAATTTCCAGGTGAGACCCAGGTGGCAACGAGTGTCACCATATCCAGGTGTGTCCCAAGTGAAGACCAGAGTTAATAGGTCCGGCTGGGTCACTGTTAGTGAACAGTGTAACCATATCCTGATGCTACCCAGGTGGGTACCAGAGACACCAGGTCCTGGTGAGGCCCAGGTTGGACCAGAGACATGAGGTCCAGGTGAGGTCCCGATGGGAACCACAGTCACCAGGTCAGGTGAGGCTATGCTTAGGATCAGAGTCACCAGTTACGGGTGAGGCCCAGGTGGAGCCAGAGTCACCTGGTACAGAAGAGGCCAAAGTCAGGACCAGAGTTACCAGGATCAGGTCAGTCCCAGTGGGGAACAGAGCAACCATGTTCCGATGATGCTCAGGTGGGGACCAGAGTCACTAGGTCCAGATGAGGCCCAGGTGAGGACCACAGTTACGAGGTACACGTGAGGCCCCGGTGGGGATCAGAGGCAGCAGGTCCTTGTGAGGCCTGCTTGGGGACCTTGGTCTACAAGTCTATTTGAGGCCCAGGTTTGGAACACAGTAACCAAGTCAAGGTGAGTCCCCGCTGGTGACAAGGGTCATCACGTCCAGGAGAGGCCCAGGTGGGGACCAGGATCACCAGGTCCAAGTAGGCCCTGGAAAGAACCAGAGTCAACAGTTCGAGGTCATGCGCAGGTGGCCCCCATGGTCAGAAGGGCCAAGACAGGCCAAAGTGGGGTTCACAGTCACTAGGGCACGGTGAGACCAAGAGGGGACCAGAGTCATCTTGTCCAGGTGAGGTCCAGTTGTGGAACACAGTCACCGGGTCCCAATTTTGCCCAGTTGAGGACCATGGTAAACAGGGCCAGGTGAGACCCAGATGGGGACCAGAGTCCCCAAATCGAGGTGAAGCCCAGGTGGGGACCAGAGTCACCAGATTCAGGTGAAGCCCAGGTGGAGACCACAGTCACCAGATCCACGGTAGTCTCAGGTGCAGACCAGAATCACCAGGTCCAGGTGAGGTGCAGATGGCAACCACACTCACCAGATCCCGGTGAGGCCCTGGTGGGGACCAGTGTCACGAGGTACATGAGAAGCTACAAACACTGCAGCCACCAGGTCCACATGATGTCAATGTGGAAACGAGAATCACCAGTTACATGTGAAGACCAGGTGGGGATCCGACTCACCATGTCCAGGTGAGACCCAGGTGGGAACCAGTGTCACCATGTCCAAGTGTGGCCCAGGTGAAGACCGGAGTTAATAGGTCCGGCTGGGTCAGTTAGTGAACAGTGTAACCATATCCTTATGCTACCCAGGTGGGTACCAGAGACACCAGGTCCTGGTGAGGCCCAGGTGGGACCAGAGACATGAGGTCCAGGTGAGGTCCCGATGGGAACCACAGTCACCAGGTCAGGTGAGGCCATGCTTAGGATCAGAGTCACCAGTTACAGGTGAGGCCCAGGTGGAGCCAGAGTCACCTGGTACAGAAGAGGCCAAAGTCAGGACCAGAGTTACCAGGATCAGGTCAGTCCCAGTGGGGAACAGAGTAACCATGTTCCGATGATGCCCAGGTAGACCCAGCGTCACCAGGTCCAGATGAGGCACAGGTGGGGAGCATATTCACTAGGTCTCGGTGAGACCCAGTTGAGGACCAGTGTCACCAGGTATATTTGAGTCCTTGAGGGGTAACAGATTCACCTGGTCTAGGTGACATCCAGATGGGGACCAGAGTCACCATGTCAGGGTGAGGCCCCGAGGGGATCCAGAGTCATCATGTCCAGGTGAGGCTCAGGTGTGGAACAGAGTATCCAGGTCATAATGGTCCACAGGTGAGGACCAGAGTCACCAGATCTGGGTGAGGCCCAGTTAGGATCAGAGTCACCAGTTCCAGTTGAGGACAACAAGGATTTTACAGCAATCAGGTCCAGGTGGGGAACAAAGTCACCAGGACTGGGTGAGGCCCAGATGAGGCCAGATACACCAGGTCCAGGTGATTCCCAGGTGGTGACCAGGGTTACCAGGTCCGGGTGAGGACCAGGTAAGGAGGAGATTCACCAGGGCATACTGGAGCCCACGTGGGGACCGGTGTCACCATGCATGGGTGAGGCACTGGTGGCAAACCCACTCACCAGGTCCAGGTGTGGGCAACCTGCAGGCCATGCAGAGGAATCATGTCCCGAAGATGCCCAGGTAGGGTACAGATTTACGAGGTCCAGGTGAGGCCAACCTGCAGGCCATGCAGTTGAACCATGTCCCGATGATGCCCAGGTAGTTTCAAGAGACACCAGGTCCAAATGAGGCCTAAATGGAGCATATTCACTAGGTTCAGGTGAGGCCCAGTTGAGGACCAGTGTCACCAGATCTGGTTGAGGCCTAAAGGGGTACAAGAATCATCTGGTCCAGGTGACATCCAAATGGGGACCAGAGTCACCAGGTCAGGGTGAGGCCCAGAGAGGTTCCAGAGTCATCATGTCCAGGTGAGGCTCAGGTGTGGAACAGAGTCACCAGGTACCAATTATGCCCAGGTGAGGACCAGAGTCACCAGGTCTGGGTGACGCACAGATAGGATCAGATTCCCGAGCTCCAGGGGAGGCCAAGAAATTGTCCACAGCAATCAAGTCCGGGTGGGGAACAAAGTCACCAGGACTGGGTGAGGCCCAGATGGGGACCAGAGTCACCAGGTCCACGTGAGGCCCAGGTTGTGACCAGAGTCCCCAGGTATGGGAGAGAACCAGGTAAGGACCAGATTCACCAGGTCCAAGAGGCCCACGTGGGGACCTGAGTCACCAGGTATGGGTGAGGCCTAGGTGGCAACACCACTCACCAGGTCCAGGTGAGGCCAACATTTGGCCAGAGTCACGAGATCCAGGTGAGGCCCTAGTGGGGACCAGAGTCACCAGGTAATTGTGAGTGTAGAAGAACACCACAGTCACCAGGTCCAGGTGTGGTTCATATGGGAACGAGAGTCACCAGGAACAGGTGAGACCCAGGTGGGTACCACAGTCACCAGGTTCAGATTGAGGACTAGGTCGGGGGACCAGAGTCATCAGCACCAGTTGAGGCCAAAGTGTGGAGAAAAGTTACCATGTCCAGGTGAGGCCCAGGTGGGGAACAGACTAACCATGTCCCATTGATGCCAGGTGGGAAAAGAGTCACAAGGTCAAGACGAGGCCAAAGTGAGGAGTAGATTCAATAGGTCCTGTTGAGGCCCTGTTTAGCACCGGTGTCCCCAGCTCCGGGTGAGACCCAGAGGGGGACCAGAGTCACCCGGTTCTGGTGATATCCAGGTGGGGACCAGAGTCACCACGTCAGGGAGAGGCCCAGAGGGGGACGAGAATCACTAGGTCCAGGTGAGGCCCCGATGTGGAACTGAGAAACCAGGTCCCATGATGCCCATATGAGGACCTGAGTCACCAGGTGCAGGTGAGGTCCCTGTGGGAACCAGTCACCTCGTCCAGGTGAGGCCCAGGTGGGACCACAGTCACCAGGTCCAGGTAAGGCCCAGGTATATAAGAGAGTATCCAGGTCCCAATGATGCCCAGGGAAGGACCAGAGTCAACAGATCCAGGAGAGGCCCAAATATGGATCAGAGTCATTGTTTTCCAAGTGAATCCAGATGGAGACCAAGGCACCAGGTCGAGGAGAGCCCCATATGGGAACCAGAGCCACCAGATCCAGGTGAGGTCCAGGTAGGACCACAGTCAGAAGGTCCAGGTGAGGCGCAGTTGGCAACAAGATTCACCAAGTCCAGGTGAGGCCCAGGTGGCGACCAGTCACCACATCCAGGTGCGGACCAGCTAAGGACCAGATTCACCAGGTCCAAGTGAAAACCAAGGGGTGACCAGAGTCACCAGTTAAGGGTGAGTCCCAGAGGGGGAACCAGAGTAACCAGTTTCGTTTGAGGCCCAGAATGGGACCAGAGGTCCCTGGTCAAAGTGAGGCTCAGCTGTGGAATAGAGTATCCAGGTCCCAATGATGCCTGGGTGAGGACCAGAGTCACTAGGGCCATGCAGGCCCAGATGGGGAACAGAATCACTAGGTCCTGGTGAGGCATAGGATAAGACCACAGTCACAAGTATCAGGTGAACCCTTTGTGGGAACCAGAGCCACTCTATCCAGCTGAGTCCCAGGTCCATGTGAGGCCCACGTGAAGACCAGATTCCTGAGGTCGAATTGAGGCATAGCTGGGGACAAGAGTCACCAGGTTTGGGTGTGGCCTAGGTGGGGCAAGATTCAGCAGTTCTGAGTTAGGCCAAGTGGGGACGAGAGACACCAGGTCCAGGTGAGGCCAAAGGGAGGACCAGAGTCACCAGATCCAGGTGAGGTCCATGTTGGAAAGAGAGTCACCAGGTCCAGGAGAGGTCCATGTGGGGACCAGAGTCACCAGATCCAGGTGACTTCCAGGTGGGGACCAGAGTCACCAGATCCATGTGAAGCCCAGGTGGGGACCAGAGTCACTAGGTCCAGCTGACGCCCAGGTGAGGACCAGAGTTACGAGGTACACGTGAGGCCCCGGTTGGGATCAGAGGCTGCAAGTCCTTGTGAGGCCGGCTTGGGGACCTTGGTCAACAGGTCTATTTGAGGCCCATGTTTGGAACACAGTAACCAAGTCCAGGTGAGTCCCCAGTGGTGACAAGGGACATCACGCCCAGGAGAGGCCCAGGTGGGCACCAGGATCACCAGGTCCAAGTAGGCCCTGGAAAGAACCAGAGTCAACAGTTCGAGGTCAGGCGCAGGTGGCAGCCATGGTCAGAAGGGCCAAGACAGGCCAAAGTGGGGTTCACAGTCACTAGGGCACGGTGAGACCAAGAAGGGACGCAAGTCATCTTGTCCAGGTGAGGTCCAGTTGTGGAACACAGTCACCGGGTCCCAATTTTGCCCAGTTGAGGACCATGGTAAACAGGGCCAGGTGAGACCCAGATGGGGACCAGAGTCCCTGAATCCAGGTGAAGCCCAGGTGGGGACCAGAGTCACCAGATCCAGGTGAAGCCCAGGTGGGGACCACAGTCACCAGATCCAGGGAAGTCTCAGGTGCAGACCAGAATCACCAGGTCCAGGTGAGGTGCAGGTGGCAACCACACTCACCAGATCCCGGTGAGGCCCTGGTGGGGACCAGTGTCACGAGGTACATGAGAAGCTAGAAACACTGCAGCCACCAGGTCCACATGATGTCCATGTGGAAACGAGAATCACCAGTTACAGGTGAAAACCAGGTGGTGATCCGACTCACCATGTCCAGGTGAGACCCTGGTGGGAAACAGTGTCACCATGTCCAGGTGTGGCCCAGGTGAAGACCAGAGTTAATAGGTCCGGCTGGGTCACTATAAGTGAACAGTGTAATCATATCCTGATGCTACCCAGGTGGGTAGCAGAGACACCAGGTCCTGGTGAGGCCCAAGTGGGACCAAAGACATGAGGTCCAGGTGAGGTCCCGATGGGAACCACAGTCACCAGGTCAGGTGAGGCCATGCTTAAGATCAGAGTCACCAGTTACAGGTGAGGCCCAGGTTGAGCCAGAGTCACCTGGTAAAGAAGAGGCCAAAGTCAGGACCAGAGTTACCAGGATCAGGTCAGTCCAAGCGGGAATAGAATAACCATGTCCCGATGATGCCCAGGTAGAACCAGAGTCACCAGGCCCAGATGTGGCGCAGGTGGGGAGCATGTTCACTAGGTCCCGGTGAGGCCCAGTTGAGGACCAGAGTCACCAGGTCTAGGTGAGGCCTAGAGGGGTACCAGATTCACCTGGTCTAGGGACCAGAGTCCCCATGTCAGGCTGAGGCCCAGAGGGGATCCAGAGTCATCATGTCCAGGTGAGTCTCAGGTGTGGAACAGAGTATCCAGGTCATAATGTTCTACAGGTGAGGACCAGAGTCACCAGATCTGGGTGAGGCCCAGTTAGGATCAGAGTCAGCAGTTCCAGGTTAGCCAAGAAGGAGTCGACAGCAATCAGGTCCAGGTGGGGAAGAAAGTCAACAGGACTGGGTGAGGCCCAGATGGGGACCAGATTCACCAGGCCCAGGTGATTCCCATGTGGTGACCAGAGTTACCAGTTCCGGGTGACCACCAGGTAAGGATCAGATTCACAAGGTCCAAGTGAGGCCCACGTGGGGACCTGTGTCACTAGGCAAGGGTGAGGCCCAGGTGACAAACCCACTCACCAGGTCCAGGTGAGGCCAACCTGCAGGCCATGCAGAGGAAACAGGTCCCGATGATGCCCAGGTAGGGACGAGAGTTACCAGGTCCAGGAGAGGCCAACCTACAGGCCATGCAGTGGAACCATGTCCCGATGATGCCCAGGTAGGGACCAGAGTTACCAGGTCCAGGTGAGGACAACCTGCAGGTCATGCAGTGGAACCATGTCCCGATGATGCCCAGGTAGTGACCAGAGTCACCAGGTCCAAATGAGGCCCAGATAGAGCATATTCACTAGGTCCAGGTGAGGCCCAGTTGAGGACCAGAGTCACCAGACCTGGTTGAGGCCCAGAGTGGTACCATAATCTCCTGGTCCAGGTGACATCCATATGGGGACCAGAGTCACCAGGTCAGGTTGATAGCCAGAGAGGTTCCAGAGTCATCATGTCCAGGGGAGCCTCAGGTGTGGAACAGAGTCACCAGGACCAATGATGCCCAGGTGAAGACCAGAGTAACCAGGTACACGTGAGGTCCCAGGGGGGATCAGAGGCAACAGGTCCATGTGAGGCCGGCTTGACGACCAAGGTCAACAGGTCTATTGAGGCCCAGGTGTGGACCACAGTAAGCAGTCCAGGTGAGTCCCCAGTGGTGACAAGAGTCACCACGTCCAGGTGAGGCCCGATGGGGACCAGGATCACCAGTTACAGGGGAGGCCATTGAAAGAACCACAGTCAACAGTTCGACGTCAGGCGCAGGTTCCAACCAGGGTCAGCAGGTCCAAGTCAGGCCAAAGTGGGTTCCACAGTCACTAGGGCACGGTGAGACCCAGAGGGGAACCAGAGTCACGTGGTCCAGGTGAGTTCCAGTTGTGGAACACAGTCACCGCGTCCCAATTTTGCCCAGTTTAGGACCATGGTCAACAGGGCCAGGTGAGCCCCAGATGGGGACCGGAGTCCCCAAATCCAGGTGAAGCCTAGGTGGGGACCACAGTCACTAGATCCAGGGTAGTCTCAGGTGCAGACCAGAATCACCAGGTGCAGGTGAGTTGCAGGTGGCAACCACACTGACCAGGTCCCGGTGAGGCCCTGGTGGGGACCAGAGTCACGAGGTACATGAGAAGCTAGAAACACTGCAGCCACCAGGTCCACATGATGTCCATGTGGGAACGAGAATCACCAGTACAGGGGAGGACCAGTTTTGGATCCGACTCACCATGTCCAGGTGAGACCAGGTGGGAACCAGTGTCAACATGTCCAGGTGTGGCCCAGGTGAAGCCCAGAGTTAATAGGTCCGGCTGGGTCACTGTTAGTGAACAGTGTAACCGTATCCTGATGCTACCAAGGTGGGTTCCAGAGACACCAGGCCCTGGTGAGGCCCAGGTGGGACCAGAGACATGAGGTCCAGGTGAGGTCCCGATGGGAACCACAGTCACCAGGTCAGGTGAGGCCATGCTTAGAATCAGAGTCACCTGTTACAGGTGAGGCCCAGGTGGAGCCAGAATCACCTGGTACAGAAGAGTCCTAAGTCAGGAGCAGAGTTACCAGGATCAGGTCAGTCCCAAGGGGAACAGAGTAACCATGTCCCGATGATGCCCAGATAGAACCAGCGTCACCAGGTTCAGATGAGGCGCAGGTGGGGAGCATATTCACTAGGTCCCGTTGATGCCCAGGTGAGGACCAGAGTCACCAGGTCTGGGTGACGCGCAGATAGGATCAGAGTCACCAGTTCCAGTTGAGGCCAAGAAAGAGTCCACAGCTATCAGGTCCAGGTGGGAAACAAAGTCATCAGGACTGGGTGAGGCCCAGATGGGGAACAGATTCACCAGGTCCAGGTGAGGCCCAGTTGGGGACCAGAGTCCCTGGGTCTGGGAGAGGACCAGGTAAGGAACAGATTAACAGGTCCAAGAGGCCCACGTGGGGACCTGTGTCACCAGGTTTGGGTGAGGGCTAGGTGGCAACCCCACTAACCAGGTCCAAGTGAGGCGAACCTGCAGGCCAGAATCATCAGATCCAGGTGAGGCCCTAGTGGGGTCCCGAGTCACCGGGTAAATGTGAGTCTACAAGAACACTACAGTCACCGGGGCCAGGTGTGGTTCATGTGGGAACGAGAGTCACCAGGTCCAGGCGAGACCCAGGTTGGGACGACAGTCTCCACGTCCAGATTGAGGCCTAGGTGGGGGGACCAGGGTCATCAGGACCAGTTGAGGCCAAAATGCGGAGCAAAGTTATCAAGTCCATGTGAGGCCCAGGTGCGGAACAGAGTAACCATGTCCCATTGATGCCAGGTGGGAAAAGAGTCACAAGGTCCAGACGAGGCTTAAGTGAAGAGTAGATTCACAATGTCCTGTTGAGGTCCAGTTGAGGACCAGTGTACCAGCGCTGGGTGAGTCCCAGAGGGGGACCAGAGTCATCCGGTTCTGGTGATATCCAGGTGGGGACAAGAGTCACCACGTCAGGGTGAGGCCCAGAGGGGTACGAGAGTCACTAGGTCCAGGTGAGGCCCCGATGTGGAACTGAGAAAACAGGTCCCAATATGCCCATATGAGGACCTGAGTCACAAGGTCCAGGTGAGGTCCCTGTGGGAACCAGTCACCTCGTCCAGGTGAGGCCCAGGTGGGACCACAGTCACCAGGTCCAGGTGAGGCCCAAGTATATAAGAGAGTATCCAGGTCCCAATGATGCCCAGGTAAGGACCAGAGTCAACAGGTCCAGGAGAGGCCCAAATATGGATCAGAGTCATTGTGTTCCAGGTGAGGCCAGATGGAGACCACAGGAACCAGGTCCAGGAGAGACCCATATGGGAACCAGAGCCACCAGATCCAGGTGAGGTCCAGGTGGGACCACAGTCAGAAGGTCCAGGTGAGGCACTGGTGGCAACAGAATTCACCAAGTCCAGGTGAGGCCCAGGTGGCGTCCAGTCACCAGATCCAAATGTGGACCAGCTAAGTACCAGATTCACCAGGCCCAAGTGAAGCCCAAGGGGTGACCAGAGTCACCAGGTAAGGGTGAGGCCCAGAGGGGAACCAGAGTAAACAGTTTAGTTTGAGGCCAAGAATGGGACCAGAGGTCCCGGGTCAAAGTGAGGCCCAGGTGTGGAATAGAGTATCCAGGTCCCAATGATGCCTGGGTGAGGACCAGAGTCACTAGGGCCATGCAGGCCCAGATGGGGAACAGAATCACTAGGTCCTGGTGAGGCATCGAATAAGACCACAATCACCAGTATCAGGTGTGCCCCTTGTGGGAACCAGAGCCACTCTATCCAGCTGAGTCCCAGGTCCATGTGAGGCCCACGTGAGTTCCAGATTCATCAGGTCGAATTGAGGCATAGCTGGGGACAAGAGTCACCAGGTCTGGGTGCGGCCTAGGTGGGGCAAATTCAGCAGTTTTGAGTTAGGTCAATGTGGGGACGAGAGACACCAGGTCCAGGTGAGGCCAAACTGAGGAAGAGTCACCAGATCCAGGTGAGGTCCATGTTGGAAAGAGAGTCACGAGGTCCAGGAGAGGTCCAGGTGGGGTCCAGAGTCACCAGATCCAGGTGAAGTCCAGGTGGGGACCAGAGTCACCAGATCCAGGTGTAGCCGAGTTGGGGACCAGGGTCACTAGGTCCAGATGAGGCCCAGGTGAGGACCAGAGTTACCAGGTACGCGTGAGGCCCCGGTGGGGATCAGAGGCAACAGGTCCATGTGAGGCCGGCTTGGGGACCATGGTCAACAGGTCTACTTGAGGCCCAGGTTTGGAACACAGTAAGCAGGTCCAGGTGAGTCCCCATTGGTGACAGGAGTCACCACGTCCAGGTGTGGCCCAGGTCCGACCAGGATCACCAGGTCCAGTGAAGGCCCTTGAAAGAACCAGAGTCAACAGTTCGAGGTCAGGAGCAGGTGGCCACCAGGGTCAGCAGTTCCAAGTCAGGCCAAAGTGGATTTCACAGTCACTAGGGCACGGTGAGACCCAGAGTGGGACCAGAGTCACCTGGCCCAGGTGAGGTCCAGTTGTGTAACACAGTCACCGGATCCCAATCTTCACAGTTGAGGACAATGGTCAACAGGGCCAGGTGAGGCCCAGATGGGGACCGGAGTCCACAAATCCAGGTGAAGCCCAGGTGGGGACCACAGTCACCAGATCCAGGGTAGTCTCAGGTGCAGACCAGAATCACCAGGTCCAGGTGAGGTGCAGGTGGCAACCACACTCACCCGGTCCCGGTGAGGCCCCGGCGGGGACCAGAGACACGAGGTACATGAGAAACTAGAAACACTGCAGCCACCAGGTCCACATGATGTCCATGTGGGAACGAAAATCACCAGTTACCGGTGAGGACCAGGTGGGGATCCGACTCACCATGTCCAGGTGAGACCCAGGTGGGAACCAGTGTCACCATGTCTAGGTGTGCCCCAGGTGAAGACCAGAGTTACTAGGTCCGGCTGGATGAGTGTTAGTGAACAGTGAAACCATATCCTGATGCTACCCAGGTGGGTACCAGAACACCAGGTCCTAGTGAGGCCCAGGTGTAATCAGAGACATGAGGTCCAGGTGATGTCCCGATGGGAACCACAGTCACCAGGTCAGGTGAGTCCTTGCTTAGGATCAGAGTCACCAGGTACAGGTGAGGCCCAGGTGGAGCCAGAGTCACCTGGTACAGAAGAGGCCACAGTCAGGACCAGAGTTACCAGGATCAGGACAGACCAAGTGGGGAATAGAGTAACCATGTCCCGATAATGCCCAGGTAGAACCAGAGTCACCAGGTCCAGATGAGGCGCAGGTGGGGAGCATGTTCACTAGGTCCCGGTGAGGCCCAGTTGAGGACCAGAGTCACCGGGTCAAGTTGAGGCCTAGAGGGGTACCAGATTCACCTGGTCTAGGTGACATCCGGATGGGGTCCAGTGTCACCATGTCAGGCTGAGGCCCAGAGTGGATCCAGAGTCATCATGTCCAGGTGAGGCTCAGGTGTGGAACACAGTCTTCAGGTCATAATGGTCCACAGGTGAGGACCAGAGTCACCAGTTCTGGGTGAGGCCCAGTTAGGATCAGAGTCACCAGTTCCAGGTGAGGCCAAGGAGTCCACAGCAATCAGGCCCAGGTGGGGAATAAAGTCACCAGGACTGGATGAGGCCCAGATAGGGACCAGATTCACCAGGCCCAGGTGATTCCCAGGTGGTGACCAGTGTTACCAGTTCCGGGTAGGACCAGGGAAGGACCAGATTCATCAGGTCCAAGTGAGGCCCACGTGTGGACCTGTGTAACCAGGCATGGTTGAGGCCCAGGTGACATCACCACACACCAGGTCCAGGTGAGTCCAACCTGGAAGCCATGCAGATGAACCATGTCCCGATGATGCCCCTGTAGGGACTAGAGTTACCAGGTCCAGGTGAGGCCAACCTGCAGGCCATGCACTGGAACCATGTCCCGATAGTGCCCAGGTAAGGACCAGACTTACCAGGTCCAGGTGAGGCCAACCTGCAGGTCAAGCAGTGGAACCATGTCCCGATGATGCCCAGGTAGTGACCAGAGTTACCAGCACTAGGTGAGGCCAACCTGCAGGCCATGCACTGGAACCATGTCCCGATGGTGCCCAGGTAGGGAAAAGCCTTACCAGGTCCAGGTGCGGCCAACCTAAAGGCCATGAGTGGAACCATGTCCCGATGATGCCCAGGTAGGGACCAGAGTTACCAGCACTAGGTGAGGCCAACCTGCAGGCCATGCAGTGGAACCATGTCCTGATGATGCCCAGGTAGGGACCAGAGTCACCAGGTCCAAATGAGGCCCAGATGCAGCATATTCACTAGGTCCAGGTGAGGCCCAGTTGAGGACCAGTCACCAGATCTGGTTGAGTCCCAGAGGGGTACCAGAATCACCTGGTCAAGGTGACATCCAGATGGGGACCAGAGTCACCAGGTCAGGGTGAGGCCCAGAGGGGTTCCAGAGTCATCATGTCCAGGTGAGACTCAGGTGTGGAACAGAGTAAACATGTCCCATTAATGCCAGGTGGGAAATGAGTCACAAGGTTCAGACGAGGCCTAAGTGTGAGTAGATTCACAAGGTCCTTTTGAGGTCCACTTGAGGACCAGTGTCCCCATATCCGGGTGAGTCACAGAGGGGGACCAGAGTCACCCGGTTCTGGTGATATCCAGGTGGGGACCTGAGTCACAACGTCAGGTGAGGCCCAGAGGGGACGAGAATCACTAGGTCCAGGTGAGGCCCCGATGTGGAATTGAGAAACCAGGTCCCATGTTGCCCATATGTGGACCTGAGTCACCATGTCCAGATGAGTTCCATGTGGGAACCAGTCACCTCGTCCCGGTGAGGCCCAGGTGGGACCACAGTCACCAGGTCCAGGTGAGCACCTTCCGGGAACCACAGCCACTCTATCCAGCTGAGTCCCAGGTCCATGTGAGGCCCACGTGAGGACCAGATTCATCAGGACGAATTGAGGCATAGCTGGGGACAAGAGTCAACAGGTGTGGGTGCGGCCTAGGTTGGGCAAGATTCACCCGTTCTGAGTTAGGTCAAAGTGGGAACGAGAGACACCAGGTCCAGGTGAGGCCAAAATGTGTACCAGAGTCACCAGATCCAGGAGAGGTCCATGTTGGAAAGAGAGTCACCAGGTCCAGGAGAGGTCCAGGTGGGGACCGGAGTCACCAGATCCAGATGAAGACCAGGGGGGACCAGTTCACCAGGTCCAGGTGAGGCCCTTGAAAGAACCAGAGTCAACAGTTCGAGGTCAGGCGCAGGTTTCAACCAGGGTCAGCAGGTCCCAGTCAGGCCGAAGAGGGGTTACAGTCACTAGGGCACAGTGAGACCCAGAGGGGGACCAGAGTCACCTGGTCCATGTGAAGTCCAGTTGTGGAACATAGTCACCGGGTCCCAATTTTGCCCAGTTGAGGACCATGGTCAACAGTGCCAGGTGAGGCCCAGATGGGGATCGGAGTCCCCAAATCCAGGTGAAGCCCAGGTGGGGACCACAGTCACCAGATCCAGGGTAGTCTCAGGTCCAGACCAGAATCACCAGGTCCAGTTGAGGTGCAGGTTGCAACCACACTCACCACGTCCCGGTGAGGCCCTGCTGGGGACCTGAGTCACGAGGTACATGAGAAGCTAGAAACACTGCAGCACCAGGTGAACATGATGTCCATGCTGGAATGAGAATCACCAGTTACAGGTGAGGACCACGTGGGGATCCGAATCACCATGTCCAGGTGAGACCCAGGTTGGAACCAGTGTCACCATGTCCAGGTGTGGCCCAGGTGAAGACCATAGTTAATAGGTCTTTCTGGGTCACTATTAGTGAACAGTGTAACCATATCCTGATTCTACCCAGGTGGTTACCAGAGACACCAGGTCCTGGTGTGGCCCTGGTGGGACCAGAGACACGAGGTCCAGGTGAGGTCCCGATGGGAACCACAGTCACCAAGTCACGTGAGGCCATGCTTTGGATCAGAGTCACCAGTTACAGGAGAGGCCCAGGTGGAGCCAGAGTCACCTGGTACAGAAGAGGCCAAAGTCAGGACCAGAGTTACCGTATCAGGTCAGTCCCAGTGTGGAATAGAGTAACCATGTCCCGATGATGCCCAGGTAGAACCAGAGTTACCAGGTCCAGATGAGGTGCAGGTGGGGAGCATATTCACTAGGTCCCGGTTAGGCCCAGTTGAGGACCAGAGTCACCAGATCTGGTTGAGCCCTATAAGGGTACCAGAATCACCTGGTCCAGGTGACATCCAGATGGGGACCAGAGTCACCAGGTCAGGGTGAGGCCTAGAGGGGTTCCAGAGTCATCATGTCCAAGTGAGGCTCAGGTGTGGAACAGAGTCACCAGGAACCAATGATGCCCAGTTGAGGACCAGATTCACCAGGTCTGGGTGACGCGCAGATAGGATCAGAGTCACCAGTTCCAGGTGAGGCCAAGAAGGAGTCCACAGCAATCAGGTCCAGGTGGGGAACAAAGTCACCAGGACTGGGTGAGGCCCAGATGGGGACCAGAAACACCGGGTCCAGGTGAGGCCCAGGTGGTGACCAGACTCCCCGGGTCTAGGAGAGGACCAGGTAAGGACCAGATTCACCAGGTAGAAGAGGCCCACGTGGGGACCTGACTCACCAATTTTGGGTGAGGCCCAGGTGGCAACCCCACTCACCAGGTCCAGGTGAGGCCAACCTGCAGGCCAGAGTCACCAGATCCAAGTGAGGCCCTAGTGGGTACCGGAGTCACCAGGAAAATGTGAGTCTACAAGAACACCACAGTCACCAGGTGCAGGTGTGGTTCATGTGGGAACGAGAGTCACCAGGTCCAGGTGAGACCCAGGTGGGGACCACAGTCACCAGGTCCAGATTGATTCCTAGGTGGGGGGACCAGAGTCATCAGGACCAATTGAGGCCAAAGTGTGGAGCAAAGTTATCACGTCCAGGTGTAGCCCAGGCGGGGAACAGAGTAACCATATCCCATTCATGCCAGGCGGGAAAAGAGTCACAAGGTCCAGACGAGGCCTAAGTGAAGAGTAGATTCACCAGGTCCTGTTGAGTCCCAGCTGAGGACTAGTGTCCCCAGCTCCGGATGATCCCAGAGGGGGACCAGAGTCACCCGGTTCTGGTGATATCCAGGTGGGGACCAGAATCACCACGTCAGGGTGAGGCCCAGAGTGGGACGAGAATCACTAGGTCCAGGTGAGGCCCCGAGTGGAACTGAGAAAACAGGTCCCATGATGCACAAATGAGGACCTGAGTCACCAGGCCCAGGTGAGGTCCCTGTGGGAACCAATCACCTCGTCCAGGTGAGGCCCAGGTGGGACCACAGTCACCAGGTCCAGGTGAGGCCCAGATATATAAGAGAGTATCCAGGTCCCAATGATGCCCAGGGAAGGACCAGAGTCAACAGGTCCATGAGAGGCCGAAATATGGATCAGAGTCATTTTGTTCCAGGTGAGGGCAGATGGAGACCACAGGAACCAGGTCCAGGAGAGCCCTATATGGGAACCAGAGCCACCAGATCCAGGTGAGGTCCAGGTGGGACCACAGTCACAAAGTCCAGGTGAGGCGCAGGTGGCACAGGATTCACCAAATCCAGGTGAGACCCAGGTGGCACCCAGTCACCAGATCCAGGTGCGGTCCAGCTAAGGACCAGATTCACCAGGCCCAAGTGAAGCCCAAGGGGTGACCAGAGTCAGCAGGTAAGGGTGAGGCCCAGAGGGGGAACCAGATTAACCAGTTTAGATTGAGGCCCAGAATGGGATCAGAGGTCCCTGGTCAGTGTGAGGCCCAGGTGTGGAATAGAGTATCCAGGTACCAATGATGCCTGGGTGTGGACCAGAGTCACTAGGGCCATGCAGACCCAGATGGGGAACAGAATCACTAGGTCCTGGTGAGGCATAGTATAAGACCACAGTCCCCAGTATCTGGTGAGCCCCTTGTGGGAACCAGAGCCACTCTATGCAGCTGACCAAGGTCCATGTGAGGCCCACGTGAGGACCAGATTCATCAGGTCGAATTGAGGCATAGCTGGGGACAAGAGCCACCAGGTCTGGGTGCGGCCTAGGTGGGGCAAGATTCAGCAGTTCTGAGTTAGGTCAAAGTGGGGACGAGAGACACCAGGTCCAGGTGAGGCCAAACTGAGGCGCAGAGTCACCAGATCCAGGTGAGGTCCATGTTGGAAAGAGAGTCACCAGATCCAGGACAGGCCCAGGTGGGGACCAGAGTCACCAGATCCAGGTGAAGTCCAGGTGGGGACCAGAGTCACCAGATCCAGGTGAAGCCCAGGTGGGGACCAGAGTCACTAGGTCCAGATGAGGCCTAGGTGAGGGCCTGAGTTACCAGGTACACGTGAGGCCCCGGTGGGGATCAGAGGCAACAGGTCCATGTGAGGCCGGCTTGGGTACCATGGTCAACAGGTCTACATGAGGCCCAGGTGTGTAACACAGTAAGCAGGTCCAGGTGAGACCCCGGTGGTGACAAGAGTCACCAAGTCCAGGTGTAGCCCAGGTGGGGACCTGTGTCACCAGGTATGGGTGAGGCCCAGGTGGCAACCCCACTCAGCAGGTCCAGGTGAGGCCAACCTGTAGGCAAAGTAGAGGAACCGTGTTCCCATGTTGCCCAGGTAGGGACCAGAGTTACCAGGTCCACGTCAGGCCAACCTGCAGGCCATGCAGAGGAACCATGTCCCGATGATGCCCACGTAGGGAATAGAGTTACCAGGTCCAGGTGAGGCCAACCTGCAAGTCATGCAGTGAAACCATGTCCCGATGATTCCCAGGTAGGGACCAGAGTCACCTGGTCCGAATGAGGCCAGATGGAGCATATTCACTAGGTCCAGGTGAGGCCCAGTTGAGGACCAGAGTCACCAGATCTTGTTGAGTCCTAGAGGGGTACCAGAATCACCTGGTCCAGGTGACATCCAGATGGGGACCAGAGTCACCAGGTCAGGATGAGGCCCAGAGAGGTTCCAGAGTCATCATGTCCAGGTGAGGCTCAGGTGTGGAACAGAGTCACCAGGTACCAAAGATGCCCAGGTGAGGACCAGAGTCACCAGGTCTGGGTATTGCGCAGATAGGATCAGGGTCACCAGTTCCAGGTGAGGCCAAGAAAGAGTCCACAGCAATCAGATCCAGGTGGGGAACAAAGTCACCAGGACTGGGTGAGGCCCAGATGGGGACCAGATTCACCAGGTCCAGGTGAGGCCCAGGTGGTGACCAGAGACCCCGGGGCTGGGAGACGACCAGGTAAGGACCAGATTAACCAGGTCCAAGAGACCCAATCGGGGACCTGTGTCCCCAGGTACGGGTGAGGCACAGGTGGCAACCCCACTCACCATGTCCAGGAGAAGCCATCCTTCGCGCCATGCAGAGGAACCATGTCCCGATGATGTACATGTAGGAACCAGAGTAACCAGGTCCAGGTGATGCCAGCCTGCAGGCCATGCAGTGGTACCATGTCCTGATGATGCCCAGGGAGGGACCAGAGTCACCAGGTCCAAATGAGGCCCAGATGGAGCATATTCACTAGGTCCAGGTGAGGCCCAGTTGAGGACAACTGTCACCAGATATGGTTGAGGCCCAGACGGGTACCAGAATCACCTGGTCAAGGTGACATCCAGATGGGGACCAGAGTCACCAGGACAGGGTGAGGCCCAGAGAGGTTCCAGAGTCATCATGTCCAGGTGATGCTCAGGTGTGGAACTGAGTCACCAGGTACCAATGATGCCCAGATGAGGGCCAGAGTCACCAGATCTGGGTGACGCGCAGATAGGATCAGAGTCACCAGTTCCAGGTGAGGCAAAGAAAGAGTCCACAGCAATCAGTTCCTGTTGGGGAACAAAGTAAACAGGACTGGGTGAGGCCCAGATGGGGACGAGTTCACCTTGTCCAAGTGAGGCCCAGGTGATGACCAGAGTCCCCAGGTTGGGAGAAGATGAAGTAAGGACCAGATTCACCAGGTCCAAGAGGCCCACGTGGGGACCTGAGTCACCAGGTATGGGTGAGGCCCAGGTGGCTACCCCACTCACCAGGTCCAGGTGAGGCCAACGTGCAGGCCAGAGTCACCAGATACACGTGAGGCCCTAGTGGACACCGGAGTCACCAGGTAAATGTGAGTCTACAAGAACACCACAGTCACCAGGTCCAGGTCTGGTTCATGTGGGAACGAGAGTCACCAGGTCCAGCTGAGACCCAGTTGGGGACGACAGTCACCAGGTTCAGATTGAGGCCGAGGTGGGGGGACCAGAGTCATCAGGACCAGTTGAGGCCAAAGTGTGGAGAAAATTTATCATGTCCAGGTGAGACCCAGTTGGGGAACAGAGTAACCATGTCCCATTGATGCCAGGTGGGAAAAGAGTCACAAGGTCCAGACGAGGCCTAAGTGAGGAGTAGATACACCAGGTCCTTTTGAGGCCCAGTTGAGTACCAGTGTCCCCAGCTCCGGGTGTGTCACCCGGTTCTGGTGATATCCAGGTGGGGACCAGAGTCACCACGTCAGGCTGAGGCACAGAGGGGGACGAGAATCACTAGGTCCAGGTGAGGCCCCGATGTGGAACTGAGAAACCAGGTCCCATGGTGCCCATACGAGGACCTGAGTCACCAGATCCAGTTGAGGTCCCTGTGGGAACCAGTCCATGTAAGGCCCAGGTGGGACCACAGTTACCAGGTTCAGGTGAGGCCCAGATATATAAGAGAGTATCCAGGTCCCAATGATGCCCAGGTAAGGACAAGAGTCAACAGCTCCAGGAGAGGCTGAAATATGGATCAGAATCATTGCGTTCCAGGTGAGGCCAGATGGAGACCACTGGAACTAGCTCCAGGGAGCCCCATATGGGAACCATAGCCACCAGATCCATGTGAGGTCCAGGTGGGACCACAGTCACAAGGTCCAGGTGAGCGCAGGTGTCAACAGGATTCACCAAGTCCAGGTGAGGCCCAGGTGGCGACCAGTCACCAGATCCAGGTGCGGACCAGCTAAGGACCAGATTCACCAGGCCCAAGTGAAGCCCAAGGGGTGACCAGAGTCACCAGGTAAGGGTGAGGCCCAGAGGGGGTACCAGACGAACTAGTTTTGTTTGAGGCTCAGAATGGGACCAGACGTCCCTGGTCAAAGTGAGGCCTAGGTGTTGAATAGAGTATCCAGGTCCCAATGATGCCTGGGTGAGGCCCAGAGTCACTAGGGCCATGCAGACCCAGATGGGGAACAGAAACACTAGGTCCTGGTGAGGCATAGAATAAGACCACAGTCACCAGTATCAGGTGAGCCATTTGTGGGAACCAGAGCCACTCTATCCAGCTGAGACCCAGGTCCATGTGAGGCCCACGTTAGGACCAGATTCATCAGGTCGAATTGAGGCATAGCAGTGGACAAGATTCACTAGGTCTGGGTGCGGCCTAGGTGGGGAAAGATTCAGCAATTCTGTGTTAGCTCAAAGTGGGGACGAGAGACACCAGGTCCAGGTGAGGCCAAAGGGAGGACCAGAGTCACCAGATCCAGGTGAGGTCCATGTTGGAAAAGAGTCACCAGGTCCAAGACAGGTCCAGGTGGGGACCAGAGTCACCAGATACAGGTGAAGTCCAGATGGGGACCAGAGTCACCAGATCCAGGTGAAGCCCAGGTGTGGACCAGAGTCACTAGGTCCAGATGAGGCCCAGGTGAGGATCAGAGTTACCAGGTACACGAGAGGCCCTGGTGGGTTCAGAGGCAACAGGTCCATGTGAGGCCGGCTTGGGGACTATGGTCAAGAAGACTACTTGAGGCCCAGGTGTGGAACCCCGTAAGAAGGTCCAGGTGAGTCCCGGGTTGGGACAAGAGTCACCAAGTCCAGGTGAGTCCCCCGTGGGGACCAGGTTCACCAAGTCCAGGGGAGGCCCTTGAACGAACCAGAGTCAACAGTTGGACGTCAGGCGCAGGTGTCAACCAGGGTCAGCAGGTCCAAGTCAGGCCAAAGTGGGTTTCACAGTCACTAGGGCACGGTGAGTCCCAGAGAGGGACCAGAGTCACCTGGTCCAGGTGAGGTCCAGTTGTGGAACACAGTCACCGGGTCCCAAATTTTGCCCACTTGAGGACCATGGTCAACAGGGCCAGGTGAGGCCCAGATGGGGACCGGAGTCCCCAAATCCAGGTGAAGCCCAGGTGAGGACCACAGTCACCAGATCGAGGGGAGTCTCAGGTGCAGACCAGAATCACCAGGTCCAGGTGAGGTGCAGGTGGCAACCACACTCACCAGTTCCGGGTGAGTCTCTGGTGTGGACCAGAATCACGAGGTACATGAGAAGCTAGAAACACTGCAGCCACCAGGTCCACATGATGTCCATGTGGGAACGAGAATCACCAATTACAGGTGAGGACCAGGTGGGGATCCGACTCCCCATGTCCAGGTGAGACCCAGGTGGGAACCAGTGTCAACATGTCCAGGTGTGGCCCAGGGGAAGACCAGAGTTAATAGGTCCGGCTGGGTCACTGTTAGTGAACAGTGTAACATTATCCTGATGCTACCCAGGTGGGTACCAGAGAAACCAGATCCTGGAGAGGCCCAGGTGGGACCGAGTTATGAGTTCCAGGTGAGGTCCCGATGGGATCCACAATCAGCATGTCAGGTGAGGCCATTCTTAGAATCAGAGTCACCAGTTACAGTTGAGGCCCAGGTGGAGCCAGAGTCACCTGGTACCGAAGAGGCCAAAGTCAGGATCAGAGTTACCACGAACAGGTCAGTCCCAGTGGGGATTAGAGTATCCATGTCTCGATGATGCCCAGGTAGAACCAGAGTCACAGGTCCAGATTAGGTGCAGGTGGGGAGCATATTCACTAGGTCACGGTGAGCCCAAATTGAGGACCAGAGTCACCAGGTCTAGTTGAGGCCTAGAAGGGTATCAGATTCACCTGTTCTAGGTGACATCCAGATGGGGACCAGAGTCACCATGTCAGGGTGAGGCCCCGAGGGGATCCAGAGTCATCATGTCCAGGTGAGGCTCTGGTGTGGAACAGAGTATCCAGGTCATAATGGTCCACAGGTGAGGACCAGAGTTACCAGATCTGGGTGAGGACCAGTTAGGATCAGAGTCACCAGTTCCAGGTGAGACCAAGAAGGATTCCACCGCAATCAGGTCCAGGTGGGGAACAAAGTCACCAGGACTGTGTGAGGCCCAGATGGGGACCAGATTCACCATGTCCAGGTGATTCCCAGGTGATGACCAGAGTTACCAGTTCCCGGTTAGGACCAGGTAAGGACCAGATTCACCAGGTCCAAGTGAGGCTCACGTTGGGACCATTGTCACCAGGTATGGGTGAGGCCCAGGTGGCAATCCCACCTACCGGGGCCAGGGGAAGCCAACCTACAGGCCATGCAGAGGAACCATGTCCCGATTGTGCCCAGGTAGGGACCAGAGTTACCAGGTCCAGGTGATGTCAACCTGCAGGCGATGCATTGGAACTATGTATGAGTCACCAGGTCCAAATGAGGCGCAGATGGAGCATATTCACTAGGTCCAGATGAGGCTCATTTGACGACAGAGTCACCAGATATGGTTGAGGCCTACAGGGGTACCAGAATCACCTGGTCCAGGTGACATACAGATGGGGACCAGAGTCACCAGGTCAGGGTGAGGCCCAGAGAGGTTCCAGAGTCATCATGTCCAGGTGAGGCAAAGGTGAGGAACAGAGTCACCAGGTACAAATGATGCCCAGGTGAGGACCAGAGTCACCAGATCTGGGTGACGCGCACATAGGATCAGAGTCACCAGTTCCAGGTGAGGCCAAGAAGGTGTCCATAGCAATCAGGTCCAGGTGTGGAACAAAGTCACCAGGACTGGGTGGGGCCCAGATGGGGACCAGATTCACCAGGTCAAGGTGAGGCCCAGGTGGTGTCCAGAGTCCCTGCATCTGAGAGAAGTCCAGGAAAGGAACAGATTCACCAGGTCCAAGAGGCCCCCGTGGGGACCTGAGTCACCAGTTATGGGTGAGGGCCAGGTGGCAACCCCACTAACCAGGTCCAGGTGAGGCCAACCTGCAGGCCAGAGTCACCAGATCCAGGTGAGGCCCTAGTGGGGACCAGAGTCACCAGGTAAATGTGAGTCTAGAAGAACTCCACAGTCACCATTTCCAGGTGTGGGTCATGTGGGAAAGAGAGTCACCAGGTGCAGGTGAAACCCATGTGGGAACCACAGTCAACAGGTCCAGATTGAGGCCTAGGTGGGGGGACCAGAGTCATCAGGAGCAGTTGGGCCAAAGTGTGGAGCAAAGTTATAATATCCAGGTGAGGCCCAGGTGGGGAACAGAGTAACCATGTCTCATTGATGCCAGGTGCGAAAAGAGTCACAAGGTCCAGACAAGCCCTAAGTGAGGAGTAGATTCACCAGGTCCTGTTGAGGTCCAGTTGGGGACCAGTGTCCCCAGCTCCGGGTGAGTCCCAGAGGGGGACCAGAGTCACCCGGTTCTGGTGATATCCAGGTGGGGACCAGAATCACCACGTCAGGGTGAGGCCCAGAGTGGGACGAGAATCACTAGGTCCAGGTGAGGCCCCGATGTGGAACTGAGAAAACACGTCCCATGATGCCCATGTGAGGACCTGAGTCACCAGGTCCAGGTGAGGTCCCTGTGGGAACCAGTCACCTGGTCCAAGTGAGGCCCAGGTGGGACCACAGTCACCAGGTCCAGGTGAGGCCCAGGAATATAAGAGAGTATCCAGGTCCCACTGATGCCCAGGTAAGGACCTGAGTCAACAGGTCCAAGAGAGGCAAAAATATAAATCAGAGTCATTGTGTTCCAGGTGAGGCCAGATGGAGACCACAGGAATCAGGTCCAGGAGAGCCCCATATGGGAACCAGAGCCACCAGAATCAGGTGAGGTCAAGGTGAGAACAGAGTCACAAGGTCCAGGTGAGGCGCAGGTGGCAACAGGATTCACCAACTCCATTTGAGTCCCAGGTGGCGACCAGTCACCACATCCAGGTGAGGACCAGCTAAGGACCAGATTCACCAGGCCCAAGTGAAGCCCAAGGGATGACCAGAGTCATCAGGTAAGGGTGAGGCCCAGAGGGGGAACCAGAGTAACCAGTTTAGTTTGAGGCCCAGAATGGGACCAGAGTTCCTTGGTCAAAGTGAGGCCCAGGTGTGGAATAGAGTATCCAGATCCCAATGATGCCTGGGTGAGGACCAGAGTCACTAGGGCCATGCAGGCCCAGATGGGGAACAGAATCGCTCGGTCCTGGTGAGGCATAGAATAAGACCAGAGTCACCAGTATCAGGTGAGCCCCTTGTGGGAACCAGAGCCACTCTATCCAGCTGAGTCCCAGGTCCATGTGAGTCCCACTTGAGGACCAGATTCATCAGGTCGAATTGAGGCATAGCTGGTGACAAGAGTCACCAGGTTTGGGTGCGGCCTAGATGGGGCAAGATTCAGCAGTTCTGAGTTAGGTCAAAGTGGGGACGAGAGACACCAGGTCCAGGTGAGGCCAAACTGAGGACCAGAGTCACCAGATCGAGGTGAGGTCCAGGTGGGGACCAGAGTTACCAGATCCAGGTGACGTACAGGTGGGGACTAGAGTCACTAGGTCCAGATGCGGCCCAGGTGAGGACCAGAGTTACCAGGTACACGTGAGGCCCCGATGGGTATCAGAGGCAACAGGTACTTGTGAGGCCGGCTTGGGGACCATGGTAAACAGGTCTACTTGAGGCCCCGGTGTGGAACACAGTAAACAGGTCCAGGTGAGTCCCCGGTGGTGACAAGGGTCACCACGTCCAGGTGAGTCCCAGGGTGGGACCAGGATCACCAGGTACAGGGGAAGCCCTTGAATGAACCAGAGTCAACAGTTCGAGGTCAGGCACAGGTGTCAACCAGGGTCAGCAATTCCAAGTCAGGCGAAAGAGTGGTTCACAGTCACTAGGGCACGGTGAGACCCAGAGGGGCACCAGAGTCACGTGGTCCAGGTGAAGTCCAGATGTGGAAATCAGTCACCGCCTCCCATTTTGCCCAGTTGAGGACCATGGTCAAAAGGACCAGGTGAGGCCAAGATGGGGACCGGAGTCCCCACATCCAGGTGAAGCCCAGGTGGGGTACAGTCACCAGATCCAGGGTAGTCTCACGTGCAGACCAGAATCAGCAGGTCCAGGTGAGGTGCAGGTGGCAACCACACACACCAGGTCCCGGTGAGGCCCTGGTGGGGACCAGAGTCACGAGGTACATGACAAACTAGAAACACTGCAGCCACCAGGTCCACATGATGTCCATGTGGGAACGAGAATCACCAGTTACAGGTGAGGACCAGGTGGGGATCCGACTCACCCTGTCCAGGTGAGACCCAAGTGGGAACCAGTGTCACCATGTCCAGGTGTGGCCGAGATGAAGACCAGAGTTATAGGTCCGGCTGGGTCACTGTTAGTGAACAGTGTAACCATATCCTGATGCTACCCCGGTGGGTACCAGAGACATCAGGTCCTGGTGAGGCCCAGGTGGGACCAGAGACATGAGGTCCAGGTGAGGTCCCGATGGGAACCACAGTCACCAGGTTAGGTGAGGCCATGCTTAGTATCAGAGTCACCAGTTACAGGTGAGGCCCAGGTGGAGCCAGAGTCACCTGGTACAGAAGAGGTCAAAGTCAGGACCAGAGTTACCAGGATCAGGTCAGTCCCAGTGGGGAATAGAGTAAGCATGTGCGATGATGCCCAGGTAGAAACAGAGACACCAGGTCCAGATGAGGCGAAGGTGGGGAGCATAATCACTATGTCCCGTTGAGGCCCAGTAGAGGAACAGAGTCACCAGGTGTAGTTGAGGCCTAGAGGGGTACCAGATTCAACTGGTCTAGGTCCGTCCAGATGGGGACCAGAGTCACCATGTCAGGGAGAGGCCCAGAGGGGATCCAGAGTCATCATGTCCAGGTGAGTCTCAGGTGTGGAACAGAGTAACCAGGTCATAATGGTCCACAGGTGAGGAACAGACTCAACAGATCTGGGTGAGGCCCAGTTAGGATCAGAGTCAACAGTTCCAGGTGAGGCTAAGAAGGAGTCCACAGCAATCAGGTCCAGGTGGGGAAAAAAGTCACGAAGACTGGGTGAGGCCCAGATGGGGATACAGATTCACCAGGTCCATGTGATTCCCAGGTGGTGACCAGAGTTACCAGATTCACCAGATCCAGGTGATTCCCAGGTGGTGACCAGAATTACCAGATACACCAGGTACAAGTGAGGCCCACGTAGGGGCCTGTGTCACCAGGTATGGGTGAGGCCCAAGTGGCAACCCCACTCACCAGGTCCAAGTGAGGCCTACCAGCAGGCCATGCAAAGTAAACGGGTCCCGATAATGCCAAGGTAGGGAACAGAGTTACCAGGTCCAGGTGAGGTCAACCTGCAGGCCATTCAGTGGAACCATGTCCCGATGATGCCAAGTAGGGACCAGAGTCACCAGGTCCAAATGAGGCCCAGATGGAGCATATTCACTAGGTCCAGGTGAGGCTCAGTTGAGGACCAGAGTCACCAGATCTGGTTGAGGCCTAGAGGGGTACAAGAATCACCTGGTCCAGGTGACATCCAGGTGGGGACCAGAGTCAACAAGTCAGGGTGAGGTCCAGAGAGGTTCCAGAGTCATCACGTCCAGGTGAGGCTCAGGAGTGAAAAAGAGTCACTACGTAACAATGATGCCCAGGAGATAACCAGAGTCACCAGGTCTGGGTGACGCGCAGATACCATCAGAGTCACGACTTCCAGGTGAGGCCAAGAAAGAGTCCACAGCAATCAGGTCCAGGTGGGGAACAAAGTCACCAGGACTGGGAGAGGCCCAGATGGGGACCAGATTCACCAGGTCCAGGTGATTCCCAGGTGGTGACCAGAGTCCCCGAGTCTGGGAGAGGTCCAGGTAAGGACCAGATTCACCAGGGCAAGAGGCCCCCGTGGGAACCTGAGTCACCAGGTATGGGTGAGGCCCAGGTGACAACCCAACTCACCAGGTCCAGGTGAGGCCAACCTGAAGGCCAGAGTCACCAGATCCACGTGAGGGCCTAGAGGGGAACGGAGTCACCAGGTAAATGTGAGTCTACAAGGACACCACAGTCACCAGGTCCAGGTGTGGTTCATGTGGGAACGTGAGGCACCAGGTACAGGTGAGACCCAGGTGGGGACCACAGTCACCAGGTCCAGATTGAGGCCTAGGTGGGGGGACCAGAGTCATCAGGACCAGTTAAGGCCAAAGTGCGGAGGTAAGTTATCATGTCCAGGTGAGGCCCAGGTGGGGAACAGAGTAACCATGTCCCATTGATGCCAGGTGGGAAAAGAGTCACAAGGTCCAGACGAGGCCTAAGTGAGGAGTAGATTCACCAGGTCCTGTTGAGGTCCAGTTGGGGACCAGTGTCCCCAGCTACGGGTGAGTCCCAGAGGGGGACCAGAGTCACCCGGTTCTGGTGATATCCAGGTGGGGACCAGAGTCACCACGTCAGGCTGAGGCCCAGAGTGGGATGAGAATCACTAGGTCCAGGTGAGGCCCCGATGTGGAACTGAGAAACCAGGTCCCATGATGCCCATATGAGGACCTGAGTCACCAGATCCAGGTGAGGTCCCTGTGGGAACCAGTCACCTGGTCCAAGTGAGGCCCATGTGGGACCACAGTCACCAGGTCCTGGTGAGGCCCAGGTATATAAGAGAGTATCCAGGTCCCAATGATGCCCAGGGAAGGACCAGAGTCAACAGATCCAGGAGAGGCCCAAATATGAATCAGAGTCATTGTGTTCCAGGTGAGGCCAGATGAAGACCACAGGAACCAGGTCCAGGAGAGTCCCATATGGGAACCAGAGCCAACAGATCCAGGTGAGGTCCAGGTGGGACCACTGTCACAAGGTCCAGGTGAGGCGCAGGTGGCAACAGGATTCACAAAGTCCAGGTGAGGCCCAGGTGGCCACCAGTCACCAGATACAGGTGCGGACCAGGTAAGGACCAGATTCACAGGGCCAATTGAAGCCCGAGGGGTGACCGGAGTCACCAGGTAAGGGTGAGGCCCAGAGGGGGAAGCAGAGTAACCAGTTTACTTTTAGGCCCAGAATGGGACAAGAGGTCCCTATTCAAAGTGAGGCCCAGATGTGGAATAGAGTATCCTGGTCCCAATGATGCCTGGGTGATAACCAGAGTCACTAGGGCTATGCAGGCCGAGATGGGGAACAGAATCACTGGGTCCTGGTGAGACAGAGAATAAGACCACAGTCAGCACTATCAGGTGAACCCCTTTTGGGAACCAGAGCCACTTTATCCAGCTGAGTCCCAGGTCCATGTGAGGCCCACGTGAGGACCAGATGCATCAGGTAGAATTGAGGCATAATTCGGGACAAGAGTCACCAGGTGTGGGTGCGTCCTAGGTGGGGCAAGATTCAGCAGTTCTGAGTTTGTTCAAAGTGGGGACGAGAGACACCAGGTCCAGGTGAGGCCAAACGGAGGACCAGAGTCACCAGATCCAGGTGAGGTCCAGATGGGGACCACTGTCACCAGATCCAGGTGAAGTCCAGGTGGGGACCAGAGTCACTAGGTGCAGATGAGACCCAGGCGAGTACCAGAGTTACCGGGTACACGTGAGGCCCCGGTAGATATCAGAGGCAACAGGTCCATTTGAGCCCGGCTTTTGGACCATGGTCAAGAGGTGTACTTGAGGCCCAGGTGTGGAACACAGTAAGCAAGTCCAGGTGAGTCCCCGGTGGTGACAAGAGTCACCACGTCCAAGTGAGGCCCAGGTGGGGACCAGGATCACCAGGTACAGGGGAGGCCCTTGAAAGATCCAGAGTCAATAGTTAGAGGTCAGGCGCAGGTGGCAACCAGGGTCAGCAGGTCGAAGTCAGGCCAAAGTGGGGTTCACAGTCACTAGGGTACAGTGAGACCCAGAGCGGGACCAGAATAACCTGGTCCAGGTGAGGTCCAGTTGTGGAACACAGTCACCGAGTCCCAATTTTGCCCAGTTGAGGACAATGGTCAACAGGGCCAGTTGAGGCCCAGATGGGGACCGGAGACCCAAATCCAAGTGAAGACAAATCGGGACCACAGTCACCAGATCCAGGGTATTCTCTGGTGCAGACCAGAATCACCAGGTCCAGGTGAGGTGCAGGTGGTAACCACACTAACCAGGTCCCGGTGAGGCCCTGGTGGGGACCAGAGTCACGAGGTATATGAGAAGCTAGAAACACTGCAGCAACCAGGTCCACATGACGTTTATGTGGGAACGAGAATCACCAGTTACAGGTGAGGACCAGATGGGGATCCGACTCACCATGTCCAGGTGAGACCCAGGTGGGAACCAGTGTCACCATGTCCAGGTGTGGCCCAGGTGAAGACCAGAGTTAATAGGTCCGGCTGAGTCACTGTTAGTGAACAGTGTACCCATATCCTGATGCTACCCAGGTGGGTACCAGAGACACCAGGTCCTGGTGAGGCCCAGGTGGGACCAGAGACATGAGGTCCAGATGATGTCACGAGGGAACCACAGTCACCAGGTCAGGTGAGGCCATGCTTAGGATCAGAGTCACCAGTTACAGGTGAGGCCCAGGTGGAGCCAGAGTCACCAGGTCCAGATGAGGCGAAGGTGGGCAGCATATTCACTACGTCCCGTTGAGGCCCAGTAGAGGACCAGATTCACCAGGTCTAGTTGAGGCCTAGAGGGGTACCAGATTCACCTGGTCTAGGTGCCTTCCAGATGGGGACCAGAGTCACCATGGCAGGGAGTGTCCCAGAGGTGATCCAGAGTCATCATGTCCAGGTGAGGCTCAGGTGTGGAACAGAGTATCCTGGTCATAATGGTCCACAGGTGAGGACCAGAATCAACAGATCTGGGTGAGGCCCAGTTAGGATCAGAGTCAACAGTTCCAGGTAAGGCTAAGAAGGAGTCCACAGCAATCAGGTCCAGGTGGGGAAAAAAGTCACGAAGACTGGGTGAGGCCCAGATGGGGACACAGATTCACCAGGTCCAAGTGATTCCCAGGTGGTGACCAGAGTTACCAGATTCACCAGGTCCAGGTGATTCCCAGGTGGTGACCAGAGTTACCAGATACACCAGGTCCAAGTGAGGCCCACGTAGGGGCCTGTGTCACCAGGTATGGGTGAGGCCCAAGTGGCAACCCCACTCACCAGGTCCAGGTGAGGCCTACCTGCAGGCCATGCAAAGTAACCGGGTACCGATAATGCCAAGGTAGGGACCAGAGTTACCAGGTCTAGATGAGGCCAACCTGCAGGCCATGCATGGAACCATGTCCCCATGATGCCCAGTTAGTGACCAGAGTAACTAGGTCCAAATGAGACCAAGATGGAGCATATTCACTAAGTCCAGCCGAGGCCCAGTTGAGGTCCAGAGACACCAGTTCTGGTTGAGGCCTAGTGGGGTACCAGAATCACCTGGTCCAGGTGACATCCAGATGGGGACCAGAGTCACCAGGTCAGGGTGAGACCCAGAGAGGTTCCAGAGTCATCATGTCCAGGTGAGTCTCAGGTGTGGAACAGAGTCACCAGGTACCAATGATGCCCAGGTGAGGATCAGAATCACCAGGCCTGAGTCACGCGCACAGAGGATAAGAGTCACCAGTTCCAGGTGAGGCCAAGAAAGAGTCCAAAGCAATCAGGTCCAGGAGGGGAACAAAGTCACCAAGACTGGGTGAGGCCCAGATGGGGAAGAGATTCACCAGGTCCAGGTGAGGCCCAGGTGGTGACCAGAATCCCCAGGTATGGGAGAGGACCATGTAAGGACCAGATTCACCAGGTCCAAGAGGACCACGTGGGTTCCTGAGTCACCAGGTATGGGTGAAGCTCAGGTGGCAACCACACTCACCAGGCCCAGGTGAGGCCAACCTGCAGGCCACAGTCAGCAGATCCAGGTGAGGCCCTAGTTGGGACCGGTGTCACCAGGTAAATGTGAGTCTACAAGAACACCACAGTCACCAGGTCCAGGTGTGGTTCCTGTGGGAATGAGAGTCAACAGGTCAAGGTGAGACCCAGGTGGGGACCACAGTCACCAGGTCCAGATTGAGGCCTAGGTGGTGGGACAAGAGTCATCAGGAGCAGTTGAGGCCGAAGTGTGGATCAAAGTTATCATGTTGAGGTGAGGCCCAGGTGGGGAACAGACTAACCATGTCCCATTGATGCCAGGTGGGAAAAGAGTCACAAGGCCCAGACGAGGCCTAAGTGAGGAGTAGATGCACCAGGTCTTGTTGAGAACCAGCTGAGGACCAGTGTCCCCAGCTCCGGGTGAGTCCCAGAGGGGGACCAGAGTCACCCGGTTCTGGTGATATCCAGGTGGGGACCAGAGTCACCACGTCAGGGTGAGGCCCAGAGGGGGACAAGAATCACTAGTCCAGGTGAGGCCCCGATGTGGAACTGAGAAACCAGGTCCCATGATGCCCATATGAAGACCTGAGTCACCAGGTCCAGGTGAGGTCCCTGTGGGAACCAGTCACCTCGTCCAGGTGAGGTCCAGGTGGGACCACAGTCTCAAGGTCCAGGTGAGGCGCAGGTGGCAACGGGATTCACCAAGTCCAGGTAAGGCCCAGGTGGCGACCAGTCACCAGATCCAGGTGCGGAACAGCTAAAGACCAGATTCTCCAGGCCAAGTGAAGCCCAACGGGTGACCAGAGTCACCAGGTCAGGGTGAGGCCCAGAGGGGGAACCAGAGTAACCAGTTTAGTTTGAGGCCCAGAATGGGACCAGAGGTCCCCGGTCAAAGTGAGGCCCAATTGTGGAATAGAGTATCCAGGTCCCAATGATGCCTGGGTGTGGACCAGAGTCACTAGGGCCATGCAGGCCCAGATGGGGAACAGAATCACTAGGTCCTGGTGAGGCATAGAATAAGACCAGAGTCACCAGTATCAGGTGAGCGCCTTTTTGGAACCAGAGCCACTCTGTCCAGCTGAGTCCCAGGTCCATGTGAGGCCCATGTGAGGACCAGATTCATCAGGTCGAATTGAGGCATAGCTGGGGACAAGAGTCACCAGATTTGGGTGCGGCCTAGGTGGGGCAAGATTCAGCAGTTCTGAGTTAGGTCAAAATGGGGACGAGAGACACCAGGTCCAGGTGAGGCCAAACTGAGGACCAGAGTCACCAGATTGAGGTAAGGTCCAGGTGGGGACCAGAGTCACCAGATCCAGGTGAAGTCCAGGTGGGGCCAGAGTCCGTAGGTCCAGATGCGGCCCACGTGAGGATCAGAGTTACCAGGTACACGTGAGGCCCCGATGGGTATCAGAGGCAACAGGTACTTGTGAGGACGGCTTGGGGACCATGGTCATCAGGCCTACTTGAGGCTCAGTTTAGAACACAGTAACGAGGTCCAGGTGAGTCCCCGGTGGTGACAAGAGTCACCACGTCAAGTTGAAGCCCAGGTGGTGACCAGGATCACCAGGTACAGGGGAGGTCCTTGAATAAAGCAGAGTCAGCAGTTCGAGGTCAGGCACAGGTGGCAACCAGGGTTAGCAGCTCCAAGTCAGGCCAAAGTGGGGTTCACAGTCACTAGGACACGGTGACACCCAGAGGGGGACCAGAGTCACCGGGTGCAGGTGAGGTCCAGTTGTGAACACAGTCACCGGGTCCCAATTTTGCCCAGTTGAGGACCATGGTCAACAGGGCCAGGTGAGGCCCAGATGGGGACCGGAGTCCCCAAATCCAGGTGAAGCCCAGGTGGGGACCACAGTCACCAGATCCAGGGTAGTCTCAGGTCCAGACCAGAATCACCAGGTCCAGGTGTGGTGCAGGTGGCAACCACACTCACCAGGTCCCGGTGAGGCCCTGGTGGGGACCAGAGTCACAAGGTACACGAGAAGCTAGAAACACATGGGATCCCTGGGTGGGTTTGGCGCCTGCCTTTGGCCCAGGGCGCTATCCTGGAGACCCGGGATCGAATCCCACGTCGGACTCCCTGTGGATGGAGCCTTCTTCTGCCTCTGCCTGTGTCTTGCCTCTCTCTCTCTCTGTGACTATCATAAATAATAAAAATTAAAAAAAAGAAGCTAGAAACCCTGCATCCAACAGGTCCACATGATGTCCATGTGGGAACGAGAATCATCAGTCACAAGTGAGGACCAGGTGGGGATCCGACTCACCATATCGAGGTGAGACCCAGGTGGGAACCAGTGTCACCATGTCCAGGTGTGGCCCAGGTGAAGACCAGAGTTAATAGGTCCGGCTGGGTCACTGTTAGTGAACAGTGTAACCATATCCTGATGCTACCCAGGTGGGTACCAGAGACACCAGGTCCTGGTGAGGCCCAGGTGGGACCAGAGACATGAGGTCCAGGTGAGGTCCCGATGGGAACCACAGTCACCAGGTCAGGAGAGCCCATGCTTAGGCTCAGAGTCACCAGTTACACGTGAGGCCCAGGTGGAGCCAGAGTCACCTGGTACAGAAGAGGCCAAAGTCAGGACCAGAGTTAGCAGGATCAGGTCACTCCAAGTGGGAATAGAGTAACCATGTCCCGATGATGCCCAGGTAGAACCAGAGTCACCAGGTCCAGATGAGGCGCAGGTGGGGGGCACATTCACTAGGTCCTGTTGAGCCTGAGTTGAGGACCAGAGTCACCAGGTCTAGTAGATGCCTAGAGGGGTACCAGATTCACCTGGTCTAGGTGACATCCAGATGGGGACCAGAGTCCCCAAGTCAGGCTGAGGCCAAGAGGGGATCCAGAGTCATCATATCCAGGTGAGTCTCAGGTGTGGAACAGAGTATCCAGGTCATAATTGTCCTCAGGTGAGGACCAGAGTCACCAGATCTGTGTGAGGCCCAGTTAGGATCAGAGTCACCAGTTCCAGGTGAGGCTAAGGAGTCCACAGCAATCAGGACCAGGTGGGGAACAAAGTCACCAGGACAGGGTGAGCCCCAGATGGGGATCAGATTCACCAGGCCCAGGTGATATCCTACTGGTGACCAGAGTTACCAGTTCCGGGTGACCACCAGGTAAGGACCAGATTCACCAGGTCCAAGTGAGGCACACGTGGCGACCTGTGTCACCAGACATGGGTGAGGCCCAGGTGACAAACCACTCACCAGGTCCAGGTGAGGCCAACCTGCAGGCCATGCAGAGGAACCAGGTCCCGATGATGCCCAGGTAGGGACGAGAATTACCAGGTCCAGGTGAGGCCAACCTGCAGGCAATGCAGTGGAACCATGTCCCGATTTTGCCCAGGTAGGGACCAGATTTACCAGGTCCAGGTGAGGCCAACCTGCAGGTCATGCAGTGAAACCATATCCCGATGATGCCCAGGTAGGGACCAGAGTCACCAGGTCCAAATGAGGCCCAGATGGAGCATATTCACTAGGTCCAGGTGAGGCCCATTGAGGACCAGATTCACCAGACCTGGTTGAGGCCTACAGGGGTACCAGAATCACTTGGTCCAGGTGACATCCAGATGGGGACCAGAGTCACCAGGTCAGGTTGAGTCCCAGTGACCTTCCAGAGTTAAGAAGTCCAGGGGAGCCTCAGGTGTGGAACAGAGTCACCAGGTACCAATGATGCCCAGGTGAGGACCAGATTTACCAGGTACACGTGAGGCCCCAGTGAGGATCAGAGGCAATAGGTCCATGTGAGGCCGGCTTGGGGACGATGGTCAACAGGTCTACTACAAGCCCAGGTGTGGAACACAGTAAGCAGGTCCAGGTGAGTCCCCGGGTGTGACAAGAGTCACCACGTCCAGGTGAGGCCCAGGTGGGGACCAGGATCACCAGGTAAGGGGAGGCCCTTGAAAGAACCAGAGTCAACAGTTCGAGGTCAGGCGCAGGTGGCAAGAAGGGTCAGCAGGTCCAAGTCAGGCCAAAGTGGGGTTCACAGTCACTAGGGAACGGTGAGACCCAGAGGGGGACAGAGTCATTTGGTCCAGGTGAGGACCGGTTGTGGAACACAGTCACCGGGTCCCAATTTTGCCCAGTTGAGGACCATGGTCAACAGGGCCAGGTGAGGCCCAGATTGGGACCGGAGACCCAAATCCAGGCGAAGCCCAGGTGGGGACCACAGTCACCAGATCCAGGATAGTCTCAGGTGCAGACCAGAATCTCCAGGTCCAGGTGAGGTGCAGGTGGCGAACACACTTACCAGGTCCCGGTGAGGCCCTGGTGGGGACCAGAGTCACTATGTACATGAGATGATAGAAACACTGCAGCCACCAGGTCCACATGATGTCCCTGTGGGTACGAGAATCACCAGTTACAGGTGAGGACCAGGTGGGGATCCGTCTCACCATGTCCAGGTGAGCCCCAAGTGGGAACCAGTGTCAGCATGTCCAGGTGTGGCCCAGGTGAAGACCAGAGATAATAGGTCCGGGTGGGTCACTGTTAGTGAACAGTGTAACCATAACCTGAAGCTACCCAGTGGACACCAGAGACACCAGGTCCTGGTGAGGCCCAGGAGGGACCAGAGACATGAGGTCCAGATGAGGTCCCGATGGGAACCACAGTCACCTGGTCAGGTGAGGCCATGCTTAGGATCAGAGTCACCAGTTACAGGTGAGGCCCAGGTTGAGCCAGAGTCACCTGGAACAGAAGAGGCCAAAGTCAGGACCAGAGTTACCAGGATCAGGTCAGTCCCAGTGGGGAATAGAGTAACCATGTCCCGATGATGCCCACGTAGAACCAGAGTCACCAGGTCCAGGTGAGGCACAGGTGGGGAGCATCATCACTAGGTCCTGGTGAGGCCCAGTTGAGGACCAGAGTCACGAGGTCAAGTTGAGGCCAAGAGGGCTACCAGATTCACCTGGTCTAGGTGACTTCCAGATGGGGACCAGAGTCACCATGTCAGGCTGAGGCCCAGAGAGGTTCCAGAGTCATCATGTCCAGGTGAGGCTCAAGTGTGGAACAGAGTAACCAGGTGCCAATGATGCAAAGGTGAGGACCAGAGACACCAGATCTGGGTGACGTGCAGATACGATCAGAGTCACCAGTTCCACGTGAGGCCAAGAAACAGTCCACAGCAATCAGGTCCAGGTGGAGAACAAAGTCACCAGGACTGGGTGAGGCCCAGATGGGGACCAGATTCACCAGGTCCAGGTGATTCCCAGGTGGTGACAATGGTTACTAGTTCTGGGTGAGGACCAGGTAAGGACCAGATTCACCAGGTCCAAGTGAGGCCCACGTGGGACCTGTGTCACCAGGTATGGGTGAGGCCCAGGTGGCAAGCCCACTCACCAGGTCCAAGTGAGGCTAACCTGCAGGCCATGCAGTGGAACCGTGTCCCGATGATGCCCAGGGAGGGACCAGAGTTACCAGGTCAAGAAGAGGCCAACCTGCAGACCTTATGTGGAACCATGTCCCGATGTTGCCCACGTAGGGACCAGAGTAACCAGGTCCAAATGAGGCCCAGATGGAGCATATTCACTAGGTCCAGGTAAGGCCCAGTTGAGGACCAGAATCACCAGATCTGGTTGAGGCCGAGAGGGGTACCAGAATCCCCTGGTCCAGGTGACATCCAGATGTCGAACAGAGTCACCAGCTCAGGGTGAGGCACATAGTGGTTCTAGAGTCATCATGTCCAGCTGAGGCTCAGCTGTGGAACAGAGTCACCAGCTACCAATGATGCCCAGGTGAGGACCAGAGTCACCAAATCTGGGTGACGCGCAGATAGGATCAGAGGCACCAGGTCCAGGTGAGGCCAAGAAAGAGTCCACAGCAATCAGGTCCAGGTGGGGAACAAAGTCACCAGGACTGAGTGAGGGCCAGATGGGGATCAGATTGAACAGGTCCAGGTGAGGTCCAGGTGGTGACCAGAGTACCCGGTTCTGGGAGAGGACCAGGTAAGGACCAGATTCACCAGGTCCAAGAGGTCCACGTGGGGACCTGAGTCACCAGGTATGGGTGAGTCCCAGGTGGCAACCCCACTTACCAGGTCCAGGTGAGGCCAGCATGCAGGCCAGAGTCACCAGATCCAGGTGAGGCCCTAGTGGGGATGGGAGTCACAAGGTAAATGTGAGTCTACAAGAACACCACAGTCACCAGGTCCAGGTGTGGTTCATGTGGGAATGGGAGTCACCAGGTCCAGCTGAGACCCAGTTGGGGACGACAGTCACCAGGTCCAGATTGAGGCCTAGGTTGTGGGTCGAGAGTCATCAGGAGCAGTTGAGGCCAAAGTGTGCAGCAAAGTTATCATGTCCAGGTGAGGCCCAGGTGGGGAACAGAGTAACCATGTCCCATTGATGCCAGGTGCGAAAAGAGGCACAAGGTCCAGACGAAGCCTAAGTTTGGAGTAGATTCACCAGGTCCTGTTGAGGCCCAGTTGAGGACCAGTGTCCCCAGCTCCGGGTGTGTCACCCGGTTCTGGTGATATCCAGGTGGGGACCAGAGTCACCAGTCAGGGTGAGGCCCAGAGGGCGCGAGAATCAGTAGGTCCAGGTGAGGCCCCGATGTGGAACTGAGAAACCCGGTCCCATGATGCCCATATGAGGACCTGAGTCACCAGGTCCAGGTGAGGTCCCTGTGGGAACCAGTCACCTCGTCCAGGTGAGGCCCAGGTGGGACCACAGTCACAAGGTCCAGGTGAGGCCCAGGTATATAAGAGAGTATCCAGGTCCCAATGATGCCCAGGGAAGGACCAGAGTCAACAGGTCCAGGAGAGGACCATATATGGATCAGAGTCATTGTGTTCCAGGTGAGGCCAAATGGAGTCCCCAGGAACCAGGTCCAGGAGAGCCCCATATGGGAACCAGAGCCACCAGATCCAGGTGAGGTCCAGATGGGACCACAGTCACAAGGTCCAGGTGAGGCACAGGTGGCAACAGGATTCACCAAGTCCAGGTGAGGCCCAGGTGGCAACCAGTCACCACATCCAGGTGTGGACCAGCGAAGGACCAGATTCACCAGGCCCAAGTGAAGCTCAAGGGCTGACCAGAGTCACCAGGTAAGGGTGAGTCCCCGAGGGGGAACCAGAGTAACCAGTTTAGTTTGAGGCCCAGAATGGGACCAGAGGTCCCTTGTCAAAGTGAATCCCAGGTGTGGAATAGAGTATCCTGGTCCCAATGATGCTTGGGTGAGGACCAGAGTCACTAGGGCCATGCAGGCCCAGATGGGGAACAGAATCACTAGGTCCTGGTGAGGCATAGAATAAGACCACAGTCAGCAGTATCCTGTGAGCCCCTTGTGGGAACCAGAGCCACTCTATCCAGCTGAGTCCCAGGTCCATGTGAGGCCTACGTGAGGACCAGATTCATCAGTTCGGATTGAGGCATAGCTGGGGACAAGAGTCACCAGGTCTGGTTTCGGCCTAGGTGGGGCAAGATTCAGCAGTTCTGAGTTAGGTCAAAGTGGGGACGAGAGACACCAGGTCCAGGTGAGGCCAAACTGAGGATGAGAGTCACCAGATCCAAGTGAAGTCCATGTTGGAAAGAGAGTCACAAGTTCCAGGAGAGGTCCAGGTGGGGACCGGAGTCACCAGTTCCAGGTGAAATCCAGGTGGGGACCAGAGTCACCAGATCCAGGTGAAGCCCAGGTGGGGACCAGAGTCACTAGGTCCAGATGAGGCCAGGTGAGGATCAGAGTTACCAGATACACATGAGGCCTCGGCGGGGATCAGAGCCAACAGGTCGATGTGAGGCCGGCTTGGGGACCATGTGCAACAGGTCTACTTGAGGCCAAGGTGTGGAACACAGTAAGCAGCTCCAGGTGAGTCCCCGATCGAGACAAGAGTCACCACGGTCAGTTGAGGCCCAGTTGGGGACCAGGGTCACTAGGTACAGGGGAGGCCCTTGAAAGAACCAGAGTCAACAGTTCGAGGTCAGGCGCAGGTGGCAACCAGGGTCAGCAGGCACAAGTCAGGCCAAAGCGGGGTTCACAGTCACTAGGGTACAGTGAGACCCAGAGGGGAACCAGAGTCACCTGGTCCAGGTGAGGCCAAGAATGAGTCCACAGCAATCAGTTCCAGGAGGGGAACAAAGTCACCACGACTGGGTGAGGCCCAATGGGGACCAGAATCACAATGTCCAGGTGATTCCCAGGTGATGACCAGAGTTACCGGTTCCGGGTGAGGACAAGGGAAGGACCAGATTCACCACGTCCACGTGAGGCCCACATGAGGACCACATTCATCAGGTCGAATTGAGGCATAGCAGGGGACAAGATTCACCAGGTCTGGGTGCGGCCTAGGTGGGGCAAGATTCAGCAATTCTGAGTTAGGTCAAAGTGGGGATGAGAGACACCAGGTCCAGGTGAGGTCAAAGGGAAGACCAGAGTCACCAGATCCAGGTGAGGTCCATGTTGGAAAGAGAGTCACCAGGTCCAAGACAGGTCCAGGTGGGGACCAGAGTCACCAGATACAGGTGAAGTCCAGATGGGGACCAGAGTCACCAGATCCAGGTGAAGCCCAGGTGTGGACCAGAGTCACTAGGTCCAGATGAGGCCCAGGTGAGGATCAGAGTTACCAGGTACACGAGAGGCCCTGGTGGGGATCAGAGGCAACAGGTCCATGTGAGGCCAGCTTGGGGCTATGGTCAAGAAGACTACTTGAGGCCCAGGTCTGGAACCCCGTAAGAAGGTCCAGGTGAGTCCCTGGTTGGGACAAGAGTCACCAAGTCCAGGTGAGTCCCAGGTGGGGACCAGGTTCACCAAGTCCAGGGGAGGCCCTTAAAAGAACCAGAGTCAACAGTTCGAGGTCAGGCGCAGGTGTCAACCAGGGTCAGCAGGTCCAAGTCAGGCCAAAGTGGGGTTCACAGTCACTAGGGCACGGTGAGACCCAGAGGGGGACCAGAGTCTCCTGGTCCAGGTGAGTTCCATTTGTGGAACAGTCACCGGGTCCTAATTTTGCCCAGTTGAGGACCATGGTTAACAGGGCCAGGTGAGGCCCAGATGGGGACCAGAGTCCCCAAATCCAGGTGAAGCCCTGGTGGGTAACACAGTCACCAGATCCAGGGGAGTCTCAGGTGCAGACCAGAATCACCATGTCCAGGTGAGGTGCAGGTGGCAACCACACTCACCAGTTCTGGGTGAGTCCCTGGTGTGGACCAGAATCACGAGGTACATGAGAAGCTAGAAACACTGCAGCCACCAGGACCACATGATGTCCATGTGGGAACGAGAATCACCAATTACAGGTGAGGACCAGGTGGGGATCCGACTCACCATGTCCAGGTCAGACCCAGGTGGGAACCAGTGTCAACATGTCCAGGTGTGGCCCAGGTGAAGTCCAGAGTTAATAGGTCCGGCTGGGTCACTGTTAGTGAACAGTGTAACATTATCCTGATGCTACCCAGTTGGGTACCAGAGACACCAGATCCAGAGAGGCCCAGGTGGGACCGAGGTATGAGTTCCAGGTGAGGTCCCGATGGGATCCACAATCAGCAGGTCAGGTGAGGCCATTCTTAGGATCAGAGTCACCAGTTACAGTTGTGGCCCAGGTGGAGCCAGTCACCTGGTAACGAAGAGGCCAAAGTCAGGATCAGAGTTACCACGAAGAGGTCAGTCCCAGTGGGGATTAGAGTATCCATGTCCCGATGATGCCCAGGTAGAACCAGAGTCACAGGTCCAGATGAGGTGCAGGTAGGGAGCATATTCATAGGTCACGGTGAGCCCAAATTGAGGACCAGAGTCACCAGGTCTAGTTGAGTCCTAGAAGGGTATCAGATTCACCTGTTCTAGGTGACATCCAGATGGGGACCAGAGTCACCATGTCAGGGTGAGGCTCTGGTGTGGAACAGAGTATCCAGGTCATAATGGTCCACAGGTGAGGACCAGAGTTACCAGATCTGGGTGAGGACCAGTTAGGATCAGAGTCACCAGTTCCAGCTGAGGCCAAGAAGGAGTCCACTGCAATCAGGTCCAGGGGGGAACAAAGTCACCAGGACTGTGTGAGGCCCCGATGGGGACCAGATTCACCATGTCCAGATGATTCCCAGGTGATGACCAGAGTTACCAGTTCCCGGGGAGGACCAGGTAAGGACCAGATTCACCAGGACCAAGTGAGGCCCACGTTGGGACCTTTGTCACCAGGTATGGGTGAGGCCCATGTGGCAATCCCACTCACCGGGGCCAGGGGAGGCCAAACCACAGGCCATGGAGAGGAACCATGTCCCGATTGTGCCCAGGTAGGGACCAGAGTTACCAGGTCCAGGTGATGTCAACCTGCAGGCGATGCATTGGAACCATGTATCGATGATGCCCAGGTAGGTACCAGAGTCACCAGGTCCAAATGAGGCCCAGATGGAGCATATTCACTAGGTCCAGATGAGGCTCATTTGACGACAGTCACCAGATATGGTTGAGGCCTACAGGGGTACCAGAATCACCCGGTCAAGGTGACATACAGATGGGGACGAGAGTCACCAGGTCAGGGTGAGGCCCAGAGAGGTTCCAGAGTCATCATGTCCAGGTGAGGCTCAGGTGTGGAACAGAGTCACCAGGTACCAATGATGCCCAGGTGAGGACCAGAGTCACCAGATCTGGGTGACGCGCACATAGGATCAGAGTCACCAGTTCCAGGTGAGGCCAAGAAGGTGTCCATAGCAATCAGGTCCAGGTGTGGAACAAAGTCACCAGGACTGGGTGGGGCCCAGATGGGGACCAGATTCACCAGGTCAAGGTGAGGCCCAGGTGGTGTCCAGAGTCCCTGGATCTGGGATAGATCCAGGAAAGGAACAGATTCACCAGGTCCAAGAGGCCCCCGTGGGGACCTGAGTCACCAGTTATGGGTGAGGGCCAGGTGGCAACCCCCCTCACCAGGTCCAGGTGAGGCCAACCTGCAGGCCAGAGTCACCAGATCCAGGTGAGGTCCTAGTGGGGACCAGAGTCACCAGGTAAATGTGAGTCTACAAGAACTCCACAGTCACCAGTTCCAGGTGTGGGTCATGTGGGAAAGAGAGTCACGAGGTGCAGGTGAGACCCATGTGGGTACCACAGTCAACAGGTCCAGATTGAGGCCTAGGTGAGGGGACCAGAGTCATCAGGAGCAGTTGGGTCAAAGTGTGGAGCAAAGTTATCATATCCAGGTGAGGTCCAGGTGGGGAACAGAGTAACCATGTCTCATTGATGCCAGGTGGGAAAAGAGTCACGAGGTCCAGACAAGGCCTAAGTGAGGAGTAGATTCACCAGGTCCTGTTGAGGCCCAGTTGAGGACCAGTGTCCCCAGCTCCGGGTGAGTCCCAGAGGGGGACCAGAGTCACCTGGATCTGGTGATATCCAGGTGGGGACCAGAGTCACCACGTCAGGGTGAGGCCCAGAGTGGACGAGAATCACTAGGTCCAGGTGAGGCCCCGATGTGGAACTGAGAAACCATGTCCCATGATGCTCATGTGAGGACCTGAGTCGTCCAGGTGAGGCCCAGGTGGGACCACCGTCACCAGGTCCAGGTGAGGCCCAGGAATATAAGAGAGTATCCAGGTCCCACTGATGCCCAGGTAAGGACATCAGTCAACAGGTCCAAGAGAGGCAAAAATATAAATCAGAGTCATTGTGTTCCAGGTGAGGCCAGATGGAGACCACAGGAACCAGGTCCAGGAGAGCCCCATATGGGAACCAGAGCCACCAGAATCAGGTGAGGTCAAGGTGAGAACACAGTCACAGGTCCAGGTGAGGCGCAGGTGGCAACAGGATTCACCAACTCCATTTAAGTCCCAGGTGGCCACCAGTCACCACATCCAGTTGAGGACCAGCTAAGGACCAGATTCACCAGGCCCAAGTGAAGCCCAAGGGGTGACCAGAGTCACCAGGTAAGGGTGAGGCCCAGAGGGGGAACCAGAGTAACCAGTTTAGTTTGAGGCCCAGAATGGGACCAGAGTTCCTTGGTCAAATTGAGGCTCAGGTGTGGAATAGAGTATCCAGATCCCAATGATGCCTGGGTGAGGACCAGAGTCACTAGGGCCATGCAGGCCCAGATGGGGAACAGAATCGCTAGGTCCTGGTGAGGCATAGAATAAGACCAGAGTCACCAGTATCAGGTGAGCCCCTTGTGGGAACCAGAGCCACTCTATCCAGCTGAGTCCCAGGTCCATGTGAGTCCCACTTGAGGACCAGATTCATCAGGTCGAATTGAGGCATAGCTGGTGACAAGAGTCACCAGGTTTGGGTGCGGCCTAGATGGGGCAAGATTCAGCATTTCTGAGTTAGGTCAAAGTGGGGACGAGAGACACCAGGTCCAGGTGAGGCCAAACTGAGGACCAGAGTCACCAGATCGAGGTGAGGTCCAGGTGGGGACCAGAGTAACCAGATCCAGGTGACCTACAGGTGGGGACCAGAGTCACTAGGTCCAGATGCGGCCCAGGTGAGGACCAGAGTTACCAGGTACACGTGAGGCCCCGATGGGTATCAGAGGCAATGGGTACTTGTGAGGACGGCTTGGGGACCATGGTCAACAGGTCTACTTGTGGCCCAGGTTTAGAACACAGTAACCAGGTCCAGGTGAGTCCACGGTGGTGACAAGAGTCACCACGTCAAGGTGAAGCCCAGGTGGTGACCAGGATCACCAGGTACAGGGGAGGTCCTTGAATAAAGCAGAGTCAACAGTTCGAGGTCAGGCTCATGTGGCAACCAGGGTCAGCAGGTCCAAGTCAGGCCAAAGTGGGCTTCACAGTCACTAGGGCACGGTGAGACACAGAGGGGGACCAGAGTCACTTGGTCCAGGTGAGGTCCAGTTGTGGAACACAGTCACCGTGTCCCAATTTTGCCCAGTTGAGGACCATGGTCAACAGGGCCAGGTGAGGCCCAGATGGGGACCAGAGTCCCCAAATCCAGGTGAAGCCCAGTTGGGGACCACCGTCACCAGATCCAGGGTAATCTCAGGTGCAGACCAGAATCACCAGGTCCACGTGAGGTGCAGGTGGCAACCACACTCACCAGGTCCAGGGGAGGCCAACCTGCAGTCCATGCAGTGGAAACATGTCCCGATGATGCCCAGGTAGGCACCAGAGTCACCAGGTCCAAATGAGGCCCAGATGGAGCATATTCACTAGGTCCAGGTGAGGCCCAGTTGAGGACCAGAGTCACCAGATCTGGTTGAGGACTAGAGGGGTACCAGATTCACCAGGTCAAAGTGACATCCAGTTGGGGACCAGAGTCACCAGGTCAGGGTGAGGCCCAGAGAGGATCCAGAGTCATCATGTCCAGGTGAGGCTCAGGTGTGGAATAGAGTCACCAGGTACCAATCATGCCCAGTTGAGGACCAGAGTCACCACTCTGGGTGATGCGTAGATAGTATCAGAGTCACCAGTTCCAGCTGAGGCTAAGAAAGAGTCCACAGCAATCAGGTCCAGGTGGGGAACAAAGTCACCAGGACTTGGAGAGGCCCAGATGGGAACCAGATTCACCAGGTCCAGGTGAGGCCCAGTTGGGTCCAGCGTCCCCGGGTCTCGGAGAGGACCAGGTAAGGACCAGATTCACCATGTCCAAGTGAGGCCCACGTGGGGACTTGTGTCACCAGGTATGGGTGAGGCCCATGTGGCAACCCCACTCACCAGGTCCATGTGAGGCCAACCTGCAGGCCAGAGTCACCAGATCCAAGTGAGGCCCTAGTGGGGACCGGAGTCACCAGGTAAATGTGAGTCTACAAGAACACCACAGTCACAAGGTCTAGGTGTGGTTCATGTGGGAACGAGAGTCACCAGGTCCAGTTGAGACCCAGGTGGGGACCACAGTCACCAGGTCCAGATTGATTCCTAGGTGGGGGGACCAGGGTCATCAGGACCAGTTGAGGCCAAAGTGTGGAGCAAAGTTATCATGTCCAGGTGAGGCCCAGGTGGGGAACAGAGTAACCATGTCCCATTGATGCCAGGTGGGAAAAGAGTCACAATGTCCAGGCGAGGCCTAAGTGAGGAGTGGATTCACCAGGTCCTGTTGAAGCCCAGCTGAGGACCAGTGTCCCCAGCTCCGGGTGAGTCCCAGAGGGGGACCAGAGTCACACGGTTCTAGTGATATCCAGGTGGGGACCAGAGTCAGCACGTCAGGGTGAGGCCCAGAGGGGGACGAGAATCACTAGGTCCAGGTGAGGCCCCGATGTGGAACTGAGAAACCAGGTCCCATGATGCCCATATGAGGACCTGAGTCACCAGGACCAGGTGAGGTCCCTGTGGGAACCAGTCCCCGCGTCCAGGTGAGGCCCAGGTGGGACCACAGTCACAAGGTCCAGGTGAGGCCCAGGTATATAAGAGAGAATCCAGGTCCCAATGATGTCCAGGTAAGGACCAGAGTCAACAGGTCCAGGAGAGGCCCAAATATGGATCAGAGTCATTGTGTTCCAGGTGAGGCCAGATGGAGACAACAGGAACCAGGTCCAGGAGAGCCCCATATGGGAACCAGAGTCACCAGATCCAGGTGAGGTCCATGTTGGAAAGAGAGTCACCAAGTCCAGGAGAGGTCCAGACGGGGACCAGAGTCTCGAGATCCAGATGAAGCCCAGGTGGGGACCAGAGTCACCAGATCCAGGTGAAGCCCAGGTGGGGACCAGAGTCACTAGGTCCAGATGAGACCCAGGTGAGGACCAGAGTTACCAGGTACACGTGAGGCTCCGGTGGGGATCAGAGCCAACAGGTCCATGTGAGGCCGGCTTGGGGACCATGGACAACAGGTCTACTTGAGTCCCAGGTGTGGAACACAGTAACCAGGTCCAGGTGAGTCCCTGGTGGTGACAATAGTCACCACGTCCAGGTGAGGCACAGGTGGGGAGCAGGATCACCAGGTACAGGGTAGGCCCTTGAAAGAACCAGAGTCAACAGTTCGAGGGTAGGCGCAGGTGGTAACCAGGGGCAGCAGGTCCAAGTCAGGCCAAAGTGAGGTTCACAGTCTGAGTGTAAGGTGAGACCCAGAAGGTGACCACAGTCACCTGGTCCAGGTGAGGTCCAGTTGTGGAACACAGTCACCGGGTCCAAATTTTGCGCAGTTGAGGACCATGGTCAACAGTGCCAGGTGAGGCCCAGATGGGGACCGGAGTCCCCAAATCCAGGTGAAGCCCAGGTGGGGACCACAGTCACAAGGTCCAGATTGAGGCCTAGGTGGGGGGATGAGAGTCATCAGGACCAGTTGAGGCCAAAGTGTTGAGCTAAGTTATCATATCCAGGTGAGGCCCAGGTGGGGAACAGAGTATCCATGTCCCATTGATGCCAGGTGGGAAAAGAGTCACAATGTCCAGACGAGGCCTAAGTGAGGAGTGGATACACCAGGTCGTGTTGAAGCCCAGCTGAGGACCAGTGTCCCCAGCTCCGGGTGAGTCCCAGAGGGGGACCAGAGTCACACGGTTCTAGTGATATCCTGGTGGGGACCAGAGTCTGCACGTCAGGGTGAGACCCAGAGGGGGACGAGAATCACTAGGTCCAATTGAGGCCCCGATCTGGAAATAGAAACCAGGTCCCATGATGCCCATATGAGGACCTGATTCACCAGATCTGGTTGAGGCCTAGCGGGGTACCGGAATCACCTGGTCCAGGTGACATCCAGATGGGGACCAGAGTCACCAGGTCAGGGTGAGGCCCAGAGAGGTTCCAGAGTCATCATGTCCAGGTGAGGCTCAGATGTGGAACAGAGTCACCAGGTACCAATGATGCCCAGGTGAGGACCAGAGTCACCAGATCTGGGTGACGCGCACATAGGATCAGAGTCACCAGTTCCAGGTGAGGCCAAGAAGTGTCCATAGCAATCAGGTCCAGGTGTGGAACAAAGTCACCAGGACTGGGTGGGGCCCAGATGGGGACCAGATTCACCAGGTCAAGGTGAGGCCCAGGTGGTGTTCAGAGTCCCTGGATCTGGGAGAGATCCAGGAAAGGAACAGATTCACCAGGTCCAAGAGGCCCCCGTGGGGACCTGAGTCACCAGTTATGGGTGAGGGCCAGGTGGCAACCCCACTCACCAGGTCCAGGTGAGGCCAACCTGCAGGCAAGAGTCCCCAGATCCAGGTGAGGCCCTAGTGGGGACCAGAGTCACCAGGTAAATGTGAGTCTAGAAGAACTCCACAGTCACCATTTCCAGGTGTGGGTCATGTGGGAAAGAGAGTCACCAGGTGCAGGTGAAACCCATGTGGGAACCACAGTCAACAGGTCCAGAATGAGGCCTAGGTGGGGGGACCAGAGTCATCAGGAGCAGTTGGGCCAAAGTGTGGAGCAAAGTTATAATATCCAGGTGAGGCCCAGGTGGGGAACAGAGTAACCATGTCTCATTGATGCCAGGTGGGAAAAGAGTCACAAGGTCCAGACAAGCCCTAAGTGAGGAGTAGATTCACCAGGTCCTGTTGAGGCCCAGTTGAGGACCAGTGTCCCCAGCTCCAGGTGAGTCCCAGAGGGGGACCAGAGTCACCCGGATCTGGTGATATCCAGGTGGGGACCAGAGTAACCACGTCAGGGTGAGGCCCAGAGGGGGACGAGAATCACTAGGTCCAGGTGAGGCCCCGATGTGGAATTGAGAAACCAGGTCCCATGATGCCCATATGAGGACCTGAGTCACCAGGTCCAGGAGAGGTCCCTGTGGGAACCAGTCACCTGGTCCAAGTGAGGCCCAGGTGGGACCACCGTCACCAGGTTCAAGTGAGGCCCAGGTATATAAGAGAGTATCCAGGTCCCAATGATGCCCAGGGAAGGACCAGAGTCAACAGGTCCAGGAGAGGACCATATATGGATCAGAGTCATTGTGTTCCAGGTGAGGCCAAATGGAGACCCCAGGAACCAGGTCCAGGAGAGCCCCATATGGGAACCAGAGCAACCAGATCCAGGTGAGGTCCAGGTGGGACCACAGTCACAAGGTCCAGGTGAGGCGCAGGTGGCAACAAGATTCACCAAGTCCAGGTGAGGCCCAGGTGGCAACCAGTCACCACATCCAGGTGCGGACCAGCGAAGGACCAGATTCACCAGGCCCAAGTGAAGCTCAAGGGCTGACCAGAGTCACCAGGTAAGGGTGAGGCCCCGAGGGGTACCAGAGTAACCAGTTTAGTTTGAGGCCCAGAATGGGACCAGAGGTCCCTTGTCAAAGTGAAGCCCAGGTGTGGAATAGAGTATCCAGGTCCCAATGATGCCTGGGTGAGGACCAGAGTCACTAGGGCCATGCAGGCCCAGATGGGGAACAGAATCACTAGGTCCTGGTGAGGCATTGAATAAGACCACAGTCAGCAGTTCAGGTGAGCCCCTTGTGGGAACCAGAGCCACTCTATCCAGCTGAGTCCCAGGTCCATGTGAGACCCACGTGAGGACCAGATTCATCAGTTCGGATTGAGGCATAGCTGGGGACAAGAGTCACCAGTTCTGGGTGCGGCCTAGGTGGGGCAAGATTCAGCAGTTCTGAGTAGTTCAAAGTGGGGACGAGAGACACCAGGTCAAGGTGAGGCCAAACTGAGGACCAGAGTCACCAGATCCAGGTGAGGTCCATGTTGGAAAGAGAGTCATCAGGTCCAGGAGAGGTCCAGGTGGGGACCAGAGTCACCAGATCCAAGTGAAATCCAGTTGGGGACCAGAGTCACCAGATCCTGGTGAAGCCCAGACGGGACCAGAGTCACCAGATCCAGGTGAAGCCCAGGTGGGTACCAGAGTCACTAGGTCCAGATGAGGCCAGGTGAGGACCAGAGTTACCAGGTACACGTGAGGCCCCGGTGGGGATCACAGGCAACAGGTTCACGTGAGGCCGGCTTGGGGACCATGGTCAACAGGTCTACTTGGGGCCCAGGCGTGGAACACAGTAACCAGGTCCACGTGAGTAACCGGTGGTGACAAGAGTCACCACGTCCAGGTGAGGCCCAGGTGGGGACCAGGATCACCAGGTTCAGGGGAGGCCCTTGAAAGTACCAGAGTCAACAGTTTGACGTCAGTCGCAGGTGGCAAGCAGGGTCAGCAGGTCCAAGTCAGTACAAAGTGGGGTTCACAGTCACAAGGGCACGGTGAGACCCAGAGTGGGACCAGAGTCACCTGGTCCAGGTGAGGTCCAGTTATGGAACACAGTCACCGGGTCCCAATTTGCCCAGTTGAGGACCATGGTCAACAGGGCCAGGTTAGGCCCACATGGGGACCGGAGTCCCCAAATCCAGGTGACGACCAGGTGGAGACCCCAGTCACCAGATCCAGGGTAGTCTCAGGTGCAGACCAGAATCACAAGGTCCAGGTGAGGTGCAGAAGGCAACCACACACACCAGTTCCCGGTGAGACCCTGGTGGGTACCAGAGTCACGAGGTATATGAGAAGCTAGAAACACTGCAGCCACAAGGTCCACATGATGTCCATGTGGGAAGGACAATCACCAGTTACAGGTGAGGACCAGGTGGGGATCCGACTCACCATGTCCAGGTGAGACCCAGGTGGGAACCAGTGTCACCATGTCCAGATGTGGATCAGGTGAAGACTAGAGTTAATAGGTCCGGGTGGGTCACTGTTAGTGAACAGTGTAACCATATCGTAATGCTACCCAGGTGGGTACGAGAGACACCACGTCCTGGTGAGGCCCAGGTGAGACCAGAGACATGAGGACCAGGTGAGGTCCCGATGGGAACCACAGTCACCAGGTCAGGTGAGGCCATGCTTTGGATCAGAGTCACCAGTTACAGGTGAGACCCAGGTGGAGCCAGAGTCACCTGGTAGAGAAGAGGCCAAAGTCAGGACCAGACTTACCAGGATCAGGTCAGTCCCAGAGGGGTATAGAGTAACCATGTCCCAATGATGTCCAGGTAGAACCAGAGTCACCAGGTCCAGATGAGGCGCAGGTGGGGAGCATGTACACTAGGTCCCGGTGACGCCCAGTTGAGGACCAGGGTCACCAGGTCAAGTTGAGGCCTAGAGGGGTACCAGATTCACCTGGTCTAGGTGACTTCCAGATGGGGACCAGAGTCACCATGTCAGGCTGAGGTCCAGAAGGGATCCAGAGTCATCATGTCCAGGTGAGGCTCAGGTGTGTAACAAAGTATCCAGGTCATAATGGTCCACAGGTGAGGACCAGAGTCACCAGATCTGGGTGAGACCCAGTTAGGATCAGAGTCACCAGTTCAAGGTGAGGCCAAGAAGGAGTCCACAGCAATCAGGCCCAGGTTGGAACAAAGTAACCAGGACTGGGTGAGGCCTACATGGGGACCAGATTCACCAGGTCCAGGTTATTCCCAGGTGGTGACCAGAGTTACCAGTTCCGGGTGAGGTCCAGGTAAGGACCAGATTCACCAGGTCCAAGTGAGACCCACGCGGGGTACTGTGTCACCAGGCATGGGTGAGGCCCTGGTGTCAACCTCACTCACCAGGTCCAGGTGAGGGCAACCTGCAGGCCATGCAGAGGAACCATGTCCCGATGATGCCCAGGTAGGGACGAGAGTTACCATGTCCAGGTGAGGCCAACCTGCAGGTCATGCTGTGGAGCCATGTCCCGATGATGCCCAGGAAGTGACAAGAGTCACCAGGTCCAAATGAGGCCCAGATGGAGCATATTCACTAGGTCCAGGTGAGGCCCAGTTGAGGACCAGAGTCACCAGATCTGGTTGAGGCCTAGAGGGGTACCAGAATCACCTGGTACAGGTGACATCCAAAAGGGGACCAGAGTCACCAGGTCAGGGTGAGGCCCAGAGAGGCTCTAGAGTCATCATGTCCAGGTGAGGCTCAGGTGTGGAACACAGTGTCCAGGTCATAGAGGTCCACAGGTGAGGACCAGAGTGACCAGATCTGGGTGACGCGCAGATAGGATCAGAGTCACCAGTTCCAGGTGAGGCCAAGAAAGAGTCCACAGCAATCAGGTCCAGGTGGGGAACACAGTCACCAGGACTGGGTGAGGGCCAGATGGGGACCAGATTCAACAGGTCCAGGTGAGGCCCAGGTAGTGACCAGAGTCCCCGAGTCTGGGAGTGGACCAGGTAAGGACCAGATTCACCAGGTCCAAGAGGCCCACGTGGGGAACTGAGTCACCAGGTATGGCGTGGCAACCCCACTCACCAGGTCCATGAGAGGCCAAGCTTCAGGCCAGAGTCACCAGATCCACGTGAGGCCCTAGTGGGTACCGGAGTCACCAGGTAAATGTGCGTCTACAAGAACACCACAGTCACCAAGTCCAGGTGTGGTTCATGTGGGAACGAGAGACACCAGGTCCAGGTGAGAACCAGGTGGGGACCACAGTCACCAGTTCCAGATTGAGGCCTAGGTGGGGGGACCAGAGTCATCAGGACCTGTTGAGGCCAAAGTGTTTACCAAAGTTATCATGTCCAGGTGAGGCCCAGGTGGCGAACAGAGTAACCATGTCCCATTGATGCCAGGTGGGAAAAGAGTCACAAGGTCCCGATGAGACGCAGGTGGCAACAGGATTCACCAAGTCCAGGTGAGGCCCACGTGGCGAACAGTCACCAGATCCATGTGCGGACCAGCTAAGGACCAGATTCACCAGTCCCAAGTTAAGCCCAATGAGTGACCAAATTTACCAGGTAAAGCTGAGGCCCAGAGGGGGAACCAGAGTCAAATGGTCCAGGTGAGGTCCAGTTGTGGAACACAGTCACCGGGTCCCAATTGTGCCCAGTTGAGGACCATGGTCATCAGGGCTAGGTGAGGCCCAGATGGGGACCGGAGTCCCTAAATCCAGGTGAAGCCCAGGTGCGGACCAAAGTCACCAGATCCAGGGTAGTCTCAAGGGCAGACAAGAATCAGCAAAGTCCAGGTGAGGTGCAGGTAGCAACCCCACTCACCAGGTCAAGGTGAGGCCAACCTGCAGGCCATGCAGAGGAACCGTGTCACGATGATGCCCAGGTAGGGACCAGATTTACCAGGTCCAGGTGAAGCCAACCTGCAGGCCATGCAGTGGAACCATGTCCCGATGATGTCCAGGTAGGGACCATACTTACCAGGTCCAGGTGAGGCCCAGATGGAGCATATTCACTAGGTCCAGGTGAGGCCCAGTTGAGGACCAGAGTCACCAGATCTGGTTGAGTCCTAGAGGGGTACCAGAATCACCTGGTCCAAGTGGCATCCAGATGGAGACCAGAGTCACCAGGTTAGGGTGAGGCCCAGAGTGGTTCCAGAGTCATCATGTCCAGGTGAGGCTCAGGTGTGGAACAGAGTCAACAGGTACCAATCATGCCTAGTTGAGGACCAGAGTCACCAGATCTGGTTGAGGCCTAGAGGGGTAGCAGATTCACCTGGTCTAGGTGACATCCAGATGGGGACCAGAGTCACCATGTCTGGCTGAGGCCCAGAGGGGATCCAGTGTCATCATGTCCAGGTGAGTCTCAGGTGTGTAACAAAGTATCCAGGTCATAATGTTCCACAGGTGAGGACCAGAGTCACCAGATCTGGGTGAGACCCAGTTAGGATCCGAGTCACCAGTTACAGGTGAGGCCAAGAAGGAGTCCACAGCAATCAGGCCAAGGTGGGGAACAAAGTCACCAGGAATGGGTGAGGCCCAGATGGGGACCAGATTCACCAGGTCCAGGTTATTCCCAGGTGGTGACCAGAGTTACCAGTTCCGGGTGAGGACCAGGCAAGGAGCAGATTCACCAGGTCCAAGTGAGGCCCACGTGGGGACCTGTGTCACCAGGTATTGGTGAGCCCCAGGTGGCAGCCCCACTCACCAGGTCTAGGTGAGGCCAACCTGCAGGCAATGCATAGGAACAGTGTTCCGATGATGCCCAGGTAGGGAACAGAGTTACCAGGTCCAGGTTAGGCCAACCTGCAGGCGATGCAGTGGAACCAGGTCCCCATGATGCCCAAGTAGGGACCAGAGTAACCAGGTACAAATGAGGCCAGGACGGAGCATGTTCACTAGGTCCCGGTGAGGCCCAGTTGAGGACCAGGGTCACCAGGTCAAGTTGAGGCCAAGAGGGGTACCAGATTCACCTGGTCTAGGTGACTTTCAGATGGGGATCAGAGTCACCATGTCAGACTGAGGCCCAGAGATGTTCCAGAGTCATCATGTCCAGTTGAGGCTCAGGTGTGGAACAGAGTAACCAGGTACCAATGATGCCAAGGTGAGGACCAGAGTCACCAGATCTGGGTGAGGCCGAGATAAGATCAGAGTCACAGTTCCAGGTGAGGCCAAGAAGGAGTCCACAGCAATCAGGTCCAGGTGGGGTGACAAAGTCACCAGGACTGGATGAGGACCAAATGGGGACCAGATTAACCAGGTTCATGTGATTCCCAGGTGGTGACCCGAGTTAGGAGTTCCGGGTGAGGACCAGGAAGGGACCAGATTCACCAGGTCCAATTGAGGCCCACGTGGGGACCTGTGTCACCAGGCATGGGTGAGTCCAAGGTGACAACGCCACTCACCAGGTCCAGGTGAGGCCATCCTGCAGGCCATGCAGTGGAACCATGTCTAGATGATGCCCAGGTGAGGACCAGAGTCACCAGGTTTGGGTGACGCGCAGATAGGATCAGAGTCACTAGTCCCAGTTGAGGCCAAGAAAGAGTCCACAGCAATCAGGTCCAGGTGGGGAACAAAGTCACCAGGACTGGGTGAGGCCCAGATGGGGAACAGATTCACCAGGTCAAGGTGAGGCCCAGTTGGGGACCAGAGTCCCCGGGTCTGGGAGAGGACCAGGTAAGGACCAGATTAACAGGTCTAAGAGGCCCACGTGGGCACCTCAGTCACCAGGTTTGGGTGAAGCCCAGGTGGCAACCCCACTCACCAGATCCAGGTGATGCCAACCTGCAGGCCAGAGTCACCATATCCATGTGAGGCCCTAGTGGGGACCCGAGTCACCAGGTAAATGTGAGTTTACAAGAACACCACACTCACCAGGGCCAGGTGTGGTTCATGTGGGAATGAGAATCACCAGGTCCAGGTGAGACCCAGGTTGGGACGATAGTCTCCAGGTCCAGATTGAGGCCTAGGTGGGGGGACCAGGGTCATCAGGACCAGTTGAGAACAAAATGCGGATCTAAGTTATCATGTCCCTGTGAGGCCCAGGTGCGGAACAGAGTAACCATGTCCCGTTGATGCCAGCTGGGAAAAGAGTCACAAGGTTCAGACGAGACCTAAGTGAGGAGTAGATTCAACAGGTACTTTTGAGATCCAGTTGAGGACCAGTGTCCCCAGCTCTGGGTTAGTTCCAGAGGAGGACCAGAGTCACTCGGTTCTGGTGATATCCAGATGGGGACCAGAGTCACCATGTCAGGGTGAGGCTCAGTGAGGATCCAGAGTCATCATGTCCAGGTGAGGCTCAGGTGTGGAACAGAGAATCCAGGTATTAATGGTCCACAGGTGAGGACCAGAGTCACCAGATCTGGGAGAGGCCCAGCTACGATCAGAGTCACCACTTCCAGGTGAGGCCAAGAAGGAGTCCACAGCAATCAGGTCCAGGTGGGGAACAAAGTCACCAGGACTGGGTGAGGCCCAGATGGGGACCAGATTCACCAGGCCCAGGTGATTCCCAGGTGGTGACCAGAGTTACCAGTTCCGGGTGAGGACCAGATAAGGACCAGATTAACCAGGTCCAAGTGAGGCCCACGTGGGCACCTGTGTCACCAGGTATGGGTGAGTCCCAAGTGGCAACCCACTCACCAGGTCCAGGTGAGGCCACCCTGCAGGCAATGCAGAGGAAGAGTGTCCCGATGATGCCCAGGGAGGGACCAGAATCACCAGGTCCAAATGAGGCCCAGATGGAGCATATTCACTAGGTCCAGGTGAGGCCCTGTTGAGGACCAGAGTCACCAGATCCGGTTGAGGCCTAGAGGGGTACCAGAATCACCTGTTCCAGGTGACATCCAGATGGGGACCAGGGTCACCAGTTCAGGGTGAGGCCCAGAGAGCTTCCAGAGTCATCACGTCCAAGTGAGGCTCAGGTGTGGAACAGTGTCACCAGATACCAATGATGCCCAGGTGAGGACCAGAGTCACCAGGTCTCGGTGACGCTCAGATAGGATCAGAGTCACCAGTTCCAGGTGAGGCCAAGAAGGAGTCCACAGCCATCAGGTCCAGGTGGGGAACAAAGTCACCAGAACTGGGTGAGGCCCAAATGGGGACCAGATTCACCAGGTCTAGGTGAGGCCCAGGTGGTGACCAGATTCCCCGGATCTGGGAGAGGACCAGGGAAGGACCAGATTCACCAGGTCCAAGTGAGGCCACGTGGGGACCTCTGTCACCAGGTATTGGTGAGGCCCTCGTGGCAGCCCCACTCACCAGGTCCATGTGAGGCCAACCTACAGGCAATGCAGAGGAACCTATTCCGATGATGCCCTGGTAACAGAGTTACCAGGTCCAGGTGAGGCCCAGTTGGGGACCAGAGTCCCCGGGTCTGGGAGAGGACCAGGTAAGGAACAGATTAACAGGTCCAAGAGGCCCACGTAGGGACCTGAGTCACCAAGTTTGATTAAGGCCCAGGTGGCAACCCCGCTCACCAGGTCCAAGTGAGGCGAACCTGCAGGCCAGAGTCGCTAGATCCAGGTGAGGCCCTAGTGGGGACCCGAGTCACCAGGTAAATGTGTGTGTACAAGAACACCACAGTCACCGGGGCCAGGTGTGGTTCATGTGGGAACGAGAATCACCAGATCCAGGTGAGACCCAGGTTGGGACGACAGTCTCCAGGTCCAGATTGAGGCCTAGGTTGGGGGACCAGAGTCATCAGGACCAGTTGAGGCCAAAATGCGGAGCAAAGTTATAAAGTCCATGTGAGGCCCAGGTGCAGAATAGAGTAACCATGTCCCATTGATGCCAGGTGTGAAAAGAGTCACAAGATCCAGAGGAGGTCTAAGTGAAGAGTAGATTCACCAAGTCCTGTTGAGGACCAGTGTCCCCAGCTCCGGGGGAGTCCCAGAGGGGGACCAGAGTCACCCGGTTCTGGTGATATCCAGGTGGGGACCAGTGTCAACAAGTCAGGGTGAGGCCCAGAGGGGGACGAGAATCACTAGGTCCAGGTGAGGCCCCGATGTGGAACTGAGAAACCTGGTCCCATGATGCCCGTAGGAGGACCTGAGTCACCAGGTCCAAGTGAGGTCCCTGTGGGAACTAGTCACCTCGTCCAGGTGAGGCCCAGGTGGGACCACAGTCACCAGGTCCAGGTGAGGCCCAGGAATATAAGAAAATATCCAGGTCCCATTGATGACCAGGTAAGGACCATAGTCAACAAGTCAAGGAGAAGCCCAAATATGGATCAGAGTCATTGTGTTCCAGGTGAGGCCAGATGGAGACCACAAGACCCAGGTCCAGGGGAGCCCCATATGAGAACCAGAGCCACCAGATCCAGGTGAGGTCCAGGTGGGACCACAGTCACAAGGTCCAGTTGAGGCGCAGGTGGCAACAGGATTCACCAAGAACAGGTGAGGCTCAGGTCGCGACCAGTCACCAGATTCAGGTGAGGACCAGCAAAGGACCAGATTCACCAGGCCCAAGTGAACCCCAAGGGGTGACCAGAGTCACCAGGTAAGGGTGAGGCCCAGAGGGGGAACCAGAGTGACCAGTTTAGTTTGAGGCCCGGATGGAACCAGAGGTCCCTGGTCCAAGTAAGGCCCAGGTGTGGAATAGAGTATCCAGGTCTCAGTGATACCTGGGTGAGGACCAGAGTCACTAGGGCCATGCAGGCCCAGATGGCGAACAGAATCACTAGGTCCCGGTGAAGCATAGAATAAGACCACAGTCAGCAGTATTAGGTGAGCCCCTTTTGGGAACCAGAGCCACTCTCTCCAGCTGAGTCCTAGGTCCATGTGAGGCCCATGTGAGGACCAGATTCATCAGGTCGAATTGAGTAATAGCTGGGGACAAGAGTCACCAGGTCTGGCTGCGGCCTAGGTGAGGCAAGATTCAGCAGTTCTGAGTTAGATCAAAGTGGGGACGAGAGACACCAGGTCCAGGTGAGGCCAAACTGAGGACCAGAGTCACCAGATCCAGGTGAGGTCCATGCTGGAAAGAGAGTCACCAGGTCCAGGAGAGGTCCAGAAGGAGGCCAGAGTCACCAGATCCAGGTGAGGTCCAGGTGGGGACCAGAGTCACCAGATCCAGGTGAAGCCCAGGTGGGGACCAGAGTCACTAGGTCCAGATGAGGCCCAGGTGAGGACCAGAGTTACCAGGTACACGTGAGGCCACGGTGGGGATCAGAGACAACAGATCCATGTGAGGCAGGCTTGGGGACCATGGTCAACAGGTCTAATTGAGGCCCAGGTGTGGAACACAATAACCAGGTCCAGGTGAGTCTCCGGTGGTGACAAGAGTCACCACGTCCAGGTGAGGCCAAGGTGGGTACCTGGATCACCAGGTCCAGGGGAGGCCCTTGAAAGAAACAGAGTCAACAGTTCGAGGTCAGGCGCAGGTGGCAACCAGGGTCAGCAGGTCCAAGTCAGGCCAAAGTGGGGTTCACAGTCACTAGGGCACGGTGAGACCCAGAGCGGGACCAGAGTCACCTGGTACAGGTGAGGTATAGTTGGGGAACACAGTCACCGGGTCCCAATTTTGCCCAGTTAAGGACCATGGTCAACAGGTCCAGGTGAGGCCCAGATGGGGACCAGCGTCCCCAAATCCAGGTGAAGCCCAAGTGGGGACCACAGTCACCAGATCTAGGGTAGTCTCAGGTGCAGTCCAGAATCACCAGGTCCTGGTGAGGTGCAGGTGGCAACCACACTCACCAGATCCCGGTGAGGCCCTGGTGCGGACCATAATCACGAGGTACATGAGAAGCTAGAAACACGCAGCCACCAGGTCCATATGATGTCCATCTGGGAACGAGAATCGCCAGTTACAGGTGAGGACCAGGTGGGGATTTGACTCACCATGTCCAGGTGAGACCCAGGTGGGAACCAGTGTCACCATGTCCAGGTGTGGCCCAGGTGAAGGCCAGAGTAAATAGGTCTAGCTGGGTCACTGTTATTGAACAGTGTAACCATATCCTGGTGCTACCGAGGTGGGTAACGAGACACCAGGTCCTGTTGAGGCCCAGTTGAGACCAGAGACATGAGGTCCAGGTGAGGTCCCGATGGGAACCACAGTCACCAGGTCAGGTGAGTCCATGCTTAGGATCAGAGTCACCAGGTACAGGTGAGGCCCAGGTGGAGCCAGAGTCACCTGGTACAGAAAAGGCCAAAGTCAGGACCAGTGTTACCAGGATCAGGTCAGTCCCAGTGGGGAATAGAGTAACCATGTCCCGATGATGGCCACGTAGAACCAGAGTCACCATGTCCAGATGAGGCGCAGGTGGGGAGCATATTCACTAGGTCCCGGTGAGGCCCAGTTGAGGACCAGAGTCACCAGGTCTAGTTGAGGCCTAGACGGGTACCAGATTCACCTGGTCTAGGTGACATCTAGATGAGGACAAGAGGCACCATGTCAGGGTGAGGCCCAGAGGGGATCCAGAGTCATCGTGTCCAGGTGATGCTCAGGTGTGGAACAGAGTATCCAGGTCATAATGATCCACAGGTGAGGACCAGAGTCACCAGATCAGGGTGAGGCCCAGAGAGGTTCCAGAGTCATCATGTCCAGGTGAGGCTCAGGTGTGGACAGAGTCACCAAGTACCAAAGAAGCCCAGGTGAGGACCAGAGTCACCAGATCTGGGAGACACGCAGATAGGATAATAGTCACCAGTTCCAGGTGAGGACAAGAAAGAGACCACAGCAATCAGGTCCAGGTGAGGAACAAAGGCACCAGGCCTGGGTGAGGCCCAGATGGGGACCAGATTCACCAAGTCCAGGTGAGGCCGAGGTGGTGACCAGAGTCCCTGGGTCTGGGAGAGGACCAAGTAAGGACAAGATTCACCAGGTCCAAGAGGCCCACGTGGGGACCTGAGTCACCAGGTATGGGTGAGGCCCAGGTGGCTACCCCACTCACCAGGTCCAGGTGAGGCCAACGTGCAGGCCAGAGTCACCAGATACACGTGAGGCCCTAGTGGATACCGGAGTCACCAGGTAAAAGTGAGTCTACAAGAACACCACAGTCACCAGGTCCAGGTGTGGTTCATGTGGGAACGAGAGTCACCAGGTCCAGCTGAGACCCAGTTGGGGACGACAGTCACCAGGTTCAGATTGAGGCCGAGGTGGGGGGACCAGAGTCATCAGGACCAGTTGAGGCCAAAGTGTGTAGCAAATTCATCATGTCCAGGTGAGACCCAGTTGGGGAACAGAGTAACCATGTCCCATTGATGCCAGGTGGGAAAAGAGTCACAAAGTCCAGACGAGGCCTAAGTGAGGAGTAGATTCACCAGGTCCTTTTGAGGCCCAGTTGAGGAACAGTGTCCCCAGCTCCGGGTGTGTCACCCGGTTCTGGTGATATCCAGGTGGGGACCAGAGTCACCAGTCAGGATGAGGCCCATAAGAGGACGAGAATCACTAGGTCCAGGTGAGGCCCCGATGTGGAAGTGAGAAACCAGGTCCCATGATGCCCATTTGAGGACCTGAGTCACCAGGTCCATGTGAGTTCGCTGTGGGAACCAGTGACCTCATCCAGGTGAGGCCCAGGTGGGACCACAGTCATGATGTCCAGGTGAGGCTCAGGTATATAAGAGAGTATCCAGGTCCCAACGATGCCCAGGTAAGGACCAGAGTCAACAGGTCCAGGAGAGGCCCAAATATGGATCAGAGTCATTGTGTTCCAGGTGAGGAAGATGGAGACCACAGGAACCAGGTCCAGGAGAGCCCCATATGGGAACCAGAGCCACCAGATCCAGGTGAGGTCCACTTGGGATCACAGTTACAAGGTCCAGGTGAGGCGCTGGTGGCAACAGGGATCACCTAGTCCAGGTGAGGCCCAGGCGGCGACCAGTCACCAGATCCAGGTGCGGACCAGCTAAGGACCAGATTCACCAGGCCCAAGTGAAGCCCAAGGGGTGACCAGAGTCACCAGGTAAGGGTGAGGCCCAGAGGGGGAACCAGAGTAACCAGTTTAGTTTTAGGCCCAGAATGGGACCAGAGGTCCGTGGTCAAACTGAGGCCCTGGTGTGGAATAGAGTATCCAGGTCCCAATGATGCCTAGGTGAGGACCAGAGTCACTAGGGCCATGCAGGCCCAGATGGGGAACAGAATCACTAGGTCCTGGTGAAGCATAGAATAAGACCACAGTCAGCAGTATTAGGTGAGCCCCTTGTGGGAACCAGAGCCACTCTATCCAGCTGAGTCCTAGGTCCATGTGAGGCCCACGTGAGGACCAGATTCATCAGGTCGAATTGAGTAATAGCTGGGGACAAGAGTCACCAGGTCTGGCTGCGGCCTAGGTGAGGCAAGATTCAGCAGTTCTGAGTTAGGTCAATGTGGGGATGAGAGACACCAGGTCCAGGTGAGGCCAAACTGAGGACCAGAGTCACCAGATCCTGGTGAGGTACATGTTGGAAAGAGAGTCACCAGGTCCAGGAGAGGTCCAGGTGGGGACCAGAGTCACCACCAGATCCAGGTGAAGTCCCGGTGGGGACCAGAGTCACCAGATCCAGGTGAAGCAAAGGTGGGGACCAGAGTCACTAGGTCAAGATGAGGCCCAGGTGAGGACCAGAGTTACCAGGTACACGTGAGACCCCGGTGGGGATCAGAGGCAACAGGTCCATGTGAGGCCGGCTTGGGGAGCATGGTCAACAGGTGTACTTGAGGCCCAGGTGTGGAACACAGTAAGCAAGTCCAGGTGAGTCCCTGGTGGTGACAAGTGTCACCACGTCCAGGTGAGGCCCCGGTGGGGACCAGGATCACAAGGTACAGCGGAGGCCCTTGAAAGAACCAGAGTCAACAGTTCGACGTCAGGCGCAGGTGGCAACCAGGGTCAGCAAGTCCAAGTCAGGCCAAAGTGGGGTTTACAGTCACTAGGGCACGGTGAGACCCAGAGTGGGACCAGAGTCACTTGGTCCAGGTGAGGTCCAGTTGTGGAACACAGTCACCGGGTCCCAATTTTGCCCAGTTGAGGACCATGGTCAACAGGGCCAGGTGAGGCCCACATGGGGACCGGAGTCCCCAAATCCCGGTGAAACTCAGGTGGGGACCACAGTCACCAGATCAAGGGTAGTCTCAGGTGCAGACCAGAATCACCAAGTCCAGGTGAGGTGCTGGTGGCAACCACACTCACCAGGTCCCCGTCAGGCCCTGGTGGGGACCAGAGTCACGAGGTACATGAGAAGCTAGAAACACTGCAGCCACCAGGTCCACATGATGTCCATGTGGGAACGAGAATCACCAGTTACAGGTGAGGACCAGGTGGAGTTCCGACTCACCATGTCCAGGTGAGACCCAGGTGGGAACCAGTGTCACCATGTCCAGGTGTGGCCCAGGGGAAGACCAGAGTTAATAGGTCCGGCTGGGTCACTGTTAGTGATCAGTGTAACCATATCCTGATGCTACCAACGTGGGTACCAGAGACACCAGGTCCTGGTGAGGCCCAGGTGGGAACAGAGACATGAGGTCCAGGTGAGGTCCCGATGGGAACCACAGTCACCAGGTCAGGTGAGGCCATGCTTAGGATCAGAGTCACCAGTTACAAGTGAGGCCCAGGTAGAGCCAGAGTCACCTGGTACAGAAGAGGCCAAAGTCAGGACCAGAGTTACCAGGATCAGGTCAGTCCCAGTGGGGAATAGAGTCACGATGTCCCGATGATGCCTAGGCAGAACCAAAATCAACAGGTCCAGATGAGGCGCAGGTGGGAGCATGTTCACTAGGTCCCGGTGAGTCCAAGTTAGTACCAGATTTACCAGGTCAAGTTGAGGTCTAGAGGGGTACCAGATTCACCTGGTCTAGGTGACATCCAGATGGGGACCAGAGTCATCATGTCAGGCTGAGGCCCAGAGGGGATCCAGAGTTATCATGTCCAGGTGAGGCTCAGGTGTGGAACAGAGTATCCAGGTCATAATGGTCCACAGGAAGGACCAGAGTCACCAGATCTGGGTGAGGCCAAGTTAGTATCAGAGTCACCAGTTCCAGGTGAGACCAAGAAGGAGTCCACAGCAATTAGGTACAGGTGGGAAACAAAGTCACCAGGACTGGATGAGGCCCGGATGGGTACCAGATTCTCCAGGTCCAGGTGATTCCCAGATCGTGACCAGAGTTACGAGTTCCGGGTGAGGACCATGTAAGGACCAGATTCACCAAGTCCAAGTGAGGCACACGTGGGCACCTGTGTCACCAGGCATGGGTGAGACACAGGTGACATCTCCACTCACAAGGTCCAGGTGAGGCCAACCTGCAGGCCATGCAGAGGAACCATGTCCCGATGATGCCCAGGTAGGGACTTGAGTTACCAGGTCCAGGTGAGGCCAATCTGCAGGCCATGCACTGGAACCATGTCCCGATGATGCCCAGGTAGGGACCAGAATCACCAGGTCCAATGAGGCCCAGATGCAGCATATTCACTAGGTCCAGGTGAGGTCCAGTGAAGTTCCAGAGTCACCAGACCTGGTTGAGCCCTAGAGGGGTACAGAATCACATGGTCCAGGTGACATCCAGATGGGGACCAGAGTCACCAGGTCAGGATGAGGCCCAGAGAGGTTCCAGAGTCATCATGTCCAGGTAAGGTCAGGTGTGGAAAGAGTCACCAGGTACCAAAGATGCCCAGGTGAGGACCAGATTCACCAGGTCTGGGTGACGGGCAGATAGGATCAGAGTCACCAGTTCCAGGTGAGGCGAAGAAAGAGTCCACAGCAATCACATACAGGTGGGGAAGAAAGTCAACAGGCCTGGGTGAGGCCCAGATGGGGATCAGATTCACCAGATCCAGGTAGGCCCAGGTGGTTACCAGAGACCCCGGGGCTGGGAGAGGACCAGGTAAGGACCAGATTCACCAGGTCCTAAAGGCCCACGAGGGGACCTGACTCACCAGGTATGGGTGAGGCCCAGGTGGCAACCCCACTCACCAGGTCCAGATGAGGCCAACCTGCATGCCAAAGTCACCAGATCCACGTGAGGCCCTAGTCGGGACCGGAGAGAGCAAGTAAAAGTGAGTCTACAAGAACACCACAGTCACCAGGTCCAGGTGTGGTTCATGTGGGAACGAGAGTCAGCAGTTCCAGGTGAGACCCAGGTGGGGACGACAGTCACCAGGTCCGGATTGAGACCTAAGAGGGTACCAGTGTCATCAGGACCAGTTGAGGCCCAACTGTGTAGCAAAGTTATCATGTCCAGTTGAGGCTCAGGTGTGGAACAGAGTATCCAGGTCATAATGGTCCACAGGTGAGGACCAGAGTCACCAGATCTGGGTGAGGTCCTGTTAGGATCAGAGTCACCAGTTCCAGGTGAGGCCAAGAAGGAGTCCACAGCAATCAGGTCCAGGTGGGGAACAAAGTCACCAGGACTGGGTAAGGCCCAGATGGGGACCAGATTCACCAGGTCCAGGTGATTCCCAGATGAAGACCAGAGTTACCAGTTCCGGGTGAGGAACAGGTAAGGACCAGATTCAACAGGTCCAAGTGAAGCCCACGTGGGACCTGTGTCACCAGGTATGGGTGAGGCCCAGGTGGCAACCCCACTCACCAGGTCCAGGTGAGGCCAACCTGCAGGCCTTGCAGTGGAACCATGTCGCGATGATGCCCAGATAGGGACCGGAGTCATCAGGTCCATATGAGGCCCAGATGGGGCATATTCACTAGGTCCAGGTGAGGCCCTGTTGAGGACCAGAGTCACCAGATCTGGTTGAGGCCTAGAGAGGTACCAGAATCACCTGGTTCAGGTGACATCCAGATGGGGACCAGAGTCACCAGGTCAGGGTGAGGCCCAGAGAGGTTCCAGAGTCATCATGTCCAGGTGAGCCTAAGGTGTGGAACAGAGACACCAGGTATCAATAATGCCCAGGTGAGGACCAGAGTCACCAGGTCTGGGAGACGCGCAGATAGGACCAGAGCCACCAGTTGTGAGGAGTAGATTTACCAGGTCCATTTGAGGACCAGTTTAGGACCAGTGTCCCCAGCTCCGGGTGAGTCCCAGAGGGGGACCAGAGTCACCCGTTTCTGGTGATATATAGGTGGGGACCAGAGTCACCACGTCACGGTGAGGCCCAGAGCGGGACGAGAATCACTAGGACCAGGTGAAGCCCCGATGTGGAACTGAGAAACCAGGTGAATGATGCCCATATGAGGACCTGAATCACCAGTTCCATGTGATGCCCCTGTGGGAACCAGTCACCTCGTCCAGGTGAGGCCCAGGTGGGACCACAGTCACCAGGTCCAGGTGAGGCCCAGGTATATAAGAGAGTATCATGGTCCCAATGATGCCCAGGTAAGGACCAGAGTCAACAGGTCCAGATGAGGCTCAGGTGGGAGCATATTCACTAGGTTCCGGTGAGGCCCAGTTGAGGACCAGAGTCACCAGGTCTAGTTGAGGCCTAGAGGGGTTCCAGATTCACCTGGTCTGGTGACATCCAGATGGGGACCAGAGTCACCAAGTCAGGGTGAGAACCAGAGGGGATCGAGAGTCATCATGGGCAGGTGAGGCTCAGGCGTGGAACAGAGTATCCAGGTCATAATTGTCCACAAGTGAAGACCAGAGTCACCAGATCTGGCTGAGGCCCAGTTAGGATCAGAGTCACCAGTTCCAGGTGAGGCCAAGAAGGAGTGCAGAGCAATCAGGTCCAGGTGGGGAACAAAGATACCAGGACCTGGTGAGGCACAGATGGGGACCAGATTCACCAGGTCCAGTTGAGGCCCAGGTGGTGACCAGGGTTACCAGTTCCGGGTAGGATAAGGTAAGGACCAGATTCACAAGGTCCAATTTAGGCCCACGTGGGGACCTTTGTCACCAGGTATGGGTGAGGACCTGGTGGCAACCCCACTCACCAGGTCCATGTGAGGCCAACCTGCAGGCAATGTAGAGGAACAATGTCCCGATGATGCCCAGGTAGGGATCAGAGATACCAGGTCCAGGTGAGGCCAACCTGAAGGCCATGCAGTGGAACCATGTCCCGATGATGCCCATTTATTGACCAGAGTAACCAGGCTCAAATGAGGCCCAGAAGGAGCATATTCACTAGGTCCAGGTGAGGCCCAGTTGAGGACCAGAGACACCAGATCTGATTGAGGCCTAGAGGGGTACCAGAACCACCTGGTCCAGGTGACATCCAGACGGGTCCAGAGTCACCAGTTCAGGGTGAGGCCCAGAGGGGTTCCAGAGTCATCATGTCCAGGTGAGGCTCAGGTGTGGAACAGAGTCACCAACTACCAAAGAAGCCCAGGTGAGGACCAGAGTCACCAGATCTGGGTGACGTGCAGATAGGATCAGAGCCACCAGTTCCAGGTAAGGCCAAGAAAGAGTCCACAGCAATCAGGTCCAGGTGGGGAACAAAGGCACCAGTACTGGGTGAGGCCCAGATGGGGACCAGATTCATTCACCAGGTCCAGGTGATGCCCAGGTGGTGACCAGAGTCCCCGGGTCTAGTAGAGGACCAGGTAAGGACCAGATTCTCCAGGTCCAAGAGGCACACGTGGGGACCTGAGTCACCAGGTATGGGTGTGGCCCAGGTGGCATCCCCACTCACCAGGTCCAGGTGAGGCCAACCTGCAGGCCAGAGTCACCAGATCCACGTGAGGCCCTAGTGGGGACCAGTGTCACTAGGTAAATGTGAGTCTACAAGAACACCACAGTCATCAGGTCCAGGTGTGGTTCATGTGGGAACAAGAGTCACCAGGTCCAGGAGAGACCCAGGTGGGGACCACAGTTACCAGATCCAGATTTAGACCTAGGTGGGGGGACCAGAGTCATCAGGACCAGCTGAGGCCAAAGTGTGGACCAAAGTTATCATGTCCAGGTGAGGCCCCATTGGGAAACAGAGTAACCATGTCCCATTGATGTCAGGTGGGAAAAGAGTCACAGGCCCAGACGGGGCCTAAGTGACGAGTAAATTCACCAGGTCCTTTTGAGGCCCAGTTGAGGACCAGTGTCCCCAGCTGCGGGTGAGTCCCAGAGGGGAACCAGAGTCACCCGGTTCTGGTGATATCCAGGTGGGGACCAGAGTCACCACGACAGAGTGAGGCCCAGAGGGGGACAAGAATCACTAGGTCCAGGTGAGGCCCCGATGTGGAACTGAGAAACCAGGACCCATGATGCACATATGAGGACCTGAGTCACCAGGTCTAGGGGAGGTCCCTGTGGGAACCAGTCACCTCGTCCAGTTGAGGCCAGGTGGGACCACAGACACCAGGTCCAGGTGAGGCCCAGGTATATAAGAGAGTATCCAGGTCCAAATAATGCCAAGGTAAGGACAGAGTCAACAGGTCCAGGAGAGGCCCAAATATGGATCAGAGTCATTGTGTTCCAGGTTAGGCCAGATGGAGACCTCAGTAACCAGGTCCAGGAGAGCCCCATATGGGAACCAGAGCCACCAGATCCAGGTGAGATCCAGGTGGGACCACAGTCCCAAGGTCCAGGTGAGGAGAAGGTGGCAACAGGATTCACCAAGTCCAGGTGAGGCCCAGGTGGCGACCAGTCACCAGATCCAGGTGCGGACCAGCTAAGGACCAGAATCACCAGGCCCCAGTGAAGCCCAAGGGGTGACCAGACACCAGGTAAGGGTGAGGCCCAGAGGGGGAACCAGAGTAAACAGTGTAGTTTGAGGCCCAGAATGGGACCAGAGGTCCTTGGTCAAAGTGAGGCCCAGGTGTGGAATAGAGTATCCAGGTCCCAAAGATGCCTGGGTGAGGACCAGAGTCACTAGGGCCATGCAGGTCCAGATGGGGAACAGAATCACTAGGTCCTGGTGAGGCATAGAATAAGACCACAGTCACCAGTATCAGGTGAGCCCCTTGTGGTAACCAGAGCCACTCTATCCAGCTGAGTCCCAGGTCCATGTGAGGCCCACGTGAGGACCAGATTCATCAGGTCGAATTGAGGCATAGCTGGGGACAAGAGTCCCCAGGTCTGGGTGCGGCCTAGGTGGGGCAAGATTCAGCAGTTCTGAGTTAGATCAAAGTGGGGACGAGAGACACCAGGTCCAGGTGAGGCCAATCTGAGGATCAGAGTCACCAGATCCAAGTGAAGTCCATGTTGGAAAGAGAGTGACCAGGTCCAGAAGAGGTCCAGGTGGCGACCAGAGTCACCAGTTCCAGGTGAAATCCAGGTGGGGTCCAGAGCCACCAGATCCAGGTGAAGCCCTGGTGGGGACCAGAGTCACTAGGTCCAGATGAGGCCCAGGGGAAGACCAGAGTTACCAGGTACACGTGAGGCTCCGGTGGGGATCAGAGGCAACAGGTCCATGTGAGGACGGCTTGGGGACCATGGTCAACAGGTCTACTTGAGGTCCAGGTGTGGAACACAGTAAGCAGGTCCAGGTGAGTCCCCGGTGGTGACAAGGGTCACCACGTCCAGGTGAGGCCCAGGTGGGGACCAGGATCACCAGGTACAAGGGAGGACCTTGAAAGAACCAGAGTCAACATTTCGAGGTCAGGCGCAGGTGGCAACCAGGGTCAGCAGGTCCAAGTCAAGCCAAAGTGGGGTTCACACTCAGTAGGGCATGGTGAGACCCAGAGGGGTACTAGAGTCACCTGGTCCAGGTGAGGTCCAGTTGTGGAACACAGTCACCGGGTCCAAATTTTGCCCAGTTGAGAACCATGGTCAACAGGGCCAGTTGAGGCCCAGAGGGATACCAGATTCACCTGGTCTAGGTTACATCCGGATGGGGACCAGAGTTATCATGTCAGGGTGATGCCCAGAGGGGATCCAGAGTCACCATGTCCAGGTGAGGCTCAGGTGTCGAACAGAGTATCCAGGTCATAATGGTCCATAGGTGAGGACCACAGTCAACAGATCTGGGTGAGGCCCAGTTAGGATCAGAGTCACCAGTTCCAGGTGAGGCCAGAAGGAGTCCACAGCAATCAGGTCCAGGTGGGGTGACAAAGTCACCAGGACTGGATGAGGACCAGATGGGGACCAGATTAACCAGGTTCAGGTGATTCCCAGGTGGTGACCCGAGTTAGGAGTTCCGGGTGAGGAAGGGGTGAGGACCAGGTAAGGACCAGATTCACCAGGTCCAAGTGAAGCCCACGTGGAGACCTGTGTCACCAGGCATGGGTGAGGCCATGGTGACAACACCACTCACCAGGTCCAGTTGAGGCCAACCTGCAGGCCATGCAGAGGAACCATGTCCCGATGATGCCCAGGTAGGGACTAGAGTTACCAGGTCCAGGTGAGGCCAACCTGCAGGCCATGGGTGGAACCATGTCCTGATGATGCCCGGGTAGGGACCAGAATTACCAGGTCCAGGTGAGGCCACCCTGCAGGTCATGCAGTGGAACCATGTCCCGATGATGCCCATTTAGGGACCAGAGTCACCAGGTCCAAATGAGGCCCAGATGGAGCATATTCACTAGGTCCAGGTGAGGCCCAGTTGAGGATCACAGTCACCAGATCTGGTTGAGGCCTAGAGGGGTACAAGAATCACCTGGTTCAGGTGACATCCAGGTGGGGACCAGAGTCACCAGGTCAGGGTGAGGCCCAGAGAGGTTCCAGAGTCATCATGTCCAGGTGAGGCTCAGGTGTGAAACAGAGTCACTACGTAACAATGATGCCCAGGTGAGAACCAGAGTCACCAGGTCTGAGTGACGCGCAGATATCCTCAGAGTCACCAGTTCCAGGTGAGGCCAAGAAAGAGTCCACAGAAATCAGGTCCAGGTGGGGAACAAAGTCACCAGGACTGGGTGAGGCCCAGATGGGGACCAGATTCACCAGATCCAGGTGAGGCCCAGGTGGTGACCATAGTCCCCGGGTCGGGGAGAGGACCAGGTAAGTACTAGATTCACCAGGTCCAAGAGGCACACGTGGGGACCTGAGTCACCAGGTCCAGGTGAGGTCCCTGTGGGAACCAGTGACCTCGTCCAGGTGAGGCCCATGTGGGACCACAGTCACCAGGTCCAGGTGAGGCCCAGTTATGTAAGAGAGTAACCAGGTCCCAATGATGCCCAGGTAAGGACCAGAGTCAACAGGTCTAGGAGAGGCCCAAATATGGATCAGAGTCATTGTGTTCCAGGTGAGGCCAGATGGAGACCACAAGACCCAGGTCCAGGGGAGCCCCATATGAGAACCAGAGCCACCAGATCCAGGTGAGGTCCAGGTGGGACCACAGTCTCAAGGTCCAGGTGAGGCGCAGGTGGCAACAGGATTCACCAAGTCCAGGTGAGGCCCAGGTGGTGACCAGTCACCAGATCCAGGTGCGGACCAGCTAAGGACCAGATTCAACAGGCCCAAGTGAAGCCCAAGGGGTGACCAGAGTCACCAGGTAAGGGTGAGGCCCAGAGGGTGAACCAGAGTAACCAGTTTAGTTTGAGGCCCAGAATGGGACCAGAAGTCCCAGGTCAGAGTGAGGCCCAGGTGAGGAATAGAGTATCCAGGTCCCAATGATGCCTCGGTGAGGACCAGATTCACAAGGGCCATGCAGGCCCAGATGGGGAACAGAATCACTAGGTTCTGGTGAGGCATAGAATTAGACCAATTCACCAGTATCAGGTGACCCCATGTGGAATCCAGATCCACTCTATCCAGCTGAGTCCCAGGTCCATGTGAGGCCCACGTGAGGACCAAATTCATCTGGTCGAATTGAGGCATAGCTGGGGACAAGAGTCACCAGGTGTGGGTGCGGCCTAGGTGGGGCAAGATTCAGCAGTTCTGAGTTAGGTCAAAGTGGGGAAGAGAGACACCATGTCCAAGTGAGGCCAAACTGAGTATCAGAGTCACCAGATCCAGGTGAGGTCCATGTTGGAAAGAGAGTCACCAGGTCCAGGAGAGGTCCAGGTGGGGACCAGAGTCACCAGATCCAGGGGAGGTCCAGGTGGGGACCAGAGTCACCAAATCCAGGTGAAGTCCAGGTTGGGACCAGAGTCACTAGGTCCAGATGAGGCCCAGGTGAGGATCAGTGTCCACAGCAATACGGTCCATGTGGGAACGAGAATCACCAGTTACAGGTGAGGACCAGGTGGGGATCTGACTCACCATGTCTAGGTGAGACCCAGGTGGGAACCAGTGTCACCATGTCCAGGTGTGGACCAGGTGAAAACCAGGGTTAATAGGTCTGGCTGGGTCACTGTTAGTGAACAGTGGAACCATATCCTGATGCTACTCAGGTGGGTACCAGATACAAGGTCCTGGTGAGGCCGAGGTGGGACCAGAGACATGAGGTCCAGATGAGGTCACGATGGAAACCACAGTCACCAGGTCAGGTGAGGCCATGCTTAGGATCAGAGTCACCACTTACAGGTGAGGCCCAGGTGGAGCCAGAGTCAGCTGGTACAGAAGAGGCCAAAGTCGGGACCAGAGTTACCACGATCAGGTCTGTCCCACTGAGGAATAGAGTAACCACGTCCCTATGATGCCCAGGTAGAACCAGAGTCACCAGGTCCAGATGAGTCACAGGTGGGGACCAGAGTTAAGAGGTACACGTGAGGCCCCGGTGGGGATCAGAGGCAACAGGTCCATGTGAGGCCGGCTTGGGGATCATGGATAACAGGTCTACCTGAGGCCCAGGTGTGGAACACAGTAAGCAGGTCCAGGTGAGTCCCCGGTGGTGACAAGTGTCACCACGTCCAGGTGAGGCCCAGGTGGGGACAAGGATCACCAGGTACAGGGGAGGCCCTTGAAAAACCAGAGTCAACAGTTCGAGGTCAGGCGCAGGTGGCAACCAGGGTCGGCAGGTCAAAGTCAGGCCAACGTGGGGTTCACAGTCACTAGGGCAAGGTGAGACCCAGAGGGGGACCAGAGTCACCTGGTCCAGGTGAGGTCCAGTTATGGAACATAGTCACCGGGTCCCAATGTTGCCCAGTTGAGGACCATGGTCAACAGGGCCAGGTGAGGCCCAGATGGGGACTGGAGTCCCCAAATCCAGGTGAAACCCAGATGGGGACCACAGTCACCATATCCAGGGAATCTCAGGTGTAGACCAGAAACGTGAGGTGCAGGTGGCAACCACACTCACCAGGTCCATGTGAGGCCAACCTGCAGGCCATGCAGTGGAAACATGTCCCGATGATGCCCAGGTAGGGACCAGAGTCACCAGGTCCAAATGAGGCCCAGATGGAGCATATTCACTAGGTCCAGGTGAGGCCCAGTTGAGTACCAGAGACACCAGATCTGGTTGAGGACTAGAGGGTTACCAGATTCACCTGGTCAAAGTGACATCCAGATGGCGACCAGAGTCACCAGGTCAGGGTGAGGCCCAGAGAGGATCCAGAGTCATCATGTCCAGGTGAGGCTCAGGTGTGAAAAAGTCACCAGGTATCAATCATGCCCAGGTGAGGACCAGAGTCACCAGATCTGGGTGACGCGCAGATAGGATCAGAGTCCCCAGTTCCAGCTGAGGCCAAGAAAGAGTCCACACCAATCAGGTCCAGGTGGGGAACAAAGTGACCAGGACTGGGTGAGGCCCAGATGGGGAGCAGATTCACCAGGTCCAGGTGAGGCCCAGTTGGGGACCAGCGATCCCGGGTCTCGAGAGAACCAGGTAAGGACCAGATTCACCATGTCCAAGTGAGGCCCACGTGGGGACCTGTGTCACCAGGTATGTGTGAGACCCAGGTGCCAACCCCACTCACCAGGTCCAGGTGAGGCCAATCTGCAGGCCATGCAGAGGAACCGTGTTCTGATGATGCCCAGGTAGGGACCAGAGTTACCAGGTCCAGGTCAGGCCAACCTGCAGGCCATGCAGTGGAACCATGTCCCGATGATGCCCAGGTAGGGACCAGAGTCACCAGGTCCAAATGAGGCCCAGATGAAGCATATTCATTAGGTCCAGGTGAGGCCCTGTTGAGGACCACAGTCACCAGATATGGTTGAGGCCTAGAGGGGAACCAGAATCACCTGGTCCAGGTACATCCAGATGGGGACCAGAGTCACCAGGACAGGGTGAGGCCCAGAGTGGTTGCAGAGTCATCATGTCCAGGTGAGGCTCAGGTGTGGAACAGAGTCATCAGGTACCAATGATGCCATGGTGAGGACCAGAGTCACCAGGTCTGGGTGACGCGTAATAGGATCAGACTCACCAGTTCCAGGTAAGGCCAAGAAGGAGTCCTTAGCAATCAGGTCCAGGTGGGGAACAAAGTCACCAGGACTGGATGAGGCCCAGATTGGGACCAGATTCACCAGGTCCAGGTGATTCCCAAGTGGTGACCAGAGTTACCAGTTCCGGGTGAGGACCGTGTAAGGACCAGATTCACCAGGTCCACGTGAGGCCCACGTTGGGACCTGTGTCACCAGGCATGGGTGAGTCTCAGGTGACAACCCCACTCACTAGGTACAAGTAAGGCCAACCTGCAGGCCATGCCGAGGAACCGTGTCCCGAAGATGCCCAGGTGGGGCCTAGAGTTATCAGGTCCAGGTGAGGCACACCTGCAGGCCATGCAGTGAAACCATGTCCCGGTAATGCCGAGGTAGGGATCAGAATCACCATGTCCAAATGAGGCCCAGATGGAGCATATTCACTAGGTCTAGGTTAGGCCCAGTTGAGGAACAGACTCACCAGATCTCGTTGAGCCCTATAAGGGTACCAGAATCACCTGGTCCAGGTGACATCCAGATGGCGAGCAGAGTCACCAGGTCAGGGTGAGGCCCAGAGAGGTTCCAGAGTCATCATGTCCAAGTGAGGCTCAGGTGTGGAACAGAGTCACCAGGTACCAATGAGGCCCAGATGAGGACCAGATTCACCAGGTCTGGGTGACGCGCAGATAGGATCAGAGTCAGCAGTTCCAGGTGAGGCCAAGAAGGAGTCCACAGCAATCAGGTCCAGGTGGGGAACAAAGTCACCAGGACTGCGTGAGGCCCAGATGGGGACCAGATTCACCAGGTCCAGGTGAAACCCAGGTGGTGATCAGAGTCCCCGGGTCTAGGAGAGGACCAGGTAAGGACCATGTGGAGCGACAGTCACCTGGTACAGAAGAGGCCAAAGTCAGGATCAGAGTTACCAGGTCAGGTCAGTCCCTGTGGGGAATAGAGTATCTATGTCCCGATGATGCCCAGGTAGAACCAGAGTCACCAGGTCCAGAAGAGGCGCAGGTGGGGAGCATGTTCACTAGGTCCCGGTGAGGCCCAGTTGAGGATCAGAGTCACCAGGTCAAGTTGAGGCCTAGAGGGGTACCAGATTCACCTGGTCTATGTGACATCTAGATGAGGACGATAGTCACCATATCAGGCTGAGGCCCAGAGGGGAACCAGAGTTATCATGTCCACGTGAGGCACACGTGTGGAAAAGAGTATCCAGGTCATAATGGTCCACAGGTGAGGACCAATTCTGCAGATCTGGGGGATGGCCCAGGTAGGATCAGAGTCACCAGTTCCAGGTGAGGCCAAGAAGGAGTCCACAGCAATCAGGTCCAGGTGGGGAACAAAGTCACCAGGACTGGGTGAGGCCCGAATGGGGACCAGATTCACCAGGCCCAAGTGAAGCCGAAGGGGTGACCAGAGTCACCAGGTAAGGGTGAGGCCCAGAGGGGGAACCAGAGTAACCAGTTTAGTTTGAGGCCCAGAATGGGACCAGAGGTCCCTGGTCAAAGAGAGGCCCAGCTGTGGAATAGAGTATCCAGGTCCCAATTATGCCTGGGTGTGGACCAGAGTCACGAGGGCCATGCAGGCCCAGATGGGGAACAGAATCACTAGGTCCTGGTGAGGCATAGAATAAGACCACAGTCAGCAGTATCAGATGAGCCCCTTGTGGGAACCAGAGCCACTCTATGCAGCTGAGTGCCAGGTCCATGTGAGGCCCACGTGAGGACCAGATTCATCAGGTCGAATTGAGGCAGAGCTGGGGACAAGAGTCACCAGGTCTGGGTGCGGCCTAGGTGGGGCAAGATTCAGCAGTATTAAGTTAGGTCAAAGTGGGGAGGAGAGACACCAGGTCCAGGTGAGGTCCATGTTGGAAAGAGAGTCACCAGGTCCAGGAAAGGTCCAGGTGGGGACCAGAGTCATCAGATCCAGGTGAAGTCCATGTGGGGACCAGAGTCACCAGGTCAGGGTGAGGCCCAGAGAGGCTCCAGACTCATCATGTCCAGGTGAGGCTCAGGTGTGGAACAGAGTGTCCAGGTCATAATGGTCCACAGGTGAGGACCAGAGTGACCAGATCTGGGTGACGCGCAGATAGGATCAGAGTCACCAGTTCCAGGAGAGGCCAAGAAAGAGTCCACAGCAATCAGGTTCAGGTTGGGAACACAGTCACCGGGTCCCAATTTTGCCCAGTTGAGTATCATGGTCAACAGGACCAGGTGAGGCCAAGATGGGGACCGGAGTCCCCAAATCCTGGCAAAGCCCAGGTGAGGACCACAGTCTCCAGATCCAGGGTATTCTCAGGTGCAGACCAGAATCACCAGGTCCAGGTGAGGTGCAGGTTGCAACCACACTCACCAGGTCCCGGTGGGGCCCTGGTGAGGACCAGAGTCACGAGGTACATGAGAAGCTAGAAACACTGCAGCCACCAGGTCCACATGATGTCCATGTGGGAACGAGAATCACCAGGTACAGGTGAGGACCAGGTGGGGATCCGACTCACCATATCCAGGTGAAACCCAGGTGGGAACCAGTGTCACCATGTCCAGGTGTGGCCGAGTTGAAGACCAGAGTTAATAGGTCCGGCTGGGTCACTGTTAGTGAACAGTGTAACCATATCCTGAAGTTACCCAGTTGTGTACCAGAGACACCAGGACCTGGTGACCCCGAGATGGGACCAGAGATAAGAGGTCAATGTGAGGTCCCGATGGGAACCACAGACACGGGTCAGGTGCGGCCATGCTTAGGATCAGAGTCAGCAGTTACAGGTGAGGCCCAGGTGGAGCCAGAGTTACCTGGTAGAGAAGTGGCCACAGTCAGGACCAGAGTTACCAGCATCAGGTCAGTCCCAGTGGGGAATAGATTAAGCATGTCCCGATGATGTCTAGGTAGAACCAGAGTCACCAGGTCAAGATGAGGCGCAGGTTGGGAGCATGTTCACTAGGTCCCGGTGAGGCCCAGTTGAGGACCAGAGTCACCAAGTCAAGTTGAGGCCTAGAGTGGTACCAGATTCACCTGGTCTAGGTGACATCCAAATGGGGACCAGAGTCACCATGTCAGTCTGAGGCCCAGAAGGGATCCCGAGTCATGATGTCCAGGTGAGGCTCAGGTGTGGAAAAGAGTATCCAGGTCATATGGTCCACAGGTGAGGAGCAGAGTCAGCAGATCTGGATGAGGCCCAGTTATGATCAGAGTCACCAGTTCCAGGTGAGGCCAAGAAGGAGTCCACAGCAATCAGGTCCAGGTGGGGAACAAAGACACCAGGACTTGGTGAGGCACAGATGGGGACCAGATTCACCAGGTCCAGGTGAGGCCCAGGTGGTGACCAGGGTTACCAGTTCCGGGTCACCACCAGGTAAGGACCAGATTCACCAGGTCCAATCTAGGCCCACGTGGGGACCTTTGTCACCAGGTATGGGTGAGGCGAGGGGACATACCCACTCACCAGTTCCAGGTGAGTCCAACCTGCAGGCCATCCAGAGGAACAAGGTCCCGATGATGCTCAGGTAGGGACGAGAGTTACCAGGTCCAGGTGAGGCCAACCTGAAGGCCATGCAGTGGAACCATGTCCCGATGATGCCCAGATAGGGACCAGAGTCACCAGGTCCAGGTGAGGCCAACCTGCAGGTCATGCAGTGGAACCATGTCCCGATGATGCCCAGGTAGGGACCAGAGTCACCAGGTCCAAATGAGGCCCAGATGGAGCATATTCACTAGGTCCAGGTGAGGCCCAGTTGAGGACCAGAGTCACCAGACCTGGTTGAGGCCCAGAGGGGTACCATAATCCCCTGGTCCAGGTGACATCCATATGGGGACCAGAGTCACCAGGTCAGGTTGATAGCCAGAGAGGTTCCAGAGTCATCATGTCCAGGGGAGCCTCAGGTATGGAACAGAGTCACCAGGACCAATGATGCCCAGGTGAGGACCAGAGTTACCAGGTACACGTGAGGCCCCGGTGGGGATCAGAGGCAACAGGTCCATGTGAGGCCGGCTTGGGGACCATGGTCAACAGGTCTAATTGAGGCCCAGGTGTGGAACACAGTAAGCAGGTCCAGGTTAGTCCCCGGTGGTGACAAGTGTCACCAAGTCTTGGTGAGGCCCAGATGCGGACGAGGATCACCAGGATCTGGGGAGGCCCTTGAAAGAACCAGAGTCAACAGTTCGAGGTCAGGCTCAGGTGGCAAACAGGGTAAGCAGGTCCAAGTCAGGCCAAAGTGGGGTTCACAGTCACTAGGGCACGGTGAGACCCAGAGGGGGACCAGAGTCACCTGGTCCAGGTGAGGTCCAGTTGTGGAACACAGTCCCCGGGTCCCAATATTGCCCAGTTGGGGACCATGGTCAACAGGGCCAGGTGAGGCACAGATGGGGACCGGAGTCCCCAAATCCAGGTGAATCCCAGGTGGGGACCACAGTCAGCAGATCCAGGGTAGTCTCACGAGCAGACCAGAATCATCAGGTCCAGGTGAGGTGCAGGTGACAACCAAACTCACCAGGTCCCAGTGAGGCCCTGGTGGGGACAGAGTCACAAGGTACATGAGAAGCTAGAAACACTGCAGCCACCAGGTCCACATGATGTCCATGAGGGAACGAGAATCACCAGTTACAGGTGAGGACCAGGTGGCGATCCGACTCACCATGTCCAGGTGAGAACCAGGTGGGAACCAGTGTCACCATGACAGGTGTGGCCCAGGTGAAGACCAGAGTTAATACGTCCGTCTGGGTCACTGTTAGTGAACAGTGTAACCATATCCTGATGTTACTCAGGTGGGTAACAGAGACACCAGGCCCTGTTGAGGCCTAGTTGGGACCAGAGACAAGAGGTCTAGTAAGGTACCGAAGGGAACCACAGTCTCCAGGTCAGGTGAGGCCATGCTTAGGATCAGAGTCACCAGTTACAGGTGAGGCCCAGGTGGAGCCAGAGTTACGTGGTAGAGAAGAGGCCAAAGTCAGGACCAGAGTTACCAGCATCAGGTCAGTCCCAGGGGGAATAGATTAACCATGTCCTGATGATGCCCAGGTAGAACCAGAGTCACCAGGTCCAGTTGAGGCGCAGGTTGGGAGCATGTTAACTAGGTCCCCGTGAGGCCCAGTTGAGGACCAGAGTCACCAGGTCAAGTTGAGGCCTAGAGTGGTACCAGATTCACCTGGTCTAGGTGACATCCAGAAGGGGACCAGAGTCACCATGTCAGGCTGAGGCACAGAGGGGATCCAGTGTCATCATGTCCAGGTGAGGCTCAGGTGTGGAACAGAGTATACAGGTCATAATGGTCCACAGGTGAGGACCAGAGTCACCAGATATGGATGAGGCCCTGTTAGGATCAGAGTCACCAGTTCCAGGTGAGGCCAAGAAGGAGTCCACAGCAATCAGGTCCAGGTGTGGAACAAAATCACAGGACTGGGTGAGGCCCAGATGGGGACCAGATTCACCAGGCCCAGGTGATTCCCAGGTGGTGACCAGAGTTACCAGTTCCGGGGAGGACCAGGTAAGGACCAGATTCACCAGGTCCAATTGAGGCCACGTGGGGACCTGTGTCCCCAGGTATGGGTGAGGCACAATTGGCAACCCCACTCACCAGGTCCAGGTGAGGCCAACCTGCAGGCCATGCAGAGGAACCATGTCCCGATGATGCCCAGGTAGGGACTAGAGTTCTCAGGTCCAGGTGAGGCCAACCTGCAGGCCATGCAGTGGAACATGTCCCGATGATGCCCAGGTAGGAACCAGAGCTACCAGGTCCAGGAGAGGACAACCTGCAGGCCATGCAATGGAACCATGTCCCGATGATGCCCAGGTAGGGATCAGAGTCACCAGGTCCAAAAGAGGCCCAGATGGAGCATATTCACTAGGTGCAGGTGAGGCCCAGTTGAGGATCACAGTCACCAGATCTGGTTGAGGCCTAGAGGGGTACCAGAATCACCTGGTGCAGGTGACATCCAGATGGGGACCAGAGTCACCAGGTCAGGGTGAGGCCAAGAGTGGTTCCAGAGTCATCATGTCCAGGTGAGGCTCAGGTGTGGAAAAGAGTCACCAGGTACCAATGATGCCCAGGTGAGGACCAGAGTCACCAGATCTGCGTGACGTGCAGATAGGATCAGAGTCAACAGTTCCAGGTGAGGCCAAGAAGGAGTCCACAGTAATCAGGTCCAGGTGGGGAACAAAGGCACCAGGACTGGGTGAGGTCTAATGGGGACCAAATTCACCAGGTCCAGGTTAGGCCCAGGTGGTGACCAGAGTCCCCGGGTCTGGGAGAGGACCAGGTAAGGACCAGATTCACCAGGTCCAAGAGGCCCACGTGGGGACCTCGTTCATCAGGTATGGGTGAGGCCCAGGTGTCAACCACACTCACCAGGTCCAGTGAGGCCAGCCTGTAGGCCTTGAAGAGGAACCGTGTCCCGATGGTGCCCCGGTAGGGCCCAGAGTAACCAGGTCCTGGTGAGTCGAACCTGCAGGCCATGCAGTGGAACCATGTCCCGATGATGCCCAGGTAGGGAACAGAATTACCAGGTCCATGTGAGGCCAACCTGCAGTTCATGCAGTGGAACCATGTCCCGATGATGCCCAGGTGAGGAACAGAGTCACCAGGTCTAGGGGGTGCGCAGATAAGATCAGAGTCACCATTTCCAGGTGAGGCCAAGAAATAGTCCACAGCAATCAGGTTCAGGTGTGGAACAAAGTCAACAGGACTGGGTGAGTCCCAGATGGGGACCAGATTTACCAGGTCCAGGTTAGGCCCAGTTGGGGACCAGAGTCCCCGGATCTGGGAGAGGACCAGATAAAGACCAGACTCACCAGGTCCAAGAGGCCCACGTGGGGACCTGAGTCATCAGGTATGGGTGAGGCCCAGGTGGCAACCCCACTCCCCAGGTCCAGGTGAGGCCAACCTGCAGGCCAGAGTCACCAGATCCATGTGAGGACCAAGTGGGGACCGGAGTCACCAGGTAAATATGAGTCTACAAGAACACCACAGTCACCAGTGCCAGGTGTGGTTCATGTGGGAACCAGAGTCACCAGTCTAGATGAGACCAAGCTGGGGATCAGAGTCACCAGGTCCAGATTGAGGCCTAGGTGGGGGGACCAGAGTCATCAGGAACAGTTGAGGCCAAAGTGTGGAGCAAAGTTATCATGTCCAGGTGAGGCCCAGGTGGGGAACAGAGTAACCATGTCCCAAATATGCCAGGTGGGAAAAGAGTCACAAGGTCTAGACGATGACAAAGTGAGGAGTAGATTCACCAGGTCCTTTTGAGGCCCAGTTGAGGACCATTGTCCCAAGCTCCGGGTGAGTCCCAGAGGGGGACCAGAGTCACCACGTCACGGTGAGGCCCAGAGGGGGACGAGAATCACTAGGACTAGGTGAAGCCCCGATATGGAACTGAGAAACTAGGTGAATGATGCCCATATGAGGACCTGAGATACCAGGTCCAGGTGAGGTCCCTGTGGGAACCAGTCACCACGTCCAGGTGAGGCCCAGGGGGGACCACAGTCACCAGGTCCAGGTGAGGCCCAGGTATAGAAGAGAGTATCATGGTCACAATGATGCCCAGGTAAGGACCAGGGTCAACAGGTCCAGATGAGGCGCAGGTGGAAACATATTCACTAGGTTCCGGTGATGCCCAGTTGTGGACCAGAGTCACCAGGTCTAGTTGAGGCCTAGAAGGGTTGCAGATTCACCTGGTCTAGGTGACATCCAGATGGGGAGCAGAGTCACCATGTAAGGGTGAGGCCCAGAGGGTATCCAGAGTCATCATGTGCAGGTGAGGCTCAGTCGTGGAACAGAGTATCCAGGTCATAATGGTCCACAGGTGAAGACCAGAGTCAACAGATCGGTGTGAGGCCCAGTTAGGATCAGAGTCAGCAGTTCCGGGTGAGGCCAAGGAGACCACAGCAATCAGGTCCAGTTGGGGAACAAAGAAACCAGGACCTCGTGAGGCACAGATGGGGACCAGATTCACCAGGTCCAGGTGAGGCCCATGTGGTGACCAGGGTTACCAGTTCCGGGTGAGGATAAGGTAAGGACCAGATTCACCAGGTCCAATTTAGTCCCACGTGGGGAACTATGTCACCAGGTATGGGTGAGGCCCAGGTGGCAACCCTACTCACCAGGTCCAGGTGAGGCCAACCTGCAGGCCATGCAAAGGAACCATGTCCCTATGATGCCCAGGTAGGGACCAGAGTTACCAGGTCCAGGTGAGGCCAACCTGCAGGCCATACAGTGGAATCATGTCCCGATGTTGCCCAGGTAGGGACCAGAGTCACCAGGTCCAAATGAGGCCAACATGGAGCATATTCACTAGGTCCAGGTGAGGCCCAGTTGAGGACCACAGTCACAAGATCTGGTTGAGGCCTAGAGGGGTACCAGAATCACCTGGTCCAGGTGACATCCAGATGGGGGCCAGAGTCACCAGGTGAGGGTGAGGCCCAGAGAGGTTCCAGAGTCATCATGTCCAGGTGAGGCTCAGGTGTGGAACAGAGTCACCAGGTACCAATGATGCCCAGGTGAGGACCAGAGTCACGAGGTCTGGGTGACGTGCAGATAAGATCAGAGTCAAGAGTTCCAGGTGAGGCCAAGAAAGAGTCCACAGCAATCAGGTCCAGGTGGGGAACAAAGTCACCAGGACTGGGTGAGACCCAGATGGGGACCAGATTCACCAGATCCAGGTGAGGCCCAGGTGGCGACCAGAGTCCCCGGGTCTGGGAGAGGACCAGTTGAGGATCAGATTCACCAGGTCCAAGAGGCCCACGAAGTGACCTGAGTCACAAGGTATGGGTGAGGCCCAGGTGTCAACCCCACTCACCAAGTCCAGGTGAGGCCAAGCTGCAGGCCAGAGTCACCAGATCCAGGTGAGGCCCTAGAGGGGACCGAAGACACCAGGTAAATGTGAGTCTACAAGAACACCACAGTCACCAGGTCCAGGTGTGGTTAATGTGGGAATGAGTGTCACCAGGACCAGGTGAGACCCAGGTGGGGACCACAGTCACCAGGTCCAGAATGAGTCCTAGGTGCGGGAACCAGAGTCATCAGGACCAGGTGAGGCCAAAGTGTGGAGCAAAGTTATCATGTCCAGGTGAGGCCAAGGTGGGGAACAGAGTAACCATGTCCCATTGATGCCAGGTGGGAAAAGAGTCACAAGGTTCAGACGAAGACTAAGTGAGGAGTAGATTAACCACGTCCTGTTGAGGCCCAGTTGAGGGCCAGTGTCCCCAGCTCCAGGTGATTCCCAGAGGGGGACCAGAGTCACCCGGTTCTGGTGATATACAGGTGGGGATCAGAGTCACCACGTCAGGGTGAGGCCCAGAGGGGGACGAGAATCACTGGGTCCATGTGAGGCCCCGATGTGGAACTGAGGAATAGGTCCCATGATGCCCATATGAGGACCTGAGTCACCAGGTTCAGGTGAGGTCCCTGTGGGAACCAGTCACCTCGTCCAGGTGAATCCCAGGTGGGACCACAGTCACCAGGTCCAGGTGAGGCCCAGGTATATAAGAGAGTATCCAGGTCACAATGATGCCAATGTAAGGACCAGAGTCAACATGTCCAGGAGAGGCCCAAATATGGATCACAGTCATTGTGTTCCAGGTGAGGCCAGATGGAGACCACAGGAACCAGGTCCAGGAGAGCCCCATATGGGAATCAGAGCCAGCAGATCCAGGTGAGGTCCAGGTGGGACCACAGTCACAAGGTCCAGGTGAGGCACAGGTGGCAACAGGATTCACCAAGTCCAGGTGAGGCCCACGTGGCGAACAGAGTCACCAGGTAAGGGTGAGGCCCAGAGGGAGAACCAGAGTAACCAGTTTAGTTTGAGGCCCAGAATGGGACCAGAGGTCTCTGTTGAAAGTGAGACCCAGGTGTGGAATAGAGTATCCAGGTCCCAATGATGCCTGGGTGAGGACCAGAGTCACTAGGGCCATGCAGGCCCAGATGGGGAACAGAATCACTAGGTCCTGGTGAGGCATAGAATAAGACCACAGTCACCAGTATCAGGTGATCCCCTTGTGGGAACCAGAGGCACTCTATCCAGCTTAGTCCCACGTCCATGTGAAGCCCACGTGAGGACCAGATTCATCAGGTCGAATTGAGTCATAGTTGGGGACAAGGGTCACCAGGTCTGTGTGCGGCCTAGGTGTGGCAAAATTCAGCAGTTCTGAGTTAGGTCAAAGTGGGGACGAGAGACACCAGGTCCAGGTGAGGCCAAACTGAGTACCCGAGTCACCAGATCCAGGTTAGTTCCATATTGAAAGAGAGTCAGCAGGTCCAGGAGAGTCCCCGGTGGTGACAAGAGTCACCACGTCAGGTGAGGCCCAGGTGGGGACCAGGATCACCAGGTACAGGAGAGGCCCTTGAAAGAACAAGAGTCAACAGTTCGAGGTCAGGCGCAGGAGGCAACCAGGGTCAGAAGGTCCAAGTCAGGCCAAAGTGGGGTTCACAGTCACAAGGGAACGGTGAGACACAGGGGGGGACCAGAGTCACGTGGTCCAGGTGAGGTCCACTTGTGGAACACAGTAACCGGGTCCCAATTTTGCCCAGTTGAGGACCATGGTCAACAGGGCCAGGTGAGACTCAGATGGGGACCGGAGTCCCCAAATCCAGGTGAAGCCCAGGTAGGGACCACAGTCACCAGATCCAGGGTAGTCTCGGGCACAGACCAGAATCGCCCTGGTTGGGACGAGAGTCACGAGGTACATGAGAAGCTAGAAACACTACAGCCACCAGGTCCACATGATGTCCATGTGGAAAGGAGAATCACCAGTTACAGGTGAGGTCCAGTTGGGGATCCGACTCACCATGTCCAGGTGAGACCCAGGTTGGAACCAGTGTCACCATGTCCAGGTGTGGCCCAGGTGAAGACTAGAGTTAATAGGTCCGGCTGGGTCACTGTTATTGAACAGTGTAACCATATCCTGATGCTACTCAGGTGGGTACCAGAGAAACCAGGTCCTGGTGAGGCCAAATTGAGGACCAGAGTCACCAGATCAGGTGAGGTCCATGTTGGAAAGAGAGTCACCAGGTCCAGGAGAGGTCCAGGTGTGGACCAGAGTCACCAGATCCAGATGAGGCCAGATGGAGCATATTCACTAGGTCCAGGTGAGGCCCAGTTGAGGACCAGAGTCACAAGATCTGGTTGAGGCCTAGAGGGGTACCAGAATCACCTGGTCCAGGTGACATCCAGATGGGGACTAGAGTCACCAGGTCAGGGTGAGGTCCAAAGAGGTTCCAGAGTCATCATGTCCAGGTGAGGCTCAGGTGTGGAACAAGTCACCAGGTACAAATGATGCCCAGGTGAGGACCAGAGTCACGAGGCCTGGGTGACACGCAGATAGGATCAGAGTCACCAGTTCCAGGTGAGGCCAAGAAAGAGTCCACAGCAATCAGGTCCAGGTGGAGAACAATGTCATCAGGACTGGGTGTGGCCCAGAGGGGGACCAGATTCACCAGGTCCAGGTGAGGTCCATGTGGCGACCAGAGTCCCCGGGTCTGGGAGAGGACCAGATGAGGACCAGATTCACCAGGTGCAAGAGGCCCACGTGGGGACCTGAGTCACAAGGTATGGGTGAGCCCCAGGTGTCAACCCCACTCACGAGGTCCAGGTGAGTCCAACCTGCAGGCCTTGCAGTGGAACCATGTCCCGATGATGCCCAGGTAGCGACCAGAGTCACATGGTACAAATGAGGCCCAGATGGATGATATTCATTAGGTCCAGGTGAGGCTCAGTTGAGGACCAGAGTCACCAGATCAGGTTGAGGCCTAGAGGGGTACCAGATTCACCTGGTCTAGGTGACATCCAGATGGGGACCAGAGTCACCATGTCAGGCTGAGGCCCAGAGGGGATCCAGAGTCATCATGTCCAGGTGAGGCTCAGGTGTGTATCAAAGTATCCAGGTCATAATGGTCCACAGGTGAGGACCAGAGTCAACAGATCTGGGTGAGACCCAGTTAGGATCAGAGTCACCAGTTCAAGGTGAGGCCAAGAAGGAGTCCACAGCAATCAGGCCCAGGTGGGGAACAAAGTCACCAGGAGAGGGTGAGGCCCAGATGGGGATCAGATTCACCATGTCCAGGTTATTCCCAGGTGGTGACCAGAGTTACCAGTTCCGGGTGACGTCCAGGTAAGGAGCAGATTCACCAGGTCCAAGTGAGACCCACGTGGGGACCTGTGTCAACAGGCAAAGGTGAGGCCCAGGTGTCAACCCCACTCACAGGTCCAGGTGAGGGCAACCTGCAGGCCATGCAGAGGAACCATGTCCCGATGATGCCCAGGTAGGGACGAGAATTACCATGTCCAGGTGAGGCCAACCTGCAGGCCATGCAGTGGAACCATGTCCCGATGATGCCCAGGTAGGGACGAGATTTACCATGTCCAGGTGAGGCCAACCTGCAGGTCATGCAGTGGAGCCATGTCCCGATGATGCCCAGGAAGGGACAAGAGTCACCAGGTCCAATGAGGCCCAGATGGAGCATATTCACTAGGTCCAGGTGAGGCCCAGTTGAGGACCAGAGTCACCAGAACTGGTTGAGGTCCAGAGGGGTACCAGAATCCCATGGTCCAGGTGACATCCAGATGGGGACCAGAGTCAGCAGGTCAGGGTGAGGCCCATAGAGGCTCCAGAGTCATCATGTCCAGGTGAGGCTCAAGTGTGGAACACAGTGTCCAGGTCATAGTGGTCCACAGGTGAGGACAAGAGTGACCAGATCTGGGTGACTCGCAGATAGGATCAGAATCACCAGTTCCAGGTGAGGCCAGAAAGAGTCCACAGCAATCAGGTCCAGGTGGGGAACACAGTCACCAGGACTGGGTGAGGCCCAGATGGGGACCAGATTCAACAGGTCCAGGTGAGGCCCAGGTGGTGACCAGAGTCCCCGGATCTGGGAGTGGAGCAGGTAAGGACCAGATTCACCAGGTACAAGAGGCCCACGTGGGGAACTGAGTCACCAGGTATGGGGTGACAACCCAACTCACCACGTCCAGGTGAGGCAAACCTGCAGGCCAGAGACACGAGATCCACGTGAGGCCCTAGTGGGGACCGGAGTCACCAGGTAAATGTGCGACTACAAGAACACCACAGTCACCAAGTCCAGGTGTGGTTAATGTGGGAACGAGAGACACCAGGTCCAGGTGAGAAGCAGGTGGGGACCACAGTCACCAGGTCCAGATTGAGGCCTAGGTTGTGGGTCGAGAGTCATCAGGAGCAGTTGAGGCCAAAGTGTGCAGCAAAGTTATCATGTCCAGGTGAGGCCCAGGTGGGGAACAGAGTAACCATGTCCCATTGATGCCAGGTGGGAAAAGAGTCACAAAGTCCAGACGAAGCCTAAGTTTGGAGTAGATTCACCAGGTCCTGTTGAGCCCCAGCTGAGGACCAGTGTCACCGGCTCCGGGTGTGTCACCCGGTTCTGGTGATATCCAGGTGGGGACCAGTGTCACAAGTCAGGGTGAAGCCCAGTGGGGGACGAGAATCACTAGGTCCAGGTGAGGCCCCGATGTGGAACTGAGAAACCAGGTCCCAAGATGCCCATATGAGGACCTGAGTCACCAGGTCCAGGTGATGTCCCTGTGGGAACCAGTCACCTCGACCAGGTGAGGCCCAGGTGGGACCACAGGCAACAGGTCCAGGTGAGGCCCAGGTATATAAGAGAGTATCATGGTCCCAATGATGCCCAGGTAAGGACCAGAGTCACCAGGTCAGGATGAGGCCCAGAGAGGTTCCAGAGTCATCATGTCCAGGTGAGGCTCAGGTGTGGAACAGAGTATGCAGGTCATAATGGTCCATATGTGAGGACCAGAGTTACCAGATCTGGGTGAGGCCCAGTTATGATCAGAGTCACCAGTTCCAGGTGAGGGCCAAGAAGGAGTCCACAGCCATCAGGTCCAGGTGGGGTGACAAAGACACCAGGACTGGATGAGGACCAGATGGGGACCAGATTAACCAGGTTCATGTGATTCCCAGGCGGGGAACCGAGTTAGGAGTTCCGGGTGAGGACCAGGTAAGGACCACATTCCCCACGTCCAAGTAAGGCTCACGTGGGGACCTGTGTCACCAGGTATGGGTGAGCCCCAGGTGGCAACCCCACTCACTAGGTCCAGGTGAGGCCAACCTGGAGGCCATGCAGAGGATCCGTGTCCCGATGATGCCCAGGTAGGGACCAGAGTTACCAGGTCCAGGTGAGGCCAACCTGCAGGCCATGCAGTGGAACCAGGTCCCCATGATGCCCAGGTAGGGACCAGAGTAACCAGGTCCAAATGAGGCCCAGATGGAGCATATACAATAGGTCCAGGTGAGGCCCAGTTGAGGACCAGAGTCAACAAAACTGGTTGAGGCCGAGAGGGGAACCAGTATCACCTGGTCCAGGTGACATCCAGATGGAGACCAGAGTCACCAGGTCAGGGTTAGGCCCAGAGTGGTTCGAGAGTCCAGAGCCTCATGTCCAGGTGAGGCTCAGGTGTGGAACAGAGTCACCAGGTACCAATGATGCCCAGGTGAGGACCAGAGTCACCAGGTATGGGTGACACGCAGATAGAAAAAGAGTAACCAGGTCCAGGTGAGGCCATGAAAGAGTCCACAGCAATCAGGTCAAGGTGGGGAACAAAGTCACCAGGACTGAGTGAGGCCCAGATGGGGACCGGATTCACCAGGTCCAGGTGAGGCCCAGGTGGTGACCAGAGTCCCCGGGTCTGGGAGAGGACCAGGTAAGGACCAGATTCACCAGGTCCAAGAGGCCCAGGTGGAGACCTGAGTCACCAGGTATGGGTGAGGCCCAAGTGGCATCCCCACTAACCAGGTCCATGTGAGGCCAACCTGCAGGCCAAGTCACCCGATTCACGTGAGGCCCTAGTGGGGACTGGAGTCACCAGTTGAAAGTGATTCTACAGGAACAACACAGTCACCAGGACCTGGTGTGGTTCATGTGGGAACGAGAGTCACCAGGTCCAGGTGAGACCCAGGTGGGAACCAGTGTTACCATGTCCAGGTGTGGCTCAGGTGAAGACCAGAGTTAATAGGTCCAGATGGGTCACTGTTAGTGAACAGTGTAACCATATCCTGATGTTACCCAGGTGGGGACCAGAGACAAAGGTCCAGGTGAGATCCCGATGGGAACCACAGTCACCAGGTCAGGTGAGGCCATGCTTAGGATCAGAGTCACCAGTTACAGGTGAGGCCCAGGTTGAGCCAGAGTCACCAGGTCCAGATGAGGCGAAGGTGGGCAGCATATTCGCTACGTCCCGTTGAGGCCCAGTAGAGGACCAGAGTCACCAGGACTAGTTGAGGCCTAGAGGGGTACCAGATTCACCTGGGCTAGGTGCCTTCCAGATGGGGACGAGAGTCATCATGTCAGGGAGAGTCCCAGAGGGGATCCGGAGTCATCATGTCCAGGGAGTCTCAGGTGTGGAACAGAGTATCCAGGTCATAATGGTCCACAGGTGAGGACCAGGGTCAACAGATCTGGGTGAGGCCCAGTTAGGATCAGAGTCAACAGTTCCAGGTGAGGCTAAGAAGGAGTCCACAGCAATCAGGTCCAGGTGGGGAAAAAAGTCACGAGGACTGGGTGAAGCCCAGATGGGGACACAGATTCACCAGGTCCAAGTGATTCCCAAGTGGTGACCAGAGTTACCAGATTCACCAGGTCCAGGTGATTCCCAGGTGGTGACCAGAGTTACCAGATACACCAGGTCCAAGTGAGGCCCACGTAGGGGCCTGTGTCACCAGGTATGGGTGAGGCCCAAGTGGCAACCCCACTCACCAGGTCCAGGTGAGGCCTACCTGCAGGCCATGCAAAGTAACCGGGTACCGATAATGCCAATGTAGGGACCAGAGTTACCAGGTCCAGGTGAGGCCAACCTGCAGGCCATGCAGTGGAACCAGGTCCCCATGATGCCCACGTAGGGACCAGAGTAACCAGGTCCAAATGAGGCTAAGATGGAGCATATTCACTAAGTCCAGCCGAGGCCCAGTTGAGGACCAGAGACACCAGATCTGGTTGAGGCCTAGTGGGGTACCAGAATCACCTGGTCCAGGTGACATCCAGATGGGGACCAGAGTCACCAGGTCAGGGTGAGGCCCAGAGAGGTTCCAGAGTCATCATGTCCAGGTTAGGCTCACGTGTGGAACAGAGTCACCAGGTACCAATGATGCCCAGGTGAGGATCAGAGTCACCAGGCCTGAGTCACGCGCACAGAGGATAAGAGTCACCAGTTCCAGGTGAGGCCAAGAAAGAGTCCAAAGCAATCATGTCCAGGTGGGAAACAAAGTCACCAAGACTGGGTGAGGCCCAGATGGGGAAGAGATTCACCAGGTCCAGGTGAGGCCCACGTGGTGACCAGAATCCCCAGGTCTGGGAGAGGACCATGTAAGGACCAGATTCACCAGCTCCAAGAGGACCACGTGGGTTCCTGAGTCACCAGGTATGGGTGAAGCTCAGGTGGCAACTCCACTCATCAGGCCCAGGTGAGGCCAACCTGCAGGCCACAGTCAGCAGATCCAGGTGAGGCGCAGGTGGCAACGGTATTCACCAAGTCCAGGTGAGGCCCAGGTGGCGACCAGTCACCTGATTCAGGTGCGGAACAGCTAAAGACCAGATTCTCCAGGCCCAAGTGAAGCCCAACGGGTGACCAGAGTCACCAGGTCAGGGTGAGGCCCAGAGGGGGAACCAGAGTAACCAAGTTAGTTTGAGGCCCAGAATGGGACCAGAGGTCCCTGGTCAAAGTGAGGCCCAGGTGTGGAATAGAGTATCCAGGTCGCAATGACGCCTGGGTGACGACCAGAGTTACTAGGGCCATGCAGGCCCAGATGGGGAACAGAATCACTTGGTCCTGGTGAGGCATAGAATAAGACCACAGTCAGCAGTATCAGGTGAGCCCCTTGTGGGAACCAGAGCCACTCTATCCAGCTGAGTCCCAGGACCAGGTGAGGCCCACGTGAGGACCAGATTCATCAGGTCGAATTGAGGCATAGCTGGGGACAAGAGTCACCAGGTCTGGGTGCGGCCTAGGTGGGGCAAGATTCAGCAGTTCTGAGTTAGGTCAAACTGGGGCCGAGAGACACCAGGTCCATGTGAGGCCAAACTGAGGACCAGAGTAACCAGATCCAGGTGAGCTCCATGTTGGAAAGTGAGTCACGAAGTCCAGGAGAGGTCCAGGTGGGGACCAGAGTCACCAGATCCAGGTGAAGTCCAGGTGGGGACCAGAGTCACCAGATCCATGTGAAGCCCAGGTGGGGACCAGAGTCACTAGGTGCAGATGAGGCCCAGGTGAGGACAAGATTTACCAGGTACACGTGAGGCCCCGGTCGGGATCAGAGGCAACAGGTCTATGTTAGGCGGGCTTGGGGACCATGGTCAAGAGGTGTACTTGAGGCCCAGGTGTGGAATACAGTAAGCAGGTCCAGGTGAGTCCCCGGTGGTGACAAGAGTCACCACGTCCAGTTGAGGCCCAGGTGGGCACCAGGATCACCAGGTACAGGGGAGGCCCTTGAAAGAACCAGAGTCAACAGTTCGAGGTCAGGCAGAGGTGGCAACCAGGGTCAGCAAGTCCAAGTCAGGCCAAAGTTGGGTTCAGAGGCACTAGGGCACGGTGAGACCCAGAGGGGGACAAGAGTCAAGTGGTCCAGGTGAGTTCCAGTTGTGGAACACAGTCACAGGGTCACAATTTTGCCCAGTTGAGGACCATGGTCAACAGGGCCAGGAGAGGCCCAGATGGGGACCGGGCAAACAAATCCAAGTGAAGACAAGATCGGGACCACAGTCACCAGATCCAGCGTATTCTCAGGTGCAGACCAGAATCACCAGGTCCAGGTGAAGTGCAGGTGGCAACCACACTCACCAGGTCCCGGTGAGGCCCTGGTGGGGACCAAAGTCACGAGGTACATAAGAAGCTAGAAACACTGCAGCCACCAGGTCCACATGATGTCCATTTGGGAACGAGAATCCCCAGTTACAGGTGAGGACCAGGTTAGGATCCGAGTCACCATGTCCTGGTGAGACCCAGGTGGGAACCAGTGTCACCATGTCCAGGTGTGGCCCAGGTGAAGACCAGAGTTAATAGGTCTGCCTGGGTCACTGTTAGTGAACAGTGTAACCATATCCTGATGCTACCGAGGTGGGTACCAGAGACACCAGGCCCTGGTGAGGCCCAGGTGGGACCAGAGACATGAGGTCCAAGTGAGGTCCCAAAGGGAACCACAGTCACCAGGTCAGGTGAGGCCATGCTTAGGATCAGAGTCACCAGTTACAGGTGAGGCACAGGTGGAGCCAGAATCACCTGGTACAGAAGAGGCCAAAGTCATGGCCAGAGTTACAAGGATCAGGTCAGTCCCAGTGGGAACAGAGTAAACATGTCCCGATGATGCCCAGATAGAACCAGCGTCACAGGTCCAGATGAGGCGCAGGTAGGGAGCATATTCTCTAGGTCCCAGTGAAGCCCAGTTGAGGACCAGAGTCACCAGGTCTAGTTGAGGCCTAGAGGGGTACCAGATTCACCTGGTCTAGGTGACATCCAGATGGGGACCAGAGTCACCATGTCAGGGTGAGGCCCAGAGGGGATCCAGAGTCAGCATGTCCAGGTGAGGCTCAGGTGTGAAACAAAGTATCCAGGTCATAATGGTCCACAGCTGAGGACCAGAGTCACCAGATCTGGGTGAGGCCCAGTTAGGATCAGAGTCAACAGTTCCAGTTGAGGCCAAGAAGGAGTCCACAGCAATCAGGTCCAGGTGGGAAGAAAGTCAACAGGACTGGGTGAGGCCCAGATCGGACCAGATTCACCAGGTCCAGGTGATTCCCAGGTGGTGACCAGGGTTACCAGGTCCGGGGGAGGAACAGGTAAGGACCAGATTCACCAGGTCCAAGTGAGGCCCACGTGGGGACCTGTGTCACCAGATATGGGTGAGCCCCAGGAGGCAACCCCACTCACCAGGTCCGGCTGAGGCCAACATTCAGGCTATGCTGAGGAACCGTGTCCCGATGACGTCCAGGTAGGGATCAGGTTACCAGGTCCAGGTGAGGCCAACCTACAGGCCATGAAGTGGAACCATGTCCCGATGGTGCCCATGTTGGTACCAGAGTTACCAGATCCAGGTGAGACCAACCTGCAGGCCATGCAGTGGAACCATATCCCTATGATGCCCAGGTAGGGACCAGAGTCACCAGGTCCAAATTAGGTCCACATGGAGCATATTCACTAGGTACAGGTGAGGCCCAGTTGAGGACCAGAGTCACAAGATCAGGTTGAGGCCTAGAGGGGTACGAGAATCCCCTGGTCCAGGTGACATCCAAATGGGGACCAGAGTCACCAGGGAAGGGCGAGGCCCAGAGAGTTTCCAGAGTCATCATGTCCAGGTGAGGCTCAGGTGTAGAACAGGGTCACCAGGTACCAATGATGCCCAGGTGAGGACCAGAGTCACCAGGTATGGGTGACGCGCATATATGATCAGAGTCACCAGTTCCAGGTGAGGCCAAGAAAGAGTCCACAGCAATCAGGTCCAGTTGGGGAACAAAGTCACCAGGACTGGGTGAGGCCCCGATGGGGAACAGATTCACCAGGTCCAGGTGAGGCCCAGGTGGTGACCAGAGTCCCCGGGTCTCGGAGAGGACCAGGTAAGGACCAGATTCACCAGGTCCAAGAGGCCCACGTGTGGAACTGAGTCAACACGTATGGGTGAGGCCCAGGTGGCAACCCCACTCACCAGGTCCAGGTGAGGCCAACCTGCAGGTCAGAGTCACCAGATCCAGGTGAGGCCCTAGTGGGGACCGGAGTCACAGGTAAATGTGAGTCTACAAGAACACCACAGTCAACAGGGCCAGGTGTGTTTCAAGTGGGAACTAGTGTCACCAGGTCCAGGTGTACCCAGGTGGGGACCACAGTCACCAGGTCCAGATTGAGGCCTAGGTGGGGAGAACAGATTCATCAAGACCAGTTGAGGCCAAAGTGTGGAGCAAAGTTATCATGTCCAGGTGAGGCCCTGGTGGGGAACAGAGTAACCATGTCCCATTGATGCCAGGTGGGAAAGAGTCACAAGGTCCAGACGAGGCCTAAGTGAGGAGTAGATTCACCAGGTCCTGTTGAGCCCCAGCTGAGGACCAGGGTCCCCAGACCTGGAAGAGTCCCAGAGAGGGACCTGAGTCACCCGGTTCTGGTGATATCCAGGGGTGACCAGAGTCACCACGGCAGGGTGAGGCCCAGAGGGTACGAGAATCACTAGGTCCAAGTGAGGCCCCGATGTGGAACTGAGAAACCAGGTCCCATGATGCCCATATGAGGACCTGAGTCACCAGGTCCAGGTGTGGTCCCTGTGGGAACTAGTCACCTCGTCCAGGTGAGGCCCAGGTGGGACCACAGTCACCAGGTCCAGGTGAGGCTCAGGTATATAAGAGAGTATCCAGGTCCCAGTGATGCCCAGGTAAGGACCAGCGTCATCAGGTCCAGGAGAGGCCCAAATATGTATCAGAGTCATTGTGTTCCAGGTGAGGCCAGAGGGAGACAACACCGACCAGATTCAGGAGAGTCCCATATGGGAACCAGAGCAACCAGATCCAGGTGAGGTCCAGGTGGGACCACAGTCACAAGGTCCAGGTGAGGCACAAGTGGCAACAGGATTCACCAAGTCCAGGTGAGATCCAGGTGGCGACCAGTCACCAGATTCAGCTGCGGACCAGCTAAGGACCAGATTCACCAGGCCCAATTGAAGCCCAAGGGGTGACCAGAGTCACCAGGTAAGGGTGAGGCCCAGAGGGGAACCAGAGTAACCAGTTTAGTTTGAGGCCCAGAATGGGACCAGAGGTCCCTGGTCAAAGTGAGGCCCAGGTGTGGCATAGAGTATCCAGGTCCCAATGATGCCTGGGTGAGGACCAGAGTCACTAGGGCCATGCAGGCCCAGATGGGGAACAGAATCACTAGGTTCTGGTGAGGCATAGAATAAGACCACAGTCAGCAGCATCAGGTGAGCCCCTTGAGGGAACCAGAGCCACTCTATCCAGCTGAGTCCCAAGTCCATGTGAGGCCCACGTGAGGACCAGAGTCATCAGGTCGAATTGAGGCATAGCTGGGGACAAGAGTCACCAGGTCTGGGTGCGGCCTAGGTGGGGCAAGATTCAGAAGTTCTGAGTTAGGTCAAAGTGGGGACGAGAGACACCAAGTCCATGTGAGGCCAAACTGAGGATCAGAGTCACCAGATCCAGGTGAGGTCCATGTTGGAAAGAGAGTCACCAGGACCAGGACAGGTCCAGAAGGGGACCAGAGTCAGCAGATCCAGGTGAAGTCCAGGGGGGACCAGAGTCACCAGATCCAGGTGAAGCCCAGGTGGGCACAGAGTCACTAGGTGCAGATGAGGCCCAGGTGAGGATCAGAGTTACCAGATACACGTGAGGCCCCGGCGGGGATCAGAGCCAACAGGTCCATGTGAAGCCGGCTTGGGGACCATGGGCAACAGGTCTACTTGAGCCCCAGGTGTGGAACACAGTTAGCAGGTCCAGGTGAGTCCCCGGTGGTGACAAGAATCACCACGTCCAGTTGAGGACCAGTTGGGGACCAGGATCACTAGGTACAGGGGAGGCCCTTGAAAGAACCAGAGTCAACAGTTCGAGGTCAGGCGCAGGTGGCAACCAGGGTCAGCAGTTCCAAGTCAGGCCAAAGCGGGGTTCACAGTCACTAGGGCACAGTGAGACACAGAGGGGGACCAGAGTCACGTGGTCCAGGTGAGGTCCAGTTGTGGAACACAGTCACCGGGTCCCAATTTTGCCCAGTTGAGGACCATGGTCAACAGGGCCAGGTGAGGCCCAATGGGGACCGGAGTCCCCAAATCCAGGTGAAGCCAACGTGGGGACCACAGTCATCAGCTCCAGGTTTGTCTCAGGTACAGACCAGAATCACCAGGTTCAGGTGAGGTGCAGGTGGCAACCACACACACCAGGTCCGGGGAGGCCCTGGTGGGGACCAGAGTCACGAGGTACATGAGAAGCCAGAAACAATGCAGCCACCAGGTCCATATGATGTCCATGTGGGAACGAGAATCACCAGTTACAGGTGAGGACCAGGTGGGGATCTGACTCACCATGTCCAGGTGAGACCCAGGTGGGAACCAGTGTCACCATGTCCAGGTGTGGCCCAGGTTAAGGCCAGAGTAAATAGGTCCAGCTGGGTCACTGTTATTGAACAGTGCAACCATATCCTGATGCTACCGAGGTGGGTACCGAGACACCAGATCCTGTTGAGGCCCAGTTGGGACCAGAGACATGAGGTCCAGGTGAGGTCCCGATGGGAACCACAGTCACCAGGTCAGGTGAGGCCATGCTTAGGATCAGAGTCACCAGTTACAGGTGAGACCCAGGTGGAGCCAGAGTCACCTGGTACAGAAAAGGCCAAAGTCAGGACCAGTGTTACCAGGATCTGGTCAGTCCCAGTGGGGAATAGAGTAACCATGTCCCGATGATGCCCACGTAGAACCAGAGTCACCAGGTCCAGATGAGGCGCAGGTGGGGAGCATATTCACTAGGCCCCGGTGAGGCCCAGTTGAGGACCAGAGTCACCAGGTCTAGTTGAGCCCTAGACGGGTACCAGATTCACCTGGTCTAGGTGACATCCAGATGGGGAACAGAGTCACCATGTCAGGGTGAGGCCCAGAGGGGATCCAGAGTCATCATATCCAGGTGATGCTCAGGTGTGGAACAGAGTATCCAGGTCATAATGATCCACAGGTGAGGACCAGAGTCACCAGATCTGGGTGAGGCCCAGTTAGGATCAGAGTCACCAGTTCCAGGTGAGGCCAAGAAGGAGTCCACAGCAATCAGGTCCAGGTGTTGAACAAAGTCACCAGTACTGGGTGAGGCCCAGATGGGGAAGATTCACCAGGCCCAGGTGTTTCCCAGGTGGTGACCAGGTTACCAGTTCCGTGTGAGGAACAGGTAAGGGCCAGATTCACCATGTCCAAGTGAGGCCCACGTGGGGACCTGTGTCACCAGGTATGGGTGAGGCCCAGGTGGCAACCCCACTCACCAGGTCCAGTTGAAGCCAACCTGCAGGCCATGCAGAGGAAACATGTCCCGATGATGCCAGGTATGGAAGAGAGATACCGGGTCCAGCTGAGGCTAACCTACAGGCCATGCAGTGGAACCATGTCCCGATGATGCCCAGGTAGGGACCCGAGTCACCAGGTCCAAATGAGGCCCAGATGGAGCATATTCACTAGGTCCATATGAGGCTCAGTTGAGGACCAGAGTCACCAGATCTGGTTGAGGCCTAGAGGGGTACCAGAATCACCTGGTGCAGGTGACATCCAGATGGGACCAGAGTCACCAGGTCAGGGTGAGGCCCAGAGATTTTCCAGAGTCATCATGTCCAGGTGAGGCTCCGGTGTGGAAGAGAGTATCCAGGTCATATGTCCACAGGTGAGGACCAGAATTAGCAGATGTGGTTGAGGCCCAGTTAGGATCAGAGTCAGCAGTTCCAGGTGAGGTCAAGAAGGAGTCCACAACAATCAGGTCCAGGTGGGGAACAAAGTCACCAGGACTGGGTTAGGCGGAAGGGGACCAGATTCACCAGGTCCAGGTGAGGCCCAGGTGGTGACCAGAGTCCCCATGTCTGGTAGAGGCCCAGGTAAGGACCAGATTCACCAGGTCCAAGAGGCCCACGTGGGGACCTGAGTCACCAGGTATGATTGAGGCCCAGGTGGCAACCCCACTCACCATGTCCAGGTGAAGCCAACCTGCAGGCCAGAGTCACCAGATCCAGGTGAGGCCCTAGTGGAGACCGGAGTCACCAGGTAAATGTGAGTTCCAAGAACCCCACAGTCACCAGGTCCAGGTGTGGTTCCTGTGGGAACGAGAGTCACCAGGTCCAGGTGAGACACAGGTGGGGACCAGTCACCAGGTCCAGATTGAGGCTTGGTGGGAAGACCAGAGTCATCAGTACCAGTTGAGGCCAAAGTGTGGAGCCAAGTTATCATGTCCAGGTGAGGCCCAGGTGGGGAAAAGAGTAACCATGTCCCATTGATGCCAGGTGAGAAAAGAGTCACAAGGTCCAGATGAGGCCTAAGTGAGGAGTAGATTCACCAGGTCCTGTTGAGGCCCAGTTGAGGACCAGTGTCCCCAGCTCCGGGTGAGTCCCAGAGGGGGACCAGAGTCACCCGGTTCTGGTGATATCCAGGTGGGGACCCGAGTCAACAGGTCAGGGTGAGGCCCAGAGGGGAAGGAGAATCACTAGGTCCAGGTGAGGCCCCGATGTGGAACTGAGAAACCAGGTCCCATGATGCCCATATGAGGACCTGAGTCACCAGGTCCAGGTGAGGTCCCTGTGGGAACCAGTCACCTCGTCCAGGTGAGGCCCAGGTGGGACCACAGTCACCAGGTCCAGGTGAGGCCCAGGTATATAAGAGAGTATCCAGGTCCCAATGATGCCCAGGTAAGGACCAGAGTCAACAGGTCCAGGAGAGGCGCAAATATGGATCAGAGTCACTGTGTTCCAAGTGAGGCCAGAGGGAGTCCACAGGAACCAGGTCCAGGAGAGCCCCATATGGGAACCAGAGCCACCAGATCCAGGTGAGGTCCAGGTGGGACCACAGTCACAAGGTCCAAGTGAGGCGCAGGTGACAACAGGATTCACCAAGTCCAGGTGAGGCCCTGGTGGCGACCAGTCACCAGATCTAGGAGCGGACCAGCTAAGGACCAGACACCAGGCCCAAGTGAAGCCCAAGGGGTGACCAGAGTCACCAGGTAAGGGTGAGGCCCAGAGGGCAACCAGAGTAACCAGCTTACTTTGCGGCCCAGAATGGGACCAGAGGTCCCTAGTGAAAGTGAGGGCCAGTTGTAGAATAGAGTATCCAGTTCCCAATGATGCTTGGGTGAGGACCAGAGTCACTAGGGCCATGCAGGCCCAGATGGGAACATAATCACTAGGTCCTGGTGAGGCATAGAATAAGACCACAGTCAGCAGTATCAGGTGAACCCCTTCTGGGTACCAGAGCCACTCTATCCAGCTGAGTCCCAGGTCCATGTGAGAACCACGTGAGGACCAGATTCATCAGGTCGAATTGAGGCATAGCTGGGGACAAGAGTCACCAGGTCTCGGTGCGTATTATGTGGTTCAAGATTCAGCAGTTCTGAGTTAGGTGAAAGTGGGGACGAGAGACACCAGGTTCAGGTGAGGCCAAACTGAGGACCAGAGTCACCAGATCCAGGTGAGGTCCATGTTGGAAAGAGAGTCACCAGGTCCAGGAGAGGTCCAGGTGGGGACCAGAGTCACCAGATCCAGGTGAAGTCCAGGAGGGGACCAGAGTCACCAGATCGAGGTGAAGCCCAGGTGGGGACCAGAGTCACTAGGTCCAGATGAGGCCAGGTGAGGACCAGAGATACCAGGTACACATGAGGCCCCGGTGGAGATCAGAGGCAACAGGTCCATGTGAGGCCGGCTTGGGGACCATGGGCAACAGGTCTACTTGAGGCCCAGGTGTGGAACACAGTAAGCAGGTCCAGGTGAGTGCCCGGTGGTGACAAGAGACACCACGTCCAGGTGTGGCCCAGGTGAAGACCAGAGCTAATAGGTCCGGCTGTGTCACTGTTAGTGAACAGTGTAACCATATCCTGATGCTACCCGGGTGGGTACCAGAGACACCAGGCCCTGGTGAGGCCCAGGTGGAACCAGAGACATGAGGTCCAGGTGAGGTCCCGATGGGAACCAGCTAGACCAGGTCAGGTGAGGCCATGCTTAGGATCAGAGTCACCAGTTACAGGTGAGGCCCAGGTGGAGCCAGAGTCACCTGGTACAGAAGAGGCCAAAGTCAGGACCAGAGTTACCAGGATCAGGTCAGTCCCAGTGGGGAATAGAGTAACCATGTCCCGATGATGCCCAGGTAGAACCAGAGTCACCAGGTCGAGATGAGGCGCAGGTGGGGAGATTGTCCACTAGGTCCCCGTGAGGCCCAGTTAAGGACCAGAGTCACCAGGTCTAGTTGAGGCCTAGAGGCGTACCAGATTCACCTGGTCTAGGTGACATCCAGATGGGGACCAGAGTGAACATATCAGGCTGAGGCCCAGAGTGGATCCAGAGTCATCATGTCCAGGTGAGGCTCAGGTGTGGAACAGAGTATCCAGGTCATAATGGTCCACAGGTGAGGTCCACAGTCACCAGATCTGGGTGAGGCCCAGTTAGGATCAGAGTCACCAGTTTCAGGTAAGGACAAGACGGAGTCCACAGCATCAGGTCCAGGTGGGGAACAAAGTCACCAGGACTTGGTGAGGCCCAGATGGGGACCAGATTCACCAAGTCCAGCTGATTTCCAGGTGGTGTGCAGAGTTGCGAGTTCCGGGTGAGGACCAGGTAAGGACCAGATTCACCAGGTCCAACTGAGGCCCACGTGGGGTCCTGTGTCACCAATTATGGGTGAGGCCCAGTTGGCAACCGCACTCACCAGGTCCATATGTGGACAACCTGCAGGCAACGCAGAGGAACATTGTCCCGATGATGCCCAGGTCGGGACCAGAGTTACCATGTCCAGCTGAGGCCAACCTCCAGGCCATGCAGTGGAACCATTTCCCGATGATTGCCAGGAAGTGACCATAGTCAGCAGGTCCAAATGAGGCCCAGATGGAGCATATTCACTAGGTCCAGGTGAGGCCCAGTTGAAGACCAGAGTCACCAGAACTGGTTGAGGCCTAGAGCGGTACCAGAGTCACCTGGTCCAGGTGACATCCAGATGGGGACCACAGTAACCAGGTTAGTGTGAGGCCCAGAGAGGTTCCAGTGTCATCATGTCTAGGTGAGGCTCAGGTGTGGATCAGAGTCTCCAGGTACTAATGATGCCCAGGTGAGGACCAGAATCACCAGGTCTGGGTGACGCTCAGATAGGCTCAGAGTCACCAGGTCCAGGTGAGGCCAAGAATTAGTCCACAGAAATCGGGTCCAGGTGGGGAACAAAGTCACCAGGACTGGGTGAGGCCCAGATGGGGACCAGATTCACCAGGTCCAGGTGATTCCCAGGTGGTGACAAGGGTTACCAGTTATGGGTGAGGACAAGGTAAGGACCAGATTCACCAGGTCCAAGTGAAACCCACGTGGGACCTGTGTCACCAGGTATGGGGAGACCCAGGTTGCAACCTCACTCACCAGGTCCAGGGGAGGCCAACCTGAAGGCCATGCAGAGGAACCGTGTCCCGATGACGGCCATGTAGGGACCAGAGTTACGAGGTCCAGATGAGACCAACCTGCATGCAATGCAGTGGAACCATGTCCCGATGATGCCCAGGTAGGGACCAGAGTCACCAGGTCCAAATGAGGCCCAGATGGAGCATATTCACTAGGTCCAGGTGAGTCTGAGTTGAGGACCAAAGTAACCAGATCTGGTTTAGGCCTAGAGGGGTACCAGAATTCCCTGGTCCAGGTGACATCCAGATGGGGACCAGAGTCACCAGGTCAGGGTGAGGCCCAGAGAGGTTCCAGAGTCATCATGTCCAGGTGAGGTTCAGGTGTGGAACAGAGTCACCAGGTACCAATGATGCCCAGTGGAGGACCAGAGTCACCAGGTCTGGGTGATGCGCAGATAGGATCAGAGTCACCAGTTCCAGGTGAGGCCAAGAAAGAGTCCACAGCAATCAGGTCCAGGTAGGGAACAAAGTCAGCAGCCTAGGTGAGGCCCAGATGGCGACCAGATTCACCAGGTCCAAGTGAGGTCCAGGTGGTGACCAGAGTCCCCGGGTCTGGGAGAGGACCAGGTAAGGACCAGATTCACCATGTCCAAGTGAGGCCCATGTGAGGACCTGAGTCACCAGGTATGGGTGAGGCCCAGGTGGCAACCCAACTCACCAGGTCCAGGTGAGGCCAACCTGCAGGACAGAATCACCAGATCCACGTGAGGCCCTAGTGGGGACCGGAGTCACAAGGTAAATGTGAGTCTACAAGAAGACCACAGTCACCAGGTTCAGGTGTGGTTCATGTGGGAACGAGAGTCACCAGGTCCAGGTGAGATCCAGGTGGGGACCACAGTCACCGGGTCCAGATTGAGGCCTAGGTGGGGGGACCAGAGTCATCAGGACCAGTTGAGGCCAAAGTGTGGAGCAAACTTATCATGTCCAGGTGAGGCCCAGGTGGGGAACAGAGTAACCATGTCCCGTTGATGCCAGGTGGGAAAAGAGTCACAAGGTTCAGACGAGACCTAAGTGAGGAGTAGATTCAACAGGTACTGTTTAGATCCAGTTGAGGACCAGTGTCCCCAGCTCTGGGTTAGTCCCAGAGGGGTACCAGAGTCACCCGGTTCTGGTGATATCCAGGGGGGACCAGAGTCACCATGTCATGGTGAGGCCCAGAGTGGATCCAGAGTCTTCATGTCCAGGTGAGGCTCAGGTGTGGAACAGATTATCCAGGTCATAATGGTCCACAGGTGAGTACCAGAGTTACCAGATCTGGGTGAGACCCAGCTACGATCAGAGTCACCACTTCCAGGTGAGGCCAAGAAGGAGTCCACAGCAATCAGGTCAAGGTGGGGAACAAAGTCACCAGGACTGGGTGAGGCCCAGATGGGGACCAGATTCACCAGGCCCAGGTGATTTCCAGGTGGTGACCAGAGTTAGCAGTTCCGGGTGAGGACCAGGTAAGGTCCAGATTCACCAGGTCCAAGTGAGGCCCAAGTGGGCACCTGTGTCACCAGGTATGGATGAGACCCAAGTGGCAACCCCACTCACCAGGTCCAGGTGAGGCCACCCTGCAGGCAATGCAGAGGAAGATTGTCCCGATGATGCCCAGGTAGGGACCTGAGTTACCAGGTCCAGGTGAGGCCAACTTGCAGGCCATGCAGTGGAACCATGTCCCGATGATGCCCAGGGAGGGACCAGAATCACCAGGTCCAAATGAGGCCCAGATGGAGCATATTCACTAGGTCCAGGTGAGGCCCAGTTGAGGACCAGAGTCACCAGATCTGGTTGAGTCCTAGAGGGGTACCAGAATCACCTGTTCCAGGTGATATCCAGATGGGGACCAGTGTCACCAGGTCAGTGTAGGCCCAGAGAGCTTCCAGAGTCATCAGGTCCAGGTGAGGCTCAGGTGCGGAACAGAGTCACCAGATACCAATGATGCCCAGGTGAGGACCAGAGTCACCAGGTCTGGGTGACGCGCAGATTGGATAAGAGTCACCAGTTCCAGGTGAGGCCAAGAAAGAGTCCACAGCAATCAGGTCCAGGTGGGGAACAAAGTCACCAGGCCTGGGGGAGGCCCAGAAGGGGACCAGATTCACCAGGTCCAGGTGAGGCCCAGGTGGTGACCAGAGTCCCCGGGTCTGGGAGAGGACCAGGTAAGGACCAGATTCACTAGGTCCAAGAGGCCCACGTGGGGACCTGAGGCACCAGGTATGGGTGAGGCCAGGTGGCAACCCCAATCACCAGGTCCATGTGAGACCAACCTGCAGGCCAGAGTCACCAGATCCAGGTGAGGCCCTAGTTGGGTCCGGAGTCACCAGGTAAATGTGAGTCCACAAGGATACCACAGTCACCAGGTCCAGGTGTGGTTTATGTGGGAACGAGAGTCACCAGGTACAGGTGAGAACCATGTGGGGACCACAGTCACCAGGTCAAGATTGAGGCCTAGGTGGGGGGACCAGAGTCATCAGGACCAGTTGAGGCCAAATTGTGGAGCAAAGTTATCATATCCAGGTGAGTCCCAGTTGGGGAACAGAGTAACCATGTCCCATTGATGTCAGGTGGGAAAAGATTCACAAGGTCCAGACGAGGCCTAAGTGAAGAGTAGATTCACCATGTCCTGTTGAGGTCCAGTTGAGGACCAGTGTACCCAGCGCCGGGTGAGTCCCAGAGGGGGACCAGAGTCATCCGGTTCTGGTGATATCCAGGTGGGGACAAGAGTCACCACGTCAGGGTGAGGCCCAGAGGGGTACGAGAGTCACTAGGTCCAGGTGGGGCCCCGATGTGGAACTGAGAAACCAGGTCCCAATATGCCCATATGAGGACCTGAGTCACAAGGTCCAGGTGAGGTCCCTGTGGGAACCAGTCACCTCGTCCAGGTGAGGCCCAGGTGGGACCACAGTCACCAGGTCCAGGTGAGGCCCAAGTATATAAGAGAGTATCCAGGTCCCAATGTTCCCCAGGTAAGGACCAGAGTCAACAGGTCCAGGAGAGGCACAAATATGGATCAGAGTCATTGTGATCCAGGTGTGGCCAGATGGAGACCACAGGAACCAGGTCCAGGGGAGCCCCATATGGGAACCAGAGCCACCAGACCCAGGTGAGGTCCAGGTGGGACCAGAGTTACAAGGACCAGGTGAGGCGCAGGTGGCAACAGGATTCACCAAGTCCAGGTGAGGCCCAGGTGGCGACCAGTCACCATCCAGGTGCGGACCTGCTAAGGATCAGATTCACCAGAACCAGGTGAAGCCCAAGGGGTGACCAGAGTCACCAGGTAAGGGTGAGGTTCAGAGGGGGAACCAGAGTAACCAGTTTAGTTTGAGGCCCAGAAAGGGACTAGCGGTCCCTGGTCAAAGTGAGGCCCAGGTGTGGAATAGAGTATCCAGGTCCCAATGATGCCTGAGTGAAGACCATATTCACTAAGGCCATGCAGGCCCAGATGGGGAACAGAATCACTAGGTCCTGGTGATGTATAGAATAAGACCAGAGTCAGCAGTATCAGGTGAGCCCCTTGTGGGAACCAGAGCCACTCTTTCCAGCTGAGTCCCAGGTTCATGTGAGGTCCATGTGAGGACCAGATTCATCAGGTCGAATTGAGGAATAGCTAGGGACAAGAGTCACCAGGTCTGGGTGCGTAATAGGTGAGGCAAGATTCAGCAATTCTGAGTTAGATCAAAGTGGGCAAGAGAGGGGTTCCCTAGGTGGCGCAGTGGTTTGGCGCCTGCCTTTGGCCCAGGGCGCGATCCTGGAGACCTGGGATCGAATCCCACATCAGGCTACCGGTGCATGGAGCCTGCTTCTCCCTCTGCCTGTGTCTCTGCCTCTCTCTCTCTCTGTTACTATCATAAATAAATAAAATTTTTAAAAAAGTGGGCAAGAGAGACACCAAGCCCAGGAGAGGTCCAATTTGGGACCAGAGTCACCAGATCCAGGTGAAGCCAAGGAGGGGACCAGAGTCACTAGGTCCAGATGAGGCCCAAATGAGGACCAGTGTTACCAGGTACACGTGATGCCCCGGTGGGAATCAGAGACAACAGGTCCATATGAGGCCGGCTTCAGTACCATGGTCAACAGGTCTCCTTGAGGCCCAGGTGTGGAACACAGTAACCAGGTCCAGGTGAGTCCCCGGTGGTGACAAGTGTCCCCACGTCCAGGTGAGTCCCAGGGGGGGAACAGGATCACCAGGTACAGGGGAAGCCCTTGAATGAACCAGAGTCAACAGTTCGAGGTCAGGCGCAGGTGGCAACCAGGGTCAGCAGGTCCAAGTCAGGCCAAAGTGGGGTTCACAGTCACTAGGGCACGGTGAGAACCAGAGGGGGACCAGAGTCACCTGGTCCAAGTGAGGTCCAGGGGTGGAACACAGTCACCGGGTCCCAATTTTGCCAGTTGAGGACCATGGTCAACAGGGCCAGGTGAGGCTCAGATTGGGGATCCTCAATCTGGATCAGAGTAACCAGTTCCAGTTGAGGCTAAGAAGGAGTCCACAGCAATCAGGTCCAGATTGACGCCTAGGTCGGAGGATCAGAGTCATCAGGACCAGTTGAGGCCAAAGTGTGGAGCAAAATTATCATGTACAGGTGAGGCCCAGGTGGGGAACAGACTAACCATGTCCCATTGATGCCAGGTGGGAAAAGAGTCAGAAGGTCCAGACGAGGCCTAAGTGAGGAGTAGATTCACCAGGTCCTGTTGAGGCCCAGTTGAGGACCAGAGTCCCCAGCTCCGGGTGAGACCCAGAGGGGGACCAGAGTCACCCGGTTCTGCTCATATCCAGGTGGGGACCAGAGTCACCACGTCAGGGTGAGAACCATAATGGGACGAGAATCACTAGGTCCAGGTGAGGCCCCGATGTGGAACTGAGAAACCACGTCCCATGATGCCCATATGAGGACCTGAGTCACCAGGTCCAGGTGAAGTCCTTGTTGGAACCAGTCACCTCGTCCAGGTGAGGCCCAGGTGGGACCACAGTCACTAGGTCAAGGTTTGGCCCAGGTATATAAGAGAGTATCCAGGTCCCAATGATGCCCAGGTAAGGACCAGATTCAACAGGTCCAGGAGAGACCCAAATATGGATCACAGTCATTGTGTTCCAGGTGAGGCCAGATGGAGACCCCAGGAACCAGGTCCCGGAGAGCCCCATATGGGAACCAGAGCCACCAGATCCAGGTGAGGTCCAGGTGGGACCACAGTCACAAGGTCCAGGTGAGGCGCAGGTGTCAAGAGGATTCACCAAGTCCACGTGAGGCCCAGGTGATGACCAGTCAGCAGATCCAGGTGCGGACCAGCTAAGGACCAGATTCACCAGGCCCAAGTGAAGCCCAAGGGGTGACCGGAGTCACCAGGTAAGGGTGAGGCCCAGAGGGGAAACCAGAGTAACCAGTTTAGTTTGGGGACCAGAATGGGACCAGAGGTCCCTGGACAAAGTGAGGCCCAGTTGTAGAATAGAGTATCCAGGTCCCAATGATGCCTGGGTGAGGGCCAGAGTCACTAGGGCCATGTAGGCCCAGATGGGGAACAGAATCACTAGGTCCTGGTGAGGCATAGAAGAAGACCACAGTCAACAGTATCAGGTGAGCCCCTTGTGGGAAGCAGAGACACTCTATCCAGCTGAGTGCCAGGTCCATGTGAGGCCCACGTGAGGACCAGATTCATCAGGTCGAAATGAGGCATAGCTGGGGACAAGAGTAACCAAGTCTGGGTGCGGCCTAGGTGGGTCAAGATTCAGCAGTTCTGAGTTAGGTCAAAGTGGGGAAGAGAGACACCAGGTCCAGGTGAGGCCAAACTGAGGACCAGAATCACCAGATCCAGGTGACTTCCAGGTGGGGACCAAGTCACCAGATCCAGGTGAAGCCCAGGTGGGGACCAGAGTCACTAGGTCCAGATGAGGCACAGGTGAGGACCAGAGTTACCAGGTACACGTGAGACCCGGTGGGGATCAGAGGCAACAGGTGCATGTGAGGCTAGCTTGGGGACCATGGTCAACAGGTCTACTTGAGGCCCAGGTGTGGAACACAGTAAGCAGGTCCAGGTGAGTCCCTAGTGGTGACAAGGGTCACCACGTCCAGGTGAGGCCCAGTTGCGGACTAGGATCACCAGGTACAGGGGAGGCCCTTGAAAGAAACAGAGTCAACAGTTCGAGGTCAGGCGTAGGTTTCAACCAGGTTCAGCAGGTCCAAGTCAGGTGAAAGTGGGGTTCACAGTCACTAGGTCATGGTGAGACGCAGAGGGGCACCAGAGTGATGTGGTCCAGGTGAGGTCCAGTTGTGGAACACAGTCACCGCGTCCCAATTTTGCCCTGTTGAAGACAATGGTCAAAACAACCAGGTGAGGCCAAGATGGGGACCGGAGTCACCAGGTCATGCTTAGGATCAGAGTCACCAGTTACAGGTGAGGCCCAGGTGGAGCCAGAGTCACCTGGTACAGAAGAGGCCAAAGTCAGGACCAGAGTTACCAGGATCAGGTCAGTCCCAGTGAGGAACAGAGTAACCATGTTCCGATGATGCCCAGGTAGACCCAGCGTCACCAGGTCCAGGTGACGCGCAGGTGGGGAGCATATTCACTAGGTCTCGGTGAGACCCAGTTGAGGACCAGTGTCACCAGGTATATTTGAGTCCTTGAGGGGTAACAGATTCACCTGGTCTAGGTGACATCCAGATGGGGACCAAAGTCACCATGTCAGGGTGAGGCCCCGAGGGGATCCATAGTCATCATGTCCAGGTGAGGCTCAGGTGTGGAACAGAGTATCCAGGTCATAATGGTCCACAGGTGAGGACCAGAGTCACCAGATCTGGGTGAGGCCCAGTTAGGATCAGAGTCACCAGTTCCAGTTGAGGACAACAAGGATTTTACAGCAATCAGGTCCAGGTGGGGAACAAAGTCACCAGGACTGGGTGAGGCCCAGATGAGGCCAGATACACCAGGTCCAGGTGATTCCCAGGTCGTGACCAGGGCTACCAGGTCCGGGTGAGGACCAGGTAAGGACGAGATTCACCAGGGCATACTGGGGCCCACGTGGGGACCGGTGTCACCATGCTTGGGTGAGGACCTGGTGGCAACCCCACTCACCAGGTCCAGGTGAGGTCAACCTGCAGGCCATGCAGAGGAATCATGTCCCGAAGATGCCCAGGTAGGGACCAGAGTTACGAGGTCCAGGTGAGGCCAACTTGCAGGCCATGCAGTGGAACCATGTCCCGATGATCCCAGGTAGTTTCAAGAGACACCAGGTCCAAATGAGGCCTAAATGGAGCATATTCACTAGGTTCAGTTGAGGCCCAGTTGAGGACCAGTGTCACCAGATCTGGTTGAGGCCTAAAGGGGTACAAGAATCACCTGGTCCAAGTGACATCCAAATGGGGACCAGAGTCACCAGGTCAGGGTGAGGCCCAGAGAGGTTCCAGAGTCATCATGTCCAGGTGAGGCTCAGGAGTGGAACAGAGTCACCAGGTACCAATGATGCCCAGGTGAGGACCAGAGTCACCAGGTCTGGGTGACGCACAAATAGGATCAGAGTCCCCAGCTCCAGGGGAGGACAAGAAATTGTCCACAGCAATCAAGTCCAGGTGGAGAACAAAGTCACCAGGACTGGGTGAGGCCCAGATGGGACCAGATTCACCAGGTCCACGTGAGGCCCAGGTGGTGACCAGAGTCCCCAGGTATGGGAGAGAACCAGTTAAGGACCAGATTCACCAGGTCCAAGAGGCCCACGCGGTGACCTGAGTCACCAGGTATGGGTGAGGCCTAGGTGGCAACCCCACTCACCAGGTCAAGGTGAGGCGAACATTTGGCCAGAGTCACCAGATCCAGGTGAGGCCCTAGTGGTGACCGGAGTCACCATGTAATTGTGAGTGTAGAAGAACACCACAGTCACCAGGTCCAGGTGTGGTTCATGTGGGAACGAGAGTCACCAGGAACAGGTGAGACCCAGGTGGGTACCACAGTCACCAGGTCCAGATTGAGGCCAGGTCGGGGGACCAGAGTCATCAGCACCAGTTGAGGCCAAAGTGTGGAGAAAAGTTACCATGTCCAGGTGAGGCCCAGGTGGGGAACAGACTAACCATGTCCATTGATGCCAGGTGGAAAAAGAGTCACAAGGTCAAGACGAGGCCAAAGTGAGGAGTAGATTCAATAGGTCCTGTTGAGGACCTGTTTAGCACCGGTGTCCCAGCTCCGGGTGAGACCCAGAGGGGGACCAGAGTCACCAGGTTCTGGTGATATCCAGGTGGGGACCAGAGTCACCACGTCAGGAAGAGGCCCAGAGGGGGACGGGAATCACTAGGTCCAGGTGAGGCCCCGATGTGGAACTGAGAAACCAGGTCCCATGATGCCCATATGAGGACCTGAGTCACCAGGTCCAGGTGAGGTCCCTGTGGGAACCAGTCACCTCGTCCAGGTGAGGCCCAGGTGGAACCACAGTCACCAGGTCCAGGTAAGGCCCAGGTATATAAGAGAGTATCCAGGTCCCAATGATGCCCAGGGAAGGACCAGAGTCAACAGATCCAGGAGAGACCCAAATATGGATCAGAGTCATTGTTTTCCAAGTGACTCCAGATGGAAACCAAGGCACCAGGTAGAGGAGAGCCCCATATGGGAACCAGAGCCACCAGATCCAGGTGAGTTCCAGGTAGGACCACAGTCAGAAGGTCCAGGTGAGGCGCAGTTGGCAACAGGATTCACCAAGTCCAGGGGAGGCCCAGGTGGCGACCAGTCACCACATCCAGGTGCGGACCAGCTAAGGACCAGATTCACCAGGTCCAAGTGAAAACCAAGGGGTGACCAGAGTCACCACGTAAGGGTGAGTCCCAGAGGGGGAACCAGAGTAACCAGTTTCGTTTGAGGCCCAGAATGGGACCAGAGGACCCTGGTCAAAGTGAGGCTCAGCTGTGGAATAGAGTATCCAGGTCCCAATGATGCCTGGGTGAGGACCAGAGTCACTAGGGCCATGCAGGCCCAGATGGGGAACAGAATCACTAGGTCCTGGTGAGGCATAGGATAAGACCACAGTCACAAGTATCAGGTGAACCCCTTGTGGGAACAAGAGCCACTCTATCCAGCTGAGTCCCAGGTCCATGTGAGGCCCACGTGAGGACCAGATTCATCAGGTCGAATTGAGGCATAGCTGGGGACAAGAGTCACCAGGTTTGGGTGTGGCCTAGGTGGGGCAAGATTCAGCAGTTTTGAGTTAGGTCAAAGTGGGGACGAGAGACACCAGGTCCAGGTGAGGCCAAACTGAGGACCAGAGTCACCAGATCCAGGTGAGGTCCATGTTGGAAAGAGAGTCACCAGGTCCAGGAGAGGTCCATGTGGGGACCAGAGTCACCAGATCCAGGTGAAATCCAGGTGGGGACCAGAGTCACCAGATCCATGTGAAGCCCAGGTGGGGACCAGAGTCACTAGGTCCAGATGAGGCCCAGGTGAGGACCAGAGTTACGAGGTACACGTGAGGCCCCGGTGGGGATCAGAGGCTGCAAGTCCTTGTGAGGCCGGCTTGGGAACGTTGGTCAACAGGTCTATTTGAGGCCCAGGTTTGGAACACAGTAACCAAGTCCAGGTGAGTCCCCGGTGGTGACAAGGGTCATCACGTCCAGGAGAGGCCCAGGTGGGCACCAGGATCACCAGGTCCAAGTAGGCCCTGGAAAGAACCAGAGTCAACAGTTCGAGGTCAGGCGCAGGTGGCAGCCATGGTCAGAAGGGCCAAGACAGGCCAAAGTGGGGTTCACAGTCAATAGGGCACGGTGAGACCAAGAGGGGGACCAGAGTCATTTGGTCCAGGTGAGGTCCAGTTGTGGAACACAGTCAACGGGTCCCAATTTTGCCCAGTTGAGGACCATGGTAAACAGGGCCAGGTGAGACCCAGATGGGGACCAGAGTCCCTAAATCCAGGTGAAGCCCAGGTGGGGAACAGAGTCACCAGATCCAGGTGAAGCCCAGGTGGGGACCACAGTCACCAGATCCAGGGTAGTCTCAGGTGCAGACCAGAATCACCAGGTCCAGGTGAGGTGCAGGTGGCAACCACACTCACCAGATCCAGGTGAGGCCCTGGTGGGGACCAGTGTCACGAGGTACATGAGAAGCTAGAAACACTGCAGCCACCAGGTCCACATGATGTCCATGTGGAAACGAGAATCACCAGTTACAGGTGAAGACCAGGTGGGGATCCGACTCAACATGTCCAGGTGAGACCCAGGTGGGAACCAGTGTCACCATGTCCAAGTGTGGCCCAGGTGAAGACCAGAGTTAATAGGTCTGGCAGGGTCACTGTTACTGAACAGTGTAACCATATCCTGATGCTACCCGGGTGGGTACCAGAGACACCAGGTCCTGGTGAGGCCCAGGTGGGAACAGAGACATGAGGTCCAAGTGAGGTCCCGATGGGAACCAGAGTCACCAGGTCAGGAGAGGCCATGCTTAGGATCAGAGTCTCCAGTTACAGGTGAGGCTCAGGTGGAGCCAGAGTCACCTGGTACAGAAGAGACCAAACTCAGGACCAGAGTTACCAGGATCAGGTCAGTCCCAGTGGGGAATAGAGTAACCATGTCCCGATGATGCCCAGGTAGAACCAGAGTCACCAGGTCCCGGTGAGGCACAGGTGGGGAACATATTCACTAGGTCCCGGTGAGGCCCAGTTGAGGACTAGAGTCACCAGGTCTAGTTGAGGCCTAGAGGGATACCAGATTCACCTGGTCTACGTGACATCCAGATGGGGACAAGTGTCACCATGTCAGGGTGAGCTCCAGAGGGGATCCAGAGTCATCGTGTCCAGGTGAGGCTCAGGTGTGGAACAGAGTATCCAGGTCATAATGGTCCACAGGTGAGGACCAGAGTCACTAGATCTGGGTGAGGCCAAGTTAGGATCAGAGTCACCAGTTCCAGGTGAGGCCATGAAGGAGTCCACAGCAATCAGGTCCATGTGGGGAACAAAGTCACCAGGACTGGGTGAGGCCCAGATGGGGACCAGGTTCACCAGGTCCAGGTGATTCCCAGGTGGTGACCAGAGTTACCAGTTCCGGGTGAGGACCAGTAAGGACCAGATTCACCAGGTCCCAGAGGACCAAGTGGGGAACTCTTTCACCAGGTATAGGTGAGGCTCAGTTGGCAACCTTACTCACCAGGTCCAGGTGAGGCCAACCTGCATGCCAGAGTCACCAGATCCTGGTGAGGCCCTAGTGGGGAGGGGAGTCAACAGGTAAATGTGAGTCTACAAGAACACCACAGTCACCAGGTCCGGGTGTGGTTCATGTGGGAACGAGCGTCACCAGGTCCAGGTTGAGGCCTAGGTGGGGGGACAAGAGGCATCAGGACAAGTTAAGGCCAAAGTGTGGAGCAAAGTTATCATGTCCAGGTGAGGCCCAGGTGGGGAACAGAGTAACCATGTCCCATTGATTCCAGGTGGGAAAAGAGTCACAAGGTCCAGACGAGGCCTATGTGAAGAGGTCACCAGGTCCTGTTGAGACCCTGTTGAGGACCAGTGTCCCCATCTCCGGGTGAGTCCTATAGGGGGACCAGAGTCACCAGGTTCTGGTTATATCCAGGTGGGGACCAGAGTCACCACGTCAGCGTGTGGCCCAGAGTGGGACAAGAATCACTAGGTCCAGGTGATGCCCCGATGTGGAATTGAGAAACCAGGTCCCATGATGCCCATATGAGGACCTGAGTCACCAGGTCCAGGTGAGGTCCCTGTGGGAACCAGTCACCTCGTCCAGGTGAGGCCCAGGTGGGACCACAGTCACCAGGTCCCGGTGAGGCCCAGGTATATAAGAGAGTATCCAGGTCCCAATGATGCCCAGGTAAGGACCAGAGTCAACAGGTGCAGGAGAGCCCCAAATATGGATCAGAGTCATTTTGTTCCAGGTGAGGCCAGATGGAGACCACAGGAACCAGGTCAGGAGAGCCCCATATGGGAACCAGAGCCACCAGATCCAGGTGAGGTCCAGGTGGGACCACTGTCACAAGGTCCAGGTGAGGCGCAGGTGGCAACAGGATTCACCAAGTCCAGGTGAGGCCCAGGTGGCGACCAGTCACCAGATACAGGTGCGGACCAGGTAAGGACCAGATTCACCAGGCCCAAGTGAAGCCCAAGGGGTGACCGGAGTCACCATGTAAGTGTGAGGCCCAGAGGGGGAAGCAGAGTAACCAGTTTATTTTGAGGCCCAGAATGGGACCAGAGGTTCCTGGTCAAAGTGAGGCCCAGATGTGGCATAGAGTATTCTGGTCCCAATGATGCCTGGGTGAGGACCAGAGTCACTAGGGCCATGCAGGCCCAGATGGGGAACAGAATCATTAGGCCCTGGTGAGGCAGAGAATATGACCACAGTAAGCACTATCAGGTGAACCCCTTTTGGGAACCAGAGCCACTTTATCCAGCTGAGTCCCAGGTCCATGTGAGGCCCACGTGAGGACCAGATGCATCAGCTCGAATTGAGGCATAATTCGGGACAAGAGTCATCAGGTGTGGGTGCGGCCTAGGTGGGGCAAGATTCAGCAGTTCTGAGTTAGGTCAAATTGGGGACGAGAGACACCAGGTCCAGGTGAGGCCAAACGGAGGACCAGAGTCACCAGATCCAGGTGAGGTCCAGATGGGGACCAGAGTCACCAGATCCAGGTGAGGTCCATGTTGGAAAGAGAGTCACCAGGTACAGGAGAGGTCCAGGTGGGGACCAGAGTCACCAGATGCAGGTAAAGTCCAGGTGGGGATAAGAGTCACCAGATCCAGGTGAAGCCCATGTGGGGACGAGAGTCACTATGTCCAGATGAAGTCCAGGTAAGGACCAGAGTTACCAGGTACACGTGAGGCACCGGCAGGTATCAGATGCAACAGGTTCATGTGAGGCAGGCTTGGGGACCATGGTCAAGAGTTCTACTTGAGGCCCAGTGTGGAACACTGTAACCAGGTCCAAGTGAGTCCCCGGTGGTGACAACTGTCACCACGTCCAGGTGAGGCCCGGGTGGGGACCAGGATCACCAGGTACAGGGGAGGCCCTTGAAAGACCCAGAGTCAACAGTTCGAGGTCAGGCACAGGTGGCAACCAGGGTCAGCAGGTCCAAGTCAGGCCAAAGTGGGGTTCACAGTCACTAGAGCACGGTGAGACCCAGAGTGGGACCAGAGTCACCTGGTCCAGGTGAGGTCCAGGTGTGGAACACAGTCACCGTGTCCCAAATTTGCCCAGTTGAAAACCATGGTCAACAGGGCCAGGTGAGGTCCAGATGGGAATCGGAGTGCCCAATCCAGGTGAAGCCCAGGTTGGGACCATAGTCACCAGATCCAGGGTAGTCTCAGGTGCAGACCAGAATCACCAGGTCCAGGTGAGGTGCAGGTGGCAACCACACTCACCAGGTCCCGGTGAGGCCCTGGTGGGGACCACAGTCACGAGGTACATGAGAAGCTATAAACACTGCAGCCACCAGGTCCATATGATGTCCATGTGGGAAAGAGAATCACCAGTTACAGGTGAGTACCAGGTGGGGATCCGACTCACCATGTCCAGGTCAGACCTAGGTGGGAACCAGTGTCACCATGTCCAGGTGTGGCGAGGTGAAGACCAGAGTTAATAGGTCCGCCTGGGTCAATGTTAGTGAACAGTGTAACCATATCCTGAAGCTACCCAGGTGGGTACAAGAGACCCCAAATCATGGTGAGGCCCAGGTGGGACCAGAGACATGAGGTCCAGGTGAGGTCCCGATGGGAACCACAGTCACCAGGTCAGGTGAGGCCATGCTTAGGATCAGAGTCACAGGTTACAGGTGAAGCCCAGGTGGAGCCAGAGTCACCTGGTACACAAGAGGCCAAAGTCAGGACTAGAGTTACCAGGATCAGGTCAGGTCCTGTGGGGAATAGAGTAACCATGTCCCGATGATGCCCAGGTAGAATCAGAGTTACCAGGTCCAGATGAGGCGCAGGTGGGGAGCATATTCACTAGGTCACGGTGAGGCCCAGTTGAGGACCAGAGTCACCAGGTCTAGTTGAGGCCTAGAGGGGTACCAGATTCACCTTGTCTAGGTGACATCCAGTTGGGGAACAGAGTCACCATGTCAGGCTGAGGCCCAGAGGGGATCCAGAGTCATCAGGTCCAGGTGAGGCTCAGGTGTGGAACAGAGTATCCAGACCATAATGTTCCAAGGTGACCAGACTTACCAATTCTGGTTGAGGACCAGGTAAGGACCAGATTCACCAAGTCCAAGTGAGGCCCACTTGGGGACCTGTGTCACCAGGCATGGGGGAGTACCATGTGGCAACCCCACTCACCAGGTCCAGTTGAGGCCAACCTGCAGGCCATGCAGAGGAACCATGTCCCGATGATGCCCAGGTAGGGACCAGAGTTACCAGGTCCAGGTGAGGTCAACCTGCAGGCCATGCAGTGGAACCATGTCCCCATGATGCCCAGGTAAGGACCAGAATCACCAGGTCCAATGAGGCCCAGATGGAGCATATTCACTAGGTCCAGGTGAGGTCCAGTGGAGGACAAGAGTCACCAGGCCTGGTTGTGGCCTAGAGGGGTACCAGAATCACCTGGTTCAGGTGACATCCAGATGGGGACCAGAGTCTCCAGGTCAGGATGAGGCCCAGAGAGGTTCCAGAGTCATCATGTCCAGGTGAGGCTCAGGTGTGGAACAGAGTCACCAGGTACCAAAGATGCCCAGGTGAGGACCAGAGTCACCAGGTCTGGGTGACGGGCAAATAGGATCAGAGTCACCAGTTCCAGGTGAGGCAAAGAAAGAGTCCACAGCAATCAGATACAGGTGGGGAACAAAGTCAACAGGCCTGGGTGAGGCCCAGATGGGCATCAGATTCACCAGGTCCAGGTAGGCCCAGGTGGTACCAGAGACCCCGGGGCTGGGAGACGACCAGGTAAGGACCAGATTCACCAGCTAGAAAAAGCCCACGTGGGGACAGAGTCACCAGGTTTGGGTGAGGCCCAGGTGGCAACCCACTCACCAGGTCCAGGTGAGGCCAACCTGAATGCCAATGTCACCAGAACCACGTGAGGCCCTAGTCGGCACCGGAGACAGCAGGTAAAAGTGATCTACAAGAACACCACAGTCACCAGGTCCAGGTGTGGTTCATGTGGGAACGAGAGTCACCAGTTCCAGGTGAGAACCAGGTGGGGACGACAGTCACCAGATCCGGATTGAGGCCTAAGAGGGTACCAGTGTCATCAGGACCAGTTGAGGCCCAACTGTGGAGCAAAGTTATTATGTCCAGTTGAGGCTCAGGTGTGGAACAGAGTATCCAGGTCATAATGGTACAAAGGTGAGGACCAGAGTCACCAGATCTGGGTGTGGTCCTGTTAGGATCAGAGTCACCAGTTCCAAGTGAGGCCAAGAAGGAGTCCACAGCAATCAGGTCCAGGTGGGGAACAATGTCACCAGGATTGGGTGAGGCCCAGATGGGGACCAGATTCACCATGTCCAGGTGATTCCCAGGTGATGACCAGAGTTACCAGTTCCGGGTGAGGAACAGGTAAGGACCAGATTCACCAGGTCCACGTGAGGCCCACGTTGGGACCTGTGTCACCAGGCACGGGTGAGTCTCAGGTGACAACCCCACTCACTAGGTCCAAGTGACGCCAACCTACAGGCCATGCCGAGGAACCATGTCCCGATGATGCCCAGGTGGGGTCTAGAGTTATCAGGTCCAGGTGAGGCACACCTGCAGGCCATGAAGAGGAACCATGTCCCGATGATGCCAAGGAAGGGACCAGAGTCACCAGGTCCAGAATCGGCGCAGGTGGGAGCATATTCACTAGGTCCCTGTGAGGCCCAGTTGTGGACCAGAGTCACCAGGTCTACTTGAGGCCTAGAGGGGTACCAGATTCACCTGGTCTAGGTGACAACCTGATGGGGACCAGAGTCACCATGTCAGCCTCACCTGGACAGGATTACTCTGGGCCAGGTCCCTTTGAGGCCGAGGTGGGACCAGAGACATGAGGTCCAGGTGAGGTCCCGATGGGAACCACAGTCACCAGGTCAGGTGAGGCCATGCTTAGGATCAGAGTCACCAGTTACAGGTGAGGCCCATGTGGAGCGACAGTCACCTGGGACAGAAGAGGCCAAAGTCAGGATCAGAGTTACCAGGTCAGGTCAGTCCCTGTGGGGAATAGAGTATCTATGTCCCGATGATGCCCAGGTAGAACCAGAGTCACCAGGTCCCGAAGAGGCGCAGGTGGGGACATTTTCACTAGGTCCCGGTGAGGCCCATTTGAGGACCACAGTCACCAGGTAAAGTTGAGGCCTAGAGGGGTACCAGATTCACCTGGTCTAGGTGACATCCAGATGGGGACGAGAGTCACCATATCAGGCTGAGGCCCAGAGGGGATCCAGAGTTATCATGTCCACGTGAGGCACACGTGTGGAACAGAGTATCCAGGTCATAATGGTCCACAGGTGAGGACCAATTCTGCAGATCTGGTGGATGGCCCAGGTAGGATCAGAGTCACCAGTTCCAGGTGAGGCCAAGAAGGAGTCCACAGCAATCAGGTCCAGGTGGGGAACAAAGTCACCAGGACTGGGTGAGGCCCTGATGGGGACCAGATTCACCAGGTCCAGGTGATTCCCAGGTGGGGACCAGAGTTACGAGTTCCGGGTGAGGACCAGCTAAGGACCAGATTCACCAGGCCCAAGTGAAGCCGAAGGGGTGACCAGAGTCACCAGGTAAGGGTGAGGCCCAGAGGGGGAACCAGAGTAACCAGTTTAGTTTGAGGCCCAGAATGGGACCAGAGGTCCCTGGTCAAAGAGAGGCCCAGCTGTGGAATAGAGTATCCAGGTCCCAATTATGCCTGGGTGTGGACCAGAGTCACGAGGGCCATGCAGGCCCAGATGGGGAACATAATCACTAGGTCCTGGTGAGGCATAGAATAAGACCACAGTCAGCAGTATCAGGTGAGCCCCTTGTAGGAACCAGAGCCACTCTACCAGCTGAGTACCAGGTCCATGTGAGGCCCACGTGAGGACCAGATTCATCAGGTCGAATTGAGGCATAGCTGGGGAAAAGAGTCACCAGGTCTGGGTGCGGCCTAGGTGGGGCAAGATTCAGCAGTTTTGAGTTAGGTCAAAGTGGGGACGAGAGACACCAGGTCCAGGTGAGGTCCATGTTGGAAAGAGAGTCACCAGGTCCAGGAAAGGTCCAGGTGGGGACCAGAGTCATCAGATCCAGGTAAAGTCCATGTAGGGACCAGAGTCATCAGGACAGGGTGAGGCCCAGAGAGGCTCCAGAGTCATCATATCTAGGTGAGGCTCAGGTGTGGAACACAGTGTCCAGGTCATAGCGGTCCACAGGTGAGGACCAGAGTGACCAGATCTGGGTGACGCGCAGATAGGATCAGAGTCACCAGTTCCAGATGAGGCCAAGAAATAGTCCACAGCAATCAGGTCCAGGTTGGGAACACAGTCACCAGGACTGGGTGAGGCCCAGATGGGGACCAGATTCAACAGGTCCAGGTGAGGCCCAGGTGGTGACCAGAGTGCCCGGGTCTGGGAGTGGACCAGGTAAGGACCAGACTCACCAGGTCCAAGAGGCCCACGTGGGGAACTGAGTCACCAGGTATGGGGTGACAACCCCACTCACCAAGTCCAGGTGAGGCCAACCTGCAGGCCAGAGTCACCAGATCCACGTGAGGCCCTAGTGGGCACCGGAGTCACCAGGTAAATGTGAGTCTACAAGAACACCACAGTCACCAGGTCCAGGTGTGGTTCATGTGGGAACGAGAGTCTCCAGGTCCAGGTGTGACCCAGTTGGGGACGACAGTCCCCAGGTCCAGATTGAGGCCTAGGTGGGTGGACCAGAGTCATCAGGACAAGTTGAGGTCAAACTGTGGAGCAAATTTATCATGTCCAGGTGAGACCCAGGTGGGGAACAGAGTAACCATGTCCCATTGATGCCAGGTGGGAAAAGTGTCACAAGGTCCAGACGAGGCCTAAGTGAGGAGTAGATTCACCAGGTCCTGTTGAGGCCCAGTTGAGGACCAGTGTCCCCAGCTCCGGGTGTGTCACCCGGTTCTGGTGATATCCAGGTGGGGACCAGAGTCACCAGTCAGGGTGAGGCCCAGACGGGGACGAGAATCACTAGGTCCAGGTGAGGCCCCGATGTGGAACTGAGAAACCAGGTCCCATGATGCCCATAGAAGGACCTGAGTCACCAGGTCCAGGTGAGGTCCCTGTGGGAACCAGTCACCTCGTCCAGGTGAGGCCCATGTGGGACCACAGTCACCAGGTCCAGGTGAGGCCCAGGTATATAAGAGAGTATCCAGGTCCCAATGATGCCCAGGTAAGGACCAGAGTCAACAGGTCCAGATGAGGCAAACCTGCAGGCCATGCAGTGGAACCATGTCCCGATGATGCAAGGTAGGGACCAGAGTCACCAGGTCCAAATGAGGCCCAGATGGAGCATATTCACTAGGTCCAGGTGAGGCCCAGTTGAGGACCAGAGTCACTAGATCTGGTTGAGGCCTAGAGGGGTACCAGAATCACCTGGTCCAGGTGACATCCAGATGGGGACCAGAGTCACCAGGTCAGGGTGAGGCCCAGAGAGGTTCCAGAGACATCATGTCCAGGTGAGGCTCAGGTGTGGAATAGAGTCACCAGGTACCAATGATGCCCAGGTGAGGACCAGAGTCACCAGGTCTGGGTGACGCGCAGATAGGATCAGAGTCACCAGTCCCAGTTGAGGCCAAGAAAGAGTCCACAGCAATCAGATCCAGGTGGGGAACAAAGTCACCAGGACTGGGTGAGGCCCCGATGGGGAACAGATTCACCAGGTCCAGGTGACGCCCAGTTGGGGACCAGAGTCCCCGGGTCTGGGAGAGGACCAGGTAAGGACCAGATTAACAGGTCTAAGAGGCCCACGTGGGGACCTGAGTCACCAGGTTTGGGTCAGGCCCAGGTGGCAACCCCACTCACCAGATCCAGGTGATGCCAACCTGCAGGCCAGAGTCACCAGATTCATGTGAGGCCCTAGTGGGGACCCGAGTCACCAGGTAAATGTGAGTTTACAAGAACACCACACTCACCAGGGCCAGGTGTGGTTCATATGGGAACGAGAATCACGAGGTCCAGGTGAGACCCAGTTTGGGACGATAGTCTCCAGGTCCAGATTGAGGCCTAGGTGGGGGGACCAGGGTCATCAGGACCAGTTGAGAACAAAATGCGGATCTAAGTTATCATGTCCCTGTGAGGCCCAGGTGTGGAACAGAGTAACCATGTCCCGTTGATGCCAGGTGGGAAAAGAGTCACAAGGTTCAGACGAGACCTAAGTGAGGAGTAGATTCAACAGGTACTGTTGAGATCCAGTTGAGGACCAGTGTCCCCAGCTCTGGGTTAGTTCCAGAGGAGGACCAGAGTCACCCGGTTCTGGTGATATCCAGATGGGGACCAGAGTCAAGATGTCAGGGTGAGGCTCAGTGGGGATCCAGAGTCATCATATCCAGGTGAGGCTCAGGTGCGGAACAGAGAATCCAGGTCATAATGGTCCACAGGTGAGGACCAGAGTCACCAGATCTGGGTGAGGCCCAGATACGATCAGAGTCACCACTTCCAGGTGAGGCCAAGAAGGAGTCCACAGCAATCAGGTCCAGGTGGGGAAGAAAGTCACCAGGACTGGGTGAGGCCCAGATGGGGACCAGATTCACCAGGCCCAGGTGATTCCCAGGTGGTGACCAGAGTTACAAGTTCCGTGTGAGGACCAGGTAAGGACCAGATTCACCAGGTCCAAGTGAGGCCCACGTGGGCACCTGTGTCACCAGGTATGGGTGAGGCCCAGGTGACAACCCCACTCACCAGGTCCATGTGAGGCCAACGTGCAGGCAATGCAGAGGAAGATTGTCCCGATGATGCCCAGGTTTGGACCTGAGTTACCAGGTCCAGGTGAGGCCAACTTGCAGGCCATGCAGTGGAACCATGTCCCGATGATGCCCAGGGAGGGACCAGAATCACCAGGTCCAAATGAGGCCCAGATGGAGCATATTCACTAGGTCCAGGTGAGGCCCAGTTGAGAACCAGAGTCACCAGATCTGGTTGAGGTCTAGAGGGGTACCAGAATCACCTGGTGCAGGTGACATCCAGATGGGTCCAGAGTCACCAGGTCAGGCTGAGGCCCAGAGAGGTTCCAGAGTCATCATGTCCAAGTGAGGCTCAGGTGTGGAACAGAGTCACCAGGTACCAAATATGCCCAGGTGAGGACCAGAGTCACCAGGTCTGGGTGACGCGCAGATAGGATCAGAGTCACCAGTTCCAGGTGAGGCCAAGAAAGAGTCCACAGCAATCAGGTCCAGGTGGGGAACAAAGTCACCAAGATTGGGTGAGGCCCAGATGGGGACCAGATTCACCAGGTCCAGGTGAGGCCCAGGTGGTGACCAGAGTACCCGGGTCTGGGAGAGCACCAGGTAAGGACCAGATTCACCAGGTCCAAGAGGCCCACGTGGGGACCTGAGTCACCAGGTATGGGTGAGGCCCAGGTGGCAACCCCACTCACCAGGTCCTGGGGAGGCCAACCTGCAGGCCAGAGTCACCAGATCCAGGTGAGACCCTAGTGGGGACCGGAGTCACCAGGTAAATGTGAGTGTACAAGAAAACCACAGTCACCAGGTCCAGGTGTGGTTCATGTGGGAAGGAGAGTCACAGGTCCAGGTGTGACCCAGGTGGGGACCATAGTCACCAGGTCCAGATTGAGACCTAGGTGGGGGGACCAGATTCACCTGGACCAGTTGAGTCCAAAGTGTGGAGCAAAGTGATCATGTCCAGGTGAGGCCCAGGTGGGGAAGAGAGTAACCATGTCCCATTGATGCCAGGTGGGAAAAGAGTCACAAGGTCCAGACGAGGCGTAAGTGAGGAGTAGATTCACCAGGTCCTGTTGAGGCCCAGTTGAGGACCAGTGTCCCCAGCTCCGGGTGAGTCCCAGAGGGGGACCAGAGTCACCCGGTTCTGGTGATATCCAGGTGTCACCAGAGTCACCACGTCAGGGTGAGGCCCAGAGTGGGATGAGAATCACTAGGTCCAGGTGAGGCCCCGATGTGGAACTGAGAAACCAGGTCCCATTATGCCCATATGAGGACCTGAGTCACGAGGTCCAGGTGATGTCCCTGTGGGTACCAGTCACCTCGTCCAGGTGAGGCCCATGTGGGACCACAGTCACCAGGTCCAGGTGAGGCCCAGGTATATAAGAGAGTATCCAGGTTCCAATGATGCCCAGGTAAGGACCACGTCATCAGGTACAGGAGAGGCCCAAATATGTATCAGATTCATTGTGTTCCAGGTGAGGCCAGATGGAGACAACACGGACCAGGTTCAGGAGAGCCCCATATGGGAACCAGAGCGACCAGATCCAGGTGAGGGCCAGGTGGGACCACAGTCACAAGGTCCAGGTGAGGCACAGGTGGCAACAGGATTCACCAAGTCAAGGTGAGATCCAGGTGGCGACCAGTCACCAGATTCAGCTGCGGACCAGCTAAGGACCGGATTCACCACGCCCAAGTGAAGCCCAAGTGGTGACCAGGGTCAGCAGGTAAGGGTGAGGCCCAGAGGGGGAACCAGAGTAACCAGTTTAGTTTGAGGCCCAGAATGGGACCAGAGGTCCCTGGTCAAAGGTAGGCCCAGGTGTGGCATAGAGTATCCAAGTCCCAATGATGCCTGGGTGAGGACTAGAGTCACTCGGGCCATGCAGGCCCAGATGGGGAACAGAATCACTAGCTCCTGGTTAGGCATAGAATAAGACCACAGTCACCAGTATCAGGTGAGCCCCTTGAGGGAACCAGAGCCACTCTATCCAGCTGAGTCCCAGGTACATGTGAGGCCCACGTGAGGACAGGATTCATCAGGTCGAATTGAGGCATAGCTGAGGACAAGAGTCACCAGGTCTGGGTGCGGCGTAGGTGGGGCAAGATTCAGCAGTTCTGAGTTAGGTCAAAGTGGGGACGAGAGACACCAGGTCCATGTGAGGCCAAACTGAGGACCAGAGTCACCAGATCCAGGTGAGGTCCATGCTGGAAAGAGAGTCACCAGGTCCAGGAGAGGTCCAGAAGGGGGCCAGAGTCACCAGATCCAGGTGAAGTCCAGGTGGGGACCAGAGTCACCAGATTCAGGTGCAGCCCATGTGGAGACCAGAGTCACTAGGTCCAGATGAGGCCCAGGTGACTACCAGAGTTACCAGGTACACGTGATTCCCCGGCGGGGATCAGAGGCAACAGGTCCATGTGAGGACAGCTTGGGGACCATGGTCAACAGGTCTACTTGAGGCCCAGGTGTGGAACACAGTAAGCAGGTCCAGGTGAGTCCCTGGTGGTGACAAGAGTCACCACGTCCAGGTGAGGCCCAGGTGGGGAACAGGATCACCAGGTACCGTGGAGGCCCTTGAGAGAGCCAGAGTCAACAGTTCGAGGTCAGACGCAGCTGGCAACCAGGGTCAGCAGGTCCAAGTAAGCCCAAAGTGGGGTTCACAGTCACTAGGGCACCGTGAGACCCAGAGGGGGACCAGAGTCACCTGGTCCAAGTGAGGTCCAGTTGTGGAACACAGTCACCTGTTCCCAATTTTGCCCAGTTGAGGGCCATGGTCAACAGGGCCAGGTGAGCGCCAGATGGGGACCGGAGTCCAGAAATCCAGGTGAGGCCCAGGTGCGGACCACAGTCAACAGATCCAGGGTAGTCTCAGGTGCAGACCAGAATCACCAGGTCCAGGTGAGGTTCAGGTGGCAACCACACTCACCAGGTCCCGGTGAGACCCTGGTGGGGACCAGAGTCACGAGGTACATGAGAAGCTAGAAGCACTGCAGCCAACAGGTCCACATGATGTCCATGTTGGAACGAGAATCACCAGTTACAGGTGAGGACCACGTGGGGATCCGACTCACCATGTCCAGGTGAGACCCAGGTGGGAACCAGTGTCACCATGTCCAGGTGTGGCCCAGGTGAAGACCAGAGTTAATAGGTCCGGCTGGGTCACTGTTAGTGAACAGTGTAACCATATCCTGATGCTACCCAGGTGGGTACCAGAGACACCAGGTCCTGGTGAGGCCCAGGTGGGACCAGAGACATGAGGTCCAGGTGAGGTCCCGATGGGAACCACAGTCACCAGGTCAGGTGAGGCCATGCTTAGGATCAGAGTCACCAGTTACAGGTGAGGCCCAGGTGGAGCCAGAGTTACCTGGTAGAGAAGTGGCCACAGTCAGGACCAGAGTTACCAGCATCAGGTCAGTCCAAGTGGGGAATAGATTAAGCATGTCCCGATGATGCCTAGGTAGAACCAGAGTCACCAGGTCAAGATGAGGCGCAGGTGGGGATCATGTTCACTAGGTCCCGGTGAGGCCCAGTTGAGGACCAGAGTCACCAAGTCAAGTTGAGGCGTAGAGTGGTACCAGATTCACCTGGTCTAGGTGACATCCAGATTGGGACAAGAGGAACCAAGTCAGGCTGAGGCCCAGAGGGGATCCAGAGTCATCATGTCCAGGTGAGGCTCAGGTGTGGAACAGAGTATCCAGGTCATAATGGTCCACAGGTGAGGACCAGAGTCACCAGATCTGGATGAGACCCAGTTAGGATCAGTGTCACCAGATCCAGGTGAGGCCAAGAAGGAGTCCACAGCAATCAGGTCCATGTGGGGAACAAAGTCACCAGGACTGGGTGAGGCCCAGATGGGGACCAGATTCACCAGGTCCAGGTGAGGCCCAGGTGGTGACCAGAGTCCCCTGGTCTAGGAGAGTACCAGGTAAGGACCAGATTCACCAGGTCCAAGAGGCCCACGTGGGGACCTGGTTCAACAGGTATGGGTGAGGCCCAGGTGGCAACCACACTCACCAGGTCCAGGTGAAGCCAGCCTGCAGGCCTTGCAGAGGATCCGTGTCCCGATGATGCCCAGGTGGGGACCAGTGTTACCAGGTCCAGGTGAGGCCAACCTGCAGGCCATGCAGTGGAACAATGTCCGGATGATGCCCAAGTAGTGCCCAGAGTCACCAGGTCCTGGTGAGTCCAACCTGCATGCCATGCGTTGAAACAATATCCCTATGATGCCCAGGTAGAGACCAGAATTACGAGGTCCAGATGAGGCCAACCTGCAGTTCATGCAGTGGAACCATGTCCCGATGATGCACAGGTGAGGAACAGAGTCACCAGGTCTGGGGGACGTGCAGAAAAGATCAGAGTCACCATTTCCAGGTGAGGCCAAGAAAGAGTCCACACAATCAGGTCCAGGTGGGGAACAAAGTCACCAGGACTGGGTGAGTCCCAGATGGGGACCGGATTCACCAGGTCCAGGTGAGGTCCAGTTGGGGACCAGAGTCCCCGGTTCTGGGAGAGGACCAGGTAAGGACCAGATTCACCAGGTCCAAGAGGCCCACGTGGGTACGTGGGTCACCAGGTATTGGTGAGGCCCAGGTGGCAACCCCACTCACCCGGTCCAGGTGTGGCCAACCTGCAGGCCAGAGTCACCAGATCCATGTGAGGACCTAGTGGGGACTGGAGTCTCCAGGTAAATATGAGTCGACAAGAACACCACACACCAGTGCCAGTGTCGTTCATGTGGGAACCAGAGTCACCAGTCCAGGTGAGACCCAGCTGGGGACCACAGTCACCAGGTCCAGATTGAGGCCTAGGTGGGGGACCAGAGTCATCAGGACCAGTTGAGGCCAAAGTGTGGAGCAAAGTTATCATGTCCAGGTGAGGACCAGGTGGGGAACAGAGTAACCATGTCCCATTGATGCCAGGTGGGAAAAGTGTCAGAAGGTCCGGACGAGGCCTAAGTGAGGAGTAGATTCACCAGGTCCTTTTGAGGACCAGTTGAGGACCACTGACCCCAGCTCCGGGTGAGTCCCAGAGGGGGACCAGAGTCACCCGGTCCCGGTGATATATAGGTGGGGACCAGAGTCACCACGTCACGGTGAGGTCCAGTGCGGGACGAGAATCACTAGGACCAGGTGAAGCCAGGATGTGGAACTGAGAAACCAGGTGAATGATGTCCATATGAGGACCTGAGTCACCAGGTCCAGGTGATGTCCCTGTGGGAACCAGTCACCTCATCCAGGTGAGGCCCAGGTGGGACCACAGTCACCAGGTCCATGTGAGGCCCAGGTATATAAGAGAGTATCATGGTCCCAATGATGCCCAGGTAAGGACCAGAGTCAACAGGTCCAGATGCGGCGCAGGTGGGAAGCATATTTACTAGGTTCCGGTGAGGCCCAGTTGAGGACCAGAGTCACCAGGTCTAGTTGAGGCCTAGAGGGGTTCCTGATTCACCTGGTCTAGGTGACATCCAGATGGGGACCAGAGTCACCATGTCAGGGTGAGGCCCAGAGGGGATCCAGAGTCATCATGTGCAGGTGAGGCTCAGGCGTGGAACAGAGTATCCAGGTCATAATGATCCACAGGTGAAGACCAGAGTCACCAGATCTGGCTGAGGCCCAGTTAGGATCAGAGTCACCAGTTCCTGGTGAGGCCAAGAAGGAGGAGTCCACAGCAATCAGGTCCAGGTGGGGAACAAAGACACCAGGACTTGGTGAGGCACAGATGGGGACCAGATTCACCAGGTCCAGGTGAGGCCCAGGTGGTGACCAAGGTTACCAGTTCCGGGTGACCACCAGGTAAGGACCAGATTCTCCAGGTCCAATCTAGGCCCACGTGGGGACCTTTGTCACCAGGTATGGGTGAGGACCAGGTGACAAACCCACTCACCAGTTCAAGGTGAGGCCCACCTACAGGCCATGCAGAGGAACCAGGTCCCGATGATGCTCAGGTAGGGACGAGAGTTACCAGGTCCAGGTGAGGCCAACCTGCAGGCCATGCAGTGGAACCATGTCCCGATGATGCCCAGGTAGGGACCAGAGTCACCAGGTCCAAATGAGGCCCAGATGAAGCATATTCACTAGGTCCAGGTGAGGCCCAGTTGAGGACCAGAGTCACCAGACCTGGTTGAGGCCCAGAGGGGTACCATAATCCCCTGGTCCTGGTAACATCCAGATGGGGACCAGAGTCACCAGGTCCAGGTTATTCCCAGGTGGTGACCAGAGTTACCAGTTCCGGGTGAGGACCAGGCAAGGAGCAGATTCACCAGGTCCAAGTGAGGCCCACGTGGGGACCTGTGTCACCAGGTATTGGTGAGCCCCAGGTGGCAGCCCCACTCACCAGGTGTAGGTGAGGCCAACCTGCAGGCAATGCCGGGGAACAGTGTTCCGATGATGCCCAGGTAGGGAACAGAGGTACCAGGTCCAGGTGAGGTCAATCTGCAGGCCATTCAGTGGAACCATGTCCCGATGATGCCAAGTAGGGACCAGAGTCACCAGGTCCAAATGAGGCCCAGATGGAGCATATTCACTAGGTCCAGGTGAGGCCCAGTTGAGGACAAGGGTCACCAGATCTGGTTGAGGCCTAGAGGGGTACAAGAATCACCTGGTCCAGGTGACATCCAGGTGGGGACCAGAGACACCAAGTCAGGGTGAGGCCCAGAGAGGTTCCAGAGTCATCATGTCCATGTGAGGCTCAGGTTTGAAACAGAGTCACTACGTAACAATGATGCCCAGGTGAGGACCAGAGTCACCATGTCTGGGTGACGCGCAGTTAGCATCAGAGTCACCAGTTCCAGGTGAGGCCAAGAGAGTCCACAGCAATCAGGTCCAGGTGGGGAACAAAGTCACCAGGACTGGGTGAGGCCCAGATGGGGACCAGATTTACCAGGTCCAGGTGACGCCCAGTTGGGGACCAGAGTCCCCGGGTCTGGGAGAGGACCAGGTAAGGACCAGATTAACAGGTCCAAGAGGCCCACGTGGGGACCTGAGTCACCAGGTTTGGGTGAGGCCCAGGTGGCAACCCCACTCACCAGGTCCAAGTGAGGCGAACCTGCAGGCCAGAGTCACCAGATCCAGGTGAGGCCCTAGTGGGGACCCGAGTCCCCAGGTAAATGTGAGTCTACAATTACACCACAGTCACCAGGGCCAGGTGTGGTTCATGTGGGAACGAGAGTTACCAGGTCCAGGTGAGACCCAGATTGGATGACAGACTCCAGGTCCAGATTGAGGCCTAGGTGGGGGGACCAGGGTCATCAGGACCAGTTGAGGTCAAAGTGCGGAGCAAAGTTATCATGTCCATGTGATGCCCAGGTGCGGAACAGAGTAACCATGTCCCATTGATTCCAGGTGGGAAAAGAGTCACAAGGTCCAGACGAGGCCTAAGTGAGGAGTAGATTCACCAGGTTCTGTTCAGGTCCAGTTGAGGACCAGTGTCCCCAGGTCCGGGTGATCCCAGAGGGGGACCAGAGTCACCCGATTCTGGTGATATCAGGTGGGGACCAGAGTCAGCACGTCAGGGTGAGTCCCAGAGGGGGACGAGAATTACTAGGTCCATGTGAGGACCCGATGTGGAACTGGGAAACCAGGTCCCATGATGCCCATATAGGACCTGTGTCAGCAGTTCCAGGTGAGGTCCCTGTGGGAACGAGTCACATCGTCCAGGTGAGGCCCAGGTGGGACCACAGTCACCATGTCCAGGTGAGGCCAGGTATATAAGAGAGTATCCAGGTCCCAATGATGCCCATGTAAGGAACAGAGTCAACAGGTCCAGGAGAGGCCCTAATATGGATCAGAGTCATTGTGTTCCAGGTGAGGCCAGATGGAGACCACAGGAACCAGGTCCAGGAGAGCCCCATATGGGAACCAGAGCCACCAGAGCCAGGTGAGGTCCAGGTGGGACCACAGTCACAAGGTCCAGGTGAGGCGCAGGTGGCAACAGGATTCACCAATTCCAGGTGAGGCCCAGGTGGCGAACAGTCACCACATCCAGGTGCGGACCAGGTAAGGACCAGATTCACCAGGCCCAAGTGAAGCCCAAGGGGTGACCAGAGTCAGCAGGTAAGAGTGAGGCCCAGAGGGGGAACCTGAGTAACCAGTTTAGTTTGAGGCCCAGAATGGGACCAGAGGTCGCTGGTCCAAGTGAGTCCCAGGTGTGGAATAGAGTATCCAGGTCCCAATGATGCCTGGGTGAGGACCAGAGTCACTAGGGCCATGCAGGCCCAGATGGGGAACAGAATCACTAGGTCCTGGTGAGGCATAGAATAAGACCAGAGTCACCAGTATCAGGTGAGCGCCTTTTGGGTACCAGAGCCACTCTATCCAGCTGAGTCCCAGGTCCATGTGAGGCCCACGTGAGGACCAGATTCATCAGGTCTAATTGAGGCATAGCTGGGGACAAGAGTCACCAGGTCTGGGTTCGGCCTAGGTGGGGCAAGATTCAGCAGTTCTGAGTTAGGTCAAAGTGGGGACGAGAGACATCAGGTCCAGGTGAGGCCAAACTGAGAACCAGAGTCACCAGATAGAGGTGAGTTCCAGGTTGGGACCAGTGTCACCCGGTTCTGGTGATATCCAGATGGGAACCAGAGTCACCATGTCAGGGTGAGGCCCAGAGGGGATCCAGAGTCCTCATGTCCAGGTGAGGCTCAGGTGTGAAACAGAGTATCCAGGTCATAATGGTCCACAGGTGGGGACCAGAGTCACCAGATCTGGGGGAGGCCCAGCTACGATCAAAGTCACCACTTCCCGGTGAGGCCAAGAAGGTGTCCACAGCAATCAGGTCCAGGTGGGGAACAAAGTCACCAGGACTGGGTGAGGCCCAGATGGGGATCAGATTCACCAGGCCCAGGTGATTCCCAGGTTGTGACCAGAGTTACCATTTCCGGGTGAAGACCAGGTAAGGACCAGATTCACCAGATCCAAGTGAGGCCCACGTGGGGACCGGTGTCACCAGGTATGGGTGAGGCCCAAGTGGCAACCCCACTCACCAGGTCCAGGTGAGGCCACCCTGCAGGCAATGCAGAAGAAGAGTGTCCCGATGATGCCCAGGTAGGGACCTGAGTTACCAGGTCCAGGTGAGGCCAACTTGCAGGCCATGCAGTGGAACCATGTCCCGATGATGCCCAGGGAGGGACCAGAGTCACCAGGTCCAAATGAGGCCCAGATGGAGCATATTCACTAGGTCCAGGTGAGGCCCATTTGAGGACCAGAGTCACCAGATCTGGTTGAATCCTAGAGGGGTACTAGAATCACCTGTTCCAGGTGACATCCAGATGGGGACCAGGGTCACCACGTCAGGGTGAGGCCCAGAAGGGGACGAGAATCACTAGGGCCAGGTGAGGCCCCGATGTGGAACTGAGAAACCAGGTCCCATGATGCCCATATGAGGACCTGAGTCACCAGGTCCAGGTGAGGTCCCTGTGGGAATCAGTCACCTCGTGCCGGGGAGGCGCAGGTGGGACCACAGTCAACAGTTCCAGGTGAGGCCCAGGTATATAAGAGAGTATCCAGGTCCCAATGATGCCCAGGTAAGGACCAGAGACAACAGGTCCAGGAGAGGCCCAAATATGGATCAGAGTCATTGTGTTCCAGGTGAGGCCAGATGGAGACCAGAGGAACCAGGTCCAGGAGAGCCCCATATGGGAACCAGAGCCACCAGATCCAGGTGAGGTGCAGGTGGGTCCACAGTCATAGGTCCAGGTGAGGCGCAGGTGGCAACAGGATTCACCAAGTCCAGATGAGGCCCAGTTGGCGACCAGTCACCATCCATGTGCGGACCAGCTAAGGACCAGACTCACCAGGCCCAGGTGAAGCCCAAGGGTCGACCAGAGTCACCAGGTAAGGGTGAGGTTCAGAGGCGAACCAGAGTAACTAGTTTAGTTTGTGGCCCAGAATGGGACCAGAGGTCCGTGGTCAAAGTGAGGCCCAGGTGTGGAATAGAGTATCCAGGTCCCAATGATGCCTGAGTGAGAACCAGAGTCACTAGGGCCATGCAGGCCCAGATGGGGTACAGAATCACTATGTCCTGTTGAGGCATAGAATAAGACCACAGTCACCAGTATCAGGTGAGCCCCTTGTGGGAACCAGAGCCACTCTATCCAGCTGAGTCCCACGTACATGTGAGTTCCACGTGAGGACCAGATTCATCACGTCGAATTGAGGAATAGCTGGGGACAAGAGTCACCAGGTCTGGGTGCGTATTATGTGGGGCAAGTTTCAGCAGTTCTGAGTTAGGTCAAAGTGGGCACGAGAAACACCAGGTCCAGGAGAGGTCTAGGTGGGGACCAGAGTCACCAGATCCAGGTGAAGTCCAGGTGGGTACCAGAGTCACTAGGTCCAGATGAGGCCCAGGTGGGGATCAGAGTTACCAGATACACGTGAGGCCCCGGCGGGGATCAGAGCCAACAGGTCCATGTGAGGCCGGCTTGGGGACAATGGACAATAGGTCGACTTCGGGCCCAGGTGTGGAATACAGTAAGCAGGTCCAGGTGAGTCCCCGGTGGTGACAACTGTCACCACATCCAGGTGAGGCCCAGTTGGGGACCAGGATCACCAGGTACAGGGGAGGCCCTTGAAAGTACCAGAGTCAACAGATCGAGGACAGACGCAGGTGGCAACCAGGTTCAGCAGGTCGAAGTCAGGCCAAAGTGGGGTTCACAGTCACTAGGGCACGGTGAGACCCAGAGGGGGACCAGAGTCACCTGGTCAATGTGAGGTCCAGTTGTGTAACACAGTCACCGGGTTCCAATTTTCCCAGTTGAGGACCACGGTCAACAGGGCCTGGTGAGGACCAGATGGGGACTCGAGCCCCAAATACAAATGAAGACAAGAACGGGACCACAGTCACTAGATCCAGGGTAGTCTCAGGTGCAGACCAGAATCACCAGGTCAAGGTGACGTGCAGGTGGCAACCACACTCACCAGGTCCCGGTGAGGCCCTGGTGGGGACCAGAGTCACGAGGTACATGAGAAGCTAGAAACACTGCAGCCACCAAGTCCACATGATGTCCATGTGGGAACGAGAATCACCAGTTACAGGTGAGGACCACGGGGGGATCCGACTCACCATGTCCAGGTGAGACCCAGGTGGGAACCAGTGTCACCATGTCCAGGTGTGGCCCAGGTGAAGACCAGAGTTAATAGGTCCGGCTGGGTCACTGTTAGTGAACAGTGTAACCATATCCTGATGCTACCCAGGTGGGTACCAGAGACACCAGGTCCTGGTGAGGCCCAGGTGGGACCAGAGACATGAGGTCCAGGTGAGGTCCCGATGGGAATCACAGTCACCAGGTCAGGTGAGGTCATGCTTAGGATCAGAGTCACCAGTTACAGGTAAGGCCCAGGTGGAGCCATAGTTACCTGGTAGAGAAGTGGCCACAGTCAGGACCAGAGTTACCAGCATCAGGTCAGTCCAGGTGGGGAATAGATTAAGCATGTCCCGATGATGCCCAGGTAGAACCAGAGTCACAAGGTCAAGATAAGGCGCAGGTGGCGAGCATGTTCATTAGGTCCCGGTGAGGCCCAGTTGAGGACCAGAGTCACCAGGTCAAGTTGAGGCCTAAAGTGGCACCAGATTCCCCTGGTCTAGGTGACATCCAGATGGGGACCAGAGTCACCATGTCAGGCTGAGGCCCAGAGGGGATCCAGAGTCATCATGTCCAGGTGAGGCTCAGGTGTGGAACAGAGTATCCAGGTCATAATGGTCCACAGGTGAGGACCAGAGTCACCAGATCTGGGTGAGGCCCAGTTAGGATCAGAGTCACCAGATCCAGGGGAGGCCAAGAAGGAGTCCACAGCAATCAGATCCAGGTGGGGTGACAAAGTCACCAGGACTGGATGAGGACCAGATGGGGACCAGATTAACCAGGTTCCTGTGATTCCCAGGTCGTGACCCGTGTTAGGAGTTCCGGGTGAGGACCAGGTAAGTACCAGATTCACCAGACCCAAGTGAGGCCCACGTGGGGACCTGTGTCACCAGGCATGTGTGAGGCCAAGGTGACAACGCCACTCACCAGGTCCAGGTGAGTCCAACCTGCAGACCATGCAGAGGAAACATGTCCCAATGATGCCCAGGTAGGGACTAGAATTACCAGGTCCATGTGAGGCCAAACTGAGGACCAGAGTCACCAGATCCAGGTGAGGCCCATGCTGGAAAGAGAGTCATCAGGTCCAGGAGAGGTCCAGAAGGGGGCCAGAGTCACCAGATCCAGGTGAAGTCCAGGTGGGGACCAGAGTCACCAGATTCAGGTGCAGCCCATGTGGGGACCAGAGTCACTAGGTCCAGATGAGGCCCAGGTGGGGACCAGAGTTACCAGGTACACGTGAGTCCCCGGTGGGGATCAGAGGCAACAGGTCCATGTGAGGCCGGCTTGGGGACCATGGTTAACAGGTCTACTTGAGGCCCAGGTGTGGAACACAGTAAGCAGATCAAGGAGAGTCCGTCGTGGTGACAAGAGTCACCTCGTCCGGTGAGGCCCAGGTGGGGACCAGGATCACCAGGTCCAGGGGAGGCCCTTGAAAGAACCAGAGTCAACAGTTCGAGGTCAGGCGCAGGTGGCAACTAGGGTCAGCAGGTCCAAGTCAGGCCAAAGTGGGGTTCACATTCCCTAGAGCACGGTGAGTCCCAGAGGGGGACCAGAGTCACCTGGTCCAGGTGAGGTCCAGTTGTGGAACACAGTCACCGGGTCCCAATTTTGCCCAGTTGAGGACCATGGTCAACAGGGCCAGTTGAGGCCCAGATGGGGACCGGGGTCCCCAAATTCAGGTGAAGCCCAGGTGGGGACCACAGTCACCAGATCCAGGTTAGTCTCAGGTGGAGACCAGAATCACCAGGTCCTGGTGAGGTGCAGGTGGCAACCACACTCACCAGATCCCGGTGAGGCCCTGGTGGGGACCAGAGTCACGAGGTACATGAGAAGCTAGAAACACTGCAGCCACCAGGTCCACATGATGTCCATGTGGGAACGAGAATTACAAGTTACAGGTGAGGACCAGGTGGGGATCTGAGTCACCATGTCCAGGTGAGACCATGGGGGGAACCAGTGTCACCATGCCCAAGTGTGGACCAGGTGAGGACGAGAGTTAATAGGTCCGGTCGGGTCACTGTTAGTGGACAGTGTAACCATATCCTGATGCTACTCAGGTGGGTACCAGATACAAGGTCCTGGTGAGTCCCAGTTGGGACCAGAGACATGAGGACCAGGTGAGGTACCGATGGAAACCACAGTCACCAGGTCAGGTGAGGCCATGCTTAGGATCAGAGTCACCACTTACAGGTGAGGTCCAGGGGGAGTCAGAGTCACATGGCACAGAAGAAGCCAAAGTCAGGACCAGAGTTACCACGATCAGGTCAGTCCCACTGGGAATAGAGTAACCACGTCTTGATGATGCCCAGGTAGAACCACAGTTACCAGGTCCACGTGCAGCCAACCTTAAGGCCATGCAGTGGAACCATGTCCCGATGATGCCCAGGTAGTGAAGAGAGTCACCAGGTCCAAATGAGGCCCAGATGGTGCATATTAAATCTGTCCAGGTGAGGCCCAGTTGAGGACCAGAGTCACCAGACATGGTTGAGGCCTAGAGAGGCTACCAGAATCACCTGGTCCAGGTGACATCCAGATGGGGACCAGAGACACCATGTCAGGGAGAAGCCCAGAGGGGATCCAGAGTCATCATGTCCAGGTGAGGCTCAGGTGTGGAACAGAGTATCCAGGTCATAATGGTCCAGCAGGTGAGGACCAGAGTCAACAGATCTGGCTGAGGCCCAGTTAGGATCAGAGTCAACAGTTCCAGGTGAGGCTAAGAAGGAGTCCACAGCAATCAGGTCCAGGTGGGGAAAAAAGTCACTAGGACTGGGTGAGGCTCAGATGGGGACACAGATTCACCAGGTCCAGGAGATTCCCAGGTGGTGACCAGAGTTACCAAATTCACCAGGTCCAGGTGATTCCCAGGTGGTGACCAGAATTACCAGATACACCAGGTCCAAGTGAGGCCCACGTAGGGGCCTGTGTCACCAGGTATGGGTGAGGCCCAAGTGGCAACCCCACTCACCAGGTTCAGGTGAGGCCTACCTGCAGGCCATGAAAGTAACCGGGTCCCGATAATGACAAGGTAGGGACCAGAGTTACCAGGTCCAGGTGAGGCCAAGCTGCAGGCCATGCAGTGGAACCAGGTCCCCATGATGCCCAGGTAGGGACCAGAGTAACCAGGTCCAAATGAGGCCAAGATGGAGCATATTCACTAGGTCCAGCCAAGGCCCAGTTGAGGACCAGAGACCAGATGTGGTTGAGGCCTAGAGGGGTACCAGAATCACCTGGTCCAGGTGACATCCAGATGGGGACCAGAGTCACCAGGTCAGGGTGAGGCCCAGAGAGTTTCCAGAGTAATCATGTCCAGGTGAGGCTCAGGTGTGGAACAGAGTCACCAGGTACCAATGATGCCCAGGTGGGGACCAGAGTCACCAGGCCTGAGTCACGCGCAGAGAGGATAAGAGTCACCAGTTCCAGGTGAGGCCAAGAAAGAGTCCAAAGCAACCAGGTCCAGGTGGGGAAAAAAGTCACCAGGAATGGGTGAGGCACAGATGGGGAAGAGATTCACCAGGTCCAGGTCAGGCCCAGGTGGTGACCAGAATCCCCGGGTCTGGGAGAGGACAATGTAAGGACCAGATTAACCAGGTCCAAGAGGACAACGTGGGTTCCTGAGTCACCAGGTATGGGTGAAGCTTAGGTGGCAACCCCACTCACCAGGTCCAGTGAGGCCAACCTGTAGGCCACAGTCAGCAGATCCAGGTGAGGCCCTAGTGGGGACCGGTGTCACCAGGTAAATGTGAGTCTACAAGAACACCACAGTCACCAGGTCCAGGTGTGGTGCATGTGGGAACGAGAGTCACCAGGTCCAGGTGAGACCCAGGTGGGGACCACAGTCACCAGGTCAAGATTGAGGCCTAGGTGGGGGGACGAGAGTCATCAGGAGCATTTGAGGCCAAAGTGTGGATCAAAGTGATCATGTCCAGGTGAGGCCCAGGTGGGGAACAGAGTAACCATGTCCCATTGATGCCAGGTGGGAAAAGAGTCACAAGGTCCAGACGAGGCCCAAGTGAGGAGTAGATTCACCAGGTCCTGTTGAGGCCCAGTTGAGGACCAGTGTCCCCAGCTCCGGGTGAGTCCCAGAGGGGGACCAGAGTCACCCGGTTCTGCTGATACCCAGGTGGGGACCAGAGACACCACGTCAGGGTGAGGCCTCGAGGGGGACAAGAATCACAAAGTACAGGTGAGGCCCCGATGTGGAACTGAGAAAACAGGTCCCATGATGCCCATATGAGGACCTGAGTCACCAGGGCCAGGTGAGGTCCCTGTGGGTACGAGTCACCTCGTCCAGGTGTGGTCCAGGTGGGACCACAGTCACCAGGTCCAGGTGAGGCCCAGGTATAAAAGAGAGTATCCAGGTCCCAATGATGCCCAGGTAAGGACCAGAGAAATATGTACAGGAGAGGTCCAAATATGAATCAGAGTTTTTGTGTTCCAGGTGAGGCCAGATGGAGACCACAGGAACCAGGTCCAGGAGAGCCCCATATGGGAACCAGAGCAACCAGATCCAGGTGAGGTCAAGGTGGGACGACAGTCACAAGGTCCAGGTGAGGCGCAGGTGGCAACATGATTCATAAAGTCCAAGTGAGGCCCAGGTGGCAACCACACTCATCAGGTCCAGGTGAGGCCAATCCGCAGGCCATGTAGAGGAACAATGTCCCGATGATGCCCAGGTAGGGACCAGAGTTACCAGGTCCATGTGAGGCACCGGTGGGGATCAGAGGCAACAGGTACTTGTGAGGACGGCTTGGGGACCATGGTCAACAGGTCTACTTGAGGCCCAGGTGTAGAACACAGTAACCAGGTCAAGGTGAGTGCCCGGTGGTGACAAGAGTCACCACGTCAAGGTGAAGCCCAGGTGGTGACCAGGATCACCAGGTAGAGGGGAGGTCCTTGAATAAAGCAGAGTCAACAGTTCGAGGTCAGGCGCAGGTGGCAACGAGGGTCAGCAGGTCCCATTCAGGCCAAAGTGGGCTTCACAGTCACTAGGGCACGGTGAGACCCAGAGGGGGACCAGAGTAACTTGGTACAGGTGAGGTCCTGTTGTGGAACACTGTCACCACGTCCCAATTTTTCCCAGTTGAGGACCATGGTCAACAGGGCCAGGTGAGGCCCAGATGGGGACCGGAGTCCCCAAATCCAGGTGAAGCCCAGGTGGGGATCACAGTCACCAGATCCAGGGTAATCTCAGGTGCAGACCAGAATCACCAGGTCCACGTGAGGTGCAGGTGGCAACCACACTTACCAGGTCCATGTGAGGCCAACCTGCAGGCCATGCAGTGGAAACATGTCCCGATGATGCCCAGGTAGGGACCAGACTCACCAGGTCCAAATGAGGCCCAGATGGAGTATATTCACTAGGTCCAGGTGAGGCCCAGTTGAGGACCAGAGACACCAGATCTGGTTGAGGACTAGAGGGGTACCAGATTCACCTGGTCAAAGTGACATCCAGATGGGGACCAGAGTCACCAGGTCAGGGTGAGGCCCAGAGAGGATCCAGAGTCATCATGTCCAGATGAGGCTCAGGTGTGGAACAGAGTCACCAGGTATCAATCATGACCAGTTGAGGACCAGAGTCACCAGGTCTGGGTGACGCGCAGATAGGATCAGCGTCACCAGTTCCAGCTGAGGCCAAGAAAGAGTCCACAGCCATCAAGTCCAGGTGGGGAACAAAGTCACCTTACTGGGTGAGGCCCAGATGGGGACCAGATTCAACAGGTCCAGGTGAGGCCGTGTTGGGGTCCAGCGATCCCGGGTATCGGAGAGAACCAGGTAAGGACCAGATTCACCAGGTCCAAGTGAGGCCCACGTGGGGACCTGTGTCACCAGGTATGTGTGAGACCCAGGTGGCAACCCCACTCACCAGGTCCAGGTGAGGACAATCTGCAGGCAATGCAGAGGAACCGTGTTCCGATGATGCCCAGGTAGGGACCAGAGTTACCAGGTCCGGGTCAGGCCAAGCTGCAGGCCATGCAGTGGAACCAGGTCCCCATGATGCCCAGGTAGGGACCAGAGTCACCAGGTCCAAATGAGGCCAAGATGGAGCATATTCACTAGGTCCAGCCGAGGCCCAGTTGAGGACCAGAGACACCAGATCTGGTTGAGGCCTAGAGGGGTACCAGAAACACCTGGTCCAGGTGACATCCAGATGGAGACCAGAGTCACCAGGTCAGGGTGAGGCCCAGAGAGGTTGCAGAGTCATCATGTCCAGGTGAGGCTCAGGTGTGGAACAGAGTATCCAGGTCATAATGGTCCACTGGTGAGGACCAGAGTCACCAGATCTGGGTGAGGCCCAGTTAGGTTCAGAGTCACCAGTTCCAGTTGAGGCCAAGAGGAGTCCACAGCAATCAGGTCCAGGTGGGGAAGAAAGTCAAAAGGACTGGGTGAGGCCCAGAGGGGGACCAGATTCACCAGGTCCAGGTGATTCCCAGGTGGTGACCAGGGTTACCAGGTCCGGGTGTGTACGAGGAAAGGACCATATTCACCAGGTCCAAGTGAGGCCCACGTGGGGACCTGTGTCACCAGGAATGGGTGAGCCCCAGGTGGCAACCCCACTCACTAGGTCCAGGTGAGGCCAACTTGGAGGCTATGCAGAGGAACCGTGTCCCGGTGATGCCCAGGTAGGGACCAGAATTACCAGGTCCAGCTGAGGCCAACCTGCAGGCCATGCAGTGGATCCATGTCCCGATGACGCCCAGGTAGGGACCAGAGTCACCAGGTCCAACTGAGGCCCAGATGGAGCATATTCACTAGGTCCAGGTGAGGCCAAACTGAGGACCAGAGTCACCAGATCCAGGTGAGGTCCATGTTGGAAAGAGAGTCACCAGGTCCAGGAGAGGTCTAAGTGGGTACCAGAGTCACCAGATCCAGGTGAAGTCCCAGTGGGGCCAGAGTCACCAGATCCAAGTGAAGCTCAGGTGGGGACCAGAGTCACTAGGTCCAGATGAGGCCCAGGTGAGTACCAGAGTTACCAGGTACGCGTGAGGCCCCGGTGGGGATCAGAGGCAACAGCTCCATGTGAGGCCGGCTTGGGGACCATGGTCAACATGTCTACTTGAGTCCCATGTGTGGAACACAGTAACCAGGTCCAGGTGAGTCCCCGGTGGTGACAAGAGTCACCACGTCCAAGTGAGACCCAGGTGGGGACCAGGATCACCAGGTAGAGGGGAGGCCCTTGAAAGAACCAGAGTCAACAGTTCGAGGTCAGGGACAGGTGGCAACCAAGGTCAGCAGGTACAAGTCAGGCCAACGTGGGGTTCGGAGTCATTAGGGCACGGTGAGACCCGGAGGGGGACCAGAGTCACATGGTCCAGGTGAGGTCCAGTTGTGGAACAAAGTCACCGAGTCCCAATTTTGCACAGCTGAGGACCATGGTCAACAGGGCCAGGTGTGGCCCAGATGGGGACCGGAGTCCCCAAATCCAGGTGAAGCCCAGGTGGAGACCACAGTCACCAGATCCAGGGTAGTCTCAGGTGCAGACCTGAATAACCAGGTCCAGGTGAGGTGCAGGTGGCAACCACACTCACCAGGTCCCGGTGAGGCCCTGGTGGGGACCAGAGTCACGAGGTACATGAGAAGCTAGAAACACTGCAGCCACCAGGTCCACATGATGTCCATGTGGGAACGAGAATCACCAGTTAGAGGTGAGGACCATGTGGGGATCTGACTCACCATGTCCAGGTGAGACCCTGGTGGGAACCAGTGTCACCATGTCCAGGTGTGGACCCGGTGAAGACCAGAGTTAACAGGTCTGGCTGGGTCACTGTTAGTGAACAGTGTAACCATATCCTGAGCTACTCAGGTGGGTACCAGTTACAAGATCCTGGTGAGGCCCAGGTGGGACAACAGACATGAGGTCCAGGTGAGGTACCGATGGAAACCGCAGTCACCATGTCAGGTGAGGCGATGCTTCGGATCAGAGTCACCACTTAGAGGTGAGGTCCAGGTGGAGCCAGAGTCACCTGGTACAGAAGAGGCCAAAATCAGGACCAGTGTTACCACGATCAGGTCAGTCCCACTGGGGAATAGAGTAACCACGTCCCGATGATGCCCAGGTAGAACCAGAGTTACCAGGTCCAGGTGCGGCCAACCTGAAGGCCATGCAGTGGAACCATGTCCCGATGATGCCCAGTTAGGGACCAGAGTCACCATGTCCAAATGAGGCCCAGATGGAGCATATTCACTAGGTCAGGTGAGGCCTAGTTGAGGACCAGAGTCACCAGACCTGGTTGAGGCCTAGAGGGATACCCGAATCACCTGGTCCAGGTGCCATCCAGATGGGTCCAGAGTCACCAGGTCAGGGTGAGGCCCAGAGAGGTTCCAGAGTCATCAAGTCCAGGTGAGGCTCAGGTGTGGAACAGAGTATCCAGGTCATAATGGTCCACAGGTGAGGACCAGAGTCACCAGATCCGGGTGAGGCCCAGTTAGGTTCAGAGTCACCAGTTCCAGTTGAGGCCAAGAGGAGTCCACAGCAATCAGGTCCAGGTGGGGAAGAGAGTCAACAGGACTGGCTGAGGCCCAGAGGGGGACCAGATTCACCAGGTCCAGGTGATTCCGAGGTGGTGACCAGAGTTACCAGATTCACCAGGTCCAGGTGATTCCCAGGTGGTGACCAGAATTACCAGATACACCAGGAACAAGTGAGGCCCACGTGGGGACCTGTGTCACAAGGTATGTGTGAGCCCCAGGTGGCAACCCCACTCACTAGGTCCAGGTGAGGCCAACCTGGAGGTCATGCAGAGGAACCGTGTCCCGGTGATGTCCAGGTAGGGACCAGAATTACCAGGTCCAGCTGAGGCCAACCTGCAGGCCATGCAGTGGATCCATGTCCCAATGATGCCCAGGTAGGGACCAGAGTCACCAGGTCCAACTGAGGCCCAGATGGAGCATATTCACTAGGTCCAGGTGAGGCCCAGTCGAGGACCAGAGTCCCCAGAACTGGTTGAGGCCTAGAGGGGTCCCAGAGTCACCTGGTCCAGGTGATATACAGATGGAGACCAGAGTCACCACGTCAGGGTTAGGCCCAGAGTGGTTCCAGAGTCATCATGTCCAGGTGAGGCTCAGGTGTGGAACAGAGTCACCAGGTACCAATGATGCCCAGGTGAGGACCAGAGTGACCAGGTCTGGGTGACGCGCAGATAGGATCAGAGTCACCAGGTCCAGGTGAGGCCAAGAAAGAGTCCACAGCAATCAGGTCCAGGGGGGAACAAAGTCACCAGGACTGGGTGAGGCCCAGATGGGGAACAGATTCGTTCACCAGGTCCAGGTGAGGCCCAGGTGGTGACCAGATTCCCCGGGTCTGGGAGAGGACCAGGTACGGACCAGATTCACCAGGTCCAAGAGGCCCACGTGGTGACCTGAGTCACCAGGTATGGGTGATGCCCAAGTGGCAACCCCACTCACCAGGTCCAGGTGAGGCCAACCTGCAGGCCAGGGTCACCAGAAGCAGGTGAGACCCTTGTGGGGACAGAAGTCACCAGGTAAATGTGAGTCTACAAGAACACCAGAGTCACCAGGTCCAGGTGTGGTTCATGTGGGAACGAGAGTCACCAAGTCCAGGTGAGACCCAGCTGGGGACCACACTCACCAGGTCCAGATTGAGGCCTAGGTGGGGGGACGAGAGTCATCAGGAGCAGTTGAGGCCAAAGTGTGGATCAAAGTTATCATGTTCAGCTGAGGCCCAGGTGGGGAACAGAGTAACCATGTCCCATTGATGTCAGGTGGGAAAAGAGTCACAAGGTCCAGAAGAGGCCTAAGTGAGGAGTAGATTCACCAGGTCCTATTGAGGATCAGCTGAGGACCAGTGTCCCAAGCTCCGGGTGAGTCCCAGAGGGGGACCAGAGTCACCCGGTTCTGGTGATATCCAGGTGGGGACCAGAGTCACCACGTCAGGGTGAGGCCCAGAGGGGGACAAGAATCACTAGGTCCAGGTGAGGCCCCGATGTGGAACTGAGAAACCAGGTCCCATGATGCCCATATGAGGACCTGAGTCACCAGGTCCAGGTGAGGTCCCTGTGGGAACCAGTCACCTCGTCCAGGTGAGGCCCAGGTGGAGCCAGAGTTACCTGGTACAGAAGAGTCCAAAGAGAGGACCAGAGTTACCAGGATCAGGTCAGTCCCTGTGGGGAAAAGAGTAACCATGTCCCAATGATGCCGAGGTAGGGACCAGAGTCACCAGGTCCAGATGAGACCCAGATGGAGCATATTCACTAGGTCCAGGTGAGGCCCAGTTGAGGATCAGAGTCACCAGATCTGGTTGAGCCCTATAAGGGTACCATAATCACCTGGTCCAGGTGACATCCAGATGGGGACCAGAGTCTCCAAGTCAGGGTGAGGCCCAGAGAGGTTCCAGAGTCATCATGTCCAAGTGAGCCTCAGGTGTGGAACAGAGTCACCAGGTACCAATGATGCCCAGTTGACGACCAGATTCACCAGGTCTGGGTGACGCGCAGATAGGATCAGAGTCACCAGTTCCAGGTGAGGCCAAGAAGGAGTCCACAGCAATCAGGTCCAGGTGGGGAACAAAGTCACCAGGACTGGGTGAGGCCCAGATGGGGACCAGACTCACCAGGTCCAGGTGAAACCCAGGTGGTGACCAGAGTCCCCGGGTCTAGGAGAGGACCAGTTAAGGACCAGATTCACCATGTAGAAGAGGCTCACGTGGGGACCTGAGTCACCAATTATGGGTGAGGCCCAGGTGGCATCCCCACTCACCAGGTCCAGGTGAGGCAAACATGCAGGCCAAAGTCACGAGATCCACGTGAGGCCCTAGCGGGGACCAGAGTCACCATGTAAATGTGAGTCTACCAGAACACCACAGTCACCAGGTCCAGGTGTGGTTCATGTGGGAACTTAGTCACCAGGTCCAGGTGAGATCCAGGTGGGGACCACAGTCATCAGGTCCAGATTGAGGCCTAGGTGGGGGGACCAGAGTCATCAGGACCAGTTGAGGCCAAAGTGTTGAGCAAAGTTATCATGTCCAGATGAGGCCCAGGTGGGGAAGAGAGTAACCATGTCCCATTGATGCCAGGTGGGAAAAGAGTCACAAGGTCCAGAAGAGGCCTAAGTGAAGAGTAGATTCACCACGTCCGGTTGAGGCCCAGTTGAGCACCAGAGTCCCCAGCTCTGGGTGAGTCCCAGAGGGGGACCAATGTCACCCGGTTCTGGTGATATCCAGGTGGGGACCAGAGTCACCATGTCAGGGTGAGGCGCAGAGGGGGACGAGAATCACTAGGTCCAGGTGAGGCCCCGATGTGGAACTGAGAAACCAGGTCCCATGATGCCCATATGAGGACCTGAGTCTCCAGGTTTAGGTGAAGCCTAGGTGGGGACCAGAGTCACCTGGTTCTGGTGATATCCAGGTGGGGACCAGAGTCACCAGGTCAGGGTGAGGCCCAGAGGGGGACGAGATCACTAGGTCCAGTTGAGGCCCCGAAGTGGAACTGAGATACCAGATCCCATGATACCCATTGGAGGACCTGAGTCACCAGGTCCAGGAGGAGTCCCAGTGGGAACCAGTGACCTCATCCAGATGAGGCCCAGGTGGGACCACAGTCACCAGGTCCAGGTGAGGCCCAGGTATATAAGAGAGTATCCAGGTCCCAATGATGCCGAGGTAAGGACCACAGTCAACAGGTCTAGGAGAGGCCCAAATATGGATCAGAGTCATTGTATTCCAGGTGAGGCCAGATGGAGACCAAAGGAACCAGGTCCAGGAGAGCCCCATATGGGAACCAGAGCCACCAGATCAAGGTGAGGTCCAGGTGGGACCACAGTCACAAGGTCCAGGTGAGGCGCAGGTGGCAACAGGATTCATCAAGTCCAGGTGAGGCCCAGGTGGCGACCAGTCACCAGATACAGGTGAATTACAGGTGGGGAACAGAGTCACTAGGTCCAGATGAGGCCCAGGTGAGGACCAGAGTTACCAGGTACACGTGAGGCCCTGGTGGGGATTAAAGGCAACAGGTCCATGTGAGGCCGGCTTCGGGACCATGGTCAACAGGTCTACTTGAGGCCCAGGTGTGGAACACAGTAAGCAGGTCCAGGTGAGTCCGCGGTGGTGACTAGAGTCACCACGTCCACGTGAGGCCCAGGTGGGGACCAGGATCATCAGGTACAGGGGAGGCCCTTGAAAGAACCAGAGTTAACAGTTGGAGGTCAGGCGCAGGTGGCATCCAGGGTCAGCAGGTCCACGTCAGGCCAAAGTGGGGTTCACAGTCACTAGGGCACGGTGTGACCAGAGGGGGACCAGAGTCACCTGGTCCAGGTGAGGTCCAGTTGTGGAACACAGTCACCGGGTCCCAATTTTGCCCAGTTGAGGACCATGGTCACCAGGTCCAGGTGAGGACCAGATGGGGACTGGGGTACCCAATTCCAAGTGAAGCCCAGGTGGGGACCACAGTCATCAGATCTAGGGTAGTCTCAGGTGCAGACCAGAATCGCCAGGTCCAGGTGAGGTGCAGGTGGCAACCACTCTCACCAGGTCCTGGTGAGGCCCTGGTGGGTACCAGAGTCACGAGGTACATGACAACCTAGAAACACTGCAGCCACCAGGTCCACATGGTGTCCATGTGAGAACTAGAATCACCAGTTACAGGTGAGGATCAGGTGGGGATCCGAGTCACCATATCCAGGTGAGACCCAGGTGGGAAGCAGTGTCACCATGTCCAGGTGTGCCCCAGGTGAAGTCCAGAGTTAATAGGTCCGGCTGGGACACTGATAGTGAACAGTGTAACGATATCCTGATGCTACTCAGGTGGGTACCAGAGACACCAGGTCCTGGTGAGGCCCAGGTGGGACCAGAGACATGAGGTCCAGGTGAGGTCCCGATGGGAACCACAGTCACCAGGTCAGGTGAGGCCATGCTTAGGATCAGAGTCACCAGTTACAGGTGAGGCCCAGGTGGAGCCAGAGTCACCTGGTAGAGAAGAGGCCAAAGTCAGGACCAGAGTTACCAGGATCATGTCAGTCCCAGTGGGAAATAGAGTAACCATGTCTCGATGATGCCCAGGTAGAACCAGAGTCAACAGGTCCAGATGAGGCGCAGGTTGGGAGCATGTTCACTAGGTCCCCGTGAGGCCCAATTCAGGACCAGAGTCACCAGGTCAAGTTGAGGCCTAGAGGGATACCAGATTCACCTAATCTAGGTGACATCCAGATGGGGACCAGAGTCATCATGTCAGGGTGAGGCCCAGAGGGGATCCAGAGTCATCATGTCCAGGTGAGGCTCAGGAGTGGAACAGAGTATCCAGGTCATAGTGGTCCGTAGGTGAGGACCAGAGTCACCAGATCTGGGTGAGGCCCAGTTAGGATCAGAGTCACCAGATCCAGGTGAGGCCAAGAAGGAGTCCACAGCAATCCGTTCAAGGTGGGGTGACAAAGTCACCAGGATGAGGACCAGATGGGGACCAGATGAACCAGGTTCATGTGATTCCCAGGTGGTGACGCGAGTTAGGAGTTCCGGGTGAGGACCATGTAAGGACCAGATTCACCAGGCCCAAGTGAGGCCCACGTGGGGACCTGTGTCACCAGGCATGTGTGAGGCCAAGGTGACAACGCCATTCACCAGGTCCAGGTGAGGCCCACCAGCAGGCCATGCAGAGGAACCATGTCCAGATGATGCCCAGGTAGGGACTAGAATTACCAGGTCCATGTGAGGCCAACCTGCAGGCCATGTGTGGAACCATGTCCCGATGATGCCCAGGTAGAGCCAGAGTTACCAGGTCCAAGTGAGGTCAACCTGCAGGCCATGCAGTGGAACCATGTCCCGATGATGCCCAGGTAGGGACCAGAGTCACCAGGTCCAAATGAGGCCCAGATGGAGCATATTCACTAGGGCCAGGTGAGGCCCAGTTGAGGACCAGAGTCACCAGATCTGGTTGAGGCCGAGAGGGGTACCAGAATCACCTGGTCCAGGTAACATCCAGATGGAGACCAGAGTCACCAGGTCAGGGTTAGGCCCAGAGTGGTTCGAGAGTCCAGAGTCTCATGTCCAGGTGAGGCTAGGTGTGGAACATAGTCACCAGGTACAAATGATGCCCAGGTGAGGACCAGAGTCACCAGGTCTGGGTGCACGCAGATAGGATCAGAGTCACCAGGTCCAGGTGAGGCCATGAAAGAGTCCACAGCAATCAGGTCAAGGTGGGGAACAAAGTCACCAGGACTGAGTGAGGACTAGATGGGGACCGGATTCACCAGGTCCAGGTGAGGCTCAGGTGGTGACCAGAGTCCCCGGGTCTGGGAGAGGACCAGGTAAGGACCAGATTCACCAGGTCCAAGAGGCCCACGTTTAGACCTGAGTCACCAGGTATGGGTGAGGCCCAAGTGGCATCCCCACTAATCAGGTCCATGTGAGGCCAACCTGCAGGCCAAGTCACCCGATTCACGTGAGGCCCTAGTGGGGACTGGAGTCAACAGTTAAATGTGATTGTACAAGAACAACACAGTCACCAGGACCTGGTGTGGTTCATGTCGGAAAGAGAGTCACCAAGTCCAGGTGAGGCCCAGGTGGGGAACAGAGTAACCATGTCCCATTAATGCCAGGTGGGAAAAGAGTCACAAGGTCCAGACGAGGCCTATGTGAGGAGTAGATTCACCAGGTCCTGTTGAGACCCTGTTGAGGACCAGTGTCCCCATCTCCGGGTGTGTCCTAAGGGGGACCAGAGTCACCAGGTTCTGGTGATATCCAGGTGGGGACCAGAGTCACCACGTCAGGGTGTGGCCCAGAGGGGGACAAGAATCACTAGGTCCAGGTGAGGCCCCGATGTGGAACTGAGAAACTAGGTCCCATGATGCCCATAAGAGGACCTGAGTCACCAGGTCCAGGTGAGGTCCCTGTGGGAACCAGTCACCTCGTCCAGGTGTGGCCCAGGTGGGACCACAGTCACCAGGTCCAGGTGAGGCCCAGTTATATAAGAGAGTATCCAGGTCCCAATGATGCCCAGGTAAGGACCAGAGTCAACAGGTGCAGGAGAGGCCCAAATATGGATCAGAGTCATTTTGTTCCAGGTGAGGCCAGATGGAGACCACAGGAACCAGGTCAGGAGAGCCACATATGGAAACCAGAGCCACCGGATCCAGGTGAGGTCCAGGTGGGACCACAGTCACAAGGTCCAGGTGAGGCGCAGGTGGCAACAGGATTCACCAGGTCCAGGTGAGGCCCAGGTCACGACCAGTCACCAGATTCAGGTGAGGACCAGCAAAGGACCAGATTCACCAGGCCCAAGTGAACCCTAAGGGGTGACCAGAGTCACCAGGTAAGGGTGAGGCCCAGAGGGGGAACCAGAGTAACCAGTTTAGTTTGAGGCCCGGAATGGGACCAGAGGTCCCTGGTCCAAATAAGGCCCAGGTGTGGAATAGAGAATCCAGGTCTCAGTGATACCTGGGTGAGTACCAGAGTCACTAGGGCCATGCAGGCCCAGATGAGGAACAGAATCACTAGGTCCTGGTGAAGCATAGAATAAGACCACAGTCAGCAGTATCAGGTGAGCCCCTTGTGGGAACCAGAGCCACTCTATCCAGCTGAGTCCCAGATCCATGTGAGGCCCACGTGTGGACCAGATTCATCAGGTCGAATTGAGTAATAGCTGGGGACAAGAGTCACCAGGTCTGGCTGCGGCCTAGGTGAGGCAAGATTCAGCACTTCTGAGTTAGGTCAAAGTGTGGACGAGAGACACCAGGTCCAGGTGAGGCCATACTAAGGACCAGAGGCACCAGATCCAGGTGAGGTCCATGTTGGAAAGAGAGTCACCAGGTCCAGGAGAGGTCCAGGTGGAGACCAGAGTCACCAGTTCCAGGTGAAGCCCAGGTTGGGACCAGAGTCACTAGGTCCAGATGAGGCCCAGGTGAGGACCACAGTTACCAGGTACAAGTGAGGCCCCGGTGGGGATCAGACGCAACAGGTCCATGTGAGGCCAGCTTGGGGACTATGGTCAACAGGTCTACTTGAGGCCCAGGTGTGGAACACCGTAAGCAGGTTAAGGTGAGTTCCTGGTTGTGAAAAGGGTCACCACGTCCAGGTGAGGCCCAGGTGGGGATCAGTTTCACCAGCTCCATGGGAGGCCCTTGAAAGAACCAGAGTCAACAGTTCGAGGTCAGGCGAAGGTTTCAACCAGGGTCAGCAGGTCCAAGTCAGGCCAAAGAGGATTTCACAGTCACTAGGGCACGGTGAGTCCCAGATGGGGACCACAGTCACCAGGTGCTGATTGAGGCCTAGGTGGGGGGACCAGAGTCATCTGGACCAGTTGAGGCCAAAGTGTGGAGCAAATTTATCATGTCCAGGTGAGACGCAGGTGGGGAACAGAGTAACCATGTCCCATTGATGCCAGGTGGGAAAAGAGTCACAAGGTCCAGACGAGGCCTAAGTGAGGAGTAGATTCACCAGGTCCTGTTGAGGCCCAGCTGAGGACCAGTGTCCCCAGCTCCGGGTGTGTCACACGGTTCTGGTGATATCCAGGTGGGGACCAGAGTCACCAGTCAGGGTGAGGCCCAGACGGGGACGAGAATCACTACGTCCAGGTGAGGCCCCAATGTGGAACTGAGAAACCCGGTCCCATGATGCCCATATGAGGACCTGAGTCACCAGGTCCTGGTGAGTTACCTGTGGGAACCAGTCACCTCGTCCAGGTGAGGCCCATGTGGGACCACAGTCACCAGGTCCAGGTGAGGCCCAGGTATATAAGAGAGTATCCAGGTCCCAATGATGCCCAGGTAAGGACCAGAGTCAACAGGTCCAGGAGAGGCCCAGGTGAGGATCAGAGTTACCAGATACACGTGAGGCCCCGGCGGGGATCAGAGCCAAAAGGTCCATGTGAGGGCGGCTTGTGGACCATGGGCTACAGGTCTACTTGAGGCCCAGGTGTGGAACACAGTAAGCAGGTCCAGGTGAGTCCCCTGTGGTGACAAGAGTCACCACGTCCAGTTGAGGCCCAGTTGGGGACCATGATCACTAGGTACAGGGGAGGCCCTTGAAAGAACCAGAGTCAACAGTTCGAGGTCATGCGCAGGTGGCAACCAGGGTCAGCAGGTCCAAGTCAGGCCAAAGCGGGGTTCACAGTCACTAGGGCACAGTGAGACCCAGAGGGGGACCAGAGTCACGTGATCCAGGTGAGTTCCAGTTGTGGAACACAGTCACCGGGTCCCAATTTTGCCCAGTTGAGGACCATTGTCAACAGGGCCAGGTGAGGCCCAGATGGGGACCGGAGTCCCCAAAATCCAGGTGAAGCGCAGGTGGGGACCACAGTCACCAGATCCAGGGTATTCTGAGGTGCAGACCAGAATCACCAGGTCCTGGTGAGGTGCAGGTGGGAACCACACTCACCAGGTCCCGGTGAGGCCCTGGTGCGGACCAGAGTCACGAGGTACATGAGAAGCTTGAAACACTGCAGCCACCAGGTCCATATGATGTCCATGTGGGAACGAGAATCACCAGTTATAGGTGAGGACCAGGTGGGGATCTGACTCACCATGTCCAGGTGAGACCCAGGTGGGAACCAGTGTCACCATGTCCAGGTGTGGCCCAGGTGAAGGCCAGAGTAAATAGGTCCAGCTGGGTCACTGTTATTGAACAGTGTAACCATATCCTGATGCTTCCGAGGTGGGTACCGAGACACCAGGTCCTGTTGAGGCCCAGTTGGGACCAGAGACATGAGGTCCAGGTGAGGTCCCGATGGGAACCACAGTCACCAGGTCAGGTGAGGCCATGCTTAGGATCAGAGTCACCAGTTACAGGTGAGGCCCAGGTGGAGCCAGAGTCACCTGGTACAGAAAAAGCCAAAGTCAGGACCAGTGTTACCAGGATCAGGTCAGACCCAGTGGGGAATAGAGTAACCATGTCCCGATGATGCCCATGTAGAACCAGAGTCAACATGTCCAGATGAGGCGCAGGTGGGGAGCATATACACTAGGTCCCGGTGAGGCCCAGTTGAGGACCAGAGTCACCAGGTCCAGTTGAGGCCTAGACGGGTACCAGATTCACCTGGTCTGGTGACATCCAGATGGGGACCACAGTCACCAGATCTGGTTGAGTCCTAGAGGGGTACCAGAATCACCTGGTGCAGGTGACATCCAGATGGGTCCAGAGTCACCAGGTCAGGGTGAGGCCCAGAGACGTTCCAGTGTCATCATGTGCAGGTGAGGCTCCGGTGTGGAAGAGAGTATCCAGGTCATATGTCCACAGGTGAGGACCAGAGTTACCAGGCCTGGTTGAGGCCCAGTTAGGATCAGAGTCAGCAGTTCCAGGTGAGGTCAAGAAGGAGTCCACAACAATCAGGTCCAGGTGGGGAACAAAGTCACCAGGACTGGGTTAGGCCGAAGGGGACCAGATTCACCAGGTCCAGGTGAGGCCCAGGTGGTGACCAGAGTCCCCATGTCTGGGAGAGGACCAGGTAAGGACCAGATTCACCAGGTCCAAGAGGCCCACGTGGGGACCGGAGTCACCAGGTATGATTGAAGCCCAGGTGGCAACCCCACTCACCATGTCCAGGTGAGGTCAACCTGCAGGCCAGAGTCACCAGATCCAGGTGAGGCCCTAGTGGAGACCGGAGTCACCAGGTAAATGTGAGTTCCAAGAACCCCACAGTCACCAGGTCCAGGTGTGGTTCCTGTGGGAACGAGAGTCACCAGGTCCAGGTGAGACACAGGTGGGGACCAGTCACCAGGTCCAGATTGAGGCCTAGGTGGGGGGACCAGAGTCATCAGGACCAGTTGAGGCCAAAGTGTGGAGCCAAGTTATCATGTCCAGGTGAGGCCCAGGTGGGGAAAAGAGTAACCATGTCCCATTGATGCCAGGTGAGAAAAGAGTCACAAGGTCCAGATGAGGCCTAAGTGAGGAGTAGATTCACCAGGTCCTGTTGAGGCCCAGTTGAGGACCAGTGTCCCCAGCTCCGGGTGAGTCCCAGAGGGGGACCAGAGTCACCCGGTTCTGGTGATATCCAGGTGGGGTCCAGAGTCCACAGGTCAGGGTGAGAACCATAATGGGACGAGAATCACTAGGTCCAGGTGAGGCCCCGATGTGGAACTGAGAAACCAGGTCCCATGATGCCCATATGAGGACCTGAGTCCCAGGTACATGTGAGGTCCATGTGAGGACCAGATTCATCAGGTCGAATTGAGGAATAGCTAGGGACAAGAGTCACCAGGTCTGGGTGGGTAATAGGTGGGGCAAGATTCAGCAATTCTGAGTTAGATCAAAGTGGGCAAGAGAGGGGTTCCCTAGGTGGCGCAGTGGTTTGGCGCCTGCCTTTGGCCCAGGGCGCGATCCTGGAGACCTGGGATCGAATCCCACATCAGGCTTCCTGTGCATGGAGCCTGCTTCTCCCTCTGCCTGTGTCTCTGCCTCTCTCTCTCTCTGTGACTATCATAAATAAATAAAATTAAAAAAAAAGTGGGCAAGAGAGACACCAAGCCCAGGAGAGGTCCAATTTGGGACCAGAGTCACCAGATCCAGGTGAAGCCAAGGTGGGGACCAGAGTCACTAGGTCCAGATGAGGCCCAAATGAGGACCAATGTTACCAGGTACACGTGATGCCCCGGTGGGAATCAGAGGCACAGGTCCATATGAGGCCGGCTTCAGTACCATGGTCAACAGGTCTCCTTGAGGCCCAGATGTGGAACACAGTAACCAGGTCCAGGTGAGTCCCCGGTGGTGACAAGAGTCCCCACGTCCAGATGAGTCCCAGGGGGTGACCAGGATCACCAGGTACAGGGGAAGCCCTTGAATGAACCAGAGTCAACAGTTCGAGGTCAGGCGCAGGTGGCAACCAGGGTCAGCAGGTCCAAGTCAGGCCAAAGTGGGGTTCACAGTCACTAGAGCATGGTGAGACCCAGAGGGGGACCAGAGTCACCTGGTCCAAGTGAGGTCCAGGGGTGGAACACAGTCACCGGGTCCCAATTTTGCCAGTTGTGGACCATGGTCAACAGGGCCAGGTGAGGCCCAGGTTGGGGATCCTCAATCTGGATCAGAGTAACCAGTTCCAGTTGAGGCTAAGAAGGAGTCCACAGCAATCAGGTCCAGATTGACGCCTAGGTCGGGGGATCAGAGTCATCAGGACCAGTTGAGGCCAAAGTGTGGAGCAAACTTATCATGTACAGGTGAGGCCCAGGTGGGGAACAGACAAACCATGTCCCATTGATGCCAGGTGGGAAAAGAGTCAGAAGGTCCAGACGAGGCCTAAGTGAGGAGTAGATTCACCAGGTCGTGTTGAGGCCCAGTTGAGGACCAGTGTCCCCAGCTCCGGGTGAGACCCAGAGGAGGACCAGAGTCACCCGGTTCTGCTGATATCCAGGTGGGGACCAGAGTCACCACGTCAGGGTGAGAACCATAATGGGACGAGAATCACTAGGTCCAGGTGAGGCCCCGATATGGAACTGAGAGACCACGTCACATGATGCACATATGAGGACCTGAATCACCAGGTCCAGGTGAAATCCTTGTTGGAACCAGTCACCTCGTCCTGGTGAGCCCCAGGTGGGACCACAATCACTAGGTCAAGGTTTGGCCCAGGTATATAAGAGAGTATCCAGGTCCCAATGATGCCCAGGTAAGGACCAGAGTCAACAGGTCCAGGAGAGACCCAAATATGGATCACAGTCATTGTGTTCCAGGTGAGGCCACATGGAGACCACAGGAACCAGGTCCAGGAGAGCCCCATATGGGAACCAGAGCCACCAGATCCAGGGGAGGTCCAGGTTGGACCACAGTCACAAGGTCCAGGTGAGGCGCAGGTGTCAAGAGGATACACCAAGTCCACGTGGGGCCCAGGTGACGACCAGTCAGCAGATCCAGGTGCGGACCAGCTAAGGACCAGACTCACCAGGCCCAAGTGAAGCCCAAGGGGTGACCGGAGTCACCAGGTAAGGGTGAGGCCCAGAGGGGAAACCAGAGTAACCAGTTTAGTTTGAGGACCAGAATGGGACCAGAGGTCCCTGGACAAAGTGAGGCCAAGTTGAAGAATAGAGTATCCAGGTCCCAATGATGCCTGGGTGAGGACCAGAGTCACTAGGGCCATGTATGCCCAGATGGGGAACAGAATCACTAGGTCCTGGTGAGGCATAGAAGAAGACCACAGTCAACAGTATCAGGTGAGCCCCTTGTGGGAACCAGAGCCATTCTATCCAGCTGAGTCCCAGGTCCATGTGAGGCCCACGTGAGGACCAGATTCATCAGGTCGAATTGAGGCATAGCTGGGGACTAGAGTCACCAGGTCTGGGTGCGGCCTAGATGGGTCAAGATTCAGCAGTTCTGAGTTAGGTCAAAGTGGGGAAGAGAGACACCAGGTCCAGGTGAGGCCAAACTGAGGACCAGAATCACCAGATCCAGGTGAGTTCCAGGTGGGGACCAGAGTCACCAGATCCAGGTGAAGCCCAGGTGGGGACCAGAGTCACCAGTTCCAGATGAGGCCCAGGTGAGGACCAGAGTTACCAGGTACACGTGAGGCCCGGGTGGGGATCAGAGGCAACAGGTCCATATGAGGCCGGCTTGGGGACCATGGTCAACAGGTCTACTTGAGGCCCAGGTTTGGAACACAGTAAGGAGGTCCAGGTGAGTCCCCATTGGTGACAGGAGTCACCACGTCCAGGTGTGGCCCAGGTCCGACCAGGATCACCAGGTCCAGGGAAGGCCCTTGAAAGACCCAGAGTCAACAGTTCGAGGTCAGGAGCAGGTGGCAACCAGGGTCAGCAGTTCCAAGTCAGGCCAAAGTGGATTTCACAGTCACTAGAGCATGGTGAGACCCAGAGTGGGACCAGAGTCACCTGGCCCAGGTGAGGTCCAGTTGTGTTACACAGTCCCCGGGTCCCAATTTTGCACAGTTGTGGACCATGGTCAACAGGGCCAGGTGAGGACCAGATGGGGACCGGAGTCCACAAATCCAGGTGAAGCCCAGGTGGGGACCACAGTCACCAGATCCAGGGTAGTCTCAGGTGCAGACCAGAATCACCAGGTCCATGTGAGGTGCAGGTGGCAACCACACTCACCCGGTCCCGGTGAGGCGCCGGCGGGGACCAGAGACACGAGGTACATGAGAAGCTAGAAACACTGCAGCCACCAGGTCCACATGATGTCCATGTGGGAACGAAAATCACCAGTTACAGGTGAGGACCAGGTGGGGATCCGACTCACCATGTCCATGTGAGACCCAGGTGGGAACCAGTGTCACCATGTCCAGGTGTGCCCCAGGTGAAGACCAGAGTTACTAGGTCCGACTGGATGAGTATTAGTGAACAGTATAACCATAACCTGATGCTACCCAGGTGGGTACCAGAGACACCAGGTCCTGGTGAGGCCCAGGTGTAATCGGAGACATGAGGTCCAGGTGAGGTCCTGATGGGAACCACAGTCACCAGGTCAGGTGAGGCCATGCTTAGGATCAGAGTCACCAGGTACAGGTGAGGCCCAGGTGGAGCCAGAGTCAACTGGTACAGAAGAGGCCACAGTCAGGACCAGAGTTACCAGGATCAGGACAGACCCAGTGGTGAATAGAGTATCCATGTCCCGATAATGCCCAGGTAGAACCAGAGTGACCAGGTCCAGATGAGGCGCAGGTGGGGAGCATGTTCACTAGGTCCCGGTGAGGCCCAGTTGAGGACCAGAGTCACCAGGTCAAGTTGAGGCCTAGAGGGGTACCAGATTCACCTGGTCTAGGTGACATCCGGATGGGGTCCAGTGACACCATGTCAGGCTGAGGCCCAGAGGGGATCCAGAGTCATCATGTCCAGGTGAGGCTCAGGTGTGGAACACAGTCTCCAGGTCATAATGGTCTACAGGTGAGGACCAGAGTCACCAGTTCTGGGTGAGGCCCAGTTAGGATCAGAGTCACCAGTTCCAGGTGAGGCCAAGAAGGAGTCCACAGCAATCAGGCCCAGGTGGGGAATAAAGTCAACAGGACTGGATGAGGCCCAGATGGGGACCAGATTCACCAGGCCCAGGTGATTCCCAGGTGGTGACCAGTGTTACCAGTTCCGGGTAGGACCAGGGAAGGACCAGATTCACCAGGTCCAAGTGAGGCCCACGTGTGGACCTGGGTAACCAGGCATGGTTGAGGCCCAGGTGACATCACCACACACCAGGTCCAGGTGAGTCCAACCTGGAAGCCATGCAGATGAACCATGTCCCGCGATGCCCCTGTAGGGACTAGTGTTACCAGGTCCAGGTGAGGCCAACCTGCAGGCCATGCACTGGAACCATGTCCCGATGGTGCCCAGGTAAGGACCAGACTTACCAGGTCCAGGTGAGGACAACCTGCAGGTCAAGCAGTGGAACCATGTCCCGATGATGCCCAGGTAGGGACCAGAGTTACCAGCACTAGGTGAGGCCAACCTGCAGGCCATGCACTGGAACCATGTCCCGATGGTGCCCAGGTAGGGAAAAGACTTACCAGGTCCAGGTGAGGCCAACCTAAAGGCCACGAGTGGAACCATGTCCCGATGATGCCCAGGTAGGGACCAGAGTTACCAGCACTAGGTGAGGCCAACCTGCAGGCCATGCAGTGGAACCATGTCCCGATGATGCCCAGGTAGGGACCAGAGTCACCAGGTCCAAATGAGGCCCAGATGGAGCATATTCACTAGGTCCAGGTGAGGCCCAGTTGAGGACCAGAGTCACCAGATCTGGTTGAGTCCCAGAGGGGTACCAGAATCACCTGGTCAAGGTGACATCCAGATGGGGACCAGAGTCACCAGGTCAGGGTGAGGAGCAGAGGGGTTCCAGAGTCATCATGTCCAGGTGAGACTCAGGTGTAGAACAGAGTCACCAGGTACCAGTGATGCCCAGATGAGGACCAGAGTCACCAGATCTGGGTAACGCGCAGATAGGATCAGAGTCACCAGTTCCAGGTGAGGCCAAGATACTGTCCACAGCAATCAGGTCCAGAGGGGGAACAAAGTCACCAGGACTGGGTGAGGCCCAGATGGGGACCAGATTCACCAGGTGCAGGTGAGGCGAGGTGTTGACCGGAGCTGGGAGAGGACCAGGTAAGGACCAGTTTCACCAGGTCCAAGAGGCCCACGTGTGGACCTGAGTCACCAGGTATGGGTGAGGCCCAGGTGGCAACCCCACTCACCAGGTCCAGGTGAGGCCAACCTGCAGGACAGAGTCACCAGATCCACGTGAGGCCTAGTGGGGACCGGAGTCACAAGGTAAATGTGACTCTACAAGAAGACCACAGTCACCAGGTCCAGGTGTGGTTCATGTGGGAACGAGAGTCACCAGGTCCAGGTGAGATCCAGGTGGGGACCACAGTCACCGGGTCCAGATTGAGGCCTAGGTGGGGGGACCAGAGTCATCAGGACCAGTTGAGGCCAAAGTGTGGAGCAAAGTTATCATGTCCAGGTGATTCCCAGGTGGGGAACAGAGTAATCATGTCCCATTGATGCCAGGTGGGAAATGAGTCACAAGGTCCAGACGAGGCCTAAGTGTGAGTAGATTCACCAGGTCCTTTTGAGGCCCAGTTGAGGGCCAGAGTCCCCAGCACCGGGTGAGTCCCAGAGGGGGACCAGAGTCACCCTGTTCTGGTGATATCCAGGTGGGGACCTGAGTCACAACGTCAGGGTGAGGCCTAGAGGGGGACGAGAATCACTATGTCCAGGTGAGGCCCCGATGTGGAATTGAGAAACCAGGTCCCATGTTGCCCATATGAGGACCTGAGTCACCATGTCCAGATGAGTTCCATGTGGGAACCAGTCACCTCGTCCCGGTGAGGCCCAGGTGAGACCACAGTCACCAGGTCCAGGTGAGCACCTTCTGGGAACCAGAGCCACTCTATCCAGCTGAGTCCCAGGTCCATGTGAGGCCCACGTGAGGACCAGATTCATCAGGTCGAATTGAGGCATAGCTGGGGACAAGAGTCAACAGGTGTGGGTGCGGCCTAGGTTGGGCAAGATTCAGCCGTTCTGAGTTAGGTCAAAGTGGGAACGAGAGACACCAGGTCCAGGTGAGGCCAAAATGTGTACCAGAGTCACCAGATCCAGGTGAGGTCCATGTTGGAAAGAGAGTCACCAGGTCCAGGAGAGGTCCAGGTGGGGACCGGATTCACCAGATCCAGGTGAAGACCAGGTGGGGACCAGTTCACCAGGTCCAGGGGAGGCCCTTGAAAGAACCAGAGTCAACAGTTCGAGGTCAGGCGCAGGTTTCAACCAGGGTCAGCAGGTCCCAATCAGGCCGAAGAGGGGTTCACAGTCACTAGGGCATGGTGAGACCCAGAGGGGGACCAGAGTCACCTGGTCCAGGTGAGGTCCAGATGTGGAACACAGTCACCGGGTCCCAATTTTGCTCAGTTGAGGACCATGGTCAACAGGGCCAGGTGAGGCCCAGATGGGGATCGGAGTCCACAAATCCAGGTGAAGCCCAGGTGGGGACCACAGTCACCAGATCCAGGGTAGTCTCAGGTGCAGACCAGAATCACCAGGTCCAGGTGAGGTGCAGGTTGCAACCACACTCACCAGATCCCGGTGAGGCCCTGGTGGGGACCTGAGTCACGAGGTACATGAGAAGCTAGAAACACTGCAGCACCAGGTGAACATGATGTCCATGCTGGAATGAGAATCACCAGTTACAGGTGAGGACCAGGTGGGGATCCGACTCACCATGTCCAGGTGAGACCCAGGTTGGTACCAGTGTCACCATGTCCAGGTGTGGCCCAGGTGAAGACCAGAGTTAATAGGTCTGGCTGGGTCACTATTAGTGAACAGTGTAACCATATCCTGATTCTACCCAGGTGGGTACCAGAGACACCAGGTCCTGGTGTGGCCCTGGTGGGACCAGAGACACGAGGTCCAGGTGAGGTCCCGATGGGAACCACAGTCACCAGGTCACGTGAGGCCATGCTTTGGATCAGAGTCACCAGTTACAGGAGAGGCCCAGGTGGAGCCAGAGTCACCTGGTACAGAAGAGGCAAAAGTCAGGACGAGAGTTACCGGATCAGGTCAGTCCCAGTGTGGAATAGAGTAACCATGTCCCGATGATGCCCAGGTAGAACCAGAGTTACCAGGTGCAGATGAGGTGCAGGTGGGGAGCATATTCACTAGGTCCCGGTTAGGCCCAGTTGAGGACCAGAGTCACCAGGTCTAGTTGAGGCCTAGAGGCGTACCAGTTTCACCTGGTCTACGTGACATCCATATGGGGACCAGAGTCACCATGTCAGGCTGAGGCCCAGAGGGGATCCAGAGTCATCATGTCCAGGTGAGGCTCAGGTGTGGAACAGAGTATCCAGGTCATAATGGTCCACAGGTGAGGACCAGAGTCACCAGATCTGGGTGAGGCCCAGTTAGGAACAGAGTCACTAGTTCCAGGTGAGGGCCAAGAAGGAGTACACAGCAATCAGGTCCAGGTCGGAACAAAGTCACCTGGACTGGATGAGGCCCAATGGGGACCAGAATCACAATGTCCAGGTGATTCCCAGGTAATGACCAGAGTTACCAGTTCCGGGTGAGGACAAGGGAAGGACCAGATTCACCAGGTCCACGTGAGGCCCACGTTGGGACCTGTGTCACCAGGCATGGGTGAGTCTCAGGTGACAACCCCACTCACTAGGTCCAAGTGACGCCAACCTACAGGCCATGCCGAGGAACCATGTCCCGATGATGCCCAGGTGGGGTCTAGAGTTATCCGGTCCAGGTGAGGCACAACTGCAGGCCATGCAGGGGAACCATATCCCGGTAATGTTGAGGTAGGGAACAGAATCACCATGTCCAAATGAGGCCCAGATGGAGCATATTCACTAGGTCTAGGTGAGGCCCAGTTGAGGACCAGAGTCACCAGATCTGGTTGAGCCCTATAAGGGTACCAGAATCACCTGGTCCTGGTGACATCCAGATGGGGACCAGAGTCACCAGGTCAGGGTGAGGCCCAGAGGGGTTCCAGAGTCATCATGTCCAAGTGAGACTCAGGTGTGTAACAGAGTCACCAGGAACCAATGATGCCCAGTTGAGGACCAGATTCACCAGGTCTGGGTGACGTGCAGATAGGATCAGAGTCACCAGTTCCAGGTGAGGCCAAGAAGGAGTCCACAGCAATCAGGTCCAGGTGGGGAACAAAGTCACCAGGACTGGGTGAGGCCCAGATGGGGACCAGAATCACTGGGTCCAGGTGAGGCCCAGGTGGTGACCAGACTCCCCGGGTCTAGGAGAGGACCAGGTAAGGACCAGATTCACCAGGTAGAAGAGGCCCACGTGGGGACCTGACTCACCAATTATGGGTGAGGCCCAGGTGGCAACCCCACTCACCAGGTCCAGGTGAGGCCAACCTGCAGGCCAGAGTCACCAGATCCAAGTGAGGCCCTAGTGGGTACCGGAGTCAACAGGAAAATGTGAGTCTACAAGAACACCACAGTCACGAGGTGCAGGTCTGGTTCATGTGGGAACGAGAGTCACCAGGTCCAGGTGAGACCCAGGTGGGGACCACAGTCACCAGGTGCACATTGAGGCCTAGGTGGGGGCACCAGAGTCATCAGGACCAGTTGAGGCCAAAGTGTGGAGCAAAGTTATCACGTCAAGGTGAGGCCCAGGCGGGGAACAGAGTAACCATGTCCCATTGATGCCAGGTGGGAAAAGAGTCACAAGGTCCAGACGAGGCCTAAGTGAGGAGTAGATTCACCAGGTCCTGTTGAGTCCCAGCTGAGGACTAGTGTCCCCAGCTCCGGGTGATCCCAGAGGGGGACCAGAGTCACCCGGTTCTGGTGATATCCAGGTGGGGACCAGAATCACCACGTCAGGGTGAGGCCCAGAGGGGGACGAGAATCACTAGGTCCAGGTGAGGCCCCGATGTGGAACTGAGAAAACAGGTCCCATGATGCACATATGAGGACCTGATTCACCAGGCCCAGGTGAGGTCCCTGTGGGAACCAATCACCTCCTCCAGGTGAGGCCCAGGTGGGACCACAATCAACAGGTCCAGGTGAGGCCCAGGTATATAAGAGAGTATCCAGGTCCCAATGATGCCCAGGTAAGGACCAGAGTCAACAGATCCATGAGAGGCCCAAATATGGATCAGAGTCATTGTGTTCCAGGTGAGGGCAGATGGAGACCACAGGAACCAGGTCCAGGAGAGCCCCATATGGGAACCAGAACCACCAGATCCAGGTGAGGTCCAGGTGGGACCACAGTCACAAAGTCCAGGTGAGGCGCAGGTGTCACAGGATTCACCAAATCCAGGTGAGGCCCAGGTGGCACCCATTCACCAGATCCAGGTGCGGACCAGCGAAGGACCAGATTCACCAGGCCCAAGTGAAGCCTAAGGGGTGACCAAAGTCAGACGGTAAGGGTGAGTCCCAGAGGGGGAACCAGAGTAACCAGTTATTTTGAGGCCCAGAATGGGATCAGAGGTCCCTTGTCAGTGTGAGGCCCAGTTGTGGAATAGAGTATCCAGGTCCCAATGATGCCTGGGTGTGGACCAGAGTCACAAGCGCCATGCAGGCCCAGATGGGGAACAGAATCACTAGGTCCTGGTGAGGCATAGAATAAGACCACAGTCCCCAGTATCTGGTGAGCCCCTTGTGGGAACCAGAGCCACTCTATGCAGCTGACCCAGGTACATGTGAGGCCCACGTGAGGACCAGATTCATCAGGTCGAATTGAGGCATAGCTGGGGACAAGAGCCACCAGGTCTGGGTGCGGCCTAGGTGGGGCAAGATTCAGCAGTTCTGAGTTAGGTCAAAGTGCGGACGAGAGACACCAGGTCCAGGTGAGGCCAAACTGAGGCGCAGAGTCACCAGATCCAGGTGAGGTACATGTTGGAAAGAGAGTCACCAGGTCCAGGACAGGCCCAGGTGGGGACCAGAGTCACCAGATCCAGGTGAAGTCCAGGTGGGGACCAGAGTCACCAGATCCAGGTGAAGCCCAGGTGGGGACCAGAGTCACTAGGTCCAGATGAGGCCTAGGTGAGGGCCTGAGTTACCAGGTACACGTGAGGCCCCGGTGGGGATCAGAGGCAACAGGTCCTTGTGAGGCCGGCTTGGGGACCATGGTCAACAGGTCTACATGAGGCCCAGGTGTGGAACACAGTAAGCAGGTCCAGGTGAGACCCCGGTGGTGACAAGAGTCACCAAGTCCAGGTGTAGCCCAGGTGGGGACCTGTGTCACCAGGTATGGGTGAGGCCCAGGTGGCAACCCCACTCACCAGGTCCAGGTGAGGCCAACCTGTAGGCAAAGTAGAGGAACCGTGTTCCCATGTTGCCCAGGTAGGGACCAGAGTTACCAGGTCCAGGTCAGGCCAACCTGCAGGCCATGCAGAGGAACCATGTCCCGATGATGCCCACCTAGGGACTAGAGTTACCAGGTCCAGGTGAGGCCAACCTGCAGGCCATGCAGTGGAACCATGTCCTGATGATGCTGAGGTAGGGACAATATTTACCAGGTCCAGGTGAGGCCAACCTGCAAGTCATGCAGTGGAACTATGTCCCGATGATGCCCAGGTAGGGACCAGAGTCACCTGGTCCTAATTAGGCCAGATGGAGCATATTCACTAGGTCCAGGTGAGGCCCAGTTGAGGACCAGAGTCACCAGATCTTGTTGAGTCCTAGAGGGGTACCAGAATCACCTGGTCCAGGTGACATCCAGATAGGGACCAGAGTCACCAGGTCAGGATGAGGCCCAGAGAGGTTCCAGAGTCATCATGTCCAGGAGAGTCTCAGGTGTGGAACAGAGTCACCAGGTACCAAAGATGCCCAGCTGAGGACCAGAGTCACCAGGTCTGAGTATTGCGCAGATAGGATCAGAGTCACCAGTTCCAGGTGAGGCCAAGAAAGAGTCCACAGCAATCAGATCCAGGTGGGGAACAAAGTCACCAGGACTGGGTGAGGCCCAGATGGGGACCAGATTCACCAGGTCCAGGTGAGGCCCAGGTGGTGACCAGAGACCCCGGGGCTGGGAGACGACCAGGTAAGGACCAGATTCACCAGGTCCAAGAGACCCAATCGGGTACCTGTGTCCCCAGGTACGGGTGAGGCACAGGTGGCAACCACACTCACCAGGTCCAGGAGAAGCCATCCATCGCGCCATGCAGAGGAACCGTGTCCCGATGATGTACATGTAGGAACCAGAGTAACCAGGTCCAGGTGATGCCAACCTGCAGGCCATGCAGTGGAACCATGTCCTGATGATGCCCAGGGAGGGACCAGAGTCACCAGGTCCAAATGAGGCCCAGATGGAGCATATTCACTACGTCCAGGTGAGGCCCAGTTGAGGACCACAGTCACCAGATCTGGTTGAGGCCCAGAGGGGTACCAGAATCACCTGGTCAAGGTGACATCCAGATGGGGACCAGAGTCACCAGGACAGGGTGAGGCCCAGAGAGGATCCAGAGTCATCATGTCCAGGTGATGCTCAGGTGTGGAACTGAGTCACCAGGTACCAATGATGCCCAGATGAGGGCCAGAGTCACCAGATCTGGGTGACGCGCTGATAGGATCAGAGTCACCAGTTCCAGGTGAGGCAAAGAAAGAGTCCACAGGAATCAGTTCCAGGTGGGGAACAAAGTAAACAGGACTGGGTGAGGCCCAGATGGGGACGAGTTCACCTTGTCCAAGTGAGGCCCAGGTGATGACCAGAGTCCCCAGGTTGGGAGAAGATGAGGTAAGGACCAGATTCACCAGGTCCAAGAGGCCCACGTGGGGACCTGTGTCACCAGGTATGGGTGAGCCACAGGTGGCAATCCCACTCACCAGTTCCAGGTGAGGCCAACCTGCAGGCCATGTACGGAACCATGTCCCGATGATGCCCAGGTAGGGACGACGGTCACCAGGTCCAAATGAGCCCCAGATGGAGCATATTCACAAGGTCCAGGTGAAGCCCAATTGAGGACCAGAGTCACCAGATCTGTTTGAGGCCTAGAGGGGTACCAGAGTCACCTGGTCCAGGTTACATCCTAATGGGGACCAGAGTCACCAAGTCAGGGTGAGGCCAAGAGAGGTCCAGAGTCATCATCCAGGTGAGGCTCAGGTGTGGAAAGAGTCACCATGTACCAATGATGCCCAGGTGAGGACCAGAGTCACCATGTCTGGGTGACACTCAGATAGGATCAGAGTCACCAGTTCCAGGTGAGGACAAGAAAGAGTCCACAGCAATCAGGTCCAGGTGCGGAACAAATTCACCAGGACCGGGTGAGGCCCAGATGGGGACCAGATTCACCAAGTCCAGGAGAGGCCCAGGTGGTGACCAGAGTCCCCGGGTCTGGGAGAGGACCAGGTAAGTAACAGACTCACCAGGTCGAAGAGGATCACGTGGAGACCTGAGTCACCAGGTATGGGTGAGGCCCAGGTGGCAACCCCACTCACCAGGTCCAGGTGAGGCCAACATGCAGGCCAGAGTCACCAGATCCAGGTGAAGCCCTAGTGGGGACCGGAGTCACCAGGTAAATGTGAGTCTACAAGAACACCACAGGCACCAGGTCCAGGTGTTGTTCATCTGGGAACGAGAGTCACCAGGTCCAGGTGAGCCCCAGGTGGAGCCAGAGTCACCTGGTACATAAGAGGCCAAGGTCAGGACCAGAGGTACCAGGATCAGGTCAGGCCCAGTGGGGAATAGAGCAACCATTTCCCGAGGATGCACAGGTAAAACCATAGTCACCATGCCCAGATGCGGCGCAGGTGGGGAACATGTTCACTAGGTCCCCGTGAGGACCCGTTGAGACCCAGAGTCACCAGGTCAATTTGAGGCCTAGAGGGGTACCAGATTCACCTGGTCTAGGTGACATCCAGATGGGGACCAGAGTCACCATGTCAGGCTGAGGCCCAGAGGGGATCCAGTGTCATCATGTCCAGGTGAGGCTCACGTGTGGAACAGAGTATCCAGGTCATAATGGTCCACAGGTGAGGACCAGAGTCACCAGATCTGGGTGAGGCCCAGTTAGGATCAGAGTCACCAGTTCCAGTTGAGGCCAAGAAGGAGTCCACAGCAATCAGGTCCAGGTGGGGAACAAAGTCACCAGGACTGGGTGAGGCCCAGATGGGGACCAGATTCACCAGGTCCAGGTGAAACCCAGGTGGTGACCAGAGTCCCCGGGTCTAGGAGAGGACCAGGTAAGGACCAGATTCACCAGGTAGAAGAGGCGCACGTGGGGACCTGAGTCACCAATTATGGGTGAGGCCCAGGTGGCAACCCCACTCACCAGGTCCAGGTGAGGCAAACATGCAGGCCAAAGTCACGAGATCCACGTGAGGCCCTAGCGGGGACCAGAGTCACCATGTAAATGTGAGTCTACCAGAACACCACAGTCACCAGGTCCAGGTGTGGTTCATGTGGGAACTTAGTCAACAGGTCCAGGTAAGACCCAGGCGGGGACCACAGTCATCAGGTCCAGATTGAGTCCTAGGTGGGGGGACCAGAGTCATTAGGACCAGTTGAGGCCAAAGTGTTGAGCAAAGTTATCATGTCCAGATGAGGCCCAGGTGGGGAAGAGAGTAACCATGTCCCATTGATGCCAGGTGGGAAAAGAGTCACAAGGTCCAGAAGAGGCCTAAGTGAGTAGTAGATTCACCACTTCCTGTTGATGCCCAGTTGAGCACCAGAGTCCCCAGCTCTGGGTGAGTCCCAGAGGGGGACCAATGTCACCCGGTTCTGGTGATATCCAGGTGGGGACCAGAGTCACCATGTCAGGGTGAGGCGCAGAGGGGGACGAGAATCACTAGGTCCAGGTGAGGCCCCGATGTGGAACTGAGAAACCAGGTCCCATGATGCCCATATGAGGACCTGAGTCACCAGGTCGAGGTGAGTTCCCTGTGGGAACCAGTCACCTCATCCAGGTGAGGCCCAGGTGGGACCACAGTCACCAGGTCCAGGTGAGGCCCAGGTATATAAGAGAGTATCCATGTCCCAATGATGCCCAGGTAAGGACCTGAGTCAACAGGTCCAGGAGAGGCCCAAATATGGATCAGAGTCATTGTGTTCCAGGTGAGGTCAGATGGAGACCACAGGAACCAGGTCAAGGAGAGCCCCATATGGGAACCAGAGCCACCAAATCCAGGTGAGGTCGACGTGGGACCACAGACTCAAGTTCCAGGGGAGGGGCAGGTGGCAACAGGATTCACCAAGTCCAGGTGAGGCCCAGGTAGTGAGCAGTCACCAGATCCAGGTGCGGACCAGCTAAGGACCAGATTCACCAGGCTCAAGTGAAGCCCAAGGGGTGACCAGAGTCACCAGGTAAGGGTGAGGCCCAGAGGGGGAACCAGAGTAACCAGTTTAGTTTGAGGCCCAGAATGGGACCAGAGGTCCCTGGTCAAAGTGAGGCCCAGGTGTGGAATAGAGTATCCAGGTCCAATGATGCCTGGGTGTGGACCAGAGTCACTAGGGCCATGCAGGCCCAGATGGTGTACAGAATCACTAGGTCCTGGTGAGGCATAGAATAAGACCACAGTAAGCAGTATCAGGTGAGCCCCTTGTGGAAACCAGAGGCACTCTATCCAGCTGAGTCCCAGGTCCATGTGAGGCCCACGTGAGGACCAGATTCATCAGGTCGAATTGAGGCATAGCTGGGGACAAGAGTCACCAGGTCTGGGTGCGGCCCAGGTGGGGCAAGATTCAGCAGTTCTGAGTTAGGTCAAAGTGGGGACGGGAGACACCAGGTCCAGGTCAGGCCAAACTGAGGACAAGAGTCATTGGTCCAAGTGAGGTCCAGTTGTGGAACACAGTCACCGGGTCCCAATTTTGCCCAATTGAGGTCCATGGTCAAAAGGGCCAGGTGAGGCCCAGACGGGGACCGGAGTCCCCAAATCCAGGTGAAGCACAGGTGGGGACCAGAGTCACTAGCTCCAGATGAGGCCCAGGTGAGGACCAGAGTTACCAGGTACAAGTGAGGCCCCGGTGGGGATCAGAGGCAACAGGTCCATGTGAGGCCAGCTTGGGGACTATGGTCAACAGGACTACTTGAGGCACAGGTGTGGAACACCGTAAGCAGGTCCAGGTGAGTCCCTCGTTGTGACAAGAGTCACCACGTCCAGGTGAGGCCCAGGTGGGGACCAGGTTCACCAGGTCCACGGGAGGCCCTTGAAAGAACCAGATTCAAAAAAAAAAAAAAAAAAAAAAAAGAACCAGATTCAACATTTCGAGGTCAGGCGCAGGTTTCAACCAGGGTCAGCAGATCCAAGTCAGGCCAAAGAGGAGTTCACAGTCACTAGGGCACGGTGAGACCCAGAGAGGGACCAGAGTCAACTGGTCCAGGTGAGGTCCAGTTGTGGAACACAGTCACCGGTCCCAATTTTGCCCAGTTGAGGAACATGGTCAACAGGGCCAGGTGAGGCCCAGATGGGGATCGGAGTCCCCAAATCAAGGTGATGCCCAGGTGGGGACCACAGTCACCAGATCCAGGGTAGTCTCGGGTGCAGACCAGAATCACCAGGTCCAGGTGAGGTGCAGGTTGCAACCACACTCACCAGGTCCCGGTGAGGCCCTGGTGGGGACCAGAGTCACGAGGTACATGAGAAGCTAGAAACACTGCAGCCACCAGTTCCACATGGTGTCCATGTGGGAATGAGAATCACCAGTTACAGGGGAGGACCAGGTGGGGATCATACTCACCATGTCCAGGTGAGACCCAGGTGGTAACCAGTGTCAACATGTCCAGGTGTGGCCCAGGTGAAGACCAGAGTTAATAGGTCCGGATGGGTCACTGTTAGTGAACAGTGTAACCGTATCCTGATGCTACCCAGGTGGGTACCATAGACACCAGGTCCTGGTGAGGCCCAGGTGGGACCAGAGACATGAGGTCCATGTGAGGTCCCGATAGGAACCACAGTCACCAGGTCAGGTGAGGCCATGCTTAGGATAAGAATCACCAGTTACTGGTAAGGCCCAGGTGGAGCCAGAGTCACCTGGTACAGAAGAGGCCGAAGGCAGGACCAGAGTTACCAGGATCAGGTCAGTTCCAGTGGGGAATACAGTAACCATGACCCGATGATGCCCACGTAGAACCAGAGTCAACAGGTCCAGATGAGGCGCAGGTTGGGAGCATGTTCACTATGTCCCCGTGAGGTCCAATTCAGGACCAGAGTCACCAGGTCAAGTTGAGGCCTAGAGGGATACCAGATTCACCTAATCTAGGTGACATCCGGATGGGGACCAGAGTCATCATGTCAGGGTGAGGCCCAGAGGGGATTCAGAGTCATCAAGTCCAGGTGAGGCTCAGGAGTGGAACAGAGTATCCAGGTCATAGTGGTCCGTAGGTGAGGACCAGAGTCACCAGATCTGGGTGAGGCCCAGTTAGGATCAGAGTCACCAGATCCACTTGAGGCCAAGAAGGAGTCCACAGCAATCCGTTCCAGGTGGGGTGACAAAGTCACCAGGATGAGGACCAGATGGGGACCAGATGAACCAGGTTCATGTGATTCCCAGGTGGTGACCCGAGTTAGGAGTTCCGGGTGAGGAACGGGTAAGGACCAGGTAAGGACCAGATTCACCAGGCCCAAGTGAGGCCCACGTGGGGACCTGTGTCACCAGGCATGTGTGAGGCCAAGGTGACAACGCCACTCACCAGGTCCAGGTGAGGCCCACCAGCAGGCCATGCAGAGGAACCATGTCCAGATGATGCCCAGGTAGGGACTAGAATTACCAGGTCCATGTGAGGCCAACCTGCAGGCCATGTGTGGAACCATGTCCCGATGATGCCCAGGTAGAGACCAGAGTTACCAGGTCCAAGTAAGGCCAACCTGCAGGCCATGCAGTGGAACCATGTCCCGATGATGCCCAGGTAGGGACCAGAGTCACCAGGTCCAAATGAGGCCCAGATGGAGCATATTCACTAGGTCCAGGTGAGGCCCAGTTGAGGACCAGAGTCACCAGATCTGGTTGAGGCCGAGAGGGGTACCAGAATCACCTGGTGCAGGTGACATCCAGATGGAGACCAGAGTCACCAGGTCAGGGTTAGGCCCAGAGTGGTTCGAGAGTCCAGAGTCTCATGTCCAGGTGAGGCTAGGTGTGGAACATAGTCACCAGGTACCAATGATGCCCAGGTGAGGACCAGAGTCACCAGGTCTGGGTGCACGCAGATAGGATCAGAGTCACCAGGTCCAGGTGAGGCCATGAAAGAGTCCACAGCAATCAGGTCAAGGTGGGGAACAAAGTCACCAGGACTGAGTGAGGACCAGATGGAGACCGGATTCACCAGGTCCAGGTGAGGCCCAGGTGGTGACCAGAGTCCCCGGGTCTGGGAGAGGACCAGGTAAGGACCAGATTCACCAGGTCCAAGAGGCCCACGTTTAGACCTGAGTCACCAGGTATGGGTGAGGCCCAAGTGGCATCCCCACTAACCAGGTCCATGTGAGGCCAACCTGCAGGCCAAGTCACCCGATTCACGTGAGCTCCTAGTGGAGACTGGAGTCAACAGTTAAAAGTGATTCTACAAGAACAACACAGTCACCAGGACCTGGTGTGGTTCATGTGGGAAAGAGAGTCACCAGGTCCAGGTGAGACCCAGGTTGGGACGACAGTCTCCAGGTCGAGATTGAGGCCTAGGTGGGGCGACCAGAGTCCTCAGGACCAGTTGAGGCCAAAATGCGGAGCAAAGTTATCAAGTCCATTGCGGCCCAGGTGCGGAACAGAGTAACCATGTCCCATTGATGCCAGGTGGGAAAAGAGTCACAAGATCCAGACGAGGTCTAAGTGAGGAGTAGATTCACCAGGACCTGTTGAGGCCCAGTTGAGGACCAGTGTCCCCAGCTCCGGGTGAGTCCCAGAGGGGGACCAGAGTCACCCGGTTCTGGTGATATCCAGGTGGGGACCAGAGTCACCAGGTCAGGGTGAGGCCCAGAGGGGGATGAGAATCACTAGGTCCAGTTGAGGCGCCGATGTAGAACTGAGAAACCTGGTCCCATGATGCCCGTAAGAGGACCTGAGTCACGAGGTCCAGGTGAGGTCCCTGTGGGAACTAGTCACCTCGTCCAGGTGAGGCCCAGGTGGGACCACAGTCACCAGGTCCAGGTGAGGCACAGATATATAAGAGAGTATCCAGGTCCCATTGATGACCAGGTAAGGACCATAGTCAACAAGTCCAGGAGAAGCCCAAATATGGATCAGAGTCATTGTGTTCCAGGTGAGGCCAGATGGAGACCACAGGAACCAGGTCCAGGAGACCCCCATATGGGAACCAGAGCAACCAGATCCAGGTGAGGTCCAGGTGGGACCACAGTCACAAGGTCCACTTGAGGCGCAGGTGGCCACAGGATTCAACAAGACCAGGTGAGGCTCAGGTGGCGACCAGTCACCAGAATCAGGTGCGGACCAGCTAAGGACCAGATTCACCAGGCCGAAGTGATGCCCAAAGGGTGACCAGAGTCACCAGGTAAGGGTGAGTCACAGAGGGGGAACCAGAATAACCAGTTTAGTTTGAGGCCCAGGATGGGACCAGAGGTCCCTGGTCAAAGTGAGGCCCAGGTGTGGAATATAGTTTCCAGGTCCCAATGATGCCTGGGTGAGGACCAGAGTCACTAGGGCCATGCAGGCCCAGATGGGGTACAGAATCACTAGGTCCTGGTGAGGCATAGAATAAGACCACAGTCAACAGTATCAGGTGAGCCCCTTGTGGAAACCAGAGCCACTCTATCCAGCTGAGTCCAAGGTCCATGTGAGGCCCACGTGAGGACCAGATTCATCAGGTCGAATTGAGGCATAGCTGGGGACAAGAGTCACCAGGTCTGGGTGCGGCCTCGGTGGGGTAAGATTCAGCAGTTCTGAGTTAGGTCAAAGTGGGGACGAGAGACACCAGGTCCAGGTGAAGCCAAACTGAGGACCAGAGTCACCAGATCCAGGGGAGGTCCAGGTGGGGACCAGAGTCACCAAATCCAGGTGAAGTCCAGGTTGGGACCAGAGTCACTAGGTCCAGATGAGGCCCAGGTGAGGATCAGTGTCCACAGCAATCCGGTCCATGTGGGAACGAGAATCACCAGTTACAGGTGAGGACCAGGTGGGGCTCTGACTCACCATGACTAGGTGAGACCCAGGTGGGAACCAGTGTCACCATGTCCAGGTGTGGACCAGGTGAAAACCAGGGTTAATAGGTCTGGCTGGGTCACTGTTAGTGAACAGTGGAACCATATCCTGATGCTACTCAGGTGGGTACCAGATACAAGGTCCTGGTGAGGCCCAGGTGGGACCAGAGACATGATGTCCAGATGAGGTCACGATGGAAACCACAGTCACCAGGTCAGGTGAGGCCATGCTTAGGATCAGAGTCACCACTTACATGTGAGGCCCAGGTGGAGCCACAGTCACCTGGTACAAAAGAGGCCAAAGTCGTGACCAGAGTTACCACGATCAGGTCTGTCCCACTGAGGAATAGAGTAACCACGTCTCTATGATGCCCAGGTAGAACCAGAGTCACCAGGTCCAGATGAGTCACAGGTGTGGACCAGAGTTAAGAGGTACACGTGAGGCCCCGGTGGGCATCAGAGGCAACAGGTCCATGTGAGGCCGGCTTGGGGACCATGGAGAACAGGTCTACCTGAGGCCCAGGTGTGGAACACAGTAAGCACGTCCAGGCGAGTCCCCGGTGGTGACAAGTGTCACCATGTCCAGGTGAGGCCCAGGTGGGGACAAGGATCACCAGGTACAGGGGAGGCCCTTGAAAAACCAGAGTCAACAGTTCGAGGTCAGGCGCAGGTGGCAACCAGGGTCAGCAGGTCAAAGTCAGGCCAACGTGGGGTTCACAGTCACTAGGGCAAGGTGAGACCCAGAGGGGGACCAGCGTCACCTGGTCCAGGTGAGGTCCAGTTATGGAACATAGTCACCGGGTCCCAATGTTGCCCAGTTGAGGACCATGGTCAACAGGGCCAGGTGAGGCCCAGATGGGGACCGGAGTCCCCAAATCCAGGTGAAGCCCAGATGGGGACCACAGTCACATATCCAGGGTAATCTCAGGTGCATACCAGAATCAGCAGGTCCACGTGAGGTGCAGGTGGCAACCACACTCACCAGGTCCATGTGAGGCCAACCTGCAGGCCATGCAGTGGAAACATGTCCCGATGATGCCCAGGTAGGGACCAGAGTCACCAGGTCCAAATGAGGCCCAGATGGAGCATATTCACTAGGTCCAGGTGAGGCCCAATTGAGTACCAGAGACACCAGATCTGGTTGAGGACTAGAGGGTTACCAGATTCACCTGGTCAAAGTGACATCCAGATGGGGACCAGAGTCACCAGGTCAGGGTGAGGCCCAGAGAGGATCCAGAGTCATCATGTCCAGGTGAGGCTCAGGTGTGAAACAGAGTCACCAGGTATCAGTCATGCCCAGGTGAGGACCAGAGTCACCAGGTCTGGGTGACGCGCAGATAGGATCAGAGTCACCAGTTCCAGGTGAGGCCAAGAAAGAGTCCACAGCAATCAGGTCCAGGTGGGGAACAAAGTCACCAGGACTCGGTGAGGCCCTGATGGGGAGCAGATTCACCAGGTCTAGATGAGGCCCAGTTGGGGACCAGCGATCCCGGGTCTCGGAGAGAACCAGGTAAGGACCAGATTCACCATGTCCAAGTGAGGCCCACGTGGGGACCTGTGTCACCAGGTATGTGTGAGACCAAGGTGTCAACCCCACTCACCAGGTCCAGGTAAGGCCAATCTGCAGGCAATGCAGAGGAACCGTGTTCCGATGATGCCCAGGTAGGGACCAGAGTTACCAGGTCCAGGTCAGGCCAACCTGCAGGCCATGCAGTGGAACCATGTCTCGATGATGCCCAGGTAGGGACCAGAGTCACCAGGTCCAAATGAGGTCCAGATGAAGCATATTCACTAGGTCCAGGTGAGGCCCTGTTATGGACCAGAGTCACCAGATATGGTTGAGGCCTAGAGGGGAACCAGAATCACCTGGTCCAGGTACATCCAGATGGGGACCAGAGTCACCAGGACAGGGTGAGGCCCAGAGTGGTTGCAGAGTCATCATGTCCAGGTGAGGCTCAGGTGTGGAACAGAGTCACAAGGTACCAATGATACCATGGTGAGGACCAGAGTCACCAGGTCTGGGTGACGCGTAATAGGATCAGACTCACCAGTTCCAGGTGAGGCCAAGAAGGAGTCCCTAGCAATCAGGTCCAGGTGGGGAACAAAGTCACCAGGACTGGATGAGGCCCAGATTGGGACCAGATTCACCAGGTCCAGGTGATCCCAAGTGGTGACCAAAGTTACCAGTTCCGGGTGAGGACCATGTAAGGACCCGATTCACCAGGTCCAAGTGAGGCCCACGTGGGGACTTGTGTCACCAGGCATGGGTGAGTCTCAGGTGACAACCCCACTCACGAGGTCCACGTGAGGCCAACCTGCAGGCCATGCCGAGGAACCATGTCCCGATGATGCCCAGGTGGGGTCTAGAGTTATCAGGTACAGGTGAGGCACACCTGCACGGCATGCAGTGGAACCATGTCCCGGTAATGCCGAGGTAGGTATAAGAATCACCATGTCCAAATGAGGCCCAGATGGAGCATATTCTCTAGGTCTAGGTGAGGCCCAGTTGAGGACCAGAGTCACCAGATCTGGTTGAGCCCTATAAGGGTACCAGAATCACCTGGTCCAGGTGATATGCAGATGGGGACCAGAGTCACCAGGTCAGGGTGAGGCCCAGAGAGGTTCGAGAGTCATCATGTCCAAGTGAGGCTCAGGTGTGGAACAGAGTCACCAGGTACCAATCATGCCCAGTTGAGGACCAGAGTCACCAGGTCTGGGTGATGCGCAGATATGATCAGAGTCACCAGTTCCAGGTGAGGCTAAGAAGGAGTCCACAGCAATCAGGTCCAGGTGGGAACAAAGTCACCAGGTCTGGATGACGCCCAGATGGGGACCAGAATCACCAGGCCCAGGTGATTCCCTAGTGGTGACCAGAGTTACCAGTTCCGGGTGACCACCAGGTAAGGACCAGATTCACCAGGTCCAACTGAGGCCCACGTGGGGACCTGTATCACCAGGCATGGATGAGGCCCAGGTGACAAACCACTCACCAGGTCCAGGTGCAGCCAACCTGCAGGCCATGCAGAGGAACCAGGTCACGATGATGCCCAGGAAGGAACGAGAGTTACCAGGTCCAGGTGAGGCCAACCTGCAGGTCATGCAGTGGAACCATGTCCTGATTATGCCCAGGTAGGGACCAGAGTTACCAGGTCCAGGCGAGGCCAAACTGCAGGTCATGCAGTGGAACCATGTCCCGATGATGCCCAGGTAGGGACCAGAGTCACCAGGTCCAAATGAGGCCCAGATGGAGCATATTCACTAGGTCCAGGTGAGGCCCATTGAGGACCAGAGTCACCAGACCTGGTTGAGGCCTAGAGGGGTACCAGAATCACTTGGTCCAGGTGACATCCAGATGGGGACCAGAGTCACCAGGTCAGGTTGAGTTCCAGAGAGCTTCCAGAGTCAAGATGTCCAGGGGAGCCTCAGGTGTGGAACAGAGTCATCAGGTACCAATGATGCCCAGGTGAGGACCAGAGTTACCAGGTACATGTGCGGCCCCGGTGGGGATAAAAGCAACAGGTCCATGTGAGGCCGGCTTGGGGACCATGGTCAACAGGTCTACTTGAGGCCCAGGTGTGGAACACAGTAAGCAGATCCAGGTGAGTCCCCGGTGGTGACAAGTGTCACCACGTCCAGGTGAGGCCCAGAGGGGGAACAGGATCACTAGGTACCGTGGAGGCCCTTGAAAGAGCCAGAGTCAACAGTTCGAGGTCAGGCGCAGGTGGCTACCAGGGTCAGCAGGTCCAAGTCAGCCCAAAGTGGGGTTCACAGTCACTAGGGCACGGTGAGACCCAGAGGGGGGCCAGAGTCACCTGGTCCAGGTGAGGTCCAGTTGTGGAACACAGTCACCGGGTCCCAATTTTGCCCAGTTGAGGGCCATGGTCAACAGGGCCAGGTGAGGCCCAGATGGGGACAGGAGTCTACAAATCCAGGTGAAGCCCAGGTGGGGACCACAGTCACCAGATCCAGGGTATTCTCAGGTGCAGACCAGAATCACCAGGTCCAGGTAGGTACAGGTGGCAACCACACTCACCAGGTCCCGGTGAGTCCCTGGTGGGGACCAGAGTCACGAGTTACATGAGAAGCTAGAAGACTGCAGCCACCAGGTCCACATGATGTCCATGTGGGAACGAGAATCACCAGTTACAGGTGAGGCCCAGGTGGGGATCCGACTCACCATGTCCAGGTGAGACCCAGGTGGGAACCAGTTTCACCATGTCCAGGTGTGGCCCAGGTGAAGACCAAAGTTAATAGGTGTGGCTGGGTCACTGTTAGTGAACAGTGTAACCATATCCTGATGCTACCGAGGTGGGTACCGAGACACCAGGTCCTGTTCAGGCCCAGTTGGGACCAGAGACACGAGGGCCAGGTGAGGTCCCGATGGGAACCACAGTCACCAGGTCAGGTGAGGCCATGCTTAGGATCAGAGTCACCAGTTACAGGTGAGGCCCAGGTGGAGCCAGAGTCACCTGGTACAGAAAAGGCCAAAGTCAGGACCAGTGTTACCAGGATGAGGTCAGTCCCAGTGGGGAATAGAGTAACCATGTCCCGATGATGCCCACGTAGAACCAGAGTCACCAGGTCCAGATGAGGCGCAGGTGGGGAGCATATTCACTAGGTCCCGGTGAGGCCCAGTTGAGGACCAGAGTCACAAGGTCTAGTTGAGACCTAGACGGGTACCAGATTCACCTGGTCTAGGTGACATCCAGATGGGGACCAGAGTCACCATGTCAGGGTGAGGCTTAGAGGGGATCCAGAGTCATCCTTTCAAGGTGAGGCTCAAGTGTGGAACAGAGTATCCAGGTGATAATGATCCACAGGTGAGGACCAGAGTCAACAGATCTGGGTGAGGCCCAGTTAGGATCAGAGTCACCAGTTCCAGGTGAGGCCAAGAAGGAGTCCACAGCAATCAGGTCCAGGTGGGGAACAAAGTCACAAGGACTGGGTGAGGCCCAGATGGGGAAGATTCACCAGGCCCAGGAGATTCCCAGGTGGTGACCAGGTTACCAGTTCCGGGCGATGACCAGGTAAGGACCAGATTCACCAGGTCCAAGTGAGGCCCACGTGGGGACCTGTGTCACCAGGTATGGGTGAGGCCCAGGTGGCAACCCCACTCACCAGGTCCAGGTGAGGCCAACCTGCAGGCCATGCAGAGGAACCATGTCCCGATGATGCCAGATAGGGACGAGAGATACCATGTCCAGCTGAGGCCAACCTGCAGGCCATGCAGTGGAAGCATGTCCCGATGATTCCCAGGTAGGTACCAGAGTCACTAGGTCCAAATGAGGCCCAGATGGAGCATATTCACTAGGTCCAGGTGAGGCCCAGTTGAGGACCAGAGTCACCAGATCTGGTTGAGGACTAGAGGAGTACCAGAGTCACCTGGTGCAGGTGACATCCAGATGGGTCCAGAGTCACCAGGTCTGGGTGAGGCCTAGAGAGGTTCCAGATTCATCATGTCCAGGTGAGGCTCAGGTGTGGAACAGATTCACCAAGTACCAAAGATGCCCAGGTGAGGACCAGAGTCACCAGATCTGGGTGACGCGCAGAGAGGATCATAGTCACCAGTTCCAGGTGAGGCCAAGAAAGAGTCCACAGCAATCAGGTCCAGGTGGGGAACAAAGGCACCAGGACTGGGTGAGGCCCAGATGGGGACCCGATTCACCAGGTCCAGGTGAGGCCGAGGTGGTGACCAGAGTCCCCGGGTCTGGGAGAGGACCAAGTAAGGACCAGATTCACCAGGTCCAAGAGGCCCACGTGGGGACCTGAGTCACCAGGTATGGGTGAGGCCCAGGTGGCTACCCCACTCACCAGATCCAGGTGAGGCCAACCTGCAGGCCAGAGTCACCAGATCCACGTGAGGTCCTAGTGGGCACCGGAGTCACCAGGTAAATGTGAGTCTACAAGAACACCACAGTCACCAGGTCCAGGTGTGGTTCATGTGGGAACGAGAGTCACCAGGTCCAGCTGAGACACAGTTGGGGACGATAGTCAACAGGTCCAGATTGAGACCTAGGTGGGGGGACCAGAGTCATCAGGACTAGTTGAGGCCAAAGTGTGGAGCAAATTTATCATGTCCAGGTGAGACCCAGGTGGGGAACAGAGTAACCATGTCCCATTGATGCCAGGTGGGAAAAGAGTCACAAGGTCCAGACGAGGCCTAAGTGAGGAGTAGATTCACCAGGTCCTGTTGAGGACCATTTGAGGACCAGTGTCCCCAGCTCCGGGTGTGTCACCCGGTTCTGGTGATATCCAGGTAGGGACCAGAGTCACCAAACAGGGTGAGGCCCAGAAGGGGACGAGAATCACTAGGTCTAGGTGAGGCCCCAATGTGGAACTGAGAAACCCGGTCCCATGATGCCCATATGAGGACCTGAGTCACCAGGTCCAGGTGAGGTCCCTGTGCGAACCAGTCACCTCGTCCAGGTGAGGCCCATGTGGGACCACAGTCACCAGGGCCAGGTGAGGCGCAGGTGGCAACAGGATTCACCAAGTCCAGGTGAGGCCCAGGTGGCGACCAGAGTTCCCGGGTCTTGGAGAGGACCAGGTAAGGACCAGATTCACCAGGTCCAAGAGGCCCATGTGGGGACCTGAGTCACCAGGTTTGGGTGAGGCCCAGGTGGCAAACCCACTCAACAGGTCCACGTGAGGCCAATCTGCAGGCCAGAGTCACCAGATCCAGGTGAGACCCTAGTGGGGACCGCAGTCACCAGGTAAATGTGAGTCTACAAGAACACCACAGTCACCAGGTCCAGGTGTGGTTCATGTGGGAACGACAGTCACCAGGTCCAGGTGAGACCCAGATGGGGACCACAGTCACCAGGTGCTGATTGAGGCCTAGGTGGGGGGACCAGGGTCATTAGGACCAGTTGAGGCCAAAGTTTGTAACAAAGTTATCATGTCCAGTTGAGGCCCACGTGGGGAACAGAGTAACCATGTCCCATTGATGCCAGGTGGGAAAAGTGTCACAAGGTGCAGACGAGGCCTAAGTGAGGAGTAGATTCACCAGGTCCTGTTGAGGCCGAGGTGAGGACCAGTGTCCCCATCTCCGGGTGAGTCCAAGAGGGGGACTAGAATCACCCGGTTCTGGTGATATCCAGGTGGGGACCAGAGTCACCACGTCAGAGTGAGGCCCAGAGGGAGACGAGAATCACTAGGTCCAGGTGAGGCCCCGATGTGGAACTGAGAAACCAGGTCCCATGATGCCCATATGAGGACCTGAGTCACCAGGTCCAGGTGAGGTCCCTGTGGGAACCAGTCACCTACTCCAGGTGAGGCCCAGGTGGGACCACAGTCACCAGGTCCAAGTGAGGCCCACGTATATAAGAGAGTATCCTGGTCCCAATGATGCCCAGGTAAAGACCTGAGTCAACAGGTCCAGGAGAGGCCCAAATATGGATCAGAGTCATTGTGTTCCAGGTGAGGCCTGATGGAGACCACAGGAACCAGGTCCAGGAGAGCCCCATATGGGAACCAGAGCCACCAGATCCAGGTGAGGTCCAGGTGGGACCACAGTCACAAAGTCCAGATGAAGCGCAGGAGGCAACAGGATACACCAAGTCCAGGTGAGGCCCAGGTGGCGACCAGTCACCACATCCAGGTGCGGACGTGTAAGGACCAGATTCACCAGGCCCAAGTGAAGCGCAAAGGGTGACCAGAGTCACCAGGTAAGGGTGAGGCCCAGAGGGGGAACCAGAGTAACCAGTTTAGTTTGAGGCCCAGAATGGGACCAGAAGTCCCTGGTCAAAGTGAGGCCCAGGTGTGGAATAGAGAATTCAGGTCCCAATGATGCCTGGGTGAGGACCAGAGTCACTAGGGCCATGCAGGCCCAGATGGGGAACAGAATCATTAGGTCCTGGTGAGGCATAGAATAAGACCACAGATAGCAGTATCAGGTGAGCCCCTTGTGGGAACCAGAGCCACTCTATCCAGCTGAGTCCCAGGTCGATGTGAGGCCCACGTGAGGACCAGATTCATCAGGTCGAATTGAGGCAAAACTGGGGACAAGAGTCACCAGGTCTGGGTGCGGCCTAGGTGGGGAAGATTCAGCAGTTCTGAGTTAGGTCAAAGTGGGGACGAGAGACACCAGGTCCAGGTGAGGCCAAACTGAGGACCAGAATCACCAGATCCAGGTGAGGTCCATGCTGGAAAGAGAGTCAAGAGGTCCAGGAGAGGTCCAGGTGGGGACCAGAGTCACCAGATCCAGGTGAAGCCCAGGTGGGGACCAGTGTCACTAGGTCCAGATGAGTCCCAGGTGAGGACCAGATTTACCAGGTACACCTATGCCCCAGTGGGGATCAGAGGCAACAGGTCCATGTGAGGCCGGCTTGGGAACCATGGACAACAGGTCGACTTCGGGCCCAGGTGTGGAACACAGTAAGCAGGTCCAGGTGAGTCCCCGGTGGTGACAAGTGTCACCACGTCCAGGTGAGGCCCAGGTGGGGACCAGGATCACCAGGTACAGGGGAGGCCCTTGAAAGTACCAGAGTCAACAGTTCGAAGACAGGCGCAGGTGGCAACCAGGGTCAGCAGGTCCAACTCAGGCCAAAGTGGGTTTCACAGTCACTAGGGCACGGTGAGACCCAGAGGGGGACCAGAGTCACCTGGTCAATGTGAGGTCCATTTGTGGAACACAGTCACCGGGTTCCAATTTTCCAAGTTGAGGACCATGGACAACAGGGCCTGGTGGGGCCCAGATGGGGACTCGAGCCCCAAATACAAATGAAGACAAGAACGGGACCACAGTCACTAGATCCATGGTAGTCTCAGGGGCAGACCAGAATCACCAGGTCAAGGTGACGTGCAGGTGGCAACCACACTCACCAGGTCCCAATGAGGCCCTGGTGGGGACCAGAGTCACGAGGTACATGAGAAGCTAGAAACACTGCAGCCACCAGGTCCACATGATGTCCATGTGGGAACGAGAAACACCAGTTACAGTTGAGGACCAGGTGGGGATCCGACTCACCATGTCCAGGTGTGACCAAGGTGGGAACCAGTGTCTCCATGTCCAGGTGTGGCCCAGGTGAAGACCAGAGTTAATAGGTCCGGATGGGTCACTGTTAGTGAACAGTGTAACCATATGCTGATGCTACCCAGGTGGGTACCAGAGACACCAGGTCCTGGTGAGGCCCAGGTGGGACCAGAGACATGACGTCCAGGTCAGGTCCCGATGAGAACCACAGTCACCAGGTCAGGTGAGGCCATGCTTAGGATCAGAATCACCAGTTACAGGTGAGACCCAGGTGGAGCCATAGTTACCTGGTAGAGAAGTGGCCACAGTCAGGACCAGAGTTACCAGCATCAGGTCAGTCCCAGTGGGGAATAGATTAAGCATGTCCCGATGATTGCCAGGTAGAACCAGAGTCACAAGGTCAAGATGAGGCGCAGGTGGGGAGAATGTTCACTAGGTCCCTGTGAGGCCCAGTTGAGGACCAGAGTCACCAGGTCAAGTTGAGGCCTAGAGTGGTACCAGATTCACCTGGTCTAGGTGACATCCAGATGGGGACCAGAGTCACCATGTCAGGCTGAGGCCCAGAGGGGATCCAGAGTCATCAGGTCCAGGTGACGCTCAGGTGTGGAACAGAGTATCCAGGTCATAATGGTCCACAGGTGAGGACCAGAGTCACCAGATCTGGATGAGGCCCAGTTAGGTTCAGAGTCACCAGTTCCAGGTGAGGTCAAGAAGGAGTCCACAGCAATCAGGTCCGGGGGGGAACAAATTCACCAGGAGAGGGTGAGGCCCAGATGGGGACCAGATTCACCAGGTCCAGGTGAGGCCCAGGTGGTGACCAGAGTCCCCGGGTCTAGGAGAGGACCAGGTAAGGACCAGATTCACCAGGTCCAAGAGACCCACGTGGGGACCTGGTTCAACAGGTATGGGTGAGGCCCATGTGGCAACCACACTCACCAGGTCCAGGTGAGGCCAGCCTGCAGGCCTTGCAGAGGAACCGTGTCCCGATGATGCCCAGGTAGGGACCAGAGTTACCAGGTCCAGGTGAGGCCAACCTGCAGGCCATGCAGTGGAACCACGTCCCGATGATGCCCAGGTAGGGCCCAGAGTCACCAGGTCCTGGTGATTCCAACCTGCATGCCATGCAGTGGAACCATATCCCTATGATGCCCAGGTAGAGACCAGAATTACCAGGTCCAGGTGAGGGCAACCTGCAGTTTATGCAGTGGAACCATGTCCCGATGATGCCCAGGTGAGGAACAGAGTCACCAGGTCTGGGGGACGCGAAGAAACGATCAGAGTCACCATTTCCAGGTGAGGCCAAGAAAGAGTCCACAGCAATCAGATCTAGGTGGGCAACAAAGTCACCAGGACTGGGTGAGTCCCAGATGGGGACCGGATTCACCAGGTCCAAGTGAGGCCCAGTTGGGGACCAGAGTCCCCGGGTCTGGGAGAGTACCAGGTAAGGACCAGATTCACCAGGTCCAAGGGCCCACGTGGGTACGTGGGTCACCAGGTATGGGTGAGGCCCAGGTGGCAAACCCACTCACCAAGTCCAGGTGAGGCCAACCTGCATGCCATGAGTCACCAGATCCATGTGAGGACCTAGTGGGGACTGGAGTCTCCAGGTAAATATGAGTCTACAAGAACACCACAGTCACCAGTGCCAGTGTCGTTCATGTGGGAACCAGAGTCACCAGTCCAGGTGAGACCCAGCTGGGGACCACAGTCACAAGGTCCAGATTGAGGCCTAGGTGGGGGGACCAGAGTCATCAGGACCAGTTGGGGCCTAAGTGTGGAGCAAAGTGATCATGTCCAGGTGAGTCCCAGGTAGGGAAAAGAGTAACCATGTCCCATTGATGCCAAGTGAGAAAAGAGTGTCAAGGTCCAGACGAGGCCTAAATGAGGAGTAGATTCACCAGGTCCTTTTGAGGACCAGTTGAGGACCACTGTCCCCAGCTCCGGGTGAGTCCTAGAGGGGGACAAGAGTCACCCGGTTCTGGTGATATATAGGTGGGGACCAGAGTCACCACGTCACGGTGAGGCCCAGAGCGGGACGAGAATCACTAGGACCAGGTGAAGCCCCGATGTGGAACTGAGAAACCAGGTGAATGATGCCCATATGATGACCTGAGTCACCAGGTCCAGGTGATGTCCCTGTGGGAGCCAGTCACCTCGTCCATGTGAGGCCCAGGTGGGACCACAGTCACCAGGTCCAGGTGAGGCCCAGTTATATAAGAGAGTATCATGGTCCCAATGATGCCCAGGTAAGGACCAGAGTCAACAGGTCCAGATGAGGCTCAGGTGGGAAGCATATTCACTAGGTTCCGGTGAGGCCCAGTTGAGGACCAGAGTCACCAGGTCTAGTTGAGGCCTAGAGGGGTTCCAGATTCACCTGGTCTATGTGACATGCAGATGGGGACCAGAGGCATCATGTCAGGGTGAGGCACAGAGGGGATCCACAGTCATCATGTGCAGGTGAGGCTCAGGCGTGGAACAGAGTATCCAGGTCATAATGGTCCACAGGTGAAGACCAGAGTCACCAGATCTGGCTGAGGCCCAGTTAGGATCAGAGTCACCATTTCCAGGTGAGGCCAAGAAGGAGTCCACAGCAATCAGGTCCAGGTGGGGAAAAAAGACACCAGGACTTGGTGAGGCACAAATGGGGACCAGATTCACCAGGTCCAGTTGAGGCCCAGGTGGTGACCAGGGTTACCAGTTCCTGGTGAGGATAAGGTAAGGACCAGATTCACAAGGTCCAATTTAGTCCCACGTGGGGACCTTTGTCACCAGGTATGGGTGAGGCCCAGGTGGCAACCCCACTCACCAGGTCCAGGTGAGGCCAACCTGCAGGCCATGTAGAGGAACCATGTCCCGATGATGCCCAGGTAGGGACCAGAGTTACCAGGTCCAGGTGATGCCAACCTGAAGGCCATGCAGTGGAACCATGTCCCGATGATGCCCAGGTAGGGACCAGAGTCACCAGGCCCAAATGAGGCCCAGATGAAGCATATTCACTAGGTCCAGGTGAGGCCCAGTTGAGGACCAGAGTCACCAGTTCTGGTTGAGGCCTAGAGGGGTACCAGAATCACCTGGTCCAGGTGACATCCAGATGGGTCCAGAGTCACCAGGTCAGGGTGGGGCCCAGAGGGGTTCCAGAGTCATCATGTCCAGGTGAGGCTCTGGTGTGGAACAGAGTCACCACCTACCAAAGATGCCCAGGTGAGGACCAGAGTCACCAGATCTGGGTGACGTGCAGATAGGATCAGAGCCACCAGTTCCAGGTAAGGCCAAGAAAGAGTCCACAGCAATCAGGTCCAGGTGGGGAACAAAGTCACCAGGACTGGGTGAGGCCCAGATGGAGACCAGATTCACTCATCAGGTCCAGGTGAGGCCTAGGTGGTGACCGGAGTCCCGGGTCTAGTAGAGGACCAGGTAAGGACCAGATTCACCAGGTCCAAGAGGCACACGTGGGGACCTGAGTCACCAGGTATGGGTGTGTCCCAGGTGGCAACTCCACTCACCAGGTCCAGGTGAGGCCAACCTGCAGGCCAGAGTCACCAGATCCACGTGAGGCCCTAGTGGGGACCAGAGTCACTAGGTAAATGTGAATCTACAAGAACACCACAGTCACCAGGTCCAGGTGTGGTTCATGTGGGAACGAGAGTCACCAGGTCCAGGAGAGACCCAGGTGGGGACCACAGTTACCAGGTCCAGATTGAGGCCTAGGTGGGGGGACCAGATTCATCAGGAGCAGTTGAGGCAAAAGTGTGGAGCAAAGTTATCATATCCAGGTGAGGCCCAGTTGGGGAACAGAGTAACCATGTCCCATTGATGTCAGGTGGGAAAAGAATCACAGGTCCAGACGAGGTCTAAGTGAGTAGTAGATTCACCAGGTCCTGTTGAGGCCCAGTTGAGGACCAGTGTCCCCAGCTCTGGGTGAGTCCCAGAGGGAAACCAGAGTCACCCGGTTCTGGTGATATCCAGGTGGGGACCAAGTCACCACGTCACGGTGAGGCCCAGAGAGGGACGAGAATAACCAGGTCCAGGTGAGGCCAACCTGCAGGCCATGAAGAGGAACCGTGTCCCGATGATGCCAAGGTAGGGACCAGTGTCACCAGGTCCAGAATCGGCGCAGGTGGCAGCATATTCACTAGGTCCCCGTGAGGCCCAGTTGCGGACCAGAGTCACCAGGTCTACTTGAGGCCTAGAGGGGTACCAGATTCACCTGGTCTAGGTGACATCCTGATGGGGACCAGAGTCACCATGTCAGCCTCACCTGGACATGATGACTCTGGGCCAGGTCCTGGTAGGCCCAGGTGGGACCAGAGACATGAGGTCCAGGTGAGGTCCCGATGGGAACCACAGTCACCAGGTCAGGTGAGGCCATGCTTAGGATCAGAGTCACCAGTTACAGGTGAGGCCCAGGTGGAGCCAGAGTCACCTGGTAGAGAAGAGGCCAAAGTCAGGACCAGAGTTACCAGGATCATGTCAGTCCCAGTGGGAAATAGAGTAACCATGTCTCGATGATGCCCAGGTAGAACCAGAGTCAACAGGTCCAGATGAGGCGCAGGTTGGGAGCATGTTCACTAGGTCCCCGTGAGGCCCAATTCAGGACCAGAGTCACCAGGTCAAGTTGAGGCCTAGAGGGATACCAGATTCACCTAATCTAGGTGACATCCGGATGGGGACCAGAGTCATCATGTCAGGGTGAGGCCCAGAGGGGATCCAGAGTCATCATGTCCAGGTGAGGCTCAGGAGTGGAACAGAGTATCCAGGTCATAGTGGTCCGTAGGTGAGGACCAGAGTCACCAGATCTGGGTGAGGCCCAGTTAGGATCAGAGTCACCAGATCCAGGTGAGGCCAAGAAGGAGTCCACAGCAATCCGTTCAAGGTGAGGTGACAAAGTCACCAGGATGAGGACCAGATGGGGACCAGATGAACCAGGTTCATGTGATTCCCAGGTGGTGACCCGAGTTAGGAGTTCCGGGTGAGGACCATGTAAGGACCAGATTCACCAGGCCCAAGTGAGGCCCACGTGGGGACCTGTGTCACCAGGCATGTGTGAGGCCAAGGTGACAACGCCATTCACCAGGTCCAGGTGAGGCCCACCAGCAGGCCATGCAGAGGAACCATGTCCAGATGATGCCCAGGTAGGGACTAGAATTACCAGGTCCATGTGAGGCCAACCTGCAGGCCATGTGTGGAACCATGTCCCGATGATGCCCAGGTAGAGCCAGAGTTACCAGGTCCAAGTGAGGCCAACCTGCAGGCCATGCAGTGGAACCATGTCCCGATGATGCCCAGGTAGGGACCAGAGTCACCAGGTCCAAATGAGGCCCAGATGGAGCATATTCACTAGGGCCAGGTGAGGCCCAGTTGAGGACCAGAGTCACCAGATCTGGTTGAGGCCGAGAGGGGTACCAGAATCACCTGGTCCAGGTAACATCCAGATGGAGACCAGAGTCACCAGGTCAGGGTTAGGCCCAGAGTGGTTCGAGAGTCCAGAGTCTCATGTCCAGGTGAGGCTAGGTGTGGAACATAGTCACCAGGTACAAATGATGCCCAGGTGAGGACCAGAGTCACCAGGTCTGGGTGCACACAGATAGGATCAGAGTCACCAGGTCCAGGTGAGGCCATGAAAGAGTCCACAGCAATCAGGTCAAGGTGGGGAACAAAGTCACCAGGACTGAGTGAGGACTAGATGGGGACCGGATTCACCAGGTCCAGGTGAGGCTCAGGTGGTGACCAGAGTCCCCGGGTCTGGGAGAGGACCAGGTAAGGACCAGATTCACCAGGTCCAAGAGGCCCACGTTTAGACCTGAGTCACCAGGTATGGGTGAGGCCCAAGTGGCATCCCCACTAACCAGGTCCATGTGAGGCCAACCTGCAGGCCAAGTCACCCGATTCACGTGAGGCCCTAGTGGGGACTGGAGTCAACAGTTAAATGTGATTGTACAAGAACAACACAGTCACCAGGACCTGGTGTGGTTCATGTCGGAAAGAGAGTCACCAGGTCCAGGTGAGACCCAGGTTGGGACGACAGTCTCCAGGTCCAGATTGAGGCCTAGGTGGGGCGACCAGAGTCATCAGGACCAGTTGAGGCCAAAATGCGGAGCAAAGTTATCAAGTCCATGTGAGGCCCAGGTGCGGAACAGAGTAACCATGTCCCATTGATGCCAGGTGGGAAAAGAGTCACAAGATACAGACGAGGTCTAAGTGAGGAGTAGATTCACCAGGTCCTGTTGAGGCCCAGTTGAGGACCAGTGTCCCCAGCTCCGGGTGAGTCCCAGAGGGGGACGAGAGTCACCCGGTTCTGGTTGTATCCAGGTGGGGACCAGAGTCACCAGGTCAGGGTGAGGCCCAGAGGGGGACGAGAATCACTAGGTCCAGTTGAGGCCCCGATGTGGAACTGAGAAACCTGGTCCCATGATGCCCGTAAGAGGACCTGAGTCACCAGGTCCAGGTGAGGTCCCTGTGGGAACAAGACACCTCGTCAAGGTGAGGACCAGGTGGGACCACAGTCACCAGTTCCAGGTGAGGCCCAGATATATAAGAGAGTATGCAGGTCCCATTAATGACCAGGTAAGGACTATAGTCAACAAGTCCAGGAGAAGCCCAAATATGGATCAGAGTCATTGTGTTCCAGGTGAGGCCAGATGGAGACCACAGGAACCAGGTCCAGGAGACCCCCATATGGGAACCAGAACCACCAGATCCAGTGAGGTCCAGGTGGGACCACAGTCACAAGGTCCAGTTGAGGCGCAGGTCGCCACAGGATTCAACAAGCCCAGGTGAGGCCCAGGTGGCGACCAGTCACCAGAACCAGGTGCGGACCAGCTAAGGACCAGATTCACCAGGTCCAAGAGGCCCACGTGGGGACCAACGTCACGAATTATGGGTGAGGCCCAGGTGGCAACCCCACTCACAAAGTCCAGGTGAGGCCAACCTGCAGGCCAGAGTCACCAGATCCAAGTGAGGCCCTAGTGGGGACCGGAGTCACCAGGTAAATGTGAGTCCAAAAGAACACCACAGTCACCAGGTCCAGGTGTGGTTCATGTGGGAACGACAGTCACCAGGTCCAGGTGAGACCCAGGTGGGGACCACAGTCACCAGGTCCCGATTGAGGCCTAGGTGGGGGGACCAGAGTCATTACGACTAGTTGAGGCCAAAGTGTGGAGCAAAGTTATCATGTCCAGGTGAGGCTGAGGTGGGGAACAGAGTAACCATCTCCCATTGATGGCAAGTGGGAAAAGTCACAAGGTCCAGACGAGGCCTAAGTGAGGAAGAGATTCACCAGGTTCTATTGAGGACCAGCTGAGGACCAGTGTCCCCAGCTCCGGGTGATTCCCAGACGGGGAACAGAGTCACCCGGTTCTGGTGATATCCAGGTGGGGACCAGAGTCACCACGTCACGGTGAGGCCCAGAGGGGGACGAGAATCACTAGGTCCAGGTGAGGCCCCGATGTGGAACTGAGAAACCAGGTCCCATGATGCCCATATGAGGACCTGAGTCACAAGGCCGAGGTTAGTGCCCTGTGGGAATCAGTCACCTCGTCCAGGTGAGGCCCAAGTGGGACCACAGTCACCAGGTCCAGGTGAGGCCCACGTATATAAGAGAGTATCCAGGTCCCAATGATGCCAAGGTAAGGAAGAGAGTCAACAGGTCCAGGAGAGGCCCAAGTATGGATCAGAGTCATTGAGTTCCTCTTGAGGCCAGATGGAGACCACAGGAACCAGGACCAGGAGAGCCCCTTAAGGGAACCAGAGCCACGAGATCCAGGTGAGGTCTAGGTGGGACCACAGTAACAAAGTCCAGGTGAGGAGCAGGTGGCAACAGGATTCACCAAATCCAGGTGAGCCACAGGAGGCGCCGAGTCACCGCATCCAGGTGCGGACCAGCTAAGGACCAGATTCACCAGGCCCAAGTGAAGCCCAAGGGGTGACCAGAGTCACCAGGTAAGGGTGAGGCCCAGAGGGGGAACCAGAGTAACCAGTTTACTTTGAGGCCCAGAATGGGACCAGAGGTCTCTGGTCAAAGTGAGGCCCACGTGTGGAATTGAGGATCCAGATCCCAATGATGCCAGGGTGAGGACCAGAGTCACTAGGGCCATGCAGGCCCAGATGGGGAACAGAATCACTAGGTCCTGGTGAGGCATAGAATAAGACCACAGTCAGCAGTATCAGGTGAGCCCCTTGTGGGAACCAGAGCCACTCTATCCAGCTGAGTCCCAGGTCCATGTGAGGCCCACGTGAGGACCAGATTCATCAGGTCGAATTGAGGCATAGCTGGTGACAAGAGTCACCAGGTCTAGGTGCGGCCTCGGTGGGGCAAGATTCAGCACTTCTGAGTTAGATCAAATTGGGGACGAGAGACTCCAGGTACAGGTGAGGCCAAACGGCTGACCAGAGTCACCAGATCCAGGTGAGGTCCATATTGGAAAGAGAGTCACCAGGTCCAGGAGAGGTCCAGGTGGGGACCAGAGTTACCAGATCCAGGAGAAGTCCAGGTGGGGACCAGAGTCACCAGATCCAGGTGAAGCCCAGGTGGGGACCAGACTCACTAGGTCCAGATGAGGCCTAGGTGAAAACCAGAGTTACCAGGTACACGTGAGGCCCCGGTGGGGATCAGAGGCAACAGGTCCTTGTGAGGCCGGCTTGGGGATCATGGTCAACAGGTCTACTTGAGGCCCAGGTGTGGTACACAGTAACCAGGTCCAGGTGAGTCACCGGTGGTGACAAGAGTCACCACGTCCAGGTGAGGCCCAGGTGGGGACCAGGATCACCAGGTACAGGGGAGGCCCTTGAAAGAACCAGAGTCAACAGTTCGAGGTCAGGCGCAGGTGGCAACCAGGGTCAGCAGGTCCAAGTCAGGCCAAAGAGGGGTTCATAGTCACTAGGGCACGGTGAGACCCAGAGGGGGACCAGAGTCTCCTGGTCCAGGTGAGGGCCAGTTGTGGAACACAGTCACCGGTCCCAATTTTGCCCAGTTGAGGACCATGGTCAACAGGGCCAGGTGAGGCCCAGATGGGGACCGGAGTTCCCAAATCCAAGTGAAGCCCTGGTGGGTAACACAGTCACCAGATCCAGGGGAGTCTCAGGTGCAGACCAGAATCACCAGGTCCAGGTGAGGTGCAGGTGGCAACCACACTCACCAGTTCCGGGTGAGTCCCTGGTGTAGACCAGAATCTCGAGGTACATGAGAAGCTAGAAACATTGCAGCCACCAGGTCCACATGATGTCCATGTGGGAACGAGAATCACCAATTACAGGTGAGGACCAGGTGGGGATCCGACTCACCATGTCCAGGTGAGACCCAGGTGGGAACCAGTGTCAACATGTTCAGGTGTGGCCCAGGTGAAGACCAGAGTTAATAGGTCTGGCTGGGTCACTGTTAGTGAACAGTGTAACATTATCCTGAAGCTAACCAGGTGGGTACCAGAGACACCAGATCCTAGAGAGGCCCAGGTGGGACCGAGGTATGAGTTCCAGGTGAGGTCCCGATGGGATCCACAATCAGCAGGTCAGGTGAGGTCATTCTTATGATCAGAGTCACCAGTTACAGTTGAGGCGCAGGTGGAGCCAGAGTCACCTGGTACCGAAGAGGCCAAAGTCAGGATCAGAGTTACCACGATCAGGTCAGTCCCAGTGGGGATTAGAATATCCATGTCCCGATGATGCCCAGGTAGAACCAGAGTCACAGGTCCAGATGAGGTGCAGGTGGGGAGCATATTCACTAGGTCACGGTGAGCCCAAGTTGAGGACCAGAGTCACCAGGTCTAGTTGAGGCCTAGAAGGGTATCAGATTCACCTGTTCTAGGTGACATCCAGATGGGGACCAGAGTCACCATGTCAGGGTGAGGCCCCAAGGGGATCCAGAGTCATCATGTCCAGGTGAGGCTCTAGTGTGGAACAGAGTATCCAGGTCATAATGGTCCACAGGTGAGGACCAGAGTTACCAGATCTGGGTGAGGACCAGTTAGGATCAGAGTCACCAGTTCCAGGTGAGGCCAAGAAGGAGTCCACCGCAATCAGGTCCAGGTGAGGAACAAAGTCACCAGGACTGTGTGAGGCCCACATGGGACCAGATTCACCATGTCCAGGTGATACCCAAGTGGTGACCAGAGTTACCAGTTCCGGGTGAGGAACAGGTAAGGACCAGATTCACCAGGTCCAAGTGAGGCCCACGTGGGACCTGTGTCACCAGGTATGGGTGAGGCCAAGGTGGCAAGCCCACTCATAAGGTCCAGGTGAGGCCAACCTGCAGGCCATGCAGAGGAACCGTGTCCCGATGATGCCCAGGTAGGGACCAGAGTTACCAGGTCAAGCTGAGGCCCACCTGCAGACCTTATGTGGAACCATGTCCCGATGTTGCCCACGTAGGGACCAGAGTCACCAGGTCCAAATGAGGCCCAGATGGAGCATATTCACTAGGTCCAGGTGAGGCCCAGTTGAGGACCAGAGTCACCAGATCTGGTTGAGGCCGAGAGGGGTACCAGAATCCCCTGGTCCAGGTGACACCCAGATGGGGACCAGCGTCACCAGGTCAGGGTGAGGCACAGGGAGGTTCCAGAGTCATCATGTCCAGCTGAGGCTCAGCTGTGGAACAGAGTCACCAGGTACCAATGATGCCCAGGTGAGGACCAGAGTAACCAAATCTGGGTGACGCGCAGATAGGATCAGAGTCACCAGGTCCAGGTGAGGTCCATGTTGGAAAGAGAGTCACCAGGTCCAGGAGAGGTCCAGGTGGGTACCAGAGTCACCACTTCCAGGTGAAATCCAGGTGAGGACCAAAGCCAGCAGTTCCAGGTGAAGCCCAGTTGGGGACCAGAGTTACCAGGTACATGTGAGGCCCCGGTGGGGATCAGAGGCAACAGGTCCATGTGAGGCCGGCTTGGGGACCATGGTTAACAGGTCTACTTGAGGCCCAGGTGTGGAACACAGTAAGCAGGTCAAGGAGAGTCCATGGTGGTGACAAGAGTCACCACGTCCGGTGAGGCCCAGGTGGGGACCAGGATCACCAGGTCCAGGGGAGGCTCTTGAAAGAACCAGAGTCAACAGTTCAAGGTCAGGCACAGGTGGCAACCAAGGTCAGCAGGTCCCAGTCAGGCCAAAGTGGGGTTCAGAGTCATTAGGGCACGGTGAGACCCGGAGGGGGACCAGAGTCACATGGTCCAGGTGAGGTCCAGTTGTGGAACACAGTCACCGGGTCCCCATTTGCACAGTTGAGGACCATGGTAAACAGGGCCAGGTGTGGCCCAGATGGGGACCGGAGTCCCCAAATTCAGGTGAAGCCAGGTGGAGACCACAGTCACCAGATCCAGAGTAGTCTCAGGTGCAGACCAGAATCACCAGGTCCAAGTGAGGTGCAGGTGGCAACCACACTCACCAGGTCCCGGTGAGGCAAACCTGCATGCCAGAGTCACCAGATCCACCTGAGGCCCTAGCGGGGACCGGAGTCACCATGTAAATGTGAGTCTACCAGAACACCACAGTCACCAGGTCAAGGTGTGGTTCATGTGGGAACGAGATTCACCAGTTCCAAGTGAGACCCAGGTGGAGACGACAGTCACCAGGTCCGGAATGAGGCCTAAGAGGTTACCAGTGTCATCAGGACCAGTTGAGGCCCAACTGTGGAGCAAAGTTATCATGTCCAGTTGAGGCTCAGGTGTGGAACAGATTATCCAGGTCATAATGGTCCACAGGTGAGGACCAGAGTCACCAGATCTGGGTGAGGTCCTGTTAGGATCAGAGTCACCAGTTCCAGGTGAGGCCAAGAAGGAGTCCACAGCAATCAGGTCCAGGTGGGGAACAAAGTCACCAGGACTGGATGAGGCCCAGATGGGGACCAGATTCACCAGGTCCAGGTGATTCCCAGGTGATGACCAGAGTTACCAGTTCCGGGTGAGGAACAGGTAAGGACCAGATTCACCAGGTCCAAGTGAAGCCCACGTGAGACCTGTGTCACCAGGTATGGGTGAGGCCCAGGTGGCAACCCCAATCACCAGGTCCAGGTGAGGCAAACCTGCAGGCCATGCAGTGGAACCATGTCCCGATGATGCCTAGGTAGGGACCGGAGTCATCAGGTCCAAATGAGGCCCAGATGGGGCATATTCAATAGGTCCAGGTGAGGCCCAGTTGAGGACCAGAGTCACCAGATCTGGTTGAGGCCTAGAGGGGTACCAGAATCACCTGGTTCAGGAGACATCCAGATTGGGACCAGATTCACCAGGTCAGGGTGAGGCCCAGAGAGGTTCCAGAGTCATCATGTCCAGGTAGCCTAACGGGTGGAACAGAGTCACCAGGTACCAATAATGACCAGGTGAGGACCAGAGTCACCAGGTCTGGGTGAGGCCCAGGTGGCAACCCCACTCACAAGGTCCAGGTGAGGCCAACCTGCAGGCCAGAGTCACCAGTTCCAGGTGAGACCAAGAAAGAGTCCACAGCAATCAGATCCAAGTGGGGAACAAATTCACCAGGCCTGGGTGAGGCCCAGATGGGGACCAGATTCACCAGGCCCAGGTGATTCCCAGGTGGTGACCAGAGTTACGAGTTCCGGGTGAGAAGAAGGTAAGGACCAGATTCACCCGGTCCAAGTGAGGCACACGTGGGGACCTGTGTCACCAGGCATGGGTGAGGCACAGGTGACAACCCCACTCACCAGGTCCAGGTGATGCCAACCTGCAGGGATTGCAGAGGAACCATGTCCCGATGATGCCCAGTTAGGGACTAGAGTTACCAATTCCAGGTGATGCCAACCTGCAGGTTATGTTTGGAACCATGTCCCGATGATGCCCAGCTGGGACCAGAGTTACCAGGTCCAGGTGAGGCCAACCTGCAGGCCATGCAGTGGAACCATATCCCTATGATGCCCACGTAGGGACCAGAGTCACCAGGTCCAAATGAGGCCAAGATGGATCATATTCATTAGGTCAAGGTGAGGCCCAGTTGAGGACCAGGGTCACCATATCTGGTTGAGGCCTAGAGGGGTACCAGAATCCCCTGGTCCAGGTGACATCCAGTTGGGGACCATAGTACCCAGTCAGGGTGAGGCCCAGAGAGGTTCCAGAGTCATCACGTCCAGGTGAGGCTCAGGTGTAGAACAGAGTCACCATGTACCAATTATGCCCAGGTGAGGACCAGCGTCATCAGGTCTGGGAGACGAGCAGATAAGTGGGGACGAGAGACACCAGGTCCAGGTGAGGCCAAACTGAGGACCAGACACCAGATCCAGGTGAGGTCCATGTTGGAAAGAGAGTCATCAGGTCCAGGAGAGGTCCAGGTGGGCACCAGAGTCACCAGATCCAGGTGAAATCCAGGTGGGGACCAGAGTCACCAGATCCAGGTGAAGTCCAGGTGGGGACCAGAGTCATCAGATCCAGGTGAAGCCCAGGGGGGGACCAGAGTCACTAGGTCCAGATGAGGCCAGGTGTGGACCAGAGTTACCAGGTACACGTGAGGCCCCGGTGGGGATCACAGGCAACAAGTTCATGTGAGGCCGGCTTGGGGACCATGGTCAACAGGTCTACTTGAGGCCCAGGCGTGGAACACAGTAACCAGGTCCCCGTGAGTAACCGGTGGTGAGAAGAGTCACCATGTCCAGGTGAGGCCCAGGTGGGAACCAGGATCACCAGGTTCAGGGGAGGCCCTTGAAAGTACCAGAGTCAACAGTTCGACGTCAGTCGCAGGTGGCAACCAGGGTCGGCGGGTCCAAGTCAGTACAACGTGGGGTTCACAGTCACAAGGGCACGGTGAGACCCGGAGTGGGACCAGAGTCACCTGGTCCAGGTGAGGTCCAGTGGTGGAACACAGTCACCGGGTCCCAATTTGCCCAGTTGAGGACCATGGTCAACAGGGCCAGGTGAGGCCCAGATGGGGACCGGAGTCCCCAAATCCAGGTGAAGCCCAGGTGGGGACCAGAGTCACGAGTTATATGAGAAGCTAGAAACACTGCAGCCACCAGGTCCACATGATGTCCATGTGGGAAGGACAATCACCAGTTACAGGTGAGGACCAGGTGGGGATCCAACTCACCATGTCCAGGTGAGACTCAGGTGGGAACCAGTGTCACCATGTCCAGGTGTGTCTCAGGTGAAGACGAGAGTTAATAGGTCCGGGTGGGTCCCTGTTAGTGAACAGTGTAACCATATCCTGATGTTACCCAGGTGGGGAACAGAGACATCAGGTCCAGGTGAGGTCCCGATGGGAACCACAGTCACCTGGTCAGGTGAGGCCATGCTTAGAATCAGAGTCACCAGTTACAAGTGAGGCCCAGGTAAGCCAGAGTCACCTGGTAGAGAAGAGGCCAAAGTCAGGACCAGAGTTGCCAGGATCAGGTCAGTCCCAGTGGCGAATACAGTAACCATGTCCCGATGATGCCCAGGTAGAACCAGAGTCACCAGGTCCAGATGAGTCACAGGTGGTGACCAGAGTTACCAGGTCCAGGTGAGGTCCAGGTAAGGGCCAGATTCACCAGGTCCAAGTGAGACCTACGTGGGGACCTGTGTCACCAGGCATGGGTGAGGCCCAGGTGTCAACCCCACTCACCAGGTCCAGGTGAGGCCAACCTGCAGGCCATGCGGAGGAACCATGTCCGGAAGACACCCATGTGGGGTCTAGAGTTATCAGGTCCAGGTGAGGCACACCTGCAGGCCATGCAGTGGAACCATGTCCCGGTAATGCCGAGGTAGGGATCAGAATCACCATGTCAAATGTGGCCCAGATGGAGCATATTCACTAGGTCTAGGTGAGGCCCAGGTGAGGACCAGAGTCACCAGATCTGGTTGAGCCCTATAAGGGTACCAGAATCACCTGGTCCAGGTGACATCCAGATGGGGACCAGAGTCACCAGGTCAGGGTGAGGCCCAGAGAGGTTCCAGAGTCATCATGTCCAAGTGAGGCTCAGGTGTGGAACAGAGTCACCAGGTACCAATGATGCCCAGGTGAGGACCAGATTCACCAGATCTGGGTGATGCGCAGATAGGATCAGAGTCACCAGTTCCAGGTGAGGCCAAGAAGGAGTCCACAGCAATCAGGTCCAGGTGGGGAACAAAGTCACCAGGACTGGGTGAGGCCCAGATGGGGACCATATTCACCAGGTCCAGGTGAGGCCAAGTGGTGACCAGAGTCCCCGGGTCTAGGAGAGGACCAGGTAAGGACCAGATTCACCAGGTAGAAGAGGCCCAGGTGGGGACCTGTGTCACCAGGTAAATGTGAGTCTACAAGAACACCACAGTCACCAGGTCTAGGTGTGGTTCATGTGGGAACGAGAGTCACCAGGTCCAGATTGAGGCATAGGTGGGGGGACCAGAGTCATCAGGACTAGTTGAGGACAATGCGTGGAGCAAAGTTATCATGTCCAGGTGAGCCCAGGCGGGGAACAGAGTAACCATGTCCCATTGATGCCAGGTGGGAAGAGAGTCACAAGGTCCAGACGAGGCCTAAGTGAGGAGTAGATTCACCAGGTCCTGTTGAGGCCCAGCTGAGGACTAGTGTCCCCAGCTCCGGGTGATCCCAGAGCGGGACCAGTGTCACCCGGTTCTGGTGAAATCCAGGTAGGGACCAGAGTCACCACGTCAGGGTGAAGCCCAGAGGGGGACGAGAATCACTAGGTCCAGGTGAGGCCCCGATGTGGAACTGAGAAACCAGGTTCCATGATGCCAATATGAGGACCTGAGTCACCAGGTCCAGGTGAGGTCCCTGTGGGAACAAGTCACCTCGTCCAGGTGAGGCCCAGGGGGGACCACAGTCACCAGGTCCAGGTGAGGCCCAGGTATGTAAGAGAGTATCCAGGTCCCAATGATGCCCAGGTAAGGACCAGAGTCAACAGGTCCAGGAGAGGCCCAAATATGGATCACAGTCATTGTGTTCCAGGTGAGGCCAGATGGAGACCACAGGAACCAGGTCCAGGAGAGCCCCTATGGGAACCAGAGCCACCAGATCCAGGTGAGGTCCAGGTGGGACCACTGTCTCAAGGTCCAGGTGAGGCGCCGTTGGCAACAGGTTTCACCAAGTCCAGGTGAGGCCCAGGTGGCGACCAGTCACCAGATCCAGGTGCGGACCAGCTAAGGAAAAGATTCACCAGGCCCAAGTGAAGCCCAAGGGGTGACCAAAGACACCAGGTAAGGGTGAGGCCCAGAGGGGGAACCAGAGTAACCAGTTTAGTTTGAGGCCCAGAATGGGACCAGAGGTCCCTGGTCAGTGTGAGGCCCAAGTGTGGAATAGAGTATCCAGGTCCCAATGATGCCTGGGTGAGGACCAGAGTCACTAGGGCCATACAGGCCCAGATGGGGAACAGAATCACTAGGTCCTGGTGAGGCATAGAATAAGACCACAGTCAGCAGTATCAGTTGAGCCCCATGTGGGAACCAGAGCCACTCTATCCAGCTGAGTCGCAGGTCCTTTTGAGGCCTACGTGAGGACCAGATTCCTCAGGTCGAATTGAGGCATAGCTGGGGACAAGAGTCCCCAGGTCTGGGTGCAGCCTAGGTGGGGCAACATTCAGCAGTTCTGAGTGAGGTCAAAGAGGGGATGAGAGACACCAGGTCCAGGTGAGGCTACACGGAGGACCAGAGTCACCAGATCCAGGTGAGGTCCATGTTGGAAAGAGAGTCACCAGGTCCAAGAGAGGTCCAGGTGGGGACCAGAGTCACCAGATCCAGGTGAAGCCCAGGTTGGGACCAGAGTCACTAGGTCCGGATGAGGCCCAGGTGAGGACCAGAGTTACCAGGTAAAAGGAGGCCCCGGTGGGGATCAGAGGCAACTGGTCCATGTGAGACCCGCTTGGGGACTATGGTCAACAGGTCTACTTAGGGCCAGGTGTGGAACACCGTAAGCACGTCCAGGTGAGTCCCTGGTTGTGACAAGAGTCACCAAGTCCAAGTGAGGCCCAGGTGGGGACCAGGTTCACCAGGTCCAGGGGAGGCCCTTGAAAGAGCCAGAGTCAACAGATCGAGGTCAGTCGCAGGTGGCAACCAGGGTCAGCAGGTCCATGTCAGCCGAATGTGGGGTTCACAGTCACTAGGGCACGGTGAGGCCCAGAGGGGGACCAGAGTCACATGGTCCAGGGGAGGTCCAGTTGTGGAACACAGTCACCGGGTCCCAGTATTGCCCAGTTGAGGGCCATGGTCAACAGGGCCAGGTGAGGCCCAGATGGGGACCGGAGTCTACAAATCCAGGTGAAGCCCAGGTGGGGACCACAGTCACCAGATCCTGGGTATTCTCAGGTGCAGACCAGAATCACCAGGTCCAGGTGACTGACAGGTGGCAACCACACTCACCAGGTACCGGTGAGGCCCTAGTGGGGACCAGAGTCACGAGTTACATGAGAAGCTAGAAGACTGCAGTCACCAGGTCCACATGATGTCCATGTGGGAACGAGAATCACCAGTTACAGGTGAGGCCCAGGTGGGGATCCGACTCACCATGTCCAGGTGAGACCCAGGTGGGAACCAGTGTCACCATGTCCAGGTGTGGACCAGGTGAAGACCAGAGTTAATAGGTCCGGCTGGGTCACTGTTAGTGAACAGTCTAACCATATCCTGATGATACCGAGGTGGGTACCGAGACACCAGGTCCTGTGGAGGCCCAGTTGGGACCAGAGACATGAGGGCCAGGTGAGGTCCCGATGGGAACCACAGTCACCAGGTCAGGTGCGGCCATGCTTAGGATCAGAGTCACCAGTTACAGGTGAGGCCCAGGTGGAGCCAGAGTCACCTGGTACAGAAAAGGCCAAAGTCAGGACCAGTGTTACCAGGATCAGGTCAGTCCCAGTGGGTAATAGAGTAACCATGTCCCGATGATGCCCATGTAGAACCAGAGTCACCAGGTCCAGATGAGGCGCAGGTGGGGAGCATATTCACTAAGTCCCGGTGAGGCCCAGTTGAGGACCAGAGTCACAAGGTCTAGTTGAGACCTAGACGGGTACCAGATTCACCTGGTCCAGGTGACATTCAGATGGGGACCAGAGTCACCATGTCAGGGTGAGGCCCAGAGGGGATCCAGAGTCATCCTTTCAAGGTGAGGCTCAAGTGTGGAACAGAGTATCCAGGTCATAATGATCCACAGGTGAGGACCAGAGTCACCAGATCTGGGTGAGGCTCAGTTAGGATCAGAGTCACCAGTTCCAGGTGCGGCCAAGAAGGAGTCCACAGCTATCAGGTCCAGGTAGGGAACAAAGTCACCAGGACTCGGTGAGGCCCAGATGGGGACCAGATTCACCAGGTCCAGGGGACTCCCAGGTGGTGACAAGGGTTACCAGTTCCGGGTGAAGACCAGGTAAGGACCAGATTCACCAGGTCCAAGTGAGGCCCACGTGGGACCTGTGTCACCAGGTATGGGTGAGGCCCAGGTGGCAAGCCCACTCACCAAGTCCAGGTGAGGCCAACCTGCAGGTCATGCAGAGGAACCGTGTCCCGATGATGCCCAGGTAGGGACCAGAGGTACGAGGTACAGGTGACGCCAACCTGCAGGCCATGCAGAAGAACCGTGTCCCGATGATGCCCAGGTTGGGACCAGAGTTACCAGGTCAAGAAGAGGCCAACCTGCAGACCATTATGTGGAAACATGTCCCGATGTTGCCCACGTTGGGACCAGAGTCACCAGGTCCAAATGAGGCCCAGATCGAGCATATTCACTAGGTCCATGTGAGGCCCAGTTGGGGACCAGAGTCACCACATCTGGTTGAGGCCGAGAGGGTACCAGAATCCCCTGGTCCAGGTGACATCCAGATGGGGACCAGAGTCACCAGGTCAGGGTGAGGCACAGAGAGGTTTGAGAGTCATCATGTTTTGCTGAGGCTCAGCTGTGGAACAGAGTCACCAGGTACCAATGATGCCCAGGTGAGGACCAGAGTCACCAGATCCGGGTGACGCGCAGATAGGATCAGAGTCACTAGGTCCAGGTGAGGCCAAGAAAGAGTCCACAGCAATCAGGTCCAGGTGGGGAACAAAGTCACCTGGATTGGGTGAGGCCCAGATGGGGACAAGATTCACCAGGTCCAGGTGAGGCCCAGGTGGTGACCAGAGTCCCCGGGTCTGGGAGAGGACCAGGTAAGGACCAGATTCACCAGGTCCAAGTGGCCCAAGTGGGGACCTGAGTCACCAGGTATGGGTGAGTCCCAGGTGGCACCCCCACTCACCAGGTCCAGGTGAGGCCAGCCTGCAGGCCAGAGTCACCAGATCGAGGTGAGGCCCTAGTGGGGACGGGAGTCACAAGGTAAATGTGCGTCTACAAGAACATCACAGTCACCAAGTCCAGGTGTGGTTCATGTGGGAACGAGAGACACCAGGTGCAGGTGAGAACCAGGTGGGGACCACAGTCACCAGGTCCAGATTGAGGCCTAGGTGGGGGGACCAGAGTCATCAGGACCAGTTGAGGCCAAAGTATGGAGCAAAGTTATCATGTCCAGGTGAGGCCCAGGAGGGGAACAGAGTAACCATGTCCCATTGATGCCAGGTGGGAAAAGAGTCACAATGTCCAGACGAGGCCTAAGTTTGGAGTAGATTCACAAGGTCCTGTTGAGGCCCAGCAAGGACCAGTGTCACCAGCTCCGGGTGTGTCACCCGGTTCTGGTGATATCCAGGTGGGGACCAGTGTCACAAGTCAGGGCGAAGCCCAGAGGGGGACGAGAATCACTAGGTCCAGGTGAGGCCGCGATGTGGAACTGTGAAACCAGGTCCCAAGATGCCCATATGAGGACCTGAGTCACCAGGTCCAGGTGATGTCCCTGTGGGAACCAGTCACCCCGTCCAGGTGAGGCCCAGGTGGGACCACAGTCACCAGGTCCTGGTGAGGCCCAGGTATATAAGAGAATATCCAAGTCCCAATGATGCCCAGGGAAGGACCAGAGTCAACAGGTGTAGGAGAGGCCCAAATATGGATCAGAGTCATTGTGTTCCAGGTGAGGCCAAATGGAGACCACAGGAACCAGGTCCAGGAGAGCCCCATATGGGAACCAGAGCCAGCAGATCCATGTGAGGTCCAGGATGGACCACAGTCACAAGGTCCAGGTGAGGCGCAGGTGGCAACATGATTCACCAGGTCCAGGTGAAGCCCAGGTGACGACCAGTCAGCAGATCCAGGTGCGGACCAGCTAAGAAAGAGATTCAACAGGCCCAAGTGAAGCCCAAGGGGTGACCAGAGTCACCAGGTAAGGGTGAGGCCCAGAGTGGTTCGAGAGTCCAGAGCCTCATGTCCAGGTGAGGCTCAGGTGTGGAACAGAGTCACCAGGTACAAATGATGCCCAGGTGAGGACCAGAGTCACCAGGTCTGGGTGACGCACAGATAGGGTCAGAGTCACCAGCTCCAGGGGAGGCCAAGAAAGTGTCCACAGCAATCAAGTCCAGGTGGGGAACAAAGTCACCAGGACTGGGTGAGGCCCAGATGGGGACCAGATTCACCAGGTCCACGTGAGGCCCAGGTTGTGACCAGAGTCCCCAGGTATGGGAGAGAAACAGGTAAGGACCAGATTCACCAGGTCCAAGAGGCCCACGCGGGGACCTGAGTCACCAGGTATGGGTGAGGCCTAGGTGGCAACCCCACTCACCAGGTCCAGGTGAGGCCAACATTTGGCCAGAGTCACCAGATCCAGGTGAGGCCCTAGTGGGGACCGGAGTCACCAGGTAAATGTGAGTCTACAAGAACACCACAGTCACCAGGTCCAGGTGTGGTTCATGTGGGAACGAGAGTCACCAGGACCAGGTGAGACCCAGGTGGGGACCACAGTCACCAGGTCCAGAATGAGGCCTAGGTCGGGGGACCAGAGTCATCAGCACCAGTTGAGGCCAAAGAGTGGAGAAAAGTTACCATGTCCAGGTGAGGCCCAGGTGGGGAACAGACTAACCATGTCCCATTGATGCCAGGTGGGAAAAGAGTCACAAGGTCAAGACGAGGCCAAAGTGAGGAGTAGATTCAATAGGTCCTGTTGAGGCCCTGTTTAGCACCGGTGTCCCCAGCTCCGGGTGAGACCCAGAGGGGGAGCAGAGTCACCCGGTTCTGGTGATATCCAGGTGGGGACCAGAGTCACCACGTCAGGGAGAGGCCCAGAGGGGGACGAGAATCACTAGGTCCAGGTGAGGCCCCGATGTGGAACTGAGAAACCAGGTCCCATGATGCCCATATGAGGACCTGAGTCACCAGGTCCAGGTGAGGTCCCTGTGGGAACCAGTCACCTTGTCCAGGTGAGGCCCAGGTGGGACCACAGTCACCAGGTCCAGGTAAGGCCCAGGTATATGAGAGTATCCAGGTCCCAATGATGCCCAGGGAAGGACCAGAGTCAACAGATCCAGGAGAGGCCCAAATATGGATCAGAGTCATTGTTTTCTAAGGGAAGCCAGATGGAGACCAAGGCACCAGGTCGTAGAGAGCCCCATATGGGAACCAGAGCCACCAGATCCAGGTGAGGTCCAGGTAGGACCACAGTCAGAAGGTCCAGGTGAGGCGCAGTTGGCAACAGGATTCACCAAGTCCAGGTGAGGCCCAGGTGGCGACCAGTCACCACATCCAGGTGCGGACCAGCTAAGGACCATTTTCAATAGATCCAAGTGAAAACCAAGGGGTGACCAGAGTCACCAGGTAAGGGTGAGGCCCAGGGGGGGAACAAGAGTAACCAGTTTAGTTTGAGGCCCAGAATGGGACCAGAGGTCCCAGGTCAATGTGAGGCCCAGGTGTGGAATAGAGTATCCAGGTCCCAATGATGCCTGGGTGAGGACCAGTGTCACTAGGGCCATGCAGGCCCAGATGGGGAACAGAATCACTAAGTCCTGGTGAGGCGTAGAATAAGACAACAGTCACCAGTATCAGGTGAGCCCCTTGTGGGAACCAGAGCCACTGTATCCAGCTGAGTCCCAGGTCCATGTGAGGCCCACGTGAGGACCAGATTCATCAGGTCGAATTGAGGCATAGCTGGGGAAAGAGTCACCAGGTCTCGGTGCGACCTAGGTGGGGCAAGATGCAGCTGTTCTGAGTTAGGTCAAAGTGGGGACGAGAGACACGATGTCCAGGTGAGGCCAAACTGAGGATCAGAGTCACCAGATCCAAGTGAAGTCCATGTTGGAAAGAGAGTCACCAGGTCCAGGAGAGGTCCAGGTGGGGACCAGAGTCAACAATCCAGGTGTAATCCAGGTGGGGACCAGAGCCACCAGATCCAGGTGAAGCCCAGGTGGACACCAGAGACACTGGGTCCAGATGAGGCCCAGGTGAGGACCAGAGTTACCAGGTACACGTGAGGCACCGGTGGGGATTAGAGGCAACAGGTCCATGTGAGGCCGGCTTGAGGACCATGATCAACAGGTCGACTTGAGGCCCAGGTGTGGAACACAGTAAGCAGGTCCAGGTGAGTCCGCGGCGGTGACTAGAGTCACCACGTCCACGTGAGGCCCAGGTGGGGACCAGGATCACCGGGTACAGGAGAGGCCCTTGAAAGAACCAGAGTCAACAGTTGGAGGTCAGGCGCAGGTGGCAACCAGGGTCAGCAGGTCCAAGTCAGGCCAAAGTTGGGTTCACAGTCACTAGGGCACGGTGACACCCAGAGGCGGACCAGAGTCACCTGGTCCAGGTGAGGTCCAGTTGTGGAACACAGTCACCGGGTCCCAAATTTTGCCCAGTTGAGGACCATGGTCAACAGGGCCAGGTGAGGCCCAGATGGGGACCGGGGTCCCCAATTCCAGGTGAAGCCCAGGTGGGCACCACAGTCACCAGATCCAAGGTAGACTCAGGTGCAGACCAGAATCAACAGGTCCAGGTGAGGTGCAGGTGGCAACCACACTCACCAGGTCCCAGTGAGGCCCTGGTGGGGACCAGAGTCACGAGGTACATGAGAAGCTAGAAACACTGCAGCCACCAGGTCCACATAATTCCATGTGGGAACGAGAATCACCAGTTACAGGTGAGGACCAGGTGGGGATCCAACTTACAATGTCCAGGTGAGGCCCATGTGGGCACCAGTGTCACCATGTCCAGGTGTGGCCCAGGTGAAGACCACAGTTAATAGGTCCAGCTGGGTCACTGTTAGTGAACAGTGTAACCACATCCTGATGCTACCCAGGTGGGTACCAGAGACACCAGGTCCTGTTGAGGCCCAGGTGGAACCAGAGACATGAGGTCCAGGTGAGGTCCCGATGGAACCAGAGAGACCAGGTCAGGTGAGGCCATGCTTAGGATCAGAGTCACCAGTTACAGGTGAGGCCCAGGTGGAGCCAGAGTCACCTGGTAGAGAAGAGGCCAAAGTCAGGACCAGAGTTACCAGAATCAGGTAAGTCCCAGGGGGAATACAGTAACCATGTCTCGATGATGCCCAGGTAGAAACAGAGTCACCAGGTCCAGATGAGGCGCAGGTGGGGAGCATGTTCACTAGGTCCCCGTGAGGCCCAGGTGAGGACCAGAGTCACCATGTCAAGTTGAGGCCTAGAGGGATACCAGATTCACCTAGTCTAGGTGACATCCGGATGGGGACCAGAGTCATCATGTCAGGGTGAGGCCCAGAGGGGATCCAGAGTCATCATGTCCAGGTGAGGCTCAGGTGTGGTACAGAGTATCCAGGTCACAATGGTCCATAGGTGAGGACCAGAGTCACCAGATCTGAGTGAGGCCCAGTTAGGATCAGAGTCACCAGTTCCAGGTGAGGCCGAGAAGGAGTCCACAGCAATCCGGTCCAGGTGGGGTGACAAAGTCACCAGGACTGGATGAGGACCAGATGGGGACCAGATTAACCAGGTTCATGTGATTCCCAGGTGGGGACCTGAGTTAGGAGTTCCGGGAGAGTACCAGGTAAGGACCAGATTCACCACGTCCATGTGAGGCCCACGTGGGGACCTGTGTCACCAGGCATGGATGAGCCCCAGGTGGCAACCCCACTCACTATGTCCAGGTGTGGCCAACCTGGAGGCCATGCAGAGGAACCGTGTCCCGATGATGCCCAGGTCGGGACCAGAGTTACCAGGTCCAGCTGAGGACAACCTACAGGCCATGCAGTGGATCCATGTTCCGATGATGCCCAGGTAGGGACCAGAGTCACCAGGTCCAAATGAGGCCCAGATGGAGCATATTCAATAGGTCCAGGTGAGGCCCAGTTGAGGACCAGAGTCACCAGACCTGGTTGAGGTTGAGAGGGGTACCAGAATCACCTGGTCCAGGTGACATCCAGATGGAGGCCAGAGTCACCAGGTCAGGGTTAGGCCCTGAGTGGTTCGAGAGTCCAGAGCTTCATGTCCAGGTGAGGCTCAGGTGTGGAACAGAGTCACCAGGTACCAATGATGCTCAGGTGAGGACCAGAGTCACCAGGTCTGGGTGACACGCAGATAGGATCAGAGTCACCAGGTCCAGGTGAGGCCATGAAAGAGACCACAGCAATCAGGTCAAGGTGGGGAACAAAGTCACCAGGACTGAGTGAGGCCCAGATGGGGACCGGATTCACCAGGTCCAGGTGAGGCCCAGGTGGTGACCAGAGTCCCCGGGTCTGGGAGAGGACCAGGTAAGGACCAGATTCACCAGGTCCAAGAGGCCCACGTGGAGACCTGAGTCACCAGCTATGGGTGAGGCCCAAGTGGCATCTCCACTAACCAGGTCCATGTGACGCCAACTTGCAGGCCAAGTCACGCGATACACGTGAGGCCCTAGTGGGGACTGGAGTCACCAGTTAAAAGTGATTCTACAAGAACAACACAGTCACCAGGACCTGTTGTGGTTCATGTGGAAACGAGAGTCACCAGGTCCAGGTGAGACCCAGGTGGGGACCACAGTCACCAGGTCCAGATTGAGGCCTAGGTCGGGGGCCAGAGTCATCAGGACCAGTTGAGGCCATAGTGTGGAGCAAAGTTATCATGTCCATGTGAGACCCAGGTGGGGAAGAGTAACCATGTCTCGTTGATGCCAGGTGGGAAAAGAGTCACAAGGTCCAGACGAGGCCTTAGTGAGGAGTAGATTCACCGGGTCCTGTTGAGGCCCAGTTGAGGACCAGTGTCCCCAGCTCCAGGTGAGTCCCAGAGGGGGACCAGTGTCACCCGGTTCTGGTGATATCCAGCTTGGGACCAGAGTCACCACGTCAGGGAGAGGCCCAGAGGGGGATGAGAATCACTAGGTCCAGGTGAGGCTCCGATGTGGAACTGAGAAACCAGGTCCCATGATGCCCATATGAGGACCTGAGTCACCAGGTCCTGGTGAGGTCCCTGTGGGAACCAGTCACCTCGTCCAGGTGAGGCCCAAGTGGGACCACAGTCACCAGGTCCAGGTAAGGCCCAGGTATATAAGAGAGTATCCAGGTCCCAATGATGCCCAGGGAAGGACCAGAGTCAACAGATCCAGGAGAGGCCCAAATATGGATCAGAGTCATTGTTTTCCAAGTGAATCCAGATGGAGACCAAGGCACCAGGTCGAGGAGAGCCCCATATGGGAACCAGAGCCACCAAATCCAGGTGAGGTCCAGGTAGGACCACAGTCAGAAGGTCCACGTGAGGCGCAGGTGGCAACAGGATTCACCAAGTCCAGGTGAGGCCCAGGTGGCGACCAGTCACCACATCCAGGTGCGGACCAGCTAAGGACCACATTCATCAGATCCAAGTGAAAACCAAGGGGTGACCAGAGTCACCACGTAAGGGTGGGTCTCAGAGGGAGAACCAGAGTAACCAGTTTCGTTTGAGGCCCAGAAAACGACCAGAGGTCCCTGGTCAAAGTGACGCTCAGCTGTGGAATAGAGTATCCAGGTCCCAATGATGCCTGGGTGAGGACCAGAGTCACTAGGGCCATGCAGTCCCAGATGGGGAACAGAATCACTAGGTCCTGGTGAGGCATAGGATAAGACCACAGTCACCAGTATCAGGTGAACCCCTTTTGGGAACCAGAGCCACTCTATCCAGCTTAGTCCCAGGTCCATGTGAGTCCCACGTCAGGACCAGATTCATCAGGTCGAATTGAGGCATAGCTGGGGAGAAGAGTCACCAGGTTTGGGTGTGGCCTAGGTGGGGCAAGATTCAGCAGTTCTGAGTTAGGTCAAAGTGGGGACGAGAGACACCAGGTCCAGGTGAGGCCAAACTGAGGACCAGAGTCACCAGATACAGGTGAGGTCCATGTTGGAAAGAGAGTCACCAGGTCCAGGAGAGGTCCATGTGGGGACCAGAATCACCAGATCCAGGTGAAGTCCAGGTGGGGACCAGAGTCACCAGATCCATGTGAAGCCCAGGTGGGGACCAGAGTCACTAGGTCCAGATGAGGCCCAGGTGAGGACCACAGTTACGAGGTACACGTGAGGCCCCGGTGGGGATCAGAGGCTGCAGGTCCTTGTGAGGCCGGCTTGGGGACCTTGGTCAACAGGTCTATTTGAGGCCCAGGTTTGGAACCAAGTCCAGGTGAGTCCCCGGTGGTGACAAGGGTCATCACGTCCAGGAGAGGCCCAGGTGGGCACCAGGATCACCAGGTCCAAGTAGGCCCTGGAAAGAACCAGAGTCAACAATTCGAGGTAAAGCGCAGGAGGCAGCCATGGTCAGAAAGGCCAAGACAGGCCAAAGTGGGGTTCACAGTCACTAGGGCACGGTGAGGCCCAGGTGGGACCAGAGACATGAGGTCCAGGTGAGGTCCCGATGGGAACCACAGTCACCAGGTCAGGAGAGCCCATGCTTAGGCTCAGAGTCACCAGTTACAGGTGAGGCCCAGGTGGAGCCAGAGTCACCTGGTACAGAAGAGGCCAAAGTCAGGACCAGAGTTAGCAGGATCAGGTCACTCCAAGTGGGAATAGAGTAAACATGTCCCGATGATGCCCAGGTAGAACCAGAGTCACCAGGTCCAGATGAGGCGCAGGTGGGGGGCACGTTCACTAGGTCCCGTTGAGGCTGAGTTGAGGACCAGAGTCACCAGGTCTAGTTGAGGCCTAGAGGGGTACCAGATTCACCTGGTCTAGGTGACATCCAGATGGGGACCAGAGTCCCCAAGTCAGGCTGAGGCCAAGAGGGGATCCAGAGTCATCATATTCAGATGAGTCTCAGGTGTGGAACAGAGTATCCAGGTCATAATTGTCCTCAGGTGAGGACCAGAGTCACCAGATCTGTGTGAGACCCAGTTAGGATCAGAGTCACCAGTTCCAGGTGAGGCTAAGGAGTCCATAGCAATCAGGACCAGGTGGGGAACAAAGTCACCAGGACAGGGTGAGGCCCAGATGGGGATCAGATTCCCCAGGCCCAGGTGATATCCTACTGGTGACCAGAGTTACCAGTTCCGGGTGACCACCAGGTAAGGACCAGATTCACCAGGTCCAAGTGAGGCACACGTGGCGACCTGTGTTACCAGACATGGGTGAGGCCAAGGTGACAAACCACTCACCAGGTCCAGTTGAGGCCAACCTGCAGGTCATGCAGTGAAACCATATCCCGATGATGCCCAGGTAGGGACCAGAGTCACCAGGTCCAAATGAGGCCCAGATGGAGCATATTCACTAGGTCCAGGTGAGGCCCATTGAGGACCAGAGTCACCAGACCTGGTTGAGGCCTACAGGGGTACCAGAATCACTTGGTCCAGGTGACATCCAGATGGGGACCAGAGTCACCTGGTCAGGTTGAGTCCCAGTGACCTTCCAGAGTTAAGAAGTCCAGGGGAGCCTCAGGTGTGGAACAGAGTCACCAGGTACCAGTGATGCCCAGGTGACGACCAGATTTACCAGGTACACGTGAGGCCCCGGTGGGGATCAGAGGCAATAGGTCCATGTGAGGCCGGCTTGGGGACCATGGTCAACAGGTCTACTACAAGCCCAGGTGTGGAACACAGTAAGCAGGTCCAGGTGAGTCCCCGGGTGTGACAAGAGTCACCACGTCCAGGTGAGGCCCAGGTGGGGACCAGGATCACCAGGTAAGGGGAGGCCCTTGAAAGAACCAGAGTCAACAGTTCGAGGTCAGGCGCAGGTGGCAAGAAGGGTCAGCAGGTCCAAGTCAGGCCTAAGTGGGGTTCACAGTCACTAGGGAACGGTGAGACCCAGAGGGGGACAGAGTCATTTGGTCCAGGTGAGGACCAGTTGTGGAACACAGTCACCGGGTCCCAATTTTGCCCAGTTGAGGACCATGGTCAACAGGGCCAGGTGAGGCCCAGATTGGGACCGGAGTCCCCAAATCCACGCGAAGCCCAGGTGGGGACCACAGTCACCAGATCCAGGGTAGTCTCAGGTGCAGACCAGAATCTCCAGGTCCAGGTGAGGTGCAGGTGGCGAACACACTCACCAGGTCCCTGAGAGGCCCTGGTGGGGACCAGAGTCACGATGTACATGAGATGATAGAAACACTGCAGCCACCAGGTCCACATGATGTCCCTGTGGGTACGAGAATCACCAGTTACAGGTGAGGACCAGGTGGGGATCCGTCTCACCATGTCCAGGTGAGACCCTGGTGGGAACCACTGTCAGCATGTCCAGGTGTGGCCCAGGTGAAGACCAGAGATAATAGGTCCGGGTGGGTCACTGATAGTGAACAGTGTAACCATATCCTGAACCTACCCAGTGGACACCAGAGACACCAGGTCCTGGTGAGGCCCAGGAGGGACCAGAGACATGAGGTCCAGATGAGGTCTCGATGGGAACCACAGTCACCAGGTCAGGTGAGGCCATGCTTAGGATCAGAGTCACCAGTTACAGGTGAGGCCCAGGTGGAGCCAGAGTCACCTGGTACAGAAGAGGCCAAAGTCAGGACCAGAGTTACCAGGATCACGTCAGTCCCAGTGGGGAATAGAGTAACCATGTCCCGATGATGCCCAGGTGAAAACAGAGTCACCAGGTCCAGATGAGGCTCAGGTGGGGAGCATCATCACTAGGTCCCGGTGAGGCCCAGTTGAGGACCAGAGTCACCAGGTCAAGTTGAGGCCAAGAGGGCTACCAGATTCACCTGGTCTAGGTGACTTCCAGATGGGGACCAGAGTCACCATGTCAGGCTGAGGCCCAGAGAGGTTCCAGAGTCATCATGTCCAGGTGAGGCTCAAGTGTGGAACAGAGTAACCAGGTGCCAATGATGCCCAGGTGAGGACCAGAGACACCAGATCTGGGTGACGTGCAGATACGATCAGAGTCACCAGTTCCACGTGAGGCCAAGAAACAGTCCACAGCAATCAGGTCCAGGTGGAGAACAAAGTCACCAGGACTGGGTGAGGCCCAGATGGGGACCAGATTCACCAGGTCCAGGTGATTCCCAGGTGGTGACAAGGGTTACTAGTTCTGGGTGAGGACCAGGTAAGGACCAGATTCACCAGGTCCAAGTGAGGCCCACGTGGGACCTGTGTCACCAGGTATGGGTGAGGCCCAGGTGGCAAGCCCACTCACCAGGTCCAAGTGAGGCCAACCTGCAGGCCATGCAGAGGAACCGTGTCCCGATGATGCCCAGGTAGGGACCAGAGGTACGAGGTCCAGGTGACGCCAACCTGCAGGGCATGCAGAGGAACCGTATCCCGATAATGCCCAGGTAGGGACCAGAGTTACCAGGTAAAGAAGAGGCCAACCTACAGACCTTATGTGGAACCATGTCCCGATGATGCCCAGGGAGGGACCAGAGTCACCAGGTCCAAATGAGGCCCAGATGGAGCATATTCACTAGGTCCAGGTGAGGCCCAGTTGAGGACCAGAGTCACCAGATCTGGTTGAGGCCCAGAGGGGTACCAGAATCACCTGGTCCAGGTGACATCCAGATGGGGACCAGAGTCACCAGGACAGGGTGAGGCCCAGAGAGGTTCCAGAGTCCTCATGTCCAGGTGAGGCTCAGGTGTGGAACTGAGTCACCAGGTACCAATGATGCCCAGATGAGGGCCAGAGTCACCAGATCTGGGTGACGCGTAGATAGGATCAGAGTCACCAGTTCCAGGTGAGGCAAAGAAAGAGTCCACAGCAATCAGTTCCAGGTGGGGAACAAAGTAAACAGGACTGGGTGAGGCCCAGATGGGGACCAGTTCACCTTGTCCAAGTGAGGCCCAGGTGATGACCAGAGTCCCCAGGTTGGGAGAAGATGAGGTAAGGACCAGATTCACCAGGTCCAAGAGGCCCACGTGGGGACCTGTGTCACCAGGTATGGGTGAGCCACAGGTGGCAATCCCACTCACCAGGTCCAGGTGAGGCCAACCTGCAGGCCATGTGCGGAACCATGTCCCGATGATGCCCAGGTAGGTACGACAGTCACCAGGTCCAAATGAGGCCCAGATGGAGCATATTCACTAGGTCCAGGTGAAGCCCAATTGAGGACGAGAGTCACCAGATCTGTTTGAGGCCTAGAGGGGTACCAGAATCACCTGGTCCATGTTACATCCTAATGGGGACCAGAGTCACCAAGGCAGGGTGAGGCCAATAGAGGTTCCAGAGTCATCATCCAGGTGAGGCTCAGGTGTGGAACAGAGTCACCATGTACCAATGATGCCCAGGTGAGTACCAGAGTCACCAGGTCTGGGTGACGCGCAGATAGGATCAGAGTCACCAGTTCCAGGTGAGGCCAAGAAAGAGTCCACAGCAATCAGGTCCAGGTGGGGAACAAAGTCCCGAGGACAGGGTGAGGCCCAGATGGGGACCAGATTCACCAGGTCCAGGTGATTCCCAGGTGGTGAACAGGGTCCCCGGGTCTGGGAGAGGACCAGGTAAGTAACAGATTCACCAGGTCCAAGAGGACCACGTGGAGACCTGAGTCACCAGGTATGGGTGAGGCCCAGGTGGCAACCCCACTCACCAGGTCCAGGTGAGGCCAACTTGCAGGCCAGAGTCACCAGATCCAGGTGAGGCCCTAGTGGGGACCGGAGTCACCAGGTAAATGTGAGTCTACAAGAACAACACAGGCACCAGGTCCAGGTGTTGTTCATCTGGGAACGAGAGTCACCAGGTCCAGGTGAGCTCCAAGTGGGGACCAGACACCAGGTCCAGATTGAGGCCTAGGTGGGGGGACCAGAGTCATCAGGACCAGCTGAGGCCAAAGTGTGGAGCAAAGTTATCATGTCCAGGTGAGGCCCAGGTGAGGAACAGAGTAACCATGTCCCATTCATGCCAGGTGGGAAAAGTGTCACAATGTCCAGACGAGGCCTAAGTGTGGAGTAGATTTACCAGGTCCTGTTGAGGCCCAGTTGTGGACCGGTGTCCCCAGCTCCGGGTGAGTCCCAGAGGGGGACCAGAGTCACCCGGTTCTGGTGATAACCAGGTGAGGACCAGAGTCACCACATCAGGGTGAGGCCCAGAGCGGGACAAGAATCACTAGGTGCATGTGAGGCCCCGATGTGGAACTGAGAAACCAGGTCCATTGATGCCCATAAGAGGACCTGAGTCACCAGGTCCAGGTGAGGTCCCTGTGGGAACCAGTCACCTCGTCCAGGTGAGGCCCATGTAGGACCACAGTCGCCAGGTCCAGGTGAGGCCCAGGTATATAAGAGAGTATCCAGGTCCCAATGATGCCGAGATAAGGACCTGAGTCAAGGTCTAGGAGAGGCACAAATATGGATCAGAGTCATTGTGTTCCAGGTGAGGCCATAGGAGACCACAGGAACCAGGTCCAGGAGAGCCCCATATGGGAACCAGAGCCAAAAGATCCAGGTGAGGTCCAGGTGGGACCACAGTCACAAGGTCCAGGTGAGGCGCAGAGGGCAACAGGATTCACCATGTCCAGGTGAGGCCCAGTTGGCGACCAGTCACCAGATCCAGGTGCGGACCAGACAAGGAACAGATTCACCAGGCCTAAGTGAAGCCCAAGGGATGAACAGAGTCACCAGGTAAGGGTGAGGCCCAGAGGGGGAACCAGAGTAACCAGTTTAGTTTGAGGCCCAGAATGGGACCAGAAGTTCCTGGTCAAAGTGAGGCCCAATTGTGGAATAGAGTATCCAGGTCCCAATGATGACTGGGTGAGGACCAATCACTAGGGCCATGTAGGCCCAGATGGGGAACAGAATCACTAGGTCCTAGTAGGCATAGAATAAGACAACTGGTGAATAGGTCACCAGTATCAGGTGAGCCCCTTGTGGGAACAAGAGCCACTCTATCCAGCTGAGTCCCAGGTCCATGTGAGGCCCACGTGAGGACCAGATTCATCAGGTCGAATTGAGGCATAGCTGGGGACAAGAGTCACCATGTCTGGGTGCGGCCTAGGTGTGGCAAGATTCAGCAGTTCTGAGTGAGGTCAAAGAGGGGACGAGAGACACGAGGACCCGGTGAGGCCAAACTGAGGACCAGAGTCACCAGATCCAGGTGAGGTCTATGTTGGAAAGAGAGTCAACAGGTCCAGGAGAGGTCCATGTGGGGACCAGAGTCACCAGATCCAGGTGAAGCCCAGGTGGGGACCAGAGTCACCAGATCCAGGTGAAGCCCAGGTGGGGACCAGAGTCACTAGGTCCAGATGAGGCCAGTTGAGAACCAGAGTTACCAGGTACACGAGAGGCCCCGGTGGGGATCAGAGGCAACAGGTATATGTGAGGCCGGCTTGGGGACCATGGTCAACAGGTCTAATTGAGGTTCAGGTGTGGTACACAGTAACCGGGTCTAGGTGAGTAACCGGTGGTGACAAATGTTACCACGTCCAGGTGAGGCCCAGGGGGACCAGGATCACCAGGTACAGGGGAGGCCCTTGAATGTACCAGAGTCAACAGTACGACGTCAGTCGCAGGTGGGAACCAGGGTCAGCAGGTCCAAGTCAGTCCAAAGTGGGGTTCACAGTCACTAGGGCACGGTGAGACCCAGAGGGGGACCAGAGTCACCTGGTCCAGGTGAGGTCCAGTTGTGGAACACAGTCACCGGGTCCCAATTTTGCCCAGTTGAGGACCATGGTCAACAGGGCCAGGTGACGTCCAGAAGGGGACTGGAGTCCCCAAATCCAGGTGAAGCCCAGGTGGAGACCACAGTCACCAGATCCAGGGTAGTCTCAGATGCAGACCAGAATCACCAGGTCCAGGTGAGGTGCAGGTGGCAACCACACTCACCAGGTCCCTGTGAGGCCCTGGTGGGTACCAGAGTCACGAGGTACATGAGAAGCTAGAAACACTGCAGCCACCAGATCCGCATGATATCCATGTGGGAACGACAATCCCCAGTTACAGGTGAGGACCAGGTGGGGATCCAACTCACCATGTCCAGGTCAGATCAAGGTGGGAACCAGTGTCACCATGTCCAGGTGTGGCCCAGGTGAAGACCAGAGTTAATAGGTCCGTCTGGGTCACTGTTAGTGAACAGTGTAACCATATCCTGAAGTTACCCAGGGGGGGACCAGAGACAAAGTTCCAGGTGAGGTCCCGATGGGAACCTCAGTCACCAGGTCAGGTGAGGCCATGCTTAGGATCAGAGTCACCAGTTACAGATGAGGCCCAGGTAGAGCCAGAGTCACCTGGTACAGAAGAGGCCAAAGTGAGGACCAGAGTTGCCATGATCAGGTCAGTCCCAGTGGCGAAGACAGTAACCATGTCCCGATGATGCCCAGGTAGAACCAGAGTGACCATGTCCAGATGAGGCGCAGGTGTGGAGCATGTTCACTAGGTCCCGGTGAGGCCCAGTGGAAGACCAGAGTCACCAGGTCTAGGTGAACCCTAGAGGGGTACCTGATTCACCTGGTCTAGGTGACATCCAGATGGGGAGCAGAGTCACCATGTCAGACTGAGGCCCTGAGGGGATCCAGAGTCATCATGTCCAGGTGAGGCTCAGGTGTGGAACAGAGTATCCAGGTCATAATGGTCCACAGGTGAGGACCAGAGTCACCAGATCTGGGTGACGCGCAGATAGGATCAGAGTCACAAGTTCCAGGTGAGGCCAAGAAAGAGTCCACAGCAATCAGGTCCAGGTGGGGAACAAAGTCACCAGGACTGGATGAGGCCCAGATGGGGACCAGATTCACCAGGTCCAGGTGTGGCCCAGGTGGTGACCAGAGTCCCCGGGTCTGGGAGAGGACCAGAAAAGGACCATATTCACCAGGTCCAAGAGGCCCACGTGGGGACCTGAGTCACCAGGTATGGGTGAGGCCCAGGTGAATCCCCACTCACCAGGTCCGGGTGAGGGCAACCTGCAGGCCAGAGTCACCAGATCCAGGTGAGACCTTAGTGGGGACCGCAGTCACCAGGTAAATGTGAGTCTACAAAAACACCACAGTCACCAGGTCCAGGTGTGGTTCATGTGGGAACGAGAGTCACCAGGTACAGGTGAGACCCAGATGGTGACCACAGTCACCAGGTGCTGATTGAGGCCTAGGTGGGGGGACCAGAGTCATCAGGACCAGTTGAGGGCAAACTGTGTAACAAAGTTATCATGTCCAGTTCAGGCCCACGTTGGGAACAGAGTAACCATGTCCCATTGATGCCAGGTGGGAAAAGTGTCACAAGGTCCAGACGAGGCCTAAGTGAGGAGTAGATTCACCAGGTCCAGTTGAGGCCGAGGTGAAGACCAGTGTCCCCAGCTCCGGGTGAGTCCCAGAGGGGGACTAGAGTCACCTGGTTCTGGTGATATCCAGGTGGGGACCAGAGTCACCATGTCAGAGTGAGGCCCAGAGGGAGACGAGAATCACTAGGTCCATGTGAGGCCCCGATGTGGAACTGAGAAACCAGGTCCCATGATGCCCATATGAGGACCTGAGTCACCAGGTCCAGGTGAGGTCCCTGTGGGAACCAGTCACCTCGTCCCGGGGAGGCCCAGGTGGGACCACAGTCACCAGGTCCAAGTGAGGCCCAGGTATATAAGAGAGTATCCAGGTCCCAATGATGCCCAGGTAAGGACCTGAGTCAACATTTCCAGGAGAGGCCCAAATATGGACCAGAGTCATTGTGTTCCAGGTGAGGCCAGATGGAGACCATAGGAACCAGGTCCAGCAGAGCCCCATATGGGAACCAGAGCCACCAGATCCAGGGGAGGTCCAGGTGGGACCACTGTCACAAGGTCCAGGTGAGGCGCAGGTGGCAACAGGATTCACCAAGTCCAGGTAAGGCCCAGGTGTCGACCAGTCACCACATCCAGGTGCGGACCAGTAAGGACCAGATTCAACAGGCCCAAGTGAAGCCCAAGGGGTGACCAGATCACCAGGTAAGGGTGAGGACCAGAGGGATAACCAGAGTAACCAGTTTAGTTTGAGGCCCAGAATGGGACATTAGGTCCCTGGTCAAATTGAGGCCCAAGTGTGGAATAGAGTATCCAGGTCCCAATGATGCCTGGGTGAGGACCAAAGTCACAAAGGCCATGCAGGCCCAGATGGGGAACAGAATCACTAGGTACTGGTGATGCATAGAATAAGACCACAGTCACCAGTATCAGGTGAGCCCCTTGTGGGAACCAGAGACACTCTATCCAGCTGAGTCCCAGGTCCATGATAGGCCCACGTGAGGACCAGATTAATTAGGTCGAATTGAGGCATAGCTGGGGACAAGAGTCACCATGTCTGGATGCGGCCTAGGTGTGGCAAGATTCAGCAGTTCTGAGTGAGGTCAAAGAGGGGACGAGAGACACGAGGTCCCGGTGAGGCCAAACTGAGGACCAGAGTCACCAGATCTAGGTGAGGTCCATGTTGGAAAGAGAGTCAACAGGTCCAGGAGAGGTCCAGGTGGGGACCAGAGTCACCAGATCCAAGTGAAGACCAGGTGGGGACCAGAGTCACCAGATCCAGGTGAAGCCCAGGTAGGGACCAGAGTCACTAGGTCAAGGTGAGGCCCAGGTGAGGGCCAGAGTTACCAGGTACACGTGAGGCACCGGTGGGATCAGAGGCAACAGGTCCATGTGAGGCCGGCTTGGGGACCATGGTCAACAGGTCTACTTAGGCCCAGGTGTGGAACACAGTAAGCAGGTCCAGGTGAGTCCCCGGTGGTGAGAAGAGTCACCACGTCCAGGTGAGGCCCAGGTGGGGATCAGGATCACCAGGTACAGGGGAGTCCCTTGAAAGAACCAGAGGCATCAGTTCGAGGTCAGGCGCAGGTGTCAACCAGAGTCAGTAGGTCCAAGTCAGGCCAATGTGGGGTTCACAGTCACTAGGGCACGGTGAGACCCAGAGGGGGACCAGAGTCACCTGGTCCAGGTGAGGTCCAGTTGTGGAACGAAGTCACCGGGTCCCAATTTTACCCAGTTTAGACCATGGTAAACAAGGTCAGGTGAGGCCCAGATGGAGACCAAAGTCCCCAAAGGAGGTGAAGCCCAGGTGGGGAACACAGTAACCAGATCCAGGGTAGTCTCAGGTGTAGACCAGAATCACCAGGTCCAGGTGAGGTGCAGGTGGCGACCACACTCACCAGGTCCCGGTGAGGCCCTGGTGGGGACCAGAGTCACGAGGTACATGAGAAGCTAGAAACACTGCAGCCACCAGGTCCACATGGTGTCCCTGTGGGAACGAGAATCACCAGTTATAGTGGAGGACCATTTGTGGATCCGACTCACCATGTCCAGGTGAGACCCAGGTGGGAACCAGTGTCAACATGTCCAGGTGTGGCCCAGGTGAAGACCAGAGTTAATAGGTCCGGATGGGTCACAGTTAGTGAACAGTGTAACCGTATCCTGATGCTACCCAGGTGGGTACCAGAGACACCAGGTCCTGGTGAGGCCCAGGTTGGACCAGAGACATGAGGTCCAGGTGATATCCCGATGGGAACCACAGTCACCAGGTCAGGTGAGGCCACGCTTAGGATCAGAGTCACCAGTTACCGGTGAACCCAAGGTGGACCCAGAGTCACCTGGTACAGAAGAGGCCAAAGTCAGGACCAGAGTTACCAGGATCAGGTCAATCACAGTGGGGAATACAATATCCATGTCCCGATGATGCCCAGGTAGAACCAGAGTCACCAGTTCCAGATGAGGCACAGTTGGGGAGCATATTCACTAGGTCCCGTTGAGGCCCAGGTGAGGACCAGAGTCACCAGGTCTAGTTGAGGCCTAGAGGGGTACCAGATTCACCTGGTCTAGGTGACATCCAGATGGGGACCAGAGTCACCATGTCAGCGTGAGGCCCAGAGGGGATCCAGAGTCATCATGTCCAGGTGAGGCTCAGGTGTGGAACAGAGTCACCAGGTATCAAAGATGCCCAGGTGAGGACCAGAGTCACCAGATCTGGGTGACGCGCAGATAGGATCAGAGTCACCAGTTCCAGGTGAGGCCAAGAAAGAGTCCACAGCAATCAGGTCCAGGTGGGGAACAAAGTCCCGAGGACAGGGTGAGGCCCAGATGGGGACCAGATTCACCAGGTCCAGGTGATTCCCAGGTGGTGAACAGAGTTACGAGTTCCGGGTTAGGACCAGGTAAGGACCAGATTCACCAGGTCCAAGGGAGGCCCACGTGGGGACCTGTGTCACCAGGCATGGGTGAGGCCCAGGAGACAACCCCTCTCACCAGGTCCAGGTGAGGCCAACCTGCAGGCCATGGAGAGGAACCATGTCCTGATGATGCCAAGTAGGGACTAGATTTCTCAGGTCCAGGTGAGGCCTACCTGCAGGCCATGCAGTGGAACATGTCCCGATGATGCCCAGGTAGGAAACAGATTTACCAGGTCCAGGTGAGGCCAACCTGCAGGACAAGCAATGGAACCATGTCCCGATGATGCCCAGGTAGGGATCAGAGTCACCAGGTCCAAATGAGGGCCAGATGGAGCATATTCACTAGGTGTAGGTGAGGCCCAGTTGAGGATCACAGTCACCAGATATGGTTGAGGCCTAGAGGGGTACCAGAATCAACTGGACCAGGTGACATCCAAATGGGGACCAGAGTCACCAGGTCAGGGTGAGGCCCAGAGTGGTTCCAGAGTCATCATGTCCAGGTGAGGCTCAGGTGTGGAACAGAGTCACCAGGTACCAATGATGCCCAGGTGAGGACCAGAGTAACAAGATCTGGGTGACGTGCAGATAGGATCACTGTCACCAGTTCCAGGTGAGGCCAAGAAAGTGTCCACAGCAATCAGGTCCAGGTGGGGAGCAAAGTCACCAGGACTGGGTGAGTCCCAGAGGGGTACCAGATTCACCAGGTCCAGGTGAGGCCCAGGTGGTGACCAGAGTCCCCGGGTCTGGGAGAGGACCAGGTAAGGACCAGATTCACCAGGTCCAAGAGGCCCACGTTGGGACATGGTTCATCAGGTATGGGTGAGGCCCAGGTGTCAACCACACTCACCAGGTCCAGGTGAGGCCAGCCTGTAGGCCTTGCAGAGGAACCGTGTCCCGATGGTGCCCCGGTAGGGCCCAGAGTAACCAGGTCCGGGTGAGTCGAACCTGCAGGCCATGCAGTGGAACCATGTCCCGATGATGCCCAGGTAGGGAACAGAATTACCAGGTCCAGGTGAGGCCAACCTGCAGTTCATGCAGTGGAACCATGTCCCGATGATTCTCAGGTGAGGAACAGAGTCAACAGGTCTAGGGGGTGCGCAGATAAGATCAGAGTCACCATTTCCAGGTGAGGCCAAGAAATAGTCCACAGCAATCAGGACGAGGTGGGGAACAAAGTCACCAGGACTGGGTGAGTCCCAGATGGGGACCAGATTCACCAGGTCCAGGTTAGGCCCAGTTGGGGACCAGAGTCCCCGGGTCTAGGAGAGGACCAGATAAGGACCAGACTCACCAGGTCCAAGAGGCCCACGTGGGGACCTGAGTCACCAGGTATGGGTGAGGCCCAGGTGGCAACCCCACTCCCCAGGTCCAGGTGAGGCCAACCTGCAGGCCAGAGTCACCAGATCCACGTGAGGGCCTAGAGGGGAACGGAGTCACCAGGTAAATGTGAGTCTACAAGAACACCACAGTCACCAGGTCCAGGTGTGGTTCATGTGGGAACGAGAGTCACAAAGTCCAGGTGAGACCCAGTTGAGGACCACAGTCACCAGGTCCAGATTGAGGCCTAGGTGCGGGGACCAGAGTCATCAGGACCAGTTGAGGCCAAAGTGTGGAGCAAAGTTATCATGTCCAGGTGAGGCCCAGGCGGGGAACAGAGTAACCATGTCCCATTGATGCCAGGTGGGAAAAGAGAGTCACAAGGTCCAGACGATGCCTAAATGAGGAGTAGATTCACCAGGTCCTGTTGAGTCACAGCTGAGGACTAGTGTCCCCAGCTCCGGCGGATCTCAGAGGGGGACCAGAGTCACCCGGTTCTGGTGATATCCAGGTGGGGACCAGAGTCACCACATCAGGGTGAGGCCCAGAGGGGGACCAGAATCACTAGGTCCAGGTGAGGCCCTGATGTGGAACTGAGAATCCTGGTCCCATGATGCCCATATGAGGACCTGAGTCACCAGGTCCAGGTGAGGTCCCTGGGGAAACCAGTCACTTCGTCCAGATGTGGCCCATGTGGGACCACAGTCACCAGTTCCAGGTGAGGCCCAGGTATATAGAGAGTATCCAGGTCCCAATGATGCCCAGTTAAGGACCAGAGTCAACAGGTCCAGGAGAGACCCAAATATGGATCACAGTCATTGTGTTCCAGGTGAGGCCAGATGGAGACCACAGGAACCAGGTCCAGGAGAGCCCCATATGGGAACCAGAGCCACCAGATCCAGGTGAGGTCCAGGTGGGACCACAGTCACAAGTTCCAGGTGAGGCGCAGGTGTCAAGAGGATTCACCAAGTCCACGTGGGGCCCAGGTGACGACCAGTCAGCAGATCCAGGTGCGGACCAGCTAAGGACCAGATTCACCAGGCCCAAGTGAAGCCCAAGGGGAGACCGGAGTCACCAGGTAAGGGTGAGGCCCAGAGGGGAAACCAGAGTAACCAGTTTAGTTTGAGGACCAGAATGGGACCAGAGGTCCCTGGACAAAGTGAGGCCCAGGTGTAGAATAGAGTATCCATGTCCCAATGATGCCTGGGTGAGGACCAGAGTCACTAGGGCCAAGTAGGCCGAGATGGGGAACAGAATCACTAGGTCCTGGTGAGGCATAGAAGAAGACCACAGTCAACAGTATCAGGTGAGCCCCTTGTGGGAAGCAGAGACACTCTATCCAGCTGAGTCCCAGGTCCATGTGAGGCCCACGTGAGGACCAGATTCAGCAGGTCGAATTGAGGCATAGCTGGGGACAAGAGTCACCAGGTCTGGGTGCGGCCTAGGTGGGTCAAGATACAGCAATTCTGAGTTAGGTCAAAGTGGGGAAGAGAGACACCAGGTCCAGGTGAGGCCAAACTGAGGACCAGAATCACCAGATCCAGGTGAGTTCCAGGTGGGGACCAGAGTCACCAGATCCAGGTGAAGCCCAGGTGGGGACCAGAGTCACTAGGTCCAGATGAGGCACAGGTGAGGACCAGAGTTACCAGGTACACGTGAGGCCACGGTGGGGATCAGAGGCAACAGGTGCATGTGAGGCTAGCTTGGGGACGATGGTCAACAGGTCTACTTGAGGCCCAGGTGTGGAACACAGTAAGCAGGTCCAGGTGAGTCCCTAGTGGTGACAAGTGTCACCACGTCCAGGTGAGGCCCAGTTGCGGACTAGGATCACCAGGTACAGGGGAGGCCCTTGAAAGAAACAGAGTCAACAGTTCGAGGTCAGGCGCAGGTTTCAACCAGGTTCAGCAGGTCCAAGTCAGGCGAAAGTGGGGTTCACAGTCACTAGGGCATGGTGAGACGCAGAGGAGCACCAGAGTGATGTGGTCCAGGTGAGGTCCAGTTGTGGAACACCTTCACTGCGTCCCAATTTTGCCCAGTTGAAGACCATGGTCAAAACGGCCAGGTGAGGCCAAGATGGGGACCGGAGTCCCCAAATCCAGGTGAAGCCTAGGTGGGGACCACAGTCACCAGATCCAGGGTAGTCTCAGGTGCAGACCAGAAACAGCAGGTCCAGGTGAGGTGCAGGTGGCAACCACACTCACCAGGTCCCGGTGAGGCCCTGGTGGGGACCAGAGTCACGAGGTACATGAGAAGCTAGAAACACTGCAGCCACCAGGTCCACATGATGTCCATGTGGGAACGAGAATCACCAGTTACAGGTTAGGACCAGGTGGGGATCTGACTCACAATTTCCAGGTGAGACCCAGGTGGCAACGAGTGTCACCATGTCCAGGTGTGTCCCAAGTGAAGACCAGAGTTAATAGGTCCGGCTGGGTCACTGTTAGTGAACAGTGTAACCATAACCTGATGCTACCCAGGTGGGTACCAGAGACACCAGGTCCTGGTGAGGCCCAGGTGGGACCAGAGACATGAGGTCCAGGTGAGGTCCCGATGGGAACCACAGTCACCAGGTCAGGTGAGGCCATGCTTAGGATCAGAGTCACCAGTTACAGGTGAGGCCCAGGTGGAGCCAGAGTCACCTGGTACAGAAGAGGCCAAAGTCAGGACCAGAGTTACCAGGATCAGGTCAGTCCCAGTGGGGAACAGAGTAACCATGTTCCGATGATGCCCAGGGAGACCCAGCGTCACCAGGTCCAGATGAGGCGCAGGTGGGGAGCATATTCACTAGGTCTCGGTGAGACCCATTTGAGGACCAGTGTCACCAGGTATATTTCAGTCCTTGAGGGGTAACAGATTCACCTGGTCTAGGTGACATCCAGATGGGGACCAGAGTCACCATGTCAGGGTGAGGCCCCGAGGGGATCCAGAGTCATCATGTCCAGGTGAGGCTCAGGTGTGGAACAGAGTATCCAGGTCATAATGGTCCACAGGTGAGGACCAGAGTCACCAGATCTGGGTGAGGCCCAGTTAGGATCAGAGTCACCAGTTCCAGTTGAGGACAACAAGGATTTTACAGCAATCAGGTCCAGGTGGGGAACAATGTCACCAGGACTGGGTGAGGCCCAGATGAGGCCAGATACACCAGGTCCAGGTGATTCCTAGGTGGTGACCAGGGAAACCAGGTCCGGGTGAGGACCAGGTAAGGACGAGATTCACCAGGGCATACTGGGGCCCACGTGGGGACCGGTGTCACCATGCATGGGTGAGGCCCTTGTGGCAACCCCACTCACCAGGTCCAGGTGAGGCCAACCTGCAGGCCATGCAGAGGAATCATGTCCCGAAGATGCCCAGGTAGGGACCAGAATTACGAGGTCCAGGTGAGGCCAACCTGCAGGCCATGCAGTGGAACCATGTCCCGATGATGCCCAGGTAGTTTCAAGAGACACCAGGTCCAAATGAGGCCTAAATGGAGCATATTCACTAGGTTCAGGTGAGGCCCAGTTGAGGACCAGTGTCACCAGATCTGGTTGAGGCCTAAAGGGGTACAAGAATCACCTGGTCCAGGTGACATCCAAATGGGGGCCAGAGTCACCAGGTCAGGGTGAGGCCCAGAGAGGTTCCAGAGTCATCATGTCCAGGTGAGGCTCAGGTGTGGAACAGAGTCACCAGGTACCAATGATGCCCAGGTGAGGACCAGAGTCACCAGGTCTGGGTGACGCACAGATAAGATCAGAGTCCCCAGCTCCAGGGGAGGCCAAGAAATTGTCCACAGCAATCAAGTCCAGGTGGGGAACAAAGTCACCAGGACTGGGTGAGGCCCAGATGGGGACCAGATTCACCAGGTCCACGTGAGGCCCAGGTTGTGACCAGAGTCCTCAGGTATGGGAGAGAACCAGGTAAGGACCAGATTCACCAGGTCCAAGAGGCCCACGCGGGGACTTGAGTCACCAGGTATGTGTGAGGCCTAGGTGGCAACCCCACTCACCAGGTCCAGGTGAGGCGAACATTTGGCCAGAGTCACCAGATCCAGGTGAGGCCCTAGTGGGGACCGGAGTCACCAGGTAATTGTGAGTGTAGAAGAACACCACAGTCACCAGGTCCAGGTGTGGTTCATGTGGGAACGAGAGTCACCAGGACCTGGTGAGACCCAGGTGGGTACCACAGTCACCAGCTCCAGATTGAGGCCTAGGTCGGGGGACCAGAGTCATCAGCACCAGTTGAGGCCAAAGTGTGGAGAAAAGTTACCATGTCCAGGTGAGGCCCAGGTGGGGAACAGACTAACCATGTCCCATTGATGCCAGGTGGGAAAAGAGTCACAAGGTCAAGACGAGGTCAAAGTGAGGAGAAGATTCAATAGGTCCTGTTGAGGCCCTGTTTAGCACCGGTGTCCCCAGCTCCGGGTGAGACCCAGAGGGGAACCAGAGTCACCCGGTTCTGGTGATATCCAGGTGGGGACCAGAGTCACCACGTCAGGGAGAGGCCCAGAGGGGGACGAGAATCACTAGGTCCAGGTGAGGCCCCGATGTGGAACTGAGAAACCAGGTCCCATGATGCCCATATGAGGACCTGAGTCACCAGGTTCAGGTGAGGTCCCTGTGGGAACCAGTCACCTCGTCCAGGTGAGGCCCAGGTGGGACCACAGTCACCAGGTCCAGGTAAGGCCCAGGTATATAAGAGAGTATCCAGGTCCCAATGATGCCCAGGGAAGGACCAGAGTCAACAGATCCAGGAGAGGCTCCAATATGGATCAGAGTCATTGTTTTCCAAGTGACTCCAGATGGAGACCAAGGCACCAGGTCGAGGAGAGCCCCATATTTGAACCAGAGCCACCAGATCCAGGTGAGGTCCAGGTAGGACCACAGTCAGAAGGTCCAGGTGAGGCGCAGTTGGCAACAGGATTCACCAAGTCCAGGTGAGGCCCAGGTGGCGACCAGTCACCACATCCAGGTGCGGACCAGCTAAGGACCAGATTCACCAGGTCCAAGTGAAAACCAAGGGGTGACCAGAGTCACCACGTAAGGGTGAGTACCAGAGGGGGAACCAGAGTAACTAGTTTCGTTTGAGGCCCAGAATAGGACCAGAGGTCCCTGGTCAAAGTGACGCTCAGCTGTGGAATAGAGTATCCAGGTCCCAAAGATGCCTGGGTGAGGACCAGAGTCACTAGGGCCATGCAGGCCCAGATGGGGAACAGAAACACTAGGTCCTGGTGAGGCATAGGATAAGACCACAGTCACAAGTATCAGGTGAACCCCTTGTGGGAACCAGAGCCACTCTATCCAGCTGAGTCCCAGGTCCATGTGAGGCCCACGTGAGGACCAGATTCATCAGGTCGAATTGAGGCATAGCTGGGGACAAGAGTCACCAGGTTTGGGTGTGGCCTAGGTGGGGCAAGATTTAGCAGTTCTGAGTTAGGTCAAAGTGGGGACGAGAGACACCAGGTCCAGGTGAGGCCAAACTGAGGACCAGAGTCACCAGATCCAGGTGAGGTCCATGTTGGAAAGAGAGTCACCAGGTCCAGGAGAGGTCCATGTGGGGACCAGAGTCACCAGATCCAGGTGACTTCCAGGTGGGGACCAGAGTCACCAGATCCATGTGAAGCCCACGTGGGGACCAGAGTCACTAGGTCCAGATGAGGCCCAGGTGAGGACCAGAGTTACGAGGTACACGTGAGGCCCCGGTGGGGATCAGAGGCTGCAAGTCCTTGTGAGGCCGGCTTGAGGACCTTGGTCAACAGGTCTATTTGAGGCCCATGTTTGGAACACAGTAACCAAGTCCAGGTGAGTACCCGGTGGTGACAATGGTCATCACGTCCAGGAGAGGCCCAGGTGGGCACCAGGATCACCAGGTCCAAGTAGGCCCTGGAAAGAACCAGAGTCAACATTTCGAGGTCAGGCACAGGTGGCAGCCATGGTCAGAAGGGCCAGGACAGGGCAAAGTGGGGTTCACAGTCACTAGGGCACGGTGAGACCAAGAGGGGGACCAGAATCATTTGGTCCAGGTGAGGTCCAGTTGTGGAACACAGTCACCGGGTCCCAATTTTGCCCAGTTGAGGACCATGGTAAACAGGGCCAGGTGAGACCCAGATGGGGACCAGAGTCCCTAAATCCAGGTGAAGCCCAGGTGGGGACCAGAGTCACCAGATCCAGGTGAAGCCCAGGTGGGGACCACAGTCACCAGATCCAGGGTAGTCTCAGGTTCAGACCAGAATCACCAGGTCCAGGTGAGGTGCAGGTGGCAACCACACTCACCAGATCCCGGTGAGGCCCTGGTGGGGACCAGTGTCACGAGGTACATGAGAAGCTAGAAACACTGCAGCCACCATGTCCACATGATGTCCATGTGGAAACGAGAATCACTAGTTACATGTGAAGACCAGGTGGGGATCCGACTCAACATGTCCAGGTGAGACCCAGGTGAGAACCAGTGTCACCATGTCCAAGTGTGGCCCAGATGAAGACCAGAGTTAATAGGTCTGGCTGGGTCACTGTTAGTGAACAGTGTAACCATATCCTGATGCTACCCGGGTGGGTACCAGAGACACCAGGTCCTGGTGAGGCCCAGGTGGGAACAGAGACATGAGGTCCAAGTGAGGTCCCGATGGGAACCACAGTCACCAGGTCAGGTGAGGCCATGCTTAGGATCAGAGTCACCAGTTACAGGTGAGGCTCAGTTGGAGCCAGAGTCACCTGGTACAGAAGAGACCAAACTCAGGACCAGAGTTACCAGGATCAGGTCAGTCCCAGTGGGGAATAGAGTAAGCATGTCCCGATGATGCCCAGGTAGAACCAGAGTCACCAGGTCCAGGTGAGGCACAGGTGGGGAGCATATTCACTAGGTCCCGGTGAGGCCCAGTTGAGGACCAGAGTCACCAGGTCTAGTTGAGGCCTAGAGGGATACCAGATTCACCTGGTCTACGTGACATCCAGATGGGGACAGGAGTCACCATGTCAGGGTGAGCTGCAGAGCGGATCCAGAGTCATCGTGTCCAGGTGAGGCTCAGGTGTGGAACAGAGTATCCAGGTCATAATGGTCCACAGGTGAGGACCAGAGTCACTAGATCTGGGTGAGTCCAAGTTAGGATCAGAGTCACCAGTTCCAGGTGAGGCCAAGAAGGAGTCCACAGCAATCAGGTCCAGGTGGGGAACAAATTCACCAGGACTGGGTGAGGCCCAGATGGGGACCAGGTTCACCACGTCCAGGTGATTCCCAGGTGGTGACCAGAGTTACCAGTTCCGGGTGAGGACCAGTATGGACCAGATTCACCAGGTCCCAGAGGACCAAGTGGGGAACTCTTTCACCAGGTATAGGTGAGGCTCAGTTGGCAACGTTACTCACGAGGTCCAGGTGAGGCCAACCTGCATGCCAGAGTCACCAGATCCTGGTGAGGCCCTAGTGGGGAGGGGAGTCAACAGGTAAATGTGTGTCTACAAGAACACCACAGTCACCAGGTCCAGGTGTGGTTCATGTGGGAACGAGCGTCACCAGGTCCAGGTTGAGGCCTAGGTGGGGGGACAAGAGTCATCAGGACAAGTTAAGGCCAAAGTGTGGAGCAAAGTTATCATGTCCAGGTGAGGCCCAGGTGGGGAACAGAGTAACCATGTCCCATTGATTCCAGGTGGGAAAAGAGTCACAAGGTCCAGATGAGGCCTATGTGAGGAGGTCACCAGGTCCTGTTGAGACCCTGTTGAGGACCAGTGTCCCCATCTCCGGGTGAGTCCCATAGGGGGACCAGAGTCACCCGGTTCTGGTGATATCCAGCTGGGGACCAGAGTCACCACGTCAGCGTGTGGCCCAGAGTGGGACAAGAATCACTAGGTCCAGGTGAGGCCCCGATGTGGAATTGATTAACCAGATCCCATGATTCCCATATGAGGACCTGAGTCACCAGGTCCAGGTGAGGACCCTGTGGGAACCAGTCACCTCGTCCAGGAGAGGCCCAGGTGGGACCACAGTCACCAAGTCCCGGTGAGGCCCAGGTATATAAGAGAGTATCCAGGTCCCAATGATGCCCAGGTAAGGACCAGAGTCAACAGGTCCAGGAGAGGCCCAAATATGGATCAGAGTCATTTTGTTCCAGGTGAGTCCAGTTGGAGACCACAGGAACCAGGTCCAGGAGAGCCCCATATGTGAACCAGAGCCACCAGATCCAGGTGAGTTCCACGTGGGACCACTGTCACAAGGTCCAGGTGAGGCGCAGGTGGCAACAGGATTCACCAAGTCCAGGTGAGCCCCAGGTGGCGACCAGTCACCAGATACAGGTGCGGACCAGGTAAGGACCAGATTCACCAGGCGCAAGTGAAGCCCAAGGGGTGACCGGAGTCACCAGGTAAGGGTGAGGCCCAGAGGGGGAAGCAGAGTAACCAGTTTAGTTTGAGGCCCAGAATGGGACCAGAGGTCCCTGGTCAAAGTGAGGCCCAGATGTGGAATAGAGTATCCTGGTCCCAATGATGCCTGGGTGAGGACCAGAGTCACTAGGGCCATGCAGGCGCAGATGGGGAACAGAATCACTAGGCCCTGGTGAGGCAGAGAATATGACCACAGTCAGCACTATCAGGTGAACCTCTTTTGGGAACCAGAGCCACTATATCCAGCTGAGTCCCAGGTCCATGTGAGGCCCACGTGAGGACCAGATGCATCAGCTCGAATTGAGGCATAATTCGGGACAAAAGTCATCAGGTGTGGGTGCGGCCTAGGTGGGGCAAGATTCAGCAGTTCTGAGTTAGGTCAAAGTGGGGACGAGAGACACCAGGTCCAGGTGAGGCCAAACGGAGGACCAGAGTCACCAGATCCAGATGAGGTCCAGATGGGGACCAGAGTCACCAGATCCAGGTGAGGTCCATGTTGGAAAGAGAGTCACCAGGTCCAGGAGAGGTCCAGGTGGGGACCAGAGTCACCAGATGAAGGAAAAGTCCAGGTGGGGATCAGAGTCACCAGATCCAGGTGAAGCCCATGTGGGGACCAGAGTCACTATGTACAGATGAAGCCCTGGTAAGGAACAGAGTTACCAGGTACACGTGAGGCGCCGGCAGTTATCAGAGGCAACAGGTCCATGTGAGGCAGGCTTGGGGACCATGGTCAAGAGTTCTACTTGAGGCCCAGTGTGGAACACTGTAACCAGGTCCAAGTGAGTCCCCGGTGGTGACAAGAGTCACCAGGTCCAGGTGAGGCCCGGGTGGGGACCAGGATCACCAGGTACAGGGGAGGCCCTTGAAAGACCAAGAGTCAACAGTTCGAGGTCAGGCGCAGGTGGCAACCAGGGTCAGCAGGTCCAAGTCAGGCCAAAGTGGGGTTCACAGTCAGTAGAGCACGGTGAGACCCAGAGGGGGACCAGAGTCACCTGGTCCAGGTGAGGTCCAGGTGTGGAACACAGTCACCGTGTCCCAAATTTGCCCAGTTAAGAACCATGGTCAACAGGGCCAGGTGAGGTCCAGATGGGAATCGGAGTGCCCAAATCCAGGTGAAGCCCAGGTTGGGACCATAGTCACCAGATCCAGGGTAGTCTCAGGTGCAGACCAGAATCACCAGGTCCAGGTGAGGTGCAGGTGGCAACCACACTCACCAGGTCCCGGTGAGGCCCTGGTGGGGACCAGAGTCACGAGGTACATGGAAGCTAGAAACACTGCAGCCACCAGATCCACATGATGTCCATGTGGGAAAGAGAATCACCAGTTACAGGTGAGTACCAGGTGGGGATCCGACTCACCATGTGCAGGTGAGACCCAGGTGGGAACCAGTGTCACCATGTCCAGGTGTGGCGAGGTGAAGACCAGAGTTAATAGGTCCGGCTGGGTCAATGTTAGTGAACAGTGTAACCATATCCTGAAGCTACCCAGGTGGGTACAAGAGACCCCAAATCATGGTGAGGCCCAGGTAGGACCAGAGACATGAGGTCCAGGTGAGGTCCCGATGGGAACCACAGTCACCAGGTCAGGTGAGGCCATGCTTAGGTTCAGAGTCACAGGTTACAGGTGAAGCCCAGGTGGAGCCAGAGTCACCTGGTACACAAGAGGCCAAAGTCAGGACTAGAGTTACCAGGATCAGGTCAGGTCCTGTGGGGAATAGAGTAACCATGTCCCGATGATGCCCAGGTAGAATCAGAGTGACCAGGTCCAGATGAGGCGCAGGTGGGGAGCATATTCACTAGGTCCCGGTGAGGCCCAGAAGAGGACCAGAGTCACCAGGTCTAGTTGAGGCCTAGAGAGGTACCAGATTCACCTTGTCTAGGTGACATCCAGTTGGGGAACAGAGTCACCATGTCAGGCTGAGGCCCAGAGGGGATCCAGAGTCATCATGTCCAGGTGAAGCTCAGGTGTGGAACAGAGTATCCAGACCATAATGTTCCAAGGTGACCAGACTTACCAATTCTGGTTGAGGACCATGTAAGGACCAGATTCACCAAGTCCAAGTGAGGCCCACTTGGGGACCTGTGTCGCCAGGCATGGGGGAGGCCCATGTGGCAACCCCACTCACCAGGTCCAGGTGAGGCCAACTTGCAGACCATGCAGAGGAACCATGTCCCGATGATGCCCAGGTAGGGACCAGAGTTACCAGGTCCAGGTGAGGTCAACCTGCAGGCCATGCAGTGGAACCATGTCCCCATGATGCCCAGGTAAGGACCAGAATCACCAGGTCCAATGAGGCCCAGATGGAGCATATTCACTACGTCCAGGTGAGGTCCTGTGGAGGACAAGAGTCACCAGACCTGGTTGTGGCCTAGAGGGGTACCAGAATCACCTGGTTCAGGTGACATCCAGATGGAGACCAGAGTCTCCAGGTCAGGATGAGGCCCAGAGAGGTTCCAGTGTCATCATGTCCAGGTGAGGCTCAGGTGTGGAACAGAGTCACCAGGTACCAAAGATGCCCAGGTGAGGACCAGAGTCACCAGGTCTGGGTGACGGGCAGATAGGATCAGAGTCACCAGTTCCAGGTGAGGCGAAGAAAGAGTCCACAGCAATCAGATACAGGTGGGGAACAAAGAAAACAGGCCTGGGTGAGGCCCAGATGGGGATCAGATTCACCAGGTCCAGGTAGGCCCAGGTGGTGACCAGAGACCCCGGGGCTGGGAGACGACCAGGTAAGGACCAGATTCACCAGCTAGAAGAGGCCCACGTGGGGACAGAGTCACCAGGTTTGGGTGAGGCCCACGTGGCAACCCACTCACCAGGTCCAGGTGAGGCCAACCTGCATGCCAAAGTCACCAGATCCACAAGAGGCCCTAGTCGGCACCGGAGACAGCAGGTAAAATTGAGTCTACAAGAACACCACAGTCACCAGGTCAAGGTGTGGTTCATGTGGGAACGAGAGTCACCAGTTCCAGGTGAGAACCAGGTGGGGACGACAGTCACCAGGTCCGGATTGAAGCCTAAGAGGGTACCAGTGTCATCAGGACCAGTTGAGGCCCAACTGTGGAGCAAAGTTATCATGTCCAGTTGAGGCTCAGGTGTGGAACAGAGTATCCAGGTCATAATGGTCCACAGGTGAGGACCAGAGTCACCAGATCTGGGTGAGGTCCTGTTAGGATCAGAGTCACCAGTTCCAGGTGAGGCCAAGAAGGAGTCCACAGCAATCAGGTCCAGGTGGGGAACAATGTCACCAGGATTGGGTGAGGCCCAGATGGGGACCAGATTCACCAGCTCCAGGTGATTCCCAGGTGATGACCAGAGTTACCAGTTCCGGGTGAGGAACAGGTAAGGACCAGATTCACCAGGTCCAAGTGAAGCCCACGTGGGACCTGTGTCACCAGGTATGGGTGAGGCCCAGGTGGCAACCCCACTCACCAGGTCCAGGTGAGGCCAACCTGCAGGCCATGCAGTGGAACCATGTCCCGATGATGCCCAGGTAGGGACCGGAGTCATCAGGTCCAAATGAGGCCCAGATGGGGCATATTCACTAGGTCCAGGTGATGCCCAGTTGAGGACCAGAGTCACCAGATCTGGTTGAGGCCTAGAGGGGTACCAGAATCACCTGGTTCAGGTGACATCCAGATGGGGACCAGAGTCACCAGGTCAGGGTGAGGCCCAGAGAGGTTCCAGAGTCATCATGTCCAGGTGAGCCTAAGGTGTGGAACAGAGTCACCAGGTACCAATAATGCCCAGGTGAGGACCAGAGTCACCAGGTCTGGGAGACGCGCAGATAGGATCAGATTCACCAATTCCAGGTGAGGCCAAGAAAGAGTCCACAGCATTCGGATCCAGGTGGGGAACAAAGTCACCAGGCCTGGGTGAGGCCCAGATGGGGACCAGATTCACCAGGTCCAGGTGAGGCCCAGGTGGTGACCAGAGTCCCCGGGTCTGGGAGGGGACCAGGTAAGGACCAGATTCACCAGGTCTAAGAGGCCCACGTGGGAGCCTGAGTCACCAGGAATGGGTGAGGCCCAGGTGGCAACCCCACTCACAAGGTCCAGGTGAGGCCAACCTGCAGGCCAGAGTCACCAGATCCAGGTGAGGCCCTAGTGGGGACCGGAGTCACCAGGTAAATGTGAGTCTACAAGAACACCACAGTCACCAGGTCCAGGTGTGGTTCATGTGGGAACGAGAGTCCCCAGGTCCAGGTGAGACCCAGTTGGGGACCACAGTCACCAGGTCCAGATTGCGGCATAGGTGGGGGGACCAGATTCATCAGGACTAGTTGAGGCCAATGTGTGGAGCAAAGTTATCATGTCCAGGTGAGGCCCAAGTAGGGAACAGAGTAACCATGTCCCATTGATGCCAGGTGGGAAAAGAGTCACAAGGTCCAGAGGAGGCCTAAGTGAGGAGTAGATTCACCAGGTCCTTTTGAGGCCCAGTTGAGGACCAGTGTCCCCAGCACCGGGTGAGTCCCAGAGGGGGACCAGAGTCACCCGGTTCTGGTGATGTCCAGGTGGGGACCAGAGTCACCATGTCAGGGTGAGGCCCAGAGGGAGACGAGAATCACTAGGTCCAGGTGAGGCCCCGATGTGGAACTGAGAAACCAGGTCCCATGATGCCCATATGAGGACCTGAGTCACCAGGTCCAGGTGAGATCCCTGTGGGAACCAGTCACCTCGTCCAGGTGAGGCCCAGGTGGGACCACAGTCACCAGGTCCAGGTGAGGCCCAAGTATATAAAGAGTATCCACATCCCAATGATTTCCAGGTAAGGACCAGAGTCAACAGGTCCAGGAGAGGCACAAATATGGATCAGACTCATTGTGTTACAGGTGAGGTCAGATGGAGACCACAGGAACCAGGTCCAGGAGAGCCCCATATGTTAAACAGAGCCACCAGATCCAGGTGAGGTCCAGGTGGGACCACAGTCACAAGGTCCAGGTGAGGCGCAGGTGGCAACAGGTTTTACCAAGTCCAGGTGAGGCCCAGGTGGCGACCGGTCACCACATCCAGGTGCGGAACAGATAAGGACCAGATTCACCAGGCCCAAGTGAAGCCCAAGGGGTGTCCAGAGTCACAAGGTAAGGGTGAGGCCCAGAGGGGGAACCAGAGTAACAAGTTAATTTGAGGCCCAGAATGGGACCAGCGATCCCTAGTCAAAGTGAGGCCCAGGTGTGAAATAGAGTATCCAGGATCCAATGATGCCTGGGTGAAGACCAGAGTCACTAGAGCCATGCAGGCCCAGATGGGGAACAGAATCACTAGGTCCTGGTGAGGCATAGAATAAGAACACAGTCAGCAGTATCAGGTGAGCCCCTTGTGGGAACCAGAGCCACTCTATCCAGCTGAGTCCCGGGTCCATGTGAGGCCCACGTGAGGACCAGATTCAACAGGTCGAATTGAGGCATAGCTGGGGACAAGAGTCACCAGGTCTCGGTGCGGCCTAGGTGGGGGAAGATTCAGCAGTTCTGAGTTAGGTCAAAGTGGGGAGGAGAGACACCCGGTCGAGGTGAGGACAAACTGAGGACCAGAGTCACCAGATCCAGGTGAGGTCCACGTTGGAAAAGAGTCACCAGGTCCAGGAGAGGTCCAGGTGGGTACCAGAGTCCCCAGATACAGGTGAAGCCCAGGTGGGGACCAGAATCACTAGGTCCAGATGAGGCCAAAGTGAGGACCAGAGTCACCAGATCCAGGTGAGGTCCAGGTGGGGACCAGAGTCACCAGATCCAGGTGAAGCCCAGGTGGGGACCAGAATCACTAGGTCCAGATGAGGCCCAGGTGAGGACCAGAGTTACCAGGTACACGTGAGGCCACGGTGGGGATCAGAGGAAACAGGTCAATGTGAGGCCGGCTTGGGGACCATGGTCAACAAGTCTATTGAGTTCCAGGTGTGGAACACAGTAAGCAGGTCCATGTGAGTCCCCAGTGGTGACAAGAGTCACCAAGTCCAGGTGAGGCCCGGTGGGGACCAGGATCTCCAGGTACAGGGGAGGCCCTTGAAAGAACCAGAGTCAACAGTTCGAAGTCAGGCGCAGGACCCAACCAGGGTCAGCTGGTCTAAGTCAGGCCTAAGTGAGGTTCACAGTCACTAGGGCACGGTGAGACCCAGAGGGGAACCAGAGTCAAGTGGTCCAGGTGAGTTCCATTTGTGGAACAGTCACCACGTCCCAATTTTGCCCAGTTGAGGACCATGGTCAACAGGGCCAGTTGAGGCCCAGATGGAGACCGGAGTCCCCAAATCCAGGTGAAGCCCAGGTGGGGACCACAGTCACTAGATCCAGGGTAGTCTCAGGTGCAGACCAGAATCACCAGGTGCAGGTGAGACGCAGGTGGCAACCACACTCACCAGGTCCCGGTGAGACCCTGGTGCGGACCAGAGTCACGAGGTACAGGAGAAGGTAGAAACACTGCAGCCACCAGGTCCACTTGATGCCATGTATGAACGATATTCACCAGTTACAGGTGAGGACCAGGTGGGGATCCGAGTCACCATGTCCAGGTGAGACCCAGGTGGGAACCAGTGTCACGTTGTCCAGGTGTGGCCCAGGTGAAGACCAGAGTTAATAGGTCCGGCTGGGTCACTGTTAGTGAACAGTGTAACCATATCCTGAGGCTACCCAGGTGGGAACCAGAGACACCAGGCCCTGGTGAGGCCCAGGTGGGACCAGCGACATGAGGACCATGTGAGGTCCCGATGGGAACCACAGTCACCAGGTCAGGTGAGTCCATGCTTTGGATCAGAGTCACCAGTTACAGGTGAGGCCCAGGTGGATCCAGAGTCACCTGGTACAGAGAGGCCAAAGTCATGGCCAGAGTTACCAGGATCAGGTCAGTCCCAGTGGGGAACAGAGTAACCATGTCCCGATGATGCCCAGATATAACCAGCGTCACCAGGTCCAGATGAGGCGCAGGTGGGGAGCATATTCACTAGGTCCCGTTGAGGCCCAGGTGAGGACCAGAGTCACCAGATCTCGTTGAGGCCTAGAGGGGTACCAGATGCACCTGGTCTAGGTTACATCCACATGGGGACCAGAGTTACCACGTCAGGGTGAGGCCCAGAGTGGATCCAGAGTCATCATGTCCAGGTGAGGCTCAGGTGTGTAACAAAGTATCCAGGTCATAATGGTCCACAGGTGAGGACCAGAGTCACCAGATCTGGGTGAGACCCAGTAGGATCAGAGTCACCAGTTCAAGGTGAGGCCAAGAAGGAGTCCACAGCAATCAGGCCCAGGTGGGGAACAAAGTCACCAGGACTGGGTGAGGCCCAGATGGGGACCAGATTCACCAGGTCCAGGTTATTCCCAGGTGGTGACCAGAGTTACCAGTTCCGGGTGGGGTCCAGGTAAGGACGAGATTCACCAGGTCCAAGTGAGACCTACGTGGGGACCTGTGTCACCAGGCATGGGTGAGGCCCCGGTGTCAACCCCACTCACCAGGTCCAGGTGAGGGCAACCTGCAGGCCATGCAGAAGAACCATGTCCCGATGATGCCCAGGTAGGGACTAGAGTTACCAGGTCCAGGTGAGGCCAACCTGCAGGCCATGCAGTGGAACCATGTCCCGATGATGCCCAGGTAGGGAACAGAGTTACCAGGTCCAGGTGAGGCCAACTTGCAGGTCATTCAGTGGAGCCATGTCCCGATGATGCCCAGGAAAGGACAAGAGTCACCAGGTCCAAATGACGCCCAGATGGAGCATATTCACTAGGTCCAGGTGAGGCCCAGTTGAAGACCAGAGTCACCAGATCTGGTTGAGGCCTAGAGGGGTACCAGAATCACCTGGTACAGGTGACATCCAGATGGGGACCAGAGTCTCCAAGTCAGGGTGAGGCCCAGAGATGTTCCAGAGTCATCATGACCAGGTGAGGCTCAGGTGTGGAACAGAGTCACCAGGTACCAATGCTGCCCATGTGAGGACCAGAGTCACCAGGTCTGGGTGACGCGCAGATAGGATCAGAGACACCAGTTCCAGGTGAGGACAAGAAGGAGTCCACAGCAATCAGGTCCAGGTGGGGAACAAAGTCATCAGGACTGGGTGAGGCCCAGATGGGGACCGGATTCACCAGGTCCAGGTGAGGCCCAGGTGGTGACCAGAGTCCCCGGGTCTGGGAGAGGACCAAGTAAGGACCAGATTCACCAGGTCCAAGAGGCCCAGGAGGGGACGAGAGTCACGAATTATGGGTGAGGCCCAGGTGGCAACCCCACTCACAAATTCCAGGTGATGCCAACCTGCAGGCCAGAGTCACCAGATCCAGGTGAGTCCCTAGTGGGGACCGGAGTCACCAGGTAAATGTGAGTCCAAAAGAACACCACAGTCACCAGGTCCAGGTGTGGTTCATGTGGGAACGACAGTCACCAGGTCCAGGTGAGACCCAGGTGGGGACCACAGTCACCAGGTCCCGATTGAGGCCTAGGTGGGGGGACCAGAGTCATCAGGACCAGTTGAGGCCAAAGTGTGGAGCAAAGTTATCATGTCCAGGTGAGGCCGAGGTGGGGAACAGAGTAACCATCTCCCATTGATGCCAGGTGGGAAAAGAGTCACAAGGTCCAGACGAGGCCTAAGTGAGGAATAGATTCACCAGGTTCTATTGAGAACCAGCTAAGGACCAGTGTCCCCAGCTCCGGGTGAGTCCCAGACGGGGAACAGAGTCACCCGGTTCTGGTGATATCCAGGTGGGGACCAGAGTCACCACGTCAGGGTGAGGCCCAGAGGGGGATGAGAATCACTAGGTCCAGGTGAGGCCCCGATGTGGAACTGAGAAACCAGGTCCCATGGTGCCCATACGAGGACCTGAGTCACCAGATCCAGGTGAGGACCCTGTGGGAACCAGTCCATGTAAGGCCCAGATGGGACCACAGTTACCAGGTTCAGGTGAGGCCCAGATATATAAGAGCGTATCCAGGTCCCAATGATGCCCAGGTAAGGACAAGAGTCAACAGGTCCAGGAGTGGCTGAAATATGGATCAGAGTCATAGCGTTCCAGGTGAGGCCAGATGGAGACCACTGGAACCAGCTCCAGGGAGCCCCATATGGGAACCATAGCCACCAGATCCATGTGAGGTCCAGGTGGGACCACAGTCACAAGGTCCAGGTGAGCGCAGGTGGCAACAGGATTCACCAAGTCCAGGTGAGGCCCAGGTGGCGACCAGTCACCAGATCCAGGTGCGGACCAGCTAAGGAACAGATTCACCAGGCCCAAGTGAAGCCCAAGGGGTGACCAGAGTCACCAGATAAGGGTGAGGCCCAGAGGGGGTATCAGACGAACTAGTTTTGTTTGAGGCTCAGAATGGGACCAGACGTCCCTGGTCAAAGTGAGGCCTAGGTGTGGAATAGAGTATCCAGTTCCCAATGATGCCTGGGTGAGGCCCAGAGTCACTAGGGCCATGCAGACCCAGATGGGGAACAGAAACACTAGGTCCTGGTGAGGCATAGAATAAGACCACAGTCACCAGTATCAGGTGAGCCCCTTGGGGGAACCAGAGCCACTCTATCCAGCTGAGACCCAGGTCCATGTGAGGCCCACGTGAGGACCAGATTCATCAGGTCGAATTGAGGCATAGCAGGGGACAAGATTCACCAGGTCTGGGTGCGGCCTAGGTGGGGAAAGATTCAGCAATTCTGTGTTAGGTCAAAGTGGGGACGAGAGACACCAGGTCCAGGTGAGGCCAAAGGGAGGACCAGAGTCACCAGATCCAGGTGAGGTCCATGTTGGAAAGAGAGTCACCAGGTCCAAGACAGGTCCAGGTGGGGACCAGAGTCACCAGATACAGGTGAAGTCCAGATGGGGACCAGAGTCACCAGATCCAGGTGAAGCCCAGGTGTGGACCAGAGTCACTAGGTCCAGATGAGGCCCAGGTGAGGATCAGAGTTACCAGGTACACGAGAGGCACTGGTGGGTTTAGAGGCAACAGGTCCATGTGAGGCCGGCTTGGGGAACATGGTCAAGAAGACTACTTGAGGCCCAGGTGTGGAACCCCGTAAGAAGGTCCAGGTGAGTCCCGGGTTGGGACAAGAGTCACCAAGTCCAGGTGAGTCCCCCGTGCGGACCAGGTTCACCAAGTCCAGGGGAGGCCCTTAAACGAACCAGAGTCAACAGTTCGAGGTCAGGCGCAGGTGTCAACCAGGGTCAGCAGGTCCAAGTCAGGCCAAAGTGGGTTTCACAGTCACTAGGGCATGGTGAGACCCAGAGAGGGACCAGAGTCTCCTGGTCCAGGTGAGGTCCAGTTGTGGAACACAGTCACCGCATCCCAATTTTGCCCAGTTGAGGACCATGGTCAACAGGGCCAGATGAGGCCCAGATGGGGACCGGAGTCCCCAAATCCAGGTGAAGCCCAGGTGAGGACCACAGTCACCAGATCGAGGGGAGTCTCAGGTGCAGACCAGAATCACCAGGTCCAGGTGAGGTGCAGGTGGCAACCACACTCACCAGTTCCGGGTGAGTCTCTGGTGTGGACCAGAATCACGAGGTACATGAGAAGCTAGAAACACTGCAGCCACCAGGTCCACATGATGTCCATGTGGGAACGAGAATCACCAATTACAGGTGAGGACCAGGTGGGGATCCGACTCCCCATGTCCAGGTGAGACCCAGGTGGGAACCAGTGTCAACATGTCCAGGTGTGGCCCAGGTGAAGACCAGAGTTAATAGGTCCGGCTGGGTCACTGTTAGTGAACAGTGTAACATTATCCTGATGCTACCCAGGTGGGTACCAGAGACACCAGATCCTGGAGAGGCCCAGGTGGGACCGAGTTATGAGTTCCAGGTGAGGTCCCGATGGGATCCACAATTAGCAGGTCAGGTGAGGCCATTCTTAGGATCAGAGTCACCAGTTACAGTTGAGGCCCAGGTGGAGCCAGAGTCACCTGGTACCGAAGAGGCCAAAGTCAGGATCAGAGTTACCACGAACAGGTCAGTCCCAGTGGGGATTAGAGTATCCATGTCTCGATGATGCCCACGTAGAACCAGAGTCACAGGTCCAGATGAGGTGCAGGTGGGGAGCATATTCACTAGGTCACGGTGAGCCCAAATTGAGGACCAGAGTCACCAGGTCTAGTTGAGGCCTAGAAGGGTATCAGATTCACCTGTTCTAGGTGACATCCAGATGGGGACCAGAGTCACCATGTCAGGGTGAAGCCCCGAGGGGATCTAGAGTCATCATGTCCAGGTGAGGCTCTGGTGTGGAACAGAGTATCCAGGTCATAATGGTCCACAGGTGAGGACCAGAGTTACCAGATCTGGGTGAGGACCAGTTAGGATCAGAGTCACCAGTTCCAGGTGAGACCAAGAAGGAGTCCACCGCAATCAGGTCCAGGTGGGGAATAAAGTCACCAGGACTGTGTGAGGCCCAGATGGTGACCAGATTCACCAGGTCCAGGTGATTCCCAGGTGATGACCAGAGTTACCAGTTCCCGGTGAGGACCAGGTAAGGAACAGATTCACCAGGTCCAAGTGAGGCCCACGTTGGGACCATTGTCACCAGGTATGGGTGAGGCCCAGGTGGCAATCCCACCTACCGGGGCCAGGGGAGGCCAACCTACAGGCCATGCAGAGGAACCATGTCCCGATTGTGCCCAGGTAGGGACCAGAGTTACCAGGTCCAGGTGATGTCAACCTGCAGGCGATGCATTGGAACCATGTATCGATGATGCCCAGGTAGGTACCAGAGTCACCAGGTCCAAATGAGGCGCAGATGGAGCATATTCACTAGGTCCAGATGAGGCTCATTTGACGACAGAGTCACCAGATATGGTTGAGGCCGACAGGGGTACCAGAATCACCCGGTCCAGGTGACATACAGATGGGGACCAGAGTCACCAGGTCAGGGTGAGGCCCAGAGAGGTTCCAGAGTCATCATGTCCAGGTGAGGCAAAGGTGAGGAACAGAGTCACCAGGTACCAATGATGCCCAGGTGAGGACCAGAGTCACCAGATCTGGGTGACGCGCACATAGGATCAGAGTCACCAGTACCAGGTGAGGCCAAGAAGGTGTCCATAGCAATCAGGTCCAGGTGTGGAACAAAGTCACCAGGACTGGGTGGGGCCCAGATGGGGACCAGATTCACCAGGTCAAGGTGAGGCCCAGGTGGTGTCCAGAGTCCCTGGATCTGGGAGAGTTCCAGGAAAGGAACAGATTCACCAGGTCCAAGAGGCCCCCGTGGGGACCTGAGTCACCAGTTATTGGTGAGGGCCAGGTGGCAACCCCACTCACCAGGTCCAGGTGAGGCCAACCTGCAGGCCAGAGTCACCAGATCCAGGTGAGGCCCTAGTGGGGACCAGAGTCACCAAGTAAATGTGAGTCAAGAAGAACTCCACAGTCACCATTTCCAGGTGTGGGTGATGTGGGAAAGAGAGTCACCAGGTGCAGGTGAAACCCATGTGGGAACCACAGTCAACAGGTCCAGATTGAGGCCTAGGTGGGGGGACCAGAGTCATCAGGACTAGTTGAGGCCAAAGTGTGGAGCAAAGTTATCATGTCCAGGTGAGGCCCAAGTAGGGAACAGAGTAACCATGTCCCATTGATGCCAGGTGGGAAAAGAGTCACAAGGTCCAGAGGAGGCCTAAGTGAGGAGTAGATTCACCAGGTCCTTTTGAGGCCCAGTTGAGGACCAGTGTCCCCAGCACCGGGTGAGTCCCAGAGGGGGACCAGAGTCACCCGGTTCTGGTGATGTCCAGGTGGGGACCAGAGTCACCATGTCAGGGTGAGGCCCAGAGGGAGACGAGAATCACTAGGTCCAGGTGAGGCCCCGATGTGGAACTGAGAAACCAGGTCCCATGATGCCCATATGAGGACCTGAGTCACCAGGTCCAGGTGAGATCCCTGTGGGAACCAGTCACCTCGTCCAGGTGAGGCCCAGGTGGGACCACAGTCACCAGGTCCAGGTGAGGCCCAAGTATATAAAGAGTATCCACATCCCAATGATTTCCAGGTAAGGACCAGAGTCAACAGGTCCAGGAGAGGCACAAATATGGATCAGACTCATTGTGTTACAGGTGAGGTCAGATGGAGACCACAGGAACCAGGTCCAGGAGAGCCCCATATGTTAAACAGAGCCACCAGATCCAGGTGAGGTCCAGGTGGGACCACAGTCACAAGGTCCAGGTGAGGCGCAGGTGGCAACAGGTTTCACCAAGTCCAGGTGAGGCCCAGGTGGCGACCGGTCACCACATCCAGGTGCGGAACAGATAAGGACCAGATTCACCAGGCCCAAGTGAAGCCCAAGGGGTGTCCAGAGTCACAAGGTAAGGGTGAGGCCCAGAGGGGGAACCAGAGTAACAAGTTAATTTGAGGCCCAGAATGGGACCAGCGATCCCTAGTCAAAGTGAGGCCCAGGTGTGAAATAGAGTATCCAGGATCCAATGATGCCTGGGTGAAGACCAGAGTCACTAGAGCCATGCAGGCCCAGATGGGGAACAGAATCACTAGGTCCTGGTGAGGCATAGAATAAGAACACAGTCAGCAGTATCAGGTGAGCCCCTTGTGGGAACCAGAGCCACTCTATCCAGCTGAGTCCCGGGTCCATGTGAGGCCCACGTGAGGACCAGATTCAACAGGTCGAATTGAGGCATAGCTGGGGACAAGAGTCACCAGGTCTCGGTGCGGCCTAGGTGGGGGAAGATTCAGCAGTTCTGAGTTAGGTCAAAGTGGGGAGGAGAGACACCCGGTCGAGGTGAGGACAAACTGAGGACCAGAGTCACCAGATCCAGGTGAGGTCCACGTTGGAAAAGAGTCACCAGGTCCAGGAGAGGTCCAGGTGGGTACCAGAGTCCCCAGATACAGGTGAAGCCCAGGTGGGGACCAGAATCACTAGGTCCAGATGAGGCCAAAGTGAGGACCAGAGTCACCAGATCCAGGTGAGGTCCAGGTGGGGACCAGAGTCACCAGATCCAGGTGAAGCCCAGGTGGGGACCAGAATCACTAGGTCCAGATGAGGCCCAGGTGAGGACCAGAGTTACCAGGTACACGTGAGGCCACGGTGGGGATCAGAGGAAACAGGTCAATGTGAGGCCGGCTTGGGGACCATGGTCAACAAGTCTATTGAGTTCCAGGTGTGGAACACAGTAAGCAGGTCCATGTGAGTCCCCAGTGGTGACAAGAGTCACCAAGTCCAGGTGAGGCCCGGTGGGGACCAGGATCTCCAGGTACAGGGGAGGCCCTTGAAAGAACCAGAGTCAACAGTTCGAAGTCAGGCGCAGGACCCAACCAGGGTCAGCTGGTCTAAGTCAGGCCTAAGTGAGGTTCACAGTCACTAGGGCACGGTGAGACCCAGAGGGGAACCAGAGTCAAGTGGTCCAGGTGAGTTCCATTTGTGGAACAGTCACCACGTCCCAATTTTGCCCAGTTGAGGACCATGGTCAACAGGGCCAGTTGAGGCCCAGATGGAGACCGGAGTCCCCAAATCCAGGTGAAGCCCAGGTGGGGACCACAGTCACTAGATCCAGGGTAGTCTCAGGTGCAGACCAGAATCACCAGGTGCAGGTGAGACGCAGGTGGCAACCACACTCACCAGGTCCCGGTGAGACCCTGGTGCGGACCAGAGTCACGAGGTACAGGAGAAGGTAGAAACACTGCAGCCACCAGGTCCACTTGATGCCATGTATGAACGATATTCACCAGTTACAGGTGAGGACCAGGTGGGGATCCGAGTCACCATGTCCAGGTGAGACCCAGGTGGGAACCAGTGTCACGTTGTCCAGGTGTGGCCCAGGTGAAGACCAGAGTTAATAGGTCCGGCTGGGTCACTGTTAGTGAACAGTGTAACCATATCCTGAGGCTACCCAGGTGGGAACCAGAGACACCAGGCCCTGGTGAGGCCCAGGTGGGACCAGCGACATGAGGACCATGTGAGGTCCCGATGGGAACCACAGTCACCAGGTCAGGTGAGTCCATGCTTTGGATCAGAGTCACCAGTTACAGGTGAGGCCCAGGTGGATCCAGAGTCACCTGGTACAGAGAGGCCAAAGTCATGGCCAGAGTTACCAGGATCAGGTCAGTCCCAGTGGGGAACAGAGTAACCATGTCCCGATGATGCCCAGATATAACCAGCGTCACCAGGTCCAGATGAGGCGCAGGTGGGGAGCATATTCACTAGGTCCCGTTGAGGCCCAGGTGAGGACCAGAGTCACCAGATCTCGTTGAGGCCTAGAGGGGTACCAGATGCACCTGGTCTAGGTTACATCCACATGGGGACCAGAGTTACCACGTCAGGGTGAGGCCCAGAGTGGATCCAGAGTCATCATGTCCAGGTGAGGCTCAGGTGTGTAACAAAGTATCCAGGTCATAATGGTCCACAGGTGAGGACCAGAGTCACCAGATCTGGGTGAGACCCAGTAGGATCAGAGTCACCAGTTCAAGGTGAGGCCAAGAAGGAGTCCACAGCAATCAGGCCCAGGTGGGGAACAAAGTCACCAGGACTGGGTGAGGCCCAGATGGGGACCAGATTCACCAGGTCCAGGTTATTCCCAGGTGGTGACCAGAGTTACCAGTTCCGGGTGGGGTCCAGGTAAGGACGAGATTCACCAGGTCCAAGTGAGACCTACGTGGGGACCTGTGTCACCAGGCATGGGTGAGGCCCCGGTGTCAACCCCACTCACCAGGTCCAGGTGAGGGCAACCTGCAGGCCATGCAGAAGAACCATGTCCCGATGATGCCCAGGTAGGGACTAGAGTTACCAGGTCCAGGTGAGGCCAACCTGCAGGCCATGCAGTGGAACCATGTCCCGATGATGCCCAGGTAGGGAACAGAGTTACCAGGTCCAGGTGAGGCCAACTTGCAGGTCATTCAGTGGAGCCATGTCCCGATGATGCCCAGGAAAGGACAAGAGTCACCAGGTCCAAATGACGCCCAGATGGAGCATATTCACTAGGTCCAGGTGAGGCCCAGTTGAAGACCAGAGTCACCAGATCTGGTTGAGGCCTAGAGGGGTACCAGAATCACCTGGTACAGGTGACATCCAGATGGGGACCAGAGTCTCCAAGTCAGGGTGAGGCCCAGAGATGTTCCAGAGTCATCATGACCAGGTGAGGCTCAGGTGTGGAACAGAGTCACCAGGTACCAATGCTGCCCATGTGAGGACCAGAGTCACCAGGTCTGGGTGACGCGCAGATAGGATCAGAGACACCAGTTCCAGGTGAGGACAAGAAGGAGTCCACAGCAATCAGGTCCAGGTGGGGAACAAAGTCATCAGGACTGGGTGAGGCCCAGATGGGGACCGGATTCACCAGGTCCAGGTGAGGCCCAGGTGGTGACCAGAGTCCCCGGGTCTGGGAGAGGACCAAGTAAGGACCAGATTCACCAGGTCCAAGAGGCCCAGGAGGGGACGAGAGTCACGAATTATGGGTGAGGCCCAGGTGGCAACCCCACTCACAAATTCCAGGTGATGCCAACCTGCAGGCCAGAGTCACCAGATCCAGGTGAGTCCCTAGTGGGGACCGGAGTCACCAGGTAAATGTGAGTCCAAAAGAACACCACAGTCACCAGGTCCAGGTGTGGTTCATGTGGGAACGACAGTCACCAGGTCCAGGTGAGACCCAGGTGGGGACCACAGTCACCAGGTCCCGATTGAGGCCTAGGTGGGGGGACCAGAGTCATCAGGACCAGTTGAGGCCAAAGTGTGGAGCAAAGTTATCATGTCCAGGTGAGGCCGAGGTGGGGAACAGAGTAACCATCTCCCATTGATGCCAGGTGGGAAAAGAGTCACAAGGTCCAGACGAGGCCTAAGTGAGGAATAGATTCACCAGGTTCTATTGAGAACCAGCTAAGGACCAGTGTCCCCAGCTCCGGGTGAGTCCCAGACGGGGAACAGAGTCACCCGGTTCTGGTGATATCCAGGTGGGGACCAGAGTCACCACGTCAGGGTGAGGCCCAGAGGGGGATGAGAATCACTAGGTCCAGGTGAGGCCCCGATGTGGAACTGAGAAACCAGGTCCCATGGTGCCCATACGAGGACCTGAGTCACCAGATCCAGGTGAGGACCCTGTGGGAACCAGTCCATGTAAGGCCCAGATGGGACCACAGTTACCAGGTTCAGGTGAGGCCCAGATATATAAGAGCGTATCCAGGTCCCAATGATGCCCAGGTAAGGACAAGAGTCAACAGGTCCAGGAGTGGCTGAAATATGGATCAGAGTCATAGCGTTCCAGGTGAGGCCAGATGGAGACCACTGGAACCAGCTCCAGGGAGCCCCATATGGGAACCATAGCCACCAGATCCATGTGAGGTCCAGGTGGGACCACAGTCACAAGGTCCAGGTGAGCGCAGGTGGCAACAGGATTCACCAAGTCCAGGTGAGGCCCAGGTGGCGACCAGTCACCAGATCCAGGTGCGGACCAGCTAAGGAACAGATTCACCAGGCCCAAGTGAAGCCCAAGGGGTGACCAGAGTCACCAGATAAGGGTGAGGCCCAGAGGGGGTATCAGACGAACTAGTTTTGTTTGAGGCTCAGAATGGGACCAGACGTCCCTGGTCAAAGTGAGGCCTAGGTGTGGAATAGAGTATCCAGTTCCCAATGATGCCTGGGTGAGGCCCAGAGTCACTAGGGCCATGCAGACCCAGATGGGGAACAGAAACACTAGGTCCTGGTGAGGCATAGAATAAGACCACAGTCACCAGTATCAGGTGAGCCCCTTGGGGGAACCAGAGCCACTCTATCCAGCTGAGACCCAGGTCCATGTGAGGCCCACGTGAGGACCAGATTCATCAGGTCGAATTGAGGCATAGCAGGGGACAAGATTCACCAGGTCTGGGTGCGGCCTAGGTGGGGAAAGATTCAGCAATTCTGTGTTAGGTCAAAGTGGGGACGAGAGACACCAGGTCCAGGTGAGGCCAAAGGGAGGACCAGAGTCACCAGATCCAGGTGAGGTCCATGTTGGAAAGAGAGTCACCAGGTCCAAGACAGGTCCAGGTGGGGACCAGAGTCACCAGATACAGGTGAAGTCCAGATGGGGACCAGAGTCACCAGATCCAGGTGAAGCCCAGGTGTGGACCAGAGTCACTAGGTCCAGATGAGGCCCAGGTGAGGATCAGAGTTACCAGGTACACGAGAGGCACTGGTGGGTTTAGAGGCAACAGGTCCATGTGAGGCCGGCTTGGGGAACATGGTCAAGAAGACTACTTGAGGCCCAGGTGTGGAACCCCGTAAGAAGGTCCAGGTGAGTCCCGGGTTGGGACAAGAGTCACCAAGTCCAGGTGAGTCCCCCGTGCGGACCAGGTTCACCAAGTCCAGGGGAGGCCCTTAAACGAACCAGAGTCAACAGTTCGAGGTCAGGCGCAGGTGTCAACCAGGGTCAGCAGGTCCAAGTCAGGCCAAAGTGGGTTTCACAGTCACTAGGGCATGGTGAGACCCAGAGAGGGACCAGAGTCTCCTGGTCCAGGTGAGGTCCAGTTGTGGAACACAGTCACCGCATCCCAATTTTGCCCAGTTGAGGACCATGGTCAACAGGGCCAGATGAGGCCCAGATGGGGACCGGAGTCCCCAAATCCAGGTGAAGCCCAGGTGAGGACCACAGTCACCAGATCGAGGGGAGTCTCAGGTGCAGACCAGAATCACCAGGTCCAGGTGAGGTGCAGGTGGCAACCACACTCACCAGTTCCGGGTGAGTCTCTGGTGTGGACCAGAATCACGAGGTACATGAGAAGCTAGAAACACTGCAGCCACCAGGTCCACATGATGTCCATGTGGGAACGAGAATCACCAATTACAGGTGAGGACCAGGTGGGGATCCGACTCCCCATGTCCAGGTGAGACCCAGGTGGGAACCAGTGTCAACATGTCCAGGTGTGGCCCAGGTGAAGACCAGAGTTAATAGGTCCGGCTGGGTCACTGTTAGTGAACAGTGTAACATTATCCTGATGCTACCCAGGTGGGTACCAGAGACACCAGATCCTGGAGAGGCCCAGGTGGGACCGAGTTATGAGTTCCAGGTGAGGTCCCGATGGGATCCACAATTAGCAGGTCAGGTGAGGCCATTCTTAGGATCAGAGTCACCAGTTACAGTTGAGGCCCAGGTGGAGCCAGAGTCACCTGGTACCGAAGAGGCCAAAGTCAGGATCAGAGTTACCACGAACAGGTCAGTCCCAGTGGGGATTAGAGTATCCATGTCTCGATGATGCCCACGTAGAACCAGAGTCACAGGTCCAGATGAGGTGCAGGTGGGGAGCATATTCACTAGGTCACGGTGAGCCCAAATTGAGGACCAGAGTCACCAGGTCTAGTTGAGGCCTAGAAGGGTATCAGATTCACCTGTTCTAGGTGACATCCAGATGGGGACCAGAGTCACCATGTCAGGGTGAAGCCCCGAGGGGATCTAGAGTCATCATGTCCAGGTGAGGCTCTGGTGTGGAACAGAGTATCCAGGTCATAATGGTCCACAGGTGAGGACCAGAGTTACCAGATCTGGGTGAGGACCAGTTAGGATCAGAGTCACCAGTTCCAGGTGAGACCAAGAAGGAGTCCACCGCAATCAGGTCCAGGTGGGGAATAAAGTCACCAGGACTGTGTGAGGCCCAGATGGTGACCAGATTCACCAGGTCCAGGTGATTCCCAGGTGATGACCAGAGTTACCAGTTCCCGGTGAGGACCAGGTAAGGAACAGATTCACCAGGTCCAAGTGAGGCCCACGTTGGGACCATTGTCACCAGGTATGGGTGAGGCCCAGGTGGCAATCCCACCTACCGGGGCCAGGGGAGGCCAACCTACAGGCCATGCAGAGGAACCATGTCCCGATTGTGCCCAGGTAGGGACCAGAGTTACCAGGTCCAGGTGATGTCAACCTGCAGGCGATGCATTGGAACCATGTATCGATGATGCCCAGGTAGGTACCAGAGTCACCAGGTCCAAATGAGGCGCAGATGGAGCATATTCACTAGGTCCAGATGAGGCTCATTTGACGACAGAGTCACCAGATATGGTTGAGGCCGACAGGGGTACCAGAATCACCCGGTCCAGGTGACATACAGATGGGGACCAGAGTCACCAGGTCAGGGTGAGGCCCAGAGAGGTTCCAGAGTCATCATGTCCAGGTGAGGCAAAGGTGAGGAACAGAGTCACCAGGTACCAATGATGCCCAGGTGAGGACCAGAGTCACCAGATCTGGGTGACGCGCACATAGGATCAGAGTCACCAGTACCAGGTGAGGCCAAGAAGGTGTCCATAGCAATCAGGTCCAGGTGTGGAACAAAGTCACCAGGACTGGGTGGGGCCCAGATGGGGACCAGATTCACCAGGTCAAGGTGAGGCCCAGGTGGTGTCCAGAGTCCCTGGATCTGGGAGAGTTCCAGGAAAGGAACAGATTCACCAGGTCCAAGAGGCCCCCGTGGGGACCTGAGTCACCAGTTATTGGTGAGGGCCAGGTGGCAACCCCACTCACCAGGTCCAGGTGAGGCCAACCTGCAGGCCAGAGTCACCAGATCCAGGTGAGGCCCTAGTGGGGACCAGAGTCACCAAGTAAATGTGAGTCAAGAAGAACTCCACAGTCACCATTTCCAGGTGTGGGTGATGTGGGAAAGAGAGTCACCAGGTGCAGGTGAAACCCATGTGGGAACCACAGTCAACAGGTCCAGATTGAGGCCTAGGTGGGGGGACCAGAGTCATCAGGAGCAGTTGGGCCAAAGTGTGGAGCAAAGTTATAATATCCAGGTGAGGCCCAGGTGGGGAACAGAGTAACCATGTCTCATTGATGCCAGGTGGGAAAAGAGTCACAAGGTCCAGACGAGGCCTAAGTGAGGAGTAGATTCACCAGGTCCTGTTGAGGCCCAGTTGAGGACCAGTGTCCCCAGCTCCAGGTGAGTCCCAGAGGGGGACCAGAGTCACCCGGATCTGGTGATATCCAGGTGGGGACCAGAGTAACCACGTCAGGGTGAGGCCCAGAGGGGGACGAGAATCACTAGGTCCAGGTGAGTCCCCGATGTGGAACTGAGAAACCAGGTCCCATGATGCCCATGTGAGGACCTGAGTCACCAGGTCCAGGTGAGGTCCCTGTGGGAACCAGTCACTTGGTCCAAGTGAGGCCCAGGTGGGACCACCGTCACCAGGTCCAGGTGAGGCCCAGGAATGTAAGAGAGTATCCAGGTCCCACTGATGCCCAGGTAAGGACCTGAGTCAACAGGTCCAAGAGAGGCAAAAATATAAATCAGAGTCATTGTGTTCCAGGTGAGGCCAGATGGAGACCACAGGAACCAGTTCCAGGAGAGCCCCATATGGGAAACAGAGCCACCAGAATCAGGTGAGGTCAAGGTGAGAACACAGTCACAAGGTCCAGGTGAGGCGCAGGTGGCAACAGGATTCACCAACTCCATTTGAGTCCCAGGTGGCGACCAGTCACCACATCCAGGTGAGGACCAGCTAAGGACCAGATTCACCAGGCCCAAGTGAAGCCCAAGGGGTGACCAGAGTCATCAGGTAAGGGTGAGGCCCAGAGGGGGAACCAGAGTAACCAGTTTAGTTTGAGGCCCAGAATGGGACGTAAGGTCCCTGGTCAAAGTGAGGCCCAGGTGTGGAATAGGGTATCCAGGTCCCAATGACGCCTGGGTGAGGACCAGAGTCACTAGGGCCATGCAGGCCCAGATGGGGACCAGAGTCCCCAAATCCCGGTGAAACCCAGATGGGGAACACAGTCACCATATCCAGGGTAATCTCAGGTGTAGACCAGAATCAGCAGGTCCACGTGAGGTGCAGGTGGCAACCACACTCACCAGGTCCATGTGAGGCCAACCTGCAGGCCATGCAGTGGAAACATGTCCCGATGATGCCCAGGTAGGGACCAGAGTCACCAGGTCCAAATGAGGCCCAGATGGAGCATATTCACTAGGTCCAGGTGAGACCCAGTTGAGTACCAGAGACACCAGATCTGGTTGAGGACTAGAGGGTTACCAGATTCACCTGGTCAAAGTGACATCTAGATGAGGACCAGAGTCACCAGGTCAGGGTGAGGCCCAGAGAGGATCCAGAGTCATCATGTCCAGGTGAGGCTCAGGTGTGAAACAGTCACTAGGTATCAATCATGCCCAGGTGAGGACCAGAGTCACCAGGTCTGGGTGACGCGCAGATAGGATCAGAGTCACCAGTCCCAGTTGAGGCCAAGAAAGAGTCCACAGCAATCAGGTCCAGGTGGGGAACAAAGTCACCAGGACTGGGTGAGGATCAGATGGGGAGCAGATTCACCAGGTCCAGGTGAGGCCCAGTTGGGGACCAGCGATCCCGGATCTCGAGAGAACCAGGTAAGGACCAGATTCACCAGGTCCAAGTGAGGCCCACGTGTGGACCTGTGTCACCAGGTATGTGTGAGACCCAGGTGCCAACCCCACTCACCAGGTCCAGGTGAGACCAATCTGCAGACAATGCAAAGGAACCGTGTTCCGATGATGCCCAGGTTGGGACCAGAGTTACCAGGTCCAGGTCAGGCCAACCTGCAGGGCATGCAGTGGAACCATGTCCCGATGATGCCCAGGTAGGGACCAGAGTCACCAGGTCCAAATGAGGCCCAGATGAAGCATATTCATTAGGTCCAGGTGAGGCCCTGTTGAGGACCAGAGTCACCAGATATGGTTGAGGCCTAGAGGAGAACCAGAATCACCTGGTCCAGGTACATCCAGATGGGGACCAGAGTCACCAGGACAGGGTGAGGCCCAGAGTGGTTGCAGAGTCATCATGTCCAGGTGAGGCTCAGGTGTGGAACAGAGTCATCAGGTACCAATGATGCCATGGTGAGGACCAGAGTCACCAGGTCTGGGTGACGCGTAATAGGATCAGACTCCCCAGTTCCAGGTGAGGCCAAGAAAGAGTCCACAGCAATCAGGTCCAGGTGGGGAACAAAGGCACCAGGACTGGGTGAGGCCCAGATGGGGACCAGATTCACCAGGTCCAGGTGAGGCCGAGGTGGTGACCAGAGTCCCCGGGTCTGGGAGACGACCATCTAAGGACCAGATTCACCAGGTCCAAGAGGCCCACGTGGGGACCTGAGTCACCAGGTATGGGTGAGACCCAGGTGGATACCCCAATCACCAGGTCCAGGTGAGGCCAAACTGCAGGCCAGAGTCACCAGATCCACGTGAGGCCCTAGTGGGCACCGGAGTCACCAGGTAAATGTGAGTCTACAAGAACACCACAGTCACCAGGTCCAGGTGTGGTTCATGTGGGAACGAGAGTCACCTGGTCCAGCTGAGACCCAGTTGGGGACGACAGTCACCAGGTCCTGATTGAGGCCTACGTGGGGGGAACAGAGTCATCTGGACCAGTTGAGGCCAAAGTGTGGAGCAAATTTATCATGTCCAGGTGAGACCCAGGTGGGGAACAGAGTAACCATGTCCCATTGATGCCAGGTGGGAAAAGAGTCACAAGGTCCAGACGAGGCCTAAGTGAGGAGTAGATTCACCAGGTCCTGTTGAGGCCCAGCTGAGGACCAGTGTCCCCAGCTCCGGGTGTGTCACACGGTTCTGGTGATATCCAGGTGGGGACCAGAGTCACCAGTCAGGATGAGGCCCAGACGGGGACGAGAATCACTAGGTCCAGGTGAGGCCCCAATGTGGAACTGAGAAACCCGGTCCCATGATGCCCATATGAGGACCTGAGTCACCAGGTCGAGGTGAGGTCCCTGTGGGAACCAGTCACCTCGTCCAGGTGGGCCCATGTGGGACCACAGTCACCAGGTCCAGGTGAGGCCCAGGTATATAAGAGAGTATCCAGGTCCCAATGATGCCCAGGTAAGGATGAGAGTCAACAGGTCCAGGAGAGGCCCAAATATGGATCACAGTCATTGTGTTCCAGGTGAGGCCAGATGGAGACCACAGGAACCAGGTCCATGAGAGCCCCATATGGGAACCAGAGCCACCAGATCCAGGTGAGTTCCAGGAGGGACCACAGTCACAAGGTCCAGGTGAGGCGCAGGTGGCAACAGGATTCACCAAGTGCAGGTGAGGCCCAGGTGGCGACCAGTCACCAGATCCAGGTGCGGACTAGCTATGGACCAGATTCACCAGGTCCAAGTGAAGCCCAAGGGGTGACCACATTACCAGGTAAGCGTGAGGCCCAGAGGGGAACCAGAGTAACCAGTTTAGTTTGAGGCCCAGAATGGGACCAGAGGTCCCTGGTCAAAGTGAGGCCCAGGTGTGGAATAGAGTATCCAGGTCCCAAAGATGCCTGGGTGAGGACCAGAGTCACTAGGGCCATGCAGGCCCAGATGGGGAACAGAATAACTAGGTCCTGGTGAGGCATAGAATAAGACCACAGTCAGCAGTATCAGGTGAGCCCCTTGTGGGAACCAGAGCCACTCTATCTAGCTGAGTCCCAGGTCCATGTAAGGCCCACGTGAGGACCAGATTCATCAGGTCGAATTGAGGCATAGCTGGGGACAAGAGTCACCAGGTCTGGGTGCGGCCTAGGTGGGGCAAGATTCAGCAGTTCTGAGTTAGGTCAATTTGGGGACGAGAGACACCAGGTCCAGGTGAGGCCAAACTGAGGACCAGAGGCACCAGATCCAGGTGAGGTCCAGGTTGGAAGGAGAGTCAGCAGGTCCAGGAGAGGTCCAGGTGGGGACCAGGGTCACCAGATCCAGGTGAATTCCAGTTGGGGACCAGAGTCACCAGATCCAGGTGAAGCCCAGGTGGGGACCAGAGTCACTAGGTCCAGATGAGGCCCAGGTGAGGATCAGAGTTACCAGATACACGTGAGGCCCCGGCGGGGATCAGAGCCAAAAGGTCCATGAGGCCGGCTTGGGGACCATGGGCAACAGGTCTACTTGAGGCCCAGGTGTGGAACACAGTAAGCAGGTCCAGGTGAGTCCCCGGTGGTGACAAGAGTCACCACGTCCAGTTCAGGCCCAGTTGGGGACCATGATCACTAGGTACAGGAGAGGCCCTTGAAAGAACCAGAGTCAACAGTTCGAGGTCAGGCGCAGGTGGCAACCAGGGTCAGCAGGTCCAAGTCAGACCAAAGCCGGGTTCACAGTCACTAGGGCACAGTGAGACCCAGAGGGGGACCAGAGTCACGTGGTCCAGGTGAGTTCCAGTTGTGGAACACAGTCACCGGGTCCCAATTTTGCCCAGTTGAGGACCATTGTCAACAGGGCCAGGTGAGGCCCAGATGGGGACCGGAGTCCCCAAAATCCAGGTGAAGTGCAGGTGGGGACCACAGTCACCAGATCCAGGGTAGTCTGAGGTGCAGACCAGAATCACCAGGTCCTGGTGAGGTGCAGGTGGCAACCACACTCACCAGGTCCCGGTGAGGCCCTGGTGCGGACCAGAGTCACGAGGTACATGAGAAGCTTGAAACACTGCAGCCACCAGGTCCATATGATGTCCATGTGGGAACGAGAATCACCAGTTATACGTGAGGACCAGGTGGGGATCTGACTCACCATGTCCAGGTGAGACCCAGGTGGGAACCAGTGTCACCATGTGCAGGTGTGGCCCAGGTGAAGGCCAGAGTAAATAGGTCCAGCTGGGTCACTGTTATTGAACAGTGTAACCATATCCTGATGCTTCGAGGTGGGTACCGAGACACCAGGTCCTGTTGAGGCCCAGTTGGGACCAGAGACATGAGGCCCAGGTGAGGTCCCGATGGGAACCACAGTCACCAGGTCAGGTGAGGCCATGCTTAGGATCAGAGTCACCAGTTACAGGTGAGGCCCAGGTGGAGCCAGAGTCACCTGGTACAGAAAAAGCCAAAGTCAGGACCAGTGTTACCAGGATCAGGTCAGTCCCAGTGGGGAATAGAGTAACCATGTCCCGATGATGCCCACGTAGAACCAGAGTCAACATGTCCAGATGAGGCGCAGGTGGGGAGCATATACACTAGGTCCCGGTGAGGCCCAGTTGAGAACCAGAGTCACCAGGTCTAGTTGAGGCCTAGACGGGTACCAGATTCACCTGGTCTGGTGACATCCAGATGGGGACCAGAGTCACCATGTCAGGGTGAGGCCCAGAGGGGATCCAGAGTCATCGTGTCCAGGTGATGCTCAGGCGTGGAACAGAATATCCAGGTCATAATGATCCACAGGTGAGGACCAGAGTCACCAGATCTGGGTGAGGCCCAGTTAGCATCAGAGTCACCAGGTCCAGGTGACGACAAGAAGGAGTCCACAGCAATCAGGTCCACGTGGGGAACAAAGTTACCAGGAGTGTGTGAGGCCCAGATGGGGAAGATTCACCAGGCCCAGCTGATTCCCAGGTGGTGACCAGGTTACCAGTTCCGGGTGAGGACCAGGTAAGGACCAGATTCACCAGGTCCAAGTGAGGCACACGTGGGGACCTGTGTCACCAGGTATGGGTGAGGACCAGGTGGCAACCCCACTCACCAGGTCCAGGTGAGGCCAACCTGAAGGCCATGCAGAGGAACCATGTCCCGATGATGCCAGGTAGGGACGAGAGATACCATGTCCAGCTGAGGCCAACCTGCAGGCGATGCACTGGAACCATGTCCCGATGATTCCCAGGTAGGGACCAGAGTCACCAGGTCCAAATGAGGCCCAGATGGAGCATATTCACTAGGTCCAGGTGAGGCCCAGTTGAGGACCAGAGTCACCAGATCTGGTTGAGTCCTAGAGGGGTACCAGAATCACCTGGTGCAGGTGACATCTAGATGGGTCCAGAGTCACCAGGTCAGGGTGAGGCCCAGAGATGTTCCAGAGTCATCATGTGCAGGTGAGGCTCCGGTGTGGAAGAGAGTATCCAGGTCATATGTCCACAGGTGAGGACCAGAGTTACCAGATCTGGTTGAGGCCCAGTTAGGATCAGAGTCAGCAGTTCCAGGTGAGGTCAAGAAGGAGTCCACAACAATCAGGTCCAGGTGGGGAACAAAGAAACCAGGACTGGGTTAGGCCGAAGGGGACCAGATTCACCAGGTCCAGGTGAGGCCAAGGTGGTGACCAGAGTCCCCATGTCTGGGAGAGGACCAGGTAAGGACCAGATTCACCAGGTCCAAGAGGCCCACATGGGGACCTGAGTCACCAGGTATGATTGAGGCCCAGGTGGCAACCCCACTCACCATGTCCAGGTGAGGCCAACCTGCAGGCCAGAGTCACCAGATCCAGGTGAGGCCCTAGTGGAGACCGGAGTCACCAGGTAAATGTGAGTTCCAAGAACCCCACAGTCACCAGGTCCAGGTGTGTTTCCTGTGGGAACGAGAGTCACCAGGTCCAGGTGAGACACAGGTGGGGACCAGTCACCAGGTGCAGATTGAGGCCTAGGTGTGGGGACCAGAGTCATCAGGACCAGTTGAGGCCAAAGTGTGGAGCCAAGTTATCATGTCCAGGTGAGGCCCAGGTGGGGAAAAGAGTAACCATGTCCCATTGATGCCAGGTGAGAAAAGAGTCACAAGGTCCAGATGAGGCCTAAGTGAGGAGTAGATTCACCAGGTCCTGTTGAGGCCCAGTTGAGGACCAGTGTCCCCAGCTCCGGGTGAGTCCCAGAGAGGGACCAGAGTCACCCGGATCTGGTGATATCCAGGTGGGGACCAGAGTCAACAGGTCAGGGTGAGGCCCAGAGTGGGAGGAGAATCACTAGGTCCAGGTGAGGCCCCGATGTGGAACTGAGAAACCAGGTCCCATGATGCCCATATGAGGACCTGAGTCACCAGGTCCAGGTGAGGTCCCTGTGGGAACCAGTCACCTCGTCCAGGTGAGGCCCAGGTGGGACCACAGTCACCAGGTCCAGGTGAGGCCCAGGTATATAAGAGAGTATCCAGGTCCCAATGATGCCCAGGTAAGGACCAGAGTCAACAGGTCCAGGAGAGGCGCAAATATGGATCAGAGTCACTGTGTTCCAAGTGAGGCCAGAGGGAGACCACAGGAACCAGGTCCAGGAGAGCCCCATATGGGAACCAGAGCCACCAGATCCAGGTGAGGTCCAGGTGTGACCACAGTCACAAGGTCCAGGTGAGGCTCAGGTGACAACAGGATTCACCAAGTCCAGGTGAGGCCCTGGTGGCGACCAGTCACCAGATCCAGGAGCGGACCAGCTAAGGACCAGACACCAGACCCAAGTGAAGCCCAAGGGGTGACCAGAGTCACCAGGTAAGGGTGAGGCCCAGAGGGGGAACCAGAGTAACCACCTTACTTTGCGGCCCAGAATGGGACCAGAGGTCCCTGGACAAAGTGAGGGCCAGTTGTGGAATAGAGTATCCAGTTCCCAATGATGCTTGGGTGAGGACCAGAGTCACTAGGGCCATGCAGGCCCAGATGGGGAACAGAATCACTAGGTCCTGGTGAGGCATAGAATAAGACCACAGTCAGCAGTATCAGGTGAACCCCTTCTGGGTACCAGAGCCACTCTATCCAGCTGAGTCCCAGGTCCATGTGAGAACCACGTGAGGACCAGATTCATCAGGTCGAATTGAGGCATAGCTGGGGACAAGAGTCACCAGGTCTCGGTGCGTATTATGTGGGGCAAGATTCAGCAGTTCTGAGTTAGGTCAAAGTGGGGACGAGAGACACCAGGTTCAGGTGAGGCCAAACTGAGGACCAGAGTCACCAGATCCTGGTGAGGTCCATGTTGGAAAGAGAGTCACCAGGTTCAGGAGAGGTCCAGGTGGGGACCAGAGTCACCAGATCCAGGTGAAGTCCAGGAGGGGACCAGAGTCACCAGATCGAGTTTAAGCCCAGGTGGGGACCAGAGTCACTAGGTCCAGATGAGGCCAGGTGAGGACCAGAGATACCAGGTTCACATGAGGCCCCGGTGGAGATCAGAGGCAACAGGTCCATGTGAGGCCGGCTTGGGGACCATGGGCAACAGGTCTAGTTGAGGCCCAGGTGTGGAACACAGTAAGCAGGTCCAGGTGAGTGCCCGGTTTTGACAAGAGACACCACGTCCAGGTGTGGCCCAGGTGAAGACCAGAGCTAATAGGTCCGGCTGTGTCACTGTTAGTGAACAGTGTAACCATATCGTGATGCTACCCAGGTGGGTACCAGAGACACCAGGCCCTGGTGAGGCCCAGGTGGGACCAGAGACATGAGGTCCAGGTGAGTTCCCGATGGGAACCAGAGAGACCAGGTCAGGTGAGGCCATGCTTAGGATCAGAGTCACCAGTTCCAGGTGAGGCCCAGGTGGAGCCAGAGTCACCTGGTACAGAAGAGGCCAAAGTCAGGACCAGAGTTACCAGGATCAGGTCAGTCCCAGTGGGGAATAGAGTAACCATGTCCCAAATTTGCCCATGTAGAACCAGAGTCACCAGGTCGAGATGAGGCGCAGGTGGGGAGCTTGTCCACTAGGTCCCCGTGAGGCCCAGTTGAGGACCAGAGTCACCAGGTCTAGTTGAGGCCTAGAGGCGTACCAGATTCACCTGGTCTAGGTGACATCCAGATGGGGACCAGAGTGAACATATCAGGCTGAGGCCCAGAGTGGATCCAGAGTCGTCATGTCCAGGTGAGGCTCAGGTGTGGAACAGAGTATCCAGGTCATAATGGTCCACAGGTGAGGTCCACAGTCACCAGATCTGGGTGAGGCCCAGTTAGGATCAGAGTCACCAGTTTCAGGTAAGGCCAAGACGGAGTCCACAGCAATCAGGTCCAGGTGGGGAACAAAGTCACCAGTACTTTGTGAGGCCCAGATGGGGACCAGATTCACCAAGTCCAGCTGATTTCCAGGTGATGAGCAGAGTTACGAGTTCCGGGTGAGGTCCAGGTAAGGAACAGATTCACCAGGTCCAACTGAGGCCCACGTGGGGTCCTCTGTCACCAAGTATGGGTGAGGCCCAGTTGGCAACCGCACTCACCAGGTCCAGATGTGGACAACCTGCAGGCAACGCAGAGGAACAATGTCCCGATGATGCCCAGGTCGGGACCAGAGTTACCATGTCCAGCTGAGGCCAACCTGCAGGCCATGCAGTGGAACCATTTCCCGATGATTGCCAGGAAGTGACCAGAGTCAGCAGGTCCAAATGAGGCCCAGATGGAGCATATTCACTAGGTCCAGGTGAGGCCCAGTTGAAGACCAGAGTCACCAGAACTGGTTGAGGACTAGAGCGGTACCAGAGTCACCTGGTCCAGGTGACATCCAGATGGGGACCACAGTAACCAGGTTAGATTGAGGCCCAGAGAGGTTCCAGTGTCATCATGTCCAGGTGAGGCTCAGGTGTGGATCAGAGTCTCCAGGTACCAATGATGCCCAGGTGAGGACCAGAATCACCAGGTCTGGGTGACGCTCAGATAGGCTCAGAGTCACCAGTTCCAGGTGAGGTCAAGAATTAGTCCACAGAAATCGGGTCCAGGTGGGGAACAAAGTCACCAGGACTGGGTGAGGCCCAGATGGGGACCAGATTCACCAGGTCCAGGTGATTCCCATATGGTGACAAGGGTTACCAGTTATGGGTGAGGACAAGGTAAGGACCAGATTCACCAGGTCCAAGTGAAGCCCACGTGGGACCTGTGTCACCAGGTATGGGGAGACCCAGGTTGCAACCTCACTCACCAGGTCCAGGGGAGGCCAACCTGAAGGCCATGCAGAGGAACCGTGTCCCGATAACGGCCATGTAGGGACCAGAGTTACGAGGTCCAGGTGAGGCCAACCTGCATGCAATGCAGTGGAACCATGTCCCGATGATGCCCAGGTAGGGAACAGAGTCACCAGGTCCAAATGAGGCCCAGATGGAGCATATTCACTAGGTCCAGGTGAGTCCGAGTTGAGGACCAAAGTAACCAGATCTGGTTGAGGCCTAGAGGGGTACCAGAATCACCTGGTGCAGGTGACATCCAGATGGGGACCAGAGTCACCAGGTCAGGGTGAGGCCCAGAGAGGTTCCAGAGTCATCATGTCCAGGTGAGGTTCAGGTGTGGAACAGAGTCACCAGGTACCAATGATGCCCAGTGGAGGACCAGAGTCACCAGGTCTGGGTGATGCGCAGATAGGATCATAGTCACTAGTTCCAGGTGAGGCCAAGAAAGAGTCCACAGTAATCACGTCCTGGTGGGGAACAAAGGCACCAGGACTGGGTGAGGCCCAGATGGGGACCAGATTCACGAGGTCCAGGTGAGGCCGAGGTGGTGACCAGAGTCCCCGGGTCTGGGAGAGGACCAAGTAAGGACCAGATTCACCAGGTCCAAGAGGCCCACGTGGGGACCTGAGTCACCAGGTATGGGTGAGGCCCAGGTGGCTACCCCAGTCACCAGGTCCAGGTGAGGCCAACATGCAGGCCAGAGTCACCAGATCCACGTGAGGTCCTAGTGGGCACCGGAGTCACCAGGAAAATGTGAGTCTACAAGAACACCACAGTCACCAGGTCCAGGTGTGGTTCATGTGGGAACGAGAGTCACCAGGTCCAGCTGAGACCCAGTTGGGGACGAGAGTCACCAGGTCCAGATTGAGGCCTAGGTGGGGGGACCAGAGTCATCAGGACCAGTTGAGGCCAAAGTGTGGAGCAAATTTATCATGTCCAGGTGAGACCCAGGTGGGGAACAGAGTAACCATGTCCCATTGATGCCAGGTGGGAAAAGAGTCACAAGGTCCAGACGAGGCCTAAATGAGGAGTAGATTCACCAGGTCCTGTTGAGGACCAGCTGATGACCAGTGTCCCCAGCTCAGGGTGAGTCCCAGAGGGGGACCAGTGTCACCCGGTTCTGGTGATATCCAGGTGGGGACCAAGTAACCACGTCAGGGTGAGGCCCATAGGGGGACGAGAGTCACTAGGTCCAGGTGAGGCCCCGATGTGGAACTGAGAAACCAGGTCCCATGATGCCCATATGAGGACCTGAGTCACCAGGTCCTGGTGAGTCCCTGTGGGAACCAGTCACCTCGTCCAGGTGAGGCCCAGGTGGGACCACAGTCACCAGTTCCAGGTGAGGCCCAGGTATATAAGAGAGTATCCAGGTCCCAATTATGCCCAGGTAAGGACCAGAGTCAACAGGTCCAGGAGAGGACCAAATATGGATCAGAGTCATTGTGTTCCAGATGAGGCCTGATGGAGACCACAGGAACCAGGTCCAGGAGAGCCCCATATGGGAACCAGAGCCACCAGATCCAGGTGAGTTCCAGGTGGGACCACAGTCAGAAGGTCCAGGTGAGCCGCTGGTGGCAACAGGATTCACCAAGTACAGGTGAGGCCCAGGTGGCGACCAGTCACCAGATCCAAATGTGGACCAGCGAAGGACCAGATTCACCAGGCCCAAGTGAAGCCCAAGGGGTGACCAGAGTCACCAGGTAAGGGTGAGGCCCAGAGGGGAACCAGAGTAACCAGTTTAGTTTGAGGCCCAGAATGCAACCAGAGGTCCCGGGTCAAAGTGAGGCCCATTGTGGAATAGAGTATCCAGGTCCCAATGATGCCTGGGTGAGGACCAGAGTCACTAGGGCCATGCAGGCCCAGATGGGGAACAGAATCACTAGGTCCTGGTGAGGCATAGAATAAGACCAGAGTCACCAGTATCAGGTGAGCGCCTTGTGGGAACCAGAGCCAATCTATCCAGCTGAGTCCCAGGTCCATGTGAGGCCCACGTGAGGACCAGATTCATCAGGTCGAATTGAGGCATAGCTGGGGACAAGAGTCACCAGGTCTGGGTGCGGCCTAGGTGGGGCAAATTCAGCAGTTCTGAGTTAGGTCAATGTGGGGACGAGAGACACCAGGTCCAGGTGAGGCCAAACTGAGGAAGAGTCACCAGATCCAGGTGAGGTCCAGGTTGTAAAGAGAGTCACCATGTACAGGAGAGGTCCAGGTGGGGACCAGAGTCACCAGATCCAGGTGAAGTCCAGGTGGGGACCAGAGTCTCCAGATCCAGGTGAAGCCCAGGTGGGGAAGAGAGTCACTAGGTCCAGATGAGGCCCAGGTGAGGATCAGAGTTACCAGGTACACGTGATGCCCCGGCGGGGAAAACAGCCAAAAGGACCACGTGAGGCCGGCTTGGGGAACATGGTCAACAGGTCTACCTGATGCCCAGCTGTGGAACACTGTAAGCCTGTCCAGGTGAGTCCACAGTGGTGACAAGAGTCACCACGTCCAGTTGAGGCCCAGTTGGGGACCAGGATCACCAGGTACAGGGAAGACCCTTGAAAGAACCAGAGTCAACAGTTCGAGGTCAGGCGCAGGTGGCAACCAGGGTCAGCAGGTCCAAGTCAGGCCAAAGTTGGGTTCACAGTCACTAGGGCACGGTGAGACCCAGAGGGCGACCAGAGTCACCTGGTCCAGGTGAGTTCCAGTTGTGGAACACAGTCACCGGGTCCCAAATTTGTCCAGTTGAAGACCATGGACAACATGGCCAGGTGAGGCCCGGATTGGGACCGGAGTCCCCAAATCCAGGTGAAGCCAAGGTGGGGACCACAGTCACAAGATCCAGGGTAGTCTCAGGTGCAGACCAGAATCACCAGGTCCTGGTGAGGTGCAGGTGGCAACCACACTCACCAGGTCCCCGTGAGGCCCTGGTGCGGACCAGATTCTCGAGTTACATGAGAAGCTAGAAACACTGCAGCCACCAGGTTCACATGATGTCCATGTGGGAACGAGAATCACCAGTTACAGGTGAGGACCAGGTGGGGATCTGACTCACCATGTCCAGGTGAGACCCTGGTGTGAACCAGTGTCACCATATCCAGGTGTGGACCAAGTGAAGACCAGAGTTAACAGATCTGGCTGGGTCAATGTTAGTGAACAGTGTAACCATATCCTGATTCTACTCAGGTGGGTACCAGATACAAGATCCTGGTGAGGCCCAGTTGGGACCAGAGACATGAGGTCCAGGTGAGGTCCCGATGGGAACCACAGTCACCAGGTCAGGTGAGGCGATGCTTAGGATCAGAGTCACCACTTACAGGTGAGTTCCAGGTGAAGCCAGAGTCACATGGTACAGAAGAGGCCAAAGTCAGGACCAGAGTTACCACGATCAGGTCAGTCCCACTGGGGAATAGAGTAACCACGTCCCGATGATGCCCAGGTAGAACCAGAGTTACCAGGTCCAGGTGCGGCCAACATGAAGGCCATGCAGTGGAACCATATCCCGATGATGCCCAGTTAGGGACCAGAGTCACCAGGTCCAAATGAGGCACAGATGGAGCATATTCACTAGGTCCAGGTGAGGCCCACTTGAGGACCAGAGTCACCAGACCTGGTTGAGGCCAAGAGGGGTACCAGAATCACCTGGTCCAGGTGCCATTCAGATGGGTCCAGAGACACCAGGTCAGGGTGAGGACAAGAGAGGTTCTAGAGTCATCATGTCCAAGTGAGGCTCAGTTGTGGAACAGAGTATCCAGGTCATAATGGTCCACAGGTGAGGACCAGAGTCACCAGATCTGGGTGAGGCCCAGTTAGGATCAGAGTCACCAGTTCCAGTTGAGGCCAAGAGGAGTCCACAGCAATCAGGTCCAGGTGGGGAAGAAAGTCAACAGGACTGGGTGAGGCCCAGATGGGGACAAGATTCACCAGGTCCAGGTGATTCCCAGGTGATGACCAGGGTTACCAGTCCGGGTGAGGACCAGGAAAGGACCAGATTCACCAGGTCAATGTGAGGCCCACGTGGGGACCTGTGTCACCAGGTATGGGTGAGCCCCAGGTGGCATCCCCACTCACTAGGTCCAGGTGAGGCCATCCTGGAGGTCAGCAGAGGAACGGTGTCCCGGGGATGTCCATGTAGGGACCTGAGTTACAGGTCCAGCTGAGGCCAAACTGCAGCCCATGCAGTGGATCCATGTCCCGATGATGCCCAGGTAGGGACCAGAGTCACCAGGTCCAGCGAGGCGCAGGTGGGGAGAATATTCACTAGGTCCAGGTGAGGCCCAGATGAGGACCAAAGTCACCAGGTCTTGTTGAAGCCTAGAGGGGTACCAGATTACCTGTCTAGGGGACAACCAGATGGGGACCAGAGTCACCATGTCAGGGTGAGTCCCAGAGGGGATCCAGAGTCATCATGTCCAGATGAGGTTCAGGTGAGGAACAGAGTATCCAGGTCATAATTGTCCACAGGTGAGGACCAGAGTCACCAGATCTGGGTGAGGCCCAGTTAGGAGCAGAGTCACAAGTTCCAGTTGAGGCCAAGAAGGACTCCACAGCAATCAGGTCCAGGTGGGGAACAAAGTCACCATGACTCGGTGAGGCCCAGATGGGGACCAGATTCACCAGGTCCAGGGGACTCCCAGGTGGTGACAAGGGTTACCAGTTCCGGGTGAGGACCAGGTAAGGACCAGATTCACCAGGTCCAAGTGAGGCCCACGTGGGACCTGTGTCACCAGGTATGGGTGAGGCCCAGGTGGCAAGCCCACTCACCAGGTCCAGGTGAAGCCAACCTGCAGGCCATGCAGAGGAACCGTGTCCCGATGATGCCCAGGTAGGGACCAGATGTACGAGGTACAGGTGACGCCAACCTGCAGGCCATGCAGAGGAACTGTGACCCGATGATGCCCAGGTAGGGACCAGAGTAATCAGGTCAAGAAGAGGCCAACCTGCAGACCATTATGTGGAACCATGTCCCGATGTTGCCCACGTTGGGACCAGAGTCACCAGGTCCAAATGAGGCCCTGATCGAGCATATTCACTAGGTCCAGGTGAGGCCCAGTTGGGGACCAGAGTCACCACATCTGTTTGAGGGCGAGAGGGGTACCAGAATCCCCTGGTCTAGGTGACATCCAGATGGGGACCAGAGTCACCAGGTCAGGGTGAGGCACAGAGAGGTTCGAGAGTCATCAGGTTTAGCTGAGGCTCAGCTGTGGAACAGAGTCACCAGGTAACAATGATGCCCAGGTGAGGACCAAGGTCACCAGATCTGGGTGACGCGCAGATAGGATCAGAGTCACCAGGTCCAGGTGAGGCCAAGAAAGAGTCCACAGCAATCAGGTCCAGGTGGGGAACAAAGTCACCAGGACTGGGTGAGGCCCAGATGGGGACCAGATTCACCAGGTCCAGGTGAGGCCCAGGTGGTGACCCGAGTTAGGAGTTCCGGTTGAGGATCAGGTAAGGACCAGATTCACCAGGCCCAAGTGAGGCCCACGTGGGGACCTGTGTCACCAGGCATGTGTGAGGCAAAGGTGACAACGCCACTCACCAGGTCCAGGTGAGGCCCACCTGCAGGCCATGCAGAGGAACCATGTCCCGATGATACCCATGTAGGGACTAGAATTACCAGGTCCAGGTGAGGCCAACCTGCAGGCCATGTGTGGAACCATGTCCCGATGATGCCCAGGTAGAGACCAGAGTTACCAGGTCCAAGTGAGACCAACCTGCAGCCAATGCATTGGAACCATGTCCCGATGATGCCCAGGGAGGGACCAGAGTCACCAGGTCCAAATGAGGCCCAGATGGAGCATATTCACTAGGTCCAGGTGAGGCCCAGTTGAGGACCAGAGTCACCAGGTCTGGGTGACGCGCAGATAGGATCAGAGTCACCAGTTCCAGGTGAGGCCAAGAAGGAGTCCACAGCAATCAGGTCCAGGTGGGGAACAAAGTCACCAGGACTGGGTAAGGCCCAGATGAGGAACAGATTCACCAGGTCCAGGTGAGGCCTACTTGGGGACCAGAGTCCCCGGGTCTGGGAGAGGACCAGGTAAGGAACAGATTAACAGGTCCAAGAGGCCCACGTGGGGACCTGAGTCACCAGGTTTGGGTGAGGCCCATGTGGCAACCCCACTCACCAGGTCCAAGTGAGGCGAACCTGCAGGCCAGTGTCACCAGATCCAGGTGAGGCCCTAGTGGGGACCCGAGTCACCAGGTAAATGTGAGTCTACAAGTACACCACAGTCACCAGGTCCAGGTGTGGTTCATGTGGGAACGAGAGTCACAAGGTCCAGGTGAGACACAGGTGTGGATGACAGTCCCCAGGTCCAGATTGAGGCCTAGGTGGGGGGAACAGAGTCATCGGGACGAGTTGAGGCCAAAGTATGGAGCAAAGTTATTATGTCCAAGTGAGACCCAGGTGGGGAACAGAGTAACCATGTCCCATTGATGCCAGGTGGGAAAAGAGTCACAAGGTCCAGACGAGGCCTAAGTGAGGAGTAGATTCACCGGGTCTGTTGAGGCCCAGTTGAGGACCAGTGTCCCCAGCTCCGGGTGTGTCACCCGGTTCTGGTGATATCCAGGTGGGGACCAGAGTCACCAGGTCCAAATGAGGCCCAGATGGAGCATATTCACTAGGTCCAGGTTAGGCCCAGTTGAGGACCAGAGTCACCAGAACTGGTTGAGTCCCAGAGGGGTACCATAATCCCCTGGTCCAGGTGACATCCATATGGGGACCAGAGTCACCAGGTCAGGTTGATAGCCAGAGAGGTTTCAGAGTCATCATGTCCAGGGGAGCCTCAGGTATGGAACAGAGTCACCAGGACCAATGATGCCCAGGTGAGGACCAGAGTTACCAGGTACACGTGAGGCCCCGGTGGGGATCAGAGGCAGCAGGTCCTTGTGAGGCCGGCTTGGGGACCATGGTCAACAGGTCTAATTTAGGCCCAGGTGTGGAGCACAGTAAGAAGGTCCAGGTGAGTGCCCGGTGGTGGCAAGTGTCACCACATCCAGGTGAGGCCCCGGTGGGGACCAGGATCAACAGTTCCAGTGGAGGCCCTTGAACGAACCAGAGTCAACAGTTCGAGGTCAGGCGCAGGTGGCAACCTGGGTCTGCAGGTCCAAGTCAGGCCAAAGTGGGGTACAAGGTCACTAGGGGACGGTGAGACCCAGAGGGGGACCAGACTCACGTCGTTCAGGTGAGGTCCAGTTTTGGAACACAGTCACTGGGTCCCATATTGCACTTTTGAGGACCATGGTCAACAGGGGCAGGTGAGGCCCAGATGGGGACCGGAGTCCCCAAATCCAGGGGAAGCCCAGGTGGCGACCACAGTCACCAGATCCAGGTTAGTCTCAGGGGCAGACCAGAATCACCAGGTACAGGTGAGGTGCAGAGGGCAACCACACTCACCAGGTCGCGGTGAGGCCCTGGCGGGGACCAGAGTCACGAGGTACATGAGAAGCTAGAAACAGTGCAGCCACCAGGTCCACATTATGTCCATGTGGGAACGAGAATCACCAGTTACAGGTGAGGACCAGGTGGGATCTGAATCCCCATGTCCAGGTGAGACCTTGGTGGGAACCAGTGTCACCATGTCCAGGTGTGGCCCAGGTGAAGACTAGAGTTAATAAGTCTGGCTGGGTCACTGTGAGTGAACAGTGTAACCATATCCTGATGGTACCCAGGTGGGTACCAGAGACACCAGGTCCTGGCAAGGCCCAGGTGGGACCAGAGACATGAAGTCCAGGTGAGGTCCCGATGGGAACCACAGTCACCAGGTCAGGTGAGGCCATGCTTAGGATCAGAGTCACCAGTTACAGGTGAGGCCCAGGTGGAGCTAGATTCACCTGGTAAAGAAGAGGCCAAAGTCAGGACCAGAGTTAACAGGATCAGGTCAGTCCCATTCGGGAACAGAGGAAACATGTCCCAATGATGCCCAGGTAGAACCAGAGTGACCAGGTCCAGATGAGGCGCAGGTGAGGAGCAAGTTCACTAGGTCCTGGTGAGGCCCAGTTGAGGACCAGAGTCACCAGGTCAAGTTGAGGCCTAGAGGGGTACCAGATTCACATGGTCTAGGTGACATCCGGATGGGGTCCAGTGTCACCATGTCAGGCTGAGGCCCAGAGGGGATCCAGAGTCATCATGTCCAGGTGAGGCTCAGGTGTGGAACACATTCTCCAAGTCATAATGGTCCACAGGTGAGGACCAGAGTCACCAGTTCTGGGTGAGGCCCAGTTAGGATCAGAGTCACCAGTTCCAGGTGAGGCCAGGAAGGAGTCCACAGCAATCAGGCCCAGGTGGGGAATAAAGTCACCAGGACTGGGTGAGGCCCAGATGGGGACCAGATTCACCAGGCCCAGGTGATTCCCAGGTGGTGACCAGAGTTACCAGTTCCGGGTAGGACCAGGGAAGGACCAGATTCACAAGGTCCAAGTGAGGCCCACGTGTGGACCTGTGTAACCAGGCATGGTTGAGGCCCAGGTGACATCACCACACACCAGGTCCAGGTGAGTCCAACCTGGAAGCCATGCAGATGAACCATGTCCCGATGATGCCCCTGTAGGGACTAGAGGTTCCAGGTTCAGGTGAGGCCAACCTGCAGGCCATGCACTGGAACCATGTCCCGATGGTGCCCAGGCAAGGACCAGACTTACCAGGTCCAGGTGAGGACAACCTGCAGGTCAAGCAGCGGAACCATGTCCCGATGATGCCCAGGTAGGGACCAGAGTTACCAGCACTAGGTGAGGCCAACCTGCAGGCCATGCACTGGAACCATGTCCCGATGGTGCCCAGGTAGGGAAAAGCCTTACCAGGTCCAGGTGCGGCCAACCTAAAGGCCATGAGTGGAACCATGTCCCGATGATGCCCAGGTAGGGACCAGGGTTACCAGCACTTGGTTAGGCCAACCTGCAGGCCATGCAGTGGAACCATGTCCCGATGATGCCCAGGTAGGGACCAGAGTCACCAGGTCCAAATGAGGCCCAGATGGAGCATATTCACTAGGTCCAGGTGAGGCCCAGTTGAGGACCAGAGTCACCAGATCTGGTTGAGTCCCAGAGGGGTACCAGAATCACCTGGTCAAGGTGACATCCAGATGGGGACCAGAGTCACCAGGTCAGGGTGAGGCCCAGAGGGGTTCCAGAGTCATCATGTCCAGGTGAGACTCAGGTGTGGAACAGAGTCACCAGGTACCAATGATGCCCATATGAGGACCAGAGTCACCAGATCTGGGTGACGTGCAGATAGGATCAGAGTCACCAGTTCCAGGTGAGGCCAAGAAACTGTCCACAGCAATCAGGTCCAGGTGGGGATCAAAGTCACCAGGACTGGGTGAGGCCCAGATGGGGACCAGATTCACCAGGTCCAGGTGAGGCGAGGTGGTGACCAGAGCTGGGAGAGGACCAGGTAAGGACCAGTTTCACCAGGACCAAGAGGCCCACGTGGGGACCTGAGTCACCAGGTAAGGTTGAGGCCCAGAGAGGGAACCAGAGTAACCAGTTTAGTTTGAGGCCCAGAATGGGACCAGAGGTCCCTGGTCAAAGTGAGGCCCAGGTGTGGAATAGAGTATCCAGGTCCCAATGATGCCTGGGTGAGGAACAGAGTCAATAGGGCCATGCAGGCCCAGATGGGGAACAGAATCACTAGTTCCTGGTGAGGCACAGAATAAGAGCACAGTCAGCAGTGTCAGATGAGTCCCTTGGGGGAACCAGAGCCACTCTATCCAGCTGAGTCCCAGGTCCATGTAAGGCCCACGTGAGGACCAGATTCATCAGGTCGAATTGAGGCATAGCTGAGGAGAAGAGTCAGCAGGTCTGGGTGCTGCATATGTGGGGCAAAATTCAGCAGTTCTGAGTTAGGTGAAAGTGGAGACGAGAGACACAAGGTCCAGGTGAGGCCAAACTGAGGACGAGAGTGACCAGGTCAGGGTGAGACCCAGAGAGGTTCCAGAATGATAATGTCGAGGGGAGCCTCTGGTGTGGAACAGAGTATCCAGGTCATAATGGTCCACAGGTGAGGACCAAAGTGACCAGATCTGGGTGACGCGCAGATAAGATCAGAGTCACCATTTCCAGGTGAGGCCAAGAAAGAGTCCACAGCAATCAGGTCCAGGTGGGGAGCAAAGTCATCAGGACTGGGTGAGGCCCACATGGGGACCAGATTCACCAGGTCCAAGTAAGGCCCAGGTCGTGACCAGAGTCCCCACGTCTGGGAGAGGACCAGGTAAGGACCAGATTCACCAGTTCCAAGAGGCCCACGTGGGGACCTGACTCACCAGGTATGGGGTGGCAACCCCACTCACCAGGTCCAGGTGAGGCCATCCTGCAGGCCAGAGTCACCAGATCCATGTGAGACCCTAGTGGGGACCGGAGTCACCAGGTAAATGTGAGTCTACAAGAACACCACAATCACCAGGTCCAGGTGTGGTTCATGTGGGAACGAGAGCCACCAGGTCCAGGTGAGACCCAGGTGGGGACCACAGTCACTAGGTCCAGATTGTGGCCTAGGTGGCTGGACCAGAGTCATCAGGACCAGTTGAGGCCAAAGTGTGGAGCATAGTTATCATGTCCAGGTGAGGCCCAGGTGGGGAACAGAGTAACCATATCCCATTGATGCCAGGTGGGAAAGAATCACAAGGTCCAGAAGAGGCCTAAGTGAGGAGTAGATTCACCAGGTCCTGTTGAGGCCCAGTTGAGGACCAGTGTCCCCAGCTCCGGGTGAGTCCCAGAGGGGGACCAGAGTCACCCGGTTCTGGTGATATCCAGGTGGGGACCAGAGTCACCACGTCAGGGTCAGGCCAAGAGGGGGACGAGAATCACTAGGTCCAGGTGAGACCCCCATGTGGACCTGAGAAACCAGGTCCCATGATGCCCATATGAGGACCTCAGTCACCACGTCCGGGTGAGGTCCCTGAGGGAACCAGACACCTCGTCCAGTTGAGGCCCAGGTGGGACCACAGTCACCAGGTCCAGGTGAGGCCCAGGTATATAAGAGAGTATCCAGGTCCCAATGATGCCCAGGTAATGACCAAAGTCAACAGGTTCAGGAGAGGCCCAAATATGGATCAGAGTCATTGTGTTCCAGGTGAGGCCAGATGGAGACCACAGGAACCAGGTCTTGGAGAGCCCCATATGGGAACCAGATCCAGCAGATCCAGGTGAGGTCCAGGTCGGACCACAGTCACAAGGTCCAGGTGAGGCGCAGGTGACAACAGGATTCACCAAGTCCAGGTGAGGCCCAGGTGGCAACCGGTCACCAGATCCAGGTACGGACCAGCTAAGGACCAGATCCACCAGGCCCAAGTGAAGCCCAAGGGGTGACCAGAGTCACCAGATCAGGGTGAGGCCCAGAGGGGTTCCAGAGTCATCATGTCCAGGTGAGGCTGAGGTGTGGAACAGAGTTACCAGGTAGCAATAATTCCCAGGTGAGGACCAGAGTCACCAGGTCTGGGTGACGCGCAGATATGATCAGAGTAACCAGTTCCAGGTGAGGCCAAGAAAGAGTCCACAGCAATCAGGTCCAGGTGTGGAACAAAGTCACCAGGACAGGGTGAGGCCCAGATGGGGACCAGATTCACCAGGTCCAAGAGGCCCACGTGGGGACCTGAGTCACCAGGTATGGGTGAAGCCCAGGTGGCAACCATACTCACCAGGTCCAGGTGAGGCCAACTTGCAGGCCATGCAGTGGAACCATGTCCCGATGATGTCCCGGTAGGGACCAGAGTCACCAGTTCCAAATGAGGACCAGATGGAGCATATTCACTACGTCCATGAGAGGCCAAGTTGAGGCCTAGAGGCACCAGATCTGGTTGAGGCCAAGAGGGGTACCAGAATCACCTGGTCCAGGTGACATCCAAATGGGGACCACAGTCAAAATGTGAGGGTGAGGCCCAGAGAGGTTCCAGAGTCATCATGTCCAGGTGAGGCTCAGGTGTGGAACAGAGTCACCAGGTACCAAAGATGCCCAGGTTAGGACCCGAGTCACCAGATCTGGGTGACTCGCAGATAGGATCAGAGTCACCATTTCCAGGTGAGGCCGAGAAATAGTCCACAGCAATCAGGTCCAGGTGGGGAACAAAGATACCAGGACTGGGTGAGGCCAAATTGGGGACCAGTTTCACCAGGTCCAGGTGAGGCCCTGGTGGTGATCAGAGTTCCCGGGGCTGGAAGAGGCCAGGTAAGGACCAGATTCACCAGGTCCAAGAGGCACACGTGGGGACCTGAGTCACCAGGTATGGGTGAGGCCCAGGTGGCAACCCCACTCACCAAGTCCAGGTGAGGCCAACGGCAGGCCAGAGTCACCAGATCCAGGTGAGGCCCTAGTGGGGACCGGAGTCACCAGGTATATGTGAGTCCACAAGGATACCACAGTCACCAGGTCCAGGTGTGGTTTATGTGGGAACGAGAGTCACCAGGTCCAGGTGAGAACCATGTGGGGACCACAGTCACCAGGTCCACATTGAGGCCTAGGTGGGGGGACCAGAGTCATCAGGACAAGTTGAGGTAAAGTGAGGGGCAAAATCTCATATCCAGGTGAGTCCCAGGTGGGGAACAGAGAAACCAGGTCTCATTGATGCCAGGTGGGAAAAGTGTCACAAGGTCCAGACGAGACCTAATTGAGGAGTAGATTCACCGGGTCCTGTTGAAGCCCAGTTGAGGACCAGTGTCCCCAGGTCCGGTTGAGTCCCAGAGGGGGACCAGCGTCACCCGGTCCTGGTGATATGCAGGTGCTGACCAGAGTCACCACGTCAGGGTGAGGCCCAGAGTGGATGAGAATCACTAGGTCCAGGTGAGGCCCCGATGTGGAACTGAGAAACCAGGTCCCATGATGCCCATATGAGTACCTGAATCACCAGGTCCAGGTGAGGTCCCTGTGGGAACCAGTCACCTCGTGCAGGTGAGACCCAGGTGGGACCAGAGTCACCAGGTCCAGGTGAGGCCCAGGTATATAAGAGAGTATCCAGGTCCCAATGATGCCCAGGGAAGGACCAGAGTCAACAGGTCAGGAGAGGCCCAAATATGGATCAGAGTCATTGTGTTCCAGGTGAGGCAAGATGGAGACCACAGGAACCAGGTCCAGGAGAGCCCCATATGGAACCAGAGCCACCAGATCCAGGTGAAGTCCAGGTGGGACCACAGTCACAAGGTCCAAGTGAGGCGCAGGTGGCAACATAATTCACCAGGTTCAGGTGAGGCCCAGGTGGCGACCAGTCACCAGATCCAGGTGAGAACCAGCTAAGGACCAGACTCACCAGGCACAAGTGAAGCACAAGGGGTGACCAGTGTCTCCAGGTAAGAGTGAGGCCCAGACGGGGAACCAGAGTAACCAGTTAAGTTTGAGGCCCAGAATGGTACCAGAGTTCCATGGTCAGAGTGAGACCCAGGTGTGGAATAGAGTATACAGGTCCCAATGATGCCTGTGTGAGGACCAGAGTCACTAAGCCATGCAGGCCCAGATGGGGAACAGAATCACTAGGTCCTGGTGAGGCATAGAATAAGACCACAGTCAACAGTATCAGGTGAGCCCCTTGTGGGAACCAGAGACACTTTATCCATCTGAGTCCCAGGTCCATGTGAGGCCCACTTGAGGACTAGATTCATCAGGTCGAATTGAGGCATAGCTGGGGACAAGGGTCACCAGGTCTGGGTGCAGCCTAGGTGGGGCAAGATTCAGCAGTTCTGAGTTAGGTCAAAGTGGGGACGAGAGACACCAGGTCCAGGTGAGGCCAAACTGAGGACCACAGTCACCAGATCCAGGTGAGGTCCATGCTGGAAAGAGAGTCACCAGGTCCAGGAGAGGTCCAGGTGGGGACCAGAGTCATCAGATCCAGGTGAAGTCCAGGTGAGGACCAGAGTCACCAGATCCAGGTGAAGGCCAGGTGGGGACCAGTGTCACTAGGTCCAGATGAGTCCCAGGTGATGACCAGATTTACCAGGTACACCTAGGCCCCGGTGGGGATCAGAGGTAACAGGTCCATGTGAGGCCGGCTTGGGAACCAGGGACAACAGGTCGACTTCGGGCCCAGGTGTGGAACACAGTAAGCAGGTCCAGGTGAGTCCCCGGTGGTGACAAGTGTCACCATGTCCAGGTGAGGCCCAGGTGGGGACCAGGATCACCAGGTACAGGGGAGGCCCTTGAAAGTACCAGAGTCAACAGTTCGAGGACAGGCGCAGGTGGCAACCAGGGTCAGCAGGTCCAAGTCAGGCCAAAGTTGGGTTCACAGTCACTAGGGCACGGTGAGACCCAGAGGGGGACCAGAGTCACCTGGTCAATGTGAGGTCCAGTTGTGGAACACAGTCACCGGGTTCCAATTCTCCCAGTTGAGTACCATGGTCAACAGGGCCTGCTGGGGCCCAGATGGGGACTCCAGGCCCAAATACAAATGAAGACAAGAACGGGACCACAGTCACTAGATCCATGGTAGTCTCAGGTGCAGACAAGAATCACCAGGTCAAGGTGACGTGCAGATGGCAACGACACTCACCAGGTCCCGGTGAGGCCCTGGTGGGGACCAGAGTCACGAGGTACATGAGAAGCTAGAAACACTGCAGCCACCAGTTCCACATGATGTCCATGTGGGAACGAGAAATACCAGTTACAGTTGAGGACCAGGTGCGGATCCGAATCACCATGTCCAGGTGAGACCCAGGTGGGAACCAGTGTCACCATGTCCAGGTGTGGCCCAGGTGAAGACCAGAGTTAATAGGTCCGGCTGGGTCACTGTTAGTGAACAGTGTAACCATATCCTGATGCTACCCAGGTGGGTACCAGAGACACCAGGTCCTGGTGAGGCCCAGGTGGGACCAGAGACATGAGGTCCAGGTGAGGTCCCGAAGCGAACCACAGTCACCAGGTCAGGTGAGGCCATGCTTAGGATCAGAGTCACCAGTTACAGGTGCGGCCCAGGTGGAGCCAGAGTTACCTGGTAGAGAAATGGCCACAGTCAGGTCCAGAGTTACCAGCATCAGGTCAGTCCCAGTGGTGAATAGATTAAGCATGTCCCGATGATGCCCAGGTAGAACCAGAGTCACAAGGTCAAGATGAGGCGCAGGTGGTGAGCATGTTCACTAGGTCCCGGTTAGGCCCAGGTGAGGACCAGAGTCTCCAGGTCAAGTTGAGGCCTAGAGTGGTACCAGATTCATCTGGTCTAGGTGACATCGAGATGGGGACCAGAGTCACCATGTCAGGCTGAGGCCCAGAGGGGATCCAGAGTCATCCTGTCCAGGTGAGGCTCAGGTGTGGAAGAGAGTATCCAGGTCATAATGGTTCACAGGTGAGGACCAGAGTCACCAGATCTGGATGAGGCCCAGTTAGGATCAGAGTCACCAGTTCCAGGTGAGGTCAAGAAGGAGTCCACAGCAATCAGGTCCAGGGGGGGAACAAAGTCACCAGGAGAGGGTGAGGCCCAGATGGGGACCAGATTCACCAGGTCCAGGTGAGGCCCAGGTGGTGACCAGAGTCCCCGGGTCTAGGAGAGGACCAGGTAAGGACCAGATTCACCAGGTCCAAGAGGCCCACGTGGGGACCTGGTTCAACAGGTATGGGTGAGGCCCAGGTGGCAACCACACTCACCAGGTCCTGGTGAGGCCAGCCTGCCGTCCTTCAAGAGGAACCGTGTGCCGATGATGCCCACGTAGGGACCAGACTTATCAGGTCCAGGTGAGGTCAACCTGCAGGCCATGCAGTGGAACCATATCCCGATGATTCCCAGGTAGTGCCCAGAGTCACCAGGTCCTGGTGAGTCCAACCTGCATGCCATGCAGTGGAACCATATCCCTATGATGCCCAGGTAGAGAACAGAATTACCAGGTTCAGGTGAGGGCAACCTGCAGTTCATGCAGTGGAACCATGTTCCGATGATGCCCAGGTGAGGAACAGAGTCACCAGGACGCGAAGAAAAGATCAGAGTCACCATTTCCAGGTGAGGCCAAGAAAGAGTCCACAGCAATCAGCTCCAGGTGGGGAACAAAGTCACCAGGACTGGGTGAGTCCCAGATGGGGACCGGATTCACCAGGTCCAGGTGAGGCCCAGTTGGGGACTAGAGTCCCCGGGTCTGGGAGAGGACCAGGTAAGGACCAGATTCACCAGGTCCAAGAGGCCCACGTGGGTACGTGGGTCACCAGGTATGGGTGAGGCCCAGGTGGCAACCCCACTCACCAGGTCCAGGTGAGGCCAACCTGCAGGCCAGAGTCCTCAGATCCACGTGAGGCCCTAGTGGTGACTGGAGTCTCCAGGTAAATATGAGTCTACAAGAACACCACAGTCACCAGTGCCAGTGTCGTTCATGTGGGAACCAGAGTCACCAGTCCAGGTGAGACCCAGCTGGGGACCACAGTAACCAGGTCCAGATTGAGGCCTAGGTGGGGGGACCAGAGTCATCAGGACCAGTTGAGGCCAAAGTCTGGAGCAAAGTGATCATGTCCAGGTGAGACCCAGGTGGGGAACAGAGTAACCATGTCCCATTGATGCCAGGTGAGAAAAGAGTGTCAAGGTCCAGACGAGGCCTAAGTGAGGAGTAGATTCACCAGGTCCTTTTGAGGACCAGTTGAGGACCACTGTCCCCAGCTCCGGGTGAGTCCCAGAGGGGGACAAGAGTCACCCGGTTCTGGTGATATATAGTGGGGACCAGAGTCACCACGTCACGGTGAGGCCCAGAGCGGGACGAGAATCACTAGGACCAGGTGAAGCCCCGATGTGGAACTGAGAAACCAGGTGAATGATGCCCATATGAGGACCTGAGTCACCAGGTCCAGGTGATGTCCCTGTGGGAACCAGTCACCTCGTCCAGGTGAGGCCCAGGTGGGACCATAGTCACCAGGTCCAGGTGAGGCCCAGTTATATAAGAGAGTATCCAGGTCCCAATTATGCCCAGGTAAGGACCAGAGTCAACAGGTCCAGATGAGGTGCAGGTGGGAAGCATATTCACTAGGTTCCGGTGAGTCCCAGTTGAGGACCAGAGCCACCAGGTCTAGTTGAGGCCTAGAGGGGTTCCAGATTCACCTGGTCTACGTGACATCCAGATGGGGACCAGAGGCACCATGTCAGGGTGAGGCCCAGAGGGGATCCAGAGTCACCATGTGCAGGTGAGGCTCAGGCGTGGAACAGAGTATCCAGGTCATAATCGTCCACAGGTGAAGACCACAGTCACCAGAACTGGGTGAGGCCCAGTTAGGATCAGAGTCACCATTTCCAGGTGAGGCCAAGAAGGTGTCCACAGCAATCAGGTCCAGGTGGGGAACAAAGACACCAGGACTTGGTGAGGCACAAATGGGGACCAGATTCACCATGTCCAGGTGAGGCCCAGGTGGTGACCTGGGTTACCAGTTCCGGGTGAGGATAAGGTAAGGACCAGATTCACAGGGTCCAATCTAGGCCCACGTGGGAACATTTGTCACCAGGTATGGGTGAGGCCCAGGTGGCAAACACACTCACCAGGTCCAGGTGAGGCCAACCTGCAGGCCATGTAGAGGAACCATGTCCCGATGATGCCCAGGTAGGGACCAGAGTTACCAGGTCCAGGTGATGCCAACCTGAAGGCCATGCAGTGGAACCATGTCCCGATGATGCCCAGGTAGGGACCAGAGTCACCAGGCCCAAATGAGGCCCAGATGAAGCATATTCACTAGGTCCAGGTGAGGCCCAGTTGAGGACCAGAGTCACCAGATCTGTTTGAGGCCTAGAGGGGTACCAGAATCACCTGGTCCAGGTGACATCCAGATGGGTCCAGAGTCACCAGGTCAGGGTGAGGCCCAGAGCGGTTCCAGAGTCATCATGTCCAGGTGAGGCTCAGGTGTGGAACAGAGTCACCAACTACCAAAGATGCCCAGGTGAGGACCAGAGTCACCAGATCTGGGTGACGTGCAGATAGGATCAGAGCCTCCAGTTCCAGGTAAGACCAAGAAAGTGTCCACAGCAATCAGGTCCAGGTGTGGAACAAAGTCACCAGGACTGGGTGAGGCCCAGATGGAGACCTGATTCACTCATCAGGTCCAGTTGAGGCCCAGGTGGTGACGGGAGTCCCCGGGTCTAGTAGAGGACCAGGTAAGGACCAGATTCACGAGGTCCAAGATGCACACGTGGGGACCTGAGTCATCAGGTATGGGTGTGTCCCAGGTGGCAACCGCACTCACCAGGTCCAGGTGAGGCCAACCTGCAGGCCAGAGTCACCAGATCCATGTGAGGCCCTAGTGGGGACCAGAGTCACTAGGTAAATGTGAGTCTACAACAACACCACAGTCACCAGGTCCAGGTGTGGTTCATGTGGGAACAAGAGTCACCAGGTCCAGGAGAGACCCAGGTGGGGACCACAGTTACCAGGTGCAGATTGAGGCCTAGGTGGGGGGACCAGATTCATCAGGACCAGTTGAGGCCAAAGTGTGGAGCAAAGTTATCATATCCAGGTGAGGCCCAGTTGGGGAACAGAGTAACCATGTCCCATTGATGTCAGGTGGGAAAAGAGTCACAGGTCCAGACGAGGTCTAAGTGAGGAGTAGATTCACCGGGTCCTGTTGAGGCCGAGTTGAGGACCAGTGTCCCCAGCTCTGGGTGAGTCCCAGAGGGAAACCAGAGTCACCCGGTTCTGGTGATATCCAGGTGGGGACCAGAGACACCACGTCACGGTGAGGCCCAGGGAGGGACGAGAATCACAAGGTCCAGGTGAGGCCAACCTGCAGGCCATGAAGAGGAACCGTGTCCCGATGATGCCAAGGTAGGGACCAGTGTCACCAGGTCCAGAATCGTCGCAGGTGGCAGCATATTCACTAGGTCCCTGTGAGGCCCAGTTGCGGAACAGAGCCACCAGGTCTACTTGAGGCCTAGAGGGGTACCAGATTCACCTGGTCTAGGTGACATCCTGATGGGGACCATAGTCACTATGTCAGCCTCACCTGGACATGATGACTCTGGGCCAGGTCCTGGTAGGCCCAGGTGGGACCAGAGACATGAGGTCCAGGTGAGGTCCCGATGGGAACCACAGTCACCAGGTCAGGTGAGGCCATGCTTAGGATCAGAGTCACCACTTACAAGTGAGGTCCAGGGGGAGCCAGAGTCACATGGCACAGAAGAGGCCAAAGTCAGGAGCAGAGTTACCACGATCAGGTCAGTCCCACTGGGAATAGAGTAACCACGTCCCGATGATGCCCAGGTAGAACCACAGTTACCAGGTCCAGGTGCAGCCAACCTAAAGGCCATGCAGTGGAACCATGTCCCGATGATGCCCAGGTAGGGAAGAGAGTCACCAGGTCCAAATGAGGCCCAGATGGAGCATATTCACTAGGTCCAGGTGAGGCCCAGTTGAGAACCAGTGTCACCATGTCCAGGTGTGGCCCAGGTGAAGACCAGAGTTAATAGGTCCAGCTGGGTCACTGTTAGTGAACAGTGTAACCATATCCTGATGCTACCCAGTTGGGTACCAGAGACACCAGGTCCTGGTGAGGCCAAGGTGGAGCCAGAGACATGAGGTTCAGGCGAGGTCCCGATGGGAACCACAGTCATCAGGTCATGAGAGGCCATGCTTAGGATCAGAGTCACCAGTTACAGGTGAGGCCCAGGTGGAGCCAGAGTCACCTGGTAGAGAAGAGGCCAATGTCAGGACCAGAGTCACCAGGTCAGGGTGAGGCCCAGAGAGGTTCCAGATTCATCATGTCCAGGTGAGGCTCAGGTGTGGAACAGAGTCACCAAGTACCAAAGATGCCCAAGTGAAGACCAGAGTCACCAGATCTGAGTGACGCGCAGATAGGATCAGAGTCACCAGTTCCAGGTAAGGCCAAGAAAGAGTCCACAGCAATCCGGAACAGGTGGGGAACAAAGGCACCAGGACTGGGTGAGGCCCAGATGGGGACCAGATTCATTCACCAGGTCCAGGTTAGGCCCAGGTGGTGACCAGAGTCCCCGGATCTAGGAGAGGACCAGGTAAGGACCAGATTATCCAGGTCCAAGAGACCCACGTGGGGACCTGAGTCACCAGGTATGGGTGAGGCCCAGGTGGCAACCCCACTCACCAGGTCTATGTGAGGCCAACCTGCAGGCCAGAGTCACCAGATCCACGTGAGGCCGTAGTGGGAACAGGAGTCACTAGGTAAATATGAGTCTACAAGAACACCACAGTGACCAGGTCCAGGTGTGGTTCAAGTTGGAACGAGAGTCACCAGGTCCTGGTGAGACCCACGTGGGGACCACAGTCACCAGGTCCAGACTGAGGCCTAGGTGGGGAGACCAGAGTCATCAGGACCAGTTGAGGCCAAAGTTTGGAGCAACGTTATTATGTCCAGGTGAGGCCCATGTTGGGAACAGAGTAACCATGTCCCATTGATGCCAGGTGGGAAAAGAGTCACAAGGTCCAGACGAGGCCTAAGTGAGTAGATTCACCAGGTCCTGTTGAGGCCCAGTTGAGGACCAGTGTCCCCAGCTCCGGTGTGTCACCCGGTTGTGGTGATATCCAGGTGGGGACCAGAGTCACCAGTCAGGGTGAGGCCCAGAGGGGGACGAGATTCACTAGGTCCAGGTGAGGCCCCGATGTGGAACTGAGAAACCAGGTCCCATGATGCCCATATGAGGACCTGAGTCACAGGTCCAGGTGAGGTCCCTGTGGGAACCAGTCACCTCGTCCAGGTGAGGCCCAAGAGGGACCACAGTCACCAGGTCCAGGTGAGTCCCAGTTATAACAGAGAGTATCCAGGTCCCAATGATGCCCAGGGAAGGACCAGAGTCAACAGGTCCAGGAGAGGCCCAAATATGAATCAGAGTCATTGTGTTCCAGGTGAGGCCAGATGGAGACCACAGGAACCAGGTCCAGGAGAGCCCCATATGGGAACCAGAGCCACCAGATCAAGGTGAGGTCCAGGTGGGACCACTGTCACATGGTCCAGGTGAGGCGCAGGTGGCAACAGGATTCACCAAGTCCAGGTGAGGCCCAGGTGGCGATCAGTCACCAGATACAGGTACGGACAAGGTAAGGACCAGATTCACCAGGCCCACCTGAAGCCCAAGGGGTGACCGGAGTCACCAGGTAAGGGTGAGGCCCAGAGGGGGAAGCAGAGTAACCAGTTTAGTTTGAGGCCCAGAATGGGACCAGAGGTCCCTGGTCAAAGTGAGGCTCAGATGTGGAATAGAGTATCCTGGTCCCAATGATGCCTGGGTGAGGCCCAGAGTCACTAGGGCCATGCAGGCCCAGATGGGGAACAAAATCACTAGGTCCTGGTGAGGCAGAGAATAAGACCACAGTCAGCACTATCACGTGAGCCCATTTTGGGAACCAGAGCCACTTTATCCAGCTGAGTCCCAGGTCTTTGTGAGGCCCACGTGAGGAACAGATGCATCAGGTCGAATTGAGACATAATTCGGGACAAGAGTCACCAGGTGTGGGTGCGGCCTAGGTGGGGCAAGATTCAGCAGTTCTGAGTTAGATCAAAGTGGGGACGAGAGACACCATGTCCAGGTGAGACCAAACGGAGGACCAGAGTCACCAGATCCAAGTGAGGTCCATGTTGGAAAGTGAGTCACCAGGTCCAGGAGAGGTTCAGGTATGGACCAGAGTCACCAGTTCCAGGTGAAATCCAGGTGGGGACCAGAGTCACCATATCCAGGTGAAGCCCAGGTGGGGACCAGAGTCTCTAGGTCCAGTGAAGCCCAGGGGAGGACCACAGTTACCAGGTACACGTGAGGCCCCGGTGGGGATCAGAGGCAACAGGTCCATGTGAGGCCGGCTTTGGGACCATGGACAGCAGGTCTATTTGAGGCCCAGGTGTGAAATACAGTAACCAGGTCCAGGTGAGTACTCGGTGGTGACAAGAGTCACCACGTCGAGGTGAGGCCCAGGTGGGGACCAGGATCACCAGGTACAGGGAAGGCCCTTGAAAGAACCAGAGTCAACAGTTCGAGGTCACGCGCAGGTGGCAACCTGGGTCAGCACGTCCAAGTCTGGCCAAAGTGGGGTTCACAGTCACTAGGCCACGATGAGACCCAGAGGGGGACCAGAGTCACCTGGTCCAGGTGAGGTCCAGTTGTGGAACACAGCCACCTGGTCCCATCTTTGCCCAGTTGAGGACCATGGTCAACAGGGCCAGGTGATGCCCAGATGGGCACTTGAGTCCCCAAATCCAGGTGAAGCCCAGTGGGGACCACAGTCACCAGATCCAGGGTAGGCTCAGATGCAGACCAGAATCGCCAGGTGCAGGTGAGGGGCAGGTGGCAACCACACTCAACAGGTCCCGGTGAGGCCCTGGTGGGGACCAGAGTCACGAGGTACATGAGAAGGTAGAAACACTGTAGCCACCAGGTCCACATGATGCCCATGTGGGTACGAGAATCACCAGTTACAGATGAGGACCAGGTGGGGTCCGACTCACCATGTCCAGGTGAGACCCAGGTGGGAACCAGTGTCACCATGTCCAGGTGTGGCCCAAGTGAACACCAGAGTTAATAGGTCCGGCTGGGTCACTGTTAGTGAACAGTGTAACCATATCCTGATGCTACCCAGGTGGGTACCAGAGACACCAGGTCCTGGTGAGGCCCAGGTGGGAACAGAGACATGAGGTCCAGGTGAGGTCCCGATGTTGGAACCACAGTCACCAGGTCAGGTGAGGCCATGCTTAGGATCAGAGTCACCAGTTACAAGTGAGCCCCAGGTGTAGCCAGAGTCACCTGGTACAGAAGAGGCCAAAGTCAGGACCAGAGTTACCAGGATCAGGTCAGTCCCAGTGGGGAATAGAGTCACCATGTCCCGATGATGCCTAGGTAGAACCAGAATCAACAGGTCCAGATGAGGCGCAGGTGGGGAGCATGTTCACTATGTCCCGGTGAGTCCAAGTGAGGACCAGATTAACCAGGTCAAGTTGAGGCCTAGAGGGGTACCAGATTCACCTGGTCTAGGTGACATCCAGATGGGGACCAGAGTCATCATGTCAGGCTGAGGCCCAGAGGGGATCCAGAGTTATCATGTCCAGGTGAGGCTCAGGTGTGGAACAGAGTATCCAGGTTATAATGGTCCACAGGAAGGACCAGAGTCACCAGATCTGGGTGAGGCCAAGTTAGTATCAGAGTCACCAGTTCCAGGTGAGGCCAAGAAGGAGTCCACAGCAATCAGGTCCAGGTGGGGAACAAAGTCACCAGGACTGGATGAGCCCCGGATGGGGAGATTCTCCAGGTCCAGGTGTTTCCCAGATCGTGACCAGAGTTACGAGTTCCGGGTGAGGACCAGGTAAGGACCAGATTCACCAAGTCCAAGTGAGGCCCACGTGGAGACCTGTGTCACCAGGCATGGGTGAGACCCAGGTGACAACCCCACTCACCAGGTCCAGGTGAGGCCAACCTGCAGGCCATGCAGAGGAACCATGTCACGATGATGCCCAGGTAGGGACGAGAGTTACCAGGTCCAGGTGAGGCCAACCTGCAGGACATGCAGTGGAACCATGTCCCGATGATGCCCAGGTAGGTACCAGAGTTACCAGGTCCAGGTGAGGCCAACCTGCAGGCCATGCTGTGGAACCATGTCCCGATGATGCCCAGGTAGGGACCAGAATCACCAGGTCCAATGAGGCCCAGATGGAGCATATTCACTAGGTCCAGGTGAGGTCCAGTGGAGGACCAGAGTCACCAGACCTGGTTGAGGCCTAGAAGGGTACCAGAATCACCTGGTCCAGGTGACATCCAGATGGGGACCAGAGTCACCAGGTAAGGGTGAGGCCCAGAGGGGGAACCAGAGTAACCAGTTTAGTTTGAGGCCCAGAATGGGACCAGAATTCCTTGGTCAAAGTGAGGCCCAGGTGTGGAATAGAGTATCCAGATCCCAATGATGCCTGGGTGAGGACCAGAGTCACTAGGGCCATGCAGGCCCAGATGGGGAACAGAATCGCTAGGTCCTGGTGAGGCATAGAATAAGACCAGAGTCACCAGTATCAGTTGAGCCCCTTGTGGGAACCATAGCCACTCTATCCAGCTGAGTCCCAGGTCCATGTGAGTCCCACTTGAGGATCAGATTCGTCAGGTCGAATTGAGGCATAGCTGGTGACAAGAGTCACCAGGTTTGGATGCGGCCTAGATGGGGCAAGATTCAGCAGTTCTGAGTTAGGTCAAAGTGGGAACGAGAGACACCAGGTCCAGGTGAGGCCAAACTGAGGACCAGAGTCACCAGATCGAGGTGAGGTCCAGGTGGGGACCAGAGTTACCAGATCCAGGTGACGTACAGGTGGGGACCAGAGTCACTAGGTCCGGATGCGGCCCAGGTGAGGACCAGAGTTACCAGGTACACGTGAGTCCCCGATGGGTATCAGAGGCAACAGGTACTTGTGAGGACGGCTTGGGGACCATGGTCAACAGGTCTACTTGTGGCCCAGGTGTAGAACACAGTAACCAGGTCCAGGTGAGTCCACGATGGTGACAAGAGTCACCACGTCAAGGTGAAGCCCAGGTGGTGACCAGGATCACCAGATACAGGAGAGGTCCTTGAATAAAGCAGAGTCAACAGTTCGAGGTCAGGCGCATGTGGCAACCAGCGTCAGCAGGTCCAAGTCAGGCCAAAGTGGGCTTCACAGTCACTAGGGCACGGTGAGACCCAGAGGGGGACCAGAGTCACTTGGTCCAGGTGAGGTCCAGTTGTGGAACACAGTCACCGCGTCCCAATTTTTCCCACTTGAGGACCATGGTCAACAGGGCCAGGTGAGGCCCAGATGGGGACCGGAGTCGCCAAATCCAGGTGAAGCCCAGTTGGGGACGACAGTCACCAGATCCAGGGTAATCTCAGGTGCAGACCAGAATCACCAGGTCCACGTGAGGTGCAGGTGGCAACCACACTCACCAGGTCCAGGGGAGGCCAACCTGCAGGCCATGCAGTGGAACCATGTCCCGATGATGCCCAGGTAGGGACCAGACTCACCAGATCCAAATGAGGCCCAGATGGAGCATATTCACTAGGTCCAGGTGAGGCCCAGTTGAGGACCAAAGTCACCAGATCTGGTTGAGGACTAGAAGGGTACCAGATTCACCTGGTCAAAGTGACATCCAGTTGGGGACCAGAGTCACCAGGTCAGGGTGAGGCCCAGAGAGGATCCAGAGTCATCATGTCCAGGTGAGGCTCAGGTGTGGAACAGAGTCACCAGGTCCAATCATGCCCAGGTGAGGACCAGAATCACCACTCTGGGTGATGCGCAGATAGGATCAGAGTCACCAGTTCCAGCTGAGGCTAAGAAAGAGTCCACAGCAATCAGGTCCAGGTGGGGAACAAAGTCACCAGGATTTCGTGAGGCCAAGATGGGGACCAGATGAACCAGGTCCATGTGAGGCCCAGTTGGGGACCAGCGTCCCCGGGTCTCGGAGAGGACCAGGTAAGGACCAGATTCACCATGTCCAAGTGAGGCCCACGTGGGGACTTGTGTCCCCAGGTATGTGTGAGACCCAGGTGGCAACCCCACTCACCAGGTCCAGGTGAGGCCAATCTGCAGGCAATGCAGTGGAACCGTGTTCCGATGATGCACAGGTAGGGACCAGAGTTACCAGGTCCAGGTCAGGCCAACCTGCAGCCCATTCAGTGGAACCATGTCCCGATGATGCCCAGGTAGGGAACATAGTCACCAGGTCCAAATGAGGCCCAGATGGAGCATATTCACTAGGTCCAGGTGAGGCCCTGTTGAGGACCAGAGTCATCAGATCTGGTTGAGGCCTAGAGGGGTACCAGAATCACCTGGTCCAGGTGACATCCAGATGGGGACCAGAGTCACCAGGACACGGTGAGGCCCAGAGAGGTTGCAGAGTCATCATGTCCAGGTGAGGCTAGGTGTGGAACAGAGTCACCAGTACCAATGATGCCATGGTGAGGACCAGAGTCACCAGGTCTGGGTGACGTGCAGATAGGATCAGACTCACCAGTTCCAGGTGAGGCCAAGAAGGAGTCCACAGCAATCAGGTCCAGGTGGGGAACAAAGTCAACAGGACTGGATGAGGCTCAGATGGGGACCAGATTCACCAGGTCCAGGTGATTCCCAAGTGGTGACCAGAGTTACCAGTTCCGGGTGAGGACCAGGTAAGGACCAGATTCACCAGGTCCAAGTGAGGCCCACGTGGGGACCTGTGTCACCAGGCATGGGTGAGTCTCAGGTGACAACCCCACTCACTAGGTCCAAGTGAGGCCAACCTGCAGGCCATGCCGAGGAACTATGTCCCGATGATGCCCAGGTGGGGTCTAGAGTTATCAGGTCCAGGTGAGTCACACCTGCAGGCCATGCAGTGGAACCATGTCCCGGTAATGCCGAGGTAGGGATCAGAATCACCATGTCCAAATGAGGCCCAGATGGAGCATATTCACTAGGTCTAGGTGAGGCCCAGTTGAGGACCAGAGTCACCAGATCTGGTTGAGCCCTATAAGGGTACAAGAATCACCTGGTCCAGGTGACATCCAGATGGGGACCAGAGTCACCAGGTCAGGGTGAGGCCCAGAGAGGTTCCAGTGTCATCATGTCCAAGTGAGGCTCAGGTGTGGAACAGAGTCACCAGGTACCAATGATGCCCAGTTGAGGACGAGATTCACCAGGTATGGGTGACGCGCAGATAGGAACAGAGTCACCAGTTCCAGGTGAGGCCAAGGAGGAGTCCACAGCAATCAGGTCCAGGTGGGGAACAAAGTCACCAGGACTGGGTGAGGCCCAGATGGGGACCAGATTCACCAGGTCCAGGTGAGGCCCAGGTGGTGACCAGAGTCCCCGGGTTAGGAGTGGACCAGGAAAGGACCAGATTCACCAGGTAGAAGAGGCCCACGTGGGGACCTGAGTCACCAATTATGGGTGAGGCCCATGTGGCAACCCCACTCACCAGGTCCATGTGAGGCCAACCTGCAGGCCAGAGTCACCAGATCCAAGTGAGGCCCTAGTGGGTACCGGAGTCACCAGGTAAATGTGAGTCTACAAGAACACCACAGTCACAAGGTCCAGGTGTGGTTCATGTGGGAACGAAGGTCACCAGGTCCAGGTGAGACCCAGGTGGCGACCACAGTCACCAGGTCCAGATTGAGGCCTAGGTGGGGAGACCAGAGTCATCAGGACCAGTTGAGGCCAAAGTGTGGAGCAAAGTTATCATGTACAGGTGAGGCCCAGGCGGGGAACAGAGTAACCATATCCCATTGATGCCAGGTGGGAAAAGAGTCACAAGGTCCAGACGAGGCCTAAGTGAGGAGTACATTCACCAGGTCCTGTTGAGTCCCAGCTGAGGACTAGTTTCCCCAGCTCCGGGTGAGTCCCAGAGGGGGACAAGAGTCACCCGGTTCTGGTGATATCCAGGTGGGGACCAGAGTCACCACGTCCGGGTGAGGCCCAGAGGGGGACGAGAATCACTAGGTCCAGATGAGGCCCCGATGTGGAACTGAGAAACCAGGTCCCATGATGCCCATATGAGGACCTGAGTCACCAGGTCTAGGTGAGGTCCCTCTGGGAACCAGACACCTCGTCCAGGTGAGGCCAATGTGGGACCAAAGTCACCAGGTCTAGGTGAGGCCCAGGTATGTAAGAGAGTATCCAGGTCCCAATGATGCCCAGGTAAGGACCAGAGTAACCAGGTCCAGGAGAGGCCCAAATATGGATCAAAGTCATTGTGTTCCAGGTGAGGCCAGATGGAGACCACAGGACCCAGGTCCAGGAGAGCCCCATATGGGAACCAGAGCCACCAGATCCAGGTGAGGTCCAGGTGGAACCTCAGTCTCAAGGTCCAGGTGAGGCGCAGGTGGCAACAGGATTCACCAGTTCCAGGTGAGGCCCAGGTGGAGCCAGTGTCACCAGGTCCAGATGAGGTGCAGGTGGGGAGCATATTCACTAGGTCCCGGTTAGGCCAAGTTGAGGACCAGAGTCACCAGGTCTAGTTGAGGCCTAGAAGGGTACCAGATTCACCTGGTCTAGGTGACATCCAGATGGGGACCAGAGTCACCATGTCAGGCTGAGGCCAGAGGGGATCCAGAGTCATCATGTCCAGGTGAGGCTCACGTGTGGAACAGAGTATCCAGGTCATAATGGTCCACAGGTGAGGACCAGAGTCACCAGTTCTGGGTGAGACCCAGTTAGGATCAGAGTCACTAGTTCCAGGTGAGGTCAAGAAGGGGTACACAGGAAACAGGTCCAGGTGGGAACAAAGTCACCTGGACTGGATGAGGCCCAATGGGGACCAGAATCACAATGTCCAGGTGATTCCCAGGTGATGACCAGAGTTACCGGTTCCGGGTGAGGACAAGGGAAGGACCAGATTCACCACGTCCAAGTGAGGCCCACGTGCGGACCCGTGTCACCAGGTATTGGTGAGCCCCAGGTGGCAACCCCACTCACTAGGTCCAGGTGAGGCCAACCTGGCGGCCATGCAGAGGAACCGTGTCCCGATGATGCCCAGGTAGGGACCAGAGTTACCAGGTCCAGCTGAGGCCAACCTACAGGCCATGAAGTGGATCCATGTCCCGATGATGCCCAGGTAGGTACCAGAGTCACCAGGTCCAAATGAGGCCCAGATGGAGCATATTCAATAGGTCCAGGTGAGGCCCAGTTGAGAACCAGAGTCACCAGAACTGGTTGAGGCCGAGAGGGGTACCAGAATCACCTGGTCCAGGTGACATCCCGATGAAGACCAGAGTCAACAGGTCAGGTTTAGGCCCAGAGTGGTTCGAGGGTCCAGAGCCTCATGTCCAGGTGAGGCTCAGGTGTGGAACAGAGTCACCAGGTACCAATGATGCCCAGGTGAGGACCAGAGTCACCAGGTCTGGGTGACACGCAGAAAGGTCAGAGTCACCAGGTCCAGGTGAGGCCATGAAAGAGTCCACAGCAATCAGGTCAAGGTGGGGAACAAAGTCACCAGGACTGAGTGAGGCCCAGATGGGGACAGGATTCACAAGGTCCAGGTGAGGCCCAGGTGGTGACCAGAGTCCCCGGGTCTGGGAGAGGACCAGGTAAGGACCAGATTCACCAGGTCCAAGAGGCCCACGTGGAGACCTGAGTCACCAAGTATGGGTGAGGCCCAAGTGGCATCCTCACTCACCAGGTCCATGTGACGCCAACCAGCAGGCCAAGTCACCCGATTCACGTGAGGCCCTAGTGGGGACTGGAGTCACCAGTTAAAAGTGATTCTACAAGAACAACACAGTCACCAGGACCTGGTGTGGTTCATGTGGGAAAGAGAGTCACCAGGTCCAGGTGAGACCCAGGTGGGGACCACAGTCACCAGGTCCAGATTGAGGCCTAGGTCGGGGGACCAGAGTCATCAGGACCAGTTGAGGCCAAAGTGTGGAGCAAAGTTATCATGTCCATATGATGCCCAGGTGGGGAAGAGTAACCATGTCCCGTTGATGCCAGGTGAGAAAAGAGTCACAAGGTCCAGACGAGGCCTTAGTGAGGAGTAGATTCACCAGGTCCTGTTGAGGCCCAGTTGAGGACCAGTGTCCCCAGCTCTGGGTGAGTCCCAGAGGGGGACCAGTGTCACCCGGTTCTGGTGATATCCAGGTGGGGACCAGAGTCACCACGTCAGGGTGAGGCCCAGAGGGGGACGAGAATAACTAGGTCCAGATGAGACCCCGATGTGGAACTGAGAACCCTGGTCCCATGATGCCCATATGAGGACCTGAGTCACCAGGTCCAGGTGAGGTCCCTGTGGGAACCAGTCACCTCGTCCAGGTGAGGCCCAGGTGTGACCACAGTCACCAGGTCCAGGTGAGGCCCAGGTACATAGAGAGTATCCAGGTCCCAATGATGCCCAGGTAAGGACCAGAGTCAACAGGTCCAGATGCGGCGCAGGTGGGAAGCATATTCACTAGGCTCCGGTGAGGCCCAGTTGAGGACCAGAGTCACCAGGTCTAGTTGAGGCCTAGAGGAGTTCCAGATTCACCTGGTCTAGGTGACATCCAGATGGGGACCAGAGTCACCATGTCAGTGTGAGGCCCAGAGGGGATCCAGAGTCATCATGTGCAGGTGAGGCTCAGGCGTGGAACAGAGTATCCAGGTCATAATGGTCCACAGGTGAAGACCAGAGTCACCAGATCTGGCTGAGGCCCAGTTAGGATCAAAGACACCAGTTCCAGGTGAGGCCAAGAAGGAGGAGTCCACAGCAATCAGGTCCAGGTGGGGAACAAAGACACCAGGATTGGTGAGGCACAGATGGGGACCAGATTCACCAAGTCCAGGTGAGGCCCATGTGGTGACCAGGGTTACCAGTTCCGGGTGACCACCAGGTAAGGACCAGATTCACCAAGTCCAATCTAGGCCCACGTGGGGACCTTTGTCACCAGGTATTGGTGAGGACCAGGTGACAAACCCACTCACCAGTTCCAGGTGAGGCCAACCTGCAGGCCATGCAGAGGAACCAGGTCCGGATGATGCTCAGGTAAGGACGAGAGTTACCTGGTCCAGGTGAGGCCAACCTGAAGGCCATGCAGTGGAACCATGTCCCGATGATGCCCAGGTAGGTACCAGAGTCACCAGGTCCAGGTGAGGCCAACCTGCAGGTCATGCAGTGGAACCACGTCCCGATGATGCCCAGGTAGGGACCAGAGTCACCAGGTCCAAATGAGGCCTAGATGGAGCATATTCACTAGGTCCAGGTGAGGCCCAGTTGAGGACCAGAGTCACCAGACCTCGTTGAGGCCCAGAGGGGTACCATAATACCCTGGTCCAGGTGACATCCATATGGGGACCAGAGTCACCAGGTCAGGTTGATAGCCAGAGAGGTTACAGAGTCATCATGTCCAGGGGAGCCTCAGGAATGGACAGAGTCACCAGGACCAATGATGCCCAGGTGAGGACCAGAGTTACCAGGTACACGTGAGGCCCCGGTGGGGATCAGAGGCAACAGGTCCATGTGAGGCAGGCTTGGGGACCATGGGCAACAGGTCTAATTGAGGCCCAGGTGTGGAACACAGTAAGCAGGTCCAGGTGAGTCCCCGGTGGTGACAAGAGTCACCACGTCCAGGTGAGGCCCAGATGCGGACGAGGATCACCAGGATCAGGGGAGGCCCTTGAAAGAACCAGAGTCAACAGTTCGAGGTCAGGCGCAGGTGGCAAATAGGGTCAGCTGGTCCAAGTCAGGCCAAAGTGGGGTTCCCAGTAACTAGGGCATGGTGAGACCCAGAGGGGGACCAGAGTCACCTGGTCCAGGTGAGGTCCAGTTGTGGAACAAAGTCACCGGGTCCCAATATTGCCCAGTTGAGGACCATGGTCAACAGGGCCAGGTGAGGCACAGATGGGGACCGGAGTCCCCAAATCCAGGTGAATCCCAGGTGGGGACCACAGTCACCAGATCCAGGGTAGTCTCAGGTGCAGACCAGAATCATCAGGTCCAGGTGAGGTGCAGGTGACAACCAAACTCACCAGGTCCCAGTGAGGCCCTGGTGGGGACCAGAGTCACAAGGTACATGAGAAGCTAGAAACACGGCAGCCACCAGGTCCACATGATGTCCATGTGGGAACGAGAATCACCAGTTACAGGTGAGGACCAGGTGGCGATCCGACTCACCAATCCAGGTGAGACCCAGGTGGGAACCAGTGTCACCATGACAGGTGTGGCCCAGGTGAAGACCAGAGTTAACAGGTCCGTCTGGGTCACTGTTAGTGAACAGTGTAACCATATCCTGATGCTACCCAGGTGGGTACCAGAGACACCAGGTCCCGGTGAGGCCCAGGTTGGACCAGAGACATGAAGTCCACGTGAGGTCCGATGGGAACCACAGTCACCAGGTCAGGTGAGGCCATGCTTTGGATCAGAGTCACCAGTTACAGGTGAGACCCAGGTGGAGCCAGAGTCACCTGGTAGAGAAGAGACCAAAGTCAGGACCAGAGTTACCAGGATCAGGTCAGTCCCAGTGGAGAATAGAGTAAGCATGTGCGATGATGCCCAGGTAGAACCAGAGTCACCAGGTCCAGATGAGGCGCAGGTTTCGAGCATATTCACTAGTCCCCGGTGAGGCACAGTAGAGGACCAGTGTCACCAGATCTGGTTGAGGCCTAGAGGGGTACCAGATTCACCTGGTCTAGGTGACATCCAGATGGGTTCCAGAGTCACCATGTCAGGGAGAGGCCCAGAGGGGATCCAGAGTCATCATGTCCAGGTGAGTCTCAGGTGTGGAACAGAGTAACCAGGTCATAATGGTCCACAGGTGAGGAACAGACTCACCAGATCTGGGTGAGGCCCAGTTAGGATCCGAGTCACCAGTTACAGGTGAGGCCAAGAAGGAGTCCACAGCAATCAGGTCCAGGTGGGGAAAAAAGTCACGAGGACTGGGTGAGGCCCAGATGGGGATACAGATTCACCAGGTCCAGGTGATTCCCAGGTGGTGACCAGAGTTACCAGTTCCGGGTGAACACCAGGTAAGGACCAGATTCACCAGTTCCAAGTGAGGCCCACGTGGGGACCTGTGTCACCAGGTATGGGTGAGGCCCAATTGGCAACCCCACTCACCAGGTCCAGGTGACGCCACCCAGCAGGCAATGAAGAAGAAGAGTGTCCCGATGATGCCCAGGTAGGGACCTGAGTTACCAGGTCTAGGTGAGGCCAACTTGCAGGCCATGCAGTGGAACCATGTCCCGATGATGCCCAGGGAGGGACCAGAGACACCAGGTCCAAATGAGGCCCAGATGGAGCATATTCACTAGGTCCAGGTGAGGCCCAGTTGAGGACCAGAGTCACCAGATCTGGTTGAGTCCTAGAGGGGTACTAGAATCACCTGTTCCAGGTGACATCCAGATGGGGACTAGGGTCACCACGTCAGGGTGAGGCCCAGAGGGGGACGAGAATCACTAGGTCCAGGTGAGGCGCAGGTGGCAACAGGATTCACCAAGTCCAGGTGAGGCCCAGTTGGCGACCAGTCACCATCCATGTGCGGACCAGCTAAGACCAGACTCACCAGGCCCAGGTGAAGCCCAAGGGTCGACCAGAGTCACCAGGTAAGGGTGAGGTTCAGAGGCGAACCAGAGTAACCAGTTTAGTTTGTGGCCCAGAATGGGACCAGAGGTCCGTGGTCAAAGTGAGGCCCAGGTGTGGAATAGAGTATCCAGGTCCCAATGATGCCTGAGTGAGAACCAGAGTCACTAGGGCCATGCAGGCCCAGATGGGGAACAGAATCACTATGTCCTGTTGAGGCATAGAATAAGACCACAGTCAGCAGTATCAGGTGAGCCCCTTGTGGGAACCAGAGCCACTCTATCCAGCTGAGTCCCAGGTCCATGTGAGGCCCACGTGAGGACCAGATTCATCAGGTCGAATTGAGGCATAGCTGGGGACAAGAGTCACCAGGTCTGGGTGCGGCCTAGGTGGGGCAAGATTCAGCAGTTCTGAGTTAGGTCAAAGTGGGCACGAGAGACACCAGGTCCAGGAGAGGTCTAGGTGGGGACCAGAGTCACCAGATCCAGGTGAAGTCCAGGTGGGGACCAGAGTCACCAGATCCAGGTGAAGCCCAGGTGGCGACCAGAGTCACTAGGTCCAGATGAGGCCCAGGTGAGGACCAGAGTTACCAGGTACACGTGAGGCCCTGGTGGGGATCAGAGGCAACAGGTCCATGTGAGGCCGGCTTGGGAACCATGGTCAACAGGTCCACTAGAGGCCCAGGTGTGGAACACAGTAAGCAGGTCCAGGTGAGTCCCCGGTGGTGACAAGAGTCACCACGTCCAGGTGAGGCCCAGTTGCGAACCAGGATCACCAGGTACAGGGGAGGCGCTTGAAAGAACCAGAGTCAACAGTTTGATGTCAGGCACAGGTGGCAACCAAGGTCAGCAGGGCCAAGTCAGGACAAAGCCGGGTTCAGAGTCATTAGGGCACGGTGAGACCCGGAGGCGGACCAGAGTCACATGGTCCAGGTGAGGTCCAGTTGTGGAACAAAGTCACCGGGTCCCAATTCTGCACTGTTGAGGACCATGGTCAACAGGGCCAGGTGTGGCCCAGATGGGGACCGGAGTCCCCAAATCCAGGTGAAGCCCAGGTGGAGACCACAGTCACCAGATCCAGGGTAGTCTCAGGTGCAGACCAGAATCGCCAGGTCCAGGTGAGGTGCAGGTGGCAACCACACTCACCAGGTCCCGGTGAGGCCCTGGTGGGGACCAGAGTCACGAGGTACGTGAGAAGCTAGAAACACTGCAGCCACCTGATCCACATGATGTCCATGTGGGAACGAAAAACACCAGTTACAGGTGAGGACCAGGTGGGGATCCGACTCACCATGTCCAGGTGAGACCCAGGTGGGAACGAGTGTCACCATGTCCAGGTGTGGCCCAGGTGAAGACCAGAGTTAACAGGTCCGGCTGGGTCACTGATAGTGAACAGTGTAACCATATCCTGATGCTACCCAGGTGGTAACCAGAGACACAAGGTCCTGGTGAGGCCCAGGTGGGACCAGAGACATGAGGTCCAGGTGAGGTCCCGATGGAAACCACAGTCACCAGGTGAGGTGGGGCCATGCTTAGGATCAGAGTCACCAGTTACAGGTGAGGCCCAGGTGGAGCCAGAGTCACCAGGTCCAGATGAGGCGAAGGTGGGGAGCATATTCACTACGTCTCATTGTGGCCCAGTAGAGGACCAGAGTCACCAGGTCTAGTTGAGGCCTAGAGGGGTACCAGATTCACCTGGTCTTGGTACATTCCAGATGGGGACCAGAGTCACCATGTCAGGGAGAGCCCCAGAGGGGATCCAGAGTCATCATGTCCAGGTGAGTCTCAGGTGTGGAACAGAGTATCCAGGTCATAATGGTCCACAGGTGAGGACCAGAGTCAACAGATCTGGGTGAGGCCAAGTTAGGATCAGAGTCAACAGTTCCAGGTGAGGCTAAGAAGGAGTCCACAGCAATCAGGTCCAGGTGAGAAAAAAAATTCACGAGGACTGGGTGAGGCACAGATGGGTACAGAGATACACCAGGTCCAGGTGATTCCCAGTTGGTGACCAGATTTACCAGATTCACCAGGTCCAGGGGATTCCCAGGTGGTGACCAGAATTACCAGATATACCAGGTCCAAGTGAGGTCCACGTAGGGGCCTGTGTCACCAGGTATGGGTGAGGCCCAAGTGGCAACCCCACTCACCAGGTCCAGGTGAGGCCTACCTGCAGGCCATGCAAAGTAACCGAGTCTCGATAATGCCAAGGTAGGGACCAGAGTTACCAGGTCCAGGTGAGGCCAACCTGCAGGCCATGCAATGGAACCAGGTCCCCATGATGCCCAGGTAGGGACCAGAGTAAACAGGTCCAAATGAGGCCAAGATGGAGCATATACACTAAGTCCAGCCGAGGCCCAGTTGAGGACCAGAGTCACCAGATCTGGTTGAGTCCTATAAGGGTACCAGAATCACCTGGTCCAGGTGATATCCAGATGGGGACCAGAGTCACCAGGTCAGGGTGAGGCCCAGAGAGGTTCCAGAGTCATTATGTCCAAGTGAGGCTTAGGTGTGGAACAGAGTCACCAGGTACCAATGATGCCCAGTTGAGGACCATATTCACCAGGACTGGGTGATGCGCAGATAGGATCAGAGTAACCAGTTCCAGGTGAGGCCAAGAAGGAGTCCACAGCAATCAGGTCCAGGTGGGGAACAAAGTCACCAGGACTGGGTGAGGCCCAGATGGGGACCAGATTCACCAGGTCCAGGTGAGGCCCAGGTGGTGACGAGAGTCCCCGGGTCTAGGAGAGGTCCAGGTAAAGACCAGATTCACCAGGTAGAAGAGGCCCACGTGGGGACCTGAGTCACCAGGTATGGGTGTGGCCCAGGTGGCAACCCCACTCACCAGGTCCAGGTGAGGCCAACCTGCAGGCCAGAGTCACCAGATCCAAGTGAGGCCCTAGTGGGTACCGGAGTTACCAGGTAAAAGTGAGTCTACAAGAACACCACAGTCAGCAGGTCCAGGTGTGGTTCATCTGGGAACGAGAGTCACCAGGTCCAGGTGAGACCCAGGTGGGGACCAGAGTCACCAGGTCCAGATTGAGGCCTAGGTGGGGGGACCAGGGTCATCAGGACCAGTTGAGGCCAAAGTGTGGAGCAAAGTTATCATGTACAGGTGAGGCCCAGGCGAGGAACAGAGTAACCATGTCCCATTGATGCCAGGTGGAAAAAGAGTCACAAGGTCCAGACGAGGCCTAAGTGAGGAGTAGATTCACCAGGTCCTGTTGAGTCCCAGCTGAGGACTAGTGTCCCCAGCTCCGGGTGATCCCAGCGGGGGACCAGAGTCACCCGGTTCTGGTGATATCCAGGTGGGGACCAGAGTCAGCAAGTCAGGGTGAGGCCCAGAGGGGGACGAGAATCACTAGGTCCAGATGAGGCCCCGATGTGGAACTGAGAAACCAGGTCCCATGATGCCCATATGATGACCTGAGTCACCAGGTCCAGGTGAGGTCCCTGTGGGAACCAGTCACCTCGTCCAGGTTGGGCCCATGTGGGACCACAGTCACCAGGTCCAGGTGAGGCCCAGGTATGTAAGAGAGTATCCAGGTCCCAATGAGGCCCAGGTAAGGACCAGAGTCAACAGGTCCAGGAGAGGCCCAAATATGGATCAGAGTCATTGTGTTCCAGGTGAGGCCACATTGAGACCACAGGAACCAGGTCCAGGAGAGCCCCATATGGGAACCAGAGCCACCAGATCCAGGTGAGGTCCAGGTGGGACCACTGTCTCAAGGTCCAGGTGAGGCGCAGGTGGCAACAGGATTCACCAAGTCCAGGTGAGGCCCTGGTGGTGACCAGTCACCAGATACAGGTGCGGACCAGCTAAGGACCAGATTCACCAAGCCTAAGTGAAGCCCAAGGGGAGACCAGAGACACCAGTTAAGGGTGAGGCCCAGAGGGGGAACCAGAGTAACCAGTTTAGTTTGAGGTCCAGAATGGGACCAGAGGTCCCTGGTCAGAGTGAGGCCCAAGTGTGGAATAGAGTATCCAGGTCCCAATGATGCCTGGGTGAGGACCAGAGTCACTAGGGCCATGCAGGCCCAGATGGGGAACAGAATCACTAGGTCCTGATGAGGCATAGAATAAGACCACAGTCACCAGTATCAGATGAGCCCCTTGTGGGAACCAGAGCCACTCTATCCAGCTGAGTCCCAGGTCCTTTTGAGGCCTACATGAGGACCAGATTCCTCAGGTCGAATTGAGGCATAGCTGGGGACAAGAGTCACCAGGTCTGGGTGCGGCCTAGGTGGGGCAAGATTCAGCAGTTCTGAGTGAGGTCAAAGTGGGGATGAGAGACACCATGTCCAGGTGAGGCCAAACAGAGGACCAGAGTCTCCAGATCCAGGTGAGGTCCATGTGGAAAGAGAATCACCAGGTCCAAGAGAGGTCCAGGTGGGGACCAGAGTCACCAGATCCAGGTCAAGTCCAGATGGGGACCAGAGTCACCAGATCCAGGTGAAGCCCAGGTTGGGACCAGAGTCACTAGGTCCAGATGAGGCCCAGGTGAGGACCAGAGTTACCAGGTACAAGGAGGCCCCGGTGGGGATCAGAGGCAACAGGTACATGTGAGGCCACCTTGGGGACTATGGTCAACAGGTCTACTTGAGGCCCAGTTGTGGAACACCGTAAGCAGGTCCAGGTGAGTCCCTGGTTGTGACAAGTGTCACCACGTCCAAGTGAGACCCAGGTGGGGACCAGGTTCACCAGGTCCAGGGGAGGCCCTTGAAAGCACCAGAGTCAACAGTTCGAGGTCAGGCGCAGGTTTCAACCAGGGTCAGCAGGTCCAAGTCAGGCCAAAGTGGGGTTCACAGTCACTAGGGCACGGTGAGACCCAGAGGGGGACCAGAGTCACCTGGTCCACGTGAGGTCCAGTTGTGGAACACAGTCACCGGGTCCCAATTTTGCCCAGTTGAGGACCATGGTCAACAGGGCCAGGTGAGGCCCAGATGGGGATCGGAGTCCCCAAATCCAGGTGAAGCCCAGGTGGGGACCACAGTCACCAGGTCCAGGGTAGTCTCAGGTGCAGACCAGAATCACCAGGTCCAGGTGAGGTGCAGGTTGCAACCACACTCACCAGGTCCCGGTGAGGCCCTGGTAGGGACCTGAGTCACGAGGCACATGAGAAGCTAGAAACACTGCAGCCACCAGGTGAACATGATGTCCATGCTTGAATGAGAATCACCAGTTACAATGAGGACCAGGTGGGGATCCGACTCACCATGTCCAGGTGAGACCAAGGTTGGAACCAGTGTCACCATGTCCAGGTGTGGCCCACGTGAAGACCAGAGATATTAGGTCTGGCTGGGTCACTATTAGTGTACAGTGTAACCGTATCCTGATGCTACCCAGGTGGGTACCAGAGACACCAGGTCCTGGTGTGGCCCAGGTGGGACCAGAGACTCGAGGTCCAGGTGAGGTCGCGATGGGAACCACAGTCACCAGGTCAGGTGAGGCCATGCTTAGGATCAGAGTCACCAGTTACAGGTGAGGCCCAGGTGGAGCCAGAGTCACCTGGTACAGAAGAGGCCAAAGTCAGGACCAGAGTTACCAGGATCAGGTCAGTCCCAGATGGGAATAGAGTAACCATGTCCCGATGATGCCCAGGTAGAACCAGAGTTACCAGGTCCAGATGAGGTGCAGGTGGGGAGCATATTCACTAGGTCCCGGTGAGGCCCAGTTGAGGACCAGAGTCACCAGGTCTAGTTGAGGCCTAGAGGGGTACCAGATTCACCTGGTCTAGGTGACATCCAGATGGGGACCAGAGTCACCATGTCAGGCTGAGTCCCAGAGGGGATCCAGAGTCATCATGTCCAGGTGAGGCTCAGGTGTGGAACAGAGTATCCAGGTCATAATGGTCCACAGGTGAGGACCAGAGTCACCAGATCTGGGTGAGGCCCAGTTAGGATCAGAGTCACTAGTTCCAGGTGAGGGCCAAGAAGGAGTCCACAGCAATCAGGTCCAGGTGGGAACAAAGTCACCTGGACTGGATGAGGCCCAATGGGGACCAGAATCACAATGTCCAGGTGATTCCCAGGTGATGTCCAGAGTTATCAGTTCCGGGTGAGGACAAGGGAAGGACCAGATTCACCAGGTCCACGTGAGGCCCACATTGGGACCTGTGTCACCAGGCATGGGTGAGTCTCAGGTGACAACCCCACTCACTAGGTCCAAGTGAGGCCAACCTGCAGGCCATGCCGAGGAACCATATCCCGATGATGCCCAGGTGGGGTCTAGAGTTATCAGGTCCAGGTGAGGCACACCTGCAGGCCATGCAGTGGAACCATGTCCCGATGATGCCCAGGTAGGGACCAGAGTCACCAGGTCCAAATGAGGCCCAGATGGAGCATATTCACTAGGTCCAGGTGAGGCCCAGTTGAGGACCAGAGTCACCAGACCTGGTTGAGGCCTAGAGGGGTACAAAAATCACTTGGTCCAGGTGACATCCAGATGGGGACCAGAGTAACCAGGTCAGGTTGAGTTCCAGAGAGCTTCCAGAGTTAAGATGTCCAGGGGAGCCTCAGGTGTGGAACAGAGTCACCAGGTACCAAAGATGCCCAGGTGAGGACCAGAGTCACCAGGTCTGGGTGACGAGCAGATAGGATCAGAGTCACCAGTTCCAGGTGAGGCCAAGAAAGAGTCCACAGCAATCAGGTCCCGGTGGGGAACAAAGCCACCAGGACTGGGTAAGGCCCAGATGGGGACTAGATTCACCAGGTCCAGGTGAGGCCCAGGTGGTGACCAGAATCCCCGGGTCTGGGAGAGGACCAGGTAAGGACCAGATTCACCAGATCCAAGAGGCCCACGTGGGGACAGAGTCACCAGGTATGGGTGAGGTCCTGGTGGCCACCCCACTCACCAGGTCCAGGTGAGGCCAGCCTGTAGGCCAGAGTCACCAGATCCACGTGAGGCCCTAGTGGGCACCGGAGTCACCAGGTAAATGTGAGTCTACAAAAACACCACAGTCACCAGGTCCAGGTGTGGCTCATGTGGGAACAAGAGTCACCAGGTCCAGATGAGACCCAGTTGGGGACGACAGTCACCAGGTCCAGATTGAGGCCTAGGTGGGGGGACCAGAGTCATCAGGACCAGTTGAGGCCAAAGTGTAGAGCTAATTTATCATGTCCAGGTGAGACCCAGGTGGGGAACAGAGTAACAATGTCCCATTGATGCCAGGTGGAAAAAGAGTCACAAGGTCCAGACGAGGCCTAAGTGAGGAGTAGATTCACCAGGTCCTGTTGAGGCCCATTTGAGGACCAGTGTCCCCAGCTCCGGGTGTGTCACCCGGTTCCGGTGATATCCAGGTGGGGACCAGAGTCACCAGTCAGGGTGAGGCCCAGAGGGGGACGAGAATCTCTAGGTCCAGGTGAGGCCCCAATGTGGAACTGAGAAACCCGGTCTCATGATGCCCATATGAGGACCTGAGTCACCAGGTCCAGGTGAGGTCCCTGTGGGAACCAGTCACCTCGTCCAAGTGAGGCCCATGTGGGACCACAGTCACCAGGTCCAGATGAGGCCCAGGTATATAAGAGAGAATCCAGGTCCCAATGATGCCAAGGTAAGGACCAGAGTCAATAGGTCCAGGAGAGGCCCAAATATGGATCACAGTCATTGTGTTCCAGGTGAGGCCAGATGGAGACCACAGGAACCAGGTCCAGGAGAGCCCCATATGGGAACCAGAGCCACCAGATCCAGGTGAGGTCCAGGAGGGACCACAGTCACAAGGTCCAGGTGAGGCTCAGGTAGCAACAGGATTCACCAAGTCTAGGTGAGGCCCAGGTGGCGACCAGTTACCAGATCCAGTTGCGGACCAGCTAAGGACCAGATTCACCAGGCCCAAGTGAAGCCCAAGGGGTGACCAGATCACCAGGTAAGGGTGAGGCCCAGAGGGGAACCAGAATAACCAGTTTAGTTTGAGGCCCAGAATGGGACAAGAGGTCCCTGGTCAAAGTGAGGCCCAGGTGAAATAGAGTATCCAGGTCCCAATGATGCCTGGGTGAGGACCAGAGTCACTAGGGCCATGCAGGCCCAGATGGGGAACAGAATCACTAGGTCCTGGTGAGGCATAGAATAAGACCACAGTCAGCAGTATCAGATGAGCCCCTTGGGGGAACCAGAGCCACTCTATCCAGCTGAGTCCCAGGTCCATGTGAGGTCCACGTGAGAACCAGATTCATCAGGTCGAATTGAGGCATAGCTGGGGACAAGAGTCACCAGGTCTGGGTGCGGCCTAGGTGGGGCAAGATTCAGCAGTTCTGAGTTAGGTCAAAGTGGGGAAGAGAGACACCAGGTCCAAGTGAGGCCAAACTGAGGACCAGAGTCACCAGATCCAGGTGAGGTCCATGTTGGAAAGAGAGTCACCAGGTCCAGGAGAGGTCCAGGTGGGGACCAGAGTCACCAGATCCAGGTGAAGTCCAGGTGGGGACCAGAGTCACCAGATCCAGGTGAAGCCCAGGTGGGGACCAGAGTCACTAGGTCCAGATGAGGCCCAGGTGAGGATCAGAGTTACCAGATACACGTGAGGCCCCGGCGGGGATCAGAGCCAACAGGTACATGTGAGGCCGGCTTGGGGACCATGGTCAACAGGTCTACTTGAGGCCCAGGTGTGGAACACAGTAAGCAGGTCCAGGTGAGTCCCCGGTGGTGACAAGAGTCACCACGTCCAGTTGAGGCCCAGTTGGGGACCAGGATCACTAGGTACAGGGGAGGCCCTTGAAAGAACCAGAGTCAACAGTTCGAGGTCAGGCGCAGGTGGCAACAAGGGTCAGCAGGTCCAAGTCAGGCCAAAGCGGGGTTCACAGTCACTAGGGCACGGTGAGACCCAGAGGGGGACCAGAGTCACCTGGTCCAGGTGAGGTCCAGTTGTGGAACACAGTCACCGGGTCCCAATTTTGCCCAGTTGAGGACCATGGTCAACAGGGCCAGGTGAGGCCCAGATGGGGACCGAGTCCCCAAATCCAGGTGAAGCCCAGGTGGGGACCACAGTCACCAGATCCAGGGTAGTCTCAGGTGCAGACCAGAATCACAAGGTCCTGGTGAGGTGCAGGTGGCGACGACACTCACCAGGTCCCGGTGAGGCCCTGGTGCGGACCACAGTCACGAAGTACATGAGAAGCTAGAAACACTGCAGCCACCAGGTCCATATGATGTCCATGTGGGAACGAGAATCACCAGTTACAGGGGAGGACCAGGTGGCGATCTGACTCACCATGTCCAGGTGAGACCCAGGTGGGAACCAGTGTCACCATGTCCAGGTGTGGCCCAGGTGAAGGCCAGAGTAAATAGGTCCAGCTGGGTCACTGTTAGTGAACAGTGTAACCATATCCTGATGCTACCGAGGTGGGTACCGAGACACCAGGTCCTGTTGAGGCACAGTTGGGACCAGAGACATGAGGGCCAGGTGAGGTCCCGATGGGAACCACAGTCACCAGGTCAGGTGAGGCCATGCTTAGGATCAGAGTCACCAGTTACAGGTGAGGCCGAGGTGGAGCCAGAGTAACCTGGTACAGAAAAGGGCAAAGTCAGGACCAGTGTTACCAGGATCAGGTCAGTCCCAGTGGGGAATAGAGTAACCATGTCCCGATGATGCCCACGTAGAACCAGAGTCACCATGTCCAGATGAGGCTCAGGTGGGGAGCATATTAACTAGGTCCCGAGAGGCCCAGTTGAGGACCAGAGTCACCAGGTCTGGTTGAGGCCTAGACGGGTACCAGATTCACCTGGTCTTGGTGACATCCAGATGGGGACCAGAGTCACCATGTCAGGATGAGGCCCAGAGGGGATCCAGAGTCATCGTGTCCAGGTGATGTTCAGGTGTGGAAAAGAGTATCCAGGTCATAATGATCCACAGGTGAGGACCAGAGTCACCAGATCTGGGTGAGGTCCTGTTAGGATCAGAGTCACCAGTTCCAGGTGAGGCCAAGAAGGAGTCCACAATCAGGTCCAGGTGGGGATCAAAGTCACCAGGACTGTGTGAGGCCCAGATGGGGAAGATTCACCAGGCCCAGGTGATTCCCTAGTGGTGACCAGGTTACCAGTTCCGGGTGAGGACCAGGTAAGGACAAGATTCACCAGGTCCAAGTGAGGCCCACATGGGGACCTGTGTCACCAGGTATGGGTGAGGCCCATGTGGCAACCCCACTCACCTGTCCAGGTGAGGCCAACCTCCAGGCCATGCAGAGGAACCATGTCCCGATGATGCCAGGTAGGGACGAGAGATACCAGGTCCAGCAGAGGCCCACCTGCAGGCCATGCAGTGGAACCATGTCCCGATGATGCCCAGGTAGGGACCAGAGTCAGCAGGTCCAAATGAGGCCCAGATGGAGCATATTCACTAGGTCCAGGTGAGGCCCAGTTGAGGACCAGAGTCACCAGATCTGTTTGAGGCCTAGAGGGGTACCAGAATCACCTGGTGCAGGTGACATCCAGATGGGTCCAGAGTCACCAGGTCAGGGTGAGGCCGAGAGAGGTTCCAGAGTCATCATGTCCAGGTGAGGCTCAGGTGTGGAACAGAGTCACAAGTACCAAAGATGCCCAGGTGAGGACCAGAGTCACCAGATCTGGGTGACGCGCAGATAGGATCATAGTCACCAGTTCCAGGTGAGGCCAAGAAAGAGTCCACAGCAATCAGGTCCAGGTGGGGAACAAAGGCACCAGGACTGGGTGAGGCCCAGATGGGGACCAGATTCACCAGGTCCAGGTGAGGCCGAGGTGGTGACCAGAGTCCCCGGGTCTGGGAGAGGACCAAGTAAGGACCAGATTCACCAGGTCCAAGAGGCCCACGTGGGGACCTGAGTCACCAGGTATGGGTGAGGCCCAGGTGGCTACCCCACTCACCAGGTCCAGGTGAGGCCAACCTGCAGGCCAGAGTCACCAGATCCACGTGAGGCCCTAGTGGGCACCGGAGTAACAAGGAAAATGTAGGTCTACAAGAACACCACAGTCACCAGGTCCAGGTGTGGTTCATGTGGGAACGAGAGTCACCAGGTCCAGCTGAGACCCAGTTGGGGACGACAGTCACCAGGTCCAAATTGAGGCCTAGGTGGGGGGACCAGAGTCATCAGGACCAGTTGAGGCCAAAGTGTAGAGCAAATTTATCATATCCAGGTGAGACCCAGGTGGGGAACAGAGTAACCATGTCCCATTGATGCCAGGTGGGAAAAGAGTCACAAGGTCCAGACGAGGCCTAAGTGAGGAGTAGATTCACCAGGTCCTGTTGAGGCCCAGTTGAGGACCAGTGTCCCCAGCTCCGGGTGTGTCACCCGGTTCTGGTGATATCCAGGTGGGGACCAGAGTCACCAGTCAGGGTGAGGTCCAGAGGGGGACGAGAATCTCTAGGTCCAGGTGAGGCCCCAATGTGGAACTGAGAAACCCGGTCCCATGATGCCCATATGAGGACCTGAGTCACCAGGTCCAGGTGAGGTCCCTGTGGGAACCAGTCATCTCGTCCAGGTGAGGCCCATGTGGGACCACAGTCACCAGGTCCAGGTGAGGCCCAGGTATATAAGAGAGTATCCAGGTCCCAATGATGCCCAGGTAAGGACCAGAGTCAACAGGTCCAGGAGAGGCCCAAATATGGATCACAGTCATTGTGTTCCAGGTGAGGCCAGATGGAGACCACAGGAACCAGGTCCAGGAGAGCCCCATATGGGAACCAGAGCCACCAGATCCAGGTGAGGTCCAGGAGGGACCACAGTCACAAGGTCCAGGTGAGGCGCAGGTGGCAACAGGATTCACCAAGTCCAGGTGAGGCCCAGGTGGCGACCAGTCACCAGATACAGGTGCGGACCAGCTAAGGACCAGATTCACCAGGCCCAAGTGAAGCCCAAGGGGTGACCAGATCACCAGGTAAGGGTGAGGCCCAGAGGGGAACCAGAGTAACCAGTTTAGTTTGAGGCCCAGAATGGGACCAGAGGTCCCTGGTCAAAGAGAGGCCCAGGTGTGGAATAGAGTATCCAGGTCCCAATGATGCCTGGGTGAGGACCAGAGTCACTAGGGCCATGCAGGCCCAGATGGGGAACAGAATCACTAGGTCCTGGTGAGGCATAGAATAAGACCACAGTCAGCAGTATCAGGTGAGCCCCTTGTGGGAACCAGAGCCACTCTATCCAGCTGAGTCCCAGGTCCATGTGAGGCCCACGTGAGGACCAGATTCATCAGGTCGAATTGAGGCATAGCTGGGGACAAGAGTCACCAGGTCTGGGTGCGGCCTAGGTGGGGCAAGATTCAGCAGTTCTGAGTTAGGTCAAAGTGGGGACGAGAGTCACCAGGTCCAGGTGAGTCCAAACCCAGGACCAGAGTCCTCAAATGGAAAAGAATTGAATCAAATTGAAAAGATTAGAATCGAATCGAAAAGCATCCAATCGTATCGAATCGACTCGAAAAGAATCCAATCGTATCGAATCGAATTCAAAAGAATCAAATTGAATAGAATAGAAAATAATCGAATCGAATCATTTCGAAAACAATCGAATTGAATCAACTCGAAAAGAATCGAATGGAATCCAATCAAAAAGAATCCAATTGAAATGAATCGAAATGAAAAGATTCGAATCGATTCGAATCAAAAAGAATCATCAAAAAGAATTGAATCGACACGAAAATAATCGAATGAAACCGAACAAATCGATAATAATCGAATCGAAATGAATCGAATCGAAATGAAAAGAATCTAATCGATTTGAATCGAAAAGAATCAAATCGAAAGAATCGAATTGAAACAAAGAATCGAATCGAATCGAACCGAATCGAATAGAATCAACTCCAAAAGAATCGAATCGAATCGAAAAGAAACTAATCAAATCTAATCGAAAAAAATCGAATAGAATCAAATCGAATCAAAAAGATTCGAATGATTCGAATCAAAAAGAATCGAATTGAAAAGAATCGTAACGAATCAAATAGAAAAATATCGAATCGAAAGTAATCGAATAGAATAGAATTGAAAAGAATCGAATCGAAACGTAAATAATCGAATCAAATCGAATCGAAAATATTCGATTTGAATTGAATCGAAAAAATCGAATAGAATCGAAAAGAATCGAAATGAATCGAATGAAATAGAATCGATTCTAATCGAAATGAAAAAGTCGTATCGAAACAAAACGAAAAGTATCAAATCATATCGAATCGAAAAGAATTGAATCAAATCGAATCGAAAACAATCGAATTGAATCGAATAGAAAAGAATTGACTTGAATGGAATTGAATCGAACAGAATCGAATCGAATTGAAAAGAATCGAATCAAATTTAATGGAATCGAAAAGAATCGAATCAAATCGAATTGAATAAAAAAGAGTCAAATCGAAGAGAATCGAAAAAATTCCAGTCAGATCGAATGGAAAAGAATCGAATCGAAAAGAATCGAATCGAATCGAAACGGAAAGAATCGAATCGTATCAATTCGAAAAGATTCTATTCGAAATGAAAAGAATCTAATCGAATCGAAAAGAATCGAATCGAAAAGAATCGAATTGAAAAGAATCGAATCTAAATGAAAAGAATCAAATCGAATCAAAAAGAATCGAATCAATTGGAATCTAAATCAAAAAAATCGAATTGAGTTGACTTGAATAAAAAAATCGAATCGATAAGATTCGAATCTAAATGAAAATAATCGAATTGAATCGAATCGAAAAGAATCGAATTGAATCAAATCGAAAAGAATCGAATCGAAACCAATCGAAAAGAATCGAATAAAATCGAATTGAATAAATCGAATCGAATCGATAAGAATTGAATCGAATAGAAACGAATCGTTTCGAATGGAATAGAAAAGAATAGAATAGAATCGAATAAAAAAGAATCGAATCGAAAAGAATCGAATCGAAATGAGAAAAAAGAATCGAATCAATCGAAAAGAATAGAATCCAATCAAATCAAAAAGACTCAAATCAAATCGAATCAAAAATAATCGAATCGAAAAGCATCAAATTGAAACAAAAAAAGTCGAATCGAATCAAATCGAAAAGAATCGATTGGAATCAAATCGAAAAGAATCGAATCGAATTGAATCGAAGACAATTGAATCGAAAAGAATCGAATCAAAAAGAACCGAATCGAAACGAATGGATTTGAAATAAAAAGATTCGAATCGAATCGAATCAAAAGAATCGAAAAGATTTAAATCAAAAAGAATAGAATAGATTCGAATCAAAAGGAACCGAATTGAATCGAATTGAAAAGAATCTTAAAGAATCGAATCGAAAAGAATTGAATCTAATAGAATTGAATTGAATCGAAAAGAATTGAATTGAATCGAAAAGAAACGAATCGAATCGAATCGAAAAGAAAACAATCGAATCGAATCAAATACAAAAGAATCGCTTTGAATAGCATAGAATTGCAAAGAATCGAATCAGTCGAATTGAAAAGAATCGAATCGAAAAGAATCGAATCAAAAAAAGTCAAATTGAAATGAAAGCAATCGAATCGAATCGAATCTAAAAGAATCGTATTGAATTGAATTGAGTCGAAAAGACTCGAATCGAAAAGACTCGAATCGAATTGAATCAAATCGAAAAGAATCTAATAGAAACGACTCAAAAAGAATCAAATCGAAATGATTCAAAATGAATCGAATAGAATAGAATCGAAAAAATCGAATAGAATCGAATAGAATCGAAAAGAATCGAAACGAATTGAATCGAAGAGAATCGATTAGAATCGAAATGAAAAGAATCGTATTGAATCGAATCGAAAAGAATGAAATCAAATCGAATCGAAAGAATTGAATCAAATCGAAAAGAATCCAATCGAATCGAAAAGAATCGAACTGAATGGAATCAAATCGAAAAGAATCTAATCGAATCGAAAAGAATCAAATCAAATTTAATGGAATCGAAAAGAATCGAATCGAAAAGAATCGAAATGAAACAAATCAGATCAAATGGAAAAGAATCAAATCGAATTGAAAAGAATCAAATCGAATCGAAATGAATCGAATCGAAAAGAATCGAATTGAAATGAAAAGAATCGAATCGAATAGAAAAGACTTGAATCGAATTAAAAAATCGAATCGAATCGAATCGAAAAGAATCGAATTGAAAAGACTCGAATTGAAACTAATCTATTTGAAACCTAAAGAATCGAATCGAATCGAATTGAATTGAATTGAAAGAATCGAATTGAATAGAAAAAAATCGAATAGAAAAGAATCGAACCGAAAAGAAAAGAATCAAATTGAATCAGTCGATTAAATTCTAATCGAATCGAATCAAAAAGAATGAAATCGAGTCGAATCGAATCGAAAAGAATTGAATCGAATCGAAAAGAATCGAATTGTATCTAATCAAAAAGAATCGAATCGTATCGAATCGAATCGAAAAGAATCCAATTGTATCATCGAATGGAAAATAATCGAATTGAATAGAATAGAAAAGAATCGAATCAAATCAAATCGAAAACAATCAAATTATTTGATTGGTTTAGCGCCTGCCTTTGGCCCAGGGCGTGATCCTGGAGACACGGGATCGAATCCCACATTGGGATCCTGGTGCATGGAGTCTGCTTCTCCCTCTGCCTGTGTCTCTGCCTCTCTCTCTGTGACTATCATAAAAAAAAGAATCAAATCGAATCAAAAGAATCCATGCGAATCGAATCGAATCGAAAAGAATCGAATCGAACCAAAAAGAATCGAATTGAATTGAATCAAAAAGAATCGAAAAGACTCCAATCGAACTGAATCGAATTGAAAAGAATCGAATCTTATCGAATCGAAAAGAATAGAATCTAATGGAATCGAAAAGAATCGAATCAAAGAGAATCGAAAAGAAACGATTTGAATTGAGTTGAAAAGAATTGAATCGAAAAGAATTGAATCAAATAGAATCCAAAGGAATCAAAAGGATCAAATCGAAAAGAATCGAATAGAATCAAATCGAAAAGAATCGAATCAAATCGAAAAAATCGAATCGAATCGAATCGAAATATATCGAATCGAATAGAATCGAATGAATTGAATCGAAAAGAATCCAAAAGAATCCAAAAGAATCGAATCAAATCGAATCAAAAAGAAAAGAGGCTAATCTATTCTAATCGAATCGAATCGAAAAGAATCGAATCGAATCGAATTGCATCGAATCAAAAGAATCGAATCGCAACGAATAAAAAGAATCGAATCGAATGGAAGCGAAAAGAATCGAATGAATCGAATCGAATCAAATGAAAAGTATAGAATCAAATTGAATCAAATCAAAAAGAATCGAATCGAATAGAATCGAAAAGAAAGGAATAGAATAGAAAAGAATCGAATAGAAAAGAATCGAATCGAAACGAAAAGAATCAAATCAAAAAGAATCGAATCAAATCGAATCGAAGAGAATTGAATCGAATAGATTCGAGTCGAACCGAATCGAACCGAATCGAAAAGAATCGAATCGAATCAAATAAAAAAGAATCGAATTGAATTGAAAAATTCAAATCGAAAAGATTCGAATCAAACGAATAAAATCAAATCGAACAAAATTGAATCGAATCGAAAAGAATCGAATCCAATTGAATCGTGATCATGGTATCTCCCCTGCCAGGTAAGTATGAATCCAATTGAATCGAAACAAAAAGAATCGAATCGAAAAGTATCGAATCAAATAGAAAAAAATCGAATCGAATCGAATTGAATTGAAAATCATGTATTTGAATCAAATAGAAAACAATAGAATCGAAAATAATTGAATCCAATAGAAAAAAATCGAATCGAAACGAAAAGAATCGAATTGAATCGAATTGAATAGAATAGAATCTAATCGACTCGAAAAGAATCGAATCGAAGAGAATCGAAAAGAAACGAATTGAATAGAAACGAAAATAATCGAATCAAATCTAAAGAATCGAATCGAATTGGATAAAACAGAATCGAATGTTAAAGAATCGAATCGAATCAAAAAAATCAAATCGAATTGAATGGAATCGCATCGAAAAGAATCGACTTGAATGGAATAGATTGGAATCGAAAAGATTCGAATCCAAAAAATCGAATCGAATCGAATCGCAAAGAATTGAATCAAAAAGAGTCAAATCAAATTAAAAAGAATCCAATCAAATCGAATCTCAAAGAATTGAATCGAATCGAAACGAATCGAATTGATTCGATTAGAAAAGAAAGGAATCGAATGGAATAGAATTGAAAAGAATCGAATCGAATAGCACCGAATCAAAAGAATCGCTTCGAATGGAAGTGAAAAGAATCAAATCTAATCAAAAAGTATCGAATTGAATCGAAGAGATTTGAATCGAAAAGAATCGAATCGAATCTAATAGTAAAGAATTGAATCAAATCGAAAAGAATTGAATCTAATCGAATTGAAAAGAATTGAACCTAATTAAATTGAAAAGAATAGAATCGAATAGAAACGAAAATAATCAAATCGAATCGAAAGAATTGAATCGAATTGAATCAAAAAGAATCGAATCGAATTGAAAGGAATCGAATCGAATCAAAAAGAATCGAACGGAGGGAAGGGGCAAAATGGCGGAAGAGTAGGGTCTCCAAATCACCTGTCTCCACCAAATTACCTAGAAAACCTTCAAATTATCCTGAAAAACTATGAATTCGGCCTGATAATTAAAGAGAGAACACCTGGAATGCTACAGTGAGAAGAGTTTGTGCTTCTATCAAGGTAGGAAAACGGGGAAAAAAGAAATAAGGAAACAAAGGCCTCCAAGGGGGAGGGGCCCGGCGAAGTGCTGGGCTGAGGCCGGGGCGAGTGTCCCCAGGACAGGAGAGCCCCGTCCTGGAGACACAGGAGCTGCACCAACCTTCCTGGGCAGAAAGGGGCCCCCAGGGAGTTGGAGCAGGACCCAGGAGGGCAGGGATGCCCTCGGGCTCCCCGGGACAGTAACAGAGCAACTGCGCGCCCAGGAGAGTGCGCCGAGCTCCCTAAGGGCTGCAGCGCGCTCCGCGGGACCCGGCGGAACCCAGAACAGCTCGGAGGGGCTCGGGCGGCGGCTCCGCAGAGGGGACTGCGCGGCCCCGGGAGCAGCTCGGAGGGGCTCGGGCAGAGGAAGAGGCTCCGTGCGGAGGGGGCAGCGCAGTTCCAGAAGCAGCTCGGGGAGGCTCGGGCGGTGGCTCCGCGGAGGGGGTTGGCGGCCCGGGAGCTCGAATCCAACAGCGCAGGCCCCGGAGCACAGGGCGCCGGGACACAGCCCAGGATCCGGCCTCCCCCCGGCACAGGCAGAGGCCGGGAGGCCCCAGGACAGCAAGGACGCTCCTGCCCCAGCTGAGCAGATCAGCAGCCCGTCCCGCAGCCTCCAGGCCCTGCAGACGGAGAGCTCCGGAGTTCCTGCCGGAGCTGAATCCATGTTTCCAGAGCTGGCCCCGCCACTAGGGCTGTTGCTCCTGGGGCCTCACGGGGTAAACAACCCCCACTGAGCCCTGCACCAGGCAGGGGCACAGCAGCTCCCCCAACTGCTAACACCTGAAAATCAGCACAGCAGGCCCCTCCCCCAGAAGACCAGCTGGACTGACTGACAACTTCCAGGGGAAGCCAAGGGACTTAAAGTACACAGAATCAGAAGATACTCCCCCGTGGTTCTTTTTTTTTTTTTTTTTTTTTGCTTTTTGATTTGTTTCCTTCCCTCACCCCACTTTTTTCTCCTTTCTTTCTTTTTCTTTCTCTTTTTCTTCTTTTTTTTCGTTTTTTTTCTTCCCTTTTTTTTCTCTTTCTCTTTTCTTTCCTTCTTTCTCTCCTCTCTTTTTCTCCTTTTCCCAATACAATTTGCTTTTGGCCACTCTGCACTGAGCAAAATGACTAGAAGGAAAACCTCACCTCAAAAGAAAGAATCAGAAACAGGCCTCTCTCCCACAGAGTTACAAAATCTGGATTACAATTCAATGTCATAAAGCCAATTCAGAAGCACTATTATACAGCTACTGGTGACTCTAGAAAAAAGCATAAAGGACTCAAGAGACTTCATGACTGCAGAATTTAGAGCTAATCAGGCAGAAATTAAAAATCAATTGAATGAGATGCAATCCAAACTAGAAGTCCTAATGACGAGGGTTAATGCGGTGGAAGAACGAGTGAATGACATAGAAGACAAGTTGATAGCAAAGAGGGAAACTGAGGAAAAAAGAGACAAACAATTAAAAGACCATGAAGATAGATTAAGGGAAATAAACAACAGCCTGAGGAAGAAAAACCTACGTTTAATTGGTGTTCCTGAGGGTGCCGAAAGGGACAGAGGGCCAGAATATGTATTTGAACAAATTCTAGCTGAAAACTTTCCTAATCTGGGAAGGGAAACAGGCATTCAGATCCAGGAAATAGAGAGAACCTCCCTAAAATCAATAAAAACAGTTCAACACCTCGACATTTAATAGTGAAGTTTGCAAATTCAAAATATAAAGAGAGGATCCTTAAAGCAGCAAGAGACAAGAAATCCCTGACTTTTATGGGGAGGAGTATTAGCGTAACAGCAGACCTCTCCACAGAGACCTGGCAGGCCAGAAAGGGCTGGCAGGATATATTCAGGGTCCTAAATGAGAAGAACATGCAACCAAGAATACTTTATCCAGCAAGGCTCTCATTCAAAATGGAAGGAGAGATAAAGAGCTTCCAAGACAGGCAGCAACTAAAAGAATATGTGACCTCCAAACCAGCTCTGCAAGAAATTTTAAGGGGGACTCTTAAAATTCCCCTTTAAGAAGAAGTTCAGTGGAACAATCCACAAAACAAGGACTGAATAGATATCATAATGACACTAAACTCATATCTATCAATAGTAACTCTGAACATGAACGGGCTTAATGACCTCATCAAAAGGCCCAGGGATTCAGACTGGATAAAAAAGCAGGACCCATCTATTTGCTGTCTACAAGAGACTCATTTTATTTATTTTTTTTTAAATTTCATTTATTTATTCATGAGAGACACAGAGAAGGAGAGAGAAGTAGAGACACAGGCAGAAGGAGAAGCAGGCTCCATGCAGGGTGCCCGATGTGGGACTCGATCCTGGGTCTCCAGGACCACAACCTGGGCCGAAGGCGGCGCTAAACTGCTGAGCTACCCGGGCTGCCCTAAGAGACTCATTTTAGACAAAAGGACACCTACAGCCTGAAAATAAAAGGTTGGAGAACCATTTACCATTCGAATGGTCCTCAAAAGAAAGCAGGGGTAGCCATTCTCATATCAGATAAACTAAAATTTACCCCAAAGACTGTAGTGAGAGATGAAGAGGGACACTATATCATACTTAAAGGATCTATTCAACAAGAGGACTTAACAATCCTCAATATATATGCCCCGAATGTGGGAGCTACCAAATATATAAATCAATTATTAACCAAAGTGAAGAAATACTTAGATAATAATACACTTATACTTGGTGACTTCAATCTAGCTCTTTCTATACTCGATAGGTCTTCTAAACACAACATCTCCAAGGAAACGAGAGCTTTAAATGATACGCTGGACCAGATGGATTTCACAGAGATCTACAGAACTTTACATCCAAACTCAACTGAATACACATTCTTCTCAAGTGCACATGGAACTTTCTCCAGAATAGACCACATATTGGGTCACAAATCGGGTCTGAACCGATACCAAAATATTGGGATCGTCCCCTGAATATTCTCAGACGATAATGCCTTGAAATTAGAACTAAATCACAACAAGAAGTTTGGAAGGACCTCAAACACGTGGAGGTTAAGGACCATCCTGCTAAAAGATGAAAGGGTCAACCAGGAAATTAAGGAAGAATTAAAAAGATTCATGGAAACTAATGAGAATGAAGATACAACCATCCAAAATCTTTGGGATGCACCAAAGCAGTCCTAAGGGGGAAATACATCACAATACAAGCATCCATTCAAAACCTGGAAAGAACTCAAATGCAAAAGCTAACCTTACACATAAAGGAGCTAGAGAAAAAACAGCAAATATATCCTACACCCAAGAGAAGAAAGGAGTTAATAAAGATTCGAGCAGAACTCAACAAAATCGAGACCAGAAGAACTGTGGAACAGATCAACAGAACCAGGAGTTGGTTCTTTGAAAGAATTAATAAGATAGATAAACCATTAGCCAGCCTTATTAAAAAGAAGAGAGAGAAGACTCAAATTAATAAAATCATGAATGAGAAAGTAGAGATCACTACCAACACCAAGGAAATACAAACGATTTTAAAAACATATTATGAACAGCTATACGCCAATAAATTAGGCAATCTAGAAGAAATGGACACATTCCTGGAAAGCCACAAACTACCAAAACTGGAACAGGAAGAAATAGAAAACCTGAACAGGCCAATAACCAGGGAGGAAATTGAAGCAGTCATCAAAAACCTCCCAAGACACAAGAGTCCAGGGCCAGATGGCTTCCCAGGGGAATTTTATCAAACGTTTAAAGAAGAAACCATACCTATACTCCTAAACCTGTTTGGAAAGATAGAAAGAGATGGAGTACTTCCAAATTCGTTCTATGAGGCCAACATCACCTTAATTCCAAAGCCAGACAAAGACCCCACCAAAAAGGAGAATTACAGACCAATATCCCTGATGAACATGGATGCAAAAATTCTCAACAAGATACTGGTGAATAGGATCCAACAGTACATTAAGAAAATTATTCAACATGACCAAGTAAGATTTATCCCGGGAAACAAGGCTGGTTCAACACCCGTAAAACAATCAATGTGATTCATCACATCAGCAAGAGAAAAACCAAGAACCATATGATCCTCTCATTAGATGCAGAGAAAGAATTTGACAAAATACAGCATCCATTTCTGATTAAAACTCTTCAGAGTGTTGGGATAGAGGGAACATTCCTCGATATCTTAAAAGCCATCTATGAAAAGCCCACAGCAAATATCATTCTCAATGGGGAAGCACTGGGAGCCTTTCCCCTAAGATCAGGAACAAGACAGGGATGTCCACTCTCACCACTGCTGTTCAACATAGTACTGGAAGTCCTAGCATCAGCAATCAGACAACAAAAAGACATTAAAGGCATTCAAATTGTCAAAGAAGAAGTCAAACTCTCCCTCTTCGCCGATGACATGATACTCCACATAGAAAACACAAAAGTCTCCACCCCAAGATTGCTAGAACTCATACAGCAATTTGGTAGCATGGCAGGACACAAAATCAATGCCCAGAAATCAGTGGCATTTCTATACACTAACAATGAGACTGAAGAAAGAGAAATTAAGGAGTCAATCCCATTTACAATTGCACCCAAAAGCATAAGATACCTAGGAATAAACCTAACCAAAGATGTAAAGGATCTATACCCTCAAAACTATAGAACACTTCTGAAAGAAATTGAGGAAGACACAAAGAGATGGAAAAATATTCCATGCTCATGGATTGGCAGAATTAAGATTGTGAAAATGTCAATGTTACCCAGGGCAATATACACGTTTAATGCAATCCCTATCAAAATACCATGGACTTTCTTCAGAGAGTTAGAACAAATTACTTTAAGATTTGTGTGGAATCAGAAAAGACCCCGAATAGCCAGGGGAATTTTAAAAAAGAAAACCATATCTGGGGGCATCACAATGCCAGATTTCATGTTGTACTACAAAGCTGTGGTCATCAAGACAGTGTGGTACAGGCACAAAAACAGACACATAGATCAGTGGAACAGAATAGAGAATCCAGAAGTGGACCCTTAACTTTATGGTCAACTAATATTCGATAAAGGAGGAAATACTATGCATTGGAAGAAAGACAGTCTCTTCAATAAATGGTGCTGGGAAAATTGGACATCCACAGTCAGAAGAATGAAATTAGACCACTCTCTTTCACCATACACAAAGACAAACTCAAAATGGATGAAAGATCTAAATGTGAGACAAGATTCCATCAAAATCCTAGAGAAGAACACAGGCAACACCTTTTTTGAACTCGGCCATAGTAACTTCTTGCAAGATACATCCACGAAGGCAAAAGAAACAAGAGCAAAAATGAACTATTGTCACTTCATCAAGATAAGAAGCTTTTGCACAGCAAAGGATACAGTCAACAAAACTAAAAGACAACCTACAGAATGGGAGAAGATATTTGCAAATGACATATCAGATAAAGGGCTAGTTTTCAAGATCTATAAAGAACTTATTAAACTCAACACCAAAGAAACAAACAATCCAATCATGAAATGGGCAAAAGACATGAACAGAAATCTCACAGAGGAAGACATAGACATGGCCAAAATGCATATGAGAAAATGCTCTGCATCACTTGCCATCAGGGAAATACAAATCAAAACCATAATGAGATACCACCTCACACCAGTGAGAATGGGGCAAATTAACAAGGCAGGAAACAACAAATGTTGGAGAGGATGCGGAGAAAAGGGAACCCTCTTACACTGTTGGTGGGAATGTGAACTGGTGCAGCCACTCTGGAAAACTGTGTGGAGGTTCCTCAAACAGTTAAAAATATACCTGCCCTACGACCCAGCAATTGCACTGTTGGGGATTTACCCCAAAGATACAAATGCAATGAAACGCCGGGACACCTGCACCCCGATGTTTATAGCAGCAATGGCCACGATAGCCAAACTGTGGAAGGAGCCTCGGTGTCCAACGAAAGATGAATGGATAAAGAAGATGTGGTTTATGTATACAATGGAATATTACTCAGCTATTAGAAATGACTAATACCCACCATTTGCTTCAACGTGGATGGAACTGGAGGGTATTATGCTGAGTGAAGTAAGTCAGTTGGAGGACAAACATTATATGTTCTCATTCATTTGGGGAATATAAATAATAGTGAAAGGGAATATAAGGGAAAGGAGAAGAAATGTGTGGGAAATATCAGAAAGGGAGACAGAACGTAAAGACTGCTAACTCTGGGAAATGAACTAGGGGTGGTAGAAGGGGAGGAGGGCGGGGGGTGGGAGTCAATTGGTGACGGGCACTGGGGGTTATTCTGTATGTTAGGGTTCTTTTTTTTAATGATAGTCACAGAGAGAGAGAGAGAGAGGCAGAGACATAGGCAGAGGGAGAAGCAGGCTCCATGCACCGGGAGCCCGACGTGGGATTCGATCCCGGGTCTCCAGGATCGCGCCCTGGGCCAAAGGCAGGCGCCAAACCGCTGCGCCACCCAGGGATCTCCTATTCTGTATGTTAGTAAATTGAACACCAATAAAAAATAAATTAAAAAAAAGAATCGGACGAATAGAATAGAAAGGAATCGAATTAAATTGAATAGAATCTAATTGAAAAGAATCGAAACGAAAAATTGAATCGAATGTAATCAAATCGAAAAGAATTGAATTGAAAAGAATTGAATTGAATCGAAAGGAATCAAATCAAATCGAATCAAATAAAAAAGAATCTAATCGATTCTAATCGAATCGAATCGAAAAGAATTGAATTAAAAAATCGAATCGAATCGAATCGCATCGAATCAAAAGAATCGAATCAAATGGAAGTGAAAAGAATCGAATGAATCGAATCAAATCAAATCGAAAAGAATCTAATCAAATCGAAATGGATCGAATCGAATCCAATTGAATCGAATCCAATTGAATAAAATAAAATCGAAAAGAATTGAATTGAAAAAAATCGATTAGAATTGAATCGATTCAAAAAGAATCGAATAGATTCAAATCGAAAAGAATCTAATAGAATCGAATTGGAAAGAATCATAACAGATCGAAAAGAATCGAATCGAATCGAATAGAAGAGAATCGATTCGAATAGTATAGAATTGAAAAGAATCGAATCGATCGAACTGAAAAGAATCGAATCAAATGAAAAGAATCGAATCGAAAAGAATCGAATCTAAACGAAAACAATCAAATCGAATCGAATCTAAAAGAATCAAATTGAATCGAATCGAATCGAACCAAAAAAAAATAGAATCGAATAGAATCGAAAAGAATCGAAATGAATTGAATAGAAAAGAATCGAATTGAATCGAATCAAAAAGAATGGAATCGAACAAAATCGAAATGAAACGAAAAGAATCAAATCGAATGTAACGAAAAGAATCGAATCGAAAAGAATCGAATAGAAACAAAAGAATCGAATCGAATCCAATCGAAAAGAACCAAATCGAAACGAATCCAAAAGAATCAAATCAAAACGAATCGATAAGAATCAAATCAAATAGAATCGAAAAGAATCGAATCGAATCGAAAAAAATCGAATAGAATCGAATAAAATAAAAAAGAATCAAAACGAATCGAATTGAAGAGAATTGATTCGAATCGAAGTGAAAAGAATTGTATCGAATCGAATCAAAAAGAATCAAATCGAATTGAATCGAAAGAATTGAATCGAATCGAAAACAATCGAATCGAATCGAATCAAAAAGAATCAAATTGAATGGAATCGAATCGAAAAGAATCTAATCGAATCGAAAATAATCGAATCAAATTTAATGGAATCGAAAAGAATTGAATTGAATCAATTTGAATCGAAAAGAATCGAATCAATAACAATCGAAACGAATCGAATCAGATCGAATGGATAAGAATCGAATCGAATTGAAAAGAATCGAATCGAATGGAAAAGAATCAAATTGAATAGAATAGAAAAGAATCGAATCGTATCGAATGGAAAAGAATCAAATCAAATGGAAATGGATCGAATCGAATCCAATCGAATCGAAAAGAATCGAATCAAATAGAATCGAAAAGAATCGAATTGAAACAAATCCATTTGAAACAAAAAGAATCAAATCGAATCGAATCGAATTGAATGAAAAGAATCAAATCAAAAAAATCAAATAGAAAAGAATCGAACCGAAACGAAAAGAATTGAATCAAAAAAATCAAATAGAAAAGAATCAAACCGAAACGAAAAGAATCGAATCAAATCAGTCGAATAAATCCTAATCTAGTCAAATAAAAAGAATCAAATTGATTCGAATTGAATCGAAAAGAATTGAATCGAAAAGCATCGCATTGTATCAAATCGAAAAGAATCAAATCATATTGAATCGAAACGAAACGAATCCAATCGTATCGAATCGAATGGAAAAGAATCGAATTGAATAGAATAGAAAAGAATCGAATTGAATCGAATTGAAAAGAAATGAATCGAAAAGAATTGAATCGAAATGAAAAGAATCGAATCGAATTGAAAAGAATCAAATCGAATCGAATCGAAAAGAATCGAAATGAAATGAATCGAATCTAAACGAAAAGAATCAAATCGAATCGAATGAAAAGAATCGAATCGAAAAGAATCTAATTGAAACAAAAGAATCGAATCGAATCGAAAATAATCGAATCTAAACGAAAAGAATCGAATTGAAAAGAATCAAATCAAATAGAAACAAAAAGAATCGAATCGAATCGAACCGAAAAATATCGAATTGAATCGAATAGAAATAAACGAATAGAATCGAAAAGACTCCAAACGAATCGAAAAGAATAGATTCGAATCGAAAGGAAAAGAATCGGATCGAAGAGAAAAGAATCAAATGGAATCGAATCGAAAAGGATCGAATCGAATCAAAACGAAATGAATCAAATCGAATCGAAAAGATTCGAATTGCATGGAATCGAATCGAAAAGAATCGAATCGAATCGAAAAGAATCAAATCAAATTTAATGGAATCGAAAGAATCGAATAGAAAAAAATCAAATTGAAAAAAAAGAAAGAAAAAGAAAAAAATCAAATTGAAAAGAATCAAAACGAATCAAATTAGGTCGAATGGAAAACAATCGAATCGAATCGAAAAGAATCGAGTTGAATCGAATCGAAAAGAATCGAATCGAAAAGAATGGAATCGAAATGAAAAGAATGAATTGAATCGAAAAGAATTGTAATGAATCAAATCGAATCGAATTAAATCGAATAGAAAAGAATCGAATTGAATAAAATCGATAAGAATTGAATCAAATCGAATAGAATTGAAAAGAATCCAATCAAATTAAATTAAGAGAATCGAATCGAATCAAAAAGAATCGAATTGAAACGAAAAGAATCGAATCAAATCGAATCAAAAAGAATCGAATCGAATCGTATTGAAAAGAATTAAATCAAATAGAATTGAAAAGAATCGAATCGAATAAAATCGAATCGAAAAGAATGGAATTTAATCGAATCGAACAAATTGAATTGAATCGAATAGAATTGAAAAGAAGCAAATCACATCGAATCAAAAAGAATCGATTCGAATCGAAATGAAAAGAATCATTGAATCAAATTGAAAAGAATCAAATCGAATCGAAAAGAATCAAATCGAATCGAAAAGAATCGAATCGAAGCGACAAGAATCAAATAGAAAAGAATCGAAAAGAATCGAATCGAATTGAAAAGAATCGAATTGCATGGAATCTAATCGAAAAGAATCGATTAGAATCGAAAAGAATCGAATCAAATTTAATGGAATCGAAAGAATCGAATCGAATCGAAAAAATTCGAATCAAAAAGAATTGAAAAGAATTGAATCAGGTCGAATGGAAAAGAATAGAATCAAATCAAAAAGATTCGAGTTGAATAGAATCGAAAGAATCGAAAAGAATCGAATAGAAAAGAGTGGAATCGAAATGAAAAGAATGAATCGAATCGAAAAGAATCGAATTGAATCGAATCAAAAAGAATCAAATCAAATAGAATCAAAAAGAATCGAATCGAATCGAATCGAAAAATATCGAAATGAATCGAATTGAAAAAACCGAATAGATTCAAAAGGAATCGAAATGAATCCAATCGAAATAATCGAATTGAATCGAAAAGAATCGAATCGAAAAGAGTGGAATCGAAATGAAGAATGAATCGAATCTAAAAGAATCGAATTGAATCGAAAAGAATCGTAACAAATCGAATCAAATCGAATTGAATTGAATAGAAAAGAATTGAATCGAATAAAATTGATAAGAATTGAATCAAATCGAATTGAAAAGAATCGAATCGAATCGAAAAGAATCGAATTGAAACGAAAAGAATCGAATTGAATCGAATAAAAAATCGAATCGAATTGTATCGAAAAGAATTAAGTCAAATAGAATTGAAAAGAATCGAATCGAATAAAATCGAATAGAAATGAATGAAACTGAATCGAATCGGAAAAAAATCGAATAGAATCGAAAAGCAAATCGAATCGAATCAAAAAGAATCGATTCGAATCAAATTGAAAAGAATCATATTGAATAAAATAGAAAAGAATCGAAAATAATCGAATCGAAAAGAATCAAATCGAATAGAATTGAAAAGAATCGAATCGAATTAAATCAAATGGAAGAGAATGGAATTGAATCAAATCGAAAAAAATCGAATAGAATCGAATAGATTCAAAAAGAAGTGAATCGAATCGAATCGAAAAGAATCGACTCAAATCGAAATGAAAGGAATCATATTGAATCAAATCGAAAAGAATAGAATAGAATCAATTCGAATTGAAAAGAATCGAATCGAAGAAAATCGAATAGAATCGAATCGAATAAAAAAGAATCGAATCGAATCGAATCAAGAAGAATCAAATCGATTCGAATTGAAAGTGTTAAATTGAATCGAAAAGAATCTAATCGAATCGAATCAAAAAGAATCAAATCGAATCGAATCCAAAAGAATCGAATCGAATCGAAAGAATTGAAAAGAATCAAATTGAATAGAATCTAAAAGAATCGAATCGAATCAAATCAAAAAGAATCGAATCCAAAAGAATCGAATCGAAACAAAAGAATCGAATCGAATCGCAAAGAATCGAATCGATTAGAATCAAATCGAATAAAAAAGAATCAAATCGAATAAATTCGAAAAGAATCGAATCGATTCGAAAAGAATCGAATTGAATCGAATCGAAAAGAATCGAATCGAATCTAAAGAATCGATTCAAATCGAAATGAAATGAATCGTATTGAATCGAATAAAAAGGAACCAAATCGAATTGAAAAGAATCGAAAAGAAATGAATCGAAAAGAATCAAATTGAATGGAATCAAATGGAAAATAAATGAATCGATTTGAATCAAATCGAATCAAAAAGAATGAAATCGAGCCGAATCGAAAAGATTCGACTAATATAATCAGATTGAATGGAAAAGAATCGAATCGAATTGAAAACAATCAAACCGAATCGAACTGAATTGAAAAGAATCAAATAGAATCAAATTGAATCGAATCGAAAGGAATCGAATCGAATCAAATCGAAAAGAATCGAATCGAAAGGAATAGAATCAAACCGAAATGAACCGAATCGAAAAGAATCAAATCGAATCGAAAAGAATCGAAATGATAAGATCAAATTGAATTGAAAAGATTCGAATCGAATCGAATTGAAAAGAATCGAATCGAATCGGAAAGAATCAAATCGAATTGAAAAGATTCGAATCAAATTTAATGGAAATGAAAAGAATCCACACGAATCGAAAAGAATCGTATCGAATCAAAAAGAATCGAATTGAAACGAAAAGAATCAATTGGCATCAAAAAGAAAAGAATCGAATCGAATAGAATCGAAAAGACTTGAATCGAAACGAAAAGAATCGAATCAAATCGAATCAAGGGAATCGAAAAGAATCGAATTGTTACGAAAAGATTCGAATTGAATGGAATTGAATCGAATAGAAAAGAATTGAATCGATAAGAATCGTACCGAAATGAAAAGAATAGAATCGAATCCAAAAGAATTGAATCGAAAAGAATCGAATTGAATCGAATCAAATCGAATTGTATCGAAAAGAATCGAATCTAAACAAAAATAATCGAATTGAATCGTATCGAAAAGAATTGAATCGTATCGAAAAGAATCGAATCAAATCGAACTGAAAAGAATCAAATCGAATCGATAAGAATCGAATTGAAAAAACCAAATAGAATCGAATAGAATGGAAAAGAATCGAATCGATAAGAATCGATAAGAATCGATTCGAATCAAAATGAAAGCAATCGTATCGAATCGAATCAAAAAGAATCGAATTGAAAAGAATCGAATCTAAACGAAAAGAATCGAATTGAATCGATCGAAAAGAATCAAATCGGGGATCCTTGGGTGGCGCAGCGGTTTAGCGCCTGCCTTTGGCCCAGGGCGCGATCCTGGAGACCCGGGATCGAATCCCACATCGGGCTCCCGGTGCATGGAGCCTGCTTCGCCCTCTGCCTGTGTCTCTGCCTCTCTCTCTCTCTCTCTCTCTGTGACTATCATAAAAAAAAGAAAAGAATCAAATCGAATAGAAACAAAAAGAATCGAATCGAATCAAACCGAAAAATATCGAATTGAATCGAATAGAAAAAAAAGAATAGAATCAAAAAGACTCCAAATGAATCGAAAAGAATCGATTCGAATCGAAAGGAAAAGAATCAGATCGAATCGAAGAGAAAAGAATCAAATGGAATCGAATCGAAAAGGATCGAATCGAATCAAAACGAAATGAATCAAATCGAATTGAAAAGATTCGAATTGCATGGAATCGAATCGAAAAAAATCGAATCGAATCGAAAAGAATCAAATCAAATTTAATGTAATCGAAAGAATCGAGTCAAAAAACATCAAATCGAAAATAATCGAAACGAATCAAATCAGGTCGAATGGAAAAAGATCGAATCAAATCGAAAAGAATCGAGTTGAATTGAATAGAAAAGAATCGAATCGAATAAAATTGATAAGAATTGAATCAAATCAAATAGAATCGAAAAGATTCGAATCGAATTGAAAAGAAACGAATCGAATTGAAAAGAATCAAATCGAATCGAAAAGAATCAAATCGCAAAAAAATCGAATCGAAATTAAAAGTATCGAATCGAATCAAAGCATAAAGAATCGAATCTAATTGAATCGAAAAGAATTGAATAGAATCGAATAGAGAAGAATCTAATGGTAAGGAATCGAATCGAAAAGAATCCAATTGTATCGAATCGAATAGAAAAGAATCGAATTGAATAGAATATAAAAGAATCGAATCGAAAGGAATCGAATCGAAATGAAAAGAATCGAATCGAAATAAAAAGAATTGAATAGAATCGAAAAGAATTGAATAGAAATGAATCGAATCGAAATGAAAAGAATTGAATCGAATCGAATCGAAAACAATCGAATCAAAAATAATCGAATTGAAACAAAAGAATCGAATCGTATTGAATCGAATCAAAAAAATCTAATTGAATCGAATCGAAAAGAATCGATTTGAAATGAAAAGAATCTAATCGAATTGATAGAAAATTGAATCGAATCGAAAACAATCTAATCTAATTGAATCGAAAAGAATCGAATTGAATGGAAACGAATCGAAAAGAATCTAATTGAGTCGAAAAGAATCAAATCAAATTTAATGGAATTGAAAAGAACCTATAGAATCGAATTGAATCGAAAAGAATCGAATCGAAACGAATTGAATCGAAAAGCATTGAATCGAATCAAATTGAAAAGAATCGAATCGTATCAAATTGAAAAGAATCAAATCGATCTGAAAAGAATTGAATCGAATTGAATCGATAAGAATCGAATCGAAAAGAATCAAATTGAAACGAAAAGAAATCGAATAGCAAAGAATCGAATCGAAACGAATCAATTTGAAACGAACAGAATCGAATCGAATTGAATGAAATATTCGAATCGAATCGAAAAGAATCTAATCTAATGAAATCCAAAAGAATCAAATCGAAACAAATAGAATCAAACCGAATCGAATTGAATCAAAAAGAGTCGATTCGAATCAAATTGGAACGAAAAGAATTGAATAGAATCGAATAGAATCGAATCTAATAAAAAAAAGTGAATCGAATAGAATAGAAAAGAATAGAATCTAAACGAAAAGAATCAAATTGAATCGAAAAGAATCGAATCAAATAGAAAAGACTTGAATCGAATGGAAAAGAATAGAATCAAAAAGAATCGAATTGAAACAAAAAGAATCGAATTGAATTGAATCGAAAAGAATCGAATGGAATCGAATCAAAAATAATTGAATTGAATTAAATCGAAGAGAATCGAATCGAATTGAATTGAATTGAAGAGAATCGAATTGAATAGAAAAGAATCAAATCGAAATGAATCGATTTGAAATGAAAGGAATCGAATTGAATCAAATTGAATGAAAAGAATTGAATAGAATCAAAAAAATTGAATCAAAAAGAATCAAACCGAAACAAAAAGAATCAAACCGAATTGAAAAGAATCTAATTGAATAGAATCGAAAAGAATCGAATCGTACCAAATCGAATCCAATCGAAAAGAATCTAATCGTATCTAATCGAATCGAAAAGAATCGAAATGAATAGAATAGAAAAGATTCGAATCAAATAAAAAACAATCAAATCGAGTAATATCGAATTGAAAAGAATCGAATCGAAAAGAATCGAATCGAATGGAAAAGAATTGAATTGAAAAAAAAGAATTGATTCAAATCGAAAAGAATCGAATCGAATCAAAAAGGATCGAATCGCAAAGAATCGAATCTAAACAAAAAGAATCGAATCGAAAAGAATCGAAACGAATAGAATCGAAAAGAATCGATTTGAATCGAAATGAAAAGAATCGTATCGAATCAAATCGAAAAAATCAAATCGAATCGAATTGAAAAGAATCGAATCGAATCGTATCGAAAAGAATCAAATCAAATTGAAAAGAATTGAATCGAATAGAAAAGAATCATATTGATTGGAATCGAATCGAAAAGAATCTAATTGAATTGAAAGGAATCGAATCAAATTTAATGGAATCGACAAGAATCGTATCAAATCAAACAGATCGAATCGAAACGAATCGATTCAAAAAGAATCAAATCGAATCGAATCGAAAAGAATTGAATTGAAATGAAAAGAATCAAATTGAATCGAATAGAAAAGACTCGAATCGAATTAAAAGAATCGAATCGAATCGAAAAGAATTGAATCGAATCGAAAAGAATTGAATTGAAACGAATCGATTTGAAACGAAAAGAATCGAACCGAATCTATTCGAATTGAATGAAAAGAATCGAATCGAATAGAAAAAATCGAATAGAAAAGAATTGAACCGAAACGAAAAGAATCGAATTGAATCAGTCGATTAAATTCTAATCGAATTGAATCAAAAAGAATGAAATTGAGTCGAATCGAATCGAAAAGAATCGAATCGAATCAAAAAGAACAGAATTGTATCTAATCGAAAAGAATTGAATCATATCGAAACGAATCGAAAAGAATCCAATTGTATCGAATCGAATGGAAAACAATCGAATTGAATAGAATGGAAAAGATTCGAATCGAATAAAATTGAAAACAATCTAATTGAATCGAATCGAATCGAAAAGAATTGAATCGAAATGAATCGAATCGAAATGAAAAGATTCGAATCGTTTCGAATTGAAAAGAATCAAATCGAAAAGAATCGAAGGGATCCCATGGTGGCGCAGCAGTTTAGCGCCTGCCTTTGGCCCAAGGCACGATCCTGGAAACCCGGGATCGAGTCCCACATCGGGCTCCCGGTGCATGGAACCTGCTTCTCTCTCTGCCTGTGTCTCTGCCTCTCTCTCTCTGTGTGACTATCATAAATAAATTTTTAAAAATTTAAAAAAAAGAAAAGAATCGAATCGACATGAAAAGAATCAAATCGAATCGAAAGAATCGAATCGATTCAAAAAAATCGAATCGAAAAGAATTGAATCAAAATGAATCAAATCGAAATGAAAAGAATCGAATCGATTCGAATTGAAAAGAATCGAATTGAAACAAAAGAATCGAATCGAATCAAAAAGAATCGAATCGAATCGAATCCAAAAGAATTGAATCTAATGGAATCGAAAAGAAACACATTGAATTGAATCGAAAAGAATCGAATGGAATCGAATCGAAAAGAAACGGATCGAATCAAATTGGAAAAAATCGAATAGAATTGAATCGAATCAAAAAGAATTGAATAGATTCGAATCGAAAAGAATCGAATTGAAAAGAATCGTAAAGAATCAAATCGAAAAGAATTGAATCGAAATGAATCAAATCGAATAGAATAGAATCGAATCGATCAATTGAAAAGAATCGAATCAAATTGAAAAGAATCGAATCGAAAGGAATCGAATCGAAACGAAAACAATTGAATCGAATCGAATAGAAAACAATCAAATCAAAAAGAATAGAATCGAATCGATTCGAATTGAATCGAAAATAATCAAATCAAATAGAATCCAAAAGAATCGAAATAAATCGAATCGAAAAGAATCGAATTGAATTGAAATGAAAAGAATCGAATCGAAAACAATCGAATTGAAATGAAAAGAATCGAATCGAATGTAACTAAAAAATCGAATCGAAAAGAATCAAATCAAAACAAAAGAATCGAATTGAATCGAATCATATCGAAAAGAATCAATTCGAAACGAACTGAAAAGAATCGAAGTGAAACGAATTGAAAAGAATCAAATAAAATCGAATCGAATCGAAAAGAATCGAATTGAATCAAATCGAATCGAAAAGAATTAAATAAAATAGAATAGAAAAGAATTGAATCGAATCGAAAAGAATCAAATTGAATCGAATCGAAAAAAATCGAATAGAATCGAATAGAATCGAAAAGAATCGAAACTAATCAAATCAAAGAGAATCGATTCAAATAGAAATGAAAAAATCGTATCGAATCGAAATGAAAAGAATCAAATCGAATCGAATCGAAAAGAATTGAATCGAATTGAAAACAACTGAATTGAATCGAAAAGAATAGAATTGAATGGAATCGAATCGAACAGAATATAATCGAATCGAAAATCGAATCAAATTCAATGGAACCGAAAAGAATCGAGTCGAATCAAATTGAATAGAAAAGAGTCGAATCGAAGAGAATCGAAACGAATCCAATCAGATCGAATTTAAAAGAATCAAATTGAAAAGAATCGAATCGTATTGAATCGAAGAGATTCGAATTGAAATGAAAATAATCGAATCGAATCGAATCAAAAATATTCTAATCGAAAAGTATCGTATTGAAGCGATAAGAATCAATTCGAATCGAAAAGAATCGAATCGAATTGAAAAGAATCGAATCAAATCGAATCGATTTGAAATGAAAAGAATCGAATTAATCAAATTGAACTGAATGAAAAGAATTGAATTGAATCGAAAAGTATCAAATAGAAAAGAATCAAACAAAAAAGAAAAGAATCGATCGAATCAGTCAAATAAATTCTAATCGAATCAAATCAAAAACAATCAAATCGAAAAGAATTGAATTGTATCGAATCGAAAAGAATCAAATCGATTCGAAAATAATCGAATTGAATCGAATCTAAAAGAATCGAATCGTATGCAATCGAATCGAAAAGAATCGATCGTATGGAATTGAATCAAAAAGAATAGAATTGAATAAAATAGAAAAGAAAGGAATCGAATTGAATTGAAAAGAAACGAATTGAATCAAAAAGAACAGAATCGAAATGAAAAGAATAGAAGAGAATCGAATCGAATCAAAAAGAATCGAGTCGAATCGAATCGAACTGCATCGAATAAAAAATCGAATTCAAAAGAAAACGAATCGAATCAAATCGAATCGAAAAGAATCGAATTGAACGAATCGAATCGAAAAGAATCGAATCTAAACGAAAAGAATCAAATCGAACCGAATCGAAAAGAATTGAATCGATTTGAAACGAATCGAAAAGAAACAAATCAAATAGAATTGTAAAGAATCGAAATAAATCGAAAAGAATCGAATCGAATCGAAAAGAATCGAATCGAAACCAAAGAATCGAATCGAATCGAATTGAAAAGAATAGTATTGAATCAAATCGAACCGATAAGAATCGAATAGAAAAAAATCGAATCGAATCGAATTGAATTAAAAAGAATCAAATCAAATTGAATCGAATCTAAACGAAAATAATCGAATTGAATCGAATCGCATCGATAAGAAATGAATCGAAAAAAATCGAATAGAATTGAATCAAATCCAAAAGAATTGAATTGAATCGAAAGAAATCGAATAGAATCGAATCGAATAAAAAAATCGAATCGAATCGAATCTAAACGAAAATAATCGAATTGAATCGACTCAAATCGATAAAAATCGAATCGAAAAGAATCGAATCTAAATGAAAATAATCAAATTGAATCGAATCGAAAAGAATCGAATTGAATCAAATCGAAAAGAATTGAATCCAATCGAAAAGAATCGAATTGAATCGAATCGAAAATAAATGAATCAAATTGAAAAGAATCGAATAGAAAATAATCGAATCGAAACAAATTGAAAAGAATCGAAAAGAATCAAATCGAATTGAAAAGAATCGAATCAAATAAAAAAGAATCGTATCAAATCGAATCAAAAAGAATCGAATCGAATCAAATTGAAAATAATCGAATTGAAAAGAATAGTATAGAATCAATAGAATCCAATCAAATTGAAAAAATCGAATCGAATTGAGTCGAAAAGAAATGAATCAAGAATCGAATCGAATCGAAAAGAATCGAACCGAATCAAATAGAAAAGAATCGAATCGAATCGAAAACATTCGAATCGAATTGAATTAAAAATAATCGAATTGAAGCGAATCAAAGCGAATCGAAAGGATCAAATCGAAAAGAATCCAATCGAAAAGAATTGAAACGAATAGAATCAAGTTGAATCGCAAAGAATCAAATAAAATCATATCGAAAAGAATCGAATCGAATCGAAAAGAATCGATTTGAATTGATCGAACCGAATGGAATCGAATCCCATTGAAAAGAATCGAATCAAACCGAATCGAAAGAATCAAATCGAATCGATTCGAATCGAAAAGAATCATATCGAATCAAAGAATCGAATTGAATCAAATCAAAAAGAATCGAATCGAATCGAAGGGGTCAATCGAAAAGAATTGAATCGATTCAAAAAAAACGATTCAAATCGAATTTAAAAGAATCGATTCGAATTGAAAGGAATCGAAAATAATCGAGAAGAAACAAATCGAATCGAATAGAAAAGAATCAAATCGAATCGAATCGAAAAGAATTGAATCAAAAAAAAGAAAAGAATTGAATCGAATCGAAAAGAATCGAATCGAGTTGAAAAAATCGAATGGAATCGAATCGAAAAGAATCAAATCGAAAAAATCGAAACAAATCGAAAAGAATCAAATCTATTCGAAAAGAATCGAATCGAAATGAATCGAAAAGAATTGAATCGAATCGAAAAGAATCGAATACAAAAGAATTGAATCGATGAATTGAAAAGAATCGAATCAAAAAGAATCGAATCACAAGGATTTGAATAGAATAGAATAGAATAAAAAATAATCTAATCTAATCTAATCAAAACGAATCAAATCGAAAATAATCGAATCGAATCAAATCAAAACAAATCAGCCGAAAATAATTGAATGAAATCGAATCAAAATTAATCTAATCGAATTGAATCGAAATGAATTGAATTGAAACGAATCCAATCGAAAATAATCGAATCAAACCGAATCGAATCGAAAATAATCGAATCGAATTGAAGCGAATCGAATCGAAAATAATCGAATGGAAATGAATCGAATCGAAAATAAAGGAATCAGGGATCCCTGGGTGGCGCCTCGGTTTGGCGCCTGCCTTTGGCCCAGGGTGCAATCCGACAGGCCCTGCATCCAAACCCACGTCAGGCTCCCAGTGCATGGAGCCTGCTTCTCTTTCTGCCTGTGTCTCTGCCTCTCTCTCTTTCTCTGTATGACATCATAAATTAAAAAAAGAAAAGAAAATAAAAGAAAGGAATCGAATCGAATCGAAATTAACCGAATCGAAACGAATCTAATCGAAACGAATTGAATTGAAAATATTTGAATCGAATCAAAACTAATCGAATCGTATCGAATCAAAATGAATCGAATCGAAAATAATCGAATTGAAACGAATCGAATCAAAAATAATTGAATTGAATCGAAACGGATCGAATCAAAAATAATCAAATCGAACCAAATTGAATAAAAAATAATCAAATCGAATCGAAACGAATTGAATGAAAAATAATCGAATCGAAACAAATCGACTCGAAAATAATAGCATCATATTGAATCGAATCAAAACTAATCAAATCGTATTGAATGGAAATGAATCGAATCGCAAATAATCGAATCAAAATGAAATGACTTGAAAATAATTGAATCGAATCGAATCGATAGAAATTAATTGAATAGAAAAGAATCGAATCGAAATTAAATAAAAAAGAATCGAAAAGAATCGAATCGAATCGAAAAAAAAGCGAATCGAAAACTATCGAATCGAATCGAATTAAATCGAAAAAAACGAATCGATTCGAAAAGAATCAAATTGAATCGAAAAAGATCGAATCGAATCGAATCAAATCAAAAAGAATCGATTTGAAATGAATTGAATCAAATTGAATCGAAAAGAATCGAAACGAATCAAATAAAGAAGAATCAAATGGCAAAAAATCTAATCGAATCGAATAAAAAATAATCGAATGGAATCAAATCGAAATGAATCGAATCGAAAATAATCGAATCGAAACGAATCTAATCAATAACAGCGAATCGAACGAAACTAATAGAATCGAAAAGAATCGAATCTAAACGAATCGAATAAAAAATAATTGAATTGAATCGAAACGAATCCAATCGAAACGAATCCAATCGAAACGAATCCAATCGAAAAAAATCGAATCGAATAGAATCGAATAAAAATAATCGAATCGAATCGAAAAGAATCGAATCGTAAATAATCGAATCAAACGAATCGACTCGAAAATAATTGAATCGAAACGAATCGAATTGAAAATACTTGAATCGAATCGAATCGAATTGAATAGAAATTAATCGAATCGAAATGAATCGAAACGAATTGAATTGAAAATAATGGAATCGAAAATAATCGAATTGAATCGAATCGAAACGAATCGAATCGAAAATAATAAAATCGAAATGAATCGAATCGAATCGAAACGAATCGAATCGAAAATAATAGAATCGAAACTAATCGAAAAAAATTGAATCGTATCGAATCGAATCGAAATTAATCGAATCGAATCAAATCGAATCGAAAAGAATCGAATCAAATTGAATAAAAAAGATTCGAAAAGGGATCCCTAGGTGGCGCAGCGGTTTGGCGCCTGACTTTGGCCCAGGGCGCGATCCTGGAGACCCAGGATCGAATCCCATGTCGGGCTCCCGGTGCATGGAGCCTGCGTCTCCCTCTGCCTGTGTCTCTGCCTCTCTCTCTCTCTGTGACTATCATAAATAAATAAAAATTAAAAAACAGATTTGAAAAGAATCGAATCGAATCGAATATAAACGAATCGAATCGAATCGAAAATAGTCGAATCGAAAAGAATTGAATCAAATAGATTCAAATTAAATCGAATCGAATGAAAAAAATCGAATCGAATCGAAAATAATCGATTCCAATCGAATCGAATCGAATTGAATATAATCGAATCGAATCGAATGGAAACGCATCGAATCGAAAATAATCAAATCGAATCGAATTGAAATTAATCAAATCGAATTGAATCTAATCGAAACAAATCGAATCGAAAATATTTGAATCGAATCGAATCGAATAAAAAATAATCAAATCGAAATGAATCAAATAGAAAATAATCGAATAGAATCGAATAGAAAATAATCGGTTTGAATCGATTCAAAACGAATAGAATCGAAAATAATCGAATCGAATCAAATAGAAAACAATCGAATCGAAATGAATCGAATCGAAAATAATTGAGTTGAAACGAAACGAATCGAAATGAATCGAATCAAATAAAAAATAATCGAACCGAAATGAATTGAATCGAAGATTATCGAATTGAATCAAAACTAATCGAACCGAAAATAATTGAATTCAAAGGAATTGAATCGAAAATAATTGAATCGAATCCAATCTAATCAAATAGAAATTAATAGAACCGAATTGAATTGAAACGAATCAAAACAAAAACAATCGAATCGATTCAAAAGAAAGAAATCCGAATCAAAAAGGTTATTAGATAATCTAATCGAATTGAAATTAATCGAATCGAATTGAAACTAATCGAATCGAAATGAATCGAATCGAAAATAATCGAATCGAATCAAATAGAATCGAATAGAAATTAAACGAATTGAATCAAAACGAAACAAATCGAATAGAATCGAATTGAAAATAATCGAATCAAAATGAATCGGATGGAAAATAATCGAATCGAATCAAATTGAAAATAATCGAATCGAAATGAATCAAATCGAAAATAATCGAATCGAAATTATTCGAATTGAATCGAATCTAATCGAAGCGAATCGAATCGAAAATAATCGAATCAAATTGAATCAAAACGAATCGAATCGAAAATAATCAAATCGAATCGAGGGATCCCTGGGTGGCGCAGCGGTTTGGCGCCTGCCTTTGGCCCAGGGCGCGATCCTGGAGACCCGGGATCGAATCCCACATCAGGCTCCCGGTGCATGGAGCCTGCTTCTCCCTCTGCCTGTGTCTCTGCCTCTCTCTCTCTCTCTGTGTGACTATCATAAATAAATAAAAATTAAAAAAAAAAAACAAATCGAATCGAAAAGAAAATAATCGAATCAATTCGAATTGAATCGAAAATGATCGAATCAAATCGAATTGAAACGAATAAAATCGAAAATAATCGAATCGAAATGAATCGAATATAATCGAATCGAAACGAATCGAATCAAAAATATTCGAATCGAAATGAATCGAATCGAAAATAATCGAATCGAATCAAATCCAAAAGAATCTAATTGAATTGAATCAAAGAGAAAAGAATCGAATTGAATCAAATCGAAAAGAATCGAATCGAGACGAAAAAATCAAATCGAGTTGAAAATATCGAATAGAATCGAATGGAAAAGTGTCAAATCGAATCGAAAAGAATCGAATAGGAAAGAATCGAATTGAATCAAAAAGAATCGAACCGGAAAGAATCGAATCGAAAAGAATCGAATCGAAAGTAATCGAATCGAATTGAATCGAATCAAAAGTAATCAAATCGAATGGAACCGAATTGAATTGAAAATAATCAAATCGAATCGAAATGAATCGAACCGAAAATAATCGAATCCAAACCATTCGAATCGAAAATAATCAAATCAAATCGAAATGAATCGAATCGAAAATAATCGAATCGAAACTAATTGAATCGAAAATAATCAAATCGATTCAAATCGAATCGAAATTAATCGAATCGAATCGAAACGATTTGAAATGAATCGAATCGAAAATAATCCAATCAAAAGAGATCGAATCGAAAATAATTGAATTGAATCGAATCGAAATTAATCGAATTGAATCGAAACTAATTGAAACGAATCGAATCTAATCGAAACGAATTGAATTGAAAATATTCGAATAGAATCGAATCGAATCAAAAATAATCGAATTGAATCGAATTGAAACGAATCAAATCGAAAATAATTGAATCAAAATGAATCGAATAGAAAATAATCGAATCAAATAGAAAATAATCGATTTGAAACGATTCGAGACAAAGAAAATCGAAATAATCGAATCGATTCAAATCGAATTGAATCGAATCGAAAATAACTGAATCGAATCGAATCGAATCGAAAAGAATCGAATCAAAAAGAATCGAATCGAATCGAAAAGAATAGATTCGAATCGAAAAGAATACATTCGAATCAAAAAGAAAAGAATTGAAAAGGATCGAATTGAATCGAAAAGAATCGAATGGAAAGGGATCGAATCGATGAATCGAAAAGAAGAGAATCGAATCAAAAACAAGGAATCGAATCGAAACGAATCAAATCCAAATGAATCGAATCGAAAAGACTCGATATAAAAGAATCGAATAGAATTGGATCGAATCGAATCGAAAATATTTGAATCAAATCGAATTGAATTGAATAGAATCGAAAACAATCGAATCGAATTGAAAATAATCGAATTGAATCAAAAAGAATCAAATCAAATCGAATCGAAAAGAATCGAATAAAATTGAATCGAAAAGAATTGAATTGAATCAAGTAGAATGGAATTGAAAAGAATCGAATCGAATTGAAAAACTCGAATCGAATTGAATGGAAAAGAATGGAATCAATAAGAATCGAATCGAATCAAAAAGTTGAACCGAATCAAATAGAAAAGAATCAAATCGAATCAAAAAGATTCGAATCAAATCGAATCGAATAAAAAATAATCGCATCGAAACAAATTGAATCAAATAGAAAGAATCAAATCGAAAAGAATCCACTCAAAAAGAATTGAAACAAGTAGAATCAAGTCGAATCGAAAAGAATCGAATGTAATCGAATCGAAAAGAATCGAATAGGGGATCCCTGGGTGGCGCAGTGGTTTGGCGCCTGCCTTTGGCCCAGGGCGCGATCCTGGAGACCTGGGATCGAATCCCATGTCCGGCTCCCGGTGCATGGAGCCTGCTTCTCCCTCTGCCTGTGTCTCTGCCTCTCTCTCTCTCTGTGTGACTATCATAAATAAATAAAGAAAAAAAATATTAAAAAAAAAGAATCGAATAGATTTGAAGAAAAAGAATCAAATAAATTGATCAAGAAGAATCTAATCGAATCGAAAACAATCGATTGGAATCGAATCGAATTGAAATGAGTCGAACCAAAAGGAATCGAATCCAATCGAAAAGAACCGAATCGAATCGAATCAATTCTAATCGGAAAGAATCGAATCGAATCCAATCGAAAAGAATCGAATTGAAAAGAATCTCATCGAATAGATTCAAATAGAATCGAATTGAATCAAAAAGAAACGAATCAAATTGAATCGAAAAGAATCGAATCGAATCAAATAGATTCGAATTAAATCAAATCGAATGAAATGAATCGAATCGAATCGTAAAGAATTTAATCGAATCGAAAAGAATCGAATTGAATCGAAAAGAATCGAATCGAAAAATATCAAATCGAATCGAAAAGTATTGAATTGACGAATCGAAAAGAAAGGAATCGAAAAGAATCGAATGGAATCGAAACAAAAACAATTGAATCCAATCGAAAGACTCGAAAAGAATGCAAATGAAAGGAATCGAATTGTATCAATGAGAATAGAAACGAAGAGAATCTAGTTGTATCGAAAAGAATCGCATGTAATGGAATCGAAAAAAATCGAATCGAATGGAATTGAAATGAAAAGAATTGAATGGAATTGAATAAAAAAGAATCGAATCTAATCGAAAAAATCGAATCGAATCGAATCGAATTGAAATGAATCGAACTGAATGGAATCGAATCCAATCAAAAAGAATTGAATCGAATCGAATCGAAAAGAATCGAATCGAATTGATTTGAATCGAAAAGAATCGAATAGACTCAAATCAAAAAGAATCTAATCGAATCGAAAAAATCGAATCGAATCGAAATGATTCGAATTGACTCGAAAGAAACGAATCGAATGGAAAAGATTCGAATCGAATCAAATCGAAAAAAATCGAATTGATAAGAATCGAATGAAATAGATTCAAATCGAATCGAATCGAAAAGAATCGATCGAATCAAATCGAATCGAAAAGAATCGAATTGAATCGAAAAGAATCGAATAGAAAAGAATTGAATCGAATCGAAAAGAATCAAATTGAATCGAATCGAAAAAAATCGAATAGAATCGAATAGAATCGAAAAGAATCGAAACTAATCAAATCAAAGAGAATCGATTCAAATAGAAATGAAAAAATCGTATCGAATCGAAATGAAAAGAATCAAATCGAATCGAATCGAAAAGAATTGAATCGAATTGAAAACAACTGAATTGAATCGAAAAGAATAGAATTGAATGGAATCGAATCGAACAGAATATAATCGAATCGAAAATCGAATCAAATTCAATGGAACCGAAAAGAATCGAGTCGAATCAAATTGAATAGAAAAGAGTCGAATCGAAGAGAATCGAAACGAATCCAATCAGATCGAATTTAAAAGAATCAAATTGAAAAGAATCGAATCGTATTGAATCGAAGAGATTCGAATTGAAATGAAAATAATCGAATCGAATCGAATCAAAAATATTCTAATCGAAAAGTATCGTATTGAAGCGATAAGAATCAATTCGAATCGAAAAGAATCGAATCGAATTGAAAAGAATCGAATCAAATCGAATCGATTTGAAATGAAAAGAATCGAATTAATCAAATTGAACTGAATGAAAAGAATTGAATTGAATCGAAAAGTATCAAATAGAAAAGAATCAAACAAAAAAGAAAAGAATCGATCGAATCAGTCAAATAAATTCTAATCGAATCAAATCAAAAACAATCAAATCGAAAAGAATTGAATTGTATCGAATCGAAAAGAATCAAATCGATTCGAAAATAATCGAATTGAATCGAATCTAAAAGAATCGAATCGTATGCAATCGAATCGAAAAGAATCGATCGTATGGAATTGAATCAAAAAGAATAGAATTGAATAAAATAGAAAAGAAAGGAATCGAATTGAATTGAAAAGAAACGAATTGAATCAAAAAGAACAGAATCGAAATGAAAAGAATAGAAGAGAATCGAATCGAATCAAAAAGAATCGAGTCGAATCGAATCGAACTGCATCGAATAAAAAATCGAATTCAAAAGAAAACGAATCGAATCAAATCGAATCGAAAAGAATCGAATTGAACGAATCGAATCGAAAAGAATCGAATCTAAACGAAAAGAATCAAATCGAACCGAATCGAAAAGAATTGAATCGATTTGAAACGAATCGAAAAGAAACAAATCAAATAGAATTGTAAAGAATCGAAATAAATCGAAAAGAATCGAATCGAATCGAAAAGAATCGAATCGAAACCAAAGAATCGAATCGAATCGAATTGAAAAGAATAGTATTGAATCAAATCGAACCGATAAGAATCGAATAGAAAAAAATCGAATCGAATCGAATTGAATTAAAAAGAATCAAATCAAATTGAATCGAATCTAAACAAAAATAATCGAATTGAATCGAATCGCATCGATAAGAAATGAATCGAAAAAAATCGAATAGAATTGAATCAAATCCAAAAGAATTGAATTGAATCGAAAGAAATCGAATAGAATCGAATCGAATAAAAAAATCGAATCGAATCGAATCTAAACGAAAATAATCGAATTGAATCAACTCAAATCGATAAAAATCGAATCGAAAAGAATCGAATCTAAATGAAAATAATCAAATTGAATCGAATCGAAAAGAATCGAATTGAATCAAATCGAAAAGAATTGAATCCAATCGAAAAGAATCGAATTGAATCGAATCGAAAATAAATGAATCAAATTGAAAAGAATCGAATAGAAAATAATCGAATCGAAACAAATTGAAAAGAATCGAAAAGAATCAAATCGAATTGAAAAGAATCGAATCAAATAAAAAAGAATCGTATCAAATCGAATCAAAAAGAATCGAATCGAATCAAATTGAAAATAATCGAATTGAAAAGAATAGTATAGAATCAATAGAATCCAATCAAATTGAAAAAATCGAATCGAATTGAGTCGAAAAGAAATGAATCAAGAATCGAATCGAATCGAAAAGAATCGAACCGAATCAAATAGAAAAGAATCGAATCGAATCGAAAACATTCGAATCGAATTGAATTAAAAATAATCGAATTGAAGCGAATCAAAGCGAATCGAAAGGATCAAATCGAAAAGAATCCAATCGAAAAGAATTGAAACGAATAGAATCAAGTTGAATCGCAAAGAATCAAATAAAATCATATCGAAAAGAATCGAATCGAATCGAAAAGAATCGATTTGAATTGATCGAACCGAATGGAATCGAATCCCATTGAAAAGAATCGAATCAAACCGAATCGAAAGAATCAAATCGAATCGATTCGAATCGAAAAGAATCATATCGAATCAAAGAATCGAATTGAATCAAATCAAAAAGAATCGAATCGAATCGAAGGGGTCAATCGAAAAGAATTGAATCGATTCAAAAAAAACGATTCAAATCGAATTTAAAAGAATCGATTCGAATTGAAAGGAATCGAAAATAATCGAGAAGAAACAAATCGAATCGAATAGAAAAGAATCAAATCGAATCGAATCGAAAAGAATTGAATCAAAAAAAAGAAAAGAATTGAATCGAATCGAAAAGAATCGAATCGAGTTGAAAAAATCGAATGGAATCGAATCGAAAAGAATCAAATCGAAAAAATCGAAACAAATCGAAAAGAATCAAATCTATTCGAAAAGAATCGAATCGAAATGAATCGAAAAGAATTGAATCGAATCGAAAAGAATCGAATACAAAAGAATTGAATCGATGAATTGAAAAGAATCGAATCAAAAAGAATCGAATCACAAGGATTTGAATAGAATAGAATAGAATAAAAAATAATCTAATCTAATCTAATCAAAACGAATCAAATCGAAAATAATCGAATCGAATCAAATCAAAACAAATCAGCCGAAAATAATTGAATGAAATCGAATCAAAATTAATCTAATCGAATTGAATCGAAATGAATTGAATTGAAACGAATCCAATCGAAAATAATCGAATCAAACCGAATCGAATCGAAAATAATCGAATCGAATTGAAGCGAATCGAATCGAAAATAATCGAATGGAAATGAATCGAATCGAAAATAAAGGAATCAGGGATCCCTGGGTGGCGCCTCGGTTTGGCGCCTGCCTTTGGCCCAGGGTGCAATCCGACAGGCCCTGCATCCAAACCCACGTCAGGCTCCCAGTGCATGGAGCCTGCTTCTCTTTCTGCCTGTGTCTCTGCCTCTCTCTCTTTCTCTGTATGACATCATAAATTAAAAAAAGAAAAGAAAATAAAAGAAAGGAATCGAATCGAATCGAAATTAACCGAATCGAAACGAATCTAATCGAAACGAATTGAATTGAAAATATTTGAATCGAATCAAAACTAATCGAATCGTATCGAATCAAAATGAATCGAATCGAAAATAATCGAATTGAAACGAATCGAATCAAAAATAATTGAATTGAATCGAAACGGATCGAATCAAAAATAATCAAATCGAACCAAATTGAATAAAAAATAATCAAATCGAATCGAAACGAATTGAATGAAAAATAATCGAATCGAAACAAATCGACTCGAAAATAATAGCATCATATTGAATCGAATCAAAACTAATCAAATCGTATTGAATGGAAATGAATCGAATCGCAAATAATCGAATCAAAATGAAATGACTTGAAAATAATTGAATCGAATCGAATCGATAGAAATTAATTGAATAGAAAAGAATCGAATCGAAATTAAATAAAAAAGAATCGAAAAGAATCAAATCGAATCGAAAAAAAAGCGAATCGAAAACTATCGAATCGAATCGAATTAAATCGAAAAAAACGAATCGATTCGAAAAGAATCAAATTGAATCGAAAAAGATCGAATCGAATCGAATCAAATCAAAAAGAATCGATTTGAAATGAATTGAATCAAATTGAATCGAAAAGAATTGAAACGAATCAAATAAAGAAGAATCAAATGGCAAAAAATCTAATCGAATCGAATAAAAAATAATCGAATGGAATCAAATCGAAATGAATCGAATCGAAAATAATCGAATCGAAACGAATCTAATCAATAACAGCGAATCGAACGAAACTAATAGAATCGAAAAGAATCGAATCTAAACGAATCGAATAAAAAATAATTGAATTGAATCGAAACGAATCCAATCGAAACGAATCCAATCGAAACGAATCCAATCGAAAAAAATCGAATCGAATAGAATCGAATAAAAATAATCGAATCGAATCGAAAAGAATCGAATCGTAAATAATCGAATCAAACGAATCGACTCGAAAATAATTGAATCGAAACGAATCGAATTGAAAATACTTGAATCGAATCGAATCGAATTGAATAGAAATTAATCGAATCGAAATGAATCGAAACGAATTGAATTGAAAATAATGGAATCGAAAATAATCGAATTGAATCGAATCGAAACGAATCGAATCGAAAATAATAAAATCGAAATGAATCGAATCGAATCGAAACGAATCGAATCGAAAATAATAGAATCGAAACTAATCGAAAAAAATTGAATCGTATCGAATCGAATCGAAATTAATCGAATCGAATCAAATCGAATCGAAAAGAATCGAATCAAATTGAATAAAAAAGATTCGAAAAGGGATCCCTGGGTGGCGCAGCGGTTTGGCGCCTGACTTTGGCCCAGGGCGCGATCCTGGAGACCCAGGATCGAATCCCATGTCGGGCTCCCGGTGCATGGAGCCTGCGTCTCCCTCTGCCTGTGTCTCTGCCTCTCTCTCTCTCTGTGACTATCATAAATAAATAAAAATTAAAAAACAGATTTGAAAAGAATCGAATCGAATCGAATATAAACGAATCGAATCGAATCGAAAATAGTCGAATCGAAAAGAATTGAATCAAATAGATTCAAATTAAATCGAATCGAATGAAAAAAATCGAATCGAATCGAAAATAATCGATTCCAATCGAATCGAATCGAATTGAATATAATCGAATCGAATCGAATGGAAACGCATCGAATCGAAAATAATCAAATCGAATCGAATTGAAATTAATCAAATCGAATTGAATCTAATCGAAACAAATCGAATCGAAAATATTTGAATCGAATCGAATCGAATAAAAAATAATCAAATCGAAATGAATCAAATAGAAAATAATCGAATAGAATCGAATAGAAAATAATCGGTTTGAATCGATTCAAAACGAATAGAATCGAAAATAATCGAATCGAATCAAATAGAAAACAATCGAATCGAAATGAATCGAATCGAAAATAATTGAGTTGAAACGAAACGAATCGAAATGAATCGAATCAAATAAAAAATAATCGAACCGAAATGAATTGAATCGAAGATTATCGAATTGAATCAAAACTAATCGAACCGAAAATAATTGAATTCAAAGGAATTGAATCGAAAATAATTGAATCGAATCCAATCTAATCAAATAGAAATTAATAGAACCGAATTGAATTGAAACGAATCAAAACAAAAACAATCGAATCGATTCAAAAGAAAGAAATCCGAATCAAAAAGGTTATTAGATAATCTAATCGAATTGAAATTAATCGAATCGAATTGAAACTAATCGAATCGAAATGAATCGAATCGAAAATAATCGAATCGAATCAAATAGAATCGAATAGAAATTAAACGAATTGAATCAAAACGAAACAAATCGAATAGAATCGAATTGAAAATAATCGAATCAAAATGAATCGGATGGAAAATAATCGAATCGAATCAAATTGAAAATAATCGAATCGAAATGAATCAAATCGAAAATAATCGAATCGAAATTATTCGAATTGAATCGAATCTAATCGAAGCGAATCGAATCGAAAATAATCGAATCAAATTGAATCAAAACGAATCGAATCGAAAATAATCAAATCGAATCGAGGGATCCCTGGGTGGCGCAGCGGTTTGGCGCCTGCCTTTGGCCCAGGGCGCGATCCTGGAGACCCGGGATCGAATCCCACATCAGGCTCCCGGTGCATGGAGCCTGCTTCTCCCTCTGCCTGTGTCTCTGCCTCTCTCTCTCTCTCTGTGTGACTATCATAAATAAATAAAAATTAAAAAAAAAAACAAATCGAATCGAAAAGAAAATAATCGAATCAATTCGAATTGAATCGAAAATGATCGAATCAAATCGAATTGAAACGAATAAAATCGAAAATAATCGAATCGAAATGAATCGAATATAATCGAATCGAAACGAATCGAATCAAAAATATTCGAATCGAAATGAATCGAATCGAAAATAATCGAATCGAATCAAATCCAAAAGAATCTAATTGAATTGAATCAAAGAGAAAAGAATCGAATTGAATCAAATCGAAAAGAATCGAATCGAGACGAAAAAATCAAATCGAGTTGAAAATATCGAATAGAATCGAATGGAAAAGTGTCAAATCGAATCGAAAAGAATCGAATAGGAAAGAATCGAATTGAATCAAAAAGAATCGAACCGGAAAGAATCGAATCGAAAAGAATCGAATCGAAAGTAATCGAATCGAATTGAATCGAATCAAAAGTAATCAAATCGAATGGAACCGAATTGAATTGAAAATAATCAAATCGAATCGAAATGAATCGAACCGAAAATAATCGAATCCAAACCATTCGAATCGAAAATAATCAAATCAAATCGAAATGAATCGAATCGAAAATAATCGAATCGAAACTAATTGAATCGAAAATAATCAAATCGATTCAAATCGAATCGAAATTAATCGAATCGAATCGAAACGATTTGAAATGAATCGAATCGAAAATAATCCAATCAAAAGAGATCGAATCGAAAATAATTGAATTGAATCGAATCGAAATTAATCGAATTGAATCGAAACTAATTGAAACGAATCGAATCTAATCGAAACGAATTGAATTGAAAATATTCGAATAGAATCGAATCGAATCAAAAATAATCGAATTGAATCGAATTGAAACGAATCAAATCGAAAATAATTGAATCAAAATGAATCGAATAGAAAATAATCGAATCAAATAGAAAATAATCGATTTGAAACGATTCGAGACAGAAAATCGAAATAATCGAATCGATTCAAATCGAATTGAATCGAATCGAAAATAACTGAATCGAATCGAATCGAATCGAAAAGAATCGAATCAAAAAGAATCGAATCGAATCGAAAAGAATAGATTCGAATCGAAAAGAATACATTCGAATCAAAAAGAAAAGAATTGAAAAGGATCGAATTGAATCGAAAAGAATCGAATGGAAAGGGATCGAATCGATGAATCGAAAAGAAGAGAATCGAATCAAAAACAAGGAATCGAATCGAAACGAATCAAATCCAAATGAATCGAATCGAAAAGACTCGATATAAAAGAATCGAATAGAATTGGATCGAATCGAATCGAAAATATTTGAATCAAATCGAATTGAATTGAATAGAATCGAAAACAATCGAATCGAATTGAAAATAATCGAATTGAATCAAAAAGAATCAAATCAAATCGAATCGAAAAGAATCGAATAAAATTGAATCGAAAAGAATTGAATTGAATCAAGTAGAATGGAATTGAAAAGAATCGAATCGAATTGAAAAACTCGAATCGAATTGAATGGAAAAGAATGGAATCAATAAGAATCGAATCGAATCAAAAAGTTGAACCGAATCAAATAGAAAAGAATCAAATCGAATCAAAAAGATTCGAATCAAATCGAATCGAATAAAAAATAATCGCATCGAAACAAATTGAATCAAATAGAAAGAATCAAATCGAAAAGAATCCACTCAAAAAGAATTGAAACAAGTAGAATCAAGTCGAATCGAAAAGAATCGAATGTAATCGAATCGAAAAGAATCGAATAGGGGATCCCTGGGTGGCGCAGTGGTTTGGCGCCTGCCTTTGGCCCAGGGCGCGATCCTGGAGACCTGGGATCGAATCCCATGTCCGGCTCCCGGTGCATGGAGCCTGCTTCTCCCTCTGCCTGTGTCTCTGCCTCTCTCTCTCTCTGTGTGACTATCATAAATAAATAAAGAAAAAAAATATTAAAAAAAAAAGAATCGAATAGATTTGAAGAAAAAGAATCAAATAAATTGATCAAGAAGAATCTAATCGAATCGAAAACAATCGATTGGAATCGAATCGAATTGAAATGAGTCGAACCAAAAGGAATCGAATCCAATCGAAAAGAACCGAATCGAATCGAATCAATTCTAATCGGAAAGAATCGAATCGAATCCAATCGAAAAGAATCGAATTGAAAAGAATCTCATCGAATAGATTCAAATAGAATCGAATTGAATCAAAAAGAAACGAATCAAATTGAATCGAAAAGAATCGAATCGAATCAAATAGATTCGAATTAAATCAAATCGAATGAAATGAATCGAATCGAATCGTAAAGAATTTAATCGAATCGAAAAGAATCGAATTGAATCGAAAAGAATCGAATCGAAAAATATCAAATCGAATCGAAAAGTATTGAATTGACGAATCGAAAAGAAAGGAATCGAAAAGAATCGAATGGAATCGAAACAAAAACAATTGAATCCAATCGAAAGACTCGAAAAGAATGCAAATGAAAGGAATCGAATTGTATCAATGAGAATAGAAACGAAGAGAATCTAGTTGTATCGAAAAGAATCGCATGTAATGGAATCGAAAAAAATCGAATCGAATGGAATTGAAATGAAAAGAATTGAATGGAATTGAATAAAAAAGAATCGAATCTAATCGAAAAAATCGAATCGAATCGAATCGAATTGAAATGAATCGAACTGAATGGAATCGAATCCAATCAAAAAGAATTGAATCGAATCGAATCGAAAAGAATCGAATCGAATTGATTTGAATCGAAAAGAATCGAATAGACTCAAATCAAAAAGAATCTAATCGAATCGAAAAAATCGAATCGAATCGAAATGATTCGAATTGACTCGAAAGAAACGAATCGAATGGAAAAGATTCGAATCGAATCAAATCGAAAAAAATCGAATTGATAAGAATCGAATGAAATAGATTCAAATCGAATCGAATCGAAAAGAATCGATCGAATCAAATCGAATCGAAAAGAATCGAATTGAATCGAAAAGAATCGAATAGAAAAGAATTGAATCTAATCGTATCGAATCGAAAAGGATCCAATCTAATCAAAAAGAATCGAATCGAATCGAAAAGAATCGAATCGAAACCAATCGAATCGAATATAAACAAATCGAAAAGAATTGAATGGAAAGTTTCGAATCGAATTGAATCAAAAAGAATCGAATCGAATCGAATCGAAAAGAATCAAATCGATCAAATCGAAAATAATTGAATCGAATCTAAAAGAATCGAAACAAAAAGAATCGAATCTAATCGAATTCAAAATAATCGATCGAAAAGAATTGAATCGAATAGTTTCGAATCAAATCGAATTGAATTGAAAAGAATTGAATCGAATCGAAACAAATCGAATCAAAAAGAATCGAATCAAAAAGAATCGAATCGAATCGAAAAGAATCGAATTGAAAAGAATCGAATCAAAAAGAATTGAATCGAATAGTTTCGAATCGAATCGAAACAAATACAAAAGAATCGAATTGAATCATATCAAATCGAATTAAAAGAATCGAATCGATAGAATAAAAAAGAATCAAATCTAATCGAAAAGAATCGAATCAAAAAGAATCAAATCGATTTGATTCGAATTGAAAGGTATCGAATCAAATCGAATTGAAAAGATTCGAATGGAATCGACAAGAAACGAATCGAAAAGAATCGAATCGAATCGAAAAGAATCGAATATAAGTGAATCGAAAAGAATCATATCAAATCGAACAAAATCGATGCGAATCGAATCAAATTGAAATGAATCGAACCGAATGGAATCGAATCCAAACGAAAAGAATCGAATCGAATCAAAAAGAATCGAATTGATTCAAATCAAAAAGTATTTCATCGAACCAAATCGAAAAGAATCTAATCAAATCAAAAAAATCAAATTGAATTGAAAAGAATAGAATCAAATCAAAAAGAATCGAATTGAACCGGGATTCCTGAGTGGCACAGAAGTTTGGCACTTGCCTTTGGCCGGGGGCGTGATCCTGGAGACCGGGGATCGAATACCACATCGGGCTCCCGGTGCATGGAGCCTGCTTCTCACTCTGCCTGTGTCTCTGCCTCTCTCTCTCTCTCTGTGACTATCATAAATAAATAAAAATAAAAAAAATAATCGAATCACACAGAATCGAAAAGAATTGAATCGAATCAAATCGAAAAGGATCTAATTGAAAAGAATCAAATCGAATAGATTCAAATCAAATCTAATCGAATCGAAAAGAATCATATCGAATAGAATCAAATTGAATTGAATCTAAAAGAATCGAATTGAATCGAAAAAAATCGAATAAAATCGAAAAGAATCGAATCAAAAAGAATCGAATTGAATTGAAAAGAATTGAATTAAATCGAAAAGAATCGATTCCAATAGAAAAGAATCGAATCGAAAAAAGTCGAATCGAATCGAATCTAAAAGAACAGAATCGAATTGAAAAGATTCAAATCCAAAATAATCGAACTGAACAGTCGAATCGGAAAGAAACAAATCGATTCGAGTGAGGTGAGGCTCAGGTGTGGAACAAGTAACCAGGTCCCAATGATGCGAGGTGAGGACCAGAGTCACCAGATCTGGGTGAGGCCCAGATAGAATCAGAGACACCAGTTCCAGGTGAGGCCAAAAAGGAGTCCACAGGAATCAGGTCCAGGTGGGGAACAAAGTCACCAGGACTCGGTGATGCCTTATTGGGCACCAGATTCACCAGGTCCAGGTGAGGCCCAGGTAGTGACCAGAGTCACCAGGTCCGGGTGAGGACTAGGTAAGGACCAGATTCACCAGGTCCAAGTGAGTTCCACGTGGGGACCTGAGTCACCAGGTATGGGTGAGGCCCAGGTGGCAACCCCACTCACCAGGTCCAGGTGAGGCCAACCTGCAGGCCAGAGTCACCAGATCCATGTGAAGCCCTGGTGGGGACCAGAGTCACCAGGTAAATATGAGGCTAGAAGGACACCACAGTCATCAGGTCCAATTGTGTTTCATGTGGGAACGAGAGTCACCACGTCCAGGTGAGACCCAGGTGGGGACCACAGTCACCAGGTCCAGATTGAGGTCTTGGTGGGGCCCAGAGTCATCAGGGCCAGGTGAGGCCAAAGTGTGGAGCAAAGTTATCAGGGCCAGGTGAGTCCCAGGTGGGGAACAGAGTAACCATGTCCCATTGATGCCAGGTGGGACACGAGTCACAAGGTCCAGACAAGGCCTAAGTGAGGAGTAGATTCACCAGGTCCTGTTGAGGCCCAGTTGAGGACCAGAGTCCCCAGCTCCGGATGAGGCCCAGAGGGGGACCAGAGTGACCCGGTCCAGGTGATATCCAGGTGGGGACCAGAGTCACCACATCAGGGTGAGGCCCAGAGGGGGACGAGAGTCACTAGGTCCAGGTGAGTCCCTGATGTGGAACTTAGTAACCAGGTCCCATGATGCCCATGTGAGGACCAGATTCACCAGGTCCAGGTGAGGTCCCTGTGGGAAGCAGTGACCTCATCCAGGTGAGGCCCAGGTGGGACCACAGTCACCAGGTCAGAGTGAGGTCCAGAGGGTGACCAGAGTCACCAGGTCCAGGTGAGGCCCAGGTAGAGAAGAGAGTAACCAGGTCCCAATGATTCCCAGGTAAGGACCAGAGTCACCAGGTCGACGTGAGGTCCAAATATGGATCAGAGTCGTTTTGTTCCAGGTGAGGCCAGAAGGAGACCACATGAACCAGGTCCAGGAGAACCCCATATGGGAACCAGGCCACCAGATCCAGGTGAGGGCCAGGTGGGGACCACAGTCACAAGGTCCAGGTGAGGCCCAGGTGGCAACAAGATTCACCAAGTCCAGGTGAGACCCAGGTGGTGACCACAGTCACCAAGCCCAGATGAGGATCAGTTAAGGACCAGATTCACCAGGTCTAAGTGAAGCCCAGGGGGGGACCAGAGTCACCAGGTAAGGGTGAGGCCCAGAGGGGAACCAGAGTAACCAGTTTAGTTTGAGGCCCAGAGTGGGACCGGAGGTCCCCGGTGAAAGTGAGGCCCTGTTGTGGAATAACGTATCCAGGTCCCAATGATGCCTGTGTGAGGACCAGAGTTACTAGGGCCATGCAAGGCCCAGATGGGGATCAGAATCACCAGGTCCTGGTGAGGCATAGAAAGACATCAGTGCCACCAGTATCAGGTGAGCCCCATGTGGGAACCAGAGCCACTATATCCAGCTGGGTCCCAGGTCCATGGGAGGCCCACGTGAGGATCAGATTAATCAGGTCGAATTGAGGCTTAACTGGGGACAAGTGTCACCAGGTCTGGGTGAGGCCTAGGTGGGGACAAGATTCACCAGGTCTGAGTTAGGTCAAAGTAGGGACGAGAGTCACCAGGTCGAGGTGAGGCCAAACTGAGGACCAGAGCCACCAGATCCAGGTGAGGTCCATGCTGGAAAGAGTGTCACAAGGTCCAGAACATGTCCAGGTGGGGACCAGAGTCACCAGATCCAGGTGAAGCCCAGGTGGGGCCAGAGTCTCCAGGTCCAGATGAGGCCCAGGTTAGTATAAGAGTTACCAGATACACGTGTCCCAGGTGGGGACCAGAGGCAACAGGCCCATGTGAGGCCGGCTGAAGACTATGGTCAACAGGTCTACGTGAGGCCCAGGTGTGGAACACAGTACCACCTCCAGGTGAGGCCCTGGTGGGGACCAGGATCACCAGGTACAGGGGAGGCCCTTGAAAGAACCAGAGTCAACAGTTCGAGGTCAGGCGCAGGTGGCAAACAGAGTCACAAGTTCCAAGTGAGGCCAAAGGGGAGTTCACACTCACCAGGTCAGGGTGAGACCCAGAGGGGGACCAGAGTCACCTGGTCCAGGTGAGTTCCAGTTGTGGAACACAGTAACCGGGTCCCAATTATGCCCAGTTGAGGACCATTGTCAACAGGGCCAGGTGAGGCCCAGATGGAGATCAGAGTCACCAGGTCCAAGTGAGGCCCAGGTGGGAACCACAGTCACTAGATCCAGGGTAGTCTCAGGTGCAGACCAGAGTCACCAGGTCCAGGCGAGGTGTAGGTGACAACTACACACACCAGGTCCCGGTGAGGCCCTGGTCGGGACCAGAGACAAAAGGTACATGAGAGGTTAGAAACACTGCAGCCACTGGGTCCTCATGAGGTCCATGTGGGAAGGAGAATCACCATTTATGGGTGAGGCCCAGGTGGGGATTTGATTGACCAGTTCTAGGTGAGACCCAGGTGGGAACCAGTGTCACCATGTCCAGGAGTGGCCCAGGTGAAGACCAGAGTTAACAGGTCCAGGTGGGTCCCTGTTAGGGAACAGTGTAACCATGTCCTGATGCTACCCAGGTGGGTACCAGAGACACCAGGTCCAGGTGAGGCCCAGGTGGGGACCAGAGACATGAGGTCCAGGTGAGGTCCCGGTGGGAACCACAATCACCAGGTCAGGTGAGACCATGCTGAGGATCAGAGTCACCAGTTCCAGGTGAGGCCCAGGTGGGGCCAGAGTCTCCTGGTACAGAAGAGGCCAAAGTGAGGACCAGAGTTACCAGGTCCAGGTGAGTCCCAGTGGGGAATAGAGTAACCATGTTCCAATGATGCCCAGGTAGGGACCAGAGTCAACAGGTCCATATGAGGCCCAGGTGGGGAGTATATTCACTAGGTCCAGGTGAGGTCCAGTTGAGGACCAGAGTCTCCAGGTCTGGCTGAGACCTAGAGGGGTACCAGTCTCACCTGGTCTAGGTGACATTCAGATGGGAATGAGAGTCACCAGGTCAGGGTGAGACCAGGATGGTTTCCAGAGTCATCATGTCCAGGTGAGACTCACTTGTGGAACAGAGTATCCAGGTCATAATGATGCCCATGTGAGGACCAGAGTCACCCGATCTGGGTGAGGCCCAGATAGAATCAGAGACACCAGTTCCAGGTGAAGCCAAGAAGTAGTCCACAGCAATCAGGTCCAGGTGGGGGACAAAGTCACCAGGACTGGGTGAGGCCCAGATGGGGACCAGATTCAGCTGGTCCAGGTTAGGACCAGGTGGTGACCAGAGTCACCAGGTCCGGGTGAGGACCAGGTAAGGACCAGATTCACCAGGTCCAAGTGAGGCCCACATGGGGACCTGAGTCACCAGGTATGGGTGAGACCCAGGTGGCAACCCCACTCACCAGGTCCAGGTGAGGCCAACTTGCAGGCCAGAGCCACCAGATCCAGGTGAGGACGTTGTGAGCACCGGAGTCACCAGGTAAATGTGAGGCTAGAAGGACACCACAGGCCCCAGGTACAGGTGTGGCTCTTGTGGGAACGAGAGTCACCATGTCCAGGTGAGACCCAGGTGGGGACCACAGTCACTAGGTCCAGATTGAGGCCTAGGTAGGGGGCCCAGAGTCATCAGGGCCATGTGAGGCCAAAATGTGGAGCAAAGTTATCAGGGCCAGGAGAGCCCCAGGTGGGAAACAGAGTACATGTCCAATAGTGCCCAGGTGGTACCCGTGCACAAGGTTCAGACGAGGCCTAAGTGAGGATTATATTCACCAGGTCCTGTTGAGGCCCAGTTGAGGACCAGAGTCACCAGGTCCGGGTGAGGATAGGCAGGACCAGATTCACCAGGTCCAAGTGAGGCCCACGTGGGGACCTATGTCACCAGGTATGGGTGAGTCCCTGGTGGCAACCCCACTCACCAGCTCCAGGTGAGGCCAACCTGCAGGCCAGAGTCACCAGATCCATGTGAGGCCCTGGTGAGGACCGGAGTCACCAGGTAAATGTGAGGCTAGAAGGACACCACAGTCACCAGGTCCAGGTGTGGTTCATGTGGAAACGAGAGTCACCAGGTCCAGGTGAGACCCAGGTGGGGACCACAGTTACCAGGTCCAGATTGAGGCCTAAGTGGGGCCCAGAGTCATCAGGGCCAGGTGAGGCCAAAGTGTGTGGCAAAGTTATCAGGTCCAGGGGAGTCCTACGTGGGAACCAGTCACCTCGTCCAGGTGAGGTCCACAAGAGTAGTGCCTCCAAGGTCAATCCTGCGATTTCCTAGTAATTCCTGTCTTAGACTGGTGCTACATACTAAGTTCCATACTAGCTAATTGAACCCTGCATCCAACGGCAACTTACATCCGAGAGTTGGGCTCACACGCAGTCCCTCACAGCCCACACTGCCTGCAGAATGTCTTTCCAACGTCTTCACCAGAGACGCTTGTCGGAAGCTTGTGAGACGCAAGTGGAATAATGCAGGCCTGGAAGGTGTCTCCAGGTGGAGTAGAGTGGTATTCTTGGAACCTCCTGAGTTAGAATACTGCTGCGTTCTCAGGGCCAGAAGAATGCAGCTAGTTGAAAGCTGGCTTCTAGACATCCTTCCTTGTGAGAGTTGAGGTGAGGGCAGGACCCTCCCGCTACCTGACTGCCTGTACACATAGGTCCTAACATCTTTATGTTAGGTGCTGGAAGAGGTTGTGAAAAGCATGTAGACGTTTCAGGCTTGTAGTCACGTGTAACTGAGTTCAATACAGCGATTTCCAACAGCCTTGTTCAATTAAAGTGTAGCTGGGTTCTAACTCCCATAAAAGAGTGGCTAGCAGACATCTGCCTGCAAAGCATACACGCTTCTCAGAGTTCAGCTTATGGCCTGTACCTCCCACAATCTGACGGCCTGTACGGATCGCTTCCACAGCATTCCGTTCTATGCGGGACAGTAGCGGAGTGAGAACCAAGTGTCTGCATTGTCAATTTCGCGACTACCGGACACCTTCCTCCAAGTGACGCACACTCCTTTGAATGAGCTTATGGCTTGTTCCTCCCACATGCTGACCACCTGTACCTTTCACTTCGAAAGGACGTCGTTCGATACGGGACACAAGTTTTGTGAGAGACAAGTGTCTCCTAGCCCAATCCAACGACTTCTGAGGAATTCCTCCCTCAGAAGGGAGCTACATACTAACTTCCAAACCTGAGTACCTAGTTGAAAGCTGTCTCTCTGGGGAACTTCCTTCTGCGAGGTGAGCTGACACGCGGTCCTTCCCAGTTCCACTCTGCCTGCAGATGGAGTTACGAACATCCTCACTAGACATGTTTGTCAGACGCTCATGGGACGCAAGTGGCAAGCTGCAGGCTTCAACGGTTGTGTCTCCAGGTGCAGTAGAGCTTTATTCATGGAACGACCTGACTTCCAATGCTGTAAAGTTTGGGTTAGGTTACGGGTTAGGGTTAGGGTTAGGGTCCTGTTTAAGTTTAGAGTTAGGGTTAGGGTTAGGGTTAGGGTTCAGGTTAGGGTTAGGGTTAGGGTTAGGTTCAGGGTTAGGGGTAGACTACGGGTTAGGGTTAGGTTTAGGCTTAGGTTATGGGTTAGGTTACGGATTAGGGTATGGGTTAGTGTTAGTGTTAGGGTTAGGGTAGGGCTTAGGTTTAGGTTTAGGTTTATGGTTAAGGTTAGGGTTAGGGTATGGGTTAGGGTTAATGTTAGGGTACTGTTTAGGTTTAGGGTTAGGTTTAGGGATAGATTACGGGTTAGGGTTAGGGATAGGGTAAGGGTTAAGGTTAGGATTAGGTTAGGGTTAGGGTTAGGATTAGGGATTGGGTTTCGTTAGGTTTAGGGTTGGGGTAAGGTTAGGGTTAGGGTATGGGTTCGAGTTTGGGTTAGGGTACAATTGAGGGTTAGGGTAAGCGTTAGGGTTTGGGTTAGGAATAGGGTACGGGTTAAGGTTAGGTTTAGGGTTAGGTTAAGGGTTAGGTTTAGGGTTATGGTATGGGATAGGGTTAGGTTTAGGGTACTGTTTAGCGTTAGGGTTAGGGTTAGGGTTAGGTTACAGGTTAGAGTTACGGTTAGGGTTAGAGTACAGGTTAGGGTTAGAGTTAGAGTTCGGGTTATGTTTAGGGTTCAGGTTAGGGTTAGGCTACGGGTTAGGGTTAGTGTTAGGGTTATGATTAGGTTTCAGTTTAGGCTTAGGTTTAGGGTACAGATTTGGGTTAGGTTACGGATTAGGGTGAGGGTACGGTTTAGAGATATGGTATGGATTACCGTACGGGTTAATGTATGGGTTAGGGTACTGGTAACGGTTAGGGTTTGGGTTAGGGTACAGGATAGGGTTAGGTTTAGGGTTAGTGTTAGGGTTTGGGTTAGGTTACGGATTAGGGTTAGGTTTAGGGTACTGTTTAGGGTTAGGTTTAGGTTTAGGTTACGGGTTAGGGTTAGGGTTAGGATTAGGGTAGGTTAAGGTTAGGGTTAGTGTTAGGGTTAGGTTTCAGTTAGGGTTGGGGTTAGGGGTAGGGTTAGGGTTTAGCGTTAGGGTTAGGGTTAGGGTACTGTTTAGGGTTAGGTATAGTGTTAGGTTTAGGTTACGGGTTAGGGTTAGGGTTAGGGTTAGGTTTAGGTTATGGGTTAGGGTTAGGGTTAGGGTTTGGTTTAGGGTATGGGATACATTTAGGATTAGGCGTAGGGAATGGGTTAGGGTTAGGGTTGGGGTTAGGGTTAGGTTTAGGGTACGGGTTCAGGTTAGGGTTAGGGGTAGGTTATGGGTTTGTTTATGGGTTAGGGTATGGGTACGGTTAAGGGTTAGTGTACAGGTTAGTGTTAGGGTTCGGGTTAGGGAACCGGATAGGATTAGGGTTTGGGTACGGGTTAGGGTACAGGTTAGGGTACAGGTGAGGTTACAGTTTAGGGTTAGGGTACGGGTTAGAGTTAGGGTTCAGGTTAGGTTTGGGATTATGGTTAGGTTTAGGGTACGGGTTAGGTTTAGGGTTATGGTACGGGTTAGGGTACGGATTATGGTTAGGGTTACGGTACGGGTTAGGGTTAGGGTACGGGATATTTAGTGTACGGGTTTGGGTTAGGGTTAGGGTACAGCTTAGGGTTAGGTTTAGGGTTAGGGTTAGGGTTAAGGTACACGTTAGGTTTAAGGTTAAGGTACTGTTTATGGTTAGGGTTAGGTGTAGTTTACGGGTTAGGGTTAGGGTTAGTTTACGTGTTAGGGATAGGGTTAGGGTGAGGTTGAGGGTTAGGTTAGGGTTAGGGTTAGGGTTAGGTTTAGAGATAGGGTTAGGGTTATGATTAGTGTTAGGGTTAGGTTAGGGGTAGTTTTAGTGTGAGGGTACGGGTAATGGCTAGGGTTAGGGTAGGGTACGGATTAGGGTTAGGGTATGGGTTAGGGTAGTGTTAGGGTTAGGAGTTAGGGTTTGGGTTAGGGTTAGGGTTAGGTTTATGGTTAAGGGTTAGGGTTATGGTTAGGGTTAGGGGTTAGGGGTTCTGGTTCTGGTTAGGGTTAGGGGTTAGGTTTAGGGTTAGGGGTTAGGGGTTAGGGTTAGTTTTAGGGTTAGGGTTACAGTTAGGGTTAGGAGTTAGCGTTAGGGTTTGGGTTAGGGTTGGGGGGTTAGGGTTAGGGTACGGCTCTGGTTAGTTTTAGGGTTAGGGTTAAGGTACACGTTAGGTTTAGGGTTACGGTACTGTTTAGGGTAGTTTTAGGGTTAGGTTTAGTTTATGGGTTAGGGTTAGGGTTAGGGTTAGGGTTAGTTTACGTGTTTGGGATACGGTTAGGGTGAGGGTTAGGGTTAGGTTAGGGTAAGGTTTAGAGATAGGGTTAGGTTTATGATTAGATTTAGGGGTAGTTTTAGTGTTAGAGTACGGGTTATGGTTAGGGTTTGGGTAGGGTACGGTATAGGGTTAGGGTACGGGTTAGGGTTATTGTACGGGTTAGGGTTGGGGTTAGGTTATGGTTTAGGGTTAGGGTACAGGTTAGGGCTAGGGTACGGGTTTGGTTAGGGTTCGGTTAGGGTTAGGGTATGGGTTAGGGTAAGGGTTAGGGTTAGGTTTAGGGTTAAGTGTTGAGGTTAAGGTTATGGATAGCGTTAGGGGTTAGGGGTTAGGTTTTAGGGTACGGGTTAGGGTACGAGTTAGGGTACGGGTTAGGTTTAGGGTACGGGTTAGAGTTAGGGTACATGTTAGGGTTAGGTTTAGGTTACGGGTGAGTGTTAGGGTTAGGGCACGGGTTAGTGTATGGGTTAGGTTTCAGGTTAGGTTTAGGGTTAGGTTTAGAGTTAGGGGTTAGGGTTAATGTTAGGGTTAGGGTTAGGTTGAGGGGTTAGAGTTAGGGTTAGGTTTAGTGTAAGGGTTTGATTTAGGGTTAGGGTTAGGGTTAAGTGTTAGGTTTAAGGGTTAGGGATAGGGTTAGGGTTAGGATTAGGGTTAGGGGTTAGGCGTTAGGGGTAGGATTAGGGTTAAGGGTTAGTGTTAAGGGTTAGGTGTTAGGTGTTAGGAGTTAGGGCTAGGGTTAGGGGTTAGGTGTTAGGGTTAGTGTAAGTGTTAGTGTTAAGTTTAGGGGTTAAGGTTAGTGATAGGGGTTAGGGTTAGGGTTTGGGTTAGTGTTAGGATTAGGGTTAGTGTTAGGGTTAGGGTTAAGCGTTATGGTTAAGGGTTAGGGTTAGGTTTAGGGTTAGTGGTTAGGGGTTCAGGTTAGGATTAGGGTTAGGGGTAGGGGTTAAGGTTAGGTTTAGGGGTTAGGGTTAGGTTTTGGTTTAGGGTTAGGGGTTAGGGTTTAGGGTTAGCGTTAGGTGTTAGGGTTAGGTTTAGGGTTAGGGGTTAGTATTAGGTTTATGGATAGGTACATGTTAGGGTTAGGGTTAGGATACGGGTTAGGGTACAGGTTAGGGTTAGGGTTAGGATTCTTTTCAATTCGATTCAATTCTTTTCACTTCAATTTGATTCTACTCGATTCATTTCGAATCGATTCGATTCTTTTTGATTTGATCTATTCGAGTCTTTTCGATTCAGTTCGAATCGTTTCGATTCTGTTCCATTTGATTCGATTCTTTTCCACTCGATGTGATTCGATTCGTTTTGATTTTTTGATTTGTTTCAATTCGAATCTATTCAGTTCTTTTCGATTCAACTCGATTCAATTCGATTCTTTTTGATTCAATTCCACTCGATTCGATTCGATTCTTTTCGATTTGATACACTTCGACTCGATTCTTTTTGATGCGAATCAATTCGATTCTTTTTTATTCGATTCGATTCGATTCGATTCTTTTAGATTTGATTCGGTACGATTCTTTTCAATTCGATTCAATTCGATTCGTTTTGATTCGTTTTGATTCTCTTTAATTTTCTTGATTCGATCTTTTCAATCGATTTGATTTGATTCGATTCTTTTCGATTCAATTCTTTTTTATTCGATTTGATTCTTTTCTATTCGATTCTTTTTGATTCGATTTGATTCTTTTCAATTTGATTTGATTCCTCTTTTCATTTAGATTCGATTCTTTTTTATTCGATTGGATTCGAATCTTTTCATTTCGATTAGATTCTCTACAATTCGATTCTGTGGATTCGATTCTTTTTGATTCGATTCGATTTGATTCTTTTCTATTCGATTCGATTCTTTTCAATTCAAATCAATTCAATACGATTCGATTCGATTACTTTTGATCAATGCAATCTGATTCGATTTTTTTCGAATCGATTTGATTCGATTCGATTATTTTCGATTCGACTCGATTTGATACGATTCGATTACCGATTCAATTCCAATTATTCTCGATTTGATTCGATTTGATTCTATTATTTTTTATTCAATTCGATTGAATTATTTTCGATTCGATGCGATTCGATTTGATTCTTTTCGATTCAATCAATTCGATATTCTTTTCTATTCGATTCGATTCTTTTCGATATAATTGCATTCGATTCAATTCTTTTTGATTCGATTCGTTTCGATTCTTTTCGATTCGATTTGATTCTTTTCAATACAATTCTATTCTTTTCGATTCGATTCGATTTGATTCTTTTCGATTCGATACAATTCGATTTTTTTCAATTCGATTCAATTCAATTCCATTCTTTTCACTTCGATCTTTTCGATTCGATTCAATTCTTTCTGTTTCGATTCGATTCTTTTCGATTCGATTCAATTCGATTCTTTTCAATTCAATTCAATTCGATTCTTCATTTCAATTTGATTCTTTTCTATTTTATTTGATTCGATTCATTTCAATTAGATTTGATACTGTTCGATTCGATTCTTTTCGACTCAAGTCGATTGGAATCGATTCGATTATTTTCGATTTATTCGATTCTATTAGATACGATTCTTTTCAATTCGATTTTTTTCGGTTGTGTTCGATTCGATTCTTTAAGATTCAGTTCGATTCGATTCTTTTTGATTCGATTCAATTCTTTTCGATTCGATATGATTCGATTCGTTTCGATTTTTTTCAATTTGTTTCTATTCGAATCTATTCGATTCTTTTCTATTCAATTCGATTCGATTGATTCTTTTCGATTCAATTCGATTCGATTCGATTCCATTCCATTCGATTCTTTTCGATTCTATTTGATTCTTTTAGATTTGAATCGATACAATTCTTTTCAATTCGATTCGATTTGATTCTTTTTGATTCGTTTTGATTCTCTTTGATTTTTTGATTCGATGTTTTCAATCAATTTGACTCGATTCGATTCTTTCAATTCAATTCTTTTCGATTCGATTTGATTCTTTTCTATTCGATTCTTTTCAATTCGATTTGATTCATTTCTATTCGATTCGATTCTTTTCGTTTAGATTCGAATCTTCGTTTCGATTCGAATCTTTTCGTTTCGATTAGATTCTCTACAATTCGATTCTGTGGATTCAATTCTTTTTGATTCGATTCGATTTGATTCTTTTTGATTCGATTCGATTTGATTCTTTTCAATTCGAATCTATTCAATACGATTCGATTCTATTACTTTTGATTCGATGCAATTTGATTCAATTTTTTTCGAATCGATTTGAATCGATTCGATTATTTTCGATTCGACTCGATTTGATTCAATTATCGATTCAATTCAATTCCAATTATTCTCGATTCGATTCGATTAGTTTTTATTCAATTCAATAAAATTATTTTCGATTCGATGCGATTTGATTTAATTCAATTCTCTTCGATTTAATCAATTTGATTTGATTCTTTTCAATTCGATTCAATTCTTTTCGATTTGATTGCATTTGATTCAATTCTTTTCGATTCGATTCGATATGATTCTTTTCGATTCGATTCGATTCTATTCATTACGATTCAATTTGATTCGATTCTTTTCGATTCGATTTGATTCTTTTCGGTTCGATTTGATATTATTTTCGATTCGATTCGACACTTTTCATTTTGATTCGATTCTTTTTTATTCGATTTGATTCTTTTCCTTTCAATTAGATTCTCTTTGATTCGATTCTTTTTGATTCAATTCGATTTGATTCTTCTCCATTCGAGTCGATTCGATTCTTTTCGATTTGATTCGATAAGATTCTTTTCATTCCATTCAATTCCGTTCGATTCTATTCTATTTGATTCAATTCAATTCGATTATTTTCAATTCGTTTCTATTCGATTCTTTTCGTTTTGATTCGATTCTTTTCAATTTGATTTGATTCGATCATTTTGATTCGATTTGTTACATTTCGATTCGATTCTTTTCGATTCTGTTCAATTTGATTCTTTCGATTCAGTTTGATTCGATTCTTTTTGATTCGATTCGATTGTTTTCCATTTGATATGATTCGATTCGTTTCGATTTTTTTGATTCATTTCGATTCGAATCTATTCGATTCTTTTCGATTCAATTCGATTCGTTTGATTCTTTTCAATTCGATTCGATTCGATTTGATTCGATTCTTTTCGATTCGATTCGATTCTTTTTGATGCGATACGATTCGGTTCGATCTTTTCGATTCGATTCAACTCAACTCGTTTCTTTTAGATTCGATATTTTGGATTCGATTCTTTTCAATTCGATCCGATTCTTTTCGATTTCATTCTTTTCATTTTAATTCGATTCGATTCTTTTCAACTTGATTCGATTCTATTCTTTTCGTTTCAATTAGATTCTTTTCGATATATTTGATTCTATTCTTTTCAATTCGATTCGGTACTGTTCGATTCGATTCTTTTCAATTCAATTCCATTGGAATCGATTCTTTTCGATTCAATTCGATTCGATACGATTCTTTTCGATTGTATTCGATACGATTCGATTCTTTTAGATTCAATTTGATTTGATTCTTTTCATTTTGATTCGATTCGTTTCGATGCTATTCAATTATATTCTTTTCGATTCGATTTGATTCATTCCTATGCTATTCAATTTGATTCTTTTTGATTTGATTTGATTCTTTTCGATTTGATTTGATACTTTTCGATTCGATTCGATTCTTTTCGATTCATTTTGATTCTTTTCGATGTATTCGATTTGATTCTTCGATTCGATTCGATACGATTCAATTCTTTTCGATTCGATTCTATTCTTTTCGGTTCTATTCTGTTTGATTCTTTTCAATTCAATTCAATATGATTCGATTCTTTTCGATTCAATGATACCATTCGATTCTTTTCGATTCGATTTGATTCCTTTCTTTTCGTTTCGATTTGATTCTTTTCGATTCGATTTGATTCTTTTCGTTTCTTTTTTTTTTTAAAGATTTTATTTATTTATTCATGATAGTCACAGAGAGAGAGAGAGAGAGGCAGAGACACAGGCAGAGGGAGAAGCAGGCTCCATGCAGGGAGCCCGATGTAGGATTCGATCCCGGGTCTCCAGGATCGCGCCCTGGGCCAAAGGCAGGCGCCAAACCGCTGCGCCACCCAGGGATCCCGATTCTTTTCGTTTCTATTAGATTCTCTTCGATTCGATTCTTTTTTTTAAAAAATTTTTATTTATTTATGATAGTCACAGAGAGAGAAAGAGAGAGAGGCAGAGACACAGGCAGAGGGAGAAGCAGGCTCCATGCACCGGGAGCCCGACGTGGGATTCGATCCCGGGTCTCCAGGATCGCGCCCTGGGCCAAAGGCAGGCGCCCAACCGCTGCGCCACCCAGGGATCCCTTCGATTCGATTCTTTTCGAATTGATTCGATTTGATTCTTCTCCATTTGATTAGCTTCGATTTTTTTCGATTCGATTTGATAAGATTCTTTTCATTCGATTCAGTTCTGTTCGATTCTATTCTATTTTATTCGATTCAGTTCGATTATTTTCAATTTGATTCTATTAGATTCTTTTCGTTCGATTAGATTCTTTTCGATTTGATTCAATTCGATCATTTGGATTCGATTTTTTACATTTCGACTCGATTCTTTTCGATACAGTTCGATTCGATTCTTTTTGATTCGATTCAATTCTTTTCCATTTGATATGATTCTTTTTGATTTGATTCTTTTCGTTTCAATTCGATTCGATTCTTTTCAATTCGATTTGATTCGATTCGTTTCAATTCGAATCTATTCGATTCTTTTCGATTCAATTAGATTCGATTTGATTCGATTCAATACTTTTCGATTCGATTCGATTCTTTTCGATTCGTTTTAACTCAACTCGATTCTTTTCGATTCGATTTTTTCGATTCGATTCTTTTCAATTCGATTCGATTCTTTTTGATTTGATTCTTTTTCGTTTCAATTCGATTCGATTCTTTTCAATTCGATTTGATTCGATTCTTTTCATTTCAATTAGATTCTTTCGATTTTATTTGATTCGATTCTTTTCAATTCGATTCGGTACTCTTCGATTCGATTCTTTTCAATTCAATTCGATAGGAATCGATTCTTTTCAATTGTATTCGATTCGATTCTTTTCGGTATATTCGATTCGATTCATTTCGATTCAATTCGATATGATTTGATTCTTTTCGATTCCATTCGATACGATTCGATTCTTTTCAATTCATTTTGATTCGATTCGTTTCGATGCTATTCAATTCGATTCTTTTCGATTCGATTTGATTCATTTCGATGCTATTCAATTTGATTCTTTTTGATTCGATTCGATTCTTTCCGATTCAATTCGATACTTTTCGATTCGATTCGATTCGATTCATTTTGTTCTTTTCGATGTATTTGATTCGATTCTTTTCAATTCAATTCGATACGATTTGATTCTTTTCATTCGATTCGATTCGATTCTTTACGGTTCTATTCTATTTGATTCTTTTCAATTCAATTCGATATTGTCGATTCTTTTTGATTCAATGATACCATTCGATTCTTTTCGATTCGATTCGATTCCTTTCTTTTCGCTTCGATTTGATTCTTTTCGATTTGATTATTTTCAATTCGATTCGATTATGTTCGATTGGATTCTTTTCAATTCAATTCGATTCGATACAATTCTTTTTGATTCCATTCGATTCGTTTTGATTAGATTAGGTTTTCGATTCAATTCGATTCGATTCTTTTCGATTCAATTAAATACGATTCTGTTCTTTTCGATCGATTCGATTCTTTTTGATTCGATACGATTCGATTCGATTCAATTCGATTCTTTTCAATTCGATCTTTTTGATCGATTTGATTCGATTCTTTTCATTTCTATTTGATTCTTTTCGATTCGATTCGATTCTTTTCAATTCGATTCGATTCAATTCTTTTCACTTCGATTCGATTCTACTCGATTCATTTCAAATCGATTCGATTCTTTTTGATTTGATCTATTTGATTCTTTTCGATTCAGTTCGATGCTATTCGATTCTTTTCGATTTGATTCGATTCTTTTCCTCTCGATGTGATTCGATTCGTTTTGATTTTTTTCGATTTGTTTCAATTAGAATCTATTCGATTCTTTTCGATTCAATTCGATTCGATTCGATTCTTTTTGGTTCTATTCTATTTGATTCTTTTCAATTCAATTTGATTCGATTCGATTCTTTTCGATTCAATGATACCATTCAATTCTTTTCGATTCGATTTGATTCCTTTCTTTTCATTTCGATTTGATCTTTTCGATTCGATTCTTTTCAATTCGATTCGATTATGTTCGATTGGATTCTTTTTTATTCAATTCGATTCGATACGAAACTTTTCTATTAGATTCGATTCATTTCGATTCTCTTTGATATTTTTGATTCGATCTTTTCAATCGATTTGATTCGATTCGATTCTTTTTGATTCAATTCTATTCAATTCTTTACGATTCAATTAAGTACGATTCTTTTCTTTTTGATTCGATTCGATTCTTTTTGATTCGATACGATTCGATTCGATTCAATTCGATTCTTTTCAATTTGATCTTTTCGATCGATTCGATTCGATTCTTTTTGTTTCGATTAGATTCTTTTTGATTCGATTCAATTCTTTTCAATTCGATTCGGTTCAATTCTTTCCACTTCGATTCGATTCTACACGATTCATTTCGAATCGATTCGATTCTTTTTGATCTCTTCGATTCTTTTCGATTCAGTTCGATTCGATTTGATTCTTTTCTATTTGATTAGATTATTTTCCACTTGATGTGATTCGATTCGTTTTGATTTTTTTCGATTTGTTTCAATTCGAATCTATTCGATTCTTTTCGATTCAATTCGATTCGATTCTTTTTGATTCAATTCCATTCGATTCGATTCTTTTCGATTAGATATGATTCGATTCAATTCTTTTCAATGCGAATCAATTCGATTTGATTCTTTTTATTCGATTCGATTAGATTCTTTTAGATTTGATTCAATACGATTATTTTCTATTCGATTCGATTCGATTCGTTTTGATTCATTTCGATTCTCTTTGATTTTTTTGATTCGATCTTTTCAATCAATTTGATTCGATTCGATTCTTTTCGATTCAATTCTATTCGATTCGATTCCTTTCCATTCGATTTGATTCTTTCTGATTCCATTCTATTCGTTTAGATTCGATTCTTTTCAATTCAATTCCTTTCGATTTGAATCTTTTCGTTTCGATTTGATTTTCTACAATTCGATTCTTTGGATTCGATCCTTTTTATTTGATTTGATTTTTTTCGATTCAAATCAATTCAATATGATTCGATTCGATTACTTTTGATTCGATGCAATCTGATTCGATTTTTTTGAATCGATTTGATTCGATTCGATTATTTTCGATTCGACCCGATTTGATTCGATTCGATTATCGATTCAATTCAATTCCAATTATTCTCGATTCGATTTGATTTGATTCGACTATTTTTAATTCAATTCGATTGAATTATTTTCGATTCGATGCGATTCGATTCGATTCGATTCTTTTCGATTCAATCAATTCGATTTGATTCTTTTCTATTCGATTCGATTCTTTTAGATTTGATTGCATTTGATTAAATTCTTTTCGGTTCGATTTGATTCGATTCTTTTTGATTTGATTCGATTCGATTCTTTTAGATTTGATTCGATACGAACTTTTCAATTTGATTTGAGTCGTTTTGATTTGTTTCGATTCTCTTATATTTTTTGATTCAATCTTTTCAATCGATTTGATTTGATTTGATTCGATTCTTTTCGATTCGATTTGATTCCTTCGATTCGATTCTTTTCGTTTAGATTTGATTCTTTTCGATTCGATTTTATTTGAATCTTTTCGTTTCGTTTAGATTCTCTACTCTTCAATATTTTGGATTCGATTCTTTTTTATTTGATTCGATTTGATTCTTTTCGATTCAATTTGATTCGATTCGATTCTTTTTGATTCAAATCAATTCAATACGATTCAATTCGATTACTTTTGATTCGATGCAATCTGATTCGATTCTTTTCGAATCGATATGATTCGATTAGATTATTTTCGATTCGACTCGATTTGATTCGATTCGATTATCGATTCAATTCAATTCCAATTATTCTCGATTCGATTCGATTTGATTATTTTTTATTCAATTCAATTACTTTCGATTCGATGCGATTTGATTCGATTCAATTCTTTTCGATTCAATCAATTCGATTTGATTCTTTTCAATTCGATTCGGTTCTTTTCGATTTGATTGCATTCGATTCAATTCTTTTCGATTCGATTCGATTCTTTTCGATTCAATTCGATTCTTTTCATTACGATTCAATTCGATTCGATTCTTTTCGATTTGATTCAATTCTTTTCCACTCGATGTGATTCAATTCGTTTTGATTATTTTCGATTTGATTCAAATCGAATCTATTCGATTCTTTTCGATTCAATTCGATTCGATTCTTTTTGATTCAATTCCATTCGATTTGATTCGATTCTTTTTGATTTAATACAATTCGATTCGATTCTTTTCGATGCGAATCAATTTTATTCGATTGTTTTTGATTTGATTCGATTCGATTCTTTTAGATTTGATTCGATATGATTCTTTTCTATTCGATTCGATTCATTTCGATTCTCTTTGATTTTTTTATTCGATCTTTTCAATCGATTTGATTCGATTCGATTCTTTACGATTCGATTCTTTTCGATTCGATTCGATTAGATTCGATTCTTTTCGTTTAGATTCGATTCGTTTCAATTTGAATCTTTTCGTTTCGATTAGATTTTCTACAATTCGATTCTTTGGATTCGATTCTTTTTTATTTGATTCGATTTGATTCTTTTCGATTCAATTCAATTCGATTCGATTCTTTTCAATTCAAATCAACTCAATACGATTCGATTCGATTACTTTTGTTTCAATGCAATCTGATTCGATTTTTTTTGAATCGATTTGATTCGATTCGATTATTTTCGATTCGACTCGATTTGATTCGATTCGATTATCGATTCAATTCAATTCCAATTATTCTCGATTCGATTCGATTTGATTCGATTATTTTTATTCAATTCGATCGAATTATTTTCGATTCGATGCGATTCGATTCGATTCGATTCTTTTCAATTCAATCAATTCGATTTGATTGTTTTCTATTCGATTCGATTCTTTTCGATTTGATTGCATTTGATTCAATTCTTTTCGATTCGATTCGATTCGATTCTCTTCGATTCAATTCGATTCTTTTCATTACGATTAAATTCGATTTGATTCTTTTCGATTTGATTCGATTCTTTTCCACTCGATGTGATTCGATTCGTTTTGATTTTTTTCAATTTGTTTCAAATCGAATCTATTCGATTCTTTTCGATTCAATTCGATTCGATTCGATTCTTTTTGATTCAATTCGATTCGATTCGATTATTTTCGATTCGATACGATTCAATTCAATTATTTTCGATGCGAATCAATTCGATTCCTTTTGATTCGATTCGATTCGATTCTTTTAGATTTGATTCGATACGATTCTTTTCAATTCGATTCGATTCGATTCGTTTTGATTCATTTCGATTCTCATTGATTTTTTTGATTCGATCTTTTCAATCGATTTCATTCGATTCGATTCTTTTCGATTCAATTCTTTTTGATGCGATTCTTTTCGATTCGATTCGAATCTTTTCTTTTAGATTCGATTCTTTTCGATTCGATTCGTTTCGATTTGAATCTTTTCATTTTGATTAGATTCTCTACAATTCGATTCTTTGGATTCGATTCTTTTTTATTTGTTTCGATTTGATTCTTTTCGATTCAATTCGATTCGATTCAATTCTTTTCAATTCAAATCAATTCAATATGATTCGATTCGATTACTTTTGATTCGATGCAATCTGATTCGATTTTTTTCGAATCGATTTGATTCAATTCGTTTATTTTCGATTCGACTTGATTTGATTCAATTCGATTATCGATTCAATTCCAATTATTCTTGATTCGATTCGATTTGATTTATTTTTTATTCAATTCGATTGGATTATTTTCGATTCGATGCGATTCGATTCGATTCTTTTCGATTCAATCAATTCGATTTGATTCTTTTCTATTCGATTCAATTCTTTTCGATTTGATTGCATTCAATTCAATTCTTTTCAATTCGATTCGATTCTTTTCAATACAATTCTATTCTTTTTGATTCGATTTGATTCTTTTCGATTCGATACGATTCGATTTTTTCGATTCGATTCGATTCGATTCCATTCTTTTCAATTTCATCTTTTCGATTCGATTCATTTCTTTCCATTTTGATTCGGTTCTTTTCGATTCATTGCTTTTCGATTCGATTCAATTCGATTCTTTTCAATTCAATTCGATTCGATTCTTTTCGTTTCGATTTGATTCTTTTCTATTTTACTTGAAATGAATGAATCTGATTCATTTCAATTAGATTCGATACTGTTTGATTCGATTCTTTTCGACTCAAGTCGATTGGAATCGATTCGATTATTTTTGATTCAATTCGATTCTATTCGATACGATTCCTTTCGTTTCGATTCTTTTCAGTTCTGTCCGATTCGATTCTTTTCGATTCAGTTCAATTCGATTCTTTTCGATTCGATATGATTCGATTCGTTTCGATTTTTGATTCGTTTCGATTCGAATCTATTCGACTCTTTTCTATTCAATTTGATTCAATTGATTCTTTTTGATTCAATTCGATTCGATTCCATTCGGTTCTTTTCGATTCGATTTGATTCGTTTCTTTTAGATTTGATTCGATATGATTCTTTTCAATTCGATTCCATTCGATTCATTTTGATTCGTTTCGATTCTCTTTGATATTTTGATTCGATCTTTTCAATCGATTTGACTTGATTCGATTCTTTTCAATTCGATTCGATTCTTTTCGTTTCGATTTGATTCTTTTCTAATTTATTTGATTCGATTCATTTCAATTAGATTCGATACTGTTCGATTCGATCCTTTTCGATTCAATTCGATTGGAATCGATTCGATTCTTTTCGATTCAATTCGATATGATTCTTTCCGAATCAATTCGATTCGATTTGATACGATTCTTTTTTCTTGTATTCGATTCGATTCTTTTCAGTTCTATTCGATTCGATTCAATTCAATATGATTCGATTCTTTTCAATTCCATTCTATACGATTCGATTCTTTCCGATTCGATTCGATTCATTTCGTTTTGATTCGATTCGTTTCAATGCTATTCAATTCGATTCTTTTCAATTTGATTCCTTTCGATGCTATTCAATTTGATTCTTTTCGATTTGATTCGATTTGATTCGATTCGATTCTTTTCTATTCATTTCGATTCTTTTCGATGCTATTCGATTCAATTCTTTTTGATTCGATTCGATTCTTTTCGGTTCTATTTGATTTGATTCTTTTCAATTCAATTAGATATGATTCGATTCTTTTCGATTCAATTCGATATCATTCAATTATTTTCGATTCGATTCAATTCGATTTTTTTCGATTAGATTCGATTTGATTGTTTACGATTTGATTCGATACAATTGGATTCTTTTCATTTCGATTCGATTCTTTCGATTTGATTCTTTTCGATTTGATTCAATTCGATTCTTTGGATTTGATTTGATACTGTTCGATTCGATTTAATTCTTTTGGATTCAATTTGATTCATTTCGATTCTTTTAAATTCGATTCAAATCTTTTCGCTTTGCTTTGATTAGTTTCTAATCCTTTCATTTCAAATCGAACAATTCTTTTTTATTTGATCTATTTGATAATTTTCGATTCTGTTCAATTCGATTCAATTCTTTTCGATTCGATTCTATTCTTTTCCATTCGATCTGATTAGATTCATTTCGAAGTTTTTCGATTCGATTCGAATCTATTCGATTCTTTTTGATTCAGTTAGAATTATTTCAATTCTTTTCGATTCAATTCGATTCAATTCCATTTGATTCGATGCTTTTCGGTTCGATTCGATTCTTTTCGATTTGATTCAATTCGTTTCAATACTTTTCGATTCGATTCGATTTGATTCTTTTCTATTCATTTCGATTCTTTTCGATGCTATTCGATTCAATTCTTTTTGATTCAATTCGATACGATTCTATTCTTTTCAATTCGATTCGATTCGATTCTTTTCGGTTCTATTCAATTTGATTCTTTTCAATTCAATTAGATATGATTCGATTCTTTTTGATTCAATTCGATACCATTCTATAATTTTTGATTCGATTCAATTTGATTCTTTTCGATTCGATTCGATTTGATTGTTCGATTTGATTCGATACAATTGGATTCTTTTTGTTTCGATTCTTTTTGATTCGATTCTTTTCGATTTGATTCGATTCGATTCTTTGGATTCGATTTGATAATGTTTGATTCGATTCAATTCTTTTGGATTCAATTCGATTCGTTTTGATTCGAATCTTTTCGCTTCGCTTTGATTCGATTCTACTCTATTCATTTCAAATCGATTGGATTCTCTTTGATTCGATCTATTCGATTATTTTCGATTCAGTTCGATTCAATTCAATTCTTTTCGATTCGATTCGATTCTTTTCCATTCGATCTGATTAGATTCATTTCAAATTTTTTTGATTCGATTCGATTCAAATCTATTCGATTCAATTCAATTCAATTCTTTTCGATTCAATTCAATTCGATTCTATTCCATTCGATTCGACTCTTTTCGGTTTGATTCGATTCTTTTTGATTCGATCCAATTCAATTCAATACTATTCTATTCGATTCAATTCTTTTTTATTCGATTCGATTTTTTTAGATTCTATTCGATTGGATTCTTTTTGATGCGATTCGATACAATTCGATTTGATTCGATTCGTTTCTTTTCGGTTTTATTCGATTTGATTCTTTTATCAATTAGATATAATTCGATTCTTTTCGATTCAATTCAATACCATTCGATTCTTTTCGATTCGATTCAATTTGATTCTTTTTGTTTCAATTCGATTTGATTGTTTACGATTTGATTCGATACAATTGGATTCTTTTCATTTTGATTTGATTCTTTTCGATTCTATTCTTTTCGATTTGATTCGATTCTTTGGATTCTATTCGATACTGTTCAATTCGATTCATTTCTTTTGGATTCAATTCGATTCATTTCGATTCTTTTCGATTCGATTCGAATTTTTTCACTTCGCTTCGATTCGATTCTACTCTATTCATTTCAAATCGATTTGATTCTTTTTGATTCAATCTATTCGATTACTTTCGATTCGGTTCGATTCGATTCGATTCTTTTTGATTCGATTCGTTTCTCTTCCATTCTATCTGATGAGATTCGTTTCGAATTTTTTCGATTCGATTCGAATCTATTCGATTTTTTTCGATTCATTTCGATTTGAATTCCTTTCTTTTCGAATCAATTTGATTCAATTCGATTCTTTTTGATTCCATTCAAATCGATTTTTTCTATTCAATTCTTTTAGATTCGAATCAATTCGATTTTTTTCAATTCAATTCGATTCGATTCGATTCTTTTCGATTCAATTCGATTCGATTCAATTCGATTAGAATATATTTGATTAGATTCTTTTCAATTCGATTCTTTTCGATTTGATTTGATTCGGTTCTTTTTGATTCGATTCGATTCTTTTCGATTTGATTCTATTCCTTAAGGTTCAATTCGATTTTTTATTCAATTCGATTCTTTTCTATTCGATTCAAGTCGATTCTTTTCGATTCTAATCGATAGTTTTCTATTCTTTTCGATTCTTTTCGATTCGATCCTTTCGATTCAATTCAATTCGGTTCTTTTCCACTCAATTCTTCTCGATTCGATTCAATTCTTTTCCATTCAATTCTATATTTTCAATTCGATTCGATTCTTTTTTATTAGATTTTTTGATTCGATTCGATTCTATTCATTTTGATTTGACTCAATTCGATTGGATTAGTTTCGATTCGATTCGATTCGATGCGAATCGATTATTTTCGATTCAATTCGATTTGATGCGATTATTTTCGATTCAATTCAAATCAATTTGATTATTTATGATTTAATTTGATTGGATTTGATTCGATTATTTTCGATTCGATTCAATTATTTTTGATTCGATTCGATTCTTTTTGATTCAATTCGATTCGATTCGATTATTTTCGATTCGATACGATTCAATTCAATTATTTTCGATGCGAATCAATTCGATTCCTTTTGATTCGATTCGATTCGATTCTTTTAGATTTGATTCGATACGATTCTTTTCAATTCGATTCGATTCGATTCGTTTTGATTCATTTCGATTCTCATTGATTTTTTTGATTCGATCTTTTCAATCGATTTCATTCGATTCGATTCTTTTCGATTCAATTCTTTTTGATGCGATTCTTTTCGATTCGATTCGAATCTTTTCTTTTAGATTCGATTCTTTTCGATTCGATTCGTTTCGATTTGAATCTTTTCATTTTGATTAGATTCTCTACAATTCGATTCTTTGGATTCGATTCTTTTTTATTTGTTTCGATTTGATTCTTTTCGATTCAATTCGATTCGATTCAATTCTTTTCAATTCAAATCAATTCAATATGATTCGATTCGATTACTTTTGATTCGATGCAATCTGATTCGATTTTTTTCGAATCGATTTGATTCAATTCGTTTATTTTCGATTCGACTTGATTTGATTCAATTCGATTATCGATTCAATTCCAATTATTCTTGATTCGATTCGATTTGATTTATTTTTTATTCAATTCGATTGGATTATTTTCGATTCGATGCGATTCGATTCGATTCTTTTCGATTCAATCAATTCGATTTGATTCTTTTCTATTCGATTCAATTCTTTTCGATTTGATTGCATTCAATTCAATTCTTTTCAATTCGATTCGATTCTTTTCAATACAATTCTATTCTTTTTGATTCGATTTGATTCTTTTCGATTCGATACGATTCGATTTTTTCGATTCGATTCGATTCGATTCCATTCTTTTCAATTTCATCTTTTCGATTCGATTCATTTCTTTCCATTTTGATTCGGTTCTTTTCGATTCATTGCTTTTCGATTCGATTCAATTCGATTCTTTTCAATTCAATTCGATTCGATTCTTTTCGTTTCGATTTGATTCTTTTCTATTTTACTTGAAATGAATGAATCTGATTCATTTCAATTAGATTCGATACTGTTTGATTCGATTCTTTTCGACTCAAGTCGATTGGAATCGATTCGATTATTTTTGATTCAATTCGATTCTATTCGATACGATTCCTTTCGTTTCGATTCTTTTCAGTTCTGTCCGATTCGATTCTTTTCGATTCAGTTCAATTCGATTCTTTTCGATTCGATATGATTCGATTCGTTTCGATTTTTGATTCGTTTCGATTCGAATCTATTCGACTCTTTTCTATTCAATTTGATTCAATTGATTCTTTTTGATTCAATTCGATTCGATTCCATTCGGTTCTTTTCGATTCGATTTGATTCGTTTCTTTTAGATTTGATTCGATATGATTCTTTTCAATTCGATTCCATTCGATTCATTTTGATTCGTTTCGATTCTCTTTGATATTTTGATTCGATCTTTTCAATCGATTTGACTTGATTCGATTCTTTTCAATTCGATTCGATTCTTTTCGTTTCGATTTGATTCTTTTCTAATTTATTTGATTCGATTCATTTCAATTAGATTCGATACTGTTCGATTCGATCCTTTTCGATTCAATTCGATTGGAATCGATTCGATTCTTTTCGATTCAATTCGATATGATTCTTTCCGAATCAATTCGATTCGATTTGATACGATTCTTTTTTCTTGTATTCGATTCGATTCTTTTCAGTTCTATTCGATTCGATTCAATTCAATATGATTCGATTCTTTTCAATTCCATTCTATACGATTCGATTCTTTCCGATTCGATTCGATTCATTTCGTTTTGATTCGATTCGTTTCAATGCTATTCAATTCGATTCTTTTCAATTTGATTCCTTTCGATGCTATTCAATTTGATTCTTTTCGATTTGATTCGATTTGATTCGATTCGATTCTTTTCTATTCATTTCGATTCTTTTCGATGCTATTCGATTCAATTCTTTTTGATTCGATTCGATTCTTTTCGGTTCTATTTGATTTGATTCTTTTCAATTCAATTAGATATGATTCGATTCTTTTCGATTCAATTCGATATCATTCAATTATTTTCGATTCGATTCAATTCGATTTTTTTCGATTAGATTCGATTTGATTGTTTACGATTTGATTCGATACAATTGGATTCTTTTCATTTCGATTCGATTCTTTCGATTTGATTCTTTTCGATTTGATTCAATTCGATTCTTTGGATTTGATTTGATACTGTTCGATTCGATTTAATTCTTTTGGATTCAATTTGATTCATTTCGATTCTTTTAAATTCGATTCAAATCTTTTCGCTTTGCTTTGATTAGTTTCTAATCCTTTCATTTCAAATCGAACAATTCTTTTTTATTTGATCTATTTGATAATTTTCGATTCTGTTCAATTCGATTCAATTCTTTTCGATTCGATTCTATTCTTTTCCATTCGATCTGATTAGATTCATTTCGAAGTTTTTCGATTCGATTCGAATCTATTCGATTCTTTTTGATTCAGTTAGAATTATTTCAATTCTTTTCGATTCAATTCGATTCAATTCCATTTGATTCGATGCTTTTCGGTTCGATTCGATTCTTTTCGATTTGATTCAATTCGTTTCAATACTTTTCGATTCGATTCGATTTGATTCTTTTCTATTCATTTCGATTCTTTTCGATGCTATTCGATTCAATTCTTTTTGATTCAATTCGATACGATTCTATTCTTTTCAATTCGATTCGATTCGATTCTTTTCGGTTCTATTCAATTTGATTCTTTTCAATTCAATTAGATATGATTCGATTCTTTTTGATTCAATTCGATACCATTCTATAATTTTTGATTCGATTCAATTTGATTCTTTTCGATTCGATTCGATTTGATTGTTCGATTTGATTCGATACAATTGGATTCTTTTTGTTTCGATTCTTTTTGATTCGATTCTTTTCGATTTGATTCGATTCGATTCTTTGGATTCGATTTGATAATGTTTGATTCGATTCAATTCTTTTGGATTCAATTCGATTCGTTTTGATTCGAATCTTTTCGCTTCGCTTTGATTCGATTCTACTCTATTCATTTCAAATCGATTGGATTCTCTTTGATTCGATCTATTCGATTATTTTCGATTCAGTTCGATTCAATTCAATTCTTTTCGATTCGATTCGATTCTTTTCCATTCGATCTGATTAGATTCATTTCAAATTTTTTTGATTCGATTCGATTCAAATCTATTCGATTCAATTCAATTCAATTCTTTTCGATTCAATTCAATTCGATTCTATTCCATTCGATTCGACTCTTTTCGGTTTGATTCGATTCTTTTTGATTCGATCCAATTCAATTCAATACTATTCTATTCGATTCAATTCTTTTTTATTCGATTCGATTTTTTTAGATTCTATTCGATTGGATTCTTTTTGATGCGATTCGATACAATTCGATTTGATTCGATTCGTTTCTTTTCGGTTTTATTCGATTTGATTCTTTTATCAATTAGATATAATTCGATTCTTTTCGATTCAATTCAATACCATTCGATTCTTTTCGATTCGATTCAATTTGATTCTTTTTGTTTCAATTCGATTTGATTGTTTACGATTTGATTCGATACAATTGGATTCTTTTCATTTTGATTTGATTCTTTTCGATTCTATTCTTTTCGATTTGATTCGATTCTTTGGATTCTATTCGATACTGTTCAATTCGATTCATTTCTTTTGGATTCAATTCGATTCATTTCGATTCTTTTCGATTCGATTCGAATTTTTTCACTTCGCTTCGATTCGATTCTACTCTATTCATTTCAAATCGATTTGATTCTTTTTGATTCAATCTATTCGATTACTTTCGATTCGGTTCGATTCGATTCGATTCTTTTTGATTCGATTCGTTTCTCTTCCATTCTATCTGATGAGATTCGTTTCGAATTTTTTCGATTCGATTCGAATCTATTCGATTTTTTTCGATTCATTTCGATTTGAATTCCTTTCTTTTCGAATCAATTTGATTCAATTCGATTCTTTTTGATTCCATTCAAATCGATTTTTTCTATTCAATTCTTTTAGATTCGAATCAATTCGATTTTTTTCAATTCAATTCGATTCGATTCGATTCTTTTCGATTCAATTCGATTCGATTCAATTCGATTAGAATATATTTGATTAGATTCTTTTCAATTCGATTCTTTTCGATTTGATTTGATTCGGTTCTTTTTGATTCGATTCGATTCTTTTCGATTTGATTCTATTCCTTAAGGTTCAATTCGATTTTTTATTCAATTCGATTCTTTTCTATTCGATTCAAGTCGATTCTTTTCGATTCTAATCGATAGTTTTCTATTCTTTTCGATTCTTTTCGATTCGATCCTTTCGATTCAATTCAATTCGGTTCTTTTCCACTCAATTCTTCTCGATTCGATTCAATTCTTTTCCATTCAATTCTATATTTTCAATTCGATTCGATTCTTTTTTATTAGATTTTTTGATTCGATTCGATTCTATTCATTTTGATTTGACTCAATTCGATTGGATTAGTTTCGATTCGATTCGATTCGATGCGAATCGATTATTTTCGATTCAATTCGATTTGATGCGATTATTTTCGATTCAATTCAAATCAATTTGATTATTTATGATTTAATTTGATTGGATTTGATTCGATTATTTTCGATTCGATTCAATTATTTTTGATTCGATTCGATTCTTTTCGTTTCGATTCGATTATTTTCGATTCAATTCGATTTGATTCGGTTCAATTATTTTTGATTCGATTCCAATCGATTCAGTTATTTTCGATTCAATTCGATTCGATTCGATTTGATTATTTTCGATTCGATTTGATTCGATTTTTTTCGAATCAATTCGATTCGATTCGATTCGCTTATTTTCGAGTAAATTCGGTTTGATTCGATTTGATTATTTTAGATTCAATTCGGTTTGATTCGGTTCGATTATTTTCAGTATGATTTGATTTGATTCGATTATTTTCGATTTGATTCAATTGGATGAGTTTAGATTATTCTCGATTCGATTAGATTATTTTCAATTCTATTCGTATCCATTATTTTCGATTCGATTCGATGTGAATCGATTATTTTCAAATCGATTCTTTTTAATTCGATTTGATTCGATTCAATTCGATTTGATTATATTCGATTCGATACCATTGTTTTTTATTCGATTCGATTTTTTTTCTATTCGATTCGATTATTTTCGATTCGATTTGATTCTTTTCGATTTTTTCGATTTTCCATTCGAATCGATTCGATTATTTTCGATTCGATTACTTTCAATTCGAATCGGTTATTTTCGATTCAATTTGATTATTTTCGATTCAATTCAATTCGATTATTTTCGATTTGATTCGATTCGATATGAATCGATATTTCGATTCGATTCCATTCGATATTTTCGATTTGATATTTTTCGATTATTTTTTTACTCAATTCGATTTGATTCGATTATTTTCGATTTGATTCAATTCTTTTCGTTTCGATTCGATTGTTTTCGTTTCCATTCTATTTGATTGTTTTCGATTTGATTGATTTAATTCGATTACTTTCGAATCGATTCTCTTCGATTACATTCTTTTTGATTCGATTTTATTCGATACTTTTCGATTCAATTATTTTAGATTTGATTCGACTCTTTTGGATTTGATTCGATTTTCGATTCGAATCCATTCGATTCTTTTCGATTCGATTATTTTAGATTCGATTTGATTATTTTCGATTCGGTTCGATTATTTTCGATTCAATTTGATTAGATTATTTTCGATTCGATTGGATGCGAATCGATAATTTTCGATTCGATTCAATTTGAGGATTTGATTCGTTTATTATCGATTCGATTTGATTCGATTCTTTTCGATTCGATTCTTTTCGATTCGATCCATTATTTTCTATTCGTTTCAGTGATTTTCATTTCAATTTGATTAGATTATTTTCGATTGGATTTGATTCGAAACGAATCGATATTTTTGTATTCGATTCGATTCAATGATACAATTCAATTATCGATTCGATTTGATTCGATTTTTTTCAATTCGATTCGATTATTTTCGATTCGATTCGATTGCATTCGATTCGATTATTTCTGATTCAATTCGATTCGATTATTTTTGATTCGATTCGATTATTTTCGATTCGATTCGATTATTTTCAATTCGATTATATTCGGTTCTTTTCGATTCGATTATTTTCAATTCGATTCGATTATTTTCGATTCAATTCTATTCGATTGGGATCCCTGGGTGGCGCAGAGGTTTGGCGCCTGCCTTTGGCCCAGGGCGCGATCCTGGAGACCCGGGATCGAATCCCACGTCGGGCTCCTGGTGCATGAAGCCTGCTTCCCCCTCTGCCTGTGTCTCTGCCTCTCTCTCTCTCTCTCACTGTGTGTCTATCATAAAAAATTTAAAAAAAAATTCTATTCGATTATTTTCGATTCGATTCAATTAGATGCGAATCGAATATTTTCGATTAGATTCGATTCGATTCGGTTATTTTCAATTCGAATCGATTCAAATCTTTTCGATTGGATTATTATCGATTCGATTGAATTACTTTCGATTCGATTCGATTATTTTCGATTCAATTCGATTTGATGCTATTATTTTTTATTCGATTTGATTATTTTCGATTCGATTCGATTTGATTTGATTTGATTCATTTTGATTCGATTCAATTATTTTCGATTCAATTCAATTCAATTTGATTATTTTCGCTTCGATTTGATTGGATTTGATTCGATTATTTTTTATTCGATTCGATTATTTTTGATTCGACCGATTCTTTTCGATTCGATTCAATTATATTCGATTCGATTCGATTGGATTATTTTCGATTCAATTCAGTTCGATTCGATTCGATTATTTTCAATTCAATTCGATCGATTCGTTTCAATTATTTTCGATTTTATTCGATTCGACTTGATTATTTTCGATTCGATAAGATTACTTTCGACTCAATTATTTTCGATTTGATTTCATTATTTTCAATTCAATTCAATTCGATTATTTTTGATTCGATTCAATGTGATTCGATTCTTTTTGATTCGAGTATATAAATTCGATTCGATTAATTTCGATTCGGTTCTTTTTGATTCGATTCGATTCTTTTGATGAGTTTCAATTTTTTTCTATTGGATTCGATTATTTTCGATTCGATTCATTTCGATTATTTTTTATTCGATTCGATTCGATTAAATTCGATTCGATTGATTATTTTCAATTGAATTCGATTAAATTTGATTATATTCGATTCGATTCGATTGTATTCGATTCGATTATTTTCGATTCGATTCGATTATTTTTGTATCAATTCTATATTTTCGATTAGATTATTTTCGATTTCATTCGATTAGATTCTTTTTGATTCGATTATTTTCGATTCGATTCTTTTCGATGTGATTCAATTCGATTCGATTATTTTCAATTCGATTTGATTATTTTCGATTTGTTTCTTTTCGATTCGATTTGATTCTTTTCTATTCGATTCGATTCTTTTCGATTCGATTATTTTCTATTCGTTTCAATTCTTTTCAATTCGATTCGATTATTTTCGATTCTATTAGTTTCCATTATTTTCGATTTGATTCGATGTGAATCGATTATTTTCTTTTTTTAATCGATTCATTTCAATTCGATATGAAAAGAATCGAATCGAATGTAACAAAAACAATAGAATCGAAAAGAATCAAATCGAAACAAAAGAATCGAATCAAAAAAAGAATCGAATCAAATGAAATAGAAAAGAATCAATTTGAAAGGAATTGAAAAGAATCGAATCGAAAAGAATCGAATTGAATCATATCGAAAAGAATCAATTCGAAACGAATTGAAAAGAATCGAATCGAAAAGAATCGAATTGAATCAAATCGAATTGAAAAGAATCAAATCAAAGAGAATAGAAAAGAATCGAATTGAATCGAAAAGAATCAAAATGAATCAAATAAAAAAACGAATAGAATCGAATGAAATCGAAAAGAATCAAAACGAATCGAATCGAATAGAACCCATTCGAATTGAAATGAAAAAATCATATCGAATCTAGACGAAAAGAATCAAATAGAATCGAATCGAATGGAAAAGAATCGAATCGAATCGAACCAAAAAGAATCGAATTGAATCGAATCAGAATAAAAAAGACTCGAATCCAACCGAATTGAATTGAAAAGAATCGAAACGAATTGAAAACAATTGAATCGAAACGAAAAGAATCGAATCGAATCGATAGAAAAGAATCGAATCGATAGAAAAGAATCGAATCGATACGAATCGAATCGAAACGAAAAGAATCGAATCGAGTCGAGTCGAATCGAATTGAATCGAAAAGAATCGAATCGAAAAGGATCGATCTGAAACGAAAAGAAGCGAATCGAATCAAATCAAAAACATTCTAATCAAAAAAGAATCGAAACGAATCAAGAAGAATCGAATCGAATGAAATCGAATCGAAAATAATCGATTTGAATCGAATCGAAAAGAATCGAATCATATCGAATCAAATCGAAAAGAATAGAATCAAATAGAATAGAAAAGAATCGAATCGAATTGAATCGAAAAGAACGAATCGAATAGAATAGAAAAGAATTGGAACGAATCGAATCGAAATGGATCAAAACGAATCGAATTGAAAAGAATCAAATAGAAAAGAATCGAATCGATACCACAGAATCGAATCAAATCAATTCGAAAAGAATCGAATGAATCGAATTGAATAGAATCGAAAAGAAACAAATCGAATCAAAAAGAGTCGAATAGAAAAGAATCGACTCGAAACGAAAAGAATCAATTTGAATCGAATGGAAAAGAATCGAATCGAATCAAATTGAATTGAAAATAATTGAATCAAAAAGAATCGAATCGAATCAAAAAGAATCGAATCGTATTGAAAAGAATCAAATCAAATCAAATCAAATCGAAAAGAATCGAATCTAAATGAAAAGAATCAAATCGAATCGAATTGAAAAGAATCGAAGCGATTCGAATCGAATCGAAAAGATTCAAATCAAATAGAATCGAAAAGAAACGAATCGAATCGAAATAAATCGAATTTAATCGAATCGAAAAGAATCAAATCGGAACGAAATGTATCGAATCTAATCGAAAAGAATCGAATTGAAACGAAAAGTATTGAATTGAATCGGATCGAAAAGAATCGAATCGAATTGAAGGAAAAGAATCGAATCAATTTGAAAAAAATCGAATCGAAAAGAATCGAACCGAATTGAAAAGAATCAAATCAAATCGGTTGCATATATTCTAATTGAATTGAATCAAAAAGAATCAAATTGATTCAAATCGAATTGAGACGAATTGAATCGAATCGAATCGAAAAGAATCGAATCAAATCGAATCAACTAGAAAAGAATCTAATTGATTTGATAGAATCGAATCAAAAAGAATGGAATCCAAAAAATCGATTTGAAAAGAATTGAATAGAGTTGAATCGAAAAGAATTGAATCGAATCGAATTGAAAAGAATCGATTGAAAAGAATCGAATCGAATCGAATCGAAAAAAATCGAATCAAATCATAGTGAATCAAAAAAATCAAATCGAATGGAAGCGAAAAGAATGGAATCGAATCAAATCGCAAAGAATTGAATCGACTCGAATCGATTTGAAAAGAACTCGAATTGAAAAGAATAGAATCGAAAAGAAATGAATCGAAAACTATCGAATCAAAACCAAAATAATAGAATCAAATCGAATCAAAAAAGTCAAATCGAATCGAATAGAATCGAATTGAAAAGAATCGAATCGTATGGAATCAAATCAAATAGAAAAGAATCTAATCAATTTTAATCGAATCAAAAAGAACCAAATCGAATCAAATCGATTCGAAAAGAATCGAAAAGAACCTAATTTAATCAAATCGAATCGAAAAGAATTGAGTCTAATTGAATCTATTCGAAAAGTATAGAATCGAAAATAATCAAATCCAATCGAAAACATCAAATCAAATCGAACGAATCGAATCGAAAATAATTGAATCAAATCGAATCGAAAAGAATCGAAATGAATTCAATCGAAAAGAATCGAATCAAATCGAATTGAAAAGAATCAAAAAGAATCAAATCAAATCAAATCGAAAAAATCGAATCAAATCGAAAAAAATCGAATCGAAAAGAATCAATCGAAATGAAAATAATCAAATCGCATCAAATCAAAGAATCGAATCGAATGGAAGTGAAAAGTATCGAATCGAATTGAACTGAATCAAATCGAATCGAACCGAATCAAATCAAAACGAATCGAAAATAATCGAATCAGATTGAACCGAATCGAATCGAAAAGAATAGAATCGACTCGAATCGTTTCAAAAAGAAAGGAATTCGAAAAAAAAGAATAGAAAAGAAAAGAAACGAATCAAAAACTAATCGAAACGAAAAAAAAACTAATCGAAACGAATCGAAAAGAATCGAAATGAATCAAATCAGATCGAATGGAAAAGAATCGAATTTAATCGAGAAGAATCGAATCGAAACGAATTGAAGAGAATCGATTCGAATCGAAATGAAAAGAATCGTATCGAATTGAATCGAATAGAAATCGAATCCAATCGTAAAGAATCGAAACGATTGAATCGAAAACAATCGAATCGAATCGAAAAGAATCGAATTGAATGTAATCAAATCAAAAAGAATCGAATCGAATTGAAAAGAATCGAATCAAATTCAATGGAATCGAAAAGAATTGAATCAAATGGAATCAAAAAGAATCGAATAGAGAAGAATCTAAAAGAATCAAATCAGATCGCATGGAAAAGAAACGAATTGAATCGAAAAGAATCGAATCGAATCCTATCAAAAAGAATCGAATAGAAATGAATCGAATCGAAATGAAAAGAATAGAACCCAATCAAAAAAAAGCGAATCGAAAAGAATCGAATTGAAATGAAAAGCATCGAATCAAATCGAATCAACTCGAAAAGAATCGAATCAACTCGAAAAGCATCGAATTGAATTGAATTGAATACAAAGAATTGAATTGAATCGAATGGAATCGAAAAGAATTTAATCGAATCGAATCGAAAAGAATCGAATTGAATCAAAGCAAAAAGAATCCAATCGAAAAGAATAAAATCGAAACGAATAGAATCAAACCGAATCGAATAGAATCCAGAAGAATCGAATTGAATAGAATCGAATGGAAAAGAATCGAATCCAAAAGATTCAAATCTAAACGTAAAGAATCAAACGAATCGCATCGAAAAGAATCGAATCGATTTGAATCAAATCGAAAAGAATCATATCCAATAGAATCGAAACAAGTCGAATCATATCAAATCGAAAAGAATTGAATGGAATCGAAAAGAAAAGAATTGATTCGAATCGAAAAGAATCGAATTGTATCGAATCGAATTGAAAAGAATCAAATTGGAGCGAAACGAATCTAATTGAATCGAATAGAAAAGAATCAAACCGAATAGAATTGAAAAGAATCGAATCAAATCGATTCGAATCGAATCGAAAAGAATCTAATTGAATCGAATCGAAAAGAATCGAATCGAATCGAAAAGAATCAAATTGAATTGAAGGAATCGATACGAATCTAATCGAATGGAAAAGAATTGATTTGAATCGAACCAAAAAGAATCGAATTGAATCAAATCAAAAAGAATCGAAAAGACTCGAATCAAACCGAATTGAATCAAAAAGAATCGAAACGAATTGAAAAGAATCAAATCGAAAAGAATTGAATCGAAATGAAAAGAATCGAATCGACTCGAAAAGAATCGAATCAAATTGAATGGAATCGAAAAGAATCGAATCGAATCGATAGAAAAGAAACGAATCGAAATGAATCGAATTGAAACGAAAAGAATCGAATCAAGTCGAATCGAATTGAATCGAAAAGAATCGAATCGAAAAGAATCGAATCAAAAAGAATCGATCTCAAATTAAAAGAAGCGAATCGAATCAAATCGAAAATATTCTAATCAAAAAGAATCGAATCGAAACGAATCTAGAACAATCGAATCGAATGAAATCAAATCGAAAATAATCGATTTGAATCAAATCGAAAAGAATCGAATCGAATCAAATCGAAAAGAATCGAATCGAATTGAATCGAAAAGAACGAATAGAATAGAATAGAAAAGAATCGGAACGAATCGAATCAAAAGAATCAAAACGAATCGAATCGAAAAGAATAGAATCGAAAAAATCGAATCGAATCGAATTGAAAAGAATCGAAAAGAATTGAATCGAATCAAAAAGAATCGAATAGAAAAGAATCGACTCGAAACGAAAAGAATTGATTCGAATCGAATGGAAAAGAATCTAATCGAATCGAATTGAATTGAAAAGAATCGAATCAAAAAGAATCAAATCGAATCGGAAAGAATCGTATCGAATTAAATCGAAAACAATCGAATCGAAACGAATAAAAAAATCGAACCAATTCGAATCGAATTGAATCAAAAAGAATCGAATTGAATCGAATAGAAATTAATCGAATTGTATCGAATCGAATCAAAAGGAATCTAATCATATTGAATTCAATCAAGAAGAATCAAATTGAATAGAATATAAAAGAATCGAATCGATTCGAATTGAAAAGAATCATATCGAAACGATTCGAAAAGAATCAAATTGAAACGAATCCATAAGAATCGAATCAAAAAGAATCGAATAGAAAAGAATCCAATCAAAACTAAGAGAATCGAATCGAATCGAAAAGAATCGAATTGTATTGAAAAGAATCGAATCGAATAAAATAAAAAAGAATCACATCTAAATGAAAAGAATCCAATCGAGTCGAATCAAATAGAATCGATGCGATTCGAATCGAATCGAAAAGATTCAAATCAAATAGAATCGAAAAGAATCAAATCAAATTGAATCGAATCGAAAAGAATTGAATTGAAACAAATAGAAAAGAACCAAATCGAAACGAAATGTATCGAATCGAATCAAATCGAATCGAAAAGAATCGAATCGAAAAGAATTGAAGTGAAACGAAAAGAATTGAAGTGAAACGAAAAGAATTGAATCGAATCTAATCGGATCGAAATGAATAGAATCGAATTGAATGAAAAGAATCGAATCGATTTGAAAAGATTCGAATCTAAAAGAATCAAACTGAAACGAAAAGAATCGAATCAAATCGGTCGAATATATTCTAATTGAATCGAATCAAAAAGAATCAAATCTATTTCAATCGAATTGAGAAGAATCGAGTCGAATCGAATTGAATCAAATCGATTTGAAAAGAATCGAAAAGAGCCTAATTTAATCGAATCGAATCGAAAAGAATTGAGTCTAATTGAATCTAATCGAAAAGCATAGAATCGAAAAGAATCAAATCCAATTGATTAACATCAAATCAAATAGAATGAATCGAATTGAAAATAATCGAATCGAATCGAATCGAAAAGAATCGAAATGAATTCAATCGAAAAGAATTGAATCGAATCGAATTGAAAAGAATCGAAAAGAATCGAATCAAATCAAATCTAAAAGAATTGAATTGAATAAAAAAAATCGAATCGAAAAGAATCAATCGAAATGAAAATAATCGAATCGCATCAAATCGAAAGAATAGAATCGAATGGAAGTGAAAATTATCGAATCAAACCGAATAGAATCGAATCGAACAGAATCGAATCGAATTGAATTGAATCAAATCGAAAATAATCAAATCGAATCGAACCTAATCGAATCGAATAAAAAAGAATAGAATCGACTCGAATCAATTCGAAAAGAAAGGAATTTGAAACAAAAAGAATCGAAAAGAAACGAATCGAAAACTATCGAATTGAAATGAAAATAATCGAATCAAATCAAATCAAAAAGAATCGAAACAAATCGAATCAGATCGAATGGAAAAGAATCGAATCGAATCGAATCGAATTGAAGAGAATCAATTCGAATCGAAATGAAAAGAATCGTATCGAATCGAAAAGAAATCGAATCAAATCGAAAAGAATCGTATCGAAAGAACAGAAAACAATCGAATCGAATCGAAAAGAATCAAATTGAATGTAATCAAATCAAAAAGAATCAAATCAAATTCAATGGAATCAAAAAGAATCTAATGGAATCGAGTGGAATCGAAAAGAATCGTATAGAAAAGAATATAAACGATTCGAATCATATCGAATGGAAAAGAATCGAATTGAATAGAAAAGAATCGTATCCTATCAAAAAGAATCGAAAAGAAATCAATCGAATCGAAATGAAAAGAATCGAATCGAATCGAATTGAATACAAAGAATCAAATCGAATCGAATTGAATCAAAAAGAATCGAATCGAATTGAATCGAAAAGAATCGAATCAAAAAACATCAAATCTAATCGCATCGAATTGAAAGAATTGAACGAATGGAAGCAAAAAGAATCGAATGAATAGAATTGAATTGAAAAAAATCGATTTGAATCGAATCAAACTGATTCGAAAAGAATCGAAAGGAATCTAATCAAATGGAATCGAATCAAAAAGAATCGAATCAAATTGAATCTTAAATTTTTTTTAATTTTTTTTTATTTATTTATGATAGTCATCAGAGAGAGAGAGAGAGGCAGAGACACAGGCAGAGGGAGAAGCAGGCTCCATGCACCGGGAGCCCGACGTGGGATTCGATCCTGGGTCTCCAGGATCGTGCCCCGGGCCAAAGGCAAGCGCCAAACCGCTGCGCCACCCAGGGATCCCTCAAATTGAATCTAATAGAAAGAATAGAATCGAAAAGAATCGAATACAATAAAAAAATCAAATCGAGACGAATCGAACAGAATTGTCAAATCGAATCGAATCGAAAAGAATTGAATCAAATCGAATCGAAAACAATCGAATTGAATTGAGTAGAAAAGAATCGACTTGAATGGAATTGAATCGAACAGAATCGAATCGAATTGAAAAGAATCGAATCATATTTAATGGAATCGAAAAGAATCGAATCGAATTGAATAAAAGAGTCAAATCAAAAAGAATCGAAACAAATCCAATCAGATCGAATCGAAAAGAATCGAATCGAAAAGAATCAAATCGAAACGAAAAGAATCAAATCGTATCAATTCGAAATGAATCGAAAAGAATCGAATCGAATAGAAAAAAATCGAATCGAATCAATTCGAGTCGATTTGAAACGAAAAGAATCGAATGAATCGAATAGAATTGAATGAAAAGAATCTAATCAAATTGAAAAGTATCGAATAGAAAAGAATCTAACAGAAATGAAAAGAATCGATCGAATCAGTCGAACAAATTCTAATCGAATCAAATCAAAAACATTCAAAACGAAAACAATCGAATCGAATCTAAAAGAATCGAATCGTATGAATCGAAAAGAATCGAATCTTATGGAATTGAATCGGAAAGAATCAAATCATATGGAATCGAATAGAAAAGAATCGAATAGAATAAAATAGAAAAGAAAGGAATCGAATTGAATCGAAAAGAATCGAATCGAATCAAAAAGAATCGAATTGAAATGAAAAGAATCGAAATGAATCCAAGAGAATCGAATCGAAACAAAAAGAATCGAGTCGAATCGAATTGAAAAGCATCGAATCGAAAAGAATCGAGTTCAAATGAAAACAATCGAATCGAATCGAAAAGAATCGAATTGAAAAGAATAAAATAAATGAAAAGAATCGAATCGAATCAAAAAGAATCGAATCAAATCGAATCTAAATGAAAAAAATCGAATTGAATTGACTTGAATAAAAAAATCGAATCAATAAGAATCGAATCTAAATGAAAATAATCGAATTGAATCAAATCGAAAAGAATCGAAATGAAAAAATCGAATCGAATCGAAAAGAACTGAATCGAAAAGAATCAAATCGAATCGAAAAGAATCGAATCGAATCAAATCAAATAGAAAAGAATCTAATCGATTCAAATCGAACAATTCGAAAATAATCGAATTGAAAAAAATCGAATCTAATCGCATCGAATTGAAAGAATTGAACGAATGGAAGCAAAAAGAATCGAATGAATAGAATCGAATTGAATCGAATCGAATCAAACTGATTCGAAAAGAATGGAAAGGAATCTAATCAAATGGAATCGAATCGAAAAGAATCGAATCAAATTGAATCTAATAGAAAAGAATAGAATAAAAAAGAATCGAATACAATAAAAAAATCAAATCGAGACGAATCGAACTGAGTCGAATATAATTGAATCGAATCGAAAAATCGAATTGAATCGAATCAAATCGAAAAGAATTGAATCGAAAAGAATCAAATTGAAAATAATTGAATCGAATCTAATCAAATAGAAAAGAATCTAATCGATTAGAATCGAATCGAATCAAAAAGAATCGAATCTAATCGAAACGAAAACAATTGAATCGCATCGAATCGAAAGAATCGAATCGAATGGAAGTGAAAAGAATCGAATCGAATCGAATCGAAAAGAATCAAATTGAAATGAAAAGCATCGAATCGAATCGAATCAGATCAGATCGAAAAGAATCGAATTGACTCGAAAAGAATCGAATCGAATCGAATTGAATACAAAGAATCAAATCGAATCGAATTGAATAAAAAAGAATCGAATGGAATTGAATCGAAAAGAATCGAATCGAAAAAAATCAAATCTAATCGCATCGAATTGAAAGAATTGAACGAATGGAAGCAAAAAGAATCGAATGAATAGAATCGAATTGAAAAAAATTGAATCGAATCGAATCAAACTGATTCGAAAAGAATGGAAAGGAATCTAATCAAATGGAATCGAATCGAAAAGAATCGAATCAAATTGAATCTAATAGAAAAGAATAGAATAAAAAAGAATCGAATACAATAAAAAAATCAAATCGAGACGAATCGAACTGAGTCGAATATAATTGAATTGAATCGAAAAAATCGAATTGAATCGAATCAAATCGAAAAGAATTGAATCAAAAAGAATCAAATTGAAAATAATTGAATCGAATCTAATCAAATAGAAAAGAATCTAATCGATTAGAATCAAATCGAATCAAAAAGAATCGAATCTAATCAAAAAGAACAATTGAATCGCATCGAATCGAAAGAATCAAATTGAATGGAAGTGAAAAGAATCGAATCGAATCGAAAAGAATCGAAACGAAAAGATTGAATTAAATCGAATCGAAAAGCTTCAGTTCGAATCGAAACGAAAACAATCTAATCAAATCGAATCGAAAGATTCGTATAGAATTGAATCAAAAAGAAATGAATCGAATCAAAAAGTATCGAATCAAATCGTATTGAATAGAATCGAAAAGAATTGAATCGAATTGAAAAGAATCGATTTGAATCGAAAAGATTTGAATCGAATAGAATCGAATGTAATCGAATCGAAAAGAATCGAATCTAATCGAATCTAAAAGAATCGAATCTAACGAATAGAATAGAATTGAATTGAAGAGAATCGAAAAGAATCAAATCGAGAAGAATCGAATCAAAAAGGATCGAATTGAATCGAATCGAAACGAAAAAAATCGAAGCGAATCGAATCGAAAAGATTCGAAACAAATCAAATGAAAAGGAATTGAATCGAATCGAAACAAATCAAATCGAAAAGAATCGAATCCAAATGATTCTAATCGAAAATAGTCGAATTGAAAAGAATTGAATCTAATCTAAAAGAATCGAATTGAAACGAATCAAATAGAAAAGAATCTAATCAATTCTAATCGAATCGGAAAGAATCGAATCAAAAAAATCAAATCTAATAGCATCGAATCAGAGGAATCGAATTGAATGGAAGCAAAAAAGAATCTAATGAATCGAATCGAATCGAATCGAATTGAAAGGAATCGAAAAGAAATGAATCGAATCAAATAGAAAATAATCTAATAGAATAGAAATGAAACGAATTGAGAAGAATCGAATCGAAAAAAATCGAATCGAATTGCATCGAATCAAAAGAATTGAATCTAATGGAAGCAAAAAGAATAGAATGAATCGAATCGAATCGAATCGAAATGAATAGAATCGAGTCGAATCGAAAATAATCGAATCGAATCGAATTGAAAGGAATCGAATCGAAAATAATCGAATTGAAAGCAAGGAACTCGAATCGAAAATAATTGAATAGAAAAGAAATGAAACAAAATCTCGAATCGAAATGAAAATAATCAAAACGAATTGAAAAAAATCTAATCTAATCGGAAAGAATCAAATCGAATCAAATCGAAAAGCATCGAATCGCCTCGAAAGGATTCAAAAAGAATGGAAATCGAATCAAAAAGAAAAGAATCGATAAGAAATGAATCCAAAACTATAGAATTGAAACGAAAATAATCAAATCGAAACGAATCGAAAAAAAATGGAATCGAATCAAAAAGAATCGAATCAAAAAGGATGGAATTGAATCGAAACGAAAATAATCATATCGAATTGAATCGAAAAGAATGGAATCGAATTGAATCAAAAAGAATTGATTCGAATAGAATTGAATAGACTTGAAAAGACTCGAATAGAATAGAATCGAAAAGAATTGAATCGAATCAAATCGAATCGAATGGAATTGGAAGGAAACAGTGAATCAAAAAGAATCGAATCAATAAAATCGAATCGAATCGAATCGAATTCAAAACAATTGAGTGGAAAAGAATCGAATCGAATTGAAAAGAATCAAAAGGCATCGAATCTAATCGAATCAAAAAGAATCGAATCTAATCGAATAGAAAAAATCAAAGAGAATCCAAAAGGATCGAATTGAATCGAAACGAAAATAATCGAATTGAATCGAAAAGAATCGAATCGAATTCAATAAAAAAGAATCGAATAGAATCAAAAAGAATCGAATTGAATAGAATCAAAAACAATCCAATCGATTTGAATCAAATTGAATCGAATAAAAAAGAATCAAATTGAATCGAATAGAATCGTATCAAAAAGAATCAAATCGAAAATATCGAAATGAATCGAATAGAATCAAAAAGAATAGAATCGAATAGATTGAATAGAATAGAAAAGAATCGAATCTAAGCGAATCAAAAAGAATCGAATCAAAGAAAATCGAAAAGAATTGAATAGAATCGAAAAAAATAATAGAATCGAATTGAATTGAAAAGAATCAAATCGAATTGAATAGAAAAGAATCGAATCGAAAAGAATAGAATTGAATCGAATAGAATAGTATCAAAAAGATTCGAATCAAATTGAATGGAATGGAATCGAAAAGAATCGAATTGAATCGAATAGAATTGAATCGAAAAGAATCGAATCGAAAACAATTGAATAAAAGCGAATAGAAGAGAATAAAAAAGAATCTAATCAAATTGAATGGAATCGAATCGAAAAAATCGAATTGATCGAATAGAATAGAATCAAAAACAATCGAAACGAAAAAATCGAATCGAATCGAATTGAATCGAAAAGAACTGAATTGAAAAGAATCGAATCGAATCAAAAATAATCGAATTGAATCAAATAGAAAAGAATCTAATCGATTCTACTCGAATCGAATCGAAAAGAATTGAATCAAAAAATCGAATTGAATTGCATTGAATCAAAAGAATCGAATAGAATGGAAGCGAAAAGAATCGAATGAATTGAATCGAATTTAATCGAAAAGAATTGAATCGAATCTAATTGAAAAGAATCGAATGGAATCGAATTGAAAAGAATAGAAAGGAATCAAATCGAATTGAATTGAAAAGAATCGAATGAAATCGAATTGAAAAGAGTAAAGAAGAATCAAATCTAATTGAATCAGAAAGAATCGAATCTAATAGAATCGGAAAGAATCGAATCTAATCGAATCGAAAAGAATCGAATCGAAGAGAATCGAAATGAATCGATTCGAATCAAAATGAAAAAAATGAATCGAATCGAATTGATAAGAATCGAATCGAATTGAATCAAATAGAATCAAATTGAATAGAAAAGAATCGAATAGAATAAAAAAGAATCGAATCGAATAGAATGGAATCAAATCGAAAAAAATCAAATTGAAATGAATATAATCGAAACAAAAAGAATCGAATCGAAAATATCGAATCGAATCAAATCGAAAAGGATCGAATCGAATCAAATCGAATCAAAAAGAATCGAATCGAGTCGAATCAATTAGGAAAGAAAGGAATTCGTATCGAATAGAAACGAAACAAAATGTATCGTATCGCAACGAAATAATCGAATCGAATCGAAAAAATCGAATTGAATCAAATCGAATCGAAAAGAATTGATTCAAAAAGAATCTAAAAGAATCGAATCGAATCAAATAGAAAAGAATCTAATCGATTCGAATCGAATCAAAGAATTGAATGGAAAAAATCGAATCTAATCACATCAAATCAAAATAATCGAATCGAATGGAAGCGAAAAGTATCGAATGAATAGAATCAAAACGAAAAGAATCGAATCATATCAAATCGATTCGAAAAGAATTGAAAAGAATCTAATCGAACCGAATCGAAAGGAATCGAATCTTATTGAATCTAATCGAAAAGAATAGAATCGAAAAGAATTGAATCCAATCAAATAAATCAAATCAAACTGAAACGAATATAATCGAATCGAATCAAAGAGAATTGTAAGGAATCAAATCGAATTGAAAAGAAAATAATCTAATCTAATTGAATCGAAAGATCAAATCGAAGTGAATCAAAAAGAATTTCATCGAATCGAAAAGAATGGAATCGAATCAAATCAAAAGAATAGAAAAGAATCGAATCAAATCAAATGGAATCACATCGAAAAGAATCGATTTGAATCTAATAGATTCGAATAGAAAAGAATTGAATCGAATTGAAAAGAATCGAAAAGAATCGAATGTATTTGAATAAAAAAGAATCAAATCTAATCAAATCAAAAGGAATCGAATCGAATCAAATCGAATTGAAAAAATGGAATAGAATCGAAAAGAATCAAAACGAATCAAATCGAAGAGAATTGATTCGAATGGAAATGAAAAATTGTATCAAATCAAAACGAAAAGAATCAAATCGAATCGAAGCGAAAAAAACTGAATCAAATCGAATCCAAAAGAATCGAATCGACTCGAAGTGATTCGAAGAGAATGGAATTCGAATAAAAAAGAATCGATAAGAATTGAATCAAAACTATCGAATCGAAACAAAAATAATCGAATCGAATCGAACAAAAAACAATCGAATCAAAAAGGATCGAATCGAATCAAATCGAAACTAAAAGAATCGAATGGAATCGAAACGAAAATAATCAAATCGAAAAGAATCGAATCGAATTGAATTGAAAAGAATCAGAAAGCACCAAATCTAAGCGAATCGAAAAGAATCGAATCGAAGAGAATCCAAAAGTATTGAATGGAAATGAAAAGAAAATAATCGAATAGAATCGAATCGTATTGATAATAATCGAATCGAATTGAATAAAAAATAATCAAATCGAAAACAATCGAATCAAAACGAATAGAATCAAACTGAATCGAATCGAATCGAAACGAACCAAATCGAATCGAATCGAATCGAATCGAAAAGAATCAAATTAAATCAAACTGCATAGAAAAGAATCGAATAGAGTCGAATCTAAAAGAATCGAATCAAATCAAATTGAAAAGAATTGTATCGATCAAAACGAAAAGAATCAAATCGAATCGATAGAAAAGAATCGAATCGATTCGAATCGAATGAATCGAAAAGAATCTAATCGAATCAAATCGAAAAGCAAATTGAAATGAAGAGAATCGAATCGAATGAAAAGAATCGAATCGATTCGAATCAAATCGAATCGAAAGAATTGAATCGAATCGAATTGAATGGAAAAAAGAATCAAATCGAAAAGAAGAGAATTGAAATGAAAAGAATTGATTTGATTAGAAAAGAATCGAACCGATTCGAATCGAATAGAATCGAAAGAATCGAATCAAATCGAATTGAATTGAATCAAAAAGAATCAAAAAAATTCGAATCGAATCAAATAGAAAAGAATCAAATCGAAAAGAATCGAATCGAAACGAATAGAATCAAACCGAATTGAATCAAACAGAAAAGAATCGAATCGAATCGAAAAGAATCGAATCGAATGGATTAGAAAAAATCGAGTCTCACCGAATCAAAAGAATAGAATCGAATGCAATTGAAAAGAATAGAATGCCATCAAAACGAATCGAGTCAAAAAGAATTGAATCGAATCGAATCGAAAAGAATCGAATCGACTCGAATTGATTCGAAAAGAATGGAATTCGAATCAAAAAGAAAAGAATCGATAAGAAATAAACCAAAAACTATTGAATCGAAACGAAAATAATCAATCGAAACGAATCGAAAAAATCGAATCGAATCGAATTGAATCGGAAAGAATCGAATCAAAAAGGATCAAATCGAATCAAATCGAAATGAAAAGAATTGAATCGGATAGAAACGAAAATAATCAAATCAAATGGAATCGAAAAGAATCGAATCGAATTGAATTGAAAAGAATAAAAAAGCACCAAATCTAAGCAAATCGAAAAGACTCGAATCAAAGAGAATCAAAAAGTATTGAATGGAAATGAAAAGAAAATAATCAATTCGAATTGTATTGAAAATAGTCAAATCGAATTGAATCAAAAATTATCAAATCGAAAACAATCGAATCGAAATGAATAGAATCAAACCGAATCAAATCAAATCGAAAAGAATCGAATCCAGTCGCATCAAAAAGAACCGAATTGAATCGAATCGAATCGAAAACAATCAAATTGAAAAGAATCAAATAAAATCGAACTACATCGAAAAGAATTGAATCGAATCGAATCTAAAAGAATCAAATCGAATTGAAAAGAATTATATCGAATCAAATCGAAAAGAATCAAATCGAATTGAATCGAATCGAATCGAAAAGAATCAAATCGATTCTAATCGATAGAAAAGAACAAATCGATTCGAAACGAACTGAATCGAAAAGAATCGAATCGAAAAGAATCTAATCAAATCAAATTGAAAAGAAGCCAATTGAAGAGAATCGAATCGAATCGAAAAGAATCATATCGATTCAAATCGAATCAAAAGAATCGAATCGAATCGAATCGAATGGAAAATAATCGAATCGAAAAGAAGCGAATTGAAATGAAAAGAATCAAATCGAAGAGAAAAGGATCGAATCAAATTGAAAGAATCGAATCGAATCAAATTGAATCGAAAAGAAGCAAAAGGAATCGAATCGAATCAAATAGAAAAGAATCAAATAGAAAAGAATCAAATCGAAACGAATAGAATCAAACTGAATCGATCAAATAGAAAAGAATTGAATCAAATAGAATCGAAATGAATCAAATTGAATCGAAAAGAATAGAATCGAATCAAATTGAAAAGAATTATCGAATTGAAAAGAATGATAATGAAACGAAAAGAATCAAATCGAAATGAAAGAATCAAATCGAATCGAAAAGTATCGAATCGAATCAAAAGAATCGAATCAAAAAGAATCGAATCGAAACGAAAGAATCGAATCGAATCAAAAAGCATCAAATCGAATCATATCAAAAAGAATCAAATAAAAAAACGAATAGAATCTAATCGAATCAAAATGAATCGAATTGAATCAAAAAGAATTGAATCGAATCGAATAAAAAAGAATCGTATTGAGGGATCCCTTGGTGGCGCAGTGGTTTAGCGCCTGCCTTTGGCCCAGGGCACGATCCTGGAGACCCGGGATCGAATCCCACGTCAGGGTCCCGGTACATGGAGCCTGCTTCTCCCTCTGCCTATGTCTCTGCCTCTCTCTCTCTGTGTGACTATCATAAATAAATAAAAAAAATAAAAACAAAGAATAGTATCGAATCGAATCAAAAAGAATTGAATTGAATCAAATAGAAAAGAATCGAATGGAATGGATTCCTAAAAATTGTATTCGAATCGAATAGAATTGAAATGAATCGAATGGAATCGAATCCAAAAGAGTCGAATCGAATCGAATAGAATCGAATCGAAACAAAAAGAATCGAATCGAATCGAAAAGAAATGAATCGAATCGAAAACAATTGAATCGAAAAAATCGAGTCGAAATGAATCGAAACGAATCGAAATCAGATCGAATGGAAAAGAATCAAATCAAAAAATATCGAATAGAATCGAATAGAATCGAAAAGAATCGAATGGAATCGAATAGAAAAGGATCAATTTGAATCGAAATGAAAGAATCGTATCAAATCGAATCGAAAAGAATCGAATCGAATCGAATGGAAAAGAATCGAATAGAATAAAATCGAATAGAATTGAAATGAATGGAATGGAATAAAAAATAATTGAATCGAATGGAATCGAAAAGAATCTATTCAAATCGACAAGAAAAGAATCGTATCAAATCGAATCGAATCGAAAAGAATCGAATCAAATCGAACCGAATCGAAACGAATTGAATCGAATTGAAAAGAATCGAATCAAATTTAATGGAATCGAAAGAATCGAATTGAATTGAATCGAATCGAAAAGAATCGAAAAAAACGAATCAGATCGAAATAAAAAATCGATTTGAATCGAAACGAATAGAGTCGAATCGAAAACAATGCAATCGAAAAGAATCAAATCGAAAAGAATTGAATAGAAACGAAAAGAATCGAATCGAATTGAATGAAAAGAATTGAATCAAATCGAAAAGAATCGATTTGAAAAGAATCGAATCGAATCGAATCGAAAAGAATCAAAAAGAGTCGAAAAGAATCGAATCGAATTGAATCGAGAAGAATCAAATAGAAAAGAACAGAATCGAATCGAATAAAAAATAATCGAGTCGAAAAGAATTGAATCTATTCGAATAGAAAAGAATCGTATCAAATTGAATAAAAAAGAATCGAATCTAATCGAAGAGAATCAAATCGAATCGAAAAGAATCTAATTGAATCAAAGAGAATTGAAAAGAGTAGAATTCAATCGAATCTAAAAGAATCGAATTGAATCGAATCAAAAGAATCGAATCGAAAAGAATCGAATCATATCGAAAAGAATCGAATCGAATCGAAAAGAATCGTATTGAATTAATCGAAAAAATTGAATAGAATCCAATAGAATAAAAAAAGATCTAATCGAACCGAATCGAAAAGAATCGATTCGAATCAAAATAAAAATAATCCTATTGAATAGAATCGAAAATAATCAAATCGAAAAGAATCAAATCGAATTGAAAAGAATCCAATTGAATCAAATCAAATTGAAAAGAATCGAATCAAATTGAAAAGAATCGAATGGATTGAATTGAAAAGAATCAAAAAGAATTGAATCTAATCGAATTGAAAAGAATAGAATCTAATCAAATCAGAAAGAATCGAATCGAAGAGAATCGAAAAGAATCAAAAAGAATCAAAATGAAAAAAACGAATTAAATCAAATCAATAAGAATCGAATCGAATTGAATCAAATAGAATCAAACTGAATAGGAAAGAATCGAATTGAATCGAAAAGAATCGAATCGAATAGAATGGAAACAAATCGAAAAGAATCAAATTGAATTGAATAAAATCGAACCAAAAAGAATCGAATCGAAAATATCGAATCGAATCGAAAAGGATCGAATCGAATCGAAAAGAATCGAATCGACTCGAATCAATTAGGAAAGAAAGGAATAGGTATCGAATAGAAACGAAACAAAAACTATCGTATTGAAACAAAAATAAAATCAAATCGAAAAGAATTGAATCAAATGGAATCAAATAGAAAAAATCTAATCGATTCGAATCAAATCAAATCGAGAAGAATCGAATCGAAAAAAATCAAATGTAATCGCATCGAATCAAAATAATCGAATCGAATGGAAGTGAAAAGAATTGAATAGAATCAAATCAAATCAAATTAAATCGATCGAAAAGAATCGAATCGAAGAGAATCGAAAAGTATTAAATTGAAATGAAAAGAAAATAATCGAATCAAATCAAATCGAATTGAAAATAATCGAATCGAATTGAATCAAAAATTATCAAATCAAAAACAATCGAATAGAAAAGAATAGAATCAAACCGAATCGAATCTAATCGAAAATAATCGAATCGAAACGAACTGAATCGAATCGAATCGAATCGAAAAGAATGAAATCGATTCTAATCTATAGAAAAGATTTGAATCGATTCGAATCAAACTGAATCGAAAACAATCTAATTGAAAAGAAACTAATCGAATCAAATCGAAAAGAAGCGAATTGAAATGAAGAGAATCGAATCAAAAACAATCGAATCGATTAGAATCAAATTGAATCGAAAGAATCGAATCGAAAAGAAGCGAATTGAAATGAAAAGAATCGAAACGAATAGAAAAGAATCAAATCGATTCGAATCGAATCGAAAGAATCGAATCGAATTGAATCGAAAAGAATTGAATCGAATCAAAAAGAATCGAATTAGGGATCCCTGGGTGGCGCAGCGGTTTGGCGCCTGCCTTTGGCCCAGGGCGCGATCCTGGAGACCCGGGATCGAGTCCCACATCGGGCTCCTGGTGCATGGAGCCTGCTTCTCCCTCTGCCTGTGTCTCTGCCTCTCTCTCTCTCTCTGTGACTATCATACAAAAAAGAATCGAATTGAATCGAATTGAAAAAAATCATAAAGAATCAAATCGAAAAGAATTGAATTGAAACAAAAAGAATCGAATTCCATGTAATGAAATGATTCGAATTGAAAAGAATCGAATCGAAACAAAAGAATCGAATCGAATCGACATGAATCAAAAAGAATCTAATCAAAACGAATCGAAAAGAAACAAATCAAATAGAATCTAAAAGAATCGAATCGAATCAAATCGAAAAAAATCGAATAGAATTGAATAGAATCGAAAAGAATCAAAACGAATCGAACCGAAGAGAATCGATTTGAATCAAAATAAAAAGAATCATATCAAATCGAATCGAAAAGAATCAAATCAAATAGAATCGAAAGAATTGAATCAAATCTAAAACAATCGAATCGAATCGAAAAGAATCGAATTGAATGGAATCGAATTGAAAAGAATAGAATAGAATCGAATTGAAAGAAATCGAATAGAATCAAATCAAATAAAAAAGAATCGAATCGAATTGATCCTAACCAAAATAATCGAATTGAATCGACTTGAATCGAAAAAAATCAAATCGAAAAGAATCTAATCTAAACGAAAATAATCGAAATGAATAGAATCGAAAAGAATCGAATTGAATCAAATCGAAAAGAATCGAATGGAATCCAATCGAAAAGAATCAAATTGATTCGAATCGAAAAAAATTGAATCCAATCGAAAAGAATCTAATTGAATCGAATCGAAAAGAATCGAATTGAATCAAAACGAATCGATTCGAATGGAATAGAATATAGAATAGAATAGAATCGAAAAGAATCAAATCGAATCTAAAAGAATCGAATCGAAATGAAAAACAGCGAATCGAATTGATCGAAAAGAATACAATTGAATCAAATCGAAAAGACTCAAATCCAATCGAATCGAAAAGAATCGAATCAAAACAAAAAGAATCGAATCAAATCAAATTGAAAAGAATCGATTGGAATTGAATCGAAAAGAATCGAATTGAATCGAAGACAAGCAAATCTAATCGAATCGAAAAGAATCGAATTAAAACGAATCGATTTGAAATGAAAAGAATCGAATAGAGTCGAATTGAATTGAAGGCAAAGAATCGAATCGATTCAAAAAGAATTTAATCGATAAGAATCGAACCGAAACAAAAAGAATCGAATCAAATCAAAAAGAATCGAATTGAATCGAATCGAAAAAAATGGAATCATATCGAATCGAATCGAAAAGGGTCTAATCGTATTAAATCGAATCGAAAATAATCTAATTGAATAGAATAGTAAAGAATCGAATCGAATTGAAAACAATTTAATCGAGTCGAATCAAATTGAGAAGAATCGAATTGAAAAGAATCGAATCGAAATGAAAAGAATTGAATCGAATCGAAAAGAATCGAATGGAATCGAAAAGAATTGAATCGAATTGAATCGAAAAGAACCGAATCGAACTGAAAAGAATTGAAATGAATCGAATCAGATCGAATGGAAAAGAATTGAATCGCATCGAAAAGAATCGAATCAAATCGAATTGAAGAGAATTGATTTGAGTCGAAATGAAAAGAATCGTATCGAATCGAATCGAAAGGAATCGAATTGAAACAAAACAATCGAATCGAATCGAAAAGAATCGAATTGAAAGGAATCGAATCGAAAAGAATCGAATCTAATCGACTAGAAAGCAATCGAATCGAATCGAATTGAATGGAAAAGAATCGAATCGAAAAGAATCGAATCGAATCGAAAACAATCGAATCGAATCAAAAGAATTGAACAGATTTGAATCAAAAAGAATTGAATAGATTCGAATCAAAAAGAATCGAATCGAATCCAATTGAAAAGAATCATAAAGAATCGAATCAAAAAGAATCGAATCAAAAAGAATCAAAGCGAATCGAATCAGATCGAATGGAAAAGAATCATATCGAATTGAAAGATTCAATTTGAATCGAATTGAATCGAAAAGAATTGAATCGAATCGAAAAGAATCGAATCGAAGAGAATCGAATCTAATAGAATCGAATTGAACCGAAAAGAAACGAATCGAATTGAATCGAAAAGAATCGAATCGAATCGAAAAGAATCGAATTGAAAAAATCGATTAGAATCGAATCGAATCGAGGAGGAGCAAGATGGCGGAGGAGTAGGGTCTCCAAATCACCTGTCTCCACCAAACTACCTAGAAAACCTTCAAATTATCCTGAAAATCTATGAATTCGGCCTGAGATTTAAAGAGAGACCAGCTGGAATGCAACAGTGAGAAGAGTTCACGCTTCTATCAAGGTAGGAAGACGGGGAAAAAGAAATAAAGAAACAAAGGCCTCCGAGGGGGAGGGACCCCGCGAGGAGCCGGGCTGAGGCCGGGGCGAGTGTCCCCAGGACAGGAGAGCCCCGTCCCGGAGGAGCAGGAGCTGCACCGACCTTCCCGGGGGAAAGGGGCTCGCGGGGAGTTGGAGCAGGACCCAGGAGGGCGGGGATGCCCTCGGGCTCCCCGGGACAGTAACAGCAACTGCGCGCCCAGGAGAGTGCGCGGAGCTCCCTAAGGGCTGCAGCGCGCACGGCGGGACCCGTGGGGACCCGGAGCAACTCGGAGGGGCTCGGGCAGAGGAAGAGGCTCCGTGCACAGGGGACTGCGCGGTTCCAGGAGCAGCTCGGAGGGGCTCGGGCGGCGGCTCCGCAGAGGGGGTTGCGCGGCCCAGGAGCGCGAATCCACCAGCGCAGGCTCCGGAGCACAGGGCGCCGGGACACAGCCCAGGATCCGGCCTCCCCCGGGACAGGCAGAGGCCGGGAGGGCCCAGGACAGCAAGGACGCTCCTGCCCCGAGCTGAGCAGAGCAGCGGCCCCGCCCCGGAGCCTCCAGGCCCTGCAGACGGAGTTCCTGCCGGAGCTGAATCCAGGTTTCCAGAGCTGCCCCGCCAATGGGGCTGTTCCTCCTGCGGCCTCACGGGGTAAACAACCCCCACTGAGCCCTGCACCAGGCAGGGGCACAGCAGCTCCCCCAACTGCTAACACCTGAAAATCAGCACAACAGGCCCCTCCCCCAGAACACCAGCTAGACTGACAACTTCCAGGAGAAGCCAAGGGACTTAAAGTCCACAGAATCAGAAGATACTCCCCGGTGGTTCTTTTTTTTTGGGGGGGGGGGTTGTTTGTTTTTTTTTTTGTTTGTTTGTTTTTTTTTGTTTTGTTTTGCTTTTTGATTTGTTTCCTTCCCCCACCCCCCCTTTTTTTTTCTCCTTTCTTTTTCTTTCTCTTTTTCTTCTTTTTTTTCTTTCGTTTTTTTTTCTCTTCCCTTTTTTTTTCTCTTTCTCTTTTCTTTCCTTCTTTCTCTCCTCTCTTTTTCTCTTTTTCTCAATACAACTTGCTTTTGGCCACTCTGCACTGAGCAAAATGACTAGAAGGAAAACCTCACCTCAAAAGAAAGAATCAGAAACAGTCCTCTCTCCCACAGAGTTACAAAATCTGGATTACAATTCAATGTCAGAAAGCCAATTCAGAAGCACTATTATACAGCTACTGGTGGCTCTAGAAAAAAGTATAAAGGACTCAAGAGACTTCATGACTGCAGAATTTAGAGCTAATCAGGCAGAAATTAAAAATCAATTGAATGAGATGCAATCCAAACTAGAAGTCCTAACGACGAGGGTTAATGAGGTGGAAGAACGAGTGAGTGACATAGAAGACAAGTTGATAGCAAAGAGGGAAACTGAGGAAAAAAGAGACAAACAATTAAAAGACCATGAAGATAGATTAAGGGAAATAAACGACAGCCTAAGGAAGAAAAACCTACGTTTAATTGGGGTTCCCGAGGGTGCCGAAAGGGACAGAGGGCCAGAATATTTATTTGAACAAATTCTAGCTGAAAACTTTCCTAATCTGGGAAGGGAAACAGGCATTCAGATCCAGGAAATAGAGAGATCCCCCCTAAAATCAATAAAAACCGTTCAACACCTCGACATTTAATTGTGAAGCTTGCAAATTCCAAAGATAAGGAGAAGATCCTTAAAGCAGCAAGAGACAAGAAATCCCTGACTTTTATGGGGAGGAGTATTAGGGTAACAGCAGACCTCTCCACAGAGACCTGGCAGGCCAGAAAGGGCTGGCAGGATATATTCAGGGTCCTAAATGAGAAGAACATGCAACCAAGAATACTTTATCCAGCAAGGCTCTCATTCAAAATGGAAGGAGAGATAAAGAGCTTCCAAGACAGGCAGCAACTAAAAGAATATGTGACCTCCAAACCAGCTCTGCAGGAAATTTTAAGGGGGACTCTTAAAAATCCCCTTTAAGAAGAAGTTCAGTGGAACAGTCCACAAAAACAAAGACTGAATAGATATCATGATGACACTAAACTCATATCTCTCAATAGTAACTCTGAATGTGAACGGGCTTAATGACCCCATCAAAAGGCGCAGGGTTTCAGACTGGATAAAAAAGCAGGACCCATCTATTTGCTGTCTACAAGAGACTCATTTTAGACAGAAGGACACCTACAGCCTGAAAATAAAAGGTTGGAGAACCATTTACCATTCGAATGGTCCTCAAAAGAAAGCAGGGGTAGCCATCCTTATATCAGATAAACTAAAATTTACCCCAAAGACTGTAGTGAGAGATGAAGAGGGACACTATATCATACTTAAAGGATCTATTCAACAAGAGGACTTAACAATCCTCAATATATATGCTCCGAATGTGGGAGCTGCCAAATATATAAATCAATTATTAACCAAAGTGAAGAAATACTTAGATAATAATACACTTATACTTGGTGACTTCAATCTAGCTCTTTCTATACTCGATAGGTCTTCTAAGCACAAAATCTCCAAAGAAACGAGAGCTTTAAATGATACACTGGACCAGATGGATTTCACAGATATCTACAGAACTTTACATCCAAACTCAACTGAATACACATTCTTCTCAAGCGCACATGGAACTTTCTCCAGAATAGAACACATATTGGGACACAAATCGGGTCTGAACCGATACCAAAGGATTGGGATTGTCCCCTGCATATTCTCTGACCATAATGCCTTGAAATTAGAACTAAATCACAACAAGAAGTTTGGAAGGACCTCAACACGTGGAGGTTAAGGACCATCCTGCTAAAAGATAAAAGGGTCAACCAGGAAATTAAGGAAGAATTAAAAAGATTCATGGAAACTAATGAGAATGAAGATACAACCGTTCAAAATCTTTGGGATGCAGCAAAAGCAGTCCTAAGGGGGAAATACATCGAATACAAGCATCCATTCAAAAACTGGAAAGAACTCAAATACAAAAGCTAACCTTACACATAAAGGAGCTAGAGAAAAAACAGCAAATAGATCCTACACCCAAGAGAAGAAGGGAGTTAATAAAGATTCGAGCAGAACTCAACGAAATCGAGACCAGAAGAACTGTGGAACAGATCAACAGAGCCAGGAGGTGGTTCTTTGAAAGAATTAATAAGATAGATAAACCATTAACCAGCCTTATTAAAAAGAAGAGAGAGAAGACTCAAATTAATAAAATCATGAATGAGAAAGGAGAGATCACTACCAACACCAAGGAAATACAAACGATTTTAAAAACATATTATGAACAGCTATACGCCAATAAATTAGGCAATCTAGAAGAAATGGACGCATTCCTGGAAAGCCACAAACTACCAAAACTGGAACAGGAAGAAATAGAAAACCTGAACAGGCCAATAACCAGAGAGGAAATTGAAGCAGTCATCAAAAACCTCCCAAGACACAAGAGTCCAGGGCCAGATGGCTTCCCAGGGGAATTTTATCAAACGTTTAAAGAAGAAATCATACCTATTCTCCTAAAGCTGTTTGGAAAGATAGAAAGAGATGGAGTACTTCCAAATTCGTTCTATGAAGCCAGCATCACCTTAATTCCAAAGCCAAAGACCCCACCAAAAAGGAGAATTACAGACCAATATCCCTGATGAACATGGATGCAAAAATTCTCAACAAGATACTGGCCAATAGGATCCAACAGTACATTAAGAAAATTATTCACCATGACCAAGTAGGATTTATCCCTGGGACACAAGGCTGGTTCAACATCCGTAAAACAATCAATGTGATTCATCATATCAGCAAGAGAAAAACCAAGAACCATATGATCCTCTCATTGGATGCAGAGAAAGCATTTGACAAAATACAGCATCCATTCCTGATCAAAACTCTTCAGAGTGTAGGGATAGAGGGAACATTCCTCGACATCTTAAAAGCCATCTATGAAAAGCCCACAGCAAATATCATTCTCAATGGGGAAGCACTAGGAGCCTTTCCCCTAAGATCAGGAACAAGACAGGGATGTCCACTCTCACCACTGCTGTTCAACATAGTACTGGAAGTCCTAGCCTCAGCAATCAGACAGCAAAAAGACATTAAAGGCATTCAAATTGGCAAAGAAGAAGTCAAACTCTCCCTCTTCGCCGATGACATGATACTCTACATAGAAAACCCAAAAGTCTCCACCCCAAGATTGCTAGAACTCATACAGCAATTCGGTAGCGTGGCAGGATACAAAATCAATGCCCAGAAGTCAGTGGCATTTCTATACACTAACAATGAGACTGAAGAAAGAGAAATTAAGGAGTCAATCCCATTTACAATTGCACCCAAAAGCATAAGATACCTAGGAATAAACCTAACCAAAGATGTAAAGGATCTATACCCTCAAAACTATAGAACACTTCTGAAAGAAATTGAGGAGGACACAAAGAGATGGAAAAATATTCCATGCTCATGGATTGGCAGAATTAATATTGTGAAAATGTCAATGTTACCCAGGGCAATATACACGTTTAATGCAATCCCTATCAAAATACCATGGACTTTCTTCAGAGAGTTAGAACAAATTATTTTAAGATTTGTGTGGAATCAGAAAAGACCCCGAATAGCCAGGGGAATTTTAAAAAAGAAAACCATATCTGGGGGCATCACAATGCCAGATTTCATGTTGTACTACAAAGCTGTGGTCATCAAGACAGTGTGGTAATGGCACAAAAACAGACACATAGATCAGTGGAACAGAATAGAGAATCCAGAAGTGGACCCTGAACTTTATGGGCAACTAATATTCGATAAAGGAGGAAAGACTATCCATTGGAAGAAAGACAGTCTCTTCAATAAATGGTGCTGGGAAAATTGGACATCCACATGCAGAAGAATGAAACTAGACCACTCTCTTTCACCATACACGAAGATAAACTCAAAATGGATGAAAGATCTAAATGTGAGACAAGATTCCATCAAAATCCTAGAGAAGAACACAGGCAACACCCTTTTTGAACTCGGCCATAGTAACTTCTTGCAAGATACATCCATGAAGGCAAAAGAAACAAAAGCAAAAATGAACTATTGGGACTTCATCAAGATAAGAAGCTTTTGCACAGCAAAGGATACAGTCAACAAAACTCAAAGACAACCTACAGAATGGGAGAAGATATTTGCAAATGACATATCAGATAAAGGGCTAGTTTCCAAGATCTATAAAGAACTTATTAAACTCAACACCAAAGAAACAAACAATCCAATCATGAAATGGGCAAAAGACATGAACAAAAATCTCACAGAGGAAGACATAGACATGGCCAACATGCACATGAGAAAATGTTCTGCATCACTTGCCATCAGGGAAATACAAATCAAAACTACAATGAGATACCACCTCACACCAGTGAGAATGGGGAAAATTAACAAGGCAGGAAACCACAAATGTTGGAGAGGATGCGGAGAAAAGGGAACCCTCTTACACTGTTGGTGGGAATGTGAACTGGTGCAGCCACTCTGGAAAACTGTGTGGAGGTTCCTCAAACAGTTAAAAATATACCTGCCCTACGACCCAGCAATTGCACTGTTGGGGATTTACCCCAAAGATACAAATGCAATGAAACGCCGGGACACCTGCACCCCGATGTTTATAGCAGCAATGGCCACGATAGCCAAACTGTGGAAGGAGCCTCGGTGTCCAACGAAAGATGAATGGATAAAGAAGATGTGGTTTATGTATACAATGGAATATTACTCAGCTATTAGAAATGACAAATACCCACCATTTGCTTCAACGTGGATGGAACTGGAGGGTATTATGCTGAGTGAAGTAAGTCAGTCGGAGAAGGACAAACATTATATGTTCTCATTCATTTGGGGAATATAAATAATAGTGAAAGGGAATATAAGGGAAGGGAGAAGAAATGTGTGGGAAATATCAGAAAGGGAGACAGAACGTAAAGACTGCTAACTCTGGGAAACGAACTAGGGGTGGTAGAAGGGGAGGAGGGCGGGGGGTGGGAGTGAATGGGTGACGGGCACTGGGTGTTATTCTGAGTGTTAGTAAATTGAACACCAATAAAAAATAAATTTAAAAAAATGATGAAATTAAAAAAAAAAGAATCGAATCGAATCAAAAAGAATCGAATAGATTTGAATCGAAAAGAATCAAATCGAATTGAAGAGAATCGTAACGAATCGAATCGAAAAGAATCGAATTGAAAAGAAAAGAATCGATTCGAATATCATAGAATTGAAAAGAATCGAATCGATCGAATTGAAAAGAATTGAATCGAATCGAAAAGAATCGAATCGAAAAAAATCAAATTGAAACAAAAACAATCGAATCGAATCGAATCTAAAAAATTGTATTGAATCGGAACGAATCGAAAAGAATCGAATCGAAAAGAATCGAATCGAATCAAATCGAAACAAAAGAATCAAATCGAATAGAAACGAATCGGAAAGAATAGAATTGAAACGATTCGAAAAGAATCGAATCAAATCAATCAAAAAAATTGAATAGAATCGAATTGAAAAAAATCGAATAGAATCGAATAGAATCGAAAATAATCTAAATGAATCAAATGAAGAGAATCGATTCGAGTCGAAATGAAAAGAATCGTATCGAATCGAATCGAAAATAATCAAATCGAATCGAATCGAAAGAATTGAATCGAATTGAAAACAATTAAATCGAATCAAAAAGAATCGAATTGAATGGAATCGAATAGAAAAGAATCTAATAGAAATGAAAAGAACCGAATCAAATTTAATGGAATCGAAAAGAATCGAATCGAACCATATTGAATCCAAAAGAATCGAATCGAAAAGATTAGAATCGAATCGAAAAGAATCCAATCTTATCGAATCGACTTGAAAAGAATCCAATCGTATCGAATCGAATGCAAAAGAATCAAATTGAATAGAATAGAAAAGAATCGAATCGAATCAAATCGAAAACAATCGAATTGAGTCGACTCGAAAAGAATCAAATTGAATCCAATCAAAAAGAATCGAATCGAAATGAATCGAATCGAAATGAAAAGATTCGAATCGAAAAGAATCGAAAAGAATCGAATCGAAAGAATCGAATCGAAACAAAGAATCGAATCGAATGGAACCAAATCGAAAAGAATCAAATCCAAAGTATCGAATTGAATCGAAAAGAAACAAATCAAATCTAATCGAAAAATCGAATAGAATCAAATCGAATCAAAAAGAATCGAATGATTCGAAATGAATCGTGTAGAATCGAATCGAAGTGAAAAGAATTGAATCGAATCGAATTGAAAAGAATCGAATCGAATCAAAAAGAATCTAATCGAAACAAAAAGATTCGAATCAAATTGATCAAAAAGATCAAATTGAAAAGAATTGAATTGAATCAAATCGAATCGTATCGAATCAAAAAGAATCGAATCGAATCAAAAAGAAAAGAATCGTACTTAATTGAATCGTAAATAATCGAATAGAATTGAATCGAAAAGAATCAAATCGAATCAAATCGATTGAAAAGATCGAATCAAAAATATCAAAGAGAATCGAAATGAATCGAATCTAATAGTAAAGTTTCGTATAGAATCGAATTGAATCGAAAAGAATCCAATCGAACATAATCGAATCGAATTGAAAAGAATTGAATAGAAACGAAAAGAATCAAATCTAATCGATCGAAAAGATCAAATTGAATAGAATCGAATTGAATCGAATCAAAACGAAAAGAATCGAATCAAATCGTTTCGAATCAAAAAGAATCAAATCGAATTGAATCGAAAAGAATAGAATCGTATTTAATTGAATCGAAAAGAATCGAATCGAAATGAATCGATTCGAATCAAAATGAATCGAATCGAATCGAAAAGAATCGTATCGAATTGAACTGAATCGAAAAGAATCCAATCGAACATAATCGAATCAAATTGAAAAGAATCGAATCAAAAAAAATCAAATGGAAACGAAAAGAAAGGAATCGAATTGAATCGAAAAGAATCGGATGGTATCATTGAATCGAAAAGAATCGAATCATATCGAATTGAAATGAAAAGAATCAAATAGAATAAAACCGAAAAGAATCGAATCGAATCGAAAAGAATCGAATCGTATCGAATTGAATCGAAAAGAATCGAATCAAATACATTGAAAAGAATCAAAACGAATTGAAAAGAATCGATTCGAATCGAATCAAAAAGTATCAAATCGAAACAAATCGAATCGAATCGAAAAGAATCAAATTGAATAGCATCGAAACGAATCAAACGAATTGAAAAGAATCAAATTGAATAGCATAGAAATGAATCGAATCAAAATGAAAAGAATCAAATCGAATTGAATTGAAAAGAATCGAATCGTATCGATGGAATCGAAAAGAATCGAATCATATCGAATTGAACCGAAAAGATTTTAATCGAACACAATCGAAAAGAATCATATCGAATCAAATCGAATTGAATAGAAAAGAATCGATTCCAATCGAATTGAATTGAAAAGAATCGAATTGAACAGTACCGAATCGAATTGAAAAGAATAGAATCAAATAAAATCGAAAAGAATCTAATTGAAACGAAAAGAATCAAATCAAATCACATTGAAAAGAATCGAATTGAATTGAAACGAAAAGAATCAAATCGAAAAGAATCGAATCGAATTGAAAAGAATCGAATCGAAAAAATCGAATCGAAAAGAATCCAGTTGAGTTGAATCGAATCGAAAAGAATCTAATCGAATCGTATCGAATCGAAAAGAATAGAATCGAATCGAATCGAAAAGAATAGAATCGATTAGAAAAGATTCGTATCGAATTGAATCAAATCGAAAATAATCGAATCTAATCGAAAAACTCGAATCGAATCAAAAGGAATAGAATCGAAACGAAAGATTTGAATTGAATTGAATCAAATCGAAAGGAATCGAATCGAATCGAAAAAATCGAATCGAATCGAAAAGAATAGAATCGAATCGAATCAAAGAGAATCGAATCGAAAAGAATAGAATCGAATCGTATAGAAAAGAATCGAATCAATTCGAATGGAAAAGAATCGAATTGAATCGAATCAAATCAAAAAGACTCGAATCGATCAAATCGAAAAGAATTGAATCAAATCAAATTGAATCGAATAGAAAAGAATATATCAAATTGAAAAGAATCGAATAGATAAGAATCGAATTGAAAGAATAGAATCGAATTGATTCAAATCGAAAAGAATCGAATCAAATCAAACCCCTAACTCTAACCCCTAACCCCTAACCCTAACACTAAACCTATCCTAACCCTAACCCTTAACCCTAACCCTTAACCCTAACCCGAACACTAACCCTAAAGTTAAACCGTACCCTAACCATAACCCGTACCCTAACCCTAACAGTTACCCTAACACTAACCTGTACCCCAAACCTAACCAGTACACTAACCTGTACCCTAACCCGTACCCTAACCCGTACCCTAACCCTAAGCCTGTACCCTAACCTATACACTAACGCGTCCTCTAACCCTAACCCTAACCAGTACTCTAACACAAACTGGTACCCTAACCCGTACCCTAACCTGTACCCTAACCCGTATCCTAACCCTAACCCTAACATGTACCTATCCATAAACCTAATACTAACCCCTAACCCTAAACCTAACCCTAACACCTAACGCTAACCCTAAACCCTAACCCCTAACCCTAAACCAAAACCTAACCCTAACCCCTAAACCTAACCTTAACCCCTACCCCTAACCCTAATCCTAACCTGAACCCCTAACCACTAACCCTAAACCTAACCCTAACCCTTAACCATAACGCTTAACCCTAACCCTAACACTAACCCTAATCCTAACACTACCCAAACCCTAACCCTAACCCCTAACACTAACCTTAACCCCTAAACTTAACACTAACACTTACACTAACCCTAACACCTAACCCCTAACCCTAGCCCTAACTCCTAACACCTAACACCTAAACCTTAACACTAACCCTTAACCCTAATCCTACCCCTAACGCCTAACCCTTAACCCTAATCCTAACCCTAACCCTATCCCTAACCCTTAAACCTAACACTTAACCCTAACCTTAACCCTAAATCAAACCCTTACACTAAACCTAACCCTAACACTAACCCCTCAACCTAACCCTAACCCTAACAATAACCCTAACACTAACACTAACCCCTAACTCTAAACCTAACCCTAAACCTAACCTGAAACCTAACCCATACACTAACCCGTACCCTAACCCTAACACTCACCCGTAACGTAAACCGAATCCTAACCTGTACCCTAACTCTAACCCGTAGCCTAAACCTAACCCTAACCCGTACCCTAAACCTATCCCTATCCCGTACAGTAACCCTAACCCTAACCCTTACACTAACCCTAACCCGTACCCTAACCAAAACCCGTACCAATACCCTAACCCTAACCCGTACCCTAACCCTAAGCCATACCCAAACCCTACCTGTACCCTAACCCGTACACTAACCCTAACCTGTACACTAACCAGTACCCTAACCCTAAACCTAACCCTTTCCCTAACTCTAACTGCAACCCTTACTCTAACCGTAACCCGTACCCTAACCCTAATCCTAACCCTAAACCAGCCCCTAACCCTAACCTCTAACACTAACCCTAACCCTAACCCCTCACCCTAACACTAACCCTAAAACTAACCGTAACACTAACCCTAACTTTAACCCTAACCTAACCAAAAACCTAACCCACACACTAACCCGTAACCTAACCCTAAAACTAACCCATACACTAACCTTAACCCGTAACCTAAACCTGACCCGTACCATAACCCTAAACTATACCTTAAACCTAACCCTAACCCGTACCCTAACCCTAACCCTATCCTGTACCCTAACCCTAACCCTAACCCTAACCTGTAGCCTAACCGTAACACTAACCCTAACCCATACCGTAACCCATACCCTAACCCTAACCTGTACCTTAAACCTAATCTTTTTTTTTAATTTTTATTTATTTATGATAGAGAGAGAGAGAGAGAGAGGCAGAGACACAGGCAGAGGGAGAAGCAGGCTCCATGCACGGGAGCCCGACGTGGGATTCGATCCCGGGTCTCCAGGATCACGCCCTGGGCCAAAGGCAGGCGCCAAACCACTGCGCCACCCAGGGATCCCCTTAAACCTAATCTTACACGCACCCTAAAGCTAACCTGCACCCTAACCTTAACCCATACCCTAACCCTAACCCCTACCCTAACCCTAAACCGTTCCCATACACTAACCCGTACCCTAACCCGTATACTAACCCTAAACCTCACCCGTACCCTAACCATAACCCTAACCCTAATGCGAACCCTTAACCCCTAACCCTAACACTAACCCAAACCCCTATCCCTAAACCTAACCCTAACCCCTATCTCTAACCCTAACCCTAACCCTAAAAACAACCTCAACACCAAACCCAACTCCAACCATAAACATAACCCTTACTCCTAACTCCTAACCCTAATCCTAACCATAACCCAAACCCCTTACCCTTAACCCTAACCCTAACCCTTAACGCTAACCCTTATCACTAATGCTAACCCTAACCCTAACCCAAAACCTAAACCTAATTCCTAACCCTAACTGTAACCTAACCCTAACCCCTAACCCCTAACCCTAACCCTAACCCCTAACCCATAACCCCTAAACTAACCCTAACCCTTAACCCTAACCCTTAACCCTATTTCTAACCCTAACCCTAACCCGAAACCTAACCCTTAACCCTAAACCAAACCCCTAACCCCTAACCCTCACCCTAACCCTAACCCTTAACCCTACCTTTAACCCTAACCCTAACCCAAACCCTAACCCTTATCCCTACCCTTAACCCTATCCCTAGGGATCTCTGGGTGGCACAGCCGTTTGGCGCCTGCCTTTGGCCCGGGCGCGATCCTGGAGACCCGGGATCGAATCCCACATCAGGCTCCCATTGCATGGAGCCTGCTTCTCCCTCTGCCTGTGTCTCTGCCTCTCTCTCTCTCTCTCTCTCTCTGTGTGTGACTATCATAAATAAATTAAAGAAATTAAAAAAATACCCTAACCCTAACGATAACCGCGAACCCTAACCGTAACCCCAAAACTTAACCCTAACCCTAACAATACCTCTAAAACCTAACCCCTAACCCCTAACGCTATCCATAACCTTAACCTCAACACTTAACCCTAAACCTAACCCTAACCCTTACACTAACCCATACCCTAACCCTAACCGAACCCTAACCGTAACCCGTACCCTAACCCTAACCGGTACCCTAACCCTAAACCATACCCTAACCCCAACCCTAACCCGTACAATAACCCTAACCCGTATCCTAACCCTAACCCCTTACACTAACCCTAACACGTAACCTAAATCTAACCCTGACCCTAACTCAAACAATACCCTAACCCTAATCGTAACCCGTGCCCTAAACCTTACGCTAACCCCAACCTTAACGCTAACCCATACACTAACCCTAAATGGTACCCTAACACTAACCCTAACCCGTACTCTAATCCTAACCCTAAAACTAACCCTAACCCGTACCCTAAACCTATACCGTACCCTACCCAAACCCTAACCATAACCCGTACTCTAACACTAAAACTACCCCTAAACCTAACCCTAATCTAATCATAAACCTAACCCTATCTCTAAACCTTACCCTAACCTAACCCTAACCCTCACCCTAACCTTATCCCTAACACGTAAACTAACCCTAACCCTAACCCTAACCCTAACCCATAAACTAAACCTAACCCTAACACTACCCTAAACAGTACCGTAACCCTAAACCTAAAGTGTACCTTAACCCTAACCCTAAAACTAACCCTAAGCCGTACCCTAACCCTAACCCCCCAACCCTAACCCAAACCCAAACGCTAACTCCTAACCATAACCGTAACCCTAACCCTAAAACTAACCCTAACCCCTAAACCCTAACCCTAACCCTAATCCCTAATCCTAACCTGAACCCGAACCCCTAACCCTTAACCCTAACCCTAACCCTTAACCTAACCCTTAACCATAAACCTAACCCTAACCCTAACCCTAAACCTAACCCTAAGCTGTACCCTAACCCTAACCCAAACCCGTACCCTAACTCTAACACTAAATCTCCCGTACCCTAACCGTAACCCGTACCCTAACCCTAACCCTAATCCGTACCCTAACCCGTACCATAACCCTAAACCTAACCCGTACCCTAAACCTAACCATAAACCCAAACCTAACCTGAACCCTAACTCTAACCCGTACCCTAACGTTAAACTGTAACCTCACCTGTACCCTAACCTGTACCCTAACCCGTACCCAAACCCTAATCCTATCCATTCCCTAACCCGAACCCTAACACTAAACCGTACACTAACCCTTAACCGTACCCGTACCCTAACCTATAAACAAACCCATACCCTACCCCTAACCCTAACCTGAACCCGTACCCTAAACCTAACTCTAACCCCAACCCTAACCCTAACCCATTCCCTACCCCTAATCCTAAATGTATCCCATACCCTAACCCGAACCCTACCCTAACCCTAACCCTAACCCTAACCCTAAACCCTAACCCTACCCCTAACCCCAACCCTAACTGAAACCTAACCCTAACACTAACCCTAACCTTAACCTACCCTAATCCTAACCCTAACCCTAACCCGTAACCTAAACCTAACCCTAACCCTAACCCTAAACAGTACCCTAAACCTAACCCTAATCCGTAACCTAACCCAAACCCTAACACTAACCCTAAACCTAACCCTATCCTGTACCCTAACCCAAACCCTAACCGTTACCAGTACCCTAACCCATACATTAACCCGTACCGTAATCCATACCATATCTCTAAACCGTACCCTCACCCTAATCCGTAACCTAACCCAAATCTGTACCCTAAACCTAAGCCTAAAATGAACCCTAATCATAACCCTAACACTAACCCTAACCCGTAGCCTAACCCTAACCTGAACCCTAAACATAACCCGAACTCTAACTCTAACCCTAACCTGTACTCTAACCCTAACTGTAACTCTAACCTGTAACCTAACCCTAACCCTAACCCTAATGCTAAACAGTACCCTAAACCTAACCCTACCCCATACCCTAACCCTAAACCTAACCCTTAACCTAACCCTAAACCTAACCTTAACCCGTACCCTATTCCTAACCCAAACCCTAACGCTTACCCTAACCCTCAATTGTACCCTAACCCAAACTCGAACCCGTACCCTAACCCTAACCTTACCCCAACCCTAAACCTAACGAAACCCAATCCCTCATCCTAACCCTAACCCTAACCTACTCCTAACCTTAACTCTTACCCTATCCCTAACCCTAACCCGTAATCTATCCCTAAACCTAACCCTAAACCTAAACAGTACCCTAACATTAACCCTAACACATACCCTAACCCTAACCTTAACCATAAACCTAAACCTAAACCTAAGCCCTACCCTAACCCTAACACTAACACTAACCCATACCCTAATCCGTAACCTAACCCGTAACCTAACCCTAAACCTAACCCTAAGCCGTAGTCTACCCCTAACCCTGAACCTAACCCTAACCCTAACCTGAACCCTAACCCTAACCCTAACCCTAACCCTAACCCTAACCCTAACCCTAACCCTAACTCTAAGCTTAAACAGGACCCTAACCCTAACCCTAACCCGTAACCTAACCCAAACTTTACAGCATTGGAAGTCAGGTCGTTCCATGAATAAAGCTCTACTGCACCTAGAGACACAACCGTTGAAGCCTGCAGCTTGCCACTTGCGTCCCATGAGCGTCTGACAAACATGTCTAGTGAGGATGTTCGTAACTCCATCTGCAGGCAGAGTGGAACTGGGAAGGACCGCGTGTCAGCTCACCTCGCAGAAGGAAGTTCCCCAGAGAGACAGCTTTCAACTAGGTACTCAGGTTTGGAAGTTAGTATGTAGCTCCCTTCTGAGGGAGGAATTCCTCAGAAGTCGTTGGATTGGGCTAGGAGACACTTGTCTCTCACAAAACTTGTGTCCTGTATCGAACGACGTCCTTTCTAAGTGAAAGGTACAGGCGGACAGCATGTGGGAGGAACAAGGCATAAGCTCATCCAAAAGAGTGTGCATCACTTGGAGGCAGGTGTCCTGTAGTCGCGAATTGACAATGCAGACACTTGGTTCTAACTCCGCTACTGTCCCGCATAGAACGGAATGCTGTGGAAGTGATCCGTACAGTCCGTCAGATTGTGGGAGGTACAGGCCATAAGCTGAACTCTGAGAAGCGTGTATGCTTTGCAGGCAGATGTCTGCTAGCCACTCTTTTATGGGAGTTAGAACCCAGCTACAGTTTAATTGAACAAGGCTGTTGGAAATCGCTGTATTGAACTCAGTTACACGTGACTAAAAGCCTGAAACGTCTACATGCTTTTCACAACTTCTTCCAGCACCTAACATAAAGATGTTAGGACCTAAGTGTACAGGCAGTCAGGATGCGAGAGAGTCCTGCCCTCACCTCAACTCTCACAAGGAAGCATGTCTAGAAGCCAGCTTTCAACTAGCTGCATTCTTCTGGCCCTGAGAACTGTATTCTAACTCAGGAGGTTCCAAGAATACCACTCTACTCCACCTGGAGACACCTTCCAGGCCTGCATTATTCCACTCGCGTCTCACAAGCTTCTGACAAGCTTCTCTGGTGAAGACGTTGGAAACACATTCTGCAGGCAGTGTGGGCTGTGAGGGACTGCGTGTGAGCCCAACTCTCGGATGTAAGTTGCCGTTGGATGCAGGGCTCAATTAGCTAGTATGGAACTTAGTATGTAGCACCAGTCTAAGACAGGAATTACTAGGAAATCGCAGGATTGAGCTTGGAGGCACTACTCTTGTGGACCTCATCTGGACGAGGTGACTGGTTCCCACGTAGGACTCCCCTGGACCTGAAAACTTTGCTACACACTTTGGCCTCACCTGGCCCTGATGACTCTGGGCCCCACTGAAGCCTCAATCTGGACCTGGTGACTGTGGTCCCCACCTGGGTCTCACCTGGACATGGTGACTCTTGTTCCCACATGAACCACACCTGGACCTGGTGACTGTGGTGTTCTTCTAGCCTCACATTTACCTGGTGACTCCGGTCCTCACCAGGGCCTCACATGGATCTGGTGACTCTGGCCTGCAGGTTGGCCTCACCTGGAGCTGTGAGTGGGGTTGTCACCTGGGCCTCACCCATACCTGGTGACACAGGTCCCCACGTGGGCCTCACTTGGACCTGGTGAATCTGGTCCTGCCTGGTCCTCACCCGGACCTGGTGACTCTGGTCACCACCTGGGCCTCACCTGGACCTGGTAAATCCTGTCCCCATCTGGGCCTCACCCAGTCCTGGTGACTTTGTTCCCCACCTGGACCTGATTACTGTGAACTCCTTCTTTGCCTCACCTGGAACAGGTGACTCTGATCCTAACTGGGCCACACCCAGATCTGGTGACTCTGGTCCTCACCTGGGCATGATTGGGACCTGGTTACTCTGTTCCACACCTGTCCCTCACCTGGACATGATGACTCTGGAAAACCTCTGGGCCTCACTCTGAACTGGTGACTCTGGAACCCATCTTGATGTCACCTGGGCCAGGTGATTCCGGTACCCCTCTAGGCCTCAACCAGACCTGGTGACTCTGGTCCTAAACTGGGCCTCACCTGCACCTAGTGAATATGCACCCCACCTGGGCCTCATATGGACCTCGTGACTCTGGTCCCTACTTGGACATCATTGGGACATGGTTACTCCATTCCCCACTGGGACTCACCTGGATCTGGTAACTCTGGTCCTGACTTTGGCCTCTTCTGTACCTGGTGACTCTGGCCCCACCTGGGCCTCACCTGGAACTGGTGAATCTGATTCTCAGTATGGCATCACCTGACCTGTTGACTGTGGTTCCCACCGGGACCTCACCTGGACCTCATGTCTCTGGTCCCCACCTGGGCCTCACCTGGACCTGGTGTCTCTGGTACCCACCTGGGTAGCATCAGGACATGGTTTCACTCTTCCCTAACAGGGACCCATCTGGACCTGTTAACTCTGATCTACACCTGGGCCACAACTGGACATGGTGACACTGGTTCCCAACGGGGTCTCACCTGAACCTGGTGATTCTGATCCCCACCTGGGCCTCACTTCTAACTGGTGATTCTCGTTCCCACATGGTCCTCATGTGGACATAGTGGCTGCAGTGTTTCTAGCTTCTCATGGACCTGGTAACTCTGGTCCCAACCAGGGCCTCACCAGGTCCTGGTGAGTGTGGTTGCCACCTGCACCTCACCTGGACCTGGTGACTCTGGTCTGCACCTGAGACTACCCTGGATCTGGTGACTGTGGTCCCCACCTGGCCTCACATGGACCTGGTGACTCTGATCCCCATCTGGGCCTCACCTGTCCCTGTTGACCATGGTCCTCAACTGGGCATAATTGGGACCCAGTTACTGTGTTTCACAACTGGACCTCACCTGGACGAGGTGAGTCTGGTACCCCTCTGGGTTTCACCCTGCCAGGGTGACTGTGAACCCCACTTTGGCCTGAATTTGTCGTGCTGACTCTGGTTGCCACCTGCACCTCCCCTCGAACTGTTGACTCTGGTTCTTTCAAGTGCCTCCCCTGTACCTGGTGATCCTGGTTTCCATCTGGGTCTCACCTGGACCTGGAGACTCTTGTCACGACCTGGGACTCACCTGGACCTTGTTACTGTGTTCCACACCTGGGCCTCACGTAGACCTGTTGACCATGGTCCCCAGTTGGCCTCACATGGACCTGTTGCCTCTGGTTCCCCCTGAGCCTCACATGTACCTGGTATCTCTGGTCCACAACTTGGCCTCATCTGGACCTGGTGACTCTGGTCCGCACCTGGGCTCCACCTGGATCTGGTGATGCTGGTTCCCACCCGGACCTCTCCTGGACCTGCTGACTCTCTTTCCAACATGGACCTCCCCTGGATCTGGTGACTCTGGTCCTCAGTTTGGCCTCACTGGACCTGGTGACTCTCGTCCTGACTTTGATCTAACTCAGACCTGGTGAATCTTGTCCCCACCTAGGACTCACCCAGACCTGGTGACTCTTGTCCTCAGCTATGCCTCAATTCGACCTGATTAATCTGGTCCTCACGTGGGCCTCTCATGGACCTGGGACTCAGCTGGATATAGTGGCTCTGGTTCCCACATGGGGCTCACCTGATACTGGTGACTGTGGTCTCCTTCTATGCCTCATCAGGACCTGGTGACTCTGATCCCCATCTGGGCCTTGCATGGCCCTAGTGACTCTGGTCTCCAGCTAGGCATCATTGTGACCTGGATACTTTATTCCACACCTGGGCCTAACTTTGACTGAGGACCTCTGGTCCCACTCTGGGCCTCAATCGAAACTGGATACTCTGGTTCCCCCTCTAGGCCTCACCCTTACATGGTGACTCTGGTCCTCACCTGGGCTTCACTTGGACCTGGTGAATCTTGTCCTTACCTGTTCCTCACCTGGACCTGCTGACTCTGGTCAACACCTGGGTCTCACCTGGACTTGGTGAATCTTGTTTCCACCTGGGCCTCACCTGGACCTTGTGACTGTGATCCCCACCTGGACCTCACCTGGTTCTGGTGGCTCTGGTTCCCATATGGGGCTCTCCTGGACCTGGATCCTGTGGTCTCCTTCTGGCCTCACCTGGAACCAAATGACTATGATCTATATTTGGGCCTCTCCTGGACCTGGTGACTCTGGTCCTTACCTGGGCATCATTGGTTTCTGGTACTGGTTACTGGTTACTCTCTTCTCTACCTGGGCCTCATCTGGACCTGGTGACTCTGGTCACCCTCAGAACCTCACCCTGTCTTGGTGACTGTGGTCCCACCTGGTCCTCACCTGGACGAGGTTACTGCTTCCCACAGGGACCTCACCTGGACCTGGTGAATCTGGTCCTCACATGGGCATCATGAAACCTGGTTACTCAGTTCTACTTCGGGGCCTCACCTGGACCTAGTAACTCTCATCCCCCTCTGGGCCTCACCCTGACGTGGTGACTCTGGTCCCCACCTGGATATTACCTGCACCGGGTGACTCTGGTCCCCCTTTGGGCCTCACCCGGACCTGGGGACTCTGGTCCTCAACTGGGCCTCAACAGGACCTGGTGAATATAATCCTCACTTAGGCCTCGTCTGGACCTTGTGATACGGGTCCCACCTGGGCATAATTGGACATGTACTCTGTTCCCAACCTGGGGCTCACCTGGCCCTGATAACTTTGCTCCACATTTTGGCCTCACATGGCCCTGATGACTCTGGGCCCCCCACCAAGGCCTCAATCTGGACCTAGTGACTATGGTCCCTACCTGGGTCTCACCTGGACATGGTGACTCTCGTTCCCACAAGAGCCACACCTGTACCTGGGGCCTGTGGTGTCCTTCTAGCCTCACATTTACCTGGTGACTCCAGTGCCCACAAGGGCCTCACCTGGATCTGGTGCCTCTGGCCTGCAAGTTGGCTGGAGCTGGTGATGCGGTTGCCACCTGGGTCTCACCCATACATGGTGACTCAGGTCCCCACGTGTGCCTCACTTGGACCTGGTGAATCTGGTCCTTACCTGGTCCTCACCCGGACCTGGTGACTCTGGTCACCACCTGGTCCTAACCTGGACCAGCTGAATCTGGTCCCCATCTGGGCCTCACCCAGTCCTGGTGACTTTGTTCCCCACCTGGACCTGATTGCTGTGGACTACTTCTTGGCTTCACCTGGAAATGGTGTCTCTGATTCTATCTAGGCCTCACCCAGATCTGGTGACTCTGGTCCTCACATAGGCATCATTATGACCTGGATACTCTGTTCCACAAGTGAGTCTCACCTGGACATGATGACTCTGGAAACCATCTTGGTCTCACCCTGACCTGGTGACTCTCATCCCCATCTGAATGTCACCTAGACCAGGTGAGACTGGTACCCCTCTAGGTCTCAGCCAGACCTGGAGACTCTGGTCCTCAACTGGACCTCACCTGGACCTAGTGAATATACTCCCCACCTGGGCCTCATATGGACCTGGTGACTCTGGTACCTACCTGGGCATCATTGGAACATGGTTACTCTATTCCCCACTGGGACTCACCTGGATCTGGTAACTCTGGTCCTCACTTTGGCCTCTTCTGTACCAGGTGACTCTGGCCCCACCTGGGCCTCACCTGGAACTGGTGACTCTGATCCTCAGCATGGTCTCACCTGACCTGGTGATTGTGGTTCCCACCGGGACCTCACCTGGACCTCATGTCTCTGGTCCCCACCTGGGCCTCACCTGGACCTGGTGTCTCTGGTACCCACCTGGGTAGCATCAGGACATGGTTACACTGTTCACTAACAGGGACCCACCTGGACCTGTTAACTCTGGTCTTCACCTGGGCCACTCCTGGACATGGTGACACTGGTTCCCACCTGGGTCTCACCTAGAACTGGTCAATCAGATCCCCAGCTGGGCCTCACCTGTAAATGGTGATTCTCGTTCCCACATGGACCTCATGTGGACCTGGTGGCTGCAGTGTTTCTAACCTCTCATGTACCTTTTGTCTCTGGTCCCCACCAGGGCCTCACCGGGTCCTGGTGAGTGTAGTTGTCACCTACACCTCACCTGGACCTGGTGACTCTGGTCTGCACCTGAGACTACCCTGGATCTAGTGACTGTGGTCCCCACCTGGGCTTCACTTGGACCTGGTGACTCTGATCTCCATCTGGGCCTCACCTAGCCCTGTTGACAATGGTCCTCAACTGGGCATAATTGGGACCCAGTTACTGTGTTCCACAACTGGACCTCACCTGGACGAGGTGACTCTGGTCCCCCTCTGGGTCTCACCCTGACCTGGTGACTGTGTACTCCCCTTTGGCCTCACTTGGAACTTGTGACTCTGTTTGCCACCTGCACCTCAACTCGAACTGTTAACTCTGGTACTTTCAAGGGCCTCTCCTGTACCTGGTGATCTGGGTCGCCACCAGGGCCTCACCTGGAGGTGGTGACTGTGTTCCACACCTGGGCCTCATGTAGACTTCTTGACCATAGTCTTCAGCCAGCCTCACATGGACCTGTTGCCTCTGGTCCCCACCTGGGACACGTGTATCTGGTAACTCTTGTCCTAACCTGGGCCTCATCTAGACCTGGAGACTCTGGCCCCACCTGGGCTTCACCTGGATCTGGTGACTCTGGTCCCCACCTGGACATCTTCTGGACCTTGTGACACTCTTTCCAGCATGGACCTCACCTGGATCTGGTGGCTCTGGTCCTCAGTTTGGCCTCACCTCGACCTGGTGACTCTCGTCCCTACTTTGACCTAACTCAGACCTGGTGAATCTTGTCCCCACCTAGGCCTCACCCAGACCTGGTGACACTTGTCCCCAGTTAAGCCTCAATTCGACCTGATTAATCTGATCCTCACGTGGGCCTCCCATGGACCTGGGACCCAGCTGGATATAGTGGCTCTGGTTCCCACATGGGGCTCACCTGACACTGGTGGCACTGATGTCTTTCTATGCCTCACCAGGACCTGGTGATTCTGATCCCCATCTGGGCCTTGCATGGCCCTAGTAACTGTGGTCCTCACCTAGGCATCATTGGGACCTGGATACGTTATTCCACACCTGGGCCTCACTTTCACCGGGGACCTCCGGTCCCACTCTGGGCCTCAAACTAAACTGGTTACTCTGGTTCCCCCTCTAGGCCTCACCCTTACCTGGTGACTCTGGTCCCCCCCTGGGCTTCACTTAGACCTGGTGAATCTGGTCCTTACCTGCTCCTCATCTGGACTTGGTGACTCTGGTCACCACCTGGGTCTCACCTGGACTTGGTGAATCTTGTTGCCACCTGGGCCTCACCTGGACCTTGTGACTGTGGTCCCCACCTGGCCCTCACCTGGATCTGGTGGCCTGGTTCCCATATGGGGCTCTCCTGGGCCTGGTTCCTGTGGTCTCCTTCTGGCTCACCTGGAACAAAACGACTCTGATCCATATTTGGACCTCACGTCGACCTGGTGACTTTGGTCCTTACCTGGGAATCATTGGGACCTGGTTACTCTCTTCTCTACCTGGGCCTCACCTGGACCTGGTGACTCTGGTCACCCTCTGGACCTCACCCTGACCTGGTGACTGTGGTCCCACCTGGGCCTCACCTGGATGAGGTCACTGCTTCCCACAGGGACCTCACCTGGACCTGGTGAATCTGGTCCTCACATGGGCATCATGGGACCTGGTTACTCAGTTCCACATCAGGGAATCACCTGGACCTAGTGACTCTTGTCCCCCTCTGATCCTCACCCTGATGTGGTGACTCTGGTCCACACCTGGATATCACCTGGACCGGGTCACTCTGGTCCCCCTCTGGGCCTCATCCGGAGCTGGGGACTCTGGTCCTCAACTGGGCCTCAACAGGACCTGGTGAATCTACTCCTCACTTAGGCCTCGTCTGGACCTTGTGACTCTTTTCCCACCTGGCATCAATGGGACATGGTTACTCTGTTCCCCACCTGGGACTCACCTGGCCCTGATAACTTTGCTCCACACTTTGGCCTCACCTGGCCCTGATGACTCTGGGCCCCACCAAGGCCTCAATCTGGACCTGGTGACTGTGGTCCCCACCTGGGTCTCACCTGGACGTGGTGACTCTCGTTCCCACATGAACCACACCTGGACCTGATGACTGTGGTGTCCTTCTAGCCTCACATTTACCTGGTGACTCTGGTCCCCACCAGGGCTTCACATGGGTCTGGTGACTCTGGCCTGCAGGTTGGCCTCACCTGGACCTGGTGAGTGGGGTTGCCACCTGGGCCTCACCCATACCTGGTGACTCAGGTCCCCACGTGGAACTCACTTGGACCTGGTGAATCTGGTCCTTACCTGGTCCTCACCCGTACCTGGTGACTCTGGTCACTACCTGGGCCTCACCTGGACCTGGTGAATCTGGTGCCCACTTAGGCCTCACCGAGTCCTGGTGACTTTGTTCCCCACCTGGACCTGATTCCTGTGGACTCCTTTTTGGCCTCACCTGGAACTGGTGTCTCTGATTCTATCTGGGCCTCACCCAGATCTGGTGTCTCTGGTCCTCACCTCGCATCATTGGGACCTGGTTACTTGTTCCACACCTGAGCCTCACCTCAACCGAATCGATTTGTTTCTTTCCGATTCGACTGTTCAGTTCGATTATTTTGGATTTGAATCTTTTCAATTCGATTCTGTTCTTTTAGATTCGATTCGATTCGACTTTTTTCGATTCGATTCTTTTCTATTGGAATCGATTCTTTTCGATTTAATTCAATTCTTTTCAATTCGATTCAATTCTTTTTGATTCGATTCTTTTCGATTTTATTCGATTTTTTTCGATTCAATTCGATTCTTTTCGATTCAATTCAATTTGATTCTATTCGATATGATTCTTTTCGATTCGATTAGATTCGATTTGAATCTATTCGATTTGATTCTTTTCAATTCGATTCTTTTCGATTTGATTCGATTCAATTCTTTTCGATTCGGTGCGATTCGATTATTTTTTTTATTTTTATTTATTTATGATAGTCACAGAGAGAGAGAGAGAGAGGCAGAGACACAGGCAGAGGGAGAAGCAGGCTCCATGCACCAGGAGCCCGACGTGGGATTCGATCCCGGGTCTCCAGGATCGCGCCCTGGGCCAAAGGCAGGCGCCAAACCACTGCGCCACCCAGGGATCCCTCGATTCGATTCTTATTGATTCAATTCTTTTCCATTCAATTCGATTCGATTCTTTTCAATTCCATTCTACTTGATTCAATTCAATTGTTTTCCATTCAATTTTATTCGATTCTTTTCGATTCGATTTGATTTGATTCTTTTTGATTCGATTCGATTATTTTCAATTCGATTCGATTGTTTTCGATTCTATTTAATTCGATTCGATTTGATTCAAATATTTTCGATTCGATTCGATCCAATTCTATTCGATTCTTTTATATCGAGTCTTTTCGATTCGATTCATTTGGATTTGATTCGTTTCGATTCGATTCCTTGTTTTTGATTCGATTCCATTCGATTCTATTCTTTTCAATTCATCGATTCGATCCCTTTCCATTCGATTCTTTTTGATTCAATTCGATTCTTTTCAATTCGATTCTTTTCGATTCGAATCTATTCTTTTCGATTCGATTCTTTTCGATTCGATTCGATTCTTTTTGATTCGATTCTTTTCGATTCGATTCGATTCAATTATTTTCGATTCGATTCATTTCGACTCGATTCGATTATTTTCGATTCGATTCAATTCGATTTGAATCGATTCGATTATTTCGATTTTCTTCGTCTCGAATCGTTTCGAATCGATTATTTTCTATTTGATTCGATTATTTTCGATTCGATTCGTTTTGATTCAATTATTTTCGATTTGATTCGTTTCAATTCGATTCAATTTGATTATTTTTTATTCGATTCGATTCTATTCGATTTCTTTCGATTCAATTCAATTCTTTTGGATTTGATTCAATTATATTCGATTTTTTCGATTCATTTCTTATCTATGCGATTCGATTCAATTCGATTATTTTCGTTTAGATTCAATTCGATTTGATTTGATTCTTTTTAATTCAATTCGATTCTATTCGATTTTTTTCGATTCGATTCTTACCGGTTCGATTTGATTCAATACTATTCTTTTCGATTCGTTTCGATTTGATTCTTTTCGTTTAGATTCGATTCTTTTCGATTCGACTCGTTCAATTCGATTCGATTTGATTCAATTTGTTTTCTTTTGAATTTGATTTTTTCGATTCGATGCTTTTCGATTCGATTTGATTCGATTCGTTTTCTTTTGAATTCGATTTTTTATTCGATGCAGTTCGATTCGATTCGACTCGATTCTTTTTGATTCGATTCGATTCTCTTCTATTCTTTTCATTTCGATTCTGTTCTTTTTGATTCGATTCGTTTCTTTTCAATTCAATTCGATTCCTTTCTTTTCTATTTTATTCAATTCTATTCTTTTTGATTCAATTCCATACGATTGATTCTTTTCGATTCAATTGCATACGATTCGATTCTTTTAGATTCGATTCAATTCGATTATTTTCGAATTGATTAGATTCTTTTCGATTCGATACAATTCGATTCTTTTCGATTTGATTCGATTAGAATTTATTCGACTGATTCGATCGATTCTTTTTGTTTTTGTTCGATTCTTTTCTATTTGATACTTTTCGATTCGATTCAATTCTTTTCATTCAATTCAATTTGATTAATTCGATTCTTTTTATTTCAAATCGATTCAATTTGATTCGATTCTTTTCGATTCGATTCAATTCTTTTCGATTCGAATTGATTCTTATCGCTTCAATACGATACTTTTCGATTAGAATATTTTTGATTCGATTCGATTCGATTCTTTTCATTTCAATTCGAATCTCTTCGATTCGATACGATTCGATTCTTTTCAATTCGATTCTTTTAAATTCGATCTGATTGGATTCGTTTCAATTCACTTCAATTTGACTCTTTTCTATTCAATTTGATTCGACTCGATTCTTTTCGATTCCATTAAATTTGATTCGATTTTCGATTCGATTATATTCTGTTCGATTCGATTCCATTCAATTCTATTCTTTTCGATTCGATTCAGTTGTTTTCAATTCGATTCAATTCTTTTCGATTTAATTTGATTCTTTTCATTTCGATTCGATACGATTTTTTCATTTCTATTTGAATCGATTCTCTTCGATTTGATTAGTTTCGATTCTTTTCGATTCTATTCGATTCTATTCGATTTTTTCGATTCGATTCGATTCGATTCTTTTCGATTCGATTCGATTCTTTTCTATTCTATTTTATTTAATTCTTTTCGATTCGATTTGATTCAATTCGATTCTTTTCGATTCGATTCGATTTTATTTGATTCTTTTCAATTCGTTTCACTTCGATTCTTTTCAGTTCTTTTCGAATTGATTCTTTTCGATATTTTTTCATTTCGATATTTTTCGATTCGATTCGATTCGATTCTTTTTGATTCTATTTGATTTGATTCTTTTTGATTTGATTCAATTCGATTCTTTTCGATTCGATTCATTCTTTTCATTTCGATTCCATTCTTTTCAATTCGATTCTTTTCGATTCAATTCGATTCTTTCGAATCGATTCAACTCGAATCTTTTTGATTCGATTCTATTCTTTTCCATTCGACCTGATTCGATTCGTTTCAATTCTTTTCGATTCGAATTTTTTCGATTCGATTTGATTCTTTCGATTCCATTAATTTTGAATAGATTCTTTTCGATTCTAATCGATTCTTTTCGATTAGATTCCATGCAATTCGATTCTTTTCAATTCGATTCGATTCTTTTCGATTTTATTCGATTTGATTCTTGTCGCTTCGATTCGATTCTTTTCTATTCGATTTGATTCTTTTCGATTCGATTTGATTCTTTTCGATTTGATTCAATATGATTCTTTTCATTTCAATTCGAATCGATTCTTTTTGATTCGATGTGATTCGCTTCTTTTCAATTCTATTCGATTCTATTCGATTTTTTTCGATTCGATTAAATTCCATTCTTTTCGATTCGATTTTATTCGATTCGATTCTTTTTAATTCTATTTGATTTAATTCTTTTCAATACGATTCGATTCGATTCTTTTTGATTCGATTTGATTCGATTCTTATCGATTTTATTCGATTCTATTCTTTTCTATTCGATTCAATTCGATTCGATTTGATTCATTACAATTCTTTTCGATTCAATTCATTCTTTTAATTTCGATTCCATTCTTTTCGATTCGATTCTTTTCGATTCAATTGGATTCTTTTCGATTCGATTCAACTCGATTCTTTTCGATTCGATTTGATTGTTTTCCATTCGACCTAATTTGATTCATTCCGATTCTTTTCAATTTGATTTTTTTCTATTCGATTCTTTTGATTCCATTAAATTTGATTTGATTCTTTTCGATTAGATTCGATTCCTTTCGATTCGATTCCATTCAATTCGAATCTTTTCGATTCGATTTGATTCATTTCGTTTTGATTCGATTCGATCCTTTTCGATTCGATTCCATTTGATTCTTTTCGATTCGATCCGATTCTTTTCCTTTCGATTCGAATCTATTCTTTTCGATTCGTTTGGAGTCTTTTCGATTCTATTCGTTTTTTTCTATTCGATTCAATTCGATATTTTTCGGTTCGATTCGATTCGATTCTTTTTGTTTCTATTTGATTTGATTCTTTTCAATTCGATTCTTTTCGTTTAGATTCGATTCTTTTCAATTCGAATCGATTCGATACGATTGTTTTCATTTTGATTCGATGCGATTCGATTCTTTTCCATTCTATTCGATTCTATTTCATTTTTTGATTCGATTCTTATCGATTCGATTAGATTCTTTTCAGTTTGATTCGATTTGATTCTTTTCGATACGATTTGATTCGATTTATTCTATTCTTTTGGCTTCCATTCAATTCAATTCGTTTGATTCGATGCAATTCGATTAGAATTTTTTCGATTCAATTCTTTTCAATTCGTTTCGTTTCGATTCTATTAGATTCTTTTCTATTTGATTCGATTCGTTTCTATTCAATTCTTTTCAATTCAATTCTTTTCAATTCGATTCGATTCGATTTGATTCATTCGATTCTTTTTGCTTCCATTCAATTCGATTCTTTTGATTTGATGCTATTAGATTCGATTTTTTTATTCGATTCTTTCCGATTCGATTTGATTAGAATCGATTAGATTCTTTTCTATTTGATTCATTTCAATTCGATTCTTTTAGATTAGATTCAATTCTTTTCACTTTGACTATTTTCGATTAGATTCATTTGGATTCGATTCTTTTCGATTTGATTTGTTTCGATTCGATTCAATTCTTTTTGATATGATTTGTTTCGAATCTTTTCAATTCGATTCGATTCGATTTTTTTCGTTTCGATACTTTTCGTTTCGATTCGATTCAATTCAATCCTTTTTGATTCGATTATTCTCTTCTCGATTCGATTCTTTTCGATTGGATTATTTTTATTCAATTTGATTCGATTCTTTTGTTTCGATTCGATTTGATTCTTTTCCATTCTCTTCGATTCAATTCTATTCTATTCGTTAGATTCGATTCTTTTCGATTCGATTCGATTAGATTCTTTTGATTCGATTACATTCGATTCTATTCTATTCGATTCAAATCTTTTCGATTCAAATTGATTCTTTTCAATTCGTTTCAATTCTTTTTGATTCTATTCAATACGATTTGATTTGATACTTTTTGATTCGATTCGATTCTTTTTGATTCAATTCTATGCGATTCTTTCAATTCGATATGATTAGATTGTTTTCGTTTCTATTCAAACCAAAGCTTTTCGATTCGATTTAATTCATTCTTTTCGTTTCGATTCTTTTAGATTCGATTCGATTCGATTCTTTTCACTTCCATTCGATTCGATTCTTTCTATTCGATGCGATTCAATTATTTTCGTTTTGATTAGATTCGATTCTTTTTGATTCGATTCGATTCTAATCGATTAGATTCTTTTCTATTTGATTAGATTTGATTCAATTATTTTCAATTTGTTTCTTTTCGATTCAATTCTTTTCGATTTGATTCGATTCAATTCGATTTTTTTCAATTCGATTCCATTCAATTATATTCGATTCAGTTCGATTCGATTGGATTTGATTTTTTTGATTGTATTCGATTCTTTTCGATTCAATTCTTTTCTATTAGATTCAATTTGATTCGATTCTTTTCTATTCGATTCCATTTGATTAGATTCCTTTCAAATCTTTTCGAATCGGTTTGATTCGATTCAATTTTTTTCGATTCGATTCAATTCATTCGATTATTTTTGCTTCCATTCATTCAATTCTTTTGATTCGATGTGATTAGATTCGATTTTTTTCGATTTCTTTTCTATTCGTTTGATTCGAATCGATTAGATTCTTTTCTATTTGATTCGATTCGATTCTTTTCATTTCAATTCGATTCTTTTCAATTCAATTCTTTTCAATTCGATTTCATTCGATTTGATTTTTTCGATTCGAAATTTTTCGATTCCAATCTGTTCCATTCAAATCAATTCTTTTCGATGCGATTCCATTAATTCGATTCGATTCTTTTCGATTCAATTTGATTCTTTAAGATTTGATTCTTTTTGATTCAATTAGATTCAATTCTTTTGATTTGATTCGATTATTTTCGTTTCAATTCGATTCGATTCTTTTCAATTCGATTCGATTCAATTCTTTCCAATTCGATTAGATTCGATTCTATTCGGTTCAGTTAGATTGGATTCTTTTTGATTCTTTTCAATTAGATTTGATTCGATTCTTTTCAATTCATATCAATTCGATTCAAGTCGATTCTTTTCAATTTGATTCCATTCGATTCGATTCAATTCTTTTCAATTCTATTCAATACTATTTGATTCGGTTCTTTTTGGTTCGATTTGATTCTGTTTTATTCAATTCGATTCGAATTTTTTATTCAATTCGATTAGACTATTTTCGTTTCGATTCGATTCGAAGCTTTTCGAATCTCTTCAATTCGATTCTTTTCGAATCTCTTCAATTCGATTCTTTTCGAATCAATTCAATTCGATCTTCACGTGTCCAATCTTTTCATTTCGATTCGATCCTTTTTGATTCGATTCTTTTCGATTTGATTCGATTTGATTTTTTTCGATTCACTTCGATTCGAATATTTTCGTTTCGATTTGATAGTTTTTGATTTATTTCTTATCGATTCTTTACTTTTCGATTCGAATTCTATTCTTTTCTAATCGATTCGAGTCGATTTGATTCTTTTCGATTTGATTCGATTCAATTCTTTTCGATTCGATTATATTCGATTGATTTCAATTCTTTTCAATTGCATTCGATTTGATTCTTTTGATTCGGTGGCTTCGATTCGATTTTTTTCAGTTCGATTCGATTCGATTTTTTTTCGATTCGATTCTTTTTTCACTTCCATTTAATTTGATACTTTGATTTGGTGCGATTCGATTCGATTCTTTTCACTTCCATTTAATTCGATTCTTTTGATTTGGTGCGATTAGATTCAATTCTTTTCACTTCCATTTAATTCGATTCTTTTGATTTGATTCGATTCGATTCGATTTTTTTCGAAATGATTCGATTCTTTTCGATTTGATTCGATTCGATTCTTTCGATATAATTGTTTTTGATTCGAATCTATTCGATTCAAAACGATTCTTTCCCATTCAATTCCATTCAATTCTATTCTATTCTTTTCTATTCGATTCGATTCGATTCTGTTCGATTTGATTCCATTCTTTTTTATTCAATTCAATTCGATTCTTTCAATTCGATTATTTTCATTTCGATTCGATTTGATTCTTTTCGATATTCTTCGATTTGATTCTTTTCGATTCGATGCGATTCGATTATTTTTGATTCGAATAGATTCGATTCTTTTCGATTCTTTTCAATTCGATTCAATTTGATTCTTTTCCATTCGAATCTATTCGAATCAAATCGATTCTTTTCGATGCGATTCCATTCAATTCGATCGATTCTTTTCGATTCTATTTGAATCGATTCCATTCTTTTCGATTCGATTCAATTCTTTTTTATTCAATTCGATTAGATTCTTTCGATTCGATTTGATTCAATTATTTTCGTTTCAATTCGATTAGACTATTTTCGATTCTCTTCGATTCGATTCGATTTGATTTGATTATATTCGATTCAGTTCAATTCGATTCGATTTTTTTGATTGGATTCGATTCTTTCGATTCTACACCTTTCAAGAAGATTCAATTAGATTCGATTCTTTTTTATTCAATTCGATTAGGTTTGATTCTTTTTTATTCTTTTCGAATCGATTTGATTTGATTCTATTCGATTTATTTCGATTCGATTCCATTCCATTCTTTTTCATCGATTCGATTGTTTGTGATTCAATTCGATTCGATTCTTTTCAATTCGATTCGATTCGATTTGATTTGATTTGATTCATTCGATTCTTTTCACTTCCATTTGATTCGATTCTTTTGATTCGATGCGATTCGATTCGATTCGATTTTTTTAATTCAATTCTTTTCGATTCGATTCGATTAGAATCGATTAGATTCTTTTTTATTTGATTCGATTTGATTTGATTCCTTTCGATTCGATTCAATTCTTTTCGATTCAATTCTTTTCGATTTGATTACATTCGATTCAATTTTTCGTTTCGATTCTTTTCAATTTGATTCTATTCAATTTAATTCGATTCTTTTCTATTCGTTCGATTCTTTTTTTAATTTATTTTTTATTGGTGTTCAATTTACTAACATACAGAATAGGGGATCCCTGGGTGGCGCAGCGGTTTGGCGCCTGCCTTTGGCCCAGGGCGCGATCCTGGAGACCCGGGATCGAATCCCACGTCGGGCTCCCGGTGCATGGAGCCTGCTTCTCCCTCTGCCTATGTCTCTGCCTCTCTCTCTCTCTCTCTCTCTGTGACTATCATTAAAAAAAAGAACCCTAACATACAGAATGACCCCCAGTGCCCGTCACCAATTGACTCCCACCCCCCGCCCTCCTCCCCTTCTACCACCCCTAGTTCATTTCCCAGAGTTAGCAGTCTTTATGTTCTGTCTCCCTTTCTGATATTTCCCACACATTTCTTCTCCCTTCCCTTATATTCCCTTTCACTATTATTTATATTCCCCAAATGAATGAGAACATATAATGTTTGTCCTTCTCCGACTGACTTACTTCACTCAGCATAATACCCTCCAGTTCCATCCACGTTGAAGCAAATGGTGGGTATTTGTCATTTCTAATAGCTGAGTAATATTCCATTGTATACATAAACCACATCTTCTTTATCCATTCATCTTTCATTGGACACCGAGGCTCCTTCCACAGTTTGGCTATCATGGCCATTGCTGCTATAAACATCGGGGTGCAGGTGTCCCAGCATTTCATTGCATTTGTATCTTTGAAGTAAATCCCCAACAGTGCAATTGCTGGGTCGTAGGGCAGGTATATTTTTAACTCTTTGAGGAACCTCCACACAGTTTTCCAGAGTGGCTGCACCGTTCACATTCCCACCAACAGTGTAAGAGAGTTCCCTTTTCTCCGCATCCTCTCCAACATTTGTTGTTTCCTGCCTTGATAATTTGCCCCATTCTTACTGGTGTGAGGTGGTATCTCATTGTAGTTTTGATTTGTATTTCCCTGATGACAAGAGATGCAGAGCATTTTCTCATATGCATGTTGGCCATGTCTATGTCTTCCTCTGTGAGATTTCTGTTCATTTCTTTTGCCCATTTCATGATTGGATTGTTTGTTTCTTTGGTGTTGAGTTTAATAAGTTCTTTATAGATCTTGGAAACTAGCCCTTTATCTGATATGTCATTTGCAAATATCTTCTCCCATTCTGTAGGTTGTCTTTTAGTTTTGTTGACTGTATCCTTTGCTGTGCAAAAGCTTCTTATCTTGATGAAGTCCCAATAGTTCATTTTTGCTTTTCATTCTTTTGCCTTCGTGGATGTATCTTGTAAGAAGCTACTATGGCCGAGTTCAAAAAGGGTGTTGCCTGTGTTCTTCTCTAGGATTTTGATGGAATCTTGTCTCACATTTAGATCTTTCATCCATTTTGAGTTTGTCTTTGTGTATGGTGAAAGAGAGTGGTCTAGTTTCATTCTTCTCACTGTGGATGTCCAATTTTCCCAGCACCATTTATTGAAGAGACTGTCTTTCTTCCAATGCATAGTATTCCTCCTTTATCGAATATTAGTTGACCATAAAGTTCAGGATCCACTTCTGGATTCTTTATTCTGTTCCACTGATCTATGTGTCTGTTTTTGTGCCTGTACCACACTGTCTTGATGACCACAGCTTTGTAGTACAACATGAAATCTGGCATTGTGATGGCCCCAGATATGGTTTTCTTTTTTAAAATTCCCCTGGCTATTCGGGGTCTTTTCTGATTCCACACAAATCATAAAATAATTTGTTCTAACTCTCTGAAGAAAGTCCATGGTATTTTGATAGGGATTGCATTAAACATGTATATTGCCCTGGGTAACATTGACATTTTCACAATATTAATTCTGCCAAACCATGAGCATGGAATATTTTCCCATCTCTTTGTGTCTTCCTCAATTTCTTTCAGAAGTGTTCTATAGTTTTGAGGGTATAGATCCTTTACATCTTTGGTTAGGTTTATTCCTAGGTATCTTATTCTTTTGGGTGCAATTGTAAATGTGATTGACTCCTTAATTTCTCTTTCTTCAGTATCATTGTTAGTGTATAGAAATGCCACTGATTTCTGGGCATTGATTTTGTATCCTGCCATGCTACCAAATTGCTGTATGAGTTCTAGCAATCTTGGGGTGGAGACTTTTGGGTTTTCTATGTGGAGTATCATGTCATCGGCAAAGAGGGAGAGTTTGACTTCTTCTTTGACAATTTGAATGCCTTTAATGTCTTTTTCTTCTCTGATTGCTGAGGCTAGGACTTACAATACTATGTTGAATAGCAGTGGTGAGAGTGGATATCCCTGTCTTGTTCCTGATCTTAGGGGAAAGGCTCCCAGTGCTTCCCCATTGAGAATGATATTTGCTGTGGGCTTTTCGTAGATGGCTTTTGAGATATCAAGGAAACTTCCCTCTATCCCTACACTCTGAAGAGTTTTGATCAGGAATGGATGCTGTATTTTGTCAAATGCTTTCTCTGCATCTAATGAAAGGATCATAAGGTTCTTGGTTTTTCTCTTGCTGATATGATGAATCACATTGATTTTTTGACGGGTGTTGAACCAGCCTTGTGTCCCAGGGATAAATCCTACTTGATCATGGTGAATAATTTTCTTAATGTACTGTTGGATCCTATTGGCCAGTATCTTGTTGAGAATTTTTGCATCCATGTTCATCAGGGATATGGTCTGTAATTCTCCTTTTTGGTGGGGTCTTTGTCTGGCTTTGGAATTAAGGTGATGTTGGCCTCATAGAATGAATTTGGAAGTACTCCATCTCTTTCTATCTTTCCAAACAGCTTTTGGAGTATAGGTATGGTTTCTTCTTTAAACGTTTGATAAAATTCCCCTGGGAAGCCATCTGGCCCTGGACTCTTGTGTCTTGGGAGGTTTTTGATGACTGCTTCAATTTCCTCCCTGGTTATTGGCCTGTTCAGGTTTTCTATTTCTTCCTGTTCCAGTTTTGGTAGTTTGTGGCTTTCCAGGAATGCGTCCATTTCTTCTAGATTGCCTAATTTATTGGTGTATAGCTGTTCATAATATGTTTTTAAATCCTTTGTATTTCCTTGGTGTTGGTAGTGATCTCTCCTTTCTCATTCATGATTTTATTAATTTGAGTCTTCTCTCTCTTCTTTTTAATAAGGCTGGCTAATGGTTTATCTATCTTATTAATTCTTTCAAAGAACCACCTCCTGGCTCTGTTGATCTGTTCCACAGTTCTTCTGGTCTCGATTTCGTTGAGTTCTGCTCGAATCTTTATTAACTCCCTTCTTCTCTTGGGTGTAGGATCTATTTGCTGTTTTTTCTCTAGCTCCTTTATGTGTAAGGTTAGCTTTTGTATTTGAGTTCTTTCCAGGTTTTGAATGGATGCTTGTATTGTGATGTATTTCCCCCTTAGGACGGCTTTTGCTGCATCCCAAAGATTTTGGATGGTTGTATCTTCATTCTCATTAGTTTCCATGAATCTTTTTAATTCTTCCTTAATTTCCTGGTTGGCCCTTTCATCTTTTAGCAGGATGGTCCTTTTCCTTAATTTCCTGGTTGGCCCTTTCATCTTTTAGCAGGATGGTCCTTAACCACCACCTGTTTGAGGTCCTTCCAAACTTCTTGTTGTGATTTAGTTCTAATTTCAAGGCATTATCGTCTGAGGATATGCAGGGGACGATCCCAATCTTTTGGTATCGGTTCAGACCCGATTTGTGACCCAATATGTGGTCTATTGTGGAGAAAGTTCCATGTGCACTTGAGAAGAATGTGTATTCAGTTGAGTTTGGATGTAAAGTTCTGTAGATATCTGTGAAATCCATCTGGTCCAGCGTATCATTTAAAGCTCTCGTTTCTTTGGAGAGGTTGTGCTTAGAAGACCTATCGAGTATAGAAAGAGCTAGATTGAAGTCACCAATATAAGTGTATTATTATCTAAGTATTTTTTCACTTTGGTTAATAATTGATTTATATATTTGGTAGCTCCCACATTCGGGGCATATATATTGAGGATTGTTAAGTCCTCTTGTTGAATAGATCCTTTAAGTATGATATAGTGTCCCTCTTCATCTCTCACTACAGTCTTTGGGGTAAATTTTAGTTTATCTGATATGAGGATGGCTACCCCTGCTTTCTTTTGAGGACCATTCGAATGGTAAATGGTTCTCCAACCTTTTATTTTCAGGCTGTAGGTGTCCTTCTGTCTAAAATGAGTCTCTTGTAGACAGCAAATAGATGGGTCCTGCTATTTTATCCAGTCTGAAACCCTGGGCCTTTTGATGCGGTCATTAAGCCCATTCATGTTCAGAGTTACTATCGATAGATATGAGTTTAGTGTCATCATGATATCTATTCAGTTCTTGTTTGTGTGGATTGTTCCACTGAACTTCTTCTTAAAGGGGAATTTTAAGAGTCCCCCTTAAAATTTCTTGCAGAGCTGGTTTGGAGGTCACATATTCTTTTAGTTGCTGCTTGTCTTGGAAGCTCTTTATCTCTCCTTCCATTTTGTTTTTTGTTTTTTTATTTTATTTTATTTTTTTTTCTCCTTCCATTTTGAATGAGAGCCTTGTTGGATAAAGTATTCTTGGTTGCATGTTCTTCTCATTTAGGACCCTGAATATATCCTGCCAGCCCTTTCTGGCCTGCCAGGTCTCTGTGGAGAGGTCTGCTGTTACCCTAATACTCCTCCCCATAAAAGTCAGGGATTTCTTGTCTCTTGCTGCTTTAAGGATCTTCTCTTTATCTTTTGAATTTGCAAGCTTAACTATTAAATGTCGAGGTGTTGAACGGTTTTTATTGATTTTAGGGGGGGATCTCTCTATTTCCTGGATCTGAATGCCTCTTTCCCTTCCCAGATTAGGAAAGTTTTCAGCTAGAATTTGTTCAAATACATATTCTGGCCCTCTGTCCCTTTCGGCACCCTCGGGAACACCAATTAAACGTAGGTTTTTCTTCCTCAGACTGTTGTTTATTTCCCTTAATCTATCTTCATGGTCTTTTAATTGTTTGTCTCTTTTTTCCTCAGTTTCCCTCTTTGCTATCAACTTGTTTTCTATGTCACTCACTCGTTCTTCCACCTCATTAACCCTCGTCGTTAGGACTTCTAGTTTGGATTGCATGTCATTCAATTGATTTTTAATTTCTGCCTGATTAGCTCTAAATTCTGAGGTCATGAAATCTCTTGAGTCCTTTATGCTTTTTTCTAGAGCCACCAGTAGCTGTATAATAGTGCTTCTGAATTGGCTTTCTGACATTGAATTGTAATCCAGATTTTGTAACTCTGTGGGAGAGAGGCCTGTTTCTGATTCTTTCTTTTGAGGTGAGGTTTTCCTTCTAGTCATTTTGCTCAGTGCAGAGTGGCCAAAAGCAAATTGTATTGGGAAAAGGAGAAAGAGAGAGGAGAGAAAGAAGGAAAGAAAAGAGAAAGAGAAAAAAAAGTGAAGAAAAAAACAAAAAAAAGAAGAAAAAGAGAAAGAAAAAGAAAGAAAGGAGAAAAAAGGGGGGTGAGGGAAGGAAACAAATCAAAAAGCAAAAAAAAAAAAAAGAACCACGGGGGGGTATGTTCTGATTCTGTGTACCTTAAGTTCCTTGGCTTCCCCTGGAAGTTGTCAGTCAGTCTAGCTGGTCTTCTTGGGGAGGGGCCTGCTGTGCTGATTTTCAGGTGTTAGCAGTTGGGGGAGCTGCTGTGCCCCTGCCTGGTGCAGGGCTCAGTGGGGTTTGTTTACCCCGTGAGGCCCCAGGAGCAACAGCCCTAGTGGCGGGGCCAGCTCTGGAAACATGGATTCAGCTCCGGCAGGAACTCCGGAGCTCTCCGTCTGCAGGGCCTGGAGGCTCCGGGACGGGCTGCTGATCTGCTCAGCTGGGGCAGGAGCGTCCTTGCTGTCCTGGGGCCTCCCGGCCTCTGCCCGTGCCGGGGGGAGGCCGGATCCTGGGCTGTGTCCCGGTGCCCTGTGCTCCGGGGCCTGCGCTGTTGGATTCGCGCTCCTGGGCCACGCAACCCCCTCCGCGGAGCCGCCGCCCGAGCCTCCCCGAGCTGCTCCTGGAACTGCGCAGCCCCCTCCGCATGGAGCCTCTTCCTCTGCCCGAGCCCCTCCGAGCTGCTCCCGGGGCCACGCAGCCCCCTCTGCGGAGCCGCCGCCCGAGCCCCTCCTAGCTGCTCCGGGTTCTGCCGGGTCCTGTGGTGCGCGCTGCAGCCCTTAGGGAGCTCGGCGCACTCTCCTGGGCGCGCAGTTGCTCTGTTACTGTCCCGGGGAGCCCGAGGGCATCCCCGCCCTCCTGGGTCCTTCTCCAACTCCCTGGGGGCCCCTTTCTGCCCAGGAAGGTTGGTGCAGCTCCTGTGTCTCCAGGACGGGGCTCTCCTGTCCTGGGGACACTCGCCCCGGCCTCAGCCCAGCACCTCGCCGGGCCCCTCCCCCTTGGAGGCCTTTGTTTCCTTATTTCTTTTTTCCCCGTTTTCCTACCTTGATAGAAGCACAAACTCTTCTCACTGTAGCATTCCAGGTGTTCTCTCTTTAATTCTCAGGCCGAATTCATAGTTTTTCAGGATAATTTGAAGGTTTTCTAGGTAATTTGGTGGAGACAGGTGATTTGGAGACCCTACTCTTCCGCCATCTTGCCCCTTCCCTCCGTTCGATTTTTTTTGATTCGATTCGATTCCTTTCAATTCGATTCGATTCTTTTTGACTCAATTCGATTCAATTCTTACGATTCGATTCGATTCGATTTGATTATTTTCGTTTCAATTCGATTCTATTCTTTTCAATTTAATTAGGTTCGATTCTTTTCAATTCGATTAGATTCGATTCTTTTCGATTCGATTCAATTCTTTACAATTAGATTCAATTCGATTCTTTTCGATTCGAATCTCTTCGATTGAATTCGATACTTTTTGATTAGATTTGATTCTTTTCACTTCCATTCGAATCGATTCTTTTGATTCGGTGCTATTCGATTCGATTCTTTTCAATTCTATTCCATTCGATTCCTTTCTTTTCTAATCGAATCAATTCGATTCGTTTCGATTCGATTCAATTCTTTGAGATTCGATTTGATTGTATTCTTTTGGATTTGATTCGATTCTTTTTTTTTAAGATTTTTATTTATTTATTCATGATAGTCACAGAGAGAGAGAGAGAGGCAGAGACACAGGCAGAGGGAGAAGCAGGCTCCATGCACCGGGAGCCCGATGTGGGATTCGATCCCGGGTCTCCAGGATCGCGCTCTGGGCCAAAGGCAGGCGCCAAACCGCTGCGCCACCCAGGGATCCCTGATTCGATTATTTTTGATTCAATTCTTTGCGATTCGATTCGATTCGATTTTTTGGATTCGAATCTTTTCGATTCCAATCTACTCCATTCAAATCGATTCTTTTCGATGCGATTCCATTCAATTCAATTTGATTCTTTTCGATTCGATTCTTTAACATTCGATTCTGTTTTATCCAATTCGATTCGATTCTTTAGATTTGATTCGATTATTTTCGTTTCTATTCAATTCGTTTCTTTTCGATTCTCTTTGATTCGATTCTTTTCGATTTGATTAGATTCAATTCTATTCGATTCTATTGTTTTCTATTTGATTCGAATACATGATTTTCAATTCGAATCGATTCGATTCGATTTTTTTCCTATTTGCTTCGATATATTTCAATTCGATTCTTTTTGTTTCGATTCAATTGGATTCGATTCTTTTCGATTCTATTGTTTTCTATTTGATTCGAATACATGATTTTCAATTCGAATCGATTCGATTCGATTTTTTTCTATTTGCTTCGATACATTTCGATTCGATTCTTTTTGTTTCGATTCAATTGGATTCGATTCTTTTCGATTCTATTGTTTTCTATTTGATTCGAATACATGATTTTCAATTCGAATCGATTCGATTCGATTTTTTTCTATTTGCTTCGATACATTTCGATTCGATTCTTTTTGTTTCGATTCAATTGGATTCGATTCTTTTCGATTCTATTGTTTTCTATTTGATTCGAATACATGATTTTCAATTCGAATCGATTCGATTCGATTTTTTTCTATCTGCTTCGATACATTTCGATTCGATTCTTTTTGTTTCGATTCAATTGGATTCGATTCTTTTCGATTCGATTCAATTCAATTTTGTCGATTTTATTCGTTTGATTCGAATCTTTTCGATTTGAATTTTTCAATTCAATTCGATTCTTTTTGATTTGATTCGATTCGATTCTTTTCGATTTAATTCGGTTCGATTCGAATCTATTCGATTCAATTCTTTTTGATTCGATTTGATTCGATTCTTTTTGATTTGATTCTTTTCGTTTCGATTCAATTCTTTTCTATTCAATTCTTTTCGATTCTATTCCTTTCTTTTCAATTCTATTCAATTCGATTCTTTTTGATTTGATTCAATTTGATTCTATTCTTTTCATTTGATTCGATTCGATTCATTCGATTCTTTTCGCTTCCATTCGATTCGATTCTTTTTATTCGTTGCGATTCGATTCTTTTGATTCGATGCAATTCGATTCGATTCGATTCTTTTTGATTCGATTCGATTAGAATAGATTAGCCTCTTTTCTTTTTGATTCGATTTGATTCGATTCTTTTGGATTCTTTTGGATTCTTTTCGATTCAATTCATTCGATTCTATTCGATTTGATATATTTCGATTCGATTCGATTCGATTTTTTCGATTTGATTCTATTCGATTCTTTTCGATTTGATCCTTTTGATTCCTTTGGATTCTATTTGATTCGATTCTTTTCAACTCAATTCAATTCGTTTCTTTTCGATTCTCTTCAATTCGATTCTTTTCGATTCCATGAGATTCTATTCTTTTCGATTCGGTAAGATTCGATTCTTTTCAATTCGTTTCGATTCTTTTCAATTCGATTCAGTTCAATTGGAGTCTTTTCGATTCTTTTTGATTCAATTCAATTCGATTCTTTTTGGTTCAATTCGATTCGATTCTTTTCCTTTCGATTCGATTCGCATTGATTCTTTTGATTCAATTCGATTCTTTTTTTTATGATAGTCACAGAGAGAGAGAGAGAGGCAGAGACACAGGCAGAGGGAGAAGCAGGCTCCATGTACCGGGACCCTGACGTGGGATTCGATCCCGGGTCTCCAGGATCGCGCCCTGGGCCAAAGGCAGGCGCTAAACCGCTGCGCCACCCAGGGATCCCTCAATTCGATTCTTTTTTATTCGAATCTATTCGATTCTTTTTGATTCGATTTGATTCTATTTGATTTTTTTCTATTTGATTCGATTAGTTCCTTTTTGATTCAATTCAATTCATTTCTTTTTGATTCAATTCAATTCGATTCTTTTGGATTCGATTCGATTCTTTTTGATTCGATTCTTTTTGATTCGAATCGAGTAGATTCTTTTCATTTCGATTTGATTCATTTTGATTCAATTCTTTTCGATTCGAATGTTTTCGAATCAATTCGATTCTTTTTGATTCGATTCGATTCTTTTCGATTCGATTTGATTCTTTTCGATTCGATTCGACTCGATTTCATTCTTTTTGATTCGATTCAATTAGAATTTAATCGACTGATTCAATTTGATTCTTTTCTTTTCGGTTCGATTCTTTTCTATTCGATTATTTTCTATTCAATTCGATTCTTTCAATTCAATTCGATTCGATTCGATTCTTTTCGTTTCAAATCGATTTGTTTCAATTCGAGTCTTTTCAATTCGATTCTTTTCGATTTGATTCGATTCGATTTGTTTCAATTCGAGTCTTTTCAATTCGATTCTTTTCGATTTGATTCGATTCGATTTTTTTAATTCGATTCGATTCTTTCTATTCGATTCGATTCAATTCGATTCTTTTTGATTCGATTCGATTCAGTTGTTTTTGATTCGATTTGATTCAATTCTTTTCGATTTGATTCAATTTGATTCTTTTTTATTCGATTCGATACGATTTTTTCATTTCTATTCGAATAGATTCTCTTCAATTTGATTTTTTTCGATTCTTTTCGATTCTATTCGATTCTATTCGATTTTTTTCGATTCTATTCGATTCTTTTCTAATCTATTTTATTTTATTCCTTTCGATTCAATTTGAATCAATTCGATTCTTTTTGATTCGATTCGATTTTATTTGATTCTTATCGATTTTTTTCGCTTCGATTCTTTTCAGTTCATTTCGAATTGATTCTTTTCTATTTGATTCGATTCAATTCGATTCTTTTGTTTTGATTCGATTCTTTTCATTTCGATTTTTTTCGTTACATTCGATTCGATTCTTTTCATTTCAATTCGATTCTTTTCGATTCGATTCTTTTCATTTCGATTCAATTTGATTCTTTTCGATTCGATATATTTCGATTTTTTTTCGATTCTATTTGATTTGATTATTTTCGATTCAATTCAAATCGATTCGATTCTTTTCGATTCTATTTGATTTGATTCTTTTCTATTTGATTCGATTCAATTCGATTCTTTTCGATTCGATTCAATTCAATTGTTTTCGTTTCAATTCGATTCCTTTCGATTCGATTCTTTTCAATTCGATTCGAATCTTTTCAATTCGATCGATTCAATTCTTTTCAATTCTATTTGGTTCGATTCTTTTCGATTCAGTTCTTTTTGATTTGATTCATTACGAATGTTTTCAATTCGATTCAATTCAATTCTTTTCAATTCGAATCCATTCAATTCTTTTTGATTCGATTCGATTCTATTCGATTTTTTTATTTGAATCGATCCGTTTCTTTTAGATTCGATTCGATTCTTTTCGATTCATTTCGATGCGTTTCTTTTCAATTCAATTCGATTCAATTCTTTTGGATTGATTCGATTCTTTTCGATACGATTCGATTAGATTCTTTTGTTTCGATTCGATTCTTTTTGATTCGAAATGATTCGAATATTTTCATTTCGATTCGATTCATTTTGATTCGATTCATTTTGATTCGATTCTTTTTGAATCGATTCAATTCTTTTCAATTCGATTCGATTCTTTTTGTGTCGATTCGATTCTTTTCAATTTGATTCTTTTCGATTCGAATCGATTTGAATCTTTTCATTTCGATTAGATTCATTTCGATTCAATTATTTTCGATTCGATTCGATTCTTTTCGATTTGATTGTTTTCGATTTTATTCGATTCGATTCTTTTCCATTCTATCCAATCGATTGTTTTCCATTCGATTTGATACGATTGGATTCTTTTCGATTCGTTTCGATATGATTTGATTCTTTTCGAAGAGATACAATTTTGTTCTTTTTGATTCGATTCGATTCTTTTCAATTCGATTTGACCCAATTACATTCTTTTTGATTCGATTCGATTAGAATTTAATCGACTGATTCAATTCGATTCTTTTCGTTTCGGTTCACTTCTTTTCTATTCGATTTTTTCTATTTGATTCGATTCTTTTCATTCAATTCGATTCGATTTGGTTCGATTCTTTTCATTTTAAATCGATTCGTTTCAATTCGATTCTTTTCGATTCGATTCGATTCTTTTTGATTCTATTATATTCTTTTAATTCAATTCGAGTCTTTTCTATTGAATTCAATTCGATTCTTTTCGTTTCAATTCAATTCTTTTCGATTCGATTCGATTATTTTTGAATCGATTCGTTTCGATTCTTTTCGATTCGATACGATTCTTGTCGACTCCATTAAATTTGATTCTTTTCAATTTGATTAGATTCTTTTCGATTTGATTCCAATCAAATCGATTCTTTTTGATTCGATTCGATTCTTTTCAATTCGATTTGATTCGATTCTTTTCGATACGATTCGATTCGATTCTTTTCGATTCGATTCGATACAATTCTTTTCATTTCGATTCAAATCGAGTCTTTTCAATTCATTTCGATTCTTTTAGAATTGATTCGATTCTTTTCGATTCGATTTGATTCTTTTCGTTTCGATTCGATTCTTTTCGATTCGTTTCTTTTCTATTCAATTCGATTCTATATGATTGGATTCGTTTCGATTCGATTCGATACGATTCGATTATTTTCGATTTGATACAATTCTTTTCGATTCAATTCGACTCAATTTGATTCTTTTTTATTCAATTAGATTATAATTTATTCGACTGATTTGATTCGATTCTTTTTGTTTCTGTTCGATTCTTTTCTATTCGATTTTTTCGATTTGATTCTTTTCATTCAATTCGTTTCGATTTGATTCGATTCTTTTCATTTCAAATCGATTTGTTTCAATTTGATTCTTTTCGGTTCTATTCGATTCGATTCTTTTCATTTCGATTGGATTCGATTCGATCCATTTTGATTTGGTTCAATTCTTTTCGATTCGATACGATTCGATTCTTTTCTATTCAATTCAATTCGATTCTTTTCCATTCAATTCGATTCTTTCAAATTCGATTCGAATCTTTTCCATTCGATCTGATTCGATTCGTTTCAATTCGATTCTTTTCGATTCAATTCGATTCGATCGATTCTTTTCGATTCCATTAAATTTGATTTGATTCTTTTCGATTCGATTCGATTCTTTTCAATTCGATTCCATTCACTTTGATTCTTTTTGATTCGATTCGATTCGATTGTTTTCGATTCGATTCAATTCTTTCGATTCGATTCGATTTGATTCTTTTCGATTCGATTCGATACAATTCTTTTCATTTCGATTCGAATCGATTCTCTTCGATTCGATTCGTTTCGATTTATTTTGATTCTATTCGATTTTATTTGATTTTTTTCGATTCGATTCGATTGGATTCTTTTCAATTCTCTTTGATTTGATTCTTTTCGATTCGTTTCGATTCGATTCTTTTCGATTCGTTTCGATTCGATTCTTTTCAATTCGATTCGTTTCGATTCATTTCAAATCTATTCCATTCTATTCGATTTTTTTCGTTTGGATTCATTTCGATTCTATTCCATTCTATTCGATTATTTTCGATTCGATTCAATTCGATTCTTTTAAATTCGATTCGGTTCACTTCTATTTGATTCTATTTGATTCGATTCTTTTCGATTCGTTTGGATTCGATTCTTTTTGATTCAATTCGATTCGATTCTTTTCTATTCTATTCAATTCGATTTTTTTCGATTTGATTCAATACTATTAGATTCTTTTCAATTCAATTCGATACAATTCGATTGTTTTCAATTGATTCAATTCGATTCTTTTCAATTCGACTCGATTATTTTTGATCCGATTCGAATCGATTTCATTCTTTTTGATTTGATTCGATTAGTATATATGCGACCGATTCGATTCGATTCTTTTTGTTTCGGTTCTATTCTTTTCGATTCGATTCTTTTCGATTCGATTCAATTCTTTTCATTCAATTCGATTCGATTCTTTTCGTTTCTATTCGATTCTTTTCGATTCCATTCTTTTCGATTCGATTCGATTCGTTTCGATTCAAATCGATTTTTTAATTCGATCTGATTTGGTTTTTTCGATTCTTTTCGATTCGATTCGATTCGATTCAGTTCAATTCTTTCGATTCCATTAAATTTGATTCGATTCTTTTCAATTCGATTCGATTCGATTCGTTTCGATTCGGTTCGATTTGATTCGATTCGATTTGATACGATTCTTTTCATGTCGATTTGAATAAATTCTTTTCGATTCCATTCGATTCAATTATTTTTTATTCCATTCCATTCATTTCAATTCTATTCGATTTTATTCTATTCGATTCTTTTCCATTCAATTCGATTCGATTCTTTTTTATTCGATTCGATACGATTCTTTCATTTCAATTCGAATTGATCCTTTTCTATTCGATTCCATTCGATTCTTTTCAATTCTATTCGATATTTTTTGATTTGATTCTTTTCCATTCGATCTGATTTCGATTCGTTTTGATTCATTTCAACTCGATTTTTTCGATTCAGTTTGATTGGATTCGATTCTTTCCAATTCCATTAAATCTGATTTGATTTTTTCGATTCGATTCGATTCGATTCTTTTATATTCAATTCGATTCGATTTTTTTCGATTCAATTGTTTTCGATTCGATTCATTTCTTTTCGATTCGATTCGATTCTTTTTGTTTCGATTCGATTCTATTCGATTCGATGCGACTCTTTTGGATTCGATTCCATTCGATTTTTTTCAATTCTATTCGATACGAATAAAATTATTAGGAATCCATTCCATTTGATTCTTTTCTATTTGATTCAATTCAATTCTTTTCGATTCAATTCGATACGATTCTTTGTTTTTTTTTTAATTTATTTATGATAGTCACAGAGAGAGAGAGAGGCAGAGACATAGGCAGAGGGAAAAGCAGGCTCCATGTACCGGGACCCTGACGTGGGATTCGATCCTGGGTCTCCAGGATCGCACCCTGGGCCAAAGGCAGGCGCTAAACCACTGCGCCACCAAGGGATCCCTCAATACGATTCTTTTTTATTCGATTCGATTCGATTCTTTTTGATTCCATTTGATTCATTTTGATTCGATTAGATTCTATTCGTTTTTTTATTTGATTCTTTTTGATATGATTCGATTCGATTCTTTTCGATTCGATTCGATTCGATTCTTTTTGATTCGATTCTTTTGATTCGATTTGATACTTTTCGATTCGATTTGATTCTTTCATTTCGATTTGATTCTTTTCATTTCATTATCATTCTTTTCGATTCGATTCGATTCTTTTCAATTCGATTCGATTCGATTCTTTTTGATTCAATTCGATTCAATTCATTTCGATTCTATTTGATTCAATTCTTTTCTATTTGATCGATTCAGTTTGATTCTATTCGTTTCGATTTGATTCTTTTCTATTTGATTCGATTCGATTCCTTTTGCTTCTTTTCGATTCAATTTGATTCAATTCGATTCGATTCTTTTCTCTTCGATTCGATTCTTTTCTCTTCGATTCGATTTGAATCAATATGATTCTTTTCGATTTGATTCGATTCTCTTCAATTCAATTGGCTTCTTTTCAATTTGATTTGATTAGATTCTTTTCAATTCAGTTCATTTCGAATCGATTTGATTCTTTTCTATCGATTAGAATCGATTTGATTCTTTTCTATTCGATTCGATTCAATTCGATTTGATTCTTTTCTATTTGATTCGATATAATTCTTTTCAATTCGATTTGATTCTTTTAGATTCGATTCGATTCAATTCTTTTCGATGTAGTACGATTTTATTTGATTCTTTTCAATTTGATTGTGTTCGATTCGATTCGATTCAATTCAATTCGGGTCTTTTTGATGCGACTGGATTTGATACTTTTCGATTTGATTTGATTCAGTTTGATTCTACTCATTTCGATTCAATTGTTTTCGATTTGATAATTTTTGATTCAATTCGATTCGACTATTTTCAATACGATTCGAATCGATTATTTTCTTTTCATTTCGATTCAATACTTTTCGATTCTCTTTGATTCGAGTCTTTTCGATTTGCTTAGATTTGGTGCTTTTTGATTCTTTTCAATTCAATTCGATTCGATTCTTTTCGATTCGATTTGATTTATTTTTGTTACGATTCGATTCGATTCTTTTCATTTCGATTTGATTCGATCTTTTTTGATTCGATTTTTTCCGATTCAATTCGATTCGATTCGATTTTTTCGATTCATTTCGATTATTTTCGTTTCGATTCAATAGTTTTTTATTTATTTCTTATCGATTCTTTTCTTTTTGATTCGAATTCCATTCTTTTCGAATCAATTCGAGTCGATTCGATTCTTTTCGATTCGATTTGATTCAATTCTTTTCGACTCGATTCGTTTTGATGGCATTCTATTCTTCTCAATTGCATTCGATTCTATTATTTTGATTCGGTGCGATTCGATTCGATTTTTTCTAATCGATTCGATTCGATTCTTTTCGATTCGATTCGATTCGATTCTTTTCTGTTTGATTCTATTCGTTTCGATTCGATTCTTTTCGATTTGATTCTTTTCTATTTGATTCGATTCGAATTTTTTTTATTCTTTTTGATTCAATTCGATTCGATTCTTTCGATTCTATTCGATTCGAATCGGTTCGATTCTTTTCTAATCAAATCGATTCTTTTCATTTCAATTCGCTTCTTTTCGATTTGATTCTTTTCCATTCAATTCGATTCGATTCAATTCTTTCGATTCGATTCAATTCTTTCGATTCGATTTGATTCGAATCGATTCGATTCTTTTCATTCGATTCGATTCTCTTCATTTCAATTTGCTTCTTTTCGATTTGATTCGATTAGATTCTTTTCGATTCATTCGATTCGAATCGATTCGATTCTTTTCTATTTTTTTTTAAATTTATTTATTTATGATAGTCACAGAGAGAGAAAGAGAGAGGCAGAGACACAGGCAGAGGGAGAAGCAGGCTCCATGCACCGGGAGCCCGATGTGGGATTCGATCCTGGGTCTCCAGGATCGCGCCCTGGGCCAAAGGCAGGCGCCAAACCGCTGCGCCACCCAGGGATCCCGATTCTTTTCTATTGATTAGAATCGATTTGATTCTTTTCGATTTGATTCTGTTCTATTCGATTCGATTTGATTCTTTTCGTTTTGATTGATACAATTCTTTTCAATTCGATTTGATTCGATTCTTTTAGATTCGACTCAATTCGATTCTTTTCTATGCAGTTTGATTTTATTTGATTCTTTTCAATTCGATTCGATTCTTTTCGATTCGATTCGATTTGATTTGGTTCGTTTCGATGCGATTCGATTTTATTCGATTCTTTTCGATTCGATTCGATTCGGTTTGATTCTATTCGTTTTGATTCGATTGTTTTCGATTTGATTATTTTTGATTCAATTTGATTTGATTATTTTCAATACGATTCGATTCTATTCGATTATTTTCTTTTCATTTCCATTCAATACTTTTGGATTCTCTTCGATTCGATTCTTTTCGATTCGCTTAGATTTGGTGCTTTCTGATTCTTTTCAATTCAATTCGATTCGATTCTTTTCGATTTGATTATTTTCGTTTCGATTCCATTCGATTCTTTTAGTTTCGATTTGATTCGATTCGATCCTTTTTGATTCGATTCTTTTCGATTCGATTTGATTCGATTATTTTTGTTTCGATTCAATAGTTTTTTATTCATTTCTTATCGATTCTTTTTTATTCGAATTCCATTCCCTTCGAATCACTTCGAGTCAATTCGATTCTTTTGGATTCGATTTGATTCAGTTTTTTTCGCTTCGATTCGATTTGATTCTTTTCGTTTTGATTTGATACGATTTTTTCATTTCCATTCGAATCAATTCTCTTCGATTTGATTCGTTTCGATTCTTTTCGATTCTATTCCATTTTTTCTTTCTTTTTTTTTTTAATTTTTATTTATTTACTTATGATAGTCACAGAGAGAGAGAGAGGCAGAGACACAGGCAGAGGGAGAAGCAGGCTCCATGCACAGGGAGCCTGATATGGGATTCGATCCCGGGTCTCCAGGATCGTGCCCTGGGCCAAAGGCAGGCGCCAAACCGCTGCGCCACCCAGGGATCCCTATTCCATTTTTTCAATTCGATTCAATTCGATTCGATTTGATTCGATTCTTTTCGATTTGATTAGATTTGATTCTTTTTTATTCGAATACATTCGATTCTTTTCGATTCTTTTCAATTCGATTCGATTCTTTTCTATTCGAATCTATTAGATTCAAATCGATTCTTTTCGATGTGATTCCATTCGATTCGATTTGATTCTTTTCTATTCTTTTGATTTGATTCGATTCCATTCTTTTCGATTCGATGAGATTCTTTTTGATTCACTTCGATTTGATCTTTCGATTCAATTAGATTAGATTATTTTCTTTTCAATTCGATTTGATTCCTTTCAATTCTCTTCGATTCGATTCGATTATATTCGATTCAGTTTGATTTGATTTATTTGATTGGATTCAATTCTTTTCGATTCTATTCTTTTCGATTAGATTCAATGAGATTCGATTCCTTTCGATTCGGTTCGATTAGATTCTTTTCAATTCTTTTCGAATTGATTTGATATGATTTGATTCGATTCGATTCTTTTCGTTTTGATTCGATTCATTTGATTCTTTTCGCTTCCATTCGATTCAATTATTTTGATTTGATGTGATTAGATTCGATTTTTTTCCATTCAATTCTTCGATTCGATTCGAATCGTTTAGATTCTTTTCTATTTGATTCGATTCGATTCTTTTAGATTCTTTTTGAATCAATTCTTTTCGATTCGATTTGATTCAATTCGATTTTTTCGATTCGATTCGATTATTTCATTGCGATACCATACTTTTTGTTTCGTTTCTATTCGATACGAATTCCTTTCTTTCCTAATTGATTCGAGTCGATTCGACTCTTTTCGATTCGATTTGATTCGATTCGATCCTTTTCGATTTGATTCGATTCGATATTTTCGATTCGATTCTTTTTGTTTCGATTATATTCATTTCAATTTGATTTTTTTCGATTTGATTCCATTCTATTCAATTCGATTCTTTTTTATTCTATTCGATTCTTTTCTATTCAATTTGATTCTATTTGATTCAATTCGATTCGATTCTTATAGATCAATTCGATTCTTTTTTTTCATTTTGATTCGAATCGATTCATTTCGATTCTCTTCGATTCGATTCTTTTTGATTCGATTAGATTCGATTCTTTCCGATTCTATTAGATTCGATTCTTTTTTGATTCAATTAGATTTGATTCTTTTCGATTCTTTTCAATTCGATTCCATTCGATTCTTTTCAATTAGATTCGATTCAATTCTTTTCGATTAAATTCGATTTGATTCATTCGATCCTTTTCGCTTCCATTCGATTCGATTCTTTTGATTCGATGCAATTCAATTCGATTTTTTGATTCAATTCTTTTCGATTCGATTAGAGTAGAATCAATTAGATTCTTTTCTATTTGATTCAATTCGATTATTTTTTATTCGATTCGATTCTTTTCGATTCAGTTCTTTTCGATTCAATTCGATTCGATTTTTTCGTTTTGATTGTTTTTGATTCTATTCTATTCGATCAATTCGATTTTTTAGATTCGATTCCATTCAATTTGATTAGATTCTTTTTTATTCTCTTCTATCCGCTTTTATTCGATTCTTTTTGATTCGATTCGATTCGATTCAATTCGATTCTTTTCGATTCCATTCAATTCGATTCGAATCTTTTTGATACTATTCTATTCGATTCAATTCTATTCTTTTCGATTCGATTCTTTTCTATTCAATTCGATTCAATTCTTTTCAATTCGATTCGAATCTATTATTTTTTTCGATTCTATTCAATTCTTTTCGATTTTCTTTGATTCGATTCTTTTTGATTCGCTTAGATTCGATTCTTTTCTATTCTATTCAATCTATTCGATTCTATTCTTTTTGATTCTATCGATTCGTTTCGATATTTTCGATTCGATTCTTTTTGATACGATTCTATTCGATTCAATTTGATTCTTTTCTATTCGATTCAATTTGATTCAAATCGATTGGATTGTTTTTGATTCTATTCAATTCGATTCTTTTTTATTCTATTCGATTCTTTTTATTGAATTCGATTCGGTTCTTTTCGATTCGATTCGATTATTTTCGTTTCGATTCAATTCGATCCTTTTCGATTCTCTTTGATTTTTTCTATTCGATTAGATTCGATTCTTTTTGATTCGATTAGATTCAATGCCTTTTGATTCTTTTCAATTCGATTCGATTCTTTTCCACTCAATTGTTTTGAATTTGATTCGATTCGATTCGATTTTATTGATTCGATTCTTTTTGATTCACTAAGTTTCCTTCCGATTCCATTTGATTTGATTTGATTCGATTCTATTCTTTTCGATTCTATTCTATTCGAGTCTTTTCAAGTCTATTCAATTCTATTCGAATCAATTCTTTTTGATTCAATTCGATTCCATTCTTTTCGATTCGATGCGATATGATTATTTTCGTTTCGATTCAATTTGATTCTTTTCTTTTCGATTCTTTTCGTTTCGATTTGATTCGATTCGATCCTTTTTGATTCGATTCTTTTCGATTCGATTCCATTTTTTTTTATTCGTTTCGATTTGATTATTTTCGTTTCAATTCTATAGTTTTGGATTCATTTCTTATCGATTCTTTTCTTTTTGATTCGAAGTCCATTCTTTTTGAATCCTTTCGAGGTGACTCGATGCTTTTCGATTTGATTCGATTTGATTCTTTCCGATTCGATTAGATTTTTTCTATTCGTTTTGATTATTTTCATTTCGATTCGAGTTTTTGTTTCATTTCTTTTCTATTCAATTATTTTCGATTTCCTTTCCTTTCAATTCGATTATTTTCAATTCGATTCCTTTCAATTCGATTCGATTCGATTTGATTATTTTCGATTCGACTCGATTCTATTCATTTCGATTCGATTCATTCTATTCTTTTTACTTCCATTAGATTCAATTCTTTTGATTTGATGCAATTCGATTCGTTTTTCGATTCGATTCTTTTCAATTCGTTTCATTTCTATTCTATTAGATTATTTTCTATTTGATTCGATTCGTTTCTTTTCGATTCCTTTCAATTCGATTCGATTCGATTCATTAGATTTTTTTTGCTTCCATTCAATTCGATTCCTCTGATTCGATGCTATTAGATTTGATTTTTTTGATTCGATTCTTTCCGATTCGATTCGATAAGAATTGATTAGATTCTTTTCTATTTGATTCGTTTCAATTCGATTCTTTTAGATTAGATTCAATCTTTTCAATTCGACTATTTTCGATTAGAATCATTTGGATTCGATTCTTTTCGATTTGATTTGTTTCGATTCGATTCAATTCTTTTTCATTTGATTTGTTTCAAATCTTTTCGATTCGATTTGCTTCGATTTTTTTCGTTTCGATACTTTTCATTTCGATTCGATTCAATTTGATCCTTTTTGATTCGATTCTTCTCGATTTGATTCTTTTCGATTCTCTTCAATTCAATTCTATTCTATTCGTTAGATTCGATTCTTTTAGATTCGATTAGATTCTATTCTTTTCGATTCGATTACATTCGATTCTATTCGATTCAAATCTTTTCGATTCAAATAGATTCTTTTCAATTCGATTCAATTCTTTTCGATTCTATTCAATACGATTTGATTCGATACTTTTTGATTCGATTCAATTCTTTTTGATTCAATTCTATACGATTCTTTCGATTCGATTTGATTAGATTGTTTTCGTTTCGATTCGAACCGAAGCTTTTCGATTCAATTTAATTCAATCTTTTCGTTTCGATTCTTCTCGATTCGATTCGATTCGATTCTTTTCACTTCCTTTCCATTCATTTCTTTCGATTCGATGTGATTCAATTATTTTTGTTTCAATTAGATTCGATTCTTTTTGATTCGATTCGATTCTAATCGATTAGATTCTTTTCTATTTGATTAGATTCGATTCAATTATTTTCTATTTGATTAGATTCGATTCAATTATTTTCAATTTGATTCTTTTCGATTTGATTCGATTCAATTCGATTTTTTCGATTCGATTCGATTCAATTATATTTGATTCAGTTCGATTCGTCTCGATTTGATTTTTTATTGTATTCGATTCTTTTCGATTCTATTATTTTCTATTAGATTCAATTTGATTCGATTCTTTTCGATTCGATTCCATTTGAGTAGATTCCTTTCGATTCTTTTCGAATCAGTTTGATTCGATTCAAATCGATTTTTTTCAATTCGATTCTATTCATTCGATTCTTTTTGCTTCCATTCGTTCAATTCTTTCAATTCGATGCGATTAGCATCGATTAGATTTTTTTCGATTCGATTCTTTTCGATCTGTTCGATTTGAATCGATTAGATTCTTTTCTATTTGATTTGATTCGATTCGATTCTTTTCGATTCGATTTGATTCTTTTCGATTCAGTTCTTTTCGATTGTTTTTGATTCGATTCGATTTTTTCATTTCGATTCTTTTCGATTTCATTCAATTCGATTCGATTCTTTTCACTTCCATTCGATTCGATTCTTTTGATTCGGTGCGATTCAATTCGATTCTTTTCAATTTGATTCCATTCGATTCCTTTCTTTTCGAATCGAATAGATTCGATTCGTTTCAATTCGATTTGATTCGATTCAATTCTTTTCGATTCGATTCGATTCTTTTCGATTCAATTAGATTCTTTTCGATTCGATTCTTTTCTATTCAATTCTTTTCGATTTCATTCAATTCGGTTTTTTCGATTCGAATCTTTTCGATTTCAATCTATTCCATTCAATTCTATTCTTTTCGATGCAATTCCATTCAATTCGATTCGATTCTTTTTGATTCGATTCGATTCTTTAAGATTCGATTCTTTTTTTATTTATGTATTTTTTCGATTCTTTTTGATTCAATTCAATTCGATTCTTTTGATTTGATTCGATTATTTTCGTTTAGATTCGATTCGATTCTTTTCAATTCGATTCGATTCGACTCTTCAATTCGATTAGATTCGATTCTATTCGATTCAATTAGATTGGATTCTTTTCGATTCTTTTCAATTTGATTCGATTCGATTCTTTTCGATTCATATCAATTCGATTCAAATCGATTCTTTTCAATTCTATTCCATTTGATTCGATTCAATTCTTTTCAATTCTATTGAATACTATTCGATTCGATTCTTTTCGATTCGATTTGATCCTTTTTATTCAATTCGATTCGAATTTTTCGATTCAAATCGATTAGACTTTTCATTTCGATTCGATTCGAAGCTTTTCGAATCTCTTATATTCGATTCTTTTCGAATCAATTCAATTCAATCTTCACGTGTCCATTCTTTTCATTTCGATTCGATTCTTTTCTATTTGATTCTATTCGATTTTTTTCGATTCGCTTCGATTCGATTGTTTTCGTTTTGATTCGATAGTTTTTGATACATTTCTTATCGATTCTTTTGTTTTCGATTCGAATTCGATTCTTTTCTAATCGATTCGAGTCGATTTGATTCTTTTCGATTTGATTCGATTCAATTCTTTTCGATTCGATTATATTCGATTGATTTGGATTCTTTTCTTTTTTTTTTTTTTTTTTTTTTTTTTTTTTTTTTTTTATAAAGATTTTATTTATTTATTTATGATAGTCACACAGAGAGAGAGAGGCAGAGACACAGGCAGAGGGAGAAGCAGGCTCCATGCACCGGGAGCCCGACGTGGGATTCGATCCCGGGTCTCCAGGATCGCGCCCTGGGCCAAAGGCAGGCGCCAAACCGCTGCGCCACCCAGGGATCCCCATGGATTCTTTTCAATTGCATTCGATTTGATTCTTTTGATTCGGTGATATTGATTCGATTTTTTTCGATTCGATTCGATTCGATTTTTTTCGATTCGATTCTTTTCACTTCTATTTAATTCGATTCTTTTGATTTGGTGTGATTCGATTCGATTCTTTTCACCTCTATTTAATTCGATTCTTTTCATTTGATTCGATTCAATTCGATTTTTTTCGAAACGATTCGATTCTTTTCAATTTGATTCGATTTGATTGTTTCGATACGATTGTTTTTGATTCGAATCTATTCGATTCAAATCGATTCTTTGCCATTTGATTCCATTCAATTCTATTCTATTCGATTCTATTCAATTCGATTCGATTCTTTTCGATTCGATTCCATTCTTTTTGATTCAATTCGATTCGATTCTTTTGATTCGATTCAATTCGATTATTTTCATTTCGATTCGATTCTTTTTGATATTCTTCGATTTGATTCTTTCAATTCGATTAGATTCGATTATTTTTTATTCGACTAGATTCGATTCTTTTCAATTCGATTCGATTTGATTCTTTGCCATTCGAATCTATTCGATTCAAATCGATTCTTTTCGATGCGATTCCATTCGATTCGATTGATTCTTTTCGATTCTATTCTATTCGATTCCATTCTTTTTGATTCGATTCGATTCTTTTTTATTCAATTCGATTAGATTCTTTCACTTCGATTCGATTCGATTATTTTCGTTTCAATTTGATTAGATTATTTTTGATTCTCTTCAATTCGATTTGATTCGATTATATTCGATTCAGTTCAATTCGATTCGATTTGATTTTTTTGATTGGATTCGATTCTTTCGATTCTATTCTTTTCAAGAAGATTCAATTAGAATTGATTCTTTTAATACGATTCGATTAGATTTGATGCTTTTCCATTCTTTTCGAATCGATTTGATTCGATTTTTTTCAATTCGATTCCATTCCATTCCATTCTTTTCATCGATTCGATTGTTTTTGATTCAATTCGATTCGATTATTTTCAATTCGATTCGATTCGATTCTTTTCGATTCGGTTCGATTTGATTCATTCGATTCTTTTCGCTTCCATTTCATTCGATTCTTTTGATTCGATGCGATTCGATTCAATTTTTTTAATTCAGTTCTTTTTGTTTCGATTTGATTAGAATCGATTAGATTCTTTCTATTTGATTCGATTTGATTCCTTTCTTTTTTTAAATTTTTTAATTTATTTATGATAGTCACACAGAGAGAGAGGCAGAGACATAGGCAGAGGGAGAAGCAGGCTCCATGCACCGGGAGCCTGATGTGGGATTCGATCCCGGGTCTCCAGGATCGCGCCCTGGGCCAAAGGCAGGCGCTAAACCGCTGCGCCACCCAGGGATCCCCGATTTGATTCCTTTCGATTAGATTAGATTCTTTTCGATTTAATTCTTTTCGATTCTATTCATTCGATTCTTTTTGATTTGATTTGATTCCTTTCAATTCGATTCGAATCTTTTTTATTCAATTCGATTCAATTCTTTCGATTCAATTCGATTTGATTATTTTCGTTTCGATTCGATTGTATTCTTTTCAATTTAATTAGGTTCGATTCTTTTCAATTCGATTAGATTCAATTCTTTTCGATTCGATTCGATTCTTTACGATTCTTTTCAATTAGATTCGATTCGATTCTTTTCGATTCAAATCTCTTCGATTCAATTCAATACTATTTGATTCGATTTTATTCTTTTCACTTCCATTCAAATCGATTCTTTTGATTTGGTGTGATTCAATTCGATTCTTTTCAATTCAATTCGATTCCTTTCTTTTCTAATCGAATCGATTCGATTCGTTTCAATTCGATTCAATTCTTTCCGATTCAATTCGATTCGATTTTTTGGATTCGAATCTTTTTGATTCCAATCTATTCCATTCAAATCGATTCTTTTCGATGCGATTCCATTCAATTCGATTAGATTCTTTTCGATTCGATTTGATTCTTTAACATTCGATTCTTTTTGATTCAATTTGATTCGATTCTTTAGATTCGATTCGATTTTTTTCGTTTCGATTCGATTCGTTTCTTTTCGATTCTCTTCGATTCGAATCTTTTCGATTTGATTAGATTCGATTCTATTCGATTCGATTCAATTCGATTCTTTTCTTTTTGATTCGATTTTTTCTATTGGATTAGATTCATTTCGATTCTATTGTTTTCTATTTGATTCGAATACATGATTTTCGATTCGATTCGATTCAATTTGATTTTTTTCTATTTGATTAGATTTTTTGATTCGATTCTTTTTGTTTCGATTCAATTGGATTCGATTCTTTTCGATTTGATTCAATTCTATTTTTTTCGATTTGATTCGATTTGATTTTATTCGTTTGATTCAAATCTTTTCGATTTGATTTTTTCAATTCAATTCAATTCATTTCGATTTGATTCGATTCGATCCTTTTCGATTCTAATCGGTTTGATTCGAATCTATTTGATTCAATTCTTTTCGATTCGATTTGATCATTTTCAATTTGATTCTTTTCATTTCGATTTGATTTGATTCTTTTCGATTCGATTCTTTTCGATTCGATTCCTTTCTTTTCAATTCTATTTGATTCGATTATTTTTGATTTGATTCAATTTGATTCTATTCTTTTCATTTGATTCGATTCAATTCATTCGATTCTTTTCGCTTCCATTTGATTCGATTCTTTTTATTCGTTGCTATTCGATTCTTTTGATTCGATGCGATTCGATTCGATTTGATTCGATTCTTTTTGATTCGATTCGATTTGAATAGATTAGCCTCTTTTCTTTTTTTTTTTTTTTTTTTTTTTTTTTTTTTTTTTGATTAGCCTCTTTTCTTTTTGATTCGATTCGATTCGATTCTTTCGAATTCTTTTCGATTCTTTTTGATTCAATTCTTTCGATTCAATTCGATTGGATATATTTGGATTCGATCGATTCAATTTTTTTCGATTTGATTCGATTCTTTTCGATTTGATTCTATTCGATTCAATTCGATCCTTTTCTATTTGATCCTTTTGATTCCTTTGGATTCGATTCGATTCGATTCTTTTCTATTTGATCGTTTTGATTCCTTTGGATTCTATTTGATTCGATTCTTTTCGATTTGATTCTTTTCAATTCAATTCAATTCGTTTCTTTTCGATTCTCTTCGATTCGATTCTTTTCGATTCCATGAGATTCTATTCTTTTCGATTCGATAAGATTCGATTCTTTTCAATTCGTTTCGATTCTTTTCAGTTCGATTCAGTTCGATTCGAGTCTTTTCGATTCTTTTTGATTCGATTCAATTCGATTCTTTTTGGTTCGATTAGATTCGATTCTTTTCCATTCGATTCAATTCGCATCAATTCTTTCGATTCGATTTGATTCTTTTCGATTCGATTCGATTCTTTTAGTTTCGATTTGATTCTTTTATATTCTATTCAATTCGATTCTTCTTGATTGGATTCGATATGTTTAGATTCTTTTCGATTCAATTTGATACAATTCGATTATTTTCGATTCGATTCAATTCGATTCTTTTAGATTCCATTCAATTCGATTCTTTTCGATTCCATTCAATTCTTTTCGATTCCATTCAATTCGATTCGATTCTGTTCCATTCGATTAGAATCGATTCTTTTCTTTTCGAGTCGCTTCTTTCCTATTTGATTCTTTTCGATTTGATTCGATTCTTTTCAATTCGATTCGATTTGATTCTTTTCTATTCTATTCGATTCGATTCTTTTCGATTCGATTTGATACGATTTGATTCTTTTCGATTCGATTCAAATCGATTATTATTGATTTGATTTCATTCGATTCGATTCTTCTCGATTCGTTTCGATTCGATTCTTTTTGATTAGAATATTTTCGATTCGATTCGCTTCTTTTCGTTTCAGATCGATTCTTTCCGATTTGATTCTTTTTGATTCAATTCAATTCGACTCGATTCGATTCTTTTCATTTCAATTCAATTCGTTTCGATTCGATTCTTTTCTATCGATTTGATTCATTTCTTTTCGATTCCATAAGATTCGATTCGATTCTTTTCGAGTCGATTCGATTCCTTTCGTTTCGATTCAATTCTTTTGTATTCTTTTCCATTCGATTAGATTCGTATCGATTCTTTCAATTCGATTTGATTCTTTTCGATTCGATTCGATTCTTTTTGATTCGATTCGATTCGATTCTTTTCAATTCTATTCAGTTTGATTCTTTTCTATTCAATTCAATTAGATTCGTTTCGCTCCAATTTGATTCTTTTCGATTCGATTCGATTCGATTCGATACGATTCTTTTCGATTCGAATCAATTCTTTTCTTTTCGATTCCATTCAATTCTTTTCGATTTGATATGATTCGATTTGTTTCGATTCTATTGGATATGATTCTTTTCGATTCGATTCAAATCGATTCGATTCTTTTCGATGCGATTCGTTTGATTCTTTACGTTTAGATTTGAATCTTTTGGATTCGATTCTTTTCCATTCGATTCTATTCAATTCAATTCTTCTGGATTCTATTCGATTCGGTTTGATTCTATTCGTTTCGATTTTATTCTTTTCGATTGGATTCTTTTTGCTTTGATTCAATTCGATTCTTTTCGATTCGATTAAATTCTTTTCGATTCCATTCGATTCAATTCAATTCTTTGTATTCAATTCAATTCGATTCGATTCTTTTCGAGTTGATTCGATTCGATTCGATGCTTTTCATTTCAATTCGATTCTTTTCGATTCGCTTCTTTTTGATTGGGTTCTATTCTTTTCATTTCGATTCGATTCATTTCTATTCGATTCTTTTTGATAGGATTCGATTCGATTCTTTTCGATTCATTTCGTTTCTTTTCCATGCGATCTGATTTGATTCTTTTAGATTCTTCTCTATTCGATTCTTTTTGATTCCATTCGATTCAATTCTTTTCGATTCCATTGAATTTGATTCGATTCTTTTCAATTCGATTCGATTCTTTTTGATTTGATTACATTCAATTCGATTCTTTTCGATTCGATTTGATTGTTTTCAATTCAATCGTTTCGATTCTTTACGATTGGATTCGATTTCTATTCGATTCAATTTGATACGATTCTTTTCATTTTGATTCGAATCGATTCTCTTCAATTCGTTTCGATTCGATTCTTCTCGATTAAATTCGATTCTTTTCCATTCGATCTGATTTGATTCATTTCGATTCTTTTCGATTCGTTTCGATTAGTTTTTGATTCGTTTCTTTTCTTTTCTATTCTTTTTTTCGAATTCCTTTCTTTTTGAAACAATTCGAGTCGATTCTATTCTTTTCGATTCGATTCGGTTCAATCTGATTCGATTATTTTCGATTCGATTCGATTCGATTCAGTTCGATTCGATTCGATACTTTTCACTTCCATTCGATTCGATTCTTTGATTTGATGCGATTTGATTATTTTCATTTCGATTGATTATTTTTGATTAGATTTTTTTCAATTTGATTCGATTTTTTCGATTTGATTTGATTTGATTCTTTTTGATTCTTTTCGATTCGATTTGATTCGATTATTTTCGATTCGATTCGTTCGATTTGATTTGATGTTTTCGATTGGATTTGATTCTTTTCGATTCTATACTTTTCGAATAGATTCAATTAGACTCAATTCTTTTCGATTCGATTTGATTAAATTAGGTTCTTTTCGATTCTTTTCGAATCGATTTGATTCGATTTGGTTCTTTTCGATTCGATTTGATTCGATTAAAATTGATTAGATTCTTTTCTATTTGATTTGATTCCATACGATTCGATTCTTTTCAATTCGATTCTATTCTATTCGATTTGATTTTTTTGATTCGATTGGATTCTATTATTTTGGTTTTGATTCGATAGTTTTCGATTCATTTCTTTTCGATTCTATTCTTTTCAATTCGAGTTCTTTTCAAATCGATTCGAGTCGGTTCAATTCTTTGCGATTTGATTCGATTCGATTCTTTTCACTTCCATTCGATTTGATTTTTTTGATTCACTATGATTTGATTCGATTTTTTTCGATTCGATTCGATTCGATTCTTTTCAATTCGATTCAATTCAATTCTTTTCGATTCAACTCTATTCAATTCTTTTCAAATCGATTTTTTGGATTCCATTCTTTTTGATTCGACTCTATCAAATCAATTAGATTCTTTTCTAGTTGATTCAATTCGATTCGATTCTTTTCGATTCGATTCGATTCAATTCTTCTCAATTCGATTCGAATCAATTTGATTCTTTTTGATTCAATTCAATTAGAATATATGCGACCAATTTGATTTGATTCTTTTCAATTTGGTTCGATTCTTTTCTTTTTTTTTTTTGGTTCGATTCTTTTCGATTCGATTCTTTTCAAATTGATTCGATTCTTTTCCTTCAATTCGATTCGATTCTTTTTGATCCGATTCGATTCAATACTTTTCGTTTCAATTCGATTCTTTTCGATTAGATTCGATACATTTCGTTCCGATTTGATTCTTTTCGATTCGATTTATTTCGATTCAATTCGTTTCTTTTCGATTCTATTTGATTTGAATCTTTTCGATTCGATTCGAATCGCTTCGATTCTTTTCGATTCGATTCGATTTGATTCTTTTCATTTAGATTCAATTCTTTTCGATTTGATTTGATTTGATTCTTTTCAATACGATTCGATTCTTTTCGATTCGATTCGATTCTTTTTGATTCAATTATTTTCAATTCAATTTGATTCGATTCTTTTCCATTCGATTCAAATTGATTCTTTTCGAGTCGATTCTTTTCTATTCGACTCTTTTTGATTCGATTCGTTTCTTTTCGAGTCTATTCAATTCGATTCATTCGATTCTTTTCGAATTGATTTGATTCGATTCTGTGGTATCGATTCGATTCTTTTCTATTTGATTCTTTTCGATTCGGTTCGTTTTGATTCATTTCTATTCGATTCGTTCCAATTCTTTTCTATTCTATTCGATTCGTTCTTTTCGATTCAATTCGATTCGATTCTTTTCTATTCTATTTGATTCTATTCTTTTCGATTTGATTCGATATGATTCGATTCTTTTCGATTCGATTCAAATCGATTATTTTCAATTCGATTTCATTCGATTCGATTCTTCTTGATTCGTTTCGATTCTTTTTTGATTAGAATGTTTTTGATTTGATTCGATTCGCTTCTTTTCGTTTCAGATCGATCCTTTTCGATTCGATTCTTTTCGATTCAATTCGATTCGACTCGACTCGATTCGATTCTTTTCGTTTCGATTCGATTCGTATCGATTCGATTCTTTTCTATCGATTCGATTCGATTCTTTTCGTTTCGATTCAATTGTTTTCAATTCGTTTTGATTCTTTTCAATTCAATTCGGTTGGATTCGAGTCTTTTTTATTCTGATTCGATTCAATTCGATTCTTTTTGGTTCGATTCGATTCGATTCTTTTCCATTCGATTCGATTCTATTTGATTCTTTTCGTCTAGATTCGATATGATTTTTTTCATTTCAATTCGAATGGGTTCTATTCGATTTGATTCGTTTTGATTCTTTTTGATTTCATTCGATTCTATTCGTTTTTTTATTCGATTCATTTCGATTCTTTTCGATTCAATTTGATTCTTTTCTATTCTCTTTGATTTGATTCTTTTCAATTCGATTTGATTCAATTCGATTCTTTTCGATTCGATTCTTTTCAATTCGTTTCGAATTGATTCTTTTCGATGTGATTCAATTCGATTCTTTTCGATTCGTTTCGATTCGATTCTTTTCAATTCCTTTCAAATTGATTCTTTTCTATTTCATTTGATTCGATTCTTTTTTTGATTCGATTCTTTTGTTTCGATTTGATTCTTTTCGATTCTATTTTTTCGTTACATTCGATTCAATTCTTATGAATCGATTAAAAAATAATCGATTAAAAAAAGAAAATAATCGATTCACATCGAATCAAATCGAAAATAATGGAAACTAATAGAATCGAAAATAATCGAATCGAATTGAAAAGAATTGAAACGAATAGAAAATAATCGAATCGAAAAGAATCGAATCGAATAGAAAAGAATCGAATCGAATCGAAAAGAAACAAATCGAAAATAATCAAATCGAATTGAAAATAATCGAATCGAATTGAATCACATTGAAAAGAATCAAATCGAATCGAAAATAATCGAATCAAAAAGAATCTAATCGAATGAAATCGAAAATAATCTAATCGAAAATATCGAATTGATTCAAAAATAATCGAATCGAATCGAAAATAATCGAATCGAATACAATCGAATCGAATCGAATATAATCAAATTTAATCGAATTCAATCGAAAATAATCAATCGAATCGAATTTAATCGAATCGAATTGAATAAAAAATAATCGAATCGAATCGAATCGAAAATAATTGAATCCAATAGAAAAAAATTGAAACTAATAATCGAATCGAATCGAATCGAATCGAAAATAATCGAATCCAATAGAAAAAAATTGAAACTCATCAAAAGAATCGAATCGAATCAAAAAGAACCGAATCAAAATTAATCGAATCGAATTTATATACTCGAATCAAAAAGAATCGAATCACATTGAATCGAATCAAAAATAATCGAATTGAATTCAATTGAAAATAATGAAATCAAATCGAAAATAATTGAGTCGAAAGTAATCTTATCGAATCGAAAATAATCAAGTCGAATCGAATAAAATCGAAAATAATTGAAACGAATCGATCGAATTGAATCGAAAATAATCGAATCGAATCGAACTGAATTGAATCGAAAATAATCGAATCGAATCGAATCGAATATAATTGAATCGAATCGAATCGAAAAGAATCGGTCGAATCAAAAATAATCGAATCGAATAAAAAATAATCGAATCAAATCCAATCAAATCGAAGCGAAAATAATCAAATTGAATTGAATTGAATCGAAAATAATCGAATCGAATCAAAATGAATCAAATCAAATCAAATCGAATCGAATCGAAAATAATCAAATCGAATAAAAAATAATAGCATCAAATCGAATTGAATCGAAAATAATCGAATCGAATCGAAAGTAATTCAATCGAATCGATAATAATCCAATCGAAAAGATTTGAATCGATTCGAATTGAAAATAACTGAATCGAATCGAATCTAATCGAAAATATTCGATTCGCATCTAATTGAATCGAATCGAAAATAATCGAATAGAATTGAATCGAAAATAATCGAATCGAATTGAAAATAATCGAATCGAAAAGAACCGAATATAATCAAATCGAAAATAATCGAATCGAATCGAAAATAATCGAATCGAATCAAAAATAATCGAATCGAATTGAATCAGAAATAATCGAATCGAATGCAATCGAATCGAATAGAAAATAATCGAATCGAATTGAAAAAAATCGAATCAAATCGAATCGAATTGTATCATCGAATCGAATCGAATAGAAAAATATCGATTCGTTTCGAATCAAATCCAATCGAAAATAATCTAATCAAATTGAAATGAAAATCACTGAAACGAATAGAAAATAATGGATCGAATCGAAAAGAATCGAATCGAAAAGAATCGAATCAAATCGAATCGATAATAAACAAATCGAATCCTCAAATTGAATCGAATCGAAAATTATCGATTCGCATCGAATCGAATCGAAAATAATCTAATCAAATTGAATCGAAAATAATCAAACCGAATCGAAAATAATCAAATCGAATCTAAAATAATCGAATCGAAAAGAATCGAATGGATTCGAATCGAAAATCGAATCGAATCCAAAAGAATCGAATCAAATCTAAAATAATTGAATCGAAAAGTATCGAATAAAATCGAATCAAAAAGAATGTAATCGAAGAGAATCGATTCGAAAGTAATCGAATTAAATCAATCAAATCGAAAACAATCAAATAGAATGGAAACGAAAATAATCGAATCGAAACGAAAAGAATCGAATCAACTCGAAAATAATCGAATCAAATCGAATTGAGTAAAAAAATAATCGAAAAATATCGAATCGAAAATATCGAATAGAATCGAATCGAAATATCGATTCATATCGAATCGAATCGAATCGAAAATAATCGAATTGAATTGAATCGAAAAAATCAAATTGAATCGAAAATAACCGATTCGAATTGAAAATAATCGATTCGAAAATAATCGAATCGATTCGAATGGAAAATCGAAAAAATCGAAAAGAATCAAATCGAATCGAAAATAATCGAATCGAATAGAAAAAAATCGAATCGAATCAAAAACAATGGTATCGAATCGAATATAATCAAATCGAATTGAATCGAATCAAATCGAATTAAAAAGAATCGATTCGAAAATAATCAATTCACATCGAATCGAATCGAAAATAATGGATACGAATAGAATTGAAAATAATCTAATCGAATCGAAAATAATTGAATCGAAAATAATCGATTCGATTCGAATCATAAATATTGAATCGAATCAAAAAGAATCGAATCGAATTGAAAAGAATCGAATCGAATTGAAAAGAATCGAATTGACCAAATCGAATCGAAAATAATCAATTCGCATTGAATCAAATCGGTAATAATTGAATTGAATTGAAAAGAATCAAATCGAATCGAAAATAATCTTAACTCATCCAATTGAATCAAATCGAAAATAATCGAATCGAATCAAATCATACCGAAAATAATCGAACCGAATCAACCGAATTGAATCTAAAATAATCAAATCGAATCAAACCGAATTTACTCGAAAATAAGCGAATCGAATCGAATCGAATTGATTCGAAAAAAATCGAATCAAATCGAATCGAATCGAATTGAATCGAAAATAACTGAATCGATTGGAATCGAATCAAAAATAATCGAACCGAATCAAATCGAATTGAATCGAAAATAATCGAATCGAAACGAAAAGAATCGAATCAAAAATAATTGAATCGAATCGAAAATAATCGAATCAAATCCAAATTAAATCATAAATAATCAAATTGATTTGAATTGAATCGAAAATAATCGCATCAAATCGAATTGAATCGAAAATAATCGATTCGCATCGAATCGAATCGAATCGAAAATAATCCAATCGAATTGAATCAAATCAAAATGAATAGAATCGAATCGAATCAAAAAAATCTAATAAAAAAGAATCGAATCAAATTGAAAATATTGAATTGAATGGAAAAGAATTGAATCGAATAGAGAAGAATTGAGTGGAAAAGAATCGAATCGAATTGAATCGAAAGGATCGAATCGAAAAGAATCGAAAAGAATAGAAAACTATCGGGATCCCTGGGTGGCGCAGCGGTTTGGCGCCTGCCTTTGGCCCAGGGCGCGATCCTGGAGACCCGGGATCGAATCCCACATCGGGCTCCCGGTGCATGGAGCCTGCTTCTCCCTCTGCCTATGTCTCTGTGCCTCTCTCTCTCTCTCTCTCTGTGACTATCATAAATAAATAAAAATTAAAAAAAAAAAAAGAATAGAAAACTATCGATTAGAATCGAAAAGAATCGACTCGAATCGAATAGAGAAGAATCGAATTGAATAAAAAATCGAATTGAACCTTAAGGAATAGAATCAAATCGAAAAGAATCGAATCGAATCAAAAAGAACCGAATCAAATCAAATCGAAAAGAATCGAATTGAAAAGAATCTAATCAAATATATTCTAATCGAATTGAATCGAATCGAATTGAATCGAAAAGAATCGAATCGAATCGAATTGAATTGAAAAAAATCGAATTGATTCGAATCTAAAAGAATTGAATAGAAAAAATCGATTTGAATGGAATCAAAAAGAATCGAATTGAATCAAATTGATTCGAAAAGAAAGGAATTCAAATCGAAATGAATCGAAAAAAATCGAATAGATTCTAATCGAATCGAAAAAATTCGAAACGAATCTCATCAGATAGAATGGAAGAGAAACGAATCGAATCAAAAAGAATCGAATCGAATCGAACCGAATCGAAAATAATCGAATAGATTGAATCAAAAAGAATCAAATCGATTTGAAATGAATAGAGTAGAATCGAATCGAAGCGAAGTGAAAAAATTCGAATCGAATCGAAAAGAATCGAAATGAATCGAATTGAATCCAAAAGAATTGAATTGAATTGAACAGTATCAAATAGAATCCAAAGAATCGAATCAAATAAAAAAGAATAGAATAAAAAAAGAATAGAATCGAAAAGAATCATATCAAAATGAAAAGAATCCAATTGTATCGAATCAAATCGTAAACAATCAAATCAAATTGAATTGAAAAGAATCAAATTGAATCGAATCGAAAAGAATCGAATGGTATTGAATTGAATCGAAAAGAATCGAATTATATCTAATCGATAAAAGAATCAAATCGAATAAAACCGAAAAGAAACGAATCGAATCAAATCGAATTGTATCGAATCGCATCAAAAAGAATCGAATCGAATAGAATCTAAAAAAATCGAATCGAATCAAAAAGAATTGAATCGAATAGAATAGTATTGAATTGAATTGGATCGAATCAAAAAGAATCGAATCGAACCGAAAAGAGTCGAATCGAATGGAATAGAATCGAATTGAATTGAATTGAATCGAATAGATTTGAATCGAATCAAATCAAAAAAATTCGAAACGAATCTAATCAGATCGAATGGAAAAGAATCGAATCGAATCGAAAAGAATTGAATTGAATCGAACTGAATCGAAAATAATCGAATAGATCGAATCAAAGAGAATCCAATCGATTTGAAATGAATAGAGTAGAATCGAATCAAAGCGAAGCGAAAAGATTTGAATCAAAACGAATCGAATTGAATCCAAAAGAATTGAATCGAATCAAACATTATCAAATCGAATCCAAAGAATCGAATCGAATCAAATCGAAAAGAATCGAATCAAAAAGAATCAAAACAAAAAGAATCCAATTATATCGAATCAAATCGAACAATCAAATCGAATCGAATCGAAAAGAATCAAATTGAATCGAATCAAAAATTATAGAATGGTATCGAATTGAATCAAAAAGAATCGAATCATATCTAATTGAATTGAAAAGAATCAAATTGAATAGAACCGAAAAGAATCGAATCAAATCGAATTGAAAAGAATCGAATCGTATCGAATTGAATAAAAAAGAATTGAATCGAATAGCATCGAAAAGAATCGAAATGAATAGAAAAGAATCGAATCGAATCGAAAAGTATTGAAACGAATTGAATCAAATCGAAAAGAATCGAATCGAACTGAAAAGCATCGAATCAAATGGAATTGAATCGAATTGAATTGAATTGAAAAGAATCGAATCGAACGAAAAGAATCGAATAGAATCAAATTGAAAATAATCGAACTCAATCGAATAAAATAGAATAGAATCGAACAGAACTGAATCGAATGAAAAGAATCTTATGGAATCGAATCGAAAAAATCGAAGCTAATCGAATGGAGAAGAATCAAATCGAATCGAATCGAAAAGAATCGAATCGAAGAGAATCTAATTGAAACGAAAAGAATCAAATCGAATCGAAAAGAATCAAATCGAAACAAAAAGAAAGGAATCATATCGAATCGAAAAGAATCGAATGGTATCTTTGAATCGAAAAGAATCGAATCATATTGAATTGAATTGAAAAGAATAAAATAGAATAGAACCGAAAAGAATAGAATCGAATCGAAAAGAATTGAATCGTATCGAATCGAATCCAAGAATTGAATCGAATACATCGAAAAGAATTAAAATGAATCGAAAAGAATCGAATCGAAAAGTATCAAATTGAATCGAAAAGAATCAAATCAAATCGAAAAGAATCAAATTGAATAGCATAGGAACGAATCAAATCGAATCAAAAAGAATAGAATTGAATAGCATCGAAACGAATCGAATCAAAATGAAAAGAATCAAATCAAATTGAATCTAAAAGAATCGAATTGTATCGAATAGAATCGAAAAGAATCGAATCATATCGAATTGAATCAAAAAGAATCGAATCGAATACAATCGAAAAGAATCGTATCGAATCGAATCGAATTGAATCGAAAAGAATCGATTCCAATGGAATTGAATTGAAAAGAATCGAATCGAACAGTACCGAATCGAATTGAAAAGAATAGAATCAAATATATCGAAAAGAATCTAATTGAAACGAAAAGAATAGAATCGAATCAAATTGAAAAGAATCGAATCGAATTAAAATGAAAAGAATGAAATAGAAAAGAATCGGATCGAATTGAAAAGAATCGAATCCAAAATATTGAATCTAAAAGAAACGAGTTGAGTTGAATCGAATCCAAAAGATCGAATCGAATCGTATCGAATCAAAAAGAATCGAATCGATTCGAAAAGAATCGAATCAAATCGAATCGAATTGAAAAGAAGAAAACGAATCGAATTGAATCGAAAAGAATCGAATAGGGATCCCTGGGTGGCGCAGCGGTTTGGCGCCTGCCTTTGGCCCAGGGCGAGATCCTGGAGATCCGGGATCGAATCCCACATCGGGCTCCCGGTGCATGGAGCCTGCTTCTCCCTCTGCCTGTGTCTCTGCCTCTCTCTCTCTCACTGTGTGCCTATCATGAATAAATAAAAATTTTAAAAAACCCTCATAAAATACTTAAAAAAAAAGAAAGAAAAGAATCGAATAGATTCGAATCGAAACGAATCGAAAAAAATCAAAACGAATCGAATCATATCGAATGGAAAACAATCGAATCGAATCAAAAGAATCGAATTGAACTGAATCAAAAGAATCAAATCGAACAGAATCGAAAAGAATCGAATCGAAATGTAACAAATCGAATCAAAATGATCGAATCAAATCAACTCGAAAAGAATCGAATCAAAACGAAAAGAATCGAATAGAAACGAATTGAAAATAATCAAATTGAATCGAATCAAATAGAATAGAATCGAACGGAATTGAATGGAACGAAAAGAATCTTATCGAATCAAATCGAAAAGAATCGAATCGAATCGAATGGAGAAGAATCAAATCGAATTGAATCGAAAAGAATCGAATCGAAGAGAATCTAATGGAAAGGAAAAGAATCAAATCGAATCAAAAGAATCGAATCGAAACGAAAAGTGTCGAATCGAATCGAAAATAATCAAATCGAATCAAACCGAAAAGAATCAAATCGAATCGAAAAGAATCGAATCGAATTGAATCGTAATGAAAAGAATCGAATCGAATCGAAAAGAATCAAATCGAATCGAATCGAAAAGAATTGAATGCAATCAAATCGAAAAGAATCGAATTGAATTGAAAAGAATCAAATCAAATTGATTGAATCGAAGAGAATCGAATCAAATCGAATCGCATCGAATCGAAAATAATTGAATTGAATTGAATAAAAAATAATCGAATCGAATCGAGAATAATTGGAATTGAATTGAATCGATAATCGAATCAAATCGAGTCGAATCGAAAATAATCGAATCGAATCAAATCGATTCGAAAAAAAATTGAATCAAATTGCATCGAATCAAAAGTAATAGAATCGAATCGTATTGAATAGATTCGAATTGAAAAGAATCAAATCGAATCGAATCAAAAAGAATCAAATCGAATCGAATCAAAAAGAATTGAATCCACAGAATCGAATTGTCGAGAATCTAATCGAAACAAAAAGATTCGAATCGAATCGAAAAGAATCGAATCTAAACGAAAAGAATCGAATCGAATAGAAATGAATAAAATCGAATCGAAAAGATTCGAATAGAAAAGAATCAAATCGAATCGAAGAGAATTGAATTGAAAAGAATCGAATTGAGTCAAATCGATTGAAAAGATCGGATCAAAAAATCAAAGAGAATCGAAACGAATCAAAATGAATCGAATTAAAAAGAATTGTATCGATTCAAATCTAAAAGAATCGAAAAGAATCGAATGGAATGGAATGGAATCGAATCGAATTGAATCGAAAAGAATCAATCGAATCGAATTGAATAGAAAAGAATCGAATAGATTCGAATTGAAACAAATTGAAAAAAATCGAAACGAATCGAATCATATCGAATCGAAAAGAATCGAATCAAAAAGAATCGAATCGAACTGAATCGAAAAGAATCGAATCGAACACAACCGAAAAAAATCAAATTGAAAAGAATCGTATCTAATAGAATCGAATGAATCGAAAATAATCGAATCGATTCCAATTGACTTGAGTCGAAAAGAATCGAATCGAACAGTATTGAATCTAATTGAAATGAATCGAATCAAATAAAATAGAAAAGAATCAAATCGAAACGAAGAATCGAATCGAATTGAATTGAAAAGAATCGAATTGAATCGAATCGAAAAGAATCGAATCGAAACAGAAAGAATTGAATCGAATCGAAAAGATCAAAGTGAAAAGAATGGAATTGAATTGAATCGAATTGAAAAAAATCGAATCGTATCGAATCGAAAAGAATCAAATCGAATCGAATCGAAAAGAATAGAATTGTATTGAAAAGAATCAAATCGAATCGAAAAGAATCGAATCGAATCGAATCGAAAAGAATTGAATCGAATGCAATTATATCGAAAAGAATCAAATCGAATAGAAAAGAATCATATCGAATTGATTGAATCGAAAAGAATCAAATCGAATTGCATCAAATCGAAAATAATTCAATCAAATTGAATAAAAAATAATCGAATCAAATCGAATCAAATCGAGAATAATTGGAATTGAATTGAATCGGTAATCAAATCGTATCAAATCGAGTCGAATCGAAAATAATCGAATCGAATCAAATTGATTAGAAAAAATTCGAATCAGATTGCATGGAATCAAAAGTAATCGAATCGAATCGTATTGAATTGATTTGAATTGAAAAGAATCGAATCGAATCGAATTGAAAAGAATCAAATTGAATCGAATCAAAAAGAATCGAATCCACAGAATCGAATTGTAGAGAATCTAATCGAAATGAAAAGATTCGAATCGAATCGAATCAAAAAGAATCGAATCTAAACGAAAAGAATGGAATCGAATCAAATTGAAAAGAATCAAATCGAATCGAAAAGAATCGAATAGAAAAGAATCAAATCGAATCGAAAAGAATTGAATCGAAAAGAATCGAATCAAATCAAATCGATTCAAAAGATCGAATCAAGAAAATTAAAGAGAATCGAAACGAATCAAAACGAATCGAATTGAATCGAATTGAAAAGAATCATATCGAATCAAATCTAAAAGAATAGAATCGAATCGAATCAAAAAGAATTGAATTGATTCGCATCAAAAAGAATCGAGTCGAAGTGTATCGAATCGAAAAAATCGAATCGAATCGAGTGGAATTGAATCAAAAAGAATCGAATTGAATCGAGTTGAATCAAAAAGAATCGAATAGATTCGAATTGAAACAAATCAAAAAATCAAAATGAATCGAATCACATCGAGTGGAAAAGAATCGAATCAAATCGAAAAGAATCGAATCGATTCAAACTGAATCGAAAAGACTCGAATAGATCAAATCAAAAAGAACTGAATCGATTCGAAATGAATCGAGTAGAATCGAATCGAAGTGAAAAGAATCGAATCGAATTGAAAAGAAACGAATCGAAACGAAAAGAATCGAATCTAATCGATCGAAAAGATCAAATTGAAAAGAATCGAATTGAATCGAATCAAAACGAAAAGAATCGAATCAAATCGTTTCGAATCAAAAAGAATCAAATCGAATTGAATCGAAAAGAATAGAATCGTATTTAATTGAATCGAAAAGAATCGAATCGAATTGAATCGAAAAGAATCGTATCGAATCAAAACGAATCGAATCGAATCGAAAAGAATCGTATCGAATCGAACTGAATCGAAAAGAATCCAATCAAACATAATCGAATCAAATTGAAAAGAATCGAATCAAAAAAAAACAAATGGAAACGAAAAGAAAGGAATCAAATCGAATCGAAAAGAATCGGATGGTATCATTGAATCGAAAAGAATCGAATCATATCGAATTGAATTGAAAAGAATCAAATAGAATAAAACCGAAAAGAATCGAATCGAATCGAATCGAAAAGAATCGAATCGTATCGAATTGAATCGAAAAGAATCGAATCAGGGCAGCCCGGGTGGCTCAGCGGTTTAGCACTGCCTTCGGCCCAGGGTGTGATCCTGGAGACCCGGGATCGAGTCCCATGTCGGGCTCCCTGCATGGAGCCTGCTTCTCCCTCTGCCTGTGTCTCTGCCTCTCTCTCTCTCTCTCTGTGTCTCTCATGAATAAATAAATAAAATCTTTAAAAAAAAAGAAAAGAATCGAATCAAATACATCGAAAAGAATCAAAACGAATCGAAAAGAATCGATTCGAATCGAATCAAAAACTATCGAATCGAAACGAATCGATTCGAATCGAAAAGAATCAAATTGAATAGCATCGAAACGAATCAAACGAATTGAAAAGAATCCAATTGAATAGCATAGAAATGAATCGAATCAAAATGAAAAGAATCAAATCGAATTGAATTGAAAAGAATCGAACCGTATCGATGGAATCGAAAAGAATCGAATCATATCGAATTGAACCGAAAAGAATTTAATCGAACACAATCGAAAAGAATTGTATCGAATCAAATCGAATTCAATAGAAAAGAATCGATTCCAATCGAATTGAATTGAAAAGAATCGAATCGAACAGTACCGAATCGAATTGAAAAGAATAGAATCAAATAAAATCGAAAAGAATCTAATTGAAATGAAAAGAATCAAATCGAATCACAGTGAAAAGAATCGAATTGAATTGAAACGAAAAGAATCAAATCGAAAAGAATCGAATCGAATTGCAAAGAATCGAATTGAAAAAATCGAATCGAAAAGAATCGAGTTGAGTTGAATCGAATCGAAAAGAATCGAATCGAATTGTATTGAATCGAAAATAATCGAATCGAATCGAAAAGAATCGAATCGAATCGAAAAGATTCGTATCGAATTGAATCAAATCGAAAATAATCGAATCTAATCGAAAAAATCGAATCGAATCGAAATGAATAGAATCGAAACGAAAGATTTGAATCGAATTGAATCAAATCGAAAGGAATCGAATCGAATCGAAAAAATCGAATCGAATCGAAAAGAATAGAATCGAATCGAATCAAAGAGAATCGAATCGAAAAGAATAGAATCGAATCGTATAGAAAAGAATCAAATCAATTCGAATGGAAAAGAATCGAATTGAATCGAATCAAATCAAAAAGACTCGAATCGATCGAATCGAAAAGAATCGAATCAAATTGAATCGAATAGAAAAGAATCTATCAAATCGAAAAGAATCGAATAGACAAGAATCGAATTGAAAGAAAAGAATCGGGATCCCTGGGTGGCACAGCGGTTTGGCGCCTGCCTTTGGCCCGGAGCGCGATCCTGGAGATCCGGGATCGAATCCCACGGCAGGCTCCCAGTGCATGGAGCCTGCTTCTCCCTCTGCCTGTGTCTCTGCCTCTCTGTCTCTCTCTGTGTGACTATCATGAAGAAATAAATAAAATCTTTAAAAAAAAAAGAAAGAAAAGAATCGAATTGATTCAAATCGAAAAGAATCGAATAGAATCAAATCCCTAACCATAACCCCTAACCCCTAACCCTAACACTAAACCTATCCTAACCCTAACCCTTAACCCTAACCCTTAACCCTAACCCGAACACTAACCCTAAAGTTAAACCGTACGCTAACCCTAACCCGTAGCCGAACCCTAACAGTTACCCTAACACTAACCTGTACCCCAAACCTAATCAGTACACTAACCCGTACCCTAACCGTACCTTAACCCTAAGCCTGTACCCAACACATACACTAAGGCGTCCTCTAACCCTAACCCTAACCAGTACTCTAACACAAACTGGTACCCTAACCCGTACCCTAACCCGTACCCTAACCCTAACCCTGACCCTGACCCTGACCCTAACCCTAACCCTGACCCTGACCCTGACCCTAACCCTAACCCTAACCCCAAACCCCTAACCCTAACCCTACCCCTACCCTAACCCTAATCCTAACCCCTAACCCTAACCCTAACCCTAACCCTTACCCTAACCCCTAACCCTAACCCTAAACCAAAACCTAACCCTAACCCCTAACCCTAACCTTAACCCCTAGCCCTAACCCTAACATGAACCCCTAACCACTAACCCTAAACCTAACCCTAACCCTTAACCCTAACACTTAACCCTAATCCTAACCCTAATCCTAACACTAACCCAAACCCTAACCCTAACACTTAACCCTAAACTTAACCCCTAACCTTAACCCTAACACTAACACTAACCCTAACACCTAACCCCTAACCATAGCCCTTACCCCTAACCCTTAACACCAACCCTTAACCCTAACCCTACCCCAAATCCCTAACCCTAAACCTAACCCTATCCCTTACCCTTAAACCTAACACTTAACCCTACCCTAACCCTAAACCTAACCCCTAACCCTAACCCCTCAACCTAACACTAACCCTAACCACTAACTCTAAACCTAACCCTAAACCTAACCTGAAACCTAACCCATACACTAACCCGTGCCCTAACCCTAACACTCACCCGTAACCTAAACCTAACCCTAACATGTACCCTAACTCTAACCCGTACCCTAAACCTAACCCGTACCCTAACTCGTACCCTAACCCGTACCCTAACCCTATCCTGTACAGTAACCTAACCCTAACCCTTACACTAACCTTAACCCGTACCCTAACCCTAACCCGTACCCATACCCTAACCCTAACCCGTACCCTAACCCTAAACCATACCCTAACCCTAACTCTATCCTGTACCCTAAACCTAACCCGTACCCTAACCCTAACCCGTACCCTAACCCTAACACTAACCCTAACCCGTCCCCTAACCTGTACCCTAACCCTAACCCATACCCTAACCCGTACCCTAACCCTAAACCGTACCCGAACCCTAACACATAACCTAAATCTAACCCTGACCCTAACCCAAACAATACCGTAACGCTAATCCTAACCTGTGCGCTAACCCTTACGCTAACCCCAACCCTAACGCTAACCCGTACACTAACCCTAAATGGTACCCTAACACTAACCCTAACCCCTACCCTAATCCTAACCCTAAAACTAACCCAAACCCGTACCCTAACCCAATACCTACCCTACATTAACCCTAACCATAACCCGTACCCTAACACTAAAACTACCCCTAAACCTAACCCTAACTCTAATCATAACCCTAACCCTATCTCTAAACCTAACCCTAATCCTAACCCTAACCTAACCATAACCCTCACCCTAACCGTATCCCTAACACGTAAACTAACCTTAACCCTAACCCTAGCCCATAAACTAAACCTAACCCTAACCCTAAACAGTACCCTAACCCTAACGTGTACCTTAACCCTAACCCTAAACCTAACCCTAAGCCGTACCCTAACCCTAACCCTAACCCAAACCCTAAACCTAAGTCCTAACCCTAACCGTACACTAACCCTAACCCTTAACCCAACCCTAACACTAACCCCTAACCCTAACCCGAACCCGAACCCCTAACGCCTAACCCTAACATTAATCCTTAACCCTAACCCTTAAACCTAACCCTAACCCAAACCCTAACCCTAACTCCTAAACCTAACACTACCCCTAACCCGTACCCTAACCCTAAACCGTACCCTACCCTAACCCTAACCATAACCAGTACCCTCACACTAAAACTACCCCTAAGCTAACCCTTACACTAATCACAACCCTAACCCTATCTCTAAACCTAACCCTAACCCTAACCCTAACCCTAACTTAATCCTAAACCTCACCCTAACCCTATCCCTAACACGTAAACTAACTCTAACCCTAACCCTAACCCATAAACTAAAGCTAACCCTAACCCTATCCCTAAATAGTACCCTAACCCTAACCCTAACGTGTACCTTAACCCTAAACCTAACCCTAAGCCATACCCTAACCCTAACACAAACCCATACCCTAACTCTAACTCTCCTGTACCCTAACCCTAACCCATACCCTAACCCTAATCCGTACCCTAAGCCATACCGTAACCCTAAACCTAACCCATACCCTAAACCTAACCCTAACCCCAACCCTAAATTGAACCCTAACTCTAACCCATACCCTAACCCTAAACCGTAACCTAACCTGTACCCTAACCTGTACCCTAACCCGTACCCAAACACTAATCCTATCCCATTCCCTAACCCGAACCCTAACACTAACCCATACACTAACCCGTAACAGTACCCATACCCTAACCCATAAACAAACCCATACCCTACCCCTAACCCAAACCTGAACCCGTACCTTAAGCCTAACCCTAACCCCAACCCTAACCCTAACCTGTTCCCTAACCATAAACATATCCCATACCCTAACCCGAACTCTAACCCTAACCCATAACCTAACCCTAACCCTAACCCGTAACCTAAACCTAACACTATACCTAACCCTAAACAGTACCCTAACACTAACCTTAAACCCAAACCCTACCCCTACCCCTAACCGAAACCTAACCCTAGCACTAACTCTAACCGTAACCTACCCTAACCCTAACCCGTCACCTAAACCTAACCCTAACCCTAAACAGTACCCTACACCTAACCATAACCCATACCCTAACCCAAACCCTAACACTAACCCTAAACCTAACCCTATCCTGTACCCTAACCCAAACCCTAAACCTAACCCTAACCCGTACCCTAAACCTAACCCAAACCCTAACCGTTACCAGTACCCTAACACATAACTTAACCCGTACCGTAATCCATACCATATCTCTAAACCATACCTAACCCTAACCCGTACCCTAACCCTAATCTGTACCCTAAACCTAAGCCTAAACCGAACCCTAATCATAACCCTAACACTAACCCTAACCCGTAGCCTAACTCTAACCCGAACCCTAAACATAACCCGAACTCTAACTCTAACCCTAACCCGTACTCTAACCCTAACCGTGACGCTAACCTGTAACCTAACCCTAACCCTAACCCTAAGGCTAAACAGTACCCTAAACCTAAACCTATTCCATACCCTAACCCTAAACCTAACCCTAAACCTAACTCTAAACCTAACCTTAACCATACCCTAATAATCCTAACCCGTACCCTAACGCTTACCCTAACCCTCACCCGTACCCTAACCCAAACTCTAACCGGTACCTTAACCCTAACCTTACCCCAACCCTAAACCTAACGGAACCCAATCCCTAATCCTAACCATAAGCCTAACCCTAACCTAATCCTAACCTTAACCCTTACCCTATCCCTAACCCGTAACCTAACACCTACCCTAAACCTAAACAGTACTCTAACTTTAACCCTAACCCGTACCCTAACCCTAACCGTAAACCTAAACCAAACCCTAAGCCGTACCCTAACCCTAACCCGTACCCTAACCCTAACACTAACCCGTACCCTAAACCGTAACCTAACCCGTACCCTAACCCATAACCTAAACCGTAACCTAACCCTAACCCTAACCCTAATCCTAAACCATAGCCTACCCCTAACGCTGAAACTACCCCTAACCCTAACCTGAACCCTAACCCTATCCCTAACCCTAAGCTTAAACAGGACCTTAACCTTAACCCTAACCCATAACCTAACCCAAACTTTACAGCATTGGAAGTCAGGTCATTCCATGAATGAAGCTCTACTGCACCTGGAGACACAAGCGTTGAAGCCTGCAGCTTGCCCCTTGCGTCCCATGAGCGTCTGACAAACATGTCTAGTGAGGATGTTCGTAACTCCATCTGCAGGCAGAGTGGAACTGGGAAGGACCGCGTGTCAGCTCACCTCGCAGAAGGAAGTTCCCCAGAGAGACAGCTTCCAACGAGGTACTCAGGTTTGGAAGTTAGTATGTAGCTCCCTTCTGAGGGAGGAATTCCTCAGAAGTCGTTGGATTGGGCTAGGAGACACTTGCCTCTCACAAAACTTGTGTCCCGTATCGAACGACGTCCTTTCGAAGTGAAAGGTACAGGCGGTCAGCATGTGGGAGGAACAAGCCATAAGCTCATTCAAAGGAGTGCGCATCACTTGGAGGCAGGTGTCCGGTAGTCGCGAAATTGACAGTGCAGACTTTTGGTTCTCACTCCGCTACTGTCCTGCATAGAACGGAATGCTGTGGAAGCGATCCGTACAGGCCGTCAGATTGTGGGAGGTACAGGCCATAAGCTCAACTCTGAGAAGCGTGTATGCTTTGCAGGCAGATGTCTGCTAGCCACTCTTTTATGGGAGTTAGAATCCAGCTACAGTTTAATTGAACAAGGCTGTTGGAAATCGCTGTATTGAACTCAGTTACACGTGACTACAAGCCTGAAACGTCTACATGCTATTCACAACCTCTTCCAGCACCTAACATAAAGATGTTAGGACCTATGTCTACAGGCAGTCAGGTAGCGGGAGGGTCCTGCCCTCACCGCAACTCTCACAAGGAAGCATGTCTAGAACTCAGCTTTCAACTAGCTGCATTCTTCTGGCCCTGAGAACTGTATTCTAACTCAGGAGGTTCCAAGAATACCACTCTACTCCACCTGGAGACACCTTCCAGGCCTGCATTATTCCACTCGCGTCTCACAAGCTTCCAACAAGCGTCTCTGGTGAAGACGTTGGAAAGACATTCTGCAGGCAGTGTGGGCTGTGAGGGACTGCGTGTGAGCCCAACTCTCGGATGTAAGTTGCCGTTGGATGCAGGGTTCAATTAGCTAGTATGGAACTTAGTATGTAGCACCAGTCTAAGACAGGAATTACTAGGAAATCGCAGGATTGAGCTTGGAGGCACTACTCTTGTGGACCTCACCTGGACGAGGTGATTGGTTCCCACGTAGGACTCCCCTGGACCTGATAACTTTGCTACACACTTTGGCCTCACCTGGCCCTGATGACTCTGGGCCCCACTGAGGCCTCAATCTGGACCTGGTAACTGTGGTCCCCACCTGGGTCTCACCTGGATCTGGTGACTCTCGTTCCCACATGAACCACACCTGGACCTGGTGACTGTGGTGTCCTTCTAGCCTCACATTTACCTGGTGTCTCCGGTCCTCACCAGGGCCTCACATGGATCTGGTGACTCTGGCCTGCAGGTTGGCCTCACCTGGAGCTGGTGAGTGGGGTTGCCACCTGGGACTCACCCATACCTGGTCACACAAGTCCCCACGTGGGCCTCACTTGGACCTGGTGAATCTGGTCCTGCCTGGTCCTCACCCGGACCTGGTGACTCTGGTCACTACCTGGGCCTCACCTGGACCTGGTAAATCCTGTCCCCATCTGGGCCTCACCCAGTCCTGGTGACTTTGTTCCCCACCTGGACCTGATTACTGAGAACTCCTTCTTTGCCTCACCTGGAACAGGTGACTCTGATCCTAACTGGGCACACCCAGATCTGGTGACTCTGGTCCTCACCTGGGCATGATTGGGACCTGGTTACTCTGTTCCACACCTGTCCCTCACCTGGACATGATGACTCTGGAAAACCTCTGGGCCTCACTCTGAACTGGTGACTCTGGAACCCATCTTGATGTCACCTGGGCCAGGTGATTCCGGTACCCCTCTAGGCCTCAACCAGACCTGGTGACTCTGGTCCTAAACTGGGCCTCACCTGCACCTAGTGAATATTCTCCCCACCTGGGCCTCATATGGACCTCGTGACTCTGGTCCCTACTTGGGCATCATTGGGACATGATTACTCCATTCCCCACTGGGACTCACCTGGATCTGGTAACTCTGGTCCTCACTTTGGCCTCTTCTGTACCTGGTGACTCTGGCCCCACCTGGGCCTCACTTGGAACTGGTGACTCTGATTCTCAGCATGGCATCACCTGACCTGGTGACTGTGGTTCCCACCGGGACCTCACCGGGACCTCATGTCTCTGGTCCCCACCTGGGCCTCACCTGGACCTGATGTCTCTGGTACCCACCTGGGTAGCATCAGGACATGGTTTCACTCTTCTCTAACAGGGACCCATCTGGACCTGTTAACTCTGGTCTACAACTGGGCCACAACTGGACATGGTGACACTGGTTCCCACCTGGGTCTCACCTGGACCTGGTGATTCTGATCCCCACCTGGGCCTCACTTCTAACTGGTGATTCTCGTTCCCACATGGACCTGATGTGGACATAGTGGCTGCAGTGTTTCTACCTTCTCATGGACCTGGTAACTCTGGTCCCAACCAGGGCCTCACCAGGTCCTGGTGAGTGTGGTTGCCACCTGCACCTCACCTGGACCTGGTGACTCTGGTCTGCACCTGAGACTACCCTGGATCTGGTGACTGTGGTCCCCACCTGGTCTCACATGGACCTGGTGACTCTGATCCCCATCTGGGCCTCACCTGGCCCTGTTGACCATGGTCCTCAACTGGGCATAATTGGGACCCAGTTACTGTGTTCCACAACTGGACCTCACCTGGACGAGGTGAGTCTGGTACCCCTCTGGGTTTCACCCTGCCCGGGTGACTGTGAACCCCACTTTGGCCTGAATTTGTCGTGCTGACTCTGGTTGCCACCTGCACCTCCCCTCGAACTGTTGACTCTGGTTCTTTCAAGTGCCTCCCCTGTACCTGGTGATCCTGGTTTCCATCTGGGTCTCACCTGGACCTGGAGACTCTTGTCACGACCTGGGACTCACCTGGACCTTGTTACTGTGTTCCACACCTGGGCCTCACGTAGACCTGTTGACCATGGTCCCCAGCTGGCCTCACATGGACCTGTTGCCTCTGGTTCCCCCTGAGCCTCACGTGTACCTGGTATCTCTGGTCCACAACTTGGCCTCATCTGGACCTGGTGACTCTGGTCCGCACCTGGGCTCCACCTGGATCTGGTGACTCTGGTTCCCACCTGGACCTCTCCTGGACCTGCTGACTCTCTTTCCAACATGGACCTCCCCTGGATCTGGTGACTCTTGTCCTCAGTTTGGCCTCACTGGACCTGGTGACTCTCGTTCCGACTTTGACCTAACTCAGACCTGGTGAATCTTGTCCCCACCTAGGCCTCACCCAGACCTGGTGACTCTTGTCCCCAGCTATGCCTCAATTCGACCTGATGAATCTGGTCCTCACGTTGGCCTCACATGTACCTGGGACTCGGCTGGATATAGCGGCTCTGGTTCCCACATGGGGCTCACCTGATACTGGTGACTGGTCTCTTTCTATGCCTCACCAGGACCTGGTGATTCTGATCCCCATCTGGGCCTTGCATGGCACTAGTGACTCTGGTCTCCAGCTAGCCATCATTGGTACCTGGATACTCTATTCCACATCTGGGCCTCACTTTGACCGGGGACCTCTGGTCCCACTCTGGGCCTCAAACTAAACTTAACTCTGGTTCCCCCGCTGGGCCTCACCCTTACCTGGTGACTCTGGTGCCCCCGAGGGCTTCACTTTGACCTGGTGAATCTGGTCCTTACCTGGTCCTCACCTGGACCTGGTGACTCTGGTCATCACCTGGGTCTCAACTGGACTTGGTGAATCTTGTTGCCACCTGGGCCTCACTTGGACCTTGTGACTGTGGTCCCCACCTGGACCTCACCTGGATCTGGTGGCTCTGGTTCCCATATAGGCTCTCCAGGACCTGGTTCCTGTGGTCTCCTTCTGGCCTTACCTGGAACAAAACGACTCTGATCCATATTTGGGCCTCACCTGGACCTGGTGACTCTGGTACTTACCTGGGCGTCATTGGGACCTGGTTACTCTCTTCTATACCTGGGCCTCCCCTGGACCTGGTGACTCTGGTCACCCTCTGGACCTCACCCTGACCTGGTGACTGTGGTCCCACCTGGGCCTCACCTGGAAGAGGTGACTGGTTCCCACAGGGAACTCACCTGGACCTGGTGAATCTGCTCCTCACATGAGCATCATAGGACCTGGTTACTCAGTTCCACATCGGGGCCTCATCTGGACCTAGGGACTCTCATCCCCCTCTTGAACTCACCCTGACGTGGTGACTCTGGTCCCCACCTGGATATCACCTGGATCGGGTGACTCTGGTCCCCCTCTGGGTCGCACCTGGAGCTGGGGACTCTGGTCCTCAACTGGGCCTCAACAGGACCTGGTGAATCTACTCCTCACTCAGGCCTCGTCTGGACCTTGTGACTCTGGTCCCACCTGGGCATCAATGGGACATGGTTATTCTGTTCCCCACCAGAGATTCACCTGGCCCTGATAACTTTGCTCCACACTTTGGCCTCACCTGGCACTGATGACTCTGGGCCCCCACCTAGGCCACAATCTGGACCTGGTGACTGTGGTCCCCACCTGGGGCTCACCTGGACCTGGTGACTCTGGTGACTGTGGTGTCCTTCTAGCCGCACATTTACCTGGTGACTCCAGTCCCCACCAGGGCCTCACCTGGATCTGGTGTCTCTGGCCTGCAGGTTGGCCTCACCTGGACCTGGTGAGTGGGGTTGCCACCTGGGCCTCACCCATGCCTGGTGAGTCAGGTCCCCATGTGGGCCTCTTGGACCTGGTGAATCTGGTCCTTACCTGGTCCTCACCCGGACCTGGTGACTCTGGTCACCACCTGGGCCTCATCTGGACCTGGTGAATGTGGTCCCCAACTGGGCGTCACCCTGTCCTGGTGACTTTGTTCCCCACCTGGACCTGATTGCTGTGGACTCCTTCTTGGCCTCACCTAGAACTGGTGACTCAGATCCTATCTGGGCCTCACCCAGATCTGGTGACTCTGGTCCTCACCTCGGCATCATTGGTACCCGGTTACACTGTTCCACACCTGAGCCTCACCTGGACATGATGACTCTGGAATTCCTCTGGGCCTCACCCTGACCTGGTGACTCTCGTCCCCATCTGGATGTCACCTGGACCAGGTGATTCTGGTACCCCTCTAGGCCTCAACCAGACCTGGTGACTCTGGTCCTCTACTGCGCCTCACCTGAACGTATTGAATATGCTCCCCACCTGGGCCTCATCTGGACCTGGTGACTCTGGTCCCTACCTGGGCATCATCGGGACATGGTTCCTCTATTCCCCACTGGGCCTCAATTGGAACGGGTGACTCTGATCCTCAGCACCATGCCTCGAATGCACCTTTCTACTAGCTGCGTTCTGATGGCCATGAGAATGTAGCTACATTGTAAGTCAGGATGTTCAATGTATACCACTTTACTGCACCTGGAGACACAACCTTTAAGTCTGAAGCTTGCCCTTTGTGTCCCATGAGCTTCTGAAAAACATGTCTAGTGAGGATGTTTGTAACTGTATCTGCAGGCAGAGTGGAACTGGGAAGGACCACGTTTCAGCTCATCTCCGAGAGGGAAGTTTCCCAGAGAGAGAGCTTTCAGCTAGGTACTCAGGTTTGGAAGTTAGTATGTAGCTCCCATCTGAGGGAGGAATTCCTCAGAAGTTGCTGGATTGAACTAAGACACATTTGCCTCTCGCAAAACTTGAGTCCCGTTTCGAACGAAATCCTTTGTAAGTGAAGTGTACAGGCAGTCAGCATGTGGGCTTTACAAGCCTTAAGCTCAATCCAAAGGAGTGTGCATGCCTTGGAGGCAGCTGTCCGCTAGGCATGAAATTGACAAGGCAGACACTTGGTTCTCACTCCGCGACTCTCCCGCATACAACGAAATGCTGTGGAAGCAGAACATACAGGCAGTCAGGATGGGGGAGGTACAGGTCATAAGCTCAACACTCAGAAATGTGTATGCTTTGCAGGCCAATGTCTGCTAGACACTTATCGAGGCGAGGTATACCCGAGCTACACTCTAATTGAACAAGGATGATGGCAATCGCTCTATTGAACTCAGATACACGTGAGTACAATCCTGACACTTCCACTCGCATTTCTCCAACCACTCCCAGCACCTCACGTAAGGATGTTAGCAGCTATGACTATGAGCAGGCAGGATGTGGGAGGGTCCTGCCCTGAGCTCACCTCTCACAAGAGAGCTTGCCTAGAAGTCAGCTTTCAACTAGCTGCGTTCTAATGGCCGTGAGACCATAGCAGTCTTCTAACTCAGGTGGTTCAAAGAATACCACTCTTCTGTACCTGGAGACACCTTCCAGGCCTGCATTATTCCACTTGCGTCTCACAAGCTTCTGACAAACGTCTCTGGTGAAGATGTTCAAAACTCATTCTGCAGGCAGTGGGAACTGTGAGGGACTGTGTGTGAGTCCAACTCTCGGAATAGAGATGCTTTTGGACTCGGGGTTCAGCTAGCTTCTCACGTATGGAACTTAGTATGTAGCACCTAAGACAGGAATTACTAGGAAATCGCTGGATTGAGCTTGGAGGCACTAGTCTTGTGTGCCGGGACTTTCCACTTACCTCTCACAACACTTCAGTCACGCATCGAGCCTAGGCCTGTTAGCAGCGAAGTGTACCTGCAGGCAGGATGTGGGAAATACAGACCATAAGCTCAACTCTAAAAAGTGTGTACGCCTGGGAGGCAGATGTCTGCTACCCACTCGTACATTGGTGTTAGAAACTAGATACACTCTTTGAGGAAGGCCGTTTGAAATCACTGTATTCAACTCACATAAGCGGGAGTACAGGCCTGACACTTCCACATGTTTTTCACCGCCCTCTCCCAGCACCTAACATAAGGATATTAGCAGTTATGTCTACGGGCAGGCAGGATGCTGTAGGGTCCTGCCCTGAGCTCAGCTCTCACAAGGAAGCAGGCCTAGAAGCCAGCTTTCTACTAGCTCGTTCTGATGGCCATGAGAACGTAGCAGCATTGTACACTCTAATTGAACAAGGACGTTGGCAATCGCTGTATTGAACTCAGATACACGTGAGTGCAGTCCTGACAGTTCCACTTGCATTTCTCCAATCTCTCCCAGAACCTAACATAACGATGTTAGCATCTATGACTACGGGCAGGCAGGATGCGGGAGGATCCTGCCCAGAGCTCAGCTTTCAAAAGGAAGCATGCCTCGAAGCCAGGTTTCTACTAACTGCATTCTGAACGCCATGAGAACGTGGCAGCATAGTAATTCAGGATGTTCCATGAATACCGCTTTACTGCACCCGGACACACAACCTTGAAGCCTGCAGTTTGCCCCTTGGGTCCCATGAGCTTCTGACAAACATGTCTAGTGAGGATGTTCGTAACTCCATGTGCAGGCAGTGTGGAACTGAGAAGGACCGCGAGTCAGCTCACCTAGCAGAAGGAAGTTCCCCAGAGAGACAGCTTTCAACGAGGTTTGGAAGTTAGTATGTAGCTCCCTTCGGAGGGAGGAATTCCTCTGAAGTCGCTGGATTGAGCTAAGAGACACTTGCCGCTCACAAAGCTTGTGTCCCGGATCGAACGAATCCTTTGGAAGTGAAGCGTACAGGCGGTCAGCCTGTGGGAGGTACAAGCCACAAGCTCAATCCAAAGGAGTGTGCATGCCTTGGAGGCAGCCGTCTGCTAGGCGCGAAACTGACAAGGCAGTCACTTGGTTCTCACTTCGCTACTGTCCCGCATACAACGAAATGCTGTGGAAGCAGACCATACAGGCAGTCCGGATGGCCGAGGTAAAGGCCATGAGCTCAACTCTCAGAAGTGTGTATGCTTTGCAGGCCGATGTCTGCTAGACACTTATTGAGGCGAGGTCTACCCGAGCTACACTCTAATTGAACAAGGACGTTGGCAATCTCTGTATTGAACTGAGATACACGTGAGTACAGTCCTGACACTTCCACTCGCATTTCTCCAATCTCTTCCAGCACTTCACGTAAGGATGTTAGCAGCTATGACGCTGGGCAGGCAGGATGTGGGAGGGCCCTGCCCTGAGCTCACCTCTGACAAGAGAGCTTGCCTAGAAGTCAGCTTTCAACTCGCTGCATTCTAATGGCCGTGAGACCATAGCAGTTTTCTAACTCAGGAGGTTCGAAGAATACCACTATACTGCACCTGGAGACACCTTCCAGGCCTGCATTATTCCACTTGCGTATCACAAGCTTCTGACAAACATCTCTGGTGAAGATGACCTAACCCTCACCCTAACCCTAAACGTACCCCTAACTTTAACTCTAACCCCTAACACTAACCCCTAACACTAAATCACACCCTAACCCCTAACCCTAACTGCAAACCTAGCCGAACCCTAACTCTAACCATAACCCAAACCCCAACTCCTAACCTCCTGCCATAATCCCTAAAGTCTAAATCCTAACCATAACTCTAACTCCTGTCCCTAACCCAAACCTCCATCTTAACTCCAAACCACTGACCCTTACCCTTATCCCTCACCCTAACCTCTAATCTGTAACCATAAGCATAATCACTAACCCCTAACATCTAACCTAAGCCTAACCACCAACCACCTTCCCTCCTCTGACCCTACCATTCATTCTACCCATTCACTTACACTATGGTTCTGAGGAGTCCCTTCTGACATGGACGTGGCTCCCAACAGCGCCTCCAGAGTCCTCCAGGGGGTCCTGAGGAAGCCGGGCTCCTGTGAATGCAGACGTGGCCCCACGTGTTCCAGAGTCATAGTCAGTGGGTCCTGAGTATGCCGGGTCTCCTCTCAACGTGGAGTATGCCTCCTCTGGAAGGAGGAGGAACATCCTTCTGGATGCCTCACATCCTCTGGAAGCCTCACAGCAGGTTCTCAGGAGGCCAGGGGCTCCTGTCAGCCTGGACATGGCCCCATGTCCCCTGAAAACTCACCGTGATCCTGAGGAGGCTGTGGGTTCCTGTCAGCCTAGACGCAGCCCCATGTGTCCCGAAGACAAAGTGCAAGTCCTGAGGAGGACGGGGGTCCTCTCAGTCTTGACGTGGCCCCACATTTTCCTCAGCCTCACCATAAGACCTGAAGAGGCTGGGGGCTCTTGTCAGAATGGACGTGGCACCAAATCGTCCCAATCATTCATAGCGTGTCCTGTGGAGACCGGAGACTTCTGTCAGTGTGGATTCGGCATCCACATTTTTCTTATGCCTCACCACAGGCTCTGACAAGGCTGGGGTCTTCTGTCCACATGGACGCATCCCCATATTTCCCGAAGTCTACACCGGGGGTCCTGAGGACATCAGCGTCTGGTTGTGTGGACATGGCCCCACGTCCTCCCGAAGCGTCACTGCAGGTTCTGAGGTTGTCGAGGCTCCTGTCACTGTGGATGCGGCCCCCCACTTCCAGAAGACTCAACTTATGTCCTGAGGGGCCAGTTAGCTCCTGCCAGAGTGGACGTGGTGCACCATCTTTCAGAAGCCTCCCCACATGTTCTGAGGCGGCCCAGGGGCTCCTGTGAGCGTGGATGGGGGCCCACATCTTACTGAAGACTCCCCGCGGGTCCTGAGGCAGCCCAGGGGCTCCTGTCAGCGTGGGTGCAGGCCCACAATTCCTGAAGCCTCACCGCAGGTCCTGAAGCGGCCCAAGGGCTCCTGTCAGGGTGGATGTGGGCCCACATCTTCCTGAAGCCTCACTGTGTGTCCTGAGGAGACCGGGGCTCCTGTCAGCGTGAACGCTGCCCAATATCCCCCTGAAGACTCCCCGCAGGTTCTGAGGAGGCTGTGGCTCATCAGCGTGGACATGTCCCCACGTCTTCCTCTGGCCTCCCCAGCACAGGCTGGCTCATGTTAGTGCAGGCAGACGAGGCCTGCTGAACATGCGTGCCCCTTGGGCGGAGCCTGCGCTTGGGCGCCCCCTGCGGGATCCTCAGGCACTACAGGAGGCTGTGCAGGAGGCAGCGTGCCCGTCCCGGGGCCTACCTCTGCCTCCTTCCAGGCTCCATCTGTGGTCTGTTAGATTCAGAAACGTCTGACTGAAAAGGAGCCCAACACACAGCTTTCCCAAAAATACTTAAGGAGAAGGAATTGGAGCCCAAAGGACGCGAAATGAAATGTGGACCAGACTTTTACCACGTCCTGTAAAACTCACTCAACCCTCTTCCACTGTGGGCGGGACCGCGGGCTGGTGCAGACATCATGGAAACAGGGTGGAGGCTCCTCAGGAAGTTACAAATAGAGCCGACCTGTGACGAGCATGTGTAAAGCCTGCAGCTCACTCCGAAGATACAGATGCAGTGAGACATGGGACAACTGCACCCCAATGTCCACAGCAGCCGGGTCCACAGTAGCCACAATATGGGAGGACCCTCGGTGCCCTCTGGCAGATGATGGATAAAGAGGATGGAAGATAGATGATGGCCTTAGAGAGCGGAATGCTACTCAGCTATCAAAGAGCAGGAAATCTTGCCATTTGCAATGACGTGGATAGAAGTAGAGGGATCATCTTAAGTGAAATAGGTCAGTGGGAAAAGAGAATGACCGTGTGGTGTCATTCATAGGTGGAATTAAAGAAGCAAAGCAGATGAACATCTGTGAAGGGAAGGAAATACAAATAAGATGAAAACAGATGCAGGAAATACAGACTCTTAATTATAGGAAACAAACTGAGTGTTGCTGCAGGGGAGGGGACAGGGGAGAGGATAACAGGGGACTGGCATGAAGGAGGGCACGTGGTGTCAGGAGCACTACGGTTTTCTCCAACTGATGAATCTCTGAATTCTTCCTCTGAAAGTATAATACACTATACGTTAATTAATTGGGTTTAAATAAAGTTAAAAAATCAGTTGTATCAGAGCACGTTTCCTTCTGGACTCTCGGTTCTGCTCCTTCAGCTTATGCTGGGACCAACCGTCGTGGGTCTGGTTTGTTTAAGTAGGCGTCAGGCCTCGTCCATGGACCAGCCCAGGGCTAGAACTCACGACCCCGAGATCAGGAGCAGAGGTGAGGTCAGGAGTCGGATGCTTAACCGACGGAGCCAGGCGGGGTCCCGAGGACAACACTGCTTTATCCTTTGTCTCTGTGACATCGTTTGAAATAGGAAAGTGCTGCCTCCCACTCTGTCCTGCTTCTCCAATACTGATTTGCTCTGTGGGGTCTTTTGTGAGGGCGGATGGATGTTATGGGTTTTTTTTTCCTATTTATAGGATCTGCCACCATGATTTGACATAATGACATTGAAATAGAGGGTGGCTTCAGGAACTACGGACATTTTCACAAGGTGAGGCTCCCAACCACGAGCCCAAGATGCCTGGTATGGCTCAGTACACAAGTCTTGTGCTCCTTTGGTTCAGTCTCATTATTTATTCTCTGTGATGCTCCTGAGAAAGTAGTCATATCCGTCATTTCCTTCCTGAGTGCTCATTGTCAAGACACAGCAAGCCCCACAATAGAATAAAAACTGAGCCCAGGCCAAGGGCAGGAAGCCCCTATTAGAACAGATCTCAGTGCCCTTGAAAGCCCCATATCAAAATGTAAACAGAACTTAAGGAATTGCTCCAGTCCTTCTGGAGGTCCCTGAGACCAGCCCTTAAAACTAAGCTAAAACCCACCTCGGGGTCCAAGTCCCTGCTCCACTGTGTCGGGTATACATGGACACAAGCTCGAGCTTGTAAATAAACCCTCGTGTGTTTGCATCAGTGTCAGCTTCTCGGTGGTTTCTCGGATTCGCAATCTTGGGCACAACAGTCTGAGATAAAAAAACAAAACCAAAAGAAGCTTGGACGCAGGTAGAGTGAACGTAGGGTTCTGAGAGAAGCGGCGGAGACCCGGGGGCTTGGGAGCTCTTCTGTGGAGGCCCCAGCAGACTGGGTGGCAGGATGCTCAGCCCCAGAGCCAGAGGACCTAGAGACCCCACCCGCATCCTGCCCATCAGGGCCTGGTCTCAGGAAGCAGCACAGCGCCTCCTGCTGGAGCCCAGAGGCGCTGACGCCCACCCCGACTCTGACCCCCACAGGTGCAACTCCCAGGCAGATTTGCACCTGAGAATCAGCGCCAAGGCCCATGCCGGGACCCCACACAGACCATTTGATGCCACCAAGTTGTCAGACCAGAGAGGCTGCAGAGCTTCAGCTCTGCCTCGAAAGTAGAGTCTAGATTCCTTTGTAGTTTGTGCTCTTTTTTCATTTATTTTCTTTGATTCTATTTTATTAATTGCCTTATTTTAATTTTTATGTATGTACCTTATATATTTCTTATTTTTACTTTCATGGTACTTTAATTGTGTTTCATATTTTGGGATTTAGAATCTTTTAATGAGCAGGCCAAAATAATCTGGGTTTTTTTGGGGGGAGAGGGCAGTTGTTATTGTTTTTCTTGGTTTTTCTTTTTCTTCCTTCTTTCTTTTCTGGAATAAATAATGAGATGGAAATTCTCCTCCATAAAATAACATGAGGTAGTACTCACAGCCAGGAAGTTCATCAATACACATATATGATATCTAAATACAGTTTAAAACAATGATTATAAAGATAGCAGCTGGGCTGGAAAAAGAGCACGGAAGAAAACTAGAGAATCCCTTACTGTAGAAATAAAAGAACTAAAATCTAGTCAGGCCAACGTTAAAAATGCTATAACTCCGATGCAGACCCAAGTGGAAGCTTTAAAAACAAGAAACGTTATGGACCATAGAGGCAGATTTTGGGAACTCAGCCACTTATTAAAAGAATAACATTCATATAATAGGAGACTCAGAAGATGAAGAGAGAGAAAAGGTGGGCCTTGCTCAGCCATTAGAAACGACAAATACCCACCATTTGCTTCAAGGTGGATGGAACTGGAAGGTATTATTCTGAGTGACGTAAGTCAATCGGAGAAGGACAAACATAGTATGTTCTCATTCATTTGGGGAATATAGATAATAGTGAAAGGGAATATAAGGGAAGGGAGAAGAAATGAGTGGGAAATATCAGAAAGGGAGACAGAACATAAAGACTCCAAACTCTGGGAAAAGAACTAGGGGTGATTGAAGGGGAAGTGGGCGGTGGGTGGGGGTGAATGGGTGACGGGCACTGAGGGGGGCACTTGACGGGATGAGCACTGGGTGTTATTCTTTATGATGCCAAATAGAACACTAATAAAAAGTCAATTTATTATTAAAAAAAAGAAAGAAACAAAGAGTGGCACCTGGGTTGCTCAGTCAGTTAAGCTTCTGTCTTAGGCTTGGATCATAATCCAGGTCCCAAGGCAGGCTCCCTGTTCAGTTGGGAACCTGCTTCTCCCTCTCCCTCTGTCCCGCTCGCTCATGCTTTTTCTCTCCTCTCTCTGTCAAATAAATAAATAACATCTTTGAATAAAAACAATCAAACAAACCTAGAGGGAAGAGAAATCTCCCATGTAGAAGAATTTCAAACAATTTGTGCAGACATTCCACCGTCAAGTTCATGAGCATAGCTTCCCACTCTTATATGTGCAATACACAAGGTAACTTCCTTCTACAAAACATATTATGAGAAACTTCAAATAGTAATGATAATATAATAATAATAATAATAATAATAATAATAATAATAATAATAATAAAAGAATCAGTTTACTACGGAGAAAGCTGACAAACCCTACTTCAGCAAGATGACCAGAACGATGCCAAGACTGATAAATCATGTAGATAGTATCTATTCTTTGTATGATATAATGAAAATGGCAGTATATCTCTGTATATAATCTACAGAAACATTTCAATCATGATATAAACAACAGACATGTCCCAACTGAGGGAAATTTTACAAAATACTCTACTTCTCAAAGTGTTCCAGTTCAACAAATCAAGGAAAGGCTGAAAGACTGTCACAATCCAGAGGAGCCTAAGAAAACAGGAGGACAAATGGAATGTGATATGAGGGATGGTAACTTAGCAAAAACTAAGGAAATCTGAATAAAGTATGGTCTTTGGTTAATGCGACTATTTTAATATTGATTCATTAGCTAATATTTGTACCGTGCTAATATAAGATAACAATAATTGGAGAAATTGAGTGCAAGTGCATGTGAATGCTTTGTACTATCTTCTCAATTTTCCTATAAATCTTTGTTTTTTTCCTAATAAATACGATTTATTTTGAAAATTGACTAAAATGATTCAGGCTCCAAGTGTGAAGACATTTTAAGAATCGTTGAATTAATTTTGCCTTATTCTTAAAGAGTTCCTTCCATGGGAACAAAGTAAGAATTTTATATCAGAAGGAAAGAAAAACACTTAGGAACACGTATAATGCCTCCTCAACCTGAAAAGCAGGAAAGGATAATAAATAGCAAAAATCAGATAAAAATAATTCTAGTATAATAGACAACATATTGCAAGTTCATTTAAAATTAGCAATGTATAACATTTATTTCCCTGACATTTGTCTTAGAAAGAGTTCACAGTGTTTCAGTGTCAGTTGAAAAAGGGGAAGAATCTCAGGGAAGAATCCTTCACATAATAATAGGACCATTGGGAATAATGTCTCTCAGTTCTTTCCAAATCCATAAAGATGCATTTCCTGATGAGTGACTGAGTTGTGAAGAAAGAGAAGACATTCCCTCATCCCTCTGATTTACTTGTGTCAGAATATTTTAACCATAGTACTACAGATAGTAAATTATCCTTATTAACAGGAAATACATCTCAGATTGGAATCTGAGCAATCAGAAGTGTAGAGAAAAAACACTTTCACTGGCTCTTCATCTTATAAAGACAAAGGACAGCTTTTGTATGTACAAAGTCAGTTGTCAAGATAGCCTCAGGGAGTAAGAGTCTGCAGTATCAAATCCCGCTGCAGAGCTGGGACGCCCAGGAGCCAGGTCTTCCTGATTCCAAATCCCAGGGCCTGTCCCCCAACACAGGCTACCAGGCTGAGGTCATTTGCAATTGCTCTCTTAGGAGCTCCTGGGAAGGGGGAAGGAGCTAGCTAGGATGGGAATGGACGCAAGGAGGCCGAGAAAAAGAAGGCCTTTCCACTTTAAGTTCAGCGTTCGAAAACATCAAGCCATCCTAGGACCCTGTGAAGAAGAGCTGAAATTTACATTACTTCAGTTGCAGGAAAAAAACAAAACTTTACAGCTTATTGCCCTGGAAACCCCCACAATAGAATAAGAACTGAGCCCATGCCAAGGGCTGGAAGCGCCTATTAGAATGAGAACAGAGCTCAATGCCCTTGAAGGCCCCATATCAAAATGTAAACAGAACTTGAGGAATTGTTCCAGCCCTTCTGGAGGTCCCTGAGACAAGCCCTTAAAACTAAGCTAAAACCCAACACGGGGTCCAGGTCCCTGCTCCGCTGTGTTGGGTTCGGGTGTACTTGAACGCAAGCTCGAGTTTGGAAATCAACCCTCATTTGTTTGCATTGGTGTCACCTCCGTAGTGGTTTCTTAGATTCGCAATCTTGGGCACAACATCGCATGTCCCCTCCCACCTGAGCTGAACCCCTATGCCCTCCCACCCAGGCTGACCCTCAGTCACCCCTCCACCCACAACAGCTGGGCACAGGCCCTCACACAGTTCCATGGGCACGGTGGGCACTCCCTCCATCCCCGGCATCCGAGAGGAAGGAAGGAGGTTTCTGCAGGACACACTCCCATGGTTGCCCCAGGGCTCCCTGACAAGCACAGCAGCTCAAGACAGGTCAGGGTCTGTATCACTGATGCCTTCTCCTCCTCCCCAGTTTTCCCACAGGAAATGAAGGAAGAGGCCCTGGTCTCCTCCTAGGACATCACGCAGGTAGACCTGGACGTCAACAGGACGTTCAGCAGTCACATCATGTTTTCGAACTACTACAGGGTAGGGTGAGGCTGAGGGGCCAGGGGGGATCGGGCTCCGGGGGAGGACCAGGGGCTTCTGGGTCGGGAACACAGGGCTTCTGAGGCCGGGAGAAGAACAGCACCAGCAACACACAGCTGCATGGTAAGGTGCTGGGGATGTACCCCGTGCCCCCTCCCCCAGGGTCTCAGGGATGAGGAGGCCACTAGGATGGGGCCTCCAGGGGTTGCCATGTGAGCTGAACCCCAAAGGTGTGAGGGACGGCCCTCTGAAAAGCAGGGGACGGGGTTGTGGGCCGTGGGGGGCAGTAAGAAGACCTGGGGGCTGGGTGTATGGCTGTGACGGGAGGAGGACACACATCGATCCGATGAGGGTCGGACGGGTCAGGGTGACACCCCCTCTCGGTGCTTTATATATTTCTAAATTCTATGCATTTAATTTGAGACAATTTGCAATTTGTAAACATACATAGTATGATGACCCGAGATATTGCCCCCAGTCCAGCCAGGGCCCTGCACTGACCACACAGGGACCCAGGGGCAGGTGTCACAGCAAACCCCAGACTGGGGTCGCCTTTATCTGTAGATGTCTCCCCATGCATCTTAGAGAAAGGGTTTGCCGTGTGTCTGCCAGCCCCCCACCCCATCCCCCTATTTCCCAGAAACACATCATCCCCCTACATCATCATCCCCCATGGCATTGCCCCTACACCATCCCCCTCACACACACAAAGCCCCACACAATCCCCACCCACACTATACCTCAACACTATCCCCCCTACACCAGCCCCCAACTCCACTACCATCATACACATGCCCCCACACCATCCACCCTCACACCATCGGCCCTGAGCAAGGACCCAGTGCAGCTGCCCCCTGTGGGACATGCTCAGCCTCCCCGGGGTTCTCTTGACACCCTGCTCCCATCAGAAGCCCGGGTGTCCCATAAGGGACCCAGGGGTTGCAGGGAGGAGGGAAGACAGGGAGCCCCCGACAGGGTGTGTGCAGGTGAGTGGTGCAGAGGACCCACTGTGCCCTGCCTCCGACCACTGTCCCTCCTGGAGCATGGCACACCATGCACAGGACACCAGCCCATAACTTAGAGGGACCTGGGCTGACTGGGCACCAGGCTCTGGGGAGCTGGGTTGATTTGAGCCCCCACCAGGTCCAACACAAAGACTAATGGGATCCAGACCCTCATGGCCGTCGCCAGCCCTGGATTCTGGCCCCGGGCTGAACGAGCCTTCTCACAGTTGAATGTGGCCTCCTGGGCACCGGGCGAGCCCCACAGATCCAGGTCGCTGACCTAGGGCAGACCGGGGGATCCTGGGACACCCCAGGGTGAAGAGAGCAGGGGTAGGCTTGTGGGCCCCACCCATACCCACACCAGGAGGCAGGCTCCTACAGGTGTTGGGTCCCCAGAGGTCCCGAGGCCGGGGTCCAGCTGCCCTTCAGGGACCCAGCACAGGAGCCCATGAGCTGCAGTTCCAGGTCAGCTCTGCTGTCCTCAGAACCATCACTCAGGCTGAAGCCTCAGGACACACGCCCCCAACCAGAGTCCACACATGCTCCCAGGTGGGGGACTCCAGCACTTGCCCCCCCACCCTGTGTGATTCTTGCCCTCCCCTAAAGACAAAAAGGTCTCCTTCCCCAGGGGAATGCACGCACCCTCTGCTCTGAGCCCATTTCCTGTACAAATTTAATAAAGTGTTGTGGTACGAAAATGCACAGCTAGCCTGTTTCTGTGTCTCCCAGAACTCTGTGTATAGGGCGTGGAGAGACCCCCAGAGAGGAGGAGGGGGCACCACCGAGGCCCCAACCAGCCCATGCAGGGGCGCCGCTAGGCACACACAGCTGACGTCCCACGTGCCATCCAGGGGTGGCCGGACGCCAGGGTCAGGCCTCACAGACTTTACTGGGACTCAGCCTGTGCCCTGTGGGCCAGAATGGGCGGGACAGAGTGACAGCCAGGGAGCCTCAGGTCACCAGCGTCTGTGCAAAGTGACCTGAGAGGTCACTGCTCCCTCTGTCCAGGGGGCCGGGCCTGGCCGGGATCTGGGGCACTTCCTCCCCTCCCCGCATCTCCATGCCTGGGTGCCTTGGGCACAGAGAGCCTGCAGGGCGGTCAGCGTGACCGTGGAAGTGATATCAGGACAGCAGGCCCTTGTGCTGTGCCCAAGATTGCGAATCCAAGAAACCACCAAGGAGCTGACACCGATGAAACTCCTGAGGGTCTCTTTACAAGCTGGAGCTTGGGTCCAAGTGCACCAGACACATTGGAGCAGGGACTAGGACCCCGAGACTAAGAGGTGAGGCAGCTTTATAGGGGCCAGTGGATCCTGGGATATGCAGAAAGTTGCACAGTCATGTCGGTCCACATGTAGGTGGCTGATTGAATTACACCATACCCTATAGGAATCACTTGACCGATTTCCAATTAGGGTGTGCCCAGCGGCCTGACTAGGGTGGGGCAGCACCGTAAGCCATAAGTAGGCCATTTGGGGGTCATAGGGGAGGTGGCCGGTGTAGTACAAAATGGAATGAGCCCTGCTCTGTTTGTCCAGGGGTAGGGGAATTTTGTTAAATTTCCTGGGTCCCACACTTACACCTCATGCACCTGGGCCACCCTCACCAGGTGGACCCAGCATGCACACCTTGTGGTGCTGGATCCCTCACACCAACGTGTGGAGGGCACCCTCCTTGCCCGAGCGAGTAGGGGGTGGGTGAGCATGGGGCTCAGCCTGAAAGCCAGTCATCACAGGGGACCGACAACCCCAGCCCCATCCGCACCCTGACAACCACATACAGGCAGCCCCATGGCTCCCCGCCATGGGCAGCCGGCTCCTCAGGAGCTCCCCCCAAGGGTGGCCCGAATGTCTGGCTCCCTGCTGGAGAGGCAATGGGGAGAAGAGAAGCAGCCAGCGCTTGGCAGGACCCACTGCCAGACATGGGAATGTGGCCGAGCCAGACCTTCCAGCTTAGCTGATCCTCCAGCGGAAAGACACTGCATGAGCGAGCCCTGGGGTGGACAGGAGAGCCCAGCTAGCCACCCAGTGCCAGCACCAGAAATGAGGTTTTGCCAACCATGTCAGGATTTTCGGTTACCCAGCCATAGGATCCAATAGCTGCACGTGATAGCTGCATGTCATAGAGACACACTCACCCCAAAACCAACAAAAGTCGTAATCCCCCCAATGTTGTCAAACAGCAGCCAGATGGTTACATATAAGTCGCTGTGATCCCCAATAGGATACATGGAAGACGCTATAAACCATGAGTGCAGACGTGCTGAAGGCACGGAGATGTGCCTGCTGGGTTCCAACAAGGAGCACAGAGGGGAAGGAAGCATCCTACGGACAGGGGGCACCTCCTAGGAAAGGACACCAGGTCCCTGTGAAGGCTACAGAGGGTGAAATCTCTCCTCTTCTCTTTGTGCTTCTGGTTTTCCTCCGACATGCCATTGTCCTCAATCATATTAGAAAGAAGTTATTTTATGTTTTTAAATTTCTTTTTATTAGAGTCCAATTTGTATGAATTCTTTCTTCAGCAAGGGTGTCATTCAGGAGAGAAGGAGAGATAAAGATTTTCATAGACAGGCAACATATAAAGGAGTTCATGACCACTTAATCAGTCCAATAAGGAATTTTAAGAGGGACTCTTCTAGTGGGGGAAAAAAGAGACCAAAAGAAACAAAGACTAGAAAGAACCAGAGAACGTCACCAGAAACACCAACTCTTCTGGAAACACAAAGGCACAAAGTTCATATCTTTGAATGATCACTCTGAATGCTGATAGAGTAAATGCTCCAATCAAAAGATAGAGGGTATCAGAGTGGTTTAAAAAACAGGATCCGGTATGCCTGGGTGGCTCAGGGGTTGAGCCTCTGCCTTTTACTCAGGGTGTGATCCTGGAGTCTGGGATTGAGTCCCATATTCTGCTCCTGGTGGGGAGCCTGCTTCTCTCTCTGCCTAATTTTCTGCCTCTCTCTCTCTCTCTCTCTCTCATAAATAAAATCATTATTAAAAAAACAAGATCCATCTGTATGCTGCCTACAAGATGCTCACATTAGACTTATAGACACCAGGAGATTGAAAGTCAGGGGATGGAAAATCATCTATCACACTAATGGATATCAAAAGAAAGCTGGAGGACCCATACTTATATCAGACAAAGGAGATTTGAAACCTAACCCTGGGGGACACCTGTTGGCTCAGTGATTGAGCATCTGCCTTCAGATCAGGGGTGATCCTGGGATCCCAGGATCGAGTCCCACATCGGCCTCCCTTTGTGGAGCCTGCCTTTCCCTCTGCCTATGTTTTGCCTCTGATTCTCTGTGTATCTTTCATGAATAAATAAATAAATAAAATATTTAAATTTCAAAAAAGAAAGAACAAATAGTATAAGAAGAGATGAAGAAGGGCATTATTTCATAATTCAAAAGACTCTCTCTCAAGATCAAACAACTAAATATTTATGCTGCCAACATGGGAGTACCTAAATATAGAAACCAATTAACAGCAAACGTACAGGAACTCACTGATAATAATACAGTGACAGGGGATTTTAACACCCACTTATGGCAATGGACCGATCGTCTATACAGAAAATCAAAGGGGAACAATAGCCTAGACACAGTGGACCACAGGGACTCAACAGATATAGTCTGAACATTTCATCCTAAAGCAGAATACACATTCCTTTCATTTTTATTATTTATGATAGTCACAGAGAGAGAAAGAGTGAGAAGGGGCAGAGACATTGGCAGAGGGAGAAGCAGGCTCCATTCACCGGGAGGCCAACAGGGGAATCGATCCCGGGCCTCCAGGATCGCGACATGGGCCAAAGGCAGGCGCTAAACTGCTGTGCCACCCAGGGATCCCTACACATTCCTTTCAACTGCACATGGGACATTCTATACAACAGATCATATCATGGCCCACAAATCAGCCCTCAACAGGTACAACAGGTACAAGAACGTTGATATCACACCCTGTACATTTTTGGACCACGACGCTATGAAACTTGAAGTCTACAGTAAGAAAAAAAAATTGGACAGCCCAAAAAAAAAAGTGGAGATTATGAACATCCTACTAGAGAATAAATGGAGCAACCAAGAAATTAAAGAGGAAACTTAAAACAAATGAAAATGAAAACACGTTTCTCAAAACCTCTGGGATGTAGCAAAGGCAGTCCTAAGAGGGAAGTACCTAGCAATACAGGCCTACCTCAAGAAACAAGAAGTCTCCAATACACAACCTAACCCTACACCTAAAGGAGCTGGAAAAGGAATAGCAAACATAGCCTGAAGCCTACAGAAGAAGGGAAAAAATAAAGATGAGAGCAGAAATAATCAATGCACAAACAACAAAACAGTAGAATGGAATAACGAAACTAAGAGCTGGTTCTACAAAATAATTAATAAAATAGACAAAGCCCTGGCCAGTCTTATCAACGAGAAAAGAGAAAAGACCTATATAAATAAAGTCACAAATGAGAGAAGAGAGATCACAATCAACACCAGAAAAATAAGACAATTATAAGGGAATACTATGAAAGATTATACGCTAACAAACTGGGAACCAGAAAGAATTGGAGAGATCCCTAGAAATGTGCATACAATCAAAACAGAAATAGGAAGAAATAGAAATGTGAACAGACCCATAACTAGCAAAGGAATTGAATCAGCAAGGCACCTGGGTGTCTCAGTGGTTGACCATCTGCTTTGGCTCAGGTCACGATCCCAGGATCCTGGGGCATCAAGTCCCACATCAGGCTCCCCACATGTAGCCCCATTTTCCCTCTGCCTATACCTCTGCCTCTCTGCATCTCCCATGAATACATAAATAAAATCTTTAAAAAAGAAAAAGATATAAAAATGAGAAAGGACCCAAATAAAATCACAAATGAGAAAAGAGAAATAACAACCAACACTAGAAATACAAACGTTTATAAGAGAACATTATGAAAAATTATATGCCAGCAACCTAGAACCTGGAAGAAATAGATCAATTCCGAGAAATATATAACATAGCAAAAATGAAAAAGGAAGAAATAAGAAACTTGAACACACAGATAACCAGCAGAGAAATTGAATCAGCATTCAAGAATCTCCCAACAGGAGACGCTTATATCAATAGAATAGAATGGAAAGCCGAAACAAGATACAAGCCTGTAACTCTATGGTCCATTAATCGACAACAAGGCAGGAAGGAATATCCAATGGCACAAAGACAGTCTCTTCAACAAACCCTAACCCTGACCCCAGGATAAGAACAAATGGTGTTGGGAAAACCAGGCAGCCACATGCAGAAGAATGAAACTGGACCACTTTCTTACACCATATATATAAAAAATAAATTCAAAATGGATGAAAGACCTAAATGTGAGACCTGAAACCAATCAAAGAAGAAAAGATAGGCAGCAACATCTTTGACATTGGCCATTGGATCTGCTTTCCAGATATGCATCTGAGGCGAGTGAAACAAAAGCAAAATCCTATTGGGAGGTCATCAAATTGAAAAGCTTCCGCAAAGTGAAGGAAACAAGCAACGCTAAAATGCAACATATAAAATGAGAGGAGATATTTGTAAGCAACACATCCAATAAAGAGTTAGTATGCAAAATACGTAAAGCAAATATAAATCTCAGCATCCTAAACACGAATTATCCAACTGCAGATGGGCAGAAGACATGAATGGACTTTGTCTCTGTCAAGACATCCAGATGGCCACCAGACACACGGACACTCAGTGTCACCCATCATCAGGGAAATGCAAACAAAAACCACAATGAGATGTCACCTGACAGCCGACAGAATGGCTAAAATTAACAACACAAGAAACAACAAGTGTTGGTAAGGCTATGGAGAAGGGGGAGCCCCCTTACACTCCTCGTGGTCATGTGAACAGGTGCAGCTACTGTGGAAAACAGTGTGGAGGGTCCTCAAGAAGTTAAAAGTACAAGTACCCTATTAATCCAAAATTGCACAGCTAGGTATTTATCCCGAGGATATAAAAGTAGTCTCTTAGATTCAAAGAGGGACACGCAGCCTAGAGTTTGCAGTGGTGTTATCAACAATAGCCAAACTGTGGATACAGCCCAGATGTCCATCGACAGATGAATGGGCAGAGACGATGTGGTAAATATACACACTGCGACATCACTCGGTCATCACAAGGGATGAAATGAAGCCATTTACAATGACGTGGGAGAATTGTAAAGGACTTATGCTCAATCAACTCAGTCAGTCAGAGAAAGACAGGTACCAAATACCATACAATTGCATTCACATGTGAATTTTAAGAAACCAAACAAACTGGCAAGGGGATCGATGGATGGGATGAGAGAAGCAAACCAAGAAACTCACTCTTAACCACAGAGAATAAACTAATAGATACCAGAGGAAGATGGGGGGGATGGGGAATCAGGCGAAGGGGATAGTGGAGGGCACCTGTGACCAGTACCAGGCGTTGCATCCAAGGGTTGAATCAGAGGATCCTATAGCTGCATGTAATAGCTACATGTGATAGACACACACACACCCCAAAACCAACAAAAGTCGGAATCCCCCAATGTTGTCTAACTGCAGCCAGATGGTTACACACATGACGCTGTTGTCCCCAAGAGGATACATGAAAGATGCAATAAACCATGACAGCAGAGGTGCTGGGGGCACAGAGATGTGCCTCCTGGGTTCCAACAAGGAGCACAGAGGGGCAGGATGTATCCTATGGAGGGGAGGCCCCTCCTTGGAAAGGGCATCATGTCCCGGTGAAGGCTACAGATGGTGAAATCTGTCCTCCTCTCTTTCAGCTTCTGGTTTTCCTCCTAAATGCCATTTTCCTCAATCATAAGACCAAATTTTATTTTATGTCTTCAATTTCTTTTTATTGGAGTTCAATTTGTATGAATTCTTGCTTCAGCAAGGGTGTCATTCAGGAGAGAAGGAGAGATAAAGATTTTCCCAGACAGGCAAAATATAAAGGAGTTCATGACCACTTAACCAGTCCAGTAAGGAATTTTAAGAGGGACTCTTCTAGTGGGGGAAAAAAAAGAGACCAAAAGCAACAAAGACTAGAAAGGCCCAGAAAACGTCACCAGAAACACCAACTCTTCCGGTAACACAATGGCACAAAGTTCATATCTTTGAATAATCACTCTGAATGCTGACAGACTAAATGCTCCAATCAAAAGATATAGGGTATCAGAGTGGCTTAAAACACAGGATCCGGGATGCCTGGGTGGCTCATGGGTTGAGCCTCTGGCTTTGACTCAGGGTGTGATCCTGGAGTCTGGGATCAAGTCCCATATTGGGTTCCTGGTTGGGAGTCTGCTTCTATCTCTCCCTAATTTTCTGCCTCTCTCTCTCTCTCTCTTATAAATAAAATTGTTATTAAAAAAACAAGATCTATCTGTATGCTGCCTACAAGATGCTCACATTAGACCTATACACACCACCAGATTGATAATCAGGGGAGGGGAAAATCATCTACCATGCTAATGGATATCAAAAGAAAGCTGGAGGACCCATACTTATATCACACAAACGAGATTTGAAACCAAACCCTGGGGGACACCTGGTGGCTCAGTGGTTGAGCATCTCCCTTCGGCTCAGGGTGTGATCCTGGGATCCCAGGATCGAGTCCCACATCGGCCTCCCTTAGGAGAGCCTGCCTCTCCCTCTGCCTATGTTTCTGCCTCTGCTTCTCTGTGTATCTCTCATGAAAAAATAAATAAAATATTTAAATCTAAAAAGAAAGAGGAAAAACCAAAAAGAAAGAACAAATAGTGTAAGAAGTGATGAAGAACATTATTTCATAATTAAAAAGACTCTCTATCAAGATCAAAGAACTAAATATTTATGCTGCCAACATGGGAGTACCTAAATATAGAAACCAATTAACAACAAACGTACAGGGACTCACTGATAATAATACACTGACAGGGGATTTCAACACCCACTTATGGCAATGGACCAATCCTCTAGCAGAAAATCAACAAGGGAACAATAGCCTTGACACACTGGACCACAGGGACTCAACAGATATAGTCACAAAATTAGATCTGAAAGCAGAATACACATTCCGTTCAATTGCACATGGGACATTCTCCAGAACAGAGCATATCAGGGCCCACAAAGCAGCCCTCAACAGGTACAACAGGTACAAGAAAGTTGGTATCACACCATGTACATTTTTGGACCACGGCGCTATGAAACTGGAAGTCGACAGTAAGAAAAAATTTGGACAGACCAAAAATATGTTGAGTTTATGATCATCCTACTAGAGAATGAATGGAGCAACCAGGAAATTAAAGAGGAAATTTAAAACAAATGAAAATGAAAACATGTTTCTCCAAACATCTGGAATGTAGCAAAGGAAGTCCTAAGAGGGAAGTACATAGCAATACAGGCCTACCTCAAGAAATAAGAAGTCTCCAATACACATCCTTACCCTACACCTGAAGGAGCTGAATAAGGAATAGCAAACAAAGCCTAAAGCCTACAGAAGAAGGGAAAAAATAAAGATGAGAGCAGAAATAAACAATAGAGAAACAACAAAACAGTAGAATGGAATAACAAAACTAAGAGCTGGTTCTTTAAAATTATTAATAAAATGGATCAACCCTAGCCAGGCTTATCAATGAGAAAAGAGAAAAGACCTAAATAAATAAAATCACAAATGAGAGAAGAGAGATCACAATCAACACCAGAAAAATAAGACAATTATAAGGGAATACTATGAAAGATTATACACTAACAAACTGGGAGACCTGGAAGAAATGGACAAATCCCTAGAAATGTGCAAATGAGCTGAACTGAAATAGGAAGAAATAGATAATGTGAACAGACCCATAACTAGCAAAGGAATTGAATCAGCAAGGCATCTGGGTGCCTCAGTGGTTGAGCATCTGCTTTGGCTCAGGTCATGATCCCGGGTTCCTGGGGGATCAAGTCCCATATTAGGCTCCCCGCATACGCCTCATTTTCCCTCTGCCTACATCTCTGCATCTCTGTGTCTTGCATGAATACATAAATAAAATCTTTAATAAAGAAATCAGATACAAAGATGTGATGGACCCAAATAAAACCACAAATGAGAAAAAAGACATAACAACCAACACTAGAGAAATACAAATGTTTATAAAAGAACATTATGAAAAATTATATGCCAGCAACCTAGAACCTGGAAGAAATAGATCAATTCCTAGAAATATATAACATAGCAAAAATGATAAAGGAAAAGATAAGAAACTTGAACACACAGATAACAGGCAGAGAAATTGAATCAGCAATCAAGAATCTCCCAACAGGAGACGCTTAGATCAATAGAATAGAATGGAAAGCCGAAACAAGATACAAACCTGTAACTCTATGATCCATTAATCAACAACAAGGCAGGAAGGAATATACAATGGCACAAAGACAGTCTCTTCAACAAACCCTAACCCTGACCCCAGGATAAGAACAAATGGTGTTGGGAAAACCAGGCAGCCACATGCAGAAGAATGAAACTGGACCACTTTCTTACACCATATATATAAAAAATAAATTCAAAATGGATGAAAGACCTAAATGTGAGACCTGAAACCAATCAAAGAAGAAAAGATAGGCAGCAACGTCTTTGACATTGGCCACTGGATTTTCTTTCTATATATTCCTCTGAGGTGAGGGAACAAAAGCAAAAATACTATTGGGACTTCATCAAATTGAAAAGCTTCCGCAAAGTGAAGGAAACAACCAAAGTTAAAGGCAACATACAAGATGAAAGGAGACACTGGTAAACAACACATCCAATGACGAGTTAGTATGCAAAACGCATAAAGGAAATATAAATCTCAAGATCCTAAAAACAAATTATGCAACTGGAAATGGGCAGAAAAATGAATGGACTTTGTCTCTGATAAGACAGCCAGATGGCCACCAGACACACGGAAAGACAATAAGCATCACCCATCATCAGGGGAATGCAAATCAAAACCACAAGGATATGTCACCTGACAGCCGTCATAATGGCTAAAATTAACAACTCAAGAAACTACAGGTGTTGGTGAGGCTATGGAGAAGGGGTAGCCCCCTTACACTCCTGGTGGGCATGCGAACAGATGTAGCCACTGTGGAAAACAGTGTGGAGCGTCCTCAATAAGTTAAAAAAAAGTGGATCCCTGGGTGGTGAAGTGGTTTGGTGCCTGTCTTTGGCCCAGGGCACGATCCTGCAGACCTGGGATCGAATCCCACATCAGGCTCCCGGTTCATGGAGGCTGCTTCTCCCTCTGCCTGTGTCTCTGCCTCTCTGTGACATTCATAAAAAAATTTTTTTAAAAAAGAAGTTAAAAATAGAGCTAAAATTCGATTCCAAAATAGCAGAGTTGGGTATTTACCCCGAGGATAAAAAAGTACTTTAGAAGATTCGAGGAGGGACACGCAGCCCAGTGTTTGTAGCAGCGTTATCAACAACAGCCAAACTGTGTATACAGGCCTACGTCCATCGGCAGATGAATGGGCAGAGATAATGTGGCAAATATACACACTGCGACATCACTCGGTCATCAGAAGGGATGAAATGAAGCCATTTACAATGACGTGGAAGGAGTGGAAAGGATTTATGCTAAATGAACTCAGAGAAAGATAGATACCAAATACCATACAATTGCATTCACATGTGAATTTTAAGAAACCAAACAAACTGGCAAAGGGGCGCAGGGAGCTGAGAGAAGCAAACCAAGATACCCACTCTTAACCACAGAGAATAAACTAATAAATATCAGAGGAAGGTGGGGGGATGGGGGATCAGGGGATAGGGACAGTGGAGGGCACCTGTGACCAGTACCAGGTGTTGTATCCAAGGGTTGAATCACTAAGTGGCAAACCTGAAAATATATCATACTGTGTTTACAAACAGGAATTGAAGTAAAACTTTAAAATAATAATTGGTAGTATTGATGAAACATGTGTGCACTAGAGATAAAATCCAAAAGGCAACTAAAAATCCAAAGAAAGAGTCTTTAGAGCCACAAATCCCCTCCTTAGCTCAGCTCGGGTGAAGCCTGCCATGTCTATTCTCACCCCAGCAGAAGCCTGGATTTTGATTCTCTGGGGAGGTCACTGACTTGGTGGAGTCAGGCTATCTTTGAACCCAAAACCTAAATAGAGTGCATAAAACTAAACTGCCCAAGATAGTAGGAGTCCCAGCGTAGGCACATGCCAAGACCCAAACTCTAACCATACACAGACATAACCCTAACCCTACACTTAATCCTAATGTTAACCTAAACCTTAAAGAAGACCCATCACTAATCGACAACCAAACACAAACCCCAAGACCAAAACACATTCACTGAACCTTCCTGCCAACCCTCACCCTAACTCCTAAACCTATTCTAAACCCTTATCCCTGACCTCTATCTTAAATCTAACCCTAACCTCTAACCCTAACCTTAACTTAATGTACTCAAATCCTATTCCTAACCTTAACCTGTACCCTAACCCTAACCCTCTAATACTAATCCTATCTCATATCCGAAACGGCACTCTAACCTGTACCCTAAAACTAACTCCTAAACCACTCCCTAAACCTGTCTCTTACCCTTTTCCAAAACCGTAACCTGACCCTGACCTGACCCTAATCCCTAACTAAACACTAACACTAACCCTAGCGCTAACCCCTATCCTAAACCTAACCTTCGCCCAATCCCTAAACCTAGCCCTAACTTTTACCCTAACCCCTAACCCTTACCCCTAACCCTAACTCACACCCTAACCCCTAACCCTAACTGCAAACCTAAGCCCAATCCTAACTGTAACCATAACCCTAACCCCACCTCCAAACCCTAAACCTATCTCTAAATCCTGTTGCTAACCCTAACCTCGTTCCCTAATCCTTAACCCCCATCCTAACTCCTAACCACTGACCCTTACCCTTATCCCTCACCCTAACCTGTAATCCGTAACCATAAGCTTAATCACAAACACCTAACATCTAACCTAAGCCTAACCACCAACTGCCTCCCCTCCCCCGACCCTACCATTCATTCTACCCATTCAGTTACCCTGTGGTTCTGACGAGTCCCTTCTGATGTGGACGTGGCCCCCAACGGCGACTCCAGAGTCCTCCAGGGGGTCCTGAGGAAGCAGGGCTCCTGTGAGTGCGGACGTGGCCCCACGTCTTCCTGAGTCATAGTCAGCGGGTCCTGAGGACGCTGGGTCCCCTGTCACTGTGGACTATGCCTCACATCATCTGGAAGCCTCACAGCAGGTCTTCAGGTGGCCGGGGGCTCCTGTCTGCCTGGACATGGCCCCAAGTCCCCCAGAAAACTCACCGTGCATCCTGAGGATCTGTGGGCTCCTGTCAGCATAGACGCAGCCCTATATTTCCCGAAGCCAAAGTGCAGGGCCTGAGGAGGACGGGGGTCCTGTCAGTGTTGAGGTGGCCCCACGTTTTCTTCAAGCCTCACCATAAGACCTGAGGATGCTGGGGGCTCCTGTCAGCATACATGTGGCCCCAAATCTTCCCAAACTTTCACAGTGGGTCCTGAGGAGGCTGGAGACTTCTGTCAGTGTGGATGCGGCACCCACATTTTTCTTAGGCCTCACCACAGGCCCTGACAAGGCTGGGGTCTTCTGTCTGCATGGACGCATCCCATATTTCCCCAAGTCAACACCGGGGGTACTAAGGAGTCAGCATCCTGTTGTGTCGATGTGACACAACATCCTCCCGAAGCGTCACCGAGGGTTCTGAGGCCGGGGCTCCTGTCACCGTGAATGCGGCCCCCAGCTTCCAGAAGCCTCAATTTATGTCCTGAGGTGGCCCAGGGGCTCCTGTCAGCGTGGATACGGGACCACATCTTCCTGAAGCTTCCCCGTGGGTCCTGAGGAGGCCCAGGGGCTCCTTTCAGTGTGGATGCGAGCCCACAATTTCCTGAAGATGTGGCTCATCAGGGTGCACATGTCCCCACATCCTCCTCAGGCCTCCCCAGCACAGGCTGGCTCCTGATAGTGCAGGCAGAGGAGGCCTACTGCACATTCATGCCCCCTGGGTTGGTCCTGGGCTCGGGCGCCCCCTGCGGGATGCTCAGGCGCTGCAGGAGGCTGTGCAGGAGGCAGTGGGTGCTACAGGGGACGCACCTGCTTCCTTCCAGGCTCCAACTGTGGCCTGTTAGCTTCGGAAACGTCTCACTGAAACGGAGCCCAACACCCGGCTTCCTCAGAAATACTTAAGGACAAGGAATTGGAGCCCACAGGACCTAAAATGAAATGTGGAGCAGACTTTTTCCATGTCCCGCAAAACTCACTCAACCCTCTTCCACTGTGGGCGGGACTGCGGGCTGGTGCAGCCGCCCTGGAAACAGTGTGGAAGCTCCTCAGGAAGTTACAAATAGAGCCGCCCTGCGACCAGCAGGTGAACGGCCTGAGCTCACTTCAAAGATACAGATACAGTGAGACTCAGGACACCTGCACCCCAATGTCCACAGCGGCCGGTTCCACAGTAGCCACACTGTGGCAGGAGCCTCGGTGCCCTGTGGCAGATGATGGATAAAAAGGATGGGAGATAGATGATGGTCACAGACAGAGGAACGGCACTCAGCTATCAAAGAGAATGAAATCTTGCAATTTGCAATGACATGGATAGAACTAGAGGGATCATGTTAAATGAAATAAGTCAGTTGGGAAAGAGAATGACCGTGTGGTGTCACTCATAGGTGGAATTAAAGAAGCAAAGCAGATAACAACTGTGAAGGGAAGGAACAACAAATAAGATCAAAACCGATGCAGGAAATACAGACTCTTAATGATAGGAAACAAACTGATGGTCGTTGGAGGCGGGGGGGGGAGGGGGTTAACAGGGGACCGACATGAAGGAGGGCACGTGATGTCAGGAGCACTGCTGTTATCTACAACTGGTGAATCCCTGAATTCTTCCTCTGAAAGTATAATACACTATCCATAATTAATTGGGTTTAAATTAAATTAAATTTAAAAAATCAGTTGTATCAGAGCACATTTCCTTCTGGACTCTCTGTTTTGCTCCTTCAGCTTATGCCGGGACCACCCCCCGTGGGACTGGTTTGCCTAAGTAGGCTCCATGCCTCGTCCATGGCCCAGCCCAGGGCTAGAACTCATGACACCTGAGATCAGTACCGGAGGTGAGGTCAGGAGTCAGATGCTTAACCAATGGAGCCAGCTGGGGACCTGAGACCCACAATGCTTTATCCTGTGTCTCTGTGACATTGTTTGAAATAGGGAAGTGCTGCGTCCCGCTCTCCCCTGTTCCTCCAGTACTGATTTGCTGTCCGGGGTCATTTGTGGGGACGGATGGATGTTATGGGTTTTTCTTTTCCTATTTCTAAGATCTGCCACCATGATTTTGATAGGAATGACATTGAAACTGAGGGTGGCTTCAGGAACTGCGGACATTTTCACAAGATGAGGCTCCCACCCCACGAGCCCAGGATGGCCTCCCATAGACTGGTATGGCTCAGTGCACAAGTCTTGTGCTCCTTTGGTTCAGTCTCATTATTTATTCTCCTTGATGCTCCTGAGAAGGGCGTCACATCCTTCATTTCCTTCCTGAGTGCTCATTGTCGGGACACAGCAAGGCTACACTGCTCTGTAGGGTCAGTTTGTGTCCCGTGACTTTACTGAACTCACTCCTTAGTTCTAACAGGTTTTGGTGGAGGCTCCAAGGTTTCATGTTTCCAGTACCGCATCTTCAGCATATAGGGACAGTGTGACGTCCCCCTTCCAGGTGTGGAACCTTTGCTGTTTACAGTTTAATATCCTAGAAAGCCCCACAATAGAATCAAAACTGAGCCTAGGCCAAGGGCAGGAAGCCCCTATTAGAACGAGAACAGAGCTCAATGCCCTTGAAGGCCCCATATCAAAATGTAAAGAGAACTTGAGGAATTGCTCTAGCCCTTCTGGAGGTCCCCAAGACCAGCCCTTAAAACTAAGCAAAAACACACCTCGGGGTCCAAGTCCCTGCTCCGCTGTGTTGGGCATACTTGGACACAACCTCGAGCTTGTAAATAAAACCTCATGGGTTTGCATCGGTGTGGGCTTCTCCGTGCTTTCTCAGATTTGCAATCTTGGACACAACAGTCTGAGATAAAAAAACAAAACCAAAAGCAGGTCGGATGTGGGCAAAGTGAAAGCAGGGTTCTAGAGATGCGCTTGGGGGCTCTTCTGTGGAGGGCCTGCAGACTGGGGGGCGGGATGCTTAGCCCCAGAACCAGAGGACACAGGGTCCCCACCTGCATCACGCCAAACAGCGCCGAGTCTCAGGGAACAGCACAGCACCACCCGCTGGAGGCCAGAGGCGCTGAAGACCACCCCGCCCCTGACCCCGCAGGTGCATCTCCCAGGCAGATGTGCACCTGACAATCAGCGCCATGGGCCATCCCCAGACACCGCACAGACCACTCGCTGCCACCAAGCTGTCGGACCACAGAGGATGCAGATCCTCAGTGCTGCCTGGAAAGTAGGGTCTAGCTTCCTTTGTACTTTGTGCTTTATTATCATTTATTTTCTTTGATTCTATTTTATTAATTGCCTTGTTTTATTTTTTATGTATGTACCTTATATATTTCTTATTTTTACTTTCATGGAACTTTAATTTTGTTTGTTATTTTGGGATTTAGAATCTTTTAACAAGGAGGCCAAAATAATCTAGTGGGTTTTTTTGGGGAGGGCAGTTGTTATTGTTTTTCTTGGTTTTTCTTTTTCTTCGTTCTTTCTTTTCTGGAAAAAGCAATGAGATTGAGAAATTCACCTCCATAAAATAACATGAGGTAGTACTCACAGCCAGGAAGTCCATCAATACAAGTATATGATGTCTAACTACAGTTTAAAACAATGATTATAAAGATAGCATCTGGGCTGGAAAAAGAGCACAGAAGAAAACTAGAGAATCCCTTAATGTAGAAATAAAAGAACTAAAATTTAGTCAGGCAAACGTTAAAAATGCTATAAATGAGATGCAGTCCCAAGTGGAAGCCTTAAAAACAAGGAAAGTTATGGACCACAGAGGCAGATTTAGGGAACTCAGCCACTTATTAAAATAATAACATTCATATCATAGGAGACTCAGAAGATCAAGGGAGAGAAAAGGTGGGCCTTACTCATCGAATAGAAACGACAGATACCCAACATTTGCTTCAACGTGGATGTAACTGGAAGGTATTATGCTGAGTGAAATAAGTCAAGAAGGACAAACATTGTATGTTCTCATTCACTTGGGGAATATAAATAATAGTGAAAGGGAATATAGGGGAAGGGAGAAGAAATGTGTGGGAAATATCAGAAAGGGAGACAGAACATAAAGACTCCTAATTCTGGGAAATGAACTAGGGGTGATGGAAGGGGAGGAGGGCAGGGGTCGGTGTGAATGGGTGATGGGCACTGAGGGGGGCACTTGACGGGATGAGCACTGAGTGTTATTCTGTATGTTGTCAAATTGAACAACAATAAAAAGTAAATATATTATTTTAAAAAAAGAAAGAAAGAGGGAAAGAAAGAAATAGTGGCACCTTGGTGGCTCAGTCAGTTAAGCTTCTGCCTTAAGTCAGATCATGATCCAGGTCCCAAGGAAGGCTCCCGGTTCAGCAGGGAACCTGCTTCTCCCTCTCCCTCTGCCCCTCTCACTCATGGTTTTTCTCTCCTCTCCCTCTCAAATAAATAAAAAACATCTTTGAAAAAGAAACAAAAAAAAACCCACAAGAAGAGAAATCTCCCATGTAGAAGAATTTCAAACAATTTGTGCAGACATTCCACCGTCAAGTTCATGAGCATAGCTTCCCACTCTTACGTGTGGAATACACATAATAACTTCCTTCTACAAAATATATTATGAAAAACTTAAAATAATAATGATAATATAATAATAATAATAATAAGAAGAAGAAGAAGAAGAAGAAGAAGAAGAAGAAGAATCACTTAACTACGGAAAAAGATGACAAACACTACCTCAGCAAGATGATCAGATCGATCCAAGTCTGATAAATCATGTTGATAGTATCTATCCTTTATATGATATAATGAAAATGGCAGTATATCTCTGTATATAATCCGCAAAAACACTTCAATCATGAGATAAACAACAGACATGTCCCAACTTAGGGAAATTTTAAAATACTCTACTTCTCAAAGTGTTCCAGGGAAACAACAACTAGGAAAGGCTGAAAGAATGTCACAATCCAGAGGAGCATAAGAAAACAGGAGTACAAATGGAATGTGATATGAGGGATGGTAACTTAGAAAAACTAAGGAAATCTGAATAAAGTATGGTCTTTTGTTAATCCGACTATTTTAATATTGATTCATTAGCTAATATTTGTACCATACTAATATAAGATATCAATGATTGGAGAAATTGAATGCAAGTGCATGCGAATGCTCTGTACTATCTTCTCAATTTCCCTATAAATCTTTCTTGTTTTCCTAATAAATAAGATTTATTTTGAAAATTGACTTAAATGAATCAGGCTCCAAGTGTGAGACATATTAAGAATAGTTTAATTAACTTTTGCCTTATTCTTAAAGACTTCCTTCGATGGGAACAAAGTAAGAAGCTTATATCAGAAGGAAAGAAAAACACTTATGAACACTTATAATGCCTCCTCAACCTGAAAAGCAGGAACGGATAACAAATAGCAAAAATCAGATAAAAATACTTCTAGTATAATAGACACCATATTGCAAGGGCATTTAAAATTAGTAATGCATAACATTTATTTCCTTGATATTTGTCTTCCAAAGAGTTCACAGTGTTTCAGTGTCAGTTGAAACAGGGGAAGAATCTCAGGAAAAAACCCTTCACATAATAATAGGACCATTGGTAATAATGTCTTTCAGTTCTTTCCAAATCCATAAAGATGCATTTCCTGATGAGTGAGCTGTGAAGAAAGAGATGAGAAACCCTCATCCCTCTGAATTACTTGTGTCAGAATATTTTAGCATAGTACTACGGATAGTAAATTATCCTTATTAACAGGAAATACGTCTCAGATTGGAATCTGAGCAATCAGATGGGCAGAGAAAAAAGGCTTTGACTCACTCTTCAACTTTTAAAGATAAAGGACAGCTTTTGTATGTACAAAGTAAGTTGTCAAGATAGCCTTAGGGAATAAGAGTCTTCAGCATGGAATCCCGCTGCTCAGCTGGGATGCCCGCAGCCCAGCTCTTCCTGATCCCAAATCCCTGGGCCTGTCCCCCAACACACCCTGCCATGCTGTGGTCATTTGCAACTGCTCTCTCAGGAGCTTTGGGGAAGAGGGAAGGAGCAAGATAGGATGGGTCGGGACTCAAGTAGGCCGAGAAAATGAAAGCCTTTCCACTTTAAGTTCAGCGTTCCAACATGTCAAGCCATCCCAGGCCCCTGTGAAGAAGAGCTGAAATTTACGTGCCTTCAGTTACAGAAAAAAAACAAAAGTTTACAGCTTAATGTCCTAGAAAGCCCAACAATAGAATAAGAACTGAGCCCACACCAAGGGCTGGAGGCGTCTATTAGAATGAGAACAGAGGTCAATGCCCTTGAAGGCCCCATATCAAAATGTAAACAGAACTTGAGGAATTACTCCAGCCATTCTGGAGGTCCCTGAGACAAGCCCTTAAAAGCAAAACACCACCTCGGGGTCCAAGTCCCTGCTCCGCTGTGTCGGATGTACTTGGACGCAAGCTTGAGTTTGGAAATCAACCGTTGTGTGTTTGCATCAGTGTCAGCTCTGTAGTGGTTTCTCGGATGCGCAATCTTGGGCACAACACCGCCATGTCCCCTCCCACCTGGGCTGAATCCCTATGCCATCCCACCCAGGCTGACCCTCAGTCACCACCCCGCCCACAACAGCTGGGCACAGGCCCTCACACAGGTCCCACAGGCACGGTGGGCACTCCCGCCATCCCCAGCCTCCCAGAGGAAGGAAGGAGGTTCTGCAGGACACACTCCCATGGTTGCCCCAGGGCTCCCTGCTCAGCACAGCAGCTCGTGACAGGTCGGGGTCTGTGTCCCTGATGCCTGCTCCTCCTCCCCGGTTTTCCCATAGTAAATGAAAGAGGAGGCCCTGGTCTCCTCCTAGGACATCACGCAGGTAGACTTGGATGTCAACAGGATGTTCAGCAGTCACATCATATTTTGGTACTACTACAGGGTAGGGTGAGGCTGAGGGGCCAGGGGGGATCGGGCTCCGGGGGAGGACCAGGGGCTTCTGGGTAGGGAACACGGGGCTTCTGAGGCCGGGGGAAGAACGGCAGCCAACAATACACGGCTGCATGGTAAGGTGCTGGGGATGGCCCCCGTGCCCCCTCCCCCAGAGTCTCAGGGATGAGGAGGCCACTAGGATGGGGCCTCCAGGGGATGCGATGTGAGCTGAAAACCAAAGGGGTGAGGGACGGCCCCCTGAAAAGCAGGGGTTGGGGGTGCGGGCCGTGGTGGTCAGTAAGGGGACAAGGGGGCAGGGTGCATGGCTGTGACTGGAGGAGGACACAAATCGATCTGATGAGGGTCGGACGGGTCAGGGTGACACCCCCTCTTGGTGCTTTATGTATTTCTAAATTCTATGCATTTAATTTGAGACAATTTGCAATTTGTAAACATACATAGTATGATGACCTGAGATATTGCCCCTGGTCCAGCCAGGGCCCTGCACTGACCACACGGGGCCCCAGGGGCAAGTGTCACAGCAAACCCCAGACTGGGGTCACCTTTTTCTGTAGATATCCCCTGTGCATCTTAGAGAAAGGGTTTGCCGTGTGTCTGCCAGCCCCCCCACCCCATCCCATTTCCCAGACCCACACCATCCCCTAACATTATCATCCCCCATGGCATAACCCCTACACCATCCCCCTCACACAAACACAGCCTCACACAATCCCCACCCACACTATACCCCAACACCATCCCCCCTACACCATCCCCCACACTCTACCACCATCATACCCATGCCCCCACAACATCCACCCCCACACCATCGGCCCTGAGCAAGGACCCGGTGCAGCTGCCCCCTGTGGGACATGGTCAGCCTCTCCTGGGTTCTCTGAATACCCTGCTCCCATCAGAAGCCCGGTTGTCCCATAGAGTACCCAGGGGTGGCAGGGAGGAGGGAAGACAGGGAGCCCCCGACAGGGTGTGTGCAGGTGAGTGGTGCAGAGGACCCACTGTGCCCTGCCTCTGCCCACTGTCCCTCCTGGAGCGCGGCACACCCTGCACAGGACACCAGCCCCTAACCTAGAGGGACCTGGGCTGACTGGGCGCCAGGATCTGGGGTGTTGGGTTGATTTGAGCCCCCACCAGGCCCAACACAAAGACTAATGGGATCTAGCCCACCATGGCCCTGGCCAGCCCTGGATTCTGGCCCCGGGCTGAGCGAGGCTTCTCACAGTTGGATGTGGCCTCCTGGGCACTGGCGTAGACCCACAGATCCAGGTCGCTGACCTAGGGCAGCGAGGCCAGTGGGCCCCACCCACACCCACAGCAGGAGGTAGGCTCCTCCAGGTGCTGGGGCCCCAGGGGTCCCAAGGCCGGGGTCCACCTAACCTGCAGGGACCCAGTGCAGGAGCCCATGAGCTGCAGGTTCAGGTCAGCTCTGCTGTCCTCAGAACCGTCACTCAGGCTGAAACCTCGGACACACACCTCCAACTGAGTCCTCACATGCTCCCAGGTGGGGGACTCCAGCACTGGCCCCCCCACCCCGTGTGATTCTTGCTCTCCCCTAAAGACAGAAGGGTCTCCTTCCCCAGGGGAAGGCGCACAACCTCTGCTCTGACCCCGTTTGCTGTAGAAAGTCAATAAAGTGTTGTGGTGTGAAAATGCACAACCAGCCCATTTCTGTGTCTCCCAGAACTCTGTGCATGGGGCGTGGAGAGACCCCACAGTGAGGAGGAGGGGGTACCACCGAGGCCCCAACCATCCCATGCAGGGGTGCCGCTAGGCACACAAAGCTGACGTCCCCACGTGCCATCCAGGGGCGGCCAGACGCCAGGGTCAGGCCTCACAGACTTTACTGGGACTCAGCCTGTGCCCCATGGGCCAGAATGGGCGGGAGAGTGTGACAGCCAGGGAGCCTCAAGTCACCAGGGTCTGTGCAAAGTGACCTGAGAGGTCACTGCTCCCTCTGTCCAGGGAGCCAGGGCTGGCCGGGTTCTGGGGCACTTTCTCCCTCCCCGCATCCCCGTGCCTGGGTGCCTGGGGCACAGAGGGCCTGCGGGGCGGTCAGCGTGGCCGTGGAAGTGATATCAGGACAGCAGGCCCTTGTGTTGTGTCCAAGATTGCGAATCCGAGAAACCACCAAGGAGCCGACACCGATGCAAACTCCCAAGGGTTTCTTTACAAGCTGGAGCCCCCACCGGGACCAACCAAACGTTGGTCCAAGTGCAACAGACACATTGCAGCAGGGACTTGGACCCTGAGACTAAGAGGTGAGGCTGCTTTATAGGGGCCAGTGGACCATGGGATACGCAGAAATTTGCACAGTCATGTCGGTCCACATGTAGGTGGCCGATTGAATTACACCTTACCGTATAAATATCCACTTGAGCTGGTCTATTACTTTGGTCAGAATTGCTGCGGGGTTTTCGCGGGCACAAAGCACGGTTACATGGTTATGAGCCGATTTCCAATTAGGGTGTGCCCAGCGAATGACTAGGGTGGGGCAGCGCCTGAAGCCATAAGCAGGTCATTTGGGGGTCATAGGGGAGGTGGCGGGTGTAGCACAAAATGGAATCACTCCTGCTCTGCTTGTCCAGGTGTAGGGGATTTTTGTTAAATTTCCTGGGTCCCACACTTGCAGCTCACGCACCTGGACTACCCTCACCTGGTGGACTCAGCGTGAACACCTTTTGGTGCTGGATCTCTCACACCAACGTGTGGAGCACACCCTCCTTGCCCGAGTGAGTAGGGGGTGGGTGAGCATGGGGCTCGGCCTGAAGGCCAGTCAGCACAGGGGACCAAGGTACCCCAGCCCCATCCCCACCTGACTCCCACATACAGGCAGCCCCATGGCTCCCCGCCATGGGCAGCCGGTTCCTCAGGAGCTCCCCCCAAGTGTGGCCAGAATGTCTGGCTCACTGCTGGAGAGGCACTGGGGAGAAGAGAAGCAGCCAGCGCTTGGCAGGACCCACTGCCGGACATGGGAATGTGGCCGAGCTGGAACTTCCAGCTCAGCTGACTCTCCAGCGGAAAGACACTGCATGAGCGAGCCCTGGGGTGGACAGGAGAGCCCAGCTAGCCACCCAGCGCCAGCACCAGAAATGATGTTGTGCCAAACATTTCGGGGTTTTGGGTTACCTAGCCAGAGGATCCGATAGCTGCACATGATAGCTGCATGTGATAGAGACACACACCCCCAAACCAACAAAAGTTGGAATCCCCCCAGTGTTGTCAAACAGCAGCCGGATGGTTACATACACCACGCTATGATCCCCAATAGGATACATGGAAGACGCTATAAACCACGACTGCAGACGTGCTGAAGGCACGGAGATGTGCCTGCTGGGTTCCAACAAGGGCACAGAGGGGAAGGAAGCATCCTACGGATGGGGGCCCCTGCTAGGAAAGGACACCAGTTCCCTGTGAAGGCTACAGAGGGTGAAATCTCTCCTCCTCTCTTTGTGCTTCTGGTTTTCCTCCTACATACCATTTTCCTCAATCATATTAGAAAGTATTTGTTTTAGGTTTTTAAATTTCTTTTTATTGGAGTCCAATTTATATGAATTCTTCTTTCAGCAATGGTGTCATTCAGGAGAGAAGGAGAGATAAAGATTTTCCTAGACAGGCAACATATAACTTATAACATATAACATATAACTTAATCAGTCCAGTAAGGAATTTTAAGAGGGACTCTTCTACTGGGGGAAAAAAAGAGACCAAAAGCAACATAGACTAGAAAGGACCGGAGAAAGTCACTGGAAACACCATCTCTTCCGGAAACACAAAGGCACAAAGTTCATATCCTTGAATAATCACTCTGAATGCTGATAGACTAAATGCTCCAATCAAAGGTATAGGATATCAGAGTGGCTTAAAAAAACAGGATCCGGTATGCCTGGGTGGCTCAGGGGTTGAGCCTCTGCCTTTGACTCAGGGTGTGATCCTGGAGTCTGGGATCGAGTCCCATATTCTGCTCCTGGTGGGGAGCCTACATCTCTCACTGCCTAATTTTCTGCCTCTCTCTCTCTCTCTCTCTCTCTCTCTCTCTCTCCCTCACTCTCTCATAAATAAAATCATTATTAAAAAAACAGGATCCATCTGTATGCTGCCTAGAAGATGCTCACATTAGACTTATAGACGCCAGGAGATTAAAATTCAGGGGATGGAAAAACATCTATCACGCTAATGGATATCAAACGAAAGCTGGAGGACCCATACTTATATCAGACAAACGAGATTTGAAACCAAACCCTAGGGGACACCTGGTGGCTCAGTGCTTCAGCATCTACCTTCGGCTCAGGGGGTGATCCTGGGATCCCAGGATCAAGTCCCACATCGGCCTCCATTTGTGGAGCCTGCCTTTCCCTCTGCCTATGTTTTGCCTCTGCTTCTCTGTGTATCTCTCATGAATAAATAAATAAAATATTTAAATTTCAAAAAAGAAAGAACAAATACTGTAAGAAGAGATGAAGAAGGGCATTATTTCATAATTAAAAAGACTCTCAAAAAAAAAGACTCTCCATCATGATCAAACAACTATATATTTATGCTGCCAACATGGGAGTACCTAAATATAGAAACCAATTAACAACAAACGTACAGGAACTCACTGATAATAATACAATGACAGGGGATTTCAACACCCACTTATGGCAATGGACCGATCGTCTATACAGAAAATCAACAGGGGAACAATAGCCTTGACACACTGGACCACAGGAACTCAACAGATATAGTCTGAACATTTCATCCTAAAGCAGAACACATTCCTTCCTTTTTTATTATTTACGATAGACACAGAAAGAGAGAGAGAGGGGGGCAGAGACATTGGCAGAGGGAGAAGCAGGCTCCATTCACTCGGAGGCTGACATGGGATTCGATCCTAGGTCTCCAGGATCGCGCCCTGAGCCGAGGCAGGTGCTAAACCGCTGCGCCACCCAGGATTCCCTACATATTCCTTTCAACTGCACATGGGACATTCTACACAACAGATCTTATCATGGCCCACAAATCAGCCCTCAACAGGTACTACAATTACAAGAAGGCTGATATCACACCCTGTACATTTTTTGACCACGACGCTATGAAACTTGAAGTCGACAGTAAGAAAAAAAATTGGACAGACCAAAAATATGTGGAGATTATGAACATCCGACTAGAGAATGAATGGAGCAACCAAGAAATTAAAGAGGAAATTTAAAACAAATGAAAATGAAAACATGTTTCTCAAAACCTCTGGGATGTAGCAAAGGCAGTCCTAAGAGGGAAGTACCTAGCAATACAGGCCTACCTCAAGAAACAAGAAGTCTCCAATACACAACCTAACCCTACACCTAAAGGAGCTGGAAAAGGAATAGCAAACATAGCCTGAAGCCTACAGAAGAAGGGAAAAAATAAAGATGAGAGCAGAAATAAACAACACAGAAACAACAAAACAGTAGAATGGAATAACAAAACTAAGAGCTGGTTCTTCAAAATAATTAATAAAATAGACAAAGCCCTGGCCAGTCTTATCAACGAGAAAAGAGAAAAGACCTAAATAAATAAAATCACAAATGAGAGAAGAGAGATCACAATCAACACCAGAAAAATAAGACAATTATAAGGGAATTTTATGAAAGGTTATACGCTAACACCTGGGAGACCTGGAAGAAATGGACAAGTCCCTAAAATGTGCAAACGAGCAAAACTGAAATAGAAGAAATAAAAAATGTGAACAGACCCATAACTAGCAAAGGAATTGAATCAGCAAGGCCCCTGGGTGCCTCAGTGGTTGAGCATCTGCTTTGGCTCAGGTCACGATCCCGGACTCCTGGGGCATCAAGTCCCACATCAGGCTAACAACCAACACTAGAAATACAAAGGTTTATAAGAGAACATTATGAAAAATCATATGCCAGCAACCCCGAAACTGGAAGAAATAGATCAATTCCTAGAAATATATAACAAAGCAAAAATGAAAAAGGAAGAAATAAGAAAGTTGAACACACAGATAACAGGCAGAGAAATTGAATCAGCAATCAAGAATCCTCCAACAGGAGACGCTTAGATCAATAGAATAGAATGGAAAGCCGAAACAAGATACAAACCTGTAACTCTATGATCCATTAATCGACAACAAGGCAGGAAGGAATATCCAAAGCACAAAACACTCTCTTCAACAAACCCTAACCCTGATGCCAGGATATGTACAAATGGTGTTGGGAAAACCAGGCAGCCACATGCAGAAGAATGAAACTGGACCACTTTCTTACACCATATATATAAAAAATAAATTCAAAATGGATGAAAGACCTAAATGTGAGACCTGAAACCATACAAAGAAGAAAATATAGGCAGCAACATCTTTGACATTGGCCATTGGATCTGCTTTCCAGATATGCGTCTGAGGCAAGCGAAACAAAAGCAAAATCCTATTGGGAGTTCATCAAATTGAAAAGCTTCTGCAAAGTGAAGGAAACAAGCAACGCTAAAATGCAACATATAAAATGAGAGGAGATATTTGTCAACAACACATCCAATAAAGAGTATCCAAAATACATAAAGCAAATATAAATGTCAGCATCCTAAACACAAATTATCCAACTGCAGATGGGCAGAAGACATGAATGGACTTTGTCTCTGTCAAGATCCAGATGGCCACCAGACACACGGACAGACACCCAGCGTCACCCATCATCAGGGAAATGCAAACCAAAACCGCAATGAGATGTCACCTGACAGCCGACAGAATGGCTAAAATTAACAACACAAGAAACAACAGGTGTTGGTGAGACTATGGAGAAGGGGGAGCCCCCTTATACTCCTCGAGAGCATGAGATCAGATGCAGCTACTGTGCAAAACAGTGTGGAGGGTCCTCAAGAAGTTAAAAGTACAAGTACCCTATGAATCCAAAATTGCACAGCTAGGTATTTATCCCAAGGATATAAAAGTAGTCTCTTAGATTCGAAGAGGGACACGCAGCCTAGTGTTTGTAGCAGAATTATCAACAATAGCCAAACTGTGGATACAGCCCAGATGTCCATCGACAGATGTATGGGCAGAGATGATGTGGTAAATATACACACTGCGACATCACTCGGTCATCACAAGGTATGAAATGAAGCCATTTACAGTGACGTGGGAGAAGTGGAAGGGACTTATGCTAAATGAACTCAGAGAAAGACAGATAACAAATACCATACAATTGTATTCACATGTGAATTTTAAGAAACCAAACAAACTGGCAAGGGGATCGATGGGGTGGGATGAGAGAAGAAAACCAAGAAACTCACTCTTAACCACAGAGAATAAACTAATAGATACCAGAGGAAGGTTGGGGGGGGGATGGGGAATCAGGCGATGGGGATAGTGGAGGGCACCTGTGACCAGCACCAGGCATTGCATCCAAGGGTTGAATCAGTATGTGACAAACCTGAAAATATATCATACTGTGTTTACAAACAGGAATTCAATAAAAGTTTAAAATAATAATTGTTAGTATCGATGAAACATGTGTGCACAAGAGATAAAATCAGAAAGGCAACTGAAAATCCAAATAAAGAGTATTTAGAGCCACAAATCTCCTCCTTAGCTTAGCTCGGGAGAAGCCTGCCATGTCTTTTCTGACCGCAGCAGAAGCCTGGATTTTGATTCTCTGGGGAGGCCACTGACTTGGTGGAGTCAAGCTATCTTTGAACCCAAAACCTAAATAGAGTGCATAAAACTAAACTGCCCAAGATACTAGGAGTCCCTGTGCACGCACAGGCCAAGACCCAAACTCTAACCATACACAGACATATCCCTAACCCTACACTTAAGCCTAATGTTAACCTAAACCTTAAACAAGACCTATCACTAATAAAAAACCAAACACAAACCACAAGACCGAAACACATTCACTGAACCTCCCTCCAAGCCTCACCCTAACTCCTAAACCTATTCTTAGGTTTCCTTAACCCTGACCCCTACCTTAAATCTAACCCTAACCCTAAACTCTAACCCTAACCTTAACTTAATGTATTCAAATCCTATTCTTAACCTTATCCTGTACCCTAACCCTAACCCTCTAATACTAAACCTATCTCATACCCCAAACTGTACCCTAACCTATACCCTAAAACTAACCCCTAACCCACTGCCTAACCCTATCTCTTACCCTTTGCCAAAACCATACCCTGACCCTACCCTGACCCTGACCTGACCATTACCCCTAACCAAACACTAACCCTAATCCTAACCCCCATCCTAACCCTACCACTCACCCTAACTCTAAAGCTAGCCCTAACTTTAACCCTAACCCCTAACCTAATAACTAACCCTAACTCACATCCTAACACCTAACCCTAACTGCAAACCTAATCACAACCCTAACACTAACCATAACCCTAACCCCAACTCCTAACATCCTGCCCTAATCCCAAAGCCTAAACCCTAACCCTAACTCTAAATCCTGTCCCTAACACTAACCCTAACCCCTTTCCCTAATCCCTAACCCCCATCCAACTCCTAAACACTGACCCTTACCCTTATCCCTCACGCTATACTCTAACCCGTAACCATAAGCATAATCACTACCACCTAACATATAACCTAACTTAACCACCAACTGCCTCCCCTCCCCTGACCCTACCAATTCATTCTACCCATTCACTTACCCTGTCGTTCTGAGTAGTCCCTTCTGATGTGGACATGGCCTCCAACGGTGCCTACAGAGTCCTCCAGGGGGTCCTGAAGATGCCAGGATCCTGTGAGTGTGGACGTGGCCCCTCGTGTTCCTGAGTCATAGTCAGCGGGTCCTGAGGACGCCGGGTCTCCTGTCACTGAGGACTATGCCTCACATCCTCTGGAAGCCTCATAGCAGGTCCTCAGGAGGCCGAGGGCTCCTGTCAGCGTGGACATGCCCCATGGCCTCCAGAAAACTCACCGCGATTCCTGAGGGGGCTGTGGGCTCCAGTCAGCATAGACACAGCCCCATATATCCCGAAGTCAAAGGGCGGGTCCTGAGGAGGTCAGAGACTCCTGTCAGTGTGGATTCGGCACCCACATCTTTCTTAGGCCTCACCAAAGGCCCTGACAAGGCTGGGGTCTTCTCTCTGCATGGAAGCATCCCACATTTCCCAAAGTCTACACCAGGGGTCCTGAGGACGTCAGCGTCCTGTTGTGTGGGCATGGCCCCATGTCCTCCCATAACGTCACTGCGGGTTCTGAGGAGGCCAGGGCTCCTGACACCGTGGATGCGGCCCCCAACTTCCAGAAGCCTCAACTTATGTCCTGAGCGGCCCGGGAGCTCCTGCCAGAGTGGACCTGGCACCACAGCTTCCTGAAGCCTCCCTGCAGGTCCTGAAGCGGCCCAGGTGTTCCTGTCAGGGTGGATGCGGGCCCACATCTTCCTGAAGCCTCACCGTGGTTCCTGAGGAGACCGGGGCTCATCAGCCTGGATGCGTCCCCATGTCCTCCTCAGGCCTCCCCAGCACAGGTGGCCTACTGTTAGGGCAGGTGGATGAGGCCTACTGAGCCTTCACGGCCCTTGGGCAGGGCCTGGGCTCGGGCACCTCCTGCGGGACGCTCAGGCACTGCAGGAGGCCATGTAGGAGGCAGCATCCCTGTGTACGGGTCCACACCTGCCTCCTTCCAGGCTACAGCTGAGGCCTATGAGCTATGGAAACGTCTCACTGAAAAGGAGCCCAATACCTGGCTTCCCCAGAAATACTTAAGGACAATTATTGGAGCCCACAGGATGCAAAATGAAATGTGGACCAAACTTTAACAACGTCCTGCAAAACACACTCAACCCTCTTCCTCTGTGGGCGGGACCGCAGGCTGGCGCAGCCGCCCTGGAAACAGTGTGGAGGCTCCTCAGGAAGTTACAAATAGAGCCGCTCTGCGACCAGCAGGTGCACGGCCTTAGCTCACCCCGAAGATACAGATGCATGAGACTCGGGGACACCTGCACCCCAATGTCCACAGCAGCCGGGTCCACAGTAGCTACACTGTGGGAGGAGCCTCGGTGCCCTCAGGCAGATGATGGATAAAGAGGATGGAAGATAGATGATGGTCCTAGATGATAGTTAGATGATAGGAATGGTACTCAGCTATCAAAGAGAAGAAAATATTGCCATTTGCAATGATGTGGATAGAACTAGAGGGATCTAGTTAAGTGAAATAAGTCAGTCAGGAAAGAAAATTACCGTATGGTTGCATTCATAGGTGAAATTAAAGAAGCAAAGCAGATGGGCATCTGTGAAGGGAAGGAAAAACAAATAAGATGAAAACGGAGATGGAGGAAAAAAAGACTCAATCACAGGAAACAAACTGAGGGTCGCTGTAGGGGAGGGGAGTGGAGGGACAGGGTAACTGGTAGACGGGCATGAAGGAGGGCAAGTGATGTCATGAGCCCTGGTGTTATCTCCAACTGGTAAATCCCTGAATTCTACCTCTGAAAGTGTAATACACTATACTGTTAATTAATTGGGTTTAATTTTTTTTTATTTATTTATGATAGTCACGCACACAGAGAGAGAGGCAGAGACACAGGCAGAGGGAGAAGCAGGCTCCATGCACCGGGAGCCTGACGTGGGATTCGATCCCGGGTCTCCAGGATCGCGTCCTGGGCCAAAGGCAGGCGCTAAACCGCTGCGCCACCCAGGGATCCCATTAATTGGGTTTAAATTAAATTATGTTTAAAAAATCAGTTGACGGTATCAGAGTGCATTTTCTTCCAGGCTCTCTATTCTGCTCCTTCAGCTTATGCCAGAACCACACCCCTGTGGGTTTGGTTTGTTTAAGTAGGCTCCATGCCTCGTCCACAGTTCAGCACAGGGCTAGAATTCATGACCCGAGATCAAGACCAAGGGTGAAGTCAGGAGTCGGATGCTTAACCAACGGAGCCATCTGGGGCCCTAGAACCACACAGCTTTATCCTGTGTCTCTGTGACATTGTTTGAAATAGGAAAGTGGAGGGAGGGGCAAGATGGCGGAAGAGTTGTGTCCCTAAATCACCTGTCCCCACCAAATTACCTAGATAATTTTCAACATCCTGAAAATCTATGAATTCGGCCTGAGATTTAAAGACAGACCAGCTGGAATGCTACAGTAAGAAGAGTTCGCACTTCTATCAAGGTAGGAAGAGGGGGGAAAGGATATAAAGAAACAAAAGGCATCCAAGGGGGAGGGGCCCCACGAGGTGCCGGGCTATGGCCTGGGCGAGTGCCCCCAGGATAAGAAAGCTCTGTCCCGGAGAAGCAGGAGCTTCACCAATCTTCCCGGGTGGAAAGGCACCGCAGGGAGTTGGAGCAGGACGCCAGGATGGCGGGGATGCCCTCGGGCTCCCTGGAACACTAACAGACACCTGCGCACCCAGGAGACTGCACCATACCCCACGGCCGAGCTCCCTAAAAGACTGCAGGGCCCACGGCTGGACCCGGAGCAGCTTGGAGGGGCTCGAGCGGCGGCTCCACATATAGGGGGCTGCGAGGCCAGTAGCAGCTCGGAGGGGGCTCCAGCAGAGGAAGAGGATCCCTGCGGAGAGGGCTGCGGGGCTCTGGGACCAGCTCAGAGGGGGTCGGGCAGCAGCGCCATGGAGACAGCTGTGTGGCAGGGAGGGGGAATCCAACAGTGCAGGCACTAGAGCACAGGGCGCCAGGACACAGCCCAGGATCCGGCCTCCCCCTGGGACAGGTAGAGCCCTGGAAGGCCCACGACAGCTAGGATGCTTCTGCCCAGAGCTGAGCAGATCAGCGTCCCCACTTGGCACTTCCAGCCCCTGCAGAGGGAGAGCTCCATAGTTACTGTGGGACTGAATCCAGGGCTCTAGAGCTGCTGGCGTCACTGGGATGGTTCCTCCTGGGGCCTCAAGGGTTAATCCAGCCCTGCACCAGGCAGAGGGCAGAGCACCTCCTCCAAGAGCTAACACCTGAAAATCAACACAACAGGCCCCTCCCCCAGAAGACCAGCTAGACGGACAAGATCCAGGGGAAGTCAAGGGACTTAAGTATACAGAATCAGAAGATACTCCCCATGGTTTTTTCTTTTCTTTTCTTTTCTTTTCTTTTCTTTTCTTTTCTTTTTTCTTTTCTTTTCTTTCTTTTTGATTTGTTTGCATCCCCCACACTTTATTCCTTTCTTTCTTTTTCTTTCTCTTTTTCTTTCTTCTTTTTTTTCTTCCTTTTCTCTTTTTCTCTTTTCTGTCCTTCTTTCTCTCTCTTTTTCTCCTTTTCCCAATACAACTTGTTTTTGGCCACTCTGCACTGAGCAAAATGACTAGAAGGAAAACCTCACCTCAAAAGAAAGAAACAGTCCTCTCCTAAGAGTTACAAAATACGGATTACAATTCAATGTCAGAAAGCCAATTCAGAAGCACTTATACAGCTACTGGTGGCTCTAGAAAAAAGCATAAAGGACTCAAGAGACTTCATGACTGCAGAATTTAGATCCAATCAGGCAGGAAGTAAAAATCAATTGAATGAGATGCAATCCAAACTAGAAGTCCTAAGATGAGGGTTAACAAGGTGGAAGAACGAGTGAGTGAAATAGAAGACAAGTTGATGGCAAAGAGGAAAACTGAGGAAAAAAGAGACAGACAATTAAAAGACCAGGAAGACAGATTAAGGGAAATAAACGACAGCCTGAGGAAAAAAAACCTACATGTAATTGGGGTTCCCGAAGGCGCCAAAAGGGACAGAGGGCCAGAATATGTATTTGAACAAATCCTAGCTGAAAACATTCCTAATCTGGGAAGGGAAACAGGCATTCAGATCCAGGAAATAGAGAGATCCCCCCCAAAAAAATCAATAAAAACCATCAACACCTCGACATTTAATAGTAAAGCTTGCAAATTCCAAAGATAAAGAGAATATCCTTAAAGCAGCAAGAGACAAGAAATCCCTGATCTTTATGGGGAGGAGCATTAGGGTAACAGCAGACCACTCCACTGAGAACTGGCAGTCCAGAAAGGGCTGGCAGGCTATATTCAGGGTCCTCCATGAGAAGAACACGCAACCAAGAATACTTTATCCAGCAAGACTCTCATTCAAAATGGAAGGAGAGATAAAGAGCTTCCAAGACAGGCAGGAACTGAAAGAATATGTGACCTCCAAACCAGCTCTGCAGGGAATTTTAAGGGGGACTCTTAAAATTCCCCTTTAAGAAGAAGTTCAGTGGAACAATCCACAAAACAAGGACTGAATAGATATCATGATGATACTAAACTCATATCTGTCGATTAGTAACTCTGAATGTGAACAGGCTTAATGACCCCATCAAAAGGCGTAGGGTTTCAGACTGGATAAAAAAGCAGGACCCATCTATTTGCTGTCTACAAGAGACTCATTTTAGACAGAAGGACACCTACAGCCTGAAAATAAAAGTGTGGAGAACCATTTACCATTCAAATGGTCCTCAAAAGAAAGCAGGGGTAGCCATCCTTATATCAGATAAACTAAAATTTACCCCGAAGACTGTAGTGATAGATGAAGAGTGACACTACATCATACTTAAAGGATCTATCCAACAAGAGGACATAACAATCCTCTACATAAATGCCCCGAATGTGGGAGCTCCCAAACATTTAAATCAATAACCAAAGTAAAGAAATACTTAGATAATAATACACTTATACTTGGTGACTTCACTCTAGCCTTTTCTATACTCAATAGGTCTTCTAAGCACAACATCTCCATAGAAATGAGAGCTTTAAATGATACATTGTACCCGATGGATTTCACAGAAATCTGCAAAACTTTACATCCAAACTCAACTGAATACACATTCTTTTCAATTTCAAGTGCACATGGAACTTTCTCCAGAATAGACCACATACTGGGTCACAAATCGAGTCTGAACCAATACCAAAAGTTTGGGATCGTCCCCTGCATATTCTCAGACAATTATGCCTTGAAATTAGAACTAAATCATTACAAGAAGTTTGGAAGGACCTCAAACACGTGGAGGTGAAGGACCATCCTGCTAAAGATGAAAGGGTCATAGGAAATTAAGGAAGAATTAAAAAGATTAATGGAAACTAATGAGCATGAAGATACAACTGTTCAAAATCTTTGGAATGCAGAAAAGCAGTCCTAAGAGGGAAATACATCGCAATACAAGCATCCATTCAAAAACTGGAAAGAACTCAAATACAAAAGCTATCCTTACTCATAAAGGAGCTAGAGAAAACTCAGCAGATAGATCCTACACCCAACAGAAGAAGAGAGTTAATTAAAATTTGAGCAGTACTCAAGGAAATCGAGACCTGAAGAAATGTGGAACAGATCAACAGAACCGGGAATTGGTTCTTTGAAAGAATTAATAAGATACCTAAAGCATTAACCAACCTTATTAAAAAGAATAGAGAGAAGACTCCAATTAATAAAATCATGAATGAGAAAGGAGAGATCACTACCAACACCAAGGAAATACAAACGATTTTAAAAACATATTATGAACAGCTATACGCCAATAAATTAGGCAATCTAGAAGAAAAGGACGCTTTCCTGGGAAGCCAGAAACTACCAAAACTGGAACAGGAAGAAATAGAAAACCTGAACAGACCAATAATCAGGGAGGAAATTGAAGCAGTCATCAAAACCTCCCAAGACACAAAAGTCCAGGGCCTGATGGCTTCCCATGGGAATTCTATCAAACGTTTAAAGAAGAATCTATACCTCTCCTACTAAAGCTGTTTGGAAAGATAGAAAGAGATGGAGTACTTCCAAATTCGTTCTATGAGGCCAGCATCACCTTAATTCCAAAACCAGACAAAGACCGCACCAAAAAGGAGGATTACAGACCAATATCCCTGATGAACATGGATGCAAAAATTCTCAAGATACTAGCCAATAGGATCCAACAATACATTAGGAAAATTATTCACCATGACCAAGTAGGATTTATCCCCGGGACACAAGGCTGGTTCAACACTCTTAAAACAATCAATGTGATTCATTGTATCAGCAAGAGAAAAACCAAGAACCATATGATCCTCTCATTAGATGCAGAGAAAGCATTTGAGAAAATACAGCATCCATTCCTGATCAAAATACTTCAGAGCATAAGGATAGAGGGAACATTCCTCGACATCATAAAGGCCATCTACGAAAAATCCAAGCAAATATCAATCTCAATGTGGAATCACTGGGAGCTTTTCCCCTAAGATCAGGAACAAGACAGGGATGTCCACTCTCACCACTGCTATTAAACATAGTCTGGAAGTCCTAGCCTCAGCAATCAGACAACAAAAAGAAATAAAGGTATTCAAATTGGCAAAGAAGAAGTCAAACTCTCCCTCTTCACTGATGACATGATACTCTACCTAGAAAACCCAAAACCCTCACCCCCAAGATTGCTAGAACTCATACAGCAATTTGGTAGTGTGACAGGATACAAAATCAATACCCAGAAATCAATGACATTTCTATACACTAACAATGAGACAGGAGAAAGAGAAATTGAGGAGTAAATCTCATTTACAATTGCACCCAAAAGCATAAGATACCTAGGAATAAACCTAACCAAGGAGGTAAGGATCTCAACCATAAACACTATAGAACACTTCTGAAAGAATTGAGGAAGACACAAAGAGATGGAAAAATATTCCATGCTCATGGATTGGCAGAATTAATATTGTGAAAATGTCAATGTTACCCAGGGCAATGTACACGTTGAATGCAATCCCTATCAAAATACCATAGACTTTCTTCAGAGAGTTAGAACAAACTATTTTAATATTTGTGTGGAATCAGGAAAGACCCCAAATAGCCAGGGGAATTTTAAAAAAGATAACCATATCTGGGGGCATCACAATGCCAGATTTCAGGTTGTACTACAAAGCTGTGGTCATCAGGACAGTGTGGTACTGGCACAAAAACAGACTCATAGATCAATGGAACAGAATAGAGAACCCAGAAGTGGACCCTCAACTTTATGGTCAACTGATATTCGATAAAGGAGGAAAGACTATCTATTGGAAGAAAGTCTCTACAATATATGGTGCAGGGAAAATGGACATCCACAGTCAGAAGAATGAAACTAGACCACTCTCTTTCACCATACACAAAGATAAACTCAAAATGGATGAAAGATCTAAATGTGAGACAAGAGTCCATCAAAATCCTAGAGGAGAACACAGGCAACACCCTTTTTGAACTCGGCCACAGTAACTTCTTGCAAGATAAATCCACAAAGGCAAAAGAAACAAAAGGAAAAATGAACTATTGGGACTTCATCAAGATAAGAAGCTTTTTCACAACAAAGGATACAGTCAACATAACTAAAAGACAACCTAAAGAATGGGAGAAGGTATATGCAAAAGACGTATCAGATAAAGGGCTAGTTTCCAAGATCTATAAAGAACGTTTTAAACTCAAACCCAAGGAAACAAACAATCCAATCATGAAATGGGCAAAAGACATGAATAGAAATCTCACAGAGGAAGACATTGACATTGCTAACATGCACATGAAAACATGCTCTGCATCATTTGCCATTAGGGAAATACAAATCAAAACCACAATGAGATATCATCTCACACCAGTGAGCATGGGGGAAATTAACAAGGCAGGAAACCACAAATGTTGGAGAGGATGCGGAGAAAAGGGAACCCTCTTACACTGTTGGTGGGAATGTGATCTGGTGAAGCCACTCTGGAAAACTGAGTGGAGGTTCCTCAAAGAGTTAAAAATTTACTTGCCCGACGACCCAGCAATTGCACCTTTGGAGATTTACCCCAAAGATTCAGATGCAATGAAACGCCGGACTCCTCCACCCCGATGTTTATAGCAGAATGTCCACAATAGCCAAACTGTGGAAGGAGCTTTGGTGTCCATCGAAAGACGAATATGTAAAGATGTGGTTTATGTATAAAATGGAATATTATTTAGGCATTAGAAACGACAAATACGCACCATTTGCTTCAATGTGGATGAAACTGGAGGGTATTGTGCTGGGTGAAGTAAGTCAATTGGAGAAGGACAAACAGTGTATGTTCTCATTCATTTGGAGAATATAAATAATAGTGAAAGGGAATATAAGGGAATGGAGAAGAAATGTGAGGGATATATCAGAATAGGGGACAGAAAATAAAGACTCCTAACTCTGGGAAATGAACTAGGGGTGGTGGAAGGGGAGGTGTGTGGGGGTTGGGGGTGATTGGTTGACGGGCACTGAAGGGGGAACTGGATGGGATGAGCATTGAGTTTTATTCTGTATAATGGTAAATTGAACACAAATAAAAAATTAATTTAATAAAAAAAAGATTCATGGAAACTAACGAGAATGAAGATACAACTGTTCAAAATCTTTGGGATGCAGCACGAGCAGTCCTAAGGGGGAAATACTTCGCAATAGAAGCCTCTATTCAAAAACTGTAAAGAACTCAAACACAAAAGCTAACCTTACACATAAAGGAGCTAGGGAAAATACAGCAGATAGATCCTACACCCAAGAGAAGAAGATAGTTAATTAAGATTATAGCAGAACTCAATGAAATCGAGACCAGAAGAACTGTGGAACAGATCAACAAAACCAGGAGTTGGTTCTTTGAAAGAATTAATAAGATACATAAACCAATAGCCAGCCTTATTAAAAAGAAGAGAGAGAATATTCAAATTAATAAAATCATGAAAGAGAAAGGAGAGGTCACGACCAACACCAAGGAAATACAAACGATTTTAAAAACATATTATGAACAGCTATACGGCAACAAATTAGGCAATCTAGAGATATGGACGCATTCCTAGAAAGCCACAAACTACAAAAACTGGAGCAGGAAGAAATAGAAAACCTGAACAGGCCAATAACCAGAGAGGAAATTGAAACAGTGATCAAAAACCTCCCAAGACACAAAAGTCCAAGGCCAGATGGCTTCCCATGGGAATTCTATCAAATGTTTAAAGAAGAATTCATACCTATCCTACGAAAGCTGTTTGGAAAGATAGAAAGAGATGGAGTACTTCCAAATTCTTTCCATGAGGCCAGCATCACCTTAATTCCAAAACCAGACAAAGACCCCACCAAAAAGGAGGATTACAGACCAATATCCCTGATGAACATGGTTGCAAAAATTCTCAACAAGATCCTAGCCAATAGGATCCAACAGTACATTAAGAAAATTATTTACCATGACCAAGTAGGATTTATCCCAGGGACACAAGGCTGGTTCAACACTCGTAAAACAATCAATGGAATTCATCATATCAGCAGGAGAAAAACCAAGAACCATATGATCTTCTCATTAGATGCAAAGAAAGCATTTGACAAAATAGAGCATCCATTGCTGATCAAAACACTTCAGAGCATAGGGATAGAGGGAACATTCCTCAACATCTTAAAAGCCATCTACAAAGCCCACACCCAATATCATTCTCAATGGGGAAGCACTGAGATTTTTTCCCCTAAGATCAGGAACAAGACAGGGATGTCCACTCTCACCACAGCTATTGAACATAGTACTGGAAGTCCTAGCCTCAGCAATCAGACAACAAAAAGACATTAAAGCCATTCAAATTGGCCAAGAAGAAGTCAAACTCTCCCTCTTCACCGATGACATGATACTCTACCTAGAAAACCCAAAACCCTCACCCCCAAGATTGCTAGAACTCATACAGCAATTTGGTACCCTGGCAGGATACAAAATCAATGCCCAGAAATCAATGGCATTTCTATACACTAACAATGAGACTGAAGAAAGAGAAATTGAGGAGTAAATCTCATTCACAATTGCACCCAAAAGCATAAGATACCTAGGAATAAACCTAACCAAGGAGGTAAAGAATCTCAACCATAAACACTATAGAAAGCTACTGAAAGATATTGAGGAAGACACAAAGACATGGAAAAATATTCCATGCTCATGGATTGACAGAATTAATATTGTGAAAATGTCAATGTTACCCAGGGCAATGTACACATTTAATGCAATCCCTATCAAAATACTATGGACTTTCTTCAGAGAGTTAGAACAAATTATTTTAAGATTTGTGTGGAATCAGAAAAGACCCCAAATAGCCAGGGGAATTTTAAAAAAGAAAGCCATATCTGGGGGCATCAGAATGGCAGATTTCAGGTTGTATTAAAAGTTGTGGTCATCAATACTGTGTGAAACTGGCACAAAAACAGACACATAGATCAATGGAACAGAATAGAGAACTCAGAAGTAGACCTTGAACTTTATGGTCAACTAATATTCGATAAAGGAGGAAAGACTATCCATTGGAAGAAAGGCAGTCTCTTCAATAGATGGTGGTTGGAAAATTGGACATCCACATGCAGAAGAATGAAACTAGACTACTCTCTTTCACCATACACAAGATAAACTCAAAATGGATGAAAGATCTAAATGTGAGACAAGAATCCATAAAAATCCAAGAGGAGAACAAAGGCAACACCCTTTTTGAACTCGGCCACAGTAAATTCTTGCAAGGTACATCCACGAAGGCAAAAGAAACAAAAGCAAAAATGAACTATTGGGACTTCATCAAGATAAGAAGCTTTTGCACAGCAAAAAATATAGTCAACAAAACTAAAAGACAACCTACAGAATGGGAGAAGATATTTGCAAAAGATGAATCAGATAAAGGGCTAGTTTCCAAGATCTATAAAGAACTTCTTAAACACAACACCAAAGAAACAAACAATCCAATAATGAAATGGGCAAAAGACATGAATAGAAATCTCACAGACGAAGACATAGACATGGCCAACATGCACATGAGAAAATGCTCTGCATCACTTGCCTCAAGGAAATACAAATCAAAACTACAATGAGATACCACCTCACACCGGTGAGCATGGGGAAAATGAACAAGGCAGGAAACCACAAATGTTGGAGAGGATGCTGAGAAAAGGGAACCCTCTTACAATGTTGGTGTAATGTGAACTGGTGCAGAAATTCTGGAAAACTGTGTGGAGGTTCCTCAAAGAGTTAAAAATAGACCTGCCCTAAGACCCAGCAATTGCACTGTTGGGGATTTACCCAAAATATTCAGATGCAATGAAACGCCGGAACACCTGCACCCCGATGTTTTTAGGAGGAATGTCCACAATAGCGAAACTGTGGATGGAGCCATGGTGTCCATCGAAAGATGAATGGATAAAGAAGATGTGGTTTATGTATACAATGGAATATTACTCAGCCATAAGAAACGACAAATACCCACCATTTGCTTCAACGTCGATGGAACTGGAGGGTATTATGCTGAGTGAAGTAAGTCAATTGGAGAAGGACAAACCTATGTTCTTATTCAATTGGTTAATATAAATAATTGTGAAAGGGAATATAAGGGAATGTAGAAGAAATGTGTGGGAAATATCAGAAACGGAGACAGAACGTAAGGACTCCTAACTCTGAGAAAGGAACTAGGGATGCTTTAAGGGGAGGGGGGGTGTGGGTGAATGGGTGAAGGACACTGACGGGCTCCCTTGCGGTGATGAGCACTGGGTGTTATTCTGTTTGTTGGTAAATTGAACAACAAAAAATAAATAAATTTACTTTAAAAAAAAGTTCAAACTACTAAATATTTATGCTGCCAACATGGGAGTACCTAAATATAGAAACCAATTAACAACAAACGTACAGGAACTCACTGATAATAATACAATGACAGGGGATTTTAACACCCACTTATGGCAATGGACCGATCGCCTATGCAGAAAATTAACAGGGGAACAATAGCCTTGACACACTGGACCACAGGGACTCAACAGATATAGTCTGAACATTTCTTCCTAAAGCAGAATACACATTCCTTTCAAGTACACATGGGACATTCTCCAGAACAGATCATATAATGTCCCACAAATCAGCCCCCAACAGGTACAACAGGTACAAGAAGGTTGATATCACACCCTGTACATTTTCGGACCATGACGCTATGAAACTCGAAGTCGACAGTAAGAAAAACAATTGGACAGACCAAAAATATGTGGAGATTATGAACATCCTACTAGAGAATGAATAGAGCAACCAGGAAATTAAAGAGGAAATTTAAAACAAATGAAAATGAAAACATGTTTCTCCAAACATCTGGGATGTTGCAAAGGCAGTCCTAAGAGGGAAGTACATAGAAATACAGGCCTATCTCAAGAAACAAGAAGTCTCCAATACACAACCTAACCCTACACCGAAAGAGGCTGGAAAAGGAATAGCAAACAAAGCCTAAAGCCTACAGAAGAAGGAAAAAAATAAAAGATGAGAGAAGAAATAAACAATGGAGAAAAAACAAAACAATAGAATGGAATAACGAAACTAAGAGCTGGTTCTTCAAAATAATTAATAAAATGGATCCAGCCCTAGCCAGCCTTATCAACGAGAAAAGAGAAACCTAAGTAAAAATGAGAGAAGAGAGATCACAATCAACACCAGAAAAATAAGACAATTATAAGGGAATACTATGCAAGATTATACGCTAACAAACTGGGAGACCGGGAAGAAATGGACAAATCCCTAGAGGGGAACACAGGCAAGGCAACACCCTTTTTGAACTAGAATCCCTAGAAATGTGCAAACGAGCAAAACTGAAATAGGAAGAAATAGAAAATATGAACAGACCCATAACTAGCAAAGAAATTGAATCAGCAAAGCACCTGGGTGCCTCAGTGGTTGAGCATCTGCTTTGGCCCAGGTCATGATCCCGGGGTCCTGGGGGATCATGTCCCACATGAGGCTCCCTGCATAGACCTCATTTTCCCTCTGCCTATAACTCTGCCTCTCTGTGTCTCTCATGAATACATAAGTAAAGATGCAGTCACTGTGGAAAACAGTCTAGAGGGTCCTCGAGAATTTAAAAATAGGGGATCCCTGGGTGGCGCTTTGGTTTGGCCCCTGCCTTTGGCCCAGGGCGTGATCCTGGAGACCCGGGATCGAATCCCACGTAGGGATCCCGGTGCAAGTAGCCTGCTTCTCCCTCTGCCTGTGTCTCTGCCTCTCTCTCTGTGACTATTCTAAAAAAAAATTTAAGGGATCCCTGGGTGGTGCAGCGGTTTGGCGCCTGCCTTTGGCCCAGGGCGCGATCCTGGAGATCCGGGATCGAATCCCACGTCAGGCTCCCGGTACATGGAGCCTGCTTCTCCCTCTGCCTGTGTCTCTGCCTCTTTCTCTCTCTGTGTGACTATCATAAATAAATAAAAACGTAAAAAAAAATTTAAAAAAAAATTTAAAAAAGAAGTTAAAAATAGAGCTACCCTACGATTCCAACATTGCACATCTAGGTATTTACCCCGAGGATACAAAAGTAGTTGAGTAGATTCAAAGAGGAACACGCAGCCCAGTGTTGGTAGCAGCGTTATCAACAACAACGAAACTGTGTATAGAGCCCAGATGTCCATCGACTGATGAATGGGCAGAGACGATGTGGTAAATATACACACTGCAACATCACTCGGTCATCACAAGGGATGAAATGAAGCCATTTACAATGACGTGGGAGAAATGGAAGGGACTTATGCTAAATGAACTCAGTCAGTCAGAGAAAGACAGATACCAAATACCATACAATTGCATTCACATGTGAATTTTAAGAAACCAAACAAACTGGTAAAGGGGCAGAGAGGGGGATGAAAGAAGCAAACAAAAAAACACACTCTTAACCACAGAGAATAAACTAATAAATACCAGGGGAAGGTGGGGGGGATGGGGAATCAGGGGATGGGGATTGTGGAGGTCACTTCTGACCAGTACCAGGCGTTGTATTCAAGGGTTGAATCACTATGTGGTAAACCTGAAACTATATCATACTATGTTTACAAACAGGACTTCAAGTAAAACTTTAAAATAATAATTGGTAGTATAGAGGAAACATGGGCACACAAGAGATAAAATCAGAAAGGAAACTGAAAATCCTAAGAGTCTTTAGAGCCACAAATCCCCTCCTTAGCTCAGCTCAGGAGAAGCCTGCCATGCCTATTCTCACCCCAGCAGAAGCCTGGATTTTGATTCTCTGGTGAGGCCTATGACTTGGTGGAGTCAGGCTACACTGGGTGTCCTGAGGACATCAGCGTCCGGTTGTGTGGACGTGGCCCCACGTCTCCTGAAGCGTCACCGCTGGTTCTGAGGTGGCCGGGGCTCCTGTCCCTGTGGTTGCGGTCCCCAGCTTCCAGAAGACTCAACTTATGTCCTGATGGGCACTTTAGCTCCTGCCAGAGTGGACGCCGTGCTACATTTTTCAGAATCCTCCCCGCGTGTCCTGAGGCAGCCCATGGGCTCCTGTCAGCGTGGATGCGGGCTCACATCTTACTGAAGCCTCCCCGTGGGTCCTGAGGCAGCCCAGGGGCTCCTGTCAGGGTGGGTGCGGGCCCACAATTTCCTGAAGCCTCCCCGCAGTTCCTGAAGTGGCCCTGGGCTCCTGTCAGGGTGGATGTGGACCTACATCTTCCTGAAGCCTCACCGTGTGTTCTGAGGAGACCGGGGCTCCTGTCAGTGTGAACGCTGCTCAATATCCCCCTGAAGACTCCCCGCAGGTTCTGAGGAGGCTGCAGCTCATCAGCGTGGATGTAACCCCACGTCTTCCTCAGGCCTCCCCAGCACAGGCTGGCTCCTGTTAGTGCAGGCATACGAGGCCTACTGCACATGCGTGCCCCTTGGGCGGTGCCTGGGCTCGGGCGCCCCCTGTGGGATGCTCAGACGCTGCAGGAGGCTGTGCAGGAGGCAGCGGGCCCGGCCCGGGGCCCACCTCTGCCTCCTTCCAGGCTCCAGCTGTGGCCTGTTAGCTTCGAAACCGTCTGACTGAAAAGGAGCCCAACACCCGGTTTCCTCAAAAAAAATTAAGGAGAAGGAATTGTAGCCCAAGGACGCGAAATGAAATGTGGACCAGACTTTTACCATGTCCTGTAAAACTCACTCAACCCTCTTCCACGGTGGGCAGGAGCACGGGCTGGTGCAGCCGCCTTGGAAACAGTGTGGAGGCTCCCCAGGAAGTTAGAAATAGAGTCGCCCTGCGACCAGCAGTTGTACGGCCTGCAGCTCACTCCGAAGATACAGATGCAGTGAGACGTGGGACAACTGCACCCAATGTCCACAGCAGCCGGGTCCACAGTAGCCACACTGTGGGAGGAGCCTTGGTGCCCTCTGCCAGATGATGGATAAAGAGGATGGGAGATAGATGATGGTCAGAGAGAGAGGAATGGAACTCAGCTACCAAAGAGAAGGAAATCTTGGCATTTGCAATGACGTGGAAAGAACTAGAGGGATCATCTTAAGTGAAATAGGTCAGTCGGAAAAGAGAATGACCGTGTGGTATCATTCATAGGAGGAATTAAAGAAGCAAAGCAGATGAACATCTGTGAAGGGAAGGAAAAACAAATAAGATGAAAACAGATGCAGGGAATACAGACTCTTATATATAGGAAACAAACTGAGTGTCACTGCAGGGGAGGGGACGGGGGAGGGGATAACAGGGGATAACAGGGGACCAGCATGAAGGAGGGCACGTGATGTCACAAGCACTGTAGTTATCTCCAACTGGTGAATCCCTGAATTCTTCCTCTGAAAGTATAATACACTATACGTTAATTAATTGGGTTTAAATTAAATTAAGTTAAAAAATCAGTTGTATCAGAGCACGTTTCCTTCTGGACTCTCTGTTCTACTCCTTCGGCTTATGCTGGGACCAACCCTCGTGGGTCTGGTTTGTTTAAGTAGGCGTCAGGCCTCGTCTATGGACCAGCTCAGTTCTAGAACTCACAACCCCTACATCAGGACGGGAGGTGAGGTCAGGAGTCGGATGCCAGGCGGGGTCCCGAGGACAACACTGCTTTATCCTGTGTCTCTGTGACATCGTTTGAAATAGGAAAGTGCTGCGTCCCACTCTGTCCTGCTTCTCCAATACTGATTTGCTGTCCCAGGTCATTTGTGACATTTGTGGGGGCGGATGGAAGTTATGGGTTTTTTTTTTTCCTATTTATAGGATCTGCCACCATGACTTGACAGGAATGACATTGAAATTGAGGGTGGCTTCAGGAACTGCGGACATTTTCACAAGATGAGGCTCCAACCCATGAGCCCAGGATGGCCTCCCAGAACCTGGTATGGCTCAGTGCACAAGTCTTGTGCTCCTTTGGTTCAGTCTCATTTTTTATTCTCTGTGATGCTCCTGAGAAGTAAGTCACATCCGTCATTTCCTTCCTGAGTGCTCATTGTCAGGACACAGCAAGCCCAACAATAGAATAAAAACTGAGCCCAGGCCAAGGGCAGGAAGCCCCTATTAGAACAGATCTCAATACACTTGAAGGCCCCATATCAAAATGTAAACAGAACTTGAGGAATTGCTCCAGCCCTTCGGGAGTTCCCCAAGACCAGCCCTTAAAACTAAGCTAAAACCCACCTCGGGGTCCAAGTCCCTGCTCCGCTCTCTCGGGTATACTTGGACACAAGCTCGAGCTTGTAAATAAACCCTCGTGTGTTTGCATTGCTGTCGGCTTCTCAGTGGTTTCTCGGATTCGCAATCTTGGGCACAACAGTCTGAGATAAAAAAACAAAGCCAAAAGAAGTTCGGATGCAGGTAGAGTGAACGCAAGGTTCTGAGAGAAACGGTGGAGACCCGGGGGCTTGGAAGCTCTTCTGTGGAGGCCCCAGCAGACTGGGGGGCGGGATGCTCTGCCCCAGAGCCAGAGGACCCAGAGACCCCACCCACATCCTGCCTATCAGGACCGGGTCTCAAGAGCAGCACATCGCTGCCCACTGGAGGCCAGAGGCGCTGACGCCCACCCCTCCTCTGACCCCCGCAGGTGCATTTCCCAGGAAGATGTGCACTTGACAATCAGCGCCATGGCCCATCCCCAGACCCCACACAGAGCATTCGCTGCCACCAAGTTGTCGGACCACAGAGGCTGCAGATCTTTAGCTCTGCCTGGAAAGTAGGGTTTAGATTCCTTTGTACTTTGTGTTCTTTTCATTTATTTTTTTATTCTTTTTTATTGCCTTATTTTAATTTTTATGTATGTACCTTATATATTTCTTATTTTTACTTTCATATTACTTTAATTGTGTTTATTCTTTTTAATTTTTTTTCAACTTATATATGACAGTCACAAACAGAGAGAAAGAGAAAGAGAGGGAGAGAGAGAGAGGCAGAGACACAGGCAGAGGGAGAAGCAGGCTCCCTGCACTGGGAGCCGAACGTGAAATTCGATCCAGAGTCTATAGGATTGTGCCCTGGGCCAAAGTCAGGCACTAAACCGCTGCGCCACCCAGGGATCACTTTAATTGTTTCTATTTTGGGATTTAGAATCTTTTAACAAGCAGGCCAAAATAATCTGTTGTTTTTTTGGGGGGGAGGGAGGGCAGTTGTTATTGTTTTTCTTGGTTTTCCTTTTTCTTCCTTCTTTCTTTTCTGGAAAAAAATAATGAGATGGAGAAATTCACCTCCATAAAATAACATGAGGTCTACTCACAGCCAGGAAGTTCATCAATACACATATATGATATCTAACTACAGTTTAAAACAATGATTATAAAGATAGCAGCTGGGTTGGAAAAAGAGCACAGAAGAAAACTAGAGAAACCTTTACTGTAGAAATAAAAGAACTAAAATATAGCCAGGCCAACGTTAAAAATGCTATAACTGAGATGCAGTCCCAAGTGGAAGCCTTAAAAAGAAGAAAGGTTATGGACCACAGAGACAGACGTAGGGAAGTCAGCCACTTATTAAAACAATAAGATTCATACCATAGGAGACTCAGAAGATGAAGAGAGAGAAAAGGTGGGCCTTGCTCAAACATTAGAAACGCAAATACCCACCGTTGGCTTCAACGTGGATGGAACTGGAAGGTATTATGCTGAGTGAAGTAAGTCAATCAGAGAAGGATAAACATTGTATGTTCTCATTCATTTGGGGAATATAGGTAATAGTGAAAGGGATTATAAGTGAAGGGAGTAGAAATGAGTGGGAAATATCAGAAAGGGAGACAGAACATAAAGACTCCTAACTCAGGGAAAGGTACTAGGGTTGATGGAATGGGAGGTGGGCGGGCTGTGGGGGTGAATGTGTGATGGGCACTGAGGGGGGCACTTGACGGGATGAGCACTGGGTGTTATTCTGTATGTTGGCGAATTGAATACCAACAAATAATAAAATTATTATAAAAAAAAGAAAGGAAGGAAGGAAGGAAGGAAGGAAGGAAGGAAGGAAGGAAGGAAGGAAGGAAAGGAAAGGAAAGGAAGAGTGGCACCTGTGTGGCTCGGTTAGTTAAGCTTCTGCCTTAGGCTCAGACCATGATCCAGGTCCCAAGGCAGGCTTCCTGTTCAGCAGGGAACCTGCTTCTCCCTCTCCCTCTGCCCCTCTCGCTCATGCTTTTTCTCTCCTCTCCCTCTCAAATAAATAAAAAACATCTTTGAAAAAGAAACAAACAAACCCACAAGGAAGAGAAATCTCCCATGTAGAAGAATTTCAAACAATTTGTGCAGACATTCCACCCTCAAGTTCATGAGCATAGCTTCCAACTCTTTTGTTTTTTTTGCTTCCAACTCTTATGTGAGGAATACACATTGTAACTTCCTTCTACAAAATATAATATGAAAAACTTAAAATAATATTGATAATATAATAATAATAATTAATAATAATAAAAAAGGATCAGTTTACTGCGTAGAAAGCTGACAAACACTATCTCAGCAATGTGATCAGATCGATACCAAGACTGATAAATCATGTTGATAGTATATCCTTTATATAATATAATGAAAATGGCAGTATATCTCTGTATATAATCCAAAAAACTGTTCAATCATGAGATAAACGACAGACATGTCCCAACTGAGGGAAATTTTACAAAATACTCTACTTCTCAAAGTGTTCCAGTTCAACAACAACAAGGAAAGGCTGAAAGACTGTCACAATCCAGAGGAGCCTAAGAAAACAGGAGGACAAATGGAGGGTGATATGAGGGATGGTAACTTAGCAAAAACTAAGGAAATCTGAATAAAGTATGGTCTTTGGTTAATGCGACTATTTTAATATTGATTCATTAGCTAATATTTGTACCGTGCTAAAATAAGATATCAATAATTGGAGAAATTGAGTGCAAGTGCATGTGAATGCACTGTACTATCTTCTCAATTTCCCTATAAATTTTTGTTTTTTTCCTAATAAATAAGATTTATTTTGAAAATTGACTTAAATGAATCAGGCTCCAAGTGTGAACACATTTTAAGAATCGTTGAATTAACTTTTGACTTATTCTTAAAGAGTTCCTTTGATGGAAACAAATAAGAATTTTAGATCAGAAGGAAAGAAAAACACTTATGAACACGTATAATGCCTCCTCAACCTGAAAAGCAGGAAAGGATAATAAATAGCAAAACTCAGATAAAAATACTTCTATTATAATAGACACCATATTGCAAGTGCATTTAAAATTAGCAATGTATAACATTTATTTCCTTGACATTTGTCTTCCAAAGAGTTCACAGTGTTTCAGTGTCAGTTGAAACAGGGGAAGAATCTCAGGGAAAAACCGTTCCCATAATAATAGGACCATTGGTAATAATGTCTCTCAGTTCTTTCCAAATCCATAAAGATGCATTTCCTGATGAGTGACTGAGCTGTGAAGAAAGAGATGAGAAACCATGACCCCTCTGAACTACTTGTGTCAGAATATTTTAACCATAGTACTACAGATAGTAGTAAATTATCCTTATTAACAGGAAATACGTCTCAGATTGGAATCTGAGCAATCAGATGGGCAGAGAAAAAAGGCTTTGACTCGCTCCTCATCTTTTAAAGACAAAGGAGAGGTTTTCTATGTACAAAGTCAGTTGTCAAGATAGCCTTAGGGAATAAGAGTCTGCAGTATTGAATCCCGCTGCCTAGCTGGGACGCCCACGTTCCAGGTCTTCCTGATCCCAATCACTGGGCCTGTCCCCCAACACAGGATGCCACGCTGAGGTCATTTGCAATTGCTCTCTTAGGAGCTCTTGGGAAGGGGGAAGGAGCTAGATAGGATGGGACAGGATGCATGGAGGCCGAGAAAATTAAGGCCATTCCAATTTAAATTCAGCATTAGCACATGCCCAGCCATCCCAGGCCCCTGTGAAGAGAGCTGAAATTTACATGCCTTCAGTTACAGGAAAAAAACAAAAGTTTACAGCTTAATGTCCTAGAAAGCCCCACAATAGAATCAAAACAGAGCCCAGACCAAGGGCAGGAAGCCCCCACTAGAATGAGAACAGAGCTCAATGCCCTTGAAGGCCCCATATCAAAATGTAAACAGAAATTGAGGAATTGCTCCAGCCATTCTGGAGGTCCCTGAGACCAGCCCTTAAAACTAAGCTAAAACCCACCTCGGAGTCCAAGTCCCTGTTCCGCTGTGTTGGGTGTACTTGGACGCAAGTTCGAGTTTGGAAATCAACCCTTGTGTGTTTGCATTGGCGTCAGCTCCTTAGTGGTTTCTCGGATTCACAATCTTGGGCACAATACCTCCATGTCCCCTCCCACCTTGGCTGAACCCATATCCCCTCCCACCCAGGCTGACACTCCATCACTTCCCTGCCCACAACAGCTGGGCACAGACCGTCACACAGGTCCCACGGGCATGGTGGGCACTCCTGCCATCCCTGGCCTCCCAGAGGAAGGAAGGAGGTTTCAGCAGGACACACTCCCATGATGACCACAGGGCTCCCTGCCCAACACGGCAGCTCGTGACAGTTCAGGGTCTGTGTCCCTAATGCCTGCTCCTCCTCCCCGGTTTTCCCACAGGAAATGAAGGAGGAGACCCTGGTCTCCTCCTAGGACATCACGCAGGTAAACCTGGATGTCAACAAGAGGTTCGGCAGCCACATCATGTTTTAGGACTGCTAGGTGTTGGGTGAGGCTGCTGGGCCAGGAAGCTTCGGGCCCCTGGGGGCTTCTGAGTAGGGAAAATGAGGCCTCTGAGGCCAGGGGGAGCAACAGCAACCAACAACATACCGCTCCATGGTAGGGTGATTGGGATGACCCCCTTGCCCACCCCTCTGGGCCTCAGGGATGAGGAGGCCACTAGGATGGGGCCTCCAGGGGTTGCCATGGGAGCTGAACACCAAATGGTAGAGGGACGGCCCCATGAGAAGCAGGGGATGGGGTGGGGGATGTGGGGGCATGAACTGGACCTGGGGGCCAGGCGGCATGGCCGCGGCTGGAGCAGGACACACATCGATACCATGACGGTCGGACAGGTCAGAGTGACACCCACTCTTGGTGCTTTATATATTTCTAAATTCTATAAATTTGAGACAATTTGCAATTTGAAAGCATACATATTATGATGACACCCAGATAATGCCCCCGGTCCAGCCAGGGTCCTGCACTGACCACACCGTGTGTTTAACGGTAGACGTCTCCTTGTGCATCTTAGGGGAAGGAGATACCCTGTGTCTGCAGGCCCCCACAACATCCCCCTCATTCCCCACTCCCACTCCAACGCCCTCCATCATCATCCCCAATGCATCCCACCATCCCCCTCACACCCACACAGCCCCACACAATCCCCACCCACACCATCCCCCACACTCCACCACAATCATACCTCTGTCCCCACACGATCCACTGCCACACCATTTATCCCCAGCAAGGACCTGGAGTAGGTGCCCCCTGTGGGACATGCTCAGCCTCCCCGGGTTTCTCTGCATACCCTGATCCCATCAGAAGCCCAGGTGTCCCATAGCGTACCCAGGGGTTGCAGGGAGCAGGAAAGACATGGAGCCCCCGACATGTGGGTGCAGGTGAGTGGTGCAGAGGATGCACTGTGCCCTGCCTCTGCCCAGTGTCCCTACTGGAGGGTGGCACACCCTGAACAGGACACCAGCGCCTAACCCATAGGGACCTGGGCTTACCTGGCCCCGGGCTCTGTGGGGGCTGAGTTGATTTAAGCCTCCCAGGGCCAACAAAAAGACTAATGGGATCCAGCCCCCCATGGCCCTGGCCAGCCCTGGATTCTGGCCCTGGGCTGAGTGAGCCCTCTCACAGCTGAATGTGGCCTCTTGGGCCCTAGGTGTACCCCACCGATCCAGGTCACTGACCTAGGGCACCCTTTGGATCCTGGGAAACCCCAGGGTGGGGAGAGCAGGGGTAGGCCGGTGGGCCCCACCTGCAGCCACACCAGGAGGCAGGCTGCTCCAGGTGCTGGGGCCCCTGGGAGCCCAAGGCCAGGGTCCAGCTGCCCTGCGTGGACCCAGCACAGGAGCCCATGAGCTGCAGGTCCAGGTCAGCTCTGCTGTCCTCAGAACCGTCTCTCTGGCTGAAACCTCAGGACACACGCCCCCACCCAGATTCCACACATGCTCCCAGGTGGGGGACTCCAACACCCACCCACCCCAACCCGTGTCATTCTTTGCCCTCCCCTAAAGGACAGAAAGCTCTCCATCCCCAGGGGCAGGCGCGCCCCCTCGGCCCTGAGCCCGTTTGCTGTAGAAAGTCAATAAAGTGTTGTGGTGTGAAAATGCACAGCCAGCCCATTTCTGTGTCATCCAGAACACTGTGCACGGGGCTTGGAGAGACCACCAGAGAGGAGGAGGGGGCACCACCCAGGCCCCACCAGCCCCTGCAGGGGCGCCACCATGCACAGCCAGCTGACGTCCCATGTGCCTTCCAGGGGCGGCCAGACACCAGGTTCAGGACCTGACAGACTTTACTGGGACTCAGGCTGTGCCCCGCAGGCCAGGAAGGGCTGGGACAGAGTGACAGCCAGGAAGCCTCAGGTCACCAGGTTCTGTGCAAAGCAACCCGGTTGTCTGTGCTCCCTCTGTCCAGGGGACCTGGGCAGGCCGTGTTCCGGGGCCCTTCCTCCGTGTATCATCCCCGTGCCAGTGTGCCTGGGGAACAGAGGGCCTTCGGGGTGGTCAGCATGGCCCTAGAAGGGATGTCAGGACAGCAGGCCCTTGTGTTATGCCCAAGATTGTGAATCCGAGAAACCACCGAGGAGCCAACACCGATGCAAACTCCCAAGGGTTTCTTTACAAGCTGGAGCTTGGTTCCAAGTGCACCCGACACAGCGGAGAATGGACTTGGACCCCGAGACTAAGAGGCGTAGCAGCTTTATAGGGGCCAGTGGCCCATGGGATACGCAGAAAGTTGCACAGTCATGTCTGTTCACAAGCAGGTGGCCAATTGAATTACACCTTACCCTATAGTATCCACTTGCGCTGGCCTATTACTTTGGTCAGAATCGGCGTGCAGTTTTGGGGGACATAAAGCAGGGTTACATTGTTATGAGCTGATTTCAGATAAGGGTGTGCCCAGCGGCCTGACTAGGGTGGGGCAGCGCCTTAAGCAATAAGAAGATCATGTGGGGGTCATCCTGGAGGTGGGGGGTGTAGCACAAAATGGAATCAATCCTGCTCTGCCTGTCCAGGGGTAGGAGATTTTTGTTAAATTTCCTGGGTCCCACACTTGCAGCTCATGCACCTGGGCCAGCCTCACCAGATGGACTCAGCGTGCACACCTTGTGGTGCTGGATCTCTCACACCAGCGTGTGGAGGGCACCCTCCTTGCCCGAATGAGTAGGGGCGGGTGAGCATGGGGCTCGGCCTGAAGGTCAGGCAGCACAGGGGACCGAGGAACCCCAGCCCCGTCCCCACCCAGACTCGCAAACACAGGCAGCCCCAGGGCTCCCCCCATGGGCAACTGGATCCTCAGGAGCTCCCACCAGGACAGCCCCGAGGTCTGGCTCCCTGCTGGAGAGGCATCAGGGAGAAGATAAGCAGCCAGCACATGGCAGGACCCACTGCGGGACATGGGAATATAGCCAAGCCGGACCTTCCAGCTCAGCTGAACCTCCAGCAGAAAGTCACTGCAAGAGCGAGCCCAGGGTCTGTCAAGAGAGCCTAGATAGCCGCCCAGCGCCAGCACCAGAAATGATGTTGTGTCAACCATTTGGGCATTTGGGTGACCCAGCCAGAGGATCCGATAGCTGCACGTGATAGCTACATGTGATAGACACACACAACCCCCAAAACCAACAAAAGTTGGAATCCCCCCAGTATTGTCTAACAGCAGCCAGATGGTTACATACACGACGCTGTGGTCCCCAATAGGATACATGAAAGTCGCAATAAACCATGACTGCAGAGGTGCTGGAGGCACAGAGATGTGCCTGCTTGGTTCCAACAAGGGTCACAGAGGGGCAGGAAGCATCCTACGGAGGGGAGGCCCCTCCTTGGAAAGGACATCATGTCCCTGTGAAGGCTACGGAGGGTGAAATCTTTCCTCCTCTCTTTCAGCTTCTGGTTTTCCTCCTAAATGCCATTTTCCTCAATCATAAGACCAAAAATTTATTTTATGTTTTTAAATTTCTTTTTGTTGGTGTCCAATTTGTATGAATTCTTGCTTCAGCAAGGGTGTCATTCAGGAGAGAAGGAGAGATCATGATTTTCCCAGACAGGCAAAATATAAAGGAGTTCATGACCACTTAACTAGTCCAGTAAGGAATTTTAAGAGGGACTCTTCTAGTGGGGGGAGAAAGAGTCCAAAAGCAACAAAGACTAGAAAGGCCCAGAGAACGTCACCAGAAACACCAACTCTTCCGGTAACACTAAGGCACAAAGTTCATATCTTTGAATAATCACTCTGAATGCTGATAGACTAAATGCTTCAATCAAAAGATACAGGGTATCAGAGTGGCTTAAAACACAGGATCTGGGAAGCCTGGGTGGCTCAAAGAGTTGAGCATCTACCTTTGACTCAGGGTATGATCCTGCAGTCTGGGATCGAGTCCCATATTGAACTCCAGGTGTGGAGTCTGCTTCTCTCTCTCTCCCTAATTTTCTGCCTCTCTCTCTCTCTCTCTCTCTCTCATAAATAAAATCGTTATTAAAAAAACAAGATCCATCTGTATGCTGCCTACAAGATGCTCACCTTAGATGGATACACACCAGCAGATTGATAGTCAGGGGAGGGAAAATCATCTACCACGCTAATGGATATCAAACGAAAGCTGGAGGACCCATACTTATATCAGACAAACGAGATTTGAAACCAAACCCTGGGGGAAACCTGGTGGCTCAGTGGTTGAGCATCTGCCTTCAGCTCAGGGTGTGAACCTGGGATCACAGGATCGAGTCCCACATCAGCCTCCCTTAGGGGAGCATGCCTCTCTCTCTGCCTATGTTTCTGCCTCTGCTTCTCTGTGTATCTCTCATGAAAAAATAAATAAAATATTTAAATCTCAAAAAGAAAGAACAAATCCTGTAAGGAGAGATGAAGAAGAACATTATTTCATAATTAAAAAGACTATCAAGATCAAACAACTAAATATTTATGCTGCCAACATGGGAGTACCTAAATATAAAACCAATTACTAACAAACGTACAGGAACTCACTGATAATAATACACTGACAGGGGATTTCAACACCCACTTATGGCAATGGACCGATCGTTTAGCAGAAAAACCAACAAGGGAACAATAGCCTTGACACACCGGACCACAGGGACTCAACAGATATAGTCAGAAAATTAGATCTGAAAGCAGAATACACATTCCTTTCAAGTGCACATGGGACATTCTCCAGAACAGATCATATCATGGCCCACAAATCAGCCCTCAACAGGTACAACAGGTACAATAAGGTTGATATCACACCATGTACATTTTCGGACCACAGCGCTATGAGACTGGAAGTCGACAATAAGAAAAAATTTGGACAGACCAAAAATATATTGAGTTTATGATCATCCTACTAGAGAATGAATGGAGCAACCAGGAAATTAAAGAGGAAATTTAAAACAAATGAAAATGAAAACATGTTTCTCCAAACCTCTGGGATGTAGCAAAGGCAGTCCTAAGAGGGAAGCACATAGCAATACAGGCCTACTTCAAGAAAGAATTCTCCAATACACATCCTTACCCTACACCTGAAGGAGCTGAATAAGGAATAGCAAACAAAGCCTAAAGCCTACAGAATAAGGGAAAAAATAAAGATGAGTGCAGAAATAAACAATACAGAAACAACAAAACAGTAGAATGGAATAACAAAACTAAGAGCTGGTTCTTTAAAATTATTAATAAAATGGATCAACCCTAGCCAGGCTTATCAACGAGAAAAGAGAAAAGACCTAAATAAATAAAATCACAAATGAGAGAAGAGAGATCACAATCAACACCAGAAAAATAAGACAATTATAAGGGAATACTATGAAAGATTATATGCAAACAAACTGGGAGACCTGGAAGAAATGGACAAATCCCTAGAGGGGAACACAGGCAAGGCAACACCCTTTTTTTTCCCTAGAAATGTGCAAACGAGCAGAACTGAAATAGGAAGAAATAGAAATGTGAACAGACCCATAACTAGCAAAGGAATTTAATCAGCAAGGCACCTGGGTGCCTCAGTGGTTGAGCATCTGCTTGGCTCAGGTTATGATCCCGGGGTCCTGGGGGATCAAGTCCCACATCAGGCTCCCTGCATGGAGCCTCATTTTCCCTCTGCCTATAACTCTGCCTCTCTGTGTCTTTCATGAATACATAAGTAAAGGTGCATCCACTGTGGAAAACAGTCTGGAGGGTCCTCGAGAAGTTCAAAATAGGGGATACCTGGGTGGTGCAGCAGTTTGGCACCTGCCTTTGGCCAGGGCGTGATCCTGGAGACCCGGGATCGAATCCCACGTCGGGACGTGGCCCCAGGTGTTCCAGTCACAGTCAGCGAGTCCTGAGTATGCCGGGTCTCCTGTCAACGTGGAGTATGCCTACTCTGGAAGGAGGAGGAACATCCTTCTGGATGCCTCACATCCTCTGGAAGCCTCACAGCAGGTTCTCAGGAGGCCGGGGGCTCCTGTCAGCCTGGACATGGCCCCATGTCCCCTGAAAACTCACCGCGAGTCCTGAGGAGGCTGTAGGTTGCTGTCAGCCTAGACACAGCCCCATGTGTCCCGAAGCCAAAGTCCAGGTCCTGAGGAGGACGGGGGTCCTCTCAGTCTTGATGTGGCCCCACATTTTCCTCAGCCTCACCATAAGACCTGAGGAGGCTGGGGGCTCTTGTCAGAATGGATGTGGCCCCAAAGCATCCCAATCGTTCACAGTGTGTCCTGAGGAGGCCGGAGAATTCTGTCAGTGTGGAATTGGCATCAACATTTTTCTGGGGCCTCACCACAGGCTCTGACAAGGCTGGGGTCTTCTGTCCGCATGGACGCATCCCCATATCTCCCGAAGTCTACACTGGGGGTCCTAAGGACATCAGCGTCCGGTTGTGTGGACGTGGCCCCACGTCTTCCCGAAGCATCACCGCAGGTTCTGAGGTGGCCGAGGCTCCTGTCACTGTGGATGCAGCCCCCAGCTTCCAGAAGACTCAACTTATGTCCTGAGGGGCCAGTTAGCTCCTATCGGAGTGGAAGCAGCGCTCCATCTTTCAGAAGCCTCCCCACATATTCTGAGGTGGCCCTGGGGCTCCTGTCAGCATGGATGGGGACCCACATCTTACTGAAGCCTCCCCGCGGGTCCTGAGGCAGCCCAGGGGCTCCTGTCAGGGTGGGTGCAGGCCCAGAACTTCTTGAAGCCTCCCCGCAGGTCCTGAAGAGGCCCAAGGGCTCCTATCAGGGTAGATGTGGGCCCATATCTTCCTGAAGCCTCACCGTGTGTTCTGAGGAGACCGGGGCTCCTGTCAGCGTGAACGCTGCCCAATATCCCCCTGAATACTCCCCACAGGTTCTGAGGAGGCTGTGGCTCATCAGCGTGCACATGTCCCCAAGTCTTCCTCTGGCCTCCCCAGCACAGGCTGACTCCTGTTAGTGCAGGCAGACGAGGCCTACTGCACATGCGTGCCCCTTGGGCGGTGCCTGGGCTCAGGCGCCCCCTGCGGGATCCTCAGGCACTACAGGAGGCTGTGCAGGAGGCACATGCCCATCCTGGGGCCCACCTCTGCCTCCTTCCAGGCTCCAGCTATGGCCTGTTAGCTTCAGAAATGTCTGACTGAAAAGGAGCCCAAAACACGGCTTCCCCAAAAATTCTTAAAGAGAAGGAATTGGAGCCCAAAGGATGCGAAATGAAATGTGGACCAGACTTTTACCACGTCCTGTAAAACTCACTCAACCCTTTTCCACTGTGGGCGGGACAGCGGGCTGGTGCAGACACCATGGAAACAGTGTGGAGGCTCCGCCGGAAGTTACAAATAGAGCCGACCTGCGACCAGCATGTGTAAAGCCTGGAGCTCACTCTGAAGATACAGATGCAGTGAGACGTGGGACAACTGCACCCCAATGTCCACAGCAGCCGGGTCCACAGTAGCCACAATGTGGGAGGACCCTCAGTGCCCTCTGGCAGATGATGGATAAAGAGGATGGGAGATAGATGATGGCCATAGAGAGCGGAATGCTACTCAGCTATCAAAGAGCAGGAAATCTTGCCATTTGCAATGACGTGGATAGAAGTAGAGGGATCATCTTAAGTGAAATAGGTCAGTGGGAAAAGAGAATGACCGTGTGGTGTCATTCATAGGTGGAATTAAAGAAGCAAAGCAGATGAACATCTGTGAAGGGAAGGAAAAACAAATAAGATTAAAAGAGATGCACGAAATACAGACTCTTAATTATAGGAAACAAACTGAGTGTCGCTGCAGGGGAGGGGACGGGGGAGGGGATAACAGGGGACCAGAATGAAGGAGGGCACGTGATGTCACAAGCACTGCGGTTATCTCCATCTGGTGAATTTCTGAATTCTTCCTCTGAAAGTATAATACACTAACATTAATTAATTGGGTTTAAATTAAATTAAGTTAAAAAATCAGTTGTATCAGAGCACGTTTCCTTCTGGACTCTCTGTTCTACTCCTTCGGCTTATGCTGGGACCAACCCTCGTGGGTTTGGTTTGTTTAAGTAGGCGTCAGGCCTCGTCCATGGAACAGCCCAGGGCTAGAACTCATGACCCCGAGATCAGGACGGGAGGTGAGGTCAGGAGTCAGATGCTTAACCGACGGAGCCAAGCGGGGTCCCGAGGACAACACTGCTTTATCCTGTGTCTCTGTGACATCGTTTGAAATAGGAAAGTGCTGCGTCCCACTCTGTCCTGCTTCTCCAATACTGATTTGCTCTCCGGGGTCATTTGTGGGGGTGGATGGATGTTATGGGTTTTTTTTCTATTTATAGGATCTGCCACCATGATTTGACAGGAATGATATTGAAATAGAGGGTGGCTTCAGGAACTGCGGACATTTTCACAAGATGAGGCTCCCAAACCACGAGCCCAAGATGGCCTTCCAGAGCCTGGTATGGCTCAGTGCACAAGTCTTGTGCTCCTTTGGTTAAGTCTCATTATTTATTCTCTGTGATGCTCCTGAGAAGGGAGTCACGTCCGTCATTTCCTTCCTGAGTGCTCATTGTCAGGTACAGCAAGCCCCACAATACAATAAAAACTGAGCCCAGACCAAATGCAGGAAGCCCCTATTAGAACAGATCTCAATGCCCTTGAAGGCCCCATATCAAAATGTAAACAGAACTTGAGGAATTTCTCCAGCCCTTCAGGAGTTCTCCGAGACCAGCCATTAAAACTAAGCTAAAGGGATCCCTGGGTGGCACAGCGGTTTGGCGCCTGCCTTTGGCCCGGGGCGCGATCCTGGAGACCCGGGATCGAATCCCACGTCGGGCTCCCGGTGCATGGAGCCTGCTTCTCCCTCTGCCTGTGTCTCTGCCTCTCTCTCTCTCTCTCTGTGACTATAATAAATAAATAAAAAATTAAAAAAAAAAAACTAAGCTAAAAATCACCTCGGTTGGGATCCCTGGGTGGCGCAGCGGTTTGGCGCCTGCCTTTGGCCCAGGGCGCGATCCTGGAGACCCGGGATCGAATCTCACGTCGGGCTCTCGGTGCATGGAGCCTGCTTCTCCCTCTGCCTATGTCTCTGTCTCTCTCTCTCTCTCTCTCTCTCTCTGTGACTATCATAAATAAATAAAAATTAAAAAAAAATCACCTCGGGTTCCAAGTCCCTGCTCCACTGTGTCAGGTATACATGGACACAAGCTCGAGCTTGTAAATAAACCCTGGTGCGTTTGCATCGGTGTCGGCTTCTCAGTGGTTTCTCGGATTCGCAATCTTGGGCACAACCATCTGAGATAAAAAAACAAAATCAAAAGAAGCTCGGACGCAGGTAGAGTGAACGCAGGGTTCTGAGAGAAGCGGCGGAGACCCGGGGGCTTGGGAGCTCTTCTGAGGAGGCATCAGCAGGCTGAGGGGCAGGATGCTCAGCCCCAGAGCCAGAGGACCCAGAGACCCCACCCGCATCCCGCCCATCAGGGTCGGGTCTCAGGGAGCAGCACAGCGCCACCCGCTGGAGCCCCGAGGCGCTGACGCCCACCCTGCCTCTGGCCCCAACAGGTGCAACTCCCAGGCAGATGTGCACCTGACAATCAGTGCCAAAGCCCATGCCCAGACCCCACACAGACCATTCGCTGCCACCAAGTTGTCAGACCACAGAGGCTGCAGAGTTTCAGCTCTGCCTCGAAAGTAGGGTCTAGATTCCTTTGTAGTTTGTGCTCTTTTTTCATTTATTTTCTTTGATTCTATTTTATTCATTGCCTTATTTTAAATTTTATGTATGTACCTTATATATTTCTTATTTTTACTTTCATGGTACTTTAATTGTGTTTCATATTTTGGGATTTAGAATCTTTTAATGAGCAGGTCAATATAATCTGGTGTTTTTTTGGGGCGGAGGACAGTTGTTATTGTTTTTCTTGGTTTTTCTTTTTCTTCCTTCTTTCTTTTCTGGAAAAAATAATGAGATGGAGAAATTCTCCTCCATAAAGTAACATGAGGTAGTACTCACAGCCAGGAAGTTCATCAATACACATATATGATGTCTAACTACAGTTTAAAACAATGATTATAAAGATAGCAGCTGGGCTGGAAAAAGAGCACAGAAGAAAACTAGAGAATCCCTTACTGTAGAAAAAAAAGAACTAAAACCTAGTCAGGCCAACGTTAAAAATGCTATAACTGTGATGCAGTCCCAAGTGGAAGCATTAAAAACAAGGAAGGTTATGGACCACAAAGGAAGACTTCGGAACTCAGCCACTTATTAAAACAATAACATTCATATCATGGGAGATTCAGAAGATGAAGACAGAGAAAGGTGGGCTTGCTCAGCCATTAGAAACGACAAATAACCACCATTTCCTTCAACGTGGATGGAACTGGAAGGTATTATGCTGAGTGAATTAAGTCAATCAGAGAAAGACAAATATTGTATGTTCTCATTCACTTGGGGAATATAGATAATAGTGAAAGGGAATATAAGGGAAGGGAGAAGAAATGTGTGAGAAATATCAGAAAGGGAGACAGAACATAAAGACTCCTAACTCAGGGAAATGAACTAGGGGTGATGGAAGGGGAGGAGGGCGGGGGTGGGGGTGAATGTGTGACGGGCACTGAGTGGGGCACTTGACGCGATGAGCACTGGTTGTTATTCTGTATGTTGGCAAATTGAACACCAATAAAAAGTAAATTTATTATTAAGGAAAGAAAGAAAGAAAGAAAAAGAAAGAAAGAAAGAAAGAAAGAAAGAAAGAAAGAAAGAAAGAAAGAAAGAAAGAAAGAAAGAAAGAAAGAAAGAAAGAGGGATCCCTGGGTGGCGCAGCGGTTTGGCGCATGCCTTTGGCCCAGGGCACGATCCTGGACACCCGGGATCGAATCCCACGTCGGGCTCCCGGTGCATGGAGCCTGCTTCTCCCTCTGCCTGTGTCTCTGCCTCTCTCTCTCTCTCTCTCTGTGACTATCATAAATAAATAAAAATAAAAATAATAAAAAAAAAGAAAGAAAGAAAGAAAGAGTGGCACCTGTGTGGCTCAGTCTGTTAAGCTTCTGCCTTAAGGTCAGATCATGATCCAGGTCCCAAGGAAGGCTCCCTGTTCAGCAGGGAACCAGCTTCTCCCTCGCCCTCTGCCCCTCTAGCACATGTTTTTCCCTCCTCTCTCTCTGAAATACATAAATAGCATCTTTGAAAAAGAAACAAACAAACCCAGAGGGAAGAGAAATCTCCCATGTAGAAGATTTTCAAACAATTTGTGCAGATATTCCACCCTCAAGTTCCTGAGCATAGCCTCCCACTCTTAGGTGTGCAATACACATAGTAACTTCCTTCTACAAAATATATTATGAAAAACTTAAAATGATAATAATAATAATAACAATAATAATAATAAAGAATCACTTTACTACGGAGAAACCTGACAAACACTACCTCAGCAAGATGATCAGATCGATACCAAGACTGATAAATCATGTTGATAGTATCTATCCTTTATATGATATAATAAAAATGGCAGTATATCTCTGTATATAATCCACAAAAACAGTTCAATCATGAGATAAACAACAGACATGTCCCAACTGAGGGAAATTTTACAAAATACTCTACTTCTCAAAGTGTTCCAGTTCAACAACAACAAGGAAAGGCTGAAAGACTCACAATCCAGAGGAGCCTAAGAAAACAGGAGGACAAATGGAGTGCGATATGAGGGATGGTGATTTAGCAAAACCTAAGGAAATCTGAATAAATTATGGTCTTTGGTTATTGCGAAAATTTTAATATTGACTCATTAGCTAATATTTGTATCGTACAGCTATAAGATATCAATAATTGGAGAAATTGAGTGCAAGTGCATGCAAATGCTCTGTACTATCTTCTCAATTTCCCTATAAATCTTTGTTTTCTTTCTAAGAAATAAGATTTAATTTGAAAATTGACTTAAATGAATCAGGCTCCAGTGTGAAGACATTTTAAGAATCATTGAATTATCTTTTGCCTTATTCTTAAAAAGTTCCTTTGATGGGAACAAAGTAAGAATTTTATATCAGAAGGAAAGAAAAACACTTATGAACACGTATAATGCCTCCTCAACCTGAAATGCAGTAAAGGATTATAAATAGCAAAAATCAGATAAAAATACTTCTATTATAATAGACACCATATTGCAAGTGCATTTAAAATTAGCAATGTATAACATTTATTTCCTTGACATTTGTCTTCCAAAGAGTTCACAGTGTTTCAGTGTCAGTTGAAACAGGGGAAGAATCCTTCACATAATAATAGGACCATTGGTACTAATGTCTCTCAATTATTTCCAAATCCATAAAGATGCATTTCCTGATGAGTGACTGAGCTGTGAAGAAAGAGATGAGAAACCCTCATCCTTTTGAATTACTTGTGTCAGAATATTTTAACCATAGTATTATGGATAGTAAATTATCCTTATAAACAGGAAATACGTCTCAGATTGGAATCTGAGCAATCAGATGGGCAGAGAAAAAATGCTTTAACTCGCTCCTGCACTTTTAAAGACAAAGGAGAACTTTTCTATGTACAAAGTCAGTTGTCAAGATAGCCTTAGGGAATAAGAGTCTGCAGCATCAAATCCTGCTGCACTGCCGGGACCCCCGTGCCCCAGGTCTTACTGATCTCAAATCCCTGGGCCTGTCCCACAACACAGGCTGCCACGCTGAGGTCATTTGCAATTTCTCTCTTAGGAGCTCCAAGGATGGGGGCATGAGCCAAATAGGATGGGACGGGATGCTTGGAGGCCGAGAACATTACGGCCATTCTACCTTAAGTTCAGTATTAGCACACGTCCAGCAATCCCAGGCCCCTGTGAAGAAGAACTGAAATTTGCATTACTTCACTTACTGGAAAAAAACAAAAGTTTACAGCTTAATGTCTTAGAAAGCCCCACAATAGAATAAAAACTGAGCCTAAGCAAAGGGCTGGAAACCCCAATTAGAATGAGAAGAGAGCTCAATGTCCTTGAAGACCCCATATCAAAATGTAAACAGAACTTGAGGAATTGCTCCAGCCCTTCTGGAGGTCCCTGAGACCAGCCCTTAAAAGTAAGCTGAAACCCTCCTCGGGGTCCAAGTCCCTGTTCCACTGTGTGGCGTATACTTGAACCCATGCTCGAGTTTGTAAAACAACCCTCGGGTGTTTGCATTCATGTCGGCTCCTTAGTGGTTTCTCAGATTCGCCATCTTGGGCACAACACCCCCATGACCCCTCCCCACCTGGACTGACCTCCTGTCCCCTCCCACCCAAGCTGACCCTCACTCACCTCTCCGCCCACAACAACTGGGCACAGGCCCTCACACAGTTCCACGGGCACGGTGGGCACTCCCGCCATCCCCAGCCTCCCAGGGGAAGGAAGGAGGTTTCGGCAGGACACACTCCCATGGTTGCCCCAGGGCTCCCTGCCCAGGATGGCACCTGGTGACAGGTCGGGGACTGTGTCTCTGACGCCAGCTCCTCCTCCCCGGTTTTCCCACAGGAAATGAAGGAGGAGGCCCTGGTCTCCTCCAGGGACATCACGCAGGTGGACCTGGACGTCAACAGGACGTTCAGCAGTCACATCATATTTTTGGACTACTACAGGATAGGGTGAAGTTGAGGGGCCAGGGGGGACCAGGACCCAGGAGAGGACCGGGGGATTCTGGGTAGGGAAAACAGGGCTTCTGAGGCGGGGGGCAGAACAGCAGCCAACAACACGCTGCTCCATGGTAGGGTGTTGGGGATGACCTCTGTGCCCCCACCCCCGGGGCCTCGGGGATGAGGAGGCCACTCGGATGGGGTTCCAGGGCTTGCCATGGGAGCTGAACCCCAAAGGGGAGAGGGACGACCCCCTGAGAAGCAGGGGATGGGTTGGTGGCATGGGGGGCAGGAACCGGTCCTGGGTGCCAGGCGGAATGGGTGCGGCTGGAGCAGGCCACACTTCTATTCCATGAGGGTCGGACGGGTCAGAGTGACACCCACTCTTGGTGCTTTCTAAATTCTATGCATTTAATTTGAGACAATTTGCAATTTGCAACCACACATAGTATGATGAACCCCAGATAATGTCCCCGGTCCAGCCAGGGTCCTACACTGACGACACCGTGCCCCAGGGGCAGGTGTCACAGCAAACCCCAGCCTGGAGTCGCCTTTAAGTGTAGACGTATCCTTGTGCATCTTAGAGGAAGGGGATGCCCTGTGTCCGCAGGCCCACCACGACATCCCACTCATTCCCCACACCCACTCCATCCCCCTACATCATCATTCCCCATGGCATCCCACCTACACCATCCCCCTCAAACCCACACAGCCCCACACAATCCCCACCCACACTATACCCCAACACCATCCCCCCTACACCATCCCCCACAATCCAACACTATCATACGCCTGCCCCCACACCATCCACCCCCACACCAATGGCCCCCAGCAAGGACGCGGTACAGGTGCCCCCTGTGGGACATGCTCAGCCTCCCCGGGGTTCTCTGGATACCCTGCTCCCATCAGAAGCCCAGGTGTCCCATAGAGTACCCAGGGGTTGCAGGGAGGAGGGAAGACAGGGAGCCCCCAACAGGGTGTGTGCAGGTGAGTGATGCAGAGGATGCACTGTGCCCTGTCTCTGCCCACTGTCCCTCCTGGAGTGCGGCACACACTGCACAGGACACCAGCCCCTAACCCAGGGGGATCTGGGCTGGCCTGGCCCCGGGCTCTGTGAGGGCGGGGGTGATTTGAGCTGCCACCCCAGGCCCAACAGAAAGACTAATGGGATCCAGCCCCCCATGGCCCTCTCCAGCCCTGGATTCTGGCGCCATGCTGAGCGAGCCCTCTCACAGCTGGATGTGACCTCCTGGGCTCTGGGCGTACCCCACAGATCCAGGTCGCTGACCTAGGGCAGCCCTGGGGATCCCGGGACACCCAAGGTTGAGGAGAGCAGAGGTGGGCCGGTGGGCCCCACCCACACCCACACCAGGAGGCAGGCTCCTCCAGGTGCTGGGGCCCCAGGGGCCCCGTGGCTGGGGTCCAGCTGCCCTGCAGGGACCCAGCTAGGAACCCATGAGCTGCAGGTCAAGGTCAGCTCTGCTGTCCTCAGAACCGTCTCTCAGGCTGAAACCTCAGGACACACGCCCCCACCCAAGGTCCACACGTGCTCCCAGGTGGGGGACTCCAGCACTCGCACCCCACCCATGTGATTCTTGCCCTCCCCTAAAGGACAGATATTCCCTCCACAGGAGAAGGCACACACCCTCCACTCTGAGCCCATTTGCTGTAGAATGTCAATAAAGTGTTGCGGTGCGAAAATGCACAGCCAGACCGTTTCTGTGTCTCCCAGAACTCTGTGCATGCGGCGTAGATAGACCCACAGAGAGGAGGAGGCACCACCCAGTCCCCAAACAGCCCCTGCATGGGCACTGCAAGGCACACACAGCTGACGTCCCCACATTCCTTCCAGGGGCGGCCAGATGCCAGGGTCAGGACCCCACAAATTATACTGGGACTCAGCCTGTGCCCCACGGGCCAGGAGGGCCTGGGACAGAGTGATGGCCAGGGAGCATCAGGTCACCAGGGTCTCTGTAAAGCGACCTTGGATGTCTGTGCTCCCTCTGTCAAGGGGGCCGGGGCTGGCTGGTTTCTGGGGTACTTCCTCCCCTCCCCGCATCTCTGTGCCTGTGTGCCTGGGGAACAGAGGGCCTGTGGGCCCATCAGCGTGACCCTGGAAGGGATGTCAGGAGAGCAGGCCCTTGTGTTGTGCCCAGGATTGCAAATCCAAGAAACCACCGATGAGCCCACACTGATGCAAACTCCCGAGGATTGCTTTACAAGCTGGAGCTTGAGTCCAAGTGCACCCGACACAGTGGAGCAGGGATTTGGACCCTGAGACTAAGAGGCGTAGCAGCTTTATAGGGGCCAGTGGCCCATGGGATACACAGAAAGTTGCACAGTCGTGTCGGTCCACATGCAGGTGACCGATTGAATTACACCTTACCCTATAGGATCCACTTGACCTGGCCTATTACTTTGGTCAGAATCGGCGTGCAGTTTTGGTGGGCACAAAGCAGGGTTACATTGTTATGAGCCGATTTCCGATTAGGGTATGCCCAGCGGCTTGACTGGGTTGGGGCAGCGCCTTAAGACATAAGCAGGTCATGTGGGGGTCATAGGGGAGGTGGCGGGTGTAGCACAAAATGGAATCAGTCCTGCTCTGCTTGTCCAGGGGTAGGGGATTTTTGTTAAATTTCCTGGGTCCCACACTTGCAGATCATGCACCTGGGCCACCCTCACCAGGTGGACTCAGTGTGCACAACTTGAGGTGCTGGATCTCTCACACCAGCATGTAGAGGGCACCCTCCTTGCCCTAGTGAGTAAGGGCTGGGTGAGCATGGGGCTCGGCTTGAAGGCCAGGCAGCACAGGGGACCGAGGAACCCCAGCCCCATCACCACCCCTACTCCCACACACAGGCTGCCCCATGGCTCCCCGTAATAGTCACCCGGCGCCTCTGGAGATCCCCCCAGGGCGGCCCCGAGGTCTGGCTCCCTGCTGGAGAGGCATCAGGGAGAGGAGAAGCAGGCGGCGCTCGGGGAGACCCCCTGCCGGACATGGGAATGTGGCCGAGCCAGACCTTCCACCTCAGCTGACCCTCCAGCTGAAATTCACTACAGGAGCGAGCCTCGGGTCTACACCGGGGGTCCTGAGGACATCAGCGTCCAGTTGTGTGGACGTGGCCCCACGTCCTCCCGAAACATCGCTGCAGGTTCTGAGGTGGCCGAGGCTCCTGTCACTGTGGATGCGGCCCCCAGCTTCCAGAAGACTCAACTTATGTCCTGAGGGGCCCGTTAGCTCCTGCCAGAGTGGACGCGGCGCCCCATCTTTCAGAAGCCTTCCCACATGTACTGAGGCGGCCCAGGGGCTCCTGTCAGCGTGGATGCAGGCCCACATCTTACTGAAGCTTCCCCGCGGGTCCTGAGGCAGCCCAGGGGCTCCTGTCAGGGTGGGTGCGGGCCCACAATTTCCTGAAGCCTCCCCGCAGGGCCTGAAGCGGCCCAAGGGCTCCTATCAGGGTGGATGTGGGCCCACATCTTCCTGAACCCTCACTGTGTGTCCTGAGGAGACCGGGACTCCTGTCAGCGTGAACGCTGCCCAATATCCCCCTGAATACTCCCCACAGGTTCTGAGGAGGCTGTGGTTCATCAGCGTGGACATATCTCCACGTCTTCCTCTGGCCTCCCCAGCACAGGCTGACTCCTGTTAGTGCAGGCAGACGAGGCCTACTGCACATGCGTGCCCCTTGGGCGGTGCCTGGGCTCAGGCGCCCCCTGCGGGATCCTCAGGCACTACAGGAGGCTGTGCAGAAGGCCGTGCCCGTCCCGGGGCCCACCTCTGCCTCCTTCCAGGCTCCAGCTATGGCCTGTTAGCTTCAGAAACATCTGACTGAAAAGGAGCCCAACACACAGCTTCCCCAAAAATACTTAAGGAGAAGGAATTGGAGCCCAAAGGACGCGAAATGAAATGTGGACCAGACTTTTACCACGTCCTGTAATCTCACTCAACCTTCTTCCACTGTGGGCGGGACAGCGGGCTGGTGCAGACACCATGGAAACAGTGTGGAGGCTCCTCTGGAAGTTACAAATAGAGCCGACCTGCGACCAGCATGTGTAAAGCCTGGAGCTCACTCTGAAGATACAGATGCAGTGAGACGTGGGACAACTGCACCACAATGTCCACAGCAGCCGGGTCCACAGTAGCCACAATGTGGGAGGACCCTCGGTGCCCTCTGGCAGATGATGAATAAAGAGGATGGGAGATAGATGATGGCCATAGAGAGCGGAATGCTACTCAGCTATCAAAGAGCAGGAAATCTTGCCATTTGCAATGACGTGGATAGAAGTAGAGGGATCATCTTAAGTGAAATAGGTCAGTGGGAAAAGAGAATGACCGTGTGGTGTCATTCATAGGTGGAATTAAAGAAGCAAAGCAGATGAACATCTGTGAAGGGAAGGAAAAACAAATAAGATGAAAACAGATGCACGAAATACAGACTCTTAATTATAGGAAACAAACTGAGTGTCGCTGCAGGGGAGGGGACGGGGGAGAGGATAACAGGGGACCGGCATGAAGGAAGGCACGTGATGTCACGAGCACTGCGGTTTTCTCCAACTGGTGAATTTCTGAATTCTTCCTCTGAAAGTATAATACACTAACGTTAATTAATTGGGTTTAAATTAAATTAAGTTAAAAAATCAGTTGTATCAGAGCACGTTTCCTTCTGGACTCTCTGTTCTGCTCCTTCAGCTTAGGCTGGGACCAACCCTCTTGGGTCTGGTTTGTTTAAGTAGGCGTCAGGCCTCGTCCATGGACCAGCCCAGGGCTAGAACTCACGACCCCGAGATCAGGACCGGTGGTGAGGTCAGGAGTCAGATGCTTAACCGACGGAGCCAAGCGGGGTCCCAAGGACAACAATGCTTTATCCTGTGTATCTGTGACATCGTTTGAAATAGGAAAGTGCTGCGTCCCACTCTGTCCTGCTTCTCCAATACTGATTTGCTCTCCGGGGTCATTTGTGGGGGTGGATGGATGTTATGGGTTTTTTTCCTATTTATAGGATCTGCCACCATGATTTGACAGGAATGACATTGAAATAGAGGGTGGCTTCAGGAACTGCGGACATTTTCACAAGATGAGGCTCCCAAACCACGAGCCCAAGATGGCCTCCCAGAACCTGGTATGGCTCAGTGCACAAGTCTTGTGTTCCTTTGGTTAAGTCTCATTATTTATTCTCTGTGATGCTCCTGAGAAGGGAGTCACATCTGTCATTTCCTTCCTGAGTGCTCATTGTCAGGACACAGCAAGCCCCACAATAGAATAAAAACTGAGCCCAAGGCCAAATGCAGGAAGCCCCTATTAGAACAGATCTCAGTGCCCTTGAAGGCCCCATATCAAAATGTAAACAGAACTTGAGGAATTGCTCCAGCCGTTCGGGAGTTCCCCAAGACCAGCTCTTAAAACGAAGCTAAAACCCACCTCGGGGTCCAAGTCCCTGCTCCACTGTGTCGGGTATACATGGACACAAGCTCAAGCTTGTAAATAAACCCTCGTGTGTTTGCATCAGTGTCAGCTTCTCGGTGGTTTCTCGGATTCGCAATCTTGGGCACAACAGTCTGAGATAAAAAAACAAAACCAAAAGAAGTTCGGATGCAGGTAAAGTGAACGCAGGGTTCTGAGAGAAGCGGCGGAGACCTGGGGGCTTGGGAGCTCTTCTCTGGAGGCCCCAGCAGACTGGGGGGCGGGATGCTCAGCCCCAGAGCCAGAGGACCCAGAGACCCCACCCGCATCCCACCCATCAGGGCCAGGTCTCAGGAAGCAGCACAGCGCCGCCTGCTGGAGCCCAGAGGCGCTGATGCCCACCCCGCCTCTGACCCCCATAGGTGCAACTCCCAGGCAGATGTGCACCTGACAATCAGCGCCAAGGCCCATGCCCAGACCCCACACAGACCATTCGCTGCCACCAAGTTGTCAAACCAGAGAGGCTGCAGATCTTCAGCTCTGCCTCGAAAGTAGAGTCTAGATTCCTTTGTAGTTTGTGCTCTTTTTTCATTTATTTTCTTTGATTCTATTTTATTAATTGCCTTATTTTAACTTTTATGTATGTACCTTATATATTTCTTATTTTTACTTTCATGGTACTTTAAAGATTTTTTTTTTAATTTTTACTTATTCATGATAGTCACACACAGAGAGAGAGAGGCAGAGACATAGGCAGAGGGAGAAACAGGCTCCACGCACCGGGAGCCCGACATGGGATTCGATCCCGGGTCTCCAGGATCGCGCCCTGGGCCAAAGGCAAGCGCCAAACCGCTGCGCCACCCAGGGATCCCTTTCATGGTACTTTAATTGTGTTTCATATTTTGGGATTTAGAATCTTTTAATGAGCAGGCCAAAATAATCTGGTTTTTTTGGGGTGGGGGAGGGCAGTTGTTATTGTTTTTCTTGGTTTTTCTTTTTCTTCCTTCTTTCTTTTCTGAAATAAATAATGAGATGGAGAAATTCTCCTCCATAAAATAACATGAGGTAGTACTCACAGCCAGGAAGTTCATCAATACACTTCTATGATGTCTAACTACAGTTTAAAACAATGATATTATAGATAGCAGCTGGGCTGGAAAAAGAGCACAGAAGAAAACTAGAGAATCCCTTACTGTAGAAATAAAAGAACTAAAATCTAGTCAGGCCAACGTTAAAAATGCTATAACTCTGATGCAGTCCCTAGTGGAAGCCTTAAAAACAAGAAACGTTATGGACCATAGAGGCAGATTTTGGGAACTCAGCCACTTATTAAAACAATAACATTCATATCATAGGAGACTCAGAAGATGAAGAGAGAGAAAAGGTGGGCCTTGCTCAGCCATTAGAAACGACAAATACCCACCATTTGCTTCAACGTGGATGGAACTGGAAGGTATTATCCTGAGTGACGTAAGTCAATTGGAGAAGGACAAACATTGTATGTTCTCATTCATTTGGGGAATATAGATAATACTGAAAGGGAATATAAGGGAAGGGAGAAGAAATGAGTGGGAAATATCAGAAAGAGAGACAGAACATAAAGACTCCTAACTCTGGGAAAAGAACTAGGGGTGATTGAAGGGGAAGTGGGCGGTGGGTGGGGGTGAATGGGTGATGGGCACTGAGGGGGGCACTTGATGGGATGAGAACTGGGTGTTATTCTGTATGCTGGCAAATAGAACACTAATAAAAAGTCAATTTATTATTAAAAAAAAGAAAGAAACAAAGAGTGACACCTGGGTTGCTCAGTCAGTTAAGCTTCTGTCTTAGGCTCGGATCATGATCCAGGTCCCAAGGCAGGCTCCCTGTTCAGCTGGGAACCTGCTTCTCCCTCTCCCTCTGTCCCGCTCGCTCATGCTTTTTCTCTCCTCTCTCTGTCAAATAAATAAATAACATCTTTGAATAAAAACAATCAAACAAACCTAGAGGGAAGAGAAATCTCCCATGTAGAAGAATTTCAAACAATTTGTGCAGACATTCCACCGTCAAGTTCATGAGCATATCTTCCCACTCTTATGTGTGCAATACACATAGTAACTTCCTTCTACAAAATATATAATGAAAAACTTAAAATAATAATGATAAAATAATAATAATAATAAAGAATCAGTTTACTACGGAGAAAGCTGACAAACCCTACTTCAGCAAGATGATCAGAACGATGCCAAGACTGATAAATCATGTAGATAGTATCTATTCTTTATATGATATAATGAAAATGGCAGTATATCTTTGTATATAATCTACAAAAACAGTTCAATCATGAGATAAACAACAGACATGTCCCAACTGAGGGAAATTTTACAAAATACTCTACTTTTCAAAGTGTTCCAGTTCAACAAAAACAAGGAAAGGCTGAAAGACTGTCACAATTCAGAGGAGCCTAAGAAAACAGGAGGACAAATAGAATGTCATATGAGGGGTGGTAACTTAGCAAAAACTAAGGAAATCTGAATAAAGTATGGTCTTTGGTGAATGCGAATATTTTAATATTGATTCATTAGCTAATATTTGTACCGTACTAATATAAGATATCAATAATTGGAGAAATTGAGTGCAAGTGCATGCAAATGCTCTGTACTATCTTCTCAATTTCCCTATAAATCTTTGTTTTTTTCCTAATAAATAAGATTTATTTTGAAAATTGACTTAAATGAATCAGGCTCCAAGTGTGAAGACATTTTAAGAATCGTTGAATTAACATTTGCCTTATTCTTAAAGAGTTCCTTTGATGGGAACAAAGTAAGAATTTTATATCAGAAGGAAAGAAAAACACTTAGGAACACGTATAATGCCTCCTCAACCTGAAAAGCAGGAATGGATAATAAATAGCAAAAATCAGATAAAAATAATTCTAGTATAATAGACAACATATTGCTAGTGCATTTAAAATTAGCAATGCATAACATTTATTTCCCTGACATTTGTCTTCGAAAGAGTTCACAGTGTTTCAGTGTCAGTTGAAAAAGGGGAAGAATCTCAGGGAAGAATCCTTCACATAATAATAGAACCATTGGTACAAATATCTCTCAGTTCTTTCCAAATCCATAAAGATGCATTTCCTGATGAGTGACTGAGCTGTGAAGAAAGAGAAGACATTCCCTCATCCCTCTGATTTACTTGTGTCAGAATATTTTAACCATAGTACTACGGATAGTAAATTATCCTTATTAACAGGAAATACATCTCAGATTGGAATCTGAGCAATCAGAAGTGCAGAGAAAAAAACACTTTGACTCGCTCTTCATCTTATAAAGAGAAAGGACAGCTTTTCTATGTACAAAGTCGGTTGTCAAGATAGCCTCAGGGAGTAAGAGTCTGCAGCATCGAATCCCGCTGCACAGCTGGGACGCCCAGGAGCCAGGTCTTCCTGATTCCAAATCCCTGGGCCTGTCCCCCAACACACGCTGCCAGGCTGAGGTCATTTGCAATTGCTCTCTTAGGAGCTCTGGGGAAGGGGGAAGGAGCTAGATAGGATGGGAATGGACGCAAGGAGGCCGAGAAAATGAAGGCCTTTCCACTTTAAGTTCAGCGTTCGAACACGTCAAGCCATCCCAGGACCCTGTGAAGAAGAGCTGAAATTTACATTACTTCAGTTACAGGAAAAAAACAAAAGTTTACAGCTTATTGCCCTGGAAAGCCCCACAATAGAATAAGAACTGAGCCCACGCCAAGGGCTGGAAGCGCCTATTAGAATGAGAACAGAGCTCAATGCCAATGAAGGCCCCATATCAAAATGTAAACAGAACTTGAGGAATTGTTCCAGCCCTTCTGGAGGACCATGACACAAGCCCTTAAAACTAAGCTAAAACCCAACTCGGGGTCCAGGTCCCTGCTCCGCTGTGTTGAGTTCGGGTGTACTTGAACGCAAGCTCGAGTTTGGAAATCAACCCTCATGTGTTTGCATTGGTGTCAACTCCGTAGTGGTTTCTCAGATTCGCAATCTTGGGCACAACACCCCATGTCCCCTCCCACCTGGGCTGAACCCCTATGCCCTCCCACACAGGCTGACCCTCAGTCACCTCCCCACCCACAACAGCTGGGCACAGGCCCTCACACAGTTCCATGGGCATGGTGGGCACTCCCGCCGTCCCCGGGCTCCCAGAGGAAGGAAGGAGGTTTCGGCAGGACACACTCCCATGGTTGCCCCAGGGCTCCCTGCCCAGCACAGCAGCTCGTGACAGGTCAGGGTCTGTATCCCTGATGCCTGCTCCTCCTCCCCGGTTTCTCACAGGAAATGAAGAAAGAGGCCCTGGTCTCCTCCTAGGACATCACGCAGGTAGACCTGGACGTCAACAGGACGTTCAGCAGTCACATCATGTTTTGGTACTACTACAGGGTAGGGTGAGGCTGAGAGGCCAGGGGGGATCGGGCTCCGGAGGAGGACCAGGGGCTTCTGGGTCGAGAACACAGGGCTTCTGAGGCCGGGAGAAGAACAGCACCAGCAACACACAGCTGCATGGTAAGGTGCTGGGGATGAACCCCGTGCCCCCTCCCCCAGGGTCTCAGGGATGAGGAGGCCACTAGGATGGGGCCTCCAGGGGTTGCCATGTGAGCTGAACCCCAAAGGTGTTCGGGACGGCCCTCTGAAAAGCAGGGGGTGGGGTTGCGGGCCGTGGGGGGCAGTAAGGGGACCTGGGAGCTGGGTGTATGGCTGTGACAGGAGGAGGACACACATCGATCTGATGAGGGTCGGACGGGTCAGGGTGACACCCCCTCTCGGTGCTTTATATATTTCTAAATTCTATGCATTTAATTTGAGACAATTTGCAATTTGTAAACATACATAGTATGATGACCCGAGATATTGCCCCCAGTCCAGCGAGGGCCCTGCAATGACCACACGGGGCCCCAGGGGCCGGTGTCACAGCAAACCCCAGACTGGGGTCGCCTTTATCTGTAGACGTCTCCCCATGCATCTTAGAGAAAGGGTTTACCGTGTGTCTGCCAGCCCCCCACACCATCCCCCTATTTCCCAGAAACACATCATCCCCCTACATCATCATCCCCCATGGCATTGCCCCTACACCATCCCCCTCACACACACAAAGCCCCACACAATCCCCACCCACACTATACCTCAACACTATCCCCCCTACACCAGCCCCCAACTCCACCACCATCATACCCATGCCCCCACACCATCCACCCTCACACCATCGACCCTGAACAAGTACCCAGTGCAGCTGCCCCCTGTGGGACATGCTCAGCCTCCCCGGGGTTCTCTGGATACCCTGCTCCCATCAGAAGCCCGGGTGTCCCATAGAGTACCCAGGGGTTGCAGGGAGGAGGGAAGACAGGGAGCCCCCGACACGGTGTGTGCAGGTGAGTGGTGCAGAGGACCCACTGTGTCCTGCCTCCGTCCACTGTCCCTCCTGGAGCACGGCACACCCTGCACAGGACTCCAGCCCCTAACCCAGAGGGACCTGGACTGACTGGGCACCAGGCTGTGGGGAGCTGGGTTGATTTGAGCCCCCACCAGGCCCAACACAAAGACTAATGGGATCCAGCCCCCCATGGCCCTGGCCAGCCCTGGATTCTGGCCCTGGGCTGAGCAAGCCTTCTCACAGTTGAATGTGGCCTCCTGGGGACTGGGCGTGCCCCACGATCCAGGTCGCTGACCTAGGGCAGACCGGGAAATCCCAGGACACTCCAGGGTGGGGAGAGCAGGGGTAGGCTGGTGGGACCCACCCACACCCACACCAAGAGGCAGGCTCCTACAGGTGTTGGGGCCCCAGGGGTCCCGAGGCCGGGGTCCAGCTGCCCTTCAGGGACCCAGCACAGGAGCCCATGAGCTGCAGTTCCAGGTCAGCTCTGCTGTCCTCAGAACCGTCACTCAGGCTGAAACCTCAGGACACACGCCCCCAACCAGAGTCCACACATGCTCCCAGGTGGGGGACTCCAGCACTCGCCCCCCCCACCCCGTGTGATTCTTGCCCTCCCCTAAAGACAAAAAGGTCTCCTTCCCCAGTGGAAGGCGCGCACCCTCTGCTCTGAGCCCATTTCCTGTACAAATTCAATAAAGTGTTGTGGTGCAAAAATGCACAGCCAGCTCGTTTCTGTGTCTCCTAGAACTCTGTGTATAGGGCGTGGAGAGACCCCCAGAGAGGAGGAGGGGGCACCACCGAGGCCCCAACCAACCCATGCAGGGGCGCCGCTAGGCACACACAGCTGATGTCCCCACGTGCCATCCAGGGGTGGCCGGACGCCGGGGTCAGGCCTCACAGACTTTACTGGGACTCAGCCTGTGCCCTGTGGGCCAGAATGGGTGGGACAGAGTGACAGTCAGGGGCCTCGGATCACCAGGGTCTGTGCAAAGTGACCTGAGAGGTCACAGCTCCCTCTGTCCAGGGGGCCGGGCCTGGCAGGATTCGGAGGCACTTCCTCCCCTCCCTGCATCCCCGTGCCTGGGTGCCTTGGGTGCAGAGGGCCTGCGGGGCGGTCAGCGTGGCCGTGGAAGTGATATCAGGACAGCAGTCCCTTGTGCTGTGCCCAAGATTGCGAATCCGAGAAACCACCAAGGATCCGACACCGATGAAACTCCTGAGGGTCTCTTTACAAGCTGGAGCTTGGGTCCAAGTGCACCAGACACATTGGAGCAGGGATTTGGACCCTGAGACTAAGAGGCGAGGCAGCTTTATAGGGGCCAGTGGACCATGGGATACGCAGAAAGTTGCACAGTCATGTCAGTCCACATGTAGTTGGCCAACTGAATTACACCATACCCTATAGGAATCACTTGACCTGGCCTATTACTTTGGTCAGAATTGGTGCACGATTTTGGCGGGCACAAAGCAGGGTTACATTGTTATGAGACGATTTCCAATTAGGGTGTGCCCAGCGGCCTGACTAGGGTGGGGCAGCGCCTTAAGCCATAAGTAGGTCATTTGGGGGTCATAGGGGAGGTGGAGGGTGTAGCACAAAATGGAATGAGTCCTGCTCTGTTTGTCCAGGTGTAGGGGATTTTTGTTAAATTTCCTGGGTCCCACACTTACAGCTCATGCACCTGGGCCACCCTCACCAGGTGGAGTCAGTGTGCACACCTTGTGGTGCTGGTTCTCTCACACCAATGTGTGGAGGGCACCCTCCTTGTCCAAATGAGTAGGGGGTGGGTGAGCACGGGGCTCGGCCTGAAGGCCAGTCATCACAGGGGACCGACAACCCCAGCCCCATCCGCACCCTGACTCCCACATACAGGCAGCCCCATGGCTCCCCGCCATGGACAGCCGGCTCCTCAGGAGCTCCCCCCAAGGGTGGCCCAAATGTCTGGCTCCCTGCTGGAGAGGCAATGGGGAGAAGAGAAGCAGCCAGCGCTTGGCAGGACCCACTGCCGGACATAGGAATGTGGCCGAGCCAGATCTTCCAGCTCAGCTGACCCTCCAGCGGAAAGTCACTGCATGAGCAAGCCCTGGGGTGGACAGGAGAGCCCAGTTAGCCACCCAGCGCCAGCACCAGAAATGAGGTTTTGCCAACCATTTCAGGATTTTGGGTTACCCAGCCATAGGATCCAATAGCTGCACGTGATAGCTGCATGTCATAGAGACACACACACCCCAAAACCAACAAAAGTCGTAATTCCCCCAATGTTGTCAAACAGCAGCCAGATGGTTACATACAAGACGCTGTGATCCCCAATAGGATACATGGAAGACGCTATAAACCATGACTGCAGACGTGCTGGAGGCACTGAGATGTGCCTGCTGGGTTCCAACAAGGAGCACAGGGGGGAAGGAAGCACCCTACGGACAGGGGGCATCTCCTAGGAAAGGACACCAGGTCCCTGTGAAGGCTACAGAGGGTGAAATCTCTCGTCTTCTCTTTCTGCTTCTGGTTTTCCTCCTACATGCCATTTTCCTCAATCATATTAGAAAGAAGTTATTTTATGTTTTTAAATTTATTTCTATTAGAGTCCAATTTGTATGAATTCTTTCTTCAGCAAGGGTGTCATTCAGGAGAGAAGGAGAGATAAAGATTTTCCTAGACAGGCAACATATAAAGGAGTTCATGACCACTTAACCAGTCCAGTAAGGAATTTTAAGAGGGACTCTTCCAGTGGGGGAAAAAAGAGACCAAAAGAAACAAAGACTAGAAAGGCCCAGAGAACATCACCAGAAACACCAACTCTTCCAGAAACACAAAGGCACAAAGTTCATATCTTTGAATAATCACTCTGAATGCTGATAGACTAAATGCTCCAATCAAAAGATATAGAGTATCAGAGTGGCTTAAAAAACAGGATCCGGGGATCCCTGGGTGGCGCAGCGGTTTGGCGCCTGCCTTTGGCCCAGGGCGCGATCCTGGAGACCCGGGATCGAATCCCACGTCGGGCTCCCGGTGCATGGAGCCTGCTTCTCCCTCTGCCTATGTCTCTGCCTCTCTCTCTTTCTCTCTCTGTGACTATCATAAATAAATAAAAATTTTAAAAAAATAAATAAATAAATAAAATGCTTGAGATGATTTAAAAAAAAAAAAAAAAACAGGATCCGGGATGCCTGGGTGGCTCAGGGGTTGAGCCTCTGCCTTTGACTCAGGGTGTGATCCTGAAGTCTGGGATCGAGTCCCATATTCTGCTCCTGGTGGGGAGCCTGCTTCTCTCTCTGCCTAATTTTCTGCCTCTCTCTCTCTCTCTCATAAATAAAATCATTATTTAAAAAACAAGATCCATCTGTATGCTGCCTACAAGATGCTCACATTAGACTTATAGACACCAGGAGATTGAAACTCAGGGGATGGAAAATCATCTATCACGCTAATGGATATCAAAAGAAAGCTGGAGGACCCATACTTATATCAGACAAACGAAATTTGAAACCTAACCCTGGGGGACACCTGTTGGCTCAGTGGTTGAGCATCTGCCTTCAGCTCAGGATGTGATCCTGGGATCCCAGGATCAAGTCCCACATCGGCCTCCCTTTGTGGAGCCTGCCTTTCCCTCTGCCTATGTTTTGCCTCTGCTTCTCTGTGTATCTCTCATGAATAATAAATTAAATATTTAAATTTCAAAAAAAAAGAACAAATACTATAAGAAGAGATGAAGAAGGGCATGATTTCATAATTAAAAAGACTATCAAGATCAAACAACTAAATATTTATGCTGCCAACATGGGAGTACCTAAATATAGAAACCAATTAACAGCAAACGTACAGGAACTCACTGATAATAATACAGTGACAGGGGATTTTAACACCCACTTATGGCAATGGACCGATCGTCTATACAGAAAATCAAAGGGGAACAATAGCCTTGACACACTGGACCACAGGGACTCAACAGATATAGTCTGAACATTTCATCCTAAAGCAGAATACACATTCCTTTCATTTTTTATTATTTATGATAGTCACAGAGAGAGAAAGAGTGAGAAGGGGCAGAGACATTGGCAGAGGGAGAAGCAGGCTCCATTCACCGGGAGGCCGACAGGGGAATCGATCCCGGGTCTCCAGGATCGCGACATGGGCCAAAGGCAGGCGCTAAACTGCTGCGCCACCCAGGGATCCCTACACATTCCTTTCAACTGCACATGGGACATTCTACACAACAGATCATATCATGGCCCACAAATCAGCCCTCAACAGGTACAACAGTTACAACAGGTACAAGAACGTTGATATCACACCCTGTACATTTTTGGACCACGACGCTATGAAACTTGAAGTCTACAGTAAGAAAAAAAAATTGGACAGCCCAAAAAAAAGTGGAGATTATGAACATCCTACTAGAGAATAAATGGAGCAACCAAGAAATTAAAGAGGAAACTTAAAAGAAATGAAAATGAAAACATGTTTCTCAAAACCTCTGGGATGTAGCAAAGGCAGTCCTAAGAGGGAAGTACCTAGCAATACAGGCCTACCTCAAGAAACAAGAAGTCTCCAATACACAACCTAACCCTACACCTAAAGGAGCTGGAAAAGGAATAGCAAACATAGCCTGAAGCCTACAGAAGAAGGGAAAAAATAAAGATGAGAGCAGAAATAATCAATGCACAAACAACAAAACAGTAGAATGGAATAACGAAACTAAGAGCTGGTTCTTCAAAATAATTAATAAAATAGACAAAGCCCTGGCCAGTCTTATCTACGAGAAAAGAGAAAAGACCTATATAAATAATGTCACAAATGAGAGAAGAGAGATCACAATCAACACCAGAAAAATAAGACAATTATAAGGGAATACTATGAAAGATTATACGCTAACAAACTGGGAACCAGAAAGAATTGGAGAGATCCCTAGAAATGTGCAAACAATCAAAACAGAAATAGGAAGAAATAGAAATGTGAACAGACCCATAACTAGCAAAGGAATTGAATCAGCAAGGCACCTGGGTGCCTCAGTGGTTGAGCATCTGCTTTGGCTCAGGTCACGATCCCAGGATCCTGGGGCATCAAGTCCCACATCAGGCTCCCCACATGTAGCCCCATTTTCCCTCTGCCTATACCTCTGCCTCTCTGCATCTCCCATGAATACATAAATAAAATCTTTAAAAAAGAAAAAGATATAAAGATAAGAAAGGACCCAAATAAAATCACAAGTGAGAAAAGGGAAATAACAACCAACACTAGAAATAAAACGTTTATAAGAGAACATTATGAAAAATTATATGCCAGCAACCCCGAACCTGGAAGAAATACATCAATTCCTAGAAATATATAACATAGCAAAAATGAAAAAGGAAGAAATAAGAAACTTGAACACACAGATAACCAGCAATGAAATTGAATCAGCAATCAAGAATCTCCCAACAGGAGACGCTTAGATCAGTAGAATAGAATGGAATGGAATGCCAAAACGAGATACAAACCTGTAACTCTATGGTCCATTAATCGACAACAAGGCAGGAAGGAATATCCAATGGCACAAAGACAGTCTCTTCAACAAACCCTAACCCTGACCCCAGGATGAGAACAAATGGTGTTGGGAAAACCAGGCAGCCACATGCAGAAGAATGAAACTGGACCACTTTCTTACACCATATATATAAAAAATAAATTCAAAATGGATGAAAGACCTAAATGTGAGACCTGAAACCATACAAAGAAGAAAAGATAGGCAGCAACATCTTTGACATTGGCCATTGGATCTGCTTTCCAGATATGCATCTGAGGTGAGCGAAACAAAAGCAAAAATCCTATTGGGAGTTCATCAAATTGAAAAGCTTCTGCAAAGTGAAGGAAACAAGCAACGCTAAAATGCAACATACAAAATGAGAGGAGATATTTGTAAACAACACATCCAATAAAGAGTTAGTATGCAAAATACGTAAAGCAAATATAAATCTCAGCATCCTAAACACAAATTATCCAACTGCAGATGGGCAGAAGACATGAATGGACTTTGTCTCTGTCAAGACATCCAGATGGCCACCAGACACATGGACACTCAGCATCACCCATCATCAGGGAAATGCAAACAAAAACCACAATGAGATGTCACCTGACAGCCGACAAAATGGCTAAAATTAACAACACAAGAAACAACAGGTGTTGGTGAGGCTATGGAGAAGGGGGAGCCCCCTTACACTCCTCGTGGTCATGTGAACAGGTGCAGCTACTGTGGAAAACAGTGTGGAGGGTCCTCAAGAAGTTAAAAGTAGAAGTACCCTATGATTCCAAAATTGCACAGCTAGGTATTTATCCTGAGGATATTAAAGTAGTCTCTTAGATTCAAAGAGGGACACACAGCCTAGTGTTCGTAGTGACGTTATCAACAATAGCCAATCTGTGGATACAGCCCAGATGTCCATCGACAGATGAATGGGCAGAGACGATGTGGTAAATATACACACTGCAACATCACTCGGTCATCACAAGGGATGAAATGAAGCCATTTACAATGAAGTGGGAGAAGTGGAAAGGACTTATGCTCAATGAACTCAGTCAGTCAGAGAAAGACAGATACCAAATACCATACAATTTCATTCACATGTGAATTTTAAGAAACCAAACAAACTGGCAAGGGGATCGATGGGGTGGGATGAGAGAAGAAAACCAAGAAACTCACTCTTAACCACAGAGAATAAACTAATAGATACCAGATGAAGGTGGGGGGGATGGGGAATAGGGGGATGGGGATAGTGGAGGGCACCTGTGACCAGTACCAGGCATTTCATCCAAGGGTTGAATCAGTATGTGGTAAACCTGAAACTATATCATACTGTGTTTACAAACGGGAATTCAATAAAAGTTTAAAATAATAATTGTTAGTATCGATGAAACATGTGCACACAAGAGATAAAATCAGAAAGGCGACTGAAAATCCAAATAAAGAGTATTTAGAGCCACAAATCCCCTCCTTAGCTCAGCTCGGGAGAAGCTTGCCATGTCTTTTCTGACCCCAGCAGAAGCCTGGATTTTTTTTTAATTTTTTTTTAATTTTTATTTATTTATAATAGTCACAGAGAGAGAGAGAGAGGCAGAGACACAGGCAGAGGGAGAAGCAGGCTCCATGCACCGGGAGCCCGACGTGGGATTCGATCCCGGGTCTCCAGGATCACGCCCTGGGCCAAAGGCAGGCACTAAACCACTGCGCCACCCAGGGATCCCAGAAGCCTGGATTTTGATTCTCTGGGGAGGCCACTGACTTGTTGGAGTCGAGCTATCTTTGAACCCAAAACCTAAATAGCGTGCATAAAACTAAACTGTCCAAGATACTAGGAGTCCCAGTGCACGCACAGGCCAAGACCCAAACTCTAACCATACACAGACATATCCCTAACCCTACACTTAAGCCTAATGTTAACCTAAACCTTAAACAAGACCTATCACTAATCAAAAACCAAACACAAACCCCAAGACCGAAACACATTCACTGAACCTACAGGCCAAGCTTCACCCTAACTCCTAAACCTATTCTTAGGTTTCCTTAACCCTGACCCCTACCTTAAATCTAACCCTAACCCTAACCTCTAACCCTAACCTTAACTTAATGTATTCAAATCCTATTCTTAACCTTATCCTGTACCCTAACCCTAACCCTCTAATACTAAACCTATCTCATACCCCAAACTGTACCCTAACCCGTACCCTAAAACTAACCCCTAACCCACTGCCTAACCCTATCTCTTACCCTTTTCCAAAACCGTACACTGACCCTACCCTGACCCTGACCTGACCATTACCCCTAACCAAACACTAACCCTAAACCAAACCCCCATCCTAACCCTACCGTTCACCCTAACTCTAAACCTAGCACTAACTTTAACCCTAACCCCTAACCCTAACAACTAACCCTAACTCACTCCCTAACCCCTAACCCTAACTGCAAACCCAATCACAACCCTAACACTAACCATAACCCTAACCCCAACTCCTAACATCCTGCCCTAATCCCTAAGCCTAAACCCTAACCCTAACTCTAAATCCTGTCCCTAACACTAACCCTAACCCCTTTCCCTAAACCCTAACCCCCATCCAACTCCTAACCACTCACCCTTACCCTTATCCCTCACGCTATCCTCTAATCCGTAACCATAAGCATAATCACTAAACCCTAACATCTAACCTAATTTAACCACCAACTGCCTCCCCTCCCCTCACCCTACCATTCATTCTACCCATTCACTTACCCTGTGGTTCTGAGTAGTCCCTTCTGATGTGGACGTGGCCCCCAACGGCACCTCCAGAGTCCTACAGGGGGTCCTGTGGAAGCCAGGATCCTGTGCGTGTGGACGTGGCCCCACGTGTTCCTGAGTCATAGTCAGCAGATCCTGAGGACGTCGGGTCTCCTGTCACTGTGGACTAAGCCTCACATCCTCTGGAAGCCTCACAGCAGGTCCTCAGGAGGCCGAGTGCTCCTGTAAGCCTGGACATGGCCCCATGGCCCCCAGAAAACTCACCGCGGGTCCTGAGGGGGCTGTGGGCTCCTGTCAGCATAGACAGAGCCCCATATATCCCGAAGCCAAAGGGCAGGTACTGAGGAGGCCAGAGACTCCTGTCAGTGTGGACTCGGCACCCACATCTTTCTTACGCCTCACCACAGGCGCTGACAAGGCTGGGGTCTTCTGTCTGCATGGAATCATCCCCATATTTCCCGAAGTCTACACCGGGGGTTCTGAGGAGGTCAGCGTCCTGTTGTGTGGGTGTGGCCCCACGTCCTCCCATAATGTCACTGCGGGTTCTGAGGAGGCCAGGGCTACTGACACCGTGGATGCGGCCCCCATCTTCCAGAAGCCTCAACTTATGTCCTGAGCGGCCCGGGAGCTCCTGCCAGAGTGGACCCGGCACCACAGCTTCCTGAAGCCTCCCTGCAGGTCCTGAAGCAGCCCAGGTGTTCCTGTCAGGGTGGATGCGGGCCCACATTTCGCCTCACCACGGTTCCTGAGGAGACCGGGGCTCATCAGCCTGGATGCGTCCCCATGTCCTCCTCAGGCCTCCCCAGCACAGGTGGGCTCCTGTTAGTGCAGGTGGACGAGGCCTACTGACCCTCGTGGCCCTTGGGCAGGGCCTGGGCTTGGGTGCCTCCTGGGGGACGCTCAGGCACTGCAGGAGGCCATGCAGGAGGCAGGGTCCCCATACACGGGGCCACACCTGCCTCCTTCCAGGCTTCAGCTGAGGCCTATGAGCTTCGGAAATGTCTCACTGAAACGGAGCCCAATACCCGGCTTCCCCAGAAATACTTAAGGACAATGATTAGAGCCCACAGGACACAAAAAGAAATGTGTACCAGACTTTAACCACACCCTGCAAAACTCACTCATCCCTCTTCCTCTGTGGGCGGGACTGCAGGCTGGTGCAGCCGCCCTGGAAACAGTGTGGAGGCTCCTCAGGAAGTTACAAATAGAGCTGCTCTGCGACCAGCAGGTGCACGGCCTTAGCTCACCCCAAAGATACAGATGCATGAGACTCGGGAACACCTGCACCCCAATGTCCACAGCAGCCGGGTCCACAGTAGCCACATTATGGGAGGAGCCTTGGTGCCCTCAGGCAGATGATGGATGAAGAGGATGGAAGATAGATGATGGTCATATATGATAGATAGTTAGATGATAGGAATGGTACTCAGCTATCAAAGAGAAGAAAATATTGTCATTTGCAATGATGTGGATAGAACTAGAGGGATCTAGTTAAGTGAAATAAGTCAGTCAGGAAAGAAAATTACCGTATGGTTGCATTCATAGATGAAATTAAAGAAGCAGAGCAGATGGGCATCTGTGAAGGAAGGAAAAACAAATAAGATAAAAACAGACATGGAGAAAAAAAGACTCAATCACAGGAAACAAACTGAGGGTCGCTGGAGGGGAGGGGAGTGGAGGGACAGGGTAACTGGTAGATGGGCATGAAGGAGGGCACGTGATGTCATGAGCCCTGGTGTTATCTCCAACTGGTGAATCCCTGAATTCTACCTCTGAAAGTATAATACACTATACTCTTAATTAATTGGGTTTAAATTAAATTAAGTTTAAAAAATCGTTGACGGTATCGGAGTGCATTTTCTTCCAGGCTCTCTATTCTGCTCCTTCAGCTTATGCCAGAACCACACCCCTGTGGGTTTGGTTTGTTTAAGTAGGCTCCATGCCTCGTCCACAGTTCAGCACAGGGCTAGAATTCATGACCCCGAGATCAAGACCAAGGGTGAAGTCAGGAGTCGGATGCTTAACCGATGGAGCCAGCCGGGGCCCGAGAACCACACTGCTTTATCCTGTGTCTCTGTGACACTGTTTGAAATAGGAAAGTGGAGGAAGGGGCAAGATGGCGGAAGAGTAGTGTCCCCAAATCACCTGTCCCCACCAAATTACCTAGATAATCTTCATCATCCTGAAAATCTATGAATTCGGCATGAGATTTAAAGAAAGACCAGCTGGAATGCTACAGTGAGAAGAGTTCACACTTCTATCAAGGTAGGAAGAGGGGGAAAAAGAAATAAAGAAACAAAAGGCATCCAAGGGGGAGGGGCCCCACGAGGTGCCAGGCTAAGGCCTGGGCGAGTGCCCCCAGGACAGGAAAGCTCTGTCCCGGAGAAGCAGGAGCTTCACCAATTTTCCTGGGTGGAAAGGCACCGCAGGGAGTTGGAGAGGGACGCCAGGATGGCGGGGATGCCCTCGGGCTCCCTGGAACACTAACAGACACCTGCGCACCCAGGAGACTGCACCATACCCCATGGCCGAGCTCCCTAAAAGACTGCAGGGCCCACCGCTGGACCCGGAGCAGCTTGGAGGGGCTCGAGCGGCGGCTACGCATGGAGGGGGCTGCGAGGCCAGGAGCAGCTCAGAGGGGGCTCCAGCAGAGGAAGAGGATCCCTGCGGAGAGGGCTGCGGGGCTCTGGGACCAGCTCAGAGGGGCTCGGGCGGCAGCACCGCAGAGGTGGCTGTGTGGCCGGGAGGGGGAATCCAACAGCGCAGGCACTGGAGCACAGGGCGCCAGGACACAGCCCAGGATCTGGCCTCCCCCTGGGACAGGCAGAGCCCGGGAAGGCCCACGACAGCTAGGATGCTTCTGCCCATAACTGAGCAGATCAGCGTCCCCGCCTTGGCACCTCCAGGTCCTGCAGAGGGAGAGCTCCATAGTTACTGTGGGAGCTGAATCCAGGGCTCCAGAGCTGCTGGCGTCACTGGGATGGTTCCTCCTGGGGCCTCACGGGTTAAACAACCCCCACTGAGCCCTGCACCAGGCAGAGGGCAGAGCAGCTCCCCCAAGAGCTAACACCTGAAAATCAGCACAACAGGCCCCTCCCCCAGAAGACGAGCTAGACGGACAAGTTCCAGGGGAAGTCAACGGACTTAAGTATACAGAATCAGAAGATATTCCCCCGTGGTTTTTTCTTTTCTTTTCTTTTCTCTTCTTTTCTTTTCTTTTCTTTCTTTTCTTTTCTTTTCTTTCTTTTCTTTTCTTTTCTTTTCTTTTCTTTTCTTTCTTTTCTTTTTTTTCTTTTCTTTTCTCTTCTCATCTCTTCTTTTCTTCTTTCTTTTTCATTTGTTTGCATCCCCCACCCTTTATTCCTTTCTTTCTTTTTCTTTCTCTTTTTCTTCTCTATTTTCTTTTTTTTCTTCCTTTTCTTTTTTTCTCTTTTCTTTCCTTCTTTCTTCTCTTTTTCTCCTTTTCCCAATACAATTTTTTTTGGCCACTCTGCACTGAGCAAAATGACTAGAAGGAAAACCTCACCTCAAAAGAAAGAAACAGTCCTCTCTCCTAAGAGTTACAAAATACGGATTACAATTCAATGTCAGAAAGCCAATTCAGAAGCATGATTATACAGCTACTGGTGGCCCTAGAAAAAAGCATAAAGGACTCAGGAGACTTCATGACTGCAGAATTTAGATCCAATCAGGCAGGAATTAAAAATCAATTGAATGAGATGCAATCCAAACTAGAAGACCTAATGACGAGGGTTAAGGAGGTGGAAGAACGAGTGAGTGACATAGAAAACAAGTTGATGGCAAAAAGGGAAACTCAGGAAAAAAGAGACAGACAATTAAAAGACCAGGAAGACAGATTAAGGGAAATAAACGACAGCCTGAGGAAGAAAAGCCTACTTGTAATTGGGGTTCCCGAGGACGCCGACAAGGACAGAGGGCCAGAATATGTATTTGAACAAGTCCTAGCTGAAAACATTCCTAATCTGGGAAGGGAAACAGGCATTCATCCAGCAAATAGAGAGATCCCCCCCCTAAAATCAATAAAAACCGTCCAACACCTCGACATTTAATAGTAAAGCTTGCAAATTCCAAAGATATAGAGAAGATCCTTAAAGCAGCAAGAGACAAGAAATCCCTGACCTTTATGGGGAGGAGCATTAGGGTAACAGCAGACCTCTCCACAGCGACCTGGCAGGCCAGAAAGGGCTGGCAGGATATATTCAGGGTCCTCAATGAGAAGAACATGCAATCAAGAATACTTTATCCAGCAAGGCTCTCATTCAAAATGGAAGGAGAGATAAAGAGCTTCCAAGACAGGCAGGAACTGAAAGAATATGTGACCTCCAAACCAGCTCTGCAAGAAATTTTAAGGGGGACTCTTAAAATTCCCCTTTAAGAAGAAGTTCAGGGATCCCTGGGTGGCGCAGCAGTTTGGCGCCTGCTTTTGGCCCAGGGCGCGATCCTGGAGACCCGGGATCGAATCCCACATCGGGCTCCCGGTACATAGAGCCTGCTTCTCCCTCTGCCTATGTCTCTGCCTCTCTCTCTCTCTCTCTCTCTGTGACTATCATAAATAAATAAAAATTTAAAAAAAAGAAGAAGTTCAGTGGAACAATCCACAAAAACAAGGACTGAATAGATGTCATGATGACACTAAACTCATCTGTCGATAGTAACTCTGAACGTGAATGGGCTTAATGACCCCTTCAAAGGCGCAGGGTTTCAGACTGGATAAAAAAGCAGGACCCAACTATTTGCTGTCTACAAGAGACTCATATTAGACAGAAGGACACCTACAATCTGAAAATAATGGGTTGGAGAACAATTTACCATTCAAATGGTCCTCAAAAGAAAGCAGGGGTAGCCATCCTTATATCAGATAAACCAAAATTTACCCTGAAGACTATAGTGAGAGATGAAGACAGACACTAAATCATACTTAAAGGATCTATCCAACAAGAGGACTTAACAATCCTCAATATGTATGCCCCGAATGTGGGAGCTGCCAAATATATAAATCAATTATTAACCAAAGTGAAGAAATACTTAGATAATAATACACTTATACATGGTGACTTCAATCTAGGTCTTTCTACCCTCGATAGGTCTTCTAAGCACAACATCTCCAAAGAAACGAGAGCTTTAAATGATACACTGGAGCAGATAGATTTCACAGATATCTACAGAACTTTACATCCAATTGAACTGAATAAACATTCTTCTCAAGTGCACATGGAACTTTCTCCAGAATAGACGACATACTGGATCACAAATCGCGTCTGAACCGATACCAAAAGATTCAGATCGTCCCCTGCATATTCTCAGACCATAATGCCTTGAAATTAGAACTAAATCATAACAAGAAGTTTGGAAGGACTTCAAACACGGAGAGGCTAAGGACCATCCTGCTAAAAGATGAAAGGGTCAACCAGGAAATTGAGGAAGAATTAAAAAGATTCATGGAATCTAATGAGAACGAAGATACAAATGTTCAAAATCTTTGGCATGCAGCAAAAGCAGTCCTAAGGGGGAAATATATCACAATACAAGCATCCATTCAAAAACTGGAAAGAACTCAAATACAAAAGCTAACCTTACTCATAAAGGAGCTAGAGAAAACACAGGAGATAGATCCTACACCCAAAAGAATAAGAGATTTAATTAAAATTTGAGCAGACCTCAAGGAAATTGAGTCCACAATAAATGTGGAACAGATCAACAAAACCAGGAGTTGGTTCTTTAAAAGAAATAATAACATACATAAACCATTAGCCAGTCTTATTAAAAAGAAGAGAGAGAAGACTCAAATTAATAAAATCATGAATGAGAAAGGAGAGATCACTACCAACACAAGGAAATAGAAACGAGGGGATCCCTGGGTGGCACAGTGGTTTAGCGCCTGCCTTTGGCCCAGGGCAAAATCCTGGAGACCTGGGATCGAATCCCACATCGGGCTCCCAGTGCATGGAACCTGCTTCTCCCTCTGCCTGTGTCTCTGCCTCTCTCTCTCTCTGTGGGACTGTCAAAAATAAATAAAAATTAAAAAAAAGGAAATACAAACGATTTTAAAAACATATTATGAACAGCTATATGGAAATAAATTAGGCAATCTAGAAGAAATGGACGCATTCCTGGAGCCACAAACTACCAAAACTGGAACAGGAAGAAATAGAAAACCTAAACAGGACAATAACCAGTCAGGAAATTTAAGCAGTCATCTAAAACCTCCCAAGTCACAAAAGTCCAGGGCCAGATGGCTTCCCAGGGGAAATCTATCAAACGTTTAAAGAAACCATACCTATCCTACTAAAGCTGTTTGGAAAGATAGAAAGAGATGGAGTACTTCCAAATTCGTTCTATGAAGCCAGCATCACCTTAATTCCAAAACCAGACAAAGACCCCACCAAAGAGGAGAATACAGACCAATATCCTTGATGAACATGGATGCAAAAATTCTCAACAAGATACTAGCCAATAGGATCCAACAATACATTAAGAATATTATTCACCATGACCAAGTAGGATTTATCCCTGGGACACAAGGATGGTTCAACACTCGTAAAACAATCGATGTGATTCATCATATCAGCAAGAGAAAAACCAAGAACCATATGATCCTCTCATTAGAAGCAGAGAAAGCATTTGACAAAATAGAGCATCTATTCCTGATCAAAACACTTAAGAGTGTAGGGATAGAGGGAACATTCCTCGACATCTTAAAAGCCATCTAGGAAAAGCCCACAGCAAATATCACTCTCAATGGGGCAGCACTGCGAGCCTTTCGCCTAAGATCAGGAATAAGACAGGGATGTCCACTCTCACCACTGCTATTCAACATAGTATTAGAAATCCTAGCCTCAGCATCAGGAAACAAAAAGACATTAAAGGCATTCAAATTGACAAAGAAGAAGTCAAACTCTCCCTCTTTGCTGATGACATGATACTCTACCTAGAAAACCCAAAACCCTCCCCCCCCAAGATTGTTACAACTCATACAACAATTTGGTAGCATTGCAGGATACAAAATCAATGCCCAGAAATCAATGGCATTTCTATACACTAACAATGAGACTGAAGAAAGAGAAATTAAGGAGTCAATCTCATTAACAATTGCACCCAAATCATAAGATACCTAGGAATAAACCTAACCAAGGAGGTAAATGATCTATACCCTAAAAACTATAGAAAACTTCTGAAAGAGGGATCCCTGGGTGACGCAGCGGTTTGGCACCTGCCTTTGGCCCAGGGCGCGATCCTGGAGACCCGGGATCGAATCCCACGTCGGGCTCCCGGTGCATGGAGCCTGCTTCTCCCTCTGCCTGTGTCTCTGCCTCTCTCTTTCTCTCTCTGTGACTATCATAAATAAATAAAAATTAAAAAAAAAGAAAACTTCTGAAAGAAATTGAGGAACACAGAAAGAGATGGAAAAATATTCCATGCTCATGGATTGGCAGAATTAATATTGTGAAAATGTCAATGTTACCCAGGCAATGTACACGTTTAATGCAATCCCTATCAAAATACCATGGACTTTCTTCAGAGAGTTACAACAAATTATTTTAAGATTTGTGTGGAATCAGAAAAGACCCCGAAAAGCCAGGGGAATTTTATTTTATTTTATTTTTTATTTATTTATGATAGTGACACAGAGAGAGAGAGAGAGGCAGAGACACAGGCAGAGAGAGAAGCAGGCTCCATGCACTGGAAGCCTGATGTGGGACTCCATCCCGGGTCTCTAGGATCGTGCCCTGGGCCAAAGGCAGGCGCCAAACCGCTGCGCCACCCAGGGTTCCCAAGCCAGGGGAATTTTAAAAAAGAAAACTATATCTGGGGGCATCACATGCCAGATTTCAGCTTGTACTACAAAACTGTGGTCATCAAGACAGTGTGGTACTGGCACAAAAACAGACACTTAGATCAATGGAACAGAATAGAGAACCCAGAAGTGGACCTTGAACTTTATGGTCAACTAATATTCGATAAAGGAGGAAAGACTATCCATTGGAAGAAAGACAGTCTCTTCAATAAATGGTGCTGGGAAAATTGGACATCCACAGTCAGAAGAATGAAACTAGACCACTCTCTTTCACCATAAACAAAGATAAACTCAAAATGGATGAAAAATCTAAATGTGAGACAAGAGTCCATCTAAATCATAGAGAACACAGGCAACACCCGTTTTAAACTTGGCCACAGCAACTTCTTGCAAGGTACATCCATGAAGGCAAAAGAAACAAAAGGAAAAATGAACTATTGTGACTTCATCAAGATAAGAAGCTTTTGCACAGCAAAGGATACAGTCAACAAAACTAAAAGACAACCTACAGAATGGGAGACGATATTTGCAAAAGACGTATCAGATAAAAGGCTAGTTTCCAAGATCTATAAAGAACTTCTTAAAATCAACACCAAAGAGACAAACAATCCAATCATGAAATGGGCAAAAGACATGAACAGAAATCTCACAGAGGAAGACACTGACATGGCCAACATGCACATGAAAACATGCTCTGCATCACTTGCCCTTAGGGATATACAAATCAAAACCACAATGAGATACCATCTCACACCACTGAGAATGGGGAAAATTAACAAGGCAGGAAACCACAAATGTTGGAGAGGATGCGGAGAAAAGGGAACCCTCTTACACTGCTTGTGGGAATGTGAACTGGTGCAGTCCCTCTGGAAAACTGTGTGGAGGTTCCTCAAAGAGTTAAAAATAGACCTGCCCGATGACTCAGCAATTGCACTGTTGGGGATTTACCCCAAAGATTCAGATGCAATGAAACGCCAGGACACCTGCACCCCAATGTTTATAGCAGAATGTCCACAATAGCCAAACTGTGGCAGGAGCCTCGGTGTCCATCGAAAGATGAATGGATAAAGAAGATGTGGTTTATGTATACAATGGAATATTACTCAGCCATTAGAAACAACAAATACCCACCATTTGCTTCAACATGGATGAAACTGGAGGGTATTATGCTGAGTGAAGTAAGTCAATCGGAGAAGGACAAACAGTGTATGTTCTCATTCCTTTGGGGAATATAAATAATAGTGAAAGGGAATATAAGGGAATGGAGAAGAAACGTTTGGGAAATATCAGAAAGGGAGAGAGATCATAAAGACTCCTAACTCTGGGAAAAGAACTAGGGGTGCTGGAAGGGGAGGAGGGCGGGGGGTGGGGGTGAATGGGTGACGGGCACTGAGGGGGACACTTGACGGGATGAGCGCTGCGTGTTATTCTGTATGTTGGTCAATTGAACACCAATAAAAAATAAATTTATTTTAAAAAAAAGATCAAACAACTACATATTTATGCTGCCAACATGGGAGTACCAAAATATAGAAACCAATTAACAACAAACATACAGGAACACACTGATAATAATACAATGACAGGGGATTTTAACACCCACTTATGGCAATGGACCGATTGTCTATGCAGAAAATCAACAGGGGAACAATAGCCTTGACACACTGGACCAAAGAGACTCAACAGATATAGTCTGAACATTTCTTCCTAAAGCAGAATACACATTCTTTTCAAGTGCACAGGGGACATTCTCCAGAATAGATTATATCATGGACCACAAATCAGCCCTCAACAGGTACAACAGGTACAAGAAGGATGGTATCACACCATGTACATTTTCAGACCACGACGCTATGAAACTCGAGGTTGACAGTAAGAAAAAATTTGGACAGACCAAAAATTCGTGGAGATTATGATCATCCTACTAGAGAATGAATGGAGCAACCAGGAAATTAAAGAGGAAATTTAATACAAATGAAAATGAAAACATATTTCTTCAAACCTCTAGGATGTAGCAAAGACAGTCCTTAGAGGGAAGTAGATAGCAATACAGTCCTACCTCAAGAACAAGAAGTCTCCAATACACAACCCAACACTACACCTAAAGGAGCTGGAAAAGGAATAGGAAACAAAGCCTAAAGCCTACAGAAGAAGGAAAAAATAAAGATGAGAGCAGAAATAAACAATACAGAAACAACAAAACAGTAGAAGGGAATAATGAAACTAAGAACTGGTTCTTCAAAATAACTAAGAAAATGGATCAAGCCCTAGCCAGCCTTATCAACAAGAAAACAGAAAAGAACTAAATAAATAAAATCACAAAAGAGAGAAGAGAGATCACAATCAACACCAGAAAAATAAGACAATTATAAGGGAATACTATGAAAGATTATACACTAACAAACTGGGAGACCTGGAAGAAATGGACAAATCCCTAGAAATGTGCAAACGAGCAAAACTGAAATAGGAAGAAATAGAAAATGTGAACAGACTCATAAAGCAAAGGAATTTAATCAGCAAGGCACCTGGGTGCCTCAGTGGTTGAGCATCTGCTTTGGCTCAGGTCATGATCCCGGGGTCCTGGGAAATCATGTCCCACATCAGGCTCCCTGGATGGAGCCTCATTTTCACCCTGCCTATACCCCTGCCTCTCTGTGTCTCGCATGAATACATAAATAAAATCTTTAAAAAAGAAAAAAGATAAAAAGATGAGAAAGGACCCAAATAAAATCACAAATGAGATAAGAGAAATAACAACCAACACTAGAGAAATACAAACGTTTATAAGAGAACATTATGAAAAATTATATGCCAGCAATCTAGAACCTGGAAGAAATAGATCAATTCCTGGAAATATATAACATAGCAAAAATGAAAAAGGAAGAAATAAGAAACTTGAACAGACAGATAACCAGCAACGAAATTGAATCAGCAATCAAGAATCTCCCAACAGGAGACGCTTAGATCAATAGAATAGAATGGAATGGAATGCCAAAACAAGATACAAACCTGTAACTCTATGATCCATTAATCGACAACAAGGCAGGAAGGAATATCCAATGGCACAAAGACAGTCTCTTCAAAAAACCCTAACCCTGACCCCAGGATAAGAACAAATGGTGTTGGGAAAACCAGGCAGCCACATGCAGAAGAATCAAACTGGACCACTTTCTTACACCATATATATAAAAAATAAATTCAAAATGGATGAAAGACCTAAATGTGAGACCTGAAACCATATACAAAGAATAAAATATAGGCAGCAACGTCTTTGATATTGGCCATTGGATCTTCTTTCTAGATATGCCTCTGACGTGAGGGAAACAAAAGCAAAAATACCATTGGGACTTCATCAAATTGAAAAGCTTCTGCAAAGTGAAAGAAACAAACAATGCTAAAAGACAACATACAAAATGAAAGGAGATATTTGTAAACAACACATCCAATAAACAGTTGGTATGCAAAATACGTAAAGCAAATATAAATCTCAGCATCCTAAACACAAATTATCTAACTGCAGATGGGCAGAAGACATGAATGGACTTTGTCTCTGACAAGACATCCAGATGGCCACCAGACACCAAAAGACACTCAGCGTCACCCATCAACAGGGAAATGCAAATGAAAACCACAATAAGATGTCACCTGATAGCAGTCAGAATGGCTAAAATTAACAACAGAAGTAACAACAGGTGTTGTTGAGGCTATAGAGAAGAGGGAGCCCCCTTACACTCCTGGTGGACATGCAAACAGGTGCAGCCACTGTGGAAAACACTGTGGGAAGTCCTAGAGACGTTAAAAATAGGGGATCCCTGGGTGGTGCAGCGGTTTGGCACCTGCCGTTGGCCCATGTCGCGATCCTGGTGACCCGGGATCGAATCCCACGTCGGATTCACAGTGCATGCAGCCTGCTTCTCCCTCTGCCTGTGTCTCTGTCTCTCTCTCTGTGACTATCATAAAAAAAAATTAAAAAAAGAAGTTAAAAATAGAGCTACCCTACGATTCCAAAATTGCAAAGCTAGGTATTTACCCCAAGGATACAAAAGTCGTTTAGTAGATTCCAAGTGGGACACGCAGCCCAGTGTTTGTAGCAGCGTTATCAACAACAGCCAAACTGTGGATACAGCCCAGATGTCCATCGAGTGATGAATGGGCAGAGACGATGTGGTAAATATACCAACTGCAACATCACTGGGTCATCAGAAGGGATGAAATGAAGCCATTTACAATGACGTGGGAGAAGTGGAAAGGACTTATGCTCAAGGAACTCAGTCAGTCAGAGAAAGATACCAAATACCATACAATTGCATTCACATGTGAATTTTAAGAAACCAAACAAACTGGCAAAGGGGCACAGGGGGGATGAGAGAAGCAAACAAAAAAACACATTCTTAACCACAGAGAATAAACTAACAAATACCAGAGGAAGGTGAGGGGGATAGGGAATCAGGGGACGGGGATAGTGGAGGGCACCTGTGGCCAGTACCAGACGTTGTATCCAAGGGTTGAATCACTCTGTGGTAAACCTGAAACTATATCATTCTGTGTATACAAACAGGAATTCAAGTAAAACTTTAAAATAATAATAGGTAGTATTGATGAAACATGTACGCACTAGAGATAAAATCAGAAAGGCAACTGAAAATCCAAATAAAGAGTCTTTAGAGCCACAAATCCCCTCCTTAGCTCAGCTCGGGAGAAGCCTGCCATGTCTATTCTGACCCCAGCAGAAGGCTGGATTTTGATTCTCTGGGGAGGCCACTGACTTGGTGGAGTCAGGCTATCTTTGAACCCAAAACCTAAATAGAGTGCATAAAACTAAACGGCCCAAGATGCTAGGAGTCCCAGTGCAGGCACATGCCAGACCCAAACTCTAACCATACACAGACATAACCCTAACCCTACACTTAATCCTAATGTTAACCTAGCCCTTAAAGAAGACCCATCACTAATCGAAAAACAAACACAAACCCCAAGACCAAAACACATTCACTGAACCTTTCTGCCAACCCTCACCCTAACTCCTAAACGTAGGTTCACCTAAACTTAGGTTTCCTTAACCCTGACCCCTACCTTAAATCTAACCCTAACCCTATCCTCTAACCCTAACCTTAAAATAAGGTATTCAAATCCTATTCCTAACCTTAACCTGTACCCTAACCCTAACCCTCTAATACTAATCCTATCTCATACCCCAAACTGTACCCTAACCCGTACCCTAAAACCAACCCCTAACCCACTCCCTAACCCTATATCTTACCCTTTTCCAAAACCGTACCCTGACCCTGACCGGACCCTAACCCTAACCCCTAACCAAACACTAACCCTAACCCTAGCCCTAACTCCTATCCTAATCCTAACCCTTGCTCTAACCCTAAACCTAGCCCTAAGTTTAACTCTAACCCTTAACTCTAATCCCTAACTCTAACCCCTAACCATAACTCACACCCTAACCCCTAACCCTAACTGCAAACCTAAGCCCAACCCTAACTCTAACCATAACCTTAACCCCAACCTCTAACCTCCTGCCCTAATCCCTAGAGCCTAAACCCTAACCCTAACACTAAATCCTGTCCCTTACCCTAACCCCATCCTAACTCTTAACACTGACCAATACCCTATGCCTCACCTAACCTCTAATTCGTAACCATAAGCATAATCACTAACCCCTAACATCTAACCTAAGGCTAACCACCAACTGCCTCCCCTCCCCTCACCCTACCATTCATTCTACCCTTTCACTTACCCTGTGGTTCTGAGGAGTCCCTTCTGATGTGGAAGTGGCCCCCAACAGCTCCTCCAGATTCCTCCAAGGGGTCCTGAGGAAGCCAGGCTCCTGTGAGTGCGGACGTGGCCCCACGTGTTCCTGAGTCATAGTCAGCGGGTCCTGAGGACGCTGGGTCTCCTGTCACTGTGGACTATGCCTCACATCCTCTGGAAGCCTCACAGCAGGTCCTCAGGAGGCCGGGGGCTCCTGTCACCCTGTTCATGGCCCCACGTCCCCCAGAAATCTCACCGCAGGTCCTGAGGAGGCTGTGGGCTCCTGTCAGCATAGACGCAGCCCCTTATGTCCCGAAGCCAAAGTGCAGGTCCTGAGGAGGACGGGGTTCCTGTCAGCATTGACGTGGCCCCACATTTTCCTCAAGCCTCACCATAAGACCTGAGGAGGCTGGGGGCTCCTGTCAGCATGGATGTAGCCCCAAATCTTCCCAAAACTGAGGAGGCTGGAGACTCCTGTCACTGTGGATGCGGCACCCACATTTTTCTTAGGCCTCACCACAGGCCCTGACAAAGCTGAGGTCTTCTGTCCACATGGACGCATCCACATATTTCCTCAAGTCTACACCAGGGGTCCTGAGGAAGTCAGCGTCCTGTTGTGTCCATGTGGCCCCAAATCCTCCCGAAGTGTCACCGAGGGTTCTGAGGAGGCTGGGGCTCCTGTAACCATGAATGCGGCCCCCAGCTTCCAGAAGCCTCAACTTATGTCCTGAGGGACCCGGGAGCTCCTGCCAGAGTGAACGCGTCGCCACATCTTCCTGAAGCCTCCCCACAGGTCCTGAGGCAGCTCAGGGGCTCCTGTCAGTGTGGATGCGGGCCCATATCTTCCTGAAGCCTCCCCGCGGGTCGTGAGGCTGCTCAGGGGCGCCTCTCAACGTGGATGCGGACCCACAATTTCCTGAAACCTCCCCGCGGGTCCTGAGGTGCTCAGGGCTCCTGTCAGCGGGAATGTGGGCCCACATCTTCCAGAAGCCTCCCCGCGGGTCCTGAGGCGGCCCAGGGGCTCCTGTCAGGGTGGATGTGGGCCCACATATTCCTAAAGCCTCATCGCGGGTCCTGAGGAGACCGGGGTTCCTGTCAGCATGAATGTGGCCCAATTTCGCCCTGAAGACTCCCCGCGGGTCCTGAGGAGGCTGCAGCTCATCAGCATAGACGCGTCCCCGTGTCTTCCGCAGGCCTCCCCAGCACAGGCTGGCTCCTGTTAGTGCAGGCAGAGGAGGCCTACTGCACATGCGTGCCCCATGGGAGGGGCCTGGGCTCAGGCGCCCCCTGCGGGATCCTCAGGCGCTACAGGAGACTGTGCAGGAGGCAGTGGGTGCTCTCTGGGCTGCACCTGCCTCCTTTCAGGCTTCAGCTGGGGCCTGTTAGCTTCGGAAACCTCTCACTGAAAAGGAGCCCAACACCCGGCTTCCCCAGAAATACTTAAGTACAAGGAACTGGAGCCCACAGGACGTGAAATGAAATGTGGACCAGACTTTTACCATGTCCTGCAAAACTCACTCAACCCTCTTCCACTGTGGGCGGGACCGCGGGTTGGTGCAGCCGCCCTGGAAACAGTGTGGAGGCCCCTCAGGAAGTTACAAATAGAGCCGCCCTGCGACCAGCAGGTGAACGGCCTGGAGCTCACTCTGAAGATACAGATGCAGTGAGACGTGGGACAACTGCACCCCAATGTCCACAGCAGCTGGGTCCACAGTAGCCACACTGTGGGAGGAGCCTCGGTGTCCTCTGCCAGATGATGGATAAAGAGGATGGGAGATAGATGATGGTCATAGAGAGAGGAATGGAACTCAGCTATCAAAGAGAAGGAAATCTTGTATTTGCAATGATGTGGATAGAACTAAAGGGATCATGTTAAGTGAAGTAACTCACTCGGAAAAGAGAATGACGTGTGGTTTCATTCATAGGTGGAATTAAAGAAGCAAAGCAGATGAACAACTGTGAAGGGAAGTAAAAACAAATAAGATGAAAACAGATGCAGGAAATACAGACTCTTAATGATAGGAAACAAACTGAGGGTAGCTGGAGGGGGCGGATAACAGGGGACCGGCATGAAGGAGGTCACGTGATGTCACGAGCACTGCTGTTATCTCCACCTGGTGAATCCCTGAATTCTTCCTCTGAAAGTATAATATGCTATACGTTAATTAATTGGGTTTAAATTAAGTTAAAAAAATCAGTTCTATCAGAGCACATTTCCTTCTGGACTCTCTGTTTTGCTCATTCAGCTTATGCCGGGACCACCCCCCCGTGGGTCTGGTTTGTCTAAGTAGGCTCCACGCCTCGTCCATGGCCCAGCACAGGGCTAGAACTCACGACCCCTGAGATCAGGACCGGAGGTGAGGTCAGGAGTCGGATGCTTAACCGACGGAGCCAGCCAGGGGCCCGAGAACCACACTGCTTTATCCTGTGTCTCTGTGACATCTTTTGAAATAGGAAAGTGCTGCGTCCCACTCTGTCATGCTTCTCCAATACTGATTTGCTGTCCGGGGTCATTTGTTGTGGGGGTTGGATGTTATGGGTTTTGTTTCTTTTTCCTATTTCTAAGATCTGCCACCATGATTTTGATAGGAATGACATTGAAACTGAGGGTGGGGATCCCTGGGTGGCGCAGCGGTTTGGCGCCTGCCTTTGGCCCGGGGCGCGATCCTGGAGACCCGGGATCGAATCCCACATCGGGCTCCCGGTGCATGGAGCCTGCTTCTCCCTCTGCCTGTGTCTCTGCCTCTCTCTCTCTGTGTGACTATCATGAATAAATAAATAAAATCTTAAAAAAAAAAAAGAAACTGAGGGTGGCTTCAGGAACTGCGGACATTTTCACAAGATGAGGCTCCCACCCCACAAACCCAGGACGTCCTCCCAGAGCCTGGTATGGCTCAGTGCACAAGACTTGTGCTCCTTTGGTTCAGTCTCATTATTTATTCTCCTTGATGCTCCTGAGAAGGCCTTCACGTCCTTCCTTTCCTTCCTGAGTGCTCATTGTCGGGACACAGCAAGGCTACTCTGCTTTGTAGGGTCAGTTTGTGTCCCGTTACTTTACTGAACTCACTCCTTAGTTCTAACAGGTTTTGGTGGAGGCTCTCAGGTTTCCTGTTTCTAGTACCGCATCTTCAGCAAATAGGGACAGTGTGACATCCCCCTTCCAGGTGTGGAACCTTTGCTGTTTACAGCTTAATGTCCTAGAAAGCCTCACAATTGAATCAAAACTGAACCCAGGCCAAGGGCAGGAAGCCCCTATTAGAATGAGAACAGGACTCAATGCCCTTGAAGGCCCCATATCAAAATGTAAACAGAACTTGATGAATTGCTCCAGCCCTTCTTGAGGTCCCCAAGACCAGCCCTTAAAACTAAGCTAAAACTCACCTCGGGGTCCAAGTCCCTGATCTGCAATGTCGGGTATAATTGGACACAAGATCGAGCTTGTAAATAATCCCTCGTGTGTTTGCATCGGAATCGGCTTCTTGGTGGTTTCTCTAATTCGCAATCTTGGGCACAACAGTCTGAGATAAAAAACAAAACCAAAAGAAACTCAGACGCGGGCAGAGTGAAAGCAGGGTTCTGAGAGAAGCGGCAGGGAACCAGGGGCTTGGCGGCTCTTCTGTGGTGGGCCTGCAGACTGGGGGGTGGAATCCTCAGTCCTAGAGCCAGAGGACCCAGCATCCCCACCCGCCTCCCCCCCATCAGATCCCAGTCTCAGGGCAGCACAGCACTGCCCCCTGGAGGCCAGAGGTGCTGACGCCCACCCCGTCACTGATCCTCACAGGTGCATCTCCCAGGCAGATGTGCACCTGACAATCAGCGCCACATCCCATCCCCAGACACCACACAGACCACTCGCTGCCACCAAGTCGTCAGACCACAGAGGCCCGGAGAGGAGGCCCGGAGACACATTTGCCTCTCGCAAAACTTGCGCCCCTATCAAATGAAATCCTTTGAAGCGAAGCTTACAGAAGGTCTGCATGTGGGATGTTCAAGTCCTAAGCTCAAACCAAAGGAGTGTGCATGCCTTGGAGGCAGCTGTCTGCTAGGAGCGAAATTGACAAGGCAGACACTTGGTTCTCACTCCGCCACACTCGCGCATACAACGAAATGCTGTGGAAGCGGAACGTACAGGCAGTCAGGATGGGGGAGGTACAGGCCATAAGCTCAAATCTCAGAAGTGTGTATGCTTTGCAAGCCGATGACTGCTAGACACTTATCGAGGTGAGGTATACCCGAGCTACACTCTTTTTTTTTTTCCGAGCTACACTCTAATTGAACAAGGACGTTGGCAATCACTATATTGAACTCAGATACACGTGTACAGTCCTGACACTTCCACTCGCATTTCTCCAACCTCTTTTAGCACCTAATGTAAGGAAGTTAGCAGCTATGACTATGGGTAGGCAGGATGCGGGAGGGTCCTGCCCTGAGCTCACCTCTCACAAGAGAGCATGCCTAGAAGCCAGATTTCAACTAGCTGCGTTCTAATGGCCGTGAGACCATAGCAGTCTTCTAACTCAGGAGGTTTGAAGAATACCACTCTACTGTACCTGGAGACACCTTCCAGGCCTGCATGATTCCACTTGTGTCTCACAAGCTTCTGACAAACGTCTCTGGTGAAGATGTTCAAAACTCATTCTGCAGGCAGTGTGGAACTGTGAGGGACTAGGTGTGAGCTCAACTCTCGGGAGAGAGATGCTTTTGGACTCGGAGTTCAGCTAGCTTCTCACGTATGGAACTTAGTATGTAACACCTGTCTAAGACAGGAATTACTAGGAAATCGCTGGATTGAGCTTGGAGGCACTAGTCTTGTGTGCCGGGATTTTCCACTTACCTCTCACAACACTTCAGTCACGCATCGAGCCTAGGCCTGTTAGCAGCGAAGTGTACCTGCAGGCAGGATGTGGGAAGTTCAGGCCATAAGCTCAACTCTCAAAAGTGTGTACAACTGGGAGGCAAATGTCTGCTACCCACTCGTACATGGGAGTTAGAAACTAGCTACACTGTAATTGAACAAGGACGTTGGCAATCGTTGTATTGAACTCAGATACACGTGAGTACAGGCCTAACACTTCCACATGTATTTCACCGCCCTCTCCCAGCACCTAACATAAGGATATTAGCATTTACGTCTACGGGCAGGCAGGATGCGGGAGGGTCCTGCCCTGAGCTCAGCTTTCAAAAAGAAGCATGCCTAGAAGCCAGCTTTCCACTAGCTCATTCTGATGGCCGTGAGAATGTAGCAGCATTGTAAGGTGGGACATTCCATGAATACCGCTCTACTGCACTTGGAGTCACAACCATTGAAGCCTGCAGCTGGCCCTTGCGTCCCATGAGCTTCTGACAAACATGTCTAGTGAGGATGTTCGTAACAGCATCTGCAGGGAGTGTGGAACTGGGAAGGACCACGTGTCAGCTCATCTCGCAGAAGGAAATTCCCCAGAGAAAGAGCTTTCAGCTAGGTACTCAGGTTTGGAAGTTAGTATGTAGCTCCCATCTGAGGGAGGAATTCCTCAGAAGTCGCTGGATTGAACGAGGAGACACATGCCTCTCGCAAAACTTGCGTCCCGTATCGAACAAAATTCTTTGGAAGTGAAGTGTACAGGTGGTCAGCATGTGGGAGGTACAAGCCATAAGCTCAATCCAAAGGAGTGTGCATGCCTTGCAGGCAGGTGTCCGCTAGGTGCGAAATTGACAAGGCAGACACTTGGTTTTCTTTTTTTTTTTTTTTTTTTTATTGGTGTTCAATTTACTAACATACAGAATAATACCCAGTGCCCGTCACCCATTCACTCCCACCCCCCGCCCTCCTCCCCTTCTACCACCCCTAGTTCGTTTCCCAGAGTTAGCAGTCTTTACGTTCTGTCTCCCTTTCTGATATTTCCCACACATTTCTTCTCCCTTCCCTTATTTTCCCTTTCACTATTATTTATATTCCCCAAATGAATGAGAACATATAATGTTTGTCCTTCTCCGACTGACTTACTTCACTCAGCATAATACCCTCCAGTTCCATCCACGTTGAAGCAAATGGTGGGTATTTGTCATTTCTAATAGCTGAGTAATATTCCATTGTATACATAAACCACATCTTCTTTATCCATTCATCTTTCGTTGGACACCGAGGCTCCTTCCACAGTTTGGCTATAGTGGCCATTGCTGCTAGAAACATCGGGGTGCAGGTGTCCCGGCGTTTCATTGCATTTGTATCTTTGGGGTAAATCCCCAACAGTGCAATTGCTGAGTCATCGGGCAGGTCTATTTTTAACTCTTTGAGGAACCTCCACACAGTTTTCCAGAGTGGCTGCACCAGTTCACATTCCCACCAACAGTGTAAGAGGGTTCCCTTTTCTCCACATCCTCTCCAACATTTGTTGTTTCCTGCCTTGTTAATTTTCCCCATTCTCACTGGTGTGAGGTGGTATCTCATTGTAGTTTTGATTTGTATTTCCCTGATGGCAAGTGATGCAGAGCATTTTCTCATATGCATGTTGGCCATGTCTATGTCTTCCTCTGTGAGATTTCTGTTCATGTCTTTTGCCCATTTCATGATTGGATTGTTTGTTTCTTTGGTGTTGAGTTTAATAAGTTCTTTATAGATCTTGGAAACTAGCCCTTTATCTGATATGTCATTTGCAAATATCTTCTCCCATTCTGTAGGTTGTCTTTGAGTTTTGTTGACTGTATCCTTTGCTGTACAAAAGCTTCTTATCTTGATGAAGTCCCAATAGTTCATTTTTGCTTTTGTTTCTTTTGCCTTTGTGGATGTATCTTGCAAGAAGTTACTATGGCCGAGTTCAAAAAGGGTGTTGCCTGTGTTCTTCTCTAGGATTTTGATGGAATCTTGTCTCACATTTAGATCTTTCATCCATTTTGAGTTTATCTTTGTGTATGGTGAAAGAGAGTGGTCTAGTTTCATTCTTCTGCATGTGGATGTCCAATTTTCCCAGCACCATTTATTGAAGAGACTGTCTTTCTTCCAATGGATAGTCTTTCCTCCTTTATCGAATATTAGTTGCCCATAAAGTTCAGGGTCCACTTCTGGATTCTCTATTCTGTTCCACTGATCTATGTGTCTGTTTTTGTGCCAGTACCACACTGTCTTGATGACCACAGCTTTGTAGTACAACCTGAAATCTGGCATTGTGATGCCCCCAGATATGGTTTTCTTTTTTAAAATTCCCCTGGCTATTCGGGGTCTTTTCTGATTCCACACAAATCTTAAAATAATTTGTTCTAACTCTCTGAAGAAAGTCCATGGTATTTTGATAGGGATTGCATTAAACGTGTATATTGCCCTGGGTAACATTGACATTTTCACAATATTAATTCTGCCAATCCATGAGCATGGAATATTTTTCCATCTCTTTGTGTCTTCCTCAATTTCTTTCAGAAGTGTTCTATAGTTTGAGGGTATAGATCCTTTACATCTTTGGTGAGGTTTATTCCTAGGTATCTTATGCTTTTGGGTGCAATTGTAAATGGGATTGACTCCTTAATTTCTCTTTCTTCAGTCTCATTGTTAGTGTATAGAAATGCCACTGACTTCTGGGCATTGATTTTGTATCCTGCCACGCTACCGAATTGCTGTATGAGTTCTAGCAATCTTGGGGTGGAGACTTTTGGGTTTTCTATGTAGAGTATCATGTCATCGGCGAAGAGAGAGAGTTTGACTTCTTCTTTGCCAATTTGAATGCCTTTAATGTCTTTTTGTTGTCTGATTGCTGAGGCTAGGACTTCCAGTACTATGTTGAATAGCAGTGGTGAGAGTGGACATCCCTGTCTTGTTCCTGATCTTAGGGGAAAGGCTCCCAGTGCTTCCCCATTGAGAATGATATTTGCTGTGGGCTTTTCATAGATGGCTTTTAAGATGTCGAGGAATGTTCCCTCTATCCCTACACTCTGAAGAGTTTTAATCAGGAATGGATGCTGTATTTTGTCAAATGCTTTCTCTGCATCCAATGAGAGGATCATATGGTTCTTGGTTTTTCTCTTGCTGATATGATGAATCACATTGATTGTTTTACGGGTGTTGAACCAGCCTTGTGTCCCAGGGATAAATCCTACTTGGTCATGGTGAATAATTTTCTTAATGTACTGTTGGATCCTATTGGCCAGTATCTTGTTGAGAATTTTTGCATCCATGTTCATCAGGGATATTGGTCTGTAATTCTCCTTTTTGGCGGGGTCTTTGTCTGGCTTTGGAATTAAGGTGATGCTGGCTTCATAGAACGAATTTGGAAGTACTCCATCTCTTTCTATCTTTCCAAACAGCTTTAGGAGAATAGGTATGATTTCTTCTTTAAACGTTTGATAAAATTCTCCTGGGAAGCCATCTGGCCCTGGACTCTTGTGTCTTGGGAGGTTTTTGATGACTGCTTCAATTTCCTCCCTGGTTATTGGCCTGTTCAGGTTTTCTATTTCTTCCTGTTCCAGTTTTGGTAGTTTGTGGCTTTCCAGGAATGCGTCCATTTCTTCTAGATTGCCTAATTTATTGGCGTATAGCTGTTCATAATATGTTTTTAAAATCGTTTGTATTTCCTTGGTGTTGGTAGTGATCTCTCCTTTCTCATTCATGATTTTATTAATTTGAGTCTTCTCTCTCTTCTTTTTAATAAGGCTGGCTAATGGTTTATCTATCTTATTAATTCTTTCAAAGAACCAACTCCTGGTTCTGTTGATCTGTTCCACAGTTCTTCTGGTCTCGATTTCGTTGAGTTCTGCTCGAATCTTTATTAACTCCCTTCTTCTCTTGGGTGTAGGATCTATTTGCTGTTTTTTCTCTAGCTCCTTTATGTGTAAGGTTAGCTTTTGTATTTGAGTTCTTTCCAGTTTTTGAATGGATGCTTGTATTGCGATGTATTTCCCCCTTAGGACTGCTTTTGCTGCATCCCAAAGATTTTGAACGGTTGTATCTTCATTCTCATTAGTTTCCATGAATCTTTTTAATTCTTCCTTAATTTCCTGGTTGACCCTTTTATCTTTTAGCAGGATGGTCCTTAACCTCCATGTGTTTGAGGTCCTTCCAAACTTCTTGTTGTGATTTAGTTCTAATTTCAAGGCATTATGGTCCGAGAATATGCAGGGGACAATCCCAATCTTTTGGTATCGGTTCAGACCCGATTTGTGACCCAATATGTGGTCTATTCTGGAGAAAGTTCCGTGTGCGCTTGAGAAGAATGTGTATTCAGTTGAGTTTGGATGTAAAGTTCTGTAGATATCTGTGAAATCCATCTGGTCCAGTGTATCATTTAAAGCTCTCGTTTCTTTGGAGATGTTTTGCTTAGAAGACCTATCGAGTATAGAAAGAGCTAGATTGAAGTCACCAAGTATAAGTGTATTATTATCTAAGTATTTCTTCACTTTGGTTAATAATTGATTTATATATTTGGCAGCTCCCACATTCGGAGCATATATATTGAGGATTGTTAAGTCCTCTTGTTGAATAGATCCTTTAAGTATGATATAGTGTCCCTCTTCATCTCTCACTACAGTCTTTGGGGTAAATTTTAGTTTATCTGATATAAGGATGGCTACCCCTGCTTTCTTTTGAGGACCATTCGAATGGTAAATGGTTCTCCAACCTTTTATTTTCAGGCTGTAGGTGTCCTTCTGTCTAAAATGAGTCTCTTGTAGACAGCAAATAGATGGGTCCTGCTTTTTTATCCAGTCTGAAACCCTGCGCCTTTTGATGGGGTCATTAAGCCCGTTCACATTCAGAGTTACTATTGAGAGATATGAGTTTAGTGTCATCATGATATCTATTCAGTCTTTGTTTTTGTGGACTGTTCCACTGAACTTCTTCTTAAAGGGGAATTTTAAGAGTCCCCCTTAAAATTTCTTGCAGAGCTGGTTTGGAGGTCACATATTCTTTTAGTTGCTGCCTGTCTTGGAAGCTCTTTATCTCTCCTTCCATTTTGAATGAGAGCCTTGCTGGATAAAGTATTCTTGGTTGCATGTTCTTCTCATTTAGGACCCTGAATATATCCTGCCAGCCCTTTCTGGCCTGCCAGGTCTCTGTGGAGAGGTCTGCTGTTACCCTAATACTCCTCCCCATAAAAGTAAGGGATTTCTTGTCTCTTGCTGCTTTAAGGATCTTCTCCTTATCTTTGGAATTTGCAAGCTTCACAATTAAATGTCGAGGTGTTGAACGGTTTTTATTGATTTTAGGGGGGGATCTCTCTATTTCCTGGATCTGAATGCCTGTTTCCCTTCCCAGATTAGGAAAGTTTTCAGCTAGAATTTGTTCAAATACATATTCTGGCCCTCTGTCCCTTTCGGCGCCCTCGGGAACCCCAATTAAACGTAGGTTTTTCTTCCTCAGGCTGTCGTTTATTTCCCTTAATCTATCTTCATGGTCTTTTAATTGTTTGTCTCTTTTTTCCTCAGTTTCCCTCTTTGCTATCAACTTGTCTTCTAGGTCACTCACTCGTTCTTCCACCTCGTTAACCCTCGTCGTTAGGACTTCTAGTTTGGATTGCATCTCATTCAATTGATTTTTAATTTCTGCCTGATTAGCTCTAAATTCTGCAGTCATGAAGTCTCTTGAGTCCTTTATACTTTTTTCTAGAGCCACCAGTAGCTGTATAATAGTGCTTCTGAATTGGCTTTCTGACATTGAATTGTAATCCAGATTTTGTAACTCTGTGGGAGAGAGGACTGTTTCTGATTCTTTCTTTTGAGGTGAGGTTTTCCTTCTAGTCATTTTGCTCAGTGCAGAGTGGCCAAAAGCAAGTTGTATTGGGAAAAAGAGAAAAAGAGAGGAGAGAAAGAAGGAAAGAAAAGAGAAAGAGAAAAAAAAAAGGGGAAGAAAAAGAAAAAAAAAACGAAAAAAAAAAAAAGAAGAAAAAGAGAAAGAAAAAGAAAGGAGAAAAAAAGGGGGTGGGGGAAGGAAACAAATCAAAAAGCAAAACAAAACAAAAACAAAAACAAACAAACAAAAAAAGAACCACCGGGGAGTATCTTCTGATTCTGTGTACTTTAAGTCCCTTGGCTTCTCCTGGAAGTTGTCCGTCTAGCTGGTGTTCTGGGGGAGGGGCCTGTTGTGCTGATTTTCAGGTGTTAGCAGTTGGGGGAGTTGCTGTGCCCCTGCCTGGTGCAGGGCTCGGTGGGGGTTGTTTACCCCGTGAGGCCGCAGGAGGAACAGCCCCAGTGGCGGGGCAGCTCTGGAAACCTGGATTCAGCTCCGGCAGGAACTCCGTCTGCAGGGCCTGGAGGCTCCGGGGCGGGGCCGCTGATCTGCTCAGCTGGGGCAGGAGCGTCCTCGCTGTCCTGGGCCCTCCCGGCCTCTGCCTGTCCCGGGGGAGGCCGGATCCTGGGCTGTGTCCCGGCGCCCTGTGCTCCGGAGCCTGCGCTGTTGGATTCGCGCTCCCGGGCCGCGCAGCCCCCTCCGTGGAGCCGCCGCCCGAGCCCCTCCGAGCTGCTCCTGGAACCGCGCAGGCCCCTCCGCACGGAGCCTCTTCCTCTGCCCGAGCCCCTCCGAGCTGCTCCCGGGGCCGCGCAGCCCCCTCCGCGGAGCCGCCGCCCGAGCCCCTTCAGCTGCTCCGGGTCCCGCCGGGTCCCGCCGTGCGCGCTGCAGCCCTTAGGGAGCTCGGCGCACTCTCCTGGGCGCGCAGTTGCTGTTACTGTCCCCGGGAGCCCGAGGGCATCCCCGCCCTCCTGGGTCCTGCTCCAACTCCCCGCGAGCCCCTTTCCCCCGGGAAGGTCGGTGCAGCTCCTGCTCCTCCGGGACGGGGCTCTCCTGTCCTGGGGACACTCGCCCCGGCCTCAGCCCGGCTCCTCGCGGGGCCCCTCCCCCTTGGAGGCCTTTGTTCCTTTATGTCTTTTTCCCCGTCTTCCTACCTTGATAGAAGCGCGAACTCTTCTCACTGTAGCATTCCACCTGGTCTCTCTTTAAATCTCAGGCCGAATTCATAGATTTTCAGGATAATTTGAAGGTTTTCTAGGTAGTTTGGTGGAGACAGGTGATTTGGAGACCCTACTCTTCCGCCATCTTGCTCCTCCCAGACACTTGGTTTTCACTCCGCTACTGTCCTGCATACAATGAAATTCTTGGAAGTGGAACATACAGGCAGTCAGGATGGGGGAGGTACAGACCATAAGCTCAAATCTCAGAAGTGTGTATGCTTTGCAGGCTGATGTCTGCTAGACACTTATCGAGGTGAGGTATACCCGAACTACACTCTAATTTAACAAGGACGTTGGCAATCGCTGTATTGAACTCAGATACACGTGAGTACCATCCTGACACTTCCACTTGCATTTCTCCAACCTCTCCCAGCACCTAAGATAAGGACGTTAGCAGCTACGACTATGGGCAGGCAGGATGCGGGAGGGTCCTGCCCTGAGCTCAGCTTTCAAAAGGAGACCTGCCTCGAAGCCAGCTTTCTACTAACTGCATTCTGATGGCCATGAAACGTGGCAGCATTGTAATTCAGGATGTTCCATGAATACCGCTTTACTGCACCTGGAGACACAACCTTGAAGCCTGCAGCTTGCCCCTTGCGTCCCATGAGCTTCTGACAAACATGTCTAGTGAGGATGTTTATAAGTGTATCTGCAGGCAGTGTGGAACTGGGAAGGACCACGTTTCAGCTCATCTCCGAGAGGGAAGTTCCCCCGAGTGAGCTTTCAGGGAGGTACTCAGGTTTGGAAGTTAGTATGTAGCTCCCATCTGAGGGAGGAATTCCTCAGAAGTTGCTGTATTGAAAAGAAAGACAGAAAGAAAGAAAGAAAGAAAGAAAGAAAGAAAGAAAGAAAGAAAGAAAGAAAGAAAGAAAGAAAGAAAGAAAGAAGGGAGGGAGGGAGGGAGGGAAGGAAGGAAGGAAGGAAGGAAGAAAGAAAGAAAGAAAGAAAGAAAGAAAGAAAGAAAGAAAGAAAGAAAGAAAGAAAGAAAGAAAGAAAGAAAGAAAGAAAGAAAGAAGGAAAGAAGGAAAGAATGAGTGGCACCTGTGTGGCTCTGTCAGTTAAGCTTCTGCCTTAGGCTCAGATCATGATCCAGGTCCCAAGGCAGGCTCCCTGTTCAACAGGGAACCTGCTTCTCCCTCTCCCTCTTCCCCTCTCGCTCATGCTTTATCTCTACTCTCTCTCTCAAATAAATAAAAAACATCTTTGAAAAAGAAACAAACAAATCCACAAGGAAGAGAAATTGCCCATGTAGAATAATTTCAAACAATTTGAAGATATTCCACCCTCAAGTTCATGAGCATAGCTTCCCACTCTTAAGTGTGGAATACACATAGTAACTTCCTTCTACAAAATATCATATGAAAACCTTAAAATAATAATGATAATATAATAATAATAATTAATAATAATAATGAAGAATCAGTTTACTACTGAGAAAGCTGACAAACACTACCTCAGCAAGATGATCAGATCGATACCAAGACTGATAAATCATGTTGATAGTATCTATCCTTTATATGATATAATGAAAACGGCAGTATATCTCTGTATATAATCCACAAAAACAGTTCAGTCATGAGATAAACAACAGACATGTCCCAACTGAGGGTAATTTTACAAAATACTCTACTTCTCAAAGTGTTCCAGTTCAACAACAAGGAAAGGCTGAAAGACTGTCACAATCCAGATGAGCCTAAGGAAACAGGAGGACAAATGGAATGTGATATGAGGATTGGTAACTTAGCAAAAACTAAGGAAATCTGAATAAACTATGGTCTTTGTTTTTTTTCTTTCCGTGTTTGTTTAATGCAAATTTTTAAATATTGATTCATTAGCTCATATTTGTACCGTACTAATATATCAATAATTGGAGAAATTGAGTGCAAGTGTATGCGAATGCTCTGTACTATCTTCTCAATTTCCCTATAAATCTTTGTTTTTTCCTAATAAATAAGATTTATTTTGAAAATTGACTTAAATGAATCAGGCTCCAGGTGTGAAGACATTTTAAGAATTGTTGAATTAACTTTTGCCTTATTCTTAAAGAGTTCCTTTGATGGAAACAAAGTAAGAATTTTAGATCAGAAGGAAAGAACAACACTTAAGAACACGTATAATGCCTCCTCAACCTGAAAAGCAGGAAAGGATAATAAATAGCAAAAATCAGATAAAAATACTTCTAGTATAATAGACACCATATTGCAAGTGCATTTAAAATTAGCAATGCATAACATTTATTTCCTTGACATTTGTCTTCCAAAGAGTTCAAAGTGTTTCAGTGTCAGTTGAAACAGGGGAAGAATCTCAGGGAAGGATCCTTCACATAAATAATAGGACCATTGGTAATAATGTCTCTCAGTTCTTTCCAAATCCATAAAGATGCATTTCCTGATTAGTGACTGAGCTGTGAAGAAAGAGATGAGAAACCCTCATCCCTCTGAATTACTTGTGTCAGAATATTTTAACCATAGTACCACGGATAGTAAATTATCCTTATTAACAGGAAATATGTCTCAGATTGGAATCTGAGCAATCAGATGGGCAGAGAAAAAATGCTTTGACTCGCTCTTCATCTTTTAAAGACAAAGGAGAGCTTTTTTATGTACAAAGTCTGTTGTCAAGATAGCCTTATGGAATAAGAGTCTACAGCATTGAATCCCGCTGCACAGCTGGGAAGCCCGTGCCCCAGGTCTTCCTGATCCGAAATCCCTGGGCCTGTCCCCCAACACAGGCTGCCACTCTGAGGTCATTTTCAATTGCTCTCTTAGGAGCTCTGGGGAAGGGGGAAGGAGCTAGATAGGATGGGATGGGAAGCGTGGAGGCCAAGAAAATTAAGGCCATTCCAATTTAAATGCAGTGTTAGCACAAGTCCACCCATCCCAGGTCCCTGTGAAGAAGAGCTGAAATTTACATTATTCAGTTACCGGAAAAAGCAAAAGTTTACAGCTTAATGTCCTAGAAAGCCCCACAATAGAATGAATCTGAGCCCATGCCAAGGGCTGGAAGCGCCTATTAGAATGAGAGCAGAGTTCAATACCCTTGAAGGCCCCATATCAAAATGTAAACAGAACTTGAGGAATTGCTCCAGCCCTTCTGGAGGACCCCGAGACAAGCCCTTAAAACTAAGCTAAAACCCACCTCAGGGTCCAAGTCCCTGCTCCGCAGTGTTGGGTGTACTTGGGACGCAAGCTCGAGTTTGGAAATCAACCCTTGTGTGTTTGCATTGGTGTCAGCCCCTTAGTGGTTTCTCGGATTCGCAATCTTGGGCACAACACCCCCATGTCCCCTCCCACCTTGGCTGAACCGCTATCCCCTCCCACCCAGGGTGACACTCAGTCACCTCCCTGCCTACAACAGCTGGGCACAGGCCGTCACACAGGTCCCATGGGCACGGTGGGCACTCCCGCCGTCCCTGGCCTCCCAGAGGAAGGAAGGAGGTTTTGGCAGTACCCACTCCCATGGTGGCCCCAGGGCTCCCTGCCCAGGACAGACAGGTTAGGGTCTGTGTCCCTGACGCCAGCTCCTCCTCCCCAGTTTTCCCGTAGGAAATGAATGAGGAGGCCCTGGTCTCCTCTAGGGACATCACGCTGGGGGACCTGGACATCAACAGGATGTTCAGCAGTCACGTCATGTTTTGGGACTACTATGGGGTAGGCTGAGGCTGAGGGGCCAGGGGCATCGGGACCCGGGAGGACCGGGGGCTTCTGGGTAGGGAACATGGGGCTTCAGAGCCTGGGAGAAAAACAGCAGCCAACAACACACGGCTGCATGGTAGGTTGTTGGGGATGAACACCGTGCCCCCACCCTCGGGGTCTCAGGGATGAGGAGGCCACTAGGACAAGGCCTCCAGGGATTGTCATGTTAGCTGAACCCCAAAGGGGTTACGGACGGCACCCTGAAAACCAGGTGCCTGGGTGGGGGCCATGGGGGGCATTAAGGGGACCTGGGGGCAGGTTGTATGGCTGTGACTGGAGGAGAACACACATTGATCCGATGAGGGTCGGAAGGGTCAGAGTGACACCCACCCACAGTGCTTTATATATTTCTAAATTCTATGCATTTAATTTGAGACAATTTGCAATTTGTAAACATACATAGTATGATGACCCCCAGATAATGTGCCCGGTCCAGCCAGAGCCCTGCACTGACCACATAGGACCTCTGGGGCAGATGTCACAACAAACCCCAGACTGTGGTCGCCTTTATCTGTAGATGTCTCGGTGTGCATCTTAAAGAAAGGGGATGCCCTGTGTCCACAGGCCCTCCACGCCATCCCCCTCATTCCCTACCCATACACTATCCCCCTACATCATTATCCCTCATGGCATCCCCCCTACACCATCCCCCTCACACCCACACACCCCCACACAAACCCCACCCACACTATACCCCAACACCATCCCCCCACACCATCCCCCTCAATCCACCACCATCATACCCCTGCCCCCACATCATCCACTCACACACCATCACCCCCCAGCAAGGACCCAGTGCAGCTGCACCCTGTGGGACATGCTCAGCCTCCCCGGGGTTCTCTGGACAGCCTGCTACCATCAGAAGCCCAGTGTCCCATAGAGTGTCCAGGGGTTGCAGGGAGGAGGAAAGACAGGGACCCCCCGACAGGGTGGGTGCAGGTGGGTAGAGCAGAGGAAGCACTGTGCCCTGCCTCCTCCCACTCTTCCTCCTGGAGGGTGGCACATCCTGCACAGGACACCAGCCCCTAACCCAGAGGGACCTGGGCTGACTTGGGCCCAGGCTCTTTGGGGGCTGGGTTGATTTGAGCCCCCACCAGTCCCAACTCAAAGACTAATGGAATCAGGCCCCCATGGCCCTGGCCAACCCTGGATTCTGGCCCCGGGCTGAGCGAGCCCTCTCACAGCTTGATGTGGCCTCCTGGGCCCTGGGCATGCCCCACAAATCCAGGTCGCTGATCTAGGGCAGCCCTGGGGATCCCAGGACACACCAGTGTGGGGAGAGGAGGGGTAAGCCCGTGGGCCACACCCGCACCCACACCAGGAGGCAGGCTCCTCCAGGTTCTGTGGCCCCAGAGAGCCCAGGCCAGGGTCCAGCTGCCCTGCGGGGACCCAGAGCAGTAGCCCATGAGCTGCAGGTCCAGGTCAGCTCTGCTGTCCTCAGAACCGTCAATCAGGCTGAAACCTCAGGACACTCACCCCCAACTGGAGTCCACACATGCTCCCAGGTGGGGGACTCCAGTACCCGCCCCCCCAACCCATGTGATTCTTGCCCCCCCTTAAAGGACAGAAAGGTCTCCTTCTCCAGGGGAAGGCACGAACTCATGGCTCTGAGCCCTTTGCTGTAGAAAGTCAATAAACTGTTGTGGTGTGAAAATGCAGAGCCAGCCCATTTTTGTGTCTCCCAGAACTATGTGCTTGGGTTGTGGAGAGACCCCTACAGAGGAGGAGGGGGCACCGCCTAGGCCCCAACCAGCCCCTGCAGGGGCGCCACCAGGCACACACAGCTGACGTCCCCACATGCCTTCCAGGGCAGCCAGACCCCCTGCTGGACATGGGAATGTGGCCGAGCCAGAACTTCCAGCTCAGGTGACCCTCCAGCTGAAAGTTCCTGCACGAGTGAGCCCCGACGTGGCCAGGAGAGCCCAGCTAGCCGCCCAGCGCCAGCACCAGAAATGATGTTCTGCCAACCATTTCGGGGTTTTGGGTGACCCAGACAGAGGATCTGATGGCTGCACGGGATAGCTGCATGTGATAGACACACACGCAGCTCAAAACCAACAAAAGTCGGAATCCTCCCAATGTTGTCAAACAGGAGCCAGAAATATAAGCAACAAAAATAATTGATTTTTCAAGCCCCCCAAAAGACATGGATGAACATTAACTGAAAAGTTATACATGAAAATGTAAGGTTGTCCCAAACAGTGATATGTTTTATGCTTTAATTTTGAAAAAAGCTAACCTATACAGATTACATATCTCAATTGTTGCTAATATTTCTATAGAATGTCCAGAAGCATTAATAGTTGAACAAGGGAATTAAAAGCAGTGAACCTAGGGAATCCTAGGTGGCTTAGTGCCCCTTCAATGCAGGACATGATCCTGGAGACCTGGGATCGAGTCCCACTTTGGGCCCCCTGCATGGGGCCTGCTTCTCCCTCTGCCTGTGTCTCTAACTCTCTCTCTCTCAAATAAATAAATAAAAGATTTTTAAAAATACATTGAAATACACTGTACATAGTGCATGCATGATATTATTCATTTGTCGAAACCTGTGCAGTAGCACAACTTAGAGCTGACCTTCATAGAAATGGTAGACTTCAACGAATAAAAGTATCACTCCACTGGTGTCTTCATGACAAATATTCCAGTTTTAATTATTGTTGAAATAATGTGCCAGGGAATAAGGATATAGGGAAATGGTTTATATTACTTGCTGAATTATTCCAACTTAATCTAAGTAATAAAGTATATTAAACAGTAATGATATCAATTTTGATAATGTTTAACAACAAACTAATACTCAAATGCTAGCTTCATAATATCTCATGGAATGAGATCAAATTTGAGTTGCAAATTATTTTCTTTCTACTGTTGTAATAAGCTGAAAACTCGCCAGAAAATTAAAATGTACATGTGAAACAAAAATAACATGCCTTAATATGTTTTTCTGAAGTACGTCACACTGACTAAACTATCATAATGATTAATTTTATTATTTTTTAAAGCAGAAAGAGAAAATATGAGGGGAGGAGGGGCAGAGGGAAAAAGATATTGAGCAGGCTCCATGGCCAACATTGAGCCCATTGTGAGGCTCAATTTCAGGACCTGAAGATCATGACCTGAGTAAAAATCAAGAAATAAACACTTAACTGACAAAACTACCCAGGTGCCACTAGAATAATTAATGTTGAATCAACTCAGTGAAAGAATCTCCATGGTATCTTCAATGGAATCATTTGTATAGTATATACATGGTTATCTCCAAAATACTGGTTTTGCTGGCCTACATACACAAGGATGCTGAAAATTTCACAACTATGTGCCAGCAGATGGGGAGTCAGTCTCTGGGACAAGGCCATTTAAACACAATCCAGTACACCTTTTCCACATCTCTATGTTCTGTGGGGGAGACTCTAAACTTATACCTATGTTTGGCATCAGTAATACTTTTAAGCCTTGTTCCTGTTCCTCCACATGTGGGACTCTCTGCACACTGGAAACTACACTGATACCAGGATCATTGTTTCATCAGTTCTTTCAGGATGAAAGGGATATTTCCCCACTGATACTTCCTTCCTGACCCTCCTTTTGTTCCCAAACCCTTTTGATTAAAGGATCCTGAGAAAGAATCCTCTACATTATCTAGAGGGCTGTCATGTGCAGCCCCAGGTGCTACATTATATGCCCATCTCTGGAGGGATCCAAAGAGGAGGAAGGCTATCTTGACAGAGTTGGAGCAATCTTCATCCAGGTTTCACCCACTACAGTCTAATATTTTGCTTCAGAAAATGCTGCCAAAAGTCAGAAATGGCTTCCCTTGAGGAAAGACTGCCTGCTATCACCAAGCCAGTCATGGTTATGGGACAAGAAACACTCTGTTAGATGAAGAGAAGCACAAGGTTTGTCTTTGGTCTGAGTGTCAGGGTTGGCAGTTGGGTTCCCACCTAGGAGAACAGATGGAAGGAGGTATGTTGCAAGGCCCAGAGACACTCAGTACGTGATAGCAGGATAGTCGTTCATGTTCTGGAAGCCCTATATTTGAATCGGATTATTGACTTATCGTAGAAGGAAACAATTCAGGGTAATTTTTTTAGTTGAATTAATAATAAAATTGAATAATTATCTCAATCATAATTTGAGGATCCTTTTGCAATATGACTTCTGCATTAAATACATACTCTTAAAATTGAACTGGATTGTTCTACAGATGTTGATATTTCACCCATGGAGAGAGAGATGGGCTACTTCATTGAAAACAGCAATTATTTTCCTCAGAATCATACTTCTTGTTACCAGAGATCCTTAATATCTACATCTTAGGTTCCCAGTGGTGCCTTCGGGGACCTAGGCTGCATGTGATTTTTAAAATGAGTGATACCAAGAACGAGGTTTCTAGGGATCCAGAGACAGTTACCCCATTGTTTCCATGTGTGACCAAGGAGTTCAGGGCTGTGGGCTAAACTTAAGAGGAAAAAGAAACAGAGGGGTAAAAGGACAGCAAAGAGACTAAGCAGGCCACATGAGGGTAGCAGGTGAACAATTCCAAGGTTTTAAGTTCAAGAGGGCAGCATCCTCACTCAAGGTCCACCATGGTTGTGTGTACAATGATAGAGATGCAGGTCTGAGACCGGGTGGGTTCTGTTGAGACTAACATAATAAATCAAATATCCCCATACAGTGGGTCAAATATGTTTTTGGTTTTTAAATTTTTTTTTATGATAGTCACAGAGAGAGAGAGAGAGGCAGAGACACAGGCAGAGGGAGAAGCAGACTCCATGCACCGGGAGCCTGATGTGGGATTCGATCCCGGGTCTCCAGGATCGCGCCCTGGGCCAAAGGCAGGCGCCAAACCGCTGCGCCACCCAGGGATCCCTGTTTTTGGTTTTTTTACAATACATACAAGAGTTACATTTGCACTACACTGTAGCCTGTTATGTATGCAGTAGATTTACATCTTGCTTTCTAGACTGACATGAGTGTAGCCTCTCAAGATCCTCCCTGGGCTGGGAATTCTAGAGGCCTATGTGGTCCTGCTCATGTAGCCACAAGCTCACTCTTTCTCTCTCTCTCTCTCTCTCTCTCTCTTTCCAAAGAGCTGGTTTCCTAGGATTGACCACATTGAGGACTGAGGCTCTGGGCCTATGGGTCAGGTTCTGTGCTCCCATGTCATTTTGCTATGCTAGATACTGAGTCATAGTTCTGTTCCCAACATTAGGATCATGGCCCCATGTTGGGTCTTCCCTCCAGCCTGCTAATGGTCTCTGCAATACTTTCAATGCTTGGATCAAAGGCTGGTAGCCCCCCCCCCAATGGGTAGGAGAAAAGGCTTTACCTTTCCCACCCTTCACCTACAGACTGGGGGATTTTTAACAAGATAGATTATTTCTTATTTTTTTATTTATGATAGAGAGAGAGAGAGAGGGAGGCAGAGACACAGGCAGAGGGAGAAGCAGGCTCCACACACCAGGAGCCCGACGTGGGACTCGATCCTGGGTCTCCAGGATCATGCCCTGGGCCAAAGGCAGGCGCTAAACCACTGTGCCACCCAGGGATCCCAAGATAGATTATTTCTAATATCATATTCACCTCTCTTCATGGCCAAAGATGCCATGGGCAGGTGAAGATGCCATGGACAGACAAGGGTGAAGCTCCTTGTCTCCCACGACGCTGAGGACAGAAACAGCAAAGGCTAGTGATATGTTGTGCAGAGTTGGTTTCATTCTCCAAGGAGCATTCAAATCATAAAGGTGCCCCTGGATTTGACAGGATTCATTCATTGATCGTTTTTTTGGTAAGGGAGTGTGTCAACATGCCCTTGACCAAGCCTCTCTGCTTTTTTGATTTTGGAAAGAAACACAAAGGTGTAGGCCAATTCAGAGAAGTGAAATGGGCATGAATCAAGTGACAGGAGTGTTTTCATGGAGGGGTTTGTTGAACAGGGAATAAGTCAATATTCCCAACATAATATCATGGGTACAATGACTGCTTCTTGAAGGGACAGGGCGGTTCAGAGGCTGCTTGCTGGCCTCCCTTATGAAATCTGGGAGAGAAAAATCATCCTAAAATATGGATCCTTTCCTCCCTTCCTGGGAAACAGATCCTGGTCCCTGGAGGAATGCAGTGGTGAGGACAGAGTGGTACTCCAGGTTCAGGGACACAACCCCAGGAGCAATGATCCAAGTTCTCTCATCACCTGTGACTCCATTATCTCTTTATGAAGGCCATCCTGTCTCTGTCAATGCCCCAGTGTACACAGAAGTCTATCTTACAAATCCTGAGGATTAGGACACAGGCCTCAGTCATATGCATGACACTTTCATCTGCCCTCTAGCTTTTCTTTTTTCTATTTCTTGTTTAGCCTTAAGTTACCTCTGTGCCTCTACCCCATCTATATTTGGATGATTATCATTCTGGGGACACCTGAGTGGCTCAGCAGTAGAGCATCTTCCTTCATCTCAGGGTGTGATCTTAGGAGCTGTGATCCAGTCCAACATTGGGCACCTTGCATGGAGCATACTTCTCCATCTGCCTGTATCTCTGCCTCTCTCTGTGTGTCTCTTATGGATGATTATCATTCTGGAAACACGGTACCAACCTGATGCTTTCTCCCTTGCATCTCCCTTTTCTATAGTATACCTGAAGTTGATCATGTCACTTAATCAACTGGTGTCACCCTGACTCCTGACCTGGGTTTGGACCACTGAATGTCACTGATCATCCATGAGTGGTGTGCAGAGGGCAGGGTTGGGAGTCCGATGGCAGGGCATCCATTGTGATGGTTTGGGCTCTTTTGTCTGCTGGTGGTTTATTGCCAAGGGAGAAGAATCGGGGACTATTTCAGGGACAATTCATGTGATCAATTTTGTCAAGGTTTACTGGTTACCTTCTGGACTGCTTACCCGAGATACTATTCTGAATTACTGTAAGGAAGAAAGCCTAGAGAATCAGTTGGTTTCCTTGGTGGGTTACTGATGAGTGTTCAATTTTATCTGTGTCCAGGCTGTGTCCAGACTGCCCATTTGTGTCTTCTATTCGCAGTCCCCATTATGGTCCTTGTCTCACCTGGGAGAGGTTGAACCACTCAGAAAACAGATCCCACATGTGCTGCTGCATATGCTCTAGTCATCTTCATATTCAGCTGAATTGGAAGATTTTGTTGACATTCATGTCACACTAGATTATCTCTATAGAACCCGTTAAGGCTCCAGATAGAATGCATTGGACCAGGGCTATGACTACTATGAAAACAAACAAACAAACAAAGAACAAGTTAAGGTACCTAAAAAAAAGTACCTCAATTGAGGAACCCCATTTGCCCAAGCCAGATAAAAAGAACAAATCCTGGAAGCCATAAGAATCAAACTGAAAGCTAGACAGATTCTTCCATTATGCACTTCACAGCTTGTTCAGCCTTCTTGACTTTATTGGTCCAAGTACAGAAGTTGTTAACAATGACACTGATGTCCCCACATCCAGCCAACAGGAAATCTAGGGTATGTGACCATCCACCACTCTTCATCCTAATAGGATTTGACTGATTGGTATTCCATCTGGGACGTGACCAGTAACATTTGCCAAAATGACAGGTTGCTGTTTTTCTCGGCATCCTGATTTCTGCAATTTCCACCCATGGAACAATTTCCTAATCTTTCGCATGAATAGTAATTTCTCTGAGTCCTGTGTCTGAACAAACAAAAGTGGTCTCATATGGAAATTCACTAATAAGTTGGAAATTCCAGCCTTGGTGATTCATTTCATTGGATGAAATCCACATTTTCCAGAGGGATTTACCATGAACTTCCGTGATGCATGGCATAGGCAGAAAAACAGGTAGTCATGGCACCTGCATGGCTATGTTCTGACCTAACAATGATTATAAATAGTATAGCAAGTATGAAAAGAAGAAAAGGGTCATTCTGGCTGTAAGGCCACAAGGGGTCTGTGGAAAGTGAGAAGAATTATTTTAACTGAGCTAATATAAAATAGAAATGAATTAGATGATAATCTTGTCCCATTATCTTGGGTGGAAGCTGCCCATTATCTATCATCGTTTGCCTGTGGTGAAAGTCTTGGGTCCATACCTTTTTCCAATAACTGACTTCTTCCAGGAGATGTCTGAGGAGTCAGTTTAAGTAGCTTTCTTATTCTGTCCAATTCTGAATTTTTTTAAGTTGGTTAAAGTTTGAACCTCCTAGAGTTTAATTTGCTCTTTTTACATAGACCTGATAAGGTCCGTTTCAGCGGTGCTTCACGGCATTTTTTCACATTTGTCTTCCTTCATAAAAATCTCCAGTTGAAGAGCAGGACAAGGCTAATAGGAAAATTTGAGGAAACATTGCCTTACATTGGTGGTGATTACTTAGGGATGTTACCATCTCTCCATGTAGTAAAGTAGTGAGCTCTAATCTGGGTGCTGAAATTCCTAGACTCATGGATCCTCCAGCTCCTAATTTACAGTGAAAGAACCTGTATTACTGAAGGAAATGGAATGGATAACCATCCTTGCTAGTGTCTACTTACATCCAGGGAACTCACAGGATTCTGAATGTTTTTCCTCTTTAAATGGAGAGATGAAAATATTTCCCCTCTTTAAATAGGTTATAGTCTAAATAATGAACAATTCCATTCCTTAATCTTTTTGACATAATCCCGCCCACCCTCAGTCTAAAAATAACATGTGTAATCCATCTGCTCCCAAGACCCTCTCCATTGATTCCCACCTCATTGTAGTTCTTTACCTAAGTATTCTTCATCTTCAGTAATTGTGTTCTCGATATCCAATCCTTAGAGACACAAGCTTGGAGAGGAGATGATTATAGAGTGGGGCCCCATGTTCCTGCTACTCCAGCTGAGGCCACGTTGTGAATCACTGTCAACACCTGTTCTTCCTTGAGATCCTCAGACCTTACCTGGGCTTTGGGAGTTAGAGTCCTTCAACTAGACATTGACCACAGTTGCAAACCTTCCTTAAGAGAAAATACCCCCTTCTCCTGGCATTTCATTTCCAAAAGATCACGAAGGCTGTCACTTGGACACTGATCCACCTGGGATTCGCCTGTGATGGGTGATGGACACACACTAGGTTAGAGGGTGTCTGTGAGCAGCCCCTGTGTCAGACTCAGAACAGCTGCCCAGGAGAGCCATCGATGATGATGGACATGATCTGTGATTTAAATATAATCTACTGGGTACCAGGAATGTGGATGTATGATGAAGGATCGAATGTGTAACTTCACTGACTTAAAGTAATGTGAACATATGCAGGCACGTCTGGCTATTACCTACCTCCTTGGAAAGCTCAGGTCTAGGATCAAAAATGAGGAAGCTGTTACCAGCCTTCCCTGGGGATTTCTGCAGTGGATTTTGCTGGCCTGATATGAGTGTTCATTTCCATTTGTCTGTGGGTTCCTATCCAGAGGGATGCACTATGTGAGGTCCTGGCAACACTCAGAAAGGAAGGTTCACATTTGCATACTAGAGGAATCCCAACTGGGGCTACTTCTAGGCAGAGGAGAAGACTATGATCCTACCTGTGCTGGTTGTATTCAGATAAATGAGGCAGAGAGTGGACACATTTCCTCTTCAGGAGGTCTCCCTTTCCTTCGGATGTAGGCTACAGCCTGGGTAGAAACATAGTTTAGTGTGGGACCCAACACCCCAGAGAAGCTGAGCAGGGAATTTTTCCAACCTACACCTGGATCCCTGCCTAGGGTTTGAAAAAAGGGCTGCTCAGAGCTAAAAAGTGTGAGGACAAGAAATGAGGAAGTTTTGCTGATGACTTTGCAGTGAGTCTCAGAATCAGTGTTCCTGTCACCTTGAGTATGAGAATACAGATAGAGTTTGGACCTGAGTAATCTGTGACCATTTCAGGGAAACCATCAAATGCTGTCCTGTGGACCATAAAGGGGAGTGGCACAGAGCACCTTGACTCTGGAATTGGCCTCCATCCCTCGGCTGATCTCACTCAGCACTGGAGTCCTTAACCCTCCACTTCCTCTTACCTCCATGGACACAAACTCCTTACCTGAATGCTATATGATTTTTTTTTAAAACATGAACATGGGGAGGTGGGGCAAGATGGCAGAAGAGTACAGTTGCCAAGTCAGCTGTCCCACCAAATTATCTAGATAAATTTCAAATCATCCTGAAAACCTATAAATTCGGCCTGAGATTTAAAGAGAGAACAGCTGGATTGCTACAGTGAGAAGAGTTTACGCTTCTATCAAGGTAGGAAGATGAGAGGAAAAAAGAAATAAAAAAACTAAAGGTATCCAAGGGGAGGGGCCCCATAAGGAACTGGGCTAAGGCCACATGGCCAGTGCCCCCAGGACAGGAAAGCCCCATCCAAGAGGAGCAGGAGCTTCACCAAACTTCCGGGACAGAAAGGAGCTCACAGGAAGTTGGAGCAGAATCCCAGGAGGGGTGGGGATGCCATCAGGCTCCCAGGGACACTAACAGAGCAACTGCACCTGGGGGAGAGCCCGCCAACCCTGGGGCTAAGCTCCCTAAAGGGCTGCAGCCTGCACCTTGCTGGGCCCCTGAAGAGCTCAGGGGCAGCTCTGGCAGAAGCTCTGCACAGGCAGAACTGCGTGACTGGGAATGCAAGTCCAGGAGCCCAGGGCCTGGGGGACACAGCCCAAGATCCGGTGCTCCCCCTGGGACAGGCAGAGGCTGGGAGGGCACAGGACAGCAAGGACCTTCCTGCCACTGTGCAGTGCTGAGGTGTGCAGATCAGCGGCCCCACACTCATAGCATCCAGGCCCCTAGAGACTGAGAGCTCTGATAGTTACAGCAGGAGCTGACTCCAGGGCTAAAAAACTGGCTGCCACTCTTGTTGATCCTGTTGGGGTCTCACAGGATAATCAACCCCCACTGTGCATCACCATGGCCTCACAGGATAAACAGATTAAACAACATTCACTGAGCCTTGCACCAGGAAGAGGCTGAGTAACTCCCCAAGTGCTCACACCTGAGGATGTCCGCATCAGGACACTCCCCCAGAAGACCAGCTAGACGACAGGAGAAAAACAAATTATTGACCAAGCAACATGGAAAGTTCCAGGGTATGTCGAGGGATTTACAGTATATAGAATCAGAGGATATTCCCCCTTGTTTACTGATTTCTGTTTGCTTCCCCCCTTTTTTACTTTTCTTTTTTTAAGGTATTTATTTATGAGACATACAGAGAGGGAGAGAGAAATAGAGAGAGAGAGAGAGAGAGAGAGGCAGAGATACAGGCAGAGGGAGCAGCAGGCTCCATGCAGGGAGGCTAATGTGGGACACGATCCCAGGTCTCCAGGATCACACCCTGGGCCAAAGGCAGGCACTAAACCACTGAGCCACCAGAGCAGCCATTTTTTTCTTTACTTCTCTTTTTTCCTTCTTCTTTTTTTTCTTTTTCTTTTGTTTCTCTTCTCTCTATTTCTCCTTTTCCCAATACAACCTGTTTTTGGCCACTCTGCACTGAGCAAAATACTAGAAGGAAAAAACCACCTCAAAAGAAAGAATCAGAAACAGTTCTTTCTCCCACAGAATTACAAAATTTGGATTACAATTGAATGTCAGAAAGCCAATTCAGAAGCACAATTATAAAGCTACTGGTGGCTCTAAAAAAAGCATAAAGGACTCAAGAGAATCATGACTGCAGAATTTAGATCTAATCAGGCAGAAGTTAAAAATCAATTAAATGAGATGCAATCCAAACTAGAGGTCCTAATGACCAGAATTAACGAGGTGGAAGAAGGAATGAGTGACATAGAAGACAAGTTGATGGCAAAGAGGGAAACTGAGTAAGAAAGAGACAAACAATTAAAAGATCATGAGTATAGATTAAGGGAAATAAATGACAGCCTGAGGAAGAAAAATCTACCTATAATTTGGGTTCCCAAGGGACAGAGGTCCAGAATATATATATTTGAACAAATCACAGCTGAAAACTTTCCTAATCTGGGAAGGAAAACAGCCATTCAGATCCAGGAAATAGAGAGATCCCCTCCTAAAATCAATATAAACCACTTAACACCTTGACATTTAGTAGTGAAGCTTGCAAATTCAAAGATAAAGAGAAGATCCTTAAAGGAGCAAGAGATGAGAAACATCTAACTTTTATGGGGAGAAATATTAGATTAACAGCCGATCTCTCCACAGAGATCTGGAATGCCAGAAATGGCTGGCAGGATATATTGAGAATCCTCAATGAGAAGAGCATGCAGCCAAGAGTACTTTACCAGCAAGGCTCTCATTCAGAATAGGGGAGAGATAAAGAGCTTCCAGGATAAGCAGGAACTGAAAGAATATGTGACCTCCCAACCAGCTCTGCAAGAAATTTTAAGGGGGACTCTTAAAATTCCTCTTTAAGAGGAACTCCAATGGAACAATCCACAAAAACAGGGGCTAAATAGGTATCATGATGACACTAAACTCATATCTTTCAATAGTAACTCTGAACATGAATGGGCTTAATGAAAGCATCAAAAGGTGCAGGGTTTCAGACTGGATAAAAAAGCAGGACCCATCTATTTTCTATCTACAAGAGACTCATTTTAGACATAAGGACACCTACAGATTGAAAATTAAGGGTTGGAGAACCATTTACCATTCAAATGATCCTCTAAATAAAGCAGGGGTAGACATCCTTATATCAAATAAGCTAAAGTTTATCCCAAAGTCTGTATTGAGAGTTGAAGAGGGACACTATGCCATACTTAAAGGATCTATCCCAGAAGAGAACTTAACAATCATCAATATATATGCCCTGAATGTGGGAGCTGTCAAGTATATCAATCAATTAATAACCAACGTTAAAACATACTTAGATAATAATACACTTCTACTTGGTGACTTCGATGTAGCACTTTCTACAATTGAGAGGTTTTCTAAGCACAACATCTCCAAAGAAACAAGAGCCTTAACTGATACACTGTACCAGCTGGATTTCACAGATATTTACAGAACCTTACATCCAAAGGCAATTGAATAGAACTTCTTCTCAAGTGTACAAGGAACTTTCTCCAGAACAGACCACATATTGGGTCACAAATCAGGTCTGAATGGATACCAAAAGAATGCGATTGTCCCCTGCTTATTTTCAGAACATAATGCTTTGAAATTAGAACTAAGTCACAGAAGAAGTTGGAAGGATTTCAAACATGTGGAGGTTAAGGACCATCCTACTAAATGAAGAAAAGGTCAACCAGGAAATTAGGGAAAAATTAAAAAGATTCATGGCTCCTTCCATTAGTTTAGCTACTGTGCATATTGCTGCTATAAACATCAGGATTTTATGCATCCCTTGCCATCAGGAAAATACAAATCAAAACCACAAGAGATACAAACTAACACCATAAGAATGGGGAAAATAAGGCAGGAAACAAAAAATGTTGGAGATGATGTGGAGAAAGGAAAACTCCTTGAACTTTTGCTGGGAATGTAAACTGGTGTAGCAACTCTGGAAAACTGTGTGGAGGTTCCTCAATTAGTTAAAAATAGATCTTCCCTATGACCCAGCAATTGCACTTCTGGGAGTTACCCCAAAGATCCAGATGAAGTGAAACCCTGGGACACCTGCACCCCTATGTTCATAGCAGCAATGTCCACTGTAGCCAAATTGTGGAAGGAGCCTTGATGTCCACCAAAAGGTGAATGGATAAAAAAAAAAAAAGATGTGGTTTATGTATACAATGGAATATTACTCAGCCACTAGAAATGACAAATACCCACGACTTGCTTCGAAGTGGATGGAACTGGAGGGTATTATGCTGAATGAAATAAGTCAATCAGAGAAGGACAAACATTATATGGTCTCATTCATTTGGGGAATATAAAAATAGTGACAGGGAATAAAGGGGAAAGGAGAAAAAAATGAGTAGGAAATATCAGACAGGGATGCAGAACATGAGAGACTCCTGACTAGGAAACAAACTAGGGGTGGGGGAAGAGGTGGTGGGTGGGGCGTGGGGCTGACTGGGTGATGGGCACTTAGAGAGGCACTTGATGGGATGAGCGCGGGGTGTTATTCTATATGTTGTCCAATTGAACACCAATAAAAATAATTTTACAAAAAAACTAAAAACAAAAAAATAATTAAATAAAATATAAATAAAAGATTCATGGAAACTAATGAGAATGACGATACAACCATTCAAACTCTTGGGGATACAGTGAAAGCAGTCCTGAAGGGATAATACATTGCAATACTAGCATCCATCCAAAAACCGGAAAGGACTCAAATACAAAAGCTAACATGCCCCAAAGAGCTGTAGCAAAAACAGCAAATAGATTCTACACCAAACAGAAGATACTTAATAAAGATTTGAGCAGAATTCAATGAAATTATGACCAGAATAACTGTGGAACAGATCAACAAAACCAGGGCTTGGTTCTTTGAAAGAATTAATAAGATAGATAAACCATTAGCCAGCCTTATTAAAAAGAAGAGAGAAAAGACTCAAATTAATAAAATCATGAAAGATAAAGGAGAGAACCCTACCAAAACGAAGATAATACAAACTATTCTAAAAAACATATTATGAGCAGCTATACGCCAATAAATTAGGTAATCTAGAAGAAATGGACGCATTTCTGGAAAACCGCAAACTACTAAAACTGGAACAAGAAGAAATAGAAAACCTGAACAGGCCAATAACCAGGGAAGAAATTGAAGCAGTCATCAAAAACCTTCCAAGACACAAAATTCCTGGGCCCGATGGCTTCCCTGGGTAATTCTATCAAACGTTTAAAGAAGAAACCATACCTATTCTATTAAAGCTCTTGGGAAAAATAGAAAGAAATTGAATACTTCCAAACACATTCTGAGGCCAGCATCACCTTAATTCCAAAAATCAGACAAAGACCCCACCAAAAAAGAGAATTATAGACCAATATCTCTGATGAACATGGATGCAAAAATTCTCAACAAGATACTAGCCCATAGGATCCAACAATACATTAAGAAGATTATTCACCATGACCAAGTGGGATTTATCCCCGGGATGCAAGGCTGGTCCAACCCTTGTAAAATAATCAATGTGATTCATCATATCAGCGAGAGAAAAAAACAAGAACCGTAGGATCCTCTCAATAGATGCAGAGAAAGCATTTGACAAAATACAGCAGTCATTCCTGATCAAAACTCTTCAGAGGGTAGGGATAGAGGGAACATTCCTTAGCATCTTAAAAGGAATCCACAAAAAGCCCACAGGAAACATCATTCTCAATGGGGAAACACAGGGAGACTTTCCCTAAGATCAGGAACAAGACAGGGATGTCCCCTTTCTCCACATCCTCGTCAACGTTTGTTGTTTCCTACCTTATTTTCCCCATTCTTAAGGTGTAAGGTGGTATCTCATTGTGCTTTTGATTTGTATTTCCCTGATGGCAAGTGATTTGGAGCATTTTCTCATATGCTTGTTAGCCATGTCTATGTCTTCCTCTGTGAGATTTCTGTTCATGTCTTTTGCCCATTTCATGATTGGATTGTTTCTTTGCTGTTGAGTTTAATAAGTTCTTTATAGATCTTGGATACTAGCCCTTTATCTGACATGTCATCGACAAATATATTCTCCCATTCTGTAGGTTGTCTTTTAGTGTTGTGGACTTTTTTTTTTTTCTGTGCAAATGCTTCTTATTTTGATGAAGTCCCAAAAGTTCATTTTTTATTTTGTTTCTCCTGCCTTCATGGATGTAACTTGCAAGAAGTTACTGTGGCCAAGTTCAAAAAGGGTGTTGCCTGTGTTCTCCTCTAGGATTTTGATGGAATCTTGTCTCACATTTAGATCTTTCATCCATTTTGAGTTTATCTTTGTGTATGGTGTAAGAGAATGTTCTAGTTTCATTCTTCTACATGTGGATGTCCAATTATGCCAGCACCATTTACTGAAGAGACTTTTTTCCAGTGAATAGGGTTCCTCCTTTGTCTAATATTAGTTGACCATAAAGTTGAGGGTCCACTTCTGAATTCTCTATTCTGTTCCATTGATCTATGTGTCTGTTTTTGTGTCAGTATCACACTGTCTTGATGACCATAGCTTTGTAGTACAACCAGAAATCTGGAATTGTGATGCCCCAGCTCTGGTTTTCCTTTTTAATATTCCTGTGGCTATTTGGGGTCTTTTCTAATTCCACACAAATGTGAAGATAATTTTTTTCCAACTCTCTGAAGAAAGTCCATGGTATTTTGATAGGGATTGCATTAAACGTGTAAATTGCCCTGTGTAACATTGACATTTTCACATATTACTTCTTCCAATCCATGAGCATGGAATACTTTTCCATCTCTTTGTGTCTTCCTCAATTTCTTTCAGAAGTATTCTGTAGTTTTTAGGGTAGAGATCCTGTACCTCTTTGGTTAGGTTGATTCCCAGGTATCTTAAGCTTTTGGGTGCAATTGTAAATCGCATTGACTCCTTAATTTCTCTTTTCAGCCTCATTGTTAGTGTATAGAAATGCCCCTGACTTCTGGGCATTGATTTTGAATCCTGCCACATTGCCAAATTGTTCTATGAGTTCTCAAAATCTTGGGGTGGAGTCTGTTGGGTTTTCTATGTAGAGTATAATGTCATCTGCAAAGAGGGAGAGTTTGACTTCTTTTTTGCCAATTTGAATGCCTTTTATTTTTTAATTTTTTATTTATTTATGATAGTCACAGAGAAAGAGAGAGAGAGAGAGAGAGAGGCAGAGACACAGGCAGTGGGAGAAGCAGGCTCCATGCACCAGGAGCCTGACATGGGATTCAATCCCGGGTCTCCAGGATCACGCCCTGGGCCAAAGGTAGATGCTAAACCACTGCACTACCCAGGTATCCCTTTTTTGTTGTCTGATTACTGGGACTTGTAGTACTATGTTGAATAGTGGACAAGAAATGAGTGGGAAGTATCAGCAAGTGAGACAGAACATGAAACTCCTAACTCTGGGAATGATCAAGGGGTCATAGAAAGGGAGGTTTGTGTGGGGTAGGGTGACTGAGTGACAGGAACTGAGAGTGGCCCTTGATGGGATGAGCACTGGGTGTTATTTTATATGTTGGCAAATTAAACACCATTAAAAATAAATTAACAATAAAACATGAACATGGGTCTCCACCTGGAAGACTGGTTTTCTGGTGGTTAATTTTTTGAAAATTTTTTTGATTTTGTAATATTCACATATAGTATAGCCCCCAGTGCTCATACTGTCAAGTGCCCCCCTCTGTGCCTATTGCCCAGTCACCAAATTTTACCATCCAACTCCCCTTCTACCACCCCCCCTTCATTTCCCAGCGTAGGAGTCTCTCATGCTTTGTCACCCACTGTGATGTCTCCTACTCATTTTTTTGTATTGTTTGGTCTCTACACCTGTGATCCTCATTCCAATGAGAACCAAGAATCAGACTGTTGCTCCTGACTAAAGACAGGAAGAACCTGGTTCCAGAATATGTACCACTTTCACAAGTTTGTGAGTCTACCTGCATGTACAGAAGAGAGGACACCATGAAGCTCAGATCCCATTATGGTGTCTGTCTGCACTGATTATAAAGGTCTCAATGACTTAAGAAAACCAGAAGGAACATCATGTTTGAGATATTGGTGCCCAAATAAATGACAGGATGCCTGGAAGAAGATGCTTCTTTTCCTGAAGGATGTGTCTCTCCAGTCCATTCAGGATGGCGATTCCAACAAATCTGAATCAAGCAGGAGAAACTGTTTTTGAGGCAAAGTACCCTATCGTGCTGTTTATTTCCAGCTTTGATGTTGCCAGCATTAAACATACTCTCAAATAAGGTAATGTTTTGCAAGAGGCAACCACTCAACTCTCTTCCCAGCAGGAAGATTGTTTATTTCACCTCAAATGAACACTGTCAGATTCTCATTGGAATTTTTGTGATAATCAACCATGAAAGTGACATTTGTTCCTCAGTGAAAGATACTCAAGCTCGCCTTGACATCATTAATTTTCACTTTCGCTCTGATCACCTGGAAGAGTGTAATAACCAAAGGATCATAGGGTGCATCTAGAAGGACACAGAGTACCTGTCAGGACATTTCATTGCCACTCAAGAATAACTCAGGTACAGGTGCCTGAGTGTACCTTCAGTTCAGGTGAGGCTCTCTGTGTCCTGAAATCAAGACTAGTGTGGGGCTCCCTGCTCAGTAAAGGGCATGTTTCTCTCCCCCTCTGCACCTCTCACTCTCTTCTGGTCTCTTTATATCAAATACATAAATTAGAGCTTGAAGAAAGAGAAATAGTGATTTGGGAATACTACTCATATCAATGGAGACCTAGTGAATACGAAGGCATTTGGTGATGAAGCATGGGATGATCTGCACTGTTGGGTCACCCATGATCTTAGGACTCTAAAAGGTTCTGTGTAATGGCATTTTTTGTTTTGTTTTGTTTTGGTTTGGTTTTTTTGAAAATGTTTACTGTGTCCCTCGTGTGGATTCATTAAGACATATCTGCTGGAGAATCTACCTCACTCTTTACCTCTTCTTTTCCCTTTCCCTGTATTTCCCTGTCTTTATCTATCTTTCTTTTCTCTCTCTCTCTATCTCTCTCTCTCAATCTCCTCTGTCTTTCTCTGCGTCTCTCTCTCTGTCACATACACAAACTCACAGTCACACTCTCACACACTACATAGAGTCAACAAGTCACCACCGACAAGCCTGTTGCACTCATAACCACTCTACACAGAGAATACATTGGCTTCCTAGGAGTGTAGAAACATGGACCTATTTTCTCACCTGGAAAAGCTGCCTATCTCACACACTCCCAAGCCTCAGGACCATGGAAGCTGGGCATCTTCCCAGAATGAGTACAACAAACATCTGCCTTACTACTTAGAGACTTTCCCAAGCAAGAGACTGGTTCCAGAATACATACCAGTTTGGGTGGTTTCTGAGATGTCCTGCATTTACACAAAAGAGGATAAGATGGCTGTCGGTTTATGTGTGTACTTTGTCATTGGTTATCCTGATAAGTAGTGAACACAAAATGAGCAAATATAGTAGTGTCAAAGGCCCCCAAAGGAATCACACATTGCACCTATGGAGAAAGCATGATATTTTCCAGGGGATAGATATCTCAAGTTGACTGAAACAGCAATTCCAACTACAGAATTCAAGGCAGAGAAAGTGCTTCTGTGAAAATGTCCCCCTACTGCACATTTAACCTCCTCTCCTTACAACACCCCATCAAAATGGCCCTTACCCCGAAAAATACACTTTTTTTTCACTTTTTCTTATTACATGTGTATTCACGTTGAAAAGAGGAAAACCAAGAGACCAGCATTTTTAATTCACACCAAATGGGGCAGGCTTATCATACAAGAGGGTAGAGAGTCATTCACTGAGTTTTGGTGGACAAAATGCAGCACCACAGCCTTGGCAACATTCAGGAGAACACAGAATAACTGTCAGTGCATTGGTGGTGGTCCTCAGATATTTGTAAGATCAATGTTTATATGGATCCAGGGGATGACTAGATGGTAATGACTGGGTAATAAGCATAAAGCTACTGCTAGGCCATCCTCATTGGTGGATGGGGAAAAACCTTCAGCTCAGGCCAAGGACCCAGGGCCTGGGATCCCTCTCCTCTTTGGGCACCCCACTCAGCGGGGTTGTGCTTCTCTCTCTCCCTCTACCCTCCCCTTGCATATGCTCTCTCTTGTTGTCTGTCTCTCTCAAATAAATAAAAACTTTAAAAAAGACAAGGACAACTTTAAGTAACATGAAATAAACAATGTAAAATAGAACTGATGTACACATCGAATTCAAAGATAGGTTCCCTTCATTCATAGCACTTGTGGTGAAGCCCAGCTAAATATTCATAATTTATTGACGTCTTCCAAAATCATTTCTGCCTCTGTAGATCCATGCATTCATCTTATTTGTATGGTTTTCAATTAATTTCAACCATATTTTGGTGTACTTTTTCAATATTAGGCAATTGTGGTCTTTTGTTCTAGTGAGTCTAGTACTCTATTGTATTTATTCACAAATCTGATGTTGAAAAAATCATCCACTATGGAAAAGATTTAAATACAGAATATATACCCTTTACAAATAGCCATAATTGTGAAAAGGAGAGGAGGGGACAGGCTTCGACATGCATTTAAAAAATCACAGGATGAAAGGTACAGCATAGAGAATATGACTATCGGAATGGTAATAGTGTTCCATGGGGACACATGGTATATATGCTTGAGGTGAGTGTAGTTTCAATAAACATGTGTCAGTCATGTGTGGTACACCTTAAACTAGTATAACCATGAGGGTTATCTTGACCCAAATGTAAAAGCAGTAATAATGTTATCACAATAGTGGTTCCATGGGTTGAGTATCTCCATTTGGCTCAGGTCATGATCCCAGTATCCTGGGATACAAAATATTATGCATATGTCAAAATACACACTAAAGCATAACACAGAGCAGTTTTTAATATCTGTGATGAACAGCAATGATAATAGTATGCCTACATCGAATTGTGCTTTGTGATGAATGTTCCACACTGATGTAGGTGTGAATGTTTGTAGGACTAGTGTGTCAAAGGATATGGTGATAGGAAAAATTTCATATTATATGCTGCATTGTGACATCAGACTAATTCTAATGTAAGGTCTATTTATTAAAACATAATAAAGTTTTATTTGCTAATATTTAACATGAACTAATATATACAAATGTTAGCTTCTCAAAAGCTGCAATTTAATCTAGTCAAATTAGATTTCTCAATGGGTTTTACTATTTTGGCAATAAACTAATGCATGACCATTTAAATTAAGATTTTCATACATGAAACATAAAGAATATGGCTTAGTATATTTGTCTTTAGTATCGCACCCTGAGCAAAATTGAATACTTATTTTTTTTTCAGAGAGAGCAAAAGAGAAAGTCTAAGGTGCAGAAGGGCAGAGGGAATGCAAGAAAGAATACTAAATAGGTTCCATACTGAAAATGGGTGAATCTGATGACCTTGAGGTCATGATCAGAGCTGAAACCAGGAGGCAGAAACTTAGCTGACAGAAACACCCAGCAGCCCCTAGAACAATATTTCTTGAGTCACTTTAATGAAAGAATTTTTATTGTACCTTCCATTGACTACTTTGATGAGTGAATTTTTCACTTTCTGCAAACATGAAATTTTTTCCCCACTTTTCAGGCCAGTTGTACCCAGTTGATTTCACAAATAGTTTTTGTTTTGGGTTTTTAATTGTACATCTTGGGAAATGGATAAGTAAAGAAAGAGCTGTTGACATCTTTATATTAGAGGACAATCCAAAATGATAACATTATCAGAGTTCAAACTTTTGATCCCATTACACATCATTCTCTTGCAGAACCACCTGACTCAGAGTGGTCTGTACAAAGTCCTTGGAGTTGCAGTATTCTTAAAGTAGCCAACCACAAATATAAAGTGATAAAGTTACAATGAAAAACAACACTGAGAGCCCCTCCCCCAGTATTTAAAAAGATGTGTCATATAATCTAGCCATCTGAGTTTTGACAAATGGGTCACAAAGAAATTAAATATGCATTTCACAGAGGTATCTGCACATGTTCTGCAACACCACTTACAACACCCAAGAAAAAAGAAATGACTTCATGTCCATCGAGGAACAAAAGGATAAAAAATTAGTGTATCCCTACAATGAAATATTATCCCACATTGAGAGGAAGGAAATTTCAACAATTGTGATGACATGCATGCATATGGAGGCCATTATGTTAAGAGAAATTAGCAGGCAGTGTAACACAAATAATGCATGATGGCACTTACATGGGGAACCTCAAAGTCAATAAACAGCATCAGAGAACAGAGTAGGAGCTAGAAGGAAAGACAAAGGGAAATGTTGCAAGTAGTGTTCCAAGCTTCAATGATACGAATTTGGGCACTGAGGTGGGCACTTGATGGGATGAGCACTGGGTGTTATTCTGTATGTTGGCAAATTGAACACCAATTAAAAATAAATTTATTATTTAAAAAAATAAAAAAAAGAATTCGGTATGTTCTGGAATTCTATCTGCAATCAAGGGCCTGTGATAAACAACACTGCATTATATGCTTGAAAATCATGAAGAGATGAGATTATATCAAATGCACTTACTGTCAAAAAAGGACAAGAAAATCGCTAGCACCAGTATGTGTGGGGAGATACCTTCCTTTAGGTGAGACAATATACAAATACAGAACAACACATTCATTGAGAGCTGAAAGCATGGTGTTGATGAATTGCCAAGAGTTACAATATAATGAGCAAGGGGTCTAGGACAGGGTCTGAGTTGGATCCCTGTTGAGAGAGGTCCCTGAACACCTGAGGTATTCCAAAGGTCCCGGATATCATGCTGTGCACCCTGAACCAAGGGCTGCCCCAGTGTTCACTTGTAAATGAGGATGGCCAACTGGTGCCCAGGAAGGCTCCATGTGAGACAGCTGGTGTTATGAATGCTGGGGGAGGATAACCAGAGTTGGGCTACAGACCGTATTCCAGATTTTGACTTGGGGGCAACTCCTTTGTGTTTTGGATTGGAGATTGACACCAGGAGGTTGATGACTGAGTTAGGATGTGAACCTTACTGTTGGCTCAGGCAGCCCTCCAGATTATGAAATGTCTTGAATAGTGTCTGCTTCATGTTATGCATTTGTGCATGTTCTTAAAAATGCATATTATGTATCCAATGATCATGATATGAGCCCAAAGTAGATGCCCAACCAAAGGAACCAGTCTGGTGGCCAAATTATTACTGTTTTTTAATTGAAATAGAGATGGCACACAAGGTCACATTAGTTTCAGGTATACCATATAGGATTTCGATACTTATATAGTTAATACAGTGTCACAACTAGTGTAGATACCATGTATCCGCATAGAGCACTATTACAATTCCACTGATCATATTCCCTATGCAGTATTTTGAACTCTGTGACTTCTTCATGGAAAATGGGAAACCTGTCCCTCCCACTCTGTTTCACAGCTATTGCTATTGGCAAATGGTATACTTCCCATATTTAAATCTCTCCTGGATGGAATATTTTCATCAAAACTTAATAGTGGTGTCATCTGGGTGGCTCAGTGTTTGAGCATCTGCCTTTGGCCCAGGTCATGGTCTCGTGGGCCTACAATGGAGTCCCACATCAGGCTCCCTGCAGGGAAAAATGGCTGAAACTCTTATATCCATCAGTAGGTGAACTGGTACAAAAAGAAAAACAATATTGAGCACCTGGATGCCTGGGTGGCTCAGTGGTTGAGCGTCTGCCTTCAGCCCAGGTTGTGACCCCCAGGGTCCTGGGATCGAGTCCTGCATTGGGCTCGCTGTGTGGAGCCTGCTTCTCCCTCTGCCTATGTCTCAGCCTCTGTTTCTCTTGTGAATAAATAAATAAAATATTTTTTAAAAACCTGATTAGCAACTAAATATAATAGACTAGATTAAATAGAAAAAAGAGAGTAATTGCTAGCACTGAAACACACCTATGAAGATTATGGGTAAAATCAAGTGAAAAAACTTACAAAATACCGAAGAGTATATGTGGATCTACAATGTCAGAATTGATTTTGCCAGATGTCCAGAAGGTAGGAGCTTTTAGTTGGGTTTCACAACTAGCTGCATGAGTGATGGGAACTTCTCATTGGAATCGATGTGCAGATCAGTTCCATTCATGCATTGAGTATGTCAGGCTACTTGAAGTTGTCTTTGACTTTTTTTGAAGATTTTGTTTATTTATTTGAGAGAACACAAGAAAAGAGAAGAGGCAAAGGGAGAAGCATATTTAAAGCTGAACAAGGCCCCAAATAGGGGATGGATTCCAGGACACTGGACCTTGGCCTGAGCTAAGGGCTTTTCCTCATCCACCAAGGAGGATGGCCCCCCCAGACCCTCATATGATGCTTATTAATCACTGACTACACTACAGTCTTGCCCTGTATCCATATAAACAGTAATCTCTCAGCAATTCCTGAGCTCCACACCCAATGCATTGACAGTTACTCTGTGTCCTCCTAAATCTTACCAAGGGTGTGATGCAGGAGGTTTTCCACAAGAAGTCAGTGAAGGAATCTCCAATTTCTTCTATGGAATGCTTGGCTATTCTGAAGTACAAATGGGACTTTTTTCCTCTTTGGAGTGAATTCAAATATGACAAGGAACAGTGTGTTTTTTAGGTGTACGGGCCATTTTCATGGGGTGTTGGAAGAGGAGATTATAAACAGTGTTGTTGGAGACCTTTATCTCACGTGAGGTTTTTCCTTCCTGAGTTAAGAATTTCATGTTGTTCCTTCACTGAACTGGAAAGATCTATCTCCCAAGAATAGCTCATGCTTTTTCATGGCTGCAACCTGTTCTTTCTTTGAAGGCCATCCACTTTAATATCACTGCCCATGTGGTGTTGAAGTGAGCATGAGAAGTGAGAGGTAGTTGGACATAGAAAAACAAACCCCTCACTTGTAAAGGAGAACCATGCTAGGCTTGATTCAGGTCCCAGAATCCCTGACCTGACCAAAGCAGAAACTTAACTGACTTACCAACTCAGGCACCCCTACCTGAGTTATACTTGAGCGGTACGACCAACATGCTGAGGGGTACTCTCTGTCCTTCTAGAAGCACCCAAATGATCCCTTTTAATGAGAGAGTTCTTCAAGAACATCGCAGAAGATCAAATAAGTATTATCAAAGTGAGCTTGACTATCTTTGACCAAAGATCGAATGTCACTTTCTTGATTTCTTTTCACACAAATTCTGATAAAAATCAGACATTTTCCATGTGAGATAAAATACACCATCTGCCTCCTGGGAAGAGTGCTGAGTGGTTGCTTCTTGCCAACCATTACCTTATTTGAGAGGATGTTTGCCATTGGTGACCACGAAGCTGGTTATAAAGTGTGTGATGGGATACTTTCCCTCAACAACACTTTCCCCTACTTGGTTGAGGAATGTTGTAGTCACCATCCTGAGTGGACTGAAGAGACACATCCTTCAGGAAAAAACCTTCCTCCAGGTATCCTTTCACTTACTTTGGGCGCCACTATCTCAAGCAGTATGTTTCTTCTGGCTTCCTAAAGTCTTTCAGAGTAGTAAAGATCAGTTTTAATCTAGGTAATACCATCTATTGATTAAAAACAATAAGAGACTTACATTTTCTAATGTTTTATACTAGATTAATATCCAAATATTAGATTCAAAATAATTACATTGATAATCACATTTCCATTATAGGGTGCTAGTGGAAACAGTCACTTAATTGTATGCCTGGGAGACAGGGCATGATCCATGTTCAGGATTCAATCCATGTTGTGCTCCCTCCTAATGGGTATCCTACTTCTCCTTCTGCCCCTCCCTCTGCTCATGTTCTCTCTCTATTTCCATCCCTTTTTCTTATACTCCCATAAATAATAAATAAATGAAAGAATGAATGAAAGAACTAATGAATGAATGAATGAATGAATAAATAAATAAATAAATAAAAATATCCTGTCTAAATGACTGAACTTGATTTGAAAATGTAAATTGAAAAAAAAAAAAGAAAATGTAAATTGACTATTCTGCTTATAGAATAATGTCTCACTAGCTAATTTGAAATGTTCACAAGCAAAATAAAAAGAATATGGCTTATTACATTTCTCCTAAGATTGAGACATTGAACAAACCTGAACACTGACCCGTTTTTTGAGCTACAGAGAGATAGAGTGTAAATACTGGAGGGGGAGATGAAAATCTGAAGATAATCTAAACAGATTCCATATGCAGCACACAGCTACTCTCAAAGCTACCTTTCATGAACATGAGAATATGATCTAGGGGAAAATCAAGAATTGGACACTTACATGACTGAGTCAACCAGGTGTCCATAGAATAGTTATATTTAAATCCATGAATGAATTTCCATGATACCTTCAATTGAGCCATTTATGATGTCTTTTGTTCTTTCACTCGGTGGAAAGTTATGGCTCACTTGAGGAAGCACACAGTTACAATCCTTGCTATGTATCAGTTTTGGAGTTCTTGAATATAGACTGCAAAATGTAATGAAGTACACTGACATGTTAATATCCTATGGTCAGAAGACCATACAGAATGACTGATAACTTTTTCAGAGTTCAAAATTTTGATTGCATTCCTAATCCTTTGTCTAGAAGAGCAACCTGGTTCAGAGGTTCTGATTCACTGGGGCTTTAAATAGGACATGAATTGCTCTACACTTAAATGTCTCAAGAGAGAATGTAAAATGATGCACTCACTATAACAAATACGGAAGTTCCTCAATAAAAATTTAAAAAATACAATATAGAGCAGCATAATGAATTTTTGGAAACATATCTCAAAGATTGAAATCTGAACTTCAGAGAGATATCTATGCATGTTCTGCACTAATCACAACAGGCAAGATTATAGAAAAAATTCATGTCTACACTGATCAGATGAATAAAGAAAATTGAGTCTATCCAGGAAATGGCATCTTATCCCTCCTTCAAAGGAAGGAAATATTAATATTAACATTGTTGACAACATGGATGGCCCTAGAAGACATTATGTTAAGCTAAATTCGCCAGGAGCTGTAAGACAAATATTGCATGATGAAATATACATTTGAAACTCAAATAGCCAAAGACAAAGAAGAAAAAAGTCAAACAGTCGCTGGGGGAACAGACAAATGAGGAAATGTGGATGATAGGACATTAAATATGTTCTGGAAGGCCTCTAGACAACATAGAGGCCTTGATTAAACAAATTGTATTATATTTCTGAAAGTCACTGGGGTGATATTTCCAAAGACGGAGCCTAGAGTCAAGAAGAAGTCGAGCTCTAGCAGATAACTGTGTGGACAAATCCTACACAGATGTAGATGACACAACAGAGAATGATGGAACAACACATTCATTTATATCATATGGTTGGTGACTTACCAAGAGTTATCAAACTGGTGAGAGTGACGGGTCCAGAAAAGAATGGAGTTGTCTCAGTTTGGAGAAGGTTCTCATAATACCTGAGATGTCCTTTAGGCACCCGAGTTCAGAACAAATACCCCTGAACCTGGATCTCTGTCAGTCTGTTACTCAAATCCTCCTGCACTAGGTTCACTGTGGGAGATATTCCATAACCTAGAGGAAGTCCCTGAGAAAAAAAAGAGCAAATCCTAACAGCCTCTCACCTCCCACCTTGACCCCAATCACAGTGCACTTCCTCAAGTAAAGCCTCTTAGAAAGGCCAGAGAAGGGATCCCTGGGTGGCGCAGTGGTTTAGCACCTGCCTTTGGCCCAGGACACGATCCTGGAGACCCGGGATCAAATCCCACGTCAGGCTCCCAGTGCATGGGACCTGCTTCTCTCTCTGCCTATGTCTCTGCCTCTCTCTCTCTATCTCTCTCTGTGTGTGTGTGACTATCATAAATAAATAAACATAAATAAAAAAACTCAAAGAAATTAAAAAAAAGAAAGGCCAGAGAAGCCCAACTGTGGCTTTCTAACCTAGATTTCACACTACCAGCTGTGTCACTTAGAGTTCTCCCAGGGACCAGCTGACCACCCTCAGTGACCAGTGAGTGGTCTGCCCATCTCCCAAATTGACTCAGAATCCATGACATTCCAAACCACTGTCAAATAGCAGACCTTACTGATATTAAGTTGTATTTCTGTCAATCGACCAAACCTTGATGAGCACATATTATGAATTCACAAAGAAAGTGGTTATTTAGGCTTTTGACGGGGGGCTTAATGGATGACATCTAAGCCACACAAAGTTCACTGACTGTGGGTCTCAGTAACAGTGTGAGTACCTGGGGATAAGGCCTGACAGGCAGTAGGCTTTGGTTGCACTAGCTCTGAGTGGTCCCCTTTCCTGCTCCCTCCATGCTCCCTCAGATCCACTCTCTACAGACTACTCATCCTTCTGTAGGCCCCACACTAGAGGGGGACTAAGTCCTTTGTGCAGGACCCTTCCTGGAAGCTTGGCTGTTTCAGGAAATTAAGCATCTGTCTCTGTCTCAGTACATAAACTCAGGTTCTGGGATCGAGTCCTGTGTTGGGCCCACAAACAATTAGGAATAGATGTGCCCATCATATAGGGACATGTTTATGCAGAGAGCAAACCCAAGCAAAGTATTCACTCTTGGCATCATCAAAAGACTAAATTAACCATGGTCCTTAGAAAATGTACTCATGTGTCGGTCGATATTTTAGGTGACCACATCGCTTTCTTAAAACAAAATTAGGTTCTTATATAAAGAAGGAAGAAGACATAGAGGAAGGGGTCAGAATTTGTTATAACCTCCACCATTATATTCTAAAACCACCTTTTTTTCCCTACAGATGGAGATATTCTGAAAAGACACTACCATTAATGAAATAAATACAAAGCAAACTAATTAAATAATCAGGCAATTAAAAGTTCCATCCAGAGTAGGAAATAACTTTCCATTTCATTCATTAGTTGAAAGAGATGCTGTTGAAATAGTAACTCTTTCATCTCCTGCTGTCAAACAAGCTAAACTCAAAATTGGAGACCTCACTCAAAAACATACATGAAAAGGGACATGAAGTCCTTAAGTGTACCACAACACACTGGTAGGTCTTTTGCAAAGGGCTTTATTACAAAAAGGAGATAAGAGGAGCAGTGGAAGGGCCTGTAGAGACACACCTTGGTGTAACATACCTTAATGAAGTACCCAAGTCATCTGTAAACAGTGTAAACAAATCAACATGGTGGAAAAAATATGTCTTCAGGACAAAAAAAGACAAAGACCTAGTAAAGCTCTCCAGTTAAAATAACTGAAGATGTTGCAAGGAAAGAGGAAGCACTCAGGTACCTCTGTAGGCTTATGGATTTAAGATGAATTATCTAGAAATATAAACGAACATTCTCATTAATTCCTGGTACACCCTGGTGCTCCTACTTGTTTCTTTCTTTTTTTTTTTTTTAAAGAACTAGCTCACCTGCTAGGCCTCTAACATTACCACTTATTCTTTTTTTTTTTTAATTATTATTTATTTATGATAGTCATACAGAGAGAGAGAGAGAGAGGCAGAGACACAGGCAGAGGGAGAAGCAGGCTCCATGTACCAGGAGCCCGATGTGGGATTCGATCCCGGGTCTCCAGGATCGCGCCCTGGGCCAAAGGCAGGCGCCAAACCGCTGCGCCACCCAGGGATCCCCTCCTACTTGTTTCTTAAATGCTACCCGTGCTCCTGCTCATCCTTGGAGGAGATATATCTTGTATGCTGTAGGTATCAAGTATCACACAAAGTTTCCTTGACTCCCCACTTAAGGTCATCACAACCTGTGGCCCCTTAAGTGAAAACACTAATATTTGCTTCTATATGATTCCAGCCCTGCAGATTTACTTGGGAGAGACTTTGAAATTTTAATTGTAATATTTAATGTATACACAATGACAATGACTTGAAGACCCATGGGTCTATTCATAACTGAGATATATCTGCTCTGGATATAATTTTGCCTACTCCATTGGAGGTAAACATACCTTCCACAAGAATTTTGTGTACTTGACATTCACAGGCTACAAATCCCATTGACATAGGTAAAAGAAATAGAGCACAACCTAGAAATGAGGAGAGGGAACCAACAAACTGTAACCTAAAATTTAATAATTTAGGAGGTGGAAAGTAAGGATCAAAGTTTTTTTTTTAAATATGTAGTTCTTTTTTAAGATATTTTATTCATATATTCATGAGAGAGAGAGAGAGAAGCAGAGACAGAGGTAGAGGGAGAAGCAGGCAGAGGAAGAAGAAGGCCCCATGCCAGGAGCCCAACACAGGACTCGATCCCGGGATTCCAGCATCATACCCCAGGCAAAAGGAAGGCACTAAACCACTGAGCCACCCAGGGATCACCAAGGATCAATCTTCTAATTAAAAGCCTTTTAAATAAGTCTTCATATACCCTCCATTTGTGCTAGTACCATCCTTGTACTGCCAGGAAAGGCACCAAATGAAGAAATATACTGATTTATTCAGGACTTCAGGGTCATCAACAAAATTGATTTTTTTTCTTTTTGCTAGGACCTCGCCCAAAAGCTGAACTATTATCAATTCTTCCAAAGCTACCCACTGTGCTCTACCGAATAGTTGGTCTCCTTTCTCAGTGTGCCTCTGGATCAGAGGGTCAATCCATTTCCCTCTCTCCAGAAGATTACAATGGTATTCTTGGACAATCATGACATAGGAGTTCACTGAAGACCCCTTCGGTTTTCCCCTGTGCCTAATCAAGACTTAAATAATCTAAAGTCATTTAGTTCTTTTTAATTTTTAAAGATTTTTTATTTATCCTTTAGAGAGAGAGGGAGAGAGGAAGAAACATTGGCAAAAGGAGGGGCCAGGTCCCTGTAGAGAGCCTGATGTCACCTTGATCATGAACTGAACCAAAGGCAGATACTCAACCACTGAGCCACACAGGTGTTCTTGTAATTCCTTTCATATACAATAACAATAAGTGGATGGTCTTCCACTTTGTACAGAGAACACACACACACACACACACACACAACAAAAAGGATCCACATATTTGCTCCAAAACTTATGAGAAAGAATTATACAGATTCAAAGGACATTACAGTTTTGCTAAATAATTTCATTATTCTAGACATAACCTATTTAAAGAAGGGAAATTATTTTCATCCATCCATTAAGATAGAGAAAACACTCAAAATCCTGTGAGTTCCCTTGGTGCAAATAGACACTATAGCAAGGAGAGCTATCCAGTCCCTTCCCTTTGGTACATAATGATTCTTTCATGTAAATTAGGAGCTGCAAGATTCACAAGTCTAGGAATTTCACCACCCCTAGAGGGCACTACCATACTAATGCAGATATGGTAGGATCTTAAAGAACGCTTATGTTATTACCCAAATTTTTCAACAAGTTAAGGCAAATGTTCCTCAAATTTTCCTAACAGCCTTTTCCTGCTCTTCAATAGGAGATATTTCTTTTTTTGGTTTTTTTGTTTTTTTTTGTTTGTTTTTTTTTGTTTTTTTGTTTGTTTTTAATAGGAGATATTTCTGAAGGAAGTACCAAATATGGAAAACTGCCCTGACACATCACTGAAAGGGAACTTATTGATCTATTTAAAAACAAAGCAATGAATATCTAGGAAGATCATTCTTTAATTACATTTTTAAAAAAATTCTGAATTCAGCAAAATTATAAGCTTCTTAAATAGTTTCCGCAGAGATCTTATGCAAGCAATCAGTCTTAGGAAAAGGCAGTTGACCATAAAGTTGAGGGTCCACTTCTGGATTCTCTATTCTGTTACATTGATCTATGTGTCTGTTTTTGTGCCAGTACCACACTGTCTTGATGACTACAGCTTTGTAGTATAACCTGAAATCTGGCATTGTGATGCCCCCAGCTCTGGTTTTCTTTTTTAAAATCCCCCTGGCTATTCAGGGTCTTTTCCGATTCCATACAAATCTTAAAATAATTTGTTCTCTCTGAAGAAAGTCTGTGGTATTTTGATAGGGGTTGCATTAAACGCGTAAATTACTCTGGGGACATTGACATTTTCACAATATTAATTCTTCCAATCCATGAGCATAGAATATTTTTCCATCTCTTTGTGTCTTCCTCAATTTCTTTCAGAAGTGTTCTATGGTTTTTATGGTATAGATCCTTTACCTCTTTAGTTAGCTTTATTCCTAGGTATCTTATTCTTTTGGGTGCAATTGTAAATGGGATTGACTCCTTACTTTCTCTTTCTTCAGTCTCATTGTTAGTGTATAGAAATGACACTGACTTCTGGGCATTGATTTTGTATCCTGCCACACTGCCAAATTGCTCTATGAGTTCTAGCAATCTTTTTTTTTTTTTTATTCATGATAAGCACACAGTGAGAGAGAGAGAGGCAGAGACACAGGCAGAGGGAGAAGCAGGCTCCATGCACCGGGAGCCCGACGTGTGGGATTCGATCCCGGATCTCCGGGATCGCGCCCTGGGCCAAAGGCAGGCGCCAAACCACTGCGGCACCCAGGGATCCCTGAGTTCTAGCAATCTTGGGGTGGAGTCTTTTGGGTTTTCTATGTAGAGTATCATGTCATTGGCAAAGAGGGAGAGTTTGACTTCTTTTCCAATTTGAATGCCTTTAATGTCTTTCTGTTGTCTTATTGCAGAGGCTAGGACTTCTAGTACTATGTTGAATAGCAGTGGTGAGAGTGGATAGCCCTGTCTTGTTCCTGATCTTAGGGGAAAGGCTACTAGTGCTTCCCCATTGAGAATTATATTTGCTGTGGGGTTTTCGTGGATGGCTTTTAAGATGTTGAGGACTATTACCTCTATCCCTACACTCTGAAGAGTTTAGATTAGGAAAGGATGCTGTATTTTGTCAAATGCTTTCTCTGCATCTATTGGGAGGATCAGAGTTAAAAATAGACCTGCCCTTTGACCCAGCAATTGCCCTGCTTAGGAGTTACCCCAAAGATACAGATGCAATGAAATGCTGGGACACCTGCACCCCAATGTTTATAGTGCAATGTCCACAATAGCCAAACTGTGGAAGGAGCCTCGGTGTCCATCAAAAGATGAATGGATAAAGAAGATGTCGTTTATATATACAATGGAATATAACTCAACCTTAGAAATGACATATACCCATCATTTGCTTCAATGTGGATGGAACTGGAGGGTATTATGCTGAGTGAAATAAGTCAATCGGAGGAGGACAAACATTATATGGTTTCATTCATTTGGGGAATATAAATAATAGTGAAAGGGAATAGAAGGTAAGGGAGAAGAAATGGGTAGGAAATATCATAAAGGGAGACAGAATGTGAAGACTCCTAACTCTGGGAAACGAACTAGGGGTGGTGGAAGGGGAGGAGGGTGGGGGGTGGGGGTGAATGGGTGACGGGCAGTAAGGGTGGCACTTGACGGGATGAGCACTGGGTGTTATTCTGTATGTTGGCAAATTGAACACCAATAAAAATAAATTTATTATTAAAAAAAAGGAAAAGACAGTTGATCAATTCTTTCACAACAGGCAAATGATTATAGATAGTGGGCAACTTCCACCCAAGATTCTCATCTAAATCTTTCTCCATTTTCTATCCACTCAGTTAAAATAATTTTCTTACTTTCCACAAACCTCTTGTAGGTCTTCACCCAGAATTACCCCCTTTACCTCTTTTCTTCTTCTATCCTTTTTTCACTAATTATAATCATTGTTAGGTCGGATGAAGGATGGTATAAAATCGATATCTCTCTAAACAGTAGTTTTGGAAAACGCCTGAAGTGTGAAAGGAAATGTGTGTTTGGGACATAAATTGAAACATAGACACTCATATTCACAGGGTGAGTTTGGGCCAACATTAAGATGAGGGTAGCAACAAGTCCCCCACAAATACGGAACTTGATACCCATTGTGGGAAAAATATTGAGGAAGTCATTTTAAGCATTGCTAAAACAATGACAATTATTCTCCATATCGACCTTTCCAGATTCACACTTAATTTCTGAAATGAATTATTTCAATATAAATTTTAGACCCTAGCAAAACCTGAAAACACACGTGGCCATACTTACCTCTGTGAGGACCTTTGTGTTGACAAATGATAGGTGCAGGATATAATAGGAAGTAACATTTTTAAAAAAATAGATGTGCAATATTCAATGCAGCTCTTTTGGTAGAATAATCAAAAATAAAATAGAAGTCTAGAACAAAGAACACATGTAGGTATAACTCCGCAAGACAATGTTGGTACAGGAAATTTTAAACAATGGGAAAAATAGTTTGAGAACGAGTTAAGTATCCAGTTGGTAGCAAAGAGCATTCAGTAGATCTTAGGAACATACCATCGCAGCAGCATCAATTGCCCATCTTCAAAGACGCTAGGTAGAGAGCTGAGAATTGCCTCAAAATCAACTTTGAAATGCTCAGCTCAGAGTGACAGTTGGGAAGAGAGGCAGAGGTATATTTCTCGGCACCATGGCAACGTGTGACGTCATAATGCTCTTCAAAGTGAATTCAGATGCACAGCAGCCAACTTCTGCTGTCTAGAAGGGGATGTATCCAGGGAGGCAAGTTTAATATTTGAGAGTAAACACTTTGTGGGTTTTTTTGTAACTTCATTTTTTATTGGTGTTCAACTTGCCAACATGTAGAATAACACCCATCAAGTGGCCCCTCAGTGCCCATCACCCAGTCACCCCCACCCCTAGCCCGTCTCCCAGAGTTAGGAATTTCTCATATACTGTCTCCCTTTCTGAACTTCCCACTCATTTTTCCTCCTTGTCCTTTATTCCCTGTCACTATTTTTTACATTCCCCAAGTGAATGAGACCATATAATGTTTGTCCTCTGATTGAGTTATTTCACTCAGCAGTACCCTCCATTTCCAACCATGTCGAAGCAAATGGTGGGTATTTGTCATTTCTAATGGCTGAGTAATATTCCATTGTATACATAGACCACAACTTCTTTATGCATTCATCTTTTGATGGACACCGAGGTTCTTTCCACAGTTTGGCTATTGTGGACATTGCTGCTATAAACATGGGGTGCAGGTGTCCCGGCATTTCATTGCATCTGTATCTTTGGGGTAACTCCCCAGCAGTGCAATTGCTGGGTCATAGGGAAGATCTATTTTTAACTTGAGGAACCTCCACACAGTTTTCCAGAGTGGCTGAACCAGTTCATATTCCCACCAACAGTGCAGGAGGGTTCCCTTTTCTCCACATCCTCTCCAAAATTTGTGGTTTCATGCCTTGTTAATTTTACCAATACTCACTGGTGTGAGGTGGTATCTCATTGTGGTTTTGATTTATATTCCCCTGATGGCAAATGATGCAAAGTATTTCCTCATGTGCTTTTTGGCCATGTCTATGTCTTCCTCTGTGAGATTTCTGTTTATTTATTTTTTGCCCATTTCATTATAGGATTGTTTACTACTTATTGTTGAGTTTAATAAGTTCTTTAAAGATCTTGGATATTAGCCCTTTATCTGATACGTCATTTGCAAATATCTTCTCCCATTCTGTAGGTTGTCTTTTAGTTTGTTGACTCTTTATTTTGCTGTGAAAAAGCTTCTTATCTTGATGAAGTCCCAATAGTCCATTTTTGCTTTTGTTTCTCTTGACTTCATGGATGTATCTTGCAAGAAGTTACTCTGGCCAAGTTCAAAAAGGGTTTTGCATGTGTTCTCCTTTAGGATTTTGATGGAATCTTCTCTCACATTTAGATCTTTCATCCATTTGGAACTTATCTTTGTGTATGGTGAAATAGAGTGGTCTAGTTTCATTCTTCTGCATGTGGATGTCCAATTTTCCCAGCATCATTTATTGAAGAGACTGTTTTTTTTTTCCAATGGATAGCCTTTTCTCCTTTGTTGAATATTAGTTGACCATAAAGTTGAGGGTCCACTTCTGAATTCTCTATTCTATTCCATTGATTTGTCTGTTTTTGTGCCAGTACCACACTGTCTTGATGACCACAGCTTTGTAGTACAACCTGAAATCTGGCATTGTGATGCCCCCAGCTATGGTTTTCCTTTTTAATAATCGCCTGGCTATTTGGGGTCTTTTCTGATTCCACACAAATCTTAAAATAATTTGTCCTAACTCTCTGAAGGAAGTCCATGATGTTTTGATAGGGATTGCATTAAACGTGTAAATTGCCCTGGGTAACATTGACATTTTCACAATCTTAATTCTGCCAATCCATGAGCATGGAATATTTTTCCATCTCTTTGTGTCTTCCTCAATTTCTTTCAGAAGAGTTCTGTAGTTTTTAGAGTAGAGATCCTTTACCTCTTTGGTTAGGTTTATTACTAGGTATCTTACGCTTTGGGGTGCAATTGTAAATGGGATTGATTCTTCCTTTAGTCTCATTGTTAGTGTATAGAAATGCCACTGACTTCTGGACATTGATTCTGTATCCTGCCACACTGCCAAACTACTGTATGACTTCTAGCAATCTTGGGGTGGAGTCTGGTTTTTCTATGTAGAGAATCATGCCATCTGCGAAGACGGAGAATTTGACTTCTTCTTTGCCAATTCGAATGCCTTTAATGTCTTTTTGTTGTTGGATTGCTGAGGCTAGGACTTCTAGTACTATGTTGAATATCAGTGGTGAGAGTGGATATCCCTGTCTTGTTCCTGATCCTTGGGGAAAGGCTTCTAGTGATTCTCTAGTGAGAATGATATTTGCTGTGAGCACTTCATAGATGGCTTTTAAGATGTTGAGGAATGTTCCCTCTATGCCTACACTCTGAAGAGTTTTGATCAGGAAAGGATGCTGTATTTAGTCAAATGCTTTCTCTGAATCTATTGGAGGGTCATATGGTTCTTCTTTTTTCTCTTGCTTATATGATCAGTCACATTGATTGCTTAATGAGTGTTGAACCAGGCTTGTGTCCCGCGGATAAATCCTACTTGGTCATCGTGAATAATATTAATGTATTGTTGGATCCTATTGGCTACAATCTTGTGAATTTTTGCATCCATGTTCATCAGGGATACTAGTCTAGAATTCTCTTTTTGGTGGAGTTTTGGTTTTGCAATTAAGGTGATGCTAGCCTCATAGAACGAATTTGGAAGTACTCCAACTCTTTCTATCTTCCTGCACAGATTTATTAGAATAGGTATGGTTTCTTCTTTAAAAGTTTGATAGAATTCCCCAGGGAAGCCACCTGACCCTGGACTTTTGTGTCCTGAGAGGTTTTTGATGACTGCTTCAATTTCCTCCCTGGTTATTGGCCTGCTCAGGTTTTCTATTTCTTCCATTTCCAGTTTTGGTAGTTTGTGGATTTCCAGAAATGCATCCATTTCTTCTAGATTGCCTAATTTATTGGTGTATAGCTGTTCATAATATGTTTTTAAATCCTTTGTATTTCCTTGGTGTTGGTAGTAATCTCTCCTTTTCATTTATGATTTTATTGAATTGAGTCTTCTATCTCTTCTTTTCAATAAGGCTGGCTAATGGTTTATCTATCTTATTAATACTTTCAAAGAATAAACACCTGGTTTTGTTGATCTGTTCCACAGTCTTCTGGTCTCTGTTTCATTGAGTTCTGCTCAAATCTGTATTAACTCTCTTCTTCTGCTCAGTGTAGGGTATAATTGCTGTTTTTTGTCTAGCTCCTTTAGGTGCAAGGTTAGTTTTTGTATTTGAATTCTTTCCTCTTTTTGAAGGAATGCTTGTATTGCGATGTATTTCCCCCTCAGGAGTTCTTCTGCAGTATCCCAAAGATTTTGAATGGTTGTATCTTCATTCTCATTAGTTTCCATGAATTGTTTTAATTCTTCCTTAATTTCCTGGTTGAATCTTTCATCTTTTAGCAGGATGTTCTTAACCTCCATGTGTTGGAAAGACTTCCAAATTTCCTGTTGTGATTTAGTTCTAATTTCAAGGCATTATTGTCTGAGAATATGCAGGGGACAATCCAGATCTTTTGATATTGGTAGGACCTGATTTGTGACCCTGTATGTGGTCATTTCTGGAGAAAGTTCCATGTGCACTTGAGAAGAATGTGTATTCAGTTGAGTTGGGATGTAAACTTCTGTAGATATATGTGAAATCCATGTTGTCCAGTGTATCATTTAAAGCTCTTGTTTCAAAAAATAAAATAAAATAAAGCTCTTGTTTCTTTGGGGTTGTTGTCCTTAGAATACCCATCGAGTTTAGAAGTGCTACATTGAAGTCACCAAGTATAAGTGTATTATTATCTACGTATGTCTGAACTTTGGTAATTAATTGATTGATATATTTGGCAGCTCCCACATTCGGGCATATATATTGAGGATTGCTAAGTCTTCTTCTTGGATAGATCCTTTAAGTATGATATAGTGTCCCTATTCACCTCTCACTACAATCTTTGGGATAAAATTTAGTTTATCTGACATGACATAAGGATGGCCACCCCTGCTTTCTTTTGAGGACCATTTGAATGGTAAATGGTTCTCCAACCTTTTATTTTCAGGCTGTAGGTGTCCTTCTGTCTAAAGTGAGTCTCTTGTAGACAGCAAATAGATGGGTCCTGCTTTTTTATCCAGTCTGCAATAGCGCCTTTTGATAGGGTCATTGAGCCCATTGATGTTCAGAGTTACTATTGAAAGACATGAGTTTAGTGTCATCATGATAGCTATTCAGTACCTGCTTTTGTTGATTATTCCATTGGACTTCCTCTGAAAGAGGAATTTTAAGACTCCCTCTTAAAATTTCTTGCAGAGCTGGGTTGGTGGTCACATATTCTTTGAGTTCCTGCCTGTCTTGGAAGTTCTTTATCTCTCCTTCCATTCTGAAGAAGAGCCTTCCTGGATATAGTATTCTTGGCTGCATGTTCTTTTCATTTAGGCCCCTGAATATATCTTGCCAACCCTTTCTGGCCTGCCAGATCTCTGTGGAGGGGTCTGCTGTTAATCTAATATTTCTCCCCATAAAATTTAGAGATTTCTTGCCTCTTGCTGCTTCAAGGATATTCTCTTTACCTTTGGAATTTGCAAGCTTCACTATTAAATGTCGAGGTGTTGAATGGTTTTTATTGATTTTAGGGTGGGTTCTCTCTATTTCCTGGATCTGATGCCTGTTTCCCTTCCCAGATTAGGAAAGTTTTCAGCTGTGATTTGTTCAAATACATATTCTTGACCTCTGTTCATTTTGCCGCCCTGGAGAACCCCAATTAAATGTAGATTTTCCTTCCTCAGGCTGTCACATATTTCCCTTAATCTATGTTCATTATCTTTTAATTGTTTTTCTCTTTTATCCTCAGTTTCCTTCTTTGCCATTAACTTGTCTTCTATGTCACTCACTCATTCCTCCACCTCTTGAAACCTTGTCGTTAGGACGTCTATTTTGGATTCCGTCTCATTTAATTGATTTTTAATTTCTGCCTGATTAGATCTAAATTCTGCAGTCATGAAGTCTCTTGAGTCCTTTATGCTTTTTTCTAGAGCCATCAGTAGCTTTATAATAGTGCTTCTGAATTGGCTTTCTGACATTGAATTGTAAACCAAATTTTGTAACTCTGTGGGAGAAAGGACTGTTTCTGCTTCTTACTTTTGAGGTGAGTCTTTCCTTCTAGTCATTTTGCTCAGTGCAGAGTGCCAAAAAACATGTTGTATTGGGAAAAGGAGAAAAAGAGAGAAGAGAAAGATGAAAAGAAAAAGAAAAGAGAAATGAAAAAAAAAGAAGGAAAAAAGAGAAGAGAAGAAAAAATAGGGCGGGAAGCAAACAGAAATCAAAAAACAAAAAACAAGGGGGAGTATACTCTCATTCTTCATTCTGTAATTCTCGTGATTTCCCCTGGGACTTTTCAGTGCTGCTTGGTCAATAATTTGTTTATCTCTTGTGGGTCTATCTGGTCTTCAGGGGATGGGTCTGCTGTGCCCTGGATTCAACTCCAGCAGTAACTATGGAGGTCTCAGTCTGCAGGGGCCTGGATGCTCTAGGGTTGGGGGCTGCCAATCTGCTCAGCTCTGGCCATCCTGGAGGCTGGAGCGTCCTTGCTGTTCTGTGCCCTCGCACCCTCTGCTTGTCCCGGTGGGGAGCGCCAGATCTTGGGATGTGTCTCATGTGCTCTGTGCTCCCTGGCCTGTGCTGTTGGAATCACGCTCCCATTCATGCAGCTCTCTCTGGGTGGAGCATCTGCCCAAGCTGCCCCGGAGCTGCTCCCAGGGCTGGGCAGCCACCTCCACAGGAAGCCTCTGCTGGACCACCTCCAAGCTATTCCCAGGTCCAGCCAGGCATGTGCTGCAGTCCTTTAGGGAGCTTGGCTGTGAGGTTTGGGGTGTTCTCCTAAGGGCTGAGGTCCTCTGTTAGTATCCCTGGGAGCCTGAGGGCATCCCTGCCCCTTCTGGGATCTCTCTCTAACTCCCTGCTAGTGCCTTTCCATCTGGGAAGATTGGTGAAACTACTGCTTCTCAGACACGGGGCTCTCCTGTACTGGCGGCACTGTCCCAGACCTTAGCCTGGCTCCTTATGGAGCTCCACCCCCTTGGATGCCTTTTGTCTCTTTATTTCTTTTTCTGCCCATCTTCCTCCTTGATAGAAGCGTGCACTCTTCTCACTGTAGCATTTCAGCTGTTCTCTCTTTAAATCTCAACCCTAATTCATAGGTTTTCAGGATGATTTGAAAGTTATGTAGGTAATTTGGTGGCGTCAGGTGACTTGGGGATCCTACTCTTCTGCCATATCGCCCCTGGATCTGAGAGAAACACTTTGGATCAGAAACTCTATTATGAGCTTCCTGAGGACACTCCACACCATTTTCCATAGTGGCTGTTGTAAGTTTCATTCCCACCATCCAGTGTCAGAGGGTTCCCCTTTTTCTCCACATCCTCACCTATGAAGGTTTTAAAATCTAGCAATTGCACCAATGTAATTTGGTATCTCATTGTGGTTTTGATTTATATTTTTCTGTTCACAAGTGATGTGGAGCATTCTTTCATGTGCCTTGTGCCTTTGGCCACGTGTAGGTCCTCTTTATTGAAATGTTTGCTCCAATATTGTGGGAATTTTCATGAGCTATTAGAATATGGCTTTAAAATATAGTAGTTAAAATGAAAGATTTTAAAAAGATGTGATAAATCAATAATCTAGGTTAGACAAGAATTTTAAAAATTGGATAATTTTATCTTGAAATAATATCATATCATAAAAGGAAAACCTTGAGCTGCTTTGCTATGTTCCCCTGGTGCTGGAAGTTCCAGTTCTGTTTGGTCAGGAAATGTGCTGGTCACCTGTTCTTCCAGGTGATCCTCCTAGGAAGGGCCTGCTGCACATATTCTCAGGGGTCTGTGCCTGGGTGCTATTGCAGCGAACTTGTCAGGGTGTTAGGCTCATTGTAAGCTGTTTGCTCTGTGGGTGATTTGTTCCCTGAATCCTTTCATATATTTTCGGGGTGAGAGGAAAAAAGACCACAATCGATCTCCAGCCCTGGAGATGAGTGAAGTGGTGATTGACAAATCTGCAGACTCCAGTGATGCCTCCTACAATTCTCTCCTAGCAGACATGGGGGGACACTGAAATGTGCAATGTTTACATTTCCTCAGGGAGAGGCTTTGCAGCTCTTGCTCTTACCCCCTCTTCCTGGAGGAAAGGGAAGTTTGTCCCTTTTTGTGTGGTCACTGGTCCCCCATAAGGAACGATCAACCTGTCCAATGGTCACACAATCTGCCTCCCAGAGGAAGGGGGAAGATGTGTTCCAGTCCCTTGTATGGACCCAGCATGGACCATGGTCTCCTGGCCAAGCATGAGACCGTGGATAATGGCACCTCAAGTTGAACATTCTCCCATGCTTGCTGATCCAAACCCATTTCCCTGAACCAATACATGGGGTCTGTGCTTGCTCAGGTGCTTGGGTACTTTCTGGCTTCCAGGAATATTGAGACTCCACTCACTTACCTGTGGTCTGGGCCCTTTCACTTATGGCAGGGCAGGGAATTCTCTGGAGAAACACATTTCTAAAGGTCCAGATTTTGAACATCAGGGCTCTTTCATTTTCAAGCAACTGGCTTACACATGCTACCTCCAAGCCGCTCATTATCTTCTGATTAATCCCTTCCATTTTGCTTTTCCATTCCACCAGACAATTTTTTTTAACTTTTCTATTTAGTAGTATCAGCCATTCTTGATTAGATTTCAGCTTGAATTCTCTGGTGTTCAGGATGGCTTGATAGTTATATAGCTAATTTTAGGGGACTAGCTGACATTAGTACCTCTACCCCACCATCTTCCATCCATCTGAAAAAACAATTTTAAGGGCTTCACCCAAAGTTATTCAGATGGTTAGTCCATGAAACTGTCATTTCCCAAGAAATTCAAGTTTCTTTTGCAAATAAATTCACCTTTATTTAGTATCATCCAAACTAGAGACTACGAAGCTGTCCCTCTTTAAGTGAATGAAAAAGAATCTTCAATGTAATTTCTACGAGGAATTGTTATTCTGTAATAAAAAGAGATTGAGCCTTGGAAAGCCTCTATGTCTCAGTTGGTTAAGATTGTGACTCTGGATTTTTGTACAGGTCATGACCTCAGGTTCTTGAGATGAAGCCATGTGACAGCCACTTGCTGTGCTTGGATCCTGCTTAAGATTCTCCCTCTTGAAAAAACATGAGAGACAACTCACTCTGAGAAACAAACTAGGGGAACTGGAAAGGGAGTTGAGCAAGGGATTGGGGTGACTGGCTGATGGTCACTGAGGGGGACAGCTGGCAGGCTGAGCAGTGGGTGTTATGCTATACATTGGCAAATTGAACTGAAACAACAAGAACGAAATAAATGCTACACTATGAGATACTCAACCTGGATGTTAAAGGACCAAAATAAACTATTTTCCTGGAAAAAAAAGAGATGTCTCTTTGAGTAGCTTTTTATTACAACCAATTCTGAATTTTTTAAAATTTTGTTAAAGTTGGAAAATCCTAGAGTTCCATTGCTCTTTTTACATAGACATCATAAGGTCCCTTTTAGTGAGGTGTCAGGGTAGTTTTTCATATTTCTCTCTTCCTTTAGAAACATCTCCAGTTGAAGAACAGACAAGGCTTCTAGGAACATTTGAGGAACATTTGCCTTAACTTGGTGGTGAAAAACTTGGGTAATATCCTAACTGTTCTTTAAGATGTTGCCATCTCTGCATGTAGTAAAGTAGTGCCTTCTAGTCTGGGTGCTGAAATTCCTAGATTTATGGATATTCCAGCTCCTAATTTACAGTGAAAGAACCAGGATTACTGAAGGGAATGGACTGGGTAACCATCTTTGCTACTGTGTACTTGCACCAAGGGAACTCACAGGATTCTGAAAGCTTTTCCTATTTAAATGGACAACTGAAAATATTTTCCTCTCTTTAAATAGGTTATATCCTAAATAATGAACTGTGTTCCAGCAAAATTGTAATTTCTTTGAACTCTATATTACTTCTTGTGAAGATTGAGAGCAAATACATGAATACATTTCATATTCTACAGTTTTCTTTTTTTGAATATGTCATATACTTTGAATCATGAACCATATTACTTTCTCAGACTCATCTCCTTCATTTTGATGAATACACATAGCATTCATTGAGATCTTTTGGATGGCTTGAAAGCTCCATTATTTTTTATTTCATTCTTGTTTTATTATTTTCTTCTTGAAAGAGGGAAAGAGTGTTTCTAGTTAGGGTTACGGATAGATGAGGATGAAGGGAATCTCTTAGCAGGATCCTTGCTCAGCATGGAGCCTGATTAGGGGCTTGATCTCAGAAGCCTGAGATCATGAACCAAGGAAAAATCAAGAGTCTGCCCACTCCCATTCTATGTATATGTTGTTGACCATTAATTTTCCATTGAAAAGGGGATCTTGTAGGTAACTTTCCAGGTCAGTCCAAACAGCTTTGCTATTCAAAATGGGTCATCTGAATATCAAACCATGAGTGTGTATAAGCTGATAATGGACAGGTAACACCAGGTCATACCTGCATCTAAAAGAATTCTATTAGCATATGAATACACCTTGGCTTTTTTGGGGGGTTAGGGGGTTAGAAAAAATTCCAGTGTATGTCTTCATTAAGCTCAGTTCAATGTTTCAACTGTTTACTCTTTCCTCACACCTGGCTATGGGAGGGGTCTATTTTTAGAAGCACGTGGCACTTTGATGCTTCAGATGAATTGTTGCAGAAAGTTAGGTATCTGGAGAAGGGGAGGAGTGGGTAGGAGGTGCAAGAGGAAACAAAACAGGATAATAAGATAGAAGTGGAGAAAAACAGCTAGAGGAAGGCGAGTAGGAGCATTTACTAAAGAGGTGCCTCTAGTTTATTCTTCCCTAGCATTGTCAAATTGTTCTTTAGCTTTGGCCAAAAAAAAAATGGTTAATGAAACAAATTTGATGCCTATTTCCTTTGTGAGGCCTCAGTGTATCAACCAACGGTGCTGCCCTTTCATCCTCCTTCTTTTTTAAGAGATTTCTCTAGGGAATTAATTTGTTCAGTTCTATTAATCCAGAGTTGGCCTTGAAGTCCCAAAACACATTGGTGAAGTGGTGTGGATCAAGAATTAAAATCGTGAGAACCAGACATAGGAGAAACAAACATGATTTCAGGTAGAGGGGAGGATTCAGGTTAGTTGGTCCCAAGACAGCTAGTAACATTTGATGGAATTTGTGTACCTCATTCCATGAGTCCCCCAAAATTACAACTGGTCAGCACGGAACAAACAGCTAATGATGTGTCCACCCCAGCAGGCACAACCTCAGAGTGAATACTTTCAGGACACAAAACTGAGATAGTCAGAGAAACTCAACTGATGGGATTTCTGAGCCTCAGAAAAGTTCTTTTTCAGGGTGGATGCCAGTCCTGTGAGATCCTCACACTCACTGCTCTGTGATGCTGGCTCAGTGAAGACTCATAGGGCACTATTCCTGCTTCTATGCTCAGATGCTTCTTCTTATGACACACACCAGTTTTACACAGCACAGCGATGCACAAAATGGTAACCAAAAACAGCATAAGGGGACCTAAAGGAATAGTCTGATTCCATAAGAGTCCAAAGAAGTGGGAACAAAAATGGTATCCAGGTGCCATACTGAGTACAAGCTGTCTAGGAACTGCCTCAGAGAACACATTTCAGATTGAGGGCTCCCTCTTCATGGGAGGGCTCCTCCCATGGACTCGATAGCTGCCAAGAGCAAGGCACAGAGGGCCTCTTTGAGTGCCCTTGCTCAAAGCAATAGGATGCTCTGAACATGTCCCATGGATCCCTTATGATGAACGATGGCCAACTAAATGAAAGTAATTAAAGAATATTGACTCAGATCATGTTAGAGCAAGGGAGTCAGCCACTATTATTTGTGTTGAGCAGAGCCCCAGCATCAGACTGAAGGGTGCAAACTCACTGTAGGGTTTAAATGGAAGGCTTCAGTTATGCCTTGATGAGAAGCTATTGTATGCAGAGGGTATAGAGAGCTGTCCAGAAGTGAGGCACCATATGTAATTGTGAATGATGATTCTTACTGATCGGTGGTACTAGGTAGGAACTTGGGACAAGTGTTAGGAAAGCTCTCAGTTATTCATAGTTCTCAGTGTGACAGTGGTTATGGTGTGGAATCCTGAGCCTGTGGCTAGAGTGGTATAAGGTTATTCGGTAGAATCTTGAATCAGGTGGACCAAATATTCTGATGTAAACAAACACCAGGTGCTGGGTACAGCCGCCAAACATTCTACGCTCTATCTGATATAAACAAGGCCTTCTCCCTTGAATAACTGCAAGATAATGAGCTGGTTCCATGATTGGCTGTGGGTCAGAAATCTCTCTGAATGAACTATCTGGCTATTATTTATACTTTCAATTTTCCAAGTTCCCTGGGGACCTTCTACTAGGAGAAGGCTAGGGAAGTTTTTGGGCTAGGAAGAAGAGAGAGATTATACATTTAAAGATCCCAAGTTGTCAAGTGCTGGATGACCGCAAATGCTGCAAGATGAGAATCCTCCATAGGAGCATATCATTAAGAGAGACGATGGTGGTGCCTGGTGACTTAATAGATCAGGTTCTTATCAAGGAATTAGCTCATGTCCTGAACTCAGGGTGCTGGTTTGAGCTCAATAGCAGGATTTGCAGCCTATCTTCATGGGGTTCTCTCACACCTTCTGCCCCACCCCGCAAAAAACAGAGTCTCTCTATCTCAAAATGTAACAAATGACTACTTACAAAACAAAATAGTATAAAATGAATGACAGGAAATAAGTTACATATGAAGTTGATTTAATACTGAGTCTCCACAGTCACCAAAATAATATTCCTTGTGCAGCAGCATACGAACGGGGATGGATGGTCTGATGAAAGAATAGAGGGCAGTTAAGGGTACAGGAGGATGAGTCACAGCTCCTAGGATCTATGTCCTGAACCCCAGAACTCAGTTTTGCCTTCTGCTCTAGTCTTCTCATCCACACATACCTAGAAACAACATCCTTTCAAATCTATGATGGGAATGGCCTTGAGTCTCTGTGCTTTCCCTGGTCTCATATTCAATATCCTGAACCAGGAAACAAGGCCTGTCATCCCATTCTTCAAAGAAGCCAGCAAATTTTCTATGACTTTCTCATCCCACGTTATGATCCCTCTTTCTGCTCACTCCTGCTTCACTCTCTTGTTTCTCCCAAGCATTAATTGCTCATTTCTCTTCTCCTTCACCTCCAAAAGCCATTATATTCTATGGTGAGGGAATGCTTGAGATTGATCAGCTTCTTATGCGACCCTCCTTAATCAGTTGATCAAAGATCCAATACAGGAAACGCTGGAGTAGTTGCAATGGGCTGCGGGCCTATGGGCTGGGGTTGCATGTGGTCATGAGGGTGCCATCTCACTGGGCTATGTTGACTGCTTTGTGCTTGGGGTGCTCTTAGATACTTGAGACAAGCTTAACATTTATATATATTTTAAATGCTTATTTATTTAGTTTTATGTAAATTCAATTTGGCAACATCCAGTGCTCATCTTATCAAATGCCCTCCTCTTGGCATTTAAGAAATAGGGAAAGGCATTATGAGGGAAAGGAGTGGAATTGAGTGGGAAAAATTAGAGAGTGACACAAACCATGAGAGACTCCTAAATCTGGGAGACACTGAATCTTTAGAACAGCCCATACATATTGTAGCCCACAGAGGAGGTGAATGTGATGGTAGAGGTAAAATATCTTCCCAATATCCTTTAGTTTAAATCTGGGATTATGGGTTTTCCAAAGCAGATGAGGCCGCATCAATACCAGCTCGAGCCAGCATTTGCCCTGCTTCTGAAAGACTGGGCCATGGGCTCCAGGCAGGCATGAGGGAAAGTCTGAGGCTGGTCCAAGACCCTGGTATGGGGAGCAGGCCCTGTACTGTGTGGTTATAGTAGTGAAATCAGACAGGAACAGAAACCCTGGCCGCCCTGCCTAGAGCCTGTCCTAGGCCTGGTCAGACCAGGAGACTCACTCTGCAGAACCTTGAGCACAAGTGTGTACCACCCGACCAGGAGCTTTCAAATTTTCCTCCAGATTCTGTCCACCCAGCGATGGCCTAAGGTGGCTGCACTTGAGCCTCTCTCACAGACAGGCAAGTACAGATTTTATTTTTGTCCCAGGACTGAGGATTGTGCAAGGAAAGGAGGAGGGAACTGAGCTACTGACCGTACCTCCCAACTCACTTCTGCTGGAACCTGAGGCATGTGCTGGGAGGGAACATTTCTATGATGTCCATCCCTAGAGTGCCCTTACACCCCTGGCCAGAACTGAGCGTAGCCCGACACTGCTACGGTGTGACATATAGGTGCAGAGGGAGTGGGTCTCTAGCTCTACCAGTACCTGGCAGCAACAGAAACACCCTTTGTGCAAGTTCAGAATGGTATGGCAGTGTGTATCTCAAGAGATTGGATCCATCCAAGACCAAAGGCAATCACCTGGAACAAAAGCTCTCCTGCTCTATTCCTAAGAAATTCTAACCAAACATAAGTTAGGACTTTAGTGCTTCCCAGTGACAAAGGGAGCGGGATCTGGTCTTCAGGAATGATAATTAAATAAGAATCAGAAGAATATGACCAACTCCATAACCCAGGTCAGAATGTTTCTTACTATTTTACCAAAGTAACCTTGTTATTTATGATACAATAGACTAAAGAAGAGCACCTTTGTGTCTCAGTAAGTAAATTTTCTGACTGCAGCTTAGAACATTATCCAAAGATCTTAAGGGCAGAACTGTGTCAGACTCTGTTCAGTGTGGAGTCTGAATTTCCATCTCCCTCTGCCCTTCATCTCTCTCATATAAATACATAAATATATAAATAAATGATATAGATAGATAAATACAATTGCATTCCTATATTAATCTTTCTGATATCATCCAGCCCACCCTCAGTCTAAAAATAGCATGTATAGAAAAAAAAATAAAAAATAAAAATAAAAATAGCATGTATAATCCACCTCCTCCCAGGGATGCTCTCCATATTTTCCTGCCTCATTGTAACACCCTACCTAAGGATTCTTTTTCTTCAGTAATTGCATCCTCAATAGTCTCCACCGCCCAATCTTTAGAGACATAGCATGAGAAGGTGATTCGAGAGTGGGGCCCTGTATTCCTGCTACTCCAGCTAAGGCCAGCTTGGGAACAGCTGTCAACACATGCTCTCCCTCCAGATCCTCCGACCTTCTCTGGGCTTTGCGAGTTATAGCCATTCAACAAGACATTGGACACAGTTGCAAATATTCCTTGAGAGAAAGGACCCCCTCCACCTGTCATTTCCCCATTTCCATAGGATCATGATAGCTCTCACTTGGGCATGGATCCCCCTGAGTTCCACCTGTGATTGATGATGGACACACACTGGGTTAGAAGGTTTTGTGAGCAGCTGCTGTGTCAGACTCAGAGCAGCTGCCAAGGAGAGCCATCTGTGATGATCAAAATCATCTGTGTTTAAAAATACTCTACTGGACACCAGAAATGTGGTTGTATGATGAAGGATGGAACATGTAACTTCAATGACTTTAAGTAATTTCAACATATGTAGACATGTCTGGCTATTGGCCGCCTCCTTAGATAGCTCAGGTCTATCCAAAAATGAAGCAGCTATGCCATCCCTGACCCCGGATTCATGAGTGGAATTTGCTGCCCTGACATGATGGTTCATTTCCGTTGGTCTCTGGGCTCTTATCCATCAGGTGCCTAATCACTACGTGAGGTCCTGGCAACACTCAGAAAAGAATGTCCACTCTCATGACCCAGAGGAATCCCAGAACGTGCTGATGGTGGGCAAGGACAAGACTATGACCCCACACATCTGTGCTGGTCATATTCAGATGAATGAGGCAGAAAGGGGACACATCACCCTTTTCAGGACCTCACACTTTCCTTCCTTATACAGGCTAGAGCCTGGGTAGGTACCTAGTTTAGTGTGGGGCCCAACACCCCAGAAAAGCTGTGCACATACTTTGCAACCTGGAACTGGATCTCTGTCCAGGGATTTTAGATCAGGGACTTCTCAGGGCTAAGTAGTGTAGGGACAAGAAATGAGGGACGTTTTGCTGATGACTTTGCAGGGACAAATTGTAATCAGTGCTTTTGTCATCTTGAGTATGAGGACACAAAGTTTGGACCTGAGGAATCTAAGAGCATTTCAGGGAAACACTCAAACTGATGTCCCGTAGACCATAAAATGGAACTGCACAGAGTACTTTGACTCTGGAATCAGCCTCCATCCCTTGGCTGGGCTCAGTGAGCACTGGAGTCCATGTCCTTCCACTTCCTCTTACCTCCATGGACACAAATTTGTTACATGAATGATACATCTTTGCTTGAAAATAAATGACCATGGGTTTCCACCTGGAAGACTGCTTTTCTGGTGGTCACTGTTTTGTGTATATTTATATTGGAGTTTGATTTGCCAACATATGGTGTAGCACACAGTGCTTATCCCATCAAGGGCACCCCACACTGCCTATCACCCAGTAACCCCATCCTACCACCAATTCCCCTTCCAATACCCCCATTTGTTTTCCAGGATAGGAATCTCTCATGTTTGTCACCCTCACTGATGTCTCCTACTCATTTTTTTTGTTTTTCCCTCTACACCTGTGATCCTCATTCCAGTGAGAACCCAGAATCAGATTGTTGCTCCTGACGAAATACAGGAAGAGCCCAGTTGCAGAATACATACTGCTTTCACAAGTTCGTGAGGCCACCTGCAGGTACAAAAGAGGACACCATGAGGCTCAGCTCCCATTATACTGTCTGTCTGAACTGATTTTAAAGCTCCCGATGACATAAAGAAGCCAGATGGAACATCATGTTTGAGATATTGGTGCCCAAATAAATGACAGGACAAATGGAGGAAGTTGCTTTTCCTGAAGGAGGTGTCACTACCCATGACCCAATCACCTAGACACCCCACCCACTTCTCTTCCACTACCCCAAGTTAATTTCTCAGAGTTATCTGTCATGTTTTGTCACCACCACTGATATTTTCACTTATTTTCTATCCTTTCCCTTTATTCCCTTTCACTATATTTTACATCCCCCAAATGAATAAGAGCATATGATGTTTGTCTTTTTCCGATTGACTTACTTCACTCACCATAATACCCTCCAGGTCCCTCCATGTCAAAGCAAATAGTGGGTATTTGTCATTTCTAATGGCTGAGTAATATTCCATTGTATACATATACCATATCTTCTTTATCCATTCATCTTTTGAAGGACAAAGAGGTTCCTTCCACAGTTTGCCTATTGTGGACTTTGCTGCTAGAAACATTGGGGTGCAGTTTACCCAGTGTTTCATTACATCTGTATCTTTGGGGTAAATCGCCAGCAGTGCAATTGCGAGGTCATAGGGCAGATCTATTTTTAACTCTTTGAGGAACCTCCACAGTTTTCCAGAGTGACTGTATCAGTTCACATTCCCACCAACAGTGCAAGAAGGTTCCCCTTCTCCACATCCTACTCAACATTTGTTGTTTCCTGTCTTGTTAATTTCCCCCATTCTCACCGGTGTGAGGTGGTATCTCATTGTGGTTTTGATTTGTTTTTCCCTGATGTCAAGTGATGGTGTGCATTTTCTATCTGTTTGTTGGCCATGTTCTTTCTATATCTTGGATACTAGCCCTTTGTCTGATAGATCACTGGTAAATATCTTACCATTTTGTATCTTGTCTTTTACATTTTTTGACTGTTTCACAGTGCAAAAGGTTCTTATCTCTATGAAGTCCCAATAGTTCTCTTTTGCTTTTGTTTCTCTTGCGTTCATGGATGTGTCTTGCAAGAAGTTATGGTGGTCAAGTTCAAAAAGCCTGTTGCATGTATTCTGCTCTAGGATTCTGATGGAATCTTGTCTCACTTTTAGATTTTTCATCCATTTTGAGTTTATCTTTGTGTATGTGTAAGAGAATGGTCCAGTTTCATTCTTATGCATGTGGATGTCCAATTTTCCCAGCACCACTTATTGAAGAGACTGTCTTTTTCCAAAGGAAAGCCTTTCCTGCTTTGTCGAATATTAGTTGCCCATAAAGTTGAGGGTCCACTTCCGGATTCTCTATTCTGTTGCATTGATCTATGCAACTATTTTTGTGCCAGTATCACACTGCCTTGATGACCACAGCTTTGCAGTACAACCTGAAATCTGACATTGTGATGCCCCGAGCTCTCGTTTTCTTTTTCAATATTCCACTTGCTCTTTGCAGTCTTTACTGATTCCACACAAATCTTAAGATGATTTGTTCCACCTCTCTGAAGAAAGTCCATGGTATTTTGATAGGAATTGCATTAAATATGTAAATTGCCCTGGGTAATATTGACATTTTCACAATATTAATTCTTCCAATCCATGAGCATGGAATAGTTTTCCATCTCTTTGTGTCTTCCTCAATTTCTTTCAGAAGTGTAGTTTTTAGGGTATAGATCCTTTAATTCTTTGGTTAGGTTTATTCCTAGGCATCTTATGCTTTTGGGTACAATTGTAAGTGAGGTTGACTCCTTAATTTTTATTTCCTCAGTCTCATTGTTAGTGTATAGACATGCCACTGATTTCTGGGTATTGACTTTGTATCTTGCCACACTGCCGAATTGCTGTATGAGTTCTAGCAATCTTGGGGTGGAGTCATTTGGGTTTTCTACGTACAGTATCATGTCATCTGTGAAGAGGGAGAGTTTAGCTTCTTTGCCGATTTGAATGCCTTTTTTGGTTGTTGTTGTTGTTGCTTAATTGCTGCGGCTAGGACATCTTGTACTATGTTGAATAGCAGTGGTGAGAGTGGACATCCCTCTCTTGTTTATGATCCTAGGGGAAAGGCTCCTAGTGTTTCCCCATTGAGAATGATATTCACTGTGTGCTTTTCTTAGATGGCTTTTAAGATGCTGATGAATATTCCCTCTATTCCTTCACTCTGAAGAGTTTTGATCAGGAATGGATGCTGTATTTTGTCAAATGCTTTGTCTTCATCCAGTTGGAGGATAATATGGTTCTTGTTTTTTCTCTTGCTTATATAATCAATCACATTGATTGCTTTACGTGTATTGAGTCAGCCTTGAATCCCAGGAATAATCCCATTTGGTCATTGTGAATGATCTTCTTAAAGTATAGTTGGATCCTATTGACTACTATGTTTTTGAAAATTTTTGCATCCATCTTCTTCAGGGATATTGGTATATAATTCTCCTTTTTTGGTGGAGTCTTTGTTTTTGAATTAAGGTGATGATGGATTCGAATGGAGTTTGGAAGTATTCCAAATATTTCTATCTTTCTGAACAGCTCTAGTATTATAGATATGGTTTATTTTAAAATGTTTGATATAATTCCCGTTGGAAGCCATCTGGCCCTGGAGTATTGTGTCTTGGAAGATTTTGATGACTGCTTCTATTTCCTCCCTGGCATTTGGTCCATTCAGGTTTTCTATTCCTGTTCCTGGTTTGGTAGTTTGTGGTTGTCCAGAAATGTGTCCATTTCTTCTAGATTGCCTATTTTATTGGCGTATAGCTGCTAATAAGCTTTTAAAATCATATTTATTACCTTGGTATTGGTGGTGATCTCTCCTTTATCATTTATGATTTCATTAATTTGAATCTTTTCACTCTTCTTTTTAATAAGGCTGGGAATGGTTTATCTATATCACTAATTCTTTCAAAGAACCAAATCCTGGTTTTGTTGACCTGTTCCACAGATTTTGTGATCTCTATTTCATTGAGTTCTGCTCGAATCTTTATTAACTCTCTCCTTCTGCTGGGTGTAGGATCTATTTGCTTTTTTTTCTCCAGCTCCTTTGGGTACAGAGTTAGCTTTTGTTTTTGAGTTCTTTCCACTTTTTGGATGGATGGTTGTATTGCGATATATATCCCCCTCAGGACTGCTTTTGATGTATCCTAAAGATTTTGAATAGTCGTATCTTCATTCTCATTAGTTTCCATGAATCTTTTTAAATCTTCTCTAATTTCCTGATTGACCCTTTCATGTATTAGCAGGATGGTCCTTACTCTCCATGTGTTTGAAATCCTTCCAAACTTCTTCTTGTGATTTAGTTCTAGTTTCAAAGGAGTATAGTCTGAAAATATGCAGGGGATGATCCCAATCTTTTGGTATCGGTTAAGACCTGATTTGTGACCCAGCATGTGGTCTACTCTGGAAAGAGTTCCATGTGCGCTTGAGAAGAGTAAGTAATCAGTTGCGTTTGGATATAACGTTTTGTAAGTATCTTTGAATTCCATCTGGTCCAGTGTATCATTTAAAGCTCTTGTTTCTTTGGAAATGTTGTGCTTAGAAGATCTGTCTATTGTAGAAAGCACCGTATTCAAGTCGCCAACTATAAGTGTATTATTATCTAAATATGTCTTAACTTTGGTTATTAATTGATTGATATACTTTGCAGCTCCCACATTTGGGGTATAAATATTTTTTTAGGGCTATAAATATTGATGATTGTTAGGTCCTCTTGTTGGATAGATCCTTTAAATATAATATAGTGTCCCTCTTCATATGTTATTATAGTCATTTGGATAAACTTTAATTCATCTGATATAAGGATACCTGCCCCTGCTTTCTTTTGAGGACCATTTGATTGGTAAATTGTTCTCCAACCTTTTATTTTCAGGCTGTAGGTGTCCTTATGTCTAAAATGAGTCTCTTGATGACAGCAAATAGATGGGTCTTGCTTTTTTATCCAGTCTGACACCCTGCGCCTTTTAATGGGGTCATTAAGCCCATTCACATTCAGAGTTACTATTGAAAGATATGAGTTTAGTGTCATCGTGATACCTATTAAGTCCCTGTTTTTGTGGATTCTTTCCTTGCCATTCCTCTTTGTAGTACAGAGTCCCCCTTAGTATTTCTTGCAGAGTCAGGTTGATGGTCACATATTCTTTCAGTTTCTGCCTATCTTGGAAGCTCTTTATCTCTTCTCCTATTCTGAATGAGAGTCTTGTGGATAAAATGTTCTTGGCTGGATATTCTTCTCATTTAGGACACTATATATATCTTGTCAGTCCTTTCCAGCCTGCCAGGTCTCTGTGGAGAAGTCTGCTGTTATCTTAAGGCTTTTCTCCATAAAAGTTAGGGATTTTTTGTCTTTTGCTGATTTAAGGGTCTTTTCTTTATTTTTGGAATTTGCAAATTTCACTATTAAATGATGGGGTACTGAGCGGTTTTTGGTCTCTGGGGCCTGCAGTCCTGAAATGCATTTCTAAGTCTGCCCAGCTCCATCCCCGTGGGGCCGCTACCTGAGATGCTGGACAAACTGTTCCAGGAGCTGTGCAGCTCTTCTGCATGGAGCTTTTGCCTGAGCCACCAGCTGAGCTGTGTCCATGTGTGGTATACCTTAAACAAATGTATCCTTGGGGGTCATCTTGACCCAAAAGTAAAAGCAGTAGTAACGTGGGCACCATAGTGGTTCCTTTGCAAAGCACCTCCCTTTGTCTTGGGTCATGTTTTCAAGCTCCTGAGATACATTATATTATGCATACATCAAAATGCACACTAATGCATAGCACAGAGCAGTCCTTAATATTAGTGGTCAACAGCAATGATAATAATATGACCAAATCACTTTGTACTTTGTGGTGAATGTTGCCCAATAGTGTAGGTATGAATAATTGTGGAAATTATGTGCCAAAGGATTTGGTGATAGGAAAAATGTTTATATTATATGCTGCATTGTGACATCAGACTAACTCTAATGTCAGTAGTGAGGTCTATTTATTAAACCACAATAATAGTTTTATGTGTTAATATTTAACATGGACTAATATATCCAAATGCTATCTTCTCAACAGCTACCATTTAATCTGATGTAATTAGATTTCTCAATATGTTTTACTATGCCAGACCATTTAAATTTAAATTAAGATGTTCACACATGAAACATAAGGAATATGGCTTAGTATATATGGTTTAGTATATTTTTCTTTACTTGGCAGCCTAAGCAAAATGTAATAATGATTTTTTTTCAGAGAGAGGCAAAGAGTTAGTGTAAGGAGCAGAGGGTCAGAGGGAAAGGAAGAGAGAATACTAAGCAGGCTTCATATTGAATATTGGTGAATCTGATGACTTTGAGATCATGACCACAGCTGAAAACCAGGAGGCAGAAACTTAGCTGGCAGAAACATGCAGTAGCCCTAGAACAATGTTTCTTGAGTCAATTTAATGAATGATTTTTTTATTGTACCTTCCATTGACTCATTGGATGGGTGTATTTTTCTTTTTCTGCAAACTTGAAATATTTTCACCCACTTTTCAGGCTAATTGTATCCAGTTGATTTCATAAATAGTTTTTGTTTTGGGCTTTTAATTGTACATCCTAGGAAATGGATGAGCATAGAAAGAGCTGTTGACATCTTCATGTTAGAAGACAATCCAAAATGATTGGTAACATTATCAGAGTTCAAACTATTGATCCCATTACACATCATTGTCTTGCAGAGCCACCTGGCTCAGTAGGCTGTACAAAGGCTTCGGAGTTGCAGTATTCTTAAGGTAGCCAAACAAGAATATAAACTGATAAAGTCAGAATGAAAAACAACATTGAGTGCCCTCACAATATTTAAAAAGATCTGTCACATTAATCTAGAAGTCTTAGGTTTGGCAAATAGACTTCAAAGTGTTGAAATCTGATTTTTACAAAGGTTTCTGCACATGTAGTGCAATAGCATTTACAACGTTGGAGAAAAAAGAAACAACATCATGTTCATTGATGAACAAAAGGATAAAAATTAATTTATCTCTAATAAAATAATGAAATATTATTCATCTCTAATGAAATATTAATCCATGTTATGAGAAAGGAAATCTCAATAATTGTAATGACATGCATGCCTATGGAGGCCATTATGTAAGAGAAATAAGCAGGCAGTGTAAGACAGATACTGCATGTTGGGACATATATGGGGAACCTAGAATAGTCAATACACAGCATCAGAGAATAGTATAGGAGCTAGAAGGAGGAAAAGTGGGAAATGATGCAGGTAGGGTACAAACTTCAATGATGCAAATTCAGAATGTTCTGGATTTCTATCTGCAATCAAGGGCCTGTAATTAACAACACTGTATTATAGGCTTGAAAATCATGAAGAGATGAGATGATATCAAATGCACTTACTGTCAAATGGAAAGGAAAATCGCTAGCAGACACTGTGTGGGCATATATCTTTCTTTAGATGAGACAATATGGAAATACAGAACAACATATTAATTGAGATCTGAAATCATTGTGTTGATGACTTGCCAAGAGTTACAATATGATGAGTAAGGGGTCCAGGAGAGGAGTGGGGTTGAATATGTGTGTAGAGAGTACCTGAATACCTGAGACCTTCCAAGTGTCATGGAGATCATGCTCTGCACTCCTGGTCCAAAAGCTGCCTCTGCCTATGTCTCAAATCTTCCTGCCCTTGATTCTCTATGGAAGACATTTCACAAACTGGGGGACTGCCTGAGCCAAGAGTAAGGTCCATATCCTAACTCAGTCATCTAACTCCTGGTTTCAATCCCTGACCCAAAACACAAAGCAGTTGACCCAAAGTAAAGATGTGGTATGGCGACAGTCACCCAATTGTGGTCAACCTTCCCCAGTGTAAACACTGCCAGCTTTCTCACACGGAGTCATCCTGGGCACCAGTGGACAACCCTCAATTACAAGTGGACTGCTCCCAAGCTGACGTAGAACCCAGGACGTTCCAAGAATGCTGTCCAATGAGGGCTATTCCAAGAACTAGCTTTCCTTCAACTGACCAAACATGATGAACAGTTATTCTGAATTCATGACATTCAAGCATGTTTTAGGCCTCAGAGTGATGATGTTATCAGACATACTACCACATGTGTCTCATAATTTTTTTCCTTATAGAGGCTCCATGTCCAACATAGAAACTAGACACATGACTCTAGATCAGGTGTCACATCCTCCACCAATGATCCAGCCAGGCACTTGCCATTCTGCTGAAAATTCTGAGTATTTTTGTGATATGTCCTGAAGTCAGATGATGCCATGACACTGATTGAACAGGCATTGATTAGCTCTGTATCTCAGCTGTACAAGAGAAATCAATGAGGTTGGTGGATAACAAGCTAACAAACTGGCCATTGAGTCTAATCTTTCCTTGTCCCAGGGGTAGAGTCACAGGATTTCAGTATTACTAGTGCTCCCCATACATACGATACTATCAAATACCATGAAAGAAACTCCTTTATTCTGAGCAGATCAAGGTCACTTGCTGAAGAACAGCTCAGCACTGACAGACATCAACTGTGTATCTAATCGTGCCTCCAAGCACTCAGAATCTTCAAAATGACACAACCATGGATTTGAATTGACCACTATCTTAGCTTTAAGCTGACCATAGTCATGTTTTGACTGACCAGTGCTATAATGCAGAACTTACCAGGTTTCTGTGTCCTTTTCCTATTAGTGACTATGACAGGATCTGTACTACTACAGCTCAAGAGCTCCCCTGTGCTTTGTAACCACTGAGATGATGTCATAATGACAGTGTTGGGATTTCCCTTGGTACAGGTGGTTCCTGACATAGACTCAAATGCTAAATCTCCTTTGCATAGTAAGCAAAGATCCCATGCCTGACTAATCACTGCAGTTTAGTTCTCTAATTAGAATATGAGCTTTGGAACCACAAGCTTCAATTCATATCCTGGATACTTAAAACAGAGTTCATGACCCTCATCACTGTGCCTCTTTTTCTCCTTCCTCCTGAAGAGGAGGAAGAATCAACAGAACATCACATATGTGTTTGTTGAGCATTGAATGAATAAATGTTTGGATAGAGATCAGGAAGGTTAAGTAGAAGCTAAATATCCTCTCTGAAATCTCATGTTTCACAAGTTCCAGAGCTGGATTGAAATCTGGCAGTCTGATTTCCTAGACCATTACCCTCTAAGATGAAAGAGGTTCACCTAAATACAATATTTTACCTTAACACAAATTAGTAGTGACAGAATTAAAGGCGTCAGGAAAAAAAAAAAAGCTATTGCTCCCTCCCTGAATATACTCTTGGGAACCTTGATCAAAAATATACATGACTCTCCTGTACATCCTTCCACCCCCTTCATTGGAAAAACATTAAAAATTGTTTTTTATATATTAAGCACTATGCACAGTATGTATCCATGAAAATAAAAATGACATGTAATAATAAAAATCAATAACCTTTCTGAGGGTTTTCACACATTATTTTGAATTATTCTCACAACAACATACATGGCCAGCATTGCTTGTACGTCTACAGATACAGATGCACATAGAAGATGCTAGTAGAGTGTGAAGTTGGCACTTGAACTTAGTTCTTGAGACTACAGAGCAGTATGGCCTGGGCCCTTAGGGAGGAGCAGCTAAGTATAAAGAGGCAGACACAAAACCAGCCAAGTAGAATTCATGATCAGTTAAATAATGGAAATACTTATAAGAAGTGATTAGAGTCCAGAGGAGCTATAGATAAGATTTCACAAAAGAAGTGGTGCTTGAATTGAGTTTTGAAGAAAGACTAGGACTTCCAGTTCCATCCACGTTGAAGCAAATGGTGGGTATTTTCATTTCTAATGGCTGAGTAATATTCTATTGTATACATAAACCATATATTCTTTGGAGGGTATTATGCTGAGTGAAATAAGTCAATTGGAGAAGGACAAACATTATATGTTCTCATTCATTTGGGGAATATAAATAATAGTGAAAGGGAATATAAGGGAAGGGAGAAGAAATGTGTGGGAAATATCAGAAAGGGAGACAGAACATAAAGACTCCTAACTCTGGGAAATGAACTAGGGGTGGTGGAAGGGGAGGAGGGTGGGGGTGGGCGTGACTGGGTGATGGGCACTGAGGGGGGCACTTGACGGGATGAGCACTGGGTGTTATTCTGTATGTTGGCAAATTGAACACCAATAAAAAATAAATTTATTATTTAAAAAAAGAATAATGATTGAAAAAAAGAAATGATTCAACCACTTTGTCCATGTAAAAAATTAATACGCAAATTGAATGTAAATATAAATAGTATCCCTATAATAAATAGTTACAAGGATATGAAATCTGTAATATATTATGATTCAACTTTTCATTCTGATGTATTTCACATATACGGATAGCTTAGAAGCCATTAAATACATTTTTCCTTCATTTTACTTTGAGCTGAAGCACAAATTTAAACATATACCCTGATCACATGTAAACAGTGTCATCTTCTGGCAGTTGAAACTATTTGTATATTGACATACAATTCATTATGGATTGTACTGCCATTTTCTTGACAAATTATGTGTACAGTTTAATGAATAAAAACCCTTAATCTTGGGGCATCTGGTTGGCTCAGTAAGTTAAAGTTCCGACTCTTGGTTTTGGCTCAGATCGTGATTTCAGAGTCCTGGAATTGAGCCCCCTATGGAGCTCAGAGCTCAGTTCTGAGTTGGCTTGAGATTCTCTCTCCCCTCTGTCTACCCTTCCCACTCATGCATGCTCATAAATAAATAAATAAATAAATAAATAAATAAATAAATAAGTCTGGGGGTAATAACTTTAAACTAAAATCAGTTGATTTCTTTAAATAGCCTTTAAAAATAAAAGCATTCATTACCATGTCTTTAAATTGATAAAATTTAAAAAGGGACTAAGTCATGAACTCTAGATTCTACTACTAAATCTTCTAACTAGATATTGAATCTTAAACTAATCACATGTCTCCTCAGGACCTCAGTCTCCTCAACTGAGGAAATAAGACTGTTCAACCAAGTCATTAATTAAGTTTCTTGCAGTCTAAAGTTCCATTTGATTTTAGCTTTAGAAATTTCATTTCTGGTTTTAGCATCCTATTACTGAATATAGGCCTGTTTATGACACTTTCTCATAGTTATCTCTTTTACTTATGCGGTTTTGTCTGGTTATGCTCTCTGCTTGAATTTTCTATGGAAATAAATCTTAATTTATATTTATCCTTCTCACTGCCCAAATAGCCTTCTCCTACACAGTAGAAAGACAGCACTGAATTGTAAATAAAACTAAACTGAAGTAACTGAAAACAAGTTTTTAAAAACATTCATGATGATTTAAATAAGATGTCAATGTCAAACAGAGCAATTAAAATAGCAAAGACATCTCTCAGGGATGCCTGGATGGCTCAGCAGTTGAGTGTCTGCCTTTGGCTCAGGTCCTGATCCTGGGATCCGGGATGGAGTCACATCAGGTTCCTTGTGGGGAGCCTGCTTCTCCCTCTGTCTCTGCCTCTCTCTGTGTGTCTCTCATGAATAAATAAATAAAATCTTAAAAAAGAAAAAAGAAATCTCTCCAAAGCTTCTGGAATCTTAAGTGTTTACAAAATAAATAAGAAACAGAATAGGCTCAAGTTTGGGCAGTTCTTCCTAACATCCCCATAGATTTTACCAACACTAGCCTGTATTACAGGCTTGTCCCCTTGGATTCATTTGGTGTACCCTTCTTCCTTTGAGTCATTAACTCAATTTTCAAAATATCTTGTTCTAATACACATATACCTTCTTATTCAAACTCTTTGGCATCCATCTGTCCAGGCTCTCAACTTCCTAGGCCTGCATTACTAAAATATCCATTATGGTTTCATGCTTTTCTAAAAGTAATGTAAGGATCATCTGGGATGCTGGTTAGAGCATGTCATCATCTATACCAGCACTGTTGACAGGAATTTCAGATGAGTCACAAATATAATTTTAAATATTCATGTAGTCAGATTAAAAAACTAAAATGAAACAAGTAAAATTATTCTGATGCATGTGAAAATATTATTTCAATATGTAATCAATTAAAAACCATATCAGTGTGAAACTTTACATTCTTTTTTTTTATATACTAGTCTTTGAAATTTGATATTTTTATAATTGTAGCATATCTCAGTTCAGACAAGCACATTTCAAGTGACTACGAGCCAGCTGTGGCTAGTGGCTATGGTACTGGACTGAATTAGATTTGGAGAAAAGAGAATAAAAGTCAGGAATCTACATATAGCAAAATACCCAAGTGATTCTTTCACACTCTCAAGTTTGAGGACCACCACTCTAGACTGACCTATATACAATCCACTCTACAACACTACCTTTAATTATGTCAGTTCTAAGAGCCTAGAAATCCCTGGTACATCCAACTAGGGTGGATATTTGAAGCTCTCAAAATGTGGCCTCACCTCATCCATCCAACCTGCTCTCCAATTTGAAAAGGCCTTGAGTTCTTCCATGAAATTTTCCTAGGAAAATAGTCAAATGATCATTCATTCAACAAATATTGATGGAGTACCAACTAAATGTCATCATGGATCCTCCATGGCAACAAGGAAGATATAACACAAATCATTACAGAAGTATTACAATGTCATCGTTTTCATTGTAACAATGAAAGCATTGCTTTGAAATAGTGCTCTGAAATGCTAGGAGAATGCATAAGGGTAGGATCTTATAGTCTGAGAGGCCAAAGGAAATCTCTAAAATACAGTTACATTTAAGTAAAAATCAATCAATCAATCAATCAAGTAATTTGAACAGGTAGAAATTTATAGGCAGCAGTAAGCACATTATGAAAAGCCCTGAGATGGAAAAGTGACTAAAGGAATATGCAGATTGGTAAAGTAATCTGAAAGACAGCCATAGAGTTAGGCAGGAGCTGGATAAAGCCAAGTTTATAAGACTTCAATTTTTGTTTCTTTTCAAGTGTGCATATTTAAACAACACTAGATTACAAACTCCTCAAAAGGTACAGACTGGTCTTCTAAACTTAAATATTTCACATCTCCTCATAGTGCACAAAAAAGTATTTAATAAGGGATGTCTTGGTGGCTCAGTGGTTTACTGCCCACCTTCAGCCCAGGGCATGATCCTGGAGACCTGGGATCGAGTCCCATGTTGGGCTCCCTGCATGGAACCTGCTTCTCCCTCTGCCTGTGTCTCTGCCTCTATCTCTCTCTTTGTGTCTCTCATGAATAAATAAAATATTATTTAAAAAGCATTTAATAAATACTTCTTCTATACATGAAAAACATATTTTGCCAGGCTTTTAAATTCTAGAATCTCAAGGAATGGATGCATTCCTAGAAAGCCACAAACTACCAAAACTGGAACAGGAAGAAATAGAAAACCTGAACAGGCCAATAACCAGGAAGGAAATTGAAGCAGTCATCAAAAACCTCCCAAGACACAAGAGTCCAGGGCCAGATGGCTTCCCAGGGGAATTCTATCAAACGTTTAAAGAAGAAACCATATTCTACTAAAGCTGTTTGGAAACATAGAAAGAGATGGAGTACTTCCAAAATCATTCTATTAGGCCAGCATCACCTTAATTCCAAAATCAGACAAAGACCCCACCAAAAAGGAGAATTACAGACCAATATCCCTGATGAACATGGATGCAAAAATTCTCAACAAGATACTAGCCAATAGGATCCAACAGTACATTAAGAAAATTATTCACCATGACCAAGTAGGATTTATCCCTGGGACACAAGGCTGGTTCAAAACTCGTAAAACAATCAATGTGATTCATCATATCAGCAAGAGAAAAACCAAGAAACATATGATCCTCTCATTAGATGCAGAGAAAGCATTTGATAAAATACAGCATCCATTCCTGATCAAAACTCTTCAGAGTGTAGGGATAGAGGGAACATTCCTCGACATCTTAAAAGCCATCTACAAAAAGCCCACAGCAAATATCATTCTCAATGGGGAAGCACTGGGAGCCTTTCCCCTAAGATCAGGAACCAGACAGGGATGCCCACTCTCACCACTGCTATTCAACATAGCCAGAAGTCCTAGCCTCAGCAATCAGACAACAAAAAGACATTAAAGGCATTCAAATTGGCAAAGAAGAAGTCAAACTCTCCCTGTTCGCTGATGACATGATACTCTACATAGAAAACCCAAAAGCCTCCACCCCAAGATTGCTAGAACTGATACAGCAATTTGGTAGCGTGGCGGGATACAAAATCAATGCCCAGAAATCAATGGCATTTCTATACACTAACAATGAGACTGAAGAAAGAGAAATTAAGGAGTCAATCCCATTTACAATTGCACCCAAAAGCATAAGATACCTAGGAATAAACCTAACCAAAGAGGTAAAGGATCCCTACCCTAAAAACTATAGAACACTTCTGAAAGAAATTGAGGAAGACACAAAGAGATGGAAAAATATTCCATGCTCATGGATTGGCAGAATTAATATTGTGAAAATGTTAATGTTACCCAGGGCAATGTACACATTTAATGCAATCCCTATCAAAATACCATAGTCTTTCTTCAGAGAGTTGGAACAAATCATCTTAAGATTTGTGTGGAATCAGAAAAGACCCCGAATAACCAGGGGAATTTTAAAAAAGAAAACCATAGCTGGGGCCATCACAATGCCAGATTTCAGGTTGTACTACAAAGCTGTGGTCATCAAGACAGTGTGGTACCAGCACAAAAACAGACACATAGATCAATGGAACAGAATAGAGAACCCAGAAGTGGACCCTGAACTTTATGGTCAACTAATATTCAATAAAGTAGGAAAGACTATCCACTGGAAGAAAGACAGTCTCTTCAATAAATGGTGCTGGGAAAAGTGGACATCCACATGCAGAGGAATGAAACTAGACCACTCTCTTGCACCATACACAAAGATAAACTCAAAATGGATGAAAGATCTAAATGTGAGACAAGATTCCATCCAAATCCTAGAGGAGAACACAGGCAACACCCTTTTTGAACTTGGCCACAGTAACTTCTTGCAAGATACATCCACGAAGGCAAAAGAAACAAAAGCAAAAATGAAGTATTGGGACTTCATCAAGATAAGAAGCTTTTGCACAGCAAAGGATACAGTCAACAAAACTCAAAGACAACCTACAGAATGGGAGAAGATATTTGCAAATGACGTATCACATAAAGAGCTAGTTTCCAAGATCTATAAAGAACTTATTAAACTCAACACCAAAGAAACAAACAATCCAATCATGAAATGGGCAAAAGACATGAAGAGAAATCTCACAGAGGAAGACATAGACATGGCCAACAAGCACATGAGGAAATGCTCTGCAACACTGGCCATCGGGAAATACAAATCAAAACCACAATGAGATACCACCTCACACCAGTGAGAATGGGGAAAATTAACAAGGCAGGAAACCACAAATGTTGGAGAGGATGCGGAGAAAAGGGAACCCTCTTACACTGTTGGTGGGAATGTGAACTGGTGCAGCCACTCTGGAAAACTGTGTGGAGGTTCCTCAAAGAGTTAAAAGTAGACCTGCCCTACGACCCAGCAGTTGCACTGTTGGGGTTTACCCCAAAGATACAGATGCAATGAAACGCGGGACACCTGCACCCCGATGTTTCTAGCAGCAATGGTCACAATAGTCAAACTGTGGAAGGAGCCTCGGTGTCCATCGAAAGATGAATGGATAAAGAAGATGTGGTCTATGTATAAAATGGAATATTACTCAGCCATTAGAAATGACAAATACCCACCATTTGCTTCGATGTGGATGGAACTGGAGGGTATTATGCTGAGTGAAATAAGTCAATCGGAGAAGGACAAACATTGTATGTTCTCATTCATTTGGGGAATATAAATAATAGTGAAAGGGAATATAAGGGAAGGGAGAAGAAATGTGTGGGAAATATCAGAAAGGGAGACAGAACATAAAGACTCCTAACTCTGGGAAATGAACTAGGTGTGGTGGAAGGGGAAGAGGGTGGGGGGTGGGGGTGAATGAGTGACAGGCACTGAGGGGCGCACTTGACAGGATGAGCACTGGGTGTTATTCTGTATGTTGTAAATTGAACACCAATAAAAAATAAATTTATTAAATAAAAAAATTAAAAAAATAAATTCTAGAATCTCCAGAATTATACCAACAATTATTTACATATTCAGAAAAATGAAACCGAAAAAAATATTTCCTTAAGTGCTCAGTATCGATATAAAATTCCTCAGAAAGAGAAACAATTTTTATTTTTGTAAGCTGAGCATGTGGCTCTACCAGTATCATGCCTGAGTTCTGCCTCTACGTTCCTGGTGGAAGGAGTGAAAGATGGTGATTTAAACACACCTGTGTATACACAGGTACAAAAGAGTAAAGGGTGTAAGGAAAATATTTTACGGCTACTTGGCCTATTAGCTATGTTTCAAACTGATCAAAATCTGATAACACGGTCATAGGCAGCATTCTAAGATGGCAGAAAAATCCATGACTTCGAAGGAGCACATTTTAGATACTCTCCTCTGTTTGAGTGTGGCCAGAGCCTGTGACTATGATAGGATTCACTTCCCGGATTAAATTCATCAAAGGTTAAAAAAAAAAAAAAATCAGCTAAGGGGAAATTAACTGACTAGGTCTAACCCAATCAGATGAATCCTTAAAAGGGATCTCCATGAAGTCAGAGAGACTCGCAGTATGAGAAGGTCTATGGAAGAGCCATCTGGCTAAGGCACAAGACTCCCCTCTGGCCAACGAGCAAAACAATAACGCCAGTCCAAGAAACACAAGGTTATTAATTCTGCCAACAACCAAGGGGCTTGGACGAGAACCCTGGATCTTCTGGGTTGATGGATGCAAGCGGATGAGATTCCACTTGCAGAGACACCTGTATTTCAACTGCGTGAGACTCTTAAGCTGAGCATCCAGCTGTGTCACACCAACCCCTGATCTACCCGACCATAATAAATGTGTGTTAAGCCATCAATTTGCGGTCACTTGTCATGCGATCATAGAACAGTAAGACACTAGGGCATTTCTCATTTAAGCAAGTAGGATAGCATGTCTGGTAGGTAGTTTTCGAGGCTTGAGTTTTACAAATAATATTTCTAGCTCCTTCAAGGACTACACTGTTTTTGCAATTGACATGGATTGTGCGCTCTCTGCCAAGCTTCTCATCCTAACGTAAAATCAGTGAATTCGTGGGTCAAAATTCCCTGACAACTTCTTCACTGTGTCTGGGCCTGTTTGGTGGGGGAACTTATTCCCGAGCAACTTATTCCCGGGCACAGAGGCTGCCCCTGCGGCTCCCGGCTGACAGCACAGGACAAGGGCTGCGGCTCACCCCTTTAACCCCAACCCGATTCCTTTGTTTTTGAAGAAGAATTTATTTATTCATGATAGACACACAGAGAAAGAGAGAGAGCGAGGCAGAGACACAGGCAGAGCAGAAGCAGGCTCCACGCAGGGAGCCCCACGCGGACTCCACCCCTGGGCTCCAGGGTCAGGCCCAGGCTGAAGGCGCCTCAACCGCTGGGCCGCCCGGGCCGCCCCCAATTTCTTAAAAGCTGCGCGGGCAGACAGTCACCAGGCCCTCTCAAGCTGTGCTCGGTGCCACGCAGGCGGCTTCTTGACTGGCTCGAAGCATCTAAGCAAAAGTTTGCGGGGGGGGGGGGGTCCCTGGGGCCACGTTAAGATGCAACCGGCGCGCAGTTCACATCACTTTGAAAATAGCTTTGGGAAAAAAAAAAATGAAAATCGCTTTGAAACTGCCGAACCGGGATCCTGGGCCTCACTCCGCAGGCCTCGGAGCGGGCGTCAGAGCCAGGTTTTGCAGTCCTCTCGCCTCAGCTGCGGCCCCGCGACCACAATTCCAGGTGCCCGCCAGGACCCTTCGAGCCCCGACAGCCCGGAAGCGCCTGACCACGCCTACGCACTGCGCCTGCGCGAGGCGCCCCCCTCCGGCGAGCGGGGAGACTGGCGCTGGGCGGGCCGAGAGGCTCGTCGCGCCTGCGCGAAGGCCCCGGGGAGCAGCGTCGTTACTTTCCAAAGGACTGGCGGGAACCGTTGGAGGCTGTGCGGTCGCCGTCTGGTCTGCCGGGCAGCAGCGCGCTCCCTCGTCCCTAGGCCTGGCCATGGCGCCGCAGCTCTCCCGCGAGCAAGGCATCACCCTGCGCGGGAGGCGGAAATCGTGGCCGAGTTCTTCTGTGAGTCCCCCTCCCGCAGGCCAGAGGGCGGGGACAGCTGAGGCCAGCGGCCCTGGAGGCCCGGCCGGCCCGGAGGCGGGGGCCGGGGGTGGGGGCGGCTCTGCTCCAGCGCCCGCCTGGCTGGGGAATCTAATCTAGGCGCCTTGCTCCTGGGGGAGCGGGAAGCCCAGGTGCTGCCCGGCCTGCCTCGCGCCGCGCCCCTGCACCAGCAGCAGCCTTGCGGGAAACTGCGGATCCCACAGGCCGCCCAGCCTGGCCGCCCGGCACCACCCCGAGCGGTGGAGCCCAGTGCACTTTGAACAGCCCATCCACCAAGCTTTGATTCCGGTACTGAGGGCGATGGGCTAGATTTAGGAAACTCTGTCCTGGACCAGGCCGTGTTTGTACCCTCTGATAGACTCTGGCAGGAGAAGAGGAGGGAAAAGTGAGGGAGAGGCTTGCTCTGGAGCATCCGACCGGTTAATCAATCAATTGCTAATCCAGACGCAAAAGCCTATTTCCACACCCTGTGATCACGTAACCTGAATTGGGGCTTGCATTACCCTGAGCTTGTAGTTCTACTTTGACGCTAGGTTAATGCAGTTTGGCATTTTTATTTCCGCATAAACGCAGGTATCGTGTTCTTTTGATTTAGAAGCAACATTTTTAAGGATTTTCGGTGGCACTTTTCACCTACTCTGCTTTCAGCAAGACACGCACAAACTCACGTTTAGGCTTTTTCAGTTTGACGCCATGACTGAAACCGCAGCCACATCTAAATAGGCTTTATTTTCCAGAGTTACAAAGTGGAAATAACTTTAATATTCCTTTTGTTTTCAGCATTTGGCATCAACAGCATTTTATATCAGCGTGGCATATATCCATCTGAAACCTCTACCAGAGTGCAGAAATACGGACTCACCTTGCTTATAACAACAGATCCTGAGCTCATAAAATAATCATGTAGTGGAACAAGTGAAAGGTATTTAATTGTTGAAAACCAATTTGAGTTTTGCAGGCCTTCTTGGACCCGTACTTTCTGGCATCTTGGTGTTCATTTTTCAGCTCTATACAAAGAGGTGTAGAACACTGCAATCTCAAATATAGTGATTCTCCATCGGAAGGAAGCAAATAAGTTGAAAGAAAGTCCACTCTTCCCTACCACATTTTGAGTGAGTTAAATACGTTGATGTTAGGAATCTGATCTGGCTTCACAAAACAATCTCTATCAACTCCCTTTGAAGTGATTTTTGCAGTTCGTGTAGCCAGGTGGAACGAGTTGGAATTTTACATAACTATGATGATGTTTATTATTGGAGAGAAATCCACTATATATTTTTCACATGATGTATTTTCTATAGCTGCCTAGAATTCAAAACCATCATTATTTTAAGATAAAAGAAAATGAAATTGTATCCAGCCTGGGAATTAAACTTAAAAAAAAAGAAAATACTACTAATAGAGTACCCAATAAAGTTTTTTTTATTATTATAAATTTATTTTTTATTGGTGTTCAATTTGCCAACATATAGAATAACACCCAGTGACATCCCATCAAATGCCTCCCTCAGTGCCCATCACCCAGTCACCCCGTCCCCCCGCCCACCTCCCCTTCCACCACCCCTAGTTCCTTTCCCAGAGTTAGGAGTCTTCATGTTCTGTCTCCCTTTCTGATATTTCCCACTCATTTTTTCTCCTTTCCCCTTTACTCCCTTTCACTATTTTTTATATTCCCCAAATGACCATATAATGTTTGTCCTTCTCTGATTGACTTATTTCACTTAGCATAATACCCTCCAGTTCCATCCACGTCGAAGCAAATGGTGGGTATTTGTTGTTTCTAAGGGCTGAGGAATATTCCATTGTATACATAAACCACATCTTCTGTATCCATTCATCTTTCGTTGGACACCGAGGCTCCTTCCACAGTTCGGCTATTGTGGCCATTGCTGCTAGAAACATCGGGGTGCAGGTGTCCTGGCGTTTCATTGCATCTGTATCTTTGGGGTAAATCCCCAACAGTGCAACTGCTGGGTCGTAGGGCAGGTCTATTTTTAACTCTTTGAGGAACCTCCACACAGTTTTCCAGAGTGGCTGCACCAGTTCACATTCCCACCAACAGTGCAGGATGGTTCCCCTTTCTCCACATCCTCTCCAACATTTGTGGTTTCCTGCCTTATTAATTTTCCCCATTCTCACTGGTGTGAGGTGGTATCTCATTGTGGTTTTGATTTATCTTTCCCTGATGGCAAGTGATGCGGAGCATTTCCTCATGTGCTTGTTGGCCATGTCTTTGTCTTCCTCTGTGAGATTTCTGCTCATGTCTTTTGTCCCAATAGGGCATGATCTTGGAGACCTGGGATCGAGTCCCACATCAGGCTCCCTGCATGGAGCCTGCTTCTCCCTCTGCCTGTGTCTCTGCCTCTCTCTCTCTCTCTCTCATGAATAAATAAATAAAATCTTTAAAAGAGAAGAAGAAAAAGAAAACCTTAAAAAACAAAACAAAACCAAAAAAAAAAAAAAAACAACAACAACAACAACTGTAAGCATCATGTCTCATTTCCATTCTCTTTCTCCCAATGAATGGATCAACCTTCCAACCAGTGGTATAAACCAGAAAGTTGGAAACTATCCCTGAGTATTTCCTCTTCCTTAGTCTCATAAGTATCCAATAAATCTTAACAATTTTAACCATGAAATCTCTTGACTCTACCTATAATGATCCATCTCTACCAATTTATCCTTCCTTAAGCCTTCAGTACCTCTTGCTTGAATTACTAATCAATTAGCGTCCCTAGATCCTCTCTTTACTTCCACTCTACTTTCCACACATCACAGCCTAAAGGATAGTTCTGAAATATAAGTTTAATCACATCACACCCTACTTCAGACACAGTAATGACTTCCCTGATTCTTGAAGTATAAGTTCTTTAATTTAGCCCATGTGACCTTGTGTGGTCTGACCCCTATGTATCTTGCACAAACCGACCTTGTTCATTCTCCCTTTCTTAATTGTATTTGTATTACCCTTTCAATCCTCTGGTCAGATACTTTTTGCTTTTCAGTATTTTAGACCTGTACCCTTTTCTGTAACTTTTTGCATATTTAATGGTATTTACTTGTAGAACTGAAGTCAAGTGAGAATTCCCTGAGTCAAATTTTCCCATATTCTCTCATTGGATCACATACTGCACCTTCTTAATATTTATTACAATTAAAATTTTACATTTATTGCTGCAGTGATTAGATTAATGCTCATCTTCTGCAGTTTACCTTGGATTAGAGTATACTGCATGTTCACTACTCTGTGCTTAGCATTCAGTACTAACTACATCTGGTACAGATACTGAGAATTGGACAACAGGAGCTAGGTTATTGTGAGGCAAGTTTTCTGTACAGGTTGGAGGAGTTCCAAAATACCAGTGGTAGAAATTTGCTAAGGGTAGAAAGTGAGACCTGGAAAGAGTTACTTTGTAATGCAGTGAACCAAAAAAGATGCTTGTTATGTATTGCAGATTGGTTATACAAGTGTTCAGTTCAGAAACTGGTGGTATTCATCTCAAATATTGAAAGCGGTGAAGTCCTTGAAAGGTGGCAGTTTTTTTTTTTTTAAAGATTTTATTTATTCATGAGAGAGAGAGAGAGACAGAGACAGAGACGCAGAGGGAGAAGCAGGCTCCATGCAGGGAGCCTGACATGGGACTCGATCCCGAGTCTCCAGAATCAGGCCCTGGGCTGAAGCCGGCCCCAAACCGCTGAGCCACCCGGGCTGCCCGAAAGGTGGCAGTTTGATAATGAGTGCGACAAGACTACAAAAGATGACAGGTAAGTATGAATTAAATTGCTTCCACTTTTCATAGATTTTTTTTCCCTAAAACTTGTTTTCTTGACTAAATGAGTTCTAACTATATTGAACTCGTTTCGTATAAGGTAGTTTGTTTCTAACTATGTTAGATCTCCCGTGGAGAAGAATAAGACTCACAGACTGTGCTCACAAAAGAGTCGTGCCTATTATGGACTTGTATAGTGTACTTTTAACATAACTGCCCTTAGTCTAAAATCCTTAAATTTCAACCTTTAGTATTTATGGTGCTATATGTAAGCTACACATGATGTATTAGGTAGGCCATTTAATGGATTGTGTCAAGGTACTTTTAACCATGAAGTATTATCCTAGATTTTCTCCTAGCTTGATATGCAGCTCTACTGTATTTCATTTAATGCTATGAACTTCCTAAGACACTCTGAACTGAAGTTCTTAGATCCTCTGGATGGGAAATACCCCTCATTATATGCTAATTCTTAGCATTGTCCTAGGCATGCTTACCTGTAAACTTAGAACTCTCTCTCATAATGAAATGTAGTTTGTTCCTGAAGCCTTTGGTCTATTTTAGAAAACGTTTAATTATAAAAACAACTTGATAGAACATCTTATTTGAAGTACTACAGAATTAGACATTTAGGTATTCCTAAAAATGCCAAAATGATTATGCCAATTAAAGATCTTAGATACTAATTGTTATCTTTATTTTACAATATGCTGAATGTTTCCTGACTTGAAGCACTTGGCAGGTTTTCTAGTCATCTGTTATTTAATGACCTGATACTAAGATCAGCCTTAAAACCTGGAATAATAAATGAAATTATGATCATTTTTTAAAAACTCCTTTTGAATGCATTACTTAATTTGAGTTTTGAAGCATTTAATCAAACAAATAATCTTACCGGTGTTTTAAATAACTTGTTAAAGCTTAAAATGAATCAACTCATTTGCTTTCTTCAGTAGCACACCCAGAGAAAAGTCTCAGAAGGCCATCCAGGATGAGATCCGCTCTGTAACCCGACAGATCACAGCTACCATGACGTTTCTGCTACTGTTGGAAGTCTCTTGTAAGTATTATGTGACTTCACATTGGTTCAGACTTGTTGTGGAAAGACTAAGCTATTTAAGAATTAACAGTTTTGTTGAATTTTTTCTTAATTATCCATGTCATGGTATATAAGTGAGAAAAACGTCATGAATCTAAAGTAATGCTGGTTGCATTTTATTTGCAAGTGCTGAATAGGGAAAGAATGAAAGTTTCCTACAGGAATGAAAGTTTCCTGATGAATATTTTGATGTAATTTCTTCCATTATTTTTATTTTCTACACATTTCCTTGTATATAATTAAGACTTACAGGTATAACTGTGTCTTTCTTTTCTAGCTTAGTTACTCCTTCATTCATCAGATATACCCTAAATGCCTACTACTGTATGCCTGACACAGTTCTGGGCATTAGGATACAGCGGTCACAGAACCAAGATGTTCTCTTTCTCTGGCTTAGATTCTGCTGTCTCGTGATTAATTATATGCTTTCTGCAAATATCTTTAATGGCTTTTCTCTTTGAAGAAAATAAAAAGCTTGAGTTTTTCATTAAGTAAAAAGGAGTACAGTATTTTCTGTACTAAAATTTCCATTGAAGAAAAGCAATTAGCTAATATAACTGATTAAAGATCAAGCTAAACTAGCTTTTCTTTTTTTTTTTTTAATTTTTTATTTATTTATGATAGTCACACAGAGAGCGAGAGAGAGAGAGGCAGAGACATAGGCAGAGGGAGAAGCAGGCTCCATACACCGGGAGCCTGACGTGGGATTCGATCCTGAGTCTCCAGGATCGCGCCCTGGGCCAAAGGCAGGCGCTAAATCGCTGCACCACCCAGGGATCCCTAAACTAGCTTTTCTGACATGATAGGTGGCTCACATGTGAGGGAGACAGGAAGGATAGTTGTACCTTTTAAAAAATAATTGTACTTTAATGATCTTATCCCCAATTTAAGTTCATTTGACCTACTGATTTATACAAAGATTTGGTTGTACCTGAAAAATGGGAAGAGTCAGGACCACAGTTTATTACCAATTCTGAGGAAGTCTGTCTTCGTTCATTTACTACTACTATCCACAAAGTAAATAGCATGGTGGCCTATAAAATTCCCACCAATGACTGAGGATGAGATAAGGACAGTGATGTACTTGTAGTTCTCAGATACGGTTTTCCTGAAACCAAGTCAACTATAGTTGATAAATTTTGTTTCACTGGTTAATTTTTAGACTGGGAAAACTTAACATTATACATCTATTGAACTGTGCACAATTGTTCCATTTTTTGTTACCTGTATGACTTTATACAGGGTTGGCATAAATTATTGCACGTTGTTCAAAAGGGAACTAGCAGATCACATCGGCATTGTTGTCAATTCCTTAAAAGTGGTAACTGTAGATGGATAACTTTTGCCATAAAGCTAAATCAGACCTTCTTAAATCAGACCTTTTGGTCAAGGACTTTGACTCTGGAATATAGGTAGGGAGATATTAAATGTAAAATACAGAAACAGAAGTCTGAATATTGAGAGTCTTTGTTTAGATTCTGAAATTATCTAATGATAACCTGCAAGTAATGAAACATTGCTCATAATAAGTCTCTGCCATTTATTTCATTTGTATATTTTCCATATTGAAAACATTTCCAATTATTTGATTTTAATTTGTTGTAGAACTCGAACCTACAAATGTATGTATATGCCACTATGTATATTGCCACTGTTTAAATTCTTGTGATACAGAACTTTTAATTTTTTTATGTTTTATAAAATCAAGCTTTAAATGATGATGAAATAAAGTTAAATATGTATGTTTAAAATTTGTCTTAAAATATGTTTATATTGGTGTGGTATTATCACATACAATAGAATGGATTCAGTATAGCAAATAATATCTTGTGCCTACTGAGGCCTACGGATACAAACTTTAATAAATCTGGAGGTACTTTCAATTTAACGAACAAGCTTTTATTATATCCCTTTAATCTTATAACCTTAGACTTAAAATAAGCATCATTCTCTGTATAAAATAATACATGTCATTTGGAATTAATTCATTTTAGCATATAGTGGACTGGAGAACTTTTCTATCCTCTTAGCCTTATTGCCAGCCTAGTTTTCCTTATTTTTTAAGGGTCAGTTTAAGGCAAATTTTTGAAGTCTTTTCTAATCTCTATTCTAAATGTTACCTTGTTTTGTAATTAAGTGCTTAATATCATACACCGCTCTAAGCTTTTTATATGAATTAACTCATTAACCTTCACTATGAAGTAAAAACACGTATAGCCTGTATCACTCATTCAGAAATTACAAAGTGAGCACCTGTTAAAGTGCCAAGTATTAGGATGAATGAAACAAAGTCCTGGTCTTTCTGAAGCTTGAGATATGGAGAGGAAAATAGATGGCAAACTTCCAGGCAGTTACTACACAGGTTTATCTCATTATGTATTTGTCTTTGTTTTTTCACCTGAGTAATCTAATCTCTTCGATCCAGTTGCCTGCTTGTTAAGAATAAAGGGCAATTCTCTCATTGCAAGACAAATAAGTGCCAGTATTTGATGACAGGTATAGTGAATGCTATAGTGAAAGCCCATTGCCTTGAGAATTGTTGAAGCTATCTAATTGAGGTCCACCCATATATGTCTTTTTCCTGAATAAGAAAAGCAGTTCTGCAGAAATGAAAATGATTTTGAATTAAGGTATGGTCAAGAGTCTGGTTTTCCAAGCATGAGGTATGTTACAAAGTGGACACTAGTAAGATTAAAACATTTAAATTCTGGGCTGTTTGTAACCTCTAAACATGAAACATTTGGTTGAGGAGAGCAGAACTGGAAGTTCAGTAAAAATATGAAGAGTTAAAAATTTTGGCCCTACTTTTGGGACAAAAGTTTGAAATTCTTTTTAGAAAGCAGTAACTGCTTTAGGAAACACTAAATGCCTCTGCTAAATAACCAGAAATAATGTGGTCATTCCCTGAAAAATGTTCACCAGTAACAACTTTTTTAATAGATCACTGATAATACTTAAATTTCTGTTAGTTGTTTTTATTCGCCAAATTAAACGATCCTAATATTACCACTCATAATTTGTGGCTTATAACACTACTGACTCCTACTAGTACATATATTGGAGCTGAGTAGGAGCCAAGCTACGAGCTTTATTGGTAAAGCTCAATTGGAAAAGCTTTGGCCTATGGCTCTAACTAAACTTGTCCTGCCCTCTTATACCTTGAAGTCCACTTTAAGAGGAAGATATTTAAACCAACAGATGCAAGAATTGCGAATGACCTATGGACAGTGGGTATTATATGTAAGTGATAAATCACTAAATTATACTCCTGAAACCAATAACACTATATGTTAACTAACTAAAATTTAAATAAAAATTTGGAAGAAAAAAAAAGCCCTACATGACTTCCACACCATGTTAAACAGAGAAACCAAGATTCTAAGAGAGTCTGATGAGCCTGCCCTGGACTCTTGACTCAGTTTTGCTTACCATAGGTAGAGGAATGGAAACATGTTCCGACTGGACCTATCAGGATCTGAAATAGAGCCCCAGAAGGGGCTGAACCACATGTCTCCAGGATTCTTCTCCCAGTGTCATCAATTGGAGAGAGGAGTCAAGCCTCCATGGGAATTCATACAGAGGTGTGTAATAGTCTCATGTATTAATTGGCTTTTGCAGCAAACAACCATAGAATAACAACTTTTTTTCCTGTAAGTCTGTGGGTTATCTGTAGTGCTTGTCTTCTTCTCATGCAAATCTGCAGGGCACATGTCTCCTTCTATCATTGAAGGGGCAATGCCTCACCAGGACTCTTAAAGCTTATCTTCAGAACTTTCACACTGACATTTTTGCCCATATTCCACTGATGCAGGTAAGTCTTAAGGCTAAGCCAAACTTCAATGGGGCCAGAAAGTACACTCTTCCCATGGACTTGGGGAGAGGGCTGTGTGAAAATCTGATGAAAGTGATAGTATACAGGAAAGATCAGGATACCTAAATAATGCTACACTGTAACGCGTTTTCCACCAGATGTCACTAATGCTACAATATTCAAGTTAAGGTAAACTTTTAACTTTAATATTCAGCTTTTCCTATTGGAAATTAACATTGGGATTTCTTGCTACAAAGATATAAAGACATCAGAGGAAGAAAACACATCACCTGTATTGGCTAGGTAATATTTCATTTAGTTTTCCTGCTTTAGTGCACAAGTAGAAATGCAGGATCAATGGACACACAAACAGCTCTACATTTTTTAAATTTTAGATGGTCTCTTCTGTCCATGATCAAGAAGCTCATTTGGCTCCTCAGCAAGCACATCAAGAGAAGTGTTTCTTCACCTTTCCTAATGGCTCCTACCCTTTTACATCCTTTTAGCAATTGAATGTCCATAACACATTACTTTCCATTTACTGTACTTTACAAAACTCCAGGTTTCTTTGGGAGCATTGTAATTACACAGTCTTCAGATGACTTTAACCAATTAATGGCAGGAACCAAAAGACAGAGGACTTAATCCTGTAACTTATCTATATCTTCAAAGAATAAATCAAGTGTGAATTTGTGAGCCGTGGTGCAACACTTTCCCAACCAGTCAAAAGAATTGTTCATTAAATAACCTGTTCCTTTTGAAGGAATTAATTTTTGGCTAAAGTTGTAAATAATAATATCTTCATCTTTTTATTAAATATGTAAAGTTCTGTTTTAAGTTATTTTTGTTCAATGTAACCATGATAAAAACTTGTGTGTTGGAATAACTATGGAATAGAAATGCTGCTAAATTTCAAATTTTATTAGTTATATCTTCTTAGAGCAGATCTTTATTTTTTATTTATTTTTGTTTATTTTTTAATGGAGTTCAATTTGCCAACATAGAACATAACACACAGCGCTCATCCTGTCAAGTGCCCCCCTCAGTGCCTGTCACCCAGTCACCCCATCCCCCCAGCCCACCTCCCCTTCCACTACCCCTTGTTCATTTCCCAGAGTTAGGAGTCTCTAAGAGCAGCTCTTTAAAGATCTTTCCATTCTTCATGAATATGGCTTTGAAAGCCAGCAGCATTAACTGATGCTTATTTAAAAAAAATCTAGTTGGGAAAGCTACTTAATCTTCATTAGAGTTGACAATCCTGTTCCAATCTGGCAAAAACATTGTATTGTAGCCTTAGCAACAAAACTATTAGAAAAAGCTTAGAGAGAAAAATGTCAAGAGTTGACCCTCTGATTACACAAGTCAGTTTATGTTACCATTTCACCTATTTTTGTGCTCTACCATTTGATCTATTTTTATACTAGAGAAACATAATTTCATTTATTTGTATAAAGTCCATTTTCATCTGCGTTTATCTGCACCGTTTTGCTAGGCAAGCTTGTTTGCACAAAGGAACACATGAGATCAAAATCTTTATTGTTTTGGCATTTTATCTGTGCTAAAAAAAGCCTCTGAGTATAAGCATGACCACTCATGCTCCACTTCCATGCAAGGGAAAGATCTCAAACTGCTTCAAAAACTATCTAGTTATGGACATACCCAGTGGATACCTAGACATGGATCTGGATTTCTTTCTGAATGGCAGTGTCACTGTCTCACATGCATTATTACTTAATCCTCACAACAACCCTAGAGGGGGTATTGTCCCATTTTACATGTATAAAACCTGAGACTCAGGAAGGCTAGGTAATTCGCTGAACTTCATACATCCAGGGTCTAGCCCCAGGCTGAACCCCAAAACCAATATTCTTTCTCACTGGTTTTCAGAAACTAGGCAACAGGAGAAGGTGCCATGCTCCAGCGGCAGGGACTCAGCCAGAAAGACTGGAATACTACATGACTCTGGAAGCAAGTTGGGGAAGAAGAACTCAACACTATTTGAGTATCGAGTTGCAATTTTTTAAAACACTTAAATTTTTTAAACACTTTTTCAAAATAAGCTTTCATTAAATGTTTATATATACATAGTATTTTGCTGTATAATAGCAGCATGCATTTTCTTCCATCAACGTTTTCTTCTCTCATTCTTTCACTTGTTTTTGTAACTACATGCTGTGTTGGAATTTGGGCTTCTTTACGGGTTGGAACCAGTTTGAGAAAGAGGGGAGACAGAAGGCGATTGAGATATATGTTATCATCCAAATTATAGAGTTTCCTAGTAAAGCTGGGTAGAGGCTTAGACCTCATGCAAAAACAGGGTTTGCTACTGCATCTCCATAAACAAGCCATGGGATGGCCAGACAACTGCAGTTGTCCTCATTCAAGCCCACTCCAATAGGGGACCAAGAAGCTCTTTAAATACAAAAGCACTTTACACAGGTTCTATAGGTCTTAAAAAGGTCTGTTCTACATTGCTTGGGATGGTGTGAGAAAGTGAAGACAGCGACCCCAAATATCTTCTCCAACACTGTTCTGTCCTCAGGATTGGAGAAAAATCCTGAGGAGTGGAATAACATGCATCCCTTCTAACATTTGCCAGCTTTTTAATTTTTTAAATATATTACATTGTGGATTCCACTGGCATCATGTGAGTTTTTTTTTTTTTTTTATGATAGTCACAGAGAGAGGGAGAGAGGCAGAGACACAGGCAGAGGAAGAAGCAGGCTCCATGCACCAGGAGCCCAACGTGGGATTCGATCCCGGGTCTCCAGGATCGCACCCTGGGCCAAAGGCAGGCGCTACACCGCTGCACCACCCAGGGATCCCCATGTGAGTTGTTTTAAGTAGCATACTCACAGGCATTTTTTTTTCAGTTTTAGTAATTATGTATGTATTTTCATCTGTAGTCAGAAAAATACCTGTTTTTTTTTTCCTAACATGTTTTAATGCATATTATTACCTGAGCAAAGATTGTAAAGTCCATGCTGAATACTTAAAAACATGTCAGTATTTGTAGAAAAGTCATGAAGGCGGTGTACACATGATGGAAGGCTGAGAAACAATGTCATAACCCTTTGTACTCAGGCATCAGAGGGGGACCAGGCAACTGTCCCTCTCAGCTGAGTGGTGCATGCTCACAGTGCTGCTGTGCTCACACAGTCCCCAAGTCTGCTTCTCCCTACACAGAGTCCTTCTGGGACTGCTTGAAGGGCATTTTGCTTTTTGCCCATAAAAGACTAGCACCATGAGTCAGATAGTACTAAGCTGAAAGTTCACTCTCTAATTCTATTTCTTATCACTAATTATGCCCAGTCATGTTGTCCAAAATAGCTCACCAGACTTTATGAAATGAATACAGAGAACTGTATCAACATTAAAATGTCCCAAATTTTAACAATATGAAACTCATTTTTGTTACTCAACTTCCCCACAAACTAAATCCCCTTGCAAATAAAAGCTCATAGAAATTAAAGTCCAAATGCTCTCACTCTCCATTTTATACAATTGGCTCAGTGTCAGCCAGAGGCTTTTACTCTGAGCCAAGGTTCCTATAGCTAAAGCTGTGTCCTGGCACAGGAAAGAGTATAGCTTCTTCAGCCTCCTCAAAGTTGGTTCAAATCTCTAATTAGTTCTAGTCTCCAAGGGGTCAGCAGTCAAAAAAGAAACTGCATATCCACTATAGAAGTTGTCACAAAACTGTGGTACCCCAATTAAGTGACTAATGTCATCTGACACTGCTATCGGCCAAAGAGCACAGCAGATAACTTAGTAGCACCTATGCTGGAGACAGCGAGGACCTGGTCTCAGTCCGGTGGCAAGCCAGCCAGCTGCACCCGCACTGAATCCACGGCCTGTGAATCTGTATGACTGAGCAGAAAGTGCTCATCAATAGTTGTGCTTCCACATGTTTAATATAGGTATTCCTTTGCTTTGGCTGTTATTGTTTTGTTTTGGTGATGTGTGCGTGGTTTCCCATATATATATTACCTATTTTCTCTCAGAGAGTGACATTTGAGACATTATTGCCTTCTTCAAAAATGTAGGTAGATATTCTGGTTTCTCCATTTCTTTGTGTCTTGTGTCTCATGTTTTGGCTACTTTGGTACAAGATGGTGAGACCACAAGTCTAGAGAAAACTTCTACTCCCAAATTCTTCCAAGTCTGTTCTCTCCAGAACAGTGAACTGGAACAGTCACTCTCCTTTATAAACACATGAGGAATGGGATAATGAACATCACCCTACTCCCTTAGTACTATGTTTAACTTACTAGTATATGACTTTTTATTTATTCTGAAAATGGTAATTGTCATCTCTCTTCCATAGACGTTTCATTCCTACCTAGGCAGGTTGAGTTGGGCCAGGCCAAGCAGTAGTTGGCCAGAATCAAGAATCTAAGAAAATAAAATACTGTGATCACAGTAAGAGGCAATGAGTCAGGATTAGTCTTTTGTCAAGGAGTAAAAGAAGGATAACAAAGTTTAGCAAAACGTTAAGGAGATTCTAGATATCACAGATTAAAGTAGTCAAAAGTTAGTATTCCAAAGAGTTGCACCATTGAAAAGATAGAACCTGAGCACAAACCAAAAAGATTCCAAAAAACTTAAATTCAGGGCAGAAACTTTTCTAGTCTCTTTTACTCCTTCCTGTCTCCGTAGAATCGGACTACTGGTGTAAGGAGAGAGATTGCAGCTGGAAAGGGAGTGGTGCCAAGAGCTGCAGCTGCAAAAAATCGAGTTTTTTTTCTTCTTTTATACTTAAAATTACTACATACACCTGTTTTAAAAATCAAGCAGTACAGAGTGATACCAAGTGAAAAGTAAATTCTCAGCCTGAACTTGTTCCCCGGCTCATTTCCAGCTCCCTATTCTTAAGTATTTTCTGTTCTCCTGGTGGTTATCACAGTACCTCTGAAATATATGTTAATACTTGATTTCTTCTTTTATCTTGTTTATCAACTTTAGATAGTGTCTATTGGAAGATGAGAAACTTATTTCTTTGATCCATCCATGTCTACGTTTTTCCAGTTACATTGCTTTGATATTTCTGGTGATTATCATTTTAAAGAGTATACTTAAACTCTATTTTGTTACATCAATTTTAGACAGTATATAATTGATTTCTTGCTATATAAATAAATAGGTGAGAAAATTCTGTGACATTATCTTCCATATCTCTCTGCTGCTTTAATATTCAGACTTCCATTGTTTCATATTATCAGTGTTAATATTAGTCAGATTCTCTTTTACAGTTGTTGTCTTCCAAGCTTTGTTTGTATGTTGATTCTACAAATTAAAATGGCATTTCTGTTATTCCAATGATTAAATTACTCCTTACTGAAGGACTAAATAATTCTATTTATTGAGAAAAAAAGGGTAACCTTAGGTCATTAAAACTGAAATGAATGTTCCAAGTGTCAAGGTCAAATGGGATTCCTTGAACTCAATCTTCAAGACTTTTTATTAAATTCAATTTGGTCGATGATACCATTAGTATACAAGAAATATTTATCTGCCTTTGTTCTTATTTCATAGCCACCTCTTTTTTGGCTTCTTGACTCTGAAGATGTTAGTTGGTTTTGTTTTCTTAATTTTTTTTTTCCGTTCTCTTACTCGTTTTCCTCAGAAGTCATAATATCTGTTCCACTTGCACCATCTCTCTCTCTCTCTCTCTCTCTCTTTTTTTTTTTTTTTGGTTTATTCTAAATTTTCTGGGTCTTTTTCCCATATATGCGAGTGATGAAAAGGGTTCATCAGCACTGGTATCATGATTTTCCACTGTGGTATTAGACCTCTTTCTTTAATGAAAAGATGGATGGCAGGGTCTTTGTACATATAAGCTAGTAGTACTGTTTTAGGGTACATTTTGGTATTTTGTTCATCATGTGTTTTTTGAAAATTGACTTCTAAAAATGTTAAATTAAAATATCATATCTTATTTACTTAGTTTTTTGATGCATCTCAAATTTTGTGTGCCTGGTTTCACTCACTGCAGTATCTCTATCTGCTTTGGGACAAGGACCTGGAAGGTTAAATGTAATTTCCAGATATGGTCAGTAGACAGCAGCAAAGGGTAGTGGAGTGAACACTCAACTGCCAAGGCCTGGGCATCCTTTTTTTCCTCTTTATAGAGATCAATTAGTGGTAGTAGAAAATCCAGAGTGCCAGAATCAGGAGAGAAATTACTCATAATACTGATCCAGGATGGGTATCAAGCTTAGAAGGCAGTGGAAATGTTTAGCCACAAATTCATAGCCTGGTATATATCAAAGAGATGTGAACCGCTGGACATTAGGCGGGGAATCATTAGACTTTCAAAGTCCTGACTCTTACTCCCAGCCTGTCTAAAGCCTAAGATCTCATTCTGTAAAGTCCCAGGAGTCTCCTATGCGTTATGATCTCATTTATTTCTCAGAACAACCCTATGAAGCAGGTGCTTATATCACCTCCTGATTTTATAAATGACAACAGTGAGGCTTCAGAAGTGTAACTAGTTTACCCAATGTCATGTAGGTAGTAAATTATGAGGAAGGATTAAAACTATGTAATTTGATTCCAGACCTCATGCTCTTGCCATTACATAATGTTTTCCAATGTGCACATGTAATCAAAGATTTAAAATTTTAAGAGAAGAAATCAAAGAAGTTTAAAAATACTTGGAGACCAATGAAAATGAAAACACAATGGTCCAAAAACTTTAGAATCCAGCAAAATCTGTTCTAAGAGGGAACTTTAGAGCAATCCAGCCCTACCTCAAGAAGCAAGAAAAATATCAAATAAACAACCTAACCTTACACTACAGAAGCTGGAAAAAGAACAAATAAAACCCCAAACCAGCAGAAGAAATAAAATAATAAAGATTAGAGCAGAAATAAATGAAATAGAAATTAAAAACAAAAAACAAGAGAACAGATCAATAAAACCAGGAGCTGATTCTTTAAAAAGATCAACCAAATTGATAAACCTTTAGCCAGACCCATAAAAAAGAGAGGGGATGCCTGGGTGGCTCAGCGATTGAGCGTCTGCCTTCAGCTCAGGTCTTGATCCCAGAGTCCTGGGATCAAGGCCTACATTGTGCTCCTTCCGTGGAGCCTGCTTCTCCTTCTGCCTGTGTCTCTGCCTCTGTCTCTCTCTGTCATGGATAAATAAATAAAATCTTTAAAAATTTTTTTTTACCAAACATATAAAGAAGAATTAACACCTACTCTTCTCAAACTACTTCAAAAAACAGAAGAAGGAAAGCTTCTGTGTATTCCATGAGGCCAGCATTACCCTGATACCAAAACCAGATAAAGAGACTACAGAGAGAGAGAGAGAAAGAGAGAACTACAAGCCAATATCTTTGATTAATGTACATGCAAAAAGCCTCAACAAAGTATTAGCCAACCAAATCCAACAATACATTAAAAAAGTCATTTACCATGATCAAGTGGGATTTATTCTTAGTATGCAAATGTGATTCAATATCCACAAATCAATTAACATCATATATCCCATCAACAAGAGAAGGGTAAAAATGCATGATCATTTTAATAGATGCAGAAAAGCATTTAAAATCACAACATCCATTCATGATACAAACTCAACAAAGTAGGTTTAGAGGGAATATACCTCAACAGAATGAAAACCACATATGAAAAAACTACAGCTAATATCGTACTCAATGGTTAAAAAGTGAGAGCTTTTCCCCAAGATCAAGAACAAAACAAGGATTTCCACTCTCACTACTTTTATTCAGCATAGTACTGGAAGTCCTAGCCCCAGCAATCAGACAAGAAAAGAAATAAATGGCATCCAAATGGGTAAAGAAGAGGTAAAACTTTTACTATTTGCAGGTGCCATGATACTATACATAGAAAACCCTCAGGATTCTACCAAAAATTGACTAGAACTGATAAATGAGTTCAGGAAAGTCACAGGATACAAACCAATATACAGAAATCCACTGCATTTCTATACACTAATAATGAAGAGCAAAAAGAGAAATTAACATTCCCATTAACAATTGCACCAAAAATAATAAGATACCTAGAAATAAGTGAAAGACATATATATATACACTGAAAAACTATAAAACATTGGTGAAAAAAATTGAAGACAACACAAATGGAAAAATATTCCATGCTTATTGATGAGAGAACAAGTATTAATAAAATGTCCCATACTCAAAATAATCTACAGATTTGATGGAATCCCTAGCAAAGAGCCAATAATATTTTTCACACAACTAAAACAATTCATAAGCATGTATGGAACCACAAAAGACCCCAAATAGCCAAAGCAATCTGAAAAAGAAAAAAAACTGGAGGTATCACAGTCCCAGATTTCAAGATACATTACAAAGCTGTAATAATCAAAACAGTATGGTATTGACAAAAATGGTATAATAATATGGTATTATGGGCATAAAGATCACCTTACAGTATCTCTTCTATTTGATATTTAGGCTGAAAACATGTGTTTGGTGAAATAGATGAAAACAGACCCTAGGGCAGCCCGGGTGGCTCAGCGGTTTAGCGCTGCCGTCAGCCCAGGGCATGATCCTGGAGACCCGGGATGGAGTCCCACGTCGGGCTCCCTGCATGGAGCCTGCTTCTCCCTCTGCCTGTGTCTCTGCCTCTCTCTCTCTCTCATTCTGTGTCTCTCATGAATAAATACATAAATAAAATCTTTAAAAAAGAAAAGAAAACAGACCCTATCACTATTATTCTATTTAGAGTTCATTCATCAAATTAAAATAAAAATGGTATTATGGAAGAAATTAAGCTTTAGCTATTACTGCAAAGGTAACTGTGACATGGTAAAACAAAGCTCCCTTTATCTTTCTCAAACTTTTCTCTCCTTTGCTTTACTATTACTACAAGGAGAAGATACTATCAAACACTGTATCTTTCTCAATTAATTCCTGAAAACCAGTGACTCACAATCCTGGTTACATGTAAGAATCACTCAAAGAACTTTTTCCAGATCTGATGAATCAGAACCTCTGGGGGAGGCAGTTTCAGAATGAGTGCCTGAAAAACCTCCCAAGTGAGTCTTTTGCATATCAGAATTGATCAACAGGACTAGATTCTAAAAGGAGAGGTTTCCCTGGCCTCTAAATCTCTAACCTCTCTAAAGGGAGATGCAGAGAATGGGACATAATCTGAGTTTGGGGAAGGTGCAGAGATAAGTCTGCCTATATTTTTTTACCTGAAATAGATTACTTTTTACCTGAAATAGATTTTGACAGGTGCTTGATGGGAGGACAGAAGGTGTTGCCCAATGAGCCTCCATGGTTCTAAATACAGTCAAGCATGGCCACACTAGCACTTGTCCTTTAAAAGTGGTGAGAAGTGGCGCCTGGTGGCTTACTTGGTTGAGTTCCCGACTCTTGATTTCAGCTCAGGGTTATGATCTCAGGGTCATGAGACAGAGCCCCAGGTCAGACTCCACACTCAGCACCATTTGTGCTTCTTCCTCTCTCTCTCTCTCTCTCTCTCTCTCTGCCCCTCCCCCCACCTCTTGTGCCATGCACTGTCTCTCTCTCTCTCAAATAAATAAAATATTTTTTAAAAATAAATAAAAGTGGTGAGAACTCTGGAGGCTACTATCTACATGCCATTTTTTTTGTGCTAGTTTGGTTTTAAGATAAGAAGCCTTAAAAAAGCCTAAAGTGGGTGGACTACCAGGACTTGTGCCCTCGCCTCTACCTAATTTACAGGCTGATTTCCGCCCCCCATACCTTCTGCCTGTGTCTCCAATCCAGCAAAATCTTCCATGTTTCTGAAACATCAGTTAGTTACATTCTGTCCCTTCAACTGACAAATGTATCTTCCCTCCCTTCCCCCTTCCTTCCTCTTTCTCTCTTCTAAGTAATCCCAAGTTATTCTTTAAAGGTCATTTCAAAAAAATAAAAAATAAAGGTCATTTCAAATGAGCTCGTCAAAGAAGCCTTCCTCTCCATAATTGAAATCAGGTGTCAAGTCCCTCTCTAAATTTCTCATCTCACTCTTTAATTTTCCTCTGCAGTATGTTCCAGAGGCTGTGTTAGGCAGTATTGATGGCATTCTCTGTTTAATTTCTGTCTCCACCTCCCCTTATTTAAATCCTGGTTTTGTGAGAGTTGGGCCTGGCTCCCTGTTGCCCAGACCTATCAAGTGCCTTTCTCCTAGTACAGGTTCAAACACTATCTGTTGAATGAATGAAGTAAATAAGAGAAAGGCTATTTTATGTCATGCCTTTTTCCCTGTCCATCCCCCAGAAAACCATTTCATTCACTTGTTCAATACAGAATTTTTTGATTCCTCTGATGTGCCAATGTTTGTGAGAATTTAATGGTAAATCAGACATAGACTCTTTCCTTGAGGTCCATAGAGTCTAGTGGGGAATAAAAGATAGGTTTTCACATGCCTGTTACAGGAGCCTGTAAGGGAAACCACAAACTTTGTCTGTAGGATCAAATTTCAGTCCTCCAGGGTTGTCAAAGAAAGACACTGCACATATGGGAAGAGTGGGGGAGGGGCCCTCACAGAAAGCTGCGTGACCTCCTGAGTCAGCTGGATTTGAATCCTTCATGTTACGTCACGGCTGCTTGGATTCAGAGTCCAACCTGTATGCGCAGGAGGCTCATCATCTGTAAAATCGTCAGTTTCCTAGTGGAAAGGGAACACTGTCTTCATGTAACATGTTTTTAACAGGCTCCTGTAGGTGCTTTGACACTGAAGGAGATGTCCAGGTGGCAAATCAATGGTTAGTATCACTAACCATTTGGGAAATGCAAGTGAAATCCACAGTGAGATATCACACTACACAGCTATCAGAATAGCTAAAATAAAAAATGACAACACCAAATGCTCCTGTGGATGAGGGGAAACTGAATGACTCATACAGTACTGGGGAGAATGTGAAACGGCACAGCCATTTTGGAAAACAGTTGGACAGTTTCTTAAAAAACAAAACCTAGCAGCTACCATATGACCTGGCTCTTCCCGTCCTGGGCATTTAGCCCAGAGAAGTGAAGACTTCATGCTGACACTGAAACCTGTACACAGATGTTTATAGTAGCTTTATTAGTGACAGCCAAAACCTGCAGACACTTCGAACTCCTTCAACAGGAAGTTAAGCAAACTGTGATACATCCATATCATGATGTACTACTAAGGGAAACCAAGAAATGAACTGTGAATACTTGCAGCCATCCAGATGAATCTCCAGTTACATCAAATGGAAAAAAGCAAATCCCCGAATGTCATAAAGTATATGATCCCATCTGTATAACATTCTTGAAATGGTAACATTATACACGTGGAGAACAGATTTATGATTGCCAGGGATTAAAGAAGTGGTGGAGGGGGAAAGAAATTTGTGTGGTTGTAAACGGGTAATAGGAAGGACCCTTGTGGTGATGGAAGTGTCTCTGGAAGACTGTAAAAAACTGATGTCATCTCTCTGTGTTATTTCTTATAGCTGCAAATGTATCTACAGTTATCTCAAAAAGATTACTTTTAAAAAATCAAAACTTGGAGGCCAAGATAGGGAAACCAGTATGTCAGTTTGGCAGTTATGACATGAGCTCTGAATCTGTGACATCATAATTGCAGTGACCAGGGACCACTGTGGAATCTTCAGGCTTCAAGCATTTGACAGTACTCTGCCAAGTGCTGTAGACTCACTCGATTTCCCGTCCCTTGAATTGAAGACAAAAGCATGTTCCCGTCAATCAGAAAGCACGCTGAGCTTACAGGTGGACATTCAAGGCTTCAGCGCATGAGGTAGTCTTCTGATCCACTATTTCTGACCATCCAAACAGACCGGCAATAACAGGAACTGTTGTTTTGTTTCCTCTAATACATAGAAACTAATTAGTAACTCCAGCACCAGCTTCCTGAAAAGCTGCTCCTGTTCATAAGATTCAGTGCTGCTGAGCAGAAGGGAGCAGGCTTTATACATCCTTGGGGGAGGTGGAGACACTTTCTTGGCTCCACGAGAGAGCCAACTCTCTCTCTCCATGAGACAGAATTTTCAGCGGGTCTATGAAAATACCTGTCCTAGTTATGAAAGAATTTTTACATTCTGTTCAATTGAGTTGTTTTACCTATTTTGACCAGGAAGTCCTGTCAGACCTCAGCCAACTAATGGCTAAACTCTTGTGTTCAGAAACTTTCTGAGGTTTCCAGTATTTTTGCTGATCTTTGAGAATTTTTACCCCAATTTTGAATATTGAATTAGATAAGATGGGGGTCAATTTCCAGGATCTTCAGTTATCTTCATTTTTATCTTAACATAAAAGCAAATTGTAATTGATTCTTCACATGTTGTTTATTTTATATTAGGCCACAAGTTGTCCTGTTTGTTGTTGTTCATTCACCTTCTTGTAATCTGCTCTACCTTTGGCTTCTTGGCTCTTGCCTACCTAATGGCTCATGATTAGCTTTGCTGCTTTCTCCACCACACCTCTAAGTGTTGGCATGCCCAAAGGCTTTGTCCTTGAAACTGTCCTCCCTCTGCATCAGTTCCCCAAGTGACCTCACCTCTTTCTATAGCTTTCTGTAACTCAGGGATCCCTGATTCTGAGCTCTGGAGCTCTGTTTTGGGGGTTGAGACTGAATTTTAGTGTTGTGTGAACCTTGACACTTGGCATTAAACTATGTTGTGTATTTGACTAGTAACTAGGGGATCCCTGGGTGGCGCAGCAGTTTAGCACCTGTCTTTGGCTCAGGGCGTGAACCTGGAGACCTGGGATCGAATCCCACATCGGGCTCCCGGTGCATGGAGCCTGCTTCTCCCTCTGCCTATGTCTCTGCCTCTCTCTCTCTCTCTCTGTGTGACTATCATAAATAAATAAAAATAAAAAAAAAAGATTGACCAGTAACTAGCTGCTCTGTGTTTGATGTGTTGCAGGAAGAGCTCATCTGTGGAGGTGGACACCGACAGCGAAAGCACTACATCATCTGAGGGTGCCACTCGTACCTTGCTCATCCATGGCCCTGTTGAGCTCAAGAGAGGCTGGAGGAGGCAGAAGCAGCAGCTTTTCTTGTACAGTGATTTGTTGCTGATGTCTAATACCAAGTAGGTGTAGCATGTTTCGTACTCTTGTGATTCTCAAGAAAATTGCCTTCCCGTTAACCCTTACTATAAGAAAACATTACATTTTTTTTTCCTTTTGTGTTTGCCAATGGTTGAATCCTTCATTCCACGAGTACTTCTGGAGGTCTTGTTTCGTGTCATGTCCCTGCAGCGAATACAATTGACAATGTGACAGGCCAGTGTCTCTCCTGCCTGGGACTTACAAATGATAAAAATAAGAGGGGGAATGATAATGATTAGTGCTGCTGATAGAAGGTGGATAGGGGGCTGTGCCGAGAGGGTGGGAACGTGTTAGAGAGAAATAGTCTAGGAGGGCCTCTCTGAAGTGGAGCATTAAAACCAAATCTATGAGAGGAGAAGCAGCCACATTCCCAGACAATGTGCCTGAGCCATCGAGGCACAGGCCTAAGTGGGTACAATCTGACCCCTCAGAGAGAGGGGCTCAGGGAAGCTAGAGCATGGGTCATGCTATCAGATATGATAACCTCAGAAAGTTTCTGAACACAAGAGTTTAGCTATTACTTGGCCGAGCTCTGACTAGAGCCTGGAGCATGGGCCATGCTATCAGATATGGTACTGTGCTCAGGGGTCTAGTCACACAGGGTCTTCACAGGCCATGGTAAAAAATGTGGAAATATTTTGCTGAAGGAGTTTTAACTAGGGGACTGACCAAATCTGATTTATATTTCTAGCAAATTTTTCTGACAGTTGGTAGATAATAGATGGATGGGTAAGCAAGAGTGGAAGCAGGGAGAGTAGTTAGGGGAGGCAATAGTCCTGATGGATGGTATCAGGTCTCTACCTTAGCAGTTTAGTAAAAAGGAAAGATGGAGCAGGGTAGCCCGGGTGGCTCAGGGGTTTAGCACCACCTTTAGCCCAGGGTGTGATCCTGGAGACCCAGGATCGAGTCCCACGTCAGGCTCCCTGCTGGGGGCCTACTTCTCCCTCTGCCTGTGTCTCTGCCTCTCTCTCTCTCACTCTCTCTGTGTCTATCATAAACAAATAAATAAATAATTTTTTTTAAAAAAAGAATAGACTATGACCCCTGCTCCCAACATTTGTAAGAGAATGCCTCTATCTTAGAACAGAGGAAATCTCCCTAGAATCCTGCAAATCTCCACAGTTCACTGGGGCTTACTTTCTGGTATAAAGGTTAAGGTAGTGGAAAGCAAGAAGGACATCCATCATGTTAATACAACTATAGTAAAGGACTATAGTTTAGAAATAAAAACTGCAGTTTTCCTCCTCTTCCTTCTTGAGTCAGTTTACAGTAGATTAACACTTTCTAATTTCTGCTGAGATAATCCAATTGGGTCAGTGATTGAGAGTAAACACAATAAGACCTTAGAAGAATCTATTGAAGTATAAAGCTTTGTTGTAACACATTTTAAAGATTTCCAAGCTAGCAACTGGCTTTATTAATATAATGCCTTGAGATTTACCTTCTCACTCCCAAGATAAATCCCATGAGAAAGCCTGATGGCTCTGGGGACAGAAATGAGGCTGAGGGTAGGAAAGATGGAAAGGTTACTTCATTGCCAAGTGGTTACAAACATGGGCTTATGAGTTAGGCTGTCTGGGTTCAAACCCCGTCTCCTGCATTTGACAATTTATTTAACCTTTCTGTGAGTTTTGTTATTTGTAAAATCGAGCTAATAGAGACCATCTAGTGTAGTTGCTTGAGGATTAAATTTTTTATATTTATATTTTTAAAATATTTAGAACAGAGCTTGGCATATGATAAGTGTTCAAAATGTTATAGGAGAGTAGAAACCACACTCTGGGCTCTAGGATAATTCCTTGGTTCAACTAATCCTGGTGCTTTATTGAACTAAGGTTATTGGATGGCTTTTTCCAGGTCAATGTATTTGAAAGTTTCCACACAGGATCTTAGGTGTCTGTATATACACAGATACCTATATTAGAAAGAAAAAAATCTGTAAAATCAAACAGATATCTATCATTCCCCTTGGCCATATATTTTTGATGTGACAATGCCTTTGGAATTACTATCTAGAAAAATGATTTTATCTGTTAATTGATTATGCTTCATAAAAATCTTCAAGTACACAGATACAGGCACTTGGATGTAATGTTGAAATAAAAAAATGTGGAAAGATGTTGGTATCCATCATATTTATATTCATTCTGTCCTAAGCTTTGAATCTAGATTATACTTCAAGTGGGCTTCCTAAAAGATTATTTTTATTTCATAAATCCCATCGAAGAGTTTTAGCTCTAATTGTTCCATGAATCAGTGGAGTCATAGGGATTTTTGCACATGAGGTGTCTTTCATCTCAGTTTAGTTCAGTGTTTTCCACATGTGTTTCTGAATATTAAGGAGTTCCAGAGTGGAAGATCCAAGTTCCCCAGGCATCCCTTATAGGACTTGTAACTATTTAAATCTCAAGCCCACCTGCGAGTCAAAGTTGTGAATTAATCAAATTAATCAATTAATTAATCAACCAAAATAAATCAATGGTTGTTTTCATCTTTGAGGTCAAAGAAGATTAGGCAGAAATTATCAAAAAGCCGTTTCACCCCTTCTGACTCCTCAGAGAAATGGGAAGTATCCATGACTTACATATAAGACCTCCGGACCACTGATCTGGAATTGATTGATGGATGGATGGATGGATGGATGGATGGATGATTTTTCAGTCGGGCTCAGTCTGTAGGCTAACAGTTTTTTCGTTTTAGCCAGAATCTAAGGGAAAATGATATGGACAAAATTTTAAGAAGGGAAATTGAAAATAACCTATGCTTTAAAGGCTAGAAAATATTTTTTTAAATTAAGGTTGAAAGTACCTTTTAAATCTTTCTGATTTAAAAAGCTTATTTTTTTTTGTTTTGACTTCATCTCTCTCCCTCTCACTCTTTAAAAGATTCATTTATTTTAGAGAGAGAGAGAGAGCAAGCATGAGTGGGGGCAGGGGCAGAGGGAGAGAGGAAGCAGACTCCTCATTGAGTGGGGAGCCCTACACAGGGGCATGATCTCAAGAGCCTGAGATCGTGGCCTAAGCCAAAACCAAGAGTTGGATGCTTAACTGACTGAACCACCCAGGTGTCCCTGGTTTGTCTCTCTTAAGAAAAAAGTTGTATAACTATATTTATAAGTCATGTATCAGGTACCTTTGTTCAGCCCTTCAAACACTTTTTGAAGTATGCAAGTCATAAATGAATAATTAACTGTAATAATAGCCATAAAAATTATGTGTAATAAGTAACAAATCCAGCAATAGCAAATGAATTAATGGTTTTCTTACAAAGCTTAAAATATACAGTGGTTACTCAACACTCACCATTCAAAAATACGGCTATTTGCTGCCATTAGAGTAAGTGTTTTCAGGTTTCCAACCCAGAGTATGCTCAACACACACATTGCAAAGGCCCATCTAACCATTTGCTGTGTGTGCACAGAGGGTAATAGAGATGCGGGAGGCATGATTTTCCCTGGAGCAGTGAGAACTGGTCTCTAATGAGCACAGCTGCTCCCATAACATTTTTGAAACGAACTAAGAGAGGTCTTGTTTGGGATCTTTCTAGGTATAAAAAAAACTTTAAGATAAAAAAGAAAATACCACTGAACACCATGTGGATTGCCAACTGCATGGATACAGTGGGAGATGCCAACAACCATTCTGGGAGGTCCTTTGTGTTGGGCTGGCCCATGGTGAACTTTGTGGCCACCTTCAGGTAAGACCGATGCCTTGGTGTCCTGTATCTACATGGCTTGAAAAGGATAACATTGTAATCTATTGTCTACCAAGCTGGTGACTCGCTTTTTGACCTCCCATGACACTTGTTTTGCCTTGTACTCTGCCAAAGAAGGTGCTTATAATCACATGGAAACAAGTAGATAATATATAGTGGGAACTACTGGAGTAATTTCCTTCAGTTTTGATCAGTGGTTTTTCAAATGGGCTCTAGTAGCCACTTGAGGAGTTAGGAGTTCTAGTTATGTGGAAGGAGAATCAACAGAGTGAGGTTCAAAGTCTCCTCTCCAAGATCCTGCCCTCTGATTCCCAGGGAGTATCTGCATTTTTAAATCACCGGAATAGATTTCTTGAGCAAGTACTATTAAAGGGTCCAATTAAATTTGAAAAATTGCTTTCACACTCCCAAGTTAATTCCCTTAACAACAGTATGTAATTATATAAATAAATTGATCATGTCATTGGATACTAGGTTGCCTGAATTGCTGTGTACAGATTATCTTAGTTGGTGACGATCTAAAACAAAAATATGATTCCATTGAGTAGAGTTTAGTTGTGTAAGACACATTCTTAGGCTGACATGAGGATGGGGAATGTGGATCTCTACCCTGGATATCCTGAGCAGACACCTCTGAGTTTACAGGGATCATGCCACACTTGCATCTCTGTTTGAAACATCCACACCCCAAGCCTCATTCCTGTTTTACACAGTTGCACTTAACACACTGCTTTCTTCTCCTCACCCCACTCCACCAAAATCTCACAGGTCATCATCAAGGTAAGACAACAAAAATGTTTACAAGTTGTTAATTTATTAATCCTATAATGCAGCTGTTGACTTTGTGAAAAAATTTCAAAGCTTATTGGGAAGAAACATGTATTTATATCCTCTCTGCAGGTCTTCTTTTCCATAAAGATCATCAGTTCCCATTGCTTATGTCTTCTCCAGGTCGCAAATGGAAGGAAATAGTTTCAAATGGGAATATATAAAGTCTTTGGTAGGGGAGTTTCCAAGACAGTTTTTTTCCCCTAATAGGAGGAAAATGTGGAAGCCAAGTTTATACATGTTATATTAGTTAAAAAGCTGTATAAATACATACAAGGCATTTATAACAACACCTGGCACCTAATGCTTTTGTTACTGATTATTATTACTGTTCTGCAGATTGGCATGAGTAACTAGAAGCTGTGTCTATGCACCTAGACAGGTTGGAACACTAAATGGGCATTCTACTTTCTTGACGCGACAGGTCCTGAAATGGTGATGGAGGGGGTGGGGAGCAGTGTTGCTGGTAGAAATATAGAATGTGACAGCCACGGTGGACAGTTTGATGGCTCCTCAATAAGTGAAACAGAATTACATCTGACCTCCAGACACATATCCAAGAGAAAGGAAAACATATGTCCATGCAAAAATTGATACACAAATGTTTGTAGCAGCATTGTTGACAATAGCAAAAGAAAGAAAGAAAGAAAGAAAGAAAGAAAGAAAGAAAGAAAGAAAGAAAGAAAGAAAGAAAGAAAGAAAAAAAGAAAGAAAGAAAGAAAAGAAAAAAAAAAGAAAGAAAGAAAGAAAGAAAGAAAGAAAGAAAGAAAGAAGAAACAAACCAAGTGTTTATCAACAAATATACAAAACGTGGTGGTACAGGAGCTAGGGACAGGAGGGAAGGGAGAGTGACTGCTTAATAGACACATGTTTGCTTTGGGGTGATAAAAATGTTCAGTCACGATGATTGCACAAAACTGAATGTACTAAAGGTCACTAATGGTCAATTTTCTTTTATGTGTAATTTACCACAAAAAAAAAAAATGCTGGTGAGTGATAAGTCCACGTGTGAATGAGCCTTAAAACATTCGCGACTTTGGATATTAAATGCTGTGAAAATTTTAGCAGAGAAAATACTGATCTTTAGTAATTTTGCATCAGGGGATCGATCTTTCTCAGAAGATCACAGTGATGAAGAATACGGTTTTTAGGAACTAATTTAACATATTACAATCTGCCATATGTATAAAGAAATAAAAATATTACAGGTGTTTTTTTCCTAAAAAGATATTCTTGTTTCTGAGCCAAGACAGTTCCATCAAAATGCTAAATTTCTTAAATATGATTTAATTTGAATGGTAATATTCTTTATATCCGAGTAGCCCTTGCAGCTGCAGGAACACTGAGCTATAATTAACCCTTTTCCAGTTCTGGAAACTAAATATCAAAGTGGTTAACAACGTGCCCGTGATCACATAGCTTGCATCACATAGTCACAATTAAGCTTTCAGATTTGAAATCAACTTCCCATTGCTTTAATACCACTCACAAAAGAGTGGAGTCCATCAAAAGCCCAACTCTAAGGGGAGTACAATTTATACATCCACATCCCTTAACAACGGGCTCCTGATATTTTTAATCTGGAATGGTGATCTTAATATGTTAGTAGGAGTATTGTACGTTCCTCAATTTTTTTCTTCTCATTTTTTAAATTGCAGTTCTTCAGAACAAAAGGAAAAATGGCGTTCTTACCTTCAAAGGTATTTTGTCGGTGTACTATTATAAGTCTTTAACCCATGATGGAAAAAATGTAGATCTCTTCAAAGCAGTGCCCCCAAACTATGTTCCCTCCCCTTAGTAGAAATTGCTACACTATCCTCCAATGATTTCTCATATAATTGTACCCTGGCCATTACTACAAATAACCTGCTCTCCTTTACATGCATATATTGCTTATTTTTTATGAAATTCTGGTTATCACTCTCATCTTCCCCCACTCTCCAACTCACGATTATAGCTAACATTATTCTCAAAACATATTAAATTTCCGTAAGTGCAGCTTACTCTACTGAGTAATGCTCAAAGCAGCTTCTCATTCCTACATTTGAAGGTGCTAGTATGCCCTCCGGTGTAGGCAGGAAAGCTTTGGTGACTGGATCTGCTGGTCAAATCTCAGATGACCAGAGTGATCTATTGTTTTCCGAGTCACAGTTTATTTTCCTGAAATATTTTTGCATGTTTCCTTCCAACCCAAAATTTGGTTTTGCTGAGCTTATTTATATGCATTTAAAAATAACAAAGTATGTTGAAAATATGAGCAACATAAATCGATTTAAAAGTAAGGTAATTTATCCTACTCTATTTTGGGTTACTATCGAATTCGATTAGGTACATCATGCTAGCCAAAGAGAAGGAGCAGCCAAAAAGCATTCACCTCAAAATCTTCACAGACGACAAGAACAGTGCCTGTGTAAGTATTTTTAAGACCAACAATTGAATTCCGAGTTCCTAATTCTGACTGAATGAAACATGGAGATAGAGGTGGAGAGACAGAGAGGGAGGAAGCAATGAGTTGGGGAGGGAGCAAGGAGAGAGCAAAAGATAGGAAAAGAGAGAGAATATTTAGAAAAGTACCATGCAGAAAAATGTATTTTCCCCCTCTACATGTACTTCTTTGTAGACCTAAAAACTGTGTCCTAGGTAATATGAAGCAAGAGGAATACATACTACAGGCTTAAGCAAGGAAAGAGTATTGGATGTTAAATGTCTATAACATTTCTCTGGATCCTTCTAATTGCTTGTAGTGGCTTGTAATACAGTGATTTAGAATCAGCCATTTTTTTCCAATGGCCACCAATGGTCTGGATTGTCTCCACAGTTCTTTATCCCCTCCATGATATTTTATTTGGTATAACTATAAACTCAGAGAAAAGTTGTAAATATAAAAGTAATACAAAAAACACCCCATATACTCTTTATCTAGATTCACTATTGGTAACACTTTATTCCATTTGCTTTATGATTTATTTTCTTTCTCTGTGTCTATTACATGTATGTGTATACTTACGTTTGAGGGTCATACATATACTATGGCCCTTTTTCCTTAAACCTGAGCATTTCTTAAGAATAAAGATATTCTACAGTTATCACCTTTAGTGAATTTAACCTTGGAATAATACTTTACTCTGCCATTCCCATTCTCATTTTGTCAGTTGGCCTCAATAATGTCTCCTTTCTAGTACAGGATCCACTTAAGGATCAAGTGTTTCATTGAGTAGTTATGTCAAATGCAGAGGAGTTTTGAAAAGTCTTTTGTTCCAAGGAATATCAGGATTGAATTGAACTAAGAGGGATGACACTTTTAAGGGATCAGCATATTTCTATTTCATTTTCTTTATACCGTGGAGAGAAAAAAATCAATTGGCCCAGTTTTGTGTGTAAAATTCGATTTCTGAAATTGTAATACAGTAGCCAAGACATTTACAATGATGAACAAGATACTTTGGGTATCTTTAAGTGGTATTTTTTGTAGTTGTTGTTATAGTTTGAAGTAGCTCTAGATCACACAAAACAGTATTTGAAGGTGGGGGAAAAAAAAGGTATTCCTGGCTAAAGCAAAAGCCATGCAAATATTTTGATCTAAGTGCTGGCTAGATGCACTGCATGAAGGAGACAGAATTCTCTAGCAGCAGAGCACATTGTCTCTGCCTTTGATATCAGTTGTGGCAGTGGTTTACATTCAGAACTTTCCTTGGAAAATTACCTTGAAATTTTTAAAAATCAACTTTATTGAGGTATAGTTTGTATGAAATAAACATTTCTGATGTTCTTCACCCATTCTTAAAGATCCAAGTTTCCCACTGCACTGTTTCACTTCATCGTAGAGAGATGATTCTTGTGCAGATGATTTCTTGTGCAGAACTGGTGCAAACAGATTTACTTAATTTCTTTTATCTGAATACAGCTTTATTTCACACTGACTCTTGAAGGATATTTTTGGGGATGTAGAATTTTGTTTGCAAATTTTTTCCTTTTAGTCCTTTAGAGATGTTCCAGTCTTTTGGTCTTGATGCTTTCTGATGAGTAGTCTGTGATTAAACATTAATCCTCAGTAGGTGATTTGTCATTTTTTCTCTAGCTGCTTTCAAGTTTTCTCTTTATTTTGGGTTTTTAGCAGTGTGGCTATGAAGTACCTAAGCATGGATTTCTTTGAATCTGTCCTATTTGACATATTCTGAATTTCTTAAATTTATAAATTTATGTCTTCACCAAATTTGGGAAATTTTAATCATTATTACATCAAATATTTTCTTCCTCATTATTTCTCTTTCTCTCCTCCTGACAGTTCCATTCTTTGTATATCAGACACTTTCACATTGTTCAGAGATCCCTGAGGCTCTGTTAATTTTTTCAATCTTTTCCCCCTTTTCTTCTTCAGACTGGATAATTACTAGTATCTATTTTCAAATCACTGACTTCTTTTCATCATCTCCATTATGCAATGTAGCCTAGTCAATAAATTTTTAAAAAATATTTTTCAGATAAAAATTTCTATTTTTAAATATTTTTCCTCTCAAAAAAGGAAAAGTCATAAATACTTCTTATTTCTATACTAAGATGCCTCTATTTTTGTTTATTGTGTCTTCAATTCTGAAACGTTCCCATCCCTATTGGCCCTAGTTATCACATAACTATCATACATATTTTCATTTGTATCATTGAGCATTATTGTAATAGCTGTTTTTGGCTAATAGTCTAAGCATCTAGATCATCTCAGGTGTGGCTTCAGCTCTTGAAAGTTGACCACATTTTCCTGGTTCTTCATATATTAAGTAACAGTTTGACTCATGAACAAAAACTAACTTTTCTTTTTCTTTTGAATTATTTCAAAAAATAGTTTATTTTTCTGAAGTTATTTGTTTAGAGACAGTTCTATCTAATGGAATTTGTCTGTTGGGAGAACCTACAACATGCAGGAAAATATACATACATCCCTTGAATTACTATTTGAATGACTATTGTATTACTTTTGGACCATCTATGATATCAAGGAATTGCATTCAATTCATAAGAAGAAAAATACAATGAAAGGACAAGGAATGAATTATGAAAGAGTTTCTTTTAACTTTGTTTTTAATATTTTCAAGGCCTGTGGGTGTCCACTTGTGCTGTTTGGATCTTCTTTATGCACTGTTTCCCAAGGACACAGGCCCCATTGCCTAAAAATGTTATAAAAACTGTATGCATAGTAAATGTTCTGGTTACATATTCTCTTATTTTAAAATGACTTTTGTAATTCAGATAGTTTCATAGATCCATCTCAGATTCCTATTAACCCCTTTCAGAAAATTTTCTGTAAACTTTTCCTAGTTGTATGGAGCAGTTTCTCAATGTATGGTCTGATAGAGAGCTATTGTAAGTATCTACTCGCTGGCAGAGTTGTGAATGGAACATAAACTTCTAACATTTCCAGTCTCATTTCCTAGACTCATTGGTTTTATTTGTCTTAACAGATTTCAACAATGGAAGTCTTAGTTAACCATGATGTCTGACACAAAGAAAATACAGACTAAATAGTAGTTTTTAAAAAGTGTTTCATAGCCAGTTCTTACTCTGATTTTACTGAAACTATGTAATTACAAAGGAACTAAGCCATAATATAAAAACACAACTCAGTAACACAGAAAGTATCTAGTGCCTTCCTTTAATACTACCCCCCTCCCTCCATTTTGGAAATAGCCTTATGGAGCTGAGGGTCACCCCATGTGCCCTCTTGGAATTCTCAGTTTTTCTCTTCCTCGCTTCAGCTGCTGTATTTTGTATGCCACAAATTCTTGGAGGGAAATATATGTTTTACTGACATGTTTCCTACTAGCTTCATGTTATATAAAAAAATGAAAATATAATTAAGGGTTCATGTTCTACACGTGCTTTACTTTGTCCTTACCTGAAAACAATCTTCACCTTTGGAGTATGGGTAATAATTTGACAACAATTATTCAGTCACATGCTTTAAATTTAAAAAAATTTGTAGCAATTTTTCTTATTTATTTTTTACACTCTGTAACTGTAACAGTGACAAATTCAGACACAGCAAATGACACTATCAACATGTTACTACCAATGCTGAGAATAGCCATAAGTTGCCTACAAACTGTTTTTAGCTTAAGAACCAACTTTGGCTTTTGAGATTTGTGTTTGTGTGTGTATGTGTGTGTTGTGCACCTCCCATCATAAGACAGCTGATTATTATAGATAACATAATCATATTTGTCCTTCCAAATTTAGAAATTATAAGGCAGCAAAGCTATAGTATTAGCTTATACATGAGTGCTATTCTTATATTCCCATTTTAAATTTTCAGCAAATTCAAAGTCATAGCTTAAAATTAGGCTATAATTTTAGAGTACAAATAACAACATGCAGTTTATTGTATATATTTTAAACACAGAAAATAAGATGTTTCTAAATTTCTAAATATTTCCTCCTCTATCGGACTCTTCTTTCTGTGTCTTCAATTCTGAAACGTTCCCATCCCTATTGGCCCTAGTTATCACATAAGGAAGGACTCAATCTGTTTAATGAATCCTAAATTACATGTTCTGTTGTACATTTTGACATAAAGACTACATGGCTACAAGCTACCTCCTTTTGATTCAGATCCTGAGGATGAGGCAGCTCATATCCTTTATGAACTGGTAAAGACAAAGACAAGTTCTGAATAAGACCATGGATCTGGGGCATTTGTACATAGCACTTTCATCGTGTTTTGGTTTTAACTGTTCTCCTTTATGCTTTGATGGTGCTGGTGTGAGTTGCTGATATCTTTTTATGAAAGAGAAATATATTTGAGGATGAGGTTTTATAAGGGAAAAAAAGGGACAGTGATAGATGGAGAGAACCAAAGGGAGCACTTGGAAAGTACGGATTCTTATCTAAAATCCTCTGTAAATGTGACATGACATAATCATAAGATTGTAAGTTCTATCTGACCCAATGGTATAATAAAGCCCTTTAAAATTTCAGAGCAACTAGAATTTGGCAGAAGAAATCAATGATTTCTGTACAAAAAACATTTAATAATACATCCAAAATAAAATTGAATTTATATTACTAAAGCACATCTCTACATACTTTTCTAACCTGTATGATATATAAACCCTAAGTAAGAATTAAATCCTGGAAAAGAGTGAGTGGTTTAAGGGATGAAGCTGGGGAGACCGATTAGTGATATAACTCATATTATTTCATGTTTGTGATTTTCTTTGCTTAAAGTGATCAATGTCACTAGGCAAAGAATTTCTATTTTAATGAGGAACTGGGGTTATTTGGCTTTATGTATACCTGATTTAATGGATTCCAGCATAGCATTTCCAAACCCTACCCTACCTTATTAGCTCTTACTTATTTGCAACACAATCTTGAGCAGATTTAGCTATGTGTGTGTGTGTGTGTGTGTGTGTGTGTGTCTGTGTCTGTGTGTATCTGTGTCTGTGCCCATCCATACCTATGATAGGTATGTTGATTTTTAATCAACAGTCAAGGCAAGCATGGTAACTATTACCAATAATTCCATTTCAAACATTTTTTGCTTTAGTCTCCTGGAAGACTCTTTAAAATAGTTCAGCAATCTTTATAATTTAGAATTGTTTGTTTCAAGTGGGATTTCCAGTATTACTGGGCAATAATTCTGCTGGGAGTAATCGTTTTCTGCATCTGACATGTCTAGACTCCTCATCCTTTCTCTCCCTAAAGTGGGGCTAGCCTGCACCAAAGCCAGTGGCTGACTTCAGTCCACTATCTCCTCAAGGTCTCTTGGGCATTTGTCTCCTTTTGCTCAGGGCTGCTGAGCTATTGATGCCTCTCAAGTTACTTTGCTCAGGATTAGTCATAGCAGAGTATACGGCTCTCTGGACAATATGCATGTCTGGGCAGGGACATTTGGAGACAAAAGCCAATGCTATCCAAGGAGTCTAGAGACAGCAGAAGAGAGGACTCTGAGATGAGACTTTTCCTCCTTAGTAAAGGGGTACAAATCTCATTTCTTATGCCATGGGCCACCCACAAAGTGGGGGGCTAGCTGTACTGTGGTTTCCTGGTCTTTATCAAAAATGACAAAAATCTGGGACAGTCTATTGGAAGCTGTGAGGGGAACTAGTTAACAAGTACTATAGCTACCTCCATGGACCAAATAACATTTATCCTGGCCCCAATTCTTTCTTTTTGGAAACACAGACATGCTAAGGAAATGTGTTCTTCAAGTACTGTGAAAGATTTGTTATGACACCTAGTTCTTTTTGTTTCCAAGGGCTCTGAGAAAGACTACCAGCTGTGGGCAAGTTCTGGCAAGGAAGAAGTTCCACTAATTGGTAAGTGTCAGGGAAAATCTAAGATGGGATTGATTAGGTTCAAAATTGTAACTCTAAGTTTCAAAGTAATGGTTGTTCTTTCTTAAGCTTCAAAATCCTTAAAAGTGAAAATCACATGCTATATTCCCTCACATGTTTATTAAATAATTACCAGGTACTGTTTCCCAGGCATTGATAACATCTCTTCATTCAGCAGCTATCATCTAGTGAGGGAGAGAAATGTAAATTTTTGTTTCTACTTCTTTTTACCTAACAAACAGAGCTGTCCTGAAAAAGTGTGATTATTTATTATTTACTTACTTATTTACTCACTTAGGTATGAAACCAAAATGGTTTGGAATTTTTCCCATACATTTATTTTTCATATTTCAATCTTGAATTCTAGTTCCTAACTACTAAGAAGCCTCTATTTTGTGAGAATCCTCTGAAATCCAGTTATGTCTCTGAATCCAGGTATAGATATGTATTTAACACCCTTGCCCTGTGCCCAGTTTTCTCTGCATCATAAAGAAAATGAGATAATCACATTTAAACTCCTCTAGTCTTCACTGATGAAATTGCCTGCACTTTGCTGTTTCTCAGTTTTTTTCCATCACTGTTCTTAAGGTTATTGATAAGCAGATTGCACTTCTTCTAAAATAGTTATTAGCACAAGTTCTCTGAAAAAAAATGTTTGGATTAGCAAAATTGTTTAGTGTTTCCAGTAATGGAAGGATTTTTAAAAAAGAAAAAGAAGACAGGATCTGTAGCAGACCTTGAAGTATAGTAATGGATGGTAATGGTGACAATAATCTCTTCTAGAAACCTTAAAGCATTCTTTCTTACATGAATTTTTTTTTATCCTTTTAATAAACCTGTGAAGCTATAAGTCTTTTTCAAATAATCTGGAAATCTAAACAACCAATTTCTTAAAAAAAAAAAAATTTCTTTCTGCAACTATATATTCCCAGTCTTAGACTATAGAGTCACAAAGTGCATCACTGAGAACAAAATCCCCCAATACCACTTCCTGTTTTAAATTAATGTTGACATCTTTGTAAAAGTTGGGAAGGGGCAGCCCTGGTGGCTCAGCGGTTTAGTGCTGCCTTCAGCCCAGGGTGTGATCCTGGAGAGCTGGTCGACTCCCACTTTGGGCTCCCTGCATGGAGCCTGCTTCTCCCTCTGCCTGTGTCTCTGCCTCTTTCTCTCTCTCTGTTTCTCATGAATAAATAAATAAAATCTAAAAAAATAGTTGGTTAGCAGTAAAAAGGAAAAAAGCTAAATACTTATATATGTTTTAATAAAGTGCATTAATTTAGACAAAATGATGTAGATGATAACTTTTTAGACTTTGAATAGCTTCACACACGAACGCAGCTCTAAGGAATCTGAAGAGCCTGTTGTTCATGATGATCCATTACAGCATTCAAAATGCATTTTTTTTAACATACTCTCAATTCTTAATTGTGGATTAACTCCTGGTTATCTTGGTTTGGTTGTATTGCTGTCATAGAAGCTTCTTTTTCCTTAATGGAGGGAAGTCCCTGTGATTCTTGTGAACATTGCATTTATGACGGATGAAAAGAACAGCAAAAGCTCCTTTAGGTACATTCAATAATATCTGAAATGACAGACTGAGAATTTTCATTCTATTCTTAAAAAATGAAATCCATATCATTGCATAGGGTCTTTGAGAATTCTCTAGAGAGGAAAAACAATTTAAAGCATAAAAGAGCAAAACAAATCACTTGGCAGGCAATTCTGGATGGCTCTGGGTGTGGTTTTCTATTCTCTAACCATCGTTTTACATATTGCTTCTGGGTTTCCCACTCTGCACACCCTTCCTTCTGATCATTGCCTGGTCAGACTCCCCTTGGAGGGAGGGCAGCAGTGGGAGGGAACCATAAAGCATAAGGGCAACCCATCCTACTACTCTAGAGTAGCTCTGGCTTGAGAATTGACAAAAGGAAATGAAAAAAAACATCTGTTCAACTGACATTATGTGGGAGAGAATAGTGAAGATAAGAATTCTTAATATATATATTCCAAATATTTTTTAAAATATTAACCAAAAATAATAATAAATAAAAAATAAAACATATTAACCACCAATGCTTATTAATATATTCACTCTGATAAGTTTGTGTGTGGACAAGCATTTCAAAGAATGAATGTAAGGCTCGACGGGGTCAAGTAATTTGCCCAAGATGTGTAGATCTAGTTAGTGTCAAGGCACAAACTAGAAAACCTTAAACATTCTCAGATAGAAACACAGCAAAAGTCAGCATTGTTTAATGCATTCATGAATATATGTATTCCAAGCAAAGTAACATGCTTTAACTTTTTTTCTCTTCTTAAAATCTTTCCCTTGGGCACATGCTTTCTGTAGGGTGTGCCTGACAAGGGTGCATATGATGCTCACTCAGGAGGCACAGCCTTCCTTATCTAGAAGTCCCAGAAAAATAGCAACATATACCAGGGTGATGCTTAGACTCATGGTAAGGTAGGTTTGATGACAGCCATCACCACCAGCCTGAATATTCAGGTTTATTTCCATACAGGACACGAACATCCCTATGGAATTAAAATGAGCCATATTCCATCTACTAAACCGCTGTCAAAGGAACCAGAGGACTCCATCTCTCCTTCCACAACTCAAGAGTCCCTCCTTCTGGAGCAGAAGATCATAGAGATGCAAATTCAGTTCATGCTGAAGCCCAGGCACCCAGCCCAGAACAAGCAAGGGAGAGGTGAGCCACTTGCCTTTCTTCAAGTGCCTTCCCTTGGCTCATGTCTCCATGCTTAAACACAATTTATGACACACAGTTTATTCTTTCTGGGTGAGCATATTGTCATCGATGAGGAGGAACAGTATAGGCAAGAACGCAAAAACTACCCAAAATCAAGCTTAGAAAAACTCAAAAATCTGACATCAAGACCCAACTCATTTCTATGAAGGTTGTTTGCTTATTTTAAATCTTCTAGGTAGACCATTATTCCTTTCTTTCCCTATATCCCCAGAGCACTTTCAAGGCTGCCCTAAGCCATGCCTTCTGCTGAGTAGTATATTATATATTTAGTTGATTGAGTTGTAGGCAGAATAATTTATATTAAAGTTTAGCAAACTGAAGTTTTAGAATGTTGAGCTTCCTAAGTGGCAGAACCAGGATGCTTCTGGTGCAGTGCTGGCACCCACATGAGTGGAGGTGGTGATGCACGCACTACTTCCCAGAAAAGCCAAGTGTCCAGGTGTTTAAGGTTATTTAGTGAAATGTTGCTATCTGTTTATCCTTCAACAGCGTGGCTCATCTGTTGACTATTAAAGAATTCAGTTATTTAAGCAGATACTTTAAGCAAGGTATCTTCAAAGGGAAACATTCACAGCTGAGCAGTAGAAACTTTGAACTCAGCTTTTCACTGCTGATCACCTCTTCTTTGGAAAGCTCTTCCTTTGATAGGGAATGTTGACTCATTAAAAATCACCTCTGAAAACTGGTGGTAAATAAATGCATTCATAACCTCTCATTGTTTTTCTATGTTTTCTTTCAAGCCTTGTACTTGTGTGTAGGTGTATATATACATGTATATTTGAGTGTGTGTGTGAGGAAGTGTGTTTCCACACTTCCTTGTGGTTTAGGCTCTTTTCAGTAAATGTTAAACCTATTTAACCGAAAACATCATCTCTGGGTGGGTTGGTGGGGTATGACAAGAGAACACAGACACCACATAGCCAGCATGTAATGACTACTTCCCAAGGACCCTGACTGCAGAAAGTCATTCTTGGAGATGGCTCAGAGCAGAGGAACCAGAGAAGTAGGGGTCAGGGAGCTTGTGTCCTTAGAGACAGATCCTTTGGATGGTAGAAGCTTGAGCACTGAGAAAGCCAAAGAGGAAATCTGAGGCTGAGGGGAGACTGGCTGTGAAAGCAGAGGATTACCACACTCAGTTTGATTTGAATACCAAATCCTTCTAGCTTTTAAAATAAGATCTGACACCTGAACCCAATGATCACACCAGTAGAAAACAAACATCTATAGGTTCAGTGCCTCCTGATGCAGTGTAACAGACAGTAACTGATGGCACAGGAAATACTGACCTTGAGTCTGATCAAGTCTCTAGGTTTAACCATCAGTCTGAAGGATATGGGCAAGAACTCATCAACACCATGAGGATGCTATTAGTTAAAATCAGAATGTGGAGAGTTGTACACAACAAATGACTCCCTTTCATTCTTCCAGCCACTACATACACGCTGTATGATGGCAATGGTGAAAATAAGGCTAAGGGAATTAAAATACACTGATCTCCCTTCTTCCTTAAATTCAGGCCAGAAGACCACGAAAAGCAGTGCTTTCAGAAACTTGGCCTTTTGGCGGCACACTGGCACTTGCCAGAACAACCTGTGCTCAGCTGCTCCTTCTGCAAAACCCAGACAGCTCTTTGGAGTTTCCCTCACACATATCTGTGATAATGACAACTTGCCCGTCCCAATTCTGGTAGGTCTCAATTTGGTCTTTTATTGCCTTCCTGAGGAGGGGGAACACGGAGAGGCCAAGTGTTCCCGTGCAAACCTACCCCCAAATGGAGAAAGCATTAGACAGCCCCTGGCTGTGGCTGAGAAGCTTTGGTAGTGTCATTTGATTTAGCTACTGCAGAGTCATGAGGCCAATATGACAGGACAACGTTTTGTCCATTCCACTTGTTTCCACAGAGACCCTTGCAGGCCTGTTCAGATCAGTCAAAATGGACTCTGTGTGCATGAATCATCTTCACATTCTGCCATTGTCTTCCTGAACTCACAGTAGTCTCAAGTCTCCTTCAACTGAGTCTACTTAATCTAACAATTGAAAACATCTTACCTAAGCATAAAGACTCATCCTGCATCAAAAATGAATCCATTAATCCTAACAGAATATGTTAAATGACAGCCACAGAGTTTAGCCTGTGTTATCTCAAATCGGTGTACTGAATTGTCAGTGTGGAAATTTACTGAGTGCCCAGTACCTCTGCAAGCACTGCACTAGATTTGGGAATGTTATGCTAGGTGCGAAGAAATTTACCATGTTAGTTACATGCTAGCTACTACCCCAGTCCTTGCATCACAGCAGTTTTAGGGGGTAGCTAGCACTATCATCCTCCACACTTTACAAATGAATTAGAAAGGTTTCACGACAGTTTGCATGTGTGCCAAATCACACAATAGATCAGAAGCATAATAGGTTTCCGATCCCTTGGTCTTTCTGACTCCAGCCTTTATTATCTTTCTATGCTGCAGGGAGAGGACATGAAGATAGAGAAAAGGACAGTGAAAGACTCATGAAGGGAATGTAATCGGAGAATAAGAAGAGAGCATTTGAGCTTGATTTTAAAAGAGGAAGGGAAATATAATAGGAATGGAGGATGCAATCACTTAAAGAGGAATCAACAAATGGGAAATGAGTATGGCAAAAAGATTTCCATACTTGGGCGAAGAGCATCTATGTACGGGAATAAGGAGAAAAGACTGGTAAAGTAGGAGATAGGCGAGGATTCCACAAAGGCCTTGAAACAGGGAAGTTTCATTTAAAAGGGTAAATTCAATGAAAAAATCTGATTAAAATAAGTGATTACAATGTTTCAGTGTATGAAGTAAGGTGGATTTTTGGGTAGAAACAATAGACATTAACTGAAGAATCTAAAAAAAAAAAAAAAAAAAACTGAAGAATCTAAATTGACTTCTGTCCTTCCAGCTCTAAAACTGTATACCATCACATTCCTTAGGTCTTTCAAAAAGGAAGCAAACTTTTGCTCTGAGCTTGGGATATGAAATGCCATATACTCTTCTTTTTATCCTACAGGATATGCTTTCCTTTATCAATTGGAAAGGACCACTCATGGAAGGCATCTTCAGAAAATCAGCCAGTATGAAATCATACAGAATCTTAAAGGGGAAACTAAATTCTGGGGATACTTTGAACTTGGACAGTGAATCTGTTCTTGTGGTAGCATCTGTTTTAACGGTGGGGAAAGTTCTAGCTTTATCCACACATGAGCACCTGAGGCTGTGATTGGTGTCTTTCATTTTGATTGCCCAAGAACCATGATAGGCATAACTGATTAAGTACTTGTCACACTGGAAGACACCTCATGAAATCAAAATTTAAGGAAGCTACTGTAGGAGTTAAAAGCCCCATACATTAGAAATACTTTGTTTTCACCACACACCACGAACCTGAAGTTTCCGTGCAAAATATTAATACTAATATGACTACTAGCAATCATATTAAATTTCAAAATTAATTCTGAAAATTCAATAGATCGACTCAAAAAATAGATTACCTTTGAAATTATACAGCTAAATGACAGATATCCAGTTCTATTCCTAAAAGAGAAATGGAGAAACAAGTGAGAATTAGAACAAAGAATTTAATCCATCTACCTTGGCACTTGTTAACAGCTCTGAACAAAACTATGATAATGCAGTAATGATGACACTCTTAGAATCAAGGTCATATTTGGTCCTTCCTTCTCACATTTGGTCTTTCCTTGTCCCCCATTATTGTTCAACTATACGATAAATATCAATAGTCCCTGACCACTACTACACTGGGCTACAGTAAAACACACCAGTAAATATATATATAGGCATCAAGAGACAGGGGAAAGAATGATGATACATTAGGTACTCGGATATCATGGTAAGTGTTGCCCTCCATAAGGTGCACACATGGAATTGACTTTTCTAGCAAGACTTAGTAGGGTCTTTTCTATTTCCGTGTTATAAGCACGGACTAGGAAGATGGTGACCATGTGTGTGTAGAGTTCTTAGACATTTCAAAAGTTTTCCCTTCCTAAAGTTGACTAATCTTTGTGGAGAATCAGACTCTGCAACCTTGGCCTGAATAGTATCATGAAAACTATCTGGAGAATTGGCCTACACTAGAAATGAATATATCCTCAGGACCATCATGAGTTTGCCATTAGACTCTCTACTTTTGTACAGTTAAGGAAAGGAAGATTGAAGCAATTATGAGAGTAGCTTTTGTAGTAGTTTGCAAAAAAGCACACAAAAGAGTAAGTGCCATATGATAGAGGGGAGCTTTGTCTTCTTTTCCACTTAAGCCTAGGCTCTGCTTTGATGATTTCATTTGTTGGAGAAAATCCACACACCTGCTTTTGCATGTGCAATAGAGAGTCAGAGCTGAGCTCCATGTTGGTCACAGTTTGGGTATCTATGAAGGAAGTAAGGACTGAACTGAAGTTTTCTACTAAGTGTTTTCTCTGTAATATTTCCAATATATATATGCTATTATATATATGTGTGTGTATATATATATATTTTTTTATCTCCATAAGGATTTTCTTCAAAACACCCAAGGAGGTATATTTTCCTTCGACCTCTATGACAAATGGCTTGGTGTTATTAATGAAGGGACCAAGGAGGAGAAAATAAATGCAGCCCAGAGGTAATGATGCAATAATTACTCTATTCTGGTCATGTCTCAGAAATATAGCCAATATACTATTAAGAATATATTGGCTTACATTTTGCCACTTTTTCCACCAAAATAATGATCAATGCCAAAGAATTTCAATTCTTCACACCCATGGAGGCCAGTTTCAGAATATATGCATGCTTTATGGCTATTATTGCTCTTCTCCTGACCTTATTAATGTGGAATCCTTAGCCATTGTACACAATCTGAATATGTAAAACTGGTAGACAAGATTCAGTGTCCTAAGAGAGACGCTAGAACATCAACAGCCAGTAGTATAACCTTGTGCTTGTCAAATATTTAGCCAGAGAGGGTTAGCTCAGAAATTGAATTCGGTGAAACATTTTTATATACATTCATGCCTGGAACTCTGCTACAGCGGGTTGTATACTAGATCTAGAATGATATTCTCTGTTCTCCGTCTCTATACTTCCAGCTTTCTAAGTGCAATAACTTGCCTTATTCAAAAGTACATCTTTCTGACTTTAGGCTTCTAGCCCAGCTGCCAAAAGCGAATGTTGTTCTCTTGCGATACCTTTTTAGAGTGTTATACAACATTGAGCAATAATCCTCATCCAATCAGATGACAGCTTATAATTTATCAGTGTGTATAGCTCAAAGCATTCTTTGTCCACCTAATTCCTGCAGCTTGGAATGGGAAGACATCTTCATAAAAAAGGTAGAGAGCTCTCATATGTGTCCCCTGGGGTTTAGAATCCATGCTTTGAATCTGAAAAGTTTAGTCGTAAATCAGATGGATCAGTTCTGAAAAGTGCACATCTTCATAGGATTCCTTGGAATGGCAGAGTTCGTTATCCTACTCTGGTTTAATATGGGAAGGGATGTTGTTAAGTGGGAAATGCAGAGCAGTTGGGTCGCTTCTTTTCCATCCAGGAGATACAATACTAGACTGACTAAACAAAAGAGAGAGAAGAGTGGTGTAATATGATAGAAAAGAACTTTGGCTCTGGAGTTTGACAAGCCAAGGATCAATTCAGCCTGATCCTTGAGCAGGGAGCTTGTAACCTTGGGCAAAGCATGGCTTCCTCATGACACAATGGTAACAACACCTAGCTCCTCTGGTCATTACTGGCACATCTTAGGTGGCTTGGGCACTATGAGCACCAATGGCTCCAAACACATTGGCCTTCCTCTGTAAGTTGTGGCTCATTTAGAAAAGTTGTGGGCTACTGTTTTGCCTCTGCTACATCAGACAGAAACTAGAGTATTCCAGGACATCCTAATGGAACTACACATGCCTAGTAAGATGATAGAATTTCCCCACAGTCATATTGAGAGCTAGCATTAGGCAAAGCAAGACATGAGAAGGGACTGCACTGTAGTAGGACAGACAGACATGTTTTCTCTCCAGCCATGTTTTTCTTAAACACACACACACACACACACACACACACACACACACACAAGAATCTCCACTTTCCAACTAAGATATTTTCTCATTTAAGAAATGTATTTCATAAGTTTTTGTTTCTGCTTTATACATTTTAATAAGATATTATACAGAAGTTACAACCCAATTGTACTGGAAACAAAATTTAAAAAAATAAGTAAATTTTAATAAATTAGGTTAATTTGAAAACTATCCTAGTTTTAAAAATGTAACCATTGGTATCACAATGTAAGTTATAAAAATAGGCCACAAATGAGAACTTTAGCCCAGTGACTAGTAGTATTTCAAATCTGTACCCAAAGTACACCGGAAAGTATCACTCTATGTTATTTTTCTTAGAGGACTCCGGTTTCTATATATTTTTATCAACTCTGAATTCTTCTTAGAAGTCTTTCACATTAATGGTTAGATCCAAGATTTATAAACAAAATGTGACTTATAGCTATGTCCTATGAAAAAGAGCACCCCATTGTTGTCTTTTTCATTACAGGTTTCTCTTGCACACTTTTTTTTTTTAATTTTTTTTAATTTTTATTTATTTATGATAGTCACAGAGAGAGAGAGAGAGAGAGAGAGGCAGAGACATAGGCAGAGGGAGAAGCAGGCTCCATGCACCGGGAGCCTGATGTGGGATTCGATCCCGGGTCTCCAGGATCGCGCCCTGGGCCAAAGGCAGGCGCCAAACCGCTGTGCCACCCAGGGATCCCTCTCTTGCACACTTTTTGATTGAAAATTGCCTCAAGATATTTGGAGAAGACATCACTTCTCTCTTGGGAGAGAATTCAATGAGTTGTGATAACAATGAGAAGGCTGCAGGTACTGTGAATAATTTAAGTGGCTTTAGCCAGATGGAGACAGCAAGGTTGCTGGGGGTCTGGCAGATACTTAGCCCTGTTCTGGAGCCCAGAGCATCCCCAGGGCAATGATTCCCAGCTGCTCCTTCTTCCGAAGGCTGGCTCACAGGTCAAGGGAGGTTTCACACTGTTGGAGACCAAAGGAAGCATAGAAACTTCAAGCAGTTTCTAACAGTATTAGGAGATAGCATGTATGATACAGTGTTTGGGAATTTTTTCTAACAAAATTTTAAATGGATGCCACTTATACATAATATTATATAGGTAGTTAAGCATATAATATGTAATTAATTATATTTGTAATATATAAATGTGCTCTGGTTGAAACCAGAGCATGAAGCTTTTAATTCTCCTCCCTCTTCTTTTTATTCAGTGGCTCTAGAGCCAACACTGGATTCACGTGCTCTGTAAAATGAGTTGAAAAGAACCAGCATCACTGAGAGAAAAGGACTTGACTTGATGTCAAACAACCTCCCCCAGAGTACAAACTCCAGTGCCCCCATTTATCAGCTATATGACCTTTGGCCAATTATTCTAGCTCAGTATCACTTTATTCATGCCTAAAATGTGGATAAAAATAATGTCTAAATCTTAGAAATGTTGTCAAGATTCAATAAGATAAAGGATGTAAAACGCATTTCTAAAAAAGCAATTAATAGAACTAGGAGAAGTTCCCCTGAGACTAGTGCGAGTACTATTGGAGCCTAGCTAATTGTAGCTAACTGGCAACATGCCATTTTGTAAAACAGAGTTTAGATTCAGAACCTAGAGGCAAATATCATCAATCCCTCCATAGTTTTGACATGTCTTCGTTTTTTCTTTAGTGTAATCCATGTCATCAGGAATTAAGAGGAGTCTAGTGTCATGTCTGAGAGTACTCTGATATAAGATAAATGTTTGTTTTTTTATTTCATCAGTGACAGAAAAACCACCTGTGAATCCAAGCACTGAGAGTGACAGTAATTTCCCAAAAGGCACAACTGCAGAATGATACCAAGTCCCCATCTGGCATGGGTCCATCCACCTACATGTCTACAGTTTACTAAGTTACTAAAGACTGGAATCTCCATATGACACTTGATACTTCTTTTTATTTTTCCAATGAATGAAAAATGAACCCCTTCCAAGACCCAGCTATTTCCATTTAAAGTTTTTTCCCTGCTCCCATATATTCATATTGAGGATATCTTCCCACAAAATATCTCCTCTATCTTCAATGCCTACCATATCTATCTTATTACATACTTTTTTGTCTGCTTGAGATCCCTTCTCTCCCTCTCCTTCACTGCTCTCTCTCACTCATGCGCACTCTCTTAATTAAATAAAAATCTTTAAAGAGATCATTTCATTCATTTTCCCCTCTGATTTTGGTACCAAGAAGTAGGTCCTACTGTGACAAATACCTAAAAATGCCAAAGCAGCTTTAGAACTGGGTAAGGGGGAAGGCTGTAGAAGTTTGGAGGGCCATGCTGGGAAAAGCCCACATTGCTATGAAGGAACTATTGGTAGAAATAATAGATTTTGAAGGCGATTCTGGTAAGAGTTCAGAAATAAAAGCAAGAGCTTCAGAGATAGACTCTATCTTCTTAGAGAATACATAACTAATCAGAAACAGATTGTTCGAAATATGGATGTTGAAGATCTTTCTGTGAGATCTCAGAATGGAAATAAGGAACATGTTATTGGAAACCATAAAAAAGGAGAACCTTGTCATGAAATGGCAGAAACTTGGCTTAACGAGTGTTCTAATATTTTGTGGAAGTTTGAACTTGGAAACAATAAAATCGGATATTTATCTGAGTAGATTGCTCAGGAAAGTTTTAAAGGAGCTTGTTTCCTCCTGACTCCTTATACTAAAATGCAAGAAGAGAGAAATGAGTTGAAGGAAGGTATAAAGCAAAAAGAAGTCAGGACTCAAAGATGTGGAAAATTCTCAAGTTTCCTAATTTCTCAGTTTGTCATTTCTGCTCTAGCACTTGTGCTCATGCTCTTGCTACCCCTAGACAGTTCCCTTCTTGTCCTCTTCCCATCCATGTCCGACCTATAGAGTCAGCTTCCCAACAAAGTCTGTCTTGATTTGTTTAGTCATGTTGGCATTTTCTCTTGTGAATTTCTGTAGCCTTATAATCATTTTCCTGTGATTTTTGTGACATGTAGTCTTTAATGCCCGTTTCTTTTTTTAATTTTACATCTTCTGAAATTGAAATTTCAATTTTACTCTTTTTTCTATGTATATACATATATCTTTTCAGCAATTCTAGGTCCAGCCTCAATGCTTTTTATGGATAACACATATGTAATCCACAGGTTCTAGAATATGAGGAAATAGAAAATGTGAGTTCTGAATGATTCTCAGATGGTTCTCCATGGCACCTACAAGAGTAGGGCTAGAGCAGTGGGAAATTTAAGCAAACCAGTGGAGCCTTGCTCTGGTCACTCCACAGCCTTGAACAAGCAGCTCAACTCTTTTTTTTTTTTTAATACTTTTTGCTTTATTATTTTATTTATAGATCTGAGCAAAAAGTTTTGTGAACCCAAAAATATTGGTATAAATGTGTAGTATGTTTTAGCTTTGTCTCTCTTAGGAGAACACAGGCTTCTGCACCCAAAGAGACTGGCACAGTTATGTCTAGATAATTGGGTCAGCTTATTCTTGATTGGATTGTGTGCAAACATGCAGACTACATCCATAGTCTTCACTCCTCTTAATCTTTCAAACAACTCTGTGCCAATCTCCTAAATGTTAGTTCCCATCTAATATTTTCCTTAAAAAAAAAAAAGGTGCCTCAGAATGAACACGAATTTTATAGCATTAATAGTTCTTTATAGACCGCAAATTTTAGATTTCTTTCCAAAGCACATGAATGGATTTTAAGAAAATCTGTAAATGGCTATAATTTAAGAGGAAAGTATTATCCTTAAGAGAAGATTAGAATTTGGAGGGAAAAACAACCACAACTTTTATCTAGAAACTTGTTATCTTCTCCCTCTGCCCCTTCTCCTGCATGCTCTCAATCAATCAATCAATCAATCAATCAATAAAATCTTTATTTCAAAAGGGGAAATGGGCTCACAAAATTGTGGAGTCTGGCAAGTCTAAAATCTATAGGGCAAGCTTGCAGGCTAGAAATTCAGGTAATAATTGATGTTATAGTCTTGAGCCCAAATTGCACAGGCAAATGAGAAATTCAGGCAAGGTTACTATGGCACAGTCTTGAGGCTGAATTCATTCTTCTATAGGAAACTTGTCTTTGCTCTTAAGGCCTTCAACTGTTTGGATGATGCCCACCCACACTACGGAATGTAATCTGCTTTACTCAAAGCCTACTAATTTAAATGTTATTCACGTCTAAAAAATATATTCACAGTAACGTCTACACTAGTTCTTGACCAAACTATTGGGCACCATAGCATAACCACGATAACATATAAAATTAACCATCACGGTGTGTCATTATCTATTAGGCTATGTTTTCTACCTCTTTTCCTCACTCAGCTCCACTTCGTTTCACCTTACTCCACCAAATAAAACGCAGTATGATTTCAGCCTTGTAAGGGTCTCCAATCTGCTACAGACCTAAAATCTCTGAACTAATCAGGAGTTCAAAGAGCTCTCTAGATGACACAGCCACAAAGACCAAATTCCCAACAGCTTTGTGTATCAGAGGTTTTCCTGCATGGTAGGTTTGGTGGAATAGACAATGAGTGAAAGAAGCAAATGGATATGAGGCAGGCTGATCTCAAAATGTTAATACACATTTGCCACTGAATTCACATCATGGATGGTGTATCATTTGTGTCATTATTGCTCGAAGTAAATTTTCATGAAGTCTATGTCAAGACTGATGGAGTGTGGCTAGGTAAGGGTGGATCTGAGCTGCTCTTTCATTCTGTATTTGGAATCTCAGTAGTCATCTCCTGGGTTTTTTTAGAGCAGAACTGATACAGCATTCAGGGGCATTTCAAACTCTTGAAATGACATTTGAAAGCATTCAAATGAATGCAAGTAGCTGCATAAAGTAAGCACTAAAACGTGAGATTAACTATTGCTCTGCTTTATGAGCCCTTTCATGTTTTTCTTCTAGCACCGTGGTAATAATAAAACTTAATTGTAGCAGCCTTGGCAGTTTAAAAACAGCACATATGTATTTCCACATTTGATTCTTCCTCCAAATAGCACCATGGACAAATATTGTTCTACAGATATGAAACTGGGGATTCAGAATTCAGATTTCACTTGCTGAAAACAAATAGTAAATATTGGGTCAGAAGTAGATCACAGCTTTATCCACTACATCATCTAGTCTGTTAAACATTCTCAATTGCTGTTCAGGGAAATAAAAATCATTATGTTTCTAAAGTAAATTATGAACCAACAGCCCCGAACGACTTGTGTTTGAGGTAAGAGTTCTTACACAAGAAAAAAAAAAAGCAACTATTTGTGGCATTACCATGAAAGTCTCTTACTGTGAACTGTCAGAGAAAAAAATTAAATTTACATGACTCTCATTGATTTAAAATGTAACATAAAAAAACTAGAAGAAAAAAGAAATGGTGTTTTGCGTTATGATAATAAAGGAAGTAATTTTCTTTTGTGTCTGGTAATTGCATTGGAAAACGTTTAAAAAATAAGTACAACTCAAACTTAACTAGATCTTTGAAGAAGTAGAGGAAGGAGGAGATTCATTCTGAGGATCAGCTTGATCTTTGCTTCTTTCACAGAGATCAAAAGACTTATTGTTATTTGAGAGGGGAAAAGCAGAATTCCATTAGGACTGAGATGAAGGATGGTGGGAGCAGAGTAGCTGCTTTCCAGTACTTCCTAATTGGGTATCCTGTCTCCAACAAGATACTCTTAATTGATTCTTCAAAATCTTAATTTCAGTAATTAAGCCATTTAGACATTGGAAGGATGTTAAACAGAGTCCAGTAAGAGCAACAGGATTCAAAGTCACTTCAAATGACTAGAGTGGCAAAGAGATGAAGGGATTGGAAAACAGGAAACTTTTTTCCTGGCCCTCTAAAGTTAATCTGCAGTGCCTCAAATGAGTTCATTTATCATTCTTGGGCCAGATAATAGGTCTCAGAAATCTCAGAACTGGTTCTCTCTATATAAATCCATCCTTTGTTTTAGATACAAAACTTAATTATTCCCATTCTGTCCTCAGCACGCTGACTTCTGAGCCCAGCCCAACTCACAATCTGCGGACTGAAAGTGTAGTTAGGGGCCTGAATTATGTGACAAAATGTTCTTAGTTTTACTAAAATCAAACTCATCACACATAATACAGTAAGTTCTGAAGTTGGTTTTGTTGTTGTTGTTTTTTTGTTGTTGTTGTTGTTTTTAAAGCACAACCACAACAAAAGTAAGTGATAAAGCCCCAACTGTATTTCCTTTCCATGACAATGAACAATGAAATGTTCTCTGTTTCTGAGAGGATCATTTGTTCTATAGAAAGTAATTTAATAAAAAAAAAAAAAGATCATTTAAAAAGGCACATCTTAGAGCAGTACAGACATTTAAAATTTGGGCCACGTATTTATGTTTTAAACTGCAGTTATTACTCATTCTCTATCTTTTGCCATTTGCTTATCTCATTTGACAAGCATATTCTCAATAGCCTTTATCTCTTTCTCCATATATGGAATACCAATCACATACAGTTGAAAATCCGGAAAATTAGCATTCTATAAACAACAGTCACTTTCTTTCATGGTGCTTCATTTTATTTACTATAGAGCTTTTATCGATATTGCCTGGAATGACTTGCTCTTTTGTTGAGTTTATGGTTGATTTTTATCTCAGCAGACCGTAAGTTCCATGAAAGCAGAGCCATTTTCTGTCACGTGTTCTAGAGCCTGAGCCCCAAAGAGGTGTGCTTGGCACATAGTTTTGTTTTGTTTTTGTTTTGTTGTTTTAGAGAGAGAAAGCTTATGCATGGGTGGGGGAGGGGATGGGCAGAGAGAGGGAGAGAGAAAAATCCACGCTCAGCATGGAGCCAATATGGGGCTCCATCTCATGACCCTGAGATCATGACCTGAGCCAAAATCAAGAGTAGGACACTTAACCAATTGACACTTAGCCCACCTGGGTGCCCCAAGTTATTCATGTATTTTAATAAATTCCAGGCACAGGACTAGACACATTGTGGACATTACCTCATTTAATTCTCAAAGTGATCTTGAAATGTAAATATATTATCCCTTTTTCACAATGAGGAATCAAGGCTTAAAGGAATTAAGTAACTTGTGAAAAATCAAACAATAAGGAATTTAGGTCTTCTGTGTGTTCTGTTTGGGGACCATGTTATAAGAAATGTTCCCAAAGTAGGCCATGGCTATAAACAAGATGATTGTGGGTACTAAACAAAGTGGCATTAAGTAACAACAGCATCAGACCATAAAAAAATTATTCCCTTTAAAACTTCTTTGTAATTAACTTTATTACATCAATGATAAAGTCTCAAATTGGTGTCAGTTTGTATTTATTGCTCCTGCAGTAATTACTACTCTCCTCTCTCTCTGTCTCCTTATTTCACTTAAGGGCAGGTAAGAATATAAACCCAGATTTTGTTTGCAGTGTATAAATTTTCTACAACTTAAGGCAATTAGTTCTGGTTTCTGATTTGCAATAGTTACATAGTTCCATCATAAATAAAATTTTAGATAAAAGCCTTAAATTTACTTAAGGAAAAGATTCATTAGATAAGAGTACAGGTGGGCAGCCCGGGTGGCGCAGTGGTTTAGCGCCGGCTTCGGCCCAGCTCGTGGTCCTGCAGACCCAGGATCAAGTCCCACATCGGGGTCCCTGATGGAGCCTGCTTGTCTCTCTGCCTGTGTCTCTGCCTCTCTCTCTCTCTCTGTATTTCTCATGAATAAATAAATGAAATTTAAAAAAGATAAGAGTACAGATGATACATTTGGCAAAAAATATGGAGGTGGCACACAAAATCTGGTTTAGAAAACTCTGCTCTAAAGCAAATTTACAAAGCCCTAAAATAGAAACAATCAATATAAGGGATTGCTATGATAGGGAAACTCAGACACCTAAAATAATTATCTCCAAAGAGCTTTAAAAGTGGTGTGCTTGAGGTACAAAAAACTAACTCTACATAACTAGGGAAAATACCACTGTGATACAAATGCTGGGCATATGATTAAGTTATAGTTCCTGACTAATGCTGCCAAAAATACAGTGGGGGCATATATAAGTAATCAGAATACAAGTTAGGAAACAAAAAATGCCCAAAAGAAGAAATACATGTGATGTGAATCACACCTTGTTATCATTAAATTTGTTAATTGTAATTAATAATGACATATCAATTATATATTTGCTTAAAGTTATATATAAATATTATAAATTAACTTACTTAATTTCAGTTAATCTTGTCATACATGCTCAGAATAATGAATATCCTTTCTAAGTCTATTAGGTAAAAAGAGAAATAAAAACAGCTTTAATCTCGGGATCCCTGGGTGGCGCAGCGGTTTGGCGCCTGCCTTTGGCCCAGGGCATGATCCTGGAGACTCAGGATCAAATCCCACGTCGGGCTCCCTGCGTGGAGCCTGCTTCTCCCTCTGCCTGTGTCTCTGCCTCTCTCTCCCTCTCTCTGTGTGACTATCATAAATAAATAAAAATTTATAAAAAAAAAAAAAACAGCTTTAATCTCATTTTACATAGTACACAAATGTGAAATATTCCCACTTGCAAAAGTGCTGGGCACTCTTATAATTGCAAGAAAAGCCTCGATGGGTTTGGCAAACATGACCTGCTAAATTGCCAACCATCTAAAAGTAATCAAATTCATAACCCTGGTAAAGCTTCCCAATCTTTAATATGGCACCAAGTCAGTGCTTCACTAAGGTATGGTGCTGCCTGAGAAACTGTCCTCACTTATTCTACTTCTGGGTAAACCTTTAACAATGAAGGGACTGGATTTGCTCTTATATTCTTTATGCTGACATCTGTTTATAGGGAGTAGCAGAGTAAATTCACGTGGTCCAAAAGCCTGGGCTTCCTGTGAGGCCACCTGTCCATCGCTTGCTACTTTCTGCAAACAGCTTCAAAGGTATAAGCTAACATAGGACATCTGCTGCTGTCCTACTCCAGAGAGGCCATCTGATGACATGGAGAGCATGGACCTGAGAGCATAGGCTCTACGTTCAAATTCTAACTCTTCCATTTATTTGAGCAAGTTGCTTAATTTCTCTTGGCCTGAATTATTTCAACTGCAAATTGGGTGAAAGAATCTTATTAGGAGATTTTGAACATTAAGTGAAATAAAGCAAGAGAATATTCGGTGAGGTTATCCAGCACATAATAAAACCTCAATTATCATTAGCTATGATTAGACTGCATTATGAAGTACAGTGTTTTCTCCTCAGGGCTTTCCAGAGCCCTTGGGAAACATGAGCCTTTTAATCTTCCCCTCTCGTGCCCCTTACCTAGTGGAGTGCTTCAGGCATGTGACTCTGGGCTATTTCCTCAGCCCCTCAAGTTCTCTCTCTCTCTCTCTCTCTCTCTCTCTCTCTCTCCTTCTCCCTCTCTTTCTCTGCTGTATCTCCCTTGCCAGGAGAGTCAATCTTGAAGTACTACCTCCCCCAGTGGCTCAAATACTTTTCCTTCTGCTCTACAAACAAAGAGAAAGGTGGCATTAAAATTCAAACAGGGGGGATCCCTGGGTGGCTCAGTGGTTTGGCGCCTGCCTTTGGCCCAGGGTGAGATCCTGGAGTCCCGGGATCAAGTCCCACATCAGGCTCCAGGCATGGAGCCTGCTTCTCCCTCTGCCTGAGTCTCTGTCTCTCTCTAATAAATAAACAATAAATTAATAAATAAATAAATCTTTAAAGTTCAAACAGGGATTTTGTGATTTTTCCAGAGAGGCGACTTTCACATATCCTCTGTAGAATCAGTCTAGAATGTTCATCTCATTTGCCACTCTCTTCATTAGCTGGCTAAGAGTTAACATTTAATACAATGCTTGCCCTAATCTTTTTATAGCCACTGACTGCGCCTCCCTGGAAACTTCCACATTTTGTTTCTGATAAACAGCATGTTAGACATTTGCCCAAACAAAACAAAGAAAGTGTTTGAACTCAGCCTGTGCTATTTTTGCATACTTTTACTTTATAGACAAGTGCTACAATAAAGACAACGTGTAAGTTTAGGGAGATAGAGCATGTAAGACCCCCAGACTTATTGGCCTGCGTACAGAACAAAATGTTTAATCCTTCAGAATATCTATCTGGAGAAACAATCATTCCTGAAATGTTATAGCTTCAGTTGTGTGTGCTGAGTGTGAAACAGGCCCCCAGTGGCTGTAGCCATTTGGCTTTTGGAGAATCAACTGGACCTGAGAAACCACAGAACAAGATCTTCTCTTTAACTTGGTTTTTAGTGGTAAAAACCTGAGGCTGGATTGTTCAAATATCCTTAGATTCTCAACATACCAGAGTCCCCTTATTGTAAATTCCCTCTTGGGGCTTAAGCAAGCATAAGTGGGTGTCTGTTACATATATACAAAAGAATCCAACTTTAAAACTGAAATTTTAAAACCTTTAAGGATATTAAACTGGTCATCAATATATTAGGCTTCTGTATGTCTTAGTACATTTTTTTCACTATAAAAAACTCATCTACTTGTTTCAAGAGCCAACAGGTAGGGTCAACTACCTCTAAAAAAATATCAGTAAAGAAAAACACTCTTATTCAGTGAATTTCTCAATGTAATGGGGCATATAAAACATGCACATACATAGTATTTCAGATTTCATTTTACCTTCACCAAAATTATGTTCTCATTAAAATGACCTAAATCTTTTGAATTAAAAGAACAGGAGTTTCTTATAATATTCAATATTCAATAATCTTGTGATATTACTAATATTATATATATAGGATTTTAGGCAGTGACATGATATACTTTTGCAAATGTGTATCATTTATTTGAGGCAGATTTTCAGGAATTTGTACTGGGAAGTCATAATAGCTGTTTTACTTCTTTTTGTAATGTATATCTTGAGAAATTTACTCCCCCTATACTTCCTGAAGTTCTTCTTTGACTATTACAATTATCCTTCCAACATACCACACACTTTCCTGTCACTGCATCTTTTTTTGATGCTATCTCTCCCCTCAAGTAAGTTTGCAAGGAAAACTTTGATTTATCTTGCAGAACCTGATTTAAATATCACCATCTCTGGCAAGTATTCCCTATGTACTTTCTATCTCTACCTCTTTGAGTAGAAGCAATTTTTTACTTTCCATTTATCTTTCATCATATCACTTTGTAAAACCATCTAGTATTTTTATGATCTGCTCTATTAGTAATTTCAGGTCTGTCATCCAAAGTTATCTATAAGTCCCTTTATGGCAAAAAACAGGTCTTCTTCATAATTGCGTCTTTCTAGCACACTAGACAATTTCTCATTGATAACCGACGTTTAGTACATGTTTGTTGTTGCAAAGAAATTTCAGCTCAGAAAAATGTGAAGAAAATTTCAGGTGATCCTAGAGTAATGGTTCTGAGAATTATTAAAAGGTTCTTAAATACAGTATTAGGGCTTTTTGTGGTTTAGATGTATTTTTTCCATTTATGATTCTATTAAAGTTTTAAAAGTGGTTCAAAGTAGTTTTATCAATTTCTATTCCAAGCAACAGTGTATGAGAGTTCCAGTTGTTCCATATCTTACGAACACTTAGGGTTTTCACATTATATTTATATATTTATATACACACACACACATATTGCTGGGCTTGGCTTGACATCTTATTCAGTATTTTTGTTTCTAGTGTTTATAAGTGAAGTTAGACTATATTAATCTTTTCTTAATTTGATCATTTATTTCCTCCATTCCACTTTGTTTTTTATGTTTTTGTTTTTGTTTTTTGGGGTTTTTTGTTTTTTTTCTCCATTCCACTTTGTGTATATTCTTCCTTTTTTCTAGTTTCTTATATTGAAAACTTAGATTCACACAGATTCAATCTCTGTATTTGTGTATTTATGTGCATATATACATATGTATGTGTGTATACATATATTTATGTATTAGATACATCGTAATATATTTATATTGTATATCAATCATATATCCTATATATTCTTATTAATCTTTACTTCTTAATATGTATATTAATATGTAATATAATTAATATATCAATATTGGCTCTATTAATGTCAGGCAAAATAGATCTTAAGATAGAATTATTTTCTGAAGATGTTTAAGTTCTAATAATATATATTTAATATATGTACTATATATGTAATATATAATACATATATAAGCTAATATATGAGATAATATATACTAATAGCATAAGAATATCTTATATCTATATCCTGTTACTTATATAACATGCATTTAATATATGTACATTAATTATATATTATATAAGTCTATAATATATAAGTTTAAGATCTAAAGATATCTATCTAATATATATACAAATAAATATTAGAATTATATATGAAAGATATTTGATTATATATTCGACTATAATTTTTCATTTATATGCAATTTAATATATAATCATGTTACTATATGATATATAATTGATATATATTATGCGTCTATTCACTATATATTAATATATTATATAATTTATACTTTCTGCATAATCTGCCCAGATAGGTGAGATTCTTTCTCACCACATTAACTTTCTGTGCTTATGCTACTTGTTTTGTCTTGATTACTTAAAAAAATAAAACTCAGAAGTTCTTACTTCTGAGACAGCTAAGATTGCTTATAGTTACCCTAACTTCTTATGTTTATTTATAAATACTGTGTTGTCATTTCAATTAGCAAGAAACCAAGCTACAACCATTCATTGTTCGCAGGTATTTATGTTAAAAGTCAAGCGACCAATCTCTTTTGCTAATGCTTTTGAATTTTCTTCTCAAAGCCAGCCACAAAATTTAGAAAAATCAAGGGTAAATGAATGAACAAATCCAAGATATCTCTTTAAACTATTTTGTTTTCTTTTTTTTTCTTACCTTACAAACGGTAACAGTAGGAAATACTACTAGAAATAATCTTTTTCGTGTGTGTATTCTATTTCATTATTAGCTCAGTACTATCACAAAAGCTATGAGAGAAGAATTATGAAATTAGACAAGTTTCAACTTTATTGGTTGTTACATTCTGGTAAAAGTGTTATTAATCTAAAAATATTTATGAGATTATATACTTTTTTAAAAAAATATTTATTTATTTATTTATGATAGAGAGAGAGAGGGGCAGAAGAGACACAGGAGGAGGGAGAAGCAGGCTCCATGCCAGGAGCCTGACATGGGACTCGATCCCGGGACTCCAGGATCGCACCCTGGGCCAAAGGCAGGTGCCAAACCACTGAGCCACCCAGGGATCCCTGAGATTATATACTTTTAGAAAAGTACTCATATTTCACGCACAACATGTTACTACCCTAAAGGAAAACAGATATAATCCTTATATAACATTTGTATATCATATCCAAAAATAGGGTTTTACTTTCCTCCATTCTGATGTTGTTGGTTACTGATTTAATTAACCATTGTAGTTCATCCTTATCCTCAACAGGTAATATTGATTTCCTTTCCTGCTTGCCCAAAAGCTCTGACATGAGGCAGAGGCCAAACACTGTTTTTTTATAAGGTAGGGGAGTTTCACAGCCTCATGAAAAGGACTGTACTAGGAACTCTAATAATGCCTCAAGAAATGGACTCAAAATATAGCACAGAAGCAGCAGCTTTTTTTTTTTTAAGATTTTACTTATTTATTCATCAGAGACACACATAGAGAGGCAGAGACATATGCAGATGGAGAAGCAATCTCCCTGTGGGGAACCCCATGTGGGGCCCAGTCCGGGACTCTGGGATCACTCCCTGAGTCAAACGCACATGCTCGACCACTGAACCACCCAGGCATCCCATGGAGCAGCAGTTTGAAACACACCTAGATTGATTTCCTCATATCACAACTTGTGCTGGGGGTGTAGGGATCTTCAGGAGACTTCTCCAAGAACAAAAGAGCTGATGGATGCAACTGCACTCCCCTACCCCTCAGCCTGTATATCTGGACAACTGCAGGATTCAGCATGAATACTGTCCATTTAGCTTTCTAACACTTCATTCCTTACCCCAGTATTCTCCTGAGGACCTGTCCACTTCAACACACCCTCAGCAGGAGTCAATCCAAAGCTGTGTCACAAGACTGGCAGTGTGCAAGCAGCCCTAACAGGGACCAGCACCACTTCACAATGACTCCTGCCCTGCGGAGAGGGAAAGAAACCACACATACAGTTTGACTGCAGCCCCAGCAGTGGGCTGGGACCAGACATCTGTTCTATAGGCTCCAACCACCAACAAATTTCGCAGGGCACAACATAGGGAGCCTGCCCTGCAGTTCAGTGAGACTGAAGCTCTGGAAAACTGCTGGTCTGAGTAAACTCAAGCCCAAGGTGGGCCCCAGACTGACCTATTAACAACACAGAGACCAAGCCCTAGCCACAACAGGCAAAGAGAACCATTGCAGACTACTGGACTAAAGACAAACACGAGTGAGCCACAATAGTAGGGCACAGACAACCCACATAGGAGACACTTGGGAAGCATCAAGTTCTGGGGAACAGGGGACATTGCATTGCAAGGCACAACAGGACCTCTTTTTCAAAAGGTCACTATCGTTAAGAGCAGGATATGTAGCTGACATTCCAAACACACAGAATCAGACACAGAGAATTAGACAAAATAAGGAGATAGAGGAATATGTCCCAAATAAAAGAGCAGTACAGTATCAAAACGAGAGCTAAATGAAATGCAGGTAATACGCCTGATAGAGAATTTAAAGTGATAGTCATAGAGATACTCACTAAATTTGAGAAAAGAGTGGAAAACCTCAATGGGACACTCAACAAAGAGATAGAGAACATAAAATGAACCAGTCAGAGATGAAGAACTCAATAACTGAAATTAAAAACACACTGGATAGAAGAGAGGAAGCAGAACTCAAGGAAGCAGAAGAATGAGGTCAGTGACCTGGAAGGCAGAGTAACAGAAAGCAATCAAGCTGAATAAGTGGGAGAAAAAATAATAATAAATGAAAATAGATTTAGGGAACTCAACAACACCATCAAGCATAATAACATTGTTATTAACCCAATTTTTTATTGTCCATTTGGTCAGGGACTAATTCCCACCTTAAAATCACCCTCTGTTAGCTATTTTTTTTTCTAATGTATATTGATTTCTTATTTAATCAGACTTACACATTTTATTTCCACTGAATATGGAATTCTAATTCCTTATTATTTAACCTTAACTCAAATCTTACCTTCTCTTTTAATAAATTAGGACATACTAGTCTTGTAAAATATTATTTCTAATTATCAGTTAGTACATTCCTCTCTCTTGTTTCATCTGACAGGTGAGACATACAATCACTCAATCTTCATGCAAAGATATATGATGATGTAATACAGATTTTACAGAATACTGTGTTTGTTATTTCTATTACATAATTCATTTTAGTGTTTCCATCCATCAAAATATAGCATTCATCTGAAATTTCTCTAATTTTTTTGCCTCTTATGTACAGACATATATAAATGAAGTAACTGTCTTACATGTTGTAAGACATTTATTTGTATGTGGGGATTTATAGAGTGATTTGTCTCAAAGAGCAATTGAAATAATTTTTAAAAATGGAAAACATAAAAATTTTAATGTGAAGACTACAGGGAAGGCTTTAATTAAGGAGAAGGCTGACATATTTTCCTGATAATGACAACACAGACATTGTAAAATTTCTTTGCAAGGACAATGAGAAAAAAGTTAGGGAGGGTGCTTTTATAAAGTCATTGTTATTATTACTCAAGTCAATGAGCTGTTAAGTACAAGCTTAATTATGACGTATGTTCATCATCTTGATACTTAATAATGCACCAGATGCACTTTTCCTGCTTTGTCAATTGCCTGATCTATCAGTCGACTGAGCCTTCCCTGCCAAATGTGACTGTCTTCCATCTCCAGAAGAGAGAGTTGGTTTACCCACATCTAGACTTCATCGTTTTCTTCCCAAAGTATTTTGTTCCCTGAGACAGGTTCCATCGGAAATTAGGTCTGAAATTTGTTGTTTACTCACCACATCTTAGGTCAGAAAAAACAAAGGAAACAATATCTCATCTTGATAAATGATTGAATTATGTCAGATGACATACTAATTTTAAAAGTTAAACAATTATTTTTGACCTGGTGTCTTTCCAGAAGATTCACTAGCTCCAGGAGCTAATGATTGTGTCCTACATAGATACAGCAAAGGAGCACAACTAATTGAAATGCTGTTCTGCAACTAACAATTCCTTGAAAGTCTTCCATTTAATTCTCAGAAAAGATGAGCTCAAATTGAATAAAAAATTGTATTTTTTTAAAGTTAGAAAGAGATTATAAAAAGGAGTAATGTAGAATCTTCTAAATGGAAAGACATGAATTATCCTTCAACTACTTCATGTACTCATTATTTTTATCTTTGTTTTTTGTTTGTTTGTTTTTATTTTTTTATTATCAATCATGATTTTTTTTCGTTTTTTATAATAAATTTATTTTTTATTGGTGTTCAACTTGCCAACTTCAGAATAACACCCAGTGCTCATCCCGTCAAGTGCCCCCCTCAGTGCCCATCAACCATTCACCCCAACCCCGCACCCTCCTCCGCTTCACCACCCCTAGTTCGTTTCCAAGAGTTACGAGTCTTTATGTTCTGTCCTCCTTTCTGATATTTCCCACACATATCTTCTCCCTTCCTTTATATTCCCTTTCACTATTATTTATATTCCCCAAATGAATGAGACCATATAATGTTTGTCCTTCTCCAATTGATTACTTCGCTCAGCATAATACCCTACAGTTCCATCCACGTTGAAGCAAATAGTGGGTATTTGTCATTTCTAATGGCTGAGGAATATTCCATTGTATACATAAGCCACATCTTCTTTATCCACTCACCTTTCGATGGACACCGAGGCTCCTTCCACAGTTTGGCTATTGTGGACATTGCTGCTAGAAACATCGGGGTGCAGGTGTCCCGGCACATCATTGCATCTGTATCTTTGGGGTAAATCCCCAACAGTGCAATAGCTGGGTCGTAGGGCAGGTCTATTTTTAACTCTTTGAGGAACCTCCACACAGTTTTCCAGAGTGGCTGCACCAGTTCACATTCCCACCAACAGTGGAAGAGGGTTCCCTTTTCTCCACATCCTCTCCAACATTTGTGGTTTCCTGCCTTGTTAATGTTCCCCATTCTCACTGGTGTGAGGGGGTATCTCATTGTGGTTTTGATTTGTATTTTCCTGATGGCAAGTGATGCAGAGCACTTTCTCATGTGCATGTTGGCCATGTCTATGTCTTCCTCTGTGAGATTTCATTCATGTCTTTTGCCCATTTCATGATTGGATTGTCTGTTTCTTTGGTGTTGAGTTTAATAAGTTCTTTATAGATCTTAGACACTAGCCCTTTATCTGATACGTCATTTGCAAATATCTTCTCCCATTCTGTAGGTTGTCTTTTAGTTTTGTTGACTGTATCCTTTGCTATGCAAAAGCTTCTTATCTTGATGAAGCCCCAATAGTTCATTTTTGCTTTTGTTTCTTTTGCCTTCGTGGATGTATCTTGCAAGAAGTTACTGTGGCCAAGTTCAAAAAGGGTGTTGCCTGTGTTCTCCTCTAGGATTTGGATGGAATCTTGTCTCACATTTAGATCTTTCATCCATTTTGAGTTTATCTTTGTGTTTGGTGAAAGAGAGTGGTCTAGTTTCATTCTTCTGCATGTGGATGTCCAACTATCCAAGCACCATTTATTGAAGAGTTTGTCTTTCTTCCAATGGATAGTCTTTCCTCCTTTATCGAATATTAGTTGTCCATAAAGTTCAGGGTCCACTTCTGGATTCTCTATTCTGTTCCATTGATCTATGTGTCTGTTTTTGTGCCAGGACCACACTGTCTTGATGACCACAGCTTTGTAGTACAACCTGAAATCTGGCATTGTGATGCCCCCAGATATGGTTTTCTTTTTTAAAATTCCCCTGGCTATTCGGGGTCTTTTCTGATTCCACACAAATCTTAAAATAATTTGTTCTAACTCTCTGAAGAAAGTCCATGGCATTTTGATAGGGATTGCATTAAACGTGTAAATTGCCCTGGGTAACATTGACATTTTCACAATCTTAATTCTGCCAATCCATGAGCATGGAATATTTTTCCCTCTCTTTGTGTCTTCCTCAATTTCTTTCAGAAGTGTTCTATAGTTTTTAGGGTATAGATCCTTCATCTCTTTGGTTAGGTTGATTCCTAGGTATCTTATGCTTTTGGGTGCAATTGTAAATGGGATTGACTCCTTAATTTCTCTTTCTTCAGTCTCATTGTTAGTGTATAGAAATGCCATTGATTTCTGGGCACTGATTTTGTATCCTGTCACACTGCCCAATTGCTGTGTGAGTTCTAGCAATCTTGGGGTGGAGGCTTTTGGGTTTTCTTTTTTTTTTCTTTCTTTTTTTTTTTTTTTTTGGCTTTTGGGTTTTCTATGTAGAGTATCATGTCATCGGCGAAGAGGGAGAGTTTAACTTCTTCGCCAATTTGAATGCCTTTAACGTCTTTTTGTTGTCTGACTGCTGAGGCTAGGACTTCCAGTACTATGTTGAATAGCAGTGGTGAGAGTGGACATCCCTGTCTTGTTCCTGATCTTAGCGGAAAGGCTCCCGGTGCTTCCCCATTGAGAATGATTTTTGCTGTGGGCTTTTTGTACATGGCTTTTAAGATGCTGAGGAATGTTCCCTCTATCCCTACGCTCTGAAGAGTTTTGATCAGGAATGGATGCTTTATTTTGTCAAATGCTTTCTCTGCATCTAATGAGAGGATCATATGGTTCTTGGTTTTTCCCTTGCTGATATGATGAATCACATTGATTGTTTTACAACTGTTGAACCAGCCTTGTGTCCCGGGAATAAATCCTACTTGGTCATGGTGAATAATTTTCTTAATGTGCTGTTGGATCCTATTGGCTAGTATCTTGTTGAGAATTTTTGCATCCATGTTCATCAGGCATATTGGTCTGTAATTCTCCTTTTTGGTGGGGTCTTTGGTTTTGGAATTAAGGTGATGCTGGCCTCATAGAACGAATTTGGAAGTACTCCATTTCTTTCTATCTTTCCAAACAGCTTTAGTAGAATAGGTATGGTTTCTTCTTTAAACGTTTGATAGAATTCCCCTGGGAAGCCATCTGGCCCTGGACTCTTGTGTCTTGGGAGGTTTTTGATGACTGCTTCAATTTCCTCCCTGGTTATTGGCCTGTTCAGGTTTTCTATTTCTTCCTGTTCCAGTTTTGGTAGTTTGTGGCTTTCCAGGAATGCGTCCATTTCTTCTAGATTGCCTAATTTATTGGCGTATAGCTGTTCATAATATGTTTTTAAAATCGTTTGTATTTCCTTGGTGTTGGTAGTGATCTCTCCTTTCTCATTCATGATTTTATTAATTTGAGTCTTCTCTCTCTTCTTTTTAATAAGGCTGGCTAATGGTTTATCTATCTTATTAATTCTTTCAAAGAACCAACTCCTGGTTCTGTTGATCTGTTCCAAGTTCTTCTGGTCTCGATTTCGTTGAGTTCTGCTCGAATCCTTATTAACTCTCTTCTTCTCCTGAGTGTAGGATCTATCTGCTGTTTTTTCTCTAGCACCTTTATGTGTAAGGTTAGCTTTTGTATTTGAGTTCTTTCCAGTTTTTGAATGGATGCTTGTATTGCGATGTATTTCCCCCTTAGGACTGCTTTTGCTGCATCCCAAAGATTTTGAACGGTTGTATCTTCATTCTCATTAGTTTCCATGAATCTTTTTAATTCTTCCTTAATTTCCTGGTTGACCCTTTCATCTTTTAGCAGGATGGTCCTTAACCTCCACGTGTTTGAGGTCCTTCCAAACTTCTTGTTGTGATTTAGTTCTAATTTCAAGGCATTATGGTCTGAGAATATGCAGGGGACGATCCCAATCTTTTGGTATTCGTTCAGACCCGATTTGTGACCCAGTATTTGGTCTATTGTGGAGAAAGTTCCGTGTGCACTTGAGAAGAATGTGTATTCAGTTGAGTTTGGATGTAAAGTTCTGTAGATAAGTGTGAAATCCATCTGGTCCAGTGTATCATTTAAAGCTCTCGTTTCTTTGAAGTTTTGTGTTTAGAAGACCTATTGAGTGTAAAAAGCGCTAGATTGAAGTCACCAAGTATAAGTGTATTATTATCTGAGTATGTCTTAACTTTGGTTATTAATTGATTTAAATATTTGCAGCTCCCACATTCGGGGCATATATATTGAGGATTGTTAAGTCCTCTTGTTGGATAGATCCTTTAAGTATGATATAGTGTCCCTCTTCATCTCTCACTACAGTCTTTGGGGTAAATTTTAGTTTATCTGATATAAGGATGGCTACCCCTGCTTTCTTTTGAGGACCATTTGAATGGTAAATGGTTTTCCAACCTTTTATTTTCAGGCTGTAGGTGTCCTTATGTCTAAAATGAGCCCCTTGTAGACAGCAAGTTGATGGGTCCTGCTTTTTTATCCAGTCTGAAACCCTGCGCCTTTTGATGGGGTCATTAAGCCCGTTCACATTCAGAGTTATTATTGAAAGATATGGGGGATCCCTGGGTGGCTCAGCGGTTTTGCGCCTGCCTTTGGCCCAGGGTGCAATCCTGGAGTCCCAGGATCGAGTCCCACATCAGGCTCCCGGCATGGAGCCTGCTTCTCCCTCTGCCTGTGTCTCTGCCTCTCTCTCTCTATGTCTATCATGAATGAATAAATAAATATATCTTTAAGAAAAAAAAGAAAGATATGAGTTTAGTGTCATCATGATATCTATTCAGTCCTTGTTTTTGTGGATTGTTCCACTGGACTTCTTCTTAAGGGGAATTTTAAGAGTCTCCCTTAAAATTTCTTGCAGAGCTGGTTTGGAGGTCACATATTCTTTCAGTTCCTGCCTGTCTTGGAAGCTCTTTATCTCTCCTTCCATTCTGAATGAGAGCCTTGCTGGATAAAGTATTCTTGGTTACATGTTTTTCTCATTTAGGACCCTGAATATATCCTGTGTGCCCTTTCTGGCCTGCCAGGTCTCTGTGGAGAGGTCTGCTTTCACCCTAATACTCCTCCCCATAAAATTCAGGGATTTCTTGTCTCTTGCTGCTTTAAGGATCTTCTCTTTATCTTTGGAATTTGCAAGCTTAACTATTAAATGTCAAGGTGTTGAACGGTTTTTATTGATTTTTTTTGGGGGGGGAAGCTCTCTATTTCCTGGATCTGAATGCCTGTTTCCTTTCCCAGATTAGGAAAGTTTTCAGCTAGGATTTGTTCAAATACATATTCTGGCCCTCTGGCCCTTTCGGCGCCCTCGGGAACCCCAATTAAACGTAGGTTTTTCTTCCTTAGGCTGTCATTTATCTCCTTTAATCTATCTTCATGGTCTTTTGTTTGTCTCTTTTTTCCTCAGTTTCCCTGTTTGCCATCAACTTGTCTTCTAGGTCACTCACTCGTTCTTCCACCTCGTTAATTCTGGTCATTAGGACCTCTAGTTTGGATTGCATCTCATTCAATTGATTTTTAATTTCTGCCTGATTAGATCTAAATTCTGCAGTCATGAAGTCTCTTGAGTCCTTTATGCTTTTTTCTAGAGCCACCAGTAGCTGTATAATAGTGCTTCTGAATTGGCTTTCTGACATTGAATTGTAATCCAGATTTTGTAACTCTGTGGGAGAGAGGACTGTTTCTGATTCTTTCTTTTGAGGTGAGGTTTTCCTTCTAGTCATTTTGCTCAGTGCAGAGTGGCCAAAAACAAGTTGTATTGGGAAAAGGAGAAAAAGAGAGGAGAGAAAAAAAGAGAAAAAGAAAGAAAAAGGAAAAAGGAAGAAAAAAGAAAAAAAGAAAAAGAGAAAGAAAAAGAAAGAAAGGGAAAAAAGGGTGGGGGAAGCAAACAGAAAAAAAAAAAAAAACAAACAGGCTAGTATCTTCTGATTCTGTATCCTCTAAGTCCCTTGGCTTCTCCTGGAAGTTGTCCGTCTAGCTGGTCTTCTGGGGGAGGGGCCTGTTGTGCTGATTTTCAGGTGTGAGCACTTGGGGGAGCTGCTCTGCCCCTGCCTGGTGCAGGGTTCAGTGGGGGCTGTTTACCCCGTGAGGCCCCAGGAGGAACAACCCCAGTGGCGGGGCCAGCTCTGGAGCCCTGGAGTCAGCCCCCGCAGTAGCTCCAGAGCTCTCGGTCTGCAGGGCCTGGAGGCTCCGGGGCGGGGCCGCTGATCTGCTCAGCTGGGGCAGGAGCGTCCTCGCTGTCCTGGGCCCTCCCGGCCTCTGCCTGTCCCGGGGGAGGCCGGATCCTGGGCTGTGTCCGGGCGCCCTGTGCATTTGGGCCTGCGCTGTTGGATTCGTGCTCCCACCCTGCAGCCCCCTCACGGTGCCGCCCCCGAGCCCCCCGAGCTGCTCCCGCCCCGCACCCCCTCCGCGGAGCCGCCCCCGAGCCCCCCGAGCTGCTACCGCCCCGCAGCCCCCTCCGCGGAGCCGCCCCCGAGCCCCCCGAGCTGCTCCCCCCCCGCAGCCCCCTCCGCGGAGCCGCCTCCGAGCCCCCCCGAGCTGCTCCGGGTCCCCCGTGCGCGCTGCAGCCCTTAGGGAGCTCGGCGCACTCTCCCGGGGCGCAGGTGCCTGTTAGTGTCCCCGGGAGCCCGAGGGCATCCCCGCCCTCCTGGGCCCTGCTCCACCTCCCCGTGAGCCCCTTTCCCCCGGGAAGGTCGGTGCAGCTCCTGCTCCTCCGGGACGGGGCTCTCCTGTCTTGGGGACACTCGCCCCGGCCTCAGCCCGGCTCCTCGCGGGCCCCTCCCCCTTGGAGGCCTTTTGTTTCTTTATTTCCTTCTCCCCGTCTTCCTACCTGGATAGAAGCGCGAACTCTTCTCACTGTAGCATTCCAGCTGTTCTCTCATTAAATCTCAGGCCGAATTCGTAGATTTTCAGGATGATTTGAAGGTTATCTAGGTAATTTGGTGGGGACAGGTGATTTGGGGACCCTACTCTTCCGCCATCTTGCCCCTCCTCCCTATCTTTGGTTTTCACAGGAAAATTTAGATCACAGTTTACATAAAACAACAGTCTTAAATTTTTTTGTTTTGTTTTGCTTTAGTTAGGTAAAGTATTCTTTACTCAAAACTCAAGAGTTAGTTGTCAACATTGTACTAACAAATATGGCCACACACACACACACACACACACACACACACACCCCTATAACTTGAAAACTGAGCTTCTGTTAGGCCCCTTAGCCATCTGTCGATAGAAGAAATCAGTAATTTGATAGGTTTTGTCTTATAGACTGACCATCTGCAATCCTGGTAACAGTACTTAAGCTCTGAGATACCAGTAGGAAATCTGTTCAAATGTACTTTATCAGGTCATCCAGTGTTTCATATTTTCAACTATTTTAAAAGGAAATAAAAGGGAAACCTTGGTTATATTGCGAGAAATATCCTTTTCAAGCAGAATGATCCAAGTAAGCACTTCTGAAGATTATATCTGGATGCATACAATTTGACATTGTGCATTTCTACAAAAATATGAGATTAGTTTAAGATATCAATCAACAAATAGGGATTATGAAAAGTTACTTTCAACAAATACATAAGTTGACTTTGATATATTCACAGAATTAATAAGATTTTGGATACAATATTAAATAATTTTAGATCTTCAAAATTAACATAAATTAACATAATTACTTTCAGTAAATTTAATCCCAGAGCTGAAATAAGGTTGCCTATGCCAGACTATCAAATATATAGCTAGCACAAGCAGAATGTGGTAGAGAACAAAATTAGAAGATAACTTCATAAAGAGTTCCATGGCAAAAGTCATTTCTACAAATTGTAGAAAGAACTATTAGTTTCTTCTTATAAATATACGATAAGAATATTTAGTTTATTTAAATTATGAAAGGCCACCCATTCACGAAGGCTATCCATCAAATATTTAATTCAGTATAAGGCATATTTTACAAAGGTACATTTTATTTCTAATATCCAATTCAATATTACAAAAATGCCTCAGTGTCCCTCAACCTTATAAAACTTAATATTTAAGAATGAATCTGATGTCACTGTTTGTTCTTCATAAAACAAGAAACACAGATAGTTCAAATAATGCAAACTTGCTTCTTCTATTATTAGGTCTTATAGAATCACTGCAGCAATTATGGCTACAATAATCCTGCTCTCTAACTATAGAGAGTTACCATGGGCTAGCAGATACCTATATCCAGTAGATAATGTAGAGAAGAGCAGAGGGTAAACACCTGTTTTTCAGGATCAGCGCTCACTAACCCTGGAATCCTTCCTAGCAATTCTCCTACCTCTTCCACTCTACATCTGGCCTTCTTTACTTGTCTCTAACCTAAGCCAAGTTCCCTGGAGGTTACTCTTTGTCTCCTTAAATCTTTTACATACAGCTCTCTCCTTCAACTAGATTCCCTATTGAACTCTCTTGCCTTGGCCATCTCGCCAAAATGCCAGTTAACATCGCAGGATGATAGTCTGTGTCTTGTCTCTCCTCCTAGATTTAAAGTTCCTCCAGGGGTATACATGGTATTTTATGTTTCACTGTGATACTATACAAAGTATTTTGATAATTTGATAATTAAACAGTACGTTTACATTAAGTTGATTGTAGGGCCATCCAGTTTCAACATAAAATTCATCGGACTGGATCAGAGTCAGATTTTAATTTACATGGTTTATTGGAGTTGGCTGTCTGAAGAGTTGTGTGGATAAAGACTGAGCAGCAGTATCTGCTGTGTCTGTAGGACGTGAGAATGATGACACACACACATTTGTGATCTTAGCATGAATTCAATGCAATGAGTTGCAGCTTCTCATCTAAAGGTTTTTGAAAGATTTTGCAGAAGTTATCTTGGATGAACTTTTATTTTTTATTTTTTTTTATTTTTATTTATTTATGATAGTCACACAGAGAGAGAGAGAGAGAGGCAGAGACACAGGCAGAGGGAGAAGCAGGCTCCATGCACCAGGAGCCCGACGTGGGATTCGATCCCGGATCTCCAGGATCGCGCCCTGGGCCAAAGGCAGGCGCCAAACCGCTGCGCCACCCAGGGATCCCTTGGATGAACTTTTATAACACAATATGTGCTCTTGGTGATACTCTGTTTCAGTATTGGTCAAATGAGTATTTATTTATTTCCTTTAGACTGATGGGGCCAGACTCTGTCCAGGAGTCTGGAAAAGGCGCTGGGCATAGCACAAAATGAATGTTTTCTTTTGGGATGCAGGCTTTTAGGATTGCATAATACTATTCTTTATAAAAATTACCCCACTCCTAATTTGTAATGATAGGCCATGTAAAATGATATCCAGCCTCCACAAAAGACTGACTCTCCATGGTTCCAGACTTTACTAGAAACAACCATAACGAGGATTTCCTGATTCAGAATAAAGTGCTCTAATTTTCAGAGTAAAAATTAATATTAAATTGCATATTTTCTTACCAAGTGAATCACCCTTCCACTACTTTAGGTGCTTATCATTGTTTTATTGATTCCTTGTTTCAAGTTTCATTTTATCATATTAAATAGCAATTATTGACATTTTTATGACTTCTAATAAAACTGGAGGCCAAAGCAAGTGGACTCACTTGCAAAAATTCTGAAAGTAAAATCAGTAGTACTTCACCCTTTCAGAACTTCCTAATCCCACATACACCAAAGGAATCTGAGTGTCACTCACTAAATGTGAGGCTTGGGCTCTCATCTCTCCATCTCACATCCTCCAACTGCACCAACAGTTAAAGCCAATCTTGATAAAAGTTGTTTATTAGTGTGTTCTCATTACAAAACACATACTCTACACAAAAAGCTAAGAAGTCAGCCAAGTTAAAAAAAAAAAAAAAGAAAGAAAGAAGTCAGCCAAGTTACCATTTGCTTTTCATCACTGTCTTAAATCTTGGAAGTTTAGATTTCAGAAGACCAAACAGTACCCCATTTGGAATTATAAAGCATTATGAAATCAACTCCATTACCTAGGAAAGTAAAAGCTAATGTGACAATTGCCTACCTGTGCCAAATGACTACAGGTGCCTTAATTTCACTCAATTTACGTGTGGGACCTCTCAGCTGCTATTTGTCAAGAGTTGCTGAGAAACAGTTTTTACTAAATCTACAGAGCATTTTTAAAAAGGTGTAATTTTCCTCCTACAACATAGAATGTAAAGAAGCTAGCTAATCAAAATCAGGCTTTTTGCTAATGTAAAAGTGATACAAACAATGTTAAACATAAGAAGTTTTATTCTTGGATAAATACTTATAAGTTATAGAAAAAACAAACACATAAAAAGTATAAAAAGTAACCACAAAATTTAAAATATTAATAGAATATAAAAACAAATGGGTTAGCCTGTATTGTGAAATGGTAAATGGACTGAACAAAATATTATGTTCCATTTTCTCTTATCTACACTCATCAAGGTGAATATTGTGCAAAATGCTGGCCTATATTAGATGTTACCATTTGTAAAAAAAAAAAAAAAAAGACTTCTGCACACTTTTAAATGTCCTTTCTTCCTTCTTATCTTTTTGGTAGGCACAAAGCTTCATATATATAATTTGCTTATTTTTCTGTTAATGGTTTCTACACATCAGTGTAAAACTGGAATGATTTGATCTTTTTTAAATGTGTGCTGCTTTTTGAAAGAACTTTTAAAGAAAATTTTTCATTTGTTTATGAGGGAGCTGGCACAAGTTTAGAAAGATTAGGCATACTTTATTCAACGGATTGACATGATTTTATTTCTCTTCTGATACACTGAGGTATGAGCCATTTAAACACTCAAATGGGGTGAGCCTATGGATGGTAGGTACAATGACAAATACCTTTAAAAAAATTTTTTTTTAATTTTTTATTGGAGTTCAATTTGCCAACATATAGCATAACACCCAGTGCTCATCCCATCAAGTGCCCCCCTCAGTGCCTGTCACCCTGTCACCCCCACCCCCCACCCACCTCCCTTTCTACCACCCCTTGTTAGTTTCCCAGAGTTAGGAGTCTCTCATGTTCTGTCTCCCTTTCTGATATTTCCCACTCATTTTTTCTCCTTTCCCCCTTATTCCCTTTCACTATTTTTTATATTCCTCAAATGAATGAGACCATATAATGTTTGTCCTTCTCTGATTGACTTATTTCACTCAGCATAATACCTTCCTTTTTAAACAAACAACTCATTAGTGCTTAGCTTTGAGAGGAGAGTACCAACCTGAAAGCAGAACCTAACTTCCTTTTTCAGCATATGCATTAGGAAGTAATTGTACATCAATCTCTGTAGGGTCCACTTTCATGGCTCTGTCATTATAAATATGCCATGTATGGTTTCTCTTCTTAAAGAGCTTAAATATAAGACACACGTATACTTTTCTGTCAGCACAGTCCCACTCATGTCATCTCCCTCCCACTAAGTACTTACATAAGGTTAATTTTTACTGCATTTGAGAATGTTGGCACTTTGTATCCATATGATGTTAGTTTTGTAGAATATTAGGTTCTCTTACATTCTCTCTAGTGAAATGCAGAAGGAGATAGAAGTGGCAAACATTTTTTTTCCAAAACTGGATTCAAGTTCAACTGTATTTTAAAACTTACCAAAGAATCTTGGAAACTTACCAAGGTCTACTTGTATGAAAGGACCTTGATTTTCTCTGTTGAGGACCTATCAGATAAGTCTGATTTGGATTCAAATACATTTTGCAAGTGAATATTTGCCAATGTTAATAATACCATAAAATGTAGTTGTACCAGATATGCAAGTAATTTTTTAGCAAGATCTCTTTATCAATTCACTTTGATAGAGCTATCATAATATTAATAATTTGGTTTCAACACTTTTCAGGTTTAATAGCATTTATCGTAATAGCTACAGCTTTGACCATACTGAGAAGACTGAGTGAATATTACTGAAAAAAAATGTTAGAAACTACCACTGTTCTGTAAAAAATGTAGCTTGTTTTAGATATATTTTGCGCGTGCATAAAATGCTTTGCCTGTCCCCCTTTTGTCCCGTTGTTTTACTCCTAGGGATGCCTGGGTATTTGTTTATGCATGTAAATATTAAGAATTATACCTGCATTGGAATTTTGTTTTAAAATATTCATCAGGTATCAATTACTTTCTATAAACATTTTACATGAAGTTTTTCTGTGATTAATTGATTTTTCATACCCACGTTTGCACTGTTTTTGCAGTCATAAATCAAATCAGAATTTCTCCATTCAAATTTTGTAGTTTTGCTGTGTGCAGTATTTACTGTCAATTTAAACTTTTAAATTTATTTTATTATTATTTACTGTAAATCCTCACATATAATTAAGAATTTCCATATTTGTCCAGGATAAATTTACTGTAATAGTACTTAATCAACCTACTTATTTTGTTTTATTTTATTTTATTTTTATTTTTTGAGAGAGAGAGAGAAAACAGGGGAGGGGCAAAGGGAGAAGAAGAGAGAGCATCCCAAGCCCCAACATGGGGCTCAATCTCACAACCCTGAGATCCTGATCTGAGCCGAAATCAAGAGTCAGATATTTAACAAACTCAGCCACCTATGCAGCCCAAAACCTACCTATTTGAGTATAGACTTTTGAAAAAAATTGTTTTCATAGAGATATGAAATATTGATATGTCTTGATTGACTTTTTAGATCCAATGAAAGAGTAAATAATTCACTTTGGATATGAAGTACAAATTTACTTCTGCGGACCAAATGAAGATCAAAATAGCAGGGGTAAAGTACATTCAAGATCACATTATTAGCTACAAGTTGGTATGTGCTCATTTTCCCCATTCTGTATGGCAGCTAAGCAACCAGAAGTCTGTTCCCTCTCCCATTATGCATCTTATATTCCATTCAAATTCCTATCAGCCAACTAAAATAATTAGTCAAATATTCAAGGAGTCACCTTTTTTGTAACCTATGGGTTACATGAGCTTAATAAATGTGTAAAAGTAGGTAGATTCTAAAGATGTAGAAACAAGTAAATTTCTAAATTAAGGGAATTGTATGTATTTATGACATTAGACATCAGTGTGGAAATACTACATCATCTCAAAATTTTGCAAGCCTTTAGATATAAGCATTTTGGGGCAGCCCAGGTGGCTCAGTGGTTTAGCGCGCCTTCAGCCCAGGGTGTGATCCTGGAGACCCAGGATCAAGTCCCACGTCGGGCTCCCTGCCTGCTTCTCCCTCTGCCTGTGTCTCTGCCTCTCACTCTCTCTCTGATGAATAAACAAATAAAGTCTTTTAAAAAAATAAATATAAGCATTTTGGATTTCTTGGTACTGTCTTACACTACCAGTCTATTGGTGCATCTGTGAAAAAAAAAAAAACTGTAAACAAAGATAAGCTTTATTTTATTTGTGTATTATTTTAAGCAAATTAACAACAGGGATTATAAAACACACACACACAACAGGGATTATTCAAAGGAGTGTAGAGTTCAAGCAATCAATTGGAAACAGCTGGAAAAGACCCAACTGATACTAAAAGCATCCTTTATAAGGGAATTCTCCCTTCATAGCAAAAAAAAAAAAAGGAGACAGAAAAGCCAGTCTCCTTTCTTGATAGAATAGTCCACAAACCTGTTGTCTCTGAAAGAATGTAGAAACCATTTAGACGAGAATGGAAAAACATTCTATACTCATGGATTAAAAAAACAACTATTATTAACATTTATATACTACTCTAAGCAATCTATACATTTAATGCAATCTGTATCAAAATATTATGAGCATTTTTCACAGAGCTAGAGCAAACAATCCGAAAATTTGTATGGAACCATAAAAGACCTCCAATGGCCAAAGCAAAGCAAAGCTGGAGGCATCACAATTCTGGACTTCAAGCTATTTTAGAAAGCTATAATCATCAAGACTGTGTGATACTGGCATAAAAGGTCAATGGAACAGAAGAGAAAACCCAGAAATGGACCCACAGCTATATGGTCAACTAATCTTTGACAAAGCAGGAAAGAATATTCAAAAAGACAATTCTCTTCAACAAATGGTATTGAGAAAACTGGACCACTTTCTTACTCCAAACACAAAAATAAATTCAAAATGGATGAAAGATCTAAATCTGAGACAGGAAATCAAACAAGAGAACAGAGACAGCAACCTCTTTGACTTCAACTGTAGCAACTTCATACCTGATACATCTCTAGAGTAAAGGGAAACAAAAGCAAAAATGAACTATTGGGACTTCATCAAAATAAAAAGTCTCTGCTTTTTAACAAAGGAAACAATCAACAGGGCAGCCTGGATGGTTCAGTGGTTTAGTGCTGGCCTTCGGCCGGGGTGATCCTGGAGACCTGGAATCGAGTCCCACGTCAGGCTTCCTGCATGGAGCCTGCTTCTCCCTCTACCTGTGTCTGTGCCTCTCTCTCTCTCTCTCTCTGTTCTCATGAATAAATAAATTAAAAATCTTTTTTTTTAAATCTTTAAAAAAAGGAAACAATAAACGAAACTAAAAGGCAGCCTACAGAACGGGAGAAGATATTTGCAAATGACATACCAGATAAAGGGTTAGTATCCAAAATCTATAAAGAACTTATCAAACTCAGCACCAAAAAAACAAATTATCCAGTTAAGAAATGGGCAGAAGACATGAACAGACATTTTTCCAAAAGAAGACATCCAGATGGCTAACAGACATATGAAATGATGCTCAACATATTCATCCTCAGGGAAATACAAATCAAAACCATAATGAGGGCAGCCCTGGTGGCACAGTGTTTTGGCACCGCCTGCAGCCTGGGGTGTGATCCTGGGGACCCTGGGGATCCTGCTTCTCCCTCTACCTGTGTCTCTGCCTCTCTCTGTGTGTCTATGAATAAATAAATAAAATCTTAAAAAAACATAATGAGACACCACCTCACACATGACAGAATGGCTAAAATTATAACACAGGAAAACAGAAGATGTTGGCAAGGATTCAGAAAAAGGGGAACTCTCTTACATTGTTGGAGGGAATGCTAACTGATGCAACCACTCTAGGAAACAGTATGGAGGTTCCTGAAAAAGTTAAAAATAGCACTATCCTATGATCCAACAACTACACTACTAGGCATTTAACCAAAGGATACAAAAAAAAAAAAAACTGATTTGAAGGAGCACATGTGTCCCAATGTTCATAGCAGCATTATCAACAATAGCCAAATTGTATAAAAGGCCAAAATGTCCATCAAATGATGGATGGACAAAGAAGATATAGTGTGACTTGACGGGATGAGCACTGGGTGTTATACTATATGTTAGCAAATCGAACACCAATAAAAAAAATACAAAAAAAGAGAAAGATATAGTGTGTATATATGTGCAATGGAATATTACTCAGCCATCAAAAAGAGTGAGATCTTGCCATCTGCAACAATGTGGATAGAGCTAGAGTGTAGTACTTTAGGTGAACTAAGTCAAAGAAAGACAAATACCATATGATTTCACTCATGTGGAATTCAAGAAACAAAACAGATGAACATAGGGGAAGGGAAAGAAAAAGAGAGAGGAAAGCAAACCATAAAAGATTCAAATTAGGGATCCCTGGGTGGCTCAGCGGTTTAGCGTCTGCCTTTGGCCCGGGCGCGATCCCGGAGTCCCGGGATGGAGTCCCATGTCAGGCTCCCGGCATGGAGCCTGCTTCTCCCTCCTCCTGTGTCTCTGCCTCTCTCTCTCTCTCTCTAAATCTATCATGAATAAATAAATAAATAAATCGTTAAAAAAATAAAAATAAAAAAAATAAAAGATTCAAATTATAGAGAACAAACAGGGTTGATGGAAGGTAGTGGGTGGGGCACGGGCTAAATGGATAACGGGTATTAAGGAGGGCACTTGTTGTGATGAGCACTGAGTGTTACACCTAAGTGATGAATCACTAAATACTACACCTAAAACCAATTTTACCATATATGTTAACTAACTAGAATGTAAATAAAAACTTGAAAAGAAAAAATCAGTAATGTAATTCTTCATATAGAAAAAAAAGTCTAAAAAAAAGGAAAAAGTCTATCTGCATTTTAAGTCGGGTCATGATAAAAAAATGCCATAAATAACTATGGAACTGGAAAAATTATGTAAAGCAATTGTTTTCAGGCATTGGACAACAAAAAGACACGGGATATAGTCCTTCAGAGAAAAGATATGCACGAGGTAAGCTATATATTCACTCTGATTTTCTCCTGGGAAGTCTTCTTTCCATAATGAAATGGAGGGAAGCAGAGTTCAAAAAGAAAGCAGCAATCATGCAGGTTGAAGGAAACAAATCAGTGCTTGGGGCTGCCACGCTAACTGGAAGGTACCAGACAGGAGAAAGATGTTCAGAGAAGGAATATCAGAAATCAATGTAGTCACTAGAAAGAGTTTGTGCCAAATACTATTTTATGCTATGTACAGAGCAACATTTTACAAGGACTAGAGTAGAACAGTTACTGGGTAACTGTGAGTTGAATGACTCTGGAGATAACACAGTGCTGGAAAAAATGAATTTCAACTATCCACAATGGAGAGAACTTGTTGACTATCTTGGGCATTCAGCTGAAAGCCTAGAAGCATATACTTCAGGAGGGTTACACTAAGGCCATTTTAATCCAACTAAAAACAGTCTTAAACCAACCTCAACAGGATCAAGCTGATCCTATAGTAAATTAACTGCCCAGTGGTATGATTTTTACAGGAAGAAAAGAAATTAGATTCTCAGTAATATGACATCCACAATTACCTGCAGATTATCAAAAGTTACTAGATGTGTATCGACCCAAGAAAATATGACATCTAACTATGAAAACAGCAGATGAAAGACACAATCTCCCAGATGATGTAGACTTTGGATTTTTTTTAATTCATTCATAGAGACACAGAGAGAGAGAGAGAGAGAAAGAGAGAGAGAAGCAGAGACACAGGCAGAAACAGGCACCGTGCAGAGAGCCTGACGTGGGACCCGATCCAGGGTTTCCAGGATCACGCCCTGGGCTGCAGGTGGCGCTAAACCGCTGTGCCACCAGGACCTAGACTTCGGAATTGGCAAATAAGGTCTCTAAAAGAGTTATTATAAACGGATGAAGAGATAAAGATGTGTACATTTCAAGATAGTGAAGGGTCAATCATCAAGAAATCAGGATGCTCTTTTATATGCATGTAGTAACTGAGTTTCAAAGTACATGAAGAAAAAACTGACAGAATTTTTTTTTTTATTTAGACATGGTTTATTTTTTTTATTTTTTTATTTTTTTTATTGGTGTTCAATTTACTAACATACAGAATAACCCCCAGTGCCCGTCACCCATTCACTCCCACCCCCTGCCCACCTCCCCTTCCAACACCCCTAGTTCGTTTCCCAGAGTTAGCAGTCTTTACGTTCTGTCTCCCTTTCTGATATTTCCCACACATTTCTTCCCCCTTCCCTTATATTCCCTTTCACTATTATTTATATTCCCCAAATGAATGAGAACATATAATGTTTGTCTTTCTCCAATTGACTTACTTCACTCAGCATAATACCCTCCAGTTCCATCCACGTTGAAGCAAATGGTGGGTATTTGTCATTTCTAATAGCTGAGTAATATTCCATTGTATACATAGACCACATCTTCTTTATCCATTCATCTTTCGTTGGACACCGAGGCTCCTTCCACAGTTTGGCTATCGTGGCCATTGCTGCTATAAACATCGGGGTGCAGGTGTCCCGGCGTTTCACTGCATCTGTATCTTTGGGGTAAATCCCCAGCAGTGCAATTGCTGGGTCGTAGGGCAAGTATATTTTTAACTGTTTGAGGAACCTCCACAGTTTTCCAGAGTGGCTGCACCAGTTCACATTCCCACCAACAGTGTAAGAGGGTTCCCTTTTCTCCACATCCTCTCCAACATTTGTTGTTTCCTGCCTTGTTAATTTTCCCCATTCTCACTGGTGTGAGGTGGTATCTCATTGTGGTTTTGATTTGTATTTCCCTGATGGCAAGTGATGTAGAGCATTTTCTCATGTGCATGTTGGCCATGTCTATGTCTTCCTCTGTGAGATTTCTGTTCATGTCTTTTGCCCATTTCATGATTGGATTGTTTGTTTCTTTGGTGTTGAGTTTAATGAGTTCTTTATAGATCTTGGAAACTAGTCCTTTATCTGATATGTCATTTGCAAATATCTTCTCCCATTCTGTAGGTTGTCTTTGAGTTTTGTCGACTGTATCCTTTGCTGTGCAAAAGCTTCTTATCTTGATGAAGTCCCAATAGTTCATTTTTGCTTTTGTTTCTTTTGCCTTCGTGGATGTATCTTGCAAGAAGTTACTATGGCTGAGTTCAAAAAGGGTGTTGCTTGTAAAAACTGACAGAATTAAAGAGAAGCACTGACAAATCCACTTGTATAGTTAGATACTATAATACTTTTGGTTTAGTAATTGATAAACTGAAAAATCACAAATAATATAAAAAATTTAGTAACATTATCAATGAATTTAATCTAATTTCCATTTATGGAATACTATACTCAGCACCCAGAGAATACACAGTCTTTTAAAGTGGATATGTAACATTCACCAAGACAGATCATGTCTTGGGCAAAAAGAATGAAGTCTCAATAAATATATTAGAATTGAAATTAGCTAGAGTATGTTTTCTGACCATAATAAAATTAAATTGAAAAAAATTTTTTTCTGATTCAGGCACTTTCAAGATCATAGTTTATTTATTACTTCAGATAAAAAGATAGTATACATATTAGGGAATCCCTTAAAATTCAATTCTAAAGTTATAACACCATCTAGTACTTTTGCATTGAATGTTAACCAAAAAAATCTCTAAACACCTGAAAGCCCCACTATTAGCATGAACTATGGTAATAAGAATTTTGACATTTAATTGTTCAATATATAGTATTTGCATTATGAAACCAATGCTGATACCATAAACAGTAATAAAGAAATAGTAAAAATAAACTTTAAAAAGCAAAGGTTTATATGCTTACAATGTGCTAAGCATCATAATTGTATAGAAAAATTAAAACATAGCAGAGCTTTCTGTTACAAAATTCTTAATCATCTGAGTTGTAGTCATTACTTGCTAACAATTTACATGCAACATCTGCTAAAATTGACATTTGATTTTTTTCCCCCAAGAAAGTATAAGTAGATAAATGACATTTAAAAGCAGACATTAATTTACTTGTGGATAGAAAAAAACTGTACTCACGATTAGTACTGGTCACAAGCCTCTTCCCTACAGATATGATTAAAAAAAAAAAAAAAAACAGTTAAGACCAAAAATAATTCCAAAAGGAGATGCATAGGCAAAGAGTACCACAAATGGCACAGCTCAAAAACTCTTGGGACCAAACACATCTTTTCTCTTTCCTTCAATGATGAGTGTTCTGTTTTGTCATCAAACAATATTGACGGAAGCAAGTGAGGGGCACCAGGTGTACAACTAATTAAATCTTGCAAAATACTAAGACGGAGGCAGGAGTGGCCAGAAGGGGCAATTTATATAGAATTCAAACTATATACAGCATAACTGGAATGCAGCCCATCCCAAACTGGCTTTGTGAAACAATTGGACCTTTATGATTTAATAGTTAAAATCACATCAAGTATAATAATACAATAGATTTACATGGGAAACAAAATCCAAGGGGCATTTTATATTACTTACTGTGTTGTTTCAATTTAAAAATAATTTTGCTAAGTATACATCTCAACTGAGGTCTATGTATAAAATGTCCTAATAGATACAGATATTTACCTGTGGTGAGTTAAAGGCCTTTTTGTGACTTCTGTCTGGATTGTAGGCAGAATGCTAGATGTACATGCACACGTGGGAAAACCTCAAACCGGAGGTAATCCAAAAGATGTGCGTGTGAGGCGACTGGAGTTATTTGAAAGTCAAAGCATACCAGAAACCCAAAACAGGTGAACAGTGAGAATGGCAACAAGGAATGGATTGCCAATATGGCAGTAAAACTGTTTTGTTTTTTTTAACAGGAAGAGGAAGGCCTCTCGTACCAGCAGAATCCTGCATACATGCAAAAAAGAAAAAGCCATCCACCATTTCATAAAACAAAAGCCAATTATAGTGTGGAAAATACAAATTGCAGAAAACCAGAAGTCAATAGAAGAAAAACTGCTGGTTTACATGGCGGAAAGGGCCTTCACTCTGAGCCGTTACTTGGTGGCCGCTGCCAGCACGAAGGCAAGGAGCTGCCGCAGTCCTGGGGGCTGAATCGCGCCGCCCCTCCGGAAGGGCCGAAAGCATTCTCCGGGGGTGTGGGGGCCTGGCCAGGCCGATGAGGGCCGCGAGCGCTTGTCCACACGCTGAGGGTCATTCACGAATTTGTCGACAACAGCTTCCTGTACCTTCTCGATGAGGCGCTACTTAATCTTGTTGGTGGTGAGTGGATGTGTCGTCACGGCAAAAAGTAGGAAGTTCTGCTTCTCTGTGGTCAATCCGCCCTTCTCCACCAGGTTTGTAGCTTACCGATCCCGCACATTTCTCAATTAATTGAACTTTAATGGATTCCAGGCCTGCCACTAAGTAATTCAACCCAGTTCTGGACCGTTCCTGGAGGTGGAGTCTCCTGAACATGCCCCAGGGCTCCATCATCTGACTCGCAGGCAGATCGCCTTTCTCGTTAACAGACTCTTCCTTCTCGTTCCACAGCCTCTAGTGCTAATTCAGTCTACAGGCAGCCACGTCATCCGGATGACGTCATCAAACGTCATTCCAAAAGGATGTGCAACCCTCTGGGTCCTTGAGGCCCACAGGGGCACCTCCTCCCTCGGGGTCGGCCGGGTCTCCTTGAGTCGCCCTTGTCGTGCTCCTGCTCCTCGCGGCGGCTCCGCGGTCGTCCTCGCCGCCGCCTCCAACCCGCTCCTTGGCGGCGCCGCCGCACCAGGCCCGAGCTGCGCTGGGCCGGCGAGGCCAGGGTTCCCGCCGGGACGCCGCGCGCGAGGGCCGCGGGACCTGCCGGGCCTCCCCCTCGCCCCCGCCGCAGGGCCTTCCGGGTCAAATCCCGCGGGCGCCGCGGCGCAGTCGGTCGGCAGCCGGGCCGGGGGCAGCCGGGCCGGGGGCAGCCGGGCCGGGGGAGTCCCGGGGAGACGCGCGGCGCGAGGAGGGCGGGCGGCTGCCGGCGGGGCCAGGCCGAGGGCGCTCCCCGCTCGCGCCGCCGCAGCCCGGGAAGCCGGGCTCCAGGCGGCGGCCAAAACTAAATTTAAAAGTAATTAACACAAAGCTATGACGACACTATCAAAGTATTTTAAAATTAAGCAATATATTTCTAAAGAATCCATGGTTTCAAAAAGAAAACACACAATGATTACAAACTATTTTGACTTGAGCGATGATGAAACCACCACAGGTCCAAAGTTGTATGATACTAACTACGGTAGTGAAGGGAAAGGTATGGCTCTAGGTTAGAAGAGAAGACTGAAGGCTATAAAAAGAAGACTGAACATTTATTTGCATTTAGCCAATAAACAAAAGGAAGAAAATAAATATAAAAGCAGAAATCAATGAAATAGAATATAATCAGGGTGCCTGGGTGGCTCAGTTGGTTAAGCGTCTGCTTTTGGCTCAGCTCATGATCCCAGGGTCCTGGGATCAAGTCCTACATAAGGCTCCCTGCTCTTTGGGGAGTCTGCTTCTCCCTCTGCCCTCCCTGGCCCACTGTGACTCCTCTCTCTCTCTCTCTCTCTCTCTCTCTCCTCTCTCTCTCAAATAAATTAAATTAAAAAAAAATAGAACACAATCAAACGGTAAAGGTGACCGACAAAGCCAAAGTTGATTCTTTGAAAAGATTAATGAAACTGATAATCCATAACTAAAGTGATCAAAAATAAGAGATGGAGAAACAAATATTAATATGAGGAATACAAGAGTGTATCACTAGGGAAACTGCAGACATTAAATATATAATAAGGTAATATTACTTGAAAATTTCTGCTAAAATACTAGACAACTCAGATTAGATGTAAAACATTATATGTTCTCATTCATTTGGGAAATATAAATATAGTGAAAGGGAACAGAAGGGAAGGGAGAAGAAATGGGTAGGAAATACCAGAAAGGGAGACAGAACATAAAGACTCCTAACTCTGGGAAACGAACTAGGCGTGGTGGAAGGGGAGGGGGGCGCGGGGTGGGGTGAATGGGTGACAGGCACTGAGGGGGGCACTTGACAGGATGAGCACTGGGTGTTATTCTGTATGTTGGCAAATTGAACACCAATAAAAAATAAATTTATTATTAAAAAAATAAAAAAAAAATTCCTTGGTGGGGGAGGACACAAATTGCCAAAAGATGTAAGAAGTTAGTGGATCTGAATGCCCTAATATCAATTTGAGTTTGTAATTGAAAACTTTTCCTTAAAGAAAATTCCAATCTAGACTCTCTGGTAAATTATACTAGCATATCAGGAAGAAATACATTGCTTTCCTTTGTTCAGAAAATATAGGAAGAAGGAGAGGCAGCAATTTTATAGGGTTAAAAAAGCTTGATACTAAAGCCAGGTAAGAACATAACAGTAAATATTTTACAGACCAGTATCTCGTGAATATAGACACAAAAACCTGTAACAAAGTATTGATAATTTAAGTCTAGCTTTTATAAAAAAGCAAATATATCACAACCAAGTGAAGTTTTTCAGAGGAAAACAAGGTTAGCTCAACACTAGAAAATCAATTCACATAGTCAACCACATAAACAAAATAAAAAGAAAAATTACGTGATCATCTCAATAGGTGCAGGGAAAGGATTTTGAAAAAAATTCAACACTTATTCACGATAAAAAAAATTTTAACACCTTAAGAATAGACTGATCAAAGGTATTTGTGCAAAACTGCAGCTACAATTATTGATGGTAAAAGACTAAATGTTTTCTCCTTAGGATTGGAAAGAAGCGGCATCTCTGGGTGGTGCAGTGGTTTAGCGCCTGCCTTTGGCCCAGGGTGCGATCCTGGAGACCCGGGATCGAATCCCACGTCGGGCTCCCGGTGCATGGAGCCTGCTTCTCCCTCTGTCTATGTCTCTGCCTCTCTCTCTCTGTGACTATCATAAATAAATAAAAAATTTAAAAAAAAAAGGGATTGGAAAGAAGCAAGAGAGTCCATTCTCACCACAACCACTCAACATTTTTTTTGAGGTCCTAACCAATGTAGTAATGCAAAAAAAGAAAGAAAACATAAGTATTGGAAAGAAAAAACTAAAATTCTCCCAATTTATATATGATACAATTTTTTATATATAAAATACCAAGGAATCTAAATACCCATTACAACTATTAAGTGAATTTAACAAGGTTCCATACAGGATACCGATACAAGTCAAATACAAAACTAAGTCGTTTTTCTAAATTTTAGCAATGAATAACTTGAAAATGAAATATAAAACCGTAATATACATAATAATAAAAAACCCCACTGTCTTCTTATTAGTGATGTATATCAGGCAACAGAACACTGTTAAGCAATACAAAGAACAGCTGATGTATACAACAATATGAATGCATCTCCAAAACTTTAAGATCAGCAAGAAAAACCAGACACACAATTACATACATTTAGTGTATAACTTCAGTTATACGAAAATCTAGAAATGGCAAACTACTCTATGGTTTTAGATTTCACAGCAGTAGTTTCCTGTCGGAAAGGGGGTTGACTGGAAAGGAACATGAAGGAACTTTCTGGGATGAGGGAAAATATTTACATCTTGAAAATGGTGTGGATGAGAGTCATGAATTTGTCAAAACTCTCCAAACTGTACACTTAAGATCGGTGTATTTCACTGCATATAAATTTTACATCAAAAAAAATTTTAAAATACAGCTACCTGTGATTTTCTCCAAGATCACAATTCTTTCTGAAAGCCTAACAATGTAATTGCACACTCAGACAAGTTGTTTTGTTCATTTCCGTCAAGGCTTTTGGTTTTGCTGTAGTACCTGGTGTTGACCATATTTTGTATAATTAACAAATACTTTTTAAACATTATTAATTTTTCTCTATCTTATTAACTTTTGTCACACTTTTTTCATCACTTGATAAACAATAACCATTTTTGTTGTGGAGCGTCTAGTCAATAGTAATGGAGTTGTTTTTAGTGGGGATTGGTTCCCATATAACCTGTAGCTCAGTAATAAAATAGGTGCCATTTAAACATAATTTCTTGTGTCCTTGAACTTGGGCAGCTCTTTTCACTGCTGCATTTTGATCTGTGCCGTGCTCACAATATGAAACATCTTTTTTGCTTTTGTCATTTATTCAACAAATATTTATCACAGTTACCATGTATCAGGTGGTGTGTGACTGTATGCAAGGTGGTAAGCCCTCAATGCTTTAAAAAAAAAAAGCAGGTAAGTTCCTGTTCCTTTTTAATTTACAGTCTAGAGTATTTAGGTTGAGACTGTAATCAAGTAGTTATGCAGGTACACATGAAATTAGAACTATGAATCAGACCAACATAAGCACTGGGAAGAAGAGTGGTACACGACAGCATTTAAGCAGATCTCTCTTACAATGCCACAAGTGGGGGCACCTGGGTGGCTCGGCCTGCAAAGTATCTGCTTTTTTTTTTTTTTAAGATTTTATTTATTTATTTATTTATTTATTTATTTATTTATTTATTTATTTATTTATGAGAGACACAGAGAGAGGGGCAGAGGCAGAGGGAGAAGCAGGCTCCATGCAGGGAGCCTGATGTGTGACTTGATCCCGGTACTCTAGGATCACGCCCTGAGCCAAAGGCAGATGCTCAACTGTTGAGCCACTCAGGCATCCCAAGTATCTGCCTTTGACTCCGGTCATGATCCCAGGGTCTTGGGATCAAGCCAAGCCCACAAGGGCTCCCTGTGCTCAGTGGAGTCTCCTCCCTCTCCCTCTATCCTGTCCCCCTGCTCATGCTCTCTCTCTCAAATAAACCCTTAAAATAGCACACACACACACACACACACACACACACACACACACAATGTAACAAGGTGATTTTATCTGAGAAAATAAATTTTGAACTGAAATTAAGAGGATCTTAGGACCCAAATAGGAAATACAACTGACATGGTAGTGGAATGGGTTTGAGGCAGAGGCAGTGGAATGTACAGAGACCTTAAAGGGAGGGAGCATGACATTGTACAGGAGCCAAAAGAAGGCCTAGGTAGCCGGAATGCAGAGAGTACAGGAGAAGATAAAGTCAGAGAGGCAGGCATGCTAAATATTTTAGCTGTTGTTCCTAAAATGTTCCAAGCCACCAAAGGCTTTTAAGAATATGTTGGGGGGTGGGGGGAGTGGAGAATATGTTGGGAAAAAGTAGGGTTTTTTTCTAAACAGATTTGGGTATTGAAAATGTCACTTTAGCAGTCACAATTTATAAAGGTTGTTTTACAGACTACCTAGCCCATTACGCCTTTCCTCTCAAGCAGAGGTGATTTCTATTTTTGAACCACATACCCATTTTCTGTATCCCTTATAGATTCCTTGCAATAATTTTGTCTTGTACTATTACTTCCTTGTTTAATCCTTGCTACACCAGAAACTGTTTAAGGGCCCAGATATTTTTATTTCACCTTAGAATACTCTGCTGTACCCAATAATGTAGTAGGGAAGGAAAAGGTACTGATTTATTCTCATTCAGTGACCAAACACAAGATGAGCCAGAGCATGCTCATACCTGGGGCATAATCAGTGTTGCAGTGAAAATGGAACATAGGACATTGAGGTCAATTGTTTCTTAGGAATCTGTTGGATTCCCATAGGTCCATGCAGTCAGTAGGACCTTAGGGCTGTCCTCTCATTCTGGCTGAGGTTAGGAGGTCTGCATATTTAATTTCTGGTACATCTATAACATAAAACTATATGTCAACTAATTGGAATTAAAGCAAAAACTTAAAAAGCCGAAAGAAAAAAATTCTGGCACATCCAGAAGGAATCACAACAGAGCTGGAGAGCTAACTCACAATTAACCAGATGGTGAAGCAAGTGGCATTAAAAAAAAATGATGCTATTTGTATTTTTCTGAGGACAATACAATTATGACTTGTGTTCCTTGATTAGTAAATAGTTTTCCTATAGGTAAAGTCTACTCAAGATGCCAAATTATATGCACAAAAAGCAAGGAATCAGAGCAAAGTAAGTTAATTGTCTCCTCTTGATTGCTTGCTTTCAAGCTATCCCACTGGTATGTAGCAAGGGCTACATAATCACACATATTGACCAAGGTAAGCTTTTCCTGGTGAGTACTAGGAACACAGCAGGCAAATATACATTATGAATTTTCCTTTCCTAAAAGAGGCATGTTATTCTTTGCATGATAGTCCTTTTTCTTCAATGTGTTAAAACTTCCAATTAAGTTATGGGTTAAGTCTTAACTGAGGGGTATGCAGATAAAATATTAAAATAATGCCTAATAAATTATCTGATTCAGATAAAGACAAATTAATTTCTCTATTTCCATGTTCTCTCTCCTTTCCAAGGGAAAGGAGAAGGTCCCTTACCATTCCTCATTAGGAGCAAGCATGACATTTGAATAAGTAGAGCATCTTTGCAGGAGTCACCTAAGGGGTATTTCCTAAATAGTGCCATAAAGTACCCTACTAGCTCAAAAGAGTTAGGTAAGAATCCTAGAGTGCCTAAATTACTTCAAACTTTATTAGGAAGTAGGAACATAAGACTGTAAGAGCCCACACTTTTAACCTTCAACTTTATGAAGGTTCAACTCTTATATTTTACAAAATATCTGGCATTAGTAATAAGAGTGTCAGCACATCACTAGGTCGATTAGAACAAGCTTGTTTATTTTGTTGTTCACTTGTCTGAGAAACTAGCAATCACTTAGAGATTATGTGTAAACATATTTCACTCTGGTTATGTATTTATCACTTTTGTCACTATATATATTGAGGCTATTTTATTAGGTACATTATAAGTTTAGGATTGTTGTATGTTCCTGGAAAATAGTATAATATTGTTATCTAATCTGCAATAATGCATTTTGCCTTAAAGCCTACCTAGCATGACGCTAACATACACATATTTATTCGTCTTTCCTTGTACTTTCTTTTTAAAATTTATTTTTCCTTGCAGTTTCAACTTATCCTTATGTTAGACATTTTTCTTCTATGTGGCACATAGCTGTACTTTTTTTAGTCCAGTCCTATAATCAAACCCTCAAAGTTGATTTTCAAATTGTGGTCTGACCTTGTGAAGATCCCCAAGAAGATGTCTTTGTGGTAGAAGATGTCTTAGTCTTTTGGGGCTGCTATAATGAAAATATCATTGGCTGGGTAGCTTAAACAACAACATTTATTTCTCACAGTTCTGGAGCTGGAAAGTCCAAGAGCAAGGCATTAGCAGATTTGTTATCTAGTGAGAGCCCACCTCCTGGTTCACAGACGAATGTATTCTTGCTGTGTCCCCAGATAGGAAGGGAGCTCTCTGGAGTCTCTTTATATAAGCACTAATCCCATTCATGTGGGTGCCATCCTCATGATCTAATCACTTCCCAAAGGTTCAACCTTCTAATATTACACTGGAAGTTAGGATTTCAACATACGAATTTTGAGGGAACAAAAACATCCAGTCCATAACTTGGGGTACGTAAAATTCTTTTCAATTAGTATTTTTTCCAGGTTTATTGATATTTAATTGACATATAACATTGTATAAGTTTAAGGTTGACAATTTGATTTGATACATGTATATATTGCAAAACATTACCACAATAGTTAGTTAACACATCCTTCATCTCACATAATTACCATTTTGTTGTTATTGTTATGGTGGTGGTGGTTGTTATGATGAGAATATTTAAGAACTAGTCTCTTAGCAACTTGCAAGTATACAGTACAATGTCATCAGCTATGATTATAACTGGTATACGTTAGATCCCCAGAACATATTCATCTTAAAACTGGAAGTTTGTATACTTTGAACAATATCTCTTCATTTCTCCCAATTCTTGGCCATTGGCAACTACTGTTATATTCTCTGCTCCTATGAGTTCTTTTTTATTTTTATTTTTTGGATTCCACATGTAAGTAATATACAGTATTTGTCTTTCTCTGATTTATTTTGCTTAGCATAATACCTTCAATTTCATCAATGCTGTCACAATGGGCAGGATTTTCTTTGGTTTTTCTCATGGCTGATTAATAATCCATTATTAGGGATCCCTGGGTGGCGCAGCGGTTCGGCGCCTGCCTTTGGCCCAGGGCGCGATCCTGGAGATCCGGGATCGAATCCCACGTCGGGCTCCCGGTGCATGGAGCCTGCTTCTCCCTCTGCCTGTGTCTCTGCCTCTCTCTCTCTCTCTGTGGTGTGACTATCATAAATAAATAAAAATTAAAAAAAAATTAAAAAAATAATCCATTATTATATATGGAATATACGTGTATATATACACAATATACATGCACTACATTTTCTTTTTTTATTTGTCCATTGTTAGACATTTAGGATGTTTCTACGTCTTGGCTACTATAAATAATGCTGTGATAAATATGAGAGTGCAGATATGCTGCTTTCATTTTCTTCAGATAAATGTTCAGAAGTGGAATTCTTGGATGATATGGTAGTTTTATTTTTAATTTTTCAAGAAACATCGACAGTGGGGGTTTTCCATAGTGGCTATACCAATTTACATTTTCACCAATAGCCACAAACATTGCCTTTTCTCCACATCCTTGCCAGCATTTATTATATCCTGTCTTTTTGATAATAGCCATTATAACAGGCATGAGATGATATCTCATTGTGGTTTTGATTTGCATTTATCTAATGACTAGTGATGTTGAGCATCTTTTCATGTGGCTTGTTGGCTATCTGTATGTCTTCTTTGGAAAAATATCAGATCTCTTGTCTATTTTTAAATCAGATTTTTTGCTTGTTTTTGTTTTGCTATTGAGTTGTGGGAGTTCCTCATATATTAGGGTTCTTAACCCTTTATCAGATAAATGGTTTCCAAATTTTTTATGGAATTTTTATTGGGAGGCTATTTCAGTTTACCAAATCCATCAATTGTCAAATTATCCTCAAAAAAATTACGTTCAATCTTCTGGCTGTATTTTTGGAAACTATTCATACTGTATAATTGGCAGGTAAGAAATAGATATAATTCTACGTGTCACCTTTTAAAGGTACATTCAGGAATGCCTGAATGGCTCAGGGGTTGAGTGTCTCCCTTCCGCTCAGGGCATGATCCCAGAGTCCCAGAATCAAGTCCCGCATCGGGCTCCCTGCATGGATCCTGCTTCTCCCTCTGCCTGTGTCTGTGCCTCTCTCTCTGTGTGTCTCTCATGAATAAATAAATAAAATCTTTAAAAAATAATAGTACATTCATCTGTTTGGTTTTTTTTTTTTTTTAAGATTTTTATTTATTTATTCATTCGAGACACAGAGAGGGAGAGAGAGAGGCAGAGACACAGGCAGAGGGAGAAGTAGGCTCCATGCACCAGGAGACTGATGTGGGATTCCATCCCGGGTCTCCAGGATCAGGCCCTGGGCGGAAGGCAGACACTCAACCACTGCGCCACCCAGGGATCCCTTCTTTTTCATTTTTAATATTACCATAATCTGATACATATTTTATATACCAATAATAATAAAATTAATAATTAGAATACTTATATATTTTGATATGTAAGATTATGAGAGTTGGCAAAAGGAATTAGAGATCTCAATACAGAAGGGAAAACACATTTAGGAAATAAGTTTTCCATAGCAACAGAGTCTTATTTATCTCATAGTGATTATTCTAAAATAGCTTATCTGAAAGCCCTGGACACTTTGAATTAATGGAAAAATTGAAAAGAATATTAAAGTCTCATTACCCTAGATAGTGATTCATGAATTAGGTTTAATAGCCTAAGTATTCTCCCATCTGCTGAGAAATATATCTAGAGAGGATTAACATTAATTTTAATAATTCCAGTTTTAAATGCAGTTTTTCACAAACAGAATTTGCAACACTCCTTTGGAAAAATCCCTAAAGTTTCATATGACTGAAATCTGCTCAGAAATATAAAAACAAAGAAATCATGAAAATAGATGGAAATATCAAAGGAATGAAAATGACTTCATAAGAAACTACATAGTTCACTGACTATTAAAGGACTGATCTTCCTGTTTGTCGATTATGATAATGCCCAGATTTTTCTTCTGATTTTTTTCTATTAACTAGTTATATTCCTGTTAATTAACAACTGGATCAAAATGTAGACAACTGAAAATTTTTTAAATCACAAAATGAGTAAAAGAAGTCCTCAGAGGGGATCTATTAAAGCCATTCAATGTACAAATGAAGAAATTGATGACAGGTGAAGTAAAATATTTATTCAATGTTGCAGTGACTTGGTGGTTTCATCCCCCATTTCAATTCCATTCACTTAGAGCAATTGTTTATTAATGTTAGTTATCATACTATTGAAGGTTTTCAGTGATACATAAGTAAGTGGGCAGGTAAACTGATAGGTAGGTAGGTAAATAGATAGGCAGACCACTAAACCCTCCCTCAAAATATTTCATTCGTGTGTGTGTGCATGGGTGTACATCTGAATGTGTATACCACTGACCCTCCAAAATTTCAGATCTAAATAAGACTCTGAGTATCAGGTACTGTACTATAGGACCAACTAGTAACTCTCTCTAAAAAAAATTAAGTTTTATCTCTTTTTCCATCTTCATCCATCTCTATTCTTTCAATCTCTTAGTTTCTGAATTGTTTAAATTTTAATAAATTTCATTCTCAAAAATTAATAAAACTTAGAATAAAATGACCTTGTGAGAAATCCCATCTCATGGTAATTCCACCCAGACAATTGTCAAGAATTATTACACTGCCTTAAAAGAATTCTGTTTTTGCAAAATATATGACTGCCACTGATCACATTTCTCTAATAAGGAAGACAGCACCTACACTAAGAATACCACAGTTGTGCTTCAGGTTTTTGTTTTGTTTTTGTTCTAAATCTTAAAATCTTGCCTCCCTCTTAGGGCTATCATGAAAATTAAACTAGATAATGGAATCAGAGTACTTTGCTAAGAGCCTGAGGCATAGTAGGTAGTGAAAATAAATATTGCTTTACTTCACTCTCTGCTTTGTAATTGTATAATTATTTTAATTCCATAAAGGGAGAAAAAAATGTTTGGTTGAAATGTAATAAAAAGAATAAAAATAGATGAAAAAGTATATAACCCACTTCAAATTACTTTCTCCGTGCTACTCAGGGATTCAAAATGAATTGAAACATAAACATAAAAGAAAAAGAAACAAAGAAATGTCCCACCTTACTTGTCCTTATTTGGAAGAAATAAGACAAATTATGCTTAGGCTCCAGGTTTGTCACTGAAATCACAAGCTACTAGTCTATCTTTTTTAGTACCAGAAATAATCTGAGGGAGATTTAGACATTTCAAGATCACCCAGATTTTGTCAGTTTTCAGTAGCTCTATTTTAAATCAAACATTCAGTATACGTATATTATTGAGCATCTGCCATGTACTACCCCTGGGATAATTGTTAGTGGATATAATTAATAAGAAATCGTTCCTTGTCCACAGAAAACTGACAGAGCTATTTAGCTCAGTGTAGTAAATAAGTATGAGGAAAGTGAATAGGATTGGAGCATAACATATAGAGACCTCAGCCTGCTTGAAGGTAGGAGAAATTAGATCTGAATCTAGTCTTACCCTACTCAAAGTAGGAATTGGTCTATTCAAGGGTTGGCTGAAAGAACATTCCATCTATAGACAGGCAGAGACAAGAAATCAGGTGTTGTGAAATGGATGGGAAAATGTGACTAGTACAAGCCTATCAGAAAATAGAAATGTCAGCCTATTATTGTGGAAACCTGCTGACATCTGATAAAGTACTGTTACCAAAAATTTACAAAAAATTTTTAAAACTTGACAATAAGAAAATGGGTAATCTGATTTTATTATTTTTTATTATTGAGAGAGAGAGCATGTACAAGCACGTGTATGCACGAAAGGGGGATGGGCAGAGGGAAAGAGAGAGAGTCCCAAGCAGACCCCACATTGAGCACAGAACCTGACATGGGACTCAGTCTAATGACCCTGAGATCATGACCTGAGCGAAATCAAGAGTCAGACACCTAACTAACTGAGCCATCCAGGAGCTCCAGTAATCTGATCTTAAAATGGGCAAAGAGTCTTAATAGACACATCACCAGGAAAAGACATAGAGGTGGCAGACAGGCACATGAAAAGGTGCTCAACATTACATGTCACTAGGGAATTGCAAATTAATACAACAAGGTACTAGTATACAACTATTAGAATGGCCAAAATCTGGAACACTGACAAAGCAAAAGGTGGAGAGGACGGAGAATAACAGGAACTCTGATTCACTACTGATGGGAATGCAAAATGGTTACAGTCACTTTGGAAGGCAATCTGGTAGTTTCTTACAAAACTAAACATACTTTCCCATACAACCCAAGATCACTCCTTGGTATTTACCATAGCAGTTTTATTCACAACTGCCAAGACTTGGAAACAACCAAGATGCCCTTCAGTAGCTGAATGAATGAATAAATGTGGTACATCCAGACAACAGAATATTAGTCAGTACTAAAAATAAATAAGCTATCAATCCACAAAAAGACATGGAGTAACCTTAAATACATATTACTAAGTGAAAGAAGCCAGACTGAAAAAGCTTTCTTTATACTATTTGATTTCAACTATGATCTTCCAGAAAAAGCAATACTGTGAAAGCAATAAAAAGATCACTGTTTGAAAGGGATTAGGGAAGAGGGAAGGATAATAGGTAGAGCACAGAGGATTTTTAAGGCAGTGAGAATACTCTGTCTGATAGTGTATTGGTGGATACATGTCATTATACATTTGTCCAAACCCACAGAATGTGCAACACGGAGTAAACCCTAATGGAAACTATGGACTCTGGGTGATAATAGTGTGGGAGCGTACCTTTATCAGTAATGACAAGCATACGTTGGTGGAGTATGTTGATAATGTGGGAAGCTCTGCATGTATAGGTACAGGGGATATATGGGAGATTTCTGTATCTTTGTCTTGATTTTGCAATGAACCTAAAGCTGCTCTAAAATTTTGTTAATTTAATAAATAGATAAATAAATATATGTATGTATGTATACACATATCAATAGTCCTATTTCCAGGTGTTGAGACATTGGTTACTCAACTTTTTCAAATTCCCCAGATCATGTAATTCCTTTTTTGTTTTCAAAGAATGGGTATTTTGGATCACTAACACCTTTAAAATATCTGAGATATTTTACCACAATTAATTTAACCCCTAAATGATAAGTATCTCAAATTACCTGAGTATAGATAGATAAAAGACTAGTCAGAAACAGTTATTTTTACATTTCCATTTAAAGAAGCCTGCTCATTCTTGGAATAAAGTCAATTTCTTCAGATGAAGAAAATTAGGTTGCCATTGATATAGGTAACAAAATCGCATTCAGAACTGTGTGATCCTGAGAGAAATTTAATCCATGTCTTAGTGTTATACTGTGTATTCCAGGTTCTCTTCCTATATGTATCCATTAAATTTCCAGGAATGTGAGGGACATAATAATTGAAATTACTGTCCAATTATAAAATATAAGTATGTTTTTCCTAAGTCTGTGGTCCTGAAAATGCATATGTGAATACATTCTTCCCAAATTGAATCATATTTAAATATTCTATGAAGAAACTAACACTTAAATAACTATGATAAATTAATTTGTTGGAAGAAGATAATATAATATATATCCTCAATATATACAATGTATATTGAGCTGTGACTAGATTATTATAAAAATTTTCTAGGACTGGGATCCCTGGAATAAATATGAAAGGAGAAGACTGTCTTATAATTAGAACCTTAACTAAATCTACAATTAAATACATATCTTCTATATTGTCCTCTTGGCTTGAAGAAAAGCTAATTCTATAGAAAATATATCTCAATAGTTTTACTGTCACATAAACCTATTCAAATCCACCTACTTCATGTGCATCTGACTGAATACATTCTTTGTATATGACAATATTTATGTATTTAAGTCTAAGAATCACACCTGAAGAACAAATATTGGTAAATAGGAATAAAGATAACTTGAAAACCAACAAATTAACATGTCTATTTTTATTTCTGTTGTAAAAAGCAGCTATAATTTTCAATATGACTTCTATTCTTTATTTAAAGTATTGTTATGAATTTCCAGCTGTGGTAGACCAAATGTTAAGGACTAAGAAACAGGAGAAGAAAGAAACACAGGAAGGGAGTCTAGCATTTTCCATTGTAGTGTCTCCTGATTCTCTTAAAAGTGATTAGAAGCTGAGCAGTGCTTTTGACAGCCTTGGGGCCATAGCAGACAGTGTAAGAATTCAAAATAGTGGCTTCTTGGAAGGAAGGAGGGAGTAAGGATTGAGAAAGGACAATGATCTTTCCTTTTTCCTTAGTGGTCGTTATACAGGTGTTACTTTGCCCTAACTCATCAAGCTGCACATTAGTATTTTGTGCACTTCTCTCTATGTGTGTTGTACTTCAAAGTAGACAAGTAAAAACTTACCATGATAAGAAATGTCAACTCATGGTTACACTCTTAAATTCACTTCAGTAAACACATTGAGCATCTTCTCATGCCAGCCATGATGCTAAGTGTTAGCCTCACAACTCTAAATAGAAGACAAATACCATATGATTTTATTCATGTGTTGAATTTAAGAAAAAAAAAAACAAACAACATGGGAGAGGGAGAGGAAAACCAAGAAACAGACTTTTATCCATAGAGAACAAAATGATGGTTACCAGAGGGGAGATGCCCAGCAGGATGGGTTAAATAGGTGATGGGGATTGAGAAGTGCACTTCTGATAAGCACTGGGTGTTGTTTCTAAGTGTTGAATCACTAAATTCTACACCTGAAACCAGTATTGTACTGTTAACTAACTGGAATTTAAGGAAAAATTTTGTAAAAAGGCCATAATTTTTTAAAAATAAACTTATGTGTAGAAACAAGAACAAAAACAAAAAGAGAGAGACACGTCCCTAATTTCATCAAGCTGACAATCTAGGAAAAATATGGCATTAAGAAATGCCATAATAGGAAAATTCAAGACTTTAGCACTTACATTGAAAGCCGCTAATTTAATAAAGAAATCATGTCAGTTTGGAATGGTAAGTTCTAAAGCCTAAGTTATAAATTTATAAATTTAATATTTTGTTTTCCGTGGTCATGTTTTTGCTGTGATTTTTAAAAATATTTTATTTATTTGAGAGAAACAGAGAGTATGAGTAAAAGGAGGGGCAGAGAGAGAGAGTTAGAGGGAGAAGCAGACTCTCCATTGAGTGGGGAACCTGACGGAAGGCTCAAGCCCAGGACCCTGAGATCATGACCTCAGCCAAAGTCAGACCCTTAACGAACTGAGTCACCCAGCCCCTTTGCTGTGATTTTTAAAACATATTTACTACAAATTCCTTGAGCTAAGAGGTTATGTTTTATTCATCTTTCAATCCACTGTTCACTGCACAAGGTCCAACTAAGATACTTAAGTAAATAGATTGGATGAAGGAAAAAAATCAAGATATATAGAATGTCTTCTTTAATGTATCTGGTTGTGTGATTCTTTCTTTATAAATATAAGCCAATTCAAGGCAAGAGACTTTATTTTTTACATTTTCTTGAAGAAATTAAATGTCATGCATAAATTTAGTGCTTAATAATTCTTTCATGATTATTAAATATCCATTGTTCAACTTTTAATTTTTAATCTTAGAGGGGCTCATGGCAATCAAACAATTACTAACCCTTCAGCTCTTCAAGGATTTATAATTTAGTACAAGTTTTTAACTTCATAGATGAGGTAAATTAAGCCCCAAGAACTTGTAAAGTAAGGCATAATACTTAGCTCTCACTTGCAAATTCTCTCTTATACTCAAAAATAAACATATGAGATCACTTTCTATGTCTCCAAATGTACTTTACTGGTGATTGTTTAATTCATAAAAGGAAAACATTTCATATTCAGTGTAAGAAAAACAATGTGATTGCTACAAACAGGAAGCAAAAAGAAAATGAGATATACTTAATTTTTATGTAAAAAAATCTACAAGTGTGTGTATTTAATACTAACAAATGGTTTTGACAGACTCAATGGTATTTTCTGGGAATAAGCAATTGCAAGTGTTTTTACAAAAAAATTGTCTTATAGGGATCTCTGGGTGGCTCGGCGGTTTGGCACCTGCCTTTGGCCCAGGGTGTGATCCTGGAGACCTGGGATCAGGTCCCACGTTGGGCTCCCTGCATGGAGCCTCCTTCTCCCTCTGCTTGTATCTCTGCCTCTCTCTCTCTGTCTATCTTGAATAAATAAATAAAATCTTTTTAAAAATTGTCTTATAAAATTTGGAAAACAATCTATATTCACAGTTATGTTTTATCTGCAATGAAGGAACTTACAGTCTACCTAACCACAGATTTCATATTTGTTGTTATTTTAATGATTGCACCACTAGTTTGAAAAGATTCAGCTAGAGAATTGAATCTCTACCTTGAACTATGTTACATTGAGAAGGAAAAGTCAAATTGACCAACAAATACATTAAATTAGACTCTTGGGATATGTGACCACTTTCTAAAAGAAAAACCACATTACATTCACAAAGCAGAGGAAGGCTTTCACTTAGAAGGCTTTCTCACAAGATAGAGCAGAGAACTGACAGTGAGGGCCTCTGGAGACCATCACACTAATTAATCTCTCTGGTATCCAAGGGTTTATCATCTCCACTGGGGCCTATTCGTAGGTGGAAAATAATCCTGAAGGCAGATTCATTTCCAAGTTGTTATGCTAAACAATGAAACTAGTCATGATCCAATATATCATTTACCCTTACTAAGGAACTACTTAAGAGATTTGAGATAAATCTTCTATATTTAAATATAGAAGATTTAAAAATTAATGTCATTTAATGAACCATGGGTTTAATTATGAGCATATGAAAGAAAAGTATTTGATTATTAAAAGATTATCTAAAATCACAGATTATACTTCTTGGGCACTTGATCAAATTCAGTTAATAAAAACTGAATAATGAATCATTTAATAGGAAAATTCTTGCACCAAAGAGATAATCTTCCTAGGTTCAAATGTTTCTTAGGGTTAAAGGTTGATTTAGAAAGAGATGAATGTTTCATGAAGACAAAACGGATAATACACTCAGAGAAAAATCTTGCTTTGCCAAAGCATTTTTTATTTTATTTTATTTTTTTTTTGCCAAAGCATTTTATAACCTAATTTTGAAATTAGAATGGAAATCAGCATATGGAATATTTTCATTATCATACAGTTACAACAAAGTTTCTATCTATTCTCTTGTGCACTGTATTAGCTCCTGGGTTTTCTCAATTCACATTTCACAATACTCTTCCACACATGACTATTTTTGGTATTTTATACTTAGAAAAATATGTTAGCTTCTTATTTTTCAGAGATAATATCCAGAGGGAGTTAAAGCAACTAAAAACTTCATAATCAAAATCCTTACCCTATGACATAACTGAAACAGTATTTCTTGGAGTTATATTCTGGCACCAAATAATAATTAAGGAGAATAAACAAATGCTAGTAAGAGCCCTGGATGTCATTAGCAACAGAAAGGGCTATTTGTAATACTGTCTCAGAGCTTTGCTACTTTAAAGATAACAAGCCATCCAACCTTTTGGGGAAACTCTCAAAAGAGAAGGAGTATTGCATGGAAATAGCAAAAGTGAGCAAAAATAATGCTCCCACTCCTGGCCACTATGGCATGTGAGGGGAGACAAACAATGTTCCAGTCAAGGCAAAAATAAAACAAGCCGAGATAACTTTTTTTTTTTTAAGATTTTATTTATTTATTCATGAGAGAGGCAGAGACGCAGACAGAAGAAGAAGCAGGCTCCATGCAGGGAGCCCAATGTGGGACTCGATCCCAGGACTCCAGGATCACGCCCTGAGCCAAAGGCTCAGCTTAACCGCTGAGCCACCCAGGCGTCCCCAAGATAACATTTTAAATATTGTTGAGGATATTGGGAGAGTCTTGTTACCTTAGCAAATGAATTCCCTGAGACACAGTGAAGAAATTTTGAAAGGCAAGATGAAGTAGAGTGATAAATAAGAGATAAACAAACATACAGGAAAGATGACCGCATCACTGGACGATGCTACTATAGAGTTAAGGAGGGCAGTAATTACCGTAGGGTTTTGTCTAATGAGAATAACAAAAAGTTCAGTGGAATTATCCTATGAAGGCCCGCTCTTTCTTTCTTTCTTTCTTTCTTTCTTTCTTTCTTTCTTTCTTTCTTTCTTTCTTTCTTTTTCTTTTTCTTTTTCAAGGCTCTTTCTACTCACAATCACTTCCCGTTAATTTTTACATCCACTTCATTCCTGATTCTTTTTCCACATTCCACTGAAATTGCTCATGCTAAGTTCACCATTGACTTTGACATTGCCAAATCAGTGAAATTTTTCTTCCAAATGCTCTAACCTTAAGCATGTTTGACCACTCTGACTTTTTCCTTCTTTTCCCAGCACCACACACTCATGCATTTTTTCTTATTTCACTGGCTTCTTTTTCTACCTCTTTTTTTTTTAATCTTCTCCTCTTACCCTAATATAATATTTCCTTCTCTTTCTCTATCATCTACTGAGGTAATACCAGCCAATTTCATGACTTAACACCATTGTTTCATGATGATCTCCAAATTTATATCTCCAGTCTAGACTTTTCCTCTGAGTTTGAGTTACATTTATCCAACAGTTTACTTCACCTACTTGGATGTCTAATAAGCATTTCAAAATTAATGTGACTCTCGAATTCCTTCCTCTTCTATCCTCCTCTATCATCACAATACTGTCAGCAGAATAAACAATTGAAGGAAAAACTACTAAGTTTAAAGATTATAATACTGTGTTTCTTCTTCTACTTTAAAATTCCTATTTCCAGCAGTGCCTTTCCAGTTCCACATGGTCTGCTAACAAAAATGTAACTATTACTGTTGCTTGATATCTTTTTAGTCATTATCTTTCTCTTTCCCTTTCCCGCCTCTGTTTCACAGTAAAGATCTATGAAATCAGTGACTTTGTTATTTTTGCCATATGTTGCCATGAGAAAATAAATTATCAATAGGTTTTTGCTCCAATACTCTTATTATTTATCAAATGTGGGAAGTTTAATTTTTTTAATTAATTTATTTTTTATTGGAGTTCAATTTGCCAACATATAGCATAACATCCAGTGCTCATCCCACCAAGTGCCCCCCTCAGTGCCCATCACCCAGTCACCCAAACCCCTGCTTACCTCCCCTTCCACTACCCCTTGTTCATTTCCCAGAGTTACATGTCTGTCATGCTTTGTCAACCTCACTGATATTTTCACTCATTTTCTCTCCTTTCCTCTTTATTCTCTTTCACTATTTTTTATATTCCCCAAATGAATGAGACCATATAATGTTTCTCCTTTTCTGATTGACTTATTTCACTCAGCACAATACCCTCCAGGTCCCTCCACGTCGAAGCAAAAGGTGGATATTTGTCGTTTCTAATGGCTGAGTAATATTCCATTGTATACATAAACCACATCTTCTTTATCCATTCATCTTTCGATGGACACTGAGGCTCCTTCCACAGTTTGGCTATTGTGGCCATTGCTGCTAGAAACATCGGGGTGCAGGTGTTCCAGCATTTCACTGCATCTGTATCTTTGGGGTAAATGCCCAGCAGTACAATTGCTGGGTCTAGGGCAGATCTATTTTTAACTCTTTGAGGAACCTCCACAGTTTTCCAGAGTGGCTGCACCAGCTCACATTCCCACCAACAGTGCAAGAGGGTTCTCCTTTCTCCACATCCTCCCCAATATTTGTGGTTTCCTGCCTTGTTAATTTTCATCATTCTCACTGGTGTGAGGTGGTATCTCATTGTGATTTTGATTTGTATTTCCTTGATGGCCAGTGATGCAGAGCATTTTCTCATGTGATTGTTGGCCATGTCTGTGTCTTCCTCTGTGAGATTTCTGTTTATATCTTTTACGTATTTCATGACTTGATTGTTTGTTTCTTTGCTGTTGAGCTTAATAAGTTTAATAAGTTGGATACTAGCCCTTTATCTGATAGGTCATTTGCAAATATCTTCTCCCATTCTGTAGGTTGTCTTTGAGTTTTGTTGACTGTTTCTTTTGCTGTGCAGAAGCTTCTTATCTTGATGAAGTCCCAATAATTCATTTTTGCCTTTGTTTCTTTTGCCTTCATGGATGTATCTTGGAAGAAGCGGCTATGGCCAAGTTCAAAAAGGGTGTTGCCTGTGTTCTCCTCTAGGATTTTGATGGAATCTTGTCTCACATTAAGATCTTTCATCCATTTTGAGTTTATCTTTTTTTTTTAATATTTGATGCTCTTTATTACGAATTTCATATAGTCAGTTGATTCTCACAGAATACTTTTGTTGCCTTTTTATCGTTAATACAGCTTTATTTATTTTTAATAAAATAATTTTTTGTTGGTGTTCAATTTACCAACATACAGAATAACACCCAGTGCTCATCCTTTCAAGTGTCCCCTTGAGTGCCCGTCACCCACTCACCCCCACCCCCCGCCCTCCTCCCCTTCCACCACCCCTACTTCGTTTCCCAGAGTTAGGAGTCTTCATATTCTGTCTCCCTTTCTGATATTTCCCACACATCTCTTCTCCCTTCCTTTATATTCCCTTTCACTATTATTTATATTCCCCAAATGAATGAGAACATACACTGTTTGTCCTTCACTGATTGACTTACTTCACTCAGCATAATACCCTCCAGTTCCATCCACGTTGAGGCAAATGGTGGGTATTTGTCGTTTCTAATGGCTGAGTAATTGTATGCATAAACCACATCTTCTTTATCCATTCATCTTTCGATGGACACCGAGGCTCCTTCCACAGTTTGGGTATTGTGGACATCGCTGCTAGAAAAATCAGGGTGCAGGTGTCCCGGCGTTTCATTGCATCTGAATCTTTGGGGTAAATCCCCAACAGTGCAATTGCTGGGTCGTAGGGCAGGTCTATTTTTAACTCTTTGAGGAACCTCCACGCAGTTTTCCAGAGTGGCTTCATCAGTTCACATTCCCACCAACAGTGTAAGAAGGTTCCCTTTTCTCCGCATCCTCTCCAACATTTGTGGTTTCCTGCCTTGTTAATGTTCCCCATTCTTACTGGTGTGAGGTGGGATCTCATTGTGGTTTTGATTTATATTTCCCTGATGGCAAGTGATGCAGAGCATTTTCTCATGTGCATGTTGGCCATGTCTACCTCTTCCTCTGTGAGATTTCTCTTCATGTCTTATGCCCATTTCATGATTGGATTGTTTGTTTCTTTGGTGTTGTGTTTAATAAGTTCTTTATAGATCTTGGAAACTAGCCCTTTATCTGATATGTCCTTTGCAAATGTCTTCTCCCATTCTGTAGGTTGTCTTTGAGTTTTGTTGACTGTATCCTTTGCTGTGCAAAAGCTTCTTATCTTGATGAAGTCCCAATAGTTCATTTTTGCTTTTGTTTCTTTTGCCTTCGTGGATGTATCTTGCAAGAAGTTACTGTGGCCAAGTTCTAAAAGGGTGTTGCCTGTGTTCTCCTCTAGGATTTTGATGGAATCTTGTCTCACATTTAGATCTTTCATCCATTTTGAGTTTATCTTTGTGTATAGTGCAAGAGAGTGGTCTAGTTTCATTCTTCTGCATGTGGATGTCCAACTTTCCAAGCACCATTTATTGAAGAGTTTGTCTTTCTTCCAATGGATAGTCTTTCCTCCTTTATCGAATATTAGTTGACCATAAAGTTCAGGGTCCACTTCTGGGTTCTCTATTCTGTTCCATTGATCTATGTGTCTGTTTTTGTGCCAGTACCACACTGTCTTGATGACCACAGCTTTGTAGTCCAACCTGAAATCAGGCATTGTGATGCCCCCAGATATGGTTTTCTTTTTTAAAATTCCCCTGGCTATTCAGGGTCTTTCTGATTCCACACAAATTTTAAAATAATTTGTTCTAACTCTCTGAAGAAAGTCCATGGTATTTTGATAGGGATTGCATTAAACGTGTAATTGCCTGGGTAACATTGACATTTTCACAAGATTAATTCTGCCAATCCATGAGCATGGATAATTTTTCCATCTCTTTGTGTCTTCCTCAATTTCTTTCACAAGTGTTCTGTAGTTTTTAGGGTATAGATCCTTTACCTCTTTGGTTAGGTTTATTCCTAGGTATCTTATGCTTTTGGAAGCAATTGTAAGTGGGATTGACTCCTTAATTTCTCTTTCTTCAGTCTCATTGTTAGTGTATAGAAATGCCATTGATTTCTGGGCATTGATTTTGTATCCTGCCATGCTACTAAATTGCTGTAGGAGTTCTAGCAATCTTGGGGTGGAGTCTTTTGGGTTTTCTATGTAGAGTATCATGTCATCGGCGAGGAGGGAGAGTTTGACTTCTTCTTCGCCAATTTGAATGCCTTTAATGTCTTTGTGTTGTCTGATTGCTGAGGCTAGGACTTCAGTACTATGTTGAATAGCAGTGGTGAGAGTGGACATCCCTGTCTTGTTCCTGATCTTAGCGGAAAGGCTCCCAGTGCTTCCCCATTGAGAATGATATTTGCTGTGGGCTTTTCATAGATGTCTTTTAAGATGTCGAGGAAAGTTCCCTCTATCCCTACACTCTGAAGAGTTTTGATCAGGAATGGATGCTGTATTTTGTCAAATGCTTTCTCTGCATCTAATGAGAGGATCATATGGTTCTTGTTTTTTCTCTTGCTGATATGATGAATCACATTGATTGTTTTACGAGTGTTGAACCAGCCTTGTGTCCCGGGAATAAATCCTACTTGGTCATGGTGAATAATTTTCTTAATGTGCTGTTGGATCCTATTGGCTAGTATCTTGTTGAGAATTTTTGCATGCATGTTCATCAGGCATATTGGTCTGTAATTCTCCTTTTTTTGGGGTCTTTGTCTGGTTTTGGAATTAAGGTGATGCTGACCTCATAGAACGAATTTGGAAGTACTCCATCTCTTTCTATCTTTCCAAACAGCTTTAGTAGAATAGGTATGGTTTCTTCTTTAAACGTTTGATAGAATTCCCCTGGGAAGCCATCTGGCCCTGGACTCTTGTGTCTTGGGAGGTTTTTGATGACTGTTTCAATTTCCTCCCTGATTATTGGCCTGTTCAGGTTTTCTATTTCTTCCTGTTCCAGTTTTGGTAGTTTGCGGCTTTCCAGGAATGTGTCCATTTCTTCTAGATTGCCTAATTTATTGGCGTATAGCTGTTCATAATATGTTTTTAAAATCGTTTGTATTTCCTTGGTGTTGGTAGTGATCTCTCCTTTCTCATTCCTGAGTTTATTAATTTGAGTCTCCTCACTCTTCTTTTTAATAAGGTTGGCTAATGGTTTATCTATCTTATTAATTCTTTCAAAGAACCAACTCCTGGTTCTGTTGATCTGTTCCACAGTTCTTCTCATCTCGATTTCGTTGAGTTCTGCTCGAATTTTAATTAACTCTCTTCTTCTGCTGGGTGTGGGGTTCATCTGCTATTTTTTCTCTACCTCCTTTATGTGTAAGGTTAGCTTTTGTATTTGAGTTCTTTCCAGTTTTTGAATGGATTCTTGTATTGCGATGTATTTCCCCCTTAGGACTGCTTTTCCTGTATCCCAAAGATTTTGAACGGTTGTATCTTCATTCACATTAGTTTCCATGAATCTTTTTAATTCTTTCTTAATTTCCTGGTTGACCCTTTCATCTTTTAGCAGGATGGTCCTTAACCTCCACGTGTTTCAGGTCCTTCCAAACTTCTTGTTGTGATTTAGTTCTAATTTCAAGGCATTATGGTCTGAGAATACACAGGGGAGGATCCCAATCTTTTGGTATTGGTTCAGACCCTATTTGTGACCCAGTATGTGGTCTATTGTGGAGAAAGTTCCATGTGCCCTGGAGAAGAATGTGTATTCAGTTGAGTTTGGATGTAAAGTTCTGTAGATATCTGTGAAATCCATCTGGTCCAGTGTCTCATTTAAAGCTCTCGTTTCTTTGAAGATGTGGTGTTTAGAGGACCTATTGAGTGTACAAACCTCTAGATTGAAGTCACCAAGTTTAAGCGTATTATTATCTAAGTACGTCTTAACTTTTGTTATTAATTGATTTAAATATTTGGCAGCTCCCACATTCGGGGCATATATATTGAGGGTTGTTAAGTCCTCTTGTTTGATAGATCCTTTAAGTATGAGATAGTGTCCCTCTTCATCTTTCACTACAGTCTTCGGGGTAAATTTTAGTTTATATGATATAAGGATGGCTACCCCTGCTTTCTTTTGAGGACCATTTGAATGGTAAATTGTTCTCCAACCTTTTATTTTCAGGCTGTAGGTGTCCTCCTGTCTAAAATGAGTCTCTTGTAGACAGCAAATAGATGGGTCCTGCTTTTTTATCCAGTCTGACACTCTGCCCCTTTTGATGGGGTCTTTAAGCCCGTTCACGTTCAGAGTTACTATTGAGAGATATGAGTTTAGTGTCATCATGATATCTATTCAGTTCTTGTTTTTGTGGATTGTTCCACTGAACTTCTTCTTAAAGGGGAATTTTAAGAGTCCCCCTTAAAATTTCTTGCAGAGCTGGTTTGGAGGTCACATATTCTTTCAGTTCCTGCCTGTCTTGGAAGCTCTTTATTTCTCCTTCCATTCTGAATGAGAGCCTGGCTGGATAAAGTATTCTTGGCTGCATGTTCTTCTCATTTAGGACCCTGAATATATCCTGTGTGCCCTTTCTGGCCTGCCAGGTCTCTGTGGAGAGGTCTGCTGTTACCCTAATACTCCTCCCCATAAAATTCAGGGATTTCTTGTCTCTTGCTGCTTTAAGGATCTTCTCTTTATCTTTGGAATTTGCAAACTTAACTATTAAATGTTGAGGTGTTGAATGGTTTTTATTGATTTTAGGTGGGGGGCGGGGGAATCTCTCTATTTCCTGGATCTGAATGCCTGCTTCCTTTCCCAGATTAGGAAAGTTTTCAGCTATGATTTGTTCAAATACATATTCTGGCCCTCTGTTACTTTCAGCGCCCTCGGGAACCCCAATTAAACGTAGGTTTTTCTTCCTTAGGCTGTCATTTATTTCCCTTAATCTATCCTCATGGTCTTTTAATTGTTTGTCTCTTTTTTCCTCAGTTTCCCTGTTTGCCATCAACTTGTATTCTATGTCACTCACTCGTTCTTCCACCTCGTTAACCGTCGTCTTTAGGACTTGTAGTTTGGATTGCATCTCATTCAATTTTTTTTTTATTCAATTGATTTTTAATCTCTGCCTGATTAGATCTAAATTCTGCAGTCATGAAGTCTCTTAACTCCTTTATGCATTTTTCTAGAGCCACCAGTAGCTCTATAATAGTGCTTCTGAATTGGCTTTCTGACATTGAATTGTAATCCAAATTTTGTAACTCTGTGGGAGAGAGGACTGTTTCTGATTCTTTCTTTTGAGGTGAGGTTTTCCTTCTAGTCATTTTGCTCAGTGCAGAGTGGCCAAAAGCGAGTTGTATTGGGAAAAGAAGAAAAGGAGAGGAGAGAAAGAAGGAAAGAAAAGAGAAAAATAAAAAAGAAAAAAGAGTAGAAAAAGAAAGAAAGGGAAAAAAAGGTGGGGGAAGCAAACAGAAATCAAAAAAAAAAAAAAAAAACCCACGGAGGAGTATCTTCTGATTTTGTATACTTTAAGTCCCTTGACTTCCCCTGGAACTTATCCCTCTAGCTGGTCTTCTGGGGGTGGGGCCTATTGTGCTGATTTTCAGGTGTTAGCACTTGGGGGAGCTGCTCTGCCCCCTGCCTGGTGCAGGGCTCAGTGAGTAACATTTATCCTGTTTATCCGGTGAGGCCACTGTGAGGCTCAGTGGGGGGGTTGTTTACCCTGTGAGCCCCCAGGAGGAAGAACCACAGTGGCGGAGGCCAGCTCTGGAGACCTGGATTCAGCTCCTGCAGTAACTACAGAGGTCTCAGCCTGCAGGGGCCTGGATGCTCCGGGGCTGGGGCCGCTGATCGGCTCAGCTTGGGACAGGAGCGTCCTTGCTGCCCTGGGCCCTCCTGGCTTCTGCCTGTCCCGGTGGGAGGCTGGATCCTGGGCTGTGTCCCCAACGCCCTGTGCTCACGGTCCTGCGCTGTTGGATTCGTGCTCCCGGCCGGTCAGCCCCCTCCGTGTGGAGCCTCCGCCCGAGCCCCTCAGAGCTGCTCCCGGTCCCGCCGTGGGTGCTGCAGCCCTTAGGGAGCTCGGTGCACTTTCCTGGGGGCGCAGGTGTCTGTTAGTGTCCCAGGGAGCCTGAGGGCATCCCCGCCCTCCTGGGGTCCTGCTCTAACTCCCTGCGGGGGCCTTTTCTCCCGGGAAGGTCGGTGCAGCTCCTGCTTCTACGGGACGGGGCTCTCCTGTCCTGGGGGCACTCGTGGGACCCTTAGCCCAGGTCCTCGCGCAGCCCCTCCCCCTTGGATGCCTTTTGTTTATTTCTTTTTTCTCGTCTTCCTACATTGACAGAAGCATGAACTCTTCTCACTGTAGCATTCCAGCTGTTCTCTCTTTAAATCTCAGGCCGAATTCGTAGATTTTCAGGATTATTTGAAGGTTATCTAGGTAATTTGGTGGGGACAGGTGACTTGGGGACCCTACTCTTCCACCATCTTCGCATGGAATATTTTTCCATCTGTTTGTGTCTTCGTCAATTTCTTTCGTAAGTGTTCTGTAGTTTTCAGAGTATAGACCCTTTACCTCTTTGGTTAGATTTATTCCTAAATAGCTTATGGTTTTTGGTGCAATTGTAAATGAAATCAATTCCTTGATTTCTCTTTCTTCTGCCTCATTGTCAGTGTACAGTAATGCAACTGACTTCTGGGCATTGATTTTATATCCTGCCAACTTTGCTGAATTCCTGTATGAGTTCTAGCTATTTTTGTATGGAGTCTTTTCAGTTTTCTATAAAGAGTATCATGTCATCTGCAAAGAGTGAAAGCTTGACTTCTTTGCCATTTGGATGTCTTTTATTTCTTTTTGTTGTCTGATTGCTGAGGCTAGGCTACTCAATATTATGTGGACAACAGTGGTCAGAGTGGACATCCCTGTCATTTTCCTGACCTTAGAGGAAAAGCTCTCCATTTTTCCCCGTTAAGGATGATATTGGCTCTGAGTTTTTTGTATATGGCTTTTATGACATTGAGGTATGTTCCCTCTATCCCTGCACTGAAGAGAGTTCTTGCGCTTTCTTTTATTAATGTAGTGTATCACATTGATTGATTAGCAAATGTTGAACCACCCCAGCAGCCAGGGAATAAATCCCACTTGGTCAGCAGGTCATTAAGCCTTTTAATGTACTGTTGGACTCTAGTAACTTCTAGTATCTTGGTGAGAATTTTGGCATCCATGTTTATCAAGGATACTGGTCTGTAATTCTTTTTGGTGGGGTCTTTGTCTGCTTTGGGGATCAATGTCATACTGGCCTCATAGAATGAGTTTGGAAGTTTTCCTTCTATTTTTATTTTTTGAATAGCTTCAGAAGAAAAGGTATTAATTCTTCTTTAAATGTTTGGTAGAATTGCACTGGGATGCCATCTGGCCCTGGACTCTGTTGAGAGATTTCTGATAAATAGTTTTAAGAAAAGCCAAAAGTGCTTGCTTCTTGAGAGGGGAATCAGATAGTGAGAGTTGAGTAAAACTGTGTCCAGAAACTAAAGTGTTTTCTTAGACACAGCTGACTAGAGATATTGGACTGAAAGATTAGGAGAAATTGTACACTACCAAGAAGAGGGACAAATGAAAACAAATATGGAAGAGAAGGTGAGACAAAGAGGATAAAATGTGAAGCTTTTTTTTTTTAAGATTTTATTTTTAAGGAATTTCTACACTCAACATGGGGCTCAAACTTATAATGCTGAAGTCAAGAGTCTCATGCTCTACCAAATGAGCCAGCCAGGCATCCCTAAACTGTGAGGTTTTAAAAAATCTCTGACTAGAGTTCCAGAAAAGAGGCAAAGAGAATGATGAAAAAAGCAATATGTAGAGATAATACCTCAAGATGTTGCATTTGTAGAGAAGTATAGTGCACCATTAGATTCAGGATGTACAACTCATCCAAAGCAGGATAATTTTTTAAAAGATTTTATTATTTATTCATGAGAGACACACGGAGAGAGGTAGAGGCATACGCAGAGGGAGAAGCAGGCTCCATGCAGGAAGCCCGACAGGGACTCAGTCCCAGGAGAAAGAAAGGTAGCATATATAGAAAACAAAAAATAAGATAATATTAATAAATTAAAATATATTACTAATGACAGCCAATCTAAACTACCTTTCTGGGTAAAAGTAAAAGACTTCCGGATTTGAAAAAAAATTAAGCTACGTGCTTTTTAAAAGAAACATTGAAAACATAAGCATACAGTTTGAAAGGAAAAAATATATAAAAGATATGTATGGCAAATAATAAACAAATGAGTTTGTTTATTAATAAAGCTACATTAATGTCAACAAAGTAGACTTCAATGCTAAAACCCTCACTAGGGATGAAGTAGGTCACCATATAATACAAAGCATACATGCAAGTAATAATACAGGACTAAATATATAAACAAACATTGATGGAACTAAACCAAGCAATAATCATAGTAGAGATTACAACACACTTTTCTCAGAAATTAATATACAAAGAACATTTTTCAGAAGCATGTGGCTTCTAATTACAGTCAACAAGCTTGATTTATATGTAAAATACTACTAAACAATTATAGAATATATATGCTTTTCAAGTCCATATGTAATAATTTAAAATTGGCCACATGCTGTGCCTTATGTTCACATAAGGCCTTTTACATGAATATTCATATCGTCATTATTCATAGTAGCTTAAATGTGGAAACAATCCAAATGTCCATTTACAGGTGAAAGGCTAAGCAAGGGATGCCTGGGTGGCCCAGTGGTTGAGTGTCTGCCTTTGGCTCAGGGTGTGATCCCAGATTCTTGGGATCAAGTCTTGCATCAGGCTCCTTGCTGGGAGCCTGCTTCTTCCTCTGACTGAGTCTCTGACTCTCTTTCTGTGTCTTCCATGAATAAATAAATAAAATCTTTAAAAAAAAAAAAGGCTAAGCAAAATGTGGTATATCCATATAATGGAATACAATAAAAAGTGGGACAAACTACTGATACATGTAATAAAGGTACTATGGCCACTGAGCAAAGCCACTTACAAAAGTCTGCATATTGTATGACTAGACTTACATAAAATTTTTAGAAGAGGCAATACTATACAGTCAGAAAACAGATATGAGGTTGCTTGAGGCTGGGAGTAGGAAAAATGACCAATTGCCAATATACAGAAGGGGGATGCCTGGCTGGCTCAGCAGTTAAGTATCTGTCTTCTGCCCAGGGCATGATCCTGGAGTCCTGAGATGGAGTCCCACACCGGGCTCCCTGCATGGAGCCTGCTTCTCTCTTTGCCTATGTCTCTGCCTCTCTCTTTCTGTGTGTCTCTCATGCATAAATAAATAAAATCTTTTAAAAATATATACAGAAGGGAACCTCTGGGCGGGCGGGGTGGGAAGATTTTGAATAGACTACCTCATGTATTATTCTAACATATTCATGACATTTTGGAAAAAGCGTAAGTATGGTGATAGTAAGACCATCACTGTTTGCCAGGGGTTCAGTGGATGGAGGAAGAATGAATAGGTGAAGCACAGGGTACTTTAGAATGGTGAACGTATTATGTATCAAACTGTTATGGTAAATACATGAGATTATGCATTTTTGAAAAGCCACAGAAACTTAAACAACACAGATGAATTAGTTGACTTTATTCTGTTCTGTTGCTTTTTTTGCTTATGCTTACACCCAAACCACACTGTCTTAATGACTGTAACTTAGAATAAGTCTTTAAAACTCATTACATAAACTATTCATTTTTTTTCTTTATTCTTGGTAGTACTCATTGACTTGAAGTCTACTTTACTACTCAAACAGCTAAATGGATTATTTAAAAATGGATTTCCAGTCTATTTCCAACCTCTTCGTGTCCTTATTTTTAAAGGCTGAATGTCAGAATGGCTTATAAGACAAGACCCAACTATAAGCTGTTTTGTTGGATCTCATTTTCAAATCCAATCTGACATTTTCTGCATTTTCAGTGGAATTTTTATTCTATCAATGTTTATGTAGTTATTGATATAGTTATGTCTTTTACCTTGCTAACTGATTTCTACTTGTCCATCTCTTTTTCCTTTGCTCTACATTTCTTTCATAGCTTCTTATGTATTATTTGAACATTTTTTAGTATTTCATTTTATTTATTTCATTGGGCTTTTCATTGTGTATCACTTTTTGGTAGTTACTTGGAGACAATAATATCCATCCTTAATTTATCACAGTGTACCTTGAATTAATAGTATACAACTTCACAAACAATGTAAGAACCTAACATATGCCCTCTTCCCACTGTGCTATTGGTATACATTTTATGTCTATATATTTCAAAATTCATAATGCATTGTTATTGTATTTACCTTGTGTAGGAGAGATTTTTTTCTTTTTCCAAGTTTTTATTTAAATTCCAGTTAATTGTATTTTCTCCCAACAGTAATCTTTTAAAAATTTTAAAATATATTTTATATTTATCCACATATTTACCCTTTCCTGTGCCCTCCATTTTCTTCCTGAAACTCCAGCCTCGCATCAGGGATTATTTCTCTTCATCCTGAAAAAACTTCTTCAATCTATTTTTCACGCATGTCCTCTACTCTGTTAATATAGAATAATCTTATTTTTTGTTTCATTTTTATTTTACTGTGATTGTAGTAGATACTTTCATCAGGTAAAAAGTATATGCTGACTTTCTTTTAGCATTTAAAAGATGTTATTCCATTGTCTCTGGCTTCCATATATTTAGTCAGCCATCTATTATTCTCATCTAAGATTGTTTTTAAGGTTTATCTTGTCTCAGTTTTGAGTAGCTTGCCTATGATGTACCTAGACAAGATGTTCTTTGTATTTATCTTGCCTGGTGTTTACCGAACTTTTTAGTTCTGTGGTCTGAGACTTTAATCAATTGTTAAAATTCTTCAGCTACTCTCTTTTCACTTTTTTTTCCTGCCTCATTCTCCTTCTCATTTCCTGGGACATCAATTACATATATACAAGGCCACCTTATGTTTTCCAAAGATATTTTCTTTTAGTAATTTTATTTATTTATTTTTTAGAGAGAGAGAAAGAGAAAGAATATATGAGCAGGACGGAGGGGCAGAGGAAGAGGGAGAGAGAGAATCTTAAGCCAACTCCATACTCAGTACAGAGCCTGACTCAGAGCTCAATCTCACAACCCTGAGATCACGACCTGAGCCAGAATGAGTCAGATGCTTAACTGACTGAGCCACCCAGGTGCCTCTGCATAGTAATTTTTGAATTACCTTTTCCCTTCTCTGTTTCAGTTTTGATTATTTATATTGACCTGTTGCAATAATTTATTGTTTAATTCAGTCTGGTATTAATCCAATCCAATAAATTTTACTTGTCAAATGTATTTTTTAATGAAGTTTATTTTCTGGGCAGTTTGGAATTCACAGCAAGATTGAGCCTACTTAGTATAATAGGGGGGCTCTTAAGGCTTTTTCAGATTCCAATCCAACAGTCCAGTTTAGCTGTTTTCTCCTCTCCTTCACAATTTTTCTTTGACTATAGTAAGCTCACTATTGCATCTGCCTATGATTCCCAGACTACCCCAAGAGGCAAATGGCCACTGACCTGGGAAAACTAGGAAAGATCTGCTTATCTTTGGAATTTATTTAGACTTATTTAATTCCAGAACTCTGATGACTTAAAGTAAAATACATTTTTTAGCTCATCCATTTATCTCTCACAGCAACAATGGAGTTAATGATCTGTTTGATGTCTTTCATCCTAACCAGAAGTGAAAAACAGTGTTTGATACACTTGACTATTCACTCGTCTTTTTCTTTGGCATCCAGGATGTCGTCATTTTCAAATTTTCCCTTGCCTGAATTTCTTTCTTTTTCCTAATGTTGGATTTCCTCAGGGCTCTCTCCTCTATTCTAACCTTTTTCTAATTCTGTTTTCTCTCTCCGGATGATCTGTCTCTTCCATCTGTTAGTGATCCCCAATCCATTCTTTGTCTAGGCTTGAGGGGACCACATGAGAGCGTTAAGCCTTTTTGAAACATAGAATAGCTTTGGAAATTAGAGACTTCTTAAGAACAAAGAATAAATGACTCTAGTTTCTAAAGAACAGAAAAAAGTAAGATTTGGGGCAGGAGTGTTTATTTAAGGAAAAAAACCCATACTTATTGACAATCTTATGTTTAAATGTTTCACTATAATTTGCAGTCTAAGGAGGAAATTATAAATTTTATACAGATTTTTTCATTACCAATTTACAAATATAATTTGCTTTCAAAGAATCATAGTTTTATAAATAAAGTGAAGTGTCATAGTGGTTAGGCAGCCTTGTAAATAGCTTTCAAAAATCATATTTAAAAATTGCACTTGGTCATGAAACTATATTTATGATGACAACACAAATTATTGTGTTATACTCCAATTTACCAATTTCTTAGGAAAAACAAATATGGATATAAAATACCACTTTTATTAGACCATAAATATGTTTCTTGTTAGACCTGCCATTATGTTTGGACCATGGAAATACACACTAATGCTTAATGTTACAGAAAACGAACTTACACTAATCTTACTGTCATTTGTGGAGCTTAAATCAAACTCTACAATAAAGCTTTCCATTTTAGATAATAGACAGATAATCCTGCTCTTATACAGTTCAGAATAATCAAATATTCAAAATTTTTAAAATTAGGCATAAACACCTTATATGTATTGCACATGAATTATTAAAAACAAACCCCCCCCCAAAAAAAACAAAAAAAAACAACAACAAAAAAAAAAAACCCATATCCACTTCAACTTTTTAAAGAGCTATATTTCATAAGTTTGTACAGTGAAAATATCAAAGCAAGGTCTTCCATAATCTCATATTCAAAGCTATCCAAATAAGCACCAAATCCAAGTAAAAATAATGGCCTTGTTATGAAAACACAGCTTCCTTAGACTCTCCTTCCAAATAGATTCAGGAATTCTGGAACTACCACTCCATAGTAGTTTTGCTTCCCAGCTAGGATATAAAATTAGACTTAAATCTCAATATGGCTTAGATTTAACAAATACTTGTCTTGAATCCTAGAATCTCTGACTTGGAACTTTATAAGCCATGAACACTTATAATCTCGGAAATTTGCAGAATAACAAGTGCACATGTGAAATTTGCTTTAAAATACTTCGGCATTGATAGTATAGTTTTATGTATCTGCTCTTTAGCTTAAGTTATACCCTATATTCAATAATTATCATAATTGAAAATTCACATCCAAGGGATGGTCCCCTGAGCATTATATGAGAAAGTGCACACTTCAGATGTAGCTACTCCAAGAGTTTCAGCTATCTGTATTTCTAATCAATACTAGATTTTTCTAATTAAAATAATGAGCATCAAAAATTGGATTTCATTAGGGAATTAATGCTTCTTTGTTATCATGAATATTAAAAGTGAGCTCTCAGGTAATATTACTGATATTCAAGGTATGTGGGTTTCCTTAGGTTTTAGAGACACACTCACTCTTGCATGAAAGGTATAATAATCTAGGAAGCCCTATTACCTGTATCTTTGGGCACAAAGCTTAAGGCCTGGGTCTTAACTGTACTGAGATCAAGACCCTGGAGTGGAGAACTCTGCTTTTCTGATGCCAGAAATAAATTAACCAAATTCTGACCAGAATATTCTTGCAAATGTTTTAAGTAACTGTTTTATTTAAGATGGTCTTTAGGGCACCTAAAAAGACGCAGGCTGGAACTTTATCAAACTTTCAGAAGAGAATTTTGTTCACCCTTGGTAATCTGTGTTTAATAATTTAGTTTGAGATTTGCATTTATTATAATCTAGTAATTAGCTTGTAGGGAAATAGCTAAACTGCACCGCACCATAAACATCTTGGCAGCTACTAATGTGTTCCAAAGGGACCTTAACAGTTGAATTCTATTTGCATCAGTGTTTATCTGTAAGCTGAGAGCTCTGACACTAAATGTTTCCTAAGACTTATTTTATAAGCTTCTCTGAGAGGCTAGGAATTAATGCATGAAAATACACCAGGAATTAGTGTATTGGACAGGTGTTAGTAACTAAACATCTCATAAGGTGTAAAAATTTTAGCTGTTGGGATGCTTGAGTGGCTCAGCAGTTGAGCATCTGCCTTGGGCTCAGGAGGTGATCCTGGGATCCAGGAATCGAGTCCCACATTGGTCTCCTTGTGGGGAGCCTGCTTCTCCCTCTGCCTCTGTCTCTGCCTCTCTCTGTCTCTCATGAATAGAAAAAATCTTTAAAAAATTAAAATTTTAATTTTTAAAAAAAAATCTTTAAAAAATTTTCAGCAGTTGACAGTGGCAACATATTGAATACAAGTTCAGGGGACTCCATAACCACAATTTTGCACATCAGCTATGATTGGAGGTATCACAGATATAGGAGAGACTAGTGAAAGGAGGAAAGAAGAGCGGCAGACTTCTTCTGCACTAGAGGCTATTGGGAATCTGTGAATGTTCTAAGTTAAGGACAGAATACCTATTAAGAAGCACTTTGCCTTACACAATAAATAATTAATGCTTATTAATAGTTTGATAACTCATTAAAAGAAACCACAAATTGATTCCTTCAAAAGCAAGCATATTTTTCCTCATTCAGCTTTCAAATACCCACAATATGTGCTTAGTCACGTTTGTGACTAGAAGGCCATTAGCACATAGCCTACACTGAGCATTCTGTTCCCTCTCAGAAGGCCTGAACATTTTTCTCCAACTTCCAGGATCACCTGTCTCTACATTGCCATTTTTCTCTGGTCCTCTTCCTTCTTAGGTTGTCTGTGTCTTAAAGAGTATTTGGTGATATTTCAGCTATTGGCATAAGGTTACTGGCAGAAACAAGAGATGGAATAGGGGAAAAGAAGAAAGAACTTGGGATCCCTGGGTGGCTCAGTGGCTTAGTGCCTGCCTTTGGCCCAGGGCTTGATCCTGGAGTTTCAGGATTGATTCCCACATCAGGCTCCCTCCATGGAGCCTGCTTCTCCCTCTGCCTATGTCTCTGCCTCTCTCTCTCTCTCTGTCTATCATGAATAAAGAAATAAAATCTAAAAAAAATAATAATAATACAAGAATTATTTTTTTTAAAGATTTAATTTTTTAAAAAATTTTTTAATTTATTTATTTATGATAGTTACAGAGAGAGAGAGAGGCAGAGACACAGACAGAGGGAGAAGCAGGCTCCATGCACCGGGAGCCCGACGTGGGATTCGATCCCGGGTCTCCAGGATCGCGCCCTGGGCCAAAGGCGGGCGCCAAACCGCTGCGCCACCCAGGGATCCCCATAATACAAGAATTAAATTATAAAAAAGGTACAAGAACAGAACTTTTCTCCAAGTACTAGAACCAAGAAAAATTCCAATTGAGCCTAACATTTAAAGCAATTCCAAAAAGAGATTTTCTGTATCTGTTTTCAGTTGAAAGGAAAAGAAATGAATTCTGATTAACTTATGCTACAGTTAAAAAAAAAGATTTGGAAAATCATACTGCCTCATAGGTAGAGCTCAATAATCAAAATTCAAGAAGAAAAAGAAGGGGACTTAGTAGATGGTGTTGGTAGTCTCTAGAGAGTCACTCTGCCATAAATTACTCTGTTTTAACTGTTTCTGTCTTCATGTATATCCACTAGAGATTCATATTTCTAAGATAAAGAATCACTTTGGCATTGCTAAGATCATTTGCCCACTCATAGCCCATGAGAGTAAAGCACATTTTCAATAGGATACAACAGTACATTAAGAAGATTATTCACCATGATCAAGTAGGATTTAACCCCAGGATGCAAGGCTGGTTCAACACTTGTAAAACAATCAATGTGATTCATCATATCAGCAAGAGAAAAAACAAGAACCATATGATCCTTTCAATAGATGCAGAGAAAGCATTTGACAAAATACAGCATCCATTCCTGATCAAACCTCTTCAGAGTGTAGGGATAGAGGGAACATTCCTCAACATCTTAAAAGCCATCTACGAAAAGCCCACAGCAAATATCATTCTCAATGGGGCAGCACTGGGAGCCTTTCCCCTAAGATCAAAACCAGACAGGGATGTCCACTCTCACCACTGCTATTCAACATAGTACTGGAAGTCCTAGCCTCAGCAATCAGACAACAAAAAGACATAAAAGGCATTCAAATTGGCAAAGAAGAAGTCATAACTCTCCCTCTTCGCCAATGACATGATACTCTACATAGAAAACCCAAAAGACTCCCCGCCCCATACAGCAATTTGGCAGTGTGGCAGGATACAAAATCAATGCCCAGAAGTCAGCGGCATTTCTATACACTAATAATGAGACTGAAGAAAGAGAAATTAAGGAGTCAATCTCATTTAAAATTTCACCCAAAAGTATAAGATACCTAGGAATAAACCTAACCAAAGAGGTAAAGGATCTATACCCTAAAAACTATAGAACACTTCTGAAAGAAATTGAGGAAGACACAAAGAGATAGAAAAATATTCCATGCTCATGGATTGGCAGAATTAATATTGTGAAAATGTCAATGTTACCCAGGGCAATTTACACATTTAATGCAATCCTTATCAAAATACCATGGACTTTCTTCAAAGAGTTGAAACAAATTATTTTAAAATTTGTGTGGAATCAGAAAAGACCCTGAATAGCCAGGGGAATTTTAAAAAAGAAAACCTTAGCTGGGGGCATCACAATGCCAGATTTCAGGTTGTACTACAAAGCTGTGGTCATCAAGACAGTGTAGTACTGGCACAAAAACAGACACATAGATCAATGGAAAAGAGTAGAGAACCCAGAAGTGGACTCTCAACTTTCCGGTGAACTAATATTCGACAAAGCAGGAAAGACTATCCACTGGAAAAAAGACAGTCTCTTCAATAAATGGTGCTGGGAAAATTGGACATCCACATGCAGAAGAATGAGACTAGACCACTCTCTTGCACCATACACAAAGATAAACTCAAAATGGATGAAAGATCTAAATGTGAGACAAGATTCCATCAAAATCCTAGAGGATATCACAGGCAACACCCTTTTTGAACTTGGCCACAGTAACTTCTTGCAAGATACATCCACGAAGGCAAAAGAAACAAAAGCAAAAATGAACTATTGGGACTTCATCAAGATAAGAAGCTTTTGCACAGCAAAGGATACAGTCAACAAAACTCAAAGACAACCTACAGAATGGGAGAAGAGATTTACAAATGACCTATCAGATAAAGGGCTAGTTTCCAAGATCTATAAAGAACTCATTAAACTCAACACCAAAGAAACAAACAATCCAATCATGAAATGGGCAAAAGACATGAAGAGAAATCTCACAGAGGAAGACACAGACATGGCCAACATGCACAGGAGGAAATGCTCCGCATCACTTGCCATCAGCAAAATACAAATCAAAACCACAATGAGATACCACCTCACACCAGTGAGAATGGGGAAAATTAACAAGGCAGGAAACCACAAATGTTGGAGAGGATGAGGAGAAAAGGGAACCCTCTTACACTGTTGGTGGGAATGTGAACTGGTGCAGCCACTCTGGAAAACTGCGTGGAGGTTCCTCAAAGAGTTAAAAATAGACCTGCCCTACGACCCAGCTATTGCACTGTTGGGGATTTACCCCAAAGATACAGATGCAATGAAACGCTGGGACACCTGCACCCCAATGTTTCTAGCAGCAATGTCCACAATAGCCAAATTGTGGAAGGAGCCTCGGTGTCCATTGAAAGATGAATGGAAAAAAGAAAAAAGAAAGAAAGAAAGATGAATGGATATAGAAGATGTGGTTTATGTATACAATGGAATATTACTCAGCCATTAGAAACGACAAATACCCACCATTTGCTTTGACGTGGATGGAACTGGAGGGTATTATGCTGAGTGAAATAAGTCAATCGGAGAAGGACAAACATTATATTGTCTCATTCATTTGGGGAATATAAAAAATAGTGAAAGGGAATAAAGGGGAAAGGAGAAAAAATAAGTGGAAAATATCAGAAAGGGAGACGGAACATGGAAGACTCCTAACACTGGGAAACCCACTAGGGGTGGTGGAAGGGGAGGTGGGCAGGGGTTGGGGGTGATTGGGTGGCAGGCACTGAGCTGGGCACTTGACGGGATGAGCACTGGGTGTTGTTCTGTATGTTGACAAATTGAACACCAATAAAAAATAAATTTATTAAAAAAAATAGAGTAAGGCACATTTTGTATGGGGCAGACCAAAAAATAGCTACTACACACTGAAGCAGAAAATAAACATTCCTATACATAAATAAACATAACTGTGCAATAAAAAATTATGACTTTATAGTCACACCGTCTAGTCAATCATATAAGATATTTGATTAAAGAAAAAGAAGTGCTTTGATGACATTTTCAAGTCCTCCTACATTTGAAGTTATAAGATGGAGAGACGACTGGTCAAGGGTCCCCGCCAGCTGAGCGTCCCCGCTGCGCCTCGCGCCAAGGTTTCAACAGATCTCAGCAAGATGTCGTCTCAAATGGAACATGCCATGGAAACCATGATGTTCATGTTTCACAAATTTGCTGGGGAGAAAGGATACTTGACAAAGGAAGACCTGAGGGTACTCGTGGAAAAGGAATTCCCAGGATTTTTGGAAAATCAAAAAGACCCTCTAGCCGTGGACAAAATAATGAAGGACCTCGACCAGTGCCGAGATAGCAAAGTGGGCTTCCAGATCTTCTTTTCCCTACTTGCTGGGCTCACCATCCCATGCAATGACTATTTTGTAATACACATGAAGCAGAAGGGCAAGAAATAGGCACCATTGAGCAACACTCCGCCTGGAGTGAGGTGTCCCGAAGGGTCTCAAGGAATCTGTCCCACAGCTTTCCCCTGTATAAAGGATTCCATGAGCAGATCAGGACCCTCAGAAAATGTACAAATAAAATCCAACCCCCATTTGAGAAGCAGAGAAAGAAAAGTCAGTAAAAGAAAGCCAGATAAGCTTTTGATTTTTATATTGTTTGTTGCATCCTCTTACCCTCAATAAACAAATTCCTTTTTTAATTCCAAAAAAAAAAAAAAAGAAGAAGAAGAAGAAGATGGAGCGACTTTCGCCATTATGAGTTCAGGGATAAAACTTACTGTGCATGCTTTCTGAATCTCAAAGGATCAAGTCAAGTCTTTACGTTTATTTTCAAACACCTGAAAAGGAGCAAAGGAATGGAAAAGTCATTGTAACTAAGAGTTTCTCATGCATTTTAAGAGCAGATATTGAGTTTTACAATCTCTACTGAGGAAGCTGCCATAATGTTGATGAAACAGCAGCTCAGGAAAACAGATTTAATTCTGCAAATACTCATGGAATATTGCTAGTTTGTTGATGGCACCAAGAGAAACACAAATAAGCAAAATCTCTCTGGGGAACTTAAAACATAATGGGAAATATAAACTAAATTCTCAAATAACCATAAAGAGTATGGATTATAAAAAAAAAAGGACAGATTACAAGTAATTAAGAAAGTCCAGATATGATGTGAAATGTGGAATTCAACAGGAGAAAAAAAATCAATATTTTCTTATTTCTTACACTTTTTTTAAGAGCTTATTTTTTATTTGACAGAGAGAGCATAAGCAGGGGGAATAGCAGGCAGAGGGGGGAGCAGGCTCCCCGCTGAGGCGGCAGCTGGACACGGGGCTTGTGGGACTGGATCTCAGGACCCTGGGATCATGACCTGAGTGGAAAGCAGAAACCACCAACTGAGCCACCCAGGCACCCCTTATTTCTTACTCTTTTATAGAGACTTTACATTCATCACCTCATTAAATCCTCAACACTATCCTTTGGAGTAGATATTTTTGTCCAAATACACAGACGAACTAAAGCACACAATTAAGCAATTTACCCAATGTTACCCACTTAACAAGTAGCCTCATTCAGCCTCATTATACAACTCTTCACCCCTTCTTGGAGTTGTGCTTTGAAACATATTATAGTGGAAAGACTATGTTTTTAAATACAAGCTCAACAAAAACAACCTTGTCTTTTAATGGTTACGTTTGCTATAAAGAGATTTACAAAGAGAAAGAACTGTAAACTAGATATGTTTCAGTCTTTCATTAAAAGAAACCAAATTGGAGGAACTGTTAGAGCTGGTTGAGTAAAAAAGCACCTACTTACTATTACTTTGACTCAAAGCCCAGTTAAAACAAAGGAACACATTTTTTTTTAAATAAGGGAGGGATTTCTGATTCTAGTACAGAGTTAATACCATGCTAGACACCTCCCCCCCCCAGAAAATAACTGTAAAATCCAGACATAATACAGAAAGCAATTACTCGAAGGCACTAGAGTATAAGCAGTGGACAGACCCTTGCAGTGTGTAAACATCTATAAGGGAAGAGAGGAGCTATACCAAGAAAATTTCTGTTTCCATGGCTTTTAGCAAGAGGCTAAGGAGTGTTGTCATGTCACACACAGGATAGGTGTCAGTGTGAAGATTACAATTTTTCTGCGGAAGAGAACAAGAAACCTAAAATCATATCTACCATCAATGCTGAAGAAAGTGGGGGAAACCCCTGAAGGGAAAGAGCCATTTGGAGATTGAATCCTAAATGCTGTCTACCCATATTTCTTTTTTACTGGCCCCTGAAACATGCATGTGTGGCACAGAATCAACGGAGATTAGCAAAAGCAGAAAAAACGAAAAGAAAAGAAAGAACAAGAACTGACACTACAGTTTCCATCAAAGAAACAGAGTGCACATGTCAATTTCAGCCAAGATAATAGCCTGATAAAACAAAAAACAACTCACTGGAGAAAAATAACAGAATCCAAAATCCCCACAATTTAGTAGTCATAAGTATCTGAAACCCAATTGAAAATTGCTTAATATACCAAAAAAATTAAAATCCGCACATAAAGTGGAAGATGTTTCAACAACAACAAAAAATTAAACAAGATCAATCTTGAGATGAAATAGATATTGAAACTAGCAGGGAAACTTCTGGAACTATTCTGAATGAAATAAAACAAAATATGCTCACAATGAATAAAATAATAAGAAAGCTCAGCAAAGACGTAAGTTAAAACTAACAAAACGAAAACTATTTTTTTTAAATTTTTATTTATTTATGATAATCACACACAGAGAGAGAGAGAGAGAGGCAGAGACATAGGCAGAGGGAGAAGCAGGCTCCATGCACCGGGAGCCCGATGTGGGATTCATCCCGGGTCTCCAGGATCTCGCCCTGGGCCACAGGCAGGCGCTAAACCGCTGCGCCACCCAGGGATCCCCAAAACGAAAACTTTAGAACTGAAATATACAATTGTTGAACTAAAAATTTCACTGGATGAACTTAATAACCTAAGCCTAGAAGAGATAACAGAGGAACAAGTAAATAAAATTGAATAAAGATCAGTAGTAATTATCAAATATGTAAAAATATCAAATTGTGAAAACAGAACAAAAACTCACAGACCTGCTAAATAGCAAACGATTTAAAATATAGATAAAGGGGGGCAGCCTGGGTGGCTCAGTGGTTTAGTGCTGCCTTCGGCCCAGGGTGTGATCCTGGAGACCCGAGATGAAGTCCCACATCAGGCTCCCTGCAATGAGCCTGCTTCTCCCTCTGCCCGTGTCTCTGCCTTTCTCCTCTCTTTGTCTCTCATGAATAAATAAATAAAACATTTAAAAAATATAGGTAGATAGATAGATAATAGATAGATAGATAATGGGCATCCCAGAAGTAGAAGAGAGAATGGAACAGAAAAATTATTTGCATAAGGGCTAAAAATATCACAAATTTGAAGAAACAAAGAAACTTACAGATACTGATGCTGAATGAACATCAAACACAGGAAACACAAGGACACTCTTGCTCATCCTTTTTATACCTATCTAACATTATTTTATCATTGTCAAATCTTTAAAAGATAGATAATATTAGTAGCTTCATTTTTTAGATTAGAAAAGTGATACACATACCAGAAACAAAAAATGTTAGAATACATATACAAGGTCTTCAAGATGATAAATGATCAAAGACTTATCATAGCAGTCTGACTCTGGAGGCCCTGCTTTTATTTATTTATGTGTTTGTTTTTTAATTTTAAATATTTTATTTATTTATTCATGAGAGACAGAGAGAGAGAGAGAGAGAGAGGCAGAGACACAGGCAGAGGGAGAAGCAGGCTCCATGCAGGGAGCCGAACATGGGACTCGATCCGGGTCTCCAGGATCACACCCTGGGCTGCAGGCGGCGCTAAACCGCTGAGCCACCCGGGCATCCAGCCCTGCTTTTTTTTTTATGATAGTCACACGGAGAGAGAGAGAGAGAGAGAGGCAGAGACACAGGCAGAGGGAGAAGCAGGCTCCATGCACCGGGAGCCCGACATGGGATTCGATCCCGGGTCTCCAGGATCGCGCCCTGGGCCAAAGGCAGGCACTAAACCGCTGCGCCACCCAGGGATCCCCAGTCCTGCTTTTAATATGTAGCCTTGCACATAACACTGATCTCTTATCCCTGAACTCTTGAAAAGAAAACTAAAAATATGGAACAAAAAAATATGTATTAACATAATAAAATAAATGGAGACATTATGGCCAAGGAAAAACTGATAATGATTACTAATGACCCATGTCTCGTGAAGTTAATTTCACATACACACACACACACACACACACACACAAAGGGAAACAAACAGAAAAAGCCATTCATAAGCAAGTTAGAAAATATTAGATTGGCCTTAAACTATTGTACAGCTGGGAGCAGAATACATCTATTTTAAATAAAGCCTACTTGAAATCCAGCCAACTAAGTACAATTCAAACCTTAAGTACTCAGAAGAGAAAATTCCATATGAAAAAGCCCTGTTCATAAGCTCTGAAATTTTTATACTTCCATCAAAATGGTTAAGACTAAAAAATTAGATATTATGGTCACAAAATTAAATATAAGATTATAAATCTTAGTGATGTTACTATCAAATACTAATATCAAATTAGTAATAAATACTTGGAAGCAGATGAGAAAGTGGGAATTAGTGTAGGTGTATGAATCAATTATTTCTATGTAACAGATTACCTCAAAATTAAGCTGCTGAAAGTAACACACATTTATTATCTCACATAGGTTCAGCTTGTCACATAAGACAGCCCTATTCAGTGTGGGAGAGAATGGCACAGGGGTGTGAATACCAGGAGGAGAGGTGTCAGAGGCCATCTCAGCAGTTGGCAACACCATGTGTTCACTTCCCCATCTTTTACGATAGGGAATTTATTAATACTGTCCAAAGTTGAAACATGAGATTACATAACAACTCCAAGCTTTCCAAAGTTTCTAAATAGCATGAAACTATTAAAGAGATTTATTTTCAAGTGGCTTTAATTCATTTTGGTAACTATATTAGAGTTTTTTCTGTCATTTGTCAACAATTTAGACCAGAATTATCCCCATGCCATGACAAATTCTCTTAGTAAAGTTTATAGCTTATACAGAATGATGCTATTCTTAATCACAGGATTTCTCTATGGAGTTTAATCTTATTTTATTTTGGAAATGTGATTTAACTTCTAATCTCTCATTTTAGCAACATTGTGAAGAATACTGACTAGTAGTAGGCTTTTATACCTTTTTAAAATCTATTTTACAAAGTTCAGATAAAGAAACTAACAATTATAGAGAATATACAGAAATAATATAAAAGCACTGGAATGTCTAGGTAAAAATAGAGAAAAGTCACCCTTTTGCAATATAGTAAAAAAATCATTTGGTCTGATTTTTAAGCTCTTCTATTCGCTATCTTGATCTTATCATTCCATCTCATTTCCCATTTTTTCCCAAAAGAGGACTTGATTCTTTAAGATCAATGTCTTCCTGTCAAAAACGTGCTATTTGAAAACTATCAAGAATCTGGAGTTGTTTAGGCAGCCGGAGTGGCTCAGCGGTTTAGCGCCACCTTCAGCCCAGGGTGTGATCCTGGAGACCCAGGATTGAGTCCGGCATCGGGCTCCCTGCATGGAGCCTGCTTCTCCCCCTGCCTCTCTCTCTCTCTCTCTCTCTCTCTGTCTTTCTGTCTCTCTCTGTCTCTCATGAATAAATAAAAATCTAAAAAAAAAAAAAGAATTTGGAGTTGTTAAATAATGTTACCCCATATTTCAACCTTGGACAATTAATTCCTTAATATGAAAGATGAGGGAAAAAAACACAGAATAGAGCCAGCTGCTAATATGGCCTCCCAATGATTCTGTTCCTCCTTTATTTTCTACAGTGGTTTATATCATGTCCTTAAAGGAATGTGATTTAAGCATGGACTTCCTCTCCTAACTTTTCCAACCTTCTACTTCTCTATCAAAACTTTAGGTTCTGATTTTAGAATTTGTCTTATTCTTCCTTCTTCTTTTTATGCGCTTTCTAAGGCAGTATTATTCCTAACCACCCCTAACTGAGAGGAGGAGTATAACTTTTAACCAATAGGACCTTGTCACAACAGGAACTCTCTAGAAATTAGGAAAATATAAGGACCCCGAGCACCCTCTTCTTATCCCCGCTGAGGTCATCTGAGATTCTGCCTCTGAAGTGAAACTAAGAAAGAGAATTCAAAGGCTAGTCTCATGATGAAGAAGTGATATTCTCTGAAGTTTATTGGTTTTGGTTAGTTTTCTCATTTCTGCTGTCCTTGAAGGCTGCTATTTCATTTTAAAGAAACATTTAAAGCAATTTGTCCTCTGGTTATCAGTAAGCAAGGAAAGTGTGCTGAAATCAGGTATTGGCTGGATTTTATGGGATAGGATGTTATAGGACTTACTATTTATTCATTTAGTCATTTCATGAATATTTATTAACATTAACTATGTGCCAACCACTACTCTAGGTCTCAAGGCTCAGTGATGAACAAAAATAACAAAATCTCTTTTCTCACAGAGTTTACACTCCTATGAATTGCTTGTTTTCCTTGCAACATTCATTGGTATGCCAGTTATACATTCCTGCATAAAGAAAAACACCTATGGGAGAATTTATTTTTCAAAGATGGCCCCAACACTCTCTCCCACCCAACATGCTCTAAATACGACTCCAACACTCCTACTGAACATGGGGTTTAGTAGGGTGATGAATTCATCCTGGCTTTCCTAGAACTTTTCTGATTTTAGCACTCAAAGTCCTGTGCCCTATGAAACCCCTCAGTCCCAGGACATTCTGGACTTAGTCACCTGAAATTTATCTTCCCCTCCCTTAATTTAGGTGGCTTATGACTACATCATATGTGACTTCCAAGAATAGGTCACAAGTGGCAATAGAGCAGTCATGTCTCTTAGAACCTAGCACCAAGCTCTGAGGAAGCCCATACTAGGCTATGTAAAGAGGCCATATGGAGAGGCCACAAAGCCACTGATGTTCCACCCAACAGTCCAGCTGAAGTCTTACCTAATAGTCAGAATCAACAACCAGAAATGGCAGGAGAAATGTCTCCATATGACTCAAGCCCTCAGCCATCAAGTTACCACCAGCTTTCAAGTATTCTCAGATTAGACGTTGTGAAGTAGAGATAACCCTGCCTGATAACCCTGCCCTGTCTGACTTCCTAACCCACACAAGCATCGAAAGATAATGGCTGTTACTGTTTTAAGTCACTAAATATGGGTGTGATTTGCTATTCAAGAATAGGTAACTGACATACTTTCCCAAAGTTTGGTGACTTAAAAAAACAACATCCTATTACAGTTTCAATTTAAGGACTAAGAATTCAGGCTTACTATGGCAGGGTGATCTTTCTGATCCTCACAGCACTAACTGAGGCTACTTAGTGGTAATCAACTGGCTAACAGACCGCTCTGAAGAATCCAACACTGCTTCACTTACCTGCTTGGCATCCAGGAAGCTATCACTGGAAATGAGGGTTAGCTGGGACTGCCAGCAGAAGGACTTCTCCAGCAAGGAAGGCTCAGGTTAGGCAGATTTCTTATGTGGCAACTCAAAGCTTCCATACAGTGTTCTGGTAAACTCCGATAAAAGCTGCAAGGCTGGGATCCCTGGGTGGCGCAGTGGTTTGGCGCCTGCCTTTGGCCCAGGGCGCGATCCTGGAGACCCGGGATCGAATCCCACGTCGGGCTCCCGGTGCATGGAGCCTGATTCTCCCTCTGCCTGTGTCTCTGCCTCTCTCTCTCTCTCTCTGTGTGACTATCATAAATAAAAATTAAAAAAAAAAAAAAAAGCTGCAAGGCTTTTTAGGACCTACCTTCAAAAGTCCCAGAAAGTGTTTTCCACCATGTTCTACTAGTTAAGCAAGTCACTTAAAGCCAGCTCAGATTCTAGGAGGGAGGACCGGACTCTACTTCTCAATGGGAAGAGTAGCAATCAATTTGTAGCCAGGCTGTGTCTTCCATATTTGGTATCACAAGAACAATACATGAGCATCAGGAGTTAGGATGGTAAGATTGAGACTTTAAAGGTAACAATGCATGCATCCCTCTTCTTTACCTTTAGGTTGAGATATACCCCTCAACAGCTATTTGGATACTCAACTAGATGTTACCTTTTTATGGTTTCAAAGGCCATTATATTAAGGTCAGGATGTTGTGTTGTGTGTATCTAATAATGGCAAATGCCAAGCTTCTGTGTTTAGATGCTAGGAATTTAAAATGGGCCATGTGGATCACTACTATATGTTACTTTTGTATTAAGAAAAATGATAAAAGTTATCTTTAAAACTAAGATTCTCTGAATCTACAGCTAATCTTTATTAACAGTGTGGGAAAATCATATAAATTGTAAATGAATATAGGAATCAGTGGAAATTCCAAGTATAAGGTAAAGGATAAATATTCTACATAAAATAAATTTCAGACTTGATATTTTCATCAATACATGTTGTTGGGGATCCCTGGGTGGCTCAGTGGTTTAGCACCTGCCTTCAGCCCAGGCCATGATCCTAGAGCCCCAGGATCAAGTCCCACATCAGGCTCCCTGCATGGAGCCTGCTTCTCCCTCTGCCTGTGTCTTTCTCTGCCTCTCCCTCTCCCTCTCTCTCTGTGTGTCTCTCATGAATAAATAAATAAAATCTTTAAAAAAAAAATACATGTTGTCACAAAGTATTTTTCTTTGTGTCATAATTGCAAGTAGGATTCTGCCAAGAAGTCATTAAAAGCAAATTTAATATTAAGCAATGATTTTTATGACAATAGCTGCCTTCCAGCAAGCTGTCTTAGGCACATGGAGCTAGTGGTTATTTCAGTGACTTACAATCTTCATTAATGTCATCATCAGTGAGTGACTGCTGGATTCCTGCTTCTTGACTTAGGTAGTTTCAAGGTCTCCAAATTTCTAATCCATTTATTTGATTTGTACATTCCATACTAAGAATCTAAGAATGCTTTCTTAAAGAAATTTTATTTGAATGTATTCCTTTTTGGTTTATTTATTTATAAGAGACACAGAGAGAACCAGAGGGAGAAGCAGGCTCCCTATGGGGAGCCTGATGTGGGAATCGATCCCAGGACCCCACAATCATGCGCTGATCCAAAGGCAGACACTCAACCCCTGAGCCACCCAGGCATCCCTGTATGTATTCCTTTTTAAATCTATAGTGTATCTTCCCAAATTAAGATAAAAAGGTTAAGAGAAGCTGAAACTAATTAGAGATATTCCTCACATGAGCTCTCTTCTTCCTTTAGCCTCTTATTTTCCTTCATAATCATTATTAATACATACTGATTTCAGGTCCACTATATACAGAGAAACATATCATACTTTCAAGAAGATACAGGAAACAAAGCCTACTTTCAAGAGTTTATAATCTTGTTGAAAATCTGTGACATATATACATAACATTTCAAGGTAATTTGGAACTGAATGTCAGAAGGACAGATGCAGGGGACCTTGAATATAGCTGAACTTGAATGATGTTGTCTAATCTAAGGAATCATGACATTACTTCTTCCTTTTGGAGAACCATTCTCTGGTTACCCCAGCTCTTCGGGACATCATTCAAAACATCTTCAGAATTAACCTCCTGCTACAATGCACTCTTTATGGAAGAGTCTTCATCTAATTCTCCAGATGACTACTGCACAGAGTTGCCTTTGATAAAGAGGACATTGAAAGAAGCCATTATTTTAAAACTAGGAAACTAATTTCAATAGGAATAAGTAGGAGATAGAAAAACAGAAAGAGAAAGAATACTAAAATGTCTAGAAATGGCGTGGCTAAGGCATGAGAAAGAGCAGAATGAAAAGGCTGGGACTAGTAAGGGAGCACAAGTTCCCTTAATGTGGGTTATCTAATAAGACCAAAATGTATGTGACAAATAATCACAAAACTTTGATGACACACAATGAGAGTTTACTTCTTGCGCTAACACGGTGCTCAGGCAGGTCAGCTCTGCACTTGCTTAGGCTTGCTTACAGGTTATCTGGAGATGAGATGGCTGTCAGCTGATCTAGAATGACCTTGACTGCCTCCTCTGGGCCTACTTGGATTGTACCTCAGGCCACTCATTTTCCAGCAGGCCAGCACAAGGCAAACTCAACTGCACATGTGCTTTACAGGACTCTTTAATAGAAACAGAAGCTCATTAACCTATATGACCTGAAGCTTCGCAGAAATTTTGGGGAGAGCACTGGAAAGGAGACTGAAGCCAATATTATTTTGATTTTAAAAGAGAAACCTGCTGACACCTAGTGTATTCATTTTATGTTGCTGCAATAGTGAACTACCATGAATGCAGGAGCACAGAACAACACAAATATATTATATCACAATTCTGTATGTCAGAAGTCTGTGTTGGCTCCACTGATTTCTGTGTCCTGGTTTCACAAGGTCAAAGTCAAAGTTCAGCTAGCTGGGTTCTAGGAAGTTTTAGGAAAAATCTACCTCTGAGTTCACTTAGATCATTTGGTAGTTTCCCATTCCTTGTGGTTGCAGGACTGAGTTCCTTTGTCCTTGCTGTTTGTCAGCCAGGGGTTATTCTCCATGTCTACAAGCGCTCACATTTCTCACCTCCTTTCATCTTCAAAGTCAGCTATTGGGGGATCCCGGGGTGGCTCAGCGGTTTAGCGCCTGCCTTTGACCCCGGCATGATCCAGGAGTCCCCGGATCGAGTCCCACGTCGGGTTCCCTACATGGAGCCTGCTCCTCCCTCTGCCTGTGTCTCTGCCTCTCTCTCTCTCTCTTGTCTTTCATAAATGAATTTTTTAAAAAATCTTAAAAAAAAAAAAAAAGTCAGCTATAGCAGGTTGCATCTTTCTCAGACTTTGTATCTCCCTCACCTTACCCTCTGGTTTACCTCTACTACCTCCAGCCAAAAAAAAATTTCCCTGCTTAATTGGGCTCACTTGAATAATCCAGGATAACATATTTAAGGTCTCTAATCCTAATATTACTCAGCCATTGGAAACGACAAATACCCACCATTTGCTTCGACATGGATGGAACTGGAGGGTGTTATGCTGAGTGAAATAAGCCAATCGGAGAAGGATAAACATTATATGGTCTCATTCATTTGGGGAATATAAAAAATAGTGAAAGGGAATAAAGGGGAAAGGAGAAAAAATGAGTGGGAAATATCAGAAAGGGAGACAGAACATGAAAGACTCCTAACTCTGGGAAACAAACTAGGGGTGGTGGAAGGGGAGGTGGGCAGGGGGTGGGGGTGACTGGGTGACAGGCACTGAGGTGGGCACTTGATGGGATGAGCACTGGGTGTTATTCTGTATGTTGGCAAATTGAACACCAATAAAAAATAAATTTATAAAAAAAAGGTCTCTAATCCTAATTGCATCTGGAAAATTCCTTGAGTCATGAAATATGACATATTCACAAATCCCAGGAATTAGGGTGTGGACATTTTGGGGGACTGGTCACCTACCATACCTGGAAACATGTTTCAAAACCAATCCTTTCCCATTAATAGTTTGCCACAAACTCTGGAGTCATAAGCTCACATTATTTGGCCTTGATTTTGTACATTTTATCAATTGCCAGCCTGTGTGTTATTTCAGGCACTCTCATTTGGGTTTGAAAAAATGTGATGACTATAACTAGGGAAGGGGACTTTTTTCAATTCATGGTTACACTTTTCTCCTCACCGCAGGTTAAGAAATAGCTAGGGCAAAAGAACAGCCAGTAACTTAACTATCCTAGAGTGTCTCCTTTTCAAAGATAGCACTCTGCCACCCCCACCACTAGAACCAAGAATTCTAATTCATCAATAGCTTTTAAACATGTTCAACTATTTTGGATTTTTGAAATTGTGTCTTCCTCAACATTTTTATGTTGAAGTCCTAATTCCCATTACCTCAGAATGGAACCTTATTTGGAAGTAGGGTTGGTGCACATTCATTTAGTTAAGATGAGGTCATATTGGAATAAGGTGTGAATCCCTACTCCAATATGACTAATATTCTTATAAAAAGGGAAAGTTTGAACAAAGACACAGGGAGAACTCCATGTGAATGAGGGCAGAGATCTGCAAACCAAAAAATGCCACAGATTGCCAGCAAACTACCAGAAGTTAGGAAGAAGCATGGAACAGATTCTTTCCTATAGCCCTCAGGATGACCCACCCCTGTCAACACCTTATCTTGGACTTTTAGCTTCCAGAACTATGAGAAAATAAATTTGTGTTGTTTAAGCCATCCATTTGTTGTGGCATCCAATTTGTAATGGCAGTCCTAGCAAATCCATACACTAATTAATTTAGATAAACTTCTGGTAAAAACCTGGGCATAATTATATCATTTTTAAAGAAATACATATGTGGATATTTTTAATTATAACTAGTGACTTTAAAAAAAAAAACATTATTACCTAGAATAGTTGTAAAGGAAATAGCTAGAAGGGACTATGCCAGGCTATGAGGAGAAATAAAATCATACTAATATTTATGCTGAATTATTAGGATTCTTGACCTACATTTGCTCATGCAGAAATTAAGCCCCTCTCCAGTCCCTTCTTCTCCATCTCATAGCCCCCCCTATATATTTCTGTCTTGTTTGAGGTCTTGTATTTTCTTGTAACCGATCTGTTTGTGTCCATCTACTCTGGTTCCTTCATCTAGGTAAGCTTCTTCTGTTGGTTCTGCTCCTGGTGCCTTCTGTGGAGACACCATATGGCATGCTCAACAGTCCTACACCAGTGGCCTCCTGAATCTTAAGGTGACAATGCAACACTAGGCTCTGTGGCTAGGGGAGGAGGAAGAGGTAGGATTGGGGGTGATCCTCTTACCAAATCTATGTTGTAAGTTCTCTGATGGGCCCTAAAGCAGCACTGCTTGTATCTGATGTCTCACTGAGTCTTTCAGGATTATAATTCCTCCACCCTTCACCTTTCTCTCCCCTGGGCTCAAAACCTACCCTAAAGGCTAGGAGAGGAAAAATTCAATCTTATCGCCTGTGTTAGCATCATGCCTTCACCACCCAACTTTCACAAAACACTTCCCTCCTTCTACGACCAAAACAAAACATTGACAAATCTTACATATAGACCCTAAAGGGACCATCACTCTACCCATTCCACAGCCTAATTCTATTTCCCCTCTGGGTTCAACTAGGATTTCCAACTCCATAATAAAAGAGTACTAAAGTAAGTCAGACAGAAAGGGTAGCTTACTGAGAAGAGAGTCAGTAAAAGAAACTTAATAGGGAAAAAAAAAAAAAAGAAACTTAATAGGGAAGGTAAGATTTTTTTTATTTTATTTTTTAAAATTTTAATTTCATTCAGCATACAGAGGAATATTAGTTTTCAGTATTCAATATAGTGATTCAACACTTCCATACAACACCCAATGTTACCACAGCAAGTGCACTCCTTAATCCCCATTACCCTTTTAGTCCACACCCCCCCATCTCCTCTGCTCTGGTAACCATCAGTTTGTTCTCAAAAAGTTAAGAGTCTGTTTTTTGATTGGTCTCCAGAAGAGGTTAGATTTTTAATGGGAAACTGTAGTATTTAAATAAATGGGGAGACAAAAGGCATTCCTGGCCACTAGTAAAGAGACAATGGGAGACATAAATTTACCTGAACAAAATCAAAAGTAAGATTCATTTCACTCAGTCATTGCAATTTGTCACAGGTATCCAGTAGAAGAAATCATCTTTAACTCAAAACCACAGAAATCTTTCACTCTCTCTCATTCTCAGAAAGAATGTCTATATTCCTGGGAGTTATTTAGACAAAAAATATTCCTTTCCATTCTCTTAAAATAGGAAATTTTAGTGAGGTTTTCTTTGTTTAGATTTTTACCCCAGATGACTCAGCCTGGCTTTGTCTACAATGAGTAATTTCAGTTTGTTTCACTTCACCTACACCACAATTTTCTTTTCAATTGAACTTCCATGCATGCTCTTTGGACATACTTTTTTTTCTTTTTTTCCTCATCAGCACCACCACAAACTCCAAATGGCTCTTTCTACCTCTCTGTAAACATTTAAAGAGGAGAAACACCTCCCTCCATTAGTTTTCCTAGCCACCTCAGCCTTGCTAGAGGTCTCAGTGGCAGCAGGACCAATTAAGTTACCTGCTAATCAAATTTAAAGCAGAGTGGAACATATCTGGGAAAAGCATGTCTTCTTCCATGTCTCAAGGAACCTAGGCCACTGTGAATCCAAACCTGGCTTCCTGGCTTTCTTACAGTAAGTGCTATTTGAAACAAAATGACCCTTATCCTCTCTGCAATTATGACAGCCACAAACAATATAGGTTCTGGTTTATGCCACCAGAGGGGTGTGTGTGTGGGGGGTACATTCTGGACTGTGCTTATGTACAGCCACTTATTCTTCAGCAGAACACACAGAGGTTCTAGAGTTACTAATACCAGGGATTATTTTATCATGGTTCATTTTATAGCTGTAGCAAACCTCAGAGGAACATGTTTTTGTGAATAGAATCTGCTCAGGACTTAAATTGCTCTAATCATTTAATGTATCATATGTGGTCCAAGTCCCTGTTCGGGTATACTTGGACCCAAGCTCGAGCTTGTAAATAAACCCTCCTGTGTTTGCATCAGTGTCAGCTCCTTGGTGGTTTCTCAGATCCGCGATCTTGGGCACAACATTTGGGAGCTCGTCCGGGATCTGAGAAACCCCCAGGACCCCATCTGGAGGGTTTCACGCCTGGTGAGTGCACTCAACTTTTTCCACCTTTTGCATGCATATTTTCTGAGAGCTCTAAACTGTACTTTTACCTGTAGGAATTCCAATCTGTATTGGGTCGACATTGGCTTAGGCGGACGTGCTGGCGGCTATCGACCGGGGGTCTTGAGGAGACATCCCGTGCCCCTGCCTGGAGGACAGGGTCCTCATCTGTAAGAAGGGCTGGCTGCCAGCCCTTTGGGTTACTTTCTGTTTTGTCTCTGTGGCTGCATTGGAACGTTTGTCTGTGTTACTATGTCCTTGTTAACTGTGCATTTGTCTGTGTTACTGTGTCTTTGTTAACTGTCATAACTGTTTACATAAGGAGAGGGAGATTTCAAATTTATTGCATATCAGAATGGCCAACCTTTGATGTGGGTTGGCCCCGAGAAGGAACTTTCCCCTACCTATTATCTTACAGGTTAAGGCTGTGATCTTCAGGGACAAACCAGACAGCCATCCTGACCAGGTGCCCTACATCCTGGCCTGGCAGGACATGATCGAGAATTCCCCCCCTTGGTTTCCCTCCAGGTCCACCGCCAGACTCTAGTGGCAGGTCTCCAGGCTGCCACACACAAGCCTACCAATCTGGCCAAGGTGTATGATGTGAGACAGGGTAAGGATGAGAGTCCAGCAGCCTTCTTAGAGTCATAGAGGCTTTTAGGCAGTACACCTCTATGAACCCAAAAGCCCCGGAAACCAAGGCCGCAATTATCATGGCTTTTGTTAACCAGGCTGCTCCGGACATTAAAAAGAAATTGCCAGGTGACTAGGTGACGGGCATTGAGGTGGGCACTTGATGGGATGAGCACTGGGTGTTATTCTATATGTTGGCAAATTGAACACCAATAAAAAATAAATTTATAAAAAAAATAAAATAAAAAGAAATTGCAAAGAGTAGAGAGACTAGGAGAGAAGAGCTTGCAGGACTTAGTAATAGTAGCAGAAAGAGCCTATAATAATAGAGAAAGTCCGGAAGAACAGCAAACCAAACTGTGACTGGCAGACCCGAAACCTGGCCAAGATCCTGCTGGCTACAACCATGGACGACCCACGGGAAAGATGGAGGCACCTCAAGAAGCTGGCCTCAGGGACAGGTAAGGAGGATGGCCCTGGTCCCCATCGGGAGCGCCCTAAACTGAACAAAAACCAATGTGCTTATTGCAAAGAAGAGGGCCACTGGGTGAAAGACTGCCCTAACAAAAGACCTAAGGCCCCTGCCAAGATCTTGGAGATGGAGGACCTGGACGACTAGGGGAGTCGGGGTTCGGCACCCCTCCCTGAGCCCAGGGTAACTTTTAGAGTGGAAGGGCAACCTGTTGAATTCCTAGTGGACACTGTGTCACAACATTCGGTTTTATTACAACCCCAAGGGAAATTGGCAAGCAAGACTTCATGGGTGCAAGGGGCCACAGGCACCAAACAGTACTCATGGATTACCCGAAGAACTGTGGATCTCGGCATGGGCCGGGTATCCCACTCCTTCATGGTCATCCCTGAGTGCCCCTACCCATTGTTAGGTCAGGATTTGCTCACCAAGATGGGGGCACAAATTCGCTTCCACTCCAAAGGGGGAAAAATCCTAAACAAAGAGGGGCACCCGATTCAGATGCTTGTCCTGAGTTTAGAAGACGAATATTGTCTCCATCAAACGCCCTCAGCCCCAATGACTGACATTGAACATTGGCTGCAGGAATTTCCCCAAGCATGGGCAGAAACTAGGGAAATTGGGCTGGTCCGTATTGAACGGCCATATATATAGAACTAAAGCCGGGGACAGACCCTGTCAGGGTCCGCCAATACCCCATGCATCTCGTCTCCCTAACCCAGACTGGGACCTCCCTCTGCATGACTGTCAAGAAATTTTGGCACAGGTGCACAGAATCAGAGCTCTCCAGGACCAGCCACTGCAGAATGTGGACACCACCTGGTACACAGATGGCAGCAGATTCGTCTGAGAAGGAATCAGATACGCGGGGGCAGCTGTAACCATGGAAACGGAGACCTGATCCGGGGGCACCGACCCTGCCCGACACCCCCAACTATACTGATACTGATTTACATTGGCTCAAACGGTTGCCTATGACCCAGTGCTTGCATGGCTGGTGGAGGGCCGCAGACTCCAGCATCATCCTGCCAGAGGAACTAGGAGGGCGAGTCCTATCCAAAATGCACTGGAGTACTCATATGGGAACAAGGAAGATAGAAGACCTCATATGACATGCAAAGATCATTATTAAAGACTCTCGAGCAAAGATCGAGCAGATTGTGGCAAGCTGCCACGCATGCCAGTTAACTAATGCCACCACCCATGGATCTAACCCGGGTACCTGGCTCTGGGGGGACCGCCCAGGAGCCTACTGGGAAGTGGACTTCACTGAGGTAAAACCTGGAAAATGGGGATACAGGTATTTACTGGTGTTTGTAGACACTTTTTCAGGATGGACAGAGGCATTTCCCACCAAACATGAAACAGCACAGACTGTGACCAAGAAACTGCTGGAAGACATCTTACCGAGGTATGGTTTTCCTGAAACCCACCTCAGGGTCCAAGTCCCTGCTCCGCTGTGTCGGGTATACTTGCACCCAAGCTCGAGCTTGTAAATAAACTCCTGTGTTTGCAAAAAAAAAAAAAAAAAAAAAAAAAGTATCATATGTTCTCATTCCAAGAAAGGGAAAGTTACTTGCTTGTTAAGAAAACAAGCACTACAATTGGTTGTCAAAACCCAACTGGAATTAGTTACGAAAGGTCATATAAACAGACACATGTTTTTGCAGGGTTTTTAAAACGAACGCAAAATGCCTATAGATAGTAAAATAATGCTGGTGGTGATACAGCAGCATTGTGAAGTCTTGTTTAATAGTCTGTTTAATGTAAAAGAGATTAAATTAACTCATGCTGCAAAAGCAATTAAATACACACTAATCTATTACTGAAAACTCACCAAGTAAGGGTTTTAATCTATTATATTTCAATCTTGACTTTTTTGCAGTCGCTAAAATATACTTGCATTAAAAAATAGGTATGATAATCAGTGACCGTCACAGTTGTTAGGATGCAGCTGAATCCTGTTTAAAGTTTCCAAAAGAGTTGTATGGGGGTTTGGGGGGCTTGTTGTTTTTTTTTCTTACAGTATGTACTATTTGGAACAAAACGACTCTTATCCTTAACAAGTTTAACTATTTTTGTTGTTGCTGTTATTGCTCTGACTTTTGTAAGGAATTCATTTAAAGCTATAAAATGTTGGCAGGAAGAGAAACAACATTTTTGGAAGGTCTACAAGGCCTTGGGCACTTTGCCATAGAGAGCTTTAACTTGCACACAATTTTCAACACAGACATTAACATTTTGATTTTACGTATGTGAAACTAAGAATTCTAGGTAAAGGAACTTGCCCACTTAGGCTCATAGATGACCATGTTTTTTTGTTTTTTGTTTTTTTTTAAATTTACCATCTTAACCATTTTATTATTTTTTTAATTTTTTAAGACATGTTATCAGTTTAATATACATTCCAGTTGCAGGGGTTATTGTGTGAAAGGTGTGCATCCTTTTGAACTAATGAAACATGCCATTTCCAGAATCCAGCTGCTTCTCCCTGCCTTCACTGCTACCACCCTAGTTCACGCTCAGATATTTCTCCCTGATTATAATTTTTAAAAAAATTTTTATTGGAGTTCAATTTGCCAACATATAGCATAACACCCAGTGCTCATCCCACCAAGTGCCCCCCTCATTGCCCATCACCCAGTCACCCCAACCCCCTGCCCACTTCCCCTTCCACTACCCCTTGTTCATTTCCCAGAGTTAGGTGTCTCTCATGTTTTGGATAACCATGTTTAGACTCAAATCCAGATCTAACATGCAAATTTTTCCTACCTCAAATTTTTGCCCTTGGTTTATTGGTCTGGAATACTCTCCAGTATCTGGACTCTGGCTCTCCTCCTTATCCCTCGGCCTCTTACCTTGTCCGGGCCCTCTCCAAAGTCCCTCTGTACCCAGACTCCACCACCCAGCCCTATCTCAGCACCTTGTTCCTTTCCTATGAAGCACTGAAAATACCTGTTTACTTGGTTGTTTGTTTAGTTTGTTTGTTTAAGTCAGCTGGCATGTTGCCTATTGCCTAAAATGTCAACTCAGTGAGGACAGGGACCATATCTGTCTTACTCACTTCAGGATAGCCAAAGTTTAGCAAAAGTTTGCCATATAGCAGGTTTTCAGTAAATACTAATTGCTTCTAAGTGTCTCCTGTTTTGTTTTTTTTTTTTCACTCACTACACTGCCTGTAATGAGCCATTAATTCTCCTGGGGGGGGGGGGGGAAACTGTTTCGTTTATTAATTCCCAAAGTAAAAAATGCTAAAAATAAAATAATAACAAATGTCCCTGCTAGATACTTTATAGTCTCATATTACTGTTTCCCATACAAATCTTTCTGGTTTCTTATATTGAAGTGCGAGAGCGAGGTACTTGTCTCACAGAGACAAGCTCATGGACAAAGGAGAGTGAGTAAAGTGATAGAAGTTTATTAAGCAAGGATACAGAAAAAGCTCTCAGAAGTGAAAGGGTCCCAACAGGGTTGCCACTGAGGGCTCTTCAGGCTGGTCTTTTATTGAAAACTTGACCAGGGAGTTTGTGGCCTTGAGATTCTTGTGCAGTCTTGGTTTGAGCAAGGACTATTGATAACACCCTTAATGACTTACTTCTTTGTGGTCTGGTGACTTTCTCTGATTACATTATAGCCACCAAAGAAAAATACTCCCTCACCTCTGGGACCAGGTGGTCTGGTCTATTCTCTTATCTCTGTTTTTTTACATCTCGGCACCCTTGGGATTTCTGTAAGCCTGATTTCATGGCCCTCCCTCTATCTCTCCCAGCCCTTACTCAGTACCACCTGAAAATCAAGATGTTTCAACACCCAGTGATAAAAATGGATATATCTACCCTCTACAAAAGAGCAATGTGAAACAATCAGGATACAATCCCAAGACTCATATGTTTTGTGGATGGTCCAGAGTTCTGTGTTCATGACGCTACTTTTTATCTTTTCCATGATAGAACAGTTGGCAGAACTGTATGATGTGTGCTACAAATATATGTGAAAAGGCATTATTTTGTTCTTGAGCAACTAATGTAAGGTAGCATTGTTCTCCATCTGGAGGTTCAAAGTACCAATAGGATACATTCCCTCTCCTTAAGGAAGTCACATTCAAGTAAATCAGTTCATGCTGATGTTAGTCTTCATGTTTGTACTTGCTAAAAGATTAACATTAACAGTCACCTATCTCTTAAGAACACAGGACTAGCTTTCCGGTGCCAGCATACTTGTCATGACTACCATGGAACACAGACAGACTTATGGGAACACTCGGGAACCTCTCTTGGAAAACCTGACTAGCGAGTATGACTTGGATCTTTTCTGAAGAGCACAAGCTTCAGAGGATTTGTAGAAGTTAAGGCTGCAAGGCCAAATCACTGAGGGGAGCAACATGATTAAAACAATTGCTTTTGGTCGTTATGAGCCCGACACTTGGTACCGTTCTCCTTATCCCGAAGAATATACACGACTGGGATGGCTCTACATGTGCGAATTCTGTTTAAAATACATGAAGAGCCAAATGATACTTCGCCGACACATGTCTAAATGTGTGTGGTAACACCCACCTGGCGATGAGATCTATTGCAAAGGCTCCATCTCAGTGTTTGAAGTGGATGGCAAGAAAAACAAGATCTACTGCCAAAACCTGTGCCTGTTGGCCAAGCCTTTTCTGGACCACAAGACATTATATTATGATGTGGAACCCTTCCTGTTTTATGTTATGACTGAAGCAGACAATACCAGCTGTCACTTGATTGGATATTTTTCCAAGGTCAGCAGGATCTGGAGATTAAGAAGCTACAGGCCCCAGCAGGGTGATTGATGTTGGCATTTGGGGACCCAGATCACTGACAGGAAGAGGCCGTATCCTGGGCAATGATAACATCCCTTCCCTTAAGGGTTGGGGAGGAGGCTTGTGGAAATCCATGTATAAAAGATTATTTAATGAAAATATATGATTTTTTATTAAAAAAAAGAACACAGGACTAGAGGAATGGAGGGCAGAGTAAAAAGTTAAGAGCAATAAGGTTACACGTCTTTGTTTATTTCTTCTTTTATTATTATTAGCTGCAGTGCAGCGTATACACCATAGCTGACCTTAAGGAAGGACTTGATTTGTGAGAATTTGCCATTTGTTTCTCACTGTTTTCCATTGCTGGTTGCCTAGTCATAGTCTAACTTTACTAAAGCCCAAGGGAAGTTAAGAAAGCATATTTCATTTCTCACTCCATTAACATTAGGGGAAAGCTATGGGAAAGTAGATATAACATTTGCTGCCAAAAGTCTAAAAGACCATAAAACATGAACATACCCAGGTGGGAGTTCCACACACATGTGTAATCCCACCACAGATCAAGCATTATTTTGAACTGGAGATGGTAATTTAATTAGGTTTACCTAGTTTACAACAAATATTACTGAAACTATTTACTTAGTTTTATGGCATTCAAGTCCAGAATGAGTGGCCTTTGTGTTGGGATTCTCTTATATGTTATTGTATGCATTTCTTAAGATCTCAGAGAAGCAGACATAGAGAAAGGTTTCAGTTGTTTACCGAAATCTGCAGTAACACCTGCTTACTATTGTAATTTAATCTTCAATAATGTTATCTCCAAATAGAAAGATCAATGATGGAAAAATGGTCTTCTCTATCTATCAAGATGCTTACTGATTTGAACCACAGCCTTAAAGAGGCATTTCCTCTTTAAGGAAGAGTGCTTGCTTTCCTTTCTTTATTTATCTTTTATTTTTTTAAAGTAAATTAAAACAATGTTAAACCATTTTTAGAGCAAGAAATACAAAGAATATTGCTCTAGTGCCTGTTTTAGAGACAACTCCATCTAAAATGCTATTATACTCAGTGGAGAAGCAACATCCCTTATCCTGGATCTCTGAACAACCTTTATATTCTATGAGTACTTGTGATTTTCTCCAACTTCCTATAATACTGTAATAGTCCACCTGTGTGGGAAATGTTTAGAGGTGATGTTAAGTGCTGCATGTATGGGCCATGCAAGAATACCACACCCAGGGGCACCTGGGTGGCTCAGTCGGATAAGCGTCTGCCTTCGGCTTGGGTTGGGATCCCAGGGTCATCCTGGGATCAAGCCCCATGTCGGGCTCCCTGCTTTGTAGGGAGCCTGCTTCTCCTTTTCTTCCCTCCTTTGCTCTCTCTCGCTATCTCTGTCTCTCTCTCAAATAAATAAAATCTTTTTTTAAAAAATTATTTATTTATTAGAGAGACAGAGAGAGAGAGAGGCAGAGACACAGGCAGAGGGAGAAGCAGGCTCCATGCAGGGAGCCCGATGTGGGACTCGATCCCCAGACTCCAGGATCACACCCTGGGCCAGAAGGCAGATGCTTAACCACTGAGCCACCCAGGCATCCCAATAAATAAAATTAAAAAAGAAAAAAAAAAAAAGAATAACATACCCAATTACCACCTGTTTGAAATAAAAAAACAATACTCCCAAAATTTTAAGTACAATTACAGTGCCTATAGGTTCTTGCTCTTAAAGTAAGGGACTGGAGTTTCAGGGTTATTAGAGTCAGTATCTTGATTTTCTCTCCATGAAATGCTAATAGGAGACACACCTCAAGATTTTAAGACACAAATTCCTTACCTATAGTCATCTGTCTGTGCTCTCCTTTCCTCTTTCTCACTCTACTTTCCTGTGGTGAAGGTATTTTCTATCCAGATTGAAAATCAGTTTTGTTTTGTTTTCCTTAGCTCAAGATTGTTTACTTAAAATTACCTCATGTGACTTTGCTTTTGATTTACATTGTAATAGTTATCTTTCTATATCTTTAGTAACCTGTTATTAAACTGTTTAGTTTACTTGTTTAACCTTTATTTTCCTGTTCATTTCCTTTTATATTATCCTTAGAATTTGAGATCTATTTATTTCTAACTTTAACTTTTTTTTTCTAATCTCCATTCTTTATCTTTGATTTTATCAACTTCTACAACCTGAAGCTGCTAAGATTAATATCAAGAAGACTCTCTTTCCTTTGTAAGTAATCTGTTGCCTTTACAGAAACTTTAGGATTTTCCCTTCATCCTTCACCCTTCACCCTCTAAAATCTCTCTACCAGATAGCCAGGAGTATATGTATATGTTCTGAATACATCCCACTCAGGATTTGGGGATTTTCACCAAATCTTTATTTCTGGAAATTTTCTATCTTTTCTTTCCCCTGAATGTCACTTACAATTTCACTATTTTCTCCATCTCACACTCATTCTGGTAGGTGTTAGAACCCCTAATGCTATCACCCATGTCTCCCTTTTAAATTTTTGCTTATCCCTTTTTGCCATGTGTCATTTTATGCCATTTCTCACATTTCCAGCTCATTAATTTCTTCTTCAACTGTTCTGTGGTGTTGTTTTGGAAATGGAGTTAGAAGTTCAATGTTAATCATTATACTGTATTTCTTATATTCACATTCTGTAATTTTTCTGTTACTATCTATTCTTGTTTCATAAATTCTTTATCTTATTTCTTATTTGTGATTTTTATTCCATTAGCCCACATGGACTAGGGGCTGTATTCTTCATTATATTCACATGAACCAAAGTATATGATTAAAAATTGATGACTCTGGATGTATGAGCAGTGGATGCCAAAAAGTAATTCTACTGACGTGTGTATGCATGTGTATACACATGTGTGCTAATTCCTTTGTTTATGCAAAGAAAAATTGTTCAACTTTTTAACAATCTTGAAAAGTGAAGTGCATTTTGGTTATTCATTGTATTTATTCATTTTACTTAAATTTTTTTTAATTTATTTTTTTATTGGTGTTCAATTTACTAACATACAGAATAACACCCAGTGCCCGTCACCCATTCACTCCCACCCCCCGCCCTCCTCCCCTTCCAACCCCCCTAGTTCGTTTCCCAGAGTTAGCAGTCTTTACGTTCTGTCTCCCTTTCTGATATTACTTAAATTTTTTTAACACACAACTATCCTATTTAAAACAATTATTAAAACCAAAAAGAAATAATTTTTATAATGAACACATTTCTGAAGACTCAAATCTACAAACTAGCAGGAATTTACACCTGGACTGTCCCACACTTTGGTGTTATGCCATTGATTTTATTAAAAAAATGTTTCAAAAATGTGTTTGTAAAATTTGTTGTTTTATTTACCCAATGAATATTGTTAAGAAAACAAGTCACAGTTTAACACAGCACCAGGGATATTGTGCAGGTCTCCTGAGCAGTGGCCTTGTCTATCTCTTAATGAGTTTGTGATTCTTGCAACTAATTACACTTTCCTCTCCACAATGGTTGCTAGAAAGCTCTGAGCAAATAGCCAACCCACTTTTAGCAAGAAGACACAATCTTGAGGCAAGCATTTGTTACATTCTTTCACTCCTCATTTCATCTTGTTTTTCCATATTTTCCCTTTACCTCAATTTCCTCACTTACTTATTTTTATTTTGTGTATTTTTATACATTGCCTGAAACCTTTTTAAAAACAAAGTGGAGTATAAATAACCAAAATGGTAAATATGCAAAGCAAACAGTGCCAGGACAAAGTGACATTTCCATTTATGATCTAAATATTACTAGTTTTACTTTGGTCCTAATACTCATAATTCTTTCATTTCTCCTCCATAGCCCTAGGGAAGTCGTTTATATTTAATATACTATTGAGTCTGTTAAGCATCCATGAGTGCTTGAAAGGAAGATTGCTCAGGGAGGAGGCAAAATTTTATCATAATTTCCAGTGGGTTCCCAGATGAGAAATTTCCTCAGGAGGACCATAGAGAAAAGGCTATATTTATCACATGTTTAATAATAAACAATGTAGAGTTTTAAGTCGTCATTTGCATTTCCCATTAGTTAGATTCCAAATGAGGGTATCATCCATCCAAATTTATTGAATTCATTCTCTTTATGTTATTGCTACTGAGCCCCACTGACACACAGAAAAGGGTTAAAAGTCACATGAGTAAAAAGGAACTTGATTTTCATTTTATTATAAGTACTCTAAAAAAGAAAAATCTAAAATATTCCTCTCAATTTCTTTCCTATTTCCATATTCCTGGCAAATATGTCACGATAAAGCTGTTGTTATTACACTATACTAGCTGAGCCTACAAAATGACAAGGACCAATAGGTAGAAAAAGAAAATTTGAATAAAACTAGGAATAGTCATGATCCCAAACCATAAACTGTAAAGACTATCTGCCAAATCCAGAGAGGATGCCACCAACGAATGGAGTTCGCAAAAAGTAAATGGCATAGCCCAAGAATGCTCAACAACTTTTATCTACTTGCTTCTATGAGTTCCATAAGTGCCCAGTTCCACCCACACAGAATAGAAGAATAGAAAGAACCAAAGAGGGATCCCTGGGTGGCACAGCGGTTTGGCGCCTGCCTTTGGCCCAGGGCGCAATCCTGGAGACCCGGGATCGAATAATTAAAAAAAAAAAAAAAAAAAAAAAGAACCAAAGAGAAAACTATTTATACTGGCCACCTTTACTTTCTGAGACATAGCTTCTAACTTAGTAACTAGAGTGGGAATAGGGCAAAAAGTATAATTGTATCTGCAGTAGATACCAGTGTCAGTTAATAAGAGAACTAAATAAACATAAATTCATAATTTGGGAAATTATTGATAGATAGCCCTGCACTATTTGTCCACACGAAGGAGAATATGCCCCAAGAGAAGACACAGCAAATAAGTGAGAAACATTTAGAGATAATGCTCAGTTTACAAACTGATGCTGGCAGCTGCCCTAGATCATGCTTCCCGTTTCTCTCCATATTTTTTTTAAGATTTTACTTATTTATTCATGAGAGACACACAGAGAGAGAGAGAGAGAGGTAGAGACACAGGCAGAGGGAGAAGCAGGCTCCATGCGAGGAGTCCGATGTGGGAGTCGATCCCGGGACTCCAGAATCACGCCCTGAGCTGAAGGCAGGTGCTAAACCACTGAGCCACCCAGGGATCCCCTTGCTCCATATTTTTGAGTAAATAGCTTACACATTCAAAAGAATAATAGGAAAAAAAAACTAGAACAGAACCACATAAATACAAATAAAAAGAGAGAGAAAGAAAATTATGTAGTAATTGAGAATCAGATGAAGAATATAACAGACTGCCTTTCTCAAATGCTATTTAGACCCTCCTCTTGTGTACTACAGACACCAGAAAAACAGAAACTACATTTCCCTGATGAACTTGCAGGTAGAGTTCCAGTGTGATTTAGATTCCACTAATTAATGCCTGGCTTTTTTTCCCCTCGAATTCAAGAACTGAGAAAGTGAGAAGAGAATCATGGAATGAAACATTCCTTTTCCTGCGGTGGGCCATACCAGCTGCAGCATGGTTCTGGAGCCAGTAACTACAGTGACAACTTCCCAATTTGAGGGCAGTTTCTTAATTTTGTTAGTAACACCAGCTACACTGGCAACCAGTTCTGCATTGTGGTTTTGGGAATTATTTCTGGAAGCGCATCCTAGAATATGGTTATTTAACCCTTCTAATATTTATGGACCCTATATTATATGTTTATAGTAATTCTCTTTGTTCAACAAGCTAGATTTTGCCCTCTGCAAAGGAGGATTAAAAAAAACAGCAATTTAGGATTTTGTATCTGATGTAAATAATTTTCAGTAGAGAAAGGCTCCTACTAAAACTAAATGGTGGGACCAGGAAAATCCATGGTCTGTATTGATAAAATAGTTATTTAAATCATCAGCTCTGGTCACCTGCAGTGAAGAACCTTTTGGAGTCAATGCTTTGACAACCCAAGTGTCTCTACACAAAATATTATGATAAAAAAGAAGAATCTAAATTTCATGAGACTGTCAATGTCTTCTAACTACATTTTAAAAAAGGAAATAAAAAGGAAATAACTAATTCAAGATTTTAAATTTCCAGCTCAAGTTATGATGAAGATAAGTCAATCCTTAACCTCATCAGGTCCTTCTGGAAAATTTTGGACATTGATTGGGAACGAATGGTAGCCTAATGATTTGAACAGATACATTTGAATAGACTCACATAACTTTGAGTATCCTCCAATTCCTAAGTGCCACCCTGGTCAGCAGAAGTTCCTCCTTCCCTGTCTGATGAGTAGAGACTTGCTAGACCAGAGATCCTTTAATGGCTTCACCTGAGCAGGATACCTTTCAAGAGAATGACAAGTCTTGACATGCTGTACTCCTTTCATCTTTCAATGCCTCAAGATCAACAACTAAAATCCAAACATGTCATTGTAAGGATGGTACAAAATGAAATTTAGAAAGTGAGCAGCTTACACACCAAAATAACTAAAATATTTTGTTGTTATTTTTACTTGGTGGTTAGCTAATGGGGATATCATGGAAATGGATTCTAAGACCATGGAGGAAGGAACAAAATTATAAACCAGGATGAATTTATAGATATGAAAATCCCAAGATCGAAGAAAGTAGAAATACTGGGATAGATTGATCATGTATAACATTCTCCTAACTAGATCTCCTAAGAGGGCTTAGAGTATTCTTCCTATACCAAAGCACTGAAAAATACATTGTTTCAGTCAATATCCTGTCAAGGAAGATTGAAGCACACCTTCCTGTAAAGCTCTGTTGCTCCCTTAGTGGCTATCCTTCCAGATTGAAAGTAACCAGTGTCTCTGATTTTGGTGAGCCAAAATAGAGCATCAATTAACCAGGAAGGGCAAGACAGGCAAGATAGCCATGCTAGACAGCAGGACCAGAGTGATTATCAAAATGATTTGACCTGCAAAACCTTTGATATGAGCTAATGGATGAAGGGCTAAGACAGAGGAACAGAACTAAGGTCCTACTCAATTTGTATAATATGAATAAAAACCTTCTACATCTGATGAACAAAAGCCTCACTTGAGTCAACATAAAGGAGTTAAGGCTTCTCATCCAATTTCCAGGCCTGAGTCAATAATCATACCTATAATCCCTGAATGAAGATGAGACTAGGTAGATGTAGGAGGATCTTGTAATAATATCACAATTTTCCCAGAAGATTCCAAGAAGCCTACTCCAAAGGGACTAGGGGCATTTATCAGAATGCAGTGGTCAATTTTATGTGTCAGCTTCACTAAACTAACAGATGTTCAGGTGTAGGTGAAATATTATTTCTGGGTGTATCTCTGAGAGTATATCCAGAAGAGTTGAACATCTGAATCAGTCAAATGAGCAAATAAGAGCCAACTTCACCAATGTGTTCAGGTATTATCTAATCTTTTGAGGGCCCAAACAAAACCAAAAAAGGCAGAGGAAGGCTGAATTATGACTCTCTCTCTCTCTCCCTCTCTCTCATGAATAAATAAAAAAATTTAAAGTCTCAGATGATCCACCACATTTTCATGGGTTTTATCTCCAGGAACACTTAAAATTCCCCTTCTTCAATAAATTCTCTTAAGCTTTTCTGGTTTTCTGTTTATATAAACTGGATGGTAAGGATGAGGTCCACAGATCAGTAGGACCACCTCTTAACAAGTACAATATCTATCTCTCTTGAGAATGTGCCAGAGATATTTCATAATTTGTTATCCTTATCTTTCAGGCTCAGTCTAAATACTAACAGGAAAACTCCTATTGAATTTTCAGTTAACATATATATTAGATATATATTTAATTTTTTCTTTTTTTTTCTTTTTATTTTATTTTATTTTTATTTATGATAGAGAGAGAGAGAGAGAGGCAGAGACACAGGCAGAGGAAGAAGCAGGCTCCATGCACCGGGAGCCCAACGTGGGATTCAATCCTGGGTCTCCAGGATCACGCCCCGGGCCAAAGGCAGGCGCTAAACCACTGCGCCACCCAGGGATCCCATATTTAATTTTTTTCTTATACTTGCTATTATTATCTGATAATTATCCCCATTCAGGCAGTAGCCAATGTCTCCATGTCTTAAGAAGATAACAGAAAAGAATCTACAGAATTAAAAGAAAATAATAATAAGTTTTTGTCTTTGGTGTTCAGTAGCAAAAGCCCAAGAACAAGCCAAAACAGTGGAAGAAGACATGACCAGGTAGGGCCACAGTGACAATCAAAGAAACAGAAATAATGAAAAGGTAGGGTCTGGTACATAAACATGACTGTGATTCAGACCATCTGCCCTTGACACTATTCAGTTTTCCAGTACTCAGAGATCATCAGGAAAATGGAAGCTCTATAAAGAAATTAAATTCAGGTACAAAAATTAAAGTTAGATTTTTTCATAACCAGGTATTTACTCAACTTATATGGAAAATGCCTAGAAGAATACACAGGGAACTGTTAAGAGAGTTTAGGGAGTAGAACAGGGAGTCAGTAGGGAGGAATCAAACTACTTTTCTCTCATAAACTTCTGAAATATTCATGTATTTTTGGAATTTCACTTATTTATTCAACAAAATATTAAGTTATTTTTATAAAAAAACAACAAGGAGCACAATCACAAATAAAAAATACATGTTATGAAAATTATTCAAGGCAAATTTTCCTCAGGTCCATGAATATGACAAAAAAAAAAGTGAATGAGGACTCATTAGGAAAGGAAAGCAATGGAAAAGGTAAGAAAGACCAGGAACCACAAAATAAGAGTCAGCAATAAGAAAAAGTAAACATCATCTTCTTGTACAAATAGCGTAAGATCGAGAGCCTCATTAATGTGTCTACGGCCACTGTACTATTAGAAAACACTGAAAAACTGGTGTGTACCCAAAGGAGACAAGTAGACAAATTAAGGAACTGGGATCCATATTGGCTAAGGAAAAATGACACGAAACACAAGATCAGAAGCCTGAGGAGGGACTGCAGCCATCACTAAGTAAGTGAAAGTTCATCAAATGGCGAAATGATTACACTTAATTTTTACATCTAGAGCAAAGAATTAAACTGGAGTCAATTAAAAGGAAGCAGATTTAAATTCTCTAGTGTTCCCTTAAAATTAGATCCATTAATTAAAAACCAATCCTGAAAAAAATAAAAAAAATACATACATACATACATACATACATACATACGTACCAATCCAGGACATCCCTATCAAGTAGCGCCAGAAGTGCTGTGACTTGTTAATCCCTTTGCTTTGTTTTAGACTTAATAGCAAAAGTAGCTGCAAGTATGCAGAAGGAAATCTTAAAATAAATATATCACCTGAAAAGTGAAGGTGAGTCTACTGTGGAAAGGCAGCCCTCCACTGGCAAAGCAGAAGAAATTGCTTTTACCTTTTATAGTAAAGAGGAAGGCATTGCTGTAACCAGCTCCAGATAACCAGAGTAACATGGCTTTAAGAACCTACTAGAGAAGTTTCTGCAGAGAAGGTGTCCAAAAAAGAAAGTATGGGTAAAAGACTGATGGAACCTGAGAAAACAGTTATGATTAACCCAATCTGCTTCACAACTTTGCCTCAAGCCAGGCTTTCCACTCCCTTCATGACTTCTCTTCTTTCCTTTAGTATAATACCTACCAGTAAGCAATAGTAAATCTTAATTCTAAAGGTCAGTCCTGAAAAGTTAGCACAAGCTCCCTTGCATTAGATTTCTGATGGCTAAAAAGTGTTCAGAATAGTTTAGCATGATAATCAAATGTCAACATTATTTCAGTATAGCAAAAATAATGGTCCAAAAAATATTCCCAGTTCGCTTCTTAACATAAGAAAATAACCAGGATCCCTGGGTGGCTCAGTGGCTGGGTGGCTCAGTGGCTTAGTGCCTGCCTTCGGCCCAGGGTGTGATCCTGGAGTCCTGGGATCAAGTCCCATGTCAGGTTTCCTGCATGGAGCCTGCTTCTCCCCATGCCTGTGTCTCCATGTCTCTGTGTCTCTGTGTCTCTGTCTCGCTCTCATGAATAAATAAAATCTTGAAAAGAAAAGAAAAGAAAAGAATGGAAAAAAAAAGAAAAAAAGAAAAGAAAAGAAGCACTTATAATTATCTTTAATTAAGAAGGAATTCATAAATGTCAACTAGTTATTTGCTGGTCAAAATCAAGATATTATGTGCTATTTAACAATCTAAAGGTCGGAAAATCAAATTCATAGGAAGGAGAGAAAGAACAGATACAAATCAAATTGGTAGATGTTTCCTTTTTAGGTGTTTGCAAGGGGCACTGAATAACTAAATAGCAAGGGTTCTGATTAAAACAAGAAGAGTTTTCACACCTACTTGTCAAGAAATAAATAGTAATTCAAAAACTTGATTAAGTGTTTTCCATTGGAGTCAGAGGCAGCATCAAAAATTCTCTAAACTTACTGCGGCAATAATTTCTTAATACATACCCATATCAAATCATTATGTTGCACTTGCACACCTTAAACCGACACAATCTTATGTGTCACTTATATCTCTTTTTTTTATTGGTGTTCAATTTACTAACATACAGAATAACACCCAGTGCTCATCCTGTCAAGTGCCCCCCTCAGTGCCCGTCACCCATTCACCCTCACCCCCCGCTCTCCTCCCCTTCCACCACCCCTAGTTCGTTTCCCAGAGTTAGGAGTCTTTATGTTCTGTCTCCCTTTCTGATATTTCCCACACATTTCTTCTCCTTTCCCTTATATTCCCTTTCACTATTATTTATATTCCCCAAATGAATGAGAACATACACTGTTTGTCCTTCTCTGATTGACTTACTTCACTCAGCATAATACCCTTCAGTTCCATCCACGTTGAAGCAAATGGTGGGTATTTGTCGTTTCTAATGGCTGAGGAATATTCCATTGTATACATAAACCACATCTTCTTTATCCATTCATCTTTCAATGGACACCGAGGCTCCTTCCACAGTTTGGCTATTGTGGACATTGCTGCTATAAACATCGGGGTGCAGGTGTCCCGGCGTTTCATTGCATCTGAATCTTTGGGGTAAATCCCCAACAGTGCAATTGCTGGGTCATATAGCAGGTCTATTTTTAACTCTTTGAGGAACCTCCACACAGTTTTCCAGAGTGGCTGCACCAGTTCACATTCCCACCAACAGTGGAAGAGGGTTCCTTTTTCTCCGCATCCTCTCCAACATTTGTGGTTTTCTGCCTTGTTAATTTTCCCCATTCTCACTGGTGTCAGGTGGTATCTCATTGTGGTTTTGATTTGTATTTCCCTGATGGCAAGTGACGCAGAGCATTTTCTCGTGTGCGTGTTGGCCATGTCTATGTCTTCCTCTGTGATATTTCTCTTCATGTCTTTTGCCCATTTCATGATTGGATTGTTTGTTTTTTTGGTGTTGAGTTTAATAAGTTCTTTATAGATCTTGGAAACTAGCCCTTTATCTGATGCGTCATTTGCAAATATCTTCTCCCATTCTGTAGGTTGTCTTTGAGTTTTGTTGACTGTATCCTTTGCTGTGCAAAAGCTTCTTATCTTGATGAAGTCCCAATAGTTCATTTTTGCTTTTGTTTCTTTTGCCTTCGTGGATGTATCTTGCAAGAAGTTACTGTGGCCGAGTTCAAAAAGGGTGTTGCCTGTGTTCTCCTCTAGGATTTTGATGGAATCTTGTCTCACATTTAGATCTTTCATCCATTTTGAGTTTATCTTTGTGTCACTTATATCTCAATAAAACTTAAAAAAAAAACAGATTTCTACATAAAATAAATAATTAAAAGAGCTCTTACATAAGAATCATAAGACTGAGAAGTCATGGCTACTATTGTATAGATCTACACAACTGCACAAAACATACTCACAGGTTAATTTGTTTAATTATCACAAGAACAGTCTTCTGTCCTCACCCTGTTTCCTGAGCAGTCTCTTCAAATTAGAGTTGAAGAAAACAAGGATTGGAGAAGTCAAATTCTTAGCCAATGCATTGTAGCCAAACAGCTAAACCAAAATTTAACATATGAAGACCTCAAACCTATAAATATTTACCTTGGAACAATGCCTCCCTCTCTGAAATACTGGTTCTGTCATTAACAAGCTCCATGACATCAGACAAAATTATTAATTTCTCTGGATCTTAGTTTCCTTCTGTGTAAAATTCTCTGAAGACAGGAATTCCAAATTCTCTTTTTCATTTGATATAAATAATCCATCATTCCTCCATTAAAAGCATATCATAAAGTCAGAAATAAGGCACATGATCGTACCATGAAGTCTTTTTTTTAAAAAAAAAATTTTATTTATTTATTCATGAGAGATACTGAGAGAAAGAGAGGCAGAGACACAGGCAGAGGAGAAGGAGGCTCCATGCAGGGAGCCCGACATGGGACTTGATCCCAGGTCTCCAAGATCATGCCCTGGGACCAAGGCAGGCGCTGAACTGCTGAGCCACCCAGGCTGCCCACTGTGAAGTCTTTTTAACGTAAGTGGTTATTTCCTCAGAAAAGTAAATAACACTTGGAAAATCAATAAATAAGTAATCATTAAATTAATACTTATTGAGGGCTGACTGTGTATCAGAATGATGCCTGTGACTGACATGGAGAATGCAGCAATAAAAAATAAGATTGCTGCCCTCACAGAGCTCAGAGACAACTGAGGGAAATGGGCCAGACAGGGATGAATTACAGCATCATGCGTTAGGGCAAGAAACTACACATGAAAATAGCAGCATGTAATAGAGACCCGGAAGTCAGGACAGGTCCCCTGCAAACCACAGTGTGGGAATACACCTTCAAGGACTTGAGATTAAATAAACAGACAAACAAGGAAGAGAAGGATGTTTTATACAGAGAGAGCTACAGATAAACAAATATGAATAAACTAATATCCAGAGCTAATGTGCATATTTAACTATTCAACTTTCCAAATATACTCGTAATCGCCATTTAAACCACAAGACCTGATACAGCAAAAGTCACCTGAAATAAATCCAATTCTACATTCGAACAAAATAATTTTCATAAAGGTTAAGTGGCATGACAAAGGCAATCCAGTTGTGCCTGATTCCATCATTAGAAGCCTGTGTTTTTTACTTCGAAGCATTGCCACTTTCCCCGACATTATTTTTCCAGGAAGATCACTAACACAAAAATGATCCTAGTGCAGAAATACATTTAGGGACACTGGACTACTGAAATAATACTTAGTAATTCAAGAGAAAATACATAAATATAAACTCGGCTGAAGAACCAGATATGAACCTGCTCTAAAGCCATTTGAGAAGCTTCCCTTATTCTATGTTATACCCACATACTAAGGCATCTCAAAGAAGACACTTTTTATGCAAAATGATAGAGAATTTTCTCCCCTCTGAGGTTTAAGAGGGAAAGCCATCAAGCCATCAAGCGCACTGAACTGTAAGAGTACAATGAGATTCGTTTTACATGAGCAAAAGTGTAATTTTACTTGTGGCTTTGAAATAAATGGTAATTTATGGATTTATATATTTTAATAAGGTATTACCATCCTACAATTTTTAAACCAAAAAGATAAAACAAATTTGAGTCTTCGTTACTGACTTTTACATCCTAAGGAAGGATGATCAATAATTCTTTCGAAAGTCCATCACCTGACATTCACTTCTTAATTGCGTATCTGGTGTAGTGAGAAAAAGCAAATGCCCTTAATCATCTGGATTTTATATTTAACAAGTGTTTCTCCAGACCTGGCTGGCTTTGAAAAAGGTACAGACCTGTAAGCAACATTCTCAATGACATCCAAAATTAAAAAACCAATACTCCAGAGATTAAAGTCCCAAAGAGAACCCTCAAATCACCCAAGAACCCCCTTTCTTCCAGAGGAATCCTGGGTGCAGTCTGGCCTGCCATGGAAGACCCCAGTTTCTCATGGCCTCACCATTTCCCCCCAGCCAAGGCAGGAGGCCAGTTTCCTTCACAAGGTGTATAGCTTAGGATTCTCCAGCATTCCCTTGAGAAATTGATTGTGGTCACCACAAATTTCTACAGACAGCTGACAGAGAATATAGAATTCCTACCACTAAAAACAGAAATCATAACTCACACTTCGGCTTTTGTATTCACATGCCACTAAAAATACCAAACATTTTATTTTTAACCAATGACTATATTCTATGTATATATACATGGGTCTGAAACTTTATGCAGCACTCACTGCATAAGTAACTTAAGTCCATAACCAACCAACCAAAAATGTTTTCAAGGTATAAACTTAAAGTACAACTTGAAAGAGGCCACTTACATTTAACTTATATCCACCTGTCATCTCTGCAGCTGTTCTAGCTCCTACTTCCACAGTGACCAAGGGTGGGCATGGCTGCTTTTCCCTGGTTTTCCCAAAATTTCTCCCAAAAATATGTGCACGCAGCAGACTTTTCCAAAGTTTGGTACTATAAAAGTGATTTATGCCAGAGAATGTTAATAACTTAAAACCAGATTTTAGACAGTTGTGCTTTCTAAAGACTGTGGTTATCTTGCCATGAGAAAGTGTTCACCTCTTAACTGGTTAACACTTTTTTTTAAAGGTTCCAGGGTCCCACTGTGATGCACGGCTCTCTTCTCCAACTCTGATTACTAGTAACATCTTATGCCAAGCATTTTCTCTAACAACTTGTTTCATCTTAGTAGTATAGAGCATACTCCCTGGTGTCTTTCCTATCCTAAACCAAAGTAGACTATTTAGGTATTTTTCTGGAGAAGTTCTTTTTCCAAAAGGAACTCTATGCCAGCTGTTTAAAAAAGAAAAAAAAAAAAAGAAAGAAAGAAAGAAAAAAAAGGTGAAAATTTTGTCCACTAAAGTAACACACTATTTTAATTAATTTTTAAAAGTTATTATGAATGGTGACATTAGCAAGGCAGGTAAAGAAAGACCCAAGATGGGGTATGTCAGTTCTATGAAACTCCTCATTTCACACTTGCTCAACAAACTTTTATTGAGTGCCTGCTCTGTACAATGTGCTATTGTGGATGAACAGCAATAAGCCAAACAGATGTGGATTCTGGAGGTTACAATCCCAAAGGAGTGATGGATCATTTTTTAAAAGGTATTCATACACAAACTTGTGGGAGGTGGATGAAGAAAATAACTGAACACAATGGTAGTGAGTAGTAAGGGAGACTTTCTTGGAGAGGATGGTCAGGAAAACTGTCTGTAAGGAGGTGACATCTGGGCCAATCACCCTGGAATGGAAAGATGGTGGCCATCATTGGTGGACAAGGACTCATGTTCAGAGTCTTGCTAGGAGGACAAGAAAGGAATCAAGTGTGACAGTCCAGCACCACTCCTAAACATATAGGCACAAATCTTTTTCCTCCTCTGAGTCTACTCCTTATAACATGGAGCAGCAGCCCTGGTATGGAGAAAAATGTGATCAACCAACTCCTACAGTTCTATGGGCCACCTGCTAAGAAGAAACAGCAGGAGCTTCTTTTAAGAGGAAGTTTTAAATGCTGTGTAGTGGTAACACTGTAGAAAACATCCAGTCAAGCCCTTAGGACATGTCAGGGAACTGTAAATAATGATCCATCTGTAACTCATTTGTTGCTTCTTCAAAGAGTAGACAAGTGACAAACTTGACTGATGGCTAGTTTTGGGTTTGGTTTGGTTTGGTTTCTAAATCTTGCTTATTAATAACAGAGTCACCAAAATGCTTTGCTTAGGCAGGGGCCTGTGGCAGTTACTTGATGAAATGCAGCAACTGTCTTTGAGATAAGAATCAAAACCACTACATAAAAGCCTTCAGAAAAACACATATGGATATGATAGCTGATATTTTTCCCAAACACATGATATTGTTTATTCATGAGTTAGTGTAGTTCCGGCTGGATTTAAAGAAGTTCAAAGCTACTTCCCTTTAAACCCAATGCATGGATAACTTCTATAAAGAACACCACCCAGGGCATCTGTGCCTTATAACCTACCTCTTTGGCACCACAAGTGAAGACAGAAATAGATACACAGAGCAATTTTTTTCAAGATCAATTTAACTTTTCTTTTTCAATTAGGGATACGTATCTGTAGTTTCACCAATGTATCCTCACAAAAATGAACAGGGAAAAGTAAATAAAACCATAATGGCAATTATTGCTATGTAAATCATGATGGTGATTCACTTAAAGTGTAGAGTCCCCCAAGCCTAAGAAACTTCAGAGTATAAGGCTTTTTTTTTTTGTAAAATCAAAGTATTACTTTATTAAATGAGTTATTTTACACAATATGAACATCAATATAATTACAATTGTAAAAAATTTTTTATAACAAGGATTTTTTATAACATTTTCAGATTTCCAAATCAGAATCAACTGTACACTTTCACAGAATTGTCTTTGCATGAAGCTCAAAAGGGAACAGCATAAAAATGAGTGTTTACGTAGCCCCTTTATTTTTGCTGATCAACAGCTTGTTAGAAAAGCAGCTGCAGGTTTGTTACCTAAGGTCTGAGACAGTAGAAGAGTCAAAGGTGGGCAGCCCCAGTGGCTCAGCAGGTTAGCACCTGCCTTCAGCCCAGGACAGGATCCTGGAGACTGGGAATCAAGTCCCTGCTTTTCCCTCTGCCTCTGTCTCTGCCTCTCGATCTCTCTGTGTCTGTCATGAATAAATAAATAAAATCTTAAAAAAAAGTCAAAGGTGTCATGAATTCACCTGTAAACAACTTTATGCCTGAACATCAGCCAATTCTGGAGGAAGTGGAGTCTTAGGATGCTTGCTTTCAATGTGCTGCTTGAAGGTCTTCGAGGCTGGCATTTGTGTCCTACAAACAGTGTAGCTATATATTAAGGCAGCTTTGGCAGCAGCCTTTTAGTCATATCCTTGTTTCATCCTTTGTCCAGCTTGCTTTTTGGCATTTTTCTGCTGAGACTGAATCTTCTGCTGTCCACGAGCCATATCCCCACCGGGACAGTCCTGTGTGGGAGAGACCGTGCAGCTTGAGAGGGCCAGAGAAGGTAGCCAGAGGAGGTGGCCAGAGGGGGAAGCAGGGGAAGTCCAGACTATAAGGCTTTTTATGTAATCACGGGAATATGAGAAGGAGTTCAAAAAGCATTTGAGAAGTTAAGATCAGGAAATTGTTACTTCTATTTCATTGAAATCCTCAGTAGCTTTCCCAACACTTACTTTTGTTTTTTATTTTGTTTTAGAGATTTTATTTATTTATTTATTTATTTATTTATTTATTTATTTATGAGAGATACAGAGAGAGAGAGAGAAGAAGAGACACAGGCAGAGGGAGAAGCAGGCTCCATGCAGGGAGCGCGACATGGGACTCAATCCCGGGACTCTAGGATCATGCCCTGGGCTGAAGGCAGGCATTAAACCCTGAGCCACCCAGGGATCCCCTGTTTTGTTGTTAAAGATTTTATTTATTTATTCACGAGAGACACAGTGAGAGAGAGAGAGAGAGAGAGAGAGAGAGAGAGAGAGAGAGGCAGAGACACAGGCAGAAGGAGGAGGCTCCATGCAGAGAGCCCAACATGGGACTCCACCCTGGGTCTCCAGGATCATGCCCTGGGCTGAAGGCAGCACCAAACCGCTGAGCCACCCGGGCTGCCCAAGGATTACTTTGTTGTTGTTGTTGTTGTTGTTGTTGTTTTCAATAAATTAATTTTTTATTGGTGTTCAGTTTCCCAACATACAGAATAACACCCAGTGCTCATCCTGTCAAGTGCCCCCCTCAGTGCCCGTCACCCATTCACCCCCACCCCCCGCCCTCCTCTCCTTCCACCACCCCTAGTTCGTTTCCCAGAGTTAGGAGTCTTTATGTTCTGTCTCTCTTTCTGATATTTCCCACACATTTCTTTTGAATGTGAGCTGGATAAACATATATTTATTTGAAAAGCAAATCAAGGGGCTCCTGGGTGGCTCAGCTGGCTAAGTGTCTCAGTCTTGGCTTTGGCTCAGGTCATGATCTCGTGGTCATGAGATCATGAGATTTAGCCCCATGTCCAGCTCTGTAGTCAGTGCAAAGTCAGCTTCAGATTTTCTCTCCTTGTCCCTCTCTCAAATAAATAAATAAATAAATAAATAAATCCTTAAATAAAAAAAAGTAAAGCAAATCAAATTTCATGATTTTCTCTACTTGTCCTTATCTGTAGAGGCATGTAGAATTGACACATGAGAAACAGAGCCTTTCTTTTTTTTTTTTAATAAAGCCTTTCCATTCATGAGCATGTCTATTCACAAATGAGATACTTCCAGCTCTTACCTTCCACCCTGTTTATTGATATTATTATTATCATTTATAATAAAGATATCTGTCTATGGCTTGGTTTGAAAAGGGCTTGCACACTGTCCATCAGCAATAAGAAACCCATGACCTTCCTCATGTGGTAATTAAGTCTACAGCCTATGAGCTCATATGAAATAGGCTGAGGCTGTTTTGGTTGGTGGAAGGGGGGAACATAAGACCCTTAGAGGACATCACTAAAATTCCTTCACCCCAGAAATATACACCTCAGTTGGGCAGGTCCTGGTACAAATAGGAGGTAAGGAATTGTCAGAGAGTGCCACTTATTCATGGGAAGGGGAGCCAAACTAGAGCTGAAACCCTCCGCAGACTAAACCATCCAGAGCTCAGTACAATGGAGAGCAGCATCCAGCTCTTGCATAAAATGACAGTCTGTTAAAGCTCTTGATTGCATTGTGCTTAAGCAGACACTGTCCTACAACCCTGGGGATGAGGAAGACATGGCTGGGTTGGGGTGAGGGGAGAGAGACACAAGCATAGGCCCTAGTAGGAGTATACATCAGATTCAGGAAATGCAACACTGAATATAAGGAACTATTCTATTCTCAGCTCTATAGATAGCTTCCTTGCTATGTGATTTTGAAAAATGAAATCCCACCTCTCAGTCTACATTCCTAAGTCTGCAAATGGGGCATAAAAGTAATGCCCATCTTTGGAAGTTGTTTTTCTTTTCTTTTCTTTTCTTTTCTTTTTTTTTCATTAAAGAAGTTAGTGCCTATAAAGTCACTCTTTCAAACATTGTGCTGCAAAAAAATTGGTCCCTATTTAGTAAATCCTTGGCAACCCAAGGACTGGTACCCAAACATACAGCAGAGAAGTTTACATATGTAACTTCTAATTTAATCCTCACAAATATCTTAGGAAGTTTAGCCACTTAACCACTTAGTAATCAAGAAATTGAGGCATAAAGAGATAAGTTAACTTAATCAGATACATACAATAAGCCATCTGTCTGACCCCTCAGTTCTCATATTCTTAACCACTATAATGTAAAACTCCATAGAGCTAAATCTCAAAGATGCTCATTATTAGCATGTCAGTGGACAATATTCTCACTTATTTGCTTTCATTCAGTAAAACAATAAACTGCACTGTTTATAAGAACAGTCTTTTTTAAAAATGAGGCCCAAAGCTATTTTTCTTTCAAGTAGGGAAAACACTTTTTTTTCTGAAAACACTGTTTATCTAAAGGTTATTCATCATCAACAAACACTGCTTCATTGTAACATCATAACAAACCTACAATTTTGTAGAAGTCTGAGTTTTAGAGATGTTAAGTGACATCAAGTAAATAGTAATACTAGTAATCATTTACTGACATTCTACATTTAAGCATGACTTCTGGTGCCTTAGGTTATATCTAATCTCCATGATAAGACAAGGCAGTGTCACCCTCACTTTCATAAATACAGAAAGTCAGGAAATATTTGCCAAGGGCTCAAATCCTTAAATGATGAAGGTAGGTTCAAGTGCAGGTCTTTCTCACTCTTCAAGCTGTGCTTTTTCTAGCTCAGCAAGCACTGTCATAAATAGATACCTCCTTACTCTTTCTTATGCTCTTCCTTTCCCTGACTCAAGTATCTCCCAAATTCAAGCCTTTATCATGCTTCACTGAAGCATTTAAAAATGCCTCGATTTGTTTCTTTCAAAAGCACCCTCCACACTGCCACCAGCGCAAATCTGACTGTGACGGCTATTCTCAACATACTTTAACCAGTCCCTTCAAGTGCATTCCGAAGCCCAACACTTCATTTGGCCTATGAAGTCCTCTGTAGCTGACTCCACATCTCATATTTTACTTTCAAGTAATACAAAATGCCCAGAGTTCCCCAAGCCTACCCTGTTGTTCATTTAGCACTGCCTTTATACTCTCTGTGGCTGAGTAACCACCTTATGACCTTTCAGTCAACAACTTTTCCCCATCCCCCAAAACTGCCACACATGTTTACCTCTTAAGAATCACCCCAGACGAATGTAAGCTGGTACAGCCACTCTAGAAAACAGTATGGAGGTTCCTTAGAAGTTGAAAATAGAGCTACCCTATGACCCGGCAATTGTACTACTAGGGATTTACCCCAAAGATACAAATGTCATGATCCAAACGGGTACCTGCACCCCAATGTTTATAGTAACAACGTCCACAATAGCCAAGCTATGGAAAGAGCCCAGATGTCCATCAACAGATGAATGGATAAAGAAGATGTGGTATGGACTACTACTCAGCCCTCAAAAAAAAAAAATCAAATCTTGCCATTTGTAACGACATGGATAAAACTAGAGGATATTATGCTAAGTGAAATAAGTCAATCAGAGAAAGACAATTACAATACGATCTCACTCATATGTGGAATTTAATAAGCAACAAAACAGAGAGGAGAATCTCTGGGAGGCTCATCAGTTTGGTGCCTGCCTTTGGCCCAGGGCGTGATCCTGGAGTCCTGGGATCGAGTCCCGCATCAGGCTCCCGCCCTGGAGCCTGCTTCTCCCTCCTCCTGCGTCTCTGCCTCTCTCTCTGTGTGTCTATCATAAGTAAATAAATAAAATTTTAGGAAAAAAAGAAAAAAGAAAGAAACAGACGATCATAGAAGAAAAGAGGAAAAAATTTTAAAAAGATGAAATCAGAGAGGGGGACAAATCATAAGAAACTCTTAATCATAGGAAACAAACTGAGGGTCCCTGGAGGGGAGGGAAGTGGGCAGATGGGGTAACTGTGTGATTAAGGATGGCATGTGACGTAATGAGCACTGGGTATTATAGAAGGCCAATAAAATAATGACCTCTACTTCTACAACTAATAATACATTATGTGTTAATTGATTTTTTAAATTTTAAAGTAAAAAAATAAAATAAAAAGAATCATCCCAGACATCTCTAGAAATAGCTGCCGACCCTTTATTCCTCAAGCTGAAAGAGAAAGATCTCTGTCAAACTCCTAGGCTCTGCACATACCTCTCACAATTATTTTGAAATGTTCTATGTATGTCTGTCTTTCTCTAAGATTATATTTTATTTAGCTTTGTTTTTCAGTACTTGGTAAGACTAGAAATTTAGCAAAGAATTTGTTGAAATACACTTCACTGGCTTTCCCAGTATAACATCTGAGAAACAGAAGAAGGAGAATTTTAACTTCAGGTCTTTTAAGGCAAGGCCCAGTGCTCTGTTTTATCCAGAAAATAAACACATCTATCCTGTAGCGAATTATGTTGCATAGACACAATTTTGAAACAGAGATTGGAGCAGAACTAGATCAAGTGCCTAACACATGCCTGAAATTATTGTCATCTGGGAAGCAAATGACAAAATAATATTTTTAGGCTACTTCTAAACTATTGGTATCAATATATGACAAATCTGTACCAATTTCTAACACGGATCAGTGTATTTATGAAGTGTCTATAATATAGCAAGAAAAGTTTGCATCTAAATGAAATATATTTATAACAACAATGACTTTTAGTAATTGCATAATTACTGCATTGCCTGGTACTATTCGCAGACATTCAGTTATTAAATACAGATTCAGGAGCAAGGGAAGAAATCATAATTTTTCTAGGTAGGCTCTCAATCTAGAAGTAATTAAAGACTTTCTTAAGAGACAGAACATGAAAGACCCTTCACAAACCAAACAGTTAAACCTACATTAAATTAAAATTACATTTTACCTTAGAATTAGGAAAATGAGAAATACTTTACAGCCTGCAAGGTATGAACATATATATTAAATATTGAAAGAAATTGGGATCCCTGGGTGGCGCAGCGGTTTGGCGCCTGCCTGTGGCCCAGGGCGCGATCCCGGAGACCCGGGATCGAATCCCATGTCGGGCTCCCGGTGCATGGAGCCTGCTTCTCCCTCTGCCTATGTCTCTGCCTCGCTCTCTCTCTCTCTCTCTCTCTGTGTGTGTGTGACTATCATAAATAAATAAAAATTTAAAAAAAATATTGAAAGAAATCATTTTAAATAAGCTCCTTCAGTCTGATACTGTCTCCCTGCTGGATTTCAAATTAAAATAGTTTACCCTATTAGAGGAAATGCCTCACTTTCCTTCACCGGATTTCCCCCTTTAGTCTTTCTTTTAAATGTGAGTGCCTCTTGGATACTGCCCTTGGCTCTTCTTTCTTTTGTACTCCCTGGGGATTTCATTAAGGAACTCCATTTTAACTACCATTCAGAACTAGATTACTCCATTCCTACAACTCAATAGCAAAAATACAAACAAACTGAATTTTAAAATAAAGGACTTAAAGAGATATTTCACAAAAGAAAAGTGCTCAACATCACTAATCATTAGGGAAATGTGAATCAAAATCACATTTGCCTCATACCTGTTAGGATAGATATTATCAAAAATACAAAAAATAATAAATATTGGAGAGCTTGGGGAGAAATAGGTACCTTTGCACATTGTTGATAGGAATGGAAAATAGTGCACTTACTATGGAAAATATTATGAAGGTTTCTCAAAAAATTAAAAATTACCATATGATCCAGCAATCTTGCTTCTGTGTATATATCCAAACAATTGAAATCAGGAGATTTTTCAGCTGTTTCAAATCAACAGCTGATATATAAATATCTGAAGAAATATTTATACTCCCATGTCCATGGCAGCATTATTCACAATAGCCAAGCTATAGAAACAACTTAAATATCCATCAACAAATGAATGGGTTAAAAATGTGGTATATAGAGATAATGGAATATTATTTGGCCTTAGGACAAAAATGAAATCCTGCCATATGCAACAACATGGATGAATCTGAAGAATATTATGCTAAGTGAAATAAATCAGTCACAGAAAGACAAATACTGCTTGAGTTCATTTATATGAGATATCTAAAATAGTCAAACCTACAGAAGCAGAAAGTTGAATGGTGGTTGCTAGGAGCTAGGTAGAGAGGGACTAGAGAATTGTTTAAATAAAGTGTTGCTTATCTAAACTGAGTAAGTTCTAGAGATCTGTTGCTCCACAGTGCCTACAATTAACAATACTGTATTATACACTTAAAATTTTGTTCAGAGGTAGAGCTCATGTTTAGTGTTCTTAACACAATTTTACAAAGAGAATGAGATTCAGATTACTCCCAAGTTTATGATTTGAATCCATTTGCCATTCCTGGCTCTCCATACTCATACAAATCCCTTCCAGGTCAGATCAGAGAGAGGGATAAGGCACAAGAGGAAGATTCTGAGCTCACCTCATCCCATGGACATACTGAGGCAACAGTACATCTTTACAACTAACTCTGAAAATAACCTGAAATTGTAAATGAATTTGATACAAGTTGCAGGATACAAAATTAATATATAGAAATCAGTTGCACTTCTATACACCAGTAACAAAGTAGAAGAAAGAGAAATTGAGAAAACAATCCCATTAACAACTGCACCAAAAAGAATAAAGTGTCTAAGAATGCATTTAACCAAGGAGGTAAAAGACCTATACTCTGAAGACAATAAAACACTGATGAAAGAAACTGAAAATGAAACAAATGGAAAGATATGCCCTGCTTATGGATCAGAAGGATTAATATTGTTAAAATGTCCATACTACCCAAAGCAATCTACAGATTTAACACAATCCAAATCAAAATACAAATAGTACTTTTCACAGAAGGCAAACAAATAATCCTAAAATTTGTATGGGACCACAGAAGATCCCAAATAGCCAATGTATTTTTTTTTTCCTGGTTTGGAAGATTCATTTTTTAAAATTTTATTTAAATTAAATTAATTGGAAGAGGCAAGATGGCAAAAGAGTAGGGATCCTCCTTTCATATCGTCCCCTTATTTAGCTAGATAACTTTCAAATCATACTGAACACCTATGAATTCAACCTGAGATGTAAGGAAAGAATGACTGGAACAATACAAATAGAAAAGTGACCAGTGACCATTTTTTGCAAGGTAGGAGTGTGGAAAAGAGAAACAGAGGGGCCATACTGGAAGATAAATGGTGTGGGGTGTGGAGGGGCCCCTGTAAGCTGGTACTGGAAAGTGATAGGGCCCTGGAGCTCAAAATTGGGTCCTTTATGTGGAGACCGAGAAAAATTAAGACCATTCCACCTCAAGTTTAGCATTAGCACAAGTACACAGCCATCTTAAGTCCCTGGGAATAAGAGCTGAACTTTACAGGAAAAACTGCAGATTGTCCTAGGCAGAGAATCCCATATCGGAAAGACAATAAAGCTCAGAATGCCCTCGGCAGAGAATCCCGTATCAGATCTTAAGAAACTCCCCCACCCTTTTCCCCATATTGGAATGGAAAAAATTCCTCCACCCCTTCTGAAGATCCCCTAGACCAGCCCATAAAAAATCCAGTTATAACCCACTTCGGGGTTCAAGTCCCTGCTCTGCTGTATGGAGTATACTTGGACCCAAGCTCGAGCTTGTAAATAAACCCTCATGTATTTGCATCGGCGTCGGCTCCTTGGTGGTTTCTTGGATTTGCAATCTTGGGCACAACACTTTAGAATCTGCTCCTGTGAGAGACTTCCCTGCCTGAAAGATACTCAGTGGTGAAGTGGGGGCAGAATTAAAGGTGGGACAGTGGGGTATCAATATCCCTGGAAGTGCAGAAAGAACAGGGGTGTCTCAGCTGGCAGGAATTCCAAGCATTGCTGCAGGGAAATGGCTTTAAATGACTGGGCCAGGGAGGGGACCCTCAGCTTGTTTTGCCCTAAACAACAAACCAAGGCTGGATTGGGTGACTGCTCTGGGTGTTGGGCCCCTGAAAAGGATGGGAACACAGCAACACAGTCTTCCTCCAGGAAAGGCAGAGCAGGTGCACACTCAACCAGATGAACACTCTCTGTGAACACTCCTGCAATGGACAGAAACAGGGTCACCCTCTTCCTCTAGGAGGGGGCTTGCAGTTGCATGCATTAGTGGGGGAAGCTCTCCCTGCCAGAGCCCTGCAAATCACACAAATCAGTGTCCCTCCATCTTCCCCCTGGAGGATGTGAGTGGGTGGGCACCATAGCAGTCTGTAGAGTTTGGCATACACCATGATCTTTCAGCTCTGGGGTTGGAGATGGGGGCCAGTTATTTTTATTTCCACCCTCTGAAGTGGTGTGGAAAGCCTTCAGGGAACAAAAGCCACACACAGCAAACAGCTTATACTGAGCCCAGTCCCCTGGCATGGGGCGGACAACTCTGCCCAGGCACAGACACCTGAGAACCAGCACAGCAGACCTCCTCCAGAAGACTGGCTGGAAGAACACGGGAACAGCAAGTTTACTGACCAACCAGGACTGGAATACTCCAGTGGGAGGGTAAAATAATATATAGAAAGAACTCAAGGTTTTTTCTTATGATTTGCTGGTCTTTCAGTTCAAAATTTTCCTTTTTTTTTTTCCTTTTTTTCCCATTTCAACTAGTTTTTTTAATCTACTTTTTCTTTTTAAATCTTTTTTTAACTTTCATATTTTACAATTACATGTTATAGATGTGTTTTTCATTTTTGGCTTCCTTTCACCCTTCAATTTTATTTTTGTATATATATGTATACATATATATGTGTGTATATATATATATATATATATATATATATATATATATATATTTGCTTTCTTTATAACTTTAGAATTTAGTATCTTCTAACATATAGACCAAAATACACTCAGGACCAAGTGGATCACCCTGTTTTGTCCACTCTGAGGTTATATTCTCTCCTCCCATTTTATTTCTTTTATTTCTTTGTTGTTGTTGTTGTTGTTGTTGTGTGTCTGTGTTTTTTTCTTTGTCTTTTTTCTTTTCTTTCCTGGTTGCTAACCTCTTCAGATTTGTCTAGTGTGTATTTTGCTTGGGTCGTTGTTTAAAATTTTAGTTCTGTTGACTCATACAGTCATTCTTCACTGGAAAAAATGACTAGAAGGAGGAATTCACAACAAAAGAAAGAACAAGAGGGAATATTTTCTGCCACAGATCTAATGGATATGAATTTAAGTAAAATGTCAGATGGAATTCAGGATAACAATTATAAAGTGACTAGCTGGACTTCAAAAAAGCATAAAAGAGGGATCCCTGGGTGGCGCAGCAGTTTGGTGCCTGCCTTTGGCCCAGGGCGCAATCCTGGAGACCCGGGATCGAATACCACGTCGGGCTCCCGGTGCATGGAGCCTGCTTCTCCCTCTGCCTGTGTCTCTGCCTCTCTCTCTCTCTCTCTCTCTGTGTGTGTGACTATCATAAATAAATAAAAATTTTTTAAAAAATTAAAAAAAAAAAGCATAAAAGATTCTAGAGATTCTCTTACTGCAGAAATGAGATCTAATCAGGCCAAAATTTAAAATACTCTGAGATGCAGTCTAAACTGGATGCTCCACCAATAAAAAATAAATTTATTAAAAAAATAAACTGGATGCTCTAACAGCTAGGGTAAATAAGGCAGAAGAGAGAAAAAGTGACATAGAAGACAAGTTGATGGAAGAAAGAAAGCTGAGGAAAAGAGAGAAAAACAACTAATAGCCCATGAGGAGAGGCTCCTCAGGGAGATAAATAATGCTATTTAAAAAAACAAAGATCTGAATTATTGGAATTCCTGAAGGCACAGAGAGTGGGAATGCGGGGGAGGCAGGGGATATATTTGAGGCCATCATAACTGAGAACTTTCCTAATCTGGGGAAGGAAACAGGCATTCATATCCAAAAGGTAGAGAGGACCCCTCCTAAAATCAATAAAAATAGATCAATATCCTGACATAGAAAAATGAAGCTTGCAAATTTCAGAGATAAAGAGAAAATCCTGAAAGCAGGTCCAGAAAGAGATTCCTAACATACAGAGGGAGAAATATCAGATTGACAACAGACTTCTCCATAGAGACCTGGCAGGCCAGAACGGGCTGGCATGATATATTCAGTATACTAAATGAGAAAAACATGCAGCCAAGAATACTGAATCCAGCAAGGCTGTCACTCATAATTGAAGGAGAGATGAAGAGCTTCCAAGACAGACAGAAACTGAAAGAATATATGACCACAAAACCAGCCCTGAAAGTAATATTAAGGGGGATTCTGTAAGCGAAGAGAGACCAAGAGTAACACAGACCAGAAAGAAATGGAGATAATCCACAGAAACAGGGATTGTACAGGTAATACAATGGCACTAAATTCATATCTTTCAATAGTTACTCTAAACATGAATGGGCTACATGCTCCAGTTAAAAGATACAGGTTATCAGATTAGATTTAAAAAAAAAAAAAGCAAGACTATCCATAAGCTCTCTAAGAGAGACTCATTTTAGACCTAAAGGTATCTGTAGACTGAAAATGAGGGGGTGAAGAACCATTTACCATGCAAATTGATCTCAAAAGATAGCTGGGATATCAATCCTCGTATCAGATAAATTAGATTTTATTTATTTATTTTTAAGATTTATTTATTTATTTATTTATTTATTTATTTATTTATTTATTTATTTATAGAGAGGGAGGGAGGGAGAGAGGCAGAGGGGGAAGCAGGCTCCACGCAGGAAGCCCAACGTGGGACTGGATCCTGGGTCGCCAGGATCACACCCCAGGCTGCAGGCAGCGCTAAACCGCTACACCACCGGGGCCAAAGACTGTACGAAGAGATGTAAAGGGGCACTATATCATACTTAAAGGGTCTATACAACAAGATCTAACAATTGTAAATATTTATGCTCCTAATTTGAGAGCAGCCAATGATATTAATCAATTATAACCAAAGTAAAGAAACACATATAATAATAACACATTAGTAGTAGGGAACTTCAAACCCCCACTCACAGCAATAGAGAGATCATCTAAGGAGAAAATCAACAAAGAAATAAAGGCTTTGAATGACACACTGGACCAAATGGACTTCATAGATATACACAAAACATTCTATCCCAATGCAACAGAATATACATTCTCCTCAAATGCATATGGAACTTTCTCCAGAGTAGACCACATACTGTGTCACAAATCAGGTCTCAATCAATATCAAAAGATCGGGATTATTCCCTGGAAATTTTCAGATCACAATGCTTTGAAACTTGAACTCAATCACAAAAGGAAATTTGGAAGGAATTCAAACACTTGGAAGTTAAAGAGCATTCTACTACAGAATGAAGGAGTCAAACAAGGTAATTAGAAAAGAATTAAAAAGATTCATGCAAAGTAATGAAAATGAAAGCACAACAGTTCAAAACCTTGAGGATACAGCAAAGGTGGTCCTAAGAGAAAAGTACGTTTCAAGCCTCTCTCAAAAAAATCAGAAAAATCTCAAATACACAAACTAACAATACACCTAAAGGAGATGGAGAAAGAACAGCAAATAAAGCATAAACCAAGCAAAAGAGAAATAATAAAAATTACAGCAGAAATCAATGAAGTAGAAACCAGAACTATAAAACAATGAAACTAGGAGCTGGTTTTTGAAAGAATTAATAAGATAGATAAGTCTGATAGCCAGACTTATCAAAAAGAAAAGAGAAAGGACCAAATTAATAAAATCATGAATGAAAGAGGAGAGATCATGACCAACACCAAGGAAATACAAATGATTTTAAGAATGTATTATAATGAAAAATAAAATAAAATAAATAAAATAAAATAAAATAAAATAAATAAAAAAGAATGTATTATAATTAATTATATGCCAACAAATTAGGCAATCTAGAAGAAAGGGATATATTCCTGGAAACTTACAAACTACCAAAACTGAAACATGAAGAAATAGAAAACCTGAACAGACCAATAACCAGCAAGGAAATTGAAGCAGTCATCAAAAACCTCCCAAGAAACAAAGAGTCAGGACCAGATGGCTTCCCAGAGGAATTCTATCAAACTTATAAAGAAGAAATAATACCTATTCTACTGAAGCCATTTCAAAAGATAGAAATAGAAAGAAAACTTCCAAACTTGTTCCAAGAGGCCAGCATTACCTTCATCCCAAAACCAAAGATCCCATCAAAAAGGAGAATTACAGACCTATATCCCTGATGAACATGGATATCAAAATACTCACCATGATACTAGCCGATAGGATCCAACAGTACATTTAAAGCATTATTCACCACAACAAAGTGGGATTTATTCATGGCATGCAAGGGTGGTTCAACATTCATAAATCAATAAATGTGATAGATCACATTAATTTAAAAAAAGACAAGAACCATATGATCCTCTCAATTGATGCAGAAAAAGCAACTGACAAAATATAGCATCCTTTCTTGATCAAAACTCTTCAAAGTTACGAATACAAAGAACAAGGGATGCCTGGGTGGCTCAGCAGTTTTATAGTGCCTGCCTTCGGCTCCAGGCGTGATCCTAGAGTCCCGGGATTGAGTCCTACATCAGGCTCCCTACATGGAGCTTGCTTCTCCCTCTGCCTGTGTCTCTGCCTATCTCTCTGTGTCTCTCATGAATAAATAGATAAAATCTAAAAAAAAAAAAAAGTAACTTAAGAAAAAAAGGAATAGAAGGAACATACCTCAGTAACATAAAAGCCATATACCAAAAGCTCACAGTAAACATCATTTTCTTTTTTTTTTAAGATTTATATATTTATTTATTTATGATAGACATAGAGAGAGAGGCAGAGACACAGGAGGAGGGAGAAGCAGGCTCCATGTAGAACTGATGTGGGACTTGATCCCAGGTCTCCAGGATCACGCCATGGGCTGCAGGTGGCACTAAACCACTGCACCACCGGGGCTGCCCTAAACATCATTTTCAAAGGGGAAAAACTGAGAGCTTTTCTTCTAAGGTCAGGAACATGACAGAGATTCCCACTCTTACCACTGTTATTCAACAGTTACTAGAAGTCCTAGCCTCAACAATCAAACAACAAAAGGGAATAAACGGCATTCAAATCAGCAAAAAGGAAGTCAAACTCTCACTCTTCTCAGATGACATGATACTATATGTGGCAAACCTGAAAGACTCCCTGCCAAAATTGCTAGAACTCATATAGCAATTCAGCAACATGGCAGGATACAAAATCAATGCACGGAAATCAGCTGCATTTCTATACACTAACAATGAGACTGAAGAAAGAGAAATTAAGGAATCAATCCCATTTCCAATTGCATCAAAAAACAGAAGATACCTAGGAATAAATCTAACAAAGATGCAAATGATCTGTGCTCTAAAAACTACAGAACACTTATGAAAGAAATCGAGGAAGACACAAAGAGAAAAACATCCCATGCTCATGGATTGGAAGAATAAATATTGTGAAAATGTCCATGCCACTCATAGTAACCTACACATCCAATGTAATCCCTACCCAAATACCATGGACATTTCTCACAGACTTGGAATAGTCCTAAGATTTGTATGGAACCAGAAAAGACCCCAAATAGCCAGAAGAATGTTGGAAAAAAAAAAAAAGCTGGAGCCACCACAATGCAGGACTTCAAGCTATATTACAAAGCAGTGATCATTAAGACACTATGGTACTAGCATAAAGACAGATACATAGATTAATGGAAAAGAATAGAGGACCCAGAAATGGACCCTCAGTTCTATGGTCAACTAATCTTCAACAAAGCAGGAAAGAATAGCCACTGGAAAAAAGACAAATTTCTTCAATAAATGATGTTGAGAAAATTAGACAGCCACGTGCAGCAGAAAGTAGATCATGGTCTTATACCATACACAAAGATAAACTCAAAATGGATCAAAGACCTCAATGTGAGACAGGAATCCATCAAATTCCTAGAGGAGAACACAGGCAGCAAACTTTTTACCTTGGCCTCAGCAACTTCTTGCAAGTCATGTCTCCAAAGACAAGGAAAAAAAACACAAAAAAGAAATATTGAGCTTTCACCAAGATAAAAAGCTTTTGCACAGCAAAGGAAACAGTAAACAAAACTAAAAGGCAACCTACAGAATGGGAGAAGATATTTGCAAATGATATATCAGATAAAGGGCTAGTATCTAAAATCTATAAAGTACTTACCAAACTCAAAATCCAAAAAACAAACAATCCAGTCAAGAAACGGGCAGAAGACATAAACAGACATTTCTCCAAAGAAGACGTATACATGACCAGCACACATAAAAAAAAGCTCCACATCACTTGCCATCAGGGAAACACAAATCAAAACCACATTGAGATACTACTTTACACCAGTTAGAATGGCTAAAACTAACATTACAGGAAACAATAAATGTTGGAAAGGATGTGGAGAAAGGAGAACCATCTTATACTATTGTTGGGAATGCAAGTTGCTATAGTCACTCTAGAAAAGGAGGTTCCTCAAGAAGTTAAAAATAGAGCTAACCTATGACCCAGCAATTGCACTACTGGGAAGATACAGATGTAGTAAAATGAACTGGCATGTGTACCCCAATGTTCATAATAGCAATGTCCACAATAGCCAAACTGTGAAAGGAGCTGAGATATCCTTTGATAAATGAATGGATAAAGAAGAGTGTATATATATATATATATATATATATATGATATACACACACTCTTGTGATGAACACTAGGTGTTATACACACTGATGAATTATTGAAAACTATATCTGAAATTAATAATATAGTATATGTTGGCAAATCGATATTAAATTTTAAAAATAATAAAAGAAAAATTCAATTAACATATAATGTATTATTGGTTTCAGAGGTAGAGGTCAGTGTTTCACCAGCCTTATATAATACCCAGTGCTCATTACATCACATGCCCTTCTTAATGTCCATCACCCAGTTATCCCATCTGCCCACTTCCCTCCCCCTCCAGGGACCCTCAGTTTGTTTCCTATGGTTGAGAGTTTCTTATGATTTGTCTCCTTCTCTGATTTCATCTTGTTTTACTTTTTTCCTCTCTTCCCCTATGACCCTCTGTTTTGTTTCTTAAATTTCACATACAGGTGAGATCATATGATAATTGTGTCTCTCTGATTGACTTATTTCACTTAGCTTAATATCCTCTAGTTTTATCCATGTCATTGCATATGGCAAGATTTGATTTTTTTTTGTTTTTTTTTTGTTTTTTTTTTTTGTTTTTTTTGTTTTTTTTTTATTTTTTTTTGAGGGCTGAGTAGTAGTCCATTGTGTGTGTGTGTGTGTGTGTGTGTATCACATCTTTTTTATCCATTCATCTGTTGATGGACATCTGGGCTCCTTCCATAGTTTGACTATTGTGGACATTGCTGCTCTAAATATTGAGGTGCAAGCGCCCCTTTGGATCATGACTTGTATATCTTTGGGGTAAATCCCTAGTAGTGCAATTGCTGGGTTGTAGGGTAGCTCTATTTTTAACTTTCTGAGGAACCTCCATACTGTTTTTCAGAGTGGCTGCACCAGTTTGCATTCCCACCAATAGTGTACGAGGCTTCCCCCATCTCCGCATCCTTGCCAACATCTGTCATTTCCTGACTGGTTAAGTTTAGCCATTCTGACTGGTGTGAGGTGGTATCTCATTGTGGTTTTGTTTTGTTTTGTTTTGTTTTTCTTTGTGGTTTTGATTTCTATTTCCCTGATGCCAAGTGATGTTGGCCAAAGCAACCTTAGGAAAGAAGAACAAAACTGGATGTATCACAATTTCAAGGTCTACCATAAAGCTATAATAATCAAAACAATATGCTACTGGCACAAAAACAGACACATGAATCAATATAGCAAAACAGAGAGCCCAAAATAAACTCACATTTATATATGGTCAATTAATCTATGACAAAGGAAGCAAAAATATACAATGGGGAAAGCCCATCTCTTCCATAAACGGTGCTGGGAAAACTAGACCTCAACATGGGAAAAAAAAAAAAAAAAAAAGAAAGAAGAAAGAAAGAAAGAAAGAAAGAAAGAAAGAAAGAAAGAAAAACAAAGAACAAAAACAAAAACACAACTAAACAACCACTTTCTTACACCAATACAAAAATAAATTCAAAATGTATAAAGACCTAATGTGAGACCTGAAATCATAAAACTCCTGAAAGAAACTATAAGCAGCAATCTCTCAGAAATCAGCCTTAGCAAATATTTATGAATAGGTCTCCTCAGGTAAGGAAAACCAAAGTAAAAATAAACTATTGAGACTACACCAAAATAAAAAGATTTTGCAAAGCAAAAAAAAAAAAAAAAAAAAAATCAACAAAACAAAAAAGCAAGCTATTAGATAGGAAAAGATACTTACAAATAATATACCCAATAAGAGGTTAATATCCAAAATATATAAAGAACTGCACAGGGGAGGACACTTGATGGAATGAGCTGAGCACTGGGTGCATATTTTATGTTGGCAAATCGAACTTCAACAAGAAATATATATATTAAAAAGTATTGTTTATGATATCAAAAAATATATATATATAAAGAACCTATACAACTCAGTACTAAAAAAAAAAAATGAAAAATTAGGCAGAGGACCTGAATAGACATTTTTCCAAAGAAGACATACAGATGGCCAACAGTTATGAAATGAGGGTCAATAACACTAATCATCAAACCAAAACCACAATGAGGTATCACCTTACACCTGTTAAAATGGCTAAAATAAAAAAGACAACAAGTTTTGGCAAAGATATAAAGAAAAAAGGATCTTCATACACTGCTGCTGGGAATGTAAATCAGTATAGCCACTGGGGAAAATAGTATGGACATTCCTCAAAAAATTAAAAATATAAATACCATATGACCCAATAATTTCACTATTGGGTATTTACCCAAAGGAAAAAAAAAACACAAATTCAAAATGATACATATAACTCTTGTGTTTATGGAAGCAACCTATCAATAGACAAACGAATAAAGAAGATGTGGTGTATACACACTCATAGAAATACTATGAAATCATAAAAAAGGATGAGATAAGCCATTTGAGACAACATGGATGGACCTAGAGGGTATTATGGTAAGTAAAATAAGTCAGACCAAGAAAGCTAAATACTATATGATTTTATTCATAAGTGGAATATAAAAAAAGACAAAAAACAAATGAATAAATAACCTGAAAGCAGAATCAGACCAGAAATGTTGCAGGTGGGAGAGTATGAACTGTGTGAATAGAGGTCTTGGTTCTTGGATTCCCCACCAGATTTACATGGTGATCTGTACTGGCATAAGGACAGCCAGAAGGAAAGTAGCAAACACAAAGCAAAAATATACTCTGAAGGCAGGAGAGGGGGGCAGGTTACAAGAAGTGGACGGGCCCTACATTGTTTGGGGATTGGGTATTTTTTACAGCTCTCTGAGCTCATTGGGGTTATCATGTACAGTGGTCTCTAATGGAGGCTGCTTCCAATCATTTGAGAAAATCCTCCTACAGGTTGGAAGGGGGAGTTTTTGACTTTATAAAGTTTGTACTAGAACAGTCAAAGCAGACTTTGCAAAGGTGGGGTGGGGGGAATGGTGAGGATGTAGTATTAAAGCAAATGCATTATAATAAGTCTAGGGGTTACCCTGAGGCAGAGGTAGAAGAAGAGAGGGTATGCTCTGCACCTGTGGCTCTTAATGTGTCAGTCCCAAGGTCTTGGAAGCCAACAAGATCAGGATATCATATCCCTGGGGCTTTCAATGCCTAGTTTATTTACCACCGTCCCTGCCTCCAGCTCATGTCTCTACAGTTCCCCTTCAAGGACTTGGGACTCTGCCTCAGGATGTTCCTCCTCCTGCTCATGTCTAGCTTCTACCTAACAGAAATACACAGAATAATGTATGGCAACCAATGGTGGTTGCCAGAGGGAAGGAGGATGAGAGACTGGGCAAAATGAGTGAAGAGGAGTGGGAGATACAGGCTTCCAGTTATGGAATAAATAAGTCATGGGAATAAAAGGCACAGCATAAGAATATAGTCAATGATACTGTAATAGGATGTATAGTGATAGATGGTAGTTACACCTGTGGTGAACATAGCATAATGCATAAGCTTGTCAAATCCCTACACTGCACACCTGAAACTAATGTAATATTGTGTGTCAACTATACTCAAATTTTAAAAATTAAAAATAACAGTAATATTGTAATAATGTTGTATGGTGTCAGACGTTAATAATACCTAACTTGGTGAGCACTGAATGACATACAGAATTGTCCAATGACTACCTGTGCACCTGAAACAAATGTAACATTGTATGCCAACTATACTTCAGTATTTTTTAAATACCTTCCATGTCGGGCTCCTGGTGCATGGAGCCTGCATCTCCCTCTGCCTGTGTCTCTGCCTCTCTCTCTCTCTCTCTCTCTCTCTCTCTGTGTGACTATCATAAATAAATAAAATTTAAAAAAAATACCTTCCAGTCACGTGCATATCTATTGAACCTCATGATCTTCTGCACAAAACTTAGTCCTTACACACGTTCCTTATACTGGTAAATGGCTCAACCCAGTTGCCATTCTAGCCGCGGCTGCTGCTGCCATCTCCTCCTCCTCCTCCTCTTCCACCTCCTCCTCCTCCTTCTCCTCCTCCTCCTCCTCCACCCCTACATCAATTTTTACTATGACTATGTTAATCTACATCTCTTAATCTGGCTCCTCCTCTTCCACCCAGTTGTAACTGCCTTAATTCAAGCACCCTTTATCTCTCACTGCACATTGCAATAATCAATTTTCCACTCTCTTCTAAAATCACTTCTTTATCCTGCTGCCAGAGACAGACAGATTTCCACACTGACAATCTAATCACATACTCTTCTGATTGAAATATTTCTATGCACACCCACCCACAGGAAAGAAAATCCAAAGATATCCTATCTAATATGATTCTGGCTTACTTCTCCAGTCTCACCACCTACGCTTAACATCTTTAATTGCTTTGTTCCTTCAACCTTAAATGGCTCATTCCTCTATATATTTGTTTATATTAATTCCTCTGAAAAATTATTCTTCTCTTTTCTCCCTCCTTCACCTTCCATTTTTCTCTACTCCTTATATTTCTGGAAAAACTTACTAATCCTTCAAAATCAGCTGAAGTTTAATCCTTTCTTGGAATCCTTCTGTGATCTTGCTAAGGCCTTCATGCCCTCAAACTGTGATCACAGAAGCATTAGACTCTTCTGGAAGCTGGTTAGAAATGCAGAATCTCAGTTTCACCCCAAATCTACTGAGTCCCACTCCAGGTGGTTTTTACAGATGTTAAAAGCAGAATGCTAGATCAGAGCTACTCCCAACAGCACATCAGCGTTAGCAGCAATTGGGAGCTTCCTAGAAATACAAATCATAATCTGATAAAAAGATTTAAATCCAGAATATACAAAAACTGAAAACTCAATGATAAACAGATGACCAATTTTTTTAATGGGCAAAAGACATGAACAGACATCGCACCGAAGAAAATATATAAATGGATAATAATCATGTGAACAGATGTTCAACCTAACTAGCCTGAGCTATCACTATATAAACTGCCAGAATGCAAAGAATAACAACAGCAAATCCTGATAATACTCAGTGCCGCTGGCATGAACGTGGAGTAACTGGACCTCCATACATTGCTGGTGGGAATGCAAATAATGCAGTCAATTTGGAAAGCAGTTTGTCAGTTTCTTATAAAGTTAAATATGCACTCAGAATATGGCCCAGCAATCCCACTGCTCAGCATTCACCCAAATGAAATAAAAACCATGTTTAGGCAAAAAATTATAGATAAATGTTTATAGAAGCTTTATTCATGGTCTCTAAAAATTCAAACCAACCTAAATTTTTTTTAAGCCTAAATGTTCTTTAACTGGTGACTGAATAAGCCAGCTATAGTCCATCCATACAATGGAATACGATTCAGCACTAAAAAGAAATGAACTGTGGATATACACAAAAACATGGATACATCTCAAATTTATTATGCTAAGTGAAAGAAACTAGACTCAAAAGGCTACATATTACATTATTGCATTAAATGAAATTTTGGAAAAGGCAAAACTATCTGATGCAGAACAGATCAGTAGTTTCCAGGGCCTGGTGGTATGGGTAGGAACCTGGGGGAATTTGACTAGATGGAACTATTCTACACCTTGCTTTCCATGATGAAGTGGTTATGTGACTCTTTACTTTTGCCAAAACTCACAAAACTATACACTAACAGGGATAAATTTTAATACATGTAAATTATGCTTTAATAAAAAATGAAAAAATAGTATTATATATATCATATACATACTATATGTGATACCCACCTTAAAAATATATGAATAAACTGTTGTTAAACTATGAAAATTGACATAGTTCTCTTTTTTACTTGACCACACAATTCCATTCCACAGATTTTTTTCCCTAATAATATTGTATTTTATAGTTGGAAGCCTTTTATTGATCATTTTACCATACTTTCCTACACCAAAAATATGTAAAAGCATTTAAAATTTGTTTTCTTTCTTATGACCAAAAGACTTCAAATAATTTAAAATTCCTTCTGGCTTTTGAGTTACCGTTACAACTATTATTAATTCATAATTAATCAAAAGAATATATATTATAAATTTTACTAAATAGCCATTAAATTTAAACATTTTATTAAAAAGTATAGATATTAATAAGCTGAATGGGGTTATTTTTTCCCAATTAGTTCAGCTATTTGTAAATAAACAAGATTACGAATGGATTCATGTCTATTTTTTCTTTTTATAATTAGAAATACTAAGTACATTAATCAACACAAATAAGTAGATAGAAGCAGAAGGGGTTTTGTTAGAACTCTGGCACCCATTTCCTTTAACTCCTCCAGTTTCAAAACAAATAAAAAATTATGTAATGATCTAGTACAAAGGGTTGGTTTTTTGTTTTTGTTTTTGTTTTTAATAATCAGCTGAAACTCAGCTAGGTTCTCATTCAACTTTATGGAAAGCAAAAATCAGGAACTGTTTGACACCCAAATGAGTCTGTATTCATTACACTGAAATATAAAGTTTATGCTCCTTCTGCAATTCTCTTGTCCATCTCCTCCTTGTACTGTCTTTGTTAGCATTTTACTTAAAGACCAATCCTCCACTTTCATCTTTGGATGAAACGTCATACTTCAAGTTATGGGGCCTAGTTTCCTGAATAGCCACCAAGATGCAACCAAGAAGTATGGAGGAGATCTTTATGCAGGTAAACCTTGATCAAAGGGAAGAGCAGATGGGAGGGAGCCAAGGAGAAAATGTCCCCCTCCTTTCTCTCTTTCTTATGGACTACTCGCAGGTGAAGTTCTCCTTTCAGTACTTTTGGGAAATCCCAAATGCAGAGTAAATTATGAATGCTAATGTCTCTCTGCAGTCCACTAAGGTAACCAGTATAGCAACACATATATACCTCCTTCCCTTCTTTTCCCTTACCTTCACTGCCTGAGGCTTGTACCTCCCAAATAAAGTGTCCTATCAAGAACTGTGAAAGGCTGGAGATTTCACCCCCGATTGTAAGCTAACAAGTGAGCCTGCCACAGTTTCACAGATGCTGAGAGAAGACACAAGTCGGATAAAGGACTTTGTTACTCATAGCACAACAGGCAGTATGTACTTTATGTTTATGCTGGCTCTCCTTGCCCACCAAGATATGTGGGGGTATTGTGTGTGCAGTAGTATATCTGTGTTACTGCTGAGAAACTCTAAGCTTTGGAAACTCCCAATATTTTAAAGGGACTGCTAGGAAACGTGTCTGTTTTCCCATGGAGGCATATTATCTTTATTTTCTTGGCCAGAAAAAAAAATCTGCATTTTCCTCCCAAAATTGACACTATCCCTATCTTTCGGGGCTATTTGCTACACAAACATCTTCCAAAATATAATCTTGGACAAAAGCTGTCACTGATGTACAGAAACACCATGGAGACTTGCCACCCAACAAGTCTTTAATCTTTGATTTCAGATCCACTTTCTAAAGGTCCAAAGCTAAGATAAACAATTACCAGAGTCATGCATTTTCTCAATTTTTGGACATTTCCCAGATCTTCTGGATCCTCATTTCACCCTTTTTCACTCTATTCAATGTTCTTGGAGGCCTTACTTGTGTTTAGCCAATGAGAGGCTCAATCATCAGGTCTAAGGGTGGGGAGTGAGATCAGAGTAGTTTTTCCCCTGTACCCTCCCTTACTAGGTCTTGGTGTCAGCTTCTTTCAGCGGCAATTGGTCTAACAGTGAGTGTCTAATTTTATAGTTTAATAATAAAACACAGAGAATGTTTAACATTTTTTATCAAATGAGAATTTATGGTAATTAGAATAAATCTTACATGACATGACTTTAAAAAGCAAGTTTAAATTACTTTAGTGAACAATATACATTAAATCTGAAAGAAACCACATTGAAGTTTTATCCAGAGTTTTTTTCAATATATTTAAAAATTTTTGATATTTTCAGAACACATCAAATTATATATTTTTGAGAAGTTTTCCTACTCTATATCCTTTGGCTGTTCTTCGGTGCTTTCAGGTACTAGAGAATAACATTAGGAGTGGAAAAGGATTTTCATTAGAAAAGGCCATTTTCAAGCACTTAAAATTTGTTACTGATGCTCTTTCTACTTTTTCCTCAATGGACTCTTCCTCAGAAGCCATCAATTCTTTAAAAAGTCAGGAGATAAAAGAAACAAAGTTGTTTAAATTAAAATTAATATTATTTTCTTACCTTCTACACCACATATCTGAATTCACCATTCTTAATTACCAAAAGTACCAGTTTCCACCCCAGGCTCTATCCTTAACAGAAATATATAGAACTCTGGAAAGACTCAAAGTCCTATAGGTTCATGGTAGCATGATTAATCATTGCAGGAGGCTTCCCCTTTCTAAGGCATCCAGAGAGGTTTACCCTTCAGGCAATGTTCCTTAGTAAGTTATAAGATAAGTGAGGACTTTGTATACCTTTTATAAAGTGAAACTTGAGCCTTTCTGAATACAGGCTTGTTTCCAAGCAGATCAATTTGGGGGGAAAACTACACATGGAAGTAAAGTATAAGGAAATTTACTGTCTAAAAACCAATCACGCTTAAGTATCTTGGAAAGGCACATATCTCCAGGTTGATGATCACAGCACTATGTTACATCATACTTGCAAGTATTGAGAGGAATGTTAAAAGTTTACAAAAATCATGAGTTACTGATTCCCAAAGTTCAAGACTAACCAATAAAAAGATAAAAACTATTTTTATGGTCCTGTTGAAAAATACAGTACAATTAACATAATGTTTTAGACTATAAAGAGGGGAGGAAGGAAAGTAGCTTTATGTAAACCCATATCAACCTATCGGATTTATCAGGCTCAAAGTTCTTTTGCCCCTCCAACACTCCCATCTCTCTCTCTTTCCAGGTATCCATGTGCCAAACAGCTTCACATTGCTGCAGCAACATACATTCCCAAATGGAGTGTGAATCAGTGAGGCCATTATCCTGATCTTCTTTAGGGCATATTCTCAACTCCCCTAGACTGAGTGCACAAAATCTGATGGTGGTCAGGTTACAGATCCCTCTTACTTCTTCTTTTTTTTCCCTAGGCTTGAGAAAATGCATTAGAGAAAAACGAGGAAAGCTCTTCTTTTTGCCACCCTGAAATACTGAGCACCAATTGTATTCAACGCAGTGAGAAAATTCTGCATAATTATTGGTTCTTTAAAATATGGTTGGTTTTAACGTAGTTGCTTTTACTGCATTAGGGGACTGTTTATTGTAAGTTGGCATGTTTCAGAGGTTCCAAGTATAATTCTGTAGTGTTTGATGAATAATTCCACATTCAGTTCTGAATCTGCACTGAAGATGCACTGTAATTGTGCACCATTTAAAAACTTCTTCAATCCCTATAATTAGGATACATTGCCACCAGGTGGCAGGGGAATACCTTCATTTCATGAACTGAATTACTTGGCAAAAACTAGTACCTTTATTTAGTTTAACTATTTGCTTTTTATTGTAATCTAGACTCAGTTGAAAATTAATATCAAGAGCGTGATAATAATTTTTAACACTAACTGATACAAATGACTCCCCTTCTCTGTATTCCCATGGCATTTTGATTACATATCTACTAGGGATCCAAACATCTTGATTTCTGCTTCATTGACAGACTGACATATGGTCTCTGAGGATCCTCAAGACCGTATCAGAGGCTTCATTAAGAATATTTTCTGGAATGAGTAGGAAATATCAGAAAGGGAGACAGAACATGGAAGACTCCTAACTCTGAGAAACAGAACTAGGGGTGGTGGAAAGGGAGGAGAGCTGGGGGTGGGGGTGACTGGGTGGAGAGCACTGAGGGGAGCACTTGACAGGATGAGCACTGGGTGTTATTCTGTATGTTGGCAAACTGAACACCAATTAAAAAATAAATTTATTAATAAAAAAAAAAAAGAATATTTTCTGGGCAGCCTGGGTGGCTCAGCGGTTTGGTGCTGCCTTCAGCCCAGGGTGTGATCCTGGAGAACCGGGATGGAGTCCCACATCGGGCTCCCTGCATGGAGCCTGCTTCTCCCTCTGCCTGTGTCTCTGCCTCTGTGTGTGTGTGTGTGTGTGTGTGTCTCATGAATAAATAAATATTTTTTAAAAATATATTTTCTTTTTTTAAAAAAATATTTTCTTAATAATGCTAAGATATTATTTGCCTTTTTCATTCTCATTTTTTCATAAGTGAACATACAATAGGGTTTTCTAGAGGCTACACGACATGGAATAAAACTGTCATTCTGTCAAAGAAAAGTATTATTGTTTTATGTTTGTATTTGAAGTTTTCTCAGTTTTAATTTCTAATGTGATAAATACTGAGAGATATAACAATAGATGTTCTCTGTGATTTTCAATAATTCTGAAGAGTCTAAAGGAGTCCTGATATCTAACTTGAAAAAGTCCTACTCTAATTAGTTAGTTTTGGTTAAATGTTAATGGATTTTTCTGTTTCTTTTGAAGACATAAGTTGTTCATGGATACCATAGATCTTTTTTCTCAGACATCAATTCTCAATACTTTTTATTCTAAAATTTCAGTTTGTTACTTTTTTTGAAATTAAAATTTACCAGTGGCACTTTGCTGGTAAATACGATGATGCTCTGTAAATTTATCTTTGATACAAACTCTTTAAGTTAGCATATTTTACCATGGAGCATAACATTCTAAACACCGGGTTTTTTTTGTTTTTTTTTGTTTTTTTTTTTGTGTTCCCCTATACAAGTTATAAAGATTTTTACAAAAAAAAAAAAAAAAAAAATTTAAACAGAACTATTACAAACATTTTATCTCAGTTCTAAGGAAAATATTTCAGAAACCATCAAAACTGAACAGGAAGTCATGCTTAATTATGCATTGAGGACATGAGAAGTGTTTAAAAGTACTTAAAACACAAAGATATTGTTATAACACAATATATCTTGTGAAATAGGAAACTGATCATTTAAAATGGTAATTATATAAGATATGAGGAAAGAACATGCAGAGAACAGCCTTTCAAACACAGGCAAATACAACTTGCTTGGAGAAAAGCTAAACTAAGAAACACCACAGCCAAAGAGAAATAGCCTTTCAAGGCCCCTCCCTACTTTGAGGAGAGTTGGGGGATGACATACTACTTCTGACCTCTGTCAGTACAAATCTTGATTGAAACTGTCAGCTGGTTTTACTCAATTCCTATAACTAAAATATTTAAAGGAATTCTTTCTTTACTTTATAAAATCCTGAGTTAAACATGGATAGTGATTGGATCTAAGCTATGGAATGAAAAAACTATGTAGTGAAGTTGAACTGGGTATGATTATGGATGGCCAAAACCTTACAAATAATATTATGTGATTTCACTCAATTATTTCAAGCTAATGAACAAGTTATACTCTTAACTTCAGGCAGGAGATAAGAAAGTGATCCATAAATTAAATGATATTTTTCATTATTTATCACCCAGGCATTTTACTGTAAACTAACTTCCTCTGTATTCCACACTATTCATATCTCATATGAGACTTGCTATAATTTTTTAAAATCAGGAATTGAAATAAATACCAAATATTCTTAGGTTATCCAACTGCAATTGTTCGAAGCTTCAGTTTTATTTAAAGATTATCCATAAACAACTCCTGTTGCTTCTGAAACCTGTTGTTAGTGGTATAGAATTTAATGATCTTTCCTCCCATCCAATATGTGCTGTAAATTCTTGCTGCAGCTGCTTACACGTAAGAAATGGGACCTCTAGTTGTGAGGTATATGGCTTTCAATTTCTCTTTTTGTTCTGCCTGAAGGCTCTCTGGGTTTCTCTACAAGGTCTAAAGTCATCCTTCTTTTCTGTTTGTTTCTGGAACACTTTATCTTTTGATGTGCCTCATACTGCATCAATGGGAAAGATGAAATAGATAATCTCACTTTGCCTTTTTGGTGAGATTATCTTCCTAAAAGTTTGACATAAAAAAGACTCCCTCTCACCAGTTCCACATGATGTTGTGTTAAATCCAATTCCTATTAGTAATAAATTATGATTCAATGACATCCCCTTAGTCAATCAAAAAATGATCTTTTTATGATCACCATAGTGAGGACAATACTTAGCTCTTTTTCATCCTGCCCCTTCTCAGTATGGAATCTATATTCCCAAAATACATGTTTTTATATTTTTCAAAAATACTCAGGTTTCCAATGGCAACTTAAAAGACTTTTAAAGATATCTGAACTCTTGTTGATTTCCATGTATAACAACAACAAAATAGCAAAGTATATTGTCTGAAAATGTTCCATGATCTTGTCACTTTTACTTTAAACCTGTGAGATGTTCTTAGAAGTCAATGGGCATAATCTTTGCTTCCTAAATAGAAGCAAACTACCTGCCTCTAGGCTGGAGGCTGACGACAGGGTTCCCAGCTGGACTCCTCAGAAGCCCATTCAATGCCTTTCACTGCTTTTCTCTCTGATGTGGAAAAAAATCAAGTGAAGACTTGACATATTTATTTAGGTTATTCATGGAAAGCAAAATTCTCCTACTGACAGTAAAAGGAGACATAAGACTGTGGTTATTTTTTTTATTTATTTTTTATTTTTTTATTATTATTTTTTTAATGATAGTCACACACACAGAGAGAGAGAGAGAGAGGCAGAGACACAGGCAGAGGGAGAAGCAGGCTCCATGCACCGGGAGCCTGACGTGGGACTCGATCCCGGGTCTCCAGGATCGCGCCCTGGGCCAAAGGCAGGCGCCAAACCGCTGCGCCACCCAGGGATCCCCAAGACTGTGGTTATTAATCGAACTTTCTGTTTAATTGCTCTACTCCTCGTTTTATTTTTAATAATAATCCTATAATTTTAATGCCCCTCTAGGATACCCAAACTCACCCAAGGACAGAGCTGGGAGGTGGAGAATAAATCAGAGAGCAATGATAAAGCCAGATAGTCTTTATTTTGTCCATTCTCTTCAAACCATTCTACAGATGAGAGAGCAGGGCTAGCTGAGGACAAAGCACAGCTGTTATCTCACAAATAACCCCCACCCAGGGTGGGATACCTGTGACATTCCTCAGGAGTCTTAATGGTAATACCTAGCTGGAGGGAAAAACAATCTTTAACTTGACAAAGTCAAGGCCTTCAGTGTCTGGTAGGTCCTCCTTAGCATATGAAAATCCTTTTGGCACTCCCTTTTGCCTACCTTCCCCAAACTCCTGGGTATATAATTAGCCACCCCTCACAAGTATGGGGCAGCCCCCTCTTCCTGCCTAAGCATCCTGTCCCCTGCTTTAATAAACCCACCATTTTGCACCAAAGACATCTCAAGAATTCTTTGTTGGTCGTTGGCTCTGGACCTCACTCACCTATATTCCAAAACTTCATCACTATGCTATAGATTAATTGAATATTCACATTTCCTAAAATCTCCCTTTCCTCCCAGGCTTAGCTCCCAAGCAACAGGAAACTACTTCTGAATGTGATTTAGGGGATGGCCCTACCATGAGAGTAACCAAGCCTAGCTGGGTGTCCCTGAGTAGCAGGAGGGATGGGATTGATTTGTCTGGATGCACAGATAAGCTTAAAGAGCAGACAAGTCACCCTCATTCTTTCTCTGGGCATGTTATCAGCAAGTTGCCAGAAGGAATAATGGTACAAATCAGAGACAAGATAAGAAGACAATCCAAAAGGACAAAATGAAAACAATACATTAATTAAGGCAGATAATCAACAAAGGCTGTTGATTGTCTTGATAACATACCTTTGTCTTTGTAGTATGGAGGCTCTTTAAGGAGATAAAAATAAATCATTCTAACAAAACAACACAATGTATGAATTCACATAATACAATTTCTGATGATGTTAATCACAAAGAGACTGATGATAAAGTATGGTTAATATAGTTCAGGTACTTTTATCAACGAGGTAAGGTACATTATCTATGTACCTTAACACAGAATTTTCTTTTTTTTTTTTTTTTTTAACACAGAATTTTCTTTTTCCTCTCTTCATCTATTTCTATATTCGTGAGCATATTCACTCATTTCTTTAAAGAAATAAATAATGCATGCCTGTTACAGGCAAGATACCAGACTGGTTATTAAAAATGAAATAAAAGGACAGTCCGGGTAGCTCAGTGGTTTGTTTATTTATTTAGTTAGTTAGTTACTTATTTATTTATTTAGTATATCTAAAGAATTTTTTTTTTAATATAAATTTATTTTTTATTGGTGTTCAATTTGAGTAGCTCAGTGGTTTAGTGCCACCTTCAGCCCAGGGCGTGATCCTGGAGACCTGGGATCGAGTCCAGTATCGGGCTCCCTGCATGGAGCCAGCTTCTCCCTCTGCCTGTGTCTCTGCCTCTCTCTCTCTATGTGTCTCTCATGAATAAATAAATAATATCTTTAAAAAGAAAGAAAGAAAAATAGATAAAATAAGACGATCTTTATGAAAGTACACTGATAGTTTTAACATGTTATACATATGTAAGATATTATTATTATTAATACAAAGAAGATTTGTATGCTTTAACAAAATAAATTTTGGTCCTCTTCTGAGGCTCAGTGAGGCCTTGTTTGTAGCCCAAGGCAGACATTGACAGGCAGAAAGTCTCTGGAGTAAAGTTGCCATTAGGAGAGCCCTATCCTGAGTAGACTGAAGCTAATGGTAACAAGAGGGAGAATCCCTATAGGCAAGAATGAAATATAGGAGTAAATTTGGAATCCATGCCCAGCTATGGTCCAAAGAGCAAGATCTAACAGAATAGGCTGGAGTACTGAGAATAGCTTGGTATGGATTACTACTGATTTGGATTTGATCTTAAATTTGCCTGAAACTATTTCACAAATATTGACAGAAGATATGAGACTTGTGGGTCAAAATAAGAGACTATTACTCATGGTACAGCTACAGAGAAAACATTATTTCCTTCCTCAAGGATGTTCCCTGAAAATAAAACCATAAGAAATGGTCTGGGTAAAGAGTAGTCATGGCCTTGCATTCTTGGTATACCCAACAAGAAGTGAGTCATGAGGCATATCTCCTAACAAGTCCTAGAGCACATGGAGCAAATGTGTCAGATCTAAAACAGTACAAAGTGAAAGGATACTAGAATTCTATTATCTGTAGCACTGGCTAGAAGATTTACTGATGACTTAAAGCAATCATCTCTCAAACCAACCTGGATATTACAGTTGGAATGTTTAAAAAATCCACATCTTAATGATTCTGATTAAATTGGTGTATCATGTAGCTTGCCATGAGTATTTTTTAAAGATTTATTTATTTATTTTAGGGAGAGAATGTGAACATGAGCACCTACATGAAAACAGGGAGAGGGGCAAACTCCCCACCAAATGCAAAGCTGGATGTGGGGCTCCATCCCACAACCTATGAGATCATGACCTAAGCCAAAACCAAGAGTTGGACGCTTAACCAACTGAGCCACCCAGACACCTCACCATGAGTATTAAGTGATTCTAAGTATAAAATTGAGATTCTTGATTTAAACAGCCCATATGGGATTAGATCATATGCCTCCATCTTCCCCAATGATAGAAATCATATACAGCAATAGTTTTCAGTCTTTAGCATGCATGAGAATTACTTGAAGGGCTCTAAATTACAGATTGCTAGACTCCAACCCCATAGTTTTTGATTCAGTAGGTGTACAGTGGGGCCTAAAAATTTGTAATTCCAGTTAGCTCCCTGGTGACGCTGATGCTGCTAGCCTGAAACCATTCTTTAAGAACCACTGATTTTTTTTAAGATTTTATTTATTTATTCATGAGACATACAGAGAGAGAGGCAGAGACATAGGCAGAGGGAGAAGCAGGCTCCATGCAGGGAGCTTGATGTGGGACTCGATCCTGCGTCTCCGGGATCACAACCTGAGCCAAAGGCAGACGCTTAACTGCTGAGCTACCCAGGTGTCCCCAGATGATTCTTTTTTTTTTTTTAATGATTGTTTTAAAGACAATAGTTATAATCTTGAAAAGTTCAATGTAAATAAAAATAATGTGATCAAATCTGAACTTCTCATTAACAGACTAATTCCAGATTAATTTTGTTTTATAATTCATATTTAACTAGAGTAACTCTTAATTAGATTTCAACAACAAAATCCAAATGTAAAAGCTATTCAGAAAGATGTTCATTATGGAAGAAGGAGGAGATGTTGCAAGGAATTGAGCTGACAAGCCAAATAATCCAAGGTTGGGAGAAGAGGCTAGAAAATAGACTAGAGGAGAGGCACAAGCTGTGGTACAGTTAGTGTGGTTTCAGAAACATGAAGCTATACACTGGCAGACCAGAATAGCCTCCACTGAAACTGTATTGTGAGTGTTGTTTTAAGCCTCAGAACCCCATATGTCCCTATACAATAATTAAGGATCTGGGCAGCTCCAATGGCCCAGCGGTTTGGCACCACCTTCAGCCCGGGGTATGATCCTGGAGACCCGGGATCAAGTCCCACGTCAAGCTCCCTGCATGGAGCCTGCTTCTCCCTCTGCCTGTGTCTCTGCCTCTCTCTCTTGTGTGTCTCTCATGAATAAATAAATAAAATATTTAAAAATTAATAATAATAATAATAATAAAGGATCTCCCAATAAATGCTTAGATGCTAAATAAATTTAAAAAGCAAATATTTTTCTTTAAATACAAATTCACACTTCTAAATTATATGTTTAATATATTTCCAAGTTGTATTTCTTAACGTCACCAAGTCCTAACATTTAAATTAGCACATTTAAAAGAAAAAAATGCACATCAAAGAAAAAATATCTAAACTATATTTTTATTATTATGATATTTTACCATGATTCTCTAAAATTCCTTTTTATATCATTTCTACCAAATACTTTGTTCATTGCTGTCAGTAAGCATACACACACACACACACACACATATATATATTTGAGCTTTTATTTATTTATTTATTTTTAATATTTTATTTATCCATGAGAGACACAGAGAGAGAGATAGGCAGAGACACAAGCAGGCTCCATGCAGGGAGCCCGATATGGGACTCGATCCTGGGACTCCAGGATCACGCCCCAGGCCGAAGGCAGGCACCAAACCGCTGAGCCACCCAGGGATCCCCTATATTTGAGCTTTTAATCTAACAAGCTGAAACAAGTTTAAGGTGCTTTGAAATCAGTACTTAGGAAGTCAAAACATGTAAAATCATCTTTGATGAACTTCATTCATTGTATATATATTAAATATGCTTTACTCTCAAGAGGATTTATATTTATGCTTGATATCACAAATCTTTATGAAAGTAGGCAGTAAAGATGAGGCTCAGAAGATGACTAAATAATGAAGCAGAGTTATCAGTTGAAATGTGTACTCTAGAGTGTGTACTTTTAGCAAATAGCTAACATCCATAAGCATGGAAGAAGTTTTGCCTTTGCAGAGTCTACATGATGATTAATAATTCAGATACAGTGTTTATATTATGTTTGAGAGATTTTAATAACCAACTGCCTCCTAACCATCTTTATTCTCCAGGTTCCTCTCATGTATGGATCTTTCCTCAAGATCCTATTCACTTCCCAATCTCAATCATCATTTCCACTCTGATGACCCTAAATATACACTCCCATCCCAGGCTTCTTTCTGGAGCTTCAGACTCATATTCTCAGCTCTTTATTGGCTGTTATTACCTTATCTGAACCATAAATTCAGCTTATACTAAACCAATTTAACAACTTTCTTCCCCAAAGGAGATCCTACTCTGATTTGCAGGTAATAGGAATTCCATCTTTTTCATACTTTCCTGTTGATAATTGCTGAGTCGTTTTCAACTCTTCTTTCTTCACCCCTTAAATTCTGCAGTCTTCAAGTCAAAATTTTTCTGTATTCTCTCTCTCCTCTGATCCTCACTTCCTCCACCTTGCTTATGCCCTTATTATTTTTAACTGAAGTTCCATAACAGACGAGGGAGAGGGTCTTCCCTTCTCCTGTCCATCCTGGGCAAACCTAACAGATTATTCTTCCTTATTTGCATCTCTTGACTCTGTGGCTCTAAAACCTTTAAAGAGTCCTCACTACTAACCATATTAACATTTTCACCCTGGTATTCAAGATCCTTCTAATATACAGACCTGGCACACATTCTCAATCTTATCTCCTACTGCTTTCTTTCATGTTCCACATGTTCCAGTCAAACTTGGTTGCCTCTCTAAATAGAACCTGTGCTTTCTTCCTTCTAAGGCTTTCTTTCCTTCCTGTCACTTAAAGACAGCTCAACATGGTGGAAAGAAGAGCTTGAAGCTTTGGACTCACTGCATTCAAATCCCTACTCTTCAGGTATGTAACTGTGAGCAAATTACTTAATTTTTTAAATCCTCGGTTTCATAGTCTCTAAAATGTATATAATTCTTACATATCTAAATTTGAGCTTTAAATGAGATAATCCACCAAAGGAGGTCAGTACCTATCACTGCTCTTACTGCTTCCTTCATGTAGACAAATTTCAAACATTGTGTTCTCACTGCATTAAGCTTTCTTCATCTTTTCACCCAGATGTGATCTCTGCCTTATTTTTAGCAATTTGCATGAATCTTAGGGCACTAACTTTACTCTATATTAAGTCATTTACCTAAAAAACAATCATTTGCAGAATTATAGAATCTTTCATGTCAACAATCTTGTTTTACCCATCTCAGGATTTCTGTGGCACTCCACATAGTGTCTTCAATCTAGCTTAGTAAATATTTGTGCAATGGAATTGATTTGACTATTTCCAATAAAAAACAGCATGCAAGAAAAAAGCCCCTAACTAATCGGGGATCTCTCGGGAATAAGCTACTAATAAAAGAAATAAGAGGGTGAAAAATGGAGAGACCACCTATTAAACTATAGAGAGCAAGACTACAGGCCTTCTTACAGAATTCATTTCCACTTATGGAAACATCAAACTAAACCTTAGAGCCGTGTCTCCAGGAGAGCTCAGGAGAGTAATTGCTCTGTCCCATTTGAAGGATCCAATGCCACTCTAGGGGAGTAGACACCAAGAATTACAAACCCAGAAGGTCATAGGGAAGGCAGAGAGGGGATTTCACCAGATGATGCTAAAAATGACCTATGACAGAAATACTGTAAACAAAATCAGCATAGACAGGGATGAGTCTATCAGGTTAGATACCCTTTCAAGCTATTTGTTACCATTCTATAAAATATCTCTCTTCATTTTTCTTATATTTTGCCATTAATTCAGATTTCATATGGATGAACATGCAGTATGGTGAAAGGCCATTTATTGCCTGTATATCAGTCTCTAAATTTTACAAAGATGGCTTTGGTAAAGCCATTTTCATCTTACCGACTATAATTTCTTCAAATACACTTTCAACACCTTAAAGAAGCATGGAGGAGCAACTGGGTAACTCACTCGGGTAAGTGTCTGACTCTTGATTTCAGCTCAGGTCCTGATCTCAGAGTTGCCGATTGAACCCCATCTCAGTTCCATGCTCAGTGGGGAGTCTGCCTCTCTCCCTCTGCCCCTCCCCCTCCCCCTGCTCCTGCTGCTCTCTCTCAAATAAATAAATAGATCTTTTTTTTTTTTAAGGAAGTATGGAAGTACCTTCTTCTTTGGTATCAATTCAAAGAAAAATATTCTGCGCTATTTGCCCTTTGATCTGGGGATGACTGTGTTTTAATCTACATTGTCAATGATGCTATTTCAAGAGATTTTAATTAATAGCCACAAAAAACAAAACAAAACAAAACAAAAGAAGAACAATAAATGTGTAGAGAATTTCTTAGCGTTTCTTTTGTAGTTCTTTCATGCTGGGAGATGAGAAAAGGAGAATAAATATCAGGTGTGTTCATAAACTCGGATTAAAGAAGTACCAACTTTGTTCTTGGAGCCTGCTGACCTGACTGCCAGGATGTTTCAGTTCCAACAGTTTCTAAGCTTTGTTTCCCAAGTGAATACATAGTACTAGCAACCTAGATGTAGAGAGTAGGACCTGAGAGAAATGGAATTCCCTCTTTTAATGAAGCAGCAATAGAGAAGACAGACCAGTCAAGAGCAAGCCTCCACTCTGGATTATAGAAGCATAGGAGGAATCACCGAAGGAGGATGAAGACCTGGTCAAAGACCCTGCAGTGCATGTCTTCCTCATTCAGAGAAAACAACAAAGCCACTTCACCCTTTGGCTTTTGCTGGAATAGGGATCCTCAGAAGGATACAGTTGGAATCCCTAACACTGCATCTGTTACCAGCTACATCCATCCCAATAGATTATAGTTAACTCATGAAAATATCTCGCCCTCTGACCAAGGGTGCAAAATCAGGGAACTGGTGCTCTTTTATTTCTCCTTCTTTCATTGCACTGAATAAATAGACCCAGATTTTATTTATTTATTTATTTATTTATTTATTTATTTATTTATTTATTATTTATTTATTTATTTATTTATTTATTTATTTATTTATTATTTTACCTAGTGGTATTCACTTTTTTTAAAGATTTATTTTTATTTTTTAAAATTTATTTTAGAGAAAGAGAGAGTAGTGGGGAGGGGCAGAGAGAATCTCAAGCTGACTCTCAGTGCGGACCTCCAACGCAGGGCTCAATCCCAAGACCCTGAGATCATGACCTGAGATCAAATCCAAGAGTCACTTAACTGACTGAGCCACCCAGGTACCCTAGTAAATATGCATTTAAATGAGTTCATACAGTTGAATCAGGAAACAGTGGCATAAACTAAATCTCTCTATTTTAATTTCATTAGCTAATTCAGTGACCATCTTTAAAAACTCTTCACAATATGCACATCATGAATGAGTTAATTTTGACTAGAAAACTATTAATTTTAGGGTTTTCTCTAAACAGTTTTATTGTCATTTTATTTATTTTTTTAAAATTTTTTATTTATTTATGATAGTCACAGAGAGAGAGAGAGAGAGAGAGGCAGAGACATAGGCAGAGGGAGAAGCAGGCTCCATGCACCAGGAGCCCGACGTGGGATTCGATCCCGGGTCTCCAGGATTGCGCCCTGGGCCAAAGGCAGGCGCTAAACCGCTGCGCCACCCAGGGTTCCCTATTGTCATTTTAAATAAGGGTCATGAAATTTTAAAGAATCCTTATAGAAATTATCAATTTTGTCTAGACAGCAAGTTAGTGTTCCTGTGATATGAGGATTAATGAGATTAAAAGTTACTGCAGTGTCTAGGATGGTGCTTCACAGATAATGTTGTGCATCCAGTCTCAGTAATTGAGAGATAATCCATATTAAGATTGACCTGAAGTTTAGTAAAATATGTTGCATATTCAGTTTTCCCCTAGATCAATGTTTCAAAAGAGAATAGGAGATTTCTGTACCCTAAAGGAAAAGGGAAATTTGTTTTGCAGCCCACACAGCAGATAAAAGAGTGAGCCTCTGTTCTGTAGCTGCTATTTTTGCCATAGTTTAAAGTATGTGATATTGTGAAATGATGATTGGAATGCTTTCTATTACAAAAATTATCCTAAGGAAACCTAAGGAAAACTCCCAAGAAATTACAAAAAAAAAAAAAAAAAAAAAAAAAAAAGCTGAAACCTTTAAATAAGAATGTACTGAGTAATAGCTGGTTTCAGGATTTGTCACCTCCCTGTTCAATTCAATTGTGAGAATACACAAATATGATGATTTTCCTTACCTGCCCTAACCAGGGGCTCCCACTTACCCCAGGTAAAATTCCAAGTCCTGCATATGACTTGCAGACCCTCCTAAGGCTGGCCTCCACTTTGTCTTCCATCCTCTTCCTTGCCTGCTGTTGTCTGTGCACCTGCTCCTACTCCTTCCCTCTCCACTAACAGCCACACTGAACTCCTTTCTCTGGCCTTTGTGTTTTGTGCACACCCTTCCTTATTTCCCTCCTTTCCACCTTCTTCAACCTGGCTAAATTGTCCTTATCTCCCATGTCTCAGTTTGAATGTCATCTTCTTGCAGAAGACTCTCTTTACACTCCCCTCACCCACTCAGCTTGGAAGACCCTCATTGATAGTCTCATAATGCCCATACTTCCCTTATCACACACTATTGTAAAATGGTGGGTTAGTTTTTCTTTGTCTGTTTTACCTGTCTCCCTTTCCCATAACATTATATATAATTCAGTGGGGTCAAGAATCATGTCTGTATTGTGTAATAGCATTCTCCAATCTAGGGTAGATGTATTCTGGGTGTACATACAAAGCTTCCAAGAAACACATGGGCAAAATTAGTTTTAAGAGGCTCAGATACCAGATCTTACCCTTCCAGGCCTCCTTTCCCAAAACTGTCTGAAAACCTACCTAAAATCAAGGCATGAATGCCAGTTCTCCTTTCTCACTCCTTTTTCAAAATCACCCTTTTCTCACTTCGTGAAAGAAAAGCCTACCTATCATACATGCCAAATCTTAATATGGAGCATTTCATAGGATATAAAAACCATCAGAAAGGCAAACTCTTCAAAGCAAAAACTGAATAGTGCTACTGCAGCCTTCTTTAATTGAGTCACTATCAACCCACAGCAGGAGTTGAGAGTTGTCCCTATATTTTAGAAATTTCTGTTAATATAAAATACTGGTGGGAACCTGTGCTATTTGGCCAATATATCTGGGAGTGACATGGTCACAATGATGATCATTATTATTCTGCCCACCAACTCTTTTATTCCCCCTAAATTTACTGAGATGTAATTGTAAATGAACATTTCATATATTTAGGGTATACAATGTGATGATTTCACATACATATATATTGTAAAAAAATTACCACAATCAAGTTAATACACCCATCAGCTCACATAGTTACCTTGTGTATGGGGGGATGGGGTGAGAATACAAAACCCTGTTTTAGCAAATTTCAAGTAGACAATACAATGATATTATCTATAATCACCATGCTATAAATTTGATCCCTAAAACAATTCATCTTATAACCGGAAATGGTACCTGTTGACCAACATTTCCTCATTCTCCCACCCCTGCCCAAGTGCTTGGCAATCAATGTTCGATCCTCAAGTTCTATAAGCTCAACTTTTTTTAGATTCCACATATAAGTGAAATCATACAGTATTTGTCTTTCTGTGTATGGCTTACTTTATTTATTTATTTATTTATTTATTTATTTATTTATTTATTTATTTATTTATTTTTGGCTTACTTTATTTAGCATAATGTCCTCAAAGTTCATCCCTATTGTTGCAAATGGCAGGATTTCCTCCTTTTGTGGATGAATAATATTCCTTTGTGTATATGTATTTTTCTTTATCCATTATCTATCCATCAGTGGACATTTAGGTTGTTTCCATATAATGGCTATTGTGAATAATGCTGCAATCAACATGAGAGTGCAGTTATTTCTTAGAGATACTGACTTCATTTCCTTTGTATATATACCCAGAAGTGGAATTGCTGAATCAAATGATAGTTCTATCTTTAATTTTTTGAGGAACCACTATACTGTTTTTTTAATTTTTTTTAAAGATTTATTTATTTATGATAGAGAGAGAGAGAGGTAGAGACACAGGCAGAGGGAGAAGCAGGCTCCATGCTGGGAGCCCGATGCGGGACTCGATCCTGGGACTCCAGGATCGCGCCCCTGGCCAAAGACAGGTGCCAAACCACTGAGCCACCCAGGGATCCCCTGCTGTACTGTTTTCATAGTAGCTATCCCCATCTGCCAACTTTTTTCTAAGAATTCATACTTTTGAAAGACAGCCCTGCGAAAGTAGAGCAAAAGGACTTTTGAAGAGAAATATTGAAGAAGGGAAACTTATTTCTGGGTTATAAACTCATTCATACATGACCCCACACAATGACTCATCTGGGACTCTCAAACTATTCATTTCTCTAAATAAGAATTAGAATTCCCACATGAGATGCTTGTCGTAAGAACATTAACACATTTATTTGAGCTTACTCTTTTTTTTTAAGTGAATAAATCTGATTTAGATGACTGATTTGATATTTTCAATGAATTGAATGAACTAACTAGAACTCCAACGACTAAGCCGTAGGGGTGGAACAAGGAGAGGAATACACACACATACACAGTATTGCCACTGCATACAACATTTTTAAAATATTTTATTTAAATAAATGAAAGAGAGAGAGAGAAGGAGCAGGGGCAGAGGAGAGAAAAGAAGCAGACTTCCTGCTGAGCAGAGAGCTCAATGCAGGGTTCTACTCCAGGTCCCTGGGATCATGAACTGAGCCAAGGACACTTAAGCAACTGAGCCACTCAGGCACCCTTCAAACATTTAAATTGACACACTTTACTATCAAAGTTGTATTGAAATTGACAAAAAAGAAAAAAGAAAAAAAAAGGAAAGAAGAAAGAAAGAAAGAAAAAAAAAAGAAATTGACAACACTTGGGATGCCTGGGTGGCTTAGTGGTTGAATGTCTGCCTTTGGCTCCTGGCTTGATCCCAGGACAGGGGGATCAAGTCCCGCATGGGGCTCTCTATGGGGAGCCTGTTTCTCCCTCTATGTCTCTAGCTCTCTTTTTGTGTCTCTCACGTATAAGTAAAATCTTAAAAAAAAAAATTGACAATACTTCAATTTTTCCAACCCTTCCCATCTTATAAAGCAAAATAGGGGACAGCCCAGGTGGCTCAGAGGTTTAGCACCACCTTCAGCCCAGGATCCAGTCCCACCTCAGGCTCCTTGCATAGAGCCTGCTTCTCCCTCTGCCTGTGTCTCTGCCTCTGTCTCTCTCTCCCTCATTCACAAATAAATAAATAATAAATAAATAAGGCAAAATAAGGTGTGTCTTAAAGGAAGAGTAATACTATGATTAATTGTCATTTGTTAACTCTTCAAAGGACACTTTTGGTGTATTTCCCAAATATTGAAAGAATAAATGACTCTAAGATTAGGTAACAAATTCTTTTGCAAATTCAAATCATTTCTTTTCAATGAAACTGAAAAAAGACTTGCTTTGTTAGCTGATAGAAAATTGAAAATAACATTTGACAATAGGAACATATATAATGAATATTTTTTTAAGTGTGTAGATGTTATCACTATTCTTTCCATTCTCATCTACCTTTTATGGGAATAAAGCTTACATCTACATCAGTCATTCTCAAAATGCAGTCCGAAAACAACTAGGGGTCCCGGAAACTCTTTCAGGTGACCATCAAATCCTCCCTTTTCCAGGTACAGATTTGTACGCAGCCAGATTTTCTTCATGTATTTCAATCAAAACAACATACTGCAAAAGATTTAAATGCATAAGTAGAATGAGAATCCAGTTGCCATTTTAAAAGAAGGCATTAGATGTTCTAATATGGAAAACAATGCCAATATTTTCACTATTTTTTATTTATTTTTATTTATTTTTTTAAGATTGTATTTATTTATTCATGAGAGACACACAGAGAGAGAGGCAGAGACACAGGCAGAGAGAGAAGCAGGCTCCATGCAGGGAGCCTGACATGGGACTTGATCCCTGGTCTCCAGGATCAGGCCCTGGGCTGAAGGTGGTGCTAAACCGCTGAGCCACCAGGGCTGCCCTTCACTATTTTTTAAACATACATCTTTTAAAATATGTTACTTATGGTTATATGTAATGGGTTTATTACTTTTATTTTAAAATTAATAAACAAATATTTTAATTTCTCAATTTTAATTTCTAATGCAGTAAATATTGATAAATAAAACACATATAAACAAAAGCTCTCTGGTATTCTCAACAATTTTTTTTTTCCAGCAAAGCAATATGCTTCTTTATTTCCCTATCCCATCCCCTTATTTACCTTCCTCCAGGATGGTGATGGGTTGGGAGGGCTCCCTCTGACTTAGGCCCTGGACACTCTTAGGAAATCCCAGGGCAGGAAGGTTAGGAAGGTTAGGTAGGTTAGATGACTGCCACCCCAGCTTTATTCCTACTTTGCCTTCTGGGAAATCACAAGCCCTTTCTGCCCCCCAATACCAGGTAATGCTGCTGCTTTTTAAAAATTCCAAGTGGCCTTAAAAAGAGAGAGGGGGAAGATCTGAGGGGGAAATCAAATGGTTACCTTGTTTGAGGAAGGGACCATTGGGAAAATGTGTCAAGCCAAAGCTCAGTATTGAGCATTACGGGAGGGAGAAGTCCACCCTGGTTCCCTGGGGCAAGTAGGGGGCTGAAGAAGAGATTCAGGGAGGGAAGATGACAAGTAGGTCCTCCTGCTGCCTCTGCTGCCCCTGCCCATGAGGCTTCAATAGATATTTTTGGGCTTCAGTCTTTAAATGAACTTCCCTATGTCATTTGACTGCCATGTTTCTTGACTCCTACACCACTCACTCCTGTTTCTACCTTAAAATTCTGGTCGTTATTACTTTTCAGAATTATATTTTCTTTTTCATAAGCTAACTACTGTATCCTTCGTATCCTATATATTCTCTCTGAGTCATGGTTTCAATAGTCCCTTTGGATCATTTCTAAAACATGCTTTCTAGCTCTAGCCTAACCTCAAACTGTGAACCACATGTCCATTAAAAGAAGATTTGGTTGCTCCTTACGGACAAAATCCATGCACCATTTTACAGCTCCCCCCCTCCCGAATTTTCTTATCTTCTCTTGGATCTTTTAAGTAGTAGCACAGACATTTCACCAAATGGCACTAGCATTTTTGGCAGTCCACCAAAAGTAAAATTCTCGGGCATATCTATTGTTTCTCCTCTTCTGTCAGCATTATTTCCTTACACCATTAAGTTTTCATTTTACTTCTAAAATGTTTATTAATTCAGCCCATTTCCTCCCAATCCCTTCTGCATCTATTGCTTTTATTCTCAGTTCTATATCTCTCACAACTGTACCACTGTAATGGCTTGTTAACGGGTCTCCCCACCCATAATCTGCCCTCCTCAAATCTACACTCCCTGAGCATGTCTATCTCCCTAAATGTATTCAGTGGCTTTTCATCTAGCAAAGAATCAAGCATACTCTCTTTAACACCATACACTAGGACCCCCACTTCCTCACCTCTCTCTTCTAACACATTTTGCCATATTATACTCTAAAAAGACAAAATTTGCATGTAGTTTTCTTTTTTTTTTTTTTTAAAGATTTTATTTATTTATTCATGAGAGGCACAGAGAGAGAGAGGCAGAGACACAGGCAGAGGGAGAAGCAGGCTCCAGGTAGGGAGCCTGATGTAGGACTCCATCCCAGGTCTCCAGGATCAGACCCTGGGCTGAAGGTGGTGCTAAACTGCTGAGCCACCTGGGTTGCCCTGCATGCAGTTTTCTAAGCCTAACAATCTTCACTTTGTTTGATGCTTTGTCTGAAATATTCTGCCCACATGTTTTATCTTAGATAATTTGTATTCATTTATGTCAAGAATACTTTGCTGACCTCATCAGTCTGGAGCTAAGAGTTGTGACATATAGTTCTAAAATATCTGTACAATATCTATCTATCTATCTATCTATCTATCTATCTATCTATCATCTATCTATCTATCATCTATCTATCTATTCCACTAGACTATTATCCCATTAGGATATGAATGTTGTCTTATACATCTGTTTGTCCCTGGCACCTTACCACAGTGTTTTAGTTATATAGTCACTGCGCAATCAGTGTTAACTAAAGTTTCAGATAACTGCACACAATTCAGGGCCATACTTGGGTAAACAAACAAGATGAAATGATTGCTCCTGGGGAAAGCTAAAATCTGTTTTAAATGAAGCCTCACTAAGAACCTAAAAAAGAAACACAACACGTAAAGAAGGAAAGTTCAAAGGCCTTTAAAGTAAGTTTGATAATCCTAAAATAATTCAAATCCAGTTATAGATTGTCTAGACATATTAATCTTTTCTATTTCAACTCTATCAAGTTTTTTTAAAAGATTTTATTTATTTATTCATGAGAAATGCAGAGAGGCAGAAACACAGGCAGAGGGAGAAGCAGGCTCCATGCAGGGAGCCTGACATGGGACTCGATCCCAGGTCTCCAGGATCACACCTTGGGCCGAAGGGAGCACTAAACTACTGAGCCACCAAGGCTGCCCTCAACTCTATCAAGTTTTAATGCTAGTTTCATGTTCCCTATACAGTTTCATGTTCCCTATACAGAAAAACTAAGTTATCTGGAAGTGTAGGATATGCCACCCTGTCTCCCATCTCTATAACTTTACCCATGCTACTGTCATTGTATAAAATAACCAGGCTAACTCATACATCTTCAGTCTCAGATTACTTGTATGCTAAAAAAAGATATCACAATAGTTAAATAAAAAAGTATTTCACAAAGCAATATGTATAGTCTGATCTTGTCTCAAGATATATTTGTCTTTATACATTCAATCCAAATGTATCTTTCCTTACACAAAAATATTCAGGAAGGAACTGTACAATATCTACCTCTAAGGGGTGAGGTGGAAGAATTGGTTCAGGAAATCTATACTTTCATAATGTTTGGAAAGAGCTCATACTTCACTTTTGGGAAATCTGAAGGACCATATTGGATTAGATGCTCTTCACTCCTGTTCCACAGCATCCCGGGCAAACATTAGTAAGAGCAGCATCCCAGAGAGTTTTTGTAGTACGCTATCTGAGGATCTGATTTTTGAAAGTGAAAATTTTTTGTGTGAAATTTATTTCTATACTCCAACAGAATATAGTACCTGATATATAACAGAAATTAATTTTTCCTATCTTAGAAAGTCAACAAATATAAACAATTGAATTTAATTCCCCATGACTGTCAGTCCTGGGTATCCCACATCACCCCCTACCAGGAATAGGAATAGTTATTTTCTAGAGAAAAAAGGGCTCAAAGCTTTGGAATTTAGTTTTGTCAGATACATCCTGAGATATGAGATAAGAAATTGTCTACATTCAGTCAAATTTGCAAACAGCTTTCCGAAATTCAGGAGACTGGCTAATTCTTCCTATATCAAAAACACACAAATCCATTGAAAATAGGTACTCAATTATTTGTACATGAACATTCATAAAGGTACTATTCAAAGCGTCCAAAAAATGAACATGACCCAAATGTGGATACATGGATATACAAATTGCAGTATGTACATAATATGGATTATTCAGTCATAAAAAATGAAATATGATACATGCTACAACAGAGATGAACCTCAAAAACACTATTCCAAGTGAAAAAAGTCAGAATAGAGGCCACATATTGTATGGTTACATTTATATAAAGTATCTGGACTAGTTAAATCCATAAAAACAGAAAGCAGATTGATGGTCACCAGAATCTGGGGCAGGGAAAAATGAAAAGCAACTGCTTAATGTATACAGGCTTTATTTTTGGCATGATAAAAATTTTTTGAAACTAGACAGAGGTGGTGGTTGCACAATACAGTGAAGGTACTAATAGCCACTTAACTGTTAACTTCAGTAGGGTTAATTTTATGTTATATGAATTTCTCCTTGATAAAAAAAATACTTATGACTTAGAAGTAAGACAAAAATAGTTATATTGGGGTTAATTTTATAAGCATTTCCCATCATAACCAAGCTTTAAAGGGGAGAAAAATTAGCATGTGATATAAATCTTCTTCATTTATGAAAAACTACATTTCCATGACCATATTCTATTTTGTTCAAGTTTTAAAAGTTCAACAGAAATGACAAAACAGAAGAACAGAACTACTTGGAAACGAGGTCTGTATCAATTAATTTTGGGTATGCCCTAACTATACCAGAGATTAGATGAATTTGCAAGGTTCATTTTATACTACTCTTAAATTTGTTTTTATTTATTTTTTTTTAAATATTTTATTTATTTATTCATAGAGACACAGAGAGAGAGAGAGAGAGAGAGGCAGAGAGAGAAGCAGGCTCCATGCAGGGAGCCCAACATGGGACTCGATCCCAGGTCTCCAGGACCATACCCCAGGCTGTAGGCAGCGCCAAACCACTATGCCACCGGGACTGCCCTTAAATTTGTTTTTAAAAGCTAAACTTAGGGATGCCTGAGTGCCGCTCAGAGGTTGAGGGCCTGCCTTTGGCTCAGGGCGTGATCCCGGATTCCTGAGTTCAACTCACACATCGGGTTCCTTGCATGGAGCCTGCTTCTCCCTCTGCCTGTGTCTCTGCCTCTCTTTCTCTGTGTCTCTCATGAATAAATAAATCAAAATCTTAAATAAATAAATAAACAAACAGATAGATAAATAAGTAAATAAATAAATAAATGCAAGCTAAACTTAGCTGAGCTCTTTCTCATAACAATCAGAATAATTCTTTTGTCATTTTTAAATAATCTATCTCAATATGTGTCATAAATTTGAAACTGCAAAAATAGATGACTCAAGAATATGAGACTTAAATTCTTTGAGAATGATGTAACCAAATTTATTTGGATTCAGCTATTAATGTTATCCCAGATGGCACTGCCTTTGCTGTCATTTCTATGAGAAAACAAATGATTTTTCCACTTGGAAAATTTTACAGATTTTTAGCACAAAATAACATATGTATTTTGTTAAAAATAATAAATGGTTATCTTACTGACATGGAATAATAGATGTGATTCCTTATATGCTTAATTTATGGTAAAAATTGCTTAGGCTTAATAGAAAGTTGCACAATAATGCATAGTACACAGTAAGGTGATATTAAAATGTATAATATCATTTCCAAAAGAATTATTAATATCCCAAGAGAAATTGTCTAACTTATGGTTTCAGTTAAGCCAGCTCAACAAATGCTGCCTCTCTGTTATATGCTGAACATTCTAATAGGAGATAAAAAGATAATAAAAGCAGAATTACTACCTTTAAGAAACTTGCAATCTGATGGAGCCACAGAATTCAAACAATTGTAACTAGAGAGCTTTATATATACTAAAGTCCAGGCAAATTACAAAAGTAGTACAAAGAAGGCAATAATGAATTCAGATTGGAGAAACTGGAAGGAATAATATGGAAACTGGCCTTCATAGGATAAGTAGGAGTTCAGGGAGTGGTGAAAGTGTTTCAAATGGCCTAGACCTATAAAACAACCTTGTCATCTTCAGAGAACTACAAACAATTTAATGCTAAAAGGAAGAAAAGGAGGGTATGGAGAGAAAAAGAAGAAAAAGAAGGGGAGGGGAAGAGGATCCAAAAAGGAGAAAGAGAAAGAGAAGGAAGAAGGCAAGAAGTAGGAAGTAGGGGATCCCTGAGTGGCTCAGTGGTTTAGCGCCTGCCTTCAGCCCAGGGCTTGATCCTGGATTCCCAGGATCGAGTCCCACATCGGGCTCCCTGCATGGAGCCTGCTTCTCCCTCTGCCTGTGTCTCTGCCTCTCTCTCTGTGTCTCTCATGGATAAATAAATAAAATCTTAAAAAAAAATTAAAAAAAGAAGTAAGAAGTAGAAGGAAATGAGGCTGGAGAAGTAGGCTGGGAACGGATTAGGAAGGATTTTGTTGAGCTGGAACCTCCTCTTTTAAGCATCAGGAAGTCACTGAAGTAATTCATCTGGAGAACATAGATTTGAAATTTGGAAAGGTCACTCCAGTAACAACATACAAAAAGAAAAAATTGCATGGGCAAGACTGAAATCAGGAAGATCAAAAAGCAGCCTATATTATTATACTTCAGGCTGGAGGTGACGTGCTTGAACTAACACAAGGCTACTGGTGATGCTGCAGAGAAGACAGGCCTGACAGATCACTTGAGTGAGCACATGGGTATTGAAGGTGAGAGAAGAAAGGAAGCACTGGATAGCTTAGAATGTTATGGACTTCTGATAGCAGTGGTGGCATATCACTAATGCAGACAGTGAAAAGAAAAGTGGAATTGTTTCAGAGTGAAGAGAGGGGAACCACATTGCTCAGCTCCGGGGATGTTGACTAAGGGACTTATAAGACCTCCAGCTGAAGGTACATATTTAGGGTTATCTGTTTTTAAATTATACCCAGAGACAAATGACATTATCCAGGGAGAGAGTATAATGAGCAGAGGAATAATAACCCTGGAGAAAAACAAAGTTAATCATACATTCAAGGGATCCCTGGGTGGCGCAGCGGTTTGGCGCCTGCCTTTGGCCCAGGGCGCGATCCTGGAGACCCGGGATCGAATCCCACATCGGGCTCTCGGTGCATGGAGCCTGCTTCTCCCTCTGCCTGTGTCTCTGCCTCTCTCTCTCTCTCTCTGTGTGACTATCATAAATAAATAAAAAAAATTAAAAAAAAAATATCATACATTCAAGTAAGGGGTGCTCTAAAGAAGAGGTCACAGAAATACAAAGAAATCCAGATTATGTTGTCATGGAACTCAAGTGAGAAAATAGTTGAAAGGAAGAAATAATCAACACTGTTAAATACCACAGAAAACCTGAGTGAAGTAGTGACTGAAAAATGTTCATTGGATTTGGCAATTGAGGTAAAAATTAGTGGTCATTTCGGTGGAATTGGGAAGTTAGAATTCAGATTTCAAATGGAGGGCAATAAAACAAAGGTATTTTATTTTGTGATGTATTTATTATTTTATTTATTTTATTCAATTTTTTATGTTTTATTTTATAAGGGTATTATTCCAGAAAGATGGTGGAGAAAGACAAAAATAAAAAAGGCATTAGCCAGGGGAAAAAAAGTTTCAAAGAGTATGTTAGACTTTTTTTTTTTTAATTTATTTATTTATTCATGAGAGACACGGGTAGGGGGGCAGAGACATAGGCAGAGGGATAAACAGGCTCCATGCAGGAAGCCCAATGTGGGACTCAATCCTGGACTCCCAGGATCACACCCTGAACCAAAGGCAAATGATTAGCCTCTGAGCCACCCAGGCGTCCATGTTAGACTTCTTTTTAATGTCAGTTCATAGTCTTCCTTTTAAGAAAATAGGATCACTAGCAGTTTGGCCTCTAAAATTTTCCTGGTAGCAAGAAAATTCACTACTAAAAATTTGGAAGTTATTTGAAACAACAGAAACTTTAACATTTTGGAAATCCTTGGCAACAGAGAAACAACCTTCTAAGAGCAGGGCACCATAATGTCAGATACTGGCATGAAGAGCAAAGGAATGTCTTTCAGAGATCCTACACATCAAAAAGCTATTGATGCTGTAGAGGCAGTAATGCATGGTGGTTAAGAATGGTTCTGAGGGTGCCTTGGTGGTTTAGTCAGTTAAACATCCAGCTCATGATTTCAGTTCAAGTCATGATCTCATGGACGGTGAGATGTAGCCCCTTGTTGGGCTCTGTGTTTAGCAGGAAGTCTGCTTAAGATTCTCTCTCTCTCTCTCTCTCTCTCTGTCCCTGCCCCCAATCACATCCTCTTGCCCTCTCTCTCTTCCTCTCTCTCTCTAAAATAAATAAATAAATCTTAAAAAAAAAAAAGTTGGGATCCCTGGGTGGCGCAGCGGTTTGGCGCCTGCCTTTGGCCCAGGGCGCGATCCTGGAGACCCGGGATCGAATCCCACGTCGGGCTCCCGGTGCATGGAGCCTGCTTCTCCCTCTGCCTGTGTCTCTGCCCCTCTCTCTCTCTCTCTCTGTGTGTGACTATCATAAATAAAAAATATTAAAAAAAAAAAAAGTTCTGGAATCACCTATCCAGATTCAAGGCCTGGCTCTATACCACTTTGTGACTGTGCCAGAGTGAGGTAGTCTTCAGTCTCAGTTTTCTCACCTGTGAAATGGAGATAATAACTCAATGTACATCATGAAGTTCTGTCAGGAGTAAATGAGATAACATTTCTCTGACAGTGATAAGAATGATAATGCTAGTTTGGTATATTCTGCTAATGAAGATGATGATACTGATTATACACAGTTTGTATAGCTCATATTAAGAACTATGGAACTGGATGAGACCATGAAGGCAGTGAGTACAGACAGAAAAGAGAAGAGGTCTAAAGAGTCTTCTGAACTAATATAAGATATTAGGATGTTGAGAAAGAACTAACAAAGGAGACTAAATTGGAGCACTCAGTGAGGTAGGAGCAAAAGTAGTAGAACAAAGTCATGGGAGCAATGGAAACTGTTTCAGGAATGATCGATTGAGTCAAATGATACTAATAAGTCAAGTAAAATGAAGACTGAGTATTGATCACTGGATTTAGCAGGAAAAAAAAAAAAACAGAAATCTTTGGTGACCTTGACAGGAGAAGGCTAGTGGACACTGTTTGTGTCTCTATGTTAGCACATGTTTGTAACTTTGATGATCTATGTGCAAGCCACTGAGGAGGCAGATTTTTGTCCATTACTGCATATGATCCAAATAAGGAATGTGATGTTTTCTGGGGGCTTCTCAGATAGCTAATGGGAAGATATACGTTGTGCCACTGGATGTGACCAAGATCGTTATCCCTGGGAATTGTTGGCAGACGTCTTGCAGTCTTGAAGAGTTTTGCCACAGAAGGAATAGAAGCTAAGCAGAAACCAGCCAATGATGACAGAATTATCCAGCTACCCAAAGTTCAATATACCTCTATTTAATTTCCCCAAAGTCTGTTTATCTCAAGATGGTTATACTAGCAAATAAATACCATTTTTACATAAGCCTTATTATATTTTTCTGTTATTTGCAAAACAAATATCCTTAACTAATAGTTCAATTTACCAAGGCTGAAACTGCATGAACTGGCTGAGGGAAAGGGTGGTGGTTCCTGCAGGAATTTTGGACAGTCAATAAAAACTCCTCTCACAATCTATACACGACCAAATCCTGATCATTTTCATTTCTACGTCCCCATTTTGAAGACATTCTAATGATGTATAAAATTAATTAATTTTTAAAAACTAGAATCTGTTTTAAGAGAATTCTGGGACAACAGTGATCAAATTTGAATGTCTTATTTCCTATCCATTTCTGGCTTAAATATATTTGTCTATCTTGAGCCAAGCAGCAGTTGGTGGTGGTGAGCCACTGAGTATAAGTAAGATGTTGAGTTCTGAAAAGATCTTGGCAGAGGAGAAAATGTGGGGCCTTTTCCAACATGGGCGAGGCATGAGTTTGAAAGCCAAATTCAGAGACTCAAGATTAAGTTTGCATTTGATGAATACTAGGGAGAGCCTCAAAGTTCTGTACACTCCAAGCATCTAAGGATGACTTGGTCTCTTGTGAAGGGTTCTTAGTCTGACCCCTACAAAGCTGAAAGAGCATATCTAGAAGGCTAAACATCCCTTTTTCTGAGCGCAGGAAGGTATGAGTAGAAAAAGGGACAGGAAGACTCTCTGCTGTCTAGATAGTCTAGCTGTCTACCTTCTATACAATTCCCCAGGGAGTTAGGCAGGTGATGCTTTGCTTCCCATCACTTAGGGAACCTTCAATATTTGTACCCAGGTCTACATCAAGAAAAATAACAACCTGTTAGAATAACAATATGAAAGAGAAAGATCAAGATCAAAGGATATAGGTATCCAGTGAAATACAGCTGTTGGACAGATTTATGACAAGTTGTACAAAAAACTTGAAGAGCATTTTAGTAGAGTACACACACACAATCTAAATATACATTTAAGTCTAAATAGATATTGGTAGACTGTCTGGGAATGTGTTTTTAAAAGTACTAAATAAGAATTCTTGAAATGAAAGTGGAATCGGTTTAGAATAAAAGTATTTAATTATCTCAGCAAAACCCAGAAGTTGAAGATGGTGGCAGAGTTGGATTAGAGTGGAGAGATTAGGTGATAAAAACATTCCTTGGGGTGCCTGGGTGGCTCAGTGGTTGAGTGTATACCTTTGGCTCAGGACATGATCCTGGAGTCCTGGGATCCAGTCCCACATCAGGCTCCCCACAGGGAACCTGCTTCTCCCTCTGCCTGAGTCTCTGCCTCTCTGTGTCTCTCATGAATGAATGAATGAATGAATGAATATATAAACAACTAATTTTTAAAAACCCCACATTCCAAACCTCTCATTCTGATGGGATGAAACACAGAAAAGAAGCAAGTGAAAGTTTGATAAAGGACTCATCTTATTGTTGTGTTATGATAATTAGGAGGGAAGCCTCCAGGGGGTGAGGGGTGGCGGGTAGACAACTGTTCTCTTTTTTCACAATGAATATGTACATCAAATCATCACATTGTGCATTTTAAATATATCACAGTTTTATTGTCAGTTATACCTCAATAAAACTGAAAAAATGGAAGAAAGCAGGGAGGAACAAGATAGAGAAAATAGGTCTAGTGAAGTTTTTAATTTCTTCATCCTGCTGTACCTCTTGGACTTCATCTTCTGTGAATCAGTATAGTTCCTTTATGTATGGGTTTAAATATATATATATATCTTGCTTTTAAACAGTAGGAAAGAAATGTGTGTCTGACTTAGAGCAGAAGAGGGGTACATAAAGTAAGGTAAAGGGGAATAGAATGAATAGTAAGTTGAATAAACCAGAGAAATAAGAATAAATTGCAAACAATAATGTAAAATAAGAAAAAAATTAAAGAAAACAGATCAATCAGTCAATATGCTCAATGTTAATGGGCTATATGCTTCCATTAAGTCAGTCATATTGGATTAATAAAAGAAATTAGAGAATATTATTAAATATAAAGTAATTTGAAAACTGAAAATAAAGAAATAGGAAAAAAAATACCAGGTAAATCCAAGCAAAGTAAAAAAGACGAATAGCAAGGTTAATATCAGACAATATAGAACTTAAGTATTATATTAAATTCAATAGACAGGGAAAAGCACTAAACTAGATAAAAAGAGAAGTCATAACCTCATAAAAGGCACAAAAGAATGCACTGTATGAATGTACCTGTCAACACAGTGCTAACCATATAAAGCAAAAACATTTATAATAGAAGGGGAATCTGACTAAAAATGTATTTACAGCTTGAAATTGAAGTACATCTCTTTTCAAATCAGAGCCCTAGTCAGAACAAAAAAAAAAAAAAAAAAAAGAATTTGAAAAGTATAACCCACAATTAGAAATACATAGCTTATATATCTTAAATATAGAATCTAGTATCTCTCCACACTCCAACTCAGCATAGTCTTATTAGAGGAGAAATGAGTGTGTAGCAATGGCCTACTGCCTCTCTCTGGCAGCCTAAGGGAGAAGGAGAAAGGGAACAGAAAAAGAGACAAGAGGGGGAAAAGAAGGGCTAGGAGGACAAGGAAGAGGGAGGGAGGAAGAAAAAGAGAGAAGAGGGTAAAGAACAAGGAGACAGAAACAGAGGATCAGAGGAAAGGGAGGGGGAGACCATGAGTTGAAATTCTGTCCCTGCCTCTCTATGCCCTCTGTGTAATGAACAGAGTGGCACATTGAAATGAATGAATGTGTTTTTAGAGGTTTAGAAGGTAATAGTATTTAGCATTGAGACAAACTTTTCTGCCTATTTATCACATGAAAAGCAAAGAACACACTGAAGTGATATACATAATGATGCTTAATTTAGATTTTTTGGTTCTGCACAGTCCTTAAATTCTTTTCCTGGAAAAGCTATTATTAACTGTGCTAATTGTAGTTCAGTGCAACAGCTCTCCATGCTTGTCATGTTTAGAGGGTGTTTTTCAGTAAGCTTCTGAAAGCCCTAATTAATGGAAAAGACCAGACTCTCACTGCTTCTTCTATACATGCTTAAAGTACAAAAGATGCTTGATGAAACTACATTACCAAATGATCAAAATGGACTTTTCCCAATCAAATAAATGTGGTTAACATGACCACAAATCTAAGTAAGAAAATACATGGACTAAATATTTATTATTTCTAAGAATATTATTAAATGCTTTCATCAGAATATCTAAATTTCTTTTTGTTCTCTCATCAAAAAGAAATAAGTAACCTTGAATATTATACTAAATTCCATTATATCTAGTCATTTAATTTTTCAGAAATTCTATTATGAAATTTTTCAAATATTTATAAGTTGAAAGAATTTCACAGTGAAGACCTATATACTCACCCCTTAGATTCTTTTCTTTTTTTTTTTTTTTTTAAGATTTTATTTATTCATGAGAGACACAGAGAGAGAAAGAGGCAGGGACATAGGCAGAGGGAGAAGCAGGCTCCAGGCAGGGAGCCCGATGTGGGACTCAATCCCGGCACTCCAGGATCATGCCCTGGGCTGAAGGCAGGCACCAAATCACTGAGCCACCCAGGTATCCCTCACCCCTTAGATTCTAACATTAATATTTTACTATCTTGTTTCATTCTATATCTATCCAACTTTCTATTCATCCATTAATCCATCTTGGTCTTTCTTTTTTTTTTTTTTTTAATATTTTGTTTTTTTAGTCATGACAGACGCACAGAGAGAGAGAGAGGCAGAGACACAGGCAGAGGGAGAAGCAGGCCCCATTCAGGGAGCCTGATGTGGGACTTGATCCCGGGACTCCAGGATCACACCCTGGGCTGAAGGCAGGCACTAAACCACTGAGCCACCCAGGGATCCCCTATCTTGGTCTTTCTTTATGAACTTCAAAGTAAATGGAAACACCAATCTCCTTTTTCTTAAGTACTACAGCAAACACTAGTGATTTGGTTTTTGACACAGACAAGATACATTTATCTCCACTACAATAAGCAGGAAGATGCAAGGCACATATGCTAGCATAGGAACTAGGACCCTGAATATATAACTTCCTACCCATGTCTAGAAAATAAAGCAATAGCTAAGTAACATCTTGAGGTTCTGTGGGAAAATGAAAGCTACAGAGACTATTAATAACCCTGTATTTCTAAGAGGAAACATAATAAGTTCATTTTTCCTTAAGAATTCTTCATCTAAACCTATCAGAGACTCCAATAAACAAGCCAAATCCTCTGATTTGTCACTGAGGAAAAAATTTGTTTAAGAATTTTGCTACTCAAGCAATAAAGATTATAAAGAAGAAACAAAAAGCACCTGAAACCTATAAGTGTTAATATTTTGGTGACTATCCTTGCCCGAATATCTCCATTTATTCATTTATTCAGCAAATAATTTTTGAGTGCCTACTGTGTGCCATGGGACACAAAGTTTATGTCCTCAAGATGTTTATATTCTAGTCATATGTCAGGTCGTAATAGATGCTCTAAAGAAAAGTAAAGAAGGGTATTAGTGTCAGAGATGTTATTTTGGGTAGGGTTGTCAGGAAAATCTTTTTTAAAGAAGTGACATTTAAGCAGAAGTATGGAGGAGAGGGCAGGAATATGGAGATGGCAAAGGGGATTGCAAAAGTACTAAAGTTGTGAGGTGACATGGCATTCAGCACATCCGAGGAATAGTGAAGACAAGTGTAGCTGGAGTGTCCTGAGGGAAGGGAGAGAATGACCTGAGGTTAGAGAAGCTACAGGGGCCAGATTCTACTCTGAGTGAGATGGAAAGTACTATCATGTACTACCATGTACTATCATGTACTCAGAGAGTACTATCATGACAGTACTCATCAGAGAAGGATCTGATTTAGCTTTTCAAAGAATCACTCTGGCTGCGTGCAGAGTGCTGCATGAAGGCAAGCATGGAAGAGGGAAATGAGAAAGAAGATTCTAAAGGGAATCCAGGGGAAGAGCTGATGTTTGGACTTGGGTGGGAGCAGTGGAAGTAGTATATACACAGACCTATACATGGACATATATGTCAATTATTTTACATGAATGGGACCATGTATATGCTGAATGTGTTCTTTAAACTTTTCTTGTGTACTCCTTTTTCTTTTATTTTCCTGTTCCCTAGTCCTCCATACCACACTCCAGACTCCTCCCTTCCAGTAACCAATGTAAGAAGCCAGCCATTTATGCAACTTTTCACATTTCTCTCCATTTCAGAAATCATACATGGAGGACTGTTGTTTAATGTCTTGCTTTATGAAAATTGAACTATATTATCTTACTTTGCTGTGTGAATTGCTAATTTTCGCTTACTTTTCTATTTGGTTAGTTGTCTTTTTCTTACTTGGTAGGAACATTTTAAATATTGACTCTTTTTTGTGTTTTGTTTTCCTTTATCATATGAATTCCATAACCTTGGCCTCCAAGCTCCTATGTGATCACCTCCTCCCTTTAGAATCCTAGATGGTAGAGGCTTCCTGGGGCTACTGATCTCTGGTTATTTTAACGATCCCTTCTTTGTCTTCTCACCATTCCCATCACTGAGTAAACCAATTCCCTGCTTTAAATTTCCTATATTTTCTTGGTTCAGCCCTGATACTCTTCAATAGTATTTATCCTTGTGTCTTGATCAGAGGAAAAGCTGAAATATCTTTTTAAGCAATGATTATCATGGACGGTCTTCCACACTTCAGCAAATTAGTGGGAACTGTTCATTCTTACTTATTCAACACCACATGCAACACAATCAATCAAACAGTGTTAACTGAGTATCATCACTCAATCACCACCTCCAAAAATACAGTGTCAGGTTTCCCCATCACCACAATGCTGGTACCATCCTCTTAGGGGCCAAAAGGGAGACCACCCCAGGATGGACAGCTACTTTGAGTTAAAAAGTAATCAAAACTTAGAAGATTCAGGAAAAGTTCATCTCCCCCACAACTGACTAAAAATAGTTTAGATAGACAACTTGCTCCAGGAAGAGAGCTATCATCAGAGCTAACTACAGTACACTACAAACTAGATACCGTAGACAGGAAAGAACATAGCAGGGCCTGATTGATCAAAGTCCTTTCTGTCCCACTGTTTCTGAGTGGTAAACAACAGTTTACCAAACATTAATTCTTTTATGTCTTCCTGAGAATTGCATTCTTTCCCTTTGAAATACCAGATCCCTATTTCTTTTTTCTTAGTTCAGAATGACATATATATACCTCCCTTGGTTTGACTATCTTTGGTATTTCCGAGTGTGTGGATTCTCCATACATAGGAAATTAATTTTTATTTTCTTCTTATTAATCTGTCTCATGTCAATTTGATTTTAGCCCACCTAGAATGACCTTCTAGGGAACAGAAAATTCTTGCTCCCTAACACCTCATTAATAGATTCTGTAGATTCCAGATTTAGTTCAAAATTTCTCTTTCATTGCCATTCAGAAACATTTTTTCACTAAGACTCTACTGAAAGTATTGGTTATTAAGATTTTTTTCTCTTTTGGCACATGCTATCACCCAAACTCAACTGTCAACATTTATTAAGTGACTTAGCAAGTATCTATTGAGAGTCCAATATCTGCCAAGCACCAAACTCAACTGTCAACATTTATTAAGTGACTTAGCAAGTATCTATTGAGAGTCCAATATCTGCCAAGCACTATGCAAAGCACAAGCCAGGTCCACCAAGAGATAGTCCTTCTGGGATCTCAGCAATTTGGCAATTATAATGCAATGTGATAAAGGATATTTTGAGATGACTGATGTCTCAGTCATAAAGCAAAAATGGCAGAATTTTGAGATGACTCCCTAGATCCCCTACCCTTGGTACACACACAGTATGATCCCATCCCCTCCCGCTTAAGTATGGGCATAATTTGTGAATATGATGGGAAAGTCACTCCCATAATTATGTAATGTTACACAAGCTCTTATTTTAGCAGATTTCCTGCTGGCCCTGAAGTGCCAAACTACCATGCTGTAGAGAGGGCCATGTGGTAAGGATGAGTTGAGAGTAGGTCCCAGCCTACAGCTATTAAAGAAATAGGAACCTCAGTTCTACAGCTGCAAGGAAACAAATTCTTCCAACAAACTAAGGATGCCTGGAAGCCTAATTTTCCGCGGTCAAATCTCCAGATGAAGACACAGCTGGTCAACATCCTGATCTTAGCCTTAGTTCCTGAGCAGAGTGTCCAGGATACCTAAGGCACGAAAACTGTGAGAAAAGAAATTTTGTTGTTTTAAGCTGCTACATTTGTAGTGATTTGTTACAAAGCACTACATAAAGAAAACAAACTTCACAGGGGTAAGAGGAGGATATTAGTAGTACACGCAGGAAAAGACCTAACCCAGTCTATGGTCAGGGATGGCTTTTTAAGAAAGACCTAAAACTGAGACCTGAAGACTGCAGGAGTTAGTTTAAGCAAACAGGAGGGGAATGGGGAGAGGAGGGATAGAGAGGTATTCCAGATAGAGAATCCAGGAAGTGTGGTGGGGTAGAGGGAGGGAGTGACAGAGGGAAAGAGGGAGAAAGAGAAACACAGAACATAAACTCTTCTTCTTTAAACCTCTGGTAGTTTGCTAATTACCTTGACTCTAAACCATACCTAAAACTTCTTTAGGATCTTCACACTAGGTTTCTACTCTGCCCAACCACTCCCATCCCATTCTATGCTTTAGCCAAAAACCTTCACTGGTGCTAGGAAAGATCTGTGCATTTATTTTGCAACTCCTATCCCAGAAATTTTGCCATATTAAATATCCTAGGTGCAGAGAACAGCTTCTTTGACTCAACAACAGGTCTGCCTCATGTGTTTCACATAACAAGTGCTTTATCATCTCCAGGATGCTATCATATAGTACTTCCTTAGTCTCTACCCAAGATCCCATGCCTCACTCCCAAGAACAGTGCACTTTGTAATACCCGTGTGCACCTCTGTTCACAGTATCCCTTGCTACATAGTCTCTTCTTTGACTTTTCCAAGGTTAGGGCTATGTCTGGTTGATGTTTTGTCTTGTTTTCACGTGTTATCATATCATAACTGCTGCCTGGCTGCTTTACTTTCTTGTGAGCAAGGCTTAATGACATCTGAGCTATTCAAAGAAGAATGAAAGCTCTCACCCGGAGCCCCCAGACACTCTTCAGATCTTCCTTTTTCATGGGGTATTTTTATGGTTTGGAGATATGAACAATGGGATAGGAATTTTTCTTTGTTATCAGTCAAGTATAGCTAAGCTTTTCTGAGTGTATATTACATGCTCAGCATTGTGTAGAATATTTTCCATGAATTACCTTGTCCTGTGCTCACAGCAGACCTACAGACATGTGTAGTAATATATACCTCATTATACAGACAGGGTAACTAAAGCCTGGTAGGTAGCAAAGCAGGGATGCCAGCCTCAACACACTGTCTAGAGCCCAGGTTTTCAATCGCTATTCCATGATGTTTCTTCAGTCTCAACCTGATCATTACCCCCTCCCGGAGGTCCTCCATGATCACAGAGGCAACCAAATAATGTTGGGCCTAGGAAGCTGTCCCCTCCCCAGAGGGTTATATATTCTGCAACAGAGCTGGGAACTGAATTGAGACTGCTTGGATTTTTCCACAGTTCTGCCATTTATCAACTTTGTGATCTTAATCCCTTAGCCTCAGTTACTTCATCTCTAAAATAGAGTCCATAATAACCATCTCACAGGGGAGCCATAAGAATTCAATAAGATGATGCACATAAAGTGTTTATTCCCAAACCTGGCAGCTTGTAAGCACTCAGGAAAAATGTGATTACTATTATTCTGGTCCTCAAGGGAAGTAAAGCAGATACAAATACTTCAGTTCATGCACTTCCTACTGGTTGAAAAAGCAAAATTCCTTGAATCAAGCATTTCTTTCTTTTTAAATTTATTTATTCATGAGAGACAGAGAGGGAGACAGAGGTGGAGACACAGACAGAGGCAGAAGCAGGCTCCACGCAGGAAGCCCGACGCAGGACTCGATCCCAGGTCTCCAGGATCATACCCTGGGCTGAAGGCAGACGCTCAACCGCTGAGTCACCCAGGGATCCCCCTAAGCATTTATTTCTATGCATTAAGATGTTAAATATCACATATGGTGAAAATGGAAATATTCCTTTGAAACACTATCTTAACATTATTTAAATTATTAATAGCCAGAGGGAAGGCAGACTATAAATGAGTATCATTATGTTTGTGATTTTTAATGGAGAACATTAAATTACATTGTTGTAAACTATGAAATATTTCAGTTGATTCCCAAATTCCCAATAACTTTTCAATAAGGTAAAGAGGATGGTGTTCAAGAGAGAGGCTCAAAAAGCAGCTGCAAACCCAATATATCAGAGAGGAGCAGTATATTCAGGACAGGAGGTGGGACTGGCTCTTTCACTATTTTCACTGTAGCTAATGAAAGGCAAACCCCAAAATGTTCAGAGCTCTAGGACTTTTCAGATAAATACTGGAAATGGTGAGTATGATTCATGTCCAAGATTGATTTACTGAAAAATACAGATGTGGAGAGAAAATTTCAGCATTTTAATCTTTGCTAAATATGGTCTCCTTGAAATATAGTGGGGAAGGTCTCAACTGCAAGCCAAGAGATGTGGGCTCCAGTGCTGGCTCTTCCTTAACTAGCTGTGTGGCCTTGGCAAGCTGCACCATCTGACTAGGCTTAGCATCCTTATCTTTAAAAAAGAGAAGATGAGGAGCCCTGACTTCAGGACCCCACACACTCCCTCTAGCTTGAATATTCAATGGAGTAAAGGACTTAGTATCCTCATTTACTTTTGGTGTTTCTTATTTTTTTTTAAATTTTTTATTTTTATTTATGATAGTCAGAGAGAGAGAGAGAGAGGCAGAGACACAGGCAGAGGGAGAAGCAGGCTCCATGCACCGGGAGCCCGATGTGGGATTCGATTCCGGGTCTCCAGGATCGCGCCCTGGGCCAAAGGCAGGCACCAAACCACTGCGCCACCCAGGGATCCCTGGTGTTTCTTATTTTTAAAGTGGATGATCACCTTTGAAAGCATACATTTTAAATAAAATATGGATTTAAGGCACCTTAGAAAAGGTGGCCACTGGCTGGAAGAAAATAGATTGCAACTAGCAGCTGGAGTCAATATAAAATTAAATGACACAGCAAGAGTATTCAAATATTTTCCTAGGCATAGAAATAGACCTTTCAGAATTATCATTTTTAAAATCATAACTATTTCAAAAGGTACATGGTTAGTAACCATGTAAAAAAATAAGGTACAGCATGTTATAAATAAACATATTTTACATGGAAACCTCAATTATAGAAAGTAAAGGCTACTTATGAATTATTTTCAGACATTCAAGTTAAATTATAAATGATAACAGCCCAAATTTCCAATTAACTTATGTTTCAAAATATTATACAGTTTTTTAAATAGGCTTCAATATAATCATACTTCTGTAATTCCTCTGGAAATTCTTGCTTCAGAGAGTTCTGCAAGCCCACAGAAACAGACTAACCCTTCATACCCCAGTTACACACATGAAATGGGAATATTAACAGCAATGCTGTACACAGTCCCTCAAACCTTCACAGAAGAGTAATATGTTCCACTAAGATTGGAAGCCGGCATTGGAAGTACTTGTCAATGGTCTAGTAGAAAGTCATTTCAAAACTGATGAAATAGCATTTCCCTTGGCAACTCATGGGAATTTTACTGGTATCCTACAAAATCTCTGACTCCTGGTTTATGAATCAAATTTTTATTTTCTGTCACTGTTGACAGTGTTATGTCTTTTTGTTTGTAAACTATTATTTTTGAGCAGATGGGTTAGTTTGCAGGCATATCTCGAAACTATAACTTTCTTACCACTTTCTTTCTGTCAGAAGATGATCTAATCCCTGAGTCAAACACCTAATCTTATTCTGGTCCTGATGAAATCAAACACTTCAGAAATATGTCTCAAGTCCTTAAATCTGTCCTCTCTGCATTCCTCAAGATACATAAACTAAATTGTCAAACTTCTACCAAGAGAGTTGATAAACAAGAGAAGAAATTTAGTCAACAAGTGAGAGGGTAAGCAAATCAAAGAGATTCTTTTTTTTTTTTTTTTTTTTTTTTAATCAAAGAGATTCTACACAAGGAGGACACGCAGACACAAGCACATGCATATATATACACATGGATACTTACCTATGTTTTCACCAAATGCCACATTTAGGAAATATCGGGAAATTATATATAGGTTATATCCATGGTACTTATGGGATTACTATTCTGCAGTTACCCTCAGTAATTGGTAATTGTGTGTCTTCTAGGTGGTCTTGACAAAACTGATCTCTGAATGGAAGGAGCTGTCTTCCAACATGGGTGATCTGCTGCTTTGGAGCTTTTACTTTGGTTGTTCTGGGAAGTTTAATAGTCATTTAGTTAACCCTCAAGTACTCACTGAGCAACCTCTAGCAAAACATTGTGATTTGAGTGCTGAGATTAGTGAGATATTGCTCCAGGGAAATTGATGTTTTGAGTGTTTCTAGGGCAACAGTTCATCTCTCCCAGCAGCAAGTCTGTTGAAAATAAAGGGATGGGAATATTGAAACCCTTTTATTTTTATTTTTCATTTATTTTTTTTTAAATAGGAACTACAAATGTTTTATTTTTTATTTTTTTTAAATAAATTAATTTTTTATTGGTGTTCAATTTACCAACATACAGAATAACACCCAGTGCTCATCCCGTCAAGTGCCTACCTCAGTGCCCATCACCCATTCACCCCCACCCCCCGCCCTCCTCCCCTTCCACCACCCCTAGTTCGTTTCCCAGAGTTAGGAGTCTTTATCTTCTCCCTTCCCTTATATTCCCTTTCACTGTTATTTATATTCCCCAAATGAATGAGAACATATAATGTTTGTCCTTCTCCGATTGACTTATTTCACTCAGCATAATACCCTCCAGTTCCATCCACGTTGAAGCAAATGGTGGGTATTTGTCATTTCTAATGGCTGAGGAATATTCCATTGTATACATAAACCACATCTTCTTTATCCATTCATCTTTTGATGGTGAAACCCTTTTAAATGAAAGAAACACCATATTTGAAGATTAAAGTCAATGGAGAGATGCAATCAAACATACACTAATGATACAAAGAAATACGCTGTTTAAGTAATGACATAGTTACTCAGAACAGAAATTGAGAAAAATTCACTTGATTAAATGTTTGGGTAATTTTGGTTTGGTTCTGCCCATTACTTTCTGAGGTTTTGCAATAGAGTTTAATTATTGATCTGTCTATAGCTACCTAGGCTAGCTCTTTTGCTAGCCCTGATAGCATCAGAGAGGAGTCAAGGGGCAGAGCTGTAAAATATTTAAGCAAATCCATAGAACAAAGGCAACTATTTATTTGCCTTTCTTTTTTCTGTTTCCTATCATTCCACCATTCTTCTTAGAATTACCTTTGCTCTCTATTGTTTAATCTCCATTATTGGTAAGCCTAGAAAACAGACATTCTTCTTTAAAAGAGTATTCTCAATTACAGTATTTTCTCTTTTGAAGTCTGCAAAGGCTCAGATCAGGAACTAGCAATCTCTTAGAAATGAGTGTCCTTTTTCTACGTTTTCCTCATATTCCCGGTGAGCAGGGGGTTGAGAAGTGGAAGACACAAGTAGTTTTGATGTTATATGTATACCTTAAAGGGAGGAAGAAGGAAGTCTTCCCATCTTCAGGAATCCTGTTGCTTAATGCAAATATGAGTAGAGAGGATCAAATTGTTAACAACTTACATAATATTTCATTAATTGATGATACTTCAGAGAGAAGCAGAAATTCAAAAGGCTTTACAGAATAAAGAGGGATGCTACAGAAGGAAATCTGGGAAGAAAATTAAAGGCAACAAAATCACATAACCTATCAGCCACCAGATTAGTAATCTCCCTGGAGGGGTAATTTGTTTGTTTGTTTACTGCTTGTTTTGGTGGGAAGAGTTTAGACTATAGAGATTATAGTTTTAAGTGCCCAAGATATTCAATTCAAGTAAAAAGGATAAGCTCATTTTACACTTGTCCTTGAGCCTTCAAAGATAAGAAAGTTCTCAGGAAGCTTGTATCCAGGAGAAAATATAGGTTCAAAGGTTTCACGGTAGGGAGAGTACTTAGTAGTTTAGTATACCAGCTTAGCCTACTTTCTTTTTAACAAATTTACATTGTAGGTACATCATGATCTCCTTCTAACATCCACCAAGAGGCAAAAGCTTTTTTTTTTTTTTTTCCACCAAAGTAGCTACAGATACAGAGGTGCTTTATTTTAATAGGGTAATTTGAAAAACAGTTCCCTAAAGAATCAGAGTTTAATCTTTACATACATAGAAAAAGTGAATGGAAATTTCCAAACAGTACATTGTGTGACTGGTGACCTTTGTAAGATGTATATGTTTGTTTTTCTTTTTAAAACAAATGTGTTATTTTAATATCTACTCACTAATGAGAACTGTCAATGTTTCCAACTGACAAACAGCCAATGCAGAAGGATTAGGAAGAGCATGGATTAAGAATTTCCTTGGAGGCAGAAAGAAAAATTATCATGCATGGTGTGGTTAAAAGCAACCGTTCTGGAGCCTTAAGTTCTTGGGAAAGGGAGAGTCTCCAGGGATTTACAAAATAAATTTTAAAAAATCAAAGCCCTCCACTTGCTTTACCTATCTGAGTACCTAGACCTCTTAAAGCCAAGGAAAGAGAAATATCATTTTCTAAGTTTTCTCTGATCCAATCACTCTCTCTAGAACCTCATTTCTTCTTCATTGTTCTAGAGCATTGCCATTATGCTTCTCCGTATTTGAGCAAACAAGAACAGATGAGAGAGGACTAGGCAAGTTAAAAAATATAAGCCTATCTATCTATCTATCTATCTATCTATCTATCTATCTATCTATTTTTACTTAACTTCAATTTGCCAACATATAGTACATCATTAGTTTCAGATGTAGTTTTTAATAATTCACAGTTGCATATAACCCCCAGTGCTCATATAAGCCCTTTTAAAAAAAGGTGACAACTCAGTAAAGATTATTGGATTATGTTCTTTGGTAAATCTATTTCTTGGCTATTCCTAAAAAGAAAAGATCACACCCAAGGACCATGTTAGAATAAATTTATTGTGCAAGCACTCCTTATCAGCCGCCAATTAAAAAAATTATCAAGCAGCAATGACTTTAATCAACATAGACCTTCTGAGTCCCAGGCCTGAGATGCTGAAAGGAATGAATAAAGTTAAGAAGCTTTAACTTGTAACTTTTCATTCTCGCAGATTAAACAACTAAGTCTCTTTTCCCTAAATTATTAATATTTCCAGGTAAGGTGGGATTATTCAGAGGTTATTTTTCATATAATTTCCAAACTCTGGCACAGGATTAGCAACATCCTTCTAATTCTTTTAATTTAAAGAATGGTGGGAAGGAGGGGGGAATAAAATCATTTAGTTATATACTGTAAACAGTCTAGCTGATAAAGAGCTTTTATAGGGATATTTGTTTTGGTGAAATAAATTGGCACTGATGCATAGAAACTGATTTGAGGGAAAGGGGATACCAAAGAAGACACAATGCAAGAATATAAATTAAAAAGTAATATAAGGAAAAAGTTTAGTGACTGGCAGTAAATCATTTATTCATGGCCATTTATTGATATTATACTTCTAACAACATGCTACAAGTAATACTAAAATCTTTATTTTTAGAGGCACATTTATTTATCTCAAAGGCTTAAGGAACTATTCATTCCATTTAATACACTTTTCCAATATATTGGTGTAAGATTCTAAGTATAGCAAATATAGTAGAATTTTCCCATTCTTATCCCTATTATGTTTTCTTTTTTTTTCTAGAGGTATTTGGAGGATCATAAGACAGAATATTTAAGGTTCCACGCCCACATTAGATAACTGATTTGACAAACTCTTAAGTTATGAAGATCATTTTACGGTTTGTATAAATTCATCCTTGGCCAATATGCTGGAGCAGAGTCATTATGCATTGTAAGAACTAATTAAACTTTCAGGGCAGCCCCGGGTGGCTCAGTGGTTTAGCGCCGCCTTCGGCCCAGGGTGTGATCCTAGAGTCCCGGGATCGAGTCCCATGTCGGGCTCCCTGCATGAAGCCTGCTTCTCCCTCTGCCTGTTTCTCTCTCTCTCTCTCTCTCTCATGAATAAATAAAAAAAATTAAAAAAATAAAAAAACTTTCAAGAGGTTTTCAAGCCAATTGACATCCCAGGGGTAGTCTGAAACTGGCCCCATGTAGGAGTATTTACATCATGTTAATTGTCAAATGCTATGAATCAGGACTTCTCTAACCCCATCTCCAGAGCTAGTTAATAAATATTTACCAGTAAGTATAAGTACAGCATTGGTCAGAGCTATTCTTTGACTTTTTCATAATATGCCAAGGAAAATAAAGCCTATTATATAATACAACTTTGACCAAAAAGCCTTCTAAAATATTTTATGTTTATTTTTTGTATTAATAATTTCAAAATTTCAGGAATTGGTACTACTAAACTTAAAAAATATGGGCCTGGGATCCCTGGGTGGCACAGCGGTTTAGTGCCTGCCTTTGGCCCAGGGTGCGATCCTGGAGACTCGGGATCGAATCCCACATCGGGCTCCTGGTGCATGGAGCCTGCTTCTCCCTCTGCCTATGTCTCTGCCTCTCTCTTTCTGTGTGACTATCATAAAAAAAAAAAAAAAAAAATATGGGCCAGTCAAATCACATTAGATTAGGCTTCTCTGTTTTTAAAGTTGGAAATTATGTCCTTCAAAGATATATATTCATTTTACTCAGACAGAGTAAGTTAGTGAATTTCTCCATTCACTCTAGTCTCTTCCTGCTGTCCTACCTGTTCTGAGGAGTTAACTCTGCTAATACAGCAATTTGACATCCGAAGAACACATTATTTTATAAGTAACTATATAAATGAAATATGTATATTTACATAGTCATTTGACATTACTCTGCTGAAGTAAGACAAAAAAGTCAGAAGGCAATGGTCAAATCAATAGAAATTAGAATAAACACCAATTAAAAATTAAAACCCTTAGGAGGAGACAGCTTCCCAGGCCCAACATTATTGGGTTACTGTGATGGCCAGGGAGGACTTCCAAGACAGAGGAAGGACCAGATTGAGACCTAAAGTGACACCATGCTTTAGTAAATAAGACCTGAACTCTTGGCAGTTTCTAATAGGCAACCAACACATATTAATATTCTTTGTACATCAACTTATTACAGTGTTCTCCATCTAAATTGTCATAGGAAAAATAAGGTTGTTTCATTCATTTTGGCTTCAGTTTCACATCTGGGCAAAGCACAATGCTGGTAAAGACAGCTCTTATTTTCCTGATGAAAAATGGACCCTGGGTCTCTGCATAGAAAGTATTTAGCGCCTTTGTGGCAATGTTCAGTTTAAGCCAGACTGCAAATAAGAGAGTCATCTGTGTTTAAACATGGAAAGGGTTCACAGTAAGGAAAGAGATCTTAAATTTTTCTCTTTTCCTGGATATGGCTCTTGCTTAGTATCCCTGAGGAAATGAGCTATTAAGGGATGTGCTGCTCTGTGCATCACAGCTCTGAAAGGAGATACCTTCAAACCACCAAAGTAAACCCTCCTTTGTGGATAATTTACTAGGCTGATTAGAGCACATTTCATCACTGACCAACAGAACAGAAACAACTATGAAAGCTGAGGGCTCATTCCAGAAACATCTCTGACCAAAGTTTTCTCGAGCTTTAACTTGATGGTTTTATATTTAATCATTTCAGCATTTTGCTAGTTAAACAATTCTGATATGAAATGTGGATCACAGAAACTGTGGTTTCATTCCACATAGCTGCAAAACTGGTAACTCATTTTTCTCTGCCACTTGTTATCTATTTGAAAAGATCATTCCAAATCCCCACTATTTATTCTGTTCATTAAATTGTCTTATTCCATGGTTTTCCAGAAACTTTAACCACAGTTCTAATATCTCTTTGTAAATGTTGTCTCATTTTAAATAACTGCTTTAAACAAATATTCTAAACTCACTACCAAATTTAGGGCAGCAGATTCAGACTCGAGCCCTCCAGATCACTTGTCTACAATCCATATGACACATAAGAACAAAGTCTTCCAGGGGCACCTTGGTGGCTCAATGGCTCAGGTCATGATCCAGGATCCTGGGATCGAGTCCCACATTGGGCTCCCCATAGGGAGCCTGCTTCTACCTCTGCCTAAGCCTCTGCCTGTCTCTCATGAATAAATAAATAGAATCTTAAAAAAGAAAAAGAACAAAGTCTTCTTATTTCAGGCAGGGCAAGCCCTCCAGATCAGTGAACTGTTACCTCTTTGATTCACATCATCACCATTACTTATAATTTTTCTGAAAATTTATATTAAAGAAATCAAGTATCTTTGTAAAACTGTATAATGTAGATGTTATAACAGTACTAATTTTCTTTATTAAAATCCTACTTCAAGGCAGCCCCAGTGGCGCAGCTGTTTAGTGCCTCCTGCAGCCCAGGGCGTGATCCTGGAGACCCTGGATCGAGTCCCATGTCAGGCTCTCTGTATGATGTCTGCTTCTTCCTCTGCCTGTGTCTCTGCCTCTCTCTCTCTGTCTCTATGAATAAATAAATAAAATCTTTTTAAAAAATCCTACTTCAGTGACTTTAACTCTGAAAAGTTAAATGACAAATGTTTTTTCTTAGAATGTACCAGATATCCAAGATATTGCTGTTTCTGTGCAACAGTGATATTCATGAACTTGATCAATGTGTCATCATTTAAGAATCCATAAGAATAGGATATAAGCTGGTTGGTATGGATCTGGCTGTGTCCACCACTTTTTCTTGACTGGAAGGGCACTGGGCAAATGCTGAATTCTCTCTACAATGAACAGCAGGTGACCAGGAAGGACAGAAATGCAAGGGTTCCCTGACCATGTCCCATTGATTCTGAATAATTTGAGGCCATGTATTATAACACTAGAACTTCAGAGTGTCAAAGTATGAGGTGGTCTAGTCCAGACTGAATCCTAATCAGGTAAATCTCTGAATGGGCCAAGGAGAACCACCCCTTTCTGTCCTTTTTCCTAGGGATGGAAGAACTGGTGGTGGTCTTGGAAAGCACTCCAGCTCCAGCTTTAGTTCTAGTTCTAGACTCTAGGTCTATCCCTCGTATCTACGGAACCATTTTTAAACTGCTAGGAAACTCTGGGTAGACCATATACCTATATGAACTGCATATTTATATAATCACTCTCTGGATGTGTTTGGATTCTTCACTATGAAAAAGGCATTGGAAATCTCACACAGCCATCTGATTCCAGGTTGGTTCCCTGTTAGATTCCAGGAGTTTAATTAAGTAAAGGAAGAAGCCCTTCACAGTTGATCTTACCTTGACATACTGGCACACTAGTTCTGAGTATCGATATATCCCCACAGACCTAAACAACAGTTAAATCCAGCAGAATATTATATGACGCACAATCTTTCTTCATGTTGGCAGCAATAGTTTAGATACTGAGAATACAGCTGTGGGTTTTTTCCTCCTGTCGCGTTATATATTTTATCAGTAATCTGAAAATCACTATATCAACACATTTTGCACTGCTTAATCAATGCTAGTAAGTTGGCACAGTCAGCCTTTTCCCTCACTATTTATACTTAATATTCTTCTTGGGTGTGTTTTTGAACTGAACAAAGAAGGATAATTCTTCCTGTTTTTCTATTTTCCTCTTCCATCTCCATGTCCTTTGGCTGCTATTTTACAAAACACTCTAATTTATAAAAGAATGGTCTCTTACAAGAGATGAAGTACAAGAATTTTAAACCCCTTAATTGCACTATGTGTTTCAAATCTTAAAACTGAATTCTAATTTAGTGCTCAACATTCTAAATCAATATTCCAGGAAATATTTTAATCTTGCAATGATGCAAAGTATCAAGTTGAAAATCAAACGCAAGAAGACATAACATTTCCATACAATCAAGGGTTTGTTTTTTTGTGTGTTCAGGTGCCTACAAGAACACTAGGGAAAGAATGTAGGCCATTTTCAGGTCACTTCAAGCTTTCATTGTGCAAGATACAATCAATTCAAAAGAATTCTTTTTAAAAAAGAATTTCTAGCCTAATTTTCATTTAGTGAGATATAGCATGTATATAAATATGTCAGTTTATGTCTAATTTTCTCCAAATTTATGATATTAAACTTTTAACTTATGGGCTAAAAGCGGAAAAAGATTCACATTGTTTATATTTGCTTTTGCCTGATTAATGGCAGTTATATCAGAAGGCCCTGGCCAACACTTGGGGAAAGCAGCCAAGTACACAGAGACAAGCCAAAAGTCACTAAAGATGAGCAAGTCACAATGCATGGTCTGTGGTGGCACCAGATACCTGCATAAAATAATTCCTCAAAATAAGAAAAAATTCACTGAAGAGAAATGCAGCTTGTTTTAATAAACTTTCCTCCAGTAACTTACATCTTTTTAGAAATCCCATAAATATCCTGCTGGATATTCATGATGGTTTGGGCAGCTTTTCTCATGAGGGCCATAAGTAACAGGGAGACACAGTTTTGGTTCCCTCTGTCCCACACAAAGACAACTTGGGACCCTTAAATAATGCCTTGCTTTCAAATTAATGTAAAATGTTATTATATTAACCCAGTAATCAATTAAGCTATTTTTAAGAAATAATAGATTTTTTTACAATAACCAGGCTTTAGTTGAATAAGCTGAGCTGTAGAAGTGTGGCTATACCTCCAGTAACACTTGGACGAACTTAACCTAAAGGAGTTACAACGTAATAAATAGATGAGGGACATCTGGGTGGTTCAGTAGTTGAGTGTCTGACTTTGGATCAGGTCATGATCCTGGAGTCCTAGGATGGAGTTCCACATCAGGTTCCCCATAAGAAGCCTGCTTCTCCCTCTGCCTGTGTCTCTGCCTCTCTCTCTCTCTCTCTGTGTGTGTCTCTCTGAGGCAGAGACACAGGCAGAGGGAGAAGCAGGCTCCATGCAGGGAGCCCGATGTGGGACTCGATACCGGGTCTCCAGAATCATGCCCTGGGCTAAAGGCAGGCACCAAACCGCTGAGCCACCTAGGCGTCTCAAGATTATTGATTCTTAAGACTTAGAAAATGTTGACATATTCCTCCTTGCCCTGTACCTACACTGACTGCTCATAAAATGGAACCTATTATTATTCATCAAAGCAATGACATAAAAGTTTTTCAACAGGTGGTTTATTTAAAATGGCATACTTATTCATCTTTATATGATATCTATAGTCCAAGGACATTGTGTCTGAGACTCCATAAAGTTTTTTTCCAAAGCATTTTTATTAACAACATGTTTGCTCTCAGGGACCTATTAATTTATTATAATGTAGTTGTAGGCATCTTACCTAAAAACATTCATTTACATGAAAATAACAGTGTAAAGACAGATAAAAGTAATCTTATATTCTAGGCCAGAATCAAGGTCTACTCTCTACGTTAGTAATTGCAGCTAAGAAGGAAGGGGAAAAAAATCTAGAAATTGGAAGCAGAAATGTAATTTCAGTCACTGTGGTTAGAAGGGACATTTATTGTATGATTGAAAATCCCAAAGTACACAAGGAAGGCAAAATGCCATACTTATTTGGTGCCTAAAATAACATGTTATTATAAAGTAAAGCAATTTCATTTTGGAGCATGGAAAACCCAAAACTATGAAAAATGTGCTTTCTGAGATATCTATGAGCTTTAACTTCAAAAACATGCAGTGAAGGTACTAAATCTTTCATGAAAAAGAAAGCTCTGGCCTGAGTCAAACATCCAGTGTCTGACACCTACATTTAATGTTGCCTCTAAAGAGATGTCGTATCTTTTACTGTTCAGGTCCTCGAGTACCAGGCCTCACAATGAAGGAAGCCAGTGTAGTCACAGTCTGGTTCTCCAGCTTCTGGAACTCCTATGAGTGCACACATTTGATCCAATCATCTAATAATCCAACAGTCATTCAATAATCATGAGTTATGCCTTACCCTAGGCCCACCACTGATTTGCTGTTGGCAGCTTTAAGTTTTTTTTCTTTTTTCTTTCTTTTTTTTTTTTTTCTGAAGCTCAGTATTCTCATCTGTAAGCAAGGATAATGATGGTATCTGCTTCCTAGGATTTGTTGTGGTAATTAAATAAGAGATGGCTCATAGTGCTTCACATAGAGCCTGGCATATGATAATTACCCAATACAAGTTAACTGTCTTTATCATCATTACTGGAATATGTTATAAATCTAGTAAGCAAGTTGAGGGTAGGACTGTGTCTATTACTTAACGGACACCCACACTAAACAGCTGAGGCCAGTGAATGCTAAAGTAAATCTTCGTGCCAATTCTAGCCCAAAGCCTACTTCTGCAAATGTTTATTGGAACACAGCCACTCCTGTTCTTTTATACGTTGTCTATGTCTACGTTACCCAGCAGATGTACATAGCTGTAAAAAAAGGACTGGATAGGCTGCAGATTCTGAACCATTTATTACTTGGCTCTTTAAACAGTAAGTGTGTTAATCCTGCACTAGAGCTTCGCCACTTACTGCGTGGTCCTCAGCTCATTAGAAAATACAGACACTGGGATCCCTGGGTGGCTTAGTGGTTTAGCGCCTGCCTTCCTCCTAGGGCATGATCCTGGAGGCCGGGGATTGATTCCCACATCGGGCTCCCTGCATGGAGCCTGCTTCTCCCTCTGCCTGTGTGTCTCTCTCTCTCTCTGTGTGTCTCTCATGTATAAATAAAATCTTAAAAAAAAAAAAAAAAGAAATACACTTAGGCTCCCTTGACCTACTGAATCAGAAACTATATATTTTCACAAAATCTTCAAATGATTTACAAACATATTAAGGGTTGAGAAGCAGTGGTCTAGGTCAGAGGTTAGCAAACTTTCTGTAAAGGGCTAGACAGTAAATATTTATGCCTTTGTTGCAGGACTATTATATCTGTTCAACTCTGCTTTCCTATCTCAAAAGCAGCCACAAAAAAATATATAAATAAAGGGCATGGTTCCACGCCAATAAAACCATGTATGGAACCTGAAGTTTCAATTTTATACAATTTTCATGTATCACAAAATATTCTTTTAATTTTTTTCAACCATTAAAAAATGTTGAAACCTTCCCTTAGCTTGTGTACCATACAAAAACAGGCAGCAGGGCAGCCCGGGTGGCTCAGCGGTTTAGTGCCACCTTCAACCCGGGGCTTGATCCTGAAGACCCGGGATCAAGTCCCACGTCAGGCTCCCTGCATGGGGCCTGCTTCTCCCTCTGCCTGTGTCTCTGCCTCTCTATGTCATAAACAAACAAACAAACAAACAAACAAACAAACAAATAAAATCTTTAAAAAAAAAATAAACCAGGCAGCAGGTAGGATCTGGCCTGTAGATCAGAGTCAGCAGTCTTGGTCTAGGCTAATGTCACATCACTGTTTAGCCAACATGTTACCGCTCCTCCTATACTCTCCCCAGGACTCTAAACACCTATGTGTATTTTCTGGCATATGTGACTTTAGAGAAGTTATCTTCTACTTATTTAACTTATCCTAAAAAAATTTCTGTCCCTTCTTTATGATTTCTAACATGTAATATAACGTTCCTGTCAAATGATGTGATGGTGTAACTGTTTCCTTTTCATTGGCAGAATAGAACATACCAGAGAGGCTGAACTAGGAAGCTATAGGTGGATAGACAGACAGGTGGACAGATACGATACCTGCCTCCAAAGGAATAGGAAACTGATCACAATGAAAAACTCTTTGCCTCTAAATTCAAACCAACTATGCTGAGCATTTCTAAATATATAGTCAGGATTTGTGTCTATTTGATCCACAATATCCTTCTCCTTGACTCTTCAAGTAGGTTGAAGCTCTTGGAAAGTAACATAGGAAGTCTGCACATCTTGCTCTTCCCCTTCCAGAGGCTAGTGGATCACAAACAACTGAGGAGGAACTGCCAGAGAGGGTTCTCCCTCCAGAAAAAAAGAGCTTTGCCCCACTCTCAGGGCTACGAGACACATTGGTGGGAGGTGGCTAGAGGAGGGGATCCCCACCTGCCTTTTATTTAAGCCAGTATTCTTTGTTCCTGCTTATACTGAGATGATACATCAGTTTCAGAAGAGAAACTTAGTTCACAGAAACCTTTAATTTATGTTCAAAGTTTATTGAAGCTAAGCTCAATAAATGGGTAGATAAGAGGACTTTGTTGAGTAAACACAACATTAATAATTTAGGTTTAGCAATTTAAGAAACATGAAAGCACTCGAGATTCATCAGAAGCACAAACTATATGAACTATCTGCACAATCTTAGAGGAAACATTTACATATACACATACACTTATGATATATATATATGCACTATATATATATATATATATATATATATATATATATATATATATATATAAAATGTAAATGACTGTGTTAGAATAGATTCTGACTCCTGGTCTCAGCTACTATCACATCGTTTTTGTTGTTTAACCTTACTCTGTTTTATCTTTCTACCATCATCCAATTTTCCCTCTCCTTTCTAGGATAATTTATTCTGCAAGACAGGCTGAGATAAAAACCTTTCTATATAACCTGATAAATCTTTTAATTGTAAATCATTCACTAATGAAGTAGTTCCCCTAGTGTATTAATTAGGAAGATTTCAGCTACAAGAAACAGAAAACCCTGGCCTAACTAGCTGACGTCCTAAGAAATTTATCATTTCATATGAAAAATTCTGCAGTAGGGCAGCTACAGGGTTGCTTAATTCAGTGCCTCAACATCATCATCAAGGATCTTTCCATTTTTCTATATTGCATTATTCAGGATATAGGCTTATCCTTATGTTAACTACCTTACACCATATGTGACAAAATGATATCCAGTAAAAATGCTGTCTTTTTGTCTTTTTTAAATTTTGACAAAGTTTTTCCCTGAGCTCCCAGAATATTCCACTTCCTAGCTCATTGACCAGAAATGCATCATACCTGTTCCTAAAATATGAGCATCCAAGAAGAATGAGATTACCATAATTGTGTTGAATGGGGAAAATATGCAGCCAAGAATACTTTATCCAGCAAGGCTGTCATCAGAATAGGAGGAGAGATAAAGAGTGTCCCAGACAAACAAAAACCAAAGGAGTTCATAGACCACTAAGCCAGCCCTGCAAGAAGTATTAAGAGGAACTGAGTGGGAGAAAAAAAGATCAAAAGCAAGAAAGACGGGCAGCCCTGGTGGCCCAGCTGTTTAGCACCGCCTGCAGCCCGGGGTGTGATCCTGGAGATCCAGGATCAAGTCCCACGTCGGGCTCCCTGCATGGAGCCTGCATCTCCCTCTGCCTGTGTCTCTGCCTGCCTCTCTCTCTCTCTCTCTCTCTCTCTGAATAATAAATAAAATATCTTAAAAAAAAAAAGCAACAAAGACTAGAAAGGAACATCACCAGAAACACCGACTTTACAGGTAACACAGTGGCATGAAATTCATATCTTTCAATAAGCAATCTGAATGTATGTAGACTAAATTTCCAATCATAAGACATAGGGTATCAGAATACATTTAAAAAAAAAAAAAGGCACATCTATATGCTGCCTACAAGAGACTCATTTTAGACCTAAAGACACACTCATATTGAGACTAAGGAGATGGAGCACCATTTATCATGCTAATGGATGGCAAAACAAAGCCAAAGTTGCCAAACTTATATCAAACTAGATTTTAAAACAAAGACAGTAACAAGTGTTTGAATGATAGACTCGACCGGATGGACTTAACAGGTATATTCAGGACATTTCATCCCAAAGTAGAATACGCATTCTTTTATATACAATGGAGTATTACTCAGAATGAAATCTTGCCATTTGCAGCAATGTGGATGGAGCTAGAGCACATTACACTAAGTGAAATAAGTCAGTAAGAAAAAGACAAATACCATATGATTTCACACTCATATGTGGAATTTAAGAAACAAAACAGATGAACATATGGGAAAGTGGGGGAAAAGGGGAAAAAAGAGAGAAGGAAACAAACCATAAGAGACTTAAGGACAGAGAACAAACTGAGGGTTGCTGGAGGGATATGAGCAGGGGATGGGCTAGATGGGTGGTGAGGACACTTGTCAGGATGAGCACTGGGTGTTGTATGTAAGTGATGAATTACTGAATTCTACTCCTGAAACCAATATTGCAAATGTATGTTAACTAGAACTTAAATACAATTTTTTAAAAAAGATTACCGTAATTGGATTAGGAAAGCATATGGTCATGTGAAAGAGATTAAATTACCTGAATGAAAATCAGCATTAGAAAGAAGTGGGGAGGGGTGCAGGAGCTATTACTCAGTAGTCACACAATACTCAATACTACAATCAATAAGAGGTATCCTGTTCATCAGCCTTTGAAGGTAGCCAATTAATTTGCAGGAAATAGTAACTGGGAGATTCTGTGACTATACAACTTGAATACTGGAGTAATAAAGATTTGAAGCAGCCTAAATGTAATTACAGAATAAAGGCACATACCACAATCTGAGAATAGTTCTAGAATTTGGCAAAACCTGGTCCTAACACCTTTCAGTAAACCAATGTTCATCAAGGACTCAAGCAGTTGGAATTTATAACTGCCACTCAGGCCCCAGCCAACTTTCCCCATGATGTGATCAGTTTCAATTAATATAATACACTTTGATTTGTGTATCATTCTGTATTCAAGTATGACGAGTACTTGAATACAAAGTTTACTTTAAAAGAAGCAAAGAACAAAAAAAGCAAAGTTGAATTAAAAAAAATTAAAACATTCTAATGTGACCCAGAAGCTATCAATTTGTGAATGTTGGCGGGGGCTAGGGGGTGGTGATCTCTTACAGCTTCATTTCAGGGGGCTGCAAGTGGGCAGAAACAAGGCTTGGTCATTCATAGCCGATAGATGATAGAAAACTGAAATGGAAAGAGAAGTCTGTGTATTCTATTCCTTCTGTCCCTCCCCGTCCACCCACAGTGTCCACCTAGCAGCAGAAGTACAGAAACTTGGTTTCTGTAAGCCAAGAGGAAGAGCAGAACGCTGTTTCTGAGATCCAGTTGATGGAGGAGAGGCCATGGCACACAATTCCTATTTACTTTCTCAACTATTTCTTCAAACTAAGAAAAAAAACCTATTCTAAATCTAACCTATTCTAAAATTATCTTAAATTTTCCAAAAATGAGATAGAAAGCATCTCAAACAAATTTCCTTTCATAATTTGAAAGCACAAGTTAGAAACTGATGTCTGTTAATATATATCAGTACCTCAAGTGTTTCAGACACAACTATCTTACCTTCCTGTTATTTTTTGCTCTTTTTTATACGAATGTACTAATGCAGCCAAGTAATTTAGGATGGGATTATCTCTAGTGGACTTCACAAGCAGTTTTAGTTTTGTTGGACAGCTACTTCTTTTAAGTGTTTTGCTGCTAAAAATGTGACAGAGCTACTGTTTCTCCCATGAGTGTTCTGAAGACATATTTAAACATTTCAACCTGTAAGAATCTGCTTAATTCCTCTGCAGAATATTAAAGGGAAAAGAAGTTACTCTTTGACCAGGAAAGTTTAAGGCATTTAAATATGATCAGATATCCAGAAATAAAATAGCACATTCCATGAAGAATCTAGGAAATCACAACACAGATACATTCATTGTACATGAACAACTCAGAAACTTAGTATAAAAGAAAAGAATATTAAGTGATATTATTAAAGTAAGCTAACTAGAATAAGAAAATAACACCAATACCACATTAATTCTATTGGTTTTTCTTGCACAGAACAGAGGAAAAACAACGATAAAAATTGGGCATATTAAATTTCTCCATTCTTTCCACTTAAGGGTAAAATCTAGATTGAAAATGTTCTAAGAATTTCCTTTTATTTTATTATTATTATTTTAATAATATTTATTATTATTTATATGGAGCCCAATGAAGAACCTGAACTCATGACCCTAAGATCATGATTTGAGCTGATATCAAGAGTCAGACACTTGATCAACTGAGCCACCCAGGTGCTCCAAGAATGTTTTGAGAATTTAATGGATAATTATTTCCCTTAAATCCAAATTTTTCCTTAATAGATTTTTAGAGAACCATATGCTCCTCAATAGTACTCAGTTTTGGCTTATGAATATAGATGAAAAACTTATGAGGGATAATGGCTTTTATGTACGGACCTGTGTGTGTGTATATGCACACACACACGTTTGTGTGTGTGTGTATTTCCATCAACTGTTTATAATAGAAGTGTATCCAGAATAAGGATAAAACTACTGATTGGATTGTTAAACGATATAACTACTGCCTCAGAGTCTTAGAAAAAAACTGTTGCTCAGAAGCTGCCAGGATTCTAAGAAATCAACCAGGAAATCTACAAGCAAATGTGCAGAAGTTTTATTAAAAGTCCACTACCTAATCTAAGGTGATTTGAGTACATCTATAGGTGTTTATGAGATTTTATCACATATCACTATGGTTCATAAAACACATTATTTATACAAACAATAACCACAGAAGTCCAACTCTCTAAACTGTCAAGTTATCACTCAGTAAAGCAATCAATTACTTTGATTTAGTACACTGCTCTGGATTTTTCCTGGATGGCAAAGCCTAGATATTGGGAAAGAAGCTAAAGACACGGCCAAGCTTCAGACCTTATCCCTTCTCCCTAAAAGGCATTTAAATAGTACCTACCTGTTGCAGACAGATATGTTGGTTTATGTAGATTTTCATCTATATCAAGTGTCAGTACCTTGCAGTACAAAAGATCATTTTGGTCTTCCTAAAAAACAAGGGAAAAATTGAGCAAAGGCATTCCCCACATGTGTGCTTTACTCAGTTACTTTTGCCACTTTGGCTTTGGACTTTCTGGAGTGGAAGATGAAATCTAGATGAAAATCAGACCCTTATCGTACCCCGTTAACTCTTAACTCCTTTTCTTTTAATTCCAGTACAATACCTACTTTATTTCTTAAAGTCCCTTCCAGTCCTGTGTAATCCATGATCCCATGAAGACTTCCATAGACACTGACCACAGCAAATTCAAATTATTTGATAAGAAGACACCCTTCAGATAAATGTGACTCTTAGTCTATGTGACTTTTACTCAAAAACAAAATGCAAGGTATGAAATTTCCCATTATTTCATTCCAGATTTGTTGTATACACTATTAGCCAATGTTCCACGTGTCTTTATTTAAATCTTCTTAAATGGAAGCGGCATCATGGCGGCCTACGAGCAGGTTCAGAAGGGGCCCCTGAAACTAAAAGGTGTTTCAGAGCCCGGTGTGACCATGCAGAAGAAGAAAAAGAAGGACAAAGACAAGGCGAAACTCCTGGAAACTATGGGAACAAGCAAAAAGAACGAGGATGAGAAGCGGCGCGGCCTGGACAAGTGAACCCTGGCCCAGGTGGCCTTCAAGAAGATGCAGGAGAAGCGGCAAATGGAAAGGATCCTAAAGAAAGCATCCAAAACCCACAAGCAGAGAGTGGAGGACTTCAACAGACACTTGGACACCCTTACGGAGCACTCTGACATTCCCAGTCAGCTGGACGAAGTAGCCTCCCCACCCAGGGTATGCAGTGGCGTCGAGGAGAAATGGAAGGCAAAGTTAAGGTTCTGTTTGGTGCCTTTAGTATTTTCTAGAAACATTCTATTACACACACCCTTGCGTTTTCTGCTGAGACAAATGCTTTCCAAGCAGTGTGCCCTCTTGCTGGAACTCAATTAAAGTAAGACTGTTGTTTTACTCCATTTTGGTTTGTTGGCAGCATAGAAGGTAAACCTTTTTAGTTTGGACTGGAAATTTTGTACAGGTTTATTTAGAGATTAAGGTTATTTCTGTGTCACATACAAAAAAGTGTCTTTACCCTCAAGTTGCATCTCATTCAGACAGTCATCCAGCTAGCTGCCTTTACCTGGATGAAAGGGACTCCAGAGGATAAGGAGCCAGCACAGCCTGAGCTTACAGACCCCATGGGGTCTGTGTGAGCCGTCCTCCCAAGCACCCTTTAGCTTGGGGCTTATTCTCTTCCTTCCAGAGCCTAGGGAAGCCACTTAAACCTTCATGGCCTTCAGAATGCCTCTTCAGCCACCTGGTGTGTGAGACAATGCAGCCTGGGAAGCAGAACAACCGCCTAAGGCAAGTATGCAGTACACACCTTGTCCCAGTCTGAGCAGCCTGTGGCGGGCATGCAGTCTCTCTCCCTAAGGTCCCCATTCCAGACAGGTCTAGAGGGCATTGCTGCCCGTGGCAGACTTCTTGAGGGCATCGCTGCCCGTGGCAGACTTCTTCGTTAATCAAGCACAGCATCCCTTTGTAATGGATGCTGTGAAAAACCCCAGACACAGCCTGCCTCACTACCCTCAACCCTAGGCTCTAAGCATCCCCACGTTTATTTAGAGCTGGCACGTAACATGTAGCCTGCTTGGTGTTTCTGGCCTAGGGACACCTTAGGGGTGACAGGACCTGGCCAGAGCCCCAGCACAGGCAGGACAGTCAAAGCGGATGACGGAGGTCCTCGTGCTGGAGAGCCACGATCTCTGAGGACCTGTGTTGTATCTACATGATGAGGATCAAACCATATATACTGTTGGGAGGAAGACTGTTGACCTAGGTAGTGGCAGAATAGTAAAGTCAAAAGAGAAAAACCAAGTGTTGGGTTTGGGCTGTCACGTGTGAACAGAGTAAAGCAAAAAATAATTATTAAAAAAAATCTTCTTAAATGGAAGAAAAGTCGAAACCTTCCCACTACCGAGGTCAACCACCATCACAGAGCCACAGGTACACAGCCTCATGTACTCACAAAGCAGCTTACAGATCTCAACAATTCTGAGCACTCCTTGTTCACGTGACTCAGATTTCTGCCCATAGAGGTCACTGAAGAAGCAAATTCACTGATCAATATCAGTTTGTTGGTTTTAAGAAGTCCTTTTGTGGTATTATACAGACCATTTCACCAACACTGTAAACCATTCATGTGGAATTCTAAAATAGAGAATACAAAATTGTATTGTTTTTAGGATTCCAAATATCAACATGTGAGGGCAAAAATAATAACAAATATCTACACTGGGAAACATAAATGAAGATATACTGCCTTACTTTTTGTTAATTTCTGAAATTATTTCCATTCTATCTAGTTCTGGTACTCTTAGCCCAGTGGATGGGAGAAAAGGACAACCATGAAGCTCTCCATCACTAAAGCAAAGGGAAGAACGAAGCCCTACTTAAGATTTCTAGAAGCTAAGAATGGAATTCAAAACAGGAAATCATAGTTTATTTATAAATAGCTTATTTATTTATGGACCAAGCAAGAGTTATTCCATAGAAACCCTGTTTCGGTCATATTCATTGTTAATATGTCCCCTATCTTACCTAGTTTACAATTACTCCTAAATTTCACCCTTTGATTTAGCACTATTTCTACTTCTCTGTTCTCTGTCTCAACATGGAGGTAAGTAATAAAGAGCTGAACCAAAATTGTAGGCTTCTCATGATCCAGGTCTCTTTCTCACTGACTTTACCAAGCATGGCTTCTGCTCCTTCTGTGACCCTCCTTGCTGCTGATAGTGAGTTTGTCCCTTCAACCGCCCTTCAACCCTCCACCAAACCCAAGTATCTTCTAATCCCTGAAACCTGATTGCTGCTCTTTGGAATAATCTCTGGGACCCGGTCTTGTTATTGTTGTTTCTTGGCTGTTTTTATTTAGGATTGTACTTATTTGAGAGAGACGCAGAGACAGTGACAGAGAGCACAAGCTCAGGAGGAGAGGGAGAAGCAGACTCCCCACTGGGCAAGGAGCCTGATGCGGGGCTCCATTTCAGGACCCTGGGATCATGACCTGAGCCAAAGGCAAAGGCTTAACCCACTGGGTCACCCAGGTGTCTTCTCTTGTGGTTGTCGTTGACCATCCTGTCTTTAGGAATTTTCTCCACATTTGGCCACACCGATCTGACTTCCCCACCTAACCCACCACCCATTGCATCTCATGAGCGGCTTTAAACGACAAAAAGGAAAATCCTGAAAGACATCAAACTCCTAAAAGAAAGGGGAATTGTTAGGGACACCCGAGGCTCTAGGGTCACGCCCTGGGCTGCAGGCCACGCTAAACCGTGAGCCACCCGGGCTGCCCACATTTTTTCTTTCATGGGATGGATTTGGCAGGTGAATTCACTCCATCTAAATACGAATGCCCCGTCTCCATTCATTCTTAGAGCTGAACTTTAAAAAGTCTCTGCCAAAACCGAACCGCCATCGCTGTACCCTCCTCCACCTCCCGCGGAACATCCTGTCATCCACTTGTACTCAAACCCTCTCCTCGTCCCACCTTCCCCCTCGTCGCGCCCACAGGAAGGCAGGGCCGGAGCCGCACGTACCTCGCGCCGCAGCCCGGGCAGGGGGGCGAGCCGGGGAGCCCGCGCGCTGCTCACAGAGAGCCTCCTCCGTCGTGCGGCCAAGGGCCCCGGACAGTGGCCGGGCAGGAGCCGGCGGCAGAGGCGCGGCCCCGGCGGGGTGTTTCCAGGCCGGCTTCCAGCACGCGGCCGCGGGGTCTCGGAGGCCCCCGGAAGCCCTGGTCTCTCTCCCGGGGAGTCCCTGCGCCCCGCGCCCCGCGCCCGGCACGTGCCGGCAGCTGCAGGCGCCCGACGGCCCCGCCCGCCTCTCGACTTGCGCGTGCGCAGTCGCTCCTCGGAGCCGGCGGGCGCCGGAGCCGCTCGAGGCCTGTGGGGGCGGAGCTGCTTCCGCTCAGGCGGGCGTCCCCGGGCCTGGAGCTGGTCCCGCGGAGCCTGCAGCCGCGCTCGCCTTCGACGTGCGGGAGGAAGCAAGCTCGAAGCCGGCGCTTTCCCGCCTGCGGCCGGAAGCCTCTGCCTGGACGCAGACTTGTGGTCGGTGCGGCCGCGGGCCTAGCCGTGGGGCTCACGTGCTGTTGCACACCCCGGCGCTCTCGCAGTGGGCGGCCGCGCGGGGAGAGCTCGCCGTCCGGGGGTCTCCCTGCCAGGCTCGGACAGAGGCCCCGGAGAACAGGAGGAAAGGCTGGAGAACTTGCTGCCCCCACCTGCCGGGCCCCAGGGGAAGGCGCCGTCCAGCCTGGCAGGCGGGGGGCGGAGGCCGGGGGTCACCCCAGCGCCGCGGGGCGGCTGTGCAGGCGCCCAAGTCCCGGAGGAGCCTGCAGCAGCAGCCTAGGAGAAGCTTTCTCAGCTGACGAAAGAAACGATTTTTGGAGCCAGAAAGGAAACACTACGGGTCCATAGGGGCTGTCGTTTTTAGGTGCTCACCTCCTTGGGGCAGCCCGGGGGCCCAGCGGTTTCGCGCCGCCTGCAGCCCGGGGGGTGACCCTGGAGACCCCGATCGAGCCCTGCATGGGCTCCCTGCCTGGAGCCGGCTTCTGCCTCTGCCTGTGCCTCTGCCTCTCTTTCTCCCTCTCTCTCTTGCCTCTCATGAATGAATAAATAAAATCTTCAAAAAATAAAATAAATTATCATCCCCTTCAAACAGTATTATGCTAATTCGCATAGGTGGATTTTCCATTTCCCTGTCTCATTCTTTGTGCCAAAAATTGCGTTCAATTTACTTCTACATGTTTTAAAAAACACTGCCAAACATTACTACTGTTTCTTTATTTTTTATTTTTTTTATTATTGTTACTTTAGACACAGAGGTTCCTATGGTTAACTTTTATTTTTTTTCTTTAAGATTTTATTTATTTATTTATTTGAAAGGGAAAGAGACAGAGCACCTGCCCACATGTCGGATGCGGGCTGAATCCCAGGGCCCCAGTATCATGACCTGAGTGGAAGGCAGATGCTTAAGGGACTGAGCCACCCGGGCGCCCCATGTTTAACTCTTTAAGAAATTGCCAGACTATTATACAAAGTGATTGCTGTGTTTTGCATTCCTACCACAGATATAGGACACTTCCAGTGTTCCCTACATCCTTGTCGATAACTGGATTTGTCAGCCTTTTTATTTTAAGCTTTTTAATGGTTCTATACTGGGATTTTATAATTTTGGTTTGCATTTTCTTTTTTTTAATAAATTAATTTTTTATTGGTATTCAATTTACCAACATACAGAATAACACCCAATGCTCATCCCGTCAAGTGTCCCCCTCAGTGCCCGTCACCCATTCACCCCAACCCCCGCCTCCCCTTCCTCCACCCCTAGATCGGTTCCCAGAGTTAGGACTCTTTATGTTCTGTCTCCCTTTCTGATATTTCCCAAACATTTCTTCTCCATTCCCTTCTATTCCCTTTCACTATTATTTATATTCCGCAAATGAAGGAGAACATACACTGTTTCTCCTTCTCCGATTGACTTACTTCACTCAGCGTAATACCCTCCAGTTCCATCCACGTTGAAGCAAATGAAGCAAATTTGTCATTTCTAATGGCTGAGTAATATTCCATTGTATACATAAACCACATCTTCTTTATCCATTCATCCTTCGATGGACACCGAGGCTCCTTCCACAGTTTGGCCATTGGGGACATTGCTGCTAGAAATATAGGGGTGCACGTGTCCCGGCGTTTCATTGCATCTGAATCTTTGGGGTAAATCCCCAACAGTGCAATTGCTGGGCCGTAGGGCAGGTCTATTTTTAACTCTTTGAGGAACCTCCACACAGTTTTCCAGAGTGGCTGCACCAGTTCACATTCCCACCAACAGTATAAGAGGGTTCCCCTTTCTCCGCATCCTCTCCAACATTTGTGGTTTCCTGCCTTGTTAATTTCCCCCATTCTCACTGGTGTGAGGTGGTGTCTCATTGTGGTTTTGATTTGTATTTCCCTGATGGCAAGTGATGCAGAGCATTTTCTCATGTGCATGTTGGCCATGTCTATGTCTTCCTCTGTGAGATTTCTGTTCATGTCTTTTGCCCATTTCATGATTGGATTGTTTGTTTCTTTGGTGTTGAGTTTAATAAGTTCTTTATAGATCTTGGAAACTAGCCCTTTATCTGATATGTCATTTGCAAATATCTTCTCCCATTCTGTAGGTTGTCTTTGAGTTTTGTTGACTGTATCCTTTGCTGTGCAAAAGCTTCTTATCTTGATGAAGTCCCAATAGTTCATTTTTGCTTTTGTTTCTTTTGCCTTCGTGGATGTATCTTGCAAGAAGTTACTGTGGCCGAGTTCAAAAAGGGTGTTGCCTGTGTTCTTCTCTAGGATTTTGATGGAATCTTGTCTCACATTTAGATCTTTCATCCATTTTGAGTTTATCTTTGTGTATGGTGCAAGAGAGTGGTCTAGTTTCATTCTTCTGCATGTGGATGTCCAATTTTCCCAGCACCATTTATTGAAGAGACTTTCTTCCAGTGGATAGTCTTTCCTCCTTTATCGAATATTAGTTGACCATAAAGTTCTGGGTCCACTTCTGGATTCTCTATTCTGTTCCACTGATCTATGTGTCTGTTTTTGTGCCAGTACCACACTGTCTTGATGATCACAGCTTTGTAGTACAACCTGAAATCTGGCATTGTGATGCCCCCAGATATGGTTTTCTTTTTTAAAATTCCCCTGGCTATTCGGGGTCTTTTCTGATTCCACACAAATCTTAAAATAATTTGTTCTAACTCTCTGAAGAAAGTCCATGGTATTTTGATAGGGATTGCATTAAACGTGTACATTGCCCTGGGTAACATTGACATTTTCACAAGATTAATTCTGCCAATCCATGAGCATGGAATATTTTTCCATCGCTTTGTGTCTTCCTCAATTTCTTTCAGAAGTGTTCTATAGTTTTGAGGGTATAGATCCTTTACATCTTTGGTTAGGTTTATTCCTAGGTATCTTATGCTTTTGGTTGCAATTGTAAATGGGATTGACTCCTTAATTTCTCTTTCTTCAGTCTCATTGTTAGTGTATAGAAATGCCATTGATTTCTGGGCATTGATTTTGTAACCTGCCATGCTACTAAATTGCTGTAGGAGTTCTAGCAATCCTGGGGTGGAGTCTTTTGGGTTTTCTATGTAGAGTATCATGTCATCGGCAAAGAGGGAGAGTTTGACTTCTTCTTTGCCAATTTGAATGCCTTTAATGTCTTTTTGTTGTCTGATTGCTGAGGCTAGGACTTCTAGTACTATGTTGAATAGTAGTCGTGAGAGTGGACATCCCTGTCTTGTTCCTGATCTTAGGGGAAAGGCTCCCAGTGCTTCCCCATTGAGAATGAAAATTGCTGTAGATGGCTTTTAAGATGTTGAGGAAAGTTCCCGCTATCCTTAAACTCTGAAGAGTTTTGATCAGGAATGGATGCTGTATTTTGTCAAATGCTTTCTCTGCATCTAATGAGAGGATCATATGGTTCTTGGTTTTTCTCTTGCTGATATGATGAATCACATTGATTGTTTTATGAGTGTTGAACCAGCCTTGTGTCCCGGGGATAAATCCTACTTGGTCATGGTGAATAATTTTCTTAATGTACTGTTGGATCCTATTGGCTAGTATCTTGTTGAGAATTTTTGCATCCATGTTCATCAGGCATATTGGTCTGTAATTCTCCTTTTTGGTGGGGTCTTTGGTTTTGGAATTAAGGTGATGCTGGCCTCATAGAACGAATTTGGAAGTACTCCATTTCTTTCTATCTTTCCAAACAGCTTTAGTAGAATAGGTATGGTTTCTTCTTTAAACGTTTGATAGAATTCCCCTGGGAAGCCATCTGGCCCTGGACTCTTGTGTCTTGGGAGGTTTTTGATGACTGCTTCAAGTTCCTCCCTGGTTATTGGCCTGTTCAGGTTTTCTATTTCTTCCTGTTCCAGTTTTGGTAGTTTGTGGCTTTCCAGGAATGCGTCCATTTCTTCTAGATTGCCTAATTTATTGGCGTATAGCTGTTCATAATATGTTTTTAAAATCGTTTGTATTTCCTTGGTGTTGGTAGTGATCTCTCCTTTCTCATTCATGATTTTATTAATTTGGGTCTTCTCTCTCTTCTTTTTAATAAGGCTGGCTAATGGTTTATCTATCTTATTAATTCTTTCAAAGAACCAACTCCTGGTTCTGTTGATCTGTTCCACAGTTCTTCTGGTCTCGATTTCGTTGAGTTCTGCTCGAATCTTTATTAACTCTCTTCTTCTCCTGAGTGTAGGATCTATCTGCTGTTTTTTCTCTAGCTCCTTTATGTGTAAGGTTAGCTTTTGTATTTGAGTTCTTTCCAGTTTTTGAATGGATGCTTGTATTGCAATGTATTTCCCCCTTAGGTCTGCTTTTGCTGCATCCCAAAGATTTTGAATGGTTGTATCTTCATTCTCATTAGTTTCCATGAATCTTTTTAATTCTTCCTTAATTTCCTGGTTGACCCTTTCATCTTTTAGCAGGATGGTCCTTAACCTCCACGTGTTTGAGGTCTTTCCAAACTTCTTGTTGTGATTTAGTTCTAATTTCAAGGCATTATGGTCTGAGAATATGCAGGGGATGATCCCAATCTTTTGGTATTGGTTCAGACCCGATTTGTGACCCAGTATGTGGTTTATTGTGGAGAAAGTTCCATGTGCACTTGAGAAGAATGTGTATTCAGTTGAGTTTGGATGTAAAGTTCTGTAGATAAGTGTGAAATCCATCTGGTCCAGTGTATCATTTAAAGCTCTCCTTTCTTTGGAGATGTTGTGCTTAGAAGACCTATCGAGGGTAGAAAGAGCTAGATTGAAGTCACCAAGTATAAGTGTATTATTATCTAAGTATTTCTTCACTTTGGTTATTAATTGATTTAAATATTTGGCAGCTCCCACATTCGGGGCATATATATTGAGGATTGTTAAGTCCTGTTGTTGGATAGATCCTTTAAGTATGATATAGTGTCCCTCTTCATCTCTCACTACAGTCTTTGGGGTAAATTTTAGTTTATCTGATATAAGGATGGCTACCCCTGCTTTCTTTTGAGGACCATTCGAATGGTAAATGGTTCTCCAACCTTTTATTTTCAGGTTGTAGGTGTCCTTCTGTCTAAAATGAGTCTCTTGTAGACAGCAAATAGATGGGTCCTGCTTTTTTATCCAGTCTGAAACCCTGTGCCTTTTGATGGGGTCATTAAGCCCATTTACGTTCAGAGTTACTATTGAAAGATATGAGTTTAGTGTCATCATGATATCTATTCAGTCCTTGTTTTTGTGGATTGTTGCACTGAACTTCTTCTTAAAGGGGAATTTTAAGAGTCCCCCTTAAAATTTCTTGCAGAGCTGGTTTGGAGGTCACATATTCTTTCAGTTCCTGCCTGTCTTGGAAGCTCTTTATCTCTCCTTCCATTTTGAATGAGAGCCTTGCTGGATCAAGTATTCTTGGTTGCATGTTCTTCTCATTTAGGACCCTGAATATATCCTGCCAGCCCTTTCTGGCCTGCCAGGTCTCTGTGGAGAGGTCTGCTGTTACCCTAATATTCCTCTCCATAAAAGTCAGAGATTTCTTGTCTCTTGCTGCTTTAAGGATCTTCTGTTTATCTTTGGAATTTGCAAGCTTCACTATTAAATGTTGAGGTGTTGAACGGTTTTTATTGATTTTAGGGGGGAATCTCTCTATTTCCTGGATCTGAATGCCTGTTTCCCTTCCCAGATTAGGAAAGTTTTCAGCTAGGATTTGTTCAAATGCATATTCTGGCCCTCTGGCCCTTTTTGGCGCCCTCGGGAACCCCAATTAAACGTAGGTTTTTCTTCCTCAGGCTGTCGTTTATTTCTCTTAATCTGTTTTTATGGTCTTTTAATTGTCTGTCTCTTTTTTCCTCAGTTTCCCTCTTTGCCATCAACTTGTCTTCTATGTCACTCACTCGTTCTTCCACCTCGTTAACCCTCGTCCTTAGGACTTCTAGTTTGGATTGCATCTCATTCAATTGATTTTTAATTTCTGCCTGATTGGATCTAAATTCTGCAGTCATGAAGTGTCTTGAGTCCTTTATGCTTTTTTCTAGAGCCACCAGTAGCTGTGTAATAGTGCTTCTGAATTGGCTTTCTGACATTGAATTGTAATCCAGATTTCTGAGGTTTTCCTTCTAGTCATTTTGCTCAGGGCGGAGTGGCCAAAAACAAGTTGTATTGGGAAAAGGAGAAAAAGAGAGGAGAGAAAGAAGGAAAGAAAAGAGAAAAAAGGAATAGAAAAAGGAAAGAAAGAGAAGAAAAAGAGAAAGAAAAAGAAAGAAAGGGGAAAATAAGGGTGGGGGAAGCAATCAGAAATCAAAAAGAAAAAAACAAAAACAAAAACAAAAAACACGGGGGAGTATCTTCTGACTCTGTATACTTTAAGTCCCTTGACTTCCCCTGGAACTTGTCCGTCTAGCTGGTCTTCTGGGGGAGGGGCCTGTTGTGCTGATTTTCAGGTGTTAGCACTTGGGGGAGCTGCTCTGCCCCTGCCTGGTTCAGGGCTCAGTGGGGGTTGTTTACCCTGTGAGGCCCCAGGAGGAACAACCCCAGTGGTTGCTGCAGCTCTGGAAACCTGGAGTCAGCTCCCGCAGGAACTACTCAGTCTGCAGGGCCTGGAGGCTCCGGGGCGGGGCCGCTGATCTGCTCAGCTGGGGCAGGAGCGTCCTCGCTGTCCTGGGCCCTCCCGGCCTCTGCCTGTCCCGGGGGAGGCGGGATCCTGGGCTGTGTCCCGGCGCCCTGTGCTCCGGAGCCTGCGCTGTTGGAATCCTGCTCCTAGGGCCAGGCAGCCCCCTCCGCACGGAGCCTCTTCCTCTGCCCGAGCCCCCCCGAGCTGCTCCGGTCCCGCCGTGCGCGCTGCAGCCCTTAGGGAGCTCGGCGCACTCTCCCGGGGCGCAGGTGTCTGTTAGTGTCCCCGGGAGCCCGAGGGCATCCCCGCCCTCCTGGGTCCTGCTCCACCTCCCCGCGAGCCCCTTTCCGCCCGGGAAGGTCGGTGCAGCTCCTGCTCCTCCGGGACGGGGCTCTCCTGTCCTGGGGACACTCGCCCCGGCCTCAGCCCGGCTCCTCGCGGCCCCTCCCCCTTGGAGGCCTTTTGTGTCTTTCTTTTTCCCCGTCCTCCTACCTTGATAGAAGCGCAACCTCTTCTCACTGTAGCGTTTCAGCTGTTCTCTCTTTAAATCTCAGGCCGAATTCGTAGATTTTCAGGATGATTTGAAGGTTATCTAGGTAATTTGGTCAGGACAGGTGACTTGGGGACCCTACTCTTCCGCCACCTTGCTCCTCCTTGATTTGCATTTTCTTAATGCTTGATGATGTTGAGTATCTTTCCATGAGCTTGTTAGCCACAGAGTGTCTTCTTTTATGAAGTATTCATGTCTTCTTTCTTTTGCTCATTTCTTAATTGAAATGTTTCTCTTGTTATTGTGTTATACAAGTTCTTTGTATATTTTGTGGCTATGTGTCTGGATCCACTTTTAGTCAGATGTATGTTTTGCAAATATTTTCTCTCATTTTGCTTTTTTATTTTCAATAGTGTCCTTTGACAAGTAAAAGTTTTGGTTTTGGTGGAGTCCAATTAACAAAATTTTCACTTATGGGCTTATGATTATGTCTTGCCTAAGAAATCTCTGCCTAAATCAAGATTATAAAGGTCTTCCCTTATATTTTCTTTTAAAAGATTTAGCTCCTATGTTTATTTTGAATTATTTTTCATGTATGGTGTAATGAGAAGGCTGAGATCCATTTGTATGTGTGTGTGTATATATATACATACATATATATCCAATTATTCTAGCATAGTTTACTAAAAAGACAATCTTTCCCCCAGCCTTAAATTTTTTACATCTTTGTTGAAAAATCAATTGGTTATATAATTGGTGTATTTCTGGATTGCCATTTCTGTTCCATTTATCTCTATGTTTATTCTCTGCCATTACTATACTGCCTTGGTACTTTTTCTTTTTTTTTAAGATTTATTTATTTATTTATTTATGATAGACATAGAGAGAGAGAGAGAGAGAGGCAGAGACACAGGCAGAGGAAGAAGCAGGCTCCATGCTGGGAGCCCAACGTGGGACTCAATCCTGGGAGATTGAGGATCTCCCAGGATTGCGCCCTGGGCCAAAGGCAGGTGCTAAACCCCTGAGCACCCAAGGATCCCGTTGGTTCTTTAACTTTGTAATCTTGAAATCAAATGGTATAAATCCTCCAACTTTATTATTTTTAAAAAATCACTTGCAAATTCTAGATCACTTGAATTTCCCTATGAGTTATATAATAAGCTTGTCAATTCTCTTTACCCTCATTTATGAAAGATATTTTGCTGAATATAGAATTTAGAGTTTTTTTCTGTCAACATTTTAGAGAGATAAGCCTCTTTTCTTTGGTTTGCATGATTTCTGACAAAAAGTCTGCTGTTTTGTTTATCTTTGTGTCTCTGCATGCAATGTGTCTGTTTTCTTGTTGCTTTCAGGATTCCCTCTTTAACACTTTTTTGGCAGTTTGATTACAATAAAACTTGGAGAAATTTGATTTATGTTTATTTTACCTAGGCTTCATTTTGTCTTTTGGTTCTGAAAGTTTATAACTTATTAAATTTGAAAAAAGTTTGACTATTATGTCATCAAATATTTTTTTCTCTTCCTTTCCTTGTCTTCTGAAATTCCAGTTGCACAAGTGTCAAATCATTTGTTATTGTCTCAGAAGGTCACTAAAGACTAATTTTTTTTCAGCCTTTGTTATTTTTCTGTGCTTCGTTCTAGGCATTTCTATCACTACCCAATATACATATTGGATTTGTGCTGTTTTAAAGTTCTTGTCTGTTAATTTGATTATGTTTTTAATTTTGGGTCTGTTTCATTGATTGACTTTTCTCCAAGTTATGGGTCACATTTTCTGCTTCTTCATATATGCAGTGATTTTAGTTAGATGTGGGACATCATGGTTTTATGTTCTTGAGTGCTGCAATTTGTTATATCTTTTTGGGTGAATTTAGAATACCTTTAATGGAGGAAAAATGAGTGGGAAATATCAGAAAGAGACAGAACATGAAAGACTCCTAACTCTGGGAAACGAACTAGGGGTGGTGGAAGGGGAGGTGGGCTGGGGGTGGGGGTGACTGGGTGATGGGCACTGAGGGGGGCACTTGATGGGATAAGCACTGGGTGTTATTCTATATGTTGGCAAACTGAACGCCAATAAAAATAAATTTATAAAAAAAAGAATATTTTTAATGCTCATTTAGCCCCACTTTTAAGATGAGGCTTCTCTGGGCTCTCCACTAAATGTACCATGTATTCATGAAGGTCTCTTTTCTTGGGTTTATGGGAACTTGAATGAATCTCAGACCTTACAAACTCCAGGAATTGTTCAGCTCACTGGTAACTGTTCTGTTCTCTGAAATTATTCATATCCAGTGACGTGTTTGCAAATTCATTTTCGGCCAAAGACTTGATGCGACTTCCATGAAAATATCCTGAGCACTTCTGCATAGCTCCCTCCTCGTAGGTAGTCTGCCTCACAAATTCAATTGCCTTGGCTTCCCCAAATGATGATTTCTATCTCCTCAAGTCATTAATATACACAAGTTTTGTTAGAATTCCCCTTCCTGAACTTCAGTAGAAATTTTCTAGACAGAAAGTCTAGACAAAAGTAGAGCTCACCTCATTCCTTTCTCTTTCCTCCAAGATTATTCTCCTATACTGCCTACCATCAAGTTTCTTTTTTTTTTTTTTTTTTTTTTTTTTTTTTTTTACCATCAAGTTTCTTAAAGTAGTTACTTCCTAAACTATATCCAGTTTTCTAGTTGTTTATGGATGGAGGGTAATTGCAAATCCTTGTTGTATCTTGTGTGTGGCCAAATTCTGACAACACTTAGCAGGAAGGCTGGTTTTAGAAAATCCTGAAATTTAGTGTCTCTGACGTATAATAGAACTAAATGTAAATTCAGCTGTAAAAAAAAAAGTTAGCTGCCTTTGTTATTTAACCTCACAAGTCTTCCAGAATCTGAGTCCTTTTACTAGCAGGAAAAAACACAGTAACACTGGCCAAATAAGATTAATTCAACTTGAATTCAAAATACATTGGTGAAAAAATCCATTAAACGCTAATCACAACTGTTTCTCCCCTCTACAGAGTCTTCTCTAACTTTCTTTCCCGTACAACTGGCTTCTGGGTCCATGCCAGCATGGTGGGTATAAAGGGGTCCACATGCTGTCTTCTGGAATTTTCCTTTCCTTCTCTCATCACTGGATGGCCCACCAGAGTGCCTACTGAGGTATGACTGGTCTGGCTTATTCTGTGATGTCATGTCTGTTAATGCCTCTGGATCTTGTCATGACCCCACAGTGGCTCTTTTACATTTTTCTGATTGTCTCAAATCTGTGATCCTTGCTGGAGACCCAAGAGCTATCAGCTGATTTTCCTCATCATGCCACAGTATGCAGAATTCTTTGAAAGAGGCAGGCTTCAGATACTTCCTCAGACATTGCTTTTCTGCCCAAGGATTATATAACACCAACAAAAGGCAGAATATAAGGCTTTGCAAAGGAGTGTACAGCATTCCCTCTTCCCTCTCCCCGGAGCATTAGTTCCCAAGTAGGTGGGTAAGTCACTAATACCTATACTCTTCTCCTCTTTCTCTCCTTTCCAAATCCTATGCTTCTTAGTAAAGGAAACTTTCCTTCCTGTCGTAAGGAAACTTTGTTTGCAATATGGTCTCCATTCTTGTTTTCTTATAAATGCGATACTAAGTTTTCTTATAAGTGCAATACTATAGAAATTGAATGAATCAAGGCCACCACTTTCGATTGTAAAGAGAAGCTTTTGAAATTGAAAAACACTTGTTCTTTAACAAAGCATGACTTTCTGACTAAACTTTTGCAATGGACTAAAAAAGGACTCAACAAGGAATAAAAAGACTCTTTGTTCTGTACCTACTCTCTCATTCTGAAGCAGTATCATTGATTTAACAGGTAAAGCATCCAATAAACACCCAGAACTGGGAAACAAAAAATAAACTGATTTAATGCCTGAAAAAATATTATCTTCTATAGTAAGCCTTTGCATGAGAATTGACTTTCATTATATCCTCCTCATCTTTACTAGCATCCCTATGTCATAGTTGTAATAATAGTAAGAGCTAAAACATACTGATTTTGTGAGGTATATAATCACTGGTCTATGTATGTACTGCTATAAGCCCTTTAAACTTACCCCTTCTAACAAGCTTATAACAAGCTTATGTCCTATGTACTATCATTATCCCTATTTTACAGAAGGGGTATTCATCTATTCCCCTTTATGTCCTTGGTGAAGTCCTTGTTCAATCCCCCAGTTTTGTCGGTGTCTCATCAGTCACAGTGCAGGAAAGACACAGTCTCACAGAAAAAGAGAAGAATGATTAAAAGAATGGCTATTATTTATTGAATATTTGTTTTGACATCGGTCCTACATACTTTATATAATTATTTTATTTAATTCTTACAACTACTTTGTGGAATAGGTATTGTATTCCCATTTTACAGACTGAGAAACAGACCCAAAGCAGTTAGGGGATTGCCTAAGGACTTTAGAAAGAAGTCCCTGGTCTCCTCACAGGGAGCCTGCTTCTCCCTCTGCTTATGTCTCTACCTCTCTCTCTGTGTCTCAAATGAATAAATGAATAAAAAAATCTTTATTAAAAAAGAAAAAGGTGGATGGCACCTGGGTGGCTCAGTGGTTGAGCATCTGCCTTTGGCTCTGGGCATGATCCCGGGGTCCAGGGATTAAGTCCCGCATCAGGCTCCTCACAGGAAGTCTACTTCTCCTTCTGCTTGTGTCTCTGCCTCTCTCTGTGCGTCTCTCATGAATAAATAAATAAAGTCTGTAACAAAGAAGAAAGAAAGTAAGAAAGAAAGAAAGAAAGAAAGAAAGAAAGAAAGAAAGAAAGAAAAGAAAGAAAAAGAAAGAAAGAAAGATCCCTGAATCTGTTTATCTACTTCTTCACCATCTACCCCCTAACATACACCCTGCAAACCCCACCCTCCACTCTTGAGGAGGAACCATAATTTATTCACATTTTCTAAGGGGCACACATTGTTCCAAAGTTTAAGAACCACTGAAGTATAGAGATGCCAGGGTGGCTCAGTGGTTGAGCGTCTGCCTTCAGCCCAGGGCGTGATCCTGGAGTCCTGGGATCAAGTCCCATATCATGCACCCTGCATGGAGCCTGCTTCTCTCTCTGCCTGTCTCTGCCTCTCTGTGTGTGTGTGTGTGTGTCTCATGAATGAATGAATAAAATCTTAAAAAAAAAAAAAAGAACCACTGAAATATAAATGTCATAAAACCACTAGATACTATAGGTGGACAAATGAGTACTATTAGATTCTAGATTCAGGTGAAATTTCTTCTCAAATTCTTCCTCCACCCTAGGTGGTAAAACATTGGTCCCTCTGCAAGGATGGAGATCAAAAGACATTCCACAGCATTTCTGTTCTCAGGACCATAGAGGTACAACCTTCCCTTTGCAGCTTACCTTCAGCACTTTCCCTTCTGTCTTGTTCTTACCCTAAATCTGATTTGTGTACTCCCTTCAGTCTGTCACCTTCACCAGACTAAGATCTTTGAAGCAGGGGCCATGTCTATTTTTACTTTCTATCCATCTCCAAATTACAACATTTTACATATAGTTATTCCCTGATATGCTTTTGATGGAACAGAAACTAAAGCAATAGTCTCAAGGGACTTCTCAGACCAGCATCTAAATGTTAATTGTGTTCTTATTTCAGACATATGTCAGGCTCAAAGTCAGCTACAGCCCTTGCCTTCCTTTGAATTTCCAGAAGCTGATGAATTTTGGAGTTTTTGTCAAATAACTATAAAAGAACATTTTAAACATTACTATATGCATTTCTCTGGGCTTCATTATTTAATTGCTGCTATCCTCCAACCTCTGATTTTGTAAAATGCACTCTGCTTTCTTTCCAGCTCTGCCTGTGCAGGGTATAGGTATGTGGAAGCAGATGGTAGATGGAAACCCTCAAAAAGTGAGCTCAAGCCAATTTAATTATTTTTTTAAAACCTTCAGACAGTCCCCATTATTTCCTTATTTTCCAGTATAGCTTTCCTATGAGACACACTTATAAAAAATAATAGAATAAGAGTTGTTTTAATATGACTTCATCCCAATCATCCATAGAGCACATACTATATTACTGTTTGAGTCTCTCTGCTCTCTAGAAAGTTGTTTTTGTCTCTTTTTCTTCAGCAAGGACTTTATATGACAGTTTGAGTCTTTATGGAATACTGGCACTATTATTTTCATTGTGTTGTGAGAAAATGATCAGTAAAATAAATTTATGTGTCCATATTCACTCATACATCTGCTGGGATCTGCAGGTTACATGGAGGAATTGAGGGGCAGCAGGAGGTGGTGGGGGTGAGGAAAGTAGGGGATTGTCTTACTGTTTTTACTTAAATTACAAGTCACAAATAGAAATGTTTTCAAGAGATGATTTTCACATCCCTGAGAAAATGGCAATTGTCTAGATGGTAAATTTGTGGAGGTAGCTGGAGCAAGGGGAAGGGCACTACAAGATGGTCCCCTGAGCCTCACTTTGGTATTGCCACTATTCATATGCCACTTCATGTATAAAACTCATGAATCCTCCACTGAAAAATGTAAATGAATTTTGAATTTTGAATTAATAAGCATTAATAGAGGCATTTCTTCTCTTCTTTTTTCTAGTTTATTTTCAAGGCCATTTCTGATCAACTCCACTACATTTTCTAGATAATACAAAGATAGCAGAGATTTGGGGATAGAAAGAGTATGCCTACCTAACATTGGCCCACAGAACTCCTCAAATTGCACCTTGCAACTTTTGTCAAATGAGTTCATCGAAACAGTAATATTAATTTAATCATGTATTGTTTTAGTTTTTATGATGAAATAGTTCAGAGGAATATGTTTAAATAAATTCCTAGTGTTTTATCTGAAAATCTATTCTATGATAATAAAAAGTAGGTACTCACATTTTTTTCCCTAAAGTCCAAGTAAAATACTGAGATTTGTTTTTTTTTTTTAATTTTTTTTAAAAGTTTTTATTTATTTATGATAGTCACAGAGAGAGAGAGAGTGAGAGAGGCAGAAACACAGGCAGAGGGAGAAGCAGGCTCCATGCGCCGGGAGCCCGACGTGGGATTCGATCCCGCGTCTCCAGGATCACGCCCTGGGCCAAAGGCGGGCGCCAAACCACTGCGCCACCCAGGGATCCCAGTACTGAGATTTGAATAGGGCATATCAGTTGTCTAAAGTCACTCGAGTTTGGGGAAAAGAGTTTCTTTTCACTTTATGAATAAGAAATCCAAAGCAACTGAATGAGTAAAGGAATTAAAAAATGCAATAAAAAGGATCAGTTTCCATTTTATGTGCAGTGAGCATTAGAATTTTCTTTAAAAATTTTTAAAGAGATGAATGTTACCTATAAATATTGAAGAAAAAAAAAATAAAAATAAAAATAAAAAATAAATAAATATTGAAGAGATGATTTGAAGCACTTCCGATTTCTATAATCAATTTTTAAATTGAAATAATTTTATCACAAAGCTAAGAAAAAAAAAGAGACAGGAATAAAAAAAAAAAAAAAAAGGATGAGTGAGACATTCCACAGTTTCTCAGTTGAAAGGAACAGCACTTCCTTTTCTCATGATACCGGAAGCTCCCTGGATAGTGGACCATATCTGATTGAATCTATCTCCCTCCAGCAGAGCAGTTGTGTTACTTTTCCCAGCAGCTGATTGGGTCAGTCCAACTCAGGGCACTCAGCTGACCACCAGGTTATTACATTCCCAAGACTGAAGACTCCTTTTTTTTCTCAGCATTTAATGCATCATTCCTCTCTTTAGAATCTTAGGCTCCTTCTCTGAGAAGTAATACAAAAAGAATGCATAACTGGGGTCTCTTTCAAACTAGTGCATGATCAGTTTTCTCCTCTTTCATTCCTGGAGAGTAAATGGAAAAATATGTTTAATGCTTGTTATAACTATAACCTCCATTTGCTCGATTAAGAGAATGGGCATTTGAAATTTTTGCACTGAAAAAATAATTACTACACAGTTATTATATTTTAGCTTTATTTCAAGAAGACAAGAAATCCATTGGATTAAAAATTAACAGTAACATTAGGGAATAAAGGATTCATTAACCAGGAATTAGGTCACTAACCTAGTTTATTTTCAATGCTATACGTTATGCAAAAGAAAGACAATCTCCTTTAGTTTACACAGAAATGAATGAAAGAATGTGTGATGTGGGATCATTTCTGTGGCTTACAACTGTGGAGGGTGGTTGTAGCCTGTGGAGCCAGAGTGGAGAAATGAAGCTGAAAGTGCTTTGATGTCTAAATTCCACTGATAACTTTTAAGCAAAAATAACAGTAGAGTGAGCTGTGAAAATAGTAGTGGAAGAGAGAGGATGTTTCAAGAAAAATATTCACACAATTATTTAACATTGAGCTGATCAAACAAAATAAAATTGTGAGCCTTTTTCTTCTTAGGAAGAAAATAGGATGTTTACATTCTTAATATTTCCTTTCATCTGAGTCCAAATATGAAGAATCTAAGAGTCTGAGGCTGGCTGGATCTTTCAATAATTTTCCTTCAGAAAAGCCTTCAGTGAGGAATTAAGAAAGTCAATGTCAGGGGGAAAGGAAGTTGTTTTAATGGGAAGGGGGAAAGCTGAGGAAAAAGAGATGACAATATGAAACAATAAATTCAAAGAGGGAAACACCTCCAAAAACCTAATGTTTATCTCTTTGATTCTTAACTAAGCATAAGTAGCAGAATTATGGAGGTTTTTCATTACACAGTTGCCAAGATGCCACCATATAGGATTTCTTAATCTGAAACCCTGAAAATGGGACATGGACTTGGACCTTTTCAAAAAGTTTCACCAGTGATTGTGAAGCACACTTCATCTTAAGAACTACTATTCTAATATAATCCACATTTCCCTCAGGCTTGGCCACTCTGTGCTTATGAAACCACAATAATAGCAATAGTTGAAAATTCATGGTCCTCTGTGTGTAATTGCACGGTCTCATCTACCTATTTCTGTAGTCCCCCAATGCATAGCATGGGGTTAGAAAGAATTCCTTCCAAACTTTTCTGCTTCTCATCCCTTGTTGAAGTCTCAGCTAGAAGGGCCACTTGAGTGGTACTTAACACTGGCTCCTTGCTCAGAGTGCTGACCCCTAACCTGGTTCTCCCAAAGTACAAACACTCACAAGCCCATGTAGCCTTTGCCATCTCAGAGCCAGGCTGTGTTATGCCTACACATGGGGAAGTGACACTCCTCCATGGTCCAGAGGCACAGGCTCACAAAGACTGAGACCCAATCTCAGAACTATAAAATTCTTCTCCTTCCTCCCATACCTCACCACCACATTACTAAAGGCTCTTTACAGCAGTTGCTTTTACTGGACATATCATGTCCAACTAACAAGAAAAACTTGCAAGACACACCAAAAGACAAAACAAAACAAAACAACAACAACAAAAAAAACCCCTCAATTTGAAGAGATAGAGCAAGCGTCACAACCAGAAAATTAAAGATAAAGAAAAAATTCTGAAAGAAGCCAGAGGGGAAAAAAAACACCTTACTTGCAGAAGAACAAAGTTAAGAATGATATCTGACTTCTGAGAAGCCCTGCAAAATGAGCATGGAGCAAAATATTTAGTCTTGAGAGGAAAATGATGCTCCTCTTCCCTAACCTGTTCCTACTTCACCACCTAGGTTTCTAAACCACATGATAGATGCCTCTGTGCCAGTGAAAACAGATCCTTAAGATCTTCCCTGTAGCCCCTTTCTGCATCAGGCTTCAGGCTTACTCCATGGGTTGCATTAATAACAGAGACCGCACCCTGCCCCCTCCATATCTATCTCCAGACACCTCCCATTTTGGAGATACTTTCCTACTATGTAAACTACTCCACCCAAAAAGCCTCTTTGAGCTTTTAGCTGCCCATTTTCATCAAACACACACCAAAATCCCAAATCCCAGTTTAGGTTGAGATGAATTACCACTACACTAGTAATTCTTCTATGACAATACCCTTTTCTCCCAATTTATGTAAAATCTAGCTACATCCAAGGAGATCTCAAGGTCTTCAATCAAGTGAGTTGCTAAATACCAAGCCCTATAGTTGCTCAGAACACATCGTTAACATGTGTATTTTCAAATCCAAAGCCCAAGCGCTATTTGGATTGTCACATGGATAAGGGGAAAGAAAAGGGTGAGAGGGCATTTGGCAGAAATGTATCCTCAGATCTCCCCTCCTAAAAACTGCTTGAAGAAGTTGCCGTACCATGTCAGCACTTCATGATCTCCTTGCTCCCCGCACCCTTGCTCTCTGCTCTCTGCTTCACCCCCACTTCCCAAATCTTCTTGTCAGGGCTTTGCATCTTTTCAAGTGTCCCACCATTCAGCCAGTTGTAGTTGTTGCTTTTAAGATTTTATTTATTTGAGAGAGAAAGTGAGCCAGAGAAAGAGCACAAGCGGGGGAAGGCCACAGGAAGTGGGAGAAGCAGACGCCCTGCAAAGCAAGGAGTCCCCAACCAGGGCTAGACCCTAGGACCCTGGGATCAGGATTTGAGACTCAGGCAGACACTGAGCCACCTACATGCCCCTCTTTAGCAGCTCTGTAAGCCAATAATTGGTTGTTAAATTTGAGTCTTCTTCCACCTACCTCCCAGAGCAAATTTATCACTACATCCCATTGGTTCTATACTCTAAATTTCTATTGATTTTATTTTCCCCTTCTCTGCATCCCACAGTCTCTAGTCTGGACCTACATCATGACTTGCTGAGACTAATACAATAAGCCACAACTGACTTCATTGCATCTAGTTTTGTGCTCTGAGCATTTTTTCCCCTATGATACAGAGTATTTTTTAAATGTCTGCTTCTCCCCCTCTTGGAAATCTTAAAGTCTTCCTAAATTCTCTGAATGTCAGGGCCTTCAACTATAAACTGAGGATAATGATTTCTCCACTAGTGGTTATTATAAGAATTTGAGAGAATATAGAATATATGTACAGAGAATATGTATATAAAAAGCCTTATATAATATTCTATTTGGCATGTGTCAGAAGTTATTACTTTTTTTGTTAAGATACTTGAGGGCATTGGACTAAGTGGAGAAACAGAAGTCCATTCTAGCTCTAAACTACTACGGTTGTATGTTACCAAAAGAAGCTAGGTGAACCTAAATATTAAACTTGATGCCATACTCTTTAGATATTCTATTGGTAATAGAATACTGAATTAGATGGACGCAGATATGACTCATATCAGACTATGTCAAAGGTCATAAAAAATCACTCTTGTCTACATACTGCATGTTGCCAACCCCAGCTTTGTCACTTTTCTTCTGATGGGTCATAGATTGTCGACAGATTGCTCAAGCTAGGGAGTTAAAAAAAGAAAATGAGTGCTTCAAATAAGTCAAGCCTTTAGGGATCCCTGGGTGGTGCAGCGGTTTGGCGCCTGCCTTTGGCCCAGGGCGCGATCCTGGAGACCCGGGATCGAATCCCACATAGGGCTCCCTGCATGGAGCCTGCTTCTCCCTCTGCCTGTGTCTCTGCCTCTCTGCCTCTCTCTGTGTGACTATCATGAATAAATAAATGAAATCTTAAAAAAAAAAACACAAATAAGTCAAGCCTTTAAACAAACTGAAATAAGAACTTTAATATAAACACCGCTCATCTCATCTTTGCCTCAAATGAGGATGAGGGCGGAAGGAGGGTTTCCAAAGGTGGAAGTGATGGTGTTTTCCAGTTAATGCATAAGAAGGGAGAAAAGAACAATCAGAGAGAGGCATAACAGATGGTCTTCTGAGAAAGATAATACTTTTTAACTGAATTAAACTGAATTTAATTTAAAAAGTCTCCTGGGTTCTCCTCCACAGGAATTTGAGGGTCAAAACACTGGGGAATGAGAAGTTTGTAATATTTTCTCTGGTTCCTAGAACCCTTTTTTTTTTTTTTTTAAAGATTTTACTTATTTATTCATGAGACACACACACACACGTACAGAGAGAGAGAGAGAGAGAGAGAGAGAGAGGCAGAGACACAAGCAGAGGGAGAAGCAGGCCCCATGCTGGGAGCCTGATGTGGGACTCCATCCCGAGTCTCCAGGATCACGCCCTGGGCAGAAGGCTGCACCAAACCACTGAGCCACCGGGGCTGCCCTGGTTCCTAGAACTCTTTCAGGAGAATAGGCTAGCTCTGAAGAGTGGAGTAACTACCAGGAAAGGAAAAAGAATAAAGAATACTGAAGGAATATGGTGTCCCTCAGCATCTTGAGATTCAAAATGCAAATGTGAAACCTGTATCAGTAGATATATAATACCTTTTCCAGAAGCATAAGTCTATGTTCTAGTCTTTCTCTGATCCTCTTTTCTAGATTCTAAACTCCTGCTCCATCATCCCATTCTTGAAAGGAATTTCTTGGATCAATTACCATTCATTCCTGCAGATATGGGAATTGTGCCATTTCCTTTTTAATCTGTGGTAGATAAATATATCTTTCTCAATGAATGAAGCATTAGTTTATTTGCTTAAGATAAATAAATTAATTAATGAATGAGTCTGAGAACTCCCCACAAAGCTTGTTCTTACAGCCTGAATTGCAAAGTCTTTCTCTATTGTGGGTAGAATGCCTACCTTGTTGATTGTACAGGAAACTGAGAGTTATAAATGAAAAACCTTATATTCTGCTTGGCACAGAGTCTAGAGTTATCTTTTCCTATAATAAAGTTCGATGATATCCCAAATTTGGAAATTAAAATTCCAGGCATATCCCCAGAACAAGCATCATTAGGATTTCAAATAGTCCGTAGCTCATGGTCCAAATACACACGTTTTAAAATGTCATATAATTGATGAGATCCATTAAACCTCAGAGACATATTTGACTTTCTATTATGAATTCCAATACTTGAAAACCTTGGGGGAAAGCCTTCTGTAATAGGGTATGTCAAATACAAGCTCTGTTTTTGCTTATTTATACTAAATAGCCTCTAACCCCCAATGCACTATGCTGCACAAGATTTATTTACAAAGTCTTTAGCCAGAGCTAGAGTTCCATGAGTTCTAGTATGCATGAACTTCCCTCCAGCAAATTATTTTGGGTTAGTTTTTGTGATGTGGCTTTGATTTCAACATATTTGTCCATTTATGTTTAGAAAATACATAGTTATGAACACTTTTTATCCAGTGAGCTGTATTTTCATTTTGGAGTATACTATTTAGAACAAAGACTAAATGTATTGAATGCATTCCTTCATGGGTTATAAATTAAATTTCTGGATAGGGACATGATCCTTACATCCTAAGCAAGGCAGAAAGTTATATAATTTTCAAAATATTTAGTGAGATCAGTTGACCCATAATTTGAAGAGCATTCAAAATTTTCCCCGTGAATAATATGAATCACACATAAACCCACATTTACCTACTTTTCCTAACTTTTAAAATGTAGAAAAATGGGTTCCTGGGTGGTTCGGTCAGATAAACATCTGCCTTTGGCACAGGTCATGATCCCAGAGTCCTGAGATTGAGTCCCACGTTGGGGTCCTTGCTCAGCAAGGAGTCTGCTTCTCCCTCTCCCTCTGTCCCTCTCCCTTGATCGTGCACTTTCTCGCACACTCTCTTTCTCTCTCTCAAATAAATAAATAAAATGTAGAAAAATTCAGGTTCCTAAATTACATGTTACTCTTCAAAATAATTGTCATGTGACTGCATTAGTTGGCTAATTGTATGCTCTCACTAAGATACATTATTATTTGAAAAGAAATTGTTTTCATAGGAGGTATGGAGAAGGAGATTCTGTTTTTTTTAAGATTGTATTTATTTATTCATGAGAAACACACACAGAGAGAGGCAGAGACACAGGCAGAGGGAGAAGCAGGCTCCATGCAGGGTTTAGTAATAAGCTAAAACATTGGTTTATCTTGAGGCTACTTGGTGTACATAATGATAATATCCTCATAAGCACCTGTAGAATGTACTATTTAAAATGTTTTTATATGCATTATCTTTTATCATTTAATCACAGATAGTTATAAATGTCAATAATTCTTTGGATTGGTCAAAATGCAGAAAAAAACTAAATTCATATTTCATGGTATGAATTCATATTTCATAGTAGAATTCATATATCAAAAAACTTTTATTAGCTTTTTCTGATAAGTAAATAGAGCATTTTACCAGAAGAAATAAATATAGGTTTGGAACAAATATGTCAGAAAAAATGGTTTCTCATTTACATATAAAAATGCATATACCATGACTCCTATCAATCTTCTTTAGTTCACTCTTAAATATGTAACGGCATTATAACCTGAATGGGCTCACTTGGGGTACTGGTCAGACACCACAAATCCTACATGTCACAGCTAGGTTAGGAATTCAACAAGAAGGAGCCAAAATCCAGAAAGGAAATGGAGGGTCCAAACCATTGTTCTTAAGAAGCACAAGGAGTTGTAGCTGGGAAAGCCAAGTATTACAAATTAGAATCACAGCCTGGAGCAAGGCTGACCATGAGAGTGTGATCTAAGGGGCAACAACAGGTACAACTGGAATTGGATGGGAACATGTGGCAAGTCCTGGGATAACTGGGTATGGAATAAGTTTATGGGTTAGCTGGTATGAGGCACAGAGGTGGCCCTTACTTAAAGGTGAATGCTGGGGGAAAGACAGGTAAAACAGATCAAGTCTTGTTAGTGCTAACTACATAACTGGTTATGATGACAGTTATTAAAATGTAATTCTACATGGAGATTTGTTTTCTTGTTCAGAATGCTTTAATTGGAGTAGTCATGCAATTACTGCCTTCTACTTATTGATTTGAAATATTATTCAAACTAAATATTTGGGAACATATTCTATAATTAACATTTATAAGTAATTGGAATGATTATTAAATATCTACTAACTTCCAAATACAATTACTTATCTGTCATTTTGAACAGGATGAAGCTTAAATCCTTCATCCTGATAAATAAGAATAAAAGCAATTCATCACTTTGACTAACATAGGATAGATAATAAAAATTATGTGTCGATCAAATATGAACTATATCTGATTTGTTGCAGTTTGGGATGCAATTTACTCTTATCAGGGTACTATTAGGAAGTTAAAAAATTACTGCAATTCAGTATAATTTTTGTTGTGCTTTTTGCCTATGTATGATTATATAATTCCAGCCAAGCCATTCTTCTGACTCTGATTCTGGATTCAAAGTCTTTGTCTAAAAACTGTACTTAATTGCCCTTCCTTTTGATTTTCACAAGGGATGTTTCAGCCTCGTGTTTTTGATTTGTATTACGTGCGTTTTTCTGAAAAATGTTCTAAGACACTTTTGTGTCTTGTGCAATTAAGGGAAATAATTCTCTACTAGAGGATAATATGGTAAAACAGCAGCTCACAGGAAGATTTTTAAAATGCATTTCTCTATTGATTTAATGTGAATTTGTTTGATTCACAAAATCAAACTCTGGAACTCGTGGTAAGAAAAGAAACTAAGGAACACACAAAAAGAACAGAAATATGCAAAGGCCTCAAGGGAAATTTCAGGAATAAAGGGCAACAATTTCTAAAGATCTAAAAAAAAAAATCAAAAGTTTGTACTTTTCTGAAATCTGTCACTAACATGTGCCATGAATTAAATATTTGAAATAGCATAGATTTAAAAATAAAGTTAAAATTCCCACAACTATTACCAATATAAAATATCAATTTTCTTCTTTTCTGCTGATCCCTGCTCCACATTAGGAGGCTGATCTTCACTATTTATTTATTGGCACGGAAGAGAAATGAGACATCACTCCAGAGGTTGACCTGACTAGGGCAGGAAACAGTTTTTCTGGAAACTGCACAACATTTGTAAGTCTCTTGATAATTGTACCTACAGCACCTTGGTTTGCTTGTCTCAGCTCCTATTTTGCTATGAACTGCCAACCAATTCAAGCACAAGGGTTTTGTCCCTAGTGTCAGTGCCACCAGCAGTGTGGCTGCTACAGACACAAGAAATTGAAGGATATGGTTGATGTTGATTCATTTAATTTTCAAGACCCATTTTGTGAGAGGGTTTAGGGAGTTAGATTTCTCTTCTGTGCCCAGAAAAGTACAATATATTTTTGCACTCTGAGATGCTGCATGGTATTGGCCATTTATGTGTATGTGTCTGGATATTTTTCAATATCCAGAGAGACTGCTGAAAACACACACACACACACACACAGACTTAGCAGCAAGGCAAAATGACCAACTGAATTGTAATGAAACTAGTTCAATCTTCAAACTAGAGAGATGGGAGAGATGGCATCATCATCAATAAAAAAAATACTTTGGAGTTATACTTTGGAGCTTTGGAGTAAAGCTCACCTAGGCCAGAGGTTTCCACATGGCAGCTTTGGAGATAATCAGGAAAAATCTCTTAGAGATTCTGGCTGCTGGACGCCAAGTGTCACCAAGGACAGTGGTATCAACAATTAGCTGTCCTCTTTGCTTCACTCTCACCTGCTGCCGTGTACACACACACACACACACACACACACGAACACCCCTACACACATATTCTCTACAATCCTTACCTTCTACTTTGAGGTCTGGGGTCTTACATTTGTCTTCCTTCTGCTCTTTCCTCAGACCAGAGCATCAAGATTTGAGCACATGTACACAGAAACACATAGGCAATCTCCTAAATATTCTTTTGGCTAACAGTCCAGCAAATTCCAGTACTCTAAGGATTAACTAGTCACTTTATTTCTTTTGGAAGGCTCTACTATAACCGAAGCCCAACATTTTGTTTATCTTCCACTGTTTATCTTCCAAGGAACATGCTCAAATGCACTCATCATGACAAAGTACCTGCTGTGGAAATACATTTTTAAATTGTGAAGCTTGAAGGCTTTTTTGGAGGAGCAGGGGTTATTATCTAATTTTTAAATTTTGTTGATTCTTTGTAGGAAAGGACAAAACATACAATTCTTAGAGATTTTAAACAACTTTAAGCATGTTTTCTAAGCCCCTCTCTAGTGTATAAAGTTAAGCAGATCTACCTTTACACTAAATGGATATTTGAAACCTATAAATTTAAACAAATTTCATTTAAGTGAATTGTTTTGACCTATTCCTCTTGCAACAACACTTTTTGGAGGACTGCTAACAAATAGGTAAAAGAAAGATTTGCACTTCAGAACCCTTTATTTCCCCAATCATGCAAGAGTGTGGGTTCTCATGAATAATGCAAAGATTCAGTGGCAAGAAGCCAAAAAGAGAATAAAGAAAAGCAAAGATAGAGATAACAAATGACTCCACAAACTATACCATTAATCCTTGAATGACTGAGAATTGATTATTAGTGAGCTCGTTTGTTTCAATTATTGACCATAAAAGGATGGCTTTGCAAAGGATCATAAAGCATAATTGAACAGAGGCACTCTCAAAATGGTTAAGTCCCCATATTTTCCCTAAATAAATGTCAACCCTAAAACTATTTAAAGTAATATGTTATCACTGAGAAAAGAAATAAAGTAATATTTTAGTTACTTCTCTAAATATATTTTATTGAAAGTAAATTAGAAGTAAGGGAGCTCTATTACTCATCTCAATGGCTAGATTTTTGGATTTATATGTAAATAAATAACTAATATGATGTAGGTACTATAGTCACAATATGTTCTATGGGAGAACAGACAATAAATTATATTAGTAGCAAGTAAGATATGTATTCTTAGCCTTTTTCAACCCACATTTTATTCAATTAACATTCAACGTTCAATAAATATTTAGTGGGCCAGATGTTTACATTATATGTAATACATTGCATATAATTATTAATACATGCTAGATGTTTACATTTTAACAATGCCAGCTATTATTTCAAAAAAATTTTAAAACAAAGATTATTAAATAAATGAGGATTAATGGAGATAGTCAATGATTTGTCTTGGGAACATGATTGAGAGAAAGAATTCAGAGACCTGCCTGCCTGGGGCCAGAAGTGTGCTGGTAAATGTTTAACACTTGGCAATCCAGGTTTAAAAAAAAAAAAAAAAAAAGGAGGGGTGCCTGGGTGGCTCAGTCTGTTAAGCATCTGCCTTCAGATCAGGTCATAATCCCAAGGTCTGGGATGGAGCCCTGCATTGGATACCCTCCTCAGTGAAGAGCCTGCTTCTCCCTCTCCCTCTCCCTCTGCCCCTGTTCCACTCATGCATGCTCTCTCATGCTCAATCTCTCTCAAATAAATAAAATCTTTTTTTAAAAAAAAAAAGGAGGTTGGATTTGTAGTGTTCACAAATTAATGTGATAGAAGTATGATTGCCATGTTTGATTTCAAGTTACATCCTGACATTACTGAATGTGGAATTAGGAAGAGATGCACACAGCCCATTCTCCTGATTCATTATGAACCCACTGTAGCCGTAATTGTTAGTACTTACCAGACAATTTAAGACTAGGAGCCTATTTATAACTTTGAAACAGGCAGAACTAGGAGGCTGAGTAGTTTTGCAGAATGACTCCTAAATGCACATGGATACATTTACCTATGTTCCCGTAGTCTTTATCTCTTGTCTTGTCTTGATTTTAGAGTGTCCACTTTCATATATTGTCTCTTTTTAGCCCTTTACTACATTGAGCACCTGATCTCTGCTGCTACAAAGAGAGAAGCAACTTCTGCTATGGGAAGCTGGCAATAACCTTGAGCTACTTCATCAATATGGTTTACCATTTTGTCACACAATATTAAAAAGTTGTTTACTCAGCGTTGAGGTTTAATAAAATTAGTAAATATTTCCACTTAACGAAATCTAAAAAAATATTTTATTGCTTTATTCATGAGAGACACAAAGAGAGAGAGGCAGAGACACAGGCAGAGGGAGAAGCAGGCTCCACGCAGGGAGCCCGACTTGGGTCTTGATCCTGGGATTCCAGGATCACGCCCTGGGAAGCAGGTGCTAAACCGCTGAGCCACTCGGGCTGCCCCTAATCAAGGAAATTTTTATATAAAACTTGCAGTTTTTCATCGGGAATATATTGAGATGAAAAATTCAGTAACTATAAGCCTTCACTGGAGCTAAATTTCCAGTTTACCCACTATTGCTTTGCACCGTCAGTGTAAATGTCAAAATGATTTAAAGGGCAAATAATATCTTAGTGTTATTATGAAAATCACTTTTAACCTTACAGGCCCTGAGACAGGATCTCTGGGTGCCCTAGGGATCCATGGACAACACTTTTGAGATCTATCCTGCTAGTTCAAAATCACAAATGTCTCTTGGTTTTGGTTATTCCAAGAGGCTCCCCTTATCCATTCTCGCCATTATGTAACCCATTCACCAACAAGGAGCCAAAGTGGACTTGCAATAAGGCAATTGCAATCATGTCTCTTCCTCCTCAAACCCTCTTATGACTTCCCATTACTCTAATGATAAAATTAAAACCCTTACCAAGGCTGATAGAGCCCTCTGTGATTTGATCCTTGCCTACTTCCGCTGACTCATCCCTCCTCTGTTCTCTTCAATCTATTTGCAACAGCCACATTAGCTTCTTTCTCTTTCTGAAACACAGTAGATTCCGTTCTTACCCCCAGGACCTTCGCACATGCTCTTCTTTGTACTTGTAACATTTTTTCCATTCTTTATTTACCTGATTAACTTGGCCCATCCTGCCGATGTCAACTGACATCAACTTAAATCTCACTCTAAGAGGCTTTCCCTACATGATCCCCATTACATTAGATCCTCCTGTTGTGAGTTCCCATGTTCTTAAAATTATATCAGTGTTGTACTTATTTTTGAGATCTGCCTCTTCCATGAGACAAAACAGTTCTCATGGATGAGATTGTGCCTGTCATGCTTCCCACTGTATTTCTAATACACAGAGTAAGGGCTTTGAATGCTGTCTGATTTTATTGAAGGATGTCACCTACTATGAAAAAGAAGAAATTGGATGATTATCAACATGTAAATATCAATCTATCTGCTCCTTTGACCATGTATAACACTGACCTTATGGGCCTCAGTTGAAGAAGCAACAAAGCACTTTAATCCAACACCAATGTACCTCATAAATACTTTCATCATTAAAAAAAGAGTGCAAGCTGGAGGTGAAGAGAACACATCTCTCACTCCCTACAGGAATCAAATTGGAGCCAGACTGGTATGGCTGTACTCAAAATTGAAACTCCTCTCCAGTAATGAGGAGTTTCAGTAATGAGGAGGGTCTTGTTACATAGATAGATTTGTTATATCTAAATTCTTCTTTCTTTTAATTTGATATCTTTCCAAGGAAGTTCCTAAATTCTTCATATATTTTAGAAAATCAGCATTCTACTATTTCACCCATTCCTCCATTTCAGTAAATATACTGAAGTATGTACTATCTCTGAGTCAAGTCTGTAACTTCTTGACTTTCTAGAAAAATTAATATAGAGGTAAGACTTATTGTCTTACCTCTAGAAAATACTGTGTCTCTTTTCCTATTAAAGAAAAATGCACCAGAAATCAAGTAACTCCAGGAAGCTCAAAGTTCTTTAGAATCTGCCCAACTCTGCATTCACATGTCTTATGACAACTAGCAAGTGGCTAGACATAGTAGTCTAAAAAGGTACCATTAGATATTATAATTTTTTTCCCTTATTTATTTATTTATTTATTCATTTATTTTTAACCATCAAATTTTTATCCTCTTTAATCACTGACTTTTAAGGCCTTAGCTGGCATCTTTTTTTTTTTTAATTTTTTATTGGTGTTCAATTTACTAACATACAGAATAACCCCCAGTGCCCGTCACCCATTCACTCCCACCCCCCCTCCTCCCCTTCTACCACCCCTAGTTCGTTTCCCAGAGTTAGCAGTCTTTACGTTCTGTCTCCCTTTCTGATATTTCCCACACATTTCTTCTCCCTTCCCTTATATTCCCTTTCACTATTATTTATATTCCCCAAATGAATGAGAACATATAATGTTTGTCCTTCTCCGACTGGCTTACTTCACTCAGCATAATACCCTCCAGTTCCATCCACGTTGAAGCAAATGGTGGGTATTTGTCATTTCTAATAGCTGAGTAATATTCCATTGTATACATAAACCACATCTTCTTTATCCATTCATCTTTCGATGGACACCGAGGCTCCTTCCACAGTTTGGCTATCGTGGACATTGCTGCTACAAACATCGGGGTGCAGGTGTCCCGGCGTTTCACTGCATTTGTATCTTTGGGGTAAATCCCCAACAGTGCAATTGCTGGGTCGTAGGGCAGGTCTATTTTTAACTCTTTGAGGAACCTCCACACAGTTTTCCAGAGTGGCTGCACCAGTTCACATTCCCACCAACAGTGTAAGAGGGTTCCCCTTTCTCCGCATCCCCTCCAACATTTGTTGTTTCCTGCCTTGTTAATTTGCCCCATTCTCACCAGTGTGAGGTGGTATCTCATTGTAGTTTTGATTTGTATTTCCCTGATGGCAAGTGATGCAGAGCATTTTCTCATGTGCATGTTGGCCATGTCTATGTCTTCCTCTGTGAGATTTCTGTTCATGTCTTTTGCCCATTTCATGATTGGATTGTTTGTTTCTTTGGTGTTGAGTTTAATAAGTTCTTTATAGATCTTGGAAACTAGCCCTTTATCTGATACGTCATTTGCAAATATCTCCTCCCATTCTGTAGGTTGTCTTTGAGTTTTGTTGACTGTATCCTTTGCTGTGCAAAAGCTTCTTATCTTGATGAAGTCCCAATAGTTCATTTTTGCTTTTGTTTCTTTTGCCTTCGTGGATGTATCTTGCAAGAAGTTACTGTGGCCGAGTTCAAAAAGGGTGTTGCCTGTGTTCTTCTCTAGGATTTTGATGGAATCTTGTCTCACATTTAGATCTTTCATCCATTTTGAGTTTATCTTTGTGTATGGTGAAAGAGAATGGTCTAGTTTCATTCTTCTGCATGTGTTATAATTTTTAATATTTATTTTTTGCTCAGTTCAAAATAAGCCACCAAAATGATTTAAGACTTCCTGAAACACTCCTGTAAGTATTTTGTTAGTTCTACTTAAGATGAAATTGATGTATCTTACACAATGCAGTGTATGAGCAATTCATAGTAACTCATAAAACACAGGATTGCTTGGTGATAAAAAAAATTTTTGGTTAAATCACTAAATATTTTATTTATAATGTCTCAACTACATTTGGAAGCATTTGAGACATTGTTTCCTTTTCTATTTCCTGCAGTATTACTCCCAAAGCTAGAGTTTGTTTTAAAAAGACAAAGATTAAACACTGCAGTGAATTATTTCTCTGCTTATGTGCAAACACCTTTTTCTTTTTGCTTGTCTTTGTGAATTTTTGAAATCCAATATTTATTACATTGTGTTTAAAAAAGAGACAGGTTAAAATGCAGCTTGAAAAAGAAAGGATGGTAACTATAAGAGATCTAATTACCATTAATTGGGTCAGCAAGAGGCTAGGAATAAGCGAATTTGTAATGGAAATAGGAATTTTCTGGAACATTTAAATAGCTGATATTGTGCCATTGCCTTGGAAACCCACTTGGACATAATCAGTCTTTTTTTTTTTTTTTTTTTAGTTTGAGAAAGGAATCACAGATGGAAAAGTTCAAATAGGAGATTAATATCTAGAGGAGAGCTAGTGGTTGTGTTTGGAAACCTAGACATCAAGAGCTCACTGAAGGGGGCTGATTGCTGAAAGAAAGGAAGCACTGGGAATCCCAATTCTGTAAGTGTGGAAGCATCACAGAAAAATTCTCTCCTCTGCAGCAGTTGAACAACATTGTCATTGAATGGCTTGGAATTTACCTATATCTTTTTATATTAGCTGTTTCTAATTTCTTTTTTTATTTGTACTATTTGATTTTAGGCTAATCACCCAACTTCAATAGCTCTATTATACTTCCTTTAAGGAAATTGTTATTCACCAAAAGTTGTAAGACTAAATGACTCATCTATGGTATATTATAGACAACTTTCTTGATCTCATAAAAGCTGATTGTGCAATTTTTGCATTATCTTGCTTCTTGCTTTTGCTTTCCTATTTGCTTTCTTTGCGCATGCTTTCCCCATGGTTACTGACTTCTCCAGAGCTTGAGCAAGAGGAAGGTAAGTCTTCAAATTTAGGACAGCCATATTATTAGAGGAATGCTTGGAGAGGTTATGGAAAATAAGTAATTACCAGCAAAAGTGAGGTTTGTTTGTAAATCATCTATTAATATAATTGATTCATATTAAAAATTCTTCCTTTATATAAAAAAAAATTCTCCCTTTTGGGATGCCTGGGTGGCTCAGCAGTTTAACGCCTGCCTTCTGCCCAGGGTGTGATCCTAGAGTCCCGGGATCGAGTCCCACATCAGGCTCCCTGCATGGAGCCTGTCTCTCTCTCTGCCTATATCTCTGCCTCTCTCTCTCTCTCTCTCTGTGTGTCTCTCATGAATAAATAAATAAATAAAATCTAAAAATAAAAATAAAAATAAAAATTCTCCCTTTCTTGGGACGCTTGGGTGACTCAGTCAGTTGAGCATCTTACTCTTGGTTTCATCTCAGGTCAGGATCCCGGGTCACGGGATCGTTCCCCACATCAAGCTCCAGACTCGGCACAGAGTCTGCTTCAGAGATTCTCTCTCCTCTTTCCCCTCCCCTCTCTGCTCCTTCCCCGACTCATGCTTTTTCTCATTTTCTCTAAAACAAATAAGTAAATTAAAAAAAATTTTTTTTAATTCTCTCTTTCTTTAGAACAAAATTGGTAGAATTTTTTATGATGATTAAAATGTTCTGTACCTATGCTGTTCAATGCAGTTGCCAGTAGTGCAAGTGAGTAACTGATTTTTTTTTAAGACTTATTTATTGGGGCTTCTGAGTGACTCAGTCAGTTAAACATCTGCCTTCAGCTTAGGTCATGATCCCAGGGTCCTGGAATTTTGCCCCAAGTCAGGCTCTGTGTTCAGGGGGAAGCCTGCTTCTCCCTCTCCCTTTGCCCTACCCCACCCCACCCCTGCTCATGCTCTCTCTTGCTAAAATAAGATTTATTTACTTATTTGATAAAGAGAGAGTGAGCATATGCACTTGGCAGAAGTCGGGGGAGCAGAGGGGAGAGGAAGAGGAAAAGGGAGAGAAAGAATCTCAAGCAGACTTCTTGCTGAGCATGGAGCACAACTTGGGGCCTGATTCCATGACCCTGAGATCGTGACATAAGATACAATCAAGAAACTGACTTTCAACCAACTAGGCCACCTGGGTGCCTCGAATAGCTGATTTTTTAATTTCATTTTAATGATTTTAAATTTAAATAGCCACCTGTAGCTAATAGCTATTGCAGTGGTTAATGGAGCTCTTGAACATGGCTTTTTAGTTATCATGTTCAGCTATATGGTATCATTTCACTACAAAACTACTAATTTGGAAACCATGATTATTTGACTTGGATTGAACTAATCTGTCATTGACTTCTTGAATTATGAAGGAATGAAGACATGGCTGATGAAGAAACGGCTGATAATCAGATTAAGATCAAAAGTTGCATAGAAGCAGAAACTTATTACAAGAACTAATTTATAACCATTAAAACTATAAATTAATAATGAATTTGTTAGAGGATGAATCACTTTTATTATTCATTAATGTGAAGCAGGTCTAAATGAACCCTTACTTGGAAACACTCTGAAGATGGTTAATTTTATATGTCAACTTGGCTGGGTTACGGGATGGCCAGATAGCTGTAAAACATTCTGGGTGAGTCTGTGAGCGTGTTTCTGAAAGAAGTTAGCTTTTGAATTGGACTGAGTAAAGAGATCTGCCTTCACCAATGAAGGTGGGCATCTTCCAAAAAATTGATGGCCCAAGTAGAACAAAAAGATGAGGGCAGTTTGGGTGGCTCAGTGGTTTAGCGCTGCCTTCAGCCCAGGGTTTGATCCTGGAGACCTGGGATCAGGTCCCATATTGGGCTCCCTGCATGGAGCCTGCTTCTCCCTCTGCCTGTGTCTCTGCTTCTGTCTCTCTGTGTGTCTCTCATGAATAAATAAATAAAATCTTTGAAAAAAAAAAAGATGAAGGAAGGGCAAGTTCTCCAAAAAGATGAAGGAAGGGCAAGTTCTCATTCTCTCTTCTTGAACTGTGAGATCCAGCTTCTGCTCTCAGATGTCAGTGCTCCTGGGTTTTGGACATTGCAACTTTGGTGCTTACACCATCAACTCCTTTACTTCTCAGGCCTTCAGACTCAACTGACTTATACCACAAGCTTTTCTGTCTCTTCAGACTGCAGATTATGGGACTGGACCTCCATAACCATGTAAACCAATGCTGTAATAAATCTCCTCTTATATATATCCCATTGATTCTATTTTTCCAGAGAATGCTACCTAACACAACTCTTTAATATTTGAATGTGTAAGCATTTACTCAAACTATATGCTGAAGGTTCTTTTTTAAACTTGCCCTAAAGAAGCCCATTTTTGCCCTAGAAATTAAATGTATACCTTTGACTTAGTAGAATTTAATATTAATATATTTGCCACCTTGAAGATATGTAAGAACATTAAACCATTTAACATCCAAAAAACTTTTATTTTTAAACATGTCACCAGCACTTCATTTAATGTATTTCATATTTTATATTTTTCACATAAATAGTACTGAACTTTTCTCATATGAGTACAAAATAATGATTTTTTAAATATTTTATTCAATTATACTTTATAGTGATTATTATTTATATCCTATAAGTTTCTTTAGTATAGTATATTAGCATATGGTATAGTATAAATATATGTATATCATATCAAATATTTAAAGTTTTTGCTACATTTTTAGGTAAGAAGTTAAAAACTTTCCCAGTTAGTTTTATGTATAGTCTATAGCACTAATGAACTAATATAAGTATAAATACTAATATAAGTATTATATTTCCCATAATAAATACTATAAGTTTAACTATACTTACATAACCATAAAAACAACTATAAATATAAAGATAAGCACTAATAGTTTATTTTTCCAAATTCTTACATTGGGTATTATTTTTAACACCTGATATATAATATCATTAATAAAAATGATGAATTGATTTGCACATAATGAAAGGGACTTAATATAATAGCCTTTCCAGATATATTGAGCATGGGCCATGGAGCCAGACCGCATAGTCCAATTCCCACCTCTCCCACATAGTAGAAATACCTTTGAACAAGTCATTAAACTAGTCTGTGCTTCAGTTTCCTCACTGGGAAAGTAAAAAATAATGTTTGTCTCTTCATAGGGTCATTGTAAGAGTTATGTAAAAAGATTCATGAGACTTTCAAGGAATATTACACGGTAAACTAAATACATTTGGGACCCTGTGTCATTTACTTAGAAGAGAAGATATTTTAGGAAGAGGAACTTGCCAATGTTTATGTATTATTATAGCATCTGTTTTCACAGAAAACTAAACCAGAGTTTACATACTGGAAGATTTTTACTCCATGCATTTAAATTTGTAGATAAAACCTTCAAATATTTTAATTTCCTTAAAGAATGTTAATTTACTTGTCTTTTTCCTCTTGGTACAGGACTGGAAAATCCATAACCTTTTGTAATTTTTGTACTTTGTTTTGAAGGATATATTTTGGACATAGAGTTATCGCAAAAGATGTCCCTCATGTTGAAAACAAATGTCTTTTTCTCTGAAAGACATGTGCATGAAATTTAAAAATATGAGCTTACTCTATATGCCTATAAGGCCAGAGGACAGATATATTAAAAATGGAAAAAACTTTTGAGAAAACTTTTATGTAATGAATACTGCCCTAGAAAAGATGTAATATTTGTGAAAGGCATTGATCCAAAAGCATGATCAGAAATTTTCAAGTAGAGCATTGAATTACATCTCTAAATGCCACCAAGTACTCAATAAACAGATTTCCCTGGCAATGCAAATCAAATTGGAAAACTGAATATCTCAGTAATGCTGCCAATTTCTCAGGCCTCAAAGATTTAGATCTTTGAATTCATGCTTAAGTTAATAGTATATTATATGAAATGTTCCATGAGTCTAGTTTAAGACTACCTTTAAAGGTATGCACTTGTGATTCCATTCCCCAGTTGACTCCTCAACTCTATGCTTTTAGGAGATTTGAAGGAAATAATGGGCTCCAAACCCGAGAGCTAAATAGAGAAGTGTGGGCATAAACAAGTGTACTTTTGAACCCCTATTTCTCTCTGTATACACTTTTTTAAAAGATTTATTTATTTATTTATTTATTTATTTATTTATTTATTTAGGGGCGGGGGCAGAGAGAAAGAGAGAGAAACCCAAGCTGATTTCTCCCTGAAACCATGACCTGAGCTGAAACCAAGACCTGTACACTCAACTGACTGCACCATCCAGGTGCCCCTCTTTGTATTAGCTTTGAGATCATTAGCTTACAGAAGTATGACAGCTCAAATACAGTAGACATTTATTTCCCACTAGTGTTAAGTCCAAAATGGGAATTCTTTTTTGACAGATGGTCTCCTGTGAGCAGAAACTCAGAGACCTAGGCTTCTTTCAGTTTTGGCTCCCTTAGTTTCAACATGTTTCCAATATGTTCATGCTAGTCTACAGCCAATCAAAACAGGAGAGAATAAATAGCATCTGGTGGAAAGGCCTGGGAAAGAGACGGACACACTTCCACTCATATTCCACTGGCTGAAACTCAGTCATGTGCAAAGGAAGCTGGGAAATACAGCCCAAGCTATCCCAGGGACCACAGGCAACAGTGCAACACCCTTCTGGATAATCTACAGCCTGCAAGGTATATAGTTTCCTCTCCTCAGTCACTAGTGCTTTCCCAGCTACCTCTATCACCCTTCAGTTGCTGGAGGAAAGTAATCTCATTAATTAATTCACAGTTACATATCAGCCCAGGGTGTGCATTTTAAAAACAGAAGTCTAGGGAGCGATTATTCACTCTTTAAAAGACACATGGAGGAGTTTTGTTTTGTTTTTGTTTTTGTTTTGTTTTTGTTTTTGTTTTTGTTTCTATTTGTTGTTTTGTGGGTGGTTTGGTAAAACAGGATCAAAAAATACTTTAAGCATGAGCTCTTTAGTCCACAAATAAGGCAAATTCTAAGAAGCAGTCAATTTTCTGGAAAGCAGAGGGGGAGGGAAAGATACAAATTAAGGAATGGATGTTATATATTCAATTCTGGTTTTTTCCTCATTTATTTAGTTATTCATAATGTAAAGTAGTGGCAGATTGATGTCTCTACTGGTATGCATCGTGACATAAAAGATGCATCGTGACAATTCAACAACAGAAACCATCTGTTTTAATTCCTGTCCTGAGTTAGCATGCATAAAAGATCTAATAGAAATCTCAAATGCAATTTTCCAGAACTGAAAAGTTGACTTTCCTCCACAAACTTGCTTCACACACATCCTTTCCCTTCTCTGCTGATGCAATTCTATCCAAACAAACACTTCCGCAGGACTAAAACTTTAGAGTCATTTTTGACTTCTCTCCTTCTCTCACACATTTTTATCTAAGCTTCAAGAAAGTACTGTTGACTCTATATTCAAAATGCTCAGAATATAAATGCTTCTCCTCATCTTCACTGTTTGATATTCAAGCCCCCATCCTCTGTTCCCTGGGTTACTGAAAGAGACCACTAACTGACTTCACTGCTTCTACTTTTACCTAACATCACCACCATGACCACCTCCATGCTCTTCTACATGCATACACACACACACACACAGACTCTACTCTCAACTCATTGAGTAGGAGGAAGAGGAAAAAGTAGAAGCAATGAAATTAAGAGGTTATTGCAGAAATGAGGGTTGGAGATAATAAATTCTCTGACTACTCTCCCTCTCAGTCTGCTTCAAACATAATTACCTCATTGCTGGTTTTGTACAAACTAGATATTCTCTTACCTTTCTCCCCAACATTGCCTTCTAAACAGGACTTATCCTGAGTGTCCTATTAAATATTCCAATGTGTTACTCATCCTCCTACCCAGAATTTCCAAGTCTTCTTAAACCAATTTCCTTTTTCTTTTTTTAAAAATTGAGGTATAATTGATATATAACATTATATTAGTTTCTAGTTTGCAATGTTATAATTTGATATTTGTATATATTACAAAATATGTAAGATAAGGTATATACAATATATAAATAATATAATAAAATGTGTTAAATAAAAATATAAAACTAAAACTACAATAAGTCTTGTTAACATCCATTATCTACATAGTAACCAAAAACACTTTTTTGATGGTAAGTACTTTTAAGATCTAGTTTCTTCGTAGCGGTGAAATATGCAATACAATATTAAATATAGTCACCATGATGTACATTATATCCCCATGACTTATTTATTTTATTTTTATTTTTTAAAATCTTATATTTATTAATGAGAGACACAGAGAGAGAGACAAAGAGAGAGGCAGAGACACAGGCAGAGGGAGAAGCAGGCTCCATGCAGGGAGCCCGACATGAGACTCAATTCTGGGTCCCCAGGATCAGGCCCTGGGCTGAAGGCAGTGCCAAACCGCTGAGCCACCTGGGCTGCCCGACTTATTTATTTTATAATTGGAAATTTGTACCTTATGACAAGCACCCATATCCATTTCACCCACCACTCAAACCCGGCCTCTTGCGACCACAAATCTATTCTCTGTATCTATGAGCTCATTTCTTTTCTTTTCTTTTCTTTTTAAATAAATTTATTTTTTATTGGTGTTCAATTTACCAACATACAGAATAACACCCAGTGCTCATCCCATCAAGTGCCCTCTCAGTGCCTGTCACACATTCTCCCCCACCCCCCGCCCTCCTCCCTTTCCACCACCCCTAGTTCGTTTCCCAGAGTTAGGAGTCTTTAGGTTCTGTCTCCCTTTCTGATATTTCCACACATTTCATCTCCCTTCCCTTCTATTCCCTTTCACTATTATTTATATTCCCCAAATGAATGAGAACATATAATGTTTGTCCTTTTCCGACTGACTTACTTCACTCAGCATAATACCCTCCAGTTCCATCCACGTTGAAGCAAATGGTGGGTATTTGTCGTTTCTAATAGCTGAGTAATATTCCATGTATACATAGACCATATCTTTTTTATCCACTCATCTTTTGATGGACACCGAGGCTCCTTCCACCGCTTGGCTATTGTGGCCATTGCTGCTAGAAACATCGGGGTGCAGGTGTCCCAGCATTTCATTGCATCTGAATCTTTGGGGTAAATCCCCAACAGTGCAATTGCTGGGTCGTAGGGCAGGTCTATTTTTAACTCTTTGAGGAGCCCTTTCCCTTTCTTTTTCTTTTTTCTTTTTTTTTCATTTTTTTCTATTTTCTTTTTCTCTTTTCATTACTTCTTTCTCTCCTCTTTTTTTCTCCTTTTCCCAATACAACTTGTTTTTGGCCACTCTGCACTGAGCAAAATGACTAGAAGGAAAACCTCACCTCAAAAGAAAGAATCAGAAACAGTCCTCTCTGCCACAGAGTTACAAAATCTGGATTACAATTTAATGTCAGAAAGCCAATTCAGAAGCACTATTATACAGCTACTGGTGGCTCTAGAAAAAAGCATAAAGGACTCAAGAGACTTCATGACTGCAGAATTTAGATCCAATCAGGCAGAAATTAAAAATCAATTGAATGAGATGCAATCCAAACTAGAAGTCCTAACGACGAGGGTTAACAAAGTGGAAGAACGAGTGGGTGACATAGAAGACAAGTTGATGGCAAAGAGGGAAACTGAGGAAAAAAGAGACAAACAATTAAAAGATCATGAGGATAGATTAAGGGAAATAAGTGACACCCTGAGGAAGAAAAACCTACGTTTAATTGGGGTTCCCGAGGGTGCCGAAAGGGACAGAGGGCCAGACTATGTATTTGAACAAATCCTAGCTGAAAACTTTCCTAATCTGGGAAGGGAAACAGGCATTCAGATCCAAGAAATAGAGAGATTACCCCCACTAAAATCAATAAAAAACCATTCAACACCTCGACATTTAATAGTGAAGCTTGCAAATTCCAAAGATAAAGAGAAGATCCTTAAAGCAGCAAGAGACAAGAAAACCCTGACTTTTATGGGGAGGAATATTAGGGTAACAGCAGACCTCTCCACAGAGACCTGGCAGGCCAGAAAGGGGCCCCTCCCCCTTGGATGCCTTTAGAAGAACATGCAACCAAGAATACTTTATCCAGCAAGGCTCTCATTCAAAATGGAAGGAGAGATAAAGAGCTTCCAAGACAGGCAGGAACTGAAAGAATATGTGACCTCCAAACCAGCTCTGCAAGAAATTTTAAGGGGGACTCTTAAAATTCCCCTTTAAGAAGAAGTCCAGTGGAACAATCCACAAAAACAAGGACTGAAGAGATATCATGATGACACTAAACTCATATCTTTCAAAAGTAACTCTGAACGTGAACGGCTTAATGACCCCATCAAAAGGCGCAGGGTTTCAGACTGGATAAAAAAGCAGGACCCATCTATTTGCTGTCTGCAAGAGACTCATTTTAGACAGAAGGACACCTACAGCCTGGAAATAAAAGGTTGGAGAACAATTTACCATTCAAATGGTCCTCAAAAGAAAGCAGGGGTAGCCATCCTTATATCAGATAAACTAAAATTTACCCCGAAGACTGTAGTGAGAGATGAAGAGGGACACTATATCATACTTAAAGGATCTATCTAACAAGAGGACTTAACAATCCTCAATATATATGCCCCGAATGTGGGAGCTGCCAAATATATCAATCAATTAATAACCAAAGTTAAGGGATACTTAGATAATAATACACTTATACTTGGTGACTTCAATCTAGCTCTCTCTACCCTCGATAGGTCTTCTTTTTTTTTTTTTTTTTCGATAGGTCTTCTAAACACACCTCCAAAGAAAGGAGAGCTTTAAATGATACACTGGACCAGATGGATTTCACACTTATCTACAGAACTTTACATCCAAACTCAACTGAATACACATTCTTCTCAAGTGCACATGGAACTTTCTCCAGAATAGATCACATACTGGGTCACAAACCGGGTCTGAACCGATACCAAAAGATTGGGATCATCCCCTGCATATTCTCAGACCATAATGCCTTGAAATTAGCACTAAATCACAACAAGAAGTTTGGAAGAACCTCAAACACGTGGAGGTAAGGACCATCCTGCTAAAAGATGAAAGGGTCAACCAGGAAATTAAGGAAGAATTAAAAAGATTAATGGAAACTAATGAGAATGAAGAAACAACCGTTCACAATCTTTGGGATACAGCAAAAGCAGTCCTGAGGGGGAAATACATTGCAATACAAGCATCCACTCAAAAACTGGAAAGAACTCAAATACAAAAGCTAACCTTACACATAAAGGAGCTAGAGAAAAAACAGCAAATAGATCCTACACCCAGCAGAAGAAGAGAGTTAATTAAGATTTGAGCAGAATTCAACAAAATCGAGATCATAAGGACTGTGGAACAGATCAACAGAACCAGGAGTTGGTTCTTTGAAAGAATTAATAAGATAGATAAACCTTTAGCCAGCCTTATTAAAAAGAAGAGAGAGAAGACTCAAATTAATAAAATCATGAATGAGAAAGGAGAGATCACTACCAACACCAAGGAAATACAAACGATTTTAAAAACATATTATGAACAGCTATACGCCAATAAATTAGGCAATCTGGAAGAAATGGACGCATTCCTGGAAAGCCACAAACTACCAAAACTGGAACAGGAAGAAATAGAAAACCTGAACAGGCCAATAACCAGGGAGGAAATTGAAGCAGTCATCAAAAACCTCCCAAGACACAAGAGTCCAGGGCCAGATGGCTTCCCAGGGGAATTCTATCAAACGTTTAAAGAAGAAATCATACCTATTCTACTAAAGCTGTTTGGAAAGATAGAAAGAGATGGAGTACTTCCAAATTCATTCTATGAGGCCAGCATCACCTTAATTCCAAAACCAGACAAAGACCCCACCAAAAAGGAGAATTATAGACCAATATCCCTGATGAACATGGATGCAAAAATTCTCAACAAGATACTAGCCAATAGGATCCCACAGTACATTAAGAAAATTATTCACCATGACCAAGTAGGATTTATCCCTGGGACACAAGGCTGGTTCAACACTTGTAAAACAATCAATGTGATTCATCATATCAACAAGAGAAGAACCATATGATCTTCTCATTAGATGCAGAGAAAGCATTTGACAAAATACAGCATCCATTCCTGATCAAAGCTCTTCAGAGTTTAAAGATAGAGGGAACATTCCTTGATATCTTAAAAGCCATCTATGAAAAGCCCACAGCAAATATCATTCTCAATGGGGAAGCACTGGGAGCCTTTCCCCTCAGATCCGGAATAAGACAGGCATGTCCACTTTCACCACTGCTATTCAACATAGTACTGAAGTCCTAGCCTCAGCAATCAGACAACAAAAAGACATTAAAGGCATTCAAATTGGCAAAGAAGAAGTCAAACTCTCCCTCTTCACTGATGACATGATACTCTACATAGAAGACCCAAAAGTCTCCACCCCACGATTGCTAGAACTCATACAGCAATTTGGCAGCATGTCAGGATCCAAAATCAATGCCCAGAAATCAATGGCATTTCCATACACTAACAATGAGACTGAAGAAAGAGAAATTAAGGAGTCAATCCCATTTACAATTGCTTCCAAAAGCATAAGATACCTAGGAATCAACCTAACCAAAGAGGTAAAGGATCTATACCCTAAAAACTATAGAACACTTCTGAAAGAAATTGAGGAAGACACAAAGAGATGGAAAAATATTCCATGCTCATGGATTGGCAGAATTAATATTGTGAAAATGTCAATGTTACCCAGGGCAATTTACACGTTTAATGCAATCCCTATCAAAATACCATGTACTTTCTTCAGAGAGTTGGAACAAATTATTTTAAGATTTGTGTGGAATCAGAAAAGACCCCGAATAGCCAGGGGAATTTTAAAAAAGAAAACCATATCTAGGGGCATCACAATGCCAGATTTCAGGTTGTACTACAAAGCTGTGATCATCAAGACAGTGTGGTACTGGCACAAAAACAGACACATAGATCAATGGAACAGAATAGAGAATCCAGAGGTGGACCCTCAACTTTATGGACAACTAATATTTGGTAAAGGAGGAAAAACTATCCACAGGAAGAAAGACAGTCTCTTCAATAAATAGTGCTGGGAAAATTGGACATCCACATGCAGAAGAATGAGACTAGACCACTCTCTTGCACCATACACAAAGATAAACTCAAAATGGATGAAAGATCTAAATGTGAGACAAGATTCCATAAAAATCCTAGAGGAGAACACAGGCAACACCCTTTTTGAACTTGGCCATAGTAACTTCTTGCAAGAAGTCCACGAAGGCAAAAGAAACAAAAGCAAAAATGAACTATTGGGACTTCATCAAGATAAGAAGCTTTTGCACAGCAAAGGATACAGTCAACAAAACTAAAAGACAAACTACAGAATGGGAGAAGATATTTGCAAATGACCTATCAGATAAAGGGCTAGTTTCCAAGATCTATAAAGAACTTATTAAACACAACACCAAAGAAACAATCCAATCATGAAATGGGCAAAAGACATGAACAGAAATCTCACAGAGGAAGACGTAGACATGACCAACACGCACATGAGAAAATGCTCTGCATCACTTGCCATCAGGGAAATACAAATCAAAACCACAGTGAGATACCACTTCACACCAGTGAGAATGGGGAAAATTAACAAGGCAGGAGACCACAAATGTTGGAGAGGATGCGAAGAAAAGGGAACCCTCTTACACTGTTGGTGGGAATGTGAACTGGTGCAGCCACTCTGGAAAACTGTGTGGAGGTTCCTCAAAAGTTAAAAATAGACCTGCCCTACGACCCAGCAATTGTACTGTTGGGGATTTACCCCAAAGATGCAGATGCAACGAAACCATGGGACACCTGCGCCCCGATGTTTCTAGCAGCAATGTCCACAATAGCCAAACTGTGGAAGGAGCCTCGGTGTCCATCGAAAAGTTGAATGGATACAGAAAATGTGGTTTATGTATACAATGGAATATTCCTCAGCCATTAGAAATTACAAATACCCACTATTTTCTTTAATGTGGATGGAACTGGGGGGTATTATGCTGAATGAAATAAGTCAATCGGAGAAGGACAAACATTATATGGTCTCATTCATTTGGGGAATATAAATAATAGTGAAAGGGAACAGAAGGGGGGGGAAGAAATGGGTAGGAAATATCAGAAAGGGAGACAGAACATGAGAGACTCCTAACTCTGGAAAACAAACTAGGGGTAGTGGAAGGGGAGGAAGGCGGGGGTGGGGGAGAATGTGTGACGGGCCCTGAGGGGGGCACTTGACGGGATGAGCACTGGGTGTTATTCTGCATGTTGGCAAATTGAACACCAATAAAAAATAAATTTATTATTTAAAAATAATTCTTAGGACATGAATTTCTTAAGGTGTTTTGATGGAACATGACTCTCACAACATACTCTTGACAGATAAATTTATAATATATGGTTTACCATATATTATACCTCCTTCTTTGAGATTTGGAAAGTGTGTCAGTATATTATAGTCTCTGAGATAGTCTACTGTACAATAACCTCTTTAAGTCCAATCCAGCATTTCCTAAATTTACTTAATGTACCTCTTTTTTCATGGAGCAGCTATTAGTATGCCTATGGAGTGTTTGTTCTGATGCTTACATTGGGGAAGCATTGTTCTAGAACAGTGGTTTAAAAATAAAAATTAATAATAATAATAATAATAATAATAATAATATCTAAATGGGTTTTAACCCAGAAATACAAATTGGCTTAGCATATGAAAATCAGTCATTGTAATATAGTATATTAACTAAATAAAAGATAGAAGCCTCATGATCATCAAAGCATTTGACAAAATTCAAAATTCTTTCATGAAAAAAATACTCAACCAATGAGGAGTACAAGGAAATTTCTTCAACCTGATAAATGACATCTATCAAAAAAAAGAAAGAAAGAAAGACTCAGTTTACATTATCAATGGTGAAAAACTGAAAGTTTTCTTCCTGTGATCAGTAATCAGATAAGAATGTTGACTTGCACTATTTCTACAGAACATTAACTAGAGATGCTAACCAGGGCAGTTAGACAAGAAAAATATATAGAAGCATCCAGACAGTAAAGGAAGAAATAAACTATCTCTATTTGCAGGTTACATGATTTTTATGTCAAATACACATATACTATTGAGCTAATAAAATGAATTCAGCACTGTTGCAGGATATAAAAGCAGTATACAAAAATTCATTATATTACTATACACGAAAAATAAATAAACCAGAAATGAACCTAAGAAAACAGTTACATTGATAAAGTATCAAAAAGAATAAAATGCTAAGGAATAAATCTAACAAAAGAAGTGCAATGTAAGCATACTGAAGCGTACAGAACATCATTAAAATTTAAATCAATGAAGACAGGCAGCCCCGGTGGCGCAGCGGTTTGGCGCCGCCTGCAGCCTGGGGTGTGATCCTGGAGACCCGGGATCGAGTCCCACAATGGGCTCCCTGTGTGGAGCCTGCTTCTCCCTCTGCCTGTGTCTCTGCCTCTCTCTCTCTGTGTCTATGACTAAATAAATAAAATCTTTAAAAAAAATAAATAAATCAATGAAGACCTAAATAAATAGAAAGACATGTTGGAATGGAAAGAATCAATGCTATTAAGATGGAAATTCTCCACACATTGATCCACAAATTCAACACAATTCCAATTAAAACTACCAGTTGAATTTTTTTTTTCAGAAATCGACAAGCTGAAACTAAATTCATGTGGAGGCTCATGGGACCCCCAAATAGCAAAAACAATCTTTGAAAAGAACAAAGCTAGAAAATGCACTTCTCTATTTCAATACTACAAAGCTGCAGTAATCAAGATGGTGTGGAACTAGCCAAGGATAGACATATAGATTAAGGAAAAGAATTGAGAATTTTTACAACAAATTAGTGATGGAGCTGAGATTCAAACTCTGATCAGACATGAAAATCTGTTTCTTTACTATCACTTAAGTTTTTTTAGTTGTTGTTCTCTATATTCTCCACAATACCTAACCCAGCACCATGTGCTTTATAAGCAGTCAATGGTAACCAATGAATGAATAAAAATACTGCTGGTGGGGATCCCTGGGTGGCACAGCGGTTAAGTGCCTGCCTTCGCCCTGGGCATGACTGTGGGGACCGGGGATAGGGTCCCAGATCGGGCTCCCTGCATGGAGCCTGCATCTCCCTCTGCCTGTGTCTCTGCCTCTCTCTGTCTCTCTGTGTCTCTCATGAATAAATAAATAAAATCTTTAAAAAAAATACTGCTAGTGATAACAGCTATCCTAGAAGGTAGTTAATGGGATATAAAAAAAGAAGATTGTATTTTTAAGGACAGCCCACCAAAGAAAAAAATTAAAAACTGTAATTGTTGGAGTTCCTGGGTGGCTCAGTTGGTTAAGCACCCAACTCTTGATCTCAGCTCAGATCTTGCTCTTATGGTTATGAGTTCAAGCCCTGTGCTGGAGCCTACTTAAAACAAAACAAAACAAAACACTCCCACAATAACCTGTAATTGTCTATGTTCTGAATAAAAACACAGATGGAGTTTCTACTAACATTCTTCATCCTTCAGAATGGGTTAATAAGAATATGAAGTTAAAAATTATCAGTCTGAAATATAAAACACTATCAAACATAAGACCAAAACTGGACTTAGAGTAATTAGGAGGCATTTACCTCATAGTTCCACTTTTCCTGCCAACTTATTATTTTCAGTGAGATTAAAATATGTTAGCTATATAGGAGGGGAAATTTTACATATATACTATACAGGTGGCATTTCCTGGGAAGTCCCAGGAGCCATTGTGACTTTTAAGATCCTTGGAAATTTTTAGTCTGGAATGGATTCACAAAACAATCCTAAGGATTTTAATGTCATCAGTGACTAATATGCTCCATCTCAAACCTGCTTTCTCGGACACAGAGAATAAAATGCTGTCACAGTCAAGCTCAGAGGTGATAGTGTTGGAGCACTAAGCCTGTTTCTAACAAATTTAGATTTGACTGTTATTTTGTCTTTCTCCTATCCTAGTGAATTTGTCCACAAGAATATGGTATACCCTTTGGAAGCTGAGAACCTATCTACTTACAGTCTGGGATGCACGCCTTACAGCTCGGATTGTAGGATATAATTGTGACAGCTGCTCAACAACACAGGGGAAGGATGTCCAGAGGAGATTGTGGGTGAGTGCTAGGCCAAACTGCTCAACTTCTTATTAATCTCCTTTTATAGACTTGAGAGCTAACCACAAGCAGTTGCATGCTTTGATAAAAGTGGATCATAGAAATGGAAATAAATGCCATATCTGGCACACATTGTAGACTCATTCCTTTGGATAGTTGAATGTAAACAGTTGTCTTTTATGAGGTGGTAATGTCTAACAGGTATTTTTAAAGGGCTTATATTATATCTTATAATATTATATAAATTAAGCTATTTTTAGGTAAAGCAAATAACATCTGAACATTGGTATTTCATTGTCACTAACCCATCAAATCATCTAGAATAACTTACTTCATTTTTAGAACTTAAATTTTCCTGCTTGTGAAAACAATAATAAAAGTCATCTTTCTATTCCTGTGTTAACAGGAAAGCTATTGCACAGATAACATAAAATATCACTTTGGCATGAATTTAGCCCCGAATGAGTGATGTGGGCCTGCGCTAGAAGAGTACAGGACCTTATAGGGTACCTTCTTGGTAGCTAAACTTAAAAGCCTAATTTATCTTCCTACTCTTGTTTACCCTTTGCTCTGATTTTAATATGTAGCTCTTTTAACTCGTTATATTATATATTTATTTTGTAAGATACCTGCCCAGAACTCTTTTGGAAAAAAATGAGGGTATAAATAATCAAATTTAATGAAACTGTATAATCCATTGGATTTTCTTGAGCACACACTGGGTATTTATGGGGGTGATGAAACAAAGGAACAATAAAAAATCCTAATGCATTGCTTAGAACACCAACTTGTTAACCACTTAAAATGCATAAATCATGGGGTGCCTGAGTGGCTTAGTCATTTAAGCATCTGGCTCTTTTTTTTTAATAAATTTATTTTTTATTGATGTTCAATTTGCCAACATACAGAATAACACCCTGTGTTCATCCCATCAAGTGCCCCCCTCAGTGCCTGTCACCCAGTCACCCCCACCTCCCGCCCACCTCCCCTTCCACCACCCCTAGTTCATTTCCCAGAGTTAGGAGTCTCTCATGTTCTGTCTCCCTCCCTGATATTTCCCACTCATTTTTTCTCCTTTCCCCTTTGTTCCCTTTCACTATTTTTTATATTCCCCAAATGAATGAGACCATATAATATTTGTCCTTCTTCGATTGACTTATTTCACTCAGCATAATATCTTCCAGTTCCATCCACGTCGAAGCAAATGGGGGGTATTTGTAATTTCTAATGGCTGAGTAAAATTCCATTGTATACATAAACCACATCTTCTTTATCCATTCATCTTTCGATGCAGAAGAATGAAACTAGACCACTCTCTTTCACCACACACAAAGATAAACTCAAAATGGATGAAAGATCTTAATGTGAGACAAGATTCCATCCAAATCCTAGAGGAGAACACAGACAACACCCTTTTTTACTTGGCCACAGTAACTTCTTGCAAGATACATCCATGAAGGCAAGAGAAAAAAAAGCAAAAATGAACTATTGGGACTTCATCTAGGTAAGAAGCTTTTGAACAGCAAAAGATACAGTCAACAAAACTTAAAGACAACCTACAGAATGGGAGAAGATATTTGCAAATGACGTAGCAGATAAAGGGCTAGTTTCCAAGATCTATAAAGCATCTGGCTCTTGATTTTGGCTCAGGTCATGATCTCACCTCCTCGGCAGGAGCCTGGCCCCCCCCCCCCCCCAGGCTTTGCACTCAGCAGGGAGTCTGCTCAAGATTCTCTTTCTCCTCTGCCCCTCCCCACCCCCACTCACGTGCAGACTCTTTTTCTCTAAAATAAACAAATATTTTTTTAAAAGCATAAATTATATACAGATAAACAAGGCTTGCCCTAATGTTTTGGAGAAATTTTGAAATATAAAAATGCTCTAAGTGGAATTAAATATTTATTAATATACTTTTATACTACATTCTTGGTGCCAGACTCTAGTCTGGTTGTTTTGTATGTATGATGTATGTTCTCTTATTACCACCATCCCCACTTTCCAAATGAGGAAACTAAGGATCAGAGTCGCTAAGCACCTTGCCTAAAGGCACCCTGGTAAAAAGTGGCAGCCAGGATTTGAAGCCAGGCAGGCTAGCTTTGGGTCTATTATACCATTATGTAGCATTAGTTCTTGAGACAGAAAAAAACAGTTGGGTGAATAGCTCTGTGATAACCAATTCTAAAGGCTCAGTAACATCATCTTGGGAAGAAAATGTGGGAGGTTAAAAATATTCTGATGTCTGGGCCCCACTCAAAAATCATCATGTATATTTTCTAAAAGCCCCATAGGTGATTCTCTTCTTGCCCCCCTGCGTTATGAACTACGGAACTAGATGAACCATTAGCTTCACTTCATAAACTAAAGAGCAACAAAGACTCTGAAGAGATATTCTATATTCTGAGCAGGCTCTTCAAAATCTGTGGACTATAGGAATGCAATGAGTGCAGTGTCATAGTGATAAAACAGTTATGAAACTAGTCATGACCCAAAGAAACCAAGCCATATAGAGGCCCTGAGCTTTTACTCCTTTCAACAAAAGACAACGTTTACAGCCAGAGGAAGTTATTGCCTATTTTCAAGAGAATACAGAAATGTCAGTCCAGAGTGAACAAGGGCAGATGAAGCAATACCTCCTTTACAGCCTGTATAAGTTACACTTTCCATTAACAGAAATGGGAAGATGTATCATTGTAAAAAAGCCACTTGCTTAGCTAAAAGTATAGCCACATGCTCCATTTTCAATACATGAAAAATAATGTCCTTTTAACTTATGTTTTATGGTCAAAACAATGCAAAACCCTTTAATAACTTTGATTTGTGATAGAATATCACAGAGATCGAAGATTAATATATACTGTGTGCTCAGAAACAAGACTTTATTTGGAAGAGAGAGAATCAGAGTAAAGGATCAAGAAAGAGATGAAATGAAAGAGGCTTGATAAAGTATGGCCAAGTAATAAAACTAACATTATTTTTCTTGAGAGGTGTGATTCCACCTGGAGACACATGAGGCACTGCCTTTTAATGTCAACCCTCCCAACTTTTTCAATTATTTCCTGGAGTTTCCCAGATGCACAAAGGATTTAACAAATTATAAAGACCACATTAGTGAATTCACTTGACTCCTCATTGTATATTTCATTCACATCAACACTGCTAGATACAGTTGTACTAGGTGCAAGTTCCTGAAAACAAAGGCTGTCCTTTCCTCAGTAATGGCTTAGATGCTTCAGATCCTTTATGGTCTGATGGATATGTAACAAAACAATATATGTCCTCAAAACCTCCTCATGTTTATTCTTGCACTAATATCAGATGGATTTGCTAATGAAGTGACAAAGTCAAGCTGTTTACAATTTGAAACTATAAAATAACTCCTCAAGAATTTGGAGAACTAGCCCTACATAAATTCGAATAAGTAAAAGGGATTGTCATTCTGTATAATCCTCTAAGGACTTTCACTTTCGAAGTATTATACTAAATTGTTTGATGCTAAGGGAGAAATCTATCAAACAATATAGAAAGAGATAACAGCCAAAAAAAGGAATAATAGTAACTGGAATTAAAATAATTTGGACAAGGGATCCCTGGGTGGCGCAGCGGTTTGGCGCCTGCCTTTGGCCCAGGGCGCGATCCTGGAGACCTGGGATCGAATCCCACATCGGGCTCCCGGTGCATGGAGCCTGCTTCTCCCTCTGCCTATGTCTCTGCCTCTCTCTCTCTCTCTCTGTGACTATCATAAATAAATAAAAAAAAAAATTAAAAAAAATATTTTGGACAAGGTGTAGGTTGACATTTTCCCCAGTGCCACACAAGTAGTTTTAAAAAAGTAAGCTAAACAAATTAATATTCTGCATAAGATTGCAGAGCAAGTGGTATTAAAATAAATATTTTCTGGCATTTTTTTTTTTGAGAGAAAGAGGGACTGAGTGTGCACATGTGCACACACAAGTGGGAGGAGGTGGTGCCAAGGAGGAGCAGAGAGAGAATTTCAGGCAGCCTCCATGCTAGTATATTAAACAATTCCTAATTTAAAATAATACTTTAAAAGACACAATAGTATGCATAATTCTTTTGTTCATATGAGGTATTTTTGTAAGTTTAATTCCATGCTTTTATATCTAATATTACAGTTATTTATTAGTATTGTAAAATATTCAACAAATTGGGAATGTTTACAATGATTTATGAGAGCATTTTTCTGCATTTCAACGTTAGAATACTATCTGCAATTTTCTTTTTAACTTGAAATGTTTCTTCACGGTTCAACTTAAGAGCAATATTTGGAACTATTTCCATTCAGGTGAAAATTTAACATATTTGATTAATTAAAAAATATTAATTAATTTGCCTTATATCATCTGGCTTCATGTTTGTTTTTGTGTGATACAGACTGACAATTGTCCTTAAAATACAAATTAAAAATAAAATAATAAAATAAAATAAAATAAAATAAAATTCTGCCATTTGTCTTTTTTTTTTACTTCTTTGCTCTCTCTCTCTTTCTTTCCTTTCTTAGTACATCATGTTTCTTAGCAAATCTTAATTCATCACACACATAATAAAATATCTCCTAATGTATATTTCTATATAATGAATAGACAATTTGCGAAAAAAAATTAACAATTCTTCCTTTAAACTTGTGTTCTGGAGATAGTTATTGAGAAGGGTGATTGAGACAAAAAGAAACAAAAAAGAGACAAAATCTTTGTCAAATTGCATTAAGTGTTACAGGCGAAATAAAGGGATGTAAAGGGATATGAAAGATGGGTGTGGGAGGTATTGTAATTTAAAAGTAAGGATTCTGGGAAAGCATCACTGAAAAAGTGGCATTTGAGGAAATTCCTAAAATACCTATGGAACAAGTACCTAAAGAAAGCATATTTTAAGAAAACTATCAGTAAGAGAGTAGATCTTAAAAGTTCCCATCACATGAAAAAAACTGTATATCCTTTCAACAGTCTTGTGATATAGGCTTTTTCTACTCCCAATTTTATAGAGAAATTGATTAAGTTGGAGAGGCTAAATACGTGCTCAAGCATACATTGTAAGTAAGATCTAGGGTTTGAATCCCTACCTGATGACCTCAGAACACAAGTCCTCCAAACCATTCCCACCATGTGCTGCCATAGACTGCAGTGGGTGGCGGCAGTGGACAGTGTGTGAAGCAATCCCCAGCACACTATGGAAGTAGGATGATTTTCCCCCTCGGGCAGGATAAAGTCCCTTTATATTCTCGTCTTCTGTGCTCTTTTTTAGAGAGCACATATTTCATCATAAGTGTCGCACCTTCAGGAAAAAAGTGTCCCATCATTCTTAGAAGACTGTTGTTTCCTTAAATGTTAGAAGGAATGAGGTCACACATCAGGTCCATGGTGGCTGCTCTTTGTTTAATGTTTGGTAATGCATTTGTCTTAAGGTCAAATGGAATTATTACCAGAACCCTGCTGAAATATGAATGGCAAATGGAAAAGTGGCAAAAAGCAGGGTTGGGTCAGAACTCCAAAAAAGATAATAACACAGAATGAATATGATGTAAAAGAGGCAAAACCTGTAGGCAAAATAAAAGCAGTAATAAAAATGTACTTTACAAGTGTCATAAAAATTTGCTTAAAAAACAGATTTCAGCTATGCAAGGCAAAGGAATGAAATTAAGAAAAAAAAATTTCTTCTTTGCTATAGAGGGAGAAAAACTAGTAACATGACATTAAAAACACAGAGATTAAATGATTTTACTCCTTCATATCTTTTACTTCTTATTTAAAAGTAACACACATATAGTAAAGTATATGCATTAGCCTACATATACACAAATATACATCTCCAGTGCATTTTCATAAAGTGAACACACAGACATAGCTTACCATCACCGGGTCAAGAAATAGTACATTTCCAGGACTCTGGAAATCATCCTTATGCCCCTGCCAGTTGCTTCTTCCTCCCCCCAAAAGTATCTATCCTGACCTCTAACACTATATATCAGTTCTGCTCTGCCTGTTTTTGACCTTGCTATAAACAGAATCATGCAATATGTACTTCCTTGTGTCCGACTTCTTTTGCTGGACATTATGTTTATGAGCTCTTACCTATATTGTAGCAAGTAGCAATTGTTTATTCCTGTCCATTGCTGACGAGTATGTCAGTGAATGAATAAAACACAATTTATTTATCCATTTTATGTTTATAGATACTTGAATTGTTCCCAGTTTTGACGATTATGATGCTTAGGAATGTGCATATTCATAAACATGACTTTCTATTGGCCATGTATCTGTTACATATATATTTAGAAGTGAAATTGCTTACTCATTGGCTGTGCATTTGCTCGGTTTTAATTTTTTTTGCAAAAGGTTGTCTAAAGTTGCTGTATTAATCTTCCCACTAACATTGTGTAAGATTTCCAATTGCTCTAAGCATTTCTTGAGTTTGCGTTGACAATCTTTTTTATCTTAGATTTTTTTAGAGGGTGTGGACTGATATCTTATTGTGGTTTTAATTGTATTTCCCTGGTGACAAAAGAGGTTGAGGACATTTTCATGTTACTGGCAATTTGGATATGCTTTTGTGTGAAGTGCCCTTTTAAGTCTCTTGCAACATTTTCTAATGTGCTTTCTATTTTTTTCTTATGATTTATTGGAAGGTTTTTTGGTACATATTCTGAGTCCTCTGTTGGCTTATATATTGCAAATATCTTCTATTTGTGGCTTACCTTTTTACTCCCTTAATATATTCTTAACAACAAAAATAGTTAAAATAGTATGGTTTATCGATATGTCCTCTTATGGTTAGTGTTTTCTGTATCCTGCTTAAGAAGATTTGCCCCTCTCCAAGTTCATGAAGACATTCTTCTGGGTTATCTGGAAATTTTATTATTTTATCTTTCACATTTAGATCTCAACATCACTTCAAATTGATTTCCATGTATAGTAGGAGTTTCCTTTGTCTTTTTTTAAAAGATTTTATTTACTTATTTGAGAGAGAAAGACACACACACACACACACACACACACACAGAGGCAAAGATAGCAAGAGAACGTAATCAGGGAGGCAAGGGAGAAGCAGGCTCCTGGCTGAGCAGGGAGCCCCATGTGGGACTCTCTTGATTCCAGGACTCTGGGATCATGACTTGAGCTGAAGGCAGACACTTAACTGACTGAGCCATTCAGGGCCCCCTTCTTTGTCTTTTTGGGAAAAAAAATCAATTATAGTTGATTAACTAGGACAAGAGATAGAAGATAGGAAGTGGCACTAAAATAAGAACATCTGCTTGCTTGTAAATCAGTATTAAAATATAATATATGTTTGGATTACTTGGGTTTGAAGATAAGATCCTTATTTGCAAAACAGATAGGAAGCTATCACTATGGAGTCAACAGCTTTCTTCTGAAAGGATAAGAAAAAGAAATAAAGTGACATTTTTGGACACTAGAGAATACAAACCCCCCAGTGATTTATTGTGGTGAAGGAGGAGGCAACTTCCTTTTCAGAATAGTTCAGTAGCTTTGGCAGGGGCTTTGGAGTCCAAAAGAACTGGGCTTACCTCTCAGCTCTACCCCATGTCAGTTGTTACTGCTGCAGTTACTTAATTCACTGTTTGTTTTCATCTGCACAATTAAAATCATACCCATCTCATGGGCGTAAAGGGAGGAGGCATACCACGAACGTTTTGTTCACCTTTGTGTCTCTAGCACTGAGAACAGCTTATGTCATATGGTAGGAACTTAATACTGCCTTTCCATCTGCCTTACACTATCATTATTAGTCATTTACACTATTAGATGGAACACTTTACACATTATTAGTCATTACACATTATTAGGCTTCTGTAAGGAGGAGAAAGCAAGAGATCTTCAGGTGACTTGGAAAACCAGACTATCTGCTTTCACAATTTTGTCAAAGCAAAATTATATGAGACAGCTTAATGTTGACACCCAAGAAGAATGTAGAACATTATCATTTTGAAATGTCCTTGAGGGGCCAGAAATAGAGTAACTAGTATGCATTTGTAAGCCCAAATAGTGCTAGAAAGACATATTTAATTTCCTGATATGTGGCAAAACAATATAGATAAGGGGAAAACTGCATATTTAATCTCTTTAATCATCAGTAAGGCCTTTCATTTTGTCTCACCAAACATTCCTGGGAAAATACTAGATTCTTGCTCCTCAGAGCATGGTCCTTGACCCTGTACCAGCAACAATATCACCTAGGAACTATTAGAAACAAACAAGACCTTCACCAGACCTAGAGTCAGAACCTCCATTTTAGCAAAATCTCCAGGGGATACTTATGCCCTTTAATTTTAAGAAGCACTGGAACAGATAGGTAAAGTACCTACTTATCTGATAACCCAAATATATATATACATATATATAGACATAGGCGGAGGGAGGAGAAGCAAGCTCCATGCAGGGAGACCAATGCGGGACTCAATCCCAGGAGTTTGGGATCATGCCCTGAGCTGAAAGCAAACGCTCAACCACTGAGCCACCCAGGCATCCCTGATCATTCTGACTGCATGTCCTGGGAACTTGGCCCTGCCTGCTCTCAGCCAGGGTGATTTATCTTTCCATTTATCCTGGGCTTTGTCTCCTTTCTCCACCATCTCAAATAAAAATTGTAACAATTAGATCCTACTTTTACTTTTGATTTCTATCTTAACTCAAAGAGGACCCCAGATAAACCTAAGGAAGAAGGAAAAGAAGGAGACAAAGTGTTTAAAGGAAATTGCAGCTGACATAACTGTCTTGATCTCTCACTCTGCCACTAATCCAGCCAAAAATCATGTTCCTTCTCAACTTCTGACTTAAAAGCCTAAACTCTCTATCTATACTTCCTATATCCTTCCTTTGAAGAGAAAACTAGCATGAATGGATTGGGCTGCAGAGTCTCTAAAAAAGTTTTTTGTTTTTTGGGTTTTTTTGTCAGTTGGTTTGTGGAAATAAACTCTGGTGAATTAAATAAATGGAATGGGTTGCCCCAATCACAGTTGTGGTCTGTTGGCCTAATGGTTTGGGAATCATATATAATGATGGCTAAGTTCATTCGTTAAATGGGTATCTCCAACACTTACCATATATAATCAACTATCTTTGTTATAAAATGATTGTAAAATTATCATAAGAGTAACAATCATTAATAGGTATCGTTTGATTAATATATACCAGGCACTGTGCTAGGTGTCGTAGATATATTCCCACATTTATATTCTTTAATAATATAATTAGATGCATTACGGAGCCCTTTTATCAGTATTATTGAGTCCAAATATTAAGAGAAAGTAAAAGTCACTAAACACAAAATATTCACTAAGAGACCACTTATAGAATGAATTGCACTCAAGCAAACATCACTTCTATTTAATGCCAGCATCTCAGTACAAGAGACAAAGATTTTGCCCCTCAATTTCTTGTTATTTTAGTCAAACATCCAGAAACACAGTGAAAATCAACAACAAATCATAATTGTAGATTTTGGAAGAGATGTGGTTTTCATGAAATTGATAAAAAAAAAAAATGCTGGAACACTGTTCAAATCACAGCCAAAGACATAAACAAATGAAGACTTGGCAGGATTTAGAGTAGCTAGCAACTGAAAAAAAAATCAGCAAACTGTTGGCAGGTTATGTTTTTCAAAAAAAAAAAAAAGAAAGAATCAAATATCAAAAAATTATGATCCTGCTTTAAGAGCTGAGTCTGGGGCAGCCTGGGTAGCTCTAGCAGTTTAGCACCGCTTTAAACCCAGGGCCTGATCCTGGAGTCCCGGGATCAAGTCCCGCATCAGGCTCCCTGCATGGAGCCTGCTTCTCCCTTTGCCTGTGTCTCTGCCTCTCTCTCGTTCTCTCTGTGTCTCTCGTGAATAAATAAATAAATAATAAATAAATAAATAAATAAATAAATAAATAAATGCTGAGTCTGAAGTGCAGATTGTCTATCATATAATTTTACCAGGCAAAATTATGCCAACAATTAATACCTGCTTCATTCTGTATTATGCTAAAAAATAGCATATCTTTGCAATGTTAAACTATGAATTAAAATGAATTCATTATAAGATAGGTTAGCTTGAATTTTTAAAGATGAATTTTCAAACTTCTTATAATTTGCTATAAAATGTATGGTATTTGAAGTATACTCATTTTAAGTGAGTTTTTCTTCCAGTATCGATTCTTCTCAGGTAAGCAGGCTCTCCTATTTTATTATTACCCATTTTCTATATAGGAAAACTATGGCTTTACATGGCTCCGTAGCTTGACCAATAACACAGCCAGGCATCTAGCAACATCCAGTCTCTGTCCTAAAGGGCATTGCTACTAAAATTAGGATTCTAAAATCATTTTCATAAGAAGAATTTGGCCAGTGAAGTCAAAAAAATGGAAGCGAGAAACTTTAAACTCTTGACTTTTAAAGTTGTTGAAAGTGATATGATGATCTGATATAGAATAGGACCTACTAGTTTAGAATTCAACAAGAATTAATTATTTGAGGATCAAGATGCTTCTTCTTCCTTAGAGAAAATGGATGCAACTGGCAATGAAAGAAAAACAATTCTAAAAAAATGGATGGATCATTTAGTTCAAAGCAAATTTGAATGATTTGAAAACATCTGGAACCAAAAAACCATGTCATCCAAGCTCCATGCTACACACTCGTTCAAGTTTATGCACTGTGAGTATGTGATAAATCACACATTTGAATTGAAACAAATGCTGTAGTAACTATGGGAACTCCCCATATACCTTCCATTTACAGACATTCCTATAAGTCCCAGACTTTGCAGGTGTACATCTAACTAGAGCAGTGGCAAATTTCCTCATTATATAAACTTCATAATAAATGGGATATGTTCTGAGCTTCAACTTCTTTTTTTTTTAAACATTTTATTTATTTATTCATGAGAGACACAGACAGAGAGAGAGGCAGAGACAGAGGCAGAGGGAGAAGCAGGCTCCACGCAGGGAGCCAGATGTGGGACTCCATCCTGGGTCTCCAGGATCACGTCCCAGGCCGAAGGCGGCGCTAAACCACTGAGCCACCGGGGCTACCCTCAACTTCTTTTAATTCCAGTTGCTGGAATTAAACACAAATGGCTATGTCAATTCCTGTTCTTTAATCTGCCAAAGTTTTAGTTTGATAAGCATTATATTCTTGGGGGCAAAGAGAAAGGACCATTTTTTATGGCCCATCTTCAGAGTTCCTAGTGGCATAAATTAAATGTAATTTTGTTAGAGGCATAAGCAATAAAAACAAGAAATTTTACTAGTGAGAAAGATATACTTTAACATAGGAAGTTAGCTGCTTGCCAATATTAATCTTAAGAATCAATGAAAAATATTAACATTCTTTTTAGGAAAAGTCAGTGTAACAAAGAAATTGAAAGCAGAATAAAGTACTTTATATTTAAAATGCATTAGTAGGTAAAAATGAGACAGGACCACCATCACTGATGAGATATATTTAAGGTAAGTAACTTTCAAACATTTATCAGGTCAAATGATTCTTCTACATAATTTGCTTTCCTTCCTTTTAAAAATCACTGTATATTAACAGACAAATATGGTTGCTTATTACTTTTGACTTTAGCTCAAAATAAAATAATTGTGCTTCACTGGTAATTATTGGTGAATTATATGGTGATTATATGTTTAGTTGTGCCTATTTGTGAGGGTGAAGTAATACTATTTAAGCTAAATGTTCAGCTATGCACTCACATGAGAGTGAAATTAAAATATCTGATATCTGGTTGTATGGAATGGGTAGATTAGGTTATACACAGCTATATAAATACACGGTAGTTTAAGGAAAAGTCAGACAAGTCTTTGAGGAGATAATGGCTTAGTGGTAAAAGTAATGAAAATCACAGGCACCTCCACCAAGGATCCAAGGTGAATAATTTGTGAATGAATGAAAAAATCATTTAGTCAATGACTAAGCTAAAGCCTCCAAACAAAATTGAGAAATACTTAAAGTGCATGAATACAAGATCATAGGATGAATATTTTTAGAAGCATTGGAAAAATAGAGCAATAACCCCATGAGAATATATTTGGGACATGTCAACAGAAGTCTCTCAAAAGTCCTAACACTGCAGAAAATGGCTGCAGCATCTCACTATATCTTATCAGCTTGGGAATCCATCTGGGCAAATCACTGTCACCATTTTTTGGATAAATTAGAATAATCCTCTGTTCAACTAGAGACTGGAGGGCTGGCCACAATCACAGTCACCTCATTTGTAACACTCAACCAAAGGAATGTGTGTGTAAAGGTACGAACAGCCACTATAACAAATGTCACTCCACACTCCACATGTTCAAACAAATTACTCAACTTCTAAAACCCACTGCCTATGCTGAATACCCCCATGTTGTGCAGCAGAAAGGAATTTACAGTCTGTTATAAAAAGTTTCAAACAATAGTAAGTTGAATGGGTTAAATGCAGACAAAAACAAAGTAATTGCTAGTAATCAGAAAAGAATAGTTAAGAAAAAAATAAGACAGAAAGCCTCAAGAGTCACAAGGGAGACAAATTAAATGTATTATCTTTTTCCTTAGTCCTTAACAGTCATATAATGCTTACATGTAGACTAGATAGGAACTAGAAAGTATTTTTCCCTCAAAATCAACAGGAGTCAAATCTTAATTAATAGCATTTGAGGGTATTATATTGCCAGAAAACAAGAATGGGAAACAGAAGAATGTTGGAAGTATCTTAGGAATAATAAGAAATAATTTAAAATTTGCTGAGTCCTATGAAACATTTTAGATAAGTAGGAAGAATAGTTCCATCTTCTGAGAGTCTTACCTCCAATTTGTTTCAGAGTAATATAAAATGAAATATTTACATATTGTTTCTAAATAGAATGGAAATCTTTATAGCCCTTCTATGGGAGGATGATATCAGACCCTATATAACTACAATGCAATGCCACTTCATACCCACCAAGAAGACTATAATCAAAAAGACAAACAATGGAAGTGTTGGCAAGGATGTAAAGAAATTGGAACCTTTATAGCTCATGGGAATGTGAAATACTGCAGTCACTTTGGAAGACAATTTGGCAGTTCCTCAAAGAACATAGAATTATATGACCCAGTAATTCCATCTCTAACATTTACTTAAGAGAATTGAAAACATATGTCCACCCACACAAAAATTTGTGCATGAACATTCATAAAAGCATCATTCATAATAGCCCCAAAGCAGAAAACCCAAGTATCCACTAATTAAAGAATGGATAAACAAAATATGGTATATCTATACAATGGAACATTATTCAGTCATAAAGAGTAATAAAATATGCTACAACATGGATGAACCTTAAAAACATGATGCTGCATGAAAGAAGCCAGGCATAAAAGGCCAGATATTACATAATTCCATTTATATTAAATATACAGATTAGGCAAATATAAAAAATAGAGGTAGAAAGCAGATTAATTGGCCTGGAGAGAGGGTGGAGATGGAGAATACCTGCTAATGGGAGTCAGAATTTCTTTTGGGGATAATGAAAATGTTCTAAAATTGGAAATGTTCTGGAATTGGAGAGTGGTGATGATTATATAACTTTGTAAATATATTTTAAAAGCACTGAATTATATACTTTAAAAGGGTGAATTTTATGGTATATGTGTTATATTTCACTATTAAAAAAATAAATGTATAAGTGAGTAACTCATATTAGGAAAATAGTTATGCTTTAGAAAAAAGTTTTGTCTCATAATCTAAACTTCCACAGTTTATTTTAGAAAATATTTGTTAGACTTTAAATGTCAGTTACAGGAGGGAGGAGCAAGATGGCGGAAGAGTAGGGTCTCCAAATCACCTGTCTCCACCAAACTACCTAGAAAACCTTCAAATTATCCTGAAAATCTATGAATTCGGCCTGAGATTTAAAGAGAGACCAGCTGGAATGCTACAGTGAGAAGAGTTCGCGCATCTATCAAGGTAGAAGACGGGGAAAAAGAAAGACACAAAAGGCCTCCAAGGGGGAGGGGCCGCGAGGAGCCGGGCTGAGGCCGGGGCGAGTGTCCCCAGGACAGGAGAGCCCCGTCCCGGAGACGCAGGAGCTGCGCCGACCTTCCCGGGCAGAAAGAGGCTCCAGGGAGGTGGAGCAGGACCCGGGAGGGCGAGGATGCCCTCGGGCTCCCCGGGACAGTAACAGCAACTGCGCGCCCAGGAGATGCGCCGAGCTCCCCAAGGGCTGCAGCGCGCACGGCGGGACCCGGAGCAGCTGAAGGGGCTCGGGCGGCGGCTCCGCGGAGGGGGCTGCGCGGCCCGGGAGCGCGAATCCAACAGCGCAGGCTCCGGAGCACAGGGCGCCGGGACACAGCCCAGGATCCGGCCTCCCCCGGGACAGGCAGAGGCCGGGAGGGCCCAGGACAGCGAGGACGCTCCTGCCCCAGCTGAGCAGATCAGCGGCCCCGCCCCGGAGCCTCCAGGCCCTGCAGACGGAGTTGCTGCCGGAGCTGAATCCAGGTTTCCAGAGCTGCCCCGCCACTGGGGCTGTTCCTCCTGCGGCCTCAGGGGGTAAACAACCCCCACTGAGCCCTGCACCAGGCAGGGGCACAGCAGCTCCCCCAACTGCTAACACCTGAGAATCAGCACAACAGGCCCCTCCCCCAGAACACCAGCTAGACGGACAACTTCCAGGAGAAGCCAAGGGACTTAAAGAACACAGAATCAGAAGATACTCCCCGGTGGTTCTTTTTTTGTTTGTTTGTTTTTGTTTTTGTTTTTGTTTTTGTTTTGTTTTGCTTTTTGATTTGTTTCCTTCCCCCACCCCCTTTTTTTTCTCCTTTCTTTTTCTTTCTTTTTCTTCTTTTTTTTTTTCGTTTTTTTTTTCTTTTTCTTCCCCTTTTTTTTCTTTCTCTTTTCTTTCCTTCTTTCTCTCCTCTCTTTTTCTCTTTTTCCCAATACAACTTGCTTTTGGCCACTCTGCACTGAGCAAAATGACTAGAAGGAAAACCTCACCTCAAAAGAAAGAATCAGAAACAGTCCTCTCTCCCACAGAGTTACAAAATCTGGATTACAATTCAATGTCAGAAAGCCAATTCAGAAGCACTATTATACAGCTACTGGTGGCTCTAGAAAAAAGTATAAAGGACTCAAGAGACTTCATGACTGCAGAATTTAGAGCTAATCAGGCAGAAATTAAAAATCAATTGAATGAGATGCAATCCAAACTAGAAGTCCTAACGACGAGGGTTAATGAGGTGGAAGAACGAGTGAGTGACCTAGAAGACAAGTTGATAGCAAAGAGGGAAACTGAGGAAAAAAGAGACAAACAATTAAAAGACCATGAAGATAGATTAAGGGAAATAAACGACAGCCTGAGGAAGAAAAACCTACGTTTAATTGGGGTTCCCGAGGGCGCCGAAAGGGACAGAGGGCCAGAATATGTATTTGAACAAATTCTAGCTGAAAACTTTCCTAATCTGGGAAGGGAAACAGGCATTCAGATCCAGGAAATAGAGAGATCCCCCCCTAAAATCAATAAAAACCGTTCAACACCTCGACATTTAATTGTGAAGCTTGCAAATTCCAAAGATAAAGAGAAGATCCTTAAAACAGCAAGAGACAAGAAATCCCTGACTTTTATGGGGAGGAGTATTAGGGTAACAGCAGACCTCTCCACAGAGACCTGGCAGGCCAGAAAGGGCTGGCAGGATATATTCAGGGTCCTAAATGAGAAGAACATGCAACCAAGAATACTTTATCCAGCAAGGCTCTCATTCAAAATGGAAGGAGAGATAAAGAGCTTCCAAGACAGGCAGCAACTAAAAGAATATGTGACCTCCAAACCAGCTCTGCAAGAAATTTTAAGGGGGCCTCTTAAAATTCCCCTTTAAGAAGAAGTTCAGTGGAACAGTCCACAAAAACAAAGACTGAATAGATATCATGATGACACTAAACTCATATCTCTCAATAGTAACTCTGAATGTGAACGGGCTTAATGACCCCATCAAAAGGCGCAGGGTTTCAGACTGGATAAAAAAGCAGGACCCATCTATTTGCTGTCTACAAGAGACTCATTTTAGACAGAAGGACACCTACAGCCTGAAAATAAAAGGTTGGAGAACCATTTACCATTCGAATGGTCCTCAAAAGAAAGCAGGGGTAGCCATCCTTATATCAGATAAACTAAAATTTACCCCAAAGACTGTAGTGAGAGATGAAGAGGGACACTATATCATACTTAAAGGATCTATTCAACAAGAGGACTTAACAATCCTCAATATATATGCTCCAAATGTGGGAGCTGCCAAATATATAAATCAATTATTAACCAAAGTGAAGAAATACTTAGATAATAATACACTTATACTTGGTGACTTCAATCTAGCTCTTTCTATACTCGATAGGTCTTCTAAGCAAAACATCTCCAAAGAAACGAGAGCTTTAAATGATACACTGGACCAGATGGATTTCACAGATATCTACAGAACTTTACATCCAAACTCAACTGAATACACATTCTTCTCAAGCGCACATGGAACTTTCTCCAGAATAGACCACATATTGGGTCACAAATCGGGTCTGAACCGATACCAAAAGATTGGGATTGTCCCCTGCATATTCTCGGACCATAATGCCTTGAAATTAGAACTAAATCACAACAAGAAGTTTGGAAGGACCTCAAACACATGGAGGTTAAGGACCATCCTGCTAAAAGATAAAAGGGTCAACCAGGAAATTAAGGAAGAATTAAAAAGATTCATGGAAACTAATGAGAATGAAGATACAACCGTTCAAAATCTTTGGGATGCAGCAAAAGCAGTCCTAAGGGGGAAATACATCGCAATACAAGCATCCATTCAAAAACTGGAAAGAACTCAAATACAAAAGCTAACCTTACACATAAAGGAGCTAGAGAAAAAACAGCAAATAGATCCTACACCCAAGAGAAGAAGGGAGTTAATAAAGATTCGAGCAGAACTCAACGAAATCGAGACCAGAAGAACTGTGGAACAGATCAACAGAACCAGGAGTTGGTTCTTTGAAAGAATTAATAAGATAGATAAACCATTAGCCAGCCTTATTAAAAAGAAGAGAGAGAAGACTCAAATTAATAAAATCATGAATGAGAAAGGAGAGATCACTACCAACACCAAGGAAATACAAACGATTTTAAAAACATATTATGAACAGCTATACGCCAATAAATTAGGCAATCTAGAAGAAATGGACGCATTCCTGGAAAGCCACAAACTACCAAAACTGGAACAGGAAGAAATAGAAAACCTGAACAGGCCAATAACCAGGGAGGAAACTGAAGCAGTCATCAAAAACCTCCCAAGACACAAGAGTCCAGGGCCAGATGGCTTCCCAGGAGAATTTTATCAAACGTTTAAAGAAGAAATCATACCTATTCTCCTAAAGCTGTTTGGAAAGATAGAAAGAGATGGAGTACTTCCAAATTCGTTCTATGAAGCCAGCATCACCTTAATTCCAAAGCCAGACAAAGACCCCGCCAAAAAGGAGAATTATAGACCAATATCCCTGATGAACATGGATGCAAAAATTCTCAACAAGATACTGGCCAATAGGATCCAACAGTACATTAAGAAAATTATTCACCATGACCAAGTAGGATTTATCCCTGGGACACAAGGCTGGTTCAACACCCGTAAAACAATCAATGTGATTCATCATATCAGCAAGAGAAAAACCAAGAACCATATGATCCTCTCATTGGATGCAGAGAAAGCATTTGACAAAATACAGCATCCATTCCTGATCAAAACTCTTCAGAGTGTAGGGATAGAGGGAACATTCCTCGACATCTTAAAAGCCATCTATGAAAAGCCCACAGCAAATATCATTCTCAATGGGGAAGCACTGGGAGCCTTTCCCCTAAGATCAGGAACAAGACAGGGATGTCCACTCTCACCACTGCTGTTCAACATAGTACTGGAAGTCCTAGCCTCAGCAATCAGACAACAAAAAGACATTAAAGGCATTCAAATTGGCAAAGAAGAAGTCAAACTCTCCCTCTTCGCCGATGACATGATACTCTACATAGAAAACCCAAAAGTCTCCACCCCAAGATTGCTAGAACTCATACAGCAATTCGGTAGCGTGGCAGGATACAAAATCAATGCCCAGAAGTCAGTGGCATTTCTATACACTAACAATGAGACTGAAGAAAGAGAAATTAAGGAGTCAATCCCATTTACAATTGCACCCAAAAGCATAAGATACCTAGGAATAAACCTAACCAAAGATGTAAAGGATCTATACCCTCAAAACTATAGAACACTTCTGAAAGAAATTGAGGAAGACACAAAGAGATGGAAAAATATTCCATGCTCATGGATTGGCAGAATTAATATTGTGAAAATGTCAATGTTACCCAGGGCAATATACACGTTTAATGCAATCCCTATCAAAATACCATGGACTTTCTTCAGAGAGTTAGAACAAATTATTTTAAGATTTGTGTGGAATCAGAAAAGACCCCGAATAGCCAGGGGAATTTTAAAAAAGAAAACCATATCTGGGGGCATCACAATGCCAGATTTCAGGTTGTACTACAAAGCTGTGGTCATCAAGACAGTGTGGTACTGGCACAAAAACAGACACATAGATCAGTGGAACAGAATAGAGAATCCAGAAGTGGACCCTGAACTTTATGGGCAACTAATATTCGATAAAGGAGGAAAGACTATCCATTGGAAGAAAGACAGTCTCTTCAATAAATGGTGCTGGGAAAATTGGACATCCACATGCAGAAGAATGAAACTAGACCACTCTCTTTCACCATACACAAAGATAAACTCAAAATGGATGAAAGATCTAAATGTGAGACAAGATTCCATCAAAATCCTAGAGAAGAACACAGGCAACACCCTTTTTGAACTCGGCCATAGTAACTTCTTGCAAGATACATCCACGAAGGCAAAAGAAACAAAAGCAAAAATGAACTATTGGGACTTCATCAAGATAAGAAGCTTTTGCACAGCAAAGGATACAGTCAACAAAACTCAAAGACAACCTACAGAATGGGAGAAGATATTTGCAAATGACATATCAGACAAAGGGCTAGTTTCCAAGATCTATAAAGAACTTATTAAACTCAACACCAAAGAAACAAACAATCCAATCATGAAATGGGCAAAAGACATGAACAGAAATCTCACAGAGGAAGACATAGACATGGCCAACATGCATATGAGAAAATGCTCTTCATCACTTGCCATCAGGGAAATACAAATCAAAACCACAATGAGATACCACCTCACACCAGTGAGAATGGGGAAAATTAACAAGGCAGGAAACAACAAATGTTGGAGAGGATGCGGAGAAAAGGGAACCCTCTTACACTGTTGGTGGGAATGTGAACTGGTGCAGCCACTCTGGAAAACTGTGTGGAGGTTCCTCAAACAGTTAAAAATATACCTGCCCTACGACCCAGCAATTGCACTGTTGGGGATTTACCCCAAAGAGACAAATGCAATGAAACGCCGGGACACCTGCACCCCGATGTTTCTAGCAGCAATGGCCACGATAGCCAAACTGTGGAAGGAGCCTCGGTGTCCAACGAAAGATGAATGGATAAAGAAGATGTGGTTTATGTATACAATGGAATATTACTCAGCTATTAGAAATGACAAATACCCACCGTTTGCTTCAACGTGGATGGAACTGGAGGGTATTATGCTGAGTGAAGTAAGTCAGTCGGAGAAGGACAAACATTATATGTTCTCATTCATTTGGGGAATATAAATAATAGTGAAAGGGAAAATAAGGGAAGGGAGAAGAAATGTGTGGGAAATATCAGAAAGGGAGACAGAACGTAAAGACTGCTAACTCTGGGAAACGAACTAGGGGTGGTAGAAGGGGAGGAGGGCGGGGGGTGGGAGTGAATGGGTGACGGGCACTGGGTGTTATTCTGTATGTTAGTAAATTGAACACCAATAAAAAAAAATAATAAAAAAAAAATATTTGTTATATGATAGTGCATACCAGATGTTCCCTGTTCTTTACAAAAGATGAAGTAAAAATTTAAAAACTGAAATTTTAGGGTTATTAATACATAGTTTCTGCCTGCATAGATTTCCCTGTATGTTAAAGGGAAGACATAGAGACAAATAATTAGAATATATGAAATACATGGAAAAAAACAAAGATATCTAAGGGAACCTGGTGACTCAGTCAGTTAAGTGCCTACCTTCGGCTCGTGATCCCAGGATCCTAGGATCGAGTCCCATATCCCTGCTTCTCCTTCTGCCTTTGCCTCCCTCTATCGTGAATAAATAAAATCTTTTTAAAAATAACAAAAAAAGATATCTATATAAGGTATAATAACAGAGAGGAGAGAAGGCCTAATTATGAGTAGTGTCAGGGCTTGAGGGGCTTCAAAGACAGTATAAGTTGATCTGTCAGCTGTTTCTTTCTTTCTTTCTTCTTTCTTTCTTTCTTTCTTTCTTTCTTTCTTTCTTTCTTTCTTTCTTTCTTCTTTCTTCTCTCTTTGAGAGAGAGAGAGCAGGTGAGCAGAGGGAGGACTAAAAGGAGAGGGAGAGGAAGAGGGAAAGAATCCCAAGCAGACTCCACACTGAGCACAAGCCCCAGGTGGGGCTCGAGGTAGGGCTCAAGGTGGAGCTTCATCTCAGGACGCTGAGATCATGACCTGAGGAGAAACTAAGTCTGATGCTCAACCAACTGCGTGACCCAGGTGCCCCAAGTTGATCTGAGTCTTTTTTTTTTTAAAGATTTTATTTATTTATTCATGAGAGACATAGAAAGAGAGAGGCAGAGACATAGGCAGAGGGAGAAGCAGGCTCCCCTACGAAGGAGCCCAATGCAGGGCTTGATCCCAGGATCATGCCCTGAGCTGAAGGCAGGCATCCAGTTGATCTGAGTCTTGATGGAAGATGTGCATTCACCAGATACACAGGCTGTGGAAATGTATAAAGAGACAAAAGGTCAGAAAAAGCATGTCCACTTCTTAGATGTACAAGTCATTCTGTTGGGCCAGAAATGTCAAGTCTTTACAGAAGAGCTGATGAGGTTCAAATGTTTTGTTCTAAGAAGGAACAATACTGTGAACTTCTTTGTAGGAGATGGAGAACTGGCAAAGGTGTTATCTTAGAGCAGTGAAATATTCAGATTTCAATTTAGGCAGCAAAATGGGGCAAGAAATGAAGGAATATAAGAATGGAAGCACAGAGATCCTTAGAGAAAAAATGCTTACGGCATGTTAAGTGATGAAGCAGTATTAGTAGGAATAGAGACAAGGGGACCAGTCACAGAGATATTTAGAAAGGGCACTGTGAGCTAAAAGAAGAGAAAGAATTGAGAATGACTCAAGTCTGACTTAGGCAGGAAGGGCACCAGCGTTTGTTTGTGTTTGCTTTTCTTTTCTTTCTTTCTTTCTTTTTTTTTAAGATTTTATTTATTTATTCATGAGACAGAAAGAGAGAGAGAGAGAGAGAGAGGCAGAGACACAGGCAGAGGGAGAAGCAGGCTCCATGCAGGGAGTCTGACATGGGACTCAATCCTCGGTCTCCAGGATCAGGCCCTGGGCTGAAAGCGGCGCTAAACCACTGAGCCACGGGCTGCCCTGTGTTTGCTTTTCTAACACAATTGCATTTAAATTGTATCGTTAAATTTGAAGCATTTGCTCCAGGTATAGAAATCTAGGGTGTAGAATTTTGAGTTTGCAGCTTTGGGGAGAAAATATTCACAGGTACTGGGAACATGAATCTGGGGGCTCCTTAGCACATATCTGAAGTATTGGGAATTGCTAAAATTGAACAAGAAGAACTGATAGAAAAAAAAAAAAAGAGAGAGGGATCCCTGGGTGGCGCAGCGGTTTGGCGCCTGCCTTTGGCCCAGGGCGCGATCCTGGAGACCCGGGATCGAATCCCACGTCGGGCTCCCGGTGCATGGAGCCTGCTTCTCCTTCTGCCTGTGTCTCTGCCTCTCTCTCTCTCTGTGTGTGTGACTATCATAAATAAATAAAAATTAAAAAAAAATATAAAAAAAAAGAGAGAGAGAAAACAAGGACCAGAAACCATTAGAAGCCTAGATTATGCATAAGCCAGCATAGAGCGTGGCATATATTGCTCAATAAGTATTTGTCAGATAAATGGACAAAAGAACATCATGCTTGATCCCAAGGATAAGCAGGAAGAATGCAGGAATAAATGTGAAATCAAGACCGAAGGATCCCATAGAATCTTTTTTCTAGCTGTATATCACAACGAGAAATAAAGTTGGTCTTGTTTCACATTGATAGGCATATAACTTTGGAAGTTTTCAGCTCAGAAATGAGATTGCTGAAGACCTGAAGAAGAGTAAAATGGGGTTGAAGACTGATCCTAGTTGGGAAGAGGAGGCAAATTCAGCAACTAAGAGAGAAGATGGAGTAAAGGAGATCAGACAGTTGTCTTGGAAACACAGAGAAGAAAATGGAAAAGGGATCATCACTTGTGCCAAATGCTGCTGAAAAGTCAAGTTGGATGAGGACTGAGAATTCTATAGTGGATATACCACAGAGGTCATTTGTGACCCTAACACACACTCTTTTCTGGAATAGAAATGGAATAAAGCAGAACTGCAATGGGTTCAAGAGACAGTGCTGTGGAGGAGTGAAAGATGTGGGTTTGGGTGAAAGATATAAGTAGAGAGTGAGGGAATGAAGACAACAGAATCAGAGGTAGAGCTCCACAAAAGAGAGCAGGGAAATGAGCAGAACTATAGTGGGATGGGGAGTCAAGAGAGGGCTTTTTCAAATAAAAGTAAGATGGAAGGTATTACAGCAGGCTTTTATGCTGCAGAAGAAGGGATGATGCAGAAGAGAGAAAGGACCCACAGAGCCTCATAGAAGTTAAGGAGGAACTGTATCTGGGACACAAGTGCAGGGACTGTGCTCCTGCAGGAAGAGCAGAGGATGTGGGTTGAGATGCAGGAACATTGATAGATTAGGCGGAATTTAATTTAATTTAATTTTGCAGATAAGAAAAAAGAGTAATAAATAACTTCCCAAGAACCAGGAAGCCAGCTTGGTTAATTTAATTTCTGTCTAAAAATTAATGTGACATATGTTACATGTTGGCTCGAACAGGATATAACATCATTACTTAAAAATAATAGTGTCATTTTTGTTAAGTAATTTGTCTCAGGAAGTGTAAGAATAAGCTGGTATAAAAGTTTGAATACAGGAGGTCGTTGGTTTTTCTGTATGGAATAATATGAAAGCAATTACACTAGAATCTATGTAAAAGGAAATTTTAACACAACTGGAAGATTTCTAGGATCACTAGGCTAGCTCAACATTAAACAGGAAGCCATCAATAGCAATATTTACTTTAGGAATACATATCCAAATCAAACAGGCTCAAAGGGGTACATTTCCTTGCAAAATAAACAGAAAATGAATGGCCTAATAACTGTCCTCCCAGTAATGGTATACTTGCACAAAACACTTTTGAAGAATTACAATTTATTTTACATAGGAGGCATTCAAAAATCCTTTGTCACTCAATACATGAATGGATGAATAAACCTTGAAGAAACAGTGAGGAGCTTTCTAGATCCTATGAATAGTTTAATTATTCTTGTATTCATGATTTATGTCCCCTTCTAGAACATTACTTGTTTGGGACCTAAAGCAACAACAACAAAACAAAAAAGTTTTATAAGCTCTAAATCAATTAGCTTTTGTGGAAAAGAAAATAGTATAAGGGACACATTTACTGAATAGAGTCAGGTTTTATTTATTTATTTATTTTTAGAGTCAGGCTTTAATTGGATATTGGAAAAAGGCTTGAGTAGGCAAGGTAAGAAAGATTTCCAAAGGCATTAGGAAATATTATTTACTAAATGTAATACTCAATGAAAGTTTGAGATGGTAATCATTATAACTATCCCTGTTTTGCAAATAGATTTTATTTTTAGAGTTAATGATTAGGATTTCTTTACTGTAACTAAAGCAGTTGGGATACTCAACTGTCAGTTCATTTTCCAGTTGGAAGACCACTGCTATATCATCAGTTGAGGAAAATCCTGAGATTACATACAAACTAATTCTGAGCAACAAAACAGGTATCCTGCTACTTATTCAATTTCCTAAAAAACAATAGAATTATTATTATTATTATTTTTTGCAAACTACATAAATACAAAGCAAATGCAAAATACAAAGAAGAAATTTCTCTGAGACTCCAAAAGTCAATCTTCTAGCTTACATAAGAGCTGGGTTTGTTTTATTTTTTTTATACCTCTACTCCAAATAAACGTGCCATAAATGCTAGCTGGGAAGGAAAACAAGCAAACTTAAAAGATAATCTTTCTTTACATGAAAAGGAAATGCTTTTTTAAAAAACAGTTTATAATTTGATTATAGGCCATAAATAATCACTTAACAAATAAAACCATTTAAAATTTTAAAGTAAAAACAAACAAACAAACAAACAAATAAATAAATAAAAATTTAAAGTAAATTTGGGCCTTATTTTATACTCGAGTGTATTTATTCAAGTCACAAGCATACTTTTGAAATTTGAGTGTGACTAAAATGATAATTCATAAGTTGGTAATTATTCTTCCCTTCTCGGTCTTTTTTTTTTAAAGACCTTATTTATTTATTCATGAAAGACACAGAGAGAGAGGCAGAGACACAGGCAGAGGGAGAAGCAGGCTCCATACAGGGAGCCCGACGTGGGACCCGATCCCAGGGCTCCAGGATCACACCCTGGGCTGAAGGCAGCACTAAACCGTTGAGCGACCAGGGCTGCCCCTCCTTCTAGGTCTTTAAACCAAATGGACACATTATTTTAGGTTGTTTGAGGTAGTCTTAATTTGAAACCCAACATTGATAGTTCTGTGATAATTTAAATTCACAATGGCTTTTAGAAATTATGTGTACTACTATCATCTACTCAAGCGTCAAATGTTTTTATGGTAAAAAAAAAATCTGATTCTAGTGATTTTCCTTAAATGTGCCTAAAAAATAATTTATGTCCTTTTTTTAGTTTGTTGGATTTTAAAAATCTGCTCTTTTTATTCAAATCATCTTGTGTGGTGTTAAATTCCTGAGCCCTATGAACATATTTCCTCATTTATAAAATAGAAATAAAATCTACCTCACTGAATTGTGGGAAGATTTAAACGAGATGAGTATGTAAAATCATAATGCCTATAAGAGTTAGGCAAAACCCAGCTCTTATATGTGTGATATAAAGTAGACCCTCCATAAAGGTTAGGCAACTTCTGGAAAACACCTGTTGATGGAATCTCCCAATTAAAGAAGCTGATGTTATAAGATGATGAGGCATATAAATGCAATTTCTTTAATTTTAGGGAATTGCAAGATAATTTATTTGACTTCTTTTAATGAAGAGCAAGAATAAAGAATATAGAAACTGGGGGAAAAAAGAATATAGAAATTGGTGTAGTTTAGTTGAAGATTCCCAAAAGTACATCAGGAGGAAACTAGAAATCTTTTTGCTTTTTAGCTTTCCAACAGAACACAGCATGTATATCCAATGTGATCTGTTCCACAAACCTAGAGAATAAAAATTTATGCATATGTTTTATTTTGATCTGATTAATCCAGTCAGTAAAAACTAAACTTATTAGTGGAGAGCCCAGTATATCCCTTTAAACTCCACCCTCTTCTCCCCAGAGTTTCTTTATACATTAAGTTACTAAATAATGTTTGATTAGGAGGGCAGTATGGTCAAAGGCATGATTTAAACATGAATCTTAAAACTTACCATTCCCCAGATCTATCCTGTGTCTCTTCTATTTACTGCTGGGCCTCCCTGAAACTCAGATATCAGGATAACGTTTATAGTTCTCTGCTTGGGTTCAAGGCTGTCCACCTTTTGAAGGACAAACTGTTAGGCAGGTTAAATAGCTTTAGTTGAGCACCCAGGTTGAGACTGCCATGAACTATAGTAAGTAACATATCTATCTCAAAAATTTTGCTGACTTTATATTTTTGCCTTGGCTTATCCTTGAACAATAATAACAAAAAAAAATACTTAACAAAGTCTAATTAGAATACCTATTCCACTTAAGTATTTTAGACAGTTGGAACTCAGAAAATAGTCAACAATAAAAAAATGAGAAGCAACATTTTCAGTTATCTGATGTATTTATTCATTTGCAACTTGTTTTTTTTTTAATTTTTATTTATTTATGATAGTCACACACACAGAGAGAGAGAGAGAGGCAGAGACACAGGCAGAGGGAGAAGCAGGCTCCATGCACCGGGAGCCCGACGTGGGATTCGATCCTGGGTCTCCAGGATCGCGCCCTGGGCCAAAGGCAGGCGCCAAACCGCTGCACCACCCAGGGATCCCTCATTTGCAACTTTACTGGAAAGTACCCAGAACATTGGGTTGAACTATATGAAATTGCCAATTTTTCCAATTTTTAATCTACAAAATGGTAATTTCATATGATATACCATAATATAAAGTCCGTTAATGGTGACATTACTCATTTCAGCAGCATTCACCTGGAGTTCTATAAAGGACAACTGGTGACCCTCCAAAACATACTCTTCACTCCCTACCACCTATCAGGAGTAATATTTTGATGTGTTGGATATCTTCTGTTTGTCTGTCCAGGCTCATTCTCTACCCTTCTCACCATCACTCTACTCTTCATCACCATCACCATCACGACTCTGTGGTCGTGGAAGGCTGACCTATCTGCACTGGTCTGGCCATATGGCATCCAGTTGGGTTAGAAAAGCAGAAGATCAGAGGACAGGAGGACAATGAGACAATGAGGACAATTCACCCTCTTTCTACTCTACCAATTCCTTCTTGGTTATCTGCATTACTTCCTAAAAGCCACAGCTCTTGTCAGACCCTCTACAAATAGCTCCCTTCAGAGTTCTGGTAACTTCTTCCCTTCCTTTAGTCCTGGAAGAGAATGACTCTCTGCTGTTGCTAGTCCTACGGTTCTACATAATCTCTTATTGTTTATTTCTTTAAACACTTCTCACACTTTCATTATAATTCCTTTACCCAGTTTGAGCTTGCCTTCTGTTTTCTTCAGAAAGCCCAACTGACACAAATAATCATTTAAGCTAGGTTTTCCAAAATTGTAACTCCCACACATGAAACCATTTTTCACTCTCAGCACCCCCAGAACCAAATAGAGGGTGAATGGTATTCCAGGCTGCAGACTCAGCCAGGCCCACGTGGGACTGAAAGAGTCTTCAGATGATTCCAACTCCAGTCTCCATGTCTTCCACCTGAAACCCTGGATATGGCAGATTAGAGATGCTGCTGGACCCTCTCCGAATCCCTGACCCACAGAAACCATAAGATATAAACACCTATTGTTGCTCTAACCTACCACATTTTGAGGTAATTTGTTACACAGCAGTAGATAACTACTACACTTGTCCTCTCTAGTGTTTGTGCTCTTAAGCTTCTAACCTGTTTCTCTTTCTCTCTCCAACATCTCTGATGCCTCTGAGAAGAGGAGGCCCCAGCAACCACTGAGACTGGTCACACAGTACACTACCTGGGCAACTCATTTCTCCTGTTTTCTAAGTCTTTCCTGGCAGGATTTAATAGTGTAACACAGTGGCAAAGAGCACACACTCTATAGCTGAGTGTTGTGGTTTCTAGTGCTTAGTTCTATCATTTACTACCTATGAGCCCTTGGGCCAATTATGTAACTTCAACATATCCTAGATTCTTTGTCTACAAAATGGTGATAATAACCCAGGGCTAATAGGGTTATTAGGAGGTTGAGGTATTATTTGTAAAGATCTTAGAAGAGTGCCTGGAGGGGCACATGGGTCACTCAGTTGGTTAAGCATCTCAGGGTTCCTTGGGGCTCCTGCTCAGCAGGGAGCCTTCTTCTCCCTCTGCCCCTCTCCCTACTCATGCTTTCTCTCTTTCAAATTAATAACATCTTTAAAAATAAATGAAGAGTGCCTGGAATATAGAAAATGTAATATATAAATGTTTGTTAAATAAAATAATGGAATGTGCTAGAGAATGACCCTTTCCCTCACAAAGCAAAAGGATGAGTGAGATTTATCGAATCCAGAAAACCTTAAGGATGGCCTAAAAAACTTGGTCTCTTCTAAAGTATTTCATTAAGAGTGACATACTAATTACTTGAGAGAAGTACTTGCTGTAAGTATATAAACATACCGTTTTGCTAGGCAAATTTTTCTGTGGCTATCTGAAGCATAACTCTGAACCTCCTTCCATAGACTGTAGCTTTCCCCTGCTCTTCAGTATGTCTTGAGACATGTATAATAGGTCTGGCATATGAGCTGAGGGCCCAGTGGGAAACTGATGACACCCTTAAACTGGGTAGTTCAGGAGAGTGTCATTAAGGGACTATTTTTAAGAGGTGGGCAAGATTTAAGAAAGCCAATAACAAAGGCTGGTGCAACAAGTGATCTCAGGGAGTCATTGCCTCCCTTCGGCTAGAAGGCATGAGTAGCGAACGATATGGGGAGGACTGCCTTGAAGAGACTCTGGCAGAGGAACAGGGCCAACCAGCGATGATACAGCTGGGAGGTTACCAGGTGTCTGGTTATTTCCCGCTGTATAACAACGTATCCAAAACTTACTAGTCTAAAACAATAATTATGTATTATGCTCACAATTTTGTGGGTCAGGAATCCTGGCAAGGCATAGCAAAGATAGATTTTTTTTTTTTTTTTTTTTTGCCTCACAATGCCTGGAGCCTCGGCCTTGGCCGGGGTGGTTTGAACAGCTGGAAATGTCTGGAACAGCTCAGTGGGGACCTCGGTTCTATTATTGGCTGGGTTTCTTGATTCTTCACACACTGTATCTGCTGGGGTTGCAATGTCCTCCAAGTTGGTGTCTTTACTCACGTGTCTGCCTGGAAAAGCTGGGCAGTAGCTGGCATCGCTCTCTTTCCATGGGGTCCCTCCCTACAGCCCACTCCAGCAAGGCAATCTCAGGGTAATCAGACTTCTAACACTATATCTTTTTTTTTTTTTTTTTTAAACACTATATCTCAGAGTTCCTAGACTGAATACTCCAAGAGACCTGGGCATATGGGAGCTGTAAGACTTCTTATAATGACCTAGCCTCAAAGTCCCCAAATGTCACATCTCTGCATTCAGTTGTTTAAGCATTCAGTTGTGAAAGGGGGAAGGGAATCAGACTCTACCTTTCAGTTGGAGAAGTAGCAAAAATTTTGCCACCATGTATAGTCCATTGTATCAGGTTAATAAAAATTCTGAACTCAATCTCCTCCTGCCCCATCATTTCCTATTGGTGCTCCCCCCTTAAACAAGGCAACCACTAACCAGAGGGCAAAGGAGCTTGTTAATATAGTCTTTATAGGTCAGCTTCCCAGGAACAGAGTAGGACCTGGAGGGACAAACACTCTCCTAATCCTCATTGCTTATTTTAGGGCTTTCAACTTGTGTGCCAGAGTTATGCAGGGGTATGTTCTTGAGAACATAGGAATGACCATGAGGACACAGAGAATGGGGTAAGCTTTCCATTACCTACATTTGTACCTTCCACTATGGTAACTTCTACAATTGCAGTTTTAATCAGTGTTCACATAGCATTTCACTAGACTAGAATTTCATTCACAGAATATACTCTCCATTCCTGGTACATCAATTTTTCAAAACCTAAAGGGAAAATGGCCTTACCTCTGGTTGAAATTTACTCATTGAAATATTCTTGCAAGTGATTCTTACACTAGGGAAGCTGGCAACATATCAGCCTGTATGTGCTATGATGCAGAGGCTTAGGGTGCAGTGCACTTATATCCCAAGAGTCTAGTAACATTAGACTTGGGCCCGACCTCATCCATCATGAGGTTTGCTTTTTAAAAAAAGTTTTGGGAGGTTATAAGGTAGGGAATGGTAGAGTCTCAGGGGAGCCCTTAAAAATCATATCCTACATCCTCTTTACTTTTTAGTTTATCTTGGACATCAAATAGTTAATAAGGCCTTCAGCAAAGACTTGTAAAGTAGCATTTGCCTTATATACCTCCCGGAATCTTCTGCTAACTGTTGAGTGTCTGTCCAATGATTTTCAAACATTTTGTAGTCTCATTTTAAACTAAGTCTCATCATAGTTTTAGGGATTTTCCAAATTGGAAAAAGTTTGTTTCACCTGAACTAGCCACATACTTCTGATGACAGGTGATATAGGGCACATTCATATCATGACAGGATTTCTGACTCTTCTTGTCCTGAGACAGGTAATTCTGAAGAGTGGTTTTAACTCATTTCTATAACGAGGCAGCTAACCAAAACCTAACAATACATAGAATTGACTGTGAATCAAATAAAGATATCCCCCTTAAACCAAACTAGGTGTTTCCTTAACTCAACTTCCCCTTAGTTGGACCCCAAGATACCTGCAGCCACTCCTCAGTGATTTTACTGAAGTCCACTGAAGAAATATTCGGGTGGAAAGTGTCAGGTGTCTTAGTCATTAGTTGATACATATGACCATGGGGACACATTGCTAGGAACCCACTAAGAGACTCAGAGGGGCCCCAGAAGTGAAGGATGTTAAAGCTTCTATAGCTTTGGGGCAAATCCACCTCTGCCCTTTTTGCAGATGATTTTTCTGTGGGGTGGGGGCTATTGCTATCTGTCTCTGTGCTCATGGGGCCCCCCTTATTCACCTGACAGACTTGTGCCCCCATCCCCCAGCAAGCCCCAATGTTAAATCACAGGGAATAAAGACACACACTTTAGCTCCTCTTCCAGAAGTTTCAAGCTCCTTCTTCAAATTAACCTAACTTCATCCAAAAGACCTTTGTTTGCTTACAGGGGGTCTCAGGGAATGGCAGTCTTTTGTTCCACTTCAACCAGGAAACATTTTCCTATCCTACACTTACAAAAATGGGGAGCAGAACTTCACCTGATTCTTAGCACAACAAAGATCTCATTCAAAGAAACTTTCTGCCTACTTTCCCAGAGGTTGGAGAGGCTTACTTAATTTTTAATTCCTTCTCCTTCAGTGTAAGTATGGTTGGCTTTAAGAGGCACCCTGTTACTCAAGTACAAAATTAACCCCTTTGATGGGACACCTGGATGGCTCAGTGATTGAGCGTCTGCCTTTGGTTCAGGGCATGATCCTCGAGTCCCACATCAGGCTCCCTGCATGGAGCCTGCTTCTCCCTCTGCCTGTGTCTCTGCCTCTCTCTCTCTCTCTCTCTCTCTCTCTCTGTGTGTCTCTTATGAATAAATAAATAAAATCTTTAAAAAATAAATTAAATTAAATCAACCCCTTTGAAATGATACAAAATATAGAGATAAGCTTTTTGAAGTGAGTACGACTTTTTTCTACTTATTTATCAATTATACGCTGTGACAGGTTAGATGATGTGGAGCACACACAACTTACTGTTCTCAATGACCTTATAATCTGGAATTCAATACTTTACTTAGCATTAAGCACCCACTATGTGCCAGATAGTATTGTGGGAGCTGGGGCCCTGTGATGGAAAACACAAACAAACTGGAGCTTATGGAGCTTACAGAGATCAAGAATAAACAAGTAAATAATAAACATAGAGTATCATGTCCAGAATTGATAAGTGTCATGAAGAAAAATGAAGCCATGTTTGCCAGTGGGATGGGTGTGTCCCATTTGCTCACGTGGTCTGAGAAGATCTCTCTGGGATGATATGTAAGTGGAGACACATTAAGTGAAAGGATGAGTTATGTAACTATTTGGAAGAAGATACAGATTTTTCTAAGCAGAGAGGGTAGGTGTGAATGCCTGAATTTGGGAATTAGAAAAACAACACCCAAAACCTTAATAACAATAAAATTTGTAAGTCACAAGAACTAAAATAAGACATCAGAATTACTATCCATTCAGGGTACCAGGGTGGCTCAGTTGGTTGAGCACCTGCCTTTGGCTTGGGTCATGATCTCAGAGTCCTGGGATCAAGCCCCACGTTGAGCTCCCTGCTCAGCGGGGAGCCTGCTTCTCCCTCTCCCCCTGCCACTTCCCCTGCTTGTGCTCTCTCACTCTCTCTCTCTGTCAAATAAATACAAGCTTTTTAAAAAATTACTATCCATTCATCTATTCAATAAATAAGTGCTGAGCCCTACTAGGGTCAAAGGAATGTATCTATGAACATAAGGTCCTAGAGGAGGCACAACTGACACGACCAGGAATAAGACACAGCGTGTGTTCTCCAGACAGTCATGTTCTGATGTGGAAATAAATTTCAAAGAAAGAGGATTATTACAATTAAGGGCAATGAGTGTGCAGATGCTAAAAAATTACATAAAAGGGATACCTAAACAAGCTGTGGGTGGTAGGTGGGAGCTTTCTGGAGCACCTGATCTCTAAATTAAATCCAGAAGAGATAGTAGGAGGAATCCAGAAACAGAGTAAGATAGCAAATTTCAACCACATGCAGAGTCCTGGAAAAGCAAGAGCACTCAACATTAAAGAACTGTGGCACTGATGCCCTTGCAAGGCACCAGGTTCAGTCAGCAAACGGCCTTATAGGTCCTACCAAGATTATTCTATATCCAGAGAACAATGGGGAACCGCTAAAGTGTTTTAGGTGGGAAGTGACTCCATCAGGCTTACCCTTTAGAGAGATCACTCTGCCTGCCACATGAAGAATTCATGGGTTCATAGACTAAAGACAAGGGTGGAGGAAAGGAGATGGATTTAAGAGTCATGATGTCAGGTCAATCTTCAAGACTCCATGACTGGCTGAAAAGAGAGAATTACAAAATGAATTAGTAACACCAGAGAGGGAGAGCTGATTTCAGAGGATAGATTTGCAGTGAGTTTTGGGTAATGTACTAGCTTTTTAGAGAAAGAAGTTTGATGGGAAGGTGAAGCTAGAAGTTCCTCATATAATTATTCTCTCAGTAAGAATTATTGGTAAGAACTCAAAGTGCCTGGTTTAACAATTAAGAGACCAGAGTGCCTAGGTGGCTTAGTCAGTTAAGCAATCTGACTCTTGATTTCAGTTCAGGGCATGATCTCAGGGTAATGGGATCAAGCCCTGCGTAAGGCTCCCCACTCAATGCGGGGGGCGGGGGGGAGGTCTACTTGAGATTCTCTTTCTGCATCTCCCTCTGCCCTCTTCTTGGCTCTCTCTCTTTCTCTCTAAAATAAATAAATAAATAAATCTTAAAAAAAAGAATTATTGAGCTCTATGTACTGGGCACTCTAATTACTACCATATATTTGTTATATCACTTAATAGTCACAACAACTCTAGGTGGGCTGCTTTTATTCCTGTTGAAGGTAGGGAAACTGAGGCACGGAAGTAGTTAAGTAAATTGCCTATGGTCACACAGCTAGCAAATGTAAAAGATAATATAAACTTCCAATCTAGACAACAAAAATCAGCCCCATTACTTTATAATCATTTCTCATTTTACCAAAAAAAAAAAAAAAAATTTATTTCCCACCAGACCATAGGAAGAGTGACTTTTGGCTGTTTAAAATCTACAAAAAAAAAAAAAACAAATTCCCTCTCATCAAAAAATAAACCAACCAAAATTATTGTCACTAGTGAAGAGACACAAAAAGACTAATGCAGATTCTGAAAGCATTCCAAAGAGAAATTTACCAAAATGTTTTCAGCAATGGCAACACAGTTTATAAAAATATATAGCCTTCTAGGGTAACTACTGCAAAGAGAAAATTACTGGCATTGATGAATTCTAGAGTTTTAAAACATTATTGAAATGTTTTTCAGTTTCAGAGCCCTCATATAAAAGAGATTATGCAGGCCTGACTCTCTCATGCTGGAATAGTTTGTGCAATGCTTCTCATTGATGCACTCAGTGATTTCATTGGCAGAGAGGAATGAAAACAAATGAACGAGAAGGAATTGGGGCCTGTTCTATAGAGGTAGTTCCTTCTTTATATTGATTTATTGATTGTGCATCTTGGGACTGCTATTATTGAAAGACAACATTTTCTGTGAGCATAGATGGAGAATTTTATCCTGGGGCTTCTAGATTTGAATGGCTGCATGTCACTCCCTTTCAATATACTGTTTTGGGTTTTTTTGTTTTTGTTTTGTTTAGATTTTACTTATTTATTCATGAGAGACACAGAGAGGGAGGCAGAGACACAGGCAGAGAGAGAAGCCAGCTCCCTGCAAGGAGCCCAATGTGGGACTTGACCCCGGGATCATGTCCTGAGCGGAAAGCAGACCTCAACCACTGAACCACCCAGGCGTCCCCCCTTTCAATGTATTGTTAATTTCCCTGTAAGAAAAGAATGGGAAAATTGAATCACTGTGACTGTATCTGTAAAGAATGAGCTTCTAGTTCAATCTAGATTTCTACATAGCCTCTGTTTGTTAAAAAAAAAAAATGTAGCATTTTCGAGGCATGGATCAAATGTGAGTGAAAATTTTTGCACAATTTATATTATACTTAATTTTAGAATCTTGCTTGAGTTGTATTAAATTGATTTTTTGTAAATTATAAAGCATTGATTTAAAAAGAAAAAGACTTAGTTCAAAGAAGTTTACCTAAAAAGCACTCCTAAAAGATGAAAATTGCCACCATTCATGAGGTTCCTTCTTTTTCTCTGGCTTGATAATTAAATCACACTTCTCCTTACATACTTGGGAGGAGGCAGTCTCCAGAGTGGTGTCTGCAAAGACATGAGATTTTTTACTTGGGAGGAGGCAGTCTCCAGAGTGGTGTCTGCAAAGACATGAGATTTTTTAAATGAGATTGTGCACGTCAACTGAAAATGTTTTAACCTATAACTTATATTTTTTAAAAAAGACGAGTGATTCTCTAGACTACAATTTCAAGATCAATAAATTTCCATTTCTCTAGATTTTCTTTCAAAAACACCCATTTTTGTTCCTTCAACTTTTAAAAAAGTCTATTTTAAACGACCTACTTTTTAAAACTGGTTTGTAGTTAAGTGTGTCACACCTGGATGTAGTCGACTTAAAAGTGTTTCAGTCTTTGCTATTTCTTTCTAAGCTAATTATTTTATTTTTAGTCATCCGACTAGTGCAGGATATTTTCTCTAGAGAAAATAAGAAAGTGGATGAGAACAGCATAGATTTGTTCTGGGTATGAGTGTTTAGGATATATGTTTTCTGTTAACGGTTAATATTATTTGTCAATGAAAACCACATAATTGCTCCATTTAACATCTTCTCCATAAGCAAGTGGGAGGGCAGCGAAGAACCTGAAGAGCCCCTGAGGTCAATCTCTGATACAGAACTTCAAAGCATGGTCAACAGATGGTTGTCCATCCCATTTGTAAAAGTCTCTAGGGAAAACTCCACAGTTGTTTTTTCATCATAAATCCATCTGTATTGCATCCCTCTGTCAGGAAAGTGTCTAGTATCTTTCCAAAATCCTTCCTGTTTTCATGTTAAGTCTATTTCCTCCAAGTGTTACCTTCCCTGATGCAAAAACAAAACAAAACAAAACAAAACAAAAAACCAGCTTCTATGTAATATCTTTTCACAAGGATCAGCCTTTGTCAAACTGAATTCTGGGCCACTACAAGAGATTTGCGTAGAAAACCTTACATTTGATTTGGGAAAGAAAATGCTATGTACTAGTTGGAATAATTGCACTATTACATGGCTTTATTATTCATAAGTTGGCTCAGTCTTTGAAATTGAGAATTAAGATCTAATTTAAATTCATGCATTTAAGATATTAGGCTGATCCTTGCTGTGCAACAGAAAGTGTATACTCCAACACTGCCCCCAGAAAACAATTTCACACATGCCCAGTGCTGCTAAGAGTAAAAGGTGATTTTAAGTGTGATAAGACTTCCAAAGACCAAGAAAAGAAACAACCCTTCCTCAAAGATCAGTTGCACATTTACATACAATATACAAAAGTTCTGCCAAAGCAATCTAAGAAATTTTTTTTTTCAAATTTTCCCCACAAATGTCTACTGAACGCATGCTATATCACAGTCACTATGCTTTATTACACAGTGTTATTCTAGAAGGATTCCTGAGGGGGCCTCCATGGATCCTCCCCTTGGTGTTCACACCCTGTTGCGATTCCCCTCCCTTCATGTGAGGGCAGAACTGTGACTTGCTTCCAACAAACAGAATAAGGCAAAGGTGATGGGATGTGTATAACCATGTATACATGATTGCATGGTTGTGTACAAAGATTTTAGTGCCATCTCGCTAGAGTCTCTCTCCCTTGCTAGTTCTGAGGAAGCAGGCAGTCATGTTGGGATAATGAAGGCAAGGAAATGAAGGGGGCTTCTTGAGGCAGAGGGGGGCTCCCAGCCCACAGCCTGTTAGGGTCTCCAGCCAGAACTCAGCAAGAAAAAGAATCCCTCATTCTACAACCACAAGGAACTGAATTCTGCCAACAGCCTGAGTGTGCTTGGAAGCACATCCTTCTACCATTGACTCTCAGATGAGACTGCAGCCCTGGCTGACATCCAATTGCCCTGAGACCTCCCCTGAGCAGACGACACAGTTTAGTGCCTAGACTCCTTATTCACAAAAACTGGGAGTTAACAAATGTGCATTGTTTGAAGCCACTAAAATTGTGGTAATATTGTTACAAAGTAATAAATAACTAGGTCTTCAGTCTTTCTCTTTCTTGACTTTGAAATCTTGGAAGCATACAGGCCAATTATTTTTACAAAGTGCCTCAATCTGGGTGTGTTTGTATGGAAATCTCTCAATCTGATCCTCAAGATTAGATTTATTTATTTTTTTAAAGATTTATTTTTATTTATTTATGATAGACATAGAGAGATTGAGAGGCAGAGACACAGGCAGAGGGAGAAGCAGGCTCTATGCCAGGAGCCGGACGCAGGACTTGATCCCGGGACTCCAAGATCGTGCCCTGGGCCAAAGGCAGGCGCTAAACCACTGAGCCACCCAGGGATCCCCTCAAGATTAGATTTAGATTCAGGAATAACACAGGAGTGATGTTGTATCCTTCTAAGAATATCCATCCTATTAAAAGATGTATATATTTGGTTTGTCCCAATATAAGTGATATTAAATTGATCACTTGGTTAGAAAGGTATCCATAAAGTGTCTCCATTGTAAAGATACAATTTCCCAGGAAAACTAATAAAAAATCTTGTAAGGAGATACTTCAAGGCTTTGTAAATACCCCGTTCAACATCAAACTTTCACTGACTAGTTTCAGCAACCATTGATTCTCTTACTATATAATTCCTTTTGTATTTATTAGTTAGCATTCTACTATAAGAAACATGCTCTTCTTTCCTATTTACTTACTTATCTAATGATTTATTTATACCAGAGTGAAATTACAGTTTTTTATTTTAGTCAGTTGTTACAATTTATTATATTGTACATTCTATTAGACTTTAGAATTATATATTGTACATTCTATTATTATATTATAGTAATAACATATTTTGATATTTAAATTGCTCCGGATTTGTCCATTGTAATCTCTCTGCAGATATATCCTCTGTCCTTCTGATATGTTGCCATCATTTTAAGCCTTTCTAATTTTCTAGCAAAACAAGATTTTCCAGACATGTTTTATACTTTTTCTGTCCGAGACCTGGAATTTTTTTCTCCAAACACTTCTGATTCTTTTTAAGGTGGAGAATGGTATTTAGAATCCAAAATCTGGGTACTAAGTGTACTCATTGCTACTGACATGTCATGGCTTTTAGTACCACTCAGTGACAGAGCTGAAGTAGATACAGAGATATATTTAACAAAATATGCTTAAGATAAATATACTAAAAACCACAAGATATTACTGAGTAAAATTTTTAGAAACTGGATTAAGTAGATAAATATACTATGTTCATGGATAATAGGACTCATTATTATTAAGATGTGATTATGAAGATGTCTTAGCATCTTGCAAGTCTGCAAATCTATATATTGACTGGAATTGTGGTCACATCTGGGGCTCGAATGCGGACATGTCCAGTCCTGTGCTCACACAGGTTGTTAGCAGAATTCAATTTCTTGTATTTTTAAGACTGAGGGATTCGTTTTCTTGCTGACTGAAGGTCCTTATAGGCTGTCAGCTGGAGGGTACCAACAGCTCTTAGAAACTGCCTGCATTTCTTCATCATATGGGGTTTCTCTACATGACACCCCCCCATATTTAATTTGTAACCTCCAATTCCATTTTGACACTACAATGTATCCTCAAGTTTTCTCCCTTCACAGTGAGAAACCAGGATCTCACTATAAGTGCGAATATATTACTTTTCTCAAGCCTGGGATATACTGGAAGATTGCAGGGAGACAGAATATACTGTGTGGTATTTGAAAACAAAACAAAACAAAACAAAAACAAAAAGCAAGGCAGGAAAGACTTCACAACTCTTATAATTGACACCCCTTTTAACTTGAAAAGAATTTGATCATCATAGGTTTATTTTTTTCTAGTTGTAAGATCAAAATCTTCAACAGTAGAGAAAGGTAAAAGTCAAATCATGCAGAACTTTGTAAGCCATCTTAGAGAGTTTTGGTTTTATTCTAGTACAATGGGAATTGGAGGACTTTCTGTTAAGTCATTGCACATTTGTTTGTTGTAAATAGCATTAACAGCATTTTTAAAGTTATTTCCTGGTAATGTTTATTATTTACTCAGTCTTCAACTCATTCTAAAACAAGATTGGAGATGCTTAGTGCAGTCCCTAGGAGTAAGTTAAAACATTAAACAACCTAGCAAGTAGGGGTAATAAATAAAATGGAGCTGGGAAACAAGAGGTGGGGGTGAGGTCAGTGCAAAATATGCTCACCTTTAAGAACTTTAAAGTTAAGGAGATTTGTTACAAATTTTATCTGAGATTTCTGGAGACTAGAAGGTTTGAAATACCCCAATCCCCAATCCCTCATGATATACTCACTTCAAATAACAGGCCTCCACAACAAACACGCAATCTACCATGTGTACCACACAGAAATCAGACTCCAGAATGGCAGAGTCCCCCGGTGTTTGTTCTTGGAGTACCTTGTTACATAACTTCCTGATTCCTGATCATTTAACCCTTTCAGGTTAAGTGGGAATGGGCAGTTAGAGGTGCTTGTTTATTTAATCAAGGCAGCCAGTTGAAGCAAACAAGTCAAGACAAAATTTCACCCCATCTTTTGTAGGTAAGTACAGTGTTAAATTACAATTGACCCTCTGTTAGGAGAATGCATGGATCTCCACAGGGAAAAATTAAGCACTGAGGACAAAGCCTCTAGTCCATGAGCACTGTAATCACACATCGCGATGAGAACCCGTATTTTAAAATCTGTAGAATTTATCACACATTATTTCACATTTCACTGCTCTGCTTACTGCTTATTGGTTTGTGGTTACTTGCATACAACAGTAAAGTTTCAGAAAAAGTTTAGTTACAGAAAGACAATTATTTAATGCAGGAAGGATAACCCATTGCATTGGAGGATTGGAAGACATCTTTTAAAGTTCTTATATTATAAATTTAATTATGAGTTTCTATGCAGTGAGTAAGGTCTTAAATTCTTGCCAAGATTTCAAAAGGGCTTTGTGAAAGTATGTCGGCTAAATCACGATGGGTATATCACTGCTAATGGTGCCCGTCACACGTTGTGAAACATAGACTCCAGAATTAATTCTGCCCCCAAATTAGGTCATTGCAAAATGCCTCTTAAAACTGCCAATTTTTAATTTGCAGGACAATGAGATGGAGATGAGAAGAAAGCAAAAGGAAGACTCCAATTCCTTCTTGTAAAGCACAGTGGGGATCGGACAAAACAGAATAGGAAGGCCGAGCCCTCTGAAACGGATGCTTTTTTGTGTGTTAATCCCACTTAAATATAGGTGATGAATTAATTTAAACGTGGGCTAACCGGCCTGTTCTGCACTGCATCCGGGTAGTGCCTTGCTCTCAAGTTAACCTGATTGCGCAGAGGTGCCCTTGTTTCCTGACTTCATCCCCAAACCATCACGATTATTTCAGTTTACCTTCTCCTTTTCCCAGAACATCCTGTTTGCAGTCATGCAAAGGGAGTGTTTGGTGCAAAGACGCCTAATTCATAATTAGCATCGTCGTTATCATGGTATCATAGTATCACTACTACATACTAGTAGGGGAATGCCTCTGCTGGAAGTCACCCACCAGGGCCCACAAATCTGTGGCCCACACCCGGGCCGGCTGGGCTCGGAGGCAGGTGGATCCCCGCTCCTTCCAGACCCAAGCCCAGGGCGCTGGACTGTCGTGGTTCACCCAGGGTGGGGGCAAAGTGCCCGGGGTAGCAGCACTTCTTATTTTTGGTGGAAACTGCCCCTCGCTCCTGCTCTCAGGACCTGGGGGTGGGCGCACTCACCGCGACTGTCCCTCTCCTAAGTGGGGCACTGCGCGCGCCCCCCACCCCCGTCACCTCTGCGCGCCCCCCTGCAGTCGGCGCAGCGCACCCCAGCGGCGGCGTGGCCTCCGGCCGCGGTGGCCACTGAGCTTCCGGCGAGCTCGCCAGTTGTCTCCGTCGCCGCCTGGGAATCTGGGGCCCCGAGCGACTGCGAGCCCCGGGCTCCGCGGGACCCGGCGAGGACGCGCGGCCGCTGTGCCTGCCCCACCCGCCACACCTGGGAGCGGGGAGGCCCGGGAGAGGCGGGGCGCGGCCAGCGGCTGGCTCGGGGCGGAGCAGCGCCGGCGACAGCCCCCGGGCCTGGAGCGCAGCGGAGGGGGAGGGTCTCGGGGCCGAGCTCTCTTCTTCGGGGGAGGGACCCCAGCCGGCGTGCACAGCGGCGGGAGCCAGCTGCCGAGTCGCCGCCCGTGGGTCATGGAGCGGGGCAGCCCCGGCGCCGGGGCGGCGCGGCTGCCGCGGGACCAGGACTCCGTGGAAGCGTGGCTGGATGATCACCGGGACTTCACCTTCTCTTACTTTGTTAAGAAAGCCACCAGGTAAGGAGGGGGCCCCGGAGGACGCGCCCGGGCGCGGAGAGTGACCCGGGGGCGCAGCTCGCCCCCTTCCTGAACCTCCTCCCTTCCTTCACCCTTAAATGAGCCCTGTTCCCAGGCTCTTTGCTTTCGGAGGAGGGCTTTGGTCCCGCTGGGGCAGAGAGACCGCGACTCCGTGGCCGGTACAGTCGAGACGCCCAGCGCGGGGTCCATCCAACTTGCTCACAAAGTTCAGATACGACCGTGTACACGCCGGACCCCCTCCCTCGCCCCGCCCCCCGCCCCCACCCCCCGGCTGCCGTGGCGATCCCCGAGGGCAAGATTGTTCACAGACACCCGCCTCGCCTTCAGAGGCCTTCCCCGGGCCCCCCTAGCCTCCGGGGCCCCCTCAATCTTTGCGCCCCCAAACCGCGTTGGAGCCCCTCCCTGCAGCTCCTCCGGGAGCACCATTTCCAGCCCGGTCGCAGCGGCTCCGCTCCGCCCCCGGCCCCCTCGCCCGGCCCTCGCGGGGCGGGGAAGCGGGGGGTGGGGTGAGAGCGCGAGGAGCCCCACGGCAGCACCATGCCGGAGCCCTCCCGGAGTGAGTGCGGTCGCCTCTCGCCCCCCGCAGTCCCTCCCGGGCTCGCGCGCTTCCTTCCACTCTCCGGCTGCGCCCAGGGCTCCGCGGCGCGCTCGGAGGCGCGGGGGAGGGCGGCGGCGGCCGGCGGGGGGCTGGCGGGTCCGGGCCTGGCCGAGCCCGAGGCCGGCTCCTCCCGGTCGGAGCCCAGCGCCGGGGCGGCGGCGGCGGAGGGCGGGGAGGAGGCCCCCGGGGAGCGCCGCGCGCGCGTGGGAAACGCTCGCCGCTGCGCCGGGAGGGATTGGGGCTGGGGCGGCGGCGGGCGGCGGCGGGCGGAGGCGGGGCGCGGCGTCCCCGCAGCCCGAGGAGCGGCCGGGCGGGCTCCGGGGCGCACCGGCTGCAGGCGGCGGCCGTCGGGGGCGACGCGCGCCGGGCGGGGCTGCTGGGGCGGCCCCGGGATCCCCCCGCCGCCGCGCGGGCTCGGCTGTGCCGGGCGCTCCCCGCCAGGGGGCGGCGCAGGGCGGGGCTGCGGCGGGCGGTGGGGTCAGTGAGCCGGCGGGCAAGCGGGCTTCAGGGGCCGCCTCACCTGGGCTGGTCGGCGCCCCCGGCGCCCCCGGCGCGCCCGGAGCCCAGGGCCTGCGGAGGCCGCGGGGGCTGCGCCCCCAACGTTCTGTGCTCGCTATGTTGCCCTTTGGACACCAAAGAAGGTAGTTCCCCGAGCATCCCCCCGCTTCCCACTTCCCTTGGGGGCGCGGGGCTGGGTGCGGGGTGGGGGCGTCGGGGTCACGGCGGGGGTGGGGGGCTTCCCTGGAAGCGGACTGTCTGATAGGCTTCTCCGCCTTTATTGTCTTCCGGTGCAGTAGTACTTTGGGATCTTAGAAGCGGCTCGTTTGTTTTTTCACAAAAGGCTGTTTCTCCTAAGGAGTTGGTGTCGCTGTCATCGCTGTCGGGCTTTGGGGACAGAGCCGTTGACTTAGGGCAAATCTGATCTCCAGGGCTTCGTTACTCCGCCCTCCTTGCAAAGCGTCCTTCCCGCCTTGGCAGTCTTCCTTCAAAAGTCCAGAACCTGGAGCCACCAGAGGATGAACCCCCGGAGAGAGGGTGCTGTGTGCGCGCAGGACGCTGGTGTGCGCGTTCGGGCCGGGGCGCTCGGGCACCGGGACCCGGAATTCTTGCCTGCTGCGGGCCCGCGGGCCCCAGGGCTCACCTGCCACTCCGAGGCCATCTGTCCCCGGTTCCCTTTCCCCCTGGCCCACTTCCCCCTCCCTGCCTCATTGAATGGGGAGTGGGCAGGAGAACTGGGCTGATTTTTTTTTTTTTTTTCACTGTGTCAGGGTGTTCTTTGGAGGTGTTCTGTAGGCAGGTTATTAATAGTTGAAAGAAAAAAGTGACGGGTCTTACATAAATCAGCATAAATGTCCTCTTCTTTTTCCCCCCTCTCTCCCTTTAAAGATAGGCACTTAGGATAGCTTGGTGGTCGGTGTTAAATAGTCGTACACAAGAATGCTTCTCTCAGAGCCTGCCAAAACTTTGCTAGTAACTTTTCATTGGAAAACAAATGGAAAGAGTTAAATTTACTTTGTTTTCCGCATTACTTTTTCTCCCAAGTAGCATAGAATTAAAATTCTAATTTCTCAGAGTTACGCTGCTCAGTGTAAAATTTAGGTCATCTGAAACTATATAAAGACTTTTTTTTTAGCGATGGTTATTATAGTTGTTGACAACAGACTGACTACCTTCTTTGAAACGTATGTGTGTATTATATATCCATCTGTAAGATTTCATGGTGAGTAAAAGTCAGAAAATGAAAGTGTAAAATATTTAAAGAGGAGTACAAGCCATTCATTTTAAGAGTTATAAAGCGCTGAAAGCTGTCAGTTTAAAGATTATAATCTGAGAGCTTGTGTGTAGTCAGGGGTTCTGGTTCGGGCTTATATTTGGTGGCATTAACTGGAGATTTAAGAGAGATTAGACAGTAGTTGATTCTAAAAATTCCAAATTTCTAAACCCAGTGTGATTCATATGGTTGTGGTAAAAACTTATTGCAGACATTTTGACTTTAGAGCTAGGATTTTTTTTTTTTTTTTTTTAAACTAGAGGCTCACATTACTTTGCTTTTTTCCCTTTTGTTACACTCTAAGTGTAAAATGAGTCTGTGATTCAGGACCCCGTGAAACAGATCGTTCTGTAGAAACATTTAACATTTTTAATTTTTTTTTTAACATTTTTAAAATTTAAAATAAATTTGGATTCACTTAGATTGGGCATCTGTGCCTGTAAACAGGCATGTTGATGGAATATTTCTACCTTATTTGATTTAATTGTTGTCATTTGACATTCATGCGTGCTTTTTTATCCTATCCCCAGACTGAATGATCTGTACTCAGAAGTAGTCCCTGAACAGGATGAAGGTTTCTGGCATTCCTAAATTCTCACTTAAATACCTGTGAAAATTGGTTGATATATTACATTGTTTGTTATAACTTATCTTCAAACACAGAGCTAAGCAGCTGGTTAAAGGCTACAAGCTTGGGGCATAGATGCTTTTTAGGAATCGCAGCCTCTTTATGTGAATTTGAGTGTCAATTGAAGAATTCATAACATAATCTATAGGCAGAAAAATTATTTTGAGACTTGTAAACTACAACGTATGGAAAATCCCACCCTCCCTGTTCTACCCGCCTGAAATATTAAGTTAATTAAGGGCTCTAATCTTCATGCATTTGCAAATGAAGGCTTCCGGTGCCAGTGCCACTTTAACAGCTGTTCTTGACATATTAAAATAATGTTACTTTTCATTATTTACTAATCTTTTCTGCCACAGAGGGTGATGTTTTAGATCATTTGGTATTGTAGGAGTATCGTGATTGACTTTTTATTGCTTTGTTTTGTACTAGGCAAAAGCTTGAGAATATTTGGCATTTAATGGAAATAGGAGTTACTAAGTGAGGACAAGTTTTTATGACCGCTTGGATCAAAGTCCAGAAACAGAAGTTTTACACTTCCATGTAGCTTTCAGCGATAGACTTTTTATTTGACACTGCAAAACTGTGCTGAATTAGTTGGCATTCCCGGTCCTGTGTTTGGGATTTTTTTCGCTTCTTTTCTTTTTTTCTCTCTTTGTTTCTCTCATATTTTTTCTCATCTCTAAAAGCTGTAATATTCTTATTTGCAAGACAGTTCTATTAAAATCAGATGATAGATATCAAATAAATATTGCCATCCACTTTTAAAAAATACTGTTTCTGTGATTATATAGGAATATAATTCCAATTTTCAGATAAATGATTTGTTAGGCATATTTTATTAAGTTGTCACTAGTGTTGAAGATAATAAAACTCGGTGGTTATTGACTCAGTCTGACTTCAGTCTTATTTATAATAATTTTATGGTGGTAATTCTGATGCGGTAATGACCTTTTCTTTTTGTAAGGTCCTTTTGTAACAGCGTTCATATAGCCAGCTTTAAGCTGTTCTTTAGTACTCACCTCAAGATGTGCAGTTTTTAGCTATTTGAATATGTTGTGCAACAAAATTTTCTTTTTAGTAATTCCACCTAAATATTTAAAATATCCGAAACTGGTTTTTAAGTTTTAAAGGTAGAGTTTGTACCTTCATCCTTATCTGAATACAGAGAACGTTTCCTAAGGTTTGAAACACAAATTAACTTAGGACTTTGCTTGAACTTCCTAGTGCATTTTAATAATGCTCAAGAAAGATTTCTTCTGTAGTTGAAAAGGCTACACAGAACTGTTTGGTGTTTATTAGTTTATCCCCCAAACATTTTTCAACCTAATAATTTATGAAACCTGTAACTGTTATGTCGAATTACATGTGTTCTTTGTTCTCAGAGCTGATTGTAGGATGACAGCCTCTTCCTAGCGGGAAAGTCTTTCATAAGGACCACAGGGCAATTAAATAAATCACTGAGTTGATTGATCGTGGAGGGTTCAAAACGACTAATTTTGAATTTAGGATGCAGTCTAGTTACTGACTTTGCAGGACTTCCTATGAAATTAGTTTAGCTGGACAGATGCGGATTCAGTTGACCAGTGTTTACAGCTGATTGATGTGGTCGTGGTGATATCTGTTTTATCAGGTTCTGAGTAAAAAGCGCCTGTGAGCTACATACCTAGGAATAAAAATTGAAGGAAGGCTTTCCAATATAGGAGTCATTCATTTGATATTTAGCTCTGTAATCTTATTTGCCGACTTGGTATTCCCACTTAATTTGAATTATTTATTTATTTTTTTACTATGTAAGTGCTTTATTCATTTTCTCTAACTGGTAGAAATTTACGCTTACTGCCAAGCAAATGTTTAAAGCAGGTAAAGCAAACTGAGTATTGAGTTCTTAGGAGTCATTTTGATAAGTATTCTAAAAACCTTTTAAGAAGCTCTTAAGGATATCTATTTATTTCTCTGGTTTGTAGTTTGTACTGAACATGCTTTTTAAAGTGTTATGTGCCATTGGTAGCTTCTGTTTTCCTCAAGACTTTTCCTCTGATTCTGAATTGTAAAGTCAACCTTTTGCAAATTACCTTTTCTGAATAATTTTATTAAATCTAAACTTGGGAGAGAAAAGATCCTCTTCTAGTATCATATCTCTAGTGATAACTATAAAAATTAGCCACCATTATTTCTACTCTCTGTACGTATACTGAGGTATAAGAAAAGATCCTGATCTTTTAATCTGATGAAATAGTTAAAACACACACACACACACACAGAATTTTTGCACTTTAGAGTTAGAGAGGATCATGTAATCCGGTGTTTCTCAGACTTAAGTAGTGTTCCCCTGCTAAAGACAGTCTTATTCATCTCTAGTATATTAGTTAGAAAGTGTTTGGTCATAAGTAACATAAACCCTACTTGGATGCATATAAAATTGACTTACATAATTAAGTGCCTGGAGATTGGTTTGGTTATGAAATTGAGTTGATCAAATATTGTCAAGATTCTGTTTGTCTGTATGTCTGTTTAATCTGTTTGTCCTTCCTTCAGTCCATCCATTCATCTCTTCTTCCTTCTTTCTTTCCTTCATCCATCTACCCTTCCATTTTTTGGCCTTATGCTGTGTTGGCTTTATTCTGTATGTTTTCTTTATAGGCTAGAAGCTTTTTCGGTGCAGCTTTCTGTGGGTCTTAAAATTCTGATACTAGAGAAAAACCTTGTTATTTGTGTCAGTCCTCTCAAAATTACTCTGGCCCTGCTTGGGTCATGTGCCAGCTCTGGACCAATCACTGTGTCCAGAAGAATAGGTTTATCCAAGGGGTGGGTAAGCCACAATGTGAAATGCCTTTGGGGGAGAGGGAATTTCCTAAAAGAAAGCGATGTAGACACACCAAGAAGTTCCAGATACCTACCATCTAGTGCCGGGCTTCCTTTTATTTAATATTAGTTAAATGTGGAATTCTTAAGAGCTGGTATAATGCTGCCATAATTACAGCATTTTTCCAATTGTAATACCAAAATAAATTTATGAGTTAATTATGAACTAAAATGGTACAACTCCAGCCAGATACAAGTTGACAGTATTTATTAAATCACCTTTTTAGAGTGAATATGGCCCTGACTGCCCAGTAAAGGGTCTGGTGAGGTCAGCTCACCTTTGCTACAGTTGCCTTAATGATGATTGACTTCTTCCCCTGGGTCTGCTCAGTCAGGAAGCTTTTATTCCAATAGCACGGCATACCAACTTTTGGGTTTTCCTTGGTTTGAAAGCATATTTGCATATCAAATTGGTCTCTTTTTAAATTTTCTCTTTGTCCTGGAACCACTAAGCTGCAGTGTGGTTGTGAACACAAATATAAACCTGACTGCCAAAATTGCAGGACAGTGCTTGATTCCAAGGTGGTCATCCCAGTATTTTAAAGTATACTTCTTTCTCCTCCTCCTCCTCCTCCTCCTCCTCCTCCTCCTCCTCTTCCTCTTCCTCCTCCCTCTCCTCCTCCTCCTCCTCCTCCTTCTTCTTCTTCTTCTTCTTCTTCTTCTTTTCTTTTAATTATCATCAGTGTGAAAACACAAAATTTAAGACATTTTCATAGAAAAATTACAGATCTCCAAAACACACTTGTTTGGGGTCCCTCCAATTGGAAAGTGCCAGTCCAGCGCAGTCTTTCCCATATCTCAGCTGGAAAACAAATCAGTTTACATATTTACAGCATAGACTTCAGTGACTATGTTTTCTTTCAGAGATAAGTAGGTTTTCCTTTAAGGAATATTTTTCACACGTGATTGTGAGTGCATGGAAATTTACAGAACACGTCTCTTTCAACTCTCAGTCAAATGTGAATGTAAAACCATATGAAGCAGTTCTGCATTTTATTTGTATTGGGACCCAGTTAGCTTCTCAGATGTTTTCATAGCTGGAGAAAACTTGGAAATACTAAATAACTTTAGGCAGAGCGTTCATGTCCTTTCCATGCCAGATCCAAGAGAACTAATCACTAACATCGGAGTAGAGGTTATTTGAGGATATCACTTGGAGGTGCTCCAAATCTCCCCAGCTTCATTTAATAGCCTATTATAGTGTAGTCATCTTTTCTTTATCTAAACCAGTACTCCTCAAAGGGGATGCTGTGGGGGTACCTGGGTGGTCCAGTTGGTTAAGTGTCCAGCTCTTAATTTTGGCTCTGGTCATGACCTCAGGGTTGTGAGATCAAGCCCCACCTTGGACTCCATCCTGGGCATGGACCCTGCTTAAGATTCTCTGTCTCCCTTTATTCCCTCCCCAGCTTCTCTCTCTCTCTCCCTCTCAAAAAGAAAAGGTGACGGATGCTATTGGCATTCGATGTTGGCTTTTTTATGTTGTTGTGAGAGACTGTACAACACATTGCAGGATATTTAACATCCCAAGGCCCCAGACACTAATTGCCAGAGCACCCCCATCATACTGACCCACGTTTCCAAATGCCCCCAAGGGCATACATTAGGTACATCTTGGTTAGAAGCCACTGTTCTGAAATCTTTCATATTGATTTCTACTGATTAATACTGCGTAAGGGCCCCAGATAGGACAAATCTTAGCTTCAAACCCCGGAGCTATCTCTTTCAAAGAGTATGACCTTAGGTGCTTCATTTGCCTTCTCTGTAAAATGGGGATAGCATTTACTTTGTAGGGTTCTTAAGAAATTTAAAGGAAATAACACATTTTCTTCTCTCTCTTAGAGTGAATTTCAGTAGTTTACTCTTATCTTGAGAATCATCAGCACCTTAAATATAATCACAGACTGATAGTTATTCCTTTATTCTGGTAAGTGGGAATTAGAACAAATGAATGGTGATTTTAGATTTTAAGAGTCCTTATTTTTTACATGAATATTAATTAATGATTTGAACAGAACCATTTGTGGATTCTGTGAGGTACTGGAAAAGGAAGTGGAATGAGAGCCCAGACCTCCCAGTGTTGTCCCCAACTTTGGGATTGGCCCAAATTAATAACCCTCAGCTTTAAAGTGAGAGGGGGTAGAGAATCAAAGCAGAGACATTCATTAGTGAGCTTAAAAATCTCAGCTCTAAGCATTCTTCTTTTTTTAAGTTTATTTGAGAGAGAGAGAGAGAGAGTGCATGCAAACAAAAACATACAAGCAGGGGGAACTGCAGAAGGAGGAGGGAGAAGCTGACTCTCCCCTGAGCAGGGAGCCCGATGCCCATGGTTCCTTGCTCTATCTCAGGACCCTGAGTCATGACTTGAGCCAGAGGCAGATGCTTAACCGACTGAGCCAACCAGGTGCCCCAGCTCTAAGCATTCTTGATTCTCACAAGGAGAGCAGAGTATCAGATTCTCAGATTCAATAGTTTCCTTCTTTAACTACTTTCCAAATATATGAGTAGTGGATGCAGGTCAAATCATTCAAACAGGTCAAATCATTCAAACAGTATAGAATCATTCAAACTATAAAATTAGGATCTAAGAGCAGGAAAAATATCTAATGTTATATTTATTTTATGTGAATTATTTTTGTGTTTTTCCTGCAGATCATCTTAGCAGATTTCCGTGTAAGTTTTTAACCATCCTTTCCAGACAGGAAATTAGTATACTTTTTGTAATTTGGTTTTAAAGTGATTAATTCACATGACTTATGGAAAAAAGCACTGGAGAGAAAGAACAAGGAATGATGCTTTAATAGTAATCTTAAAATTTGGGAATATGTTGTGTTTTGTGGATTACTCAGGGCCTGCAACTTTTTACTCTACTTGTCTGAAGCATCCTGCGAATATCCCCAAATATTACTGCTCAAAAACCTGGTGCATAGCCCTCCTGGAGGCCCAAGCTTCAGCATACTTAGAGAATTTCCTCAGTTGAGCCCCTGGGGTAAGAGCTAAAACAGACCAACTTTAGTTTCCAAATCTGTATCAGAGTGTTAAAGTATTATGTTGTCTAGTACTAAAAACCATTCTGCAATTTAGAATTATGATTATTGTGAAATATTGCAATGGTTTTCATTATAGATAGTTATGTATTTTCTCACATTTGTTGTGAGTTTTATCTTTGATATTTTGAAAAATAAGGCCCCCCCAAATCTATAACTTATTTTTGCAAAAAAATTAATTTTTAGGTAGTAATGGAAAAACAAGATATGTTCTTACATTTATTTTTCTCAACTAAATATTCAGCTCTTTATTTTTATATATTATTCAGAAAATTACATCATATATAGTGTAGTTATTAGTCTAGGGAGTCTTAATGATTTTTCAGTTCTAATTTGAGAGAATACAAGCATTGAAAAGACCATTTTTTTCCTCTAAGTGTTTCTGTAGAGATATTAGTGCTTTTAAACCAGGAGCTTAAGCAGCAGCAGTGGCCAACATCTAGTTGTTCTGTACAAGCCTCTTGAATAATTTTTATTTTTACAAGAAATCACTTTTGAAGGTATACTCCATTTAATAATGTTTGATTAACTGAAAAATAATAGCTATCATGTATTAAAGACTGTATTAGGCATAGACTTTGTTCAGTCTCTATGCTGTCATTTTATATGCATTATTTTCTTTAATTTTTAAAAATGATTTATTTATTTATTTTAGAGATTGAGAGAGAGAGTCCAGGAGCATGGGGAGGGAGCAGAGGGAGAGGGAAAGAAAATTCTCCAGCAGACTCCCCCCTGAGCTTGGAGCCTGACTGGAGGCTCCATCCCTGAGCTGAAATCAAGAGTCAGCTGCTTAACAGACAGAGCCACCTGGGTGCCTCTCCTTTTATTTTCTTAAGAATCCTAGGAGGGTTTATGTCATTATCTCCATTCATTATATGGAGATTCCAGTCTTGGAATCTAATGTCCCTAAGGTTCCACTCTTGGAAAGAAGTAGCTCTGGGGTTGAAGCTTAAGTCTGCCCCACCTAGGGTCCTTATCCACCAAGATCTACCTAATTTAGTGTCAGTGTTAAAGGAAGCAAAGCAAAAGCTCATAGATTTAATATCATGTGGACTCTTAACTCAGGAAGAGAGGCAGGTTTCTCCTAGGGCCATTTATGTGCATGCACGTTAATAAATGATGTGCCTAGAGACTTTGCCCAAGTGGGTTTAATTTCCGTATATAATTTTAGAGTATAAAAGGTGGAAACTCTCAAATGACATTTTAAAATAGAATGGCTGAGTATTTAGGTACTAGGCCATCACAATTATATTTTTAGTATTAGAACACAAATACCTGAAGTACAGTATATTTTCAAAGAATTTTTATCCTTTGATAACATTGTTTTAGACAAGAGTACAAAACACATTAAACCAGTTGCTCTACAATTAGGTTTCATCTAATGGTATTTTTAACTTATGAGAGTTACCGTGTTTATATCACAATTTTACTTTGCCTTGTAAATTTTTCTTCTTTTTTCCTTAGTTTCTTAGATGCCAAGAAATATTCTATAAAACCTAGACAAAGCATTTTAATCATTTTCCCTTTCAAGGTATCTGGAATATTAAATACATATTTTAAAGCATTCCTGTCTTTTCCAAGATTCATTTTATAAGATGAGTGAGCACTTCAGCTTTTGTAGAAAGTAAATTTATTGTTACATGAAGTCCTTATGGACCCAGTTATCTGTGTGTGTGTGTGTGTGTGTGTGTTGCTGACCATATTTGAAATCCTATGTAACAGTTTACGTCCCTCTGTCCTGTCAGTAAGTTGTGTATTTCCTACTTAATATTTTTAGTTAGAAGGCATTTGGAGGAAACTGTGAGATGTCTAGATTAGTGGAAAATTTCTAGAACACAAACTATAAATTGTAATTTTCTTTCTGTAATATGTTTCTAATAATCTTGAGTGAAAATGAGGAATTGCAAAAGGTGGAAAAGTTTTGATTCTTAACAGAGTACATGCTTTACAGTTACCTTTCATTTTTTTTTCAGTGAGGATTACTGATCAACTTATAATGGTTTAGGAAGAAGATGAAGATACAAACTTAAACCTATTTAAATATCCATCAAAGGGTACAACTAGATTTGAACCATTAAATTAAGTCATTAAGTTAGTTGACTCTATCATTTTAAGAATGATACACTTTTCAGCTACTTAAACATATAAGTACATAGGGTTCACCCATGTTTATAGTTTTAAAGAAATAAACTGTTACAACTATTGTAAAAAGCAATGATAGATAATTCACCTTCTAAGCCTTGCCCTACCCCCAATTTTTTTGATCTTTTTTATCACGAATGAATGAATTTGGTCATCCCTCTGTGACTAAAGATGCAAAATGTCCAACTAGAAATATCCAGCTCAGCCTTTTCCTGCAGCAGCTGCTAGAAACCTGGTTTCCTGGCTTTTTGAGTGCATGAACTCATTTAATTTGTAGGGCGGGGCAGCCCAAGAGGCTCAGCGGTTTAGCGCCGCCTTTGGCCCAGGGCCTGATCTTGGAGAGGAGGGATCCAGTCCCGCCTCGGGCTCCCCGCATGGGGCCTGCTTCTCCCTCTCTCTCTCTCTGTCTCTCCCACTCCTCTCTCTCTCTCTCTCTCTCTCTCTCTCTCTCTCTCTCGGTCTCTCATAAATAAATACAAGTCTTTTAAAAAGTAGGGCGCGCCACCTACTTTGTAACACCATTTTGAAGGGTGCAGTGCTGGTAGTGTTAAAAAGAACTTCAGTGAAATCAAAATATGTTAAACATTAAACATAAACATAGATTTATGACACTGATTTTTATATCAAATTGCCATCTCTTGCGTAGTTTGGGCTGGAAGAGTCTTCCCTAAAGTAGAATATCAAGGTAATAAACTTCTGATTGGATCCACTATTTGAAAAGATTTGAAATTCAAAATTCAGGTCACGTTTATGACAATTCATGTCAAGTTTTTGACACCTGCCATTTGGCTTTATTTCTTATTATCTACTTAATATCAATCCTTGGGGCTCTTTGCTCAGTGTGGGAAAGGATCCCTTTGGGAGCCGGAGCAGCATATAAGGTATGAACAAGTTTGAAACTACAGATGGTGATCACATTGCGTTACCTGAGAGGAATAACTCCCAACAATGATTTTGGTACCCTTCAGGGTTTCTCTAGTTATTTTAAGACATATTGTAAAAGTTAAAAACAAACACAAAACTAAATTTAATTTACCCATTTTAAAAAGGTGTGTAATACAACTCATTTATGAGGTAAGAAATTCTTTGTGTCATAAAATAAGGAAGGTACAAGTGACTGGAGGATAATGAGGTGCATTTGGGTAAGAAGAGAGGGAATGATTTGAATGGGCTGTTAAACATTAGGATCTTATCATCGACTATAAATTCTTGGCACCAACTTTCACTGCATTCCCCTTGGCCATGGCTTTATTTCAAGTGTCTAGGGCCTGTTAGCTTTCATTAACAGCCTTACAAAGTGAAATCAACTCAAAGACTTCAAGAGGGCCGCCCTGCTTTTGATCCCTCCCAGGTTTGCAGGGCACTTAGCAAGGACATGCTTGTGCCCGAAAGTAGAGTCCCTAAGTTATTAGTGCTTGTGACACAGGGCAAAAATACCTTGCAGAACTTGTGTCTTTTTCCTTCTTTTTGCTCAGATGATTAGGATGCGACTTGTATAGAGTTATGATATGACTTTTATTTTTCTGGAGGAGGGGGAACTTCATAGGATCCTATAAAGAATGGCATCCTACAGTGTCTGCCTTGGCCAAGGACTTGGAGTCGTCAGGATACCTGTAGCCAGCCTATTTCCAGATGCTGTTAGCCCCCTCGGGCTGTGGGATTGTACACCAGGAACACCTCTTTCCCCTCATCCTTTCTCTGATTCTTAGAACCTCATGAGGAAATGAATAGCCACTGTTCCTTACCCCAGCCCTGCATCTCCACTGGAATGAGAGGTGAGGGTACAGGTGATCGCAAAATCTTAAATACATAGAGGAGATTTTGAAATGTCTCTGCAAGCATTTTCTAAGTTAACTCCTATATCAACCCTGCATGGTGAGTGGAGGAGTAGGGAGGTCCTTCTCCCATTTAAAAAAAGAGGAGGTGAAAAAAAAATAAAATAAAAAAAGAGGAGGTGGGGGCGCCTGGGTGGCTCTGGTTGAGCATCTGCCTTTGGCTCAGGTCATGATCCTGGGGTCCTGGGATCGAGTCCCTCATCATACTTATCCCTCTCCCTATGTTTCTACCTCTCTCTCTGTGTCTCTCATGAATAAATAAATAAAATCTTAAAAAAACAAAAGGAGTGGAGGGGCAAAAAGACATTGAGTTGACTGACCTAATGGTCACCTGCTGCCTGTTGATAAAGTAAGCCTTTATGGGCGGGTCTTTGTGGCCTGTTAAGACAGCTGCCCATGTTGACAACTGAAAGACTTAGTTGAGGCTAAATGGCTTAGCCTCACATCTATGTAGTCATATAGCTGGAACTAGAATTACCTTCTGATGGCCTGTTTGGTATTCTTGACTTTATATCCTGCTGAAGATAGCACTTTGGCCCTCGTCAAGAGGTCAGAACAGGTGGTTTAACCCTGTTACATGGAAGAGGAAGTTGAAACTCAGAGGAAGAAAATTGTTTGCTACTGGACATACAACTCATTAGTAGCAAATGCTTAGATGAGATTAGAATTTAGGATTCCCTAAAATTTAGCCTCTTGATGCTTTGTAGTCCCAAGAATTTTTAGTGGTTATTCAGTCTCTCTTTTATGAGTCCATTATAATTTGTTTTTTCCTGTATTAAATATATGGTGTAGTTTTGAGAGTAAAATGAAAGAACTTGGTTTAAAGAGGAATTTTATACTACAAATTATTAATCTATAAACTTTTGAAAAGTTCGGTTATTATACACAGGATCACAGTGCAGTAGTGTCCTTTGTGCTCTTTTGATGACAAAATTAGTGTAAGTGATTTGATAGCCTGGAACTCATTAGTATGCTGTATAGAAGCTACCTTTTCTTTGTTGTGTATCTGACAACAATTTCAGTTGGAGAAAAATAATATAGAATGACTGGCATAGTCAGAGGAAATACAGGATACTCAGTTAAATTTGAATTTCAGATACCACTTACACTAAAAAATTATTCATTGTTTATCTGAAATTCAATTTTAACTGGGTGTTCTGTATTTTTATTTGCTAAATCTAGCAACATGGAGAATGACTCTTCTCTTGAACACATTCATTATACATTTTTTTCAGTGCATTGTTTTAGATTTCTAAAACATGACCTGGTTTCAGAGAAACAGACATGGGATTCAGTCAGAATGTTTTCAGGACACTGTCCTTAAGACTCTTTATTCTCTGAGTCCTTTGAGACCATTTTTACCTCTGTGGTTTAATGTGCCATCATTTTATGATCTGAGTGCAAAAAATTAAGTTAGAGAATGTGTTATTGTAAGTTATCTTATTCTCTCTATGCCTTGTATGGTTGAATTTGAGTTTGGCTCTTTTGAATGTAGCTAGAAGTTACAGAGCACCTCCTTTGTGGTAAGCATTGATGTTCTGGAATTGTTTATATTCTTACAGGCCGTAGGACTTGAAAAAGGAGACCTAGATTTGATTCCTGATTTTGCTACCAAATAGAATGTCTTTGGCTCAGCCATTTAATTTAGCTTCATAATTTAGAAAGCAGGGTTGTTAATGCCTGCCTTACCAGGTTTAAATAAAATGGTGTCCCCCTTTTTTTCAGTATCATTCATGTGAGTACTTTTCAAAAATCCCACAAAATCAAGGAAGAGAAATGAAAAGAGAGATCCTATCCTAGGCCACAGAAGTGATTTGGCCAGTCAGAAGTATCATCTAGGTTTCTTGAATCCCATCAGGTACTTTTTACCCCTATATCTGTTCATAGTCATCTTTTCCATCTTTATTCATTTATATGCATTTACATTTACTTCACGTGATGGCAAAATCCAAAATATAAATTAACTCCTGAACACAACATAAACCTCAATTTTGGAAGAGTGATCACTGAATAGTATGCCTGGAGGTGCTCATTACTATATCTCTGGTCCCCAGCATAGTGCCTGACACATCAGATCTTTACCTTATGAGAATAATTCCTTCTATAAAAAATAAAGATATTTAAACATAAATGCAATTAAAATGAAAAAAATGAGTGGAAAGGTTTTGATTGGAACTTTATCATGAAAATGGAACCACAGAATATGAAAGTAATTTAATCTTATCCTAGATTTAATACAATTTAGATTATAATGAAAATTCCATGCTCACTGTTAGAATAAACGGTTTTGACAAAAATGATTCCATAACCAATTAACTTTACTTCTTCATGTTTGACTTTTTTTTTTAAAGATTTTATTTTTCTTTATTCTTGAGAAACATAGAGAAACTGGCAGAGATATAGGCAGAGCGAGAAGCAGCTTCCCTGTGGGGAGCCTAATGCAGGACTTGATCCCAGGACCTTGGGATCATGTCCCAAGCCAAAGGCAGATGCTCAACCACTGAGCCACCCAGGCGTCCCCTTCGTGTTTGACTTTTACAGCAGGATTATAGAGACTTCTGTTGTTTCTTTTTTTGTTTTTTTTTTCTTTTTTTTTTTTAATTTTTATTTATGATAGTCACACAGAGAGAGCGAGAGAGGCAGAGACACAGGCAGAGGGAGAAACAGGCTCCATGCACTGGGAGCCCGATGTGGGACTCGATCCCGGGTCTCCAGGATCGCGCCCTGGGCCAAAGGCAGGCGCTAAACCGCTGCGCCACCCAGGGATCCCCTGTTTTTTTTTTTCAAAAAATAATTTTCAAATTAGTATCTGAAGATTTCATCTGTTTTTTCAAGGACGCTTCTTAATCTTGAGTATAATTATTTAAATAAAATTCTCTTTTCAAGTATCTGTTATGTCATTATCTTTGTTGATTCTTTCTTGATTTGTAAGCTGTCTTTAATTGGGCGTGGCCCTAAATTGTCAGTGGCTTTGTGTAATATTGTAATGTAATTGCAAACAATTGTAATGTATTGTGATGGTTCTCCAACATTACCTTTGACTTACCTCTAGAAATTCTGTATCCTACATAAGCATTTTAATTTTGATTTGCAGGTTATTTGTATACAGAAATTGAAGTATTTAAAAATTATCAGAGGAGGCTAGATTATTTTAAAAGGAAAGGCCCACTTCTTATAGTCACATAGGTCATATACTGGAAAACTTGCAAGGAATGTCTAAGGAGAGAGAGGTGTAAGAAATGATTTGATTTAATTTGTGGGTTGGTTCCTATGTGAGTGTTTCTAAGTGATAAGGTATGTTTTCCTACGTAAGCATATAACTACAGGGACTCAGATAATCAATAATGTGGTCATGAGAAATCCCTTCCCTCATGAGTGGTGGTGAATAAAAATTGTTGATTGAATGAGCGAATATACTAGATCCGCTTTCCTGTATAATTTAACACTGAGTTCATCCCTCCAAGAAAATAATTCAAAACAAAACAGTTGTGAGACAAATATAGTAATGAAAACCATATAACAGAATTTTTAAGTCCTGGCTCCATTTAAGACATATAGTAGGCCCTGCAGGTTATATGAGGATAAATTAAACATAGTTAGTTATGAGGCTTACATCCAAGAGGTGATAAATATTTATAGTTAAACCGCAGTGCTGATTTTATGCAACAGATATACCAGCGTTCAGATAATCAAAGACTGCTGTCCCTTTTGTTGTAGTTCATTTAGGAGCCTTATTTATTGATCCATTCACTTCACTCAAAAATTATTTGTTGTAGACACACTATGAGACAGGCATTTTCTCAGCACGGGAACAGGGCAGACCGGCAGCTCTGATGAAATTTACATCTGGTTGGAGGAGACAGACAATAAAACAACAGATCAACTAATAAGAATTTAGGTGCTGTGAAGTGAGACCATCATGTGTCAAAGGCCACTTTAGGCGGCACGATCAGGGAAGACCTGTCTGGGTAGAGATGCAGAAGCTGTGATCAGCCAGATGAAGGTGAGGGGAGAACATTCCAGACTGAGGACAGTTAGAGCTTGGTGTGCTTGAGGAGCACCAGGGAGGCCAGCCTGGGCAAGTGGAACAATGGTAGGGGATTGAAAGAGTTTGAGTTTTATTCTTTAGTCACTGAGACACCAAGTAGCATAATTATGATGTTAAGATATACTTTGTTTAAAGATTCCTCAGGCTGCTATGGAGATAATGGATTGAAAGGGGGCAAGTATAATACAGAGAGACCAGTGAGGAGGCTATAGCCATAGTGGACTTAGACCAGGATGTAATGTAAGAGATAGAAATGACCAGATTGGGATACAAGCTTTGGGGAGTCACATAGATGGGGCTTGGCTTGGATGTGAGATTTGAAGGAAACAAATTTAGAATTATTCCTAGATGTTGATTTGAGTAACTAGGGAGATGATAATGCTTTTATTAATATAAGGAAAACTGGCAGGCAGTGAGATTGTAGTAATCTGAGTATCATTAGGAATTCTGCTTTTTTTAAAAAAAAAGGAATTCTGTTTTTGCCATTTTAAGTTGTCTGTTTAGATATCTACGTGGGCTTGTCAAGTAGGTGTTTTGATTTAAAAAAAAGTTGATCAGCATTTTCCAATAAGAAGATAAGAAATCATTTGACTAAATTTTAGGTTGGTAGCTGAAATAATTCAAATGCCCATTTTTATATTGATTTAGCAATTTAAGCTACATCTACATATCTTTAAATCACATAAAATATATTAATTTAGATATAGTGCTTTTTTTTCTGTCTACATCTTACAAAACAATTTTATTCAGAAACTTCCTGTACATTTTTTCTTTTCTTTCTTTCTTTCTTTCTTTTTTTTTTTTTTTTTTAAGTTTATGAGAGAATGAGAAGCAGAGACACAGGCAGAGGGAGAAGCAGGCTCCCTGCTGGGAAGCCCAATGTGGGACTCGATCTCGGGTCTCCAGGACACGTTCTGGGCTGAAGGCAGTGTTAAACCACTGAGCCACCTGGGCTGCCCTCCTATGCATTTTTGACAGCTTCACAGGCATTTTTGACATCAGTGTCTTTGGCACCACTACTGCAATTTGGGGGGGGGGGTGGTTATGGAAGTGTTTCTCCTTAAAGGGGTCTTTGAAAGGCTTTTTTTTTTTTTTTTTTGAAAGGCTTTTATATCTGTATCCAGCACTTGAAATTCTGTGGTCATCCTGATAATATCTGTGTTATTATTTTTTTTACCCATTCCATTCTAGACTGGTACTATTTCAGAATAATAGATATTTACCAAATAATACATTGTTCTTCAAAATAAAATGATCAAGAGAATATCTCAAAAATGGAAAACTTAGTAAAGATTCAGAAATAAAGCAGCCTCTTCTTTTTTCCCTCTGTATTCTTCTTTTTTCACTTAATAAATTATGGAGATTTAATAAGTTATGGAAATTTATTAAGTGAAATAACTATTTTTCAATGTCTGCCTTGTATTCCATTGTATAAATGTGTCATTATGTATTTAACCAGCCTTCCAGTTGTGGTATAGGTAGCTTACTATCTTTGCTATAACAAATAGTGCTATAGGAAATATGCTGGTACTTCTTTTGCCACATGTGTAAAACTTCTGGAACAAAGGATAAATGCATTTAAAAGATGGTTAGATGTTGCCTGTTTACCCTCCATCAAGGTGGTAACAATTTTTACTACCGACAAAAAGATTGAAGAATGCCTGTATATAAATACTCTCGAAAATAGTGCATAGTCCAGCTCTTTTTGTCCTGGCCTTTTAGTGAAAATAATCAATATGTCCTTATAGAGTGGGGATTGCATTGCTTTTATCATGGGCAGATTCTTTTAAACATTGTTAGTGTTAGCAAGTTTCTGTCTTTTGGAGGTAAATTTGAATTTTGGGAAAAGTCAAATTTTATGCATAAGAGTTACTAAGTTAGCTGTTACTCTAGGATTTTTTGTGTTTACTTTTTTTTTTTTTGGTTTTGGTTTTGGTTTTATGTGTTTGAGAGAAGGGCTTAGTGAAGAAGAAGATCTAACTTTTGGAGAAAACTAATATCCTCTTTTTACCTTATGAATTTTCGTTGAAGTTAGTTTCAAAAGAAGAGCTCCAAAAATGTTTGAAGTAACGCACTATCCATTGATATGAAACATTTTTCCAAATGGAATCATTTGAATTGAACAGTCATTTTGATGTGTATAATCTGATGTTTGTTTGAAAAAAATCATGCACCGTGAAGCCTTCAACTCAATGGATCTCTTTCACATAATTTAAATAATTTAAATTTGCTTGGACTAAATTTTTAAAATTAGCTATTGCTTACTTTTTAATTTTCTTCCTTTATACCAGGAGTAGATGATCTAGAAGAGATCATTTGTACCATTATTGAACAAGCATTATTAGTATACTATTTACAGAATCTATAATCTTTCAATATACCAGATCAAATTGTTTATATTTTCCCTTTTCTAAATCTAATCTGTATATTAGTAATATAGATAAAATTATCTAACATTTAGCATATTAGCTAACCAAATTTGATGAATATTTGTTTTAAATTTTCAAATATTTAAGTTCAAAACAAGTTGTGCGTTTTAAACAGTGAGTTAATTTTTATATTTATGTTTTCTTAAGACTGTGGTCAAATTTAGTGTCTTTTATGCAAACTGCTTTTCAAAGAAGCAGACTTGATGCTTTATGCATTGTAAATCAGATATCTGAAAATATGTTTATAGGCATCAGACTTTATTATAATGTTAATTGAAGCAATTGTTCTTTACAGTTTTCCAAAATATAATTGTCTGAAATAAACCATCTTGTTTTTAATTTCCGTGAAAAAATGAATTATTGTCTAAGCAGTTTGCTGTGAGAGAATTGTTAGCAGCTTTCAGAGAGAGATAGCACCTTTCTTTCTTAACTATTTAGTATGTCTTCATTCTGTTCTGCAGAGAAATGGTCAATGCCTGGTTCGCTGAGAGAGTCCACACCATCCCTGTGTGTAAAGAAGGCATCAGAGGCCACGCAGAATCTTGCTCTTGCTCCTCGCAGCAGAGTTCCCGTGCAGACAGCAGTGCGCCTGGCACACCAACCAGGAAAATCTCTGCCTCTGAATTTGACCGGCCTCTTAGACCCATTGTCGTCAAAGATTCTGAGGGTACTGTGAGCTTCCTCGCTGACTCAGAAAAGAAGAAACAGATGCCTCTAACCCCCCCAAGGTTTGATAATGATGAAGGGGACCAGTGCTCGAGACTCTTGGAATTAGTGAAAGATATTTCTAGTCATTTGGATGTCACAGCCTTATGTCATAAAATTTTCTTGCATATTCATGGACTTATCTCCGCTGATCGCTATTCCCTGTTTCTTGTCTGTGAGGACAGCTCCAATGACAAGTTTCTTATCAGCCGCCTGTTTGATGTTGCAGAAGGTTCAACACTGGAAGAAGCTTCAAATAACTGTATCCGCTTAGAATGGAACAAAGGCATTGTGGGACATGTGGCAGCACTTGGTGAGCCCTTGAACATCAAAGATGCTTATGAGGTAAATAGGGATCACTGAGACGGGTGAGTGGGGTGAGGAGAGAAACGGGGTGGAACGTTGGACACTTGATGTGAATCGTGGGCGATGTTTCAAACTGAGATGTAATAGGATCACTGAAAGGTAGTAATTTGCATACTTAGTTAAAACTGGTATGTATGGGAAGAACTTTTTTTTGTTTTGGGGGGAAGAACTTTTCCATCTTTTATTTATTCATTAAGAAATTTTATTTTATTTTATTTACTTATTTATTTAGGAGAGAGAGAGAACAGGAAGAAGGAGAGGGAAGGGGCAAGAATCTCAAGCCGATTCTGTGCTGAGCACGGAGCCCCACTCAGGGCTCGATCCCATGACCTCGACATCATGACCTGAGCCCAGACCAAGAGTCTGACACTTAACTGAGCAACCCAGGCACCCCGGAACTTTCCCCGCTTTTAAATGCCAGAGTTTCTTTACTGGTGGTTGAGTCTCTATGGGTTATAGAGAAATCTTGTCCTTTTTAAAATTTTTTAAAAGATTTTATTCATTTATTCATGAGAGACACAGAGAGAGGCAGAGACAAAGGCAGAGGGAGGGGCAGTCTCCTCATGGGAAGCCCGATGCGGGACTCGATCCTGAAACTCTGGAGTCACTCCCGGAGCCGAAGGTAGATGCCCAACCGCTGAGCCACCCCGGTGTCCCTGTCTTGTTTTTCTCCTTATGATAATTTAACATAGTTCATCTCATAGTTGTATTCTCTTCTTTTTTTTCCTCCCGAGTATACATATCCTTATCTATGTTATATCCACATGAAATTCTGGGGATATTAGTGAGATTCTAAAACACTTGATCCAAAAACTGTCAAAAAACCAAACCAGTAGTGTTTTTACATTCATTTGAAGCCCCATTGACACCAAGATCTGATTTTCTTTCTTTTCATCCTTTCTTTGATTTATTTTATTAGACAAAAAATATATGTCTTCAAAAAATTGTAATTGTTGCTGTAAAATATTTAAGCAGGGATATTGGACATTCTTCCACTTTTGCTGCAATTGTATATGGGTCTTTAATTATGGACTTAAAGATTATACTATATGATTCTTCAAATTTCCCATTTAAAATGATCTTTTTTATTAATAGAATTATGGTTTTTAAACAGAGCATGTGAATTGAATGACACTTTGTTTATCAGGTATTTTCTAACACCTTGATAGAACAGTTGGCCTAGCGACCTTCTCTATGGTACGCTCTCAGTGCTCTGTGGTGATCCTGGCTTGCAACTCCTCTGTGTGATTTGAGGGGTCATTGCTGTCTTATTCACCCCTGTATTCCTGATGCTTAATACAAGGCCTGGCACATAGTCAAGTCTTAATAAATATTGATTGAGTGAAAATTATATAGAAGATAAGATAGATAAGAAGCATAGAAAGCATATCATAATAGATATGCTTATAATAGAAAAATGTGGTAGGTTCAGGGATGTAGGAGATGACATTACTTGGGGAGCAGAGAAATGTTTCTTTGAGGAAGGAATGCTTGATATGGATCCTGGAAAATAGTTAGGATTTGAATAGATTGTGTGCAAGGTGAGATCCAGATGTAAAGAGAAGTTGAAAGAACCCACCATGTGGTGCTTGAATGGACATGTGTGGGTAATAGTGTAGACATTGAGGTGTTATGGGGACAGAGCCCGGAAATTACTGGATTCTTGGATGCCAGGCTGAAGGATATGTCTGCGGTCCAGAGCCATGAGGAATAATTGAAGGTGGTTAGATTATGGTGGTTAGATTAAGGTCGTTATGATTCAGACTGATTTACCAGGATGAACTTTACAGTGGTCGTAAAATGAAAAATACTAGAAGCTAGGAGGATAAATAACTTAATAGTATGAGGAAGTGAGGACCTGAACCAGGGCACTGGCCTTAATGAGCAAAAGAAGGGAATGGATTTCCAGTGAAGAAGTGGAATCTGCCAGAGGTGGCAGCTAAAATGGGAGTGAGGGGGTTGGAGAAGTCAGGGATAAGTGAGGGTTTGAAGCTGGGTGAATAAATATGGTAACTAGTGAGGAACACTGAGGGCAGGGATTTGGGGACAGATCTGATAGTGCAGGTAGTGAAATCATGAGGTATTTTTCAGAATCCATTCTGTACAAGGGTGTACAATCCATTTCTTCCATTTTGATTCTTCCTGGAGCTATCTCCATGTCTTCTGCAAGCCCTGTAGTAACGTCACACCGTAGCAGACTACAAGACGGGTATTAAGGACACAGCTGAAGGGTTGCTGCCAAATTTGCAGAATTCCCTTCCTGTCTTAGGTGACAGCTGGGTTTCCGCTTTTCAAGGGCACTATAGTCCCAAGTACAGTAGGACCGTAAATAGGCTTCAGCTTTGCTGAGAATGCCTTCATTTGTTGTGTGGTTCTAAGCTGCTGCAGCTCTGAGAATTTCCTCACTTACATGCATTTTGGTTAATATGCTTACCACTGTCAAAGTTTTGACAGCATAAGTTTCGTTTCGCAGTAATGAATGATCTAATTCTTGCACTGCTTTCTGAAAGAGGCCCATGTCCCTGATTGCAGTGCATCCGGTGTGAAGCCTCTCTTCCTGTGGCCTCTTCATATTGCTGACTCCCCTTATCACCCTTGATCTGTGTTTATAGTGGCCCTTGCTGAAGTGAATCGTGTCCCAGGAATTTCATTCCAAAGGTGTGGAGTTGATCCGTGGCATGCAGTTTACATTGCTGTTGACAGTGGAAATCCCTTGGCTAATGGATAATTCATTACTCAGCCCCACCCATAATTCCAATAATCAAGAGTGCCTCAGAGCTTTTTGTGAAAGTAGCCAGAACAGGAAAATGCGTTCTGTTTTCTGAGTCCTACCTCTTCAAACTGGCATCTGTATAAATGACACCCCATAGCAGTATTTCATAAAGCCTATTTGACCACAGAACCCTTGACAAGTTGTAATGTAGCAGTGGAAGACCACGAGGTGACCATGAGAAATAATGACGCTCAGATTGAAGATAAAAAAAAAAAAAGTCTTACATATAAGTCAATTATAAGAAGTGATCAACACTTGATTCATTTTGTAAAACCTTGTGACAGAATGATATAAATTGGAGAATTCAACTCTTTTATTACTAATAAGATAGCACATTCCTATATTGAAAGTACAAAACAAAATCCACAACTTAAATCAGTGATTCTCAATCAGACCACAAATACCAAAGACAGGGTGTTTGCTGCCTATATGTAGAAGTTCAATCACCCATCATCTCCTCCTGCATCAGCTCATCATTCATGTAACTTTCTTGGATATGGCACCCATTTATTGATGACAAGATATATTTTTAAAAATATTTTGTTTATTCATGAGACACACACACACAGAGGCAGAGACACAGGCAGAGGCAGAGGGAGAAGTAGGCTCCATACAGGGAGCCTGATGCAGAACTCGATCCCAGGTCTCCCAAGTCACACCCTGGATTGAAGGCAGACACTTAACTGCTGAGCTGCCCGGGTGTCCCTGATGATAAGATATTATCACATAATCAGAACAACTGTATAAATGTGTTTGGTGTTCTCCTTTAATATGAAAACTGGATACCATCCAGTATCTAGGGTTACTTAGAGAAATGTATACGTGAGTATATAAATATATATGAATATATAAGTATATATATGGAGAGGATTATTACAGAAATTAGCTGGCTCAATAATGGAGGCATAGTAGTTCTGTGATCTGCCTGCTGCCTGCAAGCTGGACAACCGGGAAAGCTGGTGGTATAATTCAGAGTCTGAAGATCTGGGAATTGGGTAGCCAGTGGTGTGAGTTTGGTGTAGCTCTGAGTCCAAAAGCCTGAGAATCAGGAACTTCAATGGAGGGAGGTGAGCAGAAGACAGATGTTTCAGCTTAACCAGAGAGAGTGAATTTGTCCTTCCTCTGCCTTTTCGTTCTGTTCAGGCCCTCAGTGATTTGGATAATGCCAACCTGCGTTGGTAAAGATCTTTGCTCAGTTTATTGATTCAAATGCCAATCTCTTCGGGAGACATCCTTACATGCATACCCAGAAACCCAGAAACAATGCTTTACGAGCTATTTGGGCATTCTTTAGCTTAGTCAAGTTGACACTTAAAATTGACCATCTCAGGTTGCCTTGAACACTTTAGTTTCATGTCCTACAGAAGCCTTAAGATTCCCCAAGATTTCCTGTCAAAGGATTTATATTGTCAAAACACTCCTCTTCCTCCCAAGTCAACTGGAATGCAAAACTTTGACTACTGTTCTGTTTCCATAGGACAAGCACTGCATGTCGTACCATGGTTTCTAAGGAGAAGACTTGCAGGTTTTTAGGGAGGGGGTCTCATTGTACTCATGTGACCTTTACCATGTAACTGCTATTCTTCCCACCCTGGTGACTTCATTCCTACTTTTCTATTCCTTGTCTAGATAAATAAGCTCGCTTTGCACATCTCACTTTGTCAAGATGTTTTCTTAAAGAAATATGAGCTCTCTCAAATGAGAGTATGAGTTCTCAATCTGATGAATAAAATGATTTCCAAAGTCAATTTTAGGAGAAAGAAGTAACAATTGTTTTAATTTTGATAAATTGTTTTAGTTTTGATAAATCTGCTAATCTGCCATGATCTAATTTGCCCCAGGGAACATAGTTTGGGATTTGGTATATCTGTCTTTTAGTGTTCTAATAATCTTTTGGGATTATCTTAAAAATGCCACTCTGTGGAAGAAAACTAGCCCCTATATCAGTAAGACTGCTGTGTTGTTTTCTGTTATTTTTATTTTTATGTAATTTCAAACTTACGGAAAAGTTTTAAGACTGGTATAAGAAACTTCATATACACTTTCCCCAGATTCTCCAGTTGTTTATGTTTTGCTCCATTTGCTCTATCATTTTCTTTATCTATATACAATGCATGTAAGCAATATATGCATACTATTTTTCTCTCTTTTTTTTTTTTAAGATTTTATTTATTTATTTTAGAGAGCACGAGTAGGGGGCAGGGTCAGAGGGAGAAGAGAGAGAATCTCCAGCAGGCTCCACCCTGAGTGTGGAGCCCAATGTTGGGCTCAATCTCAAAGAGCCAAAGTCAAGAGTCTGTCACTCAACCAACTGAGCCACCCAGGCGCCCCTATGCATATTATTTTTCTGAACCACTTAATAAGTTGGAAACATTTTTACTAGATATTTCAGAGAATATTTTCTAAAAATATTCTTTTATACTATTATAATAATTTTTCAAAATCAGGAAATTTTATGATATAATGCTACTTCCTAATAGGCCATAGTCAAATTTAATCTATTGTTCTATTAATGTTCTTTATAGTTATATTTTTCCTCTCATCAAGGATCTAATCCCAAATTATATAGTGCATATGCGTGTCATGTCTCTTTAGTCTCCTTTAAATCTGGAATCGTTTTTTAGTGTTTATTTTTCTTGATGTATATTTTGAGAGTTCAGGCTAGTTATTCTGTAGAAAGTCTTTTTGAGGAGATTCAAGTAAGGTATTTTGGGCAGAAATACCACCGATGTCAATGTTGAGACCTTGTCTGGTTTTCCAAACAAGTCAGTTCTTTACTTCTTCACCAGCTAGATGTCCTACAATCCAATTCAATCCTGATTCTAACTACTAGTAGTTAGCACTAACGACCACTAGTAACTAACTTCTGACACTCTACTGCTACCAGGTAGTACAGACTCCACAGTCCCACTAGATTGTCCCCAGTTCCCAGTTCAGATACCAGTCACCAACAGGGTCCCCAGGCTACTCACATTTATGTCTATCTACAAATTAGGTGATTTCCCCACTCAGGTTCAATAATTTGCTAGAATGACTTATAGAACTCAAGAAGGCATTTATATATAGTTACAGTTTTATTATAATGGCTACAATTCAGGAACACCTAAATGGAAGAGATGCATTGGAGCAAGGAATGGGAGGTGGGTGACACAGAAATTCCATGCCCTTTCCAGGGTGTGCACCACCATCCCAGCACATAGATACCTTCATCAACCCAGACACTCCTGCAGACAGCATTGTTCTGTTTTTTGTTTGTTTGTTTGTTTGTTTTTTTTAAATCAAGGTTTCATTATGTAGGCATGATTGATTAAATCCATTGATGTCTACATTCAATTTCCAGCCCCCTCTCTGTTCTCTAGAGGTCAGGGGTGGGGCTCAAAGTTCTAACCCTCTAATAAGTCATTTGGTTTTTCTGGTCCCCATCTGGAAGCTATCAGGGATACTCTTCCTATGACTCATCTTATTAGAATGAAGTTAGGTATGGTTAAACGGGGCTTGCTATGACTATCAAAGGACTTTCCTATTTCTCAGGGAATTACAAGGGTTTTAGGAGCCCTGTGCCAGGAACCTGGGACAAAGACGAAATATATATTTTATTAAATACTAATAGTCTTCTCAGCATATGTTATCAGGAAACATGTGATATTAGTTTACCCTAGTGTTGATTATATTAATTTTAAAAACTTGGTTAGTGGTGTTCACTAGGTTTCTCCACTATAAGGTTACAGTTTTTGTATTATAATTAATAAATATCTTATGGTAAGATACTTTGATATTGTGTAAATATTCTTTTCCTTTTTTTTTTTTTTTTAAGATTTTATTTATTTATTCATGAGAGACACAAGGAGAGAGAGAGGCAGAGACACAGGCCAAGGGAGAAACAGGCTCCATGCAGGGAGCCCGACACGGGACTTGATTCCGGGTCTCCAGGATCACGTCCTGGGCTGAAGGCAGCGCTAAACCGCTGAGCTACCCAGGCTGCCCTAAATATTCTTTTCTTTATGAACCTACATTTACTGGTTTAGCATCCACATTTTCTAACTCCATCACATGTTCTGTATTTTTTAGTTGGCATTCTCATTTAAAGAAGAGTTTACCTTTTGTATTCATTCATTCATTTATTCATATCACTGTGGACTCATGGATTTTTATTTTGTGCAATAAGTTTATCAGATTCTCAAATTATATCAGATTTGCCAGGTTCCTGTATCTTTTTGATAGGTTGTCTTCACTCTGGGCTTTCTCATTTTCTTGGGCTGAAAGTTCTAATTGGCTTATCAGTATGTTCCATGCCTGTTTTATACTTTCCTCCTCCTAGCCCTATTATCATTCTTTTTCCCAAGCAACTGTGATTCCTTTCACTGGAGGGAATGGTAATCAAGATAGAAACTACAATCTGAGTATGGGTTGTGTTCATTGCTTCTGGTATGTGTTTGTTGCTACCAGTATGTCAGTAGACAGAGCTAGGAGCTAGGAATGAAGGATATAAATAGACACATATGCCCATATTTTATTTGTTTTTATATCTATCTGCTTCCTATATTAAAAACAATGAATTCTTACTGATACCTCCAATTTCAATCTAACACCTCAAAGTGCATTTTGTTTTTCTTTTTCTTTGTCTGTCGGGTTGTTCCTTCTCCAAAAATGAAGACCCAAGCTTCCTAGTTCTTTACGTATTTGTGTACATGTTTAAGCCAAGTTCCAAGCTCTTTACTCCTTCGTGTAGATTCTGGTAGCTTTTCCTTGAGGCTGAACAATTTTCATTAGCACTTCTTGTGATACAGGCCTGGTGGTGACAAATTCAGTTTTAGTTTATCAGAAAATGCCTTTATTTTGCTTATGTTGTTGAAAGATATTTTATTGGATCGACAATTCTCAGTTAATAGTAGTTTTCTTTCAACATTTTAAGAGCTTTTCCACTTTTTGTTCTTCGTTTTTCTCATGAGAAGTCAGCTCTGCTCCATATTTTCATCTTATATGTTTCTTGCTATATATAATTTTCATACTATATGTGTAAGTTTAAGGTTTTCACTAACTTTGGGGAAATTTTGGCCTATGTCTTTAAGTATTTTTCCACTCTATTCTCTTTCTTCTCTCTGGGGCTTCAATTATATATACGTGTATGTTAGACCACTTGATATTGTCCCAGAAAACACCAAGGCTCTGCTAACTTTTTAAGATCTGTCTTTTCTTCATTGTTTTTAATGTGCTGTTAAATCTGTCAATGAACTTTTCATTTTAGACACAGTACTTTTCAGCTCCAGAGTTTCCATTTGGGTTTTTTAAAATAAGTTTTTAAATTTTATTTTATTATCTTTTTTTTTATAGTTTCCCATCTCTTCATTACCACATTTGTCTTTAAGTCCTTAAGTACATTTATAATAGCTGCCTTAAAGTCCTGCTCTGTTAACTTCAATATCTGAATGACCTTTCAATTTCCTGTTTTCTTCACATATGATGTGATTTTTGATTGTATGTTGGACATTGTACATGTTTCTTTGCAGGGCATTTGGATCATACCATCTTTCTTTAAATAGGGCAGTGCAATTACTGAAAGATCTTTTTGGTCCTGTCCGGCTTGGTGTTATTATTGGGTAGATATATTTTAGTTTTGAATATGGTCTTAGGGAATGCCCCTGAAATCTAGGGTATGGTCCTTACTCCTAAGGAGTGGCTTTTTTTGTGTCAACTGAATGCTTGAGATGGAATGGCTGAGCTAGAACTCCAGTGTCTCCAAACATTTCTTCCCTAATTGGTGTTCCATTCTGCTTTCAACCTTCAACATAATTTTTAGCTGGTTCTCTTAAGAGTCTTGCCCTATACATGTGTGAAGTGAGTAGCCATTCAGTCTTCCTTTTATCTCTCCCCCAAGTCCCCCCAGCATAGCTCTCTTATTAGGTACTTTGCTGTGCAAATTTTAGCCACTTTAGAAGCCCTGAAGTCTTTCAGTTCCATTTGGAACCCTTGCTACACTTGGATACCGCCTGCCTTCTTGCCAGCAGGAAAATGCCACAAGGAAGAAAGCCAAAGTGGTTGTCCTGTGTATTTCCCTTTTTCATGATTTGTGATTTAGTTGTCTCATACATTTGGTCCAGTCTTACAGTTTTCACTAAGAAGGCAAGTCTGGTACCAATTGCTTTATTTTAGGAAGTGGATATCCAAGGCTTTATTTTGTTTTGTTTTACACTGTCATGTTCTCATGAACAGTGAAAAAATAATCACAGTAATAGTACTGCTCCATTTTTTCTTTGGTGTTTCCTGGACCTAAAGGGGTTAAAGATCTTTATGCATATTGCCTTTGCACTGAGCGCATTGATTGGGAAATTCCTTGAGATGCCAGATTTCACCTAAAGTGAATTTGAAGCATACACATTACTCCCACCTCCTTCAATGAAATGGAATCCAGGGCTGCTGTTGATTTTAAATTCCTAGTATGATGCCTCCAAAGCTGTGAAAGCCCTGTTAATTCCAGTTTGTCAAACTCTATTGCTTTGATTAGATTGTTGTTTAGTCCTCTTCCTCATAAATTGGTCTTATAATTCAAATATTTATTAACAAAATAATTGCTGAGGATGCAAATATTTATATTCATATTTTGATCATTAGCTTGTAGAACAACCCCACTTTATAAGTTAATAATTTTGTCACTTCTTTAATACATCAATATCAGTGTCCTTTCTATCTTTTTAGATACATTCCAATATGGTATATTAAGAACAATTTTAAAAAATATATTCAGTCAACATTTTCTCTGTGTCTTAATGTAACTTTGAGCATGTTTGCCCCCCCCCCAAAAAAAAGAAGAAGCAAAAATGCAGTAGTGTTTATTTATAAAGTAAAATATTTATACTGGTTTTCTACCATTTTATAACTTTTTTTTTTTTAAATTGCCTTTAATGCCAAATTTGGCTCTCTTGGGGAAATTGGCCTCATTTCTGACCCCAGTTGATGGAATCTACTGTAATCATTGCTTTAATTCACAGCTTTGACGTTGCATGACTTTAGACTAATTAAAAAAATAAATAAACGACCTTCAAAGATAAGGATTTTCCAGTGTGGCTATTCCATATTCTCTGAAGGGAATTCCAAAAGCATAGTTTTTAGAGCAGTGTTGCTATTATTAGCTTGAGCATGTAACTTCCCAAGGTTTTTGCTTTGAGGGGAACAACACTCCTTTATATGTTTATGTTCTGGTATGTTTGTTTCAATTCTAATCTTACCACCTATAGTAGTATCTGTCTACTTCCTCTAGTATGTTTTCCTTCTTACCTACAATGTTTATTTTAAACTATAATAAGCCAAAAATGACCACAACTGATAATTATGATATCATTTGTTAATGAATTCCTTCATTTATTTTAACAAATGCTTTTGATTTCTTGTGCAAGTTTTGGAAATCCAGTGAGGGACCAAAAAAAAAAAAGCCCCTCCTAAAGTTTATAGCCTAACTTTAATCTTCCCAATCTAAAGTTCAAGGGAAAATAGCCTGTACCTTTCTTTCTTTAACCACATTTAGAACCTTTACCACCCTGAGAAGTCCTTTGTGATTATTGAATGTGCATGATGTACTTGTGAAAGGAAAAAGAAATACAAAGATTAAGGAATTGTTTACAGTCTGACTGAGGCCATGCAACTTTTTTTATGCACACGTATACATGATATATTTAAAATTCTTATGAACACCTGAAATAGAAGTATTTCTATTTCAGAACACCTTTACAAGGGAAGTAAAGTCAATATTAGGCAGGTTGTTTTGGAGTTGGTAGATTTTATAGTTTCAGAGCAGAGATGTTTTCCTTTGGATGGCACAGGAGTATCAGCAAGATGGGAATAGGCAAATTGTATTACAGAGGGGGAGAGTTGCCACTTTCTCATGGGTCTAAGGCATGCTGTCTAAATTGGTTAATATTTTGAATTTTCTTTATTTCTGAACATTTGAGTCTGTATTTTTTTTTGTTTCTCATAAACACTAGCTACTAAAAGACATAAATTTATCTTTGTCAAAAATGATAGGTACTTACATGATTTGATGTCTTTCCAATGATAAAATTGTCATTCAGAGCAATAAGGTAAGTTGAAGGTTAGATTTTTCTAATCTTATAAATCAGAAAAATCAAATCAGTCTTTGAACAGGTCAGTCATTAAATTGAATTTCTTTTTCCTTACTAGGATCCTCGGTTCAATGCAGAAGTTGACCAAATTACAGGTTACAAGACACAGAGTATTCTTTGTATGCCAATTAAGAATCATAGGGAAGAGGTAAGCCAATTTTCCATTTTATAAAAGGTCATTTGGAAACATTTTCTTTTTGAAGAAAAAATAAAGCTATACTTTGCATACTTATGAAATAATACAATCGTGACAGGTTAACTACAAAGTACTTAAATATTATGTTAAATAATAAAAATTATGACTTAGACTTTAGAGAGGGCTGAATCTTGATAGAGACTTTACTTGGACTTAGAAATAGATTTCAGATGTTTTATTTCCTTACCTCACCCCCCATCACCACCCTAGAACCGTATTCTGTCCTAAGATACATAATTTTGGTTGTGGCTAGAATCCATTTATTTCATATTATATTAGAAGTGTCTGAATAATGCTTATTTCATAAAGGGATTATCCAATTGTAATGACTATCAACCGATTTTTTGAGGAGACTCAAAATGAGGTTTTGAAAACATGAAAATTGTAGCTAATTCCAAGTAAGTTTCATTGTGAAATTATAACAAGCAAATGGAATGTTTGGGTTTATATTTCACCTAACTGGAAGGTTTGGTTTCTGTTAACCCTGAATTCCCTCTTCATTCATACTTACTTGAAAAAAAAAAAAAGTTAATAAATTATCAACCAAATTGTATGTTTCAGTTAAATGTTCTCAACTCTGGCTGCACATTACAATCAACTGAGGAACTTCTAAAATATTACCAGTTAAATCTGATTCTCTAAGAGCAGAGTGTAGACACTGATACCTTTTTAAAGCTCTCCAAATAATTCTGCAGTGTAGCTAGGGTTGAAAACCGCTACTCTAAGTGAAACAAATAGATTGAAAGTGCGTGTGCTAGGGGATCTTAACCTTGGCTGCACATTAAAATCACCTGGGAAGTATTTAGAAATTTTTAATGCCCAGGCTTCACTTCAAATCAGTGTCTCTGAACATGAAGACTCCTAACTCTGGGAAATGAACTAGGGGTAGTGGAAGGGGAGGAGGGCGGGGGGGTGGGGGTGAATAGATGACGGACACTGAAGGGGGCACTTGACGGGATGAGCACTGGGTGTTATTCTCTGTATGTTGGCAAATTGAACACCAATAAAAAATAAATTTATTATTAAAAAATAATAATAATAAATCAGTGTCTCTGGAGTTGGGACCCAGGCATCGGTATTTTAAGACTCCTAGGTGATTACAACGTGCAGCTAGGTTCAAGAACCACAGAACTACTGCCAAAGGTACTAGGAGCACTTTAATGCTTCTACTTGACTTACATTCACATTCTGACATCTTTCTCTCCTCCATCCAGTCCTTTACCAAATCCTATTGATTTTTTTTTCCATTGGAGTGTTTTTCACTTCAGCTCCTTTCTATTCAAACCTACTGCCATAATTCAGATATTGAAGTAATGCTTGAACTTTTTAAAATGTTTTCGTAAGAGGCTTCTATACTTACCGTCAGTTTCCTTCCATTCCACCTGCTATGTTCCTGGGAATTGTCCTGAAACACAGCTTTCTGAACCAGTGCTCCTAAAACATTAATGTGTAGATTTATCATACAGGGATTTTGTTAAAATGCAATTTCTGAATTCTGTAGGTCTAGGTGGGCATGAGATTCTTTTGTAACAAGGACCAAGTTGATACTGACCCCCTGAGTCTGCGGGTCACAATTTGACTAACAGGATCCTACAGGACAAGATCCTAAAGGAGTCACTTCTCATTAGTCTGAAATAAGTTCTCAGTGCTTTACGGCTGCTGTGTGGTTTCTTAAGGGGAAACTTAGAGTCAAAGTCACTATTATATCCTTGCAGTTAAAACATGATGAGATTAATTATTCAATTAATTATTAATTGGCTAATTTAATTGGTTAATTATGTGGATGAATATATAGAAAAGACCATGCATGGATTAATGACGAGGTTGCCAGATACAGCAAATAAAAAGCATGTCCCATGCAATATTTGGGACACAGTTATGCTAAAAATGATTTGTTGCTCATCTGAAATTAAATTTGATTAGCCTTCCTGTATTTTATCTGATAGCCCTAGTTAATAAACGAAAGGCTGTGATTCTGTGCACTTGAGAAGATGGTGTTCAGCTTCTACTTTGTTAAGTAAAATTGTGACCCCCAAACTAATCTTGTACTGGCAAAGAGACCCAGGTTAAATCATACTGTCCTCTTTCTAAATAGTGCAAACAGTTTACCAACATTGGAAACTGGGGGAACTCATGAGAGTGTGCAACAAAATTAGGGTGAAGTGAGTGGGATTGCCCTTCTGTGTATATGTGTTTCTCTCTTTATGATGACCTGTGAGGATGATTTAAATTAAACAAACAACAATAATCCCAGCTGTCTTGAGGTATAATTTAACACGATAAAATTCATGCATTTTAATTTTACAGTTTGAGGAGTTTTGACAAATGTGCACACAGTCATGTAACCACTGCTGTAATCAAGATATAACACATTTCTGTCACCTCAGATACATCCCTGTCCCCCCAGTAGCCAACCTCCTTGCCCTCCGGCAACCCCTGACCCCTAATAATCACCAGTCTGTCCTTGTCTCTATTGTTTTTGCCTCTTCTCGAATGTCCTATAAATGGAATCCTACCATACGTTGTCTTGTGTGTCTGGCTTCTTTCACTGAGTACCACGTTTGTGAGATTCATTCATGTTGTTGCCTGTGTCAGTAATTTCTTCCTTCTTCTTGGCGAGTAATTTATTCCATGGTGTGAATATACCAGTTTGACCATTCATTCATTGTTTGATAGACACTTGTTTGCAGTTTTATGAAAAAAGCCACTATTATGAAAGCAGCCACTGTCATGTTTGCATACAAGTCTTTGTGTGGACGTAATGCTTTCATTTTTCTCGGGTAAATATATAGGGGAATTGCTAGGTCATATGGTAGGTGTTTAATTTTATAAGCAACTTCAAACTCCCAAAGTGGCTGCACCATATGCATTCTTACCAGCAACGTATCAGAGTTCCAGTTGCTTCACATCCTTGGCAACCCGTGGTACTCTCAGTTTTTCAAACAAATTATTATTATTATTATTATTATTATTATTATTTTCAAACAAATTATTGCTATCCTGTGGAAACTTTTCTAAAGACCTGGCACATTTTAATTCACTTAATCTTCCTAGCAGCTATAGAAGGTAGTCATTATTTGTTTCTACTTAACAGATGAGGAAACAGACCTGGAACACTTAAGAACTCACTCAAAGCTGGGTAACCAAAACTGGCAAAGCTGAGATTCAAATCTAGTCACCGTCTAAGTGTAAGAAGTCAGACAGAAAAAGACAAATGCCATCTGATTTCACTTATGTGTGGAATCAAAAAAAACAGCCAGAGGGGAGAAAGGTGGGAGCAGGTGAAACAGGTGAAGGGGATTAGGAGGTACAAACTTCTGGTTATAAAATAAATAAGACAGGGATAAAAAGTACAGCATAGGGAATATAATGAAAAATATTGTAATAGCTACGTATGGTGGCAGATGGTAATTACATTTACTGTGGTGAGCATTTCATAATGTATAGAATTGTCAAATCACTAGGTTTGTGGACCTGAAACTAATATTGTCAGCCAACTACGTTGTTGACTATGTTCAACAGAAACAACACAAACTAGGCAGTCTGGCTATAAGGTAATAACATGGGAAGGGGGGTTTCTTGAAATTCTGCTGTGGGTGATGACTGCATCCACTTTCTTCCCCACACTTAAATTATTTGGAGGCTGAGGGAGGTGGGAGGAGGGGCACTGATGTATTTAGTTTGGCTCAATGCAGAGGCAGGACTTGAAGGCAAAAACCAGGAGACCTGGCTGTATTCTGATGATTTTTAACCATAAGTGTTTGAATCACTCTGCAGACAGACTCTTTTAATTTTAAAAAATTAAGAAAAAAGTAAAGCTAAAGAAAGCGGATCAGAGTCACATTCTCTATAGTACCTCAAGAGGAATCTGTCCAGTAAATAGGAGGAAGTTTTCACCAGGGATAAGAGTGACAGGAGCATGTTTCATGCTAATCTGGGCCAGTATGCTCCAGAGAAAAGCCATGATGTGCTCATGAAACATAATGAGAAAAATTACAACAAATGTATGAATTTTTAGGGCTGCTATCAAATTTCCTTCAGACTTAATGCTGGATTTTGGGGACCTGGACATTTGGACCAGTTTTTGTCACTTGGCATTGGTTATATCTATAATGAGACCATTCTTTTATGTTTAGTGAAGAAGTACAGGAAAGTTCAACTCTTTCTAACTCAGATGACCTATTTCAGAACTACTGTCCTCCTCTGAAGTATTGCCCGTTATGACAAGGTAGAGAGGCGTGTTTATTTTATTTATTTATAGGCATTGCACCAGTGAAGAGAAGGCATTATTGTGAGATAATGCAAGTTCTTTGAAAATTTCTTATTGATCTGAACCAGAGATTATATCCAATTATGCCTTTCAAGCTGGTCTGAAACACTTGTTTTCTCTTGGTTGTGTGTCAATTCTAGTTACTGAGTAGAAATCTAATTTAGAATCACATTTTTTTCCTCCTCTATTTTTATTTTAGCACCTTGATTTTATTTTATCATACTTAATGATGTACTTAGAATTCTTTGATGTGGATATAAGTTTATAGTAGAGGATACATAATAACTTTTTTTAGTGTGAGAGAGGAGCATTTTAGCTAACTATCTAAATTTATATCTTCCTTTTTAAAAAACCTGAAAATTTTGGGGCACCTGGGTGGATCAGTTGTTTAAGCATCTGACTCTTGATTTTAGTATGGATCATGATCTTGGGGCTGTGAGATCAAGCCCTGTGTCAGGCTCCACACTCAGCTCAGTCTGCTTGAGATGCTCTCTCTCTCTCACTCTCCTTTCTGCCCCTCCCCCAGCATGTGCACATGCACACCCATGTGCACGCACTCTCTGTCTCAAATAAGTAAATAAATTTGTTTAAAAAAATTATGAAAACCCAAAAAACACTAATTTTTATGTTTTTTAATGAGATAAATGCTTTTGGTGACTCAAAGAAATTTAATGCCTACTAAAAATCACAAAATAAAGCATTAATGGAATCAGATGTATAATTCCAGCTGCAATTTGCAAACATAAATTTTTCCAGAATTTAAGTTAACCTTCTGCTTATTTTTAAATAATCTGATTTTTTCCCCCTCTGAATTGTCTTATTTGGACAAGTAACTATTAAATCACTGTACTGTATAGAGCAGTGGTCTAGGCAGTGAGGATATTAAAAAAATGAAGCAAGGGAGATACTTGTTGAATTTTTTTTTCAATTTCTAGGTGTAGATCTTGTACTCCAGACATTAACTATCAGTACATGGTGACAAGACAAATGTTGAATGAGTTCGTTATTCAACTCACTGATGCAAAAGAAAGACTGGATTTTGAGTTAGAGGAATTACAGAGGAAAGATGCAAGCTGTGGTCTCATATGGCAGATTCTTGCTGTTTATCTCACAGCCTTAAGAGAGGCACATACATGCTTTTACATGAGGGGGTGGAGGCAGAGTGCATGCTTGCCAACAATCTCGTGCTCACAGCGCCGACTGGGTCTTAAATTTGACAAGTAAGCTTGAAACAGATAAACATTATGGCTTTATGCATAATCCTTCAATTCTAAGTCTGGCTAAATGAAAATACAGCTTCAAAAAGAAGCAGAGCTTAATTGCAGACTGTCAGTTGATTTAGATTTATTTTAGTCCTAAAGAATTGGCTAGTTACGTGTTTTTGTTTTTTATTTTATTTTATTTATTTGGTGCAAAATGGTGGTTTTATTAAAAAACTGTGTTTTTTTAAACTTAGAAAGTGTTCATTGCACTTATTCCCCTGCAATATTCTTTCTTGTAGCTTTGTTCTTAGAAACGAAAGTACTCTGCAAAGTTTCCATTTGTTCTGGGCTTGAGGTCATGATGGTGATGGTCTCTTCTCTTTGCTTTTCCACATTACCCTTTAAATAATACAGGAATGTAATTTACAAAGAAGATGGTGCCCACTTTCCTAGGAAAAAACATTTGTTAAGAGAATCAGATGAAAAACACAGTGCTAATAGGTTAAGTCCCAGAGGCTGTGCTGCTGATCCAGGAGTAAAAGGGTGAATGACAGTTTGAGGTTGACGATTACATTTGTGATAAGGCTGTATTTCCCCAAATCTTACTCTTAATGATCAAAAAATTTGGTTTAGACTGAAGGCTATGTTTTATTCAATATGAAGTTTATCTTCATTGATAAATACTTTTATCATAAGTAAATACATCAATACTTTCAGGATAAGTATTCCAGCACTTGTTGGAATGCATTACGTTTTAATGTAATCATTTATAAATTTAATTTTGGGAAGTTTTACATTGGCCTTGAATAATGAATACTAGAGATCTGGAACAAGTTGCCAATAAGCATAAACAATTTCTTTGTAGGATGTCTAACCCAGAACTGCATAATTAGACGTTTGGATGGATTTTTAATTATTAAATAATGTCCATTTTTCATGCATTCTTAAAGAATTAAGGTGGTTGTCAATGATATTTCTCTTCTCAGTAGATATGTGTGCAAACATCTATTTCATTTATTAAGAGCTAAGATTACATAGGTACAGTGCTTTATGTAAACTGTTAGGGTACTCTCTATTCCGTCTTCTATCCTCATCTAAAAATCTCTATTTCTCTTCTACCAGTGAGATGGAAATGAATACTCCAGGCCTAAGGAAAACATTTCTTTAATAAAAAAATTTTTTTAAATATATTTAGGAAGATTTAAAAAACAAAGAGCAGGGGTGCCTGGATGGCTTAGTCGGTTAAGCACCTGCCTTTGGGTCAGGTCATGATCCCAGGTCATGATCCGAGGACCCTGGGATCAAGCCCTGTCTGGCTTGTTGCTCAGTGAGGAGATTACTCCTCTCTCTGCCCCTTCCATCTCCCTTCCCCACCCTCCACCCTGCACTCATGCATTCTTTCTCTTAGATAGAGATAAAATCTTAAAAAAAAAAAAAAAAAAAAAAAAACAGAGCAAGAAATGATGATTTTATAAAATTTCTGAACCCTATTTTTCCTTTTTGCATCACTTCATAGCAGTAAAATAAGGTGAAAGTAACCTGGATTTAGAATTCCAGATCTATTTTATTATTACACATTATTTGATAATCATCAGTACTGTGTTCGTGGTCTTTTTCAACCTGACAAATTGCCCCAAATGTAGTGATTTTGAACAACAGACACATATTCTCTCACAGTTTGTGTGGTTCAGGAATTCCAGAGTGGCTTAGCCAACTGCATGGTGTGGCCCAGGTTCCCTGCAAGGGGTGGATCTCAGCACTCAGGATCCAGGCAGGGAGGGTTGGCTCATGCTTGAGAACCCACTTCCCAGGGGGCTCACTCACATGGCTGTTGATAGGAGGCCTCAGTTCCTCGCCAAGTGGGCCTCTCCACAAGGCACTCAGTTTCCTCATCATGTGGCAGAGAGTAGCAAGGAGGAGGCACCAGTGCCTTGTCTGACCGAACCTCCAGAGTTGTTCACCTTCCCTTCTTGGCATTCTGTTCTTTAGAAGCCAGGCATCAAGGCCAGGCCAGACTCAAGGGGTGAGGGATTAGGCTCCACCTCTTGAAGAGAGGAGTATGAAAGAATTTGAGAAGATATTTTCAAGCCACCAGAAGTACTAGCTGTACTTTGAGGCTTTATTTTCTTTCCTTAAAACAGGCCAGATGATAAAAGAGGAATTCTGCTCATTAATTAAAATTCTTATTCCTCACCCTCTCATGTACTAAAAACATGACACGAATTACCAGAAGTGACATAGGCTGGGTTTAAACAAAGGTGGAGGGTTGGTATTGTTACTCTGCCCAGTTGGCATGAGTTAAAGAGAAGAAAAGAAGCAGAATTTTTTTTTTTAAGGAAGACTGTTAAAACAGGAAGATATCTGCTTCTTCGACTGTGGCAAATGATTGAGGCATTAAGAGGCTTCTGAAATGTTATGTCACAAATGCTGGTCTACATGAGATCATTACTGTTTGCAAGTAATGTAAATATTTTGTTCCATGATATCCACAGAAAATGCTCAGTGGTATATCCTTATTATCTTTCTGCACCATTGTTTCCTATGTCTGTCCATTCCTGGATCGAAAGCAGAGGGAATGTGTCTAGTCCTTTGGCACAGTGTTTGCTGGAGTATAAACTTGAAGGAGGAAGGGGCCCAGAGACGAGACCGTGCAGGCAGGCAGAGGAGATCCTGAAGAGCTCTCCGGTGCCATGCAGACGGGGTACTGAATCTTTTTTTTTTTTAAGCCAGGAAATATTTGCTAGTATTTATAGATCCTTACAGCCACAGCATTAGAGATGAGCAGTTTTCTTTGTTTCATATAGAACTCCAAGCCACATAATTTGACACTTGATAGATTTTGATAAGTAAATAATTTCTGTATTTGTTCATACATGAAAAAAGTACTGTATCTAGAAGCAGAGGAGTTAGTAAGGAGGCTTTCCCAGCCATCCAGGCTAGAAGTGGACCCAGGCTGAGGCAGAGGAGACAAGGAGTAGATTTGTTACACTTCTGTTTGGGAGACGGAAGGATTGATAAAATGGAGAAATCAGCAGAAGGAAGACTCTAGAATATGTTTTAGGCTTTTTTGATAGGTCTCACAGAGGAGAGTTGTGATATTCCCTAAAGGAAAACCTACAAAAGAAAGTATTGGTGTGTGGTGATAAAAACAATTAGCTCTCTTTTTTGACTATGTTATTTTACTGTTCAATACTTTCTCCTCCCTCCTCGAATCTCAGGGCTGCCTCCCTACCCCACTTTCAGCTGATGGCCTTGCTTACAACTTCAGTGAAAAAAGCAATGAGAAGTGTACTTCTACAAGAGGACGTATTCCGTCTCCCTTGTCTGCCCCTGCATCTGATTCCATACACTCTGGTCTCCCCTTTACTTATAGGGATAAACCGTCTGTGAAATGGCAAAGGTCAGTCTGGCGCTTGTGCACCGGATATCTTTCCAGGTCACTTGCTCGAGGACACATCTCGGCAGTTCCTCCCCAGCCCCACCCTGGCCTCATGTGCAGGATCACCAGAATTTCCCCCTCTACCACACGAGTTCATCAGCACACAAATATGCAGCTACTTCTCCAGCAGGGACTTGGTCAAGTACAGGAGATTTCCCAATATTCTCTATCTTCTAAGTGTCAGAGCAAGTGTCAGAGCTGGGATTTAGACCCACATCGTCTTTATTCATCGTCTTTATTCTTTTATTTTTCTTACCATGAAGTAATTACCTTCTTTCTTCTTTAGTATTGGTTGTACCTGAAAAGCTACCAACCAACTCTTTTTTACTATTTTAGTTTCTGAAAACGCAAATTATGGGCCGGAATAATATAATAATAAAACACGGAGTTGCAAACAATGATTCCAAATATTATTCATTTCTTTATATATTATCTGTCACAGCTGTGTGGAGGAGGACTTGTCTTCTTTTGCTGGTAACACCTACAGTTTGAGGCTTTTCTAGTGAGACAGGTGTCTGGATCTGAGCTTTCATATGTGATTACCTCCTGGAGCTAATCTTCCATTTGAAGGAGAAAACACTTAGAGATAAAATTATGATTTGACTAGGATGACATCATAGGCCGTAGCCTCTATGTGAAGGATTTTTGAATGGAAAAAATAAAAGATGATAAATACGCACATACACTTTTTTTGCCCTGGATATCTTGAGCTAAATGGTATGGATATCTAGCTTCTCATGGCCATGAGGTGGTTAGCTGGACCAGTACAGGTGAGAGCAGTGACCTGAATGCTCAGTTCAGCCCTAGGGAAGAAGAGGTTCTCTCAAAATCTGTGATGCCAGCTCCAGTTTGGAAGTGAGATCCAGCCTAGTTAGTGTTTTGATACACACGTTTGGCCTTTTGCCACTTCTGCTGTGTTATTTCTTTTCTGTTTGTATTTAGTGCACGTGGTGGGCATGTGAAGCTCTATCAGCACACCCTCTCACCAAGCCGCAGAGACCTGGACCTGTTCTAAGTTCAGGCAGTGCTGGATTTACCAGGGTCCAAATCCAACAGCACCGTACAGGGCTAAGCCTGTGCTTTGCAAGCCAGCCCCTGGCAGATTGCAGAACACCACCCTGAAAATAAATCTTCCGCTATTACATAGATCCAAGGCTCCGAAGTCATTTTTGGCAATGTCCTGTGTAAAGGTGGGCAGGAACAGTGGTAGATTCATTCTGATCAAAGTACAGTTATATAATATATATTGAGTATATCATATTCTTTGTTATTTTGGACTTCCTCCCAAGTAGGCAGAGACAGAGTTTGAAAGAGAGAGCTCTGCACTTGTAGCAAAAATGACTTAGTCTTGAATGCTGGCTTATGATCAGTGATTCCTTGAGCAAGTGTCTTCTCCTCTCTATGCCTCAGGTGACTCATCTGTAAAGTTTCAACATGAAGTGCAAACACACAAGGTGGTTTTAAAGGTCCTAGTGAGACAAGGAATGTGATGGTGCCCACCACAGGGCTCTTCACCTAGTGAAGCTTCAGAAAAATGTCCATTTCCTCCCTTTATAGAGTGTTGTGAGGCCAGACAAATGGAGGGATGAAAAGTGAAATAACAGTGAATGGTGAGCATACCTTGCTGTGGGAAAGACAGCAGGCTCTTTTCTGCTATGTAACCTTTGTGTCTCTGGCCTGTTCTTAAAGGGCATGTACAGAGATTTTGCATCATGGCCATGAGCTGCTCTGTCTGTATTCCGAGGAACAGAAAGGTCTAATAAGAAGGCAAAAAGTTCCTATGGTTCTAGATTTAAGACCTTCACCTCATTGCTTAAAAGCTAGTGAGGCAGAGAGTTTGGTATTTGGCAGGGAAGAGCAATTTTTTTGTGTGTGCAAAGGGATGAGAATAAACACTGGGATCAAGAATTATGCCCTGTATCCCCTTGTCTGGAAGGAACCCAGTCTCAGGTTGGCACCACTCCCACTGATGTTCCTAGGGCAGGACAGCTACTGACCCCCAGAGGCTGGATTTGTTCTAGCCCTATGTGGGGAACATCCATCCTACTTAATAGCACAGAGCCAGTGGTCAGAATCTCTGCCTGCTGCCCCATTATCAGAACAGCTGGGAACTTGGTACATGGACCCATCGCTTGCATGTACCATCAGCAATTAAAAATTTACTCTTAAGACTTTTAAGTAATTTTTGAAAGGTCAGTTAAACTTTATATACAGTGAAATACACAGATCTTACAACTTGATGAGTTTTGACAAATTCATGCCCATTAAGATATCCGTAACACTCCATTAGATATCCCATAACCTTTGGCAGCACTGTTCTGATTTCTGTTATGATAGATTAATTCTTTTTTTTCTTTTGAATATTCTACTTATTTGTGAGAGTACATTATATATGCCTGGAATAAGGACCTTTTTTTTTTTTAAATTTATTTATTTATTTATGATAGTCACAGAGAGAGAGAGAGAGGCAGAGACACAGGCAGAGGGAGAAGCAGGCTCCATGCACCGGGAGCCTGATGTGGGATTTGATCCCGGGTCTCCGGGATCGCGCCCCGGGCCAAAGGCAGGCGCCAAACCGCTGCGCCACCCAGGGATCCCGAATAAGGACCTTTTTATGTTGCATAAGAGATTCTTGGATGTAAAGACATGTTGTAAGATTTATAATGAAAGTAAAAGCAACTTTTAGTTGCCATTTTGGACTTGTCTCTGTTTCTTAAAGTTATAATTTTGAAACTGTACCATTCTCTTTGTTAAAAATATGCATTAACAAGATAGGTATATGTGTGGAATTTGCATACAGCCTTTGGATGTACTGGAAGATCCTTGGTCTTCATGATTCATTTGAACACTAGTGCTTAAGAATCTGTATTTTATACTAGTGCAGGTTTCACTTTCTCCTGGGGGGAGAAGTAGAAAGAACGTAGGTTTGGGATCAGACCTGCATGTACTCAGACTCCTATTTAATTTTTCTGAATATCAGCTACCTCTGTAATAAAATGAGGTAATATCTACCTGAAAGGGTTTTACCAAAAGTTAAATGAATTAACAAAGAGCCCGTCCTACAGCAGGCCCTTCGTTCTCCCTTTTTTAAATGGCAAAATTTTTAGCATTATGAATTTTAGGGGGCTGGGAATGGATTTATATATTAGAGATATTGGTCATTAATCATGTATTTCTGATGCCGGCTGCCCTAGGGCATTGCTGTTTATGTCTTGCAACTTCCTCAAAGCTTCTTTTCGACTTGGCTGCCTCTTCCTAGCATCTCAGGCCATGAGAATAAACTACAAGCATCCACTTCTCCTATATTCATACTGGTGTTGTCTGCAACCATGGAAGATCCATAAACACTCTTGAGAGAAATAGTAGGTGTAGTGGTGCTTGTACATATAAATGGATAAAAATGGATCCCAACCAAATAAAGTCAGTCTGACCAGTCCTTAAAAAAAAAAAAAAAAAAAATCAAACCTTAATTCTCAAAGCTATTAATAAAAGCCAAACAACCACAAAATGGTCAAAACTGGCAAAAATACATATAGGCGAGCAGCCTAGGTGGCTCAGAGGTTTAGCGCCGCCTTCAGCCCAGGCCCTGATCCTGGAGGCCCCGGGATCGAGTCCCATGTCAGGCTCCCTGCATGGAGCCTGCTTCTCCCTCTGCCTCTGTCTCTGCCTCTCGCACACGCTCTCTCTCTCTCTCTCTCTGTGTGTCTCTCATGAATAAATAAATAAAATCTTTAAAAAAAATACATATAGGCAACACAGAAGAGGAAAACCAATATAGACAATAAAAATTAAAAAGCTCATTCTCTCCCATAATCGGGAAGATGCATATTAAAGCAACAATTAGATACAGTTTTATGGCCCTCAGGTGGACAAAGATTTAAAAGCCTGATAATAGTAGGCACTGCTTAGACTGTAAGGTTAACAAAAACTCTTAAGCATTGCTGATAAAGGTATAACTTCTATCATCCCTCTGAAGATTTTGCCAAAGAGGCTCTTGGATGTTGGATGTTTGTATAGTAGAAATGCTCATTGCAAACAACCCAAACATCTGTCATTTGGTAATTAGATGAATAAAATTTGGTATGAAATGCAACATTATATATAAAACGAATGAGTCAGATCTATATAAAGTAAAAAGCAACACTGAATACAATAATGGGTTATAAAATTATGCATATTACCTGATTTTGAGTAACCCTTTTGAAAGATGGAAATACTATGTCTTGCTTATAGATTCATAGATTTCTTAAGAATGTAATGCTAGAGGTTAATTCTGGGGAGGAGGGGCAGGAGGAAGAAGAATGGGCCTGGAAGGAGAAAGTACAATTTAATTTTCTTAGTTTAATTTTAAAAAGGAAGCATTCCCAGATATTAACACTTAATAGTTCTTTATCATTGGTTCTCAAAGTGTCTTTTATATCTGGACCAGCAGCCTGTGGCATCACCTGAGAGCTATGAGAAATACAAATTCTCAGGCCCCAACCCAGATCTGCTAAATATGAAACTGGGGGGGTAAGGCCCAGTAAGCCATATTTAACAAGCCCCACACTCCCACTGTTCTGGATGACAGAGATATGGATATTTACTATCTTATTCTCTGTGATTTTCTGTATTTTTAAAATTAAATGTTAAAATGAACAATCTTAAGCTTTTCTTTCCTACTTTTCCCAAATCCTTCTAGGCTCTTAAGTTCCAATCAATAACTAAAGACTTATTAAGAGCATAAACTTCTTACTGCCACATAAAGTTCTCAGATGTGGAGAGATCACTTAATAACAAGCAAATGGCAGAGAAAGAAAATGAGCAGATCTAAATTACCTATTATTCGAATGTGAATTAGCAAGTAAGTACATCACCCTAAAAAAATATTTGATCCCTCTCTCACTTATCCCGTTATTGACAGCAAATATTTATCAAGTATTGAGTGCGTTCGGGACAAAGTATAGCAATAAGGCATAGATATAAATCATGTCTTTGGAACACAATCTAGTTGGAGGGCCAGGATCAGAGTAGAGAATATGAGGTTAAAAATGAAAATACCTCGATTGTGAAATGGAAGGCAAACTCAACTACCACACAGAATTTCAGAAGGGTTTGAAGGGAAGCTTTTTGTAAACTCAGCCTCAGTAGAGAAAGGGGAAGGTAATATTTCAAGGAATGATGTGAACAAGGTCATTGTAGTGTTTTAATTCAAAGATCCATTTAAGTGATCTTAGTTCAAGCTGAGGATATGTATTCGGTCATCAATTTTTATCCTGTAGACGGATGGAACATTAAAAGGCTTTGAGTAAAGAGGTAATTTGTATGTGTAAAGCAGTATCCCAAGAAGATAAATTTGACATAAGTGTCAAAGGTCAACTGAAGGCGGAAAAACAATTAGCAATGAGATGTCAGGGCTTTCAAAGAAAGTGAAGATTTAGATGGTGAAACATAAGATACAGTATGGGGTGAGGAAAAGGAAAGGGAGAATGATTCTAACAGAATGTACTAGTTTCCTATTGCTCTGTAAAAAAAAAAAAAAACTACCAGAGGCTTAGTAGCTTAAAAGAACACAAATTTATTATCTTATAGTTTTGGATGTCATAGGCTAAAATAGTTCTTGCTAGGCTAAAATTAAGGTGTCACCAGGATACCTTGTGGTGTCCCTATGTTCCTATCTGGAGTCTCTAGGCAAGGATCTGTTTTCTTGTGTTTCTCAGCTCCTGCAGGACCCATATCCGTTGGCCTGTGGCCCCTTCCTCTGTCTTCAAAACCTGGGCAGCCCCAGTGGCGCAGCGGTTTGGCGCCGCCTGCAGCCCGGGGTGTGATCCTGGAGACCCGGGATCGAGTCCCACATCAGGCTCCCTGCATGGTGCCTGCTTCTCCCTCTGCCTGTGTCTCTGCCTCTCTCTCTCTCTAGCTGTGTCTCTATGAATAAATAAATAAAATCTTAAAAAAAAAAAAAAAACCTGCAGCAAAGCATCTTCAAAGCATCTCTGGCTCTGACTCCTCTTCCTTCTCCTGTTTTCCCTCATAAAGATTCTTATGATTACAGTTGGACCTACCCAGACGATTCAGGATAATCTCCCTTTCTTCAGATCCTTAAGTTAATTGCATCTGGAAAGTTCCCTTTTGCCATGTAAGGTAACATAGTCACAGGTCCCAAGGGTTAGGATGAAGACATCCTTGGGAGACATTATTTTGCCTACCACACAGACTATGGCCATGCTCTGATAATTGCCTAGGGTTTGGAAGAGAGGAGAGAAAGCCCAGATTGGTCATACCAGCCCTGTCACTTTCAGTTTGCTCACTTGTAAAATGGGAGAAGAAGGTGGTATAGGATTCTCTTCCAAGCCTAACACCCTGACTAAAATGTCACCTCCATGAGGACATGGCTTTTCTATCTGCCTTGTTCACTGCTCAGTCTTCATTGCCTAGAACAATGACTGATACATAAGGGACTCAGTGATTATTCATTGAATAAAATATTCTTTTGTTGAACGACTGATAGTTGAGGAAAAGTTTGGACAAAGCCCTGGGGAGACTTCTCCACTGTCTCCTGTGTATATTGAATTCTCATTTCCTTGGTGAAGTAAGATTTTGGCTCAGGTTATAGATAGTCTGTCCTGTTGTTATGGTAGAGACATTCCATGAATGGGAGAGAAGGTTAGCTAAGATTTGTAGAGTCTGTTCTTTCCTCTCTTGCTTTTAGCTTCCATGCTGAGTATCCCCTGAAAATGAGAGTGAGGAAGTGTATTGAGATTGATGTATGGCCTCAGTAAGTGTCTGGGGCAGCTGCTAATTGAAGAAGAAATTGCTCATTGTAGCAATGATCAGTTGCCCCTGAATTGACCAGCTGTCACATTCCACACTGTTCAGTCAGTGAGAATCAAGTCTTGCCCTTTGCATTCCTAAAAGAACACTTGACCCTGTGAGGACATAATATCCATTTATGCTGTTGGAAAGTGCCAGTAAAATAGAAAACAGAACCTTCTTTGTGCTTAAGCACAAAATAGCGTAGAGTACTGGCACTTGAGGGTCCAGGTGGCCAGCAGGTAGGCAGAGTGATGGGGCTTTCTGATGCAGAAGCTAATACTTTTAGGGCCTTTGTCTCTTAGATACGAGGTCTGACATACCCTTGCTATAAAAGCTGTCTTTCAAAACTGACATTTAAAAAAACCTGTGGTTAGCAGTTACTTGGCTTGAAGACAAAGCTAATTTGTTTAAAGGAGCAATAGTTGACAGAAGAAGGAAATTAACACAAGGAGGGCAGAGGATGCTAGTTTTGCTTAGGATCTTTGAAATTCAGAGAATTAAACTCTTTTTGGTCCTTTACTGAATTATGTGACCCTGGACAAATACTATACCTTCTCTCCTATTTTTTTACCTTTTGTTTTTATCAGTGCTGTTTGTAAAATGTCACCCATCTGGGGATAGAGACACATATATGTATTAGAGATATTTTCTTGGTCTAATAACTCTTCCAGAAGAACTTGCTGTTTTTTGAATACTAATAATATTTAATTGATCATCTCTTAAGTTAACCTCTAATATCTGAAATCTGTAAAATTATTAGAGAAATAATTGGTTACCAGAAAGGATAAAAAATTAATCATTGGAAGTCCTCATTCTATGACATTGCCTAAAAGTAAATACCTTGCTCTAATGTTGGAGAGGGGGGGATATCCCAAATATAGTAAAGATCTAGTGTACACCTGGTACAAAGTAGGTTTTAAAGCCTATAAACAAGATTTCTTCTCTGTTTGCAAGACTGCGCAGATGCTGAAGAATCCCCCTTGACAATTCTGCAAACAAGTAGAAGGTAAAATTTCATCAAAAGAAATTTTACAAATTACAGATGAGCTCAAGAAAGGGAAGACCCCCAGGTGTCAAAAACAGATGGGAACCCAAGATACGAAATGTGAGCACAGAGTATTAGCCAGATGGGCTCATGGAGGTCTCAGATTCAGAGTCCCTACTGATGAATGTGTGGGGATAGCATCAGCAGCTAGGGGGATGCATACACTCTGTGGGAGTGGGGTAGACGGGCAAGGAAGTGAAGCCCAGATGAATGATGAATGGTCTCCCCATTCTTGAAACTGGGCCCAGTAAACTCCACTAGCAGCCAGGAGAAACCTCAAGGAAGCTTGCCTCTTACCTACTGTGGTGAAAGAAAGAGGAGACACCTGTGAACCATGAGAACAGGAGCCTGTGTCATACACAGGTATGGGGTTCAAATTCAACGCCCCCCCCCCCCCAATATAGTACCAAGACACACAGGAAATCACTGAGCACAGAATTTCATGACATGGGGAGCATGGGATTCCTATGGAAAGCAGTCCCTGCTAAAGATGAATTTGCAGGCAAAATTAAGTATGTTCAAAGAAATGAAGAACATCAGGTGCTAGAATTTATAGGAAACAAAGGAGGGCGCCTGGGTGGCTCAGTAGAGCCTCCAACTCTTGATTTTAGCCCAAGTCATGATCTCAGGGTCAAGAGATAAAACCCAGCATCATGCTCCATGCTCAGCATGGAATCTGCTTAAGATGCTCTCCCTCTCCTGCTGTCCCCTCCATCCCCCAATCCTGGCATGCTTGCTCTCTCTCTCTCTCAAAAAAAAAAAAAAAAAAAGAGAAGAAAAACAAAACAAAAAGAAGGAAGAATAGGCAGGTTTGAAAAATGAATCTGATAGAAATTCCAGAATGGAAAATCATTGTTGAACTGTGTGAACACTCTTGGGTTGGTTGAAAATTGTGAATAATGGCTGATATTTAGTATAGTTTCAAGGATATCGTTTTTTTAACCAGAGAGAAAACTTTTCAGCCCATAGTTAGAAAAATGCTTACTGTGTAAATGGTCCCGAGTGTCAAACATGCAGATTGAAACTGAAGTCGAAATTGGCATACAGGTTTTAATAAAGGGAGAGCTGAAGGGATCATCCCAGGGTACCGAAGAAGCCTTGTTTGAAGTGTTCTTCTACTTAAATGAAGTTGCTGCAGACCCACTGGGAGTAGGCCATGCTTTGGTTCTGCTTCTCTAGTAAGGGATGATGCTCACTGACCCACCTCTACAGCATTTACCCCCCTTTCCTCTTCCCTCCCACCCCAAGGCTGTTTGCAGATCACGGACTAGGTCAAGGATATCTGTAGCCTGCAGCCTTGGACCATGGTGTGCTCATGGGCCCTCACCAGCTCTGCCCTCATTCTCAAGGGTCTCTAGGGATCTAAACTGACCATCCTTAGCACTTTTCCTAATCTTGATTACAGAAAATACATAATGCAGCTGATTTTCCTCTTTTCTTTTAAGATGTGGAAGTTAACTGTTGTCCTCTCACTGTCAATTTATGGTGCCTTCATGACTTCACTAAAACGCTAAATCAGTTTAATTCATGACCATTTAATAAACAACTAGCTTTTTGCGTCTTTATATTTTTGAATGAGCAGGAACTTTCTCTTTATTTTCTTGCTTAGTACTTGCCTCACCCAGCTCGCCCACATACAGTGCATCAATACATACTTTTTTATACTGTGTAATTATCTGAGAAGGTTTGCCTAAGAGTCTTTTTATCTGTTTGTACACTTATCTTTTTTAAAATGAAAATTTTAGGGACGCCTGGGTGGCTGAGTGGTTAAACATCTGCCTTTGGCACAGGGCATGATCCCAGGGCCCAGGGATTGAGTCCCACATCAGGCTTCCTGCATGGAGCCTACTTCTCCCTCTGCCTATGTCTCTGCCTCTCTCTCTCTGTGTCTCTCATGAATAAATAAACAAAATCTTAAAAAAAATAAAATGAAAACTTTTAATTTAAGTCTTTTTAAGTCTTTTTTTTAAGTAAAACCATTTATTAAATACAAATGAAAACTCAAATGTCATCACTTCTAAGAAGCTGCCCCTTTGACCCATATTGCGTGCCCCCTTCTGTACTCCTAGCAGTCTGTGGGCATCTTTATGATCAAACTGATCATCCTGTGTGCTCTTAAGTGTATGTTTATGTATCACCCATTCTTGACTCTGAGTGCCTTTAGAGTAGTCTTTCTCCCAGTTTTTACCACTCCCCAATACATAGGAGGCACCTCAGTATTTATTGGGTGAATGAATGAACACTTGAAATAATCAAGTTGTACTGGTACCGCTGTCTGTTAGACCCCAGTGATCCTCAAGTGGCTCCTGTCCGTTTCTTTTTTTTCTTTTGCTCCTGTTAGTTCTACTCAAGTGAACATGCTTATCTGCAGTCCAGACATTTTTTTCTACCTTAGACAAAAGTTTTTGTATGCATTCAGTCATTGAGATTGAAGCCTCTAGAAATCTGTTAGCCACTTTCAAGAGCTAAAGACTGTACAAAAATATGGAAGAGTTGAACTAAGGACAATTAAAAAGGTACAGGATAATTGGAGAATTCTGTTTTTTTTTTTTTCTTTTCATTTTAACGTCCCTTTACTCTGCATGGGGCATGGAGGAAAGATGTTGAGAAGACCAGAAAACTATCAGACCAGAATGCATTTCCCCTTCCTTATTCTGCCATCCTAGCAGGGAATTTTATATCCTATTCTTAGAGCCAAGGAATTTAGAAGGAGCTGAGGAAAAAAAGGTTGAGCCATACACAGAAAACCAAGGATCCCCACACCCATGGGCTCATGGTCCCACACCACCTCTGCTCTCATTCTCGAGGGACTGAAGTGATCTAAACCATCATTATCACTTTTACTAGTCTTGATTTCAGAAAATACATAATGCAGCCCAAGGAGTTTATATTCCTAAAATATAACCATTTAGGGGATAATTTATCCCACTGATACTAAATCACAGAAGGAAGGAGAGTGGAATTTATAAGAGGAAAAAGGTAAGGTTTGAAGGTCTCTAAAACACTAAGGCAGTAACCCAGCCGAAGTTGGAACTAAACAGGTAAGTAAAATACAGAAAGATGAGAAAGTTCTTATAGTGTTGCTAAACCTTTTGTGGACACTTAAAACCTATTCCCAGAGTTTTAGCTTAGTCTTCGATGTATCTTGTATCTGTATCTTTGATATGGTGTATCTTTGATGCATTTGAAGATATGGTGTATCTTTGATGCATTTGAAGTAAGATTCAGCCTGCTAATTCCTGTTTCGGTTTTTCAAGAAAATATTTCCCAAAGACAAATCTGTTGAAGGTAAAATGAAAAGAAGTTGGACTACTCCCCTACATTAGGAATTATTTTTCACTGTAATTGGCCACTGGGTCCTATTTCCAGTAAAAGAGCATTTTTTAGTAAAAGAGCATTTTTGGGCAGCCCGGGTAGCTCAGTGGTTTAGCGCCGCCTTTGGCCCAGGGCATGATCCTGGAGACCCCAGATCGAGTCCCATGTCGGGCTCCCTGCATGGGGCCTGCTTCTCCCTCTGCCTCTCTCTCTCTCTCTCTCTCTCTCCTCTCTGTGTTTCTCATGAATAAATAAATAAAATCTTTAAAAAAAAAAAAAGCATTTTTAGCCCATTTGAAACATTAAAGCCAATGTAAAATGTTTAGCATATAATTAATTTGAATGTGATAGAAATTTATGGTTTATTTTGTATCCAAAAACCTTGAAGGTCACCTGGGTGGCTCAGTTGGTTAAGCATCTGCCTTCCGCTCAGATCATAACCTCGGAGTCTTAAAATCACGAACCCCATATCAGGCTTCTCCTTCTCCCTTTCCCTCTGCCTCTCTCCCTGATTGTGCTCTTTCTTGCTCAAATAAATAAATAAAATATTTTTTTAAAAAACCTTGAAAAAAATTCACTTAAAATGTGACTGCCAATAACTTTTCTCACAATGCAAGGTAAAATCAAAGTCAAAAATGGAACCCAAGAAGTTGACTACATTTGAATTCTTAGGAGCAAAGACGGATGTATGAGACAGAACTAGTTCAAATGCTGAGGGGTTTTGTTTGGTTTCGTAGCTTATTGTTACTTTAATGCACCTATAGAAATTCCTTTATAAACATATTTCAGTCAATCTATATGAATAATTTCAGCCAATGAAACTACCACTTTTTTCTTCTCATACCAGGTTGTTGGTGTAGCCCAGGCCATCAACAAGAAATCAGGAAATGGTGGGACATTCACTGAAAAAGATGAAAAGGTACCAAAATTTGTGTCTGATGTATTGTCAATTTAGGAAGGTGTTTTTCTCTTTATAAAGTGTAGACCTAGAATTAGCTGTTGCTGAAATTGTTGATAGCGAAAACCATTGTACTTTAAAATGACCTGAAATGTTCAGAAGTGTCTTTTTCCTGCGGCTCAATACAGTGCTGACTTTGGAGTACTAGTGGTAGGTAGTAGTTGGGTAGCTTAGAAGCCCCCCAACTCCCTCCTCACTGTGCCGCCAAGCCTCCTCCAGGGCTGTGTGTGCATTGGGGCCATACAGAAGGTGACACAGTGTTTTTAACTATTGCATTTACTTTTCATCACTGCTATAAACAAATTCAACCCTGAGTCAAAACCCCCAAAGCACCGCTCCAAGTTCAGCACTCCAGGTTGGCTAAAAATTGGAATTCCCTCCTGGTGAAGCAAATTTCAGAATGTTTTATAAGCTTTGCACACAGACGGTGGGGCGCCAAGGTGTGAATTTAGGCTGGATGATTTGAATTTAGCTTCAGAAAGAGCAGCAGTCAGCATTATTTTATTACTCTTCTCATCCAACTCTGAAGGGATACATTCCATACACCACATTGACATGCTTTCCCGTTTAAGGGCGGAAGCCCCTAAACTTGTTTATAACTTCATTCTGTCAGTAGGTTTTATTATTTCTCTTCTTGAATACGTAATTGTATGTATATCATGGAATCTACTGAATTCTTATTCAAGCCTGTTGTTATTTAAGTCACTCCCCTGAAAATTAGTAGGAGCTTTTGGAAGACATTCAAACAACACAGAGTTATTTTTGTCTCCATGGTGTAGGCCGTATTGGCACTTGCCTTCGTCCTTATGTCTTAATTGCTTCAGAGCATAGCAAGTACCTCTTTAAATCAGTGTTCTAGACATCTAGTTTCCTATCCTGTTAATGACACCTGAGAATATTTGGCATGGTTCTAGATTGGCTTTATATTCCATCATTTGTTTATGGTCCATTAATGTAAACCTCTCTTGAAAGATTTGCATTCTTAGGCTGTATCATCTCTTGGCAAAAGATATCTATGATTGTGAATAACATTTGCCATGGAAAGACTTATTTTAATCAATAATTACTATAATTGTGAGCATATCACTTTAAGGTAGTATAATGAGGATGACAGACCCATGTTAAAAAAAAAAATTTAAGCTAATATTGTATAGAACTTTCTGTGAGACTACTATTGCCAGTATTCTCAAGTAAGTATGTTAGCTTTCATTTGCCCCAGTAGTGAGTTACAAGCTATTTATATAGTCTCAGCACAGATTCAACTCTTAATATCATTCAGAAACTATACTTGCTTAGAGTGGATTTCAATTTCAAATGATATAAAGAGATATGTGTCCTACTCCCTCCCCTCTTCTTCTTAATTTGTAGCTAATGTATGACTTTAGGAAACTTTGTTAATAATTGTCATCTACTCATGCTAGTTAGCTAACACTTGCTTTGCATCTGTTCCTAATTTTGTGCAGACTTAACATGTACTCCTTTGGCTTTCTAATATATTTATTTCACCTGAAAACATTCTGGGGTGCCTTTTGTGTTTCAGGCAATATAACAAGACAGTTTTATAGACAGTTCTTAATTTGGCTGTTGTCTTACCTGTTTTCTAGGACTTTGCTGCTTATTTGGCATTTTGTGGTATTGTTCTTCATAATGCTCAACTCTATGAGACTTCACTGCTGGAGAACAAGAGAAATCAGGCAAGTCTGATTACTAAAGAGAGATTATAGAAATTGTTTTTTTAAAAAAATTGTTAGATTTTTATCCAAGTAATATAAGAGTATGATTAAAACTCCAGTTAACATTTTAGCTGTATCTTTTAATAATTATTTCCATTTCCTATTTTCTATGCTCTGTTGCTTTATCACTGTTAGGCAGTATTCATTAACTTAACAGATATGAATTTGATTTATACCTTTACTTGCCATTATCCTTATCCAACCAGTATCATTAGGTCTATTTTAGGTTACTGAATGGGCTGCATTTGTCCTGCTAGATAAGACTTTTTTAGTTCTTGCCCTATCAACTGGAGACATCATCTCTTGATTCTGTGCTTTTGTAAAATGAGGCTCTTAGTATGCCTCATCTCTCCTTCCCAACTGCCACTCCTTCCCTGTGCTTTTCCCATCTGGACTTTTTCTGTTGCCCATGACAATAACATATACATTTTTCTACAACCATGGTTAGCTTAGTAAGCTTTGTCTGGTTTAATTCTAAAGTTGTGTTAAAGTGTTTATAAGTGCCATGACTGTGTAAATGTTGTTCGTATTATGTTTAGTATGTAATTTTTAGTTTTTCCTCATGTTTCTGAATTCTATTCTATTTTTTTTCCCCTTGAACTGTTTGCTCTAGTGTAGCCTCATGTTGTTGGGTTTTGTCCCCCTCGAAGTCCCTATTATTTAGGCATTCTGTTGAGTTCTTTTTCTTGGAGATCTCCAAGTTGAGGTTCTCTGTCATTTCTCTTCCAAGCTGAGACGTTTCTCCCCATGCCTGCTGTATAGGTGTCATAGAATTTCCCTTACCTGCTTTTTCAGAAGAACTCCCCTGGTTATCCACTGGATTCCATAACTCCTCCTTTCTCAGTTTACACCCTTGTTTTATTGCAGCACATTTCAATTAATTACTTGAGAAAGTATTGATCAGGTAAGTTTTCTGAGTCCTTGCATTGTGTGAAAATGCCTATTGTACCATCCTCCCAGTTTAGCTGGGTATAAAATTCCAAATTGAAAAATCAGTTTCTCAAAATTTAGAGGTTATGCTTTGTCTTCTAACTAGCATCCATGTTATTCTGATTCTTTGCTCTGCATAGATGTTTTGTTTTGTTTTGTTGTCTATAAGTTTTTCAGATCCTTTCAGTCTCTGCTTTTATAACTGAATTTTATCATATGACTTTTTTTCATTCATCATGCTGGTATCTGGTCATCCCTTTCTGTCTGGAGACTTAAGCCCTTCCATTTTATGTACTTCTTTTTCATTATTTCTTTGATACTCCCTCTCTCTCACACTCCATTTTCTCTTTTTAGAACTTGTGTTAATAAGATATTGGATCTTCCATTGCCTTTGACTGCAATATCTTCCTAACTATCCTCCCTGCTCTGTTCTTGGCACCTATTAATCTAGTCTCCATTTTTACAAACACAGCTACAAGTCTGTCACTTTCTTTTTGCAGTACATTATAGCCCAAGCTGCTTCCAAAGACACACAGGCTTTTGAGGTTCTTTCTCCACTCGCCCTTGCAATCTCATTTCCCCTAGCTCTCCTCTTTACACTCTATATTCTCTTTAAAACTTGATCAAAGCTTGCAGCATGCTACTCTCTCTCAATTCAGTTGTTATTGACTGAAATTTTTCTTTCCCCGCTCACCTAAACGATTCCTGCTTATCCCCCAGGCTTCAGCTAGGATAGTATTTCCTCTGGTAAATTTTTTGTGATATCTTTTCTTCTTCTTCATCACACAAATATTTTGCAAGATTAGAAGAAATTCTGTGGAATTCAAAGGAAAGTGAAATTACCAGGAAAAACACAAAAGGAGCTCTTAGAGCTTAGTCTGTTTTGGACAATATTTACTGGGCTATGTGAAAATGCTGATAAATGATCTCAGAAATTGAGAACAATAGCAATGTCATTGTGTTTTATGTATCAGATGCTGTTCAAAATACTTTATAAATGTTCACTTATTTAGTTCTCATGATAGTCCTGTGGTTTGGTATTACTTTTACTATTATCCCCATTTTTAAGGAATTTGCTCTACATCACAAAGCTCACAGGAAGGGAAGGTGGGATTAAAAACTGATGACTGATTATAGAGTCCAATTGTAACCACTCTACTAACTGTACTAACAGCCAACATGGAAGCTCTGTTAGTAAATAGAGACTTACATATTTAATTCTTGGACATATACTTGATTATACCTTATTAGATTATAGATACACAACTTATAAACCATATAAATCATTGTATTGCTTTATAATTACAAATAATTACTAAGTAATGAGCTCTAAATTTTCCTGTCTAGGTGCTGCTTGACCTTGCTAGCTTAATTTTTGAAGAACAACAATCATTAGAAGTAATTCTAAAGAAAATAGCTGCCACTATTATCTCTTTCATGCAGGTGCAGAAATGCACCATTTTCATAGTGGATGAAGATTGCTCCGTGAGTACAGAGTATGACTTTTTAATTTTTAGAAAGACAGAAATTATATTCCTTAAAGCACTGCTTTTAAACTTCATGTTAGCCTCAGATTGCTCTGAAATCCAACTGTATATGGTTGTTTATGCAAAGCCAGTCAGAGTATGAACTATTTTGGTTGAAAGGGGGTTAAGGTGAGATTGGAGGATGCCTTCAAAGCACCCTTTCACCTTTGTGTCCCTCCACTAAGTGGTTACCATGGAATGAATGTCTGTGTGCTGCTTTTGTCAATATTGACACTACCTTGATGGAGAGACATAACATTGTCATAGTAGTGTGCAGACCTTTTGTGGTCAGGAATAGTGGTGTCCTGGTTGTTATGAACAAGTAGACTCCCATTCTGAATGGGTTGGGTATAATTTTTTTTTTTAATCAAAAATTGTTTAGAAACCAAAAGGCATGGCCCAATAGAGGGCCTTGTATTAAAGGAGCCTATTAGTCCTAAATCCTTTACCAACAATGGAAAATCACTAACTGTTCTAATTGGTAGGTTTCAATCCATTGATGTATAACATAAAGAAACAGATATGTGTGGAAAGACAAAGTGTTCTCATTGAATGCTGGTTACTTCTATACAGGCCAATTGAGTTTACCGTTAGAATCAGAGCTTCTAGCCTAAGGCAGTTTTCCTTTATGCAATTTCTTTTCCCTTTTTAACCTATGGATCACTGTTTCTGGGATATTTCTTTTTGACATCATTGTTTATTTTTTTTCTGATAGACCCTGAAAATAAGCTCTTCATTGGTGGGTTAGGAAATGAAGTGGGGATTACAGCCACTTATATACTCAGTTGTAATCCATATATGAGATCTGAATTGATGGGTTTTAGGGCAATAGAATAATGAAAGATATGTAGTACTTATATTAAAATTTAAAAAATTGTTTTAGATAGTAAGACTATACTATATGACTAAACATTATCTGAATCATTTTGTGTGTGTATGCGTGTTAATTCTCATTAACCAGATATCAAATGAGAATTTACTGTGTTAAAAGGTAATCAGTATTCTCATATATATTATTTTAAATTTTCAATGAATTATATATAAAGTCCTTAATACAGAGATGATTACAAATAGCTATCCTTTTAAAGTTCAGGTCAGAACTCATTAATGCAGTAAGTCAGTTTACAATTTTGGCTCTGTGACCTGTTCTTAGGATTTAATTTTTGAAAGTTATATGTAGGGACCTCCTTTTTTTTAAGACAACTTGAATATCACTTCAATTAACATTCACCTCATGCTTCGGCCAGTTAACATCTATCATGGCAGCAACTGACTTGGATCATTGGTGCTTTGAAGTATAACTTAGCAATATGCCTGTTAATATATTTTGCTCACTTTTTAACAACTTAATTTGTTGGGTTTAGGAATCAAGTGACTTGATGTTCATTTATATTATAACTTTTTGATTAAAATTATTTCAACAACATGAGCAAAAATCCAAATGTAAGCAAGAAAAATACAGTACTCAATTCTTCCCTCCCCAAGTTAAACTAATATTATTTTATTTCTGTGTTTCCCTCCAGTTCTTTATTCAGTTGTAAATACAGCATGAGTATGAATATATATTCTGCTTTTTAATGTAACTTGCAAAGTACTTCTTTTTGTTGCTAAAATCTTCACAATTATTTTCAGTAAATATTCATAAAATATACTGAATTGCATGTATTTTAAAAAGATCTAACAACAGCAATCAATGTATGTATAAAAGCTAAAATATGAGGATTTTGAATAAATATCAAGAAAATTTGAAGCTAACGTGTTTATTAATGCCTGGTTGAAAAACAAAAACCAAGTAATACGCAAATGAGCATTTTTGCAAGTGAATATCGGAAACAGTATGAACATGGGAAGCAGACTTGAAGCTGTCAAGCAGTGAGTACGTATGTCAGTGTAGTCTGAGAATAAGTTAAAAAAATACCACAAGTATTGGTGTTTTGTGTCAATTACATTGACTTGCATGTGTGTATCTAGATAGATTTCATTACATTGTCAAACTTACTTCTCAGTGTTTGTTGTCACTCTGTTTTCAGGATTCTTTTTCTAGCGTCTTTCACATGGAATGTGAGGAATTAGAAAAATTGCCAGATACGTTAACAAGGTAAAATAACATATTCTCTGTCTTTTTCACAAGCACAGCTGACCCTTGAACAGCACGACTGAAACTGTGTGGGTCCACTAAGACATGGATTTTTTTCTGTAAATGTAATACAGTATTATAAATGTATTTTCTCTTCCTTATGATTTTCTTAGTAACGTTTTCTTTTCTCCAGCTTACTTTATTGTAAGAATACTGTATATAATACTTATACAAAATATTTGTTAATTGTATAATCTGGTCAACAGTAGGCTGTTGGTTAAATTTTGGGGGAGTGAAAAGTTATATGCAAATTTTTGACTACATGGGGTGTTGGCACTCCTAACCCCCACATTATTTAAGCCCAGATATGTAATGCTGGCTAAATGGTTATTTCATGACCGGTTTAAGTCATAACAAAGAAGCTACAGGCTGCTTCCTCCCACCCACCAATAATTTTATTTGTGAAAATACTTTACTATTTGATGACAGAGTTCCAGCATTTTTTCCCCTGTAGTTGAGCTATAGAAGAATTTCTAATATAGTGAATTGTGTCCAAATTACTGCAGAATTTTTGTGAACTGGCTTATTTAAGATCCACAAGTCTGTATTGCAGTTATAGTTTTCATTGCATGTTGGATCCTCACTGGAAATTTGATAGACTTCTGAATAAACATTTCTTTGAGTCTGCTGTGATTTGGAATTAGCCCTGGGGATTTAACTAGTAACAAAAGGAAGCCTATGATCCTGGTCACACCAATACATACATCCAATGGCTAGAATCAAACTAGATCTCTATTGCAGTTCATTTCTTTGTCATGTTTTTTGTAATTTAAAAATTTGTACTAATTTTTTGTTGTTAATTATCATTTGGATAATAGAAAGCAATAATATGGTTGAGGTTAGAGATATCATTGCCCCAATTTTATTTGTGCTTTTTGAAGAATTTTGGAAAGGATTTATTTATTTTTATTTAATTATTTTTTAAACAAAGTTTTTATTTATTTATTTTTTTTACTTTTTTATTTATATAGTCATGATAGAGAGAGAGGGAGGGAGGGAGAAAGAGAGAGAGGCAGAGACACAGGCATTGGGAGAAGCAGGCTCCATGCCAGGAGCCTGATGTAGGACTCGATCCCGGGACTGTATCCCGGGACTCCATCCCGGGACTCTATCCCAGGACTCCAGGACCACGCCCTGGCCCAAAGGCAGGCACTAAACCACTGAGCCACCCAGGGATCCCTGGAAAGGATTTAGAGTAAACTACCAAATGTTCTTGCTCAGATTCCGTTTTTCACTCTTAGCAAAAAAACTAGTGTTGTTTGCTTAAGTGATAGGATATTCTAAGAAATGCAAGTCTGCCAGGATAAAGTAGCAGGAATTCTTAGGTATAGTGTTTAACCACAATTTTCATTATTCATTTGTTTCTAATTATTTCACCCCCTAAAATAATTTTAATTTTGCCCCAAATTATTTTATCCCTAATTATTGATGTTATATCTAAAAGCTTCATATGATCATGGAAATAGAATATTGTTTTAACTTTACTATTTGATACTAAAGTTTCATATTTTTTTCAACAGTTGACCTGGTGTGGCATTATTACATTTAGTGAATGGTGTTGCAATTAGTACAGTCCTCAGTAACCAATATATATTCTCTTTGGTGGTGGTACTTTAAAAATAACCTCTGTGCACATTTAAACTATAGAACATTCTAGAAGATGACTAGGTCTTTTAAAATAAAAGTCAGTGTCGTTGAACAAGATGGAGGGAAGGACTGTCTTGGACATAACAGCCAAATGCAACGCATAAATTTTGGTCAATTCTGATTAAAACAATTGTCCAGGAACAGTTTTTGAGAGCAATAAGAAATATGAATATGGATTAGATGGTAGATAGTTGATGGGGAATTACTATTACTTTTCTTTGGAATTAGGAACATTTTGAGGTTAATAGGAAACTTTTTATTTTTAGGAGATTCATCCTGGTGTATTTAAGGGTGAAATATTAGGATGTCTGCACCTTACTTTAAAATGGTTCAGCCAAAAATAAATAAATATATCTAAATTTAATATATTTAAACAAATAAGTGTATTTATACATACATATGTATATAAAGCAAATTGGTAAAACATTAAAAATTATTGAATCTAGATTCAATAGATAGAGTAGGATATTCATTTTACTTTCAATTTTTTTTATATTTCAAAATGTTCATAAAAAAATTGGAAGAAAATGTTTGTAATAAAAAATTGGAAACAGGGATCCCTGGGTGGCGCAGCGGTTTGGCGCCTGCCTTTGGCCCAGGGCGCGATCCTGGAGACCCAGGATCGAATCCCACGTCAGGCTCCCGGTGCATGGAGCCTGCTTCTCCCTCTGCCTGTGTCTCTGCCTCTCTCTCTCTCTCCTCTGTGACTATCATGAATAAATAAATAAAATCTTTAAAAAAAAAATTGGAAACAAAATGAAAATCATCTCTGTAGACCACATAAAGCAGAATAGCAGAGCACAATTGCCTGAGTTTACAGCTCTCTTCAAGAACAGAACACTTCACTGCATAGCCTGGTTTTGTCAAACCCTCTTAAGACTGACCTCCCAGGATTGGTGTGAGGTCTGCAGGCCTGTCTTTCATCCTCTTCTTCTCATCCTGTCTCACATTTCCTATCCTCTTATGCCTTCCCTTATCAAGATGGAGACGCTGTTGACCACGGTGACTTAAAGTTTAGTTGGTTAAGTGATTATAAGTAAATCAAAACTCATTACTTCTAGACTATTATTTTAACAGATACAATGAAATCTGTTTTCTCTTATTAAAAGAATTTGAGGAATTAATAAAGGGGCAGATGTAACTTGGGGGCAGATGTAGCAGATGACTCATGCTGCACCTCACTTTGGCCTTTTTTGCTAACCTGGGCCTGGCATACATAGTCAAAAGTAGATAAACCATATTATGTCTAGAGATTTTTCTGCTACCTGGAGCTTTTGGTTCACAAAGTTAAACGGAGTAAAAAAGAAAAAAACAAAGTTAAATGGAGTAGCTGACCTCTGCTTCCTTCTTGGCATTGCTGATCATGAAAAGTATATATCCTATTTTCATGTGTAATCTTTCCTAAGCCCCTGTGTGCCATGGTATTTTCTGGCATATTTGACATTTAGTTGTAGTTAATACTGAGTTTTTTTTTGAATATGTGATAATAAACCTACCTCCTAGTGAGTATGTGTGTATCCTTTTTAAATGCTGGTATCTCCTGCCTAGATCAGTAATGAAGTTTCTTATTCTTAGGAAGAACATTAATATAATTTTGATTTTATGATGTTAGGACATTTTTGTTGGATTTTGTAAAGAATGTTTTAGAAAGCTTCTAGATAAGACACATGTAAATATTTGATCTTTTTACTTTTCAGATGGTATAATGAATTGCTACATATAAAAATATTGGCATATATATTTAATGTCTACATATATCTATAGGTATGATACTGTATATGAAAAGTATAAAATGATAGAATGGTATGTGATATAAATGATATACAATGACCATATGTGGAATTTAAGAAACAAATGAACAAAGAAAAAAAAAGACAAACTAGAAACCAGATTCTTAAATACGGAGAATAAATTAGTGGTTGTCAGGGAAGGTGGGTGAGGGGATGAGTGAAACAGATAAAGGGGATTAGGAGTGCACTTATCTTGACGAGCACTAAGAAGCATATAGAATTGTTCATCATTATTTTGTATGCCTGAAAATAACACTGTATATTATACTTGAATTAAAAAAATAAGATTAAAAAAAGTACAAAATGATGAGTTATCTACATTTACCTTTGGATATTTGTGCAGCAATTATGAGTCTATATAATTACATTTTATGTATAGGCATTTTGATTTTATTACAAATTCAGCCTGGTCCTCTAATTTCTAATGGTAGCTGAACAAGCCCAGCGATTTGGTGTGATAGTGACCTCTACTGGTAAATATGCATTAGAAAGTGTAGTCTTACTCATTTGAATTATTTCTTTTTTTTTTTTTCATTTGAATTATTTCTAATGAATACTCTGTGTTCCCTCTCTGTAGATGAAATGGAAAGTATTTTTCAATTTATTTTTTTAATCATTCCAAGATAATCTTAGTATAAAGATACTTCTTTAACGGGTAAATAGCTCAGTGTGATTTCTGTAAAAGAGTAATTTAATGGATCATTCTGATGGACTCATCAACTAATTTTACAATATAAAATGCCTTATGTCAGCTAAACATTAAGGTTAGCGTTTATACTAATGATACTGCAAAAGGCCTTTAAATGATGTCAATATTTTTATTATTTTAATAAAAATTAGATATTAGGCCTAATTTTGCCAAACCTCTGAATTAAAAATGATGTGTTGTGACTTCAGCATTTTGAAAAAGCACTAAGCCGATAATGACACTTGACCAGCAGGACTCTCCAATGCTCAGTCTTAAACATTTAGCCAACCCAAACACTCTCCCATGAAATGAAATGCTAGGCAATTTTAAGATGTCAGCAATAAGCAAATCATTCTTTTAGACCAGTCATTTCACTTGGAAAGCATGGCTCATTTGGTATTTGTCCAACCAACTCACTAAGCATCCTTTATAAATTAAAATAACACATTGAAGACAGTTTTGAAATGTTAAGTGTAAAACTAAAAAATATTCAGGGTGAATATTTATACATAATCCTCAGAATCCTATTGTCAGTGAGAAAAAGCACAGGATAGTATTTGGGACTTGGGTTGCCTACGAATTTCAGATGGGAAGTTCATTTCCAGATGGTGGGAGGTTTTGGAGTTTCTGTGCTTTACTTAATAAGAGCCACCCAATTAGGAGGAAAAAACATGATATTTTAGTGCTATTATTCCATCTCAATTAACTTGATGTTAGTTTAGAATTATTGTAGAATTGATATATACTGAGTAGTATAGAATAATTCTTGAAGCTCATTTTCTTAGAATATATATATACTATATATATACTAGTTAATACTCGTTATTGGTTTTTATTTAGAGAACATAATGGCAGCAAATACAGTAACACTACAAAACAGTAAAAAAGGTTTTACTATAAGGAGCAATGCATACTGAGTAGAAGAAGAGTGTAGACTGTGAAATTTAAGTTCCACCATTTACTAGCTGTCGGGCATTTTGTAAATGATTTAACCTTTCAAAGCTTCAATTTCTTCATCTGTAAAATGGGAATACAAATAGCAGAATTGTAGTAAAGACTAAATGAGATAATGTACACAAAATGCTTCAGAAAATTACCTCCACATACTAAATGAGTATTAGCTATTATTTCCATGTCTCCTGTGTGTTTTTCTGGCTTTGCTTTACATAGCCTGCAGTGATGCCCATTTCGGTCTAAAGCACAGAAACTTCTCACACTCCTGTCTTGCCAAGGATATACTCCTGTACATTCCACCAATTGCCACTATGCAAAACACACTAGATGTAGGAATTAGCCCAGGTCCTCCAAGAAGCAAATGCGAAGACTCCTCTCATCATATCTGTGTCTTAAGTGGGGGTGAGATGTGGGCAGTAAAAGGAAAGAGTATAAACCAACCAGCTTTCTCTTAAGTGAGGTTTCTAGAAGCAGCCATATTTCTCCTTACATCCTATTGACTAGAACTCACATGATGATTCTAAACCACTAGTGGCTGGACAACATAGGGTTTATCCTGGGTGGCCATGTGTCCACATAAAGACGAACGGAAGAGGGTTTCAGAGACAGCTGGCAGCTTCTGCACTACACTCTCCCCAAACAGGGCATGTAACTGAATGTATTCTCTGTTCTGTGTCACAGCCTCTGTTGGATTGTAAGCTCCTTGTGACGGCTACTGACCTATATAAGCTTGTCTCCCACGTGACACTAAGGGGGCCTCTCGTGGATCAGGTGCTCAATCTGTATTTACTGAGTGCGGGAACTAAGAATTCACCAGCATGTCTTAGAGAGTAAGAAACAAAATGGTATCGCATAACTTAATACATCTTATTACTCATTTTTCATTAAAGTCACCATTAGGAGAACTGAAAATTTTCAGGAAATTTTAAAAAGAGAATTAGATTTCTATTGATTTAAAAGTAATTTAAATTACGTCTCCTCTATGTTAATGCCTGGAGGTCTGATCTTATGATCTCTGGCGAGCCACTTAACTATTTTGGGTTTCATCTGGCTCCCACTGTTAACATAATGATGGGGATAAGAGGAATAAAAGTCACTAATAGCATTGTTATTTTTTAAAAGATCTGGACAAAGGTGTCTTCTCCAGTGTACTTCTTTCTCCCTGTAACTATCTTTATTAAAGCTTCTTATTTTCTTTTTCTGAGACTTTAGCTATGTATAAGATATTTGTAGTTTTTATTGACCTAAATCCTGCACTTATCTCATAAACTTTTCTTGAGATTCCACTGAGATAATAAGCATGAAAGAGGAGCCAGGTCCCAGATCTGATTTGTAAGACAGTCCATGTGCCTTCACAGATGATCAGTGTTGTTCAGTAAATGCCCATTCTAAAATTCATCTGCTCCTATGTGACTACTGTCATTTGCTTCATGGGGTCAAATTTGACCCAATCTGACCAATTACACTTAAACTATAATGTATAGCAAAGAAGGGAAAGGCTAAAATATCTTGACCAGGAATGGGGCCAAACTTCAGGAGTCTCAGTGGAATTACTAGTGTTCAAGAGCACCATCCCGAAAGGGTTCACATGTTGGGTAGAAGATGGAACATAGAGAAAATGTTATAACTTCGAGAACATAGAACAGGTGGACATTTTTCCTGAGGCATGTATTTTACTTTGAAATCTTTCTTGCTCTTAGACTCTATTTCTTCAGTTGGTGATAATTAAGATAGGCATAGCCTTATAATTTGAGTAAATTTCCACAACCTGACACTCTTTCCCCAACTCATCCCCATCACTAGGGACCATGTAAAGTTTCCTGATGTAAAAAACATGGTCTATTTAGTGTTCCCAGCTGCAGCACTGGCATTGTACCCTCTGACATCTGATTGATCTTTTATATTCAACCTATTAAGCAAGAAACGGGGAAAACTGGGAAAAATATTGTAAGCTCAAGAAAATTATTGAAGAAGATAAATTTTTAATTTAAAAAAGTGTCATAAAGTCTCTCAAAGCAGAAAAAAGAAGAGCAGAAGCCTTAGAAATTTCCTTGAGGCATGCTTTATTTTTCCCTTGGTTTGAAATGTATATATGATTATTGGGGTGGATAAAACATGTAACTGGGGAAGTAAAACAGACACTAGACCTTAGTTATTCTATAATCTAATGAAAAAATAAGACAAAAAATTCATGCGGATTTTACATAAACGACAAAAAAAATCAGCGTGCCCATTTACAGTGGTGGTAACATTACTTACGGCATTTTATTTTCATATTTTTAAGACTTATTTATTTATTCATGAGAGAGAGAGAGAAGCAGAGACATAGAGGAAGAAGCAGGCTCCCTGCAGGGAACCAAATATGGGACTCGATCCTGGAACTCTGGGATCACACCCTGAGCTAAAGGCAAACGCTCAACCCCTGAGCCATCCAGGCATCCCACTTACGACATTTTAATTTTTTTTTAATTTTATTTATTTATGATAGTCACAGAGAGAGACAGAGAGAGAGAGGCAGAGACACAGGCAGAGGGAGAAGCAGGCTCCATGCAGGGAGCCTGACGTGGGATTCGATCCCAGGTCTCCAGGATCATGCCCTGGGCCAAAGGCAGGCGCCAAAGCGCTGTGCCACCCAGGGATCCCCCCACTTACGACATTTTATTTATTTTTTTTTTTTTTATTTTTTTTAAATTTTTATTTATTTATGATAGTCACACAGAGAGAGAGAGGCAGAGACACAGGCAGAGGGAGAAGCAGGCTCCATGCACCGGGAGCCCGATGTGGGATTCGATCCTGGGTCTCCAGGATCGCACCCTGGGCCAAAGGCAGGCGCTAAACCGCTGCGCCACCCAGGGATCCCCACTTACGACATTTTAAGACTTGTTTTAGATAGCTGAAAAATTACTGGTCTTTGTCTTTTCAAAACATTTAAATTATAATAACTACAAAGTTGTAAATCATCACATTTAAAATGCATTTTCCAATTAAGATACACACTTTATAATTTAAGATTGGTGTGTATCTCTTATTATCATTTATTTAACTCTGTTTTGCCCATGTTTTTTCACTGCACAGAAAGAACTCATATCTTTTTTCTACAGGGAACGTGATGCAAACAGAATCAATTACATGTATGCTCAGTATGTCAAAAATACTATGGAACCACTTAATATCCCAGATGTCAGTAAGGACAAAAGATTTCCCTGGACAGTAAGTCAACCAACTTTAAACTTGGAGCTCAAATGCTGTTTTCCCATCAGATCTGCACTTATAGGGCCTCTTCAGCTGAAGACCTGACCTTAGAACTGGCTATTTCAGAGTGATCTGTGCTTTCCCTGATCTGATGAAACGAAATAAAATAAAATAGCTCATAATCTGTTGAGAGGCAGTCAGCTGTACTCCAGTATTTTTCTCTGTACTTACTAGCTTTGTATGCAGTGTGTAATAATGAATTATCATAAACTAATTTTGAGTCAATTCTATTACCTACTTTATGTCAGTGACATTCTTACAGTGTTGCTAGAGTTCTTAAGTTTGTCCTCAAAAATTAAGTTCCATATGGCTCAAACTTATATTACTGGGCATTTACTGCAGTGAGTAGCTTTGTGGAGAAATGAGTATGTTTTCTTTGACAGCAAAGCTACAAAGATCAGTTTCTCAGACACTGAAAACTTTGAATTCTAATGTTTTCTCTCATTTCTGGAAAAGCATTGCATTTTGAGGCAGCTGCCTTGATTTTGTTACTTGGGTATCTAGAAAGCCTTTTTAGAACTTTAGCAGTATGAGCAATAGAAACAGTGGCAGTCCTAAACAAAGACAAGTTTGTAGCATATAGTATCTGAGGTAGTGTAGTGCTTTTTAGATTCTGGCCATCTTAAGTTATTGAGACATGTACTATACCAGTATAGTAAATAATTACGTAAATATTTTGCTTAGTGTTACCAAAAGCTGCTTGGGAAGTTCAGAATGAAAAAAAAAAAAAAAGGAAATATAGGACATTTATTACTTTTAATAATGTAAAGACTAATTGCTGTATATTGCATGTATGTGAACTTCATTATAATTTGTACATTTTCTGCGCTCTGATGTTATCTCCAGCTAGTAAAAGATGAATATGATAGTGGTTTTAGATGTCTGATATAGTTTATATAGCACCTAATGGACAAATCAATTTCTTCATAATTTGTATCTGCTTTGTTTTATTTTTGTTTTTGTTTAGAATGAAAACACAGGAAATGTAAACCAGCAATGCATTAGAAGTTTGCTTTGTACTCCTATAAAAAATGGAAAGAAGAATAAAGTGATAGGTAAAACCTTTTATTCATCTCTACTCTATACTTATTAAAGAAAAAAAAATTGTTCCCAGAAATTTTTTCCTTCAGTTGTAAATTTGATAAAGTGTGTGAAAAAAAGATAAAAATTGGAATAAAATAATTTTGAAATAATTTTATTGATGTTAACATTGTTAGATATCTTAACTATAATGTATTTTTGTAATTATTATAATACTATTTCAACAAGATTTTTGTTGAAGAATGATGTGTAGAAAATTTGTAGACTGAGAAACATCAAGTTGATAATGTGTATTGCTTTAGAGACTCTCATTGCCTCTGTTTTTTTAAATGTGGGATTTGGGTTTTAGAGTGTATTCATATGTTCAAGAATATTTATTGAGCACTCCAGTATTCTAGTGATGTGGAATAAATTGGCGAGCAAAGTGGAAATCCTGGCCCTCAGGAGCTTACATTCTTATATTAAGGTAATAAGAAAAACGTCTACTTCAGGAATGTTGGAAGAATGCATCCTCAAAAAAAAAAAAAAATGGAATGATGTTACCTATTCTTGACATATTTGTTTCTTGGCCTTGCAGGTTATATTGAGAGTAGTAGAGAAAGTAGGAGGTTTTATTTGCCAATCATGCATGATTGACATATGAAACTAGTCTGAACTGTTAACGTTGGCCTGAGAACTTTGAAATAAAGGAAATACAAAGACCTTCTGAAAGCTAACCTTTAAATAGAAACCCTAATGAAGTGAGGCTTAGAAATATAAATTTACCTTAAAAAGTCTGAGTAGTTTCCAGATTGCAGGACTTAACTGTAATTTTATTGAAGGAGGCTATCAACCAGCAAGGCAGGGGAAGGGAGGTATTATTAATGAAAAAGGGGGAAAAAAGGACAAATATTGAAAGTACCTATGTAGGTTCTGCCCAGGGGTCAGAGACTCCTCACCCCTCAAGTGGAGTTGGATGTAGTAAGTTGCATCAGTGTGGGTTGAATAGTCTGACCACATGGTGAGGCCATTACTTGGTGGCAGTGGATGTAGCAGGCTGTAGCTTTCAGTGATTCCAGTCCCTTCGTCGGTGTGCATTCTTCCTATGAGATGCAGGCACCAGGGTATGCCAATAACCATCCCACCAATCTGACTTCCCTTGTTCTGATTATTTTTTCCCCAAGGTAACTTAATTCTTAGGAGGAGAATATATTACTTATATACTCAAAAATACCTTGATTGCTTTGACAGTTTCTTTAAAAAAAAAAAAAAAAGATTTTATTTATTGTTCAAAAGGAAGAAAGAACAAGGGAGTGAGAGCACAAGAGCTGGGGGAGGGAGAAGCAGAGTCCCCGCTGAGCAGGGAGCCAGATACGATGCTCCAACTAGGAACCCAGGATCATGACCTGACCCAAAGGTAGACGCTTAACCGACTAGCCACTCAGGTGTCCCGACAGTTGTTTCTTATTATAAATCAGTGAACTGGACTTGAGGTGATAGGCTGGAGTTGCCAGTGCTATTGCCTGGGCCAGATGTTTCGTGCTATACACGAATATTTTGGTGTTAGATATTAGGCTTACGAAGTTAGTTACTGTGACTCTACCCTCAGAGAGATAGCTCTGTCTGCAGCCATGGCAATTTGGTTTCTAAACCTACAAGGCGAGGAGTTGGATCCTGACACTGGTGAACTGCCTGGTAAAGCCTCCCAGAAGTCAGCCTGGTGACTCCCGGCTGGGCTGTTTGCTGACCTGCACTCTTCACAGTTCTCAAAGAGAAAAGTAAACACTGATGAATACATAGTGAGCACATTTTCTTCTCAAGATGATCAGTTTGCCAACATAAGCAACAAGGAGACTGGCAAGGGTGCCTTCCGATATGATCCCAAGTAAACGCTACACTATAAAATTTTATTTCCTAGGAAATGCAAGGTGCAAACTACATTAGAAATATACATTAGAAATATATTTTAATGCTTTTTGATTTAAGGATAAAGACTTATTACAAAGCTGCCTCTGACCTTTGAAAATGTGAAATGAAATTCCAGAAGTGATGCATTATTCACTAATAAGTTTTCGTAAGGAGGACTGAGTGGCATCTTGCCACATCAGGTCACAGCTTTGCTTTTCCTCTCCAGCATCTCTTTGGAATAATAATTGGGAAAGGTGAGTAGCTGGAGGAAGTTATCTATCAGGCTTTGTCATCACTTGATGCAAATGTGAGCTGGTTCAGTGCAGTGCAAACAGCCCCAAGTGGGAAGGGGACTTGGTGTCCATTTGGCTCTGCTCTTCCTTTATTCGGTTAAAACCTCATGAGCACATTACTCACCTTTGCAGAGTTGAACTAAATAACCTTTGAGACCTGCTCAAAATTCATATTCTATGATCCTGTCATGTTTCCTTCAAGGAGCAAAAAAATTTAAAAATACCAATTGAAGTAATCAGACTTGGCATATGTTTTGTGTCACCCTACTTGATGACAGAGCCAGGAAAGTAAGCAAATGTTATTTTCAGAGAGGAAACATTCCCCATTAATAAAAAGGGAAAAAATGGGGGTTTTGGTGTGGGCTCACGTTGATTCCAACTACAATAAGAAATATCTCCAGGGCTCCCTGCTTTTTAAAAGTGTGACAAAACAGAAAATTTGAATTCCTGCCTGTGTTTTGTGCCCACAGATGCAGCATGGAAAAGTCATGGCTGTAGATAATTTTTCTTACATATCACAGGCCAGATTCCTCTATTATGTAATTCTAATAGAGAATCCCCATAGAGTTACATGCAGAAAGGCAGACAGGCCCATGTGTTTTTTGTGATCTTCCTCTCTCCTCATATTTTTCCATTACTGACATTTAGATGAAATTATAGACATTAGACCAGTATGGGGCCTGTTGTACTCCCCGGGGTATTGTTTCCTATCAGATGTTTTCTTAGTGAGCTGGCTAATACAGAGTGTTTCCAGAGTTTTGCTTCCAATGCTATTAAGGAAATATTTTTCTCATTCAACATTCATTTATTTTAACCAATTATTTCCCCTACTTATTAGGTTAAATATGCCTTTTCCCGAATCATATTTACCAGAAATTCTTATTCTGATTTTCCATGCCAATTTCAGGACAGATTTTTGAAGAAATTAATCCCATTCCCATCCAAAAAAATATATGTTGAGAACATCTCCACTTTACATAACTGGCATTTTCATCTCTGTTAACGAAGAGTATAACAAAAATCACAGTGTTATATCACACATCACTTGACAGTGAAGTATGAGAAGTCCGTATGTGGACTCTTGAATAACATGGGGGCTGTGGGCGCTGACACCCCCCATGCATCCTGAAGTCGATATATGACTTTTAAATTTCCCCAAACCTAACTACTAATATAGTCTACTGTTGACTGGAAGGAAGCCTTTTCAGTAACAATTGATTAATCCATATTTTCTATGTTATATATATTATATAATGTTTTCTTACAATAAAGTATGCTATAGAAAAGAAAATGTTATTAAGAAAATTAGAAGGAAAAGAAAATATATTTACAGTACTATACTGTATTTATCAAAAAATCCACAGATAAGTGGACCCTCGCAGTTCTAATCCATGTTGTTACGGGTCATTCTTACTGAATGTATGTTTTAAACTGCTTAGTATCCTAATCCTCTACTCCTCTCTGTGTAACAATTTGATTCTTATATGTTTAAATTTGACACAATTTCACTTTATTTTTCATATTAAATGTTGCAAAAAAAAGTTGCCATTTGGCAATGTCACTAATTGCTCATTTGTTTATAAAAATATTTGCTAGGAAAAAAATATTTGCTAGGATTTTCCTAATGCAAGTATAATTAAACTGTGCAGTGTCATCCATGGTATGTATTGTTTATAATGCTTAAAGTATCTGGGTTTTTTTCCCAGAGAATTGTAAATTATGCTTAGTTATAATAAGCTCCAGGCAGTAAGACTGTAGGTGCAGTATTAATTGCAAGAAAATGAGAAAAAAATAAAACTAAGGAAGTAAGGTGAAAATCATAAAAGTGAAAATATATAGAATAAAAAATATAAGAATTATAGTTTCAAGAATTGATTGAAAAAATAGTAAGAAAAACTTCACAATAGCATTAGAAAACAGAAGCTTACCTTGACTGGACTAAAAACAATTAGGGAATTTCTGGAAGATATGAGGTATATACCAATAAGAACATATTTTTATATAAAATGAGCAAAATTTGAATAGAGATGAGAATATTAGAGAAAGTTGAATCTAAGGTAAAAACATCATATAAAGGGATGCATTGCATTGATTAAAGTTAAAATCCACCAAGAAAGTGTAATTGTTACAAATGCTTCTAATAAACTAACATCATTGATATACACAAGCCAAAGCTATTAAAAATATAGGGAGAGGGCGCCTGTGTGGCTCAGTCGGTTAAGCATCTGCCTTTGGCTCAGGTCGTGATCCCAGGGTCCTGAGATCAAGTCCCACGTTGTGCTCCCCACTCAGCAGGGAATCTGCTTCTCTGCCTCCCCCTCCCCCCTCTCATGCTCTCTATCTCTCTCTCTGTCAAATAAATAATTGAAAAAAAAAATGTGTACCAGAAAAGATGGAAAGACGGATGGAATACAGTACTTTAAATGCAGACCCAAGGGCAGCCCCGGTGGCGCAGCGGTTTAGCGCTGCCTGCAGCCTGGGGTGTGATCCTGGAGCCCCGGGATCAAGTCCCACATCGGGCTTCCTGCCTGGAGCCTGCTTCTCCCTCTGCCTATGTCTCTGCCTCTCTCTCTCTCTCCTCTCTCTCTCCCTCTCTCTCTTATTTCTTTCTCTGTGTGTGTGTCTCTATGAATAAATAAACAAAATCTTAAAAAAATAAAATAAAATAAAAAATAAATGCAGACCCAAGTCTGATACATATGTATTAGTGTTATGTATATAATAGTTGTTTCTAAGATGCCATTGGTTGAAAGACTTCATTTTCTATACTTCCAAGAAAGAAAAAAAATGATTTCAATTAAACTATGACAAGCATTGATTGGGATGCAAACTGATTTCAAAAAATATTAAAATGTGGAAAAACAACCTAGTAGTTGAAGTACTAAGAGTGACTTTATTATTTAAGGTGGCAATTCAAATCATTGGAGAAGGGATGACTATTCAAGTATTTTAAGAATCTAAGCAGTAATTCGTGGGGAAAATGAAGTTGAATTAAAAAATTAAATGTGATATCGTGAATCTATAAAAGTACTAGGAGAACTATAGGTTCATATATAATCAGAGAAGCTGTTAAAAGCAAGGCACTATACAGCAGAAAACCTCAGATTAAGATAACTGATAAATGACAAGAGAAAAAAAAATTCCAAGACTGGTGATAAGGACAGGTCTTACATATTGGCAACACAGGATGCTAATTTTGGAGTCCACACTGTATGATAGAGGGTACATGAGTCTACACATAGAATCTAAGCACTGTCCCTTCTCTGCCAAAAAGCCAGAAGAAAAACAATGGTTGCTAACATCGGATCCCTGGAATTACAGAAAAGAAAACATAATTGTGTGATTTTTAGAAGAAACCATCTAGTCCCTTCAGCATAATTGGTAGAGATGGCCTTTGGTGACAGCTTAGCTCTCAGAGTTGCCATGAGGACCATGTGAAACAACATCTGGACAAGTACTTTGTGTACTCTAATAATATTAAGTAACACTACTATTTTACTAACTGCCCTACCTCTTGGTTTTCTCCTAATGTTTTTGAATATTTTATTTTATGATTTCTATATTAATTGATTTTTGCTGAGCGGTTTTGTCTTACTTTTGGGTCTGCATTAGGTATTCTGTTTTCACATATAAGTGATTCTGATTTTATATAGATTCCTGGTAAGATGTGACATCTCAAGTGACCAGTTTTAAATTTCATTATTATACTCTTTATCCACTCTACCAGTCATTAATGAAGTTCTCAAAATCCTATCTATAAATGTGTCCAGGCTTTATATTGTCTCCCATAAAGAGACTCTATTTGTTTGAATAAACCTTCTTCCTTATAGCCTTAAAAACAAAAACAAAAACCTGGGTATTTTTGTTTGATAGAATTAAATTTTCTGAAAGATATAAAGAAATCAGCGAGGTGATCGTGAATGCTACATAAATATGACTGCCCATTCTGCTTTCAAAGGAGAATCAAATTATACGCCCAAATATATAATTTGTCTTCACCCCTTTTCTTGCACAGAGCCTAGCTCTGTCTACACATCTGTATCCGGAGTGGTGGATGGTAACGCAAACACACTTCAGCTGTTCTGCTATGAGCGTGGTTGTTAAGCCAACTCCTGATACTTGTACATTTAACATTCATTTCTATATCTTTGAATTCCAGAGGTATTAACCAGTATTTCTTAATGCGCATTCAGTGACTTTTGCGTAAGGCAAGATTTGACCTGACGTGCAGGAGAGTTACTAAGCTAGGTCAGAAGCCCAGGAGCCTGCCTGTCAGCCACGTCTCAACTCCTTCCTTTTGTCTTTGCCTTTACATACATACAGTAATTCTTAGGAAGTGTTAAAAAGAAAAATCTTGTTTATAAAACATGGCCATCAAGTAGGAGATGACTTCAATCAAAATTGAAAGGCAATTACATTGTGATGTGAAGATAAGGCATGAAACAAAGGACTCTCAAGAAAATGTGATTTGGGAGATAGCCAGATCCCAGATAAGCAGTTCCATATTTATAATTTGGGGACTCACATGGGTCAGAGGACAGAACCCTCACCTTGTACCATATGGGGGATGTATTCTTCTGAGAGTATGCCAATTGCTGTTTCATTATGGTTTCTCTTGCAGTGTCCAAATTCATTATGTTTCGTTAAAAGTATTTCTTGATAATGGAATAGGTGTTAGAGAAGTAACCCCTCCGGTACTAATACAGACAGATAAGGATGTATTTCCTGTCTATAGTAGCAAAACTCCCACAAACAAATGAGAGCAAAAATGAGAGTACAATTAATTTGTAGCTTTCAAAATAAATTGCATATCGATGGCGATAAAGGGACTTAATGTGCCACCGTGGATCACTGTGGACTCTGAAATCCTTTTGTACTCTGGGAAAAATAAGAGATAACAGACTATAATCTTCATGGGAAAGTAGTTGGGGTCAGAGCTGCAGTCCTGCATTCTTTCTTTAACTCAGTAAACATTTTTTGAGTTCCTGCTATATGCCAGGCATTTTGCTAGCTGAGAAAGTGGAACTGAAAAAATCCCTAGGCCCAAGATACGTACAGCCTAGGAAGAGAGCCAGAAGGAAAATCCACCGTGATACACCAAGGGATAATTTTTTTTCCTCTCCAAATTTTTATTTAAATTCTAGTTAGTTCACATATAGTGTAACATTGGTTTCAGGAGTGGAATTCAGTGAAGTAAGCCAGTCGGAGAAAGACTGGTACTGAGTGGTAACATTGAGGACAAAGAAAAGAGAAGTGCCTGCCTCACCTGGGAAGTAGGCTGCCTCCAGGAGCTAATGTGAAGGAGATTTAGGTGTCAACTGGATGATAGGAAAGAGAGCAGTGTGGTGAGCAGTGGAGGCTGGTGGGAAAGCACAGCCAAGGATGTGAGCAAGCAAGATGCAGTCAGGGGACTGCCAGGAGTGATCGGAAGGAGGTCAAAGGGCACAAGCAGCAGAGTGCAGTAAATAGTGGCCTTTGCGACTAGGCTGAGCTAGAGTTCAAATTTTAGATCTAAGCATACCAGCTAGTGGCCTTGAGCAAATGACTTAATCCGAGACTCAGATTTTTGGTTTGTAAAATAGGGATGGTCACGCCTACCTCGTACCGTAAGTCGTAAGGCCCAGAGATTGTGTGTTATACCGAAGGTTTTAGCACAACACCTGCCCCACAGTGGGCGCACATGATGGAACTGTTATTATTTATTTACAGAAGAAATAAGGATTTAATGACACTTGTTAAACCCAGAGGTAGGAGGTCACCAAACTCAGAGAGGCCTTGAGGCTCAGAATCCCACAGAACTAGTTCAGTCAAGATTTATCATAATGTTGACATAATTTTTTCCTTTATATTGACCATATGTTTGACCTTCTAAGAGAAGCTAGGATTTCAGAGGTTATGATTTTCTTTAAAGATTACTTCTGCCTTTATTTCTAAGTAAATAGTCATTTTTATTTGCATTTATTTGCAGTATCAAAAGTTGTCTGCAAATATGATTCTCCTGGGTGCAGAGGTGCTTATTTGAAATTTGAGACTGTCTATATGAATTTGCCTGTTTTGTACCTTCTGTTTTGTATGTAATTGTGTTTTTTTAACTTCTGGTTTCTCAGTAAGGAAAGGCAGTCTGTGTGACCCAAAATTCTGACGTGCAACAAAATTGTTTTCTTGGCAAGTGGACAAAAATCCAATTAGTCTCCAAAGGACAAATTGTCTTTGGGGACTCAACTGATCTAAAATTCGTGACTGAGTCTAGAAGAAAATAGTACTCTAGGATTTTTTTGAACACAGGCAACATACATTTAGGACTGTGTGAAACAAATTCTCATGTAAATTAATTCAGTTTACTTTTCTATCTTATATTTGTGAGGATCAGTTTGCTTCTTTGGAGATTGCAAGCATTCCTAAGAGGAAAGTATAGGAAAATCTTGGCGGCGGCGGTGTGTGTGGGGGGGAGAGAGGGGGTGGTGGTGTTAAAGTCAATAAAAACTATAATAATTAATAATATTTGCTCAATTTCTTGGATTGTTATAGGGGTTTGCCAACTTGTTAATAAGATGGAGGAGAATACTGGCAAGGTTAAGCCTTTCAACCGAAATGATGAACAGTTTCTGGAGGCTTTTGTCATCTTTTGCGGCTTGGGGATCCAGAACACACAGATGTATGAAGCAGTGGAGAGAGCCATGGCCAAGCAGATGGTCACACTGGAGGTGGGCTGGCTCATGCAGGACGCTCTCGATCTCTGCGGCCACACACTCAGCTTCTGCCCTTTCCCCTGTAACAGCTTGTGGGGTCTGTGTGTGATCTCACTGTCTCCTCCCAAGAATTGGCCTGAAACCTTAGTTCCTCTTTTAACCAGCTAAGGAAACGGAGACCCAGCATATTGTAGAAACATATCAAAGGTCGTATGACCAAACCAAAACTCAGGGCTGGTTGTCCCTTCACTCCTTAGACTTTAAGAGTCCATTCACACAGACATCTGCTGTCACTGAAGCCAGTGTCTTTCCCACTGTCTGAGCCTCCCCATCTCCTCATGAGGAGTCGTAGTCACACATCTTAAAAGACAAAAACAGAAACCCCAAGCACTTGGAGAATCAGAATTGAGGAAAGGGGGACTCTTTCAGATCACAGATTTATGGATCCCACTTCTGAGAATCCTCATTCCTGAATCATGGGTAGAGGCTGGGAATCTATGTTATTCTAGAGCTCCTCCAAGCGATTCTGAATGTGCAGGCAGCTAGTGAGCCATTGGTTTGGCACACTGACCTCAGGCAGGCTCCCTTCCAAGTGGGACTACCCTACCCCAAGGTGGGGAGCAGCCCTTCCCAGATGATTTTCACAAACTGCCTGAAAACTTTCACTTGGTATAATAGAAATTTCTTACATCAGAGACCAGGTTAGGAAAATAGACTTCAAAAGGGCAAATGCCTCTACTTATTCATACACTGGTATGAAATATATTTGAATGTTTGCCTATTCTTATTTAGTTGATTGAGATCAGTGGGAATCAGTGTTTGGAATATGCTAACTTTTCCTCCAATCCTCTAAAAAATACCTAACCTAAATAGCATGAAAGCTATGCATTATAAGTAAAAATTTACCAATAACCAAGATGGTAGACTTTACTTTCTAAAAGGAATATATAACACTAATAGTTTTGCCATAGTATCATATAAGAGACTTTGGATTATAAGTCAGTGGAAATCTTTTTGAAATGCACACATGTGGGACACCTGGGTGGCTCAGTGGTTGAGCATCTGCCTTTGGCTCAGGGTGTGATCACAGAATCCAGAATTGAGTCCCACATCAGGCTGCCGTCATGGGGCCTGCTTCTCCCTCTGCCTGTGTCTCTGCCTCTCTCTCTCTCTCTCTGTGTCTCTCATGAATAAATAAAATCTTAAAAAAAGAAATACATGCATATGTGTATGTACATGTACATATGTACACACAAACATGCGTGTGTATATATGCACACATATACCTCAAATTACATTCATATAATACATATACATACATGTAGTTTCACACATGTGTATACATGTATACACATGTGTATAGTTTTTAAATAAAAATTTTTAGTTTCCATGGTTTTGCTGAATGAATCTCTAAGCCAGCTATCAATTAGAAATTATCTTTCTGTAAAAACTTTTTTTTTCTTTAAAGATTTTATTTATTCATGAGAAACACAGAGAGAGAGGTAGAGACATAGGAAGAGGGAGAAGCAGGCTCCATGCAGGGAGCCTGATGTGGGCCTTGATCCTGGAACTCTAGGATCATGCCCTGAGCCGAAGTCAGATGCTTAACCTCTGAGCCACCCAGGCGTCCCTGTAAAAACTTTTTCTTATGGAAAATTGCAAGCATATACAGAGGAAGAGAGAACAGCTTACTGAGAGTCCATGTACTCATTAGCCATCTTTAATAATTACTGACTCATTATTTTTTAAAAAACCAATACGAAAAAAGGGAAAAAAGCAGCACAAAGTAATTTTTCTGCCATGTTTGAGCCAGTAGCATGGCTGATAAATAATGTGCTCTTTATATATATCAACAGTGTCAGAATTAAAGTGACAAAACGTTCTCTGAACCTAAGGAGTATAATCTTTTGTCTTCTGAAACAAAGACAAAAGATTAAATCGAAATCTGGGATTTTTCTCTCTGGTGAAGAAAGCAGGAAACAAGATCTGACATACAGAGGTGTGTAGTTCTGTCTCCAGGAAGTTTTAGCAGAAGCTCAAGCTTGCACCCGTCAAAGTCTACAGTCAAAGTCTACACATTCGGTAGCCCTCTCTTGGATAACCTGTTTCCTTTGTTTCTTACCCTGTAGGTTCTATCCTACCATGCTTCAGCAGCAGAGGAGGAAACAAAAGAGCTCCAATCCTTGGCGGTAATACACCTCTTTCTTTGTAAAAGTGACTAACTGGAGGCATCTTATTAGTACATGAACATGGTTCTCTTAGGATAACTGCTTCTAATAGCAATGGTCTCATTGAATTAAATGTAAATATTTAGATGGACATTCATAAAAAATGTAACCAATTCTACTTGTAGTGCTACAAAGTCACTGATGATACAAAGCAATGGATAACACACTGACTTTATAATACATAAGATTTGATTTTTTTTCTAGTAATGTTACATCATTCTTAGGCCAAAACTAAACTTGCTTTTCAGTTCCTGGGGAAATGTGGACAGGTGACCGCAAGGTGTAGTGGCTTAGTTAGGGTAATGACAACAAAGATGTAGCTTATTGCCAACAACCTGCTCTGTATTATCAAGAATGGAGAGTGATTTCAGTGTCTGACCATATGCCTTATAGAATGTTATTTGAAATTAGGTTCAGGATCCCTGGGTGGCTCAGTGGTTTAGAGCCTGCCTTCAGCCCAGGGCGTGATCCTGGAGACCCAGGATCGAGTCCCACATCAGGCTCCCTGCATAGAGCCTGCTTCTCCCTCTGCCTGCTTCTCTCTCTGCCTCTCTTTATGTATCTCATAAATAAATAAAATCTTAAAAAAAAAATGAAATTGGGTTCAAGTAAGGTCAGTCCCTGAATTCTCATTACATTTTTATTTAGTTTGTTATGAGAATAAAAGCACACTGATATATCAGTAGAATGTTAAGTGTGCTAGGTCTTGATTCAGATTAATGAAAATTTGAGGCACTTGCACACTGACTTCAAAGGCTGGCCTTCTGGGTTGACATTAGTATACTTAGGACCGCATGGAGGAGGTCTATGTGAGATGTGAGGAGAGTCTGTAAAGAATGAGAAGGGTGGGGCATCTGGGTGACTCAGTGGTTGAGGGTCCACCTTTGGCTCAGGGTGTGATCCTGGTGTCTGGGATCGCATCAGGCTCCCCTTCCTGCAGGGAACATACTTCTCCCTCTGCCTGTGGCTCTGCCTCTGTGTGTGTGTGTCTCTCGTGGATAAATAAATAATCTTTAAAAAAAAAAAAAGGAATGAGAAGGGTGCGAATAGGTCACTGAGACTTTTCCCTGTCGTCATCATCATCCTAGCTGGCCAAATGCCAGCCCTCTGTGGCCTTACCTGCATTTTCTCATGTAAACTGGCATGCGCCTTGCGAGGGTCAGGAAGGTTGAGAGAAGGCTACTGGACTCTGTGATCATGTGACCGTCCAGAAAGCAGCTTTCGGTATAAAACTGCCAGAGGTAAGAGTGAATGGTGACAAAACGGAGGAAGTGAACCATAGACTAGCTTTAAAAGATAAGTTTTGTGTAAAAGAGGAAGTGGAGAAGGAGTTACGAGGGGTGTTGGCTGAACCCCCTGAAGTTTTTTTGCTTTGGTTTGCTTTGTCGTCGTGTGTACAGGTTGCTCACAAGCTAGAGGACCAAAGGCGAAGATGCGGGGTCGAGCCAGTGCAAGGCAAAGAAGAAATCTTTCCAGACCTTGGAGCATCCTAGGCATTGAGCCAGACAGGAGGGAAGGGATGCAATAATGATAGTAATCCGAATAGCTACATGTATTGAGCACTTACCATGTACCTGGCATCTTTGAAGTTCTTTGCTTGTGTCAACTAAGTGTATCTAGACAATAGCAAAGAGGCCAGGACCAGTTAGCATTTAGAATTTGAGGAATTTGAGGTTGAGGAGATCTCAGGATCTCCTGGGTGGTAAGTGATGGTGCTGGGACCAGATCCAGGCAGCCCACAGCCAGAGCCCATGCTCCATTGCACAGCACTGGAGAGGTAATGAGCTGGAAAAGAAGAAAGGATGAGAACATTCTCGATTAAATAGTGCGTAGGAAGTACAGCCGCTTGCCAAGGACAGTTTAAGGAACTTGAGGTGATTTGTCCTAAAAGGTTAAGCTTCTTCTTTGGGGGTTGGGCTCATTCCAAATGGCTGTATTTATTTTGTTGATGATGGTATTCAAAGGAATGAGCAGTTTTTCAATTATTTACAAAGGTTTATAGGTTTTAAATATCTTTCACATCAGGCTTAATTGGCCTGTTGGTCTCATCCTCCCAGAATGATGAAGTTTTGAACTAAATGCATGCTGTGAGTTGGAAATTATCACATGGAAAGATACATCTTGAAATGCTTGCAGGCACTGCAGGATTATTAAATTAGTTCTAAAATGAGGGCAAGGTTACACCCTGCCATGTGTTGTTTTAAGTAAATAAAAACTGGCAAATAGAGCAATTTCTAAAGATAATGCTAAAAAAAATAATCGCTTAGGTTATTGAATTTTGCTTTTCACTTTGAAAATAGCAGTCTTTCAGAAAATTATTTTCTTAATTTTTTAAAATTTTAACAAGAAGAAAACACTTTGGAGTAACTGAAAATTGCTATATTGCAGTATTGTTCAAAACCATCTGTTGTTTCATTTGGAAAATAGATTTCTGGCAGCTGCATTGAGAAATTTAGGGTTATAAGCTTGTAGGTCAAGTACTTTATTTAAATTGGTTGAAATTCAGCAACTGAATTCAATGCTGGTTTTCTAGCAACCTAATAAAAATTCCTTTACAGCTCCAACTACACAGGTGTCTGCATTATCCAGCAACTACCAAAGTTGCTGCCTTTGTCATGTATTTGATGATTTATCTCAATTTAAAACCTAAAATAAATCAAAAAGCTGTCTAATGTGTTCCTAACTTTTATTTTTACAAATTAGTTCTTAAATAATATACTTCAGTACGCTAAGTATTTATGCCTGTGTCCAGAAAAGTTCTCTAATAATAACAGAAGTATAACAAAGTTGATAGGAAACTCAGAATCTTCTTCTTCTTTTTTTTTTTTTCTTGTTTTACTGAAGTTTTTAATGTAATTTCCCTTGACTTAAAATTGGGCATAGCAGAAATAGGGCCTTAAACTAAGCATTCTACTGTATACTGTTTAATGATCTTTAGTAACAAGTTGTTCACATAAAAATAAATGGACCCCAGCTACCTGGTTATGGCTATTAGAATAATAAATCATCAGTGTTTTTTTTTTTTAAAGATTTTATTTATTTATTCCTGAGAGACACACAGAGGTCGAGACATAGGCAGAGTGAAAAGCAGGCTCCCTGCAGGGAGGCCTATGCGGGACTTGATCCCAGGATCCCGGGATCACAACAGGAGCCAAAGGCAGATGCTCAACCACTGAGCCCCAAATTTATCAGTTAAGATATCAGAAAGTAATCAATGTTTATTTCCAGGAACTAAATATTTGATTGATGGATTGCCTTTTCTGCTTTCCTCTCTTGTTAGAAGAGCAGTATATAAACATATATTAGAGTTTAGTTTTTTCAAATAAGCTGCTCCGTTTTGTCATAGAATCAGTGCTTATTCAGTTCATACCTAGAGCTTCTGCTTTATGGCAATTTCCATAATCATACGTAATGTATCTAAAAGCAAACTGAGACCTTTTTGTGATCCTGAAAGGTCCTGTGCATCAAAATAGTGAGAAGGGAAGAAGCTGACCTCTTAGGCAGGATTTCCTTGGGACAGAATTGACTTTATCTTTTCAGAGCCAGAAACTTCACATGAACTCCTTTGAATCAGGCATGTGCATTCCTGCTGCAGGTGACAGCCGTAAAGGGGAGAGCCAGTTCCCTGATCCAAATCTCTGATGCCTAAGGGAGTGTTAGAGTATAGATCCAATTCCTTGTATCAAGATGATCATCACATTCCCTCACTTTTTAGGAAAATCTGTGTATGGATCATCAAATTATAAATGGAAAAATTTGAGCTGATAATAACAAAGATCTCAATAACAAGTGTCACTGAACTGTAGTAACCTATGGCATCCAATAAGGCACCCTCATCCTCAAACAGGTGCTGGAATTACCCTGAAACCGTCTGGGTCCTTTGGACTTCCTGTACACCATCAGTTGATACATTTACTTTTACAGATGTCTATAACATTAATTGGGCTATATCTTTTCCACATTGGCAAGACTTAATAGGTTCTATTTGATTCTTCCTGCTTTCCCTTGGCAAGCTAATCTCATCTTTTCTGCTATGATTTTACTAATGGATTACTTCCAACAGTAATCTTAGCTCCAAAGTATAGTGGCACCATTCTGGAACTTCTTATATACTAACTAGATGTTAAACAGATTGGCGTTTATTATTCCTAACTGTAGTCATAAATTTACTTCTAAGCATATATACATTTTATCAGAATCTTGACATTATCACGTGCCATCTTTACATGGTTTTGAAAACTTATGCTCATTATTTTTTACATTCTGTGTCTCTTCACTATTGAGATTTAAAAGATTACATTTATATAATGGTAGAAAGGAGGAAAAATAAAACATGTTGATTTAGTTATTAAAGAAAATATGCTAATCCAGTTCTGCTGTCCCTTATTCCCTTTTTTATTCCCTGTAAGATTTGGTTCTTTGAATGTTCACCTCCCTTTGTATAAGTAGATTTCTTTCTCATATGCATTTGAGTTCACTTCCCTCTTAGAGAAAGATAAATTCTAATAAGCTTTGTAAATGATGTGGATTTTTTTTTCAAGAGCATATTTTCCGTGCATGTTAAAAGTGGGGAAGAGAGACATTAGCCTTCTGTAAAGTATAATGTGATGGCTGTCAAATGGCTTTATTCAAAGACCTGGAGTCAAACTGCATTGTGTAAAATGGTACCCCAGTGGTGGGGGGGGGGGGTGTAGGCATCCAGGACTGATAGGGAGAACTTAAAACACCTGAGGATCTCTCCTTTTAGATACCAATAAACTCATCAGATACTTTAGGTTAATTTTAATCTCTGAAAATAATTTCCTTGAAGAATGGATCATTGAGAAAAATCTCTTTTCCTCCTATCGTTTATATTGAATAAACATCAGGAGTAATGGAACAAAATGTCTTTGTAAAACACTGAAGCTAATTAGGAAGAATTTGACATTTAATGAAAGACCAAGTTCAGTATCTCATCTTTTCAGAATTATTTTAATAAATAACTTTCTGAATAAGCCTTTTCTTAACAGTTGGCTGTTAGGAGTTGTTTTTGTAATTTTTTATTTTAGCTCTTGAGATTTGATACTTCAGACTTAGGGCAGGTAGAATGTCTTTGATAACAGTGTGACCTTTTTTGTATAATGATTATACAGTTGAGCAAATTGTGTAGCCATGTAGCCACATGTCTTTATTTTCTTCTGAGGTTACCAAAAACTTTGCCACAGGCTAAATATAAACCTTTTTCATGAGGTGTCTACTAAAAATAAGAAACTCAATAATTTTTAAATGGTTCTTTTATTTACCTTGCCCAAGTGTATTATTTGCCATGGACACATGCTTTTTGGCCTTCAAGGAGACTATACACTTTATAAATAGTTTATTTCCTATAAAGTTTTATTTTTCTGTTAAGTAAACAAAGAGGCACCCTCTATATTTGTGTAGAAGCCTTCATAATAAGAAATAGTTGAATAAAGAAAAGGCTGTCATTTGTCTTATGTAAGGCACTGATAAAGCTTAGGATAGATTCTCTTTGCCGTTAGAAAAATATGTGACTGTATTAGCTGAGCTTCTCCAGAGAAACAAAACCAGTAGGTGAGAGATTTATTCTGAGGAATTAGTTCACACAATTAATGGGGGATGAGAAATCTAGCAGTCTGTTGTTTGCAAGGTTGCAGACCCAGGAAAACCGTCATATAATTCAGTTTGAGTTAAAGGCCTGAGGACAGAGGAGCTGATGGTTGAAATCCAAGTCTAAAGGCCTGAGAAGATGAGATGAAATATCCCAACTCCATAGGAAGCAAAGAGGGGGCATATTCCTCCTTCCTCCATCTTTTGATCTCTTCAGACCCTGAATGGATGGATGATACCCATCCACATTGAAGAGGGCAGTCTACTGAGTCCACTGATTCAGTGCTAATCTCATCCAGAAATACTTGCACAGACATACTCAGAAATAATATTTAATTTGAGCACCTCTGTCCAGTCAAAGTGAGACTTAAAATTAACTATCACAAGTGACTAAGATAAGTAAAGGTTTACCTACATTCTCTGTGTTTGGATCATGTGCGAACTACTAACATACTTGTGTCATTGCGCTTTAAAAACTATGTATTTCAATTATTTATGTGCCTATCCTCTCCATCAGGCAGTTCTCAAGTCATTGTTGTCATCATCATCATCATCATAGCTACCATTTAGTGATTGCTTAACAAGAACCTGGTTTACATAGCTTGTTAAATGATTGAGTGAATGAATCAGTAGATTCGGGAAAAATCTAGACTTTTAGAGAGCCTGTACTCTAGCATGAAATCACACAACTCAAGCTCCTTCAATATTCAATAAGATTTTGCTTTCTTTCTTCCTTATGATTATGATTATGAAGCTAGAAATAATTAGTTGATGAAATATATAAAGCAGCATGGGTCTAGAGAGAAACTAGTTTCAACTTCTGGCTCTGTGATCTCAGGCAGATCTGTGACTTCCTTGGTATCTCAGTTTCTTTATCTATAAAAAGAGGATAATAAAAGAATTTACCTTGCAGAGTTGTAGTGACTGGAGTTCCTGGTACATATGTCCCCAGTAAGTGTTAGTTATTGTTAGTAGTCGTAGCAGTAGAAGGGAAATCAGTTCTCAAAATCTAATAGTAGCAGCAACAAGATCTTGATGTGGCTTGTTATGTTCTATGTCTTTTTGCCTGAGCTATTCTATTAATGTAGACTTCAAGAAAGTATACATTCTTTTTTTTTAAATTAGTCTAAGTGGGACAGGTAAGTGGAAAATCTGGAAGAAAAAAGAACGATGTGAAATAAGAACAAATGTAAATCTTTGTTTATAAGGCATAATCAGCTCTCTACTTGAGGGGAGTAATCTAGAATTGACCGTTTTAAGTAACTTTTTGCCAGAGTTGCTAAAAAGTGGATTTTGGTCTGCTTTCCCATCCTGAGTTTCTACTGTATCTTGGAGGTGAATGAATCAAACTTCAATGAAACTTAAGACAAACTGAAGCTGATTCTTAAAAAAAGTATAGTAATAAAATATTTATTGTGATGATGAAAGGAATTCAACTATATTTAAAAGTTTTTAAGCAAATAAAATTAATAATTAAACTATAGGGTAGAAAGTATATATCTGTTGTTTCTGACATAGCATGGTTCATTATTAATGTTAACATTTGTGTTATAACTCTCCAAACTAAATTACATTTAATATTACGAAGAATTGTTTAGGTGCTTGATGATCAGAAAAAGATTTTCATTTACACATTTATATTTACCTCCTACTCTATGTAGGTATTATATTAGGTGCTCCACATGACAATAAATAATAAATCTCTACCTTCTTAGAACTTGAATAGTGAAGGACTATATACAATAATTATGCAATATTATATGATTATAATAACCAGGAACAAAAAGCTGTAACTTTAAAGTATAGAGCATTGTAAAATTATATAATATAGAGACACTCTGGAATGATGGTCTGGATGTGTGTAATTTTTCCCATAAGAGATATGGCAAGTCTGGGATTTCATCCTACATTGTAATTCAGCAACCTGCAGGATAAGATTGCATCTAGGTTTTGGCTACTTTAATGCTGCAAGAAATAGAATGTGTGAATTTGCAATCAAGATCCAGAGCTCACTGCTACCCATGGACATGCCAAAACTACAGCTATATATAAAACAACTATCTCTGAGAACAACTTGAAGACCAGAAGAACTAAGATTTTACACAACTAAGAATATAGAGAAAAAGTCACATCAAGACAACCAGGGGAGGCAGAGATGCAGCCTACTCAGGACCCGCACCCCCCCGCCCCCCAGCATGGCAACAAACAAACAGGAGGATATCACAGTTGCAAAGGCCCTCTCTGAGGAACAAGGAGTCCAATCTCCACATTAGGCTCTCTGACCTAGGAAACCTTCACTGGGAAGATGAGCTCCCATAACATTTGGCTTTGAAAACCAGTGAGGCTTAGGTCCAGGAGAGTCAGAGGACAGTAGGAAACCAAGATTCCACTCTTAGTTAAAGGGCATGTGCAGTATCACTTGCTCTGAGTTCCAGAGTGGAGGCAACAGTTAGAAAAGTGCCTGTGTTACATGTGAATGAGATTCATTGACTAATTTAATTGACTAAATTTAAGGCATGGAAGTAATTTGGGGATCTGCTGAAACCTTCTCCAGCAATAGAAGTACTGGTGGATGCCATTTTTTTTCACTCCCCTTTACCTAGCTGCCCTCAGTAGCTACCCTACCTAGCAGATGCCATTTCTGACACTCTATCTACCATGCTAGCACTGCTTGCCCTGGCCTGGCATTTCCCTTTAGACATGCCTTACCCAGTCCACCCATCCTGGCCTGTGCTCCTCTCAAGTGGCTCCACCCCACCATATCTCATGGGTGGCCTCGGTGACAATGGCACTGTCGCAAGTAACCTTACCCTACCACAACCAATGAGTGGTCCTCCATCATACAACACCCAGACGGTATGGATGACCAGGGGTGTTTGCACTATAGGGCCCCACAGGACACCTATATAAAGCCACTTCTTCAAGACAAGGAGACATAACTGATCTACCTAATACATAGAAAGAAGCAAACAGGCAAAATGAAGAGACAGAAGAATGTGTTCCAAATGAAAGAACAAGATAAAACTGCAGAAAAGAAATAAATGGAGATAAACCATCTAGAAGAGTTCAAAGAAATGGTCATAAAGATGCTTATTGATCTTGGGAAACAAATGTATGAATACAATGAGACCATCAACAAAGATAGAAAAATACAAAAGAGAGCCAATCAACTGAAGAATACAACAACAAATTAAAAATACACTAGAGGAAATCAACAGCAGATTAAATGATGCAGAAGAATAGATCAGCCTCTGAGACAGAGAGGTAGAAACCACCCAATGAGAACAAAAAGAAAAGAGAATTTTTAAAATGAGGACAATTTAAGGGACAACATCAAGTGTACTAACACTCACATAGGGGTCCCAGAAGGAGAAGAGAGGGAGAAAGGGACAGAAAACCTGTTTGAAGAAATAATGCCTAAAAACTTTTCTGACCTGGTGAAGGACGAAAACAGGTGCACATGGAACATTCTCCAGGATAGGGCACATGTTAGGCCAAAAATATGTCTCAATAAATATAAGTAGCAAATATATCAAGCAACTTTTCCCACCACAACAGTATTTAACTAGAAATTAATTATAGGAAGAAAAGTGGAGAAAACACAAACACATGGATGCTAAACAATATGTTATTAAACAACCAGTGGGTCAATGAAGAAGTCAAAGAGGAAATAAAAATCCTAGAGATAAATGAAAATGGAAATACAACATTACAAAATCTGTAGGATATAACAAAAGCAAGTATATGAAGATAGTTTAAGACATATAGGCCTACCTCAGGAAACAAGAAAAATTTAAGAAAAATCATCTAATTTTATGCCTAAAGGAACTAGAAAAAAAAAAAAAAAAAAACAAAGCAAAAGTTGATAGAAAGAAGGAAATCATCAAGATCCAAGTGGAAACAATGAAATAGAGACAAAAAATCCAGTAGAAAACATCAATAAAACAAAGAACTGATTATTTGAAAAGACAAACAAAAGAGATAAACCTGTAGCCATACTCCTCATGAAAAAAACAAAGCAAAACACCTAAGGACCCAAATAAGTAAAATTAGAAATGAAAGAGAAGTTTCAACAGATGCTACAGAAATACAAAGGATCTTGGGGTACCTGAGTTGAGTCATTTAAGGGTCTGATTGTTGATTTTGGTTCAGTTCATCTCAGAGTCATGAGCTCAAGCCCTAAGTCGGGCTCCACAATCAGCAAGGAGCCTGCTTAAGATTTTCTCTCTCCAGAATGCCTGGGTGGCTCAGCAGTTGGGTGGCTACCTTCGGCTCAGGTCGTGATCCCAGGATCCAGGATCAAGTCCCACATTGGGCTCCCTGCAGGGAGCCTGCTTCTCTCTCTTTCATAAATAAATAAATCTTAAAAAAAAAAAAAAAAAAAAAAAAAAGATTCTCCCTCTTCCTCTCCCCTGCCCCCACATTTGTGCTCTCTCTCTCCAGAAAAAAAAAAAAAAAAAGCAGAGAGAAATACAAAGGATCTTAAGAGGCTATTATGAACAATTATATGCCAAACAATGTGATAACCTAGAAAAATAGGTAAAATCTTAGAAACAACAATAAAGAAATAGAAAACAAAGAACAAAGAAATAGAAAATCTGAACAGAATAATTCCTAGTGATGAAATTTAATCAGTAATAATAACTCCCAATAAACAAAAATCAGGACCAGATGGCTTCACAAGTGAATTCTCTAAATACTTAAAAGAAGAGTTAATACCTATCTTTCTCAAATTATTACAAAAAACAATAATAATAAGGACAAAGAAATGCTTCTAAACTCATTCTGTGAGGCCACCATTACTGTGATACAAAAACCAGGCAAAGATACCACAAAAAAAGCCAGTATTCCTGATGGATATAGATACAGAAATACTCAACTAATATTAGCAACCCAAATTCAACAATACATTTAAAGGATCACCATGATCAAAAGGGATTATTCCAGGGTTGCCAGGATGGTTAAATATCTGCAAATCAATGTGATACACCACATTAAGAAAATGGTAAAAATCTTGGAATCATCTCAATAGATGCAAAACAAGTACTTAACAAAATTTAACATTCACTTATGATAAAAACTCTCAACAAAGTGAGTATTAGAAGAAACATACCTCAGCATAATAAAGGCTGTATATAACAATCCCATAGCAAACATACTCAATATGAAAAAGCAGAAAAGTTTTTCTCTAAAATTAGGTAGAGACAAGGATGTCCCCTCATGCCACTTATATTAAACATAGGATTGTAAGTCCTAGACACACAAAAATAAATAAAAGGCATCCAAATTGGAAAGGAAAAAGTAAAACTCACTATTTTCAGATGACATGATTTACTATATAGAGAGAAGTCTAAAAACTCCCATCAAAAAACTGTTGGGAAAAAAAAAAAAACTGTTGGAACTAATAAATGAATTCAGTAAGTCATAGGACACAAAATTATTCTGGCGTTTCTGTACATTAATAACAAACAACTAGAAAGAGAAATTAAAACAAATCCCATTTACAATTAGATCAAAAAGAATAAATGCCTAAGAATAAATTTAACCAAAGATATAAAAGGCTTGTTCTCTGAAAACCATAAAATGTTGATGAAAGAAAGTGAAGACCAAATAAATGGAAAAATCTACTTGTGCTTATGGGTCAGAAGAATTAATATTGTTAAAATGTCCATAATGCCCAAAGCAGTTTGCACTGAATTCAGTGTAATCCCTACCAAAATACCAACAGTATTTTTCACAGACCTCAAACAACTAATTCTAAAATTTGCATGGGACTGCACAAGACACCAAATAACCAAAGCAATCTTGAGAAGGAAGAACAAAGCTGGAAGAATCATGCTCCCTGTTTTCAAACTATACTGTAAAGCTAAGTAATCAAAACACTATGGTACTGGCACAAAATAGACATGCAGACCAATGCAGCCGCATAAAGAGCCCATAATAAACCTGTGCTTATATGGTCAATCTTCAACAAAGGAGGTCAGAATATACAGTGGTGAAAAGACAGCCTCTTCAATAAATGGTTTGAGAAAACTGGACGATACATGGAAAAGAATGAAACTGGACCACTTTCAAATGCTGTATACAAAAATAAACTCAAAATGAATTAAAGACTTAAATGTAATAGTGGAAATCATAAAATTCTTAGATGAAAACGTAGGCAGTAAACTCTTTGGCATCATTCTCAGTGATATATTTTTGAATCTGTGTCCTCAAGCAAGAGCAATAAAAGCAAAAATAAACAAATGAGACTACATCAAACAAGAACGGTTTTACATAGTAAAGGAAACCAAAACAAAAAGGCAACCTACTGATTGAAAGAAGATATTTGCAGATGACTTCTCTCTAGCTGTAAAAGTCCTACCTGGCATCTTCTTGCAATAGGACGTGCTTCATCTATATAGAAAATCTGTAGTTTGGTGTAGCCACCTTCATGAATTACCTTAGATTTCCTGGATAACCTGCTGCAGCTTCTACATCAGCACTTGCTGCTTCACCTTGGACTTTTATGTCATAGAAATGGCTTCTTTTCTTAAACCTCATGACCAACCTCTACTAGCTTCAGACTTTTCTTCTGAACCGCCTCATCTCTCTTAGCCTTCACAGAATTAAAGAGAGTTAGAGTCTTGGTCTGGATTAGGTTTTATCTTAAGGGAATACTACAGCTGATCTGATCTATCCAGACCACTGAAACTTTCTCCACATCAGCAAGAAAGCTGTTTCACTTTCTTATCATTGGTGTGTTCACTGGAGTAGCACTTTTAACTTGCTTCAAGGATTTCTCCTTTACATTCACAACTTGGCTAACTAGAGCTTGAGGTGTGGCTTTTGGCCTATTTTGGCTTTTGACATGCCTTCCTCACCAAGCTCAATCATTTCTGCCTTTTGACTTAAAGGGAGAGACATGCAACTCTCCCTTCATTTGAACACTTAGAGGCCACTGCAGAGTTATTGACTGGCTTAGTTTTGGTATTGTTGTGTCTCAGGGAATTGGGAAGCCCGAGGAGAGGAAGAGAGATGGTGGAACAGCTCATCGGTGGAACTTCAGAACATACACTGATTTACTGATTAAGTTTACCATCCTATATGGGCACGGTTGTGGTACCCCAAGAAATATATTTTGAAGGCTCCCCAGCAGAAGGTTGAGATGGATGCTAAGGGAGTTTTGCCATAGTATCTACCAAGGGGATACACAGTGAGTGTTTCCCTGGTGCAGCTGGGAAGGATGAGAGAAAAACTAGCTCTATGAAAACTTGGGGGGATGCATTCCAAGGCAGAGGAAAAACACTTAAAGAGGCCTGGAAGTGAGAAAGAGTATTAACCTAAAAAAAAAAAAAAAAAATGATAAGAGTGACTTGTCAAACAAATGACTTCTTCCCATACCCTCCCCCCAACAAAAATACAAATGGCAATTTCAGGAAACTCCAATTTTCATTTAGAGCATTACTGCAGTAAGTAGAGATACCACCACATACCTAGTCTCATCCTCCTCTACACTCACACAGAGGCTGTGGGTCCTCTGTTTAGCCAGGAGTTGTGGGATATCCCTTTTCATGTGTGAGGAAGCCTGACAGTGACATGAACATGGAATCAAGCATGAAAAACACAGCATAATCATAACAGCTATGGTGTACCCATCCATTTACCTTAAAAGATGAGAGGTCAGAGACAGACTGAGCCCCATACAGGAAAGACACTGGTAGGATTCACATGCCACCTTCAGGGTGGTATTTCGTTCCAAAGTGAGAAAGCAATAAGTTCTGGAGTCCTGTGGCTAGAGAAATAAATACACCATAAATTCTGAATATTAAATCTTAGAGACACTCTCACCCAACCCCCTCATTTTACAGGTAAGAAAGGAGGTTGAACATCTTGTTGAGGGTGATAAAGTCAGGGACACATTGGGACTAGAACCCTTAATAGCAAAAATGTCCCCTTTGTAAAAAAAAATATATATATTTTATGTATTTGAGAGAGAGCGACAAGGAGGCACAGAGGGGGAACAAGAGGGACAAGAACAAGCTGACTCTGCACTGAGTGCACATGGGGCTCAATCTCATGACCGTGGGATCATTACCTGAGCCAAAATCAAGAGTTGTGCACTAAATAAATGACTGAGCCACGCAGGTGTCACACAAACATAACTTTTTACCATGTGCTTCACTTTGCTTTAAAATTCCTCTTTTTATGACCATTATCTAATGCCAAAATGTAAATATAAATGTAGTAGTTACTCTCGCTAATTGTGATCAATTTAATATTTAGCTCTTTGTCAGTTGATATTCAGAACAACTGGATTTGAGTTAAGAACACTAAGAAATTAAAATATTTTTAAAACTGTAAATACTGTGGGGCTGCAGGGGGACTCAATACTGCTTCCTTTAACCCAGTCCAGTCCTACTCCCGAGTATATGTTTAGTTCCACCCTTAGTGAATTTCACTTCCGAAACCGATTGTGGTTTTAAAATTTTTTTGCTGAAATGGTGAAAAGGGACCAAAGCATTAGAAAAAGGGTCATAAAAGGGTGACTTAAATGAAGAATTTCCTCTGAAGTGTAATGAGAGGTAAACTAGTTTCTTGATGAGTTTGGCAGATCCAATTCCAGAACTCAGAAGAAAAATGAGACTACTACGGATTTGTTTGCCAGATTGAATCTTTAACTCACTGAGCTTCCTGTACTTTTTTGCATCCCATATTTGGTTAATTTGACACAAATTAAACTCCCAACTCTAGAAGAGCTTATCTATATTTGAATTAAGCAATAAAATACCTAAACACTGTTGCCTGAGGAGTCACAGGCATTTACACTCTCATATGGAGAAACCAGCATTATTCTGTGGGATTAGATGGTATCGTAAACTGAGTTAGATTATTAACCATTAGACATATACACATCTATAGCACCTCGTAGCTTCACAAAATCTTTAGAAACAGGCTATTTCTGTTAGTCTTCAGTGCCGCCGTGCAATAAGTCAAATTATCACCTGAAGAAAAAAAAAGTCACTTTGTAAATTCTAACAAAACAGTCACTAAAAGAAGCCGCTGTGAAAATCCAGAATTGTATATATATATATATGTATATATATATAGCCTATCCCAGAAATGCCACAACCTTTATTCTCTGCGATTAGTAAACTGTAGAATATTTTGTTTTATGAAATGGTAAGAATTACAGGTCGTGTTTTATTCAAAAGCACCTTTATCCCAAGCCCTTTCAAGACCAACAGAAAGTTGAACTGCCTCGTGATGGTCAGGGAGGCAATTTACAAGGGCCGTGAACGACCTCTGATTTGCTCATGGCTCGTTAGCAGTCAATTCCGAGAATTCTGAACCGCTATATCACTGACCACAAGGTTCTGAAGGAAAACGTTTGCACATCCCCCCTGGGTCAGCTCAGAAAGGTTGAGTCTTGGTGTGGTGTGACTGAACAAGCAAAAGACAACACTGTTTTCTCTCCGTAGAGAGGTTGGGAGTTAGAGTGTCAAGGAGAGAGGCACAAGCTGTGTTGGCCTTCTTCATCCTACATCTTTTATGGAAGGAAAGAAAGAAAACTTCTGTAAGAATAATGATGCCCTGAGGGGGGAAAAATCTGTTCTCCAGTGGAGTGCAGTATGTTTAAGGGAAGCAGCTGCAATCTGCTCCGAGTTACCAGGGTGGGCTGGTAGTTCCCACCTCCACACTTCCCAGTTGCACAGCAGTTGACTGCTGCAATCTCTGATGTTGGGGCCTGGTGTCAACAATGAAGCCCTTGATCTAAACATTTTAAATCCTCTCTTCCCCTGCTTCAGCCCATGCAGTAGCCTGTGGAACTTACTTAACAAAATGCATATTTTCTCGTGAATTGGGGGTTTGGGAAAAGATTTGAAGTGTGGCCTATGAAGAGGTGACATTAATTTAAAGCTTAAACGTGTCTGAGAGAGGCGAGTACAATGTGATGGTCAAGATAGGAGAATGGGCAAGCGCCCCAAGATGGGTAGGAGAAAGCTGTGGACTGATCCTTAAGATGTTGTTACTTTGGCCCTTTTACTTCGGAAAAGATGGAGGTAAAGCAGAGTAGTGATATCCTAGAAACTCCTAGGAAAACTAAGGGGTTTGGAGTGAGTCTGGGAAAAGACCTTAAAAGAAGGAACCAGGTTCAGATTTCCTAATTTGTCTTCCCTCTGCCTGGCTCCAAGTTAAAGCCTCTTTTCATCAGGTAAATCGCAGCCCAATCTGGCTAAAGCAGTTAACGTGCTGGCAGGGAAAATGGTCAAGGGGGTGAGGGAGTACCCTGCAAGTTCTGATGCTCATTGGGGCCCAGCAGGAAGTCTAAGAGAGAAGCCCGACAGCTCTGCTCAGTCTGAGGGAGCCAGGCGCCTTGGCCTTGGCCAACATTGCTTCATGAGAATTGGGGCTCAGAGTGGCTTGATTTCTCATAAGCCAAAAATCCTTTTTTTTGTTGTCGTCATTAAAGTCATTAAAATCTCCCATTTTTTAAATAGTATAACGGATCGCAAGGCACTTGCCAGGTCTGCTAGTTTTCCAACGCAGGTTAATGGGTTTCATCCTCCTTGGTGGTTTGGGGATTTTAAAACTGGAACTTATGACTCATATAAAGTGAAGGGAATAAGATTTTCCCCTCTCACTCATTTAATAAGTGTTCATGTTAACAATTATCAAAACTGTATCCATCAGTCATTTCAATGGATACAGAGATGTATAAGATACAGTCCTGCATATAGATCCCAGGGTACTTAGGAGACAGATAAGCAGGAAATTACATTACAGTTAATTTTCTGTAATTAAATGGATATTCCCAAGGTGGGGTCTGCACGGAAGGGCATTTAACCCTTCTTTGGATGTGAGCTGTGTATCAGTTAAAGAGAGGAGTGGGTGCTGCTTTGTAGGAGAAGCAGGAGTTATGAACGAACATTGATGAAAAGGAGCAAGGTATATTTAAAGAAGTTGCAAGTGTTGGCTACAATTAAATAATTATCAAATCAAAACCAAGGATATTATTAAAAAAAAAGAAAAACAGGTGCCCCTCCAGAAACAAAACTGGTGTCTTTTTTTTTTTCTTAAGACCCACCCCAGATCTAATGAATCAGAATCGCTGAATTTTTTTTTAACGTGCACCCTATGTGAGTCTTAGGATCAGGCTTGGTTGAAGTGCATTCTGCTCATCCGATGCCCACAGTAGATTATGTCACATCTGAAAATAGGATAGTCTGCCTGATCAGAAGCTGGCATCCCTTCCCTAACTGGCTGGGCTACTGTGGGTAAGGCAGTTAGCCTCTTTGTGCTTAAGCGTTTGCACCTGAAAAATAGAGCTAGAGTATCCGCTTAGCAAGAGTGTCTTGCCAATTAAACATAAAATACGTAGAATGTTATCACGGTCCTGCTCACCACTTGATCCCCAGCCCATAGTATTGGGATGGATCCAGAACAATTACTCAATAAGCGTCTGTTCAGTGACTAAGACTGGAGATGTAAATGGGGCCAGATTGCCGGAGTCCTTAGTTCTGCTTACGGTTCTGAGTACAATCTCAGGACAGTCCCCCTCTCTCCTCCACGTAGCCTACCTGGAACCCACACCCCCGCCACGTGACTCATAAAAAAAAAAAAAAAAACAAATACAGAAGTAGCTCCTTTATCAAAAGATTTATAGGGTATACATAAAAAGAAAAAAACACAATGTGGTATTTCCCTAAAGTAAAGAGAGAAAACTTTGTGAATCACTGCTGCTTTATAAAATTTACAGCTTTATTTCATTTTGTTCTGTTTTTACCTAAGGCTGCTGTGGTACCATCTGCTCAGACGCTTAAAATTACTGACTTCAGCTTCAGTGACTTTGAGCTGTCTGACCTAGAAACAGCACTGTGCACAATTCGGATGTTCACTGACCTCAACCTTGTGCAGAACTTCCAGATGAAACATGAGGTAGGAATACAATCATGTCCTTTGGAAAAGAGAGATAGTGCATGTGCATTCGTGCATGTGTGTGTGTGTGTGTGTGAGAGAGAGAGAGAGAGAGAGAATTAATATACTGTCACCTGATGCCTCCCTGAGATTTTTAAAGAAAAACGATCAACCCTAAAAAGACATTTATTGGGTTCTTACTGTTTGTCAAGCACCAAGGTAAAGAACAGGGGAGAGTATCCCCAGGAGTGGGAGTAGGACGTGCCAAGGCGGGCTGATGGAGTGGGGCTGGGGCATGGGGCACTGGTTGAGAGAGGCAGCGTGGCGAGGCTGGCAGCTAGAGAGGAAGGTAAGAAGTAGAGATTGTATGGAACTCATACAGAGGAATTTGGGTTTTATCCTGAAAACAATGGTGAGTCACTGAGGAATTTTAAACAGGGAAGTAACTTGATCTGATTGCAGAGGTTATGATAACACAGTGCGGACAAGCACCAAGACAAAGTGAACTGCTTTGGAAATGAGGGCGTTCAGGCGCTTGATGAGAGGCCAAGCTTGTGGTTTGAACAGTGGCTACCCATATGGGGTGATGACGAAAACTGATTTTTAACCCCTGCCAATTACCTTATTTACCTCTCAGAAAAAAGCGAGACTTCAGTCAGTATCTTCTAATACCCATCCGGAGATACTAGGGGAGAGCTCCATAACGGCTGAGTGTATAGCATCAAAGAATAAGGGGGAAAGAGAAAGGATTGTTTAGGGGGAAAATGTAGTAATTTGCCGTCAAAGTTACTTTTTTTTTTTTTCTGGACAGTTGAATTTCTAGTCTTGTACAGATTTCCTGTCTGGGGATCCCTGGGTGGCGCAGCGGTTTGGCGCGTGCCTTTGGCCCAGGGCGCGATCCTGGAGACCCGGGATCGAATCCCACGTCGGGCTCCCGGTGCATGGAGCCTGCTTCTCCCTCTGCCTGTGTCTCTGCCTCTCTCTCTCTCTCTCTCTCTCTCTCTGTGTGTGACTATCATAAATAAATTTTTAAAAAAATCAAAAATAGATTTCCTGTCTGGAAATTTAAATCCTTTGAAAGCCTCTACTATTTAGCAATCCATGAATTCATAAAATGAAACTTTATTAGCATATACAGTGTACCCGGCACTGTGCTAAGTATTCATTTCAGCAGAGGCTCTCAAAAGCCTAAATTAGGAATGAAAATGAAGGGTTAATATAACTAGGTTAATGCAGTGTCATTTATGGTATTCTTGGAGTATTCTTTCTTAAATTTAGCCAAAGTATTGGGTGACTGAGCCACCAGTCATGATCCCATGGTCCTGGGATCGAGCCCCATGACTGGTTCCCTGTTCAGCGGGAAGTCTGCTTCTCCCTCTGCCCTTCATCTTGCTTGTGACTCTCTCTCTCTCTCTCTCTCACACACACATAAATAATCTCTTGAAAAAAATTTAGCCAAAGTTTATCTTACTCTTGGGTAAAAACAAAGAACTACTGTCTGTGGATTTAATAATACTTCACTCATCTTAGAGCCATGTTGATTAAGGGACATCATGTTACTTGATTACTTCAAGAAGCTCTCAAGAATGGTTCTCTGGCCTGTTGTTAGTGGCCCTGTTCTCAAATGAAGAAATTCAGATAGCATGAGAAGAGTAGAAAGATCATGGATTTTGAGTTACAGCTCTACTGGTTATTAGCTCTTATTTCCTTAAGCAATTAATCTCTCAAATTCTCAGTTTCATAGTCTGTTAATTGGGGATAATGGTATGACTTCCCCAGTGAGAGTCTTGTGAGAATGACACATGCATCGATATGACTATTTGTATGCATGCGTATGTGTTCCTCTCTCTCTCTCTTTTTAAAGATTTTATTTATTTATTCATGAGAGACACACAGAGAGGCAGAGGGAGAAGGAGGCTCCATGCTGAGCAGGGAACCCATCCCAGGACCCTGAGATCATGACTTGAGCCAAAGGTGGATACTTAAACAGTTGAGTCACTCAGGTGCCCCAGTCACTCAGAATTTCTTTTAGCAACTCTTTTTCTTACCTTTTCTTGAATTTTTGTTCATTAGGCAGATATTTTTCTTAAAGGTCTCATTCATTTACTTTCCTTTTCTGTTTGAATAACTACTATTCTGATTCTGGCCAACACCAATTTGAATATCACAGTCGTTCTGATTGGCCTTCCTCCCCTTAGTGACTCTCCTATCATGGTTGGTTTTGTTTTTTGTTTTTTTTTTTTTTTTTCATGTTTATTTCAGATACTATTGTCAGTATAATTTTAGAGTGACAAAATTAAAATGTTATTACTGGAGATCATGAAGCTGCAACAACAAAGAATATTTTCAACTGAAAGATATGTCAAATCTTCATGTCTCTTCTTGGCTTCCAAATCTTGAGTGACTCTCCTATGAACATCACAACCATTACTATTGCGGACCTATGAAACAGACTCTTGACTCTACTTGAACACATCTGCATACGTTAATTTTCACCTTCTCTCTTTGACGTGTCATTCCTCTCCTGAATGGACTGTCCCACTTAACAAGGCTGTTCCACTTTCTGCTACAGCCCACTTCCTCAGAGTCTGACTCAATCCTAGGTTTGACTTCATACCCGTTGGAATACTGTTGACAATTTGTGGTCTCGATTTTATTTCCTTTGTATGTACACTTTTATTATTTTCACTCTGATTGAGATTCTTGAGGGCAGAAACTGAGCTGTTTTCTGTTTCTTCTCTTTGTCCCAGAGCATCTTGAGTCTGCCACTCAGGATTTAGGAAGCCTTTGTCATTGTTGGAGACTGATCAGTGTATTGAGCATGCTCCCTAGGGTCATGCAATTTGCACATAATTATTCAGTAGTCCTTTACAAAAGACTATATTGCAGATTTGAACATGCCAGGCATATCCACCAAGCACTGAGCAGATCTGACTATAATTTTCCTAAATGCTATTAACATCCTGATAGATCTGTATATACAGAGAGCAAACTGATGGTTGCCAAAGGGGAGAGGGCTGGGGGGATGGGCAAAATGGGTGAAGAAGAATGGGAGATACAGGCTTCCAGTTATGGAATGATTAAGGGCACAGGGGATAAAGTCAATGATGTCATAATAGCACTGTATGGTGACAGATGGTAGCTATACTTGTGGCAAGAATTGCATGATGTATAGAGAAGTTGAATCACTGTGTTGTGCACCTGAAACTAGTGTAACATTATGTGTTAACTATACTCGAGAAATGTTTTTAAAAAGTCATCCTGAAAAAAAAAATGAAAAAAAGTCATCCTGATAATAGAACCCAAAACTGTGCTTATATCTAGTTCCTAACTACTGTACCCATTGGATTACCCATTTCTCTTAGTCCCATTTTATTACAAGGATAGTAGAATAGTCCATCAGGAATTAATATTTCGTAGTCATTTTGGTCATTATTCCACATTTTGTGATTATATGCACATTTAATTATATCTACAGATTTATGATTAGTAAAGAGACATATTCATAGGTTAAATTTTTGGGTTTTCCTTGATTCTTTAATTCATCATCAGTAATTTTCTTTAACGCTTTATAGTTTCTAACTATACACATATAGTTTCTAACTATGCACATCGAAGCAAGTTTAGAGCTCTTAATTCTGCTAAAAAGATGAAACTATCCTCTTTCTAGCTGATTTTGTTCAGAAATGGTCATGATGAAAGAAACTGCACTTGGGATTAACACATGTCAGTCTTAGGCACACAGAAATCCTCTGCTAAATAAGGTGACTTGGAGATGCAAGAGCTAGGGGACATTTGGCTTGCTCGTTATCAGAATTCCCTGTGAAAAAAAAAAAAAAAAAAAGAATTCCCTGTGAACTGCGTAATAGAACAGGAACAAAAAGACCTGAAAAGAAAAGGAGGGTTATGAAAGCACTGATTTTTCTACCAAACCCTATATAAGCAATTTCTACCAACAAAGAAGAAACCTTGTTTTTGGCCTACTTCTGCAGCCAGTCATTTGTATTGAATGTTGTTAAAGCAACGTTCTTTTTCCTGGTACTTTTTCCATGCCCGAGGGCAATGTTCTTTGTGTTTGAGGTATCTCCAGTGATATACTGAGGAAGAGGCACATATTTGTTCTCACAGATCCCCCAAAGTATAGTAAATCATTCAGAATTGAAGAGAGGCAGACTCTGATGCTAACCCAAACAAAAAATAACCATGCTTGGGGCCCAGGCATCTCTGGGGATTTTATTGAATACACTACTTGGAAGATGAATTAAACCCAGCTTTTGAGATTTTCTGGTCTGTCCTCCCCCCCCTCCCAGTCTTTTAAAATACGTCTTTTTCATAGGGACCTCTGGGCTTTATTTTGCATATATATCTTTAAAAATTACTTCTTGGTAAGCAAGCAGTAACTCTGCCTGAATACTTAAGTGTAGTTTAAAAGGAACAAAAGACCTGATGGCATCAGGACTTGGAGCTCCATTCTGTGCTCAGACATTGCTCTCTATCTCAGCTCCCAGTCCACTTCCCCAGCCTTGCACCGAATACCTTTGCAGAACTAAAAAGTGGGAGTAGAGAAGAACTTGAGAGTGGCTATTTCCATGACTCTCTACACGTGAATTCGTGAATTCGTACACAGTTGACTATTTGATGGCACACGAGACACAGTATCTTTTAAAAAGCTAGTCAGTACCTTCCTCACCCATGCCAAAAATACCTTCACTAGAGCTGTCTTGCGTTTTACGTCTCACGTAGTTAGCATGGTGGTTAACATGGTGGGCTCTGAAGTCTAACTGCTCAAGTTTGAATTTTAGCCTCTCCCTTTACGTTGGAGCAATGTGACCTTTAGCGAGTTACCACTCAGAATGGCAGTTTCCTCATCTGTGAAATTTTCAAAGTCGTAGTACCTCCCCCACAGTCCAAGGCTTAGATGTAAATGCTTCCTACAGTGCCTGGAACAGAGTAAATATGTGATACGTGTTAGCAAGCATTATTACTACTTACGCTTTATTTCCTAAAGGTTCTTTGCAGGTGGATTTTAAGTGTTAAGAAGAATTACAGGAAGAATGTTGCCTATCATAATTGGAGACACGCCTTTAATACAGCTCAGTGCATGTTTGCTGCTTTAAAGGCCGGCAAGATTCAGGTACTTTTTAGAGCTGTTTTTATATATAAAACCTCTTGCTTTAGTAGTAAAATTTACAGCATATTTTTTCAAGGTTTTTTTTTTTTAAATATTGCACTAACAATGATTGGAATACTGTTTATTGTCACTTACAAAATAAATTACAGCTTGTTAATTGAAGAAGACTAGCATGGCAAAATACTTAGGTATTAATTTTCTTTCATATGTAACATATATGGCATATTTTTAAAAAATCTTTAAAATAACTTCATGTTAAATTTAGTAGTCTTTGGGCAAATAAATACTTTCTCCAGAGGAAATGTCTACAGTATGAGAAAAAGTATCAAATTTCTTGTGTTCATATTCAACCAGCTTCACAGTAGAATTCCTCAAAAAAAAAAAAAAAAAAAAAACAAAACTCAAATGGCTTCATAGGTAAGTCCAGGATTCTCTATCACATTTTCTCTGGAGCACTCAGTTAAATTTTTTAAGTAGTATTTCATGGAAAAGGCTTTAATATCGTATACATTGACCAGACCCTGTATTCAAGGAAAATCAGTGCAGAAAACGTTCAAGTAATTTGTTCCTTTCCAGGCCAAATTTTATCCATATCTCTGTTCTTAGATTCTAACTTCAGTGAGAATCGACTAGTTATTTAGGTAAGTGATACCAGGCATCCATCACATAACTGTGTTTAATTCAGAGCTTCCATGCTCTTTTTTTTTATTAAGGAAATTCTAAAAATATTATTCTCTGACTCTCCTTCCATAGGCTGCACATTTTAACTGGCTAGAGCTAAAAGAAGGGATTGTTGTCCACGAATCCATATGAAATACCATAGTAGTATTTTCCTGCCATAGCAAACATTTATAAAAATTAGGATAAACTTATTTTGGGCTATAGAAAGGTCACCAGGATTATACCACTGAAGACTATTCTTGCTGTTTTTATGAAGAATAACAAAATGGTGATTTTGTCTAACGTTGTAGACATACTGCATAGAATGTTGAGGGTTCCCGCAGAGTGGAGCTGATCATGATTTCAACTTGTTTTCTTACTGATAAAGGAGACAAGTAGTACAAATAATACAAATGGCAGATGTGACAAAAATAACTATGGTTGGCCTTGGAATATATTGTGCAACTTTTTAAAGGCAGATTTTTTCATTCCTAATCCTCTTTTTTTTATGTCGTTTTGCTTACTGCTCATATTGTTTGTGTTCCTGAAGGATGTAGCAACTAACAGCAGGGAGTGAAGGCAGCAGAATCTTCAGGAGTTAGAAGGCAGAGAGATAGCAATTATTTAAAGTTTAGTTTGATGATTCCACATATATATATAGAGAGAGATCATGAAAAGTTAATGCTCTTTACAGGAGGTGGACAGATTACTGATTGTTAGAGGCATTTCAACCTTCTCTGTTGATAAATGACGTTTCTAATAATCCCACCCTGAAGACAGAGTACAGCTGGTTCCCCGCAAAGTAGGATTCTAGCATGAGTCCTCTGTGACTGTAAAGAATCCCATGTGAAAAACACTCAGAAAAACAAATACATGATTGATGAAAAGAGGTAGGATAATGAACTTTACCAAATTGTCTTTCTCTTTCTTTCCTCTGACTTCTCTGGTCACACAGAACAAGCTGACTGACCTGGAGATACTTGCCCTGCTGATTGCTGCTCTCAGCCACGACTTGGACCACCGTGGTGTGAATAACTCTTATATACAGCGGTAAGGCAGGTTTTCCCCAGCTAGAGAAGAAAATGTTTCTTTTCGATTGTAGGGCTATCTTTTTTAAGGTAAAAGCCACAGCAAAATTTGATGGTACCAAATTTCAATTGATCAAGGCCCCATAACATACTCTGGTTTTATTTAAGGGAAATGGGGAAAAAAAATAATCCAAATCCAATATTGGATTGATAACATTTCTGACCTGAAGTTCAACAGAATCTTTATGTTGAGAATCTAATTTCACTAGATAATTACCAAGAGGTTTGCTTTAGTTTATGTATACTCAGCGCTTCATTAGAAAACAATTAAGACTAGCTCAGGGGGTGCCTGGGTGGCTGAGTGGGTTAAGCATCTGCCTTCAGATCCATCAAGATATCAGGGTCCTGGGATCCAGCCCCCTCACCCAGCCCCTCGGGTTCCCTGCTCAGTGGGGAGTCTGCTTCTCTCTCTCTCTCTCTCTTTCTCTCTCTCTCTCAAATAAATAAAGTCTTTAAAAAAAAAAAAACCTAGTTCAAAAAAGGTAAATTTTTACCCTGAAATAGAGGAGATAATATTTGAAAAGTGCTTAGCTTGATCCTAACTACTTAGGAAGAACTCAGTAGAAGGAGGCTTTTGGTCTTAGGGAAGACAGTGGAGTGCAGTGTTGGCAAGTTTGGGCCTGCAGTCAGATGAGACTCAAACCCTACCTTTGGCACACAGCTCCTGTATGACCTTGGGCAAGGGAACTTATTTCTCTATGCTTCAATTTCCTGCTCTGTAAAATGGAGATAATATTACCTACCTCATAGGGTTGATGTAAGTTTTAAAAAATAACACATACCAATACCAGGTAGAATGTGAAGTGCATACTTAAGCGCTAAGTCTTAGCAGCAGATGCTAGTGATAGTCCTATCAGCACCAGAAGTCTGCTTTTTGACTGATCTTGAGAATAGATACTGACTCTTGAGACAAGTGTTTCAGGCTCCTTTTCGGGCCATCCTAAAGTGACATTTGCAATGACAAATGAGAGGATAAAGGTGACATCACTTTTCATGAGATTTCTAAGCCACCGTCACATGTTTATTTACTTGTAGCAATTTAGTTGGAAAGCCTACATCTTAATGGCAAAATCTCTTACTACTGAGCACTTTCTTAAAGTATGCAAGTGATGCGACTAATGGATAGATCTCTTAAGGAAATTCCAGATGTCTGATATCTTGAAGGAATTTCAGATTCCCTTTATCTAATTAAATGGAAAACTTCATGTAAAAAGAATTGTAATGATGCAGCCACCGTGTCCTCTGCTGACCTTTGATGGGAAAAGATATCAAGCTCTTGCCTGAGTGTCAGAGACTGGCTCTTTCCTAAGATCTAAACTTAAAGAGGAAACGTTTTGGAGAACAGACTGGATCACATGTCTGTCCTGTGTCCTCTGTCGCATGATCATGCTCCGGAGCCTCATGTTGACCCGGGAGTAATTACGATAGGGAACAACCACACAAAAAGATACATAGCGAGGGAACCTAGCCTAAAGATCCAAGCCAGCAATACTATGTTCCCTCATACCTCAAAGCTGAACATATTATTGGTGTATGGTTTGCTCTAAGATGCCATGTTGCCTTGCTTTAGAGACTCAGCTATTTTTTTTCCTTTGTTTATTTAAAAATAATTACCCAGAAAAACATCTGGAGAAACGTCATCTTCTCTTAAAAAAAAAAAAAAAAGGCCTGGGAAAAATTCATAGACTGCAGAATCTTGCCTTCATACACACCACAAAGCAGACTTCCACCAAGTAAGAATAACTTCAAGAAAAAAAGTTAAAGGAGTTTCAGAGATTTTTATTTCTTCCTACATCTCTGTGGTTTGAATAGAAGAAATGAAGAATTTTCCAGGGATGTTTCTTTTTTTTTTTCTTTCCTTAGTGGTAAATGAGTGATACCTCAGGAGGACTTTCTTAACCAGGGGACTCTTGGGGGAATAAGAGCACCATAAACATTCCCATATAAGGAGCTAACTTGTAAAAAGGTATACAGTGTCCAATCTCGTCAGTATTCCAACACTACATGAAGAAAACTATCACAATAGAAGAAGGCACAGAAATAAAACTAATATATCAAAAAGATGAAAAGCACTCATGTGGTAGCAAAATTAGAAACTGAACTCTCCTGTCATTCATTCCTCTTGAACATCTTGTCAGAAAATTAATTTGAGGTAAGATGTACAAGAAATTTCATTTTGACTCATTATTTTTTTGTTGTTATTGTTGTTGTTGTTTTTGGAAAAAGATTTCATTTATTTGACAGAGAGAAAGAGAGAGCACGAGCAGGGGAAGGAGGAGAGGGAAGAGCAGGCTCCCTGCTCAGTAGGGAGCCCAGTGCAGAGCTTGGTCCCAGGACCCTAGGATCATGACCTGAGCTAAAGGCAGATGCTTAACCAACTGAGCCACCCAGGTGCCGCCATTATTTGGTTCTTTAATGGCTTACTTGATTAGGAAAACTGCCATTATGAGGAGTACTACAGGTGTGCCAGTGGGAAGAGTTCAATGCTATACTTTCTTCTCCCATTTGGGTGGGTAAGAGAAAGATATTAAATTATTATTTTAAAAACAGAATAGTAGGGATTCCTGGGTGGTGCAGTGGTTTAGCGCCTGCCTTTGGCCCAGGGCGCGGTCCTGGAGACCCGGGATCGAATCCCACGTCAGGCTCCCGGTGCATGGAGCCTGCTTCTCCCTCTGCCTATGTCTCTGCCTCTCTCTCTCTCTCTCTCTCTCTCTGTGACTATCATAAATAAATAAAAATAAATAAATAAATAAATAAATAAATAAATAAATAAATAAATAAATAAAAACAGAATAGTAGGAACAAAATGACAAAGTACAGACATCTACTAGAGAGAGCACAGTGTAACACTCAGCTCCTGTAAAGAAACCTCTTGGATTGGGCCTGCAGTCAATATAAGAAGACTGTTGTGGATGCATTTATCTGGTTAGATTCAAGTCTGACATTTTATCAGACTTGAAATAATAGAGTGAAAGTATCCTACATTTTAGGCAGCCGGCTAATGGGCAATTAATTACCAGGGCCTGGCACTTTGTTAGGCCGAAAGAGAGCTATAAAGCATGAAATGTGGTTCCTGTGGTAAGTAATTACCATAGTCTCATGAAACAGTGGTGATCAACACAAGAAAGCCCCTAGTAAGTCCTGAGTTGTTTAGTAATGGGGATTGATTGTAAGCGTTCGGCAGAGGAGATTGGTCAAGACTGGTGCTGTCCATCTCCACTGTTCATGGGAGAAGTGAGATCCTAGGAAGTGGGTCAGAATCAGAAAGGATAGAAGACAAAGATATCCCAGAAACACTGTGAGGTGGGGGGCATTCCCATGGGACACCGATCATGGCCTGTGCAGTCAGGAGGCTCACCGACAAGGGATGGGGAGTAAGAGGGTGATCAAGTAGAAGTTATAGGCCCCTTGGAGAGAGAGCTATAAAACCAAGCAGTATACTTGAGATGCGGTAGAGTGAAGAAACAAGGAGCCACTGCAGTGGGCAGTAAAGACCTTGCTTGAGAAGGAGAGCCTGAAAAGTCAGACACGGGCTGTAATGGATCAGAACTGGAACCTCAGAGTGCAGCTCAGAGGCTGCTATAGCAAGCCAGAGTCATGGTGACCATCCTACTGGCCGCAGTGAGGAGGAGATGGAAGGAGAAAGGTCTTTCCATTTAATATTAAACAGATGGTTATATGCCTGAAGGAAGGGGGAAATCCTGCCTCCTGGCCCAAGAAACTGGAACAGCAGTGGGGCCACTTATGAAAATGGAAGAAATGGGACCTACACATGCATGCGTGTGTATTTAGGGAGGAAGGCACGAGAAGGACAGAGGGAAAGGAGTGTTGGCAATGAGGAGAAAATAATAAATGAGTTGGGAGTTAGAAGAGGTAAAATGATCAAAGGAATAGGTTGTTTGTTTGGTCTTTTTTCCAAGATTAAGTTTCCATAAAATCAGAATGAAAGAACTTCCTGGTAACTATAATCCACCGTGTATCTCAGGCCTGCATTTGTACCCTGGTATTCACTCTCTGTCAGAGAAACAGAAGTGAGCTGGAGACCTGGGCTGGCATGGTGGCAATGGACTGTCAGCAGGCTCTGAAGGCCACAGCAGGGCAGTAAAGACAGCACAGGAATCACAGTTTGTAAAGTTCAACTGGGCATAGTCTGTATTAGCCAAGAAGGAGATCATTCCCACTGAGGATGGAGGGCCTGAGACACTACTAGAGTCTCTCAGTATGCAAAAAGTGCAAGTTCAAGGAGTCCTAATGTCACCAGCTAATAAAAATAATAATAGAAGTTAACACTTAATATGGCCCTTGCCATCTGGCATTGGGAGCTCCTCTTAGTAATTTATATATATGAATTTAGTTAGTCCTCAGGCCGCCCCACAGTAGCCACGATGGTTACGGTGGTTAAGGGCCAACTCGAGCCAGATGCCTGGGTGCAAAAGCAAATACTGACTCCTCCCCTTACCATCTGACCTTGAACGAGTCATTTAACATCCCTATCCATATTTCCTTCTCTGTGTAATGGAATAATGACAGTACCTGTCTTGTAGTTTGTTTTGTTTGTTTTGTTTTGTTGACAAGGATTAAGGAGTATAAATAAAAGTAAAGAACTTGTAACAGTACCCTGCACAGAGTAAATGCTCTCCAGCTTTTAGCCTTTTCAAAGGGGGGATGCTGTTAAGGACGTACAGGAATTCAAGATCTTGCTTTGTCCCATGTTGGAACAGCAAAAATACTGTGTCTAGCAGCACCTAGTAGCTGTGGAACAAAGAAAGACATATGTATTGTTGACGTGAGAAGAGACACTCAGTAGAGTCAAGGCGTTCATAGAACTAGGGTCAAAAGGCCAAATGAATCATCAGCTTGAACATCTGTGGCATGTAATTTGATGGCAGAGAATGCAAAGGTAAAATAGCCCCTGACTGCTGGAAAACAGTGATCATTTGGAGAAAAACTGGGAAGTAAAGAAGTCAGTGGGGTTGACATGGCTTACGATAGGTAGTTGAGAGAGCCGAGCCCAAGAGTAATATATATGGATGAGAAGCAAAATCAAGGATGGTTGTTGAGAGTCTGTAAAGCAGCAGGGGCAGCAGGCATTGTTCTTCTCACAGAGCATACATTTCTATCGATTTCTAAGGCTTTCTATATTTAGAATGTTCGGATTGGGCACTGGTATCCTAACGCCGCTCGAGGAGATGGACAAACGACTGTAGGACAAGAGGAAAATGCAGGAAGGGCGTACAGTCCATGCTGCTTGTTGACATCAGCGTGGGAATAAAGCTCAGTGGCAGTAGTGGCTCAGATGGGTCCTCATGACAGGATCTCATATAAGGAAGCAACATAGTCTCATGTTTGAAGGAGTAAAAAGCAATGGAATGTAGAATACATTGCTGTCCATGAATATTTTTGTAAACAGGAAACCTTGGGCATTTGTCACCCTTTTATTGATTCACAGATCATATTTTTAGAATGTAAGCAAAGGCAAACACACATAATTTGCATTCATCTATCCCACAACCCAAGAAGTTTTTGTAATGTGAAACAGTCCTTTCTGCATTATCTAAAAATGTAATAATGTGCTCGAAAGTTTAAACAAATTTGTGTCGTATCTGCCTAATGGCATTTCTGGTCCAGCTTCTAAGTATGTCAGTAAGTGGCTGCTGTGTGCAAAGGGCCGGGGTGGCGTGGGCCAGCATGATGTGGTGAGAGGATGTGTTTGAATCCCGGCTCTGCCATTTATTTTGACCTTGAGCAAGTTAGATCATCCCTCCGAACTCTTGGTTGTCTAAAGAATAAATGCCAAATGCTAAAGAATAAATGCTGAAATGCCAATCTGAGAGAGGCCTCAGTCTGGGGCTCCCGGGGGGCACAGCCTGAGACACACGCTGGGGTGCACACATTTGTGCCTGTGATCCCCGGGGAGCTGGAGTGCAGGCCTGCGAGTGAAGACGCGAAAGAAGGAGAAGCCAAGGGGAAGATGAGCTACCAGCCGTCCACTCGGACGGGCAGCTGGTGCTCAGTCCTGCCAGGCGCTTTTGAGAAGTCGTGGGAAATGAGACCCAGAACTGTGCATAAATGGACGGGGCCGAGGGGAGACGGCCAGCCAGCCACAAGCTGCCGTGCCCCACTGGGCAGAGACCACCTCCTTGGGCCTCAGCTCCTCCGTAGCGCAGGCTCAGCAAGTGGGCCCGTGAAGTCACGCACAGAACTGGCCACTACAGCAGTGGCTGGAGTCAGAGGTGGGGCTGCGGCTTTCTGTGTGCTGAGCAGAAGTGTCCCGTATGAAACAAAAAGTGAACATCAACTACTTGCACAGTCCGTGACATGTTGGAGGTTCTCAGCAAATGGTAATTATTATCATTAGGGGAAACATGTGACCAAACTCGAGGCTTACAGTCTAACAAGATAATAGATGTCCGAACAATTTTGCTCCAGCTGGTGGAGCAAAATTGATATTAAACTAATACTGTATATCCTTGAGTTTCTTACATCTCATTGGAAAGAAACAGGTACTCTAGAAGCTTTTCCTTATCTAAGTGGAGGGAATGAGGAAGGCTGTGGTTGTCGCTTTGAGGTTGACCTTAGCGAGGCCAGTCTGAATGGCAAGAAAAGGCTCTGGCCAAAGTCGAGAAGAAGCACAGAACGCAAGCCAGAATTCAGAAGGAAGGCCAGCATTCTTTTTTTTTTTTATTATTACTTTATTTATAAGATTCTATTTATTCATGAGAGACACACAAACAGAGAGAAAGAGGGGCAGAGACACAGGCAGAGGGAGAAGCAGGCTTCCTGCAGGGATCCCCACGTGGGACTCGATCCCGGGTCTCCATCATCACGCCCTGGACTAAAGGCGGCGCTAAACCGCTGGGCCACCCGGGCTGCCTGGGAGGCCAGCATTCTTTTTACCCCAGGCCCTCCATTATTCAGCGTCGCCTGTCGCCTAATCTACTCCGGTGGCCCGGATTACTAACCACCTGCAGGGTGAAGTGCTCCGGGTCTACACCTCCAGCCCAGAGCCAAGCACAGACGTTTATATCCCTTGGTGGACCTCAGGCACCTTGAAGTCTGCAGGTCCCGCCCTCAACTAGACCTCTTCCCCTCCTTCACCTCCCACCCTAATCGTCTTCTCCCTTTTTTCCAACGTCAATAAAGGACAAGGTAGGAACTGGGCATTCATACTCCCCCCCAGGAAGAGCCCGGCCGGGCCCCAGCATCAGGATTCATTGCCAACTCCTACCTCTACGGAGCTTTCAGACAGCTCTGCTGCTGCTTGTGTGGGAGTCTGTGACCCTAGCCCCGGCTGTCTCGTACCCACGTAACTAGAACCAGGACTGCCAGCTTCCCAGTGGCCTCCTACCTAGCTTCCAGCAGTCTCCAACAAATTTACGCGTGTGTTTTTTTATAACTCTGCTCATTTGACTCCATCCGTTGTGTCCCATCATCCGATGGCGAGCGCAGCATCTGGTCCATTGTACAACTCCCTGCACGTGGAGGGAGCAAGGCAGGCGGGCAGGCAGGAGCTAACTTGGGAAAGGTTACAGCAGCACCGAAAATGGAGGTTTGGGAGTCGGCAGGATTGGTGGAAGATTAAACAAGAATAGACGACTGCCCACTCTCTTAGGTTTATTTCCATTTTATTGATTGGGTTTTCCCTTAAGCTACTCTTACTCCGCTCATTTCCTTCCGGTGTTCTATTCCTTCCCTCTTGGGCAGCTTCTCTATCTTCAAGTTAAATGCAAAGTAAATTAATGATTCATATAGTAGCATAAAGAAATAACAAAGTCAACTGTGTTCTCCAACACTGACTTGTACTTTACAATTCATAAACCCCTGTCCTATAAATTTTAGAAACAGAGACTTTCAGGACCTCTGACTTTTTCTTTTCCAGAAAAAATGGTGAAAATTGTGCTTCGTATTCACATGTGAAGGATCATGAGAAGTATGAGGCAGAGGGCTGTGTGTGTCATGCTTTAGATCTCGATTTGTGACTGCGTGTTCCATATAATGAACTGAGTGTAATTATCCTTCCCACCCCCTTCACCCAGCCAAATGGTCCCCACTGTTTCCCCCAAGCTCAAATTAAAGAGCTTGCAGGAGACCCCATACTGAAATAACCTGGATCCCACATGGGGCATGTGTCCCAACACAGTTGTCTCCTCCCTCCCTTCAAAGGGGGGCGTGCACCAGCCCTGCCCCTTTTCTGTGCCTTCCAAAATTGAACCTGATAATTCCATCTCAGTCTGCTGTTTTTGGATATGTAGGCACGTGTGAATATGCTGACCTCCAGCCTTATTTCAGTGGAAAGACTAGCACTGAAATTTGTTCCAGGTTTTAAATTGCAGTTTTGAAACTGAAAAATCTCATTGGTACAGGTATTTCAGAGATTTTTTTTTCATGTCTCAAGAAATTAGTCTTTTGTCCTTCTTCCAATTTACTATTTTATCAGTATTAAAACCAGTGAAGTTGAACTGGCACTGATCACACAGGTATTTGAAAATAGTTTGACTCTCTATTTCCCAGAGATTAACTCACTTTTTTCCCTAGCAAAAGTAGAGAAAATTGTTAGTTTGATTAATTTTGTGCAGTAGCCTGTTTTTTTATTAACCGGTATGAAGAAGACATTAATAACTGACATATTGGGGGGAAATTGGTCATTTTAAACTGTTTTTCTCTCTTCAACAAAATATTTTTCAGAAGTGAACACCCACTTGCTCAACTCTACTGCCATTCAATCATGGAGCATCATCATTTTGACCAGTGCCTGATGATTCTTAATAGTCCAGTAAGTACCTACTTTATGGTTGTGGAATTTTAAAAGGGAGCTTTATAAATTCAGTTTTATTTTTAAATTTTGGATTTATTCCCAGCATCATAAATTCTTGAGCATGCTTTATTCCTTTTTGGGTAAGGAAGGCAAAGCCAAAACATTTGCGATCTTCCTAGCCTCATTTCTCTAGACAACCAAGACTGTCTAAGTGTTGCCTGATAAAGGATATCTGGTTACTCACCTCTGTTTGGTTTTTGCAAACTAGAAACAAGCAAAACTAGTATTTTATGGCTCTCAGTTAATTCTTTTTTTTTTTTTTTTTTTTGGTCAAATGAAGTGGTTTATACAGCTCTCAAAGGTTTGCTTTCACAAAACCATGCCTGTTCCTCTTTTTATTGAATCTTCTGACCACTAACAAACTGTTATGTTAAGGAATAAAGCTACTCAACAGTTTGGTGAAATGAGTATTTATCATGTAAAAAAGCATATGCTATGCTAATTTATGTTAAGGAAAATAAAATAATGTACACCAAAACATCAACAAAGGTGGTCTTTGTCTAGTTAAATTATTAATACTTTTTATGTTCTTATTTTGATTTGTTCATTATTCACACTGTCTACTAAATGCATGTATTACCTTTATAATAGGAAAAAAGTGAAGACTACAACTTATGTGGAACAAACACAATGCATGGTATATACTCTTAAAGCAATTTTACCTCCATCTTTTTATGTTTACCCAGAGTGGCTAGTTCTTCTCTGAGCCCTAGAAATTTGGGAGTCCCATGAGTTTTCTAGTCTTTTTTTTTTTTTTTTTAAATCTCCTTCCTCATTCCTAAACCCCCATGTAGTTTCCTACCCCTCCAGACTTGGGGAGTAGGGAATAGGTAAGAAGAGGGACATGAACATTCTCAACAGACAGGTACTGTGAGGGGTTTCTTACCCTTTGTGCCTGGTAGGTGTTTAAACCAAGTTATTTTCTTGTGGGTAAGTTCATGATCCCTGCCAAGTGCCTTCATTTGTGAGGTTTTTCTACTAGATATTTCTTTAATGTGAATGATCACCTCTGTCTGGTTTATTTATGGCTCCTTCCTCAGCTCCTGAAAATCGGGTTGCTCACTTTCACCTCCTTTCTAAAGCTAAGGTTCTTTATTTTTTTCTTTTTTAAAATTTTATTTATTTATGAGAGACACACACACAGAGAGGCAGAGACATAGGCAGAAAGAGAAGCAGGCTCCCTGCAGGGAGCCCAATGCAGGGCTCTATCCCAGGACCCCGGGATCACGCCCTGAGCCAAAGGCAGATGCTTAACTGCTGAGCCACCCAGGTGCCCCCTGCTAAGGTTCTTTAGCCCTCTTTGTGGTCCTTGAAAAGGACTGGACTGAAATCAACCCCATGCCTCCAAAACTTGGAGATTGCAAGCCATCCCACAGAGTAGTAACCTTTTCTTTCTTTTTCCACTTGAAATTGTTCTATTTTAAAATAAATATGGGGGATCCCTGGGTGGCGCAGCAGTTTGGCGCCTGCCTTTGGCCCAGGGCGCGATTCTGGAGACCCGGGATCGAATCCCACGTGGGGCTCCCGGTGCATGGAGCCTGCTTCTCCCTCTGCCTGTGTCTTTGCACCGCCTCTCTCTCTCTCTCTCTCTCTCTCTCTCTCTCTCTGTGACTATCATAAATAAATACAAAAAAAATTTTTTTTAAAAATCTCTTAAAATAAATATAAGTATCAAGAGTTTTTTTCTAAATAGTTTTCTTTCTGGTCTAGAACCTAAAATGATTTCATACTTAAAAAACAATGTTTATGGTTGTAATCATCGATTCATTAATTAGATATATGCCACAATGTTGGCATCTAGTTATTCTCGAACTAGTGTCTTAGCCCTGGCACACCACACAGAGCAGTGTCCCTGTCTTCAGAACAAATCCTTTGCCTCCAGATCTCATTCCTACACCTCTGGGGTTTTTTATTGGCCCTGAGATTTAGGAAGCACATCTGACTTAATTTGCAGATGTTGTTTTGAATATATGCTGAGTCTCCAAGAGATGCTTTCCGTAGTTCAAGATGAGAGAGCCACTATGCTTTAAATTACAGACAAGAAATTTTTTTTAAATGGTTATATAGCAAAAATTTTTCATTGTTTACAGCTGAATTTACCACCTTTTCAATATTTTTTATAGATGTTTTAACCCATCCTTGCTTTTTATCACCAGTAAACACACCTTTGGCCCACGCCCAGTAACCCATCTGTATTGGCATACTCCTAAAGAATACACACTGTTCTCAGTATTGAATAAATTAAAATTATATAAATTTGCATCCAAAAAAAATGTTACTGGATTTATTACAAAATCCATAGAGAACTGATTTCTTTATAATCATTTTGTTTAAAAGTTTCACTACTCTACTCTTCGTGTCCATTAAGATGGCTTTGATTTTTCAAAGTTTCTCTTGCTGTACACTATAGCAATTAACCTGTCCAAAGGACAAAGATATATAGTAGTTATTAGATTTTAGGTCTGGACAAAGGAGTTTAAGTTTTGGAAAAACATGCATGTGTAGGTAGATGTACCGTTATGAAGCTGTCTTTCTTATCAGACGAGGTGGTAGGGGTGGAAGCATAGAGGGCAAACATCATTTCATGGCATTTATTCCAAGTAAGCAGGTGTCCTCTGTATTCATTAGCTCAGAATACAAGGTGTGTGTTTAAGATAATGTCACTGTAACTTCAGATTTTGTTCTTGTCAGCAGCTTCTCCAAGTGGAGTGCTAATGATGGTTTTCTTTTTTATAAAGGGCAATCAGATTCTCAGTGGCCTCTCCATTGAAGAATATAAGACCACGCTGAAAATAATCAAGCAAGCTATTTTAGCCACAGACCTAGCATTGTACATTAAGTAAGTTTTAAGAAATATTCTGAGATAAATAGGTCTTGGAAGTGTTTGCATTGTTTCAAACTTTTAAAATGCACATTGGAAAATTTTTAGATTATAAAGACAAATGTCCTGGCAAGTCAAATATCTTGTTTTTCAAATGGAGCAGTTTCTTAAAGGAAGCCAGGAAAGCATACTCCTTTGACTTCTTACTTAATGCTAGCAGTTACAGAATACAGAGTTATTTGTGCTGTTTATCTACTGCTATATCTCTGAAGCTAGGTACCAAGTACATAACCATCCTAACGTCATCCCAAGCTAGGTTGTCCAACCTAAAGATTGAGAGCCCGTTCGCTTTGCCTCCTTTTCTTTACTCCCCCAGCTTCTGACCACGTGACAGTCCCTCCATGCTGTCATCTAAGCCTAGGTGGGCAGGAGAAGGAGCTAAGTAAGTGCAAGACAAATAACTCTTGTTTCTTTTTATTTGATTTTGGCAGAAGAATATTAATGTAGAACTTTAATTAGTGAAGCTACTGACTCAAAAAATTAAAGTGTGCATTAGAGTAGTATTTATCATGCATGTATGCATTTGCCTGTAACTAAACTGCTTTTCTAAAATCAAGAGGAGAGTTTGCTGCATTTGGGGAGGCATTAGCTTCCCACACACAAACCAGGTTGTTGCTACATGTATAGGAGTGAGGCAAGTCTGCTGGTGGCACTCATGGGATTTCCCTGAAGCGCAGCCCTCTCTCCCTCTGCACAGAGAGTCACATCCATGGCTTCAACCACTCTTAGGAGAAGTAAAAACAAATAGAATAGACACACAAAAACACATACCAGATATTCACTATTATACATCTAAAAATAACTGCATCTAAAAGTGTCCGCATCGTTGGATTTTGGAGCACTTTAAAGTTAATTAGGATAAAAGAAAAAGCGGCAAACCTTAGTTTATTTAAAATGATTGCAGAATAAAGATTATCAAGTTACTAAGAATTTAAAAATACCTGTAACCACAAAGACTTCCAGCCTTTCCAGGCCACTCAGGTCTCACCTCTGAACCCTTACAAAATGTATTTTTTCATTTTTGGTACTCAGATCACATAGTCAATTTTTTTTTGAGTCAATTTTATTAGATAAGTTTTTCTACATTTGTTTTGTGTCTCCTACTAGATTTTATTTTATATATTTTTAAAGATTTTATTTATTTATTCATGAGAGACACAGAAAGAGGCAGAGACACAGGCAGAGGGAGAAGCAGGCTCCATGCAGGGAGCTTGATGTGGGACTCGATCCCGGCTCTTCAGAATCACTTCCTGGGCTGAAGGCGGCGCTAAACCACTGAGCCACCCGGGCTGCCCATCCGACTAGATTTTGAAAAGGACTCGTGTCTTAATAACTTCCCAAGATTCTTAACAGTGCTGGGCGCATAGGAGGTATTCACTGCACACTGTATGTACACTAGTGAATATTAGTGTACACCCAAAGTCAATTTGCTTCAAAAAGCCTTTACCATTTTATACTGACATAAAATAATTATTATGAACATAAAGTTTTTACCCTATACCATAATATATAAGATAAATGAAATTAAACTGAAGCCATATAAATCTGATTATGCCATACACTTAAAATTTCTTAAGTCATTCTTGGCATCAAATTTTTAACTCCTGTTGTTTCATTTTCTTAAAATCATGTTTAAGAATTGAAATTACTATTATTATTTGTGATTCATAGCTAAAAACTAGATGAAGTTTATTGTTTTACCCAAAGAAAATGAAAGAAGAGAGGAAAGTGAGAGATTTTTAGTTCCTTAAATGATTTCTATATTGGATTTTAAGAGAGGAAAAAACCATTAGAGATCTTTTTCCAAAAAATTTACTCTGTGAGTCTGTCAACCAAAGAAACAAGAGCCTGGGGACTCATCATAACTACCAAATATTTTTCTTTATTTTCAAGGAGACGAGGAGAATTTTTTGAACTTATAAGAAAAAATCAATTCAACTTGGAAGATCCTCATCAAAAAGAGTTGTTTTTGTAAGTAGGTTTACTGTCCTTAAAGCTGAAGTTTTGCTACCCAATTAATTTTACTATTATCAGATTTTACTGCAGTTATTTGTCACAGGGTGATGATCTTGGAGGCTGTCAGAATTCTCTAGTGTTATATAAAGGGCTGAATATGAATATTTATTTGAAAGGAAATGGATTTGCAAATGCAAGTGAATAAATCACTTTGTCCTAGAAGGACCTTTAAAAGGCGGTTGAATATTGATACAAAGCTATAAGGTCCCCTTGCTCATATTCCTGATTCTTTGGAATGGAACAGCTGCAAATAGCACCCCAAAGATTGTGGGAGCAAGAGGATGGTTGTGAAGGGTTTCCCTCTCTTGAGTGATAGTAGCGTAGCACAGTCAGATAGGCAGGATTTCCATTTAACTCCCCTGTACACCTGTCCCTCCCTTCCAGCTGTAGACACCACCCCTTTGCTGTTAGCATTCACTGGTACCTTTGCCTTGGCAAGAATTGGATTGATAACAAAGAACAAGTGGTCAATAATAGAAGAATGACATAGAATTCCAAGGAGTGCTATTACAATTTTAAAGATTGTATTTATTTGAGAGAGAGAGAGAGAGAAAATAAAGATTTTATTTATTTATTTGAGCTGGGGGAAGGGGCAGAGGGGGAAGAAGCAGGCTCCCCACTGAGCAGGGAGCCCAATGTGGGGCTCCATCCTAGCACCTTGGGATCAAGACCTGAGCCAAAAAAAATAAGTAAGTAAATAAATAAAATTAAAAAAAAGACCAGAGCCAAAGGCAGATGCTTAACCTCTTAACCAACTGAGCCACTCAGATGCCCCTGAAATTAGCATTTCTTTAAACGGAATGATACCATTTAGCATGCAAATGAAGATGCAGATTTTAAGGAGACAATACTCAAATGCCCGGCTGTTCTGTAATCTTGCTTAACTTCATAGCCTCAAAATGTTTTTCATCACAGTGCTTAGAAAAGTATAAACTTTTAAGGGGCACCTGGCTGGCTCACTTGGTAGAGCATGACTCCTGATCTCAGGGCTAGGAGTCCGAGCCCCATGTTGGGTGTAGAGATTCCTTAAAAATAAAAGTCTTTTAAAAAACAAAAAAGAAAAAAAAGAAAAGAAAAAGTATAGACCTGCTACTATAGTTAGTGAACAGTTTATCCCAATAACAAAAAAAGAAACGAACTGCAGTTCCAAGTCTGCACAGGTCCCTGCTGCTCCCTCCTACCCGAGGGACCTCGAGTGGAGAAGTGCGGTTGGAGTTGTCAGTGTCCCTGTGTGCACTCATTTTTCAGATCTTTTTTTTTTTTAAGATTTTATTTATTTATTTATTCATGAGAGACACACAGAGAGAGAGAGAGAGAGAGAGAGAGGCAGAGACACAGGCAGAGGGAGAAGCAGGCTCCATGCAGGGAGCCTGATGTGGGACTCAATCCCGGGTCTCCAGGACCACGACTTGGGCCAAAGGCAGGAGCTAAACCACTGAGCCAGGGATCCCCTCATTTTTCAGATCTTAGTGAAGCCTCTGTGGATGCATAGCCTTCTTTGGGGCAAGTGGTTTATACTGGCAAGCACTGAAATCCTTCATGAAAATGGGTTTAAACATGATTAAAAGTATCTTTGTTGCACTCACTTCTCCAGGAGAGGTGGTGGAAGAGCTAGGGTAGCAGCAGAAAACCACTCTTCTTTTTGCCTAACGTAGTTAAGAAGGACGTTTTTGTTTTTTTTTTTTTTTAGGTTGGGTTTCCCTGCAGGGACAAGGGATACAGTCCTTCACCACAAGTGTTTCTATACTACGGTGATGGCCTTTCCACCTGTTCCTTTAGATAAATTATTACAAACAGACATCTGGGTCCAACATAGGAAAACATTGCACGAAGGACAGAACCATTTTCATACAATTATGCTGTTGAGCTCTAGAGCACCTTGTCATTGACTCTACAGCCCAGCATGGTTTCCACTTCTCTCAACAGAAAGATGAAACAGCACTATCCTCTCATTTCCCTCTTGAAGGGAAATGGCAGAACTGTTTGGAAGCCAGAGCTTCTCACATGTGCTGAGGTCAGCATTAGGATGACCCCACCATTAAAGACAAACCATAAGAGACTCCTAACTCTGGGAAACAAAGGGTTACCAAAGGGGAGGTGGGTGGGGGCATGGGGTAACTGGGTGACAGACACTAAGGAGGGCACTTGATGGGATGAGCACTGGGTGTTATTCTATGTTGGTAAATTGAATTCAAATAAAACATTAAAAAAAAAGGATGACCCACCATAATTCTTGCTCCCCTAGGACTTTTATCAGTAGGATATCTGATGTTATCCTTCAGTGGCTAATTATTAGTAGTCAGTGTGTTTTCATCTTACTTCACTGAGAATGGACTACCAAGGTGAAAAAAAATAGTAACAGGAGGCAAGTTTTTGCCCAGAGGTTAATAATTTCTCTCCTTGTGCCAATCTGGAGCTAAATGAGGCAATTTTAGGGCAATTCCAGTTCAATGGGCAACCAAAAGAGTTGACATTCTGCTATCACTGAGTCAGCCACACTTCCATATAAATTGTTTCTGTTTCTTTAGTCTTTATAAACTGACATCTTCAGAGTTTAGGAGGCTTTAATTTAACCTTTTTACCTGTAACTATTTACTGAGAATATATATTTGCATAAAAAGTTAATCATAGCATTGGGCTTCTTTTTGCCTTAACAGAGCGATGCTGATGACAGCTTGTGACCTGTCTGCCATTACAAAACCGTGGCCTATTCAACAACGGGTATGTTGCTTGGTGACAGTAAAAGTAGGGATTAAAAGGTCAAAGTAAGGGATCCCTGGGTGGCGCAGCAGTTTAGCAGGCGCCTTTGGCTCAGGGCGCGATCCTGGAGACCCGGGATTGAGTCCCACATCAGGCTCCCTGCATGGAGCCTGCTTCTCCCTCTGCCTATGTCTCTGCCTCTCTCTCTCTCTCTCTGTATGTGTGACTATCATAAATAAATAAAAATTTTTAAAAAAAAGCCAAAGTAAGAAAAGTCTGTTTTCCTAAAAGTGGCTTCTAAAGTATTTGTGGAATTTTTTTTATCTGATCTTTAAGTAGCATTAAAAGCAGATAATTGGACATAAACAGGTTTTCTTTTTTAGAAGATTCCTTAACATTTACTAATATAAGCTATATTAAGAAAGAGAACATCTATATTAACACAGCAAAAACCTAGCTGTTGATAGTCTTTTAATCCCAGTACTACTTCTGCCTCACTTAGGAATCTTTTTAGCACATTTTTTTAATAACCCTGAAAAATAGGAGAAGCAAATTATTTTTCTTCTTCTTTATAGTTAGCCTAGCCAGCTATACCTCAGCTCCAAGTAGGCATTAACGAGTAGAACTTAAGCATTTCTTGGGGCTCATAAATATAGGAAATGTTGATATAAGGTATCAGGAGGGATGTGATCAGGGCCTATGGCTAGGAGGCTAGACATATATCTTTCTCTCTAAATAAGTAACTGTCCTAACATTTTGCAGAGGCAGTAAAGGGCCTCGGCTCACAAAAGGGATAGCTGTACATACAGTGATGTGTATATTGTGTTTTGGTTTTTGAAACTGTGCTGTTAATCCTAAATGCACTACCCAAGACTGTTGACAGCCCGCTGCTGGTCAGGGCTCTGTGGTGCATAGTCATGGAGCCCAGTGACAGGTTCATCTCACATGCTGAGAAAACGAGATCAGAAATGTACCCTCCAGGAAGCCCGAGTGGCTCAGCGGTCTAGTGCCACCTTCAGTCCAGGGCATGATCCTGGAGTCCCAGGATCGAGTCCCACGTCAGGCTCCCTGCATGGAGCCTGCTTCTCCTTCTGCCTGTGTCTCTGCCTCTCTCTCTCTCTCTCTCTCTGTGTGTGTGTCTCTCATGAGTAAATAAATAAAATCTTTTAAAAAAAAGTTTTAAAAATGAAATGTCCCCTTTACGTGCCAAAGCTGACACTCTGTAAGCACTCAGGAAAGGTAGTCTTTACAGACTGTCCTGCTCCATAATAATTGGGACTATATGTCCATTTCCAAATAGGGAAGAAAATGGAGGAGAGAATAATTTGTTTTTTTCATTTATCCTTTCTTCTTAATCAAATCCCCAAAAAAGAGCAGTGAAGTTGGGGTCCAGACATGAAAAACAATATTATAAAGCCTCTATAACTAAAATAGTTTGTTATTGGGGACAGGCTAGCGGAACACAATAGAGCATTGAGAATTGCATAGAACATTTAGTATATAATAAAGATAGCATTTCAAATAACTGGGGGAAAAGAGAGACTTTTTTACTAAATAATCTTAGGGTGACTTTCCCATCTTCCATAACCAGATGGCAAGACAAAATTGGATGTACTTTGCATACTTAAATTCCAAATGGAGCATAGAGATCAATGTGAGAATTAAACCATAGAAGTACTAAATAAAAACATCTGTGGATTCTTCTATAACTTAGGAGTGAGAAAACTTTCCTAGCTATGGCTCAACATGCAGAATCAATGGCAAAAGACACTATAAGCAAAGTAAAAGTCCATGAGAAAATGGTAAAAATATTTGCAGCTTATATTTGATAGATAGTTAATACCCCTAATATTAAAAAACTTGTAAAAATAGAGAAGAAAAAATGACAGCAACACTAAAGAAAAATAAGCCAAAAATTTGAACTAAAAGTTGTTGGAATGTGAATGGGCCTTACTCATCTGCCAAGGTTCTCAGAACCGTATTCATAAGAAAAAAGGCAAATAAAACTACACTGACACAAAAAAGCTTGTATAGAATCTCATAACAGCTTTATTCCTAATAGATTATCTGTGGCAGACATGTTCAAGACCTCCAGCGGATGCCTGAAACCACAGATAGGACTGAGCCATTATATATACTATGTTTTTTCATTATATACGTAACTATGATAAAGTTTAATTTATAAATTAGGCACAGTAAGAGATGAACAATAATAATAAAATACAACAATTATAACAATATACTGCAATAGAAGTTATGTGAATGTGGGGTGTCTCTCTCTCTCATTATATTGCACCCTCTCTCCTCGTGACGATGGGAGACAATAAAGTTGAGAGGTAGCAAGGTGGAGGATACAGGTGTTGTGATGTAGTGTTCGTTAGGCTACTGTTGACTTTCTGAACATCTATCAGATGGAGGATCATCTGCTTCTGGACCGTGATTAACCTCTGGTAACCGGAACCATGGAAAGCAAAACTGTGGATGAGGAGTGGCTACTGTAATTAGAACTAGAAACAGGGATCCCTGGGTGGCGCAGCGGTTTAGCGCCTGCCTCTGGCCCAGGGCGTGATCCTGGGGACCCGGGATCGAATCCCACATCGGGCTCCCGGTGCATGGAGCCTGCTTCTCCCTATGCCTGTGTCTTTGCCTCTCTCTCTCTTTCTGTGTGACTATCATAAATAAATAAAATTAAAAAAAAAAAATGAACTAGAAACAACTCAAACATCTACCAGCAGGATAGCTAAACATACTGCAGTATATTCCTTATACAGTGGAGTCCTGCTCAACAATAAAAAGAAACTCGCCGTTGATATGCAACAACACGGATTCTCATAAACACTCTACAGAGCAAAAGAATATATCCTGTGATTTCATTTATATAGAGTTCTAGACCAGGCAAAACTAATCTGTGGTGAAAGAAATGAAATAGTGATTGTGAGGGAAGGAAGGAAGGAAGGAAGGAAGGAAGGAAGGAAGGAAGGAAGGAAGGAAGGAGCAGGAATTGACTGAGAAGGGTCCTAAGGGTGGTAGAAGCATTCTCTGTCTTGGATGGGGTATTTGTCACATGGTTATATGCATTTGTCAAGACACTGAACTCATGTTCTGTGCAACTCACAGTATGTAAATTCTACTTCATTAAAAGAAAAACAATATTGAGGGACCCTGGGTGGCTCAGCAGTTGATCCTGGAGTCCCACATCGCTGTATGGAGCTTGCTTCTCCCCCTGCCTCTTTCTCTGCCTCTCTCTCTCTGTGTCTCTCATGAATATATAAATAAAATCTTTTATTTTTTTAAAGGATTTTATTTATATATTCATGAGAGACACAGAGAGAGAGAGAGAGAGAGAGACAGAGGCAGAGACACAGGCAGAGGGAGAAGCAGACTCCATGCAGGGAGCCCGACGTGGGACTCAATCCCGGGTCTCCAGGATCAGGCCCTGGGCTGAAGGCGGCGCTAAACCGCTGCGCCACTGGGGCTGCCCCAATAAAATCTTTTAAAACACACCCACACACACACACACACAGAAAAACAACATTGAGATACCATTTCTTACTGTCCAGTTGGCAAAATCCAAAGGTTTTATGATCTACTCTGTTGGGGAAGTTGAGGGAAAACAAGGAATGCAAAATACTGTAACTCTTGGGAAGTTTATAAATACACATATTCATTTACCATTACTTCTAGGCATCTTATCCCAAAGATATAGTGGAAAAAATATAAAAAGACCTTTATACAAGGCTGTTCACTTTTGTACTATTGGTAAGGACAAAGACTGGAAGTAACCCAAATATTCATCAGTAGGGGACTGATTAAGTAATTTATAGTACATTTACAGAATGAGTTCTATGTACTAGTGTAGATTTAACTTTGGAACCACATAAATCGTTTTCAAAATTATAAAGTTGAGGGCAGCCCCAGTGGCCCAGCGGTTTAGCGCCACCTTCAGCCTGGGGTGTGATCCTGGAGACCCAGGATCGAGTCCCACATGGGGCTCCCTGCATGGAGCCTGCTTCTCCCTCTGCCTGTGTCTCTGCCTCTGTGTGTGTGTGTGTGTGTGTGTGTGTGTGTGTGTGTGTGTCTGTCATGAATAAATAAAATCTTAAAAAAAATAAAATTGTAAAGTTGAATTCTAAGTAGCCCTAAGCCTTGAAAATAAAATGAGACAAACCTGATTTGTGGTTGCAAAACCACACTAAAAGGAACTATTTCATTCCACGTGACATTAAAACAGTAATTTGATCATGTATCTACAGTGGAATGTACCCTAAAAACAAAAAGGAATTACCAAAAAAAAGCCTTTAAAGCTGTTTTCAGTAATCTTAGTGTTAGTGGTAATTTTGTACAGATATTCAATCACTGTTGTAGATTATATGGAATAAAAGCAAATAAAAGATTGTATTGGTATTGTTGACAGCCAGGATCGTCAGTTTATGTAGAAAGATAAAGGTGAATAAGGTTGGGTGGAAATGTTGTAGTCCTGAACTTGAATTGAAATGTTATTTGAACTTCTGTTGTATATCCTGGCTCTGTCCTCTGAATAATGACTTAACCTGGTAGTAATGATTGAGCTCATATTGGGGTTTCTAAGTACCTCAGTTTAAATGAACAAGGGCTCCAACAAAGAAATAGCTGATAGCAGCTGTAAAGCAGGAAATGTACAAAATGAGCCTGGAACATCTTATTATATCAGAAAGCAGAGAAGCTATCAAAGACTCATAGGGTTTTGACAAAAGACAGAGAAGCCACCTTATTAAGCTCACTGGTCAAAATGGACAATCTCAGTATCACTAAGGTTTGAAATACATTAAATATATTTAAATTTAAAAGTTCAAAACAATAGTAAAAATAAAATGAAACCTTCCCTAGTTATCCTTGATAAGTTGCTTAGGAACCCAAAGTTATTTTTTTCAAATGGTAATTAAAGTAGAAAAATCCAACATTTCTCCTTCTTTTCCTTATATGAATTGTGCTTTAGGGTAACTAAATAATTGATGGTGGGAACTTTCTTTTTATTGTATTTATTGTATTTCAATATTTCAACTATTCCTTTTTATAAAGGAATGATCACTTTGAATATCAGCTTTTTGTAGCCCCTGAATTAGCAGATCTAGACAAAGATCACTCATGGTCTCTAATAGCACAAAAAGAGAGGCAGCCAGGCGTTATATAGCTCTTGATGGAAGTACACAGCACTGCCTATGAAGTAGTCCAAGAAAAGAATTTATCTAATCCAGCCTCTAGATTTTATTAGTGTGTGGAAATCCAGGGCACAGAGGAACATCAAATGACATCATGGGGAAGCAATTGCCAAAATCCAGATAGTGGGGAACTTCAGGATACACAACTCAGTTTATTTAACAACAACAACAAAAATTACAGGGAAAGATTTTGAAAAGAGGAGGAACATGTAGATTAAAATAAACTTAAAAGGCATATCTGTCAGGTGCCATATATGCACCTATATCGGCACCGTGGTATAACAGGTGCTTAACCAATATCTCATTGATGATGCGTACAGATGGGCACACACTGCCTCTTCCCCATTGATTGCTGAAGTTGAAATAACCTGTTGCTTTTTTCTGCCTAATTACAAGTTACAAGCTCTAGCCTTTGTGATGAGGCACATATTTAAAAGCAAACAAAATATAATTTCTAGTACTCATTATTGCTTTATTATCATTTTACTGACGTGGTTGAAAGCTAGCTTTGATAGACTTTATTATCTTTATTCAAAGTCTCTATTTGACAGTTACACGCTTTTAATTGCCAAAACTCATTCGGTTATTTATTTCAGATAGCAGAACTTGTAGCAACTGAATTTTTTGACCAAGGAGACAGAGAGAGAAAAGAACTCAACATAGAGCCTGCTGTAAGTATGAGACCTTGGTGGTAGGAATTATACAGATAGACTTGCTTAGTGTAGACTTCTTATATTTTCTATGGGATCTTTACTGAGGAACACAATTTCTTTCAGTTTAGTTTTTAAAACATTTTTTCTTATGAAAAGAATTATACATGTTCATTACAGAAAACATAAGCAAATAAGAGAAAAAGATTCTTTACATCATAATGTACCTACTTTTTTATAATTTGTTTTTTCTATTTAAATATCATAAGCTAATTCCCATTCTAACAGATGTCCATGTGTGTATTATTTATAATGATCACATGAAGTAGATGGAGTCATAGTTCCCCTGCTTCCTCTGTTGTAATGTCTGCAGTGTTCACTATGACCAATAGCACTTTGATAAACTTCTCTGTTGCTAATGTTTCTGTGCCAGTTTTCATCATCTTGTTAGGATAAATTCCCAGAATTGCTATGTTAAAGGGCACAGATTTTTTTAAGGTCTTTGATACACAGAGTATGGATCTCACAGACAAAAAAAAAAAAAAAAAAAAAAAAGCCATTTCTGGCTTTTAGAATGAGTTTTTCCTGAAAATGAAGCCTTGAGTCTTTTTTTCAATTCAAATGGACATTTATTGAACCCATATTAATGGGTACATGGTTATGACCCCCCTCTGTGTACAGCTCCATCCACTCTGCTCTTTAGCCTCAGCTGGGCACATCCTGTGTCTTTCACAATTACTCAGTGTCCTCTAATGTAATGGTAGGCTCATTCAGAAGCTCAGAATCTTTTTAGAAAGTGGTGGGTAGCAGAGTGATGATAACAGCTAATGGGAAATCTGCTTCATTTTAAACAAGTACTGAGACAGACTCATTTCTTCCCATGGCAGTGCTGGGCTCATCTGGTGCTCCAGCCATGACCTCCTGGGAATAAACAGAGGGACATCTGCATAATCGTCACTCAGAAAGCTCTCTGCATGAATTGAATTGCAATCAGCTGTGGCCTCGGTGGCTTCTTCCACAAAACTGAGGGTGTTTGATTTTACATCAATAAATAGACAATTCAGAGCTGTTCTCCAGATATATGTCAGTGGTCAGCTCTGGGTCAGTGGCTGACTCTAGTAAGAGATCAATTCCAAGGTAGTGTGGGAAAAGTCAGCCAGGATGAACAAGGCAGTAAGGATCAGGGTCTTCCAGAGCACAGGGCTGGCAGGGAGTGTAGGAAACTTCCCCACAAAGGAAGGAGACAGATAGGCAAGTACCTGGCCTTTCTCACCCTGCCCATGATGCATGTTTTTGGAGCCAACTTGCATTGTGTTCTTTAAGTAAATGCAGATCTGTGTGTGTATGTGTGTTTCTGTGTTTGTGTGTGTATGTGTGTGTATGTGTTTCTGTGTTTGTGTTTTCAGGATCTAATGAACAGGGAGAAGAAAAACAAAATCCCAAGTATGCAAGTTGGGTTCATAGATGCCATCTGCTTGCAACTATATGAGGTATTTATATGAAAACACGAGACTTGCTAAACTTAGACTGTGTTATGAATTAAAACCTCAAGTAAATTGAAGCAATTGACACTAGGCTTTTCTTTCTTTTCTTTTCTTTTCTTTTCTTTTCTTTTCTTTTCTTTTCTTTTCTTTTCTTTTCTTTTCTTTTCTTTTCTTTTCCCTTCCTGATGATCACACTGTTTGCATTGAATAAAGAACACATTTTATATTTGATTTTTCTCAAAAACTTTAATTCATCAATGTAGAACTATCTGTTGAGTGCGTACTTTGTGCTAGACTCTAGCAAACTGATGTAGGAATACTAAAAAGAATTAACTACGTTACCTTAAGGAGGGATACTGTGCATACTCTATGTTAGCATCTTTTTTTCAGTTTAGGACTAAATAAAGAAAAAAAATCATTCTTTTTCTCATTGTATAATGTAGCTTTATTTTTTTAAAGAGTTATTTATTTATTTATTTATTTATTTATTTATTTGAGAGAGAGAGAGAGAGGCAGAGACACAGGCAGGGGAGAAGCAGGCTCCATGCAGGGAGCCCGACGTGGGACTCGATCCTGGGTCTTTAGGATCATGCCCTGGGCTGAAGGCGGCGTTAAACCGCTGAGCCATCCAGGGATCCTGTATAGTGTAGCTTTAATATCGTTAAAATTTTTATAATGATGTAAAGGAGGTAGCTGGAAGAATAGTACAGGTTCCCATTTGCTGGCTTGGGATTTTTATTTTTTAGGTAGAGATAGTCTTCCTAAAACATCCAGTTTGCTAGTTTAGATGCTTAAGCCCAAAGTACAGAAAGTAGACACTATCCTTATTTTTAAAGGTTAAATAGGAAACTATCTTAAGTTTTAACTGTTTGGGAAAACAGCATTTATCATAGGGTTATAGAATGTCAAGACTCAAAGAAACCCTAGAATCTTCTAATCCAGACATTTCACAATTCATAACTGTTTTATCCTACATTTTGTATCTGTGTAAGGATTTATTTCATTTGAATCTACTGTTAAATTCTATGTAATATTGTTACGTACCTTTACTATTATTTATTACAGAAATAATATTCTTGCAGAAAATCACGGAATTATAATTTCACTATGCAGATAACTACTATTAATATATTAGTGTATATGTTTTATGAAATTTTCATTTTTTTCACTTAACAAATTTGCTTTTTGTAATTCATAATATATCATAATGTGTATTCTTCCATACCATATGTGTTTCTATGATATTTTTAAAGGCTGCAAATTAGAGACACCTGGGTGGCTCAGTGTGCCTTTGGCCCAAGACATGATCCCAGGATCCAATATCTAGTCCCACATTGTGCTCCTTGCAGGGAGCTTGCTTCTCCCTCTGCCTATGTCTCTGCCTTTCTCTCCGTGTCTCTCATGAATAAATAAAATCTTTAAAAAAAAAAGTAAAGGCTGCAAAATAGTGAACTAATATATCCAACCCTGTCGTTGGGTATTTAAAGTTATTTTCAGAGTTTCTCTATTCCTGCAGTGAACTTTTTTATATCTAAATATGTATTGCAGTATAATTAGTAAATAATAATACCATGCAGAATTATAAAGTAATCTTTATTATAATCTTGGATACAGATCTGTTTAAGTACATTGTATAGAACTATTTTATAGAAAAAAATGAAAACTAAACAGTGCCCAGTACACTCACACTTAGGGAGAGCCATCTGTACTACAAAAAAAGCAAAATGTATTGTTTCCCTGCAGAGCAGATTCCATACAGATCTGTCTCAAGCATAACTGAGTAATATTATGTTGGAATATATGTGTATGCTCTATCCCAGCACATGCCACTTGTCAGTATAGATGAGGAGAGATCAGTCATAAATGAGCTGCCTGTTTGTTCACACAGCTTGTGGAAACCCCAACAGTGGGCCTGCTCATGAAATGAGTGTAAGATGTGGCTCTTTGCTAATAGGCCTGGGGAGAGGGCTTATTTCCTGGATGCCTTCTAGTTGTTTGCTTTCTTTTTTCTTCTTTAGGCTCTGACCCACGTATCAGAGGACTGCTTCCCTTTGCTGGATGGCTGCAGAAAGAACAGGCAAAAATGGCAGGCCCTAGCAGAACAGCAGGAGAAAACGCTGATTAATGGGGAAAGCAGCCAGGCCAAGCGGAACTGAGTGGCCTATTTACGTGGAGTTGAAGTTTACAGATGGTGTATCTGCAGGATGTCTAATTTTGCTATACACTGTACAGATTTAGTATATACTTTGCCACTGCTGTATTTTTATTTTTGCACAACTTTTAAGAGCACAGCATGAAACGTTTTTAGGGGACTATTACATATTTTCTGTATATTTGTTTTATGCCACTGATCTGAGATTATTGGCACCACCCACTCTTAGCACACAGATGAGAGCTCTGTGATACTTTGTGTACTGCAAAGTGCAAGTTAAGTTCTTGCACTGAGGTAGGTTTTTGTTGTTTTGTTTTTTGGGTTTTGGGGGTTTGCTTTTTTGTTTTTTGCTTGGGGATTTTAAATAATTGGTTTTGTGTTTTCTGAATTACCAATCTTCTAAAGAATGTTTGGAATCTTTTCATTCTCAAAAATAGTCTAGGAGCAAATTGAATGTATTCTGTGACATTTAAAACCATCATAGTTAGAGAAAAGTGCTGGCTTAGTGGATTTTACAGGGAAAGGATAGTATTTGTCAACAGTTGTATTACCTTAACAAAAAAAAGTCAAAACTCTGCAACAATTGGAAAGTACTCTAAGGCAGTACTGTAAAGAAAAGGTATTGTTTAATCAATTTGCTGTTTTTGTTTGAGAGCAGGAAGGGGAGAACTCTTTCATTTCAGTACTTACATCTATCCAGAGACTAACCGTAAGTCATTTCAGTATACACTGCCTGATGGAAAGCAGGGGAAGCCTTAGAAGACAATGATTTCATGGACTTCATGGTCCCTGGCTTTATGAGGGAGGGATGGGGGTGTGATCCGGAAATGGAATGGCTGTATCTGTCTCAGTGAAGAGAAATATTCTGTTGGAAGCCTCTCTGAGAGTCCGTGTTTTGAATATTGAACTTCCTTTTTAAAATAACTTCCTTATCCTTTTTCTTACAAGCCATAGTTTATGAGTGAACAGTTTAGGTCTCAACAGAAAACTGAGGAAAATATGATAATTGGAGCATTGACTTGAGGTGAGATACGACTGCAGATAAAAGGTAAAATGAATCATCATTTTTCTTTGTCAGAGCAAGTATAGAGAATAGTTTTAACTGTATAAACAGCAAAGGACTATCCTGCTATTGGGGTCAAAAATTAAAGTGAGAGAGCAGGAAGGTAAGAAGGCTTAGCCCTGAATTAAACGTAAGAGTACTGAGTTTGCAATTGAGAAACTGCCCTTTTTTCAGTTCATAGGACTGGTCAGCTCAGTATCACGGAAGTTTGGGTGTGTATACTAAATGCTTACCCTGAGCCATATAGTTGTTGATATTTACTTCTCATAGATTTTAATTTTAGCACATATAGAAAATGCTAACATTGTCTTAGATTTGAGCCTGTTTGAGTGGATTCCCATTGATCGTGTGTACCCTAAATACCAATTTATTCATTATTGGAGAAGTAGATAGTGAATCTAGCAACTGGTTCAGGAAAGGAAAATCTATTCCAAATATATGCTAATGTTTGGACTCAGGGAAAGTAGGAAGAGAGCTGTTTGTGTGATTTGTTAACCACCCATGCCAAAAAAAATGTTTCTGAGTTTCAGTCACTAAATTGGGTGGAGAATTTCTTGGGGACATGGTGCAGCACCCTCAAAGAACTTTTACCAAACATATTTTTCCCATCCATATTGGTGTTTTTTTCTAAACTGCCTAAAATTCAACATATCCATCAAGTTTTTTAAAATTCTGAGTGTGTATCTTAAATAATGTGACTTTATTCTTACTATTCAGGTAAAGAAAAAAAAAGCAAAATAAATTGTATTGCCATTACTTTATTACTGGTAAAGGCTAGTCTAGGAAGTTACCAACTGTTTGTTGCTATATGTGTAATTGTCGTAATACTTGTGTTTTCAGGATGTTATTCAATTTTTATTTGATGTCATATAGGTGAGATCTACAAAGTTGCCTCTTGGTGGCACTGGTGTGTAAGTTACACAGGCTGTCACTAAAATAGCATATACTGGTATACAACTATGCATGCATACATAATTCCTTAGTGTAGAAAAATTGTTGAAAGAAGAGCAGTCCTTAGTAACCTTTTTATCATACGCATTGTGATTTAGCAGTTATGCTAAAATCTGTAATCATATACTTAATAGTTTGTTTAGACCCATCTAATATGTCACTGAGATATATGGAGGTTTTGTATGTGTGTCATTTTCACAAGCGAGAAGATGTACATAGATTGGAATTGTTTGGTTTAACTTTACATAGTGGTTTATTTTACTTTACTAATTTAGCAATTAAAAGAAGTTGGTTAGTGCTGTGTCTGCTCTATTGTTAGAAGTTTTAGTTTTTACAGAAAAAGAGTACTTCTTTAGGACCAGTTAGTTGGTTCAAATAATTTTTAATTTTTAGGAAAATAATTCCATATCTAGATTATCTCGTACATGGGCACAAATGAGAGCTTTTGCTCTTATGTGAATATTTTTTTCCAGTATCTTCCCAAGTTGGAAAAAATATATTTATAGTCCTCCCTTCCCCACTCTGTATTTATATTACCCATAGCTAGTAAGAAGTTATTCTTTTTCTAGATTAAAGTTGTCATGGGTATAGCTGAATGACATACCATTTCAATTTCAATTTTCAGCCCAAAAAGTGCCCACTATTTTACTGAGTTGTTAAAAGATGTCTGTAAAGTTGCCCGGCCTTATATTTTTCACAGGATTGGCCCTTGTCAGTTGCAGTCCTGTGTAAACTTGTGTAAGTCACTTAACCTCTGTGTGCCTGAACAAGTGCTATTAAAGGAGTTAATGTGTGGGCAAAGCCTTTGTCTTCAAGGATGTCACAGAAGGCAGCCACTGTGTAAGCCCTAATGGGCCCTGGAGACCACTGTCACATGTGGGATATTGGGCTATAGAGCATGGTATCTAATCCCACATGTCACTTCCTATGTTTCAAAGACTGAAAGAAAAAAAAAGACAGTTACATTTATTTGGTTTCTCATGCAGATCACTAGTGAGTGTGAGATTTTGAATAACTTGCCTTCAAGGTGCAAACTCTGGAAAGTGATGTTGTCACCACTGATTTCTTAGTTGAGAATAGTTTCCTTAGATAGGAGTACTGAGATAAAGTGTATGGAAATATTGGGTTCTGGGAGGAACTGGTCACAGATATAGTAGTCTTTCCTAGCGGTAAAGTGCCTTTATTTTTAACATAGAGCACAAATGTTAGACGTACTCCAATTGGATTTTTGATTTTTCTGTGTTTTTCACCAGATTTTACTCAATGCTTTATAGATCATCACAAGCAGTGCTGTTCTGTTTACAAGAGTGATTTTAAGATGAGAGGAGGAAAAGGTGTATTTGCTGTCCTCTCCTGTGAACAACTGTAGTTGAAATAAAGTGGTAAAATTTAATTAGTTAGTATCAGACATGTGACAGTCCACCCTTTATGGAGTCCTTGTGACATGTCAGGCACTGTGCTCAGCCCGAGACAGAGCTGTGACCTCAAGGAACCCAGTCTGCAAAAAGTGCTGAGTAAGAGGCTTACCAACTTCTGATCTTACAAATTGAACAAGAAAATATAGGGTACATGATATCACTTTCATTTTCATCTACAACATATGTATTATACAGTTTTCCAAGGACCTTCTACCTACCACCACCCCCAAGGACCTTCTTTACTGGAACTTACTAGAATCCGCCAGTGAATAGCCTGTTTTCTTACAAATATGAATCATTTAACCTGTTGATAGCTTAAAGAACACCTTACGTAAGGAGTCATGTATTCTACGCTATAGAGTTTTTTCCCATAGGTTAGCCAGGTAGATATTACTAAGAGTTCTTTTAGATTGCTAAATTGTGCACAGTTTTGGACACCTTCTGCTCCACTACACGGAGCAAGGAAGAAAGTATTAAAGCTCACTTCACCCTTCCGTATGTTTCTCAAAAGCCTGTGTAAACATGTCTTAAAAAATGTCGTTGAAAGCAGTGTAAATAGTTGAAAATATAAATTTCTATTACAGTTTTAGAAAACCTTATGAATCATCACTAGTCACTGTTAATATCTATTTGTATTCTTATACCTTTTTCAATATATTTGAACAAATATATAGTTTCTGGCACTATTTTTGTACTAGGATAAAGGAGTTGCTGTGTATATTATGTTTAGCTTTTAAGTCATTTTAAATAATTGTGAATGTTGATTTCTTGTCGTTCCTCTCCTCCACTATGAGAACCATTTCAGATGACTCTTCTATTAAAAAATCACTTTAAAGGAACACATTCCCACCTATGATCCCCATAAAATCAAGAGATGGTCAGGGTGGTCTGTTGTGCAAACTCTTCACCTGTCAGTTGTTTACTCATTTTGCTATGCTTTGTAAAAATAAAAGGAAGAATGAACAAGTCGGTGTGAGTATTGTGTGGTTATTAGGAGAATTTTATTTAGGCAGAGAGAATGGCCCAATGGTTTAAGAGACTAGGCAAGCTAGCCTGTGGCCATATTGGCTGGAAAAGTGTGGTTTTATTAGATGCTTTCCTTTAGCCAAGACTCCTCTCAGTAATAGTCTTCTTTATATTAACATCCTTTGCTACCAATCTAAGGGCAACATTTTCCATGCCTTCTTCACTTGGATTTCCTAACAGCTCTGTGGAGGGTGATTATTTCTGGCCTCCTGTTGCATGAGGAGTTAAGGCTTAGGAGTTCTATTCTTGCCGAATGGTATAAGCTGGATTTGAGCCTAGACCTGTCTAGTTTCAAGGCAGGTATATATATTCCTCTTAGTTCTCTTTTTGAATCTTAATAGTAAAAGGTCTCGAATCCATTCTTAGTGGATCAATTGGGCTATCTAGAAGCATTAGAGATAAAATATCCCTCACCCAGCAGGTTTTGTTTTGTTTGGGTTTTATAATTATGAATGATGAAGATTAAAACTATAAAGTACTGATATAATACTTAAATATAAATACTATAACATATATAATGTATAAATATTTATAAAATAAAGCAAATGTGCTTTAATGTGTGTTTAAACTTTTAAGAAAGAGAACTTTACAGAGGCCAAAATAAAGTTAATTAAAAATCAAATCAGTAAGCATGAACTGATATTATGTCAGACCTGGGAATATGTGCAGATCTATATCATGAAGTGGGTTTAATGCCCATCCAACCCAGACATGGGTTATGGCTCTCCAAGTAAGGCTGAAAACTTTAAAGAGTTATGCCATCAATGAAATTCAGATAGGGGTTGGGGGACAGAAGAAATCCACTTGGAGACACAAAAGAAGCATGCCTGGCTTAATCTGGGCTAAAACTAACATTGTGTCCATCTTCAACACAGATTTGAGGTTTGAATATGATCTGGGACTACCCAAGTTAGACTGCAAGCACAAAAGAAGTCTCAGGCCAGTAATATCCCTGGACCTCTGGCAAAATAAAGGTAAAATGTCTTTGGAAGAATTTAACCTCAAATAGACTCATAAAATTGCTACAGAAATTATGCCACTAAAGACAATTCATAATTCGTAATTGCAAAACACATGAGGCAGCAATTCACAATGCAGGAAGTCAGAAGCCACAAGACTAGGATTAGATCCCCAAGAAATTCAGACAATTGAACTCTTTGATAGGGACTGTTGGGAGAAATCATTAATTCCTCATTCTTGTATTTCCAAATGAAGGAACACCCCTAAAATGACACTCTTAGCCTCTTGTTCCACCTCTAACTCCAACTCAGTCAGATTGGAGGACGATAGCCATATCAGTTGACAGCCTTTAAATGGGTAAAGTAAATATAATAAAAGCAGTGAATGCTGGGGATTTGTTTCTTTTCCTTACCTTTCTAATCCTGATCCAGTGTAAGTCAGAAATCCTAGGTAAGTGTGTCCGGATATGTGGCCTTGTCTCAAGATCTAACCTTCTGAAGGGGGAGGGGGGCAGAGAATGCTAGCAAACCCATATAACCATAGCATGTTTCCAACCTATACATTTTCTTCAGACACCTTATTTACCTAACCATCTCCACAAAGCTCCACACCAGCCAGCAGCCCATGGTTTTTTCAGAGTGCTATGCCTATCTCCTACAAAGTATTTCCAGAATGTTGTTCTGAAATATCAATGGGCCTTTTCAATTAGTGGCCTCTCCTCCTTCTGATCAGTGAGGTAGATCTGCTTTCCTGAGTCTGTCATAGGCTGTGCTGTTCAAGGGATGTAATGTACAAATCAGAACATTCTTCTTTTTTTTTTCTTTAAGATTTCATTTATTTATTCATGAGAATACACAGAGAGGAGAGAGAGAGAGGCAGAGACACAGGCAGAGGGAGAAGCAGGCTCCATGCAGGGAGCCCCACGTGGGACTCAATCGTGGGTCTCCAGGATCACGCCCTGGGCTGAAGGTGGCGCTAAACTGCTGAGCCACCCAGGCTGCCCCTGCTCATTTTTTAATTGGATTATTTGTTTTGTTGGTGTGGAGTTGTATACCCTCTTTACACACTTTGGTTATGAACCCTTTACTAGATACATCATTTGCAAATATCTTCTATTCAATAAGTTGTCTTTTAGTTTTGTAGGTTTTTTCCTTTGCTGGCAACAGCTTTTTATTTTGATGTGGCAATATGTTGTGCCCAAGATTGCAAATCCAAGAAACCACCAAGGAGCTGACACGGATGAAAGCGCAGGAGGGTTTATAAGCAAGCTCGAGCTTGGGTCCAAGTATACTCGACACAGCAGAGCAGGGATTTGGACCCCGAAGTGGGTTACAGCTGGGTTTTTTATGGGCTGATCTAGGGGATTTTCAGAAGGGGTGAAGGAATTTCTCAAGTTCTGTTTACATTCTGATATGGGGCTTTCAAGGACATTGAGCTCTGTTCTCATTCTAATATGAGAATGCCACTGGCTTTCTGCCACTGGCTTGGGCTCCGTTGTCTTTCTGATATGGGATTCTCTGCCGAGGGCAATTCTGAGCTCTGTTGTCTTTCTGATATGGGATTCCTTGCGGAGGACATTCTGCAGTTTTTCCTATAAAGTTCAGCTCTTATTCACAGGGGCCTAAGATGGCTGTACTTGTACTAATGCTAAACTTGAGGTGGAATGGCCTTAATTTTTCTCGGCCTCTCTCTTTCTATACACACACACACACACACACACACACACACACAATGGAATATTATTCAGCCATAAAAAAATGAAATATTGCCTATTGCAATAACATGGATGGATTAGAGCACAACGCTAAATGAAATAAACCAGTCAGAAAAAGACAAATAACATATGATTTCACTCATATGTACAATTTAAGAAACAAAACAAATTGACAAAGGGGAAAAAAGAGGAAACACAACAAAAAACAGACTCTTAACTATAGAGAACAGACAGGTTACTAGAAAGGAGGTGGGTGGGGGGATGGGTGAAATAAGTGATAGGGACCTGAAACTAATATAACTCTGTATGTTAACTACACTAGAATTAAAATTTTTAAAAATAAGTTGTAGGATACATAAACAAATAAATGAAATGATGATTTCCAGAATTTCCTCTCCTTTTCTGCTATCTACAGTTGTTTAAGCAGGACCTTGAAAGATCAGATCCATTATCAGTCTTCTTGCTCCTCCTCATAGATCATATGCTTAGAGAACACTTAATTGCAGCAGGCCAGAATGATGAGATTAAGTCCTCTCACAGTTGGAACAAAGACAAATTGGATGTGGCATGCCCTAGGCCAAGAAGGTCAAAGGGAGAGCTGACATTTTATATGTTATAAATACTGCTTACTAGCAATTCACCAAATTGTTTCTAGATCCAGGAGTAAGGGCAAAGGTTCTCATTCTGATTTATCATCTGTGTCCTGATGGGTTGAATCAAAATCCTGGAGCAATTTGGGAGGGCAAAGATTCCTGCAGGTTGCCACACCAGAGGTCCGACAATCATTGCTCATTATCAGAACCAAGAGATCAGTCCAGCTTTGAAAGAGGCCCTGGGGAAGACTGGCAAACAATCATCCCTGAGGAAAAGCAATCTGTTCCTAGTCTATCACAGACAATGAACATTTCAAAGAAGATTCAGAAGAGGAGGTGAGGCTGGTGGTACTTTTATCAAAATCTAGGGTAAGGTTGGTCCACCACTCAACCTTAGTGTGGAGGCCAAGGAAATTAAGGCCATTCCACTTTAAGTTCAGCGTTAGCACAGGTCCAGCCATCCCAGGCCCCTGTGAATAAGAGCTGAAATTCACATTACTTCAGTTACAGGAAAAAAACAGCTTACAGCTTAGCGACCTGGAAAGCCCCATATTAGAATGAGAACAGAGCCCAAGCCAGTGGCAGAAAGTCCCATATCAGAATGAGAACGGAGCTCAATGCCTCTGAAAGCCCCATATTAGAATGTAAACAGAACTTGAGAAGTTCCTCCCCCCTTCTGGAGGTCCCCTAGACCAGCCCATTATAAAACTAAGCTGAAACCCACCTCGGGGTCCAAGTCCCTGCTCCGCTGTGTCGGGTATACTTGGACCCAAGCTAGAGCTTATAAATAAACCCTCATGTGTTTGCATCGGTGTCGGCTCCTTGGTGGTTTCTCGGATACATAATCTTGGGCACAACACTTAGATCTTCTTTGCTGCTCTAGTTTGAAGCTTCTTCAAAACCTGGGGTACACTCCAGATGAGAATGGGGCTATTCCAACTCTTCAGGGAAAGAGCTGTACCCAGGCCAGGGGAGAGACCCTGATGACTGTCCTGCCACAGGTTCAGTGAAACATCTTTCTGCCTGAGCCCTGCACCTTAGTCGGTCTACAAGAGCCATAAGGCCTGTGTCCTGAGCACAACTTGCAGGCGATTTCATGCCTAAAGAGGATTTTTCTATAGAATTACCAGAGGATAATTCTCGGCATTGTAAGGCCTTCTCACATTGTGGAGGGAGGGAGGTGAACATTTACTGAGCAGCAACCATGTGCCAGACCTGTACCATACATTAACTCATTTTATCCTTACAACAATCTCCTTAAGTAGATAATCTTTTTAAAAAGATTTTATTTATTTATTTGACAGAAACAGAGAGAGAGAGAGATTGACAATGTGTGCACATGCACGTGCATGGACAAGTTGGGGAAGGGGCAGAGGGAGAGGGAAAAGCAGGCTCCTCAGGAGCAGGGAGCCCAATGAGGGGCTTGATCCCAGGACTCTGGGATCATGACCTAAGCCAAAGACAGACGCTTAACCGACTGAGCCCCCCAGGTACCCTTAAGTAGATCATTTTATACTCATTTTTCAGACAAGAAAACAAAGCAGAGAAAGTTAGGTTACTTATTCAGTCAACCCAGTTTGCAGTTGGCAGAGCCAGAATATGAATTCTGGTCTGGTTGCAAAGTCCCTGCTCTCCTCGTCATAGTGCTGTCACGGCAGAAGGGGCTCACTGGGCTCACCACCTGTCTCTGAGCAAAGGTCACTTCAGGCCTCCCTGTGTGAGCTATTGCCCACAGTTCAATGGAAATCATAGGGTAGACATCACCTGTGCCATCTTTCCATAAACACACATCCTAATTATGCTGTCCTGAGGGAGAATCATTATGCCCTTCACCTACCACCAAACAAGGGGTTGGAGATCAAACTTCTTCAAAACCTGGGGTTTTGAGCCGGGAGCTGAGCCGGGAGCTTTTCTCATGGATGATCCTTACTTATTCTATCTATTCCTTTTTCTCCTTCCGGACCTTTTTCCTCCAAGTTACCCCTACACATGTCAATTAAACAGAAAGCCATCATCAATTTTTTTGTTATCTCTTCCATGAGGGAAAAAAAAAAAGGCTGAGGTAAACGTTTTATTGCAAAGGAGGCCAAACAGCATTTGCTGCAATCTGCTTATTCCATCATAATCCTCTAAGTGTTCTTTTATGTGCCCTAAGCAAGTTTGATATACAACACAGTCATAACCATCACTGATATTTCAGCCAGTTAATCATTCATTAGGCTATCTAAGTCAGAAGAATAATATTTTGTGAAGTTCGTATTCCCATTTTCAAGCTGGTCAAACTGAGCCCTTTCAAAAACAGACTCCTTTCTTCTTGGGACTATATAGTGTTTTTTTTTGGGGGGGGGAATATATAATTTATTACTCCCCAGCAGGGATTTTAACTATTATAGAATAGTAGGGTATTAACTGATACTTCCCTTTGTATTTACCAGCTACAATTATATCCTTCTTTTTACAAGCTATTTGCCAGGATAATTCCATGTCAGAATCCATTCCTCCACAACAGAGCAGCGTTCCTGGGCAGCACCAACTTGGGCTGTTACTTGGCAGGTAGAACAAACAATTTGGAATGGAATAGGAGGAGAGCATTGGTAGATAGCCCAGGGTGTTGTGACGTGGCCTCAACATGGGAAGGAACACCTCCTCTCATCTGTGTGAGCTGATTTTACTCTGGGCATTTGGTCATCAAACCTAATTTAGGAATTCTGTCTAAATAATGAATATATGCATACACTGCAAGAGTAGGGCATCAGCCTCTAGGGTATAGTACACACTCAGAAAAACACTAACACTATATGGTGCTCTGTCTTCAACAGGTGGAATACATGGGTCTCAGAAATAAAAAGTAAAAGTTGCCCCATTGCCACCACTTCCCATCCCAACTCTGGCCTCTGTGAGTTAGGAAATCCTATTTCCCAAGAGGCCAGTAGGCAAGAAAAGAAGTCACCATCCTGGCAGGAATAATTAACAGCAGAGTATCAGAAGATAGGGTTGCTCTTACACTGTGGAAGCAGAAAAAAATTGGTTTGGTACCCAGATGATTCACTGGAGGGTCTTTTAGTATTTCTTTGCCAAATTTTAGAAGAAAATGGGTAAGTACAGCCACCACGGTGTGAGCCAGAATCCCAGGCTTCTCAGGGAAAGCCCCTAATGTGAGGCAAACCTAGAATGGGGAATAGAAGAGAGAGGTTATAAACTCAGTTTATGGGACCTCAAGGATAGCTGCCTTCCTGGGGCTAACAGATTATCCCACTAAACTTCTACTTTTCCCCAAAAAAAGAGAATTAGAGGAACTGTTCCCAGATGAAGTAAACTTATTATATTAAGCAAGTTGATCCAGGAAATACAAGAGGCAGATTTTAGTAGATGCTGTGCTTTACTGAAAAGATTCACCTCTCACTCTAACCACCTCTACCCCGAGCCCTACACATGCTACACCAAGGCACAAAGGCACTCACCGTCCAGGCTGTCAGGACTCTTGGCTGCTGACAGTGTCAGCTTACAGATGGGCCAAAAAATTGTCCCAGGCCTAAGGGAGCTGCCAGGCTCAAGGTTATGCCTTCTTTCCAGGCGCAGCCTGTGTCCTATCACAGGGCAATGAAGGTTCAGAACAAAGACCCAACCCGCTCATCTGAGTGAGGTACAACTCTGAAGGGCTGTTCCAGTTCCAGACTTCCTCAGAGGACTGGCTAAGGACTTTGTTGGTATGACAGAGAGGACCAGCTTCTTCCCTCTGCCCAGTCCTGCTGCCTTCACTCATTCCCCAATCAGCTGCACTGAATTATCTGTCTTCAAGTCTGTCTTTTAGGATGCCTATGTGCCTCAGTCGGTCAAGTGTCTGCCTTTAGCTCAGGTCATGATCCCTGGGACCTAGGGTCGAGTTCCGTATTGGGCTCCTTGTTTCTTCCTCTCCCGCTGCCTGCCACAGCTCCCCCTGCTTCTGCTCTATCAAATAAGTAAGTAAAATCTTTAAATTAAAAAAAAAAAAAAAAAGACTCTCAGGGAACCCAACTTACAATAAATGTGAATAATGGCAATTCCTAAATGAAGAGATTATTGAAGGTTCTATCTGCATTTTCTGATTTTCAACAATAAATTACTTCTATAGTAAGAGCTATATATGCATACATACACATTGCATATATATAAAATTTTTCGGAGTTCCTAGGTTCAGAGGAAAAACACCCAGTGAGAAGTGACTTATAATATACAAAATGAAGAGGAGACATTTGAAGGAAATAATATTTTATCACATTGTTATTTGAATTTGCATTTGTCTAGTAATTGGTGAGTTTGAATAAATATTTCATGTTTAATGACCAAGAAAAAAAATGAAGAGAAGACAAAACTAATACTAACATTATATATATTAGTGAAAAAAAATCGTAACAGATGAAAAACATCCTGGAAATAAATATTTGATTGAAACTGACTCAAAAAAACATAAAATATGTATATAATAGTAGCAGTAAAAATCATAGTAATATATATAATATACATATTATATGATATGCATTATATATACTATAGCATTACACCATATTATTATATATATTATTATAATTAAAGGAATTAAATTGCTCTTTTAAAATTTTTCTCATAAAGAAAAACAAGTATCTGTCAGGCTTAGACAGATTTACAGTGAATCCTATCACATTTTTAGAGGAAAAATAAATACTGATGAAGACATGGCCTAAGGCACTCATATATATACACTGTTTTATGGAGGGTACATTAATACACCACTTTGAAAAAGTTACTTGGTATTATATTTCCCCATATTTTAAAAATCTGTTTTAATGTTTTTTTTTCTTAATCCAAATTTTATATGCACACTTTGTCCTCTAGCAGCTTCTCAGAAAGGATGTTTATGAGATAATTTTTTTGAGACATGTAAAACTGGAAAACAACTGTAGTCTATCCTTCTACTCAGTTGATAGTTTGGTTGGGGTAAAATTCTAGATTAGAAAAATAAGCAATAATTTCCTTTATATTTTGAAGGCAATGTTCCTTGATCATCTAACTTCCAGTACACTGGTGGGAAATTTAAACCCATTATGATTATGACGTGTATGTCACTTGTCCCTGCCACCTCATCGTACTCCCCAGAATCACAGAAATTTACAAAATTATTTTTCTCCACATATATGAAATTACACATTGTGCCTGAGTGTAGCCCTATTTTCACCTACTGTATAAGTGCTTGGTGGCCCATTCAACGTGGAAAATACCATCTTTCAGTTTGGGGAATTTTCTTGTGACTTACACGCTGGGGAACTCTTGAAGACTGTATAGAATACATGTCAAAGTCTTCCTACCTGAGAGACAAAGAAGCTTAGGTATTTATCTACTAGTTCCTGTGCATTATTAGTTGAGGTTTGCTCCTGATGGCTTTAATTCCCTGGCACAGCCAGATGCCGTACTGGTAGGGGTTGAGCATGTTTCTTGATCACAGGAAAGCCTACAAGCAAAGCTTCTCAGGTGCTTAAGTCAGAGAGTCATTAGTGCTTTTGGGAATAGTGAGCACTGGGGGGTAAGCCTGCTAGCCACAGCACTATTCTATTTTTTAAACTAGGAATGGCTAAAATGGGATTTATTTGGTTATTCTTCACACTCTATATGTGAAATGTATTCTTTCATATCAATGCTAATGTTAATTAAGAATATTAAGTAGGGCAGCCCAGGTGGCTCAGTGGTTTAGCACCGCCTTCAGCCCAGGGTGTGATCCTGGGGACCCAGGATCAAGTCCCATGTCGGGCTCCCTGCATGGAGCCTGCTTCTCCTTATGCCTGTGTCTCTGCCTCTCTCTCTCTCTCTGTGTCTCTCATGAATAAATAAATAAAATATTCATTTAAAAAAACAATATTAAGTAAACTTGTACATGTTTCTTAAATTCCCATTTTATTCTTTGGAAGATGTTTGTTAGAAATGGAAACTTTATAATATGTTTCATTTTCACTGACCTTCTGCTCACTTGCAACAATGGGGCCATAGAGTCCCTGGTGTCATTGGGCCTTAATTCATTCTCTGAACAAGCTGGCCTCAACTGCAGGAGGGCTGTTGTAATTCAGTGTAAATATGGTCATTTATAAAGCAGCAGGAACTGATTTGCAAGAACTCTTTAGACAGTATATTTTAGGAAAACAACATGTTGTGAAATTCAATTCAATTTATGTGTCTATTTTTCACATTATATGGGCCATTTTTATGTAGCAAGATTTTAGAATTTGGGGTTTCAGAACTCATATGCCATGGGCTAAGACAACTTTTTGGATTACAATTAACTGAATTCCCAATTATGCTATTCTAAGCAAGAACAGGTCTATAAAATCTCCTTTTCTGTGGACAGCATGTTACAGTTTGGTTTATTGAGCCAGATGCATTTTATGGTGTGCTTATGGAGCACATTTAACTAACCAAGGCAACAATAGCTGATGACTGGATGTTACTGAACCATGCACTGCAGTTGGACTCAAGGGGGGTGCTTACTAATTTGTACTGGCTTACACAAATAGGCCAAAGGTGCCCTAATTGATTCTAGAGAATTATTTCTGACTACTCAAAAATCATTGGATCCAGTAGCTCTGTATGAAGTCAACTAAATAGACAACACATATTTATTCACTAAATTACCCCCTTTAATACATCAGCTTAAAAAAAAACACAACTTAGAAAATAGGTTTCAAAACAATCTCAGTGCCTACAATGACATGCCTGTATTCTTTGACACAAAATTTGACTTAATCCAGTAGGCTAAAACAATTTAAAACACTTTTTACAAAGGAACTGACAATTTACTAGCTTGAAGGTCCTTCATTTTTCTCTGAACAAAACAAGGCTCACCATTCTACCTCTGAAGGTGTCTATTTACATTAACAACAAATTCATCAGAAATTATGGAATGAGCTGTTTAGGAACAGCTCATAAGAACTGACTCGGGGATCCCTGGGTGGCGCAGCGGTTTAGCGCCTGCCTTTGGCCCAGGGCGCGATCCTGGAGACCCGGGATTGAATCCCACATCGGGCTCCTGGTGCATGGAGCCTGCTTCTCCCTCTGCCTATGTCTCTGCCGCACTCTCTCTCTCTCTCTCTGTGTGACTATCATAACTAAATTAAAAAAAAAAAAAAAAAAAAGAAGAACTGACTCTATAGAGGTGGGGAAATAGGCAGAATAAAGGAGTTGGTAACAGGCATGTTTTAGGGGACAGTTCTAACAGGAGAGTAAAATGCATTGTGACCCCCTGTAATTTTACACATCAGTCTGCACTCAGGGCCTACTTGGTGAGGCGGACCAATCTAGCAAATCTTTTGTTACTATAAATATTTCCAGTCATTAGTTTATTGTTTTATTTTTATTTTTTTAAAGATTTTTTATTTTATTTATTCATAGAGACACAGAAAGAGAGAGGCAGAGACACAGGCAGAGGGAGAAGCAGGCTCCATGCAGGGAGCCCGATGCACGACTTGAACCCGGTCTCCAGAATCACGCCCCAGGTTGCAGGTGGCACTAAACTGCTGCGCCACCGGGGCTGCCCACCAGTCATTAGTTTAACATCTCTTAGAATGAATTAGTCTTTAGCTTTTGAAGATTACCTTTTTCTTTTTCAAGTTTTATTTATTTAAATAATCTTTACACCCAATGTGGAGCTCCAACTCATGATGCTGAGATCAAGAGTCTCATGCTCTTCTGATGGATAACTGAAATTTTAGGGGTACTTGGGTGGCTCAGTGGGTTAAGCATCTGCCTTCCACTCAGGCCATTATCCCAAGGCCCTGGGATCAAGCCCCACATCAGGCTGCCTACTCAGAGGGGAGCTTGTTTCTCCCTCTCCTTCTGCTATTCCCCCTAGCTTGTGCTCTCTTTCTCTCTGCAAATAAATAAAATCATTAAAAAAACAAATAAATAAGTTGGAAATTTGAACAGTACAACAATACATAAAATACATTTCAAAGGGAGCTGTTAGACCACAGAGCCTAAATTTCAACATAGTTCTAAAAGATGATGGCAACTGAGAGAATTTTTGAGGATTATTTCATTGGAACGATGGTTATGCTGTGGGTGAACAATGAATGACAAGAATTGTTTGCAATGTACCTCAAGATAGTCATAGAATTCACTATCTACTGCACTAATCCTGTTTTTATTTAAAATTTTGGTATCTTGCCCATATTTGTTTGCATTAATATATTTTTAAATGTTTCACTAAAATATTATTTATATTTTAGTGAAAATAAATAATAAATAAATAATAAAATAAATAATAAATAAATAATAAAATATTATTTATCTTATCTATTTATCTTGAATGCTGATTGGCATCCCCTTTAATTTTTCTCTTAAGGTGAGTGCCTCACTAGCTCCACCCTAGTCCCAGTTCTGAGTGAGGAGTACCAGGTAATGATGTCTGACCCTCACCTGTGCCTGCTAAAGCAGCCTATCACAGGAGGATAGAGGTGGGTGACTAGGAAGATCTGCATCCTCCTTTCAGAGTGGGTCAAAAGTATGGGAATTCTAGGAACTGGATGAAAACTAATGGTAGGAATATTGTCCTGGGGTCATTTTAAAAAGTATCCTGTCCAAGAGAATGGTCTGAGAGGATTGAAGACAACCTAGTAGCTGGCAGGCAGAAGGGCACTGAGAGTCACTAACTGAAAATGAGGCACTGCTATATCTGGAGAGATAGACTGAGGGCCAGGGCAATGAAAAGGGCTCCACTTCTCTCTACCTTCTACCCTACCCTCCAACCCCAGAGGCCAGAAGCAAAAGAAGGTTTATGGCATCCTCTTCCCTGAAGAATGCTGGCCTGCTTGTAGCCAGGCCCTGGAATGAAGGTAGAGTGTAGAGGAGAAGTCTTGACCTTGAACGAAAAATATTCTTTTTTCAAAAAAAGATTTTGTTTATTTATTCATGAGAGACACACGGAGAAAGGCAGAGATATAGGCAGAGGGAGAAGTAGACTCCCTGCAGGGAGCCTGATGCAGAGACTCATTCCCAGGACCCTGGGATCACCACCTGAGCCAAAGGCAGACACTCAACCACTGAGCCACCCGGTACCCCCGAAAAATATTCTTAAGATGTCAGACAAAACATTTCTAAATATTGAATTAAAACTATGATTTCGATATGAAAGTGGGCTTGGTACCCAAGGGTCTGTTGCAAAACTACAAAGGCACTATTTCCATAGACTCTATTGGGGCTAAACTCCAGGAGACTCCTTCACAAAGATTACAATGTCAATGGTGCCCTCTGGAGCTGGGTGTCTCTGAGACCCTGATAGAACATTTCATTACTTGATTGGGCTGAAAAAACAAGGGACTGCCTAGTTTTTCAAACAAGCACAGGAAAAAAACTTGACCCAGTGAAAGATAAAGACAAAAATAAATTTGCATTTTAGTTAAACTCCATAAATTGTGCTCATTCAATTCATGGTTACAGAAGGATGAGGAGAGGAACGAATGGATGAATAAACAAACAGATTGTAAAGGCCAATCTTTAAGTTATTAAAGAGAGTGATTCTATTTAAATTAATCTGTTTCTTTAACAGGGAAAGGATTTAAGAAGCAAATGCCAATTGAAAGAGGAACAAACATTCACTGGGGGCAAATTTCAATGTCTGACTGACTGATGTTGTTTAGGGACTTTATCTGTATTTCAAAGGTCCGTCTTCCATATAGATAAGCTTGCTGAAAAGAGAAGCTGGTGCCTGGATGCCCTTGGGAAATAGCATACACATCTGGCACAGCTGCCATCTGCTGTCTGATCTGCTAATCTAGTCTGACAGCCACCTAGGGCATTCCCACATCTATATAGTTCTCTTTTCTCCAGTCTCACTTTCACAGTCTTATTTTTAGTTCTCATTTCTCAGTAAGGATTCCAGATGAGTTCCTCAAATCTCTCTTATATTTGGTGCCAAATGAAGCCTTCTAAAATACAAATCTTGATCAAATGAAGATATGTGCATGGGTATCTATGCACACACAAACTTATAGGAATACACCCCCACACACATCTATATGTACATATACACACATATGGGTATGTAGAAATACATAAAAATATATATGCATACATATATACGTATGTTTAAACGCACTTAAAACTAGATGAGTTATATGTAAACATTATATTAATTATGCCCAGTTGGTTATAAGTCCTTGATTAATTTTTTCTTTATGCCTTTTTGTACTAAGTTATCTGCATTGATTCCTCATTAATCTATAATTTTAAAAAATTTTTCAAAAAAAATTTGTTGAGGCAGGTAGGTAGGTGGCTCAGTCAGTTAAGCCTCCAACTCTTGATTTCTGCTCAGGTCATGATCTCAGGGTTGTGAGATTAATCCCGACATTGGGCTTTGCTCTGGGCATAGACCCTGTTTAAGAGTCTCTCTTTCCCTTTCTCTATGCCAGCCCCATAAAGAAATAAATTAATTAATTAAATAATTAATTAATTTAAAAAATTTCTTGATGTAGAGGAATATTTAATGAAATGGAAAAATTTTGATAAAGTTAACTTTTAAAGATTTGTAAAATAATATATATGATATAAATTCATCTACTTGTGTAACATGTATTTTATATAAATGAATGGTGTGTGTATAAATATACATATATTTTTAATATATATTATTATATATATATAAATGCTAGCACTGACTACCCTGGGAGATAAGATCTTGAGTAATTTTTTCTTTTCTCTGTGCTTAGCTATATTCCTAAAATTTTCTACAGTGACATATACAGTCATGGTAGTCTTCCCACTAAGTGTGCTTCTCTATGGCAAGGATGTAAACTATGGTATAGCTAAGCCAACTGATACTTTCCTAACACTGGTAACATTTTATTGATTTCTATAGGATTACTTCTGCCATGCCTAAAAAAGTATCACTTTGGCAACATTATTCTTTCACTCTGAGATAAAAGTTTGCTTCATTTCATCAAGAAGCCAAAGTCCGCCAACCAGATAGCTTTGGAGCCTATGATCGGTAATTACCTTTCTTTTGGAAAGCCTGCAAATGGAGGCTCCTCAATTAGGTTGCAAAATAGGCAGGGAGTCAAAATATTACACTTGGTAAACCCATGGCCCTAGTATCAAAATAGAGGGCAGTGGGGTACTACTGTTCATTATTAAACAACCTGTTAGCTAGTCAAAGACCCACATGCAGAACCCAGACTGGGAAACAAATGGAACTTCTAAACAGGCAACAAAGGCTTTAATTAGGATGCATAAGTTTACTTTGTTCATATTTTGTACCCACTTTGCATTGTCTCTGCCCTCAAATCTGAAAATCTCTTAGAAGAAACAACAGGTTAACAGATACCACAGTTAATACAGTAAAGTGTAAAAGAGTTATGATGGCAATACTGGAGCACAGGCAAAGACTTAACCCAGGCCAGCAGGAAGGAGGAAGCTTGGCAAGGCAGCTTGTTGGACAGGTGACACCCAACTGACTCTTAAAGTCTAAGTGGGTATCAGTCAGGAAAGCATGGGGTAAGGGGTGGGATTGACATGCAGAGTTAAGAAGATGAACAAAAATACAGAGATGGGAGAGTTAGAGCCCTTTGGGTAGAAGAAGAGTAAAGTAAGATGAACAGGAGAGGTAAGAAATACAGAATTTTATGCTGATGGTAATAGGGAATCACTGAATGATAAAGACGCAAAGACAGGACATGCTCACATGTGCATTCTATGAAGATAATTCTCTGGATAAAATGGATTCTGAGATACTGGAGGAGGGGAACACTATTTAAATTATTGTAGCAATCTAGGTGAGTAATAGTGACTGCTAGAAAATACAAAGAGAGGATATATTTAAGTGATGTTAGGGAGTAAAGGTTGATTTTTTTGATAAAATGGCAAGCCAAGAATAAAGGAGAGAAAAGACTTTAGAATTATCCCTAGAATGGCAGGATCAATTACTGATATACAAAATAGAAGAGGAGAGAACAAGACTGAGTGGGAAGTTAAGCTCCCTTCTGGTTTTGTGGAATTTGAGGTGCTGATAAAGCATACAGGTAAAGAAACCTAGTAAGGGATAATACCTGGTAGGAGAGAGATCTGAGTTGTAGATCTGACGTTTGGAATCACATAGGTGGGAACTGAAGATATGGGAATGAAAAAGATGGCCCAGGTAGACTATGTGGAATGAAAAGAGTTCTTAAGATACAACTTTAAATACAAGGTGTAAAGTGAGGAACAACTGCCTATGGAAGAGCCTCGAAGGCAGTATTCAGAGAATTAAGATGAATGTCAAGAAAGAATCAAGTCAGGAAATGAAAAGGAGAAATTTCAAAGGCAGAAGAATTAATGGTCTAGAATGCTGCAGTGACATAAAATAAAGGCCAAGATATGTGCATAGAGTTTGGTAACAAAAGATTCACCTATGATCTCAGTGAGTGGTTTTCGTGGAGTGATGAAAATGAAAGCTGGTATTGCAGTAGATTGAGGCACTAAGGGAAGAGAAGAATGTAGATACAAGTATAGATTATTTTCTCAAGAAGCCTGGCTACAAAAGAAAGGAGAAAGACTGAGTAGTTTCTAGAAACATCAAAAGAATCCAGAGAGTTCTTTTCATTTCTTAAAAGGAGAAAAACTTGGCCACTTTGAAGTGGAGGAGAAAAGATCCAACCTCAGCTAAATAAATAAAAGAGAGAGAGGGGGAAACATGAAGATGAAGGGGGAAAAAGTCTTTGCATGTGCCTCACTATTAAAATTTTAAGCCTTGCTTCCTCATGACTGAAACTGTATGCATTCATTCTTCTATACTTAAGTATAGAGTCTAAGTCACGGTAGAAATTCTAATATTTGTTGAGTAAGTGGGTAAAAGAATTTATAGGAGTAAAAAAAGTAATAGGTAATATTGAAAGTGAGAAGGCAAGAATTGAGGGAATTCTTATTTGACCATTTATTTCCCCTGTGGAATAATGTGTAGGTCATTTGTTGAAGGCAAGGAAAGAAGAGAATAGAAAAAGATGAAATCCATCACCAAAAAACAAATAATCCAATTAAAATAGGCAGAGGACCTGAATAGACATTTTGCTAAAGAGGACATACAGATGGCCAACAGACACATGAAAAGATGTTTAACATCACTCAGCATCAGGGAAATCAAAACCACAATGAGCTATCACCTCACACCTGTCAGAATGGCTAGTATCAAAAAGACAAGGAATAACAAGTGTTGGTGAGTATATGGAGAAAGACTCCTTGTGCATTGTTGGGGAGAAGGTAAATTGGTGCACCCCTGTGGAAAACAGTATGGAGGTTCTTCAAAAATTAAAAATAGAAATGCCATATGAAGGGCACCTGGCTGGCTCAGTTGGTAGAACATGTAACTGTTGATCTCAGGGTTGTGAGTTTGACCTTCACATTGGGTGTAGAGATTTACTTTAAAAAAAGTCTTTAAAAGAAAAATAAAGAAACACCATATGATATGGTAATTCCACTACTGGGTATTTACCCAAAGAAGACAAAAACACTAATTTGAAAAGATACATGCACCCTTATATTTATTGCAGCATTATTTACAGTAGCCAAGATAGGGAAGCAGCCCAAGTGTCCATCGATTGATGAATGGACAAAGAAGATATAATATAGATAGAAAGATAGATAGATAGATAGATAGATAGATAGATAGATACAATGGAACTTTATTCAACCATAAAAAATAATGAGATCTTACAATTAGAGACAACATGGATAAACCTAGGTCATATAATGCTAAGTAAAATAAAAGACAGAGAAAGACAAATATCATATGATTTCATTTATATGTGGAATCTAAAAAATAAAATAAACAAAGCAGAAACAGACCCATAAATACATAAAACAAACTGGTGGTTGTCAGAGGGAGGGGGTTGGGAGGATGGGCAAAATGGGTGAAGAGTAGATATAAAAGTTTCCAGTTAGAGAATGAACCAGTCATAGGAATAAAAGGCACAGCATAGGGAATATAGTCAATGATATAGTAATAGTGTTTTATGGTGACAGATGGTAGCTACACTTATAGTGAGCATAGCATAATGTATAGAGTTGCTGAATCACTGTGTTGTACACCTGAAACTAATGTAACATTGCATGTCAACTGTACTGCAATAAAATAATTTTTAAAAAGAATAAAACTCCACCTTTGATAGAAAAAAAAGAATGGTTAAAGATATTGTCATAAAATGAGGGGGGAGTTGATTGGGATACAGAAAAGTCTTGCCAGGCAGTGTGGACAATATAGCTGAGACTAGAAACCATGCATTTGTGATAGCACAGGGGTTGGTGCAGGGAGAATGTGTAAGAGAGTCTTTTTATTGGCAACAGGATATTGATTAGAGAATGTAAAGCAACCGGGGGGGCTTCAATATGGGAGAAAATAAAGGGAACTGACTAATGTTCTCTCCAAGCCAAGTTTTTTCCCAAGATATGTGAGAAAATGAAGAAGATTGAGACAATGGAGAGTTGTGGTCAGAGGGTCACATATTACATTTTACAGAAGAAACAACTCTAGTGAGTAAACACGAATCACAGATTATAGCTGTGGATGTAAGTGGATAAAGTGTAACAGAAGTAAAGGTTACTAGAGATGAGGTTAAGGAACTGTGAGGCCAGAGTGACAAATAACTTATCTACGTGGACGTTGAGGTCACCCAGGATAATGGCAGGACACAGAGGATGACCGTGAGCCAGATGTCAAGATCTTCAGTGATAGATGGTATATAGCAATGTTAGATGGGGACAGATGGTAGATAATGATAGACGGGGTAAATGGCAGATAACTATGATGAAGTAAGCTGGAAAGTGATAGCCAAAAGGAAATGATCTCAAAAGAAGAAACTTTCTTTAAAATGGGGGGGGGGGGTAACAGAAACAAAATGGTTTGGATGGGGCAGTGGAGAACTGAAATAATGCAAACCCATCTTCCACTGTTTGTGGTATGAGGAGCATAGGAGATGAGTGACCTTCCATCTAAATTGCTTGAGGAGACTGATCATTTTGGGAATAAGATTACAAAGAAGGCAGAAGATGAAGGAGTTTTAAATCCTTCATGCAAGATCATTCAACTGTCTTGTGTGGATCCCAAAAAATGGCTGTCCTGTTATTAACGACAATTAGCAAGCCATACCTGCCATTATATGGCAGATGTCCTGCTATGCACTGCTATAACTCTACAGTCTTTTTGGAAGAAATCCAACCAGTCATGTCAGGTTCAAAAATCTAAGACATAATTTAACAGGTCTTAATATTTCTAAAATATTATGAAGATTATGGTTAAAACAGAATGAAGTGGTCTCTGTAGGCAAACATTAGATTCTTTCTCATTATCCACTGCTAGGGATTAGAGAGTAATCTTAAGACTTCTTGTTGCTCCTTTAATGGGCCCCTCAAATCCTCCTTTTCCACAGGCCTGATAGAGACCACTGTTTTTCCCTGACATGTAAAAGTTAAACAAATTGGGATTGAAATTCTGAGGTGATTAGAAAAGGCCTGAAAATGCTGTTTTCTTTCTTTTTTTTTTTTTTTTTTGCTGTTTTCCATAAATGATATATTTTTAAATACTCTAGAAAAATGTTCCCTCCTACTATACAATGACATGAAAGGATTTCTGTGATCTCTAGAGAGCTATTTCTTTGAGATGAGCTTGAAACATTGTACTGCCCTTCCTCATGATGTCTCTGGTCTTCATGATGATACTAATATTTCCTTGGCTATTATGAATCAGCTGTTTTTGTCTTTCATGACTTTTATGAGACCTTACGAAGGTCATTACATTTGGGAGAAGTAGGCTTACTGACCCACTTGTGGTTCAGGATAGGCTTCTCAGAGCGGTTAATGACCAAGCTGGGACCTGACACAACAGAAAGAATCCACATTCAAGTGACCAGAGATTGAAAGAAGTTAAGTGTGTTCAGACCTTTGGATATAGTAAGGAATGGCAAGAGACAGGCAATAAGAGTAAAGGCCTCATAAGCCATGTTATGAATTTAGGTTGTACAATCCCCTGCAGCAAAGGGATAAGGATCACCAGGAGCTTCTGCTGATTTCCACTTCTTCCATACTACTCAGTGGTTAACATGGACTACAAGACCAGAGAAAGAGCATCTGCACCCACATGCACACATGTACCTGATCCACCCACTCTCCCAACTGCAGGACCCTAAGTCTTCTAGCTTTATCAGAAAAAGAAAAGAAAGAACTGTGTCGGCCCTCAGCTGGGTGGTTCAATTGTATCATCAGTAGGAGAGGTCTGTGGGGAACTTTGTCTATAGGGAATTTGGTCCATAGGTTCTGTATAATTTTTTCTAGGTGGGGTCCAGGTGAGTGATAAGAATTGAGAAGCTACAGAGTTGGGAAGCTGAAAAAGGAAAAGTATAATGTTAAAAATTTGATCTAGTCATTTGAAAAATCCAATGATGCCACTCCAAAGACAACAGGGACTGCCACTGATAAATGGAAGCTGAAAAATTTAACATGTCCATTCTGTTAGTAGGGTGGCATGAGTCCAAGTGCTATTTACTTACCTGATCCCATCCTGTTCCTCCTAGGAAACTCAAGGTGGCCAGGAGACAAGACTAAGTTTAGAAGACACTATTTTTTTTATTAATAATAAATTTATTTTTTATTGGTGTTCTATTTGCCAACATACAGAATAACACCCAGTGCTCATCCCGTCAAGTGCCCCCCTCAGCGCCCATCATCCATTCACCCACACCCTCCCGCCCTCCTCCCCTTCCACCACCCCTAGTTCGTTTCCCAGAATTAGGAGTCTTTATGTTCTGTCTCCCTTTCTGATATTTCCTACCCATTTCTTCTCCCTTCCCTTCTATTCCCTTTCACTATTATTTATATTCCCCAAATGAATGAGAACATATAATGTTTGTCCTTCTCTGACTGACTTATTTCACTCAACATAATACCCTTCAGTTCCATCACGTTGAAGCAAATGGTGGGTATTTGTCGTTTCTAATGGCTGAGTAATATTCCATTGTATACATAAACCACATCTTCGTTATCCATTCATCTTTCGATGGACACCGAGGCTCCTTCCACAGTTTGGCTATTGTGGACATTGCTGCTATAAACCTCAGGGTGCAGGTGTCCCGGCATTTCATTGCATCTGTATCTTTGGGGTAAATCCCCAACAGTGCAATTGCTGGGTCGTAGGGCAGAAGACACTATTAGGTGAACAAGCGCAAGAAGCCATTCTTTTATGTTTTTTAACTTAAATTCAATTAACCAACATATAGTACATCATTAGTTTCAGATGTAGTGTTCAATAATTTATCAGTTGCGTATAAAAAACCCAGTACTCATCACATCTTGTGCCCTCCTTAATATCCATCACCCAATTACCCATCCACCCCCCACATCCCCTCTAGCAACTCTTAGTTGTTTCCCAGAGTTGAGTCTCACATGGTTTGTCTCCTCTGATTTCTTCCCACTCAATTTTCCCTCCCTTCCTCTATGATCCTCTGTGCTGTTTCTTATATTCCACATATGAGTGAAACCATACTGTAATTGTCTTTCTCCAATTGACTTAAGCCATTCTTGTTTCTTCCTCCCTGTGGGACCCAGGAAATTTGACAAAAATCCCCTACCCCTGGACAAGCAGAGCAGGACTAATTTTGTGCTGCACCCGCCACCTCCTGTATGGCCCCTACATGACCTTATTGCTTAAGGCGCTGCCCCACCCTAGTCAAGCCGCTGGGCACACCCTAATCGGAAATTGGCTCAGTGATAGGCCAATTCAAATGGATACTTTAGGGTAAAATGTAATTCAATTGGCCACCTGCATGTGGACCGACAAGACTGTGCAACTTTCTGCGTATCCCATTGGCCACTGGCCCCTATAAAGCTGCTACGCCTCTTAGTCTTGGGGTCCAAGTCCCTGCTCCGCTGTGTCGGGTTATACTTGGACCCAAGCTCGAGCTTGTAAATAAACCCTCGTGTGTTTGCATCCGTGTCGGCTCCTTGGTGGTTTCTAGGATTCGCAATCTTGGGCACAACACTCCCCACCTTACTAACTGGGGCAGGCACTTTTATTTCAGTCATGAGATTACAGGGTAGATAGATACATTCCTAGAGGGACCAAAGCATCATGCTATATCCATAACAGGCAAATCCAAGTCATACCCAGTCCCAAGTTAATCATGAGTATAAGTCATGAAATACCCAAACAACTATTAGATGACTTTCTAATAAACATCAGAAAGACAGGGATTTTATTTATAAAAATTAAAGTGGCTTGGACCTAGCATCTATCTCAAAGTTTATTATGACTGTTGGAGTTTCTTTCTCAGAGAATGAGGGGAGAAAGATTTACTGAGGACTTGATGTCTACTTGAAGTCTTGCTCAGATGTGTGCTTTATATAATTTGTTAATAAACCCTATGTATTAGATTTTATTATTTTCTTCATTTTATACCTGAGGAAACTGAGACTCAGAGAAATAGAGCAATCTCACCAAGTTCCTGTACAGTAATGGGTGCTGGGCAGTATTGAAACTTAAGTCTTTTTGTTTCTAAACTACATCTTCATTTTACTGTACCACATTTCTATTCCAGTGACCAGATATAACTATTTTTCTAATCTAGAAAGAAATATTGGATCCATTATTCATGGCCTTCTAAATTCACAAATAAACCATAAGTAGTGGATTGATTACCTAAGAGACCAGTCCTTGACTTTAGGGTAACCATGAACTTTTCTACTCTTCTCAAGTTGAAAGTATACTACGATGATGGTTCCAAATGATGAAGTTTTCATTACCTTTGACAAAAGGGAGAAAAACAATGACAAGTAATTTTTTTTTCATAAGGTTAGCTACAAATGTAAAGGACTTCTATTATTCTAAAATTGCATTCTCTCTCTCTCAATATCCCTCTCCCTATCCCATTCTCTATGTTCTGATGTGTTTTTCCCCATTAATGAAATAATGGAGCTAACAGAAGGTCATTTGCTTTTTAAAGCACTTACTTGATAAAATAATAAGTGGGCAACTCCACTGAAAAAGTGCCCAATGGATGCAATCAAATAAAAAAAAACTAAGGGTGCCTGTGTGGCTTGGTTGGTTAAGTGTCTGACTCTTTATCTCATTTTGGTCTTTATCTCAGGGTTGTGAGTTCAACCCTGTGTTGGGTTCCATGCTGGGCATAGAGCCTACTTAAAACAGAAATTAAAAACTTAATTCTATTCCCCAATTTTCTATTCACATGTTAGATACATCCTTCCTCCAACCCTGAATAAAATTTTCGGCATGCTCTTTTGCTTCTCTAATGACCTTTAGTTGATAAGAGTTTCCCTGGTCACATTTATTCACAATAACTGTCTCTTTTTAGAAATTATATGTTCCAACTAGTTAATAATCAAAACTCTACACTTCAGAGTAATTTAATGTGTTTCCTCCACCAGCTCAATCCTGCTCCAGGCTCAAAGCCTGCAGTGGGGGAAAGGAGAGACATGTGATCTTCTTGTCTTTTTATCTTTTTAGCCTTGTCCCATATACATATTGAGTTTTAGTTTCTGATTGTACCAGGATTGGAGATGAGAGGGAATAAGAGCAAAACAAAGGAATAGTTTTAATTAATGACATAGCTGACATCTGATTTTGGTTTTCTCTGTACATGGCAGATGTTTAAAACTGATTCTCCTATGGAAGTTTTCGGGTTATCTAACTACACTTCTACATCTTAAAATTTTTCTCAGAGGCCTATCACCATTCAAGACCAAAGTAAAAACCTACTGAGTATCTACTATGTGCCATGCACTGTACCAGGTACCAGGATATTTACCAAACTCCTGGCAACCTAAAACACAATGCAAAAGAACATATTAGCAACATGAATAAATCTTCAGTCTCAATATTGTATTAACTTTAACTTTTTATTTATATTTGGTCATAAAATCTAACTTTACAAGGTAATTGCTATTGTAAAAAAGGGATAGGTCATTAATAGTCTCATATACCAGATGTTATTTGATATATGTTCTAAATTGTGTTACCTCCAATGTAGTGTGCACTTTGAACTTGTAAGCAGAAAATTTTATTTTCAGAGTATACATTCTAGTTCTTGAAATAAATGTACTCACAAATTGTAGTTGGAGACAGAATAAGTATTGTTTATCATGTTTTATAGTAGATTCCTGAACAACATGGGGATCAGGGGCATCAACCCCCCCATGTAGTCAAAAATCCTTATATAACTTTTGACTTCTCAAAAACTTAAATAGTCCACTGTTGACCAGAAGTCTTACTGGTAACATAGACAGTCAATTAACACATATTTTGGGCACCTGAGTGGCTCAGTGGTTGAACGTCTGCCTTTGGCTCAGGTTTTGTTCCTGGGGTCCTAGGATCAAGTCCCTCATTGGGCTCCCCATGGGAAGCCTGCTCTTCCCTCTGCCTATGTCTCTGCCTCTGTGTCCCTCATGAATAAATAAATAAAATCTTTTTAAAAAACAAAAAACTCCTACATATTTTGTATGTTATATGTATTACATACTGTATTCTTACAGTAAAGTAAGCTAGAGAAAATATTTAAAAAATAAGGAAGAGCAAATACATTTACAATATTGTATTGTATATATTGAAAAAAAATCCATATATATGTGGATCCATGCACTTCAAACCCATGTTGTTCAAGGGTCAACTGCAATTCAGTTGAATTTCAGGAGAGGAACTAAGAAATTTATAGAAAGATAAACTACAATGGCTGGGCATTAGTGTAGTTAGGTGACCTTTTAAACTTTAAACTTCCACATCACAGTATGAAGTTGGTTCTAAGATAAGAAAATAGAATAAATTGTCTCCTAAGGACAGACCTGAATCTCTGATTGCTTAGAGGCTGACTCAACTGGAGATCATGGCTTTTGATGGTACTTGGAAGATAGACCGGAATGAGAACTATGACAAGTTCATGGAAAAAATGGGTAAGGGCTTATTTCTTTAGTGGCTTGTTATTTTGTTCCTTACAGACATTTTTCTAATTCCTTCTAAACCTCAGGGTTTAGGGAATGGTTCCTGTTCTGATGGTGAGGATCCAGGATGTGTGATGGCTCAGAGTAGGGAAAATAATATTCTTACTTCTTATATTAGTAAAACTACCTAGTCTTTGTAGTGGGAGAAAAGATTCTTTGAGTTCTCTGAAACAGAAAAGATCCAGGTATGTTTCATTCTTCAACTGCTGTTTGTGCCTATATTATTGAAAACTGGTATTTTTTTGGTTTAGAGAGCAAAACCTGGAAGTGCATAATGAAAAATTCAAAACTCTAAAATATGGAAGTGCATTATGAAAACTTCAAAACTTTGAGGATGGAAAACTAGAGGGTGGAAAAACAAAGATCATATAGTAGAGTAATGGAAAAAAGTTCTATAATAATTGGCAGTTCTAAATAAATTGGACTTAATTCTCATTTCCTCCGACATACAAAATTTGGGGAATAATCTTATGTTTCCATGTGGTTTCTCTGTGGGTTTTAATTTAACTAACTTGGGATGCCTGGGTGGCTCAGGGTTCGGCATTTGCCTTCAGCCCAGGGCATGATCCTAGAGACCCAGGATCAAGTGCCACATCAGGCTCCCTGCATGGAGCCTGCTTCTCTCTCTGCCTGTGTCTCTGCCTTTCTCTCTCTCTCTCTCTCTCTCTCTGTGTCTCTCATGAATAAATATTTAAAAATTAATAATAATTTAACTAACTTTAATAGCTATTCTAATACCCTGGCAGCTCATACACTGCACAGGATGTGCAAACAAATTGGAGTCATTCCCCAAAAACAAAATTTGCATCAATTATATCTTATAGTTCCAGAATTCCATGTTGAAATTTATGGGATTTGTACATTCTTACAATAATAAATTTCACTGAAATCTTTGCCAATTTTCTCGTTTTTGTGAGAGAAATGAAACACAAAGCAAAGAGAATTATTAAGTTCAAATTTTTAAAGCCATTATGGAAAAAAATAAATAAAGCCATTATGAAAAGTCAAAAAAAGTTTAAAAAATACTGTTTATGCAGAATTAAAGTTCCTTATAAATATATTAATATATTAAATCCTATGTTCTACATTTCTGGAACTTAGTTTACTTAACATTGAAGCAAAAAGTTTGATAATTGTATTAAAATTACTCAATTCAAGATTCAATTCTGTTTTTCATTTAATTTTTCATAAGTTTTGGAAAGATAGTTTGAATCACTAGTCTTGATTTGACTAAGCTTGAAATTTTTTTGCAACAGGCAATCTGAATGCTCTTGTGCAAAGGCAATGCTATCAGGTTTTCCTTCCCACCCTCAAAATATACATAAACAAATAAAATAGAACTTTTTGAAATAAACACTTTCTATGGCATTTTGACTTTATTTTTATTTTTATGTTATTCCAACATCTTTTGCTTTGCAGGTATTAATGTGGTGAAAAGGAAGCTTGCAACTCATGACAATTTGAAACTGACAATTACACAAGAAGGAAATAAATTCACCGTCAAGGAATCAAGCACTTTTCGTACCATTGAAATTGTTTTTGAGCTTGGTGTCACTTTTAATTACAGTCTAGCAGATGGAACTGAACTCACTGTAAGAAACTTTTTTACAAGCAATGTATTCTTGATTTATCTACATGATACTAAAATAGTATGTTTCTGTCCCTGGATAGATTTAATGTTAAGCCTCCTTCATTTACTGAAGCAGTCAATAGAGTCTATCCACATTACATGCCGCACAAATTGGTAGGATATTTAAATCTAATATTTTTATTTTCGTATCTGTATGAATAAGAATAAGAATTAGAAAAACATCCTTCAGAAAATTAAGTATAGACCTATTATTTATAAAGAAAACTAAAGCTCAGTATTTTCAACTTAACTTACATGATAGCAACAAAAGCTTTTAGATTTATCTAAAACATAATAGTCATTAATAAATACACTGAAATAATAAAATAAATGAATAAATTAGTTAATGAATGAGTGGCCAAATGGAAAAATCTGACGCTACATTGTAGGTTATTGGGAATATACTATCTATCTATCTATCTATCTATCTATCTATCTATCTATCTATTTATTTATTGGAAGGTGATATTTGCATTTGTGTCCTGGAAGTCAGAAGCCCCTTTGCACTACCCCCCCCCTTCTTTTTAAGATTCTATTTATTTATTCATGAGAGACAGAGAGAGAATGAGGCTGAGACACAGGCAGAGGGAGAAGCAGACTCCATCTATGCAGGGAGCCTGATGTGGGACTCAATCCTGGGACCCTGGGATCCCGTGCTGGGTGTGAAAGCAGGCGCTAAACCGCTGAGCCACCCTGGTGTCCCGGGAATATACCTTTTAATGTTTAAGACAAGAAATTTTAGGTAGTGATGTTTTTCAACTGGCTTTTTAAAATCTTTTTTGTCCTCAGGATATTCTAGTTAAATTATATGTTTGTAATGACAAATTGTCAAATATTTGATCAATTGTGGCCATTTATTTATTTATTTATTTTTGAAGATTTTATTTGTAAGCAATCTCTACACCCAACATGGGGCTCAAACCTATAACCCTAAGATCAAAAGTTGCACACTCCACTGACTGGGCCAGCCAGGCACCCGGACTTTTTAAATTATTACAACAATAATAAAATTAAAACATATACAAAGTTGTTAGGCTCTTTATGAAACTAAGTTGAGCCATGACTAAATTTAGGACACTCTTTTTAACATGAAAGATTTAGAAAAGGGAGGCATTGCTCATCTACCTTAATATTTAGCATTTGGAAACGAGTGAGACTAGCATAATGGTTACCAGCATGTACTCTAGAGCCCCAAAAGCCTAGGTTCAATCCTGGCTCTGTGACTTTAAGTGAACTACTATGTCTCAGTTTTCTCAACCATAAAACGGAGATAGTGATATCCACTTTATAAGGTCATTGTGAAGACTGAGAAGTAGACCTATAAAACGCAGAACAGTGTTTGACATATGGAAGACTCTATTTTTTTTCATATGTAAGACTCTAAAAAAAGCTATTTGGTATTATTTTTTTTTTATTTTATATTTATAGGGTACTTGGAACTTAGAGGGAAATAAACTTGTTGGAAAATTCAAACGGGTAGACAATGGAAATGAACTGAATGCTATCCGAGAAATTATAGGTGGTGAACTTGTGCAGGTGAGTTATAAAAAGATTATAGCTATTTTTTAAAGACAAAAGTAATTACATAATAATTATTTTGTATTTTGATTGCTGAGTTATATCTTTAACAAATAAAGTATTACCTTTCTCATAAATCTTATTTTTAAAAGATAGGTATTTTCTATTGCCTATTTCTTGAAGAGAACTTATATAGATGTAAAATATATCAATGACAATTTTAACTAAAAATATGTGACTAAAAACCAAAAGCCATGTTTTTAAGTGGTATATCCTGTATCTGTATAAAATGTTGCTATCAAGACTAAGAAAAAAATACTATATCATTTCAAAGCTATAATAATACTAATATTTTCCTTAATTGAACCTTAAATCTTATGACAAATCCTTCTATGTTTGTTAACACCTTTCAGACTTACACATATGAAGGAGTAGAAGCCAAGAGGATCTTCAAAAAGGAATGAGCTTTGTTCTTGGAGCACAGCCCAGAACACAAATTGAATGGAAAATCTATATTATACCAAAACTGTTTTTCCCTTCCTGATTAGTCCTTTTGTAAACATAACCAGTGACTCATACTTCCAGTCTTGCCAAGGCAAAAGAAGTAAAAACTAATTACGATTTAATTTGTTTTACATTCTCTAAAATGTACAATTATTGCTCTATTGGTGTTCTAAAGGAATGTGTAACATTTTTAATAACAGATGAATAAACTCTGTTTCCACATTGCCTTATAAGTAGCTTCTCCTTTAAAAAAATAACTATATGACATATATATTGATTAACGATACGGCTGTTGTTTTTCTTTTCACATTTGATAAACTAAAAAGATAAACAGCATGGGAGGCAGTCTTTAAAATCTTACACTGGTCATGACTTTCAGCAGAAACTGCAGGCCAAAAGAAAGTCGCAGGATATACTTAAAGTGCTGAAAGGGAAAAACTTAACAACCAAGAACACTCTTCCCCACGAGGTTATCATTCAGAATTAATTAAAGGTGAGATAAAGAGTTTCCCAGATAAGCAAAAACTAAAGGAGTTCATCACCACTAAAACCAGCCTTACAAGAACTGTTAAAGGATCTTCTTTAATTGGAAAGGAAAATGTCATAACTAGAAATAAGAAAACATATAAAAGAAAAAAATCTCACTAGTAAATATATGTTCAAGATAGTGGATCAGCCACTTAGAAGCTAGTATGAAAGTTAAAAACCAAAAATAGTAAAAATAACTATAACTAAGTAGTTAAAAATATACAAAATAAAAAGATAATAAAATCTGACATCAAAAAAAAATCTGACATCAAAAACATGGAGAGAGGTTAAACATGCAGTGCATTTATTTATTTATTTATTTACAAGATTTTATTTATTTATTTATTCATGAGAGAGACACAGAGAGAGGCAGAGACATAGGCAGAGAGAGAAGCAGGCTCCCTGTGGGTAGCCCAATGCAGGACTCGATCCCAGGATCCTGGGATTACAACCTGAACCAAAAGGCAGACGCTCAACAACTGAACCACTCAGGTATCCCAAATATGTAGTGCTTTTAGATTCACTGGAACTTGAGCAACTATCAGCTTAAAATAAACTTCTGTATAAATAGATCAACATAGATAAAACTCATGGTAACCACAAGCCTAAAACTTGTAACAGATAACAAAAAAAAAAAAAAAAAAAGAAAGAAAAGAAAAAGAGAGAGAGAGAGAAAAGAATCCAAACTTAACACTAAAGAAAACTGTCATACTATAGGGGAGAAGGCAAAGAGTGGAAGAAGTAAACAAAGAAGAACTACAAAAACAACCAGAAAACAAATAACAAAATGGCAATAAGTACATACCTACCAATAATTACTTTAAATATAAATGGATGAGATCCCTGGGTGGCTCAGTGGTTTAGCGCCTGCCTTTGGCCCAGGGCGTGATCCTGGAGTCCTGGGATTGAGTTCCGCATCGGCTCCCTGCATGGAGCCTGTTTCTCCCTCTGCCTGTGTCTCTGCCTCTCTCTCTCTCTCTGTGTCTCTCACGAATAAATAAATAAAATCTTTAAAATAAATAAATAAATATGGACTAAATGCTCCAATAAAAAGATATAGGTTGGCTGGATGGATAAAAATAGAAGACTACCAATATGATGTCTACAAGAGACTCACTTCAGATCTAAGACACACAGAGACTGAAAGTAAAGATAGAAGAGATGGAAAAAGATATTCCATGTAAATGGAAATGAAAAAAAGCTAGAGTAGCAATACTCATATTAGATAAAATCAGCTTTAAAACATGGGATCCCTGGGTGGCGCAGCGGTTTAGCGCCTGCCTTTGGCCCAGGGCGAGATCCTGGAGACCCGGGATCTAATCCCATGTTGGGCTACCGGTGCATGGTGCCTGCTTCTCCCTCTGCCTATGTCTCTGCCTCTCTCTCTCTCTGTGACTATCATAAATAAATAAAAATTTAAAAATAAAATAAAACAAACATAGTGACAAAAGACAAAGAAGGACATTATGACAAAGGGGTCAATCCAAAAATCAATTAATTTGTAGATATTAATGCACCCAACATAGGAGCACCTAAATATATAAAGCAACAGAGAAATTGACAGTAATACAATAATAGTAGGGAACTTTAACACCCTATTTACATCATCAATACATAGATCACCCAGGCCAAAAAATAAAAATAATAAAAATAAGGAAAGAGTGACTTAAAACAATACACTAGATGAGAAGGACATAGTTTTACACAGAACACTTCATCTAAAAACTAGAGAATATACATTCTTTTCAGGTGTACATGGAATATTCTCCAGGATTGACCACATGTTAGGCCACAAAAAAATACATCTCAATAAAATCAAGAAGATTAAAATTGTGGCAAGCATCTTTCCTGGCCACAGCATGTAATTTCTTCAATTACCAGAAGAAAACTGGAAAAGACACAAACATGTGGAGATCAAACAGCATGCTACCAAACAATCAGTGGGTCAATGAAGAAAATAAATGGAATAAAAAACACCTTGAAAACGGAAACACAATGTTTCAAAATCTATGGGACATAGCAAAAAGCAGTTCTAAGAAGGAAGTTCATAGCAATACAGGCCTACCTCAAGAAATAAACAAAATAATCCCAAATAAACTATCTAACTTTACACCAGAAACTAGAAAAACGAAGAAAGATAACAAACAAAGCACAAAGTTAGTAGAAAGAAAGAAATAATAAAAGACCAGAGTGGAAATAAATTAAATAGAAACAAAACAAATAGAAAAGATCAATGAAACTAAAAGCTAGTTTTTTGAAAAGATAAACAAAATCAATAACTCTCTAGCCAGTCTCATCAAGAAAAAACACAGAGGGCCCAAATAAAATCAGAAAATAGAAATTACAACTGACACCACAGAAATATAAATGGTCACAAGAGACTACTATGAATAATTATACACCAATAAAATGGAAAACCTAGAAGAAATTAACAAATTCCTTGAAACACACAACCTTGTAACACCAAATCATAAAGACAAAGAAAACCTGAGGAGACTGGTTACAAGTAATGAAATTGATTCAGTAATTTTAAAACTCCCAACAAACAAAAGTCCAGGACCAGATGTCATCACAGGTGAGTTCTACCAAACATTTTAAAAAGAGTTAGTACCTATCCTTCTCAAATTATTCCAAAACAATTGAAGAGGAAGGAGTGCTTCCAAACTCATTTTCCAAGGGCAGCATTACCCAATACCAGAACCAGACACAAGAAAAGAAGAAAATTATAGGCATATATCACTGAAAACTGTAAAACACTGATGAAAGAAATTGAAGCTGAAACATGCAAATGGAAAAATATACAGTGCTCATAGATTGGAAGAATTAATATTGTTTAAATGTCCATACTACTCAAAGAAATTTACAGATCCAAAGCAATACCCATCAAAATAGCAAGTTCATTTTTCCTAGAACAAAAACAAAAACAAAAAAATTCTAAAGTTTATTTGAAATGACAAAGACCCCAAATAACCAAAGCAGTCTTGAGAAAGGAGAACAAAGCTGGAGGTATCATGCTCCCTGATTTCATACTATACTACAAAGCTATAGTAATCAAAACAGTAGGGTACTGACATAAGAACAGACACATAGATTAATGGAATAGAATAGAGAGCCCAGAAATAAACCCATGTGTATATGGTCAATTAATCTATGAGAAAGTGGGCAAGAACACACAATGGGGAAAAGACATCCTCTTCAATAAATGCTGTTGAGAAAACTGGATAGGTACATGCAAAAGAATGAAACTGGACCACTATCTCACATATTAAAGACTTCAATGCAAGATTTGAAACCATAAACGTAGAAAGAAAGAAAACATAGGCTGGAAACCCTTTGACATTGGTCTGAGAAATATTTTTTTAAACTAGTCTCCTCAGGCAAAAGCAACAAAAGCTAAAATAAATAAATAGGGTTACATCAAAGCAAAAAGCTTTTGCACAAAGAAGGAACAATATGAAAATGCAACCTATTGACTGGGAGAAGATATCTGTAAATCATACATCTGATATGGGGTTAACATTCAAAATACATATAATTTACACAACTTAATATAAAAAAACCCAACCTGATTTAAAATTGAGCAGAGAAACTGAATAGACATTTTTCTGAGGAAGACTTACAGATGGTAAACAGGCACATAAAAAGATGTTCAACATCAGGGAAATGCAAATCAGAGAACTGTAGATCAAAACCACAACTTTACCTCACATCTGTCAGATTGGTAATTATTAAAAACACAAAAAATAAATGTTAGCAAAGCTATAGGGAACCCACATACACTGTTGGTAGGAATGTAAACTGGAGCAGCTACTGTAGCAAAGAGCGTGGAGGTTCCCCTCCAAAATTTAAAATAGAACTACCATATGATTCAACAATTCCTCTTCTTGGTTTATCCAAAGAAAACAAAAACACCAATGTGAGGGGATATATGCACCTCCACATTCACTGCAGCATTATTTACAATAAGCAATATATGGAAACTATCAATAGATGAATGGATAAATAAGATGTGGTGTACACACACGCACACACACACACGCAGTGGAATATTACTCAACTATAAAAAGAATAAAATTTTATAATTTGTGACATGGATGGATGTAGAGGGTATTATGCTAAATGAAATAAGTCATACGGAGAAAGACAAATACCGCGTCATTTCACTTATTATGTAGAACCTAGGAAATAAAACAAACATAAAACAGAAATAGTCATAAATAATAAAAAATAAACTGTTGTTTACCAGAGTTGGGAGAGGTGTTGAGGGGTGGGCAAAATAAGTAAAAGGAATTAGGAGGTACAAACTTCCAGTTATAAAATAAATGTCATAGGAATGTAACATACACAAAGAGAATATAGCCAATAATACTGTATTAACTTTGTATGGTGACAGTAACTAGACTTACTATGGGGATCATTTCTTTTTCTTTTTTTTTTTTAAGATTTTATTTATTTATTCAGGAGAGACACAGAGAGAGAGAGGCAGAGACATAAGCAGAGGAAGAAGCAGGCTCCTCACAGGGAGCCCGATGTGGTACTCGATCCAGGACTCCAGGATCATGCCCTGGGCAGAAGGCAGGCGTTCAGCCGCTGAGCCACCCAGGTGTCCCGGGTGACCCAGGGGGCCATTTCATAGTGTATAAAAAATATGGAATCACTATGATACATACTTTAAATTAATAGGATACTGTATGCCAATTATACTTCAATAAAAATAAATCTTGCACTGGTTGTAAATATCTTCCTTAGAAACATTATTATAAAAACAATACATCTTCAACCAGAACTCAGAAATAAGAAAAGCAATCACAAAATAAATATTTCCATAACCTACAATCCAGAGATAATCGCTATTTTGATTTTGACACTTATCCTCCTGGTCCCCTTCTCTGGATGTAGATATGTATACTTCCCCATAAATACTACTCGGAATAAAATTATGGGAAATAAACAAACAATGTACTAAGTTAAAGAATTCTATTGTATTTTTCTACACTAGTGATTCCCAGACCTGGCTGAGACTCAGGACCACTGGAGAAACTTAAATTTTTTTGTTTTCTTGCTCTCTACTGTTAACCTACTAGACACAATCTCTGAAAATAGAACCAGAGATTTCAGAGAGCTCCCAAGTGGCTCTGCTGCAGCAGGTCTGCTAACCAGTCTTTGAGAACAGCCGGACAATCAGATACCAAAATATCACTTTCAACTGCTACCCCCCTCTCCTTTTTTTCCCCATAAACACTGATTCTGATGTTTGGCTAGGGCCCCCAAAAGTTTCATTTCCTCATATTCTCACACAGTGTGCTAAGTTACATACTTCAGGCAACTACATTCTAAAAAGATGGGTATTAAGGGGTGGAGAGGGGAATCAACGTTTTTAGCATTTAACTCTATGAACTTTTGTTTTAAATAATTCTTTTTCATATGAAGGTAGCAGCTAACATTTACATAGTTCTTACCAAGTATCAGGCACTGTTCTAAGTGTTACATACATATGGCAGATACATTACAGTGTGGGAAGGAAAACAATTGAGTACATGATGAAAAGAAAATGATTAGAGAATATGTAATCTTTTGCAAAAGTAAGAACTTAAATCCATGTTTATTTTTTTAAGATTTTATTTTATTTTTTTAAGATTTATTTATTTATTTATGAGAGAGAGAGAGAGAGGCAGAGACACAGGCAGAGGGAGAAGCAGGCTCCATGCAGGGAGCCCGATGTGGGACTCGATCTGGGGTCTCCAGGATCAGGCCCTGGGCTGAAGGCAGCGCTAAACCGCTAAGCCACCTGGGCTGCCCCCTACTGTTCATTTTATAACTGCATTAAAGACTATACATAGAAAATGGTAATTACTTAGAGTTTCACTTTTTTAAAAAAATAAAAGTTCAAAGTACTTTTATCTCTAATCTTCTCTACATATGTGAAATAGAAAAAAGGCAGGCATTAATCTCATTTGAAAGTGGAGAAGCTAAGGCATAAAGAAGTTTATTAGCTTGTCTAATGTTGTACAGAGTCCATAATGAACGGAGGAATTAAATGTACCTTTTGACTTTCAATCCAGTACATTATGATCTACACTATTACCCAGCTTGTTATAAACAAAACACCTCAAGAAAAAAATGCCCCTTCATTCCTTAGTGGCACCCAAGAATAGCACTCAAAATGAGTCAAGTCAGACAGTAAAATAATGGCAATTAAGTGGTTAGGTACTTACTGATTTCCAGCTTTACTGCAGGTTCACATTTTCCACAATTTATATCCTTTCCAGTATTACATTTCCACTATTTATTAGTATTAGAGATCCACCTGTCATTTGCTAATGGAGTGCCATTGCCATCAACCCTCTTTGAAAACCTGACCTTAATGTTATGTCAACCTGACTGACCGAGGGAGGGTGCCAGACTCAAGAACAGCCAATCTATCATAATTTGGCCAGTTTATAACCTCCGTGCAGAGAGAACACTTCAACTAACTGAACCTAGAAGAATCTCTCTTGGGACGCCTGGCTGGTTCAGTCAGTAGTGCATGCAACTCTTGATCTTGAGGTTGTGAATTCAAGTCCCATTTCTGGTCATAGAACTTACACCAAGGAAGGAAGGAAGGAAGGGAGGGAGGGAGGGAGGGAGGGAGGAAGGAAAGACGGACGGACTTCTCTTTAGGAAGTTTGAATTTGAGAAATATAAAATTTGTAATTGGTAGGAATGAAAAAGGTTTAAAGATGACAAAGAGGGCAGACAGTAAATAAAAGTCATGAGGATCCAAAAGAATGAGCAAACAGAAAGCAAAAAGGACAGTCAGAAGTAGTTGAAATAGTAAAAGCGGAAATACTTACACATGAAATACGTATCTGGGATTTGCTTCAATTTGCTTTTTCTTCAATCTAGGGGTGGGGAGTCAGGTTAGGAGGGTGTAATATGTGAAACAAGATTGGTTACAAGTTAACAATTGTTACAGCTGTTGAAAAGTACCTAACACATGATAGTTTCATTAGGTGCACTAGGAACAGGGGAATTCATTATACTTTTCTCCCTATGTTTGTACATATTTGAAATTCTCCATAACACAAAGTTAAATATATAATACTTAAATACATGTATAACTCCAGAAGCTAACCCCTTCCGATCACTTCCACTTACTAAAATCTTGGTCTGAATCACGATTGCCTTCCCCATGGATTAATGTAATTCCCCTAAAAAGTCTCCCAACCTCTACTTTCCTTTCCTCACCCCCTTAGTCTGTTTTTCATGCAGCCAGAAGGATCCTTTAAAAATCTAAATCATGGGCACCTGGGTGGCTCAGTGGTTGAGTGTCTGCTTGTGGCTCAGATTGTGATCCCAGGGTCCTGGGATCAAGTCCTGCAGCTGGCTCCCTATTCCTATGTCTCTGCCTATCTCTCTGTGTCTCTCATGAATACATATGTAAATAAAATCTTTAAAAAATAATAAAAAAAGAAAAATCTAAATCGGATTATGTTACTCTGACAAAAAACCGCAGTGTCTCCCATTTCATTCAGAGAAAAAGCTTATCTCCTTACAGTGCCCACAATCAGGTCCTCTATTTAGCTGACATGCATTCCTGTTTTCATGGATTGTCCAGGGGAATCCCAAGTGGAGGAAACATCCTGGAGCAAAAGTCCTAAAGCAACAGCCAAGCTTGGTCAAGTTGAAGAACGTAAGAAGTCTAGTAAGAGATTATTTTAGATTATCTAGAGCTGACCAAAAATTAGGAGCAATATTCAGGAAATGCAGGCTGACTCAGCATTCCTAGAACTCAGGAATGATGTGGTAAAAAGAAAATGGATTTTGGAATCCTACAGAGGCACTTCAGCTCTCATCTTCCTACTTACTAAAAGTCAAGTTCTGAGCCTCATTTTTTCTTACTTGAAAAATGAGGAAAAAAGTAATGATTTTCTAAGATTGTTTTTAATTGAGGCATGATATATAAAACATCTAACATGATGCAAAGCATATAGTATAATGTATATATGTAATATGAACCTGTGCCCTTCTCTTGTAGAGAAAACAAAACAAAGCAGTCTTGATTGAATAGACAAGAAAATTCTTTTCTCAAAATATCCCTCACCAAGCCTATGCGGTAGAGTGAGTGTTGGCCTGGCAGGTGAGAACTCTTAGTTCTGGTTCTAGTCTGACACAGCTAGGGACTTTGGGTGAACCACTTCATCTCTTCAGAATTGAGTTCAATTATTTATTTATTTTTTTTAAGTAAGCTCTATGCCCTATGTGCAGCTTGAACTCATGACGCCTAAGAGTCACATGCTCTACCAACTGAGTCAGCCAGCCAGGTGCCCTGGTTTAGTCATCTTTAAAATAAGGCAATCGGGCTAGATTATCTCTAGTTCTCTCACAGTACTAAGATTCTATGATATCTGGGGGCCCCTGGGTGGCTCAGTTGGTTAAGCATCTGGCTCTTGATCTCATCTCAGGTCTTGATCTCAGGGTTGTGAATTTAAGCATTGGGCTCCATGTTGTGTGGAGCCTACCAAAAAAAAAAAAAAAAAAAGGAAAGAAAGAAAGAAAGAAAAGAAAACTCTATGATGTCTGCATAACATTAAGTGATTCTTCCTTTAAGTAGCCCTTTGGTGTGTGTCACAGGACAGCATGGCACTGCAATAGCAGAGGGTGGAGTGGGCAAAGAAAGATACCTTTTAAGTTCATAAAAGCATAGCTGGCTTCATGCATGTGTGTCCTATGTGGGCTCAGAAGGGCCTTTGTGTTTGGCCTAACGTGCTGCTGTTACGGTCTTAAAACTCTCAATACATTTTGAACAAGAAGACTACATTTTTATTTTACACTGGGCCCTGCAGATTATGTGGCTGGCCCTGTTCCTATGAACTATGAATAAGTGTAAAACATATTTCCTGTGAGAAAATAGAGACTGGCAGCAAGAGATCCCTTGGAACCTAAAGAGAGGTGACTGGGGGAGAAAGTAAGTGGGAGGAGTAGGAGAGCAAGAGCACTGTGGATGGATATTTCAATTTATGAAATGTTTCTTTACCGTGGGCTACTTGCTTTCCCTGAATAAGACTGCCATCTACTGGTCAATGACATAAACTCTTTCAAAGACTTCAACGCAGGGTCTTTGCATTTCAGTGTCCCAAGGTTGATGGAGAATGGTTTGAGAGAGAACATATTTTGCAGTTAAAACCAATAATTATTAAGTGCTTCCACAGTTCCAACTTCCAAACTAAAGTAATAACAAAGACAGATCTTTTCTATCCCTCTGAGCAATCTCTTACAGCTTTTTTTTATTCAACAAAAACCCACAAATTTTATTTTTAATATTTTATTTGACAGAGAGAAAGAGAGAGAGAAGCAGGCTCCCCACTGAGCAGAGAGCCCAATGTGAGGTCAATCCCAAGACCCTGGGATCATGACCCTGATCAGACATTAACCAACTGAGCCACCCAGCCTCCCCCCCACCAAACAAATTTTAAAAAGTAACTGTTCCAGAAATCAAATGTTCAGTGATGAACACCATTAGTAGAGATATTTAGGTCACTAAGAATATCGAATGAATTCAAATTCTCAAGTTTATCTTACATCTGAATCAGAATACTTAGAATAACATCCTCTTTTTAGGGACAGAGTTATATTTTTATATTCAGTGTAAGCTAATGTGAAGGTGGTATCTATCTATGACCTTGAGGCCCAATGGGCTGCCTTCAGGGTGTTGGGTGAGGCAGACATTACTGAGAATCATTTGGAAAAAAAGAGAAAGCAAGGCTGTGGCAGAGGATGAAGAAAGTTAGGGGACATGAAGAAAATTAATAGTCACCCATAAAGAACAGTGTTCCAGGGGGCTTCTCATCATAGAATATGTTTTTCCTAAAATGCCTGATTATATGGCCTTTCTGGAATTCCAGGACGCCTAATTTCCACTTGAGATTCTTTTCATTCTTATTTTCATCTGTAACCAGACATGAAAAAGCTAGTTCCCAAGGCCTACAAAATCTTCAAAATACGAATTTGTTTCAAAATACTAAGAGGAAACTGTAAAATATAAACAAACAATGTTTTATTCATGGAACACAGCACTAATTCAGATGCAGTTCAATACAAGTCTTTACTACCACTACAAGTTAACATCTAATGGTGTTTAAAATTTTATGGTAGGTATTGTTCAAAGTGCTTTATAAAAATCAGCTCACATTAATCCTTTTTTTTTTACATTAATCCTTATCACAACTCTGTACAATAAGAACTAGTATTACTGTCCTCTTTTTACAGATGAGGAAACTGAGTCAGAGAATGGTTATATAACTTGGCCAAGGTCAACAGCCAGTAAGTGGCTGTACTAGGATTTGAACCCATGCAGTCTGGTTCTAGAGTCTATGTGTCCTAGAGTCCAGATTCAATTTTTTTCCCCCCCGCCCCCCGCCCCCGCGCGTCGCCCCGCCCCCCCCCCTTTTTTTTTTCCCAGATTCAATTTAATTTAATGTGCTTATGCAGGTAAATTTTCTTCCAAAATATCATTCAGCAAATATTTATTGAGCATTTATTATGTGCAGGTGCTGACCTACCTGTTAGAGATATAACAGCGATCAGAACAAAACAAAAAGATCCCTGTTTTCATGGAGGGGATATAGATGATATGAGAAGCAAAATACAAGATACATTAGATGGTATAAATGCTATGGAGAAAATAAAGCCAGGAAGAAGGAAGGGGAATGCCAGGGGTGACACTATGGGTACAATTTTAAATAAGGTGTTCAAGGACGTAGCCTGAGTAGGTGATATTTGAGCAACAACCTGAAAGAAGTGAGGGAATGTATCACTCTAAGTATGCCTTATATGATATTTGGTAGAGTAAGAGCCCTGGGTTTGGATCCTTGGACTCACGAAAGTACTAAAATAGCCCTGGAGTTACATTTAGGAACTCTGGGATTGCGATATAAAGAGCCTAAGTAGCACATTCTATGAGAGCTCCAAGTTGCTAGTTTAGGAAGGGCAGAATAATGCTATTGAATGAACATTATTAAACAAGCAACAGCCTCTTCATTTATTTTGAGCTGGAATTTGTGTAGGATTGCTTCGTGACTTGGCAATGTTGAAAACTTCATGGAATCATTCTTCCCAGTTTCTTTCTTTCTTTTTTTTTTATTTTTTATTTATTTATGATAGTTACACACACAGAGATAGGCAGAGACACAGGCAGAGGGAGAAGCAGGTTCCATGCACCGGGAGCCCGATGTGGGATTCAATCCCGGGTCTCCAGGATCGCGCTCTGGGCCAAAGGCAGGCGCCAAACCGCTGCGCCACCCAGGGATCCCCTCTTCCCAGTTTCTAAAGTTAATACACTATTTTACTCTGTCTGGGTTACCAACTGGTGTAGTATATTCTAGAGTTTTTGGGTGGAGTATCTCATATATGTCTATTAGGTCTAATTGATGTATAGTGTTGTTCAAGACCTTGTTTTCTTCTTATTTTTTTAAATGATTTCATTCATTTATTTTAGAGAGAGAGAGAATAAGTGGGGAGCGGGGCTGAGGGAGAGAGTATCTCAGACTCTGCACGTGGGGCTCGATCTCATGATCCAGAGATCATGACCTGAGCAGAAACCAAGTCAGATGCTTTATCAATTGAGCCATCCAGGAGCCCCAAGACCTCAATTTTCATACTGATCTTCTGTCTAGATGTTTTACTCATTATTGAAAGTAAGGTATGGAAGTTTCTTTTTTTTTTTTTTTTTTAAAGATTTTATTTATTTATTCATGAGAGACAGAGAGAAAGAGGTTGAGGCAGAGACACAGGCAGAGGGAGAAGCAGGCTCCATGCAGGGAGTCTGATGTGGGACTCGATCCCAGAACTTCAGGATCATGCTCTTGGTTGAAGGCAGGCTCTCAATTGCTGAGCCACCCAGGTATCCCATATGGAAGTTTCTAACTATTACTGTAGAATAGGCTATTTCTCCCTTTAATTCTGTACTAATCTTCTTCATATTGATTCATTTTGATTCAGCATTTGCTTCATTGCTGCAAACCTTTGACTATAACCCAGAGTTCTGACAAATTTGCTTCAAATAGTTTCTGCTTATTTTTCAATGTTCCTGGATGCTAGGCATAGCCTATTTCACCAATGTGAACATGGGTCTCCCAAGGTGACTTTTTGACACAGCTCTCACTAGAGCAGAAAAAAATAATTGTTTTCTAACAGGACATATTTATAGATATGAACATAAAAGCTGACCTTCTCCAGTAGGGGTTTGAAGCCTCATTCCCTGCATCTAGCTCTTTCATTTCATGTCAGCCCTTGAGGAATCCTAGAACTCCATGAACTATAGTCTGAAAAGCACTATTATAAGTCATTATAACCCTCTGATAGTTATGTGCCTGGTGTTTATGACCTGATGTTAGAAACAGTTAAATAATAATTTTGGCCTAGTCTATCTCTTGCTTATTTTTAAACTTACTCATTACTCCCAACTTCTAATGCATTTGCATTGAGAAAATCTGGAAAATACTAAAAGGCACAAAGAATAAAATTATCTATGATCCCATTTCGAGAGATAATTGATATTAATATGTTAACATTTTTCACATTTATTAAATAAGTTAAATTCTGGTTAATATTTTATATATAGAAGTTATCACCTTGGCAATCATTTACTTAACATTGTTATTCTATTCACACCTATATTAATATCATCATGTCTTCTTTTAGATGCTTATTATATAATTTTATGAGAGAAGACTTCATGTGGTGACTAATATTTCAATCTCCACCCTCAATGACTGTCTTTTCCAACACCTTTCAAAAAACAAAAACAGGTTGATCACTCAGTTGATTAGAGTAATGAGATTTCAAAATTATAGATTTCAACATCTTTGTCATCTATGCCTACCAATTTAAGCCTTGTTCTATTGAGGTTGTTTTTAAACTTTAAAAAGCAGAATTCCTTTTTTATTTCGAAATGAAATCTTTTATAAAATCCTAAAATTTAGGGAACCCTGGGTGGCGCAGCAGTTTAGCGCCTGCCTTTGGCCCAGGGCGCGATCCTGGAGACCCGGGATCGAATCCCACGTCGGGCTCCCAGTGCATGGAGCCTGCTTCTCCCTCTGCCTATGTCTCTGCCTCTCTCTCTCTCTCTCTCTGTGTGACTATCATAAATAAATAAAAATTAAAAAAATAAAAAAATAAAATCCTAAAATTTAAATAAACAATACTGAGCTTTTACGGTTTAAGTATGTACATGTGTGTAGGTGGAAGAAGGTAGTTTGTTCAACAGCCAATCCTGCTTAGCCTTCCTAACTCCAAAACCATGATGCAGAACCTCAGGGCTCTGGGACAGAGTATTTGAACATCGCACTGCTGTGTTAAATGTCCTTGGTCAGTACTTCTAATGAGTTGAGTGACTTGCACCACCTCCTATGGTTGTTCAGACAGTGCTTCAATGCATTCAAGGAGTATTTATTGAAATCAAAGACAAGAAATCCAAAAGGGAGGAATGGGTTAGTGCATATCTGTTACTAGTACTTGAAAAAACCCTCGGGGGTGCCTGGATGGCTCAGTAGTTTAAGCGTCTGTCTTCGGCTCACGTCATGATTCCAGGGTCCTGGGATCGAGCCCTGCATTGGGCACCCTGCTCTGTGGGAAGACTACTTCTCCCTCTACCTCTGCTGTTCCTCCTGCTTGTACTCTCTCTGTATCAAAAAAATAAATAAATAAAATCTTTTAAAACAAACAAAACAAGACAAAAAGACCTCACAAAGTATCCCCTCTGGAGAGTAGTAAATCAGTAGTGAGATAGCTTAGTAGTATCATTATACTATTATGTTACAAGAGAAGTCATTCAACATGTATTTTTCGACCAGGATTGTATTAGTGGTTGCAGAACACAACAAAATATAAATGAATAAATATTTATTTCTATGCTCAAGGTACTGTTTGAGGGATTGTGGAAGCTGCAAAGATGGTAAAAGTATAGTTTCCCTTCTAAAGGATACTTAATACTCTAATATGGAAGAAAACTTACATAACATTGTGCTATATAAAGCAAGCAAATGTGCCAGACAACGTCAAGAAAATTTTGGTGTTTTTTTGAGTTGAAGGTAGAAAAATTTTGAAAAATGACCAGCCCAGGAAATAGCCTCATCAATAGGTAGCTGTTATACAATGCAGGGGGTAATAACTAATGCAAAAGAAGGTTAAAAAAAAAAAAAGTATGGAAGCAAATACTTCACTGCCTTGATCCTGAAAAGATAACTTTCTCCCAAAGAAGAAATCTTGGTGTATGAAATAGGTGGAAACAAATTAAATGTGAAGTTTTCACAATTGGTATGTTAGAAATACTGAGAACAGAAATCAATGTGAATTCTAGAGGGAAACTTTATGAAGTTGGCATTTGAGTTGAAAAAGGATGGGTAGAATTAGGATAGGTGGGGAAGTATTAGGTTAATGAGAACAATATGCACCAAGGGCCAAGAGGCATACAGTTTCCATGAGAAAGATGGAAGACAGCAATCTGGCTGGAGCAAAGGGTGTCTGGCTAGACAGGAGGTTGGCTGAGGAGGGTGGAGACAGATTAATGGTGGGATATATGGATGGCAGCTGCTGTAGGCCAAGATGGAGATAAAAGGGAAGCTGCAACAAATAACAATTAGTTATGATGACTATACAATTCTCAAAGGAAACTATAATAGAGGTATATAGCAGTGATGATGGAAGAGAAAAAAAAAACAAATGTATAAAATTCTAGAAGACAGAGAAATAACTTGCTGTACCAATCAACACGATGATTGGAATACTCATTCAATCTGGAAAAGAGACAGAAATGGAATAAAGATAAGAAGAGGATAACTTAAGAAAAACCCATGTTTTCAGATAAAAATTAGTGAAGTTTTTTACTGTTGGAGAGGTTACTCTATGAAATTAGTTTAATTCCTAGAATGATCATGAGGATCATTTATTATGTGGACATACTTAACTAGATAGCTGCCTGAAGAAACCTGCATTATCACCTCAGATTAAAGCATAATTTATCACCTCCCTCTCGAGAACTTAGTGCACTTGAACTTCAGAAATTTGGAAAGTCTTCCTGAAAATATCTATCTTTGATCTAATTGTTATGGCATTCTCATTCAATATCTTCTCTACCCTAGCTCCAGGCAGACTAACTGCACTGACAGTATTGTGAATGTGCTGGATGACGGTTGCACTGTAATAACTCATTTTGTGGTTTCTGATGCATCTTTTCCACTGGACATATCAGGCAGAAGAGTTAAGGGTGTGGGGAATGCTGAGCTCCTACATCCTAACAGTGTACCTGGATTTCAGTAAAGTACTTTCTTTGAAATTGCTTTTAGGAGGGCACAGGATGTGATGAGCACTGGGTGTTATCTGTTGGCAAATTGAATTTAAATTTTAAAAAATCTTTTTTAAAAAAGGAATTAAGTTGCTTTTTATTTAAAGACATAGAAAATTCCACCACATACTCCATATTCATTTCTGTCATGTGGAATAATCAAGAATTACTGGAATTTTTACAGAGAGGAAGCCAGAAGAGGTCACAGGCTCTTTCAATTGAATTTAGTCTGAATGGGGATCCCTGGGTGGCGCAGCGGTTTGGCGCCTGCCTTTGGCCCAGGGCGCGATCCTGGAGACCCGGGATCGAATCCCACGTCAGGCTCCTGGTGCATGGAGCCTGCTTCTCCCTCGGCCTGTGTCTCTGCCTCTCTCTCTCTCTCTCTGTGACTATCATAAATAAATAAAAATTAAAAAAAAAAAAAAGAATTTAGTCTGAATGATCCCTCCCTGTTTGCATTAATTGCTTTCCCAAATGTGACAGACCTTCCTGACTCAAGAGATCAGACTCTCTAGTACCAAGATGTAACTTTTTGCCAAGGACAAGTTTAAAACCACTTCAGAACTTTTTCAGTTTATGTCAGGCTACTTCTAATAATTCCAATAATTTTTATCAATCCTATTTCAATAATTAGAAGCAATTGACTCAACCTTGCCATTGAGAAAAATGCTTCCTTCATTAGTATGGGCAATAGCTTACTTGCCTCCAAAAATTTTTGTAAAGCCTCAATGTCACTTATGATAAGGGCTTTTCCAATCTACTACCAGCCTATAATTTGGGCTACAACATACAGCCTAGCTAATTTTCAGGTAATGGTCTTCTCATTCCCATTTGCATTCTACAAGGCAAATGGACAATGCTATTTTCTTTAAGGTAGTATACTGTCTTTGCTCTATTATTGGGTAATAGATTTGGAGGCAAATTAAAGCAAGGGTGGGGCATCTATAGAACAGCATTCGAAGTGCTGGATTTGGAATCAATTTTAAGCTTATAATTTTTTAATGACCTTAGGCTATGTACTCCTTTTGTATTTCACTTCCAAATTCTGCAAAATGGTATTATTACAGCTTCAAAGAGGTTTTGTAAAGATTTAGTGGTACACGGTCATATCTTCATTCATATCACACTAAAAGAACCACTAATATATACCTGTGTTTTCTGAATAATTCAAGATTCATAATGTGACAAGGAAGAAAATATTTGAATTTGGAGCCAGGGAAAATCCAGGCAGTAGGGTTAAAGAGTTCAGAGCCATGTCACCTCAAAGTATGCTACTCTGGGATATTGATTATTTTAAGTTAGAGCTTGAGAAATAGTAGGCGCAAGAGGGGCACTCTGACCTTCCTTAATTTCTCCTGACAGGAGATAAAACTGCCATGTGAAAACTGCTTTCCCTCTACCAGGAGGAAGAAAAACATTCTTATCACCAGAGATGGGGAATCAGGCTGAGAAATCTGTACAAACAAACCTTGGTACACGAATGCTTATCTTCCTCGTCTTTCTTCACAATTTACTACCCTGGCCCAAACCCCTTTGTCTCATTTGGTTCTTCGCCTAAAAGGAGTAAGCTTTCTGTTCTGGTCACTTCTTCATGTCTTCATTCTCTTGTGAAGGTTCTCGTGTACATTTAAAAACCAAAATTAATAAACCTTGTGTGCTTTTGTCCAGTTAATCTATCTTATGTCAGTTTAATGTTTAGGCCCTGCTGGAGACCCAAAGAGGGTTGACAGAGAAGAATTTTTCCTCACCTACAGCTCACTCTGGGGTCACTGCAGCTGAGAGATCCTGGTGATGTGGAGAACAAAAGAAAAAGAAATATAGAAAAAAATTAAACTTTCTTATAATTTACAGCCCATTAACAAGTACTTGAGACAGGCAGAATAACCTTCTCCAGGAACTCAACTCTCTCACTATTAATACTTTGCTAAAGGCAAAAGGCAACTTTAGCTTGACATTAGCCTGGCCTCCAAGATCCTCTAAGTCTTCTTTAACATATAAAAATCCCTTTGTAAACTTCCTTTACCTTTGCCCCCCACCCCCAGGATATATGTTAGCAATCATCCTCCAGACATATGGCCCATTGATAGACATCTGGAGGGTTTCACGAATAAGGTTTTACTAGACAGTAGTAAATAACCTTATCCTAACAGCTGTTAGGCTCCCAAGGTCCTGGAAAGCTCACTTTCAAATTTCTTGGAGACTCACTATCCCTAGACCCTTCCCAACTTGAAAGTATAAATTAGTCACTGCTTACAACCCGGGTGCAGTTCTTTCTGCCTGCAGGTCCTGTCCCCATGCTTTAATAAAACTACCTTTTTTTGCACTAAAGACATCTCAAGAATTCTTTCTTGACCACTCATTCCTGCACTCTAACATTTCATATCACGGGGACCTCTGACATAAGCCAGTACAAGGTAAGAATTTTCACCAGTCTGTCTCCTGGGGCTCTGCCTATAAGATCCAATCAAAGCAAAAGTGGTAAGAATCTTTCCTCATGTTTTTCCCTTTCCAAATTTAGATTAGCAGGTATAAACTCTGGTGTGAACTAGTTCTTTAGGCACAGTGATTTTCTGTTACAAGTATTCTTGTTTTCTATTTCAAATGGCTGTAACAAAATAAATAAATAAATAAATAAATAAATAAATAAATAAATAAATAAAGCTTAAAAAACAATCTCCCTAGACCCCAGCACCCTCAGAGGGTTCATCTCGTTTTCCCCTTCTGTAGGGGTAATACCCCACTGATTAATAGGGTCAACTAATCCCCAAGTGCACCCCAGAACTCACCATCAAACTCAGTAGAGGATCAGGAACTGGTTCTTAACTGACACTGCTGTGACTTTACCATCTGTTTAGAGGATTAATTGCTGTCACCTCTTATTCTATTCAAGTTTCTGGTCAACCCATTTCATTGTCTATATCTCAGGCCACCCCAATATCCTTAGGTCCTTTTAATACCCATCATACCTTTCTAGTTTCTGACTCCTCACCAATGTCACTGTACGATTTAATGAGAAAAGTGTTTTTAATTTTCCTGCCCTCAGATCAAACTGCAAACTTCTTGTTTTCCCTAATGGAAACCCATCTCAACTAAAAATCTTCTGAAGAGGATGCAACCTTAAAGGATGTCCCAGCCTGGGCCCAGCCTGGGCCTCACCTGCAAATGAGATTGGATTGTTACAGTAACACAAGTTGTGCATATTACCTGGAAAAAGGAATAAACTTCTCCTATCAGTACCCCAGTGCCTCCCTCATGAGTGCACAGTAAGGTATTGAACATACTCTCTTTTACAGCAGGGTATTTACTTTCTAGCTCTGTAACACCATAATCTTACCAGTAAAGAAAGGAAAATCTAATTCAGACTAGAATCAATCTATTGATTTGTATAAGATCTGAGAGCCATTAATGCCTTTTTAATTCCTCATCACCCCATAGTTCCTAATTCAGCTACCATTCTTTTTCTTTTTCTTTTTCTTTTTTTTTTTTTTTTTAAGATTTTATTTATTTCCTTTAGAGAGAAAGAGCTGGAGCAGGGGGAGGAGCAGAGGGGGAGAGAGAGGGAGATAATCTCCAGCAGACTCTGTGCTGAGCACAGAGCCTTATGTGGGGCTCCTTCCTATGACCCTGATATTTTGACCTGAGCTGAAACCAAAAGTCAAGGCTTAACCTACTGAGCCACCCAGGCACCCTTCAGCTACCATTCTTATCTCAATTTCTGCTAATGCAGCCTGATTTATAGTAATTAAGCTCTGCTCAAATTTCTTTTCAATTCCAATGTACCTGACTCACAATTCCTCTTTTCATTCACATTTAGAGGGAGGTAAGTAACTAGACTGGTATACCTCAGGGGTATTACAAGTCTCCCTCAGTATTTTCTCAAGTCCTTAAAACCAACTTAGATTCCAAGGCTCCACTCTTGTTCAGTATGTTGATGCTCTTCTACCTTGTAACCAAACTGAGCAGTATGCTCATATAGGAGCTGAAAGAGGCCGTAAGACCTCTTAATCTAAACTTCAAGGGGTACAAACAACTGTTACCTACTCAGGACAGGAGATGTCTCAAGGCATTCAAAATGCCATCAGTCAGTTTTGTATATCCCTCTCTCACAAATGATTGAAAAAAAAAAAAAAAAGCTAAATAAATTTCCAGGGGCAGCTGGCTATGGCTGCAAATGAATTCCTAACTTTGCTGCCCTTGATTCTCCCAAGATGCTACTTCAGAGCCCATTACCAGGCCCGCCTTAACCTCCTTTAAAGGCTGAAATTCGCACTGTCAACACCAGCAAGTCTCGGCTTACTAATTTTGACAAAACTTTTCACCTATATTATCATGAAAATTACTGGGATTGCTGTAGGAATTCCAGGAAAACCTTTGTCTCTCAGTTATGTCCTTTCTGTCAGCTGGGTCCCCTGACAGCAGGCATGCCATGATGCCTGCATGCACTAGCATCAGCTGCCTCCTTGCCAGAGCCGGTACGCTTAGATCAGGCTCCCCATTCACCTGTATGTTCCTCATGCTTCGTCTGCTCTCTTACAAGTTCATATGACAACACCTCTCTTCCTGGTTGCAAATCACAACCAGGTCCTTGAATAGGTCCTTATTATCCAACCTCTTTCATCTTCCATTGCTGTAACACTTCAAATCTGACTACTCTATTATCCCTTCCTTGTAATGGACGGAGTCACTTCACCCCATAGGATTGCTTTTGCAAATACAGAAACTCTCTCAAAGCAATGAGAGGATCTCTTAGATACTGCCTTTACACAACCCAGACTTAAGTTCTTTTTTTTTTTTTTAATTTTATTTATTTATTTTTGAGAGACACTGAGAGAGAGGGGGGCAGAGACATAGGCAGAGGGAGGAGAAACAGGCTTCATGCAAGGAGCCCGATGCAGGACTGAATCCAGGAATCCGGCATCACACCCTGAGCCAAAGGCAGACGCTCAACCGCTGAGCTATGCAGGTGCCCCCAGACTTAAGTTCTATTTTGTGATAGTTCCTACAGAGGAGATTTCTGGGAGAAACTTAATAACTGGTCATACCATAGTTTCTCTACATAAAACACCTGGGCACACTCTCTGTCCCACTACAGTCAGCCCAAGCTGCTAACCGTATAGCTCTCATCAGAGCCTGAACACTGGCAAAAGGAAAAACTGGCACAGTTTACACCAATTCTAGACATGCTTTTGGAGTCCTTCAGGCTTTTGGCACAATCTGGAAATCCTGAGGATTCTTAACCTCTGCTGGTTCATTTTGCCAATGGGCATATCTGCTGCTATATACAAGCTATTCACTGCAGCTAAAATCGTTATTGTTCACTATGTAGCCATACTAAGGTGACAGCTACTGTATCTCTAGGGAATAATAAGGCTGACAGGGCTGCTATATATGCAGTTGAAAATAGAGCTCCTTTCCTTTTCCACTTAATTTATAAACCTGCCTTTATCCCTGACTGATATTATTAACTATTCAGGCAAATATCCCACAATCTTGAAAAAGACAAATGAATACAAAAGGGTGCCAAGTGATTAGAGATTATATATTGGGTCAAAGAGACTTCCTGAGGCCCCCTTTCTTTTCACCCTTCAGCTTGTACTTATCTCCCATCTGATGGGATATCCCATCATACGGGTACGATGGGAGATAGTTAAGGAACTAAAAGATAATTTTTTCTTCCCTGGCATCTACAAAATTCCTGACCAAGTTATTTCCCAATGGACTACTTATAAATCTCACCAAATTTCTGGAGGAAACAAACATACCTCAGGAAATCCTCTAAGGCCCACATTGCCCTTTGTGGGACCCCAAAATGATTCCATAGATTTATTTCCAGTGTCAAGCTATTCCCACTATTTGGTTATTGTCTGTATATTTAGTAGGGGGGACTGAATGTTAGCCAACCAGAAGTACCAACGCTACAACAGTGGTGAAGAATTAATAACTGGGAGTATTCCTTGTTTTGGCATTCCTTTATGGGTTGGGTCAGATGAAGGAACATATTTTACAGCAGAAATTAACCACTTGCTCATAAAAACTTAGGGGTACTCATTAAAATTTCATTTTCTGTATCATCCCTAATTCTTAGGACAAACAAAACATATAAATCCAGATATCAAAAGGACTATAGGAAAAACCTGTCAAGAAACTGGATTTAATGGCCAGGAGCATTACCTCTGGTCCTTATAAATATTTGGAATACTCCAAATAGAAAACATAGATTAACATCTTTTGAAATAATGTTTGGTCACTCTATTCCTATTGGCATCTCTAAATTTTCTATTCCTGGATTAAGTAAACATTATTGGAGTGTAAGTGAAAAATCTGATGCTACTGATGTGATGTGGGCTGGGAGTGAATGGTCAAAAAAGAATTCTTGTGACAGTGCAAAGAAGTTGTTTTTACTATAGCAGGTGACAGGAACCATGGGCAAATAAGAGCTGCAATGTGATGGTGAGTAGCGACTGATTATATACTTTAAGTTGGGAGTGGCAGAGACAAAGGAAGTTTCCAAAAGTATTTTCATATGTTAAAGAAGACTTACAGGATCCTGGAGGTCAGACAAATGTCAAGTTAAGATTGCTTTTTGACTCTAGCAAAGCATTAACATTATGGCAGTTGTGAGTCTCTTGAGGAATGTCATACTCTGCCCGCCACAAGTATTTGTCAACAGACTGCAAGTTGCAAGATTTAATTTTATCTACATTTCTTCACGTCACTGTGACTAGCTATATACAAGACCTAACTAGTATAAATGGAGCATATCATCAACAAGTAAAAATGTTGAATGCGAAGCTTTGCCATTAGAGGAAAGCACATATTATCACCTCACTGAGAAGACTTTTATGAAGTACTGCTAACCACTCACACTGCTATCAAAATAAAGGGAAAATCCTCCTGGAGTTACACAAGCCTTGCCAACATACACCAGGATCAGCACTCCTGTGACAAATAGAAGACCATTCCTAAGATGACCTTAAAGTAAAGATTTCCCAGGCAAATTCCCAAGTCCTAGAAGCAGACAAAATCATGAGATAGATAGCTTTTCCCAAGATCACAGATCAAGAACCTTCACTTCCACCTATTTTCTCCCCCACTGGGTCTCCCTACTCCCAGTGGGAACTAAGAAAGAGGAAAAAAAAATCTTCCTTTTAACAAAGCCTCCCCTTTCTTTAGCCACTTATTAAAAGGGTGATTGGAGGGGTGCCTGGCTGGCTCAGTTGGTGGAGTATATGGGACTCCTGATCTCCAGGTTGTGAGTTTGTACAGAGATTACTTAAAAATAAAATCTTCGAGGAGATTGCTTGTCTCAATCTATCCTACTCTCCCTCTGACCCTCTGCTATGGACTGTCTTTCAAACTGTGTCTCACTTAACTCTTGTTTTCTCAGCAGGTTATGCAGAACTGACACCCCATTAAATCACTTTTCCAAACCCTGGCCACATTAACTAATCGATCTGATTGTTGGTTATGTCAACATCTAGATCTTGCAAAAGAACCTGAAATTAATTTTTATTCCTGCGAATATGACCAACTGGTGGACCAATTTGGGAAAATGGATATATGACAGGGTATGGCATCCATGACCAAAAATACATATCATTCTTCAGTTTTTGGTGAGTCAACTGTACGTGGAAAAACCTCTATGGAAGCTCAAGGACTGTCCTTTGCTCAAAGACATTAGAAGGGAGTTTTTTTCCTTTTTATTGAAAATCCCGATGGTACTGGACCTTTCCCACATGACATATCAAGTCAATACTACAATCAAACTTTTTGGTCTGATTCCACAGGTGCATCCTCAAGCCTCTCATGAAGGTCAGAAATCATTTCATTACTGACTCTTATGGTACAGACACTTACCAAACCACCAGATTTTACAGCAGGTTCCCAGCGTAACCCGGGAGCAGCTGAGTTGCCAAAGGCCAAAGATCACATATGGGGAAACAAAAAATTTGCGCTAACCTAATCATATAACAAAACCATGCCTTATTGCTGCTAAGGCCTAATTGCAGGCCTCCTATATCCAATATTTCACAACCTGTTCTTCTAGAGACTGACAGGAATACACAGAAGATGGAGATGTGCAGATGCCAATAAGGCAGGTGACAAGATACATCAGACCACAACTTAGTAGGTCAAAAGTTTCATTCTGATCTCATCCATGAATGGTACTGGTCTTTTTTTTTTTTTTTTTTTTTTAAGATTTTATTTATTTACTCATGAGAGACACAGAGAGAGAGAGAGAGAGAGAGAGAGAGAGAGGCAGAGACACAGGTAGAGGGAGAAAGCAGGTTCCATGCAGGGAGCTGGATGTGGGGCTGGATCCTGGGAGCCCAGAACCACACCCTGGGCTGAAGGCGGCGCTAAACCGTTGGGCCACCCAGGCATTCCGGTACTGGTCTTTTTATCTTATGTGATGATAAGGTATACAAAGAGTTCCACCTAGACGGTCAGGATGATGCGGACTCAGATTCCTGATACTCTCTGTCCTGGTACTCCACCTTAAATGCCAGCCCAATTACAAACTTAGGGTCCTTTGGTCTTAAAGTAGTGCCACATGAATACACTAAACAAGATGTTACAGAAAACTGGCTCGTGCATCACAATTCTAAGTTCTTTTTTCAATATTGGGCTCCCTTTTCCCAGGCTTTCAAACTCTTGAGTTGGAAAAGGCAGTTCTAAATCTTTCCACAGAAATATAACAGGATTTCAGTATCATTACACACACATTGGAAGCCCTTCTATCATCAGTTAATAGTTTAGGCTTTCTGTTATACTCCAAAGTTACCTCTTCCTAGACACACTGACAGCCCCAAAGGAGGAGTTCAGGCAATCACTGGTGAAGAATGCTACTTCTGTGTAAATTGCTTGAAACAAATAGTGTTTAACCTGCACCTTTTGAAAGACCAGATAAACACTCTCCATCAGATAAATGAGGTTCAGCCATTCTGTTGGGCTGACCTATTTCTAGGGATAGGAGGCTGATTTAACAGGATATGAGGAAATGTGCTTCGACTTATTTCCTATGTATTCTTATCCTAACCTATTCTTTCCCTTTGCAGATAGATCCCTTGCCACTTGGCTGCTAACTTCTTTTTTTTTTTTTTCTCCACAGCCACCAATTCAGCTTTCATGTAAAACTTCTAATGAACTTTCAGACAGAGGAAATGAAGGAGTTCAGAGTGTGTCACCCCAAAATACACTGCTTTGGCATATTGATTAAGTTAAAGGAGCCTGAGAAACAGCAGGTGCAAGAGGGCCACTCTGGCCTTCCTCAATTCTTCCCGACAGGAGATAAAACTCCCATGTGAAAGGTGCCTACCCTCTAAGAGGAGGAAGAAAAACATTCTTATCACCAGAGATGGGGAATCAGGCTGAGAAATCTGTACAAACAAACCTTGGGACCCTGATGTTTATCTCCCTGTCATTCTTCACAATTTACCACCCCTGACCCAAACCCCTTTGCCTGGTTTGACTCTCTATCTAAAAGGAGTAAAGCTCTCTGTTCTGGTCGCTTCTTTTATCTTCATTCTCTTGTGAAGGTTCTCATGTGCACATAAAAACCAAAAACTAATAGACCTTGAGTGCTTTTCCCCTGAAGTCTCATCTTATGTCAGTTTAATGCCTAGGCCCTGCTGGAGACCCAAAGAAGGTCGGTAGAGGGGAATTTTTCCTCACTTACAATGGCCATTCTCTTTCTGCTAGCACTCTAATCTCCTAGGGGGTCACATTCCCAAAACCTTGGGGGTTACCCTTAAATTCACTCCCATGGGGTACATGCCGCAGTCTCAGGATTTGCTCTCGGCCTCCTTAGAAGCCCCGGCTCTTACTTACGACGTCCACCTCATTATGACTGTTTCAGGAATGAATAGGTGTGACGTGCCATATACACAATACAGACCCTATCAGAGGGGGCCCTAAACCCTTGGCAATGAGGACCCGAAAGAAATACAGGGACAAGGAAAGGTGACCGTGGGCAGTTCCTGGGTGGGATCCAGCACCTGACGTCCGCGGGACTTGAGGGTGACTTCTTCCAGTGAAACCAGTCTAACCAGCTCTCCCTCGGCGCAGCAGAGCCGAGGGGGCGGCCCCGCGCACGCCGCGGCCGGGAGGAGGCCGAGCCCCGCCGAGCTGCGCGCCGAGCTGCCTGCCGAGCGTCACGGAGACAGCGAAGCGCCGGAAGGCGAGGGGACCAGGCCGTTTCCGGGGAGGGGAGCGCGCATGCGTAGGCGCCGCGCTGTGGCCGTTTGCGGGCAAGGCGAACCCGGAAGTGCGGGACCTGAGGGATTTCCGGCTGCGGCGGGGCGACGACTGGTGGGTGATGGAGGCGGGCGCAGCAGCAGAAGATGGTCGGGACGGCCCCCGGGAGCGACTGCGCTTGGGCGAAGCCGGGAGGCAGCCGCAGAACCACGAAGTGCGGCCTCAATCCGCAGCCGACCGGTTTCCGAAACATTCCTACTGGCTGGATCTGTGGCTCTTCATCCTCCTCGACGTGGTGTTGTTCGTCTTCGTGTATCTTTTACCGTAGTGAGTACTCGGAACGCGGAGTTGAACGGGTAGGGAGCCGACCACCACGGTGTGGGCGTTGGCCAGGTAACTGAATTCCAGGGAGTAGGGTACGCCCAAAATAATGACCCAGCTGGCCAAGTGGCAGAGTCGACTGGGGGTGCTGGGGGTCGGGATGAGACGAAGTAAAGTGTTCTTCCTGGGCACCTCAGGGTCTTCAAAGAGGTGTGGAAGGAATTTGGCTTCATAATTTCTTCTTCTTATGTTTTGGAATGAAACCACCTGGGGTTGGGGGCACCTGGGTAGCTCAGGTCATGATCCCCGGGGCCTGGGATCCGCGTCAGACTCCCTGCGGAGCGCGGAGCCGACTGCTCCCTCTCCCTCTGCCCCTCCCTTCCACTTGTGCTCTCTCATAAAAAAATAAAATCTTACAAAAGAAAAATAAAAGAAAAAGAAACCAGCTGGATTTGAGTTCCTCTAGTACCGCAAAATTAGAGATACTATTTAGCTTTTCTGAGCTTCATTTTTCCCATTTACCACTTGGGACCAGTAGTAACCAGGTCATAGGGGTGTAGTGAGGATTAAATGACATAGTACTTGATCCGAAAGCGATGTGCACGCTTGCCCGGCAGCAGTAAGCGCTCAACGAAAGGTGGTGTTGGCTGTACTGCGCAGCTTGACGTCCCGCAGGCCCGGTAGAGATCTCAGACAGGTCCAGATATGAACGCTTAATAACGTCTTACTAAGACGTTATTTTTCAGGGTCCCCATTTCGGTAAATGTTAACGCACTCTGAAAAGACAGTTTTGGAAAGGGTAAGGGAAGGAAGGATAAAGAAAGGGCAGGGGAGCAGAACAAGAAGAGGGAGACGGGACTGAAATGATGAGGGAAAATTCAGGAGAAGCAGTGAGCTGAAGAGAGAACCTGTGGAAAAGCGGCGCAGCTCATTTGGTTGGACATTAGGGAGCTCGCTTGGACTTCAGGGTTGTTTGCTTAACCGTAAGTTAACTTTTCTCCATCATTATGCTTAAGAATTTGTAATCCTTGATAGGCAATTATATCTTCCTTCCCCACCTCCAAAATTTTGGCAAAGATTTGGGCATAAACTCATTGTATCTAAGGCCCCATTGTTGCTGGTCTCTTGGATAGTGTGACAAGATTAGAAGGCAGAAGGTTGAGTGGGTGAATGGAAGAGATGGGGATTTCTTTAAAATCCTCTGCCCAACCATTAGAGTCTCCACTCTCCTCTGCTTTGCCTTTTTTTGCTAAAGACTGATATCTCAAATATGTTTTCTTTCCTTTTTCTTTTTTTAAATGACACGAGTTTTAAGTTTTGGGTAGAAAATGGAAGCCTTAGGAGGTATACTCCAGGCTTTCTCTCTCTCTCTCTTATCAACATATAAATCATTTAGGAATAGGTAAATGACTGAGACAACCTGGATTTTCAGATATTGGGGTAAAGTATTAAAATGGGAAGGAGACATTGTTGACAAATATTTGGTTTTTACAGAATGGTTTGCCTGATGTCTAGATTAAGAAGTTGGTTCCTGGAGTGGATTCTGAGAATGACTACAAACCTCTTGAACAAAGAAGACAGGATTGTGCAACAGAATCTCAAACTGAGGGACTTTTCTTTCATTTCATTTTACTCTTATTATTCCTTTTGGGGACTATATTAAATGGGTAATGATCTCACCCATTCATAGCTAAATTCTTAAAACTAGACTCTCTGATTCATGTTTAAAAACTTTTCAAAATCTGATGGCTTTACAGGGGCTGAATATTAAAACATTTCTATGTAAAGGTTTAGTGTATTCATTAAGAAATATAGTAATGTCTTGCCTTTAACATTTTAAGGATTAGCCAGATTAGTATAATACAAAAATGTAAAATATTAAAGTGAAATATTTAAAAATAAATTACTCAAAAGGGAAGGATTTTGAGAAAAAGGAGTTAAGAGCTATACAGAAAATATAGGCCCACAATGTCCTAGCCGTAAGTACCAGTTTTTTAGATTAAGTGGGCCTCTGTGATGGCTGCCATATTGTTAATAATCTCAGAGAAAGTATATAAATATAATATCCAACATGGGAAATCTAGTGTGCATGTCCTCTTACCTTTGTTTTCTTTTCAGTTCTTGAACTCCCCTAAAATAAGAATATGTCTGAAACCTATTTATTGTGATTGCATTAAGAATGCTTGTGGCCAAAATGTGTTTTTTTATATAATGGTTATACCTTAAATACTTCAGCAGTCATTTCAACAAATATTTGAGCACTTACTCTGGGCCAGGTACAGTACTGAGCAAAAAAGACAAAAATCCTTGCCTTTATGGAGCTTACATTCTTTCTCTAAATGTTAGTAAGAATTTACATTCTAGGAGTGATCAACTAGTGTTTAATCAGAAAGTTCACACTCCCAAAGCAGCTACTAAAAGCCGTCAGAAGCTATTCCTATTACATAACAGATACTCCTTTAAGTAACAGATGTTAGAAATGGGCTCTTTTTGAAATTGGTGACATTTGATACATGTGAATTGCCTAAATATTTTGAAGATATTCCCCTTACTTAGAAACAGGACATAGATCTGGTAAACTTTATATTCTTTCCCTCTTAGAATGGCATTGACAGTGAAATGTGGAACTGATTTTGGTAGATTTTAATTGCCTGTTGCCCACTACAAGGTAACAGTAATGCCTATGGGGTATTGTTGCATCTGTCTGGAGTGAACCTTTTATGCAAAAATTGAAGCACCCAAAGAAACACAAAACTGAAATTTCATTGAGTATACCAAACAGTGCAAACTTTTTTTGCTGAGTGCTAATAATTTTGTCCAATAAATGTTTATTGCCTTGCTAAATTTGGTCTCATTTGGATTTTGCACTTGTTTAAACTACTTGGTAGGTAGCAGGATTGTGAAAGGATCCGCAGTTCTCATGTAGCTTAATGTTGGTTACACACAAAGATTTATAGTCTGTACTACCTTTCTGAGCCTAAAATCAGCCCACTACCACCATTAAATATTAAATATTCTGAAAATGATCTTAGTGTTATGACATAACTATAAATGATGCCAATATAAGGGTTGAATCTTTTCTACAGCTGATGAATAAGAAATCATACCTATCACTTACCTGTGCCATCTCAAGTAGTGACTGCTTATAGAAACCACACTTGAAGGCTAAATGGGTAAAAGGTCACTGGGTCAAAGGGTGAAGGACACCAAGAAAAGTTGGCAAACTTGCTATGACAAAAATAAAGAATAACAGAAGTGTGATTTTAATCTGATAAATTCTGTTGTAAATTTCAAAAACTTAATTTCATATAAATGAAATGATTTTTTTTAAAGATTTTATTTATTTATTCATGAGAGACACAAAGAGACAAGAGACACAGGCAGAGGGAGAAGCAGGTTCCCTGTGGGGAGCCTGATGTTGGGTCGTGCCCTGAGCCAAAGGCAGATGCTCAACCGCTGAGTCACCCAGGCATCCCGAAATGATTATTTTAATAACCATTTGAAATGAACCGGCTGACTAGTAATTGTGATGAAGTTTTCAGGAGTCTGTTAATCTGAAAGTTTAGAATAGAAACCTCTCCACATATCTATCTAGTCCCTAAATGGCATGGGAATACATTCAGAGACTACAGGATATTTTATTTAAGGTCATTAAGGTTACTTATTGTAGGGCAGCCCGGGTAGCTCAGTTGTTAGTGCCGTCTTTGGGCCAGGTTGTGATCCTGGAGACCTGGAATCAAGTCCCACATCAGGCTCCCTGCATGGACCCTGCTTTTCCCTCTGCCTGTGTCTCTGCCTCTTTGTGTCTCTCATGAATAAATAAATAAAATCCTTTTTTTTTTTTTAAAAAAAGGTTATTTATTGTAAATTATGTTCTAGGATAAGAGTCATCAAATTATGGCCATTGGGCCAAATATAGCCCACTACCTCTTTTGATCAGGCCCATGGGCTAAGGATGATTTTTACATTTCAAAGTAGTTGGAAAAAAGACTATTTGATGCCATGTGATGAAAATTGTATGAAATCCAAATTTCTTTTTTTTTTAAGATTATTTATTTATTTATTTATTTATTCATTCATTCATTCATTCATTCATTCATGAGAGAGAGGGAGGCAGAGACACAGGCAGAGGGAGAAGGAGGCTCCATGCAGGGAGCCCGACATGGGACTCAGTCCCGGGTCTCCAGGATAAGGCCTTGGGCTGAAGGCAGTGCTAAATCGCTGAGCCACCTGGGCTGCCTGAAATCCAAATTTCAACGTCAGTAAAGTTTTATTGGAAAGCAAATATGCCATTCTTTTGCATACCGTTTATGGCTTCATTCATTATAGTGGCAGAATTGAGTAGTTGTTTGTTACAAAGACCCTATGGTCCACCAAGACCAGATTATTTACTATCTGGCTCTTTATAAAAGTTTGCCAACTCCCAAAGGAGCCCTGCTTTGGACCTCATGACAATTACGTACTTAGGAGCCTTTAGTGATAACATTTTATGATTAGTGATACTCCCAAGCACCCTTGAACTTTAAGTCGACTTAATTTCTCATAAAATGCGTAACTGACGGGAGAAGAAGTCACAGTTCATGAATGCACAGAGAAGTCCAACCATGTTAACTTAAAAATTAGTTTATCTTAAAAAAGAAATTCTGAACCAGAAGAAACTGATTTCACAGAAAAATAGAAGTCTTAAGATAAGTATTTTAAACATTACAACAATTATTGGTTGCATTATTTCAGAAGTTACCATAATTTTATAATCAGAAGAAAACAGCTATAAAAATTAGGTATCCTAGGAATAAAAATTTTACCTGTGAATGATTAGTAATTATGCATTCAAATCTATATTTGGAGTGTTGAATCTACAAAAACATTTTCTAGTCTGTTAGTACTATTACATGATTTGGGTGGTTACGACTGGATAGTACTTAAATTAGATCTATTTGATGTTACAACTCACCCATGAGTTGAAAATACAAATCTATTGAGACTGCTGTTAAATATAAGAAATTAGTTTATATGTTTCAAATAATACATTTTTAACTGGACATCTTGACCAAATAGAAATTTTTAAAAAGTTACACAGAAAGTTGTTAAAAATACTTGAACCCATTTTCTAGTATTTTACAATGTTATAAAAGCAGTCATTAAATACACTGATATTTCAAATACAATTTTTAAAACTTTACAGTATTTACAAACCTTCCATACTAAAAGTTATGTTAAAAATGAGCTTTCTTAAAAGATAGTTTAATATAGTTCATATTCAAGTATTTCTAAATTAAGAGAATATAAAGTGATAATTACCTACTGTTACAGTTAGAAAAGGCTAGTAAAAGCTTCTCTAGGTGGAAGACAATAATTGACCAAGATTTCTTAACTGGGTGAGATTAGGTTTTTACAAGCAATTATTTTACTTATTTAAGTAAATTATTTTACTTAGGAATACTAATTTTAAATGATTTACATTTTAGAATATTTTAACAATGTATCAAGTTGGTAAAAATATTAAATTTACTAATTAGTTTATAGAGTATATGTATGTTTATTAATGTAAACAAATTTTTAATTCTGTAATTTTCAATTTTTTTAAGTGCAATACAAAACTTAGCCATATCTAGTTTACCAACTTAATACAAAATAAAATGACAACTAATGAAAAAAGGCAACTAATATAACTTAATTTCATTTATAAGGTCATCATGATAATGGAAATTTCATTAAAAAAAAAAAAAGCCCTCTCCATGAAAGGGTGAAAGGACTTTTTGTTTAGAGTAGAAAAATGGGAAGTATGCTCAAATTAATATATTTCATTAAAATTAAACCCTCTATGTGAAAGAAGAAGTTGAATCTGGAAACATATTTTCAGTCTCAAGAATCTGAGTATCACTAAAATGGGTTGACAATCTATAAAGAGGTAAGATGATAGCAGGGAAAATTTAGGCAGTCACAGTGAGATCCCCTGAAGGCCCTAAGTTAATTCCTAACACTGGTTATTAGCAGCCCAAAGTGAACCGAACCAAAATAAAACTTTTCACATTTCATATAAAATTAGAAAAAATGTAACATAAATATACTAGTGTTAAGAATTTCACTTATTTTTAGCTTACATGTCTGAAGTAAGCTTATCCATACATATGACAGTCAAAGGCCTAATTTATGTTAACCAGGCATTCTGAAGATAAAAGTTCTAGGGGCAAAATTGAGTTTCTTCTATTCTGACCCTAATTTAATTTAAAAACTGCTTTTTCATTAAGGCTTTTGTTTTCTTCCCCAAATGCTATCAATTTCATAGGTTGATAATTCTAAGACACTTAAAGGGATCATATGTAGTAGACTATCACAGAAGTCAAAAACAAATGGGTGAAGCCCTCTTTTGGTTGGTTACCCATTAGAAAGTGCTTCTTCATAAAGCAAATACTGCTTTGACTACACAAACTTGTATTAACTGGTATTTTTCAATTAGCATAGTTTATCAATCTACATACGTGAGTATTGGTTAGTTTAATACTTAGGGGTCTGCTAGCAACACATAAAGGAACAAATTACAGTTTTATTCAACTACAGCAGTGACTTCTTGCATACCCTCTGGATTTTCTATTTTGCAGGCAAACCAAGACTATTCAAAGGGAATTTCTAAAATCTCCAATAAGTTGATCATCACAAAACAATATACATAGAAAGTTAAAGTGATTAAAACTTTAAAAATGCCACAGTTTTAGTTTCATGTATCACCAGGTTGGGTCAGTCAATTCCTATTATATTTTCATGGCCTCTGAAAAGTATCAACTTACCATTTTCATCACTCATCTATTACAATGTATACTAGGTTTATATCTCTGCTCAGAAGGACAGCTTGAACCAAGACTGTTGTGTAACACAGGTGCTATCCTTCTTTCACTCTTAGATAGTACATCATCATTACAAAAGCCACTGCTCTCTGGAACACAGAGCTTGGGTCTCTGGTGGTATTTCAGTCTGTATGTATCTGTCATGCAGCTATCAACTGAGAAGTAGGTAGTTAATGAAATGGTCTCATTTGGACAGGTAGAACTAGAGTCTATTTCTGGTTGGCAAAATGCATCAACAACCGTAGCCAAGTCTGCCTGAAAATCTTCAGTTGAAAAGCTGGACAGGTAGTTTGGTGTGTTGCCAACAGGCTCTTTTACTTGAAATGCTTCCCTAAGTCTTTCATCATTCATATATGTACCCTCTTCTGAACCTGGTTCTGAATCCAGACTTAAACTGTGCTTTGGAAGACTAGAAGAATTAGCTTTAAACATCTCTGTAAGCTTGACATTAGGTGTGGATTCATTTTTCTCTGACTGTGGCACACCGGTTATCGCATATTTCTTTGGTGGCAAAGGAGGCGGTGGATTATGGCTAACAAGTTTTGGCATCTGACAACCATCAGGTCTGCAGGTTGACTGAACTGTATGTTCCCTGGATAGAGAGTTCTCAGAGCAACATTGTTCCATCGTAGTTTGCTGCTGGATGAGGGGAGCAGTTTCTGGCTTTAACCCAACAGGTCTCATGTGTGAAGACCACAATGATGGTGAGACTATTTCATTACTGTTCATTCTTTTTCCAGAAGCAGAATTGTCATTGTGAAAAAGTAAACCTGTTCTCTCAGAATTTTCTGTATTAAGCCACTCAGAAAATTTGTATTCACTTGAGGTTTCAAGTTTCTGTTCACCTGACTGGTGGATATGCTCTCTTGCTGCATTGTCCTTGAGTAACTGTGGACCTGATGAAGGGAATAACTTTCCATTGATTTCACGTATATGTGATCTGTAACATAAAAACAAGAACAAAGCTAAAACACCTTATACAAATAGGCAAAAATGGAGGAAAAACAAACATTTGTCCTGTAGTTTAATTTCTCAATATACACTTATTTTTATAACATAACAGAAGTGGGAAGATATTTGTAACCATTAGCATTCTACACTCTGAATCCAAAATTTATGCCAAAATATACAAATGCCTGAAACACCTGTCATTACCAAAATTAGATTTCCAATAATTAAAGGCATAATTAAAAAATTTCATTTCAACTTACAAACACTGAAATTACATTTATTTGTGATAAAATGTAGCACAGACCTAAAAAAAAAGTTATAAGCAAATACTTAAATACCCTAAAAATACTTCTACCAACATTACAAAGTTTATACCAATAGAGACAACTTTAATTTTGACATATAATGCTATAAAAGGATGGTATATTAAAAAGTTTAATCAAAATTACCTTTATTTAGATAATAATTAACTTTTGAGATGAAGATATCACATTGAAAATAATTTTTTGTCATGAAAATAGTTTTTCTCGCATGAATTACACAGAATTCAATCAGAGTGAAATGATGAAAAGAGAGGCTTTGATAGATAAGTAGATATCCAAATTTCACTCCATGGCTTTGGGCAAATTACTTAATAAAAGCCCCCAATTTTCTCTTATAAAATATCATCTACCTCTTAAGAATGCTATGAGGATTACAACAATCATGTAATCATGTATTGTACCCAGTACTCTGTAGGCCCCCACCCTTAGGCCTATATCCTTTTAGTGGTCCTCAAGAATACAGGCATCATAATATTGTAGACCCATTGTTTTTAGAGTAGGAATATGGACTTATAACCTTTATGACACACAGAGAGTTCCTATAGTAAATGCATTTAATGCAAAAGATTTTAGTATTTCCAAATATCTTTGATTACCTTTTTATCAAAGGATTTTTCATTTGTAGATGTGACTCTGGATGGAACTCATGAGATTTATAGCCTACTTCCAAATTCTTGAGTTCTTTTCTAAAGCCTAAGGCTAGGAGAGAAAAACAAAGTTATTTAAATGATTTTTTATAACTTACTGCACTTAATACTCCTCCATAATTTATGTAAAGTTTCCTATAAATAGGCAATTCTCTTACAACAAAAATTAATTCTTCAAGACTCCGCTCAAAGAATACCTCTTTTCTGAATACTTTATATAAAATGGCTGTTTCTATTATCACCTGAAAATATTAGCTATGCCCAAATAGCACTATTGCTGTTAAACTTTATGGAGCTGTGTGTTTCCCACAGTTTTTGCTAACAAAGGGGCAAGGAAATCCTGCATTTGAAGACACGTGGCAAATTGGGCTGAAGTCTGGATTCACTACTTATGGTCTACTAACTTTAAGCAAACCTCTCAATCCCTTATGTTTCCTCATTTATATGAGATAATGACACCATTTTACCTTCCTCACAGGAATATTACGAACATCAACTGAATTAAAATGTATGGGAGGTTATTATGATTAACATGTAAAATGTTAATACCAGCACTCACTAGCTACCATTTATTGACTGCTGACTCAAGTTGTAAAAGGTTGATAATTACTTCATTTAATCTTTGCAACTGAACACCAATTTTACTTGAAAGACAACACACAAACTCTGCTTACTCAGACTTGTGTTATCTGGCAGAAATTTTCTTGAAAATTAAAGAAGTGTATCTCATTTCAAGGAACACAACTAGCATTATTTATTGCCATTGATAAAATTCAAGCTTTATTTTTTATTTTTTTTAAATTCAAGCTTTAGATGAAAGTAAGAATTTTGGAAAACTTGCATCCACCACCATGAGTTTTTAGCTTCCCAAGAATTATTATAAAGACTTTCTGCAGCCCTGGTGGCTCGGCGGTTTAGCGCCGCCTACAGCCCAGGGCCTGATCCTGGAGACCCGGAATCGAATCCCATGTCAGGCTCCCTGCATGGAGCCTGCTTCTCCCTCTGCCTGTGTCTCTACCTCTCTCTCTCTCCTCTCTGTGTATTCTCATGAATAAACAAATAAAATCTTAAAAAAAAAAAAAAAGACTTTCTGCTAATATTTGTTGCGATGTTTTTTTAAACATCTTTTAAAAAGATTTTTAATTTACTTACTCACGAGAGACAGAGAGAGGCAGACACATAGGCAGAGGGAGAAGCAGGCTCCATGCAGGGAGCCTGATGTGGGACTCGATCCTGGACCCCAGGATCACGACATGAGCTGAAGGCAAGACACTCAACCGCTGAGCCACCCAGGCATCCCTAACAAATTTTTTTTAAATAAATAAATAAATAAATAAATAAATAAATAAATAAATAAAAATAGAAATGTATCAACTATACATCAAATAAAAATAAAATATACATCAAATGTATATTTTACATTTATATCTATATATAAAGAAATGTATCAACATTTGGAAGATTGCATAATTTAGCAAACCAATATTCTCTAAATGAGGATATATGGATGTTACAAAATCATGCATGAGTAAAGTAACTCATTCTTTAAATAAATACTTTAAATTTTCCATTATAAGTCTAAAACAGTGATTATTAACATATATAGCCCATAAAAACAAAAGCTCCTTGAGGTCCTCAGTATTTTTTAATAGTATAAAAGATATCCTGAGGTCAAACCACTGCTCCAGTTGGTTGAAAATAGTCTTTAAAAAGATTCCAGTCCCAAATGTTCTATGAAACAATCCACCCAACCCAAGGAAGTTAGGTGACCCAACTAATGCTATATAACTGGTGACAGCATTTAAACCAATCCACGGCTAACTCCAAACTCTTTCTACCTGCAAGCTCTCTTTTGTATATGCCACTAAAATCCAAGATCATCATACAGAATCTCCTCCTGATGAAACTAGGCCATTTTTTAAAACATCAAATGACCTGATATACTTTATTGTGCTGATACCCACAGACGATATCAAAATATATGGCTTTAGCTTGAATATTCAATTAATTGCCTATACTTCTATACAGTTCTAGTAAGTTTTCAGTATCCTCTCTTATTTTTAATGTTTTTTTATTTTTATTTTTTTATTATTTATTTATGATAGTCACAGAAAGAGAGAGAGAGAGAGAGAGGCAGAGACACAGGCAGAGGGAGAAGCAGGCTCCATGCACCGGGAGCCCGACATGGGATTTGATCCCGGGTCTCCAGGATCGCGCCCTGGGCCAAAGGCAGGCGCTCAACCGCTGCGCCACCCAGGGATCCCCTCTCTTATTTTTAGATGGCATTTTCATCATGTTCATTTACATTTCCTTTCATTCTCATGCTTCTAACTATACTCCAAATCTATGACTTGAAGATCACAAAGAAAACAAAATCAGTTATTAAAGCAGCAACTTTATTTTTTAAACAATAACAAAGAACTTTATCTTACATGACTTTTTATCCCTAAGTCAGTCTTCTGGGTATATTTTTAAAAACTACTCTCACTCAAAATTCAACTAGAATCTATTGTTGACCAAAACATCTAAATATTATCCTGTGGGGAAAGAAAAATCTATATTTGATTATCATCAGCCTCTGCAAGTTAAACCTTGAATTTCCAAGAAAGGTTATATAATATATATATGAGAATTTAATACCCTATATGCAATATTGCTCACACAGTAAATAATACCTTCCAATAAAAAGATAGTAGAATGAAGAGAACTACAAGTTGGCATTCATTTGTTTAAGATTTCATACTCCTACATCCACTAGACTGTAGTAAGCTCTTTATTGTTGTACAGTATGTCCCCCTTTCATTGTTTCCCCTAGCACAATATCTAGCCATAAAAGACATCAATGAAAGTCTGGAGAATGAATAAACAATTCCATGAAAAACACAACTGTTTTCCTTCTTTTAAATCACCCCCACCCTGTCCACAATGTTCTGGACTCTCAAAACCAGGACTAGATAAGTATAAACTGAAACAAATTCTTCCTACCTTTCTCCCTGACCTAACTCAAGACTATCAAGTGCCTCACTTGAGGCTTACAAATTTGTAAGTTGAAGTTACATTATAAAATTTGTAGTTGAAGTTACATTATAATTCTCCACTCACTTTTATTTTATTATTATTTTTAAAGATTTTATTTATTCATGAGAGACAGAGAGAGAGAGGCAGAGACACAGGCAGAAGGAGAAGCAGGCTCCATGCAGGAAGCCGATGTGGGACTCGATCCCAGGACCCCAGGATCACGCCCTGGGCCGATGGCGGTGCTAAACCGCTGAGCCACCCTGGCTGCCCTCACTTTGATTTTAATTTCAGAAATGTTTACTGTACCTATCCATAATTTCAAGTTTATTATTCACAAACACCAGAAAAAATTCTTGATTTTTAAAAAACTCTTTACTGTTATTAATGTATCCATATAACAGACAGCAGGAGGCAGCAGAGATCTAATAAACATGTTTGAAATTTTAATATCACTATGGCAGGCATTCAACCAAGTGGTCTGACTTCAGAATTCCAACTAAGTTAAAAATAGATGTGTTATTTTTTTCTTCTGCTGACATAGACATCCATGTGTCTTTACTGGGAATTCTGGCTCCAGGTTCTTTGCAAATCTAAAACAGTCCGATTTTTACACTTGGCACATAAGACACCTCAACATCAAGGCAAGAAACTTTAAACGAAGCTTTAAAGAAGCTTTAATTAATAATGCTAATTTTGATATTTTATTTAAAAACAGGCCCAGTAGTCAAAATATATAAATATAAATCAAAATATATATTTCATCTGAAAAGATGACCTATGTTTAAAACAGGCTCAGGTAGCAATAAAAACAAACTGCTGGTCTAGACAATGTAATCTTCACTCTTGTTGTATAATGAGATTTCTTTTTTTTTTTTTAAGATTTTATTTATTTATTTATTTATTTTTTATTTTTTTTAGATTTTATTTATTTATTCATCATAGTCACAGAGAGAGAGAGAGAGAGAGAGAGGCAGAGACACAGGCAGAGGGAGAAGCAGCCTCCATGCAGGGAGCCCGACATGGGACTCAGTCCCGGGTCTCCAGGATCGCGCCCTGGGCCAAAGGCAGGCGCCAAACCGCTGCGCCACCCAGGGATCCCATATAATGAGATTTCAAACTATAACAATAATACTACAATTACAAAGCCTAAATATTCAACAGCAATAATCTAATCAATGATCTGATTTACAATAAAAAATTGTTTTTAATAAAATTTGAATACTTTGGAAAAATCACAAAACTTTAAATGTCTTCTTTACCTTCTTTGTTTCATTTTCATTTTCATTCCACCTCCAGAGAGATCTTACTCCCATCAATTACTGTTCTGTTCCATTCTTATTTTAGCACCTTTCTCTTCCCTGTACAACATTAGTTCCTTACCTCTACAACATAACTGCAAAACTAAGCTCTTGGTTTCATCTTTCTTCTCTAGGTACTACTTCTTTGAACAGACTTTTTTTTTTTACTTCTCTTTTATTAGCTTTCTATTCTACTGTAGTTTCTTAAGACTTTTTAAGATTTTATTTGAAAATAATTTCAAAAAGTTCAGAAAAACTGAAAGATTAAAATAAGCACAAAGAATACCTGTATATCCTTTACTCAGATTCACCTATTGTAAATTTTAATCTATAATTAAAATTAAATAATTTTAATTTTATTCCATTTTTTTCTGAACCATTTTAAGTTGCAAACATGGCTCTTCTAAACACTTCAGTCCTACCTTAAGCTTGCTTCTATTATTTTTTTTTTAATGACTGGGAGACCATAGATAATTTTTTTTTTTTAAGATTTTAGTTATTTATCTGACAGAGCATAAGAAGACAAAGCAGCAGGCAGAGGGAGAGGGAGAAACAGAAAGCCCAATGTGGGGCTTGATCTCAGGACTCTGGGATCATGACCTGAGTGTAAGTAGACGCTTAACCCACTGAGCCACCCAGGCGCCCCAACTTCCTTCTATTTCTATTGTTCCTCTAACACTGCTTTTATTCTATCACTAATGACTTAGTAACTAAATCAAACCTGTACTTTTTAATCCTTATTCTGCTCGATCTGTGGCCACCTGTCTTGAAACTCCCCATTTTCCTGGTTTCCCTGTGATAATCTTATCTCCTGTATTTTCTCATACCCTTTAGCTATTCGTCATACTTTCCCAAAACTGCTCCTTCTATCATTAGCCCATCTCTCTTACTTAACAAACCCTAAGGTTTTTCCCTTGTTTATTTTATTTTATTATTTTTTTTCCTTGTTTATTTTTTGCCCTGAAAATTTTCCTGCATGATGCAATCCATGTCTATGGCATTCAATTCCCGTATGTGTCAAATACATCATCTCTCTTGAGTTGTAGCCATATATCCCTAACTGCCTAATAAATCTATTTACCTAGATGATAAAACAAATCTAAGAATAAATTTGGCATCTCCTCTCATCCCCCCAAAGTTGTTTCTTCTTCCTATATTCTTTAATTTGGTAAATGATGTATCTACTTATGTAAGTCCCAAATACAGTTATCCCCAGCTTCCTCCTTTTCCTCCCTTTTGTACATCTGTCATAAAAACTGACTCCGCTGTCTACACATTCTTATAAATACTCCAATCTTCTTTTGTGATATTGGTACTGCCTTCATTTATGCCCTCACCTTTTCTCTCCAGGCTGGTCAAGTAGTTATCTAACTAATTTTTCTCTCATTGCTCCAAATTCATCCTCTACGTTGCCACCAGAGTCTTTCTAAAATGCAAACTGGTATATATTACTCTCCTTGTCCTCTGGTGCCTTTCCACCTACTGTAGGATTTAAAATAGCTTAAATTTTCATCATGATTTGGCTTCTATCCATCCTCTATCATTTCATAATTTCCACATATGCACTCAGCCTTGCATAGACCAAACTACCCATATTCTTCCAATATATGATATTTTCTCCCAACCATGTACTTTTGAATATATAATGTCTTCTGTCTTGAATGTAATTTAAAGCATTTGAAATTCTCCTGATTAGTGACCCATATTAAAAGGAAAGCTATAATAATCTAAATAACACTGTGAAATTTCAACAGCATTCCCAAATAATAGCTTGAAGCTGCAGAACCCAAAATGACATAGGCAGAGAAATCTATTATTCTTGTCAATGAAAAAATACCAATACAATTATTACAATAGCACTACTATAGATTTTTAGTTCTCTGACATCAAATAAGCTTGTTTGGATTGTATTAAAAACTCACTTAAATATCAAATAAAATATGAAAATAAAAAAATTTCTAACGCTCCTTAACTTTCTAATTTCTAAGTCTTTAGCTATTTATACAAAGTGATTCTTCAGGTCAATATTATAAGTGTGCCCCCAGTTTATAAATAAATAGGAGAAAGCCAAGAAAATTATATGAAATCACAAAGAATTAAATTGTGCCTTACTTAAAAATCCATGCATGGCATGGTTTTAGCTTAGGGAAACAATTCCTATACTACTTTAACATGTTCTCAAAGAGCAGAGGAAGGAAATACATAGAGACACCATAAGGCAGAAGCATTAACAAAGATTTTCAAGGCAGGGATCCCTGGGTGGCGCAGCAGTTTGGCGCCTGCCTTTGGCCCAGGGCGCGATCCTGGAGACCCAGGATCGAATCCCACATCGGGCTCCCGGTGCATGCGGAGCCTGCTTCTCCCTCTGCCTGTGTCTCTGCCTCTCTCTCTCTCTCTCTCTGTGTGACTATCATAAATAAATAAAAATTAAAAAAAAAAAAAAGATTTTCAAGGCAAAGACCAGCTTAAAGAACTATGATAGAACGAACTATGGGTGTTATATGTTAGCAAATCGAACTTAAAACAAATGTAAAAAAAAACTATGATAGGCTTTGAAGTTTATTAAATAAGAAATAATTTTAATATAATGCAATTTTTGTAGTTAAGTAAGTGGGTTACATAAAACCACAATAAGAAACCACTTCATACCCATTAGTGATTAGTGATGGCAATGATCACAACAGGACCCCAGAAAATAACGAGTTTTGATGAAAATATGGAAAAGTTGGAACCCTTGTGCATGCTGGTGGGAATGTAAAATAAAACAGTGCAGCAACTGTTGAAAACAGTGTAGTGGTCCCTCAAAATGTTAAACACGCAATTACCACAGAATTTAGCAATTGCGCTTCTGGGCATATACTCAAAGAAATGAAAGCAGGAATTCTCAGATATTTGTACACCACTGTTCATAGGAGCATTACTCACTGTAACCGAAAGATAGGAGCAAAGCAAATGTCCATCAGTAGATGAATGGATAAACAAAATGTGTTATATCATACAACATACATTATTCAGCATTATAAAGGAATGAAATTCTGACACATGCCACAAACTGGACAATTTTGAAGACATTATGTTAAATGAAGTAAGCCAGTCACAAAAAAACAAGTATTGTATGATTCCACTTATCTGAGGTACCCAGAGTAGTCAAAGGCATAGAGACAGAAAGTAGAATGCTGGTTGCTGGAAGCTGGGAGGGAGGGGGAAATGAAGAGCTGTTTAATGGGAACAGAATTTCAGTCTCAGAAGTTGAAAAGAGTTCTGGAAATGGTAGTGATGGTTGTACAACAACCAGTTCTTAATACCAGTAAATGTTCTTAATACCGCTGAACTGTCGCTTAAAAATGGTTAGAGTCGCAAATTTTGTTATGTGTATTTTACCTCAATAAAAGAATTTTTTTTCACGATAAAAAAATATTTCTAAGTAGATTACATACATACTCTTTTGTATTAAATGGGAAAGCCACTTGCAAAGCTCTTATAGCAATGCATTCTATCAAAAACTCTATGACGTGTTTTTTTTTTTTACCATCAGGAAACAAGCATCGTGTTTTAAAAAGTAATGAACTTGTGGTTATTGTTCAATCTCACCAACTTCTGCTGCTGATTTCTGGCCAGCCCTTTACTGTTTCCTGTAATACTTGGTTACCAGACTTTTATCAGATTTTTAAAAGAGGCGAGACATTTTATATAGGAAAGGAAGGTTATTTCCTTAATATAAGTGTTTCCTTCTGATATTATACCACTTGATAAAAACAAAATAATTTAACACTTAATCATATTCAATGCCTATAACCTTAAAATAATCTCCACAAAAGCCTTAAGAATGATAAAAATTAAAAGCAAACTTTAAAATTTGTTTTCATGGCTACTTTTTATTGTGAAAAATTATATCTCTTTTGATCCTCTGAATTCTAACATTTGAAAATAGTGTTTTTAATTGCGACCTCAATAACCTCCTTGCTCATACTTTTCCTCGATCCTTCTCCCCTAAATCCTTCAGGTATATCCTCTTAGTAGCAACCCTAAATTCTATATACAGTCAAACATCTAATTTTGTTTCTTTTTTTTTTTTTTTTCAAACTGAACTTTTCTAACAGGCTGCTTATTCATTTTTCTATCCTGTCCCTGACTCCTGTGGCAGACATTAGGACTGTCCACAGACATTTCAGTTCACCTTCCAGGCATGGGTAAAGACTGCACTTTTCCACTCTCTTTGAAATTACATTTGGCTATTAAGATTGAGATTTGGCCAATGAGATGTGAGTGGAAGCAGATGTATCACTTCTGGTTGAAGTTATTAAGTGATTGTTATGTCCTCCTTCAATCTCATCTCCCCACAATACTGTAAGGATCAAAGAAGCATCCATGGAGATGGAGTCTCACTAGCCTGAGTGACTTCTAGGAAGAGACTCCATGCTGATCTCCACTGGTCATGTACCATGAGCAAAACACAAATGTGTTGACACACTGAAATTCTGAAGTTGTTACCATTGCGTAGCCTAGAACCTAGGCTCTCCTAACTGACACACACCCCTCGTTGTCCGTTCCCTGAAGGAGCTATTCCCAACCTTTCAAAGCCTTTAAGCATGAACCCTCCCAACTTCCATCCTCATTACTCATAATCTTATCAGTAATAGGACTGTTCCTAGCTTCTTAACTCTTATTACCACAATTTATTCTTTACAGCTACTATAATCTATAATATAGAATATATTTAAAATAGAATTTTACCTTCTAAGTAGTTTTTGCTCTGTTGGGAGGAACAGTTGACATACTCTACATTTATGTTGCTTGTCCTAACATGGTCACTAGAAAACAGAAGAAAACACACACCAAATACATTAGCTATCGTAATTACTATTGTAGTTAGAATCTAAGAAAAAGAAAGGAAATAACATTTGTTTTTTTTGTTTTTTTTTTTGTTTTTTTTTTTTTTGGAAATAACATTTGTTAAACAATTATATGCCATGTATTTTTCTAGGGATTACTGTGTATTATTTAATTTGCATCTCCATAACAACACTTAAAATGTTATTAACCTCATTTTATAATAGGATATTAAGGTTGTCAAAGTCAAATCAATTTGCCAATACTTAAAATCAAAGTCTACCTTGTTACAAAGTCCTGACCTTCCTACTACTACCCTAAGCTACCCCTTCCCAAGAAGTGTTATGAAATTACCCTGTCAAATAAAAAAGTTTTGGGAAGACTTTATTGATTGCAATGATTATTTTAATAAAATACAAGCAGCTGATTTTTGCAAATCTGGTTTTTTAATAATAAATGTGATAAAACACCAGCTAATAACAAATTAAGATGTTTCATTTAGTTGGATTAAAAGCCAATTAAGCTGTGGACAAAAGGTTTCACAGAAAAGGGCAAATATACTGCTAACTGTAACATACAAATATATTCAGAATTATTATTTTTTAAGGATTTTATTTATTCACGAGACACACACACACACACACACACACACACACACACACACACAGATTGGAGCAGAGACACAGGTAGAGGGAGAAGCAGACTCCATGCAGGGAGCCTGATGTGGGACTCGATCCTGGGTCTCCAGGATCACACCCTGGGCCGAAGGTGGCGCTAAACCGCTGAGCCACCCAGGCTGCCCCAAATATATTCAGAATTAAAAATTAATCGAACACAAACTTCAGTTATTTGGCTGCATTCTTTTATATTTGCTAAAGGAAAAATCTCTCTTCCATGCTGGCTTTGAAAGCAGACAATCTCCCCATCTCTGAGTTTACAGATATTAGAGATAGGATAATGAACATTAAATAGACTGAAAAATTAAATAATTCGCTTAATGACTAAGACACAACCAATTTAAATCTATGCTTTAAAACCTCTAGTATGTATTAATAGTTATCAGTGTCAACAATGACAATGTATTTCTGCACTCCTAAAAATATTTCTGGAATCAGGAAATAACTATTTAAAATAGAAATCTGCAATATCAAATAACCTACAATATCCCAGGTCTCTTCCCTCTGAAGTCAAAACCTGAAATATCAAATAACCTGCAATATCCCAGGTCTCTTCCCTCTGAAGTCAAGCTCTTTCCATGACCCTTAGTTGACCCCAGATTTTGAAAATTACTTCACATAACAGTAGAAAATTATGGGGGGAAATCATTCAATTTGTGTATTACCTGCAGGATACTGTTTCTTTAACACCACTGATATCCATTCCTGTACCATTTCCATCGACAACAGGTGAATCCAAATTAGCAGATCCATTGCTGACATGATCACTACTTTCATATCCAGACTCAGTCCTTTGCATCTGCCAATTGTCACCATGAACTGTAGTCTCTTTGAGGCCTTTATTTTTCTCTGCTCCTTTTCCATTAGATTCAAGGGAACTCCTGCTTCCTATTTCCTGCTTCATTTCATCTTCATAGATAGTCATTAAACATTTTTGCTTTGGGTTCTCTTTTGACCAATTGTTAAAACTCTGATCTTTGCTACATTTAGCTTTGTTACTGATATTTGATTTATGTCTTGGACTATGCTGCCTTTTTTCACTTTCACTAAAAATACTATCAACATTTAGTGTTTCTCTCATAGGTTTCCAACCTCGGGTCCGGCTTTTACTGCTGCCACTATAGGTGCTTCCTTTATCCCTAGAATCTTGGCTGCTATCTGTATCATATCCAGTGCCACTGTCACTCTTAACTTTGCCAGTTACTTTCTCTCCTGGGGCAAGAATTTGGGATTTACTTGAACTCAGTACTTGTGCAGAAGCTCGGCTCTGATGGGCAACTCGGTCATGTTTACATGGTCCTTTTCCTTGACTATGATATAGATTTGGATTTCCATATTGTCTAAAGCCATTTGGGGCAGGAGGTGATCCAGACTTGAAATGCAGAAGGTCTTCATCAACCAAATCTTTAAATAATTAAAGATACAAATGAATATTCTTCAGAGACATTTTTTAGTTACAAGCCAAGTACTTTGAGAAATGTTAAGCAGTAATATGTAAATAATAATTATAAGATTTATATTATATCACACAGTAATATGACATTGAAAGGTGTTTTTTTCATTCTCTATGCTTAATGAGAGGCATTTATAAGTGGTTCTGTAATAATTTTGAAAAGTGACCTCTAACGTAGATCATAATTAAAGGCTTTTTAAAAGCCAATATTCTATCTCACTCAAATTAGTGAAAATTAAATCATCATAATAAAAGTACTTTTCAAAAAAAATAATAAAAGTATTTTTCATCATTTATACTAGTAAAGATTTAAAATTTGTTAAACCAAATGATGGTAAGAGTATAAAAAAAACATTTAATCACTATTACTGGGAGTGCAGACTGGTTCAGTCTTTTAGGAGAGCAACAGAGCCACATCCATCAAAATTAAGAATAAACAGGGATCCCTGGGTGGCGCAGCGGTTTGGCGCCTGCCTTTGGCCCAGGGCGCGATCCTGGAGACCCGGGATCGAATCCCACGTGGGGCTCCCGATGCATGGAGCCTGCTTCTCCCTCTGCCTGTGTCTCTGCCTCTCACTCTCTCTCTCTGTGTGACTATCATAAAAAAAAAAAAAAAAAAAAGAATAAACACACCTTACCCCAGTAATTCTCCTGAAAGAATTTTATGCTGTAGCTATAAACAAAAAAGTACACAAAGGTATAAAATGATACATACCACTGCAGCAAAAATCTTTTTTTTTTTTTTTTGCAGCAAAAATCTTAAATCAAGTTTTAAAGTCTAAAAAGTATCATTTAAATTATGGTATGGCTGTAAAGAGAAAACCATAAAGACTAAGACATGCTCATAATGAACCACACACTATTAACAGTGAAAAAAAAAAAAAAAAAAAAAAAAACAAAAAAAAAAACAGTGAAATAGAGGGAAGGTGAGGGGCTGTAAGAAAAAAAGCTTTTCTCCCTTAATTTTATAACCTTCCTCTTATTTGAATGTACCATATGGGTGACCTGAATTTATCATTAAAAGGAAAGTTAAAACGTCAAAACAAGCACAAGTATTCCGGGCTAGAATTAAATAAGAATTGGAAAAATTTTATATTTATAGATTTAATAGGTGTATTAAAGAAATCCTATTAAGATATATAACATGTCAACAAATATATATAATATAAGGAAATTATATTAAATTGTATTAAAGTTATAAAATTTATTTTAAAAATAAGATTTTAGCAATTCCTTTTCAAATGAACACTTTAAATTCTTAACCTACCTCTATGTCGGCCCAAATCTTTTCTTTGTCCCCTCTCCAAATCTTTCCTTTGTGATGAAAGGAAGTTCCTCTGTTCAATGGCTTTTAAAGCACATTCTCTGGAAATGTCTTTTATTTTTTCCCTTTGATCACTGTGAGTTAACTTAACTGTAAAAGAAATCATTCTTAAATAATATAAATCATTTTTTAAACTGCTCAACAAAAGTACAAACTGAACTATATAAAATTCTTAAGATGTTATATATTAAAAACAAAATATAAAGTATAGAATGAACTCATTTTTATGTTTAACCAAAAAACTCAATGTGATTTATCCTGACACTGTAGATGCATGTTGACTTTTAAAACTTCTTGTATAGCTCCTAAAGCTAGAGTAAAAGGAAAAAGAAGAGATCTTGTATTGAAATAATAAAAGTAAAGGTAACTGAGTGGTCGCTATGTATCAGACATTATTAAAGTCTTAACTCATTTACTTCTTTGAGGTGGTACAATTACTGTCTCCATTGTGGATCAGGAAATAAGGCACGGAGAAGTTAAAAACTTGCCCAAGTTCACATAGCTTGTAAATGTGAACCAGGATTATGAACCCAAGTTGCCTGGTTCTGATGTTGTGTTTGTAATCACATACATAGTTTCTGAGCTTAAAAGTAGTCCTCTTTTGACAAATAGCTTAATCTAAGAGTATTAACGATATTGACGGTAACAGTAATACTCCATTAAGAACTTTTTTTTAAATTTTTTTTCCATTAAGAACTTTTAAAAGCATTTACTATAATTCTTTGTTGACAACAATTGTTAATTCTAGATCCTACCCACCTTGATTAAATGGGTCACTTTTATGGTTAGACATTATTTCATTAATGGATTTTAAAGGTGCTCATAAAATCAAAGTTCAATGTATTTCTAAACCATAACTATACACATCATGCTGCAATGTCTCATTTTGGACCCAAGTCACAGAACTTGGTTTGTGAAAATCAAAGTTGTGGGATGATGATAACGAGGGAGACTTGAATAAAAATGAGGTTAAGTATCAAGTATGATTATAATAACTTTGAACTACTGTTGCATTCACTAATGGCAAATTTAAATTTAGCTCGTATGCTTGTGTTTTTCCTCTACAAGTTAATAATTAACTCCTAGAAGGAAAGGCCACATTATGACTTTCTTTGGTAACTGTCCAGATTGCCTCCAGGATGCTGTAGCTCTGAGTGTATGGAGAAACCCAAACAGTAGTCAAGTTCTGGCTGTTCGGATCAAACTACAAGTCTGAGAGAAATGCATAAGTTAAAAGACAAAATCTTGTTATCTAGCTGTTATTTTTTCTTCATGGTCAAGGTGAAGCACTCTTTTTTTATATGGTACTTAGCAGAAATTACAGATGCAGTAAAAAAAGGAAGGGGGAAGTGTAATTACTCAGGGACAATGTAAAAATGATGATTTAAATACATACCTGGTCCTCCACCACCACTTGTTTGAATATGGCTCCGACTAAATGCTGAAATATTATCTGTTTGAAATTTCTGATTTTCTCTCTGTTTCGCCTGATCACAAAATCCATTTTCTTTTGAATGATCTGACTTATAAATTGAGGGCTTTTCACATCCTTAAAGGACAAACAAAAATGTATTATTCCTATCCTCCTCCCCACCAGAAGAAAAGAAGTTTGAATATTTTTTTTTTGGCAATTTCTACACCCAATGTGGGGCTCCAGCGCACAACCCTGAGATGGAGGGTTGCATGTCCGACTGAGTGAGTTGGCCAAGTGCCCCTGAATCATTTTTAATACTGGGGATAATTAGTTATTAACTCAAAGGATTGACATTTTTAAAGGATTTCTACATGCTTTGTAATGCATCCAAAAATGGCCTAGCTCCTTTAGACTTTTTTCAGCATTATAACTCACTTTAATTCCCAATATTTACTACTAGAAAGTTTGCAGTCAAGTATCCCCTTCTGTGCTTGTGTGATCACAGAAGTGGGTAGCTCCTGAGTGTGCTTTAGAGGCCACTGGTAAGGAAAGGCTTCCTTATAAAGATTAACTCAAAGTAAAAGAATTTTCCTGAACTCTGCTTCACTGAAACTGAATTTTAAAATTATCCTCAAAATTCATTTTATCTTCAGTATATTAATACTTAGTATGACTATGATACTAAAAGAACACTAAAAAGAACTTTTAAAAATTACCCATGTTTTCTGCAACGGATTTATAATGTGACCAGTTGATGACCTGCCTAAGCGCATCTTCAGTAGAAACTGCTGTGCCATCTGGGTTTGCGTAAAACAAAAGCAGTGGCTGGAAATGGCATCGGATACATTTGGAGACCACATCCTTCCATCTAGTTCCAACCTTTAAAAAAAAGCCACGATGAATAAGAACAAAACAAAATACTGTAATCAATGTGCTACACATTTGAATAGCAGAGACTAAATTACTTTGTATACTAAAAATTTTTTTAAGAATTCAGGTAACAGCACTTCAGCTGTTCATATTATATGATTACTTTTATTTTAAACTAGTCTAATAAACATCTTTTAAACAGTCATTATAAAACTGATGGGCAAAATTATACACTTACTATATCAACATTTAGACTATCAAATTTTAAAAAGCTTTTCTACATACATGATAGATTGACTTTTGACAAAGATTTAAAGGCAATTTAATGGAGAAATTTAAGAGTCTACTAAGCAATGGTTCTAAAACAACTGGATGGCCATTTTAACCTTGGAGAAGGTAAAGATTTCTTAGGACATCAAACAGTGGCTCAGTTGGTTAGGCATCTGACTCTTGATTTCAGCTTACATCATAATCTCAGAGTCATGGAGTTCAGCCCTGAGTAGGGCTCTGCACTGAGTGTGGAGCCTGCTTGAAATTCTCTCTTCCTTTCCCTCTGTCCCTCCTCAACCTTTGCACATGCACATATGCTCTCTCAAAAAAATAAAATTTAAAAAAAGGCAGGATATGAAACAAACCACGTAAGAAAAAAGTCTTAAAATGGGCTTCATATCAAAATAAATTAGTAACTTCTGCTTATCTTTAAAGGTTACCATTGGGCAGCCCGGGTGGCTCAGCGGTCTAGAGCCACCTTCAGTCCAGGGTGTGATCCTGGAGACCCAGAATCAAGTCCCACGTCAGGCTCCCCGCATGGAGCCTGCTTCTCCCTCTGCCTGTGTCTCTGCCTCTCTCTCTCTGTGTCTCTCATGAATAAATAAATAAAATCTTAAAAAAAAAATAATAAAGGTTATCATTAAGAAAATGAAAAAAAAAAAGCCACACACATCTAATAAAGGATTTGTGTGCAAAATAAAGAACTCCTACAATTCATTAATATGAGGATCCAACTTAAAATGGACAAAATATCTGAAGTCACTTCACCAAAAAAAATATATATATATAACAATGGCCAATTAGCACACACAGAGGTACTCAAAACATTATTAATCATAAGGGAAATGCAAATTAAAACATCATTGAGATAACATTGTACATTCATTAAAAGGGCTAAAATTAAAGACTAAAAACATAAAATACTGCTGAGAATACAGAGCAACTAGAACTCTCATAAACTGTTAATAGGGATGTGAATTGGCATAATCACTTTGAAGATCAATCTCCCAGTTCTTTATAAAGTTTAACATATACTTATCATACAACCCAGAAGTTCCACTTCTGAGTATTTAATATATATATATATATTTTTTTTTTAATTGAGAGAGAAAAGGGGGGGGGGGGGAATGGCAGAGGGAGAAAGAGAGAAGAGAGCAGGTTCCACATCCTGCTCAGAACCCAACGTGGGACTCCATCTCATGGCCCTGAGATTATGACCTGAGCCAAAATCAAGAATCTGATACTTAACTGACTGAGCCACCCAGGCATCTCCACTTCTGAGTACTAGCTAAGAACAATGGGGAAAAAATTATGTTCACACAAAGTAGTCATACTTCAAAGGTAAACGGATAAATTGTTACACAGCCATGTAATAGAACACAACAATTAAGCACTGACATAACATGAATGAAAAAAATTTTTTTTCTGAACATGAATGAATCTTAAAAGGTATTATGCTTGGTAGAGGAAGCCAAATACAAGGAATAGAGACTGTGAGACACTATTCTTACAAAACGGTAGAATGAGAAAGACTAATCTACAGTGAGATCAGTGATCTCCTAGGGCCCAAGATAGGGTGGGGGTTTGGCAGAGAAGGGATCTTTAAAAGTCCTTGAGCTTTTTCAAACCACACATATTTAGCTGTTTACCCTTCTTATCTTGGATTCTGAGATACTTGAGGAACTAAAGTAATTCAAAAACAAAACAAATGTAAAACTCATAGTGACTATACACCCAGTTCTTCCTTCAAATTTTGACCATTTAAACTATGTGGATAGTAAGGAGTGCCAAAATGTTGCTACATACTAACTCAAGATGGAACTTGTTAATAAACTGCTCTATCAAAGTACTAAATAACTTGAGCAAATTGTTTATTTTAGAATATAAATATCCTTTTCTCTGGCTTTGAATATAATTTACATGAAATACAACTACCCAGTTACAGTATACCAATGAATTTTGACAAATATATACATGTAATCATGTATCTCCTTTAATAAACTTTCTTTGTACCCCCTTTGCAGTGACTGGCAACCGATGATTTAAATTTGTCACTTTGTTTTTTCTGTTTCATGAATTTTACAGAAGCAGAATCAGTTGTTGTTGTTGTTTTTTAAGATTTTATTTATTTATTCATGAGAGACACAGAGTGGCAGAGACATAGGCAGAGGAAGAAGCAGGCTCCATGCAGGGAGCTTGATATGGGACTCGATCCTGAGACTCCAGGATCATGCTCTGGGCCAAAGGCAGGCACCAAACTCCTGAGCCACCCAGCCACCCCCAGAATCAGTTTTTATGTCTCACTTCTTTCATTTAACATACTGTTTTTCAGATTTTTCCACATTGTTACATGTATCAATAGTTCATTACTTTTTTTTAAAGATTTTATTTATATATTCGTGATAGACACAAAGAGAGAGAGAGAGAGAGAGAGAGAGAGAGAATAAGAGGTAGAGACACAGGCAGAGGGAGAAGCAGGCTCCATGCAGGGAGCCTGACATGGGACTTGATCCTGGGTCTCCAGGATCACGCCCTGGGCTGAAGGCGGCGCTAAGCCACTAAGCCACCGGGGCTGCCCTCTACATGTGGTTGAGTCTGTTTCTTGGTTTGCCTTTTTCCTTTTGCTTGTTTCTTAAATTCCACATGTGAGTGAAATCATGTGGTATTTGTCTTTCTCTGACTTATTTCATTTAGCGTAATACTCTCTAGCTCCATCCACGTCACTGCAAATGGCAAGATTTCATTTTTTATGGCTGGGTAATATTCGTGTGTGTGTATGTGTGTGTATGTGTGTGTATACACCACTTTTTCTTTATCCATTCATCAGTTGATGGACATTTGGGCTGTTTCCATAATTTTGCTATTGTAGACAATGCTGATACAAACACTGTGGTGCATATAACCTTTTGAATTAGTATTTTTTGGAATCCTTTGGGTAAATACCTCATAGTGCAATTGCTGGATCATTGGGTGGTTCTATTTTTAACTTTTTGAGGAACCTTCACACTGCTTTCCAAAGTGGCTGCACCAGTTTGCATTTCCACCAACTGTGCAAACCATTCTCTGCATCCTAACATCTGCTGTTTCCTGTGTTATTGATTTTAGCCATTCTAACAGGTGTGGGTGATATCTCATTGTAATTTTGATTTGTATTTCCCTGATGTTCAGTGATGTTGAGTAACTATTCATGTGTCTACTGACCATCTGTATGTCTTCTTTGGAGAAATGTCTGCTCATGTTTTTGGCCCATTTTTTAATGAATAATACAAATTCATTTTTTGGGGTGGTAAATTCTGTAAGTTCTTTATATATTTTGGATACTAACCCATTATCAGATATGTCATCTCCAAATATTTTCTCCCATCCTGTAAGCTGCCTTTTAGTTTTGTTGACTGCTTCCTTTGCTGTGCAGAAGTTTTTTATTTTGATGAAGCCCTAATAGTTTATTTTTGTTTTTGTTTCCCTTGCCTCAGGAGCCATGTAGAAGGAAGTTGCTATGGCTGTCAAACAGGTTACTGCCTGTGTTTTCCTCTAGGATTTTTATATTTTCAAGTCTCATATTTAGGTCTTTAATCCATTTTGAATTTATTTTTGTAGATCGTGTAAGAAAGTGGTCCAGTTTTCCCAATACCATTTTTTTTTTTTAAAGATTTTATTTATTCATGAGAGACAGAGAGAGAGAGAAAGAGGTAGAGAGACAGGCAGAGGGAGAAGCAGGCTCCATGCAGGGAGCCCGACATGGGACTCGATCCTGAGTCTCCAGGATCATGCCCTGGGCTAAAGGCGGCGCTAAACTGCTGAGCCACACGGGCTGCCTCCCAACACCATTTAAGTGACTGTCTTTTTCTCACTGCATATTCTTTCCTACTCTGTTGAAGATTAACTGACCATATAGTTGTGAGTTCCAAGTTTTCTATCTTGTTGCATTGATCTATGTCTATTTTTATGCCATTATCATATTGTTTTGATCACTACCGCTTTGTGATATAACTTAAAGTCCAGAATTGTGATGTATCCAGCTTTGCTTTGCTTTTTCAAAGTTGCTTTGGCTATTTGGGGTCTTTTGTGGTTTCACACAAATTTTAGAATTATTTGTTCTAGCTCTGGAAAAATGCTGTTAGTATTTTTTTAGGGATTATTATTAAATATGAAAATTGCTTTAGCCAGTATGAACATTGTAACAATATTTGTTCTTCCAATCCATGAGCATGGAATGTTTTTCCATTTCTGTCATCTTCGATTTCTTTCATCAGTGTTTTATAGTTTTCAGAGTACAGGTCTTTCACATCTTTGCTTAGGTTTATTCCTAGGTATCTCATGGTTTTGGATGCAATTGTACATAGGACTAATTCCTTGATTTTTCTTTCTGCTTATTTGGTAATTTTTTACTGAATACGATCTTGAAAGGACATATTGAAATTTAAATTTTGGGGTGACTTTTATTGTGTTCCTTTAAAAAGTACTGGACTTCATTCCACCATTTGTTAAGTTATGTGGGATCATCTTGGTCCTTTGAAGGCTTCATTTTAAGCTTTTTATGTCAGGTCCAGAGCAGTATTCAGTCTAGGTATAACTTAGCCCCACTATTAAGATGATACTTTTCTGAGGATTCTATTTGTTAGCTGTATGCATTACAGTGTCTTTCCACTTTTGCTGGTGAGGATGCAAACTATTCCTAGCCCTGTGTGAATTTGAAAATTGTTTGACCTCTTTTCCAGTAATTCTTTCCCCCACCCTGTACAGGTCTGCCCCACATATATCAGATCACTCTTCAGCCAAAGATTCACCACTCTATCAGTCTCCAGAAATTTCCCCCTGTGCAATCTTTCTGGTAAGCTGTCCAGTGATTTTAGCTATCTTGGCCTCCTTCCTGAATTCCGAGTTTGGTTTCCTCAACTCACTAAGACTTCTAGGGTTTATCTGAATCCTGCCCCCCTGCATTGTACAAACTACCTGTAGGGAGTAAGCAGTAGGCTCATCTTATTTGTTTCCTTTTTTCTGTTCAACTGCCTGCAATCTATCTAATGTCTAAAATTGTTTCATCTATTTGGTTTTCTAATTTTTGTAATATTCATCCTTCACAGAAAGAATTAGAAATCCACTAAATACTGAATATTTGACCTTCTACTTACTTAGTAATTCATAATGCTGATAAATGGCCCTTTTATATTAAAATGAAAGCAAATGGAATTGTACATCATTTGCTTATAACAATGAAATAACCTGTACGTTTAAATCCATTTACTGCTTAATGATAGGATTCTCAAAGCCAATAAGCCTAGGAATAGTCTTGACAAGATCAACAGTTTTTAAATGTACAAAATCTGAATCTCCTATAGAACTTTTTTTTAAAAATCGGGTATTGGCCTCTACACCACTGAATTGAGAATTTAAGAGTCCAGGCAGGTCTAAGTTTTTTCAAAAGTTTCAAAGGTAATTCTGATACAAACTCCTTATTATAAACCATTACTCATGAGTTTTCTAAATATTATAATTTTTTTTTTTAATATTATAATTTTTAAAAAAGATTTTATTTATTTGACGGTAAGAGAAAGAACACATAAGGAAGAGGGAGAAACAGACTCACTGCTGAGCAGGGAGCCCAACTCAGGCCTCAGTCCCAGGACCCTGGGATGATGACCTTAGTCGAAGGCAGACACTTAACTGAGCCACCCGGGGACCCTAAAATATTATAATGCTTGAATAAATTATTTACCAAAAGGTATAATAGGTATATCTAATTCTAAATACCACAAAGGTTGAAAAGGCAGTCATAATTTAAAAAACAAGCAGATTTTCATCACTAATTATACAAAACAATTGTGAATCATTCACAAAGAAATACAAAGAGCGACTATGTATCAGACACAAAATGTTTCAGACATACAGATCATCGATAGTTACATATTTGCATTCTAAGATTTATTAGTCACCTTTTTATTATTCTGGAAATGGACTGGTTTAAAAGTTGGCTTTAAAATAAACCAGATTTGGGATCCCTGGGTGGCGCAGCGGTTGAGCGCCTGCCTTTGGCCCAGGGCGCGATCCTGGAGACCCAGGATCGAATCCCACATCGGGCTCCCGGTGCATGGAGCCTGCTTCTCCCTCTGCCTGTGTCTCTGCGCCTCTCTCTCTCTCTGTGACTATCATAAATAAATAAAAAATAAAAATAAAATAAAATAAAAAAATAAAATAAAATAAACCAGATTTCAAAAATCAATAAAAGGAAGTATGAACTTAACAATGCTATTATCATTAAGGTCATTTATTATTTTATATAATAAAATATGATCATTATTTCACATATTATGTAATATACATTTTATATATTATTATTTAATTTACTCCTAAAAAGTAAAAGTCAGAATAATTATCCCAGTTAGTGGGATCCCTGGGTGGCTCAGCGATTTAGCGCCTGCCTTTGGCCCAGGGCATGATCCTGGAGTCCCAGGATCAAGTCCCACATCAGGCTCCCTGCATGGAGCTTGCTTCTCACTCTGCCTGTATCTCTGCTTCTCTCTCTCTGTGTGTGTCTCTCATGAATAAATAAATAAAATCTTTAAAACAAAACAAAACAAAACAAAAATTATCCCAGTTAGTCAAAGTGTCACTTACCTCTTTCACATTTGCATCATCAAAAAATACCCATTTGGAACTCTTGGTATGAAAGGCAAAGGCACAATAATGTCGGCTGGTGTAGCAGATCATACCAACTAGGTGAAGTTCACTATTTTTGGCATTTTCATCAGTAACTCTATAAAAAAGCTGTTTAAAAAAATAACAATGTACATTGAATTCTGTATTTTTTTAAAATAAGGAACAGTAACTTGATGAGTCACACATTTGACTACCTACGAAAAATATTTCTCATGACAAGCTTCCCTAATCCAATATTATATTGGATTTAATATTATATTAGTAATATACATACATAAACTGGAAATGTGGGATAAATTAAACAGTTCCTAACAAATTTTGATTAAATCACATATTTGAACATACATTAAACATATTATCTTAAAGTTTAATTGTAATATAAAGCAATTCAAAATATATTGATGTTAATAAGCATATTAAGAAATTGGTGCTATAGATGGTTTTTGAATCTTAAATCTTTCTAGGTTAATAGTCATACGTGTCATTACCATACACACACACACAAATCACTTGTCATTCTAGAATGATAATTAGAACATGAGATAGTTTATAATTGAAAGCCATTACTAGTCTATGCAAGAAATACATTGCAGTTAGCCTGTTTTGATGAACTTTATCAGCATTACATACCAATGTTATTTCCTTTAGGAAGAAAATTTAGTTCTGAAAAACAGTGTATTATAATATATGAGTATGTTTTAAAAGAATTTAAAAACAAAAAAGAAGAGAATGAAAACAGTTGAGATACCCCAGGAAGATAAAGATGTGTTGCCAGATTCCGAACAACATCTTCTGTCAAGTCAGAATGCTCAGAATCCCATACTAAACCAATTGTAACAATCTCTGGGCAATTCATTAAAACACGGCGAATTTTTATTTTTTGGCCACAGTTACTCTAAAGAAAAACACAAAGGGCAAATTTTGAAATTATTGAAACAGATATATCACAGGTAATAATACCTTGCACAGTTCATATTAAACAGTAACGATATTTACATGTATCAGAAAATTATTCAGCCTATTAAAATTGACTTTTATCAAATCATTTGTCTAATTATTGATTAAACAGGAAGTTTATTTTAAATCAAAGTACTTTTCTTTGGCATTTTTAAAATCTGTTAATACAAGAATTCAATCTAAAAATATGAGAAATAAAACACTGAAGTCATTAATATTACATTAGAAAAGAATGGTACCACTTGTAATGTTTAAATGAAGAAAAGAAACTTTCTCTTTAATCAAATAGATTTCAGAACCTAAAAAAATTAATCAGGGGCACTTGGGTGACTCAGTCAGTTAAAGTGCCTGACTTTAGATTTTGGCTCAAGTCATGATCTCAGGGTCATGAGATGGAGCCTCACCTATGGCCTCACATTCAGCAGGGAGCCTGCTTGAGATTTTCTCTCTTGGTCTCCCTCTGCCCCTCTCCCAACCCCTGCTTGCATGCTCTCTCAAAAAAAATTAATCAGCAAACACCAACTTAACTCCTTCACAAAGTTTTTAAATAAAGAGTGCTCAAATAAATAGCTCACATGGTATAAAGAGTTGCTAAAAATAACACTGAAAAAATAAATTCCTAAAATTAATTTCATGTATAATTAATATTGGTAAGGTAATTTCTGAATGTCTATTTTCAAATTTACAAACATAGAAGCACACTGATATTCTCCAAACTCTACTTACAGGACATTTCCTATAGTCATCAGTTGTATTTGCTGCTTGCAGCAATTCTGCAAACATTTCAGGTTTAAAACGTTCGTGCCTTTCCATCATTCTTTCTACTTCATTGCTACAAAAGAAAGAAGCAGTCTCAAATGTGTCCTATGAACTTTAAAAAGATCTAACAAATTATGCATGAAAAATACGAAGTTATCAACATGGGAATGATTGCTTTTTCTATCTTAAAACAGGTTTTGTCTGAAAAATTAACCATAAAGTAAATTTCCATACAGTGAAAAATTATGAAATTTGGCAGGTGTATGATGAAAAAAATTAGGTCAAGAACAAAATAACACTAAATTTTACCATTGTTTGGGACTACACGAATGAGGCCATTAAGATGATCCATCCACAGGTAGTTTTAAGTCAATTGTTTCTTTTACATCATTATTTAACAAGTAGGGACTTGAATTTAAACTTTGGCTTAAGAAGAACAACAAAGTGTTGGAAAGGCTTCCTCTCTGATCTAAGGTTCTCAGAAACAAAGTTATCATTTTTAGCTAACAGAAGGGCTCTTTGCTAATTAATGTAGAAATCAAAACCAAAACTATTTAGGTCAGGTTTGTGCCTTATGAGTGCTAACCATTTCATTAGAACCTAGGCAGAATATTTGTGCCACTTTTTGTTTAGTCTACCTTAGAATCAAGTTTTTATATATCAAGGTATTAAGTATCCTTAAACAACTATTTGAATATTTCCAAAAAAAATGTTATATAAGCTCAAATATCTTTACTACTTTCCATTTTAGATGCTCTGGTTCTCCTTAGCAGTAATATTAACTGTCCTAGAGCTGGATATATTTTACAGTTCCATGGTTTAATATACAATATTCAATAACAACTAAATAACACTCATTCTTCTAAAGCACTTCACAAGTATGTTGGAAAGCACTAAATCTGACAAGCTCATTCAAACTGTACATTCAAAACAGTGTTTTAGTTCACATTAAAAGTGACAACTTATGTAAAGCCTAGAATTTAGTAATTGGTATTCAATACTTATTACCAATTTGAAAAAGTGATTATAGTAGACCTTTAAAGGACATGGGGAAAAGGGATGTCAAACCTTATACAGTCCCAAATCCCCATATAACTTTTGACCCCACTCTCAAAGTTAACTTCTAATAGTCTAATATTAACCAGAAGTCTTATCAATAATAGTCAATTAACACTTTGTATGTTTTATGTATTATATACTGTATTCTTACAAAAAAGCTAGAGAAAAGAAAATGTTATTAAGATAATCATAAAGGGGGCACCTGGGTAGCTCGGTTGGTTGAGCATCCAACTCTTGATCTCAGTACTGGTCTTTATTTATGGGTTTTGAGACTGAGCCTTGCATCGGGCTCCACAAACAGCAGGGAGTCTGCCTGAGATTCTCTCTCTCCCTCTCCCTCCGCCCCTGCCTCTACTCATACATGGGTGTGTGTGCGCTTTCTCTCTTTAAAATCTATAAATAAATCTTAAAAAAAAAAAAGAAAATCTAAGGAAGACAGTATGTTTACAGTACTGTACATACATTTATTGAAAGAAAAATCTGCACCTAAGTGGACGTGTGCAGTTCAAACCTGTGTTATCGAAGGGTCAATCACAATTAGAATCAAAAGTCTGGTTTCTTACAATTGGTGGTGTGGAATAGGGAGAGACTGATGGGCTCCAATTCTTGTCACATAAAATACTGCCTCAGAGTGCTGTCATTTTATATGAGAATTTCAGAGTAGACTAAAGTTTTACAGTTTTTAATGTATGGCCTATCCTTGTTTAAACACCATCCTAATTTTCATATAAAATGAAAAAAAAATGAACCTATAATTCCCTAAACCAATGTTCCCCATCTCTGTATATATTAAGACACTAAACACATTCAAATAATCAAATTGCTATTATTCAATAATCTTTAAGAAATACTGTGTCAGATGCAAAAAAGCCAGGAAGTTTAATAATATAATGAAACAAATAAGCAACTGACACCCATTTTGCACAATGATAAAAATATTGGTCACATTTAGTAACTAACTATTGTACTAATGTATTGATTGACAATTATTGATCCATGTTTTGTTTTATGTATCAAAACATCTGTAAACATTTATAATTTTATTTGATGTTATCATATATGAAATATTTATATTTTCAAATACCTGTTAGAAACTGTTTAAATAATCCCTATTATGCAATGTCTAGGGAACTCTAGATCCCCAACTAGCTAATGTTTCTTGGGCAGGGAGGGAGGAGACAGGCAAGCATGGCAAATTTTTATTTTAGGTGAATATTGAGGCCTTAAATGCACTTTTTTCTTACTTTTCTGCTTACCCTAGCTTCCATCACCATGAAGGGACATGAAGCTGATTGGAAACAACATCATACACAGCTCCATTTACCAATGAGCTTGTCATTTCAAGATCTTTTTCACAAGTCCAAAAACTTGCTGCAAATATAAAGAGATGCAAACTTTGACTACTATATGGTACATTTCATCAAGTATACATTTTTGGCCAAATCAGAAACAGCCAGCTGAGACAGACATCATTAGTACCTCTGATAGTAGCATATTTCCATGTCTAAGAGAGTAGATATTCACATATATTATGGTTTTATAAAATAAATGTTCAATATGCTTAAATGTGTTATTAACATCTTTGGTAAACATGCTTTAATAGATTCTTACCATAGGGCTGTTGTAGAAATGTACCGCACAAATTCTGTAAAAGGTAGAGGATCTGATGATGCTCCACAGCTACGACACACACACTACAGGTAAAAACATATGTTTATCAGTCATAAAACATAAATATATATGTTACATATATTTATGTTATATATACTTTATATATGTATAAATGTACACAAATAAATATAGTAATAAATATAATATCTAATAAAGTGGTTAAGATATCTCACCTGTTCATACAGTGTCATAGCAAACTTCTGGTGAGTGATACAAGATTTAGAGGTACACATGTCTGCATCTCTGCTTGGCACTATATGAAAATGAATCCTCTCCAATATATTTTCCTGATTTAAAAAATTAAGACAAATGAGTTGTGAATCTTACAGATGACACTTTACAATATAACTCTTTTTAACTCTACAAAAATCTTTTTACAATTTTCCAAAGTGTTAAATTTAATAGTGCTATATATACTGTCAGTTTTTCAGCTTTCCTCCTTAATCAACCCTTCAAATGCTGTTCAATTATTCATCCTTTGTAGCATTAACTTTTTAAAAAAATGTAATAAAAGAAATATAATGTCACATATGATTTTAATAAATATTTTTAAAATCCTTTAAAAACCAATTCATGGTAGCTAACACCTAGAATTTAATATTAGAAAACATAAGTTTCCTATGTTACCAGCATTCTCACATTGAGGAAAAGCAGTTAATCTTTCAAAAATCCTACTTGGAACATTTTTATAGTCTATAAAACTCACATTAAAATAGCAGCAATAAAGGTTTACATATCTACACTAATATCCTAATGCAAGGAATCTGCTCTGCAAACAAATTTCATATGAAATTTCAAATTTGTAATACAGATCAATAAGGAGTAGTTATTTCTTTAGCAAATAATCCTTCTTTTTAGCAAAGCTTATCTAATGGATTCTTTAATTAGCTAACTTTCCCCTCCTTTGCCCCAGGAAATTTAAAACCATTCCATTATTTAAACTGAAATTTCTAGATATTCTATAAATTATCATATCATGTATTAGTACACTTCATTTAAGTGAAACTAAACTACAAAGTTTGGTATTGTACAAAATATATTTTAAGTAACGAATCAATTAGGAACATGAGAAATATGAAAGCATATGACAATGTGTGCTGTTTTTGACACATTTTAATCAACATGGAAAGTATGCTAAGCAGTACACTAGTCAAAAAGCTTTCCATCTGTCCAAGGAGACAATAAAGATGCTTATTAGAAAAATGATAACAACAGGGGCACCTGAGTGCCTCAGTTGGTAAAGTGGCCAACTCTTGGTTTCGACTCAGGGAGCAATCTCAGGGTCCTGGGACCAAGCCCTGCATCGGGGTCTTTTTGGGGATTATGCTTGGGATTCTCTCTCTCCCTCTACCTCAATCCCTCCCCCAACTCGTGCTGTCTCTCTCTCTCAAATAAATAAATCTTTAAAAATTGATAATAACATATAAATGAAAAACGAATTTTTTATTTTTTTAAATAATAAATGGGGTAAGGGCAGAGGGGAAAGGGAGACAAGCAGACACCCCATTGAGTGGGGAGCCTGATGAGGGGCAACACCAAATGAATTCTATACATAAGAAATTCTACACAAATCCAGTGAATTTAAAATGTGTTTGAGGAATATAACCATGTCATTAGGAGGGAAAATTCCAGGAGAAAACGAAGAGGTAAACTGGAGTTAACTGTAAATGGCCTTAAATGTCAGAAGAGAGTCCAGATTTTTTTTTTTTTTAAGTTTTTAAATTTTTATTTATTTATGATAGTCAGAGAGAGAGAGAGAGAGAGAGAGAGGCAGAAGGAGAAGCAGGCTCCATGCACCGGGAGCCCGATGTGGGATTCGATCCCGGGTCTCCAGGATCGCGCCCTGGGCCAAAGGCAGGCGCCAAACCACTGCGCCACCCAGGGATCCCCGAGAGTCCAGATTTGAATCACAGGAATATCTGAAGGGCAAAGATTAATCTGAAGAAAATTTTATTAACCTGTTGATCATTAAAAAAACACTCTAAGGGGATAGGCTGAAAGGATACGAGTACTCCCTGCTGAGAGTAGGGGTCTGAACTAGTAAGAAGTGGTTTCATGGAAATAATGTGTCAAGGAAAAACTCAAGAGGTTTTCTGATGAAAGAATTTATGGAATTAGCTAAACAGATACAAGACTAAGGAAAAGAAATGACTACCTCTTTAAATATAGGTAACATTGATAACACTGACACATTTAATAATCAACACATATACTGTAGAAGGTATATGAGGTTTAGTTACTATTCAAAGGAATGCTGTCCTTATCAATATGGTGGTAACACAAAGTCTTGGAACATCAACCCCAGTCAGTGATTCTCCACCCAGAATGAGATGTATATCAGAACTGCTGCCCCTGATAGCTGCCCACCAAGATCCTCTTCTCTTCCAAAGAGAATCATTGCATGTCATGAGAAATGCTACTGCTCAGAATACATTGCACATAAACCCTATGGAGGCAGAACACGGACTTAAGTGACATAATTTATATTTAATAAATGTCTGTTCCAATAAATAAATTTTAAAATATTCCAGGAGTCTAATACCCAATAAAAATGACAGTAGCACAAATAACCAAAATCAAAAGTCATGAGACACAGATGGTCTTAAACTGAACTTTGAAGGGCAGGTAAGACATGGATCCATTGAGCAGTTATGATTCTTTCCCACTGTTAGAAATTTATGCTCCATTTGTCTCATAATTCATATCATCTAAGGAAAAGGAACTAGTATCCTGATTTAAGGATTATCTGAAATACTTACAAAGCATTCTGCAGCATCATCCATAAGACCCAGCTGAAATCGCTGCTCATCTTTGAAGCTTTCCGCTAGAGCGTGCCTTATGTTATCTGAGGGAAGTGCTTTTTCTCGACTGTGTTGAAACTGTGCAAATATTGTCTGGGGATCAACAAGTACATCAGTAAGTTTAAAGCCAACAACTAAAAGAACAGTTCAGTAATTTCATTATAACACAGTGAAACTCGTAACACTAAACCCAGAAACTAATAGTCTTTTGCTCTAAAATTCCATATAAATATTATTTATATCAGTAATGTATAGAAATGCATGCCCCAGCCTCAAAATCAAATGTTAGTGTGCACAGAATTAAGTGAGTTTTCAGTTCCTATCCTCAGAGATTCTGATTGAGTATGCTGAAGTGAGGGCAATTTTTAAACTGTTCCCAGCTATTCTGACTCAAGTTGTTTTTTTAAAAAGATTTTATGTATGTATGTAAGAGAGAGCATGCACAAGAGAGAGCACAAGTGGAGGAGAGAGGCAGAGGCAGAGAAAGCAGATGCCTTGCTGAGCAGAGAGCCTGATGCGGGTCTCAAGCCCAGAACCCTGGGGTCATGACCTGAAACTAAGGCAGATGCCAAACCCACTAAGCCATCCAGGTGCCCCTGATCCAAGTTGTTTAATGAATTCTGAGATAAGTTGCTGTAAATCTAAAAGTATGTATAGGAATTAAAGTTATGTTAACCAAAAATAAATATATAATAGCATAAAAATTAGTAGGAACTCACTAGTCTTTAAAAAAAAAAGTAGCTTAAACGAACTTTTAGAATTTTTTGTTTCTCCCTAAATAAACCTCAGAAAATTACAAACTCTGATTATATAAACAAAAATTGTATAACTTCAATGGAATGACAATTTCCTGCTAATCAAGTTTGCTTTCAAAAACTGACACTACAATTTGCATGAAGTGAGAAAAAAGATTACTTTTGATTTTTAAAATAGTTTTTTTTCAAATCATCAGTTTTCCTCACTTAGAACATTATTTCTAACCTAAGCCTAGGAAACAGTGAAAACATTCAGGAACATGTGATTATAGATGTTAATCTGGTTTTCCACTTTCCTTAGACTTTAAGCAAGAAAAACTTTCTAATAATTTCCAGTTTTATGACATTCATCTTAGGGGAAAAAGAAGATTTTCGGTGACAACCAACCATATAAGGACTGGCCATATTAAATTCTTAATTAATTAGCTCAAGGGGTATGTCATCTCAAAAACATTTTTTTTCCAGATCAATATATGGCAGGCTAGGAAAATATTTCAAAAAACTGTTCCACTATTGCAAGAAAATCTAATTTGTAAATTAAAAATTTAAGAATAAAGATGACAAATGATATTAGATATCTAGAACTATAATTTTTCAGCTATGATTACAAATATGAAAAAATAAGTATTTTCAGATGTCATTTCTTATTTATGTAATTAACTTTTCAAGGTAATGTTTAAGATATTAGTCCTACACCTGAGTATCATTCATTTGTCATCTGTTTTCTGGTTTTTTTTTTTTAAGATTTTTATTTATTTATTCATGAGAGACAGAGAGAGAGAGAGAGAGAGAGGCAGAGGCAGAGGCAGAGGCAGAGGCAGAGGGAGAAGCAGGCTCCACGCAGGGAACCTGATGCCGTCAATCCCGGGACTCCAGGATCACGCCCTGAGCCAAAGGCAGGCACTAAACTGCTGAGCCACCCAGGGATCCCCTGTCATCTGTTTTTTGACTTAGTATATGTGAGGTATCTTCACTAGAAAACAAAAACCCTGCCCTTATGGGGCATACATTCTAGTTGTAATAAGGAGAAGGCAAGTAAGTAATTATATAGAATGTCAGAATATGATAAACACAATGGAGAAAAATAAATAAATAAAATACAAGAGAGACAAAGTATTACAATAGAAATAAAGATGCTGAGAGTAGGAGGGAGGTTAACTATTACTTAGGGTAGTCAGGAAAGGCCTGATTGATGTCCACATTTGAGGATTAGCATAAAGGAAATAAGGTGTTAGCCACAAAAACATCTAGAAGATAAACATTCTAGACAAAAGGAATAACAATATGAGTCAGCCAGGCTATCTAAAGAGCAATATGTGAGACAGAGAGTGTGTTTTGGGTAAGTGGTAGGGAGGTAGGCAGGTGATTGTGTAAGGCCATGAAAAGATTTAGGCTAGAAATTTTAACTATATGAGTTTTTACAAATGGACAAAATATCCAAAGTTAACTGTGGCATAAATAAAATGTGATACTGTAATTTGATCTAAGTTTATTCTTTATTCCCTAACAATAACCCTATTTGCCATGTTCTAAAAAAGAGAATATAAAATTGTCTTCTTTGGTGAGTTATATACAGGAACATAAATCAAAATAAAGCAGGAAAATGGTTTTTATTTTCTTGTATGTACGTATGCATTTAAGAATATTCAAGAATGTAAAAGAATGAAATGTTTATCTCTGTAACATGTTAATAAAATCTTAAATTCTTGGGCAAACAATGACATAAATGAGATACTAATATATACATGATTCCCTGCTTCTACCTTTGTCTCTCTTCTATTTATTCTCATCCAAGTAGCCAAAGAGATCTAGTCCAAACATTCTATCTAGTTCAAACAGATTATATCACTCTTCCACTCAAAACAATCTAGAGACTTCCTAAAACACTCAAGAGAAAAAGCCAAGGTTCTCACATAGGTCTTGAAGGATCTATACAATAAGGACTCCCATTCCAGATAACATACAAACCATAACAAACCACCGCAAAACTCAGTTACTAAAAATAACATTTATTTTGATCACAAATCACCAAGTTCTGTGAGGATAGCTCTACTCTGCTCCACTGGGAGTTATCTGGGACATTATGAATGCTGGGACCTAGAATCATCTGACTGTTGCTCACGTCCATCAAGCAGTTGATGCTGGTTGTTGGTGCTGCCTGTCTGCTTAGACTTCTGCTTTAGCTGTGGCCAGCCTGGCTTCCTCACCACATGGTGGCTCACTCCCAAGAATGACACCCTAATTTACAGCCAGGTGGAAATTTTATCACCTTTTCCAATCTAACTTAACCTCAGATGTCTGCAGCATCATTTCTGTCAGTTTATTTGGTGAGCGAATTGTTAAGGCCAGCCTATATTCAAAGAACTAGACTCTACCTTTTGATAGGAAGAGTGCAGAAGAGGGGTGCCTAGGTGGCTCAGTTGGTTTGGTGTCCAACTCTTGATTTCCACTCAGGTCATGATCTCAGGCTTGTGAGGATCAAGCCCTGTGTCAGGCTCTGCCCTGGCATGACAGTCTGCCTAGGATTCTCTCTTTTTCTCTGCCTCTCCCCGCTCATGCTCTTTCTTTAAAAAAAAAAAAAAAAAGTACAGAAAAATCTGCGGTCATGTTTTATTTTTAAAGTATCTATCTATCTATCTATCTATCTATCTATCTATCTATCTATTTAGAGCTGCAGGAGTGTGGGGATGGGTAGAGGGAGAAAGAGAGAGAACCTCAAGCAGGATCCTCACTGAGTGCAGAGCCCAAGGTGAGCCTTCTCAATGTCACAACACTGAGATCATAACCTGAGCCAAAATCAAGAGTCTGATGCTTAACCAACTGAGCCACCCACACGCCCCTGCAGATATGTTTTACAATCACCACAACTTACCTTACTTCTAAGTTCATCTGTTATCACTCTCTGCCTTGCTCACAAAGCTTCTGCCACTGAGATTTCCTTGAATATGTCACCACGTTCACCTCAGGGCCTTTGCAGTTACCATTTCCCTGCTTGCTCAGAATGCATCACTCCATCACCTTTTCCAGATAATGGTTTAAACTTTCCCAGTGAGGCTTTTCTGGCTATTCAACATTCTATTCCCTTTCCCTGTTTTATTTCCCCCCTCCCCTTTAAATTATTAGCATCTAACACACTTTATATTTTGCTTACTTATTTTCTCCTCCCCTACAAGAATATAAGCTCCATGAGAACAGAGGTTTTATCACCTTGTTCACTGCTGTAAACTCAGTAACTACAGCAGTGCACAAAATTCAGTAATAGTTCAAAAAACATTTCATAAAATGAATAAAGAATTCCTCCAGGGCACCCCGGGCGGCTCAGTGTTTTAGTGCCACCTTCAGTCCACGGCGTGATCCTGGAGACCCAGAATTGAGTCCCACATCAGGCTCCCTGCATGGAGCCTGCTTCTCCCTCTGCCTGTGTCTCTGCCTCTCTCTCTCTCTCTCTCTCTCCTTCTCTCTGTGTCTCTCATGAATAATAAAATCTTAAAAGAAAAAAAGAATTGCTCCAAAATAATGAAAAATGTAACATTTCTAATGTTTCTATACTATTTAGAATATTTTTAACTGCCCTTACATAAAAGTGAGGGAAAAAAACCCATAAACCTGAATAAATCATACTTTAAGAATTCACATTCAAAGCTCTAAGTCACTTGACAATGAACTTTATTTTCAAATAAAGTGGCCAAATATGTCAAACCAAACAATCAAGTAAAGTGAAATTTTTGGCAAAACAATTAATAGTAATTTTCCAGTACTATTAAAAGGTTACCTTTAATGCACAAAATATGCAGGCATCTCCCTGACAAACATGCCCAGTTAGAACCCGCAAGCTTCTTCGAAATATATCCAATTGCCATAAAACCTAAGAAATTATAAGAAAAAAACAATGAAAAAGGAAATACAGTAAAGTGTTTCTCCCTATAATAAAAGATAGATTTGAGTATTTTTTAAATTGCAGAGGGCTAATAACTTCTTTTAATCTCTTGTGCACAATCAGACATATGTAACTACTGAAACTAACAGCAATTATTAAACTGCTATATACATCTAGTGAATATATGAAAGATGGATTTAGAAGATATTCCTATTGATTCACATGTAAAAACTGACAGACATGGAATAAGAAAAAACTAATTCCTCAGCTAAGGATTTTATATGAAGAGGAAACATGGGACACTGAATAGAGGACTTGGCAGTGACATGAAAGAGGAAGTGATTATAATACTTGGAACAGACTGAACTTTAGGAAGGAAATATAATTGGAGTTGAAAGCCAGGGTGTATCAAATAAGGGTCAGTAGGTAACAGCCAGAAAAAGTGAGCAGAGGCCTGTGGTCTCTGTATATTGAATGACAAAGTGCCCAGCTGTGTGGTAACAGAGGGACAGTATGGTAAAAAGCATCAGTTAAGGAATAATATGAATGTATTTGCTGCAATTATCCATTCATCATTCGCTGCTGAAAGACAAAAACAAATAACATCGTAATAGTTTAAATAAATCAGTCCAGTATTTAAAATCATTCTAAAAAAATTTGAAAACTATACAGTGGGGATAATTTTGCCTGGCTCATGGCATTCTTATAAGGATTAAATAACATGTATTAATATATAAAGTGCTTAGAGGAGTGCCCAGTACATAACTGGCATGCAATGAACGCCAGCTGCAATTTGTTGCTGTAATTACTACTATAAGGAACAGATCGCCAAGTTTCCCTATATCTTTCCATCATTTCCTTTTTAATATTTTTTTTCTTTATTTATTTATGATAGTCACAGAGAGAGAGAGAGAGAGAGGCAGAGACACAGGCAGAGGGAGAAGCAGGCTCCATGCACCAGGAGCCCGACGTGGGATTCGATCCTCGGTCTCCAGGATCGCGCCCTGGGCCAAAGGCAGGCGCCAAACCACTGCGCCACCCAGAGATCCCTTTCCATCATTTCCTAAATAATATAACTTAGAAAATCCATTTGTGTCGTCTCATTTCCCCCAACTAGAAACAAAGATTAAGAAAAACAAATAATTTTAATACATATCCTATATTTTCAATTACTCAATAATTGAAAACGGCCTCAATAACTAAAGGCCATTTCAGAATTTCCCTTTGACAGTTTTTTTTTTCTTAAGGATCACAAATAATTCAGTGTTTTTGCAAAGCACTTGAAAATGTTTAATAATTTTCTTGTAAAGCGCACACCTCTGATCATAACATAAAATACACGACATTGGAATTCATTCATCTGTCAAGATGAAGACCAGGACAGCACAAACTTGGAAAGTAGGCTTAATAATACAACATCTGAAGGCAGGCTGCCTGGGTATTAATTCTGGATTTACTAATTACCACCTCTTGGGCTGACTTCAGCAAATATTTTCTGAAACTCAATTTTCTTATCAGTAAAATGAAGATAAAAGCAGTACCTACCTCTTAGCATTGTTTTAAGAATTGGAGTACAGAGAACATATAGTGTTCAGGAAATACCAACACAAGTAAGAACACAATAAATATTAGTTATTAAAGATTATGACTTTGCTTTTAACTTAGAGAATTTAAAACCACACCATATGTCATAACTACTTAATTGTAGTCATGTCATCAGATAAAATCCTAAAATATTCAGCCAAAAAAGAATACCCTCCATAATGTTTATAAGACTAATGAAGTAACTCTTTCAAATATAACTGGAATGTTTTCTGGATTAGCAAAATGTTTAAGTTACACTAGATCCAAACTACAGAAAAAATATTTTATGTGACTTCTCTATACATAATTCAGTATAATCATTTAACCCCTATTTTTAAAAAATCTGTATCAAAAGTTATTCTAATTGTAGTTAACCCTTATCCTACTTCATTTTAAAATGTTGATTATAAACAACCAATAGGTAAACAAAGAAATCTTGCTATTTGCAACAACATGGAAGGAACTGGAAGGCATAATGCTAAGTGAAATAAGTCAAAGAAAGATAAATACCATTATGATTTCACTTATGTATGGAATTTAGGAAACAAATGAACAAACAAGGAAAAAAGGAATCCAACTAAACAAGAGACTCTTGAAGAGTTTGGGGATGGATTAAATAGTTAAAAGGGATTAAGAGTACACTTATTTTGATGAGCACTGAGAAATGTAGAGAACTGTTGAGTCACTCATAGTACGTCTGAAACTAAAATAACACTGCATATTATTTACACTTGAATAATAAAAAGACTCGGGTAGGGTTGAGGAGAAGTGCTTAGAAATGTGAAGGGGGTAAAAAAAAAAACAACCCTAGGACAAATGAAAATGGAAACACAACTTTTTGAAATCTATGGGATACAACAAAAGTAGTTCTAAGAAAGAAGTTCATGGCAATACAGGTTCTACCTCAAGAAATAAGAAAAGTCCAAATAAATTAACTTTACATGCAAAGACTCTAGAAAAAGAGCAAAGCCCAAAGTTAGTAGAAGGAAGGAAATAATAAAGATCAGTGTAGAAATAAATGAGAGACTTAAAAGGGAAAATTAGAAGAGACCAATGAAATTAAAAGCTGGTTCTTTGAAAATATAAAAATCAATAAACCTCTCACCAGACTCATCACAAAAAAAGAGAAGACCCAAATAAACAAAATCAGAAATGCAGGAGAAGTTACACCTGACACCACAGAAATACAAAGGACCGTTAAGAGACTACTATAGATGATAATAGGCCAACAAACTGAAAAACCTAGAAGGAACAGATAAATTCCTAAAAAAACACAACCTTCTAAGACCAAACCACAAAGAAATAGGAAATCTGAACAGAATGATTACAAGTAATGAAATTGAATCAGTAACTTAAAAATTCCCTCAAACAAAAGTCCAGGATCAGATAATTTCATGGTGAATTCTACTAATCACTAGAAGAGTTGGTTGGGGTGCCTGGGTGACTCAATTGGTTGGGCATCTGCCTTCAGCTCAGGTTGTGATCCTGGGGTCCTGGGATTGAGCCCTGTGTCAGGCACCCTGCTCAGTGGGGAGCCTGCTTCTACCTCTTCCTCTGCCCCTCCCCCTGTACTCATTCTTTCTCACTCTCTCAAATTTTTAAAATCTTACAAAAAGAAAGAGTTGGTAATTATCCTTTTCAAATTATTCCAAAAAACTAAAGAGGAAGAAATACTTCCAAACTCATATATTACCAACATTGCCAATATTACCCTGGTATTAAAACTAGACAAAGATACAGGAAGGAAGGAAGGAAGGAAGGAAGGAAGGAAGGAAGGAAGGAAGGAAGGAAGGAAGAGGGAAAGGGGAGAGGGAGGGAGGGAAAAGAGGGAAAGGGAATATAATAGGCCAGTATCACCAATGAACATAAATACAGAAGTCCTCAACAAAATATTAGCAAATGAAATTCAACAGTACATGAAGAGGATCATATGCCATTATCAAGTGAGATTTATTCTAGGGATGCAAAGATGGTTCAACATCTATAAATCAATCAATGTATTACACATTAAAAACCAGAATAATCATATAATCATCTTTATACAGAAACAGCATTTGATAAAAATTCAACATCATTTATGATAAAAACTCCCAACAAAATGAGTATAAAAGAAACATACCTCAATATAATAAAGGTCATATATGACAAACCCATAGTGAATATCATACTCAACAGCAAAAAGCTGAAAGCTTTTCCTCTAAGATCAGGAACAAGACAAAAACACCCACTCTCATCACAGCTATTCAAGAAGTCCTAGCCACAGCAATTAGGCAAGAAAAAGAAATGAGGCATCCAAATTGAAAAGAAGTAAAACTGTCACTATTTGCAGATGACATGATACTATATATAGAAAACCCTAAAGACTCCACCAAAAAAACTATTAAGTCACAGAATACAAAATTAACATAAAGAAATTAGTTGTGTTTCTACATACTAATAATAGGCCATCAGAAAGAGAAATTAAGAAAACAATCCTATTTATAATTACATCAAAAAGAATAAAATACCTAGGAATAAATTTAACAAAGGAGGTTTAAGACCTGTACAGGCATACTTCTGATATATTGCAAGTTCAATTCCAGGCCATCATACTAAAGCTAATACTGCAATTAGCCAAACTTTTTAGTTTCCCAGTGCATATACATAAGCTATGTTTATACTATATTGTTGTTCATTAAACATGCAAGAGCTGTATGACTAAAACACAACGTACATACCTTAATTTAAAAATATTTAATTGCTAAAATGTTAACCATTATCTGAGCTTTCAGAGTTTTTTTTTATTTTTATTTTTTTTTAGCTTTCAGACTTATTATTTTTTTTTTCAGACTTTTTATTTCTTAAAATAAGACAATAATGAAATTTGATTCACTCTTCTTTTCATCAGCTATTTTTATATAGCATGCAATGTTTGGTAGAATTTTACTCACAGAACTTTCAAAATTGGACTCAATCCTCAAACTCTGCAACTGCTTTATTAACTAAATTTATTGAAATATTCTAAATCCTTTGTTGTCATTTCATCAATGTACACAGCATCTTCACAAAGTAGATTCCATCTCAAGAAACCAGTTTCTTTGCTCATTCATAAGATATTCTTACCCATTACAGTTTTATCATGAGATTGCAGCAATTCAATCACATTTTCAGGCTCTATTTCTAATTCTAGTTCTCTTACTTTTTCCACCATATCTGTAGTTACTTCCTCCACTGAAGTCTTAAACCCCTCAAAGTCATCCATGAACCTTGGAAGTAACTTCTTCCAAACTCCTATGAATGTTGATATTTTGACCTTTTTCCATGAAACCTAAATATTTCAGTAACATCTAGATTCACATTCTTCAAGAACATTTTCAATTTACTTTGCCCAGATCCATCAGAGAAATCACTACCTATGGAACCTATAGCCCTATGAAAACTATAGCTTTATGAAATTTCTTAAATAGTAAGACTTAAAAGTAAAATTACTCCTTGATCTATGAGCTGCAGAATGGACATTGTGTTAGCAGGCATAAAAACAACATTACTTGCATTGTCCATTTCTATCAGAGCTCTTGGGTGACCAGGTACATTGTCAATCAACAGTAATATTTTGAGAGGATTTTTTATTTTTTTTTTCTGAACAGTAAATTTCATCAGCAGGATGATTCAGTAAACCATGTTGTAAACAGTGTGCTGCCATCCAGGCCTTGTTGTTCCATTTACAGAGCATGAGCAGAGTAGATTTAGCTTAATTTTTAAGGGCTCTAGAAATTTCAAAATGGCAAATAAGTATTGGCTTCAATTTAAAGTCACCACCTACATTATCTCATAACAAGAGAGCCAGCCTGTCCTTTGAAGCTTTGAAGCCAGGCATTGACTTCTCCTCTCTAGCTATGAAAGCCCTAGATGGTATCTTCTTTCAATCGAAGGCTGTTTTGTCTACACTGAAAATCTATTGCTTAGTGTTAGTCACCTTCATGAATTATCCTAGCTAGATCTTCTGGATGGCTTGCTGCAGCTTCTACATCAGCACTTGCTGCTTTGCCTTGCACTTTCTGTTACAGAGATGGCTTCTTTCCTTAAATCTCATGAACCAATCTCTGCTAACTTTGAACTTCTCTTCTGCAGATTCCTTACCTCTCTCAGCATTCATAGAATTGAAGAGAGTTCAGGTTTTTCTCTGAATTAGGCTTTGACTTAAGGGAATGTTATGGCTGTTTTGATCTTCTATCCAGATGAGTAATACTTTTTCCATATCAGCAAAAGGCTGTTTCACTTTCTTATCATTTGTGTTTTCACTGGAGTAGCACTTTTAATTTCCTTCAAGATATTTTTCTTTGTATTCACAACTTGGCTAACTGTTTGGCACAAGAGGCCTCCTTTCAGCCTATCTTGACTTTTGATATGTCTTACTTACTAAGCTTAATCATTTCTAGCTTTTGCTTTAAAGTGAGAGGACATGAAGTGCCTGGGTAGCTGAGTTGGTTGGGTATCCAACTCTTGATTTTGCCTCAGTTCATGGTCTCAGGGTTGTAAGATCAAGCCACACAGAGGCCAAGTTAGGCTCTGTGCTCAGCACAGAGTCTGCTTCAGATTCTTATCCTCTCTCTCTCCCCCCATTCATGCTCATGCACACTCTCTCAGTAATAAAAAAATAAAATCTTTTAAAAAACAGAAATTAATAAGAGGACATGAACTCTTCCTTTCACTTGAACACTTATAGGGCACTGTAGGGTTACTAACTGGCCTATTTTCAATGTTGTTATGTCTCAGAGAATAGAGAGGCCTAAGGAGAGGGAGAGAGATGGGGGAACAACTGGTCAAGTGAAGCAGTTAGAACACATACAACATTTATCAATTAAGTCTGCCATCATATATAGGTGTAGTTTGTGGTGCCCCAAAACAATTACAATAGTAACATCAAGATCAGCAGTCACAGACCACCATCACAAATATAGTACCAATAACAAAGTTTGAAATATTGCAAGAATTACAAAAATGTGACAAAACCACACAAAGTGAGCAAATGCGATTAGAAAAACAGTGACATGTTTGACAAAGAGTTGCCACAAACCATTAAAATGTAAAAAAAAAAAAAAAAATACAGTATCTGCAAAGTGTAATAAAGTGAAGCACAATAAAACGAAGTCTGTACTCTAAAAGCTGTAAAGCACTGTTTCAAGAAATAAAAAATGACACAAATAGATATTCACGGATTGGAAGAGTATTAAAATATCCATACTACCCAAAGTAATCTACAGATTCAATGCAATGCCTATCAAAACAGCAATGACACTTTTCACAGAACAAATAATCCCAAAATTTGTATAGCACCACAAAAGATCTTGAATAGCCAAAATAATCTTGAGAAAGAAGAAGATGGCTGGAGGCATCATGCCTCCTGATTTCAAAATACACTACAAAGCTAAAGTAATCAAAATGGTATGGTATTGTCAGAAAAACAGATACATAAGTCAATGGAACAGAATAGAGAGCCCAGAAATAAACCCATGCTTATATGGTCAATTCATGTATGACAAAGGAAGCCAAGACTATACAATGGAGAAAATACAGTCTCTTCAATAAATGGTGTTGGGAAAACTGGACAGCTATGTGTGAAAGAATGAAACTGAACCACATTTACGTGACACACAAAAATAACTTCAAAATGGATTAGAGACTTGAATGTAAAACCTAAAACCATAAAATTCCTAGAAGAAAAGAAACAGAGTATGCTCTCTGACATCAGTCTTAGTAACAGCAATATTTTTTTGGACCAGTCTCTTCAGGTAAGGGCAAAAAAGCTTAAAAAAAAAAAATGGGATTACATTAAAGTAAAAGCTTTTACACAGCAAAGGAAACCATCAACAAAACAAAAAGGCAACCTATTCGATGGGGGAAGATATTTGCAACTCATATACACCAATAAGGGGTTGTTATCCAAAATATATAAAGACTTATAGAATTTAATATCAATATCAACAACCAACAACCTAATTTAAAAAATGGGCAGAGGACTTGAATAGACATTTTTCCAAAGAAGACATACAGATAGATAGCCAACAGACACATGAAAATATGTTCAAGAGGGAAATGCAAATCAAAACCACAATAAGATATCACTTCACACCTACCAGATTGCCTATTATAAAAAAAGAAGACAAGAAATAACAAGTGTTGGTAAGGATGTAGATTAAAGGGAACCTTCATGCACTGTTGTTGGGAATGTAAATTAGTGCAGCTACTATTCAAAACAGTGCACTTTAATGATGTCCACTTTTAGTAATTTCTTACTAGATATATTCTATAATTTATTTCTCAGCAGTTTTTAAAACTATTCAATCAAATTGCATAATAATATTTATAGTCCGCATTTTATAAAATGAAGTCAGGCCTTTTTTTTTTTTTAGTCAGGCCTTTTCTAACAGAAAATCTATATTTGAATAGTTGTTTGTTAGTGAAGACTGGCTTTGCAAATTTGTTTTTATGGCAGACACTTTAACATCTGGGCCAGCAGATCTCCTGAGTTGAAGAGAGAAGTGGAAGTTCGGGGATGTCAAAGCAGCTAGAATTGGCAGGGAGGAGTGCTGCTAAGGAGAGAGCTACACAAAGAGTGAACATCACATCTCTCCAAAAGGTCCCTCTCGAGTATTCAGGCAAATACTGTGAGGAAACTACCTGAGGCTGGTCCCAAAATTAGAGGAAATAGTGCCAAGAGCTCATACCTGCGGGACTGTGCCTGCTCCTAAGAGCCAATGTAAAATGCTTCATAATTCACAGAGCACTGGCTAAAGAAGGGTCTTACTCAGGAGTAGACAAATTAATCTTGGAAGAAACACAACTCTGGGACTGTTTAACAAAGCTTAAAAGTAAAGTGATCAAACTGTTTTCAAATAAAGCAACCCTATCCCCAGAACAAAGTTAAAGAATATTTCTAGGAATATAAAAATATCCACTGTCCAGTAAGATAAAACTCAAAACCATCTAACATTCAATAAAAAATCACCAGGCATTAAAAGAAACAAGAAAATATATCCCAAATTAGGAAAAAAATCATTTAAAACTCAGAATTTGCAGAATGACAGACTTAGACAATTAGAGCAATCATTAGAACTGTATTTTATGTTCAAAATTTCATAGAAGAGTCCAAACATGTTAAGTATAGACTTGAAAGAGATTTTTAAAAGACCCAGATCAAACTTCTAGAGGTTAAAATTACAATGTCTGAAATTAAAATACACTGGATGGGATTAATAGCAGATTAGACATCGCAAAGGAAAAGATTAATGAAGTTGAAAACACAGTAATAGGAACCATACAAAATGAAATGGAGGGAAAGAAAAAAAGACTGAAAGTGAAAATTAAGAGAGCATCAGTGAGCTGGAGGACAACCTCAGGCAACCAACTTTATATAACTGCAGTCCCTCAAAGGAGGCAAGAAACAGAAAAATTTGAAGAAAGAATGGCCAAAGACTTTCCAAATTTGATTAAAATTATAAACCCCACAGTTCTAAGATGCTCAATAAACCCAAACACAGAAAAAGATGAAGAAAACTATGTTAAGGCACATCAATATCAAATTGCTTTACAGTAATGAAACGGGGAATTCTTAAAAGGACCCAAAGAAAAAGGACACGTTACACACAGAAGTACAAAGAATGACAACAGTTTTTCATTAGAAATAATGCAAGCTAAGACAAAAGGACCAGATTCGTTAAAAGTACTGAACAAGTAAAACTACCAACTTAGACTTCTTTAATGAGTAAAAATATCTTTCAAAAACAAAAGTGAAACAGATTTTTTTCCAGAAACCCAAAAGCTAAAGAACTCACCAACAGACTTGATGTACAAGAAATGTTAAAAGAGGTCCTTGAAGGAGAATAAGTGATACCAGATGGAATGCTGAGTCTACACAAAGGAGTGGTAAACAGCAGAAATGATCATAACTATGTAGAAGAACATAAATAACCTTCATGGTAAAGATCAATGGAATGTTCATTTAAATATATATATATATATTTAATCATTGGAATACTTCTTCATTTTCCTTACCAAGTAAGTGTCCTTCTTTACTCAGAATTTTCTGTTACAACATTCTTTCCATCTCACTACCTACACACAGCATTTGGGGAGCCAAAGAGACAGAAATAGAGGGAAATATATAAACGTAAAAAAAGAACTGGAAAAGGGTTAATAGAAAAAGATTTAAAGTGATAAAGCCCTTTCCCACAGCCTGATTTAAACAAAAACACTTAATTCTAAGTCTTTTGGTATACAGTATTTCCCTAAATCCAATGCTATTCAATAAATATTTGTTTGCAATTCTCATAGCACTTAATGCCAGTAGGATCTTTTGGCCAGAGTAGAACAGTGACCACCATTTAAGGGTCTCAATGTGTATTATTAGAATGCTGCCTTAATACCAATTAGATCTCTTTCCCTGAGTGCCTTATAGAACTTTCAAATTTGACATCTGACAGAGAACAATTGAGAAAACAAATCCGAGTCAGCTGTCTGAGCACCTGACGCATTCTAGGTATGTTCACTTATCATATGAGTTAATTAACCAATATTTCTTTTTCTACTCTGTTTTCAGAAGGGGGGGGAAACTAGTGGAAAATGTATAAGTGATTTATTTTAAATAAATTCTTTTAAGGTATAATCTATGGTCAATAGAATAACACTCCACTATTCTAAATCTTCCTCCTCTTTAGTACTATAAAGTCAATGGTCAGAAAGATACAGGATCCCACAAAATCTGGAACTACTGAATAAAGACTACATCTTACATAAGAAAGGATATTTATCTAAAGAAGAAAAGCAGGTTAGTACATACTTGTTAATTAAAAGAATTTCAACAAGGACTGAAGCAAAATGGATTAATCTTCAATTCCACTAAAACAGTGGTGTCCAAATTATGATTCCAGAGAATCAATTTAAGGCCATAGTGGATGGAGGCTGAAGGGAGTTTGAGTCCTGAGAATTAAAACTGCATTCTTATTTCAACCCAAGCTCTCTATGGGGATTAAAAAAAAAAAAAAAAAAAAAAGAGGGTGGGGGGAGGAAAGGAAGATGAGCTCATTCAAAAAAATTACTTTAGAAACATAATTTTAATTTACTAAGTAAACATTTTAAGTCAAAAGATATTTTTATATCAGAGTGATACATTATTCTGTTGCAAAAATCATTCCCATTTGTATTAAATAAATATCTAATCCTATTTATAATTTAAAAAAACAAAATTCCAAGTCAAAATATTTTTGATACCATTAAAAGTGATATTAAAAAGTCATTCCAGGCAATAATAACTTTATTCTTACAATATAAGAAACACTAAACAAAGGACTTCCTGAAAAGCATTTTTGTAAATTTAACAAGAAATTATGGTCTCACCTGTACAGCACTATTAAGAAAGCAGCTGTTTTGTCCTGGTTCATTTAACAAGCCTTTGGTAGGGGCTAGGGATAGCATACTTCCAGGTTGATAAACTTTTCCAAGATTGCCACTAGGTTTCCGTAAGAATTTTACCCATGCCATTTTCAAGAAAATTTGTTTACATCAAAGTTAAGAATTATGTATTTATGTGATATTTCTGATGATAAAAGGGATGATGTCTTGAAGTGTCCACTTAAATTCACTGCAGTCAATTACAGTAACATAAGTTTCCAAGTCCATATCCTTCCTGATGGTATAAATTTCTGACGACTTTGTCAAGCAAAAATGGGGTAAACATCCTAGTTCTAAAAAAGGAAGCTATTATAAACAGGAATTTAAAGATTTTTATATGTATTAAATTTTATGAGAGTTGTATATTTACGGTAAAAAAATTTTTTTTTTAAATTACTAAAAATAATGTTGATGAAGAAATAATTTTCCTTAAAACACAAGCCATTTGTCGTGATGGTTTAAAAAACAGATGATAAAAAAGATGTTGAGTTCGCATCCGGCATGATTCCTTTGGTCATTGTTTTCCTTATGTTTTTTTAGTAAGAAAGAAGACTCTCTCTTTCATAGGTGAAGTTATCAAAGGTGACTCCATATTTCTTATCAATGTGACCTCAAAGCAAATCTACAAGAAAGAAAATAAATGTTTAGATAAAAGTAAAGGCTAATCAAGAAGGGCTGAACAAAATTCCTACTTTATTATACGAACACAAATATTGAATATGTAATCACAAAAGGATTATAACTAATAATGTTCTAAAATATAAAGATAAAAGCATTATTCTTCATTAAAATTTTTTAAAATACCAATGTACATCAATCGCTACCTACTTCAAAATTTCAGTGGCCATTGGTTTCATAAGGTAAATATTCTAGAGAAAACTGTAAATTAGATCTCAGGTAGTATTTTTAAAAGTACCAACTTTGTTGTCAACACTAAATTGCTTTGTTTATTAAAACAAATACATGTACAAAGACTCTATGTTGTTGCCTGTCTTACACAGAATCATGGTATTTTTCAAAAAAACTGTAGATTTTACATAAATTGGTATACATTAAAATTCAGAAGAAACCATATATTGGTAAACAAATACTAGTGAGCTAAAGTACATTTCTGCATTAATCACAAATGCATGCTCCTGACGAAAAGGACTTTAAACTTCATTAAAAGCAAGTATTACTAACAAAGTCTTGTTTAACCAATTAAATTTCTTTCCTATGTTCATTCACTCAACAAACATTTACTGAGCCAGGTACTGTGCCAGATCCTGGACTAATTTAATGAGGAAAGGCAGACATTAATATAATGAATAACAAATTGTAACTTGTACTAGAAGAGTTATGTGCTGAGTGCTAACAGAAAAATAATGCAAGGAAAGAGGATGGGAAATGCATATAATGTGAGAGAGTTTGCACTTTTAAATAAGATAGTCATGGAAAGTCTAATTGACCAGGTTACCTTTGCATAAACATTTGAAGGAGGCAAAGATGCCACCTGGGAGAAGACATTTCTAAGAGAGGGAATAGCATGCTTGGCATGTTGGAAAAATAGTAATCAGTCCAATATGGTAGGAGAAATATAAACAAAGAAAAGAAGATAAAAAGGAAGGATGGGAAACAGATCTGTCAGGTACTGAAAATCCCGTGTAAGGACTTTGGCTTTAAATTCTTTTAAAGTCAGTGAGTTTCATTTTCACAGCACGAAAAGACAGAATGGCATAGATCAGTTCAATACCATTTGTCAAATACCCACTAAAACAGGAAAGCACTAGGAATAAAGAAACATCTTATCTAAAGAATTAAACTCAAGGCTTGTTTCCAGCCCCACATATTAATCAGCTCATCACTTATTACTTGTTTGGTCTTAGATAAATCCTTGTCCTCTCTGATGTATAGCTTCTTTATCTATAAAATGGGGACAACAGTAATAGCCTGGATTAAAATAGGTTAAATGTTTCAAAAATTCTAAAACACTATACGATGTTAAATGTTTTCTTTTTAACTGTAAGTTGCAACCTTCTCTAAAGTGATCTGAATGATCTCCAAATCTTACATACAAATTAAGTTTTTAACAAATGCATAATTTTACAACATTAAGGGAGCTCTATATTGGTAGTAATTTTTTTTTTTTTTAAGATTTTATTTATCCATGAGAGACACAGAGAGAGAGGCAGAGACATAATGCAGAGGGAAAAGCAGGCTCCCTGGGGAGCCTGATGCGGGACTTGATCCCAGGAGTCCAGGATCACGACCTAAGCCAAGGCAGATGCTCAACCAGTGTGCCACCCAGGCATCCCGTAAATTTGTATTTTTAATGAAAGAATCCTTTTGGGATGCCTGGGTGGCTCAGTGGTTGAGCATCTGCCTTTGGCTTGCGTGGTGATCCCGGGCTCCTAGAATCAAGTCCCACATCAGGCTCCCCACAGGAGCCTGCTTCTCTCCCTCTGCCTATGTCTCTGCCTCTGTGTGTCTCTTATGAATAAATAAATAATTTTTTTAAAAAAAAGAATCCTTTTGAGATGATATTCTTTCATCATTTACTAGGCACCAGGTTTATACCATGAACTGTCCTAAGGTAAATAAAACAATCCCTACCTTTACTGAGCTTAGTTTGGTGAAGAGCAAAACACGAACCGGTAATTTAAAAATACTGCAGCTTGCCTTCTTGTGCAAGATGTCAAACTAGTATATGCTCCTGTTTCCCTATCTCCAGCCCAAGTCTGGAGATTACACAAAAGCAACAGGTAGCCTAATGAGAAGCAGGGAGAAAAGGACACCAAAAATAACTGGTTTCTAAAGTGGGAGGGAAACAGTAGCTAAGAAATAGAGAGGGCCAAGTGTTACAGACTGGAAAAGTCTTTCTGGTTCAAGATCTTTTCCATTCCTCACATTTCTCTGGGCAGAGAATTCCCACCCCACACAATGCAACAAAATAGGAAAGTCCAGCTACCACCTATTGCCTTCTGGAGGATAAGGGAGATTATAACAGTAGAAAAGCACTAGAGCACAGCCCACAGTCAGTTTGAGAAATGGTAACAAGTGTGGGTACCTGCAAGGCCCCTGTGTGTTCTGCACTCACCCTTACTTCACAAATAGAACAGAGAACAGTACAATCTGGAGAAGATCATGCCACTAGGCACAGCAACAGAAAGTTCTTTTTGGAACTAATTCTCAAGCTGTATCATTCTAATAGCCCTTCTATTTAACATCCCAACTCTACTCACTGAAATCATCCAAAGAAACACAAATAAGAGCCTTGTGTTTTCACCCTTCTCATGTAAATATTACTAGTTTGTAACTTGGTACTTCAGGTAAAAGAGAACCAGATACTTGAAGAGGACCAGCATTGTGAAAGGCAGGCACAAACTGAACACTGTATAACACGAAAAACAGAGTGAACAGACCAAAGGAAATAGAGATTTGAAATAAACTTAATAAATATCCACAAATTGAATATGACAATTTAAAAAAAATTACCAAAGTTTTGTAAAAAGAATGAGTTAACTAGCAAAATGAATAGAAGTGAAAACCATATTAATGAGAAGTAAGTTCAGGTCAGGAAATTTTCCTACAAAGCACTAAAAATTGAATAAAGAAGTAGAATATATAAACATTCTGAAAAAGCTAAGAGGCATGGATGAAATCCATACTATCTAAAAGGATTCCCAGAAAGATAAAGTAAATTGGGTTAATAACTTCAGAAATGACTAAGACTTTTCCAGAATTAAAGACCAAAAAAACTCAGAGAAACAAAGAAAATAGACAACTCAAAAAATCCAAACATGATACGGGGAAGAAAGCAGGATGAAAATTATGAAGTTTTAAACCGAAAAGAGGGATCCCTGGGTGGCGCAGCGGTTTGGCGCCTGCCTTTGGCCCAGGGCGCGATCCTGGAGACCCGGGATCGAATCCCACGTCGGGCTCCCGGTGCATGGAGCCTGCTTCTCCCTCTGCCTGTGTCTCTGCCTCTGTCTCTCTCTCTGCGACTATCATAAATAAATTAAAAAATAAATAAATAAATAAAAAATAAAAAAATAAAAAAATAAAATAAACCGAAAAGAGAAAGAGAAAAAAGAGATTTTCAAGCCATTTATAGGCAAACAACAGGAAAAAAAAATAAACTAAACTTTTGTAAAAACTAATATAACAGATAAAATCTTCACAAGCCTGATTAAGGAAAGAAATGAAAACAGGTATATAAACACTAAAGAGATAGATAAATGAGAAATAACCAGAGATACATAAGCAACCAAAAGAACTGTAAAAGAGTATCACATAAGTCTTATGGCAAGGACTTTTAAAATCTAAAGGAATAGGTAATTTCCCAGCAAAACACATATTAACAAAATTAATCCAAGAAAAAATGGAAAACATTTTTACAAACTAGAATAATGTGGAAACAAAAGTTCTCCCATTGAAAAAGGCATCTAGATCAGATGGATTCAAAGTTCAATTTTATCTAAACATTAAAGAATTGTTAATTCTAATGTTATACTATTGCAGACCACAGAGAATATACAAAATTTCCCAAATCATTTCATGAAGCTAACACAACCTTAATATCAAAACTATATAAACCTCAGACTAATGTGACTTGGATACAAAACTTATAAATAAAGCACTAGCAAACATAATCTATCAGTGTCAAAAGAATAATGTACACTATTCAAAAGAATAATAATCAAGGAGGCTTTATTCCAGGAATGCAAATGTAATTCTATATTTACTCTTTCAATAAATATTTGGGAGGTTATGCAGAAAAGAGCTAACACAGCAAAGTTCCTAACAGCCAAAAGGTGGAAACAACCTAAATGTTCATCAACTAATGAATGGATAAACAATATGTGGTGTAAGTGTGTATGTGTGCATACATATTCATACAATGGAATATTATTCAGCTGTAAAAAGAAATGAAGTACTTTCACATGCTACAATATGGATGAACATTGAAAACATTTTGCTAAGTGAAAGAAGCCAATCAGGAAGGACCATGTGTCACAATTCCATGCATTCAAAATGTCCAGAACAGAGAAATCTACAGAGACAGCCCGTAGATTAGTGGTTGCTTACACTGGACAAGTGGGGCTATAGAGATAAGAAAGGAAGAGTGAGAGCTAAAGGGTACAAAGATTCTTTCTGAGGTGCTGAAAATGTTCTAAAATTGTGGTGACAGGTTTACCTTCCTGTAAATATACTGAAAATGAAACTGTACTCTTTCAATGAGTGAATTGTGTGACATGTGAATTATATTTCAATAGAGCTACTTAAGAAAAAAAAGAAAAATACAATATAGCAGCTCAAAGATTGCTATCCTTAGAAAAGCCTGCTCACAAGGTTTTAGGCTTTTGGAATTTAAATTTTTGGGAGGATTCCCACTACAAAAATAAGTGAGAGTTGGTCACTGTGCCCAAACTGTGCAAACAATGTGGTTTATCCTGAACACCTGCTTTCGTTCTGGAAGTCTGGAATTCTGATAACAAATGAGGTAGAGGATAACTATGTGAACCACTTCGCAATAAAGACTCTACCACTGAGTCTCTAAACAGCTTTCTGGTAGATGACATTTTACAGATGTCACCACAATTTGTTGCTGGAGGAACTCATGTGTCTCATGTGACTCCACTGGAAGAAAATTATGAAAAACTTGTGCCTGATTTTCACCAGATTTCCTCCCATGATCCTTTTCCATTTGCTGATTTTGCTTTATTTCCTTTCGCTGTAATTAAAAAAAGCATAGCAGTAAGTACAACTACATGTTGAGGCCTCGTAATTCTACAAAATAAGCAAACCTGGGAATGCCAGAGACCTTGGAGACCTCAACACAGGGATAAAATCAAAATAATTAAGAGGCACTTTGTTTCTTTCAATCAGCTGGCAAAAACTTAAAAGAAACAGTCTTGGTGGAGATAAATGGAAAGAGCTACTTTCCCTTATTGCTAATTAAAAAATGTAATTATACTATAATACCCTTGTAGCACTATTATATCAACCTAGCAACAACTAAAATTAAAAATAAACATTTTAATATAAAATCTGAGAATCTATGCCTTCTCCCCAAAAAGCACTACCTTATTGAGATATATATAGTTGGTCAGTGCAATAAGTAAGAAACAAAATGAATGTCCAGGGGATTCCCTGGGTGGCTCAGCAGTTTGGCACCTGCCTTTGGCCCAGGGCACGGTCCTGGAGTCCCGGGATCGAGTCCCGCGTCGGGCTCCCTGCATGGAGCCTGCTTCTCCTCTGAGTCTCTCTCTGCCTCTCTCTCTGTGTGTCTCTCATGAATAAATAAATAAAATCTTTAATAAAATAAAAATTGTTTACAAAACGAATGTCCATAAATAGGGACATAATTATATAACAGGTGTTTTGAATGACAAAGGCAAAATACAGAAATGTACTATAATCCTATTTTGGTAAAATAATATATGCAAAAATATATATGCTTCGTATGAACATCTGAGCAAGAAGGAATGTGTATACATCTTATTAAAATGGGGATGGACAGCCAAGCTTGAAAATAAAAGTGGAAAAAAAAAGCACGTACTAAAAAAACCTGTAGTATGTATATTATAGTTATATTTATGCATTATGTGTATATACACACAAAAATAAAATTAAAATGATATACCAGAAATATATACACCAAAAGAAACTTGATGTAGCAATTTTAGGGTCAGATAAAATTGAACAAAAATGTAACTGATCTCTATATGTTGATTTTGTATCCTGCAACTTACTGAATTCAAGTATTAGTTCTAAGTTTTAGGTAGAGTCTCTGGGTTTTCCACATATATGTCATCTGCGAATAACCATAGTTTTACTTCTTCCTTTCCTATTTGGATGCCATTTATTTCTTTTTTTTAACTAGTTGCACTGTTCCAGTGCTACGTCAAATATATGGTGAGAGTGGGCACCTTTTTTTTTTTTCTGATCCTAGACGAAAGGCTTTTGACTTTTCACAGCTGAGAATAATGTTAGCTGTGGGCTTGTCATATATTGCTTTTATTATACTGAGACATATTCCCTATGTATCAATTTTGTTGAGAATTTTCATACTGAAAAGATATTGAATTTTGTTAAATGCTTTTTCTGCATCTTATCTTTCCTGCTTTTAACGTGATTTATGACTTTTACTGATTTGCAAATGTTCAACCATCCTTGCATGCCAGGTATAAATCCAACTTGATCATGGTATGTGATACTTTCAGTGTGCTACTGAATTTGATTTGCTAATATTTTGTTGGGAATTTTTCCATCTATATTCATCAGGGATATTGGCCTGTATTTTCTAATAGTATCCTTATTTATCTTTGGTATCAGGGTAAAGTTGGCCTCATAAAATGAGTTTGGAAGTATTCCCTTCTCTTCATTTGAAAAGTGAATATTAAACTATAAAAACAAGTTGAATTGTGTACACCAAAGTCCTAACCTCCAGAGTTTGTGAACATTTGGAAATGGGGCCTTTGCAGATGTAATTGGGTTAAGATGAGGTCATCAAGGTGGGCCCTAATCCAGTAAGACTAGCAGTTATTATTAAAAGAGAAACACACAGAGAATATACTGTTTAATGACAGTCAGGGATTGGAGCAATACAGCTACAAGTCAGGGAACAGCAAGGATTGACAGCAACCACCAGAAACTAGAAAGGGGACAAAAGACTTCTTCTCAGAGCCCTTAAAAGAAACCAACTCTGCCAAACCTTGATTTTGGACTTCTAAGCCTCCAGAGCTATGGGAGAATAAAATTCTATTGTTTTATGCCATCCAGCTGGTTGTACTTTGTTATAGCAGCCCTAGAAAACTAATATAATAGCTGAAAAAGCCACAAGACTCTTTTGCTCTTTTACATTTATTGGGTTTTGATTATAAAACAGAATATTATATAGATTTCTAAAACAACATAGAAGTACTGCATAAATAAAATTAGAAATACCCATAATCCTACAGAAGTATAGAACTGCTGCTAATAAAGCTATGGAAACTATTCTGGCCTAGCCATCAAATTGTAATGTAAAATTTCATTTTAACATATTTTCACTAATAAGAAATACAGCAACTCAAGGATATACTGAAGACTTTTTACAGATATACTACAACTGTTCATCTAGCTAGTAAAAGTACTTAAGGTTTAATTTTCAATAACTAGATAGTAAGGTAAAGATGCATAGCAAGTTGAAACAATTAAAAATCTAATTTATTATAGAAATATCTTCACTTTTATAAGATGAAGGATTAAAGAAGATATAATTGAAGAATAGATGTCCTTTGATGTACAAAACCACTGTCAGTCTGCAATTGGAGGTACTGGAGAAAAGTATACCAGAAAATTTATAAAACAAAGACAGGAAATGAGGTTAAAGTAGTAAGAATACACTGTACCACCACCAACAAAACCAGCAAATTTTAAGTAATCTCCAATGTTCTTCATTTTTTTGCATTATTTCTTTTTGTTCAAAAAAAGAAACATGTTTTGTCTTCTGGTTTTTACCTACTCATTAGTTTCCAGTGGTAACTAATGAGAGAAAGATATGAGTTCATGTATATCCAGAATATAGAGCATGAACATTAAAAACAATGGGTTTTAACAATCTGTTCTGAGATACATCTCCTGAAGAGGATTATGCCAAAGCATGCATAATCTAACATTTCTTTGCCTTAACAAAGTGCAAAAGTGGATTCTAGCTTTATCTATACCTTCCTTCCCCATCTCAGTTGATGGTAACTTTGTCTTTCCAGTTGCTCAGAACAAGTATCTTGGCATGATCTCTGACTCTTCTTTCTCACATATTTCTATTAGAATGTGACCAATTCTCATCACCTCCACTTCTATGCTCATCTTACCTATCTTCAAATCTTACCTAGATTGCTAGAATAGCCTAATTATCTCCTAGCTTCTACCCTTACCCTTCAAAACCTATCTTTAGGAATAGACAAAAAAGTCCTTCTAAAATTAAATCATAATGTCATACCTCTCCCTATAACCTTTCAGTGGGTTTTTATTACATTCATATTAAAGCCCAAAAAGTCTTTATAATGGTCTCCAAGGCCCTGTACTGCTTGCTAAAGTAAAAATAATTTTCTTCTATACTCTCACAGCACTTGAGACCAGACGGGTTTTTCCACAACAAGCCATTCTCTAATTCTCAGTCAATACCAACAGGGTACCCTGTCCTACTATATAACTCAGTTTTGACACTATCTAATTGAAGGTAGTGTCAGAACCCAAGTCAAGGGCTAATTCCCACAAAACCATCCCTCCCACTTTAGACACTGATCACATGTCCCAATTATCACTTGTACTTCTGGTCAATTGCCTATAATTTGGGGGTTCCCACAACCTTTTCCATGGATGATTAATTTGGTTGATTTGTTAGCATGGCTCACAGAACTCAGCTTACTGACTAGACTTCAGGTTTATTTTTAAAAAATACTCAGAAACAGCCAGATGGAAGAGATGCATAGGCAAAGTATGTGGGAAGGGCCATGGAGTGTCCATGCCCCCTCCAGACATAGTGATTAGCTCAACCTCCACCAGACTCACCTCCCTAGAGGTGAAGGAAGGTGGGAAAGCTGAAAGCTCAATTTCTCTAATCACACAGTTTGTTCCCCTAGCAACCAGCCCCCATCCTCAGGCTATCCAGGAGCTCCTAACCACAGTCATTAGCACGCAAAAAACCATCACTTCCAGAAATGTTCCTAGGGTTTTAGGAGCTGTACGTCAAGAAATGGGGCCAGAGGGATGCCTGGGTGGCTCAGTGGTTAAGCGTCAGCCTTAGGCTCAGGACATGATCCAAGAGTCTCAGGACTGAGTCCCACATTGGGCTCCCTGCATGGAGCCTGCTTCTCCCTCTGCCTATGTCTCTCTGCCTCTCTTTCTCTGTGTTTCTCATGAATAAATAAATAAAATCTTAAAAAAAAAAAACAAAAAAAAAGAAATGGCCAGAGAGCAAATATAAGTCTAAGTCTTACTATGTCACACCTGCCCATTCCCTCACCTCCATCTCTAACTACTTTGCCTTTACTTTTTCTATTGCTGTTGAATCAGACTCCTTATTTCTGAATATGCCATGCAAACACCTGCTTTAAAGCCCTTACTCTGGCTATTCATCTGCCGGGAATACACTTCTCCTTGATGCACACATGGCTTCTCCCTGGCTCCACCCTCATGATTGCTTTGTTCAAAATCACTTTCTAAATGAGGTCTAACTTGCAATCCATCACAACCTCCACTCCACACTCCCAATCTCCATGCCTGCTTGACCTTTTCTTTTCTCCTTGGCATTCATCATCATCTTATATACTATATAATTGACTTATTAGGATTATTATTATTTTGCCTCCCAAACACCTTAGGATGTAAAGTGAATTCCAGGCACGTAAACGAGTGCACAATACACAGTAAGTACTCATTAAATATTTAGTGAAGGGGATGCCTGGGTGGCTCAGCAGCTGAGCGTCTGCCTTCAGCCCAGGGCGTGATCCTGGAGTCCCAGGATCGAGTCTACATCAGGATCCCTGCATGGAGCCTGTTTTTCTCTCTGCCTAGATCTCTGCCTCTCTCTGTGTGTGTCTCTCATGAATAAATAAATAAAATCTTTAAAAAATATATTTAGTGAAGGAAGCTCAGGCAATAAAGTGAAACCTTAACCAACAAACCAGTGTTCCTAACAAAAATGACCTAGGCAATCAGAGTTCAGGACAATTTCCCTGTCTGGCAGCTAGGTCAAGGTCAAGACTACTGATTAAGAGGTAAGATTATTTCAGGCCTATACAGCATACTATACAGGAGGAAAAAATCTTAGGGTTCAAAGAGTCTACTTGCCTAAAAACAGGGAAGGTCACCATGAGAGGGGGAGTTTATTACACAGGCTAAGAAGTCTAGAAGAAGCCAAGGCATAAAGCATCTAGTGGACAAAGAATGCCCTGATAGGTTCTTGACAAAAACGGAATCTATGTTCTGATTCTGATCTCATGTGCCCCACAATTACTTATTCCATCTGATAAAACTTCCAGTAGCAGAGAACATTACTCAACTATTCAATCATTAAAATCCTATCAGTTACATAATCTATAATTACATAAAAGGTTCATAGTTATAAGTATCATAAACATTGTATGTAACACCTAATAAATGCCCAAAACATAGTAGCATTCATAAATGTAAGCTAATTATGATAGCAACAACACTATCTTTGAGGTAAAATTATTTTTAATAATATAAACAAACATTTGAATAGAAAGTAAAAGCTGTATCATGATATTTTATACCTCATTTTGCTATCTTTCCCCATTTCCTTAAACTGATTTATCAATCCTGACTATAGTCTTAGTTAGGTCAGATATATTGTACAATAAAGTAACCAATTTCTAAATTTTAATATGTTATTAAGTCATTCTTAGTAGAAAATAAGTGATTTCATCTACAGAGCTATCCTACTTTAAGAAAACATGAAAAATTCTAATTTATAAGAAAATGTTTGGGAATGCTTCATTTTACAAGTGGATTCATCACACTATTATTTTAAGCATTCATCTATAAACTTTTGGACTAGAGAAGGAGAAACTGAGTTAAAACGTTAGAAGGCAATGTATAAAAAATAAATGGAAAGTAACTGATATAACAATGTAAACAACAGAGATTTAATTTTTAAAAATTCAACCTATGTACAACTTTTCAGAAAATAACTCCAAACTTCCTTAACGACAGTTTTAATTCATAAATAACATAATCCATCGAGCTATAAAAAATAGCTAGAGGACCCAAAATGTACCTGAATATTGCTCTCATCCAGTCTCTGGGTCCCCTAGAAAGCTCCTCTGCCTGCCTACCGTCCTTTGTGCTGTCCATATGGTACTTTCCTTACACTTAGATGACGGTACATGTACCATAATCTCCACATTCCCTTATTCTGTCTTCCTGCTACAGCAACACAGTATATAGATCTTCCTATGATACAGATCAAAGAACAGTGGCAACACAAAGTAATAATCTGTCTTTTGATGGATTAGAAAAATACAGGTGTAGCATGGGTGACTGGGAAGTTGAAAGGGAAATGGGAAGAGGAGAAGCAGCTTCTTGCAAAGGCAAGGGTACAAGAAAAAAAAAAGACTATTTTATCTTTGGAAACTCAGTTCAGTTGGGGGAAAACTGGGAACAGCCAGAGATAAGGCTCAGATAAGGAAGAACTCAAATTTTTTACTAATGTCTTATTAATTTTTGAATCTCTAGTGTCTAGCATAACAATAGATCAATAAATGTTCATTGAATAAATTTGCTAAATCAGAAAATCACAAAAAGTAAAAAGGTTTCCAAATTTCAAAGGAACGGTATTTCTTCAAATTGATTTTTGCAGGTCAGTATTTACAAAATAGAAGTAAACAGAAGTTACATTTACAAAATGTATTCAAAAATATCAAACTGATTCAAAACTACAACTCAGATAACTGAAATGATAGCTAAGAGACTGAAATATGGTTTACGTTGCATAATATTTTATTTTCTGATGAATTACAAATATGAATATATGCAGCAACTTATCTGAAGTGACTTAATCAAAAACAAAAATTCTTCAACCAGGTGCAATGGTGTGAAGCAGTCTTCTGAATGTCAGAGACACTTTTGGTGGCTCTTCTAATGAGGCCTATGGGCTCCTCAGACTGATGTTTGTAAATGCATAAAATAAAATTCATAGGATTGAAAGAAAGAAAAAATCATAAGATCACAAAGAAAACCAATTATATTAAAATTCAGTTCTAATCACAGACCACAGCTCTAATCATAGACCCTGCTTTAAGAACTCCTGATAGAAGATATGGGTTAACTTAGAAAAGCAAAGACTAGACACTTCTTCCCTAAATAGTCTCTCTCTATATATATAATATTCCCATTATCTTAAGAGAAACTCATAACAACTTGCCAAGATTAGGATATCATATAAAATTATTTAAAGTTTAAATAACCTTTGGAAATTTTATCTGTGGTAGAATACGCTGCATTCATTTCTTGTTGCCACTATGTGCATCTTTTGTAACACAAACATTTCTAAAATCCTTACATCTGTATAAAATTAGTAACAACATATTAATGCTTCATTTGTATCATCACTAATCTCTAGCTAGTTCTCCAAAGATGACATAAATTAGTACACTTCTCTTAATCCAAGAACTCATGAGAACCAGTAGGCTAGACTGACAATCTTTTGGATCCTAGCAGACCTAGCACACTCTGGATTCAAAATACTTTTTTTTTTTTTTTAAGATTTATTTATTTATTCATGAGAGACACAGAGAGAGAGAGGCAGAGACATAGACAGAGGGAGAAGCAGACTCCTCACAGGGAGTCTGATGTGGGACTTGATCCCGGGACCCGGAGATCATGCCCCGAGCCAAAGGCAGACGCTCAACCGCTGAGCCACCCGGGAATCCCTCAAAATACTTTCAGATGCACTACATAAACGACCTTGTGGTAGATTGTCTTTGAGGTTTATAATTAAGAAACACCTTATAGTTAAAGCTGTCAAATAACAAGATCTGCTAAGTATTGTTATAAGTAAACGTCTTGGTAGGTTAGCTTCATCTACCACTTTACGGATTTCAAACACACTTTTGGAAAATTGTAGGGTAAAGCAAGCAACATCCTCCCTAGCATCATAAGTGAGTTCGTTTCAACAGAAAAAATAACTCTGATTTTGACTTTTTAATGTGTACATCATCCTAAAATAAATCAGAATTTTCATTTTTTAACTCTTTGTCTTACTAAAACAAGCTTCTAAATCATAATTCTGGGGAATCCCTGGGTGGCTCAGTGGTTTAGCGCCTGCCTTTGGCCCAGGGCATGATCCTGGAGTCCCGGGATCAAGTCCTGCATCAGGCTCCTTGCGCGTGGGGCCTGCATCTCCCTCTGCCTGTGTCTCTGCCTCTCTGTGTGTGTCTCTCTCATGAATAAATGAATAAAATCTTTAAATATATATATAAATAAATCATAATTCTGAAACTGTATTTCCTGATACTACAGTTTAAAAGAAACAACTGACACTAATACAAAAGACCTTGAATCATGTACATACTAAAATCATAAGAGTTTTTGAAAAGAGATTTTCTTTTTTTTAAGGAATAGAACTAGGTGGAGGGATCCCTGGGTGGCACAGCGGTTTGGCGCCTGCCTTTGGCCCAGGGCGCGATCCTGGAGACCCGGGATCGAATCCCACGTCGGGCTCCCGGTGCATGGAGCCTGCTTCTCCCTCTGCCTATGTCTCTGCCTCTCTCTCTCTCTCTCTCTGTGTGTGACTATCATAAATAAATAAAAATTAAAAAAAAAAAGAACTAGGTGGAATAGGGTACCCCCTCACATTAAAATAGCTATCTTTTTTTTTTAAAAAAAAAAACATGTTTTGTATCTTCTAGAGAAAATAATATTAATGAAGTGACTATTAGTGTCAATTTCTATGAACACTACACATTTATAAAAAGGTTTTAAATTGATAGAGAAAAAGGTCTGTTCTTGGTCACTTATTTTTACACTGTTGGAAAAAATACACATAGTAACCACCAATGGGTTTATGAACAAATTCAAATAAATCATTTTCATGGTTTATTATCACTAATCATGAAGGTAGGCAAATTGTTTAAGAAGCTCATTTTAAGAGTCTCTAAAATGTAAAACAAAAACAAAAACTGTATTTTTTCCAGACTATAATTAACTCTTACCTACAGTGAGTGTGTCTATTTGGAATTCTTAAGACAACGGCGGATAAATCACAAATTACTTTTGCAAAATAAGTTTTGTTCTTTAATTTCTCTTCCACAGGATGGAGGAGCCTAGGCCATCAGCAGGGAACTGAAAATAGAAAACTAAACTAACAAGCAAGCATCTCAGTTTAGCCAAAAGTACATTCGATCAGAATTTGTGTTAGCACTCGCTAACTCCTTTTAAATACTGAGAACTAACGATGCTTTTCTTTAAAGAACAGAATTAAAAGCGAATCTGAGTCTAATCACCCAGAACTTCCCAAGTTCAAACATCCTTCACAAGCAGCCTTGAAAATCCTTTGAGATATACACACACACACACACACACACACATATATATATTTTTTTCCCCCAGATAAGGAAACATTTTGGCATACTCTACTAACAAATAAAGCCTTGCAGTACATTTTGCAAGCATTAATCAGACTTCTGCATTGATACAGAAAACCCTGTAGCAGGATAACAAAACCTCAGAACATGCTCGGATTGCAGGCTTCAGAAAGCCTCCCCAGCACACCTGTACAAGTACTTCCTGTTACCAACGATGTTTAAAAGTAGTCTGATAAACGTCCCATAAGTCGCCGTTTAGAAGCTACACATTAACTTTGTAAATTACAACTACCACCCAGAAGCCACCAGCCCAAAGATTCTCACGAATCCAGTTCTCTCTCTTCTCCCCCCAGGAGCGCCCCGGAACCATCCGGACCCCTTTCAAAAGCTGCGGCTCGGGCGGGGCAGTGGCTGCGCCGCAGGTGACGGGCAGGGGCCAAGCCCAAGTAATATGCACAACCCCAACGCGCTAAGCGACCCGGCAGCCGGACTCCGGGCTCTGCTGGAGCAGCCGTCAGACACGCCTGCAAGGAACCGCCACGACCCGGTAAACACGGCTCCTCCTCCCGCCTCCCGCCTCCCGCCTCCCGCCTCCCGCACGCCTCCAGCCCGGCCGCGGGCATCTCCTCCGGGGCCGGGACCCGGCGAGGAGGAGACGGGAATGCGGCGTGACCTCGGGTGACTGAACCCGGGTAAAAAAAAAAAAAAAAAAAAAAAAAAGTCCTCGGAGCTGGGGGCAGAGGATGTCGCAGGGCTGCCAGGAGAGAGGCAAGGTCTGGGGCTGGAACGACGGTCTCCACTCGGGCCCGGAGCGGGGGTCGCAGGTCGTGGGGGCTCGATCCAGGGACTAGTTTTGGAGACTCACCTGGAGCTCTGCCCTCCTCACGAGCGTAGCGTGTGCGATCCAGGTGAAGAAATACGGGGCCTTCCACTTCCGCGGGGCTACCTCCCGCTGGCGCCCTCCGCCTCGAGCCAGCCCCGGCGGACACTACCAGCCGCCGCCGCCGCCGCCGCCGCCGCTCACCGGGAACTGAAGCGGAGGCGTCCGGCCTCGCCGCGCAGAGCTCGACCCCGCGCAAGGAGCATGCGCACACGCCCCAACACCCAGGGCCAGTCGGGGCAGCGGCACCTGCGATCAACAGGTCCCGGGAGACCCGCCCCGCTCTCCGCCCGGCGCCCGCCCCGCCTCCCCGGGGAGGGCCCCGCCTCCACGCTCACCGACCGAGCTGACCCCGCCCCGCCCTCGCCTTCCCGGCGTTCCGGACCCGGCGAGCAGTATTCCCGCGGGGGTTCGATGGGGCGCGCGATCCGCTTGACTTACTCCAAGGCGCGAGATCCCGCGAGAGCCGGAGCTGGCCCGTTTCCCCTCGGGCGAGAGCGGGGGCTGCGCTCGTGGGAAGGGCTCGCGCGGGGTGGCCGTCTCGTGGTGGAAGGAAGGAGGGGCTGGTTCTCCAGAAGCGGAGGTGATTGCTCCTGGCTTCTTGGTAGGTATATAAGGGATTTCCTCAGCTCAGGAAGGCGGACCCACCGAGGGCCGGGTTAGGTGTCGTTACCCGAGCAGAACCCTCTGTGGCGCCCGGCACCCAAACGGCGTGCGGACCCGCAGCTCCTGGAGCTCTCTGCGGATCCCCGCGGTCTGCTTGCCCTGAATGGCTTCCAGGGATGGGCTTGAGTGCATCTGCTCCCCAACCGGTGGTTCCGTGACTAGTAACAAAATGAAAGCTTGAATAAGCGTGTTGACTCGGTTAATAGTCAATTGTGGTTAAGGAACATTGGGCTGCCTCCTTACTCTGCTTTAGAACAGGTCTTAAGTTACCAGCTACTGCTGGGGAATTGGGCTGAGCTTTGTTTTGTGATAGTTTTTTTAAGAATAGAATTAAAAAAAAAAAAAAACAAAACAAACCCCACTGCCATCTTGAGTAGCAAAGATCCCTCCGTAAGTAGGAAACACAATGTCGGAACTCATTTCAAAGCTGGTACAGGTAGAACGTACAGGTTGTGACGATTTAAGTAAGCTTATAGGTCACTAAAAGTTTATTTGAAGAATTAGAAAGGGGAAACATCTTACACTGATATGGGTGCATTTTGCTTGAGACTGATGAGTATTTATTGAGCATTTGCTATATTCCCTTCACTGAATTAAGCGCTAAAGGAAATACAGTGAAAGTTAAGGCACAGTTCCGCCTTCAAGAAATTTTAAACTTCTGGAGGAGGAGCATTTTAAAAAACTGCATTAAAAAATAGGAACACTTAGGCAACCCCGGTGGCTCAGCGGTTTAGCGCCGCCTTCAGCCCAGGGCGTGATCCTGGAGACCCGGGATCGAGTCCCACATCGGGCTCCCTGCGTGGAGCCTGCTTCTCCCTCTGCCTGTGTCTCTGCCTCACTCTGTCTCTCATGAATAAATAAATAAAATCTTAAAAAAAAAAAAAAAGTAACACCATTAACTCTCCTCTTGGTTTCCCTGATACCATTATTTCTTGGTTCTGCGGTTACATCTGTTACATTTTAAATGTTTTTAAGGCCTTCGCTGTTCCCAAACTCTCCATTTTCTTTTGCTGTCTGACTTTACTGTTGTATCCTTCAGCAACCTCTTTTCCATCATGAACTTAGCTACTAGGTATCGCAGTGCACCAAGGACACCCAGATGTATATCTTAAGGTTAGACTATTTTAAGCAACAATATCTTCGTTTGGATATCACACAGATACCTTACATAGGTCTCAAATTTACATTGCTATCTTTAACATTCTTTATTCCTGATACCATGACTCTCTCCACCCATCTGGAAACTAGCCCATTTTCGTACCCTATTTCAGATAATGGCGCGTAGTTACCCAAATCCAGAAATCCTTGAGTACCCTTATATTACATTTCCTTCACTTCCTCTAACCTAATATCAAATTCTATTGACACTTATCTCCTTAAGTATCCCTCAAATCCAGGCTTCTTCAATCTTCACTCTCACTGTCTTGGTCCATCTAGTAATTAACACCTCTCCTGACTCATCTCCCTTGGACAATTGCAGTAGCCTCTTGTTATTTCCCACTGCAGTGCAACCTACTACATTCTATTAATAATTCGTCTAACATGAAAATATGATCGCAATATTCCTTTGCCAAGAATTTTTCAGGAACTTCCTTCACCAGCAGGGCCTTTCATGATCTGGCCTCAGACTGTTAACATCATCTGCCATTCTTGCCCGTCTACTCCACAGTAGCCATTCTGAACTCCTTGCTTTTCTGTGATCCTATCACATTCTTTCCAGATCCTTTGGTTCTCAGTTGAATTAAATACCTACCTCCTTGATAGAACCTTTCATAACTTTCTAAGACAGACTTGCCTTTCTTTCACCCTTTTTGGGACTTATTTCTATTATAACAATTATATTGCACTTTATTTATTTACAAATGTAGTTGACTAGTCAACCCCTATCTCCACTCTTGAAAAATAATTTGAACTGTGGATGATAAAGACTCATAGTATTTCCTTTCCTCATTTAGGGATTACAGAAGAATGCCCTTTAGTTCACCCTGCATGAGAATTTGACTAAACCCCGACCGAACACTTTGTTAATACTCGAAGTTCAAATTTTGGGGGGATCCCTGGGTGGCTCAGCGGTTTAGCCCCCGCCTTCGGCCCAGGGTGTGATACTGCATGGAGCCTGCTTCTCCTCTGCCTATGTCTCTGCCTCTCTCTCTGGGTCTCTCATGAATAAATAAATAAAATCTTAAAAAAAAACTCTCTACCACTTTTTGATATATCCAAGTACTGAGTTTTACATGATAGGCATGTAAAGGTCACAAGTTAAGCATCAAGAGGGCAGTCTGAAGCAAACAGATGGGAAAAAGGAAAATTGATACTGCTCTACATAACCCACCCAGAAAACTTTGTAGGTAGGAATGTGTTTTCCTGCTTTTAATAATAACACAACCACAAGTTTTAATAATAATTTAGCCACATGGTGGGAATAACTCCAAGTGGGATATTTCACCCTTTACTAGCCCAGTGATTGATGTATGGGCGATTTAGGCTAATCAGCATCCTTTCACAGGAGCTTCAAATTGGATCTTTTCTCTGGTTACAAAAGTAAAGATGGGAGCTAGCTCAGAGCTGCTTGTGGTAGTTTATGTTGCTATTTGGAGTAGGTGGTCTGAAAGAATAATATAGATAGGGGAGGAAGTGCAAAAGAGAAGAGAGTCCCTGAAAGTTCTCTATCCTCTTATAAAATAGGAAATTCGTGAGTTGAGTGCTCAGTAGACTCCTCAAAATGTTTAACATTTTGTTAAACATCAGAAGGTCAAATTCAATATCCTTAGCATCTTAGCCAGCTCTTCCTTAGCCAAAACTTGACTAGCCATACATCCCAATACTTCTAAGCCTCACCTATACCAGTGTTAACATTTGTTAGTTAACCACAGTTGGTTAGGCAGTGGCCTCCTTAATTTTTGCTGAGTAATTGTCAGCTTAGGCACTTTTATAACCCTTATATGTTATTTCACTTTGAAAGATTCTAATTTTCTTATCTGTAAAACTCTGATGAGAAATAATACTTACATATGCTGTCTTTTGATACTGCCCCAGATAAAAGCAAGTAAAGTCCTATACTGTGTTATTATGGCCATTAGTGCTATTATTATGATTACCAATAATACTGTTGCCATCAATGATAATGTAATGCTGTAAGAACTTATGTATTGTTTTTCTTGCTGTACTATGTATTTTATTACAATCTCAAAGATGTGGGAAGTTTTAGATTACATCTGGCCCATCCTCCCACTCACTCAAGGGACGTCTCCATCAGTGGTTAAGTTCTGTTCAAATATACTGACATGATAGAAAACTTGATGCTTTGTGAGGCAGCCTATTCCTTTTTAACAATAGCCTATTGCTTTTTAACAATAACTCTTAAGAAATTTTCATCACAATGAATTGAAATCTATCGGTAATTTCCACATGCTGATCTTATTTCTGTCCTTTGTAGCAACAGAAATCTATATTCTCTTCCATAAGACACTGTTTGACCATGAAAATACTTTTGTTTTTTCAAGCTAAAATTATTCAGATCTCTCAATTTTTTGAAGGCATCGTCCTACAAAGAATTTGTTTTAAGATTGATTGATTGATTGATTGATTGATTTATGACCGAGAGAGAGAACACAAGGGAAGAGGAGGGTCAGAGGAAGAGGGAGAAGCAGACTCCCCACTGATCAGGGAACCTGACTTGGGGCTCAATCCCAGAAAGAAGTCTGCGTGCGATTGCAGGTCTGCGATCATGACCTGAGGCAAAGGCAGATAGATGCTTAACTGACTGAGTCTCCCAGGCACCCCTTATAGTGAATTTTCTAAAGAATAATGATAATAAAATGAAATCAAACCTATAGTGTAAAGTAGTGATGAAATATAAATGAGTCAGAGCTATGAAAAATTAAAATACAAGTAGAATGTAAATGATGAGAGCCAAAGAACAAAAATATGCATGAGCCTGTAGCTTAAACTTGTTGAACTCTGATCTAAAATCAAAAATGGATATAATATTTAAGGTACCAGTAATAGGAAAACATTTTTCTGTCTTCATCTAAAATATTTTTTTCCCATGTGGGCCTTCCTCTCATCTAAGGAGGCTCCACTGGCCGTGGACTCATCAACATGTCCCTGGAAAATGCAGTAACAGGCTTCATATACATCCATGAAACTGAACCCAGGATGTACTTTTCCTGTCAACTTTTGAAAAAATATGACACCAAAAATTTTTTTTCAACTAGCCCAATTTCCGTTTATGCATAAATATCCTTTCTCCATGGGGCACCTGGGTGGCTCAGTGGTTGAACATCCCCAGGTCTGATCCTGGGGTCCTAGGATCAAGTCCTGCTTCAGGCTCCCAGCAGAGAGCCTGCTTCTCCCTCTGCCTATATCTCTGATTCTTTCTGTGTCTCTCATGAATAAATAAATAAAATCTTTTTTAAAAAAATCCTTTCTCCTTAATTTTTTATAAAACAAGTTTTATGAAATGTTTTACATACAAGGTTCTTTAGAATCTTAGAAAGGATCTTAGAAATTAAAGTCTCTCAGGACACCTGGGTGGCTCAACGGTTGGGCATCTGTCTTTGCCCCTGGGCATGGTCCCGAAGTCCTGGGATCCAGTCCCATATTGGGCTCCCTGAGTGGAGCCTGTCTCTCACTCCGCCTGTGTCTCTGCCCCCCCCCCCCCCGCCCACCTTGTGTCTTTCATGAATAAATAAAATCTTAAAAAAAAAAGAAATTAGTCTCTTATTGTACAGATGAGAAAACTTAAGTTCAGGGAAGTAAAGTTACCTAAGCTTGTGCTGGACACTAGTAGAACCAGAATTGAAACCCAATTCTGAAACACTTGGAATTGGCCTGTGTGAAATATTTTCCTTGAAATATTCTGAGGTTTCATAGAAGACAGTACTCTTTTGTTTCTTCAAGTGCAATGAGGGGCGCCTGGGTGGCTCAGATGGTCAAGTGTCCACCTTCAGCTCAGGTCATGATCCCAGGGTCCTGGGATTGAGCCCCACAACAAGCTCCCTGTTCTCTAAAGAGCTTGCTTCTCCCTCTCCCTCTGCATGCTGCTCTCCCTGCTTGTGTTCTCCTTCTGTCAAATAAATAAAATTTTTAAAAATAAAGAACAATTAAAGTTTTTCTATATTCAAGTATTGGTGATAAACATACTTGTCATCTTTGTGTCCTTTTGTTGTTGTTTTTTTATTTTTTTAAAGATTTTATTTATTCATGAGACACAGAGAGAGAGAGAGGCAGAGACACAGGCAGAGCGAGAAGCAGGCTCCATGCAGGGAGCCTGATGTGGGACTCAATCCCCGGTTTCCATGATCACGCCCTGGGCTGAAGGTGGCCCTAAACCGCTGAGCCACCCAGGCTGCCCCTTTGTGTCCTTTTGAAAGACAAGAGAAGGGGAATATAAGAAGGAAGTCCAGAGCATTTCACAAGTAAAGATTTTCTTTTTCTAAATTGTGATAACTATGGTTGTACTTTGACTTCTTTATGAAAAATACTAAGATATTTGGAAATTTACCAAACTTATTTTCTCACCCCTGGGAAGCTAACAAATCTAAGCCGCATGCGTGTACGCATAAACACGTGCGTGTGCACACATACACACTTTACGTCTTGGACTGACTTGTTTTTAAAATAGTTCTTTAAGAAATACAATAGTAGAATAACACCATATCTTTTGCTCCTAGCATATTGGCTGAAGCACTGAATCCAAAGGAAGTTGCCCTGGAGAGCACTTTTCTTTGTAAAGATGACAAAAATATTCAGGGCACCAGTGTTTTCAAGTTGAACTTCCTTCTTGAAATTCACTTCACAGTCAAAAGACATACAACATTTTAAAAAATAGAGTGATAAGATTGTTGGAAAATATTCAGTGGTAGAAATACTTAAAAGAATTATAGGTACATATAAAGCCGAAATTCTAAAGGACTAATTTTATTTTTATTTCTCAACTATTAGTGTTCTTGAGTCATTCATTTTCTTATCTATAAGACAAGCCCTAAAGCTGAAATTGTTTTTGGGGAAAACAATCAAACTCTTGGCAAATAATATCCCAGGAATATTAATATGTTAAAGACTTTGTACATTTTATTTTATTTTTTTAAAGGTTTTGTTTATTTATTTGACAAAGAGCACAAGCAGGGGGAGGAGCAGAGGGAGAGGGAAAAGCAGACCTCCCCCGCTGAGTGCGGAGCTAGACTCAGGACTCCATCCCAAAGTCCTGGGATCATAACCTGACCCAAAGGCAGACACTCAACTGACTGAGCTACCCAGGTGCCCTACACTTTGTACATTTTAAAATCAAAGTTTTCTGATTAAATTGTGTTCCACAAGTTTTGTTCTGTTGCTGTTTCAAATTCTTTTATTCTGAGTAACTCTATGGAATTAGTTGTAATAGTTTTAACATAATGAAGAAAAGCCATTTCAGTTGCTAAAAACTGTGCTGACATTTAAATTTCAAACAGCAGCTAGCAGTAGGTAGAACAATAGCTTTCAAACATCACAGACTGCAACCTAGAGAAAGCAGTATATTTTATATTATGATTCTGTTCTTATGGACATGTATAAAGCAAAATCAGTGGTTTCTTAAAACAATATTACTGTGAGTAATACACTCTGATATTTTATTCTTTTCTATTTCATTTAAAAATGTTCTGATCATAACCAATGAAATTGATTTCTAGACCCCCTAACAGAACATAATTATAGTTTGAAAGATGTGAGCAGGAGGTTTGTAATAGAAGGAGCAGTTCACCCTTCAGTATGATGTGGAAATTTACTGCCTTCCAGTTAGAAAAAATATTCTTTTGGTTTGACATTATCATATTAACTATTTTTCACTGATTAAAAACTTCCTAACATTAGGGATCCCTGGATGGCGCAGCGGTTTGGCGCCTGCCTTTGGCCCAGGGCGCGATCCTGGAGACCCGGGATCGAATCCCACGTCGGGCTCCCGGTGCATGGAGCCTGCTTCTCCCTCTGCCTGTGTCTCTGCCTCTCTCTCTCTCTGTGACTATCACAAATAAATAAATAAATACCTTAAAAAAAAAAATTTAAAAAAAAACTTCCTAACATTATAAAAAGGCTTTTATTCTTTAGCTCCACATTTTACTAACATTACCCCTATTCACAGTTTTAATTCTCTATGGTTAATGATAAGATGTACAAATTTATGTAAGTCTCTATCCATATAGTTATAGATAAATATGAAATCATTCCAGTATAACATCAGAAGTATGTGAATAGATGTGAATGACTATGCTCTCAACTGAGATAGGAGAGAGAGAATAAGATAGGAGGAGGAATATGAGATCAGAAGCAGAATTCTTGGGTCCTACTTTTAGATATGCAATGTGAGATTGAGCTAGTTTCTTAACTTCTCTAAGCTTCCATTATGTAAATGAGGGAACTGATCTAGAATACTTGAAGATAGTATCTAAAGTTCTTTAATTCTTTGATGGTTGTTTATTTAAACCAAAGAGAATGTTTTATTATCCTATTAACATAGTACTAGTAGATTATATCTGGCAATATAATAACTTGTTCTGTGCTTATTATGTTTAAAATATTAACGTCCTTTGCTATGCTAACAAGAGAAGGATTAAGTAAACATCAGGGTATGGAATTGTACAAATTGCATAGTCTAATAATTCGATAATTATAATCATTAACCATAACTGATACATTTATACATACATGCATCTGAGAATATGATGATTTTTCTGTGTTGCTATGTGTCTTCATCTGTCTGGACTACTATAACGATATCATAGACTGGGTAGTTTATAAACAATAGAAGTTTATAACAATCTTTCTATGTATCAGAAGTAAAGAATATTTTTCTTAAAGAAGTGTGGCCATTGTTCACATTTGACTTTATGTTCCAAAATAGGTGCTGATCCTGGAGTGCTGTATGGCCCAGAACAGAGCCTTGCCCAGGAGGCCTGGGACCTAAGGCAAACCGGCTATGTTGTAGAATTTTCATTAGCCCCGATTTTTCATATAGGTAGAATTAAGGTAAAATGGATATTAGAAAGTGAGTTTTAAAATTAAGCTTGAGAGTGAAAATTGGGAAGTATTCCCGCCTGCTTTTACAAGGTAACATGGAAAAGAAAAAAGATTATTTCAGGTACATTGCATTTAGGTGAATTTTTCATTATTTTAGCATCGGCTTATAGAGGAATCAAATCCTTCCTCTGGTTATAAACTCCAGATGCCTGATTTATTTAAGCAAGGCAGGAATTTCCCCCACTTTCCCACTCCCCCACCTCATCCCCCCCCCAAAGGGAATGGGAGTGATTGTTTTTATTCACCATACTCTAGAGATAATTCACCAAAACATTAGAATCCAGGGGCAAGGGGTGCCTGGGTGGCTCAGTTGGCTAAGCGTCTGTCTTTGGCTGAGGTCATGATCCCAGAGTTCTGGGATGGAGTCCAACATGGAGCTCCCTGCTTGGTGGGGAGTCAGCTTCTCCCTGCGCCCCTCATCTTGCTTGTGCTCTCTTTCAAATAAATAAATAAATAAAATCTTAAAAAAGTCTAGGGGCAATATGACTCTTTTTTTAAATTTCATTTTTAAGTAACCTCTACACCAACATGGGGCTCAAACTCACAACCCAGAATCAAGAGATGCAGACTCCAATGACTAAACCAGTCAGGTGCCCCAGAGGCAATATGCTCCTTGATTTGAAACTTTCCAAACAGGTCTATCATAAATAAATAAATAAATAAATAAATAAATAAATAAATCTTTAACAAAAAAAAAAAAAAAGAATTTAAATGAAAATCATTTTAGTTGGAAAAAAAAGAAAGGCTTATATAGCCATCAGTTCCATGGGAACCCCATTCTGATTGTGTGATGTGTTTTCTGAAGAGTACACTGATCAAGGAAAAGTATCCACCATATTGATTTTTAAAAATGCATAAGTGACAGGCTGCCTGGGGCACAATGGCCTCGCTATCCAAACAGGAATTCTTTCCCTCCTTACTTCAGCAACTTCACTGATGCCGGCTCTCAGCTTACCCCCAACCCGGAGCAGTAGGATGGCGCGCAGCAGGGTCTCAAGATTCTGCCAAGAACATCTTGCCATGACTGGATAGGAATCCCAGATAAAAATGCAAACCTTTGATTTGTTCACTTTGACATCTTAGAAAGTTGAATCACCATTGGAACAAAAGCTAAGAGAATTAAGAAACAGAAGGATGGAACTAACAGTTCTGTGCAAAACAGCATTTGACTTTTCATAAGACAAAATAATTTGTCCATGCCAGACCACAAGCTAAAGGCCTGGGAACTGAAGTGGAATGAGGCCCAAAATCAGCACTGGATGAGGAAGAAATGGCTGACTTTTACAAGGCATTTTTAAGTAAAAATTTTCAGAAGCACATGTTTTATAACAGACTGGCACAACCTAATTTTGCCATCACTTTCTCTATGGGGAGAATGGCCCTGGAGAGGATTTGGAACAAGCTTAGATTGAAACAAAAGATCAGAGCCCACCTGATCCACCCACCAGGGTGTCTGAGTTTCTATGGGAAGCGGTTGGTTTGGGAGCTCATTTAAGGAGGGCTCAAAAACCTGTAAGTGATTAGTGAAAACCTCTAGGTCCCCCACCTTTGTTATGCAGGCCCCTTGTATTATACCTGCACAGAGGCAGGCTAGGAGAATGTGGGCCCTGGTGAGCCATGGGCCATGTGGCTCTGTCCTGACTGTGGATTCCGAGCTGGCTCTCCTTCTGGCAGTGATAGAAAATAGAGCCCACACACTAGGAAAAAAAATTCTTAAGTGACATACAAAATATGTGAAGGCTAACAGGAAGTAAGACTATTCTATCAAGATCCAAAAAAGGCTATCTTAACTGCAATTTTGAGTCTGGAGAATGGAGCTAATACTAATGCTTATCCTAAAAAAGTAGTCAGACCACTTCAGTGTTTCTGACTATGTCTATATTTAATAAATTCCTTGCTTCAACATATATTAGTTCCAAATCAGATCCAAGTATATTTATCCCAAAGGATTTCAACATAACCTTTCATCTAACTTAGTTCTAAATGCCTTTGATTTCTTAGTGATGTTGATAAATTTTTATTATATTCATAACAATTGCAACATTTATTGGGCACTTACCATGTATGGGGTAGTATACTTTATAGTGCATTTTATTTTTAAGATACTAATATTATCCCCATAATTCATATACATTTATTATCCCATAATTCAGATACATTTATTCATTTAACAAAATTTTGTTGATCTTTACTATGTACCAGGCACAAAAGGGAGAGCAATTAATAAAAAAGGCAAAGTTTATGCCCTGGGAGAACATTTATTCTGGTGGGCAAGATAAACAATAAAGAAACAAATACATATGTTTGGTGGGCAATAAGAGTGCACCTTGCTGATGTCCAACAACATTACTGCCCAAGGGCCCCAGTTCTGGTGCACAGACCTCCATCACTGCATTCATGCCTAGGCTGCCTTCCAGTCTGCTCCCAGCCAATGACTGACTGTGACAGTGACACAAAGCCAGAACCTTTTCAGGGAAACACAGGGCCTCTCCTGCAGGTGACTTTGGCTCAAGGATCCTCCAGTAGATTTGCTGTATCTTTCCTCGACTGCATGGCAGTGTGGAACAAGTCAATGCACTTCCATTTGAAGTCTCTTGGCTCTCCCAACACTCTAGACTCTTTCCCCATATCACTTTGGAGGGCATTTTTCCTAATAAAATTTTTTCACATTTAACCCCATCTTGGCATCTGCTTCTCAGAAGATCCAGACCAACATATTATGTCAGAGAGTAATAAGTGCTACTTAAGAAAGCACAATAATGGGGCACCTGGGTGGCTCAGTTGGTTAAGTGTGTGACTCTTGATTTCTGCTTGGAAATCTTAGGGTCTTGAGACCAAGTCCCACATCAGGCTCCACACTGGACATGGAGCCTGCTTGGAATCCCCCTCCCTCTCAACTCATGTGTGCACTCTCTCTCAAATAAACAAAATCTTTTTTAAAAAAGTACAATAAGGTGTTAGAAATATATGTTCTGAAATAAGGGTGGTTAGGGAAGGTCTCAGGCAGAGGTAGCACTTGAGCCACATGAAGAATTGGAGAAAACTGACTTACAGAGTGAAGTAAATTGCTTGAGATTACATGATTACCATGTAACCATGATTACATTTTGTGGTAGATCAGCAGACAGCTGGCACCTTCAAAACAATCGCTTTTATGTTATCTGTAAGTAAATGATATAGAAAATGTTCTGAGAGTAACTGTTTGGGTGATAATTCACATTAGACAATTGTGTACATGTAGAATCAGAACTACTCCAAAAGATATGCCGAAAAGCCTGCAGAAAGTGTTGAATAACACAATTAATTCCTATCCAGGCAAACCTGTATTTCCCTTCAGCCTGCTTCATTCTGGCATTCCTTTTTTTGCCTCATTCTTTTATATTTATTTTGCTAGTGCTGCAGCTTCTATACTTGTTCTTTAATCAGCACTTTTAAAATAGGGTATGGCATTGAGTTTATCTTTTTTCCTTCTGACTTTTTCCGGCCCTATTTCCTGAAACATCTCCATCCCCTACAGTGCCTATGCTGTCACTGAAATGTGTTTCAAAATATAACACAATACAGAAAAATAAGCACATTCTTTTTTAGATCTGAACTATAACCTCTTAAAATTAGCATTTCCCCCCTTCCTGTCCATATATACCAAATCTTCCTACTGATATCACATTATATTGAGAAAGCAGAAAAAAATTCTATCGTGGGTTAAAATGTAGCCCTTCTATCTAAATTCAAATAGACACACCCTGTTCTTTATCTAAAACACCCAGCTTAAGCTCTGGAAATCTTTACACAACTTTACATATTTTTTTCTTAGTTCTGGGAAGTTTAATGTTTTTAAGTATTATAAATTTCCAAAGATTCTTTGATATATTTGTGAAGTGCTTTGATCAGTAGATTCCCTTTGCTTGTTCTTTGGGCAAAAGCTGGCACTCTTCCACCTTTCATAGAAAGCAAACAGCCCTTCTTCCTACAGAATAGAGCATGAGGAGGTCGAAAGTATTTTTCGTAAGAAAAGAAGCATTCAAAGCAATACTTTCCTAAGCTTAATAAAAAGCAGTTGTGGCTGAGAAACTGCAATGATGTCATGTAAGTTTTATCTTGCATAAGCAGCAGAGTGAGGAAATTCCAGAATTAATAAGTCTGCTGGTACAGCTGTGCCCGGAGTTGGAAAGTTCAGGATGTTCTTTTCATACTCACGACTGGACATTTTGCTCCACATTAGCCTTTGCAAGAATAATTGGCTCCCTACATTTCCAAGCTGCTAAAACATTTATAAATGGATCTATTTAGAAAATGTAAAAGTTTAAATGGATTCATTAAATGGCCACTTGGGCTCAAAATTATTGTTTATATTTGTCTTGATTCTGTAATGGCCAGTAATTAGTTATTTTTAATTATCAAGTGCTTTTCAATAGTGAATTAAGAAATGGAAAATCCTAACTTTGAGAAATTATTGAAGGGAGCAGAGTTAAAAGCCATGGTTTTTAACCATAGCTCTAGTTATTAATGTAACTCTAGTTATTATCAAGAGAACAATTGGCCAACTGATCATCAGGAAATTGGCTTACATAAAATAGGGGATATAATTTCATGATCCGGAAGTCTGTTGAACAGTATAATGGAAATTGAGAGACTATCCTCTAAAGTTTTGAAAAGTAGAAAATATTTTTCTTTAAAGGAATGGCTTTGGTGTATTATCACACTAGATGACTTCTTTCAATCTTGTGGTTTCTTAGTGTCATGCATTTCTTTCCTTTCTTTCCTGTTGGTTCTTCCTTTGCCTCTACAGGAGAAAGAAAAGAAAGATTACACAGATCAAAAGAATGCATGATGCTGAGCTGAAATGAGAAAATTTAATCAGAGTTTGCTTTTGTGTTTCTCAAATTTCAAAATTAAACATGCATGTTGCTTGCTTTATTGAGTTCATATTCAACAGCCTAAAAGCACAGCCTCCTTTGATCATGAGTGCCTGAGTGACTTTAAAGGGTGACTCTGAAATTATTTAGTTTATAGCTGTATTTACCCCAAATTAAGATAATGGAGATTTATTATTATTTTGTCTAATGTAATAAAATAGCTTAAGGCTGAATTTTATTCAGAAAGAGAAGATAAACAATGACCAGAGCATATATTTTAGATCCAGACTTACCGAGTTCTTCCCCTTCTGAGCTAGAATTAAGCAAATCACTTTAGTTCTCTAAGGCTCAGTTTTCCTATATAAAGTTGAGGTTATTTATAATACTTTCCTTGAAGGATAATTAATAAGAATACTTTTTACAAATGTTTGTTGAGTATCCTTTCTAAAACCATGAGTACAGTGCCTGGCATTTAGAAGTCCATCAACAAAAGTTATTTTTATTCTTTTACTTTTTCTTTTAGTTTTCTTTCTCCTTTATTCCATTTTTCATGTACACAAATGTGGCTGGAAAAGATGCCGCGCAGTCTGTCTGCTGTTCTAAATAGACTATCACATTTCTTCAGACTTTGAAAGATTTAGCTGTTTTTCAGGTCAATGGAAACCTATTCAGAATTCCTTTCAAATTCTTGATTGTGTAGCAACCAGAGTGTGAAATTTTGGCATTTCTAAAGGTGTCAGACAGCTGAGCTAGAATTAATAGACACTTCCAGGAAAGGAAGAAATACAATAGTGAACAGAGAGTTATTCCATCATTTTCTACCCAATCTTAAAAAAAAGAAAAAACACTTAAGATTTTCCCTTTATAAATACTCCTTTATGGTGCTGGGGGTGGTGGTGAGTATTGTTCTTTAGCTAGCATATTTAATTGCTGGGCCCCCTTTCGGTGTTTGATAGAATGGTGACATTGAGCATACAGTTTAATTATTTGGAGATAGTTGAAATCATGCAATAAAACTTAATTTAATGAGAAATAGTAACTTGTTTCAAATTGCTAATTAAAACTAAATCAGGGGTGCCTGGGTGGCTAAGTGGTTGAGTGTCTGCCTTTGGCTCTGATTGGGATCCCAGGGTCCTGGGATGGAGTCCCTCATCAGCTCCCTGCAGGAAGCCTGCTTCTCCGTCTGTCTATGTCTCTGCCTCTCTGTGTGTCTCTCATGAATAGATAAATAAAGTCTTTAAAAAAACCCTAAATCATTTCATCATAGTGCGTAATACAATATGACTAATTTTCATTTTTTAAAACATTAAAAATGGACCCACAATGGCATATTATTATTTTAAAACAGATAAACATCAAACTTAAATAAAACTAAGTTATCTTAAAGATATATTTTAAGTTATACAAATTCTCTATAATTTCAGTATGTATTAACACAATATTTTGATATTACTACTTTCTAGGGATTGCATTGTTTCATTAGCAATTAAAAAATTAAAAATTTCTCTGCTTACAAGACTAGAGGATGATTAAAACAACCACCAATTCCAACACTACATATACAGATTCTTTTGTAAGTATGTAATGTTGTTATGTGGCATTTTCCTTACTATCTACTCTCCTTCCTGAACTTAACTCTGGTGCCTAGTTTTCTATGGATGAAACACTCCTTCTCTGGCATTAACATCTATCACAGAACTCTTAACTGAATTGAAATAGGAAAAAGTGATACTTATTTTTACTAGCTCTAATGAGATCTACTCCCTCAATCATATTTCAAGACATATCTATAACTTTATATTAGTTTGAATCTTTTATATCAAAATGTTCACATATCTCATGATTGTTGTATGCTACATAGCTTTCAGATGCTTTTGTGCTCTTTCATTTTTTTGTTTTTGTTTGCATCTTAGAGCATATACTCCCTACTATTTAAGGACTTAAGTAGAATTTAAAGATTCAGCAAAATAAAAAAAGCTACTAATTCAAATTATACATCTCTCTCATGTACATATATATGTGCATGTATATGTATGTTAGCATATATTTTGTTATTACTGCTCAAAAAATGCATACATAAGGTTGAACCTGATCAACACACAGCTTTGGGATTTATGGAGCTTAAATTCCAGGTACACCCTGGAGAGAGATTAAGACTAGTTTGACGTTCATTGAGTCATTGTCTCCCTGTCTCCTTGACTTAATACCAAATGAATACAGTAACCCAACTATCTTTGGAGAATGTCATCTGGAATAGCTATCTAGTGATTCAATGCTGGTCAAAAAATACAAAGCAGTTTAGAAATTCTAAGAATGGCTGATGAAAAGGCTTTATCCAGACATGCTGTTTTATCTTTGTCACCAGAAAGGAACTCTTTCCAACTCTTTTCTCCATCAATAATGTTTGTACATTGTCTTCCATAGCTTTTACCCCTTAAAGAGAACTCCAAATGAGTCTAAATATCTTGCACTGCACTTTAATTCTAGATTCCATTATTCAAGAATTGTTCATATTAAAGGAAAAGAAGATGCAACCTTTTGTTGTCAGTTACTCTTCTAGACTTTCTTAGTGAAGAGACTGGATTATTTAGACTAGGTGAAAACAAAATTATGAATAAAGACAAGTTGAGTTGAAAGTTTTTAAAACAAGATTTCAAATTGTTTATTAGTATATGATCTGAGATAGAATTTATTTATTTTTTGAGATAGAATTTAAATGCCATAAAAGGAGAATTGCTAAATTGCTACAAAATTATTGCTACTAATGAAGAGTGTAAATGACTGTGCCGGTAAATAGAATAATAAAACAGCAACATTTATGTTTAGAGGTTTTTGTGGCACATACAACTTTCTTTTCATAGGTCTTCTGTTTCTGGTACAGTGGTATCCTCTGTAGGCTCAGTTGTTATAACTATAGGAATATTCTCAGATATCCATCCCTTTGGAGTCCTATTAAAGGACCGTCTGCCAGAAAGAGGATTGGTAAAAGCCATAAATCGGGGATCTGTTAAAAGTAGTAGCTCAAAATCTGGAACCTTGAATTTAACCATTTTTGATGCTTTTTCAAAACCTCCAAATGGAGTGGCAACTCTGTGGGAAGTGAAAAGAAAAAGAATATATTAATTAATTTTCAAATTCATTTGCTAGAAAATAGAAAACAATTTAATTCATGATTTTATGGGCATGTTGTTATCTTATGTTCTTAGTACAATTTTCAGTTTTTGATCTCTGAGGCAAGTATTATTTAAGGACCATGCTTTTAAAATAAAACAGATAATTGTTAATACATTGGTATAAAATCCCTTTGTGTGTACTCTTTGTTTGGGACTAAATTAATCTATTCTATATCCTGAGCTCATTGAAAACATTTCTTGCCTTTGTGTCTTTGCTAACAATGTTTCTCTTGCTTAGATATTTCCTCCATGCCTTCTCTCCACCTGTGTATGTGTTATGGCCTTTACATATCAGCTTCCTCTCAATTATCCCAGCCTGCATACTGTTTTTAGCCAAATTCCTGTAGCATGCACTGTTTTGTATCAGTCATTTGGGTTCTTATGATATGGTACTTTGTCTTATTAGCTTTTTGAATTTTTCATAATCTGATTTGGTTCAAGTTTGTTTTTTTGTGATATGGTTTGGTATAATGTATGAATTATAAACTCTTTGAAGGCAAGAAGTGTGTCTTTTGCATCTTTCTATCTCCACCTCAAAAACCTCACAGTTCAGGACACCTGGGTGATTCAGTAGTTGAGCATCTGCCTTTGGACCAGGTCATGATCCCAGAGTCCTAGGATTGAGTCCTGTATCAGGCTCCCTGCAAGGAATCTGCTTCTCTCTCTATGTTTCTGCCTCTCTCTGTGTCTCTCATGAAAAAATAAATAAAATAGTCTTAAAAAAAAAAACCAAAAACCTCACAACTCACAATTCTATTTTTCTTTTGAATAAAGTCCAACTTCTTATCTTGGCATTCAAGGCCCCACATAGCATTCTAGCTTTCTTTGAGTTAGCCATTTGTTTATTTATTTAGTGCCAGGCATTTCTAAATGTTAGGGATGTAACAGTGAACAATAGAGTCAAAGTTTGAGCTCTTATATTCCTTTTTTTTTTTTTTTTTTTTAAGAGAGAGAAAGCATACATGCATGGGGTCGGGGGTTGGGGGCAGAAGGAGAGGGAGAATCTTAAGCAGACTCTACGCTCAGTCTCACAACTTTGAGATGATGACCTGAGCTGAAATCAAGAGTCAGATGCCTAGCCAACTGAGCCACCCAGGCACCCCAAGCTCTTATATTCTAATGAAGAAGATAGGTGACAAAAAACAAAACAAAACAAAACAAAAAAACCCAACATATAAATAAAACATCCAATAGTAATGAGAGCTATGCAGAAAATTAAAGTGGTATAATTTACTAGGGGTTACCAGGAATGACTAGAGAGGGAAAACTTCTCTGAAGCAGTGACATTTTAAAAAATTATTTATTTGACAGAAGAACAAGCAGGGGGAGCAACAGAGGGAGAAGGAGAGCACAAGCTTAGCAGGGAGCCCAACGTGTGGCTTGATCCCAGGACCCTGGGATCATGACTTGAGCCAAAGACAGATGTTTAACTGACTGAGCCACCCAGGCACCCCAAGAGGTGACATTTAAACTGTCATTTGAAGGCAAGAAGTTAGCCTTGGGCGGTACAGCTGAAGCACATCACTATTTCAGGCATGAGGAGTAGTTAATGCAAAGAGTACGAGGCAGAAATAATGTTGATATGTTCAGGAAAAGAAAGAAGGCCTGTGTTGGTAGACAAGTAGATGAAGGTTGGTAGAGGGAAGAGAAGACAGAGAGATGGCTTGTACAGGACTCTGTCCAAATGAGGAACATGAATTTCATTCTAAGTGTGAAGCGAAACACTGTAAAATGTTAAGCAGGAAAGTAGTGTAATCTGATTAAATTTTTGTAAGGGTTACTCTCCTTGTTGTTGGCTCTGTGATAAGAGAACAAGAATGGAAGGAGAGAAGATACTGGTAGCAGTTCAACTGATAAATCATTGTGGCCTGAATTTTTAGGTGTTTTCCATGAAGACGGAAAGAAGTGGGTGGTTTCAGGATGTGTTTTAGAGTCCACAGGATTTTCTGATAAAATGGATAAAAATTGCGGAGGAAATCTAGAAATCAAGGATTAGTTGTACCTTTAGAGTTTTAGCAACTGGCTGGTGGAAGACAGAGAGGAACAGGTTTGGTGCGTGGGTGGAAAGGTCACTTATGTCTGTTTACCCTGTTCTCTTTTTATGCCCGCTTTGTTCCAGCCAAATTGAATCCACTGCTTACTCTTCCCCTGTATGCTCTCCTACCTTTAGATATACTCTTTTTTTCTCTGGTGGAGCACTCTGACACTTACTACTACATTTCTAAGTATCCTTTAGGTTATAACTTACAGTTCTAATTTGCAATTCCAAATCACCTTCAAATTCTTTAAGTTCCACATATGTTATTTAAATCATGTATTTCTTTCTTCTTGAAGCTTTCCGCGATCTCCCACAGCCAGAAGTAGCTGTTTCTCCTCTAAATTTCCATGGATTCTGTTTTTACCTCCCCTGAAACCCCATTTCCTGTCTTCCATTATATACATCGGTGTATCTGCCGTTTTGTTTTGGGTTTTTTTTGTTTTGTTTTGTTTTGTTTTTTGTTTTTGTTTTTGTTTTTGTTTTTGCCAAACTGTCCCTCTGGAGGACTGGAATTCTTTCTGATCTTTGTTAACTCATTACGGTATACTTGTGTCATGCTTTGTACCTAGAAGATCTCCATACACATTTGGACAATGGAACTGGGGAGACTACATGGATTGCCCAGTATTGTGGAGATTATTTTAAAGCCTGGAAGAGATCTGATTTTCTTTGTAGCTCAGTCACTCTCTTCTCTTTCTTGAATATCTTAACTTCTATGTGACAATAGTGAGACCATGGAGTCTGGTTAGGTAAGGAGACAGTGGTTGATGGACTTTGAAAAATGGGATGGCTTTGACATGTGAGGTGTATTATTGAAGAAAAGAAGAAATGAATGATAAAGAGGCATTGTGATAGAGAGCGGGGTGCTTGACATTGAGATTTTGAAGGCAACATGGGAATTGGTAATGACAAAGCCAAGAATGGCTGAGGGGAGACTGAGAAAGTAACCCTTAAAATGAGACAAAGACTTGAAAGGGTGGAGAGTTCAGTAAATCATATGTGGATAATGAAGCCACCAAGAAGGATGACAGGAATAGTATAAAGGAGGAAGACAGCCAGACACTAAAATCCTCAGTGAGGAGAATGTCCACAGAGTGGGTAGAGGATTTCAACTATGACTGAGCAGATGGTACATGGTGTCACATGGTTAGAATCTCTGTCTTGTTTCCCATAATTTTCTTGTCTTCTACTAATTTGCTCCTCTCTGAAGAACAGTATGTTTTATTTTCTATTGCATCTGTTTTCATGATGACTGACCTGATGATATTTCCCCCAAACTGCTGTGGAAGATATGGATAATAACAGGTCACTGATTGATGCAGTAACCTCCATCCAAGGTAGTACTTAGCAATTGTATTATGTAGAATTTCACATCCAGGGCCTAAAACCATTATTCTGGAGGTAAAAGAGATCAGTTTAGAAAAGAACTTGAAGAACTTAAATTATTATTCAAGTTCTTTATGATCATTAAATTTCAGAAGGCATAGTAATAATTAAATCTAATATTTATTGATATGCCAGACCCTTTTTTTATGTGCTTCTCAAACTTTATTGGTAGAGAAGTCACACTGTGGTCTTGCTAAAAAGCAGACACTGATTCAGTCAGTCTAGTGTGTGTCCTGAGATTCTACGTTTCTAACCAGTTCCCAGGTAATGCCAGTGCTACTGGTCTGTGGGTCATATTTGAATACAAAGGTTTTACACATTTTTTTAATTAAAAACATATAACCATATAAATCGGTTCTATTTATATCCCTATTCTATAGATGAAATGGAGACACAACTAAATTAAATGATTTGTCCAGTCATGCATCTATTAAGTTGTTTAACCAGGATTTAAACCCGGTCAGCCAGATTCATGGGACGCCTGTTTTTCTAGTCACTGCTCTATACCACACCTCCATGAGATAATTCTTGGGGAATATTGGGCCTTCTGAGATCACTTTCTAAGTAGAATAGTGTATTTAGGAATGTCAACCTACTTGGCTGTGTCTAAGTGATGTTAAACAGGTTGTTGTCCCATTCATGATGCAACTAGCTGATGCAATGTCCCACATTTCGTCATTTGATTTAGTTAATTGAAGAGTCTTTATGACTTAGAGTTGATTTAGTACATAAGTAAAACTTCTTATTCTTGGGTGTCCAAGATGTCCAAAACAATATTTTATCATTTTAGAAGATGGCCATCATGTATCAAGTCTGTTCATTTGTTGATTCAGTCATTTATTTACACAACAAATTACTTATGGCTTATTATATCTAAACACCCTTTTAGGGAATTCAAAGTGGGAAATATTGCAGTAAATCTTACAGACAAGAGTGAAACGTGAGGAAAAAAATAACACATCATTGAATAAAATAGTTGCTCCAAGAAATAGTGTCCCGCATGCAGAGAAGCTTAGGGTAAAAAGCACCTTAGTCTGCCTGGTTGGCCAGTAACCTCTTCCTTAGCTTGGAGCTACCTAATTTGCAGGCCCCAAATGAAAACTTGGGGCTCCTTGTTAAAAAATTGTCAAGAATTTCAAGGCAAAGACCGCAAAGCATTGAAAACCAAGCAAAGCTCTTCAAAGCATGGGCACCCCATGCAATTGCACACACCTCACACCCACTCGTTGGAGTTCAAGAATATATGGTTATCCATTGGATACAAAAGGCTAGAGTTCAACATTTCTGAAGATAGGCTGAATTTGGCCAATTAACCTTGTATTTAGTAATTTCAAACATGAATTTTACTCATTTATTTATTTTTCCTAAATTAACTCAAAGAAGAAATGCTCTTCTGCCACTGAAATGTAATATTTGAGTTTGACATTTAATGCATGACTTTTTATCCAGCTTGGTTTTGTTTTTCCCAATTTGTAGGTCATTTTCATTTCTTGTAAATGAAAACATTCCCTTCCATTTCATCACCTATTTCCTACCTCCTACCACTGATCCAGTGAAGATTATTGCTTGAAAAGCAGATTTTCTTTTCTTTGGCACCATAGAGATTATATCTTACTTGTTTGAATGTTTATTGGCCTCACCACACAAAATAAAGTCCATTAACAGAGATATTAAACATTCAAAGTGAGAGATTATTTGAAAGATTCTTAAGATATCTAAAAACCAGTCAAGTTTTACTCAAATTTAGTGAAGCAAAAATTTCCACTAAAAGATTTGGAATGTTCTATTGAAAGATAACTGTGCATCTCTCTAATTCCTATAACATAAACACTTTAAACAAAGATCTGACTTAAAATGATTTTTTACACTTGTCATCTATGTAGTGAGTAAGAAGTGTGTTTCACTCAGATTCACAGTTAATAGATGCCTTCTTGATTATTTTGATTGATCAGTAATGGGATTACATTTGTTAAAACTAATAGTGCTAGACCTATAATATGCCCATAATAGGGCAGCCCCAGTGGCACAGTGGTTTAGGCCTGCAGCCTGGGTCGTGATCCTGGAGACCCTGCATCGAGTCCCACATCTGGCTCCTTGCATGGAGCCCGCTTCTCCCTGTGTCTCTGCCTCTCTCTCTGTCTCTCTCTCTGTCTCTCTTTCTATGTGCCTCTATGAATAAATAAATAAAATCTTAAAAAATAATATGCCCATAATAACTTCTGATTATTCTATAAGGTAAAGAATTATGTAAAATGGTTATATATAAATAAAAATAATTTTTTCTACTAAGTAGATATTGTACATAATACATTTAAAGGTATTTATGTAATCATAGATATATACAGATGAGGAAACTAATAGGAGAGGTTCAGTGACATGCTTAAAGTCATGTAGCTTTTTGAAGCAGAACTGGAAAACTTGCTCCTAGTTTACTTTTCTTCACATGTTATAAGGGCTGAACATAGTATTGTTTGACAAAGCACAATATTTAATATAAACTCAAAATGAGTACGAGAACACAAAGTTATAGTAAACCATGGGCCATTTAAAAAATATGTGATTAGGGATCCCTGGGTAGCGCAGCGGTTTAGCGCCTGCCTTTGGCTCAGGGCACGATCCTGGAGACCCGGGATCGAATCCCACATCGGGCTCCCGGTGCATGGAGCCTGCTTCTCCCTCTGCCTATGTTTCTGCCTCTCTCTCTCTCTCTCTCTCTGTGACTATCGTAAATAAATTTAAAAAAAAAAAAAATTAAAAAATATGTGATTAGATCTGGGGGCCAATTCTTATCCAGTCATTATTATTGCTGACTGCAGTTAGACTATATCTTACCCTTATATGCCTTATTAACAATATCCAATAATCATGTGTAATAATATGGTGCTACCAAATAATATTATTTTATTCTTTATAAAGGAATTTGGGAATATTGGAAACTACTTAATTTCCCTCTCTCTCTATTACTGTCATTTATTTTTGCAAAAGTGAAAAAAAAAGATATATTAGAAGTAAGTCTCAATATAATAATACTAAATTATATTTGAAACAGAAGGGTAATTATATTTCCTATTCCATTTTATTTTTATTTTTTTTATTTTTAAAGATTTTGTTTATTTATTCACAGAGACACACAGAGAGAGAGAGAGGCAGAAACACAGGCAGAGACACAGGCAGAGAGAGAAGCAGGCTCCAGACAGGAAGCCTGACGTGGAACTCGATCCCGGGTCTCCAGGATCGCACCCCAGGCCGCAGGTGGTGCTAAACCGCTGCGCCACTAGGGCTGCCCTCCATTTTATTTTTAAAACATGTAATACTTGTGTAGAAAAACTAAATTTCTGGTCAAATCATTTTCCCATAATCTCGAGTAGTTTGATAAATAAAGTCCTGTTAAATAACATACAACAAAAAAGATATTAACCCAGTTTGTACCTGGAAATATTATTTTAATCTCTTAAATTACTGGAATGTGTTCTAGACTAATTCAAAGAATGGCTTGTATCACATCTAGCTTATAATCACCCAGATATCTACTGAGATTATTTTACCAATGTGATTTTTAAATTTAACTGAAGTGTAAGATACATTATAAAAGTATTACAGGGATCCTGGGTGGCGCAGCGGTTTGGCGCCTGCCTTTGGCCCAGGGCGCGATCCTGGAGACCCGGGATCGAATCCCACATCGGGCTCCCGGTGCATGGAGCCTGCTTCTCCCTCTGCCTGTGTCTCTGCCTCTCTCTCTCTCTCTGTGACTATCATAAATAAATAAAAATTTTAAAAAATTCTATAAAAAAATAAAAAATAAAAGTATTACAAATCATAAGGTAAAACTTGATGAATATTATTTATTTTCTAATTATTTGTTATTAGTATATTAAAATATCATTAATTTTTATGTTGGCCTTGTGCTCTGTGATTGTGCTAAATTTACTTACTAATTCTAATTACTAACTTGCTGCTTTTGAATTTCATATGGACATAATCCAGCCGTTTGTGAATGAGGATAGTTCTATTTTTCCTTTCCTATACTTACACCTTTTGCTTATTATTGTTTCATTATCTAGCATGGGTCAGAAAACTTTTTTGTCTGAAAATGTGTAAGAATATTTAATTTTGACTTTTACCTGTAAAAAATATTTTCACTGGATATAGAATTATAGGCTGGCAGTTATTTATTTAATTTTTAAAGGTGTTATTCCATTGTCTTCTATAAATTCTAGTTGTCTTATTTTTACCCTTTTAAAATGGTTGTCTTTTATTCCTTGGCTTTAAGATTTTCTCATTCTCTTTGGTTCAGCAGATTTCCAGTCATGTGCCTTTGTATGGCCTACTTTACGTTATCCTTCTTGGGCTGTGTAGGACTTCTTGAACCTAAAGTTTGATATCTTTTGTCACTTTTGAAAAATTCTTAGTCATTAACTCCTCAGATATAGCTTCTGGCTAATTTTCTCTCTTATTCCCTCATAAGACTCTAATCAAACATGTATATTGGCATTTTTTACATTTTTAAGTTCCTGTTCCAGATGCATCTTCCTCCATTTTACTGCATTTTGAATCCTTTTTTTCTTTCTGCTTCAATTGATCATTTTCTGTATCAGTTTATAAATCCTCTCTTCAGCTATGTTTAATCTGCTATGAAATCTATTTATTTAATTTTTAAAGACATTTTAATCATTAAATATAACAAAAGTACAGAAAACCTGATCAAAATGGACAACAGCTTATTATAAAGTGAACAACTTTGTGGGCAGCCTGAGTGGCTCAGCAGCTTCAGCCCAGGGTGTGATCCTGGAGACCCGGGATTGAGTCCCGTGTTGGGTTCCCAGCATGGAGCCTGCTTTGCTTCTCCCTCTGCCTGTGTCTCTGCCTCTCTCTGTCTCTCTCTCATGAATAAATAAAATATTTTAAAAACAAAACAAAACAAAAACTCTTGTAACTACTACACATGTCAAGTGTTACTCCAGAAGCCCTAAACATGTCCGTGCTCAATCCCAGCCCTCTCCTGACCCTAGTAGTTAATATTTTGACTTTTATGGTAATACCAATTTGTAAAATATTTAAAAACCTTTCCTTATATGGTAATAATTCTATATCTCTAAATACTTTGGTTTACTTTTGCTTGTCTTTTTAAATTGTCTTTTAAAACATTTTTACACTATGGAGTTTCCTTTAATCTCTTCCTCCCATTTATTTATTGAAAATCCTGGAGTATTTGTCCTATAGAGTTTCCCACAGACTGAATTTTACTGATTGCATTCCCTTGGTGTTTTTAACATGTTTCTCTGTTCTTTATGTTTCTTGTAAATTTCATATGGATCCAACCACATAATCCTTTGACTTCTTAATTTCAGTTGTTACATGAATATTCCATTTTATTGTGCTTTACTTTATTGAGTTTGGCAGATGTTGCATTTTTTTACAAATTGAAGTTTTGTGGCAACCTTGTGTCAAGAAAGTGTATTGGCACCATTTTTCCAAAAGAATTTGTTCACTTCGGGGGATCCCTGGGTGGCTCAGTGGTTGGGCACCTGTCTTTGGCCCAGAGCGTGATCCTAGAGTCCTGGGATCGAGTCCCGCATTGGGCTCCCTGCATGGAGCCTGCTTCTCCCTCTGCCTGTGTTTCTGCCTCTCTCTGTGTGTGTCTCTCATGAATAAATAAAATCTTTTAAAAAAATTTTTGTTCATTTCATGTTTCTGTGTCACATTTTCATGATTCTCACAGTATTTCAAACTTTTCATAATTATTAAACATGGTATTGTGATCTATGATCAGTGATTATGACTTGTTGAAAGCTTAGAGTTAGCATTTTTTATCAATAAAGTATATTTTAATTAAGGTAGTACATGTTGTTTTAGACATAATGCTTAATATTCTATGGTATAGTGTAAATATAACTTTTATATGCACTAGGAAACAAAAAAATTCATCTGACTCACTTTATTATGATATTCATTTAATTACAGTGGTCTAGAACAGAACCCATGATATCTCCTAGTTATATCTGTATATTTTTCACTTATGTACAATTTCCATTTGATTATCTTAAAAATATTTTTATTAAATAAATTAAAATTTAAAATATTTTACTTATTTATTAGAGAGAGCATGAGAGGGAAGGAGCAGAGAGAGAGGGAGAAGCAGGATCTCCGCTGAGCAAGGAGCTTCACACGGGGCTTAATACCACTCCCCTGAGATCATGACTTGAGCTGAAGGCAGATGCTTAACTGACCGAGACACCCAAGTGCCCCTCCATTTGATTCTTTCTTAAAACATATTTCCAATCTGCTAAAATTCTTCATCTTGTTATCTATTTTCTTGAACCTATTTATCATAATTATTTTAGAGTAGCCAACATTCCAATAATTTGATCTTTTATATGTCTGTTTCTTTTGTTTATTTTTTTTTCTCTTTGTTTTTAGTCATTTGGTCTTGTCTTATAGTATGCTTGGTAATTTTTAATTGACTGATGAGCATTATGTATAAAATACTCTAGAAATAATTTGAGTCTCTGAATGGTGTTCTCTTCCTTCCTGAAAGGATTTACTTTTGTCTGTGGCAGGCAGTTTGCCATAAAAGAGGTGATTTTTATCCGGCCTAGGATTGTGTTGATTAGGACTGGCATTTATTTTCATGAAAGCTGGTCTATTACTTGTTCACCTTTATTCCAATGGTATAGCCTGTAGGAATCCCAACTAAAAGCTTAGAATATCTGGGTCTTTCCTCCTAGCAGACCATATATTCCTGTCTTTGGCCTTCTCTGATTCAAGACCGTTGAAAAGTTCACTCACTTTCTCTGCTTCTTATTAGTTGTTGCCAATAAATCAGCAAATGCCTTAATAGAGAAAAGTGACACCAAGTGTTGGGTTTACATCTCTAAATTTCGCTCATGTCTAGGTGGCCCTTAAGTCCTTATTTCCTTGATGGCTTTTCAAACACTTATAATAACTAGCTTTTCTAGTTATGTTTTGAATTTGTTCTGATATAAAATGGTCTTCCATAGCTAGAAATGGATTTCCATTTCCTAGCTACGTAACTTTTTATAGACTATTTATTTAGCAAGCATTCAAAGCAAAAATATGGTTATACTGTACTGTTTGTTGAGTAGGCTTTTAGAGCAATGTATAAGCAACAAATAAGGCCTCAAATTTTGTGTAGCAAGGAACATATACTTTAAGGGCAAAAAGACTCTTAAAGCTACCTGTTTGGGATTGCCTATGTATCATCATATTTTGTTTCATCTACTATTTACCAATGATAAAGAATCTAAGAATCTTGCAGCATTATTTACAATAGCCAAGATACGGAAGCAGCCCAGTGTCCCTCAATAGATGAATGCATAAAGAAGATGTGGTATATATATTCCATTCGAATATACACAACAGAGTATTAGTCAGCCATAAGAAAAAAAGGATAAGATCTTGTCATTTGTGACAATATAGATGGACCTAAAGTGAATTTCACTTATATTTTGCTTATGCTAAGTAAGATAAGTCAGAGAAAAATACCATGATTTCACTTATATGTGGAATCTAAAAAAACAAAATCAATGAACAAACAAAAAGCAGAATCAGACCTACAAATACTGAGACAAACTGATGATTGTCAGAGAGTAGGGGAATTGGGAGCATGGGCAAAGTAGGTGAAGAAGAGTAGGAGATACAGGCTTCTAGTTATAGAATGAATGTTATGTGAATAAAGGTACAGCACAGGGAATATAGTCAATGGTATTATAATAGCATTACATGGTGACATGGTAGCTATACTTGTGATGAGCATAGCATAATGTAGAGTGGTTGAAGTACTATGTTGTACACCTGAAACTCATGTAACATCATGCGGTAACCATACTCAAATTTTCTTTTTTTTTTTTTTCTTTTTATTTATGATAGTCACACACAGAGAGAGAGAGAGACAGAGAGAGAGGCAGAGACACAGGCAGAGGGAGGAGCAGGCTCCATGCACTGGGAGCCCGATGTGGGATTCGATCCTGGGTCTCCAGGATCGCGGCCTGGGCCAAAGACAGGCGCTAAACCACTGTGCCACCCAGGGATCCCTCAAATTTTCTTTAAAAGTTGAGCATTACTTATGTACTGTCTCATAAAATCAGTGACTATGACTAAATAAACATTGACATATTTGTGTGAAATGACATTCGAATGCATTAAAATAATAATGAAATGTACATTGACTTATATCAATTTATGTTCATAAAAAAGAACCTAAGAATAAAATGTAATATTAACATTAAGCTCTGATATTGATGTATATATAAAAAGAAATAAAAATTTCTCAAGTAAAGGGGAGGTATTAACAGGTTAACTTTTCTTTTTCTTTCTCTCACTGAAATAGCACTCACTTGGTATTTATACAATCAATAGGCATCTCTTTATAGCCAACCCAAATATATCAATGTGTTTGTAAAACTGGAAGCAAGCTGCTCAGCAGGTATGGGGTAATAAAGCCACAAGATACACAAGAAGTCACACAGCATCTCTAAAGCGTTAATCTCAAAAACAAGCCCCAAGTATTCTGTTATTTTCTATTTTTCCTTAGTGTTTTACTTTTTATAATTTTCTACACTTTCATTTTGGAAAAAAGTTATAACATTGACTAAAATGACCCTCCAACCTCCTTTCCCTGACACTCTTCAATCCCTCCTTAAATTCTATTGTATACCTCATTTATGCAATAGATGTAGTACTAATACTATTAGTATTACTACTAATTCTAATTAGTATTAGTATTCTACTAATTAGTATTCTACTAATTCTATTGTATACCTCATTTATGCAATAGATGTACTAATACTATTAGTATTACTACTAATTCTAATTAGAATTAGTATTACTACTAATTCTAATAGTATTAGGTGTAATCCTAGTAGATCTATTACTAATAATTGGCATAATATTAATACCACTATTATGGTAGTGTGTGAAAACTAACATTCTAATAGTACAATAATTTTAAAAGCACTAAAGAAGATCACTATTTAAATGCAGGCTTTGTGGTATTCTTTTGTAAATCAAAGACTTTCATTTATTAATTTTCAAATGAATAGTGATTAGGCAGACTAAAAATTAGGTCTACTTTTCTGTGGGTTCAAAAGAGCATTATGGAGGTAGTTTTATTTATTTATTTATTTATTTATTTATTTATTTATTTATTTGAGAGAGAGAGGGAGAGAGGAGTGTGAGCGAGGGTGGGAGGGCAGGGACATGGAGGAGGAACAGAGACAAAGAGAGAGAGAGAATCTTAAGCAGACTCCATTCTCAGCAAAAGCCTGACATGGGGCCCGATTTCACAACCCTGAGATCATGACCTGAATTGAAATTGAAAGTTGAATGCTCAGCCGCTTGAGCACCCAGGTGCTTGCATACAAGAGATACTTTACTCTAAAATGAAAATCAAATGATCAAAGAATGGCTTATGAGACCATTAAAAATATATCTGAAATACTCCTGGGAACAATTAAAATTGGATAACAAGGAGAAATAAATATCTATTATGAATACTATCATGGAGATATTATTTGGCAATATTTTTAGTAACATAAATTTTGCTTTGTACATATACTGGAGTCTTGGGCCACAAATCCTTAAATTGCCTTTAATCTGGTTTAAAAAATGTAAGTTGGAACCTAGGCTTACAGAGTAATTCTCATAGTTGTATACATAAATTATTTCTGAAATTCTTGAATAGCACTGTCATTTGAATCAACACACAAAAATTAATATCAGCCTTTGAATGAGAAATTATTACTTATTTTTTTAAACATTAAATAATATGGGAGATTATCTTGATGCTATGACAGTGATAGTTTCTGAATCATTTCCTTCATTTTTGTACTAAAAAATACAAGGCTTGCCATATTAGTAATATTGCAACAATGAGACCTTGCCTAGGCTTGTGTAAGTTATCCTATATTGCTATTTTGAATCTATTCTTAAAAGAAAATTTCTGGGGATCCCTGGGTGGCTCAGCGGTTTAGCTCCTGCCTTTGGCCCATGGCGTGATCCTGGAGACCCAGGATTGAGTCTCACATGGGGCTCCCTGCATGGAGCCTGCTTCTCCCTCTGCCTGTGTCTCTGCCTCTCTCTCTCTCTCTCTCTCTCTCTCTCTCTCTCTCTCTCATTCTCCCTCTGTGTGTGTGTGTGTGTAGTCTCTCATGAATAAATAAATAAAATCTTTAAAAAAAATTTTTTTTTTCTACCAGAGAATTTAGTTCTCCATACCACTATATAGAAGCCTCAGTATTACATGCCAACAGTATCACCCAAGATAATTGGATTACCTGTTAAAGCTCCTGTAATCAGGCAGTTCTGCTTTTCCTTCAGGCATGAAAAATTTAGGGTATAAAGCCTCTAAAAGCTCCGGATCACCGCTAATGGCCTGTTCCCAGGGCGACTGATAGTACTTAGGAACAGCCGTGGTGTTGAACTTTTCAGGAGGAATCTCCTTCAGTGGTCCAGAATATCCTTTAAAAAAATAGAGCAAGAATAAATACAGAATGCCTGGGAGTCACTGAACTCCACCTAACAGTTTACCATGTTTAATTTTTCAAGCAAGAGGGAATCTATGAAGAATGCATCCTTTTTACGGTCTCTCAGAAAACAGTAGTCTGAAACTGTAAGACATTTTTAACCCCTTGCAACTTACGGAATTTTCAAAAGAAACCACTTCTCTCAGTGTTTAATTATACCAAATCATACAGTTATTTCTTCCTTGATTATCTTAGTATGCATTTGTTCCGTGAAGCTACTCACGTAATTTTGAAAATTTGTTTCCCTTACGTTAATTTAGAGAAGGCTTTGGATACCATGGAGAATGAATTAAGTTAAAAATATATATTTGGTGTCTACTGTGGTCTGGATGCTGGGGAGGAAGCAATGAAGACAAAATCTCCCTCTTCTGGGAGCTGATTCATTAGAGATAATACTTAGGTATTATCTATCTTAAACTGCCGAGTGATCTGCAAACCGTTTAAGCTTCAAAATGGTGAAGAGCCTTATTTCCACACTGATCTTCCCTGATGTGCTCATCCTATGTTTACTTTGTTCTTAAAGATTTCTTACCTAACTTTCCTGCTTCTGGTCTCACCTCAACTTCTTGTGGGAGCTGGAAATTTTTTGTAAGTGCCATTTAAAAATCACACAAATTTTGGCATAAACTTTAAACCATTTTCACATGCATCAAGTGACATTCTTCAAGTATTCAAAGGCAGCTGTGTACTCTCTATCTACACCACCATACTGCCTCATCGTGTCTTTTGCATAATTCTCTTTTCCACTATGTCAAAACCCTTTACCATTTGATTATTCTTACTTTTACATTCTTCTGATGTTCTATGTTTTCTATTTTCTCCTGTCAAATCATGCCTATCCTTCCTTTATACTAAAGAGTTTATCTCCTCCAAGATATCTTGCTGATAATGCCATCTCTAGGCAGTTATTTGCTTGCGGTAATTAAATTTTCTTTTGATTACCTCCAGGATCTCATGGTAATCTCTTCTGACAGACTTCTTTTTTCTGCTGTCCACTTACTTAGTCAAACCTCTTTTCTTATACTATACATTCTGCCTAGAAAATTCCATTTATATTCATGGTTTTAATTGTGACCTACATATTGATGACTCTTTTTTTTTTTTAATCTCTAGGCCCTTCTGTTCAACCACCCATGTATTTGTCCAAATGAATATTCCTCTTAATAATCTGTCTAGACCTATATGTAGCCATTGTCTACTACCTCTTGCTTCTTCTATATTGGTTATCTTGGTGAATGTTATCCGTCTACTCTTAGATGCCCAAGACAGAACATTATCCTAAATATCCCCTCATTCCCACAACAAATCATTAAGTATTACCAGCTGTGCTTCTTAGGGATCCTAAAATAGTGGCTATCAACCTTTGTTTCTGAGTCACTTTGGGCTCTATTTAAAATGTGTATAATGGGTTCTTCCCTCCAGAGATTTGGCTTCCGTAAGTCTCAGATATGGTCTCCAAATCTCAGGGCAAGGGATTTGTAAACAGAACATTGGGAAAACTTGCTCTAGAAAATTCCTTCTTTCCTCTTCATTTCTGTTACTACTGCCTTGGCTCAGGCCTTGGCCAGCTCTTGCCTGGGCTTTCACAATAGCCTTCATACTAAACCTTTAGCTCCCAACCCCTTCCCTGTACCCTCCACACTGCTGCTTGAGTGACCTTTTTAACTGGAAGACTGGATCACATCACTGACCTCCCTTTCTTAAGGTGCCATGATGGCTCCCCGTGACAAAAACCTAGATTACTCAACATGGCACACGTGGCCATACCCCCATCCTACCTCATCTCCTGTCATTCTCCTCTCACATATTTATGCTCCAGAACTTAGACCTACTTGACACTTGTGTCCCGTTATGCTTCTCTGCTTCCTTGTTCCATTAGTTCCCTGTGCCCGGAATGCTCTTTCTACTTCATGCCACCTGCAAATTCCTACTTTTAAGCCTTAGCTTGAGGTTCCATCTTCTACTTAGCCTTTCCTGTCTCCCCTAGGGGCGCGTTCCATTTGTTTTGTTTTGTTTTGCTTTTCCATTTGTATAGTATACATAACTCCATTATCATAACTTGCACATTTTATTTCCCATTCCTTTCCTAAAAGTGATCAGATGTCAGTCATCTAGAAACTGGAAATTTTAGAATTTTATATTTTAAAAAATTCCTTGAAATCCCACCATCCTAATACAATTATGTTACCTCTGTGTATTTTTTTCAGTATTTTTTACCCATAAACATAATGATCGCATAACTATAATTCTAGTATATATTCAAGTGTATTTTATTTCTAATCAACTTTGCTTGGAATACTTTTAAAAAAATTTTTTTATTGGAGTTCAATTTGCCAACATAAAGCATAACATCCAGTGCTCATCCCACCAAGTGCCCCCCTCAGTGGCCATCACCCAGTCACCCCAACCCCCCGCCCACCTTCCTTTCCACTACCCCTTGTTCATTTCCTAGAGTTAGGTGCCTCTCATGCTTTGTCACCCTCACTGATATTTTCACTCATTTTTCTCTCCTTTCCCTTTATTCCCTTTCACTAATTTTTATATTCCCCAAATGAATGAGACCATATAATGTTTGTCCTTCTCCGATTGACTTATTTCACTCAGCATAATACCCTCCAGTTCCATCCACGTCGAAGCAAATGGTGGGTATTTGTTTGTCGTTTCTAATGGCTGAGTAATATTCCGTTGTATACATAGACCACATCTTCTGTATCCATTCATCTTTTGAGGGATACGAGGCTCCTTTCACAGTTTGGCTATTGTGGACATTGCTGCTAGAAACATCGGGGTGCAGGTGTCCCAGCATTTCATTGCATCTGTATCTTTGGGGTAAATCCCCAGCAGTGCAATTGCTGGGTCATAGGGCAGATCTATTTTTAACTCCTTGAGGAACCTCCACACAGTTTTCCAGAGTGGCTGCACCAGTTCACATTCCCACCAACAGTGCAGTAGGGTTCCTCTTTCTCCACATCCTCTCCGACATTTGTGGTTTCCTGTCTTGTTAATTTTCCCCATTCTCACTGGTGTGAGGTGGTATCTCATTGTGATTTTGATTTGTATTTCCCTGATGGCCAGTGATGTGGAGCATTTTCTCATGTGCTTGTTGGCCATGTCTGTCTTCCTCTGTGAGATTTCTGTTAATGTCTTTTGCCCATTTCATGATTGGATTGTTTGTTTTATTGCTGTTGAGTTTAATAAGTTCTTTATAGATCTTGGATACTAGCCCTTTATCTGATAGGTCATTTACAAATATCTTCTCCCATTCTATAGGTTGTCTTTTAGTTGTGTTGACTATTTCTTTTGCTGTGCAGAAGTTTTTATCTTGATGAAGTCCCAATAATTCATTTTTGCTTTTGTTTCTCTTTTGGAATGCTTTTGAATGTTTCTACATCATGTTTATAATCACTTTAAGAGTTTCATAATTGCCTATTGCATTGAAAGATGATAAGAGGTCTAATCTTTTCACTTTTTTTTAATATTCCAGGTTTTCCAATTTCTTTTTATAGATAGAATCAACTAACTCTTTTCTTTTTCTGATATGCTGAATTATGTACAGGAAAGAATGTGCATATGTTCAAGCTTTCAGGTATATTATGGTTCAGCAATGCTACATAATAAAACTTCTTGCTTGATTTCAAAATAATGCCCTTAACACAACTGATTTAAATTCAGAGGAACTTAATTCCTGTAATATTATGGCATCATAATACTCTTATTGATTCATGTTTAAGAAAAGTTAGCTTTTGGATACGTAGCATGTTAACCAATAAAAATGTTTGCTAAATTAGGAGAAGCTAAAGTTTGCTTCCTCAATTTGCTATACTTTCCAACTTATCAACCAAGAAGGAAGGATCCGTTACTCTTGTTTCAGGACAAGCTATTTGATAACCTCTAAACTCCCCCTTTTTTTAGTCTATGTTACGTAGACATTTCTGAATATTTAATAGTTGGGTATTTAGATTTAAAGACCTGTGTCAGTTTATACTTTTAAACCTTCTCTTTATATATATATAAATATTTATATATGTGTGTATATATATATTTCTGAGAGAAAAAAATACATGCATGATATTAAATTATGTATGCAGAGAGAAAGTGAGATAACAAATGCAACATGAACTTTTGTACTGTCTCCTTATCTATAAATTGTTGAGGGTAGACATCATTTTTTATTCCTTTTGCAATTACATAGTTTATAATGATGACTATATAATAAAAGTTCTAACTTAGTGTTGAGAGTACCAGACTGACCAACACAAACTTTCTATATGTCTTCTCTTAATTGTTGAAACAAACAAGAACACTCCAAACATTAGAAAAGCAAGAGGTTGTCTAATAGTAGTTGGAGATAAAAGAGTATGCACAGTATTGTCTTTTAAGGTTATAAAGTTGATAAGGAAAGAATTAACTTTAGCTAAGTACAGTAGTTTCCCTCTTATCTATGGTTTTGCTTTCCGTGGCTTCAGTTAAAGGCAGTTTTCCAAGTCCAGTCCTGTCCCAAAGCAGATGCTCCTCCTTTTGATGCATGGTCAGAAAGTCAATAGTTGCCTAATGCTAGGTCACAGTGCCTATGTCATTCGCCTCATTTCATCTCACCACACAGGCATTTTATCATCTTACACCATCACAGGAGAAAGAGTAAATACAGTACAATAAGATATTTTGAAAGAGAGAGAGAGACCACATAAGCTTTATTACAGCATATTATAATTTTTCTATTTTATTATTGTTATTGTTGATCTCTTCCTGTGCCTAATTGATAAATTCAACTTTATCATAAGTGTGTATGGCTGGAAAAAAATGTTGTGTACATAGAATTCAATACTACCCACAATTTTAGGCACCCTCTGGGGTTTTGGGTGTATCCTCTGTGGATAAGGAGGACTACTATATTTTATTATGTATGGGCCTATACTTACCACACTTTATTTTCACAACCCTGTACAGTGAGATTTGTTTTCCTTATTTTACCAATTAGGAAAACAGAGACTCAAAGAAAATTACTTTCCTTCCCAACACAGTAGTAAAATGGGCAGAGGTGGAAAAAGCCAGAAGGTTGAACCCAGATCTAATTTTAAAGCTAGTTTTTCTTCTGTGTACTTAATGCTATACATGTAGAATCTGTTACCTGCTTTTCTGCCACCAAAAAGGCTACTTGAAAGCTATTTGCAAACTTTGCTACAGTGCTTCACTTCAAAGCTCTATGCATTCTAAGTGTGTACTTGGTCTCCTTCGGTGCCATTTTGTTATATCTATCAATACATTTTTTCATCGTGTTCAATAAGAATGTCCTAATAAACCTAAGCTCATCAATGACTGACAATTTATTTTTAAGTAACATTTAATATGATGTAGTTGCTTTACATACATATTTTCAAAAACTATTGCAGTTTAAGAAGAATTCTAGAATTGCTTTTGCTAAATTTACTATTTTACAAAAATATGACATAGATACTGCTAATTTCAAGATAGAAGTATTTGAACCTTTAAAAAATCTACTTTGTACATTACTCTTGAGGACATACTTGAAGTACTCGCTGTCAGTTATTTTGAAAAGGTATTGTCTAAATAGATCATGTTTGTGTGACAGATTTAATATTTCAAAATCTAACAATATTTCTGAACAACACATACTGACTGAATAAGGATCTGCTTCTCTTTGAAGTTAATAAATATGCAGCCTTGAAGAATTGCATTTAAGTCCTTTAAGGAAGCAGAGAATAATGAAAATAATCTCCACAAGTTCACTTTTGTGAGGCATCTGTAAATTTGGTATCTGGATTTAATTCTTGATCAGTCAATATAAGTTTATTGCCATTTATGACCTCAGTTTCTTAATTCATAAAATGAGGATTGTAATAAATATATTAGAGTTATTTTTGAAATTAAAGACCATCTACATCACAGCACTTCACAAATGGTAGTCCTATACAAATAGAATTTCAATATAACTACAAATGACTCAACTTTTAAAAAGAAGATGATTGCCAACACATACAGTGAACCATCTGAAAAAACATGGTAAATGTTTTATATGACTCCTTAGATCTAAATATCTATATTTATCTTGAACTTAACCACAAAATAGATATAAAATGGGTAAAGCCATGTCATTTAGATGCCATTTACTAAAAATCCAAATGACACGAGTGATATAGTTAAGTGCATACAATTTCTTTCTATTTATTGTTTATTTATTGTTTGTAAGGAGAAAGTTACCTGGTGCGATGTTTTCTGGGTTTGGGGGACTCCGCGGATCTGGGGTGTTGGGAGGAGTAGACGGGGCTTGTTGTGAGCCACCTTCGAGGTTGCTTCCATCCAGTTTCCCATTCTGCATGGCAATGCTGTGCTGTATGTGACCAAGAGTAAACACTGCTGAAAACTCAAAAATATTAGATGCACTAATAGGAGATACCATATGTGCAAAACTCGATTTGTATCTAGAATTTAAGTACAGTGCCACTTCCTTGTTTCTTGGGGCCTCAATAATTTATACATAGTTGATTGAGCTATTGAATGAGAAATTTTACTGATATTAACCTAAGATATGTTTAATGATGACACTCCAGTTAATAATAATTCATTGAACCTTACTATGTACCAGACACTATGTCTAGGGCTTTGTATCAATTATTTAATGTACTGTTCACAAAGTCCCTGTAAAGGTGAATCTATTAAATTTTTAATTCTTTATTAATCTAATAATATAGAGCATACTGGCCAAACATTTGGCTTTGCCATTGTTACATTACTATTTTGTTTATAGTGGGATTTAATTATATTCTTTAATTTGTCTTGTTTAAAATTTTTAAAAAGATTTATTTATTCAGAGAGAGAGGGAGAGAGAGGCAGAGACACAGGCAGAGGGAGAAGCAGGCTCCATGCAGGGAGCCTGATGTGGGACTCGATCCCAGGTCTTCAGGATCACACCCCGGGCTGCAGGCGGTGCTAAACCACTGAGCCACCGGGGCTGCCCTTGTTTTAAAATTTAATCTGAAATGTGGACACTAGTTGTGTATAAAAAATATTTATTTTTAAAGATTTTATTTATTTATTTATTCATGAGAGACACAGAGAGAAAGAGAGAGATAGAGACACAGGCAGAGGGAGAAGCAGGCTCCATGCAGGGAACCCGACGTGGGACTTGATCCCGGGTCTCCAGGATCATACCCTGGACTGAAGGCAGTGCTAAACCACTGAGCCACCCAGGCTACCCATAAAAAATATTTATACTTGAAGCTGCATAGGTGTATAAAAGGAAAAACTTGAGAATTCTAGGAAATCAAATGCTTAAAAGAGATGTTTGTCTTCCAAGCTATAGGTGAATTTGTTTTACTATTATAATTTAGGATTTATTCTATGATGATAATACAGCACTTTTTAAAACAATTTGAATTTTAATGGAGAAAAAAGACATTGTAATAGGTGTTATCCTCAGAAGCATGACTAACCCTTATCTCTATAATAAAGCATTGTTTTAATTATATTGAGAAATGTGTGTTTTATTTTATTTTATTTTATTTTTTTTGAGAAATGTGTGTTTTAAAAAGAAGCCAATCTATCTAAAAAGTACATAAAATCAAATTTTTTTAACTTCAGAAAGAAAAATTTAGTGAATAAAAACCAATTTTGACTTTTCTCTGTGTGACATAAACACAAAATATTTTCAGATGCTTTTTCACTTCTGCATTTATTTATAACATGATATGGTGAAAAATAATTTTTACATTTTATTACTTAAAGATAGTTTATCCTTATTCTCAGGCTTTCCCCACCCACAGCCACTCTCCAGGTGCCTTTTACATTTGGCTTATTCTTTGTAGCACCGTGGGGAAAGCTGCTATGGAAATGATTAGGGCACATGTTAGCAACGGTGAGCTGGCTTGTAGAAAGGGGCAAAAAAGCCTGAGAGGTCATGTTTATTAGGTGAGCGCAAGGTCTTGATTACTGGGCAGAAGAGTTTACACTTTACTCCACAAGCAATATTGTACAATTTCCTTTTTTTTTTCTTAAAGATTTTATTTGTTTCTTTGAGAGAGAGAGAGACAGAGACAGAGAGACAGAGACAGAGATAGTGACAGAGAGCACAAGCCCAGGAGGAGAGGGAGAAGCAGATAATTTGCTTAGCAGGGAGCTTGACTCAGCTCTTGATCACAGGACCCTGGGATCATGACCTGAGTAGAAGGCAGATGTTTAATGAACTGAGCCACCCAAGGTTCCTCAAAATTTAGAACAATTCCTACTGGACTCAGAAACATTAGTATTTAGCATTTTGAAAAGAGCCATTATCCTAAGTCTTAGACTTATTTGACTAGATTTGTATCTTTTCTCACTCTGAACTGACACCACCGCCTAAAACATTAGTTATAAATAAAAAGCCAGTTGAAATAAATATAAGAATATCATGCATTTGAAATTCTTTTTCGGGCAGCCCCAGTGGCACAGCGGTTTGGCGCCGCTTGAAGCCCAGGACATGATCCTGGAGACCTGGGATCGAGTCCCACGTCGGGCATGGAGCCTGCTTCTCCCTCTGCCTGTGTCTCTGCCTCTCTCTCTCTCTCTCTGTTGCTCATGAATAATGAATAAATAAAATATTTTTAAAAAATTCTTTTTCTAAGTTCCTGAAATGCGTCCATGAAATACATTGCACCTAAACTTACAAATCATCCTGTCTATGGTAATTTAAGATTTGTATTACTGACTTTCTTTGGAGACTTTTCCCTGGGAATTGGGGACCAGGACAAGCAACTGCTTCTAGCTAGTCATTAATTATCAGGAGACACCCAGTACCTCTATTGTCATCGTTAAGTATACAAACAAAACCTAATAATAGTTGGGGAGCAGCTTACTTTAGTTATGACATAAGCCTTAAATTACAGAGTTCCATCATGTGTGATTCCCTTCAGAGAAAGTTGAAATATAAATGAGAATGTATTTCCTTTTAATTTCAGTTAGGTTGACCCTAAACAAAATAAAACTAGAGCAGCATCTTATAGGTAATAACCATAGAAGTTATAAACACATGGATAATGTCTATTACATGATTTCTATTGAAATATCAATAGAAATAAAAGGATTTTCTAAAAACCCTGTTCTAAAATTTGTGCCAAATACATAGTAGAAGTTATTTTTTGCACAAAATAAATATATTTTGAGAACTCAGTATATTTAATTTAGTACTATTTTAGAATTACTTTTTATAGTATACTTTCCCTTTTCCCAGTATTATTTAGATTTCAAAGGATTTCAAAAAGCCCATAGTTACATAGATACATATGTAGTCTTTATTATAAAATGTGGATTACTTCCTCAATATCATTTTATAATGATTTATAGATGATAATTTTAATTATCATGAATCATGATTCATGATAATTATCTTCTATTTTATCTATAAGATGATATATCTTCTATTTTATCTATAAGATGATAATTATCTTCTATTTTATTATTTTTTTAATGCTCATTTTCTTCATCCATTTTATTTTTTGCCCATTGATGTAAGAATTTCATCACTTAAGGGCACCTGTGTGGCTCAGTCAGTTAAGCATCCAACTCTAGATCTCAGCCCAGGTCGTGATCTCAGAGTCATGAGTTCAAGCCCTGCATTGGGCTCCATGCTGGGCATGGAGCCTACTTTAAAAAAAGATTTTAAAAAAAGAATGTAATCAATTCATGAACTAGGGCTTCAAAATTAGCTTGTGTGGAAATGAAGAAATGTATCTTAATTTAAGAAAGCACATTTCCTGTTATTATTTATGTCATAAGGTTTGTGTGGCTTGAATTTGCCAGTTTCTCAGCAGTGGAGTAAGACCAAAGCTGCCCTTATTTTTTTAATTTTTAAAATGATAATATTTCAAAAAATGGCATTAAATTACCAGGGAGTTGCCTATATTTTCATCTAATGATGTCCTAAACATTTTAATAAAATAAGAAATGTATATAGAGTTAAATAATTATTTTGAGGGAAGCAGAAAAAGCTCATTTCAAAAAATGTAGTCAATAAATTAGGAAAATATGACATAAATCATTTTAAGATGATTCAAGAAGTAGACTATAAGTAATACTTTTTTCTATCTTTCAATGTTATTTTGTTTCTCCTTCACTACACAAAAGCTGTATTTATTTATCTTTGAGCAACCAGTATTGTATCTAGAACACAGTAGGCACCCAATAAATATTTGTCAAAAGTATAAATAAATGAATGGAAATAGACCTGAACCTAACATTGTTTTTAAAAATCCTATCCTATTAATAAGACTTGCTCCAAGTTGTAATCTAGTGCCTTGATAAAGCAAATAATATTATTATATAATGTGACTCACTATTTTCCTCAATGATCATTTGAGGTCATTTTTAGAATTAAACAAAAATTGTTAAAGAAGGCACTTTAGAGAACATTTGAGTCCATTTCCTTATTTTCTAAATATAAAAAGAGGTCCATGAAACCAAAGAAACTTTTAAATTGACTCAAAATTGCATGACTATCCTGGTTTCCAGCCCAGTTTCCTTTAATTACACCATGGTAAGTGTCAGTGCCAAGAATTCTAGAATTCTGAGATCTGGATTTCAGTCTTCCTCATTATGTGTTGCTTAAGACAAACCAATATACTTCCTTGAACACTACTTTCCTCATTTCTAGAGAGTAGATTTCATCAGATTTTAGAGTATGTTATGTAACTTAATGCCATACTTGTTCATTGCATACATTATTATTGTTTATTGCTCTGAGTTGCTTATCCGCATTTAATTGTTTATTTCAATATGCCTATTTTGGACTATTTTATCTATTTAGTGTTCAACCTTCTAGCAATATCGAAGGCATATTCTCACATTCTTTGTTTAATCAGAACATTTGGCCACAGGTTATTGTCAATAGCATGAGATACTGGTGATGACGGAATATGTTGTGTTCATAAGGATATTTAAAAACTCATTGTGCCTTCCCCCAGAATTGTAGTTAAAGTGCAGATTAGAGATGTAAGTATAAGTTATGAAAACTGGATTTATTCATTTATTCAGAAGTCTAGACTTGAAGATGACTTCTCAAAGAATTTCCTTAAGCCACCTTATTCTATACTACTCCTTAAAGCTGCTCCTCTGTTGTCATTATTAAAAGAGTATGATTATATAATTAGACTCTATCAGCCGGGATAGGGATTATTTTAGGCTTATACCATATTAGCTACAGACATTTTGATAAGTAGATATTAGACATAATTATAGGGTAATATAACATATTTATCCATGACTTGAAGTGAAAAATCATCCCTCACAAATATAAATACTATATTTCAGTAAGATTTGATGTCTAACTGAATTCATATTTATAACTAGACTTTATCTATGGATGTTGAAGGATGCTTATTAGTGTGAAAAAGAAATTATTTAAGTTATCCCCTTGTATTTATTGTTTTTTTTTTTTCCCTTGTATTTATTGTTAACCAGAAAAACAGATATTTTGAATGACTAACAGTGTTTGTGGGTGTGGATGTTAGTTCTGTAATGTATTTTAGTAATTGTGATGAGAGATCTCAGAGAAGCTAGTCTGTTTGTTGTAAAGAAGTGAGATGTCCACTTAAAACAACATAGTAGTGATGGCAGCTGGCAAATGTTTGAGTTTAAATTCACAAATAATCTTACAGACTTCCCATAGCTATAGAAAGAAACCCTCAGTAAATAAAGCCATAATTTATTGTAGTCACCACCACCTCTTCAAATTTAGAATCAATGCTTTATTCCTTTTTGATTCTTCATGCCTGGTATTTTATTTTTAAAGCCAATTCCCCAAAGCTAGTTGTTTTCCTACTATGAACTTCTTCCTCTACAATCTCTCTACATGACAGTTTAAAAGAATATCGTATTAATGCAATTTGTAAACTATAATGTAATTAATTTGTTCATTTGTTTATTAATTTGGAGCTGAGAAAAACTTTTGTCTAAAGAGTTTTGTCCACCTTGGTTTTGTTGTTAATAGGAATCAGACTTCCCTACACGATGTGGAATAAATGCCTTGAGTGAGAGAAGCTCAGCTATGTAGATCTCAGGCACATTTCAGTGCCAGGATGTACTCAGCCAATAAAATGCTTATGCTTACTTTGTGGAGTGCTGTGTGCTTTGGAAGTGTTTCACCCCAAACATTTAACTAGTAAAGATAAGACCATGGAAACTTTTAGTTCCACCAATCTCCATTCCCTCCCCCTCCTCTTAGCAGAGCAGACCAGCTTTTCAGTGCCAAATTTATGGGTTTGCAATGTCCCTACTGAACTAAAAAGATACTCATAACATATATAATACTTCTTTTGTTTATTCATCTAAACTATTTATTATCGTGAAAGAAAAGTCTAACAGAATTAACAGAAAAAATATGTTAAATAAATATGTAGAATACTTGTTTGGGAATGTAGTGACACATATACACTTAGAAATGCTACCCATTTATTTAGATACCACATAGTCAACTTATACCTACATTAATTTGTGCTTTAGATTCATACTGGAAATTTTCAAATGTGTACTTATCAGATCTTCTTTGTCGCATCTTAAATAGTCTGGCGCCACGGTTACTGAGATGGGATAATTCTTCCAACATGATATCTCTGGGGATGCTGACTTTTTTGCCCAGGTGCATGCCATCTACATCTGTAAAACAACATTCATGTGCATGAAACCCCAAGGTAAGCATTTTTAAATGCGTAGCTAAATTCCATAATTTATTGCCTGCTATATTCTAGTGTAGTAGGTAGATAGAGACTCTTTACTCAGACTGGGTTGAATCCTAGCTTCCTTACTTTCTAACTGTATGATTATAGATATGATACTTATTTTTCTAAGCCTGAGGCTTCTCATATTTACAAAGTGGATAATTCCTACTGAATATGCTTGATATGAAAATTAAATAAAATGTTACATATATAAATCACTTAGCTATGATACCTGGCATGTAAAAAGAGCGAATGAAAATTAGCTAATAAGGCTATTAGTGTAATTTAGTGTTTCCAAATTTAATGAATTTTCAAACAGCACAGCTCATAACTGTTTTATTTTATTTTATTTTTTAATTTTTATTTATTTATGATAGTCACACAGAGATAGAGAGAGAGAGAGGCAGAGACATAGGCAGAGGGAGAAGCAGGCTCCATGCACCGGGAGCCCGATGTGGGATTCGATTCCGGGTCTCCAGGATCGTGCCCTGGGCCAAAGGCATGCGCTAAACCGCTGCGCCACCCAGGGATCCCTATAACTGTTTTAATATGTTCTGTTTGGCACCCTACATTTTTATGTGTGTTTGAGCTATCTCTATTACTCAAGTACCTACCCTCCGTCCAGGCCAGTCCATTTCCCTGTCTCTGTCAAAATACCATTCATTCTGCAGCTACCACCAAGGAGCCCAGTATATAGTAGGCAGGTGGTAAATATTGAATGAACAAGTCCTTCTCAATCCAGCTTAAGTGCTATTTCTGTGAATCCCTTCACTAAATCTCGATTCATAATTATTCATGCCTTTTTCGTATTCCCATAGCACTGAATCACAATTACTTGATTCCATTTTACTTATTTAATGGTTTGCATTTCTTTCTCATGTTTTAGCATTTGTGTCTCCCATGCATTAAATATAGGAGATATCCAGCAAATGACTCTTATTTTCTGTTTCTAGTACTAAAGGACTTTTTTTATTTTTTATTTATTTATTTTTTTAATTTTTTTTTTAAAGGACTTATTTTAAATTGAAAAGAATGAAGCTCTCTATTTTCTCCCTTAATCAGGAATATATTTCTGTGTAACCCACAGAATCTCTTGCCACTGTAGACTGCTAGTAAATACACAGGAAAAAAAATTGGGCCTTTAGTAAAATAAATAATTATTCAGATTGATTGAGGCAATATTCTTTGATGATGTGACAAGTTAACCCTAATAATTAGGTTTTTGGAGGTATTAGGGATGAAATAACAGAATTACTTGAATTTTCTTCTTATTTCTCTTTGGGAAAAAACTATTTGTTTTCATATTTTGATGTTACATGGAGAGGACCTCCACTAATATCAAGACTTCTGCTTCTGGGAAAATAGAGTAGATATCTTTTCCCTGTACTTCTACTAAACACAATTATAAGTCCTGGATGATATGTATAAAACAAACATAAGAAGACTCTGGAAGGTAAAGAGAAAAAGGCAACTAGCTAGGAACCTCAGGACTCAAGGAATAACATGGAAGTGAATTCTCTAGGTTTTCTTTTAACTTTATAAATCCCAGACTTGGTGCTAAGATGCTAGCAGCTCAGGCACGCCAACAAGGGCAGACAAAAACAAAAAACAAAAAACAAAAAAACCCACCCTAACAAAAGACTGACCATTAGCCAAAAGACTAGGAAAAGAGCAGCCTAGAAAAACAGAAAACTTTTGGACAATAGCCATGCTACTTCAGCAAAATACCAAAGAAAAAGCATGGGTCCTATCCATATCAACAAAGCCTAAGTGAGGACCCCAGAATTTTACCCTTCTGAGGCTGTAACAAGGTGCCCCCAAATTCCCACAGGGATGGTATCAGAAAAGCCAAGGAAGCTGGGACTTTCATCCCTGTCAGCCAGTAACAACCTTCCCTCCCTGCAGTGTTAGTGAAGACCACGTGGTGATTTCAAACTACCACCCCCTTCTGTCAGTAATTAAGAACTCTTCCCCTCAAGTTCTAGTGGAAGCCAAGTGAAGAACTTGCACTTCTACTTCCACCTGACAGTGATGAGGTGGCACTCTTTCCCTGCCTCCTGCTGAAGCAGTGTCAGACTAGGATAGATGAAAAAGAAGGCTTAAATAAGAGCAAGAGTCTTAGAGCAGAATATGAAAATTTCCAAGCTCCAGTAAAGAATCTTTTCATACCAGGAACCAGGAAGATCTCAAACCAAATGAAAAAAGATGCCAATATGAGATGACTGAAATATTAAAATTATACAATTAAGATTTTAAAGCAGCCACGATAAAAATGCTTCAAGTAGCAATTACAAAGCTCCTAGAAACAAATGAAAACATAGAAATCTTCAGCAAAGAAAAAGTTATGGCAGGGAAATAAAAGATATAAAGACCCAATGGAAACTTTAGAACTGAAAATATATAACCAAAATAAAAGTTCTGTGGATGGAGTCACTAGCAGAATAGAGGGGAGAAAGGGAAAAAGAAATATGTGAACTGGGAGATAAACTAATAGAAATCACCCAATAAGAACAACTGAGAAAAAAATAAACTGAAAAAAAATGAAGAAAGGCTTAGGGAATAGTAGGACTAGAACAAAAGACACAGCATTTATGTCACTGAAGGTCCAGGAGAGTAGAAGCAAGTGAGTCTAGAAAAGTACTCAAAGAAATAATGGTTAAAAACTCCTCAAATCAGGCAAGAAAGAGAAATCTACAGATTCAAGAAGCTAAGTGTCTTGTACAAGATAAATCGATAGAATGTCACAAGACATATTAAAAACTCCTAAAAATTAAAGATGAGAAACCTTGAAAGCAGCCAGAGAAAAATGACAGCTTACCTATAGGGAGAAAAAGAAATGAAAATGATAGTGAATTTCTCACTAGAAACCATGAAAATCAGGAAAAAGTGGCACAAAGTTACTGAAAGAAAAAGGAAAAAAAAACTGTCAACCCAGAATCTGATATCCAGTCAAAATATCCTTTAGAAATGGGAGAATTTGAAATATTTTCAAATAAAGGGAAACTAGGAGAATTTGTTTCCTGGAAACCTATCCTAAGACAATGGTCAGGCAGCTATAAAAAAATACCAAAGATCGGTAGCTTCTAAACAACAGAAATTTCTCACAGTTCTGGAGACTGGAAGTCTGGGATCTAGGTGCCAGCATAATTGGGGTTCTGGTGAAAGCCCTCTTCCAGATTCCAGATTGCTGATTTCTTACTTTGTTGTCACATGGTGGAAGGGACAAGGTAGCTCTCTTGGACTTCTTTTATAAGGGCATTAATGCGCTTTCATGAGGACCCCACTGTCATGACCTAATCACTTCCAAAGATTCTATATCTTAATACCACCACAAGGGGCATTAGGGTTGCAGTATATGAATTTGGCAGGGACATAAACACTCAGATCATAGCAAACAACTAAGGGAAGTTCTTTAAACAGAAGGGAAACAATAAAATACGGAGCAAGGAAAGAATAGAGTAAGCAACAGTGTGGGTAAATACAATAACCTTCCCTTCTCCTCTTGAGTTTTCTAAACTATGTTTGCTGTTAGAAGCAAAAATTGTAACAGTCTCTGACATAATTATAAATGAATGTAGAAGAAATAGTTAAGATAATTATATTATTAACAGAAGAGAATAAAGGGACATGAAAGTAGGTAAGTTTTCTATACTTCACTTGAATTGATAAAGTGACAATATTAGTAGACCTTGATAAGTTATGTATATGTAATGTAATCCTTACAGCAACTACTAAAAAAGTTATTACAGATGGACTTGAAATTACTATAGATAAATAGAAATGGAAGTCTTAAAAATGTTCAAGTAATCCATAGAAAAATGGGAAAAAGAAAACAGAAATGAAAAACAGACACAACAAACAGAAAACAAATAAAATAGTTAAGCCCTAACACATCAATAATCACATTAAATATACATGCTCTAAATATATCAATTAAAGGACAAAGACTGCAGACTATATTTAAAAATGTGACCCATCTATATGGTATCTACAAGATACTCACTTCAAATAAGTGAGTTGAACAATATAGGCAAGTTGAAAGTAACAGGGTGATGGCCACCTGGTTGACTCAGATGGATAAATGTCTGACTTTTTATTTTGGCTCTGGTCATGAGTAAAATAAACCTCAACAAATTTAAGAGTTAAAATTGTACAGAATATGCTTTCTGGTTACAATGGAATCACATTAGAAATCAAGAACAGAAAGATAATAGGAAAATCTCTAAACATTTTGAAACTAAACAATATACTTCTAAATAATCCATGGGTCAAAGAGGAAGTATCAAGGGAAATTTTAAAAATTCATTGATCTGAAAATAAATAAATAATAAATAAATAAATAAATAAATAAATAAATAAATAATAAAAAATTCATTGATCTAAGTGAAAATAAAAATAGAGCATATCAAAATTCATGGGACACAGTTAATACAGTGCTGAGCAAGACATTTGTAGCACTAAATGCATACATTAAAAAAAAAAGAAAGAAAAAGTCTCAAATGAATAATCTAAGCTTCCACCTTACAAACCTAGAAAAAGGGGGCAACTAGGTACTCAGTCAGTTAATTGTCCCATTCTTGATTTCTGCTCAGGTCATGATCCCAGGGTCCTAAGATCAAGCCCCACAAAGGGCTCCACACTGAGCAGGAAGTCTGCTTAAGATTCTCTCCTTCTTCCTCTACCCCTCACCCTCCACCCACACCCCCACCAGTTTGCACACATGTGCACATGCATTCTTTCTATCAAAAAAAAACCAAAAAACAAAACAACTTAGAAAAAGAAGAGTACAATCAACCCAAAGCAAGCAGAAGGAAAGAAATAATAAAAATAGCAGCAGAAATTAAAAACCAGTTAAGCATGGAGTTAGATTTTGAAAGATCAATAAAATTGACAAGTCCCTAGCTAGACTGACACAGACAAAAATGTAAAAGATACAAATTACCAATGTTAGGAACAAAAGAAGGAACTACAGGAACTACAGATACTGTAGATAGCAAATGAAAAATAAGAGAATACTATGAACAACTTTATACATAAATTCACATAAATTTGAAAACTTAAAAAAACTGACCAATTTTTGAAAAGCACAAAGTATCACATTTCAAATAGATAATTGACTAATCTTAAACTATAAAGCAATCAAATTTACAATTTTAAAATCTCCCAAAAAAGAAATCTTCAAATTTAGAGAATTTCACTGGAGAAGTCTACCAAACATGTCAAGAATTAGCACCCAGTTCATAATCACTCATATGTGCTGTTGGAAATTAGAATGGTAAAGCCACTCTAGAAAGTAATTTAGTAGTTTCCGTTAAAAACCTACCATAGAACTAACAGGAATACTGGGCATTTATCCTAGTAAAATGAAAGCTTACGTTCACGCAAAAAGCTATGTACAAATGTTCATAGCATGTTTTCTTAATTGAAAACAAAACAAGGGCAGCCTGGGTGGCTCAGCGGTTTAGTGCCACCTTTAGCCCAGGGCGTGATCCTGGAGCCCCAGGATCAAGTCCCACGTCAGGCTCCCTGCATGAAGCCTGTTTCTCCCTCTGCCTGTGTCTCTGCCATGCGCTTGCTCACGCTCTCTCTCTCTTTCATTAATAAATAAATTTAAAAAATTTTTTTTAAATCTTAAAAAAAAAAATCCAGACATTCTTCAATGGGTAAATGGTTAAAAATACTGTGGTCCATCCATATCATGGTACTCAGCAATAAAAAGTATCAAAACTATTGAAACATACATCATCCGGATCTATCTCCAGAGAATTCCACTGAGTGAAGAAAGCCATTCCCAAAGGTTACACACACACACACACACACACACTATATATATATATATATATATATATATATATATATATATATATATACACACACACACACACACACAATATGTGTATATATATATATGGCTATATGTATAAGGCTATATGTATATATAAAGGCTATATGTGTATATGTGTATATATATGTGTGTGTGTATGTATATATATATATATATACATATTCTTGAAATGAAAAAATATATACTGAGCAGAATAGTGATTGGCAGGAGTCTCTTGACTGTATTAGTGACAATATTCTGGTTCTGATAGTGTAGTATAGCTTTGTAAGACATTACCTTGGGGGAAATCAGGAAAATGTACATGATGGGACAGCTATGTATTATTTCTTACAATTACATATGAACTACAATTAACTCAAAAAAAAAAAAAGGCTACGAAGCCATAAAAAGACATGAATAATACTTAAGTGTAAACTGCTAAATGAAAAAAGCCAGTCTGTAAAGGCTACATGCTAATGTCATTCCAACTACATGACATTCTGGAAAAGGCAAAAGTCCAAAAGACAGTAAAAGTGGTGCCAGGGAGTTGTGGGGTGGGGAATGAGGATAAACAGATAGAGTACAAGGGATTTTTAGGACAGTGAGCCTGTTCTGTATGATACTATAATGGCAGATACATGACATTATGCATTCATGAAAGTCCAAAGATCACTACATAGAGTGATCCCTAGTGTAAACTATGGACTACAGTGCTTGTTTTTGTTTTTGTTTTTTTAAGATTTTATTTATTTATTTGAGAGAGAGCATGTGCAAGCAGGGGAGGAGCAGAGTGAGGGGGAGACAATCTCCAGTGGACTCTGCACTGAGCAAAGAACCCGATGAGGGTCTCCATTCCCAGGACCCTGAGATCATGACCCCAGCTGAAACCGAGTTGGACATTTAACCAACTGAGCCACTCAGGTACCCCTGACTTTAGCCTTGAATAGTGTATCAATATTTGTTCATCAACCATAACAAGTATATCACACTATGGCAAGATGTTAATAATAGGGGAAACTGTGTGTTGGGAGGAGAAGGGGTATATGGGAACACTCCATACTTTCTCCTTGGTTTTTCTGTAAACCTAAAACTGCTCTAAAAAATCAAATGTATTATTTTAAAAATTTAATTAAAAATATTCATAGCCCCTCCTAATGCAATGCAAAGCAGCTTTGTCTGCTCTCTAGTATGAAAAAAAGAAGAAGAAGCTATGCTCTACAATCTCCAGGGATGGCACAGATTGCCTACTGAAAAGGAATAGGAGGAACAGAGCAAAGCAAAGGGCCCTCGTTTTATAATAGTTCCCTGGGATTTGCTTGCCAGCCCTGCTGAGCTCTACAGGGAATATTCACCTTCAGTTATTTGCAAGTGTTTGGAATCTTTGTTACTGTGTGCTTGGAACATGGAAGAAGAAGCTAGGTTATTTTTCAGCATATCTGTGAATATATACCTCAATATTATAGAGACAATGACAGAGTGGGCTCTCTCAACTTTTTTATTCTATAATCAAAATAGCAAGTTCCCTTTAGATCACAAAGGATAGAAGAAACAGTATTCCTTCTACTTAGTGCAGTTATAGGAGGGGGGAATCTCCTTTTTTAAATGCTTTTCAAAACAATTTAGTTAGCAATGAGAGAGAGAGAGAGAATGAAATAGTAACACACAAAAAAAAATCTACAGATTTTTTCCATTTAACTTTTTCTAGAAATATATATTTGATAGAATGTAATTATATATTACAAATAAGTTTTTTAAAGATTTTATTTATTTATTCATGAGAGACAGAGAGAGGCAGAGACACAGGAAGAGGGAGCAGCTGGCTTCCTGTGGGGAGCCCGATGTGGAATTCAATCTCAGGATCCCAGGATCAATAACCTGAGCTGAAGGCAGATGCTCAACCATTGAGCCACCCAGGTGCACCTACAAATGTTTTTTTTTTTTTTAATTAGGTTTTTCCTGAAAAACCTTTCTAGTATGAAATTTTCAGGAAATGGAAAATGTCCCAAAGCAGGCATCCACTAGAAAATGCCCAGTTAGCAATCTTTATAGTTATGGAATCTTTCTCCTTACAGTTAAAGCTACAAAGTTTTTCCATAAAGAAACCATAACAGAAAAGCAACTTTTTCTTCCTCCCCATTTCTGATACTAATTTGAGTCATTACAAAGGGTTAAATGAAAATAGAGATATTAGAAAAGGAATAGCACATTATTATGTTAATTTCAATATCTTCTAAATTCCAAGCTATGGTGTAAGTTTAATTCTGTGACTCTAGACAGATATTTGAGAAAATGTTTTTATTTCATTTCCCTCTTCCTAATGGTCCTCCAATATTAGCTGATTCCACCAACATTTCTGAAATAGCCATATGACTTAAGTAGATTCCATCCTGCTGGCCCCTGTGATTTACAGTAGTCTTCTGGGTTGTGTTTGACTGGAATTGATCGGCTTTGTGATTGATTCAGAAACAAGTACAAGACCTAATCCAGGCCAATGAGAATGAATATCATGACTTTTCTCTGCAAATGCTGTGCCAAAGATGCTTTCTTTACCTTGTTGCATGTAAGCACAACATAGTGAGTGGCCATCTGAAAGTATTAAAGACCCCTGGGGCCAGAAGTACTAGCTGTGCCAAAGATGCTTTCTTTACCTTGTTGCATGTAAGCACAACATAGTGAGTGGCCATCTGAAAGTATTAAAGACCCCTGGGGCCAGAAGTACTAGATGATAAGTCAGCACTAGGGCAAGCTTCTACTGGCTCACAAGAATTGACTGGTAAATTTGCAAGAATTCTGTGAGCCAGTGGTTAACTTCAGTAAACACAGCCCTAATTAAAATTAAATTATATAAATTTAATAATTAGATAAAGTATTTAAAATCAAAGGAATACTCAAAATATCACTTTCTCGGTCTTTTTACTATGTTTTGCTATTATCTGTGTTCCTGATGTTACTTATATCTGTTTGCATGTGTATGTGTATGGTGGAAATACTATATAATGTATTACTGCACATATTTTCCTAATTCTGCATTCAGTGCCTTCTTGACAGTAGATTGAAATCAGCTATGGTGAGTGTATTTAAACCATTGAAATTGGCAAACTCTAGAAACCAAGGCATTTCTCCCCCAGAGAACCAGTTGTTAAGTATTTACTAGCCAAGCACTAGACAGGGGAATATGTTAAGTCAACATATTTTGCATAAACAAACAAACAACAAAAGACATATCTAAAATCTCTAAGATTTTCTTCCCTTCCCTTCTAATAGTTAAATTTATGATGTAACGAGAGCAGGAGTTGCAAACCATTCATGAGGGGAATCTAATGTATAAACACTTTCATTACTTAAACTTTCAGAGTGAAGAACAAAGTCAACTGAGCACATAGAATCCAAGTTCAGCTGTTCCCTGCCCTTTATTGCAAACCCCTCTGCAGGGTCTTAACACTGTATTTAATCTGGATGCCTGATAAATGATATAACTTATTCAGGATACATATCCTTGCCTTGATGGATTAAAGGTTGTCTTTGTGGCATTAGATCATCTATTGAAAATAATATTGCTAGACATACTTTCCTGTTGATGTCATTTATAGTGATCCAGCATTTTTCCTTTATTCTTTAAAGACTTTATAGATTTGATATATCATATTTTGCTACTATTTCAAGAATCGGTGATTATTTATGAACAGTCAAATACCTTAATTATAAATTGACATAGACATATAAGCTAAGGGTCTGGCCCATAACCAAATTAATTTCCACAAAAAGCCCACAAATTTTCATCTACTAGAAATAATAAATAATTGTTAACCAATATTCTTCCTCTGTAGTGTCCTCATTACACTACTACTAGCCACCACTAGTGGCTTTTGTAGTTAAATTAATATTTAGAATCTCACATTAAAAAAAAAAAAAAAATTAAAAAAAAATAAAAATAAAATAAAAAAAAAAATTAAAAAAAAAAAAAGAATCTCACATTAAAATGTCCAAATATTTTGATTCTTGAGTATACTTTCCTTCTACCTTTCATATTGTGGAGCCCTATTACTCTGAGTATTAGAAACCAAATGGAAAATTGCATTTCCTTGAGACATGTGATCTTTGAAAATTCAATCAGCTCCTTTTTCAAAGCTTACTTGGATGCATAGTCTTATGAACAAACACTGGACTTAAGTTCCTCCAAAAGGAAACATTCTTTTTTTTTGCACTCATTTCAGACATTAATGTTCTGAAACTTGATCAAATGACTTATGTGTGCATAGGTAGTTCTACATATTTAATGTGAAATTTTGATCCTATCAAAATTAGAGTTAGATCAGTGAATCTAATTCAGTTTGTAAAAATATTCACTTACACATAATTGTAGTAAGACAAAAGATCTTTTTAAAAACGCTTTCCCCCTGATACCTTGGCAGCTGCAATTCTGGTGGACTGGGCAAAAGCAGTGCAGGGGAGTTAACTGAAACAGACTTGTTCTAGCATGGTCCTGTTGATTTACTTAGAAGCCTGAGGCCAAGAGATTTTCTCTGTATTTGTATCAGTCCCTTCTGCCTGTTGGCCTTTGCGGATTGAATAATGGTCCGTAAAATATGCTTTATTGCAAAATGTAACATACATATATACATATTACATAAAAGAATAATAGTCCACACTGTGATTCTGAATAATGCCTGAAAAGACTACAATTGATAATAGGGTCATAAATAACTTTTTTTACAGTAAAAAGTGGATTTTGAAATCCATTTAAGATTCTTTAATTTCCTGTTTAATATCTCTTTGCCTTGATTTGAGTCCTATGGCTGTTTTATAAAGTTTTCAAAAACTTACTATTAAAATATTATCATTTATATTTGCAAATGACGCATCAGATAAAGGGCTAGTTTCCAAGATCTATAATGAACTTATTAAACTCAACAGCAATGAAACAAACAATCGAATCATGAAATGGGCAAAAGACATTAACAGAAATCTCACAGAGGAAGACAGACATGGCCAACAAGCACATGAGGAAATGCTCCGCATCACTTGCCATCAGGGAAATACAAATCAAAACCACAATGAGATCCCACCTCACACCAGTGAGAATGGTGAAAATTAACAAAGCAGGAAACCACAAATGTCGGAGAGGATGTGGAGAAAGAGGAACCTTCCTGCACTGTTGGTGGGAATGTGAACTGGTGCAGCCACTCTGGAAAACTGTGTGGAGGTTCCTCAAGGAGTTAAAAATAGATCTGCCCTACGACCCAGCAATTGCACTGCTGGGGATTTACCCCAAAGATACAGATGCAATGAAACGCCGGGACACCTGCACCTCGATGTTTCTAGCAGCAATGTCCACAATAGCCAAACTGTGGAAGGAGCCTCGTGTCCCTCAAAAGATGGATGGATAAAGAAGATGTGGTCTATGTATACAATGGAATATTACTCAGCCATTAGAAACGACAAATACCCACCATTTGCTTCGACGTGGATGGAACTGGAGGGTATTATGCTGAGTGAAATAAGTCAATCGGAGAAGGACAAACATTATATGGTCTCATTCATTTGGGGAATATAAAAAATAGTGACAGGGAATAAAGGGGAAAGGAGAAAAAATGAGTGGGAAATATCAGAAAGGGAGACAGAACATGAAAGACTCCTAACTCTGGGAAACGAACTAGGGGTGGTGGAAAGGGAGGTGGGCAGGTGGTGGGGGTGACTGGGTGATGGGCACTGAGGTGGGCACTTGACAGGATGAGCACTGGGTGTTATTCTATATGTTGGCAAATTGAACACCAATAAAAAATAAATTTATAAAAAATATTATAATTTAACAACTGGAATTTTATAAACATTTAAGAAATGAGATTACCATTATATTGAATTACACAATTTGAATTACCCATCTACTATTGTTTATAAAATGTACATGTACAGCATATTAGAGTGAAAAAGGCCACAAAGAAACTAGCATGATAGAATAATATTGTTGGACTTAAATATTGTGATTTCTACTTGGGTGGTAACAAAAATTTAACCTAGCTCTCTGCTACTACTTTTCTGATGGATTTTATTAGAAGCTTAGAAACCTCTGGCATGCTCAGAAAATCTATGAATTCACAAGATGTTACTGCACACCAACTTCCAAAACAAAACATACTTTTTTCCTTGGGGTTATGGAATGCTAATGTATGAATTTAAACCAAGAAAAACTAATAAACTTGTACACTGAAGCATTTGGTTAAGTTCTTTTTCTCCCCCAACTTTTTATGTTTGATCTGTGGTATTTAAGGCCTTCTCGGTGTCTTAATTTTAACACTGATGGCTTGACTAGTTACAGTTTAAGATATGCTGATACAGGAGAAACAAAAGGGGTCCTCACATAATCTTTCATCTGAATTCCTAGATTTTATACTCTGTACTTTTCAAAGTGCCCATGCAATTTATTATCATTGTCTTTGTTATTGGAGAAACTCAAATACGCTGATGTCTGACTTCAGCACATAGCTCAATAAATTAGAATCATGGAATTTTAGGATTAGATGTATCAGCAAATCCAACCTTCTAATGCTCAGATGAAGAATCTGATGTCTGGTCTGGAACCCAGGGCTCCTGGTACCATATCAACAACAGCGCTCCATTTAGAACCTGGACTTCCTGTTTTCAGACCACAAAGCTAAACTCTTTCCTGAAGTCACAAAAACAGTCTGCTCAATCCTCTTCTGTGTGCTGGGAAAAGCTGTTCACCAGTCATGTGTGGAAAAATAAAAAAACATAAACAAGAAACATACCAAAAAAGCCTTCTCTGAGCCCCAGTGAAAAAAAACTGTAGGGAGACTGAAGCAGCCTTTCGAGGCACTTGGTTTTCCCTGTTTCTGAAGTTCTTCTAAACTGTCAGTTTTATCTGTGTAAGACCAACGGACAGCTTATGCCCGGTTCTTCTTATGGTTATTTTAGTTCCAATTCCTTTTTTCCACCATTTCTGGACAAATGCCAATTGCTCCAGAGAGCATCCCCTTCTATTCTCACTCCTCCTCCTCTTTCTCTGTCAACTTATGACTCCCTATCATTTTGTGCTTTCCTATCTCCTTCCCTCCTCCTCTGGTATTCAAGTCTGAAAGAGTTACTGAGAGAGAAACAGGATTAATACTAGAGAATATGTACCAATTGGGAGTAAACAGCACAGGGCTGATGGGTATGAAACTTTTATAAGCCAACTTTTCATGCCCCCACAACTAGCTCATGCACAGATAATGGCAAAACATTTCTATATTTTTGTCTGTCTTTTAGAATAGCACATGTTAGATGGCACCAACATGACTTTCATACTTCTATATAAAGCACAGTTTTGTATCACAGCAATAACACAAGACAACGACTACCATCAGCTCTACTCCTTCTAATACTAATGATGATCATCATGCTGATGATCATGATATAATGATATAAGAGATGTAAAAGTATTGAGCCTTAGTGTCAGGGGATACTTTCTATTAATTATTTGTTGGGAGTGTGGTATATTTGCTGCTGGGACATAAGTTGACATCGCAAACATAATGTATCCATAATGAGTAACAATTTGGGGCATAGTTAGTAGAGGTTGAAAGTTACCTACATTTTTACTCATTCTATCCAATTCTATATATTTTAGCCTATATAGATAGGATTTCTCATTAATTCTTTGAGGTTATTTCTCCTTCAGATAGAATGAGTTTTCTGATATAAAACCCTCCTTTTTTGATTCTTATATTTTCCTACCAATTGATTTCAGATGCTCACCAGTATAGTGTCTCTCCCAGACACAAGAACTGGAGTGAACTTCCTTCCAGTTCATGTTAAGAGACAACTGACTTAGGCAGCTTATTGTCACATTTCATTCTTCTCCAGGCTAAATGTTTTTGAAAAGTGATATAAAAAGTAAAGGAGTTATAACATACAAAAAAAAATTGTGATACACAATATTTTGTGCATCAAGGGAGAAGGGCTTTGAAAACATCCTTCTCTGTTCAGTTTTATAAAGGAAAATCCAATCCAAGTTTGATTCACTTAGTGTTATAGTTAAGATCAAAATAGTTGCATGCTCTATCTTAAGTTATCCAGATTTTTTACTGCTGTGAAGTATGTGAAAGTTTGGAGGATTATTCCCAAAAAGGCTTCTCTGCAGTCTGTCTCATCTCTGCATCCATGATACTTCCCAAGCTTCAGATCTCTAGACACCATGTCATATACAAATAGTAAAATTCCATATAAAATGTCAGAAGAAATAAGAAAGGGAAATTATTTAAGTTGTTTCATAAAGTACTACAGCTATTTTATCTGAGATGAGTTAAGAAAGTCTGCGATCATCCTGCATTATCTGGATACTTGACCTCCAAACAAAGGCAGAGCATGTGACTCCACTTAGGGGGCTGGAAATCTACCCGTGACTTGGGAAGGAGGCTTCAGCAGACTTTACATGGCCAGGAACTGCTGGTGGTAAGATAATAATTTGGAGGGTTTTTTCCCCTTGAGAGATAATAGTATTTTTTTAATATTTCACAAACACATAAGTTATAAAAAAAAGAAAAAGATATTCTTACCCTTGTTGGTCTATGTCAGGACTAACATAGAGTAGAATCCAACACATGATTTAAACTGGGAATACATTAAATGGATCAATTGATTAATGATTATAATGCAATTAGAAAATAATTTATCTCAAGTCCAATTTTAAGGTAAATAATTTATTCTCAAACTCAAGTGTCCATCTAGTTTTTCCTTATGATCAGGAAAACTAAAAGAAACAATTTCAAGTAAACTGTCTGAAGCAGGAAATATAAAGAAGCATAAAAATGTAAAAGATGTGTGAAGTTTTGAACTTTGGACTGGTACAATTTTAGTTCTAGAATCTGATTCAGAACTATTTTCACTTTATTCCAAGCTAGTCTGACATCATAGTAAAACGTGGAAACTAAGTTGAATACAGCATGCTAATTTTATGTTGCAAAAAATAGAAAATAAAACTTAATAACAGGACTCTTTAGATATGACTACATTGTATGGGAGGGCCTAAAACAATCCTTGATTTGTTCTATGCAGTGTGCTTTATGGAAGGTGAAATATGAAAACACCATACTTACCCCTGTTCCTGGCTGCCCCCACCAGATCTCATGGCTTTAGGTCTCAATAGTGTTCAGGTGAAAGGTTACATTCCTTGTCAATGGAGGGGAAATAAGGAGGCACTCTGAAAACTCCACAGATATATCTGGAATGGCTCAAACCAGCCCTTAAAAACATTTGGATATTCTACTCGTTCACTTTTAAAATTGATGCTATAGAGTTCACTTTCCTTTATAACAATCAAAATGCAATTTAGAAAGTATTGCTTTCTAGAGTTATTTGCTAGAACTTAAGGAAGGAAAAGGAGAGTAGAATATCATCTTGCCTCTAATTTATATTAAATTTTTTTGAGTTACATACTTTGAGGCTACATAAACTTTATATTTCCTTAGACATTATTAACAAAAGTACGTCTCTACAGAAAATATTGTACTAAACCAATTACTAAATATGAAGACTGGTTTCAGGGTTAAAGAATATTCATAATATGAACTCTAACTCAACAGCTTTTGTCCAAAAAGGGTGATAGAGTATATTTTTAATGTTTTATGTAATGTAAGTAAAAGAAATCAAGATATGCCATGTGGTTGGACCATGGAGACAAGTATGAGACCTGTCCAAAAAAAGGAATTGAGAGTGATATTAACTTATAATGTGAAATGTGAAAGGCAAGCCAGGCAGAATGTACATCAGCTGTCAGATTGCTTCATTCCTTTAGAGCAGTTGTTCATCTGAAAATAGCTTTCAGATGAGAAAGGATGACTACAAAAGGATTAGTTACCATAGGCTTTTCTACACCCCCTAGAGCTCCAGGTTTGTTATGACACAATAGCAAGAATTTAAAGGAAGTAATCTATAGAATACTAAATAACATCAGGAAGGATCTTCATTAATGCTGAGCTATATTAATGCTAAAGAAGGATGCTTATTGATACCATTTCCATGGATTTCCTTCATGATGGCTGATGCTTGCTGTTTTCTCTGCTTCACCATGGTATTATGTGAAAGCATGTTTTTTTTTTTGTTGTTCCCTGTAGAAAATAAAGGAACGTTATTGAGGCAACATGAAGAACTCATTTGGAGTGTCTTATAATCATCCTTTTGAAAGAGAACATCTTTGTTCCTTACTAGGAATTTATTATTGCTTTCTACTGAGTGATTTAAAATGCATTCTCTATCTGGTGACAGGGCATGTTATTCATTGACAGGCAATGTCACAGTGAACAGAAGATAATACTCAGGGTTTCAGGCCCAGTCTTATCTGCACACTTGTACAATGGTCACCAGGCAATCAGAAACAATGAAAGAGCTGCCTCCATTCCCCTCCCTCTTGCTTTTCCATGGTTTATTTTAATCTGTCATTGTTTCCTTATTGGCCTTAATTTGTGCCAGCATCAGAGTACATCAATTCCAGCAAACTCTAAGAATGAAGAAGGACACTAGATTAAACCAGAACTCATTGGTGGTGGCCTTTTAATATTAGCATCAACAGCTGCCCTTTAAAGCAAAGAATGCCCATTTATGAGTCATAACTCTGAACCTCCTTGGACAAACTGACTAATAAAACATTTTAGGAAACAATATACTCACCTTGCTCTTAGACTGTGCTTTTCAGCAGGGATGAATCCCAATTTGTGGAGGAAAGAGTGGAGATGGAATATGGATGGCACTTGGGCCCGATGGTTTTTATCCCTGAGCCTGAGACGGCATGGTCCCTAGCTCTGACTCAAACTGGGGACTGAGCCTTTCTGAAGAGACTGGCATCCAGCTGACATCAACTGACTATATATAGCACCAAATACTTCAGCTACTCATATCTTCCTGGCTAAAGGGAGGAACAGAGAAAGATTAGGTTCTCTTCATTGTGTTTCTAGTTCGGGAGGTGGTTGAATGAACATACAGAAAGTTTTTATGGAGCACCTTCTCTTTGAGGAGATAGTGGCCAAAAGGGATTTTAAAAACTTTTTAAGATGGATCTTATGCTGCATCTTAATTAAGGTGGCAAGACATATACATGAATTAGAACAGAATGATAGATCATTAACCATTAAAATGAAAGTATGGGAAATAATATCTATGGAGTTTCAAGAATGAGGAAAGCGATGTGGGGTGGATCAGTAGAGCCATCCCTTAAGCAGAAGTGAGAACTTATGCTAGGTTCAAAAAAGTAGCTCATATTTGAATGATGAAGTGGGGGAGCACTTGGAAATGATGTTCAAGGTTGAACCATGGAGCTATTTGAGTAAAAGCTTAGATGCATAACTAGGTCATACTTTTTGAAGAGACCCCGTAAAGAAAGAACAGTGCCTATAAGGTTGGCTAATCTTTGCAAGATCTGGTGTCAAGGATTCCTGTTTGGAAGTATGATAGAATAACAGGTTTGGAAGGCAGGCTTTGTTGGCCTCCTTGCTGGTCTTTGAACACAAAAGAAAGATGTTCCCATTTCTGGGCTTTTGCTTTTATTATTTCTTGCTTGCTGTAACATGCTCTTTCTCTACCCATATGGCTCACTCTCTCATGCAATCAGGACTCCACTCAACTATTGATTCCTCATAAAGCACTTCCCCAGTCATGTTGTCTAAAATATCACATGATGCCACTCTCTGGTCCTAAATTTGCTTCATTTTTCTTTATAGTTTTCATTATGATTAAAGTCGAATGGATGGGACACTTGGGTGGCTCAGGGGTTGCGCATAGTGATTCCGTATTTTTTATACATTATGAAATGATCTCCTGGGACGCCTGGGTGGCTAGAGGTTGAGCACCTGCTTTCGGCCCAGGGCGTGATCCTGGGGTCCCGGGATCAAGTCCCACATCAGGCTCTCTGCATGGAGCCTGCTTCTCTTCCCTCTACCTGTGTCTCTGCCTCTCTGTGTCTCTCGTGAATAAATAAAATCTTTAAAAAAAAATAAAGTCAAATGGAAGCGTAAGAAAAATCCCCAAAATAAATCTTAAAAAGATAGAAGTTTGTTTTTCTCACATATAAACTTATTCCAGAGGTAAATAATCTAGGATTGGTGTGATTGACATAATCATCAGGGGTTCAGTTACCTTGTAACTTTTTGCACTGTTATCCCTAAAATGCAGTCCCCTTAGGCATAAATAGCTACTCCAGCTCTAGGCAGCACATTCATATTTCAGTTAGCAGAAAAAGGAAAAAATCATGAGAAAAGCACACCATCTCTTATTCAAAACGTGTTCTGATATTGCTCAGATCTCTTTTGCTTACATCCCTCTGTCCAGAACTTAGTCAAATACCCATACAGAGCTCAAGAGAGGTTGGGAAATGTAGATTTTATTCTGTATGGCTGTGGGCCCAGCTAAAATTCATAGGTTAACTTCCAGACAAGGGAGATAAATGGTAGCTGTGTGACAACTCCCAGATTTTGACACAGGAACATGTTGACATTATTTTATCTATCTAGTATCTCTTTTTCCTACCAAAATAAAAGGCACTCCATAAAGGCTTTGGCATCAAGAATTGTGACTAGTATGTGGTGGGCACTCAATATTCATTGAATGAATGAATAAATGAGTAGGTGGGAGATTAATGTGGAACATATTAAGGGTCTGGCATAATTTTGGAATTCTCTTCCTGTTATGTCAAACACTTGGGGAAAAATTGTAATAAATGGAATTATTTCATTTATTGTAATAAATGAAAAGTAACTTGAATATCGGAAGATGGTGGCCACTTACGAGACAAGTTGTTTTGAATGAGAAACAGGTTATTTTTTGGTGCCCATCATGGCTCAAGATGGGAGAGAATAAGTTTAAGCTAACCTATTACAATTGCATTGAAGATACTAATTAGGTACCAATGAAAAACCATTATGCCAAAGCCAAATAAATTTAAATTCTCTCCTAAGCCTCTCCAGTTGCCCTTAAGTTCCTGGCTCTAGCATTTACTATAGCATGCTGTAGTTAAGTCTCTTACACTCTTAGTTTTCTTATCTATAAGATGGAAAGTATAGTTTCTACCACATTGTGTCATGAACATTTTACTTGCAATAATTTTAGAAATTTTTGATACTTAATGAAAGTTCATGAATATTAATTTTTTATTTTACTATTGTCATTCCTGCAATATGAAATGATTAGGTTACAATCAACTGCATTATTCAGTAAAAAATGAAAATATATTCAGAACACCCCAATTTTCCTAAGTGGTCACCCTCACAGGTTTCCAATTTTGTGTTTTATAGTTCCCCAGGTTGAACTGATATCCTCAGCAGATAACAATTGTTATGTTAACTTTGATTTCTAAAATGAAAGGGAATTTTAAAACATTTATTTATTTATTTATTTATTTATTTATTTATTTATTTGAGGAGGGGAGGAGCAGAGGGAAAGAGAAACCCAAGCAGACACCACACTGAGAGTGGAGCCTGATGCAGGGCTCGATGCTGGACTCAATGCAGGGCTCGATCACACAACCCTGAGAGCATGACCAGAGCCAAAACCAAGAAGCAGATGTTTAACCAACTATGCCACCCAGGGGCCCCTAAAATGAAAGGAAATATTTTAAACAATCATAAACGTTATAAAGACTATAATACTTTACTTGTTTTTTTCAATTATGCTTAAAATTGTTTGCCTTATTTTTTAAGCTCATTCGCACATATCTATGACAGCTTTCTGGTTTCTGAGTTATTATTTGTTCTGAAAAGAAGAAAGAATGAATCATTGATATTGTAACTTTCAAGCAGTGTGTCCTATCCATGTGCTTCATGGCAAGGCTAAATTTTAGAAAAGTACTTTAGTGGTTTTTATAAAGCATTTTCAGATGGTCCATTCTGAAAGCGAATGCATTTAAATTTTAAATTGAGTCACCGTTAACATATTTCTATTTCATCTGCACAGAGATCTGGCTCTAGATTAAACATCCCTCAGGTTTGTCATATTTCAATCTCCCTTTGTCCTCAGGCCCCACCCTCCTATCCCCAAGATCCAGGACCCCCCTCTCACCTCCGTACCACACACACACTATACCAGAAGAGGATCTCTCCCACCCCCACCCCCAGGATCTCAGTACCTACACTTGTCTTGCCCTATTAATTATTCTTGTCCTTGATACTTCTTCCTAAGCCTAATATAAGCAGGGGAGTACTTTAGGTTTTCCTCAAGGCCCTAAGTATTTTAAATTAAATGGCACTAACAATGAAAGATGAGATACTTTCTTGTAGGCAAAATAATGGATTCTAATGGTAGAATTTGGTGCCTTGGGAGGCTAATGAGGAAGAAGGTTTTGGCAGAACTTGTCAGTATCCTTGTAACCAAACTATTTCCAGTGCTGGGGCTTCCACAGTGTGTTTCCAAATCCTTCGCCACTTTCTTAAAGAAAAAAAGAGACTTAATAAGGTGAATTTCATTGCCAATGTACCACCTCACAAAAATCCACACCATGAAGACCATGAAAGGCAACTTTATGTAGTGAGTGTGGTAAACATGACCCCCTTAGTCAAGTGGTAAACAAGGTCTACATTGATCTTCCTCTGACTGAGCACTTGTTTTTAAATTCTATGTTTCTTCTTGCCCCATTTCCAGTTTATATTAGGTGACTGTGGGCAGTTAGAGATTAGGACAGGATCTGGGGGTGGAGAGGCCCGGATGTGGGAACTGACTGTCTGCTAGTTGGGTAGACAACCCATCATTATTAGGCTCAGCTCTGAAAGGATGCACACATAACCCAAATAGGGCAGCTGCCAGGCTAATGTTACATGACAAATCTGATAGGATGATCAGTTATTTACCAGCCTTCAGGGTATCATACTTGGCACTAACCCTGGGAGGAAAGAAAGGATAACAAAGATGTAGAAACTTACAGCCAGTGAGGCTGTCTAAGGATGCATGAGTTTTGGTTTGTGTGAAAGGCCTGTTTATTCTCCTTAGGGCTAATTGGCTTGCTGTATCTTCCATGGTTTCTATTTTTCTACATTGAGGAAGATCCAGCTTATAATCAATCTCTTTACCTAGACATAGCAAGCCCAGAATTGTTATGGCCTAGCAGTGCTGTGCTAATCATCCCACTGGCCAAAGTGAGACAATACAAGACAAACAGGTGAGTTTGCAACCAGTCTCACTATAGCAAAGGCTAAGGGCACCTACAGTGGTAAGAAAAACTATTACCATTTAGTTAACGTTTCCTAGCTGGGGCAGTTAGTCATGCATCTTCTATGCATTTGTAATCTGCTCTGTCTATAAATCAAAGGTGAAGTGTTTTATCTTAATCTGAAAGGAGAAACCAAGTCCCCCAAATTGTGTGTATAGATGTATTAAACAGCGTCATGTAAACACAAACATTCAATGCTTGGTCCAAATCAAAATTAAAGTAAGTAGAAGAGAGAGGAAGAAGTTAAATCGTATGACACTAAAAAAAAATATGATGTCTAAAGTGGACAAAGAGCTTTTTCTTAAAAAAAAAAAAAGAACTATTTACTTCATCATAGTTTTTTAGCCTTGCTCTTGTTCTACAGAGGAGGAAACTGACATTCTGAGAGATTAAGTAAAATCCCCCACGCACCATCATCTTTGTAAATTACAGAGACAGAATTAACAATTTTTTTTGTCTGATCCACATGCTTTTGTATTTTCACTAGATTGTGCAGAAATGTATCTTCCTAATCTCTGAATATCTCTGTATTGATATCTTCATAAGAAAAATAAAGAAGCAGAGTTGAGAATTGTCAGAATAATTATTTCAATGTGCTTCTTATCGATTCCCTTTAGAATGGAGCATCCCAACACGTGGTTTATTTTGGCTGAGGCATTTTTTACTTAATACATCTGTGGCTCTTTTCCAATTCATGTTTTTCTCTTTTGCAAGCTTCTAGAGTTCCTCACGGTGTCTATTCTCAGGGTACTTTCCTTTCCTTCAGCTGTGCAAATACTAAAGTTATTAAAATGCTGAACATAAACAAATGGAAACATGTGCCATTTGCTGTGCAGACCTCTCCTTCCTTTCCTGGCCAGTGTACCACACACACAAACACACTTACCACCTTCAGGGCCAAAAATAAGAATCAAATCCAACTCTATCAAAATAATCCATTTATAGGCAAACCCAGGGTTTTACCTGTCTTCCTCTGCAAATTTATTTCTCTTGCTTAAGCATTTCCTCTTAGGCTCTTAAATTAAACCTTAAGGTAAACTGGGGTGAACAGGAGAGTTAAACAAAACCCAATGACCAGCTTGTCAAAGATGGCTCACATAATAGGGTTGGGAACTTGGAAAGAAAGAAAGTTTCATATACAGGAATATTAAGAAACAAGTTGCCAAAGCAAACCCGCAAATCATTTTTTTTTCCTCTGCTTGCATAATCCCAGCATTTATCCAGAACTTTGTCACATTTCCTTTCATGATTCTAGCCAGCCTGTATTTTTCCTACAGTCTATGGAAGCATTTTCTTTGACAATTTTCTTACCTTCAAGAAAATGTACCCTTGCTTTTATATACAAATCTAGCATGACCTAGTTAAAGTTCATTAAAGAAAATATGAAGTTTTTTAAAGAATGTATGGTCAACAAAGTTTTGTGACAGAATCTGGATTTCACAGCTCTGTATCACATGCTAGAGTATCAGCAGCATTGACTATAAGATAAGGACAACCATAGAATCGATGTCATAAAGCAGTTCTAGGGCATGATGCTTACACAACGCCTGGCTCATATTGTGTAATAAATGTTAATCATTATTATTATTATTATCATCAAATATTTAACTGTAGCATAAACACGTGAAAAGATGACAAGCAAAAAAAAAAGATGACAAGCAAAATATGTGAAGTCACCTTAAATAACAATAGCTTAATTCCCATTTGCCAGTGAAACACAGAAAGGTTAAATCACATACTGGGATCCCTGGGTGGCGCAGCGGTTTGGCGCCTGCCTTTGGCCCAGGGCGTGATCCTGGAGACTCAGGATCGAATCCCACATCGGGCTCCCGGTGCTTGGAGCCTGCTTCTCCCTCTGCCTGTGTCTCTGCCTCTCTCTCTCTCTCCGTGTGACTATCATGAATAAATAAATTAAAAAAATAAAATAAATAAATAAATCACATACTGATGGTCACACAGATAGAAAAAACAGAATGACTCCTCAACTGGGAAAGATGGATATGACTTGAGCTGTGGTATTAATGTAAGTAATTGAAGCATGTGGAGATCAGAAGAGGGGTTGATAAGAAATAAAGCATCCAGAAATGAACAGTGAAGGTCCTGGTGTACTTGATAGGTACATATCCTATGTGAGAGCAATTTATCAATATATCACAACTTAATGGCATTAATGAATGAATGGGAATAACTCTCCATATTCTGAATCTGCTAACCATCCAAGCGTCCACTAATTTGCTGGTTTCCCATGTTAGTTTGCCTAAATCCAACCCATTTACTACTTTTTCTCATTAAACTATGACACATTTTAAGAGTAAAAAAATTCAGTACCTAATAGATGTTGAATGAACAAGAGAGTAAAAAAAAAAAAAAGAAAAAACGAATAGGAAAAAGTTAAAAGAAATTAGATAAGAACCAGGAGAGCAAAGTTCAAAAGAAAAGAGAATTTCCAGGCACTGACAATTTCTACAGAGAAATCACAGAGAAGGACATATGAGAAAAGGTCATTGGATTTGGCAAGAATTCAGTCTTTGGCAGAATAGAGACATCTTTTTAATGTGGTAGTCACAGAACCCAAATAGAAAGGATTTAAGGCAATTATAAGTGGATAGGAAGTGTAAGCTGCCAATAGAAACTATTTATTTGAAAGGACTGGCCATAGCTCAAGGGGAAAGAGCGTTCAGTCGCTAAAAGGAAAGCAAGTTGCACATGTACGTGTGTGCATGCATGTTTTGGAAGAGAAAACGTGAACATGTTTGGAGATAAAAGGGAAACAAATATTCATTTGTGAAGCAATAAGAGTTTTAATAATTTGAGATTTGGAGTGGTACACATCATGGTAGATGTAGGTCTATGGTGGTTGATCATTGGAGAGAAATCCCAGTAGGAGGAAAGAAGTATATGACATGCAATGTTTAAAAGGAAATGTGCTGTGAGGTTTGGTATTAGGGCTGAGTGATGCCATCAGGAGGGTTTCCAGCATGCCATCACCAAGACAAATTTGCAAGGGACCATGTTCTGAGCAGGTCTAGACATGCCAACTTATGAATTTCATTAGTCTTAGTAAGGCTGTGCCCCATCAGTTCATGAAATTATGTTTACATAATTTACTAAGTGGGCCAACCCTGACCTATCTCCCAGTCTTCTCACCTGTATTTCCAAACTGTAATTATAGCCCCCGTTTTGTGTCCTGCAAATAGCATAACATTAACATATCTCAAACTGAACTCATTGCCTTTCCTCTCAAATGAGTCCCTTTTCCTGAATCTCCAATAGACATATAGAGAAGGTAGACATCACTACCTACACCACAGAATGACTCAGGAATCATCATAGAATCCTCTTTTTTCCCTTTCCCCCTACAATCTAGTCAAGCACTTTAATCACTTTTAGACTGGGGAAAAGTCTACCTCTACCCCATCCCTCTCACCCAAAGGAAGAGAGGTGATAATAACCTGAGTATTGTCTCCCAAGACACAAATCTGGCCTGGTTAGGTGGTGACTATAGTCACAGTGTGTTGATATGACAAACAACAAGGCATTGTTCCATTACTTGCTCTCTATTCCAAGCATGCAGCAACAGTTGCAAGGTAACTGCAGTCCCAGCCTTCTTGCTCTTCTCTCCTATTTTTCATTTCATATGATTGACAAAATTATATAAATATTATGTTTGGGCTTGTGTTGTTAGGCTCTTAGGTCTCTACTCATGTTCCTTATTTTGGAACTTGAAGGTCTGCTAACAATAGGTTTTTCCATCTACTTAATGAGCTCCTTTGGTGAGTTTCCACTGATTTTTTGATTGCCTCCATCTAAAATAGTTTCACCTCCTTGTAACATTTTCTGACCTTCTCAAGTAGTTTGTGCTTGCTCTTGGATCACTTGATCTGCTCGGTTATGTTGTATTATGTTTAAATGTCCAATACATCTATTATGTGTTCAATTTCTTTGTTCTAACAAGACTCTAATGTTTTATTCCCTAATAGATTTAAGTCACTTTGCAATCCGAGTGCTTAAGATCATGATGGCATATGGTAGTCATGTGGCAAATATTGATTGGATAACATAGTACAATGCATGACACAAAGCAGGAATGTTATGGATTTTAGTTCCTTTCACCACTGTTGTTCACTCTGCATTCTTATCTCCTGATTCCATGATATGCAGTGGTGATGCTGGTTAGGAGAACTTTAGCTCCCTTATTTTGTATCAAAACTCATGAAGCTGAAATTGTGTGCATGCCTGCAAACACAACCTCAATCCATCTCAAATGTATGCATATATCATCAGTCAAAAATGCATCTTGAGGGACACCTGGGTGGCTCAGTGGTTAAGCGTCTGCCTTCAGCTCAAGGCATGATCCCAGGGTCCCGGGATTGACTCCCACATTGGGCTCCTTGCATGGAGCCTGCTTCTCCCTCTGCCTCTCTCTCTCTCTCTCTCTCCCCCCCATCTCTCATGAATAAATAAATAAAATCTTTTTTAAAAATGCATCTTGAGTATTAGAAAGACTTTATTCTTTTTTATTGAAGTATAGTTGACACATAATGTTACAGTAGTTTCAGGTGTTCAGTACAGTGATTTGACAACTCTATACATTATACTGTGCTCATAAGTGTACTACCACCTATCACTATATGATACTGTTATAATACAAGAAGCTTTGTCTCAATTCCAGGAACCCATATACTCCTGGTTTTCCTCCTCTGTTTCTTCTTAGTTTATTCATTCAACAAATATGGATTGAGCAACTGGCATGTATTAGGTACTATTCTAGGCACTGAGTAGTAAATAAAATTTTTAAAATTCCCATCTTCATGGAGCTTACATTCCAGTGGAAAGGGTGGAAAGGCATAGGGCAAGATAAACAAGTAAAATATACCATATGCTAGGTAATGATAATTACTAAGAAAAACAATAAAGTAGAGAAAGCAGGCAGCATTGTTGGCAGGAGGGATTGTGATTTTAGGATGACCAAAGAAGGCCTCATTAAAAAGGTGACATACGAATAAAGACCCAAAGGAAGGACAAGAAGAAGCTATGTGGATATATAAAGAGAAGAACATTCCAGGAAGAAGGAGCAAGTACCTCAAGGTGTTAACATGTCTGGCATATTTGAGAAAAGTGAAGAGTAGGGAGAAAGAAGTCAGGAGATTGATCAGAGGTAGATCGGTCTTCTATTTCTCCATGTATCTTACTTACGTGTCTTCTCAAAAGGTAGCTAGAACCTTCTAAAAATTAAAACCAGGGCAGCCCGGGTGGCTCAGCAGTTTAGCACTGCCTGCAGCCGGGGGTATGATCCTGGAGACCAGGGATCAAGTCCCGTGTCGGGCTCCCTGCATGGAGACTGCTTCTCCCTCTGCCTGTGTCTTTGCCTCTCTCTCTCTCTCTCTCTGTATGTTTTTCATGAATGAATGAATAAATAAAATCTTTTAAAAAATAAAATAAAATAAATTAAAATTAAAACCAAATTTCACTCCTCTGCTCAAACATGCTCTAATGGCTTCGTATCCTAGAGTAAATCCAGTCCTAAGAATAGCCTAAAAATATCCTCCATGTTCTTACCATCTGATAATTCTATGACCACATCTTCTGTTCTCTTCTGCTCTTACTGTTCTAGACCTCCAGGCTTCTTTGCTTTGCTCAAACATTCCACACTGTTCCTTCTGTCAGGACCACTTTCTTTTGGCTTTCTGTGTGGCTCTCCCAAGTCACCTTCTCAGTAAAGCATTCTTTGTCTACACTGTTATAGAATACACTTCCTCCCTCTAGAATTCCCCAACCTCCCTGAGTTAATTTTCTCCATAATACTATTCACTATCTACCATATTTATGTAAATGCCACAAAGGCACAAACTATTATCTGTTTGTTCTCTGCTGTATTTCTAACACCCAGAATAGTATCTGACACATTGTTGGCACTTAATATATTTTAATAAATGGATGGATGGGATGAATGAATGCAATAAGCATACAATCTAAGCAAAAAGCCTGCTTGCTATGCAAATGTTGTTTCAAACTGATTTCCCATACCCTTTTCCCTCAAAATTCCCTCACTTAGCCTCCTCCTAAGTGAAATGCTGAAACACCCATAGATGGTACAGTAGAAAGTATATGTGGTTAGGGCTCAAGAATCATACTGTGGCTTCATTAGGTTATGCCTATTTCAGGCATTTATAAAAATGAGTAATATGTGGTTTTTGTCTTTTGAGGATGTCATAGTCCCTTTGGGGAGAAAGTTGTATACTGTGTGACTTGCATAAGAAGAAATTTTTTTTTTTTAAGATTTTATTTATTTATTCATGATAGTCACACAGAGAGAGAGAGGCAGAGACACAGGCAGAGGGAGAAGCAGGCTCCATGCAGGGAGCCCGACGTGGGATTCGATCCCGGATCTCCAGGATTGCGCCCTGGGCCAAAGGCAGGCGCCAAACTGCTGCGCCACCCAGGGATCCCAAGAAGAAAGTTTTAATGTAAATATTCACAACTTTCCCTTTGGGTGGCATTTCCTAAATAATTTTTTGAGCTAAGGCAGCAGGGAGCAGCAAATTTGAAACTTGCCTGATTTACAAGACAAAGGAAGAGGAGTATTTCAAGAAAATTTTTCTTCTGCAGAAGAAAGGCCATATTGGAAGTGAAAGAATTAGATGGTGATAGTAAGATGGATGGAATATGATCAAGCATACTTATATGTGCTGAGATTTTAGCAACAGAGTGCCTGGAGAGGAATGAAAAAGAAAGATTTTGGAACTGCTTCCATAAGAATTGGAGGAACCAAGTGGATAAAGAAAAGTTTTAGATATTTATGGGTCAAGCAGAGGAATTTTCCTTTCCTTCCTCTAGAATATTTCAGTTTAAGGGTATTTTTTCTTTGTAAGAGCACCCAAATGACTTAGTTGCAAATATCCCTCTAAGAAGCTGAATCAGTTTTTATGCAAGGACTTATTAACTGATTGATGAACTGGTCCAAACAAGGACCAGAAAGACCCTTTTCTATCTTCCCTGTTAAGAGATTATCATTGGATTAATTGGATGAGGATTTTTTTTTTTAATAAAAAAAATCTCAACTCATTCTTATAATTTCCAAATTGAACATTAAAACTTACTTGAATTGGCTAGGATACTAGGACTCTGAGACTACTGGGGGAATAACTAGAAGTTCCCAGGTGATGCATTTATAGAGGGAAGCATTGCTACCACCACCATCACCACCACCATAACCATTTATAACAACTATCATTTCTATACCCCTTATGGTGTATCACATACTGTTCTAGGTGTTTTATGTAAATTACCTCATTAATCAGCTCTTATTTTACAGGTAAAGAAACAGAAACATAGAAGTCTAAATAACCTACCCTAGCTCAGAAGCATTGTTGCAAGGATTCAAACCCAGATTGTTTGGCTTCATAATAGATGTTCTTTACACTGTCTTTAATGGTAATGATGGTCCAAACCATCACAATTCATATCTCCCCATTAAACTTAAAATCTTTAAGGTAGGCATGTCTTTTACTCCTAGTGAGATGCTTACTGTCTTATGTATACCTGTTGCTATAAAAACTTGATGTTTTAGGAATAAAGCTGTTAGCAAGAGAAAGACCTTGAATAACCAATTTTGCTGCTTCTGGGATAGATTCTACTTTCTGTGTGCAGAAAATTTATAAAGTAGCCATGAATTGGAACTACTTTGCAAACCTAGGAGCCAAACAGAAATCTATAGGTACCATCTTTCCACTCCTCCAAACAAAAATCCTTTACATACTCTATGTGCCAAATACCAGACACCCAGGTATACGAAGGTGAATAAAATCCAACCTCTGTTCTTTTTCCAAATCAGAGTACAGATTACATTTAGAAAGGAATAGAGATTAGTTATCTCATAGTTACACTATGCTGTAATCAAAGCCTTTGTGAAGAAAGTAGAAGCACCAGTCCATTTAAATTACAAACAGGCATCCCTCACAGAGGATGGATTTCAAAAACATGCCTGTGGCTTTAGAATGATGCACTTGCACCACCACCACCCCCCACCCAGTGCCTTTTCATACTGCACAGGATATGCAGGACTCTGTCACTGTTGGGAGTTTTTCTCACTACTCAGCTAGAGAGGAGGAGGGAGCGCCAGGGGAATAATTAGGACAGCCAAGAATTCTTCCTAAAGCTGTAGAACACTCCCCTCCTTTCTGGTTGCTATGTCACCTCATCAGGGTTACAGGGCTGCCTTCCGGAAGCTCCTTAAATGTGGATGACATTCCCAAGTCTTACCTTAACAGTTGAGGCTTGAACAACATGGGTTTGAATCGTACCGATTCAGTCATACACAGATTTTTTTCTGATAAATACAGTGCCATACTGTAAGTACATCATTTTCTCTCCCTCATGTTTTTCACTTACATTTTGCCCAACTTAAGAAATAGACTGCTATCAATGCTACTGAAGCCCTATCTGTCCCTTCTATCTTCTCCCTGCTTCCCTGTCCCTCTCCAGAAGTCTCATAGTAATTAATACTTTAAGTCATTTCCTGGGTCATCTTCATGGGTTTTCCCATGAGCATGTATGCATTGCTAAAGTATGTGGTTTGTTTTGGGCTATTTTGGAACTTTATAAAATATTAACAAATTATCTATGTTCTTCTGCAACTTCCTTTTTTCACTGGAAAAATGTTTCTAAGATTTATCCATGTTATGTTATAGCTGCTGGTTCCTGATTTTCACTACCATTTAGTATCCATTGTATAAATATTCCACGCTTTTACTAATCCGTTCTCTTACTGAGAGGTGTTTGTTTTCTTCCATTAGAAGCAGTGTTCCTATAAACACTTGTACATGTCTCTTGGGGTCATTTATGCAAGAGCGTTTCTTAATAAAGCTAGGAGTTCAGTTCAGAGCTCATAATGATTATACCAATTTATGTTCCTACTAGCAGCAGATATGAGTTCTACTCCATTTTGTTCCTCCACACCTGGCAGATTAGACTTTTATAATGTCACCAATCAAATAGGTGTAAAATGTGGTTTCATTTGTAGTACCCCAATAACTACAGTAAGGTTGTGTCCTTCCCAAGTTTATTGGACATTCATTCATATTTCTCTTTGAAAAATGTCTGTTCTTATCCTTGTCTCTTTTTCTATTGGGTTGTTTGTATTTTTCATCTTGATTTTTAGGAATTGTTGGGCAGCCCGGGTGGCTCAACAGTTTAGCACCGCCTTCAGCTCAAGGCGTGACTCTGGAGACCCGGATGGAGTCCCACATCGGGCTCCCTGCAAGGAGCCTGCTTCTCCCTCTGCCTGTGTCTCAGCCTCTCTTTCTCTCAGTGTCTCTCATGAATAAATAAATAAAATCTTTAAAAAAAAAAAAAAGGAATTGTTAAGTAGTCTGGTAACTAATCCTTCCTTAGCTATTTGTATAAGTGAATATTTCTCTGCTTTCCTTCTTCAACTTTGTTTTGACATCTTTTTTTTTATAGATTTGGTTTAAACAAAGTTTAACCTTTGATGTATTTGAATACATCAATCTTTTGTTTTATGATTGGTGCTTTTCCTGTCTTTTCTAAATGGACGTCATAAATCTATTTTCGTCTAAAATTTACAAAGTTTTGCTTTTTCACATTAAAACCTTATTCCATCTGAAATTAACTTTCTTGGCAGGTATGAGGTAGTGATCCAATTTCTTATACTCAAATGGGCAACACTTGTCCTAGCTTCAATTATAGAATGTGCATCTTTCCTACCTAGAAATTCAACTCTGTCATATATTAAGTTTTTATTTATGTTAGGTCTGTTTCTATGACAGCTGTTATTTTCCATTGGCCCACTAATCTATTTCCATTTAAATATTGCACTCTCTTAAATTATATAACTTTATAATGAACCCATATTTAGCAAGGCAAGTACCCTCTTCCTGTTCTTCTTTAATAAGATTTTGGCTCATTGTAGATCTTCTACATACATTTTCAAATTATCTTATTCAGTACTGTGAGAGCAGTGACATTTTACCATACTTGCAAGCCAACAAGTTATCTTACCACAGACTCATAGACACTGGCAGAAGATATGAACTCCTGAGCTGGAGATAAAGGACTTTACTTAAGACACAGCAAGTAGCATAAGCTTTATGTTTGCATCAGTTCTTGTTTCCAACTCCACTTGGGCAGCATGGATGGGCTCAGATGGATGCTTACATATGCACTGGGTGGCATTATAGGAGAGAAACCCTAAACCTAGGGAACCTGAATCTTTTTTAATTGGCAGTAAGTGTGACTGCTTTTTGCTCCAGAAGGAGACACTGTATCTTTTATTAATTAATTTTATTTTTATTTTTAAAAATATTTTATTTATTAATTTGAGAGAGAGAGAGAGAGAGTGAGAGAGCATGAGCAGGGGGGAGGGGCCAAGGAAGAGGGACAAGCAGACTCTCCACTGAGAGGGGAGCCCAATGTGGGTCTTGATCCCAGGACCTTGATCATATCCTGAACCAAAGCCAGATGCCCACCTGACTGAGCCACCCTGGTGCCCTGGAGTTACTGTATCTTCCAAGGCTATTCACTATGCAAACATCCCTGACAACTCCAGAACAAAAGACAGTGTCTCTTACCTTATGTATTCTCTTATCTTTAAACTTTCTGCTGTATCTGGAGTATTACACATTTTCATTCCTCCTATTGTTGATTTTTTTCCTTTACCTTTTTGTCTGAATCAAATTTGCGAGGGGTTTGCTATTTTTATTAGTCTTTTCAAAAGCCAACATTTCATTTTTGTTTCTCTTCTATTACATGCTTGTTTCTATTTCCATTCTTTTCCATATGATTTTCCTTTTCCAACTTTCTTTGGGTTTATTTATTTTTAATTCCAATATTTAAAAATGTTTATTACACTCTTCTCTTTAACTCTTGAGTTACCAGAATTGTGTTTAAAACTTTGCAACTGGAGAAATTTTTAGCTCTCATCTTATTTTTATAATTTCTGTGTTCTCATGATAAGCTGTCAGTCACAACAAACAATTCCAAATTTAAAAGGCTTAACACAGTACATGTTTATTTCTTGTTCATTCAAAGTCCATCCTAAATATTTCTATGTGTGACACATAGAATAGGTTTCTTCCTTTTTTTAAATTGCCAACATTCTCAACATGCAGCTCTGTATGTTTTAGATGAAGAGGAAGCAAGAGTGTAGAAGATTGTACAGGATATTCTGTGTTCAGGCCTAAAATACATGCATCACTTCTACCTACATTCCACAGGACTGATCTAAGTCTCCTAAATATAAAAGAGTTTATAAAACTGGGGTTTAAGTCCACACCCAGGATTGATAGGAAAATCAGAACCCTTGCCACAATTTCTAATGGTCAGAAAATGTGTTCTGTCTGATACCAATTCTTTCCAATTACTGGATGTAGACTTCTATATGTATCAATGAAATCAATTTATTTTTATTGTTCACATTATTTGCAACCTTACTGGTTTTTCTTTTTATATTCCCCCATTTTATTTTTTATTGAAATACATTTGATGTGCAACATTGTGCAGATTTAAGGTGTATGTGCCAATTTTATCAATTTATATATAAATAATATAAATCTCTAAGTATGATTTTTTAAAATTATATCCTGTTATTTTTATAGAGTTTTCTTCTTTATTATTAGTATTTTTTCCTTTAAAGAATAATTTTGTCTGACATTAATTATGGCTATATTACTTCCTTTTGGTTAAATTTGCCTGGTGTCCTGAAACTCTGACTAGATATATTTTGAACTTTATTGGTTTTCCTTGTGTCTTCAACTCTTTTTAACATTTTTCCCATCTTTTATCTCTATTGCTTTTTTCTGAATAATTTCTCTTTTTGCCCAAGAATTTTCCATTTTATTAATTCTGTCCACCATAGTATTTATCTGCTGTTTGTTACATTGAATATTTACTTTTAATTGCTATACTTTTATTTCTGGATCTCTTTTCCCAAATCTACCTAATCTGTTGCTTATTTGTGAGGTTTTTACCTCCTCTTTTCACCTTTTAAGAATTCTTTCAACATATAAATTTATTTTCTAGTATATTCTCTGTATTTGTACATTTCCAGGACCCAAGTTCCAATTGTTTATAATTTCTATGACACTGTTTGTGGTGGCTTAGTTTCTCATGTGTTTTTGTGATTTTTCTTTTATTGTAAACTTTTCTTCACAATACAACACAATCCTTTGGACTTTCCTAACTTATTCCTGTGTTTCTTTCTGGCACATATATGAGGCCATTACAGACCTGAGTCTGGTTTAAATGGGTCCAGAAATGAAAACTTTTAGCTTGTGATTTTCCATATCATATAGACAGTGAAAATTTTGATTCTAAATCCATGGTTGAATCTTCCAGTGGCTACAAATTCCCAGGAGAGTTTTTGGCCCGTATTTAAATCTCTTTTAGATAGTTTTCTTTGCTGCTTGCCTCTGTGAGGAAGGGTTGTTTATTCAATTATTTATAGTGAATACTTTTCCTGTGTACCTGGCTTTTCCTGAGCACCTAGCTTTTCCTGAGCATGGCTTTCATGCTGGAGGGTCACTAATGGAGATTTCTGCTCTGGGAAGATGCAAAGTTCAAGGCATCCTGGATATATACGTTCTCCTAGGGCACCCAGTTGCTTCTTACTTACTTCCCTGGACTCATACGCCTGCTTAATTCCTGGCAGCTTCTTCCATTTATTAATAAAGTGCTTTTAGGATTTTATCTGGCATTTTTCAATGAGTTAAGAGAATTCTGAAAGAATGTCTTTGTTATTTTTTTAAGTGGCATTTAAATACTGTTGAAAACAGTACAGCTATTTGTGGGAGAAATCATCGTTTTTGTAATCTACTGCTAAAGCTTGGTGCCTCAGTGAATTGGTGGGTCCCTTCAAATGACTCTACCAATGATCAGAATTAGTGAATTCTGAATGGCATATAGATTGGGACTACTGTTCATATGAGGCATGTGAAAATCCAGTGCTTGCTCTCCTACTAAGTGACTTTGTTAAACTTTCTGGTGTGAAGCCACCTTTTGGGGCTTAAGTTTTCTCCTAAGATGCATTGATTTATCTAGTATATCTTCTCGAGTATTATGGGTTACAGAGATTCTGGGAGATACTGAGCTCTTTGACACCTACCCACTGGCAGCAGGAGCCCCTTAGCCAGTCACCTATAGTCTCTTTATCCCAATGTGCCACACAAATACCATTTTCTGTGTGCACTCTGTCATGGAAAAGGTTAAGAAGTATGGTCTAGAAAACCTTCTAACAGTCTTTCTGTCACTAAAACTCTTGATTCTAAAGTTAACTTTAGAAGGGATCAACTATTAATGCACTTTTCTTCTCTGGGCACTTGTTCAATGAATGAGCATATTGTACCCAAGAGAAAGGAGGGTGGGTTTTGCACAGAGTTACTTTGAACTAAAATCTTCAAAAGGAGTTGCATATCTTTTTGAATGAGGAAAATCCCAAGAATTTTGCACTAAGTGACTTGTTTAGAGCTAGTAATGGCATTCTAGGATAATAGTTTTGCTGATTTGAATAAGCCAAGGCCCTTGGTGGCTCCTTGACACAAATCATTTTTTTTTCTAATAACTAGTTTCATTGTGCTTCTTCACCTCCTCACTTTTTTCCCCCATGAGTACAGTGTTATAGACACAGCTTACATGACTTTATATCCTTTTCTTTCTTTTTTTTTGTCTATATTTAATAATTTATTCCTTTGTTTTACTTTTTTCAATCCCTCCATTTCCCTGGTATTTTTGAACAGCTTGAAATAACAGAAGCTGATTTCACTTCCCAAAGACTCATTTGCATAAAACCGATGAAAAACAATGATTGGTTTTATTAATACCTGAAAGTATGGGTCCCAAGATGCTCCACTTCTGGCTGTTTCTAGCATGATCCTGAGTCATGCTTTAAGAACAATGTTTAGCACTCAGCAATGCAGAGTTCAGTCTGGCCCAGAACTGAACCGCATTCAGTCTGGCATTGTTTATTTTGGGATGTAGTGAGTTTTTAAAACAACAGATTCCTGTCTCCACTCCACTTCTGCAAAATCTGAACCTCCATTAGTAGGGGTCAGAGAATGCAGTTTTACAAAACTTTAGTTAGCTTTTGGGATGACTTCTATGGAAACAGCTGAAAGAATGAATCACTTGGCTGGAAAATGGAGGAAATATTGAATATATATACATTATATATACTTTATATATAATATATATAATATCTGTAGTTTTTAACTGTATAAAATAAATATACATTTGTCCTTGAAGGATATAGCAAATATTTGCCTGATAAGGAAGACTGTAGTAGGATATTTTGGTCAGAACAAGTGGCATGAGTGCAGAGTGAGAGTCGATGGTATATCTTTGAGAACCATGAATTGTCTAGTGTGACTAGGCTGATGCCAGATACAAGAGGTAGAAATGACAGAAGATGGGTCAGGAGAGTATATTAGGACTAAACTGTGAAAAGACTTGAGTGATAAGGAATTGCATTTTTATTTCATAGCCAATAAAAGTTACCAAAAGATTTATAAACATGACAATAAAAAAAACATGACAATAATGTAGCAAGGTTTTTATTTCATAATATAATCATGACAGCAACATGGAGGGTAAATCCAAGGGAAAGCAATGAAACCAATTACAGATTATTAGAGTAGCTCAAAAGAATGATTATAAGGCAGAAGCCAGGGACACGGAGAAACGGGGCATAGATTTGAAATTATTCATTTACTCAGTAAATATTTGTTCACTATGTGGTAGGCCCTGTGCTAGCTGCTAGAAAAAAAACCAAAACAATCTATGAATGTTCTAAGACAAATTAATATGTAGCATGTGGTGTGCATGTGAATGTGCAAGTGTATGTATATGAATAGAAGAGCTATTTTTTAAATAATGGTGTTTTCTTTGTGCAAGAAATATAAATAAATTCACATTTTTATTGGACATTATTGAGTTTTCTTTTTTTAAAAATTTATTCATGAGAGACACACAGAGAGAGGCAGAGACATTCGCAAAGGGAGAAGCAGGCTCCTCTCAGGGAGCCCAATGCAAGACTCGAACCCCAGACCCCAGGATCATGCTCTGAGCCGAAGGCAGATGCTCAACCACTGAACCACCAGGCATCCCATTATTGAATTTTCTTTATTTTTTTTTTAATTTTTTTTTATTTTTTACTGGGGCCTTCCTTCTGCTTTTCTTTTTTTTTTTTTTATTTTTTATTGGTGTTCAATTTACTAACATACAGAATAACCCCCAGTGCCCGTCACCCATTCACTCCCACCCCCCGCCCTCCTCCCCTTCCACCACCCCTAGTTCGTTTCCCAGAGTTAGCAGTCTTTACGTTCTGTCTCCCTTTCTGATATTTCCCACACATTTCTTCCCCCTTCCCTTATATTCCCTTTCACTATTATTTATATTCCCCAACTGAATGAGAACATATAATGTTTGTCCTTCTCCGACTGGCTTACTTCACTCAGCATAATACCCTCCAGTTCCATCCACGTTGAAGCAAATGGTGGGTATTTGTCATTTCTAATAGCTGAGTAATATTCCATTGTATACATAAACCACATCTTCTTTATCCATTCATCTTTCGTTGGACACCGAGGCTCCTTCCACAGTTTGGCTATCGTGGCCATTGCTGCTATAAACATCGGGGTGCAGGTGTCCCGGCGTTTCATTGCATTTGTATCTTTGGGGTAAATCCCCAACAGTGCAATTGCTGGGTCGTAGGGCAGGTCTATTTTTAACTCTTTGAGGAACCTCCACACAGTTTTCCAGAGTGGCTGCACCAGTTCACATTCCCACCAACAGTGTATGAGGGTTCCCTTTTCTCCGCATCCTCTCCAACATTTGTTGTTTCCTGCCTTGTTAATGTTCCCCATTCTCACTGGTGTGAGGTGGTATCTCATTGTGGTTTTGATTTGTATTTCCCTGATGGCAAGTGATGCAGAGCATTTTCTCATATGCATGTTGGCCATGTCTATGTCTTCCTCTGTGAGATTTCTGTTCATGTCTTTTGCCCATTTCATGATTGGATTGTTTGTTTCTTTGGTGTTGAGTTTGAGAAGTTCTTTATAGATCTTGGAAACTAGCCCTTTATCTGATATGTCATTTGCAAATATCTTCTCCCATTCTGTAGGTTGTCTTTGAGTTTTGTTGACTGTATCCTTTGCTGTGCAAAAGCTTCTTATCTTGATGAAGTCCCAATAGTTCATTTTGGCTTTTGTTTCTTTTGCCTTCGTGGATGTATCTTGCAAGAAGTTACTATGGCCGAGTTCAAAAAGGGTGTTGCCTGTGTTCTTCTCTAGGATTTTGATGGAATCTTGTCTCACATTTAGATCTTTCATCCATTTTGAGTTTATCTTTGTGTATGGTGCAAGAGAGTGGTCTAGTTTCATTCTTCTGCATGTGGATGTCCAATTTTCCCAGCACCATTTATTGAAAAGACTGTCTTTCTTCCAATGGATAGTCTTTCCTCCTTTATCGAATATTAGTTGCCCATAAAGTCAGGGTCCACTTCTGGATTCTCTATTCTGTTCCACTGATCTATATGTCTGTTTTTGTGCCAGTACCACACTGTCTTGATGACCACAGCTTTGTAGTACAACCTGAAATCTGGCATTGTGATGCCCCCAGATATGGTTTTCTTTTTTAAAATTCCCCTGGCTATTCGGGGTCTTTTTTGATTTCACACAAATCTTAAAATAATTTGTTCTAACTCTCTGAAGAAAGTCCATGGTATTTTGATAGGGATTGCATTAAACGTGTATATTGCCCTGGGTAACATTGACATTTTCACAATATTAATTCTGCCAATCCATGAGCATGGAATATTTTTCCATCTCTTTGTGTCTTCCTCAATTTCTTTCAGAAGTGTTCTATAGTTTTGAGGGTATAGATCCTTTACATCTTTGGTGAGGTTTATTCCTAGGTATCTTATGCTTTTGGGTGCAATTGTAAATGGGATTGACTCCTTAATTTCTCTTTCTTCAGTCTCATTGTTAGTGTATAGAAATGCCACTGACTTCTGGGCATTGATTTTGTATCCTGCCACGCTACCGAATTGCTGTATGAGTTCTAGCAATCTTGGGGTGGAGACTTTTGGGTTTTCTATGTAGAGTATCATGTCATCGGCGAAGAGGGAGAGTTTGACTTCTTCTTTGCCAATTTGAATGCCTTTAATGTCTTTTTGTTGTCTGATTGCTGAGGCTAGGACTTCCACTACTATGTTGAACAGCAGTGGTGAGAGTGGACATCCCTGTCTTGTTCCTGATCTTAGGGGAAAGGCTCCCAGTGCTTCCCCATTGAGAATGATATTTGCTGTGGGCTTTTCATAGATGGCTTTTAAGATGTCGAGGAATGTTCCCTCTATCCCTACACTCTGAAGAGTTTTGATCAGGAATGGATGCTGTATTTTGTCAAATGCTTTCTCTGCATCCAATGAGAGGATCATATGGTTCTTGGTTTTTCTCTTGCTGATATGATGAATCACATTGATTGTTTTACGGGTGTTGAACCAGCCTTGTGTCCCAGGGATAAATCCTACTTGGTCATGGTGAATAATTTTTTTAATGTACTGTTGGATCCTATTGGCCAGTATCTTGTTGAGAATTTTTGCATCCATGTTCATCAGGGATATTGGTCTGTAATTCTCCTTTTTGGTGGGGTCTTTGTCTGGTTTTGGAATTAAGGTGATGCTGGCCTCATAGAACGAATTTGGAAGTACTCCATCTCTTTCTATCTTTGCAAACAGCTTTAGGAGAATAGGTATGGTTTCTTCTTTAAACGTTTGATAAAATTCCCCTGGGAAGCCATCTGGCCCTGGACTCTTGTGTCTTGGGAGGTTTTTGATGACTGCTTCAATTTCCTCCCTGGTTATTGGCCTGTTCAGTTTTTCTATTTCTTCCTGTTCCAGTTTTGGTAGTTTGTGGCTTTCCAGGAATGCGTCCATTTCTTCTAGATTGCCTAATTTATTGGCATATAGCTGTTCATAATATGTTTTTAAAATCGTTTGTATTTCCTTGGTGCTGGTAGTGATCTCTCCTTTCTCATTCATGATTTTATTAATTTGAGTCTTCTCTCTCTTCTTTTTAATAAGGCTGGCTAATGGTTTATCTATCTTATTAATTCTTTCAAAGAACCAACTCCTGGTTTTGTTGATCTGTTCCACAGTTCTTCTGGTCTCGATTTCGTTGAGTTCTGCTCGAATCTTTATTAACTCCCTTCATCTCTTGGGTGTAGGATCTATTTGCTGTTTTTTCTCTAGCTCCTTTATGTGTAAGGTTAGCTTCTGTATTTGAGTTCTTTCCAGTTTTTGAATGGATGCTTGTATTGCGATGTATTTCCCCCTTAGGACTGCTTTTGCAGCATCCCAAAGATTTTGAACGGTTGTATCTTCATTCTCATTAGTTTCCATGAATCTTTTTAATTCTTCCTTAATTTCCTGGTTGACCCTTTTATCTTTTAGCAGGATGGTCCTTAACCTCCACGTGTTTGAGGTCCTTCCAAACTTCTTGTTGTGATTTAGTTCTAATTTCAAGGCATTATGGTCTGAGAATATGCAGGGGACAATCCCAATCTTTTGGTATCGGTTCAGACCCGATTTGTGACCCAATATGTGGTCTATTCTGGAGAAAGTTCCATGTGCGCTTGAGAAGAATGTGTATTCAGTTGAGTTTGGATGTAAAGTTCTGTAGATATCTGTGAAATCCATCTGGTCCAGTGTATCATTTAAAGCTCTCGTTTCTTTGGAGATGTTGTGCTTAGAAGACCTATCGAGTATAGAAAGAGCTAGATTGAAGTCACCAAGTATAAGTGTATTATTATCTAAGTATTTCTTCACTTTGGTTAATAATTGATTGATATATTTGGCAGCTCCCACATTCGGGGCATATATATTGAGGATTGTTAAGTCCTCTTGTTGAATAGATCCTTTAAGTATGATATAGTGTCCCTCTTCATCTCTCACTACAGTCTTTGGGGTAAATTTTAGTTTATCTGGTATAAGAATGGCTACCCCTGCTTTCTTTTGAGGACCATTTGAATGGTAAATGGTTCTCCAACCTTTTATTTTCAGGCTGTAGGTGTCCTGTCTAAAATGAGTCTCTTGTAGACAGCAAATAGATGGGTCCTGCTTTTTTATCCAGTCTGAAACCCTGCGCCTTTTGATGGGGTCATTAAGCCCGTTCACATTCAGAGTTACTATTGAGAGATATGAGTTTACTGTCATCATGATATCTATTCAGTCCTTGTTTTTGTGGACTGTTCCACTGAACTTCTTCTTAAAGGGGAATTTTAAGAGTCCCCCTTAAAATTTCTTGCAGAGCTGGTTTGGAGGTCACATATTCTTTTAGTTGCTGCCTGTCTTGGAAGCTCTTTATCTCTCCTTCCATTTTGAATGAGAGCCTTGCTGGATATAGTATTCTTGGTTGCATGTTCTTCTCCTTTAGGACCCTGAATATATCCTGCCAGCCCTTTCTGGCCTGCCAGGTCTCTGTGGAGAGGTCTGCTGTTACCCTAATACTCCTCCCCATAAGAGTCAGGGATTTCTTGTCTCTTGCTGTTTTAAGGATCTTCTCTTTATCTTTGGAATTTGCAAGCTTCACTATTAAATGTCGAGGTGTTGAACGGTTTTTATTGATTTTAGGGGGGGATCTCTCTATTTCCTGGATCTGAATGCCTGTTTCCCTTCCCAGATTCGGAAAGTTTTCAGCTAGAATTTGTTCAAATACATATTCTGGCCCTCTGTCCCTTTCGGCGCCCTCGGGAACCCCAATTAAACGTAGGTTTTTCTTCCTCAGGCTGTCGTTTATTTCCCTTAATCTATCTTCATGGTCTTTTAATTGTTTGTCTCTTTTTTCCTCAGTTTCCCTCTTTGCTATCAACTTGTCTTCTATGTCACTCACTCGTTCTTCCACCTCGTTAACCCTCGTCGTTAGGACTTCTAGTTTGGATTGAATCTCATTCAATTGATTTTTAATTTCTGCCTGATTAGCTCTAAATTCTGCAGTCATGAAGTCTCTTGAGTCCTTTATGCTTTTTTCTAGAGCCACCAGTAGCTGTATAATAGTGCTTCTGAATTGGCTTTCTGACATTGAATTGTAATCCAGATTTTGTAACTCTGTGGGAGAGAGGCCTGTTTCTGATTCTTTCTTTTGAGGTGAGGTTTTCCTTCTAGTCATTTTGCTCAGTGCAGAGTGGCCAAAAGCAAGTTGTATTGGGAAAAAGAGAAAAAGAGAGGAGAGAAAGAAGGAAAGAAAAGAGAAAGAGAAAAAAAAGGGAAGAAAAAAAAACGGAAAAAAAAAGAAGAAAAAGAAAGAAAAAGAAAGGAGAAAAAAAAGGGGGTGGGGGAAGGAAACAAATCAAAAAGCAAAACAAAACAAAAAAAAAAAAAAAAAAAAAAAAGAAGAACCACCGGGGAGTATCTTCTGATTCTGTGTACTTTAAGTGCCTTGGCTTCTCCTGGAAGTTGTCCGTCTAGCTGGTCTTCTGGGGGAGGGGCCTGTTGTGCTGATTTTCAGGTGTTAGCAGTTGGGGGAGCTGCTCTGCCCCTGCCTGGTGCAGGGCTCAGTGGGGGTTGTTTACCCCGTGAGGCCGCAGGAGGAACAGCCCCAGTGGCGGGGCAGCTCTGGAAACCTGGATTCAGCCCCCGCAGTAACTCCCGAGCTCTCCGTCTGCAGGGCCTGGAGGCTCCGGGACGGGCTGCTGTTCTGCTCAGCTGGGGCAGGAGCGTCCTCGCTGTCCTGGGGCCTCCCGGCCTCTGCCTGTCCCGGGGGAGGCCGGATCCTGGGCTGTGTCCCGGCGCCCTGTGCTCCGGAGCCTGCGCTGGTGGATTCGCGCTCCCGGGCCGCGCAGCCCCCTCCGCGGAGCTGCCGCCCAAGCCCCTCCGAGCTGCTCCTGGAACCGCGCAGCCCCCTCCGCACGGAGCCTCTTCCTCCGCCCGAGCCCTTCCGAGCTGCTCCCGGGGCCGCGCAGCCCCCTCCGCGGAGCCGCCCCCGAGCCCCCCGAGCTGCTCCGGGTCCCGCAGTGCGCGCTGCAGCCCTTAGGGAGCTCGGCGCATCTCCCGGGGCGCAGGTGTCTGTTAGTGTCCCCGGGAGCCCGAGGGCATCCCCGCCCTCCTGGGTCCTGCTCCAACTCCCTGGAGCCCCTTTCCACCCGGGAAGGTCGGTGCAGCTCCTGCGTCTCCGGGACGGGGCTCTCCTGTCCTGGGGACAGTCGCCCCGGCCTCAGCCTGGCTCCTCGCGGGCCCCTCCCCCTTGGAGGCCTTTGTGTCTTTATTTCTTTTTCCCCGTCTTCCTACCTGGATAGAAGCGCGAACTCTCCTCACTGTAGCGTTCCAGGTGTTCTCTCTTTAATTCTCAGGCCGAATTCATAGATTTTCAGGATGATTTGAAGGTTTTCTAGGTAATTTGGTGGAGACAGGTGATTTGGGGACCCTACTCTTCCGCCATCTTGCTCCTCCCCCCCCATTATTGAATTTTCTAAGGTGTCTACAATAAGAATGTGTCACATTTTTAAAATGTTATAATTTTAAAATGTATATATTGGTTTGCCTCTCAGAACAGTAGTGAGAAGATAGATGTATGAACAAACAGCTATATAGTTATAAGGCAATTGTTATAATAGAGAAATATTGACAAATTGCTGAAAGTATGAGAGCCCTAGCATCGAAGTGTGCCATCAAGAGACAGGGAATCTTCATGAAGGAGGCAGCATTTCAAGTGAAGCTTGTAAGATTTGTTGGAGTCCCAGAAAATAAATACTCCAGAAAAGGGCAATAGCATTGGAAGATTAATATAAGTAAATAAGCAGACATCAGATTCTGAAGAGTCTTGTATTTTTTGCAGAAGTGTTCAGAATTTATTTTATATACTCCATTTTGAAAATGCAAGCAGGAGAAAGATAAGCAGATGTTCATGCCATAAATGAAGTTACACATTAGCAGTACAGATGTTAGGTTGAAGTGATGTGGACCATGGGATGAAATTAGAGGCAGACAGGAAAATCAGTAAAGAGACACTTGTGATAGTTTAGGTGATAATTAACAGGTAACAGTGATTTGATTGGTTGGGTAGTATGTGTCTGCACACATGTGCACATATGACACATGTGTTTGATGGGTAGATGGCCAAAGGAGCAGAAATTACTTTTTTTTCCCTTAAATGAGAGGATAATGGTGTTATTCACCATAATAGGAAATACATGATTAAGAGACTGATGAGAAATTATGGTGAATTTAAGGTACATGTGGGATCTCCAAATGGAAAATTTTAGTAGGCAGATGTGTATATGAATATAGACCTCATGAAAGAGATAAAGAGTTAAAAAGTCTGTAAGATTCGATGATTGCTTATATGCAATTGGAGGGGATGGTTGTGAGATACTCAAATACAAGATAAAGAATGAGGAAAAGTTTCTTTCTACCCCCCACCCCCAAGAATGAGGAAAAGTTTAAAAGAGGAGTGAAATACTGAGTTTGACCTTGGACATGTTATAAATTATTGTGATTATTAAAATGTAAACTCTCATGATGCTCCAGACTGTCTGGGTTCAAATCCCAGCTCTAGCACATGTTGAGCATCTCCCCATGAGCAAATTATATAACTTCCATGAGGCTCAGTTTCCTCATCTATATAATAGAATTAATATTAGTCTTAACCCATAGAATAATTGCAAGAATTAAATGAGATAGCTTGTGGAAGGCACGAGAAGTAATATCTGGAGCATAATAAGCGTTAGTTATTATTTGGATTACTTGGAAAAATGAAAGAACTTGGGTCTTAAATGGTGAAAAATGTAGCTATGTGAAACTCTTCTTGTACGAAGAAAACGTTCTTTGTTGTGTAGTTACCATAGAGAAGATAACCTCTCTATCTTTATTTTGGTCCATGTATCAAAATGGTGCAAAACAAGTAGTTTTCAATAGAAAGAATAACTGACATGCAGTCAAGTTTTTGAAATTCAGTTTGCAGTTGTTCAGAAATAGATGATAAGAAAACAAATTTGTGATTGTTTCTCAAGACAGGACTTTGTTGTATCCATCATGACCATGAGGCTCTCTTGCTGTTTTCCAGGCATGGTAGATTATTTTGATCTCCAGGTAGGGTAGTTGGAAGACACCTTTTTCATTTAATGTCCTTAATCATCATTTCCTTTTTCTTACGAGTAAGTATTGCAGATCCAGAAGTGAGCCACCAAAGGGAAGAGAAAGCCTGGAATATGATGTTGTTTAGTCATATCCTCTGAATTACTGAGTCATGTTGTTATATCTTTTTGTTTCTTAGAAGAAACTGCAAAGGGATCCCTGGGTGGTGCAGCAGTTTGGCGCCTGCCTTTGGCCCAGGGCGCGATCCTGGAGACCCGGCATCGAATCCCACGTCGGGCTCCCGGTGCATGGAGCCTGCTTCTCCCTCTGCCTGTGTCTCTGCCTCTCTCTCTCTCTCTCTCTCTCTCTCTCTCTCTCTGTGACTATCACAAATAAATAAAAAAAATTAAAAAAATAAAAAAAAAGAAGAAACTGCAAAGAAATGAGTATTTAGGCTTTCAAGGTTTTCTTGATCTTATCTTCTTAAATGCAAAAAATAAGTGGATTTTAAGAGAGGTGGATAAATTTTGAAGTTTTTTTTTTTTTCTGAAAGAATAAATGAATCATATGGTCTGATTATTTAAATATCTACCTCTGGTGATAATAAAATTACCAGCCGATTCACATATCTCTTCAGATCTTTATTCTTAGAAGAACTAATACTTGTGTCTATTGCATCATTGTTCTAGGTACTCTGCATATTTTAATGAATTTAATGTGCACAACAGCTCTGAGGGTGAGGTAGGAGCTATTGTTACATACAATTTTAGAGATCAAGAAATTAATTTGCCCTAGTAAGCGGCAGTTTGACTCAAAAGTTTATGAGCTTAATCCTCATACTCTAATGTATATTATTTTAAAAGAATTGATGAAAAATCATGATGAGGGTTATAGATATGTGTTTTGAGTTATAGATGTATTTTTAAAGAGTTTGAAAAAAATATATAAATATATTAGGAGCCTCATTACATATCTTTAGTAAAGGCTGTACAAAATCATTACAATTTTTAAAAGTATTTTACATGTCTTTTGGTATTCACAACAACTCTATGGGTAAAGCAGAAAACAATACTTTTGTCCCCATTTTCAAATAAGAAAATGAGATTCAACAAGCTTGCATGGCATATGGTAGAGTTGGGACAAGAATATAGATTTGTCCGGTGTCTTACCCATCAGGCCATCTTCCTACTTTCATAAACAGTAATCCCATGGCACCTTTGCAGAGTAGAGAAATCATAGGGCAAAATGTGACATTTTTTGAAATAGATGTTTTGCTGAACCACAGGTAAGTACAAAGTAAGGTAAACATTTACTATTGGTACTGAATTTAATGCCAAATCTAAATTTCAAGTGAAGAGTAGCTAAATCATTTTATTCATTTACGTATATATCTATCATCTATCTATCTATTGGAACTATAAGATCCAATCTTATCAATTCAGTTTTAGAAATGACAGTTTTTCAAAAGGAACATTTTGGAAATTAGACTATCTTCATTGCCTGTTGCTCTTTTAAATATTTTTTCTTAAATAAATTTAAAGTGTTTCTAAGAAGAATCAAAAATTATATTTGATCTCATTTAAAGCCATTCTAAAAACCAATCTCTCCATGTTATTATTCACTGAGAGTAGTTTTGAAATAATTACTTATGATTGTATCATAGATTAGTACAATTTATCCCTTTTTGTTCGTTTGTTTTTAAAATTCACGATACTCTTGGGAGGTTAATCATGTTGCTCTGCTACACATTGTGCATTAATAAAATAATAGTGTTTAGAACATTCTAGAGCTATCTTTTCCAAGTTGCTACTTCAATTCAGTAAACCAGGTTTCCTTCCAGTCATAGTGATTTTCTGGAACCTACTCTGAAAGCAAGAACAATAGATATGCCCTGAGTTTGTTACAAATCTGAGACATAACTATTGGAGAAAATTGATAAATGAGATATAGAAAGGCAAATAAATTAAGGAAATGGATGAGGGTGGAGAGGGAAGTGGTAGCAGTAGCTAAAAAATTAGGACAACTTTTTTCTTGCTAGTTTACTCTTCCTGAAGAAAAAGTCTAATCAAAAGTCTAATCAGTCTATGCTCTCAAAGGACTTAAGAACATGCCTTCTGGCTAGCAGCTTCATCCTTGAGTTAAATTTTGTCTACAGTGAAGCAGACCAGATAATGAAGGAAAGGCTAGCTAATGAAGTCACATAAAGTTGATCTATTTATTTTTTGTTTGGTTTTTTCTTTATTTGGTTGTGTTTTTTTTAATTTTTATTTTTTATTTTAAGAATGTCAAAGTTATTCCAAGTTTATTGAGAATCCGAATGGTCTTACAGAAAATAAAGCCTTAGGCCCTGATCAAGTAGACTGATGCAATGATAAGCATTGCACCACATAGAAATAAAAGGTGACAGTGGCTTTTTTTTTTTAAGATTTTATTTATTTATTTGAGAAAGAATGTACATGTGCACACACACTAGCCTAGTTTTTGAGGGAGTGGAGGACAGAGGGGGAGGGAGGGAAAGGGACAAGCAGACTTAAGCTGAATCCTATGAGGGCCCCATCTCAAGACCCTGAGATCAGGACCTGAACCTAAATTAAGAGTCGGACGTTTAACCAACTGAGCCACCCAGGTGCCCTGTGACAGTTGATTTTTAAGTTGGTGTGTAGTGTCCATGTATATAATCACTCCGTAAATTCCCTCACTCTGTATTATGCATGAGACAATCCTCTTTTTTACATATACTTCTCAGCATACAATCTTTCTTATTCTGACGGATATTTTTTAAATTTACCATATCTCCCATACCAAAATTGTGGTGAAGGTGAAGTAGTGTAGCTGAGGGTAATGGAGTATCCACCCTTCCTTGTCCATGTCCTCCTATAGACAGTCTTATATGTGTCTTCCTAAAAATCAAATAAATTCTCTGTTTGCCTATATTTTATTTAATTTTCTCTTTCTCCTCTATGTTCTTACAGCATTTAACTCATGCTTCTGCTATGGAATCTGTTACCTAATATATATGCTTTATATTTGTCTCTACTGCTTGATAATAGCCATCATATTATATTCATCTTCATATTGTTCTCTTACACCCAGCAAAATTACTCCTTGTGCATAGTAGACATTTAATAATTGTGAGATTAATCCATGAGAACACTACTTCCCTATATTTTCTTTACCTCTATTTTTTTGTGAAGCATATTTTCTTCTATTTTCCTTTTTAAGAAACAAAATTAGATTTTGTTATATGAAGAATGTGCTAAATCCTAGATCATTCCTTTCTTGATGATTAGTATAACAGTCCACCAACAGGAAGCCCCCAAGAGATTTTTAGAACCATACCTGAAACAGATACCAGAAGCAGATATCAATGAGTCTAGATATATGTCAGAAAGAAAAGTCATCATTAGTTGATTATCACTTTCTGTGCAAAATTTGTCCTAGTCCTGTTCTTGTAAGGTCCTGCAAGCCCTGTTCTTGACTGGCATGTTGATTAGCCTTAATGCTGTGGCTAGAGAAAAGGGATGGTTAGTGGTAGCAATGGACATACTAGGCACTGTACTTTCCACATGCATTATTTCATTTAATCCTATGTGGTAGGCACAAAGAATGTAAGTGATTATCCCAGTATCACACATTAGCACGTGAAGGAGCCTGGCATCCAAACCCACATAGTTTGCTTCTAGCCCTTACACTTAACCACAACATATTCTGTTCCTGTCAAGTTTCCCTTTCTGGAGAAAGAATGAATTGAAATGATAAAAGGCAAATTGAATTTTCTCATGGAAATAAAATTAGTATGGAGCGTTATTTGCTAGGTATGTTTAATGGTCCTTTTCCTAATATTTTTTAAAAGATTTTATTGATTTATTCATGAGAGACACAGAGAGACAGGCAGAGACAGGCAGAGAGAGAAGCAGGTTCCATGCAGGGAGCCCGATGTGGGATTCCATCCTGAGACTCCAAGATCACGCCCTGGGCCAAAGGCAGACGCTCAACTGCTGAGCCACTCAGGCGTCCCCCTTTACCTAATTTTTAATAAAAGTGACTATGAATATATTTAACCTATTGAACATATTTAACCTATTGAGTGCATGACATGTACCAATATGTGTATGTGAATTAGGGCAACTAAGTAATGAAACATCTTAAATTATAATAAATGTACACTATTTCATTATACTGTTTGGAAGGGTTCTTCTTAATCTGTGCCTTATTTTCTACAAAGCAGAAGAGGAAGTAATAGTTTTTACTATAACTATGTAATTCAGAAAGCCTTCTCTGGTGGGATATTTATAGACATTCTCAAGGAGGATATTGTGAATACTGGGCCACTTCATAGATTTTTGCAGTTTTTCTTTTCATTCAACAAAGCTTCCCATAGAAAGAACAAATAGAGAAGATCAAATTTTTAATTATTATATTTTATACATGTTTCAAAATGAAGATCTATTCTTCTTTTATTACTTTTTTAGATCTTTCTATCCTTGACTTATTTCATTGTCATTCATAACTTTATCTTAGCTGAATTTTTAACTATTTAATTCTTTACCACAATTTCACTATACAGTTGATCTTCGAATAACATGGGAGTTAGGGGTACCAATACCCAGGCTGTTGAAAATTTCTGTATAATTTTTGTCTCCCCTGGAACTAAATCGTTAATAGCCTATTGTTGACCAGAAGCCTTACCAATAACATAAATAGCCAATACATATTTTTTATGTTACATGCATTAGATGCTTGTATTCTTAAAGTAAGCTAGAGAAAGGAGTTATTAGAAAATCATAAGGAGGGGATCCCTGGGTGGCTCAGTGGTTTAGTGCCTGCCTTTGGCCCAGGGCATGGTCCTGGAGTCCCGGGATTGAGTCTCACATTGGGCTCCCTGCATGGAGCCTGCATCTCCCTCTGCCTGTGTCTCTGCCTCCCTCTCTCTCTGTGTCTCTCATGTATAAATAAATAAAATCTTTTTTTTTTTTTAAAAAAGAAACTTATAAGGAAAAGAAAATACATTTATACCACTGTACTATAAAAAAATCTGCATATAAGTAGACCAATGCAGTCCAAACCTTTGTTGTTCAAGGGTCAGCTGTACAATATATTTTAACCCTGAAAGCATTAATGGTGTTCAAACTGAAACATGACTCAGATTGATTCTGAATCCAGAAGTATAAAACTTTTAATCTTGCTTTCGAATCCTGCATTTTGTTTTCTGATTGTGTATAATGCTAATTTTCAAATGGGTAATTTTGCCCCCTGGGGTCGGTCATTTGACAATGTCTGCAGATATTTAGCTGTCAGGACTTGGGGTATTACTGGCATTTAGTGAGTAGAGGCCAGAGATGCAGCTAATCATCCTTTACTCCACAGGAACCCCCCCCACCCAACTCCCCCAGTTATCCCATCCAAAATATCAAGAGTGTTGAAGATAAAAATCTTGATTTATTCACACCCTTATTGAGAACATTGCTTTGCTACCTTTTCAGCTACTCTGAAGGATTTTTAGACATTGTACAGAAAAGTTAATAGGTCTGATTTGTGAGGGAATTTTTACATTCAAACGAAAGTCATGCTTCAAAGTCAAAGAGACAGGGGATCCCTGGGTGGCTCAGCGGTTTGGCACCTGCCTTTGGCCCAGGGTGTGATCCTGGAGACCCGGGATCGAGTCCCATGTCAGGCTCCTGGCATGGAGCCTGCTTCTCCCTCCTCCTGTGTCTCTGCCTCTCTCTCTCTCTCTCTCTCTATGTCTATCATAAATAAATAAATAAATCTTAAAAAAAAAAAAGTCAAAGAGACAGAAGACAGAATGAAAACTAGACCCTAGCTTGAGGAGCTTGCTTTTTTCTCAGGAGAAGGAAGTTTTTCCATAATGAAAGCAGGAAAGAAGGAAACAATGGGTGAAGGTGCAGATAATGTTGAAGATGTGCAGATATAAATTTCCAGATATTTGTATCAAATGTCTTCTGTTCACTCTTGGGATAGGAGGTTAGATTATCTGTTGGGAGACTGAAAGGTAGCAGTGGTAAACTAGGTTTAAGAATAATAGAAGTTGAGGGGATCCCTGGGTGGCGCAGCGGTTTGGCGCCTGCCTTTGGCTCAGGGCGTGATCCTGGAGACCCGGGATCGAATCCCACATCGGGCTCCTGGTGCATGGAGCCTGCTTCTCCCTCTGCCTGTGTCTCTGCCTCTCTCTCTCTCTGTGACTATCATAAATAAATAAAAATTAAAAAAAAAAAGAATAATAGAAGTTGAGGGGATCCCTGGGTGGCGCAGCGGTTTAGCGCCTGCCTTTGGCCCAGGGCGCGATCCTGGAGACCCGGGATCAAATCCAACGTCGGGCTCCCGGTGCATGGAGCCTGCTTCTCCCTCTGCCTGTGTCTCTGCCTCTCTGTGTGTGTGTGTGTGACTATCATTAAAAAAAAAAAAAAAAAAAAAAAGAAGAAGAAGAATAGAAGTTGAAATAGCTTCTGTAGAGAATGGGCAGTGGCTGGGTTTGAAACTAAAGGGACAGGTGCATCTTGATTCAGAGAGCTCATAAACTTTGTGCTGGAAATAAACAAGGGCTCATTTCTTGCTGAGTAGACTAGAATGCAAGGCAGTGTTCTAGCTATAGCAAGGCACTTGGGAAACCAATAGAAAACTAAGGAGAAGCACAACTGGACAAAAACAATGATAGTTAAGGGAAACAATTGTATCTTTTTTTTTTTAATTTTTATTTATGATAGTCACACACAGAGAGAGAGAGGCAGAGACACAGGCAGAGGGAGAAGCAGGCTCCATGCACCGGGAGCCCGACGTGGGATTCGATCCCGGGTCTCCAGGATCGCGCCCTGGGCCAAAGGCAGGCGCCAAACCGCTGCGCCACCCAGGGATCCCGAAACAATTGTATCTTGATTGACACGGGAGGTCCCAGGTTTATGGTGCAAGATTGATTCTTAGTCCCAGCTGCAGATGGGAAGGGAGGTCTTACTCATGTTTCAAGCATTAGCTCCACACTTACTAGAATAAAGTGTAGCGTGTTGTTGTTGTTGTGGATGCTCAATAAATATTTGTTGAAATGAATAAATGCCACATACTGTACTGGGCACTGAAGATATATACATTGCTAAAGAAAACAGTCTTTTCTTGTATAAGCTGGTTTGATTCATATTTTTGGCCTTTTGAGACTGAAAGAGAAATACATGATATAAGCAAGAAGCACAGTGTTCTCTAACCAAAGGAGGGCCATTTGATCCAATCTCAAGAGTTCAGAGACATATTCCCAGAGGAAGTGAGATTTGTACAGTATGTCAAAGATGGGGCAGTATCACTTTATTCTTGTAAGGATGGGTCCATGTGGGCTAAGGTAGGCAGAAATTCACCCCCTTCCCTGAATTCCTTTACCTTCCTCACCAGAGAAAAGTTGTTCAGGTCTGGAAAATCCAACAGAAGCTTCTAGTCTGGGTAAGCTTTACACACATTAATTGTGAGCCACCTCCCTATCTTAAATACTTTAGCAAGTACCATATGTAGAAATTCCAAAGTTAAATTGCACTAAATTAAGGACAATTGATTGAAGATGAGATGAAAGTCCTGAATTTGGGGTGGGAGACAAGGATTTTATGTTAAGTATCATCACTTGAGTAATGTTACGAACCATAGCAGGGGAGCTGTTGAATATTCCTACTTCAGTTCCCTTTTAGGCAGCATGAAATTTGTATTGTCTCTCATGTGATATTAATCAGTACCAAAAAAAGGACTCAGAATGCTTGGAGCAAGGAGTACTAAGAAAATTCATTTTCTTATTCAAGATACATGTTCAGGTACATTTACTGGAAAACACATTTCTCTGTACTAACCCATAATTTAGATATTAGATTATAGAGCAAAAATAGCTGTATTTTTCTAATGAAATAAAAAAATTTTTCTCCTTCAGGCTTATGTTTTAAATTGTTGGACTTAATTCTTGCTAATGTGTCTTTTTTATGTTAGATGTGGTATACATGCTATAAATAACCTGATAGTTATTAGAATATTTCCCAGGGAATCTGATTCATAAAATGAGGCTGAGGGAAAGACAGTCCTTTGTTTGTATCAGATTCCAGAAATCTACTAGTTCTGAGGAAAAAGCTAAAAAAGTATTTATTTGTAAGTTATTTTATATTTTTCAAGACACTTTTTAATCATATATTAATTTAATCATTCCTCATAATCATTCTGAGTTAAGTATTATAATTTTACCCATTTTTATACTTTAAGAAAGTAAGGGGGTTAAAGAGCTTGGCCAAAGACCCAGGAGTTACTGGGGTACAATCAAGTTACATGGGTTGCCTCACTCACAAGGATCAAGTCTGTGCTAGCTAGCCTCCTTCTTGTGGAAAACTGCTTCTCTACCTTCACCTCCCATGTATGTTCTGACTAGGAGCTGCCTCATCTTGTGACCTCAATTCCCTGGACAACACTAACTGACCTTGGAGTGGCCACTTGACCTAAACTGGACTAATAATAACTCTGCTGGCCAGCTCATGAATACATGAAGGGAGCCTAGACAATTAGAACCTTCCCTCACTTTTTTTTTTTTTTTCAACCTGGACAAAGAGAGACATGGAGGTAGGTGAGGGAGGTGATGTGGAGAGAGGTTTCTCTTCTCTGTCTCGGATGCTGTCCTCTGGGAGCCAGAAGAAGCCACTGGAAGTTGACCCAGTAGGCTCATCGCGAGTGCTGGTCCAGGAGAAAGAAGCTGACAGACAGAGAGGCACCTGGCAGCACTCATCTCCCTGATCCAGTTTTCCTTCATGACAACAGTGTTTTTAACCTGCTGCCTGTCTGGTTTCCTGAACCAATAAATACCTCCTCTTCCTTCTGACTAAGCTAGTTCTAGCTGGGTTTTTGCAACTTCCCACAAGGTCCTGACACACAACTATGAAGAGGCAGAACCAGAATTCAAATGGATTCTCTTTCCCCCATTTCCATGCTGTTTCCACCAAACTACAATATCCATCATGCCTCTGTTCTGGGGTTCTTAAGTCCTTCTGGAATTAATGTTCATTTACACTGGGCATAGTAGATGAGTTGTGCCAGGTGCAAGTTTCTGGCTTTCTGTCTTGGCTGTCATGATTTATGCTTCCTGAAAATTCCAAAGTGGTATTTCTGGTAAGAAAAGTTAAACAGCCAGGTGGACTCAGGATAAGCTAAGTTCTGGGCTGAAGGAAGTTGGTCAGATTTTGCACATTTAGAGCTGCCTGGAACTCTTTGTTGTTAGGTATCTGATCCCATTTTCCCCCTTTCAGTGAGAAAAGCCAAAAAAGTGGGAACATGAAGGTTTTTGTCTGTGTCTCTCTCTGCCTCTCTCTCTGTCATGAACAAATAAATAAATAATCTTTAAAAAAAGAACTATACCAGATCATTTGATGTAATTATACCCCTTGCTCATTGTATTCACTAGAGTCAAATGACTGATTCTTCCTGAATGACAGGAGGCAGTTCTTCACTCTTCTGAATTCATTATGTATGTTACCACTGCATATTCCAACACCTTTTATTTATTTTTTTAAAGATTTTATTTATTTATTCATGAGAGACATACAGACAAAGGCAAAGACACAAGCAGAGGGAGAAGCAGGCTCCCTGCAGGGAGCCCGATGTGGGACTCGATTCCAGGACCCCAGGATAACGACCCTAGCCAAAGGCAGACGCTCAACTGCTGAGCCATCCAGGTGTCCCTCCAACATCTTTTAAAATCTTATCTCTAATCCATTCCACTTGTTTTAAGAAAAATCTTGGTTATTCAGATGTCATGGAATCCTTGACCCAGATTCTTATTCTCAAATAACATATAGATTTACACTAAAAAAGCATGTGCATTTATAGACATATAATGCATGCATTATATACATATAATTAATCTAGACTTTATCTTTAATAAATTACAAGATTTTTTGGCATAAAAGTAGGACACTCAATTAAATAATTTTTTCAAGCCTTATAGTTCTTATTATATTCTTCAAATAACTTTGTGATTGATAAATCTTTTTAAATTCATTTCAACTTAGAGGAAAATAAATTCATTTATAAGGACTACATCATGCTCTCTATAGTCACAAATTAATATATTCATAGGATATATCATTTATGACAAGAAAACATCTCTGCTTAGTTCTTGACCATTGGGTAGGGCCATTGTCATTGAACTAATTGCATAATAGCAACGACAACAGTAACAGCAACAAATACTGATTCAATATAAATATTTAATGAAGAATACTAAAGACAAAACCAACCTGAGTTCCATAATTCAATTAAGAGAGTGACCAAGATTACAGTGAAGATTTTTAGAAGGTCAAATCAAATTCTGCTTGTGTTCTCACTGACCTGCAATGCTGTGTGACAGGATTCAGTGCCAAGTCAGTTTTAGCTGTCTCTTTTTTCCTTACCATGCTCGCAGCTTCTACTGCCATAAGTAGAGGCAATAAAAGGCAATACAAGTCAGAGGCAAAAACAATTAAAGGGAAGCAGACTCTTGCTTGAGTTTTCGAGTTTCTCTTCATCCTGGTTTATGTACTTTCTGTGAATATGTATGTGATTTCTTTTTCTTTGCCAAGTCACCTGATTTCTCAAGTCCTGGCTTAGGAAATGTGATGAGTAGGGAGGCATGCCATTGGCTCACAGAAAACTGTGTTACAAGTGCCATTTGTTTTATTTTTACTGAACTAACTTTAATGTGCCATGTAATTACAAAGCTTGATTATTTATATTCTGAGGTTAACAAAGGTAAGGATTAGTCTATTTTTTTAATTCCCATTTCTCCTAGAACAGTTCTGCTTTGCTAACCTCTTACATTCCAAGGTATCATTTGCCAGGACAATGATTGACATTTTGATATCCGATGCACAAATGATCTCTCCAGAATAACTGGAAATTTTAATATTTTGGGGATCTGAAATAATCCATAGAGGTAAGCTATAGAATTTGGTGTAGAATTTGTTTTTTCCCCCAAGAGAGACAAAATGCTGGTATTCATCTAAATTTAGTGGATGATTTAGAAGAATTTAAGAAATCACTTCTTCCTAAAGAATTTGTTAAAGGCTCTGAGTAGCTGAAAAGTCAACAACAAAATTACTCTCAATATTACACACGTCCACACTTTCCTCACTTATAAAAACCAAATTTAATTACACATCAGATACTGCACTATTTGCTATATATACATTTATTTTTTATATATACATAATTTTTAGTTTATTTTATTAAAGATTTTATGTATTTATTCATGAGAGATACACAGAGAGAGGCAGAGACATAGGTAGAGGGAGAAGCAGGCTCCAGGCACAGAGCCCAATGCGGTACTCAATCCCAGACCCCGGGATCACGCCCTGAGTCAAAGGAAGACGCTCAACTGCTGAGCCACCCAGGAGTCCCTATATATGTAATTTTTATACATATATTTCCTTTGCTTAAACTTCACAGCAATGTGCACGGATTAGGCATAACTACCCCTCTTTTGCAAATGAGAAGGCTGGGACTATGCAATTAAGTATTTTTCCCTTACTCACAGCTAATAAACAACCAGGACTACACACCTAACCCCTATGTTATACTCTTTCCTTTAGGGGGGCTTATTAAAAATAGCAATAAAACAAATTTAAAATTTGACATTCCGCAGTATTGTGGGAAGGAGACCCGCCTGGAGCTCTATTTCTTCCTCATCACTAATCTGCATCCTAGTAAGTGAGGGCATTCTTCCTAAACTATAGCTCCAAACTGTTATATTTGGTGAGAATTCTTTAATTATACTAGCAGATTAGGACGTGAATTCATAAATATACTGTAACGGTTCAAAAACAGACACAGACACACTTATTTCCACCTAGACAGAGTCACAGTTTGAAATCCTGTTTGTGTGGACATCATTGAACTCCATCTCTTGAATTAACTATCCCAGTGCCTGTGTTGGAATAGTTCAAAAAAGAACATTTCTGGAGAACATATTTGTAATGTAGTGGTAGAGATACTCTGATAAAGAGTGAATTACTTTTTCTTTACAGATATTTTCCTTTTTTCTTAGTTACCTATTACTGTTAGCTGCTGGTAATTATAAATAAGAAATTGTCTCATATTTTTAGGATTTCTTAGCATTAGATCATTGTTTCTAGATGGAAGGAAGTTGAATGTTTGGAACTTAAGTGACTTACTCAAGATTACAACAAAGTCTGTCAAAAGAGAACAAGAAACTTCCTGCTTGTGTCAGATGCTGGCAGCTCAATTTGCCTTCTTGCCATTGCTTTCCCTTCAAGCCCATGGGCTTTTTCATATGGGGTAAATGGGCTTGTTCTTGAGTATGACCACCACTGCTGCTCTCTGAAATGACATCAACTTGAATCAAAGTTTATTTCTTATGGTTGGCATATAAACCTCATTGTTTTATTATGAGATATCAAATCTAGAAGTGAAGATTCCTTGTCAGTTGCTAATTTCTTTGGACAAACCTAGCCTTAAGAGTTGATTGTTCCTGGCAAAGGTTTTGAACTTCAGGCAGTCTTGAGTCAAGCCATAAGTAAGCCTAAGGAATAAGACAGTGTGACCCATTGCCCTCTTATTTCAAAACATAGTTTGCACCCACTAGGTATCTACCTGGTATGACGTAATATATCAGGCAGGGCACTTTTAGCTCTGACTCACACAGGTATCACTGTTGTCTGGGCATGAATGATTTCTATAATTCATTTATCGTGAAATAAGATTTAATTCAGAGTTCTTTAGAGCTTAGAAATTAATTCTGCATATGTTCTGATCATTCTTAATTTTATTTCTGTCTGTTGCCAATTCTATAATATCATGTCATTTATCCTGTATAGCAGTTTTCTCATGAGCTTTAATTATATAAAATTTGTTTTGTTGACTTAGACTTTATATCTTTTACGGGGCAAGCCAGAGATGACACCAACTGAACTGGAAGGACAGGCCTCTTTGTTGGTTTCTCTGAGTACACCAGACATTGATAGACAGTTTCACTTTCCTTAAATATCACTTCTTACTTCCACTTTCATAGAATCCTGTGGGGTCCCCATGGAATGACAATATTGTTGATTAAATAAAATTAAAACTTTGAATAATGTTTCTAAAACTCATCTGATTGCTTCCTAACTTATATAGGCAATAACATTCACTGCACACCAGAATACATGTCCCCTTTGAGCCCTGTGTCCACGTCATATGGTGTTTCTTTCGCCATTGCACCATCCACACCAGTCATTCTTAAAGTGTATGCCCCCCCCGCTAATTTCTGCTCCTTTAAAAATGCTGTAAAATGTCCTTCAGTAGATTTATTATTTGCCCACAATACTTACTGAACTTGTCTTCAACAAGTTGAGCACAGAAATAAGAGGGTAAATGTGCTTACTGTGTGGCGCTACTCACCACTTTCCATCAGTGATCAGAAAAAACACGAATATTCCCCTAACCATATATACCAACTTACTGCTTCTGCAATGTTATATTTTATCTTCTATCCTATTATAAAAGATTCTTTGTCCACACTCTTATGTAGAGTCAAGCCCTCCACCTGTGCATGGGATCCCATCTTGACAGCCTCACTTAATTCAGGTTCTTTGCCTGTTATCATTAGAAAGATTTTCTCTAATAGCCTAAAATAGCAGCTCCTCTGCACCATTACCTTCTATCCTCTCAGCCTGTTTTACTTTTCCTCAAGGCATTTATAATGACCTGAAATGATATTGTACATTTATCTGTCTCCTTCTACTTAGAACAGAGGTTGGCAAACTATGGCTGGAGGGCCAAATCAGGCTGCCATCTATTTTAACAAAATTTCATTGGAACACAGCCATGGCCACTTGCATGTCCTTCAATGACAGCTTTCCCACATACAATGACAGAGTTAAGTAGTTGTGACAGAGACTATGAGGCCCACAAAGCCTAAAATATTTATTATCTGGAACTTTATAGAAAATGTTGGCCAACCTCTGCTTGAGAATATAAACTCCACAAAGGAAAGTATTTTGTTTTGTTCCCTCCCTTAAGCCCAGTGCCTAGAAGAATAGCTGGCACTTAACAGAGGCTCAATAAATATTTGTTGAAGAGAGAATGAATGGACAGGTCCTCTATGGCACCATCTTATCCTTTACCCTCTCTGATTCAGTCTTCTGTTTTTATTATCCTTCCTCCATTTTCCATAAACTCTGGCCTCTGATTTGTTTCTTCCATTAACCTTTTTCTTCGTATTCATCAGCTTTTCCATTTGGAGGAAAAGTCCTAAAAATAGCTCAACAAAATTTGGAATAAAGGTTAGCTTAAAGGAATTTTTTTCTTTGGCAATAATATCAAAAATGTGTCCACTGTTTCCTTGCTAGCATCTGTATCATTGTGTTCATTCTGGAGCAGAAACTCTGTCAGGAAGAAATAGTATTTGTTTTAATAGTTATTCTTCACAAATAGTTACCTAGCATATTGCTCAATGCTTTTGGTAATGTTTGCTAACAATGTTGTCATTCTTTACCATTTTATTTACTCCATATTTTGTGGAGTAAATTCTCTTTATATTTTGTTGACTGAGCATTTTACTTGTTATTATTAATGTGTTTAATGCTTACCCTATCTTCAGTTTTTGCTCATGAGACTTTATCCAAAAAGTAAACACTCCTGACACATGCAGTTCTTTTGATTTCACAACTTATCCATGCCGGAGATACTTTCCATACTAACTTTGATTTCTTGCAGATGTGGAATAAAACCAGTACTAAATAAATGAACTTTCTATGCCTATTCTTAAAACAAAAGAAAACAAACAAAAATTTATGCTGGATCTGATTACTCCTAGGTGACTAAAAATTCTGTGAACCTGTGGATACTGGAATGTACTGGCAGCAAAGAGCCTGGGTTATCTATTGGAATCTTAGATTGTGTTTTTGAAATAGGAAGTTAAATCGTTAATGTGTCCAAAAATAATCTCAAGTGTAAATTATTATTGCTCCCATAGAGGGAAGTTCACAATTGCATAACATCTTATAAAGGTAAAAATGTGACTCTCATTATACAATTATTCACATGTTGTGAGTGAATGCATCAAATCTGATCCATCAGAGCTGTCCTGACATGATCATTTCTGTGATTTGGTTCTAATACCCAAGAGACTTTCATGATTCATCAGTCAAGGTGATTTGCTGCTGTCTTATCATGAGTGGTGATGAGATTACTTGATCCTTCTCTCTGTGTCAACCTCTGACCTCATTTATTTAATTGAGTTCTGAGGTTTACTCCTGGCAGGTCTCCAGATCACATTCAATCTCCCCTAGTTTCTTAATTATAATTTATATGTGTCTTATAAATTGTGATAATGGCAGAGAAGCCTGATGAAAGATATTTACTTCTAAATATCTAAATACATTTCTAAGTTTATTTCAAAATTTAACATATGTAAGTAATAAAAGTTTGATTTTTAATAATAATAACATCTCTAAGTAACTTTGATATATTCTAGTTTTCTAATTACCAAGCTGGCAAGGACAACTAAGATATCAGAAAATAAAAAGATTAGGGATCCCTGGGTGGCGCAGCGGTTTGGCACCTGCCTTTGGCCCGGGGCACGATCCTGGAGACCCGGGATCGAATCCCACGTCGGGCTCCCTGCATGGAGCCTGCTTCTCCCTCTGCCTGTGTCTCTGCCTCTCTGTCTCTCTCTGTGTGACTATCATGAATAAATAAATAAAATCTAAAAAATAAAAAAAATAATAATAAAAAAAAAAAAGAAAATAAAAAGATTAGCCTATGCCATGCAATGGAAAGGTTTTTTAAGCTGTTGTTTTTCATTTTGTTTTTGAGTTCCAATGGATTGTTTTTGCTTATTTTTCACAAATCTCTGTTATTAGGTACTCAATCTAAAGTAATAAAATCTACTAAGTTTATTGCACACGTTTATCATTTTCTGGTGAACCAGAAACTACATAGTATATGACAGCATGGCAGAGCTGAATCAGTTCCTAGGAATCAGGAGACCCAGTCCCGGAATGGCTTCTATTGTGTGATGTTAAACAGGTCACATAACTTCTCTGGGATTTGGTTTCCTCATCAGTAATGAAAGAGGGTTGAATTAGGTGATCCTCTCTTCCCTTCCAGATTAGTAGTATCACACTCTATTTTAGGGCCTCTGGAAAGGCTTTGTGTTGTGGAAAAAAAAATTCACAAGCTGGAATCCAGGTATACATTCCTATTTCCATTTTTTATTACTTATTTCAAGATTTCCTTGAAAATGAGGATAAAAATTTAATTTATTTAGCTTATTCATCTTTTGTTATTCCAAAGGCACACCCAACCACAGGGTCAGTAAGAAAATGTTCAAACATTTGTAAACAATCAACTTTCCTAATGTGAAGGCCAACTCAGCGGAATCTTAAACAGGGCAAGGCAATGAAAACAGTCTAAGCCCTGGCTTGGACTCCTTTAAGGGGTCCAAAATTCAGATTCGTTGTTAACCATATCTTCTTCATCTCTGTTTCTTCTACAATAATATTTTATTGCTTAAGGCAAAAAGAGTAGAAAAAGACAATACAACTGACTCACTGAAGTATAATCTCAGCATAAAGATTTAAACACGGTGACTCTGTATTAGGCTGATCACCAAGCAGGATGATCAGGCAATCTGCCTCATATTAGACTGCACAAACTGTGAAGGGCCACCTGGTGTTTTAGGTGCCCAGACTGAGCCTGTTGCTAAAAACAATTTATAACGTTGGTTGCTAAAAATCTCAATTGTATTCACAAGCTGGAATACTCAGGCTGTGAATTATATGAAAGAGGGAATGAATCCAGAGAGGTAAGCAAAGGGCATCATTTGAGAGTTTTTCCTGACCTGGATGAACTTGAGGGTTAATTTTGTATCTTTGCAGTTTTATAGGGATGGGAAAGGAAGCCCAGGGTTTGCCTAACATGGGAAGCTTAGTAAGAGACACACCCCCTCCATAAAACTGGGACACACCAAAGGACTATACTCTAATTAAAAGGGTGAACCAGAAATAAACCTGCATGTACCACACACACTGCCCCTCCCTAGGTATTTCAAGAAAAACTGCCTGTGTTCAACCTTGATGATAAGCTGAATTTTTAAAAATCTCCTGAGCATTTCTAACGATCAACTAACCCTCATATATGCTTGAATATATAACTCCTACTACTAGAGGTGGCCTGAAAAATCTTAAGCCAAGTTACTTTCAAGTGATCCTAGACTGGTAATGCTAAGGCACTTGACAGAAACAAGTGGGAGTCTCTTTCAGACTAAGGGTCCCCATCAATAAAAGCCCAAGGAATAGGAACAACTCATTAAAAACAAAACACATAAGGAAACAAAATACCAAGAGTGAGAGCCAACAGACAAGAGACAGAGAGGTCTGCAAACATTTTGGAGTTAATAGACACATATGTTAAAAGAAGTATGAATTACAGATTTTAAGAAACAAAAAAAGAAGAGTTTAAATTATGAGTAAAGAGCAAGCACAATTAAAACAGAGCCTACAGAAATAAAACATAGTGAAATGAAGAACTAAATGTATGGGTTCAATAGTGGGTTTATTTTTTTATTTTTTTAAGATTTTATTTATTCATTTATGATAGACATAGAAAGAGAGGGGGGGGGGCAGAGACACAGGCCGAAGGAGAAGCAGATTCCATGCTGGGAGCCTGACACAGGACTCGATTCCCGGGCCCCAGGATCACGCCCCGGGCCAAAGGCAGGTGCTAAACCGCTGAGCCACCCAGGGATCCCCTCAATAGTGGTTTTAGACCAGTTCACAAGAGAGTTAATACTCTAGACCTGAAGATACCAGTTCAGTGAGTAAATGAGAAGGAAGGTTAAAAAGCAGAGGATAAAAGAAAAGCAGCCTTAATCCAAAATAAATCTAGTCACCATCCCAGAAGGAGAAGACGGAGAATGTCCAACTGTCCCAACAGCAGTGTTTTCTGAAAATATAATGATTGAGACCTAATAAGAGATATCAGGAAAACTAAAGAAGCCCAAGTAAGATATATAAAATGATACCTATACCTAAATGTATCACAGTGAAATGCTAAGTTTAAAAAAAGTCTTACACGCAGCTCTGGGGACGGGGGATGTTGGAGTGAGAGATGGGGCAGCAGAGAATCACAAATTGCAAATTGCAAAAGGCACAGAAAAATCAAGCGATGAGCATTTTGAGGCTTTTGAGTTTCCGGGGTAGAGTAATAATGGAGTTACCGAAAGCAGTAAATAGAGAGGTTTAATAGGTTTCATATTTACCAAAGCTCTGTCATGAATCAGGAGACCTTAGTTGTATGCCTTAATTCTCTGACAGTCTGACGATGTGGATATAGATATCTTCATCATATAGTAAGAAAAATGAAACTGAAAGACATTAATTTTTCAAGACCATAAAGCTAGTAAGTGGTCAAAGGAGGTTTCAAACCCATGTCCATTTGCCTCCAGAGCATGTAGATAGGGGAGTTTTGCTTTATGGCTAGAAGGGACAAGAGAAAGAAAAGAGTCAGTGAAAAAGGAAATAAATTCATATTGGCATTTTTTATGGATCCCTGTCAGAGTTACTGGGAAGAAGAGAGTCCTGAAGTTAACCATGACCTAAATGAACATTATAAAAGCACAGTTTTCCAACATTTGAGATTGATCACGAAGGCCATGACATGTATTACTTTATAACGAGGATCACTAATACTAAAGTCTATGTTGTTCATTCATTCCATAATTCGACAAATACAAATTGAGCTCCTAGTTTGGGTCAAGAACTGTGTGGGGTACTGGGGATGCAGCAGCCCTGATCCCTGCTTTCACAGAACTTATATTCTACTAGAGGACATGCAAAATAAGAAATTTAAATGAATTATGCTGAGTGATAAGTAAAGTCAAGTTGGGGTGCTATTGTAGGAATGTAGGCAGCAGAGTTGTTTGGGCTGTGGAGTTGCAGGGTTGTTGGGGTTGCAGGGAGGTAAGAAAGAATGATCCCAAAAGTTTGAAACTTGAAGGACAATGGTGAAAATTAAGTGCACTTGGCACAACTTTGAGTTGCAAACAGTACGGTTGCTTGGAGGATAAGATGAGAAGAAAATATAACCTGTTATCCAGCATTTTATCTCCATCAGAGTTATAGCTTGTTGGTGTTTTTAACCCCCACCCTTACCCCCCACCTTCTAAGGAGGGAGGGTACTGGTAATTGAAGTGTGGTGCAACGAGGCCGGTCCCTGTTGGAAGGGACACCTTTGCTAGTAACCTGGCAGGAAAGGGGACTCTGGAGAAGAAAAATAGAAAATTCCTATGAGGAATTTTCAAGTGGTCAACTGTAGAGTATGTGCTATTAATGACCTCTTCCTTTTTTTTTTTATTTTCCATAAAATCTTATAAAAAGTCCACAGTTCTCAGCAATAATTTTTATGAAGTAGATTCATTACTTTTTTTGGTGGAGGCGGAGGTTGGGGAACTCAAAGAGAAGGATGAGGGAACAGATGAAATCCAGGTTACATTACACATGATCTCCTAATTTAAGCCCCCAAGGATAGTTTTTCAACCAGAGCGGAGAGGGTGGGGAAGATAGAATAAGCCTTGAATAAAAATTAAAAAGGCTTTTCCTCTAAAAACTCCAAATGACATTAGGGTAATGTGGCTTAACCCAGATGCCAGAGTAAGACACAAACTGGGGAGAGAATCTCCTTCCCACTTTGGCCAAAGTCTAGGCATGGGCTGTAGAGCAGGCTTGCAGCAGTCTCTCTGAGCCCACCATCTCTGCTCCTGAGCAGCTGCACAAGGTCTGTCATGAGAGGCATGCCAATGACCTAGATATTTCAGGAGATACATTGTGGGCATGTGGACTTGCTATTGTGAACCTGGTTTTAAAGATAGGAGATAGCAGGACAGAGAGGTTAAGAAACTTGCTCAAGGTCACCAAGCAAGAAAGTGACAGAACTGGGATTTGAGCCCAGGACATGTGACTGCAGTCATGTTCCTCACCACCGTTCTAGACTGTAATTAGGAGGTGGGTTCTGGAAACCAGACACCTGTGCTGATCCCAGGCTCCACTGCTATGGAAGTCAACTAGACAATGCAAGGAATTATCTACTTTGCTCATCACTGTACACTCAGCAGCTATTAAATGGTAGGTATCCAGTAAATATTCGTAGAATGAGTAAAATCAGATGTATCACTGCATATACAGGATGTCCTCTTTCATCCAGACCAGAATTCTCTACCCTGTACAAGTCATTAGAACACACAAGCCAGACCAGAAGTATTTTAAATTGTTTTGTTTTGAAAGATTAAAGAGAATTCTAATAGATTCTGGAATTAAAGGAACATGACATACCAACCTTACAGATGGGTAACCAGACCCAGAGTGGTAAGGGACTCTCCCAAAGTCCCACCATCGGTAGGGACCAGAATGGAGTTAGAATAGGCAAAACCAACACATATGGGGGTGGGGGAGGGAGAAAGTCTGGCTGGACTCAGCATGTCCAGTATGTAAAGATGACAAAATATAGAAAAACAGTTATCATAATTTCAGCATAAGCTATGTGTCATTTAAAAACACTTAAATGTTATATGAATTACAGAATGAGAGCAGTGGTGACAGGATACTCTTCTCTGTGCTTGGGCCTCGGAATTTGAATCCTGCTCAAGCTACACCAGGAACAGGACTCAGATCCCCCACCCCCAACTACCAGTCCATGTATTACTTTTTCTCCCTATTGTCACATGGAGCTATTGTGCCAGGGCCTGACTTGCTTCTGAAGGAAATGCTGAAGGAGGGGTGGGGTTGGGAGAAGGAATGTGTATGACGGGTCCCCACCCATTATTCCTTTCTCCATGCTCAGGGAAGCCACACGTGACACAAGGAAGAATGGAACGCATTAGTCATGTTCCTTGCCTTTGTCACATGTTCTTCTCTTTTTCTCTTGCCTCTAACTCCCTCTTCTCCTCACTTCCCAACCACAACAAACATGTTTTACTGTGAAACTGCAGCCATGGCACAGGATCCCTATGAACCTGGTGTCATTGAGTAAGCTGCAGTGATACATTTTCAGTTGGTAGCTCAGAACCATGATATTCTGCTATTCTTTTATTATTTATTTATTTATTTATTTATTCATGAGAGACACAGAGAGAAAGGCAGAGACACAGGCAGAGGGAGAAGCAGGCTCCCTGCAGGGAGCCCAATGTGGGACTCGATTGATCACAGAATCCCAGGATCACAACCTGAACCAAAGGGAGACGCTCAACCAGTGAGCAACCCAGGTGCCCCAGTATTCTGCTATTCTTGAAGTGTTACCTTTTTCTTTCCTTGTTTTCTAAGTCACTCCTCTTTTAGGGTTCTGGGTGACAGGAGAGGAGGGAGACTATAGGAGACTCTTTCAGAGGCTGATCACCCTCCTGCTTTACTCCAAGGGACTCGCAAGAGGAGGCTTTGAGTCACTCCCACTCAACACTCAGAGCCAGCCCAAGAGGAAACAAACCTGTGCCACCGCCCGTCAACCCTCCCCAATCACTATTGATTTTTCTTTAAGCTTTGTTTACAAAAATTCCTGACCACAGATAATGGTCCAAGTCCTGGAGCCAGGGATGGCCGCAGATTGTGTGGGGCCTGCAATGCATACGATGTGAAGACCCCCTTGAAGAACAAATGACCTGAAATTTAAAAAAATAAAATTAGCGCAGGACTTTAAAAGAGGCCTCTCTAAATCAGGTCCCTTATACTACATTAAACTAGCTAAAATTCTGTTAGCTTCAGGCTAAATTCTGGGAGAGCTTTCAATTCTGAAAGGTTTCATTTTATGACCACAAATAGATCGTGAAGGCAAAAGATTGTTTTATTTGCTTTTTCCACTTCTCTAGCATTTGGCCACAGCACTACTTAGGGTGGATAGTAAGTATTGGTCAAAGAATCGTGTTTGTGCCTAGGAAACCATCCGGCAGACCTTGTGCCGCACCAATGGGATCACCACGACAAAAGTGTTGTTGAAATGGTCTGCCCTGGAAGCAGTGAGAACTTAAAGAAGGAGAAAGTCAGTTCTATCTGGGGCAGAGGCACAGCTATCACAAAAAGCTTCAGAGACAGGTCAGTCTGTGAATGGAGACTAGAAAGATGAGTAAAGGTGTGGGGATGGTGTTGAAAGGCATTTCAAGCGGAAAGCATGTGAGCCAGAGCGTGGAGGTTTGAAACCACATAAGGAGTCGAAGGAACTGTGAATGCTTTGGTACAGGCGGAGGAGAGAGGGCAAGAAGGGCTGTTAGCAAGACGGAAGCTTTAAAGGCAAGAAAATGGGAAATACCAGAGGGATGCACAGGAGTTTGGACTTTAGCCTGTAAACCACAGGGGCCATTAATGGCTTGAAAGGCAATAACTCCATGTACGTTTTTGTACTATTATTTTGGCACTTGAATGAAAAACAGATTGAGGATGTAGGCAGCAAGACCTTAGGACCTCACTGCAGTCATCTTAGTATAAGGTCATAAGGTGCAAGTATAACCCTCTGAGCAGGCACAGCGACAGGCCTGCAGGAGGGCGAGGCAGATAATGAGAAACACTATGAAGAGGGGACTCACAGTTTGATGATCTATATGTTGAATGAGGGTTCAGGTGAGGAGAAAAACCAGGACAATGTGTCCAGTCCTGTCCTTAGCAGTCGGATGGGTGGCTGGTGGCACCAGGGAGTGTGGAGAGGAAGTGGGCACTGAGTGGGAAGAGGGTGAAGTCTCTTCTGCAAGCATTCCATCAGTGGTGTTCTGGAATCACTCAAGTGGTGAAATCTAATGAGTAAATAGACTCAAGGATGGAGCCAATGAGATCATTCAAGTTAGACTTGAATATGGATCATCCATCACCACAGTGTATGTGGGAATGATTCAGGTGGTTGTCAACTGTATTACCAGGCGAGGACCCTAGAGAGAGAAGAGCAGGTGGCCTGGGACGGAGCACTGATGTTTACAGCAGGCAAAGGCCATTCCTGTATTTGCTGTGTTTGGAAGTTCTGGAAAACTCCTCCCTGTGTCGAATGGCACAAATGCTCCTATGTAATTTCCAAAGTGCTCTGCTAGCTTCTTCTCTTCTCTGGCTAAGAAATTTTGAGCTGCTTTCGGTTTAATCCTCCCTCCCTTTTCAGGTCTATGCTCAAATATAATTTCTCCAGAGTATTGGGTCCTCCTGCCCATATCACAGCTATTTCAATGGGTAGATGGACTGACCGATGAATTTTTTGTCTCCCTCTCTAGTCAGAAGCTCTGTGAAGTGAGTGTGTATAGTCTAGCACATGCTTATTCCATGTCAGTTACGTTATAGATGGTCAGTAAATAGTTTCAGTTGGTCTGACTCATTACAGATGGTCAGTAAACAGTTTCTCAAGCAATAACTGTGAATGTAAGTGGGTGTCTGCCCGCAATTGCCTCCAGGCAAGAGAGCTAGATGGCAAATCCAGTTAATCCCCCTGGGAGAAGTCATTGTTGATCCCTACTTGGTCCTTCTACATGATGCCATTTCTATAAGGGTGTCCACGATAAAAGTTATTTGGCGCCAGCAACAGGACTGTCATTTCTTAAAATCAGTGTTTAGTAAATCTTGCCATGTAGTATGTGGAGAGTTGTGTTTGCTTCCTGTTGGTTTTATTCAGAAATAAGTTGGTTTTATCCAGAAATAATTTATTCAGGAATCCTGGCACTGGGTCATTAGTTTTTTGGATGCCAAGAATAAAAAGGCCAGGATCTGGAGTCAGACTGCCTGCATTTGAATCCTAATCTTCCACTGACAAACGTGAGATCTCGGGGAGGTAACTTGACCATTCCATACCTTACTTTCCTTGTCTATAAAATGGAAGTCACAGTAGTAACTTCCTTATAGGGTGATTGTGGAGACTATATGACTTCATATGTAAACCAAATCTGGCACATGTTGAGCAATCCCAATGATTTGTAGCTATTATTATTGTTATCTGGTGGCTCTTTTACTTTATGAACAGTTTTCCACAGTAAAGCTTAAAATGTCCATACTTAATTCAGTAAGTCCAAATATGGACATATTTTTAATTTTCCCTCCTAAATTTCTCACTTGAGTCTTCTTCATCTCAGTAAAACATAATGCCATCCATGTAATGGTTCAAACCATAAAATCTAAAAATAAACTGTAACACCTCCCTTTTTTTTACTGCCCACATTCAAGAAGTTTCCAAGATCTGGTGAGTCTATCTTCCAAATAGAATTATATTCTGTCTGTGTTTTTTTTCCCATCTCTAGTGACTCCACTTTAACCACAGTTTGCCTGCACTTTGTAAGAGCTTGCTAGCTAGCTGGTCTTCCTGCTTTTATCCTTGACCTTCTTCAATCCCTGTCCCTCATTTTTAAATGCACTAGGTATTAGATGAAAAGGTGAAAAAGTCATCATCTCTAACTTTGAGTATAAGGGAAGTATTATGGAAATGCAAGGGAGAGGGAGTGAGTGGTAATTTGGAGAATTAAATGCTTAAGTGAGTGATATCTGAGCTAATTCTTAAAGAATGAACAAGTCGATAGGCTAGGAAAGAAGGGTATTTTAGACAAAGGGAAGAGCATGCTCAGATACATAAGGAAAAGAATATGAACAGCAGGATTGTGGGAATGAATTGTCTGTAGAGCAGCTGGAACAGTGGTGGGAAGTGGAATGGAAGGATAGATTGGTGCTTGATAAGACAGGGGGCAGGCCTTCAGGAAAAAGGAAGAGAAAAACATTTTTTAAAAAGATTTTATTTATTCATGAGAGACATGGAGAAAGAAGCGGAGACATAGGCAGAGGGAGAAGCAGGCTCCTGCGGGACTCGACCCCCAGACCTGGGATTATGCCCCAAGCTGAAGGCAGGTGCTCAACTGCTGAGCCACCCACATGCCCCAAGAAAAGCATTTTTTGAAGAGTTTAAGTAATTCAACATTAACAGATGTGATTTTTAGAAATATGATTGGGATAGAAAAAAAGATGGAACTGGAGACAGAGAGACATGGTCTGATGCTATTTTAATAGTTCAGGTGACAGGTGATGAGGACCTGAACTTGGTGAGTGGCACAGGAGCCAAGTACTTCTGTACTCCACTGGGTGACCTTGGCCATTTTGTTCTGGGTAGGTCTCAGTTTCCTTTCTATAAACTGAGAGTTTTGACTAGATAATCTCTACAATTACTTTCAGCATTATGATCCCATATATGCCTTAGAATGTTTCTTTTGTCATAGGTTTATCTGCCTAGTTTCCCAAACATGGAGATACCATGCCATCTACATCTTTTTATCATGTGCATATAGACAAGCATATAGAATGGACTGAGGAGGGCTGCCCTGGTGGCTCAGCAATTTGGTGCCGCCTTCAGCCCAGGGCCTGATCCTGGAGACCCGGGATCGAGTCCCACGTCCGGCTCCCTGCACGGAGCCTGCTTCTCCCTCTGCCTGTGTCTCTGCCTCTCTCATTCTCTCTCTCTCTCTCTCTGTATCTCTTTCATAAATAAATAAATAAATCTTAAAAAAAAAAAGAATGGACTATACAACAATTCTTTTTTTATTTTTTTTATTTTTTTTTATTTTTTTTAAACTTTATTTATTCATGACAGACACACACACACAGAGAGGCAGAGACACAGGCAGAGGGAGAAGCAGGTTCCGTGCAGGAAGCCTGACATGGGACTTGATCCAGGGTGTCCAGGATCACACCCCAGGCTGAAGGCGGCGCTAAACCACTGGGCCACCAGGGCTGCCCCAATTCTTTTTTTTAAAGATTTATTTATTTATTCACGAGAGATAGAGAGAGGCAGAGACACAAGCAGAGGAAGAAGCAGGCTCCTCACAGGGAGCCAGATGTGGGACATGATCCCTGATCCCAGGATCACGCCCTGAGCCAAAGGCAGATGCTCAACCGCTGAGCCACGCAGGCATCCCTGGAATAATTCAATTCACATCACTGATCTACTACTTTCTAGTGGTGTGACTGTCAGTTATTTATGCATTCTGTGTCTCTGTCTCTTCATCTGTAAAATGGGGATAATAACAATACCAACTGCCAAAAGATAAGATTAAATGAGACAATAAAGTCGAAGTATTTAGTATAGGTTTTGGTACATCGTGAGTGCCTATGAAAAGTGGCTGTCATCACCATCATCACTATCATCTTTGTCGTCATCATCATCAGCATCATTCTTATGACTAGTAGAATGCTTAATACCTAAAAAGTACATGATACATTCCTGATGAGTGGTTGGATAAGTGCAGTAAATGAGAATAACAATTCAAGTAAATTATTTCAAATAAATCACTACTTAAATTTTTCCTTGCTTATGTAAATAAGATTTGTGATGATTCTATGAAAGTAGATTAGCAACCATTAGGTCTCCCATGCAGATATTCAGCTTGCCATATTTAGGAAGCTTCATTTAGAGTGACATATATGATGAAGTCACAGTAGGTCAGAAGATAATGTAGCAGAATTGTCTGGTGTTTAATTTTTATTTTTTTAGAATTGTCTGGTTTTTATGACACTCTAAGATATTTTCTGATTTTGAAAATCAACAATCATGAAATTCTTACAAATTTCTGTGTGTCGTAACTTTTCACATATCATTCTGTTGAAAGATTTTCACATCTTGCTTGAGCTTGAACTATTTGTGTGGGTATATAATAGCTTGGCAATTTCCAGATTACATAGCTGCTTTAGTTAGAATGGGTTATTATTGTAGACAACTCTGGCTTTTTCTGTTTTACTCTTTTAGAAGTACACATTATTATACATCTTCCACTACTGTGTTCTTCTTCACTCTATGTTTCTACATTTTGGAAGGATTTCAGAATGGAGATAATGACATAGTGCTACATAAAGCTGTTCCATCAATTGCCAATGACATCATCTCTGTCTGTAAAACAGGAAGGAGGGGGGATGTTGACATGGCCCATGTCTAGAACTACATAACATTTGCTCAGGTCTATAAACATTAAGTGCCTTAAGAGCTTAAAATGAAATTAATAATAGAGCAACATTAATGTTTGGAAAGGGCATTATACCAAAAGTAGGATAACAGTGCCATCTTAAATCTAGCCGATGTTGGGTTAAAAAAGCTCTGTAATCAGTTCTTTGAAGAAAGAACACGACATTGAAGGAAAGAGAACCTGGAGCTTATTTTGTTTTTTTAAAATCCTTCCTGTATTTTATTACACAATCACTAGGTCCTCTTCTAATTTTAATAGTCTGTGAATGACTGATGCCATGTTGGACAAATCTGCCATGATGACTACCTGATGACCTGAAGCCTTGAGCACAGTCCTCCTCTCCTACTAACACACACACACACACACACACACACACACACACACATTTTTGTTTAACCACACCCTTAAGTATATCCTTGAGGCATAACGTCTTCAGTGTGCTCTGGAGATGTGATTATGACACACAGTTCTCCTCAGATAACTCCTCCCACATGGTCCACCAGCACAGACTCCCCAGCCTCTGGGGCTCTAAAAGCAGATTTGATGGGAGCTGGGTTTGCTGAGCTCTACCAGGATTATGGAGATCTACTGGTCTTGCAGCCAGCCACCCAAGGCATACTTCCTCCATAAATGCCCTTCATAAACCATTTCCTGTCAAGTTGGATTTGCCAGTCTTTTTCTTCAGTCCTGTGACTCTTTTGACCTTTGGAGGTTGTTCTGCATATACCTCTCTTTCACAGAACAGTGAATTTTGAAAAACTCCCTAAAATATTCCCATTTTAGTTCTTAATCTCTTGAAAATAATCTTTTGCTTCAAAGCATTTTTGTGGCATGTTTAATTTGAAATGCTTTGAAATACAGACTATTTAGCAAAAGACAAAGTCTTCAATCATGATACAGGAAAAGAAGCTAATTGGTTTAGTTTTATGATATGGCATCCCTACATCTGTCAGATGCAAAAAAAAGAAAAGAAAAGAAAAAAACTTATTTCTGTCAATAAGAAAACAACTGTTGCAAAGATTGTGACCACATCTGTAACACATATTGATGGCTTGCAGGAAGGTTGGGTCATTCTAGCACTCGCTCGGCCATCACCATCTTCCCAGAAGTTAGGGAAATGGATTGCTGGGAGTGATTCTTTTGATACAGTTCCCTGTTCTCTGCTCTGTTGGGACAATTTAAAAGAGGAAGCCAGCTGGCAATCACAATGTGTGCTTGGGTTGGGGATAGGAGGAGGCACAGTGACAAAGAGAGAAACAGGTAGTAATGAGGGAAGGAAGGGACACTTTGGGGTGATTTAGGGTTGATGATTTATTACACAGTGTTCTAGAAGGCAAACGGTGCCTGCCTTTTCACACAGGAAGAATGGACAGCTCTGTGTCCTCCTTTCCCCTTGTGCCACCCTCTCAAATCTATCTTCGACAGTGCTGCCAGAATAAACTTCCTACAATAAGGCTAGATCATGCCAGTTCCTTGTTTAAAATCCTTTAATAGTGCCCCATTGTTGCCCTACAGAAGGAATCAGCAAACTACAGCCAAGGAGCTAAATTTGGCCTAACACTTATTTTTGTACAGACAGTGAATTTACAAATAGCTTGTCCATTTTTAACTACTCGAAAAAAATATTTTAAGAAGATTTCATGACTTGTGAAAATTATATGAAAGTCCAGTTACAATGTCCATAAATAACATTTTATTAAGCCATGTTCATTTGTTTCATACTGGCCATGGCTGCTTTTGCAGAGCAGAGTTGAAATCACATGGTTCTGCAAGCCTAAGGTATTTACTAAATGGCTTTTTACCAAAAAAAGTTGAACCTTCCCTGTAGGATAAAACCCACTGCTTTCTGATTCTCACCTTATTATCCAGGAATAACACAGAACTGCCTGGAGTACACTCCTCTGTCTGTAATGGCCTCGCTCTTGGCTGTACTCATCTCTACCAGTTACCCCTACTCAGCCTTAAGATTCAACTCTGCCATAAATTCTTCCAGAAAGCCTTTTGTGAGGACACTCCACACTTAAGGTTGAATTATTTTTGTTCCCCGGCAACAGAGGCCACATTTTATTCATTAATATATCCTGCAGCAAACATTGGGTATGGCACAGTGATAAAAGGTAAAGGACTGCTGATCATTCGATAAATGAAAGAATCCATCTCCTCTTGACAGTAGTTTCTGGAGCTGCCAGTAGAAGGGCCTTGTGAGCCCCTGTCAAAAGTAGTACATTCTAGAAGAATTACTAAAGGTCTGCTGATTGAGACATATCAATCTCCATTCTCGGGCTTTATTCTTAAACTGTAGAGAGTCTATAACTATAGACTGTGGTGACCCTATTTATATTAGCTTTCTACTTGGGGAGAGGATTTGAGTTTGCTGTCACTTTAAATCTAATTCTAAATATATTCATTGTGCCAAGAAAAAAAGTCCAGGGCAGGAACAGAAATACCATTTCATGTTAATTAAACCTACTGGCTGCTCATGCTGATAAAATTTAATGTTTCCCTTTGTCAGAGAAATTAAAAATCAGAACAAGTATTACATGGGATGCCAGGGTAGCTCAGTGGTTGAGTGTCTACGCCTTTGGCTCAGGTCTTGATACCAGAGTTCTGGGATCAAGTCCTACATCGTGCTCCCCTCAGGGAGCCTGCTTCTCCCTCGTCTATGTCTCTGCCTCCTTCTCTGTGTCTCTCATGAATAAATAAAATCTTAAAAAAAAAAAAAAAGAACAAGTATTACCTGCTAATTCTGATGTCTTCATGAAGGCCCCAATGTTGTCATTGATAACTTCAAATAATAATAACTAAGGGAAAATGGGTAATTTAATGCCTGAAGGGAGGTTTCTCTTAAAAAAAAAAAAAAGATTTTATTTATTTGAGAGAGAGTGCGAGAGCATGAACAGGGGGAGGGGCAGGGGGAGATGGACAAGCCGACTCCAGGCTGAGTGGGGAGCCAGATGCAGTGCTCAATTCCAGGACCCAAAGACCATGACCTGAGCCAGAGTCAGATGATACTTAGCTGACTGAGCCAGCCGGCGCCCCCTAAAGGGACATTTCTTAAAATGAATGCAATGTACATGTTTTAAATATCAGTGTCTTCATGGTAGTAAAAATATTTGTTTCATACTCACAGCTAAAATTCACACATATATCCTTTTTTTGATTTTGGAATGGACCTCTTCTAATGTGCTTTGTTTTAAGAATAATTTTATTTAAAAAAGAATAATTTTGGGATCCCTGGGTGGCTCAGCGGTTTGGCGCCTGCCTTTGGCCCAGGGCGCGATCCTGGAGACCCGGGATCGAGTCCCTCGTCGGGCTCCCGGTGCATGGAGACTGCTTCTCCCTCTGCCTGTGTCTCTGCCTCTCTCTCTCTCTCTCTGTCTCTGTGACTATCATAAATAAATAAAAATTAAAAAAAAATTTTTTTAAATAAAAATAAAAAAGAATAATTTTATAGCAGGGTACTAGAGAAATAAAAATGTGTAACAAATTCTTTTGAAAGTTCCTCAGGCAAAATATATATAGAATTTGTTCCTATTTCTGATTTTTTTCTACATGATAGCATTTTATTTTATTTTTTTAAGATTTTATTTATTTTTTCATGATAGACACACACACACACACAGAGAGAGAGAGAGAGAGAGAGAGAGAGGCAGAGACACAGGCAGAGGGAGAAGCAGGCTCCAGGCAGGGAGCCCAACATGGGACTCGATCCTGGGTCTCCAAGATCATGCCCTGGGCTGAAGGTGGCACTAAACCCCAGAGCCACCCGGGCTGTCCCATGATAGCATTTTAGACCTTGAACAGTAAATTCTTATTTCCTTTGTAATGTCTTCCTTTTTATGCAATATGAGAAACCCAGATACTTCGCTTATTCAAACATATTATAGAAGAACCAGTTGAGTCTCCATGAGAAATGATTTTCAGATAACACCACTGGAGAACACTACAAGACATGAAACATCTACCCTCTTTTTTGGTTATTTTCTTTTTCAAGTTCATGCTAGGGCTTAGCTGAACATTGAAGTTTAGCTGTTCTATCACAAAATCAATGTTCTTTTTTACTCTTCTCAGCCCTCTAGTAATTATCAACTTCAATAAATAATAGGCATTTTATATTGCTAATGATCAGGGCTGTAGTTATTGTAGACAGGAACCAGAGAGAGATCATCTAAATTCTTTTTTTTTTTTTTTTTTTTTTTTTGAGATCATCTAAATTCAAGGACAAAGAGGCATTTAACCTCGCATAAAAGCCCAAATAAGTTATGGGAATATATGCAACCCTCTCCCCTTTATTTATTTATTTTTAAAATAGTATCCTTCTCTGTCCTGTGTACTAGTCTAGCAGATAGCTGTGGTATGAATAACATATAGATCAACAGGAAAAACAACCAAGGCAATCTTTTGAAATGAGCTTAGTCCTGATAGGTCAAGGATTAATCCCAGGAGCTGCAAAGTTTCTGCTGACTTCTGGTTTGGTTTTCTAGACTGCTCTGAAAATGGTTGCTCCATAGAAGTGGGAATAGGGGCAGTGCAGTGTCCTTTCCTTAGTTTAAGGATGGCTTTTTACTTTCTAACACATGCACTGTATTTTGTGAAAAAATATCCCTGCAGAATACATCTATAGCTCAATTGTCTAAATAAATGATTTTTTCTAGAAAAGGTAGTGTTGAAGAAAGGCTAAGGAGAATCCTATCTATACATCTGAATGTTCATAGTAATGGAGACAGAGTTCTTCAAGGGCAATGTGGGTTTAAAAACGATTTTGCCTTTATCTACATTATCAGGAGGGAAGAAATTTTCTCTGCCTTTCAAAGTCCTTCTAGTTGTGCTAAGACTCAAAATGACATGAGACATATTTGCAGGAGAAAATCAAATTTAATTCCATTCATATGAAATATCCACACAGGCCTGAAATTCTAAAGACAGGTTAAATGAAGGATTATGTCCTTCTGTCCTTCTCATATAGCCCCAGGGGTTGGGGATTTTGAAAGGAAGGAATGAAATTCACAGGAAGATGAAAAAGAGTAAATGTTTGGTAAATAAATGTTCACTGGGCCACAAAGAAACAATGGGACATAGAGAGGAGTTTTAACAAACAGATTTTGCTAAATTCCTCCTTGTTTACCACCCCTAGTTCATATTATAATGTAGTTACCTGTGGTGATTAATCTCTTCCTGGAGTGGGTCATCCATCTGAATTCTTTGTAGGCAATCGAGAGGGAAGGTAAATAGCTTTTTTCTGAATCTGCTGGGGTTTGATTACGTTTAACTCAAAATAATCTTCATGCCAAAGTGGCCCATCATGGGGGGTGGCCTGCCCTTGGTCCCTACAGTATACTCTATTATAATTTATTTGGTAATTTGGGGGCAAACCTCACACATACTCAAATCATCTTGGTAAGATAGTCATTCTTTATAAAGTTTTTCCAGACTCTCAAGTAAGAAATGCAAATCTTGGGCTGGATGGATGGCTCAGTCGGTTAAGTATCTGCATTTGGCTCAGGTCTGATGGCAGGGTTCTGGGATGGAACCCTGCTTCAAGCTCCCTGCTCAGTGGGGAGCCTGCTTCTTTCTCTCCCTCTGTGCCCCCCTCCTCTCTGTCCTGCTCAGTCTCTTTCTCTCAAAGAAAAAAGAAAAAAAATATTTTTTTAAAAAAAGAAATATAGGGCAGCCCCGGTGGCGCAGCGGTTTAGCGCCGCCTGCAGCTCGGGGTGTGATCCTGGAGATCCAGGATCCAGTCCCACGTCGGGCTTCCTGCATGGAGCCTGCTTCTCCCTCTGCCTGTGTCTCTGCCTCTCTCTTCGCTCTCTCTGAATGAATAAATAAATAAATCTTTAAAAAATAATAAAATAATAAAATAAAATAAAATAAAAAAAGAAATATAAATGTTGATGTGATGAGCATTGGATGTTATATGCAAGTGACGAATCACTAAAGTCTACCTCTGAAACCACATATTAGCTAACTAGAATTTAAATAAAAACTTGACCAAAAAAAAAAATATATATATATATATAAATTTTGAAATCGTTGAAGAGTTAAATGAAGCTTTTTCCTCTTGGGCAAGATGGGAGCAGAGGACAGAATTCATGAAGACTGGAGATAGAAAAGTCAAGGAGAAAGAAGTTATAATATAGCAAATCTTCACAACTTCAGAGAGAAAAAATACCACAGCAAGATTTACTGGAGGCATTTCCTCTTTAAATGCCCTTTTGTAATTACTTGATTTTTGTAGAGAGATTGCCAGATCCTTCCTAGAAATATAAACTGTCACAATTTATTAGGCTGTAAATAATGAAATGCCCCTTCGTGGAAAATACTGTCCTATTACATTTGAGAAGTCACAAATTGTGTTGTTTTCCAGAACCACTGAGGAAAAGGGAGTAGTTGGTACTAAATACTTTTGGTAGTAAATAGACTGGGGAAACTGGCTAGTTTTGAAGCAGCTCAATAAAGAGCCAGGGAACTGAACTGGCCTTGCCTCAGGCTGTCTCTTGGCTCTACGTGGAAATGACATTACCTACTTCCTAAGTATGTTTTGAAATTCATGATCTACTAAGCATTAGGCATTCTTCAGAGAAAAGGGGATTTTTCTATGGTATTAGCATCTTAAGACAATATAGTGTTACTAGTCTTAGGTCATTTTAATCTTTAAAAGAGTCTTCATTTTTGAAGTATGCTTCCAGTGCTGGCCCTTTAAAAAAAATTTTTTTAAGACTTTATTAATTTATTCATGAGACACAGAGAGAGAGAGGCAGAGACATAGGCAGAGCTCTGATCCCAGGACTCTGGGATCACGACCTGAGCGGAAGGCAGACGCTCAACCACCCGGTGTCCCTAAAATATATTTATCAGAATGCCAAAAACAGCCATTCTATTCAGAATTTACAAAAAAAAAAAAAAAAAAGAAAAAAAGTCAGAAAGCTGTGGTATGATATTGGTATGATACCAATTGACCAGGGAGCTCCTGTTCCAGTTGATAGTTTTAATCTCATCTAGGAAGAGCCAAAGTCATTTCTGGAATGACAAACATGATAGATTCTCTGAGTGAGTCCAGAGCAGCTTCAGAAACCCAACCAACATGTTATCAAGTCATATACCATTGGCTATTCTTATACTTAAGAGTAATTTTCAACATACTATGAAGGAAAGAATTAATAAAGAATAATATTATGTTTGAACCCCAAACTTTTAACTTACATGTCAAATTGACCCATATTTTTAGGTAAGGTTTTCTAAAGTTTTTAAGTGTTACAGTTAAAATTTTGCAATCAGCATCAAATTCTTTTGATGTATCTCGAAGCTAATATAGAAACTAAAATTCAAAAATATGCAGTAGATAAGATTAACAATGCACTGTATATAAGTAAGAATATAATGTATATCATGATATATATCAACTTTCAGATTTAGATTATGTCAAATCCCAGTTTTTTGGAGTGAAAATTAATTCAAAATCATGTTTTATAAGGAAAAATTAAAACACTCTTTAAGTTTATTTTCAAGTCTTTTTTATTACTAATGTAGTTTTGATATTCAGTATGCATTTCAAATACAGTCTTTTGGGATAAACACAGTTGGAAATGTCAATCTAACTGGCAGGGGAACATAGTCATTTTTAATAGAAAAGTGTGGACAGTGTAGATACTTCTACTTTGAATAGAAATCAAATGTGAAAATCTACTTTCTCTGAAAAAAATAAACATTTCTGTAATTCATCTCTAATTATAATAACTGAGCCTATCTGCTACAATTTTTCATCCAAAGTTTCAATTCATTAATACGTATATATGCTTGAGCCCTAATAGGGTGACCCTTTGCAATGTGAGTGATGGTGCCAAAACATAAGAGACATACTCAGAAATAAATGGACTCAAATCTGTGCATCTATAAAACTAAAAATACTAAACAAAATTTAAATCATTTAATAGCAGACAGTTCATACACATGCAATGATGTGATATTTAAACTCCAGATGTAGGAAAGGTGACAAATTAGTGTCTCTATAATTGGCATACTGTAACATTTTAGGGCATGCTTTTTAATCTGTGGTTAAAAAAAAAAGGACCTCTGTCTACCTACGTGATTGCTACGGTAGAAAAATGTCTTAACAAATGTGGTATAAAAAAAAAAAAAACAAATGTGGTATATATATTTACAAGCAACAGCTCTTTTAAAAATGCTGTTTTTATCTTATAGATATAAGGTATTCTTACCCATAGGAATTGGATATCAGCGTGGCAGGTCTCCTGTCTCAAACACTAGCTTGAATCCAAGCAATCTAACTTTACTCGTTTTTAAATAAACTGGCGATTCAATTTCCACAATACATTCTGTGATGATTTGACATTGGCATTTCTGCTTCTTCAGAATTCTATCTTCAATATATGACTCCTTAAAATATCAGTTTCTAATAAAAATATCAGATGTTCATTTCTTTGTGAGTGAAACACGTACAACTTTCCTGCCATGTATTGTCTTTCCCTTGACATCTAGAATAAACTCAGATAGCTTCACACAAAGATAATTTTGATCTAGTACATCCGAAGATGGGGATGGCTATTTTATTACAATAATGTTTAACTTTAAAATGTCTGCGTTTTCATTTTGGGTCCAGTGAAAGTTTTAGTGACTAATACAATAAATGTCAATTTCTGGAGTTGGAGTATATTAAATCCTCGGAGTAATGGAAACCACTTCTAGCATTTATAAAAGAAAGCAACAAAATAGGATCTGATCCTGTCAGGCAGTCTTCTCTGCCAGATGATCCTTATTTTAAGATGCAGACATCTAGAATGATTCAGCCAATATCATCAAGTTTGAAGCAAATAAGACTTTTATGTAGGGGATTCTTGAGAATTTGCTGACATACTGATAAATATACCAGGCATTATTTTTGAAGATTTCATAGAAAGTCTTAGGAGTCATCAATAATTATGTTTTATAATTTGAGAGAACTGACAGCATATAAGTTTAAGGGAACTTAACAATATAGCTTTAGCAGTATGCATTTTTTCTTTTCTTTTTAACTAAACAAATCAGTATCTGATTGGGTCCATCAATAATAGAACTTACTATCACCTCTTCAGATTTTTTATATTCTACTTCCAAGATAAGGGATCACTTTGACCCTAGAATTTTTTTCTTTTTAAACTTTATCCTGTGAAAGACACCATTATAATGATAAATTCAGGAGTTAAAGAGCAAAACAAGGCAAAACAATCACATTTAAAAATCTAAGAAAGTTTTCAGTACCTAAAATTTTTTTTTTTATTTTAAAATGCTGTCAATTCTATGACGTTAGATGCTTTGAATTTCCTTGTACTGAATACTTTGTGGATATGGCAGCAAGGAGCAGGTGTTTGATTGTCTCATGGTCCTGCTAACAAGGCATGGGTCATGAAATTGACCAAGCAGCTGTTCAGCTTCCTTTGAACATCCTAATGATGGCTTTGTTTTCTGTAACTAAATAAATGGTCATGACCTACGGTTGCATAATAACAGACACATCCATCTACCACTTCCTTAAATCCATGAACAGTTTTTTTTTCCTTCCCATCAACCCTCACTCCACATAACACATAGCACAAAACCTGTCCCCCAACAATTCCTTTTGGACCTTTAATTACATAGGTAGTGACACTGATGATCTAACCCACTCCTAAATTAATCCTATGTTTATATGATGAGCAACAAAAAATGAATAATACACCAAAGGCCATTCTACCAATGAGAGAATCTCAGAATATCAGGGTTATTAAGGATGTAAGAGATTAAATAATCTGATCTTCTCAATTGACAAATGAGAATACCTGAACCCAGAATCTATTTCTGTCTCAGGCTGCTGGCTTTAAATGGATTAAAAATAAATTCTATACCTAAATCTTTCTATTCCCCATACATGACACAATTTGCCTCAAAAATCCTTCTGAACTGTATAATTATCTTCTGTCAAATATTTCTTTCATTCTGAGAACACCAATATTTCAGTTCTAAAAGACTGAATTTCATTGGTTTTTTGATACTGTTTCAGAGAAATGCTTAAAATAACACCAAGGAAATCCTTTTTTATATAATTATCATTCAATGGCTTGCTCCACTGAAAAATTCTCCAACGTTATATTCCTTGCCGTTACTGCTAATGACAATTAGTACATCATGTTTCATTAATTCCTTCCTGGACTAAGACACTTAGAAGAAAATACTTAATATCACTTTAAATGAGCAGTGTTTAGTTGCCTAGACTACCACATATTAATGGAATAAATGGAATTAAGATTATGAATTAGATATAAGTGCCAGCACATCAATGTAGAAAATGAATTTGTTCCTCAAAGAAATTCTCTGTCATGAGCAGACAAGGAAGAGATCACTCTCACATGCATACACACACACACACACACACACACACAGAAACTCAAATAAATGACTTCTGAGAACAAGCCAAGACCAAAAGTGAATCAAAATCTACTGGAAAAGTGAAGCATTCTACAAAGGAACATTTCAAAAATTACTATTATACATGGCACATGATCAGTTTTTCTAATATTCATGTCTGGCGTCTCCATCCCCTTGGGTGTGGGTTGTAGTTGCAATCAGCTATTGAAAGACAATAATCAGATCTAGTTTCCATGGACATTATTTCAGAATCATTTCTGGAAGGCTGCCTATAATATACATATGGCAACTGTGAACCGTACTGGTAGTTGGTAGACATATTATTATTAAATGAGGATGCAACATTATACTCTTGCCTTGCAAATGAGCTCACATTGGCCTTTTGGGCTTGAGGAACATAGGACAGTCTCTCATTCCAATCCTCTGAGCGTCCTGGAAGTACCTTCCTCTTGGCTGCTGAGACCACATTTGCCACAATGGACTCCTGGATGTTTCTGGGCTTAAAGGCATCATCCACTAGACCAAGAGGAGACTTTGCTGCTGCTTCCCAAGGAGTTAGTCTCTTGTTTGCTTTCTCTAGCTCATCAGTTGATTTGCTGGAGTGGTTATAAGCAGGCTGGTATACCCAAGGAGATGCTGTGGAGATGGTGGGTGGGACTGGTCTTCCAGGAAGAGAAAGGGAGTGTCCAATCTGCTAGAAACAATGAAAATGTTAGTATAACTCATTCATTTTGGTTTGTGCTGATTAACTGTTATTCCAAAGTAATCTTTGCAACATTACTGAACACAAAATCAGACCCCCAAAATACTTAGCCCTAAAGCCAAGACAGGCTGCCTCTGCCTTGTGTATTATTAGCTCTGGCCTGGGACTTGGTTTCTTATTGCTCTCCATCTCTGAACCCATAGTTCTAATCGCTACCATCTCTCTTAAGCACAACCACCACTGCAGGGACTCTGTTATGACGGGGAGCCACCCTTACTTATCTGCCCTCCACATAATCATATCTATATACACAGCCTGTGCTCATTCAGGTCCTGTTTTCCTGGTACAAAATAAACAAAACATATTTGACTACCCCCAGAAACAGACCATGAGCTACTGGACTCTTTACCTTTCCCAAGAGACTTCCAATCTGTTATCTTATTTTGGTCCACCAAATAAATCAACCCCCCACCCCCCACATACACACACAAAAACAAGAGCTACTTAGATGATGTATTTAATGTTACTGATCTGATGGAGTGGATGATTTTTTTCTTCTCAAAATCTATTTATACGTTGCTGAAGATCCTGTGGATTTCCATTTCCTAAGCATGGGATATTGCCTATGTCTCAGAGAAATACTGCTGCTACTTGTTTCATTTGTGTTTTGCTTCTTTCTATGTGGGTAACATTCCTTGCTTGAGAGTTTGTGTCCCTGCAACATTCCCCTGTGTATGTTGAATGTTTGGTTTGTCAGTGTGCAGAAATATAATTTATTGAAAGCTCTTGTATTCTCTCTTTTTTTTGCCCCCCTGTGTTTCTAGGAACCCTAAAGACTAGTTATCTACGTTAAGTCCTCACACAGTCCCATCTGCATGAACTCTCATGGACAAGCTTCTGGCAGAAAGTAGCAAATGTACACCTAAGGGAAATGAGTCAACTTTGAAAGTATTGTAACATTGTGTGTTTCTGGAATAGAAAGCATCCTCATGCTTAAAAATGCATCTAAATTTCATAAACTGTTTCCACAGCTTTTCTTTCTTAACTCAGTCCTTAAATTTTTTTTTTTTAAGATTTTATTTATTTATTCATGAGAGACACAGAGAGAGAGAGAGAGAGAGAGGCAGAGACACAGGCAGAGAGAGAAGTAGGCTCCATGCAGGGAGCCCAACATGGGACTCGATCCTGGGACTCCAGGATCACACCCTGGACTGAAGGCAGGCGCTAAACCGCTGAGCCACCGGGGCGGCCCAGTCCTTAAATTTAAAGTGAATACCAATACCTGGATTTGACAAAACTATCTTACATTCAAATGGTATGGTTTGTTTGTTTTTTCCATTAGACCTACAAAAAAGGTAGATGGTTCATTCTGGGTTTGCATATCAAGAATAAAGGGGTCAATATACTGAATCTTGCCTCTCTCTTTTTTATCATTAAAATTTCACTAATAATGGTTGGATCCTAACAAATCTTGTTTTCATTAATCTCTTTATCCTAATCTATATCTAATAATAAGTTCTCTGGACTATATAATCAGGGAGGGGAGAAAAGCCTAATTTGAGTTACCATTTTGGACTTGATTTCCATTTCACATGACTCATGCATTGGTTTCATTCATTCAACAAGAATTTTATTGAACACCTAATATTTCCCAGGATTATCTATGAGTCTGGAAATGCAAAGATGATTTAAATGAAGTCCTTGCCCTCCAGAAACATATAAGAGTACTGTTGTTGGCTTTGCAGTGGCAAGTTATTCAATCATGGAAGATCACTTTAGAGACTCTTTACGTATTTTGACAGGATCAATAGGGGATTTTCTAAACTGTGAGAAGTATTAACATACAATATGATAAAGAAATATTCAGCTCTTGTCTCCCATAGTATATGTCTATGTCTCCCTTTTGTCCTTACTAATGGAAGAGAGAGGACACATTGGCCTATAGAATCTTTGGACAGTTTTCAAATTCCAATAATATCTGCTTTATGATATCTCTTTGATCAGTTATAGCACCTCAAGGGCCTCTTTTAGTCAGGGCTTTAAAACATCAGAGACTTGAAGAGATGTTAATAAAGGCATCTAAGATTCTACAGAAATACAGGAAGTGATCCAGAATACACACACAGGTGATTAACATCACTGGCTCATAACTGGAAAAAGAAATAATTAGCAATATATTTGGAAGAATTAAGTAGAATGTGGACACATCCACTTCAATGATAGGGCTTCCAAAACACTGGATGAAAGTGGAAATTTTATTTTCCAATTTTTTCCTCCCCCACTTCTTAGCTTGAAAATCTTCAGAAGAACAGAAACTTAACAGAAGTTAGCCTAAAAGCACTGTCGAATGATATTCTAATTACAAAGAGATCAGTGATTTTTTTTCCACCAAGGCATCAATGTTAATCAGTTGAATATGTGAGCAAAAAAGTAGAACTTTGAAGTATGATATTGCAAGAGTGAGTGAAGGCTCTCTGAGGAACAATTTTAAATAGCATCAAAGTTAAAAAGCATCTCCTGGAGAATACAAATATACCAAATATAGCAGCAGGACTGGTTGTTGGAGGAAGAGAGCAATCACCTGAATGAACAAAATGACTGTTGCTGTCCTGAGACAGCCAACCATGTCTTCATATTCCTTTGAGAGCTAACAATAGAACATAAACTTACAAACTGCCATAGATGAGAGCTGCAACTGTGGTCTAACTAAAGAGTTCTTAGGTACGTTGTTGTTTCTGTTTATGCCCAAAATATTGCAGGTTTCTAGTCCCTGCCTCCTCCCAAACCCCTAATTTTAACGTATTTCCCCAAAGCAATTTTCTCATCTTGTTCTTTGGTGTGTTTCCTTCTGTTAGTCTCTGTCCCAAGGCTCATGCTGTTCTCTGCCTGGTGGGCTAACAGAAGCCATGTGATATACCCCAAGCCGGAAATGACAAAAGGGACCTGGAAATAACAGTTGTTTCTTCTATTTTGGAGCTTGAACGTCTGATGGAAGAACCCTAGCATAACATAGGTTAGATCCTTGGTTTTTGTTTCCACCGTGGGTTGTTATTATTATCTGAGGAATTTTAATTTTTGATATGTGAGCACTTAACTGTAGCCAGTATGTTAAATTAGCATTATATATGACGCATCATCAAATTGCTTCTTTCTTCTTGTCTCCTGTCACGCTTTAACTTTTTTTAATGAAAGAAGTTTTCCACTGTCACTGGATGAAAACTTAACAGGTCCTGTGGTACTCTGCTTTCTTTCGGAATAGTCCTGTGGCCACTCTAAGTTACCCAAACTAGTTTATTCCAAAATAGAATATCCCATCCCTTGCAGTAACAAAACTCTAATCTCAATTTAGAGTTAAATCTCTTCTCCCTGGGACCTGTTTCAGGAAGATCCTCTTCCTTCACAGAAGGCATTGTGATTGGCCTCTTCATGTTTTCTTTTCTCTCCTCCCTCAGCTTGCTAACTGGGATTTCTTGTTCCCTGGACTCAGAGTATAAGGATGGAGAAGAGACAAAGAGCTGAAGGGAATTTTTACTTGCTGTGGTAACATTGTATTCTGGCTTTTCACTCTCAAGAGCCAAGTAGGCCCAGATAAAGAAACTTTCATGGGATCTTTAAAGATTCCTGGCACAGGGGACATTTTGCTTATAGTCCTCAATTCATGCCAAGCCATCCCTATTCTAACAGGTAACTTGTGACTCGTTCTGCACCCCTGGGAAGCTGAAGCTATGGGTCCTTTTGAAGAGGCCTTGAGACCTCCAGCCCTCCTTTGCTCCTGGCCTGCTGTGGTCCATGGGGAACACACATCATTTGCCTTTGGGAGTACAGAAACAGATTTCCTGTTTTTTTTTGTCCAAACAATGTGTCAGTCCATGTCTCACCTTCCAGATCTCTTGGGAGTGTCAGTCCCCAATCCTCAATGCCCTCCTGTCCATCCTCATGCAGATATCTCATATCAGGCTCTCTAAGAAGTGACTTTTTAAAAAGAATTTTTTTTATTTTTTAGAGAGAACAAATGGGGGGAGGGGCAGAAGGAGAGGGAGAGTTAAGCAGATTCTATGCCTAGCACAGAGCCTGACGCGAGGCTCAGTCTCACAACCTTGAGATCACAGCCTGAGCCAGTATCAAGAGTTGGATGCTTAACCTACTGAGCCAGCCAGGTGCCTCTCTAAAAAGCTACTTTGAAACTCTTCTCTAACAGGAGTGGAGGTGAGGCGGTAGGACTCCCTCTAATCCACCTACTTCAAGCCCACTCCCCATGATCTATGGCTACCAGAATTCTTCCTCAAGAAATCCTCTCTCCTGGGGATCCCTGGGTTGCTCAGTGGTTTAGCGCCTGCCTTCGGCCCAGGGCGTGATCCTAGGGTCCTGGGATCAAGTCCCACATTGGGCTCCCTGCACGGAGCCTGCTTCTCTCTCTGCCTGTGTCTCTGCCTCTCTCTCTCTCTGTGTGTGTGTCTCTCATGAATAAATAAATAAAATCTTAAAAAAAGAAAGAAAGAAAGAAAGAAAGAAAGAAATCCTCTCTCCTTGTTGTACTCTGATCCCTTTTAATAATCTGGACCTGACTGAGGGGTTCCAACAGGAATGGCTCCCTGCTGTGTTCTTTGCCGAGGCTGTAGTTTCCCTCTGAAATCAGACTTTCGCATTTAATATCTCTGCTATCTGAGGGCCTCAGGGGAATTTTCACTTTAATATCCTGTCATATAACATTACCATTTTCAGTAGAACACTAGAGTCTTTTTCTTATTTTTCTTTTAAAAATGAAATATAGGCTAAAAATAAAATGAAAAAAAAAAGTTCTATTGATTAATTTCAAGAAATTGGAATCGTCTTAAGAGTTGAAACCTTACACCTCATTCAGGCCTTGCTCTCTAGAAGAGCCCCATTCTAGAGAAAGGGGTTCACTTGTTTTCAGGGCACCTTGGCCAATCCTTGGGCTTTAATGGTTGAGAACTTCCTCTTTACATCGAACCAAATGTTGCCTCTCATAACTTTTACCCCAGTGATCCTAGTAACATAAAATCATCTGCTTCCACTTCCATACAGCCTTTTCTTCACATATTCCCAACTGCTTCCACCCTCTTTGGAAATCTTCACCATGCTGTTTCTATCCTTCATTTTCAAACTAAGGAGAAATAACATCTATGGTGGTCATTTTTTTCAAGGTTTCTGCATCCTCTTCTTCCAGTTTGTTAGGTAAGGCAAATGCAGATATAGTATCTTTAACTTTGTGAGAGAGCGAGTGCACAAGCAGGCAGAGTGGCAGGCAGAAAGAGAGGGAAAAGCAGACTCTCGCTGAGCAGGGGGCCCAATAAATCCCAGGATCCCAAGATCATGATCTGAGCCAAAGGCAGACACTCAACTGACTGAGCCACCCGCGTACCCCTATCTTGATCTTCTTAAGTAGATGTATATACATAAATATAAACACCAAAAGCAAACCAACGAAAACATCATTCAAACTGACTGAGAGGTCTTGTCATCTGGCAGATGGCATAGCTAATGTTGCATGTAGAACATTCAGTCTGTGTGTATTTAGAGTATGTGTCCCTTAAGTGCTCAATACAGGAAAGTGCATGCTACTCTTTAGTCAGTCAAATACAATGCCTACAGCAAAGGCTGCAAAGATTCCCACTGAACTCACAAATCACCTGGTGTGAAATATTCCCACTAAAGGCTAAACACAGAGGAGGCATTTTCCTACCTCTACCTTTAATTATAGCAAACACTAACAGCTCATACTGTGTGCCAAAAGGTGGCCTAATTGCCTTACATAGAGTATTTCATATAATCCTCAGAACAAACCCATGAAGTAGGCCTTATTATTATCTCTATTATCAAGGACAAGGACATGGACAAGGATGAGGAGACTTAAGGAAGGTAAGTAATGATAACTAACTAACTTCCCCAAGGGTAGAAAGCTAGAAAGTGCTGGAGTGGGGAAACTAGACCCACGCAGTTTCAAACCAGAGTTCTTAGTCAAATATTATACTGTACTTGCAATGAAATAATTTTGAGAAAACGTCTCTTTAAAAAAGATTTAGGGGATCCCTGGGTGGCTTAGCAGTTTAGCGCCTGCCTTTGGCCCAGGGCCTGATCCTGGAGTCCTGGGATCGAGTCCCGCGTCGGGCTCCCTACATGGAGCCTGCTTCTGCCTCTGCCTATGTCTCTGCCTCTCTCTCTCTCTCTCTCTCTCTCTGTGTGTGTCTCTCAAGAATAAATAAAATCTTAAAAAATAAAAATAAATAAAAATTAAAAAAATTAAAAAGATTCAAATCCAAGCAAGCTAAATGAAATGAGATCTTAGAAATTTTGGAAAGAATCACTTAAATGTCAATCAAGTTTGGATTAATTACTGTAGCCATCTTACCATTTGTCACAAGAATAGGTAGCTGGCATCTAGGGAATACCTCACATTAAATGCGCTCCCTTTATATGAAGGTGAGACACACACCGGTCAGCTGAAAAGCTTGGAGGAGCTGAAGGCCTTTCTCAGTTTACCATGACCAACTTTTCATGTCAGTTCAATGCTGATTTATCCACATAAAACAGTTAATGAAGCAGCTTAGTTTAGCTTCCTTATTAAGCCGTCTGATAATCAATTTAACTGGTAGGAAACACTTGACCTTTAAAAAAGGAAGTGTTGTCTGAGGCTTACAAACAATGAAGTGAATTCTAAAGCAATGCAAATAGCTCTAGAGGCCAAAGACGTTTAATAGGACATATTTTGATGTTTGAACTATTTCTTTCTTTTTTTTTTTTAAGATTTTATTTATTTATTCATGACAGAGAGAGAGAGAAAGAGAGAGAGAGAGAGGCAGAGACACAGGCAGAGGGAGCCCTAAGCAGGCTCCATGCAGGGAGCCCGACGTGGGACTCTATCCCAGGTCTCCAGGATCATACCCCAGCTGCAGGTGGCGCTAACCCGCTAGGCCATCAGGGCTGCCCAGTTTGAACTATTTCATTCCATAAAGCTTGTAAGCTAAAAACCTTCTCTTACCTGAATTCCTACTTAACTATGCCATAGTAGAGGAAGTATCTGAAATAACTGACAAATGTTATTTCAACGCCTTCAACTTTCTCTCTTAAACACACGATCAGTAAATATTCATCACAAACATATACTTTATCATAAGCAGATTCCCAACAGAGGCAAACAGAAATAAATGACATTTCATTTGCCTTTTAAGTCATTCATAAGAATTTCTGAAAAGCAAGGAGCTGTGAAGAGACACATAGTGGAAGATAGCACCAGGGGGTTGCCAGCTTCCCATCTGCTCAGGCCAAAATCCTGAGAGTCATTGTTGATGGTACTTTGTCTCTTAAACTCTACATCTGATCTGTCAGCACTGATTTTAAAATACAACCAGTCTGCAACCATTTCTCATGCCTCTGTTGGTACCATCCTAAACTACAGCATCATAATTTTACCTGGATTATTGCTATGGTCCCCTAATTGGTTTCCCTGGTTCCACTCTTGCTTCTCTAGTCTATTATCAAATGGCAGCCAAAATTACCCTGTTAAAACTTAAGTCAGATTATGTCACTTAGTCCTCTGTTTAAAATTTTGTCATGGCTTCTCATTTCAAAAAAGGAAAATCAAAGTCCTTTCCTAAACTCCTACACCCACAGGGCCATATAAAATCTGCCCACCCCACCTCTCCTTAATCTCTGATTTCATCTCTTCCTGCTCTCTCCCTCTCACTTGGATGTAGCCACACTGGCCTCTGATGTTTTTTGAAAACACAGATACACTTATGCCTCAGGACCTTCACACTTGCTAATCATTCTGCATGGAACACAGTACTCCAGATACCAGCATGACTCCTGTTTTGTTTCCTTCAGGCCTTACTCAAATAGCATATGATCACTGTTTGTCTATTGTCTGTCTGTCTCTCTGTCTCTCTTTCTTTTTCAAAATTCCCTATCCCCTTCCCTGTTTTATTTTTCCCTTTAGGCTTATGTCTACTTACACAATAAATGTTATATTTAATTATTTTGTTTATGTACTTCTTACCACTAGAATTTAGCTCATGTAAGAGTTAAGCGTTACTGTTTCATCCTGTTTTATTTACTAAGACATACCTAGACCTAAAACAATTTACTAAATGCTTAATAAATGTTTGTTGGATGAATTAGTGATATCTATATCAGACTGCTAAAACCAGAAAACTTGGTTAGCTTCACCAAAATGTTTGGTCATGCCTCAAGATATAGCCCTTCTCACAACAGTTACATGTGGTGAGGGACTCATGCAAATAGACTCATCCCCACCACCCAATATGCACAGCAAGGCATGTTTGTCAAAACAAAGAGGATGAATCAATATTCACAAACAAGTTTTTCTAAACAGGTAGAAGATTTTAACATGCAAGTAAAATCATTTGTATTTAGGTCAGGGCAAGTGTGAGGGTTTTAAGCTGTTTTGACTCCCCAGATGAGAGAAGTCCTAGAATTTCATACATGAATCCTAAAGAGAGCCTAAAATATACTTGTAACAGTTAAAAAAAAAATAAGAAAGACCTAACAAGTAAAAGATAATAGACATTGGGATTAGTTAGAATCATGGAAGGAAAGGGTGCCTGGGTGCAGTCCATTAATAGTCTGACTCTGTGGGATCCCTGGGTGGCGCAGCGGTTTGGCGCCTGCCTTTGGCCCAGGGCGCGATCCTGGAGACCCGGGATCGAATCCCACGTCGGGCTCCCGGTGCATGGAGCCTGCTTCTCCCTCTGCCTGTGTCTCTGCCTCTCTCTCTCTCTCTCTCTCTCTCTCTCTCATTCTCTCTCTCTCTGTGACTATCATAAATAAAAAATTAAAAAAAAAAAAAAGAGTCTGACTCTGGTTTTGGCTCAGGTCTGATCTCAGGGTCCTGAGTCGGAGCACCACACTGGGCTCCACACTCAGTGTGGGATCTGCTTGGGATTCTTTCTCCCTCTTCCTCTGCCCTTCGTCACTGCTCACTCTCTCTCTCTCTCAAATAAATAAATAAAACTTAAAAAAAAAAGGCAATTACAGAAGGAAAAGCTGAAAGTTGATTTACCATTTATCATGAGACTGCTAGCAGGTATAGGAAATGACATTTTCTACCATCAATCTCTTAAGGGAACTCCCATTTTCATGTGTCTCGGATTAATTTTCCCTATAGGGAAGCAGATTAACAGGAAAGATATTTCTCCTGGGGATGTAGAATTCCTCTATCTAGAGATCTTTAAATGCAGGATAAATGCTCCTTTGGGGTGATCAACATACCATCAAGCTTGACGTCAAGAAATAGGGAATGTTTTAAGGTCATTTTGTTGTAGTCTCTTAATAAAACAGTCTCTATCTCATATTTCCTGGAGTCTGCTTTCCTAAAGTGAATCTTATATTTTCTTCACCAGTGGAGTTTTCGGAAATTCCACTGTAGCCCTTTCTTATCTACAAAATGGAGGAGAAGGTCCATTTCTTTAGATGGAAATCTGCAGCATTATGCTGCTCATCAAGAATAGTGCAGGGGATAAGGACTAACAATAAGTCATATTATTGAACAGAAAAGTAGCCAAGTAATAATACATTGCTCAGATAGTTCCATAAATGAATTAAATATACTTAGACATCGGAAAAAGAGGTACCAACTTGTGGCTATTTAAAAAGTTAGAACAAGTGCTTCTCAACTTGGCTCTGCCACTGACTATTCATCTTTATTCACTTTAGATGAACTTTTAGATTAAATTTGGGTTCTAAAACAATGCATGTTTTGAAAGTTTTGTCTGAGGGAAATTCTTTTATGAGAAAGGGTAAGGGTCACAAATGACAACGGAAGCAAGCATGATATTGGGAAGAATGGAAAGTTGGATACTTGGGTGTCACACTGACCTGGGAGCCCTGTGGTTGCCTCCTGTTATGCTTCGATCTCGCCAACCATCCTTTCCTTGGTTGTAACATGGCAATAATCTGGCTAGAGTTTCAAGATTAGGGGTATAGGAGAGATCTTGTTTAGATATCGAGTGCCGCACAGCACAACAGATGGTGGTGATTCTTGTTTTTGTGAGAAGAGACTGTGAGGTCTTAGAAGGTGTTGGAGTCCTGGCAGAACCTTTTGTTCAAGAGGCAACTGCATGGGCAGGCTGCCCACTCGGGGTAAAAATAGCCAGGAGCCTTGCTTTTGAAGTGGCATTAGCACCACAGCCTCAGATACCGCCGTGCCAGCCCCTGCGTCTCCCGGGCAGCAGAGTGGGCCACAAGCGTGCACTGACCTCACCTCTCCGCTAACTCTGGGTGGGCCAAAATACAGACTTCTTGATCTTTCACGACCCTCTGTTATAAAACAAATAAATAGATAAAGATGACCACGTTCAATCTAAGGTCATGAAGACTCATGTTGAGGAGGATTCTGTGCTTATGCTGCTGTGGACCCTTTCATCTTAGAGCAATGATAGCAAGAACTAAAATGTATAGAATTTTTACTATGTACGAATCACAGGGCCAAGTAAGGCTTTCTATTTACTCATCTAATCCTCTCAACAACCCGATAATCCCAATCTTGCAAATAAGGCAGCTGAGACATAAAAATTAGGTAATTTACCCTAGGTTGCATAGCTGGTATCCATCTGCATAGGGAGATTTAAAAAATAAAGTTATAGATAATAAAACTGTATCTAAATAATTCTTTTTTTTAAACTTTGTTATTTATTCATGAGAGACATACACAGAGAGAGAGAGAGAGGCAGAGACACAGGCAGAGGGAGAAGCAGGCTCCTTGCACGGAGCCCAATGCGGGACTTGATCTCAGGTCTCCAGGATCACACCCTAGGCTGAAGGCAGGCGCTAACCCGCTGAGCCACCCAGGCATCCCTAAGGTAATGAATCTATTAGTGAAAAGAAACTGCAAAGCAATGTTTTACCCTCTCATCTTCCTTTATCCTCAAAAAAGAAGTATACCATTCTAAAAATTAGAGTGAAAATACTCCTATTAGTATACTGTGTTCTATTTAAAAAGTTAGAATTGCCACTTTAATTTTTTGTTGAGGAAAAGTCTTTTTTTTTTTTTAAGATTTTATGTATTTATTCATAAGAGACAGAGAATGAGAGAGAGAGAGAGGCAGAGACACAGGCAGAGGGAGAAGCAGGCTCCCCCGATGTGAGACTCGATCCCGGGTCTCCAGGATCAGGCCCTGGGCTGAAGGCAGGTGCCAAACCGCTGAGCCACCCAGGGATCCCGGGGAAAAGTCTTAAATATGTTTTTATAAAGCCTAATTTTAAGGCTTGAACATAAAAGCTTTTAAACACATTTCAAAATATTTTCTGAAGAGAAGTTCTCTCTTCCCAGAAGATTTAAACAGTAAAAGTAATATGCATTCCCACCATAGAAAAAAAATGAATAATATATCAAACGTTCAAGTTTCATCGGTTCCTATAGAGAAAAAAACAACGGAATTTTCACAATAAACAAAGGCTGATGATCCTGTCTGAAATAAATGAATTGTTGATTTTGTGGAAGATTTTTCTAAAGAAAACTGTCAGTGTCTGTCATATAGTAAGCACTTAATAAAAGACAGTCATCATCATTATTAGTATAAAATTAATACGCTATAAAGCCTACTTAAAATGTGTTTAATTATCTGAATACAGCTTTAGCTGTCCACTATACCCTGGATACTTTTCCTAAAACAAATCCAGGTAACCATCCTCTCCCTCCCTTATCCACAAAAAGGAAGTCACTCACCATGAATGTGTACTTTTCCCTGGGAAAAAAAGTGGGGTTAAGAGATGATTTTTTAAATATATTTTAGAGATTATGTGCTTGCTATTTGATAGAGCTGATATCCCTTAAGCAAACTCATTTCCCAAGTAGAATGGCTTTGACTTTCTCAGAGGAAAATTTTACGTTAATAGTTTAAGAAAAATTCTTAAGAAATGTGTGCATAGCTTGTAACAACCTTGATCAGGCCCTTTACATGGTGACATTCTCCAAGTTTCTCTAGGGCATGGTTTTAAGCCATTATCCTACCACAACTCCTAATTACATTAAAAAACTGACAAACCAAAGCTGGTTAACGATAATGACAAAGACATAGCAACAACTATACAACCCGTGACAATATTATTTCACAAGGATGTGGAAAATTCAGTGTGAGAAAAATTACTTACTTGATCTTTGTAACTGTTTTTCTGTCCATTACATTTCTAAGCTTATGAAATAGATCCTTTGATTCATTTCCTGGTCCCTGGGGAAAATGTTTAACCTACTGTTCCCGGGAAATTTAAGATTTACTGCCAAATCATATTTATGTTTCCTTCATCAAAAACATGGCTCCAAAGTGATGTTTAAAATTAGGAATTAAAAAATACAACTCTTCATCCAGGAAATAACCAACAACTTATTTTCGTAAGCACAGAATAGGAAAAATTTTGCTTCGTTGCCTTACCACATCTCTCTGGTGCAAGTGGTTAAGTTTTATTTCATGATATCTTTCTTGTCTGAGGGATTTATATAGCAATTTCGTGTATGTCATTTCATTTTATAGACACAGGAATGCCATAAAGTAAGCGGGGTTTTCAAATGAATGATTGTTTTTCTGGAATAGGTAAAAGGCCACTTATTAGCTGTTATTAGAGCTTTTCCTATTGCTATAGCTTTCTTTCTTTTTTTTCTTTAAATGAGAGAGGGTAAAAAAAAAAAAAATGAGAGAGGGTGTGAGAGAGTGCTTGAGTGGAGAGAGGGGGCAGAGGGAGAAGCAGGCTTCCCGGCTGAGCAGGGAGCCCAACACGGGCCTGGATCTCAGGACCTGAGCTGAAGTCAGCCACCTAACTGTTTGAGGCACCCAGGTGCCCCTGCTGTAGCTTTCTTAATGTTCTCACAAAACTGTATTATGTAATTAGACATAATATTGAAAATACTATAGCAAATTTTGCTATGTAGGCCACACATTTATTCAAAGGACCTCATTCTTTATCATACCCCTGACTACTCTTCATTCCAAGGTTCACCTTCATATTGATTTAATGTTAGGGAGTTTTGACTATCAATTACCAAACAACTTTTTCCTCTTTCAGTATTGATTCATGCAGATACATAGGTGAATAAACAAAGCCTCATGGACTAGCTACAAACACTTCATCAGCCCTCTAAGCCACATTGGATGTATAGGCTTAGCCTGAGATAAAAAATAAATTCTTCTGGTGGTACTAAAATATCTAGGCCCTAATAAATACACATTTGAGATTGAGAGAAGGGACCCTCCAGTAATATGTATGTCTGAAGTTCTTAAGCAACTACAGCAACTAGCCATTAAAACAAACAAAAAATAAAAAAATGCTGGGGAAGGGATGGATAAAGGAATGTCTAGAGTTTATCTATTTGTAAAAAGATTCCTAAGTTACACCCATCAAAAAGTTCCTCTCAAATTTGTTTTGATTGATTTCTTAAATATTTTGAGACACTTTCTGATAGTGGTGTGCAGACTTTTCAGTTCCATCCTTGTTTTTAACCTTGCCCATCTCCGAATTGGTAAGTCTGAGATAGGACTTAAACAGGTAAGTTCCTTTTAAAGTATAATTAGGGATGCCTGGGTGGCTCAGCGGTTGAACATCTGCCTTTGACTCAGGGCATGATCCTGGGGTCCTGGCATCAGGCTCCCTGCATGGAGCCTGTTTCTCCCTCTGCCTGTGTCTCTCATGAATAAACAAATTAAATCTATATATTTAATATATATATAAAATTAGTAGAGTGATGTCCAGGTGGCTCAGTGGTTGAGTGTCTGCATTTGGCTCAGGGCATGATCCCGAAGGATCCTAACCTGCTTCTCCCTCTGCCTATGTCTCTGCCTCTCTATGTCTCTCATGAATAAATAAATAAAATCTTAAAATATATATATAGTAGATCAGCAGTCATTGACCATCTGGAATCATACATGGGTATGACCTAGGGTAGGGCTTTTGTGTATGCTTTAGCTGAGAGAAAAGTTATTTCCAAATTCTTTCATTGAGAGAGCCTGAAGGAGGTAGGGACAAAGGAGGGGGGGGCGATTGCCTACAATTTATCACTGTAGGTCAGTTATTCCCAGGTGAAATGTGACTTTGATGTTATGAGTTGCTAAATAAAGTTCAGTCTAGATCAGTACTTTTTTCTTTTTGCAAAAAATGAAGTCTACATGAGACCAGATGAATTCTGACAATGCAGTGCATCCCCAACATGATACAGTAATGATTAAACATTTATGCACCATTCATAAGACAGGGTTTTGAGTTTGACCATGGTTGGCAGCGCTAGGTAGAATGTTATAGAAAGTTAAGAAAACAAAGCAAGAGGATAACAAAACAGAGGTTGAACAGTGAAAGCAAAGAAGATAAATACTAACTGGTTCTTTTTTATAAAAGATTGCTTTCTGTATGAATGTACAGTACAATTGACATAATTTTGTACAATGGAACATGTGTATTTTAACAGCAAAGGACAGAGATCTCATGATGCAGGTGAAACGATAAGCAAAGGGTACTGGAAATTCTGCTTGCCAGCATTGCCAGCTGTTTCTCACATTACTTCAGGGTGCCTCATGGACCTCAGAGGTGGTCCCTCTGCGCTTCGCAGTGCTCCCCCTTCTCAGGAAGGATCTATGTATATTTCAAGAACAGTCAGGAGGAATTATAATTACACATTACAGACACTAGAACCGAAGCAAATCATTCTAGTCAGGGCTCGAAGAAAAAAAAATTATTCTCGACTAAGCTTGCTTTTTCTCAGAAAAATGATGTATTTAATTTTAAGATGTGTTATCTCAGAATTAAAGGGATAAGGAAAACGAATTTTGTCTTGTCAGGTATTAAACTGACCTTGCTTTTTAAAAAGTATTGAATGACGTCAAAATACTCACAAAACCTAAAAACACGCTATTTTAGAAGATATTTATATAGTAAATTATAAAATCTCAGAGGTGGAAGGGATTTGAGATCTACAATCAAGCTTCAGTGTGATTCAGGAGTTCCTTTTACAACACACACCTGATAGGCATTGTAGTGGGACAAGCACAGGTTATGTAAACAGATAAACTTGGAATCAGCTGGTGGGTCTGCTGCCTTAAGACTGGCTGTGCGCCTTTGGGCGATTTTCTTAACCTCTCTGAGCTCCAGTTTTCTTATCAATTAAAAAATTATAATTTTCCTCCAAATAAGGTTGTTTTGAGAACTAAATTAAGTATGTGTATTAAAGCTCTTAACACATTTTATATGTCCAATACAAATATGAATTCCTTCCCCATCTCTTCCCCCACAAGATTTTGAAGTTTTAAGTTAAACTGAAACTTACTTTCTTGTATTGTGTCCATTACTGTAACTCTTCTGTTTCATCAATAGACACATTTACTCTTTCCACACCATAAATTCCTCAACTATTCAGCTCTCCTACATCTTGTTGGTCTCTTCTGCTCCCACTGGTAAATATACAAACATCCATCTCATATTATGGAACTTCCAGAGGTCACCATCCTTTTTCGTTTTAGAAATAAACTGTAGTGCATCAAAGATCTGAAAACAATAGTCTTGTTGGGATCAAAGCTGCTACTCAGTGGGTCTACTAGTCCCTTTGTTCTGTACAATCTCCTAGTAGTTAAGCAGCCTCTGATTGATTTTGCATTTTGTCAATCAACCACACCATCTGATCATCAAAACGGAGAGGCTTAGCAAAAACATTGGGATCTTCCCCTGTGGTCTTTAAAGTACATGGATATATATATTGTTTTGGTTTTGAAAATTTTACAATCATATTTGTTTTATTTTTTAAAGACTAATTAGCATTCAAAGTGCTCCAAAAATCTCCTTTAGCCTAGATCCCAAAATAAAAATGTTTTCATTACTGCCAGAGAGATTTAAGTTAGTTATTAGTAAGAACATTTTTGATGGGAGATAACAGACTCTACTGCCCTACAGCCAAGGGATGTCACACAATCAATCCCTTTCCCCAGAGATAAAAAAAAATAGCCAAGGAACTTTGTACAGTCCCTTCTCTAGATGATAAAATTGTATCATTCTATTCCTAGAAATATTTACTCTCAGCCTTGATTAGAAGCAGGGAGTCAGATAAAATCTCATCTGAAAGCCCTCTTTATTCTTCTATTTAAAAAAATAAAAAGCATGTTTAGAGCAAATTATTCGCAAGTTTTCCAAGGGCTGGCTGCAAAGCGCACCTGCCCAGCGGGAAGAGGGTTTGCTGCCACCTGCTGGACCTTTGAGATGAAGCCCGCAGGATCCTCGCTTCAATACCTCCTCGCTTGAGACAAAGCACCGACAGTTGAAAGCAGGCGCAGTTTACAAGTCTGGCCGTGTCTGACTGGATACACTGGAAAACTTTACAGGTTTTAAAGAATAAGGTTGACCTAAGTGCTTTGTGTGTTAGAAAAGTGTTTTTCAAAGTGTGGTTCACAACCATTAGCTTCAGAAAACCTGGAGTGTATGTTACAAGAACAAATTTCTGGGCCCCACCCAGACCTACTAAATCAGAATTTCCACAGTGGGGTTGGGGTGAGGAGAGGTGGGGGGTGGAGAGAGAAGGTGGGGAGGTCTTAATTTCTGTCTGGGAGCAAAAGTTGGAAAACTGTGTGTTAGAACACTCTGAAGGCAATGATTGGCTAAAACTAAAGTGCTGTATATAAAATAAATCTTATTAGTTGGTAAACTGAAGTGTAAAATTAAAATAAAAAATTCTAAGTGATGTGTTTTGCTTTGTTTTTTATTTCAATGATAGTGCCCACTCTGAGCTGTAACATTTCACTAGGTGTCTCATAATGTAGAATTCAAAATCCAGTTAGCTTATTTGCCTTTTATGAAGAATTATAATTGGCACCATCTGATAAACATTAACAAGGTGCCCAGTGGGCCAGACTATCAATATACTCTTGAGTGTGATATAAGGAAAAACAAAACCTAATTATGGAAGGATTGGCATGACACTTAGCATTTTATTTATATTAATCCAGCCTATTCTTTGGTGATCTTTGGCTCTAGAGGATGGTTTTGTGAATATTTCTTTACCCATCTGGGATATGTTAGGAGAAAACAGAAGTAAGGGGTATGTAATTCAAGAAAGTCATTTTTTACTTTACAAGAAAAAAAATGTAATTAAATGGCATAAAAGGAAAACAGAACTAAATCAATTTAAATGGGTATGAAACAAAAGTGATTTGGGATTCAGATAAAATTTTCAGCATCCCAGCTTGTTTTGATTTCTTCCCCCCTTCAAGCTTAGTTCTGACTTCCACTTCTGACTCAGATTCTAGAGGCACACCAGAAAACCCACGAATATTCCCTGGGTTTGAAAGGCAGCTGGAATTCTAGGTTCCTCCCTCCAGCTGTCACTCAACTTCTGAGAATTGTTTTTCATCACTTGCTCTGTGAACTGGGAGTTTGCTCTGTTCAGAGAAAGGGTTCACTCTGTTTTTGGAAACTGCTCATGCTTCTCAGGCAAGGGGATCAATTACTCTAAAAAGGCCAGGTTGCTGACCCTTTGTCCTGGGACAGTGTTGGGGAGGAGGGATAAGAACAGCTGTCTGCAGCGCCTTCCAAGGTCAGCCAGGTTATGTCAGAGCCCCAAATGTTGCAGGCCTGAATTGGGGTGGCCTCGGGAATCGGCTGGCCAGCTGTTCCACTTTCCGTAAGACAGGCCTACTTAAGCTTCAACGATCCTACCAGAACCTTTCTCAGGAGACCAGAGACCCAAATTTGAGAATATATATTTACAAGCATCCTCCCCCTTAAGAATTCTCTTTATATTGCTAAGTGCACCACACTGGCTTTTTATCCAACATGGATACTTTGAATAGAATGAAGTCCCTTATAGTGGAGTCTCAAAGCTGATGTTACAGTTTCTTTAAAAAAAAAAAAAAAAATTGTCCCATCTTGTTGAATCCTGGTCTCATTTTATATACCATTTTAACAATGCTAGGACAATAGATGAAGACAAAGAAGAAAAAAAATTTCCAACAGGCTGAATAGAGAGGAACACCGACATATAAAAGCTCAGTAAGAAGAAAATAGAAGAGAAAAATGACTTTTCAGGATAAGCCTCTTGAGAAAAGATTGCTTTTGTCAATGGGAGATTTATACAGACACTGCTTCTGCTTTTTTAATTTTAGTTGTGTTAGATCCCTAAAACTGGGATTCACATTAACACAAAAAACAAAAACCAAAAGAACCACTCTAATGGTTGTGTGTGTGTGTGCGTGTTTTCCTCCTTGGAAGATTTTGAAATAGTAGCTGTTGTTTGTTAAGTGGCCTTTGCACTAACACGAGTAGCTAACACATGTTGAATGCTTTCACTGTGCCAGGTGCCGGTCTATACGCCTAACACTATGGATTCATTTAATCTGCACAACCTATGATATGCACCCATTATTGTCTTCATGTCAGAGGGAGGGGCACTGAGGCTCAAAAAGGCAGAAGCATCTGCCTAGAATCTCCCAAGGAGTCAGAGGCGGGCCCGAGATGCAGCTGTAGGCAACTGGTCCTGTATCCACACTTACCCACTTCAAAATGTGCCTTTGTACGCCTGGGGCCGTCGTGCCTTGTCTCACCCAATCATAGGTGAATTTCATTTAAGAAATGGTTACCTTTTGCAACGCCTAAATCAAACCACGACTTTTTAAATTTAAAAACTAGGCAGGGGGGGATCCCTGGGTGGCTCAGCGGTTTAGCGCCTGCCTTTGGCCCAGGGCGCGATCCTGGAGTCCCGGGATCGAGTCCCACGTCGGGCTCCCGGCATGGAGCCTGCTTCTCCCTCTGCCTCTCTCTCTCTCTCCCTCTCTATGTCTATCATAAATGAATAAATAAATCTTAAAAAAAGTGGGGGGCATCTTTTTCTGCATTATTGTTTTTAAATTTTGAGAAATTTCTCATTACTATTCTTTTTTTTCCTCTTAATTTACCTGTAAATTAGCACAGCTCTAGCAATAATATGTGATCCTAGTTGGCTCGAAGGGGGTGCTTGAGGAGTTTGGTCTAGTGCAAATCTGTTCAATGGTAACTAGCAAAATGTTGGGCTCCCCCCTTCCGTGTATTGAGTTATAAGCAAATAGGCTGACAGAAATACAACTACAGCTTTTCTTCTCCCCTTGTACCTGCTTAAAAGTGTCTATCATTTGGGGCTATCAAACTCTTAAGATTTTTAAATATTTCTTACTTTGATTTAGAAGACTTAAAGTAACTTTTGAGTTATTTCTGAGACAGGTAAAGCTTATCCCTCTGATGGACACTTCCTTTCATCTGTGATCTTTGTCTTGTGATCAAGAGGGCTAATATAGCCTTGTGATCAGTGAATCGCTCTGGTGCTTGACTGTCAGAACTTGAGCTTTATCCCCCCCTCCTTAGACAAGTTCCTTAACTTTTCCTCACCTCAGTTTCTCATCTATAAAATGGGTTGATCATAATATCTACTTTATAGTCATTTTGTGATGACTAAAAGAGTCAACATTTGTTAAGTATCTAGAGTGGCATCTAGCACATAGTAAGCCCTCATAATTATCACATTAGTGGCTCTATGATTTTTAAAATTAAGGCAGCGAAGCCCTGCAAATATAATGAGGGGGTTTTTGCAATTAACTTAGAAGTTCACATCTTCTCTCCTTGAAATTAGTGATGGGAATGTTCGAACCCATGTTTAGAATCCATCACACTAGTTCCTTGGGAGATGTTTTCAAAATAACAATGAGACATAGCTGAAGAAAAAAAACTGGAAAAAACAAAGGTGTAGAAAATGTCTTTGCTGGGAAGACTTTGCGGAAATAACTGTTGAGAAATCCTCCACTGAGGACACTGTGGCAGGAAAGTTTTGCTGCCCCATGCATGTCCAGGAGAGACATGCCAAGAGGACTTCATGGAATTCTAAGATTCCAGTGACAACTATTTTTTATTTTTATTTTTTTATATATTTTTTAATTTTTTTAAATTTTATTTATGATAGGCACACAGTGAGAGAGAGAGAGGCAGAGACACAGGCAGAGGGAGAAGCAGGCTCCATGCACCGGGAGCCCAATGTGGGATTCGATCCCGGGTCTCCAGGATCGCGCCCTGGGCCAAAGGCAGGCGCCAAACCGCTGTGCCACCCAGGGATCCCCGACAACTATTTTTTAGATTCTTGTTTGAAACACAGAAAGCTTGTGACTCTCTCATCATTATTCTATTTAAAATTTTTCTTGTTGAAATGTCTCAAGCTATTATTGGTTTAGTAGCAAGCCAAGCTGGGTGCTGTTTCACTATTTAATAAGAACGTTCCCTGAATTACATTTAGTCAGAATGGCACAAAGCCTAGGGTGACACTTCCTTTTATGTAGAGACTTTAATTTTGCTTTATTTTAAGTTACATTCCTCCCTAGTCTCAGCCCACAGATATCACCCATTCATCCTGAAATAAGAAAATAAGAGAATCTGGGTAACTAGTACAAAAACACTGTCAAATCCACCTTTTTTTACTTATCAAACAGATGCTTCTTTCTCAGAGACTGTTTTTCACTTCCAACATACTAACAAAGCATGTTAAGCATCTGATTTTATGACCAATCTTATGAAAGTAAGGGGGTCCTTTTTTTTTTTTTAAGATTTTATTTATTCATGAGAGACAAGGAGACAGAGAGAGAGAGGCAGAGACACAGGCAGAGGGAGAAGCAGGCTCCATGCAGGGAGCCGGACGTGGGACTCGATCCCGGCTCCAGGATCACACCCCGGGCTGAAGGCGGCACTTAACCACTAAGCCACAGGGGCTGCCCAAGGGGGTCCTTTCTAATGTCATTCAGCATGGTCAAAGTCACCTACAAAGCCTATACAGAGTAGGCTCTTGCTAAATAGTTTGGGGAACACACAATTAACAGGTCTCGGGAGTGGTATTCTGGTGCCACATGAGACTGTGGAAACCATGTGGTACTGAAGAGAGGGTCCAGGCTTGGATGTCAGACAAATGTCCAGTTCTAAACCTAGTCAACTACTTATAAGCTTACTGATTGCCCAACAAGTTGTTTAGCCTCTCTTGAGCCTCAGACACCTCAGCTGTAAATTGGGAATAATATCTTCCTTTCAGCATCATTCTGAGAAGTAAATGAAATGATAGTATAATTGGTTAGGAGTCCAAGTCCACGTTGAATCCACAGTCCACTAATTAACACTGTGTGATCTTGGGCAAGTTTTTTTCGCTCTTTGTGCCTCTGAATCCAAACTATCATCTATAAATTGGGGGTAATGATAGTAGCTATTTCCTAAGGACTACCGATTAAAGAGATAATCAGTGGTGATCACCAGTGGGAATGGAGGGGGTGTGGTTGAAATGGGTGAAGGTAGTCAAAAGGTACAAACTTCCAGTTTTAAGAGTCTTGAGAATATGATGGTCAGCATGGTGACTATAGTTAATAATGATATACTGTATATTTGAAAGTTTCTAGGAGTGGATCTTAAAAATTCTCATCACAAGAAAAAAATGTGTAACTGTGCAGTGATAGATGTGAACTACGCTTATCGTGGTTATCATTTCACAATAAATACAAGTATCAAATCCTTATGTTGTACACCTGAAACTAACATAATGTTATGTGTCGATTACCTCTCAATAAAAGAAAAAAAGATACTCTATGAGAGATACTTGGCATAAATCAGGGCCCAAAATTTGTGCTCAGTTAATATTAGCTATTGTTATAACTTACGGAAGGATTTTAACACAGTTCTTGGCACACGGTAGAAATGTGATACATGAACCCCCCGCCCACCTCCTGTCTTTTCCCCGGGTCTCACAAGGTTGTTTGAAAAGCTGCCACAGCTTCCATCCCATCCATGTAATCCTATTTGGGGCTGTAATACTTGACTCAGGGCCTTTGGGTGGTCTTAAAAACAGATTAATCCACCAAGGAAAGATACCAAAGATTCCCTGACTTCTAAAATGTCTTCTGAAGAACAAAACACTCTGCTGTTTGATATTTCCTCCCAAGAAGAAAAACTTTCTCCGTTTATTCCTTGATTGTACCCTTCTTTTCAACTTAGAGCTAGTGGGAGTCCCTCATTTTTTGTTTTGTTTTGTTGTTCCATAAACAGACTATTAACAGTTATCAAGTTGCTCAAGAAGTAGAGGCTGTGAAAGCAGGATTCCTCTGTGGCACATATAAATGTTATTAGTATTTTGAGTATTATTATCATTATCAGGTAGAGGAAGAAAGGTAGGCTGGAAAGTAGGTCCTTAGGACTATTTTTATTAGGGACCCTGAATGTATATTTCACGAGTCATAAAGCATACATAATTTAGATAAACATGTCAAGAATGAGGTAAATAGGTAAAATAAATTCTATGTATCAATAACAAAAAATTGTTTAGACTATAGGACCCTGTATAAACCTAGCTTCCTTTATACTTGAGATACACTTAATTAGCTATCAAACTTGGTATAAAATCAGGAATCTGAGAAATGTCTGACAGGATTTGAAGTTTTCAAATTAAATTTTTTCTTCATCCAATTGTCTCTGAGTAGTGAGCTCTGTGATTTCCAAGTGCCAAATGGTAATTTAGTGTACAAACACACATACCATAGAAATCCATTAACTTTTTAAAAATCTAAGAAACTGACCGTACCTGATAATGTTAAGGAAAGAATAGGTCTAGTTTGGGGGCTCTTCCAGAAGACTAATTTTTATTGGCCTGTTGCTCTATCCTATGGGATAGACTACAATTTTCGTACTTTTTTTTTTCTTCTTAAACCATAGAGGGAGAAACGGAGACTGGCCTCTTTCGTGATTTTGTCTGGTGTCTGGGTCCTGTGGGAATTTGCTAGTTTGCTTTATGGCCTTTGGCCAACCCTGGTGGGAAGTCTAGAGAAGAATTCAATTCTGCTTTTTCCCAGAATACTTGTTGACGAACTTGGTAGCACTGAAGTGTTACATGAATCTTTGTGTCCCCCAGAGTCCAGTGATAAGGGGACATGAGACCAGTGAGGGTCAGTGTGCCTGGGAATATAATGTTGGTTCTTAGAATTTATATATTTTTCTCATGAGCTTTAGGCAATCTTTAAAACAAACTCAACAACACTGATTTTAGGAGGGAAGGAGCGTGCTGCCCCCTGCTTCCCTCTGGAAGCATTTTAAGCATTTAGCTTTTCAGAAAACAATCACTTCTTTTTGATAACTATGACTTCAAATACCCTTCCTGCCAGGCCGGTTGTGACTCATAAAACAGCAGCGGATTTCAGGAACTCACCCTTAGAATACGGGTGCTTGCAGCTTCTCAACTTTATAACTGGATGAAAGGATACATGGCGAGGGCTTTTGTCTGAAAGGTTAATTCCACACTCGGACGCTACTAGCCATGTCTTCCTCGGCTCTTAAGAGGCTTGCCTGTGACAGTGCCACGGAGTTCCAGGGTTTGATATGCCTGTCAGCAGCAAAACGACCTTCAAAGTTCTTTAACCTAGGACCTGTAAATAGGACAATGGTCCCATGTTTGCCAGTCCACACCCTTTAAATGTAGATCATTTGTTTTTGACACCTCAGATGTGACTTTTGCTGCCAGGCTAGAATTTAGGCTGTGTGATGATATGCAGCTGCCCTATGAAGAAACCCATTTCTTGAAAGAATTAAAGTCCATTTCCATCTAGAATTAAAGAACCCCAGCTTTCTTGAAAGAACTCTTTGAAACTCGGATTGGGGTTCCTGTAGTTAAATGAGTTGCTTCTGGTGCAGATTAAGTGAGATACATGTTATCATTAACAATCGTGCTACATATATTTTGAAGTACAAACATTTACATGCTCCCGAATGACAACCCAAATGTGTCTTATAAAAACACATTCCTAAAAGCTTATGCTTTGTACTGCCAAGGAATAGTCAAAATGCAGAAGCAGTGTGATTCTTCCTCTCTCTCTAAACAGAATGTGTTTCTTATTGAAATACTAGAAATAAAATCGTAAACGTTTTAAGACTCAAGTGGCAATGCTCAGATTCCCAATCTTGCCAGTTCTGTGAGTCAATCTACTCTCCTACAAGACTGAGAGGAATATGCTGTATATAGATTTACATATGCCTCCCTTTCTAGGATATCTAGTGTTGTGCGTACTCATTACAGCACAACGGTCCAGGAAGAGAGGTTTGAGACACTGTGAAGGGGAAATTCATGGGAGAAAATTGCATGAGATCCCCCAGCAAGTCAGTGATGACTGTGACTATTTTATTTTATAGTCCAGTGCCCATGAACCGTGCAGTGGATTCCTTGGGATAAGGTCCATAAGGCACCAAACAGAACATAGGCACTCAGTAAATGGTCATTGCTATGGTGTTGATGACGAAAACCTGACTTCACAGGTGCTCTGCCTAGAAATTAAGCTCACAAAGGACAGAGGAAATGGCAAGGTGCTAAAAACTAAACAAAATCTGCCTCCTCCTACCCCACAACCAACCAAACATCTGCTACCACAACAAAGCCAAACACACCCAGATTGCAAAGGGTGCCCAGTGGGCAGGAAGCTGAGCTCATGGGTTCTAAGGCTCGCACCTCCCACACTGACATCATTCCCGTAACTCCAACCTGAAACATGGTACATATAGCTTATTCTGCATGCAAGTTCCCAGGAGGCTCTCTGGTTGAGGAGAAGAGGCAAAGGGAATCCCTCTTACTCCAGGGGGCCAGCTCAGTTCTTTTTCCTCCCACTCCCCTATCCTCATAAGTGGTCACACTCTGTCACAGATAATAGTTTGGGAGGATTCCCACCCCTCCTCCATAACGTAGAACCGTATAATTCAAGATGAGACCTATGCTTCCAGTTCCCAGTCAAAGTTGTGGAAACTTTGATTGCATGCCTAGCATGTTTCTTAGAAGCTTTTTGGGAACCCTATGACACTCCCAGTTATGCTAGTGGGGTGTTTAGTCATCAACTCCAAATAGTGGCTCTGCTAAGATTGCCACCTGTCCTACAGGAAATGGACTGAAAACACTTCTCATTCCTACATACCACAAACCAGTGGACAACTGGGAATACTTGTGGGTCATTACCATCCCAGGCTACATCTGAACTGGTGATCTCAAATTAACTGTTTTGTGTTCCATTATCTTTCCTCTACTTCATACTATTCTTTAAATGCTATGTCAAGAATGCAAAGTTATAAAAATGATCTCCTTTCCTGCTTCACCTTAAGAAGCCTTTTTTGGTTGTCCTATTAGAAAAGAATGCGCAATGCACAGCATTTAACGGACTTCCTTTGCAAGGGAACAAGTAATACAAACAATGGTGTTAAATAATGGATAGATTGCTTTTTCCTTCACCCTGTATTAATCTTCCTAATTGATTTCCCAAAAAAGGCAAATGGAAGACTGAGCTACATCCTGTGGTTATAACCTCTAGGTAAACTGCCACCAGAGGCAGTGGAAGATTTTCCATTAAAAAAAAAAAAAAAAAGGCAGAAGAACCACCCCATTGTCCTGTAGCTGACTTAATTATTTTTGTGTGTTCTGTCTTGGAGTTTTACAACGTAGAGCTTGAATTTTTACTATATACAGAGAAATGAATACTCTCACAAGAGGAAACTCAGATATTTCGGGGGCAATAGAAGAGAAATCCAGAGTATTGGCTTAGGTCAGAGTAGCCCATACAGAGAAGATTATTTTTAAACATATGTACATTAAACAGATAAAGAAGAAAGTGATATTTTAATAGGATAATGAAAAATATAGCAGGTTGACAGTGACAGCAGTAAAAGAACAGGAATACAGACATTTTCAGAGGATAAAAATGGTACCATGTACCCTCAGAGCAGGCAAGTTTTTGTAAGAGGTCTCTAAACATATCTCCTATATTGAGTAGGTGGTTTTCCTTGGAGCTGTCAAAAATGCTCTGTGGTTCTCTACGTTAATTCGTGTTGAATATTTTCCGTGGTTGGTCAGACTTGGACTTAAAATAGATTTGAGAAAGGTCTTCAGGTTTACTGTCAGTAACATTATTAACTTCATAGCCAGCTGGATGACGGCATGGTGTGTGACCAATCCAAATTTAAAAGGTAACCTTGCCTGAATCTTCCTGGTCCATCAAACATAAATTACAAAGTGAAGATGCGAGAATAGATTTGCAAGGAACAGTGGGAGAAGCAGTAGTCAGAAAGCAAAACAAACACAAGGAAAAAAAAAATCTGTGAGGTCACTCGGAAATGATGCTAAGAATTGTGTGTTCTCACCCTACGGCCTCCACACACATGGGGTTCCTCGTGCTTCACAATCAGCCCCTGTAGCCAGCAACCAACCCTTCATGCCTCGACCGCGTGCTTTCCCAAGGGAACAGAACAGTCATGTGTACCTTTATCTGCAGCCTGCTCACCCTTCTTTGTGTTATTCCTTTATCCCCCCTCTACCACTTGTCTCAGCTGAGGAACAGAAGCTTACACTTTCATGGGCAACTGGAGATACACTCCCTTAGTTTCTTAAGTAACTGGGAAGAGAAGATGGAAATCGTTCTCTATCATTATCCTTCTTGCCCTCTCTCATTTACTTGAGAGAAGTCTTCCGAAATGAGTTAATACATAGGAAATATCTGGCAAAGAACCTGACACATAATAAGTGCTCAGTAATTACTGACACCCTCTTCCTTACCCTTCTTACTAAACTATGAACATTTCAACAATCCTCAGAGTACCTTGTCTGCAATATCAAACAGGTGGCTGAGGTTGACAGACCAGAGCTGATCCCTGTCCTCAATAAAGTTCTTATCCCTTAACACTAGGAATAGAGATAAAGCACTACCTAAAAAGGAAATCTCAGTCAATACAGGTTATATTTTCACTACATTTGAACCTTTTCGCCAGAGGAACACAGCTATTACGCTGCATCAAGGCTGTGTGCAATGTTTGATAACACTGATCACTGTCTTTCTCGTGACTAAAGCATAAATCCTAAGTATCCTGCTTACTTAACATAGTGGCACATGTCTATTTTGGGGTGCTCCCATATTTCTTAAGTGTGCAAAGAAGATAAATATGTTTTAAGTCAATCTGAGTTCTATAGATGTTTGACTCGTTAAAAATACTACGCTCCTTGGACCCAGATTGGGAAGTGACATTTGAAATTAAGTGAATTGAGGACTTTGCTAGGCATTCTCGGGGACTCAAGTAACACTGCAAACAATCTGTTTCAAGCAAAGCAGACTCTCAGCTTCGGCTACAAGATTACTCTTCCGCAATAGATGGTTTCCACACCTGAACTGGGACACCACTTTTCTTGGCTGAGAACTTCGGCCTCGGTGCCACAAAATACGATGTAGAGGCTGACTCTTGCTTTGGAGAGGTGGGAATGCCCACGGGCACTGGGGATGCCCTGACTGGTGAGGCGGCCTCTGCAAAGTAGGAAGGCTGGGAGCTATAGGCTGGTACCGAGTACACAGAGGAGGCCTGCGCGGTAGTGGGCGAGCCAGCATTCACGGGCCGGGGAGGGAGCGCTTGCTTCGTGGCTGGCACCGAACCGACCCTGGCGGATGACTTTTGCAGGAGGCCGTCCTTTGCATCTGGGGGTTGGAAAGTGAACAAGGATGCGTTGAGCTGATACGGCTGGTGTTTCATGACGTCCAGAGCATTGAGGGGTTTCTTGCCCTTCTTCTTGCTTGTCTTGGAGGCCTGTGGGGCTGATGGCTGAGACTTGAGGGCCGCCAGAGGATAGGAGGGGGAGTGGATAGGATTGTAGGCCACGGGAGGAGGCGCTCGGACGTTGGAGGAGTACTTCCAACCGGCCGGCAAGGACGGGGTGGGAGACTGGGCCCGAGCGGCGTGGGCCTGCACCGTGTCTGAATCCACCACGTACTTCTCCATCCTGGACTGCCTTTTAGCGAAGAGCTGGGCTCCTTTCCCGCTCATTGCTGGAAGCTCACGGGCCGCTCCCGCCGCAGCGTGCGCAGCGTTCACTGTGGGCGCGGGGGCCGGGGCCGGGGCCGGGGCCTTAGGTGTGCAGCCGGGCGCGGCCACTGCGGCGTGCGGCCCCCTGAAGGGACCAGCCGGGGTGAGCGCGCTCGCGGGCCGGCCGGGGGCCGACGAAGGCTGGGCTATTTTGATGGAGGAGACGACGGTGCCCTGGGCGGGGCCGGACGCGGACGCGGACGCGGGGAAGGCAGGAGGGAGGGTCGGGGCCACTCCTGGGGACCAGACTGGAGACGCCGGAGTTACCGGCTGGGCGGAGGGCGAGGACCTGACGGCAGGCTTGGGAGCCACGGGCGGTGGGGTCTTTTGCTTGGCGGAGGAGCCCTGCAGGAAATTGCAAGCCTCTGCCCCTAAACTGAGGTAGTCTTCCTCGGGCCCCGAATCGCCCCCAGCCCCAGTTCCCTTCTTGCCCTCCGAATTCTGAAGAAGTGACAAGAGTTCGGGGTTGGGGCTCACCTTGGGCTCTTTGAAGGTGAACATGGGTTTCGTCGTGCTTCGCCTTTTGGCCTCCTGCAGGATCCCGGTCCTTTTGGCCGGCACGGCGATCCTCTCGTCCCGGGACGCGATGCGCTCCGAGCAGTCGTAGAAGGCCGCCTGGGGCCACGCGGCGGGCTGGGGCCACGGGGGCGGCTGGGGCGCGCAGAAGCCTTCGGGCGGCGGCGTGACTGCGGAGTAGGGCGGCGGCGCAGGGAGGTCGGCCGGCGGGCTGCCCGCGCTCCGCGGCGGGGACAGGGGCGTTGCAGGCTGGCTCCCCGGCCCCGGGAAGGGCTGCGCCGTTCTGTTCCGCGGGCCCGTCCTCTGGGCCTCCGCTGCCTCGGGCCCCGGCCTGAAGCCGTTCTGCTGGGGCAGCTGGCCCAGGCCGCGGCTCACCTCGACGTAGCTCCTGCTCACCGAGCTCTGCGTTCCTGCAGACTCTGCCTCCTTCCTCTGGTAAGAAGCCGCGGCCCCCAGGCCGTGGGTCTGCGCAGCACCCGGCTCCCTGCCCGGCATCGCCCCCACCCTCTCCTCCTCCTTCTGGGCCGCGATCTGATCCATTCGCTCCCTCCTCTTGGCAAACATGAGGGCGCCCTTGCCCGTGGTGTCCGGCAGCATCTCCATCGCGTCCCCTCTGTTCTGCTTCTTTTCGATGTCCACCAGCCCCGAATCCCAGTCAAAGCTCACAACCTGCGCTCCGTCGTCGACGTCGGACGGTAACTCTTCCTCCACCTCCGATTCACTCGTGCCCAGAAGTGCTGTGTCGCAAGGCTCCTCTTTGTCACCCTCCTCCTCCTCCTCCTCCTCCTCCTCGTGGGCCTGGCGCTCAAGCTCACCGGTGCCGTAGCTGACCAGGGTGTACTTCTTGGCCCGCCTGCGGCGCTTCTTAAACATCAACACCCCCTTGGAGTTGGGGTTGGGGGCGTCCGTCAGAAGGAGGGCAATGCTTTTGCATTTAGACTTTGCTTCTTTCACCTGCTTTTCTGATAGGCTTTCACTCCTCCTGAGCCCTAGGGAAAGCACAAAAATTACACTGAGTTGATGAATTCCGAGAAGACCTCCTAGCAACCCAGAAATCAACCTTCCCGGAGGAAAGTGAATATGGAAAACAACACGCTTACACGTGGCCACTGAATTTTAAAGCAATCTATCTCCTTTCTCTTTCTTATTTCTTTTAAAATGTATACTTCCGTGATGATAGACAGGGACATATATAACTCTACCCAATGGTCTGTTTCGCTTGCTATACATCTTACCTATCGTGATTAGGATGTAGGTAGCATATGGATCTTTATATTTTAACAGTAAACACTGGCTACTAAATGTCAGTCGATAGGATGTAATCAAAACTAAAAAGGAAACAATTTAAGGACATAGTATTTTCTGAAAAACTACTTAAGAAATACCTTGTACTTCCATATCTAAAAAATAAAATGGCAATATAAAACTGTTTCCAAGCATTTTTAAACAGTGGAGGTGGGGGGGCAGGGGAGCAAGAAACTTATTTACTTAAGTGTTTCAATGTAATGAATTTAAATATTTAAACTTTCTTCTCCTTCTTTTTTTTTTATTTCACGTCTCCCTAAAGTCCTTGCATTCATGGTGACTGGATTAATATAAATTTAAAAAAACTGAATGAATAACAATTGAAGGCACTGAATCAATAATTGCTAATAATTCAGAACATGGGATCATTGTCAATACATGCAAGAAATTTAAGCTACAAAGTTGTCACGATAAATTTGTTTGAAATGTATTGCTCTTTGGAAATATGACGACATTTTAGTTGCAGCAAGAATGTGTCAGTCTTGGGGGAAATTTAAAAATTATGTGACTAGTGACCCTCTTAACTGTGGGTAAAAGCTGATGCAGAAATTAAGTCATTTAAAATGAGAGTTTGACAGTTTCAAAGTAACACACATTTATATTTAGATTCCTAATTTTATCATGATTGGTATAAACAACGAATTGGTGGCAAACTGGTTTATAGCATCATTTAATTGTCACCATGTATTTAATGACTCTGAGCATGATTCACCAGCAAGTTTTGAATTCTTCAAAATAGTTAAATGGAAATTTCAGAAAAACTTTCTGAATATTTCATGATTGAAAATTAGTTTTTTTGTCACTGGAACAAAGTCAGACTTCATGATTTAAAAAAAAAATAAAACAGAATCAGAGTGAATTAGTTTTATAACAAAGTAACAGATATTCCCTGGCAATCAAATTTTATTTCAAGAAAATAGTAAAAAGTGTGATCATTACTAAGTGTAACTCCTTTTTTTTGACCAGGGTTATACAACTTAGTATTAAATTGACGGTCACAGTTGTTGCTAACTTCACTGCCAATATGTAAAGTATGTGAATGCTGCCTTAATACACTTGTTTAATATGCTATAAATGTGAAGATGCATACAGATGCTTCAAGTATAAGGATGATTAACAGCACTTGCCAATAAAGCTACAAATGGTTATGCTAAAAATATGCTTTGAAGGGAATAATGAGAGGATAGAAGATTTAGTACAGCACTCTGAATAACTGACTTCATTACCGTTGTGTATCATTCATACATTCAAGTGCCTTTGCCAATCAGCCTTTATCTCCTCGAATGAAATTCTAAAATTTGTTTTAAAAAAAGGAAAAAAAAGACAGAGAGAAAAGAAAAGAAAAATCATAAACCTAACTGATATTCTTATCTTCATTCTCCTTTCTGTAATCACTCCCCTGGGTAAAACAAAACACCGCAAACGGCCTTGAATTTAAATATATTTTACGTTTGGGGACATTTAAATGCCTCCACAGGGCCCAGGAGACTGACTTGTGTGTCTAGAAGGTAGAAGAAATGCTTTGCAGTCGAGTGAAGACATCTAAAATGGAGAGGATCATGTAACTGCTCAGTATTCCACATGTCCTTGTCTGTCAAACTCACTTCTGCAAGCATCATCAAGCTGCACAATGATATTTTTTCAAAATGAGGATCTGCTTTTAATATTAGCGGTGGAGCCTGTATTTTCAAGACACCTCTCGCAGCAGACTCAACAGTTTTTGACATTTAGACGCAGAGTCCACATGACTTCAAATACTCCCCTCTGCTATTTTACCTCCAATATTACAACATTCTGAGACAAGTCAAAGAGACACATTAATAATATGATTTTTCTTTAACAGCTCCTGTGCCTTTGGGGATACAAGAAAATGCCTTAAATATATTTACATCTACAACAAGCTGCAAACTTACTGCCTTCATTTCAGAAATGGGTGTTCTCCACGATTTCACATTTGTTATTCTGTCCATTAATTTAAAAAAAAATTTTTTTTTAAACCACAGAGAGACAGACACCAAAGAAATCTTTAAAAAGAAAAGAAAAAAAAAAAAAAAAAGTCCGTGTGAGTGCAGCAGCAGCAAAACGCCCTGAGATCCCAGGCCCCTTCCAATAGCCCGGTAGCGGCCCAGGCAGGACTTACGTGCGTGGCGCGCTCTGTGCTTGTGAGGTCTGCTGTGATCCCTTTCTGAGCGTGGATCCTCTCCCTGCTCTGTGCCTTCTGATGAGACTGCAAAGGATACCAGAGAAGGAGGTGCTTCGGACTGCCCTCCTTCCACCCGGGAATCCACACACCCCTTTCCTGCCTGAAGCCTGCACCCTCCCGTCGGCTGCCTCTCCAAGCAGTCGAGTATCACTTCCACTCGGGGCAGCCCAGTGTCTCCCGCTTCACTTCCCTGGATCACTCTTAACTCTTTGCCACTGGAGATCTGGATTATCTTGCTGGACCTCAGAGAAGGCTCCCCTTTCTCAGCAGTGGGGACTGAATTTATGTGGACAATCCGGTCGTGTTGTACATGAGGATCTGGCTCAGGAGACTTGGATTTTTCAGACCCCAGGAGAGCCACCACGGGGACATTCGTGACCTTGTGTCTCTCTTGTGAAAGGGAGAGTTGTAGCTCAACCACAGGGCCTGGCTGCCCAACTTCTGCTTTCTCCCTTAAGATAATCTCCTCTGCTAAGCGTCCTCTTTGGGAGTCAGGCATTTGGGGGGCCACATGGTAGCTCAGGCCTGTTGCTTCTTTTATGCTCCCAGAAAAACCAGGACCACTCCCTTGGTCCTCAGCTCGAGGAGCCCCACTCCTGACCGAGGCAACGTAGACTTCTCTGTGCTGGCTCTTTGCCGCCGGCCGAATCTGCAGGGTGGTACTTTCCACATGCCCTTCATGGGTGAGATGCTCAGGGGTTTTGTTTTCAGTTTCAGAGACGGAAGTCTCACTTACTCCACTGGATGGTCTGCACACAGAAGAATCAGTCCAGATGGTTAAATCAGAGCATTACACCTGCCAAAGAACTTCCTGACACTTTTATGATACATGATACAGTCAAAATATTTCCTCCTTAAATGCCAACTGCAACATATTTGAAAGCAGAAGTTGGCAACATGTTTATATTATTATTTAAATATCTTCCAAATAAACTTTTCTTTAAATCAAAGCAAAAATCCTTAACAAAAGATTGTGGAACCTACATCCATCCTAAATTCAGCTTTTATTTTTCAAAAGCACAGGTTAGAGCTACACAGATGTCCTTTATCTGAAATTACTTGGGTGCTTTCAAATAACCATGTTTGTTCTAATATGACAAAGCATTTCAATGTCTTACTAAGTTTATGTCTGAACATTATAATGTCACGTAAACATATTCAGCAGCTTCAGAGAAATATTAACATACAGATAATTCAAGTAATCCTTTTAGAAGCTGTGCTTTCTTGAAAGGAATGAAATAGAAGCTGTTTTTCAAGCTCCAGTGAGCATGTGTTTTGTAATAAGTGGACCCCAGCCCAGTACTCTTGTGTAAAGAGAAATCCTTTCCATGCTGCAATGAATCATTGAGTCATGGAGTATTTATAATCAGGGATGTCTCCCCTTCTCCTATTTGAACCTGTCTGTCAGAGCACTTCCTTACAGGATCTCTAAAGTCAAACTGTTCTTTTTCTTTCAGCTAAGAAGCCCAGCTCTGCTCACCACCACCATCCTTTGCTTTTGACCTTAACCATTCCCAGCTGGTTTTGCAAATCTGGGTTTGCAAGAAGCAATGTCAGTTTAAGAGTCAAACGACTTCTTGCTAAAACTCTAATTTAAACTCGAACTGCTTTTCGAAGAGAGGCATCACTCACAGAACAGCTGTAGGAGATGCCATCATGTCTCACATTTGTAAGTTTTTTTAAAAAAGCAGCAGTGTCTATCTCTGCCCCTTTCCTCCTTCCTCAAAACGCACCTGATTTTTTTTTTAAGATTTTATTTATTTATTCATGACAGACACAGAGAGAGAAAGAGGCAGAGACACAGGCAGAGGGAGAAGCAGGCTCCTTGCAGGGAGCCGAAGGTGGGACTCGGTTCCGGGTCTCCAGGATCACACCCTGGGCTGAAGGCGGCGCTAAACCACTGAGCCACTGGGGCTGCCCACACACCCCGATTTTTTTTTTTTTAAGATTTTATTTATTTATTCATGATAGTCACACAGAGAGAGAGAGAGGCAGAGACATAGGCAGAGGGAGAAGCAGGCTCCACGCAGGGAGCCCGATGTGGGATTCGATCCCGGGTCTCCAGGATCGCGCCCTGGGCCAAAGGAAGGCGCCAAACCGCTGCGCCACCCAGGGATCCCACACACCCCGATTAATGCCAGATCATCATTTGAAGGAAGAGAACTCCTACTCAAGGGGCTACCCAAAGGAATATACTTTAGAATCTATCTGACATAATTTCTGACTAACGTTCAAAATCATTGCTAACTTTGCTTTTGATGGCATTTAATAAAGCAAAACTAAGCAAAACAATAAAAAATTAATAGTCAAATGAAATGTAACTTTCTCTAAGGAAATGATCTGTAAAGCTTCCTGGTAATTAAAAAATGATAATAAAGCATTTTAAAAACACGATAATAGCAAATTAGATCTTTCTTATATAGGAAATGATTAATATACTCTATGCAACTAAATTTGATGGTACCAAAAGGTCAGAGAGTTTTAATTTAAGAAGGCCTCGGATGGAAGTAGATTAAATCACTTTGAATTATGTTAGCAATCAATTATGAAGCTGAGAAGAGAGTCATTTGAATTTATTCCAGTCTTAGAGAGTATAATACAGATAATTGGGTCAGAAAAATGTTAACATTTACTAGTAGTAGAAGTAGAATGAATATACACGAATAAAAACCATAAAAGCACTAAAGGTTAAAGATTTGTACCTTACAATGCTCATTTTCTCTCAGTCTACATAGGTACAATGTTCAGATACTCAGAATGGTCATGATGATGATGATGATGATTGCCTTTGGGCTGATTTTAATTTGAGATTGCATTTGAATCTCATCAATTAATTACTTATTTTGCAGAAGTCAAAATACTTAAGAGAAAATAATATTAATCAAAATTCCAGTTATTAAAAGTAGCAGAGAACTAGTTCATTTATTTCTGAAAGTAAATATGTACCTAAGGCTCTGCTTTAAATCACTAAGGATTTTCCCAGTGATAGTCATTGTAATCAAAACAAGAACTAGCAGGGAATGTCCCAGACCACAAATATGTTCCAAAGAAATTGGCCTCATTAAAAGAGTGAAGACACTAAAAAGGGAATAAATTAGAAAAAAAGTTTTCCCCTATTTGGGATGTGTTTAAGCCTTTACAAAGATGGAGGTCCTCAAATACCTCAGAGATTTATGCCTGATAATGGCAAACACTGTGTCCACACTTGGCAAGACCCCTGTTAGTTTTCTTTTAAAAGCAAATGGCAGCTTTATAATTAAATAGGATCCTAAAGGCTTAAGCATTGGCTTGATGGGTAAATATTTAGATGGGAGATTCTAGGAATAGTGCTACATTTCTTTTATTTTCATAAGATTATGTCCATACCATAGTATGTTATATGTGTATAGAAACGGAACCAATAGTGAATGATTATCAGAGGGGTGATGCTGCACGTCGGGTTTCTGCAGAGTTAAGACAAAATTGGAGGGCTTTCAATCCTGTGTGAGATTGTCCTCTGGCATCTGCCTGAAGGCTACTCTCCAGGAAGCCAAAACTTTCCTTTCTGGATTCATTACAATGTCATGGTCAGAGCCTCACTTGCAAAGTCAGTATGGATCTGTGTACAGTACTGTGATTTGCACACCATGAAAATGTTGATGCTGTAGTTTTTTTGTTTTTTTTTTTGTGATTGCCCTTATTGTTTTTTTGTTTGTTTGGATGTTTAAAGTTTACCACTCCATTTTTAAGCAATTAGGTGGAGAGGTGGTATTTGGGGAGAGCAAATTAACAAGTGATTTCCATTAATAGTCCAAAACTTTTTTCTAACCATCTGCTCTTGTCCACTCCCAAATGGTTTTACTGGAGGTACTGAGAAGCAGAAATTGAGCTGTTTCTGGGTTTTGTTGTTCTTTTCCTTCTCCTCGGCATTCTCTTTCTATAAAAAATTATTGTACAGTGTAACAGTTTAAGACCTAAACATTTTTTTATGGAATTGACTGCTGTTATTTTTTTATTTTAATTCCAGTAGAGTTCACATACAGTGTAATATTAGTTTCAGGTGTACAAAATAGTGATTCGACATTTCCATACAATACCTGGTGCTCATCATGACAAGTACATTCCTTAATCTCTATCACCTATCTCCCCCTTGCTTACCACCACCACCCTTCTGGTAACCATCAGTTTGTTCTCTAAAGCTAAGTTAAACATTTTTAATTCATCAGTGAATCTGGAATTATAATTTAATGGTCCTGACCCACCACAAAATCTTGACCTAGAAGTATTAAATTATGTACAACATACAAGCTTTCTAAGGAAAATACTACTCTAAAATACCTAAGATTTTCGACAAAGTTCATGACACAAAGATTTTCAAGTTAATTCCCAATTAACCAGAAAATTAATTGCCTATTTTCAAACATGGTGGTTTTTCTGTTTAACTATACTTATCTACTACAAAGCACCCCAATTTCCCCAAAAATGACAAATTATATATTTAATAAAAGCTATAGTCATTCCCATCTAACTTTAAGAGAAAATATATATTCCAACAAATCTTTTGTACCTTTTGATAAGCATTTGGAGAGAGTCTGTTATGCTTTCCATGAGCTTGATGACTTGGGGGTAGGTGAGGTCCGCACAAGGGTTGCCATTGATAGAAACCACTTCATCCCCCTCACAGAGGCCAGACCCAGAAGCTTTGCTCTGGCTTCGGATCTGAATAGAGTGAAAAAGAAAGCTATAGTTAGAATCATATAACTTGTAAAGAAAACAAAAACAAAACAAAACAAAACTCTTGCCACCATCTCTGAAAACGTTTATTTGGGAGGTACATAGATCTGCAAACTATAAAATCAGTCCTGGTTTTTAATCCATCTGTTGACCTAGAAGACCACCTCAAACACAATGTATTATGTACCATCATGTCAACATTTATTTTTTAAATCTTTTTTTTAATTTTTATTTATGTATGATAGTCACAGAGAGAGAGAGAGAGGCAGAGACACAGGCAGAGGGAGAAGCAGGCTCCATGCACCGGGAGCCCGACGTGGGATTCGATCCCGGGTCTCCAGGATCGCGCCCTGGGCCAAAGGCAGGCGCCAAACCGCTGCGCCACCCAGGGATCCCTCAACATTTAATTCATAGTGCTGCATGTAAATGTAAAAGGAAAGAAAATCTATAGTAAAGGAACTGGAATAAAAGAAATAAAGAATAGAGAAGAATGAAGGCAGACATGTTAAAATAATTGAGGTTACATTAAAAATAACTCACATTTCAAGATCTGACCCCAGTCAGAGTGACCTCTCACATTCAAAAAAATTTTAAAAGCCTTTCCCATTGCTGAGCTGAGTGGAATACTGACTATAAGCAGGAGGTGGAGGGCAGGACGGTTAAGGAGAGAGCTGTACAGCTAAATCAACTAATGAAAGCCATCCCTGCATAATGGGGAAATTAGGCAGCCAGGATATTAAGAATTATGTCAAAGAGAAAAACCCTTTATTGAAATCAACTATTCAAGTCTTAGTACTAAGCAATGTTTAGCAAAAAAGAAAGAAAAAAAAGATGATTTTGCAAATAATAAAAAATCCTTGCTATATCGATTGCATTGTATTCTTGTACAGAATGACACCAGCAAAAAAACTGAATAAAAACCTCAAAGAGGGCACCCCTGATGGCTCAGCGGTTTAGTGTTGCCCTCGGCCCAGGGCGTGATCCTGGAGACCCCGGATCGAGTCCCATGTCAGGCTCCCTGCATGGAGCCTGCTTCCCCACCCGCCCCCCCACCTCTGTGTCTTTCATGATTAAATAAATAAAATCTTAAAAACAAAACAAAACAAAAAAACTCAAAGAGAACTTTCAGAACCCAGAAAAGAGAAATTCAAAGAAGTAGAATAATGGTAGAGAGCTCCCACCAGCTCCTTAGTGAGGAATAATTGGAGGTTTATATCCCATATGATTCTGATTATGATAAAATGTCATGCTAATTATTCTCCCTCTGTCCTTCCAGGTTCATTCTCCACCTTCCTCTGTGCTGCGCTGTGCCAATGGGGGACTGGCCTCTAGAGACTACTGGCTGAGCTCCCCTGTAGGCTGCCCCTGATTGGATCAGGTCAACAGAAAGCCTCAACTAGAGATCAAAGAGCAAGAGCAATGAGGGATAGGGTACATAGATGTTCTCCTTACCGAATGTGCTGGGTCCCAGTGTGGCAATGGCTCTGTTTCTCCATCTAGAGAATCACAGCTCCTGTCTGTCGGCCCCTCTCCCCTGCCTTAGCTTTTGTTCTATTTCAATAACATGTACCATCTTCTTGCATCTTCAGGCCAAACGGTAATAATAGTTTCCTGCTTTTTATCTCCGGGTGCTTCATTATCATTTGTCGGTTCACTTAAACCTGACTTCAATCCCTGCATTACATTATCTTTAATTACTCCTTTGAGCATGCCACCTATTTCCTGCTGGGAACCCAAGTGATACTGTTGTGTTTAGATTTCATTTTACAATGTCAGTTTAATAGTTCTCAACGAACATGTAACATGTCATACAACCTGAACTTAACACTTTTTTTTTAAAGATTATTTATTTATTTATTTATTTATTTATTTATTTATTTATTCATGATAGACATAGAGAGAAAGAGAGAGAGAGAGGCAGAGACACAGGCAGAGGGAGAAGCAGGCTCCATGCCAGGAGCCCAGCACAGGACTGATCCCAGGACTCCAGGATTGCGCCCTGGGCCGAAGGCAGATGCCAAACCACTGAGCCACCCAAGGATCCCCTTAACAACACTTTAAATACTATTCTAGATATGTTCCACCAAGATGACCCCTTTCTGACTATTAAAATCAAGATTCTGATTCCAGAGAGATCAAAGCCTGGTAAGCAATACTTCCTGAAGAATGTTTTCATAGCCAAGCTCATTTCTGATTGGGCATGAAACCTAAGTCAGCTTATCGTCAATAGGTGCCCCCTAATCAATGACTGACATGTTGACTAATACAGGTTTAAGTTTGTACCTCCAGGTGCATTTACATTTTAAGTGGCACTCTTGAAAGTAAAAGAATACGTTTAAGTGCCAAAAGGATGACACACTATTGAAGTTTGAAGTGATTCAGTTAGTTTTGTTCTGGGAGGGTCTGTCCTTTGTCATAAATTATAATCTACAGTGGTTTACCCTTTTCTGACAGAACTATCTCACTTTTATTTGTTTTGGAAGAACACACTAGTTTATTGCAAAATATTTCCAAGGCTATAAGGAAGCAACAAAAGCAACAAGAAAGAGAATATGCCCCCAATTTTGAGACATATCTATTTAACTGCCAAATGTATTTATTTTGTTTTGTCTTGCATGAAATAGTTAAAATTTAAAAAATCTCAAGAGAATTGCTAATAAATCAAGGATAAAACAATATCCAACAAAAAGCTGTTTGTTCACACTTCAATCATTTCAATTTATTTATTTATTTTTTATAAAATAAGATGAGGTGGATAATAGAGTATTTTTTGAAGCATAGGCCCATTCATTCAATTGAGTCAGATGTACTGAAACATAGATAGGAAATTCATCCTTTGGAGGACCAAAGAGATATGTTTGGAAGATAGATGTATCATTATACCTGAACCACTCAAGGCTCAATCTCAGGGATGGAAAGAGAGGGTTTCCCTTTATCAGCAATAAGTTGTGTGAATTTTAAGCAACTTCATGGATTTGCAGAGCAAGATGAAAAATTGGACCTTGGAAGAAAAATAAATCAGAGCTGTCTATCACGCAAACATGTATTGCTTGACAGGAAAAGTGCAGTCCATCATTATGCTTGTCAAGTGGAGCTTTTAATGGTATCCAAATAAGCAAAGCATTATTGGAGGAGTAGTTGGCATTCCTTCGGAGCATGCATCCTGAGGTCAACATTCAGAATCAACTCCTGCGATTGTGTTTCACTGACCTATTACATTTGTCTGAACAGCAAGAAATATTTTCCTGAAGAACCATGTTAAATATGGTGATACTTTCCTTGCCACAAAGGACTACTCATTCTCCATTTTTAATAGGACTACCCAAACAAAGATGGTATGACAATGTCTATTATGCCCAAACATATCCTTTGCAATCACCAATTTCACCAATATTACACCATTACACCATTTATTAGTGTACAAAAGATCCTTACCTTACATTGTGTGTAATCAGGTATTTTGGAATGCATATATTTGTCTATTATTATGTATGTGAGCAAAACTTCTAACTCCTGAAAATATTCTTATTTGTGAACATGAAATACACTGCCAGTAGTAAGTCTGGATATGCAGATCATTAGCACTGACAATGCTGAATATCAGTGAATTTATCAAGCAGTCTTCTTACGCCATTAGTCCTAGAATCATAAAATACATTGTGGGAGAGAGCACCAACTCTAAAGGAAGAAGGGTTTCAATTTTGTGGCTCCAATGGTTACTAAATGACTGAACTTAGATAAATCATATTGCACTTTTGGGCTTTAGTTTTCTAAAGTGTAAAATAGAGCTAATGAATTTTATTTCTCTAGATTGTTAAAGAAATTAGAAGTAACATGTATTAGGTTCCATGTCGCACATATAGCTCCTAGAGGTGCGCAAGAAGGGGCAAATAGATAAAAATGAGTTGGCTTCCCATACATCTACACCCACGAAATGAATATGCCAAATAAAAAGAAAAGCTATAAAATGGTACTTTGTCTATAAGATGTTTGAAAACATCTAAATTTATTTTCAGTTTTTATGCCTATATTTGGCATTAACCCGTTATCATCTAAAGCTAAATGTTGTATCTGTCTTTTCCTAAGTACACATTTCATAAATGAAAGGTGGAAGAAGAAATCAAGCCTATTTGTTGTTTTCTAGCAGAAATAACAACCCAAATATTTAAATACTGGTGGCTTATCTTCATTGAACACTTCCATGCTAAGCCCTCTACATGCTTACACCATTTATCCCTACAAAATCTCAGTGAAAAGTACAAACACACTTCCACTTGTGAATGTTCAGAAGGACTGCCATTACTTTCATTTTATGGATAAGAAAACAGTGACTCAGGAAATTAGGTATTTTGCCTAAAATCACCAGCGAGAAAAAGAATTTGAACTCAAGGAATCTGACTTCAGAGCATGTGTTTTTAACCATTATACACATTGCCTCTGTAGTTAATAGTTTGAATTCTCTACCATAAATCTTTTTTTAAAAAAAAGATTTTATTTATTTGAGACAGGGAAGGGGCAGAGGGAGAGGGAGAGAGAAACCCAAGCAGACTCCGAGGTGAGTGCAGAGCCCCACACAGGGCTTAATCCCACAACCCTGAGATCAGACCTGAGCTGAAAACAAGAGTTGGATGCTTCATTGACTGTGCTACCCAGGCACCTCTACCATGAATCTTAAGGAGAGAGAGGAGTGTAGCAACAATTAGCATAGGCCATAAAGAAAGTCAGGGAGGAAATAAAAACCTGCCCAGCCAGTCCATGAGCTGGGAAAGGCTTTCATTTGGTTTTCTTTTTTTCATCTTTTTATTTTAAGAGCTATATATAAGGTGTTCTTTAAAGATTGGAAAATAATCAATATTATGACCCAATATGTCAAAAATTCACACTTGACTATAATTATCTTTTGCAAACTGTGATTTGACCCAACATACCTACCTATATCAGCATGCAATGTATGCTTTTTTTCTCAAGAACATTCCCCTAGAGACTTCATTCTACATCTAATACATTAGACAGATAAGGAGTTTCTATCCATAAAATACTGCATTTCCCATTAGTGTCTCTCAGTTTAATCAAACCACAGAACTAAAAGATACTGATAATGTAAATATTTACCAAATACTGTATTTTTTGCTTACTGCTTCTTGATCCATGTCAGGAAAGATTTATTTTACTACAATCAAGTGAACATAGCAAGTTAGAGCTTCTCTGGGAAATTCAACAACATTATTTTCATTTCAAAGAATAAATCTGAGAAGAGTTTCAGCTCTGCTAATTTGGTTTTAGGAGTTAATAATTCCCCGGCAAGATACAAAAAGCTTCTTTTTCTATTCTTTTTTTATCACTTCATTTCCAAGTCTTCCAGAACTGACTAGACAGTAGGTATCAGATCTGAATTCTCATAGAACCTTGTAGTTAAACTATTTTGTGTTGTGTAAATGGTCAGCTTGCTGTCCATGAGACTAAATCTTACCTCATGGGTTGCATTTTCATGTATAACTCATTGACAATCCCTCTTGGAACATGTCACCGTAAGTGGCAGAACCAAGACCATCTCTTCCTTAGATTCCACTACTCTATGTATTAAAATATATGGAACAGAAAGAGAAAATTAGCATAAATCTAATGTATCACATGTGGGCTATTCTCAGTCCATAACCATGAAGTCTCAGGGACCTGGAGAGAACTAAGAGGATGAGCGACATGATCTCAGATAAGTAAAATTTTAGAAATTAGAACATTTTGGGCCACCTGGGTGGCTCAGTGGTTGAGCATCTGCCTTTGGCTCAGGGCATGATCCCGGGGTCCTGGGATGGAGCACCACATCAGGCTTCTCGCAGGAAGCCTGCTTTTCTCCCTCTGCTTGTGTTTCTGCCTCTTTCTCTGTGTCTCTTGTGAATAAATAGATTAAATCTTTCTAAAAAATTTTTAAACAAAATTCAAACATTTTTACGGAAATTGGAAAGTAGTCTATGATCTAGCAGCTCTTTCTGAAGCTCCAGTCTTTCCTCAGTTTTCCACCACAGGCCTTCAACGAAACTTCCCTCAAACCTCTAAGACTAGACTTACTAAACATCCCCTCATCCCAGCTGGCTCTCACACTGAAGCCGTAGGTGGGTCTGTATTCCTCACTTGACCAGAGAAATGGTCAGCATGGTCATTAGGAGACACAGCAAGAGGAGTGATGATGGTAGATGAAGTTTTAGAAATAAGGAAATCATCCTACTTTCAAAGGGATTATTTTTTTTTTAAGATTTTATTTATTTATTTATTGAGAGAGAGAGAGAGAGGCAGAGACACAGGCAGAGGGACAAGCAGGCTCAATGCAGGGAGCCCCATGCAGGACTCGATCCCGGATCTCCAGGATCACACCCCGGGCTGCATGCAGCGCTAAACCGCTGCGCCACCAGGGCTGCCCATCAAAGGGATTCTTTAAAAGAATCCAGATTCTGAACTCCAACCTCCATCTTTGGTGGTGAGTGTCCTAGTACCAAAGATGAGTTCACAAGTTGTTGGTAATTCATGTTTGCAGTGGTACAATATTTCTGGAAATCAATAGTAAATAGCAATATAGTTTCAGGATAACGGGGCAAAAGAAAACAAGAACCAGGGGTACCTGGGTGGCTCAGTGGTTGAGTGTCTGTCTTTGGCTCAAGTGATGATCCCAAGCTCCTGGGATCAAGTTCCACATCAGACTCTCCATGGGGCTCCTGCTTCTCCCTCTGCCTATGTTTCTGCCTCTTTGTGTCTCTCATAAATAAATAAAATCTAAAAAAAAAAAAAAGAAAAGAAAAGAAAACAAGGACCAGAATACAATGGAATAAAAGTAATAAGAACCCCCAGGAAAATCTTTATTGTGGGAAGCGAAAGGCATCCTGGAAATTAGTGCAAAAATTCAAACAGTTAAATGAAAAAAAAAAAAAAAAAACTTAAGGAAAGTACCTAGAATATGGTAAATAAATAAGAAATATAACTAATAACTGAGTAAATCAAAAGTCGTTGGAGAAGACAGTAGTGGTAGCATTGGATGGATGGCTCAACCTGTGTCCCAAGCTCATTTGTGTGTGCCTTGAACGTCACAGAGGCTGAGAAGGTAACTATATTTCCCAGACTCTCCTTCAGCCAGGGCTCTGGGGGTGATGTAGTTCTAACCCAACAAGTGTAGCTGCAAGAACACTTGCATTTGAGTTCAGAGGAGAGAGATGCCTGACTGAGGCATCCATTTTCCTGGTGTAGATATGGGAAATGATTTTACTCTGGATACAACAGTTCAGCTGGCTGCTTCTTAATCCCAGATCATAGCTAAGGTGTGTAAACAGACCCAGTGCTGGGCCCCATGGCTCCCGACTCCCCTGCTTCCCTATTGTGGCAAATGTTGCCAATCCCTTGGGAAGTCAGTTCTGCAGAGTTGTTCAAAGTCATTCCTGGAGGCCTTGCCAAAAGCCTGCCTTTCCAGACCTTTCGACAATTCTACAAGTACTCACTGAATTCCTTTCTAAGTAAAATAACTAGAGAGGTTTCTATTTTCTGCAAATGAACCCAGAACTGATACAGAATGATAAAATTAAGGGCAAACACAGAAGAAGGTAAGAGGGGAGGGGTGACTAGTCAAATACAGATACGAAGAAAAAAAGATGGATACAGAGTCCGATAGGACAGGAAAGACAATGCAGAAACATGTACTAGATAAATTGTATGAGGTCACCATCTGCTAAGAATAAAGGAGGAAGAACAGGCAGGGGGCATGAAAACTTGAGGACAATGAAGGAGGCTCAGAAAAGCCATTATAGAGTACATCCTAGGAAATCAGTATAAGAGAAATAAGAGTTTTGTGAAGAATTTGTAAGGAAAAAAGGGAGATGATTATTACCATGCACAGTTATCTTAGACAAATGTTCCAAAAGGACAGTAGTTGATTCCTAAAAAGATAGGAGGCTTTTCTCCATTAAAGAATTGGCAAAAGAATGGTATAAGGCATTCAAGTTACAAAATGTCTAAATAGCGAAAATTTCAAACTGTATATTCTGATCAGGTCAAGAGTGCAAATACAAACAGACTCTAGGATTTTTCAGTTATTCTATATTCACTACCTCAATTCAAGTTCAATAGCCTTTTCTTATGTTGAGTTTGGGTTTGAAGGCTATGAACTTTGCTAATCTGGTCATGAATATATGTACAGATACTGGGTAAAAAGTTTTCCTTTTGGACTACTGTCTTTACCCTTAGGGACCAAGTCTCCATAAAAGTAAAAAGCATTCCTGGTAGCAACCTTGGAAAGATTCCCGGAGTAAATAAATGTCTTTGACAGGAATGAGAGCCCTAATCCATGGGGCTGCATACTTCAGAATCTGCATACCAATGTGATTTCACAGGCAGAAATGATGCTGCAATATAACTGCTTTGGGCTGTTATTAAACAGCCACCATGATGCTAGAAAACCAACAAGTACAAATATGGAATGGTATTCTCTGCTCTTCTTTTCTTCCTAAGAATGTAAACATCCTAGCTCTTTCAGGAAAACACTGATGGACCAGAGCCTAAGTGGACATGTCCCTGTCCACTTTTTTATTGGATTAAATGTGAAAGACTGCATAAAGACCTTTGACCTATAAGGAACATTCTTCCTATAAGCCTTTATACAGAATATTTTTTAAAAATAGTTTTTAAAGCACTCATTAAAAAAGCATATGTGAAATCTAAGACTAAATAAATATGCAATCAGTAGAATCAGAATTACTCAGAAAAGACAGCCGAACTAGAATTTACTATTTTCAAATATCTTTTTATGTTTATTATCTTTTAAACTGTACACACAACTATTAACAAATTATTATGTTGCAATACCTCACACAATACAAATTTAGTCAGTCATCTAAAGAACCTATAAGTAAGCTCAATAGTCTTTTGAGTGGTCAAATACAGTTTAAATAAAGCTCACTAAGACCTATGTGCATCACTGTAAGTGTCTGGTCGTTTCTCATCCTATTTGCTCAATTTTATACAATTCTAGTAAGTTTTTTTTAATTGGGGTCTACAGAAAATTAGAAATGGAGAGATGAACATGCATCCTGTATAAAGACATTATAGTTAATATAGTGCAAAAGCCAGAAGGTAAAAGCCACAATTTAAAAACACATGAAAGTCTAAAAAAAGAAAAAGACTCAGAATATGGAATCATTTAATGAAGGGGTAAAAAAATCTCACATGCTCAATGGGACTTGATGCCTCTCTTGTGTTTGAGTAGAAGAATGGGCATTAATAATAATGATCTCAAGTCATTTAAAATGTTTAAATCTTATTTATTAGATTGATTAGATGCAGAAAAACATGTAATACCTTTTAGACAGTACCATCCCAAATAGGTAAAACAAAAAGTTTGCTATTTAAAGGTATAATTGGCTCTAATTCATTGCCACATTAGGTACTGGCTTAGAGTTCATAATTGGAGGTCCTAAAAACTTTTCTTGTACTGATGTGTTTACTGAAATGGTTTAGCTTTAGACACTGACTATGTCTCACATATCCAGATAATCCACCTGTCTGGAATGTTGTTTTTGCACAGCTCTATAGCCATCTGAAGTTTTACTATATTTGACTAAACTAGACAAAACAGCTTTTTCTTCAGGTTGCTCACACATAAAACTATAGATAAAGAAGGTAGACGTAACATGAAAAATGTCCTCTACACAATAAGGGTACAGATTTTTTTAAATATATAAATTCTATTATTTTGCTCTAGTAGCAAACTGGAGATCATACCTTAATTAAGCAACTAAATCATGTGACAAAGCATTTAGGATGTCAGGAAATCATTTTCCTTACATGAGATTGAGGAAATCCCCTGCATATTGCTAATTTGAGGCTCTGTTGAACTGCAGTACACACATACGTGCATATACACATGCATACATATAAGATACATCATGGTGCTTCCGCTTTGGAAAGAATCATGCAAAATTTTTGAAGAGATTTTAACTAAAGAGCTGTCAATAGCACAAATTTATAAATGTTTTGTATAGTTTTAATCCAGGAAAGTTGAATTCATTGCACCGAACATTTCCTTTAGTAAGAAAATGGGTAAAAGACAATGCCAATACTGTCTTCACATAAGTGGAATACTTGTCACCACCCCAGCCACAGGAGATGCTGAGCCGTCTGGTTGCAAAAAGGAGCAAACTAACTGATGCTGAGGCCTGGTGAAGTTAACGGAGGACTGTGCCCTTTCAAAGGAACGGCCAGCTTAAATGATCACCTCCAGAGCTTTGGTTAACTGGAGTTTCATTTAGCCCATTATCAGTGTTTAAAAGTGTGTGGCCTAGAGCAACAATTCTCAAACCTGTGGTCTTAGGACCCATTTACAATCTTATAAATGATGGCAAACTTTAAAAATACTTTGTCCTTAGGGGTTCTATTGATACTTGCCATATTAGAAATAAAGAGTGAGACATTTATAAATTTTGTTCATTGATCATAAAATACAGTAACTGGTATGTAAACATACATCATATGTTTTTACGAAAAATAAGCATTTTTTTGATGGTAGGATAATTTAATGAGAATAGTGACATTGTTTTCCATTTCTGTAAATCTTTTTATTCTCTGAGCTTAATAGAAGACAGCTGGATTCTCATATGTGCTTCTGCAATCATTTGGAAGTTTTTAAGTACTGAGAAGCTGTGAAATTCACAGTGGCAGGTGAAAATTTTCTCTTGAAAGTTAAAATACTGGCAGTGTTTTCCTTGAAGTGACAGGTTCATATTGCTCATTTTTTGGAAGGTGTCTACTGAATACTCAGTCTGATTAACCACAGTGTGTCTATCAGTCATTCTTTAAAGTAAAAATGGTATTCCGTGAAAAAAAATGGCTAGAAGAGCATGCAGTGGAAAGGACTGCCAAAATGCCTCCTTAAGACAAATGTTCTTCAGTATTCAAAGTACTTTATGTATATTTTCATTTTGTCTCACAGAATATTTTTTTATTTTTTAAAAATATGAGCTCCAGATTTAATAAAATGCAAGCTTTGGGGCATCTGGGTGGCTAATTCCATGAAGAGTCCAACTCCTGATTTCAGCTCGGGTCATGATCTCAGGGTCTTGAAATTCAGCCCCATGTCCGGCTCTGCTCTCAGTATGGAGTCTGCTGGGGTTCTCTCTACCTCTCCCTCTTCCTCTCCCCCAACTCACTCTAAAAAATAAAAATAAAAATAAAATAAATAAAATATTTTATTTTAATTTTTTTAAAGATTTTATTTATTTATTCATGAGAAACACAGAGAGGAGAGACAGAGACAGAGACACAGGCAGAGGAAGAAGCAGGCTCCATGCAGAGAGCCTGATGTGGGACTCCATCCTGGGTCTCTAGGATCATGCCCTGGGCTGAAGGCGGCGCTAAACCGCCGAGCCACCCAGGCTGCCCCCCTGTTTTTTTTTTAAATGCAAGCTTTTACTGCCTTATCAAGAATATCCTCGTATGAAGCCAGAATCTTGTTTCTTAAATCACATGGTGACAGTGAGGAATACAATGATGCCTAGTACAGGTAGGAGTCATTGCCCCAAATGCTAAGGTGCATGTGACTTCATCCAGCCTTGCTTTTGTCATCTGTGCAAATGTCAACACACTGAAAAAGACAAGCAACAATCTTGGTATTATTATGCAAATCATTTGAACTCATGGATCCCCTGAAAGCATCTCAGAGACAGGCCCTGGAGGTCTGTGGACCACACTTTGAGAACTACTGATCCAAAGGGACAGACGTATGTGATAAGCATTCTGGATATCTGAGCTGGACAGAAGGAAACTCCATCAAAGGTAATGCATGGGCAAACAGCCCAGGGAAGAAAAGGTTGACATAAACTAGGGAGGGATGCCTTTTGAAATCCTTGCACTGAGAGAGCACACCTGAAACCATCAATTCCCACTAAAGGCAACTCCGATGACCTAGGGAAATAAAGAAGCTCATTGTTCCGCCCAGTTCTGGAGATTAAAAGTCTACAGCCTGGGAGTAGACAATGAGAAGGAGAAAATCTTCACTGGGCTGGAATGTCAAGATTGCAATGCAAACAGCCCCCATCCAGTTTCCAAACTAGTGGCTGGTTCAAATTCAGTGAGCACTGTGATTGCAATACAAAGATCTCTGCGTTGTTTACCACCCAAAATACGTCTTGCACACAGTAAGGATGCAGAATAAGTGACAACGGGAGAAAACTGAATTTCCAAAGTCTGTCTCATTTCCCTTCAGTTCTAGGGCCAATAGCCACTCCCAAACCTACTTTGTATTTATTTTCTTTACAGTCTCTTTCAGATAGGAGATTACAACAAGGGTCTCATGGGATGAGTAGGGAATTCTCGGTGTGTTTGTGGAATGAATTGATCCCATTGAACACTGCACATCAGAGAGAGCGAAGTTTTCTGCAGCAGAGGCAATGGTCACACCACGACTCCCCAAAGCAGTTCTGCAGCTGCTCCTGCCAATCACTCCATTTCACCATCATCCCTCTGGCCCCAGAAGAGGTAAAGTCACAAGGCAATCAGTAAAACCTAAACCTTTCCAAAGTCTGGGCTTGGTTGCAATTCGTGGAGATAAGCACCTGAGCGGAGGCGGCACGAGGTGCCCGAGCTGAGGCAATGCTGCAGGTGGCAGGTGCCCGGGCAGTTCAGATCCGCTGCGTCAGCCCTGGCAGGTCCGCGGGAGCGCAGCGGGGCTGGGGCAGTGCCTTCCAAATCGCGTACTTCAAGAAGGGAAATTAGGGTCATGCCAAGTGCCCTGTGGGTCCACCTAAGGTTCTGTTGGTGCATTTTAATACCAGTCATGCCCCCTGCTGTGATTGACTAATACCTCTCCTATTTATTTCTGATTGAGGAGAGCCCACATGAATGTCATCATCTTGCCAAAAACTCTTGGGCCAGAGCCAGCCAAGGAGAGCCTTGCAGGGAAAGGCAAGAGCCCTCAGCTATCCTCTCTTCACCTAGTCAGAGGTCTTTCTTGAGTTTCTGTAAGAAAATGGAGTTAGAACTTGAAGTTTTGCTTCTGTTATCTCATTTGATTAATTAGTTAAGTAGGTAATTATGCTACATATTTACTGATTGTCTTTTATGTGGCTGACAGTGTCCTGGGTTCTGAAGCACAGTAATGAGTACTGCCCTCGACAGCTTTATGTTCTATGGGCGCCTGGGTGGCTCAGTCGGTTAAGTGTCTGACTGTTGGTTTCAGCTCAGGTTAGGAACTCATGGGTAATGGGATGGGGCCCTGCTTCAGCTCTGCGCTTGGTGGGGAGTCTGCCTGAAGATTCTCTCCCTCTGCCTCTCAGCCCTCTCTTCACACTCCTTCTCTAAAGGAAGTACATATTTAAAAAAAATCTTTATGTGCTAAGATAAATAAATTAGTAGATAAGTGTAACTGCTATCATTCAAGTCCACACAGTATGCAACGGGAGCACATAGCAGGGCAGCACCAGCAAGGATTCTTGGAGGAGGTAGGGTTTCCTAAAGGACAAATAAATGTTAGCCTCTTGAGGAGGCTGCAAGGGAGGCCTGAGATGCACAGACACAGAACCTAGTACACAGTGAGTGCTTGGTGAGTGCTGTTGTAGGACTATCCTTCCGCAGTATGATACAGCCTCTAATTAATACTACAGTATCTTGCAGAGTACTTCAAATCAAATGCCTGTTAGCTCCAGCCTACAAAAGGGCCATAAAGATTCCATCTTTGCTATTCAAAGCCTTGGAATCACCCTAGAACTTGTAAGAACCATAGAATCCCTGCCCCCACCCCAGATGGATCAACTGCATTTAACAAGATCCTCCATGATTCATATATTCATTAGGGTTTGTGACATGCTAAAGGCTCATCAACCAGTGATGGCCTTCTAGGATAGTGGTTTATAACCTTTGGTGAACATCAGATCTCTGGGCAGGACTTTCAAAATGCAAAAACCCAGTTTTTATTCCCTATCCTCCAAGGAAACCAAATCTCAGAGGTTGGGATGTGTACCTACATTTTTAACAAGCTTCCCAGGGGCCCCTGAAGCTGGTGTTATTTTCTTTCTTTCTTTCTTTTTTTAAAAAGATTTATTCATTTATTCATGAAAGACACAGAGAGAGAGAGAGAAGCAGAGACACAGGCAGAGGGAGAAGCAAGCTCCTCGCAGGGAGCCCGATGTGGGACTCGATCCCGGATCCCGAGATCACACCCTGAGCCGAAGGCAGACGCTCAACCCCTGAGCCACCCAGGCGTCCCTGGTGTTATTTTCTATAAAATGCTGTAGAGAGATATTTTTGGGCCAATCATTTCTCTGTGTGGGTTTGCGTGTGTTTATGTGTGTGTGTGTGTGTGTGTGTGTGTGTGTGTGTGTGTGTGACAAATAGTTCTATATTGAGTAACTTTCTTTCAAGGACTATCTCATTGACTCTATTAAGCTTCAAATAACCATACTTTTCAAGAAGACTAGAAGATGGGTTTATGATCACTTATTTTCAGATATTTTTGGCATATTCTTTTATTTTAATTATACAACTTTTATTACTCTGAAAACAAAGATGTTCCAAAACAAGATTGTCTGGTTTAGAAGTGGTAAATATAATGTGAGCCAGAGCACTGCTAAAGACTGCTTATATGGAAGCACTGTTACCTAAATTTTATCTCTACGGAGATCATGCAGGCAAATAACTAGTTCTTCAAAAAACCTGTGTAGCCTCCAGCCATACAAAAATAAAGGCCCAAGTACTGTTTGACAATACTTGGGCTAAAGGTACAATGCAAATATGACGACACGTTCAAATTCTTATTTACCTTACCTATAATGTTTGTTTTTTAGCTGGTCACAAAATCTAACATGCTAAAGACAATGAATTTCCATTTATTGTTGATTTTCATTTGAAACTAAATATGATAAAATTTCAATTTCCTCTCTATTATTACATCAATCTGAAGCAAAGAAATGCAATTACCAAGTGCTTGTTTTATAGGAAAAATTGTCTCCACATTAATTAAATTAGTTGTGCATGATATTTGGAGGAAATGGAATAGTCAAATGGCAGATAAATATATTAAAGTAATTTAATGAATTAAAGTTTGGTATAGAAACATTTGAGACGATTTAAGCAAGCTGTATCACAGCCTATATGAATTACAATTTAAAGGAAAAAATAAACCATACTAATTTTTTGAGACAAAGACTTTAATTTACAAATTGCAAAACAACATTTGTGAAATACTGAGTTTTCTCCTCTTCCTATGAATCAATTTAGATTTCCAGGAAAATATCAAATCTTTTCAATTTTTTTCCAAATGAATGGTTTGGTACCTATCATTCACAATACCACAACATAATCTCTGTCAGTGTTTAATCTCATTTATATTTGCTAAGACATAGTTTCTTTCATTTATAGTTTGCTGTTTTACAGAGAAATTAAAAAATCGGTGAAAATTAGACCAATATGCTTACAAGTTTCCACAGCTCACTTCACGTCACTCCCGAAGGCATTCATTCATCTACCAACTACTGAGTGTCTCCAGCAGCATGTATGTTCCAGGATTGCTTTCCAGGCTAGCCCCGGAGATCAGGAAAAACTTGATGATTGTACTTCCATCATAAAAGGCTGGTTTTATGACATTCCCGATAACCACAGAAAATTACCAGGATTCACAGTGAGAGGGGCACCTAACCCCATAAGAACTGATGTAATCCAACAACAAATATGTGTTAAGCATCTCTATGTACTTTGTTTTATTTATTTGCTTGTCCTTCCCTGTCGTCTCTCTCTCTAATAATGATGTCTTACAAATTCTTTATGGACTATAATTATAGTTGATGGACTCATTTCACTTGTCATTTTCAAGGATGTAAAGAATGGTTTCTTGTATCTGGTTCTATATCTCACAGATTCCTTTATTAGCACACTTATATTTGACATGTTAATATTCCTTGAAACAAAAGCCAAAGTATGAGCTGATGTTAGCATTTAAGTGTATCAACCAGGTGTTCTGTTTCCCAATATCAGTGTTAAAAAATTTGAAATCCATATCAAAATGGGAAAGAGTATGATTAGGAGAAATATAGATTGACACTCCTACATTGAGAAGTTTCTTTGATGTTTGAATTAATTATTGCAAATTACTGCAAATTTACTGGATAATTTGTATTCTAGCATAAGATCTTCTTTTTTTTTCTTTAAGATTTTATTTATTCATGAGAGATACACACACAGAGATAGAGAGAGAGAGAGGCAGAGACATAGGCAGAGGGAGAAGCAGGCTCCATGCAGGGAGCCTGACGTGGGAATCGATCCCGGGTCTCCAGGATCACACCCTGGGCCGAAGGCAGGCTCTAAACCGCTGAGCCACCCAGGGATCCCCAGATCTTCTGTTCCTAAGAGTGTTAGCTGTGCTTCCATTTCGATGAACACTCTATCTTGAATAAGTTCTTCATCAAAATCTCCTTTTGCCTTCATATATTGTAAAGTATAAGAAAGGTGTCAGGCTTATCTTTGGGAAGTTTTTTTTTTTTAATACAATAATTTTTTATTGGTGTTCAATTTACCAACATACAGAATAACACCCAGTGCTCATCCCGTCAAGTGTCCCCCTCAGTGCCCGTCACCCACTCACCCCCAGTCCCCGCCCTCCTCCCCTTCCACCACCCCTAGTTCGTTTCCCAGAATTAGAAGTCTTTATGTTCTGTCTCCCTTTCTGATATTTCCCACACATTTCTTCTCCCTTCCCTTATATTCCCTTTCACTATTATTTATATTCCCCAAATGAATGAGAACATACACTGTTTGTCCTTCTCCGATTGACTTACTTCACTCAGCATAATACCCTCCAGGTCCATCCACGTTGAAGCAAATGGTGGGTATTTGTCTTTTCTAATGTCTGAGTAATATTCCACTGTATACATAAACCACATCTTCTTTATCCATTCATCTTTCGATGGACACCGAGGCTCCTTCCACAGTTTGGCTATTGTGGACATTGCTGCTAGAAACATCGGGGTGCAGGTGTCCCGGCATTTCATTGCATCTATATCTTGGGGTAAATCCTCTTTGGGAAGTTTTGTATTGTTTATTGCTGATGATGTGAGAGTGAGTGTGGCCTGGGTGGGTTGTTGCTACCCCTTTCTCTTGCTCACGGCTTCTTCTTGCTAAGACATCTTTGCCTTTTTGGTACCCCAGTGCCTCTGGCTAAAACTCAGAGGACACCCTAACTTCTCTCCATGGACATACCTTGAGCCAATGCATTTTCTTTTTACTATCAAACCATTTATTTTCTTTGCAGAATATAGTAGTCATAGTTGCTGAATGCTCCAATTTAGATATGTGCTCCTAAGACTCTTGGTGTTAATGATCTTTTTTTTTTTTTTTTAAGATTTTATTTATTTATTCATGAGAGACACAGGCAGAGGGAGAAACAGGCTCCATGCAGGGAGCCTGACGTGGGACTCGATCCCGGGTCTCCAGGATCACACCCTGGGCTGAAGGCGGCGCTAAACCGTTGAGCCACCTGGGCTGCCCATTAATGCTCTTTTGAAGCAATTATTTAGTTGTTCTCAGCAATGTTTTTTGCCCAATAGTTTTCTAAAGGTAGATATTTATTTGCCATTTTAAAACTTTCCTCAGTTATCAAAAAAAAAAAAAAAAAAAAACAGGTAATTTTTAGCAGTTTCTACAAACAAGCAGACCTGAGAATGCTGACTCTTAGGTCAGGAAGGGAGAAAGCTAAGAAGCAACACAATTTACTCTGTAGAATTCCCGAAAGACTCAGGAATTTGTGGGAATAATAGCTCCTTCTTGAAGTAAGGATGAGGGTAGGATGAAAACAGGAAGATGAAGAAGACATTAGAACACCCCTCCCCCATACTATTTCTTAATTCCCCCCCATCCAGCAAATGTCCTTTATTAATCCTACAGGACAACAGGCACAGTTGAAGGTGCCATATGGAAAAGGACTTAAGTGAAAGAGTAACTACTGGATAGTGAGAAGGCCCCCCAACCCTGCCACAAGCCCTCTTCTGTCTGGGCTCCCAGAACTCTGGCATCTGGACTTTATACCTTTTGGGAAGGAGATTGAAAGATTCTGATTAGCTAATCAATAAAAATAGACATATTAGGACATTACCAAGAAATGTCCCAGTTTGATCACTCTACAGTAAGCAGATACCCAAGGAAATCTCTTTTAATATAAAGGAAAGCTTCTATTATAAAAGTCAGACCAAAATAAGCAAAGAGCAAACATAAAGACTGCCAGGAAAGGAAAACACACACACACACACAAATAATCACTAATATCTTCAGAGTGATATGAAATTCATGAAACAGAAATGGAAGGATATAGAAAAGAATGAGAAAGACTCTCAGAGATTAAAAATATCTCAGCAGGAGTGAATAGCTCAACAGAGAATTTGGAAGATAATGTTGAAGAATTTTTTTAGAATCTCCTAGAACCTAATAGGTTTAAATATCAAGACAAAGAGATGAGAATAAAAGGAAAAAGCTTAAAAAATTCGAGAATGGATGCAAATAGGCTAGTGTCTGAATAATAGAAATTTCAGGGTGAGGAAACAAACAAAAATTATCAAATAAATAATTCAAGAAAACTTCCCCAAATTAAAGGACCCATACACTAGAATAAAATACACACAAACCAAGGCACATCACCATGAATTTTGCAAAAAAAAAATCTTATAAGTTTCCAGGAGAAAAAGTTATATACGTAAAGGATCAAAAATCAGAACTGCTTTGGTTTTGTTGGTTTGGTTTGGTTTGGTTTGGTTTGGTTTGGTTTTAGAATTGCTTTGGACTTCTTACTAGCAATACTGAGGCTCAAGCACAGACTATAGTACCTTGAGAATTCTGAGAAGGTCTTTCCAGCTTAGAATGTTTATTCCTAGAGAAATTATGAATTAAGTATAAGAACAGAATAAAAATGCTATCAAATATTCTAGATCTCACAAAATTTAGCTCTTATCACCCTTTTTTAGAAGCAATTGGAGAAGGGTGCCATATAAATGAGGAAGAAAACCAACAAAGGAGACGTGGGATCTAGGAAGTAGTGATCAGCTCAAGAGAGAGAAAGAGGACTCCTTAGGAAAAATCAGAGAGGGAGACAAACCATGAGAGACTCCTAACTCCAATCAAAGGGTTGCGGAAGGAGAGATGTGTGGGGGGATGGAGTAACTGGGTGATGGGCATTAAGAAGGGTGCTTGATGGATTGAGCACTGGGTGCTACATTATATGTTGGCAAATTGAATTTAAATTTAAAAAATTAAAAAAAAAAAGAGGACCCCCTAAGATGATCACAAAGAAAGATTCCAGGAAACAGACATGCACCTCGCAAAGAGAGTTACTGGTCCAAATTAGAGCAGGTCAGAAGACTCTAGCATACAAAATAGATGATATTGATAGAGTTCCTGATGTGATTTAAAAGAGTAGAAGGATTATTTAAACAGATGGGCAGAGTTTGGGGACAAATTAATGACAAATACTTAGAATACTAAAAAAGAAAGACAGCTGTTAATTCTAACAAGAAAAAATTGGGGCAAGAAAGGAAAAAGTACTCATAGCATATTATAAGGCTTAGCTTTATAATCTAAGCATTGAATATTGATTCAAACAAAATATGATATGATTATAATGGAAGGGTAGACTAGGAGCAAAGGGGAATTATGTGAGCTTGAGGCCAGGAATAGGGAGGGGTGGCAGCACTATATAGATCTTCACCTTCCATCTTGATAAACCAATGGGTAATGTTTACAACAGAAAGAAAAAGAGGAAAGAAAGAAAAGAAAAGAAAAAAAAGAAAAGAAAAGAAAAGAAAAGAAAAGAAAAGAAAAGAAAAAAAAGAAAAGAAAGAAAAGAAAGAAAGGAAGAGAGGAAGAGAGGAAGAAAGAAAGGAGAGAGAGGAAGAAAGAAAGGAGAGAGGAAGAAAGAAAGGAGAAGGGAGGGAGGGAAGGAGAAGGGACAGAGGAAAGAAAGAAGGAAGGAAGAAGGAAGAAAGGAAGGAAGAGAGAAAGAGAGAGAAGGAAAGAACACAAATAAGTGTGTAGTTTCAAATAAGAAGAAAAACGGCCAAAGGTAAAAAAGTCGCTTTTGGGAAATCCAGAGCTGTGTGGTTTTCTATCACAAGTTTTCTTTTCTAGAGCTATTTTGTTCTTCAGGTGCATGCAACTCTGATAAAGAATAAAAACTAAATTTAAAAAACATCATTATTTTCTTCCCCAAAGTTTTGAATTTTTAGTATTCTGGTTACCAGGTATACTGGATTTGAGTACCTGGGAATCTAACTTTGTATATATAAAAGCTGTTTTGATTTATTCAAGATTCTACAATAGAATATTAAATAATTTGGGTTTTTAAACCATGAAAATTAGCCTAATTCTTGTCTAATTCGTCAGTGAACACCGCATATGTAGTTAAGGAAAATATTAAAGTGCTGTTTTTATCCCAATATATTTTTTTAATTTAATTTCAATTTGCGAACATATAGTATAATACCCAGTGCTCACCTCATCTTGTGCCTTCCTCCAATATCTGTTCTTAACCTATAAGCCAGTATTAAAATAGGAGTGTATATGTAAATGTATAAATGTGTGTGTGTTATATAAAAGACTATGCTCTATATAAGATATTGAAGTGAAAAACAGCTTTCCTTTTTTTCTGGTCAATTGATTCATTCTTCCTTTAGCTGTGTGTTGAAGGCCTGGAGGCCCAGGATGCTTTACAACTTCAAGGGATGCCATAGGATACATGTTAGTGACACCCCCTGTTGGGCACAGGGTCAAGGAGAAAACAAATAGTAGATGCAGAATTGGATTGATTTTTGACCTCTTGAGAGGAAAGTGTGAGGGTAGAAAGAAAACCAGTGTGTGATACAAATTCTATAATGGAGAGCTCAAATAACATTCCACTTCCCTCCACTCATATGAAACCCTAGACCTAAAAGACTTGTCCCCAGTAAATGATTGAAGAAATTTGGCACTGAAATTTTCTTGACTTATGTCTGAGCAGAAGTTGAAAAAGAAGGAAGGAAGGAGAGAAGGATGGAAGGAGAAAGAACAACACACAGACCCTCTGTGCAAATGGTAGAACTGAATTCCAAAAAGTGGAATTAAATGTTTTAATTCCTTCAACCTGCCTATCTTTGCTTCCTGTCCCTCCTGTCTACCTCCCTTCCCCTTTCTCCTGGAATCCAGCCCTGGCAACTCTGATGGTGATGAAGTCATAGGCTCCAAAATATGGCCATGGTATGAAGGCAGCAGCACAAATTTTTAAACAGCATTTCAGCAGCACACCACAGTGCCGAGAAAGGAACCTTGTGTAATGTGAACAACTATGAGCTCGTGCTATTTTATTAATCCAGGGTGGTGATCCCTGGGTGTTGCATTACCTGTGTGTGTGCGTGTGTGTATGTGTGTGTGTCTTCTGCAGTCTCCTATTTTATACAGCAGTCATCAAGAAGTCTTCCTCTTCTTGAACATGGCAGAGGCAGAATGGAGATTACTCAGTATTAACCCTAACTCTGGGGTTCTCCCCAGGGATGTCTTTGACATCAAAAGCAAAGAAAGGTTCAAATGAGAATGACCTTCTCTGACATCCCTTTCTAGACTCCGCCTCTGCATGTGTCAGTTTCTTTCTCCTTATCACCTCATTAAGTCACCAAACATTGCTACCTGGAAGGAAAGATTGATGGAGTGATAACTGGCAGCTCTCTTGTGACCTGCAGCCAGTGCATTTCCATTTGCTTATTAAAGGAGTCTTGCTTTTCCCCAAACAGACCCATATTCTGAAATTCCTATTTAACTTGCCATTCTCCAAAGCTCTTTAACTTTTCCTTTGCCAAATCCTCCAGAGGAAAAATAACTTCTTGGGCCAGAACATGTTGGTATTTAACATCTTTACTTCAAAACCTTTTACAAATGTCAGGCAACAGTGCAAACCTTTCAGAGAATAGTAGATTAAAAGAAAAGTCTTCTCTGTGTTTGGAATCCACCCTGTATTTCCCAGCATGTCCATCCTGTCTTGAAATCTGATTTCCCCTTCAGAGTCCAGATCAAATAGCTGCTCTACCTGAAAGTTCTTCCCTTGATTCTCCTCTTTGCCCTCCAGACAGAAATATTTGCAGTCTATGAACTCATTAGAAACCACTTTGAATTTCTCTTGTGGCAGTTTGTAACTTATATTTTAATTATCAGAAAACATAGCATCTGCACTCCTAAATTACATCTTCATGAAAACAGGAACCTTGTTTTAACCTCCTATCATTTGACATGGTCAATTAGTAATAACAAGAAGCACAGCTAAACTGTTTGCTATGCACACACCATCTCTAATCCTCACGACAACCCTGAGAGGCAAGGAGTATTAATTAATTCCATTTTGCAGAAGAGAAAACGAAGTCCCTGAAATGTGAAGTGGCTTGCCTAAGATCACACCTTCAGGGAATGGCTGGTATTTCAAGAACCAGGTCATTTCAACCAGGATCTGTCCTCTTCATACCCTGCTATAAGACAGAAAGAAAAGGCGGGAAGGATGGATGGAGGAAAGAAAAAGTTTAAAATCTCCGGCTTTCACTCACTTGTTGGAATAATACTTCACAAACTCTCAGAGTTGTAGAGTTGTGAGAGATTGAAGAAATTAACACAACCTGGCCTCTGCTTCCTACACAGAGAACAATGAAGACCAGAGAGGTTAGAAGTCTTCTGGAGACTAAGAAGGAAGAATTACAATTTCTAAAAATCTTCTTGAACAGTTTTCTCATTTGCAAATACATAGGATAATGTCTAAATATACAAGATAACATCATTCTCCTTTGTTGGTTCACAAGAAAGGAACTATTTTGCCTTTAAAAGGTGCTTTGCTACTTAGTAGTCATTACAGTACAGTTAATGCTTCATGTGTCAGCAACCTACCTCCTCCATACTTTTGGACAGCATGAAGGCAGCAGAGTTTAGAATATGACCAAGCCAGTGAAGCAAATATGTATATTCAGGGCCAAGTTCAAGGGCTTGTAATTTTCCCCAATTAACTGCTATATACATTAGAAAAATGTGATTAGCAAGCAAGGACAATTATTAACCAAGTCCTACATGACTCTCAATCCAGAACTCTGGGCTTTCCTAGCTCCATGCCAATCCCCCACCCCCACTGGTCTCCAGAATCCTAATACCATCTCCTCCAGGAAGCTTTCTTTCCTATTCTTCCTCAGTGCCACCCACCCCCACCCCCACCCGCAATCCCCAGCAAATGCACTGTGGCAGGAATCAGGGAGGTCTAAGATCTTGGAAATAAGGAAAGGGGGCTGGTTGTATATGAAAGTTAATGCTGAGGTCAACAGTAACAGATGAGAACAGGAATTTTCAAAGTAACTTTAGATAAATGGACTTAGCATAGTCCAGAGCAGCCTAATGGAAGGTATTACCATATCAAAGGAAAGAATGTGTCTTTCTGAATGAGTTGTCCAGAAATAGAAATGAGAATGGGTAGGGACAAAGCAGTGCCCATAAAAGTACTGCCCAGAAGAGAAAGTATCCAGACACCGGCTTGCTGTGTGCAATACCAGGTGCTTTCCAACCATGGAGACAGCAGGCACCCACCATCTAATCGTTCAACTTACACACTTTGTTCTCATTCCACACTCACAAATTCCAGATTTACACAATCATTTGGTTTCTAAGGGAAGACAGGCACTGGCCAGAAGATGCAAATATTCAGTCTTCTGGTCATTATGTCTTTTCCCTCTCTTTAAAGGAAGAAATCAGAATCCTAGCTTATCCTGAGTCTCCTTTGTCTTAGGTAGCATGAATTAGTACCCCACATTGGGTTACTGCCTCAACAATGAAGAGATTGCTATAGAATCTGTATAACTGAGGATCAGGTCCTGGACTGGGCCACCTTGCAGAGATTTTTCCTCAGCCAGTCAATCAAACTGCCCTACCTCATCATAGCTTCTTTCCAATTTCAGTCACAATGAATGGACTTCTCCTCATCTCACAAATAGATATTTATTGATCTCTGTCTTAGGGCACAGTTTATGCCTTGTGTTATGTTTATCTTACAAAAGTGTATGTTGGGGCACCGGGGTGGCTCAGTTGGTTAAGCATCTGCCTTGGACTCAGGTCATGATCTTGGGGCCCTGGGATCAAGCCCCACATTGGGCTCCCTGCTTCCCAGCAGGGAGCCTGCTTCTCCCTCTCCCTCTCCTCCCTGGCTCATGCTCTTTGTTGCTATCTCTGTCTCTTTCTCAAATAAATAAGTAAAATCTTTTTAAAAAGTGTATCTCTCCTTTTGATAGTAGGTTGTTTTATTTTATTTATGTATTTATTTATTTATTTAATTCAGTCACTGTTTTTTTAATGACAAAACAGAAATGAGTAAAATACTGTCATGTCCTCTATACTCAGGTTGGTAGGGAATGACAGATATAAAAACAAGTTATATATGTGGAAAGGTGATAATAAAAATATTTATAAAGAACAAGAGTATTGGAAAAGAGTATTGTTGGGTGGCCCCCCAGAGAAGGTGTTGTCTGAGATAGATTTTGGAAAATAAATAAAACTTCACCAAGAAAACCAGAAAGAAAAACCAAGGGGAAAACATATGCAAAGGCAAAAAATTATGAAATGACCTGGGAACCAAAACACAGTTTAGCATTGCCAAAATGTGAAGTGCAAAGAAGAGAGTTATATAAGATGTGTGGCTGACCAGGTGGAGAGAGGATAAAAAGTTGGTGTATGCCCCAGATGAGTTTGGATTTTCCACTGGAGGTGATCACCAAAGCTAGCAAAGGCTTTTAATTACAAAAAGAGACTGGATCAGATTTGTGTTCAGGAAGATATATTTAATACTACTATGGACAAGGGAATAGAGAGAGGTAAGACAAAAAATGTAGGATTAGATATATAGATGACTAGATAGATAGAAAGACAGATAAATGAAGGAATTTGGAAACATCCAGACTAGCACTAGTCAGTACAAACATAATGTGAACAACAAATGTAAGCTATATGTATAATTTTAAATTTTCTAGTAGCCATATTAAAAACATAAAAAGAAACACGCAAAATTAATTTAAATATATATATTTAGGGTGCCTGGTGGCTCAGTTGGTTAAACATCTGTCTTTGGCTTTGGTCGTGATCCTAGGGTTCTGGGATCAAGCCCAGCAGAGCAGGGAGTTGCTTCTTCCTCTCCCTCTGCCCCTACTCTCCCACTTCCACTTGGGCTCACTCACTGGAGCTCTCTCTCTCAAATAAACAAAATCTATATATCCAAAATACTTATTCCAATACATCCAAAATATTTTTCTTTCAATATGTAAGCAATATAAAAAGTCGTTAATGAGATAGTTTACATTATTTTTTCATTCTAAGTCTTTGAAATCTCTTGTGTATTTTATACTTGTAGGGCATCACAAGTCAAATTAGCCATGATGCAAGTGTTAAATAGTCACGTGTAGCTGGGGGCTACCATATTGGACAGCAAAGGTCTAGACAATAAATGATGAGGCAGTGACTCATACAGAAATGGGAAGGATGGGATATACTTACAATGTATTCACAAGATGAATTTTTTTTAAGATTTTATTTATTTATTCATGAGAGACACAGAAAGAGAGAGAGAGAGAGAGAGAGAGAGAGAGAGAGGCAGAGACAGAGAGAGACAGAGGGAGAGGGGGAGGGAGAAGCAGGCTCCATGCAGGAAGCCTGACCTGGGACTTGATCCTGGGTCTCCAGGATCAGGCCCTGGGCTGAAGGCCACGCTAAACTGCCAAGCCACCCAGGCTGCCCCACAAGATGGATTTGATAGAAATTAGGAACTGATTTATATCAGTAATGAAATACTAGTTGACTATAAAGTTTTCTAGCTTGGAAACCTGAGGATGACAGTTGCTCAGCCAAACCAGGGAAGCAAGTTTAAGGGAAATGATATGATGAGTGTGTTTGGGTCTTATTGAATTTGAGGTGTGTGGAGGCCATCATGACTACAGGTACAGTAATGCGTACACTAGATGTGAACAGCGTACACTATATAATACTTCTGTGTTTCAAGTTCTGTTCTGTTTTTGGTATATGAACACATTTAACCCTCAAAACAACACTGTGAGATGGGTATTACTATCATCCTCACTTTACAAATGAGAAAACTGAGGTTCAGGGAGAATCAGTTATTTGGCTCAGGACTCAGAGTCAGCAGTTACCAAGTGGCAGAGCAAAGACTGAAACCTAGTCTGGCTTCAGAGTCAGAGGTTCTGGTCACACATTCTACTGTCACTCAAAAGCAGGGCCTATGGAAGCACCCAAACGTGGGTTCAAGTAACTCCTCCTTCACTTACTAATTGCAAGTGACTTTGAGCAAGTTATTTAATTATTGAACTTCAGTTTTCTCACCCTTAAAATGGGAATAATATGCCTGTCGTAGCCATGATTGTTGAGAGAGATGACTGACATACATAATATATATAAAATGTTCATCACAGTACTAGGTATACAACAAACAGTCAATAGTAGCTGCTGGGATTATTACATATGTTGGGTTTGGAGCTCAATGTAGAATTCCAAATTGGGATATATATTTTTCTTCAAATACCTAACACACTAACTGGTCTGAGTTTTATCTTTTGAAGAAATGGCTTTGGCTCATTACTAAGACATATAGTTAAGAACTCCACAGATGAGAGCTATCGGCTGGGGCCATCCTGCATCAAAAGCTAAAACAATCATGGGCATTTGGATAATGAGCTAGCAGAGATGAGTGTTCATGGCACTGAGACACTGGAAACAATTGCACTGGAAGTAAATCTTGCTCTTACCTTTAAGGAGACTAAAAGAAGAGACTGAATACATCATGAGGACACATTCATTTGTGTGCACTTTTATTAATTAGTGATAAAAAATGGCAAATAAAAAATATTTTAGCAAACAGAGATCTACAGTTATTTGGTTAAAGTCCAAGAAAATTTAATCATAAGGTCTAGGTTTATCACATTTCCCCACCAGATAATCTCATTCTTGTACGGGCAGGCTTTTGGATACAAAAACAAAAGACAAATTAAATAAGATAAATTACCAAAAACCATAAACAGAGGACATCTTGCTCTGCAATCCCTGGCATCTGTAACTTTAGATTTCCAACATGTTAATGTTAATTACATGCCATTTCCTGCCAAGCTTATGGTCATGTGATCTAAATTTGCATTGTAATTAGCTTTGCCTTTCATAAAACACTGCCTTTTTTCTAGATGAGAAGATGCTGGATGCAGAACCTCTTAAATAGCCTTCAAGAAGCCCTCGGAAACCAGCTAACACTCAAACTCTTCTAATCCCCCAGTCCATATCTTGAATCAACATTGAACCATCTAATCCCAATTGTCATTCCTTCCCTCAATGCTTTAAATTCCATTTAGGTGGTAGGTCTTCTCTTTCAAATCAGGGCTAAACTAATGACCCACTTAATGCTCTGAATGCCAAGCTCATTTGATTCTTCTCATCTCAGATTCCATCATGAGGACTGCCTAGGAAAGCTCTCCTCTACAAGATGTTCAAGTGGGCCACATACCTGGCTTGCCCAACAGGCACAGCAGATGAGTAACAAGTATGTTTATAGATTTTGTGGTGCTCCAGCTGTCACTGATGTCAGTGTTTTCTGCTAAAATTGGTGTATTTTTTGCTATATGCCTCATCCCCTGGGCAGTTCAAACATCACCAGCAGGGCACAGTGGTCTGAGGACACCCAGCTCCAGAGAAAGAGTAGATTCTCTGTAGGAATAAGACTACTTGTCAGAATGTTGCCTAATATAATGGCAGTGACTGAGCCAGAGGCCTCCTAGAAGAACCAAATGTTCAACAAGAATAACAAAGACCATTAATTAGTCCAAGGACAATGCACAGATCTACAGATCAGCCAGTCCGGCTATGGCCCAAGTCTCTCCCAACTTGATGGGTTCTAAGACTAAGCAAAGCATTAAATCACTCTATGCTTCCAACACTGTAACTCCAGGGATTAAATTAGTTAATGGAATACATTTTCAACCCATCTGAATATAATCAAACATTCATTTGAGACTCTTACATTGGAAAATCCAGAATAATATTTCAAATGCAAAAATATATACATAATGGAGGAAAAGTGTGGGAAGAGAGAAAAGAATCTCAGAATAGTTAAACAGATTCTCAAATACACTTCTAGAGACACCTTACTAAGCTGTAGGTTATGCAAGGAAAAACCTGTGTCATGAGAGTCTATAAGCTAAGAGTTTTGTATGCTAAGAGAATTGTGCTTGTAGAGCAAAATGGAGGAGGGAGGGAGTTTGCTGGCTCATGCACAAGTATTCAGCAAGAGGATGGATGGTGAGTTGTTAAAAGAACTTAGAAATTCATGCAGACATGTTAACAAGCTGCATTTGACAATTTGATCCAATGGAATAGGTTTTTTCTCTGAATTTTAAACCAGACAAAATCAAGGAAGGGTCATAAAACAAGGTAATTTTGTCTAAAGGAAAAGATTTCCAAATAAATGTCAATCCACTAAAATTGCATTTCTCTACCATGGCAAATCCCACACACTATCAGGTTTGCTATTTCAATTCCACATTATAAAGTACTTTTTCCTTTAAAAAAAGAGCACACACACACACACACACACACACCACATTTGGCTGTTTTAGTCTCTTCCTCTTTTTTTTTTTTTTTTTATTTATGATAGTCACAGAGAGAGAGAGAGAGGCAGAGACACAGGCAGAGGGAGAAGCAGGCTCCATGCACCGGGAGCCCGATGTGGGATTCGATCCCGGGTCTCCAGGATCGCGCCCTGGGCCAAAGGCAGGCGCCAAACCGCTGCGCCACCCAGGGATCCCTCTCTTCCTCTTTTAATGAATTCTTCAAATCAGTGTCAAATGGGTTAATAAATATTTCTCTTTTGTTGCTTTCCTATTCAAGGTCTAACATGGGCTTCCCATTAACTCTCAGCTCTCCTCTGCTTTCAGTTGCGTTCTTAAGAAGATGAACCTAGCCTTGTCTGACCACCTGCCCAGGGTCCAGAGCAGAAAATGCTCTTTCTATTGTCAGAATGAGAGCTCCTTCTCAAACAGATGATGCCTCATATCTGAGCAACAAGAAAAGCTAAGGTCATCCCATGTAGAGAAGTAGGGATCCAAAACTTGGAAGATAGTCAAGAAGGCACCATGAGTGGGAGGGCTTCAAGACAGGCTTGGAAGTTTAGGCAAGGGTTGTTTCCCGAGGCCCAGAGTTCCAAACTGAAAAGGTCAGAGCAACCCCAAGTGCAAATAACTGCAGATCACATGCATTTATGAGGTTGTTGGTGGTGGGAAGGTCATGAAGAGAGCTCAGGGATGGGGTAAGGAGTCCCAAGGAACTGCATAAAATAGCAGGTCTCAAAATATGGTTCAAGGACCCTGAGGGGTCCCTGATACCCTTTCAGAGGTTCTGTGAGTCAAGACTATCTCATAGTGATAAGGCATTTTTTGCCCTTTTCATTCTCATGAACATACAAGGGAGTTTTCCAGAAGCTACATGGTATGTGTGACACTGTCACTCAGATGGCTAATAAAATGTGTGCCTCCCAAACTGGAAACCTCATTGTTATCCCAACTCTTCCGTGCCCTCACTCCGTATCTCATCATATGCTGTTGCTTCTACCTCAGTATGGTCTCTTAAATCTGTCCTCCCCACCACTACCTAACTTCAGTCCGGCCTCAGACTGTTTTAGCAGCCTGCCATCTGACTGCTGCCTTTCCAATCTCTTTGCTTTGAATCCCTTCTCCACGATCAAGTCCTGCATCCACAATCCCTCATAAAAATATGTGTAGTCTTGCTTATGAGCAGAACTAGATCTGAGTATCTTTACATCACACAAGCAAGATCCTGTACAATTGCTCCCATCTACCTTCCTACTCTACCCCCTGCCACCTTTTTCTCTCCCTCCCTTCCTTTCTCCAGCCTGGAGCACAGCCACAACAAGTTCACCAGATTGTTACAACATGCCAGACTCTTTCATGACTCTATGTCTTTTTACGTGTGAGCTCTCCTGAATCTTTCATGAAATCTCCTGAATGCTATCTTTTCCCTTTTTCATTCTATTCTTCTTTCACTTGCTCATCCCAGCCCTTCCCTGCTTTAGAGCAATGAAACATGCTATTTCTACTTAGAATGTTCTTCCTTTCACTCTTTACATGGTTTGGTCCTTCTCATCCTTTGGTTCTTGGCTGATATCAGGCCAGATGTCCTACCATCCCTTTTCCTAATAAGCACAGATGTTAAAGCTCCATGAGCTTCACATGTGGCTCTGCCCAAGCACCATCTGGTCAACGCAAATGTCCGTGGCTAAGAAGTCTCAATACGCAACATGCATTTCTCTCTCTCTTTTTCTCTCTCTCTCTCTACTCCCTTTCTTTTTTTTTTTTAAGATTTTATTTATTTATTTATGAGAAACACAGAGAAAGAGGTAGAGACATAGGCAGAGAGAGAAGCAGGCTCCTCGCAGGGAGCCCGACCTGGGACTCGATCCCAGACCCCGGGATCACGCCCTGAGCCAAAGGCAGATGCTCAACCCTTGAGCCACCCAGGCGTCCCTCTACTCCCTTTCTTTTCTATTTTTTGTCTCTCTCCTAAAGTCTAAGCACATCAGTCTTAAGGGTCTCCAAGCTCTGACAGAAGGCTCAAGTTTAAGACTTCTCTAGAAGAACACTTAGTGGCATTGATGATGAACAGCAGGTCATGCAGTCTCCATCTTTGATTAAAAAATAATAATAATAAGGTTTTCACCCAAAAAAGGAGTCACTGAATCAGCCAGACGTGGATGTTGGATATGAAATTTAAAGCCCTGGAACCAGTGATCTTACCTGCATGATTTCACGTTTAATACACAAAAGAGTTTATTAAGAAAGGCATCTCAGCCTGGTCTGGGCTGAATTGTAGTCTATGATAGCTTGGTGCTCTTGCCAGAAGACCGAATACATTTGAGAGTCACAGTTCCCAATCTCCACTGCCATGTTTATTCTTGGCATATCCATTTGTTTGGTTTTGTTCTGTCTCCTCCTCCACCAGGTAAGCAATACGAGGTCCAGCATCACGTCTGTTTTGTACACCACTGTGCTCCCAACATCTGGCATAATATTTGGCACATAATAATGCTCTATAAACATGTGCTGATTAAATGACTGAACTAGGGATTAGTTACTCTTCAGGATCAAACAAAAAGTGTTATTTCCTAGATGGAGTCTCCACACCCTTTTTCAAGCAGCCATTGGCTCCTGCCTCTGAGCCTCCATCATACTGCATGTTCTGCTGTTACATAGCATGGAATCAAATGTTTTCTGATGGTCTGCCATATGCGTTGTGCTGCTGTTATTTATGTGTTTCTCATTTTATTCTTTGAACAATCCTAAGAGATAGTACTTTCCAAATTATAGATGAGGAAATAGGCTCAAAATATCCAAGTCATACAGTGAATAATAGGTGGCAAAGCCTGTATCCCAAGCTAGCTCCATTTCCTTATTCTATAAAACTCGTTTTCATTAAATCAAACTATCATATGGTATTAAGCTTAGATCATAATGTATCAGTTTATAGTTAGTCTCACCTCTGGACACAGGGACCACATACATTCATTGATCTTTGTGTTCCTAGCACTGAGCATGATGCCTGCCACACAATATTTAACATCAGAATTAAAGAATATATGAATGAATGATGTGGGCCTGTCCATTGATGGACAGTGACTTTGGAGCCTCAAGGCCTCAAGGCTTGCTCTCGAGGACTGTTGGTATTGACCATGCACTCCCTGGAGAGCTTCGGCTAGGGTGCTCAGGTCCCTGCCTGAAAACAAGTCAGGTGACCTCCAAATACGTAACCCTTAACCCAACCACCTGCTTCTTCTGTCTCTGCCACAAGATTCCCAGATACTTAGTACCATTCACCTATTTCTGCCTCATAGGGTATTTCCATCTTGGTGATCAACCCACTACCACAGAGGCATGACTACATGACACATTCTTCTATCACTTGGAACATAACTGTTTTTCTTTATTTGCAGCTGAAGTCACTGCTACCAGTGACTGTCAATCAACAAGGTGAGCCCATGACTCTGGAAGAATCTTGTGGGAAATCAAAAATAGCAATGTCTCTGTCTTCTGATGCTTTCAGGCTTGTGAGGGACATATGAGCACCCATAAAACAATTAGAGAATGATACAAACAAGTTTAGAGTCATATGCCAATTTAAGTCACAGTTTGAGGACCTGGCTCTCGGTCTTAAGCTTGCCAAAGTCTTAGCTACTCTCAGTTGCACTCCAGAAATCTCTACAATGCTGTTCACTCCCCTAGAGGCTGACAATCTCCTCCCCAGCCACGGGCACAGAGTCTCAGAGGCATAATCATGACCCAGGATCTGATGTTCTCAAGTATTTTCAGAGGCTTCTGGTGAGAACACCAAGCTAACACAGCCAGTGATTCAGCTGAGACCAGGCTGAAATGCCTTTCCTAATCCACTCCTCTGTGTGTAAACATAAAATTATGCAGGTAAGATCACTGGTTCTGGGACTTCACAGGCATTTCCAAAGTCTAGTTCTGGCTAATTCAATGACTGCCTTTTTGTGAGACCATCTTATTCTTATTTTATTTATTTATTTATTTATTTATTTATTTATTTATGAGAGAGAGAGCACAAGTAGGAGCAACAGAGGGAGAGATTCTGAAGCAGACTCAGTACTGAGCACAGAGCTAGACATTGGGCTCCATTTCACGACCCTGAGATCAGACCTGAGCCAAAACCAAAAGTTGGCCACCTAGCTTATTGTGCCACCCATGCACCTCCCCCCCCTTTTTTTCTCTCTCTCTTTTTTAAGATTCGTTTATTCATTAGAGACACACAGAGAGAGAGGCAGAGACATAGGCAGAGGGAGAAGCAGGCTCCATGTAGGGAACCCGATGTGGGACTCGATCCTGGGACTCCAGGATCACACCCTGAGCCGAAGGCAGACGCTTAGCTACTGAGCCACCCAGGGATCCCAACCTCCCCCCACTTTTTTTTTAATCAAGAAAGGGAACTAACTGCAAGACCTGCTGCTCATCAGCAACACCACTTGCGTGCTCTTCTAGAGAATTTTTAATCCAAGTTGAGCCTTCTGTCAAAGTTCGGAGACTTAGGACCAAAGAGATCAGACTTTGAGAAAGAAAGATCTTTAAAAAATAGAAGAGAAAGGGGAAAGTGAGGGGGGGGGAGAAAGAAAGAGAGAGAAGGGGTGTATGTTGCCTATTGAGGCTCCTTAGCTATTGACTTTTGCAGAGAAGCCTGACCAGAGCCCAGGCAGAGCCAGATGTGAGGTTCCTGTAGCTCTAATATCTGTGCTTGCAGGGATAGAGGCTGGAGGTCTGATCTGGAACTCTTCATTATAATGTAAACCGAAATCCTTTTCTTCTCTCAAAATGAAAGCTATGGCCACTTATTAATTTATAAATACAAGTCCAAATTCTTATAGACTTTCTTCAGAATAACTCATAGAATAACTATCACTGGAGTTCTTCTAAAAGAAATGTGGGATGTCCTTTCTAAAATGTCAGTTCGAAATAAAACAGAATCCAAGTGTCCCACCTCATAGTGTCCAAGCAAGCCCTATTTTTAGAATGAGGTGTCACTCAACCTGCTGTATAAGGCTGTGCTAGGAACCTCTGCTTTTAGGGAAGTTCCATGCTCTCCCTTGGAGCAGGACTGTTTCATTTCACATTTATATGCCTCTTGATTAATACCTTCTTCCCATTCCCGGGGGGGGTGGGGGGAAGCTTCACTCTTAAGTCTAAAAGTTTCTTTAAATGCATGACAGTGTACAATACAGCATAAAAACCTAAACACAAAACCAAAACAGAATAAGACAAGAAGACATTCAGGTGTACATGCACATAAATTAAAGTTAGAGATGTTGACAGATAAATATAGTTTATGCAATATTTGCTCTAGCTGGTCAAATATATAAGAGTAAAGTCACTTTTTTCATAAAATCAACTATGAAAATTGAGACAGTGTGTGGATAGTGTCAAAAGCATTCTGTTATATTTGATTTTGAATTCACATTCTTCCACGTAGTAGCTGTGTGACCTTAGGAAAAATACTAATATTGACTGAGAAATTGTTACAAGTCAGGCACTGAGCTCATTAATTCAAATTACATAACTTTTGTGCAATCATTTTCCTTTTCTGTAGAGTCACAATGATAATATGTACTTAATACATCATTGTGAAGAATATAGAAAAATCATGTAAAACACCCAGATGTGGAGTGAGAGACTTAAAATGGGTATTTTAAAAATAAAAATTAAACACAGTGATAGCACTGCTGGGATATTTAAACCACAATATAATTATTTTCTACTCTTAGGTGCATCAGGATTAAGTAAAAGAAGCAGCAAGTCTGGTGCATATTAGATATTTTAATAAGTGAAGGAAGTAAAATTAAAAATAATTAAAGCCACATTGACTTTAAATCAAAGTGAAATCCCAAAGGATGAAAATTATTCAATTTTTCTTTGATATTATTTGTGTGAGGCAGTCTATGTTACAAGAGAAAATATATTTTATTAAGGTCCTAGAAGAAAATTATTAGGCCTTCGTTCTTGGTCTGTCCTACCTTTATTAACTTGTTCTGTGAACTTGATCCATCCAATCGACTTTTCCCCCCGTGTCCATTTGGATATCTATGATCAACTCATTATAGGTATTATTTATTTGTAATTTCACCTAGAACAATGATAAGGATAACAAGATACCTAAAGAAGACTTTGTCTTGGTATATATAATGCAGCAAAACTGTAGTAACTTTATTGAGTGAGACATATAACACATTTGTAATACACATGAATGGACAAAAGAAATCCACTGGAATTTTCTGGCCCTGTCAGAGATGTTGATAGGGGAAGTTGTTGGAAGCTTTAGGGGGCAATATCAATAGCTCACTGCGTAACATTCTATTTCCTGGTTCCTCTGATCCAGCCAGGGCATTTATTTAATGGCTACATGAGATGGAAAAAGGAAGAACATGTTACAACATTAAGCCTGAAATAGAATGTCAAACAATGTGGAGGTAAAATTACTGGCCCGAATCCCTCTCAGCAAAGGACCATGCTCCCTGCCACCCAAGGTGATTTGGATTAGTTCTAAATCCAGCCCACTTACAAACTAGAGATAGCAGAAAGAGCCACAGGTGCCCATTATCACCTCTCAAACCTGGGATGGGCCAGCAATGCTCCCCATAGATACCTTTGGTGCTATCAATGCTAACTGAAATCAGGGTCAAGTTTTGGGGCTACCTTTAAAACCATATGAAATCTAAGAAAGAAAGAACGCCAAAAATGTTCAGATCTTGTCCATGGGAGTTTGTTTCAGATACCGGTTCCCTCCAAGTAGTCTGTGATAGCTGAATTTTGATTTGCAGCACCCAGAATGACCTAGCAGAATGTGTGCTAACCTAGGGGACCCTGGGCATAGATATCCTACTTTGAGTTGGCATTTTCAAACACATAGCAGAACTTACTTTGCTATCTTGGGTTTGTAAAAAACAGTAAGCTGGCCAAAAAGAGCAAAGTGGGTTTGTACACACACAGTTATGGTTTCTATTGTGACTGTTAGAAAATTAATGAAAATACTTGTAAGTGTTAGTAAATGTAGCCTGTAGAATAACGTATTCTTTCTGCATATTGGTTTTAGGAAGGGATATAGAATTGGGGGCCGTGGGGGTGGATAATTTTCACATATAAAAGGATTTCAGATTGTGAAAATGAAGGCCATCGATGCTGAGGATGGAGGTTTTTGAGTGTATGTGGATTAGAAGGAGAAAGGAAAAAGATTTCTTTCACAGAGTCACATGCTTGTCTGCAGAATTTCTACTTTTAATTCAATGGAAATCCAAGGAAAACCAAATATTGTCAGAGGTATAACATCAAGCTGAGATTGCCAAGTAGTTGGTCATGTTGGAGGAGCTGGCCTACCTTACTCTTCTTAACTTCATTAAGGACTACAGAATTATGTAATAAATGGTGGTACTGATGTGAAATATAGCTCAGCAACCTGGCATGATCATAAAGGCAGCAAACCGTGGACAGCACGGTACACAGGGATAATATAAGGTCACTGAACCAGGTTCTGTGCCAGCCAGCAGTTGTTAAACAAGACACTTCTGGATGTCTATTTGGCATTTAGCAAATACTTGTTGATTAACTGATTGACTTACTGATTGACAAAATGGCCACTGGGAATGCCAAATTGGATGACAGGGCTTTTGACATTAACTCTATTAATATGTCAGAGGCTTAGGCAAGTCTCAACATTTTCCTGCCTCAGAATCCCCATGTCTACAACACAGAGATAATCACTTGCCCACAGCAGTTACAGGAAAAAAGAGAAGAGTGAAAAAAGACGAGATTATTGTTGAAGTCTGAGGCACTCAATCGTGAGGTGCCAGCACCAGCTTCTGCAAGGAATCAGAGCTTGACAGCTCAGCTGTCAGCCTCTTGAAAGGAGATACAGAGGGCAAGCCTCGATCCAGGAGCAAGAGGCACAGCCAGGTATGCGGAGCAGGCTGGGCCACGGTTTGAAGGGCTGGCAGAGACCGAGGAAACTGAGCATTCAAGCAGAATGGTGCTGAAGAAACCTCAGCGGTTCTCTCTGCTCAAACCTTCCCCCTAAATCCTGCTCTATCCAATGACAACAAACGCTCTCAAAACCGGGAGTATGTGAGGATCACCTGAGAGGCTTGCTTCGATTACAGATTGCTAAGCCCTACTCCCAGAGACTCAGAACCAGCAGGCCTCAGTTGGAGCCCGGGAATTTATATTTTGGTGAGCACTCCAGGTGCTCCCGTGGCAGGTGGTCTAGGACCAGAACTGCAGAAGCACCAACCTGAGAGGGAATCATCTACCTCTGTACTTCCTGATGGCAATGCCAAACATCAGTGGAGATACAAAGAGCCCCCTATCCAAACAGTTCTAATTTTGGATTTCTCAGTGTCCTGGGGCCAATGACATTCAGAAGCCATTTACTGAGAACTCATCATGTGAACAGCCTTCAACTAGGGGTGTAAAAACAGACAAAGATACCAACAGTCACAGGCATAGGGTGACTCGGATAGGACCAATTGCTCCGGGAAATCTACAGAAGAGAAGGAATGGTTTTAAATGCAAGAGTCTGGAAAAACACTTCGGAATTGGTGACATATGAGGTGAAGCTGGAAGGAAGGTAGGACTGCACCTGGTATGAAGCCGGGCACCTCAGGCAGAGGGGATGGCTTAAACAAGAGAACGGAAGCCTCAAAATCCAGAGTAATGGCACATGGCTGGCCTGTGCAGTAGAGACAGCAAAGAGGAAGAGCAGATTAGAAGGATGGGTGTGGTCAAATCTAAGGAAGCTTTCAACGATGGCCTGAAATTTGACTTTGTTTTGAAGTCAACCCATGTAGGATTTTGAACAGAAGAGTAACTGAAACAAAACGTTTTGTTTATTTTTCTAAACTTAATTGGCAATACTTAATGTTTAACTTATTTTTGCTTTATTTTTTTTTACGTAAGCTCCATGCTTGGCATAGATCCCAACTCGGAGTTTAATTCACAACCCTGAGATCAAGACCTAAACTGAGACCAAAAGTCGGTGGCCTAACCGACTGAGCCACCCAGGTGCCCCTAAACATTATTTTTAATAGCTAATATATTCAGAGCACAGAATTTTAAAGGAACAAGATGGTATGTAAGTGTGAATTTCCCATCCCTTCCACACTTGTCTCCCAGCCGTTTGTTTTGGAAGCAACTAATATTACTAGTTTCTTTTGTATTGGGGAGACTTGGAAACTAGCTAATGGCCAAATATTGATTGGGCTGGAATAAGGATGAGAGAGATTAATGACAGAGACACCAACTTGGTGATCGTTTCTGAAGCCCAGGTCATGAAGTCTTGAAATGGAGCACTCTCATGGTGAATACAAGGGAGAGTCTGAAAAAAGCATTTCACAATCTTTTATGCCCCATGTCTAATCAATTTACAAATGGCACAGAAGTGGAGGATGACCAAAATTTTGTCTTGAGACATGATTGGACAGTAAGGTGGGAGAATTAGTTTGGGACAGACAGATGGGGAGGCTGTGAGCAAAGTGAGATACAGGACATAAAAGTGGACATAGCAAATATTCTTTTGGAAGGTGAGGCATATAGCTTAGAAGAGAAATGCCTGCTGGGAAGTCAAGGGCAAAGAAGGGGTAGTTAGAGCTGTAGGAGTAGATGAGCTCAGGAAGAGGGCACAGAAGAGGGCAGCCCGGGTGGCTCAGCAGTTTAGTGCTGCCTTCAGCCCAGGGTGTGATCCTGGAGACCCAGGATCAAGTCCCACGTCAGGCTCCCTGTATGGAGCCTGCTTCTCCCTCTGCCTGTGTCTCTGCCTTTCTTTTTCTCTGTGTCTCTCATGAATAAATAAATAAAATCTTAAAAAAAAAAAAAAAGAGGGCACAGAAAATTGAGGGGATGAGTACTGAAAATCCCTACCTGTAAGGGGAAAGGAGAAGTGGGGCCAACAGGGATTGAAGAGAAGTAGCCAGATAATTAGTATGGGTGTTCCTGAATCCAAGGGAAGAAAGAATTTCAAGGAGAGAAGCGAGGGTAGAATTTGTCAATGCCACCACCACGGTGCTACACCTGTGATGTCGTAAAGAGAAGAGCTGAGGAGAAATCACTGACCACGTGGCAATGAGAAGATTACTAGTGAGCTTTAAAGGGTGGTTTGTGAAGAGTGGGAGCAGGGTGGAATAATGCAAGGGAGAATGTAAAGGGAGGTGAGAATGTGGTGGCCCTGTCTAGACCTTTCTTTCAAGAAACCTGCCTCAGATGGAGGGAGGACGGATGGGAGCTGGAAAGGTGAATGAGATGGAGAAAGAACTTTTTCCTCAAGTGTGGGAGAAAAAAAGTGGAATTAGGGAGATACCCAATTGAACAAGATCCTGGAAGAGCTTGAAAGAGAAAAACTGAAGTGAAGGGAGGGAAACAAGCGAGTTTACACCTAATCACCTTGGCCATCTCAGCAAAGTAGCTGAGGCCACCTCCATACTTGAGGGAGAATGAGTTTGGTTTTGGATGTTTGCCAAAAAAATACAGACAGAAATATGATAGTATATGGACTTACGATGAAAGAAAGGATTTTCAAGGGCACTGAAGGTCCAACTGACATTGGGCTAAAGATGCCTCTCATGAGTCGCTTCCATTATCTTCCAGAGCTTTCCTCTAGTTCTTCACCACAATCATGATCTTAAAAAATGAACAAACCCATACACCATGTGAAGAATTTGGCTTCCTCCGATAATCTGGGAAATGTATTCAAGAACTGTCATGTTCTTTCTACGACTCATAAAGAGAAGCAGAGGGAGGGATGCAGAGTGACTTCCAGATAGGTTTCTGGGAGTCAGTTATCTGTCTCTGTTATTTAGGTTGCTTATGTAGTGATACCTGGAAAGAAAACAAAAATATCTCAGGCTGATCAAGTGCAAGTTGTTAATTAACATCATGTGAAAACTACCAAAAGGTATTTACAAACAACATATTGGACAGGGGTCAGAGATAAGTGGCACACCTCCCTGTGATTTGGGTTAATGTAGGCTTTTCCCTACAGATCACTACCCGTGATTCTCCAAGGACAGAGTGCAATGCCTACTTCTCTTTTCCCCTAAACCTCCTCTGTTTATCTTCTCTTGCCATCCTGGACTGACTCCCAAAATACAGAATAAAGACAGAGAGGTAGCTCTCCTGTTTAGGTTAAAAGAAGTAGTAATAGGAACATGTTAGTTGTGAAAAACCATGTCTCCAAGAGGAACATAAGGACCTGTAAACATATCCAGGATTTTGTTCCCAGGTCAACTGTGCAGTATATTTTAGCTTAGCCTTTTTTTTTTTTTTTTTTTTTTAACTGTTTGGGACCCTTTTTTGAGAGCACTCAGTTTCATTTCATTTTATTTTTTAATTATATATTTTAAAGTTTATCTTAAATGTGGTTAACATGCAGTGTTATATTAGTTTCAGGTGTAGATCACCCATGCTCTTCACAAGGGCATTCCTTAATCCCCATCACTTATTTAACACATCCCGCCGCCCACCTCCCCTCTGGTAACCATCAATCTGTTTTCTATAATTAAGAGTCTGTTTCCTGATTTGCTTCTCTCTCTTATTTTTTCACCTTTGCTTGTCTGTTTCTTAAATTCCACATATGCGTGAAACCATATTGTATTTGTCTTTCTCTGACTCATTTATTTCACTTAGCATTATACTTTGTAGCTCTATCCATGTAGCTGCAAATGGCAAGATTTCATTCTTTTTTACGGCTGGATAATATTCCAATATATATAGACACCACTTCTTCTTTAGCCATTCAACAATTGATGGACATTTGGGGTGCTTCCGTATCTTGGCTATTGTAAATATTGCTTCTATCAGCATAGGGGTGAATGTATCCCCTTGAATTAGTGTTCTTGTATTCTTGGGGTAAATACCCAGTAATGCATTTGCTGGATCTGAAAGTAATTCAATTTTAACTTTTTGAGGAACCTCCATGCTGTTTTCCACAGTGGCTGCAACAGTTTGCATTCCCACCAACAGGAGAACACTCTGTTTCAAATCTCTTTTTCACATGAATGGTTTATATAGTGTCTGCCTCAAGCAATTATGTTGTATAAGAAAACAATATAAGTACGTTTAAAATTAGACATGTATTCCTTCATCCTTAAATTTAGTATGACTTTCAAGAAGTATTTTCTCATTATTTATGGTTTAATCCCTGAATGACAGTAATGTGTATATGAAAGTCACAATACCTATTTCCTCTTTACATAGTAGTTGGTCAAAAAATGTGCTCCTAAGGCTATGCTGCCCTCAAGTGGTCTAGCTAGAGAATAATCAACAATTTTTTTTCTGGATGGAAATTCCAATCTGACCTGTTTTGACTAAAGCATTAACTCCTGACAAAGAAAGAAGAGAAAAGAAAAAAATGACAATTATGCGCCAAGTCTGGGAGACATGAAAGAAAAGGAAGGTTTTGTGTCTCCCTAGTCCTCTAAATGTTATAGGAGTAGAAAGTACAATACAACAGCCACAAGCTTGTTTTTGTTAATCATAGAGTAACTGGTTGCATGCATGTGGCCGTGGAGACGTGGCTGTGGGATATAAACTGAATTGACTCCTTTACGCCTTTGGGGCCAATCCTCAGCTGCTCTAGAGAAACCCCCTCATCAGAACTCCTGACATCATCTTCCACAACTAAGGACTTACAGTTGTTTGGAAACAATGTACTCAGAGAAAACTCTTGCTCTTGTGGCCAAGACCTCAAAAGGGAGACCAGTAATTACTGTGATTACATTAATCACAAGGAAGGCTGTGGAGGATGGTCTTGATGTGGATGGCCTATAATGATAGCTCCGAGGGGGCCCTGCCCTAATTAGCCACCATCGAGGCCCTCTAATGCATAGGGTTAGCTTCCCAGATTGCTGATGGAGAAAGGAGACCACCCATCGATGTGACCAGTTGACTCAGGGTTTGCTGGGCTGTTCTGAGCTGAGCTTATGAAGCAGGTCGGTTGCAGGGCTTTAGGCTACTCAGCTAGAAAGCCCATCATGGAACAGATGGGCCAGCTAAAAATGTACAATGTGCTGTCCCTTCGGGTTTGTCACACTGTTTCTGGTACTTTGGGTGATTTCAGTGAATAGTGAATCTCTTTCAATAAGAAAGGATTTGTAACAAGGAAAACACTAGTTCTCATACGCTGCTCTTGGGCATAGAGATGAACTGTGCTAGTCCACTGAGCAGAAATGAACTCTTTATTTAGCAGTTATCTGTGGGAAAAGCCCTGGAAAGGACTTTGTGCTCAGTAAGTTGGGATCTAGAATCAACTCTGCAACAAACTCGTTACATGACCTTGACCGAGTCACTTAACCTTTCTGGGCTCAGTTTCTTCATCTGCAAGCTGTGACATTTAGTTCAAATTAGTGGTTTACAGACTGGTATGTGGAGAATGTATGCCTCACGGGCTATCACCAGGCACAGGGCCCCTTCTTCCCTCCCTCTTTACCCAACAAGGCTCACTATGATCCATTTTATAAATCAGACTTTGAAAACCAATGGATTAGGTGGTCTATACATCTTTCCGTTCCAGCTAAACTATATTGTGATGGGGAAAGATACTCAAAATGGTCATGGTGACACTTGCTGATAAAGTTCTTTTTCTTCCTTAGTGAATCTTTTAAAAAAAATATTGAAATATAATTTACATAGTGTTGTATTAGCTTCAGGTGTAATATAAAGATTCAACATTTCTTTATTTTTTTGAAAGCTTTTATTTGGGACACCTGGGTGGCTCAGTGGTTGAGCATCTGCCTTTGGCTCAGGGTATGATAGATACCGGGATCTGGGATTGAGTCCCATATCGGGCTCCTTGTGGGGAGCCTGCTTCTCCCTCTGCCTGTGTCTCTGCCTCTCTCTCTGTGCCTCTCATGAATAAATAAATAAAATTTTGAAAAAACAAAAGCTTTTATTTATTTATTTGAGAGAGAGAGAGTGATAGAGCACAAGGAGGGGAGGAGGGTCAGAGGGAGAAGCAGAAGCAGACTCCCTGCTGAGCAGGGATCCTGACATGGGGCTCCATCCCAGGACACTGGGATCATGACCTGAGCCAAAGGCAGACACTTAACTGACTGAGCCAACCAGATACCCCATGATTCAACACTTCTATACATTTCTCAGTGCTCATCATGGTATGTGTACTCTTTTTTTAATTAATTAATTTTTTTAGTAATCTCTACAACCACTGTAGGGTTGGAATTCATGACCCTAAGATCGAGTCCCATGTTCTTCTGACTGGGCCAGTCAGATGCCCCAAGGTAAGTACTCTTAATCCCGCTTATCTATTTCACTCATCTCCTCACCTCACCTCTGGCAACCACCAGTTTGTTCTCTATATTTAAGAGTCTGTTTTTTTATTTTTTGTATTTGTTATGTTTCCTAAATTTCGCATATGAGTGAAATCATATGGTATTTGTCCTTCTGACTTTTTCTTTTTTTAAGATTTTATTTATTTATTCATGAGAGACACAGAAAGAGAGGCAGAGACATAGGCAGAAGGAGGAGAAGCAGGCTCCCTGCAAGGAGCCTGATATGGGACTCAAGTCCGCGAATCTGGGATCACGCCCTGAGCCACAGGTAGGTGCTCAACTGCTGAACCACTCAGGCATCCCTCGAACTGACTTATTTCACTTAGCATTATACCCTCCAGTCCATCTCTTTTTTTGCAGATGGCAAGATTTTATTCTTTCTACGGCTGAGTAATTTTCCCTTGTATCTCTACATCTTCTTTATTCATCTATCAACGGACACCTGGGTCACCACCATGTCTTGTCTATTGTAAATAATGCTGCAATAGACGCAAGGGTGCTTATATCTTTCCAAGTTAGTGTTTTATTTTCTCTGGGTAAATACCCAGCAGTGGAATTACTGGATCACATAGTAATTCTATTTTTAATTTTTTGAGGAAACTCCATACTGTTTTCCACAGTAGTTGCACCCATCCACATTCTGCCAACAGCTCACAACAGTTCCTTTTTCTCCACATCCTCACCAACACTTGTTATTTCTTGTGTCTTTTTTTTAATCTTAAGTGAAATCACATACGGCTCTGAATCCAAACACTTTCCGATAAAATGAGTCCAATCTGACTCTGAAATGATTCACGTGTATATGTTGGAAGAGGAGAGAAGGAAGGAGTGTGAACCACTGTGGTCCCACAGCTCCTTGGAAGATGCTCGCCAAGGAAGGAACTAGGTAGAAGTTACCAAGCAAACACCAGACAGTTCTAGGAGTGGGGGTCTGTGTAATTAGGGTTAGACCCTGCCAGGGAGGCCAGCCAGAAAATGGTCATGGCTCAGGAATGGTCTGGGAAAAGTAGAATGTGTGCCTCAAGAATATATATTACAAAGAAAAATATATAATAATAAAAAGTTGAGAAATCAAGATTTCTAGAAAATAGAGGAAAAGTTTCAACTACATTGTACAAGAGGATATGTATCATTATTAGTAGCAGCCATCATTAATAAAATTAATATAATTCACTTCCATCTAGGAAATTCTCTTCTTAAGTCACTTAAAAACAAGATACAATATAAAACGTGTACAACTTTATTTCTCAAACACAAAGAGCGTTTTTCCTCTATAGTGTTTAAGTCAGGATGATACAAGTGCAGATGAGTGAGAACCGGGCTCTAGTCCCTTCTCTCCATAACATGGGATACAGACAAGGAATTAGAATCATGGGATATACAATGTTGTAGTTCAAGTATGCTGAATGACTGCAGAAGAAAAAGTCTTTCCTGTTGATGGTTTCATATTTCTTGGTATATTTATCAAGAGATTGTAATTTATGAAAGTAACTGCCGAAACTATAGTTTGTAGTTGTATGAATTTCGGAGGTCTGATTTGTAATCCCCTCCATTGATGCCTCTGTTGACACCTCATTATTGTGCTACAAACGTGGTATTGATATAGTGAAAGAATATTCATCCAGTGAACAAATATTATAGGAAAGGCATTGAACTAAATAGTATGGAAATACAAAGATGGACCAGGCATAGTCCTTGCATATAGTCTAGTAAAAAGTTGTGTGTGTGCAACTACAAAATAAGGCAGTATATAGTCACTACTAGGAATATAGGGTAGTAATATGTGCTTCTGATACAAAGCTGAGGGTAGGATTTTAGGTAATTTGCTCGGGAAAGGGTTTATGAAGTAGATTGCATTTGATCTGAGCCTGGAAGCACACATAATATTTTGTAGGTAGTGGGACGCCTGGGTGGCTCAACGGTTGAGTGTCTTCCTTTGGCTCAGGGCATGATCCCTGGGTTCTGGGATCGAGTCCCACATTGGGCTTCCTGCATGGAAGCCTGCTTCTTCCTCTGCCTGTGTCTCTGCCTCTCTCTCTCTCTCTCTGTCTTTCATGAATAAATAGATAAAATCTTTAAAATAAAATTTGTAGGTAGAGATGGGAAAAGAACATGGCAGGCAGGAAGGGCATGAGCAAAGATCTGGCAGTAGGAAAGCCTAGCCAATGTTCAAGGTATACTGGGAGCATGGAAGGGTGCAGATAGAGTGGGAGGGAAGGGGAGAAATAGAAAGCAAGTCTAGACAGGAAGGTCGGGATTATATTATAGAGGTATTTGTATCTTGTGCTAAGGGGATGAGAGATGTTATTGGGTTGTAAGCATGGAAACAATGTACAGAATGTTTTTTTAATTTATTATTATTTTTGAAGATTTTATTTATTTATTCATGAGAGACACAGAGAGAGAAGCAAAGACATAGAGGGAGAAGCAGGCTCCTTGCAGGGAGTCTGATGTGGAATTTGATCCCAGGACCCTGAGATCATGACCTGAGTCAAAGGCAGAAAATCACACACTGAGCCACCCAGGTGCCCTGTACAGAATGATTGAAAAGGGAAAGTGACAATCCAAGAATGCCTCTAGAAGACTATCAGGTTAGTCTAGCTGTAAAATGATAAAGGTATGAGCTAGAGTGATGGCATTATAAATGGTGGGTCAGTGGGGCGGCGGGGGTGTGGGGTAATTGAAAAATGGAATTCAATTCAAGGCCACTACAGAGGTTAAATAAAATATATTGGACAAAAGGGAAAAGGTTAGAGTCCTACACATAAAAAGGTTATAGCCACTTTCCAACAAATACATGTGTGTGTGATGTTAGAAGTAATGTGTGTGACACACGCAGGTATATTTGTACCTACAATTGGCCAGAAAGTCCTGGCATGGTATTCCAAAGTAAAGAACATTAAAAAAAAAATGAAAACAGGGGATCCTTGGGTGGCGCAGCAGTTTGGCGCCTGCCTTTGGCCCAGGGCGCAATCCTGGAGACCCGAGATTGAATCCCATGTTGGGCTCCCGGTGCATGGAGCCTGCTTCTCCCTCTGCCTGTGTCTCTGCCTCTCTCTCTCTCTCTCTCTCTCTCTCTCTCTGTGTGGCTATCATAAATAAATAAAAATTAAAAAAAATGAAAACAAAAAAAGAAGTAATAATAAAAATCTGGAAGCAGGGAGATGTGATTGGATACTACTAATCATTACTATGTAAATGAAGCAGAGTATTTTTCCATTTCATTTTCCAAATGGAAAATCCACTGGAAGACAGATATCTAGTACACAGACAGAAAAAGATAATATAAATTACCCTGATTCCTGGTGATAAGAAATATGGGTAGCCAAAATCTCCCTGCAAATGGCTTGTCATGCTTTTCTTACCAAAAACTTGAGTATTAGACTCAACTACTTTGTGTTCTACTTCTCTTTCTATTATGCAAGTGAAAATGTTATATTTTATCTTAGATGAAACTAGACAATTGAAGAAATTATTATCTATTATTCCAAAAATTAAACAGAATGATAACAAGATGTAGTCATTGAATTAATCACCAACTGCAGGTTGAGTGCTCACTATGAAAGCAACTTTAGGCTACATTTAGGGATAACCAAGAGAAAGAAGAGACTTGCCTCAATCACAGAGAGGCTTGAAATTTGGTTAAAGAAATCTGGCTAAAGAACAAGAGGCAATTAAATCAATAAATCATAATATTGTAGGCCATTGATATTATCAAGGGATTCATCCAGAGAACTTAGAAGATTCTCAATCCTCAAGTTCCAAAATAGGATATAATTCCCTCACAAAACATTCATGCAATAACAAATTGGTATCATCAAAATTATGTTGGACTATGATGGAGGCCAATCTGTGGGGTTCACTCACTCGGCTGGTTTTGCAGAACTTCTGTGGAAGTTATATCTTTGCAACATTACAAATGACAATGCTATGAACTTTAGGGATTACTTGAAAGAAGTCAAAACTTGGATTGCTAATATTATACATGGTCAAGTAATTAGCAAAATTCCAGTTCAAAAGGGGTCAAAAGAATGGAGAGATTCCTAGAACAGACTTGGTGCTTCACAGAAGAGGTGCAGTTTTTTTGAGAGTGACTCATGTTCAGGATTGGTAGAGATTAAGAGGATGGAGGCATGAGGAGGGAAGAAAGAAGAGGGATGAAAGAAGGTATCCCAGAGAGGAGTCAGGCCATGAGTGATTTCTTGCCTCTGGACTCTCCTCTGCCATCAGTGGAATGGCTGGTTCCCACCCACAGGCTTAGCACCACCTCAGCCACGAGGTCAATCTTTTTCTCAGGCAGGAGAGGTTTCAGAAGTCTGGCAGAGAGCACCGAGGCTATTATTAAATGGCACTGCCATAGCCGGCACTTTATTTAATCATCACAGCATATCTATAAAATATTTATGAGTTTCCTCATTATTATACATGAAGAAATCAAGGTTCACAAAAATTAAAGACCTTGGACATAAGCATACAGAGTCAGGAGGATACAATTCAAGTCCAAAGGCTTTTAGTATGGTAATTTCCCAGCCTCTGGAATGCAAACTTTTAGCCCTGTGTTTTTTGGGGTATGGGACTGGGTCACGTGATGATGACTGGCGCTGATTGGGTGACCCAGTTTTCACAAGCTTCTATATTATTCTAGGGAACAAACCCTGTCACTGCATTTCTGCTTGTCTTACTCTTTGTGATTTAATCTTACCCTTGATAAATTGCATGATAACCCAGCTCTTCTAGGATGGGAGTCTTTTCTTGCTCTTGTCATATCTCCTCGTCCTCCCAGGGATGGAAGTCATACTCCTGAGTTTCATCAAGAATTATTGGACTCCACTGCCACTTGTGAGGGGATATTCCAGATGCTGTTTGTATGTCTAGATTTCTCAGAATGGCTGTGCTGGATCCTTCATCTCTGTCATCCATATACTAGCCTATTCCCACTCTTGAAGTTTGGCTTTTTCTCAGAGGAACTACTCGCCCAGACTGCCCCAAATTTTCTGTTCCTATACTTGTCCCTATTCTATTTGTTAGACTTGTCCTCCCTCTAGTGCTAGTACTAGCCAGATTTGGTAATCTGACTCCGAAATGGTTTATCATTCCATGTGCAAGTCTTTGTCCAGCTCCATTAGCCACGTAAATGGGCTGTGTGTGAGCCATAACGTAAGCACAGCAGAGAAGGGGTGGGAAAAAGCAATGTGTTCTGGTGAGGTGCAGAGCTGACCTAACTAGGATAGGAAGGTGTGTGTGACAGGTCATTGACAGTAAAGAGGGATTAGTAGGGTGGAGCCATGTTAAAAACAGTTTACATGCCAGGATGAGACACTGGATATGATCCAGTAGCGATGAGACATTATTATTGATTCTCAAGCCTTCTCAGAGAGATTAGTCCATGTGCAGGATGGACTAGAGAGGAGAAGACTGAAGATAGAAAAGGAAACCATTAAAGTCATGCAAACAGGAAGTGATGAGAGCCTGGATTAGACTTTATCTGTCACAGCCCACAGGAAAGAGATAAGAGACACAACTGGAAGCAAAAACTATAGACTAGGAAAGAGACCAGATTTACAGGGAAGTGAAGATTAAGAATGACTGCAAATTGGTAATTATGGTGATGTTATTGGTAGAAGCAAGGGAATCTAGGAGGGGGCATCAAATATTGGGAAATAAAAATAAAGCCCAAGCTCTCTTTCCAAGACATTTCATTAATAACACTGATGATATATGAGAGTATTGCTAGCAAGTTTCCAAGCAGAGGGATGTGCTAAAATCAGTTGAATCATTAAAATGAAACTAGAGGGCAGCCCCGATGGCGCAGCGGTTTAGCACCGCCTGCAGCCTGGGGTGTGATCCTGGAGACCCAGGATCGAGTCCCACGTCGGGCTCCCTGCATGGAGCCTGCTTCTCCCTCAGCCTGTGTCTCTGCCTCTCTCTGTCTCTGTGTCTCTATAAATAAATAAATAAATAAATAAATAAATAAATAAATAATCATTAAAAAAATAAAATGAAACTAGAAGGTAAATGAGAGATCAGGGCTAAGCACATCAATTTAGGAGTGGAAGTCATAAATGTGGATGAGGGAACCGTAAGGGAATTAAAACCTAATTTGTCAAAAATCCCACAGTTTTACACAATATTCTGGGTCTGGGCCTCTTCTAGGCTGGTGGCCAAGAACAGGCAAGGGAGTTACAGATGGACTAAATATGCATAAATAAGAAAATCTGTTGTATAACTTATCTCTAAAAAAAAAAAATCCACCTCTCTACCTACACATGGTATTTCTAGTGCATGAGAACTCATGATATTATGCCTGTGTGAGCACTTCTTATCTCTTCCCACTGAGAAAAACTGCACCTGCCACTCAAGCACTGATTCCCTCTGGGTGTTAAAATGTACTCTCCCATGAGAGGTGCCCACATGCCTCTTTTCTTAAATCAAATGCAATAATTTAACCCTCAGTTGTGTTTCTTATTCTTAACTCTCCTTTCCAAATTTCTATCATCTGACCATGATAAGCAAGTCATTGCCTGTTAGTGTCCTCACCTATAAAATGGAAACATTAAGAACCAGTTTCCTCTTTGGTGAAGAAAGGAATCCTAAAACAAGTCAATACGGAATTTACACTTTTAACAAGATGTTCTGAGGCACTGCAGATTGCTCATTTCGATGTGGTTCTTTTTAGCATGTGCGTTCAGAGACTGCTGACTGGTATAGCCCATATAGCTTTTATGTAACTTCAAACCAAACTAGGCTTCTTTTAGTTATGATCCAGATTAAAACAAAAAGTAAAAGGAAGAAAAAAAATGTGAATCTTTATGGTGGTTTTTTTTTGTGGGGAGGGAACTTTTGGATATGAACTGGCATTTGCCCAATTGTATTCTGAGTTCAGTAAATAACTCAGCACACATGGGTTGAATTTCCAATGAAAAACATGAGGCTTACAAAATAAATGGAAAGTACTTGGCAGGACACATATTTACATTTGATGAAGGGAAATTTGGGGAGTAGTTGGCCAAACCTGACAGGCACAGGGATTAACCCATCCTCACTCATCACCATAATAGAAATTGCCAGTTATCACCAGCACTGGGCTGTGGCTTTCTCAAAGAAATCGACACCACTCTGAAGGGAAGATGACTTCTGTGTGAGCTTATGTGTGTGTGTGCTTGTGTACAAATTTAGTGCACAGGTATGCCTTACAAGTGAACCAGTCACTGAAGAGATAAAGACCCCATATAATATATAAACCACTTTCTAGAGTACAGGAATAAAAGCTGGTATTTGATGTGTGTACTATCATTCTCTGCTTTAAGATGGGAGTCTGAATATAGGTCTCTTTCCTCATCATGATTAACATTTTTAGCACAGTAAGAAAATGAGAACCTTTAGTTGATTTATCCACAGTCACACAGCTAATAAATGATATAACAGAAATCCAAGCCCATGGCTGTTTCATTCCAACGTTCAGATTTTTCCACATTTGCTGCCTGCAAAGAAATGGTGTGAGTTCGGAGACAGAGCAGGAGGCCGGTGGGTATGGACAGCTTATAAAATATATATTCTGATTCTGTCTCTAATTCTTTGCTAATACTCAAAGGAAAGGCACTAAAATTAGCAAGCACTCACCCTGTGATGAAAAATCAACTCAGCTTCAGACAGATTGTAGTGGCTTGCCCAAGGTCACAGAGCTAGTTCAGGGGAGAGCCAGGATTCAAACCCAGAGACATGTAACTTTAACTGTTAGGTAATAGGCAAAATGTTTTCACTTATGACACCCTTTCAAACTAACAACAATCGTAGGAGAAGACTGTTAGAAATTACAGAAAGAAATTGGAGTCAGCTCATACGCAACAGATTTGCTAGGCTTCCTTGTGGGTTACTTTGGGCAAATAAGCTCCTACATTTTGGAAGGCGGGGGAGGTAGAAAGAAAAAAATATATGAAATATTCTATTTTCCCAAATGGGAACCATAAGGGTACAGATTTTGCTTACAGGCTCAGATTTCTTTTTGTATGTATGGTAAATATTATTCTATCTTCTTTCTTTCAGGTTTGGATGAGGGTCTCCATCAGAAGAAGCCAGGATAACTCCTGCTCAGAGTTTCTACAGAGATGAAATAGAGTTCTACATGTAACCTGAAGTGGTGTTTAGGATAATTTGCAGAGCACTATGAAGATCACCAGGACTGCACTGTGAGGGTATACCTGTAGAGTAATTCAGTGTTGGTGGAGACCATCATTTCCCTTTTCGTACTGTCTCCACAAAGGGGAAATTCCATTCCTCTCACAGATGGGACAATATAACTTCTAGAGGTCTCCTGTCACTTCTCCCATGGGAGAAATAACTAATTTGAGTAGTGGAGAGCTGAACACCATTGAGCCATGATTCTTCCAAATACTATGGTTGTTGAATGGAAAAGTTCGTGACAACCAATCCTTTCTCTTACTGTCTTACACTGGCTGTACTCATGGGCAGTGGGCTCACTTGTGCTTCTAAATCTAGGAAACAGTTAAACTTTACCCAGGTAGGCCCAGTGAGGGCCTGTTCTTGCCAGCTTTCTTGTCTGTGAATGGGTGAGTCAGGTTGGCTTGTCACCAGAAGCCAAACAACCTTAATAAATGTTAATTCCCTAAAAGGAAGTGCTAGCCTCAAGTCCAAGCCACATTGTCCAGTCCACCTTTACCATGAGTAAAATTAATAATTTGAAGTTAAAACCTGAGGAAGGTGGGATGTGTGACTGTTACTCTGAGCCTAGCACATTTGGAGCCTTTGACGTAGGCATATCACTCCTCTGCTGTCTTAAAAACATTGGCATCGCATAACCATCAGCAGGATCTGGCTCCCCATTCTTAAGAGTCATGGGTTTGTTCTACTTTTTTCTTTGCTTTCTGCATAAAAGGCACATAATAAAGATCTGTTGATTGACTAGAATAAGTTGTTAAACAGCAACTGGTCTTTAAGTTAATCCTACTTGAGCCCCAACAGCTGGCCTAAGGCACTGAGCAAATCTCTGAAATCAAACATATTCATCCTCACGTCAGAGAACAACATGTTGTATTTTAAGATGAAGGGGGAAGAGAAAGAGGAAAAAGTGCTGATGGGACCTTTCACTGGCAACAGAAAGTGCTCAGTCCGAAAGCCACTCCCACTTTTGGTCACCTCTGAGAGCAGCTGGGCAGGTCCAAAGAGGCAAATGGTCACGGGGGTCAAACAAATGAAAAGATTTCCTGTACTCTAGGATTTATATTGATATTCCTCTGAGAAAAAAGCAGAAGTAACCTTTGTGATTGATTGGTTTATTCATTCATGTATTAACAAGGAGTTACAAAGCACCTACAATTCTAGGTAAAGGTGTTCTCTGCACATGCAAATGCTTCCACGAAGAAGGGAACATGTAGGAAGACAGATGTGGTCACAGGTCACACCATCCTCTCCAAGTCAAGCCTACCAATAATAAAGCTGATTTTTTTAGCTCCATGTTTCTCACTCTGGTTTAGTTTTTAATTGGTTCTGCAGTTAAAAGAGGAAGAGGAGGATGATTGTTGCCTACTAAAGTTTCACAACATGCTTATTAAATAATAAACAATTTATGTGGAACTTTTTCTTAAAATATTTCTTGGTGTGGACAGGTTCTCATCAACCACGTTTTTGGTAAATATTGAAGGACAGTAATTGGACATTACACTCCCTGTGTTCTTGTGATACAACTAGTTGAAGAACCATATTGACCATAGGATGGAGGAGATTAAAAGAAGTTGTCCCAAAAGAAGGCTATTCTGCTTCCTCATGGAGGTGACCACAGAAGACAGGTTGGGCTTGGCTAAGGTTCTCAAGAAGCTTAAGGCTTCCATTCAAGTCTCGTATATGTGGAAAGATGATAAAAGTCCCAGTGGCACACATACAGTATGATTTCAACAATTTAATCCTAGAAAAATTTTGAAGCAAGTATAACTAAATGCCTACCTTAACCATAGCAAAATGAAAAGCTTTATCAAAGCATTTAACTTTGAGCAGTCATTTCCCATGCATTCCTTATGTGGTATTTGAGGACTTAAGCAAAGCCCTTTGTGTATTCTTTATGTTTTCAAAACATACTCTTGGGAACCAAATAAACTAACTTGCTAAAGAGGATTATTAACTCCTAGCCAGTTAAAAGTCAGAATTATCCACAAAAAAAAAAAAAAAAAAAAATACCCACTTTGGTTCTGGAGTGTTGGGTCAATAGCTCTCCGTTTTGGCAGTAATTGGATATAGCAGAACCAGGTTTCTATTACAATCCTTTCAGAGTTATCAAGATAAAATAAAGGTTATCTGAACTTGGAAGCGTATTTATCTTTCTGTTGTGAGAGAAACACAAACACATTTGTGATTGGAGAGGAAATGGGATGTTTAGGGTAGATACATTTTGTCCAAGGAAGGTATCAAGTTATTAAAAGGTATATAGTAAAAAAAAAAAAAAGTGAGAAAGAGAGAGAGAGAAAAAGAGAGAGAAAGATTTGTAAAACCCATTTCGGTTTTTCTTAGTGAGTACTGAGTATTACAAGTAGAATTAGTCACTAGTGACTGTGTCTTAGATCCTGATCAAAAACAATCAGACTTCTGGGGCTCTTGATTGGCACAAATGGGAAGATGACCTTTGGAAATTTCTGTTTTTTCCCCTCCCCCTCACCTCTGGAAATTTCTCCATAAGACCCGTTTATTTATATTTTGTACCCACTCAATTATGAGCATCTTAGATCAGAAATGCAGTTTACATCCATCTATAAGTTTGTGCCTGATACATAATAGGCATTTGACACATGGTTAAAGTGAATAAAATCTGTTTCTAGCTTATACTTCAGGACTAAAATAGATTTCAGGTAAAGATTTTGCTAGGTCAATAATGAATAGAAATAACAAGCATATCTCCTGGAATGCTCATGAGTATGTTATTACTTTTCACTATTATTATTAAACAGAAGCCCTAGAGCATAGACAGACATGGCACTTAATGTTAATTACAAGTAGATGAAGCTATAATTCAAACTATGAAAGCATTAAATCTTTTCCTTATGCTAAGCAACCAGTATTTAAATGCAAACATTAGAATATTCTCACAAAGCAATTCTATTAAGCTTCATTTCACTTTTTTTTTTTAAAGATTTTTATTTATGCATGAGAGATCCAGAGAGAGATGCAGAGACAGGGTAGAGGGAAAAGCAGGCTCCCTGCAGGGAGCCCAATGTGGAACTTGATCCTAGGACTTTGGGATCACGACCTGAGCCAAAGGCAGACACTCAACCACTGAGCCACCGAGGCGTCCCTTCATTCCACTTTTTAAAGAAGCAAGGTTCTCATCTCAGATCAGTGTTGTTGCTATTTCTATTAATTTTTCATGTTTTAAAAAATAATAGGTACTGTGGTGCCTGGCTGGCTCAGTCGGTGGAGCATGTGATGCTTCATCTCCAGGTTGTGGGTTCGACACTTACATTGGATGTAGAAATTACTTAAAAATAAATATCTTAAACAAATAACATGTATTAAAGAAAACCTTTGTAATCAACTTTTAAATAAATAGCTATTTCCATATATATATATATGTGATATTGTAGAAAAAACACTCATAACTTAAAACCACAGAAAATCCTGACTCACAAGAACACGGAGCTTATATGGTTTTGGGTCATTGGTCACTTCATTGTTGAGTTTTTCCAAGTCAGATAGTGTTAGACTTGGAATATACTAGTGAGCTTTAATAACAATGACCATAAAACGAAAAGTTGGCCTTCCCCAATCAAATGTAGGACTAAGCTTTCCAAATCCTCTGTTCTCTTTAAAGGCAGCAGAGGGCAGTGAAAGCACTGCTAATTGATCATATAAACCTTTTATTACAATCTGGAGAGAAATATTGTATTTCCTTATAACTGCATTTTCCATTTTAAACACCCTACATGTAAGTCGTTTGAAAGACAATACATTTTTAGCCTCAGATGTGTTACTGAAGCCATAGAAAACATTTACATGTACAATGAAATACCTACCTAGCATTTCAGGGACTCAGAGTTCACTTGAATATAACAGAAAAATGTTTTAGAGGATAATACAACATTGTGACCTTGATCTAAAATCTGCCTACATGGATTTAGGAGGCAATAAAACTGCAGTAACCTATCAGACAGAGTGCTGTGCTTATATTAGCAGAGACTTTAAGAGCTTCAAGGGGCCCTGAAAGACAACTGACGATCATGGAAACGTTATCAGAGTCTCTCAACTGGATGAGGCTAAGGTATCAGAAGAGAGGTCTTCTTGCTCCTCTCACTTTAAAGTTTATTTATTTTGCCACATGTATTTCATTATATTGTATAGTTTGACTTAGGACGTCTGAGGCATTTCTCAGGGTTCAAAGGTCTTTGGAAACCTCACTCGAAAAACTCAAGTGTTCACCATCACTCTTGTCTCTGCAAAAGTTCTTGTTTCTGCAAAAGTTCTCAAGAGGTGAGGAGAAAATGAACCCAGTCAGTTACCCATTTAAATTAAAATGTATTTCATGATTTTCAAAAATAAGACCCTGTTACTCCCTGAGCCCAGCCCCAACTGAGAAGACACTATTCTTTGAACCTCAGCCAGTGCATGCATATCTGTCCCCCTACTTGGCATGCCCCAGCACCGTATCATGGTTCGAAATTCTACTCAATGTGACTGGAATTAGCTATGGATGCTTTCTTAGCTGTAACCTTCCAAAGCCTTGGCGTCAGTCTGGAAGATCTGCCACTTGCTTTCCCTGCTGAGTTGGGTATGTCAACATCAGGGGAAATGGTTAAATGGCTAATGGTAAAATAACAACTCTGGGAGAGAAGACATCTCAGCGAAGCCAGGACGCTGCTGTAACAGTCACAGTGAAACATTTTGCCTCCGGATTTTGCTGATCTGTCTGGAGCACATGATGTCTGATTGGCGTTAGCAAGTTCCAGGGCTGCCAGTGACATTCCTCTGACCCTGCAAGAGTTCTTCCTTCTTTAAAGAACACACACTAAGCCTCTGGCCCAGGACCTCTTACTTTCATTTTCAAGCTACTTGGCTTCTCAGCCTGCTTGCTCTAAGTCTGTAGTCCTTCAGCAAGTCAAGGGCCAAGCTGAAATCCCAGAGCAAATTCCTCCAAAGCCAAACAAGGAAATGTTTGAAAAATCTTTGGAAACCATTAACCAAGAACACTAGGTTATCTTATTTGGAAGTTTATATATTGGATATTGTCCAGTTTTCACCAAAATTAGACATTTTCTGGATTAGCACTCATTATTGTCACAATTTTTAACAAAGCTTAAAGGTACATGATTAGGTCTATATTTCAAGTAGATGCAACATTTTTTTAGATGATAAAGGTTTTTCAAAACCAAGTCAAGGGGAGTATCACTATTGTGGCTCCGATTTTTAACTACAAACCATTAAAATGGTTGTGTATCTTCACGGTTACACCATGGTTAAAATGGTTGTGTATCTTCTGATATTTTTGAGGAGATGGCCAATACCTAAGGGAATTATCCCAAGGTGTGCCACAAACAAGGAAAACATGAAGCCTCTTTGTAGAGAAACTATCAGGTACTCTTCTGTATCTCTTTTCCCCAGATGGCATAATCTAGAAATGACCATGGATAGGGGCTTCTCCATTGTGCCTTCAGCTGGGCTGGCTAGAAAAGCCACAGATCGTCTTGTCAAGGGCCAAGTGGAGCTTGTTTTCTTGTGTACTGACACGTGTTACCAGCCAGCAAGGATTAGGCTCTAGGCTTGACCTGCTAGTTTGAAAACCTGAAGCCAGAATTTTCAGATTCCAGGGCTCTTAGGCATACCCCAAACAACAAAGGAAAGCCCTGTCTCAGGGACTGTCGGAACTAAGAGATCAGTTGTAGAAATATCAGGAAGCTCAATGAATACCTTATTTACATGGCTCCTCTGCAAGGTTTCTTTCCCATTGGGCAAGAGAGAGAGAGGGAGGAGAGAGAAAAGAGGAGAGCAGAGGGGGAAAAGATAACAGGTAGTATAGAGTGAGAGTTAAAATGGGCTCTAAGTTAAAACCCACATACTAGCTGAGTTCAACCACCTAAGCCTCTGTGTTCTCAAATATTAAGTGGGAATAATGATATGTAAATTATAGAGTTGTTGTAAGAACTCACTGAGTTATCTTCAATAAACTACTTAGTGCAGTGCCTGGAACACGTCAAGTACACTCAATAAAGGTTAACCATTATAGGGCACCTGGGTGGCTCAGTGATTGAGCATCTGCTTTTGGCTCAGGTCGTGATCCCGGGGTCCTGGACTGAGGTCCCATATTGAGCTCCCTACCTGCTTCTCTCTCTGCCTTTGTCTCTGCCTCGCTCCCTGTCTCTCATGAATAAATAAAGTCCTTAAAAATTTTTTCTTTTAATTAAAAACAAAGGTTAACCATTATTACCATTATTTTTAAATACTTGGATAAGAAGAAGGGAAAAAAATGTACCTATTGTGATGTACATACAGTTCCTTAAACACTGCCATTTAAGTAGCCAATCACTCAGAGCCTTGTGAGGAAAGACCTGCAACCTGCGGCCATCAGTGGATTCAGGTACTATGAGAACCTCATCCATCTATTCAAACTACATTTATACAATCTGTACATCCCGAGACAAAGCGGATCACCCTTTGTTCAGTCTGCACCCTCAACAAGGGAAACTGGTGGAGGGGACCCTCCCCTTCTCTAGGCCTGCACCTGGCTGTGGGTGTCATCCTCCCATGAGAAGTGGCACAGTCCTTTTGTTTTCCTTTGTTCTTTAGTTTTGTATGAATGCTCCATAAGAACTGACAACAGCCCAGGGACCCAATCCCAAATCCTGAGGCTCTCTATGAGCATGACCACACCCTCCAGCCATACCCTGACTCCCATTCTCCAGGACAAGATTGCTGAGAAGCTGCTTCCCTGGGATCGACCTGAGGGAGGAGAGAGTTGTGCTCCAGGGCTCAGACTCTGGGAAAGAAAAAAACAATTCATATTAGACCCTCATACCTTTGACTCTAAACTGAAAAGGGTGGGAGACTGTGCCTTGTCTTCCTCTCTAGAGAGCTCATATCTCAACTCTGCCCAAAAACTACTGCTTGAGTATTGAGGTGTGGGAGCTGGAGGGAGAGATGATGGAAATAAACCACAAATTCTGCTTCCCTTTTCATTCCAGTAGCTTGAATGAACAATGGAGAACTTCATAGCCAACTTTTGTCATTGAGTCCCTCTGTCTGAAATGCTATCCTCTGAGTGACCTAGACCAATCCTGCTTGTCCTGGCAGACTCAGCTCTCCATGATGTGCAATCCCATCCCAGAATGAGGATGGGGCCTTGTTATTTCTTCCTAGCACCCTGTACATTCTTCCTGGAATGTAAATTCATGAGGACAGGATCTGTGTCCAACTCGTACACAGTCTTATTCTCGGCACCCAGAGTGGTACCCGATACACAGTGGCTATCCAGCAAATATTGTTTTTTTTTTCTTTTTAAATTTTTATTTATTTATGATAGTCACACACACACACACAGAGGCAGAGACACAGGCAGAGGGAGAAGCAGGCTCCATGCACCGGGAGCCCGACGTGGGACTCGATCCTGGGTCTCCAGGATCGCGCCCTGGGCCAAAGGCAGGCGCCAAACTGCTGCGCCACCCAGGGATCCCTCCAGCGAATATGGTTGAATGCACGTATAAATGATTTGATACAGATAAAGGAGAGGTGAAAACAGTATGCAGCCACAACTGCCTTCTATGTGGAGAATAGAAAGTAGATTCTAGAACATGAAAGGCTCATTGCCTGAGCATTACCAAGAAGGATTTTGGTATGAGTAAGATGAGTCCGCACTTGAGTTTTGGAGTGCATGACAAGGAAAGGCTTACTCTGGACAATGGAGAGCAAAAACATCCCAGACATGGAGTTTGGGAGAGAGGCAGACTACAGTGCAGGAGGGATGGCATGATGAAATCAGGAGGCAGAAGAGAAGACAGGAGAACAGCTGAGTGCTCTGTGAACTGAAGCAGACCCTGAGAAAGCCCTGGTGACGGGTACCAGATAGACCCATAACGGGAATGTGCTCTATGTGGTTTGAAGTTTATTGCTGTGCTCTCTCATGACCCCAAAACTCTCAGTTCAAGTTCTGAAACATAGTGTCAGTATAGTAACCTTGTTTTCATGATTGCTTTGTGTGGGAGGAGGAGAGGCCCACCCGGGCGTGGGAGGGAACAGAAGAGAAGGGAGTTGAGTCCCAACCTTGGGTTAATGTCAGAAGGGAAATAAAAGAACAGCTGCAAGATGCAGAGAACATCAGAAAGCAGGAAATCAGAGCAAAGCTGACTGCAAATGCAACAGGAATCTTAGGGACATGCTTTGGCCTTCAAAGAGACATGAAATGAGAGCTTTGTGTGGCTCATCATTGCCAAGTCTCAAGTGGCCAAGAGGGCCCAGCTAATACCTGGGACACATTATACATCATGCCATAAAGGTTATTTTTCTTTTCTGTGATGCCATTTGTTGAATGAATAGATGAATGGCTTTACCACAGATCTTCATTAAGAACTACCTACGATTGATGAAAGAATCCAATGGGAAAGAAGAAGGAGGGTAGACAGGAATAGAAGAGACAGAGAATACAACCCTAATATATAAAACTTGAAGTGTTCCTTAGGCCATGTTTTTTTTTTTTCCTTTATCTCTGATTATCTCTTACCCTCTAAAAACTCCCTTGGCATCTGCTCCATGTTCTAGAATTAGGCTGAGTGGCGCCAAAAGCCTGGTGGTTGGTCTTCATAAGATAATCCTCCTCTTTTGCAAAGGCCATGCACCTTCTACTAGGCTGCAATCCCATCTCAGTGAAAGCCAAGTATTGTCTGGCCAGTACTTGATTAGAAATATTCACATTGTAAGGACAGGATGTACCTAGGACAGCTCTGGCCTCTGAGCTCCCGGATTTGCCTACAGCCAATACTGAACTGATGATAACAGGTTTCCCAGGACTTTATGCAAAAAACTTAATTCAAGTCGTGAGGTCAGAAGATTAGGAGAGACACCCTTACAATGAAGGTTTTACAGACAATGGAATGAATCTTAACATTTAATAATACTAATTTTTAAAAGCCAGTTGATCCTCATTTCCCTGTTTTTGATTAATCGACAGAAGTAAAATCTAATGTTCTTTTAAAAAGTTAAAGATAAAAAACTTAAAAATAATTGTTGGGACCAGGTCTAAATACATGAAAATCTCAATGTCTCAAGTTTCTCTTATTGTTAAAGATATGTTAAATGTTTAAATAGCAGTTACGATAATATAGATCAGCAAGTCAGGCAAAATGACTTCTGAGTCTGTTGGCCTGGATCAATATGCCCTCAAACTGAACTAATCCTCCTCTGAAATTGAAGACAGGATTAGAGTTTAGTTTTTCCTAGATGAAAACATGCTGAAGTAGGATAGAAAGTACTATCTGCAAACTCATTGTAATGATCGAATGGGATAGATATCTGCCCAGGATGCCTCCTGCAAGTATCAGACAAGTTTTTCTTTCTTAGAATAAAATGTAGTAATTGAGTTCATTCTCAGATATGTTTACCTCTCATTTTCCACCCGTGTTTCAAATATGTCCTCTCCTTCACTTCTCTCATGTGATAGGACAAAATACACCTCTATAAGGCACTCTTTGATGTGTGGCTGCAATGCAGTTAGTTCTTACACGATGGCTGCACCCACAATTTCAGTTGGTCCTCGGTTTATTTGCCCTCAGATTCTGGACATGAGAGATGGTTTGCATTCCCCAAGGCCAGGATCATGGCTAGTGGGTGGTAGAAAGAAAAGTGCCTGTCATCCTGCAAAGATATGACCTGCCAACAAAGCGTGGCTCAAAAAACCATTTCCAAACATGGAAACAGGACTGGATTAGTTTGGGGCAGATGGGAGCTTTTGCCAATTCTTAATTTTGCCAATCTCCCTCTATGATTTCTCAACCACTCAACACAGGGTGAAAGGGAACAGAATAAATTCCATTTCCCAACACTTTGAAGCTATTAGAAATTATCAGGCTTTTCCCTAATAAGTAAAATAGATAACAGAAAAATTAGTGGTCTCAGGACTACCCCTAAACCCTTTGGGATTACAGGAAATTCATTGCAGGGTTAACATTTTTGCAAAGTAAGAACTGAATATTTTCATTACCTTTTCTGTTTGTAGGCACTTCTTTATAGCTAAATTTATTTTTGCTTTGCCAAAATTTTTTTAGCTATTAGCTGATTAGTGGAAGGAACATGTACCCCCAGCACAAAGGCACAAAGTCCAAAAACGCATTAGCAATGCTTCTTTCATTTATTTTTTTATTAGTGTGTGGGTGGGAGAAATTGGCTGAGCCATCTAAAGCTTTATTTGGGAAAAGACACTTGAATTGGCTTTTAGTTGGGGGCATCAGCAAGAGGGGGTATCAAGGGCAGTAGACTCCCCAGAAGGTAGGCTGAGGACCTGGACCAAACTTTAGGTGGGTCTCCTGTTCCCGATGCTCCCTGGCACAGCTCCTTCCCCCAAGGCTCTATGGTAGCGACAGGATGGGGGAGGCTGCGAGGGACCACAGCGGTTGTTCACTTGGACCATCAGGCCACTCAGACACCAGCTTCCCATCACGGTCTCGATGTTCTTCACAACCACAGCCTTGTTAGAGTTGACACAGATGAAGGAACTGGAGCCCCTGGCCAGCTAAAACTGGTCTGGAAGGAGCTCAGGCCATAGCTGAGGCCAGGACTGGTGAGGCTTCATTAGGCCCAGCTCAGCCCCCCTGAGTAGCCACTGGTCTTAATATGGTCCTCATGTTCTGCATCCCAGACTCTAGCAGGCTCTTCTCACCCTCCAACAGCTTTCAGTAGGTGGCAATCTCAATGTCCACAGCCAGCCTGACGTTCATAAGCTCCTGGTACTTTTTTTTTTTTTTTTACATTTTTTTTAAATTTATTCATGAGAGACACAGAGAGGGAGAGAGAGAGAGGCAGAGACACAGAGGGAGAAGCAGGCTCCATGCAGGGAGCCCGATGTGGGACTCAATCCCGGGTCCCCAGAATCACACCCTGGGCTGAGGGCGGCGCTAAACCGCTGAGCCACCTGGGCTGCCCTAAGCTCCTGGTACTTGTACAGCTGCTGCGCCATACCTTGCTTGGCTCACTGCAGGGTGGTCTCCAGCTTGGCCAGTTTGCATTGGCATCCTTAACTGCCAGCTCCCCACCCTGCTCAGCATCAGCTATGGCAGCCTCCAAGGAAGCCCTCTGGCCTTTGAGCCCCCCACCCCCACCCCCCGATCTCAGCCTGGAGTGGGCTGAGGTTCCGGTTCATCTCAGAAATCTCTCTTCATGCAATGGAAGTCCTCCCTGAGCTTCCTAGCCAATATCTGCAGCTCCCCGTTCTTGATCTGCTACATGTACCAGACTGGTGCGGCTGCCCACCTGAAAGGAAGTGGAGGAACTGATGTGGGCACCAGGTGTGCTTATGTAGGACCACTGCTGAATGCCCTGGGGGCCGGAGGAGAATAACCTGTAGGACCTCTGGGCTGAAACTGATGGTGAAAGCTGGAAACAGGCTGAAGCTGAGAGAGGTCCAAGAAGGAGCTGAGAATCTGCTTCTAGGTAGGTTAGCAATGCTTCTTTTCTAAACTGACTGTCCTCTATCACTCCATGACTTGGGGCTTCAGAGACTTTGTGTTGTCTTACTTTCCTATTACTTTTCTAACAAGTTTTCTCTATTTCCTTTGACAGCTCTTCTTTCTTCTCTGTTCCTAACAGTAGATTCTTTCAGAGCAAATTCTTGTTTCTTCTCTCCAAAAGCAATCCCTCAGGGGACTTCTCTGCTCACAGGGATTCATCTGTTACCTCTACGCAGATGCTTCAAAATCCACAACTATATTAACAAGTGGTTATCAGTCATCTACTACCTGACAGCCTGTTTTCATCTTCAGAACAACAGAGTCAAAGGTAAAATTACATCTTTTCTACAAACAAGGTAGGCTTAACATCCCAACCACTCAGCCTGTCATCGGAGTTAAATCTTTGATGGAGGTAACACCCAGAGCCATATACTAGAAACTAACTAGGGCTAGAAATAAACCCGCCTTCCTGGTGATTCACTGCATCACTTTTGGCACCAAACATCGTATGAGTTATTTAATTATCCTCAATTACATAATTTGTATGATTTGACAATTATGCACTGAGCTCTTATTCTGTGCCATGTACTACTGTAGGTGCAGATAGCAAAGAGCTTGGAAGACCTTTAAAGGACCTTAAATCTTAGTGCAAAGAAGCCAACAGGAGACCAACACCAATGTAATTAAGTTAAAGTACCGGGTGGGAGTGAATGGGTGACGGGCACTGGGGGTTATTCTGTATGTTAGTAAATTGAACACCAATAAAAAAAAAAAAAAAAAAAAGTTAAAGTACCAATAAGAGCAATACAGAAGGTAAAAATAGGTTAATGTGACAGAGCAACTGGGGGTAGGATGATGGAGGCCACTTGAGATGGGGAATGCTTCTCTGAGGAGGTAATATTTGAGTTCATATCTGAATAATGAAGATACAGAGATGCAAAGAACTAGGAAAACATGTTCCAACCCAAAGTATATGCAAAGGCTCTGAAATGTGGACAAGCTTGGCATGTTTGTGGAAGAGTTGAAGGAAATGAGACAACAGAAGGCACGTATCAATCAGCTCATGTGGCCCTGTAGGCTAAGATTTCTCAATCTGGGCAGCATTGACATTTAGGGCCAGAAAATTCTTTACTATGGGGAACTGTTCTGTGTAGTACAGGATGTTTAGCAGCATTCCTGGGCTCTACCCACTAAGTGCCAGTAGGCTCTTCCTAGTAACAACCAAAAATATCTCTGGAAATGACCAAATTGGAAGCAAAAAAGCCTCCAGTTGAGAACCATTGTTGTGGACCAAGGGAAGAAATCTGGATATTACTTTAACTGTAACAGAAAGCTATTAAAACATCGTAGGTAGAGAGTAATAAGACCTGAGTTACACTGCAGGAAGTTTATGCCGGCCTTAATGGAAGAGACAAGGGTAGAGGCAGAGAGAATTGGAAGGCTATAACAGAAATTTGAGTCAGAGATTATGGACTAAGGTAGTAGCCAAGAATAATTCATCTAGGAATTAAGTGGCAAGTATTGAGAAGAAGAAAAGAATCAAGCATGATGCTTAGGTTCTTTGCTAGAGCCATGAAGTAGTTGGAACTAGCCCTAAACCTGACAGCAGTGCCAATTATTGAGGGGAAAACTTGGAAGTAGATTTGGAGTGAAAAGGTTAGAAATCAATAATTTCCCTTAGCTATGTTAAGTTTGAGATATCTCTTGATATACCCAGCGCAGACATCCAGTAAGTAGGCAGAGGTATGTTGGGTGTGGCACTCTGAGGAGAAGTCAGGTTTGAAAATTTAAATCTATAGATGGAATATGAAGATGAGAGAATAGATGGGATCACCTAGTGTATTAGTTTCCTGTGGCTGCTGTAACAAAAGACTACAAACTGGTGCCTTAATACAATAGAAATTTATTCTCTCACAGTCTGGAGACCAGAAGCTCAAAATCAAGGTGTCTGTAGAGGCTGCACTCCCTCTGGAGACTCTAGGAGAGAATGCATTTTTTGCTCTTCTAGCTTCTGGCAGCTGGCAGCAATCCTTGACTTGTGACCTTGTGTGAACATATCAGTCCAAGCTCTACCTCTTTGGTCACAATTGCCTCCTCCTCTTTTTGTCTGTCAAATCTCCCCTGTCTTTTTTTTTTTTTAATTTATTTAAAGATTTTATTTATTTATTTGAGGGAGAGAAAGAGAGAGAGAGAGAGAGCCAAGCAGTGGAGAAGGCCAGAGAAGCAGACTCCCTCCTGAGCAGGAAATATGACATGGGGCTCGATCCCAGGACCCTGAGATCATGACCTGAGCTGAAGGTAGATGTTTAACAGGCTGAGCCACCCAGACACCCATCCCCTGTGTGTCTCTTACAGGGACAGTTATCATTAGATTTAAGTTCTACTTGAATGATTCAGCATGATCTCTTCATTTCAAATTCCTTACCATAATTACATCTGCAAAGACCTCTTTTCCCAAATAAGGTAACATTCACTAAGTTCTGGAAATTAGAGAGTGAACATATCTCTTCGGGGACCACCATTCAGCCCACTACATAGAGGGTAAGAGTGAAGAGAAAGAAGACAAAAGATTTCTTCAAGGAGGACACTCCCAAGTATAAAGCCTTAGAGACCCCCACATATGAGAAGTTGGTAGAGGAGGAGAAGCTAGGAAAGAATGGCTAGGGCAGCAGAGCAGTCAAACCAGAGAGGGCCTGTGGGTCATGTTTCTTCTACACCTCATTTCTTTCTTTGTACCAGATTTGTCCCAGAGTAAGTTTAAAAGATGCTCCTTGAATTGAAATGAATGTTTATAGTGATCTTCTCAAAAAGCCCATTGTCCATGCCATTAAACTGCCTTGAGATTATTGGAAAAACTCAGGAGTAATCATCCACACTTTTATTGCTTTAGATGAGCATATGGAGAGAGAGATAAAGAGAGACAGAGAGACAGACAGAGAGAGAGAGAGAGATAAAACCTGTTTCATTGTGTGACAAATTTTTATTGTAACTATAATTATCATTCTTCCTTTAATTCTTCATTCCCAAGCCCACAAAGCACTAATATTGAAACCTATTTAGGAAATTCTTTGGAATTTGCAACAAACTTCCAAGGTTAAATTTAGGATTCAAATCTCCATGATTGGTCCATGAAGTGAAAAGGATGGAGAGTGATGATTTGAGGGAGCTGCTTTCCTTTGATGCTTTGATGTGGGTGGGGATGGGATATACAACTCGATGCTGCAATTAATTCCTCATTCCCAGGGAAAATATACTCCTTGTCTTTTCATAAAAACAAGAGATTCTGTATTACCAATAACCTTATAGTCAATACATCTCAGCATTACTTACTGATGAACAAACATATCCTAAAATCCTTTGAATAGATATATATTGTGTAGGATCAAAATGTCATCTGTCCTGTAACATAAAAATTGGTGCCTTGGGGAAACATGTCTTTTAAATCAAAATTGAATGTAATCTGACCTTGGAATGCAGAAACACTGGTCATTTTTCCCCCGTATGGAAAACCCTTGGCGGCTGGTAGAGCATTCTAGGATTTAACCCTCAAAAATTCAAGGGGGAGCAATTTGAGGGAGAATTTCAACTTTTCTTCTAACACAGTCGTCTTGCTTGTAGAAGAGAAATGATGACTGAAGCAGTCTATCTGAGATGGTTGAAGATTGCCAGACTAGGTGTGAAGAATTTTCTATAGTTTCCCTCCACTTGTGCAACTGTGGGCAAGTTGCAGAGCAGAGCTGTTTGGGATCCTGATCTCACAGTCTTATACTTTTTGACCCTCTCTCCTCCATTTCCCACCCCCTCTCCTACCTGCCACAAGGTCCTAAGAGGTAAACAAAGTTACCTAAGATTGCAACTTATTGTGTAGGACCTTATGCCTCCCAAGCAAGTATAAAATTTTATTAAATAACGGACCCATCAATTAATTAACTTGGTGTACAAAGTCAAAGAAAGGCATATTTTCTATTTAAAATCAGAGGATTCAAAGTAATATGACATATCTCAAAATCCTGGAGATGAATTTCGCTTGCACTTTCCTCATGTTAACTAACATGCACCCCCCACCCCTTACACACACCACATGTTTTCAAACCAACATTCTGATTTGACTATTTGGATGGGTAATGGGGACTAATGGGAATATACCACACACTTTTCTGAGACATGAAAAAAATAAAAAACAATGCCTACTATTCAAGAATGCTAAGAGTAAATTTCAAAGTGCCTTCAAAACTAAAAGTTAAAGCAGAATGAATGTCAAAGAACTGCTGAGGCTGAGAAAGGATGCACGACTTGCCAAAAGTCCAAAGTTCAACAAGCAGCTCTTTGATGTGACTAGAGAATTAGCTCATTTCTGCATTGTGTTCACTACATAAGTGGAAGTGTTTTTCCACAAGAAAAGAGGCAGCAGGCTTTTTCCCATCAGGCTCTGACAGGAGTGAACAGCCCTGGGTTCCAGTTCAGGCTCTGTGACCTCGTTTGTGATTGAAACAAGTCTTTGCCCATTTCTGGTGGTCCTTCCCATCTGCAAAATAGGAGCAATAACAAACTCACTGACTCATTCACAGGTCTGTTGTGAAAATAACATGGGTTAATGGGTATGGAAGGGCTTTAAAAAGATTCAAAGATGTAAGCCATTTTATTACGTAGTAAAAGAATCTGGATTGAGACTTTCTGACACTCCTTAGGCCTCATCATCAACTATGATAAGCACCATTCTTTCCATTAGACGTCCTTAATTAATAGAATAGCTATCATGTATTTAGTGTGTCACATGGGGGCGCCTGTGTGGCTGAGTCGGTTAAGCATCCTAGTCTTGATTTCGGCTCAGGTCATGATCGCAGGCTGGTGAGATCAAGCTGAGTGTAGAGCCTGATTAGGATTCTTTCTGCCTCTCTCCCTCTGCTCCTCCCCTTCGTGCTCTCTCAAATAATAAAATAATAAATAAAATAAAATAAAATAAAATAAAATAAAATAAAATAAAATAAAATAAAATAATAAAATAAATAAAATAAAATAAATAAAATAAAATAAAATAAAATAAAATAATAAAATAAAATAAAATAAAATAAATAAAATAAATAAAATAAAATAAATAAAATAAAATAAAATAATAAAATAAAATAAAATAATAAAATAAAATAAAATAAATAAAATAAAATAAAATAAAATAAAATAAAATAAAATAAAATAAAATAAATAGTGTGTCACATGAACAGAGCATTTAACAACCATCTTTGATATAGGGTTATTACTTCAGTCTCTACAGATGATGAAAGGGATTAAATGGCTTTCCAAATCATAATTCTGATAGATGGAGGAGCTGGGGTTTGAATGCAGATCTGATCCCCAAGCACACACTCTTACATACTTGGTCATACAGACCAAAGGCCAGAGAGATATGAAACCTGGCCCGATTTCATGGGAGGGGTGTGTTGATGGACACCAGCCTACTTTCTCCTTCTCTTCACTAACTCTCAAGAGCCTTTTAAATCAGAAGCATCTGGTATCCCTGGGTGGCGCAGTGGTTTGGCGCCTGCCTTTGGCCCAGGGTGTGATCCTGGAGACCCGGGATCGAGTCCCACGTTGGGCTCCCGGTGCATGGAGCCTGCTTCTCCCTCTGCCTGTGTCTCTGCCTGCTTCTCTCTCTCTCTCTCTCTGTGACTATCATAAATAAATAAAAATTAAAAAAAAAAAAAACAACTTTAAATCAGAAACATCCTGGGTGCCTTGGTGGCTCAGTGGTTGAGTGTCTGCCTTTGGCTCGGGGTCCTGGGGATCCTGGGGATCAAGTCTGGCGTCGGGCTCCTGCAGGGAGCCTGCTTCTCCCTCTGTTTATGTCTCTGCCTCTCTGTGTCTCTCATGAGTATATAAATAAAAGCTTAAGAACAACAACAAAATCTATTGAATTACAGATCCTCACCTTTAAAAAATATACAAATTTCCAAGTAAGGCCCTGCTTCCCTTTTGTTATCCCATCTATTCCTCTTCCACATGGTTGCCAGATTAATATTTCTCAAACCGTTTTTTTTTTCTTTTTTCCATTCTTGATCTTGACCTCTTAAGGTAACTCTACTTTATCTATGAAATGAAGCTCAAATGCTTTGCATGATAGTCACATCTTTGTAACATCTGGATTTAAGCAGACTTTCTAAATACATCTCCTATCTTTGTCTACTTGACCCTGTTGGGCAGACTGGTCTTCCTACTGCTCCTCTATATATAACGCTTTATAGATTTTTATCTCTGAACTGGGCTCAAGTCCTTTCTCCCCCCTTAGAATGCTTTCATGTTCTCTGCTTCTCTCATCCAATTCCTCCACTGAAGAAGGCCCAATTCAATTCTTGCCTTCCTAAGAAGCTTCCCTGGTTATCTCAGTTCACAGTAAGATAGATGGGAAACAGACACTGTCAATCTGCAGCTACCACTGCCTCAGGACTCATGCACCATCTAAATGCACATGGTTGTGGGACGCTCTGTATGGTGGAATTGAGGCATTTAACATTTCATATGTGAATATCTAAACTTCCCATTATGTTATACCTTCTCTGAAGATGGAAGCAGTTTGGCCTGATGATAAGAACATGAGGACTAGAGCCAGACTGTTTGGGTTCAAGTCATCACTTCCTACCTGTGTGATCTTGGGCAACGTATTTGCCTATGCATCAGTTTCCTCATCTGTAAAACTGAGAACAATATCATACTTCTTTCATAGACTTATTGTGAGGGTTAAATATATGTAATATATTTTACATATTAATATATGTAAGGTGCTTAGACAATGCCTGGCACATAGTATGTACTTTGGAATTGTTATTTCTCCTTGCATATGTCCCGGTATATAGAAATAGATATATAGAGAGATATACATAGATAAAGATATATCCATACACAATATTGATATATATATATACATATATCTCACATATAATATATATATATATAAAAGGACAGTTGATCAACTAACCAATTAATCTGGGGAATATAGAAATATAGATATATTCTATTTCAAGAATATAGATATGTTCCCCTCTAGCTCAGATTTATGCCTAGGTTTGCTTCAGGTGCTCATTCTTCTCTTCCTGACTACACATAAGTTTTCTTCTAGGACAGAGAGATGGGCTACACACTTAGTTTCAGACAAGACTTTCATTAGCATAGTAATGCCCATTTTTAGTTGAATATACTTTCACATTTAAGACATACACATTCCCCACATGGCAATGATGAGTCTATATAAAATTATAATACAAATTGTATTATAATTTGTGTTTAGTTTGGAAATAAGGCCTAGGACTTTCCTCATGAATAATGTTTAAGTTTAAAGTCTAAAGTTAAAAAAAAATAGAGGAAAAAAAAAACTGGGGAAAAGGCTTCACTGTTGAATAATGAAGACATTTAAGGCATCTGTAGGCAAAGTATCAGTTTTTAAAACATCTTTTTTTTCTTTTAAAGATATGTATAGACTATAAGATACAATTATGTGGAAATCCATATATTTACATATTTTTAAAAATGGAAATAAAACTGTGATTTTATTAGCAAGTGAAACCTGTGTGAAAAGAGCATATGTAGTTGGTAGGTAACGCTAAAGAGAAGGTAGGTACAGGATCTGAAGAGAGATGAGCAGTCACTGTGTAGACAGATGTGGGCTACATTTCAGGAGGGATGAGCACCTGGTAGGAATCCTGCATTCTGGGAAGACAGAGGGGGAAAGGAGGCCAGTGACAGGGATTCTGCTCTATCTTTTTACACTCTGATCCATTCCTCACCAAGTCCAGAGGGGTCCAGCTTTGTTAGAGGAAGATTCACTGGAGAGGACCAAAGGAGATAACCTTCCCTGATCCTCTATGGACCTCATCAGCACTCAGTCTCATGCTTGCTTATGATCTTCACTTTGGTGATCCTTGGTAGTATATATTAATTCCTAGGAATCTATAATAAGTACAGTGGTTTTGCAGTTACACATACAAATTATGAAACTATAACAACATATTCTATATGGTACAAAGTGTTAAAGCCTCATGATGTGTACATTTACGACCAATTTTTAATTTTCAAGAAGAATGCTGTAGTTAGAGAAAGGCTGGGTCCTGCAGTGTCTCTCCTTTTTCCTACCTGAAGTTCATACTTCCACCAATCATTTCGAAGAACCTTCTGCCTTTAATTGTTAGCACATTGAAATGGCCTGTGAATGTTTAATGAGCACCTATCCTGTCCAAGTGTGATGAAGCCGTAAGAGGGAAGTACAAGATATTACAGAGCCTTAAACCAATGGTGTGCCCATTTAAAGCTTCAAATTAGAATGAAAAAAAAAAAAAAAACCTGCTTCATATTACCCTAAACTCTCAACACAGTTTGGATAATAAACCAAACATTTTAGCAGAAAATTAATAATCTGTTTATTTTTTATTGATTTATTATTTTTTTTGAATAATCTGTTTAAAATAATATGTGAGGGTTAAAAAAGGCTGTCTTCCTATCTCTCATTACACTTCCACTAAGTAAAGTTCGAAGGTCACTTCTGCTGGTAATGCTAATGGAACCACAACATTGTTTTCTTTCTTTTCACATGAGATTCTTCCCAGGGGACATATTTAAAGAGAAGAATGTGGGCTTTGCTGAATTCTGAGTTAGAATTCTGACTTTACAACCTTCAATCTGTATAATTTTGGGAAGATTATTCAATCTCTCTGAACTTCAGTTTTCTCCATTATCGAATTGGGATAATAATAATTCCTGCTACAGTTGGTAAACAATTAGGAATAAAGCTTTATAAAGCACCTGGCACAAGGCCTGATAGATAAAGCACTAATAGTATATTTTAGTATCATCGTTGAAAAATACCAAGTTCTCATTTGCTGATGACTGGTATATATATATATATTCATGAAGAATGTGCTAATGTGGAAAGATGAATTAAATATCTATCATCCAATGTGATTAATTAAAATACCAACAAGAACAACTGAATGGTATGATTTAAAACTCATGTTTACAGATTGCTATTACATTTTTTCTAACATTTTCACCAATCTGCAGTCTTACTGGAATGGAATTCATATATAAAATCAATCAGGTAATTCAGAATACATAATTACAGGTAAAGTGGATTCAGACAGTACATCCCCTTTTTTCATAAATTAAAATATTTACTCTTGGAAATTGTATAAGTAAAAAAATAAAGACACAAAGGACAGCCATTTCACTGAATTTCACTATCAGGAGAAGGAATCATACATACGTGTGGTAAGTGAAGTCTTGATGAATTTATCTACCTCTTTCCATTTAAAATGTTTACTTTCTGGCTAGGCATCTTGTATATTTAATCTGTTATCTATCTTAATAATCCTTGAAATACTGAAGGGGGATTTCCAGTTCCTACTTGTACTTTTTCCAGGGCAGGGAGGTGGGGACCTACGATTTCCTCTTTCATCCCTCTTCACTGGCTCTTGGATCAGGGGGATGAGCGCCCTTCCTATTTGTTGAGACTGGGAAGAGGTACTGAGCTAGTCTAGATGAAGTCAGCCCCCTCTGGTTCTTCCTACTCTCAAGATCCCTTACTCAGGATGCATTCTCAGCTAATCCTTGTGAGAAGTTTGAAAAAAATGGGCTCTCTCCAGCTTTGCCTGAGACTGGGCAAGGAAGTTTAATCCTGGGGTGAAATATTAAAGGAGCTCGTTATGGCCATACATCCTCAAATTCACTTTAGTTTAGTTTGTTTTTTTAAGTTTATATTTGAATCTTCATCTGTTTCCTATTTTTTGTTTCTCGGTTGTTTCCAATCTCAAGAATAGATACAATTTGCATTTTGTAAGGAAAAAACCCTAAGTCCTAGAAGTAACATCTGTAGCTCAAGGTTATGCAGCTAGTGAAGAGCTGACTTAGAATTTCAGCCCTCGTCTACTTTATCACATAGCAGAGTTTCTTTTCAGGTCATAATGCTGCTTTCTTTCTGTTGAGCAATAAAGGTAATCATTACGGCAATAATGAAAGTCCTGGCCCTATTCTGAAGCCACAGATTTTCACAGTTGGGTCCCAGCAAACTTGCTGTCTCTTCACGTATTCCTACGTCACAGAGAGTATCTGCTCTGAACCTCCCTCAGTACACACTGTGTCTGCACGAGCTAAACACACAGAGAATAAAATGGGCCACAGGATTATCCAGGCCATAATGTCAATCAACTCCTCCGGCCAACAGTCTCATTGGTCAGGACAAGTGGTTCTTTATTTATGTATACAATATCAGAAAAGCTTCGAATGTCTTTATACTTGCTTAAAACTTTCTCCTGTACAGAAATAGACCAGAAGACTTAATAGTGTCTGGTTATATTCCTTTTACAATATTCAAGTATCTTCCTCCTTTTTCACAACCAAGCTAGTTTACAGCCCTGACTTTTGGGGACACAACTTTGTATTAACTATACTTAACTACATTAACTATATTTTTAAATTTTCTGTATTCTTGATGCTCTGACATCTGAGGTTTTACCACTAGCAGAGGCTGCCTTCCCCAGGTTAGCTAATTCCCAGAGATAGTAAACAACTTGCTTTGCCTTTGAGCAAACCTTTGATGTCCAAACCAACCAATCTAGAGTTCAAAACCCCTTTTCCTCCTCTGTCTGGCACTCCAGGAAGAAATATTCCTTTGCTCTAATTATCTCAAGGCCAAGCACCAGACAATAGGGACTATTCCTCCTTCCCCCATCACCATAGCCCACAGCACACATATTATTCAAACTATCCAACCCTAAAACTGTTCACCTTCCCATGCCCATTCCCTACCTGGAAAACCACACTAAAGGCTTTTGCCCACACCCTCCCCTCTCTCCTTCTGCCTCCTAACCAACCCTGGTTCTTCCACTGTGGCCCTTCATGGCTTGGTGTGGCCCCTCCTCTTAGGAACTGTAACAAACTATCTTTTTTTTTTTAATTTTTTTTTAATTTATTTATGATAGTCACACAGAGAGAGAGAGGCAGAGACACAGGCAGAGGGAGAAGCAGGCTCCATGCACCGGGAGCCCGACGTGGGATTCGATTCCGGGTCTCCAGGATCGCGCCCTGGGCCAAAGGCAGGCGCCAAACCGCTGCGCCACCCAGGGATCCCACAAACTATCTTTTTAATGGTGATTGTCTCCTGATTAGTTGGCCACACTAATCCTGGGTACCTTTAAAAAAAAAATAATCTTGTATAAGGAAATCCTGGGTACCTTTTAAAACAATCTTGTACCCTTGCAAATAGCAAAAGAGCATTGCAACCATAATTTTAATACATTTGCCTATTTTATAGCAAGTTATACTCTGAAAACTGTAGTATTACAAATTAATGAAATGATAATTTTCTAGACTTCTTTAGAAAAATAATACTATTGAAACAAGGGTTTGAAGGTTGTTTGCTTTTGCAATTTCTTTTAATGGAATGCTATGTTTCCCAAAATTGATTAAATGCATTTGATAACGGTTTAGAGTGAAAACAATCTGAAGCCGCCTGGTTGCCTCACAGCTTCAGATGGAACTTTTCAGTAAGCCTCACATGAAGGCAGTAATTATTTTCATTATAAAATATTTTGAAAATGGAATGAAGCCAGAATCAAGCAAACTTAATATAATTTTGATGTATATTCTAAAGGAAAAATACAAGGTAATGAGGATTAACTCAATAATACATGTAAAAGTATCTCACTAGATGGCCAACATGTAATAGTATTTAAAATAAATTTTTTCCCTACCACTGTGTCTGCAAGAGCACTCAACTAGACTCATGTTGCATTTTACTGTTTGTTTTTTTTAAGATTTGTATTTATTTATTTGAGAGAGAACAAGCAGAGAGATGGAGAAGCAGAACCTTGGGATCATGACCTGAGACAAAAGCAGCCACTTAACTGACTGAGCTACCCAGGCACCCTTCGTGTTGCTTTTCTTAAATTTATTTATTCCTGAGAGACACAGAAAGGCAGAGACATCTGCAGAGGGAGAGGCAGGCTCCCATGGGGAGCCCGATGAGGGACTCCATCCCAGGACCTGAGACCATGACCTGAGCCGAAGGCAGATGTTCAACCACTGAGTCCCTTAGTTCAACCACTGAGCCCCTCAGGCGTCCCTCGTGTTGCATTTTAGAAGGAAGACACCTTACCAAAAACTTACAGCAGTCTTTCAGGGTTAGGGCAGTATTTCTCAACCTTTTCTCATAGTCACTTCCTAAAGAATCTTTTTTTCCTATTTTGCCCCCATTCCCATGAAATGCTAGTATTACAGATCTACTATATACCTGTGTTGTACTATGACCCTTTGGGGGTCCATAAATCATTATAATACCTAAGGTATATTTTAGCCCCACTCCAAGAACTAATTTTCTCCCCTGTGAGGGGGTATCACCCCACTGATAACCAGTGAGGATATATGTTCAGGGTTGCCACTGGTTCTGAACCCTGGCGGCACATGAGAACCATCCCAAAGGCTTTTAGTTACCAAGTCCCCACTGAGCGATTTTTATGTCATTTGTCTGAGATGGGACCCAGGCGTTGTTATTTAAAACTTTCCAGGGGGTTGGATAAAAAAAGATCCTCAAAAAGAGGACAAGTCTAAGTGCTTACTCCATGCGTTGAACTGGAGTAATGACAAACCAAATGACATAGTATGTTTACAATTTAACTTGATTATAAATTTCCATATGAGAATGCCTGGTGGCTCAGCAGTTCAGAGTGTGCCTTCAGCCCAGGGCATGATCCTGGAGTCCTAGGATCGAGTCCGATGACATTGGGCTCCCTGCATGGAGCCTGCTTCTCCTTCTGCCTGTGTCTCTGACTCTCTCTTTCTCTGTCTCTCATGAATAAATAAATAAAATCTTTATAAATAAATAAATAAATAAATTTCCATGTATCAAGTCCTTCACGCTGTAATAAAAAGAAAACTTGTATATTTGTATGGATTCCCCATGTACAGTCAGAAGATGGATGTAGTGGAGAAAATACTTCTAGAATAAGAAGAGAAAGTGAGCAATGGTCACAATTCCATGAACATGGCATTGAAAGAAGAAAACCCCCCTTTTTCATTTTGGGGTCAGCACAGGGATGTTACCTGGGCCTAAGAATACTGGCAGGAGAGCACTGTTTGCCCTCTGATCCCAGGAGGGCCTATTTTGGTAGAACAGTAGTTTTCAAAGTGTAGACCTTAGAATTCATTAGAAATGCCAATTATCAGACCTTACCCCATACCTCCTGAGTTAGAAATTTGGGGGGTGTGGGGACAGTGTGGTTTAACAAGCCTTCCAGGTCACTGCAACACACTCTGGAGTTTGAGAATCACTGTGGTAAAACCTGGCAATCAAGTACTTTATGACCCAATCATTTCTTTTTCTTTTTTTTTTTTTTTAAGATTTATTTACTTATTTGAGAGAGAGAGACAGCAAGCTGGGGGGTGGGAGAGGAGGCACAGAGGGAGAGGGACAAGCAGACTTCCCACTGAGTACAGAGCCAGACTTGAGGCTGGACTTCTGGACCCTGAGATCATGACCACGGCCTAAATCAAGAGTTGGATGCTTAACCAACTGTGCCACCCAGGGACCGCCCTAACCACTTCTTTTCTTCTCAAGAGAATTTACTTTTCATTCCTATTACTAATTTTTATTCTATACTTAATTAATTTGTTATTAATTCTTATAAATAAGAATCGTAACAACCTGGATAGATTAGTGCAATCAGCTGACTTTAAAAGTTCTATTTTCATAAACCACAATTGGTTACATTAAACCAGACAGAGGTCTAAACTGACCACTCTGAACCTCTCTTTAAACAAACTCTACAGAGAGGGAGGGGGGAAATTGAGGTGTTTTTTTGTTTTTGTTTTTTTTTTGCTTATAGGGTTAACTAGTCAAACAACTTTCCTTTTGGACCATTACAGATATGTAAAATTCCTTATGTTTTGCTGAAAATACCAAACATTAGTCAGACCTAAAGCTAGAGTGACATTAAACAAAAAGCAGTTTAGACTACGATGATAATGGTATCCCATCTCTTGGTATTATTTAAATCATGCCAATTCCACCACCTACACTGTCCTTCTAAAGTTATATAAATACAATAATATGGAAGTACTTCCTACTAGAACTTAAAACATCCCACATGCTAGAATTAAACTGTTCCATCCCCTTAAGTTGTTTTCATTGTTGTTTTAATTTTATACATAGTTCAAAACTGCCCTGTAACACAAGAATAAATCCTAAAGCAAAAGTGTGATGATTATTTCTTCGGGGCTGGGACTTAAAAGAACACAGATTCCGTTCTCACAGGGCAGAGAGAGCAGAAGGCCACAGAGGATAAAAAGCAGAATGTGAGACAATAAACTTATTTCAGGTGGCTTTAATCAAACGGAGGAGGACTGAGGAATGGAAAGCCATCTTCCTCCTCTATACTTCAAGAGGAAATGCTGCTTTAAATAAGGCTCAGGTTGTTGACGTGAACGTGCTTAGAAACGAAGATCGTATGGGAATCCAGGCATAAAAACAAAGTGCTGTGTCAGATTTGCTATGTAGCTTAAAAGAGAAGGCTGCAACACATTACATGTCTCATTGCCCATAAAAGGTAATATAACTCGGCTTGTGACCTTATTGTTCAAATATACGTTGTGCCTGAGTGCCTGATGTAAACCATTTCCCCCTCTGGCTGTAAAAGAGATAATACAGAGATGATGGAGAAGTTTATCGCCAGAGACTCTGAAGTTAGTAGAATTAAGTCAGTCTGCTTAAAGATTAATTAAACCAACTGGAAGCCTAGTAAGAATGTGATTTTTTTAAAAACCTGAAACCCCAGGTTTTAGATAGCAAAAAAAAAAAAAAAAAAAAAATTTCATCCTCATAGAACAGAGAGATGAAGAAGGGTATTTGTTCAGGATTTTTAGCTATGCAAGAGCTAGACAATCAACTCAGTACAAAATCGATCAACTCAAAGTACTTGACCCAAAAGTCCTAGCCTAAGTGGATTTCTGATTTTTACAGAAAGATAAAAGCATTTTATTGATTTTATTCTTGAAATACTAATAGAATTTTCTTTATACTTTATATAAGTGATTTAGAAAAGAGAACGTGCTAAATTATTTCATAATGGATTTGCAACATTAGAGAGAAATTATGACACTAACACACTTTAGTATAACTTTCTAGAATTTTACAATCTTCAACAACATAAATGAAGGCATAAAATGTATTGTAGAAATTTGAATAAAATTTAAAGAACATAAAAGGAATAACTGATTATACTTTAATTTTGTAGTTAGAATGCAACGGAGAGTGAGCAATGATATATAGGGTTCATATAGGAAGGCAGAGCCTAAGTCAGGATCTGATTGCCAGACTGTAACATCCTTTGACAGCTATTCTCTTCTTTTTGGCTGGCAATTTTCTAACACTGGATCACAAAAAGAATGAGAAACTCAGTGACCTCTCCTAATCATCTGTCAGCTGTTTTCCAAAGAGCATTGGAGTTTACCGAACAGCACATCTTGTATCCTCATTTGGCAAGAAAGTGTTATCTTTGCCTGATGTATTATCTTTCTTTCTAATGTCAGATCTCACACAGAAAATAAAACCCATATACACAACAGCAGAACACATATTTTTAGGGTTATACATCTGGATCTACTTACAGTATTTTATGTGGGGAACTTTCTGCATGGAAGCTGCTTTGTGTGCCTAGCCTTCCCTTTTCCTTTTCTTTCAGTCTCTGCCTCTGATTATCTTGGTAGATGACCACATGATCTCAAACTGCCTTTATCTACAATGACCGACAACAGACACATCTTGCTTTCTCCAGATATCTTCTGATCAGTGTTTTTTAAGAAAGTGTTATGCTCTTCAGTCAAATAGCTGCTTTCAAACCAGCTATAAGAAACTTGGGAGAGAGAAATTGTTGACTATTTTGATTCCATTTTATGTAACACTCTAATTCTCAATGCAGTCTATCATGGCATTTTGGAAGATAGCTAAATAGGAGAATTTGAGGCATATCATCTTGCTTTTTAAAACCTGTGTAGTGGGGTGCCTGGGTGGCTCAGTCAGTTAAATGCCTGCCTTCAGCTCAGGTGATGATCCCAGGGTCCTGGAATCTAGCCCAGAGTTGGGGCTCCCTGCTCGGTGGGGAGTCTGCTTATCTCTCTCCCTCTGCCCCTTCCCTCTGTCCTCTCTCTCTTTCGCTCTCTCTCTCTTGCTCTCCCTCTCCCTCTCTCAAAACAAAACAAAAACAAAAACAAACAAAAACAAACCTGTGTAGCAACTACCTTGGAATATCATGTCTTAGTTTCTAGTATCTTTAGCTAATAGATATGAATAACACATCTTACTTTCTTGTCCCAAGTAACATATGTTTCGATGTATACTAACTACTTTGCAAGAGAAGCTAAAGATATATATATATAAAGTCATTGCAAGGTATATTTGAGAGTAGTTCAAATCTATTTCCAATGTTATTAATTCAAGTCTTTTTTTTTTTTAATTGTGCAGTTTTAGTTTTAGAATTTCTTTTTTTTCTTTAACCCATCTTGTTTTGGGGACAATTGCAAAGATTTTTATGGTGGATGATTTGTTTCTATCAATATTCTCCTTTGGTAACACTACACTGATTTTGGAACCTAGATTGATACATACTAAAACATCTTGTGTCAGAATTCTCTGTGCTCTTTGTATATTTTAAAAACATGATCCTTCTGCAAAAGAGAAATGGAGAGGAAATACGAAATTAAAGGACAATATGGCTTTAAAATATAGTCAGAATACACTACTATCAAAAATTCTGGTAGGGGCAAATAATAATGGCTTATATTTCTTGAATCCTTACTCTGTGCTGGACAGAGCATTAAGTATTATATATTCATTATCATTTAATAAATAGCAATTCCAGGAGACTGGTACCTAAATTGTGTCTATTGCTTGTTTTATGAAGAAGCTGAGGTTTAGGGGTGCCTGGGCTGGGCATCTACCTTCTGCTTGGGTCATGATCTCGGGGTCCTGGGATCAAGCCCCACATTGGGCTCCTTGCTCAGCAAGGAGTCTGCTTCTCCCTTTCCTGCTCCCTTTGCTTGTGCTCTCTCTCTCTCTCTCTCACTCTCTCTCTCTCTGTTAAATAAATAAAATCTTAAAAATAAAGAAGAAGCTGAGATTTAAAGCAATTAATCAAATTTATACACCAGTAAATGGTAAGGCAGGACTCAAACACAGTTCCTCCTGACTTCAGTGCTCTCTCTCTTATCTGTAGTGCCCTAAATCCCTCCTCGATGATGTACAGTTTTTGATGTTAACTCAAACTCCCTCATAATTTATTTTTCAGGCATCATAAATAACTATTTGGTCTACTTACAAAGGCTTCAAAGGCCTAAATAAGCCAATTATTTCCTTGTCCAAGGACATAAGTTGTCAAAATTTCTCTACTCAAGAATAATAATATGGTAAGCAGGATGGATAAAACTTATACACTTGTATTACTATCCTTGTAATTGTTATTATTATGGTTGGTAAAACATGGCCTTAGCTATCACTATAAAGTAGGACTTAACTATTGTCAAGTTTGAATCAGCATAAAAGTTAGTGACTAGCCCAACCTACTTTCAGCTAAGATATGTTGCTGTTTGAGTCAAGTTGCTATGCTACTCCCAAGAGTATGTGTCCTGTCCTGTCCTTTGTTTACGATGAAGGGTCAATGTTTCTTTTTCACTGTAAATAGCCCAAAAAGAATGGAGGCGTTAGCTAAAAAGCTGGGAGTGGGTAACTGTCTTGATTTGCCCAGGACTTATGGGTTTCCTAGGAAGCAGGACCTTTGGTTTAAAATTGGGATAGTCTGAGGCAACTGGAACACATCAGTACTAGGAGATGACTTGTAATTTCAATAGTTCTTCCATGACAGCACCAATCTATCCTCAAGTACCCTAAACATGCCCTTGATTTGACACGGAAAAGCTTTCTAAATCAGGCCTAGATGGTCAAAGTAAAGCGAACATCGGAGGGAAAAAGCTTAAAGATAAATACTTCCTTGCCTGTAGTAGGAATTCCAATATTGAAATGTGGTGTCACAGTTTACACTTTAACATATTAAAAAATACAATAAGATCTGTCCTAAGCATTATTACTCCATCAGAAATTAGGTTGTACACAAACTTGGTGCTACTTCCACATGTTTATGGCATTGCCAACTACATGACTCCCAAGTAATGCTTTGCTAACACTCACATCTCAATGTTGAGCATTTCTCCTGCAAACGTAACTCCGGCAATGTTGACTTGGCTCAAGACATTTCTAAACTCCTTTCAAAATTGCCTTTAGAGTCAGATTTATTTAATTTACTGCCCATCCTCAATTTTTATGAACATGGCATTAGGAACATGGATTATTTCCCTTATTTGCCATATACAGTTCCGAATAACTTCATTTTTTCCCCTAAAACCAAACTCCTGCCTTAGAGGGCAATGTATTCAACTCCTGATGTTGACATGAGCTCTGACAGCATTGCTTCAATCAATGGCAGCACGTTGTGTTGAGAAGACGACTCCAATTTTAAAAGAGAGCAATTTTGGAGTTATAAGCTCTATGTGATTGTTCCTTCTCCACCAAGTCACTCGGGTTAACTTAAAGTCACATCAGCTAAAAAGCCTGTGACTTTAGCGCTCATCTTTAGCCCAGACCTCAATGTTGTCGTGTTACATCTCGATCTAGGTAGGTTTCCTTTCATGGTATCCGCTCAAAAAATGAGCCCCTCACTGGAATCTTGCTATGTGTCCTCCTCTAAAAATTACTCTTCCCCTCAGGGCTGCTGTATTTACCTCTAAGATATAGGGCAACTAACTTGCAGTTGCTTCATGGGAGAATCAGGGGACAGGATTGGTTGTGTGAAGTCCCTTTAGGTAGACTTGTCAAACGCATCATCCTCTAACAGAAGGAGGTTTTTCAACATTAGCACTACTGACGTTTTAGATTGGATCATTGTTTGTGGTGGGGGCCATCCTGTTTATCGTAGTAGGTTTAGCAGTATCTGTGGCCTCTATAGACTAGATGCTAGTTGTGACAACCAAAAACATCTCCACTCGGGACGCCTGGGTGGGTCAGTGGTTGATTGTCTGCCTTTGGCTCAGGGCGTGATCCTGGAGTGCAGGGATCGAGTCCCACATTGGGCTCCCTGCATGGAGCCTGCTTTTCCCTCTGCCTGTGTCTCCGCCTCCCGTGAATAAATAAATAAATAATCTTAAAAAAAAATCTCCACACATTGTCAAATGTCCCCCTCTAGGGCAAAATCACCCCTAGTAGGGAGCCATCAGCTTTATGCTCCACAAGGAACATAAAGATATATTGTTTCCTTTTTTTAAGAATTTATTTATTTATTCATGAGATACACAGAGAGAGAGGCAGAGACAGAGACATAGGCAGAGGGACAAGCAGACTCCCTGTGGGGAGCCTGATGTAAGACTTGATCCCAAGGCGCCTGATGTATTATTGTTTCTATGGAATTTTAAGTAATACACTTTATGCTGAGCCAGATTAAACCTTACTTAGTTTGTAAGGAAAAAGACCTTCACGTTTAAACCCAATGAAAATATATTTTACTCAATTAATTAATATGACAACATCTATACTTAGAAAAACAAATGCTGTGCTTTCCCAGTGAAACACTAACCACATACACCAGGCAGAAAGGTGTCCATTCATTTTTTCATTTCACTAATATTTACTGAACATCTACCAAGTGAGACACCACACTGGGCACTAGGGTTGTTACACGGGTGAACAAGTCAGACAGGACACCTGCTCTCAAGAAAGCTACAATGAGCGAGTAAGGGAGATGTAAATAACATTGTGAAATACACACTATGCCACAACAGGTGATAGGGTAGTGTATTAGCCATGTTTTTATTTTCTATATTTTATAATGTTCTGATATTTTGGTGGGGGAAGGGGTTTGCTGGCTGGAGACAAGACTGCCCCTCCAAGAGCTAGTTAAATCCTAAAATGACCAACAGCATGCCTGACAGCATTCCTTTCATATGCAAGCCAACCTACCCTGAGTTGGAAACGACCTCCTGTAACTAACCCTCACCCTACAAGCCAAGATTTCTCCCACCCTAAATCAATCAGAAAATGAGGACAACCCTTATGCCCCAAAACCCACTGGAATAATTCAAACTAACCAATCCTAAACTGTTTGGTCTGCTGGCCTAATCTTGCTATCTTGCAATCCTAAACCTTTTGCATGTTTTTTTCCAAGCAAAACACAAAGAAGGCTGTGACCTATGCCTGCTCCTCAGTGTTTTTTGCATCCTGACCAATAAGAGTGCTTCCCCATGTGGCTACGCATGTTGTGGCATGTCCCTTCCTCCCTGGAAATGTAAGAAATAAGAATCTTCTTTTAATGGCATTAGCCTCTCCATGGTGCCACCCAGTCACCTCTAAAAATTAAAACCCCACAGGAACAATAACGGAGACAGCACAGAGAAAGGGTATCCTACTCCAGTCAAGGGGACCAGAAAAGCTTCCCTGAGGAAGGATTAGACTTAGGTGAATACACGGGGAATACATTTCATGAGAAGAGAAAACAATGTATAAAGGGCCATGAGTGACAACGTATAGCAGGAGAGTAGAAAGGCAGATCCACTCAGTGGTTCATCCTGAAGGCGCTAGAAATCAATAAATACTTAAATCACATGAATAACAGGATTTTATCTGTTTTATTAGGGAGATCCATTTGGCTGCATTGTGGGGGAACAGGTCTTAGTGGGGAAAGTTAGTAGGTTTTTAAAGCAATGTAGGAAAATATTGATAGTGTCCTCAATGAAATTGGTGACTGGGAATGAACAAGAGTTTATAAAAAGATGTTCAAGATGAAGAACTGAGCAGCGCTGCTGAACTGAAAGAAAGGAAGAGGAGGAAGTCAAGTTTTCTGGCTAAGGCAGATGCTCAACCACTGAGCCACCCGGACACCCTGCCAGTCTGCCACTTTGAAGTGCTCTGTCAGTGTATGTGAGTATGTATGCTTCTAGTTCCATCTCCTCTCCGTTTTTAATCACCTATAGGTTAGAAAATGTATTAGAATTATTTCCAAAATAAGAGTAAATTGGCTTCAAGTGATTACCTAAGGACGATCCCATGCATCAAGCATGAGAACTTAGTTTTCTTCTTTTATTCAACAAAGACAAATTGAATGCCTACTCTGTTTCACTGAGATAAAGAACCCAAGGGGAGAATCAGATTTGGGGGAGGTCTGGAAAGATAGGAGAGATGATGCTCTAGAGATAGAACATTTAAAATTCATATCTGAACAACTGAAAGTCATCTCTAAGAAATAGAAGTGGCAGCTATGAATGATGCAGGAAGCGTGAGCTGAAAGAAAGAAGAGTTCAGTTGGAAGCCAGAAAAATATCCACATTAACCAACAGGAAGAAGAAGAACCATCAGGGGAGACTGAGATAGAATGATCGGAGAAGCAGGAGAGCAAACTTTTGCCTGGAATTCTCAATCTTCCATCTTCACCCCATCATCACTAACTTATTCATCTGAAAAACTATTCTGTCAAGATTCTTCATTGAAAACTCACCTTCAAGCATTGCCTCTTTTGTGGTGCTTCCTCTGACTCAACCCAGGTAGGCATAAGGGTCCCTCCTCAGTTACAGTGTAGGTCTCGGCAGATGCACGTCTCCCTGATGGCAGAGACCGTTCTCACCATCATGTCCCCAGGCCAATAATGACACAGAGTAGGCATTCAATTTGTCTTTGTTGAATAAAAGAAGAAAACTAAGTTCTCATGCTTGATGCATGGGATCGTCCTTAGGTAATCACTTGAAGCCAATTTACTCTTATTTTGGAAATAATTCTAATACATTTTCTAACCTATAGGTGATTAAAAACGGAGAGGAGATGGAACTAGAAGCCTACATACTCACATACACTGACAGAGCACTTCAAAGTGGCAGACTGGCAGGGTGTTCGGGTGGCTCAGTGGTTGAGCATCTGCCTTTGGCTCAGGGTGTGATCCCAGGGTCCTGGGATCAAGTTCCACACTAGGCTCCCCACAGGGAGCCTGCTTCTCCTTCTTCCTATGTTTCTGCCTCTCTCTGTGTGTCTCTCATGAATAAAGAAATAAAATATTTTTTAAAAAAGTGGCAGAGTGGAGCACCTGTGTGACTCCGGTGGGTTAAGTGTCAGCCCTTCAGCTCAGGTTGTGTCACACTCCAGGGGTAGCCTGCTTCCTCCTCTCCACTGCTTGTGCTCTCTTTCTCAAATAAATAAATAAATAAATAAATAAATAAATAAATAAAATCTTTAAAAAATAAAAGTAAAAAAATAAAAGTGACAGCTTAAAAGTGAGAGAAAAGAAGCTAAAAAGCTTTGTATGTGGCAGTCTAGTGCCCTTCGGTATAAGTGCCAACACGTTCACAAATTTTAACACAATATAAATCAGAAAGTGATGCTCGTGTGCGAACATTGAGTCTCCAAGGAGGTTGAATTATGACAGGTAAAACTGAGTAAGTCAAGAACATAGGTGTACATTTTTGACAGATTCATAATACAATGGAAATTATTTTTAGTTTTTTGCTTTTAAGGCAAAGGTTATATAAATGTTAGAAAGAGTCAAGAAGTAAAGCGATTACGCATTTTAGCTGAGCTTCCAGTTATCTGGAATATGCACATTATGTGGAGCAGCTCATTCTCTAACAATGGGACTGCCCTATAAACAAGTTGCTGCCATATGTGGGTATGCATTACTCAGAATTACAGAATGGAATTTCTTGTCTTTCTCATTTATAAACTCATGAAGACAATGTTTATTACAAAAGCATATTAAGCATAATACAACATTTCCAAGTGGCTGTCCCATTGTTACCAATGTCTTCTATGTCAGGATATACAAGAATTTAAGATTTCTATAACATGAGTTCTCTCTCTGTTCTTCATGGAAGAACACAGAAGTGTATTCTGTTGCCTTTTGCAAGGCTGAGCTTCCCCACCACCAACTATGACTGTATTCTTGGACATTAAAATAAAGCTCACTCAAAAAATATTCCTAAATAGGGCACAATGGTTAAACTGGCAATGCTATAAATATTACAGGACCAAAGTATATTTTTGTCTTTATTTCTCTATGCCAGACACTGTTAAACCACTGCTAATACACAAACTTTTTTGTTGTTGTTGTTGTCAAGGAGAGTATGCAGCTTCTTTAGAGCTATTTTAAATTCTGTGCCTCATTTCATATAAATATTTACCCAAAGGAAGGTGTCTGACAGTGAAAATCTATACACTGTCATAATCCTTTTACACAAAGCAGTATTTTTACTCTACAGATCGTACCAAAGGTATAAAAGACTCCTCCATGAAAATCCCATTATGAAGAGAAAGAAAGAACAAAGAAATAACTACCATTATTATCCAAAAGTTGAAGTTTATAAAAACAAAGCATCTATGTCAAGAAGCCCAACCAGTTTGCCATGTGTTTGAAACCTGCTAAACTGGGGTGCCTGGGTCTCTCAGGTGGTTAAGTGTCTAACTCTTAATTTTGGCTCAGGTCATGATCTCAGGTCATGATCTCAGGGTCGTGACACTGAGCCCTGCACTGGGCTCTGAGCTCAGCACAGAGTCTGGTTGACATTTTGCCAAATAAATAAATAAATAAGTAAATAAATAAATAAATAAATAAATTATTTTAAAAAAATCTGCTAAACTAAGAAATCTCAATGGAAAAATAAAACATAACAGTGGATTACTTTTTCAAAGCATCTGAAAATAAGTATTTATATTATAATCTGCACATTAAAAAACTCAACATATTTTAAGACAACCTCTGAAACAAGTCACATTATGTATTAGCTTTGCTAAGTTGAAATATTTGACAATTATAAAAAGCAGAACAGTGAAGCTACTGGTTAAAGACATTTTTAGTGCTATTCTAACTGGTATAACAATAGCTTTTCTAGAGACTTTTTAGAATTATTCAAGGAACTGAAATAATTTCCCCATGGCTTTTGTCTACAATAAGTAAACATATCCTCAAAGCAATATCATACTAATAACCAATATAGTTTGAACTCCTATTATATGCCAGGCACTCCATACAGCATTTTACATGGAATTTGTAATTTGATTCTTGCAGTAATCCTGTAAAAAATATTACTATATTTTCTATCATACAGGTGAAGAAACTGATGCAGAGTATTTAAGATATAGCTGCCAAGTGAGGGCACAAGGATTCAAATTTATGTACCTCAATGACACTCTGGAGATCCAGTGGTGAGCCAACCCACTCCTCCTGCAAGGAGTGGTCTACTGACTGAGGTGGACTTCAAAAACTCAACAGTACACACATAAGTGCTCTGAAGGAAAGGCAGAGGATACAGTTAGAAAATAAAACACAGGATCTGACTTTGGGCTGTCAGGAAAAAAATGGAGAGTTAAGGAAAACCAGGGTGAGAGTCAATGATTAGTAGGAGGTAGACAGGCAATGCAATGGGGAGTGTTTCAAGCAGCACTGAGGGCATATGCAAAGGCCCTGAGGCAGAAACGAGTTTATTTTAGTAATGGAACTAAAAGAAAATGAGTATATCTGGACTGTATTGAACACCCAAGAGAATAAAGAGAAATGGGCTTGGACAAGTTGGCAGAGCCTCACAGGCCTGAGACGGATTTTCTATCATCCTAAGTACAATGAAAAGCAATTGAAGACTTTTCTATGAATAAAGAGAGGCATGATCCTATCTGCATTTTAAATTTCTCTGGCTACAGTGTGGACAACAGACTGGAGGATGGGAAGAGACCAGACTGGAGGCCATTGCAGGAGTCCCAAGTGGCTGGAAAGATGCTTGGACTAGCGGTGGCAGGGAGGCTGGAAGAGAGAGAATGTGCCTACCGTGTACTGTACAAGTAGATTAGGAGCTGGTGGCAGACTAGATGAAGGGGGAGGCATGACAACACTTCATCAGAGGCTTTCCTTAATCAATGCTTAACCCCCTCCCACTTCTCCTGGGTCTGATGGAGACTAGTCCTTTTCAGAGTTAATATCAGTGTATATTTTTCATAATACTCAAGTGCTTCATGTTGTGGATCCCGGGAGGTTGTCACTCTGCTGGAGAACATATACATTAAGAAGAGAACTGAGAGTTCTCTCATGACAAACAGAATCTGACCAAGCATCTTGATATAATACTTTCTCGTTAATTTTTATAAGACAAAATAAAAAGATTTTTAAAAAACAAAATAGTGTATGTATTATATTGTAGATATTATATACTAAATATATTAGACACTTATTAAAATACTAATAATTCATAATATTTTACAAATTAAATACCAAGCCTCCAACCAAAAAAAATCAGTAATTAAGCCCAACGTTTTAATGGTTAGAGATTTGAGAAATCATGTTCCCAAACATATATTCTACACATATTCTAGCTGCAGATAATTTATTTTAGCTAATCAGTCTGAGACTGGCTTCTTCTATAGACTGCTGTTAAAGTAATTCTTTATGAGATTTAGCCTCCTTAGGGCACCTGGGTGGCTCAGTCAGTTAAGTGTCAGCGTTTGACTCAAGTCATGTTCCCAGGGTCCTGGGATCAAGCCCAGTATGGTATCAGGTGTCCTGCTCAGCGTGGAGTCTGCTACTCCCTCTGCCCTTCCCATGCTCACTCTCTCTCTTTCTCTCTCTCTCTTTCTCTCATAAATAAATAAAATAAATAAAATCATTTTTTAAAAAATCGTTTAAAGAGACTTAGTCTCCTTTTCAGTAATGAAACACTTTCCAACGGCCACACTGGGAGTCTTTATGTCAGTACGTGGAACTGCGTGTCTGAGTTTTGAATTAATCGGCCAGAACTCAAACAAAGAAGAGAGGCCAAAAGAGTGAGAGTGCTTTAAGGCTTTCAATATCAATAACAGATGAGAGAATGGGGATGTTGAGCCTGGGGCAGAAAGAATAAGGATGACTATCTTAACTTTTTAATACATACTAGAAAGCTTGCATTGTGGAAGAAGAATTTACTTTTTGTGGCCACAGATGGCAAAACAAGGGTCCACAGAAAGAAGGACAAGGGGAAGCAACTTTTTGCTCAATGTAAAGAAAGTCTTTCCCAATACAACTGTTCAAAAATCAAACAGGCTATGGTGGCTCACTGTCATAAGTGGTACCCACAGAGACTAAGTGACCATTTTATATTAATGTTTTGTAAGGTTTGATCAGTCAAAAAGGCACTTGGCTGAAGATTCTAAAGTCTCCTTCTAGTTCCAAAATTCACCATGTAATGATTGCCCCTAGCATCCATTCTTCTTAAAGATAATTCTAACAGTCATACATCTCCATGTGATGATTTGTGCAGTTCACTGGCATCATGTTGGAAATTGTAGGGGAGGAGGGTTTGAAACTAGACTAAGTAATTAGTACATTCCATTTCTCTGACCATAATGATTGGGTAAGGGGTGACCATGTGACTTCATCCAATCTGATTTCTTCATCCATCCAGGAATGCTGGGACAGATATGCTTTATTACCACTATAGGGAATAGAGATAGGGAAGCCTATAATAACTGGTAGATACCTCAGGATCACACAGGAATGAGGTGAACAAAGACACCAAGCAAAGACCTGGACCTGTCATGTCATGGACACCAGCCTATCAAGCCATGCCTAAAGCCAGTTCTCCCAAAGGACTTTTCAATTACGTGAACCAAAGAAGTCCCCTAAGCAGTTTGAGAGTGTTTTCCACACATGTAAACAGAGGATTCCTAACTTCTCATTCTTATCCAAATATGCCTAAAGTAACTTGTTCTCAGAAAGAAAGTGAAAAAGAACCCAGCTACATTTTACATCCAGAGATCCACTTAGCAACCAAGAGGTTTCTCTAAACTGATCCCTGAGAATCATAAAAATCTCCATTTGGGTCTCAGTAACTCCTTCAGAACAAAGCATATTAAGATTTCAACTACAAAATTACTAAGCATTTAAAACAGGTTTGGGCAGCCAGGGTGGCTCAGCGGTTTAGCGCCTGCCTTCAGCACAGGGCCTGATCCTGGAAACCTGGGATCAAGTCCCACGTCAGGCTCCCTGCATGAAGCCTGCTTCTCCCTCTGCCTGTGTCTCTGCCTCTCTCTCTCTCTCTCTCTCTCTCTCTCTCTGTCTCATGAATAAATGGGTAAAATCTTTTAAAAAAATAAAATAAAACAGGTTTAAGCAGTTTTAAGAAAACTTCTCACTCCACGTGTGTAAACTTAATTCTTCTTCCCCCATGCAGGGCAATGAAAAAAAAAAAAGCAGTTACAATCAATTTATAAATCTTACAGTGTTAATGATTTTGTGAGTTGACTATATTAAATGCTTAAATGATTTCTTAATTTGCTTAAAGTTTTGTTAACTTCTCAACCCTAAAACTGTGAAAACCATCAACTATTCTGCATGCTGTTTCTCCGTATTTCTTATTTTGATTCTATAGAATGACTTTTGACCCACATCAGCAGATTATCTCCAACTAGGTTCAAACCCCCAGTCTTTGCTTATCTATGCCTGGATGTAAATTTCAAAATAAAAAGTGAAAATCACAGACTTCCACTGAAGCCAAATACTAGCATCAATTTTGCCTGCTGGCTTATGGCCTATTAGTGTGTTGAGATATTGATTTTTTTTCCAGTCCTCAGGAGAGTTAGGTAAGGCTCCGGGTAGACCAAGATCACACATCAGTAGTTTCTGGCCAGGAACAGCTTATCTGTTCACCCAAAATCCAATCAAAATATTTTCATTTCTTCTGTGAAGCATTGCAACAAAAATTCTAGGATGTGCTACCCTGAGTAACACTATTTGAAGGTTCTACCTTGTTCTTCTTTTATTGAATCTCACAGATTCCAGCTTTGGGAACCTCTGAAACATTGCTTTGCCAGCATATTACTAAAGGCAAGTAAGACTTTCTTTTCAGTTAAATTCAAAGAACTCAAGAAAATTCAAAACTTTTTTTTTTCCAGTGCCGAGATAAAACATTTTATCCGGTTTCTTTTCCCTAAAAATTATTTTTATGTCCTTTTACTCAGTTCTCCTCTTAGAAAAAGGATTTTAGCAAGTTCCTCTTAGAAAAAGGGATTTTAGCAAGTTCTGGCTTAAAAATAAAATTGTGGATTTTCAGGATGGAACATGTTACAGTACATTTCTTCACATTATTGCTGTTCATGGACAAGACTCCTACAGCCAGATGAAATGTGAAATGTTGCAGAGACCACCCAACAGAATTCTTGGAAAATTTGTAAGAAACACTCCAGAAAGATGGGTTCTTGTTCTGATATGATGATCCCTATGAACTGTCAAGCACTTGTCTATTAACAAGGGTCATTTAACATTTCTGGTTCTAAATTGCAGAAAAGAAGTTCTTACCTCTCAACCTAATATTCACACAGAAAACACTATTTTGTGACAAATAATAACCTTAAATAGGTTCTGTGCCCAGTTCCCACGAAGGTTTCTTATTTAACCAGGATAAAATAATTGATTATCTATAGTGCTTGAAATCTAGGTATTGTTGGCTATAGTAAGCAAGAATCATCCAAAAGAATTTAAATTTTACAATCAGTAAGAGATAAATTACTCAAAAATGCTCACTGTCATAGGAAAAAATATTTTATTTTATTAACAATAACCCATCACATATAAACAAGTATATTTACAAGCTCAAAACTCTTGGCTCTATATTTTTGACAGCAAGAATGAGAAGCTTTTCAGAGCATTTCTTCTCTGAAACCAGGACCTTCTTTGAATTCCACTCTAAATGCTCCCTTATCCCCTGTGGGGTCATGCTGCCTCTATCTGAAAATACAGGTATGACAAAGAAAACATTCTCATCTATTTTTGAACATCCTGAGATCTTTGAAGTGAAAACTCTTATAAGTAGTTGTAAGCATATTATTAGATGTCCGCTTAGAAACCATTTTGGTCAGAAAAAAAGATAACCTGCAGGGGGAAAAGATTACAAGGCTGTGGATAACCACAAAATCAAATGATTTATAGCCCCTGGCACATACTTCTGCTTCACTGTGCTAGATTGACCTTCCAAAATGCGTAATAGAAACAGAATGGTTTTCAAACCTGTAGACGTGTGGAGCAGTGATGTGCTGAATTCAAGGGGGGGAAAACGTCCCTGTAACCCAATAAATTCAAATTAATGACTGATGTAGTAAGGAGTTCTCACCCAAAAAATAAACAAAGATTTGCTGAGTTTTTAAATGATGTGTAAGACTGGCCCTATATTAGGCATTCCATAAAAGCCCGAGGCATGCATACACTGGCAATCTCAACCAAAGATTCACTAAGCCACAGGAATGGAAAGAGATTCACTGTATACCAGTAGGCAGTAATAGATTCAGCATAGAGCTAGTTCTGGAGAATCTGCCATCCCACTAATTTGCTTACATAATTTTCTGTGCCTCGCTTACTCTGGGCTATTTCTGGATCTGTGCAGCAGAGCACAGATCTTTGTCCAGTTTAGATCACAGAGAAAAGAGGTGGTATGGATTCACTTCATATAGAATTGCTTTTTTTCTTTTCTCCTTTTACGGGGAGTCAAACTTCTTCAGAGTATAAGATAGATGTATAAAATTTTTCACAATGGAGGCTACCATTTTGTAGTGTTCAATAAATAGTAAAAAATAAGATTAGCCTAATGACCCTGGATATGGGGGGTATTAAGTGTGCTCATAAATTGAAATGTCAGCTGTGAAATATTTTAATATCATGGCAAGGAGTCAAATTAGTGCTCAGAAGACCTATATTTTTATCCCAGCTCTGCCATTTACAGCTCTGTAAATGCAGAAAGACAAACTCTTTGATGGTCAATTTTCCTCACTTATGAGTTTCTAATTTCTCAAGTTTATTCCAAGAATACAACAACCTTCTTTCTATATTGGAAGGCCCTATAAAGTGTTATATCTACCCTTATGAAAATCTGCAAAAGATGTGATAGTATTCTCATATCTTAGTTAATACAAATTATTTTGCACTCATTTTAACCCTTAATTTAACTCAGTAAATATTCATTTGAGTCATCACCATGGGCAAGGAATTTATAAGTCAGCTACTTCTTTATCCTTGAGGTAGTCATAATCTAATGAAGGTGATAAACCCAAATACAACCACTCATTTCTTGGCAAATATTTATTAAATTCTTATTTGATGGCAGGCACTATACTAGGCCCTTTGCTATCAATATGCAAAAGTCCTATACCATGACTTCAAGTAACTTGTGTCCAATGAGAAAGACAAAGATTTAAAGCTGCAAACTGTGCCTACACAATACATAATAAATGTGGTAACAGGGCACCTGAATGGCTCAGTTGGTTGAGCCTCCAACTCTTGATTTTTGGCTCAGGTTGTGATCTTGGAGTCCTGGGATCTAGCCCTGTGTCAGGCCCTGGGCTCAGTGGGGAGTCTGCTTGGAATTCTCTCTCCCCCTCTGCTCTTCCGCTTCATGTGCTCTCTCTCTCAAATAAATAAATAAATAAATAAATAAATAAATAAATAAATCTATCTTTAAAAAAACAAATAAATAAATGTGATAACAGAAGTATGCACAACATAGCTTAAGACTGGGGGTGGAAAGGAAGTAATGGGGAAGTTGGTAAGAAGGTTCTAAAATAAGATAACCAGAACAGATGAAAAATCCAGGATTAAATCTGTGTTAAAATTCTAGCTGTGCAATCTTTTCCAAGTTACTTGCTTTATTACTTTCTGAATGTGTAAAATTGGGAAAAAAAAATAAAAGAATATTATTTTCCTCATAGGACACGTGTGTGGATTAAATGAATCAATAGAGACAAAGCTTTAGCATTGTACCTGGTACATAACACATGCTTAACAAATGTTAAGTTGTTCACACATGTATACTTCTGGTTGAGTACCTACTGAAATGTTATACATATAACAGGTTCTCTGTAAGTTCTTAGTTACAATCTGATAGGGTGACTATGAATGCTAATCTAAAGGATTATCATCATAAATATCTATTCCAACAATATAATATTGAAGATGTAGTTTTTCTTTACTAAATTAATACTATCCACTTGTTTTTCTTAGTTCTTTGCCTTTTATTTTAAATGCAGAATGTAGAAAATAAATAAATCAGAAACAAAATATATGTATCCATGATAAATCATTTGGTTGAGGGTTCCAATTAATGGAATTTGACTTACTCCCTATCAATCTAGCTACCAGTTACAATAATCACTACATTATTTTTATTATACAAAGTATACATGTACTTTTAGGACCTTTCCATCATAGTTAACCTAGTGAAAGTTATTTCAATATTGTAGGTTCTTGGGAGATCACTGAAGGACTCTGTGTAAACAACAACAACAAAAAATGAGGATTAGAAGATATTAGATTTGGCTAAAGTAAGGGGTAGGATTTAACTGAAGAAGAAACAAAGTACAAATTATTTAATTAAAAATTAAAAGTCAGCTCTCCACTACTTGGGAAAACACAACCAATGTATTTCTTTTTTTTTTTCTGTATAACTAGCAAAAACAAGATTAGAAATCCCTTGATTTTTAAAACTTTTAGAGGGTACCTGATTTTCTCAAAGGACGTACTGAATTCTTTATGTTGATATAAATTAGAGATATAAACTACTCAGTTTCCGTTGCAAACCTGAAAACATTCATCTGAATTTTTTAAAGGTCCAAAGAACTAGCCGGTTCCTTGTTTTTATTGTGAATAGTAAATAGCCACTCAGCTAGCTTTATTTTTTTAAGATTGATTGACTGATTGATTGATTGATTGATTGATTTGGTAAGGGCAGAGGAGCAGAGGGAGAGGGATAAACAGACTTGACGCTCCATCCCAGGACTCTGAGATCATGACCTGAGCCAAATTCAAGAATCAGTTACTTAATCAACTGAACCACCCAGGAGCCCCTCAGTTAACTTTGTTTCTGCTCTCCCTTCCTCTTCTTTTCCTTTCTCCTTCTTCTTCTCCTTCCATCCTTCACTCTTTCTTTCTCTCTTCCTTCTTTGCTTCCTTTCTTCCTTCCTTCCTTCCCAAAGTTCTGGCAAAGAGACAATGAATAAAACAGACATGGTTCTTCCCTCACAGAGCTTACAATCTTCTATGAAAACTGTTAATTACCCAGGTGTGTTTACGACAACATGTTAAAGGCTATTATCAGGTAAGGACCTCAGGTACAGTGTAGGAGAAGAGCACATTTCTGTGGAATGCGGCTTAGTTCACGAACAAGAAACAATTCATTACCCAGCATTTTAAAAGTTGCTTTACATCTTACCATGTATTTATATGTAAGTATATAAATATAAAAATACAACATGTCAAACTTTGTCTTACGGTATTCCAGGGTAATTAAGTTTAAGCATTTCGTTTCGCCCTAATAAATGGGTTAATCCCCTCCAACAGACATTTATTAATATAAAGGAACAAATAAAGGAGATTTTTTAGAAAACCTATCTTTGTGATGATCAGAGACTTTTTGAGTAATGTCTGATCTTTCTAAAGAAATGTCACTGCAAACATTTGGATGTTGTTGGAACTGGTCTGGATTTTCAAGTCTCAGAGTATCAGTTATGACCTAATAAGACCTATGCCATCTGTTTTTTTCTTGCTTGGAGAAGCTTTTTTAAGTTTACTATAGAAGGACATATTTTAAATGTATTTCTTCCCACACAAATTTATATGCAGGTTGGCAAGCCTTCTCAAAGATCAACACTTCTGACTTCATCATAAGGGTTTTTTCCTACAGTGTAATCACAGAGGACTATTTTCCAAATGCTTTTTATAAGTATTGATCCTGACAATTAGCTAATAAACCCCTACATGGACTGATTAGTTTTGTACAAACAAACCTCTTGCCATAAAATACCAACACTTCTTAAAGGGTAACATGTCAGCCATTATGGTCAGTTCTAATTTATGGCGCCTACTTGCCTTTCTAGAGGGTGGCAGTGGGCCAGGCAGGAATATTTAAGCTGATTTGAAAGCTCTCTCTGGTTGCCTAGCAAACCTCCCGTCATGGGAGCCAGGCAGCCCGGCCTCTCAGATCTCAAGCATCCTGCAGACACCCTCCTCCCAGGATGTAGTGCAAGAAGTATTCACAAATGCTTTTTTAAAGAGAATACTTTATTCATGTCTGCAATCAACCCATGTACATATTTAATACAGAATGTTATAAAGGTGAAAGTGTGGGAGAAGTTTAATATTTCTAGATTGACACAGTCTCTTGACCAATTTATATGCAATACCAGTACAGCATATACAAGCAGAATGCTTTTTTTTTTCCCCCAAGAATGATAGCACAGCTAGTTTCCAAAAATTCAAATTATACCAATAGAATATACACATAAAGCCAATAATAACTACTAAGTACCAAGAGCAGCAACAGCCTTCACAAACTCTGCATTCAGCTACAGGACAATAAACATCCATCATTTCCAAAAGTTTTGTTACAGTTGTAACTCCTCAATCATTTTTAGGAAGAGAGCTAGCTCTAGAATAGCATTATTAAAAGCAATTCTGGTTCAACATGGTCACCAGAACATATCATAAAGCAGGTACAAGGGATCCCTGGGTGGCGCAGCGGTTTGGCGCCTGCCTTTGGCCCAGGGCGTGATCCTGGAGACCCGGGATCGAATCCCACATTGGGCTTCTGGTGCATGGAGCCTGCTTCTCCCTCTGCCTATGTCTCTGCCTCTCTTTCTCTCTCTGTGACTATCATAAATAAATAAAAATTAAAAAAAAAAAAAAAAAAAAAAAAAAGGAAAAAAAATAAAGCAGGTACAAGTTCCTACATTCACAAGAGGCATAATATAATACTATCTTAAAGCTACACTACCAGAGTATACAATTAAAATTCTACTTTTCAAAGCAGAATTTGAAAATTCTACTTTTCCAGCCTAGCAGAGATGGCCAATGTTTTAAACCTAAGAGACACACATCTTTTCCTTCCCTTCTTCCATCTCACTTGTTCTTTCCTCTCCCCCTCTTTCACTCTCCCTCTCCCTCTCTTTCTCACCCAATGCAATTTCAAAAAAGTTCTTGGAAACAGCGTGGTAATGTCTGAGAGGAGTGTGCTTGAGTCTAGACTTGGTCCAGACACTACCTGGTTGTACAGCTAAGTATAACTCACAATTCACTTTCCTTTCATGTGCCTCATTTTCTTCATCTGCAAAAGGATAGCGCTGGTCAGGGTACTCTTCATGGACCTTCTTCTTTCCAACGTTTTATGTCCCTTTTTTTTAAAAGATTTTATTTATTTGACAGAGAGAGGGAGAGAGAGCATGAGCAGGGGGAGAGATAGGCAGAAGGAGAGGGAGAAGCAGGCTCATCTTTGAGCAGGGATCCCAATGCAGGGCTCCTTCCCAGGACCCTGGGGATCATGACCTGAGCCGAAGGCAGACACTTAACCGACTGAGCCACCCAGGTGCCTCGCAACATTTTATGTCTTGTTAATTATATAAAATCAAGAGAATCTCTTAGTCACTATGAGTTAGGAAAATGAGAGCAAATATCTGAATAATGTCCAATTTCAGTTTTTTTTTTTTAAAGCAGAAAATGTCCATGGCAGAATTTCATCTAGCTTCTGCACCCAGCAGGTGCTAAGGTCCAGGTAAGATTAGGAATGTCAGGCAAACTAATGAGACAGAACCAAGAGGAGTTCATTTGCATGTGAGAACACAGGTTTTGGTTTTTGCTGAAGGGAAAAGACTCCAGAGAAAGCAAATGTGATGGAGGACTGATAGTGTACCCCCAAGGATGCCTCCACCCATGAACAGGGATAGTCCCCGGCGGGGGTGGAAAGAGAGCCCAGTGCTGTTCAGCATCTGCTAGCTGAGCCAGGACCTGGGGAAGCAGGGAGCACCTCACTCTGTGGAGTCACAGGGATCTCTGCAGACTTAGGAGAGCTGAGAGAGAATCCTAACTCCTCCACAGCCAAAAGCATATTTACTTACAATAGTAATAATTTACATTTATTACACTTTAGACCTTAAAGCACTCTACTGTTTTTGTCTTATTACACCTTTTGCTAATGTGGCTCTTTGACTGTGTCTCTTTGCTTTGACTGCTAGAGACTTTGGAGACCAAACCGCAGGCTGGCCGTAAGGATTGCCTACGTCGTTGCACAGGCTTGGCAGCACCATTTAATCAAGGTAGAAAGAAATATTCCTTTAATCACCCTTATTATTCTTTCCTCCTTCTTCCAACTGATCATCAAAACCTTTCCCCTGCATTACCTAAACATTTCTTAACCAGGTCCCATTCTCCTTAACGCACCGCAGCTGACACAGCTCACGTCCTCAACATATTCCATAGCTGCAATAGCATCCCGGCAGCTCCAGACATGTATCAAAAAGGAAAAGACTTTTCCCTCTTCCTGAGAATCCAAGAATTACGTGAGTAAATGTCACTCTTGCTAATAGCTCCCTGTTAACACATTCACAGGACAAAACCCGAGATCCATATAACAGTTTACAAAAGCTTTCCTAATCTGGCCCCTGCCTACCTCTCCAGTTCACCTCCTATAATCCCCAGCTCTGTTTTCCATTCACATGGTTGGAAACACAGCACACCGTGCCATGCCTCCTTGCCACTGAAAATATTGTTCCATCTGCTCCAATTGCATTTTTCCTCACCTGCCTGGTAAAAATCTACTGGCTTCTCCCCTGCTGGACTGTCTACATTTTGGAGGCAGGATCTGTGCCTAATTTATCTTTCTTTTCCCAGTACCTAGCAAAAAGCTTGGCACTTCTTAGACATTTTTTTTAAATGTCTTGGAATTTTGTAACATCAAAGTTGGAAAATTGTCACATGAGCTTTCAGGGGACCAGTTCCCTATGCCCCTACCTGGGCAGAGGAATATAATCACACATCGCAACCCTATTTTTCCTCTCTTAATGATCAATTCAGAATGTTCATGGCTTTGTTCCACCCTAAATGATAGCACCAAAAAGCAGTGCCAAATTAAAAGATTTTATATTTCTCATTAGTCATGCCACAAGATCCTCCTCTGCCAATTCTCAATCAAGAAGAATGGGCCAAAAAAGGAGGAGGAGAAGGAAGAAGAAAAGGAGGAGGACGAGGGGGGAGGAGGAGGAGGAGGAGAAGAAGAAGAAGAATGGGCAAAGATTTCCTGCAGCCCTGCATCATCCTGGAGTACAGGTATACCCGTACCAAAAGGGATGGTTTTGATTATGTCTCTAGCTTTGCATGATCCGTTGGTCCTTAATCCACTGGGGAATGCTACACACCCACACAAAGCCCCTGGGTACTACCTCTCACATTTAACTTGCTGATTTACTGACAGATGTGTAAAATCTGATGTATCTAGACAGCTTCTGTCAACTACATGTGTATTCAAACATAAACAACATAAAAGTGCAGATTATTCCAGCTGAGATCAGCATTAATTGAAACTTAGTATAAAAATCCCCTTAAGACTTTCTGGAAAAACTTGTTGCCACAGGAACTCAGTTTTGTTGTCATTGTTATTTTAGGCAGCCTGTTGAGGAGTCTACCCTTCTTCATGCAAGGATTTTTCCATTAGGAGATGTTCAAGAAGCTAAGAAGAAGCAACTGTGTTACAGAGGAGCACAAAATTGACAGTGATGTTAAGAGGCAGCATTCTCTCCAACAGGATGCCATTTGCAGGCATTTCCTGGGGAGCACACAACAGTCTGCACCTGTGTTCTGGAAGGGGCGATATAGTTCAGCTAGCCATCCTGTCTGTACTTAGAGCTAGGAAGCAACCTCCAAGGTCAATATTTGGGTTCTCAAACTATGACATGTTAAATTTAGCTAAAACACCAATATTCTAAAACAGCCACCACACTGCAAGTATGGCAGAGAAAAAATTTTCCCCAAAATATATACAAGGAACCTGGACACCACAGTTCCTTTATTATATATCCAGGGAATTTCTTGTTTTATTTAAAAGATTAACTTTGTGCTATTATTAGCACAGGTGTATAACTAAAGATATATCCATGGATAAAACCAGCCAGTCCAACTATGGCTAAACTACACTAAATGGATGATAGCTCTGGTAAAAAAAAAAAAAAAAAAAAAAATTCTAGCTGTCTGAGATCCCTAAATATACTGTGACTCCTACAGGACACCTTTCCCTGAAATTTAAAATGTAAGACAGCAATATGGGTTTCTATCCTTTTTTTTTTTTATGGGTTTCTATCCTATTATAATAGTCTTATATTCACAACTGACAGAAATTTTTAAATTCCAGGAGTTAATGTACAGGGAAATGGCTGTTAACCGTCTTTGGTTTCATAAATGGATAAATACAGTATGTGTCTCTATGTATGAACATGTAGGTTCCAAGAGAAAATCCAGTTAGAAAATATGTGTGTCCCATGAATCTGTACATCAAAAAGAGTTAAGAGCAAAATCTACTGACCATCCTGTCAGTAAGGTTTGGAGTTTCTTCAGGGAATTCTTTAGAAGGTAAAGTAAGGAGCACCACAAATATAGCATGTTTTTACTTCCAGAAGGTGTCATGTACGTATAGGCCTTGGAACAGGAAGCCAATCTTTCTTCTCTAACACTAAAAGATTTCGTGAGAGAATGAAACAACCTTGCCCATGAGACAGAGGTATGTGTACTTTAGGCAATAGCGAATTAGGATCCAATTATTAGAACTGGGGACAAAAACCATTTGACAGTAAACACATCTATACATAGTTAACTGGAATTAGTTAGTGGCTAAGAAATTACACTGAAATACAAAGATACATCTTCCATGTGAATTTGACTTTGACCTTCACTCCTTCCTCATTTATCTAACCATTCCATAAGCATATGGTAAAGACCAAGCATATGAGATGAGTAGGATACAGTCCCTACCCTCTAGGTGCTCTCAGGGTAGTAAGGGAAAAAGCCGTAGAAACAGATAGTTTTGAAACACTATGTTAAGTGTCAAAGATATATGGATAGAGTATTATGAAAACACTGAGATGAGGTAATTAGTTCAGGGCCAAGACAGGCTATGCTGGGAAGGTGACAGAAGTTAGCCAGGAGGAGGGCAGAGAAATGCATATTGAGAGAGAAGCAAGAATGAAGACAAGGGATGCCTGGGTGGCTCAGCAGTTGAGTATCTGCCTTTGGCTCAGGGCATGATCCCGGAGTCCTGGGATCAAGTCCCACATTGGGCTTCCTGCATGAAGCCTACTTCTCCCTCTACCTATGTCTCTGCCTCTCTCTCTGTGTGTGTCTCTCATGAATAAACAAACAAAATCTTAAAAAAAAAAAGAATGAAGACAAGATGGCAAAAGAAGTATATTATAAATCAATCAATAAATCAATCATATGAAAAATAACTATAAGCAACTCTAGCAATCTAGAGTTTAAAGCTCAAGTAGTTAAAAAAAAAAAAAAAAAGATAAGGCTAGAGCATTAGAGCATCATTAACAAAGAATCTATCTTCCCAAATTGAAGAGCTTTGGCTTTAGCCTGGAAGGGAAGAGTTTCCATCTGAAAAAAGTGACATGGGCCATATGTGTTTAATACATCAGCCTGGCAGCTGTGTAGAGGACAGATATGAAGGTAAGATCTGGGCTAGAGACAAAGATGTGGGCATCAGAAACATGACGACAAAAGCAGAACCCCCAGAATGGCATAATATGCAAGGGCTAGTGCACAGAGTGGGAAGCAGGGGGCTGACCATGAAGCCTTACAAAAACCCAACATTTAAAGTTGAAGTAAGGAACTGAGGTGGTTCTTAATAACAATCTTCCCTGGCTAGAAGAGGTTATTCTTGATCAGGCCAATTTGCCCACACTCTGCCTGGTTATTTCATGATTAGATTGGTGTCCAAAAAAGAAATGGTTTCATATGTGTATTATGAAAATGCTCATTTAAGATTTCACCCTCAGCAAAATTGTTCCAGTATGCAATCTGAATGAAGTTGGAATATGAAATACATATTTCTTACTATATGACACTAATACTACAAGGACGTTTTTTCTTTTTTTTTGATACTTAAATTACTTCCCAGTTTTGAGAGAGAATGCCTAAGGAAGTGATTGCTTTGTTCCATGGTGGATTATTTTGTTTTTTAGGGCCCATGGTCCAAGACAGAACAAGTACCTGGTGATGTGCCCACTGTAGGTGCCAAGTATTGCTGCACCTACTTTAATATGTGCGAAGCTGGATCACTTAGATAAAAGTTGTTTTTCATGACATGGGTGATCTCACCCACTCCAATGACTTCAACCATCAACTGTACACAGATGAATTCCAAATCCTTCTCCTTCTCCTGAGCTCCGGATCCTTATAGACAATTGCTGACAAGGCACGGTGGACGGCTTCCAGGAACCTCACATTTCAAATGCATAAAAGTAAACTCATTATCTTTCTTGTATACCTGTTCCTTCTCCTATAGTTACTGTCTCCAAGGATTCTGCTAACATTTGCTCAATCACCCAAGTCATCTCAAATTCCTTTCTTCTTCACTGTTTTCCACATCCCTTCAATCACCTTATCTGACGGAATCAAATTATTTTGATCTGTGATATGCATCCCCACTTTTCTCTCTCCCTCATCTTCCATCTTGCCCCTTACTAGGACAATAATCTTCTAACTGCTCCACCGGCCTTCAGTCTCTCATCCAACCTCTCTCCATGGGTTGATCATATTATTTCTTAAATTCAGAAGATGTTTTTAATGGGATTCCAATTGCCTTTCTGGGCCACAAGCCCCTCCATGTTGTGCCTCCTGCCTAATTTCCCAACTATATCTTTTGTCTGCTGATCTCTGCCCTCAGCCTGCCCCACAGAATTGGTTACATCCCAAAGCCCTGGTTGTAATCGGCTCCTGCACTCAGAGGCTCTTAACAGGACATGCTGGTTTATGACTCAAGGCTGTTCTTAGAACACTTTGTGTGACCCTCTGCTCCATCCTGGTACATCCCATCTTATATTTCAAGCCGAAGCGTGTATATTCCATCTTCTAATGTTTTGATCATCTCTATCCCCCTTCCTTGAGGACAGCTTCCACTGTTCCCTATACCGCCTTCAACAATGCTTACAAATCTTATCACTGATTGCATCACATATTTGACTGTCACTACTATAGTGCAAGCCTTCTGAAGAAATGAACCTTAAAATATTCATCTTTGTGTTCCTAGGACCTAGTCTGATTGATGGTAAGCCCTTAATTGATGTTTACTGACATGGATAAACGTATCAAAACAGCTTTAAAAACTGGCATTTAGATTAATGCATTTTCCTGTCCTCCTCCCTCTTTTTTTTTTTAAGTAGTCTCCACACCCAGCATAGAGCCCAGCATGAGATCTGAACTCATGACCCTGAGATCAAGACCTGAGCTGAGATCCAGATTCAGGTGCTTAACTGACTATGCTACACAAGTGCCCCACATTCTTCTCTTTTAATTGAGTCAACTTTGGTACATAAAAATAGCCAAAATAAGAGGGGGAAAGGGCCAAGTATGGTTATTGCAAAGAGGTTTTGGCTCACAGTCCAACTCTAATCAACTGCAAATGGCTGGTAAGGCACAAGCTTGAGGGACAGGGAGATCCAGTTGAGGCCCTGAAAAATGAGTATAATGATAGCTCTTCCTGTAATGTTTGTGCCTTATATTTGCTCTCCTTCATTTAGTGCAAGGGTTCAATAACATATCTTTTTTTCATAAATATTGAGTATTTTTAAAGATCTCACTTTGTGCAATTAGTAAGGTAGTATCTCTGCATTTTAAGAGTATATTACATTGGAAACACTACTAAAACTGGTTGCTGCTGTTTGATACTGCTATAGAATTCTTAAATGTATATTTAATTTTATAACAGCCATAATCTTGGCCTGGGCAGTCTGGTTGGTACAATTATTTTTTTTTATGTAATTTGATGGGTTTGGAAATCTAAAATAGTCATTGCATTATCTCTGAAATACTTAAGAATTATTACTACCTAATATGTGTCATGTCTTTTGTCAAACACAAAAACTAGATATACTGAGTTAAAAAGGCAAATGAGAATTTTATTCCAATGTTTAGATTAAGTAACTGAAAAAAAAAAAAAGGAACACCATATATTATCTACAAAGTAGATTTAAGAAAATGCAATTCCTAAGATTTCCTTTTGAAAATTACTCTCTTGTTCCGCACAGTCTAATTAGGGTCTGTTTCATTATAATTTTATCTGAACTCTATATGCTGTAGCACTGCTCTGCAAATGAGTCATAGGGTAACTATTCCCAGTTTGTGGCCAATTCTCCAGAGAAGCAAAGGAAAAAAGAAACAACTGCCTTTTAAGGAAATCAAACCTGTTTCTAGAGATAAACCTCTTTCTGTTTCTATTTGAACATAGTCTCAACAACTGAAAATGAGAATACTATAAAATACATTACCTATTGGAGGAGCCACCCAGCCAAATACATCTGTAGGTTTGTTTAATGCTTTTCCTATACCATAATGTATTATATAAACACATTATATAAACATATGCACCTGGACATACATGAAATGGTAAAATAAAAGGACAGTTTTGTTTCTGCAAACATTAAGACACCTGGTCACAGTTTGGAATTATATTTTGGCTATTTTGTTAAAGAAATTTGTTTTTAAGAGTGAAAAAAGAGAACCTGCAGTTTCTAGGAAATTTACAAGGGAATTTGTATTGTGAGGAGTTTGCATAGAAAGCTAAACGGGAAAGATGTTTAAAGAAGGTTTATAAGGGCACATGGGTGGCTCAGTCAGTTAAGGGTCTGCCTTTGGCTCAAGCCATGATGCGGGGTCCTGGGAGCCAGCCCCATATAGGGCTTCCTGCTGAGCGGGGAATCTGCTTCTCCCTCTCCCTCTGTCTCTGCCCCCTCAACACCACCACTCATGCTCTCTCTCTCAAATAAATGAATAATTTTTTTAAAAAAAAGGCTTCATGTAGCAGGCATCATTCAACTAATTTCCTCTTTAACAACTCAACAATTTGAGGGGAAAACTGTCGCTTCAGTTTGGACTTCTCTGTAACTCTTCTCACTCTGAATTTGAAGTGAGAGAATTTAAACTTTAGTATATGGTGGCTGGGTATTTAGCTATTTTTCCAAAATTTTGCAATTGCTTTATCCTCCTTACATTATACCAAAATATTTCTAACACTAATCTTTTTTTGTCTGTGTCTTAGAATGGACTAGAAATAACTCCCGGCATAATGAAATTCTTCTTTTAAAAGCACAAGTAATTAATGTTTATCCAGTAGCACAAAGTTATTCCTACAGATTGAAATATTTTATTAGTGTTGCCACCTGGAAGTCATACATAATAAGGGACTTATAACATCTACATGTAGATACACATATCTACATAGTATAAAACTGGGATTTTTTTTTACTAAATTCTTTCTACCCTTAGCTGATCAACATAGTTACAGCTGAAAAGAATTCAAAAATTAAAACCCTTGATTCCCATCTACTAAGTCACAAAATCCTGATACCATTATTCAGTTGGGGAATTATAATGGTTGAATTCTCTGAATCTAAGGGAGTTTTTTTGTTTGTTTTTAACCAAATTACTTTTAATCTCCAAAATGATTAAAATCAAATTTGTAAAATCAACAAAATTGATCTGTAATGTAAAGGACAGCATTATCTAAGAAAAAGTTTATTTAAAAAACATACTTGGCGGGGTGGTTCAGTTGATTAAGGTGAGGCATCTGACTCTTGACTTCGGCTCAAGTCATGATTGCAGGGTCAGGTGATCAAGCCCCATATCAGGCTCCAAGCTGGGCATGGAGCCGGCTTAAGATTCTCTTTTGCCCTCTCCCTCTGCCCCTCCCCATGCCCCCCCACCCCTGTGCTTGTGCTCTCTCTCAAATTAATTAAATAATTAAACAATTACTTGATGAAATTATTAATTATTTAATAATTTTAATTAATTAATTGATTAATTAAAATATCAAGTAAAACGCCTTGAAAAAATATTTAAAATAATAGTTTAAAAACCTAAGGTCTGGGGCACTTGGGTGGCTCAGTGGTTTAGCATCTGCCTTGGCTCAGGTGGTGATCCTGGGGTCCTGGGATAGAGTTCCACATCAGGCTCCCTGTAGGGAGCCTGCTTCTCCATCTGCCGATGTCTCTGCCTCTCTCTCTCTATCTCTCATGAATAAATAAATAAAAATCTTTAAATAAATAAATAAATAAAATAAAAACCTAAGATCTTATAGAAAATGAGTGTATATTTCTTAGACTATGGCATAGGTAAAAGGTTTCTCTAACAAGACCCAAAAAACATGAAGTATAAAAGAAAAAAAATATTTGATTACATTAAAATTTTTATTCATCAGAAGAAACCTTAAATAACATGAAAAGACAGGTTATCCAATTGGAGGTCACTCACTATACATACAACTGACAAGGTTTGATATGTAGAAAGCGTAAAGTACCTGTACTAGTCAATATGAAGAACACAAATAACCTAATAAAAATATTCTAAAGATATGAACAGGCAATTTGCATAAGAGAAAACACATATAGACAATAAACATAAACTCAATTTGCCCGATGATCAAAGCAATACAAATCTAGACCACAATAAGATACCATTTTACAACCAGAACAACGAAGTTAGAAACTCTGATCATATCAAAGGTTGGAGAAGATGTGTAGCCACAGGATGCCTTATACATTGCTGATGAAATTGTAAAATCATGCATCATTTGAAAAAGAGTTTGGCATTTCCTAAACCTGATCATTCATAAATACAACCCAGCAATTCCCCTCCTGGATGGATAACAAAAGAAAGGCCTTGCCCATATGCAACAGGAGATGTGTTCTATTAGCAATACTCACAATAGCAAAACCTTGGGGCAATCTACATGCCCATGGACAAAAAAATGGTGAGTGAACTATGGGGTTAGTCACACAATGAAATTATACATCAGACAAAACAAATGAGCCAGAATTGTAGCTATATGAGTATATCCTAGCGACAGAGTCTTAAGTGAAAAAAAAGTCTCCAAAGACTACATAAAACATGATATCCTTTTATTAGAGTTAAAACAATTAAAGTAAAAATACTTACTTCTTAAGTACGCATAAATATTCAGTAAAACCATATAAAAAGAAAGATATGTAATGATGAATATGGGATTCAGGATGACAGTAACTTGAAGCAGGGAGAGGCAGAGTGATTTGTGGGGGAACATAATGTTAGCTGTTAAGGTATTGTTTTAGTTTTTGTTTAGAGAGTGAGGGGGATTACATGTGCTTATGATATTATTAAAAATAACTTAATGGGCAGCCTGGGTGGCTCAGCGGTTTAGCGCCGCCTTCAGCCCAGGTCGTGATCCTGGAGACCCGGAATCGAGTCCCACGTCAGGCTCCCTGCATAGAGCCTGCTTCTCCCTCTGCCTGTGTCTCTGCCCCTCTCTCTCTCAATCCTCTCTGTGTGTTCTCATGAATAAATAAATAAAATCTTTTTTTAAAAAAAGAAGTATGCTATGAACCAAGGGGCATAATTATTACAATTACGGGTTCATGTTGTCCAAAGTATAAAAAGAAGTTTAATTTTAATTAATTAATTAATTAATTAATTCACAGTCCATGACTCGAATGCTTTGGAAAGCTTTCAGATAATGACCTTGCTTGTTTTTATTTTTTTTTTCTCATTAAACTTTTGTTTTAATGGGTCTCAAAATTCTGACAGATTTTTGGTCAAAGTTGTTTCCATTAAAAAGTACTGATTTTAAAAACTAATAACTTAAAACTGCCACACACGCACAAAAAAACAAATGGTCCACAAAGCCTTCTCCTTTCCGAAAATATGAGTGGGAAATATCAGAAAGGGAGAAAGAACATGAGAGACTCCTAACTCTGGGGAATGAACTAGGGATGGTGGAAGGGGAGGTGGGCGGGGGGTGGGGGTGACTGGGTGACGGACACTGAGGGGGGCACTTGACGGGATGAGCACTGGGTGTTATCCTGTATGTTGGCAAATTGAACACCAATAAAAATAAATTTATAAAAAAATAAAGAAGAAATAAAAAAAAAAACCTTCCCCTTTCCTTCTGAAGGTTTTACGACGCATTGTTATCATTAACCAGTCTTTTACTATTAAACTTCAAAGGCCAATTGACACAAACAGACCATTCTTCCACCACTGATTAAGATAGGGGGTGGCAGGGCAGCCCGGGTGGCTCAGGGGTTTAGCGCCTGCTTTTGGCCCAGAGCGTGATCCTGGAGTCCCGGGATCGAGTCCCATATCAGGCTCCCTGCATGGAGCCTCCTTCTCCCTCTGCCTGTGTCTCTGCCTCTCTCTCTCTCTCTCTCTCTCTCTGTGTGTATCTCTCATGAATAAATAAAATCTTAAAAAAAAAAAAAAAGACTGGGTGGCAGGTATTGGGGATAATGTTCATTTAGCCTTCTGAGCTTTCTGGGTATACTTGGTGACTTTGCCAGCTCCAGAGGCCTTCTTGTCCACTGCTTTGATGATACCCACAGCAACCGTCTATCTCATGTCACAAACAGCAAATGGCCCAGAGGAGGACAGTCAGAGAAGCTCTCAACACACATAGGTTTGCCAGGAACCATATCAACAACGGCAGCATCCCCAGATTTCAAGGACTTGGGACCATCTTCCAGCTTTTTTCCAGAACGACGATCTGTCTTCTCCTTCAGCTCAGCAAACTTGCAAGCCATGTGAGCTGTGTGACAATACAGCCTAGGTACATATCCAGCACTGATTTGGCCTGGATGGTTCAGGATAATCACCTGAGCCATGAAGCCAGCTGCTTCTATTGGTGGATCATTTTTGCTGTCACCAGCCACATTGCCACAACGAACATCTTTGACAGGTAGGTTCTTGACATTGAAGCCCACACTGTCCCCAGGAAGAGCCTCACTCAAAGCTTCATGGTGCATTTCAACAGACTTTACTTCAGTTGTAACACTGACTGGAGCAAAGGTGACCCCCATGCCAGGCTTACAAGCTCCAGTCTCCCCTTGGCCCACTGGGACAGTACCAATACCACCAATTTTGTAGGCGTCCTGGAGAGGCAGACACAGGGCTTATCAGCTGGACGAGTTGGTGGCAGACTGCAATCCAGAGCTCCAAGCAGTGTGGTTCCACTGGCTTTCCCATCTTTACAGGTGACTTCCCATCCCTTGAACCAAGGCATGTTAGCTCTTGGCTCCAGCATGTTGTCACCATTTCAACCAGAAATTGGCACAAATGCTACTGTGTCGGGGTTGTAGCTAATCTTCTTAATGTAGGTGCTGACTTCCTTAATGATTCCCTCGTATCTCTTCTGGCTGTAGGGTGGCTCAGTGAAATCCATTTTGTTAACACCATCATTTAGTTGTTTTACACCCAGTGTGTAAGCCAGAAGGGCATGCTCACGGGTCTGCTCGTTCTTGGAGATAACCTGCTTCAAATTCACCAACACCAGCAGCAACAGTCAGGACAGCACAGTCAGCCTGAGATGTGCCTGTAATCATGTTTTTGATAAAGTGTCTTTGTCCTGGGGCATCAGTGATGGTCACATAATACTTGCTGGTCTCGAATTTCCACAGGGAGATTATCAACGGTGATACCACGTTCACATTCAGCTTTCAGTTTATCCAAGACCCAGGCATACTTGAAGGAGCCTTTTCCCATCTCAGCAGCCTCCTTCTCAAATTTTTTGATAGTTCTTTTGTTGATTCCACCACATTTGTAGATCAGATGGCCAGTAGTGGTATCCTTGCCCGAATCTACGTGTCCAACGTTGACGATGTTGAAGTGAGTCTTTTCCATTCCCATTTTGGTTTAGGTTTAGTGTGGTTTTCAAGACACCTGTGTTCTGGCGGCAAACCCGTTGTGAAAAAAAAGTTTGTTTTTCTTTTTTTAATAGTACTTTTTAGCATTTAATATTTCTGGGCAGCCTGGGTGGCTCAGCGGTTTAGCGCTGCCTTCAGCCCAGGACCTGATCCTGGAGACTCCGGATCGAGTCCCACGTCTGTCCGGCTCCCTGCATGGAGCCTGCTTCTCCCTCTGCCCGTGTCTCTGCCTCTCTCTCTCTCTCTCTCTCATGAATAAATAGATAAATAATCTTTAAAAAAACATTTAATATTTCTCATTACATAAAAAAACACTTCCAACTGTCAAAATGAAATATATAAAACATCAACATATTTGGCACTAAGTTCAATGGATTTACTCCTTCCCAGCCCCTCTGATTTTGCTATAAGAGTAACTACTTTGTCTTACTTGCACTCTTTTTCTCCTTTTCTCCTTCCAGTGTTCTGAAAAACACTTTTCTGAACCATCTTTTCCCTGGAAGAGATGGCATCTTCACTCCTCCTATTTTCTCACCACTCACATCCTATTTGCCATCTTTCCTTCACTGCCAAACTTTACATTGTCTATGCTCCTATCTGCATGTGCTCTAATTCCCATTCGCACCCCAGGCCAACCTCAGTGTGGCTTCCATCCCCACCATTCTAGTGAGAGGCTATCACCAAAACCTCACAGGGTCAAAGGTATGTATGGTCTTACAGTCCTCTTCCTTGAGCTCTGAAATACTTGTCACTGATAACCCATTCCTTGAAATATCCTCCCTTCTTATCTCTATCTCTCCAGAGACCTCTTTTAACTTCTCTTATTGTCTCCTCTTTCTTTGTCCACACTTTATATATTAGTTTTTCCATGTTTCTTTCCTCTGCTTCTTGCTTCATCTGGTTCAACAATTAACCCCAGATTTCCTCTAGCATTGGCCACTCTCCTGAGCCCAGACCGATTCTCTTAGCTCTTCATTATACAGATCCTTCTGTGTGTCCCATAGAGAACTCAATTCAATTTATTTAAAATTCAATTCGTTTTTTCCCCATAACTGTTCCTCCTACACATTTCATTTTTTTTTTTAAAGATTTTATTTATTTATTCATGATAGTCACACAGAGAGAGAGAGAGAGGCAGAGACACAGGCAGAGGGAGAAGCAGGCTCCATGCACCGGGAGCCCGATGTGGGATTCGATCCCGGGTCTCCAGGATCGCGCCCTGGGCCAAAGGCAGGCGCCAAACCGCTGCGCCACCCAGGGATCTCATCCCTACACATTTCAATAAATATCTCATCCATCCTCCAAACTGTTGTCCACTCTTCCCCTATTCTTCCCATCGACATCTGAATCTTTCTAATTTGCTGCTTCTTTTCCATCCCAGTGCTTTAGCCCAATCTAGTCTCATTATCCATTACTGGAGTATTGTAATCCCGCCTCACTGTTCTCCCTCCTTCCAGCTCCTCTGTCAATAATCACCTCCACACTGCCATTGGGTCATCTTGCTGAGCACACACCAGAGCTTACCATGCCCCTGTTTAAAAATATTTAATGAGAATTTGAGTGTTTGTGAGAAATAAGATCATGAGTTGAAAGGAAGACAGTGATTTAATCCCTGGGTCTTCTCAACTTCTGAGATAACAAACCTAAGAGATTCTAAATTTAGTATCTTTTAACTCTTTCCATGATGGTGAGGTGGCAAGATTTTCATTACAGGCTTCCTCACGAAGAGTTTTCTGTTGATGGTGACCAAGGACTTCAGGCATACTATGTTAAATGGGTATAGACTTTTCGAATGTTATCAGAGGAACGTGCCATTCCTGTTCCTCTGTTATCAGAGGAAGAGCCTTTACACATGGGCAAAGAAAACAAAGTAATAAAAAAAGGCTTGGGCATCAAAGAGGAACATTTCAAATCCTATCTGATTGCATTGTGTATTATACAATTCACGAAGATTTATCCTACTCATAAAAAAGATCACTGCAGTACCAAAACTGAACAATATCTCAGTTCTGGTGTCGCAGCTCCTTGGTTCACTGAACATGCCTTGCTCTTAATGGCTCTTGTGTCCTGGTTGAACCAACGCCAGGCTCCCTAGGCCTGGAATGGCTTTGTCCAATACAGGGTCCAGTTTGAACTGTGACTCCTCTGTAGTGCTCCCTGATGCTACCATACAGAATTAGGTTATTCATGATTTTTATTTTATATATTTCTCTTGAAAGCCTTGTCATGTTGTATAATAATTGTAAATCTGCCTCTCCCGTGGAAGTTTAAGTTTCTTGAGAGCAAGGACAATGTCTTATTCACCTCAGAATCGAGCATAGTTGTGGTACAATCAGAAATATAGTTAGTCTTTGTCCTTGCTACCTGGCATGCAGCTCCTAAACACTTGGAATTTCCTGAGTGATAGGAATGTTTTTATAGTTACTCATAAGGAGCCTTTGTGAGCACACCTGAGTTTATTTAATGAAGTGACTTAGGGTGGCATCCCTGGATAGCCTCAGGATGGGGTGGTCACCAGAAAGACCAAGTGATTTGAGAGCTGCAGCTTTCAACCTCATCCATCAACTTCTGGGAATAAGAAGAGGGCACTGCAGATTAAGCTTTACAAAAACACATGAACAACAAGATCTGATAAGCTTCCAGGTTGGTGAATGCATCCACTTGCCAAGTGGTGCACCCCAGTTTGGTGCATGGGGACAGAAGCTCCTGCACTGAGGACCCTTCTTGACTTCATCTTATGTACCTCTTCATCTCGCTGTTCATCTCTATCCTTTATAATATCTTTTATAACAAACTGTCAAGTATAAGGTAAATGTTTCTCTGAGTTCTGTAAGCTTCCCTGCAAATTAATCCAACCCAAGGAGGGGGTCTTGGGAGGCTCCAATTTACAGCCAGTTGGTCAGAAGCACAGAAAATAATCTGGAGGGACACCTGGGTGGCTCAGTAGTTGAGCATCTGCCTTCAGCCCAGGGCATGATCCTGGAGTCCTGGGATCAAGTCCCACATCGGGTTCCCTGCATGGAGCCTGCTTCTCCCTCTGCCTATGTCTCTGCCTCTCTCTCTCTGTGTCTCTCATGAATAAATAAAATCTTAAAAAAAAAGAAAGAAAGAAAGAAAACTTTATTAAAAAAAGAAAAAAGAAAAGAATCTGGATATGTGACTGGAGCCTGAAGAGGTGGCAGTCTTGTAGGAATTAACCCCCAGCCCGTGGGATCTAATGCCATCCCCAGCTAGATAGAATCAGAATTGACTCAAATCCGTAGGACAATCCAGTGTCTGCTGAGATATGGAGAAATGCTTCTTGGTATTGGATAAACACATCAGAATAGAACTTTTAATAAAGCCAGTGGTGAAAATGCTTGTTAAATTAAAATGAATAGCAGAAGCTAAAAATTAGATGGAATCCATAAATCTGGGAAGTATGGTTGATTTTACCCTGAAATAGCCAACCCTAATAATGATTATGCATGCAATAATAAATAAAATTACATGAAAAAAATCCTTACTATGAAGTTGAAGCTATCAACATAAATAATAACCATGCACTTAGCTCAACATTTTCTTTAGTAATGATGTCTGAGATTATTTTATAACTGCTGAATGTTGGTGTTAATTAATAGTGGGCAGCCAACTAAATAAAACCGTGGTACAGCTAAAGCTTTGAGGTGGATGTCTTCCATTGCAAGGATAAATTACAGGGAAGGAATAATTGACATTTCTGGAAGACTTTATTTGAACAGCTGTCATAGGAAGTAGTCGGCTCATTTTATATTGCATGTAAGACAGAGTTTGAATCAATGAACAAGAGTTATAAGGAAGAAGATTTCATCTAAATATAAAGAAAAATTTTCTTTGAGTAATGGTGACCAACAATAATTTAGATTTCACTGGGTCCCATTATCAGAACTATTTTATAAAAGGCTGGCTTTTTTTAAGATTTATTTATTTATGAGAGAGAGAGAGAGAGAGAGAGAGGCAGAGACACAGGAGGAGGGAGAAGCAGGCTCCATGCTGGGAGCCTGATGTGGAACTCGATCCTGGGACTCCAGGATCGTGCCCTGGGCCAAAGGCAGGCGCTAAACCGCTGAGCCATCCAGGGATCCCCTAAAAGTCTGGTTTTCATATACCAGTGGTGTTGTAAAAAGAAGTCCTCCATCTAGAGGTAAGTTGTACCAAAAGAGGGGTCTCTTTCAACTCTAAGGTTTTATGATCCCATTAATACTTTCCATATTTTTCAGTTGTTGTCATTCTGCAATCAATCTTATTTTGCACATAAGCGTAAACTCATCAATTGGTAACCTGTTAATTCATGTCTGTGCCTCAAGGGAAATTTCTCTTTATAAAATAAGTCTGTATTCTCATTGTATATACATCTATTATAAAGGGAGATAAAAGATCTCTGGATAAAAATGAGACTTGTAAACAAAATGATTTTTAGTATATGTCTCATCTCAACTCTCAGAATTAACGATCTAAAGAGCTTCTAAATGTTAGTATTTCTTAACTCTTCTCATGATAGTGAAATGGCAAGACCTTTGTTATGACCTCTCATGCAAAAAGTTCTCCTTTGGCTTTGACACAGAAATTTCATGCAAACTATAAAGAGTGTAGAGTTTTTAATGTTATCAGAGGAGCATGCCAAAAAACTTTTATGCATGCATGAAGAAAATAAAACAATAAAAGAAAGAACAAAGGGGATTAAGCATCCGAGAACATGTTGATATTTCCACTCCAGCTGCTTGAAAGGTGACTACATTCAATAGAAAAACAAATGGTGAAGGGGGAAAAACAAAGATTGAATTAATCTCAGACATACATCTGGAGTCTATAAGAGAGGAGAAGAGAAGTCTATGTGACTGATCCATATTAATGGATATCCAAGAAAGTTCATGCCGGTATAACACATGCAATTACCAATTATCCATGATGCTGGAACCCAGGATAGCATAAAATGATTTGAATCTCAATAATTCAAAGATAAATTTGCTTAAAAATCTCACCCACATAACCATTAGTTTCTTTTTTCTAAGAGTTTATTTATTTATGAGAAACACAGAGAGAGAGAGAGAGAGGTATGGACACAGGCACAGGGAGAAGCAGGCTCCATGCAGGGAGTCCAACATGGGACTGAATCCCAGGTCTCCAGGATCACGCCCCGGGCTGAAGGTGGCACTAAACCGCGGAGTCACCGGGGCTGCCTTAACCATTGGTTTCTTAAATCAAAATATTTTCTTATCTTTACTTTATTCATATGACAGTAAAAGTGCTACCCAGCAATAAAGGAATGAAGGGACAGAAGATGGATAGAAAAATCCAGACTAAACATTTTGTATATTTATTGAGGGTTTTTTATATGTAAGGAACTACGAGAGAAAAGAAATGTAAAATACACTTTCTGCCTTTAAGAGACTTAGCATTTGCAGGGGGCAGGGGGAGGAGGCGGGTGGAAATCACATACTTGTGAAAAATCAAATAAATTAACGGTACATATTCAAACACCAAATGTACAGACATTGACAATATAAGGCACCCACAGTCTTAGAAAACAAAGTACTCATATTTTATTTGGAAGGATGCACTAAAACAACTGGACTGAACTAAACTTTAAAAGATTATTAGGGGGGAAATGGCTGCATAAAATTAGAAAGATTTGTTCTGGTGCTGTGTTCATCTTAAACTATTAGACGGGAGTCTCCCCCAACCCCAAGCATCCACCCACACACTAAGCTTTAAAGAATGTAGCTGTTTTATGAAATGTTTACAGGTAGTTGGTTAAAGTCCCCTAAAGCCACTTAGTCCCTGAAGGCACTCTGCCCTTTTTTGGAGACTGGTGCCTCAGTTTTCCTCTCTATCTTATTGATTAGTTGAACCTGGCAATTCATAAAAACACCATATTTCCCATAATCCCATGAACATACACCAAATTCAACAAGTCATTTCTAAGCGTCTGTGTTCATGAAGATTGATTTTGAATGCTGTGAGACTGGAAATCCCCAGTGCAATGCTCCTCTTTTAGATACCAGTATAGGCATGTTCTGCAAGGTCAAGAGCAAATGAAGGGACAGAGGGCAAAACAAAGTCCTAGCACAGAAAAGGAAAAGTTGAGTGATCCAGTCTGCCTTCTTCACTGACATCCTTTTTCATAGCGCCATCCCATCCCAAGGAGGAACGGGTTCAAAGGAAGCCAAGTGGTTGAGGTTACAATGTCAGGGTTTCTCTCTGTACCTGGAGCCACCTTCAGAGCGAAAACAAGAGTGAGAAACAGCAACATGTGTTGCTGCAAAGACAGAATCTAAGATTAAAAGCAGCAACACAGAAGGGACTGGTGAACCTTCAATCCTTTAGCTAGATTAATGATTTGGGGGTCACTGCAGAACACAGACTCTGAAAATGGAAAAAAATAAGGGGGGATCATGTTCAGTTCATCTGTTTTCAACACATGGAAGAGACCAAGAACACACTGTGAGTGATCTATAAATGCCATTGTGCAATTGCTGTGTCATCTCATTTGTAATTATTTTAGTTTACAGATAGCTTTTGGTATGTGGATGCTAACTTCTGGAAAGAGTCAGAGCTGTGAATCCAGGCTGTCCATATTCTGTCCGTAAGTGTAATCACAATGCCCCTGGGGACACTAATAATCGGAAGTTTGCTAGCTTCAGCTCCATGCTTACGTAGAGTTCACTCACATCCTTCTGCTCCCGCCTTCCCACAGATGGGTATGGCCCTCAATCCATCCATGGCCACCCCTATCAACCACTCTTTCCGGAAGCCTCCATGACAAGGCTGCCTTTCTGCTAGAAGAGTTGTGGTTCCTGTGCACAAAGCTGCAAAGCTCTCAAGGAAATAAACTACGATGTCTTCAGCCCTTGTCATTCCCTCCTTCTACCCAAACCTCACCACACATGAGAAAAAATGCCAGAACATCCCCCTCCACAGGGCTGTGTCACACATCATCATCTGGACTCTGGCAGACTCTGGCCCTCAGTTTCACAGAATTCAGTTTCTATCGCTTGCATCTAATCTCTCTCTACTGGAATGAAAGGTTGTCCTCCAGCAAGGCTGAGGAACAAGCTTCGCCATTTCCCACAAACTCTCCTCCCTTCCCACACACCCAAACACGTCAATTCCTATAAGTCAAGCCCCCCACCAGCATATTTTTAGCTTGGGCTGCCTCAGAACCACTCTGTTACCACCACAAAATTAAGCTAAGGGCCAAAAAAGAAAGAAAGAAAGTAATTAAACTAAACATGTAGAAGGAATAGATGGTCCACATGTATATAAGTTCCTGTTCTTTCAATGTTTCCATGAAAGGAGATTTATCTTCCATATTATGTTTCCCCAGAGTGAATTTACAATCATTGGTACTTTTTTGTTAAGATCTAAAGGATGTTTGAGAGTACACAGGAGCCACACTCTCATCTCTCAGCACCCAGTCATTTGGACCTGTACTCCTAGCCAGGTTGCTGGGCCTGCCTAGGGGATCCTCTGCTGAGCCAGAAAATTTAACAGAGGACCAGAGATGGTCATTGCTCCACGCTTTATACTACACAGGCTTGATCTTCTACTAAATAAATCAGCTTTTTCTAAGAACCACCCATATTAGAAACCTTTAAATTGTATTAAGATGAAATTATATAAGCTATATTAAAAACCAAACAGAGGTTTTGCAATACTTTTGTAAATTAAAACAAAAAAAAATAATTCTAGGGGCACCTGAATGGCTCAGTCAGTTAAGCATCTGCCTTCAGCTCAGGTCACGATCCCAGAGTCCTGGGATGGAGCCCTCCATTGGGCTCCCTGCTCAGTGGGGAGCCTGCTTTTCCCACACATTCTCTGTGCTCTCCCTCCCTCTCTCAAAATAAATAGAGAAAATCTTTTGTTAAAAAAATAATTGTAAAAAAAAAATAATTGTAAGATCTAAATTTCGATGATGGTGTTTCCCGTAAGGAAATCTTTCTCTTGAAACTGACACTGTAACTTTAGGAAAACAATACAATGACATTTTTTGCAATACTTTTTTTATATGTGGCCTTATCATGAATACAACTTATTTTCATCTCTCAAAAGAGAAATATCATCCTTTTGGAACTTCTCTTATCTTTAATTCTCCCAACTCCGAGGTACATAATCACTTGCTCCTCATAATCCCAGAGCAGCAGAAGTAGCAGGCAGCAATGGCCACAGCTCTTTCTGTCCACAGGTCCGGTCCCTGTGCTTTAATAAGGAGCAATGGAGTTTAGTTATTTCTTTAGGACAGGTTGGGAGAGAGGGGAGAGGCGGGGCAGAGGGAGAGAAAGACGGGGAGAGAGAATCTTAAATGGGCTCCATGCCCCGTGCAGAGCCAACAATGGGCTCAAACTCATGACCCTGAGATCATGACCTGAACTGAGATCAACAGTGAGATGCTTAACCCATTGAGCCACCCAGGTGCCCCTAGAATAGTTGTGTTTTTTTTCAATCTGATTTATCTGATTATCTTCTCTTGATAATACTATGAAAAGCTGTAAACCCTGATTCCCTGGGCATTAATATTGTGGGTTTTTTAAGTGTATAACTACTTTATTTCTATACATTCTTTCAAAATGTATGCTGGTTTGCTTTGTTTTGTGTTTTCTGGTCAATTATGAGAAATATCCTTTCTTTCTCATTCCCATACTTCATGGATGAATTTACTTTTGTCCTTCTGGAAGCATGGAAGCATGTAGAATATTCTCTTTATTTTCAAGAGACTGTACAGGCATGGGATCTTGGTGTGCCTGCAGGTAGACAATTTCGATCTGAAACTCAAGCCCTCCAGCTCTAAGAAAGTGTCTTCCGGTATTTACTTGATAATTTCTCCCGTCTAGTTTCTCTGTTCTCTTCTTTTGGGGCTTCTATTAGATACTGCATCTTCTGGATGGTTTCTATATATGTTTTTGTCTTTTTAACTGTATTCTGGAAACTTTCTCAACTTTGCTTTCCATATTTTCTATTCCTTCATGTTATTTGTATTTAATTTACCCATTTAAATCATCCTTCTTGTTTTATGGTCATAAATCTTGTTGAATCTTGTTGATTATATTAGGCATCTTGCCTTTTTTTTTTTTTTTTTTAAGTTTCTATTCCTTAAATTGTCTGTTTCCTCTAGAGTCATATTTTCCATTTGTATATTTTGGTCTTTCCCTTCCATCTTGCCGATGCTCTCCATATTCTTGGTGATCCTTGGGTGGCCTCTCATTTGTACGTTTTTTTTACTAGGAGCTCTGTGTGGTGTGGGGAAGAGTATGGTATCCGACTTCAGACCACAACCCATTTCTCCCTGTGCCAGAATGAGAAGGGCTTCATTCTGGGGTACTATTATCCACACAAAATTCCTTCATGTTCTCCACATATTATTTCAGTGTCTTTAGAGAAAAGCCACCTTGGGCTTTGCTTAGAAGAATACTGTATTACTAAGTGCCCTTCAATGAGAATGGTGAGTGGGGGTGGTGGCTACTGGTATAGTGGTATGTGTTTCCAATAAGTTCTTTTGTTTTCAATCCCTTCTCCCCCCCCCTCTTCTTTACATATGTTATTTATTTATCATGAGAGACACAGAGAGAGAGAGGCAGAGACATAGGCAGAGGGAGAAGAGGGATCCCTGCGGGAGCCTGATGTAATACTGAATCCCACAATCTGAGCCAAAGGCCTACGCTCAACCACTGAGCCACCCAGGTGCCCCTTGTTCTTATTCTTCTTCTTTTTTATGTGTATCTTTTAAATAACCTTACTGAGGTATCATTGATACAGGAATTAATACCTTTTGCCCATTACTTTTAAGACACTAAACTTTTTGCAAATTTTTCATCCTTTTTTTTTTAAATATATTTTTTTAAATTTTTATTTATTTATGATAGTCACACAGAGAGAGAGAGAGAGAGAGGCAGAGACACAGGCAGAGGGAGAAGCAGGCTCCATGCACCGGGAGCCTGACGTGGGATTCGATCCTGGGTCTCCAGGATCGCGCCCTGGGCCAAAGGCAGGCACCAAACTGCTGCGCCACCCAGGGATCCCTAAATTTTTCATCCTGAAACAATCTGGAAATTTAATAGAACTGAAAAAAGTTGGAATTTTTTTTCCTCTCAAGAATTCTTCTTCCAAGACATTTTTTTAAAGTTACAAATAGGGCAGCCCGGGTGGCTCAGCGGTTTAGCACTGCCTTCAGCCCAGTGCCTGATCCTGGAGACTGGGGATCCAGTCCCACATCGGGCTCCCTGCGTGTAGTCTGCTTCTCCCTCTGCTTCTGTCTCTGCCTCTCTCTCTCTCTCTCTCTGTGTGTGTGTCTCATGAATAAATAAATTAAAATCTTTAGATAAATAAAGTTACAAATCAGAACCAATATTTTTAAATGTTTAGAGATCAAAGTATGTTACATAGATTATTTGACTTTTTATATTTACTTATTTTATCAGCTAAAAACAATTATACTTGCCAGTGTAATAATGCATAACATACGCATAAGAAAACTTCTCTTTATATCTTTATTCAGATAGTCTTCATTTTCACCAAAGAATATAGCATGCCCTCAGACATGTGATTTTACTTTTAGGGATTTATTCTGCAGAAATGATCAGACCAGTACACAAATATATTTTATAAAGACAAAAGTATTCATCTCAGTACTAATTTTAATGTTGAAAATTTAGAAAAAACTTACATGTTCAAGAGGGGATGGGTTATATAAACAGTGGTGAGTCCATACAATGCAACAGCATGCAGCCATTAAAAATTATGATATACATCAGTATTCATTGACACAACATGGTATTTGTGCAGCGTTACTTGATAAGGACTTCATTTAGTACCATTCATTTCACATAGAATTGAATGTAAGTGTGACTGTAAGTTAGCACATGTGCTGGAAGAGGGGTCTAAATAATTCTTCACTGAAATGTTAATATTGTGGGGTGCCTGGGTGGCTTAGTCAATTAAGTGTCTGCCTTTTCTCTCCCTCTGCCTTCTGCTCCCACTGCTTGTCCTCTCTCTTTCAAATAAATAAACAAAATGTTTTAAAAAAAGAAATGTTAATAATGTATCATTTCTGGGCTGTATGATTTTTACTTTATTTTTATCCTTTTCTGTAATGTTTGAATCGTTTTTATAAGAACAATGTGTCATCTTTCATAATCCAAAAATAAAAACCGTTTTCAATTCTAGCTATTTTCCTTTTTTTAAAAAAAGCCATAAACTCTGAGCAATCCACTTGTGGGATAGAGACACGATCTGATTAAGAATCTAGCACTTTAGGGGGATCCCTGGGTGGCTCAGCGGTTTGGCACCTACCTTTGGCCCAGGGCACGATCCTGGAGTTTCAGGATCGAATCCCGCATCGGGCTCCCTGCATGGAGCCCGCTTCTCCCCCTGCCTGTGTTTCTGCCTCTCTCTCTCTCTTTCTCTCTCTCTCTATGTGTATCATGAATGAATAAATAAAATCTTAAAAAAAAAAAAGAATCTAGCACTTTAAGATGGGGAACTAAACTAATCAAGGCCAATATGTTAAAAACTCTCCTTTTCTTTTTTGAGACATTTTTTCCTAGTGAGAGAGGTTTAAGGAATAGATGAGGAATATCAAATACATTCCCTCTTCTCCATCTAACTAGAATACCTCACAGAAGTGAACAGCTAGATCAGAACGAGTGGTTTTACTGGATGAGATGGTCCACACCCATTGTCTCTTTGGAATTTCTAGTAAGGTAAGGAGAACAAAACTTAAAAGTTATGAATTATGTCACATCCAGGGTCTGAGTAGAGAAGTTAGATTTTTAAAAACATCAACTGTGTTTAAATCCACAAATTCTTAATGGTATTTTTAAAATATACTGGTTACATTAGCATATGCTAGGGAACTCTCTCATTATTTAGAAAAATATAAAGAAAAAGAATTGAGTGTCTACTGAAAAAAGAAGCATAAGAAAATGCAGTGGTAATTCACTCAATACAATTTTAAGCATAGAAAAAGAAAATCTTGTGAAAGAATACATTAAATTGATACCTTTTTGATAATTTTTGTGTTTTTTTTTAAAACAAATATGTTTAAATTATAAGTTGGAGAAAGGCAAATCAAATTACCATAAAATGCTGTATAAAGATTTTCCCTTTCAGAGAGCCTGGCTGGCTCAGTAGGTTAAGCATCAGACTCTTGACTTTGGCTCAGGTTATGATCTCAGGGTCCTGGGATCAAGCCCTGCATCCGGCTCCTTGCTCACTGGGAAGCCTGCTGGAGATTCTCTCTTCCTCTTTTGCAGCCCCTCCCCCCACTCTCTCTCTCAAATAAATAAATAAATCTTTAAAAAAAGAAAGAATTGCTCTTCCCAAAAATTACTACTTTATTTTTCAAGCTAACAGAGAAAATGCGACTATTTATGGACATTTTCTTGCACCTATTATCTTCTTGATTTAAAATAGATGCTCGCTAATGGGTGCCTGGGTGGCTCAGTCAGTTAGATGTCTGCCTTTGGCTCAGGTCATGATCCCAGAGATCATGCCCCTGAGATCAAGCCCCTACCTCAGGCTCCCCATCTAGTAGGGAATCTGCTTCTCCCTGTCCTGGTTCCCCCTGCTTATGCACTCACTCTGTCAAATAAAAAAAATCTTAAAAAATAATAATAAAAATAAAATAAAATAGACCCTAGCTGAAAGAGACCTTAAAATCATCTATCCTAAATCTTTCCTTTTATAAATAGAGAAATTGAGAGTCAGATAATTTTAATGACACCACACTTAAAGGTCACAGAGCAAAGTCACATCAGAACCATGCATAGAATTCAGGCTTCCCAGTTCTCAGTTCAGTTCAGGCTTTTCACTGCACCCTTTGGATTGGTGCCTTGTTACTACATAATATCAAATAAAAATATGATCGCACACATATAAAACATATATTATTATTCTAATTACCCTTTAAATAAATTGCACATTTAAAAAAGCATCAGGTAAAGTTTCAGTGAGATCAGGCTTTATAGTGGTTGCCATTCTCCCACTAAAGAATAACAGATGTACATCGAGTCATTCATTTATTTATTCAACAACACTTCAATAAGTATATAAGTGTGCCCTAAGTATCTAATGACACATATGTATAATATACATGTATATCATCCACCTTGAAGAGCACTATTTTATTTATTTTTTAAAGATTTTATTTATTCATGAGAGACAGACAGGCAGAGACATAGGAAGAGGGAGAAGCAGGCTCCCCGCCAGGAGCCCAATGTGGGACTCCATCCCAGGACCCCAGGATCACACCCTGAGCCAAAGGCAGATGCTCAAAGAGCACTATTTTAGAAGATCCCAATAGCTATGGTCTTGCTTTCAAAGAGCAAGGTGCCAATAGAAGTATGGAAAAATGCAAACTTTTTAACTAGAAATGCTAATTAGAAATGTCCATACCAAAAATAATATTTTCTTGTTTAAGTGCAAAATATGAAGGTATATCACACACTGACAACACTCTTTGCCACCTTGGCTCCGGGACACCTAGGGCCTGAGTAAGAGTTCCAGTCTAGAAGTATTGTAAATACCTAAAGCAAATATCTCCTTGTTTCATGCTGTGCTACAGACCCTAATCCCTGCCACCCCAGTCCCTGCTGTCCTCTGTCCCCATCTCTGTCCCAGCCCTCCAACCTTATCTTCAATCCCGAAGCATAACTGTCTTCAGGTTCCCACTTGGCTTTGATGCAGATGTGAACTTCAACTCATGTTTTCATCCTTAAAGGTTCTGATGAAGTTATAAAATTCTCCAAACAAATATGTATTTATTTTTGACTGAATGCAATGTTATCACTTGGTCAATTACAAAGAGGAGTCAGTATTAACCAATCAGCTAAAAAGTAACAGTCTTTATTGTATACCTACTAGGTGCCTGGGAGAAACAAATAGAAGAACATTCTATTTCAGGAAAGGTCATGGGCAAAATTACAGAGGACCGAGGGAAGAACAAACATGTCATGTTGGGAGAAAATGAGAACAGCCTCACAGGAAGAAGCAAGCAGCTTAGAACAGAAATAGTGAAAGGAGGTGAAAAGCCTTTAAAAAATTTAAAAAGGTGTTTCTAGGAGTGAAGTGCTGAACCACTGAAAACACACTCCCAGAAAATGCTTATAAAGACAAAATAATCCTCCATTGCTGTTCATCTCATGCCTGAATCAAAAAATCCAGTATGTTATTACCTTCCATGAAAATCAGTTAAGAGAGACTTAGCAGAATTTCTTGTATTTTCTCTCTCTCTCTTTCTCTCTCTCATACACACACACACACACACACACACACACACACACACGGTATCTCTCCTCTTTCTTCTGCAGATAAAGCAACATCAGATTTGATGTCTTAATTTGCTTAGAAAACTCTGTGGGGTAAGAGACGCATAAAAAGAACTAGATAAAGAGTGAGAATTAGGAGAATGGAGGCAGTGAAGATAGAGAAGAAGGAATTTACTTTCTCAAATAAGAAAGAAGCAGAGGCTCAGACTAGTGAAGGTAATAAAGAACAAAATGGAATAAATATCATAATGGGATCTTTAATTGAATTTGTGTCTCCCCTCAGCCCTGAAGGAACCCTGGTAACTCACTCAGCATGAAGCTCCAGGGTGATCTGGGCATAGAGAAAGCACACAATGATGCGTTTCCATTCCTGATAGCAGCTCTGCCTCAGGATGAAATCTCTTCTGATCAACATTTCCCCATCTGGCAGGCAAGCAGCCAGGAGACTGGAGACCCAAAATGGGTCACTGCATTTGGACTCCCTGCAGCAGCCAATAAACGTAATATAATATTTACACAATTCAACCTAATATCAGTCATGCTAAGCGCCATCCAATGGAAAATGTTGTGTTTCTCACAAAAGAAATAAAATGAAGGTGAGTTCCAGGGTAATATCTGACTCCCAAGGCCTGAGCCTTTCACAAATTTTGTTTTTCATTTTCATTTGATCTTGACTGATGAAAATAACTCATCACTGTTTGGAAAGCTAAAAACACCAAGAGCTTAATGTATTATCATTTACTTAGAAAAAGCAGCCTTATATAGTAATAACTTCTAATTTGGAAGAGAAGAGTGCGGGGGTGTCGTTGGGGGAGGGAATGAAGTACTCATTAGCCTTCGCCAAAGGCCCTGGCACTGAGTTCTCCTAACTACTCAGAGATCAGTGTCCTATATTTACTTACCAGGGACAATTTATTTTCTTTTATATTTTCAAAGCACTTGAAATGATTCCTTTTCTTTGTGATGATTTCCATATGCTGTTTCCAAGGAAAGGGGCATGGCTTCTTACTCAGGGAGTGTGAGGCCACATTCTGAAACCATTAAATGCCATCCCACAGGGAGGGATCCCAAGGACTGCAGGGGCCCTTCCAATGACATTGAGATCCAGATTTTAAAAGGTATTGTGTAGAAGACAGCAAATATTCCTTCAATTTCACAAAAGTTGGTTAAATAAATTAAATAACCACAAGAGGTGATACTAGTAATTTTTTTTAAAACCACTTCATGTTTCCTCTGTGTTAAGTGACTTATATTTATAATTTCTAACCCTGAAAATAATCCTTAGAGATCGGTCCTAACACTATCCTCACTTCACAAATGGGGAAACTGAAGCACAGAGATTAATATGCCTGAAAGAGTCAGAGTCCACTCACTCTAAACAGAGCTCAACACAATTATATGCTATTAATTCTTTATAGCTTCAGGTACTTTCCTTAAAAAAAAATCTGGGCACATCTGGGTGGCTCAGTCATTTGGGTGACCAACTCTTGGTTTAGGCTCAGGTCATGATAATAATAATGAATAATAATGATGATGATGATTTTAATTATAGTGCTTGATTAATAAAGGTTGTGAGTTCGAGTCCTGCCTTAGGCTCTGTGTTCAGCAGGCAGTCTGCTTGAAGACTCTCTAACTCTGCTCCTTCCCCCACTCATGTTATTTATCTAAAATAAATAAATAAAATCTTTTTTAAAAATCTGTACTATATTTAAGCAAGACAATCATTTTATTTGGCCTTGTATAATGTATAATTTTAGGATCCATTTGCCTTAAACTAATTAAACTGCATAACAAAGAAATTGTGGTTAATCATTGATACTGCAAACATTTTGCAAACTGTTGCATTTTATCAAAAATAAATATTGACACTGGGTGAAAGAAGTATCACATCTTGTTCTATTTGCCTTTCATGCTCTTCACTTCCATTTGTATAAACCAAAGGTTTGGTTTAGTGCTTTCTTAACTTCTGAAGAAAAAATAAACTTGCGTAGAAGACAATTACTTCTTCCTCTAGTTAGAACAATGATGATGATGAGAGACTCCTTTACTGCATGATTACTATGTGATATCTGAATACACAATATCTACAGTTTGGTAAGATACATTATTAACCAGTTCTTTGGGTCTCAGATTCACCTGTCAAACTGGTGACACCTTTTATCTACAAAAACAGAAATTTCATTACATAGCACCCCATTTTACAAATAAGGAAAATGAGGCTCAGAAAAATGTGTTTAAAGTTACACAGAAATGGCAGCATTAAAATGCTTTTGTCCGTTCAAAGGTCAGTTCCCAAACAATATCTAAATAAGGATATCTCTTTTTTGGGATCCCTGGGTGGCGCAGCGGTTTGGCGCCTGCCTTTGGCCCAGGGCGCGATCCTGGAGACCCGGGATCGAATCCCACATCAGGCTCCCGGTGCATGGAGCCTGCTTCTGTCTCTGCCCCTCTCTCTCTCTCTCTCTCTCTGTGACTATCATAAATAAATAAAAATTTTAAAAAAAGATTAAAAAAAAAAGAATATCTCTTTTTTGAAGGAGAAATGAAATTAAGACACACTAGAAAATACAAAACTTTTCTTTATCCTAGGTTTGACATCGAGGTCAAAATAAACAGGCTCCATGTATCAAATTCTCCTTAACACTCCTTAAATTATTCTTCTCTCCCTGGGAGGATCAATTTCAGAGGAAGAGAAAGATTCGTTTCATATAATTTCTAACTAAACTTCCACATGAGAGGCAGTGGCAATTTATTCATTTAAATAAAGTGTTCTAGACACTGGTCAGTAGGCTGTTGCATTATGAAAAGCTGAAATGGATAAGGAGGACATATGAAGAGGACAGTTCAAAGTTGTCCTAGTAGGACCAGTATGTTAATCATTTAATGATGGGAAAATAACCACATGCTCCGGGTTCCCAGGAGAGAGGGTTTTTCACTTTTATCACTGTTAAGACAGGAGGCCTTCTATAGCAATTTCTAATGGAAATATGTACCAGCTATACTGGCATCTTTAAGGTTCCATGAACTTGCCAAGGATGCTTCTGTTCCAGGGCCCTTTTTCATACTTGTAGGGCACAGTGCCTGGACATAACTGCACGTAGCTGCCAAGGCAGCTGAAACATCTATGGACATTTATTTTCATCTCAGAAATGAGAAGGAAATGAGTACCAACTAATGTTTAATCTACATTAGCGTAACAGCTAACATAGGTGCCCTGGTCGTCTAGTCCAAGCAGTTATGAGTTTCATATAATATTTGAGGTGACCCCACTGAACGGGGGACCTCCCAACATGGCAGAAAGGAACGATGGTTCCTTACATGTTCGTTCTCTCTCAGCATATTATAATATATAATGTTTTACAGTGCTTGATTAATTTCCTTGATATTACCCAATTTTAACTCCCACAAAATGACACAAGTTTTAAAATATTCCTGAAAGGAAGCTATTAAATAAAGGTAAGATTTACATTTCAAGTACAAGAGAACAAGAATATGGCAGAGTTAACCCTTCTCTATAATCCTACAGAAACTCTTCATCAGCCATTTTGTGAGATTAAAAATCATTATTGCCTAATCATATGACAGGTAGATAAAATATCCCAAATTACCAAGAAGACTATTTGGAATATTAATTTATATTCACTGTTGTTAGAAAGGAGCTTTACTATATTGTGCAGATCATATTGAGGTAGGAACGAGTTAGGGGCGGGCAGGGCTAGGCAGGGAAAGATAAGGGAAAGGCCCCAGAGTCAGGCTCCTACCCATCCCAAGAAAACAGAAAAAATAAACCTGGTTCCCTAGCTCCAAAATGTTAGGTGTATCCTTCTTTAATGGCTACTAAGTAATCGCAGAAACTCACCAGACCACAAAGAAATATGTCATTAAGGTGTGATGAATAGTCCCTGCTCAAACCAAGAAGGCACAAGAATCTCAAGGCCATGGACCACTTGACTAGGCTCACAGAAATCTCAGATGTGGAGAAATGTTATGGAGGAGGTATTAACCGGAGAGAAGGGAACACCTTGTTTGGGCTCATGATATCTACAAAAACATCTTGTTTGTTATTATGATAGTTACAAGTCCACCATGTTTGTTCTAAATATCCACCCTGATATTGACAAGAAATTTACCAAGTTCCCTGGTCAGTTTCCTGTAAAAGACAGACCATAAAAGCCCTCAGTGACAACCCTGTCCTGACCTTTCTCACTTTTGAGGGTTTTCTCTGGATGTCTGGTTAATAAATTTCTATCACTTTGCTCACTCCCTGTTGTCTGCGGGGATTCACTCTTCGACTCCATGAGACAAGAACCAAGCTCTCCAGTATCAATGTTAGCCAGTGTTAGAGTGAAGTAGTGGTCAGTTAAGATATTTAATAACACATCCAGAACACAAAAAAATTCTAGAGTTGTTTTCCCAACAATGGTTAAAGTCAGGCAACTCAGTTTAAAACTACACAATTTAAAGCAAATGATAATGTTCAGAAAATTCTTCATGGATGCAATAAAAAAAATGGCTAAAATAGTACACTTGGCAACAAACTAAAATGTATTTTTTGTTAGCAAATATCGTTGAAAATATTATTTAAGATGCAAAAAACCCCCCAAGAAATTGGTAGAAACAATATTAGAACAAACTACATGCTGGGGGAAGTTTGTTGTAAAATTTAATAAAAGAACATGTTGTTGGTATGTCCCAACCTACAGTATTTTCAAGATTCTACTTTGATATTTTCATAGATGAAGAACTATTCCTTTGGAGAACTAATAGGAAGATCATAGAGATAAGTTCTCAAAGGTAAATGAGTTATTTAATTTTTTAAAAGTCAGCATTTATGGAGAAAAATGTACATAACACTATTGAGAAAGCAGCTGCTTTAACATAATCTTACCCAAGAAAAGATTCTAGGGTATGGTTATGGAGGTGCCTTCCATAAAAATCATTCAGTGCATAATTTGAAGGCAAATTTGTATAACAAAATAAATTGAAGACAGTGCAAAAGTGCTACAGATGTCATCAGTATGATTAATTTTATAAAAGCTCATATTTAAAATATACTAGGATCTTTAAAACATGTTGCAGTTATATAGGAAGTGACCAGGAAAATTTTTATATCATAGAAATTTCTATCTCTGAGGTTCAATGGTATCTCTTGCAAATCTTTATAAGAGTTGTAGAATCTAAGAATGTTTCACAGTTTTATTTAGCAGATAAATTAATATTCCAAATTTATTGACTTTTTTTGGAATAAGTAGCTCTTAGTCATCGGTTACCTGGCCTATGTTTTAGAATAATAAATACAATACGTCCCCTACAATAAATTGCTTTGAAAGCAACTTTTCAAAAGAAGAAATTGATGAAACAAAGATTTTGAAGAGTTACTGAAGATGTTTCTATAATGATGTAATTTTTCTAGTTGAGAACTATTTGTGTGTTATTCTTTAAAATGTCTTATCTAGGGGATCCCTGAGTGGCTCAGCGGTTTAGCACCTGCCTTTGGCCCAGGGCGCGATCCTGGAGTCCCGGGATCGAGTCCGGCATTGGGCTCCTGGCGTGGAGCCTGCTTCTCCCTCCTCCTGTGTCTCTGCCTCTCTCTCTCTCTCTATGTCTATCATAAGTAAATAAATAAATCTTTAAAAATAAATTAATTAATTAAATGTCTTATCTACACACCTAACTAGAAAAAAAAAAAGAATTTCCTTTTTTTTTTAAAGATTTTATTTATTTGACAGAGTACATGTATGTGCAAGCCCAAGCAGGGGAATGGCAGGCAGAGGGAGAGAGAGAAGCTGGTTTAATCCTGGGACCCGGGGATCATGACCTGAGCCAAAGGCAGATTCTTAACTGGACTGAGCCACTGAGGTGCCCTGAAAAAAAGAATTTCTAACAGGTTTTCAATCTTTCAAGTAAAAAGTATCAGTGAGATTTTAACACTAAAATATGAAAATGTAGCCTATTTTATTAGTTTGTAAGGACAAAATGTGGTTATTAAGGAAGATAGAAATCTACTCCTCAAATTACAACAAAACATTTGCATTATCAGTTGAAAATGAAAAATAATTTCTAGTTTGTGTTTTATTTCCTCAATATGGATCTACCTATGTTAAGAGGTTCTCTTTTTCATCCATGACAGTCTTTAGATTCAAGTATTGAAATGAATTAAAATTTCACTAGACCTCTGAATTATATATACCACATGGGGTCAAACTCGGATTTTTGGAATCATAGGGTCTATTAATCACATAAGTCTCACTGAAAAAAGAAACTTCTGGTCAGTGAGAATGAGAAGCTTTTTTGTGCTGTCAAAGTAAAAAAAAAAAAGTATTAGTTTAAAACAAAGATAAAATCAGCAATATTTTTTATTCTTAAAATTTTTTTGATATATTGTATTTAGTACACAAAATATTAGCGCAGTATTACATATATGTATATGTACTCATTTCTATATCCTATATATATATATATACACACACACACACACCATTCAAATGTATATGATGTATATATAAATGGACTACACTTAAAACTGTTTTACTTAAGGAGGCCCAATCAAAACATTTTGGATATGACTGGTGTAATGGAAGAAATAAACATGTGTACAAAAATTATAGCCAGAGGTAGCAAAGTGTACAAGGGCATGCAGTGAAACCTGTGTGTGATAAAGGGAACACAGCTGAGCAAATGGTTACTTCCCTCTGACCAGAAAATTGACTCAGATCTCCCAGAGAACGGACTCTGAACACAGTTGTCCAGAGTGAGTAAAATTTCTCCCAAGTGTGTTAGGGTAGGTGCCAGAGGAAGGGGGGCACACAGCAGGAATGAATCTTAATAGCTAGAAAGGCAGAGTGTTTTGAGAAAACTGTCCTATTTTCTTTTTTCTTTTTTTTTTTTTTTTTTATGATAGTCACACAGAGAGAGAGAGAGAGAGGCAGAGACACAGGCAGAGGGAGAAGCAGGCTCCATGCACCGGGAGCCCGACGTGGGAGTCGATCCAGGGTCTCCAGGATCACGCCCCGGGCCAAAGGCGGGCGCCAAACCACTGCGCCACCCGGGGATCCCAACTGTCCTATTTTCAAATGGCTAAGTGCTCATTTAAGAGAGTTCCAGGTGATGGGGCTGGACAGTATGGCAGGGACCAGATCATGGAGGGTTATGGGTGCCACAGTGGAGTCATAAGCCAGTGAACAAGCCCTGGTTGCGGGGAGCAGCTCAGAGCATGGGCTTTGGCATCAAACTGGCCTTGGTCCTGGACCTACTACCATTTACCAGCTGTGTGTTCTTTTTATTTATTTATTTAGTTAGTTAGTTAACTTCTCTAACTCTCAGTTCCCTTATTTGCAGAAAAAAAAAAAAAGGAGGTAAAGCTACTGTGTACAATATAATTCATAAAGTGCTCAATTGTCTGTACATAATAAGATTTCTTCAATGTTAATGGCTCTTTTGATGACTATGATGGGGGAGACTTTGAAGTATTTTAAGCAGTGATATAACAGGTGATTTAGAAAAATCTCTCTGGCAGCTCTCTGTAGCACAAATCTGAGGAATGTGAAACCCAAAGCAGGGAGACAGTTAAAAGGCTTATAGTTATCTGAAAGACAAAGAGAAAGGGCCTGGGCTGAAGTCCTAAGTGAAGGCATACAGAACAGGAAACAGACCAAGAGCCATGCAGGAGGTAGAAAGTCAGTACCCAGTTACCATCTAAATTCACTGACTTTATACCCCTTTGTGAAAATGAATAAAATACACCAGACCCACAAGAGTTGTGTGTGTAGAGTACAAATCCTGGAGCCAAATCCAGGTCTAACCCTAACTACCTCTGTGACCTGGGGAAGTCATTTAACCTCTTTCTGACTGTAATGGGGATCTCAAACAATGATAACCTCACAGAATTTTCACATCATATTTAAAAAGTTGTTAAAGAAGTGCTTACATTCAGGAAACATTATATAGGAATTTCTTAAAGAAAATTATCTCCAGGGAGATCCCTGGGTGGCTCAGCAGTTTAGCGCCTGCCTTCGGCCCAGGGCATGATCCTGGAGACCCAGGATCGAGTCTCACGTCGGGCTCCTTCCATGGAGCCTGCTTCTCCCTCTGCCTGTGTCTCTGCCTCTCTCTCTCTCTCTTTCTGTGTCTCTCATGAATAATAAAATAAAAATCTTTAAAAAAAAAAAAAAGAAAATTATCTCCAGAAAATACTATTTCATCAGTAAGATGTTTGGGGAAAATAACACTCATCGGCTGTTATTATACTTTTCTTAGGGGGCACCTGGGTGGCTCAGTGGTTGAGCATCAGGCTCAGGGCATGATCTCGGGGTCCTGGGATGGAGTCCCACATTAGGCTCCCCACAGGGGGCCTGCTTCTCTCCCTACTTCTGTTTCTGCCTCCTGTGTCTCTCATGAATAAATAAATCTTTTTAAAAATTTCTTAGGGAAAAAAATCATCTGTATCCTAAAATGGTGAAATTCAAGCCAGGAAAATTTTGGTAAAGAGAACGAAGGAAGAGTAGTAAAGGAAGGAGTATTGCATAGGCATAATTAGAGAATAAACCTGTAATTCTTTTCAGGAAAACTCATCCACTCAATCGTTTTACCAATCCAAGACCCAAACTGCTTCCAAATAAAAGCAGAAAAGCCAAACATGGATGGGCAGGATTATAAAAACCCAAAATCAAGGTTAAGAATACTATTTGTTGGATAATCAAGAGACAAGCACTTTTGCACAATGTTTCAAATGCCAAATCCAGAGTGTTTTTCAATATATTTATCTGAAACACACCACATTTAAAAGCAAGTTAAGAAAACTACAAACAGACCATCATAACACCAAAGTGGACCTACTATTGCCAGTGATCTGTCACATACCAATGGATTTCACAAAGACATTGAAGACAATTTGCTGAGAACCTGGCCAACTCTACTTTTTAATAATAAAAAAGAATTTAAAAAAATAAAATGCCTAAGGTCATTCAATACTATAAATATGTTCTCATTGAGGTGGTCAAACAATGAAATAACTAATACTTTGTTCTCATATAAGGCTTTTAACATCATGATGTTCTTCACTCTTAAGGACTGGGTTTTTAAATTTTTTTTTAAAGGTTTTATTTATTTATTCATGAGAGACACACAGAGAGAGGCAGAGACACAGGCAGAGGGAGAAGCAGGCTCCCTGTGGGGAGCCCGATGTGGGACTCGATCCCGGGACCCCAGGACCACGTCCTGAGCCAAAGGCAGATGGTCAACCACTGAGCCACCCAGGCATCCCTGGTTTTTGTTTGTTTTTTAAGATTTATTTATTTATTTACTCAAAAGACAAAGAGTGTGTTTGTGAGCACACAAGCATGCAAAAGAATGGTGGGGAGGGGCAGAGGGAGAGAATCTTCAAGCAGATTCCCCACTGGGTGCAGAGCCAGATGCAGGGCTCCACCCCACGACCCATGAGCTCATGACCTCAACAGAAACCAAGAGTCAGAGGCCCACACAACAGAGCCACCTAGGTGCCCCACTCTTAAGGATTGTTTAATGAAGCTATGTAGGCATTCTCCATTTCCTTTTATAAAAGTCTCATGTCTTTCATCATGCATCTAGTAGAATAGACACAACACAAATCTTGGAATCCATGTATTTTTTAAGTTTAGCTACAAGTAAATTGGTTCACTTTCCAATCTTGTCTCTCTTTGCACATGACCTTGGAGATGCATTTCCCATAATCCTTTTCCTCAAGCCCATTAAAAGAAGAAATTGTTACAAATGTTTTTAAGAGGGGATCCTTGGGTGGTTCAGCGGTTTAGCGCCTGCCTCCAGCCCAGGGCGTGATCCTGGAGTCAGGGTATCAAGTCCCATGTCAGGCTCCCTGCATGGAGTCTGCTTCTCCCTCTGCCTGTGTCTCTGCCTCTCTCTCTCTCTCTGTGTCTCTCATGAATAAATAAATAAAATCTTAAAAAAAATAAAAAATAAATGTTTTTAAGAGTTAAATCTTAGATGGTAACATGCTATTTCATACAAACTCTAAATCACAGTTATGGCAGTTTTCAGCATTACTATATGATAGCCTGTTCTCTTTATCCAAACTGAAGCAGAGAGTAGTATGATGCCCCTGCCACAGGAGAAAGAATTATATTTGATTTTGGATTCCCTTATATAAATTTTTGCAAATAATTTTTTTCAGAATCAGTTTTTTTTTCATCAATAAACTGAGAGTAATTAATTAAACTGTCTACTCAACTGGTATTAAATGAGATAACATATGTTAATATACTACGATTATAAGATATACACATGTAAAGTATTTTTAGCTAAATATATAACTTAGCTTATATTCTTGGAAACTTATTAACTGATGGAGGGAGATTAAATTATTTTGGAAACCACTACTATTAGAAATATACAAATATTATTCAATTAGGTATAATATGTAGGTCACAATGATATTACATACCTTTTGGAATTTGCAATAGGACTTTCTTTAAAAAACAACAGTTACCCTAGATTAATATCCAGTAAAAGTTCAGAATACTTATATTTAAATTGAGAGCTCTGGACCCTGACAGTAATGTTCAAGAAACACATTTTTATTTTTTATTTTTTTTATTTTTTATTTTTTAAATTTATTTGTTTATGATAGTCACACAGAGAGAGAGAGAGAAGCAGAGACATAGGCAGAGGGAGAAGCAGGCTCCATGCACCGGAAGCCCGACGTGGGATTCGATCCCGGGTCTCCAGGATCGCGCCCTGGGCCAAAGGCAGGCGCTAAACCGCTGTGCCACCCAGGGATCCCAAGAAACACTTTTTTAGACTAACTGAAAGTATGTACCTACCTAATAGCAAAACGCACACCAGGTTATTAAAGTGCTGATTCACACTCCACAAAAGAGAAACAAAAGAAAAAAGAAGTAGCTTACATTTCTTCTTTTGCCCAAAGTCAGATTTGCATTCATTCAACCTAGATAAAATAGCTTTGACATGATCATCTCTGGAAGTTATATGAGTTGGTGGCAAGTTTTCAAGCTAACATATATCAAATACGTGTGCTTGATAATATGAACCTGATGGAACTGGTGTTTTTTAGGTGTTTTTTATAACTCATTCAGTTATAAACATGAATTTTTCATTTCTTCCAGCAACTGCTTTCAAGTATGATAAACCCTAATCCCTCCCTTAATAATACTTTGGTCAGACCCCATGCATTTCCATTGGCTTTTGGGTATTAAAATAGTCTAGTCCAATTACGGCTTCAATCTAATGTCTATCTCTGGGCTCTCTCCCTAAGCGGCCCGAGAGGCTCCAGGGCTTGGCACCAAGAGGTGGGTGTTGTCTGGTCTTTCCCTACCTCCCTCTAGCTTCTCTCAGGTGGAAGGCAGGAAGACTGAAGAAGGAGTGGGCTGGTAGATATAGTCATAACTGAATGAAGTGACATTTCTCTCTTTCTGGTTGTCGCACTTCTTTGGTTAACACTGAGTGGTCATCTCTGTCCTCTCTGGGGCTAGCGTCCAGATGCTAGGGTGCTTGTGTGGTTTCTTCAAGGAGCCCTAGAGAGCTTTACCACAGCACAGTTCTCTACCGTGGGAAACAGGGCTCCTGCCCAGCTCCCTTCCAAGCTCACCAATAGTTCCTTAGGAGGCCAGCTGGCACCTTCTGGTCCCTAGCTAAGAGTTGCCTATCTGGGTCAGGTACTGGCAAGGTAGTTCAAATCCTACCACTTTCTGTGACAGTCATTCACCCCTGGGAGATGCAAGGATCCTTGCCTTACCAAACAGTTAAGTTCCTACTCGTTCTCTCTCATTCTTTCTATCCATCTCATCTCTGTCTTTTTCTCTCCCTCCTCTTGTACCTTTGTTCAATTTTATTCCCCACACCCACCCTTCCTTACTCTCATCCCACCATTCACATAGGTACTAGGTAGGCCACAATTTTTTTTTAAATTTTATTTATTTATTATTCACAAGGGACACAGAAAGAGAAGCAGAGACACAGGCAGAGGGAGAAACAGGCTCCATGCAGAGAGCCTGATGTGGGACTCAATCCCGAGTCTCCAGGATCACGCCCTGGGCTGTAGGCGGTGCTAAACCACTGAGCCACCCAGGCTGCCTGGTAGGCTAGAATTCTACTGACAAAGAAGACATCCTGCTAGGGAATATATTGCCAGATGCCCCTCTTTCAGGCACCTTCAATCTTTACAATGATCATTTTTAAGCTTCCCAGCACCTCTTTGCCTCCTGGCATTCCATAGACCATGGCTTCAGAAAGGGAAAACTCTCCCATTACTAATGATAACTTTATCACAATGCTAAAGACTCAGACAGTTTATGTGTCTCTCTGGTCCTCCTCTTATATCATCTGGGAAAAGGACAGTGAGGAAGTGTTAGACCATACCATGTCACCCTTTAGGAATCCCTGTGGTGACATATCTGGCCTCAACTTTCTATAGCACTGGTTCTGAATCTTCACCACACATTAAAATTGCCTTCAGAGTGTTTATAAATCTTGATACCGGGGGGATGCCTTGGCTAAATAAATCACATTTGGATGAAGAGCACACTATTTTTTTTATAAGGTTTGTTTTTTATAAGCCTACCTTTATTCTCTCAGGCACCTGTTTCTACCAATTCAGAAGTAGAAGTCAAATTTGCAATCAAATCCCACCATTTCTTACAGCGTAACATTTGGCAAGTAACTTAGCCTTTCTGGGCCTGAATTTCTTCATCTCTAAAATGAAGATATTTTTCAAACTACTTCTTAAGTTTTGGGGGTCATTTGGAGAGAAAAATACCTGCAAAGAAAATACTGCAAAAAAAAAATTTTCCTGAAAAGAGCTTGATAAATGTCCACTACATACATGTCATGTTCCAATAATGGTGAAGTTTATGGCATAGTCATTATCTCAGCTGATTGTCTTTCAACAAACAGTGATCTGTCTTAAAACACACAATTTCAAAACAAAGATTTTAAACAACATATGCTTAATAGATTTACACAGTGTGCACTGGACTTGTATAAGCATATTTGATTTTAGAATTTCTAGAAAGCACTCAAAAACTCAATAAAAAATTATCAGTCATGTTGTCTAACAAAGATGTTACTAACTTTCCATATGTAGTAAGGAGCACTTATCCTCAAATACACATATCCAAACACATTAAAGTATTTCTTTTCCCTTTAGAAATAGCTATGTTTCCAGAATTATTTTATTTGAAACATTTCAGAGACCTCACTGATGGCACTAATGGATAAGATTATGTTATTTGATTGTACTTTACCTAAATAACATACCTTTATTTAAAGTTTTAAACAGAGGGCATACAGAATCATTAAATCCTCTTCTGCCTCATAAAATAGATGATTACAATTTGTCACCTCAATTTTAATAAAAATTCTTTGAAACTTTGAATCGAAATTTAGGGGCACCTGGGTAGCTCAATAGGTTAAACGACCAACTCTTCATTTAGGCTCAGGTTATGATCTCAGAGTAGTGAGATCGAGCCCTGCATTGGGTTCCACACTGGGCATGGAGCCTGCTTGAGATTCTCTCTCCCTCTGCCCCTTCTCCACCCTACCTCTTCCTCTTTCCCTCTCTAAAAAAGAAAAAAGAAGAGAAGTTTAATAAGAGAATAATAACTATATGTTTTGAAGAAAGCTTAAAGTTCTAAACATTCAAACATATAAAGGATACAATGGAAATATTTCTCTGTTCATTATTTTCAAAATGTGAGTTATTTCTGAATTGTTCATAATATTTGTTTGTAAAACAAAAATTTCTCCTCACTTCTTTATATGAAGATTTTCCAAAGTGATCTGTCAAGAGCATGTCCAGAGACATGGCCATGTAAGTATATGTTCCAAAAAAGAGTTTTGTTGGAAATCCCTGGGTGGCTCAGCAGTTTAGCGCCTGCCTTTCGCCCAGGGCGTGATCCTAGAGTCCTGGGATCGAGTCCCACATCGGGCTCCCTGCGTGGGGTCTGCTTCTCCCTCTGCCTATGTCTCTGCCTCTCTCTATCTCTCATGAATAAATAAAAACTTTTTTTTAAAAAAAAGAGTTTTGTAAAGTAAAATGCTAATAGTTTTTCTAAGAATATCTGTATACATACAATGAAGTTTCATGTTGAAAATGTCTCAGTAAATGTTTCTATGAATGATCTCCTGAAAATATACTTTACAGAATATTGTCCTATAACTGTATTAGAATGCTTGCTTTCTATCACATGTATTTAGAGCATAAATTAAAAGATATATAAACACTTAAAAACCAGGCAACTGTTATTATTTGAGCCTCTTAAAAATTCAATTTAATCTTGAAAACAAAGCTGAATTTTATGTCCTTGAGCATCAATGTCAATGAAAAGCTTGATTACTAATGCTTCTATTAGTGATCCTTAAAAGTTTGAGTTTGCCTACAGTTCAATCAGCCAGCCAAATACTAAAAATGTGTGAACATCTCTCAAAATTGATAAATGTGTCACTAGAAGGCTATTTACCGGGAATTATAAAGCTACTCAACTTCTAATCATTGTTAATAACATTAGACTAGGGTTTTTTTTTTTTCACTAATTCAGCTTGATCAATTTTCATTCGATACAGAACCATGAAAAATCTGAACATCAGATACTTTATAACAAGTCAAACTGTTGTTATCTATAGAACTGCTTTGTACCCTTCCCATTTTAAGAGGCCTGTCAAGCACTGTCTGATATTTCCTTTTCTTTGCTAATATATTTTTTCTTTAATTCCCAAATTTATCGTCTGCATGGTCTTCAAAACTGCGAGCACTGTGTTTGCTAGCAACCATCTTTGCCCAGCCTTCCTGCCCTGTTCCTCTCCCATCCTGCTTCTTGGAGGCAACTTAGCCCTCATAAGTATCACCATGGAAAAGGAGGAAATCTATGCCATGCAACGTTCACTTCATTGAGCTGAGCGACCATTACTAGAATCAAGTTGACTTGAAGTTTTAAATAAAAAACAGTGATCCCACTGAGGACATGACCTTGATAACATAGAAAGTGACAAGCACTTTGTTCCAAGGATTTTCTAGAACAAATAATGCTAGTCTAAGAAATTAAGTATAAGTTTGAATTAAGGAGAAAAAATAGACCAGCAAAAGTAGGCATTGCCATGCTAACTCAGAAATTTTATTTTCTTTAGAAGGCTCTCTAGTCACCTTTAACACAAAGGAAAAAACTAGACTGCACACTGCAGTCTCCTCTCTCTCTCTCTCTCTCGCTCTCTCTCTCTCTCACACACACACACACACACAAGGATTAAGGCAAACATCCAGATGCTTTCATAATGATATTTTAGAATAAACAATTACTCATACTATCACAAACTAGAAAATTAAAACAAACATCCAAATACTTTAATAATTTTTTTAAAAAATCACAAATATGTTTCCAGGGCATTTTAGGAAAGTTGACTTGGCGGAAGAGCAAGATTGAATTTTTGACACACACACATCATAAACCTCTCTGAATCCTGTTGATAGAGATGTCATCAGCAGAGAAATGGTCCCAAGCACCCTTCACTAGCAATTTGCCTTAGTTCTTCAAAAAGAATCACCGTATAATAGTTCTGCTTTGCAATAAACACATTGAGGACGTTGGAGAAACCCAATACCCACCCTATTCTTAAGATCTGGCCACAGAAGAACTAATAGAGAAAAACAGCACCCAGCCACCTTTGTCTCTACAATTTAACTGGTAGGCAAGAGATTCTAAGTTGTGCTATTAGAACAGTAAAATACTAGAGCAATAGAGAATCTCACTGAGGGAAGAGTACAACTTCCTCTTTACTTCCTCTTTTCCTACCTCACTCAAAAAATTTTCCTTTCTCCCTCTACACACACACACACACACACACACCACCTCACAACAGATGACTCAGGAAGGGTGAGAGATTTGTCTCCGGCCCGGCTACAAGTTAGATCAGAGCTGGAATTAGAACCCAAATCTCAGTAACTGGAGCCAGCCAACTGCTATTCCAGACCCAGAACAAATCCAGTTCAGTCTCATGAATTCTGCACACTCCAAATTAGGTATCCCTGTTTCATCTGATGTTTCCTGCCATCGACTCCCACAGCAACACAATGAAACCATCTTTCCAGATTCTTCAATTACTGCTAGTTGGAAGCAGAGGAAAGTTACTTAAACTCTCTGGGCTCTTTCCTTATCTAAAATCCGCAAGTTGAACTGGAGGTCTCTGAGAAACTTTCCAGTTCTAAAAATTCTGCTTTTCACCTTCTGTTTTATGCTTCATTCTTGATGTTTGAAATTTTCACTAGGTGGCAGGATTCCACCATTGCATTGTGAAAGGATTTTGCAATGGAAGCCCAGGAGCAGAAAATTTCATAGAAATTCCTTTCCTCACAGTGAACATTAAAAAAAAAAAAAAAGGCCAAGAGAAAGAATAACTACAAAGGCCAGTAGTCCACATATTTCCTAAGAATCTAGATCAATTTTATATATATATATTGGAAATTAATCAAACATGTTCTTTTATACAATACTACAATTTAGTACTTAAATCAGGTAAAATGCTTCTTAAATTTCATGCATTTTAACATTTATTTTAGCTGACTTCCAATTTAGACAATATCATATCCCCTCCAGAAAACTGGTAGCAAGAAACAAGCAATAGGATGGGAACATCTAAAACATTTAAAATTGTTATTAGATGCATTTCAAAGTTTCCTATAAGTTACTTACATTATATTTCTAGTGTCTTTGAATTTTATTTTGAGCACTTAGCTAGATGAGTAAGCATGATGGAATGGAATAGATTTTTGCATTTATTTGTCAAATCCTTGAAAGAATATTCTTTCAAATAGATTTTCTGACCTTTTCATAGAGTATTTAAAAGTATCGTCCAAAACTGGCCTTTCAATAAATGTTGCACTGTAAATATCACTACCAACGCTTTCTACAAGTCCCCAAAAACCAAGTCAATAGGTTAGGCATTTATCTTCTCCCAGAACCAAGTAAAGTAACACGAAACAATAACTCAACTGCAAATTCTAAAACTGCCTAGAAGAAACTTCCCAAGTGTCTTGCTGGGTGTCAGAGGAGCTGAATTAACTAGGCTTTTTTTGTTTTTTTTGTTTTTTTCTTCAGCTGATAAATACGGCACTCCCTCCCCCCCCCCCCCACTTTCAATTACTGGTTAATTACATAGATGCTATATGCTACTCCAAAGTTTTTTCGAAACACGAACAAACCCGCATCCTAGGAAAATTTAACATCAGCGCCAAACTCAAACTAATATTTAAACTCCTGAATCAGAACTTGAAAAAAACCATCAACAGGTTGCTCTCACTCCTTCGCAGCACGCAGCGGCGACAGCACCTCTTCGGTGGTCCTACCTTGGCCACTTGTAAGGGCTGCTGCTGCTCCTTGCCACCTTGCAGTCTGAACCCCCAGGGCGCCCCTCCGGTCATGGAAATGCAGATAAAATCCCCCGTGCCCATTCTCTCTCTCAGTTGGGTGGCATGCAGAGCTTGAAAAGACAGACGAGGCTTGGCCCGGGGCGCAGCTGAGATGTGTCCTGAGCTGCAGGCGCCTGGCCAGGAGCAGCACTGGGCGCAGGGAGCCCGAGCCGCCGCTGCGGCCGCCGCTGGCCGGGCCCCGGGAGGCAGGGGCGCTGCGAGCACCGCGGGCACAGCCCACTGGCGCGTCACGGGCCTTCGCTCGGCCCACGGCAGGCAAGGGAGGGAGCCTCGCCGCGGGAAGGTCCTCTCTGGGGGCGAGGGGGGGCGGGGAAAGCAGAGCTCTCCGGCGCTCACTCATTTCCTGCCCGCTCTTAAGGGAAAGAACGATCGGAAAACTTCCGTTTAATAATCCTATGAATAGGGGATCCCTGGGTGGCTCAGCGGTTTAGCGCCTGCCTTTGGCCCGGGGTGTGATCCTGGAGACCCGGGATCCTGGAGACCCGGGATCGAGACCCGGGACAGAGCTCCAGGATAGAGACCAGGGATGGAGACCCGCCTCGGGCTCCCTGCATGGAGCCTGCTTCTCCCTCTCCCTCTCCCTCTGCCTATGTCTCTGCCTCTCTCTCTCTCTCTCTCTCTCTCGTGTCTCTCGTGAATAAATAAATAAAATCATTTTTAAAAAATCCTATGAATAGGGCAGCCCTGGTGGCTCAGCGGTTTAGCGCCGCCTTCAGCCCGGGGCGTGATCCTGGAGACCGGGGATCGAGTCCCACGTCAAGCTCCCTGCATGGAGCCTGCTTCTCCCTCTGCCTGCGTCTCTGCCTCTATCCATCTGCCTCTCTCTCCGTGTCTCTCGTAAATAAATAAATAAAATCTTTTAAAAAATCCTATGAATAGTAGAGACCACGAGAAGGTTTTAATCTCTAGGCTGCGAGAGTGAGTGACATCCTAGAATATGAGCTCTGACAACTCCACTACCAGACAATTTGATTTTCTCAAATAAATATTTTGAGAGTGACCCCATTGGTGATTGAAATAGACAAAAGTCCAAGAGGGCGAAATTATTTTTCTCCGCCTTTACTGTCTAATCCCATAAGAAGAGGAAATAAAAGAAAGCAAAACATTTGTTTTTGTTTTTAGAAAACCTCCTACTCTGAAAAGTACTTTTTTTGAACTATGAGATAGGTCTATATATTTTAGAGTTGGAGGGAGGGAGGAGGAAGGGGAGAAGAAAAGAATTTCCCCCTGGAAACTGCATTCTTTTAACTATGTCTCTTGCATGGTTTGAAGTATTTATTTTATTTTCTTTAAAGATTTTATTTATTTATTCGAGAGAGAGAGAGAGAGAGAGAGAGAGAAGCAGGCTCCATGCAGGGAACCTGATGTGAGACTCGATCCTGGAACTCCAAGATCACACCCTGGGCAAAAGGCAGGTGCTAAACCACTGAGCCACCCAGAGATCCTGATTTGGAGTATTTTAAATTTAAACAAGTGTTTCATTTTCTTCCTCCCTCAGCAGGAAAACCACTTCTTAAACCAAAATAGCCAACTACATACAATATCACCTACACGTTTCTTATTTTTGTAGTCCTTCATCACAGTGTTCCAAGTCTGGGTGGTCCAAAATACAAGTTGCTTTTACATGTGGTCCAAAGCATTTTAATGTTTTAAATCTGAATGCAATCTACCAAAAATTGTACAAATGGAACATTTGTATTTTCCCATATTTTTATTTTCCAAGACATTCATCCACATTAAAACATACTAAATAAAGAAAAGCTTGGGAAAGTTAGCTTGTGTTACATGTGGTACCAGACAAAACTGTCTTCCAGACAGTTTCAGTACTAGGACGTGCTCTGCAGCAAACCTTTATACAATCTTGCTCCCCAGAAGTCAAATGTGTCGAGTGGTTTTGTTTGTGCCTTCTCCCTGGAGTAAGGAAGATGACATAATGAGAGTAGTCGGCGCTCAAAGGGACTCTTTGAAAGGCATGAGACGAGACACACATCTCTAGCTTAATTCTCTCCAAAAAGGTGAATTGACAATACCCAAATCTTTTTTTGAAAAAAAAAAAAAATTACAAGTAACATCCTAAAATATGAACTCTGAGAATAGAAGAAAAAGAACTATTGACATGTGTTCTTTCTCCTTCCACTTGTCTTTGTATTTCTCAACCCAGTCCACTCTAGCTTTTATCCTCACAATAGGAAAAGCTCTAAGCAAGGTCACTTACTACCTCCTTGCCTTTATGAGCACTTGAGATTATTGACCGTGTCCTCCTTAGATTGTCTGCTCTCTTAGGCTTCTATTCTAGGATACCAAACATGACATCTCCTCTTGCCTCTCTAGCCACTCTTCGGTCACCTTTGGCAGCCCTCAGCTTCTACACATTCATTAAATGTGTGTGTTCTCTTCCAGGGGTATGCCCTGCTCTACTTTTCTCACCTTACATCCTTTAAATGGGTTCTCATATTCACCCCACAGAATTTAACCTGCCCCCTCAAGCTCAGATGTCACTCTAGGCCAATATATTCAACTGCCCACTATACCTGTTTTTAGGTAGCTATATTACAGAAACCTAACACTCTGTATATTCAAAATCAAGTTCATTATTTTTCCTCTGAATTCTGCTTCTTTTCCTGTGTTTCCCATCTCAGGATAATTGACAAACTTATCCCCCCTTTATTTTATGCCTGGTCCCCCTCAATCCTGACTTAAATGTGAATATAATCTGGAGGCTAGAACTGGGCAAGGCAGCCACATTGTGACCATGAGATAAAGCTGAAGATAGCTGCAAAGACTCCAGTTCTGGTTGAATTAATGCAATAGCTGTCCACCTCCAGTCTCCATATTGTGAAAAAAAAAAAAAAAACCATATTGATTAAACTATTGTAGGTCCAGTTTATTGTTTCTTGCAGCAGCACACTCCCATCTGCTGTACTTCAGGAACAGCTGCTCCATCCAACCAGCTCCTCCAGAGAACCAAGGACTCAAATATTGCTCAATTTACTGAAGATTTACTCTGTGTCAGGAACTTGACATATAGTATTTTTTTTCTTTTTTATTTATTTTTTTATTTATGATAGTCACAGAGAGAGAGAGAGGCAGAGACATAGGCAGAGGGAGAAGCAGGCTCCATGCACCGGGAGCCCGACGTGGGATTTGATCCCGGGTCTCCAGGATCGCGCCCTGGGCCAAAGGCAGGCGCCAAACCGCTCCACCACCCAGGGATCCCTAGTATTTTATTCATCTACAAGTAACCATGCTATGTACTTAGTCATAGTGTCTCCCTTTTACTGGTAATTAATTCAGCCTTAGATTCTAAGCTGTAGAGATCTGAACTTTTGCCTGCCTGAATTCAATATGCTGGTTCCTATCATTGCTATCCTGTTTCCAGGACTGATAGACTTCCTAATGCACATCTCCTGTGTCCAGTTACTCATTAAGAAGTATGGCTCCAACTTTTAAATAGACTGTAGATCTGCCCCTTTCATTCCATTCCCACTAGTATAATTCCTTCTATCTCTGGCCTTGATTTCAACGGTCTTCTAATTCATCTGTCTCAGCTTTGTTTCCACCCTCAATTCATTTTTGACTTCACAGCCAAGGTGAAATTTCTAAAATGAAATATTTATTTCTCCCCTTTGTTTAAAGCCTTCAAGGGCTTTCAGGATAGTCAAAACTCTTTAATATAGAGAATATGTTCTGCCCCTACTCCTCACTTCTTCTCTGACCTCATCTCTCACCTTGAATTTTATGATTCAGACACATGGAACTACTTTTAGATTCTTTAACCTGCTTTGCTGTTCCATCGCCTAGGTCATGCTTCTGACCAATCCCGTCCTTTCCACACACAGATCACCTGATAATTCCTACCATCCTTCTGGCCTCAGATTACATATCACATTCTCCAGAAAGCCTTTCCTAACCATCCTCCTCTGCCCCCATGTCCAGGTCAGGTGTTCCTTCCATATGCTGCCATCACCCTGCACTTTCTCTCATTCGAATGGTCTCTTAAATTGTCTGAATCCACACCAGATGATTAACCCTGTGAGGTTAGCAGATGTTTCCAATTTATTCAAAATTGTACCCCCAGGTCTAATACAATTCTTGACTGCTAATTGGTGCTCAATTAATATGAGTAGAATAAAAAACTAGATAAGTTTTCTCGGAGTAAAGGTATAAAAAAGAGAGCCAAAGAATTCTCATTTATTTTCTTTTTCTCACCTCATTTGACTTGGAAAAATCTGAAATACAGCAAGATTCTTGAATCATACCACTTAAGGTCTATGTAGACTATTTAGTGACTGCCTCCCTAACATTTTCCCCCTCCCCCCATTGGGCAGTAACTACTAGGTTAAGTAAAATTGATGTTCCCACCCCAGCAACATGGTTACCTTGATCTAAGGCAATCAGAGTAATCTTTCCCCCTTAACACAGAGATTTGTTCAGGAATGGATACAAAAGCTAGGCCTAAATCAAGAACATTACCCCAGCCCCAGTGATTAAGTCATATATGGTCCAACCACAGGGAAGCTTAAGGCTTTTCCAGGTAGCTGTCAGGGACAATACTGTTCCCCTCAGTGTATAATGATAACGGCCAATGGGGAAAGCCAATGTGAAGGTGAAACCACCACAAGGTATATTGGGAGAGTCTTCCATGGGGCTTTAGTGCTCCTAGATGTCTTTCCGAATGTGTCAGAATTCAAGGTCCTAATGCTTCTTTTCCCGAGCTATTTTCTCAGTGTTGTGTTTGTAGCAAGCAACCTTGATGGATATGGTAATATCTCCATGTGAGACAAAAAGCAAGTTTGCTAGCTGATTGCAAAAAAATAAAATAAAAGCAATGGGTTCACTAGGCTTAGTGTACCTTAGCTGTTACGGAAATCCACTATGTAAGTAGCATCCATCTGGGTAATATTTTGTAAACCCTATGGAGTTTGAGGCAAGATAAACTTGTAAATATGCTGATATTCATGCTGCTTACCGTACCTTGTGTAAGAAAGTTCTTTGTCATTGACCAAAGAATCCCATATCTTCTTCCAGCATCCATGAAACTTAGTAGCTTGCAAGGAAGGTGAATTCAAGTCCCAGACCCAACAAAGTGAAACTGAGACACAAGTGGAGAAACGGAAGCAGAGCTCTGGTCAAATAGCACACAGCCTGCTCTTTATTTTATTAGGGATTTAAGAATTAAGGCAAGAGTAAAAATTCACTTTCTTAAGGGAAAAAAAAAGTAACTATAGTGGTTTTGAAATTGACTTTCTTTAGGGGTGCCTGGGTGGCTTATTGGTTTAATGTCTGCCTTCAGCTCAGGTCATGATCCTGGGGTCCTGGATGGAGCCCCACGTCCACGTCGCTGCTCAACTGGAAGTCTGCTTCTCTCTCTGCCCCTCCCCAGCTCCTGCTCACTATTTCTCTCTCTGTCTCTCAGATGAATAAATAAAGATATTTTTATAAAAATTTTTTTAAAAAGAGAAGAACTTTGATGGTGTTACATTTGTGGTGAGCATAGCATAACATACATACTTGTCAAATCATTATGTTGTACACCTGCAACTAATGTAATATCGTGTGCCAACTATACTTCAATAAAAAATTATCTTCTTAGACTAACTCTACTTCTACGCCATTTAAAGGATTTAGCAATGTATTAGATGTTCTGTTTTATACTACCATCCATTCATTCCCTTGATTATTCATTGCACAAATAATATCCATACTATCCTTCCCAATTCTGACAGCACAGTAAGATTTCTGAGCCTAACATGAATTGAGAAACCACATTATAAAACAAAAATATTCCTGTAGGAATGACTTATTTTATAGTAATTTCACATTGGCCACCTATGCTGGCTCGTGTCCCTTTGTTATTTTTCTAACTCAATCTTTTACTAAAAAATATGTGGAGGTGGGAGTGAGAGTGGAGAGTGTACCTCACTCACACCACCAACAGGAATTCTCAGAACACTGGCAGTATCCAAGAATTCAACGCGATTTTGATACTATCTACCTGGAGATAGTATCAGATCCTATAGGTAAGGGCTTAGTCCCACAAGACTTGTCTCCCTCCCCACCCCCCAACAACACACACAATACATTTCAGAAACCAGTGGCAAGTCCAGGTTATCACCTATGCTTCTGATCAAACGGCTATAGATCAGAGGTTCCAAAGATCCCCTTCTTAAATTTGATTAATATGCTAGAGTGTCTCACAGAACTTAAGGAAATACATTTAACTGTAATTTTAATGTTTATTAAAAGATATAGATGAACAACCAGATGGAAGGTAAGGCAAGGTATATGGGAAAGAATGAAGAGTTTCATGCCCTCTCCAGACATACCACTTTCCCAGCACCTCCAAGTGTTCACCAATGAAGCTCTCCAAGCCCTGTACTTGGAAGCTTTATAGAGGCTTCATCATGTAAGTATGATGGCTCATTAGCTCTTCTCAAGAAAATGGATGACTGAGCTAAAAATTCTTAGCTTCTAATCATGGCTTGGTCTTTCCAATGGGCAGCCGTCATCCAGAAGCCCACCCAAAATCCCCTCATAAGAGCAAAAGACAATCCCACCACCCAGGAAATTACAAGGACTTCAGGAGTTATATATCAGGAACAAAGGTCAAAGACAAACATTACAAGAGATGCTCCTAGTATGCCAGGAACTAGGGGCAGAGACTAATATATACTTTCTATTATCTCACAACATTATTGTAAAGTTATCTGAAATTTAGAAAAACCAAAACTGTAATAATATACCATGATTTGGGGGCACCTGGGTAACTCAGTGGGTTAAGCATCTGCCTTCAGCTCAGGTCATGATCTCAGGGTCCTAGGATCAAACCCAGCATTGGGCTTCCTGTTCAGCAAAGACACTGCTTCTCCCTCTTCCTAACCCCTGCTCATCCTCTCTCTTGCCCTCTCTCTCTTAAATAAATAAATGAAATCTTAAAAAAATACCTTATGATTTCAATATCTATACGAGACCTAACTCTTCCTTCCTTTTGGGTCACCAAAACTTAGTGCTTATCAAAGGCCTTTAAAAACAACAACAACAACAACAACAACGAAAAACCCAGAAACCTAGCAGGCATCTTAAATGTTAGCTAATATATTTATGAGAGTTAAATTTAAATGAATCACCAGGGATCCCTGGGTGGCGCAGCGTTTGGCGCCTGCCTTTGGCCCAGGGCACGGTCCTGGATATCCAGGATCGAATCCCACGTCAGGCTCCCGGTGCATGGAGCCTGCTTCTCCCTCTGCCTGTGTCTCTGTCTCTCTCTCTCTCTCACTGTGTGCCTATCATAAATAAATTTTTAAAAAGTTTAAAAAAAAAACATCAGAAAGAGTAAAGATGATTTTAAGGAAAAATGTAAGGTAATGTCAATGAATTATTGAAGATAAGATTTAAATGATAGCATGTATATTTTTAAACAAACAAAACCATTTTTTCCCCATGGATTATAATCATTATTTGGTACCATCATTAAATTGTACCTACCAAAATCAGGGTAAAAATTTAGAGCTTTGAGACAATATATTTCATTATTGTTTTGTTTTAGTTTTTCCTTCTGCAGAAAGGGACTGACAACAATTAGACAAAAAAATTGTGCATGTGGAAAGAAATTAATATCCCAGACAAAGGCAACAAGATATTTTCAAATGATCATTCTTAACATTTGGAGCAAACATGCTGGTTGGAATCAATTACAGATAACAGAACTTTATCCTAAGTGGTAAAAAATACATATACAGATAATCAACATGATGGATAAAATCTGTGAAGTCTTATTAACCAGTTACACAACTCTCTGACTATTGGAGAATCACTAATTCATTGTCAGCTGACCCCACCTAGGCCTGTCATGACTCGAGTATTTGTGCTGTTTCCTGGAATGCACGTGCGTGAAATGCCATCTGAGCAGGTGGTGATGGTGCACTGCAGCATTCCAGGGCAAGAAAGAAGGGGCAGTGTGAAAGAAGACACTCGTAAAGCGTCCTAACAGGATTTTCCCTGCTCATCAACGTGCTCTCTCTTGCTCTGAGGCTGAATGTGGTTTGGTGAGAAACTATCACTGCTGCTGCTGCTGGCTTTAAGTCCCATCATCCAGGCTTGCAGAGCTAAGGAGACCCACACCAGCAATGCTTACTTCTACACAAAGCCCAGAGGCCCTGCCTTGCCCAACCTCAGGGCCTCACCTCCTGAGGGAGTATATTAGTTTGCTAGGTGTCTGTTACAAAGTATCACAGACAGGGCATCTTTAAAAAGAGAAATTTAGGGCAGTCCAGGTTGCTCAGCGGTTTAGCACCGCCTTGAGCCCAGGGCCTGATCCTGGAGACCTGGGAGCAAGTCCCGTGTGGGGCTCCCTGCATGGAGCCTGCTTCTCCCTCTGCCTGTGTCTCTGCCTCTATCTGTGTGTCTCTCATGCATAAATAAATAAAATCTTTAAAAAAGAGAGAGAGAGAAATTTATTGTCTCACAATTCTGAAGGCTACAGGTCTGAGGTCAAAGGGTCAGCAGAATTTTTTGAGGCCTATTTTTTTGGCCTGTCTTCTCCGAGTGCCTTCACATCATTTTTTCTCTATCCTATCTTTCCTAACCTCCTTTTTAGAAGGACACCAGTGATAATGGATTAAGGCCCACTCTAATGACCTCACTCTAACTTAACTGCCTTTAAAGACCTTATCTCCAGAAACCATCACATTCCAAGATATTGCAGAGTAGGACGTCAACATATAAATTTGGGGGGTAAATTTCAACCCATAACAGGGAGGCAAAGCATACAGACAGCCAGAGTACCAGTTGGTTTCCTTCTCAATATGCAAAAATATTATTTATTTATTTATTTATTTATTTATTTATTTTTCACAAAAATATTTAAAAGGTATGTGACAAGGGATCCCTGGGTGGCGCAGCGGTTTGGCGCCTGCCTTTGGCCCAGGGCGCGATTCTGGAGACCCAGGATCGAATCCCACATCGGGCTCCTAGTGCGTGGAGCCTGCTTCTCCCTCTGCCTGTGTCTCTGCCTCTCTCTCTTTCTCTCTGTGTGACTATCATAAATAAATAAAAATTAAAAAAATAATTAAAAAAAAAAAGAAAAGCAAGCAAAGTGCCCTTGAGAAAAGCAAGGGAGGGATTTAGTCCAAACTAGGAGTGTCTGGGGATCCCTGGGTGGCGCAGCGGTTTGGCGCCTGCCTTTGGCCCAGGGCGCGATCCTGGAGACCCGGGATCGAATCCCACGTCAGGCTCCTGGTGCATGGAGCCTGCTTCTCCCTCTGCCTCTCTCTCTCTCTCTCTCTCTCTCTCTCTGTGTGACTATCATAAATAAATAAAAAATATTAAAAAAAAAATAAAAAAAAACAAACAAACTAGGAGTGTCTGGCAGTCTGGGGGTCTCTCAAGTAATGCTGACCACCATGCTGCCGCCAGAGAAATAAGGGCAAGTTGGAAACAGACAACTACAGGGTCATGGCTCTCAGCCTTTGCCAGCACTCTCCAGCCACACACATATCACAGAAGCTGCAGTTAGGTACCTGACTGCTGGCCAAGACTGTGGCGGCTCAGTGACCAGTGAAGGCAAATGAGTGATGACCTACTGCTCTGCTGAATCCCAACAACTTTGCAAGCCCTGGGGAGGAAGTGGCTTTAACAATACTTGAGATTGGTTTTTCTGTCAATCCAGGGAGATGGGGGATTAGAGTTGGAATAAATTTATTAAAACTGTAAAATAATACTCTTGAGCTAATTAAAAAGATACATTTAAGCTTATAGTTCATTGATTAATTGATTAATTGATTCATTCATTCAAATGATTTTTTGTGAGCATCTAAGCAATATTCTTGCTCTCATAGAGCCCACATTTTACCAGAAAAGGCAGACAATAATATGCACATAAAATAGAGAGAGAGAGACGGGGGCTAAAAAGAGAGAGGAACAGGGGATCCCTGGGTGGTGCAGCGGTTTGGCGCCTGCCTTTGGCCCAGGGCGTGATCCTGGAGACCCGGGATCGAATCCCACATTGGGCTCCCGGTGCATGGAGCCTGCTTCTCCCTCTGCCTGTGTCTCTGCCTCTCTCTCTCTCTCTGTATCTGTCATAAATAAATAAAATATTAAAAAAATTAAAAAAAAAAGAGAGAGGAACAGGGGTGTATGGCAGAGAGTAATGGGAGCGATACACACAGGAGATCAGAAAAAACCCTCTGAGCTGCACCACAAATGATAAGGATTTGATTTGAAAGGCAAGAAGAACAGCAAAAATATGCTTTGTCAATACGAACAAGAGATGAAAGTTAGCGGAGCTGAAGTGTGGGAGATGTGTACCCATCATTGGAGAATCTAATATGAAGTTAGTGAAACTAAGGTTCAGGACCCTCCCTTCTGGGATCCCTTCCAAGGCTCTGGAAGGAACACCAACAATGTGTTTACACATTCATATGCCATTGTAAAATTTGCCAAAGTAAAATACCTCAACCGAATTTGGTTAAGATTATTGTCTTTTTCACTCCAACTTCCCCTGCAAGTGATGGTGGAGTACCAATGAGCCTTTTTGGAATCCAGCAAAGGGGAAGATGAGGTGAGGATGTGTTCAGCTTGGGTTTCATGAAATCTGTTTACGTGGTTCACAATCACATTCACGAAAAGTTATTGCCAGCTGCCCAGCATAGGAATGAAGAGCTTCCAGGCATACTCTTACCATGTGTTGTATCCATTTGCCTGGTGTGAGAACATTAAAGGGCAGGCCAGAGGTCCTTTCATAGTATCATCCCATTCTAAGATGCTGACACAGTGCATATTTGTGTAGTAGGGGAAAACATAGGCTGAAGTGTACAGTATCACAAACTAGTCTGTGGAATACTCTTCTAAAAGCTAAATATAAAAATTGCTAGTGAAGAATTAGTTTTCTTATTGGTGTCTAGTCAAATGCAAAGGTGCCTCCTTTCGGAAATATGCCAGATAATGCATTACATACAATTACAAATGCACTGTACATTCTTTATGGTTATTATAAAAAATAAAATTTATTAGAATTAGTATGTTTATGGGCACATACCTGTAGCCACATGACACTGAAATCTCATGTTGTATGTAATACTATTATAACTTATAAAAACTACTATTGAGCATTGCCCTGGCGGAGTGGAGATAGGCCCTCTGGTTGGAGAGATGTGTAACACACCGACTTACTGAGACCTAGGAAAGGCCGCCAAGGATTTCTTCAATAAAGGACATGGATTCAGCATGGTCAAAATAGATCTGAGAACCAAGTCTTGTAGTAGGAGTAGAATTTTCTACTTCTGGTCATGCTTACACTGATACAGGGAAAGCATCAGGCAACCTAGAGACCAAATATAAGGTCTGTAACTATGGACTTACTTTCACCCAGAAATGGAACACAGACAATACTCTTGGAACAGAAATCTCTTTGGAGAATAAGTTGGCTGAAGGGTTGAAACTGACTCTTGATACCATATTTGTACCGAACACAGGAAAGAAGAGTGGAAAATTGAAGGCCTCCTATAAACAAGGTTGTTTCATATTGACAGTAATGTTGATATAGATTTTTCTGGACCAACCATCTATGGTTGGGCTGTGTTATCCTTTGAAGGTTGGCTTGTTGGCTATCAGATGAATTTTGACACAACCAAATCCAAACTGTCACAGGATAATTTCGCCCTGGGTTACAAGGTTGCAGACTTCCAGCTGCACACTAATGTGAATGATGGCGCTGAATTTGGAGGGTCTATCTACCAGAAGGTTAATGGGAAGATTGAAACATCAATAAACCTTGCTTGGACAGCCAGCAGTAACAATACCCGCTTTGGCATGGCTGCTAAATACAAGCTAGATTATAGAACTTCTCTAACTGCTAAAGTCAATAATGCCAGCCTAATTGGACTGGGTTATACTCAGACCCTTCAACCAGGAATCAAACTGACCCTATCAGCTTTAATCAACAGAAAAAACTTCAGTGCAGGAGGTCACAAAGTTGGGTTGGGATTTGAACTAGAAGCTTAATGTGGTTTTAAGAAAAGCATCCTATTTGTCCCTGGAAGTGAAGAGAAGCCACTATGTTTTGGCCTTAAAATTCTTCTGTGAAATTTCAAAAGTGTGAACTTTTTATTCTTCCAAAGAATTGTAATCCTCCCCACACTGAAGTCTAGAGATCGCAAGTCCATCCTGCGGGAGGTACTTGAAGGCAGGCCTGGAAGTTGTCATGTTTGTGCCACATTTCAGTTGAGTTCCGCAGTGTTATTTTAAACGTGTTCCTCACGTTTAAATGTAGTGTCACATTACAAAGGAAATGACCCAACCCTCCAGTTTGTACATCACGTCCTGCATGTCCCACACCACTTTTTCATGACCTTTTAATAATATATTGGTCTCTGTGCTGTAGTGGAAATCTTTGGTTTTGCATCAGAGTAAAATAAAATAAACCCATCACATTTGGAACATAAAAACAACTATTGATTAACTATGATAGATGTTAATGGAAAAAATGAGATCATGAGATTTCTGTCATGTAAAGAAGAAATGAAAGAGCATTCAAGCAGGAAATGTAGGGAAAAAAGAAGGGTGTCAGTTAATTAATAAAAATATTGCTACTTATCTGAAATTTGAAATATTTGTGGGAGTTGACTAATCTATCTGGGGCTTTTTTAATCGATAAAACTAACACTTTCTAGATTTTCATAGCTTAGTTGTCCCTCTTTTGATCTTTTCATTCTTCATTGGTCTTTCTACCTCTTTTACTTCAAAGCTTCGTCAAGTGAATTAAAATGTCTGTGCCCTCAGGCTTCTGGAAGTTAATAATATTAAAAATAGATACATTTATACCTAGAATGTCAGAATGCCTAAAAGTTGCAATGGTAGTGTTAAAAATGCTTAATAAATAAAATAAATAATGCTCATGGGGTCCCTGAGTGAAACTTTATATCGGAGCCAAATTCTAGATACGGGTAGTGCGTTTAAGTTAGGAATCACTTTTAACCTATTAAGCAAAAATATGATTCAAATTGCTGCATTTTCTTGTATCAAAGTAATGTTTTCCAGACTAAAACATACTCTGTTATCAACTTGCCATGTGCTTGCTGTCCACCCTGGCTTTAAAAACATGGCAGAATCCATTCATGTAACAAATGTTTATTATTTATTTCAGTCACTGTTTTAGGCATGAAGGACATGGAAATTAACAAGACAAGGCCTATGCTTTCTAGAAGCTCATATTCCAGTAGGCAGGGCAGATAATGAAGACAAATAACCCTATGTTTTGTCAGATGGTGGCAAGTGCTATGATGAGCAATGAAATGCGGGAGTGGATAGAGGTAGGCTGACTACTTCAGAGGAAAGCTTCTCCTCAGGAGGAGGTGATATTTGAACAGAGCCCTTTTCCATGTAGTTGCAGTGCTGGTAGTTGCCACTGTTGTTTTACATCATAAAATCATAAAAATATTTTAACCAAACAAGATACACTGCAAGCGCATCCTTTTCAGAGGCAGCACAGGTTGCGGGAAGAAGCAGGGGCTTGATGTGAATTCAAACCTCTCACTTTGCTATTTTCTGCACAGCCTTGGGTGCATCATTCGTCTTTTCTGAACCCTGGTATTCTCTTTCAAAGTTGCTCTAAGCAATAAGTGAAGTGTTTTTAAACACCTATTTTTTAAACAAGTGCCTGGTATATAGTAACTGTTTCAGAATCTTCCCTTTAACTTCTCCCTTTGCTATCTAAGACGGATCTTTCTGGATGGGAACACAGAGGCATTAACTGAGAGTTTTTGGAAGGAAATACTTTTCATTGCAGATCAGTGCAACAGGCTTCCCACAAAAGTGAGGAATTTCCTGGAAAATTGCTAATCACTTGCAAGGCAGCCAGCAATAACCGAGCAAACAGAAAATAAAGTTAGCCACTACTGCGTCTGAGGAGCATATGTAGCTGACTAGAATTCGTTACTCTTCATACCTCTTTCGAATTAGACAGGCCTGGGTTTGTGTCCTGGCTCTACCCTCGCACACCCCCTCTCCCACTTCACTAGCGGGTTACTGTAGCTCCTATGCCTCAGTTTCTTCATGTGAGGAAAAAGGCTATTGTAAAGAATTGATGAGGTAAATTGGTATTCTGCACTATGCTAAAATATAGGAGGAGGCACTTGGTTTTTTTTGTTATTATTGTAATTAGTAGTGATTTATTAATTTTTTGACTCAGGACACTTTGCCAATTCACTGTCTTTCATGTTTCTCAGAAAACCCTGAAGTAGTAGAAATATCATTACTCCCTTCAACAGAATTATGAAATGAGCCCCTGAGAGAGCAACTCGTTTCATCCATGACTGGGATTCCTTTGCTGTTCTCCTAATTCCCTAGCAATCTCAAATAGTATATATTTGCTGATGGGTTGACTATGCTATCTTCCACTGTGCATCAAATCCAGATCTAATGACATTGCAAACCAGATAGAGCCTTGGGAGGTAGACCAGATGAAGAATGGTGGGCAGCAAAGCAAAGTGCATTGATCGATAGCAAAATGATAATACACAGCTCCCGAAAAGGGAGGGGACCCAAGAGGGTTGCCACCAGAGTTTCTAAGTCTAGGAGTTTTTATGGGGCTTTGATGGGCTGTCTTGATCTGATTAACCCTCCCTGCACCCATCATCCAGTCAGGTTTTTGTCATCTATCACGTGGGAAAGGGTGGTGTAAAATCCTTGTAATGGTGGTTTCTTCTGGGGGTGAGGGTGGGGGACTTGTGTCTGCCTGCCTTTCTTCCAACTATCCTTCATCAATGATACTTTTCCTATCATGAAAATATTCTCTTTGGAATTTTGAAGTGGATACAAACATTAAGCCCCACCTAGTAAGTGTCATTTTCTAAACTCTCTGGAGAGAGGGAACACTGGCAGTCATATCAAGTAAATTGCCTAAGGTCATCCTGGAATCAGTAAGAGTGCAAACCAAGCTGCAGAGCCCTCTTCCCACATCAATGGAACACAGAAAGAGTTACATGGATATCACTTAGGCCATTGCCCTGACAACATATTCTGGGGATTTTCCTGAATTTTGTATTTTAGCACTTGACCAGATCTGGCCTTAAATATTTTAAGGATAGTATTTCCTTCCATTTTCCGTTTTTTCAACCTGGATAATTAGGCCAGCATCCAAGAGCTCTGACTTCCAGGAGGAGTTTTTCTGTCATTTGAAATATGACTTCCAGGTCTTTTTAAAATATTTCTAGTTCTATTCTTCCTATTACTATCTTTTTCTTCCCTTTTAGTGCTAATACTAGTAATGATTAGGATTACTTGGAATAGGACCATCATACATGAAAAATTCTTTCTCTGCAATAATTTTAAATTTCTTTCATAAATCTTTCTTTCCATCTTTAATTAAAAATAGTTTTTAGGGACACCAGAGTGGCTCAGTCAGTTAAGCATCTGACTCTTGGTTTCAGCTCAGGTCATGATCTTATGGGCCGTGAGATCAAGCCCCATGTCAGACTCTATACTCAGTGGAGAGTCTGCTTGAAGATTCTCTCCCTCTGCTCTTCCCCAGATTTGTATGTGTGTGTGCTCTAGTGCATTCTCTCTCTCTCTCTCTCTCTCTCTCCTCAAATAAATAAATAAATCTTTAAATGTGTTGAAGACCTTAAAATCTAAGCTTAATATCTTCAATATAAGAGCAACTGAGAAAGAACTTAAAATTAAAACTTTAGTCATGTTTGAGAAAGTCATCTGCCAAATATTTATAGAATTTCAAGAAAATGTAAGGAAAGATTTTTGAAAGACACAAACATGCATGAACATGTGCATAGATTGACAATTAAACTTATGTTATCATTATATGAAAATTTAATGTGCACATTAGATAGTTCAAACATTCTTTCTGATGTATCTCTTTTATGAATGAATTTTGAAAATCCAAAAATCTAACCCAAATTTAGATAATTAATTTGAAAAGCTGTAAAATACAGAGTAAGTATATTGTACTTTTAGAGGAATAAAGCTTTTTAACAACTGCAGGCTATTAAAATAAATATATATATGTGAACATTAACAGAGTCATTGCACAGAAATTTCAGGTAAGGTTATCTCTTATTCCAAAATTTTTCATTAAGAAGTTTTTTAAAATCAGAGAGAGAATAGGAGTGGATTAGGTCACCACAACTTTTATTCCTGTGAAGTGCACATTCAAAGTTAGACATGGAAGAGCCTGACTTGCAGGGAAATTTTCAGTCTAAAATTAAGATAATGATCACTAAAACTGATTTCACTTCATTCTTTCCAAATCCATCTTATCCTGCTTTAGCAATAAATGAAATCCAGATGTTGGAATGACGCAAGATACTTTGTTTGCAGCCCTGTTAAAGAGGCATGCTTTCTAGTTAGTATAACCATTCATTTCAAAAACAAACCCTTTAGTTTCTTTACAAAATTGTTTGGCTGAGGAAACTCCGGGATATAAATCATTAAGGGTTACCGATAGCCCTCAAGAGATGAGTAAAAAAGTCATAGATACTACCCAGGTACAACCCAAAGTCATAAAATAACTATGTCTCATAGTTTTAAGTCACTTTTTTTTTTATTTGTATTTATTTATGATAGTTACAGAGAGAGAGAGAGACAGAGACACAGGCAGAGGGAGAAGCAGGCTCCATGCACCGGGAGCCCGACGTGGGACTCGATCCCGAGTCTCCAGGATCGCGCCCTGGGCCAAAGGCAGGCACTAAACCGCTGAGCCACCCAGGGATCCCCTTTAAGTCACTTTTGTTCAAGACTGGTAAGACTTATTGTATGGTAAATACGCTTTTGTCATAGAATTAACGGAATGACAGATATCTAGATTTTAATATTCAAGATGCTAAATGAATTCAGGATAACAACCGACTAACAGTATTCATCATTAAAAATTAGTGGAACAAATAATTAATAAGTATTATAAGATTTTAAAGTGGAAGCCTAGGGGGTGCCTGGGTGGCTCAGTGGTTGAGCATCTGCCTTTGGTTCAGGTAGTGATCCTGTGATCCTGGGATCCAGTTCCGCATCAGGCACCCCACTGGGAGCCTGCTTCTCCCTCTGTCAATGTCTCTGCCTCTCTTTCTGTCTTTTATGAATATATAAATTTTAAAAATCTTTATATAAAAATAATAAAGTGTAAGCCTACAGGTAACAACTGTCTATATAACAACACTAATATTATTTTGGTCCAATGACAACTAATAACAATGGTGAGCTGGTAAATAATTTCCTTTCTTTGGCTTATGAGTCTGTGAGCTACTTACTGCTACTTTTTGTCTGTGACAGAAGAGAAAAAGGTAACTGTTTCAAAGGCTATTTGCTCCTGAGGGAAACTACATAGAAGGCATTTTTATTGAATAATACATTATAAAATATATGAAATATAAATTATGATAGTCTTCAGATGAATTTCAAGGAAAGCATGTACCATGAATTATTTACAGATCCATGTGGATCTATCAACAGAAAGATAAAGTAAATGTCCAGTAAAACAGTAAATACACTATTTTTAAAAGATCTGTAGCATTGCCTGGTGGCTCAGTTGGTTAAGAGATGGACTCTTGGTTTTGGCTCAGGTCATGATCTCAGGGTCCTGGGATGGAGCCTCTGGTCAGGATCTGTGCTCAGTGTGGAGTCCCTTTGAGGATTTCTCTCTCTCCCTCTGCCTCTTGCCCACTTACTCCTGCTTTGTCTCCTTCTAAAAAATAAATAAATAAACCTTGAAGAAAATCTGTAGGGATGACTGATTTATACTGAAGCATTTACTTTGTCTTATTCCCTTTGTAACAAATAATACAATTTTTTTTTTTTTTTGCAACACAGGTAGTGAAACGGACAGTCTATCACTGAAAAAAATAAAACAATAGGTACAATTATGAATCTTCTCTCTACTCTTAAACCTTTTGGTGGTGCATGTGGGTGGCTCAGCTGGTTAAGCAGTGGACTCTTAATTTCAGCTCAGGTCATGATCTCATGGTTGTGAGATGGAGCCAGCCTCAGGCTCTGCACTGGATGTGGAGTCTGCTTAAGATTCTTTCTCCCTTGCTCTCTGCTCCTCCCAGCCAAAATAAATAAACCTTTTGGCATTATTCTTTAACTAACCATGCCATTTGACCTAAATAATACATAATAATGTAGCAAATATACTAACATCTTTCATTGCCTTTAGGCATTTAAAAGAAAGTGATTGGGGATCCCTGGGTGGCTCAGCGGTTTAGCGCCTGCCTTTGGCCCAGGGAGCGTGTCCCACATGGGGCTTCTGGCATGGAGCCTGCTTCTCCTTCCTCCTGTGTCTCTGCCTCTCTCTCTCTTTCTATGTCTATCATAAATAAATAAATATTTTTAAAGATATATGAATAAATAAAAGAAAGTGTGTTCAATGTATATTTTTGGATGCATTTAAGAAAATTTTAATATGCAGTCATTTGTCTACAATATATTAAACACTAGAGATACAAACTCTTGGTTCTTGCCTTCCAAGGTTTTCAAGATCTAGAGCAGGGTTTGGCAAACTGTGAAGTCAAGGCCTTAGCTTTCTGTGGTAACCACTCAGCAGTCTTAGTGCAACCACAGATAATCTGTAAATGACGGTGTAACTGTGCTGTAATAAAATTTTACTTCCAGAACAGGCAAGAGCAGATTTGGCCTCTGAGCTGAAACTTGTTGATCAGTGGTTAGAATAAAGGAAAAATAATATAATCAACTAGCAAAATAATAACATTAAAAGATAGTTCCTTGGACTTGTGTTTCTGAATATTAGGTGATATCTTTCAGCAGAACAAAATGGCCACGGAGACTATTAGAAAAGTCAAACAAATTTTTTAAAATATCCATTTAAACATACCAAAAGTGGGGTGCCTGGGTGGCTCAGGTAGTTGAATGTGGGACTCGATTTTGGTTTAGGTTCATGATCTCGGGGTCATGAGACCAAGCCCTGCATCAGGCTCAGTGCTCAGTGCAGAGTTTGCTGGAGATCTCTCCCTCACCTTCTACCCTCCCCGACTTGTGTGTGAGTGTGTGTGTGTGTGTGTGCGCGCACATGCGCAGTCTCTCTCTCTCTCTCTCTCACACACACACACACACACACACACTAGATAAATTAATTTAAAAAAGGAAAAGACAGGACACCTGGGTGGCTCAGTGGTTGAGTGTCTCTGACTTTGGCTCAGGGTGTGATCTGGAGATCTGGGATTGAGTTCCACAGTGGGCTCTTTGTAGGGAGCCTGCTTCTCCCTCTGTTTATGTCTCTGCCTCTCTCTCTCTGTGTCTCTCACAAATAAATAAATACATCTTTAAAAAAAGAAAAAGAAAAAGACATCAGAAGTGCTAAACGAACCAGGATAAGGAGGTGCCAAGATTCCAGATGGAGAAGCTGAGAATATAGATTTTGCCAAATGGGCATTATAACCAGGAGCCAACAAGTTAGCAGAGCCTTTGTTGATCTCTTGGAGCAGGGCAGTGGTTCTCAGTTGGCGATAATTTGCCTCCAGGGGTCATCTGACAATGTCTGAAGACATTTTTTGATTATCATCATGTGGGGGAAGGGATAATTTGCTTTGGGCATCAAGTGTGTAGCAGCCCGGGACACCCTACAAAGTAGAGCAGCTATACACCCTACAAAGCATAGGACAGCCCCCACTCCCAGCGAAAATTACCTGGCTCCAAATGTCAGTACTATCTAATTTGAAAAACCCTCAGCTGCAGAAACAAAACTGGAGGCTTAGAATCTTACACACACTTTCGCTCCAAATGTATATAATTCTTAATCCTGATTTGGGTTAGAGATTTTCTAGAAATCACTGTCAGATTCTTACAGTCTCAGATCTGGAATAACCTGCCTCTACCAAGTTCCACCATGAAGTGCTCTGAATCATCTTCATTCCCCCAGGTCTCAATCCCACTATAGCTACATTCATTCTCAGTAAAACACCTTACTTATCACTTACCTTAATGATTCAGTTAAAATTATCCTACAAAGGGCACACTACTTCCTTTCTTTCCACATAATATTTTTTTCTATAACTTCACTCATCCCCCCCCCCATCTTTACTAAAGTATTTCTTCTTTTTAGGTTACTCCATCTCCTTCCTTTTGTAGTTCTTGAAAAAGGAGTCAGCATATACCATGTCCACTTTATTATAATGCAGTGCCTGTTTCAATGACTCCACAAATGCCTTCCTAGCCAAATCTCAATTGTGAAACCAATGGTCTTCCTTCAGCCACAATACTTAACACTGCTAAAAACCGCCTATGTCCTACTCTGACATTTACCAAGCTGATTCTCCTTCTGTAATCTCCCCCCCACCCCCACCTTTTCACATTCCACCCACTAAATACATTCCCCAGGGTTCTATGTTCAGTATGTCAGTTATCACACGGGGCCTTTCCGCTTCAAATCCACCCTTCCACAGTCTGTGGTGTGACTCCAACGGGAGTAGGACTCTCAAAATTGCATTTCGGGGATCCCTGGGTGGCTGGGATCCCGGGGTGGCTCGGCGGTTTAGCTCCTGCCTTCGGCCCAGGGCGCGATCTTGGAGTCCCGGGATCGAGTCCCGCGTCGGGCTCCTGCGTGGAGCCTGCTTCTCCCTCTGCCTGTGTCTCTGCCTCTCTCTCTCTCTCTCTCTCTCTCTAGGTCTATCATGAATAAATAAATAAAATCTTAAATTAAAAAAAATTGCATTTCGGCTTTGCCTGCGGCTACTTATTCAGTCTGTGGATAGGGGGCGCTGGAGGGAGCGTGCAAAGCCAGGGAAGCGAGGAGCGGCCCGTTCCTACCTGGTTGGTTCCTCTTCACATAGCAGTTGAGTTCCAATAGCAGCCTTTGACTCCGGTTTGTTAGCTCTTCCAACACTTGCAAAACCGGTCTTGTGACTCCCTTCAGAGACATCAGCACCAGACAAGCTGGAACCCCTCCCCCTCAGAGGTCTGGGCCAGCCCCATGAAGTCCCACCTTCAAACTTCCATGTTTTAATAATTCCAATTTCTTCTTTTTGTTCCCCTATCTGGCTGGCCGGGGCAGAGTCACTTCATGCAGTTGCTACCTCCAAAATGCCCTGGTGTTCTTACTTGCCTTTTCAATTACTTAATAATAGAGCCAGCAATCCATAGAATAGACATTATTATAGCCATCATCATGTTGTTTCTTTGACAGAATAGTTTTGTAACTTGCTTTTATCTTAGAACATTTTTTAAAAGATTTTTTAAAATTTATTTATTCATAGACCCTCCAGATCAGACCTCTATTACTTGATATGGGATGATGGTGGTTATAGTATAGGCAGAGGGTGGACCTAAAACTGGAAGTTTGAATTACTGAATGAGAGGGGGGTGCTTTTTTTGGTGACTTATATATAGCCTTGGTGAAATGAGCACCTTTGGGCTAAACTAAGGACATTTGTAACACATGCCTCATGACACATCAGGCATTATGCATTAATAAAACCGAAGATTCACTCATTCAGGCTTATTTATTGTATCATTCCCCAGATACCCAGGAATCATGACTATTCAAAGGAAGGTTGTAGATGTGGTAATCACCATAGGAGAGCATCCTGTATGTTGACTTGTGAGGCCACTGAGAAGGGAGTCAAGACTGGAAGGCCCTGAAACATGTACCCCAAAAGTAACTTGGACATCTACCTATTGTTTTGCATCTGTAGACCTGTGTAACTGGGAATGCAGGCCTTTACGTGAAATCTGCCACCAAAAATAATAGAGCAGAGCAGTGGTCCTGAGAGTTTCCAGGCCTTCCCATATCAGGAAGTTGTGAGGAGATGATATGCATTAAAATGTTGGGGATCCCTGGGGGGCTCAGCGGTTTGGCGCCTGCCTTTGGCCTAGGGTGTGGTTTTGGAGTCCCATGATCGAGTCCGCATCGGGCTCCCTGCATGGAGCCTGCTTCTCTCTCTGCTTGTGTCTCTGCCTCTCTGCCTCTCTGCCTCTCTGCCTCTCTCTCTCTCTGTCTCTCTGTCTCTCTGTCTCATGAATAAATAAATAAAATCTTAAAAAAAATGTTATAAGGATGGAGACAGCACTTATATTGGAACTCTGCACCTTCTCTCATGAAACAACTCTAAAACAGTCATTTAAAAAAATGTAAGTTTTCTTAAACATTGTGATTTTTAGTCTGATTATTTTTATCAAGACTCTCTGTTCCATAGTGAGTAACAGTAAAATTCTTACATAAAAAGTGTCTCCTAAAAAAAAAAAAAAAGTGTCTCCTATGTTTTTAGGGAAGTAGGAGCTGGAGAGATGATACCCTGCTCGTTATAGAACCAGCGAATACTAGAGAACATGCTAACGATGTTAAAGAGAATGGTGGATAAGACTGAAGCTCTTGGGGCTGGATAGCAGGGAAGAAATGAACGCAGAGAAAATCAGCCTAGCATCGAGAACTGACCCCTGAGAAATTAATGATCTGGAACCCCTGTGGTTTTCAATTACGCTGAAGTATAAACTCAGAAGAAAGCAAAAGAAATGCAAGCTAAACAAGAAATGACCACCACTTCTTAATTCCTACACAGTCTTGCATTACTATTCTCCCAAAATTAGTCAAGTATAAGTCAAGGTAGCTAAGACTCCCTCTTTTTAATAAATAAAAATACTCTACATGTATCTTAGTTATGATGTAATGATCAATATTATTCAAATAAATGGCTCTAGAAGAATCCATATGACTGCTAGTGTAAAGGCATTCTACTCAACTGGATGTTAAATACAAGCTTAAGCTTTACACTGAGTTTTCAGAGATTTTTTTTTTAAGATTTATCTATTTATTCATGAGAGACACATACAGAGAGAGGCTGAGACATAAGCAGAGGGAAAAGCAGTTTCCCTGCAGGAAGCCTGATACAGAACTCAGTCCCAGGACCCTGGGATAACGACCTGAGCCAAAGGCAGACCACTGAACCACCAGGTGCCCCTTTCAGAGATTTTTTCAAACTAATTTTCATGTTCTGTTGATCTGCAAAGAAATTTAAAATTTTAGTAATTTCACAGATTACTTAAAACATTTGATTTAAAAAAAAAAGGCTCCTATTTCAATGAACCATATGCTCTGTGTAGTTTTTTATTGGCAAAACCAGAAATTTTTCCATCAAAGTTTTTCTACTGACAAATGCAATCCAATATACTATTAATTTATTGTATTTTGGCTGGCCTTTGGGGTTATCATTTCCTTATTTATTATACACTGTGCACACCTATCATAGTTCATGCTGGCCTCTGCTTGATATGGTTACCATTTGATGAAGTTTCCTGGGAAACTGGGTTGCCTTATCTAGCTGTTACTTATGCCCTCCTATAAATAATTGCTTGAAATGAAATATTTTCTCACATTTAGTGTTTCTTTTGCACTGCTTTGTTAAATTACCTCAGTGCCCTCTTTAAAGCAAAAACTCAAAGAAGAAATGCTTATTTGGGGATCCCTGGGTGGCACAGCGGTTTAGCGCCTGCCTTTGGCCCAGGGCGCGGTCCTGGAGAGCCCGGATGGGGTCCCACGGAGACCCGGTCGGGTCCCACGTCGGGCTCCCTACATGGAGCCTGCTTCTCCCTCTGCCTGTGTCTCTGCCTCTCTCTCTCTCTCTCTCTCTGTGACTATGATGAATGAATAAATAAAATCTTAAAAAAAAAAGAAATGCTTATTTGCTTTTTGTTTCATTAATGTTTAAAAAAGAATGAAAACAAGTTCTATAAAGATTGCCACAAATTTAACACAATATAATCATATAAATAACTTAATCATGCATTAATTAATTAATTAATTAATTATTTGCAGTCTTGCAAATGCAAGACACCATTTTTTATAGATACATTATATATATATTTGAAATAATTAAATACTCTGTGCATCTCAGTATAAACAGTGACTTAATATGAATCTTTGCTAGTAAGGAGGCCTTAATTATCCTGTGGTAGGTTTTATAATACTCCCAAATTAATCCATAGGCATCTAGGAATTAGATCTATACTAACTTCAAAGAACAAGAAGGTACAAGGTTACTCATTTCAAAAAATACTTATGGAGAGTCATCAATGTGTTTGACCCTATTAGATGGCCCCCCAAATAAAGAAATCATTTCACAGGACATTTTTTGAACACTTACTGTGTACCTTGCACAAAGTGGTAGATGCTGAGGATAAAGGTGAATAAAACATGGCCCCTAAAACAACTCATTAGTTAGCTGGGGAACTAACTAGAAATGCAAATCACAATATATGATATGATACATGCTAAAGTACAGGTTTACTATGTTATGGCATCTCAGAAGAAAATAGAATTTTGCTGGTAATGAAAGGGGTGCATATGGGACACTGCCAAGAAAAAAAGTGAGCTGGACTTTTGCCTTCACAAGGAGATGGGAAGGGATAGGGAGTGGGGAGAGAGGGAGTGAGTAGAAGGGAGGTAGAAGGTAAAGAGGTAGGGGATGAGGGAAAGAGAGAGCAAGAGAGAGGGAAAAAAAAAGAGAGAGAGAGAGGGAGGGAGGAAGACCGAAAGATACTGCTGGCAAAGAGAGAAATCCTAACAAGGACATGGAGACACAAGTAGGTATGAACATTTAAGGACTCGCTGAGAGGGGCAGCCTGAGAATAAAGGCTGGAACAGTGAGCGGTGCGGGTACTGGAAGCTAGGTTAAGGAATTGATTGGCATCAGATTAAAAAGGTCTTTGTGCCATGGAAGACTGTATCTTAAAGCAAGGAAAGCTGACAAACGTTTTAAACAAATTAAATCAGCAATCAAGGATATTATGTGGTTATTGTACTTTGTTTCTGTTTTGTTATGTTTTGGATGCTGCTGCTGCCTAGATGGGTGTTTTAGAAAGTTACTTTGCAATATGGGAGGTAGAGTATATTCTATAGTGCCTCGGCTACTAACAGCAATGAGTCAGATATTGAAAAATATCCGGAGAGGAGAGGATTAAACTGCATCAGTGACGATAGAAATGGAAAATAATTATCAGCTATTGCCTCATAGGTGATGTAGTGTGGTAGCAGGCTCTAAAACAAGCAGCTCAGATTGGATTTCTTGATTTCCAGTAATTGATTGCATAAACTTTTACTAGTTACTTAAGTTCTCTATAACTCAGTTTCTTTATCTATAAAAGAGTAGTACAAATAATATGTAGCTCAGAAGGTTGTTAGGAGGATTAAATGAGTTACTATATTTAAAGTAGTTAGAAAATAGTCCCTGACATATAGTGATGGTCGTATAAGTGTGTGTGATTGTTAATATCATCTATTCAGAGGAGAAATAAATCTCACACTTTGGGAATGGAAGAAGAGAGCATTTAATTTGAAATGTAAGATGTAGGAAAAATGCCAAAAGGCAAAAATTGCAAGAATTCAGAGGGTATTCTAGATGGAGGGAAATGCAAGAGCAGAGGCTCAGAAAGGATATATGATCAGGTTCCAGAAAAGGTTCAGAAGGCCATGCTTCAACAGAAAAAAAATTATTTTTATCTGAGGGCCTAAAAGCAAGGAAGAACCAACTTTGCCGTTAACAGTTTCCCTACATTAATAAAGGGCCACTAAAATTTATCATCCATCCGTGACACTTTTAAGCCCTAAAAGAGCAGCAAAAATGTTGAAAATTAAATAAATTCATATTTATTTTAATGTATTTTCAATACTTAAAATATTTATGTATTGACTAAAAAATGTTTTATTTAAAAATTATTTTCAAATATAAGTCTTCCTAGAATAAAACTAAATATATCCATATATTAAAGGAAATTTAAATTTTTATATTGATTACCTGAACATTTAAAAATGAGGGATCCCTGGGTGGCGCAGCGGTTTGGCGCCTGCCTTTGGCCCAGGGCGCAATCCTGGAGACCCGGGATCGAGTCCCACATCGGGCTCCTGGTGCATGGAGCCTGCTTCTCCCTCTGCCTGTGTCTCTGCCTCTCTCTCTCTATCTCTCGAATAAATAAATAAAATATTAAAAAAAATAAAAAATAAAAATGACTTAAGTGCAATTACAACAAAAGAAAATTGTAGATTAATATCTCCATGAGCATAGATGTAAAAATCCCATATAAGATATGACCAGATTCAATACAGGACATAAAGAAAGAGTAATACATCAAGACCAAGTGAGGTTTATTCCAGAAATGCAAGACTTGTTTAACATGTAAAATTCATCAGTGCAACTAATTGGAAAAGAATATATAGTTATTTCAATAGATACAGAAAAAGTATGATCAAGAAAAAAAAATATCTCTCGACAAACTACAGTTGACTTTTGAACAATGCAAAGGTTAGAAGACTCAACCTCCTATGCATTCAAAAATCCTCATATAACTTTTGACTCCCCATAAACTTAACTACTAATAACCTACTGTTAACCAGAAGCCTAACCAATAACATACAGATGATTAATACATATTATGCAAATTATGTGTTATATACTCTATTCTTACAATAAAGTAAGCTAGAGAAAAGGAAATGTTATTAAGAAAATAACAAGAGGAAATACATTTATAGTACTGTATTGTAGTTATAAAAAAAAATCTGGGGCAGCCCCGGTGGCCAGTGGTTTAGCGCTGCCTGCAGCCTGGGGTGCAATCCTGGAGACCTGGGATCGAGTCCTGCATCAGGCTTCCTGTATGGAGCCTGCTTCTCTCTCTGCCTGTGTCTCTGCCTGTGTTTCTGCCTCCATCTCTGTGTGTGTCTCTATGAATAAATAAACAAAATCTTAAAAAAAAAATCTGTGTATAAGTAGATTCATGCAGTTGAAATTCATGTTAGTAAAGGGTCTACTGTAGGAAAAGAACTACTAATTTCATCAAGAGGATCTCTTTTTAAAAATCAGCAACTACGTTTTACTTAATAGTGGATTTTGAACATTTGCTTCATGAGTTGGAATTAAAACAGGAATGATCACTATCACTTCTGTTCTACATTGTACTGGAGGTACTAGTCAGTGCTATAAGGCAAGAAGAATAAAAGAAACAAAAGGTAGAAGAAAAAGTAAAAATACTTTTTTTGGAAAAGAAAAAGTAAAGTTGTCATTATTCTCAGATAACATGATTATGTATGGAAAAAATCCAAATGAATACAAAAACTATTAGGATTAATAAGCACAATTACTGGAAACAATCTCAGTATCTTTTTACCTCCTTTCAGAATAAATTTTTTCAATAAATGTTTTACATTCAAACAAAATTCATCAAATTATCTCTCTCTGTGATTCTTTTGAATGTTTTGCCAAATTTAAATTCTTTTAAATTTTATTCTATTTTAGCAGAGAGAATTATTTTCTCCAAATGAAAGCTAGGAGCACAATCAAAAGACATTCACAATATTCCAAAGATCTATTATCTAATCTGAAAATCAAATCTTTTACAGTATTTGAGCTTTCATTTAATATATTTAAGTCTTCTTTTCAGTAAAAATAAATTGCAAAGTCATCTGCTTGCAAGTATAGCTGACCATTGAACAATGCAGGGGTTTAGTGTCCCAACATCCGTGTACAGTAAAAAAATCTGTATCTTTTGACTCCTTCCCAAATTAACTAATTGCCTACTGTTGATCAGAAGCCTTACTGGGACGCCTGGGTGGCTCAGCGGTTGAGCGTCTGCCTTCAGCCCAGGGCGTGATCCTGGAGTCTCGGGATTGAGTCCCACATCGGGCTCCCTGCATGGAGCCTGCTTCTCCCTCTGCCTGTGTCTCTGCCTCTTTCTCTTTCTCTGTGTCTCTCATGAATATATAAATAAAATATTAAAAAAAAAAAGAGGCCTTAGTGATAACATAGTCAATTAACCCATATTTTGTATGTTGTTTAGATTATATACTATATTCTTAAAATATAGTAAGCTAGAGAAAAGAAAATGTTGTTAAGAAAATCATGAGGAGGGCAGCCCAGGTGGCTTAGCGGTTTAGCACCACCTTCAGCCCAGGGTGTGATCCTGGAGACCTGGGATCAAGTCCCACATCGGGCTCCCTGCCTGCTTCTCCCTCTGCCTATGTCTCTGCCTCTCTCTGTGTCTCTCATGAATAAATAAATAAAATCTTTAAAAGAAAAAAAAAAAAGAAAATCATGAGGAAAAGATAATGCATTCACATTGCTGTACTGTAATTACTGGAAAAAAAATCTATGTATAAGTGGGCCCATGTAGTTCAAATCCATGTTGTTCAAGCCTCAATTTATTGTTTTTAGTAACTGCAACTTGCTAAACATTTCAAAAGCTGAACTTCTGGGGACTCTATTCATTGATTACTTTGTTTTTATATTTACAAGTACTTTCAACCCTTATAAGTGAATTCAGTATTCTTGTATTCCACTTTGATTTACAAAGAACGTAAGGGTTCAAATATTTCTAAACTTTGATGAGTGGCAAAGAGAAACAGTACCTACCTCTACATGGAATCTGAATTATTTTTTATTTCAACATCAAGCTTATAAATATATATACGCGTATATATGTGTATATTTACATATATATAGTTCAGTTACTCTAACTGCATGTATGTACAAAATATTTATAAAATTTGACAACTCTAGCTTATATTTCAGTTAGTAGATCATCATAGCCCTTTTAAGATGCATTTATGGGGATGCCTGGGTGGCTCAGTGGTTGAGCACCTGGAGGCCTAATCCTAATCCTTGGATTCAGGCTCCAGTCCCTCATGCAGCTCCCTTCGGGGAGCCTGCTTCTCTCTCTGCCTATGTCTCTACCTCTCTGTGTGTCTTCCATGAATAAACAAATAAATTTTAAAAAAATAAGATGCATTTATGAATTTTGTAAGTACCACAACCAATACAAGAAGCACATTTATTCAAGGTATATTCCTTAATTTAGTGGAACATTATTTTTACCGTATTTTTACAAGGTTCTCCATCACAATTTGAATTCATTTTATTACTATATAAAGCAAATAATTTTATCTCAATGTTGAACTTTTAAACTAAATTTATAATGGCTTTAACAATAGTGTCAGATGTTTTACCTTGACAAAATAAACTCTATATAATTCTACTTTTTTTTTAAAGATTTTATATATTTATTCATGAGAGACACACACAGAGAGAGAGAGAGAGAGAGAGAGAGAGAAGCAGAGACCCAGGCAGAGGGAGAAGCAGGCTCCATGCAGGGAGCCTGATGTGGGACTGGATCCCAGGACTCCAGGATCACACCCTGGGCCGAAGACAGGTGCTAAACTGCTGAGCCACCCAGGGATCCCTATGACTACTTTTATTCCATGATTTGTATGCGGCGGGGGAGCAACCATTTTTGACTGGCTGATGTTCTATTTGTAACACCTGATATGTTGTTCTAAAATTCTCATCACTTAACTATTTGTGAAGTTATTCTGTTAAAGGAACCAATAAAGTAATAATTATTGTTTCAATTTTTATATGGTCATAAGAAAAATTGGAATCTAAAATTAAGTCATTTGATACAAATGGAACGTTGTAATTTCACAGAGTGACATGTAAATACACTTTCTGCAGCTGCACATTAATTAAATCATGATCTCCAGGCACAATTACCTTTAAAAGAACAGTAACTTTTGAACTGGGTATTTTTAGTTTTCAGGCGGGCAGCCACTATGACCCTCTTATTGGATGGGACATTTTAACATTTTTGCAAGTTACACCTTCATTGTTAGCTTTCTTGAGAAACCTAAACTCAATACTGGGATGCCTGGGTGGCTCAGTGGTTGAGCATCTGCGTTGGTTCAGGGCATGATCCCCATCCCTGGGTGGGGGATCCAGTCCTGCCTCAAGCTCCCCACAGGGAGCCTGTTTCTCCCTCTGCCTATGTCTCTGCCTCTCTGGAGCCTGTTTCTCCCTCTGCCTATGTCTCTGCCTCTCTCTGTATGTCTCTCATAAATAAATAAAATCTCTATGCCGTCCTGAACGTCAATTGTTATTTTGCATCTTAAAAGATTCTGGGGAGTGCCTGGGTGGCTCAGTCTGTTAAGCATCTGCCTTCTGCTTCTGCCATGATCTTGGGGTCCTGGGATGGAGCCCCAAAGTCTAGCTCCCTGTTCTGTGGAGAGCCTGCTTTTTCCTCTCCCTCTTCCTCTGCTCTTCCCTCCCTGCTCATGCTCTCTCTCTCTCTGCACTCTCTCCAGTAAATAAATAAAAATTAAAAAAAAATCGGAAATAGGTAGGTTATCTCTGGTTGTTTTTATATGTGTTTAGGTGAGAATCTTTTAAATAAATATTTTATTTATTGGAGAGAGAGGAAACATGAAAGAGAGAGAAAGCTACCATGAGGTTGGGGGGAAGGAGCTAGCACGTAGGAGTGTAGCAGAGGGAGATGGTGAAGCAGGCTTCCCGCTGAGCAGAGAGCCTGAGGGGCTTGACCCAGGAATCTAGACCTGAGCCAAACAAAGGCAGACAATTAACGGACTGAGCCACCCAAGTACCTCAAAGTGAGCATTCTTTTCCAGCATACTGGTCTCACACTTCTAGATGAAACTAGAAGTAGTAGAAATTGCAAGTACAAAATAAAGGCCCATCATATTGATACTCACTTATTTTAATACAATGCTTAATACTACTTGTTTAAACAGGGAAAAAATTAAACTGGATAGTGCACTGAGGAATAGGCACAAATAGAGATTGCCTCAGGCAAACTGGTACACATGGAAGCCATACATGTTTAAATTCATGGAGAAAATAAATTCAATTCAAAGCCACAGGTACTTGTTGAGGACCCACTAAGCCCAAGAAGCTTTGTTATGAGCTAAAAGGAAATACAAATAGGAATTAAGCCAATTCCTTCCTCTTACCTTTAGAGAGGACACATATACAGAAAATTCACATTCAGAGTAGAATGGTATGACATTTTCTGGAAAATTAAGGAAATGAGCCTCCCACATTGAAGAAAATGATACGGTATTTGTTTCCTATGATAAAACTTGAGGTTTTAGGGAAAAATGGGAATTTGGAAAAAATGTATTCACTACTCTGTGAGCTTGACAGTTTCCCAATATTTAAAGACTTACCTGAGGAGATTGATGGTAATAATAACAAATGTGATCATGAACTATGTCAACATTTCAAAGATCTCCATAACTCAGTGAATCATTAGTTTCTAAATGACAAATGTGAAAGTAATTTACAAAATCATATATGGCCATTCAAATAGCAAAACAAACCAATGGATTTTAATATAATAATTTGAACATTTTATTGATATGGTTTCCAATACTACATTGCAACTAACTTTTAATGAACAAAACCTTGCTAAGTTTTGATTTAGTATACAAAAAAATAAAGAATATTCAATTTTCTGAAAAGACTATCACAACATGCCCTGCTTTTCCCAACTACACATCTGTGTAAGGCTGAATTTTCTTCCTGTGTTTTAACCAAAATAGCTAATTACAACAGACTGAACACAAAAGAGGTTATGATAATCCAGCTGTCTTCTCTTAAATCAGGCATTAAAGAGATTTAAAAAAATGTGAGACCATGTCACTTTTCTCACAAATTGTCTATTTTTAGAAATTTTTTCATTAAAAAATATTTTATATTTTATATTTTTAAAGGAATTAATAAGTAAAGATTGCCCTAAGTAATACAATTGGATCCAATTTCATAACTCTAGAGCTTTTGAGAAAACAGGGGAAAAATTATAGCAGTAATGAGCAGGAAAATTTTTCACAAAAGATCTGGTATTCCAGTTAGACCTTGAAAAGTGGCCAGGATTTTAATAGGAACTATTTTTAAAAGAATGAAAAATCACAAGTAAAGGCCTAGAAAGAGAAAAGCACCTGAAAGTCTAGGTAATAATCAGTGGTGAGTTCAGTTTGCTAAAATGTAAGGAAGACACCATTCCTTCCTGCTTCTCTTCTTACCTCTCTAATCATTGCTTTTGTCTCTTTTTTGGCTTTTCTTCCTTCTCATTCCATAAATATTGATGCTTCCAATGGTCTTGTCCTTGGATCTGTCTTCTCACTCTATCTAACAGTGTCCCTCGCTAATCACATCCGTCCTCAAGACTGGAACTTCACTTCTTGGTTTCAAATACCGGATATTCATCTCATTTTTCCTCCTGAGTAAAGTCAACAGAACTCATATGATATAAATGTCTTCCTTGAAACCACTGTCTCTCCTACATCCCCTTTCTTGGCACATTCCATTAGGAGTACCTCAGGTCAAAACAGCAGAACACCCCCCACACCCAGTCTCCACTCTCACCTTCCTCCCCCATATTCATTCAATTCCATCCCACTGTTTCACTTTTTTCTTTTTATACTATGGCAGTATTTTTCTTCCCCTTTTTATATTAAGACATAGTTGACATAACATTGTATTAATTCAGGTGTGCAACATAATGATTTGATATTTGCATATATTGTGAAGTGCTCCCCACAGTAAATCTAATTAACATCTTTTACCACACATAATTACAAATCTTTTTTTTAGTGATGAGAATTTTTAAGATCTACTCTTTTAGCAACTTTCAAATACAGTATTTTTAACTATAGTCACCATGCTGTACATTACACCTGTGACTTATTTATTTTATAACTAAAAGTTTGTCCCTTTTGACAATTTTCTTAGCTCTTTCTGCCACTAGTCTTACAATCTTTCATTCCACCCTCCATATTGCTGCTAGAGTCAATAGTACAAAAGCAACACTTATAAACATGTTGTTTCCCTGTTTTGAAACCCTTCTGTGGCCCCCTCCAGGAATTCTTAGCACTTTAGTGGAACATAATAGGCCAACCATTATCTGGCCCTTGATTACTTTTCCATCCTTAATGCTTGGCAAGGACACTTCTCAACTCATAACATATTTCTTGCTTCTGCCCATATCAAAGAGCTTTCAGTTCTCCAAATGTCTCCAGGTTGTTTTACTTTGCCATGTACTAGATCAGGTAATTTCTCTTCTAGGAATGCCTTCTCTGCTCCATCAACAAAGACTACCAATTCACCTTTTATGATTGTTCTCATGATTTCTTTTAAGAATCATTCTCTTTACATTGGGTTAAATAATATTATTTATTCTCTCTTTTAATAGTAATATTTTATTTATTTTCTTATTTTTAAAAAGATTTTATTTATTTATTCATGATAGTCACAGAGAGAGAGAGAGAGAGGCAGAGACACAGGCAGAGAGAGAAGCAGGCTCCATGCAGGGAGCCTGACGTGGGATTCGATTCCGGGTCTCCAGGATCGCACCCTGGGCCAAAGGCAGGCGCCAAACCGCTGCGCCACCCAGGGATCCCTTAATAGTAATATTTTAAAAGGGATTATTAGAATGTTTCTGAAACTATTCTTAATTGATTCCCCTCTCTACAGCACAGAATACTACTGTGTGAAGCACTTTGTGTAAGCTCATGTTGTTTTAAATAAGATGCAAAGAAAATTTCAAAGTCTAATGGAAAGAAGCCAAATAGGTTTTTTCTTCTAACTTTCTACTGTATAAACTGGCAAACAAAGAGCTAAGATTTTTTTTTTTTTAAGATTTTACTTATTTATTCATAGAGACAGAGAGAGAGACAGAGACACAGGCAGAGGGAGAAGCAGGCACCATACAGAGAGCCTGATGTGGGACTTGATCCCAGGTCTCCAGGATCACACCCTGGGCTGAAGGCGGCACTAAACCACTGCACCACCAGGGCTGCCACAAAGAGCTAAGATTTAAAAAACACACATCCAATATCCAAATATGTATTGTGTCCCTTAAAAACTTCTTTCACAAATGATTTTATATTGCTGGAATTCCCTGAATACACAAATTTAATTTTCAATAGATTTGAAATTCTTTTATATCCCAGACGACATTTTGTTTTGAGAGGGTTTTTTTTTCCTCAAGTGGAGCTGAATTTCTAGTCTTTCATATTAACATAGCTATTAATTCACAGCTCACTTAAAAAAGGATTATAATTCTTAAGCAGCAACGTCATAGCTGTATTTGCCATCCCCTGCATTCAAGTGATATCAGAGGTTCAGATAAGCCTGCCAGAGACTTGCTTTATCATTGGGCTCAAGTCCCCCAAATCAGTGAGCCCTTGAAGCTTTCTGTGAAAAAATGAAAACTTGAAAGGGTGTTTTATGAAGCCAATTTGAAAAAAATGAAACATACTTAGTTTTATACAGCATCTTCAGTTAAATGGTTCACCTACATCTAACATTGTTTCTTAACTCAATAATCTGAACTTTAGAACTTCATTAAGACATTTCCAATCTACCACTAAAAAATAATCTAATAGGAAGAATTTTGTCAAAGGAAATTGATAATAAGTGATACCAGCAAGGATGTTGTTCTCATATCCTCGTTGTACTTTGCTTTTTTGGTCTTGAAGGCAGAATGCTGGCACAATACTCCTAATACGATGCCTAGAGATTATGTAAATTTAAAAATTGCCTAAACACAGAGCTAGAAATAACTCATTTAGATTTTAAAAAACAAAATTCAACAGAGTAGATATTAAAGATCTTACTGCCTTTATTCAGCAATTCATGAGTTAGGCAGCATCCAATCTAGCAGGTAGAAAAGAGCTCCAAAGAGCTGAACAAAATGAAAGACTTTTATAGGCAGAAAAGAGCAGAAACAAGGAAGTTATGCTAAGCCAAAAGTGGATTGGTTAGTGCAAGTTTATTTTCCTCTAGGAGATGGTAAGGATCTATCAGCCAGATTACCCAACTAATGCTAATCAGACAACTTCTGGCTGGTTGGTTGAATATTCTGTTTTGGGGAACCCTAAAACTAAATTATGTCTGTTTGGTAACATGGAGGTTAGCATGAGTGATTCCATTTTGAGCCTGTTGTCTTGTTTTTGTTTTGTTTTGTTTTAAGATTTATTTATTTATTCATGATAGATATAGAGAGAGAAAGAGAGAGGCAGAGACACAGGAGGAGGGAGAAGCAGGCTCCATGCTGGGAGCCCGACATGGGACTTGATCCCGGGACCCCAGGATCGTGCCCTGGGCCACAGGCAGGCGCCAAACCGCTGAGCCACCCAGGAATCCTGTTGTCTTGTTTTTAATAAAACAAATGTGGATGGAAATATTTCTGTAATTTACTGAGGAGATGCAGAATGTACACAAGAAGACATTATTAGCCCAGTTACAGAAATGACAGGTCTCACATTTATTTACCAGTATAGATGCCAGGGTCTATCACTCTTTTCTTTCTTTTCTTTCTTTCTTTTTCTTTCTTTCTTTCTTTCTTTCTTTCTTTCTTTCTTTCTTTCTTTCTTTCTTTTCTTCTTTCTTTCTTTTTCTTTCTTATTTTATTTTATTTTTATTTTTCTTTCTTATTTTTAAAAGATTCTATTTATTTATTCATGAGAGACACACAGAGAGAGGCAGAGACCTAGGCAGAGGGAGAGGCAGGCTCCATGCAGGGAACCTAATGTCAGACTCCATCCTGGGACTCCAGGATCACACCTGAGCTGAAGGTAGATGCTTAACCCTGAGCCACCCAGGTTTCCCTATTACATTCATTTTGAGAGCAGAAGTAAACATGTAATGGCAGCAGAAGCATCACTTATTTGCTATTCAGGTGATTTACTGACATGAGGTTTTCCATAGGTTTACAATGATGGTTATGTTTTTTTTTTTTTTTTTTTTTTAATTTATGATAGTCACAGAGAGAGAGAGAGAGGCAGAGACACAGGCAGAGGGAGAAGCAGGCTCCATGCACCGGGAGCCTGACGTGGGATTCGATCCTGGGTCTCCAGGATCGCGCCCTGGGCCAAAGGCAGGCGCTAAACCGCTGCGCCACCCAGGGATCCCATGATTGTTATGTTTTTCAGTGCCTTGTAAGCACCTTATGCACAAAAGCAGGGTGGCAGTTTTCTTTAAAGGGCTTATAGAGGGAAGCAAGAAATAAGTAATGGAGTCAAGATAGCTAAGAATTAGAAAAGAATAAAAGAGATCTGAAAACCACCGGAGAAATTAGCCAGCATTTGTGGAAAGAATATAGGATTATAGAAGTAAGAGTCCCTAATGTTGAGAATGAGAATAACCAAGATTTAATGAAGCAAAAGTTTTATGACATAGTGATGGGATCTCTGACAAATCAGATTTTTCTCCGTTTATTTTTCTATTTAGAAGATTCTGTCTCATTGAAGCTGTGTGGTCAGTTTAGTAAGGTAACACATTTTGAAACTATGGTAGGGATGGGAGAGCAAATGGTAATGGTAATACAGTAGTCCTCCCTTATCCACGGAGGACATGTTCCAAGACCCCCAGTGGATGCCTGAAACTGCAGAGTATTGAACCCTATATAAACTATGTTTTTTTCCTATACATACCTACCTATGATAAATTTTAATCTATAAATTGAGCACAGCTAGAGATTAACAACAATAACTCATAATAAAATAGAACACCTGTAACAATACACTGTAATAAAAGTTGTGTGAACGTGATTTCTCTTTCATAATATCTTATTGAACTGTACTCACCCTTCTTCCTATGATGCGAGATGATAAAATGCCTGTGTGATGAGATGCAGTGAGGTGAACGATGCAGACACTGTATTAGGCTGCTAGTGACTTTCTGACCGTATGTCAGAGGAGGATCATATGCTTTGGAACTGTGGTTGACTATGGGTAACTGAAACCGCGGAAAGCTAAACGTACATAAGAGGGGACCACTGTACTTTTTAAAAATATTTATGTATTTATTTATGATAGACACAGAGAGAGGCAGAGACACAGGAGGAGGGAGAAGCAGGCTCCATGCCGGGAACCCGACCCCGGGACCCCAGGATCGCGCCCTGAGCCAAAGGCAGGCACCAAACCGCTGAGCCACCCAGGGATCCCCGACCACTGCACTTTTAAACAGGACAGAAATATCCTAGCCTCAGAAATAAAAGGGAGGAGGCTGTCCCATCTATCTGAGAGTAGAAGCAAGACTATCCCGAGGAGATCTTGATTTTCTACCTTCTGTTCCGCACTTAGAGACACTTCGTGCCTGCTTTATGTAAAGATGACATCTTAAAGCTGAAATTTGGAAGTGGAAGAATTGGCTTTTATAGTTAAAGCATCATGCTACAAAAGTAGATTTACACCTTCTTTTGGATGGCTTGGAAACTGTCAATGTAAGCCACGGGAAGAAGGCATAGCGCCTAGAAAGACAGAAGCTGAGAGCCAAATTCCAAGAAATCAAGGACTGTGTATGGCGTTGGGTTAAAGTGAGCCATAAATGGAAGACTTTCCTCTCGTCCCTCCTCCTCCCCTCCTTCCTCTCTCTGATTTGTGTGTGGAGGTGGGGACGGGGGGCATGTGTCTGCATGCACACATATATCTTAGTGTACATATATTTTAGGAGTTGATTCGTTTTTTAAAAAGTTTGCTTCAAAGTGTCCTCTTGAAATGTAGTTATAATTCAGTTTGCTTAACTCTTAAAATAGGCTTTATAATGAAAGTATAGAATATGTGGAGAGTTTGTAATCATGGAAAAGGCACTGGACTGCAGGTCAAAAGATCTGGGTTCTAGTTTCAGCTTTTCAAAATCCATGTGACTGTTAGCTTGACTATCTGAACCTCAGGTTAAACATCTGGGGAATGAAAGTATTGGACTGGAATGATCTCTAATGTTTCTTCCAAATCTGACATTTGATTATTTTGTGCAGTCTGGGTTAAGCAGAGGGGCATCTTTTGTATAGCATGTGAACATCTTGTAGAGGCATATCCAAAGTGGAAGAGCAGGAAGGGGCAAAATCAACTCCTGACATATTGAAATTGCCCCCTCAACAAATGAGTAGCTTGCTTTGTAAAAAGCAGAAACAAAAAGGATCACATTAATAGCCACATGTAGTATTGTATTTTTTTTTTTATAAGTGAACAGGGCTAAAAGTAACAAAGCCAAAGAACAAATACCTAAGATCACCAAAAGACAAAGACCGACATGTGTGCGAGGCTGCCCTTATTAAATCTTTCAGATGAAATAGATAATACAAATAAAATTTAAGTATTATATAATGCAATTAAAAAAATAAATAAAAATTAAAAAAATAATGCAATTCTAACACAGTAATCTAGTGATCAGCAAACACTTGATAGAACAGTATTTTGACAGATTTGCTTGTGTATATTTACTTGGCTTGATCCCTTACTGGCAATGTGTACTTGAGGAAGTTAATTCTGTGTTTATTGTGGAAAACTTGGAAAATACCAGAAAATGTCAAAGAATGATTAAAAAGTTTTAATGCATGGAATTCTGGAAAATGTAGTTTAGTTTTCCAACCTCTGTAGTAAAGAAAAAATAAGCCAAAACAGGTGTATTTGCCATGCTTATCACCTTTACCTAAAATATCATCCTAAACATATATGCTAAAGACATTTCCTTTAAGAGCACAAACAGACAGAAAGATTCACCATCAGGCTTATGATCTTGATTTAAAAGTTTTGAGTTTTTCATTTAGGTATATGTTGTATCTTGGATTAATTCTTTTACATGATATGAGGTAAGAGGTAGGAACTGGAGGGATCCCTGGGTGGCACAGCGGTTTAGCGCCTGCCTTTGGCCCAGGGTGCGATCCTGGAGACCCGAGATCGAATCCCACGTCAGGCTCTCTGCATGGAGCCTGCTTCACTCTCTGCCTCTCTCTCTCTCTGTGTGACTATCATAAAAAAAGAGTTAGGAACTGGAGTTCTTTTTTTTTTTTTTTTTTTTTTGCGTGTGGATATCAAATTGTTCCAGCACCATTTGTTGAAAAGATAAGAAAGGTCAGTCCTGTTTTGTACATGTGTTAAAAATCAATTGACTATATATTTTTAAATTTATTTCTAAAATCCCCAATCTGTTTCCTTAATGTTTTTGTTTCTTTTGATGCTAATACCATACTGATCTGATTATTGTAGCTTTGCAATAAGTCTCAAAGTCAGGTAGTATAAGACTCACAGCTTTGGGGGATCCCTAGGTGGCTCAGTGGTTTGGCGCCTGCCTTTGGCCCAGGGCGTGATCCTGGAGTCCCAGGATGGAGTCCTGCGTCAGGCTTCCAGCATGGAACCTGCTTCTCCCTCTGCCTGTATCTCTGCCTCTCTCTTTCTGTCTGTGTCTATCATGAATAAATAAATAAAATCTTTAAAAAAAAAAAAAGACTCAGCTTTGCTCTTTTTCAAAACTGTTTTGACTAATTAGATTTTTTTTATATTTCCATGTTTATTTTTGAATAGCTAGTCATTGTGTAAAAAAAAAAACTTGCTGGTATTTTGACTGGAGTTGCATGGATTTTATAAATCAATTTGGAAAGAAGTGAAAATACTAAACCTTCCAATTTATCAATATAGCATATCTCATTTATTTAAATTATTAAGAAATTTTGAATCTTCTACTGTTTCTCTCAGCAATGTTTTGAGCTTTTCTGGGTATAGGATTTGCACATCTTTTGTCAGACTTATCCCTAATATTTCATATTTTGAATCTAATATAAATGGCATTGCTTTATTAAAATTTATTACAATTTCAATTTCTAATTGTTTGTTGCTGTTACATAGAAATACTGTTGATTTTTGGGACCTGAGTGGCTCAGCAGTTGAGCACCTGCCTTCGGCGCAGGGCATGATCCTGGAGTCCCAGGATCGAGTCCCATATTGGGCTCCTTGCATGGAGCCTGCTTCCTCCTCTGATTGTGTCTCTGCCTCTCTCTCTGGGTCTCTCACGAATAAGTAAATAAAAATCTTAAGAAAAAAAAAAGGAAATACTGTTGATTTTCAAATATTGATCATGTATTCTTCAACTGGCTAATATATTATTAGTTCTAGTAGTTTTTTAAATGGAATCCATTGAATATTTTACATAAACTATTATGTTGTGTGCCATAAGGAGTTTTTATTTCTTTCTTCCAAACAAGATGACTTTTTTACACCTTGCCTTACTGCACTGACTGGAACCTCTAGTACAATGTTGAGTACAGGCTCATCTCATCTTTCTCATCTTTGGAGAAATTAATTCAATTTTTCAACATTAAATATGATGTTAGCTGCAGAATTTTTTAAAAATGTCCATTATCTCTATTATCACGGTGAAGGAATTCTTTTTTATTCCTAGTTCACTGAGAATTTTAATCACTATGAATGTTGGATTTTGTCACAGGCCTTTTTCTGAGTTTACTTAGGTAATCATATGATTTTTTCTTTTTAATCTCTTTATTTGGTGAGGTGCATTGATTTTTGAATGCTAAACCAGTCTGGCATTCCTGGAATAAACCCCACTCAGTCAAAATATATTATTCTTTTTACACATTTTTTCATTTGATTTGCTTAAATTTTGTTAATCTTTGTACCTATACTTACAAGCAATATTGATTTGTATAGGGATTCCTGGGTGGCTCAGCAGTTTGGTGCCTACCTGCCTTCAGCCCAGGGCATGATCCTGGAGTCCCGGGATCAGTTCCCACATCGGGCTCCCTTCATGGAGCCTGCTTTTCCCTCTGCCTGTGTCTCTGCCTCTCTCTCTCTCTTTGTGTCTCTCATGAATGAATAAATAAAATCTTTAAAAAATATATTGATTTGTATATTTTTACCTTTTAATGACTTTATCTGATTTTGGCATCAGGTAATGCTAGTAGAATTATTTGGGAATTATTCCCTACTCTTCAATGTTTTTAAATAACTTTTATAGAATTGGGTTTTTTCTTCCTTAAATTTTTGGTAGAATTACTAATGAGGATATTTGAGCTTAGAATATATCTGAATATACAATTTCAATTTACTAGATGTAGGACTATTCAGGTTATCCATTTCCTCTTCAGTGAACTTTGCTTTTTAAGTTGTAAAATTCATTGGCATAAGTCATTCACAATATTCTCTCTCCTTTTTTTTTTTAAGGTTTTATTTATTCATGAGAGACACAGAGAAAGAGAGAGGCAGAGACACAGGCAGTGAGAAGCAGGCTTCATGCAGGGAGCCCGGTGCGGGACTCTATCCCGGGTCTCCAGGATCATGCCCTGGGCTGAAGGTGGCGCTAAACGGCTGAGCCACCCGGGCTGCCCAATGTTCTCTCATTTTTTAATATTGGTAGAATTTGTAGTGATTTACCTTTTGGTCCTGATATGGTAATTTGTGTTCTCTTGCTCTCTCCCTCTCCCTCTGTGTCTCCATTTCTCTCTCCTCCATGATCTATCTGGCTAGAAGATTATCAGTTTTACTGTCTCAAAGAACTGTCTTTTGATTTTTCACTGATTTTATCTATTTTTTTCCTGTTTTTTTTTTTTTGTTTTTTTTTTTTTTTTGTTTTTTATCTGACTGGTTTCTCTATTCTGATCTTTATTATTTCCTTTTTACAGTTTACTTTGGGTCTCATTTGTTCTTTTTATCTAGTACCTTATGATGTAAAAACTGGTGTCACTAATGTGATGACTTTTCTTCTTTTCTAATATAGCATTTTAGTGCTATATGTAGCATTTTGCTACATCCCACAAAGTTCAACATGCCACATTTTCATTTAGCTGAAGATAATTTTTCATTTCTTTTTTGGTTTCTTACTGACCCATGGGTATGTAGAAATATAATATTTAGTTTTCAAATATCTGGGATTGTTCCAGGTCACTGTTATTGATTTCTAATTTAATTCAATTAAGGTCAGAGAATAAATTTTGTATGACTTAAATCCTTTTTTTGTTGTTGTTTTTAAATCCTTTAAATTTATTGGGATTTGTTTCATGGCCCAGAATAATCTATTTTCATAAATTAACTCTAAATGGATCATCGATACAAATGAAAAACCTAAAATTATTAAACTTCTAGAATAAAACATAGGAGATGTCTTGGCAATCTTGAGCTAGATAAAGATTTCTTAGATACAATGCCGAAAGCTTGATTTATAAAAGAAAAATTAGTAAATTGAATTTCATCAAAATGAAGAATTTCTCTTCAAAATATAATTAAAGAATGAAAAGCCAAGCCACAGTCTGAGCAAAAATATTTGCAAATAGCATATCTGCTAAAGGACTTGTGAAGAAATATGTGAAGAAATCAAACTTGATAATAAAAAATAAAACAATCCAATAAAGATGAGCAAGATATTTGAACATTTTATCAAATACAATGTACAGATAGATGACAAATAAATATATGAAAAGATGCTTAAAAGAAAAGAAAAGAAAAGAAAATGCTTGACAACCTTAGCTATTGGGGAAATACAAATTAAAACTACCTTGAGAGGGCAGCCCAGGTGGCTCAGCAGTTTAGCACCGCCTTCAGCCCAGGGCCTGAACCTGGAGACCTGGGATGGAGTCCCACGTCAGGATCCCTGCATGGAGCCTGTTTCTCCCTCTGCCTGTGTCTCTGCCTCTCTCTCTCTGTGTCTCTCATGAATAAAATAAAATCTTAAAAAAGAAACAACAAAAACTACCTTGGATACTTCTACAGGATAATGAGAATTTCTAAAATCAAAAACATTTGCTATATCAAGTACTTGAGAGGATATGGAGCAACTATAATTCTCATTGTTGGTGGTAATGTGAAATGACACACCACTCCGGTAAAGAATCTGTCAGTATCTTAAAAAATTAAATAAACATCAACTATGTGACCCAACTATTCCACTCCTAGGTATTTGTCTGAAACAAGATGGATATGTCCATGCAAAGATGTATACATAAGTGGTTATATCAGCTTTATTTGTTTTTTTTTTTTAAGATTTTATTTATTTATTCACTAGAGACACAGAGAAAGAGAGAGAGATAGAGGGGCAGAGACACAGGCAGAGGGAGAAGCAGGCTCCATGCAGGGAGCCTAACATGGGACTTGATCCTGGGACTCCAGGGTCACAACCCAGGCTGAAGACAGGCACTAAACCGCTGAGCCACCCAGGGATCTCTATCAGCCTTATTTGTTAAACCCCCAAGCCGGATAATCCAAAGTCCATCAGCTGATGATGATAAACAAATTGTGATATATCTATTCAATGGAAAACTACTTGATAAGAAAGAAGAGTAAACTACCAGTGCACACACACAAAATAGATGACTCTCAAAATATCTAAGAATGCCAAACCCCTCCCCCAAATACAGTATATACAATATGATTCTACTTATATAAAATTCTAGAAAGTGCAAACTAATCTTTGACAGAAAGAAAATTAGTGGTTTCTCAGGTGTGGAAGCTTAGGGAGAGGGAGGAAGAAGTAATTACAAAGGAGCACAAGGAAACTTAGGGATGGTGGATTTGTTATTTTAACTATGATTATTTCATGGGTGAATATATATATCAAAAACATCAAACCGAACCCTTGAAGTATGTGCAGCTTGCTGTATGTCAATTAAATGTCAATAAAGATGTTAAAAATTAATATAGGTGCTACAACTAAAGTTCAATACTAGCAGCATGAAATAATATTTATTATTTCATAAATTATCCTTTCAATGTTTCAATTCTAGAGAACGTATTAATTTAATAAAATTTTATTCTCTGAACAATGGCATTTTATATGAAAGCATTCACTAAAATTGATTTTCTGATCTGAAGTAAGAGACATAAAATATAAAAAATAAAAAATTTGTTTCATCACTAATATTTACATAATATATCGAAAATTATAGTCAGTGGGCAGCCCCAGTGGTGTAGAGGTTTAGCTCCGCCTGCGGCCTGGGGTGTGATCCTGGAGACGGGAGATCAAGTCCCACGTCAGGCTCCCTGCATGGAGCCTGCTTCTCCCTCTGCCTGTGTCTCTGCTTCTCTCTCTCTCTCTGTGTCTCTATGAATAAATAAATAAAATCTTAAAATAAAATAAAATTATAGCCAGTTAAAAAATGAACAATTGAATGAATTATTTCAACCTGTAAAAGTTCATTCATTTCCTATGTACTTGACTCTGAATTGAAGCCTAAACCTTTACTCAATCTATTTTTTTTAATTTTTTAAAAATTTATTTATTTATGCTAATCACAGAGAGAGAGAGAGAGAGAGAGAGAGAGTCAGAGACACAGGCAGAGGGAGAAGCAGACTTCATGCACCGGGAGCCCGATGTGGGACTCCATCCTCGGTCTTCAGGATCACGCCCCAGGCCAAAGGCAGGCGCCAAACCGCTGCACCACCCAGGGATCCCACCTTTACTCGATCTAAACTAAGATGTATGCATTTTACTTCACCTTGAAATACTGTTCAAATAATGCCATTTTTAATTAACCAAATATTAATATTAATTAGTAATACAAATTAAATACAAGTGTACTTTAAAAGCCAAGAAGTAAAAAAAAAAAAAAAAAAAAAGTAAAAAGGCAAAGCAAATCTAATTTGTTGCCTTCAGAAAACAGCTTTTGCTTTTGTTGTACTGAAATGATATTGTCTTAGAACATCTTTTATACATCTGTTCAGCTGGCTCTTCTTTGACATCACTTTTAAATGTTGGTGTACCCAGGGCTGCATTCTTTGCCTACTACTTAATTCTTTCCTGAACTCCAGATCTGTTTATCTAGTCACTTAAATGTGAAATAAAACTAGATATTCCATGAATCTAAACCAGATTTGTTAAATATTATAGTCAGAACTTCTTATTCAAGATGATTATTTCTACATTTGGTAGTTTTGGACCAGACTTCCCCTCTAACCTCAGATTGAGATATTCCAATTCATACCTAATATTAACATTTGATGTCTCATATATATCTCAAATATAACTTGTCCCAACCCAGTTCCCTACCCTCATCCCCTCCCATATAGTTTTCCCCACCTCAGTAAAGTGTACTATTGCTCAAACTGGTTGCCTATAAATCCTTACCAGATGTAAGTTCCAAAGAAAGATTTATAGGTAATTATTATGCTCCTTTTTGATTCCTGTTAAAAATAATGAACATAAATTTATATTGACATCATATTAGTTCTTCAACAAAGACATTCATTCATATCTTTAACCATTTAAAATCAATTCCACTTTTCCCAATTTCTGAGGCAATTCACCAGCCCCGTTTCATTTTCTTTTTAGTAGTTAGAACAAAGATTGAACCCACAGTTGTACCAGATGAGAAAACTCTCAAGTTATAAACAAGTCTTGAAAATCTAAGTCTAAAAAGAAGGTGTTGGAGTGCCTAGGTGGCCCAGTGGTTGAGCGCCTGCTTTGGGCTCAGGTTGTGATCCTGAGGTCCTGGAATCGAGTCCCGCATCAGGCTCCCTGCATGGAGCCTGCTTCTCCTCTGCCTAGGTCTCTGCCTCCCTCTCTGTATCTCTCATGGATAAATAAATAAAATCTTTAAAAAAATAAAAAGAAGGTGTTTTTCTTAGGAGGCAATATCACTTGTTAGTGAAATAAACACCTAAGTTGTTGGTTCGTAAACTGATGGAAAACAGAGGGCAAGGAGAGACTGAAGAAAGAGCAGCCGCTCCATGTTGAAAGGTGGCAGTTTCAATAAGCAAGGGAACTTATTCACAAGGCTTGTCTTCAGAGGCTGCTAGATGAGTAGATCTCCACTGAGATCTCCACTAGTTGACAAAATCTTAAAAGTTTATATAGAGATCTCTTTTAAAAAAATTATTTATTTATTCATGAGAGACACAGAGAGAGGCAGAGGCATAGACAGAGAGAGAAGCAGGCTCCATGCAAGGATCCTGATGTGGGACTCAATCCTGTGATTCCAGGATCACACCCTGGGCCAAGGCAGACGCTCAACGACTGAGCCACCCAGGCATCCCTATATAGAGATCTTAATGGAGTTTAGTCACATATACTACCCAGAGAGCTCAACAGCAGCCTCTCTGAAGGCCACATCCTTGAAAATTGGTCCCATTGTGGTAATGGTGGGGAGAACATACATGTGAGGAGCGGGGTGGGGATGGGGAGCCCCCCATGGCACAGATCCAGCTGCAGGGTCAACTGGAGGTCATGTCCTCTGGATGACCTTCTCCAATATAATCGTATATGTACATGTAAACATCTTAGAAGCCTGTGATTACAATATAAAGTTACGCTTTAAAAAATAACCCAAATTATTATGGGACAAGCCACAGGTTCTCTAAATTCAGTCTCTATTCAGAGTGATGCAGATATTTCCAAAGTCTTTTCAGGGTGATGAATTCCATGCGCTTCTAAACTCAGTCCTTAGATTCTTCTACTCTGACTGGGTATTGCCACCACACTCGGCCACTTATGACTGACTCCTCCACTCTTCAGATCTAAAGTGAGAAAGAATCCTGCTCTCTGCACCTTTAAACAATTGTTCTTGGCTCCTGTTTGGAAAAAGTGCTCCTGGGAGGCTGAAGGGTGCTCCAGAGGAAACAGACTCCCACTCTCACTGTTGCCACCTACATAGAACCTTTGTGAGGTCAGGATGAGCTCTCCAGACCTACTCCTGATCAATCAGCATAGGGTTTTCTGTGTCTCAAAGTTTAGAAACTTTGTAGGCTTCTCTGTGTCTCAAAGTTTAGAAACAACTCTTAGATCTAGCAGGAAGGACAAAGTCCAAAAAGTCACCTTAGTTCTTGGCCAGTGAAACACTATTCATTTTGGTGAACAATAGAAACATCAGCTCCTTTCAAAACTCCACCCTTACTCATCAGGGTATGTTTTTAATGTGAGGTTGCATTAAAACAATAGAATCACGAAACTGTCTATCCATTTACTCCTCTGTGGTTAAATTATTCTTATCTATAGTCTATATACTGTTCTGTTCATTGGTTTATAGTAGATTTACTCTGAAAAGTAAAATTTACAGGTATCTTATTTTTTTAAATATACTAATTTTAAGAATATGATTATTTGTCTAAGAGGTCCCTCCTCCCACCCAAAATCAGTGGTTCAAACTACAAACAATTATTTTTCTCTCACACAACAGCTCAGAAGTAGACATGGGGTTCAAGATGAGTAGGTGGCTCTGGTTCATGAAGATATCCAGGCACCAGAGTTTCTTTCATATTTTTGCCACCAATCACAGAGGACTGTCCTCATTATGGTTAGTTTGGGCTAACCCCTACCATCTTCTTTTTTTTTTTTTTTTTTAAAATTTTTATTTATTTATGATAGTCACAGAGAGAGAGAGGCAGAGACACAGGCAGAGGGAGAAGCAGGCTCCATGCACCAGGAGCCCGACGTGGGATTCGATCCCGGGACTCCAGGATCGCGCCCTGGGCCAAAGGCAGGCGCCAAACCGCTGCGCCACCCAGGGATCCCATCCCTACCATCTTCATTCCAGCCTGCAGGAAGGTGAGAGAATCAGGCTGAAAATATAAAGATAGACTAAGAAGTTGCATACATAATTACCATTCTGGTCAGTGAGTCACAGAACTACAACCAGCTATAAAGGCTGGAGCTGCAGTCTCTGGCTGAGTAAGCCCACATCAGCAATAACACAGAAGGATGCATATTCCAGAAATATTAGCAGTCTTGCCACAATGCAATATTCCAAAATCTAAATTTCTGATATTTTTATTTATAATAACAACATAGAATTGCATTATTTTTCTATAAAATCAAGTAAGAGGATTTGAGGAAGGAATCAAAGGAAAATGATTTCTTCTTGTTAATAAGCATATATTCAAGCACTAACTTCAATTAGATAGTATCATTGTTAACTCTTCTCACCACTATTTTAGTGAGTTATTTGGTACTATTCATTTATTTATTTATTTATATTTTTATTTAGTACTTTTAAAAATTTTTATTTATTTATTTATTTATTTATTTATTTATTTATTTATTTATTTATTTTTTATTTGGTACTTTTTAATTCTCAATTCAATCCTGATAGCAAAAAGGGAAATATTTGTGATAGAATATCACATAATAAGCTTTCAAATCTGTAGACAGGGCACTTAGATCGTCTCTTTCCCTCTGTCTCTCCCTCTCTCCATCTTTATTAAGTAGGTTCCATGCCCAATGTGGGGTTTGAACTCATGACCCTGAGATCAAGAGTTGCACCCTCTACCAAGTGAACCAGCCAGGTGCCCCCAGCTTTCATTATTGTGACGGTGAGAGTGTCTTTCTTATAAGCATTTTGTTAAATAAAAATTGGGTTTCATTCACCTCTTAAGTGCCTATTCTCCTGCCTTCTTTACCTTGGTCAAGAAAATCAGTGCAATGAAATCATTGAGACATATCTCATTGACTTCATCAAGTGGACAATCTTTGGAGTCAAAACTGTAGTATGAGTAATGGGTGAGCTACAAATCTAGAAGTATGGCTGTGCAGTTGTCATGACTCAGTTTCCCACAGCTTTTATTTATTTTTAAATATTTATTTATTTATTTATGATAGACATAGAGAGAGAGAGAGGCAGAGACACAGGAGGAGGGAGAAGCAGGCTCCATGCCGGGAGCCCGGGGGACTCGATCCCGGGACTCCAGGATCGCTCCCTGGGCCAAAGGCAGGCGCTCAACTGCTGAGCCACCCAGGGATCCCCTCCCACAGCTTTTAAAGTAGGTTATAAAACTGCATTTTCTATTCCTCCTCAAATCTTAGACACCACCAAGAAAACATATGAGAAACTGAATGTGCACTCATTGCAGAATTCCCTGGGGTTTCATCCTTAGACTTTATCTCCTTAATTCCATTGTCACAGATATACTGTTAATAATGATAATTATGTTGGTGGTATCATAACAACATTATTGAGCATTTATTATGTGCCCAAAACTGTACCAATACTTTACTTGCATTATTTCATCTAATCCCCACAAAAATCTTGTGATTAGTGTGATAATTGCAGCCATTTTTGTTAGTGAGGTTATTGAAGTTGAGAGAGGGAACACACAGCTAGTTAAATGGCAGAAACAGAAGTCATGACTTGGTCTGGCTGCAGAACCCCATCTCTGCCTGCCAGATTGATTTCTGGAGCAAAAAAAGACTTTATGGAGTTATCTTCACTTAAAAGTTTCCATTGCCTCTGCATTGCCTTTGAGAGACCCCAGGGCTTGCTTAGCCTGCTTGCTTGATTTCATTCCTGTCCTCACTCCTCTGAATCCCATCTTCGAGGTATACTGGACCACTGTACCTCTGAATGCCCTAGAGTCCTTGTCTTCCCTCTTCCATTCCTGCTATTCTTGCTACCCCTCACTCCTTTTTTTTTGCCTAGCTCATTCTTGTCCTCAGGGGCTCAGTTCAGACGTCACCTTCACCAGAGGTATCTCTCTCACTTTCCAAGTCTGGGTCAAATGTCTCTTCTTACATTTTCCCATGGAAACTTGGTCTTCTCATTGAATGCTAATCCACTGCACTATACTTGTGGGTCCCCCCAGACCAAGTGTTGGCAAGCTTTTTCTGTAAAGGGATAGGTAGTACATATTTTAGTTTTTTGTGAGGCTTGTGGCCAATGTCACGACTACTCAACTCTGCTACTGTAGTGCAAAAGCTATCGCAGGAAAAAAAAAAAAAAAAAAGCTATCGCAGGAAGTACGATAATGAAAAAAGCATGGCTGTGTTCCAATAAAACTATTTATGGACATTGAAATTTGAATTTCATATATTTTGTATACATCATGAAATATTATTCTTTTGATTTTTCAACTGTCTAAAAATATAAAAACCATTCTCAGCTTGCAGGCTGTACATAAATAGGCAGGTGGGCCAGGTTTTGCAGTTTGCCAATCCCTGTACTATTTCATGAACTCTTAAGAGCCAGAGAAATGTGTCATTCAACTTTATATCCACATTGCTTAGTACAGCACCCAGCGTATAGTGAGTGCTTAATAAATACTTGCTAAATAAATAAAACTCACATAGCTAATAGTGAGTGATAGGTCAAGATTCAAACCTGAATCAAACTGACCTGGTAGTAGGATGTCACACTGCCCAATGTGTGGCCAAAACCATAAGTGATGTAAGTACATTCAGAGCAAAATATTCAAGATATTTAAAAAAGTAATTCTAGCTAGGAGCGAAATTACTGAGTCATTTGGTAACTCTGTATTTAACTTTTAAAAATTTCTTCTAGGATCAGCTCTGATAAGTTACATTCTCACTGGAGATTTCAATTTTAATTATTTTGTTATTGTCTTTTGGGGGGAGAGTGACATTGCCTATTTTATTTTAAAAATAAAATTTCATAAGAGAGGAAACATTGACTAACTGCTAAGAGTACAGTCTTTGAAGCTAGACCGTATTTTTTTGAAACTACATTGTTTATGTGAAGTTCCTAAGAAAAATAAAGACATATATCTAAACAAAAATTTGTATATGAATGTTCATAGCAACATTATTCATAACAGCTAAAAAGGGGAAGCAACCTAACTGTGCATCAATTGATGAATGGATAATGAAATGTGCTATATCCATACAATGGAATATTATTTGGTAATAAGAAGTACTGATAGGTACTACATCATGTGTGGACTTTGAAAACATTATGCTAAGTGAAAGGATAATCACAAGGGACTACATATTGTATGATTCCATTCATATAAAGTGTCTAGAATAGGAAATCTATACAAGATAAAAAGTAGACCAGTAGTTGCCTAGGGCTGTGGAATGGGAGAGTAGGGGAAAAGGGGAGTGACTACTAATGGGCAAGTTTTATTGCGGAGGAATGAAAACATTCTAATATTGGTTGTGGTGATGGCTATACAACTCTGTAACATACTAAAAACCATTGAACCATATACTTTCGATGGAAGAATTGTTAATTATATCTCAATAAAGCTGTTATTAAAAAAAAGAGAAAAAGGTAATTCTAGAAGCACTTTGGTGTAGGGCCTTGTTGAATACTTGTTGAATTGTATTGTTACTGTTATTGATTGCTACTGAACTTAGCCTACCAAGTACCCTTTTCCCCACTACCATTTAACTTGGCCTTATTGACTGTGCTTTTGGATATTTAACATAGTCCAATTCTTGGCTATTTCAGTTTTTTAAAATGTAATAAACCCTCTTCATTTTTAAAAAATTTTTTTTCCTGTTTCAGTTTTTTTTTAATGTTTTATTTGTTTATTTTTAAGATTTTATTTATTTATTATAGTCACAGAGAGAGAGAGAGAGGCAGGCTCCATGCACCGGGAACCCGATCTCCAGGATCGCGCCCTGGGCCAAAGGCAAGCGCCAAACCGCTGCGCCACCCAGGGATCCCTATTTTTAAGATTTTATTTATTTATTCATGAGCAACACAGAGACACACACACACAGAGAGGCAGAGACACAGGCAGAGGGAGAAGCAGGCTCCATGCAGGGAGCCCGACGTGGGACTCGACCCCAGGTCTCCAGGATCACGCCCCGGGCTGCAGGTGGCGCCAGACCATTGCGCCACCGGGGCTGCCCCTGTAAACCCTCTTCAAACCGTAGCTTTTAAACCAGAGACCCCAAACTTAAGTTACATAAATGCTTAGATGGGCACTTGGGTGGCTCAGTAGGTTAAGTGTCTGACTGTTGGTTTCTGCTCAGGGTTGTGGGATTGAGCCCAGAGTCCAGCTCCATGCTCAGCAAGGATTCTGCTTGAGAGTCTCTCTCTTCCTCTCCCTTTGTCCCTCCCCCTGCTTTCTCTCATAAATAAATAAGGAAATAAGTAAGTAAATAAGTAAATCTTAAAAACAATTTAAAATAAATGCTTAGAGCATCATAGTTCTTTTCTTCCAAAGTGTATATAACAGAAAGAGCCCAAAGTATTGTCTGGAAATTCATTATCTTTCCGTATAGTCTTATGTAGTTGAGTCTCTTCTTTCTTTTCCTTTCAAAGTTAGAAAAGAGGAGTGCTTGGCTGGCTAAGTCAGTGGAGCATGTGACTCTTGATCTCAGGGTTGTGAGTTCAAGCTCCACACTGGGCATAGAGATTACTTAAGAAATAAAATGAATAAATAAAGGTAGAACAGAAAGACCCTGAAGAACACAGAACCCCAGCACATGGACATTCCCTGTGATCTCACCTTTCAATTAGGATATGGTTACCAGGGTGACCACATAGATTATACATGGAAGATGAGAGGCTGACATCAGGTGGCATTGGGGTAGTTGGACCAAGGAAGGCTGGGAATCCAGGCTAACCTTCCTGTTTGGTGAAGTTCAGCAACCCCCTACCACAATAATAAGGTCAGAAATTATTCACTGAAGGGGTGGTTACTTAAGGTCACAGGGAGGGAAGCAGGATTGAAACTAGAAGTCTATTTCATAAGAAAAAGAAATATGTGATTTCTAACTCCAAGTACTGGTGGAGCTGTATGGTCTACTAATATTGTATGTATTTGAAAGCTTAAATATAAGGTAGATATAGGAAAGAAAGTCAAAACCATTTAATAGAGCAAATCAGAGTAATAGTAAAAGGAAGAAAAATGGGGTAAAAATTGCTTTGAAATTAAAATCAGAAGGCATGACTGCCAACTAAAAGACTAGTAAGTTATTTTAATTTTCTGAAATTTGGCTTTTTAGTCTATAAGATGATTTGGTTGAATTCAGTCTTCACTGAATATTGAGTTATCTATATCTCTAATCCCTTTCAACTTTAAATATTTAGGAATTCAACACTGTCTTAGAACTGAAATCACACATTGTTTGTCCTGGTGCCCCAGAACAAGAAGTGAGAAAGGATTTACAAACTGAAATTTAGTGGTTTTCTAGAGGCAACAAGCCAATCAGCTGATTACATAGTGTTCCTGTCTCCAAGTGACTATTCTCTCCTACATTGTGACATAACCGTGATATGACAACTTTTTTTTTTATTGCTCTTACAAGCTGTGCTTCTTCAACACACAGACCAAAGCTTCCTAAACTCCATCAAATATTCCCATTGTATTGAGAATACGAGAAACAAATTTAAAACAAACTTTTCATTGTGGATTCTCAAATCTGACCAGTGTTGAAGGTGGTTGTAGGCAGTGCATCACACCCTAAAATTGTAAAAAAAAAAAAAAAAAGAAAGAAAGAAAGAAAGAAGGCGGAAGGGACCATTAGTTTTTACCATGCTGGAATCACTGAAAATGGCCTGAAAAACTCATGGAGCATTTCATCAGTAGCTTCCTACCTATACAAGTTTTTGCCCAGGGATTTCATCAATTAAGGGATTTGTCAAGTATTTTTTATCTTCTTGTAGCCTAGAAGAAAGTATATATATATGTGTATATATATATGTATATATATATATTTTTTTTTTTAAAGATTAGTTTATTTGTTCATGAGAGACACAGAGAGAGGGGAAAGTATATTTTGGAAACAAAACGCTGGTTTCCTTGGGTAAGTTTGGGCAAAGTGGTAGCTCTATCAAACCTAGGGTTGGCTGAAGGCTTCTGTATCTAGGAGTGGGACATTGTGACATGGTCCTAGTTTGAAAGGCTAGATAGAGAAGAAGCCAAGTGCCAGGTGTCACGTATGTTGCCTTTCTCAGCTGTTTCTCACAATACAGTGAGCTAAACACGGGGTGCTTTCACATGTATCAATCCATGTTTGGCGTGGGTTCAGTCACCTTCCTTCATCATGAGTCTGCAGGCATTCCTAGAGGGAACACACAGAAATCCAGCAATTTCAGCTTCAATGAAGACCCCTCTTCCCATACTTTTCAACCCCTTTTCCTCCCTATTTGTCTCGTGGCCAGGCCGCCTTGGGTTTCCCTTCCTCCTTATTGCATTGCACGAATACGTCATCGGATTGTCCTTGTACACGTGCCAGATTCGCCTTTAAATTCTAATCTCTTGGCGGGTCTTACATCGTATATACCTTCTCGTATCCGCAAACAATACCTGCAATATCACAGTTATTCGAGGAATATTCGAGTAATATTCACAACGGGTTGGATGCACAGCTTAAGCGGCAACCTGTTGAATGAAAGAATGAATGAGCCCTCATTACGCACTCCCGCCTTCCTACCGGGGTCCACAGCGAAAACGTGGCTCTGACCTAGCAGCAGCGTTAACATTTTGACATGTTGTAGGAAAACAAACAAACAAACAAACAAACAAAACAGACGATGAGGCAAAAAGAGGGGAAAAAAAAGAAAGGGAGTACGGACGGTCAATACGCCGGCCGCGCTCCAGCCCCGGCCCCGGCCCCGGCCCTGGACACGCCCCGGCCCCGCCCCGCCCCGCCCCCGGCCCCGCCCCGTCCGGTCTGTGCGCGTGCGCGGGCGGGAGCGCGGCAGCTGGTCCGAGCCCCGGCGCTGGGGGCGCGCAGCCGGGAGAGGGTTTGACGTGGCAGTTCCCAGCCCGGCTGCAACTCTGTGCGCGAGACCAGCCTGCGGGGACACGCACCGAGCCGCGGGGGGGGGAAGGCGCCGCGGGAGCAGCGGCCGCAGCGGGAGCTGGGTCCCCGGGGGTGCCCGGCGCCAGGAGCAGAGCGCAGGCTCTCGGGAGCCCGGCGGCGTGCGGGAACCGACCAGGTAGTGCCTCGCCCTGCCTTGCTGCGCGCCGGCGGGACGGCCCCTCCGCAGGCACAGCTGGAGTGGGGTGGTGCCCGGCCGAGGGGGGGGGGTTGGCGGCGGGCTGGATGCTCACCTGTGGCGGGCGGCGGGGGAGACCTCCTGCTCCGTCCCTTCAGCCCTTCCGCACGGTGTAACATTGGGGGTGGGGTGGGTGGGCGTGGGCATGTGTACCCGCGCCCGCCCCCGTCTTTTTGTCTGGGGATGCTGGCGACGGCGCGGTTAGCGTCCTCGGGAGCCGCGGTATTCGGCGGCACGGGCAGCGGTTTTCTGGCGTCCGTATCAACTTAATTTCCTCCTTGGAGGATGGCGATACTGGAAATACTCATGGTCAAAAATGGCAACTGTGTCTTCAAGCCTCGGGACATCCCGGTGGCGACGCCGGTTTGTCCAGACCCGAAGTTGGCCGGGGGGGGGGGGGGTGAGAAGCGCGTCTCGGGTGTCGTTGGCCCGCGACGGCGGGGGCGGGAGGACGACCGGGGGCTCGGGCTGCGGTCGAAGCGCCCCAGGTTTGGATCGCAGGCCTGCTCCCGCCGAGCGGCTCGGTGCCATGTCGTCGCTGCTTGGAGCTGAGTCAGGCTTCTGTAACTTGGGGCTGTGAGGAAGTTTGACGTGGCACACGGGGTAGCGTGAGGAGGCAGATTCCTGTGAGGACCAGTGAGGGCCGCGGCTGCTCGCTTCCTGCTGTTGGAGCGAACATCCCTGCCTTCCCTCTCCGTCACTCAGCAACAGGCGGCTGCGTAGGTGTGTGCTCCCGCTCCCGCCGACTTCCTAAGCGCTTGGTTGGAGGAGCTTGACCAAAGCTCGGGCTGCCACGTCTCTCTCTGTCCGCTAACGTGGGAGGAGGGTAAGTGTTGTCAGGAACACGGTGGACCGGCAGCCTTTTGCCTCTCTCTCCTCTCTTTAGTTCTTTCCTTCTGAGGAGGGGAAAAATGGTCTTAATCACATTTTCATCTGGTTGCTTTGATTTTGGAAAGTTAGAGTTTAATAGGAAAATGAAACCAAGAGAGGAATGAGGTTTCCTGAGTCTAGATCTACTTCAAGCCTTAGCAGGTATCACTGAACGTTTTACCTTAAAAGGTAGCATCACAAAATAACAAAAGGAAAAAAATATTCCTGCCAGATGAAGCAACTGGAAAGAAATTGTGGCATCGGTGTTCTATGACCCTAAAGCCTTCAGAAGCTTCATTTTCTAAGAGGGAACTGAGGCCCAGAGAGGTTCTTCACCTTATTCCACGTCACACAGCCAAGTATTGGTAGATTAGTGGTGAAAACCGACTTCCTTTACCAGGATTCAGAGCATTTTATTATTATTAATTATTATTATTATTATTATAAAAATTCTTTGAGAATAGTTTCATGAAATATGTTTTATTTCATGAAACCTGGAAAAAAATGCTAAATTTAAAACAAATTGATGTTTAACTTCTGAATAGAATCCGGATGGGTATGTTGTATTGTCAGATGTGTGTACATGCCTGAACATATATGAAATTGCTTTTTTTCCTTAGTCCTTAAGTATATGTGTATATGTTCTTAGAGGTGTGATATTTAAATTAGAAAGAGAGTCTGTCATCTTTGAATGAGAAACCACTGATAACTCAAATGTTTGTAGGCTGCAACCTGGCTTAGTCATTTTATGACTCATAAAATAAGTCCATTACCAACTTCTTTATCTTCTGCTATATTTGTTAGACTATTGATTTCTCTTTATCCTAGCTGCCTGGCTAAAGTTACTAATGAGGGTATCACTGAAATGACACAAGTCATGAGGCATCTGATTGCAGACCACTGGCAGTTCTACTGGTCAGTCAATTGAATGACTTGTGATTATTGCCAGTGGCATGCTTTGTGCTGAAATGGAGCCATGGAAACCAAAGGCACAAAAATAGTGGATACACTTATGAAAGACTATCTGGGAAATAGTTCATTCTTCCATTGAAAAAGTGATTGGCAGTAATTCAGATTTTGTGCCTGAGAATTTGCCTATAGAAATGAGTTACTGAGTTCCATAGACCTATGCTTAGAGCTTTTTTAGAGGATATTATGATATATTATATGATGTGAAGACATCTCACACCTGATATTTTCCTCAAACCATTATAAATATTTATTAGCAGTGTTCGTATTTTTAATAGCATTAAGTCACTCAAGCTCTCTTGTTGACATTTTCTTTTTTTCTGTTGTAGAATCATTCTGTAGAGCTTTCCCTTGGAATGATATTTTCATAATGAGTCAACAAGGGTATGTAGCTACACCCGCCTATTCTCAGTCCCAGCCTGGAATAGGCCTTTCTTCACCACATTATGGACACTATGGGGACCCATCTCATGCAGGTTCTGCACCAGGTAAAGTGCATTATTTTGGCTCACATGTGATTATTGATTCTCAGGCTGAGAGACATAAGATATTCTGAAAGAGCAGCTTTGGGAGTGTTGAATGGTCATTATATGATGCAGTGGTTTGAGAGTATAAGCTTATTTGGAAAAGTCTCTTATAGAAGAAGCCTACATCATCAATTTGGTTATTGCTTGGAATACAACGAGTTTGGTTTTTAAAAATAGATTTAAAAAAGGAAGCTTCCTGAGTGTTTTCTTTTTCATAAAACTTGTTCTTGCTACTAGTTGGTGGTGTGAGGTTATTTCAACAGTCAGTAAAAAAAAACAAATAAAATACATAAAAATATATATTGAAAAAATATATTGTACATACTCTATATACATTATATACTAAACATACACATACACTGAAGTGGTTTTGGCAATCATATTAAAAGAAAAAGGTTTGGTATTGGAAAAATATGATTCAATTCATATACTAAACATTACTCCATGATAATAACAAGAAAAACAAGGCCTTGCCTTGAAATCATTATTGAACAATATGGGTTGCTTTAAAATATAGTATCCAAAAGGGAATCTTGGCTTTGGGGGCAGAGATTGGGGGAAAAAAAGGAGCAATGAAGTGGGACCATTGCTCTGAAAGCAGTTGACACCATGAGGCCACCTTCCTTTATCAGGGGACCAAGTTTCAGGGTTGGAGTGAGGTTAATAATAGCTTGTTTCAGGTCTAACAGCCCAAATTCCTAAAAATATTTGTGTAGGACAGTTCTTTGAAATTTTGAGAGAATCCTAAGAAATTCAGCTCAAATCATTGGTTGAAATTGTCTGTATATAAATCAGTCTCTCTTGGGGATCATGAGGACTGACTCAGATATATAGGATCTGGGCTCTGCTGGATAGCATGTATGGAGTGCAAAGTCACTGAGGGGTGAGGAAAGCCCTGAGGAGGCTTGGTTATAGCAACCACACACAATTTGTTGCAGGAGATGCTCTAAGACTGAGTTTCCTGTGTAAAGTCACCCTTGTGATTTAGTGTGTCCTTAATTTTTAAAAACTTTCAGATGAAGCATCCTCCTCTTGTCCAGAACCAATCTTCCCTGTAATATTTATAGATGTAGATCCTGTAAGAACCATCTTTTTCTAATTTCTATCTGATGGTTCATTCTCCTCTATATTTGTATATGATGAAAATTATAAATTGTTCCTTATGAGTGCTTCTTATGTATCAAAAACTGGTCCTGAAAGTTTTACATGCATTATTTCATTTAATCCTTACACATTGCTGTGAAGTAGATTACTAGCCCTATTCTGCATCTAAGAAAACTGACTGGCTGGTGTACTGTGACTTATCCAAGGTCACAGAGGTGTGGTATAGCCAGGAATCATACCCAAGTCCCTCAAGAAAATAACAAACTCTAATACACACCGAAGTAGAGCGAAGTATCGCTTGCCCTGCCTTTTTCTCTTCACAGCCATCTTCTTAAGCAAATACTTGCTTCTCTCCATGACTCTCTATCCTTGCCTTTCAGTCCTTCTATGGCTTATTGTAGTCTCTGCCCCATAGCTTGGGCCCCCCCATCCACTCTTACCCTTCTCCCACCAAGGTCATTAGTGGCCCTATTACCAGATGCAGTAGACCCTGTCCTGTCATCTTTTGAATTTGACACTGTTTCTGCCTCTTGTTTGTACAAAACGGTCTACTCCTTTGGGTCCAGCGATGCTATCTTTTGTTACTTTTATTGATGGCTTTCTGGACATCTTTTTCTAAGGAGCCCCCTACCCCTTCTGAATGACTCTAAGCATTGCCGTTTCTCCTTCTTGTCGGTGGATCTCAAGACACCCAAATGCAAAGAGCCCCAGCCCCCAAGGAACCCCAAATCCTAAAGCCTCCATCTCTAATACATGAAGGCTCCCCACCCCTGCCTTGAGGGGATCCCAAATCCTGGGACCCTATTTCTTTTCTTTTCTTTCTTTCTTTTTTTTTTTTTTTGGAACCCTATTTCAATCTACGTTTTGGTCACAGGTCCAAAACACCAAATCTGAGTCACTGGCCCCAAAGGACCTCTCAGGACCTTGGCCAGACCAACAGCCTGAGGGAGAACCCGAAGGCCCAGGGAGTCTAGGGTGGACCTGGGGCCCTGACCACCAACAACAGCTCACAACTGCCCCTTCCATTGCATGTCCCTGAACTCAGCATGACCCCCATTCTCTTCAATAAAGATGTTTCTATGGCTGAAAATAAGTAAGTAAATAAGCAAATAAGTAAATAAATAAATAAATAAATAAATAAAATTTAAAAAATAAAAATAAATTTAAAAACTGCTCTCCTCTAGCTCTGTGGCTGTGGATAGTCCCTCTCCCACCAAGACAGAAGGCTCTCAGAGGGCTCCCTGGGAGTTCTGTTGCCATCCCTCTTCTTTCTATGGATTTTTTTCCCCTAGACTGTAACGTTCTGTATGAAGTACTAGTCTCTCAGATCTGTTTCTCTAGCCCATATGTCTCTCCTAAGCTGCAGACCCATATTTTCAGTTGCCCACCTGTTTATATGGGCACATTAAACTCAGCATGTCCAAAATAATTCAGAATTTTTTTCATGAAACCTATTTTTTCCTGGCATTCCATATCTCACCCAGCGTCATCATCATTTACTCAGTTATCCAAATTAGAAACTTTCACTATTAAAAACAATCTCTTCCTGGGCACATGGGTGGCTCAGTTGGTTAAGCATCTGCCTTTGCCTCATGATCCCAGAGTCCTGGGATCAAGTTCCGCCTCCCCTCTGTCCCTCCCCCTGCTCATACTCTCTCTCTGTTAGCACTCTCTCTCTCAGCACTCTCTCTCTCTCTCTCTCTCAAATAAATAAAGTCTTAAAATAAAAACAATCTCTTCCTTTTGCCTTCTTCAATCCAACTGTCCTTCCAAATTCTTTTTGTTTTTTTTTTAATATTTTTTAATTTTTAAAAAAAAATTTTATTTATTTATGATAGTTACAGAGAGAGAGAGAGGCAGAGACACAGGCAGAGGGAGAAGCAGGCTCCATGCTCCGGGAGCCCGATGTGGGATTCGATCCCGGGTCTCCAGGATCGCGCCCTGGGCCAAAGGCAGGCGCCAAACCGCTGCGCCACCCAGGGATCCCCCAAATTCTTTTTGAATGATTGTAAACCTCTTTCCTACCTGCTTCCTCCTCTCTATCCTCTTGTAACACTTCCTGTTCAAGCTGTTCATCTTTCACCTGAATTACTAAAATCTCTTACCTATTCTTCCTCTCTCCAGTACGTGCTGGATGGATTTTTATAGCATGTAAGTCTAATTTTTTACTCCTTTTGCTTAAAATCTTTTATGGCTTCCCATGGCCTCTCATTGCATTTTTATTTTATTTTATTTTTTTATTTTTATTATTTATTTATTTATTTTTTCTCTCTCATTGTATTTTAAGCTCCTTAGACCTTCATTAATGTACCCATTTTCTTTTCAGCTTGTCTGCCCCGTTACCATACCTGTTACAAGCAGTGATGCTAACCCATTAGTCATTTGGAAGTTGGTTTGTACTTGTACTCTGATTTGTAGTCCACACTACCAGAAGGCCAATCCACGCCTTCACCTTGTCCTCCCTGTAGGGTATTTTACCTTCACACTCCTCCTTCCGATTCACCTCAAATGTTGTGCCTACAAGCCTTTCTGACCACTGCTGCTTGAACTTATCTATAAATCTTTCTTCCTTTTGTGTTCTCCTAACACCTGTGTAGGCCTCTATACCATTTACTACAATGTATTATAACAGATGTGCCTAGAGCAGAGAAGACACTAAATGAATATGTGAATGACAAGCTACTTCATTCATCAGCAACACTTTAGTACTTACCAATATTAAAACAACAACAACAACAACGAAGAAACTGTTGGATTAAATCCTTCACACTTTAATTTAAACCCCTTTCTCCTTATTTAATTCTCATATGGATACCAGGCTATCAGACTCTGTAAATATACCTCTCTGTAAAATATGGTGTTTTTGTTTAATTTTTTAAGGCTATTAGTACATTACCTTAGCCTTTAATTCTTTGTACTGAGTGACCCTAGATCTCCTCATCTTCTGTGCCTTCTTTTCTAGCCTTTTGATGATCCTTTTCTTGGTTTTGTGACGGACATAGGTGACATAGTTGTGATTCCTTGAACTATTTATTCTAACATATATCTGGGCAGTACTAACTCTCTTTTTGTGTTTCTCACAGACCATACTTCCATTTGTGCCTATTGTGTGATGCTAGTGCTTTGTAGTAATGAATTTAACAGATTTATTGAGTGAGCAAAATACTTGCGGCACTATTAACAATGAATAAAATAAACCTAATCTCAGCCCTTGTAGTACTTACCTATCTAGTGGGACATGCATTAAGTAAATTGACAGTGGCAATACAGGGAATAGTGCTATCATAATACATTTATCATAATAAAGGAGGTAGGGGGTGGTATGTAGCACATGGCAGGGGCATATAACCAAGACTTATGGTTTTGTTTTTCCAAAACCAAGGGAGTTTTCCTGGAAGAAATGACTTGGAATATGAGTAGAAGTTGGCCAGGTAAGGAGGCAGCTTGCTAAGGTTTGGAGGTGGCCCTTTTGAGCCACATGCAAGAGGTTCAACATGGCTGACAGTGAGAGATATGCCTGGAATGGAAGATGGGGTCATCTTAAGGCTTTATTTTAAGGGCAGTAGGTTGCCACAGAAGCATTTTAAGGTGAGAAGAGTCATCTCATGTATGTTTTAGAAAGAGTTACACTCCACATTAGAAAGTGTGGAGAAGGCATCAGGCCAGGACACAGTGCTTTCTGGAACAGGGTTTCTCATCCTCAGCACTGTTGACATTTGGGGCCAGTTAATTCTTTATTATGGGAGGCTGTGCTGTGCAGTGTAGAATGTTCAATAGCATTCTTGGCCTCTACACAGTGGATACCAGTACTACCTTTCCCCATCTGCACCTGCCCCTTGCCCCCATCCCCCGATTGTGGCAACCAAAAATCTTAGACATTGCCAGATGTCCCCTCAGAGGCAAGATCACCCCTGATTGAGGACCACTGGCGTAGAAGCTAAGAGGCAAAAACTGTTGATGTCCTGGAAAATAAGGTAGGGCTGTGGAAGTGGTGAGCCTCATAATACATAGTAAACTTATATAGGTACACTACCAGGCACAGTGCCTTAGGAATAGTAGTCATTGTTGTTATGTCCATATAATAGGGAACTTGTGTTTTATTTTATTTTATTTTATTTTATTTTATTTTAATTTTATTTATTATTTTATTATCATGATAAGTACATTTATTATCTCCATCACCTATTTTACCCATCCCCCCCACCTACCTCCCCTCTGGTAACTATTAGTTTGTTCTCTATAGTTAAGAGTGTGTTTGTTGGTTTGGCTCTCAGTCTCTCCCCTTCACTTTGCTCATTTGTTTCCTTTCTTAAATTCTGCATATGAATAAGATCATGTGACATTTGTCTTTCTCTGACTTATTTTTGCTAGAATTAGTACCTATTCTTCTCAAACTCTTCCAAAAAAATAGAAGAGGAAGGGAGACTTTTTTTTTTAAGATTTTATTTATTTATTCATGAGAGACACAGAGAGGCACAGACACAGGCAGAGAAACAGGCTCCATGCAGGGAGCCTGACATGGGACTCAGTCCCGGGTTTCCAGGATCACACCCTGGGCTGAAGGCAGTGCTAAACCAATGAGCCACCTGGGCTGCCCAGAAGGAAAACTTCTTAATTCATTCTATGAGGCCAACATTACCCTGATACCAAAGTCAGACAAAGATACCACAAAAAGGAAACTATAGGTCTATATTTCTCATGAATATAAATGCAGAAATCCTTAACAAAATATTAGTGAACCGATCCAACAGTACGTTAAAAAAATCATACACCCATGATCAAGTGGATTTTTTCCTGGGATGCAAGGGTGGTTTAGTATTCGCAGAACAATCATCATGATACATCATATTAATGGGAGAAAGGATAAAAACTGTATGATCATTTCAATAGATGCAGAAAAAGCATTTGACGAAGTACAGCCTCCATTTATGATAAAAACTCTTTGCAAGGTAGATCTAGAGGGAACATACCTCAACATAATAAAGGCCTTATATGAAAAACCCACAGCTAATATCATACTCAGTGGTGTGAAATGGAGTTTTTCCCTTAAGGTCAGGAACAAGACAAGGATGTCCACTCTTGTCTCTTTTATTCAACATAGTACTGGAAGTTCTAACCACAGTAATGAGAGGACATAAAGCAATAAAAGACATCTTTGTTTATTTTAGATAAACTTTTTTTTTCACAAATAGATTTTAATTTTGGTTTTAGTTTGCCAGATCCAGGGCCAGATCCAAGGTATGCTTTACATGATGTTGTTAAGGTCAGGGTTTTTTTTTTGTTGTTGTTGGTGGTGGTGGTCATAGAAATCACTGTAGCAGAATGAGGGTTGTTAAAAAGTATCAAGAAGCCAAAAGAGTACTGGAGAAAGCTGGGACCAAGCTTGGGACTCCATGGTCAATAGAAATGCACACCCCACACAAGATTATTCCATTAGCAACCACTGCCTTTTTTTTTTTAAATTTTTTATTTATTTATGATAGTCACAGAGAGAGAGAGAGAGAGAGGCAGAGACACAGGAAGAGGGAGAAGCAGGCTCTATGCACCGGGAGCCCGACGTGGGATTCGATCCCGGGTCTCCAGGATCACGCCCTGGGCCAAAGACAGGCGCTAAACCGCTGCGCCACCCAGGGATCCCTCAACCACTGCCTTTTTACCCCAGAACCACTATTTCTACCCTGTCTAGAGTCTCCCAGAGGCGTATTGTTTGCTGAATTTAGAGACTATGGTAACCCCATTTGTAAGAGTATTTATGCAATGGAGATTCCATCTTTCTCACTCAGGACCCTACAGAAAGGAAATAGAATTGGTATTGAGTAAGCTAGTCTATAATATCTGCCACTGTATTAGAGACCAGTTGGTGATTTTAGAGATTTTTCTTTTGACACAAGCATAGTTAGATCTTTCTCATGGTATGGTTTTCCTTTCCTCTTAAAATTCTCGTACTCTTCTCTAAGGAACCTGATTTCTTTTTATCTCCGATCACTTTTGAAAATACCTGTAATGTGGCCAGGAGAAAACTATGACTTTGCAGATAACAGTGATACTGATTTCTCTTTGTCCCGAGGATAGAGTCCAAATGGCATACAGGACTTTGCAGCCCAACCCAACCAACCAGGATAGCCTCTTTTCCAGCCACTTTCCCTCGCAGTCTCTCTACACTGCACCTTCTACCAGTCCTTGATTAAATCATGCTCTCTTATATCTTTGCACAAGTTTTCCCTTCTGCCTGAAATCCTCTGTCCTGTCTCTCTACAAAGAAAACTCTTACTTGTCTTGTAAGATTCAGCTCAAGTAGTCCTTCCACTTTGAATTTTTTGATTCCCCTAGGAAGAGTTACCTTGTCCCTCTGCATATTATACACTAATCACAAGGCACTCTCATTGTTTGTTTACATGATTGTGAGTTCCAAAAGAGCTTTCAGTGTCTCAAAGGCACAATGAATGTATCTTGAACAAGAATGAGTTTCAAATATTGCCATAGAGTTGATTTTCAAAATAAAAAGGAAACAATGTTTTAGTGAAATTGGTATATAACAGTTCTGCTTCAGTAAATGTAAACTTTTTTTTTCGATTTTGTTTTGGAAATGTAGAAATTTATGAATATGTGCATCCCATGGATATACATGGGAATACCCAGACATGAGTAATTCTGGAAACTGTTTTTATTCTCTGGACATATATATGAGGGTGGGTTGTTGATGAAATTGGTATTTACTTACTTATCTAAAGAAATTAGAATGTCTTTGGTTTCATTGTAGTATGTGTATTTTAGCACTAATATTGTGGATTTTCTGCTTTTGTCCACAATAATGTTTCAAAAATGAAAATACAAGTATGCATATAATTATGGTGTATATGTTATGTTAGAATATAAATCCTTGAAAACAGGAGGACAGGGGATATGGTCAGAGGAGAGAAAAACCAAGATTTGTTGATTGGATGCTCCCATACTTATTGCCTTATTCAATTCTCAGAACAGATCTCAGAGATAGGGGACATTACTTCTATGACACAGTTTTAAAAGTTGAGGTTTCAAAAGATGGAAGTGTCTTGTCAGATAACTATCACAACAGTTAAATGGTGGGGAAGGAATTTAAACCCAAATCTGTGTGACTCCAAGTCTCATGTTTTTCTAACTTTGCTGGCTTTGGAGTTCAGAACTTCATATAAAAATGTATTGTTATAAGAAAAATATTTGTTGTTTTTCTTATATGAAAAATTGCTAAATTAAGACTGTGGCTTTAGGGATCCCTGGGTGGCGCAGCGGTTGGGCGCCTGCCTTTGGCCCAGGGTGCGATCCTGGAGACCCGGGATCGAATCCCATGTCGGGCTCCCAGTGCATGGAGCCTGCTTCTCCCTCTGCCTATGTCTCTGCCACTCTCTCTCTCTCTGTGTGACTATCATTAAAAAAAAAAAAGAAAAAAAAAAGACTGTGGCTTTAAAGGTAATATAAAATTTTTCTTAACTTTGAGGAATCCTGTTTTAAGAAAAGAAACATTTGTGAAAGTTTCAATAATATTATTCATGAGTATAGCCATTTCCCTGGTTATATTACATTTTATATTACCCAAGTATCTGAAAGCATGCTCTCAAAAGTATTATGATGATAATTTAAGAAACTTTTTTCTTTTGGCAACTGCAAGGCCATCCAGTCAATTCTCTTGTTACCTGAGAGAATAAACTCTCTAGAGGAAGATAAAAGAAAAAAGGAAATGTTGGGTATGACATCATCTTGAGGTCAAGTGGAGGAGTGCAAAGAAAGCATGTAGGAGGTCATTGATGATGGTGCCAGAGAGGAGGGTAAGGGTCAAAAGTGAGTTGAGTGAGCTGGCACAAAACAAGCAGATTGGAAGTGGAGAGAGCAAATAGAAGACATGTTTTTTTTTTTTTTCTTTTCTTTTAAAAGGCTAGAAGGTGTAATCTAGTCCAAGGCTTTCCTTTTGCAGTGAGGGGGAGGGAACTGAGGTACTTAAAGATAAACTTCTGGCCCAATACCATACATCTGTCTGCTAGTAAATGGCCAGGTGGGGCCTTGAACTCCTCTGACCCATGTTCAGTGATTTTTCTCCTGTACCACAATTTCTCTAGAAGAGAAAAATGTCTACAAATAGTTCTAAAGAGAGACCTTTAAAGCCTTTAAAGATCTTTTTGAGAAGGAAATTCTTGTAAATGAAAACAGTTACTTATGAAATGAAAACAGGAGCATCTACCAATCATGTGATCTCACATTTTATGAGTGAGTATGATGACTTAAGGAGTCCCTCAGTTGTTTATCACCCAACTGTTTGGAGTGCTGGAAGTATTATCTCTGAAGGCTTGCTTTGCATTTGTTGGAAAAACAGATGCTAATTTCCATTTGTTTTCCTCATGCTGTAACTCAAAGGTATTTTCAGAGGTCTTTTTTTTTTTTTTTTCATAGTTACAGTTAGGATTTTTATGATGCCTCATAGTGTTTTTTTCCCCAGAGTTTTTTTGATATCCATAATGACATTTTTCATTGTGTATTCTAGCATTTTTTGTGTGATAGTATATTCTATCAAAGTGCTTCTACTAAATGCAAGTTTATTTCTTCTGTTTTGGTTTCTGTTTAGTATTGAAATGATTGTTTCCTTTTCTGTTTTCCTGTCATTATGATGGTCAAATAACTATACCAGAGCCTGACATTGATAGGTCTGTGATGGTTAATGCAAGTTTAAAGGAGAACTTATCTTAACCCACTTTTTCCCCTCTTTCTATTCCTAGTTTTTTTTTTTTAGTTGAATGGCATGGCATCTTCTCCCCTTGCACATTCATACTTTTCTAAATTCATGCCCTTCTGTTGCAGGTATGATGAAGCCAGCAGGGCCTTTGGGGGCTGCTGCCCCTGGGGGGATGTTGCCTCAGGGCCCTTCACCTCCTGGACCCCATCAATTTGGCCAGAGTGGAGCTCATGCCCAAGGGCATCCTCCTCAAAGGTGAGCTAAGTAGATTCCAACCTGAATTTGTATATTCTACTAAAATTGTCTCACAAGTGCCTTCTAAACCTGCATATTTATTGATTGAAAGTTTGACCTCTTGATACTGCCCACACCCTTGAAAGGAGTTGCTAGACTGTCCTAGGAAACAAAGCATTTGGAAAAATTAGGTGGGAAAAGAAACAATACTAGTACGTATTTAAAAATATATTAAAAATTACTTGTGTCAATACCACATATTTTAATTTTGGATTATATTCATCTTGTTTTAGAGTTCTGTATTAATTTCTGATTCCTTCAGATATCTATGACCTGTATGCCCTAATAAATTTTAAATCATCTATCCTCTTGAATCCTTCACAGAACTGAGCTCAGTTGGTGCTTAATAAATATTTTAAAAATTAAGTCAGATTGTAGCCAATGGTAAAACTGGATTTGATGTGGAAGGTACACAGATGCCAATGAGGGATTTTTGAATGGTAGGTCGATAGAAAAAAGAACATAGGAAATAAATCCTCTGTTCGTGTTTATAATAAATTAAAGAAGGGAAAAGTGGAAGGCAGGTCTGAAGAAGCCAAGGTATGAGATGTATAGACTCTGTACCCTACTGGGGACTATCCCCTGGGAAGGGAGCCAGCATCACACCTTCTCTGCTGCAAGTCCCATTACCGTTTGTCCAGTGAGCTGTTGCTGTTGAGAATCCCAGTGCCAAAGCTGTTTGTAGTGTTTACTTTGGAATTTCTCCAGTGATTACCTGGACGCTTCATTTCCTGGGTTCCTTTTTCAGGTTATTAAGATGTAGGGTTCAGTGTGAATCTGGACCCTGCAGCTGCTGAAGCCACTCAGTTATCCTTTCAAGGGGCCTGTGAGTAGTCACTGTTAGTGGGAAAACTCTCTGGACTTTTAAATATCATCAAATTGATGCTCTTACAGGACGTTTGTGAAATTGACTCTTCCCAGGTCTTGTTTGTCATGATAACATTTATCATTATAATAGTTGCTGTGAAATACAGAGTGAAGATTAATGTAGGAAACAGAGGATGAGTGAATCTAAGTAATGTGGTTTGAACAAGGACACAAAGTCAAAAGGGCCTGATTTGGGATCTGACCCTACTATCCTAACAAGTCTCATTAGCATGGTGGTGGGGCATAAGTTTTAGAGTAGAAAGACTAAGAACCAAAATGTGTCTTCTGGCTCAAAAATTAACTAGTTATGTGGTGCTGGTGAAGTTCCTGGGCCTCTAGGCCTCTTCATTTTGCTCACTTGTAAAATGAGGAAATAGAACTCAGTCCAGAGGACAGGGGAGAAGATCTGGAAAAGTTTATTGTTGTGAACCGCCAAGCATTTTAGAATTTGTTTTAAAAGAAGAAATGCAAAAATTAAATAGCTGGTTTGAAGTTAAGAAAGCTTTTGGTTATTGGTATTAGCCTAGATTGTATTGATCTTTTTGGTTCTTTCCATTTGTTTCACTTGAATTAGGTTCCTTAGAAATAAGTAAACCATGGACTTTACCATCAGACCTTTGCTGTGTGGTTGTGAGCTCAGTACAAAGTCTGGCACAGTGAAAAGTGTCCACTGTGTACAGCCAACTACTTTAGGCTCAGGCAGCTGTGACTTGACTTCTATATTATTTAGTTCCCTCATCACAATTTTAACAATAATAATGTGGTTGTAAGGATTTTGATGGCTAGTGTATGCACAGAATCTTGCATAGTGCATAATGCCCATGAAAGACTCAATACATGTTAGCAGTTATCAATATCATTTTCAGTACTTGTAGAAGGTCTAGTGTCTGTAGCTTGTCCTTCCTACTGGTTCAGTCTCTAGCTACTCATGACAGCTCAACCAAGAAAGCTGCTTTTATTATGATTCCCAGGGAAACCCTGACAGATTTTGCCCCATCTCCTTCACTATTCACTTGCTTCAGCTTAAACTGTGAATTAGAGGTTGGAAATGGATTTAAAAATGAAAAAGTCAGGGAAAAGTGTAGTATTCATGCTCAGCGTCCATGGTTACCACACTACTTTGACCTCATGGACGTATTTCTGTGTACATAGTTCAATGCAAGGGCAAAGGGCCCAGTGATTGTACTGGTGAATCACACAGTCTGATGACGGGGATTGTCAGAGAGCATAGATGGCTTGTGACATTTCTTTGATGATTATAGCACTTCATAGCATTTCATCCATTCTGTTTAAACTTAGAGAATCCTTCAAAAAACCTCTTAATTTTTATAATATCTAAACTGTTGAATGAAAACAAGATATAACTTGGAGTCATTATGTTGATGAAAATTTAAACATTTGTCATTTTTATTTTTAAGTATTGCTTCTTCACAGGCAATGTTTCATAAAATTTAAAAATCATACCTATTGGGGATCCCTGGGTGGCGCAGCAGTTTGGCACCTGCCTTTGGCCCAGGGCGCGATCCTGGAGACCCGGGATCGAATCCCACGTCAGGCTCCCGGTGCATGGAGCCTGTTTCTCCCTCTGCCTGTGTCTCTGCCTCTCTCTCTCTCTCTCTTTGTGACTATCATAAATAAATAAAAATTAAAAAAAAATCATACCTATTCATTTGTCTTTTTGATCTTGGCCGAGGCAGAATAAATGTCTTAAACTTGTAAATAGTACTAAAGTTATGTACACAGTGTTATTGCTGGGCAGGATTAATCTAAGAAATAAACTCTATAAGTTATGTAAGTTATCTGTTTTGATCAAGAAATGATGAATTGTGGTGGAAGAGGATGGGAAGAGGAGACTCATCTTCCCAAATTGAAGCTGATGGGGTGAAATCTGCTGACTAAGAATTTGGTTGCAATGAAAAGGAGGGAGCAAGAAAAATAAGAGAAATAGTTGTTTTCTCTTAATTTGTTGTTGTTCTTCTTTCTTGGTGGAAAGCAGTGATATTTGGCATAGGTTTTATTTTCTATGTTCTATGGACTGAGTATTTGAAACCTAGATTTTACTTCAGTCCAATCTTGACAAATTTGGTACCATCTCTCCACATCCTAATAAACTTCAGCATACGGCTCGTTACTTGAGCAATTTGTTACAAACTTAAAAATAAGAAATATGTGAGGTTGAGCACGCCACAGACAACTGAGTCAACTCTCCAGAGGTTTTGGACTAAACTAAGAATAAACTTTAATGTTTTATTAATCCTCTGATAGTAAATCTTTTTTTTTTGTTTGTTTTTTTAAATTTTTATTTATTTATGATAGTCACACAGAGAGAGAGAGAGAGAGGCAGAGACACAGGCAGAGGGAGAAGCAGGCTCCACGCACCGGGAGCCCGACGTGGGATTCGATCCCGGGTCTCCAGGATCGCGCCCTGGGTCAAAGGCAGGCGCCAAACCGCTGCGCCACCCAGGGATCCCTCTTTGTTGTTTTTTTATGGTGGATCTGCCCTTTTCTGACATTCAAGAAAACAGTAAATTAAAATATAGAATTGGGCAGCCCGGGTGACTGAGCGGTTTAGTGCCACCTTCAGCCTGGGGCATGATCCTGGAGACCCAAGACCAAGTCTCACGTTGGGCTTCCTGCGTGGAGCCTGCTTCTCCCTCTGCCTGTGTCTCTTTTTTCTCTGTGTGTCTCTCATGAATGAATAAATAAAATCTTAAAAAAATATATATATAGAATTGAATGTTTTCTGCACCCAGAAACATGTTAAGTGAAAGAATCAACATGAGAAATATTCAAATTATATGATTCTTAATTTTAACCACATTATATTTGTTGCTTAGAAAAGGATCATTCCATTCTATCTGCTCATTTTTTTCATTTGAAAGCTGAGAGCTACAGAGATTAAGTGGCTTGCCCATAATTACACACCAGGATCTCCACGTTGAGAGACCTAAACTCTGATACCTACATGCTCTGGACCTTGGATTAACTAATTTAGTGAAGTAATGAAATTGAAAAATATTAAATCACTTTGCATGTTTAAAATGTTCTGTTAATCTCTTTTCCCTTATCTATATGAAAGTTTTTGTTAGCCCTTTATTACTACTTTATTCTTGTTAATAAAATTGCTTTTAAAATTCAAATTTAAGATTTACAATATTTAAGTTGGCTAGGAAAAAAATGTAATTGTGAAGTTCTAAAGCATAATTCCCAGGACTTATATTAAGCAATGAAGGATAAGTAGGCATTTATGGATTTAAAAGTAACGACCTAATGGTTGTATATTCTCTTAATGTATTTTAAATATTAACCTTTTCTTAAGTTAAAAAAATACTGGAGGCTGCTTATGTCATAACTTCCATTTGAAACACTTCATCCTATATGTACTATCTATGTAATAAATTACTCCTACAATTTTATATTTAAAAAATATTAACACTTGTGAAATATCTGTGAACATGTTTTAGAGAATTTTTCTCTTAAACAATTGAATAATCCCTCCTCCCCCAATGTAACTGCTGGTTCCCAGTTCCTACTTATTAGATCCAAACCCTATAACAATATGTTATGCTGCATCCACTAATATATTCTTATAGAGCATGTATATACATTCTACCTGTATGCAATTTTTACCTTTATTTATTGTGACATTTTAAAATAAGGCAGAAGTATCATTTCTTGAAAAAAAAAAGAAATGATGTTTTTATGAAACAGTGAATTTACAAAACATATCATTAACACAATTCTTGAAATCATTTCTAAGTGACCAACAATATTTTAAATATGTCAGTTAAGACTAGAGTTATATTTTGCTTTGCCTTTCTTATTCCTAGTATCATTAATAAATTAGAGATATAAAGAAAACTTCTGTGAAAAGTTAATTTTTATATTTTCTCTCTGTATTCAATTTTGTTCCAAAAATTATTTAAATTAAAAGATGTTTCATGGGCAGCTCTGGTGGCGCAGCGGTTTAGCGCCGCCTGCAGCCCGGGGTGTGATCTTAGAGACCCGGGATTGAGTCCCACGTCGGGCTCCCTGCATGGAGCCTGCTTCTCTCTCTGCCTGTGTCTCTGCCTCTCTTTCGCTCTCTCTGAATAAATAAATAAATAAATAAATCTTAAAAAAAAAATTGTTTCGTGTGACTGTGTTGGTCTTGTTTCAGTTTTTGACAGGAGGGGAAATCATTTTGCTAATAAGCAATATTGTTTGGGTTAAAATTTATTCATACTAACTTTATAACCCTTATAACCAAGTATCTGCTATAGGATAGCTTGTGTACTTTTGCATAGTAAAAGCATTTGTTCATTCATTTAACTCAAAATGTGGGATATCATCATTCAGAAATATGCTTAATACAATACAGCATAATGGTTTGAAAGTTAATTTAATTTTATTATTTATTTATTTTTGGAAGTTAATTTTATTTTATTTTATTTTTTTTTTTAATTTATTTATGATAGTCACAGAGAGAGAGAGAGAGAGGCAGAGACACAGGCAGAGGGAGAAGCAAGCTCCATGCACCGGGAGCCCGATGTGGGATTCGATCCCGGGTCTCCAGGATCGCGCCCTGGGCCAAAGGCAGGCGCCAAACCGCTGTGCCACCCAGGGATCCCTGGAAGTTAATTTTAAATGTTGTTTACAGTAATTATTCAATTTAAGATACATGAAGAAAAATGACAGGAGAAAATTTGTATGATATTTTGGAAAGTATACTTGCTTAAGACCAGGAAGAGGCTAGTCATAATTTTGTCACTCATAAGTTGTGGGACTTCAAGCAAGCCACTGGCCTTGCTCAGGCTCTTCTCCTAGCTTCTCAAGTGCCAGTGAAAGATGGAAGGCAAGAACATGGGTCACTACGGACAGTTTCCAGTTTATGTAGTAATTGAATTCAGAGTATAAATCTGGGAAAATTTCTTTTTTTTTTTTTTTTTTGGGGAAAATTTCATTTTCATTTTCATTTACATTTACATTACTAAGTCATAATGTAACTTAAAGGGAAAAACTTTAACTTTATTCAGCAGATTAACTACAATAGGAACACTTTATATTCTATTCTATGGTGGCTACTGTTTCATTCAAAATAAGGAAAAATAAATATACAATAAATTCAAGCTAAATTAAAGGTAAAGCATGATGAAATTTTCAGATGAAAAAGAATGAACACTTTCAAAACTTTTTACTGAGTTCACTTTCAAGTACTGTTTTGTACGGCACTGAAATTATAGTGCAGGTGACATTTTACTTTAAATGCTGAGTAGGATTTAAGGAGAATGATTATAAAGATACAACTACAAAACTTTTTTTTTTTTTTAGTTCTGTTCTATTAATCATTAACCCTGGTATAGATATGGCTCTGGTGGACTCAGCTTCCCAACTTGATTTCCAAAGCTAGTTCTGTGTTTACGTTAGAATATTTTTGCTAAGTATCTTGACATGTTGAGGTTGTGAGCCTAGATATAAGATGATGCTGCGTGATTCATTTTGAGCTCACATTAAGATTAAATACTTAGGATCATCATTTCTTTAGGGCCCACTAGGTGGGCTTACATAATTTAGTAGGTTATTGACATTTATCATATATCATTTGCATTTGAAACTATGATATTGTTTAACACCCTTTTTTCTCTCTTAGATTTACAGGTCCTCCACCTGTCAACAGTGCAGCACCTGTCAACAGTGCAGCACCCTCCTACGCACCATACTCACCTTCTGCACAATCATCTTATCCAAGTCCTGCGTCCACTTCATCTGTCACCCAACTGGGCAATCAGTTCAATGCTATGCACATCAACAGCTATGGTAACAGTTTCATTATTAGTGCTCATTAACCACATATTTCATGAGTAGTTTTTAAAGATTTATTTATTTGAGAGAGAAAGAGAGTGTGTGAGAGTACAAGCAGGATGGAGAGGCAGAAGGAGAGGGAGAAGCAGACTGTCAACTGAGCAGGGAGCCTGGTGCAGGGCTCCATCCCACCCTGGGATCAAGACCTGAGCTGAAGACCGGTGCTTAACCAACTGAGCCACCCAGGCACCCCTTTATGAGTATTTTTAATGAAGAAGGTTTTCTCCATTTTTAAAGTAAACATAACTCAAAAAAATAGGCAAAACTCTGGCATACCATATTGAAGTAGTTTTTTATTTTTATTTTTTTAAGTAGTTTTTTTAGATATTTTTATATAAATCATCTGTATTCCTTATGACAATAATTAATTTCTTTTCCTGATTATGCTGCCACTTATTTCAAAATAATTGAAAGACCTTGAGCATACCTTACACTGAATATTAGAACAGTAAAAAACCAAAAGATTCTGACCTCCCAAATAAGTATTACAACAGTGAACTTATTTTAAGAAATGTGAGACTGGTTTTAACTTTGTGTTGTTTATAATGAGGCCCTAAAATAAAAAATATAGTACTCATTGTTTCACAGTGTTCTTTGATTCTGTATTTAGGTCATGAAAAGAATGGAAGCTCAGATGTTGTGAGGCAGAAAAGAGAATAATAGGAGAGAAAACAGTTACAGTACTGAGATTCATATCAATGGAAATGCTGTATATTCTGAGGACCATAGGAATCTTCATTGTAATAACAGCATAGTTAGCCATTTATCTATATAAAGAATGTTTCCGTTACTTTAAGTAGTTTTTTAGAAGTATCTGTTAAAAAAAAAAAAAAGAACCCTCTGACTATTTCCTGTCTTTTACTAATTTCAAGATGGGTAGGTCTCCAATGAAGTAACTAAATATCATATAATCAGAGATAGAATAATCTGGTTTACAACTATTTCCAAAATGATGAAAAAGCATGTTAGTGGGCAGCCTGGGTGGCTCAGCAGTTTAGCGCCGCCTGAAGCCCAGGGTGTGATCCTGGAGACCGGGGATCGAGTCCCACATCAGGCTCCCTGCATGGAGCCTGCTTCTCCCTCTGCCTGTGTCTCTGCCTCTCTCTCTCTCTCTCTCTCTCTCTCTCTCTCTGTGTCACTCATGAATAAATAATTAAAATCTTAAAAAAAAACATGTTAGTGGCCCATCTTTTTTCCCTTGTTATTTCTATCAAGTTCCAAGAACTATTTGATCAAGTTAAGCACAGGCCACAAAATAATTTTTTGAATGTATAAGTTACCTGAATAATGCTTGTTACATGGTAAAATAGTCCTCTATATCATTTTCTAGATTTTGTACCAGATACAATTTCTTAACTAGTGACATGTGTCATGTAAAGTTAATGCAACTGACTTAAACTTTATCCTATTAATTTTCTTTTTTTTAAATATTTCTTTATTATTTTTAAAGATTTTTATTTATTTATTTATTCATGAGAAACACAGAGAGAGAGAGAGGCAGAGTCACAGGCAGAGGGAGAAGCAGGCTCCATGCAGGGAGCCCCATGTGGGACTCGATCCCCAGTTTCTAGGATCATACCCTGGGCTGAGGTGGCGCTAAACCGCTGCGCCACCGGGGCTGCCCCTATCCTATTAATTTCCTTACAAAAATTATAAATATTGCTTTTACCCATTAAAAATTCTCCCATTTTATAAAATGCCCCGAATAGCAATTGTATAACTTTCTGAATGAAGATTTATCTTGAGGCAAAAGAAGAAAAATTGATTTGTAAGGATGACTTCTTATTTTATATCAGGAAAAGTAGTGTCCCTGGGTGTACTTCGTAGAATTTAGAATTGATAAGTGCAATGTTTGGGATCCCTGGGTGGTGCAGTGGTTTGGCGCCTGCCTTTGGCCCAGGACGCGATCCTGAAGACCCGGGATCGAGTCCCACATCAGGCTCCGGTGCATGGAGCCTGCTTCTCCCTCTGCCTGTGTCTCTGCCTCTCTCTATCTCTGTGTGTGACTATCATAAATAAAATAAAAATAAAAATAAAAATAAAATTAAAAAAAAAAAAGAGAAGTGCAATGTTTAGTGGTCTGGTCTTCTTTCTTGCACAGGTTCAGGCATGGCTCCCCCTGTCCAGGGGCCCCCTGGCCCTCCATCAGCACCTTCATTCCAGGGTCCTTCACGACCTCCACAGCCATCCATTATGCAGCCTGGATCTCAGGTTCTCCCACCACCACCTACCGCACTAAATGGCCCTGGTGCCTCGCCCTTGCCTCCATCTACACACAGGCAGGATGGGCTTCCTGGGCCTCAGTACCAGCCCCCGCCTCTTCCAGGACAGACCCTGGGCCCTGGATATTCGCCGCAGCAGGGTAAGGCAAGCAGGCTCAGCAGAAAGGCCTAGGGTTATCTAGGAAATCAGCTTTGTTCTATGTTACTAGGCATCTATTACTAACTCTTAAGGAAAGCTACTTTTAAAATAGTGTGGCAAGTACAGAGAAAAGGGAATCATAGATACTCACCTTAACTCTCTGCCTTATATAATAAGATGAAAAAATGCAGCCTACTTGATTGAATAGCATAATATTGTTAGTGAGTCTTATATCTGGACTTCATGTTCTACTCATTTCTTTTTAAAATTTTTTTCCAAGCAGCCAACTATGGTCTGCAGATGGCAGGTGGGCAGCTCGCCTACCCAGGAGGCTTCCCTGGAGGTCCTGCACAGATGGCTGGTCCACCACAACTCCAGAAGAAGCTGGATCCTGACTCCATCCCCAGCCCAGTAAGTGTTCTCTCTCACTCCGATCATCTCCATCACAAAGGACCATTCTTCATTCACTGTCTCAGAAACTCTTCAGTTTATTAGCATTTTTCCTGTCCTTTATTGTTAAAGCACAATACCCATCACACAGAAGCTTCCTTCTTTCCATGTGTGGGGTTGGAAGGCTAGGTTATGGCATATTAAGGGTCTCCATGACAGAAAGCCTATGTAGATGTTTTTTGGTGTCACATAAACTTGGCAGTGCTATTGATGTTTATATTGGCATATATTAGCAGTATTTATTGATTGTTTAATGAGTAAGTAATAACCTGAGTGTATAAACATGCTAGTTTAGATAAGTAAAGGATACTTCTCAATAAGGGTCAGATACCCACAGAAAGGAAAGCACAAAGTATTTTATATTTTGCCTATTAAAAAATTATTTTATATAAAATAGAACAAGTAATAACCTGAGTGTATAAACATGCTAGTTTAGATAAGTAAAGGATACTTCTCAATAAGGGTCAGATACCCACAGAAAGGAAAGCACAAAGTATTTTATATTTTGCCTATTAAAAAATTATTTTATATAAAATAGAGCTCTAACTTAATTCTTCTCTAATAAAGTGATTTTCTTTGGAAGATTATTCTTTAGTAACTGTATCAGTCAGCTTTTATTAGGTTATTCTGCATAACACACAGTCCCCAATTTGCTTTCAACCATGAAGATTTATTTATCACCTAGATTACATGTAGGCTGTAGTAGCTGAAGTTTGACGTTAGGTGTGGTTCTGTGTGCCCTTATCATTCCAAAAGCCAGTGTGCAGAGGCATTCTGTATTTGGGACATGTTTTTATCAAGAGAAAGGGAGAAAAGAGAACTGGCCAGAAGGTACAATAGCTCTTAAAGTTTTCACCCAGATGTTGTACATGTCACAACCACTCACATGTCCTCAACCAAACCAAATCATAGCAAAGGCCTGGGTTAGTCTGGCAGGGATATATATACTCCTGCTTCAGGACAAACTGCAAATCTGTAGCCATGAGCAGAGATACATAGTCCTTTTAGAATAATAATGGAATTGATACAGTTAACCTAGGTCTTGGAAGTGGTTCTATAAACATGAGTAGAAAAAGTTAGACATAGCTCAAAGAGCTACTTACTGTATTAGCTAACTTTTGCTGTATAACAAACCACCACCTAATTTAGTAATTTACAGCCACTACTTATTAATCCTCATGAGTCAGTGGGTCCTCTGGGCAGTTCTCCTACTCTGGGCCAGGCTCAGTGGATTTGGTTTGGGTTTACTTGTACATCTGGGGTAAGCTGGAGGTTTGGCTGGAGCATGAATGGTCTAGGATGGTATGTTAATTCTCTGTGGTTGCTGTGCCAAATAATCACAACCTGGGTGACTTAAAACAATAATTTATTCTTTTATGTTTTTGGAGGCCAGAAGTCTGAAATCAATGTGTTGTACGGGTATGCTCCCTTGAAAGGCTTTATAGGGGAATCCATTCCTTGTCTCCTCTAGCTTCTGATGGCTTCAGGTACCCCTTGGCTTGTGGCTGAATGACTATGCCTGTGCCATCACATTGCCTCTTTCTCTTCTGTGTCTTTTCCTCTGGGCATCCATCTCAAAACTCCTTCTGCCTCTCTATTATGAGAGGTTACACTTGATTCCATTGAGATCCCATCCAGATAATCGGATGAATGCCTTTCAAGACTTAATTTAATCAGGGCACCTGGGTAGCTCAGTGGTTGAGTGTCTGCCTTTGGCTCAGGTCGTGATCCTAGGGTCTTGGGATCAAGTCCCACATCGGGCGCCCTGTAGGGAGCCTGCTTCTTTTTATGCCTATGTTTCTGCCTCTCTCTGTGTGTCTCTCATGAATATATAAATAAAATCTTTTAAAAAAAAAGACTTCATCAATAATCTTACTGTGTAAGATTAGAACATGGATATATTTTTGGTGGGGGGTAGCACTAAGCCCACTACAGATGGTGTCATTCATGTGTCTGATATTTGGTACCCGTCTTTTAGCTGGGAATCATTGGGCCATGTGACTGAGCGGGCTAGCCTGGATTTGTTCACTTGACTGTGGCAGACATCTAAGAGGGAAACTAGGAATCTGCAAGGCCTCTTGAGCCATGGCTTGGAACTAAAACATTGCCACTTCTGTGACATTGTCTCAGCCAAAGCAAGTTACAATGTCTTCTGAGAGTCAAGGAGTAAAAAGACTGGCTCTTGATGGGAGGAGCTGTGAAGTCCTTGAAAAAGGCGCAGAGTGGGTAGAGGATTTTGTCTATTTTTGTGATTTATCCACTTATTCTATATTTATTTGAATATGAACTTGAAAATGTATAATAAAGTGTCAAGCCCTATGTAACATGTTAGAAATTAAGTTTTTGTAACTCTTAGTGCCTTTATTGATAATTATATTATCAGCCATGGCTTTAATGCCTTAATATTATTTCATTATTCTAGTTAAAGGAATATCACATATTTACACTGAATTCATCATTTTAACTTCTTGTTGTTTTGCTTCTGTATAACATCTACAGATCCTCTAGGTCATTCCACTTCATTCTCTGATGTTTCTAGCTCCAGGTTCATTGTTAGTCTCTCCAGTACTGCTTTTGTCACAATTATTGGAAATTTTACTATCCATCTTTAGAAACTTTTATTTCTCAGGCCTTTCAATTCTTGATCTTCTTTGCTCCCAATGGTTCATCCACGCTACCTGTTATCCATCGTCTTATCATAGATCCTGTCATTACCAATTACAGGACACTTCAAAATCTCAATTGAAAACATCTCGTTTTCCAATCACTGCCTTTTATCTTTTTAGCTCATTCCTTTAGGACTCAAACTCCAATAATGATTCACTCACCAGGACTTATAACTTACCACTTTTTCTCTTGCATTGCCTTCATCTTCTCACTTCTCTTATGCAGCTTAGATTATTTGATCTATGATAAAAAATCTATCCCTTACATCCTTTACTCTCAACTCCTTTGCCTCACTTTCTTCACTGAATTCACCTAGGAAAATCCCATTTGTTGTTAAACCAACTCTCCACCTACTCTCTGCCTGCACCCCGGAGGCCACCTGTGACTTGAGAAAAATCACACCATGCTTACTGATCTCACTTTTGATTCATGACTATTAAACTAAGGTGAACTTATAGTTCTGTGGTCCTAAAACCTGTGTGCACAAAAGAACCAGTGGTGGAGCTATAGAGATACTGATGCCTTGTTCCCACCTGCCAATTTTATTTAATTAGACTGGGATATGAACTGGACATTGGGATTTTTCAAAGCTTCCCTACTGATTCTAATGTGTAGCAGGTCTGAAGGCCATCACCCAACTCCACTGTCTCTCTCATTTTCTTAGGGACTATCATTTCTTCACTTTCCAAACTCCTAACACTGCCTTCCCCTTTCTGACTCTTTCATGGTAACTGTGCTTCCTACTTCACCAAGAGAATAGAAACAATCCAAAGAGAACCTCTGCATTCTGCACTGCCACAACTCCCTGCATATGTGCCCTTTCATCTCTCTTTTCTTATTACCTTGGGTTAGCTTCTTCATACTCCTAACCAGGGCTATCACCTCCTAGATTCCCTTATGCCTCTCGAGGATAACCCTTCAGCAAATGTCCCCTGTATTAGAGTATTTGAATTCTTCAAAAAAACCCAGAACCAACAGGATATATGTGTATATATCTTTATCAATCAATCAATCAATCAATCATCGAGCGTTATCTTAAGGAATTCAGTCACTCAGCTCTGGGGAGTGGCAGATTTGAAATCTGCAGGGTAAGCCAGAAAAAGTTGATTTTGCAGCTCAAGTATGAAGGCCTCTAGACAGAGAATTCCCTCTACTTTGGGATTCCTCAGTCTTTTTTTCTTAAGGACTTCAAATAATTGGATGAGTTCCACTCACATTATGGAGAGTCTACTTTACTCAGAGTCTACTGATTAAATGTTAAACATATTTTAAAAATATACTTTCCCAGCAACATCTAGACTGGTATTTGACCAAAAACTGGGTACCACAGCCTAGCCAGGTTGACATATCTTAATTAGCCATCACATCTCTCCCCTGCATCATCTATACTCATTTGAAGATAAACTTCAATTTTTCAATGTCTAGGTCATTTTCAGCAGATTATAAACATCCTGTAATACCTTTTCTCATTAATAAAAGAGATTTCCCTTGGCCCTTTTCAAATTCTCTATCCAGTTTCCCCTCATTTATTGGCTCTTTTATAGCAATAAAATCTCCAGAAGAGTTACTTATACTCACTGTCTTCAGTTCATCTCCTCCATTCCCCTCCTGAACCTATCCCGGTTTAGATCTCATTACCACAACCCCACCAACACTATGTTTGTCGAGGTTGCCAGTGATCTCCCATTACCAAATCTAGTGGTCAGTTCTCAGATCTCATCTACCTCAACATATCAGTAGCAATTTGGCATATCTGCTCACTTCTTGAAACACTTTTTCATTTTGTTTCTGGAATACCACCACTCATTTACATCTCTGCTTATCTCTTATTTCCTTTGTTGGTTTCACCATCTCTCTGACTTTCTGGTGTCAGAAGCGTCCCAAAGATGGTCTTTGGACCTGTCCCTTTCTCTGTTGACATTTCCTCTGTAGATCAACACTTCACAAAGTGTGCTGCTCTCAGGATGGCACAATCAGCATCAGCTGGGAACTCACTAGAAATTCATATTTGCAGGCTTCCCCTCAGACCTACTGAGTCAGAGTCTTTAGGGGTGGAGCCTTGGAATCTATGTTTTAACAAGCTTTCCAGATGATTCGTAGGCACACTAAGAGGCAGTGCTATAGGTGATCCCATCCATTCTCATGGCTTTAAATGAAGATGCAGATATTCCTAGGTAAGACATTTCCCTGAAATCTAGATTCCAACCCTGTTCTTTGGTTCCTCAGGCCCCAAACCCTGGAGTTCCTCAGGCCCCAAACCCTTAATGATTGCTTTCTTGCACATTGTCCTATAGTTAATTTTATTGGTCGTGGTCCTCATCCTGGTTCAAGCCACTACCATTCATCCACCTTGATTATTGTGAGAGCCTCCTAACTGTCTCCCTGATCTTCCAGCCTTCACACAGCAGCCAGGATGATCCATTCAGATTTTAAGTCAGATCATGCTATGCTATGACTCAGAACAAAACCCTCCAACACTCCTCTAGTTAAAAACCAAAGTTCTTATAATGACCTGTAAGAGCCTACATTCTTTTCCACTCCATGCCTTACATCAGTCACATACAATCCTCTGATTCAGTCTCTTATTCCTCTTCTCCTTTTACTTCAGCCACACCAGGCTCCCTATTATTCCTTAAACATGCTACGTGTACTCTTTGTTTCAAGACCTTCGAACTTGATTTTTCCTCTGTTTAGATATATGCAAGGCATGGCTCATATCCTCGTTTCCTTCCTATCCTCATTCATCCCCAGTCTTCCTGGTACCCTTGTACATATCACTCCATGTCCACAGTACTTACTATTATTTGACATAGATGTATCATATTTATACACTTTTGTTGCCTGTCTTCCATACTATAATGTCAGCTCCAAGAGGTCAGTAATTTGGTTTTGTTCATACTGTGTTTCCAACAGCTAGAATATAGCCTGGTATGTAGTATACATTCATGTATTTGTTGAATGAATGAATGAGGGTTAACAACAACAGCAATAAGCAGTGTTGCTGTGATTCATCTAAGACTCTTAAAATGCATACATACAGATCAGTCTAGTGTTATTTTTATCATAAAAGTAATTAAATAGCAATGCCAGATGGAGCCTATTTATATTCCTATTATCAACATGCTTTAACTGACTAAATAATTTCTTCCTTCTGGGAAGAAAGATGTAAAATCATGTTTACTGAACTCCTATTACATGCCAGTTCTGAGCTAAGTGATCACTCCAAAACCTTTAGGGTGATGGTATTATCTCCATTGTGAGAGTGAAAAAACTGGTGTCACCATTGAAACTCTTCCTCACTGCCTTTCTGTATCTGTAGGAGGACCATTCAAAAGTGGAGCTCTTCCTATCCCCCTCTCTGTCACTACCCTAAGCAAGCTCAGATAATTCTTTAAGCAACCTGCCTTAGGTGTACACATATCTCCTTACCTTTTTTTTCCCTTACTCTTTTTGTTCTCTCAAGAGAAACACTCTTTTTTTTTCTTTCCTGATTTTATTTTATGATCGCATTATATTCTGTTCATAGCAGATAAGTAAAAAGTAACACTAGTGGCAGATCCTGTGAAGGAAAAAGAAATCTATGTGTTTTGAGGTAGCTTTGGTATTATCAAGGGTCACTGTCATCATCAAATCGAAATCCTATAAGTACTGAATCATAGTCAAAATCTCTATTGAAATTTCTGTGTATTGTTAAATTTCCAAGCCTGTTTTTTCAAGAACATGCATTTAAGGTAAATTTTAAAAACCTATATATTTTTAAATTACTAGAAGTGTTTTAATATTTCTTACTCCCCTGATAATATTCCAGCCAAGATGTGAATTAGTTTAGAAATACAATTACCACATATGACATTGTTTCTTTGGAGGCTGTGCTTTTTGTAAGTTGTGAACAACTAATTAAAAATAAGTTTTTTTTAGAAATGTAGTCTACTTTAAGATTGGAAACTATATTCAATATGTAGATTATTGTGGCTTTTAATTTGGTTTCATATTTGACACTTCATTGGCTGAAATGATTACCTTAAATGTTGATTATATAAAAAGTTCTCCAATTTTGAAGAAATCAGATTAACCTTAAGGTTGAAATATAGGATATAATAGTATTTTGATTTTTGTTTGCTTCTTGTCTCTGTCCATGGTAGCTTTTGGTCTCATCTGTATCTTATAGTAGTTATGTTTGGTGTGTATGCTATATCTTTAATAAGAATTCAAATCTTATGAAATTAAAAAAACATAAATGTATAGATTTGAAGGGAGGTTAAATCTATCTCTGATACACCATAAAACCAGTATCAGTGCCAGATAGGCCTGCTGCATTGGATGCGATGGGAGGGCAAAATGGAGAAGGTAACATTTCAGAGTTTGGGGGAAGATAATTTTCATGTTAATAGTTTCTTTTGGAATCTAAAAAACTGTGTATCTTCCAAAGGTATGTAGTGCATTCTGGGCACTTGTCTCATTTCTCTCTCTCTCTCTATCTCTTTTTAGCCCCCTTGTCTCTTATTCCATGTCTCTTGTATCTCTTATTCCATGTCTCTTGTATCTCTTATTCCACGACAAAAGAAGTGAGGGCAAGAAGAAGAGGAGGAAGATAATTATTAGGATGCCTTTGTGTTTTGTTAACTTCATACTACTAAATTTTGCTTATTATTTTAATCCCTAGACATATACAATAAAGACAAATTTTTTTAAGGATTTTATTTATTTATTCATGATAGACATAGAGAGAGAGAGAGGCAGAGACACAGGCAGAGGGAGAAGCAGGCTCCATGCTGGGATCCTGACATGGGACTCAATCCTGGGACTCCAGGATCCTGCCCTGGGCCAAAGGCAGGTGCTAAACCGCTGAGCCACCAAGGGAACCCCAGAAAGACAAATTTTTAACTCTATGTTATTCATCAATAAATATTTAAGTAGAGACATAACAAAGTGTTTCCAAATTAGATGACAAAACTTAGGGACTTTTTCTTCTGATTTCTATGCAATAGGCAACTTCCAAGTGGAAACACTATATTTGTTTTTTTACTGTTCCATGGAGCAGGGGTGAGGTGGAAGAACTTGAAAGGCAAACTGAAAAGACAAATTTAAAGAGAAAAGTTAAAGTGTTTTAGGTGATACTGTAAATCATTTTTTCTGGATTTAATGATTTTTAGCTTTGCATATTTTCCTTTAACTACAAAAGGTATTTTCTTTAAAAGCTATTTTCAATTTCATTTTCTACCAGAATTTTTTTTATACTTATCTATGGTGCCAATAAGCAAATTGAAAGAAATGAAGTTCTTTGAAGGGTCAGAGCTCAGAGTATCACAGAACAGAATTTAGCACCTGCTGCTCTAAAATTGTGAAAGTTTCAAAAGTGGAACTGAAGATATGGTAGGCTCTCAGTGAGCATTTAATCCGAAATGAATGGAAAGGATTTAGAAAATGCCTATTTGTGTGTGTGTGTGTGTGTGTGTGTGTGTGTGTGTATAATGAAATGGAGAGGGGGAATGTATGGAAGGGTCTTACTTTAACTTGTTCTTGATATCTTCTATCAGATTCAGGTGATCGAGAATGACAGAGCCACAAGAGGAGGACAAATTTATGCCACCAATACCAGAGGCCAGGTCCCTCCCCTGGTCACTACAGATTGTGTGATACAAGATCAAGGTATTTATTTTCACTAATATTTTTCATTGCGGTTTTAAAATTTTCACCATTTTTTAAAAGGAAATATACTGGTGTACCCTTCATAAGGCTACATTGACTGGGGACCTCCTTATAGGTGATAATAGGGACCAACTTACCATCGATTATTCAAGTACAGAGATGTATTACCAACTGAATTCTCGGGATCCCTGGGTGGTGCAGCGGTTTAGCGCCTGCCTTTGGCCCGGGGCGCGATCCTGGAGACCCGGGATCGAATCCCGTGTCAGGCTCCCTGCATGGAGCCTGCTTCTCCCTCTGCCTGTGTCTTTGCCTCTCTCTCCCTCTCTCTGTGTGACTATCATAAATAAATAAAAAAAAAAACAAAAAACAAAAAACCAACTGAATTCTCTTTTTTGCTTGTAGAAGTCTAGAGAGTGTCTGATGAAATATAGTTCAATATACTAGTTTAAGAAAATTATTTTAATTTATAGGCTTAAATTAGTACATGTCCTACTTTGATTTAATTTATTTACTACATTAGAAACCTGGCCAAGGTAGCATGAGTAGAGCAGTAGGGGATTGAACATGAGAAATCCACACACCTGGTTCTAGCCCCAATGATATTTTTTTTTTCAGCAGGTCCTTTAAGATGTAGGTTCTGTTTTTCCAATTTTTTTTTTTAAGATTTTATTTATTTATTCATGAGAGACACAGAGAAGGCGAGAGGCAGAGACACAGGCAGAGGGAGAAGCAGGCTCCATGCAGGGAGCCTGACGTGGGACTCGATTCCGGGTCTCCAGGATCATGCCCTGGGCTGAAGGTGGTGCCAAACCGCTGAGCCACCCAGGCTGCCCTGTTTTTCCAATTTTGAATTCGGATAATGAAAGGCTGAGCTCTGTTTCTACTAGCTATCCAATATGTGCTGCCAGTTTAATATATCTGTTCTTGTGCAGGTTTGCTCTTTCCAGGAATATGTAATTATTCCATTGTTCATGGCAAGTTAAAACACAGGCTGATGAAATCGTTAGTTTTTGTTTCCTGAACTTTTTTATCCTCCTGCACTGAAACTCTGTAGCCATTAAACAATAACTCCCTATTCCTCCTCTCCCTGCAGTTCCTGTATCCTCTATTCTGCTTTCTGTTTCTGTGAATTTGCCTATTCTAGGTACCTCGTGTAAGTGGATTCAGCATTTCCATACAACACCAAGTATTCTTTATAGCACATGCCCTCCTTAATCCCCGTCACCTATTTAACCCACCCTCTCACCCATCTCCCTTCTGGTAACCATTAGTTTGTTCTTTGTAGTTAAAAGTCTGTTTCTCGGTTTGCCTCTCTTTTTTCCCCTTTGCTCATTTGTTTTGTTAAATTTCACACTTGACTTAAATCATATGGCATTTGTGTTTTTCTGACTGATTGACTTATTATGCTTAGCATAATATTCTCTAGCTCCATCCTTGTCATTGCAAATGGCAAGTAAATCCAATGGTCTTACTGATCTAGCATTACTGCCTGGCACAGATGATCATGCTTTTCCTTAATGTACTTTCTTCACCTCTGGGACACCAGATGCTCCTTGTTTTTATCCTTTTCAGTCTTTTAATTGATTTCTCCTTTTCCTCTGACATCTTTATGTTAGAGGACTGAGGACTTAGTTCTTGGTCATCCTCTAGCCGCAATTATTCCCTTAGAGGTTTTAAAGTAGTTTCATGGTTTTGGTTTGTTCTTTTTTTTTTTTAAGATTTTATTTATTTATTCATGATAGACATAGAGAGAGAGAGGCAGAGACACAGGCAGAGGGAGAAGCAGGCTCCATGCAGGAGCCTGATGTGGGACTCGATCCCGGATTCCAGGATTGCGCCCTGGGCTGAAGGCAGGTGCTAAACTGCTGAGCCACCCAGGGATCCCCTTGGTTTGTTCTTTATAGAAAACTCCCAAATGTGTATCTTCATCAGTACCAGACTCACATATCGAGTTGTTTACTTAGCTTTACTGTTAGATTGCTTGCTAGAGTTCCCAAAGTGGACATCTCCAAAGCCAGATTCCTGATCTCTGCCCACATACCCATTAACACATCCCTTCCCTTCCTGCAGTTTTTTTCTTATCAGTTGGTGGCAACTTCATGCTTCTGGTTCCTCAGGCCAAAAACTTTGGAGTCATTCTTGATCTCTTTCTTTCCCACCTCCCATCTTCACACTTCATACTCGCTCCCATCAACAATCAGTGTATTTCCAAAATATGTACAGAATATGGTCGTATGTCATTAACTCTATTGCAATCAGGCTGGTCCCTGCCATCACCATTTCTCCTCTGGTTACTGCACAACCTTTGTTACTTCTCTGAACTCCTCACCAGCTGCTGTGCCCAGTGTATGCTCCATTCCAGCCACACAACCTCCTGTTACTCCTCTACCAGGCCAGATGTGCCCTGACCCCAGGCACCTGCCTAGGTGAATATGCCTTCCTTCCTGGGAGTCTGCTCAAATGTTACCTTTTCAAAAAGGCCTACTCTATAACTGTTTAAAGTTGCAGTCTGTCTCCCATTAAGATACCCCCTAACAAGATACAGTTTTTTTCATAGCATTTATCATCTTCTAATGACCTATGAGATTTACCCATTCTTTGGGTTTGATAGTTATTGTCTGTATCTTCTGTAAGAACATAAGCTCTACAAGGAAGCGGTTAGGACAATGCCTAACATTTAGTAGACATTCAATAAATATAAACATAGATTATAGAATTGCATAATACTAGTCTTTTTAGAAATCATGAAGAAAGTTATACAAATAAGGCAATGTGTTATCTAGAATTATAAATATTTAAATATTATAGGGCAGATATTTTTTTCTCAGCAAATTTTAAGTGTGTTCCTTTGAACATTTCAGGCAATGCTAGTCCTCGATACATTCGTTGTACAACATACTGTTTCCCGTGCACTTCAGATATGGCCAAGCAAGCTCAGATTCCATTAGCTGCTATCATCAAACCCTTTGCCACAATTCCTTCAAATGAGGTAAGAATGATAAAAAGAGCAATTTAAAGGGGTGCCTGGCTGACTCAGTTGGTGGAACATGTGACTTGATCTTGGGGTTGTGAGTTCAAGCCACATACTGGGTGTAGAGATTACTTAAAATCTTTTAAAAAATAGCAATTCAATAATTTACCAATTCCAAAATTCTTCCTTCATCATCATTTTCTTATATATTATTCTATATTATAAACAGACATCTGGAGAATATTTATATAATGCAAAAACCTCTAATCCTTTAATTCACTAGGAAGACCAAAATCTGACAAAGCTCTGTTTTCTGACAACCTGTATAACAAACACTGAAGGACAGGGTCACTTTTGGGTCTGTTGTAACGATGTGCATATTCTGGAAATATGGAATGTCACATAGTGACAAATACTAAAACTTCTCATGTGACCTATTACCTGGATCGGGGGCCCCAACATCTAGGTGTTCTGGTGAAGGAAGCTAACAGAGCCTAAGGTTCATGGTCTTACTGTATAGATGCTTTAATAGTCATGGGGCCAAGGTGCTCATAAACTCTTACTTAAAGTCAGTATGACTAGAAAGTGTATGTTTTGACTTGGAAAGATGTACCCAGTATATGATTCATTGGGAAAAAAAAGATGAGAAGTGGTGTTTATTTAAGATTTCTGATGTTAGGATGATGTTAATGGGTGTTGTGACTGAGACATTCCCTCCAACAATGCTGCCATTCCTTCTTTTCATGCCCTGAATGGTGGATACCCACATACACACAGAGACACAAGGTACTATAGTAGAGTTAGTCAAATAGGTGAGGAAAAGCTTTAATTCTGGCTGGAGCTTTGCTCATAATCCCATTGCAGTAACCCAGTAAGCTATACTGAACCCTGATGCCTTTTGCTGCCCAGACTGTCTTCCCAACTTAAACTTCAGCTTGGCTGTAATGATCCCTCTAGGTTGGCTGATCCAGTGAACACCTAACAGCACTAGAACAAATGGCAGGGCGTTTGTACTAGAGAACAGATTTGTCTCCATCTGTGGGCTGGCCAGGCCAGCTAATATGGGTGGTAGGATGGCATGGGGATAGGGGACAAAGGGTCTGCATAGGAAAGAGACTGTGTGCACTTGGCCAGTGGTTTGCATACTCTTTGAGATGTCCACTCATTCTCCTTATAGTGTGGCAGAATGGTGCCTCTCTGTGGGAGTAAAATGAACTGGGTTAGACTAGGGCATAGAGGAGGCCGTTCCTGGAAGCCAGTCTTATATGCAATATGGTCTCATGTTTGTAAGTCAAGATGTACATTCAGTATTTACTTAAGTATGATCTCTTATATAATGGTCCCAGAAATTTAGTATGTCCATAAAATCCTCTTTATTAATAAGAATAAGGTAGGCCAGTATATGTTAAATATAATGTGTTTTAAATAATAGAAGTAATTTTTAGCTAATTTTTAACATTTGATTATGAAAACTTCAAGCATATCGATAATTTGAAAGAATTTTATGGTGAACACCTAGATCCTACCATTAATATTTAACTATACTTGTTTTTATCATCTATTGATTCATTTATCCATCAATCCACCTTTTTCTTAATGCATTTCAAAGTAAATTGCAGAGATTAATTAGTACACTTCCCCCTAAATACTTCCCCCCCTTCCAACAACCTTCTTTCCCTGACAACCATTGTTCTGATTTTTTTCCACCATAGATTTATTTTGCTTATTCTAGGTCCTCATATAAATAGACTTCTAGAATATTCACTCTTCTGTGTAAGGTTTCTATCATCAGCATATGTTTTATTATTTATTTATTTTTAAAAAAAGATTTTATTTATTCATGAGAGACACAGAGAGAGGCAGAGACATAGGCAGAAAGAGATGCAAGCTCCATGCAGGGAGCCTGATGTGGGACTTGATCCCAGGACTCCAGGACTGCCCTGGGCCAAAGGCAGATGCTTAACTGCTGAGCCATCCAGGGATCCCCATCAGCATATGTTTTAGAGCACCATAAACATGCTATTGCATGTATTAGTAGTTTGCTCCTTTTTTTATTACTAAATGGTATTTTATTGTATGGATGTACTAGTTTATCTAGTCGTTTACTGATGGACATCTGGGCTCTTTCCAGTTTTTGGCTATTGTGAATAAAGCTCCTATAAATATTCTTGTACAAGTCTTTCTGTGAACATATATTCATTTCTCTTGGATTAATAACTGTGAGTAGTTTGCTGGTTCATGAGGTACATATTTATATAGTTTTATAAGAAACTGCCAGACCATTTTCCTAAGTGGTTGTACCATTTTACAGTTGTTCTAACATTGTATTAGCGTGCCAGTTCCTCATTATCCTGTGTTTGGTGGTGTTGTCTTTTTAATTTTAGAAGTTCTGATGACTCTATGGTAGTATCCATGTATTTTTATTTCAATTTTTGTACTTTGAACAAAAATTAAAAGAAGTACAGTGAATAAATATCACATTCATATACATAATTTTTAAAAGGCTTTTATTTATTCATGAGAGGCACAGAAAGAGGCAGAGACACAGGCAGAGGAGAAGCAGGCTTCTAGGGAGCCCAATGTGGAACTTGATCCCAGGACTCTGGGATCACATCCCGAGCTGAAAGCAGACGCTCAACCACTGAGCCACCCAGGTGTCCCAACAGATGTTAACATATTATCATATTTGCTGAAAATAATTTTATGAGAACTAAAACTTCATAGTTAAATATGATTTTTCCTTTATCAGGCCATTCCTCTCCTTCCCTCCCTCCCTTTTAGGGGCAGACTCTGTAATGAATTTGGTATGTATCCTGTCTGTACGCGACTATATTTTGACCTCATGCTCATGAATCCATATAGTAATATGTAGTATTGCTTTGCTTTTTAATGACTCAATTAATTTAAGTAAAGTATAAACTTAGATGAAAGAGGTATACAATGAAAATGATCCCTTCCTACCCTTCTGCTTTCTTCCTTAGAGGCAGTCTTTACCTATTCTTTATGATTCCTTCTAGAAATGAAAAATTTATGTATCAGCATATAAATATACATCTTTAAAAAAATAAAGATATAAATAATAGTATAGCATACATACACTTCTACAGCTTTCTTTTTTCAACTAAATTGTCTGGCACTCCTACTGTGTCACTACCTACAGAGCTGCCTTATTCTTTGCAACAGCTGTGTGGCATTATATATTAGTAAAACAACCACTGTTGTAACTGTATATCAATTTTAAGATGCATAAGATCCCAGGGATGTGAAAATTTAAGATACGAACCCTAAAATTGAGGGAAATACAATAACATTGAGAGTGTCCAAAAGAATGTTATACCAAACTTTTGACACATCTGAGGGGGGTGGGATTGCTGCAAATGTGCGCTAACTCATTCCTATGCTATCTGAATCATTTTACAGTAATCTATTATTTTCATAATCAGAAGGTTACACTTCGGGATCCCTGGGTGGCGCAGCGGTTTAGCGCCTGCCTTTGGCCCAGGGCGTGATCCTGGAGACCCGGGATCGAATCCCACATCGGGCTCCCGGTGCATGGAGCCTGCTTCTCCCTCTGCCTGTGTCTCTGCCTCTCTCTCTCTCTGTGTGTGACTATCATTAAAAAAAAAAAAAAAAAAAAAAAAAAGGTTACACTTCTTCCTTGAAAGAAAGCTGGGTAGCAACTTTACTGTGTATCAATATGGGGATACATGGGATTTCTGCCCCTAGGGAGAGTGTTAGCTTGAGTGCATCTTCTTCACAGCAATGAATCTGTACAGTTTTCAACTGCAGACTAGTAAAAACGTCTCCTCCCTGCTTCTCCCCATGAGATAGCTGCCCTGGGCCAAGCACCCATGGAACAGAACAAAACTTCCAACAGTTACTCATACCCAAAACCAGAATCTGTAACCTTCTTGTTATCACCATTTAGTATTAACAGTAAAATTATTCACTAACCTGTTCCTGAAAATAAAACTTAGTATTTAGTTGAGAAAAGCTTTCAAATGTTAGTCTAAGCCTACCCTGCCCCTGCTATGCATATATACATTTCATACACAGACTAAATGTGTATGCTTTCTGTTTAACAAAGTTGTTTGATCTCACCAAATACTAACTCCCTACCAGGGTGAAGTTTTCCTTTGGTGAAAGCTTATGCTACATTGTAGTCCTTGTGCTTCCCAAAGTAATAAATAGATGAGGTTAGAGTGGTGGCTTATTTTTGGAATCTGACTTAGGGAGAAATTCTACTTGAAATAATAGCATGCTTTATTCTTTTCATGTTGCGAGAGACTCTGTACACTGACCAGGTAAATGTATTTTGACAGTATTTTTTTAAAAAAAGATTTGTTTGTTTATTTGTTTGTTTATTTATTTATTTATGAGAGAGAGAGAGAGAGACAGAGACATAAGTAGAGGGAGAAGTAGGCTTCCCATAGGGAGCCCAATGTGGGACTCACTCCAGGATCCCAGAATCACACCCTGAGCCAAAGGCAGATGCTCAACCTCTAAGCCACCCAGGCATCCTGGTACTTTTATTTATGTGTATATATATGTATATGTATATGTATATGTATACGTATACGTTTATGTGTGTGTGTGTGTATATATATATATATATAGAGAGAGAGAGAGGTGTGTAATTGACAAATGTAATTGTATGGTATTTAATGAATATAGTCTATTTAGGAAGGATTGCTGTCTCTTACATAGCATGGTCTCCTGGATTGAATGAAGACATTCTCTATTTAAAGAAATACATTTACTTTTATTTGTTGAAATAAACAACAAGTTCCTAAAAGTTGTGCTCTCAAAAATATTGTCTTCTTCTTTGGGGATTAACTGGGCCTAGATGAAGTGAGCCACTAGGAGTGGTGAACCATCACTGCTACACTATGCTGATGGGCTGGATGAGGTAGGATTGGGGTCTCCCAACAGACTCTTGTGGCTCCCATGACACCTTCCTGGGGTATTTTTTTTTTAACCTCCTAGGCAGGGAACATGTAGTTCCCTATGTTTTTTTCCTGATTTATAATATTGGGGTTCACCAAAGCATGGACTTGGGATCTTCTCTCTTTAGGCTCCCTTTCCTTACAAAGACTAAATATTATCTGTTACAGCTGCTGCTGTCACTGATGAGACTAATAGTGGTCAGAGCACTTAATGAGCACAATTAAGGGAGTTTTTAAAAAATGGATGGTCACTTATTTAATCTTTCACATCAAGCTGTTTACTTAGGTTGAAAGTCATTTATTTAACCTTCACATCACCATCCCCTATAGATATAAGGAAGCTGAGTCAGAGACTTAGGTAACTTATTAAGGCCAATGGCCACTAAGTAACAGAGCTAGGATTCCGACCCAGGCTGTCTGACACATAGGTCCTTAACTCCAAATTACTGTGCTGTTACGTTCTCATTCAATCATTCCTACATATTCACATACTCAAATGCCTTCCTGAAACCTCTCCTTGGGTACCTCACAGAAACCTTAAACTTAATATGTTTAACAGTGAATTTCTGACCTCTATACCCTAAGCCAGTCCACTGTTCCATATGTCCATAAATGGTACTATTGTATATTTGCTTGAGCCTGAAATCAAAAACTAAATATACAATTATAGTTAATAGAAAATGAAGGACATGCTGATTTATATTTATAACCTAAAATCAAGGAAATAAATTTTAAAGTATCTTTCTGAAAGGTAAATGGATTATATAAATACTGTTAATCTCCATATGAATAGCATTTGAATTCATTTTCTTCTATAATAAATGACTTGCTTATTTTTAGGTATAGTAAAATTTTAAGATTTTATTCCTTATCTGACTAAAATTGCCATCATTGCTGCAATTTAAAAAGATATCCCTAAAGATATCTTGATTTGGCATCTATCAAAAGGATTAAAAAAAGGATTTAATACAGTTGGGTTTTTTTTTAAGTTGGTTCTATTTGACAGAACCTTTTAAAGCATGCTATTGTGTTAGCAACGGCCTATAAAAATAAACCTAATCCAAGCAGTTATGATTAGAGAATGTTCCCTGTGAGCACTTGCTTTGGAGATGTATGCTATTTACAAGGGCATATATATGTCATCATCATTTAAGATTTCATGTTCCTTACTATAAATTTTAATGTTTTGTATGTGTTTCAAGTGAAACCCATTGCCACATTCAATGTAGTAAACTATGAGGTATTTATTCAGGAAAAAGTAATTGGTTATCTTGGAAGTTCTTTTGTTTAGTAATTTGTGATTTTATTTTTGATGCTGTATTTTAAGAATAAAGATAGACATAGTATAGATTTCCACTGCAAAAAAAATTGAAGATTATACTTGATTTTGCATTTTCTTCAAAATAGGAAATCTTTACATTTTGGACAAGTGTGTACATCTACTTATACATGACATTAAATAATTTCACCTATAAAGCAGATGGCAGAAGCTTTTACTGTGTCTTTGATTAGATTCAGAAATACCTGTTTATATTTTTTTAGATTATAGATTGGATATAATTGTGAAAGTAATTTCTTATTGAATTAATGTAGTACAGATAAACTTATCCAAGCCTTTAAATTTCGCTTGATTTATAATTCCCTAATTACTCTGTGATAGGAACTGAGGTGAACTTTAGGGATATGAGGGAAAAACAAGACCAGTTACTGTTGTCTAGGACTTACAGAAAACTTGCAGGTACCCAGCTAATTTTTGTGCAGTATGGAAAAAGCTGTGATGAGGAAAACTTTGTTTTATGAAGTTTAGGTTCAGGGAAGTTTTACCATAATTATGACTTAATAGAGAAGCTTGTCCTATTATTAAACACAATTATTAAGCATTAGGAAAATTATTTTTTTCCTAATGCTTGTTCATATCCTGATATATTCAGTGGATATGAAGAAGCCATTGGAAAGAAAAAGGAGTGGATTTCAAAGAACTGACAAATGGGGTTAAGAAAAAAGGAAGACTGTCAGAGATTAAACCTAACACCAGTACATTACATCAGGGTTGGACTTAATATATACATCATCTGCAGGAGGGATTTCTTGGTCATGTGTTTGACTTTTCAGCCAGTCTTGTTGGTGTGGACTGACAGTTTTTGGCAGAGTTTACACTGAGGTTTAATGCATCAGAGGAAAAAAACTCTCACTTGGAAGATAGCAGCTTGTGAAGTAGGTGTTACCTGAGTTTTATAGATGTAGAAGCTATGCAGGTTCTGAGGCTATTAAAGTTGTAGAGCTGAGAGCAATGCTTGAGATTTCAAATTCCAAGTTCTTACACTACATCTAGCTATAAATGATCTTGTTGAGGTTTTATTTAATTAAACACATAAAATAGCTTTTTCTTGCTGACAGTAGTTTTAGCAGTGGACTTCTTGCTTCTGTACGCTTGTGAGGTATCTTGAAATGTCTGTCTTAACGAAGTCTTGTGATTTTAAGCTACTGCTTAGTACTCCTTGAAGACAAAGACCATCCAAAATCCAACAGTGGCCTGGGCATACAGTAAAGGTACTCGTTGAATAAATGCACTCTCAGGGTTGGATAGATATTTAAAAGACCCAAGTTAAACCAAGCTACAGAATAGTGGTTGATTTCTAGATATTTTGGGCCTCCTAAATTAATATGTTTAGCTCAGCAAGTCTTTTTTTTTTTTTTTTTTTTAAGAATTTTATTTGAGAGTGAGTAAGCATGAGTAGGGAGCAGGGAGCTAAGGGGTGGGGTGGGCAGAGAGAGAGGGACCCTGGGATCATGACCTAAGCCTAATGCAGACACTTAACCAACTGAGCCACCCAGGTGCCCTCAGCACAGTAAGTCTTAATTATTAAGGACCTTGTTGATAAACATGTTACTTGATGGAAGTAAAATTTTTATCTTACTTTGGCTATCCTATTTTATTTTGTACCTTTGAATGACTACAGACTTCCCTTATATTCAAATTCTCTTCTCTAACAAACTCTATGGGTAAAGAAAAAAATTATTTGAGAGATTGTAGATGTATTCTAGCACATAGTAAAAATATACACATCAGTGTATTCAATCATCTATTAATGAGAGCTTATATTTCATCATAAAGAGCAGAACAGTGAAACAAGTAGGAAGAAAGTTTGATCATAATTTCAGGAACCAATAAAAATAGACTATCTTCTCCAAAGTACAATAGATAGTAAACAAATAGTGGAACACTGGATTGGGAGTCAGGAAATGACTTTAGGTCTCTACTGTGCCTTATATTTTGACTTTGGGCCTTTATTCCAAGAGGAAGAAGTCTGACTCTGATGTCCCATAGATCTAGAAGACTGCTAGTGTCTACCCTACATTTCCACTCTTATTGTGCATTCAGTGTAGATTACCATGAATGTATCACAAATTCTGTATGTTATTAGAAATTCTTGTAAACACATTACATGACCCAATCCAAAGTGGTTTCATCTATATTGTATTTTTAATAAAAGAAACCTGGAGTGTATTTCTCACTTAAAAAAGCACATGAAGATTCTGACACTATGGATTTTTTACATATAGCCCAAATTTAGCCAGCTTTAGTGAAAAACATGCCCTGAATGAAATGGATTATGACATGATATTATGTCCTTTAAAAAACTTTAAGAATATTTATAACTTAAATTATTCTGAAGTAAAAGCTTCAAGAGCCTGAATCTATTTTTTATGTGCATTATAATCTGAAGTTGTCTGCTTTAATGCAATATTTTAAAAGGTATTAACATAAAAACTTGGAAAAAATAAAATATATGTATTCAAATAGGATAGAATTATAACATTTAAAATACTTTAATGTATAAAGTTACTTTAGAAACTGAATCTTATCCCTTAATGATTTTGGTCACTTTATTTAGTGCTATGAAAAGTTTGGCAGCTGAAGAACAGAATGTTGTCCCTTTTATAGAATGGTCTTACAGCAGACGTATGGGGAGAGTCACATTTGTCAGGGCAAAGGTTATTAGAATTCTATTTTAAGTTATAGTGTAGAAGATAAATGCACCAAGCTTATTTTCTCAATCACTAAATTATTCATGTAAATCTTTATTTTTTTACTAAATGGAGAATACCTTCAGGAGAAATAAGAATAAAAAAAAATATTCTGCCTTGATTTAATTTTCAGCGACTGTGAGTTTTATGACTTTCCATGCCTGGTGATGATTGAGTGTGTGACATCCATAACATAGGAGCCAAGATCAGTCTCATTGGATGTAGAACACTGGGCATTTATGAGCAGCCACACATTGGAGAGGAAATATTTTAGCGCCTCTTGCTCTCATTTTCATCAATTCTAAGGCCCACATTTTCCTCACATTTTAACATTTCTAAAGCAGGAATATCTCTTATTAACAATGACTTCTTAGCATTGTGTCTTGTTCAATTGGAAGCTTTTGTGTCTCTTATAATTGATGAGATTTTAGAATCAGTGAAATACACTATGCCTTACTTCATGGTTTTAAACTTTACTCAAATTTTGTGGATATTTAGATAATACAAGGGCTTAAAATTTATGCAGTTGATGTCTTCTTAGTGATCAAGTATGAGAGAGTAAAATATTTTAAAGTTTTATATTTCAAAGCTTGATAGGCATTCCACTGATTAAAGACTATAAATAAAGAAAGAAAGAAACAAAATCCTATTTTGAGAAGAAAGGGAGGAAGGAAAGTAGGAAGGAAGGGAGAGGGAAAAGAAAACCTTATGCAAACCTTTCATGTCTGAAAATGACACCCAAGTTTCTCTAAAGCACAGGTGATTTTTTAAAAAAGATTTTTATTTATTTAATCATAACAGACACACACAGAGAGGCAGAGACATAGGCAGAGGGAGAAGCAGGCTCCTTATTGGGGGGGGTTCCCAATGAAGGACTCAATCCCGGGGTCCTGCCAAGGGCAGATGCTCAACCACTGAGCCACCTAAGCGTCTCGCACAAGTGATTCTTGAAGTGATTCTTTGTCAAGAGTTGAGCATAATTATGAGTAAAGTAAGCAGGAGTTCTGGAATCATATGAAATTGGGTGTACAAATCACCTCTATGGACTTCTGGCAGTGTAACCTTGAAAGTACTTAACTTTTTAGGCCTCATTTCTCTCATAAGTAAAATTATAACTCCTTACCTGATAGTTGCTTAAAAATAATAAGCAAGGGAAACCCCAGTGGCCCAGAGGTTTAGCGCCGCCTTTGGCCAAGGGTGTGATCCTGGAGACCCGGGATCGAGTCCTACGTCGGGCTCCCTGCATGGAGCCTGCTTCTTCCACTGCCTGTGTCTCTGCCTCTCTTTCTCTCTGTGTCTTTCAGAAATAAATAAAATAAATAAAATAAATAAATAAATAAATAAAATCTTTAAAAAAGCTGGTATAAGGAATGATAGTTACTCTTGTCATCTTTATCATTATTATTATGATTATTTGCTATATAATAATTAAATTCCTCCATGGAAAATTTTATTTAACTCAGCAATCATTGACTTGAAGAGTCTACTGTATACAAGGAAGAGAAATACGAACTACAGTAATTTAAGTTTACTTGAAATGTATACATTTAAGAGGGATGTTACATATACTGTCCATGATTCTAGCTACACATCTTACCTAAGAAGGAGAAATTGATACAGACTTCACATTTATATTCATATGTAAGTGGAAAGAGTTAGCTGCTCTTTTGTATTTTTAAGAGGAAATCTTGTATGTTACCTGTTTTTTAATAGTATATTGTAATTTTCGGTCTTTATTACTCAACTGATAAGCACTCACCATTGCATAAACATTTATATAGTTTTTGACTTTTCGTAAGATGCTTCATGGACATTTGCTGGAATAATTTCCCCTTAATCTCTCACACACTCTCCTGTCTTTTTAGCTTAATCAATTTCTATTCAACTTTTAGATTTCAGTTCGAAGTCACCTTCCCAGGAGAGCCTTCCAGGATATCCCACATTTAGACTCCTTGTAGCTCCCCTTATACCACATGCCACAGTTTGAGTTTTTTATTTGTGTATTTGGTGGATGTCTTTCTCCCACTAGAATCCATGAGGGTAGGGAGCATATCTGATTTTTCCTCACTTGCTCTCCCAAGACCTAAAACAGTTCCTGAAACATTTTAGCACTAAACAAATATTTAATATGATATTTTCATTACACAGTATCATTTATATATGGAAATAAATTAGAATTTTGGAGCCAAGTAATTTGATGAAAGTTTCAGAATAGATATCTTTGCTTAAACATTTATTGAGTATCTGCTTTGTGTATAAATGTATTTGTAACTGAATGAGTATCAAAGTAAATAAAAAAGGAACTGACTATCTAGGAACCAGGCTAAAGCTAGGACTTATATTTTGGAGTTATCTCTATCCAGGCATCTGACATTTACTTGCATCTCCATGTTCTATATCAAAGAAAACATTTTCTTTCCTACACATATGTTCTTATGAAAAATCACCATTTGGATACTCACTGGAAATTATCCTTGCTTTTAATATTGCTGGCAGACAAAACACCTGTGCTGACTAGGAAAACAGTTGCTTAAAGAATTTCCTGGACAGTTAAATTCAAATTCTTCCTAAGTTTAGCTTAGGTTTCAGTTTTATCCCCCCCCCCATAGATGTTTCTTTCAATATTATCTCACTGTAAATATGAAGATACATACTGTGTGTGTGTGTGTGTGTGTGTGTGTGTGTATTTATGAGAGTGAGAAGGAGGGCATATGAAATATATAAAGAAAAAAATCCTTAAAATGTTACTCATTGTTTGGGAAAATAAGAGCATTATTGATTTCCTGGAAAAATATTTCTGCAAAATACAGGTGAAACAGAAGAGCCTTACTTGTAAAATATGGTGCGTATAGATATCATGGAACACATGCATTAGAAATCACTTTTCTTAATCCTAAACTGAACTACTGAGGTAAATTGAAATATTTTAACATAGGGTTGAGATTTGAATTTATTTTGATTTACTATGTTCCATACTCCCTTTCTGTTACAGTTTTAAACATTTAGAAAAAGTCTTGGGATCCCTGGGTGGTGCAGCAGTTTAGCGCCTGTCTTTGGCCCAGGGCGCGATCCTGGAGACCCGGGATCGAATCCCACGTCGGGCTCCTGGTGCATGGAGCCTGCTTCTCCCTCTGCCTATGTCTCTGCCTCTATCTCTTTCTCTCTGTATGTGACTATCATAAATAAATATAAATTAAAAAAAAAAAGAAAAATAAAAGAAAAAGTCTTTTATCTAAATACTCCAAACATAAAAATAAAAAAATAAATACTTCAAACATAATTTTGTCTATATTTCTCCTTTTTTTACATTTCTTTTTAAAAATGATAGAAAATGTGTATTAGCTCATATTTATCAATTTTTATTATTTGATGTATTAGGCAGTCATCTTCCCTCTCCTTCCAGCTTATTAGTGATATATAATAAACACATAGATGTATTTATTCCTCCAGATGCTTTTGAATTGGTCACATAACATTTTTAAGTGAAAAATTTTTTCTCGACTTTTCTTAACCCTATTTTCAAGTCTTTGCTCCAAATGGCTTTGTCTCTTTGCCCAAATCAAGTTAACTCACAAGGATGATTTGCTGTATCACTTGGAAGTGATCTAGTCAGTGTCTGTGGCTGCCTCCAGGGATGGTAACTAAGCAGTTATTTACGTTGACAGCAGATTGGACTGCATAAAGAACTATTAATTTATTCTACCTTATTCCAACAAGGATTTAATTCAACAGATGTTTATTATTCACCCAATATGTGCCACTTACCATTATTGTTATTTGAGATATGTACGTGAACTACACAGTTAAAGATCTCTGCCCTCATGGAACTTATGTTTTAATGGAGAGATAAGGCAGTGGACCTCATATTGAGAAAATGATGTAATATGTGGAAAAAGGAAAAAGCAGAGCAGGGTTAAGGAGATGAAGGCTGCCTGTGGGGAGGGATAAATGGTAGGTTTCAGATTAAATAGAGTAGTCAGATAAGCCTGATTGAGAAGATATTATTTAAATAATGCCTTGGCTCTGTTTTTTTAAAACTTTTTGAGGAACTTCCATACTGTTTCCCAGAGTGGCAACACCAGTTTGCATTCCCATCAACAGTCCAAAAGGGTTCTCCTTTCTTCACATCCTTGCCAACAACATCTATTGTTTCTTGTGTTGTTGAATTTAGCCATTCTGATAGGTGTGAGTGAGGTGGTATTTCATCGTGGTTTTGGTTTGTATTTCTCTGATGATGAGTGATATTGAACATCTTTTCATGTGTCTATTAGCCATCTGGATGTCTTCTTTGGAAAACTATGTATTCATATCTCCTGCCCATTTCTAGGTTGGATTATTTGGTTTTTTGGGTATTGAGTTTGATAAGTTCTTTATAGATTTTGGATACTAACCCTTTATCTGATATGCCATTTGCAAATATCTTCTCCCATTCCGTCAGTTGCCTTTTAGTTTTGTTGATTGTTTCCATCTCTATGCCAAAGCTTTTTACCTTGATGAGGTCCCAACAGTTCATTTTGTTTCCCTTGCCTTGGGAGACATGTCTAATAAGTTGCCATGGCTGAGGTCAAAGAAGTTGCTTCCTGTGTTCTCCTCTAGGATTTTGAGTGTTTCCTGTCTTACATTTAGGTCTTTTAACCATTTTGAATTTATTTTTGTGTATGGTGTAAGAAAGTGGTCCAGTTTCATTTTTCTGCATGTCACTGTCCCTTTTTCCCAATACCAGTTGTCGAAGAGACTTTATTCCTTTGGATATTCTTTCCTGCCTTATTGAAAAAAAGTTACAAATAAAGCTACCCAATAACCCAGAAATTGTACTACTAGGTATTTTTCCAAAGGATACAAAAATGCAAATTCAAAGGGATGCCTGTACTATCAATAACAGCTAAATTACGAAAGAGCCCAATTGTCCATTTACTGATGAATGATAAAGAAGATGAGGTATATATGTACAATGAAATACTACTCAGTCATTTCAGAAAGAATAAAATCTTACCATTTGCAACAACGTGGATGAAACTAGAGTGTATTAAGCTAAGTGAAATAAGTTAATCAGAGAACGACAAATATATGATTTAATTCATATGTGGAAATTTAAGAAATAAAACATGAATAGAGGGGAAGGGAGGAAAAATAAAATGAGGTAAAAACAGAAAGGGAGGCAAATCATAAGAGACTCCTAACTACAGAGAACAAACTGAGGGTCAGTGGAGGGGAGGTGGTGGGCGGATGGATTAGATTTGTGATGGGCATTAAGGAGGGCATTTATTGAGATGAGCACTGGGTGTTACATGTAAGTGATGAATCACTGAATTCTACTCCTGAAACCAGGCTAAATATTAACTGACTTGAATTTAAAGAAAAAAATATAAATAAATACTTGACTCATGCATAGAGAAACATGTTTTTAAGGTGTTTTCATGAGCACATAAAGAAGTGAAATAAATGGAAGAAAGACTTCGGTTAACTTATAATTCTGCCCGAGAAACAGAGAGTGTGCTCCTAAGCTTATTATTTTTAACACTTTCATCTTTAAAGTGTAGTATTTTACAACTTTCCTTTAAGGAATAGAAAACTGCCAATTATTTTGTTAGGAAGAAACAAACAATTTTATAGGGTTTTTAGGTCTAAAATGTATTTTCATCCTCTGTGCATTCTTACAGCAAATATGTCTCCTTCAAGTGACCTATAATTAGACAACAAATATAATTCTCTCTTAGAGATGAAAGATAATATAATTAAGGTTTAAAAGAAATGTGGGAAAATCTCTCTCAACTATTGAATTTCTAAATATCATAGCTCCTTGGGAAGAAGTGTCTTACTCAAAAGTTTCCAATATCTGTTCCAGCAAGAAAAGTGATATTGATCTTTGCAAATATACCTTTAACTTGAAAGACTGCATCAGTATACCCAATCTAAACAGACCGTTGTTTTAGCTTTAGAACCATTCCCTACCATTTATAATCTAGTCATGAACTAGGAATTGCCATTTAGGAAAACCGAAGGGCTCTTCTCTGATAATTATTTTCTGTTCTGAGACTATGGATGCTCTCTTACCAGAAGCAGCCCTTCTTTAGACTAGCATATGGTCCAACTTGACTTTTCAACTAAAAAGCCCTCCTGGCATTAGAGGCCCTGGGTAGAAAGGTTACAGCTGTATCTGCTTTAAGACACTTTTGGCTATTGCAGGAAAAGAGTCTCCTATTTGTGCATATTTTGGGATGAACTTTAGCATATTAGGGTTTATCACATCCAGATGTAATGTTTTGTGGTAGAAGAACTGGCATATATCCTCAAGTTTAAACATGACTTCTTTCATTTTTAATTTTTTTTTTGTAGTTCAGACTTCTTTCAAACCAGTTTTTCTCTTCTTCTGTTTCTTCCTCCTTATCAAGTCATTAAACAAATATTTTTTTGAGAATTTACTCTGTAGTTAAGGCCCTGGGGATCAGCAGTGAACCTGAAGCTTACATATTAATGAGTGAATTTTTTAAGTTAGAAATTTATTTTGGGGTTCATGAGTGGCTCAGTTGGTTAAGCATCTGACTCTTGATTTCAGTTCAGGTCATGATCTCAGGGTTGTGAGACTGAGCCCCATGTTGGGCTCTGTTGGGCTGGAGCCTGCTTGAGATTCTCTCTCACTCTCCTCCTTACTCCCCATCTCTTAAAAAATTTTACTTTAAAAATTAAAGCTAAACTATTCAAACATCTTTTGAATTTGTTTTTTCAGTTTTATGAATTGAAAAAAATACAGGAGATTATGAAACAAATTCTAGAAATCACTCATGCTAATTGTAAAACATTATAAAATTCACTAATTTATAAGCAAGTTTCAAAACCTATGCCAAATATACTGTTTTTCTAAAGACATCATTTATTTACTGAATGGTTAAATCTCTTAACTATCTTTTGTCAGAATCGTTACCATGTAATATAACAACTGATTGGAGGTAGGTGTGTGTGTGTGTGTGTGTGTGTGTGTGTGTACATGCATGTACATGTATGTCTTAAACATGGCCATTCGGGACATACCTTTCCATAGAATCAGTCTAGCCCTCCTCTCAATCTCCCTTCAGTTCAGCTGATTTAGGATACTTGCTTATTAACTACCAATATACCCAAGCTTTTCCTCCTGTGTTACACTATTTGGACTAATTGGAATTTTCTTCTTCTGTCAGTGAAAATATAATTCCCCATAATTGCTCATCTCTTCCTTGAAAGAAGCTTTTATTGACCCCCTGCCCCCCACAAGTGATTTCTTCTTTTATTTGTACTTTGCGCTTAAACAGCTATCAAGAACTGCCCTGAGTTCATGACGGTGTATTTGAGTACCTGATAGATATTTCGTTTGTTCATTCAAAAACTGTTGACTGCCCACTCTTTCAGGTATTGTGCTCTAGGAAATAAAACAATAAACATGTTAGACTTGTGAGTCATGAATTGAGAATTTAGTAGTGATACTGAAAAGTAAAGCTGTATGTTGAGTGCTGTCAGATTCAAGATAATTTGGGAACATACAGTTGAAATGTCTAAGCCAGTCCTCAGGATCCAGGCTGAGACTTGGTTCCAGTTTAGACAAAGCTTCTGCCAAGTCAGGAGGAGAGAGGGACACCACTTCCCTTTGTAACATGAGAGGGAGAGAAAGGAAAATTAAATATCTAGCTGGCAAATTGGTAGAGGGAAAGTCAAGGGAGTTCCTTTCTGAGGTCTTCTATTTTCTTTTTGAACAAGGAGGCAATATGATCTGCTAAGATAGGTGGAAAGTGAGCTTATTTGGAGGTTGAAAGGTATAAAGTAGCTCCTATAGAGAGAGAAAAAGAGAAATGACAGAAGACTTTTAATAGTTACCAGGGAGCACTGAGGGCTTGGTTAAATCATTAGACCACGAGTAATGATGCCTTTCTCTGAAACTGTAGGCTTTCCTGTAGGAGCAATCTACAAAGCAGTTTCTGTGTGTATAGCACAGAGGAGGCAAATAGGTGGAATAAATGAATGAGAATTCAAGCTGCAGCTCTGCAATTTATTGGATAAGTCACTTTTCAATACTGACCTTCCATTCCTTTCTGAACCTGTGAATGGTTAATTCCCACCTCCAATGTTGTTAGTGCCTCAATATCAAATTGATATTTTTATGTATTTGAAAGCATTGTAAACTACAAATAATACAGATAATAGTTATGATCTTACATATAGGTTTGCATCAGTAAAATTTTTCAGAATTTTCCATGCTTGATGCACAAAACAGACACCCCCCCCCAATATAAAGGACCCATATCCAAAACTAAAAAGGTGTTCAAATCCAATGTGAGTTTTAAGATAGCTCTAAGAGTAAAAGTAAGCTAACAGTGATTTTGAAGAGAAAACTAAAAATCGACTTTGAAGGACACTCTAACAAGAGGATACTTTTCTGGAAATATGAAAACACAAAGTTTTAGGTTTATAAAAGCCAACTAAAAACATCCTTAGAAAATAGAAGTATATGCTTAGAATTAGTACAATGCCTTGAATGTTTTTATTATCAGGCTCTTTCTTTTCAGAAGATGCATAACAATTTTAAAAGGCATTCAGCAAATATTTTTTCATTCTGTATTTGCTATTTTAAAAAGTCAAAACACTACTGCTGTTTAGAAATTGTATGTACAGTAAGTAGCCTATTGCTCTATTCCCTTTCTTTCAGTGTATGCTGACCAAATGTCATATACGGCAATACTAAAAATAGAAAACATATACAAGCTGCTTCTCATTTCTCTTTCCTGTGGAAATATCTTTAATAAGTGCACTTGATACAGACTCTCTCTTCATTCTAGCTTCTGGGCATAATCCTTTGGAATCTAAGCCTGCTTGCCTTCCAGCATGCCTAATAGTCTGAATGTTTAACATTTTTAAAGGGTAGTTGCTCATCACAGGTTCTGGATTATCTTTTCACATACCATTTCCATGCTTCTACTTACATCCCCCCAATTAATCCAAGTTATCAACTGACCTCTTCTTGATATAGAACCAAAAAATAAGCAGCGCTCCAATCCCAAGAAGTAGCTGCATGCCAAAATATATTTGATATTATGAAACTATTGCTGCTCTTACCTATTTGTAGTGATTTACTGAGGAATATAATTGATGTCGAATGTGACCCTTTATCAGTTTGGGGGACCATGTTACATTTCAGTAGATCATCTTACTTTAAAACTTTTGATCTGATTTAGGACCCACTTCAAAAATTTTTCTCCCTTTACCAGTAACTATTTAGCTGAGGTATTTCCTTCAGGCACTAAGTGAGGTAGACTATTGGTCGTGTTGAGACAACTGTATAGTCCAGGAGACTGATTATTTTCTCTGGTACTTCTATTGAGGGACATAAAGGGAGAAAAAAGGGAGAGAAGTTAAGTCTATTTTAAAACTGGAAGATATAAAAAAAACTGGAAGATATATATTTTTTCAAAATTAGTAAATATTTAAAGATAGGGAACAGTAGGTAGTTACAGAATTTATGTGCATGTATTAAAACTTCTAGAACCCTTACTTAGAACTGGTGCTGAAAAATCAGGAGCAGGAAATGGGGCAATGGGAGACCGTTTTCACCCAGCAATATCTGGCTATGAGCAGTGTCACCTTCCTAAGTCCAGGTGTTCTGAACTCTTCGGATTTGACTTCTCTGTTCTATCCCTCCCTTCATCCACACCACTGCCTGTGATTTGATGTTCCAACAGGAAGGTAGATGTTTGCTTTAGAAAATAATTTCTAGGGACACCTGGGTGGCTCAGCAGTTGAGCATCTGCCTTTGGCTCAGGTTGATCCAAGGGTCCCGGGATCAAGTCCCACATTGGGCTCCCTGCATGGAGCCTGCATCTCCCTCTTCCTATGTCTCTACCTTTCTTTCTCTCTCTGTCTCATGAATAAATAAATTTAAAAATCTTAAAAAAAAATTTATTGGGGAGCTTGAGTAATGCAATCAGTTAAGCATCCGACTCTTGGTTTCCACTCAGATCGTGAACTCAGGGTCCTGAGATGGAGCCCTGGTATTGGCCATCCTCAGCGAAGAGTCTGCTTAGATTCTCTCTTTCTTCCTTGCCCCTTGCACTCACATGTTTGCACTACCTCTCTCTCCAAAATAAATAAATAAAAAATCTAAAAAAGAGAAGAAATTTCTCCATCACAGTGTATTGCTGAGTATTATGACCGATTTTGCTTTGTTATTTTGGCCTTTAATACTAATGTGGCAAATGGGAAGTGGACCCTGGCAGTGGGAGCATCGCTTCCTCATGCCCATCTCTTCCCAGGTCATCTTTAGGTTGCCTGCTGTACTTTGGGGCTGCCTATTTTCCCACATATAGTCAAGGAAAAGTTGGTAGGGGATTAGAAACTTGAAGTTTTTCTTGGCTATTATCATTGGTTATTTTGGCACCAATAATTTTGGCAAATTCTATAATTTCTATATAATTTCTATACAATTTATGGTTAAGGCAGCCTTTCATGTTGTTTAAGTTTGTTCCATCCAGAATATTTTTAACCATGATTTAATTTTTTTCAAAAGAGTTTAGGTTTCTTAATTTTGTGACAGTAATAGCTGATGTAAGTTAAGTGTTATTAGATTCACATAAAATGAATAGCATAATTATCTTGAGTATTTTATTACCTACTGAGTAAATGAGTTTTATTTTTTAGTTGCACAGTGCCATCTACTGGATTGGTGCTGCAAAAACACTCTCATGTTTTCTTTAGTTTCCCAGGATTATAAACAGCTTTTAATATTGAGGTGCATTGTGGTATTCATCTCTTATCTAAAAGAGAGACTATCTAGCAAGACTTTTGTATTCAGACTTTTCTTAGTTATATAGATACCAGACAAAGCTCATAGTCTACAAATCTTAACAATTCTTCACATGGGATCTTTCTACATTGTACTTCATTTTCTTTGAGTATTTTTGCTCTGGGGATGCAATCTGAATGGTTTAACATTGCCTTTTAAGATAAAGAGAACTTTTATTAATGATTAATTCCCAACTATTCTTTCTATTCCTTATTCTTTTAATTGCATATTTGCATGCTTTTTCTTTAATGTCTTTTCTATCCTGACAGGCTGAATGCCCTACTAACACATATAATATACCCAGCACCTACTGTACAGATGTTAAAGTTACCTGAAAAAAAGGCAGGAATACTTGAAGAACTGATTATCTACTAATATAAGAAAAAATTTTAAATTGTAGTGGTAGTACCAAGGAGTTACTGTTTGATACATCTTGTTGTCTACTTCTTTTACTTGGGAAACTAACCCCCCAATTTTTTGTTTTTTAAATTACTTCTATCATTTTAACACTAAACTCAATTTCTCAGTGAGTTATATTCTTTCTTGTGGTCCAGAGTGGAGCATGGTATTATACATGTACAAAAAAGAGGAACATTTTACTCAATTAAAACATATTAATTAAAATTAGTACAAATAAGGTACAAGTATAGCCCTGGTAATCTAAAAACTACAAGCCAAAGATTCAAATACTATTTTTCCTCTTCCTCCCTCACCGCCCCCATCACTTCCATGTTGTATAAACCGATGCCACACTGGACCAGAACCACAAATAGCCAGATGAGGTTTTTAGAGCCAGTCTCTCCATCCTTTCACTTTTTCCCATTGAAGAGAAGAACAGAAAAGAAAGAACAGGCAGGAATATATCAGAGGCCAAAAGATTAAAGCACAGTTATAAACAAAATTATAAAATCTGAAAATGTTAGTGAAGTAAATATGATGTAATGTCCTTGGTGAGGAAAAAAAACCTTTGAGATTTTTTGGGAAATAATTTGATTTTTTAATGAAGCTGTATACACTAAAGTTGAACTCAGAAGAAAAGTGAGATTAGCTATTTATGAGCTCACGCAGACTACTGTAGAGCAGATAAGCAGACATCTGGAGAGAGCAAAGAAAATCTCTGATAGTTTTCAACATGGCCTGAGAGAGATGAAATAAGGCAGTGTAATTTAGAAACCATTTGAGTCCTGTTGCCCCAAAAGAAAATGTAAACAGTTAAAAAGCTTTTAACATTCTTTACTGTCACCTCAATTGTCTGAAGACCTTACTTACCAATCCATCATCCAGTTTCCAAAAGGGTGAAAACAGAAAAAATGTGAGTGTATTTTACAGCCTAGATACAGTCATTGCTCGCCTCTAGTTTATTACTAGACATTTATTTTTGGTTCTGCAAGTTTGAATCTGCCAGGACTGGAATGCTCAGGTGTTAGCTGTCAACAGTTTCACGGTAATTTTAAGCTGGGCCTGCCTTTGGGTAAATCATATCGGTAAAAATAAGGTTAATTTTCCACCTATTACCTCTGCTTTGTCTGGCAAATAATGGCATCATATTTCTAAAGTCTCTCAGAGAATTGATTATAGTCTTTGAACTCTCAAAATAAAAGGGTGAGAAAAGTAAAGTTGACTGGAGTGCCGGTGAATTGCAGACTTTCTGGTTTAATTTTTGAAAGCATCTTCTGATTTCAGAAGTTGAAGCTGTAGAATAAAACAGCAACAAAGTCATGACTGATAATTGGAGTTTTGATAAAAAAAAAGAAAAGCTATCTTATTATTACATTTTTGTTATCTTTTACTTCTCATTCTAATTCTCCATTCACTATCCTAAGAATTTCTGGTTGGGACCTGCATGTTTTTGTTTGCTTCCCTTCAGATTAGTTATTATTATTATCACCAGCTAAAGAGGACAAACACTTGTCATTTTTTGCCTCTTAAACATGGAGTATGTGTTAAAAAGTATTATGTGTCAGTATTTGAATATATATACATTTAAGTATGTATATGAAATGTACATTTCAAATTCTTGGAGAGGTTTTTAAAATCTTCTGTGGCTCTCAGCTTTAACCATTAGATTATATCAGAATTTCCTGGAAGGTAGATTCCCTCCTTCTAGATAATTTTAACAGTGGCAGTTTACAGTAACAAGTTCGCTAATTAAATGTTTATATAAAAAACAATGCCTTTAAAAAAAAAAAACAAATGCCTTTAGAACTCAAGTATATCTTAAACTTATCAAACTATAACTCTGCTGTTAAATACACTCTCTCCTGAGCTCAGTGATTTGGAGAGACAAAAGGTTGTTCTGTATAGACATGACAACAGTTACCTTATGTATTATACTAAACCTATCTGGTTTCTTTTTTTAAAGATTTTATTTATTTATTTGACAGAGCGCACAAGCAGGGGAATGGCAGGTAAAGAGAGAGGGAGAAGCAGACTCCCCACTGAGCAGGGAGCCTGATTGAGGGAGGCTCAGTCCTAGGATCCTGGGATCATGACCTGAGCCAAAGGCAGACACTTAACCACTGAGCCACCCAGGTGTCCCATACTAAACCTGGTTTTTGTTGTTGTTGTTTTCTACTGTGAGACCTCACAACTCATTTCTGAAATTTCATCAGTGGATTAGTCTTTACACTGAACATCTGGACCAAGGCAAACAGTAAAATCTCAGTTTTCTAAGTTGAGTAGAAAATGGCTTTCTGACCCCGCCTCATCCACCACCTTCTTCCTCCTGTTCAGGTCTCCATTAAAAAGCAGTCTGCTTTATTTACATCCTTTTTTTTTTTTTAAGAAAAACTTAGTTGACGTGCCAAACCCTGTAATTCTTAAGCTTTTCTAGAAATGTTATCTTTAAGGGAGATTTATAAAAGCAAGAAGAAACTTTGTGGTTTTATTCTGAAAGCCAGAAGAGTTGAGAAACAAGGCCGACTCTAATGCTGAGCTTTTTCTCTTTCAAGCTGTATTATGGTTTCTATGCATGTTTATGAGGAAGAGGCAATTGAAATATTTATTTTTTCAGTTCTGGCAAAGTATGACCAGCGCCACTGAGAGTACATTTTGTCATGGGATAAAGAAACAGAAAAGGCAGAATCAAGGTCTTTGCCTAAATAAGTGAACATTACCGTATTTCTTCAGATAGTTGGATTTTTGAAGAGACATTTCATATTCTTTGATGGAACTATCTAAACAAACTAGAACTCTATACAAACTAGAGCTTTTAAAGTCAAACCCAGTTCACTTCTTTATTTATAAGCAGCGAACAAACTTAGCAAAATATGTGATATAAGGTATCTAAGATATTTTTAACATAATGCTTTACTAAATATTATTGCCATCGTTATATTTTCTCTCTGCCTTCACACACATACAGATAAATATATATGCACATATACATATAAATATGCATATGTATTCTTATTAATGAGGCAAAAATTCAAATTAATTTTTGTTTGGGTATTTCTTTGAATTCAAGAGGTATCAAGAGAGGCACCATTGCCCTCCTGGTGAACATCAAGAGTTAAAAGTTCCTTAATGGATGCCATTGCCACTTTTCAAATTACAATTATTGCATAGCATTTCTGAAGTACCTTGAGATCCTATACCCACCTATTTCTTCATTTTACTTCTTATAGACTCCCCTTTATTTGGTAAATCATGGAGAGAATGGACCAGTCAGATGCAACAGGTGCAAAGCCTATATGTGCCCATTTATGCAGTTCATTGAAGGAGGAAGGAGGTATCAGTGTGGATTTTGCAACTGTGTGAATGATGGTAAGTGGTGCCAATAAATGCTTATTAGTAAGAGCTCTTTATTAGTTGAAACATATTGTACTTCTAAGCTTATGGGAAAAATATATGTTAAAGCTCTTAGTTATAAATGAGCTTTTCCTAAATACCGATGAGCTCACATTCAAGAATAACTCAGAGGAATAGCAAACAAACAAACACAACCTCTCAGGCATATCATCTGTAAACATGAGAGGTAAAATTTTATTTTGCCTCCAATTGAGCCTTTGTAGAAGGGGATTGAGACATAAAACTACTTACCTACTTTTGAGTTTTACAAGAAACAGCAGCTTCCATGTGGGAAATTGTATGTACAACTTCATGCATTTATATGAGGCTGAGAGGGGCATGGTGGTCCCAAATGGAGCATGTTCTGGTTGGTTTTCTTCTACAGACATTATAAAGAAGAAATTTTATTGTATCTGTTTTCAGATGATACGTTGGAGAGACTTCTTTCTTTCTTTATTCCTCTGAGTTATTCCTGAATGGAAGCTCATCAGTATTTCGGAAAAGCTCTGATGTAACTAACACATACAGACTTTTTCTCCCTCAGCTATGAACGTTGGATTATTTAAGAAGGAAAAAAAAACATTATTTTGAAGGGCTTTTCTAGATTCTTTATATTTTCACTTTCACTCCAGTATGAATTGACTGATGTTGAAAAAAATTGCAAACTTGCTAAGAGCAACTTACATTCATTATATTTATAACATGTCTTAATTTTTAATTTTTTTGGTGCTAAATAAAGCACATACCAGCTGAAACATTCCCACATTCATTTACATTTCTAGAGTTTTTCTAGAACCATGTGATGAGTATAAGAGCATGAACTTTCTACGTCTTTTCCTCTGTTTCTTTTCTTCATAGACATGCTTCCCTGCAGGCCATTAAATCTGAAGAATGTTTAGCACTCTGCCTAGGAGCCATGTCTCCTATGGCTGCTGACTACTCCCTACTGACAAGTAGAGCTAGGGCACAGCTTTCTGCCTATGTGATTACATTCATGGCATCTCAACTCTGTGAGTGCTCTCTGGTGGGAGAGCTCCTTGTTTCCTCACCCCCTTATTACAGAGTTTGGTTTTGTCTAGCTTAGAGGGCCAGAGACTAGCATTGTGAGTCTTTTGCACAAGAACTTTGGTCAGTTCTAAAACATGACTTGCTATGGAGCGGAATCACTGATTTCTAGGCTCAACTGAAAAACAGTGGTCCTCTTGGGATGTCTCTCTCCTTGCTCCAACTGTGGCATTCACTCAAATTGGGTATCCCTATGAGACCAGATTCTGTTGGTCTGTCATAGTTCACTTACCTCTGTTGAGACTGTCAGTTTCTCACTTCCACAATCTTTACAAGACATTGAATTTTCCAAATTTCAGAGATCCATATGTACATATGAATGTTATAAAACTTGTTTGAAAAGAAATGACCAAAAAAAAAAAAAAAAGGAAGAAAAGAAAAGAAATGACCATGTTATGGTAAGAAAATAGACAAATTGGGCAGCCCAGGTGGCTCTGGTTTAGCGCTGCCTTCAGCCCAAGGTATGCTTCTGGAGACCCGGGATATCCAGTCCCACGTCAGGCTTCCTGCATGGAGTCTGCTTCTCCCTCTGCCTGTGTCTCTGCCCCCCCCGCCCCGTATCTCATGAATAAGAGAAAAATAAGACAAATCAATTTTAAGAATCAATTTTATTTTTAAGAAAAAATAGACAAATCAATTCTTGGTGATTATTTTTTAAGTCCAACCTACAAAAACAGTCCTGTTGTGATCATGTTGTTTCACAACTAAAAATAGAGAATATAGATTTGTTGGTTTTAAAATACATTACTTGGGCAGCCCCGGTGGCGCAGAGGTTTACCGCCGCCTGCAGCCTGGGGTGTGATCCTGGAGACCCAGGATCGAGTCCCACGTCAGGCTACCTGCATGGGGCCTGCTTCTCCCTCTGCCTCTCTCCCCTCCCCCCACCCCGTGTGTCTCTATGAATAAATAAATAAATCTTAAAAAAAAAATACATTACTTCTGTGGTTTTTACGAATGAAAATGTTGCTCTTTATGAAATGCTGAAAACCAGAGCATTGCTGGTTATTCTAAATACTTCTATTGTCAGTGGTTTAATAGCCAGCCCTATTAATCTCAAGGCAACAGGAGTTTGTTTTCACAGAGATACCAGGCCATATTTGTCCAAGTGTTCAGTGTGTGACTCATAAGTGTTCCTGTGCTGTTGGATGACTTCCAGGTCATTGCCAGAACTAACCTTCTTAGACATTTGAATCAAATTAAGAGTTCTCAGCTGAGATCTTAGTGGTATAGTCTTTCCCTAATACAGTAATCCTCCCCACTCTGAAGTCCAAACATTAAAAGATTACTATGCAAACTTTCCATGGCTGAAGACATCTCTTAATTAAAGGATAATAAATATTGTAGTTAATAGTATAGTCCAAATAATGAATGTATATTTCTGTTGGGTATATTGAAAATTTAAGTAGTTAGAAAAGTCAGAATTCCTTTTAAAAGAGGTAATTAAATAGAGATAATTAAATTTTCTTTGTGACAATTTAAAAACACCAGTTTTGTTATCCCCTGTCTCTGCACAGTGGTCCAAATCATAAATGTTATGTATCATCAGTAACTTGCAGAAGAGTCAAGATTTTTTAAGAAAACCTTTGTACTTTCCACACATGCTTTTTAAATAGTGGATATTTAGAATATATACTATATTATAGCTTTAAAATACTCCCCCCCCACACACTAATTCTTTTCCTCCCATAATAAATTTTAAGAACTTACTAAGTTGTCTGTGTTATGAAAACAAAATATTTCCTTTCTTATTTTGTTTTTATTAGTTCCACCGTTCTATTTCCAACATCTGGACCACATCGGGAGAAGGCTGGACCACTATGAGAAGCCGGAGCTATCTCTAGGATCTTATGAATATGTTGCTACTTTGGATTACTGCAGAGTAAGTGTTCCCAGGACTTCAAGTGTTTATACGTTGATGTCAAATTCAAGTGAATAACTTTCATATGTAAAAACTGAATCTTGATTCACAAACAAAGCATTTTGGGGGTATCATGGGGATGTAGAAATGCCTCAGACACAGATCAAGGCTTCTAGGCTGTTAACATGATTAAACTGCCAAACTATTCAGTGCAGTGATTATTTTTAAAAATAAAGAGTGGTGCCAGAAATAGAAAACAAGAATTTAATTTTTATGTCCCTATCAGATAAAATATTCTGGATTCTTAAAGCAACAGTTCCATATAGTGCCTCAATCTCATTTGTTTTGTCAGTGATTTCAGAAGATTTTCTCTTCCAAGGCAGAAGCTCAGCCAATATGGTCAATAGGACCATGACAGTTTTCTTTGCCTCCTTTCTGCACATGAGTTGTCACCACAGTGATTTAGAGTTCTTAGAATCTTCCTTGGACTATGTGAGAGCCTGGGATTCTGGCCTTTGGTTTCCTTGCTTTAAAACGTAAGCGTGAGATGCCTCCCCATTTCCTTAATCTAAAAAATTAAATTCAAGAATTTAACTTTCCTTATAAGACCATTAACTGTTGGCTTTCATACTATCACCTCAGCCATCTCTTCAGTTTTACAAAACTCTCACCACATACTCTGGACTCATCATTCCTTTTTACAACTCCCATGCTTTTGGGTAAGATTGTTTTGACCAGACTATCTTTGCATCCTTCTGTTACATCTATATATATACTCCACCTAGCAAACTCCTACTCATTCTGTAATACCTGGCTGAAATTTTATTTTATGTGACTGTGTGTGATGTGTGCATATGTACAGTTTTCTTTGACTTTATCATGGTGGTTATTTAGTAAATCTTCTAGTGCTTTTTTTTTCCCATAGAATTTGGTTCATATATTTGTTGTAGCAATTATTCCTATGAAACTTAAATCTTCTTAAATGTTCCCCCCCCTCATAGAATTCAGTATTCTTGGTGACCAGAATCTTGTCTTGGCTGTCTTTATGGTATCCACCACAGTGTCTATCTAGTACAACTGGAAGATAGTGTCTATCTAAATCAACTGGAAGACAGTTGATCAGTGTATGTGGAATGAATGCATAAATAAATGAATGAATGAATGAATGAATTTGCAGGTCTTTTACTATTCCCAGGACTGGCTATTTCCCTTTCCAAATGTCACAGTGAGAGTGACATCATTATGGGTAACTTGCAGGGCTCTCAAATTCTTCGGTACTTTGGAAGCATTTTCTTGGGATTGAGTTCAGATTTCAGCTTATATCTGAAGTATCATATGTAGACCTGAAGAAACAGTCATTCTGACTAAATGTCTGTCTTCCCCTGACAAATATGAATGCCAGCTGATGCCCAGTTCTCAGAAAACAGCCTCTGACCCACAGAATTCTATCACAGATATTTGTGAGGGGACTAGTCCACGTATTGAGTATAAATTACAAAAAATATTTTTGCTAAATAGAAGTTTTTTTTTTTCAATTGATTGGATTTAAATTTTTTAGTTAATACAACTTTTGCATTTATTTTAGTGTTTTGTATGATTTTTTTACATTACATAGAACTGGTAATTTTTTTTTCATAGACTAGTTATTAAAGAAAAGTTAATGCTTTATTAATTCAAAATGTGTCATTTGAACATATTTTGACAAATGTAAGAACATTTTTGGTATAACTATATCAGACAAAAAAAAAATCCTAAAGTACCAACTACTTTTAGACAGTTAATTTGTTCTTTACTGCTGTTGACTAAGGGTGAATGATTAAGTAGACCACATAAATAATCAAGTTCTAATTAAATATAATAAAGCCATTATAACTAGTGATGGAAAATTTATTGATTGATCTTTGCAACTATAGTATAAATATAACTATGTTTTCAGTTTCTAGTTCTCTGCCAAAAAGGCTATATTATCTTGATTTTATGCTTTTTTAGTAGAAACTCAGGCAGAGAGTCAAATCTATTTCTGGGAACAAAAGTCTTCGTATCTTCAAACTCTGTTATCTGGAAATGTTCCAGATGTCTAATTGATGGAAAATTTCACCCAGCAGGCAAGGAACCAAATTAAAAAAAAAAAAATGTACATTTTGAAGAATGTTTTGTAAGCTTAATCTACCTTTTATTATTCCAAGTAGGATTCAAAATAAAAGATGATTTAAGTATCTTCAAATTTAATTATAATTCAAAATGTAAATAAAGTATAATAGTGAGTTGCCTTAGGGATTTGGACAATGAAAAGGAGCTTATTTAATTTGTACATGTGTTTTTTGATACCATACAAATTTAGAAATACAAAATTACATTTTGCCCTATTCATTTTAGTTTATCTTGATACCAGTTGTATATAATAAAATTAACATTGGCTATTTACTATGTGTGATGCTCTATGCTAAATGCTTTTTTTTGTGTTGTATAGTTAGTACTCAAGTGAACCCACATGATGCGTACTATTATTACAAGAGGCCTAGAGAGCTTAAGTGCCACCCTCAGATCACACACATAGAAAGTGCTGGACCCAGACTGAAAGCTCTGTTGGCATGACCACAGAACCTCTATTCTTTATCAATATACTGTGGATTTGTAGGCAGTTATTTAGGAAATCACTATGGGGTTCTCCTGGAAAAAAGTACCTCAACTCTTGTCATATAATTGAAAGTTTTTCAATTAAAAGTTTACGGAATATATCTGTACACAAAGTGTACCTGAAACGTAAAATCCCATTCCAAGCCAGCCTTTTATTTTTCCTAAATAAAAATGTCATCCCTCCACTCAATTTTAATTCACTGTGACATTTAATGGATACCTAACACACCCAAGACACTTGGTTATGTGCTATGAGGGATACCAAAGCTAGCAATGAACCTGATTTCAAGGTACTCCGTATGTGTAGACTCAATAAGTATATAATTATGATATAAACCCAATTTATATTATAAATGTTTTAAGAGTCAAATAATCCTATGGTATAAACCCAAGTATGATAAATGCCTTAAGTGTCAAAAATGCTATAAGAGAATGGACAAGTGATGACATATGACTTGGAGGGTGAAGGAAGGCTTCAAAGAGTGACTTGAGCTGGTTACACCATGAGCAGAGTTTGGACATGTGGAAAGGGAAACAAAACAGTGAGTAGATACAGAGTATTTGCAACTTCACTTTCTTCAGGGATGAGGCAGGTATTGTAGATAAGTGTAGATAAGTGATGGGGAGTTAGTATGGGACTAGGATAATTGGAGAGGATGTTCCCTTTCCCCCAAAACACATTCATATTCAAGTATTTTTTAAAAACACTATGCCAAACAAAATACTTTTCTGGCCAAATTCTTGGCCCAGGCCTGCTAGATTGTGACTTCTGGATAGGAAATGTTTTGAAAATGGCAAACACTTAAATTAGTTGAAGGAATGTGTATTGGGGAATAATGGGAAGTAAAGCTGGGAAATTGTTTTGAGATACAGACTAACCATTTATTTTCCACTGGGTTTGTCATCTTACCTTTCATCTCCTGGTTTTTATACATGTTTGTTAAATGAGTATTGTGGGGAGTTAAAAATGCCAGGCCATTGAGGAATTTATGTTAATTCAGTAAGTAATGAGACCATTAAAGGTAAAGAGGGAGTTGTTTCCTTAATCCATTCATCCATCCATCCACACATTTATTCACTCAGTCAGCAGTATTGAGCAGTCTTTTGTGCCATGCTCTGTGTTTGACTCTGAGGACTCAGTAAACATTCTGTCCTTAGAGGCAGTAGGATTGTGATCTGTATTGTGTCTTTGGACCGGTTATTCTGATAGCAGTCTGTGTAATGAGAGGAAAGAATTTGGAAGCAGGGGGACATTAGAAGTTAATGCAGTAATCAAAGCAAGATAAAATGAAAGGAGTATAGTAGTTCCTCAGAAATTTAGAAATAGAATGACCGGGTATATACCCAAAATTACTGAAAGCAGAGTCTCAAAGAGACATTTGCACACTCATGTTCATAGCAATATTCACAATAGCCAAAAGGTGGAAGTAACCCACGAGTCCATACATGGATAAATGGATAAACAGAATGTAGTATATATGTATGTGGAATATTATTCAGCCTTGAAAGATAGGAAATTTAGACCCACACTAAACATGGATGAACTAATGCTAAATGAAATAAGCCAGTCACATAAAAGACAAATATTATGATTTTATTTTATGAAGTACCTAGAGGAGTCAAATTCATGAAAGCAAGGATGTAGAAATGTAGAATGGTGGTTGCCAGGGTCTAGAGAGAGAGGGGAATGATAAGTCATTGTTTAATGGTTTCAGTATTGCAAGATAAAAGAGTTCTAGAATGGGTGGTGGTGATGGTTGCACACCAGTGTAAATGTACTTAATACCACTGAACTATACAATTTAAAATGCTTAAATTGGTAAATTTTATGTCTATTTTACCGCAGTTAGAAATACTTTTGGAAATGAGTGTCTAAATTTGGGTGCCAGAACAAGAATGCTTTACAATTAACTGGTGTGGATGGTAAGAAAGGTGGGCAATTCCACAGAGAAAATGAGATTTGAAACCCAGATTATTTTTGAGGATAATGCTTTTTCTTTCCTTATAGAGAAGGCCAGTATAGTGGGATAAATCTTGTCTTACCTGCTAAAATATTGAAGTGAAGATCCTGGCAGGTCTGCTATAGTTAAATGAATGCTGCTCTGGAGCTCAGACCATGATTAGAAAGAATTTGAGGAGTCACCTATAAAGTGGTGCTGGCTAAAAATATAAACGAGATTTCTGTGATGGAGCATGTGGTAAGAAAAAGTGGGTGTCTTTTGGAGAAAGATAAGAAAATAAAAAACAAGCAGCAGTCAGAAAAGTGGAAGAGGAAATGATATTGCAGTGACTTGACAGCTTAGAAAGTGAAAGTGCCATGCCTAAAATTGGAGAGAGAAAAGAGATTTAGGATGAGAGCTGGATTTTACTTAAAGTCACTCATTTGCAGTCAGGAGGTCTTTGGCCCTTAACAGTGGTTTTGGTAAGATGTCATGAAAAAACCAAGTTTTTATAAAGTTTATACCTGTTAGGCTTGGCTGGACAAAGCAAGCTGGATTGAAAGGGGAGAGTAATTGATTAAGGCAGCCAATGATGAAGTCATTAGAATTTTCTAGGCATGAGAGGACAAACTTCTGGATGGTTAAGAATAGGGACTGGGTGAAACATGAAAGAATTATTTTGAAAGGATAATTAATGAGACTTGGTGATTGAAAGAAAAGGAATAGTCAGATCTAATTTGATATTTTTAAGCTCTGAGTTGATGTGTAGTGAGGTTATTGATAGATACAGAGATGTTGAAAGAGAATATCATTTAGAGGAATGAGGAATTAGTTTCCCATGCATAGAAAAGTAGTTACAGTGAAGCATTTCACAGAGATGTGTGTGATGGATTTATGGAAGCTATTCTGTGGGGAATGAGTAATGCTGAACTTAAGAGAACACAAGAATGGTAAGACACATTTGGGTTGGTCACAACGAGGCTTTGGCTTAATTAATGGAAATGATTAAAAAAAAAGGAAATTATTATTTTTATTTAATATAATTCAATGTAAGTCTATGTTATAAATTAGATTAGGTGAGAAAGGATTTGCTAAAAAATAAAATAAAATAAAATTGCTCAGATAGCAGTACAGTTCTTTCTTTTCCTTGTTTGCCTGATTTTGAATGTGGCAAAGCAATGAAGCATTTACATTGGTGATTTTTAAGTCCTGCATTTTTTTTTTTTAATTTCAAGTGACATACTTTATTAGAAGAGTATTGTATCTAGAATTATAATGGATATAGAATGAATCAGTAAAATAATTTGGAGACATTGTCATCTAATTTTATAATTATAATACAATTTTATTTTAGAACGTTTGTGTTATTTACCATAAAGTTGAAAATTGGATTAACCTGAACTCTTGTTTTAGTTTGAGTCACTAAGTTTGCCTGTGGCTCTGTTTTCTAAATAATTTGTAAGACTCAACTGAAGAAGCATTTCCTAAGAGCTTTTTGAACACCAGCCAGTAAAGGGACCAACAGCTACAAAACATTTATATAGCACCTGCTTTATGTTATAGTGATTGTTTTAAATAGATGTAGAAAAGGCCCAATATTCCATCTTCTAAAACAAATATGTAAGGAACAGGTAAGTATTTGACAATATAATATAATTTTAAGTTATACAATTATATTTTATTTTTAAAAAAATCTTATTTATTTGAGAGAGACAGGAAGAGCAGGAACATGGGGAGTGGCAGAGGCAGAAGCAGACTCTCCACCGAGCAGGAAGCCCAGTGTGGGGCTTGATCTCATGACACTGAGACCATGACCTGAGCTGAAATCAAGGGTCAGATGCTTAGCCCACTAAGCCACCCAGGTGCCCCTACAATTATATTTTAGTATATAATTTCATATCTTTAAAACTGAAAGAGCTTATGAAGAAAAAAGTTGAAAATAGTGTTATTAAAGAGCACTTGGGTGGCTCAGATGGTTAAGTGTCTGCCTTCAGCTTGTGTCTTGATCCTGGCTTCCTGGGATAGAGTTCTTTTTTTTTTTTTTTTTTTTTAATTTTTATTTATTTATGATAGTCACAGAGAGAGAGAGAGAGAGAGAGAGGCAGAGACACAGGCAGAGGGAGAAGCAGGCTCCATGCACCGGGAGCCTGACGTGGGATTCGATCCTGGGTCTCCAGGATCGCGCCCTAGGCCGAAGGCAGGCGCCAAACCGCTGCGCCACCTAGGGATCCCCTGGGATAGAGTTCTGCATCAGGCTCCCTGCTCAGTGGGGGAGCCTGCTTCTCCCTTTCTCTCTGCCTCTCCCTTCCACTCATGTACTCTCTTTCTTTCAAATAAATAAATAAAATCTTTAAAAAAAGACAATAGTGTTATCAAGTTAATGAAGTTTTACTAGTTTCAAGACAAATACTAATTATTGCATGTACTCTTTGGGGGCACAATTTGTCAAGGTTCCAGACATTTCTTCTTCTTCTTTTTAAGATTTATTTATTTATTTGAGAGAGAGAGCGAGGGAGGGAGGGAGGGAGGGACCGAGGGAGGGAGGAAGGGAGAGGGGAAGGGCAGAGGGAGAAGCAGACTCCCTGTGGAGCAAGGGAACCCGATGTGGGGCTCAGTCTCAGGGCCCTGGGATCATGACCTGAGCCAAAGACAAACACTTAACCGACAAAGCCACTGAGGCACCTCACTCACTTTTTCTTATAAAGCAGAGGGTTATAAGCAAGGCTGGTCACCAGACTGTACTCACAATTGGGTAATTGCAGTGTTAAGGTCTTTGGAGTGCTACAAAAGTGAAGCTTCTCTGCTAGATATCATAATCCTGTCTAATTCAATAGTGTGTTACAGGTCATACCCTGGAAACAAACAGCTTTAATCTTTTTTTACAGCATCAGAGACTGTGTTCTAGAAAATTATTTAATTCCACAGATGTTATACCCAAAAATAGTAAATGAAAAGTTTGATGATCTTCAAGAGTTTGAATGTTTTATTTTGATTATACAGTGTATATACTTTATAATTACATTTGTGTGATCTGTTTGCATTCCTGTAGAAGAATAAGCCTCCCAATCCACCAGCCTTTATCTTCATGATTGATGTTTCATATAGTAACATCAAGAATGGACTTGTGAAGCTCATATGTGAAGAACTGAAGACTGTGCTGGAAAAACTTCCAAAGTAAGAGAACTCCCATTATTTTTATAAATTGCACAAAATTACTGAATTAGTTTATTGGCCAGAAAACAAGTGCTGAATATGGATATAGATATCTTTTGCTAATGAGGACTTTGGGCAAATATTTATAAATCAAACAGCACCATTTTTTTTGAGTCCTTAAAACGTCCAGAGTTGTTTTTTGTACAAAGCAAAAGAAACAAACTGATAAAAATTAATGCTATGATAAACAATATTCAAAATACACTATAAACCATAAGGAGAATCCCAACAGTGTGATGGGAAAGACTTTGGAAATCTGTTATTCATTTTCAGAGGGGTTGATTTTCCAGTGGAAGCTGGTAGCTGTGGATTGTGGTAAGAGTTCTAAGGGATGCCAGGAAACTGAACTGTTGTCTTATGGCAGAGATGGTAGTCTTTGAGCCAAATTTCCTTTGCCCTTGTAACATACTGTCAAACCTCTTTGCCGCTTTACTGCCTCTAGGTCCTAGCACAAAGTGGATCACTTTCCTTGCCACTGCAGGGGTCAGTGCATAAAAGTAAAGGTGGAAAGGTGTTTTAGCAAACATGGCTCTTTTTTATAGTGTACAAACTAGTTGTTTAGGATGGGAAGTACCATCTAGTAAGGAGCCTCGGGAGCAGGAGAAACTCTTCCTTTATGAGAGGAGACATGCTTAAGAAAAAAAACTAACAAATATTGTCTGAAATGTAGTGTCTGCACCAGTCTCAACATCTCTCCTCCTTCATATCTCCTGAGGGTAAGCAGTCTCTGTTCTGAAAAGGAATGCTTTGAGGGATGGGATATCTATAGGCTTTAGGGCTTCCTGAGTCATTGGATGCCCATTCCCCTCTATTCCTTCCACATGTGGCTGCTGCACTGGTGCATATGAGCCTCAAATGAGTGAACTCTGGACCTCCCAGGAGTAGCTTTGTTTGTATCTATGAAGCTCAAGTCATAATATTCTCAAGGATAATTTGGAATAGCTGTGAGGATGTTTAAAAAACATTGAGGTGATTTCAAACCGAATTCTAAAATGAAGAATGAACTGGGAGCAAGTTGAAGGCACAAGAAAGGCATGTGTGCCTGCTGACTGTGACTATAGTTTCTGTTACCTCATTCTTAGGGATACTTGAGAAGTGTGGACTTTCTGCTGAATATCATGTATTTTATCATAGACTTTTCTCACAGGGCTGTTTTAATTCTAACTCTGAACTTGGAACTTGAATGATATGAAAGAAAACTAAATTTATGGAAATGATGTCTCTTTCTTTCCCTTCTCTAGAACTGATTAAATTAGGCGATCCTCTTCTCATGGTTACCTCACCTACCCCTTGCTCCTTTGCAACACAGTGGTGATGTGAAGTGTATACCCTGTTGACCAAAGTTATGAAACCACACTCCTTCCCTTAGATGTCATCATGAGTTCTGTATCCCATTGGAGCAGACTGTGACTTTAGTGAGATAGGAGAAAAAATAAAAGGATACTGCTGGTTATTCCCTGCTACTTTTTAAAATCTCTCCTAAAAGTTTTTATTTAAGCTAAAATGCAATTTTCTTCCTTTATTTTTTTTAAAACAAATCTGATTGCTTTTTTTCTTCCCCAAAGTTTGTTGTGGGCTCTTTATATTTACAACTTTATATTTTTTATGATTGATAAGATTGCCATCAATCTGATTTACCCCTCTGAACTATGTAATATGCCAAATAGCTTTTTTATTTTTATTTCCTTTTAAGATTTTATTTATTATTCATGTGAGATACAGAGAGATAGGCACAGACATAGGCAGAGGGAGAAGCAGCCTCCTTGTGGGGAGATTGATGTGGGACTCGATCCCAGGACCCCAGGATCACGCCCTGAGCCACCCAACTGCCCCCCAAATAGCCTTTCTAAAGCACAATATAAGTCTTAACATCTAAGGTATGTTCATCTCTTAGCTAATCTTTTGAAAAGTGAAGGACCCATTCTTTACTATTTAATTTTAAATTTACATCTTTGATTTTGCCAGATGCCATTTCTGTCTGACTTCTCTGGAACAGGAAAGAAAAGATTTGAAATGTTTCATCTGTTGTTTAAATCAAGCAGTTAGGGTTTTTTTCTGGTTGTTTTTAATGCTGCTTTAGCTAAAATGTTCAAAATGCTTGCTTTTGGAATATTCCGATTCATTTAGTTACTAACATATTCAGTTTTGCTCTGTCAGATTCATTCCATTAAAATAATGGGGGCACGTGTTGAGAAAATTGGTAATTGAAAAGCAGAAGAAGAAACACATGTTGTTCTATGTGATATCCCATATGTAACTTTGTTAAATTTGTGTAGAATTAATATGAAGGAAAGGCTGAAATTTCATTTTCTTCTGGATATGATTTAACAAGGTAGTTATACTGTTGAAAAAGAAAAATCTAAGGTAATTCTTTGTTTCTCAAATTAAAAAAAAATATGTTCCCATGAAAACATATACTAATATTTTGCAATAATGTGAGATGTTCCGATTAAATGTTTTTAAAACTGTTAATTTAGATTCTAAATGAACCCTGTGAATCCCAAGATATGCCTTTCCCATTACTTGAAAATGTCCAAATCCATTGGGAAATAGCAATCTAGGTTTTTCTCTGTAATTTTTCTTTTGTGTCATTTGCCTTAATTGACTCTAAATTAACTATTAAAAGAGAATAAATACCCTTAGGGTTTGTTGGACGTTTATCACCTTACATAATAAAAGGTTTACTCGGAAATGGTAGTGTGCTGGTAAACTGGATCTCAAATAAATAAAACCTTAATTGTAGTGTTTGCTCATTTGTGGTATAAAATACTTCCAGCCAGGCTGATTTTAAACTAGCATAGTGACATCACTAAATGGGAGTTGGGAAGAGATGTAGTTTATGAATTTGGGCTCTAACTTGCCATCCTAAATACGACATTTCACCATCACAATAATCATCCTGAACATACCTCTAATTCCCCATGTTATCCTAGACCCTGACAGAAGCAGAGAGCATAAACTTTGGGTCTCTATTGGTCAAAGAGTCATGATACGTTAACTGAAAGGCACTGTATAGTAAGAGCCTAGGGAGAATGATTTGTAGAAATCTAGAAGAGGAATAACTTCTGGTTGGTAGCATCAGGGGAGCTTTGAGAGAGCAAGAGTATCTGTGCTTGGTCTTAAGGAGTAAAATTCCAAGTAAATAGGGATGGGCGAATGGGGAACATGGGAACGATATACTATAATGGTTAGTTATATGAAGTCATACAGTTTAGGATATTGAGCGGAGGTGTGTGGGTGTAAAAGTATGTTATGGGCAGTTACAAAGGATAAGCAAACCATTTCTGAAAATTTTGCAAGAGTCCAAAATATATGCATTTACCAAGTACTTTTGGAAGAGATTTAAACTGCCTGTTTAAACTGCCCACCCATTTATGAAGGCCAAAATGAAGAATAAATACCCTCAATTAGCAAAGGAAGTAAAGAAGAAATAGAGTTTGAAGTCCTTAGTTTGTCAGCCTGTAATCTGCTGAAACATCAAAGAAATTGGGAAGTCTGCAGTGGCATCAACAATTTGAACTTCAGATACTTTGATCTTATATTTTATTTTCCTTTCTCTCATACTCAAGTAACTTCTTATGCTATGTACAAAGTTTAGAAAAGAGCATACTAGGCTCTTTTTCAAAAAAGTTGTCCCTAAGCAAAATAAGTTTTACTGATATCTAAGGATTAAAGAAAATGGCATATATCTTTTGTGGCTGTCATGTAACCACTGAGTACTGTTATATCCATAATGAAAATTAGTAAGAGTATCAGTAGTATTTTAGGAGGGAGGGAGCAGGGGAAGGAAGATAAAGAGAGAAATTTGGGTAAATATTAACTGGAGTTCAGACCACTCAACTCTGAGTATACTTAGTATAGACTTGAAAAAGAGTAGTCATGCCTTATATTCCTTTCAGGAAGATTAAGGCCTTACCTTGGGATTTCTCAAAAATTTACTTTTTATTATGGTTTTAGAGCTTTTATTACTTTTATTGTCTTGCCATGACATCACAAATGGCTACCTAATAAGAATTACATCATAAATTTATATATGTGATTTATGTTATGTATTTATGGTATATAGCTCTTAAAATCTCTCAATTTCTGTTGAGATTCTCTAGAATCTGAAAGAATCACACAGAAGCAAGTCCTTTCTTGATAAAAATAGCTATCCTGTTTGTAATCTGAGTGTGCCTTTCTCTTGCTTCAGATGTTCCATTTGTTCTTTTGACCTCTGGTGACTTCTGAGAGAGCTTTGTTTATAAAGAATGTAATATGCCTAGCTTAGTTATGGGAAAAAAAAAGCAAACTTTGTAATTGCAGTAGATTGGGAATACATATATTAAAGAAGGGAATATATTAAAGAAATATATTTTCATATCTATTTGACTTTTTCTTACCTAGAATTTTGAGAATTTTTTATCAACTTATTTTTGTAATATCCCCCATCCCCCTACTGTGACTAAACAATAATGAAGATCAAAACTTTAAATATGTCTTCTATATATTTTATAGATGATGTACCTACTGAATTGCTGATAGAAACTTCTCTCATAAATATATGAAAGAACTTCAAATGCTGTGTTTCTCTCATAGGGAAGAACAAGAAGAAACTTCTGCAATCCGAGTCGGTTTTATCACATATAACAAAGTGCTGCATTTCTTTAATGTAAAGAGTAACTTGGCCCAGCCTCAGATGATGGTGGTGACTGATGTTGGAGAGGTCTTTGTTCCTCTACTGGATGGTTTCCTTGTCAACTATCAAGAATCCCAGTCTGTGATTCACAAGTAAGTATCAAGTGTTTTATAATATATATCATATATTTTATATATAATATAATCAACTATCTTCTTTAATTGTTTTGATTTAGTCACATGTTTTGTTTTGTCATTAGCAAGGGACTTTTAACACATGGATTATCAAACTCTGTAATTTATGTTCTATTTTAAATGTACACCAATATCTAAAAGGAGTTTTGTTTTGTTTCATTTTATATAGAGACAGACAGCAGTTGGGAGGGGCAAAAGGATAGATATAATATTAAACAGACTCTCCATGCCCACCACAGAGCCTGACCTTGATCTCATGATCCTGATATCATGACGTGAGCTGAAATCAAGAGTCGGATGCTTAACTCACTAAGCCACCCAAGCGCCCCAAGGAGGAGTTTTTTTTTTTTTTTTTTTTTAATACTCACACTCAACCAGATCAGTCTCTTCTCTTTGCTGGAAAGAGATATTTCCTGCATATGGATGAGCATTCAATGATGATGGTTATAACTAAAGATATAGCCACTATTCTAAGAATTTATGATTTTAAGAGGTCAAAAATGTATATAGTGAAAAATATTTACAAAAATATTTACAATATAGTATACTTTTATAAATGTTCCAAACAAATCATAAATTTTGGTTTCAAAACATGCCAGGATATCATTCCCTGAGGAATGATTATGAAAGTCACCCATAGGTGTTCAGCGAAAAATAAATACCATATGTGTTTAGTCTTGAAATGGTAGTGATTTATTTCTTGAAGTTTATTACAAATATGCTAAACATTTAAAACCTTTTATTCATTTATTTCTTATAGCTTATTGGACCAGATTCCAGAGATGTTTGCAGACTCTAATGAAAATGAGACTGTCTTTGCTCCTGTCATCCAGGCTGGCATGGAAGCACTAAAGGTGAGAAGTCTTTTTTTTTTTAAGATTTTATTTATTTATTCATAGAGACAGAGAGAGGCAGAGGGAGAAGCAGGCTCCATGCAGGGAGCCCGATGTGGGACTCGATCCCAGGTCCCCAGGATCACACCCCAGGCTGCAGGCGGTGCCAAACCGCTGTGCCACTGGGGCTGCCCTGAGAAGTCTTTTTTAATTGCTAGTAAATAAATTTTTAAAACACGCACACACACACATATACACACACACACAGGAGCTTTCATCCATGAAAGAAAATACAGCCTTTGTTAAAACATGTAGTTTGCTAGAGGCCATTCCAAGCTTCTCTACAATCTTAGAAGGAAATGGCCCAAACCATGGATTGCTCTCAGCGTTTACATTCCAGAACTATTAGCATCTGAGCAACTGATTTTGTCAGGATTTCCAGTTTAGCTCCTCCCTTTGGCTTTTATATGAACTTTATGTGATCTATTTTAAAATTACTTCAATATCAGAACCAGATATGAAGGGAAAAATCCCCCTATCACCCTCTACTTCCTTGGGGTTTTCAAATATGCAAGGGCAAGGCCTGTGGCAGTTGGCAACAGATCTGAGTGCCATGCAGGGCTTTGCTAAATGCCAAAAGCGGACACGAAGTTGGCCATGTCTTTGGTTGGGAAGCTGAGCTCTATAAAGACTGGTCATTTTGATAGTAATAAAGACAGTAATCTGAAGATGGCAAAATGATTGAAAAGTACTATTGATCATTATTACCTTATTAGCACAGAGTCAAACCACTTTGACAGGCACAGCAAGTTCTTAAAAAATTGATTTTCAAATTGTTAAAGTGAAATTGAAATTAACTTTTATTTATTTATTTTTAAATATTTTATTTATTTATTTGACAGAGAGAAAGAGCATAAGCAGGGGTAATGGCAGGCAGAGGGAGAGGGAGAAGAAGCCTCCTCACTGACCAGGGAACCTGATGGGGGGTCGATCCCAGACCCCTGGGATCATGACCTGAGCCAAAGGCAGATGCTCAACCAAGTGAGCCAACCAGATGCTCCTGAAATTGACTTTTAAAATAAAATGGCTAGTAATAATAATAACAGTAGCAATAATAATAATAAGAATAATGCTAAAGAACTGAGTTTATGATCCACTTCCACATAAATTTTGTGTCTAAACATTCTAACTTGGTTTTTGTACAGTGATTCTTGCTTGGTTTCCTAATCTTCAGAGTATTTTACTCATTGAATCAAAAATTTGCAGATGTCCCTCAAAAAGCCTCAGAATATGTGTCAACTTAACATAAAATTAAAGATAAGGGGTGCCTGGGTGGATCAGTCGGTTAAGCAATCTGCCTTTGGCTCAGGTCATGATCCTGGGATGAAGCCTCATGTCAGGCTTCCTGCTCAGTGGGGAAATCTGCCTCTCCCTCTTGTTCCTGCTCTCTCTTGCTCACTCTCAAATAAATAAATAAAATCTTTTAAAATAAATAAATAAATTCTTCATCATAAAGTGATTTGGACATGTTAGGGTCCATCTGGTGGAAACCAACATTGATCACTGGTTGGGCTATAGAAAGGCATAGGAATTCCTATTTTATTCCACATTTACAGAAAACAAATACTTTGCTATTTCAATTTGAAAGAGTTTTGTTGCTGTTCTCTCTTCCAGTAAGGTACCTAGAAATGCTATGTAAATTTCCTGATATATGATCCTATACAGGATCCTATGAGTCTTTCTAGTCTAAGAAATTAGTACTGGAAATAGAATTGTATTCATGGGCTCTTGAGGAAAGGTGAGTGGATATTTGTAAGCCAGTACATCATCAGTTAAGACAGTAGAGTGGAAAGAAGAGTGAGTGTGGGCAAGGCTTCTAGAGCAATGAAGTGCAGCATCCCAGCTCAACCCCATATTTCATTTCTGAAAGGGAGCAATATTGTCTTGTAATGATGGGTTCACACTGGCAGTCCACGAGAGGTCTAGAAGCTGTTTAGCAGCTTTGAAAGAAAAAAGAGATAAAGCGAATTTGCATGCATTCCATGTGTCCGAAATGTGGTGTTACTTATGAAACATTACTGGGAAACCACTGTGTTGGTAATAACTGTAATGTTCTTCAAAGTTGCTTGTGCAGGGACAGCTGGGACAGTCAGCATTCTCAGTGTTCACTTGCCATAGGCCAGTTTGTTTCATCCAATGTATTTTTGTATCTTTTGCATGTTATTTTTTGGTTATATTTGCAATATTGTTGTTAGAGTAATGTACTCTTTTACACTGAAGTTTAAAGATGAGAACCAATATCTAACAACTCAGAATATCAAAGTTAATAAGTAGTAGTCTTCTTTTTTTTTTTTTTTTAAGATTTTATTTGTTCATTCATGAGAGACACATAGAGAGAGAGAGGCAGAGACACAGGCAGAGGGAGAAGGCAGGCTCCATACTGGGAGCCCAACATGGGACTCGATCCGGGGACTCCAGAATCACGCCCTGGGCTGAAGGCGGCACTAAACCATTGAGCCACCAGGGCTGCCCAATAAGTAGTAGTATTCTTACAAAGTAAAAGAACTATTTGAAGCGCCTGGCTGGCTTCGTTGGTGGAAAATGCGACCCTTGATCTTGGGGTTGTGATTTTGAGCCCCAAGTAGGATATAGAGATTACTTAAAATCTTAAAAAATAAATAAAAGAACTACCTTTATAAAAGGTAAAGAACTGTCTTTTTAAAAAGATAGGGAACTGCCTTTAAAATTGACGCTGCTGGACATAATGTCGGTGGCAGTTACTGTCTTGTGCCTGCTGGCAGAGCAGATCTTGTTCTGCCAACACTTGTCTTCATGCACAGGTGAGTGGCACTGTACTCTGTGGAAGGATAAGCAAGGCATTAATTCCTCAACTACTGAGTTACAGGGTCACGTGTGAAAGGGTGGCTACTTTTTTAAAAATGCATATTTCTGGCCCCATTCCCAGAGATTCTGATTCATCAGCTCCCCAATTTGTCCTGCCTATCACCCATATTTGGGAACCACTAGCAAAGCTATTCTGCAATCTCTGAGAACATCCTTACATAATGTTAACTCACCAGAAAGTTGCATACCTGACCCATACAACTTTGTACGTTACTTTTGAGCTAGGAGTGCTTTCATTTAACTATCCTTTAACATCTTGTCCTAAGCTTTCCACTAATAGTTAAATTAAGAGAAAACACTACGAAGGAAGTTTCTTTCTTTGCATATTAATCAATTTCTTTCATGTAGAAAGATTCACTAGCTAGTTCCCTAGAGTCAGTTTTTACAAGAATGATAACTCCTAATGTTTCTTTTAGCCTTAACTATCAAGAAAGATACCAATAATACTTAGGGTAGATTTTCTAATTATTTCCATTCTAAGATCTTCTTGCTGATTTCTAGTTCTTTACATTTCTCTTGGTGATTCTATTGTATGTGTTTCTTTGACCATTTGTTTCTTCAAAACTTTTTTATAAATAGATATATTAAAAAAAAAAGCCCACAACGAGAAGTTTCTCCTTCATCTGCCAGAAAGATTCTGGGTGGTTCTAATTCATTGTATAAGAGCAGAAAATGCTGTAGTATAGTTGGAGCTTGTTTGAGTGTATGCTTTCTGCCTTATAGCGACTTTATTAGGTTTGGATGAAGAAAACAATTTTTCCAAATAGGATAAAAGTGTGTGTGTGTGTGTGTGTGTGTGTGTGCACGTGCATGCATGTGTGATTTTTCTCTACCTCTGGCAGTGATAGTATCTCATCATTTTTTCAGGCCCTTTGTGGCTGAAAGGCAATCAGGCTTAAATGTGGGTAACTTATGTACAAGGGCACTAAAGTGCTTGCCTGAAGTCATTATTAGGCAAAGAGCTAACATTTTTGAGAATTTGCAGGGTAGTATCTAAATATTGAGGAGACCACATCATTCATTCACTTGTTCTTTCAATCAAGAAAGATTTAGTAAATGTTTTGTTAAGCAATGTGAGGATTATTCTTTTTAGTTCTTAGTTGCTTACAATGTGGTAGAAAAAATGTAGCTCTGTAATACAGGACATATTTCTTGCTTGTATTCCCAAAAGGGGTGGGAGAGGAGGAGAGCAAAGAGTAACTTTGGAAAGCTCAGGACTGTGGCTGGTCAGCTGCATTGCTCAGGGGATTATGCACAAGAGGCCAGAGATGAGAGTCTCATCCTCTGTGGATAGGGAGTAGAAACTGAAACAACATCGAAGTGCAGTATTTTTTATGCATCCAAGTGAAGACATTTTAGAGCTGGACTCCCCCATATGAATTATAGCTTTATTTTCTATAAGCTAGATTCCAAGTAAAATCTATATATAATTAGTTGTAATAAACTTCTGGAAGCACAGAGAGTAGACAAAAACTAACAAAAAACATGTGCTAATTTGTCACAAAGATAAAGAGGGAAGGATTGGAAAGTTCTTATACAGATTTCCCAAAAGTCCCTGAACTATTCAGCTGCAGGCTTTGATACACTGTTTTTTTTTTTTTTTTCTGTTGTACATGCATCCCTGACCACAGCAAGTCATTGCCTTAGGGTCTTTTTTCCCCACTTCGTCTTTCAAAATCTGCTATCTCTTCTCAAAATCTGACATTCAAAATTCAACTACATGTGAATTTCTGGTGTTGTCTTTTAACTTGAGTGTCAAAATCTGACAGTCAAAATTCAACTACATGTTAATTTCTGGTGTTGTCTTTTGACTTAAGTAGTTATTACTTTCATCAGAAAACTAGATAAATAGAATTAGGTAACAAATTGGAAGAATGTGGCCTTTAATGGTTGTTTCAAATATACCATGAGTTGGGGAAATTTATCTTTAAATTATCTTAATGTATATCTACATTTGATTTCAAGATGATGCATCACAACATTGCTTCCTTTCCTTCTAAAATTTATGGAGCACCTATAGAGTGAAAGCACTAGACCCAGTAGGGTGCAGAGAAACACATTGTAGAAAAATCAAGGTCCTTCCTTTTTCATGAGCCTGTGACATGTAGAAGACAGTAGGATACTTAAAGTTGTGCTTTGGTGTCATTAAGTCTTATCTGCAAAGTAGAGTAGGAACACAGAGGTAGAGGCAACCAACTCTGTCAAGGGTGATATTAACACATCTCTCAGAGGAATGGACAGTAGAGAAATTTTGAACAATGGGTTCTCCAGGCCAGCCTTTCTCACCTGTTTTCCATCATAATAAGAATGAAATATGTCATTGTCATTTATCAATCCTATATGGTGCATTAATGTGGGCACACTCAGATTTTGGTAAAAACAGATTTATAGGGATTTAAAGCATATAATGCCCTAGGAGCTTTTTGTTTTATTGCTTCTTCCAGAATATTTTGTAAATATGTGATTAATGAAATTATAAATCCAAAATTAAGACATACTTACTGGCAAATGATTTAGAAACAAATATGGCTACTTTATTTTTCTCAATAGTGAACTTTATTTTTCTAATGGGTTCTGATTTTTTCATTTAGAGGTTTACTCCATGGGTAATATTAACAAGGCAGTCGTACATGTTTAATTATGATTAACACCATGTACTGGCCTGTTGAATTCTCTTAACAATATTTTCTGTAGCTACTATTTTTACTGTGTCACATATTAGTTAACTAAGGCTTAGAGAAGTCAAATAATTTGCCCAGTATCACTCAGCTAATAAATGGTTGGGACTCTTATCTGTGCAGATAAGAACGAGGACCCATGCTCTTTAGATACCGTGGTATACATTTACAGTACTTGTATGAGTGGAGACTATCTAGATGGATAGAAGTGAATGAATATTTAGATGGATTGACAGTAAATTTCTTAGGGGAAGTGGGTGGGTCATGTAAGAAAAGTTGGGGAGAAGATGGGCTTTTAAAAAAGGTTTCATACCTTTTTTTTTTTTTATGATAGTCAGAGAGAGAGAGGCAGAGACACAGGCAGAGGGAGAAGCAGGCTCCATGCACCGGGAGCCCGACGTGGGATTCGATCCCGGGTCTCCAGGATCGCGCCCTGGGCCAAAGGCAGGCGCTAAACCGCTGCGCCACCCAGGGATCCCATCATACCTTTTCTGTTACAAGAATTAAAACAAACAAAAAGTACTTTTATAAGAATGACAGTGATAGAAATGAAAAAAATTAGTCCTAGAATTTCAAAATTTTTAACATGTCATTATCAATATTATTATACATTTTACTCAGATTTAGTCATAGGAATTAATGTGTCTTATTGGCCAAAGCATTGATACTGCCTTTTCCTGTGCAGTGTATATGTACATGTAGGGTCATTGCCTGATGTATGTTTCTTCTCTCATTCTTACCTTCTTCTTACTTATGCTGTATCAATAATTTTCAGTAGAAGGCTAGTGCAGCAATAAAATTGCTGCTTACTGCTGACCACAGCAAAGACAAGATGAGGCACAGGTTGTGCACCCTTCCCGGTGTGTCAGCTGTGATCCCTCTCTGACCCACTCCACAAAACATGTTGAATATCACTTAGTGAGACACATTAGGACAGGGCTAAATTTGAATTATCTCCTTTTGTTTTTTAGGGAAATCATTCACAAATCCACGTATTTATTAGTAGTAGCAAATGACTTAGAACACATCTTAAAGAAATGACCCAGGCACACCAGAGTGTGCTACTAAACCCAGCCTTTGTGAACAACAGCTCCAGGCCAAGAAAAGGAGAAATGTATTCTAGGCTAAAGGAACAGAATGTGCAAAGATATGGAGATGTGTAAACCCCATGGTGTATACTAGGAAAGCAAAGTTTATATGATGGAAACTTCTAATGCAAAGGGTAGCAGGGGGTAGAAAATGTGGAGATTAAAAAAAAAAAAAAAGAAAATGTGGAGATTAGACTGGAAAGAGATGCAGATGGAACTCCAAAGGGCCTTGAAAGGCCAGAGGGTCACTGGCTGTATGACCTGGGGCAAACTGGATGAGCCTCAGCTTTCCTAGCCTTAAAATGCAAACATTACCTTCTCCGAAAGGCTCTAAGTATTAAATAAGAAAAGTGTGTGAAGGGCCTGGCACAGAGCTGCCCACAGCAATTGTTGCCAGCAACTCATCTCACTGTTTTTTACCCTCCCTGTTCCCACACAGAGAAAGGAATATGGACTTCATCATGCAGTAGAAAGTCTCCAGGATTCTTAAGGAGAAATGCCCCATACATGATCAGAACAGTTAGTTTTTTTTCAGAGAGAGCTCTGGCAGCAATATGCCAGGATTGTTTGGTGAAAGGCAAGATTGGAGGGGTCAATATGTTGGATCATTTAATTTCAGTAAATGCTGCTTAGTATATTACTTCTTGGTCCTTAAATAAGATTTTAAATACTTTCAATGCCAAACCAACTTTTGTGGAACCTAAATTATCCTTTTATTGCTTCCTAGGGACTACAGATACATAATCTCTATCACATATTTTTCCTTTGTCATCTTGCCCAACAGCTAGCTTCTTGTGTCTATTGTTGCCACAACTGCTATTGTTGCCACAACTGCTATATTCTTTGCATTCTTCCTTGAAATAACACTTTAGGTGTGATCTATGTTTATGAAAGGTTTCAAAGAAAGAGCTTGTGTTGTACTATGATCCCAGGATTTCTATTTACTTTTGAATCATGGGATTCACTTGGTCCTGAAAGAGTATACTGTAGGCTAAACAAGAAAGTATTTTCCCTGTAGTACATCCTCTTACTGGTTTTTCATATCATCATTGTATATGGACCTACATTCAAATATTGGCTGTTTTATTTACTACTTATGTGATTTTAGGCAAATCACAATCCTATCTAAGACTCAGTTTCTCAGTCTGTAAAATGGAGAGAATAGTACTTGCCCAAGCACACAAAGGTTATTGAGAAGATTAAAAGATATATAATGTGTGGCTCATAGAAAGTACCTATATTTTAATTTATTTTCTGATTGCCTTAAAATAGAACTTTCCCACCCAAGTCATTTTCTATATATTTTTTTCTTTTAGGCAGCAGACTGTGCCGGGAAGCTGTTCATCTTCCATTCCTCCTTGCCGACTGCAGAAGCACCAGGGAAGCTCAGAAACAGAGATGACAAAAAGCTAATTAATACAGACAAAGAGAAGGTATTTGTAAACAATGGCCCTTTGTAGTGTCCATATGTCAGTTTCTAAAGGGGAGTGAAGAAAGAGTGAAGGTGTCTTGTATAAGAAAGGGAGAGAAGCTAAATGTAATGTATAAATCCAGGACATTGTATATACAGGAATATTTTGAATTGTAAATAATTAGGAAATTTTATATTTCTATAAAAACTGATGTCTGAAATATACCTAAATTAAAATAAGGCCTCAAACTTTTTTCATGTATGATCTGTGTAAGAGATTGGGTGATAAGACTATTATAGAAATGGGGAAATGGGAAGAAATGCAGAAAGAAAATAAAGGTAGAGAATGTAGACTGCACTATATGACACTCCTAAGACAGGAAGTAGAGGTACCAATGTCCAAAATGTACTTTGTTCAAACCCTCTGACCATATAAGCCATTGCAGGGGGGACAAGTCAGTGGGAAGGGTAAGACCATGATGTAGGCATTAGCTACTGGCCACCTGACAGCAGACAAGTTGCCTCATGTAGATCTGTAAAGATAAGACAGCATATCAGTTTTATTAGCATTGTTTGAGGATCAAATAACATTGCACACACACGTGTATTTCATACAGCATGAGCCTAGCACACACTGGGTGTTGAATAAATGGCCACACTGATAATTATCATAGTTCATTCCTTTAGCCCAGTTCATTTAACTGGAAACAGTTTTTCTTTCATTTAAAAAGAATTCAGAAATTAAAAATTGAAACCAAAAACATTTTTCCCTGGAATTGTGCATCTTTTTTCTTCAGATACTTTTCCAGCCCCAAACAAATGTCTATGACTCGCTGGCCAAGGACTGTGTGGCTCATGGCTGCTGTGTGACCCTCTTCCTCTTTCCCAGCCAGTATGTGGATGTGGCCTCTTTGGGTCTCGTGCCTCAGCTCACTGGAGGAACCCTTTACAAATACAACAATTTCCAGGTAAAAGCCAGCAACTTGTTCACCTCAGGTTTTCTACTGCCATTGGACTTCTGGTGTTAAATCATAGATTAAGAAAGCTATGCCCCCTTGTGGACAACTGACAAATAGCAATTCTAGAGCTGAAAGAGACATATGTATATGTGATTAAGCAATTGCTTTCCTGTTCCCTAAGTGTTTGGCAACAGATTGAGCTCCCTTAGCCTCAGAGGTGAATTTCAGTGTAGGCTTCCATGATAGGGGAAAATATATTCTATATGAAATTTTAGTATTTTAAATATATTTAAGATAATTGTTTTTAAAAGTAACTGTGTATTTGTTTTAAACTGTTATGATTGGGGAGAGGGTCAGTTCATGATACCTCTTTCTTTCAAACCTTAATTAGGAGACAGAGTCATGAGACAGTAAAAAGTCAGCACGATATAGGCATTGGGCTTGCTAATGCTTTACCCTTCAATATAGCAAACTTCTATACCCAGGTACAGGGTGGGCACAGTTACCATTGTGGACAACAGTACCTTCAAAACTTAACATATTGGGGATCCCTGGGTGGCACAGCGGTTTGGCGCCTGCCTTTGGCCCAGGGCGCGATCCTGGAGACCCGGGATCGAATCCCACGTTGGGCTCCCAGTGCATGGAGCCTGCTTCTCCCTCTGCCTGTGTCTCTGCCTCTCTCTCTCTCTCTCACTGTGTGCCTATCATAAATAAATAAAAATTAAAAAAAAAAACTTAACATATTGAGGGGCAAAAAGTATATGCCTACTACAGGCAGGCTGCCTCCCCCCAAAAAGGACCTGAAATAAACTAAGCTATGCCTACCCAGTTCCTTAACTCAGACTTACTAATCAAATAAGTCACCTCCCCTCACTTGAGAAGAAGGGGTCAGGGGAGTGTCTCTAACTTATGTACCTATACATGGAAACATGGAGTGGGAATGAGTGTTCCCCCAACACAAATGACAAATGCTAATCATCTATTTTTATTTATCATCAATAATTTTTAATAATCTATTTACGTATTTATATTGTAAACTAATTAAGGGATTTGGTAAGACCAAAGATTGCAAACAAAGTAAAATTGAAAAAGCTTTAAGAGTCCTTTCTACGCTATCTGGAAAAAGTGGGTTTTAATCAGATTTTAAAAATTAAGAATTGTTGTTTTAAGTATTTTACTGCCATCTGGTGGGCATTGATCCTACTTTATATTTTAGATGCACATGGATAGCCAACAATTTTTGAATGACCTCAGAAATGATATTGAAAAGAAAATAGGATTTGATGCTATTATGAGGGTTCGTACCAGCACAGGTAATTTTCAATTATACTATTTTTCAATTCTCTGTTGTGTAATTATTTCCTCTTCAAATTAATAACCAGCCAACAGAAAAAATAGCAATCAGTTAAATAGGAACAAAATGTCCCTTTTTATTTTTTATCATTGTTAGGTTTCAGAGCTACCGATTTCTTTGGGGGAATTTTTATGAACAACACCACTGATGTGGAAATGGCAGCCATTGATTGTGATAAGGCAGTGACTGTGGAGTTCAAGCATGATGACAAACTTGGTGAAGATAGTGGAGCCTTAATCCAGGTAATTTAAAACATATTTCCATCTTTGGTGCTTTAGTTTGTTACTGACATGGTCAGTTGGGGAGACTAAAATACCATCAACTCTGTTAGTCTCTCTGTAAAGAAATTCATCTCTATTGCTCCAAAGGCAAAAGTCATTAAATTACAGCACTCTGTTGTGTATTCTCTGCACTTTGATTTACATATGCTATTTGTATGAAGTAGCAATTGTATGTCATCACATGAGTCCCACAGACTGTAGTCAGTGTTGTAGGCATTAGCAAACTGATTGCCAGCAGTGTTCACTTCTTTTAAGCTTTAGCACCCATTCATTCATTTTTTTGCATTCCTGCCATACGTCAGGCACCATGTTAAGTGCGTTATTATATTATATGCAAGTATAAATAGAATTTGTTTTTTTAGTAAATAAAGTAGAAGCCATGGAGATCTTGAATTAAAACAAGAACAGTTACATCTAATGGTCATGGTTTTCAGATGCTAGCATCACCGTTAAAGAATGGAGAGGGGTTGGCATTAAGTTGAGGACGAACTCTAAGTAGTGTTTATTTTTTAATCACAGATATTTGAAAAAATGGATACTTGTTTGCATTCTTGAAATGTGTGTATCATCAGCATAAGACTTAAGTACATCAGTAAAGTTAGCCATATGTTTTTAAGGGAATTGAATCCCTGGTGATAAAATCTGGGATATGTGAAAGTAGACTAGCAGTAGATGCAAAGCGATAACTTGTGTGTGAAAGCCCAGTTAAAATTTAAGTTTAGAGGATCCCTGGGTGGCTCAGCGGTTTAGAGCCTGCCTTTGGCTCAGGGCGTGATCCTGGGGCCCTGGGATTGAGTCCCACTTCAGGCTCCCTGCATGGAGACTGCTTCCCTCTGCCTGTGTCTCTGCCTCTCTCTCTCTCTCTCTCTCTTTCTCTCTGTGTCTCTTGTGAATAAATAAAATCTTTAAAAAAAATTAAGTTTAAACCAATAAAGTGCTACATAGAAACCCAGTGTATAAATTATCATTATACCTCCCTTGTAATTGTTCAACCATTAGCATAACATAAAAAGATCTGTGGAAGAATTAGAGGTCTTTGAGCTGTATACATTGTTCTGTAAATGTAAATAAGATCAGGCTAGCTTGAGTGGATATGTTGACCAGAAAAACATGTATCCCTGATGTTGCCTTCGCAGTGTGCTGTGCTTTACACAACCATCGGAGGTCAGAGAAGACTTCGGATTCACAATCTTAGCTTGAACTGCAGCTCCCAACTGGCTGATCTCTATAAGAGCTGTGAGACAGATGCCCTTATCAACTTCTTCGCCAAGTCAGGTAACACTCTGCTAATCCTGTGATATGGTGTATCTTGCCTAATAATTCAGTCAACACTTCTTGGTTAATTGAATTAATAACTGACAACTACTGTGGTAGTATAGCCTTTTGGTGGGCAAATTCAGCACCTAGAAAAGCTGAGTACCTGGGAGAATAATTAGCATCTCTAATTCCAGATTAATAGTGATGTAACTCAGTTCAGGCCCACACTATACAGTTTTATTCAAAGTTTCCTTCAGTGGGTTCTGGAGTGGGTTCTGAGTTGAAATTTTTTTTAAATTTTTTTATTTATTTATGATAGTCACAGAGAGAGAGAGAGAGAGAGAGAGACAGGCAGAGGGAGAAGCAGGCTCCATGCACCGGGAGCCTGACGTGGGATTCGATCCCGGGTCTCCAGGATCGCGCCCTGGGCCAAAGGCAGGCGCTAAACCGCTGCGCCACCCAGGGATCCCTGAGTTGAAATTTAGGAAAGTAATATTTAGACTCTAATTATGGTGTGTGAGTATGCCCTCTACCACCAGGGGATAATGTCCCTAATGTTGGGCTGAACTTGCCTATCCATACCATGATCATTATGAAATGGGAGGGGCCAAGTTAGAATTTTCTTTGGTTCCTTCTCCCCTCCACACCCCCTTTTTGAGATTCTACACTAACTAAAGTTTAGAAGAAACAGCAGTCCAGCCCATAGGAATTCAGGACATGAGAAGATAGCAAATTGGTCTTTCTTTTCTTGATGTGTAGGTTTCTGTTTGAAATATTCTGTGGAAAAATTGGGACCAATTACCTACCTTTTGTTAGAGGTAGGCCATTGTTCTCCATTGGGTATGTATATCATCACAGTAAAATGGAGAATATTAACAAATGACTCTAACATTTTAAACACTGTTATTCCTTGCCGGGTGGTCTGAAGATAATAGCAGTTTGTTTGTTATTATTATCATTTGAAGGGATTAATTTCTGAGCCAAGGCTTTGATGCCATTTTCATTGTTTTGTGCAACTAGCATTTAAAGCAGTTCTACACCAGCCCTTGAAGGTCATCCGGGAAATTCTGGTTAATCAGACTGCCCATATGTTGGCATGTTACCGAAAGAATTGTGCAAGTCCGTCTGCAGCAAGCCAGGTAACTCTCCTACTGTACTTAGATCCTAAAGCATTACAAGCAACTACACATTCTTTCAGATTTAGCTATTGAAGGCTTATGATGTTCCAGGCACTTAGATGCTGTGTAGTAAACTATACAACCAAGATTGAGAATGCCATTTGGGGAGGCTATAGTCTTTTTTACAGCCAACGTTAAGAAACTTAGTGGCTTTATGAGATGCATGAACCAAAAAATATGTGTGCATATTGGGTTGACAATCACTACCTTATGTTTAAATCACAGAATGTTATATGTAAGTATTATAATATAAATGGGATTCTCTTTTGCATATAAAGATGGATATTTGGTTGAGAAATGTGTGTGCTTAAATATCTTCTTAGGCATGTTAATAATCATAGTTGACATGAGCAAATGGCAGGAATGGCTTCTTTATATTTTATAAACATAAATATAATTTATAAATATGGAGTTCTTGTATTTAAAAGTTAATAGGTATAAAGAGTGTCGAAGGAAATGTCTGTGTGTATCATCTACTACTTTGAAATTTTTAGAAGATCTTTTAAATAAGTCTCATTTATACTCTCAGATAAAAGAAAAAGTAGAATCTCATGTTCATATGTATTTTTGCATCTGTTCTCTTGTTCACTTTTTTCTCTGTCAGTCAAAGAAAGCTAAATGCCACTTTTCATAATTTTATGTTGAATATCTGAATATAGAATTTGGATTGAAAGAGAAGACAGTGAACAACAGATGGGAAAGCTTTGTGGTTAACTTATTGTCAAAAATGGGTGCTGAGAGGACATCTGAAACCACACTCAAAAGTAAGGCCGTAGAAACAGAGATAATGTAGGTAAAATTGGAAGGTGGGGAGCAAATTTCATAATCTGGGTAAAGAAGGAAAATAAAATGCAGTTAGTAGCTTGGACTTTTCACAAAAAAATCCTTTGTGTGCTGTTCTTTTTTTTTTTTTTTTTTAAGATTTTATTTATTTATTCATGAGAGACACAGAGAGAGAGAGGCAGAGACACAGGCGGAGGGAGAAGTAGGCTTCCTACTGGGAGCCTGATGCGGGATTCAATCCCAGGGCCCTGGGATCATGACCTGAGCCAGAGGCAGATATCTGTTCCACCACTGAGCTACCCAGGCGTCCCCTTTCTGTGCTGTTCTAAGTGATTAAATTAGCCGCCCATTCTTCTATGTCCTGTGTTGACAGTCACATAAGGAACTCTTGAATCTGTATGTCAGTGTCACTCCTCATTATCATCCGAAAGATTTGACACTTCGGTAACTGAACTCCAGTATTAGTACTCTTTCACAGTATATTGTTTAATTTATACAAAACCCACCGGTGCACCTGGATCTAGTCCAGTCATGAGCATTTTACACTCCAGTTTTAGTTTGTTTTACAGTTCTAGAAACATTCTGTCTCTGGAGTATCTCATACTTCAGAAGGAGTAGTTTAAAGAGAACAGGTATAGTTAAGTGTCCTCTCAGAAAGTGTATTTGTTAATGTTAAAGCAACTGGATTCAAAGACCTTAAGTTAAAAACAAATCTGTTGCCTATCTAAGGAAAGAAATAAAATCTGTCTTTTCCTTCTGGTTTGAAAGTTAAAGGCTTTGTCTCTACTACTAGATCATGTGGTTATACAGTTTAATTATTTCTGGCGGAAAAACATGATGATGCCAGATTTTTCTCTGAAAAAGTTGGTAGAACTTATTCCTATTCTTATCATGAGATTTTACTTTCTCCAAGAGCACATTTCAAGTGTACATTTCAACCAGTGATGTGTTATAATAAATGACATAATTTAGATATCTTATGATTATCCATCATGGAGTGGGGAAAATGTAGGGATTATAAAACTTAGTGACAGTAGTATATTAAAATATACTCTCACTTAAAAACATGAAATGGCTGGACTTCGGGTTCTCTTCAGAGAATGTAACTTCAGATGTATTGCCCATCCACAGTTCACTTGTGAGAAACAGCATCTGAGAACAGTATACTTGGATTATATGACACTGGACCTCAGAAGATCTGCTTTTATTGAACAGGGCCAAGACTAGCTTGAGGCAAGAGAGGCACTTAGTATGCAAAATTTAAGGCAGCATCTACTCTGAAGGTCATATTTAGATGCTGGGTTAAGACATAATAACTACAGGGACACTTGGGTGGCTCAGCAGTGAGTGTCTGCCTTCAGTTCAGGGTGTGATCCTGGAGTCCCAGGATTGAGTCCCACGTCAGGCTCCCTGCATGGAGCCTGCTTCTCCCTCTGCCTGTGTCTCTGCCTCTCTCTCTGTCTCTCATGAATAAATAAATAAAATCTTAAAAAAAAAAAAAAGAGACATAACTACAAACAACATTAAAACAATTTGTTAAGCTTATATAAGCAAGGTAGATTCTTTTTATTACATCTGATAATGTACTCTTCCGAACTTAAATACATTACATTGGATGAGAGTACAGTGACTTCAAATGGCAAGTCAGATGCACCTAACTGCAAAATAGTTTTGTTTTTTAAAAATTCATCACCACTTCCGTCATTTCAAAACTCAGAGAAGAATTCTCCAAATTCAATCAAACTGGACTCAGGTGAATTTCTATGCCTTCCTCACCTGTACCTTTTCTCTCCAAGAATGATTGTTATTTATGGAGGGGATCCAGAGAGGTGGGGTAAGGTTTATAGTGCCACATTTTCTTCCCACCTCAAAAACATTGACTAAGGTTTTTTGTGCCCTAACTCCATTCTTCTTTTCCATCGTCAATTTTCCTCCTTATATGTACCTCCTCTGTTTCCTTCTGCATGTCCCCTCTGATCCAATCTCTTTTGGTCATACTTTTAGTACTGTAGGGCCATCATAGGCCAGGAAGCTCACCCCTTGGTGGCATTTAGGACAATAGATTTCTAAACTATCTTAATATAACCTGATTAATGAAAAGCAACCAGTGAATTTATAAGATATTTTAAAAACTGTGTGTACATGCTTCTAGATGAGAATCTAAGAATATTCTTAATCCATAATATGTAAAGCACCTAACTGATAACTGGCCAAGCATTAAGGCCACATGGCTCTGGAATAGGATTATGACCTGGTTCCTACATCTTTTGATCATATTTTTCTTTGCTTGAAAAAGTGATGCAGTAGCAAATGTTGTCAAATAAAAACCTTCCATACTAGAGACAAAAAATTATAAGAAGAGTATTCTACTCTGATGAGGAAACATGTGTTTACCTGTCTTTGATTCTCTGAAAAAAGATTAGGAGGAGAAGGGAAACAAACTACAAAGTAGAATTGTCCTGAAATAGGTTTGCCTGAACCAGTTAGAAAACTCTTAAACACTCCTTACTTAGTAGATCATGAGAAAAACTTAAAATATGAAAAGATTTAAATTGAGGAATAAATCCTAATGGAGTCACGAGGGAAATTTTCTTTTCAGTGTGGATTCTGATAAGTATATATTCTTTTTCATCATTAAGAGAGAACACTATGGGCAGCCTGGGTGGCTCAGTGGTTTAACGCCACCTTCAACCCAGGGCATGATCCTGGGGACCTGGGATCGAGTCACGTGTCGGGCTCCCTGCATGGAGCCTGCTTCTCCCTCTGCCTGTGTCTCTGCCTCTCTCTCTCTCTCTTTCTCTCTGTGTCTCTCATAAATAAATAAAATCTTAAAAAAAAAAGAGAACACTAAAAAAGAAATCATGAATTTATAGATCAGATATTTATATTTGTAAATGATCATTATCTTCTATGTATCTTTTTTCTTTTGGGTATTTCCTTGTCCATTGACCTATTGTTGAATGGAAGGAAGTGACACTCAGATCCATCTTGATTCTTGGTCATTTTTATAAAATTGTGTTGGGAGAAGGTTAAACAATACAAATTATTTGTAAATCTTTTTTTTTAATTCATCAGGATAAGTTTCCAGAAGTGCTACATTGTGTTTTGTGCTACATTGTGTTTGTATTTGCAGCATCACATTACAGTATGTATGTACTTCAGAATAGTAAGAGTGAGCTCACATGAGCCAAAGTGGGGATGGAGAAGGAGAATACAGGTGGATCAGAAAGACAGAATTAAAATAATTCATATACTAATTGAAGGTAAATAAAAAATGATATTAGGGTTCATCTGGTAGTTCTAGTATCTCAAATAGGAAACATAAGAGGAAGAACATATTTATGGGATTGTAGGAGTTTGATTTTGCCTATTGCCATTCAGCAGTGACACACCTAAATCCATGAAGCATTTCCTATTTTAGTTTGTATCTATAGTATTGCAACCTCCTTGTTATGTTTTATCTGTTTATATCTGTCATCTCTGATGGACTTCGGCACTTTGTGACATTGACTGTCTCTTATTCCTCTGAATATCGTTGACACTTTGCATAGAACCCATGACACCATTCAATATGTGTTTCATGAGTTTATGACTAACTGTGAATTTAAGATGCATGAAAAGAATAAAGCGATATCTCACAGACAGTTGAAAAAATACTGTTCTTAAAAATACTGTTCTTAAGGTTGGTAATACAGTTTAGGAAATCATTTATTTAATTGTATTTAATAAATGTGTGATACTATATGCTAGGTACCATTATAAGTGCTTCATAATAATCATTTGATCCTCCCTCCTAACAATCCCAGTTTTAGATGAGAAAACCTAGGAAAAGGGAGAATGATTTGCCCAGGGTCACACACCTGGTAAGAGACAGAGCAGGGACTGCCTCCTGCCAAAGCACCGAGAGAAAACTGCCGTTCTGTGAATACCTAGCATGTGCCAGTTTCTGTGTTCTGCGTACTTTATCTGGACTTATCATTGAATCCTCACCTCACCTCAAAAACAAATGATGGTTCTGTCTTACAGAGAAAGTTCAGGGTTCCTTCTGATAAAGGCTAATAAGCACATGTCTTTCTTTTTCAGCTTATTTTACCAGATTCCATGAAAGTATTACCAGTGTACATGAATTGTTTGTTAAAAAATTGTGTGCTGCTTAGCAGACCAGAGATCTCAACAGATGAGCGGGCATACCAGAGACAGCTGGTCATGACCATGGGTGTGGCTGACTCTCAGCTTTTCTTCTATCCCCAACTTCTACCAATAGTAAGTATAATGCAGTGGTGCATTTCCTAGAGGAGCCTGGAAGGGATATGTTATATATTTTCCTTTTCCATATGTTATATCTGAAACATTTTGTTCTTGAGAAGAAATTTAAAGGCACTAATGCCTTCGGAGTATGTAGTGTGGGACTGAGAGCACAGACAGGCTCTTTGAGCAAGTTGTGTATGGGCATCAACATGTGTTCAGAAAGGTGATGGTGATGGTGGGGGATTCGAGGTGTTCCTACTCCAGCAAATTGCTCAGATGATTACTTTTCTTTCCTCATGCTCTAATTGGCAGGTTGAAAAGTCAGAATATAAGTTGGAGCAAGCCAAGCTTCAATTATTCAAGCCAAGCTTATAGCATTAAGGGCAACTGATATGTGTGTACATGAGATCTCATGTACACACGTGTATTTGTTTCTGTACAAGGTATGAGTGTTTAAGAGTCACCACATTTAATTAGAATGGCTGTGATTAGCCTTGACCAAATACAATTAAGGATTTACAAATCAGCATATATTTGAGGGCACCTACACTTTACAAGGGAACAACTTTACTTGCCCTCAGAGAATTTACTTTGCATGTATTCCACTTATTTGAAGTCAGTCTTAATGTCTTATATGCCTCTGTACTCTGTGACTAAGCTCTTTTTCTCTGAGACCTAACAAGTTCAAGTTATAATTGAGGGATAAAAGAGGGGAAGGCTGATGGCATATTTCTAATTCCCATATTGAAAGTCCCATGTAGGCTCTCAGTAACAATACAATCTCTATTAAATTAGGTTGGAAATTAAAAAGCTATTCTTTCAACATGAATGTTAGGTATGAATTATTAAAAAATGATTGATTTTCAGATAAAATTGAATTAGCAACAACCTATTTGCCAGAGAAAACTAGAACTCTAAGGATAAGAGTATCACCACTCCACTAAAATCTTCTTGCCCAGGTCACCATGGCCAGCATGTTGCTAAATCCAAAGGGCAGTTCGCCAGCATCTGCCATAGTTTATTTCTTCCTCTAGAAACACCTTCTTCACTTGACTTCTCCTAGTTTCTCCTGCTTCCTTGGCCACTTTTCCTGCTGCCTTTGCTAGCTTATCCTCTTCTTGTGAGAGCATCCTGGTGCTCAGTCCTTGGGAAGCTTCTCTTGTCTATCTGCACTCAACCCCATAGGGGGCTCATCTGTCCTTTCAATGCCACTTACACACTGATTCCCATGTTTATATCTCCAGCCAGGCCTCTATCCTGAACTCTAGATGTGTCATTCCTGTAGCCTACCAAGCATCTCTCTGTGGGTATATAATGGGCACCTTAAACTGAGCCCTGATTGCCTCTCCACTCCTACTCTCCTGCAGTCTTCTCCATCCCCATTTGCCTCTGCTCTCTCTCTTGTCAATTTTTCCGGCCAAAGCTTGCAGTCACCCTTGACTGCCTTAGTTCATTCATCTGTCGCATCTCATCCACCAGCAAACATGTCAGCTCCTTGCCAAGAATGTCCAGGTTTTGATTACTTTCTCTCCTCCTTAATCTGTCACCACCCAGATTCGAGCATAATCATCTCTCCCGTGAACTATGACAGTACGCTCCTAGCAAACCTTGACACTTTCACCTTTGCCTCTCTGGTCTGTGTTCGGCATAAAAATCAGAGTGATCCTGTTAAAATAATTATGAGCTCACATCCATTTACTACTCAAAACACTGTAGGATTTCCCATTTCAGTAAATACCACATTTCCTACTGCCTTGGCCCAGTGCGGTCCGTACTAACCTCCTTTGCTTCCTATCTGATCTCATCTTTTGTTACTGTCCACTTCCTCACTCTACTCCAGGTTCCCCAGCCTCTTGCTGATCCTGAAACATCTGAGACAGATTCTTGCCCTCAGATCTTTGCACCAACTGTTTCCTCTATCTTGTATGTTCTTCCCCAGAGATCCCCATGGCCCCATCTCTCATCTCTTCAGGTCTATTCAAAAGTTACCTTCCCAACAAGCCTTCTTGGACTACCCTGTTTAAAATTGTACCACCAGCACTGACATGCCCTGTCTGTCTCACTTTCTGCTGCTTTTCTTCATAGCACTTAACACCATTTAAAACTCAGTGTATTTTATTTATGTTATTTGTTGCCTCTTATTCCTTCCAAAAAATGATTAGCTGTTCGAGGCAGCTTGAACAGTTACTGTCTAATAACAAGAATAATGCCTGACACACAATAAGCATTCATTAAATATGCACTGAAAGGAAAGAAGGGAAGAGGTGAAAGGAAAAGGGAGAGAGAGAGAGAAGGGGAGGAGGACAGACTAACTCTCCTGCCTTTGCCTTTATAGCACACTTTAGATGTCAAGAGTACAACACTTCCTGCTGCTATTCGTTGCTCTGAGTCCCGTCTTTCAGAAGAAGGAATATTCTTATTGGCTAATGGTCTAAACATGTTCTTATGGTTAGGAGTTAGTAGCCCACCAGAACTGGTCCAAGGAATATTTAATGTGCCATCCTTTGCACATGTCAACACAGATATGGTAAGTAGGTTTTTTTTTTTTCGTTTTTGTGGTAATATACAAATTCTTTTTTAAAAAAATATTTTATTTATTTATTTGAGAGAGAGAATGAGTATGAAAGAGAACAAGTAGAGGGGAGGGCTAGAGGGAGAAGCAGATTCCCTGCTGAGCAGGGAGCCGGACTCAGGGCTTAATCCCAGGACCCTGGGACCATGACCTGAGCCAACTCTCACTTAACCAACTGAGCCACCCAGGTGCCCTGGTAATGTACAGATTTTTAAATGTTTCGTGTTCATGTGCAACCACATACTACAGAGTAAAAAAGAACAATTAGGCATATAGTTCTTTATAAGAAAGAACTATATTATATATAGTTCTATACTGTACTATGTATACTATATATACTATACTATACTATATATATAATACTATAAATATATTATCAAACAACCAAAATACATGACTCTAATTAGAGATTACCAACACATCCCAGTCATTTACTATGTGTTCATTACTGTGCTTTAAATACTTTAAAAACATCATTCCATTTAATTCTCATAACAAATCAGTGAGATGGATATTGTTGTCAATGTTTTATAGATGAATTAAGATTTGGAGACAAGTTCTTTCAGGTGGAAAGTGAATTTAGTTCTTATACTCTGTACTCATCCCTGAACTGCATATTTAGAAGAATGCAGAAATCTTTTATACATGTTCAGCTACAGACTAAGACTATGTCAGATTAGTGAGTTGCAAAATAATAATCTTACAAAAACAGGTTATTATACCCCTTTGTTATATATAAGTTATATACTCCTCTCATTATAAGAGACTGTGGACTTGATATAAAATGAATACAAATGACTTTATTTTTGAAGTTCCTTAAGAGGGGTGTCTGGATAGTTCAGTCATTTAAAGTTCTGCCTTCCACTCCAGTTGTGATCTCAGGGTCCTGGGCTTGAGCCCCATGTTGGCCTCCCTGCTTAGCTCCCTCTCCCTCTGCCCCTCCCCACCACTCATGTGCTTTCTCTCTCTCTCTCTCAAATAAATAACATCTTAAAAAAAAATAATTAAGTGCCTTAGGAAAAACCAGCAATTACAATTTGAGAGTCAACATTTATTGCAGATCTTATTTAAAGACCATTGTGGCATGAGCACCATTGCTATGATGGCTATTGTCTTAATCTGCTTAATGGTGGATTTCTTATGAGTTCACATGTATAGCTCAGCAGATTTGTTGCCTGAGGCCAAACTTGTATGATGGAAAACTGAATTAAGTCTAGTTAATTCCCCAGTTTCTGTTATGAAGATAGATACATAATATCTTGTAGGAAGAGACAGGATCAAGTTTCCAGGCTAGGTAGGTGGTCAGTTTAGACAGCTGCATATCCATTGTGAGTGTCAAAAATATATTTTTAAAGGTGTCCATGTCCTACTAAGAGACTAGTTTTAAGATGAAAATTTAGAAATAGCAAGATGCTTGCATGTGGTTAAAATTAAGGAATGGTTAGAAATGCTATTTTTAAAAAATAAAAAATTAAAATTCAATAGACAAAGAGCTATGAATTTGAGGAATGCTTATATAAAATTTAAGGATGCTTCCTCATCTGTCACAATGTATTATTGGAGTAAATGTTAAATGTCTATTTGCTAAATTGATTATTACTCAAGAAAGAAATCTTCAAAGTTTCTCTATCTCAAAGCAACAGATTGATGTTTATATCAGTGTGCCTCCTCTCCACCTTCAAAAAAGAAAAGGAAAAACTAAATATCACTTTCATTTCAGAGACAGTTGGCACTTCAAGACATGTATGTGAAGTGTACTAACATTATTTGTTACATAAAAAGATCTACCTTAATGTCAAAAAATACACATATAGGGGATGGAATGTGAATATAAATAATGAATTTTTTTTTTTTAACACAACTCCTGTGGAAAATATTGGCCATGATCTTTTCCTGACACTTGTGACTTGATGGTAAAATGTTCTATTTTGGCTTTCCAATGGCTGATTCACAGATGATGTTTTAGCTCTTGATATCTTTTTTTGAAAAGTAGGCATTAGCATTTTCCTGTCTTATTGGAAGAAATGAAGTCCAGATCCTTCATGTTCCCTGGAGGCCATGTCTAGGTAGATGGTTATTTTTTATAAGCCGTTAGCCAGATTTCAGGGACATCTCAGGGGCCACAGTCTCCTTGAAAAATCAGCATTTGATGGTTTGTCTAATTTTGGAACAATGGTATTTAGATGGCGTTTTCTAAACATGATAATGATTCACATGGCAACAGATCCACTGTAGGAATAAGGTACATCCTTTTCTCCCATGATAAAGCCTTGAAATAGCCACCTTACAAAGGGATTAAATACGGTGAATGATCTAAAGATATCCTTTGCATAAAACATATACCCATTGTGTAGTTATAGTGATGTACCTGTGTCAAATTCCAGAGAAGGAGGTTTATTTTCAAAAGATGGAAGGTTAGAATTCGTAGAAGTATATGCCAATTAGAATAATTAATTTTTAGTGCATTTTTTTCACACTTTTGGTTTTTAGGTAAACAAACTAAGCCAATATGGTGTAGAAGGATGTTTTTTAACTTTTACATTCTGATAATCTCATTGCTGCTTCTAAGTGTTACCAATTACACTGAAACTTAAACTTTGGTTTTCTTAAATTTAGACATTACTGCCTGAGGTTGGAAACCCATATTCTCAAACACTCAGAATGATAATGAGTATTATCCAACAAAAGAGGCCATATTCAATGAAGGTAAGAATGAAATTTTATTTTTTTCCTTTCTTTGTGTTTTTTAAAAATTTCATTACAAACTTTTTTATTTATTTATTTATTTATTTATTTATTTATTTATTTATTTATTTATTTAAAGATTTTATTTATTTATTCATGAGAGAGAGAGGCAGAGAGGCAGAGACTCAGGCAGAGAGAGAAGCAGGCTCCATGCAGGGAGCCCGATGCAGGAGTTGATCCCTGGAATCCGGGATCACACCCTGAGCCAAAGGCAGTGCTCAACTGCGGAGCCACCCAGGCGTCCCTCATTACAGACTTTTAAAATGCATGTCCTGTGTCTTTATCATGTGGTCTTTTTTATAGAAACCTCATATTAACCTCTAATATAGCTACCTACTCTACAGATGAAAACATAAAAGTAAAAGTAAATAGCTATCACCACAGGCTGACCATAGGTTATTTTAGTAAGTTTAACTTAGTAATCATGAAGAACTTTTCATGGCTTAGTAGCAATTGATACCATTAACAGACTATGAAATGACTGCCTTTAGTGCTTAAAAGTACTTAATTACAGAACTACCATTCAGAACATTTTTAAAATTTTATTTTTACAACTTTAGATTTATGTTCTCTGAGAAGTTTGTTATTCTAGCCCTTCTAAGCCCTTCAGAAGTTTTAAGTTTGAATAAAAGAACATGAAATGTCTGTAACTCAGGAAAATTATACCTTGTTATTAAGTCCCAGCTACTTACCTATCTTCCTTCTCCAGCTCAATATTAGACTCTCCTAGAATTTAAAATGTACAGTTGATGCTGCTTTATTACTGTGCCACTCCCTGCAGAGGTATAGGACACTCACCTGGAGGTGGACCTCTACAACAGTCAGGGTATTATGGGTCATTTTCCCCTGAAACATAAATGTGATAGGAATCTAAGTCAACATCCTTAACCATAAAAGATATTAATGCATGTGCACATCAACTTTAGGCAGAGCTGAGGTAAATTGAACTAATGAAGAGCTTTATAATCTCTAGGATGACTGGGTGAACACAGAATGTTTCCAGAACTCTTTTCACATCACATGACATCTACTCAAGTTCAGTTTCAAGGCAAGACCTAGAGATGGCAGAGAAGGCTCACACTAAATAAATTTTTCATATAATATTCTGAATGCCTGGAGGCATGTAATAAAATCTAAGGTTTCATGAAACAAAAATTGACAACCACGATATTGAGTGCACAGCAATGATGATCCATCCACCTTTATTCCAGCTGCAGCAGCAGCATCCCCACCACCTGCTCCATTTGCAGAGAAGAGGCTAAATGTGGAGATCATTTTTGTGCTCAGTAGCCTCTCCTTCAAGGACAAATAAAACTTCTCTCTCCTCTGCTTTCTCCTATCTGCTCTAATAGTGCATGTTATTAGCTTTTTATAAAAATACCTGGAATAAGCTCTGAATATATGTAAATAAGATATGAGCAGTTGCATGTTAACTAATTTTGTCTTGCATCCTTAAATCAAATTTTCTTATGTGCCACTTGCAAATGTATCTGTTGTTTATAAGACTTGGGCCTTTTCAAGGTGCTATCTGTATAACAAACTTGAAAATCTAAAATCTACAGATACTAGAGTTGAAAGGAATCTAGAAGATACCTGGTCCTCCAACTACTTTTCATCTCCCTCCAGCACCATCTAACAGATAGGAAAGTGAGGCTCTGCGGAGTTCACTCACGTGCATTACTGTATCCTGGCTAGATCGGGGCAGATACAGGCTGAGCACCAGCTGCTTAGTCCACTGTACTTGGCCCTGACATTTGAAAATAGACCACACAAAGGAAATAAAAACACATTTATAGAATCTCTAGATCTCTTTTAAAGAGTCAAGATTGAATAGGGAACAAAAGCTGGAACGGAAGGGTCAAGAACAGTAGAATCAAATCCTTCTGGATCTGGCCCTTGTAGACCTCATCATTGTCTCCATGCTTTTATATTTATGGGGGAACAAGAAGAGATTGCTATCACGCTCTATCTGGGAAGATTACCTAAATCAAATATCTCACTGATAAATTCTCGTACTGCCCTGCTCCAGGCTCTGTGTTCCATGCCCTTGTCATTCTTTTCTTCCACATGTGTTTTCTAGATTACTCCCCTCCCATTGGTTCCTTTCTAGTTTATAAAGCAGTTCAAATCTACCTTCATTGGGGATCCCTGGGTGGCTCAGTGGTTTGGCGCCTGCCTTTTAGCCCAGGGCTTGATCCTGGAGTCCTGGGATCGAGTCCCGCATCAGGCTCCCTGCCCGGGGCCTGCTTCTCCCTCTGCCTGTGTCTCTGCCTCTCTCTCTGTGTGTCTCTCGTGAATAAATAAATAAAATCTTAAAAAAAAAAAACAAACCAAAAAACAAAAAGCAAATCTACCTTCATTGAAGCTCCTGTTTCTCCAAGATTCTGCTTCCCTTTTATTTTTGTATTAAATACTAACAATATACCAGGCATTTTATCACTGTGCTTCTTGAAAAAGCCATCTATTAACTGCTTATATTCCCTCATTCCCATGTCTCCAGCTACATGAAAATGGGCAAACTGCTAAGGAAATTCTCAATCCCTTTACAACACTTACAAAATTGAATATTACCTCTTTCCTCAAATTTTCTCTTCTGTCAACTTTCAAAACTGTATTTTGTCAGAATGCTCCTTTCTCACTGACCTTTTTCTTTGGCTTCCTTTCATTTATCTCCCCCATAAGAAGAGTTGGTGTCCCCCTAAGTTGTGTCTTTGGCTGTCTTCTCATTCACCTCATTCTTTTGGGCCATCCTAATCACTTTCATTACTTATGAGGGCAGGCAGTGAGAGATGAGAAGGCTTTTGAAGTGCAATGATTCTTTTTTTTTTTTTTAAGATTTTATTTACTTATTCATGAGAGACAAAAAGAGAGAGAGAGAGAGACACAGGCAGAGGGAGAAGCAGGCTCCCTCTGGGGAGCCTGATGTGGGACTCAATCCCAGGACCCTAGGATTATGACCTGAGCTGAAGGCAGACGCTCAACCTCTGAGCCACCCAGGCCATGATTCTTTAAGGCCATTGGTACTGTGGCCTAGAGAATATAAACAGGGACTACTTGAGATGGTCAGTTCTTCCATGTAGGAGGCTGTGAGGCAACCAGCACTGATCATTTGAATATTCTTTTGCCACTCTACATAAGGCTATGTTCCTCCCTATAGAAGGAAATGTAAAGGGAAGGGGCTGATAAAATATGGATTCCTCAGTTCATCTCAGTACTTTTTCCTCTTATTTTTGTGGTCTACTCCTTGAGAAGACCACCAGCATGTTAAGACAGCTAAGACTACTTGCCACCACTTCCATGAATCTGCTTCCTGAAACCTTCCACCATACTTTCTGTGTCATTCTGGAATGAGTAGTGAGTAGTTCAACTTTGTCTGTAGAAACTCAAATGGTAGAGCCAGGGCTTTTTTGTTTTGTTTTAAGATTTTATTTATCTTAAAGATAGAAAGGAAAGAGCATGAGCACAGAGAGGAGCAGAGGGAGAGGGGGAAGCAGACTTTACTGAGCAGGGAGCCCTAGATAGGGCTCAATCCCAGGACCCTCAGATCATGAGCTGAGTCCAAGTCAGATGCTTAATTGACTGAGCCCCCCAGGCAACCTGAGCCAGAATATTTGTTATTTTACCTTAAAGCTAAATTTATTCCTAGGCTGAAATTCACTTCCTGTTCTATTTCCCACCTCATATCATAGCCAGACACACTTCATCAAAGGTTTTACAGTGAGCACCACAGGAAAATAAATAACCCAAGTGAATGGCAGCAACAAAATATGTCCCTCACATGTGTAGTATGAACCCCCCCCATTCATTTCCAGAGAAATTAAATTCTAAAGAAATTCTGAAGAAATCAGAGCCTCAAATCCATCCATTCACAATGTCTCATACTGCCCAATCCCAGCCAGGGCGTTTTCACTGAGGCCAGATCCACATTGCCATTGGCCATCAGACACAATGTAGAGGCCTAGTGGCAGTTCGGAGAAGGTGGGTAACACCATCAGTAAAAAGAAAATGGCCTTGGCTTCAGGCTCACCAGGTTGCAAGTCTGAAGCTTCCATCAAAGGTTTGTTTTGCTTCTCCATGTTGGAATGGAGTGTGTCTGTCCACACAGCTGTTCCAGTGCCATGTCCCCATTTCCACATGGATAAGCAATTAATGAGTTTGCATTTTCTTTTTCTCTAAGTCTTGGAAATCCATTGTGTTTTACATTTACAGCACAACCCAGTTCAGACTAGCCATGTTTCAAGTGTTCAATAATCACATCTAGGTGGCTACACTTCTGGACGGCATGGCCCTAGATAGTAGTTAGGAGCAGGGAACAAGAGTCCCCTGTGTAGTCCATCTCTGTAGCACCTCTCAATTGTGTTTATTTTTCTTTTCTTTTTTTTTTTAGTAGGTTCCTGGCCAATGGGGGGCTTGAACTCATGACACTGAGATCAAGGATCACATGTTCTACCCATGTAGCACCTCTCAAATCTCCTCCCTTTCTACCTTTACTGCCCTGTAATTCAGATCCTAATCATCTCTACCTAAATGCCTCCAACTGCTTCCTATGTAGTTTCCCTCATCTCTTAATGCATTCTATATGCTACCAGTTAACGCCTCTTGTTCTTTTTTTTTTTTTTTTTAACTCCTCTTGTTCTGCAGCACTTTCACTGGATCATGATTCCCTCAAAAGTTCCAACTTACTTAGGCTTTTGTCCCTAATCTTAAGGTTGTTTATCCCTAACCTTCTACTGACTTTGAGACTGTTAGTTCACATGTCAGCCATATCCATCTTTGGAATGTGGTGTACGGCACCCCATTATGGAATGTTCTCTAAACCCCATCTTTAAGGAAATCCTACCTTATCCTTTAAGACTCCAGTGATAGTACCATTCTGAAGCCTTGCCCATGGTGCTTTATGTTTCATTGTTGCCACTTATACTTGTATGTCTTGGGTTTTATGGTTTGGGGGTCAGTGCCTCCCTCCACTCTGGATAATAGGCAATTTCCCATCATCCTCTAAAGCTTCACACACAGTGGACATAATATAATTTTGGTGAAATTTAAGCATACAAAATTGAGCGACATTCAGAGAATGTTCATAACCACCTACCTTGTTATTTTTCCTAGCTGACAATAGTAAAGCAGCGAGAGCAGCCAGAAATGGTTTTCCGACAGTTCCTGGTAGAAGACAAAGGACTTTATGGAGGATCTTCTTATGTGGATTTCCTTTGCTGTGTTCACAAAGAGATCTGCCAGCTGCTTAATTAATTGGATCTTCTCTATTGTTAATGTTGCATTTCTAAGGAGATAATCTCCTTCTTGGTGCCTAATTCTCCAGATGATAACCGGCTAGTTTTGATTTCTCGCTCATTTTCAGAATAGCTTTCCAAGACGACACTTAGGACTTCAGCTTTGGTGCTCAGGTATAAAGTCAATGAAGGTACAATTGTACCTTTTAAAGGGAACATTCGATTTCTGATCGCACAATTTTTAACTGTTAAAAGTGATACAGTTTGCATTTCATGAAAGGCATAGTTTACAGAACTGTAAACATTCTCAGTTTTTTTCTTTGTGCTAGACATATAAATTATTTTTCAAAATGTATAGATTTGGGGTAAAAAGTTGTCTTGGCTCTCCCATTTGCAGTGAGGGGGAAAAAACATTTTTACATTATACCTAATTTTTTTAAACCATGTAACACCTATTAAACATGTTTTTCAACTTAAAGTTTGCCTTGCAGACTTTTAATAACCTTGGAATCTATTTGGTAGAACAATTTGTGTTCTATGTTTTTTTCATAATTGTATGTTGTGTATGTTAAAACTATTTTCCAGTTGTTGTTTTGTCTATAAAACTGTCTTAATCTATATTCTTAATGGTTCTCTGTACAATTTTGAGGGTTTCTACCTGTAAATAATGGATATTAACCAGTATCAATAAATCACTTCATATGCTCTTTACTCAAGAGGTAGAAATTTTTTAGGTATCTTGAGGTTTTATTTTTTTAAATATTTTATTTATTTATTCATGAGAGAGACACAGTGAGACGCAGAGCCACAGCAGAGGGAGAAGCAGGCTCCCTGTGGGGAGCCTGATGCAGGACTTAATCCCAGGACCCTGGGATGACACCCTGAGCAAAAGGCAGACATTCAACCACTGAGCTACCCAGGTGCCTTGGTATTTTGAGATTTTAAAAAGAAATAAGGGTAGTACTCAATGTCTTGGAAAAAGTTATTTAAAAGGTTCACTAAGAACAAATTGGAAAAACTAAAAAAAAATTTGGGGGGGGTTGGAAAGTATTTTAGATGAATAAATCAATCTAGGAAATATCAGAGACAATGTACTTGAGAAATGCATTTAAAAAAATTCTCTAATATGTCCTGTGGGCAGAATAATAGAAATGGGCTGGCTACATGAGACCATTATTAATGAATATATATATATATAAACAAACCTGGGAGAGTGTTTTTGAGTGGTCTGACACAGGCATCTGTCCTGTATCTGCCCTATTCAACTTTGGTATCAATGATATGAATAAATATTAAGAGTTAAGTATATTGAGTACATATAATGTCCTAAGGACTGCACTTTGTGTTTTATGACCATTTATTCCTCATGGTAACCCCAATCTCATTACTGGCCCCATTCACAGATGAGGAAAAGACTTGAAGTAATTAAGTCAAGATCTTATCTATGATTACACAGCTAGTAAGGTTTATAAATTAGATGCTATGAAATTGAGTAGAATAGTAAACTAACAGGATTAAAATCTCTTCCCATGTTAGCCAACTGACGTTTCAGATCAAGTTGGATGGGTTTAGTATATGTGCTGCCGAAGCGAGCACATGGATGGGTTTTAAACAAGAAGAAATGTATGATCTTGAACTTGTGTTAAAAAAAACGCACCTGCAGATACTCTTTGGAAACAATGGTATTTAAAAAAGAACCGAGGGGAGTTTGTCAGCATGAATCTATAGTGAGATAAAAGCAAATGTAATCCCAAGTTACTCTATTACAAGGATAGCCTATCAAATGAGTATAGCAATGGCTCTGCTCTACTCTGAGGTGAGACCACACCCAGATAAGTGTTCAGTTCTAGGCGCGATGCTCTATGTGAACTAGAAGCCCAAAGCACATTCCTTTATTCCTTTGAAAATAGTCTAATGATTGCTCTGTATGTTCCCTAGAGTATAAAACCAGAACCAATACATAGAAGTGACAATGTGCCAATCACTTGAAAGAACCTTCTAAGTAATTGGGTGCTCAAAGAATGTGCCGTTCCACAAGGTAGTCTATTCTAACTTGATTATTGCACATCTTCTATGTGCCAGCTGCCAGGCCCTCTACTGGAGAGACAGACAACAGTGGGCAGCACAAGCAAAACCCCTGCCATCTTTACAATTACAGTAGTTTTCATAAATGCTGTGATATGCTATAGCATTTTTTTCATAGAAGTTTGTTTACATATATTTATGTATTTATATATTTATGTATATATATTAATATATATAAATAAAATCAGGGATATGTGACCTAGTTGAGCTGGGGGCAAGGTCTAATCAGTAAAGATTTCCCATTAGTTATATTGAAGCTAGGACGTGAAAAAATTAGACATTAGTGAGGTAATTGTATTGGTAAATACTTCAGCAGAGGGAAAAATATGCATGAAGGCTCAGAGTGGGAGAGAACATGTATCACCCTTTCAATAAACTTGAAGAACTTAAACTTAGCTGGAACTTACTAGGGAGAGACAAAGTGTTTGCAAAAGATTAATAAGGTGGAAGAATGGGAAGAATGAGTCCTCCTCAAGAGGGGGTTTGGATTTAATCATAAAATTAAAGTGAAGACATTCAAACTGATTTCAGTAAGAGTGACAGGATATTCTTTAAGAAGATTACTTGGGGGTTATAAGGTGGTAAAACTAGAAGCCGAGAGATTGAGGTTGAGTAGTCCACTTGAGTATATGGCGGCCTGCACTAAAAATAACGGGTTTTGACAGAAGGGGATAAGGAAGAGTTAGTTAGTGAAGGAGAAGAAACTGTCTGAAAATGATTTCTGCGCCGGGCAGCTGGGTAGGCATTAAGACCATTCCGTCAGAAAGGAAACCCCAGAGTAGACATGGATAGCGTGTATGTGTGCATCTGTGTGTACTGTGTACAAGAGGTAGTCGTTTACATTTGTGCATGCTAAGGAAGCTTGCAAACTATGCAAGGGAGAGAAACTATGGCACCTAAAAATATGAGCCTGAGGCTCAGGAGACAGCTCTGGGTTAGAAATTTGCAGGTCATCTACATACAGAGAAAAAAAAACAACAACCAGCAAATAGATAAAGAAACCCAGGGCAATTCTGTAGCGAGAGGGCAGCAAATCTCTGATACAGACAATGAAGCAGAAACCTGAGGAGACTGTGGAGAAGGGCCAGAGAGGTTAAGAAGGAAAACTGGCAAGGGGATGTCACAAAACCAAGGTAAGAGGGATGCATGGAGAGAGTGGGGCAGCCAAGTTACAGCCTTCTTCCCAAAGGGAAGTTAAAGATTGAAAGACATGTTGGAATTAGTAAAAAGGTCATGGGTGAGTTTGGTGAGAGCAGTTTCATGGGGTCAATGAACTTAAATGCTAGATTGGAATATGTTGAGCAATGGGAGTCAGGGGAGGCAACTCAAAAAGGGGATAAGAGAATCACAGAGGAAGGACAGGATTTCTTAGTAGGACAGAGATTTGGCATTTAGATGCTGGTGGAAAGAAGCCAGTATTATGTTGGAAGAATAAATTGTAGCTGTACTGTTTCATCAACTCCGAAAAATGTTGAAAACTGAAACAGAATATTTTTTATTTTTATTTATGATAGTCACACAGAGAGAGAGAGAGAGAGGCAGAGACACAGAGGGAGAAGCAGGTTCCATGCACTGGGAGCCCGACGTGGGATTCGATCCCAGGGCTCCAGGATCGCGCCCTGGGCCAAAGGCAGGCGCCAAACCGCTGCGCCACCCAGAGATCCCCAGAAAAGAATATTTAAAAGAGCAAGACTCTTGAAAGACAGAGGTAATATAATATAGGGTATAAATGGAGAGTAGCTTTTAATGGGAAGGGAAACGCAAAAATATAATGGAAATGCTCCCAAGAATCCTGAAGGACCGCTTGCCAATAATGGTGGGTGCTATTCCATGGTGTTCAGAAATGTACATCCCCTCCCCAAACCTCGAGAAGCAATAGAGCAGAATGGTCACGGGAACCACTGACCTGGGTTTCTATATGAGCTCCACCCTGAAATGGAACTTCAGGGCAAATTAGAAAAACTTGTGCCTTGGTTTCCTACTCACTTGTTTCAAGGATAAAGTTAACAACTGTAAAGGGCTTAGAACAGTCCCTGACACAGTTCTATTTAAATGTTCATTGTTATTTTATTAGTTTTTTTTTATTATTAAACCTGCTAAGTATCATGAAAACTAGGACTAATGTGACTCCTAGTTTTATCTGCTCTTATGCCATGAGTGTCTTAACGGATAACCCTCAAAATCAAGCTATCCTTAAACGCTATAGAAATGTCCAATTAAAAGATGGTTTCAGATATTAAAAGAAACTTATCAGTATGAGAAAACTGTAGCCTAAGCTGCTTTAAAGTGTAAAAACCCAAAACTTCAGTAAAATATAAGCCAAAGACAATAATTTATATTTTGTATTTTGAGGAGCTATTATGAAAAAATGAGTTTACTCAAAAGAAGGCACATCTTTGAGGAAGTTACTAATGCCATTACCTTCACTTCTACAAGTCTGTTCTAATGACAAGAGACAGAACAATTAGGAATGGTATGTTAATATTTTTTTTTAATGTTCAGTCAGGTGGGAGCATGTTTATCAATAAAAAAATGAGGAATAAGGATCAAATTTTTAGATAATGCTTTGACATATGGAAAGATACCGGAAATTGAACTTCAGCTCCACTAGGAGGCATTATATACCAAAGTGTTTGAAACCCTTCAGACAGGTTGGTCAAATAATTTTCCAGAAAGGCAATTGAGGGTGAATTTGTAAATTCACATTGCTGAAAACACAAATGTAATGCTGACTAAACTGGATAAAAAAAAAAAATCTCAGAAAAAAGCAATAGAAATCTCTTAGTCATCATCACATGGATGTTTCTTGGCCTTTTCTTGAGACACGGATAAGCAGCTTACTCCTGCCCTTATGAACAGTTCTGTTTGTAAGAAAATTATATTTAGCACACATTATTTTCCAGAAATATTTCCTTTTGGTGCCAGCTCACTCTATTTATTATTAATTAATTAATTTATTATTATTTGTTAATAACAGCCACTGTTATTCAAACTTAATAAATGAAAATCCAGTTTTAAGTCACATAAAGAACAAAGTTAATTTGGGGAAGCAAAATGACTAGCGTCTACAGAAACTATCATTACAGCCATACAGATGGTCTCAAGAGTTCATAAGCTGTACAAAAAGTTTCAGGGTGTACTTTTTATTTTGATGACAGTAATTTTTTTTTACCTGTCATATATCTAAAACTCTTGCAATAAGGATTTTCAATTCTAAGATATTTTATACGACTAGTTTCTTAAGTCCATATTTTTCAAACAGAGGTATTTCATTGAAGTCCATGAAAAACTGTTTATTCTTATATATTATTCACGTTTGAAAAATAAAGTTTTTAGGATATCCGATGGGGTTTAGATTAATGTAACCCAATTAATGTTTTACAGGCCCAATATGCCTATTTGGAAAAAAAGTTATTACATTATGAATTAGGGCAAAGCAGATTTAGCAGATACGAATTTACAAAAGTAAACTCTAGTGTGAAAAAAAAAAACCAAAAAGGTCATGTTTTATAAGTCAACATAATTGAATCTGAATGTCTATTTCACAGGGCTGGCAAAGAAGCTTTACCATCTTTGCCTCACACTGATGACTAGTGTCCAGGCCCACCGACAGTCTCCTTAATTCCAGGGTTTCTCTGCTTTTCAGTGTGCTTGTGGGAAATGAATGTCTAGGGACGAACATTTTCCTAGCCATCCAGCTATTTCTGAGTAAGGCCATCTCTCCCTGAGGCAGTGTTACTGGTCAGCAGCAGTTTCCCAAAACTCCTGAGGGCCACCCTAAGCCAATCCTCACCTACCCTGTCCTCTCTCAAGCAACCTATTCTTAGTTCCACTATTACTTATAGGAATGCAGTCTGACTTTTTACTTAAGCTATTATTAACAAGGTGATACATATGTAGTTATGTTACATTTGGTAGAAAGAAAACTTACAACCTGAGAAAAGAATCAGGTGTCTTTGAAGTCAGATAAAATTCATTCTATAAATCTGCTAAGTGGAAATTACTTTGTTGTCTCAGCCTCAAAAATAATGTTCTCTTGAGAGAAAAAAATATCCTTATTAGGAAAACACAGTCTTCTAACGTAGCCAAGAAAGCACCAGCAGAAGGGAAAAGAAGTGGAAAGAGGATATTAAAAACTCTCTGGGCATTACTTCCAATTACTAAGCAAGCAAAGGAGTAAAGGACTATTTATTAGGCACTTACTTTGTGCTATCCATTAAAAGCTGAGAAAGCACATTGCTGCCTTTTTATAAATGACAAAGACTAATGTCTGTGAGCACAGGCAGCAGGGTTCTAAGTCAGGACTAAATGAGTAGACAAAGGCAAGTACCTTTACAATCTTGCACTTAATTTGGGGTGAGTAAAGACAATCAAAAGTGGCAATGTACCCCAAAAAGGTTCTAAAGCTATCTTGATCAAATACCTTGTTAGCATCATCTTACAGAGATGGGATTTAAGATTCAGGAAGTTCGTTGGCTGATAAGCTTACATTTGTGCTTGTATTTGCTGAAATTTTGCTTTGGGATTTTTATTTTATTTTATTTTTTATTTTTTATTTTTTAATTTATGATAGTCACAGAGAGAGAGAGAGAGAGAGAGGCGCAGAGACACAGGCAGAGGGAGAAGCAGGCTCCATGCACTGGGAGCCCGAGTGGGATTCGATCCCGGGTCTCCAGGATCGCGCCCTGGGCCAAAGGCAGGCGCCAAACCGCTGCACCACCCAGGGATCCCTGCTTTGGGATTTTTATACAGTGTTCCTAATTATGATGATGCTGTAGTAGTCCCCCTTTATCTATGGTTTTGCTTCCCATGGTTTCAGTTACTTGAGGTCAATCAGGGTTCAGAAGCAGATGATCCTCCTCTGACATAGTAGCCTAACATTACAGCACAACACCTGTATCATTCACCCCACTTTATCTCATCAAATACACATTTTAACATTTCACATCATCACAAAAAGAGTACAGTAAGATATTTTAAGACTGTGTTCACATAACATCACAGCATATTGTTGGAATTATAGTTCATCTCTTACTATACCTAATTTATATACTGAACTTTATCACAAGTACATATATATAAGAAAAGCTTACTATATATATGATTTGGTACTATTCCTGGTTTCAGGCATCTACTGAGGTCTTGGGACATGTCCCCCATGGATAAGGGGGTACTACTATATGCTTAATTTTTTCCATAAGAGATAACAATAGAAAAGTAAGCTATAATCTTGAGCTCCTATAAACCATGCATATAAGCCTAGCTTTTTGGACAAGGCCAAATAATCCATACACCTGTGTAGCTTATATGAATTATGACCAATGTTACTACATTAAAAACTTTACTAAATATTGAAGTATGTATCTACCCAGAAGTTGTCTTGAGAAGCATAAACCTATAGAATGACAGTAAATTCCAGAAGACACTTAGGCAATTACCTTATTAACTAGCAAACTACTAAACTGGCTCTGAACAAAACTGACTTCGTCCCTTTAAGACAAAACAGAATAATGCAGTTACTCTTTTAGGATATTAACAACCGTAAATCTATAAACTTGTCTAGGTATGAGGTTCTATAAAAGGTGTTTGTGGTAATACAGGCCTAGACCTCTACATTTTCTCCCAGTGGACAAAAGGCTTGCAGTCACATCACCATATGCCACTTTAAAGTATTCACACCTGCGATCTTTTATGTATGTTCTGAAGTATATCGACTACCTCACATTCTTCCAAAGCTGATGGTTTCCTGTTCCAATTGAGTAAACCTTTTCTCCTCTTCTTTTAATAAATTTGGTCACTAGTGTTTAGAAACCAGAATTTAAAATATGCATGCAGGTTTAGCTAGCCAAACTAATTTTAACAAAAGGAAATGTAGCAAAGGACATAACTGCCAACATCTAGATTATCAGGGAGATTTCACATGGATAGCTCAATCTTACCATCTGCACTGTGTGGGGACAACTAGGTAAGTAGTGATGTCCACCTTATCCAGGATGTGAGCTCTCCTGTCCTCCTTTCTCTCTAGTCTCCATGGGCCTGAGATCAAGTCAGTGGCTATTTATTAAAGTGCTCTGTGTTGCTCTGCTTTTCTTAGAGAACACTTGAAAAAAACCCATCAAACTGGGAAAACATAAATGGAAAGTAAATACTCCCATGTTTAATACGCACACAAAATATTTCAAAAAAGGTAATTCTTCCACTATAAAACAAACTCATGGCTTGCTTCACCAATTTGTGTTATATGCTTGGTTCCTATATATGCATTTTATATTGTTGACCTCTAGAGTCTCCATTACTTAGAATTATTTTTTGAAAAAAAACCTACCTTACCCAATTTCACTATTTATTAGCACCTCCAGTCAGAGACAAGAAGTATAACACATACACAAACTGATCATTTTGACATTTTGTCTAATACTGGGAAGAGGGTTTCCTGGAAAAGAATTATCTAGATTAAATGAGGTAATATTTTCTATGCACTACAGATAGCAGTGTTTATATCTGAGTAAATGATAGAGGCTTTGTGAACAGGAGCAATGTGGCTTTTCCAGAAATGGAGTCTTCCATGGCTGGGAAGTCCTGGATTTATAGCTTCAGAACTGACTACATTTACTTGACACCCAAACTAAAGTTCAATCCCTATCACTAAGTATCAAAGACAAGATAATGCTAAAAATCCTACATGGATTGCAAGATTACAGGATTGTACCAAGAGAGGCCCTACTTATAGGCAAAAGTTTGTTTTTAATAGCTCACAAAAATATAAGACACTTTTAGATCAAAAACTACTATTTATGAATGAGTCCCAGTGGGCCATAATTCTGTCAAGATAATAAAGATTAAGCAAATCAGAAAAATCTGGAACTATACTTCAAAGACCAAATCTTATGTAGTTAAATTCAGGATGAAAGCAGAAGTTTTAAAATAAGCTGCTGAAACTAATCAGAAAGTTATAATGTAGCAATTAAAATGAGTAGGAAGTACTCTGGAAGACATGAAAGGAATCATTCCTAGTAACAGCCACGATGCAGGACCTCAGCTGTGGACAACACACTAACATGCAGGCATCTAGCCATTAAAACTCCATCAACTTAAAATCAAGCTATGGCATAACACGCAGCTTTAGAATAGAGACAGACATATAATTTAAGTTTCCAGATTTATGGGCTATAGGTGGCTCTTTGACTTACCTGAGCATCAGACCAGTATACTGGTGCTGCAGTGCTGATCCATTCCAACCTTGGATATATGACCTGACTGCCATAACCAGAGTCTCCTGCACACTTGGCCTCCATTTCCCAGTTTGACACCTCTCATATGGTGCTGTGTTATGGTGACCATTCTACTCTTTGACTGATGTTTCCATAATTCTTTGGTCTAATCTGGTTCAGTAGTGTTTGGGTATGATAGTCCCCACCAACAAAATCTATTCTAAATAATACCATCAACCTCCTCTCCTTTTCTATTCTACACAGTGAAGGAAAAGTCCAAAAGAACTGTAGTACTTTAGGCTTCCTAATCTCCAATCTTTGAAGGGAAACAGGTAACAGAGAAAGAACTATTGCCAATGAAAATAAACATCAATATCTGGACTGGAACACTTAGAATTATAATTATGTATAATAGGTATGCTTGATCTTAGAACTTTTATTATTTTTTAAAGATTTATTTGTATTTATTTTTGATAGACACACACACATAGAGAGAGAGAGAGAGAGAGAGAGAGAGACAGAGACACAGACAGAGGGAGAAGCAGGCTCCATGCAGGGAGCTTGACATGGGACTAGATCCTGGGACTCCAGGATCACGCCCTGGGCCAAAGGCAGGCGCGAAACCGCTGAGCCACCCAGGGATCCCCATGATCTTATAACTTTTAAACTGAAAAAATATAATATTATTTCACAATTATTAGCTTCTATCCCCAATAAGGAATCTGTAAGTGAAGCAACTATAAATTATTTTGGGTAATTCCTAGATAATTTTTTGAAAATCTAAGACATGTAAATATAAAGATGATCAAAAGTCAGAAGAGGTCCAACTAATGAGTTTTCATTGGAAACTTTTCCTCAAAGAATATGCGGTCATAAAAATAATACCCCGACCTTTACTGAAACTGAAAGGTAGCAAAACTGAGTCAATGCCATCCTGTGCTATAAAAGTTCCACATTACATTGTCAAAGAGATAATTCTAGGCCTTGCATTTTCCCCCACCCCTCCTTAACTGCTGTATTCTAAATATGATGGGCAGTGGCTCCCTATAACTTTCACCTTACAAAGAGGCCATTCCTAACTCTCTGTAAGAGGACATTATGATATACATCTCACAGGTAACTAGGCCAGGTAAGCACTAAGAATATTGTCTTCCCTTGGCTAGACCCAAGGTGTGGACCACACTAGTCTCATTTACAGGATGGGGTCACTTCCTAACTGGTATTTCTACTTGCTCACTGTGGGCAATTAGAACATCTATCTTCTTTATTCTCATGTCAACTTTGACAAATACAATTCTATCTCTAGATATTTTATAATTACTGAAGTTGAAAATATACAATCATTTCAGTAAAAATTCTAACCAACTGTGATTCATATTTACAATAAGGCATTAATCGGGACGCCTGGGTGGCTCAGCAGTTCTTCGCCTGTCTTTGGCCCAGGGTGTGATCCTGGAGTCCCAGGATCGAGTCCCACATCGGGCTCCCTGCGTGGAGCCGCCTCCTCCCTCTGCCTGTGTCTCTGCCTCTCTGTCTCTCTGTGTCTCTCATGAATAAATAAATAAAATCTTTAAAAAAAAAAAAAAAAAAAAAAAACAAAACGCGGGTAGCCCTGGTGGCACAGCGGTTTGGCGCTGCCTGCAGCCTGGGGTGTGATCCTGGGGACCTGGGATCGAGTCCCACATCGGGCTCCCTGCATGGAGCCTGCTTCTCCCTCTCCCTCTGCCTGTGTCTCTGCCTCTCTCTGTCTATGAATGAATAAATAAAATCTTAAAAAAAAAAAAAAGGCATCAGATGGTATTTGTACTAGAAAGAACGAACAGGTTGAGCAAGTTAAATTCATCAGGCTTTTAAGGATCTCAACCCTATTTCTATAATTCAGCCCTAATCTTCAAACTGAGTCTTCAGTGCATGTAATATAATCTTATTTTAGGTATAATATGAGCCAATGACAAGTTGAGAATGGCTACTAAAATGCTCACAGATCAAAACAGGAGTGATCTTAAGTCAGTCCTTTTTCATTAGGTTAACAAAGGCAATTTCACTTACAGAAAACAGACTCCCACATTTCAAAGGTTTAAAGTTTCATTAGAAAAATCATACACCAAATAAAAATATATTTTTCAAGAATAAGGGTATTTCATTCATCAGATTCATTTAAAACATGAATTATAGTACAGAGAGAAAAATGACAGCATTAAGTTTTATACAACCAACTGATCTGCAAAACCAGGCTCTTAAAAACAACACACCATATGGTTTTAATAAAAGGCAATTGCAATTCTGTTTTCTAAGCTGTCTTAATTTGAGTTTTCTGTAATTGATTTTTATATTGTTTTCTCCATAACAAGTTCAAAGATATCACTTCCTCACCACCAAGTACTTTATTTTCCAAAACACCTGATAACCAGGTGTCTCTGTTGTTGCCTAATTTCTTTTACTTTGCTAAGGAATATGAAACTGTTTTGAAAGTCAATCCAAGTTCAAGTCTACACCAAAGGTCTAGCACTTGGATATTTGTCCTTTGCTTCTGAAGAAGTGTGATTAACAGTCATCTGGAACTATGCAACTCAAATTATGATGAGCTTTTTCTCTTTAAGGCTACCTACTAAATTCTTCCTCTGCCCACTGCTGGGAGTGCCAACCTCCTCTAACAGATTTAGATTTGGGAGGTGATTTTGTTCAAATTCTCTCAATTTCTCAGTGGTAGTCATATCTGAGTTTAAGATTTTTTAAAAAGAAGTCTCTTTTTATTGTTTCACCAAGAAAATATTAAAACTTTGACAGAAGTTAACCATCTGTCCCAACTCCATTCTCTCAAGGCTCCCAAACAGCTTTCTATTTACTATGACAGCAATGGCAGGATGCCTATTATCAAATGCTCTTGGCACTAGTAGCATACTACAGACTGGGTCTTTTTCACTGTTCAGTTAAATTATTTCTAAAAAGCAAAAGACTTTGTAATTAGTTGGAATCTATCAGAATAAATTAGTCTCTGAAAGGAAGGTATTTGTTCATTATTCAGTTACATGCACATAACCAAAGGCAGGATGATTTGTTTATCCTGGACAAGACTACACAATGTGTAATGACTGCAAGGGAGATTGGCTAAAATATTCCTGCAGCTCAAAGAAACTAAAGCAAAATGCAAGCTGGAATTGAGTACTAAACAAAGCCTCCCATTTGGAATTTAAACTACAGTAAAGAAGGTATAGGGGCATGAATAGATCACGGTCTTACAAAGTTATCGAGGTGGAAAGCCACCTCTGTGTGCTCCTCCACGGCCCCCCCTAAAGCCACCTCTTTCGCCTCGGAAGTTAGATCGATTTCTTTCTCGTCCACGGCCAGCAGAAGTTCCACCTCTTCCTCCACCCCTGGGAGCTCCACCTCCCCGATCAGACTTAGATTTGGGAGGAGGTGATTTTGGTCGAAGTCTCTCAATTTCTTCTGTACATCCAGTCAAGTAGGAATTAGGAGCACTAAAGTAGGATGCATATGTTTCTGCATTATAGTTGCTATTTGTAAGGGTTGGTCCAACTGTAAGCCAGCCTGAAATAGACGGAAAGAAAGATTATCTTTTTTCCCCCTCATTTCTCTTACTGATCCTTTCGGAGCTACTTCAAATTTCTAAAGTATTTTTAAAGTTCCCCCTATCACTCACTCAATATTTATCTTTTTTACAACACATGGCATTTAATCATGGTTATACAGATTTCATATGTATATATCTTATTTCACCTGCATGATTGTAACTTTGTAATATATCTTCCTCATTGTCTCCATCCATGTTTCACATTTTGTAAGACTAGCACTTAGAAAAAACATTACACACTACAGTGAGTTTGGGCTCAGTGAAAATGTAATAAACTTCGCTTACCTTCCTACTTGGGAAAATAATACCACTGTTTTCTGATTAAGATCCTGGAACCAACTTTGCCTCTACTCTTCCGAACCACAACATTAACCCTGCTGACAGGTGCCAGAAATTCAACCACTACCATGTTGCTCCTATTCATTCCCATTTTTCCATGTCTATTGCCACCCTCAAATGTGAGCCTTTATTTTTCTACTAGGCCAGCCTCCTGTACATGTCACAGACACACATACATATTGTAATGCTCTCCCAGCCTCTCCTCCCTGAAAGTGGAAAGCCTAAAACAAACCTTAAAATATGTCACTTCTCTGCGTAACCTTCTAGGGCTCTCCACAAAGCACAGATTCATGTATATGTTATCTAAGGTCTTTTATGATGCAGCTTGAAATAACTTTCTTTTAAAAAAATTATTTATTTATTTATTTATTCATGAGAGACACACAGAGAGAAGCAGAGGCATAGGCAGGGGGAGAAGCAGGATCCTCACAGGGAGCCTACTGCGGGACTTGATCTCAGACTCCGGGATCATACCCTGAGCCTAAGGCAGATGCTCAACTGCTGAGCTACCCAGGTGTCCCATTGAACTACCTTTCCAGTCACATTTCTCATTAATGCCTTTCATGACAATTTCATTTGAGTTAAAAAAAAAAGTTATCACTATAGTATCTATTTCCGTACAAATCTCTACCTCTGAAAAAAACACAACAAAAAACAAAAATTCCATCTGTTTGTTCGATCCTTTCAACCTATTGAAAATTACATCCTTCAAAATCCAATTCAAATATACATCTTATATGAAATAAAAATAATTTCTCAGTTGAGCCTTGCATTGGACTTCCTACCCACCATGGAGTCTGCTTCTCTCTCCCTCTGTTCCTCCTCCAGGTTGTGCTCTCATTCTCTCTCAAATAAATAATCTTAAAAGAAAAAAAGTTCTCAGAATTTTATGATCAGATTATGCCTCTATAGGTACGAAGGTATTTTTGTCAGCTATATTGCTAGACAGCTTTACTGATTTCTGATCAAATTGTATCTGGAATAGAAAAAACTACAAATTAACTGTAAATGTCCAATAGAGACTGATTTTTCAATTATTTACTTTTCTGTTTATTATTTTACATAATTTCATGAAACTTAAGATCATGGATTTCTAACTCTGAAGTATTTTCAAGTTACTGTGCTCATCAAAGTACACCCACAAAGAAGTAGCTGATGGGTAAGAAGAGAGATAATGAATTATGTTATATGTACAAATTAAGGCAACTTTAAAGGATTACTTTTTTTAGAATGAAAATCAGAGTTTCTTTTAAATTCTTAGGTACCTTCACAGCCAATTAATCTATTATTACTTCTTTAACTTTTCCTACTTTTTATAAAATGTAGGCTATTTAAAACAAACAAGATCTGGCTATTTCCATCTTTAAACTGGATTTCTAACATATTAAACAGGCTGCTTATTTATCATGAATAAAGAAATGCTACTTTTACGTCTTCTGAGATAGCAATAAAAGAAACAGCATATACTGATATTTCAATACTTTGTACATAGAAGTTGTGCCCTCTAAGAAAAAAAAATCTTCCTCCATAACAGCCTGTTTTCTTTTTTTCAAAATAGTAAGTTCACATTTTACTAATTTTACTATTACTAAAAATTTACTAATTTTACTAAAATTTTGAAAAGACAACACCATTATACATATAAAGTAAACAAGCTAGGTATTTTGGTTTCTCATAAAGTCAAGATCTGTATTTCACAAATGTATGGTTATTTTCTGCAGGATTATTCAACCATTCATTTATGCATTTCTTCAACACATTATTTACTGAATGATCTGAATGCCAGGTAGAAAGAAGTAAGACAATCTTTGCCTTCCATGAGACTGCATGCTGGAGAAACGGACTATAAACCTATGTCCAAATGAATCTGTGATTCATCTAATAAGTACTATGAAGAAAAAGAAAACCAAGTAAAAGGAAAGAGAGTGGTGGAAAGAGGGGAGTGGAGTGGGAAGGTGGCCAGTTTAGAAGTTGTGAGGAAAGGTCTGTCAGGTATTTGAATGAGACGACCATAAAGAGACAAGAACAAGCTTGGCATATCGAAATATAGCAAGAAGAACCAAATACATCGTAAGAACTTTATTTTACACAGCAGCGTGTGCTTTTTCTTGACACCTATATCCCAAGAGGGCATAAAGTTTTTAAAAGATTTTCTGAGGTCCTACCTGGTCGAATTGTACTATCTCTTCCAAATAGATGAAGGCGTCTTCTACCAAGGCAAAAATGTTCAATTATATGAAAAATTTCTACAGGCTTTTCTATATTGCCAATTTCAGGTTCTTCAGTGATAATCAAGTCAATGTCAACATTAGCATGAATGAAGTCCCCATCCGTGCTACGCTTAACAGTTCCTTTGATCCCCATAAGGCAGTGTTCCTAAATAAAAAAGAGCAAACCAATTAATTTCTTCATCAGAAGTCATATTTCATAACATTTTACATTTCTTTTTTTTTTTTAAGATTTTACTTATTTATTCATGACAGATACAGAGAGAGAGAGGTAGAGACACAGGCAGAGGGAGAAGCAGGCTCCATGCAGGGAGCCCAACGTGGGACTCAATCCCGGGTCTCTAGGATCACACCCTGGGAGGAAGGCAGCGCTAAACCGCTGGGCCACCGGGGCTACCCACATTTTACATTTCTGATGTCCCCAATTCCAAAACAAACTGCATTTCTCCACATCTTTGGGAAATAGTTCCATGGGCAAAAACACAATAGGAAAACCTGGGTCTTTGGATGTGGGAAGACTGCCAGGGAAGCTAGACATGACAGTATTAAATTCGGGGCCATGATGTTTTAGAACTGTGTCAACTGACCACTGTCTTTTCCTCTGCAACACTAGATAACTTCTTTTCACCAGTTATGAAAACATGGCACTTGACCTTGGGATCCTAAAATGGTGTTATACTAGGCCTCATGTATGATTCAAGATCAAAATGATATGTAGCTTTTTTATATGGAAACAAGATGCAAGCTTTTTATATGGAAAGGGGACTTTAATCATCTACACAAACTTCTAATTGACATAAGAAAATGTGAAAATCAAACAATTTTCTTTTTTGTTGTTTTTTTGACCTTCCCTATTTAATCTGAATGGCAGGAGTATGGGTTAAATAAATTTAATCTTTCATTTGACTCCATGAATCATGGCAAAGGTTCCCTTAGATTCCCCTCAAAAGAATTTTCCAGTCTAAGAAACACTTAACAAGACTCTTCCACCAGTTGCTCCCTAAAGAGGGAAAGACTGGAGGACAAACTTTTAAAGCCTGATAGTAACAGGATAGTTGTATGGAGCAGAAGTTCTCAGGGGTTCTCATGTAGGCAAAATTGAAGGACAAGAGTATGCCTCTAAGCCAGCCAGCTGTGAGTCTTGCTGTCATTTCTTTTTTCTAGGCCCAGAAAAAGGGACAAAGTCTGGAGGGGCCAGAGTAACCGACTAAGAAAGCTGTTTAGGACACAAAAGAATACATATTACCTTCTCCAGGACAGTGAAGGTTGTTGATCTAACACAGTGAATAAAATATTTTTAAATTAAACTGGATGTACCACTGTACTATTCAATGCCATTTGTACAAGTCTAAGAAAAGAGCTTTTCTACCAAAACTAAACAATATACAGTCATTTGGAAAAGCCTGCGGGAAAATAATGAAAGTAAAGAAAACAAAACAGCAAAGCAATACCTTTGTTCTCTGGAAGACAGCCTTTGGATCTAAAGTCTTAGTCTTTCCAGGATTGTTTTTATTGGTTTTAATCCAACAAATATCTTCACATCTTCTGTAACCCCATTTGCGTAAACACTAGAAATGAAAGAATTAAAAAAAAAAAAAGAAAGAAATTCTTAGCTAAAAGAAATAAATAATACTTAAAAATAACCAACCAGCATCAAAAAACTTCCTAGAGGTTTGAGACACTAACCTCTAAGATGTCACAGTAATTCTTAGTTCAGAAATAGGAAAAAAAAAAAAAAAGAAATGCTAGTTTTTAAATAAACAGTCACTATACAGAATGTACAGATACCTTTTGGATATAATCTATACAGTTAAGTATAGTATCAAGACATAGAAAGGATTACATAATACTCCAATTCTTTAATACTACCTTCCACTGTCATCAATAGAAAGTGGATTTTAAATTATGAAACATTCAGCCCCTCTTTAATCATAGAATAATTCAACAGATGTTTCCTAGCACCTCAATTTTCGATCCTCCGACAAAGCTAAAAACTATTGAAAGTATTCTGATAGCTTCTTTTCAAATGAGTCTTATTTTTACATATTTAATACTAACAACTTCAAAATACTCAGAGTTAAAATTATTATCTTTATCTCATTACTGGGTAAAACTACTTTCATCTTCATACGATCTAGAAAATAGAGTTTTGACCCTTTGTGTCCTAGAATGTTATGTAAGAACATGTAACAAGTACTTGCTAATACATTGCTTAGAGTGGCAAATTGAAGGCCTACTGCTGATTAGCTGGTGGGATTAAAAACAAAGGTATGTCCTTGTTTCCCCCCACTCACCGATTTAAGAGGAAAGTAGAGGGGAAATAAGTAAATTGTGCAGTACAATACTGTTGGTACTGTTCATTTCAGGAATGCTCTTACTGTAAAGTGAGAAACATCTCAAAATGAACGTTGGATTTTTATTTTAAAATCTCAAAAATCAAGATCAGTATCTGTTCCTGTTGCCAATTATTTGTTTTACACTGGATATTCATTATACATCACAAGAGTCTAAATCCTCATGCCCTAATCAATTTAACAAAAGCTCAGGAGTATTTCTCATGTTAAATTATTTTTGTAATCATTTTTGGCCAAAATATACTTTCACCAGTATGACAGACTGCTGCATAAACAAATGTGATTAACACCTCCTAATCATTTTCAACCTAATTTGCCAGTTGGAAGGCAAGCCCAAAGCCAGACGTTACAGCTTATAAAGGGTAAATGCCAATATATCTATAAAAATAGTATGTTTCTATTTTCTTAGCTTTTCCAGAGAATCTTGGAGAAGTGCCAGCAAAAAAATAGATACCCAACTGGAATACAGCTATAGTCTTAACCTTGGGAGTTAATAAATGACGCAAGCAACGATGTTAACCAACAGTCTCAAACTTCTTATTTATATAAAACATACAAAGTAATTGTAGAATTTCAGAATTTCAGCACAAATTTATCTCAATATAATCCTACTTAAATTCTTTATCTGTCAACTGGGCACTTCCTAAAATAAACACGATTAAATGAGATCATTTGCTGTATAACAAGTAATGTTCTAAAAATGAAAGATGTCATATAATAACAAGTGAGGAAACTGAAACCCACCAGAATAAAAATCTCTTTACCCAAAGTTTCACTGCTAGACAGCAGAACTGAGACCAAAACTAAATGAAGCCTTCTAATTCTTAGCCACATGCTTCCATGATTCTTGGATAAAAAAGCATATGCTATTTTGTTTCCATTTAGAAGACAAAATATTACAATAAAGTTCTGAAATACAGTAAATATAAGATGCTTAACATAAATACAGATGTTATGTAACTTCTTTCTCACTCTCATGCAATCATTCAAACCATGTGTTCCAGATGCTGTTATTTTTCCAATTTGATTTGGCTTCTATTTGGAATTTAGGAGTTAACGTTATTCAGAATACTTTTTAGCTACTCATAATGAGCAGTAAATGACACTAAGCAGCCCGTTTTTGAGCTGCAGTTTCAAATGTCTAAACTGTTTTCCTCCTGAAGTTGTAACAAATCGTATTTTGACTTACTGATCCCTTGGGCTAGTTAACTAAAGAGTACTGCCTTTCATGCATTCTTTCTGAACATATTTTTTTCCTTCTGAATATTTAAGCAACTATTCAAGAAACAAAGGACAAAATGACATCTATCTTCAAACTTTTTATACTTTTTCTTATGAATTTAAAAATCCACTTCAAGAAAACCATCTTACCACTCTTCCAAGGTCCAATCCCTCCCCGGAACCACACCAGAGAAAGATAAATGATCGAGGTGCTGCAATCTCATCAATTTCTAACTTCATTATCTGTAGGAAACCAAAACGATACTGCATAAAAGTATTTTGTTTCCCATTCATCCTAAATCCAAAAGAACAACCACTGAGATTTATCAAGGCTTTCAGTAGATGTATTCTTTAAATGTACTAATTTTCATTAGAAAATAAATTGTATCCTTACAATTTATCCTGTTTTCTTATTCTATATTAAGAAAACACACACATGCACACACATACACACACTTGATTTTATATAGAGAAAGGTTATGGGGGACCATATTCACAGAATAATGGAATTTTATAAGATATAGCTTGAGAGCAATCCTTTATGATTTACAGAAAAAGAAACAAAAAGAGGTTAAATTACTCCAAAATTAGGGGCAAAATTAAAATGAAATATAACAAATGTTTGGGGAAGAGTTGGTCTCCATTATCTACAAAAGTTCTATATAAAATAAGGGGATCCCTGGGTGGTTCAGTGGTTTAGCGCCTGCCTTTGGTGCAGGGCGCGATCCTGGAGTCCCGGGATCGAGTCTAGCGTTGGGCTCCTGGCATGGAGCCTGCTTCTCCCTCCTCCTGTGTCTCTGCCTCTCTATGTCTATCATAAATAAATAAATAGATAAATCTTAAAAAAAAGTTCTATATAAAATAAGTCAATATGCACATTTCATTATAATACCCACTTTAAGTCTGAAATGCAAAAAAAAAAAAAGTAGTCTAATTTTTCCAAAGAGGACAGACATATAGACGCAAACAGACACATGAAAAGATGCTCAGCATCACTCATCATCAGGGAAATGCTACAATGAGATATCACCTCACACCTGTCAGAATGGCTAAAATTAACAAGACAAGAAACAACAGGTGTTGGCAAGGATGTGGAGAAAGGGGAACCCTCATGCACTGTTGGTGGGAATGCAAACTGGTGCAGCTACTCTGGAAAACAGTGTGGAGGTTCCTCAAAAATTTAAACACAGAACTACCCTACGATCTAGCAATTGTGCTACTACCCAAAGGATACAAAAATACTGATTCAAAGGAGCACATGCACCCCAATGTTTATAGCAGCATTATCAGCTATAGCTAAACTATGGAAAGAGCCCAAATGTCCATCAACTGGTGTATGGATAAAGACGAGGTGGTATATATACAATGGAATATTACTTGGCCATATAAAAGAATGAAATCTTGCCACCTGCAATGACATGGATGGAGCTAGAGTGTATTATGCTAAGTAAAATAAGAGATAGACATATGATTTCACTCATCTTTGGAATTTAGGAAACAAAACAGATGAACACAGAGAAAAAAAAGAGATGAAGCATAAAAAAGACTCAACTATAGAGAACAAACTTGAGGGTTGCTGGAGGGCAGGGAGGCAGGGGGATGGGTTACATAGGTAATAGGTATTAAGGGGGCACTTGTGATGAGCACCAGGTGTTTTACGTAAGTAATGAATCACTAAATTCTACACCTGAAACTAATATTACCCTGTATGTTAACTAACTGGAATTTAAATAAAAACTTAAAGCAATCATTTTATATGATATTCTTTTTCTTCTGGTTTTCTGCCACAGTTAAGTTTCAAGACCACGGTTCAGGCAAACATTTACGTTTCATTTATTTAAAAAAAAAAATCTTAACTTTAGTAATAGATCCATTTAAGTTATAACCATATCATTTCTAAACTTAATCTAAATAGAAAAACATTATTTGACAGTAATAATGGAAATAAGTTATAATATGTACAAACCTATTGAGTTTTATACTTCTGACTTTTTAAATCTTGCAGTCTCTCATCTAATATTCTCAGAGGCACATGAATAAGTAAATATGTAACACACACACATATTCCCACGTGGTTATACATGAAATAGCTAAAAATAAGTGATAACACACATTAGTGAAGAACATGAAGCAAATTACTCTTTCTGGCATTGCAGTTCTAAATGCTAAGAGCTGGTATTTTAAGTAAGTGCTTATATACTTTATCAAAATGTATTGAGCACTACTGATTCTCTAATGTGAAAGAGAATACTTGTGAAATCCAAACTCTTTTCTTATTTACATTTTATGTATTTTAACTAATGCACTTTCTTTAGGATAGTTTCACATAAAGGTTAAGAACTTAAGGCTCAAGGGCCAGACAGACCATTTCAGTATGCCTGCCAGCGTTGTTCAGTGAAATTAAACTGAAATCAAGAATATGCATATAAAATGAAATTCCTTTATTTCAAAAACTCTATTAGTCTGTCACATATAATTGAAGCTCGTGTGCCTTTATTGACCAAACCTCAGAGAATGGCCAGAGAAAATAAAGTTCAACCTAATTTCAGTTGACCCATGAACAATGAGGGGCTAGTGGCACCAACCCATACCGCCATAGACAATGTTACTATAACTTCTGACTCGCCCAAACTTAACTACTAATAATTTACTGTTGCCTGGAAGCCTTACTGATAGCATAAACAGTCACCTAACACATATTTTGTATATTATATATATTTTATACTCTATATTTAAAGTAAGCTAGAGAAAAGAAAATGTTAATAAAATCATAAGGAAGAGATAATACATTTATGTTACTGCACTGTAAAAAATCCATGTAGAAGTAAAATGATGCAGCTGAAACCCACATTGTTCAAGGATCAACATACTAATCAGACATAATGAGATTTAGTTTTTCAATTTTTTTTTTTTTTTACTAAACTCAAGATTTATAAAGATTGTTTTTATACTAATCAATTTTGATGAGGATATGGTTTAATAGATATTTCTTAAACACTACTGGAAGAAACATAAATTTGTACAACCTATCTGGAAAACTTCTCATCAATAAATATCAAGAGCATTATGTCTTTCACCTTGTTTTTAGAATACTATATACTGTTATCTTTCTGAAGGTCAACAATCAGCACAAATTACATTTACCATCAGAGTATGGAAAAAACTTTTTCAAAGTGGTAAGATCCATAAAAATGTAAATAAAAGTGTCAGAGGGAATGAAATGAAAGGAAAAGCTTCGAGGAAAACTGGATGTGTTATCTTGAGGATTAAATAATTATTAATAAGAGTAACTATCATTAACTCAGAGGAGCACATACAAGGATTCAGCAGTTTCCTAAGAAACACCAGCCTTACAGTGTCAGCCCTTTCCTTTCCCTATATCCCCTCTGTGCTCAACAGCTCCTGCCTACTCTCTCCTTGAAATTCCCTATTCCCCTGATCCCTATGATGTTCATACTCTTGGTTTTCCTTATTTATCTTTGACCCATTTTTTTTTTACCTCTGTTTTATCTGTGCCCCTAAAAGTTTTCTGAGGCTTTACTGTCAATCCACACATTATCTTAATTAAGACACTATCTCAGGACAAATTTATCTATTCTCACAGATTTGATGTGCTATTCTTCTAAGTCTGTATTTTCACACACAGATCTGTCCTTTGAACGACATATTCCTATTACAACTTCCACATGGATGTCTCACATACACCTCAAAATCAACATATTCAATATGATCTAATTCCTTGAATACAGTTCTTCTTAAATCCACTCTTTAAGTAGTGAAAACTCAACCCACTTACCCCAAGACTGAAATCTTTGAATCATCCTTAACTCTCCGCCCTTAGTCCAATCACTAGATCTCACCATAGCATCTACTAAACATTACTGAATTTATCACCTTTCTATTCTTACTACCATCACCCCAATTCAAGATCCCTTCATCTCCTAACTAGGCTATGCAACAGTCTTCTAACTGCTTTCCATTTTCCAGACTTTTCCTCTAGTCCATCCTCCACACACTAATCTGACCATTTAACTAAACTGGTTAAAACCCTTTAAATACTCCTTAATGTCTTCAGGATAAAAGTTTAAGCTTCTAAGAGGACATCATCTCAAAAAGGTCCCAATCTGTTTTCTAACAACATCAACCTACACACCAGATATTCTTTGCCTCCATCCATTCTGCTCTTGCTGTTCTTTCCATTTGGAATCACCATCCCACCCCTTTCATTCTGGTCAATTCCAATGAATCTATTTATAATGTTAATGTGTCACCTCCTCTTTGTTCATGTACCTATCCTCCAAGGCTTGGTCAGTTTTTCTCAGATCATCTTACACAGTTCTCTATTACAGAACTAACAAAATAATAATGCAATTATCTGGTTAGATAAATATTGATTTATCCCATTAAACTATTGTGCTCCTTAAGTTCAGGTACCAGATCTTATTCTTTCTGAATCTCTAGTACCTATCACATTACCTAGCAAAGTGGTATTCAGTAAGTATTTTATATTTTTGTTATTTATCGGTAAAAACAGGTAACTTGATGTAACTAAAGTTATCGGTTTGCTTAATTTATTTAGGAAAATGTAATTTTATTACAATTATACCAAAATTATGTATCTTTTTTATCTATTATACTCTAAGCTTCTTGAAAAGAAACCATCTTTTTTATATCTATGTAATATACTCTAATGTTTACTAAAACTAAGCAAATGCAGAAAGAATTATCAATCATTCTGTTTTTAGACTTTTCTAGCTATACATCAAAGACTTAAAGACTGGAACTGTGAGTCTTCTAGAGACTATTTACTCACTACCTGCTCAATTTCAGTCCCAAAAAGAAGAATCAGACCAAAGATAGTGCAATATTTGTCCATGTACCCTGGATCTTCTGCTACATCATATACTATATATTTATGATTCTTAAAAAGGTAGGAATATTTATAATCTTCTCATTAAATAAATATTCATTTGAAAAATAAATAATTAATGACAATGTAGAAAGTTTCATCATACATCATCCCAAGTCCAGCATTTTTCATTAGCAGTGATGCCAGTTTCTCTGTAATATTCTTCTAAAGGGGGTTCCAGAAGAATCACATCAAATTTAGGTGTCAGTTCTCTGATGTCAAAGGCTTCTATATCTGCTTGTAAGTACCTATTTGATTAAGGCATAAAAAGTGACTAAGATTTTCAAATACCTTACAGATGATAGTGAAAGGAATTGCTTAAATATTACTAAACACTATTTACAAAGTAATTATAAACTAATTACTGATATTTTTATGCAGGAGTATCTTTCTTCAGTAGAGACAGTAAACCATCTACCCACACTCTTCTCTAGGAGATGGATATAATCGCACTACAAACTAAAATCATATTCCCCCATGTACATCAAGAATGTACTCTCATTTTTACACTGAAAATCCATAATAGTATGTGAATAAGTCTCTGAGTCCCATTCCATCATCATCTGAATTTTCTAAGGACTATCACATTATTTTTTTCTTAATTATTACGTTAGAAAAACTATTTGTTAGTTTTAAAATCCTCCCTCTAAAAAATTGTTTCTAAAGATGGATATAATTTTATCAGTTTGTTAGTAAAGTTGTTTATATTAATAACCTTTTCTGGCTACCTAGTATAAATTACTACTAGCCTTTACTGAAAGGTTATTTATACATATTACGAAAGTAATTTAAATGTAAAATACTTGAAGAGTAAGATTTTTTTAAATTGGATGAATATTAGAATCTGCCAATACTTTTCTCTGCACATTCAGACTTCTTTCTAGTTCCTCTAATCACTAACAGTATACATTTTAGCAAATTGTTAAATGTATAAAATGTTCAAGGTAAGCTAAATGTGAATTAAGTAGAATCTCCAAAGACTTTCTACACATTTTAAGGAAAATATTCTGTTTAGCGAAGGTTAAAATGAATTTTCATAATCCACTATGTTAAGAATAGTATCTTTGAAAAAAAAATAGTATCTTTGAATGCTGAGTTATAGTTAATTTTTATTTTCTTCTTTCCTTCATCTAAGTTTTCTAAACTTCCTCCAATAAATAGACTGCTTTTTGAGAGAAAAAGTCATTTAAAAACATTTTAAGAAACTCAAGAATACAACAAACATGAATGATTTTTCTAAGAAAAAAACACTTAAAGACACTTTAAGGAAATTATCTAGAAAACTGAAAAAATAAAAATAAAATGGAAACCTACTAGTTTATTGAGCAGTGGAATGTCAAATGAATCTATTTTATCATACAGAATAAAACACAGTATGTTAATCTTATATAGGTGCTGCTGAATTTTTTTCAAACACAAAGGCTACAGGATAAAAAGAATGCTATTGTACGCCTGAGTTGAGAATAAAAAGTAACTGAAAAAACACACTTACATAGGAGGAGTGTTAGATTTAGCTATCAACTCATCCTTCAGCCTGATGAGCTCCCTCAGTTTAGGGTATTCTTCAAATCTGTCAGCCAAACCTGAGGACAAAAAATATTAAGTACTAAATTTCAATACAATTGAAGTTAATAATCAGTGAACTCAAAGGTTATGAGCCCTTCCAATAAAACAAAACAATACACAAACACTACTTTATTCCTGTGTCCTTTTAAAAAAGTTAATTTTGAGTATTTAAAAAAATTTTCACATATATATATATATATATATATACACACACACACACACACCTTAATCCCACATGCAAACAAAAACCCAGATGTTCTAAAGCCCAGTCCAAATCAATAAATCATTTAATCTCTCATATTTAAATTAAATTTGCTCACAGAATTAAGTCTAGTCTTTCATTCAGTTCTCAGGGAGAGAAAAAACAACTCCTTTCTATCATGTTTTTCCCTTTTTCCCTTAACTAAAAGGATTCTTTCTTCTTAAGAATCTAGTGATTATTGAGGTTTGTACTTAGCTTCTTAAATAGTTATCAAGGGCAGGGAAAGTATTTTTTTTTCTTATGATTATGTATAGGAAGAAACCGAATAGTTAGAGGTGAGAAAAACACTGCCAATGATCTTAAATTGGCTATGGCTCATGGACACAATCCTGGAACAAATCTAGTAAAGATACGTCCCCTAACAGTAGACTACCTCTCACCTCCAAGACAAGTTGCTTTCTCTACAAGTATTTCTTGTATCAGTATTTGTAATTTTAAAGATTTCACATCTCCAGACCATTATACACCAAATCCTCATACATATTTTCAGGCTTTAAGGTCTTAGGAAACATGTATAAGTGCTATAAAGGGTACTTAAAAACAGGAGATTCACTGTTCCCACGTTCTCAAAACTGTTTTAGATCTCTGAGCTCAGAAGAGATTTTAGGTAAAATAGCATAATCCCTGTTTAAAGAACTGTAGGGAAAAGTAGGTCTTCAAATATCAAAGATTCCTAAAAGCTTTTATTTAGTTTTCTTTTCCCCCATAAGAAACATATTCCTAGCAATATAAATCATGTAAGCATCTTAATTTAAAAACTACAAATACAGATATTAATAAGTTTAATATGAAACTGTAAAAGTGAAAGATTTTATAAAGCCTCCTTAATGAGTGCTTATAAAACAAATTTCAAATAAAACAAGTTTGAAGATTTTATTATAGTCAAGTTTTAATCACAGTAGAATTGGCTCTCAACCTTCTACAAAACAGAAAGTGCAAGTTTTTCTCAATCCATAATGGTTTCCTAAGCATTTTATCTTTCCTGTGGGGGAAGCAAATATCTTAAAAGCAGAAAGGTGAATACTGGGACATTCAGTTATACAACTATCATAATTTTTTTAAAAAACAGTTTTACTGAAGTATGATTGATATATATAAAACACACATATTTAATGTACACAATCTGATGAATTCAGACATATGCATATACCTGTGAAATCATCACAACCAAGGTAACAGACATATCCATCACCTCTGAAAGTTTTTCTGTGTTTCTCTGGGTGTGTTTGTATGTGTATATGTGTGTGCGCGCATACAACTGTGATAAGAATGCTTAAATAAGATGAGATCTATCTTTAAAAAATTGTTAAAGTTTTATTGACTACAGTCAACAGCACTGCTGACTATAAGGACTATGCTATAAGTAGATCTCTAGAACTAATTTATCTTGCATAACCAAAACCTTTTATTAATTGAATAACAACTCTCTATTTCCCATTCCTCCAGCCCCTGATAACCATTGTTCTCTGCTTCCATGAGTTTGACTGTTTTAGGTACCTCATAAAAGTATAGGTATTTATCATATTACATGTACTATTTTAGGTACCTCTGTAATTATCTGCATATTTGTTCTGTGACTGGCTTATTTCACTTAGCATTATAACTTTTTATGCTATAGCTCAATTTTGCTCATGAAAACATTAAAATCAGTTTCTACTTCAAGAGTAAGATTGCTTACAAGCAACACAGAAAAAAATAAATCAGATTATACCAAAATTAAATTTTTTGTGTGTTGCAAATGATACTACCAGAAAGTGAAAAGACAACCCCACAGAATGGACAAAATATTTCCAAATCATAGGTCTGATAAGAGACTTGAACAGAAAATATATAAAGAACTCTTATAAAGTAATAATAAAAAGACAAATAATCAATTAAAAACTAGGCAAAGCCTTTGGATATTTCTCCAAAGTAGGTATTTATATAGCCATCAAACATATAAAAGATGCCTAAATTAATCACTAGGAAAATGTAAGTCAAAATCCCAACAAAATTACCACTTCATACCCACTAGAATGGCTATAATTAAAAAGACAGACAATAGTAAATGTCAAGCATGGAAAGAAACTGGAACCCTTATACATTGCTGGGAGGAATATAAAATGGTATAGTTGCTTTGAAAAACAACTGTGCAGTTCCTCTAAAAGTTAAACACTGAATTAACATATGACCCAGCAGTTCCACTCCTAGTTACATGCCTAACAGAAATGAAAGCATATGTTCACATAAGAATTTTACATGAATACTCATGAAGCACTGTTTGTAACAGCCAAAAAGTGGAAACCACCCAAATGGATAAACAAAATGCAGTATATACATACAATGGAATATTATTTGGCAGTAAAAATAAACGAAGTACTGGCACATGCCACAACATCAACAATCCTTGAAAACATTGTGCCAAGTGAAAGAAGCCAGATACAAATGCCACACTGTATAATTCCATTACTTGAAATGTCTAGAATAGGCAAATTGTTAGAGATAAAAAGTTAATGGTTACTTAAGGTGAGGGGGCAGATGAGGAGGAAATGGGAACTGACTGCTAATGAATACTGAGTTTCTATAGGGGAAATGAAAATTAGATTGTGGTAATGACTATACAAACTGGATTTCCAAAAAAAAAAGGAATTATATCCTTTAAATGGGTGAATTATATGGTATGTGAATTATCTCAATAAAGCTGTTTTTAAAAATGCAGGAGTAATGCATTTGAGGAACTTCTTAGTAGACTGGACAGGGGCTGAGGGAAGAACCTCTGAGCCTGAGGATATCTTAATACAACATTAAAAACTGAAAAGCAAAGAGAAAAAAGAAAAAAGAAGGTTGGAAAATCCAAGGACTATGGGACAACTACAAAAGATGTAACGTGTAATGGAAATAGCTGAAGAACGAGAGAGAGGAACAGAATATTTGAAATAATAATGATTGAGATTTTCCCAAATTAATGTCAGAGAACAAACCAGATTCAGGAAGCTCAGAGAACATCAAGCAGGATAATACTAAAAAAAAAAAACAAAAAACCTCTAAACCTACAGCGTATCATTTTCAAACTACAGAAAATCAAAGATAAAGAAAAGATCCTAAAGAAACTAGAGGGAAAAAACACTATGCCTACAAAGAACCAAGAATTATATCCAATTTCTCAGAAACATGAAAGCAAGAAAAGATTAGAGTGAAATATTTAAAGTGTTGGAAGAAACAGAACACCAAACAAGAATTCTATACTCTTTGAGATAAAGACTTTCTTAGGGATCCCTGGGTGGCCCAGCGGTTTGGCGCCTGTCTTTGGCCCAGGGCGCGATCCTGGAGACCCGGGATCGAATCCCACGTCGGGCTCCCGGTGCATGGAGCCTGCTTCTCCATCTGCCTGTGTCTCTGCCTTTCTCTCTCTCTCTCTCTCTCTCTGTGACTATCATAAATAAATAAAAATTAAAAAAAAAAAAAAAAGACTTTCTTAGAAAAATAAAAATTTAGAGAATTTGTTGCCAATAGACTTGCCTTGCAAGAAATGTTAAAAAAAAAATTGTTTAGAGAGAAGGAAAAAAATAATATACGGAAGAAAAATCAGATCTACAAAAAGAAAGGAAAAGCATCACAGAGAGAATAAATTAAGGTAAAATAAAAACACACAAAACCAAACTGAAGAAGGAAGGAAGGAGGAAGGAAGGAAGGAAGTACACTGCTGGAAGGATAAGGAGGGTATACGGGAAGTATGGAAAATGGAAATGGGAAGCCACGAAAAATTATTTTGGAATTAGAAAAGCCAAGCCAGGGCAAATAATTTTGTTAGAAATAATCCACAAAATGCATAAACTACGTGCATGTAATCAAGAGTTAGCAATAGCATATTCCCAACAAATCTAACATACCTACATCCCTGATGAAATTTTGAGGTCTATGTCCAGTGTCTACAAAATGCTGGCAGTAATCATTATGGGGATTTAAACTCTGCGTTCCCTAAAGAAAAAGTCAAAATTAAATTAAGAGCATTTAGTCTAATGGCAGATACACTAACTCTGTACTTTATTTTTTATTATGAGGTCATACGAAATAGAAGTTGATACATAGATTTAAAAAATTATTAATATTTGAAAACACAACTAAAATGACAGTATTAATCTTTAGTAGCTAGACACTGATACAGCATTATCTCATCCTAACCAGCCAAATATCAGAAGACTATTTCAAGAACATTTTATGATTATTTTATAATGATCCCTCAAAAACTGAAAAAATATGGAAAATAGTAAGTATTTAAAATCTTTTCATGCATAAAGCTGAAACATGAAGTTATGATATGAAAATTTATTTACCTTAAGAAAAGTACTAGAATCCTTATAAATCTCTTCTTCATATGGCAAATTCTCTTCTTCCTGTTGCATTTCTAATTCATCCTTGGAAAAGGAAGTAGACATTTTATGTATAGGAGGAATATTTTATGTATTCATGATATCTTGAGTATTGAGACTCAATATAAATATTTCATTTCCCTAAGATATTATTTTTCAAATTATCATTAAACTCAAACACTGAAGTCTTTGCATTCTCATCATTATCTAGTTACGTTTACAATAAATAAAAATTTCCTTTTCATTCTTACCAATAAATATCTGTAACTACTGATTTAGTTGACTGAGCTGTCTAGTATTATTTATCTCATCATACTAGAAGTATTAGAATTTAGCTCAAGTCATGAAAGATATGACTACAGATGGGGCAATTTTATTTCTAATCGTATGAAACTGCTATTTTTATAGGTCAAAAATATCAAGAACTGATATGGTTAAAATATACATATTTATATAATCATAATAATAAAATAGAATGATACCAATACAATAATCAGTAATATTTAAGTTGCATATCAGCATATACCAAAATGGAACACACAAAATGGCATTTATGAGATTAGGTAATTTTATCCCTAAACTTCCTAGAGATTTACTGAAACTATGCATTCTTTTCTCTATTAAATACAGTTGCAGCTTTGCGCAGTGGCAGTATCGTAGCCAATGAGGTTTATCCGAGGCGCGATTATTGCTAATTAAATACAGTTGCACAACTAACTTGAAAAAAATGGGGATAGGTTTTTTATCTATTAATAGTCTCTTTTCAACTAACTATTCTAAGTATAGATTTAGAAGTTGTGTTTTTTTCTTCGGCCTTTTCAGAAACGGTTCTACATTGTTGTCTAGCTCATGAGTCCTCAAAATATCTTAATTGCACTACCCAAATAGTAAGTATGGAATAACACAACTCAAAAAGACAGTACTGTAGCCACTCAAAATTTGGTCCAATTATCCAAAGTTTCTGATACATCTACCTCTTTACTCTTACTTAAGAATATTAATGTCCAGTGCTTACTAGGCATTATGCTTTTTATATGTCACCTCTTATATTAAAATGAGGAAACTGAAATAAAGATCTTAATTGAACCGATTACCGAATTACTTCATTTGATTGTGCTTGAATTTATTGCACTCTGAAGATATTGCATGTTTTACAAATTAAAGGTTTGTGGCAACCCTGCCAGCAAGTCTACTGGCACCATTTTTCTGATGGCATCTGTTCACTTCATGTCTCTGTGTCACATTTTGGTAATTCTTGCAAAATTTATAACTTCTTCATTACCATATCTGTTATGGTGATCTACGATCAGTGATCTCTGATGTTACCATTTTAATTGTTTTGGGGCACCATGAACCATGTGCATACAAGATAGTGAACTTAATCCATAAATGTGTTTTCATTGTTTCACCAACTGGTGGCTCCTGTGTCTCTCTCCCTCTCCTTGGGCCTCCCTGAGACTTCATATTGAAATTAATAACCCTATAACGTCTTCTAAGTATTCAAGTAAAAGGAAGAATTGTACATTTCCCACTTAAAATCAAAAGTTAAAACTTAAGCTTAATGAGGAAAGCATGTGGAATTCGAGATAGGCCAAAACCTGGGGCTCTTATGCCAAACAGCTAACTTGTGAATACAAAGGAAAAGTTCTTGAAGGAAAAAAAAAATGCTACTTCAGTAAACACACAGATGATAAGAAAAAAATGCTACCTCAGTAAACACACAGATACAAAAAAAGTGAAACAGCCTTATTTCCAATATAGAAAAAGCTTACTGGTCTGAACAGAAGATCAAACTAGCCACAACATTCCTTTCAGGCAAAGCCTAATTTAGAGCAAGGCCCTAACTCTCTTCCATTCTATGAAGGCTGAGAGAGTTAAGGACACTGCATAAGAAAAGTCTGAAGTAAATAAAAGTCGGTTCTGAGGTTTAAGGAAAGAAGACATCTCCATAACATAAAAGCTTAAGGTAAAGCAGCAACAGTGAGGCAAGCAAGGCCCTCCACCAGAAAAAAAAAAGATTAAAACTTGGTATAAAGCTCAAATAATGGATAGCATTTTTTAGCAATAAAGTATTTTTAAATTAAGGTATACACTTTGTTTAATCAGACATTAATGCTGTTGTACAATTAAAAGACTGTAAGATTGCACAGACATAACTTTTATATGCACTGGGAGACCAAAACTTTCATTTGACTTGTTTTATTGCAACATTCACTTCATTGTGGTGGTCTGGTACCAAACCTGCAGTATCTCCGAGGTATACCTGTATACATATGCTACTAACAATTCTTTTAGAAAGTTTAAAATTGAGCTTTTCACCACATTTATTTTCCTGGATAAGAATCCATTATTGTAGGGATTTATTTTTTTCTTGATCATAAAATTGCTTTGTTCTCTACTTGCCTTATATTCTTCCATTTTGTCTTCATCGGTTTCTCCTTCATCCTGATACTTACGTTTTGCATTTGGAGCCGAGGTATCATAGGAAGCCCTGAAAAATTAAAACTGGAGTATCACACACAGATATAGAAAGATGTATAAATGGTAGCTATTAATAATATTAAATGACAGTTTATAAAAACAGAACAAGGCACTTTTTTCTGATTAAACGGTATCTATCTATTCATTCAGTTTATAAATCAAAAAAGTCATACATCCTGATTGGTAATTCTGTATTTTATTATTATGAGAAAGCAACCAAATCAGAAACTTAAGTTCATGTAATGGATATATGGCAAAAAGAAACTTCTATATTATGTTACCATTCTAATTTGTCTTAAGAAAAATTGATATTCAAATTAATAACCAGAATACTGAAAAATTCTGAAGTGCTTTCTGAACTACCAATGAAAACTGCTTTTAGGGTAAAGCCTGTTTTTTCTTATAAGAATTTGTAAATATAATTGTTTATTTATGGTATATAAGCTATCCTTAGTCTAACATTCCATTTTCTAACTACTTTATGAATAAGAACTTATTACATTCAGAAAATAAGTATTCATAATTCATGAATACTAAAAACCAGTATTTCTGAAATCTTTTATTTTGATGCCTGTCATTAACAACACACTTCATACCTAGGATTATGTTTATCAAAACAATAACCCAGGGCACCTGGGTGGCTCAGTCAGTTAAGCGCCTGCCTTCAGCTCAGGTCATGATCTGGAGTCTTGGAGATCAAGCTCAGCTTTGGGCTCCCTGCTCAGCAGGGAATCTGCTTGTCCCTTTCCCTCTGCCCCTCCCCCTGCTCATGTCCGCCCTCCCTCTTTCTCTTTGCCTCAAATAAAATCTTAAAAAAACAAACAAAAAACAAACATTCACAATATTCACGTCACTAAAAAAAAAAAAAAAGAAAAAAATTCAACTACCTGCAAGTTTCTCTTGTTTCAGCAATTTCTCTCTGCTCATCTTTGCTATTTAACACAGCACCAATGCTGTCCGCACTTTCGGCTCCCAACTGAGAAAAGACAAAAACCAAAAATTAGATCATAATGCACTGGATAGCCTTCCCAGCTTATGTAGTAACATTTAATATATCAGATATTAAAAAACAAAACAAGGAGCACCTGGGTGGCTCAGTCAGTTAAATGTCTGCCTTTGGCTCAGGTCATGATCCCAGGGTCCAGGGATGGAGCCCCACATTGCAGTTCCCTGCTCAGCAGGGAGTCAGCTTCTCTCCACCCCCCACCCCTGCCCAGCCCCCCTTGTATGTGCCTGTGACTGCGCGTGTGCACTCTCTCAGATAAATAAATAAAATCCTTAAAAAAAACAAAACAGGGATCCCTGGGTGGCGCAGCGGTTTGGCGCCTGCCTTTGGCCCAGGGCACGATCCTGGAGACCCGGGATCGAATCCCACGTCGGGCTCCCGGTGCATGGAGCCTGCTTCTCCCTCTGCCTGTGTCTCTGCCTCATTCTCTCTCTCTCTCTGTGACTATCACAAATAAATAAATAAATAATTATTTAAAAAAAAAAACAAACAAACAAAAACAAAACAAAACAAAACAAAAAATCTTAACAACCTCAGCAGGCAAATAGATTAGTTAATTTGCAGGAATAATAGGAAATACCTTGGAACAAAACCATGTTAATTAGGAATAAATTGGAGAGCTAGTGAGCATATTATACTTTCAGTTATATTTGAAATTAAGACAATTTTAGCCAATCCTCTACTTTTTAAGTAAATAATAAAACACAATTTAGTAATAGTAGCAATAACAAAAAAAGCGGCTAACGTATAGGCACTAACACTTTGCATCTGTCAATTCACATATTACACTTTATCCTGTGCTATAATAAATATCTAGTTTTATTCAAGTCTTTATACAATGATCTATAGGCACAATACTGAACTTTAATAATTCCTAAAAAGTGGTAATTCAAATTCTGTTTAGCAGTTGGAGAAATTTTGCAAAACAGAACAAATAACTAGTTGAGATAAACTGGCTACAGAGAGTGGGATCAGTTCACGGAAATCTTTAAAAGCCAAACAAACAAGTGTAGAATGCAATTTATAGGCCATGAAGAACCATTTGATATTTTTTAAGTACAAGAAGGGCATGAGGAAATTTGGATTAATTAGTTCCTTTAGCTCAAGAAAGGGAATATACTAAAATATCAGAGCTGCAAGTGGTCTTGTTAGCCTTGATCTTAAACAATTACCACTACCTTTTTAGTCTGCCTACCTTCACAACTCCCCTAAGGAGTTGTGTCACTCCAGTGATACATCTCTACCAGTATATCAACTGTTTCTGATATTTTACTTCTTCCATAAAATCTTAACTCTATTCTCATTAGTTAGAACACACATCTACTTCCTATTGTTAAAATGATTTCTTTCTTCCCATGGCTGACTCTTTCTTCATGTCTCTGATGAGTACAAGTGATTTCCTTAGAGTATATAGAATGGGTAGGCTCCTTCCACTTTTCTTTTTCTCTCATTTCCTTATTCGGATTATAGTACTTAACACAACTTTCAATTATTTATGTTTTACTTTTGCTTACTGTTTATATTGTTTCATAGTCTTTATCGCGACTTTCAATTATTTTATTTTATACTTCAATTATTTTATCTTTACTTTTGTTTACTTCTCAAGTTAACATGTAAACTTCCTAAGGAGATGAACTCTTCTTGCTATCTGTATGTTCAGCAGCTTGCATTATGCCTGACTCACAGCAGATGTTCAATATTTGAATGAGCCAACTAGATTTCCTACATTAGAATATAACGTATACAATAGGACTGCTTTAAGTCAAGATTCTGCTCACATATATAATTGTCCTCTAATGCTCCAAAAAAATTGTGGAATGACTGGAATAAGTAAATCATAGATTTTCTGTTATGGTAGCCCTAAATATATTATTTGAATAATCAGGACAATTTGGTATCCTTTCTATATACAATTTTTTTGGGAATAAAGCTACAGCTAAGTAAAAAGCAGGTGTAAATTGCTGATGTTTATATTCTGTGTAACAGTACGTAAGCAGTGTACTCAACAGTGAGGACAATGTAAGCCAGGTAGAAGAAGAGCCTAAGCCAGAGAGATCAAGATAGCTTTTATTACAAAGTTCTGACCTGAGCTGTGCTCTAGAGGATGGACAGAAATCAGAAAGGAAGGACAATTTAAAAAAAAAATCATAAAGTATATATCACACAAATCACATTCTGGAAGGTAATAAACCAGTCTGTGCTGTTCATAGAGAAAAGCAACTGAAAGAAAGGCTGAAATTAGTTGGTAATGTAGAGGTCTGTTATTGATTATGTCAGATATCTCTACTTAAGGGGAATGGTTCCTAACCAACTAGAAGACCAGGGAACAGCTAGTGTACCTGAAAGAGCATAGGAAAGCCTAAACTGTAGCTTGCAAACTTACAAACTTTGTGGACTTCAGCACGCTAAACTTAAATTATTTGAGCTCTATCTTCTGCATCTAGATCATGCAAATAGCATCTGACTTGCATGACTGAAGGTAATGTGTATTGAAAGCTTGGAAGTGTCTTGATTCATTGAAGGTACTTACTAAACAGCACCCATTATTAAATTTTATGTGCTATGCAAGCTCTTTTAGGGTAAGAAATACTTTTTATTCATAGTTGAATTGTCAGGGGCTACTAGATTCCCTGGTATACAGCAAGACACAATAAGTAATTGTTTATGAATGCATTTTGGGTCCAAGAATTCAAAACTAAAAAAAAAAAAAAAAAAAAGAACCTTACTTGGTGGTAACAAAGCTACTGAACATTGTGAAGACAACATAAAAGAAGCTGGGAAAAAGAAGGCCTGAAAAAGACACCTGATTTGCCCCAGACTGTAATGCCAGAGGGCCATATCTGATTCCAAATTCCCACATTTTAACACTATGCCATAAACCTTTTCATCAGATCTTAAGAGTAGAAGTTCCAAATTTCCATTTACTAAAACCAAGATTCATTACTGAAAAAACAGTAAGATGCCTCATTAAAACCTCGTAGCATGTCTTCCATCACTTTTACGGATATGGATAGTAGGACGGGAAACAGCCTGACTTTAAGGAGAGGTGTACTGCATTTCTGCATGTGTCCTCTCCTAATCAAGTGTTAACTTAGACACGAGAAGCAGCGAAGACAAGCTTTAGAGAGACAAACCTGGGTTCAATTTTCTGGCCTAGCGGTGAGTGACACGAGGCAAAATCTACTTAACCTCTTCAGCCTCAGTCTCATCATTCGGTAAGCGGAGTCAATGCTCCCTATTTCAAGGGTTCGCTGTGACCGCTACAGAGTAGAATTCAAATACCAGGGGTGGGGGATGACGACGGTGCCCTACTTAACATAAGAGGGCTGCAACACACAAGATGCACCATCTAAAATTTACACTCAGGCTTCTTCTAATGCAGTCTTGCGACAGGATCCCAGAAAACACTCTAAATCTACTTCGCAAGGAAGCCACGATCTCAAGAATTAGGTGCTGCGAAGAAAGGCAAGAAAGACCATTTAAACAGTGAAGAGACACAGGGTATAACAAATCACGTTCCCTTGCGTGAACTACGGTAATTCGTTTACAAAGACAAAGCAGCTTCGTATCCCCCTCACTGAGCCCTGCGCCAGGCCCTCGGCGCGCATCCCACGCTGGTTGCTGGAGACCAATCGTGGCGGGAGATCAGCAACAGAAGGACCACGGCACAGAATGGAGAATGTTCGGGGTACTGCGGAAGTTAAGAACAAGAAAGGCAAAGAGGCCTAGGGGTCAGGGTCGCCGGACCTGGAAAGGTATGCACAGCAGCGGGTAGGAAAAGACCGGGAAGAAAAGGGGGGGGGGGGGGGGGGGGGAGAAGGGAACCGCGCACGCGCATTCTCGAGTCTTCCCTGGGCCGCGGACCTGCTGCGCGAGGAGCTGTCGCCGCAACTTCTGCCGCTCCCGGATCTCCTGCAAGCGGCTGTCCATGTCCCAACACCTGTTTCCCACTGCCCCGAAAAGCTGACAATTAGCGGATAAGTAGCCGCCTTATTTTTCTTCTGAGTCTGTGGAATACAAGATTCGCCGGGACCTTCCGACACCCGGCGTCCCTCGACCTTTCCTCAATAGGTATTTCCGGCTCAGCCAGTATTGGCTCCCCCGAGCCCGGAAGTCCCTCCTCCTCCCGGACGCTCTCGATTTGACGTCGCCGGGAAGCGACCCAATGAGGGACGTTGTGGCGGCGGAGCGTCTCCGAGTCCCTTCTGCCGCCGGGAACTGCGTCGGTCAAAGCCTCTCCGGAGCGCGGCCGTTGCTGGCCTCTCGCTGGCCCGACCTTGGGACGTCAGGCTTCTCCGGTGTATCAGCCTGCGCACGAGGTGTGGACACGTTTTGTGGATTCCCCCTTCCATTAGTTCCCCACCCAGTTGCCGGTTTAAAAATGGCCAGAGAGCAGGCCTTTTTTTTTTTTTTTTTTTTAACTGAAAGCACTAACTTGAACTGGAGTGTCCGGTTTGAACCCTGGACTAGCCTTTACTGGAGGAGTATCCTTGGCTAGTAATGACTCGATCAAACCTCCGTGAGCCCCAGGTTTCTCGTTCGTAGACTGGGAGTTGTAGAAGCGCCGACCTCGCAGGATTGTGACGACTGGAAGAATCAAAGAGTTTGGCACCTAGTGCCATGCACGTGTTTGTTAAGATTTTTAGTATCGCTAGCGTTTCCTTTCGGTCAGGGAGCAACCATCGCATCAGCCTGTGTCCACGCCTCACTAGTCCTTGAGAAGTGTCCTATTTTACCCAAATGCCATGTGGGTACGGCAAAGAGAGAAAGATAGGGATGCTTCTCTTGAGGGAGGTGGGTGATAGTGAAATGTGGTCTTGGTCCATGTCCTAGACGTCAGAAAAAGTGCTGCGGGCGCTTTTGCTGTTGATACATTTGAAATAACCCTGGGATATGGAAACAGCCTACTGAAGTTAGGGAGATTGTCCTCTCTTCATAGAAAGGCAATAAAGACCAAAGTCGTTTTTTTTTTTTTTTTTTTTTTTAAGATTTTATTTATTCATGAGACACAGAGAGAGAGGCAGAGACACAGGGAGAGGGAGAGGCAGGCTCCATGCAGGGAGCCCGACGTGGGACTGAACCCGGGACTCCGGGATCATTCCCTGGGCTGAAGACAGGCCTAAACCGTTGAGCCACCCGGGCTCCCGAGATCAAAGTCTTAAGTTACCATTATTATCCTGCATATTTGTCCTCTTATTCCATATTCGAAGTAGCAGACGTAGACCAAGGCATCTTGTTGCCTCAAGTTAAATTGGAAATTGTGGCAAGTAATCACCAATATTAGTAACACGTCTTTATTCTCTGAGAGTGGATTTAATTTTTGAGACTTATTAAATTCTCCACATCAAAACCAGGTGACTCAGACTAAGCCAAAAGTGGGCAGGGATAGATTCTACTAATTATCGTGTATTTCTCAAGAACTAGCTGTGAAAGGCAATTTCAAAGGAGCTCTAAAAATCCCTCGAGTAGTGGCAACACGGTTTGAAAGTATTTAACTTTCAAGGGGCCAATGCTTTTTTTTTTTTTTTTTTTTGAAGAATTTATTTATTCATGAGAGATACAGAGAGAGAGGCAGAGACCTAGGCAGAGGGAGAAGCAGGCTCCCTTCAGGGAGCCTGATGTGGGATTCATTCCCTGGGACTCTGGGGTCACGCCCTGAGCCGAAGGCAGACGCTTAACCACTGAGCCACTCAGGTGACCAGTGAGTCACCCACACGTCAAGGGGCCAATACTTTAAAAGACAGTACTAACTTGTAATATGAATTAAAGTGTTTATCTTTAAAAATCAGTTGCATCTCCTGCCAATCATGTAAGTTGAGTACTGATTTGAACTCTTAAGATAGGATTAAACATTTATTCATTTCAAATACTTATTTAGCATTTTAAATGACAGTTAACTGTGATCTTAGAATATATCAAGTGTCAACGTCTATAAACCAAATAAGTCAGATTTTTTTTGTTTTTTGCTTTTGTAGAGTTTTTTTTTTAATTAATTTATTTGCTTTTGTAGAGCTTACTTATATATGTATTTTTTCTGGTAAAGCGTGGTGTACATTATTTGCCTGTGGTCTTTGAGCCTCACACTCACCTAAACTCTGGCTCTGATGGTGGTTGTTGGTCTGGAAGCCTGCAGACCACATTACTCAGCCTTCCTTATCAAATGACTTTCTGTATGATTCTCCCAAGAAGAAACACAGGCAGAAAATCCTAACGTGGAACATGGGAAAACTGTCGTTCTTTTCTCTCACTCTCTGCATCTGGTATCCAGGGGGACATCTGTGCCCTTTAAAAGTCCCAGAGCGGGGATCCCTGAGTGGCTCAATGGATTAGCTCCTGCCTTCGGCCACAGCGTGATCCTGGAGTCCCGGGATTGTGGATCCCACATTGGGCTCCCTGTGAGGAGCCTGCTTCTCCCTCTGCCTGTGTCTCTGCCTCTCTCTCTCTCTCTCTCTCTGTGACTATCATAAATAAATAAAAGTTTAAAAAAAAAAGGAATTTCTAATTTAATCTCACCTTCCCCTTTTTGTTCTTCTAACGTTCAACACCTGTGTTAACATTTCCCCATAGCATGGGATCCCTGGGTGGCGCAGCGGTTTGGCGCCTGCCTTTGGCCTAGGGCGCGATCCTGGAGACCCGGGATCAAATCCCACATCGGGCTCCCGGTGCATGGAGCCTGCTTCTCCCTCTGCCTATGTCTCTGCCTCTCTCTCTCTCTCTCTCTGTGACTATCATAAATAAATAAAAATTAAAAAAAAAAAAAAAACATTTCCCCATAGCAAATGCTGTTTAGAATTTTTTTTAAGATTTTATTTATTTATTTATTTTGAGAGAGAGAGACAGGGAGAGAATGCATATGTGCACACAAGGAGGGAGAGTGGTGGAGGGCTAGAGAGGAGCAGTCTCCCTGAGGAATCGGGAACCCAACACAGGGCTCAATCCCAAGACCCCAAGAATGTGACCTGAGCTGGAGGCAGCCACCCGGCACCGAGTGAATTTTTTAAATGATTTTTGTTCTTGCCTGGTACCCAAACTAATAAAGATGCAAATATCTTCTACTTTATGGTATTTACAAAGTCATTGGAATCTGGTGGAAGGTTGTAGTTTTTACAAAGAAAGGGATATAACTCTGAAATCTGTCTCCCAACCAATGAATTATAAAACACTAGACCACATCAGCTCACCTGTAGAGTACAGTACAGGCCTGTCAATATCATCTGTTCATGGCAATGTAAGGGTCACTAGGGAGTGTGTGTTGTGGGAAAAGGAGGAAGAAGAAATTTGGAAAGTCTCCACATTGAACTCCAAGTCTTTGAAAAAAATTTCATTTCTAGTTACTTATTTCAAGGAAGTAATGAGAAATCCATATAACAATTTATATATCTCCTCCTAAGCTCCTTGAGAATGACTCTTCAAAACCTATATATCCAACTGCCTATTGTATATCTTACTAGGATGTCCCTCACAATCTCAGACTTAACAGGGATATAACCTAAATCCATTATCTACCCCATCCTTTTAAATATATGTAAATATATATACATTATTTTGTAATAATGGAAATGTGCTCCTTCACTAACCAGTATAGTTGCCACTAGCCACATGTATCTACTTAGCATTTGAAACCTGGCTTGTGTACCCAAGAAACTGAATTTCTTTTGATTTTAGTAAATTAAATTTAATTAATCATATTTGGCTAGTGGCTACCATGTTGGACAGCACAGATTTCAAGGGGATAAAAACTGACATCACTTAGCATCATATGCTAAGCAATCCTCTACCACCCTGCCCAGCTTCATTCTATTCTCCTTTATAAACCCAGTCTTCTGGGCATATTCAAGTTTTTGTCTTTTTTTTTTCTCCAAACATGCCTTCTTTTTTTGTACATTTTATGAATTTATAATTGAGTAAGAGAAAAATTCTAAAATAAAGGGCTCCAAAATGACTTAAAAAAATACAACATATGGTAAATAGAACTTTTTAGGAAAGCACTAAAGGTAAAATAAATGTCAGAACTGCTAATAATTTCTGCTTTCTGCCCATGTCTTGTTTTGTTTTTGTTTTTTAAAAGATTCTATTTATTTGAGAGAAAGAGCATGAGAGAGCAAGATCACAAGCAGGAGGGAGGGGTAGAAAGAGAAGCCAATCCCTGCTGAGCAGGGAGCCCAGCCAAACTCAATCACAGGACCCTGGGATCATGACTTGAGCCAAAGGCAGATGCTTAACCAACTGAGGCACCCAGGCACCCTCTGCCAGTGAAAAGAACACACTCAACAGATGCCTACTGGTGAACCTGTTAGTTGGAGCTAACTCTAACTTATCTGAGCTTTGTTGGAAAGATTGGTTGGAGGTAGCTGTGTTGGGAAGGGATAGGAGACTGCCAGTTAGCATTCTGCATCTACATCATCATTGGAAGTTCATTTATGGTTAATAGGTGCAGAAAGTTTCCGAATCTGTGTGTATTTTTTTATACTCAGTTGCTAAAATTCAGTGCAACTGCAACACAAAGAATATTTAATAAGCCTATGTGTCAAATACATAGACTACATAAGAAATAGGGATGAAGTTTCTTATCACTTAACAATAGATCTTTTTAAAGGGTGTTGTGATTACATTACAATATCTTAAAGCATTGGTTTCCTGGAATATAAAGTAAGAAGAGATATATTTCAGAAATTATATGTCAATAGCAAATGGAAATGTGTAGAAAATTGAATAAATTTGATTAATTTGGGGAATTTGCACAAAACATCCCTTTTGTCTTTTCAAAATACCAAAACTGGGATCCCTGGGTGGCGCAGCGGTTTGGCGCCTGCCTTTGGCCCAGGGCACGATCTTGGAGACCCGGGATCGAATCCCACATCGGGCTCCCGGTGCATGGAGCCTGCTTCTCCCTCTGCCTGTGTCTCTGCCTCTCTCTCTCTCTCTGTATGACTATCATAAATAAATAATAAAAAAATTAAAAAAGAAAAATACCAAAACTGAGAGGAAAGTGAGAATGGTAAGGTGAAAGAGTAAAATAATAAAGACTTTATAATGGCAATACAGTTCACTGAATAGATGAAGAAAACTAAATGTTGGCTAAAGTAATGTTAATTTGCTATATTATTACAGAAAATCATTTCTACTAGAGAGCAAAAAATGGGATGGATGAATCCCATAGGATGTGGTAAGTATAGATAATAAAATAGCAAGTAGATTGTGAGATATGTGCAGAATTCATAAGATGTGCTAAAAATAGATACTAAGTAACCTGAAAGATGTAGATGTATCACTAGATAGACTAAGTGATAAATATATGATGGAACAAGCAAGAGTGTTATTTATAGGTAGAAAGGGATGGAAAGACCAAACCATGATCATGCCACCTCTAGGCCGACAACCATGTTGTTCTGGGATCATTGAGCAGAATGGTTCAGAAATAATTCTTGAAACATCTTACAGTCTCTTATTTAAGTAGCATTGGGACAGGACCTGTGGGCAGAAAGAACTACACTTTTGCTGTATGAAGCTGGTGGTATATGCTTAGTGTTCAAGGGAGAGGGGATGTACAGGGCATATTAGATCATAAATGTCTTTGAATTGTTACTTATAAAATTACTTTCCCAAGATTTCTTTAGTGCTTATCATTCAGTTCAGTATTAACTATCGGTAAGATTTACAGGCAATCAAGAGAACCTTTAAGAATATAGCAGTCAGTATGTATTTGATCCTTATTGAAACTTTGCAGGCTGGGACGTCTGGGTGGCTCAGCAATTGAGTGCCTACCTTCCACTCAGGGCATGATTCTGGGATCTGGGATTGAGTCTCACATCGGGCTCCTTCTGGGGAGCCTGCTTCTCCTCTGCCTAAATCTCTGCCTCTCTTTCTGTGTCTCTCGTGAATAAATAACCAATTAAACTTTATTGCTGTGACCAAAATAACTGTATCAGAGGTAAATACAACAAAATCCAAATGAAGGGAAATGAACTTTTAACAGTGGACTAATTCCAGAAAAAAATATTTTTTTTTAAGTAGGCTCTGATCCCAGTGTGGGATTTAAACTCATGACCCTGAGAAGAAAAGTCAGATGCTTAACTGACTGAGCCACCCGGTGTCCCAGAAATTCTTCTTAATTCACTTTACATAATATTGCAGTAGTTTTTTTTTTTAATGCTTGTCACATTTTAAAGCATTTACACCATCAAGAAGGGAGAAAAGAAAGAAGCTTTAAAAATATTTATAATTGGGGTGCCTGAGTGACTCAGTTGGTTAAGCATCTGCTCTGCTCAGGTCATGTTCCCAGGATTGAGCCCCACTTCTGGCTCCTTGCTCAGAGGCAAGTCTGCTTCTCCTTCTCTCCCTGCTTATGCTCTCTCTCCCCCCTTCTCTCTGTCAAATGAATGAAAGAATGAATGAATGAAAATGCACATGTTGTACTACTTTCCATAGAAGTTTTTCTTATTTCTGCCCAATTTTGAAACATCTCCTAAAACTCAATTCTTATTTAAAAACACTAAAATTACAGCTATTTTAAAGAGCTGTGAGAGAGGGACGCCTGGGTGGTTCAGTGAGTGAGCATCTGCTTTTGGCTCAGGGCATGATCCCGGGGTCTTGGGATTCAGTCTGCATCGAGCTTGTCGCGGGGAGTCTGGTTCTCCCTCTGCCTGTGTCTCTGCCTCTCTTTCTGTGTTGCTCCTGAGTAAATAATAAAATCTTAAAAAAAAAAAAAAAAAGTGCTGTGAGAGAATAGACTTAGTGAGGAAAATATCCCTTTGAAGTGAAAATAATTGATTCCTAATTTATCTCTTATAATTTATTTTCTTTAACAGGTCACTATCTGTATGTATTACAAAAAATGTTGAGTTAAAAACTTGTCTAAGTGAAATATATATAAGAGCATGTAGGATTTTCTCTAAGAAGATTACCATAAAATTACTTACATAGATGAAACTGTTTCTGAAGGAACCGCTTCATGGAGCTTATTCCGTGATTTGTAAAAGAATATGAAATTTGGGGATTTAGCTCATTCAAACTAATAGCTCCAATACTTTATATTGTTTTTAAATTTGTTTTTAAATTTAAATTTAATTCTTTTAAATTAAAATTTAATTCTTACTTTGAAGTTGAAAATTCTCTCCCTCCAGAGTTTGAAATGGTAAAAACAATTAGAAAAAGAAAGTGCATTCTGTGATAAATCAAAAATATAACCCACATTTAATGAGAGATTGATGGTATAGTATCATCATTAAGTGCTGATTTTTTTTTTAATGATCTATTTGGGTTTTTATTTTTTTTCTTTAAAGATTTTATTTATTTATTCATGAGAGACACAGAGAAAGAGGCAGAGATATAGGCAGAGGGAGAAGCAGACTCCATGGAAGGATCCCCACATGGGACTCAATCCTGGACTCCGGGATCACGCCCTGAGCCAAAGTAAGACGCTCAACCACTGAGCCACCCAGGCATCCCCTACTTGGGATTTTAAATATTTATATCATTTTATAACCCTCCGCAAAAAAAGTAGATCTGTTCTCAGAATTTACAAAGTACTACTGAACTTTATACCATTAAAAAAATATTATTATAAAGAAAGGCATTATTGTAGAAATTTGGCTCAGAAAAATACTAAAAATTATTTCTAGAACTTTATACCAAACTACCATAAAGATAGATTTAGTTGTATACATTCTTTAAAGCATGTGACATTTTTGTTGCCAATGCAAATATTGTAATTTTTACAATATTTGGAATTAAATTTCTGCATTTCAAAGAATTAAGTTTCAAATGAATATAAAAAGGCAATCCCAATAAAGAAATTAAAAGGATATTATGGTTACCATGCTAAATCTGTTTCATATTATAAATGAGTACATCCAAATGAAATCACTGGAGTCACCCTTTATTCTCCATTCCCAGCATTCTCCTCTGGGCATTTATGTCAGAGGACTTAGGAATGTGCAGAATTAGTATGTGCTGGCCAGTCATTGGCTATTGAAAATTCTCTGATTTGAATTATCTCTGCTGTTTTTTTTCCTCCCATCCATTTATGGGTCATATGGCTATTCAAAATTCTCTCTGATTTGAATTATCTCCGCTGTTTTTTTCCTCCCATCCATTTATGGGTCATATGTACAATAAATCAAAGCATGTTGATCCTGGTGATATTTAGCAGAGAAAAACAGTTTTGGCCAATTGGCCACAAAAATTTGAAAATCTTTACTCAGGGGAAAAAAATTGGATATTTTCTCATCCTGGATAGGAGCTTGATTCTAACTTAAATTTCCAACTGTAATCATTTTGCTATTCTTCTAAAGGCTGAATCTCACATATGGTAAAACGTTTCTTTCAAACCAAAATGTGCAGTTTCACATTTGTAGTACTCTATTACCGCTCAGTAAGTAAAATAATTTAGTAAAACTGGAAATCATATTATGAAGAAGCAACTCTCCTATGTCTGTATCTAAGACTATATTGTTTTTGCTGAAAACAGTATTCACAGTAGGATGGAAAAGTACATAATTCTGTACACATGTATATATACATATGCACATATGTATATATGCAATAGTATAATTTGGAAAAATTTGATCAAAATATATAGGAAGATTACCTTGTATTTAGAATACTGAATAAGGGGCGCCTGGGTGGCTCAGTGGTTCAGCGTCTGCCTTTGGCTCAGGGCGTGATCCTGGGCTCCCAGGATCAAGTCCCAAATCGGGCTCCCTGCGTGGAGCCTGCTGCTTCCTTTGCCTCTGTCTCTGCCTCTCTCTTTCTCATGAATAAATACATAGATAACGATTTTTAAAAAAGAATACTGAGTAAGCAGGACTTGTAGTGTACATTCATTAAACTAATTATTTTTTCCACTATTTCTGTGAGGCTTCCCCTATCCCTGGATGAAAATTTAAGCAATCTTCATGTTTTTTCTGGTCGTTCTTAGATATTAGAAAGAGTTATGTTTAAACTTCAGTCTCAGTTTAACAATTACAATATAAGGTCAAAATTTAAATCTGGCTTTCAAGTTTAAGGCTTGTATCCTTGCCCATCTCCAGGAGAGTTGAAGACCTGAAGCTACCAGTCCAGGAGGTAGAGAAAGGTCAGTAAAGTCTGCTTCTTCTCTCTTTCTCCACAAGGATGCTCCAACTCTATCTTGTTTAGGCCTGCAGTCCCTCCCAAGGTTGGAGTGTGGGGACAGAGGGGATTTAATGGAAGTGGCTTACAAGAAAAGTTACAACTAAACTAGTACTATCTTCATGATCTAGCATTGGCACCTTCTGGACTTGGTAGTTTAAAATGGACTCTTTTTCTCATGAGCATTTTCACGGGTTCTTCAAAGACCCACTCCACACTCCCTGTAGGTTCCCATGACAAGAGCTAATGTATCTTGTCCTGCTGGTCCTTGGCTTTATTTATTTACTTAGCTTCTTTCTGCAGAGGACTGTTCACCTGTCTTGGCCATGCTTTTGGGTATAACCTAGAAGGACCCCCATGCTGGCTTTCTTAAGTGAGTGTCCACATTTGGTTCATGTAGTATTTTACTGCTAGAATTCAGGAAAAGCAGAAATCTGTTAGAGAGTGACCACTCTACACAGCCAAATTGCCCTCTGAGCAACTCACCAGCCATTCTCTAGCTTTTTGGATTTCCCAAGTAGGAAGTAAACACTCCCATGTCCCCCAGACCTTAAGTTCTCCCAGTGGTCTCCTAAAAGCTCCTCTCTTGATTTAGAATGAAGAGGGACTATTATCTATGTCTCTTCCTTGAGGGGGAGGGTGTTATCACAGCATAACAACGATTCCTGAAAACTTTCTCCTCCAATATCTAATTCTCAACCATTTGAGACCATCAAAGTGACTAAAGTCATTCAGAGCCTTACAACTAGTTACCCTCAATTTTTTCATACAAGTCCTTACTGGGTGGCTTTGATCTTCACTTTGTAATGTTGAATTTACTCTTTTGGGGTCTTAGCCAAAACTTCTGCAAGTCCTGTTTTACATTAAGTGAGAGATGTCCTTTTATATATATAAATTATATATATATATATATATAACATTTTATTTTGAGATAGTTATAGAGTCCCATGCAGTTGTAATAAATAATACAGAAAGATCCAGTGATCTTTTACCCCTCAGTGGTGACATTTTGCAAAACTATACAATATGATATAATATCATAACCAGGGTATAACACTGACGGAGTATTTCCATCACCACAGGGTCCCTCTTTATATGTTTATATATTTATATAAATTTATGTTATATTAATTTATAATTATATAAATTATATATTTATAGCAATACCCACTTCTCTCTCATTCCTACCTCCTCCTCAACCCCTGGAAATTTTGTCATTTCAAGAATATTATTTAAATGTGACCTTTTAAGATTATTATCTTTTCATACTCAGCATGATTCTCTGGAGATTCATCCAGATTGTTGTATATTTCAATACTTTATTCCTTTTTTATTGCTGAGCAGTATTCCATAATATGGATGTACCATAATTTGTTTAATCATTCATGTGCAGTAACATGTCTGATGATATGATTGATGAAGGCCATATAGTTTCTTCCAGTTTTTTTGCTATGCATTAAAGCTCCTATAAACCTTTATGTGAAGTTTTTGTGTGAATATAAGTCTTCATTCTTTTGGGATAAATGCTTGGAGTGCAATTGCTGCATTGTGTAGTAGTTGCATGTTCAGTTTTTAAAGAAAGTGCCAGACTGTTTTCCAGAACATCTGTATCATTTTATATTCCCGCCAGAAGTGTATGAGTAATTCCATTTCTCCAGATCCTTGCTGTCATTTGGCAGTGTCACTATTTATTATTTTATCCATTTAAAAAAAAAGATTTTATTTATTTCTTCACGAGAAACACAGAGAGAAAGAGAGAGAGAGAGGCAGAGACACAGGCAGAGGGAGAAGCAGGCTCCATGCAGGGAGCTCAATGTGGGACTCCATCCTGGGTCTTCAGGATCACGCCCTGGACTGAAGGTGGCGCTAAACCGCTGAGCCACCTGGGCTGCCCTATTTTACCCATTCTATATATAGTGCGTGCACTTTATGTAGTATCCTGATAAGGTATACAACACTGTAGACACATTCCTTATTTTGAAATGAAGAAACTTTCTGATATTACTAAAACCATCTCATTATGGTTTTAATTTGCCCTTCCTTAATGAATAATGGTGTTGAACATCATTTCATGTGTTTATTTGCCATATATGTATCTTTCTGGTGAAATGTCTCTTCATGTCTCTTGCCCATGTACTAATTAGATGATTTATTTTATACTATTGAGTTTTGAGAGTTCTTTATACATTCTAGGTGTTGATTTTTTGTTAGGTATGTGATTTTCAATTTTTTTTTTCCAATCTGTATCTTTTTTTTTTCCTCTTAACAGTTTTTTACAGAGTGAAGGTTTTAATTTTGATGAAGTCTAAGTTTTATTTTTATGAATTGTACTTTTGTTATAAGTAGTAAATATTTTGTGTGAAGAAATAAGTGCATTCTCTCTTTCCTTCACCTCCTCCTATGTCCAAACCATCAATAATTCCTATAAGAAACACTTCTAAAACAGAACCTAAATGTCTGCTTTTCTCCATTTTTACACTATCTTCCAGGTTCAGATCACCATAATCATTCACTTAACTGGTTCCCCTTCTTCCTTCCTCCCTTTAATTTAAAACTGTAGATTATTTTATCTGGCTCTAACATAAAATCCTCCAAAGTATTCCATTAGGCTTGGAATGAAATCCAAACTCTACCGCAGCCTGTAAGAACCTGCCACATCTGGCCTGCCTAGCTTCTCTGACCTCTCTTCATCTCTCTTTGACTCACTAAACTACAGCTGTGCTCCCTTCTGTTTGTCCCTCAGACTCAGGCTTCTTTGCACTGTTGGCCCTTGCACTTGCCACCACTCTTTGTAGGCCTAGCTTCTCCTCATTCAAGTCACTCCACAGTTGGAAGTTAACTGGTACAAGATACCTTCAATGAATGCCCGCCGTATTTAAGGAAGCTTGCTTTTCTCTTGTCATTTTGTGTTATAACTCTGTTGTATTACCTTTTTTGTTGCACTTTACTGGCTTATGTTATATGCTTAATTTGTCTGCCCCCACTCAAAGGTTCTCTACCAGAGCAGTGCCCCTGCCTATCCATCACATCTCAAACACCTAGCATATAGGGTCACCCAATTAATACTTATTAAATGTTTATCTCTTCCATTTCTTTTTCAAAAAGCAAATTTCCTTTTGAGGATTCAGCTGCTGGTAGATTCAATATGTCCTCAGAAAGGACTATTTATATTATTGCTAATTAGGGGATCAAAGAATAGTGAGTTCTGCTTTCTGATCAATCCAACTCATACTACTACCAAGTCATGTCTTTTATTCATATTGCATGAAGTGCACAGACATAATGTAGAACAAAACATATCTCAAATATATTTTGAATCTAACTATAAGAGAGGATACCACTATTGTGTTGTCACAAGCTCCAAAAACTGGAAATTCATATCCTTTGGCTTCACCACTAATTCTGCGATTTACCCTAGGCAAGTCTGAACAGGTCTTTACAGCTTAGTTTTTTGTTCTGTTAAAATAATGTAACACAAGCTTACCTCATCAAGATGCTATGTTAAGCAGTTTCTATTTATTACAAATACTGTGTGATTTTTGTGTCTGTATTAGTGTGGAACACACATTTATTATATGATGGTATCAAAAGACTTTGTGCCATGAAGGATGCCACATTCTTGGAGATTCTAGAGGGATTATACTGCATGTGACAAATTAATTTTGGGGATTGTATCTGAGTTAAAGTAAAGATAAACTTGGTATTTAGCTAGACTGAAAAAATTGTCTCAATTTTTAATTGTGTTTGTAGAAAAAGACTCTTAGATATCTCAAAACTTTATAGAAAAATCAATGAACTATATCTTATGAACTTACAAATTTATAAAGTTTATGTGTGTATATGAATATATAAATAGGACTTTGCAGACACGTTCCTTACTTGAAATGAAAAAAACTTTCTGATATTATTAGTACTCATTTACTTGAGAGCCTGTGGAACTTAACAAAATAATAGGACTGGAAAAAGAATTATCAACTTATGTAAGATGTAACTGATTCTGAAAGGATGATACTATAATCTTAAAGAAACTGGAACTTGAAATATATAGTTTCCTAAGGTGCATTGTAGAAAATTTTTTAAAGGATTTAAAAATATCAAAAGAGCCTTATATTTACCTTAAATAAATGTAATTTATTTTATGAAATAGTTATAAAATATTTATAAAAATATAAAAATTTTTAAAGATCTTTGAAATTTCTGGGCCATGAAAATGAGCTAACTCTATGACTTGGAACAAGTCATCTAAGCATTTTGTATCACAGGTTCCTCAATTGCAGTTTAAGTACTCAAACATTTTGGTCAGGGACCCCTTTACACTCTTAAAATTGGAGACCTCAAAGAGCTCAATTTATGAGGATTATATCAATCATTACTTAAAATATTAGAAAAATTTAAGACATCTATTTATTCAAAGATAACTATCCCATTTTATGTTAGCATAAATAATGTATTTTATGAAAAATAGTAACTGTATTTTCTAAAACAAATTTTTTTTTGGAAAGAGTGGCATTGTTTGCATTTTTTTGAAATCTGCTTTATGTCTGGCTTACAGGTTGGCTAGATTCTCATATATTTTCTGTATTAATTTTGCTGTGGTATGTTTGTTTTGATTGAATTATATGAAGAAAATCTGGCCTCATGCAGATATTTGGAAAGCGGTTTAAGCCTTTAAAACTTGAATGTTCTTTTCAGATAATTAATAATGTTCTGTCTATTATATGGAAATTTGACATGTTGTAATTTCTTAAAGTCTAATTACTATGTGAGATCCAAAACCATAGTAATGAATTTTTCACATTAAGGAAAATGGGGAGTGGCCTAAAAATACTTTAATAGATTTTGCTGTCTTCAATATGCCACCACAGTGTGATGTGATAAGGATTTTTTCCTTTATCTTATTTAGCTACTTTTCGTCAATGAATATTCTTTTATTTTTATTTTCATTTTCATTTTTTTAATTCTTTTATTTAAAAAAATTTTTTGTAAATAAAAGTTATTTATCTTTGGGGTACTTGGGTGGCTCAGTTGGTTAAGTATCCAACTCTTGATTTCGTCTCAAGTCATGATCTCAGAATCATAAGATCAAGCCCATGTGCACTCTCTTTCTCTCTCTCTCTCTCAAATCTTTAAAAATATTTATTTTCAGTGAGTTTTTGCAAGACTAGAAAAATAATAAGTAATCTCTATGTAGATAGATAGTTGGATAGATAGATATCACAGTAAAATGATAAATACCTAATACAATTAAGTTAGTCTGAAATTCTTTAGGTATCTATGAATACCTACACAGATATTTTCAGTATCTGAAAGATGTAAGTAGATTGGTGGAGGAGAGGAGAAGACAGAGCAATGATAATGGTTAGACACAATGATAATAATAGTAATAATAGAATAGTATTCTGATTCTATTCTAAAGCAGAATCATGGGAACCTAGCTTCTGAATCTTTCCATCAAGATCAAGAAATACCCAAGATATTATGTAGATCTGTTAAGCATTTAAGTCTTCTTAGCCTCCTTTTAGCAGTTTCCCTCCCCTGCTGATAAAAATAGCCTCCTGAGTTCTGTGTAACCATATCTCTAATGATCTGTTCTTCCCTGAAATAAAGACACACCATTCTTCTCATCTATCTACGCCATTAGGACAAATATACTCCTCAAAATGGCTTGTATTCCATTCTCCATTTTATTTTGAGAGTTTCTTTTCAGTCTGACATTCTAGTTAAAAGGTTAAAGATTGGATCTTACTCTCTGATAATTTAAGGACCTTACAGTTGAGCTGGAGAACAGCTATCAAAAGTAGCTAGACCTGGGCAGCCCCGGTGGCGCAGCGGTTTAGCGCCACCTGCAGCCCAAGGCGTGATCCTGGAGACCTGGGATCGAGTCCCACGTCAGGCTCTCTGTGTGGTGCCTGCTTCTCTCTGCCTCACTCTCTCTCTCTCTCTGTCTCTATGAATAAATAAAATATTAAAAAAAAAGTAGCTAGACCTTCCAATTAATTTTACAGTTTTTCATGGAAATAGACCCAGCAGGTTCACCTACTTTCATAATAAGGGTAATTGGTGAATGTACAACATGTACATACTTTGAACCTCATTCTGGTCTTCATTTGGTCTGCTTGCTTTCTCTTGATTTTATTCTTTCTCTATTTCAGATACTACTGTGCCTACTTTCCCTCATTTTCTCTTATCAGATTATTGTCTCCTCAATCATAAGCAAATAAATTTGATCTATGCTCCAAAGATTTATTTTTTATTATTTTTAAAATATTTTATTTATTCATGAGAGACAGAGTGAGAGGCAGAGGCAGGGAGAAGCAGCCTCCCCATGGAGCTGGGAGCCTGATGCAGGACTCCATCCCAGGACCCTGGTATCAAAACCTGAGCCAAAGGCAGAACACTCAATGGACTGAGCCACCCAGGCACCCTTGCTCCGAAGATTTAAATACCTCTCAGTGTGTCAGTCATCTGAGGATATTTACAAAAGTTTTATTCTAAGGCTGTATATACCTGTTTTGAAATACAAAAGCTATGTGTGTGTCTAGGAGAGGGGAGAAGAGAATGAAAGGAAAGAAGTGATGGCAGGGAATGACAGCCTACAGATGAAGAAGGCTAGGCATCATGAACAGAGGTTTGGTTGAAGAAAGAGTTGTCCTTTTCTATCTCCCACATTGTTCTGGCCAATCATTTCCCATCCCCTTGCCTCTGCAGGACAGAAAAACAGTGGCATCAGCTCAGTGCCAATCAGAGTAATGACATGGCAGCATAGAACAACAAATGCCATGCTCTGAGCATTCATCTTTCTCTCCATTCCTTCACCCCAACTCTTTGGCCAGATAATCAAAGGTGAAAGAAGCAATTGCAGGAAAGAGTAGTGTCCAGGCCCTTGATGCAAGGAGATAACGGAGTACTAATTTCAAAGGATTTTAGCAAAAATAACTTGTAACCTAGATTTTTACATCTAGATAAATAAACTACATTGACATGTGAGAGCTTGATGGTATGAGGATACAAAAAGTTCGTCACTCAAAAACCTTTTTAGAAAGTATTCCTGATAGAAGTATTCAATCAAGAGAAAAATCCTAGAGAAAACAACAGAATATTTTATTAATTTCCAGGAAAATTTTGCGTAAGGAGAAATAGAAAACTTGTATCACCCATTAACCATGAAAGAGATTTCTAATAATTCACCAGGCCTCCAGTCTAACTACAATTTGTTGTAGTTAAGGTTCTTAATTTTACGTAAGCAAATCCACTCTACCTAGTATAATCCGAAGGGAGTTTATTGAGGAATGTATAAAAACCACAGAATTATTGGAAAGGCTGAAGACTCTGGCTGAAATTTGAAGAATGATCTTGAAAACCCAGCAGAACTCAGTAAACAGAAGAACTGTGGCTCCTATTACAATCAGGAATTTGCTGCCAGCACTGCTGGCTTTAGTCTAATACTGCTGCTGCTACAATCTATACCATAAAAATGAATGTACTGTATCCTGCTTTCACATGACTCAATCTTGAAACAAAATCTCCCACAAGTGAATCTTACTGACAGAATTTAAATCACATTTAGAAATCCTAACTGCTAAGAAATCTGAAACGTAGATTTTACTTGCAGTTTCTGGATGTCACAGAGGGGTTAGAATGGGATTGAAAAATTAATCCACAGGCTCAGATAGTTTTAAAGTTTTGAGTTCTTCACACTGTTCAAGGTAGAGATAATTTCAGCTGATATAAAGTGTTCCAGAAAAAAGAAAACATGGGAAAGCTGTGCAACTCGTTTTAAATCTTGATTAAAATTGATTAATTTATTAATTAAAATTTTCAGACCAACACTGGATTAGGACAATACAAGAAATTTATTAGCCCATTTCACTTATGCATAAAAATCTGAAGTCCTGAATAAATATTAGCTGAATTCAGTGATGTTTTAATAAATAAAACTTGGTAATGTCTTACTCCAGAAATGTTAGGAGGGTCACCACCAGAAAAGATATCTATAATTTAGAACATTAATGCCCTAAAAGGAAAAAAATTACCTCAATATATGCAGAAAGGACATTTGATAAAGTTTAATATCTATTAATGACATTTTTAAAGTGTTAGAAATATTAGAAATAGAAGAGAATTTCCTTAATTTTATTAAAGCTTTTAGCAAAGCCTACTGGAAATGTACTGGGGGAAAAATGTGACACATTATCTTTATGATTAGGAGCAGAAAAAAGGTTTGTTATCACATATGCCATTCAATTTAGTAAGGGGTTCTTACTAAAATAAGAAAAAATAGGAGGTATAACATTGAATGGAATATGTGGATTATTAGATCTTCTTTGAGAAGACCCCATTGAATCAATAGACAAACTATTAAAATTAATAGGGGAGATGTGCCTGGGTCACTCAGTCCATTAAATGTCCAACTCTTGGTTGCTGCTCTGGTCATGATCTCAGGGTCCTGGGGTTGAGCTCCATGTCTGGCTCCGCACTAAGTGGGGAGTCTGCTAAGGATTCTCCTCCCTCAGCCCTTCCCTCACTCATGCTTTCTCTCTAAAAAATAAATAAATCTTTTATTTTTTTTAAAAAAAGAACTAACGGGGAATTCAGAAATATTGTGGAGATGGAAGATCAATAATAGGCAATAGCAACAATAATGATAGTGACTACTAAGTACTATATAAGAAACTTTATAAATACTTTATACAAAAATAAATAAAATAAATACTTTATACAGGGATGCCTGGGTGGCTCAGCGGTTGAGTGTCTGCCTTCAGCACGAGGCATGATCCCGGGATCTGGGATTGAGTCCCACATCAGGGACTCCTTGCAGGAGGCCTGCTTCTCCATCTGCGTGTGTCTCTGCCTCTCCTTCTGTGTCTCTCATGAATAAATAAAATACAAAAATAAATACTTTATATATATTTATTAAGTTTCATGTAAGTGTCCAAACGTTCTTCAATGTCAGCAGCAACCACCTAAAATTAATATGGAAAATGTGATTTCACTCACAATAGCAACAAGAACTGCCAAGTACATAGTATATAACCCAATGTACCTTTGCAAAGAACTTTTCAAATTGTATTAAATGACATAAGACAAGATCTAGGCAAAAAGAGGAAAAGTACCAAGTTCGAGTATGGAAAAAATGAACACTGTAAAAATGTGATTTTCCATAAATTTATAAATTCAGTGGAGTTTTAATGAAATTTTCAGCAGTGTTTTTGAGGAACTAGACAAATAGTTTTAAAAATCTGCATGGAAGAATAATGAATAAAATTTATCTTACTGTATATATTAAGGCATTTTATAAAGTCACAGCAATAAAAACAATATGCTACTGATTTAGGAACAGATAAAATGATGCAACAATAATTAAAAAAAAACAGCAAAGTCCATGTTGTATATGAGCATGTAGAATGTAGTAGAAATTAGCATCACAAATCAGAGGGGGAAAGAGGGATTATTTAATATACGTAGATAGGGAAAGTAAATTTAGACACTTACCTCACTCTAAATACAAAATAAACTCCAAATGGATTAAAAACCTAACTATAAAAGGCAGCATACAAAAGTCATAAAATATATGAGGCTCTCTTTGTGAACTTGGGCTGGGAAAGGATGTTTAAACAAGATTTGAAAAGTACAAAACTTGGGTCACCTGGGTGGCTCAGTGGCATCTGCCTTTGGCTCAGGGCATGATTCCGGGGTCCTGAGATTGAGTCCTACATCAGGCTCCCTGTAGGGAGCTTGCTTCTCCCTCTATGTCTCTGTCTCTCTGTGTCTCTCCTGAATAAATAAATAAAATCTTTTTTAAATAAAAGTACAAAACTTAAGGGTAGGTAGTAGAGATCAATGGATGTGATCATATTCATATTAAGTACTTCTGTACAAAGAAGACATGATAAGTTTAACAGACTGGTGGCAGGTTAAAAGATATTTTCAAAATGTAAAACTGAAAAGTGATTACCATAGATATACTAGGAGCCATTAAAAACTGTAATTTTTGTAAATAAATTTGGACAAGGGAAAAAAATAGGCTATTCATGGAATACGGATCCTAAATAACCAATGTGAAGAGATGCTTAATTAAAATTAGCCATTTTTATATATAGCAAAGTGGATAGATCTTAGAAATACATACTGAATTCTATTGGGAAAAACAATTTATGTACATTCAAAACACACAGAGAAAATCTATTATCTCTCATGGCTAGATTTTCAGATGCCTAAGGACATATACTGAATATGCTAGTGTGAACATCTTTGATGGAAAGGGCAATGTAAATGAGAATGGGTAAAGACAAAGGGGGAATAATGAAGTAAAATGAGAGGGACATTGCATGGACTTATAATGATAGTGGAAATCTGTGTATTTGAGGGCCGTATGACTCATGGATAATTAGCATGTTTGTCCTAATTTGGAGGGAAAATAATTAATGTTCCCAGCAAAAGGATGTACATGTTTTAAAACAGATTCTGGAGGATTTGAATGGTCTTATGTAGTGGACAGATGGATATTTGATTAGTATAAATTCTTGCTTTAAATATATCCCTCCAGCAGAAGTGTTAGAAATTAATCTGAAATTGGGTTCCAGCGATCAGTCTAAGAAAGAAGTGAAAATTTGAAAATGTGGTTATTTATTCTCTCTAAAACAAATACAAAATTGTTCTGTCAAGATGTTGCCTTTTGTCGAGTTTTTTGTAAACTATCAGGCAGTAGTTTAAAATGCATGTTTGTTTTGTTCTTACAGTATGACCCCATTGCTCATACTCTCTGACTAAACCTTTCATCAATAAAATTTTCTCCATCATTAATTCTCACCTGAACAATATACTACAAATTATAGCTTATAGATGCTATTCTGTCATACTTAACATACTGCATTATTCAATAGCTTTGGTGTTCCTGGTATTAATCTTAGGCTCTTTAATAATGTCTCCTAGGTATTATGTCATTTCTATCCATACTGTACTTAATAAATCATAGCAATGTGAACTTTATAATCAAATGAAGATTGAATTCTATGGGCTGTAATATTCAAAGGGCATTACTTTTCAATAGCGCAGTCTCATTTAGAAGTTCTCATGGATGTCTCTCTTGGTTTAAAAAGAAAGTGTTCAATATAATCACCTTTTTCTATGACCCATTAATATTTTAGGAATAATATGATTTTCCATATTAATATTTTAAATAATATCCTTTAATCATAGTTAAATACCTCTACTAAAATGTCTTAGAACATGTCAAAAATGTTTCTAAGAATGTTATATATATGTATATTTTTATTATTTATGAATTTTGTGATTACTCAGTATTCATATTCTTTTCTGTCTCATGAAAAAGTGGGTCAGGATACAAGTATTTTGAGAATATTAATTGTTCTTCTTTTCTAACATTTTTCATGTCCTGGCAACATAAATTATGGTAATATTGTAAGGCACCCAGAGAAAATGCTGTGAAAATGCTGTAGCCAAGCAAGTACCTGCCCTCTAGGTGCTGCCCCACCACTCTGCAGCTGGAGGAGGTACTACCTCCTACACACTTTTGACAAGTAAATGTCCTCTAGCAACCCAATTGAGAAGCTCTGAATTAGGGCCTGGGAATTTTTTTAAAGGCAGAACTTTCCTAGCTTCTAGAGAAAGATTAGTTCTAGAACTAATCAGTCAGTTAAGCATCTGACTAGATTTTGGCTCTGATGATGGTTTCAGGGTTGTGAGCATGGAGCCTGCTTGAGATTCTCTCTCTCTCTCTCCCTCTCTTTCTGCCCCCCCCCCCCATCTTGTGTGTGCTGTCTCTCTCTCTCAAAAAAAATTGAAAAGACGTTAAAGTAGTATGGCCCTTTAAAGAGTGGGGATGACTCAGGGAAGATCTCTTGAGATTTTCTCATGACTTCTTAGTAATAGTAGCAGCAGCAGCAGCCTCTGTAATTTATATCTGGAATCATGAAATTTGGCCCATCTGGATAATGTAATGAGTCAGCAGAAGAGCAACCTTAATTCCCATTTGCCATGTAACATGTACCAGCAGGTTCCAGAGATTAGGATGTGGACATATTTGAGGGGGGCCTTGCCCTTCATTGCCCTTCAGAGCAGTGCTCATTCTGACCAATCATATGTAGCTAGGGGCCAAGGTCATATGGTAGCATCAGAGTAATTTAGGTGAAAGAAACCACTTAGACGGGTGTTACAAACATAGCAAGCATGCTGAGTCTTGCTTATCCAGTAAACCTCGTAATTGCATTGTGATTTTTAAAAATACCACTAAATTGAAAGATACATGGATATATTAATGATTATCCCTTGTGGTAGGACTGTGAATTATTTAAATTTTCTTCTTAATGTTGTACTATACTTACGAAGTTTCCTACAATAAGCAGGTTTTGCTTTCATAATAAAAAATAACGAATTTTTCAGAATTTCCAAACAACCTCCATAGACTGTGAAAGTTGCAAACAGAAAAGAAATAAGTGAAATGACCCATATGGTATTGATACAAATGACAAAACCAAACATACATAATGACCACAAACTTAACATAAGTTAGCTAATAAGTACACTAACAGCGCTTAATTCTGGATCACATTTTAAAATATGGTAAGTGAACAAGTCATCCCATCAGACTTGGACCAAATTATTAGTAGCATCCTATTTCTTATCTGAATTTCTAGAACAGGTAAATGTATCATAAAGAGGGCTCAAGATATGTTTTAAAAAATATACCAAGTAAATAAGAATTATTTCTTTTGATAAAGATATTGATGAAAAGAATGGCTTAGAATATATTCAGAGGATAGAGATAAACTCAGCAAACCCAAACTTCCTTGTGCTCTGTATCTATACCAGGTTGAGTTGGGAGTAGCCAGGCAGAACTTCTCAAGATTTCCCATTCTGATTCTGCCTGTGAGCTAGGGTCACTGAAAGCCCCCATTTGCAAGTCCTGAGCCACTCCTAACCAAGCACTCCTCACCTCACTAGCTGGTGAGACTTGGGATTAGTTCTTCTAATGATAGGTCCTGTACTTGGCATGCCGAGCACTTGGAAAATTGTTTTTCTGCCTCTGTGTTTCCTGTTTAGCACTCCTTTTGCAACTATAATTAGAGTCTTAACTAGAACCTCAACCTGTTGCAGATGGGCCGGATCAATAACACTATGCCAGCACCAGCCCTAGAACACTGATTCAGATATGTCTCAGACAGCTGAAGCTGTGCCATTGAGAATATGGTTTTCTAGAACCACTATGCCTTTCCTCAATATAGCTATACTTTTTTTTTTCATTATAAAAGCCATAAAATTACATGATGGAACCTTAGAAAATTTAGGAAATAATGACATTTTATACACAATACCACTATCCCGATTCAGTCTTCTTGAGGAATGTGGTATAACTATTCCTATAAGGTTTTGTATGTGCAATTGTTTTTACAAACATGTTAGAGCAAAACTTCCAATTTCAGAGTAAACAGTGCTTCAGACATGTTAGGGCATGTCTCTAGGTCCTGCTGAAACTGCCAGGAAGAGAATCATAAAGTGGGGCTCTCAGGTAGGATTTCCTCCAGTGTCATTGACCACAGATGATTTCTAAGGAGAGAGGACAATGAATAGATACCAAAACTCTTCTGACCAACCAAGCAACCAGCAAGCAGATAAAAACCCAATTTCATTACTGTTTTAGACCTAGTCATCAGTTTACTGCTAAAGTAAGAAGACTGATTCTCATAACTTCAGCAGTGAATGTAGTGGGACCCCTACATTTGGCTTGGGGACAGCCTCCTAAGGCAGTAACACAGGGAAGAAAGAACAATAAAGAACACAAAATGATCAGTGTGATTATTAAGTTCTTGAGCACACATGAGATGACCTCTAGGAATGTGCAGAAGTGTTTAGGGGCTTCTGAAAGGGAAATGGCAGTCCCCACATTCAAGGACAAAGGGATATTGTGAACCTGTCATTCTACTTCCAGATTGGAATGGCTTGAAGAAATCTAGGTCCATTTTGGAGGCTCATGAAGGAATATAATATCCTAGTGCATTGTTATGTGCTCCAAAAATAATTTCCTGCTCTGGAATTAATTGATAAATTTGAGACAGTAGTGGGGACATGATTAAAAGACTGCATTGCAAACTTCTGGAAGGCTGGGATTATGCCTCATATTCGATTCCCAACATTTAGCAAAGTGCTGCATACAGTATATGCTCAGTAAACACATGCTAAACAAATGGGAAATGAAGCCTGGTACATGAAGGCATTGCTGATTCAGGGAAATCAGTAAATTCTCTGTAACAAGGCTAAAACTAAAGATATCCTGTAGATTGCTTTAAGCTGTCTTCAGAGAAGAGAGTGGGAACTGATCAAAAGTTTGCAAGTCATTTGTGTCCTTAGTACAAACAATTCGTACAGTTGTGATAGAATGCTGTGGTGAGGGGTGTCTGGATGGCTCAGTCTGTTGGGCACCTGACTCTTGATTTTGGGCTCCGGTCCTGGTCTCAGCGTCCTGGAGTTGAGCCCCCTGTAGGGCTCCGAGCTCAGCGTGGAGTCTGCTTGTCCCTCTCCCTCCCTCTGCTTGCCCGAATGTGTGTGCTCTCTCTTTCTTAGATAAATAAATAAAATCCTTAAAAAAAAGAAAAGAATGCTGTGCTGAAGGGGGCAGTTTTGGAAAGGTGAGTGGTGATTGGTTCTGAGAATATTAAAAGGAGGGGGCTCTTTGGGACAATTAGGAAACTGAGAACCAGATATAGGTCAGGAATTGGGTATACACCCATGAAGTTATATGAGTCAGGGAACTAAATTCAAACCCAAAAGTTTAGTGGCTTTAATATAATAAAAATACTTGCTGCTAGGGAATGCAAATTCATATACACTGTTTCAAGAGTAATCTGGTAATGTGCTAATAACCAACAGTGTGCCAAGATTTTAATTAATTCCTTTGCTTCTCTTACAGTCCTAAATTAGGTACTAATTTTAACTTCATCATACAGATGGGGGCTGTTCAGATGAAGTAACTCATCCAAGCACATACACCTGGTGAGATAGCAGAATAGCAGGGCAGTCTTTAAATGCAAAAGCTTAGTTTGGGAAGCCAAGCTTTCAGCCTTTACACTGATTGTCTCTATGTGCAGTTAATAGGTGAGAGCCCTCTGATGAAATTGGGCCTATTCAGGGTAGTATGGTGGTAGACAGAGTCCTCTGAATAATACTTATGTTTTTAGGAAATTGTTATAAGGACAAATAATCAAATATATTTCTAAAAAGTTTTTATTACAATCTAGATTATATGGTGAAAAATTGTAAGCATATAAAGTGAGGCAGCAAATTATAGGTATTAAGATTCCAAGGTCTTGGAGTCAGTTCTAGGCCAGAACCTGTCTTTGTCTTTGTCACCTCATCATTGTATATTAATACTGGCCCACTCCAAATTTCTGTGAAAGTGGAATAGGAATGTGACTACATCACAGGAATTTAAAATAGGGAAATGCTACTTTCTGGATGGCTAAGGATGTGACTTTCTACACAAAATCTAAAGTTCTTTGAAAACCTCCTATTTATTTATTTATTTATTTATTTATTTATTTATTTATTTATTTATTTATTTATGAAAGATTTTATTTATTCATGAGAGACACAAAGAGAGAGGCAGAGACATAGGCATAGGGAAAAGTAGGCTCTGTGGGAGCCCGATGTGGGACTTGATCCCGGGTCTCCAGGATCATGCCCTGAGCCGATCACGCCCTGAGCCGAAGGCAGATGCCCAACCACTCTGCCACCCAGGCATCCAAAAAAACCCTCCAAATTTATGATAATGTAATTATACAAGTAAAGCAAAGACACAATCTTTAGTGACTGAAAGTTTGGGAAACTTTGAGGGAAATTGTAAAGAGTGAAAATTCTAACAATCTATAGCAGCTATGATGAAATGATAGATGTCCAGTTTCTTTCTAATGTGTATCTGCATTTGACATAGATCAACAATCTATAATGGTGGAGGTTCTACTGTATGTTTCCACAAAGACAAGGCCTACTGGGGATCCCTGGGTGGCGCAGTGGTTTAGCGCCTGCCTTTGGCCCAGGGCGTGATCCTGGAGACCCGGGATCGAATCCCACATCGGGCTCCCAGTGCATGGAGCCTGCTTGTGTCTCTGCCTCTCTCTCTCTCTCTCTATGTCTATCATGAATAAATAAATAAAATCTTTAAAAAAAAAAAAAGATCCAGTCAGGAAAATGCGGCCCATACCAGGTAAGTTCACTAGAGGGAATTTAATATAGGCATCCATTTCAAAGGTCCTGAAATCTGGGGCCAGCACCAGTTCCTGTCTAAAGTGTCTTCATCTTCAAGCTGTTTCATCTAAGGAAGAATGAAGTAAACAGATACTTCGCAGTTTCTTTCTTAAGAATATTATTTCCCATATATGTGTCCAACACAGTTATTCTAAAACCGTTTTCTTACTTACTTTTCCTATTATGCAAGGCATACTTAAAAAAAAAAACCCTTTAAAGTGATAAAATCAACAATGTACATTTAGAAATAAAAAATATAAAGAAATGGATGCCTGGGTGGCTCAGTAGTTGAGTGTCTGCCTTCAGCTCAGGGGGTGATCCCAGGGTCCTGGGATGGAGTCCCACATCAGGTTCCCTGTAGGGAGCCTGCTTCTCCCTCTGCCTCTCTCTCTGTGTCTCTCATGAATAAGTAAATAAAATCTTAAATATATATATAATATATATAAAGAAAAAAACTTTAAAATACCACTAATTCTATCACCCAGAGATAATACTGCCAAAGTTTTAGTTGAAAAGCTTATACAAAAACCTGTATAGGATCATATAGTCTTGTCACTAGCTTTTTTTTTTTTTTTTTTGCCTTTGAATTTTGTTTCCTTCCTAGTTCATTAAATATTCCTCAGAAACTGTCCCTTTGGTGGCTTCAGTGTATTCTAAGTCTAAATTTCTTTTCCATTTACCTACTGTTGGACACTGAGTTTATGCCAACTCTGCTATTTCAAATAAAGCTATAATGTAAGAGTCTTATAAGTACGCTTTTTCCTGCCTCTTTGATTATTTCCAAACTTAAGAAAAAAATCACCCCCTCTTTGTCTTTTCTTAATTAAATTGATGAGATGACTTAATATGAGTAGTGCTAAATGACATGGCTTCTTAAAAATAAAGGAAAATTAGAACTTTAAAATACAGTTATTTGGAATGAACGAAATCTTACCATTTGCAATAATGTAGATGGAGCTAGAAAGTATTATAAGTGTAATAAGTCAGGGAAAGACAAATACCATATTATTTCAGTCATGTGTGGCATTTAAGAAACAAACAATAAACGAAGAAAAGACAACAACAACATCAAAACTAGACCTTAACACAAAGAACAAATCAGAAGGGAGGTGTGTGGGAGATGGGTAAACTAGATAAAGGGAATTAACTTATCTTGATGAGCACTGAGAAGTGAATAGAATTGTTGAATCACTGTATTGTACACTAAAACTAATATAACGATGTTAATTGTACTTGAATTAAATATAATAATAAAATACACAAATAATTGAAAAAATTCATAGAGCTATATTTACCTCAATTATGTGATTTTTAAAAAATATTTCATTAAGAAACCCTTTACATAACCCCCTCAAAATACAATTATTTTGTAATATTAAAATACAATCAATTCAAGCAATAAAGACCCTGAAAATGCCCCTTAGGCCCTCAGTATTCTCTTCATTTTCTGTTTTCCTCTCAATGAACCCAGTTTTCTTGAATATCATCCTTCAACAACAACAAAAAAATCTGATTCTTTTGTATGGATTTTCCATTTGACCTAATACCATGTCAGAGACAATATTGTTATTTCTTTAATTCTAATAAATTGCATTTCAGCTAAATAATAAACTTGGGTATATATCCTTTTACTTGATATTATTTCTGTGGGAAACTGTTCAGAGCTCTAAATGCATAATTACAAATGGACTTTTAGCAACACAATTTGCTTATAAGCAAAGGATTTCCAATATCAAAGAGTAAACAATATTTATTTAACCTCATATTTCACAATACATGTATATGACCAGATAACATTGTGTTCAAATATATAATTCATAATCAGGGCAGCCCCGGTGGCGCAGCAGTTTAGTGCCACCTGCAGCCCGGGGCGTGATCCTGGAGACCCTGGATCGAGTCCCACGTCAGGCTCTCTGTATGATGCCTGCTTCTCCCTCTGCCTGTGTCTCTGCCTCTCTCTCTCTCTCTCTGTCTCTATAAATAAATAAAATTTAAAAAAATCATAATCAAGTGAAACATAAATACTAAGAGGTGTGTGTGTATATACATTAAATATTAGATATGACAGATTCTTTGACAGACCTGAGCATTAACTTGGAATTATTAGCACAACCCTAAAATTATGTTGATCTCCAAAAGGAGATTATAAATCATAAAAATGAAGGTTGTGATCAAACTATATAAAATAGCATTGTCACCTCTGTTGTTACTGTCTCTTAATTTTTCATAGCATTTATCACCATCTGGCTTATAACATTTATATTTTTTTATATTTATTATATGCCTTCCTTCACTAAACTTTATTACCAGGACTTTTTTCATTCTCTGCTTTATTTACTATCTACTACATAGCAGATGGTCAATAAATGTCTTACTGGAATAAATGAAAATTGAATGAATAAACAGTGAAGATTCTTTGTTTTTGATTTGATATAATAGAAATAACAAAATAATGAAAATTCTATAAATAAACCTAACTTTTATTTATTTATTTTTAAATTTATTTATTCATGATAGTCACACGGAGAGAGAGAGAGAGGCAGAGACACAGGCAGAGGGAGAAGCAGGCTCCATGCACTGGGAGCCTGATGTGGGATTCGATCCCTGGTCTCCAGGATCGCGCCCTGGGCCAAAGGCAGGCGCCAAACCGCTGCGCCACCCAGGGATCCCTAAACCTAACTTTTAAAAAACTTGCAAGTGTCATATTTTTGTTAGCCCTTTAAAAATTGAATGTGCCAAATCTTTGGCTAAATCTGTACCAGAAAGAAATGTGAATCCCAAAGCCTTATATGACATGTGTTTTTTCTTTCTATTTAAATGAAATGGCTTTGCCTTAAAAATATGACAGAGGGGCGCCTGGCTGGTTCAGTTGGTAAAGCATGAGACTCTTGATCTTGGGGTCATAAGTTTAAGCCCCATGTTGGGCATAGAGCTTACTTTAAAAAAAAAAATGACAGAGACATAACTCTTTAAACCAAGCAGGATTGTAATGGTTTTAGAATGTGGTTTCCCTGACTTTCATAGAACGTCACAAATATGTTTTTTATTTAATACAGACTTATTTTGCTGTGTTGTTAATAAGTAAGTTAAATCTCCAACACCATAAAAAATTACCCTTGTAAATGACTAATATGTAACTTACATCTTCTGAAAGTGAGAATTTTCAACAATTCAAAGATAAACTCTTCAGTTTTTGTTTTGTTTTGTTTTTGAGAGGCAAAGCTACAAAGAAATACTGATAGCCAGAGTCAAACCTAGTCTGGCTTTATTTCCCAACAACTGTTAGGCATAGGAATGCACTGGTCACTGTGTTTAACAGAAGTTCCCAAAGTTAAATGAGGGAGCGGAATTAAATAGATTTTAAACAAATGTCTATTAAAATCCACAACAGTATTCATTATTGGTAACTGGACCTCCAGAGCAGAGTAATGAATATAAATACACAGTAACAGGAACAGCTTTCTGTTTTAATTTATAAAAGGACTACAAATTAGGTTGGAAATAATAGAAAAAGAATCATCAACATCAATCAGTCTTATAACCAAAGACTTTTTTTTTTTTTAAGATATTATGTATTTGTGAGACACACACACACAGAGGCAGAGACAGAGGCAGAAGGAGAAGCAGGGTCCCTTCGGGGAGCCTGATGCGGGACTCGATCCCAGGACCTAGGATCATGACCTGAGCCAAAGGCAGATGCTCAACCACTGAACCACCCCAAAGCCTTTGGTTTTGTGCATCCTTGAGAGATGAACCAATTAATACACCAGTGCCCTGCACATTTGCATTACATCTCTTGTTTCTCTCTCTCTTCTACCCTAGCCTTCCCGTTCCAGATCCCTTCTTGCCTCTCCCAACACAGCCACATCACATATTCATGAACATGAACAGGGCTATCTTTGGTATATAGCTATTATGTTCAGTTTCTTCTTGGCAAGTTATTTTTACTAAAGACCTAGTCACAATTATTTCATTAGAACAATTGCAGTAGCTTCTCATTATCATAGAAAGGTGTAAGAATAAAAAAGTAACTCTTTTCTTGTTGTAAAATGGTCACCATGTAAAGACGGCAATTGCTTTTGCCATTTTCTGCATGTGTCATACCATTCATTATTGAAGGAATAGAAAGAATTTTTCAGTTCAGTCTGGCCTCTGGAATCACATGGAAAGTTATTTATATCAAAGGCCAGAAAAACCATCAAGAACTTTTACTTATAGATCCCAGTGCTAACAAATGGATGTCAGTGGGCTAACAAATATGTCCTAAAATATATGTTCAAACATGGAAAAGTATGGATGCAAGTATTGCTGAAAATAATAAAATAAATTTTGGCAAAATTAAGCAAAAAGAATTTATTTTGTTTTATTAATTTTACTTAAAAATTGTTTTTATTTATCTGAGAGAGCGAGTGTGAGCGAGGGGAGGAGCAGAGGGAGAGAGACAAGCAGACTCTGTGCTGAGTGGAGAGCCCAACGAGGGGCTCAAGTCTTGGGGCGCAGAGATCATGACCTGAGCCAGAAACAAGAGTCAGATGCTTAACTGACTGAGCCACTCAGATGCCCCTTTAAAAAAAAATTTAGGAGAATTTATTTTAAAGGTTACAGTTAAGTAAAAAAATTAATGAGAAATTTGTAAAATTGGCTCAGGAATGGACAGGAGCTAAGAAACAGCTCTAGAGCAGGTGATCCAAGCTCTAAGAATTTCTAGAATCTCTTGTCAGTGGGCTACTGCTAGAATTAGCCAGTTCCAACTACTTTTCCTGCCCTGGTTTCAGTGGACTTAAGATTCAAAATCATCCATGGTGGGGGAGGGTAGTGGGGGCATCCTATTGGCTTTGTGTACTAGAGCAACCAACACCCCAAAATATGGTAGGTTGATAATTAAAAGAAATCTGTTTCTTTCTCATATAACCCTTCAAGGCAGATTAGCAGTGTTCTACATCAGTCACGGACTCTGGTTTCTTTTGTTTTATTGTTCCACCATCCCCTAGAAAGTAGTGATGTTACCCACAGGATTATAGATGGGTCACAACCTTGCATCCAAGCCGGCAGAAAAGTGGTTGGAGAGGATAGGGAACAAGCAACTTCTTTTTTTAAAAAGATAGGACCCAAAAATTATATATAATACTCCATTCATTTCCTGTTTACTGGAAGCCACATGGAGCTGGAAATGAGGTTAGGAAATGTGGCCTCATGTCCACACTAAGACTTGGAAATACCCAATTACTAAAAGAAGGAATAAGAGAATGGATACTGGGGACCAGAGGACAGACTAGAATGAGGCAAGTAAGTTGCTCGAGGTATAAATGAAAGAGACACTCTTGGGATTGTGCAGATGCATGTGCCCCTTACATTTTGTACCCTAAGTGCCTCATTGCCTGGTTCTGGTCCTGCTGGGGACAATTAGTAGTCTCTGCCGCACCGTAGTTAGATTAAGTGGGAGCACAGGACACCTTAATTTACAATTTTACCGAGAGTACACACATTAGGTAAGAAATGTTTATCTGAAAAGAAAGTAGAATATTATTGGTGAAAGTAGAATTAAATATTCATATGGTGGCTGACTGGGAAAAAAAAAATTCCCTACAGACATGAAGACAGCTACAATATATTGCTGAATTCCCATAGCTTTTCATACTCCTGTATCCTAACCCTTTGTCATGTGAATTTGCACCTCCCTCCGGGAAGAGGTGGAGTCTGTTTTAACCTCTCCTTGAATCAGGGTTGTATTTATGAGAAGCCTTAAACAAAAGAATGCGAGAAGAGTGAGGTTGTGCTAGCCAGTTCTGAGCCTAGGTCTCAAATGCATTTGCACGCTTCTATGCTGGCTGTTGGAACCCTGTCTAGGTGCCATGTAAACAACAGCTAGCCTGCTACGAAGTGAATGACTACGTGGACCAGACGTCTGTTTGCTCATGTGTTACACGAGAGATCAGCAAACCTGTCGGCCCAGTCTGCTGCTGAGTATAGACTCATGAATATGCCCAGGGAAGATCAGTTGAATCTGGCCCAGGCCAGAAGAATGAGCCAGGTGATCAACAGACTTGTGTTAAGTTATTGTTTTAAGTGATAAATTTTGGCATGGTTTATTAGGCAGCAATAGTTAATTGATACAAAGTCATTCATTGCTATATCATTTATCCTAACAAGAAATCAGAAACAATCTAAGTAGTGGTAATATGTTGTTTAAATAAATTACCCCACATTTCCATGGAGGAATATTTTATGACCCTAAAGCTATTTTTATGAAGTTAGCCTGTAATCATGCTGACCATTATCAAGGCAAAGAAAAAGAAGGGTAGTTGCTTCCCTTTCTCCACTTTTTTCACACAATCTCAGATTCCCTTTTCATGAGTTTTTATGAATTCCCAGGGTAGATTTTGTTCTTCCTGAGCTGGCAGGGTGCTTTTCCTAATTTATCCTTATATTGAGATGAAGACTCAGCTTTGGACAGGAATTGCAATAACTACCTAAAATCTTGTCTTATGATCTCACTTAAATGTTAAAACCCAAGCCCCTTCATTACTAAATCCAGCAAAACTTTCAGAACAGCAGTTTCAAAAATTCAGGTGTTTATTCCTCTGGTTTACAATTTCTTTTTTATTTTTTGACCCTTGGAATTTTTCTTTTTCTTTTCAGCTCATCTATTACAAAGGGCATTTGTTATATTTTAACCAGGATGTCTTAACGTTTTGTAATATGAAAGTTTTATGGTTATAGTGTGACATGTTATCAGATACAGAAATTTCCCTCCATGATCTTTACTCATTGACTCAACGATGACACAGTACCCTCCGCAGTAGGTGAGAGATAAAGTTCTCTCTAAGAGCTTATAATACAAATGCCTGGCCTTCCTTTCCTAGCCTGATCCACTAAATCCTTCCATACTAAGGGCATACTAGACTATTCACTGTTCCAAATATGCCATGCATAAAAGATTGTGTTACTTTTCCTGCTAAACCTTCTGCCTGGGGCACCTGGGTGGCTCAGTGGTTGAGCATCTATCTGCCTTTGGTTCAGGTCATGATCCCAGGGTCCCGGGATCGAGTCCCACAACAGGCTCCCTGTAGGGAGCCTGCTTCTCCCTCTGCCTATGTCTTTGCCTCTCTCTGTGTGTCTCTCATGAATAAATAAATAAAATCTTAAATAAATAAACCCTCTGCTTATGATGTCTTTTCTCTTTTCTGACTATTGACACCTTGCACATTTTTTTAATCCACTTTCTTGACAATGTACAATGTACCAGTCACTCAGTAGGGTTCCAGAGATGTAAAGATTAAGTAAAACCTCTTTCAATAAATTTATAGCTATTCAAATGCTACATTTCTACCTAACTTTCCTTAATTTCCCAGCCAGGATTCAAATATTTGTTTCTATGTTTTCACTGTATTCTTTATGTCTTTACTTTGCACTTCACTATTGTGTATTCAATTATTTCTTTTATGTAAAACAGTATTGGAAAAATCTTACTCACTTTGACAGGTCATATGAGTCCCCCTTTAAGAAGTTACCCACTGATAGCTGAATACTTTATGAACCTCACCTGAGATGACATTTCCCAGACCTGTGGGTCCCCTGAGATTGAGTTTTGAACATAGTTTAATGATTCTAAATTGCTCTGCATAACACAAGCATGGGAATTAGAACTTAGAAAGTGTATAGGGAAAGAGGACAAAAGAGGTTGATCTTTAGAGTGACCTAGAGGAGATTAGAAAATAATTGTTTAATACAAAAGCCAAATATGTCTGTTTTATGCCTTACCACCAACCAAACTAGATTGAAAACTGCTCCAAACATGCCATGCATTGTGTTACTTTTCCTGCTAAACCCTCTGCTTGGGGCACCTGGCAAAGTTCCTCCATAAAGGTAGGAACCCACTCATATTCCTCTTTGTAGGTCTCGTGTACCTACTACTGTATCTTCTCCACAGTACCTTCTCAAAAGTTATTTCTTGAACTTGAAGATGAACCAGAGGATCATATCATACAACTAGGGTCAGAATGAGACAAAAAATTTACATGTCTCTTTTTTAAAAAGTATTTATAGCCTTTTATTTTTATTTTTTTATGTTTTAAAATAAAGGTTTGTGTGTGTGTGTGTGTGTATTTTTTTATTGGAGTTCAATTTATAGCCTTTTAAAAAAATTGGTGGGGCACCTGGCTGTCTCAGTTGGTGGAGCATGTGACTCCTGATCTTGGGGTCATGAGTTTGAGCCCCATGTTGAACAAAGAGATTACTTAAAAATTTGGTAAATACATATAACGCAAAATTTACTATCTTAACCATTTTTAAGTGTACAGTTCTGTGACATTATGTACATTCACATTGCTGTGCACCCAATCTCTAAAACGCTTTTCATCTTGCAGAACTAAAACTCTATACCCATTAAACAACAGCTCCCTGATCACCTCTCCCCATGTATCGCCTGGCAATCATCATTTTACTTTCTGTCTCTATGAATTTGACTACTCTAGGTACCTCAGATAAGTAGAATCATACATTATTGTCTTTTTTGTGACTGGCTTATTTCACTCAGCATAGTATCCTTGAGGTTAATCAATGTTGTAGCAGATGTCATTATTTTGTTCCATTTCAGAGCTGAATAATATTCCACCTTGTGTGTATATCACCTTTCTTTCTTTCTTTCTTTCTTTCTTTCTTTCTTTCTTTCTTTCTTTCTTTCTTTCTTTCTTTCTTTCTTTCTTTCTTTCTTTCTTTCTTTCTTTCTTTCTTTCTTTCTTTCTTTCTTTCTTTCTTCTTTTCTTTCTTCTTTTCTTTCTTTCATGGAAACTTGAGTTGCTTCCAGCTTTTGGCTATTGTGAATAAACTGCTTTGATCATGGGTGTACAAATATCTATTCAAGGTGGAAGGGGAGGTGGGCGGGGAGATGGGGTGACTGGGTGTCGGGCACTGAGGGGGGCACTGGATGGGATGAGCACTGGGTGTTATACTATATGTTGGCAAATAGAACTCTAATAAAAAAAATACACACACACACACACAAAAAGACCCTGTCTTCCATCATTCTGGGCATATATCTAGAAGTGGAATTGTGGATCATATGGTAATTCTAATTTTAATTTTTGGGGAAACCACCACACTGCTTTCCATAGCAACTGCACCATTTAATCCCACCTGTGCAAAAGAACTCTAATTTTCCACATTCTCTACTTGTGTTTTTTTTCTGATAGTGACCATCTTAATGGGTATGAAATGGTATCTTATTGTGGTTTTGATTTGCATTTCCTTAATTATTAGTGACATTGTGTATCTTTTCATGATTGTTGGCCATTTGTATATCTTCTTCGAGAAATATCTACTATAGTCCTTTACCCATTTTAAAATATATTTCTGTTGAGTTTTAGGAATTTTCTATATATTCTGGCTATTAATCTTTCACCAGATAATGTGATTTCCAAATATTTCCCCCCATTGTGTGGGTTGCTTTTTTACTCTGTTGATAATGTCCACAAAAGTTTTTTTTATTTTGATGAAGTCTAATTTGTCTATTTTTTCTATTGTTGCCTGTGTTTTTGGTGTTATATCCAAGAAGTCATTGCCAAATCTAATATCATCAAGGTTTCCCCCTAAGTTTTCTTCTAAGAATTTGTAGTTTTAGCTCTCATGTTTAGGTCTTTGATTAATTTTGAGTTAATTTTTGTATATAGTGTTAAGTAAGGGTCTAGTTTAATTCTTTTGCATGTGGATATCCAGTTTTCCCACTGCCACTTGTTAAAGAGATGATGCTGTCCCCATTCAAGGTCTTGGCATCCTTGTTGAAAATCATTTGAACATATACATAAGGATTTATATCCAGGATTTTCATTCAATCCTATGGGTCTATATATGTCTTTATCCCAGTACCACACTGTTTTGATCACTATAGCATTGTAGAAAGTTTTGAAATCAGGAAGTATGAGTCTTCCAACTTTGTTAGTGTCTGTCAAAATTGTTTTGAATATTTGGGGTCCTTTGAGATTCCATAGGAGTTTTAGGATGGATTTTTCTATTTCTGCAAAGAATATCCTTGGGATTTTGATAGAGATTGCACTGAATCTGTAGATCAGTGTGGGTCATATCAACATCTTAACAATGTTAAGTCCTCCAATACATGAAAATGTATCTTTCCATTTATGTCTTCTTTAATTTCCTTCAGCAGCATTTTTATAGTTTTCATTATACAAATGTTTCACCTTATGGTTAATTTTTAAATATTCTTTTTTTAAGATTTTATTTTTAAGTAATTTCTGTACACAATGTGGGTCTTGAGCTCAACAACCTCGAGATCAGTAGTTGCATGCTCCACCAACTGGGCCAGCCAGACACCCCTTAAGTATTCTTTTTGATGCTATTGTAAATGGAATTGGTTTTTTTTCTATATTTTTTTAAGATTTTTAATTTATTCATGAGACACATGGAGAGAGAGAGAGAGGCAGAGACATAGGCAGAGAAAGAAGCAGGCTTCATGCAGGAAGCCCAATGTGAGACTGGATCCCAGGATTCCAGGTTCATGCCCTGGGCCAAAGGCAGATGCTCAACCATTGAGCCACCCAGGCTTCCTTCTTTTTCTATTTCTTGTTAATAGAAATGCAACTAATTTTTGCATGTTGATCTTATATCCTACTATTTTTTTGAACTCATTTATTAGTTCTAACAGGTTTTGTATGGAATCTGTAGGGTTATCTACATATAAGATCATGTCATCTGCAAACAGATCATTTTACTTCTTTCCAATTTGAATGACTTCTATTTCTCTTGCCTAATTGCTCTAGCCAGAATTTCCAGTACTATGTTGAATAGCAGTAGTAAAAGTGAGCATCCTTATCTTGTTCCTGCTCTGAGAGGAAAAGCTTTCAATCTTACACTGAGTATGGTGATAATTGTGGGTTTGTAAAAAAAATTTTTTTAAGATTTTATTTGTTCATGAGAGACAGAGAGAGAGGCAGAGACATAGGCAAAGGGAGAAGCAGGCTCCATGCAGAGAGCCCAAAGTGGGACTCAATCCCAGGTCCCCAGGATCATGCCCTGGGTTGAAAGAGGCGCTAAACTGCTGAGCCACCCGGGCTGCCCTGTAATTGTGGGTTTGTAATGTATGGCTTTTATGCTGAGGTAGCTTCCTTCTATTTCTAGTTTGTTGGGTGTTTTTATCATGAAAGATTATGGAATTTTGTCCAATTCTTTTCCTGCATCAACTGAGATGATCATGTGGTGCTTTTCCTTCATTCTGTCAATGTGATGTATTACACTGATTGATTTCCATATGTTGAATCAACTTTGCATTCTAGGAATAAATCCCTCTTGGTCAGGGCAGCCCCGGTGGCTCAGTGGTTTAGTGCCGTCTTCAGCCCAGGGCATGATTCTGGAGACCCGGGATCGAGTCCCACATCAGGCTCCCTGCATGGAGCCTGCTTCTCCCTCTGCCTGTGTCTCTGCCTCTCTCTCTCTCTCTGTGTGTTTCTCATGAATAAATAAATAAGATCTTAAAAAATAAGTAAATAAATCCCTCTTGGTCATGGTAGATAGTCCATTTCATATGCTGCTGAATTACGTTTGCTTATATTTTGTTGAGGATTTTTGCATCAGTTTCCCTAAGGGATATTGGTCTTTAGCGTTTTCTTATAATGTCTTTGACTTAGTATCAGGGCAATGGTGGCCTCACGGAAGGAGTTAGGAAGTGTTTCCTCTACTTCAACTATTCTGAAGTTTGAGAAAGATTGCTGTTATTGCTTCTTTAAACTTTTGGTACAATTCACCACTGAAATCATCATGTCCAGGACTTTTCTTTGTCAGGATGTTTTGATTACTAATTCAATCTCCTTACTTATTATGGGTCTATTCCAATTTTCTATTTCTTTGTGCTTCAGTCTTTGTTAAGTTTTATGTTTCTAGGAATTTGTCCATTTTGTATTGGTTATCCAATTTATTGGCATACAGTTGTTTGTAGTACTTTCAGAATCCTTTTTATTTCTGCAGAATTGCCTGTAATGTTCCTGTTTTTATTTCTGATTTTAGCATGTGCGTCTTAATCTTTAGCTAGATTGACAAAAGAAGATAAAAGAAGATTCATATTGTCAATTTTGTTCTTTTCAAAGAACCAATTTTCTCTATTGTCTTTCTGTTCTCTGTTTTATTTAATCTTTAAGTATTTACTTCCTTCATTGTTTCTTCAGTGGACCAATTTTTTTTTAAGATTTTATTTATTCATGAGAAACACACAGAGAGAGGTAGAGACGTAGACAGAGGGAGAAGCAGGCTCCTCACAGGGAGCCTGATGTCAGGACTTGATCCCTGGACCACGGAATCACATCCTGAGCCTAAGGCAGATAGATGCTCAACTCTTGAGCTACCCAGATGTCACTTAAGTGGACCAATCTTATCCCAAGTTTAAATCCTTTGCACTAGCTTTTCCTTTGGCTTGAGATACTCTTTATCTGGTATTTCCTGGCTAGCTCTCTTTTGTTTTCAGGATTCAATTTCTCTGGAAACCTTTATTGGCCACTCAATCTACGTAGCCTCTGTCTATTCTCTGTTACTCATCCTTTATTCTTCACAGCCCTTTTCATTCTGTGAGATTTATTGTTTGTTTGACTCTTCCCCACCACCACACATGCATGTACAAACACACATACATACCCATGCATGCATATTCCTTAGAATTCAAACTCTAGGGGCATCTAGGTGGCTCAGTTGGCTGAGCATCTGCCTTGGGCTTAGATCATGATCCTGGAGTCCTGGGATAGAGCCCTGTGTCGGATTCCCTGCTCAGTTGGGAGTCGGCTTTTCTCTCTCTGTCTCCCCCCCTTATTCATGCTCTCTCACTCAAATAAATAAATAAATAAATAAATAAATAAATAAATAAATATAAAATCTTTAAAAAAAGAATTCAAGCTCCATAAGAACAAGAACCCTCTTTGTCTTGTCTAACCATTGGCATTCCCACTGCCTGCAACAGTCTCTGGTCCAATAATGAAAGATGCTCAATAAATATGATGGATTCCTCTAAGATATCTCAATGGCTAATGTTTTGAAAAGGAATAATTGAAAAATTTATTGCGGCACCTAGGAGGTTCAGTTGGTTAAGCAACTCTTGATTTTGGCTCAGGTCATGATCTCAGGGCCCTAAAATGGAGAGCATGAACAGCATGGAGTCTGCTTGGGATTCTCTCTCTCTCTCTGCCCCTCCCCCTGTTTGCATGCATGCTCTCTTTTCTTTTTAACGTAGATAAATAAATCTTAAAAGAAATAAGAGAAAAAATTGTTTATCTTGCTCCTGGAAGATTATTAAGATATGAGGAATGCATAAAGCAGTGAATTTTGAGATAGCCATAACTAGTTATTATCTAATATACTTTATTAACATGTTTGGTTTGACTAAATATTTGTTTTATATGCTATCTTTATATCAGCATCTACTTGTTATTCCATTATTTTTGAGACATAGATTTTTGGTATACAACTATATACTGTTCATATCAGGGAGTCAGTATATGGGCACTAAAATGAGCATCAAACTGAGAGTTTGGTGTCTGGATTTCTAGCTCCATCTTCACTACAATGTAATTGTATAGCTTAGGAAAGAATCACTTATTTGCACCTCAGTTTCTTCATTTATAAAATGAGGAGATTACATTTGATCTTAGCCAAAGTGCTGAGAAGTGATAAAAATGAGGAGATTACATTCGAAAGGTTAATACAGTTCCTCTCAGCGATCAAATCTATAATTCCATAATTTAGAGCTCAGTTTTACTGGTTTTAGATGTTTTAAATTATGGGATATAACTCATAATACATTCTTCTATACTTTTTAAAATAACAAAGTATTTGATTCACTTGTAATATTGTACCTCCAAATTTGAGCATGCAAATTCCTTTACAGATTTCCACTGAGCTGAGACCAAGAGTCAGACAAGACACTTGAGCCACCTGGATGGCTCATTTGGTTAAATATGTGCCTTCAGCTGGGTTTGTGGTCCCAGGGTCCTGGGATTGAGCCCTGTGTCACAAGGATCATGCTTCTCCCTCTCCCTCTGCCCTTCCACTCTGCTCATGCTCATTCTCTCTCTTCTGTGCATGCACACTCTCTGTCTCTCTCTCCAACAGATAAATAAAATATTTTTTAAAAGAAAAAAATGGGATGCCTGGGTGGCTCAGTGGTTGAGCGTCTGCCTTGGGCTTGGGGCGTGATCCTGGAGTCCCTGGATTGAGTCCCTAGATCAAGTTCCGGGATCCAGTCCCACTGTGGGCTCCCTGCATGGAGCCTGCTTCTCCTCCCTCTGCCTGTGTCTCTGCCTCTGTGTGTGTGTGTGTCTCTCGTGAATAAATAAATCTTAAAAAAAAAAGAAAGAAAGAAAGAAAGTAAGACATTTAGCCAACTGAGTCACACAGGCACCTTCAGATGCCCACTTTATAACGGAGTTTCCAAAACTGAACCACATGGACTTTTTCCTATCTTAGACAAGTCGAATAGGTGATTCAAAAATGTTTACTTAATTTGTGGTGTGTTAGCTTAGGTGAAAGGAAAGATAATATAGCAATGGCCAATTACTAAGAAAAAGTAAATAAAGCTAGATCTAGTAGAGTAAAAGGAAATTATTTTCAAAGGTAAATAATTTGGTGAATTTAAAACAACTGTATTCAATTAGGAGCAAACCAAATGTCTAAATCTATAAATTAGCCTCATTGTGCTGAATGTTGTCAATAATTCTGCTGCTGCTCATAGTTTAGATGTAATTGATTACATTCCAAAAATATACACTTTAAGAAGTTTCAAATTAAAATAACAAAATCATACTAGCTTAAGTAGAAAAGAAAATATTTGCAGACCCTATAATATTTATAAAATAAACTTTATTTTGGCAATTGGCAATTGCATTTAAACACACAAAATATGGATCCACAAATAAAGAGTAACATCAATGTTAATGTTGATTTCTTCTCATAAACTTTTGGGATCTTGAATATAAATTGTCACATTAGAGGAAGTACATCTTAGAAGATAATTTTATTTTCTCAGGTTCTGAACCATCTCTGGACTGTCATACCTCTTTTGAGACATATACACAAATACACACGCACACACAAGTAAAAATATTTTGGATTGACTGATTGATTAATTAATTTATATTTTGGAGAGAGAGAATACAGAGGCAAGTGAGCAGGAGAGGATAAAGGGAAAGAATCTCCAGCAGATTCCCTGCTGATTGCGGAGTCTGGCTCAGGGCTAGATCCCGTGACCCTGAGATCATGACCTGAGCCAAAACCAAGAGGCAGACACTTAGCTGACTGAGCCACCTGGGCACCCTTGGATATATTCAAAGTAAAAATTTTAGGAAATGTATTAGGAAATTGTTACTGGGCTAACAATATACATTCATGTCTTCAGAGATTCAAAGTGGGAAGACTAGCTATAAAGACCCAATAAACAATTCTGCTCATTAAGAAAACTGTGGGTTGGGATCCCTGGGTGGCGCAGCGGTTTGGCGCCTGCCTTTGGCCCAGGGCGCGATCCTGGAGACCTGGGATCGAATCCCACATCGGGCTCCCGGTGCATGGAGCCTGCTTCTCCCTCTGCCTGTGTCACTGCCTCTCTCTCTCTCTGTGTGACTACCATAAATAAATAAAAATTAAAAAAAAAAAGATAAAAAAAAGAGAAAACTGTGGGTTGTGACCGTCTAAGGTACAAACTTTGATTTATTTCACCATTTAAGAGGCAGCCCGGGTGGCTCCGCGGTTTGGCGCTGCCTTCAGTCCAGGGCGTGATCCTGGAGGCCCTGGGATCGAGTCCCACCTCGGGCTCCCTGCATGGAGCTTGCTTCTTCCTCTGCCTGTGTCTCTGCCTCTCTCTGTGTCTCTCATGAATAAATAAGATTTTTTTTTAAAGTTGCCATTTAGGGACACGTGCAATTGTAAAATACCATCCATGGATGTAATTAATCTGTTTGATTTGTTATAATTTCCTTGATGATTTTCAGTGATTTCAGTACTGGTCAGCCATTTCACACCTTTCAAATTATCTTTTTTCTGTTCTTTGTAGTTAGGCCAATTTAATTCATGTGGAATTCCCATTGAAACCCCAGCATATCTTCAACTGTGAAACATTTGTGGGAAGACTTGCTCTGCACAATCCATTTTGCATGTTATAGTGAAAGGACTGAGCAGAAGGGAATTGTTAAACATAATTTACATCTATTGCATAGACAAACCTTAATTATTTAGTGGCTGATTGTCCTGTTTGGGAATTATACAAGCATTTTGTTTCTACTCTGTCTCACTTTTGCTGGCTGTTCAACCATTTCCCTAATCATCAGCATGTCTGCCAAGAGTGGTTTGGGAATAGTAAAGCAGAGGATCACATTTCCATCATTTTGCTCTTTCTTAGAAGATTTAATAAAATCTTTAATGAGTGAGAAAATTAAAGCTTGTGTGTAACTCAGTGGACCTTAATGTTTTCATTATCTATGTTCTTTGTCTCCCAAAGACAATTAAAAGCTCTCTTTCTTGCTTTCTATCTTTCTTTCTTGTTCTTTCTTTCTTTTCTTTTTCTTTCTTTCTTTCTTTCTTTCTTTCTTTCTTTCTTTCTTTCTTCTTTCTTTCTTTCTTTCTTTCTTTCTTTCTTTCTTTCTTTCTTTCCTTTCTTCTTTCTTTCTTCCTTCCTTTCTTTCTTTCTTTCTTTCTTTCTTTCTTTCTTTCTTTCTTTCTTTCTTTCTTCTTTCTTTCTTCTTTTTTAAAGTTCCCTATGTATGTTCTGAAAACTGTAAGAATAAGAACATGTGTTTTCGTCCATTCTGGCTGCTATAACCAAATACCATAGACTAGATGGCTTTATGAACAGCAGAAATTTGTTGCTCACAGTTCTAGAAACTAGAAAGTATGAGATGAAGGTGACAGCATGGTCAGGTGAGGGCTCTCTTCTGGATTACAGACCTCTTTGTATAGTCACTCAGAAGATGTGGGTAAGGAGCCCTGCGGGGTCTCTTTTATAAGGGCATTAGTCCCATTCTTGAGTGCTCCAGCCTCACAAGCTCATCAACTCCCAAAGGCCCTATCTACTAATACCATTACCATTGGGAATTAGGATTTCAGTATATGAATTTTGGGAGAACACAAACTTTCAGACTTCAACAACATGGTTAGGCACATTATTTAAAAGACATTTTTTTAAATTGAAGTAGAGTTGCTATACAATGTTATATTAGTTTCAGGAGTACAAAATAGTGACAGTTCCATACATTACATGATACTTACCAGAGTGAGTGTAGTCAACATCTGTCACTGTGCAGTATATTAAAATATTATTGACTATATTCCCTACACTCTACTTTTAATCCCCATGACTTATTTATTTTATAACTGGAAATTTGCACCTCTTAATCTCCTTTACCTATTTTGGCCTGCACCTTTTTCCTCTCTGGCAATCATCAGTTCATTCTTGTATTCATGAGCCAATTTCTGTTTTTATTTGTTTGGTTTGTTTTTAAATTCCACATATGAGTGAAGTCATATGGTATTTGTCTTTCTCTGACTGATGTATTTCATTTAGCATAAGCCCTCTAGATCCATCATGTTGTTGCAAATGGCAGGATTTCATTCTTTTTTAAAGCTGAGTAACATATACTTTGTATGTGTATATGTGTATATATACATGACATCTTTATGCATTCATCTATCTACGGACACTTGGGTTGTTTCCATATCTTGGCTATTAGAAATAATGCTACAATAAACATAAGGGTACACATACTTTTTCAAATTAATATTTTCATATTCTTTGTAAATACCCAGTAGTGGAATTACTAGATCATATGGTATTTCTATTTTTAATTTTTTGAGGAACCTCCATACTGTTTTCCACAGTGGCTTCACCAGTTTGCATTCTCACCAACAGGGCACAAGATTTCCCTTTTCTCTACTTCTTTCACCTTCGATTGTTATTCTTGTCTTTTTGATACTAGCCATTCTCACGGGTGTGAAGTGATATCTCATTGCAGTTTTGATTGTATTTCCTTAATGGTTAGTGATACTGAGCTTCTTTTCATGTGTCTCTTGGCACCTGTATGTTGCACACGTAAATTTTTTTCTTTTTCTTTTTTCATCATCCCCCTCCCAGATTTAAAATTTTAATGGGTATTGCTCTCTTGTCCTACAAGAAAGTTCTACCAATTGACACTCCCCATAAATGGTGTAGGAGAGTGACTTTCCTGTCTTTAATGTTTTCATTATCTATGTTCAGTATTTTCAATTATCATTTTTTCTTCTTCTCTGTATTTAGACCATTTAATTCACTTAGAATTCCCCATTGAAACTACAGCACCTGGGCACCTGGGTGGCTCAGTTGGCAGGTCAATATCTTAGGGTCCAGGTATCAAGCTCCAGGACGGGCTCCCTGCTCAGTGGAGAGTCTGCTACTCCCTCTCCTTCTGCCCCTTCCCCCCCTGCTCCTGCATGCGTGTGTTCTCTCTAAATAAATAAAATCTTTTTTAAAAATGAAAAAAAAAGAAACTGCAGCACATTCATTTGTGAAAGACTTCCTCTTTACAATCCATTTTGCATGATATTATAAAACAAACAACAGTGTATTTTTTCCCCAACATGATAGGTTAAATTGTCCTTAATTGTCAAGTCCCTTGGGTAATTTTTCTTTCAGACATACTTACATAAATGTGCAAAGATATTTCCATTTAGAGGGATAGAATCTATAGTAGAGAAAGGGAAAGGTTAGAGGGAGAAAGATATTCAATAAGGTAAATTATTTTTAGTATAATGTGTCTTTTGAAATACATTTTACATTAAAATTACTTTTCAGAAGTTGAAAAATCAGGACACCTGGGTGGCTCAGTTGGTTAAGCATCTGCCTTCTGCTCAGGTCATGATCTCAGGGTCTTGGGATTGAGCCTGGCTCCCTGCACAGCAGGGAGTTTGCTTCCCTTTCCCTCAGCCTCTCTTCCTTGCCCATCCTGCCTCCTCCCCTGCTTGTGCTCTCTGCTCTCTCTCTCATGCTCTTTCTCTCAAATAAATAAATAAAATAAAAAGAAGTTGGAAAGGGGAGCCTGGGTGGCTCAGTGGTTGAGCATCTGCCTTTGGCTCAGGTCCTGATCCTGGGGTCCTGGTATGGAGTCCCACATTGGGCTCCCTTGGGGAGCCTGCTCTTCCCTCTGCCTTTGTCTCTGCCTCTCTGTGTGTCACTCACGAATAAATAAAATCTTAAAAAAAAAAAAAAGAAGTTGGAAAATCAGGTAAAGAACTATAGTTTCATATTATTACAAATAAAATGTTAATAATACTTATCTGTGGACCATGGATATAAGAATTTTAATTTTCTCAGTTTTTATTTTTTATATTTTCTGTAATCTATGGACCATAGAATGTAAGAATTTTGATTTTCTAGATTTTTCTTTATTTTTTATGTTTTCAATAATGGTAATTTTTATTAACTAAATTTCCTCCCTATTTACTGCATAATTTTTTTACATCTATATTCATGCCCCTATCAGCATTTACTATAGCAATTCAGTCATGCCATCTTTTCCACAAAGGTAGAGTTTCCCTGGGGAAGAGAGCCTTGTTTATTTTGATCTTTGCCAGAACATAGTGCTTAACAAATGTTTCTTAAATTTCAAACCTTCAAAAACAATGAAAAAAAAAATACCAAGCAATGAACACCCAACTATCAGAATACACATCCTCTAATCCCAAGTGTTAATTTATTTGCTACATTTGTTTTATCTGTCATCTATCTTCTCTATCTTTGCTAATATCATTGCTCATCATCCCTACAGAACAAAATACCCATCTACATGTTTTACCCAAACATTAAACTATTATCACAATTGAGAAATTTAATTCTTACAGCAATATTGTTATTTGTAAATTCCCCAGTTGTCTAAATAATAACAATGACAACTTTTTAAAAAGATTTTATTTATTCATTCATGAGAGAGACACAGAGAGAGGCAGAGGGAGAAGCAGGCTCCATGCAGGAAGCCCGATGTAGGACTCGATCCCAGCACCTGGGATCACGCCCTGAGCCAGAGGCAGATGCTCAACTGCTGAGCCACCCAGGCATCCCTGGTTTGTTTTGTTTTGTTTTGTTTTTTTAACCCTACCCAAATTGGGATCAGGCATTGCATTTAGATGATGGGTTTCTCTAGCCTCTTTCAGTCTAGGAGTGTTTTATCTTCTCTTTGATTATCATGACTGACATTTTTGAAGCATCAAGACCAGATGTTTTGTAGAATGAATGTTCTATGATTTCAGTTTGTCTGATTGTTTCCTCATGATTTGAGTCATTTGAAATATTTTTGATAAAAGTATTGAAAAGAGGATATGTCTCCCTCAAATGCATTACATTAGGAAGCACATAATATCACTTTATCCCATTATATTTGTTACTTTCTAATATAGGTATTTAAAGTTTTATAATTCCTTCCAATTGCCATCATAGCTATATCCCACAAAATTGGATAAGTAAATTCATTTTCATTCAGTCCTAAATACCAACTTCCATTGTGCTTATACCTTTTTTTAAGATTTTAAAGTAATAGCTATGCCCTATGTGGGGCTTGAACTCACCACCCTGAGATCAAAAGTTGCATGCTCTAATGACTGAGCCTGCCAGGTGCCCTCTGGTTATACTTCCTTAACCCATAAATTACATGGATACATGTTCTGACATTCTAAATATTTGTGTATGTTTTTAACTTAATATTTTGAAATAATTGGAATTACTGGAAATTTCAGAAATGGAGCACTCAGGTGACTCAGTCAGTTAAGTATCTGCCTTTGGCTCAGGTTATAATACCAGGGTCCTGGGGTCGAGCCCCACATCGGGCTCCCTACTCAGTGGGGGGCCTGCTTCTCCCTCTTCCTCTCATGCTTGTACTACTCATGCTTGTACTCGCTCTCTCTCTCTCAAATAAATAAAATCTTTTTAAAAAACAAAAGTTTGAGAAATGTACACAAAACTCCCGTATATTCTCAATTTTTAAGCATTCCTTATTATCTGGCATATCAAAGTATTCCAGGTTTGTGCTTTACTGATCCAGACCTGGAAATAGGCACTTGATTGCTTCTCTAGGGGGATGGAATTTAAAAACATGATCTGGAAACTGAGTTTCCTTTTTTGTGTTTTTAAGTAAATAAATATAATGAGGCAGCATAAGATAGAGATGAGTGCATGACTTTCTTTTTTTTTTTTAAGATTTTATTTATTTATTCATGAGAGACACACACAGAGAGGCAGAGACATAGGTAGAGGGAGAAGCAGACTCCCCACTCCCCATGGGGAGCCAGATGTAGGACTAGATCCAGGGTCTCCAGGATCACAACTTGAGCCTAAGACAGACGTTCAACCACTGAGCCACCCAGGTGCACTGAGAGTATGAATTTCTAAGTCAAAGCACAAGATTCCAATTATGACCAGCCATGTTACTAGATATGTAATGTAGGGGCATTATTCTCTGTGAGATTTGGTGTCCTCATCTTTAAAAAAACAGTTAACACAAAAACAATTATGATAACAAAGAAGAGAAGGATGATGATATATAGCTCTTGTAATATGATAGGTACTGTTCTAAGTTCTTTAGTTATCTAAATATATTTAATCTTCACAAAAATGTTGTTATATCCAGTTCACATGTGAGATAAATGAGGGTGATGGCTAAATATTTATATTCAATATTATAAGAATCAAATAAAAGTATGTGAAAGTCCTATGTAAAAAACACCATATGTGTATATGAATTAGTATGTATATATTTATATATGTATATATGTAGTCATTCAATTGTTTACTGACTCAATAAACATCTATTAGGTATCTACTAAGTATCATATGCTATATTTATGCTAAGTACAGAATAAAGCAATGTATAGAAAAGTATTAAGTTTAACAACATTAAATACACATATTTATAGGTTTATAACCCAAAAGAAAATTTCTCTAAAAATGTGCTTTACAATAGAAATAGAATGCAAGTCACACATATAATTTTAAATTTCTTAGTAGCCATAGTAAAATTGTTTTCTTATTTTTTTTAAGATTTATTTATTTATTTATGATAGACAGAGAGAGAGAGAGAGGCAGAGACACAGGAGGAGGGAGAAGCAGGCTCCATGCCGGGAGCCGGATGCAGCACTCGATCCCAGGACTCCAGGATCAAGCCCTGGGCCGAAAGCAGATGCTCAACCACTGAGCCACCCAGGCATCCCTAAAATTGTTTTCTTAAAGGTGAAATTTTATTTTTATTTTTTATTTTTTGGTGAAATTAATTTTAATTGTATATTTTATTTTACCCAATATATCCAAAATATTAACAAAAATATTCTTACATATAAATGTAAAACAATTATTAATGATATAGTTTACACTCTTTTTTCATTTATGTCTTAAAAATTCATTGTATATTATACTTACATCTCAGAACAAACTACATCTCAAGTGCATAATAGCGACGTGTATACCTAGTGGCATCTGTGTTGAACATCTCAGGTCTAGAATAAAATACAAAGACAAGAAACTGTTGGGGAGAGATGAAAGAGAGAGATTTACCTTTTACTATATATTCTTTTTTGTTTTTAAAAATATTTATTTATTTTTAGAGAGAGGGCAAGGTGGGGATGAGGGTGGAGCCAAGGAGAAAGAGAGAGCCATGAGCAGGCTTGCCACTGAGCGTGGAACCCAACGCAGGGCTCCATGTCATGACCCTGGGATCATGACCTGAGTGGAAATCAAGAGCCAGTTGCCTAACCAACTGCACTACCCAGGCGCCCCTTATTATATATTCTTTTGTACTTTTGTTTTTTTGTAGTCCATGTATTTGTTAACCTATTCAAAGAAATCTGAAAAAATCATTAAAAGCATCATTTTTTTATATCTCTGTGTGTGTATGCATCCTTCTATGTAAATGGTTCACAATCTGGAGTGGTTTTGCCCCCCAGGAAACATTTGGAATGTCTGCGGATACTTCAAGTTGAGTAGATAGCATCTAGTGGGTGAATGTTAGGGATACCGCCATATGCCTGCAATGTACATATAGCACAATGCCCCCCACCCCAATTGTCTGGCCCAAAGTATCAATGGAGCCAAGGTTGAGAAACTCTGTTTTATGTATATATTCCAAAAAGTAAAAATATAAGTGTCTACTAGTTACTAGGCCATTATCAAGGCCATGGCTGTACAAAGAGGGATCACACACATATAGGCCCTGCACACCAGGGGCTCACAGTTTATTGAGTGAGTGGTCTAGAAGCAAACAATTGCAGGACTGTAATAAGTTCTAGAATAGAGTAGAACAAGGCATTAAGCAAGAACTAAAATATCTATAAACATATTTATTAACTAGAAAGCCACTTGTTTGAAACATCCATTTGAATTGAATAATTGAAACTGAAACATCTATTATTTCCCACCAAATCCTTTATGTTGATAATGTAGCACTTTATTCAAAGGCTTTAATGTTCCTGTGTATCAACATAATGTCAATAAAAGATATCTGAGGGGAGCCCTGAATTTGGTTACAACAACTGTTACTCTATTTCTGTGCTAACACATTTCGGAACTTTAAATGGACTCAGTGATGTATTTTTAAAAGAATGTGTAAGTCATGACTAATGTTGCTGTCTGAAAGAGATGGATGTATTTTATAAGAACAATAGTCCTAGGATTATCATGTTTTGCATATCTTCTCCCACGAATATCTCCATTTTACAGAGAGGCTTACAAGTTCAACTCTATTTCATCACCAAAGAAACCAGACAAAGCTCAGACACTGAAATCCATTGGCTTTGTTTAGTTTTTTTTAAACCTTTAGTGCTTTATATCTTTGCTTTGGTTTAGTTTTTTACTGGTGAGCTCACAAAGTCCTGCACACATCTGTTTGAAAGAAGAAAGCTGGAGATCCCTGGATGGCTCAGCGGTTCGGCACCTGCCTTCTGCCCAGGGCATGATCCTGGAGTCCCGGGATCGAGTCCCGCATCAGGCTTCCTGCATGGAACCTGCTTCTCCCTCTGCCTGTGTCTCTGCTTCTCTCTCTCTCTCTCTCTCTCTCATGAATAAATAAATAAATAAAATAAAAAGAAAAAGAAAAAGAAAAAGAAAAAGAAAAAGAAAAAGAAGAAAGCCTGTGCCCTTCTTGCTGCTTGTAAGCTGCTTGCATCCAGGGTGAGGCAGCACAGAGCAGCAGAGAAGTGCAAGTGCTTTGGCATCTGATAAGGCCTGGCTTTGAGTCCTAGTTTCATCTTTTAAGGTCTAGCACATTATTTAACTCCACCAAACCTCACTATCCTCATGTAAAATGTCTGTCTTGACAGGGTTGCTGGGTTGATTAAAGGAGATAATATATCTTCAATTTATTCATCATTGCCAGGACTTATCAAGTGATGAACACTGTTATTATTGAAATGGCACAAAACATAAAGCAGATTTTAAGTTAATTAGTCAAAATGGTGGTGTTAGGGGATCCTGGCTGGCTCAGTTGGTAGAGCATGTGACTCTAGTAGGTTGTAAGTTCAAGCCCCATGTTGGGTATGGAGATTACTTAAAAATAAAATATTTTTTAAAAATAGTGCTGTTAGAATAGTGCTTGTGTAATTTCTCCACTAGAATTTATTTATTAATGTATTTTATAGTCAGTATTTTTCTAAACACCAAGAAATTTCCTATCTATTTGTTTGACACCATTCTTAATTAAATGGAGAAACATGAGTATTATTTGAGCACTCTGGGTTGAGTTAATTCACATTTGTGTTCATTATTCATTTCCTGCTACCTTGACCACTGTGCTGTTAGAACACAATACTAGTTCTTGTCTTTTGATGTTTGTAATCTATGCCTCTTTCCAGCTAAATTCACATTGTCTATTTAAGACCAACTGTTTTTTGAAATTTCCCTCATGCCCTCATTTCCACCATACCAGATAGTAACCTAAATCTCTTTAGTAACAAGCCCATCCTCAATAGCTTGGAGAAATATACTGCTCTGTAAACACAGAGCTCATTTATAGACAGAGACAAAAGCCTCTTCTTGATCGTTGTTGTTGGTTTTTTTTTTTTTTTCGTTGTTGTTGTTTTTAAGATTTTATTTATTTATTCATGAGAGACACAGAAAGAGAGAGAGGCAGAGACACAGGCAGAGGGAGAAGCAGGCTCCATGCAGGGAGCCCAATGCGGGACTCGATCCCGGGTCTCTGGGATAACACCCTGAGCTGAAGGCAGATGCCCAATTGCTGAGCCACTCAAGAATCCCAGCTGTTCTTAATTGTAATTTCAGCAGACACAGTGTCACTGTAGTCAAAATGGAGTTGCGTTTTTCATGTTTCATTTTTTTTTTGCATTTTTCATGCTTTCTAGAAAAGTTGAGATATAATCTTACAGTTACACCACACATACTTTATTTTATTTTATTATTTTTTTTTACCACACATACTTTATAACTTATATCTCCAAGTGGTTTTGCTTCACTTTAAAAAGCTGAAATTGTAAATTTAAAGTTTATGTGAAGTTATATATTGTATAAGTAATATATGTATAATATATGTTATACATTTATATGTAATATATATGTAATTTTCATAGATATTCATATTTCTTTATACTATGTTAAAACATTCATGGTGTGCCTATGAATAATTATATATCATATGTAAGTAATTTTCCTAGATCCTCATATATAGAGATATATATAGATATATAAGTAATTTTCAAAGATACTCTTATATATCTTTCTACTATGTTAAAATTTTCATGGCGTGCCTAACTAAAAGGGAATAGTGTTATTATTTTAATATACTGTTGATATTTTATACTGCCCTGTTTTAATGATAGCAAAAAATGAAGACCAGATTAGGTAAATGAAAAGAATATAGGTAATTTCATTGTTTTTTTGTTATGATCACTATTAGTAATGTTAATATTAATAGAGTAGAACATAAATAAAAGGCAAACAATTTCTCTAACAGCCTAGTGACTTGAGACAGATAATTGGGTTTTTAATCCATCAAGAGGGATGAGAGAGGGGATCCCTGGGTGGCGCAGCGGTTTGGCGCCTGCCTTTGGCCCAGGGCGCGATCCTGGAGACCCGGGATCGAATCCCACGTCGGGCTCCCGGTGCATGGAGCCTGCTTCTCCCTCTGCCTGTGTCTCTGCCTCTCTCTCTCTCTCTCTCTCTCTCTCTGTGACTATCATTAAAACAAACAAACAAACAAACAACAACAAAAAAAAAAAACAAAGAGGGATGAGAGAAGGTTAATAGGTTTTCTGTAGCAAGGGAAAGCCTGGTTCCTGTCTTTCCCTTAGCCCCACAGAGGAAAATGAGAAACAGATCCACTGCTTCTTTCATCTTTATTTCTCCTGTTTTTCTCCTTATTTCATTCCTGAGGGGAAAATTTCAGAGCTGGTATGTCCAATATACAAGTAACAGATTTCAAAAGAGGGATTTTTATAAATGAAGGGCATATATGTGAAAGGAGAAAATACAAACAGTGCAGAGGGAGAACAGTTTCTGGCTGACTAAGCTGTGTAGAAAAAATATCACTGAAATGGGCGTGGGAAGAGACAAAGAGAGCATTCAGGGGGAAAGATGGCTGAAGAAATGAGGAGAGAACAATTTGGGAATATAGATGTCTAGAAATCACCCTAAAAATCAAAGTCATCCAGTGGAGAATTTTATTTTTTCCTCGTAGGACATGTTTTAAGTCGATTCTTTATCAAGTCCTGGAAATCTGTGAAAGTTGTTGGCCACATACCCAGAAGAATTTGAGCTACTCATCAAAAGCACCTGTCTCAACCTGTTATTTGCCTTCACTTCTTACCTGGTCTAGAATTGTAACCTCTTTTCTCATTTCTCTGGGTGACACACCAAAGTGGATGGCTATTTAAAAAACTACAATTAAGAGTGTTGGAGATGGAGAAGAGGCCCTGAGGATTCTTTGATTCTAGCACAAAGGAATTTGTCAAATTAACCACTTGTAAACACTAAGAGCTCAATACTGTCCATCGAAAAGTGTTTGTGATTAGGAAATTGTAGGAAGAGGAAAGCATATAGCCCAACAGTTGGACCCCTGAGGCTACCTCCTATGTAACAAGAAAGCACTAGACCTAGGAAAGCAGGGATCCAGAGGGCACCCAAAGTGAAAAATAGGGAAAAGCAGGAAGTACAAAGCTTTAAAAATACTTACCTATTTTATATAGGGCTTACTTTGGTTTGATACCTGTTGATAGCCAAGACTAGAATGGGCCTGGATGGGTCTTCCTGTCTTGAGCAAACTGGTATGAAAAGTTAGAGATTAGGAGCTCCTGGCTGGCTCAGTGGCTTGAGTGTCTGACTCTTGATTTTGGCTCAGGTCATGATTTCATGGGTTGTGGGATCCAGCCCTACATTGGTCTCCTCAGTCAGTGGGGAGTCTGCTTGAAATTCTCCCCCTCTATCCCTTCCCTACTTGTTCTCTCTCTTTCTGTCTCTCTCTCAAATACACAATAAATATTGAAAGAGAGAGAGAGAGAGAGAAGAAATAAAATAAAAGTTAGAGACTAGAGGCTCCTGCCTGGCTCAGTCAATAAAGCATGAACTCTTGATCTCCAGAGTGAGCTTAAACCCCACATTAAGTATAGAGATTACTAATAAACAAATTGTTTTTTAAATGCTGGAGATTATACCTCTCTTCTTCCTTAGAGTCTTCTGGGGATAGGCTGGTGGTACTCTTGAGAGTCCTGAGCCAAGTTTTGGGGTAAATCCCTTAAGGGATTTCATACTCACTGAATAGTCGCTGAGAACGGATCGGGATCTTAATTTATTGGTTCCAACCTAAAATCAAGGGGATTATTTGGGTTAGTGTTGACTAGCAACTAAAACTTAGAGTAGAGTGGTAAGGAGTTCTAACAGGTAGTCTAATATTTTTAAAAATGAGAACCATTATTTCAGTCAATGTGGATTAGAGTCAAAGATCTCAAAGGATCTTTGTAAGGGAAAAAATGGATTTTGATTAAAATGGTAAGTTTTAGAGAAGAAGGGGAAGACAGTTATTCTTTCATTCATTTGTATTTGTACAAATGTATAGATATTTGTAAAATATCTATAGGCCTTGTGCTAAACACCAGGGATTCTGTAAAGAACAAAAGTAGACAAGATCCCTGCCCTGATGGAATGTGGAGTCAGACATTATACATAGTAAAGACAAAGATTATTTCAGAAAATGGTAAGTGCTATGAAGGAAAAAGAAAAGTGTAATGGGATAGAGAGTGACTTGGGAGGAGGTTTGATGATGAATGTTTTAGATAAAGAATGGAGAGACCAGGGGCAAGCTGGGTAGCTCAGTGGTTGAACATCTCTGACTTTGGCTCAGGGTGTGATCCCGGGGTCATGGAATGGAGTCCCACATAGGGCTCCCCTCAGGGAGCCTGCTTCTCCTTCTATGTTTCTGCCTCTCTTCTTGTCTCTCTCATGAATAAATAAATAAAATCTTTTAAAAAAGAAAGAATGGAGAGACCTATCTGGGGAGGTGATAGCTGATTAAGTTCTAGGAGATGAAGAACTGGCTCTGTGAAGGGGCATTCTTAGAAGAGGGAGCAGCAAGTATAAGAGGCCTGAAATGGCAGTGAACTGGATGCATTTGAGGGACACAATAAAAAAAACAGCAACAATAATAGAAACAGAGTATAGCCAAAGAAAATAAACAAATGACAAAGTGTCTAAGACAAAGTCATCACAGTAGGCCACATAGAAACAATTTCTTTTAATTGCAAAGAGAATTTATTTAAAGTGTTATGTATTGAGAGAAAGAGAGCATGGATGCACATGCATGTGCTCAGGGAGAGGGGCAGAGGGAGAAGGAGAGAATCTTGAAGCAGACTCTCTGCTGAGCACAGACACCCTGACCCCCACAGAGCTCAATCCCAGGACCCTGAGAATATGACCTGAGCTGAAATCAAGAGTTGGACACTTAACTGAGTGAGCTACTTGGGTGCCCCTTAATTGCAAAGAGAATTTAAAGGGAAGGTTTAAAGTAGAGAACACCTGTGACCTGGAGAAGATTCAGAAAAGGCCTGAGTCCCTTACACTAGCATTGTTCTATGTTGATATGGAGAAAAGAGGGTGACTAGGGTATAAAGCTGTTATTTTATTTTTTAAAAGATTTTATCTATTCATGACAGAGAGAGAGAGAGAGAGAGAGAGAGGCAGAGACACAGCCAGAGGGAGAAGCAGGCTCCCTGCAAGAAGCCTGATGTGGGACTCAAACCTGAGACTCCAGGATCATGCCCTGAGCTGAAGGCAGACGCTCAACCACTGAGCCACCCAGGCGTCTCATATAAAGCCCTTATAATAGGGAAAACAGAAAATAGAGCTAAAGCCCAGGTAATACCCAATGTCCTCAAGCTTTGGTTTAGAAATTTGTGCCCAGAACTAAGGCAAAACTCTCACTGCTACCGTTGCCAGTAGGTAAGGCAGCCCAGGGGTCAACCCAAAGTATAGTGTTGTAGTTACCACAATTGGTACTTGAAATCCAGAGGAAAATGGAGATGATGACCACTGATTTCTCCATTAAAAGAAAAAACAAAAATGCTACCTAACATGAAATTCAATGGCCTAAGTGTTTTATATTTTTATTCATTTTTATTTTTAATTTTTAAAAGATTTTATCAATCTACTCACGAGAGAGAGAGAGAGAGAGAGAGAGAGAGACACAGGCAGAGGGAGAAGCAGGCTCCATGCAGAGAGCCCAACGTGGGACTCAATCCTGGGTCTCCAGGACCACACCCTGGTCTGAAGGCAGCGCCAAGCCGCTGAGCCACCCGGGCTGCCCTATTTTTATTCATTTTTAAAAAAGATTTTATTTATTTATTTGAGAGAAAGCAAGAGAGCTTGAGTGTGCATGCTGGCACTTGAGCAGGATTGGGGCAGAGAGAGAGGGAGAAACAGATTCCCCGCTGAGCGGGGAGCCCAACAGTGATGTGCTCCATCCCAGGACAGAAGCCTAGGATCACGATCTGAGCTGAAGGCAGACACTTAATCAACTGAGTCATGTAGGCATCCCTAATATATTTTTAATAAAGCTAAAAAAAGTCAAATTCCTGTGTTGGAAACCAAAAAAGCACCAATGCATAATAGTGGTAATATTTTGTTTGTTTTGTGTTTCAAAGGCTTTGCAACATTTTAATTTGGTCTGAATTCCTTTGTCTACCAATTTAAAAGACAAAGTTCACTTCTTTCCCAAAGAAGCTAAGATTTTAATTAAGTACACATTATTTCCTAGACATCAGGACTCCAAAAACATTGGGTGAGATTTTTTTTTTTTTAAGGCTAGCATGTTTCTCAAGGGGCTACAACTTTTCCTTAACAGTTCTACCTCAGTCTGGATTATGAAACTTTCTCAACACGTGCTTTAGTAGTGAAAAAAACCATTAGCCCTCTATAAAATATATATATATATATAAAGATTTTATTTATTTACTCATGAGAGACACACACACACAGAGAGAGGGAGGCAGAAACACAGGCAGAGGGAGAAGCAGGCTCCACACAGGGAGCCCGACGTGGGACTCGATCCCGGGTCTCCTGAATCATGCCCTGGGCTGAAGGTGGCACTAAACCACTGAGCCACCTGGGCTGCCCCCTCTAAAAATATTGAACAAACATTGAGCTAATACAAAGGGGGAAAATGGGGCATAAAACATCTCATTTGTAGAGTGCTAATGAAGTAGTCAACATAGCAGTTTTCACTTCTCTGCACTGTATCACTCTGAGGTGGCTTTGTCACTCATGGATGCAACTCAGAGAAGGTAGCAAAGATCTGAGCTGTCAGATGGCTAAGTAGAATTTAACATAATGGCCATTGGTCATCAATCTGTGTGCTGTCCATCAGACAATATAGTATCCCTTATTTAGATGGAACAGTGACAATACAAAGAATAATTTTAATTACTAATGTTAAGAAAAATTTAGTAAATTCTGCTTATCAATAGTCACATTACTTGTACTACTCCCTTTTTCTAATGGAAAAGTTAACTATTAGAAATCTGCCAAAGATATAGATGACTTTTCAGAGAGTGTGATGGAGGGGGCCTGGGGAAAGGAGGGGGAATAAAATCGTTTACAGCTGACAATAGCCTGCAAGGAAGCTTTGGAAGCATTATCCATCCAGGGCTGAGCAAATGGAATTTTTCTCATTCCTTTGGCCTTTTAATACTCAGGAATTCATGCAAAAGCCTAGGGTGAGCACCTTAAAATGTTTAGAAACAAGGAGTCTTTGCTTTCCCTTTCTTTAAAAGAAAGCACAGGTATATAGAAGCTCTTTCAGGTAACATTTATGTTAACGGATCAGTATGTTCTGTTGGCAGAGGATCGTATGCTCACTTTTAAGCATCAATGAGTTGGGAGCAGTGAACTTAGCTCCTAGGCAGGCCAAGCTTGTTACTGAACCTGTAGTTTCATAAACCACATCAAGAACTTACATCTCTTCTCCTTTTCTCAAAAGACAGCCTTGTGACCCAGTGTGTGCCATATTCAATTAAAAGCAGTAAAGAAAAGCCAATATTCTTTTCATCTTCTCTCACCAGAACTTTAGATGTCTTATTCTATACTTGTTTTTTTTTAAGATTTTATTTATTTATTCATGAGAGAGACAGAGAGCGAGAGAGAGAGAGAAAGAGGCAGAGACCCAGGCAGAGGGAGAAGCAGGCTCCATGCAGGGAGCCCGATGTGGGACTCGATCCCAGGACTCCAGGATCACGACCTGGGCTGAAGGCAGGTGCTAAAACGCTGAGCCACCCAGGCGTCCCTTTTTTTTTTTTTTTAGGATTTTATTTATTTATTCATGAGAGACACAGAGAGAGACAGAGAGAGAGTGTGTGTGTTTTTTAATAATAGTATTAGTAGACATCATCTATCTAGAACTGACTATATGCCAGGTACCATGCTGTTATCATGTTTTTATTTAATCATCAATCATCTCTGAGATAGGTATTAGAACTATCCTCATTTTATAGATGAGTAAGCTGAGCTAAAAGTTACAAGTAAGCAATTTGCTTGATGTCACTTGAGTAGCAAGAAGCAGAGTTGGAGTTTGAACAGCTCTACCCTTAATAATTACATTGCATAATATGATATTATAAATACATAATTTCTTCGAAAATGTTTCTGTTAATGACCAGCAGTTTTCAAAGCCATTTATTATTTTCAGTAATAGCAATTAATGAATTAAACCCTGTTCAGTTTCTCTTTAATTAATATTCTTTTGATTTTTCCCTCATACAAACAAACAAAGCCAAGGTCCCAAGTAAGTGTTTTACAAAAATTATCCCACTTAATTCTCATAACAATTTAAGGATGCTTAGAGAGGTTATATATTGGGGATCCCTGGGTGGCTCAGGGGTTTAGCGCCTGCCTTTGGCTCAGGGTGTGATCCTGGAGTCCTGGGATCAAGTTCCATATCGGGCCCCCCCGCATGGAGCCTGCTTCTCCCTCTGCCTGTGTCTCTGCCTCTCTCTCTGTGTCTCTCATGAATAAATAAATAAAATCTTAAAAAATAATAAAAAATAAATAAAAAATAAAAAATAAAAAAAAGGTCATATATCTTGCCCAAATGGTCAAATTGATAGCAAACTGATGAGATGAATTTGAATAATGTTATTGTTAAGGGTTTTTTTGTTGTTGTTTTTCAGTGTTTAAACAGTTTAAACTCTTCACTTCAAAAGGTCCATTTCTTACAGGTTTCTTCCTTCTGCTGTAATCATTATATGCCCTGTTGAGCTAGGTAAGTTCCAAAGGTTAATGTCATTCAAAGTTATTTTTGATTCTTTGAAATAATTATTTAAAATATTTCTGAAGACAGTCTTTCCACAAGACATATGCACTGCATTAACAGCCATTCTTTAACAGAACAAAACCTTCCTAGTTAATATTTCTTATTTTAAATTCTTAGATTAGAAACCCAACATCTTCCATAAAGTTGTGTTTGCTTTAGACTCAGCTGTGAGCACCAATATAAGTGATGCAATATGCCAAATCTTGTTTTCCTTGTTGACCGATGGGCCAAGTTCATCTTTCTCATGACCATTTGATAAGCAAAGAATATTGAGTCATACATAGAGCCTTTTTACACTGGGTAAAGGTTTCTAAGCTTTCTAAAAATAAAGGCAATTCGAGAGTAACCAGTAACGTCATATTTTTAATGCCCTGAGTTTGTTTTATTACATAACTTAGCTATAAATACTGCCAATGAGTCTCTGTTTCAAAACTGTATCTAACTTTCAGTACCAAAATGAGGGCATATGTCCTTCACAATATAACTATTTTATGAAAGGAGAGAAAAAAAGAAATTCTTTCTGATTTCAGCTCTACCAACAAATTTTGTTTCTAGTTGTTATAGCAGTATTATGAATAAATGTAGGCCTTTTGGTGCTTTGGGGGTTTTGTTCAGATGAATGTTGTGTAGAAAGCAACAGAAATATGTGTAACTTAATTTCTTGAAGAAGAAAAAACGTTGCATTATAAAATGTTGGGATTTTTTTGTTTTAGATAATGAATACAATTTAACTGAAAACGATTGTAGTCTTTTCATCAAATTAAACCACGGCTATTTTTGTTTTACTTTATGCTTCTTTGTATGTATTCTAATTAGCAGTATTCTAATATGGACAACCTTACAAGTGACACGATTTTAAGAGGCACCTTCCTTATCTAAATCACTGCTCCCCTAGACTCAGTTAAGGGAATGTCAGAAATCTCGTAATTCCTTTGTCCATTCCACACATTCTTTTGTCCTATTAAAATGTTAATAATGCCAGACTGGTTGACACATTGAGTCTTACCAGGTAGCTGATACACTTGGGAGTCTTTTACTAGGAGTCTGGATATCTGAAATCATTGATAAAACCTTTTATTTTCTTTCAGCCAGATGAAGCATAAGGATGAGTCTGTTCAGAAAGTAGAGTGGGAGATGCAATTGTTGGGAAATTCAGACATATGTTTAGAGATGACTCTGTGGTTTATGTAAAACGATTGTTTAATTGGCAACCCACTCCATAAGATATTTAGTATTTAGGCAATTCATAGAGGCACACTACAGATACAGTATGTTTATTTGTATTTTAAATATTTTTATTTATTTATTCATGAGAGACACAGAGAGAGAGGCAGAGACACAGGCAGAGAGAGAAGCAGGCTCCATGCAGGGAGCCCGATGTGGGACTCGATTCGGGGACTCCAGGATCACACCCTGGGCCAAAGGCAGGCATCAAACCACTAAGCCACCTAGGGATTCCCAACAGTATCTGTTTAAATTTTCTGTTATATAGCAAATTTGCAGAACTATGGTAGTTAGCCATTGGTCCCCCAATGACCCCCCAATTCCTGGAATCCACACTCTTGTGTAGTCCCCTCCTCCACTGCACCAGGGGCAGTTTACTATGTGAGTGATAGAATATGTGTCACTTCTGAGACTAGATTATAAAAATCTTTGCAGCTTCTGTCTTGGTCATTTTCTTGCTCTTTTGGATCACTGGCACGGGGAAGCCAAGGTCATCTTGTGCGTGGCTCTGTGGAGAAGTTCCTATGGTGAGGAACTTGAGGCCTTCAGCCAGCAGCTCCACGAGTGAGCTAGGAAGCAGATCCTCTAGCACAGTCAGCCACTCAGACAACCATCGTCCCGTCCCAACCGCAAAGAAACTTGACTGCAGCTTCACAAGAGACCTTGTGAAGGTGTCTCGGAAACACCCAGTTTACCCAGCCTCAGATTCCTGATTTTCAGGAACTCTGTGAGATAATAAATGCTTGTTGTTTTTAAGCTGCTAAATTGTAGGACAAAATATTTGTTACCTTGCTAGAGAAACTGAAAAATAACCCATTCATTAGTCACCAGAATCTGTAAGCTGAAATGCCCATGAAGCATCATAATTTGGCATGAAATTCCTGCCAGGTAAAAAAATATAAACAAAATGTAATAAACTTACATGCTTACAAAGTCCAGGCAGGGGGCAGCCCCGGTGGCGCAGCGGTTTGGCGCCGCCTGCGGCCCAGGGCATGATCCTGGAGACCCTGGATCGAGTCCCACATTGGGCATCTCTGTATGATGCCTGCCTCTCCCTCTGTCTGTGTCTCTGCCTCTCTCTCTGTCTCTGACTCTATGAATAAACAAATAAAATCTTAAAAAAAAAAAAAAAAAGAAAGATACAAAATCCAGGCAGGTGGTGGCCATGATGAACTGAAGACTGTTCCCTAGGTCTATGGATGGAAACAGACATGTGTTGCCATGTGGGTATTTGGGTTGCCGTATTGCCAGATCTTTTCATTTTTCAAGGGTACTATGTATATGGGTCAGTCTCTTCCTAAGCACACATTACACTCCAGATAATCAATCCAAGCTAATCATAGTAAGTCTATACTTTCTGCCATTGAATGGTTCAGGAATGGGCAAGTGACCCAATAATGACAAACTAAATGTGAGGAGAAATCTCTGAGGAAGTTTCTGGGAGAGGGTCTTTGCTCCTCAAAAAGAGGCACAGAAAGAACAGTCTTGTCTTCTTCTGTCTCGTTGTAATGCCTTGTTATTTGCTGAGAGTCTAAGATGAAGCAAGCTAGCACTAAGATGACCAAGGAGAGAGAGAAAGAGCCTGGAAGTTTAATGACATAGCTAGGCACTGATGCAATCAACCCCGGAGAAATCTGCATTTCTGATTGTATAAGGTCATAAAGTCTGTTAAAATGCCTTATTTTAAGGCTGTTGGAGTTGAGGTGTCTTTTACTTGGAGCAGAAAAAACATTCTAACAGATACACAAGGGAAGCTGGTAGTCCATAATTTTGCAAACAAACAACTGATTTTTAAAATGCATGAAAATCAACTTTAAAATAGTCCTATATCAAATAAAATATATCTGGATGGCATGTTCATCCTACTAGCTGCTAGTTTGTGATCCTTTTGTAGTCACTATACTACTATACTGCCCAAAAACATTTTTAAAGCTCATTTACATTTGTTCAGTGACTGTTTATTGGCTGCCATTTGGCTCCTAGAAGAAGCCGAAAAGTCCTGATAATTGTCATTTGTTCAGTGTCTAGCACTTAACATACTGTTTCTAATTCTTACAACTCTGTTAAGTAGAATTGTTCTCTCTGTATTACAGATAAGCAAACTGTATTTAGAGAGGTTAGCAGTGATTGATAAGTAGGGAGCCAGGATCCCTATATCCTACCTCCACCTCTACCCACATGCCATATTTCACCCCCATTCTCAGGCAATGAGTTCTCCAGAGGACATTTATGCATGGAAGACAAGCCTAGACAAAGGCAGGCTTTTTACAATTAGCTCCCTGTGAGGACCCTGCTTCTCCCTCTGCCTATGTCTCTGCCTCTTTCTGTGTGTCTCTCATGAATAAATAAATAAAATCTTAAAAATATATATCTATAAGAAATGGGGGAGAGTCTTTAAGTACCCCTTGGAGGCCAAGAAACAAAAAACAGGGATTTGAACCTAGGTCTGCTGGATTCTAAATGGATACTGAATCAATTTACCTGAATCACAGCGAGGTCAGTTAGGTTTCTAGCTCAGTCAAAGGAGAGATTTTTCCAACAATTGGTCTTTCTTTTTTTAACCATGCAACATTGTCTTTTATTATGTATGGGTTTTAAAAATTATTTCTTCAATCTATCCATACACAGGCAAAAGTAAGTATACTGTTTAACATACTGGAACTTAGAAATATTGACCATTGCCTAGAGAAAGGAAAACTATCCCTAAAACGTGTTTAACCAGGAGGTCAGTTCATCTGCTGGCCTCCAAGAACATGGAGATGAACATGATGGACAGACTGTCCCCCATCTGAACCCACATTCACCACCATTCGATAACCTTTCTTCAGGCCCAGATCAGCAGCACATTTCTTGCCAACAATCATTAAATGTCCAAGAAGACTTTCATCATCATCTTCTGCTACAGAAATCTGGGATATATGTTTCTTGGGTATCACCAGAAAATGAGTTGGTGCTTGAGGAGAACTGTCATGGAAAGCAAGACATTGGTCATCCTCAAAAATAATTTTGGCTGGGATTTCCTTGTGGATGATCTTTCCGAAAATTGTGTCACCTCCAGGCTGGGCAGCCTGAGCCTTGGCGATCTCATCAGCCATCACAGCCTCCTCCCGCACGGCCACCCTGGGAGAAGCTCGGGAGCCAATTTGGTCTTTTTAGAGATGGAGTATGCTGGCTCCCAAGTAAGAATTTGCTCCATCAATAGTTTTCAAGAAAGAAGGATCCCTGGGTGGCTCAGTGGTTTAGTGCCTGCCATAGGCTCAGGGCGTGATCCTGGAGTCCCGAGATCAAGTCCCACATCGGGCTCCCTGCATGGAGCCTGCTTCTCCCTCTGCCTGTGTCTCTCGTGAATAAATAAATAAAATCTTTTTTTTAAAGATTTATTTATTCATGATAGATATATACATATATAGAGAGAGGCAGAGACACAGGCAGAGGGAGAAGCAGGCTCCATGCAGGGAGCCCGATGTGGGACTCGATCCCGGGACTCCAGGATCGTGCCCTGGGCCAAAGGCAGGCGCCAAACCACTGAGCCACCCACGGATCCCATAAATAAATAAAATCTTTAAAAAAAATTTTTTTTTTCAAGAAAAAGCTAGAAGTTCACTTGGAGAAGGATTGCTGCATTTGACAGAAAATTGGAGCTCTAACTCCTTTTCAGCACTAGGTTCTGTGATTCTCAGATCACTGGCAAGAAGTTCTAGTGTTGTTTTTCTTCCAATCTTTATTCTTTTCATCTGCGGCCACAGCCCACCTGCAACTGAGGGGTTTGAAAACCACTCATTATGCTTCGGCAAACTCCTCAGGAAAAGTGTTTTAACTCAAAATACTTAGTGTTTCATTGGGTTTCGGGGACCAAACTTGTTGAGGGGTAGAGAAAGCCAACACATCAGAGAAGACAAATGCTCCAGTGAGTGGAGCTAGAGCAGCCTTGTGTTTGTCATTCATCCAAGAGGGGAATTACTGAGGCGCAGTAACTAAGAGGTACAAGCTGGGTGGGAAGGGAGCTCTGTACACACTTCGTGCTTTGTTTAGGCAGGTTCTCACTGGGGTGACTTAATTTGAGTGGTTAAGAGTTCAAAAGCAGTTACTGAGAATATTCTACTGTACCATAGTTGGCATTTTTTAAGTACTATGTTCAACAGTTTATATGTATTATATCGTTACTCCACGCAGAGATTTATCATGCAAGTACTATTATTGTCCCTCTTGTCAAGCCGGTGGCTTAGGGAAGTAAGGGAACTCACCACAGATCCCATAGGAAGAACTAGGCCAGACTGAGCATTGGTTTGATTCCAAAGCTGAAGTAACTATATATTTTTGAGATATATATAAAATATATGTTATATATACTCCTCATCTCTTAGTATGTATTATTCGACTAATACTGAAAATGAATCTGTAGGATTAGTTTCCATATAGAGATTATACCAATAAAATTATATTTTATAATTTATAAAATAAATATTTATATTTTATATTTATATTTTAAAATATTTATATTTTAAAAATATTTATATTTTATATTTATATTATATAAAATTTTAAAAATATAAAAATTTTAGGGTGCCTGACTGGATCAGTTGGTGGAGCATGGAACTCTTTTTTTTGTTTGTTTGTTTCTCTGGGTAAGTTCCATTTATTAATCATTGTAGAAAAGCACGTGACGCTTAATCTCAGGGTTCTGAGTTCAAGCTCCATGTTGGGTGTTAGAGATTACTCAAAATAGAATCTTTTTTTTAAAATCAAAATTTTAAAAAGGTACTTTGTTCTTTTCTTTTGAAAATTCAATTTTAAATAATGAGAAAAATAGAGATCAAATGACTTAAGCAGAACTTATCTTTTGCTCTTCAACACTATATACAGTCCATATATGTATTTATATACTGTTATATTTAGGGCTGCTGTTGCAGTTGTGGGTCCTCAGACATCTTTATGACTGAAGGCTGGCAGAGAAGAATGTGGGCCCTCCGCTGCCAGAGACCTCCTGCTAGCTGTAGACATCTGCCTCTGAATCACTGTACCATTCATTTAGCAATTCATCATCTGTTTCTGGACCTTTTATTTTCTTAAACGTTTAGCTAAATATATTATTCTCTTATTGTATTCCTCTGCTCTAACAGCCTGATAATGTCTTATAATTTCAAATCTCCCATGGCCCCCACACAGGCTTTCATATAATTTGATATTTTTTTCCTTTTATGTGAAAGAGCAGTGCTCAGTGTTCTTTTAACAAATTTTTTTGCGCTTGGAATTGTACAAGTAAATGCTGATTTTATGCCATATGTTCAAAAACTTAGCTTTTCCAAATACAGGCAGTACCCAAATTGCAAATGGAACTTTTCCAAAAGTTATTTTGTATACTGATTTTTGGAACTCTGTAAAAATAATATGCATATTGGTTGTATTTCCAAATACAAGAGCTATTCAACCCATCACACATGTGAAGTAAAATCATTTCCTAAACAACCATAAAACCAAATGTTTATATACATAAAACATAGTTATATATGTACCCCACGCCTATCCCCAAGACTCCCTGCTGTGATACGAGCAAGCAGATGCCCCTGTTCACTTTTTTAGGTTTTAAGCCGAGAGGCTGTGGGTAGTTGAGCTCTTGGGACTCGAATCAATGAGGTTGCATGATGGAATCCGGGAGGTCACAGAACTGACAAGGGGTATTATAGGGGACCTCCTGGGGCCTTCTAAGTGTTGTGGTAGGGGAATGCCTGCAAGGTGTCAAATACTAATTTCTTTCAGTTCCTTTTCCTTGCTCCTTTTTGCTGCCGAAGGGATTGCAAGGCAAAAAAAAAAAAAAAAAAAAAATCAGCAAAGGGGTTTTGCAGCTGTAACAAGATGGAGGTGACTCCCCTTTCCTTTGGCTTTGATATCTGTGATATGAGGTGATGAGAATCTGAGGAGGGATCTGTGGCTAGGTCCTGACTAATCCAGACAGGAGGGAATTTCTCCTTGCAAACCCCCCTCCTCCCCTCGCACACATGCTGCAATGTGGTGGGGTGGGAGAAAGAAATGCATTTCACGGATTTGACTGAGCCTGGATATCCTAAATGTCTGCATGTTGGTAGCAGCAAGGAGGAATGAAAGAAGAGAGGGAAGGAAAATATTAGCAGAGGAGGGAAGTGATATGTAAAGGATAAGTTTGTTTAGGTCATATTTTGCCTGTCAAATAGAGGATAAAACCCAAATCGAGGCCCCTAAATTCATAGTCCAATTACATAAATGCAATTTTATTGTCTAGGAAAGATGTTTTAAAACCTACATTATTAAATCCAGATGTAGAATCTTCTGTGGGTAACTCCACTTTGTCTGTGTCAGCTTTATAATCTGTTAAATATAAGTCGACCTTGGAAAATCTTTAGCTCTTAAGTAGTACAGGGGGCTGGAGGAGAGGCCAGCCTGCCCAGGCATCTCTCCTCTCTCCCCTCTGGAGCTGAGTTCCAACAATCTTCTCTTTTACTCCCTTCTCTCTCATGATTTCACCCTCTTCAAGGTACACAGATGTATAGGAACTAGGTCTGCCAGCAGACCCCCACCGAGTGTGAAAATAATTGGTGGAGGAGCCACGCAGGGGAGGGAGGGCAACAAGATCTAAGCAAGGCAGCCAGAATCCCAAGGCAGAAGGTAGAGAAACAGGTGGACAACTCCTATTAGAATTGCCGCCTATTATATCAAGAATCTGTGATTGGTGAATTCTAAAGTAGGTTAATCAACCTCTCTTCTACAAGTACCCTTTTAATTATGCTTTTGGAGCCAGAAAAATTAGTTTAGTTAAAGAAAACCCTAAAATAGTGCATACGAGCATCTTGATTTGACAAATACATCTTGGGATTCCTAATACTCTTTTTACCCAATTCATACTGAAATAAAATTAAATATTTAGTTAAATAGGAGTGGGGAAAATCAAGAAAATAATTCACAAAAGTTAAACTAAAATGGATTATTTGAGCTAGGTTAGAGAAGAAAATCAGTGGGTTTTTTTTAAGATTTTATTTATTTATTTATTCATGAAAGACACAGAGAGAGAGAGGCAGAGACACAGGCAGAGGGAGAAGCAGGCTCCGTGCAGGGAGCCCAATGTGGGACTCAATCCTGGGTCTCCAGGATCACGCCCTGGGCCAAAGGCAGGCGCTAAACCGCTGAGCCACCCAGGGATTCCCAGAAAATCAGTTTCTAATTGAAACCTAGGTTTTGGGGATCCCTGGGTGGCTCAGCGGGTTAGTGTCTGCCTTCAGCCTAGGGCTGCGTGATCCTGAGGTCCCCACATGGAGCCTGCTTGTCCCTCTGCCTGTGTCTCTGCCTCTCTTTCTCTCTATGTCTTTCATGAATAAACAAAATCTTGAAAGAAAGAAAGAAACCTAGGTTTTAACAATGAATGTTTAAGTTATACTCAGATTTTCTTCAGGGTACATTAAATTACGGGATAGTAGTCCTCCCTTGCACTTAAAAAATGATTACCAGAAAGAAAATATTATCGTCTCTTTGGCCTTCTTTTTCCTTGTTTAGCTTCAGCAGCATGGCCAGGAACCACTGAAAGGAGAAATCCTAAGATACCCAACTCCAGTGATTTATAAAAAATTCGAAGCTAACTTGTTTTAGGATGGTGAGTGGAGCCGTTTAAAGGCTCTACTAAAATATGGTCAGGCCAACAGGGTGGCTTCAAAACTGCCAGCAGCGAGCCTGCTTTGGAGAGGCAAATGTGTAGGCTTAACTCCAGTTCGTTGCCCTGCAAAAGCGAGACAGGTGTTAGAGGGATGGATTTTTGGATGGGACGGAGACCCGGACGGATGAAGTCTTCTCTGGTTAGAAAGGAAATTTGGTATTAAGAGGGCCTCAGTGAATCCCAGTAATAACCAAACAACTGGTGTCGGCCAGGGCACCCGGTGGAAAGTGGGAGGCAGGAAGCAGAAAGGCTCAAACTCCTCTCCCTGGGTCAGTTCAGGAATTTAATTTCAGCCAATGTTTATTGGAGCCTAAGAAGCGTTGGGTACAGCGTTAAGCACCGGGATCTGAAGCTCGGTGAAGCGTCGTGTCCTTGAGGCGCGCTCACTCCAGTAGAAAGGGCTTCATCGTTCCTCGTGCGCTTTTTAAACTTTTATCCTGGGACTTGTCAGGGGACAGCTGCGACCGGGTCCGTCCACACGTCCCTCCGAAGATTCCAAGACCCGGAAAACGAGACCCGGCGCGGGCAGCGGAGGGGAGATGCTGTAGGGGCTGGTGCCTGCCTGCGAGCCCCAGAGCCCCAGCCGGCGCGGCGGTGCTGCCCTCGGGCAAGGCGCGGCCAAGACCTTCCCCCGCCCCGGCTCCCTGGGCTTGTGGCCGGGGACCGCGACGCCGAGGCCCGGAGCCGGCTGGGGGCGGGGGCGGGGGCGGCCCCGGGAGGTCCGAGCGGGGGGGGGGGGGGTTCCGAGGGGGGGGGGGTGTCCGGGCGGAGGGCCGAGCGGGGGGGGGCGGGGGTCCGGGCGGGGGTCTGAACGGGGGTCCGGGGGGGTTCCTGGAGGGGGGTCCGGGCGGGGGTCCGGGCGGGGGGTCCGGGCGGAGGGTCCGGGCGGAGGGGAGGGGGCCCGGGCGGGGGTCCGTGCGGGGGGTCCGAACGGGGGTCCGGGGGGGTTCCTGGAGGGGGGTCCGGGCGGAGGGGAGGGGGCCCGGGCGGGGGTCCGGGGGGTGTTCCGCGGGGGGCCCGGGCGGAGGGCCGAGCGGGGGGGGGTCCGAGCGGGGGGAGGGGGTGGGGGGGCCGACTCCCGCACGCCCGCGCCGGCGCCCGCAGCCAGGGGGCAGAGTTCCCGGGCTCGTGCTCCGCCCCGACCTGGGGCTCAGGCCCCACCACCCGCGCCGGCCCGCGCCTCCTCGCCCGGGTCCTCTCGGCTTCCGAGGGGCAGCGGCGGAGGCTCAGCGCCGGAGCCGCGGCGGGAGGCGAGGTGCGGGGGGCGGGAGGAGACTCGAGGGGGGCCTCGAGGGACGCCGCGGCCCCGCCCCCTCCCCCCCCCCCCTGCAGGAGCGGAGGAGCCGGGGAGCATGGACCGAAGCCTGCGGCTCTGGCACCATGACGCTCGCCCGCCTCGCGGTGGCTCTGGTGTTGGGGGCGCTCCCCGAAGTGATGGGCTTGGATCTCGTCCGCAGTCACCCCCCGCCCCGCCGCTCCCGCCCCGCGCCCGCTCCGGGGCCCCGGCGCCCTTCCCACCTCGCCGCCCCGCAGCGGCCCCCGCGCGCGCCGCGGCCCCTCCGCGGGGACTGCCCGGCCGGCGAGCCCCGGGTCAACGTGACGGACTCCGGCGCCCCTTGCCTGCGCCGGGCGGAGGTGCCGCCCTTCCCGGAGCGCTCGCCCCCGGCGGGCTGGGCTCGGCCGCGAGGGCAGCGCCACAGCTTGTGCAGGAGCCCGGACGGCGCGGGCGCTCCCCGGTGCTTCTACGGCGGCGGCCGCGGCCGGGCGGACTGGGGCTACTGCGACTGCAGGCGCGGTGAGTGGCCCCGCCGCGGCCCCCAGACGTCCCTGCCCCCGCCCGGGTACCCGCCCGCACCTCGGCACCGGGACTCGGAGTTGCCGAGGCGAGCTTTGTGCGTGAGGCTGCGCGGGGTAGTTTTGTGCAAGGTGCTGCGCCCCGCGTTCCTGGAGGTGGGCTCTGGCCGCTGTGTGTGTGTGTGTGTGTGTGTGTGTGTGCACGCGCACTAGTAGGGGGAGGGGAGGTGTGTGCGGGGGGTGGACGCGCGCTCTCCAGGTCGCCTCGCCTCGCCTCGCCTTCAGGGTGTTACCGTATTTACCTGAAAGAGGCAAAGTCAAAGGGGGATGCGGTCTAATTACTTGTTTGGGAAAGGGAAATATTAGACCTGATATGACAACCAGTAACCTTTCCCCCTCCTGGTAGACCCCTGTTTGGGGTCTGTCTGGAGGAAGGTGGTACATTTTTGCCTTCACTCTCTCATCATTGACCTCTGAAAAAATGTGGCAAAATTTCCCAGCCAGAATCCAGCTTGTCAAAATGATGTTCCCATTCTGGGGCACAATTTGGCGAATATAGTCAGTGAGTGAAGAGAGAAGAAAGGAAAAAGAGATAGTAACTATCTTAGGGAAGAAGCAACTTGATATCCTCAAATGCAGTTTTCAAGAATGCCATTTTTTTTTTTTTTAACCTGTATACGTTATTTATGGGCAATTGGGATTAGTTGGTAACATCAAGAGAAAAAGTTCCCTAAGATGTCTTGGTTTTATGGTACAATGAAAACATAGTAATAGGTTTAATGTGTGTAAATGATCTGCCTTTGAACGGGGCTTCATTTTGAGTTGTTGGGGTTTTGTTTAACATTAGGGCTTCGCCCAGGCCCCACAACTCCCTTCTTTAATAGCTGGGGGGTGGGGGGGACTTTATGTCCTTCAAAGTTTGAATTTTCCTTCAAACATCTTCTTGGGAGCTTTATGTCTAAGCTACAGGGCAAAGGTTTCATGAACTGGGGTTCTGAGATATGTTATACTTTGTACCTTTTGGAGGTAATTTGGAGGTTGGCTTTCATAGTGCCATTTTTTTTCTACAGACATTTTTATTTATCTAAGACATTTATTGCATTAGCCTTGAGTTAAAGAAAAGTGATAGGAAGGTTAAGATCAATTATCCTTCATCCTGGAGTATGAAGTCATTGCTATGTTCGTGTTTCATGGACAGAATGCCAATGTGGTTATAAAAAAAACTGACGTGATATCAGGCAAAGAACCCTAGCCTTGTCTCATTATTTACTGTAAGAGATTACTTATAGTAAAATATCATGTTTAGCAAACACTGGGAATTTTTTCACTTTCCTGTTATTGTAATATATTTCATATTTTTATTTATTTTTTAAAAGATTTTATTTATTTATTCATGAGAGACACAGAAGGAGAGAGAGAGGCAGAGACAGGCAGAGGGAGAAGCAGGCTCCATGCAGGGAGCCCAACGTGGGACTCAATCCGGGGTCTCCAGGATCACGCCCGGCTCAAGGCGGCGCTAAACCGCTGAGCCAGGCGCTGCCTGGTATTTCATATTTTTAAATGTATATTTTGGAGATATCTGTGTGTGTGTGTATATACTGAAAGAAGAATGGAATTCAAAGTTAAAACACAATAGTGATAAATTGCTCTCTTTTTCACACAGAATTCCTTTAACTTTATATTCCAAATGAGGAGACTGGTTATTCTATGTTTCCCCCCTTGTGTTGAATAGAAATTTAAATCCAACAGCACCATAGACTCTTTGTGATGTTTTTATGTTCTTAGCTAATTCTCACCAGACCAGAATCCCAAACACTGCATAATCGTCCTTCGTGCAGTACTTCCTGGGGCAAAGTGATTGTACACAAGAGAAACAAAAGAAACCACCCAAGATGGGAGATAAATGCATGCACCCCCCCCAACAGGAAAACAATTTAGCTGGCTATATAATAATTAATTACTTTCACAAACCCCATCTTGATAACCCGAGCTTCCTATCCTTTCATTTACTTCTCACTTTCTGATGAGGCATGATCTATACCTTTGAAATGACTGGTATGTTCTGAATCTTATGACTTTCTGGCCTTGGGTCTATATTTCACTTTGGAGAGTAAACAAAGCTATCATGGAGTAGCGAAAATAAGGAATTATGCTTTAGAAAACACTGGTGTCCATTTTGGCTCTGGCAGTAGCTATGTAGTTTGGGGAAGACTCTTAACTCCCAGAGCTTTGGTTTCCTTATCTGCAGAAAAGCAGTTTTTGATGAGATTAATTCAAAGAACTTTTCTGGCTCTGAGCATGTTACCAAAATGACCTGGCCTGGGGTAGCAGCGAGGGTTTATTGAGCATTCACTCTGTGCTGAATGCTGAGGTAAGCGTTTTATATATTAGTTTTCTCATTTAATTCTCACAACAACATTAGAAGGTAGTGTACATTTTCATGTCACAACTCATTTTGCTCTGGTTCTTTAATTATATAAACCTGTAGGAATATATGTGCTGTCTGATTTTGTAGCTTAAGGACTAGTCTGAAAGGAAAAAGGAAGGGAATTATGTTTGGTCCAATGCACATGATTTCCTGCATCTTAGGATTTAGAAATATCCAGAGGTCTTTTTTTTTTTTTTCCTTTTTCTTTACAAACAAAAACCAAAAAAAAAAAAAACCAAAAAAAAAAAAAAAACCAAAACAAAAACAGCTAGAACAAAAGGAAAGAACATTTATAGTAGTAAGATCCCTCCTTCAAAAAAGAAACTGGAGTTCAGATTCCCAGATCTAGTTGCATTGAGAGAAATGAGGGAGTTGGTGCCTTTGAGGTAGAGAGTTGGTCTAAGCCTAGTTGAAGGGGCGCAGGGGGAGATCTGAGGTGAGCTTAGGGCAGGGCGTGGACACTCCAGTGGCTCAAATGTCTGAGAGTGAGAAAGGTGATGCCTGGGCCCTAATTGTATGAAACTGTGAATTAGTAATGAAGAATCATTTGGAGGATTGGAATACCCTAAATGAGTCCTGGGAGTTTGTCCTCATAATAAGCACCTAGGAACTTATTAAATGTGGATGCCTAGGCTCTAGCCTTCAGAAGCTCTGATTAAGTAATCCTTAGATCTTAGATTCCTGAGAATGAGCCTCCCTCCACCTCCGTCCCAGGACCCTGAGATCATGACCTGAGCCGAAGGCAGATACTTAACCCACTGAGCCATCCAGGCGTCCTGAGAATGTGCATTTCTGAAGAGCAGTCAATGTGATTTGGATGCTGAAGACCCTTTGTCACACTTGGAAAACCAAAGGTGGGCATCAGAACCCATCTAGAATATATAGTGGTGGATGATTATGTAGATGGAGTCTACCATCTGTGACTTAATTCTGCTAGGTGTCAGATCAAACAGAAGGCATGCCCATTATGGGAACTTTTTGTGTCATTCTAGGAAAGGGTACCACTGTTTTTCATTTGATTGGTGTGGGATAATAACAATCCAGTTCACCAGAATATGATTATTAACTGCACGTGAGCTAGGTTATTTTTTGTATTGCTACAGAAAGAATTAACACGCAACTGATTCCGCCCCCCCCCCACCCCCATACCCTGCAGTAATTTAGAGCTTCCTGACTAGGAAGGGAAGATCACTTTCCGGTCACTAGTTGGCATGGCAGATGGGACAACCTGACGCTGTGCTAACTAACTACTCTGCGTGATAAGCAGCCGAGTGGAACTCAGCTGTAGGTGACTGATGACTCATATGCGTGTACCCACCCCAGTCTCCTGATTCAAACAGAGATGGGAGACTTATGGGACAGTTGTTTACAGGCTGTACTCTTTGAATTCTATCTGGTATTTGAAGTGAATATTAATTAAAAAGTTGGCTGAAAACTGTCCCTTTTAAAAAAACTGCTGCATCTTGATTCTGTGTAGCAGGTTCTGAGAGACATTAGCAATACCAGATCTGATATATTTCCTGGCTGGATTATGAATTTTGAGCTCAATCTGCTCTTTAGGATAAAGCAGATATAAAATACTTTGAGGGATTATCTCTTTACTAGTCTGAAGATTTTTTTTTTAAGAAGAAAGAATGATATCTAGTTTCTATTGCCTTTTTATTATTATTATTTTAAAAGATTTTATTTATTTATTCATGAGAGACACACGAGAGAGAGGGAGAGAGAGAGAGAGAGACAGAGGCAGAGACACAAGCAGAGGGAGAAGCAGGCTCCATGCAGGGAGCCCAATGTGGGACTCGATCCTGGATCCCGGGATCACGCCCTGGGCCGAAGGCAGGCACTAAACTGCTGAGCCACCCAGGTATCCCTACTATTGCCTTTAAAAAAAAAAAAGGTTTATTTATTTATTTTAGAGAGGGAGAATGAATGGGAGGGTCAGAGGGAGAGGGGAGAGAGAATCTCATGCATACTCCAAGCCGAGCTTGGAGCTGGATACAAGGCTTGATCTCACGACCCTGACATCATCTTTGTAAAGTGATTTGGTTCAGGGGTGCCTGGGTGGCTCATTCAGTTAAGTGGCTGTCTTCTGCTCAGGTCATGATCTCAAGGTCCTGGGATCTAGCCCTGTGAAGCGCTCCCTTTCCCTCTGTCCCTCCCTGTGCTTGTGCTTTCTCTCTCTGTCTCTCTCAAATAAATAAATAAAATATTTAAAAAGGAAAAAAAAGTGATTTGGTTCATAATTGTGGAGGCAAACCTAAATATCCAGCTATAAGATACTACACAGAGGTCCCTTCATTTGGTGGATACGATGTGATAATTGTAGAGATTATTATTTTTTTTTATTGTAGAGATTATATACAAAAAATGGAAAAATGCTTATGATAATGTTACGGGGAAAAGATGGATACCAAGTTTAAATACGTTAACATTGTGAAAATAAAGATGTCTTTGGAAGAAGAAAAAAAAATATAATTACAAATTTGGGTATGAGTGTGGCTTGGATCAGTTAGGGTACTTTTCATGACAAAGAATAGAAAACCCAATTCACAATGGCTGAAGCAACAAGGAGATTTGTTGCGCTCCGACATGGTACAACTGTTTCTCTGCTATTCTCTTGGCTCCTCTGTTTTCTAAGTGTGACTTTTATTCTTAGGCTAGTAGTTATAGTGGTTATTCCAGGCTTCCCACGGAGATAGGATAGCCTATAATATATATATATATATATATATATATATATATATATATATATATATATATATATATAGGAGATAGGATAGCCTGCAGAAGAAAGAAAAGGCTCCCACCTTTGCCAAAAAGAGCAAAGAAACCTTTCCAGAATTCCACCCCCCACCTCTCTACTTCTTCCTGCATTTCATTGGCCAGGACATGGTGATGAACTTCACATGTTCCTCTGGCACTCTGGGGAAAGGAAAATTCAATTAATACAATTGGATAGTTTAATCAGGATTAATCTCAGAACACCTAGGGACTCCCCTGGTGGAAAGAAGTAAGGTAGTTGTTGAGGAGAACCAACAGGGTCTGCTAGAAGTATGGTTGGAGTTTGTCCCGATATTTGGGAAAACAATGCAATTAAAAAAAATAGCAGTAATTAATTTAAAAAATTAACTAATTTAAAAATTGGTACAAATCTCCTTGTTGCTTCAGCCATTGTGAATTGGGTTTTCTATTCTTTGTCATGAAAAGTACCCTAACTGATCCAAGCCACACTCATACCCAAATTTGTAATTATAATTTTTTTCTTCTTCCAAGGACATCTTTATTTTCACAATGTTAACGTATTTAAACTTGGTATCCATCTTTTCCCCATAACATTATCATAAGCATTTTTCCATTTTTTGTATATAATCTCTACAATAAAAATAAATAAATAAATAAATAAAAATTTTTCTGTGAAATGCTATATTTATTTTTCGACTGAATCTAGAAGAATGACATTAAGACCCTGATTTGATTGAAAAAGCATGTTTTCTTGTTTTAAGATACTATTTGCAGGTCTAGCAAATTTATGTCTGAAGTGAATAATTCCACAATTGTAAGAAAATGCAGGTTGGTTCAGATGTGATGTAGACACTTTTAATGAAGTTTCCTCCAGCCCTGAATTAACTTGTAAAGAAAACAGTACTCTGAAATCTCTTCCTTTAGTCTGCATCATGACCTGGCACTCAGGTGTGTACTATGTGTACAATTGATTTAGACCGCCTTCTACATGGTTGATACCCTGTTCAGAAAAATGTTGATTTTTGCCTCTTCTGCATCTTACTTTTCTAGGGCAATCCCCCCACACTCCTCCCCTTTCATCTGCAAGTCAGCCCAACAACATTAATAAAAAAATTATTGTATGCAAAGCACTAAAGTAATGAGATTTTTCCCCCTATTACAAGATACAACCTCAATACTTTTTATTAGGATCACTAGAGGGACATAAAGGGTAGAAAATGCTGATTCTTATAACAAGGCAAGGATAGATTTCATTAAACATTTTCTGAGTTCACACCAGAAGCAGCAGTTACAAAGATGAATAAGAAGTCACCTGTGTGCTCTGGTTGAGGACACCCGCTCTTTGATTGAGATGTCACGAGAATACTAAACATTCTCCTTACCTTTCCTATGATACCTACTCTAGGAGACAGATAAGAGGATTACTATCAGGAGTAGTTTAGTTTCATCACTCAGAGCTGAACAATAAAATGTTAATACCCATACCATTTGCTGATGTGTGAATAGTTCAGAGACACACAATTGTTGAAATTATCCGCTAGGGTTATATGTGTGTATTAGTTTACCATAATTAAACCATGGATAGAGTCTTTTTTGCATAGTAATGTATAATGTTTTAAATGAAGGAATCATTGGGACACCTGGGTGGCTCAGCAGTTGAGATCTGCCTTCAGCTCCGGTCCTGATCCCGGGGGATCCCAGGATCGAGTCCCACATTGGGCTCCCTGCATGGAGCCTGCTTCTCCCTCTGTCTCTGTCTCTGCCTCTCTCTCTCTCTGTCTCTCATGAAAAAATAAGTAAAATCTTTAAAAAAAAAAAAAAAGGGAGGAATCATTGATAAAAATCTATAAATTCCTAATAATCTCAATGTAAATGGGTAGAATTACTTACTAAAAGGAAAGTCTCTCACTGTTTTAATATTTTCTTTTTTTTTTTTTTTGTATATTTTTTATTGGAGTTTGATTTGCCAACATATAGTATACCACCCAATCGCTTCAAGTGCCCCACTCAGTCCCCGGCCCACCTCCCCTTCCACTACCCCTTGTTTGTTCCCAGAGTTAGGAGTCTCTCATTTCTGTCACCCTCACTGATATTTCCCACTCATTTTCTCTCCTTTCCCCTTTAATCCCTTTCATTATTTCTTATATTCCCTGAATGAGACCATATAATGTTTGTCCTTCTTTGACTGACTTACTTCATTCAGCATAATACCCTCTAGTTCCACTTTAAAAAAAATTAAGTATGTATGGGGCTCCTGGGTGGCTCATCGATTGAGCATCTGCCTTCTTCAGCAGTATTAGGTACTTTCACATCCTCCTCGCCATGTTTTGATATTTTCTCATTTTGAATTAGATCAGTTGAAATTTTTTTTTCTTAGCACTGAAGGTATCTACATGAATAATAAATGAACAACTAATATGAATTATAGATGTGAACTAATGGAGGCAGATATAGTTCAGTTGGATCTCAGTCCAAGGGAATGTTTCATATGTTAAGAGCTGATTTGATTTCATTTTGACATGGCACAATTTGAATAAAATCCATTTCACAATGGTAAAGCTAGTTTTGGTTATGGGAAAATATAATCATAGACAAAAATACTGTACCTCAGTACTATCAAATAGATTATAGGAAGAAAAACATTAAGATTAAACTAGTTTCCTGTACTGTACTCGAAAAATTCAACTAACCTCCCAATTTAGTTATTTTCAGGGATGCGAGTTTTTTGTGTATTTCATAATTCAGATAGGACATGATCATTCAGTGTATTTTCCCAGTGTTGCCTTTGGTATAAGACATAGGATTATGTTTAATTCCTTTGTGAAATATGTGTACTAAGTTGTCCAACATGTAATAGGCTTTTTTCTTCAGAATAGTTTATAAATTGAAATTTCTCTATCACTTTTAGCTTTAAGTATACTTTTTGTCAGAGGTCTGAACAATAGCTTGATATCACCAGCATGCTTTCTTTCTAGTTCCACCAGAACAATATAATGATAACTAGAATTAATTATTTTCTGCTTCTGTGAAGATTAGTAATAGATGAGAAAGGATTTGTGTGATCATAGTACTTTTACTCATTTATCAAATTGTGATTTTAAATGTTTTAAAAATATTTATTATTAATTCTATTTAGAGAACACTACTTCTTCCTTTTTGCTGCTTATTCTTTCTCTTCAAACTGCTATTCCGAAAGTACATGTCTGTTAACAAAATAGACATATCTATTTATTTGGTTTATTTTGGAATGAGCTGGATTTGCAGAGCAAAGACAGCTGACTAGCCTGATTCCTTTCCTAGTATTTCCTTTAGGTCTCCTTGAAGTGTGGAGTATGAAAAGCATGGTTTCACTACCTGTGCAAGGACAGGTAATACTGTCATGGCTTTATCAGTTTGCTCTAACCAGTACCGCAATCGAGCAGCTTCAACAACAGAAACGTATTGGTTCACAATTCTGGAGTCCAAGATCAGGGTGTCAGTAGGGCAGTAGGGCAGCCCTTCCTCTGACATCAGGGTGTCAGTAGGGCAGTAGGGCAGCCCTTCCTCTGAAGTCAATGAGGGAAGGATCCGTTCCAGGGCTGTCTTCGCTTTTGATAGTTTGGTGGCTTCTGGGATGGAACCCCAATCTTCAGCTTGTGTTCTCTCTCTGTGTTGGTCTGTGAGTCCACATTTCTCCTTTTTATAAGAACATAGTCATACTGGAATAGAGCCCCCCCTAATGACCTCATGTTAACTTGGTCATCTGCAAAGACCTTACTTCCAAATGAGGTCATATCTATAGGTAGTGGGGATTAGCACTTCAACATGAGTGGGGGAATAGAATTCATCACATCACAGTAGCCTTAAAAACCAACACACCAATGAGATTTATGAAAGGAATTTTAATCTAGTCAGTTCTCTAGAAGATCTCCTTGTCTCCACTGAGACTGATACAATGGTTAAAGAGTATCCTTTGTAAATATCTTTCCATTTTTGGAATTCCTGTTTATTTTTTCTTTATTTTTTTTAATTTTAAGGAAACTGTCCACCCATGTGGGGTTCAAACTCAGGACCCTGAGATCAAGAGTCACATGCTGTGTTGACGGAGCCAACCACTCACCGGGAAATTCCTGGTTTTTAACCAAGTTGCTCATAAAGCAAATTGAGTAACATGCATCTTCTATGTTCTCTTTCTTTTATAAAGACTAGAGGTATAACTACAGAGACGAAAACTAATAATAAACTAAAATGACTATAAATTCATCAGTTTTGGCAGGAAATTAAGATACTAGAATTCTTTTTTTTTTTTTAAGATTTTATTTATTTATTCACAAGAGACACAAGAGAGAGAGGCAGAGACATAGGCAGAGGGAGAAGCAAGCTCCCTGCGGGGACCCCAATGCAAACTCCATCCTCGACCCGGTATCACACCCAAAGGCAGATGCTAAACCACTGAGCCAACCAGGCATCCCGAGATAGTAGAGTTCTGAGCATTGTTGCACTCTGATACATTTTGCCTTTAGATAATTGTAATACCAACAGAGAGTCGACTTTTTTTGGTGGTGATAGGTGGGATGACAATCTTTTCATGAACTCTGGGGATTCCTCTACATGGCATGGTATTGATGGGGGAACACAGCTGAGGACAAGGCGCGAGCCTGGGGCAGCACATTGACAAGCCCTTGAAACAGGCTGAGGGACATTCCTCTATGGACTCAACTGCCTCAATGTTAATGCTTTGCTAAGGGCAAAAAGCAATCTTAGCCCAACCCCGAGGATCCTATAAATCTACTTTAACATATAAAAATTCCTTTAGAAATTTCCCTTTATCTCTAAACCCCCAAGATACATGTTCGCAGTCATCCCCCAAGCATATGGCCCACCGACATACATTTGAAAGGTCTCATAACTAGGGTTTTGTTAGACAGTAAGTAATAAGTGGCCTTTTCCCAACAATAGCTAGCCCCTCAAAGTCCTGGAAACCTTGCTTCCAAAATTCCTTAGAGAGTATGCTCTCCTCAAACCACTCCCAACTCCCTGGTATATAATCAGCCACCCTTTAGAGGCCTGGAGCATCAGCTTTTCTGCCCATGGGTCCTATCTCCCTGCTTTAATAAAACCACCATTTTGCACCAAAGACGTCTCAAGAATTTTTTTCCTGGTTTTCAGCTCCAGACCTCACCCCACCAAACCTCACCTATATTCCAAAACTTTATCAGTATCACACATAGCTTTACAGTTCCAAACTTTTTTTTTTTTTAAAGAATTGTTATTTTTTTTAAAGATTTTATTTATTTATTCATGAGAGACAGAGAGAGAGAGAGAGAGAGAGAGGCAGGCAGAGACACAGGGAGAAGCAGGCTCCATGCAGGGAGCCTGACATGGGACTGGATCCCCAGTTTCCAGGATCACGCCCTGGGCCGTAGGCAGGCGCTCAACCACTGAGCCATCCAGGGATCCCCAGTTCCAAACTTTCTTTCAGGAAGTTTTGTTTTATGATTTTGTAATGCCTCTTATTGTTGACCTGTAACCTCTGTTTGAGACTTCAAATTGTAAATTATTATTATTAACACATTTAAAAAATAGGAATATTTAGAATAGAACAGTTTGCATCAAATTGGCACTTGAGAGACTTTAAAACAGTGCATGAGCCCATGAGTTCCAGAGACATTAGCTGAGCCTTGGGAGGAACATTGAAAAGTGCTTGGCGAGAGTAGGAAAATGTGAGGGAACAAAGAGGGATCAATTTTTGATGATAAAAGAGCTTTATTGGGATCCCGGGGTGGTTCAGTGGTTTAGCGCCTGCCTTTGGCCCAGGGCGCGATCCTGGAGTCCGGGGATCTAGTCCCATGTCAGGCTCCCTGCATGGAGCCTGCTTCTCCCTCCTCCTGTGCCTCTGCCTCTCACTCTCTCTCTCTATGTCTATCATAAATAAATAAATAAATCTTTAAAAAAGAAGAGTTTTATTAGGATAGCAATATAAATGAGTTTATTAGGCTTTGTCCTTTGTGCTTCATTGTTTTGTCTTGTTTTTTGTTTTTTAACTGAGCTAAGGATATTTTCTTTCCTTCACTTTGTAATTGTGTACCTGAAAATTTGTGCAAATGTATAGTCCTATAAATTTATACAGCCTATGGGACTCCTCCACTGGAGGGTCAGCCTCAAATGTAGATCATTGGAAAGATAATTTTCTCCTGTTTGTGGTGCATAAAACCTCTTCAGACTGTCTTAAAATTCTGCCTGGCTATTTATTCCCATAAAATGTTGGTAGGTTAGTTGCAGTATTTCAGATAAAATGGTGAAAGCCACATGACATAATGCATTAAGTGCATTATGTGAAGAACATAAATGCACAGACATGAAAAAGACATAAAATGCAAAGACCTCACAGGGTCTTTGTTTGGGTTCAGAGATGCAAAGGTAGCAAGGACAGGAATCTAGGAGGTGTTGGAGACAGAAGATCAGTAGGAAAGACTGAAGTCTAGGGAATAGTTGGTCATGGCAATTGCTTTGGTCCCGATCTTCCTCATCCATAAACTGAGGGAAATGAGTTACAGTTTTTGAGATTTTGACCATCTCAACCATTCTGAGAAAATAAATGAAGCAAGAACAAAGTGAAACCAAAACAAAACTGCTACTGATCTTAAATGTATGTAATGTAAATTGTATGCTCCAACTGTTATTATTTTGAAGTATGTTATTATGCTGATTTTTTTAAAGTGCTCTTTCAAATAACTATTTGAAGAATTATGCATTTCATAGAATTATATACCATTAAGAACTACTCATTCTGGGTCCAAAGTAGATAATTTCTCAAAATATTTTAGGAATTTTTGTGACCAGAAGGAAAGGCTAAACGAGGTGGGGGTGGGAAGTGGGAAGCCCTACTAGGAAAGTGTGTGAGTTGGGGAAGTCCGGGTTGGGAATGGATTCTGACAGAGAATTCATTAGTCATTGACATGCAAATTGACTTTCCAGCATTGCAAATATTTGGATTCATTTGTCAAAGGAAAATTGGATGAGCTCTCCACCTTTCTTGCCATATAGCAGAGACAGCTAAATGAATCCAGGCATTCACAGCAAGTTTGACGAATCTGAGAAATGGTGGTGGAACTGATAGTTCACCTGGAAACTATTTCCAGCTCTGTTGTTGCCATTATAATGATGCGAGGCTAATAATTATGCTTTATGCAGAGTTTTCTGCGTCTTATCAGTAAATGCCTTAGTCATTTAGGTGTTATGCATGCCGTATTTCTTCTTGTTAGCTTTTGGTGATTTAGGCAGTGTTTTACATTTTATTATGATATTTTAATGTGCATTGAGTAGTGCTCCAGTTGGTTTTCATTACTAGAATTTTCTTCCAACCCTTTGACATGAGTAATTTGGAGGAAGGGGATTAATAAAGAGGTAATAGATTAACTTAAATATCATTTCAAGTAATGTTTGTTTGGGGCGAGCAAATGCATTTTTGGGTTGAAATAAAATGCTGGCATTTGCAGTATACATGATCTTGTGTAGGTCTCTGTAAAGAGATTTTGTGATTAAAAAATCATTAAAGTTCAGTTAAACTCTTCAGACCTATTTCTTTAAAACTGTTTTGCGGGCAGCCTGGGTGGCTCAGCAGTTTATTTAATTAATTAATTAATTAATTAATTAATTTATCTTTTGGCTCAGCGGTTTAGCGCGACCTTCAGCCCAGGGCCTGATTCTGGAGACCCAGGATCGAGTCCTGAGTCGGGCTCCCTGCATGGAGCCTGCTTCCCCCTCTGCCTGTGTCTCTGCCTCTCTCTCTCTCTCTCTCTCTGTGTCTCTCATGAATAAATAAATAAAATCTTAAAGAAAAACAAAACTGTTTTGCAGTTCATTGAGCTTAACAGGGCTTCCTCTTGCTTTAGTCTGAATTAAAGAGGTTTGGAATGTATGTATGATTTTGAGATTTATCTGCCAGGTGAATGATCCATGCCCATGCTCTCTCCAGAATAATCAGGATTTGGCAGTGTAATGTTTTGCCTCCATTTATCATTCTTTTGTTTGAATTAAATGACACTTTGTATTCGTCATGAGACATACAACATGTGTTTCTTATATAGTTACATTTTTAAATGACAATGACTTGGAAAATAATAGTGGTAGATGCCGAGGCCAGTGTAAATGAAATGAATGGGTAATTTGTGAATCTAATATTTTGGAAAATTATTTTAAAGCCAGAAATGAAATAATTTTGGAATATGAAAAATTTGACAGAATTTTCTGGTAGAACCGAATTTCTTTATTTCTTTGCCTATGAAACAAAGGCCATATCATAAGTGACTTTTATTTTATTTTATTTTTATTTTTTCATAAGTGACTTTTAATAGAATTTTGTGAAATTCTTCAGCTGTCTGAGTTTAATTCTGTCTCTGTTTATGTGTCCCACTTGTGGCCTCCCAGTAGCCACTATGCAAACCAGTGCTAATGAGAAGGGAAAGGCAGGACCTTCATCCATCTGCACTTAAGGGATGTTATTTTCCCTGGGGTGCTTGCATTTAATTTTGACTCTTTTCAAGACTCAAATAATGACTCAAATCATGGACCCTGGAGCAACTAAATGAGGATGGTATGAAAGGGGAGGTGAATTTTCAGGGGTACTCAGTTAAACCAAACGGTTCCACTTAGTGAGATTGACGTTAAGCAATGTTTTTTTTTTAACAACAATGCCTTTTTGAAATTAAGACATAATCTTTAGAATTCTCATGACCCCTGCTTGAGGTTAAAAGGGGAAAAGGCATTTTGCTCTTTAGTGATGAATACAACAGATGGAAGGAATAAATAACACAGTCCATAGCAGCTAATTTATAAGTGGAGCACTGAATTTTGTTTCTGTGCTTCTTATCTCTGACCTCATGTGAAGTGGAAGGTGATATGTACATGATAAGAATTTGGTATATGATGTCATCTAATATTTGGGATGTAATATCAGACATTAGTCATGCTCTTCCACTTTTCCCCTTTTAAAATATAATTGGACTTTGCTTAACTAAAAAAGAAAGCATAAATAGTATTGACATCACGATGTTAACTACTAAAAAAATAAAAATAAAATAATCAAATCAAGAATCTGCTAAATCCTCATTTTTTAATTTTTTAATATACATTTTTAAAGATTTTATTTATTTATTTGTGAGAGATGGAGAGAGAGAGAGAGGTAGAGACACAGGCAGAGGGAGAAGCAGGCTCCATGCAGGGAGCCCGACGTGGGACTCGATCCTTGGTCTCCGGGATCATGCCCTGGGCCCAAGGCGGGCGCTAAACCGCTGAGTCACCGGGCCTGCCCTAAATCCTCATTTAAAGAAGGAAGCATGTGCTATGAACACGGAGGCCAAATTGTTCTGGCTGATCTCTCACCACTTATGTGGAAACATCATGTTAACTTAGACTGGTTCAAATGATTATTTGCTGTTAAAGGGTTTTGGGATTCTTTCCCACTTCAGGGTCAGTACGACTTCGAGGCGGCAAACACGAGTTTGAAGGCACGGTGGAAATATATGCAAATGGAGCTTGGGGCACAATCTGTGGCAGCCACTGGGACGATTTGGACGCATCAGTCATTTGTCACCAGCTGCAGCTAGGGTGAGTTCGCCCATCCTTGAGCAAAGGATCGCAGTCGGGCTGCGATCTGAGAATGACGCGGCTCCCATCACTACTATGGAGGGATGATGCACGCCTTCCTTCCTTCCCTCTCACTTCCCTCATTCTCACTTCTCACCAGAGTTATAAAGAAAAGGTCCCAAGGGGGAGGAATGCTGACCAGCCTAAGCAAATGCTGCGTGGTCAAACGTTAAAAGCATCCTTTGGTCTTCCTCTTTAAAAATCATCGTTTAGACCTAGGAAGCTGGGAATGTGATTCCGAGGGTGGTCACTTCTCAGTAGTGCACCTAGCCCCGGGCTGCTGTCATTGTCATTTGCATTTCCCCATCTACTTTTAGCGATCCAACAACTTCCATTTTTTCGTGCAGAAGGGAGGTGACATTCCCCTGTGCTCTCATGGCGAGGTGGGAAAGGCCTGGTGTCCGGGCCGGGGTCCTGTCCGAGGAGGTCCTGCTAGAGGTGGCCGCCTCCACTGCCGCAGCTCTTAGAGCTCTCTGTGAAATGTCAGTGCTCTCTACCTTCCTCCAGCCCGGGCACCTGTACACCAGGCGTGAGGGGGTTTCACTGGGAGCAGAAGGCTCCACTTTGGAGTAAAAGGCTTTGCTTTTGTGGTGGCTCTTATTATTCTGTTTTTGTGTCTCATTTATTTTTTTCTAAGTACACTTGCCAGATGTTTTTCTTGGCCTTTCTCACTAGGGATCTTTAGAAAGCATGGAAACTATCTTGTTACGAGCAGGCAAGTCCAAAAGACTGAAAACAGTTTTGCAGTTTACAAATATTTTGAATTAATAACCAATCAGTGGTGATATCTAATACAATGGTAGAAACAAAAAGGTTGGTTAACTGCAGTCAGATAGCTAAGAACTCTAATTTGCTTGCTTCCTCCTGTCTTCTGGTTAGGAAGGTGGGCAGTGGGTATTTGGTAAAGACAGACCTTGAAGGCTTAAGTTTTGGTTAGACTTGAAACTTTTAGAGCTGCAGATAGGCTTAATGTACTTAATTAATTAACTCATTTTTAAAAATGAGTGTTAGCATAAGTCAAGATGAAAGAAGGAGTAAGGCTTATAAAGCCTATGAAGTGTTACGGTGTTTGGGAATGTTAATTATTGATTTGATCAATGAATATTTTGTCTGGCAATTAGTCATTGACAGGTGGACAGGGCACAAAGAGTTGACTTGATGCTTTCTCTTTTGAGGGCCTCAATATGTGACAGATTTGTAGATTGATGTCAGTGTTTTCCTTAAAGTACACATTTATATGTGCTTTTAAAACTCCTGAAAATCAGGGAAGAATATGATTTCCTATGGGACTCTGACATTAAAAAAAACAAAACACTATAGGGGACATGTGAACCTCAGTGTGGTAACTAGTCTTTAGGTTGATGAAAGAATATAAAGTATCATTCTGCAAATGGAAACATCAGGTAAACTGATCTGATTACTTATATCATCTCTTAGTTACTTTTTTTGTGTTTTGTGTTTTGTTTTTGTTTTTAGTAATCTCTAAACCAATGTCAGACTCCCAACCCAGAGATCAAGAGTCCCACGCTCTCTAACTGAGCCAGCCAGGCACCACTTAGTAGTCCATTTTTATTTATTTTTATTTTTTAGTAGTCCATTTAAAAAAAGTATTATATAATTAGGGCAGCTCAGAATTATTGCTGTTAAGACACATTCATATTTTATATATATTCCAAATGTTTACTCTTTGGTTGGTGGAAGCTATTGCATGGAGACAATTCTAGACATTACCATGTTAATCAGATAAGCCTTTAATCTTTTTAAAATCTAATATCGATTTGTACAAATCAGAGGTTACTTAAAAATATGTAGATTAGAGGTGTTAAAAGCAGAGCTCATCTATGTCATTGTTTTATTAATTGGTTTCAAAGTCTTGCTAGCAAACCCTTTATATAAGGTTTTAAAAATTGTGAATGGATTGCCTCTCTTGATATTATCTTACTTCTATGTAGTAATAATCATTTTGAAAATGATAGCCTAAAATGCTGGAGTAGGAAAATCTTCAAGCATCCAGGCCACCCCTCCTTTTATACATCAGAAGGCAGAGCTTACAGAAACTTGTAGCTAAGAGTAATTTGCAGCTGAGTCCAGACTGGAATCCATTTTTCACTGAGCCACAGAACACATTTCTTCCATGAAACCACCAGGCTTCTTTTTAAAATCTGTAGTATTTGCCCATCTATATATTTTTTTTTCTAAAAGCAGCTATCAGTAGGAAAGGTACATGCATACCATTAGTTATTTAAGATTGACTAAAAAAATTGCCATGGGTAATCAACGCAAGTTCTGATCTGATGTTTTGATTTCCTTGAAACTTATGTAATCCATTATGTTTTTCTTTTCCTCCCACATCTATCTTTACTGATTTCTTCCATATTAGAAAATCTAAATATTTTGACCAAAAACTCACCAAATTCAATGAACCTAACTTTGATCATTGTGTTTCCAGAGGAAAAGGAGTAGCAAAACAAACCCCGTTTTCTGGACTGGGCCTTATTCCCATTTATTGGAGCAATGTCCGTTGCCGAGGAGATGAAGAAAATATACTGCTTTGTGAAAAAGACATCTGGCAGGGTGGGGTGTGTCCTCAGAAGATGGCAGCTGCTGTCACGTGTAGCTTTTCCCAGGGTAAAAAGAGTCTCTTTTTTTACTTTCATTGTGTTTTCAACAAGACTCCAGATGATAAAATTGTCTTTGTTAAATCATTTCCTCAAAGAATTTAAATACATACGTAAATCTGAATCATCATATTATGTAGTCAAATAGTCTTCAGTAGGAGTGCATCTAACATTCTGAATTCTCTTCAACTTTCAAGTGGAATCTCACTCGTAACATGTTTTCTATTTTATTTAATTTGCATACAGAAATATTGTATATTGTACATGAAGCATTTATTTTGCTAATGGAAGGTCATGATAGAATCAAGATAGAAAAGCATCTTGGAACCAAATAGAAAACACCGCAACTACAACAAAATATTTTCACTTGATAGGATAGAATATAATCATGGTAGCAGTGTTCTTCTTTGAATTGTCAATAGTACGTTCCATAATATGGATAACTCCTTGATAAAGCTCCTTCCAAGCACCATGTATTAGCTATGAGATGATGAACAGTATGATTTCAGTACACAAATAAGCGTATGTTCATATAAACATGTGAGGAGAAGGGAGCAGCTGCTTTTCATGATGACTGATGGGTTTTCTGGGAACCATGGTGTATTTTAACGGGTGACCACAACCTGAGACTAGCACACTGTCATATCAGCCCTTTTTACATTCTCCTTGGAGATGCAGCATGATTGGATTTCCCAGGTCTTAAAAAGCTAACAGCTAGCCCAAGGCATTGGTTTCTGTTGGAGTGCAAGTATCAGGGGAGGATTGGAAACTCTCTCACCACAAAACACACAAAGACTCAATTTAGAGTAATTCCTGTGAATTGGCTGGAAGAACTAATCGGAAGATAGGGTACAGGTATGTGCTCTGAGAACCACAGTTCCTTTTTGTGTGGGCCAAGTGCATGTTAAATCTTGATGTTTCGTAAATTTTTCCTTTTCTTCCTTTGATTCTCCACTTTCGGGTAGTGTGCTCCTTTGGGCAGTATATGTTTATGTGTCGCTGCTTCATGGATGATGTGAATTGGGCTCAATAATGCATTGCTTTTTGTAGATTATTGCTTGTACTTTATGTTCTATCTGATTGATATATAATGTTTAACATTTTTCAAGTACTGAAGTAAATAAAATCTTGGAAACAATAATTATTTTTCTTTCAGGGTATATATCTACTTAAAAAAAATTCCTTCTATTCTCTATCATCTATCCACCTATTTATACTCTGCTTGCAAAGACAAGTTTAAGGTCATTTATAAGTATATATAAAAATATGGTTGAGATAAGTTAGAAGTGAGAATGAAAAAAGATCAAGTGACAATGTGAAAAGAGATAGATCAAACACTACATCTACTTCAAGGCCCAGTGATAGCTCTTTAATAGGTTTATTTTTTGACTTGGAAATTACATTCAGTGTCTTGTCATCTCTTACTTGTTGCATTTCCAACACTTACAAAGTAGCAGATTGTGTAGCAGTATTGGATATAGGAAGTAGTAATTTTTTAAAAAATTTATTTATTTATTCATGAGAGACACAGAGAGAGGCAGAGAGAGAGGTAATGACAGGAGAAGCAGACTCCATGCAAGGAGCCTGATGTGGGACTCGATCCCCAGACTCCAGGATTATGCCGTCAGCCGAAGGCAGACACTCAACCATTGAGCCACTGAGACGTCCCAAGAAGTAGTAATTTAAATGAACATGCCGGGGATCCCTGGGTGGTGCAGCGGTTTAGCGCCTGCCTTTGGCCCAGGGCGCGATCCTGGAGACCCGGGATCGAATCCCATGTCGGGCTCCCGGTGCATGGAGCCTGCTTCTGTCTCTGCCTGTGTCTCTGCCTCTCTCTCTCTCTCTTTGTGACTATCATAAATAAATAAAAATTAAAAAATTAATCTTTAAAAAATAAGTAAATGAACATGTCTGGGAGTTTTAATCATTCATAAGTTAAACAGGAGTCAACTACCTCACTGAATTCTCTTTCAGATAATTTTTTGCATGCTTGTTGGGAGGATGTGGGATGTTGATGAAATTTTATCTTTGAGCTTTTCTGTATATTCACAGTTACTTATGTAGCCAGAAAAAGCCCATATGTTTGTTTGTCTTTAATTTATTTATTCATGAGAGACACAGAGAGAGAGGCAGAGACATAGGCAGAGGGAGAAGCAGGCTCCCTGAGGGGAACCCGATGTGGCACTCGATCCCAGGACACTGGGATCACGACCTGAGCCAAAGGCAGATGCTCAACCACTGAGCCATCCAGGTGCCCCAAGCCCACATGTTTTAGAATAAAGCATGACATGAAAAAATATAAGGTAATATGCCATATGGTGTTCTGGGTTGTAGGTGATTTAAAATTTCCTCTTTAAAATTTTTGTTTTTCTGTTTTCCCCAAGCTTACCACAGTGGCCGAGGGAAGAGAGGCACTGGAGAATATAATAACTTAAGAAACGTATACATTTTCCCATCATTTTTTTCTATATTTTCCAAGCTTTGTAAGGGAAAAATAAAAATAAAAACATGCAAATTTAAATTTCTTAGCACCATTCAGCCATCAGTTAATTGTAAGAAGCTAATATACAATACTGAGAACACTTGTGTTTATTAAAACTATATCCCTTTATAAATTGTAAGTATTAGTTGATTTATGTAAATAGGCTAAATTGTGAAGATCAGAATATGAGTATATGTAAATATTCACTAATCTGAATCTGCTGCAGAATTTGAGTATGCTATTTGAATATAAATATTCATATTCTAATACCATTTACCAATAGCTGCTTACACTGTGGGGAATTAAAAGCATATTTCACGTCGATGAATGATTAGCATTCGGTAAAAGCCGCAATTAAATTTCTGAATAGAGGCGCAGCGTGTTCTGAACTTCTTACCATATTGCATCCTTTATTCCAGAAAAATTACACTGTCTCACTATTTCCCAAACACATTCAACTTTGTACTTCTGTCCTTTTGCTCATACTGTTCATTTAGCCTGAACAGCACTTACCCTCTCTCTGACTTCTGGAATCCTATCCATCCACCTTGGCCCTCTTCACAACTGTCTTCTTCAGAAGAGATTCCCAGACTACCCCCAGTAGTAAGCAAGCTCCCTTGTTTCTGAACCCCTGTAGAGTCTCCATGATCTCTTCTCTTCCCTCATCTTGTCCTTAGGTGATAAAACTCTTGAGGTCTGCCCAGTGCTCCTTTGAATGCCCCTGCGGGGGCCTAGTATCTGTTAAACAGAATCAAGTGAATGAATATTGCTAATTGTTTTTTCTTCTTTGGGACAGTCTTTCTAGCTTTTTAGCTATAGTTGTCAGTCCAGTCAGTCAACAAATATCTATTATGTGCCTTCTCTATGCCGGCTACTTGAGATACGCAAGTGAAAGAATTTGGTACTGTCTCTGTCCTGAGTTCTAGCTGTTAGGACACAGACAATGGATGCAAAAACCAAGAAATCAATGACAATTTTAAATAAAGTAGATATTCAGAAAGCAATGTAGTAGAAAGTACCATCGGGTGCTGCATTAGCTAGGGTAGCCGGGGCAGGCCTCCTAAACAAAGGACAGTTGAGTGTTGAGAACTGAATGATGAGAGGATGCAACAAGGGGAAAGGCTGCAGGAACATTTTTCAAGCAGAAGGAACAGGAAGCGTACAAACCCTGAGATGGGAATCAGCCTTGAGTGTTTTGGGGACAGAAAGAAGAGGGCACAGTGGGAGTGGTCAGTGTTGTTACTTTATGTACTTCCTAAAATCCCCACCCTACATCCCCAGTGACTTATGGGGATGTAGGGTGGGGATTTTAGGAAGTACATAAAGTAACAACACTATGTGACGTTTGCTGCCACTGTAGCTTCAAGTTGTGTCATCTGACTGAAAGTATTCTGAATACTTTCCAGAATAGTCCATAATATCCACACCAAGGCTTCCCAGAATTCTTTAGGACCAGTACTGCCAGCCTTAACACTAGCTGAATGTGACCAGTGGAGGGAAAACACTACATGTTGTGGTAAGCTACAGAGCTTTCACAACCAAAATGGTTCTTGACATCCATTGTAGGTGCAGCCTGGTGAAGGAGGCCAGGGGTAGAGAAAGATGTTCAGGGGGCTGACAAGGTCTGGATCAGGGCATTGTGTACCCTAGTAAGGAATTTGCAGTGGGAAGCATTTGGTCATTTGTAGAAAGTGTATACAACCGTTTCATATCCAAATGAATTCTCAATCTTGTTTTTTGTAGATATTGACCATGTTGGTCACTACCTCATTATAATGAGTTAGATGTTGACTTGAACTTGATTTCTACAAATATAAAAATATTTCTGTCCTGAAAACAAGTATGTTACAGGGACATTAATGCCATTCTTAAGAATTACATGTTGGTAATGCTCAAGTTCCTGTAAATAAAAAAATCGGTGTCACCGCTACAGTACCATAAAAATCAAATGTGTTTTCAGTAAACTACAATTTTGATGTCTTTTCTGGTTTTCTGAGGTAGTTGGAGGAAAAGTGAACTTAGACTACTTCCACTTAAGAGCTAGTTTTATGAATGTAATTGACTTTGGAGTATTTAATTTTTATTAAAAATGTTTTTTATTACCAAGTAAACTCTACCCCCAGTGTGGGAACCTAACTACTCACAACCCTGAGATCAAGAGTTGCCTGCTCTCCTGGCTGAGCCAGCTGGTTGTCCCCAGTTTGGAGTATTTTAATTGGTCAGGGATACCATAATATGTATTAGATGTGTGAGGGTATGTCCAAATCCCTGAAATGGCTTAATAAATATGATTTAATTTTACTGAGAATGGCATATCAATTTAATATATGTATATAATCTTACCAGTCAATGTACATGTCTAGGTATAATTTGATTCTAATTTCACACAGGCACAGGCCCAGTGTTCCCAGCTGTCCGCCTTGTGGGTGGGAGCAGCGCATGGGAAGGCCGAGTAGAGCTCTACCACGCTGGTCAGTGGGGGACCGTCTGTGATGACCAGTGGGATGAAGCAGATGCTGAAGTGATCTGCAGGCAGCTGGGCCTGAGGTTTGTTTTTATTCTTATTTTGTTTAATTTTTGGAACCTATTATTTCCACACCCAGAGACAGGTGCCTGTGTGTTTAAATTGCACATTTCCTCAAACAAATGGAAAAAGCCACCTTGTGATCTTTGTACTAGGCTGTAGGCTCTCTGAAGAGAATTTATATGTCCTTAGTAAAGGTCTAGCCTGTTTGTGTCTGAAGTTGACTAATTTTATATCCCTGAGAATCTCAGCCTTTTACTACTTTTCATTGGTCCCCTTCACGTTATTCCCAGGTAATGAATGAATGACCAGAAACTGTCAGTCACAGTGTTAGATGACTTACTGAAGTTGTCTGCTGAAACTCGTTGTTAGGTTTTCACTGAAGTTCAGATCCTCTCCCCAAATATTATCTCAACTTTTGACTTTGGTTTATTTGTTAGGTATGTGCTTAGAACAGAGGATTTTTATTAATGTGCAAAGGAAATAATTCCCATGTAGGATGTGGAAATGAAACATTATGCAATAAAAGAGCAGTATGAAAATTAACATTCTGTGTTGCCTGAGTTGTGATTATTCTGGAATAATATGTTGTAATTTTGGATTTTTAATCCCTTTCTTTAGTGATTCTAAATAGTGGTATAACAAGCCCAAAAGTTTCTCTAAAATTATATTAGGGGATAGGGGCGCCTGGGTGGCTCAGTTGGTCAAGTGTCTGACTCTTGGTTTTGGCCCAGGTCATGATCTCAGGGTCATGAGATGGAGCCCCACGTCAGGCTCCATGCCTAGCTAAAGATTCTCTCTCATCCTCTCTGCCCTTCCCCTCCTCTAAAACAACAACAAATTTCAGGATTGTTGAAGTCAAATAATTGCCATATGATTTTGATAAAGCTATGTATTCTTTGTCCTTCCTTTATGGAAATTATTCCCACACCAACCTTGGCAGTTCACTTGTAAAAGTCCTAGTCTTGCCCACTTTCTTATCCTTTGACCACAAAATAAATTTGTGGAATAGGGGTGCTCTGATATAATACATTGATTTATTAAGTTATTTTCTGCAAAGCTATTTGACCTACATATATCACAGCAATGCCCAATAAACACTGAAATTGATTCTATATCTGATCCTGTTCCAAAACATTCTTAAACCTATTTGGCTAATCTGTATAAAATTTGTTTTTTTCCATAGTAAAAGACCAAATAAATAGCATCATCTGACTAGTTCAATCCCCAGGCTTAGTTCCTACTTCGAATAGACACAGAATAGTTATACAATTCTGTTGTCAAGGGAATTGTTTGTTAGATTATAAAAGATTGGTCCTTTCATTGCGAATATCATTTGTGACACAACCTACGAATGAAAAAACTCATTTTTAGTGATCAATATCCTAGATTTCTCTCTGGAGAACCATCTCCTCCATTTTCAGTAGTGATATTGGATGTTCACTGAATGCTTACTGTATGCCAGGCACTGGTCTAATAGCTTTATAGGTATTGATTAGCTCATTTAATTCTCCCTACAACCCCATATTACCCCCAATTTACAGATGAGGAAACTAAGGCCCAGAAGTTAAATAATTTGCTTATCGTTACATCACCACTAGATGGTAAAGCTTGTCTGGCTACAGAGCTGATTCTGAAACACTTTGCTATCTTACAGTCTCTTGGGGGACATTTTCAGTGAGGTACCTGTGGCACCTCAAATAGAATCTATCTAAAATGTAGCATCATCATCTTTCCCTATAATTAACTTTCATCTCTTGATTTCTCTGTTTCTTTCAGCACTGTCTATGTATTTTTTCTTTTCAACAACTAGCTATTTTGCAAACAGTATAACCTGAGAGAAAAAACATTCTACATTGGGAACCATAAATCTCAGATTCTGGTTCTTGGGGTGCCTGGGTGGAACAGTCAGTTAAGTATCTGCCTCTTGATCTCAGATCAGGTCTTGATCTCAGGGTCATGAGTTCAAGTCCTGCGGTGGCTCCATGCTAGGCATGGACTTTTAAAAAGAAAAAAAAAAGAGATTTTGGTTTTCACTTAACAGTACAACTTTAGGACTTTGGGTAATCTCAGAGGGCCTGATTTCCTCTTTTGTTACACAAGGTCCCCTTTATCTTTATGGTAAAATCTCTAAAATACAAAAAAATTAATGAACAGTAAAATAAAAAAGCAAAAAAGTATTTTTAAAAGCAGTTTGTACCAGAAGATTTTTATTCTGACCCCTCAATAAAATGGTTTTGTATGTTAATTTTATAGCCTAAAAAAAACAAACCCCTAAGAAGATGTGTTCACAGTTTTAAAATTCCTATGTAAATTATGGCATATCCACATAATAAAATATGATGCTGTAGTTCTGAGTTATGCTCTTAAGAGTTTTGAAAGACTCAGGAAATGTTTTCACTTTAATTGCACAAGAAGAACTCTGATTAAAATGTCTCAATCTGAAACTTCACTGTGTACACACACGCTCGCAAGACAATTTTCTAACATCTGGCTGCCTCCTTTCCTGCTCTTTATCTTTCCCCAAGTCTTGGGTTCATCAAATTTAAGTATCAAAAGTACAGTAATTTCTTTTGTGTTTAGGAAGTTTGCCAGCTACTAAAATCTACAGATACCATTAAAAGATGAAAGTCCACAAAAACAGCCTCTCACAAAGAAATTGTAACCACCACTCCAGGGAGGCATGATGTAGTTTCCCTTTGGGAGTTCAACAAACAAATAAGAGGGAGATGAAGTTTGCTCAAGAAAAAAAAATCATAAATTGAGGCAAGCAACAATTACGCTGTTATCAACCATGTGCCGTTAAAAATGATCTCATCTGAAAGTGCTGTGCCATTAAGTAAGCAAACAAGTTATACAATAGGAGAAGTTGCAGAATATTACTTTAATGTGACCTTAGGAGATAACTATAAAATCAGGTGAAAGAAAGGCAAACAACATCAGCTCAGAGCATCAGAGTACTTACATTAAAAACAAGTGTCTGGGCAGCCCGGGTGGCTCAGCGGTTTAGCGTCGCCTTCAGCCCAGGGCCTGATCCTGGAGACCGAGGATTGAGTCTCATGTCAGACTCCCTGCATGGAGCCTGCTTCCCCCTCTGCCTGTGTCTCTGCTTCTCTCTCTCTGTGTCTCTCATGAATGAATAAATAAATAAATCTAAAAAAAAAAAAAAAAAAAAAAGTGTCTACCAAGCTGAATTGGTGGTGGTTACATAGGTTCACGGAGGATTTTTGCTGCCTTGTATATTTGGAGATATTTTTCTTTTCAGTTACTTTTCCAAACACGAATCTCCTCATACAAAGGATAGCAATAAGCTAATGCTCAAGAAAGATGTAAACACTTGGGCCTTGCCTGCGTTCCACATTAATATAGTCTTTCTGGTGATTCCATCTCTGTATTCTTTCTATTTAATAGACTATTGCTTGTTAACACGCTCTGTGTTTAAGAACTGTTTATGTAAGTAAAAGAGATCTTTGGCTCTCAGGAAAGAATTCTACCTTATAACATAAATTTTTAGGATCACTTCTATAACTATAAATATAATGAATATTCAGTGTATCTAGATACTGTAAATTTTTTTTAAACATTTTTTAAAAAGATTTTATTTACTCATTCATGAGACACACACACACACACACACACACAGGCAGAGACACAGGCAGAGCTCGGAGAAGCAGGCTCCAGGCAGGGAGCCCGACATGGGACTCGATCCCGAGACTCCAGGATCATGCCTTGGGCTGAAGGCGGCGCTAAACCGCTGAGCCATCCGGGCTGCCTGATACTGTAAATTTTCTATGCATTTATCTAAACAATAAAACCTATCTTTTCCCCATAGAAATATATTAATAATTTAAAAATTTCCTATATCTTAAATTTACAGGAATCCATCCTGCACCTAGTAATGTTAAATATGCTATTACTCTACCCTTAACTAACTAACATGAAAATCAATTAGCATGCTGCTGACCTCATGATTGATAACCCAGTAAATATACATATACACACGCTACAATGTTTTATATAGATAGGAAATTCATAGATCCAGTTAACTAAATAGAAATTCTGGACAGAGAAATAGTGTTGGATGATCTCACCACCAAATACTTGGTTTACTTTGAATGTTAATGACATCTTTCTAACAGTCCCTAATTTGACTGACCTTGATAGCAAACATATATACTTATTACGTGTGTTAACTGCTCTAGTACCTCTGTTAGACATATCCCTATGTTAGAAATATGTTGTAGATGAGACAATCTAAGAGATACTTTGTAACTTTCTCCAAAATAGGTTGGTTTGAGTACAGGGCACATGATCATTTTATGCTGTGTTGATTCCAACAGCAACACCTGAAAATTTGAGGAAAACTGATATTGAAATTGATGCCCCCTCAGAACATTTCGAAAATCTAGTCTCAATGATTAATAACAGTTTTCTCAAAAAGAACTGGTTGGCTTATTTCTAATCCACTCAAAGAAAATGATCATACCAGTAAACTTAACACCACTGTTAATTATAAGCCTTAGAGATATAGGATTTGCCATGCCATTCTCTTCCTACACATGAACCATGAAAGAGGGGTTAGGTCCCAGAATCAGGGGGGTGGGTGGCACAAATGCAATTGCACAATGAAGGATCAAGCCAATGCCACCTGAACCCAGTGTTCAAGCTTAGCCTCAGCAGTGGGGAACACGTTGAGCTGCTCTGTGGTTCAAGATGAGAGCAAATCACTTGTGATGAATCCTGGCCAAAATACTTGCTTTGATCTAACCCAACGTTTGGATCTAGTCTCCAGTTTCAGGAATTATAAGAGCTGGAGGAGTAAACTAAATGACACCAGTAGGAAGATATGAGACAAATCCAGGTGGTAGGACATTCTCTAGAACGGCCGGTTCTGTCTCTTCCACAAGTTAGTGTCATGAATAACAAGAGGCTGTTCTAGATTCTAGACATCAGGTACAGGACATCCGGAGGTACTGCATGATCTGGGACCAAATTCTGCTTAAGACAAACATCTATCGATGACATTGTGGAGGCAACTCTGAGCAATGGCATGTGGCATGTGATGGGGTATTAGAAAATGTTAGGAATGATTAACAATGGGGCGCCTGGGTGACTCAGTCAGTTAAGCATCTGATTTTGGCTCTGTTCATGATCTCAGGGTCTTGAGATGAACCTGTGTGTTGAGCTTTGCACTGGGTGTGAAGCCTGTTTACGATTCTCTCTCTTTCCCTCTGTCCTCCCCCCACCCCTGCACTTTCTCTCTAAGAAAAAAAAAATGATTACCAATTATACTAATTGTGATAATGTTAATTTGGCCATGTAGCACCACGTTCTTATTTTTAAGAGATACATATTGAAGTATTTCGAGGTAAAATGTTAAAATGTCAATGTTTTACTTTAAGTTGCAATGTAAATATAGAGTTTTAAGAAAGAGGGAGATCAGTTGCAAAACACATGAGTAATAAATGGTTGAGTTTCAAAAATTATGCTTCAGTGTCAAGGATTATGCTTAATTGAAAAAAACTGTTACATAAACAGAGAAGCTTTGATCTCAAGAAGCCTCCCCATCCCACCCCCCACCCCCTGCCAAAGTGCTAAATGAAGAAATCTACAAATTTAAAGTAAAATATCAACTTTGAAAAGATCCCCTAATAGAATTTTATTTTATTAATTTATTTATTTAGATTTATTTATTTATTTGAGAGAGAGAGTGGGGGAGAGGGATAGAGGAAGAGAGAGAATCTATGGCACATTCCCTGCTGAGTGCAGAGCCCTACTTGGGGCTCAATCTCACAACCCTGAGATCATGACCTGAGCTGAAAACAAGAGTTGGAAGCTCAACTGACTGAGCCACCCAGGCACCCCAACAATCCATGAGTTTTATGTTGCTTTCCCCAATATTGCAGAACCTCTTTAGAGGTAGAATCATCACTTTCTTTGGTATCCCCGAAAAGCCAGCACAGTGCAATCCAGGGCACCAGGAAATACTAGTAGCTGAAGGAATGTATGTATACGTAAGATTATATTTTTAATTTTAATACACTTGAAAATGAGCCTGAAAACCTAGTTTGTGTTGCATCATAGTTTCCTAGTTAACTTTTTAAAAAATTTTTATTTATTTATTCATGAGAGACACACACACACAGAGGCAGAGACAGGCAGAGGGGGAAGCAGGATCCCTGCAGGGAGCCCGATGTGGGACCCGATTCCGGATCCCGGGATCACACCCTGAGCCAAAGGCAGACGCTCAACCGCTGAGCCACCCAGGCATCCCAGCATTTCTGTTCTTGTTGTTCTGATTTGTTCTGTTTTGTTTCTTTTTTTTCTGATGAGTTTATTTCAATAACACATTTTTGTGATCATTAAAATAATGTTTATAAACAATGGAAAATACGGAAACATCAGGAAGATCATAAAATGCCCAAGTGGTCTTTTAAGAGTGTATTTTAACATAGATGACTTTCCTTGGAGTCATGATTATGGGGCTATTACTTTCCCATCTTTTGTTCTCCCTTAAGGAAGGGACACAGTTCAGAGGCAATTAATCAGGCCTTTTGCTTTTTCCTTGGACCTCTATCAACATGATCTTTAACATATTTGGAATATAATATATTTCAGTTACTCTGCCTAGATAATCCTGAGTCACTCCCAGCTAATCATTATTTTAGGCTTTTTTTGGGGGGGGGGCAACGGGGAGATGGTGGGTAATAAAAAGTCTAGTTTTTAACCTTTTAACCTAAATATTGTACCAAAAATGGTACTAATCTTTGGAATCTCTAAAAATATGTTAGCTAAGAATCCATTCTTAATTGTTTTAATTTGACCATTGTAACATTGAGCATCTTATCACATGTTTAGTGGTCATTGATATTTCTGTGAATAGCCTCATCTTCTCCATGCCCCTATTTTTAAAAAAATATTTGTTGTTTTGTCTTTCATTATAATGTTATTATTAATAATTTCTAGGAGTTTTTTTTCTTTGATTACTATTACATATTACAAATATTTTTTCCTGCCTGTTGGTTTGTCTTTTGACTCTGATTATGGTGTGTTTTGCTATATAGTAGTTTAAATTTATATGTGGTTAAATTAAACTTTTTTTAGTTTTTCTGACTTCTGGGTTTCTTCTCTTGCTCAGGAAATCCTCTTTGTTCCAAGATGATATTATTCTTATATTATGTTCTCTATTTTATTCCAGTAACTTCTTAGCATTCCCTTCTTCCCATTCTCACTCTCCCACCCTTCCTCCCTCCCCTCTTCCTTCCTGCTTCTTCTCTTTTCTTTTCATTTCTTTCTTTTTTTTCTCCTTCCTTCCTTCCTTCCTTCCTTCCTTCCTTCCTTCCTTCCTTCCAGTATTTAGGTCTTTAGACCATCTGGAATTTATTTTTTGTTTCTGTTACAAGTTTGGGATAAAATTTTATATTTTTCTATATTCCTTATACGACCTAACCCTGGCTCAGTGAATCGGTACCCATTGAAATTTTCTTCCGTAGATCTCTTTCTGTCCTGGCATTTATCTCAGGGCAAAGATCCAAGAAGGCTGTTAATCTGCCTTTCTCCAAAGCTTTCCTATCTGGCTTCCCCATGACCTGCATCAGTCATGTGTCTCCTCCTCCTCTGTTTTCTGCAACTTTCAGTGTTCTCTAAATCAGCTTCCATATTTGCTTTCATTAATCTCTTTCCTCTAGAGCAAGGGTCAACAAACTTTCTCTGTGAAGGGCCTGATAGAAAATACTTTAGATTTTGCAACTACTCAGCTGTGCCTTTGTGGTGTAAGAGCTGCCACAGACAGTAAGTTGGGAATGAGTGGGGCTTTGTTCTGCTAGAACCGTATTTCTGGATGGCGAAATTTGAATTTCATATGATTTTCCCATGTCAGAAATTATATTCTTGATTTGATTTTTTCCCTGCCGTTTATAAAATGTAAAAGCCACTCTTTGCTCATGGGGCCATATAAAAACAGGTGGTATGCTGAATTTATCTCTTGGGTTGTAGTTTGCTGATCTGTGCCCAGGAGCCACCAGCCAGGGCTTCTTTGCTCCCATCCTGGAGTGGCCCTTTTCACAAAGGTGCAACAGGTCTCAGGAACACAGCTCCAAACACTCCTCTGCTTCTTTGAACCAAACTTAGTAATACACAATACATTTCAGTTATTCAGACTTCCAAATTCTGGGACTAACTCACAATCAGTACATGACTTTAGAATTTTATTTTCAGTGGGTATTACACTGTTCCCTTGTTCAGTTTAGTCTGAATGTTGTATGAAAATATTATCTTTTGGCAGGGGATATTTATTTTACTAGGGGCAACTTAAAACATTCTAATTTATTCACAGCCTTACAGACTACTATTGCAAGATGATTTTGGTATAGAAAATATTGTTCTGGGAGCATAAATGCTGTCTTTAGAAAGAAAATTTGTTTTGGCCACTACGGTTGTTTTGGTAAAATGCCAGTGTGCTCCAAAACTCTTGAAATTGTTAGCCTCTGATTATCTATGTCTCTGCCACAAGAATCTCAAGTTGTATGATGTAAGTCATAGCTTAATGATCTTTTGGGCCATCATCTAGTAATTCTTAATAAGAAAAGAACACAGATTTGTCCAGTGTCTATAGGCTACAAATTATTTCCATAAACATATTCTTTTAAAAACGATTTTAGAATAAATAAGTGAATAAAACATATTTATAACCTTAAAACCAGAAATTGTTGGGATTTCTTTTGATTTTCCTTTCCCACCATTCCCCTTTCCCACCATTCCCCTGACTCTACCTTTGGGTAACAGGGAGAACAAAAACTAGGATGTTTGTTTAAACTGAATACCAAATGGTTTTTAGATAAATTGCTTAGCAGTGAAAATATGTTATTCTTCAAATGCGAGAGGGAAGCTCTTGATATTGCCAGGAGGGAAAGAGAACCAACATTTTTTGAGTTCTTACTTTGCATCAGTTTAATTCTTAAAACCCTGCAAGGGAGCGATATTTGTTCCTATGTTCAAAAGACGCATTTTATGCCTGGAAGGGTTTTGTAACTTCCCTAGGGCAATTTAGCTGGTTAAAGGTAGAGCCTGGATTTGAGCCAGAGGGTCTGTTTCCACATTCTTCTCAAAGATTCTGCGTGGAAAGAATAAGCTTTTTGATGTGATTAGGAATATATGAACACTTATATATGTCCGTTACACTCTTCTGTGGGCACACAGATACGCATTGAAACAACTGAGAACTTCATTAAAAAATCCTATTAATTGAGTAATTTTTCTTCTTTCTTCAAGAGTAGAAATGGCTTTTTGTTCTGTCATGTTTCCCCTAGCAAAACAAATTTACTCACAAAATTATTTAATAATATCATTTGTGTTAGAATATATATTTTTTCTTTCACTTTTGTCTGATTAGCTCTAGATAGTAATCTTTAGTATATGTTGGGGCATACTTCTCAGAGTCCTCTGTATGACGTATCTCAGATAGTGACTCAAGTGTTAGGATTCTAAATTAAAAAAATTTTAACTTCAACAAAATATTCTGCATAAGCTACCCTATTTTTCCTTCCTTCCTGCTTCACACCTCCTCCTATAAACATTCCTTTATCTTTCCTCTTGCAAACTTTTTGAAAAAATTTTTTAAAGATTTTATTTATTCATGAGAGACACAGAGAAAGAGAGGCAGAGACATAGGCAGAGGGAGAAGAAGGTTCCATGCAGGAAGCCCGATGCGGGACTCGATCCTGGGACTCCAGGATCATGCTTTAAGCCAAAGGCAGATGCTCAACTGCTGAGCCACCCAGACATCCCCAAACTTTTTGAATTTTAAACTGAAAGTAGGTCACGTGATAATGGAACAAGTGTTTGCTTTAATGGGTAAAGGATTTAACTTTCAAATGTTTTGTGTTTGTTTTAAACATGTGTTCTCTTAAAAGAAACTTCCATTCTATCTAGTAAAATTAGTCAGACAAGGTGTTTTTTAACCATGAAGTTGATTATCTAAGACTTTGCCATTGCTGGAGTATTATAGTCATTTAGCAAGCTTTTTTTTTCCCCCTTTGATATATTTTGGTTGTAAATTCTCAAGGTAGTTATAATGTTATGAGAAAAGGGCAACTAAAATAATGGGGAATATTATTGAATATTGAATGAGGAGCATCAATGAAAAACAAACAAATATAAATGCTCTACTCTAAAAATTAATAAGCTAAAAGGGGTCAAAATGGCAATTTCTGAAATTACTAATAATTTTGACAGTCAGTTGTGATCCTCTTCCCTGAAATCTGGGGTTCTAGCATGTGGGATCACTGAATTGTGGGAGAAGTAAATTTAGTACAAATAAATTTGAGTGAAGAGATGTTTTAGTTAGAAATATGAGTGTTTTTGAGTGACAGAGAACTGAAAATAACAGTGGCTTAAATAAGGTAAGAGTGTATTTCTCTCTCAAGAGACCAGAGGTAGCCAGCTCAAGGCTAGTATGGTTGCATAGTCATCTAGGCTGGGGCTTCTGATTGTTTGTAGTTCTGTCATTCTTAGTATAGTACCACATAGGCCAATGTAGCTTCTCAAGCTCTGGCCATAGGAGAAAGTGGAGCAAAGATATTTCCTGGAAGCGATACATGACAGCACTTCTACCTGAATATCTTTGGTCAGAACTTAGTCATCTCAAATGGGTACAGAGTTTCAGTATGGGGTGACTAAAGAGTTATGGAGATGAGTGGTGGTGATGGTTGCATGATAATGAGAATGTACTTAGTGCCACTGAACTGTACACTTAAAAATGGTTAAAATGATAAATTTTATGTTACATATATCTTAAAGCAAACAAACTTAGTCATCTGGAAGGAGAAGAGCCTGGAAAATGTGGTCTTTACTCAGGATAGCCATTGCCCTCCCTAAAATCTGGAGCTCCATTACTAATGAAGAAAAGGAGATTGAGTATTGGGGGATAACTAGTGCTCTAAAACATTTGTGATGGCCAAAACTATAAGAAGCAGCAAATGAAGAAGAAAGAAATACAGCAAGTCATGTATGACCTATGGAGTGAATTGGTCAAGGGAAGTATGAATTAATCATACTTATACCTTTAATGGGGCAGAAGAAATTATGTCAGACAAATTTTTCATGTCTAATCCAGAGTTCTTATTTTTGTTCAGTGGCATTGCCAAAGCTTGGAATCAGGCATATTTTGGGGAAGGCTCTGGTCCAGTAATGTTGGATGAGGTACGCTGCACTGGGAATGAGCTTTCTATTGAGCAATGTCCAAAGAGTGCCTGGGGAGAGCATAACTGTGACCATAAAGAAGATGCTGGGGTGTCCTGTACCCCTCTATCAGGTAAGAGTTTCACCCCATTAATCTCCCAACCCTTGTCCCCAGCACCATCTGGGCTTACCTTGTCTCTTCCTCAATCTACATAATATAACTAAATGAGCATGCAAATAAAACTAAAAACAAAGCAAAACAACCCACAAAACACAAAAACCAAACAACTGACACAATTGTGTATCAATATGGTATGATCCTTGTTCATAAATATTTCTGAGTTTTTCACTTTTTTATAGTCCTATAAAGATAGAAAATATAATTTTATTGCAATATATAATACCGAATAATCAAAACCAGTGCAATGACAAATTTCACATTATTAGGTATATATTTAGTTCATTTATCTATTGGCCTGTCTTGACTCTCAGAATGTGTTTCTAGCTGGTATTGATCAGATTGTTGGTTAAAGCACCCTAGTAAAGGAAACAAGTTAACTCTGGCTATGCTCAGTTCTCTGACTATTCCAAATTGCAAGATATTTGTCAAGCTATGTCTCATGTGCTATAAGAAGGGAATGTCTTAGTATAAATGAGTCTATGCATGTACTTATACATTTTGTGGGAAGAAGAGGGAAAAGGACAGATGAGAAGGTGGGTCATCACAAATCCATTGTTTCTATGGTAAAAAGAACTTGAAAAAATTGGGAGTTTTAATTTTTCTTTAAAAAAACATAAAAACGTTGGAAGACCCATGAAATGCTCAAGTTATATCTTTTTATTTCCATAGTTTTACACATGATGATGTTTTTATTAGAAGAATAACATGTTTATATAAAATAGAAATATAAAATATATGTCAGATTTTTAAGCCAGAGCACATCGTCTTCTTGGGTCTCCATTTCCTCCTCTTTCAAATGAGTATAGCCTTGTACTCTTACTATGATGGTCAAATGAGGTAAAATGTGTAGCAGTGGTTTGCAGACTATAAAGTATTACATTAAGAAGTGATCATGTTGCTAAGAGACCATTTACTTTAAAGATCCCAGAGATTCATGGAAAGCTGACCTTTACCCCGGATTATTTATTTATGTTTCATTTGGCTATGTTTGGATTATTTTGCATGGAAATGGCTTTTAAATCTACTTGTTGGGGGATAAATTTATTGTATATCTGCCTAGAAGCTCTTAACAGGGTTCTCTGGGAATTAATTACTCATTGAATTCATAAGCTTCAAATTCAGATCTGTATTATCAATAAAAGAACAAAAGCGAGAAATGTACTCTAGTTTTTATAATTTATGAATGCCTAAGGGATAATAAATGCATTGGTGTGATAGATCACACTTTAACTAGAATAGCTTTTTTTGTCTTCATATTTCAGTATTTTTTTAATTGCAGTTAAAATTTTGAACTATTTCCAAGTTACTGTTTTCTTATTTTTTATATGAAAATAACTAATATTTCTCATACTTACTGAGATTGAAGCTGCAGGACATTTCCCAAGTATTAAGTAATCTGGAGAAATCTAAATAACTACTTTGGAATTGTATCAGAATATATTTTTCTTTTCAGGAAATAAGAGTACAAATAAGAGGAAAAGAATATTTTGTTAGGACAGATATGGGTTATGTCATACTTCAGAAACAACCCTATGACCTCAGATCATTGAGCCCAGTCCTAAAATAAGTTTAAGAAAGGCCTCAAGAGAGACCTGAATAGGTGATGATTCTAGTGAAATTAAAATCTTGTTCTGCCTTTTTTTGATAATTGATTTGCTGAGTCTCTGTGTCTCCTTCTTACCACAGATGGGGTCATCAGACTTGGAGGTGGTAAAGGCAACCATGAGGGTCGCCTGGAGGTGTATTACAGGGGGCTGTGGGGGACCGTCTGTGACGACGGCTGGACTGAGCTGAATACGTATGTGGTTTGCCGAGAGCTGGGATTTAAGTAAGGCCCGTTGATACAAGGCAGCTAAATGCCAAATTAAATTTTTGAAATTCTCATTTTGTAATCCTTACTTTTAATTTCTGTCATACTAACAATATATGTTCTCTTTCACCTGACTACCTCTGTCTGTCTACCTGCCTTCCTATCTACCTACCAATTCACCTCTCTATATATAGAAAGACAAAAAACAAAACAAAACAAAACTACAACCCAGTTAAAAAACAATAACATTTTCTATGATGATGAATAACCATGTCTTGTTATTTATTTCATTACCTTTCCTATCACCATCCTTCTTCTTAAGTAATTAGTTAGAGCTGTGGATGATTTTTAGGTTACTTTGTATCTATTCAAATAAGACTATGCTTTGAATGCTCAGTTTTCTTCTGACACATCACTGCTATTAGATGTTGTTAGTTCTGACATCATTGTGTCTAAAATTGCAGGGAAGTCCAACGTCAAATGCTTTGGTATTACATTATTCCCTTTCTCAAATGTGATGATAATTGTCACTTTTATTTGAGAAAAACAGCCTTCTTGTCATGAGATGACCTTTTGAACTCACCCTTGACCTGCCTCGTAAAAGCTAGTATCACACTTTGGGCAGTATATTTCATGTCACACAAGACTGCATTCCAGGGTAAAGACTTCAGTTGGTTGAAGTAACTGTAAATGATGCCTTTTAGCGATTTGAATGAAGCCCATGAATGCCCATTCTTTCTTGTTTTTCATATTTCTGGGTCATGCTTGAATTAATTGTCTCAAGCTTGAAAAAATTGGCAAAATTATTTCATACTTGAGATAGAGCTAATTGCAAATATTCGTTAGATCTTAAAAATATACTTTCATCCAAGTTAGGTATGATCTTGTTTAAACATATTTTTAAATTTGTAAAAGTAATATAAAATATTAGAGTTTGGGAAAAAATTAAAAACTACCCATAATTTTTCCATCTTATATCATTATTATAATTTGTGGGTATAACTTTGTAACAGCTCTAATAGTAAATATGAACTTTTTCTATCCATGTTTCTTACCTTTATATTATGACAGTCATAATTTTTAATGACAACATGATGTCTATTGAATGTTCATACCATAATTTAGGCTAGTTTATTTTTTATTTTATTTTATTATTATTATTTTAAAATAAATTTATTTTTTATTGGTGTTCAATTTGTCAACATACAGAATAACACCCAGTGCTCATCCCGTCAAGTGCCCACCTAATTTAGGCTAGTTTAAATTTTCCTGTTATAAACAATGATATCCTGAAGATATAAATACGTGTTATTGCCCAATATTTTGAATTTTCATGGGCAGTACAGTTATAATTACTTGTCAAGGGGTATGACATACTAGTCAAATAAATACTAATGTTTAATAAGAATTATTCAATAAATGTCATTTCATTTTTAGGTGAATCTCTTAGGCCTGAGAATGGTATTCTGTTTTCACATATTTAGAAAGATTCATCAGTACTATTAGTTACTATATTCATATTTTTCCTTATTAATGACAACAATGGAGTGACAATTTTTCTCCATATTTTGTTAATTTTGTTTCACAAATATATTCAATTTTTCTTATATATACAGAATATCAGGGCTTACTGGTTCTAAAAATATTCTCACTAATATTTGTTAAAAGTTCTAAATGATTGTGTTAGGAGGTAGAGTAGGCATGTGCCACATTTATTTTTTGGTTTACAGGGGAATTTCTAAAACAGAGTACTATTTTGGAATGAGGAAGAGGTGAACTCTGGTTTCTTTGAACAAATGAAATCCCAAAGTAAAATGACCTCTTGTCATCTGTTATACAGTTGATATGGACAGATAGTAATCAGATGGATGCATTTTGTGGAAAAATGGTATAAGTTCAAAGTAGCAATATGAGATTTAGGATTTTTTTTTTCCACTAAGATTTGATTAGTCAGCAAAGTAGAAATCTTAGAATAATTAAAAGTTGCACTGTTTTAATTTGTTAAAAAGTTCATCTTTTTAAATAAATGTAATAAATAAGTGCATAGGAAGTAATTGGGAAAATTCATGCCAGAAAGAAGGATTTCTTCATATTCTTTATATAGAAATAATAAAAACATTCAGTGAAGGAAGCGAGTGACATAAAATTTTATGAGTAAGAGTTTAATTACATAGACTCTTAGAACTGAAAGACACCTTAAATAGTTAATAGCCCAGTGATTTCTGGAGGTTTGGGTTATATGGAGAAAGAAAGCAAAATTGGGGGAAGGATGAATCAAAGTACAGACTGTGACTTAGTTACCAATTTTTTATTTGGCAGATCTTTCCTATTTCCACAATGTATATATTATACATTTTGTAGAGCATTGTTACAAATATAGTCAATTGGAACACAAATATGGTTTATAAAAATAATAAAAATTAGATTTATGTAACCTTATGAAAAGTGAAGAACATTGCCATTATTCTGATTTTGGTGGGCTGAAGTCCAAGTCACATCATGGATTGGGTGTAGAGTTTGAGGAATCACTGAACTAATGCATAGTTTTTATTTTGAAAGGGATGATACCCAAGAGGTCTAGAAAAGCTGATGAAATCAGATGAGCTCTGGTGGCTCTTGTAGATACAAGACAATTGTTCTAATTTTATGTCTTGTGGTGTTATAAATCCATTGTCAGGAATTTGGGTCCATCTCTTGCTCTCATTCTCTCTGGTTGGTGAGTTATATTCTAGCTAGAATACAAGAATGAATGGGGGAAAAGGATTAGTTATCCATTAGGTAGGTACCTGTTCAGTCAATAAAAAATTGTTAAGATGATCAAAATATGTGAAGTGAACACTGCTCTTAGAACTGTGTCCTTCAGATAGGAGAAAGAACAAACGCTTAACCTCTGGAGTCATTATGCTTAATTAGGTTATTTATTTTTGTGGTTTCTTGAAATGAGAGACAGCAGTTCCTATGCACAATGTTTATTTTACTGCTACAGATATGGCAAACAAGCCTCTGCAAACCACTTTGAAGAAAGCACAGGGCCCATATGGTTGGATGACGTCAGCTGCACAGGAAAGGAATCCAGTTTGGTTCAGTGTTCCCGGAGGCAGTGGGGAAGGCATGACTGCAGCCATCGGGAAGATGTTGGTATCACCTGCTACCCAAGTGGCAATGGACACAGACCTCTGGGTGAGGATTGGCCACAGCTTTGGAGTATCACTAATTCAATAGCCACTGCACCTCTGTCCATTGGTCCAGAATATGAAGCATAACCCATATGTGTCTTTTACTGTCCCCCAATTCCAAATTTCGTTAGACCTGTAGTCAGATAAAAAAGATAACTAGCTCATCTAACAGTCTGGAAATATTTGTGGATAAAGATCCCTTTGTGAGCAGAGGGCGACTACATGTCCTTGATAGACTTAACATCTGACTGTTCTTAACATCTTAACATCTTGAGGATGGCAGATAAAATATGAATGAAAAATACAGAGGAAGATATTAAAAGCACTTGCCATGACACTACCACGGCTCTATTATATAGCTAAAATTATGTCTTTAGCATATTTTTTAGTGAATAGGTGTTAAAATAATCACAACCATTTCTACTTTTCACCTCAGGGTTGTATCAACCCCTTTTGTATCTTCCTGTTTTGAGACGGCAAAGCTTTAATCTTCACATTATAAAACAACGAAATGTATTGAATCACAGTATTAACTGTATTTTATACTTAAGCTTATCAAAGTATGTAGTTTATTCCTCATTATACTCTATAAACTGTGAGATCATGGCGATGCACTGCACTAATCTAGCGTTATAACAAGTAGAAATATAACCTTTTACTCCATCCCCTACACTTCCAGATTTGCTTTTCATTTGTCCTCCTTTCTTGCTCCTTTGTTTTTTGGGGAGATTTCTGATCCTCCCAGGTTTATGTGATAAGTGATTGTATGTGGTTGGGGGAGATAGAACTTGTTTGCTAGAAATGGATACTCTGGCCCGAGATAGCAGGTATTTGGATCATGAAGTGATCTACTCAGGCACACTGTATCAGTATTCCGGGTGATGAAATACTCCAAATACTATACAAAATATTATCAGCAGAGTTCTCTGAAGGCCTCTATGGTTAACTATATGCATATGGTCAGGCAACTAATCTTTCCAGTTCCCCTGAAAAATCTTTAATTCTAGGATTCTAGATATATTTAGAAATTTAAAAAGCTGAGAATGATAATTATTAATAAAATATGTGATCATTATTATAAATGTCTTTGGTCCTAATTTCTGTAATATGTCTATTAACTATTCATTTGTCTGAGGAACATTATGTTGAGGCAGATATACTTTTGGAATAGAATCACATTACCACTTATTCATCCAAAAAAGATCATTATTTCCCTATTTATAGAAAAGGACTGCATATTTAAAACAGAAACTTAGAGAATGAAATCATGGAATCGTGATGTAAAAAAATAGCATTTTAAAAACAATTGAGATTTTTTTTTTGCTTGTTTGGCACTGTAATAATGAGCTGTTGGATTATTACTGTTTTCAAGTATTTGAAGGGTAACTTGTGGACCTGAACTTACATGTGAATCAAAGTCCTCAAAATTAACAATTGTTCAATAGACACTTTTTATATTTGAGTGAGTGGGAGATGGAATGCTCAAAAGCAATATTCTCATTCAATAAGAGCAATTCTAGTAAGAATGCAGTTAACACCTATGTGAATTGGGGGATATTTATGGGATGGCAAGTATGTGGATTTCTCATTTTAATATTGCACCAATTTTTTTTTTAAGTTTTACTTATTTAAGTGATCCCTACACCCAATGTGGGGCTCAGACTCACAACCCCGAGATCAAGAGTCGGATTCTCTTCCAACTGAGCCATCCAGGCGCCCCATTATGGTACCAATTCTAAATTTCAGAGTATTAAATCCTAGAGATATTTCGTTCACAGTCAGATGGTCTCTTACCTAACTTCACAGTATAAAATTTTGACTTTTAACTTAAGCTAAATTGTGTCTTCTAGTAAAAATATTATTTTCTAAAAATAATGTATTAAATCAATGTTACAAGAAAATTAAAATAAAACTCTACTGGAGGTCGAAGTTTGAGATATATAATTAAAATTTTAAAGATACTGTATACCCAATAGCACTATTTATTTTCCCAAGCATTTTATATTTAAGGTTTTGGATATAAAACATGTATATTATTACTACTGTAACAAAAAGAACTTTTTTTTCTGTAACAAAAAGAACTTAAACAGTAGGTGTTGTTGATAGAATGGCTTTTGTCATCCAGTTTTCCCTTCAAGCATTGAAAATTCAACGATTTTGTCAAATGAACGGCTAAAATTAGGTTCAGAAATACTGCATGCATTATTTATGCAAAGCATGCAACTGAGACTTTGTTTTATTTTTAAAGATTTTATTTATTCATGAGAGACACAGGTAGAGAGAGAGGCAGAAACAGAGGCAGAGGGAGAAGCAGGCTCCATGCAGGGAGCCCGATGTGGGACTCGATCCCTTGTCTCCAGGATCACACCCTGGGCTGAAGGCAGGCACTAAACCACTGAGCCACCCAGGAATCCCCTAAAAACACTTTATCATTTTTATTTTTATGGTATGAAAAACTGCCCATAAAATGCCCAGAATGGAAAGTGGAGATTCAATTCCATGTGCACATGTTTTCTTAATTTTGGACCAAATATCCAAAAATGTAAAAATTGAGAACTTTAAGAATAGAATTTCACCTTTTTGGATTTATTTTTATTTGAGGATCACCTTTCTACCTTATTCGTTTTACACACACACACACACACACACACACAAAACAAAAACAAAAATAAAAATCTCCAAACTTTCAGATACATTGATAAGAAATGTAAAGTTTCAAATATACTGTGTTTTGTGCCATGGCTAAAACCCCGAGTTCTTTTTAACTAATGTAAGCAGTGCATAAAGTAGGCACTCCATAAATATTTGTTGATTTTGAATTTGCTCTATGGATTTTACTATGATGCCTGTCCCACAAAGTGCATATGACAGGGCCAAAAACTAAAGAGCCAACAAAGGGGTCGGGGGAACAAGGATGTAGAAGTAAAAATGAATCAGAAGATTCAAATAGGACATGTCCATCTTGCCAACAGTAAACAAATGCCAATCTAGTGATTTCATGTTAGTTTAAACAGAAATGCTACTTTATTCTTTAGCTGCTTACTTAACTTCCTGAGTTCACCTCTTAGGGGTCCTGAAGCTAGAGACCCTTCTAGTAACTAGGTAATCTAAAGTGTAGTAGTTTGCTTGGGCTGCTGTAACAAAGTACTATAGAGTGGATGGCTTAAACGATACATATATGTTGTCACACATTTCTGGAGTCTAAAATCAAGGAGCCATCAGGATTGGTTCCTTCACAGGGCTAAAAGGGAAGGCTGTGTTCCAGACCTCTCTCCTTGTCTTATAGATAACCATCTCCTCCCTGTGTCTTTTCCCTCTGGGTATCTTGGTGTCCAAATCTTCCCTTTGTATATGGACATCAGTCATAGTGGACTAGGGTCCACACTATGACCTCACAATTCAACCCATGGCAGTATGCAGGGTGCAGTGAGGGCTTTCAGTTAAATAGCCCTGTATTTATTGGTGTCCATAGAGATATGTGAAATTCTACAAATGACTTCAGTTACATAACTGAGATAAACCTCAGTTTGCTAGAGATCAGTTTCTCAACTTTTTTAAAAAATAGAATGACTTTTTAAAAATTTAATTTGTACTCCTTTTTAGCTTCAGCATTAAAAAAAAAATTGAGGTAGAGGCATCTGGGTGGCTGAGTGATTGAGCATCTACCTTTGGTTCAGGACTTGATCCCGGGGTCCTGGGATCGAGTCCTGCTTTGGGCTCCTCACAGGGAGCCTGCTTCTCCCTCTGCGTGTGTCTCCGCTTCTCTCTCTGTGTCTCTCATAAATAAATAAAAATCTTTTTTAAAAAAACTAAAAACTAAGGTAAATTGAGGTATAATGGACATATAACATTATATCAGTTTCAAGTGTACAACATGATTCAATATTTGTATACACTGTGAAATGATCACCACAATAAATCTAATTAACATCCATCACCTTACATAGTTACAAGAAACTTTTTTTCATGTGTTGAGAACTTTCAAGGTCTACTCTCAGCAACTTTCAATTATGAAGTATAGTATTAACTATACTCACCGTACTGTACATAACATCTCCATTCAACTTTGAAATCTTAGTAATTCTTATGCCTTAAGCCCTTCTTTTGGAAACATTAGTAAATAGGAAGGCTGAAATGGAAATTGTCCTTGTTAGCTGCTTTCCTTTTTTTCCCCCCTCTACACATTCAAGATAGCCATGCATGCCAAGGATGTGTATATTTATGCTTTCCTAAAAGATCTCAGCTTTAGAGTATAAATTTCTAACTATGTTCAAGAATAAATGAATAGACATGAAACAAAAACAACTCTAAGGAAATCTCTTAATGTTTAGAAGTTAGTGGTCAGAATATAAGACTATTCATAATTTTGCCAACCTAATCATTCATTCATTCATTCAGCAAACAGCTACTGCATGTCCTTTGTATGTGAGGCACTATTCCACGTGCTGGGAATTTATAGTTGAGCAAGTTGAGTACTCTGACCCCAAGGCTTCAAAACATATTGCAAAAGTGGATACAGTTTTTTATTAATACCTCTTCTCTCCCACTCACTGTCTCGTATTACCCAGCTGATTTTATAGTTGATGTGAAAAATGAACTGTATTGTATAAAGTCTCTCATACTTTAACATCAGTTTGCTGTTTTGTCTTTTCTAATACTTTCAAATTATGATTTAGGTTTTCCTATCAGACTGGTGGATGGAGAAAATAAGAAAGAAGGACGAGTGGAGGTTTTCATCAATGGCCAGTGGGGAACAATTTGTGATGATGGGTGGACTGATAAGGATGCAGCTGTGATCTGTCGCCAGCTTGGGTACAAGTAAGAAAAACCTAAGTATTTGAAATGATTACTTGATGAACATTTCTGACTTTTTAGGTTTGTTCTGAGTTATTTCTTACCTAAATTTATTTCTATCTATCAGTTGGAAATACTGGCAGCATACTGACTTGATTCTGAATTTTTAAGAAACACTAAGGAGAGTATACTTAAATTTTTGTTTTCCCAGAAGCAATATACTTTGTTACATAAGAAATACAGCTTTGGGGACACGTGGCTGGCTCAGTTGGTAGAACAAGCATGCAATTCCTGATCTCAGGGTCCCCAGTTTAAGCTCCCATGTTGGGCCTACAGCTTACTCAAAAAAAAAAAAAAAAAAAAAAAAAAGGAGATTTTTATCTAAAACAAATCATCTAATAATTTTTTAAAGATTTTATTTATTTATTAGAGAGAGAGCGAGCATGAGTAAGGGGAGGAGAAAGAGAAAAGGGGCAAACAGGTTCTGCGCTGAGTCCGTGGAGACAGATGGTGGGCCTGGATCCTAGGACTCTGACATTGTAACCTGAGCTAAAGTCAGATGCTTAACCAACTGAGCCACCAAGGTGCCCCTAGTCTAATAATTCTTGACTATTCATAATACTGCTTATGTCAGGCAAAGTTCGTAACCTTTTCTCTATGATTTAGGGGTTTCAACCCTGTAGCCTTTTTAAAAAAATATTTTATTTATTTATTCATGGGAGACACAAAGAGAGAGGCAGAGACATAGGCAGAGGGAGAAGGAGGCTCCATGCAGGGAGCCTAATGTGGGACTCGATCCTGGGACTCCAGGATCATGCCCCGAACCAAGGGCAGATGCTTAACCACTGAGCGACCCAGTGGTCCCTCAACCCTGTAGCCTCTTGAGAGATTCTGGACTTAATTGAAATTGTGATTGGTTCTCCTTATTCATAGTAGTTACACGCTCTAAAGTCACAACGAAAACTGTATTAGCAAATATTGGAGCCATTGCTTTGAGAGTTAAGGTTGAATAAGGAGATGCTCTGCCTTCTTGTTTTACCTCTCAAACATGCAAGCAGTTGAACGTTTTGTGGTCTGTTAGTACCTTTTTTCCCCTGCTTTTTTGTTCTTGACTTCACTGTTTGAAATGCCACCTACGCACAGTGCTGAAGTGCTGTTCAGCATTCCCGAGTGCAAGAAGGTTGTGATGCACCTTCTGGAGAAAATACAGGTGTTAGATAGTCTCCACTGACGCATGAGTTACAGTGTGAAAAACATGGCACCAAATAGACTGGGAAAAGAACACTTGTTTCAGTTGAGAGCTGAAATAAATAAGCAGATTATCTTCTTGTGAGATCTGAACTGGGCAGTACACATTTTTTGAGGCTTTGAGCATGTCTGTAAATGACTATGAAAGCACTGTGATAATTGATTTGGCAGCTGCAAATATATGGAACGTGTTACAGTTCAGAGGTTGTCAAATTTAAACAAATATGCATAAATTGATGAGCCGATAGATTACTAATATTGGTTTGGATTTTTTAAAAAGATTTTATTTATTTATTCAGGAGAGACACAGATAGAGAGGCAGAGACACAGGCAGAGGGAGAAGCAGGCCCTATGTAGGGAGCCTGATGTAGAACTCGATTCTGGGACTCCAGGATCATGCCCTGGGCTGAAGGCAGGTGCCAAACCTCTGAGCCACCCAGGGATCCCCTGGTTTGGATTTTAAAATACATTTTTATTTATACATCTATGTGTATCTTAAATATTGATAAATTTAGCTGGTTATTCCTATGCAGAATACATTTTTATTTTTAAAGTAACCTAGCTTGGCTGGCTCAGCTGTAGAGCATGTGACTCTTGATCTTGGGGTCATGAATTCAAGCCTCACATTGGATGTAGAGATAACTTAAGAATAAAATATTAAAAAAAATATATATGTATATATATTTCTGGGCAGCCGGGGTGGCTCAGTGGTTTGGTGCTACCTTCAGCCCAAGGCGTGATCCTGGAGACCCGGGATCGAGTCCCACATCAGGCTCCCTGCATGGAGCCTGCTTCTCCCTCTGCCTGTGTCTCTGCCTCTCTCTCTGTCTCTGCGTATCTCATGAATAAATAAAATCTTTAAAAAGAAATTAAAAAAAAAGAAATAAAAATAAAAATAAAAGTATTTCTAATTTGGGGCAGCCCCCGTGGTGCAGTGGTTTAGTGCCGCCTTCAGCCCAGGGCCTGATCCTGGAGGCCCCGGGATAGAGTCCCATGTCGGGCTCCCTGCATGGACCCTGCTTCTCCCTCTGCCTGTGTCTCTGCCTCTCTCTCTCTCTGTGTCTCTCATGAATAAATAAATAAAATCTTAAAAAAAAAAGTATTTCTAATTTGGAGTGTCTGAGTGGCTCAGTCGGTTAAGTGTCCCACTCTTGATTTTGGCTCGGGTCATGATTTCAGGGTTGTAAGATTGGGACCTCCTTGGGCTCCATGCTCTAGTTTAGTCTGCTCGTCTTTCTCCCTCCCCTTCTGCCCTCCTTCTTGGCTCCCCACGTGCATGCTCTCTCTCTCTCTCTCAAGTAAAATCTTTAAAAAAGTATTTCTAATTTAATAAAAATTCAAATGCTTTTTGTAATTTTTTAATTCAAAGTTTGTTTTGGGTTACGCAGATATTGCTTCAATTTACTGCTCAGTTTTGGACCTAGTTGCACTTCCAATTGTCTTATGGTAAATAGGTCCATTATTGGTGATACAGATATTCAGTATTCAAATTGGTATATGGGGACACCTGGGTGGATCAGCAGTTGAGCATCTGCCTTCGGCTCAGGGCATGATCCTGGAGTCCCAGGATCGAGTCCCACGTCGAGCTCTTTGCATGCAGCCTGCTTCTCTCTCTCTGCATCTCTCATGAATAAATAAATAAAATAAAATAAATTGGTATATGAAATAGATTTCAGCTTTCAAAATATGAGGGAGTAGAAGGAAGATAGGAAGAGTCCACATTAGATGCCTAGGTGAATTTCGTCAATGATTTGCTTCCTTTGTTCACTACATTTTAAACACTCCATTTTTTGAAAAGAAAAAAAACATTATTTTTCTTATATTTCGCTCACAGTGAATTTATCCAAAATCAGCCATTAAAGTATATTGCTGTTTGAGACTGGTTACTTTGCCATACTTTCATATTTTTATTAGAATAACAGGAAATCTAGTATTATCTTTGGAAATATGAAAGGAAGGGTGAAATTTGATTCTCGAATTGTGTGTCTAAGTCAAGTTTATTTTTATTTTTTCAAAGATTTTATTTATTTATTCATGAGAGATGCAGAGAGAGAGAGGCAGAGACATAAGCGGAGGGAGAAGCAGGCTCCATGCAGGGAGCCTAATGTGGGACTCGATCCCAGGACTCCAGGACCATGCCCTGAGCTGAAGGCAGGCACTTAACCGCTGAGCCACCCAGGTGTCCGTAAGACAAGTTTAAAGAGAGAAAAAGTTCATAAGCATATGCATCAATGCATTTTCACTTAGGTTTTTTTCTACACTTTTCATTGCTTTTTACTTATCATTAGCTAGTCCATTTTACACTTAACTGAAATGGAGAATTTAGGTAAGAAAATAATATAGATTAATATAGATTATAGAATTTAGGTAAGAAATAATATAGATTAATACAAACAAAATTTGGAGCAATTTTCAATAATATTTCTGTAAGAATTATCAAGAAAAGCATCAGAAGATCTTACTTTGTACTTGCTTTTTAAAAATAAAGTCTCAAGTCTCTTAATAAGTAAATCAGTAATTTAATGTTTTTTTTTAATTTAATGTTTTTGTAACAAATTGGAAAATCATCTTCTAGTGAACAATTCACCATCTAATAATATTTACATGAGAATCATTTGGATATTTGATCAATCTAAACATACTTGAATGTTTTTATAATATCCCATTGAGGGGAAATGGATTTATTGTAAGAACACACATATATATATATATGTCATTATATATATATATATATATATAATTGTAAACAAGTATGTGACTAGGGTAGATTTTTTTCTCCCAGGCCTCTTCTGAATTCTTAAAAATCTTTAATAAGGCATTTGTTTGTTGAAATCAATCCAGCAAACTTTTAAACTGTCAAAAGGCTTGGGTTTTACTAATAGGAGTTACAGAGATCTGTCTCTTAGCCAACTATCATATATGTGAGGCTTCATCTGTGGAAATACTGAGAATCAAAATAGCATTAGAAAGCATTTCCAGAATGGGAGTAACAAAAATGAAGTAATAAAAACCAGGAAACATTAATGGTAACTAATATAGATATGCTTGGAGAGAACAGAAAGTAAAAGACATTATTTAATTATGTGTGACATGTTACATAGTGTCTGACATAGTCTAGCATAGACGCATATTATTTTTAGAGAGTTGAGAGACAATGTGTTGCTATTAGTTATACTCATTAAGATAGACTAAATAACTGTGATGGAGATTCCATTCTGTTGGAACTTTGTGTGAATTCATTAGCATATGTTTTCAAGATGACATTGTTCTTGAACCACATATTTACTGTAGCATCTCTTAAAAGAATTTACAAGAGCGTGTCCCTACTGAGTTAGTAGAGACCTAAAATTAAGTATCTCTACTTTTAATCTAATATTTAAATAGCTGCAAAGGACTTTATTTCTGGCCTATTCGTCTTTTTTTTTTTTTTAAGATTTATTTATTTATTCATGATAGACAGAGAGAGAGACAGAGAGGCAGAGACAAAAGCAGAGGGAGAAGCAGGCTCCATGCTGGGAGCCTGACATGGGACTCGATCCGGGATCGTGCCGTGGGCCAAAGGCAGGCGCTAAACCGCTGAGCCACCCAGGGATCCCCTATGACATTTAAAAATAGAACAGTTAGGGATCCCTGGGTGGCGCAGCAGGTTAGCGCCTGCCTTTGGCCCAGGGTGCGATCCTGGAGACCCGGGATCGAATCCCACATCGGGCTCTCGGTGCATGGAGCCTGCTTCTCCCTCTGCCTGTGTCTCTGCCTCTCTCTCTCTCTCTGTGACTATCATAAATAAATAAAAATTAAAAAAAAAATAGAACAGTTATATCACTCTTAATTATAATGCAGTAGAGTATCAGTATCATAGTGACTTGATGCTTTCTGTCATCTATTTAAAAAATACATGAATATGCTCTTCTTTGACCTTCAGAAATTTTACATAGTTCCTTTTTTTTCCTTGAAGTTGTGTTTAAAATTTTCCTTCTTGGGATCCCTGGGTGGCACAGCGGTTTAGCACCTGCCTTTGGCCCAGGGTGTGATCCTGGAGACCCAGGAACGAGTCCCACGTTGGGCTCCCGGTGCATGGAGTCTGCTTCTCCCTCTGCCTATGTCTCTGCCTCTCTCTCTCTCTGTGTGACTATCATAAATAAATAAAAAATAAAAAAAATAAAATATAAAATTTTCCTTCTTCACAGAATCCTAATGTTATTTTGCTTTAAAAATGTGTGCATTTGAGTATATTTGTATATATATACTTATGCAAGTGTGTGTGTGTGTGCGTGTGCATGGAGAGAGTGAAAGAGAAATTAAATCCTTCTGAAAGGTTCCTCTTGGCTTTTATGATTTCTAGTATACAGCTGATTAAAGACAACAAAAACAAAACTGTGATAAATAATTACTAAACATAGTAAGTAAAAGCTGATTAAAGCTCCCGTTTTTAACTTTGATGGATTGATTTATGGTGCTTGTTTAGAAGAGGCTTCACTGCTCTCATGTATTTTGAGTTGTTCTATTGTCCACTTGAGAGGCTTTTAAATCTTGGAGCAATGCATTGTGGTAGGATTTTGGATGAGTGAAAAATATGTCTTTCTTTTGTGTAGTAGAAGGAAAATTTTGAAAGAGAAGTTGATTTTGATTTCAGCAAGACCAGCTTCAGGCGAGAATACACATGTAATTTGAGGATCTGAATATTGATTCCCTTAAACCCCATATATCCCTTGGAAAGTCATCTTCTCCTCCCAGGAGCACTTAACACCCAGTTTAAAGACTAATGTTTTGGAATCTACTATCTCTTTGAATTGCTGTGAATTACTGCATGCCTATGGCTCAGTGGGAAGTCTCTTCCCTTTTTTCTTAAGATGACACCGTCCTTAATTGTTAAAAAAAAATAGTCACAGAAAATTTTTTAGATTCCACTATATTGTTGAGAGTGTCTTTATTTAATCATGTACTTTTATTAGCTATATGTTCTCTATTTGCTGATGTATCAAAAATGGTGCATTCTTTTAGTCCGTAAATTGATAAATTTCTAAGAAATCATCCTTTGTTTTATTTAATGAGCCTAATTTTGCTTTCTATATGTTTACATCTACCTGTCATCTACTTCTATAGTATTTATCATGCTATTTTTTCTGTTCTTTGTTGTAACCTTTTGTTTTTTGATTTGTAAGCAACTGAATTTTCTATTTTCATTCTTTTTCTAGTGGTTGGACATTCAGCATTCTTACTGTTTTACTAGAAGTTGTCTTTAAATTTTTAGCAAACATGCTGGTATATTCTCTTACCAATTTCAAAAATTATTATCTGTAAGTTTTCCTTGCTGAAAAATATCAAGACATTTAGCATAATCTATTACTTACTTTCTACTTCCACTCATCCTCACTTCCCAAACTGATGGGAATCACCTGGGATTTTAACTTCAGAGCACAATATTTTTTTCTTTGAAATATGCCTTTTTGAATTTCAAATTGCTTTACGTTACACACCCACATTATCATCTTAAAAATGATTACTAAAATAAGTGATCTGTGACAATTCTGACTCAGAAAAAGGAGAGAGAATACAAGTAAACATCGGAGGAAAGGAAAGGAATATGAACACAGATACATAATTATAAAAGAGTACTGTGAAGTACTTTTAGCTAATAAATTTGGAAATCTAGATGAAATGGACAATTATGTGGGAAACCACATTTTCAACAAAAAAATAATTATGAAAATTGATAGAAAACCTAAGTAGATAGAAAACCCATTAATGATCACAGAAGAGATGACTGATTTCTTTGTTCAAGAGTTTTGACCAGTCTTTAATTCATGTTACTCCCGAGTTACGTAAGTTGTTGCAGAGCGAGAAAAAAATGAAAATCTTTTCATTCATTTAATGAGGCTAAAATAAATTGATTTCAAGACTAGCCAGTCTAAGTACACACACACACACATGCACACACACACACAGAAAACTATACTCTATCTCATTAATCTATGTACAAAAATTTAAACAAAACATTAGCAAATTTAATCCAGTGGTGTATTTAAACAAATTTAAACAAATGAGAGTCTATAGCAAGAATATAAGAATGGTTCAAAGTGAGGCATTCAATTAATGTATTCCAGTGTGTCATCTATAAATGAAAACAAATAGATCAGTCAGTAATTGTGAAAAGTTATATTTTAAAAATCATCATTCCTTCCTTATATCTACTAGGAATCTTAGAATAAAATAAAGCTACCTTAACTTTATTTTTTAAAAAATATTTTATTTACTTACTTGAGAGAGAAAGATAACATGAACAGTGGGGAAAGGCAGAGGGAGAAGCAGGCTCCCCGGTGAGCAGGGAGCCTGACACAGGATTTGATCCCAGGACCCAGGGACCTGAGCTGAAGGCAGACGCTTAACTGACTGAGCCACCCAGGCACCCCCTACCTTAACTTTATTTCACAGTCATCAATCAGGAACAAAACAAGGGTGCCTGCTTTTACTGCAATGACTCAGTTGTGTCTGAAGTTCTTGCGACCATTAAGCATTGAGGTATCAGTATTGAAAAGGAAGTCAGAATTGTTACAAGAATAATATGATATTTCACCTAAATAACCCAAGAGAACCAAGGGGAAAGACACTAGAACTAGTGTTTATTAATGTGATCATGTGAAATATAAATATTTTAAAAAGGCAATAGCTCCTATAAGCTACGTGGAAAATAAAAAGAAAAAATCTTACTTAGATGGTACAAAAACAAACAAACAAAGAAATGACTAGGAATAATTACAAGAATAGAGACCTATGTGAAAAAGGGCAAATCTTTACCAAAGGTAGAAGAGCTAATAAGTGACAGCAAGGGAAGCTTACAGATAATAATTTTTGAAATTGGTAGGAAAATATGCCAGCATGTTTGCTAAAAATTTAAAGACAAATTATAGTAAAACATTAAGAATGCTGAATGTCCAACCACTAGAAAAAGAATGAAAATAGAAAATTGGGTTGCTTGCAAATCATGAAACAGAAGTTTACACAAAGAACAGAGAAAAAAGCATGATAAATAGACAAAATAGAAATTTATCTATTAAATGATGTCTTCATAAAAATCTTTCATTCTTCTTGGTGTATTTGGGGATGGCGGTGGTGGAGAGTGAGACTTGATTTCGAAGTTCACCTGAAAATCCATATGGTACACAAGAACAGGTGAGCAGTCAATGATACTCACTAGAGAAGTGGTTAGCATCCTTGGTTATACGATTAAAATAACACTGAAAGTTAAAATAATATTACCCATGCCCAGCCCCATTCTTGAGAATTCTACTTTAATTGACATCAAATGGGTTCAGGTTTTGCTATATTTTAAAAGCTTCTAAAGGTAATTTTAATGTGTTGCCAAGGTTGGGGTTACTGAACTATAAAGACCAAGAAATGCCTTATGTACTCGTAATCAGTAGGAAAAGTTATTAGGACAATGACATTAGGGACAGAAATCAAGCTAGATCCCTTATTAACACTAAACAGAAATAAATTCCAGACAGATCAGATGTATGATACAAAAAATAAAACAGAAAAAACTATTTTCGTTAAATAATTGCATTTTAATTACATGTATTTCAAATGAATAACTTGCTTTCCAAAGACTTGCCCTGTATTCAGCAATATATATTCAGAACCTTAAAAAAAATGGTTATACCTGTTGAACAAAAATTCTACTTCTGGGGGCAGCCCCGCGGTATAGTGGTGGTCCAGCGGTATAGTGCTGCCTTCAACCCAAGGTGTGATCCTGGAGACCCAGGATTGAGTCCCATGTCAGGCTCCCTGCATGGAGCCTGCTTCTCCCTCTGCCTGTGTCTCTGCCTCGCTTTTTCCCTCCTCTGTGTCTGTCATGAACAAATAAATAAAATCTTAAAAAAAAATTCTACTTCTGGGAAGAAATCTAAGCTGTCCACAAAGACTTATATTTGGACTCGGAGATCATGACCTGAGCCGAAATCAAGAGTCAGCTGCCCCATGTTAAAGTTTGATGCAGAACTTCTTGAACAGGAATCATGTAGGGCTTATGGAAAATACAGATTGCTAAGTCCCGCTAGTAATACACTCAGAATCAACCCAAGTGGCCTTTTAAGTACTCTGAAGTTTGAGATCTTCTGATGCCTACAATGAATTTTTATAACTAGTAAAAATTATAGTTAGTACTTCCCCCATAAAGATATACAGGAAGGGAAGATGCCCAAATGCTAGCAGTGTGTTGTTGGGATTTTTAAAATACTTTTATTTTGTAAATTTGATACGGTGAGCATTTATTACTTATACAATTAATAAATATTTTTTATATTAAAAAGATTTTACTTTAAGAGTACCGTTAGAGTCATCTGTTCGGGTACAGGGGTCTTTCATGACTGTAAAAATTTATCATGGGTTAAATCTTATTTTTATTTACACTTTATGTCAGAGTAGCAGTTACTAGTTAAGCTGTACCAGTTTTGAGGTAAATGTGCTGCCAACCACAAGCATGTGAGGCTGGGTCTCATCACTGAAGGGAGCCATTCAAATGAATTTCTCAGAGAATCCATATCAAAATGACTTTGCTAGAGTTCCCGCATAACTATACGGAAAGTATAATAGCTTTGTCTTAGTTAAGTAGAATATATTTTGATGTGAGAAATCTGGTCCAAATTGTCATTTTTAATGAGTCAGTTTCTTCTGATTTTTTTTTTTTGTAAAGATTTTATTTATTTATTCATGGAGACACAGATAGAGGCAGAGACACAGGCAGAGGGAGAAGCAGACTCCCTGCAAGGAGCCTGATGGGGAAATCAATCCTAGACCTAGGGATCACCCCCTGAGCCAAAGGCAGATGCTCAACCACTGAACCAGCCAGGCGTCCCAGTTTCTTTTGATTTAAAACTTGTCTTCTACCTGTTTTTCTCTTGGACTGTTAGGATTTTTCTTTTAATTAATAAATTTTGAGAATTCTTTCTATTTTGTATGATAGTTGCCTCTACTGGATGTATTCACCAACAAATATGTATATAAGTATGTATTACAAATATATGCATCAACCTTTTAATTTATCTTTTACCTTTTTCTGGGTGATTTTTAGTAATGTAGCATTCTTAATTTTTATTGAATTGATTAGTCCTTTAATTTAAAGTATACCATCTGTGTCTTGTTGAATAATTCTTTCCCTAACTTGAAGTTGTAAGGATAATTTCCCTATGATTCAGAATTTAAAACTTCACCTTTCATAATTTTGCCATTAATTATCAGGAATTGAATTTTGAATATGGCATTAGTTTGAAATATTTCATTAAAAAAGCTTTTGTTTGGATATTTAAAAAGAAATACTGTGTGATTAAAAACAAACAACAACAGCAACAAAATAACATACCAAAATAAGTCTTCCTTCTATCTGTGATTCCCAGTTTTGTCCTTCTGTCTTAAAAATTAGACTTTTTGATTTCCTTTTTTTAGACTTTTCAATTTCTAAAGTAGGCTTTAAAATTTTTAGCTCCATAGGTTATTATTGAACCTCATAATCTTCTTGACAGTTTTAATCAACTTTGAAAGAATGTTATGCTCCTTAAGAAAATTTTGAGGGATCCCTGGGTGGCGCAGCGGTTTGGCGCCTGCCTTTGGCCCAGGGCGCGATCCTGGAGACCCGGGATCGAGTCCCACATCGGGCTCCCGGTACATGGAGCCTGCTTCTCCCTCTGCCTGTGTCTCTGCCTCTCTCTCTCTCTCTGTAACTATCATAAATAAATAAAAAAATTAAAAAAAAAAAAAGAAAATTTTGAGATTCTTTTTTTGTCCTGCATAAACTAGAATTTAAGACTATCATGAGTTTCTCACGTGCCATTAAATGTGACTTTCTCAGCAAAAGCTAAATAGGAAGCAACGGATGCAATAAGTAAACTCTAGGGTAGGAAAATAGAGAAGGTATAATTTTTAAGCTTTTTTTTGACAGAGTCATGAAATAAGTATTTTTTAGCACACATAGATGCTAATTTTAATATTTAAGAGTTAATTGAATGAGACTCTATCTTGTGATGTATTCAAATGTACGATTGTCTGGTTCTCCATATCCTCAAGAATGCTGTGTTCCCAGGGGCCCTGCCAGAGCAAGAACCATGGCTTATTTTGGGGAAGGAAAAGGACCCATCCATGTGGATAATGTGAAGTGCACAGGAAATGAGAGGTCCCTGGATGACTGTATTAAACAAGATATTGGAAGACATAACTGCCGCCACAGCGAAGATGCAGGAGTCATTTGTGATTATTTTAGCAAGAAGGCAACAGGCAACAGTAATAAAGGTAAGTCATTTTTGGGGGGCCTATACTAGTCAGAGTATTTTTCACATCATTAATATAAGCAGTACTTTGATAACAAAAATCTCCCTTTCTATGACTATATGTAATCTGAGTTTGTATTTAGAGGCAGTGGTTTTTGACAAACTTGACTGGATGAAGTTTACATGGGGAGCAGAATTCAGGGGCAGGAGTGGATTTACAGGATTTGGCATTACGCCCTTTTGACATTCTCAGCAGTTTCTGTACCATTCTTTCTCTGGATGTAATAAACCTGTCAAACTTATTGGTATCCTTGAAGGTTTAGAATTGATATTTACTTCATAATAAGAAGGAAAGAATTTCTTTCTTTCTTTCTTTCTTTCTTTCTTTCTTTCTTTCTTTCTTTCTTTCTTTCTTTTTTTTTTTTTTTAGAGAGGGAGAGTGGGAGGAGGGTCGGGAGAGGCAGAGGTAGAGAGAGAGAGAGAATCTCAAGGAGGCTACATGCTCAGTGTGGAGCTCAATGTGAGGCTTGATCCTACCATCCTGAGATTATGACCTGAACAGAAATCAAGAGTAGGATGCTTATCTGAAGGGCCACCCAAACACATCCACCAAGAAATGAAAATTTAAAGATGAATCATAGAAAGGAACTTCTTCCACTCTTACTAATATTTTAAACAACCAGGATGATTTTAAAAGTAATTGCAAAAAGAAAATTATCTTGGGATGCCTGGGTGGCTCAGGAGTTGAGCATCTGCCTTTGGCTCAGGGTGTGATCCCGGAGTCCCTGGATCGAGTCCTGCATCGGGCTCTTTGCATGGAGCCTGCTTCTCTTCCTTCTTCCTATATCTCTGCCTCTCTCTATGTCTCTCATGAATAAATAAATAAAATCTTAAAAAAAAAATTATCTTCTGTAGATTTTATTCCCTGAAATTTAAAGACATTAAGGAAAATGAGAAATAATCTTTCAGGGCAGCCCAGGTGGCTCAGCGGTTTAGTGCCACCTTCAGCCCAGGGCCTGATCCTGGAGACCCGGGATTGAGTCCCACGTTGGGCTCCCTGCATGGAGCCTGCTTCTCCCTCTGCCTGTGTCTCTGACTCTCTCTCTCTCTCGCTCTCTCTGAGCTACCCTCTCATGAATAATTAATTAAAATCTTATAAAAAAAGAGAAATAATCTTTTAGTATAATACAGTAAACATTTTATCCTTAAATAGAAAAATCTTTGAAAGCTGAGTGTAACTTTTATGAAACAAATAATGCTTTAAATAAAAAAGTAGCTATTTTGTAGAAAACTATGGGTACATTTTATGAAAAAATCATCTCTTTATGTGTGTTGAAAGTTCACAGTTTTGAAGCACTGGATTTTCTAAAATTTAGGCATTTCTATATTTGAGCATTCTCATTTTCTGACATCTCTTAATTGCTTAAAGACAATGTTGTTAATATGATTCTTCATTGTCTGAGGACCTTCTGAGTGTGAAGAGTACAACATTTTTTGCTTTGTTTTATATATGTATACACACACATATATAATTGGCTCACCAAATCATATTACATAATTAATATTATTAAATAGCATACTTATATAATATAAAAGTATTGATTACTAACTTAACTTATTAAATTCCCTTCAGTAATTTAAACTATAGTTACAAATTGAATATAACTAATTCTTTGGATTATGTCATTTCTTAAGCAGCAGAAAAACATAAAAATTCAATAATTGTAAAATGTTTTTACTATATTCCTATGTAAACCTACTTTAAATTATGAAATACCATATTTATTTCTTCATTATTTATACATTTGTTTTTATAAATTCCTAGAGTGGTAGCAACACTTATTTTTATACCTTTCAGTGGTTCCAATGCTACCATACCTCAAATAAGATTTCGTCTTAGACCAGCTGGATTACTGAATCTGGCTTATTAAACTATTGATTTTGTGTTGAGGCTCAAGACCTAGTGACTTCTTTTTTTTTTTTTTTAATTCTTTATTTATTTATTTGAGAGAGAGAGAGAGAGAGAGTGTGCAAGCAGGGGGGTGGAGAGCAGACGTGGTACTGAATGCAGAGCTTGATGCAGGGCTTTATCTCATAACTCTGAGATGATGATCTGAGCCAAGATCAAGAGTTGGCTGCTTAAATAACTGAGCCACCCGGGCATCTCCCTAGTGATTCCTCTAAGGGGACTCAAACTCAAGCCATTGGTTATTGGTCATCTGATGGGATCCTTTAGTAAATGAACTTCATTTCACTTTTTTTTTCTTTTTTGGATAACAGTAAAAATTTGTTTACAGCTTTAAATAGATTTTACATTTTTGCAATCTTGTGCTTTGCCCCAGAATGATGTAAACTTTCAGTTTTGCTTGCTCAGTATTAATTACATCATTCTTTATTTTGGTGTTATATACATTGACCTGACTTGGAGCATAATTTGAAACTGATGTTTTTCTAATATCTTATAATTTGCTCTGTCATCTAGAGGACTCATACCTTAAGAGATGAGAATTAAAGTTTGACAGCTTGCCTCTGAAATCATTTGGCAGATTAATGATCTTGGTATACATTGTTGAACTTTTTTTTCTCTGAAGAAATAGCTAGTGCTGATTCCCTATTGAGTTCCGTTTTACCTGATTATTATGGGAGAATATTAGTGCTGACTAGATTTTCATGGTCTTGGCACAATTCCTAGCCTTTTCTTCTTACACACTTAGAAAAACAGTATCTAGGGACTCCTGGGTGGTTCAGTGGTTGAGCATCTGCCTTTGGCTCAGGGCATGATCCTGGAGTCCTGGCATTGAGTCCCACATCAGACTTCCTGCATGGAGCCTGCTTCTCCCTCTGCCTATGTCTCTCTCTCTCTCTCTGTGTCTCTCATGAATAAATAAATAAAATCTTAAAAAAAAAAAAAGAAAAAGAAAAATAGTAGGGTAGCCTGGGTGGCTCAACAGTTTAGCACTGCCTTCGGCCCAGGGCGTGATCCTGGAGACCTGGGATTGAGTCCCTCGTCAAGCTCCCTGCATGGAGCCTGCTTCTCCCTCTGCCTGTGTCTCTGCCTCTCTCTCTCTCTCTCTGTCTGTCTCTCTCAGGAATAAATAAAAATCTTAAAAAAAGAAAAAAAAACACATCTACTTATACTTTATCCATATGTACCTGACCAAAAATCCAAAATACCCCTATAGAAACTCTCATCTTTTCTAAAATTTTTTAAATAGCCATACTTTATTTACTTTCTTTTGTAACCATCTTTTCATATATTTTGATTCTTAATTATTCTTCTTTTTATGCTCTTGATAGAGTCTGTCATCTTGGGAAGTTTGAATGTATTCCCTTAAATGCTGCTTAGATTGCTTCGTAAACCTTTTCCATATATTAATATGCTATATGATTAAATGTAGATGTGAATTTAGATCAGAATCCCATTCTGGGAATGTGCTTTACTCCTTTAAGGTACATTTTGTATACATGGCTTGGAAGTGTTATATATGTAAAGCAAGTAATTTAGACAAGTATCACTTTTACAGTTCTCTTACTTTAGTGTTCCTGCACTCCAATACGTCTCTGAAATCAGCGGAGGAGGAGATGTGGCACCGATAGGATGATGTACTGGGCAGGGTCACAGCTGAACATGGAAATCTTCATCAAGTTCCTGGTCTACTTGTGAATTCTTGGTTAAATGAAAAGGCTTTTACTTTTTATTATAAGAAAAAGTATCCTATAATTTGAGGAGAAAAGACATTTTAAAATGGAGAAGGAAGCAGCAGGAGAATGTGTCCCTGGTGTCTTTACCCCACTATCAGCAATATGATAGCCTGATTACTAACCTCTGTCTGTTTCAGAATCCCTCTCATCTGTTTGTGGCTTGAGATTACTGCACCGTCGGCAGAAGCGGATCATTGGTGGGAAAAATTCTTTAAGGTAAAAGGTTCTACAGAGGAGATTTTCCATATTCTAGAATTATTTATATACACAGAATTACAAATTGGGGTTTTTCTACTATTAGGTAAGGGATTTATTTTACTTATTTAATTTTCTAAATTAAATACAGATTACACTGGTAATTTCACATTTTTTGGACCTACATTTACTTTATATAGAGCATGTTCTTAGGTAACTACCCTCTGATTTATAAAATAGATATGTTGCTGAAAAGTTATGTGGCAGAAACTAATTTGACAGGAAGTCTGTCAAAAATATATATAACAACAAAATTCATTTAATTTAGAATATATTTGTTTTGGACTTGACTCTTTTTGATATAGTTTTTAAAAATTTTGTTGTATTTACTAACAGAAAGCCAGTACTTTACTTATTAAATACTTCTTTAGGCTGTCTAGGTGAGGTAGTGGGGAAAGTATGCTTCAAAGAAAGAAGTGTGAAGAAGATTCAACTCGATTCCATGAATGTCAGAGATAGGTGGGATGCCTACAGATACCTGTATGCAAATCTTCAGCTTGGCCTGCTCAGAGTTGTAAGGGCACCATTTTCAATGTAGGAAGGGATTTGATATCCTAGGATCCCTTTTATACTGCCTCCTGAGTCATTGTTTTAATGGGTACTTTTCTTTGCTTTTTCTACCTTATATGGACTTAAGTGGCTTACTTTTTTCTTAGGGGTGGTTGGCCTTGGCAAGTGTCCCTCCGGCTTAAGTCCTCCTATGGAGATGGGAGGCTCCTTTGTGGGGCCACGCTCCTGAGTAGCTGCTGGGTCCTTACAGCGGCACACTGCTTCAAGAGGTATGTCCTTTCCAGACAACTCAGCTGTGCTCTTATCGCCAGTTCTTCCAATCCAATTCCTACTCTGTAGCATACTAGAAACTTGAGATGACAGAGCCCGGCTACCAGTCTTCCTAACTGATGCCTACAGCACTGTGGAACTGGGGGCGGTAACAGGAGTGAGGAGAACCCTCAGGAAGCTACTTGCTACTGCAGTGTTAAAGCAAACCCTCTATTTCGGGAGCAGAGACCATAGGTTTTGGGAGGAGAGGCAGGTATGTTAGTGCTTCCTTCAAGAACAAATGTGAAGGTGAAATCATAGCCCAGTAGAGCTAGAAGAGACCTCAGATTATCTAGTTATAAATGCCAAGAATAGAGAGTGCAATTTTTATTGTTCTTGATCCTTTGGGTCTTCATGGTATTATGTGTCTTTGAGATTTCTCTATTTGTACCATCTAGAAAGTCAGGTTGCATCCTGGCTATTTCCTCATGTCCCAAACATTTTATCAATCGAGTCTAAAATCTTCCCAGTTCAGAGGGGAGCCCATGCAGGGAAAATCAGCATGCAGGAGTCACACTGCTCATGGTAGCAGTTCCTGCAGTAGAACCTGACTCTCCTTTTTTGTCCTGTGCTCTTTTGTGGGCCTGGCTCATTGCCATTTCCTCAGCATGAATTTTGGTATTTTAAAATGTATACAATCCTCAGCAAAATATTGATAATTAGTGAAGCAAGGTGATAAGTACAGAAGGCTCACTGTTATAATTTTATGTATTTGAAAATGGTCATAATTAAAAGTCTCATATAAAATGTGTAACATGTCATTGAAAAAGTTGTTTTATATTTTCCCATATGTGATATCATAAGGCTTCACTGTATATTTATAATTTATCCATATAGATTTTGTTCACATTAACCGCCTGTGAATTGTAACTCCTATTAGAAGACCACATCACAGTTTATTTATTCTCCTACTAATGGTTAGGTAGTTTCCATTCTTTCACTATGAGAAAACAGTGCTGAAGTAGATATCCATTCTATGTCTCATTGGGTAGATATATGTGGGAGCATTTTGCTAGAATATGGGTGTAATTCAATTTTGCTTAGCACTATTAATTTACTTTCTAAAGTAATTGTATCTGTATATCTCATGGCAATGTGTAAGCTCCACCTCAACTTGGTATTAACACTTTAAATTTTTGCCAGTCTTAGACTTTTTGGATTTCTTTTTAATTCCATTTCCCTGGTTAGTGTCTATCTCTTTCATGAATTCTTTGTTTATATTCTTTTTTTTTTAAAGATTTTATTTATTTATGCATGAGAGACATAAAGAGAGAGAGAGGCAGAGACACAGGCAGAGGGAGAAGCAGGCTCCATGCAGGGAGCCTGATGTGGGCTCGATCCGGGGTCTCCAGGATCATGCCCTGGGCTGACGGTGGTGCTAAACCACTGAGCCACCTGGGCTGCCCTGTTTATATCCTTTGATTATTTTTCTGTTGGACTGTCATTTGTAATTGATTTAAAAAATTTGTTCTGTGTACATAGTCTTTGTTGTGTGTTACGAATACCTTTTCTCAATCTGGGACATATCCCGTCACTTAAGATCTTTTTCTAACAAAGATATTTTAATTTTAATATAAACACTTATTAAAAGTGTGTTGATTTTTTAAGTTTGATAAAAGTTTTTATATTTTATTTAAAAGAATCCTTTCCTAGCTCCACATGATTAAGATACTAGTTTTTCACTAAGAAAATTTACAATTTTGCTTTTCATGTGTAGGTTTTTTTCTTTTTTAAGATTTTATTTATTTATTCATGAGACATGCAGAGAGAGAGACAGAGACATAGGCAGAGGGAGAAGCAGGCTCCTCTCAGGGACCCTGATGTGGGACTCGATCCCAGGACCTCAAGATCACGACCTGAGCCAAAGGCAGACACGCTAAACCAGTGAGCCACCCAGGTGCCCCTCATGTGTAGGTTTTTAATTTGTTTACAGTTTATTGTTGTATATATGGTATGAGAAAGGAGTCTAACTTAATACTTTCATAGATAGTTTACCAGCACTTTTTATTGAACATTACATTCTTTACCCAATGATTTATCTTAACTAAGTTGTATGCCAAGTTCTCATATGTTTTTTTTTTTTCTCTAGGATCTCTATTCAGTTCCTCTTATCTATTTTGATAAATATTTATGAAATAATTTTCCATTTGTAAAGTGTGCAGGAGACACAGATCTATATTTTGCATAGCCTTTGTCATTTCTGGGATAATAATTGAGTGTGAGTGTTCACCTGTATCCGTGGATTTAATACATTCATGTGTTATGTGAACAGCACAGACAATAAAGATCATATTAATTCATTCATTAGCTTAACAAAAAAATTAATATTCCCAGGAATATGCTATGTACTAGAGATAGAGTGGAGAGTAAGATAGATAAGGATAGTTGCTGTAAGAGTTTTTTTTTTTTTTTAAGATTTTATTTGTTTATTCATGACAGAGAGAGAGAGGAGAGATAAAGGCAGAGGGAGAAGCAGGCTCTCTGTGGTGAGCTGATACGGGACTCAATCCCAGGACCCTGGGGGATCACACCCTGAGCCACCCAGTTGTCTCTATGAGTTTTTAAAGTAGCTGTAGGAACCCAGAGGAGGGAGACATTGATATTGCTGATATGTGAGTATCAAAAAAAAGTTTAGGGCACCATTTTTTTTAAAGATTTTATTTTTTGAGTGAGAACTTAAATTGACACATCTAAACATATTAAAATTAAAATATCTTTATTAGAAAAAGATCTTAAACAAGTGAAAGATTTTATTTATTTATTTAAGTGCATGAGAGGGCTGGGAGGGGGAAAAGGAAGAAAGGGGGACAAGAAGACTCTAAACTGAGTGCAGAGTCTGAGGTGGGGCTTGATCCCATGACATTGAGATCATAACCTGAGCCAAAATCGAGTCAGACGCTTAACCACTTAACTTACTGAGCCACCCAGGCGCCCTAGGGCATCATTTTTTAAGTGTGGTCTTTCTACCACAATATTAGATACATTCAGCTTGTTAAAAATCCAGATTCCTGGGCCTCTACTCCAGATCTACTGAATCTTTGGAGCCGAGCCTCAGGAGTTGGTATTTTTATCAGGCACCTCTGATGATTCTTATGAACCCTAATGGTTAAGACCCACTTGCCTAAGTGAGTGAAATAGAATATGATCTGGGGATGTTCGAAGAATGATGATGAGGAAGACTATATTGGAGTTGACTGGATACTTATCCATGTCCTATTCAATCTATTAATCACTAAACTGAAAAAAGACACTGATGGTAAATTAATTCTATTTTGGGGTGCCAGAAGATTGAGAGGGACACATGTTAGAAGATAGGATCCATGATGGCAAAAAATCTTGATAGACTGATTCTAAGAAGCAATGTGGAATAAGGAGGAAGTAAAATGCTGACTTTAGTTCCAGGAAACTTAGCTTAAGTGTAGCACAAGTGAAAAAGACCTCATGAGTTTTAGAGTCCTGCAGTCTTCATACCAGTCAGTGATGTAATGCAGTTGTCCAAAAGGCCATGAGTCGTGGGCAGCAAGACAGCCGTGATAAGCCTTGCTGTTCTTACTGTCCTCAGAGACAAAGCATTGTTACCATCAGGCAGAGAGAACTGTGCTCAGTTCTGAGTGCCACATCATGAAAAAGTGACATGGGACACCAGGGAAGGCAAACAGACAGAGGAGGTTGTGTAGAATTGGATTAGATTTGTTACCTGTGGCTTCAGACACCATGGATGTTGTTAATGGGAGGAGAGATCATTTTTATTTGAACATAGCAAGTTATTTTTTATTTCTTTAAAATTAGGACAAATCAGAGATGGAATGGGCTGTATGTGGGAGGAAAAGTAAGTTCTGTTACAAAGTGTGTTCAAGCACAGAGGTTGGACTCATGTATTGGTAGAGGCTGAAGGTGGATTAATGTCTATTGTTGAAAGCATCATGTGCAAACACAGGAGATGTATTTGAACGGTGGCAGTTACTAGTTAAGAGAGTGATTTGGAGTTTTGGTAGTGGACTTTCAGTAGAGAATCTGGAAAGGCTTGGAATGTCAGGGTAGTGAATTTCTGTTTCAGTTACTAGGTAGTGTGAAACCACTGAAGATTTCTGAGCCTTGAAATGTGATCGAGGAAGAGTTTTAGGAGATGAGTCATTTGCAGATATAACAGGATAAATCTGAGGAGGTAAAGCCAAGTTATTAATCTAGGGGTCTGTGAATGAGCTTTAAATTACATGAAAAATCTTTGCGTGCATGCTTTGGAGTGACTCAGTTGGTCCGTGTTACCCAGTGATTTAAGACTCACAATGGTAGGAGCTAGGGGGATACTGATTACAAGGCTATTATAATAGAGACAGAAAATGGAAAAGAAAAGGAAGGAGAGAAGGTAGAGCTGCTGTGACAGATATCACTAGAACTTGGTACTGTGTGACAAGAAACTTGGATCTGGCCATTGAGAGCAAGGTCACAGTCTCCTCTGATTTTGACTGTTTAATTTTGTGGAAATTATTTAGCTTGTTGGAGCCTCCATTTTCCGACCCATAAGATGAAGGCAGTAACATTCCACCATGAGGAGCAAATGATCCGCTAAGCATGTGAAAGTATTTTAAAAATTGCAAAATTCAAAACAAATGTTGGCTGCTATTATGTTCAGGTTCAAAAAGGGGAATCAAAGATGATTATTATCAAAAGTAGGAAATTCAGGATGATTCTATTCCACTGATTCTTGGAGAAGAGAAGGTAGGAAATTGCAGAGAACCTGGAAAAACCTGTCTTAGGGTTTAGTGTTTGGGTAAAATAACTCAGGATGTTCAGTTTAGATTATCCTCCTCTTGATTAAGATACTTTGTCTTTCAAGTCTCTGTTAAAAGTTGTAGACATCAGAGTTCAAGGCTTAAAGTTTTAAAGTAGAAAAATTATTCAAAAATTCTACTTGAGGTTGAAAACTTTGATCTGACTTATGGGTTCCCTGGAAGGTCTTTTTCTTTTCTTTTTGGTACAAGTTTGGGTTTGTTTGTTTACATGTCATTATTCCTCCCCTGTCCTGTCTCCTTCTAGAGTCTTGCTTAAAGTCAGTAATCATCTCACTTCTGTTTATAAACCGAGTGTCTAGTATATTACTTGGCACATAGGAAATATTCCTAAATGGTTGTTGCATGATGAAAGTGGGGGCTCAGTTGCCAGATAGTGGATCTATTTAAGAATGTTGGACTCTTTAGAGGATGGTGATATCTTAAACCTAGATCAACAGATAATTCCTTCCATATGTCATTTCTGAATTTCTTCCCTTTATTTGCTCAGTATAAGATAAAGACAGTCGGTTAAAAAGCAGAGGAGCAGATTATGATATGCAGCATTTTGATGTGCTATAGATATAATGTAAAATTCTTTTAATGTGTGTAGGGAGAGAATTGTTTTGCAAATGTGTTTTATATCCATCTGACTTAGGCTGTAACCTTTACCAGATTTCATAGACTTCCTGTTTTGAAGTGCCTAAGGAGGCTACAGCTCACATTTTTATTGCAGTAAGCTTTAATAAAGTAAGTAAGCTACTTTTAATAAAGGCATAAGGACAGTTACTAGTGATTCAGTGATTCAGAATAAGCTCCAAATTTTGTTTTTTTTTCTAGGTTCAGGGACTGTGGATTAAAACTACCCTCCTTTAATCATCAGAAACACTGAACTTTGCAAAAATCGATTCCCTCTGGAATTCAGAGACTGCCCTATAGAAGCAGGATCCTGCTTCTCCCTCTGCCTATGGCTCTGCCTTTCTCTTTGTGTCTCTCATGAATAAATAAAATCGTTCTCTTTCTTTCTTTCTTTCTTTCTTTCTTTCTTTCTTTCTTTCTTTCTTTCTCTTTCTTTCTCTTTCTTTCTTTCTTTCTTTCTTTCTTCTTTCTTTCTTTCTTCTTTCTTTCTTTCTTTCTCTCTTTCTTTTTCTCTTTCTTTCTTTCTTTCTTTCTTTCTTTCTTCTTCCTTCCTTCCTTCCTTCCTTCCTTCCTTCCTTCCTTCCTTCCTTCCTTCCTTCCTTCCTTCCTTCTTTTCTTCCTTTCTTCCATCTCATTTATTTATTCATGAGAGACACAGAGTGAGGCAGAGCCATAGGCAGAGGGAAAAACAGGCTCCCAGTGGGGAGCCAATGTGGGACTCCATCCCATGACCCTGGAATCGTGATCTGAGCCAAAGGCAGATGCTCAACCCCTGAGCCACCCAGGTGCGCCTAAATAAAATCTTAAAAAAAAAAAAAGAAGAAGAAGAAGTAGGATTGTCAGGTTCTGAGAGGTTACCTTCCTTTTAGATTTCTTGGGATTCCAACTTATTTATTTATTTAAAGATTTTATTTATTTATGAAAGAGATAGAGAGAGGGAATGAAAGAGAGAGCAGGAGGGAGAGAGAGAGAGAATCTGAAGCAGACTCCATTCTGAGTATGGAGCCTGATGCAGGGGCTTGATCCCAGGGCTGCAAGATCGTGACCTGAGCTGAAACCAAGAGTTGGATGCTTAACCAATTGAGCCATCCATGCATCCCTTGGGAATCTCATTTAAGGCCTAGTGGTCAGGGACCTAAATTTCATATTTTGAAATTAGTTCTCATTTCCTTTCTCTACTGCTTTCACTACTGGACTTCTGTATATGCTATAAAATGATTTCTTGTTCTTCAGGCCTTCCTTGGTGCCTAATTCTTGCAGTGATGATATAGGGCGGTGCTCTTGAATAGCTATTTCTTTTTCTTTTTCTTTTTTTTTTTTTTTAAGATTTTAGATATTTGTTTGAGAGAGAGAGAGAGAGCGTGCACACATGAACAGGGGGAGAGACATAGGGAGAAGGAGATTCCCCACTGAGTGGGAAGCCCAATGTGGGGCTCAGATCCCAGGAGTCCAGGATCACGACCTGAGCTGAAGGAAGATGCTTAACTGAGTGAACCATCCAGGCATCTCTTGAACAGCTATTTCTGAATAAGGCATAGATTGCTATTGCCATCTGTGCTACTTTATACTGTGGGACGACAACTTTTTATGTTTGTTTTGCCATTAGAGTCATTCTTTTATATAATCCTCATGTCAGACTAATCTAAGAATGATGGCTGAGAGGTTGAGATTAGAATGTAGTTACTTCAGATCCACTATCCTGTCATATTCATTTTATGTGCAGTAGTCTCTTTACATGATAAGGTTGCTTTATTATAAGGCTGACAGAGTCCCACTAATCAACTTCTAATTTGTTTGCAACTTTCACATGTTGTGCTATGTCTCACTTTGTTATGCCAACATAATTAGAGTAACTGAAGTAATTGGTGAATCACTGTTTATAGGCCTTCTATCTCATTTTCCACATTTTTCCTAGTGTTAATGCAAGGCAGACTTTGGAATGCAATATCTTGTTGGCATTTTGAAGTGGAAACTTGGGATAAATTCAAGTTTTTTTTTTTTTTTTTTTTTTTTTTTTTTTTTTTTTGTAGTCCCTATGAATCTTCTGTAATATAAATTACTTGCTTTTGGTATTTCTACTCTAAATTTTGAGTATCATGAAATGACCTTTCTCTATGGTGGTACAGCAATATAATTGAGAGAAAAATTCCTGAATATCATACTAATTCCTTTTAGTTGCTTATTCTGGTAACAAGCATCATTTTGGAGGAAAGAATGTATCCAAAACAAGGATGCTCTTCTCTCTGTAATTCTACTGCAAATTTGATTTGATCAAGAATATAGCTTTACCTGATTTATCTTTTTTTTATTTTTTGCTTAGAAACACTATAGCAGTTGGAAATTGCTAGAGATTGTTGTTCTGAAAATCAGAAATGTCTAAATCTTTGTAATTACAAGGTAATGGGGTCACTTTTTAAAAACATAACTGTCAGGTATTTAGCATATGCTTCATCATAACCTGGTATCTGAGTTCATTAGGAACATGGTCTTAGTGATATTATGCCATCAATCATGCTAAAACCATTTTCTGAACACATATACATGAGCATGCAAGGTTCTACAGAGAAGGTCACTTCTGTCTAAGCAATTGTAACCATTTACAGAAGAAACTTCAATCCCTTTTTGAATTTCATCCAGAGAACACAAAAAAGACTCTAGTAGTAGTAGATGTGTACAGGTTAATGTAAAATAGTTTTTGAGGAGATGAATCTATATAGAAAACACCCATAAAGAATATGACCCTGCAACGCGAATTAACTCTTCTATTTTTAATCCCAATGATTTTTTGTTCTTTAACTCTAGAATCTCAGAAAAATGGGGACATTGGATTTTACTTTCAGATACTTTCTTGCTCAAGCTTGCCTGGCAATTTCATCCAGTTTTTATTTGAGGAGGAGTTGAAGGCATTTCAGCAAAACAAACAACTGGATGATGGTGTGTCAGCCAAAACCTAAAATGTTTGTTTTAGAAGCATTTTTGGATATAATAAAGCCTGTCAAAAGAACAGAAGCTCAACTAGAGTTTTTATGTTGAAAAAAAAAAAGGGTTCCTTGATATGTTTTCTTGAGAAGTCTAGAACTGTATTAAATATTTTCAAGGTCCATAATTACATTGGGAACCTCAGCCAAAGTGTTATCTTTGAAGTATATAATCACACCCACTATGAGAGGTGACAGAAGACAAATATTTGGTTAACAAACTAATCTGGTCTTGTGTTGGATGCTTTTCAAATTCCGAGCGTGTGATTATTTCTAAGAATAATTGAAGTGAAAGGAGTGTGGGAATCACACTTAGGTTTAGCTGATCCATTTCTTTAAAAAGGGACAACTTTAAAGGTATAGATACTGATAGATTCATTTTGACAAGAATGATGCTTTTTCTCTTCTTCTCAGGTAAATATTTTATTTTTGTTTTCAGTTTAATATCAACTCCTGACTGGTGAGCATACTACTTTTGCAGTATATTCAAAACTGTTGGCTGAAATCTACTTGATTTGAGAACACAGTATATGTATTAAATGTGTATGGGTTTTGCGTTCTGATACCTTTATGTTATCTCTTATGATGCTCACTTCACCTGGTGAGATTCCAGGCATGCAGGGGCAGGTGTTAATCACTGTGCCTTTCAGTCTTTGGTGTAGTGGTTCTCAAGCTTGACTGTGAATTTTAATCACCTACTGCTGTCCTACATCATCAGCCCTATTAATTTAATACTCTTAGAGATTGTGTGACCTGGACATTTATATTTTTAAAAGTGGTATAAGTGACTCTGGTAAGTAGCCAGCATTAACAAGAACACTAGATATTTGGGTAATTTAAAATGTAATAGAGGGGTGCCTAGGTGGCTCTGTTTGTTGAGTGTCCTACTCTTGATTTCAGCTTAGGTCATGAACTCGGAGTCGTGATATTGAGCCCTGCGATGGGCTCTGCTTTCAGCACATCATCTGCTTAAGATTCTCTTTCTCTCTCTCCCTCTGCCCTTCTTCCCTGAGTGTGCGTGTATGCTTTCTCTTGCTCTCAAAAAAAAAAAAAAAAGTATTAGAAACTTTAGTGATGGTGTTATAAGAGCTGGTGAGAAGCTGACGCTGATTTCAACAAGTTAGGGATGACAATGTATGTATGTAGATGTGGATGTCTTTGAAAAGAAGTTGTTTAACACACATTGATTAAGACTGCTCTGTGCCAAGCACTTTGCCTACTGCTAGGATACAAAAGTGAGCATGGCATGGTCCTTACACTTAAGGAGCCTTTGACTGGGATCTTTTAACTTAGTCTTAGAAACTGTTATAAATGCTATGACAGTGCTATTGGGATTGTTCAAAGACAGGATTAGGGGCAGCCCAGGTGGCTCGGCGGTTTAGTGCCGCCTTTGGCCCAGGGTGTGATCCTGGAGACCCTGGATCGAGTCCCACATCAGACTCCCTGCATGGAGCCTGCTTGTGTCTCTGCTTCTCTCTCTCTCTCTCTCTCTCTCTCTCTCTCTCTGTGTGGGTCTCTCATGGATAAATAAATAAAAATCTTTAAAAACAAAAAGCAAAAAAAAAACAAAAAAAAAAACAAAGACAGGATTGGCCAGTTTTCAGGCAGGGCAGGAAGAGCTTCCTAGGTTTTTTTGACTTGAAACTTGAGTGATAAAATCAGTTTTTACCATACTAGGATAGGAAGGGGGATAATACTGCGAATAGTTTTAATAGAGACAGGTGTATGAGACACCTCTTCGAGTAGCTAAAATGATAGGGACATGGAGATCAGGCTGGTATCAGGTGAACAAGGCCCTTTCTTGGATGAATTTGCATTTCATTTAAGGAATTTGAACTTTATTTGTGTAGATAATGGAGACCCCTTGAAGGGTATACAAAAGAGTTAGTTATATATTGTCAGATAGAAACCTCATTCTGGCTGCAGTGTGATGAAGGAACTGAAAGTTAAAACTTGAAGCAGCAAGGCTATTGGACAGACTTGCAGAAATCCAGGTATGAGGTGACACATTGAGGCAGTATTGCCCAAGACTTTAACACTGGGATATTTTAGAACAAAATTTCCTTGTTGCAGTAATGTCTTGTTTCTTTGTTTACTGGCTGAAGACCAGTTTTCAGATAATGTAGAATATATTTATATGGCTAGTTTAGATACAAGGATTATTTTAACAGAGTATCACAGCTCTCTTTCAAAGTGTGGAAAATATTGTGCAGTGACTTTTTTTTTTCAGTGAACAGTAATGTAATTATCTGAAAGGATACAGAAAGTTCACATATGAAGGGAATGTCTCATAATTCAGTCTTAAAAAATATAAGCAATGTAAGAGACTGCATTAAAGAAATATAATAAAATAGGATGCCTAGTTTATGCCAAACTATGTCTCTAGACCAGTGCTATCTAGCAGAAATACAATGTGAACCACAAATATGACTAAATTTTCTAGTAGGCACATTAAAAGATAAATAGGTAAGGGTTACCTGGGTAGCTCAGTTGGTTGAGCATCTGACTCAGGTTATGGCTTATGTTATGGCTCAGGTTATGATCTTAGGGTTGTGAGACTGAGCCCCACATTGGGCTCCCTCCACTCTCAGTGGGGAATCTGGTTGAGATTCTCTCTCTCCCTTTGACCCTCCCCTTGCTTGTGCATTCTTTCTCTCAAATATTTAAATAAATTAAAAAAAAAAACCAACAGGTCGAATTAATTTTAATTATATTTTATTTAACTTGGCATATCCAAAATATCATTGCAAAATATAATATAAAAATTGGGATATTTAATACTTATTCTTTATAAAGACAGTATGTTTAGTATTCTTTTTCATGGTAAGTATTCAAAATCCATTGCATATTTTATACTTTTAGCACATTTCAGTTCAGACTAACTACATTTCAAGTACTCCAACATCCATATGTGGGTACTGGCTACCGTATTAGATAGTGGAGCTAGAGATAATTTCTTCAACTCCATGCTAAAGATACATGAAACATTTCAGCAGGACGTTCAAGGAGCACTGGCAATTCATCTTTTTTTAAAAAGATTTCTTTAAAGAGCGAGAGAGAAGAGAGCACAAAGTGGGAGAGGTATGAGGAGGGAGAGAGAATCTCAAGCATACTCCACCTTGAGTGCAGAGCCCCACTCAAGGGCTCAGTATCATAGCTCTAAGATCATGACCTAAGCTGAAACCAAGAGTCAGATGCTTAATTGACTGGGCCACCCAGGCATCCCTTGGCATTGATTCTTTTTTCACAAAGGTATTAAATCACTTGAGGTGATTTATTGAGGTTTTACTTTAAATTTTTTTTTTTTTAATTTATTTATGATAGTCACAGAGAGAGAGAGAGAGAGAGGCAGAGACACAGGCAGAGGGAGTAGCAGGCTCCATGCACCGGGAGCCTGACGTGGGATTCGATCCCGGGTCTCCAGGATCGCGCCCTGGGCCAAAGGCAGGCGCCAAACCGCTGCACCACCCAGGGATCCCGAGGTTTTACTTTAAAGCCTGAATATATTAATTGGGCATACTGAATTTTTATAATATAGTATCAGTACATAAAATGTGGAAGTAAGAAATATTTAGATCTGATTTTTCTCTATGAGTATTACTTTTTACTGTTTCAGGATGTGAAATAATGCCCCACTTTACTTAAATATTAAAGTGAAATCCACAAGGGATATTCTCTGGGAACAATGTATAAAAAAAACCCTGAATTTTAAAGATCTGTGATGACCTAAGGTTGGAAGTGGAGAATCAGGAAATTAAGGGAAATTACTAGTAATATAGATCAATGATAGGTGGCTGAATAAGCTATATCATCTTTGTTGCATTGTTCAGTTTTTTGAGCTGACATAGTTAAGAAAATTACTTTATACACTGCAAGCCCCATATAGAGTTAGTAGAGTGTTTGAGAAACTTAGAACATCCAGTAATTTTACAAGAGGAAATGGGAGGTTGTATTTAAATAGGCAATCATGGGCAATAGTAAATCATGCAATTTTACTTCTATTTGCCGTCTTCATTGTTCTATCATTTCCAAGATATTAGTTTATCACGAAGCTTCTGATTTGAAACAGCAAATTTCTTTTTTTTTTTTTTTAAAGGAAAATTTGTTTTTTTTATTTATGATAGTCACACAGAGAGAGAGAGAGAGAGAGAGAGAGAGGGGCAGAGGGAGAAGCAGGCTCCATGCACCAGGAGCCTGACGTGGGATTCGATCCTGGGTGTCCAGGATCGCGCCCTGGGCCAAAGGCAGACGCTAAACCGCCGCGCCACCCAGGGATCCCTGAAACAGCAAATTTCAAACTCAACTCTGTCCTCCTGTCCCCCAGCACTCCCAATATCCTTAATCTCTGTTAACACCACTTTATAACAGACTATCCAATTTGTTAATAAGTTTATAGTTCTGTCTCCCTCGCTTAAACAAGATGCATTCAAGGACAGGGATTCTTTATGTTCACTAATGCATCTTAAACACCTAAAATAGTAATGCCCCATTATATAGGAATGCAGCATGTTTATTGATTTAGTGAATGAATGAATGGATATTTTTAATGTGTATGTCTTTTTTCCTTAAACTATTCAATTAAAGTAGAAACAGTATTTACAAAATTAATAGTCCTCAGCTCGTTTTTTCAACGGATATACCTTTATTCTGGTGCACCGCCTAAAGCAGTTTCTCAACCTCAGCACTATGGACATTTAGAACCAGATAAATCCTTGTTGTGAGAGAGGCTCTCCACCTCCTGTCCTTAGTTTTATGGCTCTACACTTCTTCAAAGCCATTAGACATCAGTCTTTGGCCCCACTAGTTTTTTCATTGCAATTTAAACCAGGTCTCAGTGGGATGATGTCTGGACAGATTCAAGAGATGAGAGAATATAATGAATATATGTTGCTCTGAAAATAGAATTTTGATTTCCATTCAGTTCACAACAAAGAGGAGTAAAGTGGATTGTGCTAAGTGCTTTGAAGGATACAAAGTTAGACCAGCCATGGTTATTGCCCTCAAAGAGCTTCGTGATGAACTAACATCTTGGAAATGATAGAAAAATGAAGACAGCAAATACAGACAGTAAATTTGCTCTGTATTTGTTCCTGTTTTGATTCTTTATCATGGTGGGGAAATAACAGGTTAATGATTAGCTGTATTTTCCATTCGTCCTTCACATTTGCTCCTTCTCAGAAAACAATTACACAGGAACCTGAATTAAACCGTGAAATGATGAAATGGGTTTCAAGTATAGGACTGAGGGTGGTGAGGTCAGAGAACTATGAAAGGGTAAACTTACAGAAAGGGATGATTAGGAAGAAAGGCTTGAGCGTCTCTATTAACCTTCCCTCCCAACATGTCCATTTGCAGCCTCTTACTAGCTCTCTGACTCTTAGGTATGGTAACAGCACAAGGAGCTATGCTGTTCGGGTTGGTGATTATCATACTCTGGTGCCAGATGAATTTGAAGAAGAAATTGGAGTCCAGCAGATTGTGATTCATCGGGAGTATCGACCTGACAGCAGTGACTACGACATTGCCCTGGTTAGATTAGAAGGACCAGATGAGCAATGTGTCCGATTTAGCAGCCACGTCTTGCCAGCCTGTTTGCCATTCCGGAGGGAGAGGCCACAGAAAACCACCTCCAATTGTTACATAACAGGATGGGGAGACACAGGTAATGTAGATAGTAACAGAGAACAAATGAAATAATGGGCACCTATGTCTGGAATCAATACTTTCAGAGTGTAAAATGGGTAGTAAAATCTTAAATGGGTTCAGGCTTAGTTAATTGGAAACTGTCCGTGTTAACACATGCGTGTATTTTGGATTCATATCTTGAGGGATACTGTTGTTTACCATTGTTTAGCACAATTTCACAGAACTCAATTGCCTTAAGGGGTAGAGAATCCTGTACTTTACTAAAAGAGGAAGTGATTTTTAAGACCTTATTCCAACAGGGTCTGGATTTTCTTCTTCAAATTGGGCCTGGCTGGCTGCATTTTAGTTTTCCCAGAGGAATACAGCTACACCAGCAAGGGCTTTGGTGTTGGCCTTACTTTTTCTGTAATGAAGGCCATTATCTAACTCCATCTTATGGAGAATCCCTATATACAGAACACAAAAAGCAAAGCTTTGTTTGAAGCAGAGGGCCAAACCCACTTTTTGTCCTTCATGCCACCTTCCCAATCCCCAAGCTAGAGCAAAGTGTTTATCTTCTACTTTTCTCAGGCAGTTTTCTGTATGGTCAGTCTTGCTACAGGATTAAGCCAGTGTCTGTCAGCTAGTGTTGTTCAGGATGGCCTTGGAACAGATCTAAGGCTCACCTGGACTGGGTGCTTAATTCACATATGGCTGTTGACCACTTTGCATTAAAAACGATCAACACTAATCACTGTGCTCTTAAAAAGAGCCTCAAGTATTTCTACAGGTGGTAATTTCAGTGTTTTATTTAGTAAACGTTTCAGTATGCATTTTACCATAAACTGCATTAAATATTGGCTTATGCTAGTCATTTCATAGCTGCAAAAGGCAGCATCTGTTGCAAATATAGAATACTTAAAAAGCATGTAACGACCAATTCTGAGATAATCCATAAAGAAAACATTTCCTGGATGACACAATAATCAGATTAGTGTAAGTGCCTTCTCTGTACACTATGTGGATCTAATGAGGCAAATCATCTTTGAGAAGGCTTAACTCTGTCATTACAATTCAAGAGGAAAGATTCAGATAAGGAGATAAAAGAGATGACAAAGACCACTATCTTTACAGAGAACATTTTATTATGAATTATTCCAACTGAGAAAATATAAGATAACATTATCAATTATACATTTTAGCCACTGGGTGGCTTGCCAGAGTACACTCACCTCTAATGGCCTAACAGGCTTGTTAGGTACATAGGAAGGTTTTTGTTTCTCAACCCTTATGAAATACTATATTTCTATTTAGAATAGTTCTTGCCACTGTCCTCCTATACCATTTAGTCATCACTCAAACTACATTCTATCATAAGGGTTTTATTTTCAAGACTATTAAGTGTTCACTGAACTGTTTAAATGTTTTCTGTAAGGTCTTTATCTTTAGTGGCATCTAATTCAGATTATTTGGTCTTGACCAGGACAAGCCTATTCAAGAACTCTACAACAAGCAGCCATTCCTTTACTTCCAAAGAGGTTTTGTGAAGAACGTTATAGGAGTCGGTTTACAAGAAGGATGCTTTGTGCTGGAAATCTACATGAACACAAACGTGTTGACAGCTGCCAAGGAGACAGCGGAGGACCACTCATGTGTGCTCGGTCAGGAGAAAGTTGGGTTGTATATGGGGTTACCTCGTGGGGGTATGGCTGTGGAGTCAAGGATTCACCTGGTGTCTATACCAAAGTCTCAGCCTTTGTACCCTGGATAAAAAGTGTCACCAAATTGTAACTCTTCATGGAAACCTGAAAATATGTCAGAAAATTTTCAACCTCCACATTAGCACTCAGCCAGAGATGCCAACTTTTGGGGATGAGAGCCATGTTTCTTCTTTTGTGTTGTGATTAAATCATGTGCATCATTTGCTGCTTGAGAATTTGTGATTGTGAACATTATTAGATACCTCAGTGTAGTACTAATTATCCTTAAATTAGCATTGTTGTCTACCCAAAAACTACTCTGAAGACAAAGGTCTTCATTCTCAGCACTCTCCAGGGATTACTGTGTATCAATTGTGCAATATGGCTGTTTTTAAGATTAAGAGCTTATAATTGAATCAATACTCTATTATACTTAAGAGTGATATTGTGGAATTATTAGACTTAGATTTTCTTCAAAAGGCTAAGAGATCTTTATACATCGAATCTTTGTTAACCTTTGACAAGTGAGGAAATCAAGAGCCAAAAAGGTGAAGGAATCCATTATAAACCTAGACTGGAATAGGATCAGTCACAATACATTCCTGAATGAACCCTCTACCATGCACTATGGCAACACATTCTAGTTACCTAACAAAATTTGGAAAAATACCAGATAGCAAAGAATGCCTTCCAAGTTTTGGGATATACAACCTAATTTATCCACTTTATTTGTTTTAACATCCTCTAGCAGTTACTTTCAGCTACTTCTAATTTACATCTTGATAAAATTTTTCCTTGGCATCATGCCATTTGCTGGACCATGAATATAGTGCCATCTATTGCAACTTTCCTGTAATGACTCAGACCTGTAGATTTCCATTATCTTGATAGTGCCAGCTAATAAAAATGCAGTTAAAAAAATGCTCTCTGCTTGTATAGCAGTTAAGTTCTAAACTCATTTGTTTCAATGTACTTAATTCATAGCCAGCTGTGTGCTAGGCACTGTGTAAGTGGCTATGCACCTCACTGACAAACTTGAGAGGCTGGTAAGATTTTATAGTATCCCTAGCTTTCAAATCGACTCAAGAGGACTGGTGAGACAGTGGGATCCAAACTTCAGAATGGGAGCCCCAGTGTTGACAGTTTTCCCCCTCTACTGCAGTTTGAAAATCAAGTTTTCTCTCTAGCTATTTCCCAACTCAGTACTGGACAGCTGCCTTCTTCTATGTACCCTTACAAGACATTCTTCCTAACAATGCAAAATCTTTGCCCAAATATAAAAGGCATGCCCTTCAGGCTACGTAAGTAATCACCAACAGACAAGAGAATGATTGCTAATACCTAGAGCCCTTAGATAGTTTGTGTATATTCAAGAAGCAGATGCATAAAAACAGGTGAAGAGATCAGTGTGAACTTTTACTAGTTTCCCTGTGTCTATTTCTATCCTTTTTGTAAATCTTCAGCTCTGTAAAAAACTGGTGCTAACAGAAAGGTGCTTTATAGTTTACTACTTTGCAGAACTGCAATGCTATCAGGCAGAGTAACATTAAAAACTTTTATTTAAGTTTGATAAAGTAAAAACTTTTCAAGTATTTACATCTAGAGAAGAGGTACACAGTGCACACCTGCACAAAGGCTTGAGACAATGTGCAGGAGACATTTTATTGTTAATGAAACTTCGCACAGGCCATACTTCTAATATATGCCTTTGTTAATAATAGCTTTTTCTTGTTAAATGTGACTTTTAAAAAACACAAGTGTTCAGTGCACATTTGTACAAATAAAAGTGCATAGCTGTTCACCTTGTATAGTAGCCTGAATCTTTTGTGTGGTATAAAGTGATTGTGCTGTCTCTCAGGGGTACCTGGGTTTGTTTCCCTCCAAATACTGTACTACCTTACAATACTCCTACTACTTCCAAACCAGCTCTTGGCAGAAAAGGTAGTCTGTTGCTATTTGTAGCTACCTTTCCACTTCCATATCATTTAGTCGGAGAACAGGATTCTCCAGATGAATCAAGCATTTTATTTAATTGTAGCAAGCAGAGAAGCGCCCACTTATCCTCTATTTAAATGCCATACTTACACTATAATATTCAGGGTGAAAACACCACCCTGATGGTTTCCAAAACATTATTCGCCACTGGATATCCAAGCTGTTGAGATTTAAATTCACGATTCACAGTACACCACAGGAACTCTGAAGTCAACAGGACTTTACCGACCTCACCTTGAACTCCTGGATTATCTGCAAGACAAAACCAGCTTTATGAAACTCCGTGCACTTACATCACAGGGTTGAGTGTTAGCAACCACTGGTTACTTTCTTTTGCTGGCAATTTACGCTTTCAAATTAAAGTCACAGCGAAATGGGCCAACCTGGCCTTCCAATTCCTTAGCACTAAGGGTTTCAGGCTAACAACGAAACATTAATTTAAAAAGCAGCGCAGGTGGCTCAGCGATTTAGCGCCGCCTTCGGCCCAGGGCCTGATCCTGGGGACCCGGGATCGAGTCCCATGTCGGGCTCCCTGCGTGGAGCCTGCTTCTCCCTGTCTGCGTCGTAAGCAAATGAATAAAATCTTTAAAATAAATAGAAATAAAAAGGGCGCACGTACCTTGTCACGTTTTCTACCATCCATCGGATCAGCTCAGCCTCCTAGGAACATTTGAACAATAGTTAGATGCGTGCCCCGTAACCCAGCAGCCTCTACGTTTTCCAAATGAAGAATGTTACTTGTGCAAGTCAGAATCTGATACCAATTAGATGGTGACAGCTTTGCCAATAAACAAGAATATGCTCTTCCATGGCTAGGAAGGGAGACTGCCACAGCTGACAGGTCCCAAAGACACATGGAGGTTCACAATCCCACACCGGACGAGCAAGCACAACTTCGGCCACTACTCACCTTCTCTATCCGAACGGGGGTAGTACCGGGCCGCAGGGTTACCAGGCCTGCGGCGGCGAGATTCAAGATGGCCGCCGGACCCCGACGGCGGAATTCACGGCCTTCGCGGGAGTTGGTACGTGCCACCAACCTTCGCCCGAGGGCCCAGGCCTCGGCACCCAGGGCTGCACGTGGCCGCCTCGCGACCTAAGAAACCCCTGCGTCCCCTCAGGTTTTCTAACCTTAGAGGTTTCCAAAGGCGACGCGGCCCTACCATTACAGGACTCTTGAAACTCCTGCATTTTAACTAAGCCAAAGTTCGGCCTCCGTGATCACCTCAGCGCACAACACACGGGGGCACAGTGTAGCCACCCGCGCGGAGCCCGACGCTTCCCGGACGTAAAAAGGCCGAGGCCGCGGGCGCACGCTCTCTTATAGAGCGGATGACGCTATTCCGGGAAGCGCCGCGAGGGGCGGGGCCCACGCGATTCGCCCCTCTGCTCTGCCCCTCCCAGCCCCTGCGCGGTTCCACCCCTTCCGCATGGCCCCTCCCACCTCTCGGAGCTTGCACCGCCTCCCCCCGTCCATCCTGGGGACTGGCCCGCTCACCAGCCTGACGCACGCGCAAGCGGGAGGAGTGAGAAGGCTCTCGCGAGACCAGGAAGTCCCGCCGTTGGAGCTGTCCCGCTGACGGGGCGGGAAGGTGAAAAGCTTTTGTTTCCTGTTTAGGGTAGTTACTTTTGACGTTGCTATAGTTACCGAAACACCCAGTTACGTAGTTCTCCGCCTCTAAAGCTTTAGGTAGGTTAATACATATGGAACCCGCTGGTTTTTTTGGTCTATTAATGAACTGCCGTGGTCTTCCGTGTTGCGCTGGGATCGTCGGTCCTGAAGCGCGGGTATCCCTGACACGGAGTCAGTTGTGTTTTTATTGGTTTGTTTTTCATTTTTCGTTTTTGTTCTTTTTTTTTTTTTTTTTTTTTCTGGTTGAATCTCTTAGGAGTCTTTACACTCATTACTGAAAGCCTCACCGAAACACAAGTTTATAAAAGGAAAGGACATTAGCCTGAAGAACGTATGGGAAACCCATTGCCGTGTGCCCCTCCGCATTTCTTTTTTCTTTTTAAAGATTTTATTCATCCATTCATTCATTCATTCATTCGCTCATTCACAAAAGACACAGAGAGAGGCAGAGGTAGAAGCAGGCTCCATGCAGGAGCCGGATGGGCTGAAGGCGGGCGCTGAGCCGCTGGGCCACCGGGATGCCCCCTCCTCATCTCCCGTGTCGCAGGCTGACCCGCCGCGCCCCCGGTCGCAGCTGGGCTCCCTTGACTTGAAAGCGGGCGCCTGGCTCTTGCCTCCCTCTGTACATTCTTTGAGGGAGCAGCAATTAAAGAAATAACTACCCCTTGTAAAGTTAAAAATGTTTAGGAATACTGGTGGTCCTAGATATGTGCTTATTAATTAATTGCCATTACCTTTTTTCCTGAGTTCCCTTTCTTGTTGTCCTCTGGTATGAAGCAAAAGGGAGGCTCCAAGCGACGTTTTTACTTGGTAGTGGACCGTTTGGGAAGATGCGTTGCCACAGTTGCTGTCACGAAAAAATGGTTAAAGGGCCCCAGCAGAGATCTACAGGCTCTTCACGAAATCCCTACATATATTTCTGGGGGAAAGAATTTAATTAGTAAGCGCAAACATTGCTTTTGTGGTTAGGGTTGGAAAGACAAGTTTTTAGGAAATTTAATTCGAAAGAACTAAAGTTTCTGAGGCTCACCTCTCACCCCATGTTTTTCTTACCTCGTCTTGCTTTATCTCACCGAGGTAGGAACTAGTTAGGGGCAGAGGGGGCTAGGCAGGGAAAGATGAGGGAAAGGCCCCAGAGTCAGGCTCCTACCCACCCCACGAAAACAGAGATAAGGCAGGAAAAACAAATAATAAACCTGGCTCTCTACCTCCAAAATGTTAGGGAGGATTCCCCCTTTAATGGCTACTAAGTAATCACAGAAATCCCAGATGTATAGAATTGTTATGGAAGAGATACTAACCAGAGAGATGGGAACACCTTATTTTTATAAACATGATTTTTATAAACGTCTTGTTTATTATAAGTCCACCATGTTTGTTCTAAATAAACACATATTTATGAGTCCATCCTGATGTTGATAAGAAATTTACCAAGTTCCCTGGTCAGTTTCCTATAAAAGACAGTCCCTACAAGCCCTCAGTGGCAACCCTGTGGGGACCCCTCTCACTTTTGAGAGCTTTCTCAAGCAATAAACTTCTATTGCTTTGCTTGTTCTCTGCTGTCAGTGCGATTCATTCTTCCACTCCCTGAGACAAGAACCCAGCTCTTCCGTATCATTACTAATGAACAGAAGGTACTAGGCAGTAACAAAGTTTAAGTACCAAATCGCAGTGGAGAGTTTTGCCAAATTAGATTTCATTTAGAATATCTAAATTACCTGTATTACAAAATGCCACAGATTGGGTGGCTCACACAACAGAAATTTATTTTCTCACTATTGTGGAGGCTAGGAGTCTGAGATCAAGGTGTCCATGTTTGTTTTCAGGCCTTCTGTGGCCTGTAGATGACTCTTTTCTTGTATCTTCACATCCTTTACCTCTCTACCTGTCTGTATCCCAATCTCCTCTTAAAAGAATACGAGTCATACTGGATTAGGGCCTATGCTAATGACCCTACTTAATTGCCACTTTTTAAAGATCTTGTCTCCAAATACCACCAAATTCTGAGATATTAGTGGTTAGGGCTGAACATATGAATTTTGGGGGGACACAATCCAGCCCATGCCAGCATCCGCTTATGCTAAGCTATAAAGACATATTGAAGATTTTTTTTCATATTGAAGATTTTTAAATGACTGTTTCCTTTGGGCTATGGGGTTAAAACATCTGAAAGAGAGAGAGAATGTGCGCTCTTAAGGGTGCTTCTGCTCCCATGTTTTATTCTTTGCTCAAACTGGTATTTCTTCTCATCTATTTTTTCTTCCTTTCTTTAAAATTGAGGTATAATTGACATATTAGTGTCAGGTATACAACATAATGATTTGATATTTGTATATGTTGGTAAGTAATCTCATTACGTCTAGTAAACCTCTATCCCCATACATAGTTATGAAATTTTTTTCTTTGTGCTGAGGACTCTTTTTCTTAAAGATTTTATTTATTTTTTCATGACACACACACACACACGCGCGCGCGCGCGCACACACACAGGCAGAGAGAGAAGCAGGCTCCATGTAGGGAGCCCGACGTGAGACTCAATCCTGGGACTCCAGGATCATACCCAAAGGCAGACACTCAACTGCTGAGCTACCCAGGCATCCCTGTGCTGAGTACTCTTAAAATTTACTCTCTAAGGGACAATTAGCTGGCTCAGTTGGTGGAAGGTGACTCTTGATCTCATGGTTGTAAATTTGAGCCCCACGTTGGGTGTAGAGATTAGGATTTGAAATCCTAAAAAAAGATTTACTTTCTTAGCAACTTTCAAATATGGAAAAGTATTATATTTTAATATAATATCACCATGTTATACATTACATTCCCCTTACTTATTTTATAACTAGAATTTTGTACCTTTTGACCCCTTTCACCCATTTTAGCTATCCCTTCAATCTACCTCCTCTGGCAACCACCAATCTGTTCTCTGTATCATTTAACTTAGTGTTTTTTGTTTTTGTTTTTAGATTCTGCATATAAATGAGATCATATAATATTTGTCTTTCTCTGACTTATTTCACTTAATACCTTAAGGGTCTATCCATAATGTCACAAATGGCAAGGTTTCATTACTTTTTTATGAATAATATTCTATTACATGTACATTTGACATACTAAATATTTTTGATTTATTTATTTTGAGAAAGAGCATGTGCATGAGCAGTGGGGAGGGATAGAAGAAAAGGGTGAAGGAGAAGCAGACTCCTCACTGAGGGTAGAGCCCTATGTGGGGCTTGATCCTAGGACCCTGAGATCATGACCTGAGCCGAAGGCAGATGCTCAACTGACTGAGCCACCCAGGTGCCCTACATCTGACATCTTTATCCATTCATCCATTGATACATATTTGTTTCCATATCTTGGCTGTTGAAAATAATGCTGCAGTGAACATGAGGATGCATAAATCTTTTTGAATTAGTGTTTTTATTTTCCTCAGATAAATACCCAGAAGTAGAATTACTGGATCATATGTAATTCTATTTTTGATTTTTGAGGAAACTCCTTGCTTTTTTCTACAGTGGCTGGATGAATTTATATTCTTATCAACAGTGCACAAGGGTTTTCTTTTCTCCACATCCTCACCAACACTTGTTATTTCTTATGTGTTTGTTTGTTTTGATACTAGCCATTCTGACTGGGGTGAGATGCTATCTCCTTGTCATTTTGATTTGCATTTCCCTGATTATTAGTGACATTGGGGGTCTTTTCAGTGTCTGTTGGCTATCTGTATGTCTTCATTGGAAAATGTCTATTCACATCCCCTGCCTTTTTTTTTAATTGGGTTGTTCTGCGTTTTGCTATTGAGTTGTATGAATTCTTTATGTATTTTGGATATTAACCCCTTATTACATATATGATTTACACATACTCTCTCCTATTTGGTAGGTTGACTTTCCATTTTCTTGAAAATTTCCTTTGCTATGAAGAAGCTTTTTAGTTTGATGTAGTCTCACTAGCTTATTTTCACTTTTGTTGCCTTTGCTTTTGGAGTCAGAACGAAGATCAATGTCAGTGCCTCTGTTTTTTCCTAGGAATATTATGGTTTCAGGCTTACATTCAAGTCTTTAATCCATTTTTAGTTCATTTCTGTGTATTGTAAGAAAATATTCCAGTTTCGTTCTTTTGCATGTGGCTGTCAAGTTTTCCAGCACTATTCATTGAACAGATTGTCCTTTCCCATTGTATATTCTTGGCTCCTTTGTTGTAAATTAATTGACCGTATATGCATGGGTTTATTTCTGGGGTCTCTATTCTGTTCCATTGATCAATGTGTCTGTTTTTTTTTTTTTTTATGATTTATTTATTTATATGGGGGGGGAGGGGCAAAGGAACAGGGAGAGAGAGAATCTCAAACAGACTTCTGCTGAGCACAGAGCCTAAAGCCGGGCTCCATCTCATGACTCTGAGATCATGACCTAAGCTGAAGTCAAGAGTTGGGCACTTAATTGATTGAGCCACACAGGCAGTTCTCACTCTGTCTTTTTATGCCAGTATCATACTATAGCTTTGCAATATTACCAACCACGAAGCATGATGTCTCCAGTTTTGTTCTTTTTCAAAATTGCTTTGACTATTTGGATCTTTTGTAGATCCAAATACAAATTTTAGCATTGTTTGCTTTATTTCTGTGAAAAATGCTTTGGAATTTTGACAGGGATTGTATTGACTCTGTGGATTGCTTTGCACAGTAGGAACATTTAAACAATATTCTTCCAATCAATGAGTGCAGAATTTCTTTCCATTTATTTATATCATCTTCACTTTCTTTCATCAGTGGTTATAATTTTCAGTATATGGGTTTTTCAATTTTTAGTGTATTTCTGTATGAATCAAAGTACTAGTTATCTATTGTTTTTTTTTTTTTTTTAATTTATTTATGATAGTCACACAGAGAGAGAGAGAGGCAGAGACACAGGCAGAGGGAGAAGCAGGCTCCATGCACCGGGAGCCCGACGTGGGATTCGATCCCGGGTCTCCAGGATCGCGCCCTGGGCCAAAGGCAGGCGCCAAACCGCTGCGCCACCCAGGGATCCCCTATTGTTTTTTTTCAGATTAACCTAAGCACGTGGATTTTTTTAAAATTTTTTATTTATTTATGATAGTCACACACAGAGAGAGAGAGAGAGGCAGAGACACAGGCAGAGGGAGAAGCAGGCTCCATGCACCAGGAGCCCGACGTGGGACTCGACCCCGGGTCTCCAGGATCGCGCCCTGGGCCAAAGGCAGGCGCCAAACCGCTGCGCCACCTAGGGATCCCAGCATCGTGGATTAAAACAATAAGCATTTATTATCTCACACAAGTTTTGTGGATCAGGATCCAAAAGCAGCCTATCTTAGTTGTTGCATGAGGTTGCAATCAGGATATTGACTGAGGCTGCAGTATCATCTTCCAAGGTGGCTCACTTACCTGCTTGGCAAGTTAATGTTAATTGTTGGCAGGAAGTCTCATCCTCAGCTTGTGGATCTCCATTAGGCTGCTGCTGAGATGTTCTCATGATATGGCAGCTGGCTTCTCCCAAAGTGAGTGATCCAAGAGAGGAAGTACCAATGATTTTATGACCTAGTCTGAGAAGTTACATGCTATCACTTGTTAGAACCAAGTTATTACTTCCAGCTCACACAAAAAGGGAGAGAAATTAAACTCCATCTCTTAAAGGAGAGAATGTAAAAATTTGTTGACACAAGTTAAAACTGCCACATTAAGAATGGTTGAGGTTATGTTGCAGTTAATGAACAGTCTACAATCTTTGGCGCTTAAAACAACGACTGTTTCCTATCATGTTCTTGTTTAAAGATTTTCTACTATATGCTGGACCCTGTTCTTGGTGTTGGGGCAGGAACAATAAACAGACAAAATTTCTTACTCATGGAGTTTATATTTTAGTGGCACAAAATTGACATAAATAAGAGTATTAGAGTTATATCAGAGGAGTAGAACTACTAGGATATCAATATCAATACTGATATTTCTAGTGTAAGGTCAACCAAAGCTGTCAAAAGGAGGAAGCAAGGAAAAATGGCAACTGCAAGGATGAACTGAAATCCATGAAAATAAAGTGGAATCTGCATTCATTTTCCTCTAGTTCCAAGGATTCAACTTTGATGATAGAGATGATCTGCAGGAGGAACTGGTCCTTTGTCACAGACCCACAAGTTGCAGAGGTTGAAACGGGCAGGAGTTGAAGAAGGTACAGACCTGGCTGCAGCCCCACACCAACAAAATGAGCTAGCAGATTAGGTGAGAATTTGCATAATCTGCAACATTGCCTCATGCCCTGTACTGACCTAAGTGTGAAAGTATATGACTGCTGTTTCACTTTCAATTACTATGCAAAATATCTCTTGTGGCCATACTAACCTGTAACTATTCAGGCGAGGAAATGAAACTGTAATACTAGGTTAGCTAAATTGACAAAATAGAAATCAACCACAATAAGTAAATTATATGAAAATTTAAAGTCAGTAAGTGCAATAGAGAAAATAAAGGTGGGGATGAGAAATGTTTGCAGTGAGGATAGGAATTATAATTTAAAAAAACATTCAGGGTAGATCTTGAGATGGTGACATTAGGTCAAACAAAAAGACTTAAGGTGAAGGAATGAAACGTGCTGATATCTGGAAGAATATTGTTTTTTTTAGCGATTTATTCACTAAGAGAGAGAGAGAGAGACAGCATGAGCAGGGGGAAGGGCAGAGGGAGAGAGAGACTCTCAAGCAGACTCCATGCTGAGTGTGGAGCCTGACCTGGGGCTTGATTCAACCCTGAGATCACCACCTGAATGGAAACCAAGAATCAGGTGCCCCTAGAAGAAGAATATTCTAAGTCTTCAGTGCTTCCTGAGTGGCACCATAGCTGCTGTGGTAGACAGCCTTTTCTAAGTTTCCTAATGATTCCCGCATCATATTATTCCCTCCTTTATGTAATTCCCTTGCCTTAAGTGGTGAAGTGATGAGATCTCACTTCTGAGATTATGTTATAAAAGACTCTTCTTTTTTGCTACCATTGCTTCTCTTGTCTTTTTGGATTGCCTGCTGTGATGAAGCAAGCTGCTATATTAGAGTGGCCTATGTGGCAAGGAACAGAGGGTGGTCTCTGGCCAACATGCAGTAAGGAACTGAGGCTGTCAGATCAATAGCCCCTGAGGAACTGAATCTTGACAACAGCCGTGTAAGTGAGATTGGATCTTTAACCATTTGAGCCTTGAGATGACTACAGCCCCCGATGTTGATTGTAGTCTGTGAAAGACACTGAAGCAGAGAATCCAGATAAACCAGATAATATTGTTTTAAGTGAGTAGTACATTTAAGAATTGTTTGTTATGCAGCAATTGATAACTCATATACGTGGCATGTTCAAGGAATAAAAATGAGACCAGTTTGGCTGAAGTGGGGTAACCAAATAGCAAGTGAAGTTAGAAAGGTGATAGGTTTCCTAGGGTTTTTTGCATCATTAAATGACTTTGAGTTTTCGTTTTTTTTTTTTTTTTTTTTTTTTTTTTTTTTTTGAGTGAACTTGGTAGCTGTTGGAGAGTTTGGAGGAGAGGAGTGATATGATCTGACTTAGGATTTACATGTTTCTTCTCAAAGCACTATTGAGAAGACACACAGTGTCTAGGGATAGTGTTTGAGTAGGGCAACCAGTTAGGCTAGTATGGTCATACAGATGAGAGAATGGTGATGACAATGATCCCAGTAGAGGAAATGAATGATTCAATTCTCAATATATTTTTATGATAGAGCTTATGGAATTTGATGATTGGGTATAGGTTGTAAGAGATATCTTTTAGACATTTGAGTAGAATTTTTGACTAGGGAATTTAATATGGAGTGTGGAGTTAATATGGAGTTCTGGGGAGAGGTCTGGACTGAGAGCTATCCAAGTGTAGAAGGCACTTAATGCCATGAGATTGGATACTAATAACAAGGGAGTAAAAGATACATAGAAAATGAGATCAAAGACTGAGTCCTTATGCCTTCTTAACATTTATCTACCAGGAAAAGAAGCAGGAACCAGCAAAGGATATTGAGAAGTTAGGTAAGGAGGAAAGCCATTGGAGTGTGGTATCCTGAAGTCAAGAAGAAAGTTTTTCAAATAAGAGAGAGTGATCAACTGTTCATGGTACAAGTAAAACGGAAGTTGAGCAATGACTATTGGATTTAGTAATATGAAGGTCATTTAGGACCTTGGTGAGAACAGTTTCACAGAGAATGGAAAGGGAATTGGAGACTATGGACTTAGTTAACCCATTTGCAGTTATGCTAGAAAACGGAAGAGAAATGGGGGAGTATCTAGAGAGGGATATGGGATCAAGAGTGGATTATTATTTTTTTTTCCTGGAAGTGTTACAATTCCAGATTTCAAGATACTACAAAGCTATAGTAATCAAAGCAGTATGGTACTGGCACAAAAACAGAACAGAGAGTTCAGAAGTAAACTCACACTTTCATGGTCAATTAACCTTAGACAAAGGAGGCAAGATACACAATGGGAAAGATAGTCTCTTCAACAAATGATGCTGGAAATATGAGACTTCTTTCTTACACTATACACAAAAATAAATTCAAAATGGATTAAAGACCTAAATGTGAGTGAGACCTGAAACCATAAAGCTTCTAGAAGAAAACATAGATAGTAATTTTTTTGACCATAGAAACATTTTTTGTGAGTATATCTCCTCTGGCAAGGGAAACAAAAGCAAAATAAAACCGGTGGGACTAACCTAAAATATGAAAGGAACCTAAGTGTTTCATCAATAGATAAATGGATAAAGAAGAGGTGATATATATATATATATCAATATATATATCACAGAGTATTACTCAGCTCTCAAGAAGAATGAAATCTTGCCATTACCATGGATTAACATGGATAGATCTAGAGGGTATAATGCCAAGTGCACTGAGTCAGACAGAGGAAGGAAAATACTATATGATTTCACTCATACATGGGGTTTAAGAAATGAAACAAGCAAACAAAGAAAAAAGAGACAAACAGAAAAACAGACTCTTAAATACAGAAAACAAACTGATGGTTGCCGGATGGGAGGTAGGTGGAGGGATGGGTGAAATAAATAAAGGGTATTAAGAGTACATTTATCTTGACGAGCACTGAGAAATGTATACAACTGCTTAGTCATTATATCGTACATCTGAAACTAATATTTCATTGTATGTTAATTATCCTTGAGTTTTAAACAAAGGAAAAAGATAAGTGGATTATTTTTTAAGCACAGGATGATGTAAAGCATGTTTATATTCTGATGGGAAAGTTCCAGTGGAAATGGAAAATTGGTGGTGCAGGAGAGGTTTGGTGAATTTCTTAAGCAATTGTTTGTGGGATCTTGTGCACAAAGTAGGATTTGGCCTATGATGGTGGTTCAAGCAATTCATTTACAGAAACAGGATTATATGGGCATAGATGCTGGTAGGTGAGTGATGTGGTGGTCTGAACTTTTGAATATTCTTTTTTATTAATATCTAGTAATAGAAAGCAAGGTCATCAACTAAGAAGTTGGAGGAGGGAGTATTGGATATTTGAGGAGAGAGGTGAAGGTATAATTAGGAGATGGTGTAAGTAGACTTGGAACTGTAGGATTCCTGGGCCACATTTGGGACCCACTTGAATTCTTGTAATGAATTTAAGTTCATTTAAATTAAAATATTAGCATGACTGCATATTTTCTCTACAAAACATGGCTGCATAAGTATACGTGTAAAGCTGACTAAGAGTTGGAACTAAGGTTGGGGTTTGACAAGAAAGTAAACAAAGTGTAGCCATTCTGACTGGGCAGAGGGAGAAGGAGAGAAAGAATCTCAAGGATGCTCAGAGCTGAGCATAGAGCCTGACTGACACAGGGCTGGATCTCATGACCCTTACATCATGACCTGAGCCAAAATCAAGAGTCACATGTTTAACCAATTGAGCCACCCAGGCATCCCTCAGATCCTAAATTTTTATGATCTGTCTTCCATAAAAATTATAAATATCTATGTTAGTGAAAAGATAAGCTTATGTTTATGTAAACTGAATGAAATAAAAATTATAAGCAACCATTTTTTAAAAAGTACCACTAGGTGGCTCTGTTACCCTATTATTTAGGTCTGTGTTTAAAACCCTAGAAGGTTTTAACTTAAAACACATTCGTTTATTATTGTGCATAAATATATAAGTGAATGTGTAAATAGCATGAAAATGTCATCACATATAATGGATTCTATCAAGCTACCCTCTGGACTCTAGTTTTGTATAATATTCAGAGTAAATATTGAAAACTTAGATTCTACTAGAAAGGAACAACTTTCCCCTAGATGCAGATTCTAAGAATATGATTGAATACCACAGACCTTTTTTATATATTTGACCTTGATGTATAAGTTTTTAAAAATACTGAATTAATCGAGTAAAGATTTAATTCATTTCCTATTGTCTGAAGTATTTAAGTTGTTACATATTTTAATGTGGTATGTATCAAAGTAGACATTGATTTTGTTGGAGGAATAAAATATTTCTGCCCGATCTACCAGAGGACACAGATATAATCATATTCATCTTAGCTATAGCAGTATTTGATTCATGGTATATGTTCAATGAATGTTTGTTGAATGAGGAAGCTGGCATGATAAAAGTGAAAAAATTTCTGGGAAAGGAAAAATGAATTGTGAGTTAGTATATTAAAGAAAAAATAAGCTAGTATATTAAAGCAAAAATGACAAGTGTTTTTGGCCATGAGCACCTCTTACCTCAGTCTTTGCCAAAAAGTTTAAAAATTTTTGCCAAAATATTTTCACCTTCACACGGGGATATATTTTAAATCTTATAATAGAAATAATTTTAAATCTTATAATGGAAGTCATTTCACAGAGAAAATTTTATGACAAACTGAAACTGATCTTATAGGTCAATATTTGTAATTGTAATAGATCTTCACTATCTTCACAATCTTGGTATTAGAAATATATATTCTTCATTGGATAGCAAGGACTATATTAATGAACTTCTATTTGATTCTCAAAGAAATGGCAAGACTTGTTCAATACTCTGACTTACTGTACAATACTACTTTGGCTCAAGCTAAAATTTTTATATTACTTTTTAAAAAATCCTAAAACTGTAAAACATTGGTGTAAGAAATTGAGGATGACACAAAAAGGAAAGATATTCCATGCTTGTGGATTAGGAGAACCAATATTATGACAATATCCATTGAATACCTATCATGTGTCAGAGACTTGATACATAAATGCGGGGATACATTGATGTAAGAAAACAAATACACCTGCCTTCAAGAAACTTCAGTAGAAGATAACAGATGTAAGTAAAATTGGTAAATTATAGAGTTATAAGGTCACAAATATAATGGTAAAAAAAATAAAATTAGGATAATGGGAATCAGGAGTTCAGCGAAGAGGTAAAAGGACAAAAATTTTATATGTAAGGTTGCCGATGTTGGCATTTTGAAAAAAATGACATTTGCACAAAGACCCAAATAAATTGCAGGAGTTAGCCATGTGGACGTTTGAGGAAATGTCAGTACAAAGGCTTTAAAATAGCAAAGAAGTCAGTGCAACTGTTGCATAATGAGAGACAAGGAAGAAGAACTGAGGTCATAAAGGGGGATGTCAGATCATGTAAGTTGCAGTCTGACTGGAAAGGAGGGCTATTACAGGATTTTTAATAGAAGATTCCTCTGACTTAATTTGTAAGAAGGTTACTTTTGGATCTTGAGTGACAGTAGTTTATCAGGCACAGGGATGGAAGCAGGGAAGATATCCAAGATAAAGATGGTATTATCTCAGAACAGGGTGGCAGCAGTGGTGACAAGTGGTAGGTTTTGGATTGACTTGAAGAGTGAGCCAATGGGATTCCTTGGTGGAGTGAATGTGGGATGTGCTAATCAAGAGAGTGACTATTCTGTTGACAGATTCCACCAACTCTAAAGGCAATATTATACAAGAGCATGACTCATAAGCTGTGTCAACCACAGGATGGAACAGATTCCTTGGGAAGAAGATAAACATCTGCAGATGCGCTCCAGCTGCGGATTCAGGCTTACTACATCACTATGCCTATTCCCAGCTCTTCTTAACTGAGGCTGCATCTATCAGTCTATCAATAGTCTCTCAACCCTGCTGTTGGCTGTTTTTCTATGAGTCTCCATTGTTGCTAATTGAACCTGAGGTGTGATGCTTATACAGTGGGTATGAATTCCATGATCCTCAACCTGTGCAGAATGTAGTTTTCAATAACTGTTCCCATTCTAGTATATTTCATTACTAGAAACTTTTAAGTCTATTTTAGGAAAGCCCAGTCAAATTTCAGGTTCTTCTTTCCCTTTCTTCCCAAGGTGGTCATGACAATGGACATGAAGTGAGAGGGTGACATCTGGGCCTCATCTGTCATCTGTCCTGTGCTGGCATTGGGTGAACCTTATCAAGTTCCATCCTTGGTAAGTGGCTTCTAGCTTCCATGATCTGGGTTCCTTACAACCCCTAGAGTTATCAGTCTGGGCAGGTCATTAGGTGTCCTCCTGGTTTTAGCTGCCAAGTCTCTTTGGGTCTAAAGACCTGTTAGTGATTTTTGCAGCTTCCATAAAGAATGGGAACTTTCATGTTCCTGTGCCCCTGTGGAGCCTGTGCCATCCTAGGTCATATATACTTAGAACTATTTTAACTATTTTGCTCCCACACCATTGGTGGGCAGAGCACATAGAAGAGGTTGCTGCTTTACAGAGTTTTAGATGGAAAGTAGGACACAGTTTTCTCTACTCTTGGATTCTCAGGTCTCTCATTCTTTCATTTTCAAAACTCACTTTGGTGGCAAGGAGAAAGGGCAGGGGAAGAAGAAACTCATTCTCATGTATACCTCTCTCTTTTCCCTTTCCAAAATTTTAAAAGTTCCAGCCAGACAACTTCCGGTCTGGGAGTAGAATGGGAAGGTGATAGGAGGTATAGTCTGGCTTTCCATCTATTTGCCTTCCAGTCTCTTGTTTATGATATAAATATTGGCCTTTGGTACTTAAATTACTTCCAACTCCTATGCCAGCAGCTCTCACACTTTTTGGTCTGAGGATCTCTCTACATTATAAAAAAATTATTGAGGACTCCAAAGGATTTTTGTTTAGAAGGGTTATATCTATTAATATTTACTGTATTAGAAATTTAAGTTGAGGAATTAAAAAGTATCAATTAATTTAAAAGTAAGAGCAAACTCATAATAAGATCATGGTTTTAATGAAAAATAACTGTTTTTCAAAACAAAAAATATAGTGAGTGGCATTGTGTTACATTTATGTATATCTCTTTAGTGTTTGGTTTAATAGAAGACAGCTGGATACTGATATTTATTTTTGCAATCTATTTTGATATGTTGTTTTTATTGAAGTATATGAAGAAAATCTGACCTTACACAAATATGTATTTGGAAGTGTAAATTTATAGCTTTTTCAGATTATTGTGGATATTTTTCTTTGTTAAAACTTAATAAGTGACATTTTCTTTTTTTTTAATTAATTAATTAATTTATTTATTTATGATAGTCAGAGAGAGAGAGAGAGAGGCAGAGACATAGGCAGAGGGAGAAGCAGGCTCCATGCACCAGGAGCCCGACATGGGATTCGATCCCGGGTCTCCAGGATCGCGCCCTGGGCCAAAGGCAGGCGCTAAACCGCTGCGCCACCCAGGGATCCCAATAAGTGACATTTTCTTAAATGATATTTGTAATGTGGAATTTGAACCAACTCAGTAAACTTTCCACATTTTGTTACATTTAAAACTATTTGTTTTGCCCAAGAGTTGAACTTTTGCTGTTATAATGATGTACCATGTATAATGATTCTGTAACCTCCTGCATAGGTCATTTGGAAAATATTGGTTCACAGAGTTATGCAGATCTTTCAAATGTTAATATATTTCATTATATAACATTAGAAAATATTTGTTAATATCACCATCAGTCTCATCAAAAAAAGTATTTAAATATTAGTCTGCTGTTGACTTCTTAGCAGATACAAGTTCTACATAATTTTAATTTTCACTTGAAAGCTCAGTTTTTATCATTGGCAATAAATACAGTCAGTTGTTTTTCTTGAAGTGACAGGCTCACTTTGTTCATTTTCAAAAAAATCTCTTCCAATTACTGAAGTCTGCATAACCATAGTTCTCTGTCAGTCATTTTTTCAAGTAAAGATGGTGCTTCACAAATAAAGTAGCCAGTTTTCTTTTAGCTTAAATATATTGAATAAAAATAAGAAAAAAAAAGTTCAATTTGCAACTCAATTGCTCAAGTGCTTTTCCTTGAGACAACTATCTACTTCAGTATGTGGCAGAAGTGCCTTAGGCGTGCTTCACATTTTGTCACAGAGAGATTAAAAAGACAGGTACTCAAGGTTGAAATTTAATAATATTAATAATTCTTACTGCTTCACCAAGGGCATTCTGAAGTGCAACTTTTTTTTTTTTAACGTGTGTGTGTGTGTGTGTGTGTGATGGTGAAGAATACAGTGACTACTAATACAGACTGATGTCACTATCTTGATTTATGTTAAAGCAGCAGCAGCAGTTTTACCCAATATTGCTATTGCAAAATTAGGGGAAGAAATCAATAAAATGACAAAGGAATATAATAAATTAGTATTATTATGAAAATATTTTGACCTGCAGACCCTCTGAAGGGTACCCCTTTTGCCAGAGGTCCGCAGACAATACCTTTACAACTACTGCACTAATGTACTAAATAAGGCTATGTAGCTGACAGAGGTCTTAGCTATTAGTTAATCTCATGGATAATATCCAATATCTGATGCTGGATTCAGCTGCTCCTTAGATCTCTTCCTCTGTAATCTTCTCATCAAATTGGCTGCTGTTGATCCTGAATATTTAGACTTATTTTTTTAAATGATAGATTATTGCTGTTGTGATAAAAATAGTACATGTACTTGGAAATAAAAATTCAAATATTTCTCCCTCATCCCACAGTCTAGTCCCATTTAGTAAAGGTAGCTCCCTTTTAGCTTTTCTTTTCAAGTTGTGCTGATTATCTCCATAATTCTGGTTAGTTTTTACCTTAATTTCTTGTTTTGTCAACTTCAGGCAATATCTGTTGGCTTCCCAACAGATAGGATCCTTCCCAACTGAAGGATCAGACATTTAGCTCACTTATATCATTCTTCTCATTTATACTCTTGTTCATTCTCCTACTTTTGAGCATATATTCATATTTTTATTTTTGTTTATGACCTCTTTTTGTTATGTTTGTGGCTTTAAATAATATGCTTAAGCATAGATTTCTGCTGAACTTACCGTAGGCTGAAAGCAAATCAGAGTGTTCTCCAAAGAGAAGTGATTGGTTGAGCTACTTAGGCCCAGTTTCTGCTTGTAGCTTTACCATCTAGATGATTCTCAGCTCCTGCTGGGTGGCAAAATTTGTGGGAGACAGGAAGAATCAAATGTTACAAAAACTGATGATAAGTAAAACAAGGAGAAAATGGGTTCAGTGATCACATTTGACTTCTTCCATTAACAGATGGAGAAATTGAGGCCCAAAGTGGAAAAAGTGACCTATCCAATATTATCTAGTTAAGAATAGAAGCTGGGCTACAGTCTGATCTATCCTCTTTGCTAGTCTAGTTGTACTGAGGACATCCCTATAACTAATTGGGGATAGAAACAATATGGTTTTGTCAAACTGATCATAGATGGGAGTGAGAATTTCTCAATATTATATTGCATAGCCTTTTGTTATTTTTGAAATCATAATCTTTAACTTCTTTAAAGTTTGTGAGCATACTCATTTGTGTGTGAAGTAGACTTTATTTTCCAATAGTAGGTTTTGTAGGTCTTTAAAGGTTGTTTGTTTTCATAATTATTAAACTTGTTATGGTGATCTGTGATCAATGATTATGACTTGCTCAAAGCTCAGATTATGATTAGCATTTTTTAAATCAATAAGGTACATTTTAATTAAGTAAAAATAAAATAAAATAAAAAATAAAAGTTGTGTTTGTTTTGAAGGATACAAATCAAGTTCTGAAAAGATACACTAGAACCCTAGGAGTATATAACATTTTGAGCTCACATTTCTATTTAAAGTGGTTGAAACAAACAAAATAAATAAATAAATAAATAATTCAGATTAAAAATATCATTTACCAAATAGAAAAAAGAAGACCGATCTTTTCTGGTCCAACTGTATAAATTATGCACAATACTTAGGAGCAAGATCTGGTTTCCATTTTAGTTATTGATTTGAAATAGTGCATTTTGGCATCCAATATATAGACAGCAGGCATTTCCTGTACTTAATTTATTCCCTCATAACCAAGAAGCAGCTTGATATAGACAGTTTTATGTAAGGTTTGTCACAGATCCTGTGTGCTTTGGAAATGTTTCACATTTCATTAAATTTAATTCAGTTTTCTCTATGATAAAATGTGGGTAAATACATTCCTTCTAACAATATCCTGGAGACTTTATGCTGCGGGTAATGAATTTGTGAAATTTGCTTTTACTCCTTGAAAGGGATTGCTAGGCAAATAAAATATTTGCCTAAATCTGGCAAGTAAATGTCTTTCTTAAGTACTTATTGATATTCGTCATGATTCCTTTCTCTAAGAGATGCTCCAAAGGAGATGGTGAAAATATAGGGGGCTCCAATTTTAATGATTTACTAGTCTTTGTATTTATAACTTTTGGGAATAGGCTGAGAAATGATAGAAACTCAAAGATATAGAATTAATGGAAGAAGGTACAAGGGGAGGTTAAAAATAAATTTCATATAATAATAATTGAATAAATTCCTTGTGACATTTGTTAAGAGCAATGAATGTATAGAGAAGTCTTATAGACAATTTATTGAGGATGAAAAATGGCAAGAATTAGTAGTAGCAATGAGTGGTGGGGAAGTGGCCTCCATATTCTGTTAGGTACCCTTGGCCACAGGTGAGTGGCGTACTCAAAGTAGAGTTTAGCTTTTCTTGGGAATGGAATAAATGTCACACTGTCTTGGTTTGACCAAGACATGGCTTGACCTTATAAATTTAGTCTGCTTTTAAGTAAAGTAGGTGAAGAGAAGATAAACATTTCTAGCCAACACAAATTATTTCTTAAGGATTATCCACCGCAAGTATTCATTGCTTTTTCCATGACTGCCAACTATTTGGGGATGGGGGTATGTGTGCTTGGGATGGGGTGGGCAGGATGGGTGCTTGGGATGGGGTGGGCAGCAGCTATGTTGTAGGTGATAACAAAGTAGAGTCAGCTTTGGCAGAATAGAATTCAGCTATAGAGAGTAATTTGAATTAGAGAAATTCCTTCATACGAAACATATGAGCAATTCATTGCCTCTCCATTGGTTAGAACTTTGGGTTAAAACCTATCTCTTGGAAATTGCAGTACTGATATCTCTGGAAAGTATAGTATTACAAATCATCATAAGCCACTAATATTGATAAGGTTGGTTTATTAGCCAGTCACCAGTTGGTCCTGTAGTAGATGGAACATAGGATGATATATTTAGATAGGAATTGAGGAGTCAGATGTACTGGAGAACTGTGTGTGTGAGATAAACCTATAGGGAAGTCAAATGGCACATGTGTGGACAGGGTGGCAGAGGGGCATTGCAGCATGAGAAAATCTGATTTCTATAAAAGGTGCTGGAATAGAGAAAAAAAGTTTATTGAAGATGTGGATAAATGGCTAACAACCTCCACTTTTTTTTTTCAGAGATTATTTGTTTTGATAGATTTTTTTTTAAATAGAAGAGAGATTAGCTAACACCCTTTAAAACTCTAAAGAGAGGAACCCATTTGTGGGAAGCAGAGCAGAGTGCTAGGAGTAAGAAATGCTGTAATCATTCAGGTTCTGAAGTTCAAGTAACAGCTGTGTGTTTCTCTTACTCTCTTATGTTAGGATCCCGAGGTAACCCTAGGAATTGCTTTACATCTATTAGAACTAAAAAACTGCTAATATTGATTAGAAGGATCTGTGAAGGGTTATAGTAAAAATAAACTTACTTATTTCTTAATTGGAGGTTTTCTATGCATCTCTCCATTTTGAGTTATATTAGTGGTATCTGTGTTTTATAACCACCTCCCACTCCGTCCCAGACAAACACAAACAATCAAATACCTACTTGTTACCTAAAATCACTAGGCCCAAACTCTTCATTTTCTTATCACAGTTTATTGTTGTACATATGAGGTACCATGCTACTATCAGAATTATATCCAGGTTTTTTATTTTAAAAAACTCAGAGAAAAAATGTTTCCAGTAATTTTCATTCAATGTGAATGACAAGAATATCATAGCTATGAACATTGAAATAACCATTTCATTTCTTCCTGAGGAAGTTCCAATTTTAAGCAATGAAAAAAGGAATTCTATACAAAGCTAGTTTTAAATCACATTAGTTCTCATTCTTTTCTCACATGTATTTATGTTCCTTTTAGAATAGCGTAATAACCAGCTGGAGTACATAACGTAAAAAGTATGTATGTCCTCTAGAATTTGATGTTGCCTCCAAGATACATTGAATGCTCAAAAATCCTTTAAAAGGTTTGCTACTATAGATAGCATAATACCTGTACTGTGAATGAGTAAATTTTGGTATGATCTGTTCCTTTTTATTTCATTATACAAGCATCCCGTATGTTTTTAAACATTTATCTTAAAGGGTGGCTGTTTGGTAGAGTTAGTTTACCTAGACAAAATTACGCCATTAGCACTTTGTTTAGAAATTTAAATATACATCTCATCATTAAAACACAAATGTACCATTTTTCTTTTTTTATCAGTAGAAATGTCAAAATAAAAACATTACATTGTATATAACTGCTGGGGCCTATTCTCACTGTGTGTGCCTCTCTTCAGCCAGTTTTCTTAAATTAGTGGAGATGAAAGACTATTCATTTGTCTTCCATGCTGGGCAAGTACTGCTTAAAAAAGGCAGCAGTAAGCACAAAGATTGAGTTTGCCATATTTGTCCAAATGACTCTGATTTTGCTTCCTTAATTGGGGTCTTAAAAACTTGCTCCTTCTCTAATTCTTTTGACTATTAGATTGTTTAAAAATTAGTGTATCATTTGAGTACGTAAAACTTTAATAAAAAATATGTAATAATCATAATGTAATTTTAGAAATTTATAGTAAGTGAAAGGATCTCAAACTTTATTTTCTAAGTAGTGAATAACTGATAGAGTTCAGTTTCACACATTATAATGAAAAAGTATTTGGGTTGTAGCTTTTCCTTGCATATCTTTTTTTTTTTCCCTGATCATACTTTTGATAACATTTTATAACAGCTTATGTAATCATAGTAGGTATTTACCACTTAATGTTTTTATGTGTACAGTGAATTTAAAAATTAAGTAGATATAAGCATAGGACAATAAGTATGATTCTTTTCTTTTTTGAATACTTTATTAATCTTATTTAAAATTTAAGTGTAAATATAGTTCAGGAAATCATATCTAGCTTATCTTTTTACTTCCTCATTTAATTTGGTAGATAATCTGTATATTTAACTGTGTTTTATTATCTTCCACAAGAGAATATACAAAATAATCTCAAAAAAAAAAGTGGGACTTGGCCCTGGCTTATTTTTTTCTGCCTTATATTAAAAGTATCATGGGAAATATCAGATTAAAAATCATATATCAATTTGTCTTTTTGTTATAATCTCTACATTACATGATTTCATTTTTAGGTATCTGGAAAAATGTAGTTTTTCTATAATTTTAATGTGAATAACATAACATATTGTTTAGAGACACTGTGCTTACTTTTCATTTAATAGGTTTTGTTCTGGAGAAAAATTTTAAAAAGTTATTCACTTTTAAAAGTCAGTATGAAAAAAAAAAAAGTCAGTATGTTTCTGGAGATGACACATACCTCACATTTTATGCAAGTACTTCTGTAGAACCAGTGAGGACTACTGGAGTAGACTTGTAGCTCACAAAAAGAGGATAAAACTTGTCAATGATATATATTCAGACCCCTATAATTTCTCCCTTTTAGAAGATTTAGTGAGTACACTTTACATTACTATTTACCATTTTAGTATTCTCAGTGTGTTTCCATATGCCTTTTGATGGCTTTACAACATATCTCAGAATAGCAATTACATTATGACAGAGGAGTTAGTAATTTTTACATAAATACACTAGAGTATGTATATGAAAAATCAATTTTTTTGCTATAGCACTTACCTTTTTATTTTGATGCAGATAAACCTCATATATAACTTTTTCACTCTCTGGTCTAGCACAAATTGTAATTTATAATTCTTTCTAAATATTCATAGATTTATATCTTGGCAAGCATTTTTCATGGGTATTATGCCTTTGGCATTTTATGCTACATTGTGATGTTTATTTTTCTTCTCATTTTGTAGGACACTTTATAGGATCAAATAAGAAAACATTGTACAGGCAAACAGTGGTCTAAAAATCTACAGAGACACAATCTTAGTTGATATATAAAAGTGTAAATATTACTATGAAATGGAACAATTCTGCATTTGTGTTTGATACCTATATTGGTTGCAGTTGACTTCCACGAGTGCACAGTAGTCTACAATAATCCCACAGGCTCAGATATGGATTAAGAGAAAGGCCATAGGCCCAAGGCTTGTAACAGGTATGTTTTCTTTTTTGTTGTTGTTGTTGTTTTCTAATCATCCACATGCCAGCACATGGAAGGAACTTTGTTCTTTTTTCTCATTTGAAGAGGTATATTTTTAAACAGCCTTTTGGTAGCTTCTGGAAGCTTTGGGAAAGGTGAGCATTATATGGCAGATGGATTCTCCAGAAGTTTTTCAGTGCTATCTCACTTTCTGCAGCTCCTGCCTCAGCCAGGATGGCAAGGGCTGCCCCAGTTTGTGCAGCAGCTTTGAGAGTTCCACGTTGTGATCTCTGTAGTAGCTTGACAGAAATGCTCTGCTCTGCGGTTGGACATAAAAGTACATTTCATTTTTTTGATTAAAGTATACTTCATATACTTTGATGATGTTTAAATTTGCATCAAGCGTACCATACCTGGGTTGAGATTTATCTTAAGCATGTAGGATATTTATTTATTTAGCAAAACATAAACACGATGACTCTCTTCTTCAAAAAAGACACTCTATATACATACACTGTTTTTACTAGGGAAAGAGCTTTTGTATTAAACTTGTGATTTATTTGTGCAAAATTAAGTGTTAAAATAATTTGATTGACTTGTCATAAAAATAGTTGTAACAACTGGTTGGGTCTAATATTATGCTCTTATTAAAATCATCCTTGCTTTGAGAATGTTAGATGCTTGATGTTTTGATACATCTATAATATAAAATACTCCTTTGCCATCATTAATTTACATTAGATTTAGAAGGTACGTAATTCTTTCTTAAGAGATGTTTTAAGGCATACAAAAGCATATTGCTAAAAACAATATTGTGGTAGACTTAAAAATGCAGTAGGTAAACCAGGGTAACCTCTAACCTACTATATTTGTATAATTTGGCCTAAAGAAGCAAAATAATGCCTTGTAATCTAGCTTGACTTAAAGGGAGGTAGATTTCTCTTCAAAAAAAAAAAGATTTTAATAATTGGAACTGTCAAACTGGGAAGGGCTGTGCTATGAACTGGCATTTAGTGGAATTCATATATAGGTTGGATGATCATTGCTAGGATTGTTGTGAAGGAGGGATTTCTGCATGTGTATCTGTACCTCCACACCTTGTACTATTCTGAGATTTTCCATGGAGTCGAACTTTAAAAAGTTTTTATTTAATTCCATGTGCTGTTCTTTTAAAATGTAATATCTGGTATTCCATTTTAAATTCCATAGAAGCAAGTCTCATTTTGTATTGATAATTTCAATGTAACATAGCGGTTTTTGTAGGAATCATGATCACTGGAATTAAATAGAGTATTTGTGCTATATTCTTTTTCTTTTTTTAAAAGATTTTATTTTATTTATTCAGAGAGGCACAGAGAGACACAGGCAGAGGGAGAAGCAGGCTCCACGCAGGGAGCCCAACGTGGGACTCAATCCTGGGTCTCCAGGATCACGCCCGGGCTGCAGGCGGTGCTAAACTGCTGCGCCACCAGGGCTGCCCCTAGGATGAGCCTTTGATCTTTGAGTACAGTCTGAGTTTCTGAATTTTGCCATTTTGTTCTCTCTTATTGGCTTACTTTGTACTATTTCTCATTATGACAGAAGTCCTGCTTGGAACAGCAGCTTGGGGTTACCCGGTTCCTGCCAGCTTGCTCCCTAGTATTTCCATATGATAAGTGATTATCCTACATCTTAACTAAGTCTAGAATTTAACCTCCTAGGATTCATTTCTACTATTTATCCCTTTGGAGTTTGAATTGAACCTCCTAGTACTGAGGATTATCTCAATCTTACCTCAGCCTATTCGCCTTTTGGGCATTATTTTCAAACCTGGCTGCTGTGTTTGTCCATAGACAAACCCCTGTCCTGTGCCCTGTCTTGTGTTTATATGTGTGCCCATGATCATGTCCCCTTCATCAAGTACCCTTTCCTCTTGATGCTCTGCTTCCTCATTATAGCAAAATAAATGAAATGAGATTTGTAATACACAATATGTTCTATTTTAGAGTCTAATATGTTCAGGCTAAAGGGTACTAGAACAGAACTTTGTGGTATGCAGGACTTATTGAACACACATTGTTATCTGGCAGTCATTTAGAAGGGGGAATATTTTATTTATTTATTTATATTTTTTATAACATTTATTGACTGTGTTTTTTTTTTTTTTTTAAGATTTTATTTATTTATTCATGAGAGACATAGAGAAAGAGAGAGAGGCAGAGACATAGGCAGAGGGAGAAGCAGGCTCCATACAGGGAGCCTGATGTGGGACTCGATCCCGGGACTCCAGGATCACGCCCTGGGCCAAAGGCGGTGCTAAACCACAGAGCCACCCAGGGATTCCCCAGATGGGGGAATATTTTAGCTGGTAAGATCACAGATAGGATATATGCTAATGTATGTCAATGTAATCTGACTACTTCATGCAAACTCATGTAAAATAATAGGAAGAGATAGTAATATCTTTTATAACATAAAAATATAATAAAAGATGGAATCATATAATATATTCAATATCAGGTTGTTTATTGATGTATTATTAAACTAAAGAGTATTCTATGCTTTTGATTTTGAGAGATAATAGATTTAGTGGTATTAATTTAGAGTGTCAGTTTTTATTCCTTTTCTACACTATATTTTCATAAACAAGTAAAAGTAGAAGTAGGCCAACAACTTTCTTAATTTACCTAGATTAGATGCATTCTATGATGTTTTGGTGACAGTTGGGTACTGCCATTTTTCTGTAATAGGAGAAGCAAGCAATGTTGTGACACTATTGCCTTTCCTTTACCCTTGCCTTCTCTCTGGTCACTATCTGCATAAAGTCAACCATTCCATTCCCTAAAATAAATGCAGTATATACATGATATTGTGATATAATAAGGAACATATATATTTGGTTTTCATCTCTGGTTCCTGGCACAGAGCTCCTAAAACCCTTGCAATTTCCTAAGTGATAGGGTGAGAGGAGTGTCTTTTGTTATTCATAATAAGCCCTTTTAAGCCAAATCTGAGTTTATGCTAATGAAGTGACTCTTGCTGGGGGCATAGGTAGCTTCAGATAGGGACTAGTTGCTAGAGGAAGGAACATAAGATTAGAGGTTGGGAACTCTCAACCCCAGCCTCTGACCTCTAGAGAAGGAAAAAAGAACTGAGGATTAAGGAAGTTACTAACGGCCAGTGATTTAATCAATCATGTCTCCATAAATGGAACCTCCATAAAAGCCCTAAATGAAGACTGGAGAATGTCAGGGTTGGTGCTGGGAAGGTGGTACACTGCAAACTCCAGAGACAGAAGCTACTGTGCTTAGCACACTTCTGGACCTTGTTCTATGTACCTCTTAATATGGTTATTCATTTGTATCCTTTGTAATAATAGAAAGTAAAGTGTTGCCCTGAGTTCTGTTAACTGTTATAGTAAATTATATAAAAGCTGAGGAAGGGGTCATGAGAACCCTTGATTTGTAGCCACTTTGGACAGAAGTGAGTAACCTGGGAACCCAGTACCTGCTTTTGGATCTGAAGAGAGGGTAGTCTTGTGGTAGTAAGACCTTTACCTGTGGAGTTACACTAACTTGGGGGTATTTAGTGTTATAATTGATTAAATTGTAGGGTATCTAGTTGGTATCTGCAGAAACTTGCACAATTGCTTGGTATAAACCTGCACACATTTGGTGTCAGAAGTATGAGTTAAAAACCCTTAGAATATATTACACAGTAACCTTGTTGGAGTATCAATTTGGAAGTATTGATACTCTAAAAAGTTTTGTTTTTCTTATTTTTCTGTATCACAAAATCTAATATTATGCCTCCGTATGTTTGTTTGATAGGAGTAAAATATGTGCTATGAAAGATGTTCTACAGGGTCTTTTAAACATTTTCTTTTCTTTTTTAAAAGATTTTATTTATTCATGAGAGACACACACAGAGAGAGAGGCAGAGACAGGCAGAGAGAGAAGCAGGTTCCCCGCTGGGAGTCCTATGTGGGACCCCAGGACCCCCCTGGGATCCCAGGACCCCGGGATCATGTCCTGAGCCAAAGGCAGATCTTAACCACTGAGCCACCCAGGCGTCCCATAAACAGTTTAATAAATACCATAGAGAAATAGCTTCGATATATGAAATTGATATATTTTATATTAGTTATTTAAAATACTATGGAAATTGTCCTTGAATTTCTATTAATGTGTAAGGATTATTTTCATAGTGCTCTGAAGGTAAATTTTAATAATCAACCAAAGAAAACTACCAAAGAAATATTATTATATAGGCTACACTTACTACTCTATAGTGACTTAGTGGAGAAAAAAAATAGAAATTTTTTTATCCTGTTTTCAGTTTTCAGTTGATGTATTTCCTGTTTTGGTTTCAGTTAATACTTTTAGTGCTAAAATTTCTGTGACTGTATTAATCTTTTTATAATGAGATGTTGCCTTTTTTGTTCTGCTTCAAAATAAAAATTCTGTTGTTTTCCTTTATTCTTGCATAACAGGTAATGTATCATTGGACAAATCAAAACAAGCAATCTGGATACATTGAAATCCAAATGTCACTTGTAATTTTTAGAAGGGCTAAGTTTTTATTTTTTACTTTTATAAGAAAATAAGAAAATATTTATTAGCTTGGTTATTTAGTTTGTAATAAAAGCTTTATACTTACATCAGGATCCATTGGAGGGTATTTTCTTCCTTTGCTCTTTCCAAGGCATTTTGTTTTACCTTCTTCCAATAACTGACACCAGAAACCTTTATGAGAATCAAATCTAAAAAAAAAATTAAAAACATAAAACACAAAAATGTATTTTTCAAGCAATTTATAAGGTATAATGACCAAAAACATGAATATGAATATATTTTTGGATTTTAATCTATAACCAGAGAGACTGGCATATTTTTTGACTAAATCACTTTGCATAAAGTCTTTTGGCATACTTCTGAATTCTTAGTCCATCTGTCATATTTGTGAGTTTGCCAGATTCCTAATAGAAAAATTGTCAGCAGAAGGTCTCCTATTAATAGAAATTAATAAGCCTACCTCCTTCATCTGGAAGGAAAAAGTTTTATAAATTTCAAGTCTGTTCTTTGCCTTTGTAGAGTTTAAAAATGACAAGTCAGCTTTCATCCATATCTATGGACTTATATAGTACTTATACCATATAATTATAGAGTAATAGAAGCAAAAGGGTTTTGCTGTGCTATGAAGTGATTAATTTTAGGATTCTCTAGCTATCATATACTTAACTTTTTCTCAGAGTCACTTATTTTGGAATGAGCTCTGTATTAAAGTCAAGGTACCTATAAATGTGGATTTTCATGGCGTAACTATAATAAAAATAATAGCACATTAAACTTATATTTCATTTATTTTTATCTTTCATGTGATTTTATTTATTATATTATTTTTTTAAATTTTTATTTTAATTCCAGTTAGTTAACATACTAAGCTTACACTTCAGTTTGCCAAAATATTTTTTAAAAATACTTATTTATTTGAAGGACAAAGAGAGCAGAGGGAGGGTCAGAGGGAGAGGGAGCGAATCTCAAGCAGACTCTGCTGAGCATGGAGCTGGATGCAGGCTTGATCTCATGACCCTAAGAGCATGACCTGAGCCATAACCAAGAGTCAGATGCTCAACTGTACCCCAGTATACCAAAATATTTTATGTAACTCTTTTTTCTTTGAGCTTTCATTATAACCCCTTAATGATGGAGAGTACATGATTCTTCCCATTTTATGGCACTTAGCATAATGTTTGGCTCTTTGTGAATGTTCACTGAATGTTAGTTGAATAAATAATGAAAAAGAAGGAATTATTTGTCAAGGTTTATCTCTCTTGGACTATTTTTTTTTCCATATGCAGGACATGACTTAAATCTAGGCCTCCTACTCTAAGTCTGGTGCCTTTTCTTCTTCACTGATCTCTGGTTATATTTTATATTATCATTCATTACAAATAAATAGTAATTTTCATGCTTGAATATAAAAACAAAAGTAAGAGTCAGTAATGATAATTCTTTCACATTGCTTTTATAATTTAATAATTCTATTGCTATAATTTCTTCACTGGAATTATCACCCGGGGCTACTTCTTCCTTTTGTTTTTTTAATCTACACTACTCAGACTACTGTTTCTGATTTTTTTCTTAAAATTGTAGTGTGAACAGTGAACAATGGGCATTGAAATAACACTTTTAGCCTAAAAATGTGAAATACCTAGAGAAAAATTTAATGTAAAATATGTGCAAGATCTGACACTGAAAAATACAAAACATTGTTAGAGAAATTGTAGAAGACATTAAAAAAGAGGGCTATATCATGTTCACAGCTCAAAAGACTAAGTATTTTTAAAGTATCAACTCTCTCCAAATTTATCTGTAGATTTAGTGTGATGCCAATAAAAACTCCAGTGGAATTTGTAGAAAAAGAAAAGATGATTCTAAAATACATATGGAAATGCAAAGGACATAGACAAACTAAAACATTTTGAAAAAGGAGAATAAAGTTAGAGATCTTATACTACTTAATTTTAAGATTTACTATAATGCTACAGTAATCAAGTCTATGTGGTATTTGCACCAATGAATATATGGAACCAAAGAGAGGGAGTCCAGAAACAGACCAACACATCTAGAATGAACTGATTTTCAAAAACAGGTGCCAAATAAATTTGATGGGAATGAACAATGTTTTAAACAAATTAAACTGGAAAAATTGTATATCTACATGGAAAATATGAATATTCATCCTTAATTACACTACATAAAAATTAGCTTAAAGTTAATCATAGACTTTAACTTAAGAGGTAAAACTCTAAAAATTCTGACAGTAAGCAGGAAAAACATATAGAAAAATTTTGTAATCTTGATTTAGTAAAGATATCTTAGGATGAATGATAAAAGAAGAAGAATAAAAGATTTGAATACATCAATATTTAAAACCTTTGTTTTTCTAAAATACTTTAGAAAATGAAAGAAGAAGTCATAGATTGGGCAAAAGTATTTGTAAAACATAGGACTAATTAAAGACTTGTATTCAGAACTCAACAAAGAAAGATAATAATGCCAATAAAAATTGGGTCAAAGATTGGAACAGGTACTTCATCAAAAAACATATGTGAATGACCAGTAAACAAATGAAAATCTCAACATAATTAGTCATTAAGGAAATGCTAATTAAAATCACAAATGAGGGGCACCTGGGTGGCTCAGTTGGTTAAGCATCTGTCTTTGGCTCAGGTCATGATCTCTGGTCCTGGGATCGAGCTCCATATTGGGTTTCCTGTTCAGCGAGGAGTCTACTTCTCTCTCTCTCTCTCTCCCTCTATCTTCCTATCTCTTCCTCTGCTCCTCCCTACTACTTTGTCTTTCTCTCTCAAATATGTAAATAAATAAAAAAATAGGTTTAAAATCACAAATGAAATACCACAAACACTCACTAGAATGGCAGTTTAAAAAGATCAATACCAAGTGTTGGCAAAGACGTGGAACCATTAGAACTGCTAGACCTTGTTTGTGGAAATTAAGAATATTATAGCCACTTTGGAAAACTTCTTATATATTTAAATATATAATTAGTATTTGACCCATCAATCCATTTTTAGGTGTTAGCCCAAGAGAAATGAAAATATATGTCCATACAAAAATATGTACACAAATGTTTGTAACTAGCCTCAAATGGAAACAACTCTATGTCTATCAATTAATGAAAGGATAAACAAATTGTAGTATATCCATAGAATGGAGTACTACTCAATAATAGAAAAGGCCTAATTACTAACAGATGTAACAATAGGGAGGAATCTCAAAATCACTATGCTAAATGAAAGAAAGTAGATGAGTGGTTGCTAGGGGGCAAGAGTGAGGGGAAAGGACTGACTTCAGAAGAGCATGAAGAAACTTTTTGGATTAATGGAAATGTTCTGTATCTTGATTGTGGTGGTGTATACAACTGTAACCATATGTCAAAATTCATCAATTATACAATTAAAATGGGCAGAGTTTATTATATATGAATTGTTCATCCTTAAAGCTGATTTAAAATTATAGTGTAATTGAATGTGTATGTATACGTATGGATATGATTTGGAAGGTAGTCTTTATGTAGCTAATTTTGTGGAGTTTATAATATAGCCATATGAAAAGAATGTAAACCTAGATCTCTGTATGGGTATTAGAGACACTAAAGGATTATTTACATCCCACTTATGCAAAACCTATTTCTCATGATTACTGACAATTGTGTGAGATCAGGACACAACATGATATGTTTTCATGTTATTTATATTCTTGTTTGAATCAGTAAGGCAACTAAATAAAGTAGTCCCATACTGAGAGGTACAAGAAAGAAAAAGCATTAAAAAGACTATTATTTAAATAACCTGTACATGAAAGCTGGGAATCTCTAATACAACACCATTTCTGGAAGTCTGCTATTGATATAATATTTTTCTTAAACATTTTGTCCTTAGCAATTTCTACAATTGAATTCTGACTCTTTTTAAGAATTTAAGCAATCAAAATTCAGAATCCAGACCACCTATTATTTTTTTGATAATATACCTAACTATAGATACATCTCTGGAAAATACACATGTATTATGTGAAAATGAGCAGCCTTCTGACAGAATGATTTTTTTAAGAGACACTGGACTTTATACATAATATAATTGAGAATCAAAATAAAAATAGGTTTTTCTTTCATCTCTGCTAAGTGGTTACTGCTTATGCAGCAGGCTGTCTATCATGCTGGTCTTTATTGAGAAAAAGTGTGTGTGTGCACGCGTGTGTGTGGCTGGCATGTAGCCCAAGCATCTGTATGTGTAAGTTCATAGGCAATGGCATAAGTGTGTTGGAGTGGAAAAGAAAAGGAGAAGGGATTGATATTGACCTTATGAGTTTGAGGACATCAGCAATGCAATTTCAGAGTTCAAGTGAAGAGGCTTGACAGGAAACAGAAAGATCTCCTTACAACCATTTAGAGTATCAGCAGTGTTCCTCTTAAGATTAATCTTGGTACCACTGATAACTGGTGGGACATAAAGAAACCTTTCTTTGGTTAGGACTCTCCTTTAAATGACTTCAGGATGTGAACCTTTTTTTTTTTTTTTTTTTAAGATTTATTTATTCATGAGAGACACAGGGAGAGAGGCTGAAACACAGGCAGAGGGAGAAGTAGGCTCCCTGCAAGGAGCCTGATGTAGGACTTGATCCCAAGACCTGGGATCATGACCTGAACCGAAGGCAGATGCTCAACAACTGAGCCAACCATGTATCCCAAAAGGTGAACCTTTTGGAGGAAATTTTATGTGTTGACCCCTATAGTTACCCACTTCTTTCTGGAGGTAGAGATACTTTGTTTATCATTGTATCCTAGAGTCTTGCTCATAATAGAACAACAGAACTTTGTTGAATTAGAGTAAAACAAGAATGGATTGGTTCTTAAATTTTTATTGAATATCACCTGGGGATGTCTAGAAATAACTAGACTTGTAGGCTGAGACAATTGAAATTCTCCAGTGATTCAGTCTCCAACTGGTAACATTTTTATATCAATGAAAATGTGACCTTAATTTTACCCTTGCACGGGTGAATCCTAGGGAATATTTGGATTATATTTAGATTATTTATTTAGATATTTAAAATGCTTGTACATTGAAATAACATTTCTATGGGAGAATAGTGGATTGCAAACAGTACAGGTAAATTTCAAAACCAAAACACCATCATTTAGGTGTTACTAATATGGAACAAACACAGAAGTTACTTTTTGTTTGTTTTTAAATCAGATTCCTGTCTACAGATATGCTTTTATGATTTAATGAACTATTTTGCTGGGATGCCTGGGTGGCTCAGTGGTTGAGTGTCTGCCTTTGGGTCAGGGCATGATCCTGGGGTTCAGGATCGAGTCTCACATCACGCTTCTTGCAGGGAGCCTGCTTCTCCCTCTGCCTATGTCTCTGCCCCTCTCTCTCTGTGTCTCTCATGAATAAATAAAAATAAAGTCTTTAAAAAAATAATGAACCATTTTGCTGATACCCATTTTATTTGTAACAGCTTTTTTGAGGTATAATTTATCATATCACCCATCTTAAGTGTACAATTAAGTGATTTGCAGCTAGTTTATATAGTTCTATAACTATCACCACAATCCAGTATTAGAACATTTCCATAATCCCAAAAAGTTCCTTAGAGCCAACTGGAAGCAATCTCTGCTGTTACCTCCAGCCCCAGGCTAGTACTGATCTGCTTCAGTTTCTAATTTGTCTTTTCTGGACATTTTCCCCATTTTGGGGGGGGGGTGGATATGCCAAAATTTGTTAATCCATTTACCAGGCAATGGACATTTGGATTAGTTCCATTTTGGGGCTATTATTAATAATGTTTCTGTGAACAAGTTTTTTTTTTTTTTTTTTTTTTTTTAAATTTTTTTTTTTTTAATTTTTATTTATTTATGATAGTCACAGAGAGAGAGAGAGAGAGGCAGAGACACAGGCAGAGGGAGAAGCAGGCTCCATGCACCGGGAGCCCGACGTGGGATTCGATCCTGGGTCTCCAGGATCGCGCCCTGGGCCAAAGGCAGGCGCCAAACCGCTGCGCCACCCAGGGATCCCAGTGAACAAGTTTTTGATAGACATAGGTTTTCAGTTCTCTTGGAGTAGATTCCTAGGAGTGAAGTTATTTGTGAGCTTCTGTTTAATTTTTAGGAGACTGCAAAGCTGCTTTTCCAAAGTAGCCATATATTATTCATTATCATCGGCAATATATGAGGGCTCCAGTTTCTCCACATTTTTGCTAACATTTGGTATTGTCTTTTGGATTATAGCCATTCTAGTGGTATTTCAGTGTGATTTTCATTTGCATATCACTATGATTGTACATTTATTATGCAAAGTGATAGCGTGTCTGAAGATTGATTCTTTTTATAATACAGACTGAGACAACTTAAAAAGCTTGTTTTTAAGGTTTCAGTCTTTTTTATTTTTTATTTTTTTTTTTTCAGTCTTTTTTAAAAAGTACTTTCTACTGGTATACTATTCATTAGTAATAATTTACAATATTGTTTTTCTCTAGTTCTAACATCTTGTGCCAACTTGAAGGGCTTAATAGATTGGCAGTGCAGGCTCCAGCGGACTGATTGAGTTTCAGTCCTGACTCCTCAGTTTATTTGCTGAGTGACTTTTGGCTTCACTTTTTTGTGCCCCATTTTTTTTAGCTGAAAAATGGAGCTAATAGTATCTATCATATATAGTATTGATATGAAGCAATATATGTAAGCATATAAATGTAGAACATATACATGCATATTGACTTTCAAATGTTATAGTTACTTTAAAAAACAAATTCATCAGAAGAAATTGGGACTCACTATCTTCTTTTTCACCACTTACCATTGCTAGGTGCTCTTTCATGAGTGGTCCAGGGGACCAACAGATTTTAGCTACTATGACTACTTTTATTTTTTGCTACTAAAAAAGGTTTTAATGTGGCACATTTTTACTCAAACTCATTTACAATGGGATGGGAAAGACTGGGCAATGTAAATTTGGTTGCCAGGGGAAGAAGTGGGATGAGAAGCAATTGAAGTCCTTGAATTTTGAAACAGCTTCAATTTTTTATGACTTAGTCAAGCCTCATCCACAGAACAGAACAAAACAAACCCATGATCTTTATTCAGCTCCTGGCCTTCAAATTCTCATTGTCCATTTATTGAAATGTTCACAGGAAATTAGTATTAGAAATTCATTGAACGAAATCCAGTTTCATTTGTGTTGACAAACAAGTTAACTGACTGAGAAAGAAATATGTCAGGTTCAGGTATTTAACCAGTATTTCTAAGTGTGAAACCTCTTGTCAGGGTCATTGATGGCTAAGTATAATTGTGAGTGCATATGTTCATGGAAAAATAAAAAGTTTACATTTTTCATTTTAGTTGATACAATTCCATGCTAAACATTATTTTACTGCTTTCTCTCAAATGATCAGTCAGCTCTAAAACACTATGTAACATGTAACAGGAAAGCTAAAATAACGTGCGTGTATATCAATCCTATTTACAATGTAGGCATGAAGGTTATGTTGAACAAGAATTGTAAAATACTAATTTCCTTAATTGAGTGAGAGGCTTGCATTTATATTGTTTAAAACTTATACTACTTATTTAAATCCTATCCATTCTGACCAAGAAAATCAGATTTTTAAAATATTCAATGTCATTGAAAATTCATGATGACAGTACTAAGTCATTTAAGACAACCAATGACTGCATGAAATTTGGAAGTCTCAAATATTTTGTTTAGCAATTGGGAAAGGGATAAATAACCCTCTTGCCAGTGGAAATTTATTGCCATTTTTCTTGAAGATAGTTTTGAAATTGGAACTGCTTTTATATTGAAGATAATCAGTTTATAGAGTGCTTAAATTGGAGTACTTTTTCATGCCAAGACTGTATGGTAAAATCTTTGTGTAGACCTAGTTTCATTCATTTATTCTGTGTGCAAAAACTGGATTTATGTGGTTAGTTGAGAATTCCTATCTGTTCACAGCTCAGTACATTCTTAGAGGATTTTAAAATTTTTTTAAGTACCAAAGAGATGGTCCTCACTATCACTAGCAGAAAATATATGAAACAATAAATTACATTCCTGAGAACATACATTTTGTGTGGCCCCTGCTCATCTCAATGTGTCTAAAGCACCACAGAAAATCTTATCAGTACAGTTCCTTTAACAAGAGTAACTAACTATAGGGGTAGGATTCCAGAACTGCAAAGGGCTTGGTGAAGGAGGATTTACAACAATTCAGACCTGAGACAACGACCTGAAATTCCAAATATTCTACAACAGGTACACTGCTGATGTGTGTAAGGCCAACTGATGATTGACAAGAAGATACAAAAAGAAACTGAATGGCTGTACATTATCTCTATCAGCAGGATGAGAGCCTGGGCAGCCCTGCAGGGCGAGAAGCTGTGGTTTCAGAGACTACGCATATCTTATCTTGCTACTTCACCCACTGAGCCCCATACCAAGTTAGAGAATCATATAACGGGCAATTTTAGCCAGATACATCCCAGGTGCAAAGTGATCCACAGTTCTTTGTGTATAGTATGTTGCTTTGATATTACTTCTCTTTAGTTTACACTCCCTTTTCTTGGCAGTGGAGGTGAATAAAAAGCTTGCTGCTGAGCTGGATGCAAAGAGGAGAAATAACACAGCATGCAGGTCAAGGGCCATTCCATAAAAAAAGAGATTATGTCTTTATAGAATACTTCACTTCTTTTTTCTGAAATACAATGCTTTGCTATATGCTCTACAAAAAAGACCCAAAGATAAACTAACTTGAAATAGAAAACTGTTTAGAAAATAAAAGCTTTCTTTTCTAAGAGATACTTAAAAAAGATATAAAGCAGAAAGTGGACTTGAATTTCTAACTGCAAACTAAAATCATTCAGGTTTCTTTAAGGTCAAGCTTAAAGTTAAATACCTAAGGCGAGTAAAGTCTGTGTTAGTACTTGAACTAAGCTCTACAAAGCTCTAATAGTACTCATAGTATAAAAACACAGAGGTCAGAAGGTTAATAGTAACAACAAAGTAAATGGCTCTTGGGAAGGAAGCTCAAAACTTGAGTTCCTTTGTCCCCCACACCAAAATGTCTTTCTTACATAGGTCTCTGCATATGATTTGCGCAAGACATAAGCAATATTGGATGTTTTTCTGCCAATCTTTTTATTTTAAAGATTTTGTTCATTTATTCATGACAGAGAGATAGAGGGAAAGAGAGAGAGAGAGAGAGAGAGAGAGACAGAGAGAGAGACAGGCAGAGGGAGAAGCAGGCCCCATGCAAGGAGCCCAACATGGGACTTGATCCCGGGACCCCAGGATCATACCCTGGGCTGAAGGCAGATGCCAAACCGCTGAGCCACCCAGGGATCCTGTCTGCCAATCTTTATTGTAAAGGATGCTGAAAGGTAAAGGAATCCTACCTCTCATAACTTATAACTTGCTATAAGGTGTAAGGCATATGATGAAAAGAGAAAATCAGTTGATCTATAGAAGTGAGTTTTATATTGAGAAATACAAAGGAAGAATTCCATAACAGTCATTTTCAGTTTCTTTAAGGCTCAGCCTATGACCCTCAAATTAAAAAAAAAAAGTGTTATAGTGGGGGTCCAATCCATAGCTCATCCAACTCACTATCTTCCAGTTGCTCTAGACATGTGAAACAGAAACAAACACAACTTTCATAAATTTGATTACTGACGATTACACTGGACAAAGTAAGAGGAGGTCTTATATAAAATGCTAAAAGGAGTCCAGAGTCAGGATTAAGGTAAGAGACGTATCCGGGTGCAAAATTGCAGGAGGTACTCACTCTTAGGCATTTGCATGGAACTGAGAGTGAGTGTTTCCTTAAATCCTAATGCTTCTCTTGCCTTATCCTAGTCTTGTCCAGATATAGTCAGTTACCTAAGATCAGAAAGAAAACAGCAAAAGAAAGCCAAACCAGAGCTATAATTTTTGTGGCCACTGAAGAAGACACCTCCTCAGATCCACAGTGGATAAAAATATAGAAGCAAAAAATGGAAGTATGTTTAAGAGCACATCTCTCAAAAAAAAAAAAAACAACAAAAAAAAACACATGTCTCTCTGCCTATTCAGTCACCTATTGGTTGACTTTCTTGCTGCATGACACTGTTTTTGAAAATTGCACACAAGACAGAGGAGAGAGTTCCTGAACCATCTAGTCACTTCTTCATGCTTTCACGAGTTTCCACCATTGTCTGCTAAATAGACTCAGCACTTATTGACTAAGTAGCCTCTTCTGTGGCTATTGTTAGTTTTAAGATTTACAGTTATTTTGCTTCCCTTCTTTCCTTCTGGAGTAAATCTTTGATAGTTAGTGATCAACAGAGGATTTAGGACATTTATTTGCCACACTGCTGAAAAGATAGTTTTCAAGTAATTCATGTCAAACAAATCAGAAAATAATCACTATGTAAGGAACAGCTAACACAATACTTGCATCACTAAACTACAGTTTTTTCAAAACCAATTCTCTCCTGAAACTTTAATAAGTTAATAAGAATATAAACTTACGTTAAAGCTTCTGAGTAATTATAATGAGGAGAGACTCCTAGAAATTTCTGTACTTCATCCATCACTGTAGCAGGATCCATCCTTAGCTGTTGCCCATCGATAATTAGCAGCTAAATTACCAAAGGGAGGAAAAAAGACAATGCACATTGCAAAAAGATGTGTAACACTATAACAAACAATTCCTACACTCTTGAATTTATTCAATGAGAGACATTCTGAGGGGATTTGCATACATTGTTGTTGGACTTAACTAGGCCATTCTTATTAATGACTTGGAATAAGAAATAAATCACACTAATTAAATGCACTCCTGTTTTGTAATCTGAGAAGTCCTGAAAATACTATGAAAACAAAAAGCCATTTGAAGAGATCCAAATTGCTTAAGAAATGTGACTACAAAATCACAAATAGAAACCAAGCAAACAATGGTTCCAATCATTCAAGCTGGGAAGGAGAACTGTAAAAAGAAGAAAAGCTGGAATAAGCCCAGGTATAATGAAGCAGAGGACATGTCATTCTCCATGAGTCCATTCAGAGGAGCACTATTTTAGAAATAGTTAGATAATTCATTTGGAAAAAAAGATGAGACTCCCAGAGAAGCTGAATGTGGAAAGAAGTTCTTCCATCAACTGAGGGGAAAAATTTGCTTGTTACTCTAGGGAGGAAGGTGGGTGGCCCAGAAAGACAAAACGCCAGGCAGACCATGATGGAAGATCACAAAGAAACCACAATCTGTTCTTCCTTTTTGCTCATACCTCGCATGCCCAATATTTGTTTAGCTTAGACCAGCATTGTTCACTAGAATATATTGTGACTATGGGCATGTTCTATAGTTGTGTCTAACAGGTACCTATTGAGCATTTAAAATGTGCTAATGTGATTAGAAACTGAATTTTTAATTTTATGTAATTTTAACACAAATTTAAATAGCCAGATGTGGCAACAGCTATCATGCTGGACAGCATAGTTCTAGACACACAGGCATGCGACACATCTGATGTGACTGGATTGCTTCATGCAATCCAATGTAGGTGCTGAGTTTGTAATCTAGGTTGGTGCCTGGCAAAAGAGAGAAGCAAGGAAGGCAAGAAAAACATAGGGATTATGGAAAATTCTGCAAGATGTTTCATTCAAAGGGAAATAATGACAATTAAGCAAAAACAGTATTTGTCTTGTTTAAGAGATTCTCAAGCTTTATTGGCAGAATAAGAATCCGGGATATGAAGCTTTTGAGGTTTTTTACAATCAGGACGGACATGCACTAGAAAATACAGCAGGGAGAATTATTCTGAGATACTTTTAGAAAGAAAAACAGTTTGCTTACCTCTGCCTAACTAGTATTCTTTGCCGTAGTCTTATTTACAACTACAGAGTAAAAGCTAGTAATGTTTTAATGAGTAAAAATTTCCTCTATCCTAGAGGCAAAGTCATCAACTTAATGAGATTGTAACATGATGTAAATTCTTATTGCTCAATACCTGAAAGGGAGGGAAATAAACAAGCCATCTCTCGATGTGACTGGCATACCACCCTGGGACCAAACATCTCTTCTGCAAGGCTCTGAGCTCGGAGGGTGCACGGGGCCCAGCTGAGATCACTTCATAGAAGCTAAACTTCAGAGCTGCGGGGTCTTCATGAGATCGCTGATGCTATGACGAAAAGGTGGATAATTAAACTAGCTTGAACCATAGGCATGAATAATTAAAAACCAATCTCTGTGACAAGTCTTGAAGCTAAAGGAAGGAGCAACTCTCTGCTGGAGAGTTATTTGTTTTTCAATTAATAAAGGATGAAAATGTTTGCTTGGAGCATCAAGATTTAAAGTTATGACACTGATGAAGGTATCTTTTTTGAGAGCTTATTTGGGAGAGGCTGAATTCTTATTGATAGACTTCCTTAACCCAACTTTACTGAGTTTTTTCCTTAGTGTATATGTTTATCCAGGAAGCAAACTTTTGAAAGTTGCATTAATGCCCCCTTTGCAGCCCATAAGCAAACCATGTTTACATCCATTGAAAATCCATAATACACAAACACTCTGCTAGTTCTGCCACAGTTTCGCTCTCTATCTAGTAATGCAGTTTTAGATTAGAAAAGCCCAACTGTCTACTTTAAATGGAGAAACTACTGAAAACTCTGACATGTACATTATCTCAAATCCACAGCTTTTATCATACACTACCTAGCATCCAAAAGCCAAGATTATTTTACCTAATGGTAACCTTCCTTTGTGATGAATCAGAATCATTTATTGTACAGAAGTGCAGAAAGCAGCAATCCAAATAGGAAAGTATTTCATAATGGCTCAGGCTGAGGCCCATGGGTTTGAGGAAATCACCTTTTCCCTAAATTGACCAATAAATATTCAGGCTTAGTGGTAGGTTTGTGGATGTTTATCACATCTAGTTGAATAGCAAATTTGCTGCAATTGAGTTTCAAATTACTATACTACAACCACCACTAGATTTTGTTAAAGCCTGCATTTTGCCACTATAAAGTGATTTATTTGTAATATTTAGGACATTTTGTTAGCTTACAGCCTTGAAACCTGCTTTTATGGTAAATTCTCAGTTTTTTCAGGGGCTAAGCAGTTGCCAAGTTCCAATTTTCTTTTCTCTTTGAGTCAATTAAGGCTTATTCCTCTTTTCTCCAGATACCTAGTGGAAAAGGTAAAAGGCACAAAATCTAATCAGTCAATTTGCAATTTGCTGTATACTATGATTTAAAAGATGGCTGTAGGAATTTGGCATCAATGCTTAGTGTAGAGTTGTGGATTTCAGTTTTCCAGGATGTCTCACTTCCTGTTAGGCAGATTATTATCAATATGCCTATCTAAGATCCCATCTGCTTTATTATGACCTTTTCCCACTCTGTCCCAGGCATAAAACCTTTCCTGACAATCTGTTCTTCCTTTTTGAATCTGGAAAAACTACTTTTGTTAAATAACAAAAGGGCCTGGTGCTGAGAAACTTTATTCTTTTATATCCTAGATTGTCATGAATTATTGTTTTGAAATCCTATCTGTGGGAGTGGAACATACTACCTTTGTCTGGAAGATCAGAGCTATGTGCATGCACTTTATGCAGTGTTATTTCCAACCCTGGTGCAAAGTTTCTGATAAGGAATTTGTGGTTTTGTTTTTGGTTATTACCTTTGTCATTATGTGGTATCCTTCTTTGTCTCTTGATACTATCTTTTCTTTTTAAGTCTATTTTGTCTGATATAAGAAGCATTCCTACCCTGGCTTTCTTTTTGCATGTTAAATCCTTTTCTATCCCTTTACTTTCAATCTGTATGTGTCTTTAGGTCTGAAGTGAATCATTTGGCAGGCAGCATGTAGCCAGGTCTTGCTTTTTTATCCATCCAGCCACCCAATGTCTTTTGATTAGAGCATTTGGTCCATCTACATTTAAAGTAATTATTGATAGTTATGTACTTATTGACATTTTGTTACTCGTTTTGCATTTTTATAGTTCTTCTCTGTTCCTTTCTTCTCTTGCTGTCTTCCTTTGTGGTTTGATGGCTTTCTTTCCTGTTATACTTGGATTCCTTTATCTATTTTTTGCATATCTGTCATATGCAAAAATAGAGTTTTTGATTTGTGGTTATCATTATGTTCATATGTAACATCTTATGTGGATAGCAGTCTGTGTTAAGTTGATGGTCACTTAGGTTTGAGCCCATCTTAAAAACATTAAATTTTTATTTCCCCCATCATGTTTTATGCATATGATATAAGACTCTACATTCCTTTATTTTGTGAATACCTTGACTAATTTTTGTAGGTATAATTGACTTTACTGCTTTTGTGTTTAACCTCTATACTGGTTTTATGAGTGATTAACCTACTACTTTTATTATCTGTTTGCATTTACCTATCAGTTTTTTTCATTTCATAGTTTTCTTGTTCTTGATTGTGGCCTTTTATTTCTATTCAAAGAATTCCCTTTAATATTTCTTGTAAGGCTGATTTAATGGTGATGAACTCCTTTAACTTCTGTTTGTCTGGGAAACTATCCCTCCTTCTATTCCATTCTGAATGATAACCTTGCTGGGTAGAGCATTCTTGGTTGTAAGTTTTTTCCTTTCAGTACTTTGAATGTATCATGCTAGTCTCTTCTGGCCTGCAAAGTTTCTTTTTCTTTTTTTTTAAAAACGGTTTTATTTACTCATGAGAGAGAGGTAGAGACACAGGCAGAGGGAGAAGCAGGTTCCCTGCAAGGAGCCCAATGTGGGACTCGATCCCGGATTTCAGGATCATGCCCTGAGCTGAAGGCAGACACTCAACCACTCAGCCACCCAGGTGTCCCTGGCCTGCAAGGTTTCTGCTGAAAAATCAGCTGATTGATTTATGGTGTTTCCCCTCTATGCAACTGTTTTCTTCTCTCTTGCTACTTTAAAAATTCTCTCTTTATCACTACTTTTTGCTATCTTAATTATTATGTATCTTTTTAGAAGCAATGCTAGCCTAATAACAGTTAAGGGGTTTTTGAATATAGCATTTCACATTTATCTCAACTTTATAGTTTCCAAGGAAAAAGGATCCTTAGTCTATTTTTCAGTCTATTTTTTCAAAATATAGATGTGTAGAAGCACAGATATACATACAAGTACATACTATTTTGTTATATTTTCATATTATTAATATATTTTAATAAATTAATCCAAAATTAATAAAAAATGAAGGAGAAAGTTAGTTTTTCCAGAAATAAAACTCTATCCACCTTTATTCGGATGTAAAACTAGCAAATATTCTGTTTTATTGAGACCTGAGGTGGTTGCTTTTGCTGCAAACCATCCTCCATTCTTCATACTCCCTTTCTTACCTGTTAGATTCTGTCTGTATTTTTCTTACCTGATACCAGGAATATGCTCGATCTGAGGGGTCGATGAGGATGGTGATGATCTTGGCTTTGGGGACCAGAGAAGCTGCTCTTTTAGGAGCTTCCTCTGAGTGGAAGTAATTGGCACTCTTTTCAAACAGAAAGTCAGTGGTGACATTAGATGGGACTGGGAAGAAATCCATATACCTAGAAAAGGAATATTTCTCAAAATAAGACTGGTTTATACTCATACTCTGATGACTGTAGATGTCAAAGGTATCCCACAAATTCACTTGTTTCCTAAAGTAAAGCCTTTTTCTATAAGGCATCTGTTCTATATAGTTAGCAAGGGCAAAGTATACAGGACATTAATAATGTATTTTGAGAATGCTTCTCTAAATACATTTTCTTTTTGTTTTGCTTACTATCAGGAAGAATGGTATGGGAAATAGCAAAAATATAGACACAGAATGATTGAATTGGAACAATAATCAACCTAACTCTATAAAATGTATCTAAATGCAGAAATATTTTAAAGAGGAAAATATGAGTGCTCAGTCAGAAGGAACTTTTGATAAAAACAGATGATATGTTCAGTTCAAATATATTTTAAAAGGACTTAGACAAAAATTTTTTTACTTTATCACAAGTAAAATAATTTCCTTCCCACTAATGTGTAATTCTGCAGTTGCATTCAACTATAAAATGCTAAAGGGCAGGACACATTTGGTGAAAATATTGCCTATTTGCTTAACTTTTTTTTCCATTTAGAGCCATTTATAGTCTTTAGAATATTCATAAAAGTTTAAAAGGTATGTACATATTTCCAAATATAAAATCCTATCAAATTTGCCAAGGTCATGTCCTATATCTTTAAGTGGGATGAGAATGTAATTCACCAGCAGAGTGAACACAGGAATACCTGAAGCCTTAAGCACAGAAATGTAGGACTTAATAGATTTTTTATAATGTCCCATCTGTACAAAAGCTGTCAAATATAAACTAATTCAGTATGTGACAATATATATTTCTGAGGCATTAAGGGAAAAATTTTAAAGGACAAATGAGTCCTTTTAGAGAGTACATGTAAATTTAACTTCTGGGGTTTCTCACATTCATAATGACTTCTTCATCCTCCACTCCCACCCTCTTCAATTTATAAGCCACCATAACTTTGGGCTACCATAACATGGTAGTTCAATAATTATTGAACAAGAGAATCATTAATATTTAAGTGATGACTTCTTTATGCAGTATGTTGTTTTCTTTTAGTCATCCTGGTAGGATTCCAGTTGTTAATGTATTGCAAAGTTGGCTGGTAAAACAAAGCAATGTCTTAAAACTCAGGATAATAGAGAAATCCTTTTATGTTTTCTGGAATTTGCCTTGGTAATATGTCATTCTGACATCCTTTTAGGAGGAAACAGATATAAAAATTTCTGGAAAGTTTGATCTGCTATCTGTTCTGGTGTATATTCTGTTTATGGAAAGTGCCAAATTTTAAGGTATTTCTTAATTTAGATGCTCACCGTAGTTCCAGGGATGCTAACATTATCCCAGATGTCTAGTGGTATCTTGTTTGGTCTAACTGGTCTTGGCCTCGTTTATTCTGAGAAAGGCTCCAACAGCCACAAAAGAAGGGCAGAAGGTACTGAATTCTGATAACTTTTAGTTTCTAAAAATGGTTCCACATTCCCAGAAGTCCTCTTTATACCTGGAATAGTTTAGACCTTAAAAACTTCCTCAAGTAGTTCTAGATCTTGGACCTATACCGTGCTGATTTTGCCTGGTGCCAGAGGCTCATGAAAAAAGCAAGGTCCAGTTCTTCTTTGCCTTTATGCCCATATTTTTCTAGTATAGTGGCTGGCAGTTAGAGGCGCTTGAAAAATGTTTGATGAATAAGCAGGTAGATAAGAATTCAGCTTCATATTTTCAGGTAGAAATAGGTATATACTTGGAGAATATGAATTAAAATTATCATAAGAATTGGTGGGTGAACTAGAGTGGTTTAACAATTTGAGGGTTAACTTCTGGCACTGTTGGGAATGCAAACTGGTGGAGACACTCTGGAGAACAGTTGGGAGGTTTCTCAAAAAGTTAAAAATAGAACTACCCTACAATCCAGCAATTGTACTACTAGGTATTTACCCAAAGGATACAAAAAAATACTGATTTGAAGGGGAACATGTACCCCAATGTTTATAGCAGCATTATCAACAATAGCCAAATTATGGAGAGCCCAAATGTCCACTGACTGATGAATGGATAAAGAAGGTATGGCATACTATTTTATATATATCTATAGATTTATATGTATAGATATCTATATCTATAGATCTACAGATATATATTGTCATTTGCAATTTATATATATATGTGTGTGTGTGTGGGTGTATATATAGTCATTTGCAATGAGGTGAATGGAGCTAAAGTATATTAGGCTAAGTGAAATAAGTCAGAGAAAGACAAATACCATGATTTCACTCATATGTGAATTTAAGAAACCAGATGAACATATGGAAAGGGGGAAAAGAAAAAAAGAAATAGAAAAACAAGCCATAACTGACTCTTAACTTTAGAGAACAACCTGAGGGTTGAAGGAGGGAAGTGGGTGGGGGATGACCTACCTAGATGGATGATGGGTATTAAGGAGGGCACTTGTTATGATGAGCACTGGATGTTGTACGTAAGTGATGAATCACTGAATTCTACTCTAGAAACCAATATTGTACTCACTGTATGCTAACTAACAAAATTTAAATTAAAATAAAACAAAACAATTTGGGGGTTAAAAGTGAATGCCTGCCTCATTGAAGCTTTGCTACTTTTGTAGTACCTCAGCATTTTAACTGAAACATACTACACATTTATTTTTTTACTTAGGTTGCCCATGAGTATTTCTTAGTGATTTTTACTCAAAGCCAGATTAAGATGTTTAGAAATTCTAAGTGCTAACATGATTTTATGGCTCTCCAGGTACTAGTCCAACCCTCCACTTCATCCCCATGTAATTATAAAAAATAATACCAAACCATAAAATATAACACTTAACTGTATGCATAAATCAAACATTTCTCTTGATCTCCTGATTGCAAATCTTGGCTGTTTTTATCAAAAGTGGTTTTTCATTTTCATTTGCCCTACTTTGCTCATGCCTCAGCTTGTGTTTTGGCTGCCTGTCAGTCAAGGCAGCCTTGATTTTCCACAAATCCATGGATCTAGATTAACTAACTGTGCCTGGGTTAATTCTGTAAACCACCTTGGTGTACTGAAACATGTCATCTTCAACTCTATGGCTCTTTGGTCCCAGAGGGACTGCTAAGGTGCTTCACAGAGAGACAGGGCCAGCCTGAGGACTGTAGATACATCTGGTGTCCTTGAGAACAAAACTATAGCTATTGATAATAGGTTGACATTTGCAGTTACTATTTGTTATTTGTGTCTCTTATAAACATATAATTTGTCAATAAAAAGTGTTTGCAATTGAGGTGTCTTTAGTGAGTTATAATTAAAATCTTTAGTTGTTCTTTAGCTTTCTACTTGTCATCTCTTTGTAAACTTCTTAAGGGACTTTTCATTCCTGTTATAGTGCCTATGTACATTACTGACTTATGAACAACTTTTTTTGATTATTCTTACAAATATTCTTAAGTCCTAGGAAGTCCAAGTATTACATTCCTCTCCACTTTTAAAACAGTTTTTAATCACTCCCTTTAGTCCTGATGTTAACCTAGTTTTATTCTACTGTATACAGGCATATATATTTGAGTCACTGGTCAAATAGCAGCTGAAGTAGTTGGTGCTTTCTTGATTCTCACAGTTGTTATTTAGCACCACACAATTAATCAATATCAAGCCCTGTACTAATTGGAAGTGATGTATATTACAGTTAGAATATATGTAAATCTTAGAGGCTGCTCGAATTATATTCATTTCTTTTCTTTCCATCTGGGCCATATACAAGCAACTCTTGAGGGGTTTGATACTTGTAAAATTAAGATCATGCAATGTGACAACAGAAGTTAATATACAACAACTCTTTATGCTAAAATAACTGCAAAATATTTACGTATGTGCTTTAGAATTATTTTAATAATTTCACTTTTATATCACTTTCTGCCTAGAATTTATACTTTAACAGTAAAATATACAGATATATTTTATGATTAACATGTTCCTTTGCAACATCTATTCCTACTGTTACTGTATTTTGTATATATTGACATTTTAACTTTTGATTTTAATTTAACTCTTTTCCTTAGATGGTTGATATAGTTATAATTTCAATTCAAAGACCAAAAATTAAATTTTGTATATTGCTAATAGCTTTGTTTATAGTTCTCATTATTCATGAAATATATACACGTTTCTAGTTCTATTTACTTATTTACCTTTACACCAAAGCAAAATGGAAAATTATTATGTGGACTGTAGCATCACCTTAATGCAAAGAACACAAGAAGAAAAAGCTATGGAAGTATTTTCTTAAAAGTAGAGAGGAATGAAATTCCTGGATGTTTTGGTATTTCTCTGACTTTATGTCTGTAATTATTGTCAAAGATAATTCATGCAAATTGAAATTACATGTGGGCCTCGTGAGGTGATAAGTCCCTTAAACTGAGAAAAATTTCTTATGAATAATTTCTGTGCTTCATTTTATTCGATCCATTTCCAAGGCATAGAGGATAACTTTTATTTGTGGCTACAAACTTATATATTTATAAATATTAGCACTAATTTTATACTGTGCACAGTACATATACTTTTAGATTTATACTAATAACCCATCTTACCAATCAATCCCCCTGTGGTAGTTATTTCTATTAAAGAACTGTACCTCCTCAAAGGTTTTTGGGCTGGGGGAGTTACTAAAGATGGAAGGATGCATAACCAGGAACAAATACAAAGCAGTGGTTCCTGAAAAGACAATAGAGGTTTAGAAATTAATGAAATGAAAACACAGTTTCCTACTAACTAGCATTTCAAAGTCATTAATAAACTAAGTATTGTAATGACTCAAACAGATCCATATTAGTACTCCTTGACCTAAACTGAATAGATAGCATTTGAAAAGAAGCAAATTCTAAAAACTGGAAGTAAGTCTGATGTGAGGAAAAGAGGCCCGTTGCGGGGACTGTCTGACTCCATCTCAATCACTGATTTGGTCTGTGACTTAGGCTTTTAGCTTCTCTTTGTCTTGGCTTTCTTAGAAAATAACTGCCTTCCTTATTTCATAGGATTTCTTTGAGGATGAAAGACATACTGTGCCTGAAGATATTTTGATATCGATAAGGTGTTATATAAATAACAGATTTATTTATTTATTTATTTATTTATTTATTTATTATTATTATTATTTTTAAAGATTTTATTTATTCTTGAGAGAGAGAAAGAGAGAGAGGGAGAGAAAGAGGCAGAGACACAGGCAGAGGGAGAAGCAGGCTCCATGAAGGGAGCCCGATGTGGGACTTGATCCCAGGATGCCAGGATCACACCCGGGGCTGAAAGCAGGAGCTTTAACTGCTGAGCCACCCAGGCATCCCATTATTTAATATATTATACCACCAAAACCAGTACTTGGGTTCTCCTATAAGTTCTTCCTGAGGCTTATGAAAGTTTATTAAATTTGAGACAGAATTTAAACTTTCAACAAGTTTAATTTTGAATGTACCTTTTTAAAAAAATATTTATTTGAGAGAGAGAAAGAGAGACAGAGCATAAATGGAGAGAAGGATCAGAAGGAGAGGGAGAAGCAGATTCCCCACTGAGCAGAGAGCCCCATGTGGGCTCAATCCCAGGATCCTGAGATCATGACTTGAGCCAAAGGGAGATGCTTAACTGAGTCATCCAGGCACCCCCTGACAGAGCCACCCAGATGCCCCTAAATTTAATGTACTTATTTATAAAAAGTGATGTAAAAAGTCAGCTTTTTAGAAAAGTTCCTTTCTTAGTTATATAACTTATAAAATCTGCAGTTTTGGAAAGAGAATGGCATATCACACGTGTCCATGTAGATTTGTGACTATAGGGATCAAGGGTGTGATTTTTTTTTCAAAATGAGCAATGTTATAGACAGTAAAATTAGTTTTGTAGAGCCTAAATTATAAGCTAAAGGGTATAGCTTAGATTACACAAGAAAAAGTAAGGCAATCTTAATTCAGTTTGCCTAAAATTTAATCAGGTGCTTGTAAATGTAACTGTGTTTATAAAATCATAATATAAAAATATTTCTGGCCCATGTATTCAGTATTCCTAAGATTCTAGTTTCCACTTCTCTGCTCTAATGTGATTTACATTATTATACAACCTGATGGAGCGGGACCTGTTAATTATATTCCAGGTCAATAGCTAACAATGGTCTTCAGACACAGCCTTATAATATTTTTCTCACTTGGAGAAATCACTATTCTAATTTTGCTTAGTAATAATGTCATGTTGCCATCTGTATTGAGTTTTGAAAATTCTGACCGCTCTGACAAGCCTTATTTAATATTGTATTTAAATTTAACATATCAACACAACAGAAAAGTTGTTAAAATAACTGTCAATAACAAAATTGTCTAAAACAGTGAATCAAAAGAAGCAGTGTTCCTAGATTAAAATATTACCCAAACAATGAGCATTTTCTCAATAAACATGGGTAACTATAGGGAGTAAAACCTAGTAATCTACAGTATATAAAATAATGTTCACCGTGTGACCTAAAAACAGTGGTTCTCACACCTTAATATGCTTTAGATTAACTTAGAGGGCTTGTTAAAACAGGGAACTGAGCCCTAATCCAGAGTTTCTGATTCAGTATACTTTGAGAATCATGACTTAAAAGAAATGTAGAACAAAATCTAAAACTTACTGAGGGAAAAATGTTCCATACTTGAAATTCAGCATAGAATAAAACTTTCTTGAGCATGGTCTTTAGAGTCAGGTAAATTCTAGGATCAGGATTTTACTTCTAACTCTTATCAATTGTGTGATCATGAACAAAAATATCTAACCTGAGGCTTAGTTTTCTTACTTGTGAAGTGGGGGTAACGTACTTAACTATCAGGGGTTCAGAAGGTCAAGCGAGATAACCCGTGTGAAAATACCCAACTACCTTCATATCTCAATAAGGTATTTATTTATTTATGTATTTATGTATTTATTTATTTGAGAGTGAGAGAGTGTACTGCACGTGCATGGGAGGGGGGCTTTGGGAGAGAGAGGGAATCTTAAACAGGCTCTACACTCAGCATAGAGCCCACTGTGGAGCTCAGTCCCAGAATCCTGAGATAATGACCTGAGCTGAAATCAAGGGTGAGGATGCCTAGGTGGCTCAGCAATTGAGTGTTTGCCTTCAGCTCAGGGCATGATCCCAGAGTCTCGGGATTGGGTCCCACATCAGGCTCCCTATATGGAGCCTTCTTCTCCCTTTGCCTATATCTCTGCCTCTCTCTCTATGTGTCTCTCATGAATAAATAAATGAAATCTTCAAAAAAAAAAAAAAAAAAAAAAAGAAAGATGACCCTTAATGGACTGAGCCACCCAGGCACCCAAATATATTTTTTTAAAATAACAACTTTTATGAGATGAAATTCAGTAATGCATTAAAAAATTGAAAAGAATAAAAATCTTTAGGAAGTATGACATTATAATGTGAAAAAAGAAAACAGATTAATTCCTTTCTTAGATCAACTGGAAACATTCTTTTCTGAATTTTATTTTTAAGAATTGTATTAAATCATGTTGTTTGCTTTTAATAGCATGACCAGAATCAATAAGACAAACAAAAACAATAGATATCTAATTGTTCACATAGTCAGTAAAAGGCATAATATAATTTATCAGTGGCCAAAAATTTTTAGATGTGGTTTCTGAACTCTGTCTTTACCTTACCATATTCTTGGGTTTGAATAAACTGTCCTGTGTGTGTATGTGTGTATTTGAATGTGTATAATGTGTGTATATGTATAAAACAATCATCTAATCAGAGACACATATATTCAAATAACCATCCATAAAGTTTCAGTTTTATTTTTTGTCAGTTTCAACACTAAAAATATTTGAATACACAGGAGACTATACACATGTGCAAATTATTCAGAAAAATGCTTTTGATAAAACTAAAAATAAGCTATTTAATTTTTATGGAACTGATGAGATGTTTCTCCATTTAAAAAATCAATTTCAGCATAATACCCGCCAGTTCCATCCACGTCGAAGCAAATGGTGGGTATTTGTCGTTTCTAATGGCTGGAGGGTATTAAGCTGAGTGAAATAAGTCAATTGGAGAAGGACAAACATATGGTTTCATTCATTTGGGGAATATAAAAAATAGTGAAAGGAAATAAAGGGGAAAGGAGAAAAAATGAGTGGGAAATATCAGGGAGGGAGACAGAACATGAGAGGCTCCTAACTCTGGGAAACAAACTAGCAGTGGTGGAAGGGGAGGTGGGCAGGGGGTGGGGGTGACTGGGTGACGGGCACTGAGGGGGGCACTTGATGGGATGAACACTGGGTGTTATTCTATATGTTGGCAAATTGAACACCAATAAAAAATAAATTTATAAAAAATAAAAAAAATAAATAAAAAATCAATTTCATAAAATATTGATGTACATAGTAACATGGGCCAATCTTAAGTGAAAGAAGTCAAACATGAAAGATTGTACATTCTATGCTTCCATTTATATGAAATTCTAGAAAAGGCAAAACTATAGTAGCAAAAGTTGTAGTTTCCTGTGACTGAGGATGGGTTGGGGCATTGACTGCAAAGGGATGTGGCTGGAGAAACTCCTTGGGGAGATAGAAGTGTCTTTGTTTGTTTGTTTATTTATGAGACAGAAGGGTCAGTGTTGTGTTATACAACTGCACAATAATTAAAGTTCATCAAAATTTGCATTTAAATTGGCAAATTTTATTGCATGTAAATTACCACTACAGAACTGGAAAAAAATTTAGTTTCTATAAAAAGAAGAGAAAAACTTTTCTTCCAAAGGTAACTATTATATACAATTCTAACTAAACATTTAGAAACCCAACTGAGTTTAAGATGGCAAGTAATGGTTCTACCATCTAACCATGATTTTGAAATGTCTGCACATCTAGTACGAAACAAGAGGAAGCACTTCCTGCGGGGCTTTCTGAAGTGAATTTGATATGCCAAGGTTCAGAGAGATGTGATCAGTAATGACAAGTGGGAATTTGCTGAAGAGACTTTAGTTTAAATGTTTTTCTAGTTGTCTCTTGACTTTAAATAGATAAGGACAAATGAAATAAATAAGGATGTGAAAAATTTTTATCATATTTATTATTGTTTTCAAATTGATATTGGCAAATGGGACTAAGAGAAAATGAATAGGCTAAACTCTTTGTGTATATTACATAAAATCTTCCTCAGTTATTTTAAACAAATGAGGAGATGGAAGGTATTCCCCTTAGAAAGGCATATGGTTGAAATGGCTGTTTTCTGTGAAGCAAGAATCCAAGAGCCCCCAATAATTTATCATGCAGGATACAGCATGGATGTCTGGCATTTTAAAGTTTCCACTGGGCTTCATTTTTATACTGATTCTTAAACGAGAAGTTAATGGGGAAAAAATTGCATGCCAATTTAAGAAAAGGTGCAAAAGATTTCTCCTGGGTGTGAATAAATACCTTTGTTAGCACATAGTTTTGTTTATGTCTGGAATTTTGCTTGTCAAACATCCTTTAGATTTTTAGAAAACAGTCATCTCTGCAAGAAATAGTTTAGAAATAAATTATATCAGGAAGATGACATGAAGAGGCTGTTTTTCTGGAAGGGACTGATTATAAAGAGTTATAGATAGTTATAGTGTCTATCTTGATTTTTGATGAAATCCTATTAGTCACTTTCTCAATATGTGATTCATCTTGATTTTAGAAATGTTAACAACACCACCTTTCAATTCAGGTCTTTGGAAAAATTAACATTTGGTACCAAATTGACTACTAGATATTTAAACCATGTGACATTTATTTTCATCTTTTTCACTTTAAAAAATTCCTTGACAATCATTCAAGTACATTATCAAGCTAAACAAAGGTTATGTCAGAGAATAAAATGTGTTATTTATTCATCAGTATTTATAGGAATTTTGAAAACTCATTGTGACAAGAACTCACTTCTAGTCATCGGAAGTTTTATACTGTTTGATTAATCATAACAAAAAGCTCTCACCAGTTTTCTGGGGTCCTATTACCAAGAATTTTGGTAAGCGATCACAAGTTTTTTCCTTAGACCAAATGTCTCTGTGGCGTTTGTCATCACAAGGATTCTAAATGGGAGAAGAATATAGAGATGTAATTTTTGTGAATGTCTGTTGTGTGATAGAGTTTTTCAATTTAAAAAAAAAAGACTTATTTATTTATGTTAGAGAGAGAAAGAAAAGGTGAGCAAGGGGAGGGGTGGAGGGAGGAGAGGGAGAGAAAGAATCTCAAGCAGACTGCTGAGCATGGAGCCTAATGTGGGGTTTGATCTCATGACCCTGAGATCATCACCTGAGCCAGAATCAAGAGTCAGAGCTGCAATACAGATTCATGACTGAACCACCTACGTGCCCTGAATTTTTCAACTTCTGTCCTTAAAAAGATAAAGGACACAAAGCCATGTGGCTTCTTCTTTTAAATGAAGGCCTTGAAATGGCATCATGGAAGCTTTCAAGTAACTCTCTTTTCCAGCCTAAAGCTCAGTGTCTACTGTGGGGTTGGAGGAAAGAAGACATTTCCACTATGGCTAAACAGCTTCATACCACTGAAGATTTAATATTTTTTCTGCTTTTGGCAGTTCTACATCTTAATTGTGTGTGTGTGTATGTATGTATGTTTTAAAATAGTGAGTTCCAGTATAGTTTTGGGCAGAGACTGTGCTTCCTGTGAATCTAAAAGAAGGTATACTCTCAGCATTCAATAAGTAACTGAAATATAAGGTATAAGATTTTTATTCTCAATAACTTTGAGCTATCTTGCTGTGCTTAAGGAGGTACACATCTGGCCATAATAATACTATTTAGAGATAGCAGATTCTTTTCAGCTGCCTTTAGAGGTCAGTAAATGTAAAACTATAACTTTACGGACAATGATGCTAAAAAGCACTAAATGTTAGCAAAAGGCTAAAACAAAGGTGAATTACTACCTTAAGGATCTGCTTTTGGTGTATAGTACATGAATCAAAACCACTATGCAAGCTGTATCTAGAACATCCTTAATTTCAATTGCAAAGTGCACATTATGTGAAGAATTGAAGTACCCTTTAATACTATTTCAGATACAACAATCAGGACAATCAGGACAGTACTCTATTTCTATTCAATTAATATTATAGATGTGTGTAGTTAAATCATCTGCTTATTTAAAATAAGCAGCAGATATTAAAACTAAAGTGAGAGTGTTCTTTTTGGCTGCTATTCTGGAAAGAAAGAGTTGTTTCAAACCTAACACCTGAAATAATAATGATTTCAGTTTAAAAATAAAGTGTTGGGGCAGTGGGGTGGCTCAGTCAGTTAAGCGCCTGCCTTCAGCTCAGGTCATGATCCTAGAGTCCTGGGATCCAATCCCATGTCTGGCTCCCTGCTCAGCAGAGTCTGCTTGTCTCTGTCCCTCTGTCTCCGCGCACCACCCCCCAACTTGTGCTTGCCCTTTCTCTCTCTCAAATAAATAGAATCTTTAAAAAAATAAGGTGTTAAATCAGTAGGAAAATTGCATGTCTTCCAGTGGCTAACATTTGGTGATATTTTGTAGTGGTTAAGAAAAAAAGATGTGTGTTATAGCAACTGCAAAGTAATATGTAATGATAATTTTACAACCACTGACTTTCACATTCTAAAATGTGTACTTATGTTTTTTCTTGGAGTTATCTGTTTGTGGTCAGGCTGTAGTTAGCTCATGTTCAAAACTGAATGAATTGAGTATACAGTTCAGAGCTTACTGCAGCTTCAATCTGTGAAATTTACTCAGTTCTACCTCTGATGATTGTTATTACCATCAGCTCTGTTAGTAACTCTCTAGTAGCTCAGTAACTATCATTTAGAACAGTGATTAAGAGCACAGCCTCTGGAACCAGATGGCCTAGAACTGATTCCTACTCTGTCATACAGTAGTTGTGTGAACTTGCATAAGTGTCTTAGCATTTCCAAGCCTCAGTTTCTTCATCTGTAAAATGGGGGATAATAATTATACCTACCACACAGGATAGTTGTAAGGATTAAATGAGTTAACATGTAAAGACACACAATAAGCAATACATAATTATTTGCTAAGATTATCACCTTCCTCAGATCATGGAGTAAGGCTTTAAGTTCAAAGTATGTTTCTGCAACTCTAGGACACGTGTGAATGTATGCTTTGAAATCTGGGTTATGTGTAGAACAGTTTAAATATGCCATGTTTATGTGATATTTTTTCTTAGGAAGCTCAGTAATTTTGCCACTAAACCCTTTCCCCTGTCCAAAGTAATTCCCAGCTAATACTTTGGAGAGCTGCCCATATTCTGCAGCTGCCGGTGGACCCCGTGGTTCAGAAAGCAAATGTCAGTTCTGATCTCTTTTCACCTATCCCTCTGATGACATTTAGTCATTAAAGGTATAAGGATGTGCTGTAGGTGGACTGGCTGGCTACTTGCCTTGCACACAACCTATTTACCATTCTTCTAATTCTTTTTAGCCTACTGCAATCTGCAAATTGACCCCTCACTCCTGATTGAAAGCATTACAGCCATTGAACCCCTCATCGAGCTTTCAGAATTTCATAATTATAAATTATGGGTATAGGAACAGCGAATTTGGCCCATTATGAAGCAATAATATAAGATTGCAGTTCAAGAAGTAGTTTTTCAAACTACTAACATTTCCAAAATGTATTTTCTTCCCCTGGATGCCTTCACTTTTCAGATTTTGATTACCTCATAGAACTCCAAGATATGTTTATGGGATTAATTAATTATACCAATTATTGAACAAATATTACCTGCCAGAGAGGGTCTTTTTGATCTGGAAAGAGCTCAAAATACTTGTGAGCCAGCTGTGCTGGAGGCAGAGTCTGAAGTCGCAAGTTGGTCCAGGTCTGCACGAAGTTGGCCAGATTAACAAATGTATACAGCCCCAGGCGGTCATTCCCATAGTTGGACAAATGCGTCATAAAAATGCTGATCTGAAAAAGGAAAATGGACTTCAGTGTACATACAAGTTATTTTAACCCTAGGGGACAGTACAATCATAGCAATGCTTGTTTTTCTTCAGTGGTCCTTGCACAGGGTTTCAATTCATGATGTGTTTCTGAATTGTGGACATATCCCAGGTACTCTCATTATTTCAATGCATATTAGAGGATGTGTTATTAGTAAGATTTGATGAACATTTTTTTCTGATATTTTAATATAATACATAAAAAACAATATATCCATGTTGGTGCAATTAGTTTGATGCTGAATAGCATTCTAGATGCTCACACATAATGACTTCATGATATGTGAACTATTCATAATTTGTGGCAGCAGAATCTCAGGAGATTGGAATTGATAATTTCAAACTAATTTGGCTTATAATGTAGTACTACAAGTTAAAGAACATAAATAATCAATGTATCACCACTGTTAGCAATAATTGAATATCCTCTGATTTATATTTATTAGAGGCCATAATGACAGAAGGACTGTCATTATGGCAGGATGACATATGGCCTTAGTGACATTATGGCACTAAGGACTGAACTTTTGCTAAAATATTAACTATTTTCAATCAATAACATTTCCATGTGTCTATTTTCTCAAATCCATTTCCATAGTTCCTGGGTCTATTATTTCCAATATCAGATACCTCTTTTAAGACAAGATTTCAGTGTTTAGCTAGATAAAATTAACTCTTCCTATGGAAGCAGCTGACCTAGATTGAATTCATGCATTGAAAAAAAAAAAACACACAGCATTTTCTTTATAATAAAATAAATTTAAATTCTGTAGGTTTGATTAAATTGGTCTGGAATGTAGAATGGACTTTTTAGAAGCTACTGTTTCCAGTGAATGCAAATAATTTCTGTTGGTGAAGTGTTGACAAACGGAAATAATTCTGCATGAGATTTTCAATGGCAAAGAAATCATTGTCGCATTTATGCTGCTATAAAAAAGATCATAAAAATAATTCATGTGATAATAGCACTTTCTGAAAATATATAATATCATGCGAATGAATAGTAATAAGTTATAATCATCATAATAATGAATATAATAGGTTCATTCATTAGAGACTGAAAAAATATTCAAGGAAATTTATTGAGGTAAAGTAGCAGAGATGAGAGAATGGTTATATTAAGATTTGATACAATGAATGAGAAAAAAATCTAATTACATCTATGAATAAGAGGAAACAGTGATATCCTTTATTCTATAGAATAAGTCCTGTTGGCTTTAAATGAAAAGCTTCAGCTGTGATCAAGAATATTTAATTGTATTTCTATTCACTCTGCCTGGAGCACATATTAAATCTTAGAACTTTCACAAACAAAATAGTTTGAGGGTGACTTTAAATAGCTACCCGTGGACTGATGGAGTCATGGAATTGATAAATAAGACTTTTACCATACTGGGTATTTCTGAAAAATGAGACTTCTTAAATTTAACCTTCTGGTTATTTTTATAGTAATTTCAATTCTGTGACTTTGATTTCTTTTCCTTTTTTCATCCAAAATTTATCATAAAGTCACCTACTGAGAGACTTAAGACAATCGTGTTATATTTGGAAGTCCTTTTCTAATGTCTGTTAGAAGCAATCTTTCATCATTCATTTTATATGCCACATTTTTCAATGTAGCTCAACAAGAAAAGCCGAATGATACTTCAAATTGCTTATTAAATGAAAACATTTTAATACAATGTAATATGTGTATAAATTAATCTACTTAGATGCTAGTTCATATTTCTTGCTTTATTTATGAGACATTTATCAATACATCTCTGTGTTTATTTCACTTGACTAGCATCTGCATTGGGCATGAAATGGGAAATGTGGAGATACTGTGTGACTCAGTGATACTAATACATTTGAACTCAATTTGCATTTACTTTTTTTTTTTTTAAATTTTTATTTATTTATGATAGTCACACAGAGAGAGAGAGAGAGAGAGAGAGGCAGAGACATACGCAGAGGGAGAAGCAGGCTCCATGCACTGGGAGCCCGACGTGGGATTCGATCCCGGGTCTCCAGGATCGCGCCCTGGGCCAAAGGCAGGCGCCAAACCGCTGCGCCACCCAGGGATCCCTGCATTTACTTTTTAACCCAGGAAACATTTTACTCTGTGACATTTAAAGCAGAGTGTCACTGTTTTACCCGTATGAGTATAGAAAGTAAAAAATGCTACTCTGTCTGCTAAAGACAGAGGTAATCCAGAATGAATTATGAACTAGTTAATGACATTGATTTTGCTGAAAGTTAACCTGATTGTCAAGAATTACAGTAATACTTATAAGGTGTTGAACTTAATCCCATAAAGAAAAGCTACTTAGCTGCCAGCTGTGGAACTTTGCTCAGGTTTTTTTTTTTTTTTTTAAGATTTTATTTATTTATTCATGAGACACACACACACACACAGAGAGAGAGAGAGGCAGAGACATAGGCAGAGGGAGAAGCAGGCTCCATGCAAGGAGCCTGATGTGGGACTCGATCCTGCATCTCCAGGATCACACCCTGGGCCAATGGTGGCGCCAAACCGCTGAGCCACCAGGGCTGCCCTCCTCAGGTTTTTAACTCTATTTTTGTATATCTACTTTAACATAATGCAAAGTGCACCATAAGCAAAAGGACTGTTTCAAAGTGACAGTTTTAGGGATCCCTGGGTGGCTCAGTGGTTTAGTACCTGCCTTTGGCCCGGGATATGGTCCTGGAGTCCGGGGATCGATCCCGCATTGGGCTCCCTGCGTGGAGCCTGCTTCTCCTTCTGCTTGTGTCTCTGCCTCTCTCTCTCTCTCTGTCCCTCATGAATGAATAAAAAAAAAATCTTAAAAACAAAAACAAAGTGATGGTTTTGTACTGCGTGTTACCTTATGACATTTAGAGATTTTGGACTCAAGCCTGGGATTTGTTTTTTTCTTCTAAGAAATTCAAGGCCATAAAGGGAATATAATTAGTTAGGACATAAAATAATTTCTTTTTAAACTTTGCATGTATATGTGTGTGCGCGTGTGTATGAATCACCATATTCTCTCTACACATAGAATATTCTATATCTCTTGCTGAACATGTATCCTCTCCAAGTTTTCTTTATTAATTTTTAGTTAGGAAGATATGCACAACAACAGGACTAATGAGAACAGACATGTAATGACAATGTTTTGGTAAAATAATTAGCTTGTTTTCCAGACAGTATTTCTTTCTTGCTCCTGTTCTCACCTATGACAACTGTAATGTCACTTTTATTTCTTGGCAACGGTTCTGCTGAAATAGAGAGAAACAAGGAGCCTTGAAAGGGTTACCAGTTCAGGGAAAATAGATACTAGTTTTTCCCTAGAGAGGATGACTTTATAATTTTAAGAGTGCTTTAGAACTAAGGATTTGTTTGTTTGCCTTTTTAAAAAGGATAAATGTATCAAAATAAATGATTATATATGTAGAATCCAATAAGAAAGAAAATATCAAAGAAGTTACAATTGCATTTTATTCAAGAGTTTTTGCTTACATGCATACCAGAAGTAATTAGTTGTTACCGAAAGGACTAATTAGCTGCTTAAAATTCAAATCACTGGAAACTCTGCCAAAGGTGTAAATTTTATCTAACAGTTGAAAACAATTTTTTCTAGCCTGATAGACACAGACATGTATAGCAATATACTCACTGTGATTATTTTCTGTAAAAGGCAAAAGCTAAATGCCAAATATCGTTATACACTGGTATTTATGGGAGAGGAAACAGATATCATTTGTAAAATGTGGCTAAAAGAAGGATGTGGGAAGCTGTATCAACACTTTCTAGCCTCAACCATGTGAATCTAGTAAGTTCCAGGTATTGGAGATGCATGAATTGCTACCAAGAAGAATAAAGACCAAAATATGGGTCCTGGTGCAAAAGCTTTTGACAATGCAGTAATCTGTTTCTTTTGAGAAGGTCAAGGGGAGGGTAGAGGAAATAGGAGTATAAAAAAGTATGTTACTTATAATATTTATTATAAACTATGCCATGTATGACCAAACCCACAAATATTTTTCCTATCCTGCCACATGCTCTGCCTGGTTCTAAGTATGCAAATATAAATATGATGCTCATTCTTGTAAGCATTGTTTGCAGAAAAATTCAGATTTCAAAAGGCACACGAGAATTTACCATGAAAAAAGTCGGCCTCCCCCTTCTGTTCTTCAGCCAAGCAGTTTTGTTTTGGTATCCTTGCAGGTGACCAAAGATTCAAAAACCTAAAAACATATGTAACGGATCTCCTAGGAAGTTTCTAAAAGTTCAGATCACCAGCCCTTACACTCAGTGATTCTGATTTGTTAGGTCCAGAAGGTGCCCTGGTACCTGCATTTTAGGAAATCATCCCAGTTGTCTTGATGCAGTTACTGTTAAAATACAATTTGAGGAAAACTGGCCAGACCCATTGCTTATTCTCATAGAAAAGATCCATTAACCAAAAGCCATTGACTTTTCTGTACTGGTTCTTTTGCATACGTTTAAAAACAAACATGTCCTGTTAAGTCCATAAATATGTTTCCATGTCCCAGTCTTAGAGCTATCCCTAGCACAAAGGACAATTTGGTAAAGTGCCCTTGGCCGTGCCTTTTGAGGGCTTCTGTACCACTAACATATGTATGTTAAATGCACACATCTACATGCTAAAAGAAAAGATCTGGCCCATATAGACATGTGCAGTTGGTTCCTAATTCCTCTTCAATCTCATGTTGTTTATTATTATTATTATTATTATTATTAATTATTTTTAACCAAAGCAAAATTCTCCATTTCTACATGTACCCCTCAGATGCATATTATAACTTCTCCACTTAAAAGACTGCCTTACATATTCATTTTTACTTTATTTCATGGCAATTAAAAGGTTGTGTGGTTAGGGCACCTGGGTGGCTCAGTGGTTGAATGTCTGCCTTTGGCTCAGGTCGTGATCCTGGGGTCCTGGGATCGGGTCCCAGGTTGGGCTCCCCACAGGGAGTCTGTTTCTCGGTCTGCCAATGTCTCTGCCTCTCTCTCTGTGTCTCTCATGAATAAAAAAATAAAATCTTTAAAAAAATAAAAGGTTGTGTGGCAGAGGACAAACATATTGTAATTATTTGGGGGAAAAATAAGGAAAACAATTTTTATGGGGTAATGGGCAAACTCTGGAAATTTCATTTTTATTATCATGAAAAATGTATAAGTCTCACCACTGTTGGGATTGTAGTCTACTCCATAAGCACATCTCTTTCTGGAAAATAATTTAAAAAATTTTTGATTAGAAGGCTATTCTAATGATGCTTTAGAACCTCCTATTCTAGAATTTCCCAATTTGAACCCTAGAGAGTTCCTCACTACCTTCTGAATTAAATAAAATTCAGGATATCATCCTTAGTGATGACATGGTCCCAGGTTACCTTTTCAATCCTTGTTTCCTTATTCTGTTCTTAGGGCACCAGGCAGCTTGCCTTGCTTATTGCTGCCGGGTGTTTCTTGGTCTTGCCTACTTCCATGGCTTTGTTTATGCAGCTTCTTCCCTCTGCACTTTTTAAAAAAATATTTTATTTATTTATTCATGAGAGACACAGAGAGAGAGGCAGAGACACAGGCAGAGGGAGAAGCAGGCTCCATGCAGGGAGCCCAAAGTGGGGCTCGATCCCAGGACTTTAGGATCACGCCCTGAGCCGAAGGCAGACGCTCAACCACTGAGCCACCCAGGCATCCCTGAACTTTTCTATTTCAATTCTATATATCCAGCCATATCTACCTTTCCAGATCTTTCTAGGCAAATTCAGTCTTAGAACAATTTGAGTTCCAGAGTACTACCGTTAGGTCTTTCCAACATTTTCTTACTCTGGCTTATTATGCTTTAAAAAAAATAATTGGTTTGTTTGTATCTAGATTGTTAAATTCCTCAGGACTGACACAGGGCCTTTTCAACTTTATTCTTGGAACTGCCTGTGATTTTTATGTAGCATGTTCCTTGAGTGGGCACACTGATCATCTCATTTGTAAAGTTGGGAAAATCTAGGGTTAGTTATTTTTTCAGTGCCATTCCTTCTGGTAATTCCATAGTACCATTCAAATTGTGGGCCTCCTTAATGCCTGATTCTTGTCTCTTCTAACTTTGTCCCCATTTACCTATATTCCTTTCCCTGCACTCTGCCGAGGTTTAACTTACTCTACCACTCTCTTGCTTCTGTTTCCTGTAAAACTTCTTTTGTAAATAAACTACATCTTTTAGGTCTTTGACTTTAGCCTGCACAGTGGTTAAGACAAACCATAAGAGACTCTTAGCTATAGGAAACAAACTAAGGGTTCCTGGAGGGTAGGGGGTGGGAGGATGGGGTAACTAGGTGACCAGCATTAAGGAAGGCACTTTGAAGGAATGACTACTGGGTGTTGTATGCAACTGATGAATCACTAAATTCTACCTCCGAAACTAAAGATAAACTATATGTTAACTAAATTGAATTTAAATAAAAAATGGGTAGGAAATATCAGAAAGGGAGACAGAACATGGAAGACTCTTAACTCTGGGAAACGAACTAGGGGTGGTGGAAGGGGAGGAGGGCGGGTGGTGGGGGTGACTGGGTGGCGGACACTGAGGGGGGCACTTGATGGGATGACCACTGGGTGTTATTCTGTATGTTGGCAAATTGAACACCAATAAAAAATAAATTTATTATTAAAAATAAATAAAAAATAAAAAATATATAAAAATAAATAAAAATACCTAATTTTTATTTTTTAAAAAGTGGGTTGTCACCTCCTGTCTCTTTGTTTTTAGTAAGTCACTTAAACTCTCAGTACTTTCATTTACTCACCTAAGAGGGGAAAAAAAAGGTATAAAATAGTAATTACCTCACATTGTTGTTGTGATAAAGTGCAATAAAACAAAATATTTAAGTAACTACTTGACACTTAGTAATTGTTTAAAAATTATAGTATTTATTGATATATTATTATTATTTTGGAGAAACATCATTTCTCATTTATAGCTTCCTTTGAGCAGTTCGTCAACCTTATCTATACCTCTAGGATCTTAATTCTCTCATTTTTTCTCTGTATCAGATCACTTCCTCTAGCAGGTAAGATTCTATGGTCAACAATTTGAACTCCTTTCCTACTATCACATTCAGATTTCTCAAATCATCCTTTTGCTTTCAGTATTCTGCAAATCTGAGACTTTATATTATTTTTCATTCAGTTCTTTCAGTTTCTTCATTCCACATATGGATTATTCAGCACTCTAGAGAAGAAACACATAATGGGAGCTTTTCAGGTCACATAAGCACATGGTCCCCAATCTTAGTGACTCCTCCATACTACTGGCTGTCTTATTCACAATCTTCAGTTCGCTTCAGCAGCAATTTCAATCTTTCCTCCTTCTCTTGAGGCCTTCTGCTTCATCTCCACTCTCCTTAATCTCCCTAGTTAACCATCCCATGATCAGCAGGGAGTAATGGTCATCAGGCAGGAACTCTTTCAAATTTCTAGTGTTCTTTATAGACATTTGTCTTCCCCACCCCACCCCAGTTTTACTGAGAAATAACTGCATACATTACTATATAAAGTTTGAGGAGGACAGCATGATGCTTGATTACATACATATATATATATATATATATATATATATATATATATATATATATATATATAGTGAAATGATTACCACAATAATTTCAGCTAACATCCATCTTCTCTTATAGATATAATAAAAAGAAAAAAAAGAGGAAAAGAATGAATGGAAAAAATTTTCTCGTGATGAGAAACAAGATTACTCTCAACAATTTTTTTTAGATATTGTCCATGATATACATTACATGCTTAACACTTATTTGTTTTATAACTGGAAGTGTGTCCTCTTGGCCACTTTCTCCAGATCCCCCCCCTCCTACTCTCTGCCTCTGGAACTCTGGTAACTACAGGTCTGGTCTTTTTTGTTCTATGTGTTGTTTTTGTCTTTAGATTCCACATATAAGTGAGATCATACAGCATTTGTTTTTGTCTGACTTATTTCATTCAGCTTAATGCTTTCAACATCCATCCATGTTGCCACAAATAGTAGGAGTTCCACTTTTTTATGGCTGAATAATATTCCAGTGTGTTTATGTGTATCATAACTTCATTACCCATTTGTCCATAAGTGTCTATTATAAATAATGCTGCCATGAACATGGGGGTATGGATATCTTTTTGAGGTAGTGTTTCATATATTCCCAGAAGTGGAATTGCTAGTTAATATGGCAGTTCTGCTTTTAATTTTTTTGAGGATTCTTCATATTTTTTTCCATAGTGGTTGTACAAATTCACAACAGCACACAGGGTTCCCTTTTCTCAACATCTATGCCAGCATTTCCTATCACTTATTCTTTTGATGATGGCCATTCTAACAGGCATGAGGTAATATCTCTGTGGCTTTGATTTGCATTTCCCTAATGATGAGTGATGTTGGCATCTTTTCATGTACCCACTCGCCTTTCATATATCTTCTTTGGAAAAATGTCTATTCAGACCCTTTGCCCATTTTTAATTATTTTTGTTTTTTTTTTCTATTGAGTTGTAGTTCTTAATGTGTTTTGAATATTAACTTGTATATAGTTTGCAAATATTTTTTCCCATTTTATAGGTTGTCTTTTCCCTTTTTTTCTAAGATTTTATTTATTGGGACACCTGGGTGGCTCAGTGGTTGAGCATCTACCTTTGGTTCAGGGCATGGCCCCGGAGTCCCAGAATCAAGTCCTGCATCGGGCTCCTTGCATGGAGCCTGCTTCTCCTCCCTCTACCTGTGTCTCTGCCTCTCTCTCTCCATCTCTCTGTGTCTCTCATGAATAAATAAATAAAATATTAAAAAAAGATTTTATTTTTATGAGAGACAGAGAGACGAGAGAATGAGCTCAAGCAAGGGGAGGGGCAAAAGGAGGAGCAGGCAACCCACTGAGCAGGGAGCCTGTTGCAAGACTTGATCCAGAAGCCTGGGATCATGACCTGAGCCAAAGGCAGATGCTTGACCAACTGAGCTGCTCAGGTGTCCCATCTTTTCCCTTTCTGTGGTTTCTTTTGCTGTGCAGATTTTTAGTTTGATATAGTCCCACTAGTTTATTTTTGATTTTGTTGCTTGTACTTTCAGTGTCATACCCAAAAAAATCATTACCATGACCCATGTTAAGGAATTTTGTTCCTGTGGTTTCTACCATGACTTTAATAGTTTCAGGTCTTAAATTGAAGTCTTAAACCATTTTGGGTTAGTTTTTGTGAATGGTATAAGAAATAGGTCCAGTTTCATTCTTTTACATGTGAATATTCAATTATCCCACCACCACTTTTTTTAAGAGACTGTCTTTTCTTCACTGAGTATTCTTGGCTCCCTTGTCAAATATTAGTGGACTAGATATCCTTGGGTTTATTTCTGGGCTCTCTATTCTATTCTGTTGCTCTTTGCCTGTTTTTATGCCAGTATCATACTGTTTTGATGACCATAGCTTTATAGTATAGCTTGAAATCAGGAAGTGTGATACCTCCTGTTTTGTTCTTTCTCAGGATTTCTTTGGCTATTTAGGGGCTTTGTTCTCAATAAATTTTAGAGATTTTTTTTCTACTTCTGTAAAAAGTGCCATTGAAATATTGATAGGGATTGCATTAAATCTGTAGATGGCTTTCAGTAGTATTGACATTTTAACAATATTAATTCTTGTAATCCATGAACATACCATATCTATTTATTTGGATCTTCTTTAATTTCTTTCACCAATGTCTTAGGGTTTTCAGCATAGAGAAATAAAGTTTAGTTTAGTTAAGTTTATTCTTAAGTATCTTATTGTTTTTGAGGCTATTGTAAATGTGATTGACTTTAGTTCTTTTTCAGAAATTAGTATATAGAAATGCTACTGATTTTTGTATGTTAATTTTTGTATCCTGTAGCTTTACTGAATTCATTGATTATATCTAACAGTTTGTTGGTAGAGTTTTTAGGGTCTTCTCCATATAAAATCATGTCATCTGTAAATAGAGACAATTTTACTTCTTTCCAATTCTGATACTTTTCATTTCTTTTTTTTTTTTTCCATTTCTTTTTCTAGTCTGATTGCTCTAGCTAGGACTTCTAGTACTATGTTGAATAGTAGTGGTAAGTGTGGGGATCCTTTTCTTGATTTCTAATTTTAGAGGAAAATTTTCATCCTTTATTTATTATTTATTTCATGCCCTTTATTATGTTGATATATGTTCCTTTTATGCCTAATTTGTTAAGAGTTTTTATCATGAATGGATGTTGAATTTTGTCAAGTGCTTTTTCTGCATCTATTGAAATGATCATATGTTTCTTTTGTTTTATTAATGTGATGTGTCACATTAATTGATTAGAATATGTTGAGTCATCCTTGTATCACAGGGATAAATCCCACATGATCATGGTTCTGGTATGGTAGGTTTCCGCTTCTGTTTGTCTCAAGAAACCTTTTTAAATTTATTTTTTAATTTCTTATTTGATCTACTATTTGTTCAGGAGAGTATTGCTTAATATATGTATTGCTTAATACATGTGTTTGTGAATTTTCCAGTTTTCTTCTTGTTACTTAATTATAGTTTCATGCCATTGTGGTCAGAAAGGATACCTGGTATGATTTCAATGTTCTTGAATTTACTAAGACTAGTGGCCTTTTAATGTGCTGCTGAATTCAGTTTGCTGTTATTTTATTGAGAGTTTGTATATCCATATTCATCACTGGTGTATAGTTTTCTAGTATTTTCCTTTTCTGATTTTGGTATCAGAATACTGCTTGCCTCATAAAATGAGTTTGGGATGTTTAGAAGAATTTGAGAAGTGTTAGTGTTAATTCTTTTTAAATTATTTGGTGAAATTCAGCAGTGAATTTTGGTCCTAGACTTTTCTCTATTGGAAGATTTTTTTTGATTACTAATTCAATTTTACTAGTTATTGGTCTATTCAGGTATTTCATTTATTCCTGATTCAGGTTTAGAAACTGTATGTATCTTTCTAAGAATTTTTCCATTTCTTTAACTTGTCCAATTTCTTGGCATATAGTTGTTCATAGAGGGGCCTCTGTGCTCCTTTGAATTTCTGTACTACTAGTTGCAGTGTCTCCTTCATTTGTAACTTTGTTGATTTGGGTCTTTTCTCTTTTTTCCTTGGTTTGTCTAGCTAAGCCTTTGTCAGTTTTGTTTATCTTTTCAAGAAACCAACTTTTGGTTTGGTTAATCTTTTCTATGATTTTTCTGCCCTCTATTTCATTTATTTCTGTTCTATATTATTTCCTTTTTTCTGCTAACTGTAGGTTCAGTTTGTTCTTTTTCTAGGTTTTTGAAGTGTAAAGTTAGATTATTTAGGATCTTTGGCATTCTAATATTGGTATTTATTGCTATAAACTTTCTTCTTAGGATGCTTTTGCTGCATCCCATTGCTACCATATTGAAAAATATAACTATGACATATGTTTACTATCAGTGAGATTTATGCTACCTTTGTGTTTTTAGGATATTAATTAACATTTTTTAACTTCCACTCAGAAAACTCCCTTTAGATTTTCTTGTAAGGCCCCGAAGCTTTTTTTTTTATTTAAAGATTTTATTTATTTATTCATGAGAGACACAGAGAGAGAGAGAAAGGCAGAGACACAGACAGAGGGAGGAACAGGCTCCATGCTGGAAGCCTGATGTGGGACTCGATCCCAGGTCTCCAGGATCACACCCTGGGCTGAAGGCGGTGCTAAACCGCTGAGCCACCTGGGCTGCCCAGCTTTTGTTTGTTTTAGGAGTCTTTATACCTCCTTTATTTCTGAAGGATTGTTTTGCTGGGTATATAATTTTTTGTTGTTATTTTCTTAAAATATTTTGAATATGTTATCCCATTTTCTTCTTGCCTGAAAAGTTTCTGTTGAGAAATCTACTGATAGTCTTATGGGGGTTCCCTTGTATGTAACTTCTTTCTTTTCTCTTTCTTCTCTTAAAACTCTTTGTTTCTGACTTTTGACAATTTAACTGTAATGTGTTTTGATGTATTCCTATTCAGGTTTAGCCTATTTGGTATCCTTTGGGCCTCACAGATTTGGATATCCATTTCTTTCCCCAAGTTTGGTAAGTTTTCAGCCATTATTGCTTTAAATATATTTTGTTCTTTTCTCTTTCTGTTATTTTTTCTGGAATTCCAATACTACAATATTGTTTCTTTTCATTGTGTCCTATAATTCCCAATAGTTTTCTTTATTCTTTTTTCTTTTGTGTCTCTGGGAATTTCCAGTGTCCTATACTCCAGGTTGCTAATTCTGTCTTTTGTAAGCTTGAGTGTGCTTTTGAAACTCCATTAAGTTCTTCAGTCCAGGTATTCTATTTTTCAACTCTAGGATTTCTTGCCCTCTCTCTCTCTTTTTTGATGGTTGCTATTTTCTTGTCAAATTTCTCATTTTGTTCATATACTGTTTTCCTAATTTCCTTTAATTGTCTATCTATATTTTTTTGTAATTCACTAAGTTCCTTAAAAGGATTATTCTGATTTTTTTCTGACAGTTCATATTCTTTTTCTGACAGTTCAGTTATTAGAGGTTTATTAGTTTGTTTTTGGTGGTGGTGTCTGTCATATTTACTTGATTTTTCATGATCCTTGATTCCTTACATTGTATCTGTACATTTTTTAATGGGACTTCTCTTCCAGACTTAACAGTTTGCCCTGGCAGAGATAGTTCTTCACTAGCCAGCTCAGTTTGGGTTCCTGGGTATGTTCACTGGTAATGCCTTTGGGCAAGTGGGGTCTGCTATAGTCTATTTATGGGTGAGGCAACTATTGAAGCTCTAAGGACTGGCATAGTGGGTTGTGCCATTAGTTGAGAACAGTTGGATAGTGTTACTAGCTTATTTCTATACCCAAGAAAGGCTGTAGGATAGGCTCTGCAGTTGCCTGAATTCTCTGGTCATGTTTACTAGATGGTTGGGCCTGGGTACTACATTCAGTAGTGTCTAGGACTGTGAATTAACTTTCCTACTCTGGCAAGGCAGCAGGCCAGTGCCCAGGCCCTGTATAGCTCATTGTTAGGGGGCTCAAATCAGACCTGAGTGTGCACGGAATTCCCTGGTCTGGTGTAACTACCAATTTTGCTCCTCAGACTGGGCAAGCCACAGGCTGTGCTCTCTGTTCAAATTCCACTGTATATATAGGGCTGTTAAATGGGCTGTGCAACTTCCTGCATGCTTTGGTTAGGTTCTCTGGTCAGACAGTCTGAAGGCTTTATTCAGCAATGAGTGGAGCTATGAATTAAATTCCCAGAATGGGAGCAATGGAATAAGTAGCTCTAAAACTGGTAAAGCTCTTTGTTGTCATAAGTTCCCTGGTTGAACAGGGCCACTGGCTTTGCTCTGTAAACTCTATCTGTTCTTCTCTTGGCTTGAGTGCCTCTGGGCCTCAGGGCTTTCAGGTATTTTTGTCAGTCCTCTGGTCAGATGGGGCTGGAAGATACTCTCCTCCATGTGTTGGGCTATGTCTCAGCCTCTTGCCTAGGCCTCTCCAGGCTACTTTCAATTTCCTAAGTAGGCTGCCTAGTTGGGAGGGGCCAGGAGACACTGTCAGCTGTGGCTAGGAATTAATCTCCCTGCCTGTGCATAGCATGAAAAGTCTCCACTTCTGGTACTGGATTTCCTCTGGGGGTGACTGACTCTGCTCTCCTACCTCTTGGCTCAAGGGCCACTGGCCACATAGCTTTAAGGAGTTGTCACCAGCCTTCTGGTCAGATGGCACTGGAAGGTACTCTTCATAGTGGGTGAGACTGTGATTCAGCGCTTTGCCTGGGTATGGGCAAAACTGGCCCTAGAGCTGGCAAAACTACTCATTTGAAGATCTGAATCAGGCAGATCTGCATCCTTTCTACTGTCTTGATCTCTAAGGTTCAAGGCTATGCTTCAGCCTCATTGCCATGTTCTAGGATTCTCTCAGTGGTGTCTTGTTCTTAAATAGATGTTAGTCCTTGTGAAAAGGAGTGAAGTCAGAAATAACCTATGCTGCCATCATGGTCAGGCAGAGGTGTCTATTTTGCATTCAAGACTAATATGTCTCTCCCAGTGCTTTCTACCCCATCTACTTTCAACTCTCAAGAGATCTCATTCTATCACTTATTCCTCTGTTTTCCTTTCTTTTTAGTTCTCTCTACTGGTCCCTCCCTAATACCTGAAAACATACTTTAGTTCTCTCTCATTTTAGGCTCTCACATCAGTGCTTATCTTTTCTAGCCACTGTCCATCCCAGCAAAATTCTTCAGAGGAGCAGTATATAGGTGCTGTCTTTACTTATCAGTTTTGTTTTCCAGTCTGGCTTTTGTCCCTACCACTCCACTGAAAGTGCCCTGTCAAAGATGAGCAGTGACCTCAAATTATATAGTCCTATGGATGCATGGTAGGTAGTCTTTATCAATCTGCTGCACTTGGCAGTGCTCCATTTGACCACAGTTAAGTTTTTCTCCTTTCGTGGCTTTTTTGGAATTGTTTTCTCCTATTTCTCCTCACCTGTTTCTTTCCCTGATCTTCTTTCTTCATGTTCTTCTTGAATAGGTGGTGTTTCCTAAGATTTTATTCTTTGCTGTCCCTAGGTGGAAGCACTATGATGATTCTCAAATATCTAACTACCATTCATATATTTGTCCTAAATTTTACACAAACATCTAAGTTTTAAGTTAACATTTATACCTGAATATCCCATAGCCCTCTACTTTAAACATGGCTAACTTGAACTTGTTATATGTTCACAAAAGTGTAAGTAGGCTCTAGGAGAGCAGAGACCTCATTTATTTGATCATTGCTAGATCCCTGACACCTGACCACCTAGAGAGTAACTAGCACATGGCTGGTGTAATGGATGTTTGAATGAGTAAGTAAATGTTTGAATAAATAAATCTTTACACCAAAAGCTGGTATTCTTTTTGTATTCCTTGTTTTGTCTAAGGTCACTACTCGTATTTTTATCAGGCCAAGAAATGTAGAGTATTCCACATACTTCAGCTCCATTTCTTATTTAGCTTATCTGATATTATCAGTATAGTATCTTTTATATACCCATCTCTTCCTCTCTATCCCTATTTGTACTTGCCTAGTTCAACCCCTCTTTGCATCTTTTCTGGACTCTTTAAAAGCCTTCTAACCAGTCTTCCTCCTTTCAGTGTTGTTCTCTTCTAATCTGTTCTCTAAAGCTGTGCTGTCGAATAGATATATAATGTGAACCACATATATAATTTAAGATTTTCAGTAGCTGTATTACAAAAATTAAAACAACTTAAATTAAAATAATATATTTAATTTAACCTACTATACTCAAAATATTATCATTTCAACATGTAGTCAACATTAAATTATGTTAATAATAATATAATACATATTATATTACATAATAGTTTAATTTATGTAATATTATAATTATACAATGAGATTTTAGCATTTTTTTGCTACCAAGTCTTCAAAACCTGGTATGTTATTTTTATGCTTGCAGTATGTCTCATTGTGGGATAGCCACATTTCAAGTGTCTAATAGTCACATGTAATATACTGTACAGTATAACTCTACAGTCTGTGCCCTTAATGCTTCAAGAGTCCATCATGATCTAGCTCCTACCTTCTCTATCTTCATATCTTTCTGCTCATCTTCTTTTACTTTCCACTCCAATAAATGCCTCCATGCATTCATAGATATTTCTTCTATCTACCTGGAATACCCTCTTGTCTCTTTTCAATCTATCACATTCCCAGTTTTAGGTGACCAGTTCTTCTTTTGTATCTCTAATGTATCTTATGCTGTCATAACAACTATTGAGGTAAGCTGCCTTTGCTCCTTTATGTTACTCTTGCTAAAATGTGAGCTCACCAAGAGCAGGACTATGTTATAATTTTCTTTGTATCTACACTTATATGCATGTTTCATTAAAAAATCTTTTTCCAACTTAATTTAATTGCATAATAGACTACCAACAAGTGTTTGCTGAATTGAAGTCTACCTCATTATGGGTTGTCTTTTTGCTGTTAAAAATTACCTGTTTAGCGTAAGACATTGGAAAATTAAAAAAAATAAAATAAAAAACCAAAATCGCTGCAAGTTCACCACCCATCCAGAGGGTATTCTATGTATGTATGTATATACACACATACACATATATTTGTAAAATTTGCATGTTCTTATTAAAATACAGCATAACTTGGTACATAGTGTTTGTTACTTAGCAATAGATCTTCAGCAGCTTACTATATAATTAAAAATGTTTCTAAAACATGTATATAAATATTTTAATGGCTATAAGTATCTTATTAATCATTGCAATTTACTTTCTACTATCGGCCTTTTGGGTTATTTGTAACTTTTCATTGTTATAAATAGCACTGGATTAGCCATCATAGTTGATATATCTTGGTTTGTATCTTTTCATTCCTAGGAAAGTTTTTAAGTGGGTGAAATTACTGAGTCAAACAATGTATATTTTAAAAGTTGGTATCTTATGAGTTACTTGAATTGAATTCAGCATTGTAGCCCAATTCTCTGGGCTTTATTCCTATTCACCAGGAACATGAAGAGGAACAAAACAGGAAAGAGGAAACAGTTTAGCGGAGTTCATGAATGATGACAATTTATGGTTGAGCTCTGAGGAATACTTCCTTCTTCATATCAAGTCATTGCTTCTCATTTTGCAAGATTCTCACTTCTTGGGAAGCATTATTTAGATATTGGATTAGTTTTGACTATTTAGCTTTATATTGATAATGAGCTATGGGGCAGGAAGGGGGAAGAGAGACCAACTGTGAATGAGGAAAAATAAAGAGAATAAATAGAAAATGGTCTTTCATCAGACTGTGGTGGGGGTAGGAGGTGGGGTGGAATAGTACTTTTAAATAGCTCCAAGTTTAAACAAATTACTCGTAAGGATTTAATGAGATAATACACGTGAAGGGCTCAATACAGTGTCTCTGACAACATAGTAAGTATAGAAATATGTGTTACCTGAAAAAGATGAAGGAAGTAATTTCACTGGGAAAAATATGACATTTTGATTTGTCTTTAAATTCTTCTCCCCAAGTTTAAACTATTAAAATTATTGGGTCTATTTTTTTTAAAGATTTTATTTATTTATTAGAGACAGAGAGAATGAGAGAGAGAGGGAGAGAGAGAGAGAGAGAGGCAGAGACACAGGCAGAGGGAGAAGCAGGCTCCATGCAGGGAGCCAGATGTGGGACTCGATCGCGGGTCTCCAGGATCACACCCTGGGCTGAAGGCAGTGCTAAACTGCTAAGCCACCAGGGCTGCCCTTTGGGTCTATTTTGAAGAAGATATGTGAATATATTTTGGAGATCATTTTGGTTCTTGCCTCATATGTAGGAAAAAGAAATCAGCATTCAGAGCACATTTAATTTTTTTTTTTAAATCAGGGTGGACTTTGAAGCAGTAGGATTGTTCTGCTGTAAATGGACATTGTATACTCTTAATGCCATGTTGTACGATATTATCAAGTGTTATATTGAATATAATACTGTATTTTGTCTCCTTTAGCATCAGAGTCTAGTTGTCTTTATCTGCTCTATTTATAGAAGGCAAAGGACATATTTCACGTTATGGCATGCTTCTTCATCAAGTCATCATAAAAACTCTAAATATAGTATCTATGTTCTTCAAAATCATTGTTAACTCATAAACATTAAGCATTTAGGATTCATGGGATATAATCATTAAAGTGACCTTATTACTTTTTGCACACTCCCTTCAAAAATCATTCAGTTGTAGGTGTTTTTCTCCTTATCTCTGGATGAAGGCTAGAAGAGGCATCATGGCCTCCTTGATTTCTTGGGTGACAGAAAGTTCTCAGATAGTTTTAAGTTGCCAACATGGTCTTGATTTAGTAGTTTGATTCCCTTGCTCCAGGAAATAAGTAACACTCCAAACTTGTTACAATATTGAATCTTATCTCTCCCAACTGTGACCTGGTGCAGGAGAGAATCTCTAAGAGAAGCTGGGAAAAGAGGCTGATCGATTCTTCTCCAGTGGTGATTTTATTCTTCATCTTGTTTACTGAGGCTTCCAATCCCACAGTGTTTAGGACATGGAGATGAAGGAAGGAAAATAATGCAGGGAATTATTACTGGACTTAGAGTGTCATGAGATGACATATATTTAAAGCTACTTGACATCTTTGGAGACACTCCTTCTAGGCCCCACCAATGCAGTTTCCTTTACAAGGTTAGTGTACTCCCCAGTTCTTTTGAGCAGGATCCCTTTTAAATGGATTCCGGGGCAACATTCCTACTAAGAATTCCACATCTGGACCTAGGATTTAGGGGCCTTTGACCTGACTTTGGAAAAGAGGGTACAGCGGCGCCTGGGTGGTTCAGTGGTTGAGCATCTGCTTTCGGCTCAGGTCGTGATCCTGGGGTCCTGGGATCAAGTCCTGCATCAGGCTCCCCATAGGGAGCCTGCTTTTTTCCTCTGCCTATGTCTCTGCCTCTCTCTGTGTCTCTCATGAATAACAATAATATCTTTAAAAAAAAAAAAAAAAGGAAAAGAGGGTACATACTTCCCAGACATGGCCTTTCCTTTTCTGACAGACCAATTAGCCAAACTCTCATGCTTTAGTTTTACCAGGCATGAGGTAGACACCAGCTAAATGTCCCTCTTTTACAGGGAACACGGACCAAGCTCTCTGATGGTTCCAGTGACCCTCATGCTAGGACTGAGATGAGCAGCAGGGCAATCATTCACCTCTCTGCTCTCATACGGATAGAAGGTTGTGGGATTGTGCTGGCTACATAGCATAACTCTTTTGAAATATCTTCCTCAGAGACCCTCCTTAATTTTGAGAAACTTGACTATTTTATCCTGGGTATGGGTGAGACATCTGACATTTTTGCATGGTGGTCCTGCTCACAGTTCACTTGGGTGCCTAATATCTTTCATATTTTTTGTGCTATTACAACTGTTTTATGTTAAAAATTACTTTCATTAGTTTATCACTGTGTCCAGTGGGAGTAAAAAGATGTCACTTTCATTTCTAAGGCTTAGATTCATTGAGTACTGTTTTTCTACCTGACTTGTAGCTTAGTCATCATATAAAAACCCAGAGGAAAGCTCAATTGCAAAACAATTTGGCAAGGGGCTCTTAACATTTTGAATGTGGGATCTGATAGGTTTTAGAGGAAATCTGGAAGGGTAAATCAATTGCTCTCAATTAGGGACAGGTTTCAAAGGTACACTGATGAGGTCAATGTAATTTAAAGCAATTTAGCTTGGGCCATTTGTCTTTCTTTATCACATTTATATCTCTCACTTAATTTTTCTGGATATACATTCAGAACTGCAAGTTCAGCCCTTTTATTATAAGCTAATGATTGATGATCAAGTAAGATTTCTGTTAAGTGCCAGAAGTAATTCTATTGGTTTAATTCATTGTCATTACTTTAGCTGCTGAACAAATGTTTACATGTCACAAGAGTGTCTCCAACTCTCAGACCACTAGTTTTTTATTAATTTTGCATTGTGTACCTTGGATATTATATTCTGATTTATTTCTACATCATTCTGAAAGACCTTATTGGAGTTATTTAGAGCCCAGACAACAGCTGTTTTTGTTCTATTAGATAAAAAAAGTGACAGGATAATGAATACAGTTATAGCTTATGATAGATTTAAAATGGACTAATTAAGAGAAAACCTGATTTAAGCAGCAGTGTTGCACAAAGGTAATTAATATTCAATTTTGCAATGAAAAATTTTTTTTTTCTGGTAGAAAACACTGTTTCTTTGTTTGAAGGCACTGTCTCCATAGCATAATGAAAATTATAGTGAAAATGAAATTAAACCTCCTTAAAGTTATTTAATTTAACTGAAAAAAACCTTAAAATGGACCCACATGAAAATCTAATTTGAGCTTATATGTGAATGAATTCAGTTTAATCACAAAATCAGCTTCATCATCAGGAGGTTTCAATTAATTGTATTTGCTCATAAAGCTAAAATTACTTTTGTTGGGTTGAGGAGGAATCAACATACCAAATATATTTAATCTTGTGAATAAAGAAAAACTAGGCTTTAAAAGCTAGTGACTAATTGTTGTCAAGTTTCTAAATATTCAAGAACATTTAAACTTTTTATTTATTTAAGATAACCCCTTTAATAAAGTAATTTGCAAATTATTGAAAGATTTAAGGAGTATCAATTTTGTATAGGAAACTTATGTACAGATTAAAGACTCAAAAAGTAAGAATAAAGAATACTGAAGAATAAACAGTCACTAGATTAACAAAGTCAATCTATACCCTCAATGAGAGGAAAAATAGTAGAGCTTGACTGGGCCTATACAAGTTATACCTTACTGTTTTGATTGAAAAAAAAAAACAAAGATATTTTAAGAAATAAACCTTGGCACATGATACTATAATCAAAGTAGTTCTTTTAGGACTTTGAAAGGATAAGGAGACTGACTCAGATATGAGTCAGCTAAGGTCCTATGTAAAATGCTGGGCATTTTACATGCTGGGCATTGGATGGCTCAGTTGGTTGAGTGTCTGACTCGTGATTTTGGCTCAAGTCATGATCTCAGGGCCGTGAGATGGAGCTGTGTTTGGGGCTTTGTGCTCAGCAGGGAGCCTACTTGAGATTCTCTCTCTCCTGTCCCTCCCCCTGCTTGCACAGGCACTCTCTTTCAGAAAAGAAACAAACAAAACAAAACAAAACAAACAAACAAAAAAACAAACCACAAAACTAAATGCTTAAAAAGAGCATTTCCAAAGAGAAGGGGAAAAAAAAACAATTTATAAAAGATTCCAAAACTTTATGAATCAGCAGAGCTAGAGGCCACCCTTTGCCAAAGGGACTGGCAGCTGGCAGAAGTATTTCAATGTTTTAGTGAGAACAATACTATGATAAAGGTTTCTAATTCTAGGAATAGAAGATGAAAAGGCCACAAAAGACTGCAACTAAACCAGATATCGATGTCAAAAACTTTTTTGTAGTAGGAACCTAGCATTTGGTCTCTGTTGTTATTCTTGCTTTAAGCTGTAAATCCTTTAAAATTATTCATTTATAGGTAAATGAATCTATAATCTGTTATGTGATGAGGAATTACATTTTCTAAAAGTGAATTTGTTTAGGAACTAGTAAACTAGCTTGTTTAAAAGAACTAGAGTTTATAAATGTTTCCTTACCAAAAGTGGCAACATTTTTACATAGCAGCAACTACCCAGAACTGAACCTAACTAGGAGACTTGACAAGGTTTTGAAATCTGAAGTAGATTCAGTCTTCTACTAAAGGTAAATGTTTCATAGTGACTTATGGGGAAATTCTAAAAATATTTGCTTGGATATTATTAGTAGTATTAGTATTATTACAGTAAAGCAAACCTTGGACACATTAGAATTTTGAAAGAACTCCAAAGGTTTTTTATAAATGATCTCATTTAATACCAATGTTTAGGGAATAGTGCCTACTGAATAAGTAAATTTGCCTTATTAGAGAGGATACATGGATAAAGGCGGAGATGGGAGGAGGACAGGATTCTCCTGCCCCTTCCAGTTCTCAAGGCAGTTTTCTAAACTTTTCTAAATACCTCTTCTACTTATTTTTTTTTTTTTAAGATTTTGTTTAGATATTTGAGAGAGAGAGAGAGAGCAAGTGGGAAGGGGCAGAGGGGGAGGGAGAAAGAATTTAAAGCTGACTCTGCACTGAGCATGGAGCCAGTAATTGTGCTACTGGGTATTTACCCCCCAAATATAAAAATACTTATTTGAAGGGATGCATGTTTATGCAGCATTATTTACAATACCCAATTTATGAAAGCAGCCCAAGTGTCCATTGATAGATGAATGGATAAAGAAGTGATATATATATCAATATTTATCAATATATATCAATCAATATATATCTATATATATATATATCTATATATCTACATAGATATACCAATGGATGGAGCTAGTGAGTATAATGTTAAGTGAATTAAGTCAGAGAAATACAAATACCATATAATTTCACTCATATGTGGAATTTAAGAAACAAAACAAATGAGCAAAGGAAAGAGAGAGAGAGAGAAAGGTAATAGAGTCTTAAGTATACCAGAAGGGAAGTGCTGGGGGATGGGTAAAATGGGTGATGAAGGGATTATCATGATGAGCACTGAGTAATGTTTAGAAATGTTGAATCACTCCATTGTACATCTAAAACTGATATAACACCGTATGTTAACTATACTGGAATTAAAATTAAAAGCTTAATAAAAAACACTTGTTTTGGCTAGGTAATATTGCATCATATAAGATTCTAAAGGTGCAAGAAAGTACACAGTGAGACATATACTAACTTCTGTCTTTCAGCCTCTCATTTCTTTATGGTGAAACCACTAGTACCATTGGTGTGGGTGTGTGTGTTCTTCCAGAAATATTCTATGTTTACAAAAGCAAGTATGTATACATATTCCTCCTCTTCTTTGTAATATTGGTGGGTATATGTGCCTTTGTAATTGGTATATATGTATATTGATACATGTACCTTTGTAATATTGATACGTATTGTCAAACTGCCTTTCTCAGAGATAGCAGCAAGTTACATTCCCACTAGCAATGTGTAAGAGTTAGGTCTTGTTATGCTTTGCCTGAACCACTCTAATAAATTCCTAAATGATTTCACTTTTGTTTCTCCCGACTCTATTATATCCCAAATGCTAACACCAGAGAAATCCTCCTAAAGCAACACCCCTTTGCTTAGAAAACACTAACTCATTTTCCATTAAATTAAACTCTTAACTTGGCACTCAGACTGCTTAACAAAATAGGCCTATATTCTTTAAGTCTTAGCTTCTGCCACATATACTCACTAAGGAGTAAACTGAAGTACCTCTTATTCCTCAAATGCTTGTGCTTTAGTTTAGGCCTGATTGCCATTTTCTCTGTGAAGTATGCATCTCCATCTATGTGCCTTTCAGGCTAAATTCTATCTACCTTTCAAAGATTATCTTAAATATTATCTACTTAAAGGTCAGAATAAGTCAGGCCTTAGGCTTATGTTCTTTATTCTGCTAATAGTGTACACTTAGAATAAATAAAGACTTCTACCATAATCACTGACTTCTCGTTTAGATGTAATTCAAACCCTTTTGGTTATGTAGTTGCTTAGTTCATAGATGATAGGAAGGAAGAGGTCAGAAGCAGGACAGGTGCAAGGTTTCCAATGTGAGTGTTGTAGAGCGTGGTAGCAAGGGACACATATATATTAAATGTTCAATGTGTGGCAGGTACTATAACTTGTGATCTCATCACTCATAAGAAGAATCCCTGTGGAGAGTAGATATTATGATTTTCATTTTATAGTCAGACAAGCCAAACAGCTGAGTTAGGATCTAAACCCAGGTCTATCTGTATGCAAAGCCTGAACTCTCTCATACTTACTACGCTGACGTATCTCTCATAGAATGAAAAGCAAGTGATAGCTAATATCTTGTATCTCTGAAGACGGAGGAAAAAAAACCTACAAAAAGCTGATTTGTGAACATTAGCATCACTGACTAGAACTCTAATGTAGAGGGCACTTGCCTCCACACCCTGGATGTCAATGTATTAGAGCACAATTAAATAAGTAAATCATGTGCAGAACAGTCTGCTTTAGAAGGCAGAGAAAGGTTTATTAAATCCAGCAAGACTTCCATTCTATTCTTTTAAATTACATGTAAATGGGTCAACTGTATTTGGAAAATGAACTCACTTATCATGTCTGTTATTCTGTAAATAGAGGGTAAAACAGGTGTGTGTGTGTGTGTGTAGACACTCTTGAGTATTTATCTCTTGAGTTTCTGTTTTTATGTCTTGAAGTCCATCTCCATAAATAAAATTCTACTCTATTTACAAATGGACTGATGCCACTATAAACTGGGAGGTATAGACACAATGATAACATTAAAAATATTATAATTAAAAAGAAATTGAACAAAATTAAGAAGATGTTTCTAGAATGTACAGTTTTGGAATCAACAGTAAGTGAAGTTAAAAGCTACTTTAATAGGGATCCCTGGGTGGCGCAGCGGTTTGGCGCCTGCCTTTGGCCCAGGGCGTGATCCTGGAGACCCAGGATCGAATCCCACGTCGGGCTCCCGGCACGGAGCCTGCTTCTCCCTCTGCCTGTGTCTCTGCCTCTCTCTCTCTCTCTCTGTGTGACTATCATAAATAAATAAAAATTAAAAAAAAAATAAAATAAAAAGCTACTTTAATATAATAAGCCAATCAGCTGTACATAGGTACAGAGTGAATGAATGAATGCTTAAAAACCATTAGGTTTGTTGACTCTAATTTCAGATTAAATGTGATATAGACAATTGTACCATGTAAGAATTAGTTCCACTAAGTTTTTCTCTTTTCCAAACCTATTAAATCCATAGCTTTTAAGCTCTGAATATTATGCAAAAACTACTTATAAGAAGGGACAATGTTTTAGGATTTTTTTGTCTGTAAATTAATATATCTCTCTATATGCACATATATACACATGCATGCACATATAGAAACATGTACATTATAAAATTATAGATAGTTTAAAATAAATATATAAAAAGATTTTCCATTTTGATTTAATCTTGTGCTTTCTGGCTTTAATTTATAGGGATTTATCATCATTTCAAATCTTACATATTATGCTAAGTTTGGTACAGTTGATTTATTTCCTGTTAAGGCAAACTAAATTTGTTAAGTTTATGTTTATAAAATAATTAAAATGAATAGAGATTATTAAAAATGTTTTAGTTTGCATATATATATGGCATGAAATAAAATGCTTTCTAGAATATTAAATAATGATAAAGCATCTCATTTCTCTGAAATCCAACAGGCATTTAAAAATATACTTTAGCACATGTATGTATTATATTTCAATTATATTTTAATGTTCTTTGGGGTTATAAACAACTATTTCCCATTTCATGTTTCTACAGCATTTTTCTTAAGCATATTTCTTAAGAAATATAAGAAAACAACAGGATATTTTGCACAGAATTTTGTGATTCATCTCTACTGTCCTTGAAATAAAGTAGAAAAATCTTACTCATTTGTGCCTCACTTCATTTTGCAAATTGAGTAAGAATGTAAGAAAACAAGTAATTGATAGAGAATAGACACTTCATGGAAAATTTAAAGGCCTAAAGATGGTTTGTAACCATTCAGCTTTCATGGTCAGAAGACACTAGGGAGAATGTAGACCACAAACACAGACATACACATGCTTAGAGAAGGTAAGTATACTTTATTTCTTTGGAATGTAAAATAAAAGTACACTTACACTAATCAATTATGCACAGTTGATATATTTGTTATATAGTATGAAGAGCATATTAGTATATTAAGAGGGGTTTTATTTTTTGTATATATATATTAAAGATTTTATTTATTCATGAGAGAGAGAGAGGGAGAGAGATAGAGAGAGAGAGGCAGAGACACAGGTAGAGGGAGAAGCAGGCTCCATGCAGGGAGCCTGACATGGGACTCAATTCCGGGTCTCCGGAATTGGGCCCTGGGCTGAAGGTGGCACTAAACCACTGAGCCACGCAGACTGCCCTGTGTATTTTTTTTGGAGTTCATTTTGCCAACATATAGTATAACACCCAGTGTTCATCCCATCAGGTGCCCTCCTCAGTGCCCATTACCCAGTCACCCCATCCCCTCCACCCACCTCCCCTTCCACTACCCCTTGTTTGTTTCCCAGAGTTAGGAGTCTCTCATCTAGGAAGGGTTTTACAGAGAAAGAGAAGCAACAGGATATGTGTATACGTGCATGTGCGCGCGTGTGTGGTAGGCTGATTATCCAGGAAAGAGTTGCAGTTTCAGTCTAAAGACAGTGTGGAGAATTTCCTCTTCTTGCAGGTATATCAGTCTTTCCCTGTTCAGGGTTTTTTTTTTTTTTTTAAGATTTTATTTATTTATACATGAGAGACACAGAGAGGCAGAGACACAGGCAGAGGGAGAAGCAGACCCCATGGAGGGAGCCCCATGTGGGACTTGATCCAGGGACCCCAGGATCACACCCTGGGCTGAAGGCAGGCACCAAACCACTGAGCCGCCCAGGGATCCCCTATTCAGGGTTTCAAATGATTAGATGAAACCAACCCATATCATGACGGGTAATCAGCTTTAATGGAAGTCTACTGATTTAAATGTTATCTAAAAATAAATCTCAGAAACATCTAGAATACTGTTTGACCAAATGTCTCAGTACTGTGGTCTACCATAGAATTTATAAAATAAACCATCACAGAGAAGATGAATACTATTTTTTAAAAGTTTCATTTTGTTTCTCAGTATCATGTGTAACAAAATAATTAATTTAATAAAAAATAATTTAAATAATTATTTTGTGTAACATGCATTCTCCTTTCCTTGTTTTTTTGAGAAGATTTTATTAGAAAAGAAGAGGGAGAGAGATGTGAGACCTCTGCAAAACTAAAAATAGGACAGAGGTTTTGTGAGTGAGGGGGGTACCTTAGCCATCCCTTTGGCTACTCTGGGTAATTGGCAGTACCACACATTTGAGTGAATGCTTCTGTGGTACATTTATGCAGGCTGGGGCTTGGGCCTCTGGATTTCCAAACTCAGTCAAGAGTCCTTCATCTGACAAATATAGAAGTCAACAGATCTGCTGGCCTTCACAAAACCATGCAGGTTTAGCCAATGAACAAGTAAGAGTATGTGAAAATGTCATTATTTTAGTATGATTTTCAACTGTGGCCCAAAGACAATAGCTGTTAAATCTTAAATTCCAGAGTGAGATTTCAAAACCACTTGTCTTTCAAGGGAAGTGGTAAAAACCTTTGGTCATTCATCCACTGAGGATTGTTGTATATTAAAGAATTGGACTGGCCTTTGTGCCTGATTCCCAGTAGGAAAATTCAAAGCCCTTGCAATTTCCCAAATGATAGAAATTCTTTGTTATTTATGGTGAGTCCTAATAATTTATGCTAATGAGAGAACTCAGGATAGGGACAGGCTAAGCCAGAAAGACCAGCAACGTAATTCGAAGCTGGAGTTTTAAGCTGCAGATATCAGCTCAACTCCAAAGGAGGAAAAAGAAGGGAAGGGCTGGACACTGAGTTCAGTCATATGGCCAGTGATTTAGTCAGTCATACCAATGTAATGAAATGCCAATAAAATCTCTGGCAAAAAACAAAAAACAAAAACAAAACCTAAAACCTCTGGACACCAAAGTTCAGTGGAATTCGTTGGTTGGTGAATACATTGATGTGCCAGGAGCATGGGTGATGCATCCTGATTTCACAGGAGCGGGCATAGAAGCTTTGTGTTATTTCCCAGACCTTGCACTATGTGTATCCTTTGTAATAAAACTGTAATCATAATTGTAGTATATTCCTGAGTTCTGTGGGTTATTCTAGCAGATTATTGAACCCGAGGGGATAGTGGAAACATCTGAAATTTGTAGCCAGTTGGTCAGAAGTACAGGTGGCCTGGGGTTCCCCCAACCACTTGTGGCTGATACCTGAAATAAAGGCAGTTTTGTTGGGAACCAGGCCCTCAAACCTGTGGGGTCTGATGTTATGCCAGGTGGTTTCCACTATCCCCTGTGCTTTTGCTTTTCATTTCCCTGATGATTAGTGATGTTAAGCATCTTTTCCTGTGTCTGTTGGTCATCTGGATGTCTTCTTTGGAAAAAAGCCTATGCAGGTCCTCTGCCTATTTTTTAATAAAATTATTTTTGGGGGTGCTGAGTTGTATGAATTACTTATAAATTTTGGACATTAACTCTTGATTGGACGTATCATTTGAGAATATCTTCTCCTGTTCATAGCTTGCCTATTCATCATTTTGTTGATGGTTTCCTTTGCTGTGAAAAAGCTTTCTAGTTTGATGTAGTTCCAATCGTTTATTTTTGCGTTTGTTTCCCTTGCCTGGGGAATCATATCCATAAAAATATTGCTAAGATTGATGTCCAAGAAATTGCTTAATTAATTTTTCTTTTTTTTAAAAAAATATTTTATTTATTTATTGGAGGGAGGGAAGAAAAGAGGGAGGGAGAGAGAGAGAGAGACACTAAGCATGTGTAGGGAGAGGGGTTGAGGGAGAAAAAGAAGCAGACTGCTCACTGAACCTGATGCAGGGCTCGATCCCAGGACCCTGAGATCATGACCTGAGCCAAAGGCAGATGCTTAACTGACTGAGCCATCAGGCACCCCGTTTTCTTTTTCTTATCTGATTGCTGTGACTGGGACTTGCACTACTATGTTGAATAAAAGTGGTGGCAGTGGACATCCTCTTCTTGTTCCTGATCTTAGGATGTTAGCTGAAGTTTGTCATATATGGCCTTTATGATGTTAAAGTACATTCTCTCTATACTAACTTGGTTGAGAGCCTTTATCATGACTCAATACTAAATTTTGTCAAATGCTTTCTCTGAATCTATTGAGATGATCATATGATTTTTATCCTTCATTTTGTTAATGTGGTGTATCATACTAATTGATTTGCAGATACCGAACCATCCTTGAATCCTTGGAATAAATCCCACTTGATTAGGCTGAATAATTCTCCTAATGTATTTTTGGAAGTAGTTTGCTAGTATTTTGTTGAGTTTTTTTTTCCATTTATGTTCATCAGGGATATGGGTCTGTAATTTTCTATTTTTATGGTGTCTACATCTGGTTTTGATATCATGGTCTAATACTGGCCTCATAGAATAAATCTGGAAGCATTCCTTCCTCTTTTATTTTTTGGAATAGTTTGAGAAAGATAGGTCTTAACTCTTCTTTAAATGTTTGCTAGAACTTACCTGGAAGGTATCTGGTCCTGGACTTTTGTGTTTTGGGAGTTTGCTGATAACTGATTCAATTTCATTGCTAGTAACTGGTCTATTCAGATTCTCTCTTTCTTCCTAATTTAGTCTTGGAACGTTTGTTTACTGTGTACCATAACAGAGATGATGTCTCTTTCTAGAGCATAAGTCAGATAAGCCTACTGCTCAGTATATGAGATTTGAGTTCCCTAAACTTAGAGTTCCTCTGATAATCCATTCCACTGTGTGCACGTCATCTGGACTTTTTCCTTCTCTTCTGAGAGCTGGAGCTTGGAGAACTAGCATAAGTGCTGATTGATATTCTGGCTATTTCAATTGCTCTGAATAATAAAACCCCTTTCTTTTGGTATCCACAAATTATAGCAGGCTAACTTGTTAGCTTGCAAGTAGGATAAAATCATAGTTCTTGATAATATTAAAATCACCTCACATCCATCAGGATGGCTACTATAAGAAATAAGACCACCGACAACCCAGAAAATAACAAGTGTTGGTGAGGCTGTAGGAAAATTGGAGCTTTTGTGCACTGTTGGTAAGAATGGAAAATGGTGTAATTGTTATGGAAAACAGGGGTTCCTCAAATAATTGAAAACAGAGTTGCTGTATGATTCAGCAATTACACTTTTGGATGGATACTCAGAAGAACTGGAAGGAGGATTCCAAGGAGATAATTGTATATCCCTGTTTAGAGTAACATTATTCACAACAGCCAATAGTGGAGGCAATCCAAATATCTGTCAGATGAATGGATGAACAAAATGTGGTATGGAATATTATTTAGCCTTAAAAAGGAAGGAAGTTTTCACATAACTACAACATCAATCAACCTTGAGGACATATATGAAATGCAATGAACCATCGCAAAAAAGACAAATACTGAATGATTCCACTTATATGGGGTATATGGAGTAGGTCAAATTTATAGAGACAGAAAGTAAAATGATGGCTTCCAAGGAGCTCCAGGAGAAGTGAATAGAGAACTATTGTTTAATGGGTATAGAGTTTCAGTTTTGCAAGATGAAAGGAGTTCTTTAGATCAGTTACCCAACAGTGTGAATGTACTTAGCACTACTTACTTGTACACTTAAAAATAGTTAAAATGGTAAATTTTATAAAGTGATGAATATTTTACCACAATAACAAACATTAACATGAATCATCTAGATTCTGATTCATCCTTGTTATATAGATAAGTCATATATATAATACAATGATTAAAGGGACTAACACCTTTTAGATGTAACTTAAACCTACAGGACACGATGTAAGAAATTAAAATAGACTATACAGTGGATCCCTGGGTGGCTCAGTGGTTTAGCACCTGCCTTTGGCCCAGGGTGCGGTCCTGGAGTTCCCGGATCGAGTCCCACATCGGGCTCCCTGCATGGAGCCTGCTTCTCCTTCTGCCTGTCTCTCTCTCTCTCTCTCTCTCTCTCTTGCTCTCTCTCTCTGCCTATCATGAATAAATAAATAAAGTCTTTAAAAAAATAGGCTATACAGTGGCTGAGTTATTCATTCATCTTTAACTATCTGACTTTATTTCTCATTATCCTCCAGTATTAGATTTCTACTTCAGTAAAGCCCCTACTGGTTTATTTTAAACTTGAGGACTATTCTTTCTATACATGGTTGCCATCCCAATTTCTTCACCTTCAATCGAATCATGCACACTCATGGAGACTCATTCAAATCCTCCATTTTTCATTAAGATTTCACAAAATTCGTATGAATTCTTTCCTTAAAAAATCCCAGCAGCATTCTGTGTTTCAGCCTTGATACATTTTATGATCTTGATCCAGGATTATTTCTACTCAGAATATCCATCAGAATCTGAAACCTAGAACTTAACTGGTACCTCAAGAGGCAAACCTCATTTATTTTCTTTTGTTGTGAAAATACATCTAGTTTTGATGGTTCCTACTAGTTGTGGTGGAACATCCCATAGAGTAATGATATTCTTCTGTAATCTTTGACTAAATTAGGAGATAGGCTGATAGATAAATTGAGGGTACTGACACTGAAATAAGAGAATGTTTTAAATGTTCTTAAAATGGAAAATGATAAAAGCAATGAACTTAAGGATTCCATGAAGGATAAGAAAAAGCTGAGTAGAAGGATGTTTTTGCATTTGACTCACTGATAAATTTTTCAGAAATCATTCTTATTATACAGCATAGGTTACCCTGAGTAATCTGCATGCCATTTTGGTGAGAAAGAGGCAAATGGCAAAATCCTTCCTAATCTGTCTCTATCCTGGGATTTCAGTCCTACTTCATTGGATTCTTCAAAGTTTACTTCCAAGTACCTTCACATACGTAATCTTGATCTTCATCATAGCCCTGTTAGATTGCTATTTACTCTGTTTTTATAATCATTAAGAAATTTGATACTTGGATTACTTAAAGCAAGTGCTTGTGACTTCCCTCTGCTGCCTAACTGGCTCCTTACTGGCTCTGTCACCCAGCTTTCTCAGTGTCATCTATTTGGCTTTCCTCTTCCTGTCTTACTCCTCCCTCACTTCCCCACAATTCAGGGACTTCATTATTATCAATTTTTTCACTTTTCATATTTAATTTAAACCCTCCTTCTCCTTAAGACCTCCATTACTGCTGAAGTTCATAATGTTTTTTTTCCCTTTTGAAACTACACATAGTGAATAATTCAGTACCTAATTACATATATTTTTGATTTTTCTCCATTTTTTCAGATGTTTATTTCATACCTTCTAAGGTAAAATGTAAATTTCTAACAGAAGGTATCATGGCTTAAACTTTCTAGTCCTATCTAGTTCTTTGTAGTGGGTATCTCATATTAGATATTTAATAAGTATTACTTAAAGTAACTTCTCAGTTTTTTAAGAGACTTCTACTCTTCAGAAAATGATTTGGCTGCCTATTTTCTTAATTTTCACAAGAAGAGTACATAGTACCAATCTATATATGTGAGAGTGAGCTCATCAAATGCAACGGATTCATTAGGATATTAGGGCTTAATTATCACAGGTTGAGAAGGATGTTTTGATGAACTGACCATCAACGGCACCAAAATGAAAGGTTAGATAATAAATGACCTTTGCCATAATCCATCTTATCATAATAGTATGCAACTTTCTATTTGTACAAAATGCTATTAATGCTTCTTATAAGGAATTATGCAAAGTAATTCAAGAAGAAACACTTAAAATAATTTATACTATTTAACATATGGGTGTAGTATGACAAAATACACAGGGAATCAGTTTTCTCACAGGTTTTTTTTTTTTTTCAAATCTTAAATTCAATAGTGACTAGAGTAATTAAATAGAAGTAGAAATGTTTCAGAAGTATACCGTAAAAAAACTGCTAAAAGTCTTAACCTTTTATACGACACATTTTTTTACTAGAGCTAATAAAAGTTAATGACACACTTGCAGTTCTGTCTCACTTTGACTGGGGGTAGGAATATGTAATATGTTGGTCAAAAAGGAATGGAGGGAAACACAAGCCAGCTAATCAGCCTCTGACCATCTGGGATTCAGCCACAGAGAAAATGACATGCAGATGACTGCAAACAGGAAAACAGTTCTGCATTGACAATATGTGTTTACATGAGTCTCCTCCCCAGGGGCTTTCTAATTCACTGTGGAACTGCTGTTTTAACAGTTGTCAAGCTCCCTTTCCACAAAAGTCCAGCCTGAGAGAGAAGTTTGGTATGTCTGTACATCTTTAGGAACAGGCAGAGGCAAACTACACAATTCCAGTTATTATCAGTTGCCATAAAGATATGGTTCAGCTTCCCTCTGCGTGAAGGAAGGTCCATAGCTTGTGCCTCTCAGTGTGCAAGGTTAAAGAGGGTGGGGACAAATTTTATCTATCTATCCTTCTGTGATAAGACGGAGAGAGAAAAGATATTATCCCAAAGCTTTGGCTAGTAAGGAAAAGAACATCAAAGGGCAGCAACTTTTAAACCAAAGAAGGTAATAAATGTAAGCAGTATTTGATGATAGATGAGTAATGATTATTAATACATGATATTAATAGGATATTTGAGAAAAGAATTGAGGTGAATGGAACTAAGAACAAGAGGAGACTTAAATTACTAAAAGAATGAATGAGTGAAAAGTAAGCAAAATCAAAGTGGGGGAAAAGTAGAAATTGGAAGAAAAAATAATTCATGGCTTTATGGTTAAAGGGAGACTAGTTGGATGTTGGTAAGGGTGCAGAGAAAGGAGAACCCTCTTAAACTATTGGTGGGAGTACAAACTGGTGCGGTTACTCTGGAAAACAGTGTGGAGGTTCCTCAAAAAATTGAAAATAGAGCTACCCTATGACCCAGCAATTGCACTACTAGGGATTTACCCCAAAGATACAAATGTAGTGATCCAAAGGGGCACCTGCTTCCTTATGTTTATAGCAGCAATGTCCACAATAGCCAAATATGGAAAAAGCCCCAGACGTCCATTGACTGATGAATGGATAAAGAAGAGGTGGTATATATATACACAATTACTACTCAGCCATCATAAAGAATGAAATTTTGCCATTTGCAACAATGTAGATGGAACTAGAGGGTATTATACTAGGAGAATTAAGTCAGAGAAAGACAAATACCATATGGTTATAGTCATATATAGGATTTAAGAAATGAAACAGATGAACACAGGGGCAGGGAAGAAAAAATACAATAAGATGAAAATTGAAAGGGAGGTAAACCATAAAAGATGCCGAACTCTAGGCAAGAAGCTGAAGGTCGCTGGACAGGAGGTGGGGTAGGGGGATGAGGTAACTGGATGATGGGCACTAAGGAGGGCACTTGCTGTTATAAGTACTGGGAGTTATATGCAATTGATGAATCACTAAACTCTACCTCTGAAACAAATAAAAAATATTGTATGCTATATCCCTGAAACTAGTAACACACTATATGTTAACTAAATTGAATTTAAATAAAAAAATTAAAATATTAAAAAAGGGATTTTAGTTGGAAATATTGGCACGGATAGGCTATTAGATAAAAAAGATCCTGATGGAAAATTTTTTGAGTCTTCTCTGTGAGGCAAGAAAACAATCAGTGAAATCAAGGCTGAATGTTGGAGCATTGAATTGATGAAATGAGCAGAAGGGTTTATAGTCAAGTCTGAGAGAAGGCTGCTGGTAAAATATGGGTATTATTATAGGTAGCATGAAGTCTGCTGTAGACTGATGAATGATCAGGATTCTGGTTATGAATCTCAGCTGTTAATTTTATGAGGGTCATGGAACAGAGTGAAAGGAAAAGATGGCTTTTGTCATAGCAAGCTGGTTCAGAGCAAAAGAAATGACAAAATTATAGGTGACAACGGGGAGGCAGTCACAGAAAGGAATTCTTACAAAAGCTACTGACGATGAACTCAAGGATACTTGCACCTGAGTGAGTGACTCTGGAGAGAATTCTCTTGAAGCTCAGGGAGATAAGGAGAAGTAAAAAATTAGAATCAAAATTGTGCCAAACATTTTGTGAATGTTCATGAGTCTTTCTTAAGTGGTGGGAGCATTTAAACACAAAAATTACAGCCAATAGAATTGTTTAAGTTTGCAGTACTTGAAATACTCCATCTCCTTTCACTTGGAACTATAAATGCTTAGCAGCATGGTGGGCAGCACTGTTGAGATCTTTGTGCAATGATGGTTAGTTCACAGTCCAGTCAGCCATTCAGAATTATGAATATATATTTTAAAATTTTGAACAAAAAGGTGCATTACTTTCTATATAGTTCATCAGATCTGATTTCTCTTGTAAATATAAGCAGGGATCGTTTGTAAAATAACAGCGTAGAATTTCCTGTACAGACAGATGCTTTTTATATTTATAAAGCTCGAGTTCCTTTTTTTTCTTTGTAATGCCCTGGGAAACTGGAAACTGATAGGATTTTTCATATCAAGTTTAGTTTAACATATGGCAGAAAGCTCTGTGAGACTATCTCCAAACTTTGCAGTTAACAGTTTCCAGCCTACACAGGAAGCGAAGCTGTGCCTCTGACGCATTCCCATTATATGGGAAGACCGCAGAGAACAGCCTCAAGTTAAACCACAAAAATTATGTTTATACAAAGCGCAGCATTCAGTTTAAACCACAGTAGCACAGGAAGCTTCAGTTGAGGCTTCAATTCCATTTTTAAGTTGTCTAGCAAAATATTTCAAGGCATAGGGATAACCAAGTAGCTATTAAATCTATTTTTCAGCCTTTAGGGAGATAGATAAGCAAAAAAATTCTGAATATGGATATTGCCTATTCTGAGGGGCTTCGGTTTAGTAATCACCTTGTGTTTTTAAGTCTTCTACTAGATTCTTAAGTATAACCAAACCACACAAACAAGTACCTCAACTATCCAGAATCCTTGGGAGAGAGGGCTAGGATGTTCTTTGCACAAAATAAATTTTGGCTATTACATTCCTCCTATGTTACGGAGTATATGGAAAGTAAAGCATTGCATGTAATAATTACTTTAGCACCACATAGAATGTATGTCTTGTCACAAAATAGTTCCATGGTACCATACAGCTATGCTTTTTTTGAGTTCTTGGGTGCTTTAAATGTTTTTTAAATTTAAATTCCAGTTAATTAACATACAGTATAATATTAGTTTCAGGTATACAATATAGTGATTGAACACTTCCATACGACACCTGGTGCTCATCATGAGTGGTCTCCTTAATCCCCATCACCTATGTCACTGATCCGCTCCCCCCCACCCTGTAGCCATCAGTTTGTTCTCTGTAGTTAAGTCTGTTTCTAGGTTTGCTTCTCGCTCTCTCTTTTTTCCCTTTGCTCGTTTAAGTTCCACATTTGAGTGAAATTATATGCTGTTTGTCTTTCTCTGACAGACTGATTTCCCTTAGCATAATACTCTCTAGTTACATCTATGTTGTTGCAAATGGCAAGATTTCATTCTTTTTGATGGCTGAATAATATTTCTTGGGTGCTTCTTAGTAAATGTTTTGTTAGGGCATGAAGTCTACTCTTGACAGCTTCATTTCCACTATTATTGCCCTAGTCATTCTTTCTCTCATATATCACTTAGAATGAGGAACCAGATTAAGAAATGTGGCTTAATTCTGTTAAAAAAATAAGACTATTCAAGGCTATGAGTGTGGGCCAGGGATATGCTAGCACAATGACAGTGGAAAGAATGAGGACTATTCTCTTACTCTTTGTTTCCCTTTGATCAGATTATGGAATCTCTTTGAACCCTAGTTTCCTCACCTGTAAAATGTCTCATGGAATTGCTTTTAGGTCAAATAAGATAATATATATAAAACCTCACAGAATTAATGTTGGAATTAAATAAGGTCATTTCTAAACAGTATGGAGGGCAAAGTAGGTTTCCTTTGTCTACTTCCCTCCCTTGTCAAAGGCCCTTTCTTGCATATTTCCCTGTTTTTGCTATAGTTGTTAAAGGAAAGAAGTAGGATTACAGTTAGTTGAAATACTATATTATCTTATGGAATTTTAAGTGTTAATTTCAATGTCCAAACAAAAAGATACTTTAGATATTCAAAAAAGTATTGAACTGAATCTGTTAATATTTTGTCTTTAAATAATTTGTATAAATATTAATAATTTAAGTATTCATAATTAGACTGCTTTGGTAATTTTTTGCTAATAAGGACTCTTGTATTAGCATTTTTTAAAGTAGCCTCTAGAACCAAGACTAGGCTTGAACCCCAAGATCAACCCATTCTCTAGCAAGTGAGCCAGCCAGACATTCCTTGTGTTAGCATTTTAAAAATCAGTGCCTGTCTCATCAACAAATGATGTTGGGAAAATTGGACAGCCACATGCCAAAGAATGAAATTGGACCACTTTCTTGTAACATACACAAAAATAAACTCAAAATGGATGGAACACCTAAATGAGACATGAATCCATCAAAATCCTAGAGAACATAAGCAGCAATCTCTTTGACCTTGGCCACAGCTTCTTGCTAGACATGTCTCCAAAGGCAAATAAAATAAAAGCAAAAATGACCTACTGGAACTTCATCAGGATAAAAAGCTTTTGCACAGAAAAGGAAATGATCAACAAAACTAAAAGGTAACTTATGGAATAGGAGAAGATACTTGCAAATGTCTTATCGGATTAAGGGCTAATATCCACAACCTAGAAAGCATTTAACAAACTCAAGACCCCAAAAACCAAAAAGTCCAGTCAAGAAATGAGCAGAAGACATGAATGGACATTTCTCCAAAGAAGACATACAAATTGCTAACAGACACATGAATAAATGCTCAACATTCCTCAGCATCAGGAAAATACAAATCAAAACTATAATAAGATACTACTCCTCAATAGCCAAACTGTGGAAGGAGCCTCGGTGTCCATCGAAAGATGAATGGATAAAGAAGATGTGGTTTATGTATACAATGGAATATTACTCAGCTATTAGAAATGACAAATACCCACCATTTGCTTCAACGTGGATGGAACTGGAGGGTATTATGCTGAATGAAGTAAGTCAGTCGGAGAAGGACAAACATTGTATGTTCTCATTCATTTGGGGAATATAAATAATAGTGAAAGGGAATATAAGGGAAGGGAGAAGAAATGTGTGGGAAATATCAGAAAGGGAGACAGAACGTAAAGACTGCTAACTCTGGGAAACGAACTAGGGGTGGTAGAAGGGGAGGAGGGCGGGGGGTGGGAGTGAATGGGTGACGGGCACTGGGGGTTATTCTGTATGTTGGTAAATTGAACACCAATAAAAAATAAATTAAAAAAAAAAAAGATACTACTCCACTGGTCAGAATGGCTAAAATTAACTGAGGAAACAACAGGTGTTAGTGAGGATGCAGAGAAAGGGTAACCCTCTTACAGTGTTGGTGGGAATGCAAACTGTTGCAGTGACTGTGGAAAACAGTATGGAGGTTCCTCAAAAAGTTAAAAATAGAGCTACCCTATGACCCAGCAATTGCGCTACTAGGGGTTTATCCAAAGGATACAAACATAGTGATTCAAAGGGGCACATGCACCCCAATATTTATAGCAGCAATGTCCACAACAGCCCAACTATGGAAAGATGTCTATTGACTGATGAATGGATAAAGAAGAGGTGGTATATATACACAATGGAATTTTACTCAGCCATCATAAATAATGAAATCTTGCCATTTGCAATGATGTGGATGGAACTGGAGGACATTATGCTAAGTGAAATAAGTCAGTCAAGAGAAAAACAAATCCCATGTGATTTTACTCATATGTGGAATTTAAAAAAAAAGCCAGGTGAACATAGGGGAGGGGATGGAAAAATAAAATAAGATGAAAACAGAGAAGGAGGCAAACCTTAAGAGATGCTGAATTCTAGGAAACAAACTGAGGATTTCTGGAGGGGAGTGGGGTGAGGTAATGGGGTAATTGGGTGATGGGCATTAAGGAGGGCACTTGATGTAATGAGCACTGAGTGTTGTATGCAATTGATGAATCACTAAATTCTATTCCTGAAACTAATAATACACTATACATTAACTAAATTAGATTTAAATAAAACATTTAAAAAAATCACTGCTTTACTTCTCTTATGAAGAAGTGATAGAAACTCATTAAAGAAAAATTGAAAAATAGAGGAAAACAGAAAGAAAAAATATACCGATTTCTCAACATTTAAAAATGCATTTCTTTTCAGTATTTTTATGTATAAATTTTTCAAACAAAGTTTTGATGCTTTATGTATAATATTGTATCCTATTTATCTTTTATTTTCCTGATATAGCCAAATTATTTATAGGCATAAATTTTTAAATCTGTGTAATGTATAAGCATTTATTTATACATTATTTAAACATTTCCCTTCACTTGGACATTGTTTGTTTCCATTTTATTTCCCCATTACAATGAATACTTTTTCTGTATTTAGTACTCTTTTCTTAGGACAGATTCCTAGAAGTGGAATTATAGTATTAAAGGGTATAAAGATTTTTTAAAGCTTTTGCCAAGTTGGAAATGGCAATCTCAGAATCATGATTTTACTACAGAGACACCTAGCCAAGCCTTCCTGGCATTTAACTATCCTGTTTGCTCCAAATGAAGGCCTCAGCCTTCTGCTTCACCATGGATAGAGAATCTCACCTGGGATTTGCTCACTTTACTCATGACAGTGCAGTGAGTATTCAGATGGCCTGATACTGGTTTTTGAACCTTGATTTCTAATGTCTATTAAATATCTAATTTCTAACAAGAAGGACCTGTTGTTATTATTATTACCACCAGTATTATTGACATTTTTAAAAGAGCACATGGAAGCACAGAGTAGACTCTGCAGAACCAAGGTGAGCATGTCCTTCCTTTCTTGTCTCAGAACCTACACTGTTCATTGGCCCCATAATCTGGCTGTGAGCTCCGGACACACGCAATTTACCAACAAGTCCTACTCAACACGAGGTTCACTGGTTTGGAAGGAAAGATGTGGGAACCCACTCATCTTAGAAACCAGAAGGCCCAATTATCTATGTGACTAACACCTCTCCTGAAGGCTTTTTCACATGACCTTCAGTAGGAATCATAATTCAGCTGAGGCCCAAGGCCAAAACACCAGGAGCAAATATGTCCAAATGCAAATATGGCTCCACTGAGGGCCTCTATCCAAGAGAGGAAATTACTAATGTCTGCAACAGGCAGCACCATGCTCTAGGGCCACAGACAAGTGAAGTTTGACGGAACACTGAGCATTAGCCAAAGGCAAGAAAGCCAGTAGATTAAATCCTGCAAAGTAAAATCTTGTTAAGATCTACTTGTTTTTACAGGGCATGCTCAGGCAATCTAAACCTCAAATATAATACAATACTATGTGCTCTGGCTGTGTATCTCGGGTTCTGAGGGGAATACCAAATTAGTGAAATCCCAATTTGAATATAACTGGGCACCTTCTTAAATTTTCTTCGCTGGCCCAGATTTTTCTTACCTCAGCCTAATTCTCAGGCCTCTTTGTGGGTAGTGAGAAATGATCTGGCTTTGACCAAGTTCTTCTAGGGCTGAAGTTCTTACAATAAAGAAAGAAGTGAATAGGCAGGGAATTAAGGTTTCACATCAAAACAGAAGCTCTCCAAGAATTGTACACAAGGATTTATGCATGAGATGTATAAGAGGCATCGATTAAAATAGGATATTGTAAACAACTTGCTGTTTCTAAAACATGCAAGCATGCCTGTGGGGCTTTTGTACTTCCTGTTCCCTCTGTCTGGGGTTGAAATCCAGGAGGTAAAGGCTGGTGATCACACAGAGTCCCATAGGTCTCGGTAAGGAGTCTGGCTTCTATTCTGAATAGGGAGGTTTAGAGGATGCGAGCAGAGAAATAATGTAATCATTATTTTATTTCCCCCTCAATTATTTGAGAAGCATATTTTAAATAGAGAAAGGCAAACTATTAGGACAACAAATATCTGTACATCCTTCACCTATTCTCCAATAGCGTATATTTCACTGTTTGCTTCATATTTTGTTTCTCTCTTTAAATATCTTTTATTTTGCTAAATCATTTGAAAATAAGTTGCAGATGTCAAGACACTATTGATAAATCCTTTAGCATTCATCATCTAAGAACATGTATATTATAAAATCAAATATCATTATCATACCCAAGAAAACATTAATTCAATGTCATCTGTTGTACAGTCCATATTTACATTTACCCAAGTGTCCCATAATTGTGGCAAATTATAGTAGCCACCCACAATTTCTCTCTCTTCTAGAACTTTGTCACTCCCCTGTAAAGAGGTGGAATCTATTCTCTTTTTGAATGTGGGCAGAAATGATGCTGTGACTTCTGAATCCAAGGCAGTTCTGCTTCTGCTTTGCTTGCTGTGACACTTGATGGAGCCCTAAAGCTGTATGATTGCCCTGAGGCCATCCTGATGTGAGGAAATCCCTAGAAGCCCATGGGTACAGATCACATGAAAAAAGCCTGAGACTGATGCCCCGCCAGCTCACAGCTGCTCTAGCTGCCTAGTGTTCTAGTTTCAGTTATCATCTGAGTGCAACCTCAAGAGTCACTTGAGGCCAGAATCACCCAGTCTGGCCCTTCCTGAATTCTAACCTACAAAAACTGTAAGAGATAATAGAAGAATTAATTTTTTTTTGTAAAGACACTGTATTTTGGGTTATTTTGTTATCCAGTAATAACAACTAGAAAAATGACTTTTATTTAAAAAAAAAATTCAGGGGACACCTGGGACAGTCAGTGGTTGACAGTCTGCCTTTGGCTCAGGGTGTGATCCTGGGTTTCCCTGCAGGGAGCCCGCTTCTTCCTCTGCCTATGTCTCTGCCTATCTCTCTGTGTGTCTCTCATGAATAAATAAAATCTTTAAAAAAATTAAAAAATTCAGGATCCAGTGAAGACTTAAGCAATCTACAGATTTAATAGTCTCTATCAAAATGCCAACATTTTCCCCAGAACTAGAACAAATAAATAATCCTAAAACTTGATTGAAGCCACAAAAGGCCATAAATAGCCAAACCCATCTTGAAAAACAAAGCCGGAGGTATCACAATTCCAGATTTCAAGTTACACTGCAAAGTTGTAGTAATCAAAACAGTATGGTACTGGCACAAAAATGGACATATAAGTCAGTAGAACAGAATAGAAAACTCAGAAACAAATCCACAATTATATGGTCAATTAGTCTAGGACAAAAGAGAATGAATATGCAATTCAGAAAAGAGTCTCTTCAAAAATGATGTTGGGAAAACTGTACAGCTACATTTAACGGAATGAAACTGGACTACTTTCATACACTATACACAAAAATAAACTCAAAATGGATTAAAGACCTAAATGTGAGACGTGAAACCATAAAAATTCTGGAAGAAAACACAGGCAGTAACCTCTTGGACATTGGCCACAGCAACATTTTTTCTAGATGTCTTCTGAGACATGGGAAACAAAAGCAAAAGTGAACTATTGGGACCATATCAAAATAAAAAGCTTCCACACAACAAAACTAGAGGGCAGCCTCCTGAATGGAAGAAGATATTTGCAAATGGCATCTTTGATAAAGGGTTAGTATCAAAAATACATAAAGAACTTACACAACCTAACACCCAAAAAACTAAATAATCCAATTTTTAAAATGGGCAGATGACATGAATAGATATTTTTCCAAAGAAGACATCCAGATGGCTAACAATCATAAAGATGCTCAACATCATTAATCATCAGGATAATGCAAATTAAAACTACTATAGATATCACCTTATACTTATTAGAATGGCTAAAGTTAAAAAGTCAAGAAATAACAAGTATTGGTGAGGATGTGGAGAAAAAGGAACACTTGTATACTATTGGTAGGAATGTAAATTGGTGCAGCCATTGTGGAAAACAGTATGGAGGTTCCTCAAAAAATTAAAAATAGAAGTACCATAAGATTCTATAGTTCCACTATTGGATATTTACCCAAAGAAAGTGAAAACACTAATTTGGAAAGATATATGCATCTCTATATTTATTGCAACATTATTTACAATAGCCAAGATATGGAAGCAACCTAGGTGACCATCAGTTGATGAAAGGATAAGGAAGATGTATATAAATGCAATGGAATATTACACAGCCACAAAAGGATGAGATCATGCCACCTGAAACAGCATGGGTGGTCCTAGAGGATATTAAGCTAAGTGAAGTAAGTTAGGCTAAGAAAGACAAATACCATATGATTCCACTCAGATGTGGGATCTAAATAAGGGAAAAACAGAATTAGATCTATAAGTCAGAGAACAAACTGATGGTTGCCAGAATGCGGGAGGGTTGGGGTTGGGCAAAATAGGTGAAGGGGAGTGGGAGATACAGGTTTCTAGTTATGGAATGCATAAGTCATAGGAATAAAAGGCATAGTATAAGAAATATAGTCAATGATTCTGTAATAGCAGTGTATCAGGACAGATGGTAGTTACAGTTGTGGTGAACATAGCATAATGTCAAACTCGTCAAAATCACTGAATTGTACACTGAAAATAATGTAACATTGTGTGTCAGCTGTACTCAAATAAAAAAAACATTGTCAAGAATACAAAAAAGTATTTTTAAAGGTTTTTATTTTAAACTGTGGTAAAAAAATAACATGAATTCTACCCTGTTACCAAATCTTAAATGAAATTACAATATTGTTAACTACATGCACATTGTTGTAGAGCGGATCTCTAGAACTTTTTCATCTTGCATGATGGGAGCTCTATACTCACTGAACAGCAATTCCTTATGCACCCCCCCCAACCCCCAATCCCTGGCAGCCACCATTCTGCTTTCTTTCTAGGAGTCTGACTACCTTAGATACCTCAAACAAGTGGAACCATGAAGTATTTGTCCTTTTGTGATTTATTTCACTTAACATAATGTCGAGTTTCATCTATGTAGCAGCATGTGATGGGATTTCCTTTCTTTTTAAAGAGAATAATATGCCATTGTACTTATATACCACATTTTCTTTATTCATGCATGTGTCAATGGATATTTAAGTTATTTCTACTTCTTGGCCATTGTTAATAATGCTTCCCTGAACGTAGGAAAGCAAATATCTCTTCAAAATCCCGTTTTCAAGTTCTTTTGGACAAATATCCAGAAATAGGATTCCTTGATCATATGACAGTTCTATTTTTAATTTTTGAGGATATACTAGACTACTTTCCATAGCAGCTGCACCATTTTAAATTCTCACATTAGGGACTACTTTACACAGCCACTAGAATGTATGGAAATATCTGTTTTTCTACAACCTTGTTAACATAGTTTATCAATATTTTGAATATTGGTCAATATGGGGGATAAGAAATGGTATCTCAGTATATTTAACCTTGTATTTTTCTTCTCATGAGTGAAACTGTGCATCTTTTTTATAAATGAAATGACTTTCAAAAGAATCTGTCTGGATGCCATGTTGGGAGATCATCCTGCCCAGTAATGCAAACTCTCTTGAGTTAATTCTATGATTAGGTACTTCCCAGGCAACCAGATTTCCCTTCAGATTCAAAGGATGATACATATGTAGGCGTGATAAATTAATCCACTGTCATTTTTTGAAAACTATGTGCCCGAAAGTTTGCAATATATTGTGATTATAAAACAGTTAATAAGGCATGATGTTTTATATCAAGGAATGCACAAACTGTTGGATGAGAAAGATAGCTGATTACAGTGCTGTGGGCATGTTATATTAGGGTTATGCCTGAGTGTTATGAGAATTCAGAGGAGAAACTGGAGAGTTGGGGGATGTCTTCTATGAAAAGATAATATACGAACTCAGATTGGCTGGAAAAAATCAACTTGTACCCAGTAGTGTTCTTTAAGGCACAGAATGAGATAATGGGTCCTATTTAGGGAAGCTATGGGTGGAATGAAAGATGCATATGTGATTATTGAAAGAAGAGACCATAAAAGTGGGTGGGAGCCAGATTTAATTTTTTTCCAAGTAAAGGAATTTTCTGTTTATCCTGAAAGCTATGGGAAACTATCAAAGGATTAAACAAGGAATAATGTAATAATATTAATTTCTTTAATACTTATTTTGAAAAATTTCTTAATATCCATTCCAGTGACTTGATAATTTATCATATTTCTGTTTTTAACTGTGGAAATCAAAAGGACTTAACCATACTTTCTTATGGTATTTTTAATCTCACAGTGGCAAGTAATTATATAACACACTACAAAGTGATTACCACCACCAATCTAGTTACCATCCATCACCATACAGTTGACCCCCTTTGTCATTTCACCCAACCCTGAACCTCTTTTCCTCTGGTAACCGCTAGTCTGTTCTCTGTATCTATGAATATATTTTTATTTTATTTTGTTTATTCATTTGTTTCTTTTTCTTAGATTCCACATATGTGTGAAATCATACAGTATTCATTTTTCCCCATATGACTTATTTCGCTTAGCGTAGTACCCTCCAGATCCACCCATGTTGTCACAAATGGCAAGATTTCATTCTTTCTTATGACCAAGTAGTAATATTCCATTATATAAATGTACCACATCTTCTTTATCCATTCATATATTGCTGGACACTTAGGTTGTTTGATATCTTAGCTATTGTAAATAATGCTGCAGTGAATAAAGGGTGCATGTGTCTTTTCAAACTAGTGTTTTCATAGTCTTCAGATAAATAGCCAGAAGTGAAGTAGCTGGGTCATTGGTAATGTTATTTTTAATTTTTAGAGGAATCTCCATAAATTTTCCATACTGGCTGCATCAATTTATAATCCCACCAACAGTGTATAGGGTTCCCTTTTCTCTACATCCTTTCTAGCAGATGTTATGTCTTGTCCATTTGATAATAGACATTCTAACAGGGGTTAGGTGATATCTCACTGTTGACTGTTGTTTTGATTTGCATTTATCTAATATTAGTAATGTTGAGCATCTTTTCAAGTGCGTGTTAGCCATCTATATGTTTTCTCTGGAGAAATGTAGTTCCTGGGAAGAGTCCCAGCTGTCCTGCCTCTCTGGTGGATGCTTTAAGGTTTGTAAGTGAATCTCCTTTATTTATCATCTGTGTGCTTTTCAAATTGGGTGTTTTGGGCTGGTTTCTGGGTCAAGTGAATCACACAAGCTCTTCAAGAGTGGGGTTTCTATTCTCCACAGTTTTTTAATTTTCCTGAACATAATTCCCATTGATTTTCAAAACCTGCTGTTCATGGGGCTTGTTTCTCCTGTGCAGGATCTAAGGGGTGGAATGCCTGATATGGAGCTTTGATCTGTCACTTCTCAGGGAAAAATTCTGTACCTTCATAGGCTCTGCTCATCCTATTTTTAGGTCCCTTTCAGAAGGAATTATTCTACATGTAGTTGTAGATTTGTTGTGTCCATGGAAGGAGGTGAGTTCAGGATCTTGCTATGCCACCATCTGGAACTCAGCTCCCCAAGGCACTTATTTTTTGTTGTTGTTTGTTTTTTACTCAACATGGAGATGGGTTCCTTTTTCCTAGATAATGGCTGGAAATTTTAAACCATATATTTTTTCAGGACTAGGTAACTGAGTCACACTGAGAGTAATGTGCATCACATTAATCCAATTTAACCAAGAATGCAGAAGCAGCATGTTGGTAGAACCACTGCACTCAGAGTCAAGAAAGCCAGGTTTTCAACAGAATACTACAGGAATGATTTTAAGGCTAAAATTAGGTGACTGAATAGATAAACTCTGTGGTTCTTTCCGGCTTTAATTGTCTACTGTTGCATATCAGGCTAATTGATCATCACTTGTGAAAACCTGCCACTATTAAGGATCAGTTAAAAATTTCCTGGATCATGAATTTCTCTTACTTGCAAGCAGAGAATCTTCCAGAAAGTACTTTTATTAATATCAGTGTTGTTATTATTCACATTTGGATATACCATGAACCAAGCGATGCCCCTAAGACGTAACTATTCTTGCATTAAGTCAATCATTAAAAAAATTTAGTGACCTCTTTTTAGATTCAAGAGATTAATCTAGACACAGTAGGAAGCACAAAAATGAAACACACATAGATCATTCCTATAAGAATGCCTCCGTATATAGAAAAAATATGTAAACTCAAATAATCATATGGTGAGGTAGGTGTTAGGCGACATATGAAACTTACAGATAGAGAACAACTGGAACTGAGTAAATATTAACTCTATCCCTGATAGATCATAAATAATATAGTGTAAATTATGTTTTTAACAGCTGAATGTATTCTGCTGTGGGGAAGCATAATTTGCTTTAGCCGTACCCCATACCTCCTTTTTTGTCAACTAAGTTCATTCATTTATGAAGTATTTTTTTTCAGTGGGAACCATAAGCAAGCAGCACTTTTGAAGCAGAAAAGGAATATATAGTCTGCAGGAGAAGAACGAGACATTCAAAGAAGCAGGATTTGTGTGTTCATATTAAAGCACCAAGGCAAAATCATGATCATAATTCTAATTTTCATGGACCTTAGAATTGCCTTAGACTCAGAAGAACCCTTCAGGTCCCATGGTCCCTGATTGTTCAGCTTTCTGCAGACAACACACCTATTACTGGAGGTAACCTGAGTGAGTCTCTTATCCTTACAACCAGAGGAACTAAACAAAACCACATTTCTTGAGAGAAGAGACAATTAAAACGGTGAAGCACAGTACATAAAAGTGCGTAATTCATCCCCAGCCAACTCATGAAATAGGTTCTACTTACACTTTTAAGAACTATTTTACTAGAATCCAGATTTCCTTTCCTTTTAGATTCATTGTCTTTTTTTTCTCGATTCAGGTCATTAGAAAAGTCAGTTTCGGAATGCCTAGGTGGCTCAGCGGTTGAGCATCTGCCTTCAGCTCAGGGCGTGATCCCACTGTTCCGGGATTGAGTCCCACATCGGGCTCCCTGCATGGAGCCTGCTTTTCCCTCTGCCTATGTCTCTGCCTCTCTCTCTCTCTCTGTGTCTCTCATGAATAAATAAATAAAATCTTAAAAAAAAAAAGAAAAGTCAGTTTCTCTTTCTCAATATATGTTACATAAAAATTAGGTACAAGGCATCATGTTTAAGCATTGGGATGGTTTTGGAGATGAAAGACACATTCCCTACCACAAGAAGCAAACAGAGTAATAGCAAACTACAGTCACTGTGTACGGTAGGAAGTACTTCAAGAATCTGCAGAGGATGTTATGGGAACACAAGGCAGGACCTCTAAACCAGATTAGAGGCAGGTTTCTTGAGGAAGGTTATCTTTAAGCTAAGCTTTAAAAGATAAACAGTGGTTGCCTCTATTTTAGACTGCTGTTCAAGTTAGAGTTCTCTGGTCCCTAAGAAAAATATTTATCCTCATTGCTTTTTAAATGTTACTGCAGATTTGAGTTTTCAATTCTGATACCTTGATCATAGGTCCATGATTTCAACAGCAATTTTTGGTGATCTTTGATTACCAATGTATTTCTCCATTTTCTTCCTTTGTAGTATTTCTCAAATATGCCTGATAATAAGAATCAATTAAAGCTCATGATAAATATTCTGGTCCCCCAAACCGTTCTCTGGAGATTCTGATGCATTAAAGTCCAGATTTTTTAAAATCAAGTGTCTCAGGTAATACTCATTATTAGGCATGTTCAGGAATAATTTTTCTACTATCCAAAGTTGTTATTATTATCATTTATTTATTTTTAAATGAAGGGTTTTCTGTTACTATTACAATTTGTTTTTTGCAGGATTAGTAAATAAGAAAGGAAAGAAACAAAATTCCCCATAGGAAAAAAAGTAGTTTCCTCTTAGATGAATTTTATAGATAACTACACATAACTCCTACTCACGTAAATTGTAGTTTTAAAAAATATTTTTTCAGGGGACCTGGGTGGTTCAGTGGTTGAATGTCTGCCTTTGGCTCAGGTAATAATCCTGGGGTCCTGGGATTGAGTCCCACATTGGGTTCCCTGCAGGGAGCCTGCTTCTCCCTATGCCTATGTCTCTGCCTCTCTCAGTCTCTCATGAATAAATAAAATCTTTTTAAAAAACATTTTTCAGTATGTGTTAATTTCTGTATATACAGCTGTCTTGTGTGAATTATGTTTTATTTTCATTGTAATCCACTCATGTGTTATTCCCAGTTTCAGATACTCATTCTTTTCACATCCATGTTTATGATTTTTCTTTAATTAGAGAAACACAATGTAGATTCAGCTTTTAAGGATTTGGGTAGGAGGGTATAGAGAGTCTAGTGGATGGATGCTATGTCAAATTGAGAAACATATAGACAAAAAGTTTAACAGTTTGTTGAAGGAAGTATAATTTTGCTATGCCGTCATGGTTTTGGTCCACTTGAATTTCAAACAAGTGTGGTTAGAGCATGAATCTCATGACTCCTCTGGATTAATGAGTGAAGCAAGCACTGACTTTATTATCAAGCATATTTAAGGAAGACCAAACATCCCACAGATATCAATTGTTAATGATTCAATACCTAGCATCTGTTTATTGAATAAGAGCATAAGTAAAGACTCAGAACAATGTGTAATTACAAATAACACTGGAGCAGGAAGGTGACATCTCTTTCTCAGAGCCATACAAGATAATATGGCTCCCAAAAGAACAATCATGTTTAATCCAGAACTATCCCATTTGTCACAATAGTTAAGTATATTTGCATCTTCTTAAGATAGGTGGAACTGGAAATTCAGGTTAAAATTGACAGTATACTCTTACTAGTTCCTTTCGTATAAATATATATGTCATAGATTTATAGGGTTCTATTTGTTGAGGGCAGTGTAGTCATTATGAATGAGTATTTTTTTGTCATCTTCACAAGTTTCAGTTAATATCTTTCCACATAGTATCTTATAGGTATGCAAAGTAAGTAGACTCTTCTAAAGGATATATAAAGGTACTTTTAGCACTGTGAATTGATTGGGAATATTTGTGTCTGGGTATAATACATGTTTGTGTAGAAGTTTTGTGCTTGTGTGTTTACAGATAATAGTGACTCGGGATGATTTCAGCGGCTCTCTCCTCTGGTATATCCATAAAGTAACTCATTACTCTCCTGAATCAATCAATAAACATTTCAGGATCTATTACTTAGACTGATGGGCTCCAAAACCTGATTCAGTGTACTGACAGAGAACTCTCATTTCTTAGTGGTAGAATGAAATGAACAAAAACCATGAAATCAATGAACAAGAACAGAATGTCATTTAATAGTTTAAAATAGGAAGTTGTAAATTATAGAAGAATTGAAATATTAGAATATGTACAATTAGAGGGGGTCTTCTCCTGGTAGGCAGGATATATGGGAAGTATTTATCAATTGAAAGATCTATAAAATTATAGATCTGCAAATACTGCAAATTACTGTTCTAGTGAGTACAATTTCATATGGCCAACATTATCTTTTCCTATAGGAAAGTGAACTATAATCAAGTCCCTGGGTGAGTTTAGAAACAAACATGCAAAAAAGAAAAGAATTCTTAATTTCTTAGTGCTCCTAGGATCAGATAGCCTGATGGGCCCAATTCCCAACTATACCTAAACTTCAGATCAATATATTAACCAAAATCTCTGTATCCAACCCACCTCAGAGGGGTCTAGGTGTGTGATGTTGGAAATATCATTTGGAAAATGAGGTTTTCTCTCTCCTAGACAGTGCTAATATTGTTTTTATTTGTATTAAATTAATTTGGTTGGTACTTTTTTCTGTAACAATAAAAAATACTTTGGTAACAGCGGAATAATTCAGAGTATTATTCTAGTTACCTTTGCTGTGATATATTCTAGTTTAACTCAGAGATATACTCTGTTGCAACTATCTCATCCCAATACTGGTAAAACTTATTGTAGCACCATAATATTATGTTGACATATGGGCAGAAAACTTTTCAAATATATTAATAAGTCCTGTTTATATTTTCATTTTCAACTCAAGTGTATTTGGATATATTTAAGAAACATACTTATGTTTCTAATACACATATGCCTTTTTGTAGGAAACAACAAACTCATTCAGCATTCTCAGAAAAGGACACATCTAATCAAGGACTCGGATATACTTAAGCTTATAATGGCTATCGTTCAAGCCCACTATAATTAAATTTCACATCTCTCCTGCAGCTAATATCTACTTTGATTCCATCAAGGTTTTCTCATTCTCATTCTGACCTAAAAAAGAGTGCCATCTGCCAAATTAGTAGCATGCCTCACTGCACCTGGACCTCTCTTAATTTTAACATAAGCTTTACCCAAACATGTAATTTTGGGATGGAGAATTCATGGGAAACAGGTCACTCCTCCTTAGTCTGTTCTGTAAGGCAAGCATCACTAACTCATGATAGCAGTCTTCCCTTGGGTGAGACTTGGGCTGAATCTTAGAAGTGAGCTTCTCAACCAGAAATCTCCAGGGCACTATAGTTGCTTCCAAAAATTGAAGTTGGCCTGCCAGATGAAATTAATTTGGATTCCTTCCTTATCTTATGGTGTCTGACAAGGATCTATCAATTTTGAATTCCAGCATTTATCTGAAAGTAATTGTCTACTCAAAGTTTTCTGAATCAGGAAAGCACAAGCTTTCCGGAAAAGTTTTCTTCTCCCCTCTATTTCCTGTGGATCTTCTCAAGACAAACAAAATTGCCAAATATTTTTGATAAAGGCCTGAAAAATAGCAAGATTTGCTAAATATTTAAAGCATTTGCTCAGCTAATTTAGCTCAAATTAGTATCCAAGATTATACAAGCCTTACTACAAGATTTTTATTTAAGAAAATGATTTGGTTTTGAAATAGTGAAAAATACTTCATATAAATCTATTGTACATGATTGATCTAATATTGAATTTCTTCTATGTTAAATGAAACTTATTTCAACTAGAATGTTCTGAAATTATAATACCACTTGGAATTTCTTAGGCACCAAAGCAACTATTGGTTAAAAGAATCAAATAGGGGGCACCTGGGTAGCTTAGTTGGTTAAGCAGTTGATTCTTGATTTTGGCTCAGGTCACGATGTCAGGATCGTGAAATCAAGCCTTGCGTCAGGCTCTGTACTGGGTGTGGATTCTCTCTCTCTCTCACTCTCTCTGTCTCTGCCTTTGGCCACCCCCTCTCTGGCTCGCACTCCGTCTCTCTTAAAAAAAATCAAATAGATGATTATCTGTTCATAGTCCTATTGCTTCCTGATGAAAGGAAATATAAAACATCAGAATTGTATACTTCACAGATTAAAGGGACTGAAAATTATAGGTGAAAATGTTAACATATTCAGAATATTTTAACTTACTCTTAAGTTCATAATCAAGTATTGGTTTAACTCTTTTACCTGTGTATTACTGGCTGAATTGACCAAAAAAAGAAAAAAGAAGAAAGAGAAGAAGAAAGTCCTAATAGATGATTCCAAGAAGAGAGAGAGAGAAGAAAGTCATAATAGATGATTCCAAAGATGCTTCCATTTGTAAAGAATAGATATGTTAGAAAAATCAGATTATTTTTGATGTATAGATAAGAATTATTTACATTTGGGGGGTATGAAGATTGATAAACTTTTCAAAAGGCAAAATGCTATCCTACCTGAAAGCATCTTGATTTTTGTATACATGTGCTGATTTTGCCCAAAGATGAATTATCCTTACTTCCAATCTCATTTTCTAGAAGCTGAGAAATATAGTCATTAAATACAAGAAGATGATGAAAAATACCTGTAATTTTATTTGTAAGCCTGTAAAATTAGGATCCAGAGTGGGGCTTTTCAAATTTTATTCTTTATTTCTATCTTCTTCAACTGTTATGCTGATAGACTTTTTTCATATTTGGAAAATTACACTTTTTCATCTTGAATATTGCTAATGCCAGGGGCAAACCCATACATCTGATAAATAAACCTAATTTTATATTTTTATGTTAGTGATTTTCAGAAGGAAATAAAATTTCTTTTCTTTAAACATCTTACTTTAATTAGCTTCTCTTTCTCTACACAACTTTATAATACTTGCCTCAGGCAGATATACGTGCAAATGGTTCATTGTGGAGCTGGCACACAAGAAATGAAGGAAGAAGAGTAGAAGCCAATTAAACAGGCTGCTCTGCCCAGCCTGAGACCCAGCAAGACAAGATCTCACAAAACTGTATCCAAAATGACCATATTTGCTTGTCTAATTCCTCTTCCATTTTGCTTATATCTTTACTTTAAAGGAAAGGGAAGAATAGAGTAATAGTGTTAATGGTCACCTAGATGAGAAAACTGGTCCACAGTAGGAATAATTTTACAGGCGAAAAATCTTGTTCTCTGGAAAAATATTTATGTCTTCTGCCCATTTAATTAGATTATTCAATTTTCGGATGTTTTATAAGTTCTTTATATAAAGAAGGCATACAGATGGCTTACAGACACATGAAAAAATGCTCATCAGTAATCAGGGAAATACAAAACAAAACTACAATGAGGTATAACCTCACGCCTGTCAGAATGGCTACAGTCAACAAAACAAGAAACAACAGGTGTTGGGTGAGTATGTGGAGAAGAGGGAAATGTCTTGTACTGTTGATGGGATGCAAACTGGTGAAGCCACTCTGGAAAACAGTATGGAGGTTCCTTAAAAAGTTAAAGATAAGACTATCCTGGGGTGCCTGGGTGGCTCTGTTGATTAAGCGTCTGCCTTCAGCTCAGACATGATCCCGGGTACTGAGCCCCACATCGGGCTCCCTGCTTAGTGGGGAGTCTACTTGTCCCTCTGACCCTCCCCCTAAACCGGGCACACTCTCTCTTTCTCCCTCTCTCTCTCTCCAATAAATAAATAAAAATTTAAAAATTGAACTACTCTATGATCCAGCAATTGTACTACTAGGTATTTACCCAAAGAATACAAAAATACTAATTCAAAGGGATACATGCACCCCAGTGTTTATAGCAGCATTATCTACAATAGTCAAATTATGGAAAGAGCCCAAATGCCACCAACTGATGAATGGATAAAGAAGAGGGAATCACTATATTGTTCACCTGAAACTAATATTATGCTGTATGTTAACTGAATTGAAATAAAAACTTAAAACATACTGATTTCCATAAAAGCAAGAATCTCTGAATTCTGAATACTTTTCAATGCAAATGAAGTTCTGGAGCACTTTCTTGGCTTTCTATAAATTACTCATGTCACTGCTACTTGTAGAATGAGTTTGCCACCATCTCTAGATGTGGTTCTGTTTAATTGTTTTCTGTTTTGGAGCTAGACCTTCATTTTTATTTGGCTGAAACTACCCAAACTCTGGCTTTTTTGTCAGAGTAGTTTTCAGCTACCCTGTCATTTTTTTTGGAAGAATCATCTTTTTTTTTTTTTTTTTTTTTGAGAATAACTCAAAGTACTCACTGGATTGAGAACCACAGTGAAGAAAAGTTCACCTCCTTGGATACTCTTGTCCAGCTCTTTAGGACCTCCTGGATATTCTTTGTAGAAAATTGTATGAGTGAAAAGCCCACAGGTTTGTCTTGGAAGAACCTGAAGGAAGAATAAACAAATAAGGAAAAGTTCCTTCAACCAATTAATTTGTTGAGACTTAGTTTTTTTTCCACATGGAAGTTGATGCATAAGCTAGTGTCATTATTCAACTCTTAACTAAGAATCAGAAAATCCTTCACACTCTGGGAAAGCAAGAATGACATCAGTACAGAGGAATACTGAAGAAAGTTGAAGAAATATTTTAAAACTAAGATAAGACTTTGAATTATTTTTGCCACTTATCTATTTTAAATCTCCAAGTCAGTACTGCTGCTATGAAGCCTAGTATGTTCCAGCATCTTAAGAAACAAGAAAGAAGTGAAAATGAGACTTTAAAAATATTGGAATTGTCTACCCTGTGATTTAGTAGGCAAAAATTTTAAGGATGATACTTTCTGCCAAATTCTACACATGCACTAGAAAAGAAAGTCAATTATTAACTTAACATGATTCTTAAGAAATGACATTTTAAATTAGAACAAATATTTGAGATACAAATCATAGTGTATTCTCTAATCTGAGAGGACTACTGCCTTAAATTTTAAGTCTCAAGCCTGCTAGTTCTGAAAGTAAAAAAGATTATGCTTTTGATTATTAATTTTTATAAATGGTCACAAAATGATAAAACATCACTTAGGAAAAAACCTTATTTTCATCTTTTGTATAAGAAAATCATTATTTGGGATCCCTGGGTGGCGTAGCAGTTTGGCGCCTGCCTTTGGCCCAGGGCGCGATCCTGGAGACCTGGGATCGAGTCCCACGTCGGGCTCCCGGTGCATGGAGCCTGCTTCTCCCTCTGCCTGTGTCTCTGCCTCTCTCTCTCTCTCTCTCTGTGACTATCATAAATTAAAATAAAAAAAAAAAGAACTGCTTTAAAAAAAAAAAAGAAAATCATTATTTGCTTCAATTATATACATTTGTGATAAGAATTTTTTTTTTCAAATTCTTACAGCTTTTCTGGTAAAATAACAGTGCAATTATAAAAGAAAGTGTGAATTGAAGCTGTGCAGAATGGTACAATCTTTAGCTAAATCTTACATAATGACTTCACAATGACCTGTGTTGTTACTATATACCTGAAGAGTAGAAAATTAAATATACTTTGGAAAGCTACAAGTTTACAGAATCTTACATAGACAAATCTTCTGCTTATTGTCTTCAATAAATTGATCTTCATTTTTCTGTCTTTATTCTTAAAGCACATTTGACTCAGTAAGTGCTTTCAAAATATTACCTATGTAGGACTTTTCATGCTTTGCAACCCTCTATAAATATACTAGTTCTTTTTCTTTAGTTTTTGTCTTCAATCTAGTCCTTGAAAGTTTTCTTAGAAAACACTATTCTTAGCTTAATCAGTGTATCATTCATTGCTGTATAAATTAAAACTTTATAGATCTTATTAATTTTTGTAAATTGATCAGTTATCCATGGGAGCTATTCTATCTTGATGAAATAGTTAAAAGAACTTCAATTTATTGCAGAGTATTAGCTCTGGTGATGTTTATGTTTAAATATATTACACATTCTTTTAATGTTATGCACAAAATCAATGGCAAACAAGAACCAAGTGCAAAGATATTCTAACTGAATTAAATATATTCCCTAACAAATCATGAAAGTATCTTTTTCCTGGAAATCAAAGCTTTATACAGATTTATTCATTTTTTTAAAACAAATACATATTCTCAAGTCTATGTTAGTCTATGTGGGGGAACACAAAGATATGTTCTTTCTACTCTTGAAGAACTTAAGGTATATTGGAATAAGGAGAAACACTCTAAAGCTAAATAATGAAATGCCCGCACATGATTAAATGCTAAGTTAGTTTCACATTTTAAAAGTGCATGATTCGGGATCCCTGGGTGGTGCAGCGGTTTAGCGCCTGCCTTTGGCCCAGGGCGCGATCCTGGAGACCCAGGATCGAATCCCACGTCGGGCTCCTGGTGCATGGAGCCTGCTTCTCCCTCTGCCTGTGTCTCTGCCTATCTCTCTCTCTCTCTGTGACTATCATAAATAAATAAAAAAAATAAAATAAAAGTGCATGATTCTGCGGCCCCTGAGTGGCTCAGCGGTTGAGCGTCTGCCTCTGGCTTAGGGCGTGATCCTGGGATTTGAGATCGAGTCCCACATTGGGCTCCTTGTGGGGACCAGCTTCTCCCTCTACCTATGTCTCTGCCTCTCTCTGTGTGTCTCTCTCATGAATGAATAAATAAAATCTTTTAAAAAGTGCACGATTCTGAATCACTTTTAAGATTCAGTTTGAATATCTTGCTTGAAAAACTGAAACAAATGAGCTGTCTTTGGGACTTGATTGCCTCACTAATTCCATGCAAAATGGAAGGAGAAGGTAAAAGAAAATTGAGTTTTGTCTATTTCTCAAATTATTTGAGTTTGAACACAGAAAAGAGGAAGTGCAAGAGCTTTACTCTGCAACTCTGGGAAGGATCACACTTACTGAGAGGTAGGGCTACCATAAGCCCTAGGATGATCAACAGACCACCATAGGAGCCTAAGGAGATAGAGTATGACAGGGTCATAGTCCGTTGTCTTGCTTATGATTTCAAGCTCAATGCTACAGGACACTGAACATGTTCCTTAAAACAGGTCTCTTGTGTTAGAGAGGGAATGAGAGAGGTGGTTTTGTTTTTTGTGTTTTTAAAGATATTTTGCTATGGACTGCCCTCCAGAACTGCTTCTGGGAGTGTAACACTATCAAATTCAAATTTTGAGGGCAGCCCGGGTGGCTCGGCGGTTTAGCACCGCCTTCAGCCCAGGGTGTGATCCTGGAGACCTGGGATCGAGTCCCACGTCATGCTCCCTGCATGGAGCCTGCTTCTCCCTCTGCCTATGTCTCTGCCTCTCTCTCTCTCTCTCTCTGTGTGTGTGTGTGTGTCTCATGAAAAAATAAATAAAATCTTTAAAAAAATTCAAACTTTGAGACATTGAGGAAACTATGGAAACCTTGCTGACAATAATTGGGAGATGGGTAAGAAAGCCATAATCAAAAAGAATCTTGACCAATGGGACCTGAAGCCAATATTCTGTATCTAAGACCTAAACCTGGAGCAGCTGTCAACAAATGCTTCTAGGAGCTCCCAGTAAAGGCCACCTATGAGGCTGGCAGCAGGATTAATGGGAATCTTTATCAATGGGCCTCTCCATTAGAAATGGAAAGTAGATAATCAGGATCTGTAGTCTAATTGGTTAGAGGTCTCTGGCTTTCTCCAGAGTCACATTAACAACCAGGGGTTAGGGTAGAGAATCCTGGTTTTTCTTAATTTCTTACTGAATGAAGATCAGATTTGTCCAGGAGATAATACACTAGGACTGGAAACCCCGAGACTCTGGTTAGGGCACAAACACCTTGAACTGTAGCAGGGTTTTGTATTCTTAGTGGAGTTATAAGATGATCTGTTATGAGAAATCACAGGACAGTAGGCCTGCGTTAGCTGCTCAGCTGTTACACACCAAGGCGCTTTTACATTAAATTATAAGATATGGACTTGGTATTGAGGAATAAAAGGAATAAGAATGTGTAGAGAGTGGTTACAAAGTCTTAGGTAGAAAAAATGACAAAGACATGGACACAGCAATACTGTTTTAGAACTTTTTGGCTGTAGTAAATCTGAATTAGGAAAACAGAAGATAGAAAGGTAGATGTAGTCTAAATTGTTTTCAAGTACCTGAAGAGGAAGTTAAGGGATGTGGAGATAATTGGAAGTATCAAAGTTAGGAAGGCCAAAATGAAGGCAATGTTTTAAAAAGAATAAAAGATTGGCACTATCTGTGGGATAGGCTGTAGTGTAGGGGGGCAGATAGAAGCTATAAACAGACAAAGTAGGAACCAGCAGCACAGTTTACACATGAAATCAAGGCAGTGAATAGGCTGTGGGAAACTAAGGGAAATAACAATTTACTGTAAAGGAATTATTCATGGAATGTAGAGACTGGAGGTTGGAGGGCAGGGGCCAGCATGATGTTTGAACTGCAGAACTGAATTAGGAATAGCAGGATCAATAATAGCTGGCTTGAAGGGAAGATAACGAGTTTCACTTGGAATTTGATTTGTGAATATTAAAAAAGTTTCCCTCATCTCATGAAACAAAATGTGGGTGTGAGTTTTTCTTTTCAGTCGCTTCCTAGGGGGGCATATTGGCTCTTGTGGTCTTAACTTGCATCTCTATTTGGATCACTCCAAGCCATGTTCTCGCTCTTTTGCTGCACAGTTATCTGCTGAGCATTTCCCACTTGGAAATTCTCATTCAAGATCCCACAAAGCAAATATAGAGGGTTTCCATGGATTGCTATAAAACTGGAGCCATTGGGACAGTTCCATCAAAGCAGGAAATCAGTTAAAGCCTTTATTATTTGTAAGATTCATGCATTTATAATACAGGTAAACTATGTTTTAAGGAGAAACAAAAAATGAACATATTTCATAGGACATGTCCAAGCAAATTTTTTGGAAGTACAGATGGAAACAGAAACAAAAGAGGACATTTAATAAAGTCCTTAGAGACTTAAGTTCACTATTCTACTAAGACTGCATATGATTTTAAAATGGCAGGAAAGTACTGAATACTCTTATTATAACCCAGGTCTCCTGAAATCTCTCTAGTCAAAAGGCTGGCAGCTTGAGGCATAGCGAGTTTATTTTCAGTAAAGAAGGGCAGAGTGGGATAAAATAGAGCCATTATGTCCCCATCTACCATTTACAACAGCTTTTATTGAGGAAAAAGTCAAGATGGGAGTTGATCCAAGGTAAATGTCATTATCCATTCTGTAATTTTTACAGAATTGGAATACTGTCTGAAAAGAAGCCAGTCACACCTAATTCTAGAGAGTAGACATCTGGTCAAACATAGTTTGACAGAGTTACAGTGCCTCACCATATAGTTTCCTCCTGTGTGGTAGTCCTTCCCAGGATGAGTCTAAATTAGGAAGCCCATTCCTAACTTCATTAGTGCTCTTTGGATTTTCTAGTTTGGGAAGAAAGTAAGATTTCATTCCTCTGGGAGGCCTCACAAAGTATTAGGCAATATCGTATCTTGACAGAATGCATTTGTCATAGGTATAAAAAAAAACAATAAGGAAGCTTTGGAAAGAATTTGACAGTGGATGTAAATGAGTTAATTAACATCGTCTGTTACATTTGTACTCTATATTATGATCTGTTAGTGATTATGCAGAACTCCATATATAGCTTCTTGTAAGTAGCTGAATTGCTTGTTTGCTTGGTCTGACATTGTAAGGAGAACAGTCTGACTTGTAAAAGAGCAGCATGGTTAACATAGAATTGGTTTTAGTTTTATATACTATATAACTTTTTGAAGAAATGATGGCTTCTATAAATCATCTGCACGTCAGATACATTGTTTCCTTAGTATTTTAACACCAGTTCCTGGTTAATAGTAACAGTGTCAGTAAAAAACAAAACAAAACATTTTATGTTTGAAGAATCATGAAGTGACTTTAATTAAAACATCCTTTGCTGAGATACGAGAAATATACTTCTGCAGCATGAAGCTTTTCCTACAGTTAAGTGTTTGACATTTTGCTTTTCTCTTTTGTTCTTTCTTCAAATGAAGAATGTAAATCTAGAAAAATTAGTTGTACCCTATGCATACCGGAGGAAGCTCACCATGATGTTTTTGTGGATGAAGCCCCTCCGATATCTAGCTGGTTTCAGATGTGGATATTCTTCAGTGCTGGTGATTCTAATATTCCAAACCTTCTTCCAGGCCTCGTAAAGCTGAACATGTACAGGGTAGACGCCCGAATGGTGAGGGGCCACTGCGTAGCCCATGTCGGTAGGAATGCCATGTTCCTAAGACCAAAACAAATGTTAATAAGAATGTGGGAAGATTTATCTTGATCCCATTTTTACCTCAGGATTTTGAAGTGTACTATCGATGCATTTGTTTGAATCCATCATTACTTAATTGTATTGTGAAATTAAGGTGACAAATGTTAAGACCTCTAGGTGTCATGAACACCTATTCTGGTAACTATTTTACTGGTCTTCATATTAATACATTTGTATTTAAGAGGAGGTGGAACAGGACTAATGGTTTTAATGGATAACTTGAGAGAGTCTGAGTTTAGTGCATTTTGTCATAGCCACCTGTTTTTCTGTTCTCACAATTTCAATAAATTAAACGACAAGCACTTGCAACAAATAATACTCAGCACTCCCCACAAAAACAAGACCAACATTTATTAGAGGGATAGAACATATTCCAAGTTCATTAGACCTGCTAACAGGATTTTATTTGCCCGTTGCCCAGATTCTACCAAATTTGCCACATTTCTGCTGGTCCCTCAGTATGTGCCAGTAATAGACTATGTTCCCTGCGTTGGAGGAAGCACACAACTGCAATGAGAAACTGTGTTAAATCTTATAGAGCAATTTTCTTTGAAGTTGGAGTCCTGGTTATTGTACAAATAGAAGGTACTGAAAGAGCCAAATAATCTGAAAATTTGGTTGATTCGATGTCAAGATTTTACATATGAGTCCAGTTAAAAAAACAGTTTTAAAATCACACATATAATACATATGTGCATATAACACACAGTACTATCTTCTATTCAGTTGGTTCTGACCAGGTCAGAAAATTCCAAAAATAAATTTATGTGACATCTGGATATATTTGAGGGGGCTTGGGGAAACCTTGTATAATTGTCATTGTTCTTCTTCATTTGAGTTGGTTCATTAATTCTGATACATAGAGGAATCTTTTGGCATAGAAGGAAATTGCACAGGCGTAAAAGATGAAAAACGTCTTTTATAAAAAGCATACCCATGGCTTCAGCAGTAGAAGCTGCTGAAGCTATTTTTCTCCCCCAAAATAGTGTTTTTATCTGTATTTTTAATTGCTTTATAGTCTTCAAAAGTTCCACCCAAATAGGCCTCCTTTGAATGAGTCATGGTTTTTCTTCATGCCAAAGAACAATTTCACATACAAAGAACCATAGTATCAGGCTGCTAAATGTATTGAATTATAGAAATATGCTCCAAATAGATATGGAAAAAGAAGATAGCTTTGTTTGGCTAGTTTGTATGGCTAACTTTTTTTTTTCAACTTACATAATAACAAGAGGTGAAGAAAGTATATGAAGGCCCTGAAAGGAAGAAAATGGATTGCTAGTGGTTTGTTGTTCCTTAAGGATCTGTCTGACTCACAGATGGCATAAAAGGCCCTCAACAATTGATTGAAAGCTGTCTACATAGCCTTATCCCCTATTAGCATTTATCCTCCCCACCCCCAATTTCTGATTCCCTTTGCTGATTCCAATTCCCTTTGCTGATTCCAATTGCTATACACTGTATGCACTGTCTCCCTCAATTGGAATGCCCAGTTTGTCATTTAAGAGTGAGTTCAGTCAATTGCTGAAAAGGGGAGCTGCCACATTTGTGCCATGAGAAAGAGAATAAGTGATATTAGAGTGGAGTGGTCCATGCCTGTTTCTAAAGGGTGACAATGTTTTGTGGTCTTCATTATATTTGCATCGTTGTAGAAATTGCCATGTTTATTGGAATTACTTAGAATTTCGCTAAAAACTGAGTTGAAATATCTCACTGCATTTCTTTTACTGGCTTTAGAAACCCAAACTAAAGCAGATTTTTTTCAACTAAAAATAATTCACCAATGCATACTTTGTGTTAGAAAAGGTCAGTGAAGAACTCATCTAAATTGGTTTAAAAATAGGGGTGTAGTGATCATGAACTAGATGAAAGAAAATGAATTTCAATCATAGAAATTTAAAGGAAAAGATTAACAATTACAGGTTAACAGTTTCTTGAGAAGCAAGGATGAAATTCACGATGATAGGAAGTGTATTATTAAATTCAAATATCTCCAAATTTCTAAGAAATTATGCTGATAGAAAGCCCAAGATAGTTTTAAATGCCCCTAAGTGGTTGGCTACCTGTTCAGGAACACCATGTAAGAAAGGGATGGGACACTTCCCTTATTTCAGGAATATTCCCAAATATTTGGGGACCAGTATATACACAATTTTTTTTTATTTCCGATTTTTAACACTGAAGGAATACTGAGGCTTTTTAGTCTCATCTTTCACTTGTGTGTTGGTGTTATGTGTCACAGGGGTGGAAAACTCTACTTTTGGAGTTGGATATATCTGGCCATTTCACTCTCCCCTTTTCTACCTGTGTGGCCTTTGGCAAATGATTTATGACCTCTAAGCCTCATGTCCTGTCCTCTAAAATGCTAGTCATAGAGTACTTATCTTGAAGGTGTTCAGAGGAAATTAAATCATATTATACAAGGAGAGCATTTAGTGCACAATACACATTCAATGTATGTTGTTTATTGTCGTTACTGCCCTGCCTCCATTTTTTTTTTTAATAAGCTATGGTCCTACTACTCAACTATAATGTGAAAATTATGAAACCACTGGGCCACATTTTTCTCATTAAAAGAGGAAGGCCCTCTTTTCTGCTTTCACTGTAGATTTTTGGGATTCAGTCTTGTGAGGGTTCTGTGACTTCTGTCTTAATATCTCTTCCTGCTCTTGCTTCCCTCCTGATCTGTTCAAACATCTCCACCAGTGCCATGTGGCTCCAACCTATAAATCACTGAGAGTTAGTGGGAAATCTCTTTTTAAAAGAGCTTTAGATAAAGACAACACAAATTGGCCCCCAAGTTTACATTCTGTACTGGAAAGAACATTGGAAATGTTCTTACATGGAAAAGCTTGTGCTGAGACGTAGGTAGTGTGTTTTGGAAGGCAGACTATCAGGATACAGAGGGTTTAGTCATAATGATTAATTCTTGACTGACTTTTCTCTTCCAAATCTTTTAATGTGAAATTAAGCACATATTATTTTATCATCTGGGGCCAAAGTTCTAAAATACTAGACATTTTAGTTTAAAAAGGTAATTCTCTGTCATTAATCCTGATTGGAAGTCACATCTTAGTTCTAGGAACTGTAATCCGAATCAAGATTTTCCTAGTGTTGGGCATGGACCAAAAGGGACCTAGGAATATGGCTATGTTACTATAAAATGTAAGTCAGATATTTAGAACACAAGTGGGATTAATTAGTCTCACAATTGAACCCTTCATCTCCACCTCTCAGCCCTACCAGATATGCTCTTTCCAGGGTTCCTCCATGTCATTCAATGACACTCTCACCATCAGCCAATGAGTGGCTACGTAGAAAAAGTTAAGTGTTGTTCTTGACACCTGTCTCCTCATTCTGTCCTAAAACCAGGCTGTATTATCATAGCCTATCAGTACTACCTCTAGTATATATCTTACACTTTTCTCCAACTCAGTCATCACCATTACCCTGGTCTAATCTACCATTTTATTCCATGGGCTTCTAGTACAGGCTCCTAACTCTTCTACCTATTTCCTCTCCTGCTACATTCAATCCATTTTCTACCTAGCGGCCAAAGTAATACTTAAAAGTCACAAATATGATCCTATAACTTTCTATTCAAAATCTATCCTTGGTTTCCCCTTGCACTTATGATAAAATACAAAATTCTTATGATAGTTTCAAGCTTAGTGTAGTATGACCCTGACTTTTCTCTACAGTATCATTTTGCACTATCCTCCCCCCTTCAACGTATTTTAGTCATGTTAATCTTTTCTTGAAATCCACCAAGCACGTTCCTACCTTAGCATCATCTTCTATATGGTTTTCTCAGCCTGGAATGTTTCTACTCCAACTCTTCCCCTGGAGAAATGGGATACCTCTCTTTTGGTAATTTATTCTGGCATATCTAAAAGAAGCCTTCACTGACAAGTCCTGATCTAAATTGAGTCTGCACTGGGACACCTGGGTGGTTCAGTGGTTAAGCGTCTGCCTTTGGCTTGGGGCGTGATCCTGGAGAACCGGGATCAAGTCCCATATCCGGCTCCTTGCATGGAGCCTGCTTCTCCCTCTGCCTGTGTCTCTGCCTGTGTCTCTGTGTCTTTCATGAATAAATAAATATAATCTTAAAAAAATTGAGTCTATATTAAGACTTCTTATAGCCTTCGTTTCTTTATCATAGTACATAGCATGATTTGTAAGTGAATATTGTTCTGTATAATTATTTCTTAATGTCTGTCTTCCTCACTAAACAATAGACTGCACACATTCTGGGTTATGTTTCATCCACTGCTATAGACCCAGTATCTTGCCAATAGCAAGCACTCAATAAATATTAGTGAGTAAGCGTGTGAATTGATTCTGACCACCTCCCTCTCGTGCCAACTTCCTCAATGATCTCAGCTAAACTCTCGGTTCACCTGCAGACATATGGTAATGTACAGGGAAATTTAATACTTCTATAAGTAATATTTGAAAACACTTTTGAGGCTGTAATTAAAAATTATTCAAGTGCAAAACATTTATTATTATGAACTTGTATATTTATACTATAGAATAAAAATTGTAAGATTTTCATAAATTGTGCCTTTAAATACTTCCAAATAGAGAATGTGAATATAATACATTTTTATTAAGCAAAAAGAGATGTTATATTTCTTAGAAAAATTCCCCAAAGAAACTAAAAGAAAAAAAGAGAAAAAAATTAGTATTCAGGTATTTGAGCAACACAGTTAACTTCAACACTGAAGAATCATTGTTTATTATAAACTTTGATAATACTTACTAAAATTCTTGCCAGTATAAGAATGGTACTTTACTTTATTTTAATGAATATAGTTTACACATGATGTTACATTAATTTCAGGTGTACAACTTAGTGATTTGACATGTTTATACATTATGCTATGCTCACCACAAGTATAGCTACTATCTGTCCCATTACCTTATTACATTGCTATTACAATATCATCGACTCTATTCTTATGCTCTACTTGCTCTACTTTGAGGCAGGTGATATTTGCCTGACGTCCAGGTAAGAGAAGAGAACTGGAGATTGAGTTCAATCATATGGCCAGTGATTCAATCAATTGTGCCTATGAAATGAAACTCCAATAAAAACTCTGGACACCAAGGTCTAAGTGAGCTTCCCTGGTTGGTGGTATTCTTATGGGTCCAGAAATCCCAGGAGGGGATATTCTTTGTCTACGGCTAACAAAAGTCTTTGGATTAAAGTGTTAAAGGTGTTAATAATGAAATTTTCTGAAATAGAACTGACATTATAGTAAGTCATAAAACAGAAGTGTGGCCTTACTACTCTGAACTTACTCAGCTCTGGAAAAGAATATATAGTGTTTTACTAACTACATAGTGAGAAGAATCTTATTCTTCCCATATCTAAAGATACCCAAATCCATGATAATGGAATGGTAGGTGTCTACCAGAGAGTCTGAGAGATAGGAAGACCACAGTATCATGGAGAAAGCACAGATATAGGAGTCTTGGGCTCAATTTCAGTGCTACCCTTCATTAGCTGTATGACTTTTGGCAGATCTCACTAAGACTCACTTCACTTGCTTGCCAAGTAGGGGTAATAAAATTATTTATAAAGAGTTGTAGGGAGTGACAGATATAATATAAACATTATTGGTCAATTACTATGTAATTTTCTTTCATTTTATTAACATTATTCTCTTTCTGTTTTCAACAACAAAAAAGACAAGGAAAAATGGTAAACTAAATCCTTCCACATCACTTCTACCCTTCAAAAATGTCTTTAGAGGTATTATTTAAGAGAAGATATTCCTAAAAGAAGACACACTATCACTATCAACCTTATCTAGAAAAAGTTTTACAAAAAGGTATGTATTTTTTTTCTGGAAAAAGTAATTGATATTATATATTAAATGGGAGCTAAATTACTCTTGGCATACCATAAATTTTTGATAAGACTGTACTAACAATATCAATAAAAACCCTCCTTGACATCACATAGTCCCCTTCAAATACTACCCCAAGTCAATAGCTTGGTTATTTGAAAAACTTACAAGAAATTTAGTATGCCAAATGCATTATGAAATTCCAGTAACAAAAGTTAAGTTAATAATTCAGGACCAATACTGAAATTTAACCTTCATTTTCACTGGTAACCTCTAAGAAGGAATTACCTGGGGGAGAAAAGAGATTTTCTTCTAGTCTTACCCAATAATTATGTATTTCAAGTAAGTCTCTATTTAACAGAGCATACTGTTTTCCTCTCCTCAAGTTCTCTTCAGAATTTCTGAAGTGTCGTCACATCATTGTTGAGTGTTTCATAAGCAAACACACGACTAAGGGTGTACTTTTATAAGAATACTCAAAGGAATGATGTAAACACTTGTACCTTGCACTGGCTAGGCTAACTTTTTTTAATTGCTGGAATTTCTTCAAGTCAATACATGAAGGAGTTTGTAGAAATATAAAAAAATGAATTTTTGAAGATTTTTTAAATGCTGTAGCAAAATAATCAAAAATAAAATTATCTGGAGACACAATAGAGAAATTGGAGGGTTTAGTTTAATTCAGCTTTCTCAGAGTGTGAAGCAAGTTTTATGTGGACCTTTGAGGTCCTCCAGAGGTAATAAAGCTATAAAGTAATTCAGGGACAGGCTCAAATTCCCAAGGTACTTGAAAACACATTTAATCTTTCTAAAGATGCACAGGGTTGGTTACAGTAGGAATCTTCAAGTCTGCATAGTACCAATTTTAATTGAAATTTAATATTCCAGAATGAAGAGAATAGTTGATATTGTGCTTTGTTAGAACTACTACATACCTTCTGGTATTATTTATAATAGCCACCAGGACAGTTAACACTTGTGGTGCTGGTTGCATGTACACAAGAAATTACATAAATTATATAAACAGCTACTTAAAATAATTGTAAAAAGTCAGATTTTAATATTCTGAATTTGTTTAAGATAACTCTTTAGGGAAGTAATAACATTCTGATGATAAGGTTTTGGTGACATCAGTCAATGTCAGTATTGACGGCATGGCAATTTTCGATTATACAAACCACGCTGGTTACATGGGCTTTGGAGCTTGACAGATCTGGGATCAAATCCTTTCTCAGCTTTCATTGGCTGTGTTATTTAAGAAAATTAAATAAGCACTCTGAGCCTCACTTTCTGCATTTTTAATATTGGGCTGAAGAGCCTCACCAGTGGTTGTGAGGATATTAACTGAGGACACGTGAAAAGCACTAAGCACAATGTCTGGTAAATACCTGGAGGCTCAAATTTCTCTTCCGACATTTTGTCTGGAGACTCTAGAAGTTTTCTAATTGAAATTCAAGGTTCTGTTTCATGTAGAGGAATTGAATAATAGAATTTCAAGTCTCATAATGTTCCTTGAACTGAGCATAAATTAAAGGGAAAGAATGGAGAATTAAGGAGGTTAGTATGGATGTTGCTGCAATGATCCAGGTGCGGGATGAAAAATATAAGAGTGGGGATAGAAAGTTTTGAAATGGAGCAGGATATGGTGCAAAGAAAGAACTCATAGAAATTCTTAAGTGACTGTAGACATGGAATGGGAGATATGAAAATACCAAAGCAAATGCAAGGTTAGCATTTGAGAGAACTTTACTGTTATTTCTTCTTTTGCCATCACTTCCATCCCTGCCATGTTTATGAAAACCTCTTAGAAAACAAATGCCCCTTGCATTTTAACTAAATGTAAGGCACTCAAAAAGGAAGGAGCAGTCAAAATTTAGTAGCAGCATGCCTGGATCTGTAAATAAACCTTTCCCCAGCTCCATTCCCACATCTGACTCCAGCCCACCAATAAGAGTTTCTTGGAGAATTCATAAAGGCTTTTAGTTCATTTTGTGTCCAAATAAATTTGGGCAGTGAGGGACTATTTTCATGTAGGACATATACTAAATTTATCTTTCTTTTTACAAAACCAGTTTAAATCACCATATATGCGCTGGAGATGCAATGTAGACTTTTTTTTTTTTTTTTTTTTTTTTTTTTAAGAGAAAAAAGGAAAGGAATTGAAGAATCCTCTTCCACATTCTCCAGTTTGTTAGGGAGCATGAAGTCTATAGGAATATAGAATGGAAAAAAGTAATCTGGAAAGACATTTACAAAGAAAAGGATTCTAAGTTCCTGAGGTAATCAAGACCACTTTCAAAAGTGTAATGATGTATCTCAATGAGAAAAACTGCTGTGCCACTGTAGATATGGACAGGGGGCAGTGTCCTCATGCAGGTGAAGTACTGAGCTTCTAAGGAAAAACAGCAGTTCAGACTCACATACTTTAAGTAGGCAGGCACAGATAGGAAATTGGGAGGCTCAAACCTTGATGTTATTTTTGCCCTGTTATTACTTTTTACTTCCTCATCATCCATCCAATAAGAAGCCCAATTGATTCTATTTCAGAAGTAGTTTTCACATTGCTCTTCTTTATAATCTCACTTATGCTGGTTAGTGAAAGCTAAAGCTATTTCCTCTCCTTTAATTACTTCCACAGTAATCCAATTTGTCGACCTACCTCCAGACCCTCTGCTTCTCTCTTACCTCAACACTCCCACTCCCATGTCCTGTGTGGAAGTGAAAGAACTCTGGGAATGAGAGGACAGTGTCATCTTGGAGTTCAAAATGCTTAAAGTATGTATTTCTGAAAGTAATTGGATACGAAATTTCAATTTAGGAAAAGCAGATTTTAAAACATTCTGAGGAAAAAAAGCTGAAACAATGGCCAGGATACACTACAGGAGTATAGCTAAAGAAGGATAGGGGATTCCAAAAAATGTAGTTCTTTTCTGAGAATTATAATTATTCAAAACAAGGACGAAAACATATGTTTAACATGGCAATTAAGAGTCAGAAACTTCTGAATTCAAGTGCCAGATTTGTGGGTTAGCTGTGTGGTTTGGAGCAATTACTAAACCTCTTCAAACATCAGCTTTGTTCTGTAAAATGGAGATGACATCAGGAGGGTTGTGATGAAGGTTAAATATGATTAATAAGAGAAAAAATAAGATTATTAATTAAGAGTTCCAGCCACTTAGTGAAGGGTCAGTATTATTATGTATTTAGTATTCTAAAGAAACTAACTACTTACAGGGCCCTCACATACACACACGGGTACATGAGATGAAAGGAAGTACACATAACCAAGCACAAAAGCAACTAACAAAATAAAAAAGGTAAAAAAACATGTGAAGGAGGCTAAAGTTTAAAATGAGTTTATTTCCCATAAATTGCTAATTAAAAACAACTCTAGTCAGCAAAAGACACACAAGGAATATCATTCCATGTTCACAGTGGGAGAGAGGGTAGCTGAAATACTTTGATGATCTGGAAAAAAAGCAGAAATGTCCAGTATCTCTTCTGATTCTACTTTCCCTATCAAGGAACACAGCTTTTCAAACACATATGATGGTACAAACATAAACATAGAGGGAAGACATGCTGAACTAAATTGTTAACTATTATAAACTAAAGTGTTTCAATATTTTCCAGGTTCAGAAGAGCACGTATTAAGGTAATTAAAAAATTGTAGATTTTTAAATTAACTCTAGAAATGCTCTTTTGAGCTTGTTCAGCTTGATCAATAACTTGATGAAGATGCAAAAGTCATGCTGATAAAATACACTTGTAAGATATATGCATGACAGAAAAAGAGGAAAGATGTAATGCATGCTAAATAACAGAAACAATCTTTATAGTATATTGATATACTGAACCACTGAACACATAACAAATATGAAATGTTAAAGGGACAGTATTAATCTCAAAGCTAGCATTTATTAGATCAAAACAAATACCTGAAAACTTAATAAATGACTCATGGACAGAATGTCTGGCAGACACAAGTGTGATATGTTGGTTTATAAATGTGTGATCTTTGGCTACATAAATAGAAGTAAAGTATACCTGAAGGGAAAAACATTTTACTGTTTTCTGTTCTAATAATGGTCAGATTGGGGCAACATATATTGGGAAGCAGAATGACAAGTGAGAAGTTGTACAATTATGGCAGCTGGTATGATGACGGGATTTGAAAATCCGTGGAATGCTTCAAGATACATAACTTAGAGGCATATATAATTGTATTAATCGTGCCTTTTTATTTTCTATATTTCTGCTGCTTTGACATCTGAGACCTCGCTGACTGTGCAAAGACTCCTTCCCCCAGGGCTATCCAATTCCTAGAGATAATTAAACACCCACCCCAGAGTATGCTCTTCAGCACAAGCCAACCAGTTCAGGGTTCCTACTCTCAACCACTTCCTTCTTAAGCTGAGCTGCTATCTTCCTGCTCTAATCACCTCAGGGCCAGCTATAACACAACTGGAAAGAGCCCCTTTACAACAGTGATCATTACAATTGTCATCCAATTAGCCAATCCTAAACCTGTTTACCCTGCCTTGTCTTGCCTTTCCTGTAGAAACCACAGAAAAGGCTCTTGCCCATGCATTCCTGTTACTGTTTCTAGACTGACTCTAGTGCTACCCCATGGGGACCTGGGCAGTGTGGGGTGCTCTTTTCTCTTTGGGAACTGTGAATATCAAACTATACTTTCAGTGGCAGTCCTCTCCTGATCTGATGATCCTACCACATCCGAATAAAAATAAAACCTACATTTTTAAAAAATATTTATTTATTTATTTATGATAGACACAGAAAGAGAGAGAGAGAGAGAGAGAGAGAGAGAGGCGGAGACACAGGCAGAGGGAGAAGCAGGCTCCATGCCGAGAGCCCGACACGGGACTCGATCCTGGGACTCCAGGATCACACCCTGGGCCAAAGGCAGGCGCCAAACCGCTGAACCACCCAGGGATCCCCTAAAACCTACATTTTTACACAATAATGATAAAATCTTAAGATCTGGAAGGAATATTTATTTATATTTTCATTTACCAAACTTTGAGCATCTATTGGGTGTCAATTACAATTCTGTGAACACAGCTACTAGATCAGAAGAACAACTCTACTTGAATGTGTAGGATTGTACTCCCTCTTCCATAGCTTATTTTCTGAATACACTCATTCAAGTTCCTTGTAAATCGTAAAATTGATTATATTCAGGGGTAATATGCAAAGTATTTATCAGCCAGCATGCTATACAACTGATCACTCATAACTGTTGCCAGCTGTAGAGCTGGAGATGGATGCTGGTGACTCTGAGCCAGGCCCCTTTAGTTGCTAAGCAGTTGGGAGGTTTGCGACATCCTGGGGGAGGGTCTGAGGTGGTAGTGGGGATACTGGTAGTAGCACTGGCACATTTCAATATTGTAATCATTGGCATGGCCATACTAGCACTTTTAAGTTGAATATTAGTCCTGATAATATATCCCTTGGTCTTCTTTTCTGGTTCTTATCCTTACCAAGTTCCTTCAGCCATTGTTTTTATGAAGTAAATTATAGACATCACCATATTATTCATCATGATCTGAATAATGGATAATGTCTTTCTTAAACTATGCTACTTAGATAACACCAGAAGTGGTTTACCAGCTCAGAGTAGACTTTTACATCCTGATTTGAACTCTATTTTTATTAGGGACACTAGAATTGTGCTTTGTTTTCAATATCAATAAAATAAAAATCTAATGTGTCTTTTTACAAAGTGCTTCACTGAAGTGTAAATGATACAATTCATTCATTCTCTAGCTGGCAAGCAAACTAATTAAAAGATTATCATATATTCCTTAAGCCAGCAAGTCTTTCAATATATTTTAAATTATATTTTGATACTGTAATCTTTATTTCCATATTAGAAAAGTTAATGTGCTCACTAATCTAAAAAGTTGCATACTTGACAATAGACATTTCAGCTAATGTGAATTAGCAGTTCTGCTGAACTTGGAAAAGAAGGAGGGGCAAAGGACACTATTTGAAGGAATAATGATAATGCAGTTAAAAAGTACAATCCTCAGCAAGATTTCATGTTTTCAGGATCAGAAACATTGTTCTACTATTACTAATTTTAATACTATTGTCTGTAACAGTGAAGTCTTATCTGATATTGGCAATGAGTTCTATGGTGAAAATTTCTACTAATTATTTTATCATTAAAATTAAGCCATCATAATTTACCAAAAATGTTAGATCTAATTCTTCAACTGAGAGTATATATATTGATGATTTTTTGAGGCTTAAGTGCAATGTTACTTACTTATTGAATGGAATTTTGTGCAATTTTAAAAGCTATACAATAGGTACCTCAAACTGTGTTGTAGGTCATTAACAAATGTTACAATTAATTGTTGCCTCAGATATGGTACCTTTCAAAAAAAAACCCCAGCCTTGTTAACATTTCATTTTAATACCTGAATTAGCCCATATTTGAAAACAAAAAATGTTTTCTAATCAGCTGTATTTCCTGGTGGCTGTAACCATCAAATGCAGGTTTGCTTACAGGATTTACTTGACCTTCCATAATAAGCTATTAGACAGACCTTTCAAAGCTAAATTAAAATGGACATCAAATTCCCTTGTGAGACAGAAGTGTCCACATTGTGCAAAAGGATAACAGATCAGATGCAACTGCTAAAACTCAATGAAAATAACAGGTGTTTGGCTATAGATGGTGATAGAGAATGCTCAAACAAAAGAGTTTTACATCATATTCTCAGATTCTCTTAGTTGGAAACGTACTTTAAATGTTTTCTAACTCAATCACTCATTTTTTTTTTAAGATTTTATTTATTCATGAGAGAGAGAGAGAGAGAGACAGGCAGAAGCAGGCTCCACGCAGGGAGCCTGATGTGGGACTCCATCCCAGGGACTCCAGAACCACACCCTGGGCCGAAGGCGGTGCTAAACCGCTGAGCCACTGGGGCTGCCCCTCACTCATTTGAATATTGAATTTTATCCACAAGCTCCAATCTCGTTTGAATACCCAGTTACTCCCAGAGCAGCACATTGCTTCTTTGTATATTCTTTCACTTCCTTCACTGGGAGAAACAGAATGCTCATTTTTAAATTCAGAGCCTCCAAGCTGGTGGAGAAAAGCAGGATGTCCCCCAATTTTGACATGCACTATTATTAGCACAGGTTAAGCTTTTGTTTGTTTTGTCTAGTGAGTTGATAGTTGAGGCAAAATTTCCTCCAGAATAGTTTCCATTGAATTAAAGTAGCCTCTCTATCCATGACAAAATATACTAATTCATGTAGAAAGGTTCTCAGGGGATCCCTGGGTGGCGCAGCGGTTTGGCCCCTGCCTTTGGCCCAGGGCACGATCCTGGAGACCCGGGATCGAATCCCACGTTGGGCTCCTGGTGCATGGAGCCTGCTTCTCCCTCTGCCTGTGTCTCTGCCTCTCTCTCTCTCTCTCTGTGTGACTATCATAAATAAAATAAACTGAAACTTTAAAAAAAAAAAAAAAGAAAGGTTCTCAGATTTAGTTGTTTGTCTCCCAACATTTTACAAACTCTGCCTATCTTAGGGAACCTCAGGGAAAATTTGCTCTAGGAATTCCACCTCTAGTTCTCAATTTCCCTTATGTTATCAGAATTACCACATATTCCTTTGGATTACCAGGCAGAAGGGAAATCTAGATTTACTGTTTTGAATTGGGTTGACAGGCTAGTGAGAAAGTCTGGGGGAGGTTACAATTCATGCAGTTTTAAAAGACCTGGATTTCTGGGCTTAATTCTACCCTTAGTGAGCTTTGTAATCCTGAGTCACTTTATTTCTCTGGTTTTCAGTTATCTATAAAGTGAGAATAAATATACCATTTTTTTAGGTTGTTATAAATATTAAAGGAAATAATACACAATATATAAAAAACTAAAATCCTTTTCTCCATATCTCTTTACATTTAGTAGCAAAGCAGCTTTGTAACCCTAATGCCTTAATGGACAGTAAAAGAGTTAACATTTGTTTAGAAAATGTGTAGAATTTACACGAACCAAATGTTATGCAATACAGAATAAGCTTTTAAACTTGAGGATTTTGTTCCTCTTCCTGTCACTCTAAACACGTCAGGAGCCAAGGTAAAAATTGAAGAAGGCAGTTTTCTGATGCCGAATATATAATGATAAAAACAACAGGTGCATTTCTACTATTTGTAAAGTGCTAGTCACTGTTCCCAATCCTTTTTCATACATACTCTCTTTCATGTGGTTATGGCTGGGAGGAAATGGGCCTGGATTTAATCTTTTTTTCTGGTCTGTCTCCCCCCCCCCCAAAAAAAAATCCATGGGACCTATATTTGATTAAACATTAAAGAACACATTTGGCCTTATTTCTGAAGATTTCTGAAGATCTTCCATGACTGTTCTCTACTGTCTTGAGCACCAAAATTTGGGTTGTCAACTTGTAGTTAGGAATGGTATTCTTAAGAAAGTGGCCTCTGCTTGGCACTTGAGGAGTAGGACCAAATTTCAGTTCTGAATTATTCTTCCAATTCATGATGCTTTTTTTTAGTTGAGAATTCTAAAAAATGTATGTAATCCCTGTGCATGTCTGTTTTTACTATATGTACTTTGAAGCATTTATTATTTTAAGTACAAACATAACCTTCACTGATTCATTCATTCAAGTAAGACTAGAATACCTATTACCTAGGTACTGTTTTCGTGGCAGAGGAATATACAGATAGTAATGAATGTATTTCATCAAATTTGCCTTAATAAACTTTTTATTAACCCAAAACAACAGCAAATACCAAAACTTTCCTGCTTACTTCCCAGTTTTTAATCTTTTATTAGTACTTTCTTTCACTCTTTTTACATATTTTCTTCTTTCACAAATTTCTTTCTCCACAGATTAAAGAAGGAAATACAAAGTAATTTTCTTCTTCATATTCTCTCTTGCTGTTTTATGTTGCTTATATCAGCAAATCTTAGACTCTTGAAGATGACAGAATTAATGTTTGCTGCATTGAGATAGGGTTTTTAGTGCTCTCTATTAAAAACTGTGGCATTTACACAGTCTTGCATGCATGCTGTTTACTATTCTATTATCTATCTATCTATCTATCTATCTATCATCTATCTGTCCACCATCTCTCCTTTATCCATTCATCTGTCAGTGGACTTCTGGGCTCTTTCCATATATATTTTGCTGCTACAACCTTGTGCCCCTCTCTCTCGCTCCTCATCATCTGGGACCCCTATTACCCAGATATTACTTCACTTTATGAAATCACCAAGTTCTCTATGTCTCCCTTTGTGATCTAGTGATTTTCTTTCTTCTTTTCAGCTTCCTTTTTTCCCCATCATTTTATCTTCTATATCACTGACTTGCTCTTCTGCCTCATTCACCCTCATTTTTATGCCCTCCATTTGGGGCTGCATCTCAATAATAGCATGTTTAATTTCAGCCTGAACAGATGTTAGTTCTTTTATTTCTACAGTAAGGGATTTTCTAGTGTCTACTATGCTTTTTTCAAGCCCAGCTAGTATCTTTGCAATCGTTTCAAATTCTAGTTCAGACATCTTACTTATATCCATATTGATTAAATCCCTGGCAGTGAATACTACTTCCTGTTCTTTCTTTTGGTGTGAATTCCTCCATCTTATCATTTTGTCCAGAAAAGAATATAAGAAAGAGACAAACACAACAGTAACAATGACAACAGAAAAAAACCACCAGAAAAAAACAAAACCAAAACCAAACAAAAATACAAATAAGAAACAAAACACTAGATCCTAGGTGTGTTTTGATCTGCTTGTTAAAAGAAACTAGATCCCAAAATAAGAAAAAAACCTATAAATTAAAAAAAATATATAACATATGCATAAAAATAAAAAAGAATAAAAAAGAATTGAAAAAATATGAGAATAACTGAAAAAATACTACTGAAAGACTAAAGAATAAAAAATAAAGCCCCAATGAATGCTATATACTGTTTTCCCCAAGAGTTGAAACTCTGCAGCCCTCAACGATCAGTAAATGTGGTGAGAGCTAGTCTTCTGGGGGAGGGGCCTGTTGCGCTGATTCTCTGGCGCACTTGGCCTATTGCACATGCGCAGCCTCCCTTGCCAGGAGGCTGGGCACAACGTAAGCACCTCCAGATTGCACTATGTGGCGCTGTTTTGCTCCCTGAAGGCTATCAGCACTGGGCAAGGATCCCTAGATCTGAAAATTCATGTCTACAACTCTTCAAAATCCTCCTAGAAGAGCAGTCAATCGCTCTGGTCTACCCGGTTTCCTTCAGAACTCTGTCCATCTGGCCTGTGACTGAGCGTTTTTATCTCAGGCACAAGACTGAGTTTCAAAATTCCTAATTTTACAGACTCCTGTGATGAGGCCCTGTACAGTTTCACCCCAGGGAGAGAGGAAGGGTCTCTGCCAGGAAAGTGGTCACACGATCATGTAGTGGTTTGCAGTTTATGGCAACACGGGGCAGAGCTGGCACCTAGATTTACTGTTCTTAGTCACTTCCCTTCTCCTGTGCCTGGGAACTCTGCTCCATTTGGGAACCACCATTTTTCTTGGGACCTAAGGCATCCTGAGATCACACTGTTAGACCTGGAATTCTATCCTGCTCTGCCACTTGAGCACCTTCAAGCTAGGGACATCCTTCACTGCATCAGATTTTGCGTTCTGCAGCTTACAGTACACCTTGCAGTAGCCTCCGTAAGCAGGCTCCCTCCCCTCCACCATATCTTCAAATATATCACACTGGATTCAAGTCTCTGCACCACCTATCTTTCATAAAGTGGTCGTCTTTCTACTTGTAGGATTGCAGCATTTCTTTTCTCAGATATCCGTTTGATGTCACAGGTGTTCAGAATGATTTGATAACGACCTAGATGTATTCGTGGGACAAGTTAGGGTCCCCTACTCCTCCACCATCTTAACTCCAGCCCTGTGGATTTTTTCTTAAATTAGACCCTCAAAGCATTAGGGATAGTAGTGAGCATCCAATACATATCAAAAGTCACATCTTGAAAGGCTGCAATACCAAGTTGTTCTAATGTCAGGGTACAATAGTTCAGTGTAATATTCAAAGTGAGTTACTTACTAAGGCAAATTTTTTGTTGAGAATCATCTGCTCCACCAAAGATGACTCATTGTGGAAGAGGTGGGGTTGCATATGGCTCCACATATGAGGAAACCACCAAAACTCATCCACAGACCCCAGAAGATGGTCATCCCCTTCATCTTCCTCTTCAGTTCCTTCAAGGGAAAAAGGATTATTCAGTTAATTCCAGTTACAGTGACTGTCTGTGTATCTATCCATCCATCCATCCAATTATGTATTCACATATATGTATTTAGAAGATACCATTTATACTTTTTTGTTACACATAAGGTTTTGAACATGAAATGTAGCAAAGGAAAATCTGTTACTTGGGGAACAGAGACTGTGACAAAACTCTTTTGAAAGTTTTCAACAGGAGACACAGGTATAAAACAACTGCAAAATGAAAATATGCAACCATTCCCAAGGACATTCAAACTCTTTTAGCAACTTTTTTGAAGGTTTTATTTATTTATTCATGAAAGACACACAGAAAGAGAGAGGCAGAGACACAGGCAGAGGGAGAAGCAGGCTCCATGCAGGGAGCCCGATGTGGGACTTGATCCCAGGACTCTAGGATTATGCCCTGAGTCGAAGGCAGATGCTCAACTGCTGAGCCACCAAGGTGTCCCAACTCTTTTAGCATCTTTTTATGATCTTTAGTTTGGAGAGAATGGGGGGATAAGTAAGAAATGGAATCAAGGGAATAAGAATAAAGAAGTGAGTGACAGAATTCCAGCAGTAGATCATTCTGACATAGGTTGTGATATCACAGTCACAATAATTCCATAATTTATTTAGGTTTCTCATTAGGTCTGAGAAGAACCTACTCAGTATTTAGTGAAAACTAAGGCATAAACAAGGAAAAAAGGAAATGTAGGAATTGTTATTTGGAAAATTAGGGAAAACTGAAGGGAAGAAAGGGTGAAATGAAGTAAAGAGGCTGTGAAGTAATAAAGTCTTAGTAAAACAAGCCAAGCTGTTCCTTGGTGGTACTCATGTTTTTCAGGCTTGTCCTTTCTCTTAAGTTCCTTGAAGCAGACTTTCCATCAAGAAATTCTTATATCCTTGAGAGTCAACCCTGTTGTCATTCCTTGGATTTTCCTTATTTGGGCATATTTTATTTCCTCCATTTTCCCTGACCTGCAGTTTAGTTGAGTGTGGGAAAATCTACAATTTTCTTAACTTGAGGGGGATAGGACCCTTTCTAGTTCTTTACTAAAGCATGAAATCAGAGCTGTATAGGATACCTTAGTAGTACCTGGCATATCATAAGATGATATTAATCATCATAAAGTTATGCAGCCACACTTAAATTTCAGCCCCAACACTGAATTTAACAAGCTCCTAGAATATAGAATAGTAGGTTCTTCAAATGATGTCCCCTCTGTGTAGAGAATATTTTCAAAAATTTCATTTTTCTGATATGAAAATAGTGCCCTACAGGCTAAAGACAGAGGGCAGACTGCTGCCCTGGCCCAGCCAACTAAGCACAGTGCTTGTTACTAATGCTTTTCTCTTCATTTTCCCAACAGAAGGCAGACAGAGCCCACTGGCAGGAAAAGAACCAGTCCCTATGATTTACTGGGCAGTGAAAGTGACTTAGCAAAGATAAAGGCCTAGCATGAGGCTGCTAGTCATTCTCATTTATATAGGAAGAACAAGGATTAGTAATGTAGAATGAGGGGAATAACAATTCTTCAACAAGGATAGACATCCATTTCACTGTTATATGGTTAAATACTTGGCTGCTATGAAGAAACTTTTTTCTTTATATATAAAAGGCACCATTAAATTTAATCTGTTTTATTTCCCTAACTTTTTCCTCTTCATAACACATTCATGTTACCACAATATAGTGGAACAAGGATAAACTCTAGAGTTAGAAGTTTGTGTTTATTTGTAGGTTCCAACACATTTGAGTTGTGTGATTGTGGGCAAGTCATGTAACCCCTTTAATGTCTGTGGTTATGTAGGTAAAGAGATGGATAGCAATACCTATTTTATTATTTTGGGGAAGAAGAGGCGGTATAATCCTGGCACATATTGGGTAATCTAAAATGCCTTCTTCCTTTCTGTTTAATTTCCCACTCTGCTCTCCTTGTGTCTTTTGTGGGACTCCTTGAGTTTTATTCCATGATAATGCATGAGGGTATAGGGGAAGGTCTCACCTGGTGTTATGTGGCAGATGGGAACATTGTGTTCAAGAATTGACCATGCCATCATATTAACTGACTGGCCTGATTAATGAGTTACCAACAAAGGCATCTTGGGGCTTCTGAGTGATTATTTTACAGCTCAGGGAAAACTTCTAGAGAGGAATTCAAAGGAATAGGAATATGGATTCAGGATTTAGACTCTCTAATGACCCCAGGCAATGACATTCAGGTCTTGGGTCCTGCTACCTTTTAGGTGATAAATACGGTGACCCTGGTGAAGCAGCAGTTTTACATTGACTGCTGATGCTTAAAAAACATGTGGTTTTTTTTTTTTTTTGACATAAAGATGATGTCAGATGTCATTCTGTTTCCCCACGATTAAGCATCTCTACTTACATCCAAAAGACTCTCCTCTTGCTTAACATTTTGTATGTCCTCAGGACCCATATTAGTTAAGATTACAATCAATTACTTACTGCATTTTTACTTCCACACACTGAAAAAAGGCATAAATTTCTTGAGGTTTCCCAGTAATTGGTGCATCTCCAACTTCTACCTTCTCTGAATAAAGTAAGCTTGGGAGTGTGAGATGAGATTTCCTAGATTATGAAAAGCTACCCTGCCTACTGCTTTAAATCTCTATCCCCTGTCCCCTATAACTCTTATCTTTCCCTGAATCTTTATTCTCATCTCTCCTTTGTTCATTTTTCTAGTTGACTTTACCCTAAGTTTCTTTATCAGGATAGTGGAAAGGTAGCTTTGGAAGGATAGCTCAGGCATTTGTTGTCCTTTCCCGAATATCATGGTGAAATCTGCTATTCAAATATTCATACATTTGAATCATGAAGAAATTAGACAAATGATATTTGCCCTCTAGTAGATTTATATGAATTCATAGTAAGCATAAATGTATGCCTCCCCCTCTTTAAATAACTCTTTCTCATCTGATCTAATTTAATCCTACTTTGAGAATGTTTTACATCAGAATTAATTATATTGAGAACAAGTATCTATTGCTTATTACTTTAAAAATTATGATAAAAAGCAGTTGAAACATTGCTGTGGTTGGATGTCTTGGGCTCTTTTCTTTTCTGATTTTGCCCACCTTTGTTAGAACTGGAGGAAGAGAGAACTAGAAGTCAAATTCCTCAATTTTAAGTGTTATTTCTTAATTTGTTAAAAAATTATGCTGAAATCTTACAAAGTTATTGCAAATTATTATTTTATTATGTATCTATTTAAATAGCTTGTGTCTCTTCAGTATTTTATCTTCTGCTTTTCCTACCATGACATTGAAAATCATCATTGATTAGAGACTCTACCTTTTTGTCAAGCATTAACTGTCTTATAAGCATCATCTCATTTAATTCTCACTAACCTTACCTATGACATAAGAGCCCCTGATAACTCTATTCTTTAAAGAAGGAAATTGGTATTTGGAAAGTGACCTTGCCAAGTCACTGATAAGGTTGGGACAGACCTAGTTTCTTACTGGGGATGTTTATTGTGAATTGTGGGAAGTGCCCAAGAAAAGAAAGAGGAGAAATCTTTCAGAAACAAGGAAAGAGCAACTGGCCAGAGTCATTCTTTAGCATTCAGCACTGGACAAAAAGTTCAGTTGCCATCAGTATTTTATTATGTTTCTATTATATTTGGAAAGAAAGCTTTTAATTATTCTTAGTATTTTATAGTGATTATCTTTCACAACACAACATGGTCAAGTTTTATTCTCCTACCTATAAACTCTAACCCAGATTAAACAATTCCAAGTTCAAGGCCCTTAACTATCATTCATTGACCAAATTTGGAATTTAGAAATAAGATCATTTACTAATTCAATATAGCATTGCTCTTCACATTGTTAATTCTGTGATATAGTTAGAATTTACCAATACATGTAAATTCTAAAATTTACGTGTAAATTTACTAAAAATCCTACTTCAATTGCAATCAGAAGGAAAGAATACTTATGTCCTCTGAAGGATAGGTACAAAAATTTTCTTAACATGATTATTCAAAAAAAGCTAAAGACTAGGAAAAATCCAACCATTTATATTGGAAAGGAATTTTGGTATATTCAAACAATGAAATGCTATAAAGTAATGAAAATAAAATAATTACAGCTATACACAGTAATATCTGTAAAACTAGAATAATGTTGAACAAAACAAGCTGACTATAGAAGAGTCCATACTGTATGATTTCTTTTTACACACGTCTCAAAGCCATGCAAACTAGTTTGTAATATTAGAAGTCAGGATAGTGGATTTCTTTGAGGGAGGCTAGTGACTGTGAAGAAGTACACAGGTGGGCGAAGGGGAGGATTCTGATAGTGTTCTCTCTCTTGATTTGCATGCTGGTTTGTGAAAATTCACTGAGCACTACACTTATTACTTACGCACTTTTATTTATGTAAATTATAGTTCAGTAGAAAAGGAAGGCCATTAGGCTATTATAACATGGTGAATAAACTTTAAAACCATCAACATTTTGTAAAAGTTAAAAAATGATATATTAAGTGGAATTGAATAATATGAAGAAAATAAAAATGGAGAGAGACATGGAATGTGGGAAGGGGGGTCACAATTTTTAAAAAGAGTGGTCAGAGAGGCCTTATAAGAATAACCTCTTTTTTCTTACCTGTATGGTAAAATTTTCCTGAAAATCCCAGGTTGAATGTAAAATTTGTGATTTGTGCACGCAAAAGATTCTGAGTGTCAAGCAGAGCCTGAAATACACAGTTAAAAAAAAAAAAAACAAACCAACAAGTATCAGGTTAGAGAATGGCATTGAGAAGTTTTAAAAGATATCTTCCTTTTTCATTCAAAGGGTAAAACTACTCCTTTGTATATGAGAGAATTAAATGATGGAAAGTAGTGTCTTTATCACTTTACAACTAGAGAGATGCTTTCAAGATTACATAAACATATACACATATTTATCCTTTAGCTTGCAATAAATCACCAAAAAGTGTCAGCTAGAAAAAAGAAGTTATATGTAAAGTTTATTCTGCATGTATTAAAGGAACTATTGTCTAATACATAAAATATATCGCCTTTCACTTCTCAGGGACATGGATCACCAATTGTCAAAAGAAGGACACTCTTTAAGTGAAACTATGCAAGAACATATGTTGAAAGAAACATTTTTATTTCTCAGATATGTCTTTGGTCTTCAAAATCTAAGACTTTTCAATCTTTAGGTCTTAGATTCCCAGAAGATAGTGATTGTTCTTCAAAAGGGGATATCATGATAAAATAAATTTCTAATTTGGCCCTTCATTAAAAAAAACAAACAAAACCCCCTACTTCTGACAGTAAAACTCTTAAAACGGAGTTTTAAATATTACATCTTATATTTACTATGCTATGACTTTTTTTTAAAAAAAGATTTTATTTATTCATCAGAGACACAGAGATAGAGGCAGAGACATAGGCAGAGGGAGAAGCAGGCTCCCTGGGGGGAGCCCGATGCAGGACTTGATCCCAGGGCCCCAGTACCAGGACCTGAGCCAAAGGCAGATGGTCAACCACTGAGCCACCCAGGTGCCACTATGCTATGAATTTTTAATAGACTTCTTTTTTTTCTCATTCTTATTTAAATTCCTATTCTTATATTCCTTCTCTCCCTGCCACCCTCCCTACACAGACTACTGTAGTTGAGTACCCATTTCAACTAGCCAGAAAGTAACACCAGATGTTAGATTTGTAAAGGATCTTAGTGAACATTCTTTTACACACAAGGAAACTGAGGAGTGATGGCTTGCTCATTTTCACAGATAAAATTAGTGGTAAATCATAGATGAAGGATATGATTGCCTGATTCCATATTAGGTACTCTTTCCCCCATCCCCCGCCTATTCAGCTGGGCCCACAATAGGATCTTCTTTTTCCGGTAGCTTAGCTGACACCTGAAAGCCTGGTCTCATTCCTTCAAGGTCTCAATCTTTTTTTGGAAGATAAACAGATATAACTTATATAACTTATTTATCCTATCACCTACTAAAGTGATCCCAGTGTCCTGGAATCAAGTCTAGTATCGGGCTCTCTGCAGTGAGCCTGCTTCTCCCTCTGCCTATGTCTCTGCCTCTCTCTAAATAAAAGAAACTTATAACGATATCCCCTTTTGAAGAACATGAACAAATAAAATGTTTAAAAAATAAATATTAATTATCTCAAAGCACTGTTGCGAGGGTGACATGCTTTTTTATACTCTTGGCACAGTGAATAGGCACATGATAGGTGTTCAACAATATTAGTTCCTGATCCTCTAATATTGCTGCTGCTACTATCACTCATATTAATATCGTTGTTGTTAATTGTCAGTGATGTTAAACAATTAATATTCTCTGAACTTTTCCCTTCATTTGTTAAAGTCGAGACAGTTGTCTAAGTCCTAGAGTTGTGATGAGGATTATAAAAGAGCCAATATTTGCAGGAGTGCTTGATAAGTATTTTTTTAAAAGTGGCATAAAATATTAGGTGTTGATATAATATCAGTAGTTATATAAATTTTAAAGATTTATTTATTTTAGAGAGAGAGCATGCACATGACTGGGGGGGAGGGGCAGAGGGAGAGGGAGAGAAATCAAGAGTTGGACACTGAACTGACTGAGCCACCCAGGCGCCCCTATATATGTATATATTATATATTACTGACCATTATATCATCTATCTGTCTCATTTAGTTAAAGTTGTTTTTCTCGTTTTATTTACCCTCAGTGTCCTCCAGCCTTCCCTCCCTCCTTCTACTTTTTCATTTCTTCTCCCTGTTAAACATTCTAGCTGGCTCTTCCTATTGTTCCTTCCCCTTATATCTTATCTTCTTCTTTATCTATCTTATTCATTTATTCAGCCTACTCACTTTATTCAATGGTTAAAATATAGATTTGAAATCCATTTTAAAATAATTTCTTCTATGTTCAATGCTTTAAAGTTAGAAGTTTTTTGTCTTTTGAAAATAAAATGTTCAATTAAACTTGAACTTTGCTTTGTGACTCTGTCTTTTAAAACTTACTTGATAAGAACAAACAAATAAGCCTGTCCTGTTCATAGGCCTTAGAAGCTAAATAATGTACTTGGGAACTAATCTCTAAATCAACTAGAATACATTGATTCAAATTTTTGAAGTAGCACTGATTGTGCAGGTTTGAGTTCACATTTTATACATTTATTTGAAATTCTAGAAACAAACAATAAAACACATAAAAGATATATTGAAACAGATAGATGGTAGATACTAAAATTATTCCTATATATGGTGAAGAGGGAAATTTATTTCTAGATATTTTATATATTTAAGATAAACAGTAATATTTTTAATCTTTATATGTATGTATTTTATCTATCTATCTATCTATCTATCTATCTATCTATCTATCATCTACTTTCATGGACCAGATTTTGGGTGTATATATGGGAACAATATTATATATTCATCCATTACTTCTATCTTTTCAAAATATGCTTTTGTACTAGAAGCTAGAGCACCCAGCAATATTCTTAGATTGTCATTTTCATTAAACTCCTCATTGCTAGAAAGATTTTATTCAGCACTAGTCTATTTAAAGTTAAGATAGTCTATTATTACTATAAATAAAATATTACAAAAATGATATAAATGATCCTTTGCTTTACTCTTTATGTGCAACATGTCAAAATGGCGTGATATCTAAAAATCTAATCATAATAAGCCAAATCAATGTTCTAATACCAAATTCAGAAAGCCACATGCATTTTGGACAAGCAAACCCTCTATGATGTGCAGAGTATTTTGGTCATGGAGAAGAAGGTAAAGAATCATAATCATCTGCAGAGGTACCATTTAGGTACCTCCAGACCAAGAACTCTAAGAACATAGATTTCTACTGTTAGGAATCATCAATTATTTTATTTTTATCAATAAAATCAGTTATTTTATTTTTATTTTTAGCTGTTCCATGCATCAATAATTATTTTTAAAATAATACGTCATTATTTCTAGTGAAAAAGTCAAAATCACTAATAAATCCACCTCATAGGAAAAGTTAATATTATGATGGAATTCTTTCCCATCTTTACCAATAACTACTAAAATATATGCAGATATATAGATGTACAGGTAAGTGAAATTAGAGCCATAAATCAAAAATTAGAACTATAACAATAATTACTAAAAATGCAGAATTTCAAATTTTGCTTTGTCATTTAATAGCATGTTAAGAGCTTTCTCCTGTCACATTAACCTTCCAAGACTTGTTAATGGGAGCAGAATACTGCATCAGATTGGTGCCCTATAATTGATTTAATCATTTGATCTTCCTGTTGTACATTTAGGTTATTTACATTTTTATATAATATAAATACTGCTCTATGTATCAATACATATTTATATAGCAGTGAAGTAGCCATTTCTGCAGGCAATAAGAAGATAAGAATAATTCTGCTTATCCTTTGGCAAACAATTTTTCAGTAAATTTGAAATGCTTATGGAAGTATTAAAAAAGAATATAAAATCCAGTTAAAATTATAACAGTTGAACCAGGAATATAGTTTAACATGAAAATTTGACTATTTCCAAAATGATTTTTTCAAATATTGAATCTGTACTACCCCACTTAGTTTTTGGGTCTTCATTCTACAAAGCCAAAACCACTTGCAAGCATTTAGAGATCTAGTTAAAGGCCAAGGAGATCTAATTTAAAGAAATCGAGCTCTGAGAACTGAGCAAAATGGGAGCTTTTATATATCTCTGGATTTTCTCCAACTTTCTTTAACAGAATGAACATATCAATTAAAGTAAATTGGAGACAAAATTCAAATATAACTGCAAAAATGTTTTATATGTTAGTATTCATCACATGTGTGACATTCTTTGAGGGAACGTGAACTAAGTTTATGTATTTTATCTGTTTCCCAGATGATTATTTTGACCTGTTTTATTTTTTATAAGGTAACTAAAGGAGTCGGTGAGCCAAATTAAAGCTTGGGAAGAAATTTTAGTGCTGGGTATGGTTTTTCAGCAGCAGCAGGCAAAAATAGTATTTCAGCACAGAATTTTTAGAGTCAATATTTTCTTAATCAGCCAAATACTAGTTATGAATATACATAATGTATCTGTATCTGCTAAGTAAATGAAACCAATTGGGCAGCTAATTGTAAGATCTTGTATCTAATTACATACCTATCTCTATAGAAACATGCAACACTCTGGCATCAGAGTTATTTAATGTAAAAGATCATTATTCCCACTTCAGACACAAGAGACCTGATTTACATAGTTTAAGTGACTTTCCCCTAGTCACACAGCCAGTTAAGTGCTGAGGAAGTGATTCGAGGCAGGATTTTGGATTTCAAAGCTCACTGCTTCTATTGCCCACAGAAACAGCAAGAATACTCACATTGAACACTGTTAATCATTGGCGTACCATGTGACAAACTCCACCAGAAGGGAATAAGAGGTGGCTCTTTGCATCATTTTCATTAACTGGTTGTCCCTCCTACATTCTAAAACCTAAAGGTATGAGGGGGATGGGAAGACTAGGTTGGTCAGTGAATGGTCAACCCAACTAGGAATATTTACCCAGTGGCATACATAGTAAAGAGCAGTCCATCAGTCCAGCTGGTGTGGAGGTGGACTGCGGGATGCTGAAAGGCTGGAAGGTTCATAGCTGTCACCTCAGTCTCCTCACCAGGTTCAGAACTAGGAAGGTTCTCTATTATAGGACCTGTTCCCAGACCAGGAAAACACTAAAATTTGCTGAAAACAGTTAACTGGGCGGAATATTAGAGTGAAGCCATCTTGCATTAGGGGGAAGACAGGTTTAGAGGAAAACAATGAACAATAAGGCCAGGGCCAACTATACTATTTGACTTGCCTACACAATGACACTGGGGTGGGAAATAAGAAAAGTCAGGCAATTGCCTGTAAGAAGCTAGTGGAATACATCAGATTTGGCCACTTTTGGTAACAGTATTTAAACTCTCTTTTGACAAAAAAAAACCTATAGACTTGGAGCCTACTACCTGACAATAACATTCCTGACAGTAAAACAATCACTCAGTTTTTAGTTGTTCATATTCTAAATTTAAAGCCTACACACAAAAAGGGGGAAATTATGTTTATCCTGCTAATTTAAAATATAAATACCAAAGGTTGGAGTGTGTTTTCCACGATTTACATGAGCCTTATCACATTTGGGAAAATGGATAGGGAACTTTCACCCAGGAATTTGCTAATTATAGGGAGGTGTGTTAGAGATTATCTTGCTTATTGTTGACCTTACCTTAAGCCATGGCTACCATATGCTGAATGCTCAGACCTTGAGTGTGGTCTCACTAACGCGGCATGATGAATGAACAGCTGATTTGGAATGAGGGTGACTAAATGACTCTGCCATTTGACTGCTGTATAAGCCTGGCCAAGGCACTGAACTTCTCCAAATCAGTTTCCTCCTCTGGGATAATGATAACAATATACTGCTTGTGGATTTAATATACAGATCAAATGAGAAAATGGATATATGGCCCTAAAACCTTTTCTAGCACATAGAAGTGGCGTTTTAGCTCTGTGAATGGAATCATTTGTCCCTTTCCCTGAACCTTAGACACTCCTTATCATCCTATCACAGAATTCCACCTTCTTTTCTCACTGTTACCAATTTGGAGTAAAATCAAGCATATGCCTAAAATTTCAAATGGTATTTTCAAATTGGGACTTAGTACTTCGTGGGTTGTCTAATCAGCACTGGGGATTTTAAGGAAAAGAGGAAGATGATAAAAGCAGCTGTATTATAGTAACTTTTACAGGGCTTTGTATTCTTTTCTAAGTGACCTTAGTGAATTCTTCATTCTCCAACTCAACATTGACATAATTTATTGTTTGTATTTTGGTAATAAAGACAAAGGTTTGTGTGAAAGCAAGGAGAAAACAGGTATATAGTAATCTTAAATTATTTCTGTTACATATTTAAACTGGTCCAGAGCATACATTATACATAACCTCTAAATTATACAGATAAGAGATGGTTTTGCTAGAATATTTGTTGACATGAAGCTGGCAAATGATATATGAGTGGGAAAATAGAGAACAATTAAGCACTATTGTAAGTATTCACTTGAAATTGTTATGCATACTCTAGCTTATGGTTGATATACCTAAATAGTCAAAATACTAATGTACTTTTTTAAAAAAAGAAACATAAAAGTAGTTCACAGTTTCTTACAATATAGTATCTTTAGGAAACTATAAGTTATATCTCACTCATTCAGTTATACAGAAAAATGTTTTTATGTGTTGTAATAAACATAATTTTAACACCTTAATAATTTAAAATACTTGCTTTTAGCAGCAAAGCAGAAAAGGAAGCAGAGGTGTAGGATTCCATATGAGAGGACTGAGGCATCTCAACTCACATACTATTACCTCAGAGTAAATTAGATTTCCTCCAATGGCTGCAGAGAGGTATGTTGGAAACCTCTTAAGTAGCATGTTCTTTTTTTTTAATTTTTAAATTTGAATTCCAGTATAGTTACATACAGTGTAATATTAGTTTCAAGTGTACAATATAGTGATCAACACTTCCATATAGCATCCATGCTCATCACAACAAGTGCACTCCTTAATCTCCATCACCTGTTTCACCTATCTCCCCACCAATCTCCCCTCTGGTAACCATCAGTCTGTTAAGGTTAAGACTCTGTTTCTTGGTTTGCCTGTCCTTCTCTTTTTTCCCCTTTGTTCATTTGTTTTGTTTCTTAAACTCCATATATAATGAGTGAAATCATATGGTATTTATCTTTCTCTGACTGTCTTATTTCGCTTAGCATAGTACCCTCTAGCTCTAAACACATTGTTGCAAATGGCAAGATTTCATTCTTTTTTATGGCTGAGTAATATTCGTGTGTGTATGTGTGTATATGTGTGTGTGTGTGTGTGTGTGTGTACCACATCTTTATCCATTCATCGGTTGATGGACACGGGCTGCTTTCATAATTTGACTATTGTAAATAATGCTGCTATAAACATAGCAGGATCCGTGTATCCCTTTGAACTAGTGTTTTTGTGGTCAATATGCAATAGTGCAATTGATGGTTATAGGGTAGTTCTATTTTTAACTTTTTGAGGAACTTCCATACTGGTTTCCACAGTGGCTGCACCAGTTTGCATTTCCACTAACAGTACAAGAAGGTTCCTCTTTCTCCACATCCTTGCCAACACTTGTTTCTTTTGTTTTTGATTTTAGTCATTCTGACAAGTGTGAGGTGATATCACTGTAGTTTTGATTTGCATTTCCCTGATGAGTGATCTTGAGCATCTTTTCATATGCCTGTTGGCCATCTGGATGTTTTTTGGAGAAATGTCTGTCATGTCTTCTGCCCATTTTAATTGGATTATTTTTTGTTTAATTGAATTATTATTTTGGGGTATTGAGTTGAATCAGTTCTTTGCATCTATGTTCATCAGGGATATTGACCTGTAGTTATTTTTTATTGGTGTCTTCATCTGATTTTGGTATCAGGGCAATGTAAGACTCATAGAATGAATTTGGAAGTTTTCCTTCCTTTTATATTTTTTGGAATATTTTGCAAAGAACAGGTATTAATTCTTCTTTCAATGTTTGGTAGGATTCACCTATGAAGACTTTTGTTTGTTGGGAGTTTTTTGATTATTTATTCAATTTTTTTGGTAGCATTTGTCTGTTCCAGTTTTCTATTTCTTCCTCTTTCAGTTTTGGTAATTTATAAGTTTCTAGAAATTTATCCATTTTTTCCAGGCTGTCCCATTTGTTGGCATATAGTTTTTCATAATATTCTCTTAAAATTATTTGTATGTGTGGTATTGGTTGTAATTTCTCTTCTCTCATAATGATTTTATCTATTTGGATCCTTTCTCTGTTCTTGATAGGTCTGGGTAGATGTTTACAAATTTGGTTAATTTTTTCAAAGAACCAGCTCCTGGTTTCATTGATCTGTTCTGTTTCTTTTGTTTGTTTGTTTTGTTTTTTTGTTCTTTTTTAGTTTCTATGTCATTTATTTCTGCCCTAATCTTTATTTGTCCCCCTGCTGGCTTTAGACTCTGTTGTTCTTTTCTATCATCTTTAGGTGTATGTTTAGGTTGTTCATATGAGGTTTTTCTTGCTTCTTGAGGTAGGCCTGGATTGCTATATATTTTCCTTTTATGATTGCCCTTGCGGCATCCCATAGGCTTTGGACTGCTGTATTTTCATTTTCATGTACTCTTTGATTTCTTGGTTGACCATTTATTGTTTATTAGCATGTTTTTTAACATCTATATATTTATGGTCTTCCTGAATCTTTCCTTGTGGTTGACTTCTAGTTTCATAGTTTTGTGATCAGTAAAGATGCATGGAATGACTTCAGTCCCTCTGTATTTATTGAGGTGTGTTTGTAATCTAATAAGGGATCTATTCTGGGGGATGTTCCGTGTACATTTGAAAAGATTGTGTTTTCGCTGTTTTAAGATGGAATCATCTGAATAAATGTAAAATCCATCTAATCCAATGTGTCATTCAAAGGCATTGTTTCCTTGTTTATTTTCTGTTTAGATGATCTGTCCATCAATGTAGGTGGGGTATTAAAGTCCCCTACTATTATTGTATTATTATCAATTAATTTATTATCAATAATTTACATGATAAATGTTTCTTCATCCCCTCACTTTCAATCTGCCGGTGTCTTTAGGTCTGAAATGTGTCTCTTATAGGCAGCATATAGATGAGTCTTGTTATTTTATCCTGACACCTTATGTCTTTTGATTGTTTAGTCCAATTACATCCAACATAATTATTAATAGATGTGTATTTATTTCCATTTTGTTACTTGTTTTGTTTTTTCAGTTTTTTTCTGATTCTTTCTTCTCATTTTTCAAGGTTTGCTGGTTGTATTTTGTGATATACTTGAAATTTTTTCTCTTTATTTTTTGCATTGTTTTGTATAATATCTTCTACATATAGCAGTCTATGTTAAGCTATTGTTTATTTATTTTGAACTCATTCTTTACCCTTCTTTCCTCTACATTTCAGATCCTTGATATCATATTTTATAGCCTTTTATTTTGTGCTTTTTTGAGTGATTTTTACAGATACATTAAAATTTTTTTTTTTTTGCTTTTGTGCTTCCTATTTTTCTTACTCTTGGTTTGTTCTTCTCTTTATAGGACTCATTACTATTTCTATTGGTGTGTATTTATTTATAACTATTCATTTAGCTCTCCTCCATTCAAAGAGAGGCATTCTAATAGAGTAGATATAATTTCTATTTTTACAATACTTGATCTGTGGTGTTGAAAGCAGTGCTTGGCACACAGTAGGCTCCCAATAGCTATTTGTTGAAAAATGGAAAAAAATGAATGAATGGTAATACCTCAATAATTCTCAGCCAGAGGAGAAGAGAATAACATTTGATTGGGAAATTACATAGGACAACTGAACGGTAAATAGAAGTGATGGCTTTCATGGAGAGAACACATTATAAGTGTCCCATTCCAAGGGATTTTTCTAATCATGTTGCACAAACTGGATGGGTCATCAACACTGGACAGAAGCTCTTGCTTCAGTGAGGGATAAATGGGGCTCAGACAGACCTCTGGGTGCTTCAGGTAATAAGGTCAAGTTTGGTTCAATGAAAAATCTCCTAGTGTAGTTTTAGATCAGATTATAGATCCTTTTTGGAATGGACTGAAATGCTTTATGATTTTTTTTTTTTTGGATGAAAGCTGGAGTAAACGGATAAGTGTGTATTTTGCTCAGCAACTTTAGTCTGCTGGAGCCTAATTGTAAATGCAGAAATAAGAAAAATGCCTATGAGATCAGAAAAGGTACCCAGATGCAAATAGAACAGGTACCCAGAAGCAAATATTAAAGCTACTGAACTTATTCTTTAAGGAAGGGTTTCATGCTCTCACTTTTAATCACTTTATTTTACATGTAGGTATACAATCTTTGTGATTTGTTTTCCAAAAATATAGTAGATTGGATAAATTAGCCTAGAGAAACTGACCACAAGAAAAGATGCTAAGAACTTAATGGAAGAGTTAGGCAGAAAAAGTGTAAATCAACACAAAAACTAAATGTATTAGAGTGGAGGCAAATGGCTGAGTGCACCTCCACAGCCTCTGAAGCTTCACTGCACTATAATCCAATCACTGAATTTCAATAAAAATGAACATGATAAAGTTGAAAAATTAAAAGTTAGCCATTGAGTTAATTAATCAACTCATTAATTAAATATATATTCGCTGAGTACCTTCTACCTTCTATGTGTCAGGCCCTTTGTTAGTTGCTAGAGTAATCAAATCAGACCCGTCACTCAGTGACAGGATGTTTTGAGAAGATGATATATGAGAAAAGTTTTTTATTCTCTAAAATGGTAAACAATGTATAAAAATATTACTATAGTCTAAAATAAGTTTTCTGGAAGATGGTTTATAAATACCATTCTAGAATGACTTATAAGTGAGTCAAACAATTTTAGCCATCAACCCATTCTTCGCATTTAGGTCCAGCCCAAAGACATTCCTGTTGTTAGGGAAGCACTCCGGAATTATTTTTGCATCTGGTCCTTTACTCTTGGTGTTATGCCTCTCTCGCCCAGATGATTACATTTTTTAAATTTGTATTTCTTTTATGTCTCTGCTCAAATATTACCTTATCAGAGAGGCTTTCCCAGACCATCCTTATAAATTTGGCAATAATATACCTCTATCTCCTGAGGCCCCGACTTTCCTATCTTCTTTGCCATACATTACTTAATCCACAGCATCTGTCAGTACCTAATATGTTATACTGTATATTTATTTATTGTTCTCTATTCCCACCAAACATAAGAAATATGAGAGCAGAGACTTGGCTTGCTTCATTCACTGAAGTTTACCCAGTGCCTGACCCTCATAAAATTTGTTGAATGACTAAGCAAATGAATCAATGCTTCTGAATAAGAAATTCAGGTAATTGAGTCTGAAGCTGAAGTACAGTTCTGGAACTAAAGAAGTAACTAAAACTGAGAAAAATGTTTTCTTTAGACCATTCTGAGTTCTCTGGAATAGCAGCAAAATCAAAAAGGATGATGATTCTAAACATGGAAAGAGAGAAAAGGCCAGCCAACTTGAAGAGACCAGAAATAGAAATGGCCTAACATCTGACAAAGACTTCAAGCCAAGTCAAGCTACCAGAATAATTTACTATGACTTTCTGACAATATTCTCATTGGGAGGCTATTAAGAAAGATAATAATGTGGTTTCTGGAGGGAAAGTTCCTGGGCTTGAATCCCAGTTCCAAGGACACTGAGTAACTTTTCACCTTGGCAAATGCCTTTCCTTTGCCTCAATTCCCATATTCTGAAAAAAAAATGGGTGACAATGCCTACCTCATAGGGTTATAAGTTCTGGATGATGTAGTCTGTTAAAAGCTTAGTGCCTTGAACATGATGATCACAATAAAATTTTAATAAATTTTAATATGTCTGTGACCAAGCTCTGGTCAAGAGTAGCTGAACGATTCCTCTTGTGGGCTTCCAGAGAAGGTTAATCATTTCTACAGACATAGTTGACACTACACATGGTACCTGTCGTGGATTTATCCATCCCTAGAACTGTCTCACACTTCCCTGGAATATATGGTAATAAAAGCTTTATTGTTTAAGCCACCTTTAATGTTGGGGGTTCTGATCACTGTGTGTGGAGGGACTGAGAACAAAACTGGGCTCACGAAGAGAGGAACTGGCTTATCACTTCTCAGCCTTTTGGCTAAGATCAAGTGGAGAAGGACTGGCTTCTGTTGGGAGGAGGGGTCCCTGCCTTAGGTTGCCATAATGGGATAGCAGGATGTTCACCTCATGGCCATTACCCCGGTCCTAAAACAAAGACCCTGAAGTCCTAGGATGTGGCTAGTGTTCCTGGTGTCTGTGCACACCATGGCCTTCATTGTTTTTGCTGCCACTGTTCCAGGGCTCAAGGGAGAGAAGTCATTGAATTAACATATGCGTCCGTATCCTTTGTTTTTGTGGGGTCTTTTGATTTTAAAAAGTCTGGAAACTTAATTTCCCAAAAGGTCAATAAAACTTGTATCTTATTTGTAAAAAAAAAAAAAAAAAAAAAATCTTAATTCTAAAAAGTATGTATAACATTAGAAGTGATGAATATCAGACATGAGTGGTTTAAAAAAGGAAAAAAACGATAGGAATATAAAACAGACTCAACTATAATACAAATATAAAAAAATGAACAATTAATATGTTGGGCACTACTATTAGTTCCATATTGGTTGTAGTCCAGTGGATATGGTAGGAAAAGCATATTACTAGAATTGGAAAAGGAAAAAAACCCCAGGAGTTCTTTCATAGAGATGGTCCTTTATTTATTTCCTTAGAGGATGAAAGAAGTATTTGGCACCTAGAACCTGACTAGAGAGTCCTCTGCTTGGGGTGGAACTAAGCATGCATAAAAAATTATGATAATCACAGAGTAGAATCACAGAATGTTCGAGGTGGAAGATATTTTAGAGATTGCCAAACCTGGTATTTCTCAAATTGTTGCACTGAAGCATCTGTCTTTGAACAGGAGGATAAACCTATTACTGCCTGTCCCTAATATTTCTGAGACTTTGCTCTATACATTGACATGGTCCCTATAAAGAAAAAGATTTCTTCAGAGTCTATGCTTAACTGAAAAATCCTAGGAGATTTTTTGATAATTTACCTTGGTTTTAATAGAATATATTTTTAAATTATTTATCTATTCATGAGAGACACATAGAGAGAGGCAGACACAGGCAGAGAGAGAAGCAGGCTCCCTGCAGGAAAGCCCACATGGGACTCAATCCCGAGTCTTCAGGATCACACCCTGGGCCAAAGGCAGACACTCAACCGACTGAGCCACCCAGGCATCCCATAATAGAATATTTTTAATTGTTCTTTATACAAGGTAAAAAGTTAACCAAAGCAAAACAAGAACATACCACTTTTTGTTAAATTTGCAAAATATAATTCAACTCATGTATATTATCTTAATTTCATCTCTTCATAGCTGATCCAATCAGACTGTCTTGTGAAAATGTTGTACTTCATAAAACCTCTAGAATTTTGGCCTGGAATAATTCTCTAATTATTATTAGGCCTTTCTCTAAAAAGGCCTCTTTTAATACTGGGGCTAGGGCACAGACATTTGAATATTACTTATGTCTGGTTAATTTACCTAAAGGGAAATATTTCCTTCCTTTCCTGATTTCTTTTTTTACTTTTGAGTGAAAAAAGTTATGAAAAGTTAAAGGTTTTAAATAATAAAATCAGAATCAGTCATAATAGTGCTTGCAGATTTCAACATCAGGTTTTATATTTATTTGTTAATGAGATAAATAGCAGCTTGTTTGTATTGTTCCCCCAGTTTGTATGATTTCAAGTTTTTCTTGCAAATAGAAAATTTGTCTATTTTAATTAATTAAAAGTCAAAGAACCCACAGCCAATTAATGCATAGTTAAAAAGCCCATGACTTAAAAAAAAAAAAAAAAAGCCCATGACTGCTGACTTCATATGCATCCCCATTGGCTTTAATAAGATGGCGCAGTCCATTCCATTTTAGAATATGCCTTTAAGTGGTTTACAAATGCCTCAAAAACCGACTTCTCAAAGCAGAACATTTCAATTTAAATTGGATTTGCTCTCAAACTTTTGCTCAACTGTTTTAAATATCTGACATTCACCTCTTTGTGAAATGTGGAATTAAAATGCAGTATGGCTCAGTGCCCTATTACGTTCTCTCAGCAGGGCTGTGTTAGCTATATAAATGAAAGAGAAGGTAGTTTAGGTGGCTTCTTATTCCTAATGGTGAAGGAAAGGAGTCCCGTGAGACAATGCCATGAGGATCAGATGGTCCTTTGTCATAGCTGCTCCATGGGCCAAGTAGATAGTTGTTTTATCAATTGTGTTTGTGACAGGTGGTCTCTCTCCATTGGTGCTCTAACCCTGTGTGCTTTTTCTTCTTAGGTGTGCCCTTTGAGCTACAACAGGGGTGGTGGCATTTATGTCCATTATGGAGTTAGCTTGACATGTCCCTTTTTGACTAGATTTTTCTCCCTAGTTATCACTCTGCTTCCACCTTGTTCTCAAAGTTTATGTCTTACTCTTAATTGCTCAGAATTGATAATGGGCTCCAGTTACATGAAGCTCTTTTTATTCTTAAATATATCACTTGTTATAAAATACTCTGTCATATGCCTCCTGTTTGAAAAGAAGATGGAAATACTCACCAGATGATGATATGTAATTGGCATGTGGGTATCATATGTACACAGGCAAAGCACAGAATAGAAACTTCAGTGTTTTAATCTTTGAGTGTTTTAATCTTTGAAATCATTAAACAGAATATTAAAGATCACATTTGCTAACATTGTGACTTCAGACCATTCTCAAGATCTTTTCTAATAATAAATCCTAGGCTTGACATAAATTTTGTATTGTAATTGGTAAGTTGGCTCTAAAACTGAGAAAAGATGCTGTTATTTATTCCATTTCCCCTCCTGGCTTTATTGAAGTTATTTTATTTGATTTAGGTCACCAAACAGTTGTTTGTTCTCAGTGACCCAGTTCAGATGCAAATTAATGACCTGGATGGGAGTCCTCTTACTACTCCAGAAGTCCAGGGCAACATCTATTCAGTTCCTTAATGGGAAATTTGTTTCATTACAAATATAACTTCACCTAAAACTAAAACTAAAGTGCATCAGTGATAGAACTGCCTAGGTTCTACATTGCTGTCTGCACATCACTAAAAAAATCACAAATATTCCATGTTTCAGGAAGAAGGAACTTACGAATCAAATTATTTGACTTATTTCTGTATGATCGGTTAAAATCTTTCAAAAAGTCTTTAAAAATGTTCTTTTCCTGCAAATGCTTCCAATATTATAAATTCTAAATAAGAGCTAAACTTGTTATTCTGTGAACCTATGGAAAACAACTTCCTTATTTGAAAAGATCTACAGTGCCCTATACTCCCCCTTTGTCTTTTATGCAATCTGCTAATATCATAACGGAGGCAACTGGCTATCAGCGAGCCAGCACAGCCTGGACAGAGAGGCTATGACTTAATACCTAAACTTCTCAATTAAGACACGATCGAAATGTCAAGGAAGTTACCACCCCATTTTACTCTTTATTATTCTGTTCGAAAATATGCACAGTGGGTTTTAAAAGTGTGTTTTGGACAGTTAATTTGAATGCAAACATTTCAGAGATTAATAAAGTTATACAAAATTGGCCAAAAACAAATTGCAATTTGTTTTGGAAGTTTGTTATGATGGATTGTGTAAAATTAACATTCCAAGAGCCACTCTAAAGGTACTGAGGAGACTCAGAGTAGAGATGTTCTTTCTCTAGGCATCCTGGTGCTGTGGGCAGGTGCAACGTGCAGCCACTCAGGCCCTGACAATTCCTAATTTTGAGTTCACTGAGAAGAACACTGCGCACTCATTTTAGATACTTTTGAGTTTCATGTTTATTTATACGCTGTGTTAGCTCGCTTGTTATTCACAATTAAATACCCTAAGATCAACATAGGGGAAAAACTCCTGTTCTGTTTTTTTTTTTTTAATTTATTTTTTTATTGGTGTTCAATTTACTAACATACAGAATAACACCCAGTGCCCGTCACCCATTCACTCCCACCCCCGCCCTCCTCCCCTTCTACCACCCCTAGTTCGTTTCCCAGAGTTAGCAGTCTTTACGTTCTGTCTCCCTTTCTGATATTTCCCACACATTTCTTCTCCCTTCCCTTATTTTCCCTTTCACTATTATTTATATTCCCCAAATGAATGAGAACATATAATGTTTGTCCTTCTCCGACTGACTTACTTCACTCAGCATAATACCCTCCAGTTCCATCCACGTTGAAGCAAATGGTGGGTATTTGTCATCCTGTTCTGTTTTGACCATGGTTTTAGTAACTGCTGATAATCCTAAAAATCTGCTTTCGTCAAATTCTGAATTGTGATTATTTTGATAAGGAATAGTTTATTTTTTTATTTTATTTTATTTTTAAAAAGATTTTATTTATTTATTCATGAGAGACACAGATTGAGAGAGAGGCACAGACACAGGCAGAGGGAGGAGCAGGCTCCATGCAGGGAGTCCGACACGGGACTCCATCCTAGGCCCCCAGGATCACACCCTGGGCTGAAGGTAGCGCTAAACCACTGAGCCACCCAGGCTGCCCAGATAAGGAATAGTTTAAAATATTATTCTCACTTCTCTCATTTTTATTCTCAATCTTTTAAAAAACTGGATCCCAGTGGGGTTTATGTAGATGTCTATCATTTCTGTTACTTGACTGGTACTTTCACAGAAAACCCAAGTGGTAACTAAGGTTTTTGCCAACTGTTCTACTTATTTTCAATTTCACTCTGAATAGGGGTAGGAACTAAAACCAAAGAAAGAAAAAAAAATTACGTAACATTATAATTCTCTAACATCCCTAGTATGGTGAGTTTCCCAGTACCGGAAAACACCCCATATTCCAGTCGTGTCTAACAACATCCCACAGGTTCTACCTGGGGAATCCTATCCTAGTAGAGAACTGGTAAGGTCAGCCTGTCTTGCATTGAAATCTAGGTTCAGAACTTGGAACTGTCTCTTGGGAGAAGGGTAATAAGTCTGTATTTGGTCTTAACTATGCATATTTTGCCTGTGGTCCTTTGTAACAGAGAGAGAAAGCCTATTATGCAAACTGGAAAAGAATCCTTAAAAAGTAATCTTTCTCAGAAAGACAATAATTTATGCCTTTCAGAGACACACTCCCTTATCTCCACCACTTCCCCCTCTACCCCACCCCCAAAAATACAGGCCAAATATGAACACTAGAGAAGTTCTAGCCCGGCAGCCGAAGATCCAATTCTGTTAGATGGCACTGAATTCCTAGGATAAACTGGAACCAATTAGGGCTATTCATGGCTGAGAGAAGTCCTCCCACTCTGAGATATTATGACAAGGTGATGGTTCCATGAATCTGTGAATGTATGGGTGGGAGACTGGTGGTAAGAAAAGAAGGGAATACGGATACAAAAAACCTTCTAGGATTCTCTTTATCGGGTAGGAAGAATTATGACTTTCTCAGTGTTCCTAGTGATCTTGCACAATGGCAGCCAACTCAGAGGTCCCAAGTTATTCCTGAAGAAAGGCAAGTGCTACAGAGGATCTAGCAGAAATGGTGAGCTGACCCTCCATGTGTGCACATGTGCTTTAATGGAGCACTAAATTTTGTGCTACTAGAATGCTGTAATTCTGCTTTTGAGATAAAAATAATGTAATGTTACATTTGTATTATTGCTTATAATTCACAAAAAGCTTCCACATATCATCTGATCCTTACAACAACTCAAGAGAGGCAAGGCATAAACCATGAATGCTACTTTACATTTAAGGAAACCGAAGCTTAGATAGGTTAAGCTATCTAAAACCATACAGTAAATAAGAGGCAGAAGGGATTTAAACCCATATCTCCATATGGTCTGAGCTGTCTTGTCTAGAAACAAGAAAACTAAAAATATCTTGACTAATATACTTTCCAAGTATAATATCTGATATAGACAAGTCTTTCAATTCTTTTTTTTAGAATATAAAACAACCTTTCTTCCCACAAACCATGCCTTTTAAATCTTTCCACACTAATATTTTTTAGTGCAGAAAGATAATGTCTCACTCATTTTATGTTTCTTAAATTCTCCCTCTATACATATATAAAATCTTGTGTGTTTATGTATATGCATATATCTGCGTATGTATTACATATATATGCAATCTTTCGTGGGTTTGAATTAACATTTCAGTTTTCTTTTAAAAAAAAATTTAAAGCATTTAAAATGGATTTACTATTATTAGGCCAAGAAGTTTAGGACAACCTGATGAAACTATAACATTTATAAATTCACTCATTCACAGTAGAGAGTGTAGATTAAGGCTTGATATCCTGAGAGTTAAGTCTTTAAGGTGCTCTATTGTGATTCTCCACAAGCAAGAATGACTTTCACATTGACACTGAATGTGATTTTCTGTCCTTAGGCCAAGCTGGTTGGCAGATTGCTTTTATGTAATTCTTGTGAAGCTGGCAGGAGGTGACTCATATACATAAATGCCTCTTTCAATCAGGAAGAAGGTGTCAGAGGGCGGGTGGGTGGTGTCTGAATGACTAAGTTTTAAGATGTTAGGGGTACTGAAAAAAACTGTTAAAATGAGGACTTCTAGGGAGATGCACACATGAGAATCTCAGGATCATGTCAATGAATCAAAGGAAAACTTTGAAAAGATTTTACTACATTATTTGAATTTTAGTTATTTCATAACTCTATGCAAAGAGAGATTCTTAAAACTACTTGTAAATTAAAAACCGCCCAGAGTTTAAACAAGTTCTAAGAATGAGACTTGATTCCAAGATAATAAATTAGAATATTAAGTACATTGTATGAAAGGGACTGAGGAGTTATGGGTATGAGAAAGTTATGAGAAAGCTACAGATTTTTTTTTGGAAATAGACACAGTGAACAAGTGAAGTATGTCCCTGAGAAAATAAAGTGCCTATCACTTTTAAGTAAAACAATGAAACTTTCCTACAAATGGTAGGTATGGAGCATAAAAAAATCTCTTGAAATCCTTGAACGGATTTTAGATAAACACAAAGTAACAATAACCAAGTATCTAGGTGGTTGTTCATAATAGCCAATGTTCTCAGTAAATGCCCAGTGGAACAGATAAAAGCCAATATAGTAATTGAATTTCTAGGGAAACTGACCAGGTTGACAAAGTGAAATCCTTCATTTCATGGCTTTGCATTCTGGTTTTCTCATGAAGCTATTATATATCTGTTGTGTTTTTCCTAAAAATTTTAAAAGGGTCAGAGAAAACAAAACAAAACAAAACAAAACAAAAATAAAAAACAGAGTGGAACATATATGAAATTGTTAATAATAACCAAGTGTGATAAGAGTGAGCAACAGGAGCATGGAACCTGAACTCAACAATGTTATCAACAAAAGATTGCAACACTTTTTAACTCACTATTACTCTGAATATTATGTTGGTCTATTGGCGTTGCCTATACTATATCAGTTGATTATTTTCAGAGACTCCATTCTTACTTTCAATTATAGCACCAGAACAATTTCTATTAGTAGTTTTTTTTTCTTTTCATATTAGTTTAAAGATTATATATGAATCATGATATAGAAGATTATATATGAATCCAGGAAGTTCTAGGACTATTGTTTGAACTCTTCTACTATTAGGCTTTTTTTTTTTTTTTTTTTTTTTAGTTTTTTTAGTTTTTTTGATGTAATGAGTTTCTGAGAGAGCTAGAAGCATTATTTCAGAATACTTTTGATGTGGTCTGCTACTGCCAATAATTTTCATAAAATACAGAATCTTAATTCTGCAGCAAATCTAAGCAAATCTTCATTCCAGTGTTCAGAAGCAATCATTATTTCCCTCAGACCAATTTTTATATGAATTTGTTTACAGAATGCTTAATCAATTTTCTGTGCAGAGTTGATAAGAAAGAAAATTCCTGTGGAACTAAAAAAAAAGGTATGTTTTCACCATTGTTTGTTTTAGTGTAGCATTAAGAATATATCTTCTAAAGTTAAAAGTGAGTTTGTATGATTTATCTGAATGTTTTGTTACTATTATAGGCTTACTATAATTTACTTTTATAATTTATTAAATGAACGAACTCTTGAAAAAGGCAACGTATCACAGGAATGTTCATACTTGCATTTCTCAAAGATGCCATACTGTCATTAAGGTTCCTGAGGTTTCAAAGCCACCAAAACTAAGAATCATATTCAGAGTGAGATAAACATCTTGATTGAACCTATAGATCTCGCAGTGGACTATATATGAACAGTGGCATTTGAGACACAAGTATACCTCAAACCTAACATATTGTATATACCATTGTCCCAAAAGATAGATAGTTGAGGGGAGTAAGATTGAATGGTTCAAAATTTAAGAGGCAGAGAGAGTCAGATAGGGTTGGGCTCTTGCTCTTCCATTTATAAGCTGTACCACCTTGGATATTGTCTGCGTCTCAGTCTACTCTTTTGTAAAATGACACCTTTACTTTATGTGAATGCTAGGAAGAATGATTGAAATAGTACATGGAAGAACTAGATTAAATAATAAACTTGAATCACATAATAAGTCTTTAAAAATGTTACTTCCTTTTATCTTTACATTTTCCTAATGAATACTTGTACAGCAACAAAAAAGAAAATCAGCACTCCCAAGGTACATTTGAAATTGGGTCCAATAGTGTTGGTTTAGTAAAGTGGGTGTTTTTAAGTACGTCTCATCAAAGTGTACTTATAGCAAATTCTAATTAAAGCTAACATTTATTGAGCAATGGGCATTTAATGTTTACTAGGCTCTGTGCCAAGGATGGATGATCTCATTTTTAACCCATTGAACAACTCGCTGTATTTTTAAAAAATGTTTATTTATTTAAAAGTTTATTGATTTGAGAGAGAGAGAGAGAGACAGCGCATGCCAGGGGAGAGGCAGAAGGAGAGAAACCCCAAGCAGACTCCCTGCTGAGCACAGAGCCTGAGGTTGGGCTCAATTTCACCGGAGATCATGACCTGAATTGAAATAAGCCACTCAACTGACTGAACCACTCAGCAACTCCAAAGATTTATTTATTTATTTCAGAGAGAGAGAGAGAGTGAGCACTGTGCACATGTGAGTGGAGAGAGGGGCAGAGGAAGAGAGTCTTCAAGCAATCTCCCCCTTGAGTGCAGAGCCCTACCAGAGCTTGATCTCACAACCCATGAGATCACAAGCTGAGCCTAAAACCTAGTGTTGGACACTTAACCAACTGAGCCACCCAGGTGCTCCAACAACTCGTCGTTGTATTATCTCAATCTATTCAACTACTTACTGAATTAGGACTATTATTTAATTTTACAGATGAGGAAACTGAGGCATACAGAGGTTAAGTAATTTTTTTAAAAAAGATTTTATTTATTTATTCATGAGAGACACACAGAGAGGCAGAGACTCAGGCAGAGGTAGAAGCAGGCTTCATGGAGGGAGTCCTATATGGGACTCTATCCCAGTACTCAGGGATCACTCCCTGAACTAAAGGCTGACACTCAACCACTAAGCCACCCAGGTGTCCCGTGATTAAGTAAATTAATCAGAAATTAAAACCTGAATTTTAATTTAGTTTAAAAAAAGGAATATGGGGTTTCCTTTGCAAGAAGACTATGTAATATGGAGATTACATGCTCATAGCACTAAATCTGTATTACCTTTCAAAGCTTATGTTGAAAGCATAAATAAACTATAACACAATTCCCTGAAAAGCTGTGGTGGTATTGGGAGACAATTCTCCATAGTAGTCTCGAATTCCTGTGTATCTTGTGAGAGGAAGCACTGACTGCTTTTGCTTTGTATGGTCTTTTCAAGTATGTTTGTAGAGCAAACAACCTTATAAGACAGAGACAGTCCTCTTTAGAGCAAAGGGCAAGTTTGCTTACTTTCCAGTATAAAAAAAAGATTTTCTACTTCAGGGGCAAATGTCATGCAAACTTACTAACCATTATAAAAGATTCATTTCCTTAGATTAGGGTTCCTCTCTGTTATGCAGCCCACTGCATGTGCAGGTATCAATCATTTGGAACTCTTCCCATCACCTTTAAGGAACAGGCATGTGGAGAACCAGCTCAAATGTGGATATTCTGGCTATGGCTATTACTGTGAGTAATAAACTACCTTTTGTCAGCATCCATGAAACTGGTAGGCTGACCTGTTAGATTGCAAGTGGCGGGATGGGGGGTGGGAATCTCAGACCTTTCTTAACACTTAGCAAAATGAAAATTGTAAACATGCACAGACAGCAAAAGATCCAGTTTATTTAAAGTATTATCTAAAGCAACTGCACAAGGATAGACGTGGGAAAGATAATCATCCCCAAAGGCTGTGCTTTGTAATGGACCAGAGAAGCTTTGGGATCGCAATTTGTGTGTTATTTGGAGAAAAAAAGTAGAGCACATATTGCTTGAAACCATGGAAAACTAATAAATATACATGGCTATAAACAGCATCTCTAAAGACAGGTACACTGTGCTGCACATGATTTATATGTTTGCTTCTGGCTTGAAAATGAGCATTCATACTAGATTTACAAAAGCTGCTAAATTCTTCTGAGGTTGAACACTGAAGGAAATGGTTTCCTGTCTATATTCTTACAAAGACAATAAGCTGGTTTGTGACTTTATGCAACTATTATATCTGGCAAATTAGGTGGAGAAAGAAGGGTTAATTTGCTGTGAGGTATAATTCACAGTTAATAAACTGTAACAAGCATCAGTAAGTAAAGAAATAGTAGCTTAATGGGGATGCAGCAAAGAGACATTTTCTTCCTTTAAATGTACTTAATTAACTTAGTTCATCCTCTGGGGGGCAGGAGATAATGAGACCATAACAGCCCTTGCCTCTGGATCTTGCTAAATCTGTATAAGAGCAACAACTTACCTCACATGTAGCAAAAACCTCCTGTTACATGCGAAAGATCTTGTCATAGATACACTTTAATTTAGAAATAAGTAAATCTATTTGTGAAAAACTAAACACATTCTTATAACTCAATCTACTTTTATATCTACAGATAACACAATCTACTACTTGCATTGTACATATTATTTAAAAATAAATTGTATTTTATATGCACATAATTGTGATGTGTACTGAGAAAAATGGGTGCATAGGTGTAAAAATCTTCCATAAGATGCAGTTAGTTACTTACTTACAGGAGGTAAAAGAGAACCAACATGTAAATATCCAATGACTGCCAAGCACAACCTCATTTAGACTCCTTCAAACTTCATGAGATAGATATTATCATCATCCCTATTTTATTTTATTTCATTTTTTCTTTTTTATTCATCATCCCTATTTTAAAGATGAGAAGACTGAGGTTCAGAAGGCTTAAGCAAATTGGCTCAGTTCTCACAATTGTGTGGACCTGAGTGTTCAGCACATGTTTGCTTGAGTCTGAAGCCTTGTTATCTTTTCACTTTACGTCTATTCCTTGTGTCTTAAAGATAGGTTCTAGAAAGATAAATTTCTAGAAAGATAAATTCACGTTTTATCTTGGATTTGTGTTATTCATCATAACTTCTTTATTTTTTAAAAGATTTTATTTATTTATTTATTTATTTATTTATTTATTTATTTATTCATGAGAGATATAAACAGAAAGGCAGAAACATAGGCAGAAGGAGAAGCAGGCTCCCTGTGGGGAACCTTATATGGTACTCGATCCCAGGACTCAGGGATTATGACCTGAGCCAAAGGCAGATACTCAATCGCTGAACCACTCCAGGCACCCCCATCATAACTTCTTTATATAATGAATCCAACAGATATTTAGTGAGACAGCTTGTGTGTATCACTGTGACAGGGACAGTGAAGGACATTTAAAAATGCCACATGATCTTACCATGAGGAGCCTATAATCTGATGGAAAAGCATATATGTGAAATGTAAACTGGAGGCCAGTTTGTGATCCAGCATTCAAATGAGACTTTTATGAATTAATTTAGGAAGAGGACATTCCCTAAAAATAAAGAATGAGGTAAAGAATTCATTCAGTCTCAGCCATGTCTGTGACAACTATATATATCTCAGCCATGACCTTAATGATGAAGTGCCCCAGTGCTGGTCATCTTTTATTCTCTTCTCTGCTGTCTCTCTCTTCCTAGGTGATTTCATCCAGGGCTAGTGCTTTAAATACCACCAATATGCTAATGACTTTTCAATTTATATCTTTCCACCTGACTTCTCCCTGAACTCTAGACTTGCATACCCTACTGCCTGCCCATCTCCACTTGGACACCCAGAAGGCATCATACACTTAACAGGTCTAAAAGGGAACTCTTGGTTTTGTTTTGTTTTTCTCCCTTAATACTAAGTAACAATATGAGATAGGCACTGTCCTAAGTGCACTTTACAGGTGCTTAATAAAAATAGGGCACACCCACAAGGTAGCTGCTATGATGGTTCTAATTTTACATAATAGGAAACTGAGGCACAGAGGCTAAGTAACTTGACCAAGGCTGGTAGGTGATGAAGATGGGATGTCATCTTGGTCTATATCCACAGTACAAGATGTCACAACCACTGCAGGTTACTCCTTTCTGTGTCTCCTAACTCAGGGAATACGTACCTAACAGGACAAATCTTGAGTTATCCTTGGTTCTACTCTTTCTTGAAGTTCCTCTCATACCATTCATACCATTCATTAGCAAGTTCTTTCAGCTGTATCTCTAAAATATATCTCAAACCTACTATCTTTTCACCATCTTTCTTACCACTATCATTACTTATCTGGTCTATAATGGCCACCTAGCTGGGTTCCCCCCCTTCCATTTTTTCTACAGTCCATTTTCCATATGACAGCCAGTGTGATGTTTTAGCCTAAATCAGACCTTATCGCTACCTTGCCAACGATCTCCAATGGCTGCTTCTTCAGCCATAGCTTCTTCTATCTAATTTCAATTAGATAAAATCCAAACTCCTCTCCATGGCCAATTGGACCCCAGACAGTCTCTCCCTGCCTGCCGTTCTGAACTAATCGCACCTTATGCTCCTTCACATCCACAATGCTCCACTCACACTGACCTCCCTTTTCTCTCCCTTAACACGCTAAGCCTTTTCTATAGCATCCCTTTGCATGGAACTCTCTCACTCTAGATCTTTGTCTTTATAGTAGGCTGGTCTCTTCTTTCAAGTCTCAGCTCAAATGTTGTATCAGAGAGAATTTCCCTATCCAGTGTCTCCAGATAGGAACTCCCCTGTGCCTACCCCCAGCACCTTCTACCACTTCTGAGATCTCACTGAATGCATTTCATTTTTTCATAGCTCTCTTACCTCTCTACCCAAGATTATTTTATTTGCTCAGTCATTTATATATTTATTGTCTGTTTCTTCTCACCAGAGAGGTAAGATGTATGCTGGCAGTGAACTTATCTGTTTGGGCTACCACTATATCTCCAGCTCCCACAAGAGTGCCTGGCACATGGTAGACAACTAATAATATTTTTTGAATGGATGAGCAAAAATGGTCTCATTTTCTTCTAGCTTATCTTATACCTCTACATTATTTAGAAGAACTAATTTTACTCATGTTGGAATTCTTCTCCAAGTGCTGTTCAAATATTCTCTCCCAGTGCATATGTTTATAGTAGAAACTGCTTAAATTTACTGAGGGTATACTGGAATAAGGTATTTGACAGACACTGTAATTCTTACAAGTGACATACATGCTATGAAGTTGGTATTATTCTCATTTTACAAATACGGAAGCTGATGGTGAGAGAGGTTAAGAAAATTGCCCAGAGTCACTCCACTGAAGAGGGCAGACTTGAGATCTGGACTCAGGTTGACCTTTTACTCTCATGTTCTTTTCAGCAGATATATTGTGTTCAGATATGCAACTGGCAAGGAAAAGTAAATAATCGGAAACACAAAATGACAGCTTTTCAGTCTATACAAATGTGAAAGCCAGGAGGAGAATGACTGAAGTCTACAAATGGTTGAGGGTGGAACATAATGGTCACAGGTTTTGTTAGAGCTAGAGGCTGGGATATTTATCTCAAATTAAAAGTAAGCTTATGGGATGTATTACAATAGCAGATGGTAGAGAGTAATTACATAAGTATCTTTTAAATATTTTAGTGAGTTATGTTATAGATAGATAATAAGTTATTCAGGAAAATCAGAGTGTCCTGGAATATCTTTCACCTGAGATGCTAAAGTCAGCTCAACCACATCTTCTAACAACATGCTCTTCATTAGAGCTGTTAGGCAAAGCATCCCAGGTGGGACTATGATGGCATTCGAAGTCTCAGAAGAGGGTGTTCTACTCACCCTATTTCACCATAACAATTACTCTGTTCAGATTAGCTGGTGCTGGGCTTCCCTTAGTAATGTTTAAAAAGTATTCATAGTTTGAACATAGAAACCTTAGAAATGATTGAATCCATTTTAGGATTTAGGATTTAGAAACTTGGAAAAAGAAACTAAACCCAGAAATAATTAATTTATAATTTGTAAAGTTTCTATATGCATAGGTTCACTGCATTCTCACTATGGCTCTCTGACCAAGGTGGTGCATTATTTCCATTTCCATCTTTACGGAAGGAATGAGGCTCTGAGTGGTTACATGTCAGTGAGCTGGTCACTGTAGTGTTTGGGGTGCTGTGACTTGGTATCTTCTGAAAAAGGCTGCACATGCATTCTCCCTGTATGATATTAATGAGGTTCTTTTAACTTATTTTTTAATTTTTTATTTATTTTTACTTTTAATTTTTTAATGTAAACTCTATGCCCAATATGGGGCTTGAACTCATGACCCTGAGATCAAGAGTCTCTCTCACTCTATAGACTGAGTCAGCCAGGCACCCCAAGTTTCTTTTAATTTAATTATGATAGTTCTCAGGGTTTTTTTTGAGAATATGGATAAAGGCTATATATCAACTTAGAAACATACTGTTCCATTTATGGCATGTGAAATAAAAGGGAAAATGATACCTGACTAGAGGGACTATAATTGTAAGGAAACTAACTCCTCACTTTACATGAATGAATGGAAATAATTTCTGACATGTTAAATTGGGGGCAAATAAAGTACAGAGACCATGGCCTACAACTGGCGCTTGTCTTTTTCTTTGTGAAAATTGATGTTATTGTATAGAACAATAAGAACAATTAATATCCCAATGGAAAAATGGAAAATGGACAATTCTTGAAAGAGAAATACAAATGGGCAATAAACATATGTGATCATCTTAATCCTCTGCTGCAGCTAAATAAATATGAAAATGAAATAAAAATTCTTATTCATCAGATTTTCAAACATTAGAGAAGGACTAAATCTATTGTGTTGTGGGACTTAAGGGAGGTTTTGTTTTCCTTTTCTTCTTTATAGTTTTCTACATTATTTGATTGTTAATTACAAAATACATGTAAAAAACAAAGTGCATGTATTATTTTATATATTTGAAATCAATGAACATTTATTTTCATTTTGGACAAAACAAACAAACCTAGCTCACTTTAATTGTAGTTTCTTAAAGACAAATGTTTAGGGCTTCCTAACATAAAATTTCTTCTCTATTCAAAAAATATTCCCCTTGTTAACAATTTTTTAAATTATCGGGATAATTATCGGGATAACTCTATCCCCCCTATAACTCAAGACAAACCTTTGTGATTGCTTTGATATCACATTATAAGCACATTCAATTACATGTGAAAGAATATATCCCATATACCTTCTCCTCCTCTGTGCCCCCTCTTCTCTCTCTGGTCCCTCTTTTCTTCCCTACTCTTCCCCTCCTCTAAAATACCACTCCTCTATCCTAGTTCTTAAACCTCTTCAGGGACCTCTTTGCCTCTGGAGTCTGTCTTCTGACTGACCTAATATTCAGGTTCCTGAAAGACACAAGAGCAATGCACCTTTACTTGCTTACTTTGTCAAAATTATCCATCATCTTCTTACTAAGCTTGAACTAAGCCATCCATTTGTTGGAATCATTTCCTCAAATCCTCTGCTTCTTGGGCCCTCATGTAGAATCTACTCTATCTCCCCAAGAAATGTCACATGAATACACATTTGCTAAAATATGGTCACACAGTCTTGCTATATGGTATGACTAAAACGTAAGTGAAAATAGGAATTCTCCCAACATCAGGTTGAAATCAGTCACAAAACTATTAATTCTAATTCTATTATGATCTCTTCCCATTATATATTTGCTTGTATATGTTTAAATATATTTAATATTAAATGTTTTTATATAAAATCATTTCCTCTACAAAAAAAAATAATTGAACTCATGTCTTTGTATTTTGCAATAACATTGCAGTTTATTTAAATCATTATTTTCCCAAATGTGCATGTTTATCAACTGCATTAGAATCATCAAGGTGAGCATATTAAACAGATATTCCTGGGCCCTCCTTAGATCAAGTCAAAATCTCTGAGTGTAGGATTGGAAAATTAGCATTTTTAAACAAGCATTTTTAAATGATTATTTTGCCTTTTCTGGAATTCGGAAACTCATGAAAATAGTCTCATTCTGATAAGTGATTAAATATATCTATACATCTTTGAATGAAAGACTGTTTAAGATGGAACTAGTGGCAAATCCTTTTTTTTTTAAAGATTTTATTTATTCATGAGAGACACAGAGAGAGGCAGAGACATAGGCAGAGGGAGAAGCAGGCTCCATACAGGAAGCCCGATGTGGGCCTCGATTCCAGGGCACTCCCTAGGCAGAAGGCAGGCCCTGAACCACTGAGCCACCCAGGGATCCCCAGTGGCAAATTCTTGAATTGTTTCTTTAAAAAACAGTACTAGATCACCTTGATTTTTATTCATTTACAAATCACAAGTTGATTAATCATCAGTGATAATGTATCTGTTTTAGGCTCATCAAAAATAAAAATACAAACTGTTGAAAATGGAGCTGAGTATGTCACATATGATGAGAAGTGAGTGACTTGAAGGCTTAGCTTAAGTACGATAATGGTTTTGCTCCTTAAAGACAATGTTAAAATAGGGAACCAGTCTGAAAACTGTTGCTGGCTTAAAAATAAAGATGTGCAGTTAATTATCTTCCTAGGCTCTCCTTGTTCTTAGGGATGTTGCATTGACATTGTGTCAATTTCTAAGTACAGAGCATTGAACGCTGGGCCTCTGCCTAGGCTCTGAATTATCCCGAAGGGATGATGAACAGCCTCCCGTCACTGGCATCCATTAGAGGCTGATCCCATTTAGGCAAACAGAACTTTTTTGAGTACAGTGAACAACTGGGTCTTCTCTGAGAATGATGACTGAATACTAATTAGTTCTGGTGAAGTTATAGTGATAATAATTTTGGAGATTTAGTATTAGCAAGAAAGTTCCAACAAGAATGAAAAATAGAGATTCCCTTTTTCATTGTTCCTTTGTCCCTCCCTCAGATCAATGACAATGCGCCTTTATCAGATAAAAAATGATAAAGATTGGGAAAGTGTTTTCTCCCTTTATTCCCATTAGATGTTAATTACATTTCTATAGCAGATTAGCAAATTATGCAGAATTCTTTTGCCGGTCAACCTAAACTACTTTTGTCAAAGCAAAAACACTAGGGTTAAAATTAATTTTCATTATAATGCCTTCTTGCTTTTGAAAATATAGTCAGATGATTGTTGTTAAAATGTTACACAAAGCTTCTTACAGGTATTTTTCAGTATATCAGAAATCCAACACTGCCAGGACATAGCTATTAACTATTTCAATGACAGGAACTCTAACCTTGGAACAGCTTATTGTCAAAACCACTCAATTCAATTACTCGAGAGTATCAAGCAAAGTTGTCTTTCTAATGTGAACTCAAACACCTTGTCTCTTAGGATTCCTAAGAAATGAATGACTGTGTTATATGTTGTTTTGGTGTGTTAGATTATTTCATTCAAAATAAAGATAGTGAAGAACCGCCCCCTCCCGCCCCCCTATTTTTTGATAAATGATTGTTCAAGGCCCCAACCAGATGGTTTAATTTCTACACACAATGTTTCTTCTTTTAATCTTTTTCTTTTTTCAGAAAGCTGATCCTACTCAGTATATATAGTTCAGAGGGAAAAAAAATAGAGACAGTGAATTACGTAAAAATAAATCTGTAAATCTAAATGGGGAAACAAGAAGCAATGCTGTACAAATCCAAACACTAGAGAATCAAAGCAGGGTAGCAAAAGTGAGAAGGGATAAACAAATGGAATAGAACTCCATTATTTTTGGATTAGGGTTAATTAGGGCAGGGGATTCCAAAGACGGAAAGACTGATAAAACAAGAGTACTGAATCGGAGGTGGATACAGGAGCACAGGATAAGATGGAAAGAATAAAAACGCATCATGAAACTGGTGACCAGTGCTTAAGTAACTGTGTGGTAGTTCTAATGAACCAGCTTTTAAATTTATTTTTTAAGAGATGCCTGGGTGGCTCAGTGGTTGAGTGTCTGTTTTTGGCTCAGGGCGTGATCCCAGGATTCTGGATCGAGTCCCACACCGGGCTCCCTGCATGGAGCCTGCTTCTCCCTCTGCCTGTGTCTCTGCCTCTCTCTCTCTCTGTCTGTCTCTCATGAATAAATAAATATTTAAATAAATAAATTTGTTTTTTTTAATTCATCTAATAATGGATGCACTGTTAATATATGTGTACTTTTTTATGGCAAGAAGGATTTTGCAGATGTGATTAAGTTAAAGATCTTAAGATGAGGATTATCCAGGTAGGCCAATCTAATCAGGTATGTACTTAAAAGTGGAAAACCTTCCTAGTTTTAGCCAGAGGTAGATGTGGCTATTAAAGAAAGGCAGAGAAAGATACAACGCTGTTTATTTTGAAGATGAAGGAAGGGAACATGAACCAAGGAATGTGAGTGGACTATAGAAGATGGAAAAGATGAGGCAGTGCTCGCTTCGGCAGCACATATACTAATATTGGAACAATACAGAGAAGATTAGCATGGCCCCTGCGCAAGGATGACATGCAAATTCGTGAAGCGTTCCATATTTTTTATATGTTCTCATTTGGGGAATATAAATAATAGTGAGAGGGAATAGAAGGGAAGGGAGAAGAAATGGGTAGGAAATATCAGAAAGGGAGACAGAACATAAAGACTCCTAACTCTGGGAAACGAACTAGGGGTGGTGGAAGGGGAGGAGGGCGGGGGGTGGGGGTGAATGGGTGACAGGGACTGAGGGGGGCACTTGACGGGATGAGCACTGGGTGTTATTCTGTATGTTGGCAAATTGAACACCAATAAAAAATAAATTTATTATTAAAAAAAAAGGAAAAGATGAGGCAGTTAGTTCTCTCCTAGAGCTTCCAGAAAGGGACATGACCTTGCCAACACCTTGTACTTAGCCCAGTGAAATACATTAGACTTCTGGCCTCCAGAACTGTAAAATAATAAATCTGGGTTGTTTTATGCTGCTAAGTTGTGGTAATTTGTTACAGCAGCAATAGAAAGCAAATATATGTAGCTATTTTAGTAATTGGTGCAATTAATAATTGTAACTAATAATATTTATAATCATTGTAATTATTAATATGAAAATGAGAAACCACTTAATCTTTTAAAGTAAAATTCCAGTATGTGCCAAATGAGTAAATTTTAATACTTTTAAAATGTTAGGCCACTGAGAAGTTTAACAAAACAAGTTGACTGCATTTTCTTTGTCTATAAACAGTCAATAAGTTATGTCAAGTGTATCTCATAATTTATTTCATATCAACACTATGATTTTTTAAGAACTATTTTGTATCTCAGGCTATAGTCTCATTATGCATAAATGGCCTATAAAAGTTAAGAATAGAGAAAGTACTTTAGCTATTAATTCATGCTTCCCAGAGACTAAGAGACAATATACCAGAATTTTGTGCATTTTTTTGTATACTTTAAAAGATGTTAAAAAGCCTGTATAAAGCCACAGTAAAACATTATAGGGACTGTAAAATCTGAGTACATACATACAGAAAGAAGTTAAATTATCTAAATGATGGGCAATTTCTGTTCTTTAATTAATCTAACACCAAAAGTGCCTGCCACTATGCCACTTTAATTCACTACAAACTATGAAACTGACTACAGCTACCAGAATTGTAGGCAAAATGCCTAGAAAGAAGCCACCATTAAATCTTAAAGTACAATCTACCTTGCCCATATCATTGCAGTTATAAGTACAAGGCATTCCAAGAGGTGGTTGATACTAAGTTTTGTTCCACATTTATAATTAAATCCACAGCAAACTTCAGACATGACCCATTAAGCTATAATAGACTCTGTCTTGGATGCAATATGCTATAACGTAGAATTTGGTAGGGAGGGTTTTGACATGGACACCATAGTATTCTGTTAGGGTACAACTGGGAAGCAATATGAGGTGGAAAAGCTTAGCTTTGGGAGCCAGGTAGACCTGCATTTTGTATTCTAGGACTGCCACATGCTAATTGTAAGATCCTAGAGGCAAGTCATAGTATATGAATCTCAGTTTCTTTATTTAAAGTGATAGTATTTATAGTCATTGTTTTATAGGATTTTTGGGAGTATGAAATGACAATGGATGTAGAATACATAAAACAATATATGAACTCAATAAGTATTACCTGTTTGGTAGTTAAGTACCCCCAAACACATCATTATAAAATAACTACATTTTCTATGGACCTAACATTATAAGCCATCATTACAGAAATATAAAAGAAGATCCCTTTATATTTTGATTTACTTCCTAGAATTATGAAATATTAAAAAAAATAAAAACTCTTAACTCTCAATCCAGAGAAGGATATGATCCAGTAACTGGCAAACACAAAATTTTCTCCTGTATTTTTTACTTCTTTTACAAAAAAAAAAATGTGTTTTGTTATTTATCAGTGTACCCCTTGAAGTCCCCATCACAACACTTTGACAGAGTAGATGTTAATAATTTTCTGAACTGAGCTGAATATCTCTAGAATATAAGATTTACTCTGAGTTTTTGTCTTCTAATCTGCTAGTCTAGTGTGTGGAGCTTGCATTGCCTTATTGAGCTGTAGTACATATGTCTCTGATGGCTCTGCTCTTTGTCATGCTTGGAAAGGAGATTCACTGTATTGGGGCTTTAACAATGTAGTCAGCAAATATTGTTTATATATTCATATAGTGTTCTGCAATAATATTTGTCTCCTTTAAAAGATTTAGAACTCATTGTTTTAGAATGTCATTGCATAACAAATAACTCCTTAATATTAATAGAAATAGAAATACATTCTATCTTACAATTTAACAAATTTAATAAAATGTATTAAGTGTAAGTTGATAATGGATATGAAATAGTTTTTTTCCCCTTTGCTTAAACTATTTCTCTATGTTAAATTATTGGCAAAAACTATTTCCAGAAAATTATTTCTTTATAATAACTATTTATATAATTGCTAGTACAATATGACTATTTGAATTTGATAATAATACTGAGAGTGATGTATATTCCTGTATATTATAAATCACATTATATCGAATATAGAAATACATATTCCATCAAACTAAAAGAAAAAATTTCATATACATTCGTACTAACAGTCCCAAATTGCCTAACTTTTTGACAATTTTAAGACAGAGACCAGTGGATTTGGACATATTCCACTTCCACAAGCATTCAGGTGACTTGTAGGGATCCCTAACCTTCCTAATGTGAGCCACAATGGTTATACCTGAGGAAACTGTTAACTAAGCATTGTAAACTCAACAAAACTATTTTTCAAAGATAAGGCTGAATAAAGGCATTTACATTTCATAAAAAAAAAATCTGGGAGAGTTTACCATGAATAGACTTGCATTAAAAGAACTTTTAAAAGATGGGCTTCATGATGAATGAGAATCATTCATTCAATAAATATATACTGAGCCAGGCACACTTCTAGGTGCTGGAGATAGTGAAGAGAATAGATGAGAAAATCTTGTCCTCCTGGAGCTGACATTTTATAGCTAAAGTTACAAAGCAACATAAATAAGCAAATACATCTATATCTACATATGTATCTATTATCTATATCTATATATATCTATATATATCTATATATATCTATATCTATATCTATATCTATATCTATATCTATATCTATATCTATATCTATATATATAAGGTCTAACAGCATGCTGTTAGACCTTTACCAACTAGATCTTTGGTGGAGGGTGGGGGGGGGGGTGGAGAGCCTGCATCTGCTCATTTGCCAATTTCCTGGTGTAAATGCTACCTCCATGTCAAATTTCAAACTGCTGACTCTGTCATGAGGATATGACACGGAGACATATACAATTTTCGTGCTGAGCCTGTGTGAGCTGATTTGAGCATACCAGTGATGATCAGATCATAAATGCTAGGGAGAAAAATTAGCAGGAAAAGATGGATAGATTTAGCGGTTGCAATTTGAAAGGAAATGGTTAGAGAAAACTTCACTGAGAAGATACAATTTGAGTAAAGAACTGAAGGAAGTGAGAAAGAGAGCCATGTACCAACTTTGGAGAAAACCATTTTAGGCAGAAAGAATAGTAAGAGCAAAACCCTGAAGCAGGAGTTGGAAATGACAAGGAGGATGGAGATGTTTTAACAGAGTGAGAGGCTCAGGGAGTTATAGGCAGGGTATACAAGATTGTAAGAATTTTGGCTTATGATAACATTGGAAGTCATTAAAGGGTTCTGATCTGAGGAAGGACATGATCTAAATTATATGCTAATGGCCTCAGTCTGGCTTCTCGGCTAAAAAGGAGTAAACCAAGCTAATAAAATGTTGATGGTAGTAAAAATAATAATGTCTGCAATCTGGGATTCACAACAACAACTTAACATCCAAAACAAGGAGCCTCGGTGTCCACCGAAAGATGAATGGATAAAGAAGATGTGGTTTATGTATACAATGGAATATTCCTCAGCCATTAGAAATGACAAATACCCACCATTTGCTTCAACGTGGATGGAACTGGAGGGTATTATGCTGAGTGAAGTAAGTCAATCGGAGAAGGACAAACATTATATGTTCTCATTCATTTGGGGAATATAAATAATAGTGAAAGGGAATATAAGGGAAGGGAGAAGAAGTGTGTGGGAAGTAGCAGAAAGGGAGACAGAACGTAAAGAAACGTAAAGACTCCTAACTCTGGGAAACGAATTAGGGGTGGTGGAAAGGGAGGAGGGTGGGGGGTGGGGGTGAATGGGTGGCGGGCACTGATGGGGGCACTTGACGGGATGAGCACTGGGTGTTATTCTGTATGTTGGCAAATTGAACACCAATAAAAAATAAATTTATTATTAAAAACAAAACAAAACAAACAAACAAACAAAAACATCCAAAACAAGAACGGCTCCTCAGCCAAAGGAGAGTGGGCATGATTGCAGATAAAATACTTCATACTTTTTGACTGAAGTGTGAAGATATTGATTAATATTAGCACTTGTTTAGCACATATGCTTAAATTTCTGGAGAAGCTCCTGGAAGAACAGAAATCAAACACACACATTTCAAACCAGGAGTAGGTAGAGAAAAGAAGGAAACTGACAATAAAGACAATAAAAAACAGAGTAAAAAAAGAAGAAATCGAACAAGTGGGACAGATATAAAGCACAAATAATACAGCTGAAATTAATCCATGTACACTGATAATCAAATTAAGTGTATGTAGATTCACCTTGTTAACTAAAAGACAAATACTGGGAAAATAGATTAAAAAGAAAATTAAGTGACAAGTTGTTTTTTATTTTTTTTAAAAATTTTTTTTTAAGATTTTATTTATTTATTCATGATAGACACAGAGACAGAGAGAGAGACAGACACAGGCAGAGGGAGAAGCAGGCTCCATGCAGGGAGCCCGACGTGGGACTCAATCCCGGGTCTCCAGGATCACGAACCTGGGCTGAAAGCGGCGCTAAACTGCTGAGCCACCCGGGCTGCCCGACAAGTTTTTTAAACGAATTTATAATGTAAAGACATGGAGAGAAGAAAGAACAAATATAAACATGAGGTAATTTAATTTTTAAATAGTAACCCCCCAAAAGCTGGTTAGCTATGTTAGCATTAAGGTAAGCACAGAATGATAAAACTTTCAATTAATATATAAATATATTTGTAAATATAAATGTGTATGTATGTATATATATCCTTAAATAACATAGCTTTAAAATACAGAGGTGATAATTAATGGAAAAGCAAGAAAATATTTACAATCCTCTATCAGAGTGAAGAATTACGCACACCTCCTTTGATAACATCAAGTAGTACACCCCATTACTGCTCCTGCCTCCAGAAAAAGATCAAAACAGTAAGAACATAGATTTGAACAGCATAGTTGATAAAGTTGAGCTAATAGATATACTTTAACTGGAGAATATTTGTTTTTGTAGTTCACAAGGAATATTATATCCAGTCATAAAGTGATCCTCACAAATTTAAAGTACTTGTTTCCAGCAGACCCATGCTTCCAGAACAACCTGCAATTACAATGAATATCAGCAAATAAACAGCAGAGAAAATGGAAAGGAATTAGAGAAATATGGGAGTGGGAGTGGAGAAAGGATTGGTGCTGTGTAGATTCTGACATCCATTCAGAGTACTATAGTGAACTATCTGGAGAAGGTTTTGTTTCCTTTCTATTTTTACTTATGACAGAATAATTGATTGCAGTTGCCTTCCCCCGAAAACATTTGGTATGTTAAGTTCTTTTTCAATGATTTTATGAAGGCTCTGGCTTTACTTGAGCTGGGGTAGTGAATATTCTGATGAGAGAGTGAAGCCAGATAGCATAGAGATCACCTTTACACTCCAATTTAAGCCTCCAGGGGTCGGCCCCTAGCAAGACTGAGAAGTCAGCCAAGTCTGTCCCTGAGCCTGATACCACTTATTTCTCAGATCTTTATGGCTTTTCCTACTTCTGTCTTCAGCACTTCCTTTCCCCAGGCACTCTGGGATCTTTAGTTAGTGAGGAAAATAATGATAAAGTAATTGATGACATTGTATTAAGGATTTAAGTGGCCTCTCCTAAGGCCACTTTTAAAATGTAGATTTTTAAAAGGGGTGAACTACAGCACAGCCAAATTAAGGAACATTGACATGTGAGAGGCTAGTGGGAAAGACTGGGGATTGTGTCTATGGAAGGGGATGCTGAATTGCTAACCTCCAATCACATGGTGGGCACCTCTAGTGGGCTGATAATGTATGTCTGGGCTGGTTCCTCATTTTCTCATGGATGTTAGAAGTTTGGCAAAAAGACAATGTGTGGCAATCTTAGCAGGAGGAGGAAGAAACATGGGAGGAAGAGAGTGAGATATATATAGCTCTTTTATTTGTTGAGAGTATAGCTGCTGAGAATTCATAAAACTTTGAAAGACCTCCCTTCTCTCTTCTACTTTACAACTGTCTTAGGGGCAAAATGTTACAGGAAATGGTCTAAGTCTAAAGATATGATGGATCTTAGGCCCAGAGTGAATTCATTCTTCTGAGGGAGAATGTGAATTGTTAATATTCATTTGGTCATGCTGTGCTGGTCATCAATAGCGTTAAAATGCTTAATGGCAGAAACCTCTATTTATACGCCACTTGCCTTCTCTAAAACTCTTTCTGTACACTTAGTCTCAGGAAGTCTGAGGACAGGTCAAAACTAGTTCATGGTGAATTTGAGACAAGTCTTGTCCACATAAATAAAACACACACATCCCTTTATCTGACTTCACTATGACTGAAATTAGTATTGCCACTTTTGAAGAACATATTGTCTAAACTACATGTTCTTTGGTTCTTTAAGGACTATGGCTTGTAGCTAATAAATTCTGCAACTAATGGACAACACCTTAGGTCTGTATTTTTTTTCTTCCTCATGAAGAGTCATATTTTATGCCATGTCAGTTTCTTATGTTGCTTTGAGGCTCTTTCAAATGTGCTCATGTAATTCAGCAGCTAAATAAGTAAAACTGTTATTGCATTGCTAATTCTAATTTTCCAATTAAATAAGGAAACACATTTTTTTGGTTCCACATAAGGAAAAATTTACACTTTTGCAATGATTAGTATAATAATTAAAACTTATGTGCTATGCACCATCCTTCTAGTTTTCCAAGAAACATTCTATGTTACCTTCAATTTTCTCACATTCTTTTCAATTTTCCTGATAGTTTAAATAGAGAAAATATACTATTATTCATAAGTGGTAATAATTAAATAAAAGAACTTGATTAAAAATATTTCTATTAATTATGTATTTTTCATTACCATATCCATGACCTTTTCTTAGATCACATGCTCTTTATTTAATCTCTCCTCCTAGGAAAAAAGGTAAGATAAGGTAAGGTCTCCCTTACCCCAGTTAGTTAGGAAGTCCTATTATTGTTCTGGTTTGCCTGGGACTCCAGTTTTATCACTGAATGCTCTCAGTCCAGGGAAACCAGACTGAATGGTTGGTCACCTTAACTCCCAATCACCCTCCAGCTGATTTCTCTTCTCTCCTTCACATCAAACTTTCTCCACTGAGTACTCCACACTCCTCTTCTCCATGTACTAACTCTTTAATTTACTCCTGAACTTATTACAACTATGCCTCTGCCTCGATGGCTCCACATTCCCCTAGAGTTTATAAGAGTCTCCAATGACCTTCACCTTTCATCAAAAGAGACTCGCCAGTCCTTACTTCAGTGGACTGTGCTGCTGGATTTTATACTGCTGATCACACCCTCCCCAACAGTCTTTATTCCCAAGATTTAAACAGTAGTCCCCCCTTATTCATAGGGAAAATGTTCCAAAACCAACAGTGGATGCCTAAGCTTGCAGATTGTACCAAGCCCTACATTTTTTAATGCATACATCCCTATGATAAAATTTAGCTTATAAATTAGGAACAGGAAAAAATGAACAACAATAATAAAATAGAATAATTATAATATGCTGTAAAGAAGTTATGTGAATGGGGTCTCTCTCTCTAAACATCTTATTGTACTGTACTCACCCTTCTTGTGATGATGTGAGATGACAAAATGCCTAATGATGAGATGAAGTGGGGTGAATGACAGAGGCATTGTGATATAGTGTTAGGCTACTATTGACCTCATGACTGTATGTCAGGAGGATCATCTGCTTCCTGACCATGGTTGACTGCTGGTATCTGAAACTATGGAAAACAAAACCACAAATAAGGGGGGACTGCTGTATAACATCACAGCTTCTTAGTCTCTGACACTGATCTTTTTGACTCTTATTAATGAGATCATCTCTCTCTACTTGTTTTCTGAAAGATGACTTCCTTAACATTCTACACTCAGTCTTTTTCCCTTATCATTCTATAAACCCTTTTCCTAGATGATCTTACATACTTTCATGCTTTGAACCCTGCCTTCAATAGAACAGTAACTTCTAACAAAAACTATACTTGGTATCCAGACTTTTATGGTGAGCCAACTACCTGTTAAACATCTGCACCTGTATGACTCAGATGCACTTCAATAGTTTAGCATTTTTTTAAAGATTTTATTTATTTATTCATAGAGACACAACTAGAGAGAGAGAGGCAAAGACACAGACAGAGGGAGAAGCAGGCTCCATGCAAGGAGTCCGACGCGGGACTCGATCCCAGGTCTCCAAGGTCACACCCTGGGCTGCAGGCAGTGCTAAACCGCTGCGCCACCGGGGCTGCCCTAGTTTAGCATTTTTAATATGGCCTCTAATTACCTTCACTAGGGTCTTCTTGCTCTCTCTCTCTCTCTTTTTTTTTTTTTTAGATTTATTTATTTATTTATTTGAAAGAGAGAGAGAGAGAGAGAGAATCTCAAGCAGACTCCACATTGAGTGTGGAGCCTGATGCAGGGCTTGATCTCACCAGCCTGAGATCATGACCTGAGCTGAAACCAAGAGCTGGATGCTTAATCAACTGTGCCACCTAGGTGCCCCCCTCTCCTCTTTCTTTGTTGTTGGAATAATGAACTATTATTCACCTATGCCAAACATCTTAATGTTTCCTTGATTATATTCTTTCACTTCCACTGATCCAGTTAGTAAGTTGTTCAATTTTACCTCCTAAATAGTTCTTAAATTGGTCCTTTCTTCTCCATTCTTATCATTTCCTGGTTTTAAGAAATTTCCTTTTGTCTGAAATATCACTGCTACAACCTCCCAAATCATCACATTGCTCCAGCCTTGCCTTCAAAATCTGTCCTGCTTAATAGAACTTAATGGTTTCAGGTACAGGGCACACAGTACAGTGTTTCCAATGACATTACTTACATAAAACCATGTAGACACCTTTACTGCTATATTTACCACATAGCAAAGTATCTATCTATTAATCAGCAGCCCCTACCAAGACAGTAAACTCTTAAGAAAGAACCCATGCTTTATTTACTTTTGCATCCCTAGTGCCTGCCTCTGTGCCGGGCATGGCATGTGGCCAAAACAGTTACTGAGTAGGTAGGTAAGTGCTCAGCGCAGTCATCAACTATGTGCTTTCTGGGCTTCTTTTACTATACTTTCCCCACCCTCTCTTCTAAAGGGATGAGGCTTAAGATTCCATCTACATACTGCCAAAAATACTTCACATATAGTACATGCTTAATAACTAGTTACAGAATGAATCAAAGAGAAGGAAGGAAGGAAGGAAGGAAGGAAGGAAGGAAGGAAGGAATGAAGGAAGGAAGGAAAAAGAAGAAGAAAGAAGAAAGAAAGAAAGAAAGAAAGAAAGAAAGAAAGAAAGAAAGAAAGAAAGAAAAAGAAAGAGAAAGGAAAAGAAAGAAAGGAAGAAAGAAAAAAGAAAAGGAGACAAGGTGTTTAAACTCTCAGGGCAACTGCATACAATGAATTAGTGTTTCGAGACACAATCACAGATACAATGTAGAAGTAGTTTAAAAGCTCAAAAAATTCAAAATATACTTTCTTTTAAGCCTTAAGATTGGTTAGAAACTATATTCCCATCAAAATGGGCAATTCATTAAATATTTTACACATGTTGAATTCTTATTAATTGTGCTCAACTGTAATGTGTTTAATTTTTTATACCCCTTAAAAATGGTTTAACCTTAAGAGCACTGAAGACATTTTATATTTTGTATAATTTTAGAGGAGGATGTAGTAGGGCTTTGCATATAAAACTCAGAGATTTATCTAGCACATTTTAAAATGGCATAACAAAATATTTTGCCAGTTTTAAAGAATTATACTTCAGAAATCAAACCTTAAAAACCAATTTTATCATAATATTTTGAAATGAAAAAAATTGGAAGAGAATTATATACTGTTTGTAATCTTCAAGTGCATAATGTTTAAGCTACTAACTTGGTTTTAATGTAGCTACAATTCTCAAGTATATTTCATAAAACTTAATGAAAACTTAAGCACAACTTCTATGTTAATTTTTGTTGAGTTAAAAAGAGGAGTCCAAAATATTGTCAAAAATATGGGGGTCTTTTTTTTTCTTTCAGTTTTTATACTCTTTTACGGTAACATAATGGTCTTTCTGGTATTCTTAGCACATTAACTAGTGTGATGAACATTACTATTATTTGCTTGATGCTTAGTCTTTACAGAAAAGAATGCAGTTTTCAATATTTTTTTCCATCTTTGTATTTTACTAAAAGGTCAAAGATGCACAGAATAAAAAATATGTATCAAGATCTCTCCTTTCACTTTTATGAGAAATCAATCCATAGTATAAGAAAGATAGAATCCTATCATATTTTGAATGGAAGATAAGATAAATGTAGATCATTTTAATTTTAAATTTCATTAATATTATAACAACCATTTGTTTTATATAATACAATTCATTCACAAAGTCAACTATCCTCAAATAATTGTTTTCAATAAGGGCAACAGTTTTATACAATAAGAAACTAATACCATTTAAATGCAGCACGATGGACTTCATATACGTCCCAGAAGTGTTCAATGAATTCTGAAACTTAATTTAAATCCTTATATTTGTGTATGAATAAGTATGCTTGTATATATTCATAGCTTTCCCTATTTAGTAGTGTTGATTTTCAGAGTTTCAAAAATATGAGAGAAAATGAGTTTGCACATTTGACTTACAAAAATATCTGAACTTGCTACTTATGAGATCTTTAATTCTTGAAAATTTGTGGGAGTATTTATTTTCATTAAAACAAATTCACTTTGATTTCATATTTAAATGAACTAAAGTCTTAGATTAGTAGTAGTTTTCTAAGGTAGATAGTTTCTGGAAAGTTAATTAAACAAGATGGCTTCTACTCTATAGCTTTATATATACATAGAAAAATCAGGATCCTGCCACGCTCAATCTTTTAGTAGTCATTTTTCCTTGATTCAGTGAGAAATAGCCCAATATCTCAAATATAGCTGATAATAGCCAATTCATCCCAGTTTACCTAAGACTTTCCAAATAAAATGAATATCCCATGTCCCAGGAAATCCTTCAGCCCGAGAAAAACTGACATACCTGGTAAACCTACAAAGAGAGGACCTAAACTTTGAAACTTCGAGATAAAAAGGGCCTTACCTTAACATCATTGGTGTTCATTCTTGTTCCTTCCTTTCCCACAAAAATATCATCGATATCCACAAGAATGTACCTGTCCAAGGACAGTGTCAGCCTCTTTCCTGACAAGAAGGAAACAGCATCTATGAAGATGAGCTTGTGCAACCAAAAGTTTAAGTTGTTGCCAAAAAAAACTCTTTGAATTCCATCATGAAGCCCCAAGTCGTGTATGACAGTGGCATAAAAAGCACCTTTAAAGATGGGAGGAGAAAGGTTCTCTGGGGTCTTTACTTTGGCGAATATTACTGGTTGGTAGGCTGAGTGATTAATCTGGAAAACTGTCCAGTCAGTTCCAGGTAAAGAACCTTTTTCAAGTTTGGAAGATTTGGTCACATGAAGCAATGGAGAATGAGGATTAATACAACAATCTTTTACTGCCAGGTTTCCATATATGGAAAAAGGGAAACCTTTCAACTGAAAGCTCTGTAGACTCTTCTCACTAGTTTTGTGGAATCCAATGACACCCACACCATATTCCACACAGTATTTATCTAAAAGGCTTCGGTTCCAGGAGTCCATATTTATATACTTTAATATATTCTCATAAATAATGAGAATATATTTGCCTTTAGTTTTTTCTATAAGTGCTGGGAGATCCCCCTTTCCAGGAGCAATTTCAATGTGATACTGGAATCTGCTGGATTCTAGAATCATAATTATGTCTTGACCAAGCGATGAGTATTGGCTCTCCACAAACACCAGAACTGTGGGGTCTGTCCTCGAGGTGTCAGAAAGCTTCATTGTCTTGACTTCCATAAGTCTGTATGGTAGGTGTTGGAAGTCCCCACAGTCCACTTCTGACATCATCTCAGAGGGTTCATTTTCTTGTTTGTAGCCACTGTATAGGTAGTAGGCAGAAATAATAATGCTCACCATACAAAATGTGGCAAGCAGAATAACCGTCCTTTGAAAGTGTCTGTGAAGCTTCATGATAAAACTCATGTTGTATATACTTTCCTCAGACTGTTCCAATAGAAGCACCATAAAAAAAAAAAGAAGAAGAAAAGAAAAGACGGGGTTCAGCTACTTGTCCAGTCTCAGTCAATAGTTTATGTCACCATTGCAGCGCATTTGTGTCACTTGATCAGGGCTCACAGAAAATGCAGTCTGAAAAGTAGAATGAAATAGAACAGAATATCAAACATTCATTCTGTGGCATTAAAGGGAGCAAGCTTTTTCCTGCTGACTGGCACAAGTGGCAACCTGTTAGGCAGATGAACTGGTGTATGGTCTGTAAGAAAACCTCTGTTTCCTCCTCCCAGATCTGGATGAGGACATGGTGGGGGATAGAAACGGGAAGAGAGCTCCATTTATTAGAGGCTCTCTGTCCTTCATTTGGAAAATACATTGGGCTAACAAAGAAATTTCCTGTTATTTACTGAGCTTTGCATCAAACCTTATAGATACCACAGACCTAAGACCACACAGAGAGGTCACCTGAGCCATACACTGCCACGTCATGTAATGCATACATGATACATATGTGTTTAACTACATATACTGAAAATTCATGAAAGTTTGGACATATTTCATTAGGTGCTACAGTTAAGACACTAGTTTCTGCTTTTTGGAAAAGAGCTCAGTAATTACATGAAAAAGTACTATAAAAGTGTCTTTTAAAAACAATAACAATAACAAACTTCATGAAACACCTTGTCATGCTGTAATTTCAAACCTCTTTCAAATTTTACTAATCTTAGAAAAAATTAGTAGCTTTTAAAAAACAATAAGAAAGAAACTCGAGTGCTTCTTAGAGCAGAAGTTTATAAGAGTCTTAAGGTCCTGGCACTCTTCAGGAGTATGGAAAAATGAAGTATAAAAAATTGGAGTATAAAAAAATTAATAAAGATCATCTTATTGTCCACAAGGCAGACTGAAAGGGTTCACTGCACCACTGTCTCTCAACTAATTGTGTCACTTTGGCCTTAGGACCTTCTAAGTAAAATGATAAGGTTAGAATAAATCACCAAGAACATTCTGGTGATCTTCACCTAAAATTCTGTGATATTCATCTGTGAAATAAGCAATGAACAATATTTTGAGTAATATATGCTTATCTTTACAAATAATACATTCTGGTGTACAATTGCAGTATATTTACAGAATAGGATACTCATGAATAGGACATTTTTCCTGTAAATTATATATTATAATTATTCATTCAAACATAGGGCATCTATGTCATTCATTCATCAATATTTATGAGGTAACTATCTTCTATTTTTTAAAAAAAGAATGTAAATGGTCAACAGAGTGAACATATTTAAGAGGCCCAATATTATGAAGCAGAGACAGTGACTAGCATGACAATAATAAATCGTTGTTGATTAGAGATAAATGGCTCTCATGAGATGAGATAAGAGACCATGGCAAATGGGGAAGCCTGCAATGTCCCAGCGGGATGCAGAATTTGGGAAGAGCCTTTAAGGATGAGGGAGTATAAGTAGGCATATGAGATAGAGGGAATTTATAGAGGCAGGAGTGAGCACAATATTGGGCAAGGAACACTCTGATGAAGAATGGAAAGCAAGGGTATGAAATATCCTAAACATAAATTTTACAAAGTATGGCTACCTTAGATTATGGAGAGATTTGATAGCGTAGAAGTTCATGGTTGAGAAAACCAATAGGGAGCCATTATACTTTCCTGATTTAGGGAATAATGTGGTAAGGGTGAGATTTTTCAGGAAAATGAACTAATCAATAACGTGGAAGATAGCCTAGAGCACCATTAAAAGAATCAAGGCTGGCAAGCCAATGCAGGCTGATTTCTCATAATCCAATCATAAACTGTTAGTGATCATAGGTCAGGGAGAATGTGGGAAGTGACAAGTCTGAGGGACGCTGCAAAGAAAGGAGGAAGAGAACTTAGTATGGCATGGGGGTCTGTGGTATACCACCACCCTGTCAAGTGAAAAGGCATCAAGTGACCTGGCATCCTTGAAAATAAATCTAACATAAACGGTAACATTCTACTCTTTTAAACAATCTAGCATAGATGTAGGTGTTATTTAAGCAAATCAAAATTACTGGGACAACTGAGAATTTCCATTGTAATTGTAGTTATTTCATTTTGAAAGGTAATTGCACTTTAAAAGTTATGTACATGTTTATGAATAATATAATATTCTGGAGTATAATGGCAGGATATAAAATCTCATATCTTTCTATGTCTCTGTTTCAATTTTAGCTGTGAAGTGTTTTTGACTGGATACAAAATGTATTACCACATTTTGCATTTCAGAGAGCAGTGTTTCATGGTTTGTTCATATTGTCAGAAATGAAAGGCAATGTAACTCAAATTAATCTTATCTGTGATGAGGCAAAGTGGTGAGGAGTACTTGCTCTCACTATTTAGGATGGATATTAGCTACCTTCTCCATTAGCAGGTATGAAATACTGAAAGTCCTCTCTTTTCTATTAAACTCTTCAATTTTCCTCCTGAAGCCAAGGGAATTCCAGCGTATATCTCTGAGGGTAGGATTTGGTCGAAGACATTTAAATGGATACATTAAGATTCCCTAGGTTTTCTTCAAACCTTCTTTTGACAGCACACTTCTCTGTAGCCAAATTTAGTCTCTGGTATAGATTCTCAAAAGTTAATATTCTTAGTGCAACCTCATCCACCACCAACTCCTTCCCATTCTCTGTATGTCTATTAGCTCCAAAAATGTCAGAATGGACTGAACTGATGCAGTCACTCCTTCTGCATGGGATGGCACTATAGCAACTTCTCCCGAGCCCTTCACCGGTGGGGATCACTAGGAAGACAGGTACATGTGGAGAATGAAGCTCCTCTACACAGTTCCCTGGTGAAAACTTCTCATATGGAGCTAACCTTCTAAAGTTGGTAAGACCAACAGTTACACATGGCCACTGCAGAAATGATATCTTCTTTGTAATTCATGACACTATTGTAGGTAAGATTTTAAGGTCAGTCTGTCAGTCTCTCTTATCTAACTGTAAACTCTAAGAGGCTAGAGAGAAGCCCTCTATCATTAAGTCCCTAGTGCCAGGCATACAGTAAGCACCCAATGACTACTTGTGGAATTAGTAAATTACAATGGCATATTAACCTTACAAGTTAATTTGACACTTCCACTTTATTCTAATGTCATAACTTATTTTTGAGGTTATATATCACTGTTAATATGATTATAATTACCTATACATTAGCTGGATTTAATGTCTCTGTTTTACTTAATACTAGGAAAATATAATCATACCATACTAACATAGGATAAAAGAAGCCACTATGGTAGTAGATATTAAATCTTCACCCACAAAGATACCTATCAATTAATTATTCTGGGATCTGTCATCAGGTGTTGTGCTGAATACCCAGTTTGGGGTAAGTGCTACATCAGGTGCAGAGGACATCACAGAAGTAATATTAAGAGTGATCCTTGCTTGCAGAAGCATGGTCTCTGTTGGGGGAAATGACTTGTGAAACAACAGCCAACACTATGTTGTACGTAATAGTGGTTTATGTGGTACAGACTATGTTTGTCACAAGTTTCAAAACAAAGATTAACAATGAATAAAAGGTTAATGAAAAAAAAAGTTCATGAAATTTAGGGAAACAGTTTCTAAGAGACATGGTGCTTGATGGGGACATGAGACAATGGGAAAGATTTGGATATGAGAGTGGGATGAAAGTGTTGGCAAAAATACCTGGCAAGGTTGAAGAAATGAAATGGTTACAGTATGTTTATCTGAGAGTGAGACTAATATGATACTATGTGTTGGGTTGAAAATGGAAATGATATTTCATTCAAGGAGTCCTGCAGATTAATGAATGTCCTTGGAAGTGATTGTGAAGCACAAAAGTATAGACTTGGAAATAGCACTAGATGAATCCAAACAGAAGAGAGACAATAAAAATCATGTTTGCAGATGATTAGGGCAGCAGAGGCACCCAGACTGGACGAAGAGCAGTCATATGAACAGAGAAAGTATATGCTACATTGTACAGGTGGAATCAGGACCGTCCCAGCTAAGGGGCTGCTTCACAATCCAGGTGAGGAATGGTGTGAGTCCAGACTAAGGTGGTTATTAGGGAGAATGAAAATGGAGATACAGGGGAAAAACAAAAAGGAAGTGATTATTGATATGCTTCAGGCTTGGGGGCTAGAAGAATAAAAGTGCCAGTGATAGAAACACGCCAGCTTAGAGTGGAAATTGGCTTGAGCTAATGATGTTCATCTAAGGTTCAGATAGGTGACTGAATGATGCAGAAGGAGATAGCAAAATGACAATGTTCTGTAAAATAGCTGGATGTTGACAAATAAAAAGGCAAGGAAACATTTGAAATAAATGGGTCATTAGCAAATCTGGATATGCTACACACACTTAATTCCTCAAGAAAGCCTTTTCTGACCAAGTCTACTCCTCCTCCTTTAGATCATGTTGTAATCTAATTATAATTACATTTTATTTCAGGCTTTTATCACAACTCTTGCTAAATATTATTAGCAACATGATTTGTTTAATGTCTCTTTCTTGTTAGATTGAAGTTTCCAAGGGTATAGAGTTTGTGTCATTCCCAGGAAACTTTCAGACAAGAAACAGGATAAAAACATTTTTAAAGGCCAACAAGAGCAACAGGCAAACACTTGGGTATAGTGATGATTATATTCTTGAAGTGCTCTCACAAATATACATTGAAAATTACAGACTTTGCATGGTCTGCTAGGTTCTCTGAATGACTGACAAACAGATACACTGGCCTGCATATCACAGAGTTCCAAGGACACAACTGTCTTTAGTATAAGTATAGAGCTGACAGCTGTGCTTACATTTGGATACCTATGATGAGGGATATGCTGAATGACCAAGGAAGTGCAAATTAAATTATAAAGTCAATAAACCATGTAGGTATTTGGGAACAGTCAGAGTAGATACAGGTAAGGTGCAAGGTTGGGATGGTTATAAACGTCACCACTTCATCAGGATTTCCTAGAAGGCACAGTGAAGGAGGTAACATCATATGGGAAGGTAGAGTAACAACAAGAGCAACACACATATATTAGCAAACACTTTTGACATGCCATCATGGTATTGGGCCTTTTAAAAGCAGTAGCCTGCCCAAGATACCACAGCTCATAGTGGTTGAAATGAAATTGGAACTCGACAGCCTGCAGTGAAGATACAACGCACCCAAGGCAGCAACTGCAACACACACTTTTCATGCTAGGAACATGTTGATAGCGATTATCTTTAGATGCTGCAGTTTCTGCATATGAAAATGGGTGATACTTGTGGTACTTATTAATAGGGTTTTAATGAGGATTATGAGATAAACTATAAAGAGCTCTTAGAAAGTGGCACATAGAATGTATATACTATACGTTACCTGACATGATGATAATGATGAAGATGATATAACCAACATAGGAAATGGGAAATATCCTGAAGACGGCCAATAAAAATTCACTAAGAGTTTTAAAGGGACAGGTACAAGCATTCCAGTGTAAGCAGAGTTGTGGGAAGTGAAGGAACTCCACCTTTGATGCAGGAAGTTAAAGTCAGAGCAGAGGAAGAGACTCAATCAGAGGCATAATCCAGCATCATGTCCATCCCTGGGCTTCTTCTCATTCCTCCCCATTATCCTAGATCAGATCACACACTCACTGGCTTTCACTACCATCTATGCTTCAGTAAATTCCAAATGTCTATTTGTAAGTCCAACCTCCTTCCTCTGAGCTCTAGGATTGCAAATTGAACTATCAACTTGATATAATAACAACTCACAGTAATTGTGTTCTTAATATATGCCAGCCACTGTTGAGCTCCACTGGATTCATATCACAAGAAAACTCAACCTGTCTTAAATGGAATGTATGGTCTATTTTGTAAAACTCTTCATCTTCCCACGACCATATAGTGGTTCATCCTTGACACCTTCTTTTTCCTCACTTGTGCTTATTTAAATAAACCCAAGTCCTCTCATTTCCATTTCCCAAAACTCCCCTCCCCTGTTCAGCACACTGCTCTTTCCTAGGCAACATCCCTCTCACTTGAACTACTGCAAAAATTAGCTTCATCATAAACACTCTGGGCTCCTTTTCTACTTTTCTCAGTCCAGCATCAAAGTGCAAATCAGATTGTTTCTTCCCAGCAGAAAACATATCAATGGCTGCCTATTTCACTTACTCATTAAAATGCAAATTCCTATACAGGCCCTACAAGATTCACTGTGAGGAATGCTTCTCACTCTTACATCTCAGGCCTGATTCAATGGTGTGTTCCCCTTTAAGTTCCAAGCAAATGAGTTCTTTTTCTGTTCGCCAAAAGCAATAACCTCTTTTCTGACTCAGGGTCTCCTCAAATGCTGTCCTCTTTGGAAGGACTTCCAAATTTTCTCTGGAAGTTTTCTCCCATTTCTTCACCTGTCTTCATCCTCTAAATCCTACAGCTCTAAGCATAAAGGTTCCTGCCTCACAAAAGCCTCCTTTGATTCCCCAGATCTGTTGGGTCTCTCTTTTTATACACTCTCACATCACCATCTACTTTACCTCTGCAGCACATTCCATAGTTATAATTAGTCATGTGGTTTTCTGTGTAATATTTCTGTGATTGGAAGCATCTGTAAGTACCTGCCTTGTTCACCTCTATATTCTTGATATCAATACAGTGCTTGAACTAAGAACATCCCATTGTTAAATGAGTGAAAAGAGAGCCTGTACTAAATTTTGCAAATAGCAGCTGTCTTCACAAAGTAGGACAGTCATTAAGTCAGACCATCTTCTGAGAATGGATATCTCCACTAGTCACACTGGTCTCAAATAATAGTGAGAGTAACAATATAAACACTGTGAATGGCAATGACCACCGTGACCGCAGACACAGTGAGGCACATCCAGAATGTACCTTTCACTGAATCTTAATCAAATGCCTATTTATCCCATTCTGATATTTTTCAGAATTTGGCATGCCTAGAGTTGTTTTGTAATCCATCTATGTTTTTAAAAAGGAAAACATCTGTTTTCCACCAATGAAGCATTAGCCATTATTTAATTATATACCACTAACAAAAGGCAGAAGAGAAATTATATTTTGGAATCATAAACCATTCCATATACATAGTAAAGAACTGAATATATACAAATATTCATTTTGTAAAATATGGCAATATCTGTAAGGGGAAGCACCTACTTGTCACTGTAACCTATCTTTTCTCTTCCACTAACACCCACCATCATCCCAAAGTAAAAATCAATTTCTAAATGAAATAGAATCACGTTGAAGTTGGCAGTACAAGAAATGTTGAAAAAAAGATTGCCATCTGGAAAATGAGTATTAATAACTAAAGAACTTCAGGTTCTAACATAAATGAAAGATATTTAAAAGATCTTGACAACATTCCCCTTTCACAAAATTAACTTTATTTTATAGTGTTGAAAAATGCATTGGGAGGCTTCAAATACATTACATGAATTTGCTAAAAGTAATTTAGTAGTATTAAAAATTGACAACGAACATGCTCTTCTTTGGGAAGAAATGTGTGAAATTGTGTCATGTTAATTGAACCCTGCTGTGGTAGGCAAGTCAGACGCTGATTTGCGTGGAGTATGACCAAGAATATATTGTCTCTAGAACAGTGGTTTTCTTTAGGATGGATGGGCAAATAGCTGCACTTGGGGGCGCTGGCTTTGTTTGATACATCCAATTTCTATTGCAATTTTCTCTCCTTCTTTATATTTAGAAATTATCAAGGAAACAATCCTCCCCCCTCCCCACCTCTCTCAGTGTTATGCCACCCAGTGAGGCAAGACAAGAAAACTACTCTACTACTGCTTTGTTTGTTCTGCCTGTATGATTTAAAGGAGGAAATGTCTCCCAAATCCCCTTAAATTGAGCTACAACATATGTACGCATCATGTATGCCTAATAGCAGGGCATGTGACTACTGCCAATGCAGCTTTCGGGATCTAACATGACCTATGTCATTTTTTATTCTTCTTCAGAGTCATGGGAACAACAGTATTAACCTAATCTCTCTCTGTTTGCCTAGACCATAAGTGAAATTTCAGATCAGTGTTTGGCTAATGTTTTAGGGCAGGTTATATGAATCAGAGAAGCAGAGGCAGCCAATCTGCAGAGAGGATTATGTAAAATGAGCAGAGAGGAGCAATGAAGAAATATGATAGGGAGTCCTAGGAAGTCTGAGGTCTCGGTTTGATTACTCTCTATCCTATGAATGCATCAACAAAGAAGTTAGACAAATTCTTCCTCTGTTACCTTAGGCATCTTTTTGAACAAGTGACAGTCAATCCAATCGGGATATCATGAGAGAAGAAAGAAATCACCTAAACTAGACTGTATATACTTCCTTAGGGAAGGCACCACAGATAACGGTCTTGGGCACTGGTATAAGCCTGACCTGATACTAGGTGATGAGTAAATATCTCTTGAATGAATAAATGATCATTTCGTATGTGGAAGTACATAAGGATGGAAATGATGGAAACGACTGAAGTGGTATGTGAATTGCCTCTGTTGTACCAAGAGGCATATCAAGCACAAATACTTGAAAACCGAGAAAGACACAATGTAATATGGTGGTTAAAGGCATGTGCGTTGGGAGCCGGACTCAAACTGAATCCCATCTTTACCACTTAGAAGTATATGATCTTAGAAAGGTAAGTAGCCTCTCATTGCCTCAGTTTCCTCAATTGTCAATGGAAATTGAGGAATGGAAATAATGGAAATAATATTTTCAATGGAAATAATTAAAGCATCTACCTCAAATAATCTTTTTGAAGATTATGTGAGCTAAAAATTAATATATGAGCACTTGGAACAGTGCCTGGTACAAAGTAACCACTCTATGAGTGTTAACTTTTATTTTAAAAACTTTTGCATGTGGGCAGCCCCCGTTGGCTCAGTGGTTTAGTGCCGCCTTTGGCCCAGGGTGGGATCCTGGAGACCCGGGATCGAGTCCCGCGTCGGGCTCCCTGCATGGAGCCTGCTTCTCCCTCTGCCTGTGTCTCTGCCTCTCTCTATATATGCCTCTCATGCATAAATAAATAAAATATTAAAAAAAAATAAAAACTTTTGCATCTATTCCCAAGTATCTAGAAAACAGTACCAATCAACAAGTTTTGTATTATTCCCTAACTGTTTTCATGTCTATTTGTCCTATCTCTCAGAACAATTTCTACAATGCTGAACAACAAAGAAGATAGGAAAGGATCGCTGAGATTGTCATTTTCCAGGGAAGGGACCAAGGAAGGCCCAGAGCTAGCAAGGGAGTTGCCCAAGAGTACATCTCTCATGACAGAACCAGGTCTAAAATTCATATCTAACTTCATGTTATTCTCAAATATTGTAACCAAAGAAAAGAATTAAAAATGAAGTGTATGTAAAATGATACCTATCACTGAGATGCAGTTTAGCAATAGATAATCAAGAGTTATAGCCCTCAGTAATTTGTGGAAATTTTTGTGAAATAATCTGTTATACACATTAATTGTAGAAAAACCCAAATGTTTCTCTAGTTATGGAACTTACATACAATTGATGAAGAATGTTTAGAGTAACACGAAGGTCACTGTGACATCCGAGAACCTAAGAATATAGTTTTTATAAAAACAGACAAAAAACCCAATTGATTTTCTACAACTAATTATTGTGTACTGTAAGAAAAAAATCAGTTATAAAACAATTTTGAGCACTGTTCAGGCTAATTATCATTATGATTGTAAGCTGTTACTTTTGTGGCCTAGTAGCATCCTCTAATCTGGACAGGTGTTTAGAATTCATGCATGTCCGTGTGAATGCTTATCTTCAAAGCCACAGCACAGGAAAAACAAACTTCCACTGTTTTTTCCTATTGTCTAACCTGTTAAGCAATTATAAATCCAAGACATTCATTTAGTTGAGAATATGTTTTTATTACAATCCTATTTCTCTGGTTTTATAGTGGATGCACATCACAAAGTATTTAAATATGGCTTTCTTTGAATATATTATATACCTCAACAAATACATATTTAGGTTTAAAAGTTGGCACTAATCACTAAAGAACAGTTGCGACTCAACCAGGTTTCAAGGAAGTCATATAAGATTCCCTGAATTGAAAGAAAAGCCAGTTGACCACTGAATATTTAGATTTTAGCTCATAATAACTTCTTCAGTATTGAACTGAATATATATCCTATCTGGTCCAGAAAAATGAACCTCAAATGCCTGGCTATCTCTCCCATTCTATTTTTTTTTTTCAATAAACCTTTCAGTTACACCACAAATTAAGACTTGCTGTAATCTTCTGAAATAATACTTTCCTCAAGAAAATGTACTAAAAGAGAAGGTATACCATAACTCCACTGAAGTAAATGATAACAAATCTCTCTAGAAAGATATAAAAGTTTTGTTTTATCTGAAACCTAAGAAGCTTTCATTCTAAAAACTATGAAGAAATTAACTCATGTAACCAGTTTAATAGTAATATTTACTATACAAAGAGAAACGCCTTCTATTTCACCACTAGGACCATAAAGAAAAACAATAAAAATATGAGAGATAGTAGATACTGTGTTAACTGGAGAAAGAAAGAGCGAGAGAGCAAGCTTCTGTTAGGGCAAATCTCTTGACATGTTCAGTACTATTTTTCAAAAGAGTCTCTTTCAAATTTATTTTTGAAATCTCCTCAAATACAATATTAATAGGAAGCTATAGTAGAAGAAAAAGGGAAAAATGCCCTTCAGCTATCAGATGTTTGAGAGTTTGTGCTCCTTGTCATTCTGCTCTGTGGTGAACAGCATTGTTCAATAGTTGATAATATGATATTTTCTAAGGACAAAGAAAAGAGCTGGAGATCAGTTTCACATGTATCTCAATATTTGATTTTTATTTTAATCTACTATGAAGATGTAGCTATTTACATTATTTAGGAGTGATTTCCTTAAAACTCTTCCCAGATTATATATGTTGCTGTACTTCAATGTATTTATAAAGAATATGAATTAAATTTCAACTTTAAATGGGTCTGAAACTTAAAGAGTTTCCAGATATTAGAAGAACTAGTTGGAAGATGATCTAGGTAAACCTCTTAAAGAATGTTAACTTGGTTCTTTTGAGGAAAAAAATAAAAAGTGGACATATTAAATGGAAGATACATGTACTTGCCTTTAATTTAAAGCTTCTATATTCAATACATAGGCTGAATATTTCTTTCCAAGTTGCATGTAATTTTGTGAACTGTGTAATCTCAAATAGTATCTATAAAATGAATCGCATCAAGACAATAGAAAGATTTGTTGAGAATCATTATTGTATAGACAGACGGGTAGTTATAGTCTAAATCTGTAAGGTTGCTTACAAATTTCTAGTCCATCAAGCAAAAGACATGTGTTCTGTTTAACAAATCTGCTGCAGAATAATCACAACTTGTTGGTGGAGATCTTCAACAATTATATGGGATCATCTCCTCGATACTTCAATTTTATTTAAGAGAAGCTTTAAAATTACCCCAGAATATTTCTGTGTCTCACTGAATTTAATTAAAATCGTTCCATTTCTTCTACCAGAATAAAACCAGGCGCTTGTTCAATCCTGAAATTCGTAGATTAATTGAAAACAAAGTTGCTCTCTCTTACTAAAAGCCCTGACGTTTATGAGTGAGCTATTAAATGGATAGTGTAAGTACACAGATGCGCTTACCTAGAATCAAAGTCGAAGGCGCGGAAAATGCTTGAGGAAGTTTCAGCAGATCCAAGAGACACCGAAACAGCAGCATCCACCACCACAGGCTCAGGCTTTTCGGCTTCACAAGTGGCAGCAGTACCAGTTCTGGCCCAGTCCCCTTGTGTTATGTAACATCTTCTTGCTATCAGCCGCCAAACTGCTACCAGGCTGGCGAGGCACTAGAGGGCAAGAGTGTCACATGCAAGGCCCGTGGCCAAGGGACGGGCTGAGGTACCACTTCGGGCGGACGGATGCTGACTAAGCCGGTAAATAACCCGAGGCCTGAACGCAACAGCGAGCTTGTAACGTCCCTCAAAGAATATTTTAAATGCCAATTTTCGGACTAGCTGAAGAGTTAACCGGTTAATGAATATGCATAAGCAAATACGCACACCACGCAAAACTTTCGGGATTAGATCTCTAAACCTGCAGTCATCCAGGAGGCTGGTTTTTTTTTTTTTTTTCCATTGTCTAAAAAAAACTTATTTAAGACATTAGAGGAAAGGCTAATCAGGTAATAACGCGCGGCGGTTTCAGGGCCCCCGCGAGCCCCGCCCCCCCCCGCCCCCCAGCGCCGCCTCCGGGGCCGCCCTCCCCGCCGCCCTCCCCGCCGCCGGGGGCGCTCTGGGGCGAGGAGCGTCCGTCCGTCCGTCCTCGGCGCCGGTTACCTGGGGCCGCAGCCGTCCGCGGGGCCTCCTTCCCGGGGTCCGCGGCCTCCGCCACGGTCCGGGGGGCGACTCGGGCCGGAGCGCGGGCGGGGCGGGCGCGCCGGGGACTCGGGGACTCGGGGACTCGGGGACTCGTGCGCTCGCTCCCACGCGCCCCGCGGCCCCGGGACCCGCCCGGCTCCCCGCTCCCCGCTCCCCGCTCCTCGCCCGCGCGCGCCCGCTCCGTGCCCCGGGGTGGGGTGGGGCGGGGTGGGGGGAGGGCGGGGGCGCCCTGCGCGGGCGGGGCGGGGCGGGGGCGCCCTCCGGGGGTGGGGCGGGGGGCGCTTGGGTCGGGCCGCCCGGCGGGGGAGGGGTGGGTGGGGGCGGGGCGGGGCGCCTGGGTCCGGGCGCCTCGCGCGGGCGGGGGTGGGGGGCGCCTCCCTGCGGGGGGGGGGTCCCGACGGCCGCTGCCCGCAGAGGGTGGAGGCCGCCAAGGGTGACACTGGTCGCGCCGCCTGGGAAGCGGGTGCGAGTCCCTGCGGCGGCTCCGGGGAGGTGGGGCGCGCCGGCCGCGCCCCCGGGGGCCCTGCTCGGCTGGCGGCGGTCCGGGCTGTGCGGCGGGGCTGCCCGTGGCCGGCTGTCCGGGAGGCCCTGCGTTCCATCCAGTTCCTGAAGACGAGTGGAGGACTTGAAGCGACGTGGGGTTTTTTTTTTTGGGGGGGGGGGGGGTGAGCCACAAGGTGTCAGGTTACACTCCTTCAAAACTTTAGTTTGCTTAGGAGCCTCAATCGAATGACTTCCGAAAAATCTTATTTTGATCCATTACCGTAGCATAGGTGCGAGTTTAATAAGTGGGGGGGTGGGGTCTTCTAACGGTGATGGTAGGGCTACCTGTGGTCTGTCCCAGCTGCTCAGCTCGGCTGTTCCTCTTGGAGGACCCCGCCGCACTGCCTCATCTTTTTAGCCCCTTTGCTAACAGGTCAACAGCGACTCTGGCTCCCTGGGTGACCCACGATGCAGACCGCACCATTGAGGGTATTTTGTGCTCCTGGTAGCTGGGATTAGAATTTACAGAAAAGAATGTGACCCAGCCTGGCCAATTAGAGACAAAAAAGGCACCCTTCTAGGACTTTCTGGCCACCTCCTCCCACCCACCACCCCCCTTAAGGAAGTGCACACTCTTCTTCTATGGGACTTTGCAGAATGATGTGTGACCTTGGAACCTCTTGTGTCACCACCTGAAGTTTGAGAATGAAGCTGATGCCCAGGGAGGCATGCCTGGGAGTTAGAGAAAAGTTAAGCCCAGATGGGGATACTTGAACTCAGAATCCAGCTATGGGTGAAACAAGATCTTGCCTTGTTTTTCAGCTTTCAAATAGTCAACATTTTGCTTTGAGGCAGCTTGAGTTGAGATTTTTGTCCATTGGAATTGAAAGACCCCAAATGATACAGAAGTTAAACGTTTTGGGTGTTTATTAACTTTATGAGGGTATTTGGATATTGTATACCAAGAACTTTGATTAGATCTCAGTGCCCTAAAAGAGTTAGTTTGGAATTTTCAAAAGCTGGGAAAGTCGTACATTCCTTCTTGCTCTACATGACAGAGAGGTTACAGAAGTGACTGAACCTATTACTCCTTCTGGAAGCCTTACAAAAATGTCAAGATGGTAAAATTCTTTGGCCAAATGACATGTACCAGATTGGTTTATTTATATTTTTAGTTGATATTCTCACCCTTCCCCCCCCCTTTGTGCCTTTCAGGAATTTTAAAAACTTGGATTTCTTTTTTTACACTAATTTCAAGAAAGTCTGCTCTGTTATCCATATGATATGTCATCTGTATCATCCATTCATCATTTCAGTCATCAAAAAAAAATTTGGGCATTTATGAAGTGACTCTGGGAGTACAGTAATATTTTAAAAACAAAAGAAAAGCAAAAAAACTTGCCTGCCCATCAGTGTACTGGTGTGGGGAGAGGAGGCCATGCTCTTCTACAAGATTTTAGGGAAGAGACAATATTCATGAATCCATACGTTCTGAGTGTTTCAGGATATGTGGTTAAGTTCAGAAATGGCATTCTCTTCTTCTTTCTTCTTCTGTCTTCCCTGCACAAAAACAAAACAAAACAAAACAAAAGGCAGAAAACCTCTTCTACAGAATAAGATATTTAGTATTTTTATGACTGTATTTTGGCATTTTCTTTAACTAGATGTGACAGAGGCATAATCAAGTTTCCTGATGCTTTGAGAGGAACTGCTACCTTCATGGGTGACTGCTACTTCCAGCCATCCATCTGGAAGTGCAGATACTTTAGGATTATGCCATCTTTTCCAATGACCTTTGGCTCAAGTCATGATCCCAGAGTCCTGGGATTCAGTCCTGCATTGGGCTCCTGCTCCACAGAAAGCCTGCTTCTCCCTCTGCTTTGCTGCTGCCTCCGCTTGTGCTCTCTCTCTCAAATAAATAAAATCTTAAAAAAAAAAAAATCCCATCTGTGTACATGGGAAATTTAGGCCAGTGTAGTAGCAGATCAATATGCCACCTATATTCCCTTTCTCTTTACTTGCCCAGCAGACAGGCAAGAACCGAGCAGATAGTTCTGTCAACCATTGCCTCCTCTAGCCTTTCCTTCCTATATTCTTTTTCTAGGAATATGAAGGTCAGGGAACAATTTTTCCTCCACAGAGATATTCCAATTTAGCATAACACGAGTTATAGACAACCAAGAACCTATGACAGAAAGCGGATGAAGCAGAGATGAAGAAAGCACTCTGGTCTAGGGCCTCACATTTGTGAAGCACCTCAAGTTAAATCATCTCCAAATGAGCTGATGCAGTATTTTTTTATGTGTTAGTTTATACTTGAAGGATATACCACAGTTTTTGTAACCCCCTTTAGCTTATCTATTATTATTTATGTAAATACTGAGGACCTCAAAAAATGCAAGTTCAGGTTTCTGGCAACCTCCGAGAAGCCTTGAGACAACATGAAATATATATTTTTTAATTTAATTTAATTTTTTTTTATTTTTTAAATTTTTATTTATTTATGATAGTCACAGAGAGAGAGAGAGAGGCAGAGACACAGGCAGAGGGAGAAGCAGGCTCCATGCACCGGGAGCCTGATGTGGGATTCGATCCCGGGTCTCCAGGATCGCGCCCTGGGCCAAAGGCAGGTGCCAAACCGCTGCGCCACCCAGGGATCCCAACATGAAATATTTTTATCAGACACACAGCTTCAAATGCAAAGGGAAGAGTCTGCAAATTACCTAAATAAACCGTTAAACAGAAGAGAAAAAGAGCAAATCTATGCACTTTTGTAAATTGAAATAATTATTGTATTTAGTGACTCTGAAGTAAGGCTTTGAATCACAGTGATGTAGAGATTTAACAATTTTTAATCAGTTAAGATTATTTGTACATTTTGATAGGTCTTTGGCCTTCACCTAAATCCTTCTATATGGAAGGTGATGGTTATAAAAGAATTTAGGGAAAGGCCATTTCGATTTGCAGAGTTATCTTCTATTTTTCAATGCCTAAATTAAAGCACTATATTATTCTAACTAGTTTTTAAAAATGCAAGTGCTTATAAAGAACACATCAGTACTTCTGACCTGAAATAGCCATAGTGTATTACTTTTCTTGAAAAATATTCAGCTTGGATTTATAGTCATAGTAATTCGTGACATTGTTCAGCTGAAGGTAATGGAGTGAAGATTTCAAAGAAACCGTATTTCTAGCTGGGATCTGCTAACTCAGCTCAAGGAAGTGTACCCTAACTCCATTGCCTCAAAAGATGTTCAAGTGAAAATAGATCAAAACCAAAAATTTCAGCAAAATGATTGATTAGGAGGAAGAGCAGTGAAATCAGATATTGGGCTTCTTGGAAACCACAGAAAGATCAGTCTTACCTGCTTCCAAGTCTCCTTGCAAACACTGTCTATGGTATGAAGATTTCATTTTATCGAATACCAGTTTAAAGCTTCATAGACCAGGTTAGAGCAGTGATTCTCAAACCTCAGTGTATATCAGTATCCTCTGGAGGGCTTACCAAATCACAGATTGCTGGGCTCCATTCCCAGAGGTAAGTGGGGCATGAGAATTTGCATTTTTAACAAATTCCTAGGTGATGTAGATGCTACTTATCTGAGACCACACTTTATGAACCCCTGGATTAGAACATTATTGAGAAAACAGATTGTCTTTATGTGGTCTGTAAGAATGAACATTTATTATTATTACTATTATTATTATTACTATTATTATTAAAGATTTATTTATTTAGAGAATATCCCAGGAGCCTGAGATCATGACCTGAGCTGAAATCAAGAGTTGCACTCTTAACCCACTGAGCCACTCAGGCACCCCTGAACATTTATTATTGTAAAAGTTATTTGGTTTTCAAGACATTATCTGTTTTTGTGTTAATCATAATAAATACACAGTAAAGTCAATATTTTAATTGGTGTTCTCCATACAATCGAGTAAACAAAGAAAAAGAATTTTTTTTTTTTTAGAAAAAAAAATTTTTTAAAGTAAAAAGTAGCAAGATTTATAAACAGGCAAATGGCCTTACCTCCTCGAGGGCTGCCTTCCTCACTGATTCATTTTGTGTTTTCCACTGCTCCAGGTAGAGGGTCTGCACAACAGACTCTAGGAAAATACACTAACAGAGAAATAAATTATTTTCTTAGTCTAATAGGTAATGTTTTATCCTGTCCCTGATAAAGGAAATCATTTTATTTTATCCTGTCATTAAATGTTTTTTATTCCTGAGCCAAAGAGTACCTTTACTCATTTTCTATCCGTTCTTTTTAACTTCAAATGCTTTGTCCTCAAAAAATAATTTTTTCTCTTGCTGTAACTTGTTTAAGTTCTCCTGTGCTGGTCATAATGTCTGTAGAGTTAATTACAGGCCTAAGGTGGTGACTGTTTGACATGTAAATGTATTCATATCTATAGGTTTAGCATAAGCTATTGAAATAACTGTTGTTTTGTTCCATCTTAATGGGGAAATACAAGCAATCATCAGATTGTAGAACATGCTCTGTGAGTCTTCAAAGTTATTCTTAATATTCAGGCAGGACCAAACATCATTAAGGTATTTCTTTAAACTCGCTTGCAACATTAAAACATCATTTTATAGTTTGGCCTCATGCCATGTAATAAAGATAGATTCATTGTGAGAGTTAAGTGGGTGATTCTGCTCTCAAATTGTGTGAAAACAGGCTTCATAAAGACCCCAGAATATACTTCCGTCCATCTTAGTATGATGTTTCTCCATTATATCTGATCATTGGATTTCAAGAGATTGAAGAAAATAATAAATATTCAAGGAGTAAAAGTTGTATGAATTAATTTTGTTTTGTGCCTCTGAAAGTATCTTTGAAATAGTGATACGAGAAATTGTTAAAGAAAAGAAAATAGCAGAGAAAATTGAGATGCCCTGTATATTATGGATTGACAAATCCAATATTCTTAGGCTTGAGGCTTTTTTGACTGACTTCTCCACCAAACATTTAAATTAGAGAACTGTGAGTATAAAAAATGAAAATTTAATTGGTAAAGGGAAAATTTATGTATACAGTTTTTCTCCCTCAGATATGAACAAGTGCCCTCAATAGTATAGAAGAAATGAAAATGGAAACTCTGCTCACCTAGCATTAAATTTAAGTGTTGCTCAGCATTTTTGGCATTCTGAAAGAAAAGGTAGTAAAACTCTTTCAGTTTTCTTAAAATCAAGCTTGAAATAAAACACATACACCTAGATGAATAAAATTACAGGAACCTACTGGTTAAGTGCAAAGTATTTTTCTCCAAAGTCTCATTTTAATTGCTGGGATTAATGGTCATTTTATTTTTCCTCTGTAGGATACAGTGCAGCCCTCTGGAAAAGATCAATAAGTATTTCTTGAACAAATTAATCCAAATCTTAAAATGTTCTTTTTCTTAAACTGTTTTGTAAAGTATATTTAAGAATTAACCTTTGAAAAATTTTGTAAGTATTTGTGTCTATAGTTTTATATGTAAATTATACATTTAGAACTTAAAACTTATAATAGCTTTGTATATACACAAAAATTAAAAAAAAACTTGGCTAAAGGGCTTAGAGTGGTAACAGAAATATTTTTCATTCAACCTTCACTACTCTGGGAGCAACAGTTTTCTGGCTCCTATGAATCTTAACTGTAACTCAATATAGAAAACTATTGCTTTTCAATATAGGATAGAATCTCAACCAAACAAAACTAGGAAAACCATATCAATTTAATTTATATCACTTTACAAATAATAAACTATGTGTTTCATTCCCGCACGCCAGACTTGGTCGTTTATATATGTATCCATATGTGTCTGCTTAACAAATCCTTTACCTAAAAACTTAGCCACTTTGACAAATAGTCATAATAGAACCTCTGCACAATAATAGCAACAGAGATGACAATGAGACAGAAAACATGATATGCACTTGCCACGTGCTGGGGTTTTGTATATGCTGTATATAAGAGCTCAGCATAGTATTAGTATAATTGTGTAGAAGTAGGAAACCAGGCTTAGGAAGTGTAAGTAATGTTCCAAAGTCTATACACTGCTGGTGGATGACCTTTGAGGTAGGTTGGGTATAAGGTGGAGAGGAGAGAAAAAAGAAAAAAATGGCTATAGGCAGAAATTTAATTCCAAGACTCAGGCTCTTTTCATTATATTGTTATGCTTTCCTCATGAATTAGTTATGCTTAGACCATTAACAAATATGTATGGGGTATTGTACATGTATATAATGAGCTGCAGAAATATAGTAGTGAGCTAGACCCTGACCTCCTGATTTTCATATTATTACACAGCTAATGTTTCACAATTAACTTAATTACATTACTTACAATTATCACTTTCTATTGTAAGTCCACAATGAAACATACTGGGTAATGAAAGTGAGTATCAAACAATCCCACCTAGTCTGGGGAGTAGTGAGGGCATATAAGAGGTCAGAGAAACTTACTTATGGGACTGATCTTCAGTGACTCATCACACTTGGCCCAATTTCTTCTTTCAGCTCTCCAGAAAAAAACAAAACAAAAAATGAAAACCACAGCCATAGCCATGGAGGGTCCAGTGTAATAGAGAGTGAAGGGTAGAGAGTATATGTGAAAGAGTTTAATTTTAATAGCCTAGCAATAACCTATTTTGGAAAGGTCTCAATGTTTGCAGACATCACATTTCTGAACGATTGGATTCACTTTGTAACTAATAATTCTCTTTATTTAAAAATTTTTCTTCACAGTCACTTATTCAAATGTTAAAGCTCTTTCCATGGTACAGGACCCTTTCATAAACTATTGTCCCTCCCTCTGGCCTGCCTTTCTTTCCTCTTCTTCTTGTCTTCTTTTCATCAATCCTTTTGGTTGAGCTTATGTCATACACAGCAAAAAAACCAAGACAAGAATCTGCCAATTATCTGGATATTTCCACAGTTCTGGAGCATAACCAGCATCTAGCATTTGTTCAAATGCTTAATATCTCACATTTTTATTCTTCCATGAAATTGATTTCTTGACATTAGGGTGTAGTAGAATCTATGTAGAAGTATATGACCTGTACATTTGCTTGGCCTGTGCCATTTGGCCTGTGCCGTTTGCCAGTTACTGAACTTTGAAGTCTTCCAACTTCACCTGCTAGATGAGAGGAATGGACAGTCATTGAGAAAAATGAGAATAAGATACAACATGTGAGATAGTACTATGGAAATTGCAAAAGGTTATACAGATACAATTTTTTTAAGTGAGGTTATCAGGTTGGTCCGGTTTATAAGAATAAAAACTGTAAGACTATCTCAATTTATCTGAAAGCTAAATCTTGGGGTACTAGAAAATTGAGCATGATTTTCTATCTAAAAGCTTTTCTTCCTTTAATGGAATTTAATTTCTATTCTAATAATCAAACTACAACTTGTAGTAAATTTAGTAGATATAATCAGAGAATGTCATTTGTCTACCTGCTAATCTATGCCAGATGCTGTCATGTTCCTTATTTCACTGGATTGCTGCAGAAGTTCTGATAGGAAGGTCTCTAATTGGAAGACAGTCTGCTCTTTGTCTCCCAAAATTCACTCTCTCCTTCTTCCACAATAATCAGATTGGTATTAGGTAGGACACATGGTAATCTGGGGTGGGGGAAGAGGCTGCATCTTCCAACTAGATGTGGCTAAGCTTTAGCTAATTGGATAAAAGAGGGAAGATAGTGTCATTGTTTCTGGGAGACTTCCTGTGGTAGACAGACATGTAAGAAGCCCTCATTTTCTTTGTCTCTTAGTGTTTAGGAGTTATCTCCCTGTATCTTCTGCCTCCCTCTGAGGGTGAGCAGGACCAGTGATTTGTTGCAAAGCAATAAAATACGGAAAAGGTGACAGGATGTCATTCTCGTGCTTAGGTTATGTTACAGAAGACTCCATCTTGCTAGCACACTAACTCTAGAGGCTCTCCTTTCTGTCTGGATTAAATTATTGGCCACATTGGAGGACCTCATGTATCAGGGAGCTGCAAAAGTCCTTGAGAAACTGTGGGAGGCCTCTAGAAACTGTGAACAGCCTTTAGAAACTGTGTCCCCTAGAGGTGAAGTCAGCCTCCAGCCAACAAACAGTCAGAAAGAAGCCAGGGCCCTCTGTCCAACAACTACATGAAATGAATTCTGCAAATGACTTGAGTTGTCTTAGAAATGGATTCTTCCTCAGCTTAGCCCCCAGATGAGAATGCTGTCGAGCCAGTATCTTCATAGCAACACTGAAACCCTAAGCAAAGGAACTAGCAAAGCTGTGTCTGTATTCCTGACTGAAGGAAACTGTAAGATAATAAATATCTGTGTTTAAGTTGCTAAGTTTGTGGTAATTTGTTGTATGAATAGATGACTAATACACTCCTTTAGAGACAGCTGTCACATACTCTTTTTTTTTTTTTCTTTTTCATGTCTTCCTCCATTGTATTGCCTAAAACTCAGCTACAACGTTGCTGGGCCAAGAGGTTGAGGGCCACAGTTTTGGGATGGTGGAGCCTTGAACTACAGAAGATTTAGGTTCCTGAGGGAGGAGTGAGATTTATGTGAGCATAACCATTTATCTTGTTGGGACCATTATTTTGTTTTTTCTACTTTTCTATCATTTAGTGCTGAATTATTCCAACTAATTCAGTAAATATTAACTGGAATTTCTTTCCTTTTACTGTTTGCTACCATAAGAATTCATGTTTAATTATACAGAAGAAGAACTGTCATTCATTAATTTACACACAGAGACACTGAGCATTAACATGTGGTGTGTTTCTCTTCAGTATTTTGATCTAACTTTTTGAAAAAGAAGGCCTCTATAGCGAATATCTGTGACATTTAAATGTCATGACTTCTCTATCATTAAGATTAAAGTGTACAAAATTACTTTAAAACATCTGTTTGCAACATGAAGAATCCAGTCAAAGAAGCATTTGGTAGGAAAGAGAAAATATCCCATCCTTTTTTTTTTCATTAAATTTAAGCTTTTATTTTTTAAAAAAGTCAACTTAGGCCATCTATTTTTGTGTTCAAAAATATCACCACAATAACTAAACAAATATGTTGGATTCCCAGTCCTTGGCTATTGATATAGAAGTTTATTTTGGGACCTAAAATATCTAAATTTTTTTTCATTCACTGATAAGTCTCAGATCATCGCTTAACTTAACTTGGGCATATATAAGTTGTGGTTTGCTAATCTTTTCACAAGCTTCATATAGTTCCCTCCTTCACACCTTTACTCAACTCTCCAGCTGTACTTATGTCACTTGGTCTACACTTAATCTAAATGGACCCTTTCTCTAAAGTTCATGAACTCTCAGCTTTTTTTATGGAATCTCTCTTAGATCAGATTAGACCCCTATGATTTCTCCATCCCCCAACCCAGATCATTCCCTGTCCACCCTAATCAGATGGTTTTAAGAACCTGCTACTTTCTTACAATAAGACTTTCTTATTGCCACCTCTCTTTTGCTGGTCTACATAAAGATTTAGTAGCATTTTTGTTGGACAGTTAGCTGATAAATATAGCCCAAATGCTATTAATAGCTATGTTTTCCACTTATTAAAATAAGTAGGATCATTTTATCTTTTTAAAAATAGATTTTACTTATTAGAGAAAGAGTGGGGGGAAGGGAAGAGGGAGAGGGAGAGAGAGAGAATCTCAAGCAGACTCCATGCTGAGCATGGAGCCCAACATGGGATTCCATTCCAGGAATGAGAGCATGACCTGAGCAGAAATCATGAGCTGACATCCAACTGACTGAGTCATCCAGGCACCCCAAGGAGGATCATTTTCAATGAGAGGTCTATGACTTAACTTCATATATGGGGAAGAACAATATATAAGACTTAAGAACGATATATAAAACAAGGAAACATAGCCTGAATTTTGGAATTTTATAATAACCTTACCTTCTGAACTGAAGTTATGTTAAGAAAGTATGGCTTGGCTCTAGTCATTGCATTTCATGTACACTGTCCTTGATGTGGGCAAATTTATTTATGTAATCTTACTGTGTTTCCTTTGGAAATGAGAAAAACTGAATAAAATGATGTGAGGAGTACAACATGACATTTAAAAAAAATGATGACAATTTATAGAACACTTCCAATTCAAGGTGAAAGTGTCAATTAACACTCAGAGGCTTTCATTTTCAAGAGTACTTCACAGAAAATAGATAACCAAACTAAGATGCTCTTCTTCTGAAATGTTCCCAGGGTGTTTAGCTGTGCTTTTACACTATTCAGGAGCATTGATGTCAAGATCCCATGATGCACATGGCAGTATATTGTTGACTCTTGAACAACATGTATTTGAAATGTACAGGTCCAACTATACACAGATTTTTTTAAATACAGTCCTGTAAATGTGTTTTCTCTTCCTTAATGATTTTTAAAAATAACATCTTCTTTTCTCTAGCTTACTTTATTGTAAGAATACAATATGTAATCTTTTCTCTAGTATACTTTATTGTAAGAATACAATATGTAATACAAAGAATACAATATATAAATATAAATTATTTACTAATCAGCTATTTATGTTATCAGTAATGCTTTAGGTCAATAGTTAAGTTTTGGGGGAGTCAGAAGTTATACACAGATTTTCAACTGCATTTTCAACTGCATGAGGAAGTCAGTGCCCCTTAGCTTCCATCTTGTTCAAGAATCAACTGTCCTTAATGGAGTAAATTGTAATTTTTTAAATTTATCAAATTAAATCCTCATAATTACTTTAGAAACTTCCAAAACACTGAAATGGATTTCCTAATTAGAAAATTAAAATATAAATGGGATTATAAAATGTGACTTATGGTTTGCAAAATCTTTTATAATCCAATTTCATTAAATTCTCAGATGATTCACTATATATAATCTACAGGTAAAGCAGAGGTTCAAGGTACAGGCTTTAGGAGGCTCAAGTTAGTGGTAGAATGAAGCCTTCAACTCTGATTCTTTTTTCTTTTCTTTTCTTTTTTATATTTTATTTATTTATTTATTCATGATAGATACGGAGAGAGAATGGCAGAGACACAGGCAGAGGGAAGTATAGGCTCCTGTGGGGAGCCTGATGTGAGACTCCATCCCAGGACTCTGGGATCATAACCTGAGCCAAAGGCAGATGCTCAACTGAGCCACCCAGGTGCTCCTCAACTCTGATTCTTTAGGTCCTTTAAATTAAAGTCTCATTCTTATAAAAAGGAAGTTTTATTTGTGGTGATCAGTGTTTTAAATCCATGCCAGGTAATTTAAAGAATAGAAAGCACTTTGTTATTTAAATTTCAAGAAGCTGATAGTTATCCTAAATTGAACAACTGTTTTCTCTTTAATGGAAAAAAAAAATTTCTTCAATGTTTTTTACATTTGGCACAATTTTAGATATAGTTGCTTTTCTGCTTGATCAGGGTAGAATGGGCAGAGGATATTGCCTCTAGAAGGTTAAAGTAGAAAGCTGGTGAAAGGTGGAAAAATTTGTTTTCCTCTTCCTTGGCAAGTTGCTTCATACATTTGATGAACAAGTCCAGATTTTATTTTGTTTCGATTTTATTTACTAAGCCTCTATGTAAAGTAAAATAGTCCCGTGATTTGTCATTTTAAGAATAATTTCCAATTTCAGAGAGATGTAGCACTTTTTTTTTTTAAACTGGAACACGTTTAATTATGGTAAATCAAATGCTGCCACTCATGTGTTTCCAAGGAAGTTCTTTTACAAGGTGATGGTGTCCTTGTAAAACTACCAGTCAGTGGTTCTGTTCAATCGAAGGGTCATGTTTTGAGTTCCCATCTGTATCTTTGACCAGAAAACACCTATCAGATCTTACTCATCCCTCTCTGTAGCTGGAACCACAAAAATATGGAAATAGTCAAAGTGACTTCTGTGTAGCTAAATAGGTAAAGCCACGTACTCCCAGGGAGAAAGGATGATGTTCTTAATACTAGTTTCTGTAAATCAAAATCGAAACTCAATAAACATTTTGGAATTATAATTTCAAATATTTGCACATCCTTTAAAAATGGAATTTAAAAATTCCATAAAAGTCAAAGATATGGTATAGCAGAGCTAATATTTAAGTTGGAGTCAAGGGCCCTGAGTTCTGCCCATTTATTCAAGTGTTTCTCAAACAGACTCTCTGAATCAGGTTCATTATAGGAATATTTGCTAAAATGCAGATCCCTTGAATTCTGTCCACACCTATTTAATTACAATCTTATAATCTACATATTAGGAAACTACATCTTTACCATCACCTGAAGTGATTCTTATGTGCTCTAAAGTTCAAGATCTTCTATTCCTATTCTGTTTTCTAAACTTTCCTCATCTTTAAAACGAAACCATAAAATATTTCAGAATTTTAAGTTTCTTTTATTCCCTTGCTCTGTTGAATCCTTTAGTCTTTAGGTACTATTTTGGGGCATGGAGGTTATTTTGCTTAAAATATTAGCTTAGAATATTATCACCTAAATAAATGAAAAAATTATAATCTGTATGTACTGTTAATGATTAACCTTAATATTCTGACATCTTCTTATTTGTGAAATTTTTGATCAAAAATTTCAGAATTTAGTGTGTGGTTTCACTTGCTCCTGATTTTAGCACATAAAGAAAAATATTTCTTCCCATAAAATGTATAATCTTAGTGTTATGTTATATCTGTAGAAGAAGTTATATGAGAGAGATACTCAAACAATTTTAATGACCACACTGCCAACAAATCCTGTAATGATTTTACAGTCAGGTTTTATTTCAGCAAGATTTTGGTACTGAAGAAGAGCACCAAAATAAAACTGGAATGATTGAAGGGCTTTGAAGAGGTATGAAGAGAATAATAAAATGAAATTATTGAGTGAGGTACTAAAATCAGAGATGATGACGAATCTTTACTCCTCTGTAAGTAACACAAGCTTCATAAGGGCAGCAGATTCTTATAAAATCCTCTGAATAGTATTTTAGCTTTTTTTTTTTTTTTTTAAATTACTGCTCCTTATTAACATTTTTTTTTAAAGCCTCCCTTGGTATCCTGTCTGCATTGCAGGAGGAAAACACATAATTCCTTTGTAAAAATAAGAAAACTACAGTACGAAAGAATTTATTTTTTTTAATGCAGAGGAAGAAAGGGGTATATAGATCTGAACTCAAGTATGCTTTATGTGGTTATCTAAGATAATATTTGAGGCCTGGAACCAATCACAGATCCTTTTCCCATACCCCAAATATCTTCATATCTCAGATGCCACAAGTTTTACACTGGAGAGAGCATATTAAAATTTTCATCAAAGATAATATTAATGGGAAAAGGGTAAAAAACAGGACATTTAGTCTGTTGGCTTTAGTAGAAGCAGGAAGAAAGAATATAATTACTTTTGTTTGGGGAATAATGTGAAGTACATAGATTAGCCATTTGTAAAAAGCACTGACTGAACATTAATCTTCCTTTTCCCTCTATCATTATGGTACTCCCACAACCTGGAATCCTGACCTTGGGTTACATTTGAGATTTTTAGTTTGAGTTATTAACTTGGAATTCAGGGGAAAATGATTTTTCTTTATTTTTCAGTTTTTATTTAAATTCCAGTTAGTTAATATATGTAGTATAATATTAGTTTCAAGAATAGAATTTAGTTTTCTTATTTTCTAAAATGCATAGTTAAAATAATAACTTAAATCTGAAGACTATATATATATATATATATACACACACACACACACACACCCTGAAATGTTCTTAGGTATATACCTAAGAACATTTCAGGGTGTGTTTATCACTGCTTAAATATTCGCATGTAACAACCAATTAAAAAAAAATCACAGCTGTAGAATTGTCATAGTGTCAGATGTCAGAAGCATTCTTTTTTGGAGTTAGATAAATAATTACAAAATATTTATAAGAATGAATAATATAGCAAAAATCAGCAGATTTGAGGTAATTTCCCCCATTGTCCTTTTAAAGAGCTCATCAGGGGATCCCTGGGTGGCTCAGCGGTTTGGCGCCTGCCTTTGGCCCAGGGCGCGATCCTGGAGTCCCGGGATCGAATCCCACGTCGGGCTCCTGGTGCATGGAGCCTGCTTCTCCCTCTGCCTGTGTCTCTGCCTCTCTCTCTCTTTCTATGTCTATCATGAATAAATAAATAAATAAATAAATAAATCTTTAAAAAAAAAATAAAGAGCTCATCAATCTACATGACATCTTTATTAGACACATGATATTGTTCAACAGGTGCCTTCTGCAATGTATGTTCTTTTTTTTTTTTTAAGATTTTATTTATTTTATCATGAGAAATACACAAAGAGAGAGGCAGCGACACAGGCAGAGGGAGAAGCAGGCCCCATGCAGGGAGCCTGATGTGGGACTCGATCCCAGGACTCCAGGATCATGCCCTGGGTTGAAGGCAGACGCTAAACCACTGAGCCACCCAGGGATCCCTGCAATGCATGTTCTTGTAATCATTCTCAAAATAGCTTTGAAACATATAACAAAGGAATTCTCTAGCCAAAAGATGGAAGTATGGGAAGAACTTAGGGAAAGACACTTAAAATACAGTTTCAAATAAATTATTAGTTATTAGAAAATAATTAATGCACAGCCTACTGATGGTATATGTTATCTGCAGGGTAAGATAGTAAGTCTTTCTTCACCAAAAATGATTGAGGGCAGCCGGGTGGCTCAGCGGTTTAGCGCCGCCTTCAGCCCAGGGCGTGATCCTGGAGACCTGGGATTGAGTCCCAAATCGGGCTCCCTGTGTGGAGCCTGCTTCTCCCTCCGCCTGTGTCTCTGTGTCTCTCACGAATAAATAAATAAAATCTTTAATAAGATAAAATAAAATAAAATAAAATAAAATAAAATAAAATAAAATAAAATAAAATAAAATAAAATAAAATAATAAAATAAAATAAAATGATTGATTGAATTTATCTCTACTGTTACATTACTTAATAAAAGATATTACTTATGGTAAGTTTAGAATAGCTAGAATTTGAAACACTTTTGTTTCATGTTTACTAAGCCATATTGTTTACTAGGGTGATGTATCTTTTGAGCATGAAATTTCTAGCTATATCCTGTGTAATTTTTCTAATTCCGACAGCCATTTGGAACTTGTTCCTGATTATAGATTAGTAGAGGTGAATTCTGTACTTTTAGGAAAAGAATATAACCTTCCTTTGTCTAACTGCTGTGATATTTCTTCTCTTTGACATCAACAATGGCGAAAGTACTACTATCAGGCCACATATTATACAAATGGAACAAACACAAAATGATTTATGCACACTTGAGTGTGTCCTATACCTTATTAAATGAAGATGAATTACTATATTATGCAGGGGCACATTCTCCCCTTCCCCCTCTTTCATTCTTTGTAGATTTCAGGAGTTGGTTTTAGGTCTATTGAAAATGTGTTTTAACATATTACCACTGGTTTTCCACTTTCTGATGTCTGCTATATGATTGATCATTGCAGTGTTCTTGTAGGAAATCTGGGTTGGATTCCATTTTGGATGGAACCCAGCACATACAAGGTTTAGATTTCTCTTTACATTGCTTGTTCATATGTGATTTCTACTAAAAGATTTCCAACTGTGTATGTCATATTCAAGATTTTGATGTATATGACTTAGGTCTCTATTTTCCTTTTGCCTGTGTGTCATTTTATGAGGTCACTAATGAACATTCTATTAAGGCACTTTGGTTAAAGCACTTTAGCACAAAGAATGGCTTTTAGGGATCAATAATTATGGTGAATAAAGTAATGCATTAATACAGAAAGGGATCATTTGTCATTAACTTCATAAATGCGCACTATCTTGTGGTTTAATGGACAACCTTGCTCCAATCTATCACTCTATAGAGTATTACCATTTATAGTCTGACTGCTTTTTTATCAGAAAGTGCCAAAGCAAAGAATTAAGAGTTTTTAAGAAGCCAGAGAAAGGCTATGTGATCTCACCCTTAAGCCTCAGGGAAATATTTTGCATAAAAATCTGTTCCCTGATGCTTTTAAAAAAAGTTTAGGATTGTGAAGGTCCTTTGATTTGTTGTTGTTTGATTCTGCCAATGTGCTGAAAGGTCAAATGTGGAAGACAATTAAGTAATTTGGACACTGAAAGGCATATTGTTCTAAAACTTACGTAATGTACATTCCATTAATGAAAATGCATAATTGTTCATATTTGGGCAAAAAGAAAATTTTCAGATAAGACTGTATTGCAGTGTTTTACAATTATGCTGTATATGTAGCAATATAATTGGCAATCTATTTAGGAGCCAAAGATTTAATTTTAAACCATTTAAAAAATCTTTTAATCTGTTTCTATAATTAAAAGGTCAGCAAGCAGTCTGATGTAAACAGGAGAAGAAGCCTTCTAAAATTTTTGCAGATCAATGAACAGGATTTTTTTTATGTAAAAGTTCTTGTTCCTTGTGTAGCAGAAAGGAGGAGATTCAGTTGCTAAACTTGTTATCCAAATCTTATCTCATAATGAAAACACCAAGGTTTGAGGCATTAACCAAGTTGCTGAATTTTATAAGAATAAATGATAGTACAATTCAAGTATTTTGACTTAGAAGGAAAATCTAAAAACCATGAAAATGAGAGGAAATTATAGATTAGATAATCTCCAAATCCAACATATTAAGTTTTGTCTCCAGTTGCTTATAAAAATCGATCTACTGCTTTCATATATTCTGGAAAGTAATCAGTTCTTAAGTCTTCACAACCAGTAAGGGATTGCCTGCTTACTGTAATTATGTATATGTTCTAAAATGAATAAAGAACATTAAATCAGAATTTTTTATTTCAAGTAAGATTTTTACTGCAGAATTGTTTCTTTAGTCACTAAAATATTTTCTATTTGTTTTGACTGATACTAATCTTTACTAATAGTTATTGATTATAATTTCCTGGAACTTGTATATTATTTGGGGGATAATATATTTAGTGCTTTGTCTTTCATTCAGGAATACACCTGCATTTATTTTATCCTTTTACCAAAATCTCTCTCAAAAAGGTTTTTATGTTTTTTTTCATGTAGATCCTTCAGATTAGGCTTATATATTTTCATACTTCATATATATTTTGCTATTGTGAATGGGGGTCTTTTTTTAAGATTTATACATTTATTTTATTTATTTATTTATTTTTAAAGATTTTATTTATTTATTCATGAGACACACACACACAGAGAGAGAGAGAGAGAGAGAGAGGCAGAGACACAGGCAGAGGGAGAAGCAGGCTCCATGCAAGGAGTCTGATGTGGGACTCAATCCTGTGTCTCCAGGATCACACCCTGGGCTGCAGGCGGCGCTAAACCCCTGCGCCACCAGGGCAACCCTATACATTTATTTTAGAGAGACTACAGAGGGAAAGGATGGAAGGAGAGGCAGTGAGACTCTTACGTGGACTCCATGCTAAGCACAGAGCCCAATGAATGGGCTTGATCTCATGACCTGAACTGGACCTGAACCAAGAAACCCACTCTCAGATGATTGTGTCACCTAGGCACCCCATGAATGAAGGTCTTTTAAAATGATTTGTTACTGATTACTACAATCTAAATATTTAGATTATATCTGCTTTTGTGTGTGTGTGCTTCTGCAGTTAGGTGCTTCTAAATTTATTTCTTTGGTTCACTGAAACTATATAGAATATCCCCTTGATTTCAGTCACCTGGGTGGTATGGTTGTTTAAGCATCCGACTCTTGGTTTCAGCTCAGTCATCATCTCAGGGCCCTGGTCTCAGGGTGGTAAGATCAAGCCCCATCTCCTGCCCTAGCTTCATGGTCAGCACTGAGTCTACACGAGACTCTCTCTCTCTCTTCCACTTTGTCTTTCTCTCTCTCTCAAACAAACAAACAAATCAATAAATCTTTAAAAATCTATAGAAAGGATATCCCCCTGATTTCAACAGAAGCTGTTTATCTAATTTTCAGTAGCAGTACTTTATGAGAGGAGTGTTTCCCACCAAAAGGATTAGTTACACTAAAGACTAATTGTAGATGTTTCAGAATTATTTTTCTGGGTATTTTTATTTGGCTACTGTCTTGCATTTTTTTCCATTAAATCTGTTTTATGGTAGGTCCCCTTAGGTTTCCTAGGCAAACAATCACATAATATAAAAAATTGTAATTTTGATCTTTCTTCTTTAATTGAAATATGTATTTATTGTTTACTTTATTGTTTTTTTAAATTTTTATTTATTTATGATAGTCACACACAGAGAGAGAGAGAGAGGCAGAGACACAGGCAGAGGGAGAAGCAGGCTCCATGCACCAGGAGCCCGACGTGGGATGTGATCCAGGGTCTCCAGGATCGCGCCCTGGGCCAAAGGCAGGCGCCAAACCACTGCGCCACCCAGGGATCCCTTGTTTACTTTTTTGGTTTATTTTTGACACTTTGTCAAATTTCAAGGTAAGATTTTAGTGTTGATAAGTGACAACCTTGCCTTGTTTGCAGTATGAATGGGAATGCCTTTGTTATTTGGCATTGGGTAATTTTTTAATGAGTTGTATGTATCAAATTATGGATGGTTCATTTTATCCCCAGATTAACTTACTTTATTTTTAATCAAAAGCCTTTTCACCAGCTGGGATAGTACTATTTTTCAAATTTGATTTATTAGTGTAATTATTTTATAAATAAGTCTTTTTTGCCAGAATACTCATCCCTCCTTTCCTTTCATGTTTCCTTCCTTCCTTTTCTCCCTCTTTCCTTCTTCAGTAAACATACATTGTGTGCTTATCATGGGTTGTTCTTCTCTTTTTTAATTTAAATTTTGGTCAGTTAACATACAATGCAATATTGGTTTCTGGAGTAGGAGTCAGTGACTCATCACTTACATACAACACCCACTGCTCATCACAGATGCTCTCCCTAATACCCATCACCCATCCAGCACATCCCCCCACCCCCCTCCCTTCCATCAAGCCTCAGTTTTTCTTTATCCTTAAGAGTCTCTTATGGGTTGTTCCCTTATCTCCTTTTTTTCTTCCCCCTTCCCATATGTTCATCTATTTTCTTTCTTAAATATGGATTATTCTTTTAATATAAAATTTTGAATCTTTACTATGAATACTGTTACTTGATGAAATGGAGCTTTCACTGAATAATATTTTCTTTGGAATAGTCTTCAAAAAGATATATTAAATACTTACTAACTTTTTAAGAAACTATATTCTGTAGTACAAATAGGAACTAGCTTTGTGGTACCTAGTAATTCTCCCAAAATGCAATTAAGCCTTATTTCACAAGACACATGAAGTCTAGTCAAACATAAATAAGGAAATTTCTACAAAGTATGTATTAGTGTGGAAACTAACCTCATTTTCTACAATATAAAGATATTTAATGTAAATGCACTTTAAAGCACTATTTCAGAGAAAAATAATGGGAAATAAATTTAGATAACTAACACATGGACAGGGCTTTTTCCAAATCTAGAATTCAGTTTCATGACAATTATCCTATGCATGTCTCTATTACTTATTATTTATCATCTATTATTATAGCTAAGGCAAACTACACAGAAAAATAATTTGGGGACATCTACAAATAGTTTTTAGTGTGACTAATTCTTTTGGTGTGAAAGAGTCCTCTCATAAATTACTGCCAGTCAAAATTAGACAAACAGGTTTTGTGGAAGTCAAGAAGAAATTCTACATAGTTGCAATGAATCAAATTAATAAAGAACTGTCTAGGGCAGCCTGGGTGGCTCAGCGGTTTAGTCCTGCCTTCAACCCAGGGCGTGATCCTGGAGACCCAGGATGGAGTCCCATGTCAGGCTCCCTGCGTGGAGCCTGCTTCTCCCTCTGCCTGTGTCTCTGTCTCTCTCTGTGTCCCTCATGAATAAGTAAATAAAATCTTAAAAAAAATAAAGAACTGTCTAACTGCAGTAGTACATGAAGAAAAAACAGAAAGTAGGGGTTTTGCTAGTGGCAAATGAAAACATCTTGTCTTCAGTAATCAGAATTAAGAATATTTTGTGTTTAGTTGCAATTGAAAAGTTAAAGTTGCATTAAGATATCCTGAGTTGTTTGCTAGTATTGTGAACCCAATCAATTAAAAAAATGTTTATTCAAGACAGCCATAAGAAGGAACTTTAAATGCTTCTTATTTCTATGACTAAAGCATACAGAACGACTTCAGAACTAAATGAAACATCATAAGCAAAGAGTTATTTGACAGTTGAGTATATTTAGAATATCAGAATGCCCTATTATAAGTTTTACCTGTAGGAAAATAATTCCATATGGATTGGTGATTTCATGACAAGTTATGTTTATGGCAGTGCATGTTGGGATAAACTGAGGGTAGTTGCTTTTCATTTCTCTCTCTCTCTCTCTCTCTCTCCCTCTGTCTTTTTTTTTTTTCCAGTATTCCTGTAGTGTTAGGACTCATGATGAACATATATCACTTCCCCATTTTACTTGGGAAAAATAAAAATTGATTAACCATTTGATCCAGGATATTGAGTAGTACCATGTCAAAACTTTTGGCATTACTAATATTCAAAGAAATGCAAGTAAAACAGCACTGAGGCAATTTTAACATCTTTTAAATTAGTATAAATATTAAAAATGACAATAGCTTAATGCTGGCAATTTCCCAGTAAAGCTGATAAATTAAATGTGAATTCATATATACATCTTGAAAACAACTTGGTGATATATGTCATAAACCATAGAAAACTTTATACTCTTTGTAATTCTGTTCTTGAGAATTTATCCTGAAGAAATTCTTCAAAAGAAGAAAAAAGAGCTATGAGCATGAAGAAGCTCATAACAGGAACGATTAAAGTGAAAAATGGAGAATAAATATAACACTAAAAACATGGAATAATTAAGTAAATCAAGGTGTAGGCAGTTTATGTCATACTATGTTGTTGTTAAGTAAAAATTATGAAAATGGTTCAACATGGAGAAGTGTTTGCAATATCAGCCTTTTTTTTTTTACTAAAAAGTAAAAAGCAAAATTTTATGCACTTGTGCCTATATGGATATACAGTGGAGAGAAAAGCTAAAAAAGTGGAAATAACTGGCTTTAGACATGTAAATTACAGATTTTTTTTCTTCTAAAATGTATTTTAATGTTTCAAATGTATGTATTGCATTTTGGTGGCTAACTAGCTAATGGTTATTGATGATTTATTAAAATATTCATGAAAAAATAATTCCTTCCTGCAGTTCATAGTTTAAAACCCATCCATTTCCTACTTAACAGTATGGATTCATAGCACTATCTGAAACACGCCACATTTGAGAGTTTCAGTGAATCTGCTGTGAAGATAAATGTTATCTAGTATATCACTTCAGTTTGTTTAGCTGATAAAATATGTTCTTCATATTTCATCTACTTATGTAAAAATAATTTATTACTTTTTCAAAACACATCTGTATTTGCCTACAACAATATTGTATGTAGAATCACAAAGGTGATTAAACTTTAGAGTTAGGGAAAGGGTATATTATTTGATAAAGAAAAATATACAATGAAAATAAATTATTTAGGGAATTAAAATAAACACGCATACATGCACATGCATATCTAATTATATTTTATTCTTTTCTCCTTACCTAGACATATTGGGAGCTTAGCAATCATGAAACTCAGGGGTTGTTACTCCAAATCCTGTAAGGGCCAGACTAGTAGCATAAAAAAAAAAAAAAAGGTTTCATTTACAGTGTGTGACCTGACCAAAGAGGGCAGCACTGGCTCAGGTCTTGCTGTTTGCTCTGGGGGAATGTAGGCAGAGGGTTCAAAACAAGCCACACAGACACCTAGGGTTTATGTAAAAACTCTTTTTAGCATTGGAATTAATTCATATTAAAGAAATTAAAACACAGTGAGTCAAACAAAATACATTATTTGCATGTCATGTGCAGCTTAGAGCAGCCAGTTTGTGATTCTAGTATAAATCATTTTATTTTATTATTTTATTCTATTTTAGAACTAAAGCATGAAACTCAAAGAAATGAAATGACTTGTCTAAGATCACAGCAAATTAGTCACAGAACTGCCTCTAGAACCAAGTCTCCTGGGCCTTGATTCTTTGTTTTTTTCCGGGAAAACTGAATTTTTAAATTAATTAATTATTTTTTTGCCTACTGAGGAAGAATTCTTTAAATACCTTTAAATATCTTATGGAAAGGGGCACCTGGGTAGCTCAGTGGTTGAGCGTCTCTGCCTTTGGCTTAGATCGTGTCCTAGGGTCCTGGGATTGAGTCCTGCATCAGGCTCCCTGCAGAGGACTATCCTAACATGACTTTTGCACAACCTTTCTAAAGCTTGCTTTTCCCCTGAAAGCCAAGCAAACAACCATCCCTACTTCCTCCACAGATAAATGAGTACAAACCCCAAGTGTGAAGCATTCTGCCAACATTAGAGCAAATAATTCCTCTTAAAAAGGGACATCATAAAGAAAAGTAGGAATTCAGTCTTCTTTCTAAACCCCAGGTAATTGGCTTTTAAGACACCATTGTAAGTGGAATTGTTGTGCTGCTAGCTCATGTATCAAATCTCCAAGACGGAGGGCCTCAGAATATTGAACTTCAGATCTGCCTGCCATTTCAGAATAATGAATGACTTATAATATTATTTACATTTTCACATTCTTACGTATAATAAATCATGTTCTTTAGCCCAAGACTGTTCATACTTGCATTGTAATGTTTTTTTTTTCTGTCATTAACCTAGCACCCCTACTCTTGCCAAGCAATTCAAAGGCATTCTATTTGCAAGAATTTTTTATATGCACTAAACAATAGTTATCATAAAAATATTTTGGCAGAAAGAAATACCTTATTCGGAGTCTCCCTTCTTCAGTCTTCTTTTTCAATCTTGGTCAGTCTAGTCCATCTTCTAATCTTCAGTAAGTCTTCCTAAAACATTGCTTTGATTAGGTCATTTCTCTGCTCAGAAACTCTCAGATTTGTCATCAGAGATGGATGCCTAAACCAATGGTTCTCAAATGAGGAGCACCCCGTGTACTGTAGCCCATTCACAGGATACCACAGGGTTTTTGTAAAAATTGAGGGAAGTACATATGAGTGGACATATTATAGGCACCGTCAAAACTACTATCTCAGGGTAGTTCACAGCTTTAGTATTTGATTATGCTACAGTTCCTTTTGATGTTGACATCTTATCTTTTCATAGGTGAATTTTCAATAATTGCTGTGACAAAAAGCGTGAAACGAAATGGGACATGAAATGAGGGTTGTGGCATCCAGTCTTATCTTGAATCTTGAGAAACAGTGTGGTCCCCAACAGATATACACATCCCATTGGCAAATAATTATGGTTGCTTATGGGTGAAATAATAAGCATTTTTTCTTTAAATGTATGTATGTTTATTATTCAAATGATTACTAGCTTGTTAGAACATAAATATTTATTAAGTTGTTTGAGCCTAATTACTTAATAAATGGAAATCTTAAGAATTTCTTTTGGCCTAGAGGTGCCATGAAAAAAATTACTGAGATAGAAAGGGTGCCATGAATCAAGAAGACTTGGAATCTCTGGCTAAGCCTTTTAGCCTTGCATTTAGTGTTTAAATATTGCCTCAATTCTTTTAAATTTATATTAGACCATTTCCTTATTTTCATTCTTTATCATTTCTAGTCTGATGTATCCGTTATCTCTTGAGAGTGGTATATACAGTCAGTATTTTGCATACTTATTTCCCAACCTGCGTTTTTGTCCATATACTTTCCACATGTGGCAGTATAATTTGTTGAGATATTAATTTGTGGTTTGTTATCTCTTTTCCCCTCTCTTATGCAAATAGGTTCTCAGACGTTTGTAGATCTTTGAACAAGGGAGTGGTAGTATCTTCTAATCAGGAAACAGAAACTGTTGATAGACAAACTGTTTTCCCGATTTTATTTTATTCAGAAGGCCAAAATCCTTGAGAGATTTATGTTTGGGATTGGAGGAGAACAGAAAGGGGACTGTGTTGAGAGTAGGGAGAAAAGAGAAAAGGAGAATGCCTTGGTTCTCTAGGGTACTGTAACAAATTAACACAAACTTGGTGAATTGAAACAACAGAAATTTATTCTCCTACAGTTCTGGATACGAGAAATCCAAAATGAATTTGTCAGCAGAGTTGGTTCCCTCAGGAGTCTCAGATGGAAAATCTGGCTCTATGCCTCTGTTGTAGCTTCTGGTGTTTGTTACAATCCTTGATGTTCCTTGGCTTGTAGACACATCACTCTCATCTTTGCTTCCATCATCCCATGGTATTCTTCTGACTCTGTTTCCTCTCCTCATTAAAAGCATTTGAATTGGATTTAGAACACACCCTAAATCCAGGATCACTTCATCTGGAGATCCTTAACTAATTACATCTGCAAAGACCTTATTTCCAAATAAAGTCAACTTCTGAGGGTCTGGGTGGACATGAATTTTGGGGAGACACTACTCTCCTCCCTACAGAGAATCACACCAAGACTGGAAATGGAAGGCGATTGGCAAGTAGAATATTGAGGGTCTATACTTCTTGGCAGTGCTGGCATGGGTAGGAAAATGGGAAAGAGAATTGAAGGGGTTCCTATTGCACCGAGTTAGAGAAAACTTAGGTTTCAGGGCTATGGCATAAACCAAAATTCTCCTGCCCAAACTTGACACAGAAACAGTAGTTCCCTGCACCAAGGGACCACAAGCTTGGACCATATTTGATTTGAATGAAGTAATTTCACAATTTTTGTGCATACAAATAGATACACTGTAATTTGTCACTGCAACCACACTTACTCGGCCCATTCCCCAAGACTGAGCTTAAATTCCTTTTCTCTCTAACCAAGCTCAGGCTAAAGTTATTCTTTTCTTCTTTGTAGTGATTGTCACTTTTTTTTTTTTTTTGGTAATTAATTTTGTGTTGCCTCATATCCTTTCTCCCTTTTCAAAGTATTTGCATTTTAAACATGTGAAGATATTTTTTATCTCACATCTTTATATTGTTTCCTTACTATATTAGATTTTAGCCCCTTTAAAGAAAGGATTCTGTTTTACAAATCTTGGTAGTTATCACAATTCTTATCATCATGCACTCAATAGATGGAGATTTTTTTTTCCTTGGAATAGATGGAGATTAAATTTTATTTATTGCTTGTACCTTTTGTTCCTGGTATTCATACCTCTGTTTATTCCTTAATATATCTTAAATATGTATTTAAAAGCATGATAGTCTCTGGTATTTTTCCAATGCAAACAAATTATTTGCATTTTTATGAGAGAGTTCTCAGATGATAAATATTCCTTATGATTTCAACCAACTCATCCCAAGATAAATGACAAGTAAAAAAAGTACGTTTTGTTTCCTAAGTTGCTTGGCATTTCAGGTGCACCAGGATTGCTTCCTTTGGTGTTGAGCAGCATTGCTAGCCAATCTTGGCAGTTTCTGAATTTCACAATCTAGTTTGCTTTATCAGCAGTATATGGCAGTGAGCTCTAAGTGAAAAATAAATTGCAGTCTGATATACAAACTCAGTAAGGGTTCCTATGGGGAAGCTCTGCTCTACTGATTTCTTTTCCTTGGTGTCTAACTTATATCACATTGGAACTGGAAATAATTTAAAACGAAATTAATCTCAAAATACTTCAGTTATTTTCAAAGAAAACTCAATTAGTCTTTCAAATCTAAGGCAAAAGAGCATGTTCATTTTCTTCTGTTTGACTGGAAACAGTGATAGACTTAACATGAAATGAGAACTCCTGATATCAGTGAAACTTTTCTTCTGTTCCAAAATATCCTATGCCCAGAGGGGATTTGAATAGCTTCCAGGAAATCTAGAAGTCAGGTTCTATGGGCAGACCATTAGATTTCAGATCTGGCATTATCTTTGACTCGACATATGTATTTCTCTTTTAAACCTGAGAAACTTAAGAGTTGGTAATATCTTTTTTACTTACCCAATTGTATTTATTTAGTTGCACTTATTCAAAATGACTATTAGACTGTTTTTGATCAACTTATAAAGGAAATAAATATCTTAGATATTCTTGCCATATTATACACTCTTGTTATGTTTTATTTTGCTTCAAGTTTTTATTTAAATTCTAGTTGGTTAATAGTGTAATACTGGTTTTAGGGGTAGAATTTAGTGCTTCATCACTTACATAAAACACCCAGTGCCCCTCACAACAGGTGCCCTTCTTACCCATCTCTCATTTAGCCCACACCCCACCCACTTCCCTTCTAGCAACCCTCAGTTTGCTCTCTATAGTTAAGAATCTCATATGGTTTGCCATCCTTTCTTTTGTTCTCCCCTTTCCCTACATTCATCTGTTTTTTTTTTCCTTAAATTCCACATATGAGTGAAATCATATGATATTTGTCTTTCTCTGACTGACTTATTTCACTTTGCATTATACACTCTAGCTCCATTCATGTTGTTGCAAATGGCAAGATTTCATTTTTTTGATGGCATATATATATATATATATATGATATATGTTATATATATATAATGGCATATATATATATATCATATATATATATATAAGTTACAACATATTGGAATTGAAATACCATTGATTGGAACTGGAATACTCTCTCTATATATATACCACAATTTCTTTATCCATTCATTAGGCAATGGACATTGGACATTTAGACTCTTTCCCTAATTTAGCTATTGCTGATAATGCTGCTATAAACATCAGGATGCATGTATCCCTTCAAATCAGTATTTTTGTATCCCCTGGGTAAATATCTAGTAGTGCAATTGCTGGATTGTAGGGTAGTTCTTTTTTTTAAACTTTTTGAGGAAACTAAATACTGTTTTCCAGAACGGCTGTACCAGTTTGCATTCCCACCTACAGTGTAAGAGGGTTCTTCTTTCTCCTCATCCTTGCCAACATCTGTTGTTTTCTGTGTTGTTAATTTTAGCCATTCTGACAGGTAGTCTCATTGAAGTTTTGATTTATATTTCCCTGATGACGAGTGATGTTGAGTATCTTTTCATATGTCTGTTAGCCATCTGGATGCCTTCTTGGGGAAAACGTCTATTTTTTTTAAAGATTTTATTTATTTATTTATTTATTCATAGAGACACAGAGAGAGAGAGGCAGAGACACAGGCAGAGGGAGAAGCAGGCTCCATGCAGGGAGCCTGACGTGGGACTCGGTCCAGGGTCTCCAGGCTCAGGCCCTGGGTTGCAGTCAGCGCTAAACCGCTGCGCCACCGGGGCTGCCTGGGAAAACATCTATTGATATCTTCTGCCCAATTCTTAACTGGATTATTGTTTTTTGGGTATTGAGCTTGATAAATTCATTATAGATTTTGGATACTAGCCCTTTATCAGATATGTCATTTGTGGATGTCTTCTCCCATTCCATAGGTTGCTTTTTGCTTTGTTGATTGTTTCCTTTGCCGTGCAGAAGCTTTTTACTTGATGAAGTCCCAAGAGTTCCTTGTTTTGCTTTTGTTTCCCTTGCATCCGATGTGTCTGGTAAGAAATTGCTGTGGCCTCAACAAATAAGGGATAGAGGGAACATATCTCAAAGGCCATAAAGGCTATATATGAACAATAAACAGTTAATATCATCCTCAATGGGGAAAAATGAGTTTTCCCTCTATGGTCAGAAACAAGACAAGGATGTGTACTCTCACATGTTATTTAACATAGTACTGGAGTCCTAGCCTCAGTACTCAGCCCACAAAAATAAGTAAAAGGAATTCAAGGAAGAAGTCAAACTTTCACTATTTGCAGACAACATGATACTCTATGTAGAAAACCTGAAAGACTCCATAAAAAAATTGCTAGTACTGATACATGAATTCAGCAAAGTCACATAATACCGAATTAATGTGCAACAGAAGCCAACAGAAATCTGTTGCATTTCTATACACCAATAATGAAGCAGCAGAAAGATAAATCAAGGAATTGATTCCATTTACAATTGTACCCAAAACCTAAGATACCTAGTAATAAATCTAACCAGAGAGTTAAAAGATCTGTACTCTGAAAACTACAGAACATACATGAAAGAAATTGAAGATGACACAAATAAATGGAAAAACATACCATGCCAATGTATTGGAAAAACAAATACTGTTAAAATGTCCATACTACCCAAAGCAATCTACACATTTAATGCAACCCCTTTCAAAATACCACCAGCATTTTTCACAGATCTAGAACAAATAATCCAAAAACCTATGTGGAACCACAGAAGGCCCTGAATAGTCAAAGCAATCTTGGAAAAAAATCAAAGCTGGAGGCATAACAATTCTGTGTTCAAATTATATTGCAAAGCTGTAGTCATGAAGACAGTATGGTACTGGCACAAAAACAAACACATATATCAGTGGAACAGAATAGAATTCCCAGAAATGGACCCACAACTCTATGGTTAACTAATCTTCAACAAAGCAGGAAAGAATATCCAATGGAAAAAAGACAGTCTCTTCAACAAAGGCTGCTGGGAAAAGTATACAGCAACATGCAAAAGAATGAAACTGGACCACTTTCTCACACCATACACAAAAACAAATTCAAAATAATGAAAGACCTAAATGTGAGATAGGAAACTATCAATATTCTAGAGGAGAACATGACAGCAAATTATACATTCTTAATTGCTGCAAAAAAGAAATAAGTATTTTCCCCTCCTAATCATCATGTAAAAAGCCATTTCTCCCTTAAATTAGGAAAGTGAGCCTATTTCTGTGCAATTTTCTGGTTTTTTTTTTTAATGTAATAACCTCCCTTTATTTCTGCTCCTGGTTGTGCAATCTGTATGGCTCAATCTTTTAGCGTCTAACTATAAGCTGAGTGGTGCCTCAGTTTTGAATTGGTGGCCAAAAATGAATATTTGGTAATTTTACATGAAGCTTATTTTCTTTTTAGAAGCTGGAAAATCCAAAATTGTGTGGTCCACATTCCTCCAAAGCATCAATCTGACGGAATTTATCTCTTTAGATGGTTTCTGAAATACATTATGTACTTAGTCCAGGACTCTAGGGTTCTTTCTGTGAGGCTTTGTTGGCCTACAGAAGATAAGAAGAACTGTCTTGTTTCTAAGAACAGCTATGTCTTAAGGACTCTGGTTTTAGTAAGTGGTTTCTGTCTTGGTAATCTTAATGATATCTTGATAATTAGTTTAGTCCTTTAGTTTGTATTCTCAAAGAACTCTCTTTTGACTACTGGGCTCTACTATGTCCACTTGGAATGCTCTGATGCCCTGGTCTCTGAATATGGCCTTTTTTTAGACTTCTCTACCCACCCCCGCTCCAGCTGCACTCAGCCTCATAATGGCTTTTTTTAGAATAGTTTCTATTTTGTGGCCATAACTTCATTCTGAAACTCAGCTAAACTTACAGAAGGAATGAGGAAAATAGAACCCAAAGAAAGGCAACAAGTGAGAGCACAGAATAGTAGGGTATGAGAGCAGGTTATCTGAATTCAGAAAGATTTGGTGGCTATGGAAGAGACCCACATTAGAACAGTGGTGATCTTCTCACTGCTGGCATTACTGTTTTTCCATGGCTTCTACAACTTCCATGGGGCCATCTTTCACTTGCTCAAAGACTGTATATTTTCCATCCAGCTACCCAGAAGGACTGATGAAACTAAAACCATTTTGGGTTGGGTCCAAATATTTGCCTTAGACAAGGTACTAGGACTAGTGTGCTTCTGAAAGAAGCTTTCAGCAGCGTCTTTCTCCTGGCATATGGCTTTCCACCAGTGTCATTATGGCATGTGAAATAACCACTCATGTATGAAAACAGAGTAGTCATTCTGTGAATATAGAAATCCTGTCACACGGCCCTTTCTGTCTGAGTCTCAGAGACCATTTTCTATCACTTTTAGAACTTTGCTTGAAAAAGGCTTGAAAAAAACAAACAGGGTTTCATTGTCAATTATTATATTGAATTATTCAACAGTGAGTTGGTCCTAGTGGGAACCAACTCAGCATTTACATGATGGCAACTCTAAGAAATAGTATGTGCAAAGTGCCTTGACCCATCCTTTCTTTGGACCTCCACCTAAGTCTGTTATCTTCTTTCAGATATTGTATTTCCTTTTGACCGGAATCTTACCACCTGAGGATGATTCATCATCCTTAGTACTGCTGTTCCCTCAGTGGGGAAGGTGGTTTCCAGGTTGGGACCTCCTCCATCTACTATGTTGTGCACTTAGCTGGGTCAAGGGATTTAACAGACTTTATGTCCCTACATCTTGTTTTCTAGTTTAGAATTAGAAGAGATGGATTATGTGATCCAGTGACATTGACTATGGAAAAATGATAATTGTTTGGAGAATGAATAGATTTACAGTAAAGAAGTAGAGAAAAATAAGAGGACTCTTTTGTATATGAAGTAAAAAGTGTCGTAAGTATGTAAGTATATAAGACTTTGTTTCAAGTGCTCACCTTTGTAATTAAATATATAGGTTAGTATGATTATAAATGATTATTATCTGAAGCCTAATAGGATTTCTTATGTTCACTCAGTGAATTTTGCTGAATGTTCCAGATTGGCATGTCCTGGACCAGGGCCCATTCCTGCTCCTGAAGACCAGGTTTTCAGTGGTGAGGAAATATTCTCTGTGCATAAAACACAAAATTTATTTTTTTTAATTTTTTTATTTATGATAGTCACAGAGAGAGAGAGAGAGAGAGAGAGAGAGAGAGAGAGGCAGAGACATAGGCAGAGGGAGAAGCAGGCTCCATGCACCGGGAGCCCGACGTGGGACTCGAGGATCGTGCCCTGGGCCAAAGGCAGGCGCTAAACTGCTGCGCCACCCAGGGATCCCCAAAACACAAATTTTTAATACAAAGAAGTAATACTGGAGTTATGAGAGTGGTGATATTTTGACTTTTATTGTCACATTCTTTTTCCTCTTCCTACATAAGATTTAGAGCTTGCACAAATTGAATGAAACTGAGTTTAAAGAATATCACTGGGCAGCCGGGTGGCTCAGCGGTTTAGCGCCACCTTCAGCCCAGGGCCTGATCCTGGAGACCCGGGATCGAGTCCTATGTTGGGCTCCCTGCATGGAGCCTGCTTCTCCCTCTGTCTGTGTCTCTGCCTCTCTCTCTCTGTGTTTCTCATGAATAAATAAATAAAATCTTAAAAAAAATAAAGGAGATCACTTAAAATTTCATGTAAAAATCCTGGTATTTGTGTTCTCTTGACAAAAGTGGAAGCAGTAGCAATGCCTGTTGCACATTCCCAGGCTGTTAATGCTCCCCCTTTAGGACAGTGTGCGTTTTCTCTTGTCCTGAGCACCACAGCCCTGGAACTTTCTATTGTCTCTCAAATTGTTCTTACATCTAGCTTGCTTTGCTTGCATATGTCACCTTCCAAGTCCCTGGAGACATTTGGAAGCCAACTTCTCTTTATCACGCTAGTCTTCTATCCTTTCAGAAAAGGCCTCATGGTACATTTTATTCTATAATATAGGCATTGCAGAAAACAATAGCATCCTTAATATAGCATAATACCAGAACCTGTAACCTTTGATCATTTTTTTGGGAAGAGGAATCAGAAGCCCATGGACCCAGCTTTTTCCTTGTTATTTCCATGCCCTAATGGCTAGTACCATCACTGCAGTGACTAACCTCACTGCCACTCTTCTAGTGGGCACTGGCCTCCTTGGCCACTTGCATCGACTTGAAACCTGACTTTTTTTTTTTTAACACAACTGAGAAAACCTGAAGTTTTCAAACATCTTACTCAATAGTGAGAAAGAACAAAGAAAAATAGATGCAGCATAGAACAAATCTAAGCATACTTGATTACAAGATATAGCTTGTTCCTTGGAGATAACAGGCCCCATCAGATATGATATGAAGTGATAATCACAGCTCCTGTTTTCCTGAGTGCTTACCATCTGCCAGTTACTATACTGGAGTGAGATTTATTTCTTTATTTTCATTAAATTTTTACAAAGATTCTATAAGGTAGTGGTATTTCTCCCATTTTCTTTTTTTTTTCTTTTAAGATTTTATTTATTTATTCATGAGAGACACACAGAGAGAAAGAGGCAGGGACATAGGCAGAGGCAGAAGCACGCTCCATGCAGGGAGCCCGATGTGGGACCTGATCCCGGGTCCCCAGGATCACGCGCTGGGCGGAAGGCAGGCGCCAAACCACTGAGCCATCCAGGGATCCCCAATTTATCCCATTTTCAATCAGGAAGCTGAAGTGAAAAGTCAAAGTAACTAGCAATACAGCACACATCTTATTAATCAAATGCCAGACCTTTACCCTATATCTTATTCCAAAGCAGGCACTTTAAAAATTTTACAATACTGAAAAAAAAAATAGTAGCTTAAGTCTTTCCCTTCTTTGCAACAGGCCCATTTCCTCCAGACTTTCAACCTCTTCTTTAACATCTGTTCCCCACGTGCCAGCTGAGATGTTGAAATCCAGAATGAATGATGTTTCAGTCTTCTACAAGAGTCTTTCTTGTGTTTCTAGATTAAGATGCAACTTTCCTGACTGCTCGTGGGTGAACTTTCAGCCCCACTTGAAGGAGATTTGCCTTGTATGTCCCTAATATCTTACAAGTGCAGTGTTGGCCTTCACATTGTGGTAATGTCATTTATACTGAAATATGTAGGAAATGCTTCCTCACAGGATCCAGAGTGAGAGAGAGTAAATCTGTCCATCCCATGCAAGAAGCCTGGGTGGGCTGTAAGGGAATGTGACTGTGTCACAGGAGGGATAAGCCTTAGTTGCTGAGTGTTCTCTGTAAGGGTAGGTAGGGAATGTGGAGATGGGATGAATACAAAAAACACATTCCCTCTGGAGAGGGTCTCGTGGCCTAAATGGACTAAGACAGTTGTTTATGAGAAACAGTCATGCTGTTATCCCAATAGCATGTTCCATGGAACATGGAGCTATGCTTTATCATCCGGTGGATGGGTATGGAGAAAAAATAATTTCAGCAACACATAGACCAAACTATGGCTAAAGATTCCCTGATAACAGAATTGTGACCTGAATGTGACTTTTATGATTAGGCTTTTCACATCCCTGCCTCTTTTTCCAGTGGATGGTATATCCTGGGGTCTCCTTTCATGAGAAAATGGGGACTATGCATAGAGATGAACAGCAAAACCCTCTGCTGGGGGCCCACAAGAATATTGGGATGATACAGCATTAGTAACATGGACTACTATGGTGGACACTGTGATGTGCCGCCCAGATTTCCATTTCAGGATTGAAAAAAGATTACTACCCCAGTGCTAGGAGTGCTGTAAGCAGAAAGATTTCAGCAGTCACCCTTCTACAGAATATGCTTCTGCTGAGAAGCAGCTCACCCACGGTCAGATTTTATTTCTGGGGCAGCCTGTATGCAATGACTAATCTACATGGAATTAGTCAATCAGTATTCAACATCTCCTTTTGCCCAATTCTGATTTTCCCCCTCCTTCTATAGATTTTGAGCCTAAGATTTCTTCCTAATAACTATCTTGCACACTAAGCTCTGTCTCAGCATTTTCTTCCAGGGGAACTTGACATGTGATAGCCATTAGTAGGGTGTGGAGCAGAAGGTGCTTCTGCATTCACAGCTGGATGGTCTAGTGACCCATATGGACTGTTCTGGCAAGGAATTGTCTATTAGTTACAGAGTAGGAGGGGGCTTGAGAATAGTAGTTCCTGAAATTATTAGAGTGGCAGGAGCTTTGTAATATTGTTGCAAAGACCCTTTCTTCAGTTTTTCCCCTCCATAAGCTTCTGAGGATTTTGAAAATACATGGTAAATTTATATCTTGGTTTATTTAGAGGCTAGTGGAGACACGGGGATTTCTCTGTAGAAATCTACAGTAGATTTCATCTGATACAATGAATTTTTTTTGATTACTCAATCCATGCTGATTATTTTTTTCTAATTCTGCACCACTTAATCTGTACTTCATTATTTGCCCTTATCTCTAGGCTTCTGCTCTGCCGCTCTAAAACGGATTCTTGTCTTCACAATAATGTATGCATTTTCTAAGGATTGCTATTGTATTGTTTAGGTTTATATCCATCACAACACATAGCTCAGAACTGGTCACAGAGGACATATTAATAAATATTTTCTGATTGAGCTTGGATTAAGTTCTCTCTTACTAATGGATTGAATCATGTGAGTGTGGGATTCAGAAAACTATATCATGTTGGGAGAAGAATTGAGCTATTGGGCCAGTTTGTTGAGAAAATGGCCTTGGATCATTAAAAAATTTATTTCAAGTTTCTATTACATTCTTTCTCCTTAACTTTGCCCCTGTTACAAATATTTTATTTTATTTTTTATTTTTTAAAAAATATTTTATTTATTCATGAGAGACACAGAGAGGGGAAGAGACATAGACAGAGGGAGAAGCAGGCTCCCCACTGGGAGCCTGATGTAGGACTCGATCCCTGGACCCCAGGATTACACCCTGAGCCGAAGGCAGACGCTCAACCACTGAGCCACCCAGGCATACCACAAATATTTTATTTTTAAAATTTTGTGCAATATCAAATAATTTTTAAAATTTATTTATTTTAGAGGGAGGGAGAGGCAGAGAGAGAGAGAGAGAATCTTAAGCAGGCTCCATGACCAGCATGGAACCCAGTGCAGGGCTGGATCCCATGACCTGGAAATCATGACCTGAGTCGAAATCAAGAGTCAGATGCTCAACTGACTGAGCCCCTAGGTGCCCCTCATAGATTTTTTTAAACACACACACACACACACACACACACACACACACTCACACAAATCACCTATATTACCACAACCAAGAACTATTATATTCTTCCAGAGAGTTTTATATTCATGGCTCTACATGTTTATATCTCATACTTGAAACAATTTTGGGCATAGTCACCCTCATTCATCTTCACTAATCAGACTGGGATCATGTTATATGATATACTATTTCTTGTGTTACTGATGAAACTAAAATTATTTATCAAGTGTTTATTGGTGTTTCCTCCCACTTACTGAGAACCTAATAAGGCCCAGATAATGTGCTGGATATACCATATCTGTTAACTCATTCAATAAACATAACATTATGATACTTTAAAAAATTATTATCTCTATTTTATTAAAACTGAGGATTTTAGTATCATGACAAAGGTTGTAGGGCTAGTAAGAGACAAGCTTTATTTGCCTACCTCTGTCACCTCTTGGGACTCTAGGCCCTAGACTACATGATCACCACCTAGGAGGAGGAAATAAGGATAGGTCTGAGAAAATCTAGAGAATTAAAAAACAATAAAAACGGATGGAGAACTTGAGCAGAGGTACAGTGCAGGGAAGGAAAAAGGAATGGTCTGAGGTTGAATATACAGTGAAAATATGTTTCTTTTTTCATTGGCCTATTATATCTTTTCTCTTGCTAGATATGTTCTTGCCTTATGTAGCTGTTCCTTTATATTCATTGATTGGGAGATTTCTTTCCTCCTCCTATGCTATGATCTGGGGATACAGAAATAAAAGGTGCTATACATTTTTCCCCCCTTAACAACTGAAAAATCCTGCTCCACTTACTATTACCTAAATGAGTTTTGTAAAAATGGAAGGTCTCTTACAAGTGAACTTCACCATTTTCCTTCTTTTAACTTTTCGAGAAATTGAGCCATGAGAACGAGAAGGCGTAAGATACTGAGACTGGTTGTGAGGGCTGAGGCTGGCATCAGGGCCTCCTAGTTACTGATCCTGTCTTCTCTCTGTTACATTCTTCCCTACTGGCTGTAGAGAAGTCATTAGATTAAAATTAAAATAACCATCATGAATAAAAAAAGACTGGAGTTAAATTATTAAGGAGTAACTTGGTATTTGAACATGTAGGAGACGTTAGAGTTAAAGGTTGTGCCTTCTTTATGGCACAAGTGGAATAAGCTTATTAGGTGGGGAAATATACCTGTTATTCAGGGTGGCAGAGACAAAAGATTCAAATGGTCTTTAAAGAATATTGCTTTCCCAAACTCACAGAAAACATTTGTCAAGCAGCTATTGCTCTTACTTTAGAAAACTATAGTTAGTAAAAAGAGTGCAAATAATTTGCATATTAGAAAGATTATAAATCAGTGGGTAGCAAATAAATACCATGTAGTACATATTTGTCTTTTGTCTTTTACCCAGCTCCTTTCTCATATCCAATTAACACCCCAATTTTGCTGGGAAGGATATGAATTTCTCTTATTCTAAGTACTCCCTTTGAATCTTTTTCACTGTAGTTCACAGAAAAAAATTTACATATTACTCACCAAATACATATACATTTATATAAAACTAAGCAAATTTTTTTAAACTAAGCAAATTTCAGTATAAACATATTACTAGTGATGATGCACTCAGATATTTCTATTTCTATTCTGTTAGTAATTCTTTAGAAAAATTGCTTGCAGTCATTTGTATTGAGGGTGTAGTCGACAAATGAGATATTATCTACCATTTGAAAAATACTCATCTACTTCAGTATGATTTGAGTGTGGTTTAGTTGAACTTGGAAGTGGCCAAATTACTAGCAATAGAGATCCACTGAGAGATAGGTAAATAACCAAGACAGAGCAAGTGAGGGTAAGGAAACTTTTGCTAGGATATGAGGAAGTGAATTTGATAAACCCACAGGCATTTCAGAAGCACACAGACAATCACTGTAGGCTAGTCATGGTGTGGAAACTGATGCTGGTGCCTTTTCTGCAGAAGCAGAATGGAGACTTGGAAGGAAACAGATCCTGAGTGCTATTGTTGGAGTTACTGTATCAAATCACTTTATCAGTCATATTTCTAGACAGTTCCATTTATGTAAGCCAGTAAATTCCCCCTTATTGTTAGGCAATCTCAGAGGATGAAAATTTACAGATATAAATTTGATTATAAAAGGACTGATTTTTCAGAATCTAAATTGTGGCTGGGAATTACTCACAGGAGGTGGAGTAAATGATCCAATTCAAGTCATTGCTTGCCTCAGTGAATTCTGGATCAGAATAATCTCTGTACATTGACAGCTTAAGCTTCTGAGGAGGGACATATTCTCCAATGACTTGTTCCTGGGACAAGTGAGAGCGCTCTTCTAAGTGGAGGGGTCACATCTATTTGGAATGAAGGTGATGTCACACTGGACATTCATTGTGGACAGTTCAGGAAGTTTGTGTGCTTCTAAAGCCTATGGAAGTAACTGAGGGAATAAAGGGGTATGTTTCTTCAGCTCCAGAAAGGGAAGTGGTTGGTGGTATGGAGGGACAATACTCAATGCTGTGATAAGGCTTTTGAATGGATTGTAGATCTGCATGAGGCATTCTACCTAACAAGTGGTTAAGGACTCTTTTGAGGCTCAGGACATTGGGAAGTTATAAAGGAAGATGTGTGGCTTTGTGTGAATGGATGAAGCAACTACTTTGTATTCCAAGCTTGGTACAACAAAATTTAGACATATGTACATAACTGTCACTTCTACCAACACATGACAGTGTAATTGAATTTGGTGATTTAGGTTGTGAAATGAAAATTATGTTTGAAATCTAAAAGTCATATAGGCATGAGGATGTTGAGATATTGGATCCAATGCTTACCAGTTCATAATTTTTGATTAATTTTGGTCTTTAATAAGCCAACCAGATATATCTATTTATAGAGATAGTGTGCTTATCTTCTGGAGACTTTCTGGGAAAGCAGCACAAGATATGGAAAACATGTTTGAAGTTAGAAGTTCTAGTTTTGCTACTTACTGTCTTCACAACATTTAGGGGCTCCTAATATTTTCATCTAGGAAATGACAATAATACCAGTACCTGCTCTACTGATTTCATTGAGGTCGTTATGGCAATTAGATGGAAAATGCACATAAAAATGCTTTCAAAACTGTAAAAGTACTATATAAATATAAGTAGTTATTTACCTACATTATAGAAAGAAACCAGCCCTGCTTTTCACAAATACCCTGTCAGTATTAAAAAAACAAAACAAAACAAAACAATAAGCTAATCATTAGTTAAAGAGGGCCAGCAATTAAAGGATCTCAGTTTTTACAAGTTCAATACTCTTGATTCTATGTGATAATATGAGTTTGTTGTGATATTGTTGTTTTTAGGTAACTTTGTAATTTGTCTTGGCAATTAATTACTGAAAGTGTGAGAGTCAAAGCTCCTTAAAGTATTTCTACAAGTACAGTAATTTTTATCTATTATTCTGTTCTATGCAAAGTACAATCAAGTCACATTAGTCAATCCTAATGATGTTGGAAATAGAAAAAATATCACTAATCATTGAGATCACTAATCCAATCTCATCACTTTGAAGATCAGAAAACGAATGTTAAGGCAATTAAGTGAGTTTAAAAATATAGCAGTAGTGTGTGAGAAAGGTAGAACTGATATGTGGGTATTTTTGTTGCCAGTCTGATATTTTTCTCAATGGTCCACCTTCAGTCCCAAGGGGGAAACAATATTCTACCTACAAGGGCTTTAAATCTTGAGTTCCTCAAACCTCAAACAATGCATATATTGTTTCTACTGTCAGAGAAGTAGTTGAGCTATAGCATGAAGTACTGTCTTAGAAGGTGGGGAACATGTCTTCTATGTACACCAGTTGTAGTAGAGCTCGTAATTGTGGGACTAGGGAGAAAAGTTTTATTGGAAAACTATTGATAATAAAGGCACTTTCAATCTCAGGATAGAATAAAAATAAGTTTTTTAAATGATTGTATCACTCCGTTTCTTTTCTTTGTTCCAAAATTTAGCATGATGATTGTAATTAAACTTCCCAGTGGTAGGAACTGAAGGCTGAAAACAAGGGATAATTTAGAAATCCAAAAAAAAAAAAAAAAAAAAAAAGTCAATTAGGTATCCTGTTTCCTTCCTGAGTCCTATGCAGGTAGAAACTTGTCCCTCACTGATTTTGGCAGGAATCTGGAAATTTCTTGTTAGGGAAAATTGAACCAAGAGACTCTAGGTTAGGGACAGCAGACAGCAGAATATAAGCAAGAGAAGCCATACCAAAAAGAAGATTGTATAAAACCCCACATACTGAATGGTGAGACCACCTAGACCTCTTGTACATTTTGAACTTGTATCTCTTGGCACAGAATTGCTGGTAGTTAAAGTTACTCAACAGATACTTCCCTTAACAAATCGTGTAGCTCCTCAGGAAAAGACATATAGTTGCTGACATCTGGCGATATCTAAACAAACTGGCTGCATTCCACTGAAGAAAATGAACCCATGCATGCAGAACTTCCAATCTGGTCATTATTATCTCTTCAACATTTTGAGATTAAATAAATAAAAAATAAACATTGGAGAGATGGCTCCAGCATGAAATCCAAACCAAATTAACAGAAAATGAATTCAGAGAATACAGACAGTTCCGGGAGTAGAAGAAAACATCAAAGGAAATAATACTTATTCATAAGAAATTAAAGAAAACCCACAGGGATAATCAGGGCCTGCCTACATGTTAAAATATATAATAATCTAAAATTCTATTCTGAAAGTCTAGGAAGATAAAATCAAAGAGATCTCCCAGAAAGTAACCAAAAATACAAAGAGAACTAAAATATTAAGGAAAAGATTAAGAAACTTAAAGAATGAATTTCAAGACAAGACAATCAATAAAAAGTTATTACAAGTACCAGAAAAGGAAAGGAAATCAGGGAAAAAAAGGAGATGAATCCATTTAGAAAACTATTCAAGAGCTGAAAAACACTTATTTTCACACTCAAAGCATTCACCACTCATATCACACCATCTCACCACACAATTTCACAGGTTTGTCAATATCGCCATTAATTTAACCAAAATTTATTGCATGTCTACTGTGTACCAGGTCCTCTAGTAGGTCCAGGGGATAAAATGGAAGCTGCCTTAGTGGGAGCCTGCCCTCATAGAGCTTACCCTCTGGTGAGGTAGCGAGACAGGAATAAATCATCCCACAAAAAAATGTAAAACTGTGGTTATGACACATGATAGGAAGAAGTACACCATGCCAAGAAAGATGATTCTAGGGGCTTTTAACCTAATAAGATATTGGGAAAATTGAACAACAGTTGAGCTACAGTATGAAGGAAAAGGAGGCATTATTAACCAAGTGGACAGGGAGGAGCATTCTGTGGTCCAGTGAGATAAGGAAGCATGGTGAGTACAAATGACTGAAAAATCCAATGTGGATGAATTGGGGAAAACAAGTGGGGAACGTGGGGTGAAATGAGGCTGGAGATAAGAGGCCAGTGGAGTGTCGACTAGGCAAAACTTTGTAGGTCATGTTAGAGGTTTGCCTTTTTCCTATGAATGTGTAATTGAAACTCACTGAAATGTTTTAAGCTGGGGTGGAGACAGAGTCAAATGTGGACTGTCGTAAAGATCACCTGCCTGCAACGTGGAGAATGGATTGGAGGAAAATCAGGGACAGATGCTGCAGCAGTGCTGTTAGGGAACTTCCACAGCTGCCATTCAGGGGTGGCGGTAGCTTGGACAAGTGTGATAATGATGACAATGAGGAGAAGTGCAAGTTCTTAAGAAATATTTAGTGGGTTGAATTAGCAGGACTTCATGAGAACTTATATCAAGGGTTGATTCTTTGCATATTCTAGGAAAAACAAGTTGGCTAGTTTGACCAAAAAATATGAAGAGAGAAATCTAAATTAAGAGCATTAGAAATGTGAAAACAAATATATCTACATATAATAAAAGCATAACAACCAAACAAGATTTTGACCTAAAATGGGAATGCAGGGGGTGGAGGTGATGTAGATAGATTGATTTGAAAGACATTAAGGAGGTAAAAATCAATGTCCAGTGATGGAGAGATAAGTACAAGGTTTCTTTTTCTCTCTAGGTCATGCAAGACTCTTCTGGTGACACACAGATAATTTCTTCGCAGAAGAAAGTCAAAAGAGTATTTGGAAAAAGTAGAACAAAATAAATCCATATAGAAGCCTTCCAGTTGCTCTTGAATCCATTTTGCCCTATCACGCAATTTTTTAGGGAGTAACAAGAGTTACCCTGTTAAAATGAAAATTGTATTGTGATACTCCTAGCTTATCATTTCTGAATAACTTTCTTATGCTCTTGAGATAAAATTCAAAATCCTTGGCATATGCTGTGATGACAGCCCCTGAAAAAAATCCCTGAACACCTCCATCATAGCGCTTACCATAGTTTGTCATTATATATTTGTTGTATAACATTTTTCCTTGCTTTGTGTGTTCCCCACTTGTGATCATTTTGTCACTGGATTCACATCTACATATGCATAAATCTCACAAACATTGCTACTATTTTAATTTTAGATGGTCGATTATATTTAAAATAGATTTAAAAAACCAGATAAAAATGGTTTTATATAAATATATACTCTTATTGTTACCATTTCTGTAGTGCCTTATTTCTTTATATACATAAATATTTTAATGTGGTATCAAACTCATTGCCTAAGGAACTTCCTTTAATGTTTCTTGTAGTGCACGTCTTCTGGCAATACATTTTATTCACCTTTGCCTTTCTGAAAACGTTTTTATTCTGCTTTTGTTTTGTAAGATATTTTTGGTGGGTTAGGATTTCTGTTTTGAAATTAATTTTTTTTTCTTTCAGCACTTCATTGTTGACTGGTTTTACATTATTGCTGACAAGAAGTCTGCTGAATACTTTATTTGTAGGTAGTGTTTCTTTTTTATTTGGTTACCGTCGTGATTTTCTTTTTATCTTTGTTTTTCAATAGTTTAATTATGATGTGTCTGATTTTTTAAAAAATTATATATTTTTTGAGTTTTCTGAGCATATTAGATGGTTTGTTGTCATCTCTCATTAATTTTTGAAAATTTCTAGCCATTATCTCTTCCAACTTCCCTGCTGCCCTCTTCTCCCTAGTCTCTCAATCATACTGTGCCGACGGTGATATAGTTCATGTTGCTTCTCTCTCCTGGGAAGTGCAAGGGAATACAACTTATTTCCCTCTCTTGGATTCTGAAAGCTATTTTTTGTTGAAGCGGAGTGGTACAAGAAGATTTTGAGGAAACACTATTAGCCACCAAATAAAACCCAGTCTTTCTGTAATAGTATATTGAAAAATAAGCAAACAAGTTTATGTAACAATAAAATGAGTCAGATGATAGTTTAGGCTTTACAAAAACTAATTTTTTTGTAATCTTGGAAATGTGAAATTATTGGATATTTCTATGTTCCATAATTGTCTAAGGACTATGAATCAGTATGAGTTTTAAATTTCTGTGTACTGTTAAGAAGCCTCTGCAAACAAAGATTTTCCAACTCTGCTCCTCAGCATGCTTAGAAAGTTTTTTAGAATCTAATTCATGAATTACAGAATGTTCAACTATCTCTACGGTCTCTTTTTTTCTTTTCTCTTTAAAACAACATCAATAACAGTGATAGTTTCTTGAGGACCTATTCAGTGTCTAGACTCTCTGGATGATTTATTTGCATTAACTCATTAACTCTTCACAGCAGTGTTGGGAGGAAAGTGATACTTCACCCCTTTATAGATGAGGAAATAGGCTATGACTTATCTAATTCCTATAACTGAGTAGCAGTACTCAGCTTCCAGCCTGGTCAGTTGGACTCTGGAGCACCAAGCACAATAATAAAGTCTTTTATTCATTAATAATTTTGTGAAGGTTTTAGTTTTTCTAAACAAAAGCAGAGACACAGTGGGAATTCAGACTTATTACTATTTTCTTAGTGCCTTCTTGTAAAAGTAGTAAACAAAGTGTATTTTCCCTAAACCCTCATCTTTCATCTTAATGATATTTTATGCTTTACATTTTACTTCAAAGCCTTCTTAGAACTGAGAGTCTCTTCTAGGTATATGGGTAGTAATATTAATGTGTTTTACTAAATGTTTGTGACAAATAGAAGAAATAATTATTCTCATTGACTAGATATTAAAGGGCTTAAGAATAAATATCAAATTATTGTTGGTGTGATAAGGGTACTGCAGCTATGTTTAAAAGATTCTAAACTTTAAGAATCCATACTCAAATATTTAAAGAGGAAATGATACCATTCAGGAATTTGCTTCAAAATAAAATTGGTACAGATAGTGGAGGAGAATATTGGTAAAAATGATTGCCATGAGTCGATAATTGTGAAACAGGGTAAGGGGAACATGGAGGTCATTATTTTATCTACTTGAAAGTTTCTATAACAAGAAAATAATAATAACGAAGAAGAAGAAGAAGAAGAAGAAGAAGAAGAAGAAGAAGAAGAAGAAGAAGAAGAAGAAGAAGAAGAAGAAGAAGAAGAAGAAGAAGAAGAAAGAAGAAGAAGAAGAAAGAAAAAGAAGAAGAAGAAGAAGAAGAAGAAGAAGAAGAAGAAGAAGAAGAAGAAGGAGAAGGAGAAGAAGAAGAAAGAAGGAGAAGGAGAAGAAGAAAGAAGAAGAAGAAGAAGAAGAAGAAGAAGAAGAAGAAGAAGAAGAAGAAGAAAGAAAAAGAAGAAGAAGAAGAAAGAAGAAGAAGAAAGAAGAAGAAGAAAGAAGAAGAAGAAGAAGAAGAAGAAGAAGAGGAGGAGGAGGAGGAGGAAGAGGAGGAGGAAGAGGAGGAGGAGGAGTTGTTACATCATAGTACCTCATCATTATAATAATATTACAGTTTAGTTCAAGGAACTGTAATAGGCTTATCCTTTTTTTTTTCTAAATATTTTATTTTATTTTTTGATAGAGAGAGAGAGAGAGATGGAGAGAGAGAAAGAGAGAAAGAGAACAAACAGGGGAGCAGCAGGCAGAGGGAGGGAGAAAGAGAAGCAAACTCCCTGCTTCTGCTGAGCAAGGAGCCAGACATGGGGCTCTGTCCCAGGATGGTGGCATCATGACCTGAGCCAAAGGCAAACTCTACCTACTGAGCCACCTAGGTGCCCCTAGGCTTATCTTCCTAATATGTTGTAGGCATCAGCAGTACAAGGATAGCTAAGAAACAGGTGTTTCTTGCAATGCATATATATGCTCGTAGGAAGAAAAGTAATAATAAATGATATTTCAAGACAATAATGGTTATGATTTTAAAAAGCGATAGACTGCTAAGGTTTGGCACAAACCAAGATAAAGTGTGGTTGTTCTCAGAAATCCTATAAGGAACTGATTGGAAGAATATTTGATGACAAAGGAAAATGTTCACTTTAAATTTTTAAGTAAGAAAAAGCATTTTAATATTTTGTAATTAAAAGTTAATTTGAATCAAAAGAGATTAAAGTCTACACACCAAAATGAGAAACTTAGTTATTTTTGGATGATGAGAAAGTAAGTTTTTTAAAGTTATTTTTAGTTTTTAAATAATGTACATTTAGCCAGTATTATTTTTGTAATAAAATTTTACCTTTATAAATATCAATGTGATTTTATTTACAGTGGATTTTTAAAAAAGATTTTATTTATTTATGACAGACACAGAGAGAGAGAGAGAGAGAGGCAGAGGGAGAAGCAGGCTCCATGCAGGGAGCCCAACGTGGGACTCGATCTGGGGACTCCAGGATCATACCCTGGGCTGAAGGCGGTGCTAAACCGCTGGGCCACTGGGGCTGCCCTTACAGAGGATTTTTTAGTGATATGTTTATACTACACTATAAAGAAAAAAAAGCAGAGTAAATTCATTTTGGAGGAATTGTACATTTTTTATTTTATGGGGAAGGGAAAAAAGCCACCAGAAGTGGCCAGAAAGTTTTAAAGTAAATTTTATAATTTTATTGGATTGGCTAATATGGGGGTAATTAGGTCTTCCACATACATTGGAATCTATTGTTATTAACCTTGTAATTCCTGCTAGCTTAAAGAGCCTAACAAAATGAAAAATTGTTCCCTCTCAAATTGGAATGCTACACATAATCAAGTAAAATTACGAAAGAGAAAAAAATAGCATTTATTTGTTTTGTTGAGAGTTTATAATCTTTAAGCAAAAGGAGAATGAATCTGAAGCAAGCGTAATAAAAAGATTGTCAGAAAGAATGTATCAGTGTCATAAACATGTTATTAGTGCTAAAAATATCTCTGAAAGTAATTTTTTAAAATAACAACATGAAATAAATTATGGTCTATACAAAAAAGTGAAAATTCTATGATTATACCTCTTTCATCTAGAATTGTAATACACTTTAATTTGTCAAATATATTTTTCTAGTATATTTGTATATTTGTAGTATGAAGTAGTTAGTATGCAAAGGATGGCCTTCCTAAATTATCCAATATCATCACTGTTAACTGTTTTTTTCTGAGTTCTGTCATCTTTTTCAGTTTTAGAAACGTACTTTCATTATTTCTTTAAATATTACCTTCTCTTTTTTCCCCTTTTCTTTCTGATATTGCTAATGTCTGGTGGTGGTACTTCTCTTTTGAGGATCTCTTAACCTTTAATTAATTAAATAGTAAAGAGTTTCTATTCCTATCTTAGTTCCTCTTTTCTTTCTAGGAGAATTTATTACTCCCATCATACAACTCAATCATTCTGCAGTTTGATCAATTTCACTATTAAGACCACTCCTGTGTGCTTCACTTAAATTATTTTCATATTCTATTTTTTTAAAGATACTGGAATATAAATTTAGAAAGTATCACCACATTTTATTTTTCTAAATAAAAGAAATCATATTATAGTGTTTTAGATATAAATGTTAACTGTAAAAGCAGTTGATTGTGTCATTTCATTCTATTATTTCATGAAGTGTTTTTAGACCAGCAAGACAGATGTTCTTGCAAAAAAGCATATTTTTATCTCTTTTGTTAAAGGTATTCAGCTTGCATAATATTCTGTTGCTTGAGTGATATTGTTTTTTTTTCCATTAAAGAATAACATGGAAAGTGTTTCAAAATTGTATTGGAATCTGCAGTCATTCCACTTACCATGTAATTTATATGAAGGAATCAGCTTTCCAAATATATTTAAAAAGACAAGTGATGTTTTCAACCTTTTGCAACTTATTTTTTTTTGTAATTAAAAAAAATTAAGCTCAATTACTTGGCACTGGATGTAATTAAAAAAATTTGCAAGATATTTGTAGCCAACTTGTGTTATGCCACAAAGTGAACAGTTTGTTTCAGCCTTTGAAAAAGATCAGCATTTTCTTTTGTCTCTACAGATAAGTAGGAAAATGATGGCAACCTATGAATTTGCTGTCCACTGGTCATAACGCTACAACACTTTTGTTAAGATGATCTCGTACTAAAAACAGAACCTTCACATTTCTTATATATTTGCAAGGTTACATCTTTTTTTTTTAACTTCCTACATTATATATTAATTAGAAAATAATATTTATTAAAAATTCACTCAACACATATTTTGGAATGAATACGTGGAGCATTGTTCTGCACACTGAGGATACAACTGTGAACAAATAGGCAAAATTCCCTACCCACCACGGAGCCTACATTCTGGTGGAGTGAGGCAGGCAGTATACAGATGAGTGAAATACATCATGTATCATGTAGTCACTGTCTTAGCCTATTGGGGCTACTATAACAAAACACTGACTATGTAGATTATAAACAACAGAAACTTAGTGGTCCCAGTTTGGGAAGTTGGAAAGTCCAAGATCAAGGGATATGGCTCCTGGGTAAGGCCCCTTCCTGCTTTATAGCCGGTACCTCCTTGCTGTGTCTTTACGTTGTGGAAGGGGCTAAGGATCCCTCTGAGTTCTCTTTTATAAATGTATTAATATTGTTCATGAAGGCTCCACCCTTATGACCTAAGCATCTCACAAAGGCCCCACCTTCTAATTCTGTTACATAGGATATTAGGATTTCAACATATGAATTTTGCAGAGACACAAACATTAGGGTCATAACAGTCATAAATGCTACGGAGAAAAAAGGAAAAAAGAGAAAGAGCATGACAGACTAGGAGGGTCTGGGGCCTGGGGAGCTGCATTTTAAATCAAAATGGGAGAATATAAACTGGCTGTTACACACATGATCCCCAAACACAGTGTCATTTAATGAGTTTCCATTGTTGTGTATCATGTAGAAAACCCAAATTTCTATATGGCCCTTCTTTTATTGAATTAATATAACAATTACTACTACAAATAAAAATTGTATCATCTGGTGCGCTTAGAATAAATCTTGTCATTGTGATTTAGATTAAAAAAAAAAAAGAATGTTCTAACATTCTTTTCATAAGCAAAATGGTGTTTTATGCTTTAACAACCTAAGGCCATGAAAAGAGCCCAGTGGTGGTTCAATTAGGTTCCACTGTGGGTAAAAAAGCCCTGACAGGGGCGCCTGGGTGGCTCAGTCGGTTGTGTCCAACTCTTGATTTTGGCTTGGGTCATGGTCTTGGGGTCCTGGGATCAAGCCCTGCAGCGGGTTCCACACTTAGTGGGAAGTCTGCTTGTCTCCCTCTTCCTTTGCCCCTCCCTCTGCTTGCTGTCTCTGTCTCTCTCTCAAATAAATAAATCTTTAAAAAGAAATAAAGGCCTGACAAATAGTGGCTTAAACTAATATGTTTATCTTATCAATATAAATGAAGAAAGGAGACTGGTGATCTAGTTCTAGAGTGGCAACTCAGTGGCAACCCAGCCCCTTCTCTCTCTCTCTCTCTCTCTCTCTCTCTCTCCCCTTTTCCTTTTGTTTATGTAGCTTTTTCTCTAAAAGCATCTCATGGTAAGCATGCAGTAAAGGGTCAACTAGGGAATGTGGGGTGCTGACAGTGTAGCTGTCTCAACTGGCTGGAGTGACTCCAACTCCGCACATTACAAAGAAAAGACTGGCCCATGAGGGGCTCCTGGGAGATACTGAGCCTTTGGAATATCCTGCCTGGCGAGAGTGTCCCTGCAACCTTGGGCAATGACAGATAGCTTATGATAACTGTGTGATTTATTCCCCCCTGGGCCCTGGGCCACACAATCGGTTTGAGTTTTGAAGTTACTTGCATGTGTGTTCCAGCCCTATAGGACTGACTTCTAGTAAAAACTTTGGGCCCTCAGGTGAGCATCTCTGTTTGGCAACATTTGATATTTGTCATACTTCACAAGGAAAATGAAATGAGGTCTCTGAAACGCTTCTGGAGAGGACACCTGGAAATTCATGCCCGGTTTCTGTGGGATGCCCCTGTGGGTCTGATCTTTTTCTTTTACTTTTTCTATTGTATATCTTTTTGTTGCAACAAGCCATACCATGAGTAATCCAGCTTTTCTGGGTTCTGTGAGTCTTGCTAGTGAATCACTGAACTTGAGAGTGGTTTGGGGTTCCTGACACAGTAGGTGATTGCTGTTATATCTGTGTTGTAGGTAATGGGAAGGAGCCCATGACTTTCCCAGTAAGGATACTTAATGAAAATTGGACACAATACTTTTTATGTATCATTGGCTGAGATCTGGTTACAGGATCACACTAGCTGTAATTTTATGGTCTGGCAGCAGCACGCTCATCCAAAATTTGGATCCCTGACACTAAAGTAAAGGAAGAGAGTGGATTTAAGAAGGAACAAGAAGTCTTCTCCAAAAATAGGATTGAATTTGGCTTAGGAGAAAAACACACCTTTCATCTGTTTGATGTTTGCTATTTTTTAAACTTTTACTTTTTCTACTTAGTATTGTATAGTTTTAATTTAAAAGTAAATTGACTTATTTATTGCTTTTAAAATCTTCATTGAGAGGTGCCTGAGTGATTTGGTCGGGTAAGCATCCAACTCTTGATTTTGACTCAGGTCATGATCTCAGGGTCATAAGGTTGAGCCCCAGGTTTGTCTCCACACTGGGCATGGATCCTGCTTAAGATTCTCTCTCTCCCTCTTCCCTCACTCTCCCTCTCTGAAAATAAAAAATTAAAAAAATAAAATTTCATTGAAAATGTAGTGTTTTAATATAGGTTTTTCTGTCTTCCTTATGTATTTTCTTATTTAATATATGCATGCTGTAAGCTTTACTCAGGTCCCTATGCTAAATTAATGAGGTACTTCTAATGCAAGTAACTGTACTTGATAAAGACCAAATGTTTGGTAAGAATTTAGCTGTTTTTTTAGGACCACAAGGAAATCTTAGTTTTGCATTTGTCTGCCTACCTATTTACCTACCCTCCACCTCTTCCTCTTCCTCAGTCTATCTATCTATCAACTAATGGAGCTGACTTTCTGGTCACATTTCTCATCAATTCAGTACTGTCTTCCTAAGATTTCCTTAGAGCTAATGCATTCTTTCTCTGGGTTTGATGTAGGTCCTGTGGTGCCTCATTTCTGTACTCTCCCTACAGCAATCTGGATATGCTCCCTTTCCTCCTTGTCTTCCCTTTTTGAACCAATTTCCCTGTTTTCCATCATTGCGGTGTTAGGTTATCCATGATATTTGTCCTCCTTCACAGCCCCTGAAAAGGAGGAAGTCCAAATCATTCTAGGCATAGGGGTAACCATGGTCTGTATCATGTGACACCTTTCTCCCTCCGCCCTCCCCCACCTGGCCCCGGGGGGTGAGCAATTGACCAGTCCCTAGGCTTATCCATGCAGTCACTTGACACATGAAAACTCTGCCCAAAGATTGGCTCGGAAAATTAGACTGTTTCTCTTGTGAATTTCAACTGGCAAAACTGGATTGGGTAGTTGAAGCAGAAGTTGAAAAAACAAACATTCAGAGGTAGTAGTGGGACAGAAAAGCCATTGGAAAATGAGGTAAGAGGGATGAGTGCTATTATTGGTAGTTGGTGAAAAGAGAAAAAATGAAGACCAGAGCTGAGTATCATGCAAGCAGAGAAACAGTAAACTCCTGTTTCCCAGGTAAAAAAATCCATTTGTTTCCTAAAACTCTATCTGAGCCCCCACTTGTGTTTTAGTCTCTGTGACACTCTATGCTCCAAGATTCACATGAGATTCCTGCGGTCCTCTTGTGAACATTTATCTTTACAGTAAACCTCTCATTACTTGAAGTAATCCTGTATGAACCCAACTCACATCAGTTTTACCAATTTTAGATGATTCTTTTTCTTTTATCCTCCAATGACTAGTCCTAGTTCTGAACTCCAATCTTTGCTTTCTTTCATTCTTCACATCTTTGTTCTTCACAATTCTGTTCTTGGGAGAGTTCCCTTATACTCTCAGCATGGGCATAAACTCTTTTCAGTATATCTCTACAAAGACTCACAATTTATATTTATGTGTGAAAGCAAATCCTCAGTGACTGCTGTTAAACATTTAAACCAACCCCTACCTTTCATCGGCCTTTCTTTGCCTCACATTTTTGTTGTAAGACACACTACCCCAAATAGAGAGTACCCCCCCATACTTCACAGTCTCCTGGAGGAATAGGACTGGTTCTCTCTCTCCCTCTATCTCTGTATAAACAGATGAGTTTATATAACTTCTACACAACTATAGTTGTCATGTGATATATAAGTCAGATCTTGGTAATTGCTGGAATGGCTCACTGTACTAAATGATATGCAGAACACATTAACAAGATGTGTATGTCAGGGGATTTACATTTTCCTTCTTAAAAACTTTTATAGTGACATTGTCCCTAAGCCAGTAGTTTTCAAAAATTCTTAAGCAATTGGGCCATTTTTCCAAATGTGAATATATATATATATATAAAATAAAACATGCAGAGAAGAGCTGTTCTGTTGGAAACAGGAATAGAAAACCCAAGACTCCCTGTATTGGTACCTTATCCTGCCAAATCCCTTTTGGCTGCTCCTTGAAATACCTTGTTAGAGCCCACAGCTCTCTGGAGTGCCCTTTGAAAACACTTGCCTGAATTTTGAGACCCATAAACAAAGGCTATGTGGTATTAGCTGGTGGAGATGAATAGTTGGCCACCATCCAGGGTCAAACTTCTCTGTAGCCCTGGGGTCCCTGAGTCAGACTCTTATACTGTCAGAGGAAGGTACTTACCCCTTGTGAAGCCCTTAACATGTTTCTCTCTCTCTCTCTTTTGTATCTGGTAAGAACATTCTCACAGCTTTATGAGTGGTTCTGGCTGACCTTTCATTTGCGTCTTGAGGGAGTATAGTAACTTTCCACAGCATATCTGTGCTTTGCCCACAGCATAGGATAACGCTTAGCTTATCTCCCCACATTCCTATCCCCTTATAGCTATGGTATGTGTCCTATGAGCAATGGCACTGAGCCTTTGGTTTCTGTGATAACAGATGCATAAGTGAAGTACTAAGATGACTCGAGATGGTGTCTCACCTCTTCAGACTGCGTGGGTCTCAGTGAGCCACCATTGAGTCTCTGCTTTATATGAAAACAAGGCTTCGGTTAGTACAGGTAGGAGATGCCCTGAAGGAAACCTCATCTTGAGGGATCGTCTCAGCATTTAGCTGTGTTGGCCGGATGGAGAGCTGTGTCCTTACAAGGCTGCCATACTCTGGGGCCTGACCTATCTTGGTATGATGCTCTCCTTTTCTTTCCTGCTCACATATACTCTCCTCTCCTCTTTTCTGTTATTTAAGCATGGTATAAATATCTCTGTCACAATTTAAAAGAGTGACATGTGGATTTCTGTATTTGAGTTCCCAACCCAACTTTCACATCCTGATCCTCTCCTGCTCTGTCTTCGTGGGAGGTGATAGTATAGCAATACCAGTTACTTGGAGCAGCTGGTGAGGAATCCTCTGACTATGAGGGGCAGTGTGAGGGGCTGGTGAATTCTCCCTTCATAGGTAACTTGGGAGAACAAACATGACTTATTTCTGTGACTGCTTAAATATCCAGGAGGTATTCAGGGACATATCAGAGGATAAGGTTGTATCACTGGTAATCTTGTCAGAAGAGGGACTTGGAGCGATAATATGGACTGACATAGTTTGCTGTGAAAGTAGGATGAAGCTACATAAGGCTTGAATTAACATATATATATATTTATATATATAATCTCACTGAACACAGCAATACTGAGCTCATGGTGATCACCCACACAATGAATAGTAGTAATTTTTTAAAAAAAATGTTATTTATTTACTCATGAGAAACACACAGAGAGAGAGAGAGAGAGAGAGAGAGAGAGAGGCAAAGACACAAGCAGAGGGAGAAGCAGGCCCCATGCAGGGAGGCCGACGTGTGACTCCATCCCGGGTCTCCAGGATCACGCCCTGGGCTGAAGACGGCGCTAAACCGCTGAGCCACCCAGGCTGCCCGATAGTAGTAATTTTGGTATTATTATTGTCATCATTTTTGTTTGTTTGTTTAACATCAACCTGATGCATCTGGGTTGACAATTTAGATTGATAATATGATGTTAGATCTTGGTGAGGTCTAGTTAATTCTTTTATTCTACAGTACATCACCACCATAGTTTCCCTAGTACATATCATCATGCCTAGTATCATAATAAGTTTTCAAAAAAAAGTTTTTGGAATGACTGAGGGAGTTCTTAACCTTGGCATATAGTTTCCCAATATAGATTCTGACATGCTGATGGATCCATATACTGCTATCACCATGAATGGAAAAGGAAAACAAAACAGCTTATGCTAATTAGTATCATTTTGACTAAATTTTGGATTTGCTTATGTCCCAAGTTGTGATGCCAGCTTTCATTATTTTTAGACTCTGTACTTGAAGAGGGGACTTCATACTGCTATAGGAAGCATTAGGGGGGGAGTTACAGATGTTTTCAGTCTGTGTTTATTAAGCATTGACAGCCACTTGAGGATGGCTCTTGGCAAGTGCAAAGTTGCTGGAACACAAAGGTTGCACCATATGCAAAGTATTGGGCCTCTGCCTGCACTTTGTTTGCTTTCTAACAGTTCGGAGCCAATAGCTTAGAACACAGTGGCTGTTAAACTAGGTTTACACTTCAATGAAAGGGGACGTTTCATCAGATGATAAATTTTTATAGGTCCTGTTTATGGTGTGGTTGGCAAAGGAATAATTAAAATCTACCACATATCCTTTTTTCTCAATCTATTTTATTTTAACCAAAGGCCACTTAAATGTCCAACTACATCAGTCAACTATGGGAGCAACAAGTTTTCTTTGTGCATTTTAGATATTTTGGCACTTTCTTGGGAAAAAGTTACAGAACATTTCCACAGAACTACCTTGCCTTGATGCTGGGGTTTATTAGGACCCCACTGCCCGTATTTGAACAGAAGCAGTGAGCCTTTATGTGTTGGACAACAATCAGAAAAACCGTATCCTGTTGAGTTTTGCCTTGTGGTTATAGTAGTAGAGGAAGAGACAGGTGTATAAGTAACTGTTTTGCAAACTGCACTAGGAAAGACGACATACTCCTTTCTTCAGTCATTTCAAATGCATCCTGAGCAGACATCCCTAAGATATTTAGAGTGCTTTAATTTTCTGCACACTTTGAATTTTATAACATTGTTTGCCAGCTTTATATTTTGCTTCAGGTATTCAGTTCAAAAATAGCATAACTTATAAGTACGTTCGGTTTTTAAAAACTACAGAGCCAAGTTCTACAAATCCTGATAAAATTATGAGGAAGAATGGGAGATGCCAAAGAATTGTTTAACATATCAATATCTACAACACAAGCTTTGATCATGAAATTATCCCCACTTATGTATAAAGTTAAGGAGACTTAAGACCCTAGAAATATTAGATATTTTTCTTCAAAAGAAATTAAGGATTTTTTTAAATTCTTTTTTTAAAAGCCAAATTATAATGGTTTGAGGATGGAGATTGAATGATGTTAGGATTCTAATTTTCATGCTGCCAATAATCTTATTAGCCAGACAAATTAGATCTTATTTATATGATCCAAAACGCTATGTGCGGAGTGAGATAATGTTTTGCATGGTTCTCTCTTCTCAGAGAGAGAGAGAGAGAGAGAGAGAGAGAGAGAAAGAAAGAGAGAAACATCACTGGCTTATCTACAATCACTTGTTGAGAATCAGTTATGTGTCTAGGACTGAAATATGAGGGGGAATAAAAGATATGGAATAGGCAGTCCTATTGTTGGGTAGAAATTCAAAAGGGAAATATATTAAATGATTTTGACTGGTGACTTTTTAAAAAATATTTTATTTATTTATTTCAGAGACAGAGAGTGTGAGTGCACGGAGAGGAAGAGAGAATCCTCCAGCGGACTCCCCACTGAGCACAGAGCTTGATGAGGGGCTCAATCCCATGACCTCGAGATCATGACCTGGGCAGAAACCAAGAAATCAGAGGCTTAACCGAATGAGCCACCCAGGTTCCCCTTGACTGGTGACTTTTAATAAATGCCATTCAGTGGTGGCGCCTGGTCCTTGCTCTGCTCCATTGTCAGTCTCCATTGGTGACACCCATTCCTCTCCAAACAAACATATCATGCTCAACTAAAGCCCAGCTCAGACAGAAGTTGGAGACACATTCCCCTTCACCTTCCTGCCAGCCTTCACGTGCCTCAATTGGTATAAAGTCTACCAGGCATTTTAGAACTTTCCCTGATGTTGCATTTTTTTCATAACTGAAACTGTTGCTGTTCTTATACTTCATGCTTCCTCCCAAAAGTATCTTTATGAAAGTTCTCTAGTCTCAGAGGGATATTTTTTTTTTCATATCTAGAGAAGTGACTACAAATAAATGTTTTTGTTGACTTTCAAACTGGTTGTGTGAATGCTGTAAGTGCTTTGCCTAATTCTATGCTGGTAAGTGACCTCTTAATAAAAGACTAAGGAAGGGACGGCATTTGCAAGCGCAGAGACTCACTCTTCTCCCACCACCCTTCAGCACAAGAGACTAACAACCGTAAATTTTCACATATTCCTGACCTAGATGCATTTCTTTTCTTTTTTTTCTTAAGATGCATTTCTTTAACAAGTATTTTTTAACAAGTATTTTTATGTGTATGATGAAGTTATTTGCACAGTAAAAAACTTGTACAGAGTAATAGGAGCTTAAATCAGCTGAGCAGGGGCAGACCTGGTTTTGGCTCAGGTCATGATCTCAGGGTTGTACAATTGAGCCCTTTCGGGCTCTGCACAGGTAGAGAATCTGCTTGAGATTTCTCTCCCTCTCCCTTCATCCCTCCTTCCACTCACATACACTCTCTGTAAAAAAATAAAATAAAACTAAAACAACAACAACAACAAAAAAGATTTGTTGGCATCCCAGGCGGAAGTGCCTGCAAATACCTGAGAGATATGTTAGGGAATGACAGGTGATTTTAAATTTCTTGAGCAGGTAGGAGTGGGGGGTGAAAGATGCAGTTGGATGGGTGTTAGGGACATGTAATGAAATGATCCTTTAAGGCTCAGTACGAAGTTTATTGTGGGAAAAACAAGTAACAGGGCTAGATATGTGTTAGTGTAAATCACGATGACATTTTTCAAAATTATAAATATAAGTAATTGCACATGGGTATACATCTGAATGCTTTATTCTAGTTGTCCAGTTCTCTAAGTTTTTCAAGCACTCTAAGAACTATTCTTATCTTTTTTTTCTTCATACTCAGTTCAACTTCACATGAAACTGTCTCCTATCATAACTGTTCAAAAATAGGATAAGAAAATTCTTGAGAAAAAAAAAAAAAGAAAATTCTTGAGATGGGTCCTAGGAGGCCATGTTAGGATGTCCTCATATGACAGCCAGTGTCCTCTTCCAATCAAGAAGCAGCAGAGCTGTTTAAACTGGACACACTGAAAATACATCTGGAATCAGCTGCTTGAGAAACATTTGGAAAAGCTATTCTCTACAGAGGAGAGTCCTTCTCCATTGTTTCAATGGAGCATTTGGTTTCTAGGAGATCATCAAATAAAAGTCCAACTGCACAGTTTTGCCTCTGGGCACAGCCTTTTTCTTTTTTTCTTCCAGCTCCTTCTCTCCTCATTAGTAATGTAATTCTCTTGGGAACCCCTGAGTAAAGAAAGACATCTGTTTCTATTTTCTTCTTCCTAGAGAGAGGAACAGGATCTCTATATATCATTGGATAGATTAGTATCATGAGTATTAGCATAAGCCCAAAGACCAGGGGAAATCAGGGACTCAGAAGACAGGATGCAAAGTGTTTTCCTCATACCTTAGGATATTTTACTGCTATTGCCACTCAGTGTGAAGGGAAGCCATTTTTCTTTTTTTTCATTTTCTTTACTCCCCTTCCTCCTTCTCTCTCTTTCTTTCTTCCTTTTTTTGTTTTTGTTTGTTTGTTTGTTTAATGTGTAGAGTTAGCAGATAGGTATTGTACTTCCTCTGAAAGTGTGAATTTACATTTACATTCTAAATTAGAAAATTATAATTTTATTTTCTATAGCCTCTTACAAGTAAAATATGTCTCAACTGGTCTATGACTTAGATGAAAGTCTCATATATATATGAGACAAGACACTAATGCATTAAAAAAAGAGATAGTATATTTGCCTTTCAACACCATGGTTAATTCTGTTATTTTGGTAATTCATTTTGGGTGAAGTATGCTTTATGACTTATGAACACATTCAGTAATAAGGGACTGATACATTAATTTATTAGCACAAATCAGTTATTTTCAAAAATATACACAACTTCAACTAGATTAAGGTGGTTTGATCTTGTGACTGTTTTCTTTCACAAATTATTTGGTTCTATCAGAATGCCTTGTGAGAGTTTCCCTTGTACTATTTATCAGTCTAACTCTCATATTTCATGAATATTAAGTAAGGAATATACCCCATCTTGCATGTTGCCTACATAACACTTAAATATTAAATACATCTTAATATTTATTGTTTCTTTGAAGAGAGTGTCATTTTTTTAAAAAGCATTTTGTTTGAAACTGACAGTTGAAAACAACAAGGAAATCGACATTTGTCAGTGGCACACTATGCGCCAGGCTTTGTATATACAATATATTATTTAAACCTTACACAAATTCTAAATTGGCTCTTGTTTTCTCCATTTTATAGATAAAGATGCTCAGGCTGAGAGAGGCTGAAAGATTTGGCCTTGTTCGTATAAAATCCAAGTACTGGAGGTTTGAATAAAATTCAAATCTTCCTGGCTTCAAATCCATGCTCTTTGCAGAAATTATATAAAAAGTTTGAGGACTACCGACACTTCTGAGTAAATTAAATGTTTTGTGCCAGATTCAGATAAGATTTCATACTCCCAGAACTTGTTACCGAAATAGGCTTTTCCCAAAGTATGATTCAGTCATTGTTTTAAGTGGTCACTTCTTTAAGCTAAGTATTGTTTGATTTGCTGGTGTTCACTTGGCTGGGGCTGCAAACTGGTGAGATATTGAAGCTAGAAGCTAGAAGCATCTGATATAGAAGGATCTAAGAATATTTGAGTAGGCTCTGGGGAAGGAAAGAAAACAGCACAACACTGTTAACCTTTATAGCTGGTAGAGTCTGGGACAAAATAAACATTTCTCCCCTTCCAAGTCCTAACACACTTGGGGTTTGACTTACGAGCTACTCTCTGATCAGATACTCATTTGCCTTTTAACTAATTAAGGATTCTACCTGAGAAATAAATGATTTTGGTACTCAGTTTCCAGAACAGAAAAATGAGTCTGTCCAGTGATTCAGGTATTGTCTTGTGCATTTCTACTGGAAATAGTTTCACTTCCTGTTTTAAATAAAGCCTTTATTTAAAAATGAAAGGTACTCCTTGAATCCCAGGGTTTTTTGTTTTGTTTTTTCTTAGAAAGATAAAAGACAGGGGCACCTGGGTGGCTCAGTTGGTTAAGTGTCCAACTTTTGACCTTGGCTCAGGTCATGATCTCACGGTTGTGAGATAAAGCCCTGAGTCAGTCTCTGCGCTGGGCGTGGATCCTGCTTAAGATTCTCTCTCTTTCTCTGGACCAACCTTATCCCCTTCCCACATACTTGTGTGTGAGTGCGTGCCTGCTCTCTCTCTCAAACAACAACAAAAAGATGGAAGATGTTTTTATTTAAAATTCTACCAAATAATAGGTTTCATGGAACGTTTTTCTTTATAAGATCTTTCATATCAAAATAGATACAGAAACAGAGGGAGGCCTTGGTTTCTCAATCTTGGCACTATTGACATTTGGCTTGGATCCTTCTTTGTTGTGGGGTGCTATCCTCTGCATAATAGGATGTAGACCAGCACCTCTGGGTTCTACACAACATACATGCCAATAGCACACTCCCCGCCCCCAAGTTATGACAATCAAAAATGTTTCCAGGTATTGTCACAAATCTTCTGAGTGACAACCACTTTTAGAACCACTGCCACTGACCCCTCAAACTTTATTTTTAGTGCTGTTTGGGATAGGAAAGAGAATGACAGTCTTAAAGATAGAGAAAGGGAGATAAGAGAGAAAAGTAGGATAAATAAAATTAGATATGCAACAGTAGGATTATTCATAATATCTCCAACTGAAAACAGTCCAAATGGTCATCATATTGCAAGTGGATAAACAAATTGTTGTACATCCATACACTGGAAATTTAGCCATAAAAAGGAATGAACTACTGAGTAATGCAAAAGCATTTTGCAGTTTGAATGAATTTGAAAAACACTATCTTAGTGAAAGAAATCAGTAACAAAAAACTATATGCCCCATGATTCCATTTAAATGAAGTTCTAGGAAAGATAGACATATAGTGGCAAGAAGCAGATGATGAGGGGCACCTGGGGGGCTCAGTGGTTGAGCATCTGCCAGGTTGTGATCCCTGATCCTGGGATCAAGTCCTGCATCAGGATCCCCACAGAGAGCCTGCTTCTCCCTCTGCCTATGTCTCTGCCTCTCTCTGTATATCATGAATAAATAAATAAAAATCTTAAAAAGAAGCAGATGATGAATGCCTGAAGGTGAGAAAGAGGGATTGACCTCAGAAAGGCATGAGAAAACATTTATGGTGAGAAAATGTTCTGTATTTTGACTATAGTAGTGGTTACCTGACTGTGTACATTGCCAGTATGCATGAAATAGATACTTAAAATGGGTTAATTGTATTGTATGTAAATTGTGCTTCAAGAAAGTTGTTAAGAAATAGATGTGAAGAAAAAGGAAGAGAATATAATATAGAGGACAGGAGAAAGAAGCTATTTTCAGACTCATCTTTGTAAATAGGCTGTGACAGTCGACCTCGTGGAAGTGGACGTGGATGCCCAGGGCTGGAGGTGATTGGCAGGTCTGATATTTGTCTTGGGAAAATCCGTTGGCAGTCGCTATTTTTACACAGCCACTTGTTCCTCGTGGGGCCAGTCAGAATTGTCTCAAAGATGATCTGGCAACTCCTACATCCTTGGGAACTATCATGTAGGAATACAGAGGCTCCTTTCAGAAAATATGAATAAAGAAGAGGTAAAAGGTTTAATGCTGCTACTAAGTTCCAGAACTAACAATAGAGAGTCAGACAGCAATGTCTCCTCAGACTCAGAGATGCCCCACCAATATTAGGAATGACCTTTTGGAATTTGCTCATTAGCTGAATAGATATTCAGTGTTTCTTTCCTCCTCAACCCACTTTGGGAGCTTCTTGACATAAAACAATGTGAACTAAGGACTTTCATGCATGCTTAGCATACACAGTTTTGCCAAGAAATGGTAAGCAAATGGTGAGAAAAAAGCCAAAGGGGGGCAGCCCTGGTGGCTCAGCGGTTTAGCACTGCCTTCAGCTCAGGGCATGATCCTGGAGACCTGGGATCAAGTCCCACGTTGGGCTCCCTGCATGGAGCCTGCTTCTCCCTCTGCCTATGTCTCTGCCTCTCTGTGTCTCTCATGAATAAATACATAAATTCTTAAAAAAAAAAAAGCCAAAGCAAGATAGCTCCTGCCATGGAGTTAGAAGAAGGAAGGGAGCTTTGAAAAAAGAGGTTTAGAATTGACTTAAAAAAAAAAAAGGATTTAAAACTGGACAGTGCAAATCCAGGCTCAGTCGCTTGCTAGCTCAGTTACCTTGAATCAGTTACTTTCCTTTCTGAAGCAGTTTCATGGTATAGAAAATGGGACAATACATCTATTTATAGTTATTATGAGAATACAAAAGTATTGTATTAGTGCCCTAGGGTGGTTGACAAATTACCAGAAACTTGGTGACTTAAAAAATGAGAATTTATTCTCTCACAGTTCTGGAGGACAGGTTTCCAAAATCAAGGTGTTGGCAGGGCCACACTCCCTCTGGAGATTACAGGAGAAAATCCCTACTTGTCTCTTCCAGTTTCTGGTGGCTGTCAGCATTCCTGTTACTGCAGCATTCCAACCAGGGCCTTCTCTTTGTCTTTCGGATCTCCCTCTGCCTTTCCTCTTATAAGGACACCTGTCCTTGTATTTAGGCCCTCCTTAATCCAGGATGATCTTACTGCAAAATCCTTAATTATATCAGCAAAGACCCTTTTTTCAAGTAAGGTCACATTCAGAGGTTCCAGGTAGACATATCTTCTAGGTGGAGTGGAGACACAACTCAACCCACTATGTGTACTTCTAGAAAGAGCACAGTGTCAGCTTAGTACGTGGTAGCTATTATGTTTGTGATTTTATTTTTATAATTTCATAAAGGCTACAGAAGTAACTTCTGTAACAATTATTTGAATGCCTCAAATTTCATGTAGTTCTATTCCTGCGGGCACAATAATGTATCAAGACAAATGATTTCTGAAACTAATGAAAATTCTGTAATTAATTAGCCCCTTTCCCAATACTGTGATAGTGTTTCTCTCTTGCCTTCTTTTAATGATCTGTGTAGCCTCAAATTCTCCCAGTAGGGACATACAATCAGTATTTTTATTTTACACATTATTTTAATGACAACTATTTATGGAACAATTATTATAATGATAACAGTGAATTGGAAGGCGGTATACAGAGTGTAAGATCTGATAATCTGGGAATTTGCTCCTGCTCCATGGAATGGAAGGGGCTGATCTGTTTAGGGTCTTTACGTACAATATCTTATTTACTCATCTATTAAGCTATGAGGTACTTGTTTTCATTCCACTCTCCACACAGACTGTCTCAGAGGTGAAGCCACCCAAGGTGACATAAGTAGAATGAGTGGCTTGGCGACTAGCTTAAGGGACTCCCCTACATATGGAACTTCAAGTATAATAGACGAGATGTTGTAAGCTCATTATCCCACCCCCTTTTTCAAATCAAAAATGTTAATTATGTGCCTCTGAAACGTAATAGCATTTGAAGGTAAGAGTCCAATGAATCTCTGATCTGCTAAGTAGCAGGATTCTGCCGAGTGGTTCAAAATCCAAAGAAGCTTTTTATGCCTCCCCCTTTTGGTAGGTTCAGTAACGAAATCTTTCCTCCCTCAGTGTCCCTTTGTAGTGATGTACAGGCAGGGCTTTTCTATAGATAACACAACACAAGATCGAAATGTGCAGAAGTAAAATAAATGGGTCTGAGGATCATCTGCTGTCCGTGGGCAGCGCGTTGGCAGCCACTGGGCTTGCTTCCTGCAGACTCGCAGGCGTCCTGCTCCCTCCGGGGAAGCGGCTGCACGAGCAGCTCCGGGTGATTAAATCTCAGTCTTTCTGTCAGGAAACCGCCTGTGATGTCTTTTCTCACAACTACTTATGTCTCATTACAAGCCTCCCTTCTTCTCTGTGGACTCGACTCTGTCTTTGTGAGGAAAAGTGCTCACGCGGCACGTCTTGCTTTCGGATCCCTTACCTCTAGGTTTCAGGTGACAGGATGCTTTATTCGCTCATTAACAAAGAAGCTGAAAACAGAAGAAAATCTCTCTGAAAATACTGAAGCTTGCACATGCATTTCTAGTCTAAATATGAATGCTTGAGGGTTTTCCTCCCCGGTTGATTATGAATACACATTGTTGCTCTGTTTTTCACTGATGTTTTCCAAGCAAAGATTACATTTCAAAGAGGATATGTAGTGGATTTGTGCAGTCTTTTAAATGTATAAAAACATGAAATTTACCAACAGATTTAGAGAAGTGATCCAGCAAAAGCATACACTTATCTTCTCAGATAAATATTGTAAAAAATATATGCATATATTCAGCTTGGTATTAAGAACAGGCATTTGGATGGAAGTGATTTGTGAAAAAAAAAAACCCCAAGACCCCCAAAAACCATGAAGGTCATGAATAATACTGAGCTGAGGGATCCCTGGGTGGCGCAGCGGTTTGGCGCCTGCCTTTGGCCCAGGGCGCGATCCTGGGGACCCGGGATCGAATCCCACGTCGGGCACCCGGTGCATGGAGCCTGCTTCTCCCTCTGCCTGTGTCTCTGCCTCTCTCTCTCTCTGTGACTATCATAAAAAAAAAAAAAATACTGAGCTGAGGGTTAGCCTCAAGCATCATCTACATCGCTCAGGAATGGATATATTTTTTTAAAGAAAAAACAAAAGTCACAGAAATTGAAACGGCATCCCTCATCCCTTCCTGTAGTTTGCTTTCATTTCTTTCTTAGTTCCATTGATAAATGGTTGTGATGTTTTTCTCAGATGAGTCAGTTCAGGAATTAATGAAGTTGAATGTCAAGTTTATCCTAGAACAAAGCTAGTAGTATATGGCTTTGGGTTAAGTTCCTTAGAATCAGAGCTTGAGATGGAGATTCAGTTACACATCTTTTTTTTTTAAATTGAAATATAGTTGACACACAATGTTACATTAGCTTCGGGTATACAAGATAGTGATTTGACAAATCTATTTGTTATGCTGTGCTCGTCACAAGTGTAGCTACCATCTGTCACCATACAATGCTACTACAATACCGTGGACTATTTTCCCTATGCTGAGGTACATGTGTTTTATTGTAGGAGTGGGGTTCAAGAAAACCCTCTAAGGCAGTGACTGAGACAGAATAGAGGGAAGAGAACTGAGTAAGTATGGATAAGTTTCTCAGGTAAAGCTCAGAGCTGGCCCAGCATACAAGGGGTGGATTCAAGAGCATAAACTATAATACAAAGTAGACCTTCCCTCGAGGGGAGGAGGATGGCTTACCATTATTCATTGCTGTGTGTCTTCTGTGTGGGGCCGGATGGTGAGGTGGGGACATAACTTTCCTTAGCTCCCATCAGCTAAGGCCAAGTCACTGAGGGAAGATGCATCTGTGATCCACTACAAGCCAGCACTCTCAGTGGCTAGAGGTGAGTGTGCTGGCCCAGGAAAGGGTTTTGGACCGGCACTCCACTGTCTTCTACATATAACGTGTAGGGTCTGTCATACTAAAATAATGTGTGGGTATGTGTGTGCACACCAGAATATAGCCAGAAAGGACCACACATCTTTAAACATAATGCCTAGAATTTTTCCCCTTGGTATTTAATTCTATGAGCAAATGAACGCATCATTATTTAAAATGCAGGCACCATGGCATAGTTAATCCAGCAAACATTTCATCTCACCTTGTATTAATTAATAGATTACTGTTCTTTTCAGAGCTGGGTAAATTTAGTTGAAAGAAATGGATTCGAATGACACATAAATAACTTCAATTTGAACCTAAGATGCATGCATAAAAGATAATACAGTGGGAGCTTTGGGCAGTCAGAGAAATGGAAACTTGGCAAAGTAATAGCAGCCTCATTGCTTTGGGTCAGGCTGTCCTCTGTGTGTCTATGTGAAAATATCTGCACAAGCATCATAAAGTCATAGATCAATTTGTAGCTTATTAGTTCCATATTTTAACTCCCCAGAGCTCTTATTACATGCAATTAATCAAGACAAGATTATTGTACTTCTAATTAGTATTAAATATAACAAAGACGTTTAGCAAACATAGGTTGGAGGAAGTAGATAAGCTAAAACTCATGATCAAGTACCGTGTTATGTATCAGACATTCAAGACTGTGGGGCGTCTGGGTGGCTCAGTCAGTTAAGCCTCTGCCTTCAGCTCAGGTCATGATCTCAGGGTCCCGAGATGGAGCCCCACATTGGGCTCCCTGCTCTGCTGGGAGTCTGCTTCTCTCTCTCCCTCTGCATCTCTCCCTGCTCATTCTCTCTCTCTCTCTCTCCTAAATAAATAAATAAATAAATAAATAAATAAATCCTTTAAAAAAAAGTTCAAGACTGGAAAGGGTTTGCCCACAAGCTAACCAGTGAATATGTAGGTGAGTTAGATTACACATAGTCTGTGTGAGCTGTAGATAAAGCATCCATAACTGTATATCACTACAACTGTGTTTCTTCTTTTTTAAAAAATATTTTAAGAATTTATGAGAGACGAGAGAGAGAGAGAGAGAGAGAGAGAAAGAGAGAGAGGCAGAGACACAGGCAGAGGGAGAAGCAGGCTCCATGCAGGGAGCCTGATGTGGGACTCCATCCCAGGATTCCAGGATCATGCCCTGGGCTGAAGGCGGCGCTAAACCGCTGAGCCACCCAAGGATCCCTCCTACAACTGTGTTTCACTTCCTGTGATACACTTTCAGAAATTAGGTTTCTTTATGTTAATAAAAGAAAACATATGAAAAATTTCATAATAATAACCTTACAAATAAAAATAAAAAGTAGTGCTCTTGCCCAAAAATAAAAAAAATAGAGTACTATATGCTAATTGTTTGATATTTAGGTTGATTCCAATTATTATTGTTATTGTTCAGTAACAATGTAATGGCCACACATATATGAAACTTTCCCCTTTATTCCCCTTTATTTTTGATGATTCTATTGTCTTTGCCAAAGGGTACATCAATCATTTTTTATTTTCTGCTTTATGGTTTCAGGGCTTCTGGGAAAAAATTACAATGAAAAGAAGCACACCTAAATATTAACTGTTTTTATGATGAAATTCATATGTTACTGGTGTATGTGAATATGTATGTGGTATTAAGTTCAGGCATCAAGAGAATTGAGCAGTTTTCCTTAATTTTCTAGCCTCCAGATGTTATTACTTTTTTTTTTTTTTTTGAGTTTTCTGCTACTCAGAGATTTAAAAAAGCTGTTTAATCATAGAAAATAAACTGAGAGTTGCTGGAGGGGAGAGGGAGTATGGGGTAACTGGGTGATGGACATTAAGGAGAGCATGTGATATAATGAGCACTAGGTGTTATATAAGATTGATGAGTCACCGACCTTTACCTCTGAAACTAATAATACATTATAATTTAATTAATTGAATTTAAATGTAAAATAGTTTCTCCCTCAAAAAAAAAAAAAAGAGCTTGTTTAAATTACTATCTATATTAGGAACTTTACTTGGAGGTAACCTTTTAAGATATGTATTTCAGTTTCTTTCATGATTTGTTTTTCACTTAATTAAATTTCCTTAGATCAGTTTTAGAACTTTTGTTCTTTCCTACCAAAATGTCTATTATATTAGAATTTTCAAGTTTATCACATTCTTTTAAAATATAAACAACAAATCTGTAACAAAACCCACTGTCCTTTGTACCATCTATCCTCTTTCTCACTCTCCATTTTGTTTCTTATTTCTCTTTTTCTCTCATATTTATTTTTGGTTCTCTCTGCTTTGGTGATTTCAGGATTAAAACAAAATTAATGTTCAAATGAAAAATTACTAAGTTAGATCCAGGTTTTACCCTTCTTGTACCACTAAAATTTTCTGGAATCCAATAAGCCCTTTTTGGTTTGAAGAATCTGATTTTCTTTAAGTTAGAAAAATTTCATTCTATTAAGCATCTGAATATTATTCTTCCATTTGGACATCTGTAATTCCTAGCTTAAAATAATATCTTACTTATGTTTGCTCTTATCTTCTCTCTCTGCATTCTGAATGAGTTTTGTGTTTTTCTCTTTCTCATTATCAATTTCATTTTAGGCTGTGTTTTTATTTTCACAGCCTTCAATGAACATTGAAATTGTCATTGAATTTTATTTTATTTTATTTTATTTTTTGTTTTGTTTTTTTTTGTCATTGAATTTTAAATTCCCTTTTTTTCTTTTTCATGAAATTCTACTTTTATCTATGATTTTTTTCTTATATTATCTTTAAGGCTAAGTTTATTGAATTTTATCTTGCTTTTAAAAAATGTCAGGAATGTCAAAAAAGACTTGTTCTTTAAATTTTTTTTTATACTTTTCTTGAAGGAAGTCATTTTTGTAGATGTGATCTTTATTTTTGTCTGTGTCTTTAGGGCAATGTTCCTTGCTCTTATAGTATAGTAGTTTTTCTATTCCTTATTTTCATCCTTATTACTCATCCTAGGGGTGAGAGCTACCTAGATTTAGCATTAATGAATGGTCTTGGCAAAGCTGATTATACGTCCTTTAACCTCCAAGTAATAATAGTGGCCTTACGTCCTGAATGTAATTCTGAAAATCAGGTTGATAGCCTTTTCTCTATTATATGCAATGCTTACTGGGCATTTCTCTACTCTGGGTCTAATATATTGAAACTAGATTGGTTTCCTCCTACCAATTCTGGGCTTCTCTGATTTGTCTAAGAGTTAGGGATAGCACATTACTGCATTCTCCAGCCATTCTAGTTTCAGGACTTGTTCATTCTTTGGCCCTGTTTACAGTACCTTCCCATTGGGCTTCTGGACCTCAGAATACTATAAAATTTTTTCTTTCTCCCTTTCACTTTTGCTGGCCAGCTGAAAGCAGTAATCTTTGTTTATAAATAATGACTGTGTTGAATTTTACCTGAACCCTTGCTCCTGAAAATCAGTAACAACATAAGGAGTACACTCTTTATCCCTTTGTGTGTTATGGGAAGTGGCTTGCTACAACTTATTCCCATATGATTTAGATAAGTCTTATGGATGCCCCCTTAACTACCAACAAGGTCAGATATAGATTCTCCAAATTTCTATTCTTTGCTTCACAAATGATGAACTGGACTATTTTGTCTTCACTGTTCATTCAAAACAAAATGGTTGTTAACCAAAGTTTGGTAAGTGTCTCTTCTTCTCTCAGGCCTCTGAACTTTGACCACTCTTAGCCGGAGCCACTCTTCCTCATAGGTGCCTCCTCAGAATAGACCAACCTCAGGGTAAAACACTCTCTCATCTAAGATCTATTGTCTGATCCTCCAACCCTTGGTATCCCACTTCCCCACACCCAGTTTGTTCTAGCCTTGTTTATTCCTCACTATAAAAGAAAAGCCCTCTTCTGCCTAACTTTTGAGATGCTTTCAAATCTCACTGTTGGGATGTTCTACCGAATGCAATAGTTTACCGTATAGTGAGAGGTTGGGAATCCAACTACGTTCTTTTTTTTCTACATGGATATCTAGTTTCACCAGCCCAATTTGTTGAAAAGACTATTCTTTCTCCATTGAATTGAATTGGCACCATTGTCAAAAATCACTTGACCATAAACGGAAGGGTTTATTTCTGGACTTCAAAGTCTATTTCACTGATCTATACGTCTATCCTTATGCCCGTACCACACTGTCTTGACTTCTTAACTTTGAAGTAACTTTTGAAATCAGGAAGTATGAATCCTCAAACTTTATTCTTTTTCAAGATTATTTTGACTATTCTTGTCCCTTGCACTTCCATTTGAATTTTAGGATAAGTTTTTCAGTTTCTGAAAAAAAAAAAAATCACCTGGGGTTTTGATAGGGATTACATTGGATGCATAGGTCAATTTGGGGAATATTACAATCTTTAGCATCCAGGTTTATTTATCTTTGATGGAGGGAAGTAGTCTTCTCCTCTCCTTCTTTTCAGGAGCTGAGTTTCACAACACTCTTGTATCTTTCTTCAAAAAATTATTCCCACATAGTTCTCTTGAGTTTCCATGCTTTTATATACCTAATCTAGGTCAGAGACTTCTGCTTGAAGGGCTCAAGAATCATATAACTGGATAGTATAGTTTGGATTCCCCCTGAAGCACACCCTGAGATAAGGATTGAGTGAAAGTAGTTTATTTGGAGAGGATAGAAAATATCAGCAGGCCTTTGGGGTGGGCAGAGAAGCAGAGTGGATAGGAAAGTAAGAAAAGGAAGGAAGGTATCTAGAAAAGAAGATATAGTATTGAAACAGCTACGATGATGGAGCATTGAAGCTTACTCTCACGGGGAAGCTGAGAATTTGTGGAAAATGCATGCCTCAGCATTTTCCCACCAGTGGGGTAAGAGAAAGATGATATTTAGGCACCAATGTTGGTTGAAGAATGCTTCCTTCTAGCAAGAAAGAAAGAAAAACTGTGTTAATTTTCTGACACTTCAGGTTGCTGCACATGTGAGGAAAAATGCTCTGTAGAGATCTAGAATAAGCCTTCAGAACACAGATGCAGATCCTGGCATTTGAAAATTTTCCAGATAACACTAAATTGAAAGATAAGAGATATGGATGGGGGCACTGAGAGTAAGTATTTTCTGCAGTCTATGACATGCATGTTTAGGCTCCATTTGTGTCAAGGCAGTGGCTGGTAACAAGTTCTTTTTTAAAAAGATTTATTTATATTCACTTTTTAAGTGGGGGTGGCAGAGAGAGTCCCAAGCAGACTTTGTGGCCATGTGGAGCCCAGTTCAGGCACACATTGAGATCACAACCTGAGGGAAAATCAAGTCTGATGCTCAACCAACTGCATCACACAGGTGCCCCTGGTAACAAGTTCTTAAAAAATAAGGACAATATAAAGATGGAACATCCAAGATTCTAAGATATATGTTTTAGTTTCTGCTATGGCCACAACTGCTATTTATTATTTTTCTTCTAGATTTCCTTCTAGACTAACATTCTGGATTATCCCATACTCTCACATAGCATTTCTGCCAACCTCTGTCATTTGCCCAGTGGAGTTAACACAGACAGACTATAGCAGATACCTTGTCCACATCATCTGGGGTCCTCTCATAATTTTTTTGTACATGCCACATCTCAGTCTGCTTTCACATCCAACAGTCAATACTTCCATCACTTTGGCACTGGGCTACCTGATGAAGCTGCTGGAACTCACTTGGCCTACAGACAAGCAACCTCAGAAGTACATGGGAATTTAAAACCACATGGGGGCAATTCTTAGCCATTGAGGTTCAAGCATGTAACTACTCCAGTTCTCTTACCCTTGCTAAGTAGCATGGTGAGATGTTACATACATTGTCTCCTATGGGATGGCAAGTTTCTTTCTATTGGTCTTTGCTTGATATCATACTACTGCTTGGGCTTCTTCTCTTTATCCACTTCCCTACTAGTTTTTCCTAGGAACATCTCCTGTTTAAAGAAATTTTCATAAGAATTCTTGTCTCTGCTTCTGAAGAAACCCAGACTTAGACCTTCATCCTGAGTGGTTGGAAGCCCAAATTACTTTGTCCATGTCAGGCTGTGTGTCAGACAGTTGCACAATTAGGGTTGAGAAGCAACAAGGAAACCAGTCAAATTCCTGAGTTACAGAAACACTCATTCCTTCACCACTGTGAAACAATAACACTATTCCCCCATGATAATCAGGGTTATTTTCCCTTGTCAATGTCATAAATCTGTTTTTTAACCTGCTGGTCTACTGGCATAAAAAGTTCCAAATGACTGAATAAAAGCCTAGCCCTAAGTTGAGCTTAGTGGATGCCTTAGTATGTCCTCTCCTACTTCTAAAGCAGGTAACTGAGTGAGAAGTGTCACTTCTTTCTTGGTTTAAAGTATGTAGAGCATATATTTTTTTTCTTTTTAAAGTCAATCAGAGAAGGACAAACATTATATGTTGTCATTCATTTGGGGAATATAAATAATAGTGAAAGGGAATATAAGGGAAGGGAGAAGAAATGTGTGGGAAATATCAGAAAGGGAGACAGAACATAAAGACTCCTAACTCTGGGAAACGAACTAGGGGTGGTGGAAGGGGAGGAGGGCGGGGGGTGGGGGTGACTGGGTGGTGGGCACTGAGGGGGGCACTTGACGGGATGAGCACTGGGTGTTATTCTGTATGTTGGCAAATTGAACACCAATAAAAAATAAATTTATTAAAAAAGGATTTTATTTATCTATTCATAAGATACAGAGAGAGAGAGGCAGAGACATAGAGACACAGAGTGAGAAGCAGGCTCCCTGCAGGGAACCCAATACGGGACTTGATCCCAGGACCCCAAAATCATGTCCTGAGCTAAAGGCAGACACTTAACCAATAAGCCACCCAATATGTCCCGAGAGCATATCTTTATAAAGATTTTTTAATTTGAGAGAGAGAGAGTGCAAGCAGTGGGGAGGGGCAGAGGGAAAAGGAGAGAGAATCTCAAGCAGACTCCCCACTGAAGGCGGAGCACCATGTGGGGCTTGATTCCATGACCCATGAGATCATGACCTGAGCTGAAACCAAGAGTCGGATGCTCAGTCAACTGAGCCACCCAGGTGCCCCGTATGTATAGTAATGTCTCAACATTGTATGATATCACCTCCAAGTTAATGCTTTAGTTGACCATTTCTAAGGCTGTTCTAAAGTTCTAGGAGGCAGCTGATTTTGGATAATGTGATAATTGTAGGAACAGTGAATCTGTGATCAAGAACTCTGATGTCACTTTTTTAGCTGAGCAAGTGGATCGTTGGTAAAAGATAATATATGCAGGATCCCATGATGACAAATCAGACACTAGGTGAGCCCTTAAAATGCTTGGGATAAGTCAAGTGAACTGCAGGCAGGAAAGCCAAACCCAAATCTCTCTTCAGCAGTACTTTCCAAAAGAACTTTCTGCAATGATAGTGATATTCTACATCTAAGCTGTTCAGTATGATATCCACTGGCCATATGTGGCTATTGACACTTGAAATGTGGCTGGTATGCTGAGTAATTATATTATGAATTATATTTCATTTTAATGTAGTTACATTTAGAATTAAATGGTTACATGTGTTTAGTGTCTATTAAATTGCAGAGCAAATAGGTCAACGGATTTAAACATCTTGCTAGTACATCTTATAAAATAATTTTGAAAATTTATTTACTCTCGTACATGTTTTAAAGTTAACACAAAAACCTTCTATTACATATTGAAAAGATATAAACATATTATATATATGTAAAATACATAAACATATTAAAATTTTATAATAAAATGTCAATTTGTATTAGCCAAGGTCTTCTCAGTAGACAGAAGCCACACCATAATTTGAAAAGGAAAGTATAATACCAGAATTATTTTGGAAATTAACCCCTTATGAGATATATGGTTTCAAATATTTTCTCCCTTTCTGTAGGTTGCCTTTTCATTTGATGAACTGTTTCTTTTGCTGTACAGAAGTGTTTAACTTAGTCTTACTTGTCTTTTTTTGCTTGTTTCCAGTACTTTGGTGGTGTCATAGCCATGAAATCATTGCCAAGACCAATGATATGAAGCTTTCCCCCATATTTTCTTCTAGGAATTATATAGTTTCAAATCTTATGTTTAAGTCTTTAATCCATTTTAGGTTGATTTTTGTGTAATGTGTAAGATAAATATCCAGTTTTGCTTGTAGATATCCAGTCCTGGCTCCCCTCACCCACACCATTTGTTGAAGACTATCCTTTACTCATTGTACAGTCTTGGCATTCTTGCTGAAGATAAGTTGACTGTATATGCATGGATTTATTTCTGAGCTCTCTATAGTATCCATTGGTCTATCTGTCTGTCTTTATGTCAGTACTGTGCTGCTCTGATTACTATAGCCTTGTAATATATTTTAAAATCAGCAAGTATGATGCTGCCTGCTTTGTTGTTCTTTTTCAAGATTGTTTTTGGCTATTTATGGTTTTTTATGTTTCCATATGAATTTTACATTATTTTTATTTCTGTAAAAAAAATGCCATTGGGATTTTGATAGTGATTGCATTGAATCTGTGGATTCTCTTTGGGTTAGCATGAATATTTTACCACAGTTAATCCTTCTAATCCATGGACACAGGCTATCTTTCTGTTGTTTATATCTTCTTTAATTTTTCTCATCAATGTTTTATAGTTTTCAGTATGCAAGTCTTTTTTTTCTTATTTAACTTTATTCTTAAATATTTTATTCTTTTTGATGCTATTATAAATGAAATAATTTTCCTAATTTCCTGTTCAGATAGTTTATTATTACTGTAGAGAAATGCAACTGTTTTTTTTGTAGATTTTGTGTCCTGTAATAATAATGAGTTTATCTGATGAGAGGTTATTTTCAAAAATATATAAGGGAATTCTATATCTCAACAGTGAAAACAAACAAACAAAACAAACTAATAACTTGATTTAAAAACTGGGCTAAGAATTCCGATTGGCATTTCTTCAACAAAAACATACAAATGGCCAATAGGTATATAAAAGGATGCTGGGCATCATTAATCATCAGGGAAATGCAAATTGAAACCATAATGATATAATTTCACATCTCGTAGGATGGCTATTATTAAAAAAAGAAGCCAAGTGTTGGCAAAAATGTGCAGAAATTGGAACCTTTGTAAGCTTTTGGTAGGAATGCAAAATGGTGCAGCTGCTATGGAAAACAATATGGAGGGTTCTCAAAAAAATTGAAAACAGAGCTACCAGCTGATCCAGCGATCCTACTTCTGGGTATTTATCTAAAAGAACTGAAATCAGAATCTCGAAGAGATATGAGCACTTCCATTTTTACTGCGGCATTATTCATAATAGCCAAGATGTGGAAGCAAGTAAATGTTCATTGACAGATGAATGATAAAATACACACACACACACCATAGTTTGAAATATAAAGAAATATTAGCCTTTAAAGAGAAGGAATTACTTCCATTTGCAACAATGTGGATGAAACTTGAGGACAGTATATTAAGTGAAATAAGTGCAGTTACAAAAAGACAAATACTACATGATTCCACTTATATGAGGTAACTAAAATTGTCAAATTCATAGAATCAAAGAATGGAATGGTGGCTGCGGGTGAGGGCTGGGAGGGAGAAATAGAGAGCAGCTGATCAATGGATACAAAATTTCAGTTATGCAAGATGAATATGTTCTAGAGATATGCTGTACATTTGCCCATAGATAAAAATACTGTATTGTACGCTTTAAAAATCTGTTAAAAAGGTAGATTCCATGTTATGTTCTTTACACAACAAAAATGAAAAGAGTGTTCTCATAATGAAAGAAAAAATATATTGAAAGTCTTGTATTTCAGTAACTTAAAAACAATAAAGATGAAAATGACAGAAATTTTCTGGCAAACTCATTGATTTTCAAGTTTAAAGAAGGAAACTTGCAAGCATCCAGAGAAAAAAACACAAGGTCACTTAAAAAGGAAAACAGGAAGATGACTTTAGAATTCTCAGCAACTCTAGATGACAGATGACAACAGAGAAATCTCTATAATGTATAAAAGAGAAATAAATATAATCCAACATCCGTATGACCAGTTGACTTGTCATCCACTGTAAACACAAAATGAAGAGGAGTTTGACAGCCCAAAGCTCAGGAAATAAAGCATTTACCTACTCCCTGGTAAAATTTATACTGGTGAATAATGTCCATTTAATCAGAATTATAGTTAAATAATCACAGAAAATAAAATATAAAATGTAATGCAAAAGGTATATTTTAAAAAATAAAGATGTTTAATGTAATAACTTAATTCTTAAAAAAAACAAAGAATCATTAACTCTAACAGAATTTGGAGTAATGAGGAATTAGCTAATAAGTCTAAAAAACCCCAAAACATTACAAAATAAATGAATATCAGATATAATGAACATCATCTCCTGTCTCTGGGGTTGATATGGAGCACTCAGGGAAGAATTAATACACCCTACCTTACTCACCTTGGGCTGAGAACCAAATTTCTTTGGAGAGGGCAGAGCTGGGCTCACTCAATGGTGGAGAAATCAGTCACCGCCACTGGTGAGACTTGCTGGGAATCTGCCTAGGCTTCTGTGAGAGCCATTCATGGGGACATGCTGTGTCTCAGGACATGCTAAAATTAACTGGAGGAGGTGCCAGGGCAGGCTGCTGACTGCTGGCCACTGCTGGCCACTGCACCTTGCATGGAGTTGACCTTTGCAGGAGCTAGGTACTAAAAAAAAAAAAAAAAAAAAAATCACACCTTGCAGGAGCCCAATGCTTGAGAAATGGTGATCTGAAGGAACTCAGCATCAGAAAAATATTACTTTACAAAAACAAGAAACCGTGAAAGCTGCACCCTATAGGACACAACACTGGAGAAATCATGCTCTGCAGTTGCTGAGTTCCTATGCGTGGATGCGTAGAGGGAATCATGACATCAGAAGCTTGTCTGCTGGCAGAGCAGCACCAAACCATGCAGGTGCAGTGCCCATGTCAGAAGGAACAGTGAGGTCATCACAAGCTGGGCCTGGGATCAGATTCTTACTGAGGGACTGCATGCCCTGGGCATGCAGTCGGGGCAGAGAGACACTGGATGTCCCCATGCACATCAACTATAAGGTAGGAGTAGAGAAAAACCCCAAACAGAAACACATTGGAACTGGGAAGAAAAGTCTCTCCCTTTTACAATATTCCTTCTACTCCCTTGAATGTCATGCTTGCTGCAAAGGAGAGATCCTCAAAGGGTCTAAATCCATTATCACAGGAGAGATAGTGATTGTACACTGAGAGGCAATAAATTGATAACTGGCACACAGGTACTTTGTGACTTCAGCACGAAAATAAATCTGCAACCTCAAGTTTTAAATGTATCTAATGTTATCTAAATAGTGTTGTGATTCTTCTACTATTTTCATCCATTTGTAAATCACTAAACTCATCAGAAATTTTGTCATTTTTTAAAAATTTAAACTAGTATCTCCATTTCACCTCTGAACGATTTCATGTATTTTTTTTGCAATTATTTCATACTTCTCTGATACCAAATATGCTTGTGAACTGAAATTAAGTATTTAAATTTATTACCATAAGGTAGAATTCAGAAATTGCGAGATCCTTGTATTAGCAATGTCACTCAATTATTTTTTCAGTCCTTCCTGGTTAAATGCCAAATATCACATACTGATCTACAAACTATCTTTAATGCTTTCTCACCTGATGACTAAGTCTTCCAATTTGCTAAAACAAAGAACTAGAAATCATTGGTTTTGTGATCCAGTCACTACAGTCACTCACTTTTTAAATTTTGTTGAAGTACTCTAAAAACTCTTTACAGTAGACAACAAAGTTTCCAATTTTACCTGTTACTTTTTCACATAGAACCTTATATTCAAATATTGATAAAACTGGGATGAAATCAACCATATAAACTTAAAAATTGTATTATTTTTCCCATGAACAGTGAACAAAGACTTATATAGTCCTGCCAATGTCCAAATTTTCAGAGTGTCTTACAAAGTCATGACAGATGGGCAAAGAAGACACTTGAGAATCTTTATAAGTAGAGACAAGTTAATAATTTTATTTTATAGATTTATACAATTATATATATGAAATAGGTATATATCATTGTGCATATGAAATAATTATGCATATGAAACCATTAAAACAGCATGAGAGGGAATTGAGAGGGAAGACTTATTCAGGTAGCAGTGAAGGTGTTTTTCTCAAACACAGCTCATTACAACTCCAATTTCTCTTTGGGAATAAGGTGTACAACAACTGTACATAATGTTCTGACCCCCAGATTTTCAGAAATCTTGACCTTGTATCTGTCAGAGATAAGAATTTAGCTACTCATGAAAGTTTTCTAGTCCCTTCCCCATGCTGGAGATGCCAGAAGAAAGGTTAGTTGGCTTGAAGACATCAATAAAAATGATCCAACTGGAAGAACACAGAGAAAAAAGATTCAAGAAAAATGAACAAAGCCTCAGTGATCTGAGTAGCACATCAAAAGTCTAGTACCTGGCTAAAGTCTCAGAAAGGTTAGGAGATATTTGAAGAAATAATAGCATAAATCTTGTAAAATTTGATGAAAAAATGAACTTACTGATCTCAAATTCTCAGCAAACCCTAAGCAGAATAAATACAATGAGGCACATCATAGCAAAATCATTAAAACCCCAAAATAAAGAGAAAATATTGGAAGCAGCCAAAGAAGAAAAGAAATATTACATAAAGGTAATGTTATAGATGATATCTGACTCCATATTAGGAATGATGGAAGGAGAAGATGATGGAACAAATTTATTCAAAACACTGAAAAATAACCTGTCAATACAGATTTCTATATCCAGCAAAAATGTCTGTCAAAGCTGAGGTACAATAAAGGTATTGTTATGCAAATGGAAGCAGAGAGAATTCAATTCCATTAGACTTGTACTATAAGAAATTTAAGAAGCTAGTTATTCATTCAGCTGAAGGGAAATGACACTGATTGTAATTCAGATCTGTGGGAATAAAAAGCACCAGAAATGGGAATATGTGAGTAAATATACAAGACTGTATATTTCTTCTTTTCGTTTCCATAAAAGGCAATGGGCATTTTAAAATGAAACCAAAAAAATTGTACTGGGGTTTTAGAGTGTACACAGAAGTAAATGATGTTAAAATATCCTAAAGCACAGGAAATGGCAGGTATATGGAATTCTATTGCATGAGGGATTTATATTTGTAAAGTAGGAATTGTGAATAAAGTAATAATAATACTAATAGACTTTGATTAGTAAAGCATACATATAATTACATATATAGTAAACTAAATTGTAAAAACACATATGGTGACATCATTATAGGAAATAAAATCAGACACTCAACATATTTGAAAGAAAACAAACTTGGGATAATTTTTTTTAAAAATTGCAAGATGGTGGATTTAAATGTAACTGTTAATAATTATTTTGTCTAAACATCCCAACTAAAAGGTAATGATTGTCATCCTGGATAAACAAGACCCAACTAAATACTAATGACATGAAAGCCACATTATGTAAAGTGGTCCAGGTAGATTGAAAATTTAAGGATGAAAGAAAGATACACCATTTGAACAGTAACATAAGATAGAGCTAATATGGCTATATTTGTTTCAGACACAGTATTCTCCAACATAAGGATCAGGAAAACATAACAATCACAAATATGTATACATCTAGTAACAGAACTTCAAAATACATGAAGAAGATATTGACAGTTAATGGGAGAAATAGATAATTCACAATGTAGCTTTCTTAGGATTTTAACATTCTTCTCTAGGTACTTGATAAAACAGGGAGACTCCCTCCAAAAAAGTACAAATACAAATACAAATACCAAATCATTATGTTGTATAGCTGAAACTGCTATAACATTGTATGTCAATTATATCTCAGTTTTTTAAAAAGTTACAATATAAAAGATCTGAAGAACGTTATCATCAAGTTGATATTTATGAAACAATACATTCAATAAGTGTAGATTGTAATTCTTTCCAAGTACACACTGAACATTCACCAATATATGCTAAACCACAAATCTCAGTAAAATTGAAAACATTGAATTCTTAAAGCTGTTCTCTGATTGCAAGCTAATTGAATTAGAACATTAAAAAGTAAATTATATGAAACTCCAAGTATTTGGAAATTAAATAGCATACTTCTGAGTAACTTAATATCAAATAAGGCATATTAAGAGAAATGAGAAAATATGAGCTGAATGACCAAATTTGTGACAATCAGCTAGCATAGGTCTTAGAGGGAAATGGTTATCTTTAAATACCTGTATTAGAAAAGAAGAAACATTTAAGATGAATTATTTAAATTTCTACTTTAACAGATTAAAAAAGAAGATAAATTTAAATCTAAGATAAGAATAAGAAAGAAATAAAATACAAAATAGGCAACAGAAAATTAACATAGCTAGAAGTCAGGGTTTTTTTTTAATTATCTGAAAAAAATAATAATGAGAAATTAAGACTATTTTTGTTAAGTTGATTTAAGAATGTTGGGCTGATTAAGAGAACAAAGCTAATAACTGTAGGCCAAAGCAAGACTTAAAAGAAAAAAACTAAGAGAAAATACTATATTCATATCACAAATAGAAAAAGATATCACTACCGATTCTATTAACATTAAAAAGATATTAAAGGGTTAATTCTAACAACTCTATGCCAATTATTGGCATAGAGACCTTTTGGCACCAACCCTTTTATGAGACCAGCAGAATCCTGACACCAAAACCTAAGAAAAATTTGACGAAAAAGAATGTTACAGATCAATATCCCTCATGATCACAGGCATAAAATCCTCAACAGTGCATTAGCAAATCAAATCTGGAATTATGTAAAAAGAAAATACATTATGATTGAGTGGGGTTTATCTGGGAATGTAAGATTCGTTCAAAATTTGAAAAGGATGGATGTAATTAGCCACAGCCAACAGAATAAAATAGAAAAAATTATTTGATCATATCAATAGAAGCAGAAAAAGAATTTGATAAAATTCAATATCCATGCATGATAAACAGGAATAGAGAATGGACAGACAAGTAAGAATAGAAGGAATTTTCTTTGATTTTTATAAAGGATATCTACAAACAATCTTATAGCAAAAATCATGTTTAATGATGAAAGATGGAGCACTTTTCCCTTAACACCAGAGAAAAAGGCAAGGATGTTTATTCTCATCACTTGCATTCAATGCTCTGGTGGAGATGCTAGCTACTCGAATAAAGCAGGAAAGGGTGGGGAAAGCATAGAGACTGGAAAGGAAGAAGTAAAATTGATTTTATTTGCAGTCGTAGGAATTCAAAGACCAAACTACAACAACAAAAACAAACAAACCATGAATCCTACTAGAATACTCCAAAATTCAGCACCAAAAAACGTAAAATCCTTAGAGAAATAAATTTGGCAAGAGATTTGCTGACCTCTACACTAAAAATTACAAAACATTGTCAAGAAAACTTCAAAAAGATCTAAATAAATGGACAACTATATTTATGGATTAGAAGACTTAGTATTTTTAAGATGTCATTTTCCTTCAAATAGATCTATAGATCCACCATAATCCCAGTCCAAATAGCAGCATATTTATTTTTGTAAAATCTTTTCAACAAATGGTGCTGGTTATCCATAGAGAAAAAAGCAAATTTCAATCTAACTCAAATATAGATATATTTGAAATTGATCATAGGTCCAACCAAAAAAAGCAAAAAAAGATAAAACTAGAAAAACCATAGGAGGAAATCTCACAATAATGGGTTAGGCAAAGATTTTCTGGAGAGGACATAAAAAGCACTAATCATAAACTAATAAAAATTGGTATAATAAAAATTGGTACACTGGACTGCACCAAAATTTAGAACTTCAGCCCTTCAAAAGATAGCATCAAAAAAATGAAAAGCCACAAACAATAGTAATAGTACATACATTTGAGCAAGGACTTGTATCAAAAAAATAAAAATAATTCCTACAATTCAGTAATTTGATAAAAAAAATTAAAGGACACAAGACTAGAACGGACACTTCATTGGGGACCAGTTAAAACTATGGTACCAGTGCTCCTCCTGTTATCGTGTGGAAGCTCAGTACCTGCAGAGGTTGAGGGCTGCCACTCTGGTTTCCCAATCAGGTACAGATTCCTCTAATGCAGGACCCTGCACAGAATTCTGGGAAAACAAGTTCCAGATTAACCAAGCTGATACAAAACAAGCCATCCCAGCCATGAATCACTATAGCTCTATTTTTAGTAGAGAGCAAACCCAAGCCTTACAATTTCACCCTCCAAAGCTTGAGAAAATTGGGGGAAGAAAATCTAAATTCATTACAGTTTTCTAAAGGGTAATTTTTCCACCTGATATTGTTAGCTGTCAAATTAACTTCTCTTACTTTATTTGCACACATGAAATTTATTCATAAAGAACTGTGCATGGTACACTGAGCAGCAGGATATTTCTAAAATCTCTTTGCATTCATGACTCAATTTTTTTTCCCGTTATTTTACTTCCTTAGTGTTTACCCTCTTACTATTATTATGTATTTCTTGTAAATATATAATTACACACCGGGTTTGCATCTAGCTGAACAACCCTCTTTCAGTGGGGGAGAGAAGGGGCGATATTTATAAGCACAGCTACTGTTATTATGGTGTTCTTATGTGTTACTCTCAGGCCTCCCAGCTAGGGATGAGAAAAAAAAAAAAAAAAAGACAACCTCTCTTCATTATTCTTCTTGAGCTCCATAATGAATTTTGACCAAAAATCCCACCATTTTCTACCAGCTTTAAATGCCGGATATGACTTTTCTTAGGCAACTAATGAACAACTCTGACATATGAGTGAATTGCTGATAAGCATAACATTTATAATTAACCTGAAACTTTGTTTTTTTTTTTTTTCTGAGCTGCTTTCCTTTTTCAACATTTGTTAACATTGATTTCTTGCTCTATGAAAAATTTTAAAATGCAGGTTATTTTCTTTGTTCCCTTGGTGATTCATTTAGTCACCAAATTCCATGAATATTTATTTTTCTATTCAACATTCATTAGACCTTTACTAGAGACTGAGAAAGAAATGAGTGAAGAGAGGAGAGAAGAAAGATGAATATAACATGGCCACAATCCTTGCTTTCCACTCCTTCCCTGGCTGCTGGCTTCCTCCATGCCCTGTAGGATCAAGTGTGGTTTGCTCTTTATATGAATCACCAGAGGGGTTCTCAGTGCTGATCAATCAAATTGAGGCTCCTTGCATACATCTTAACAAAAAAAAAAAGACTTATTTATTTATTTACTTGTTTTGGCAGGGTGAGGGGTAGGGGCAGAGGGAGAGAAACCCAAGTGGACTCCCTATCAAGAGCGCAGCCCAGAGAATCTCACAACCCTGATATCATGACCTGAGCTGAAATCAAAAGTTGGTCACTCAACCAGCTGCCACCCCCCCAGGCAGCCCACCTTGTATGCATCATAAGGCATCACTTTCTTTTCCCATCCCTGGCTTCCTCTGCAATGCCCCCACTCACAAATTTATTTTCCAAATTTCCCCTCTCCCGCCAAATTTATTTCCCAGTACTCCCATGCAAAATCCAGTCTCACCTTGCCCTGTCACACCCTTTGTCTCTTCCTTAGTCCATTTGGTACAAGCCTGCCTCCTAGGCTTTGGCTTCTACTAGTCTACCGTCGAGGGTGCTTTTCTTCTCTTCTCTTCATATCCTACCCATGTCAAAATCCATTTTGAAATTCCTTATCCCATACATGAATTTCTGATTAGAAAACATTGTGTACTAATATAATTATATCAATCTGTTTTTCTCACTTTGTTTCATGAATGTATGTTTTCCTAACTAATTTGTTAATTAAACCTTATCTGCTTTTTATGCTGTATAACTGCTAGCAGGCTATTTAATTCACAGACAACTGCAATGTAGTGATTAGGAGCCCAGATTCCGAACCTCATACTGGATTTATATCTCAGCTACTTACTGTCTGATCTTGGGCAAGTTATTTAATTTCTCTGTGCCTCAGTGCCTTCATCTGGAAAGAGCAGATAATAGTGCCTCTCTCATGGGATTGATATGAAGATTAATGGAGTAAAAATACTGGCAAAGTGTTTAGAAATGTGACTATAGCACAGTTAAATTGCCAAGTAAATATTAGCTATTGGTAGTAGTACTAAATAAATACTTGTTAATTGAAAACAGGCACATACATTATAATTAACAAAATATTTTTAAGAACAGAAGAATATATTGGCATGAGTGGTGACATGAAGAAACTACTGATTTTGTAAAAAATATGTAGTCTTCAAAGTTTCTCCCTCTGTCATACTTACCTAGGTAAGCTCCCAATCCTGGTCAAACCATATTCTCCACCGACCATAACAATATCTGGACAGTCATGCTGACAGACCTTGGTTTTTTTTAATGATTTCTTTATTAATTCATGAGAGACACAGAGAGTCAGAGACATAGCAGAGGGAGAAGCAGGCTCCCTGTAGGAGCCTGATGTGGGACTCGATTCCAGACCCCAGGATCACACCCTGAGTCAAAGGCAGACACTCAGCTGCTGAGCCAGCCAGGTGTCCCTAGTCCTTCCACGATTATTGTCCTTGACCAACTAGTGTATATCTTGTCTTTGTGTCTCAATCCTTTATCAGTTTCTCCTCCATCCTTAAGCTAAAAATCTAGCTTCTTATCATAGTAAACAGACAAAACCTTCCATAGATTTTCACTAAAATGTCTCCTCACCTTCCTGCCCCTGACTTGAAAAGACTCTGCCCTCCCGACTGTTACTATGATAAGCAATTCATGTTCCTAAGATCAACCCCCTAAATGGCACACCAGATCTTGTTCCTCTTGACTATTTAAGAACCTCCCCCTAGCATTAATCCTCTCTCTTGCCTGCATGATTAATATTTTCCTCTCTACTGGGTCATTCTCATCTTCATACAAATATGCAGTTATTTCTCTCATCCTAAATGTCTTCTCCCGACCATCACTTCCCCCTCTGGCTGTGAGCCATTCCTCTGCTCCTTTACAGGAAAATTCTGAAAGTTGTCTCTATTTTCTCTATTTCTTCTTCTCTTCTCCCTTAAACCTGATGTGAATAATCTTTTGCCACCCCCTTCTCCACAGAAACTGCTATTCTCAAGGCTATTAATGATCTCTACCCTCATAAGTTGACCAAGACAGGCTTTAATGTTCCCTATAGCTTGACTAAACTTTCCACAGGTGTCTTCCTGAGTGTAGGCCCTGACTTCCCTTTGCTTAGAGCATTTACTTCAAAGAACTTGCAATTATAAACTTCCTCTCTGAGATGTAAATCTTTTCCCAGCCTCTTGCCAGTTTTATAAACCAGGACTGTGTTTCTCAAGGACTGGGAGCCATCCTTTTGAAATGGAATCATTAAGATAGTGCCCCTGTCTCCCAGTCTCTGTAGGAGGGTAGGAGCAAGTTTGATAAGCATCAGTTAGCAAACACAGATGGCCTAATCATAGGATCACCTCACCCATATCCTCTAGTACGTTTCCAATAGCTCATCCTATTCTTAAAAACTGTTCTTTTTTGTTGTTGTTGTTGTTAGTTTATTTGTTTGTTTTTCAACAAAGTTCAATCCCTCTCTCCTACTGCAATAGTCTTGAATGTCTTTCTTACCTGATTAACTCCGTCCAGTGCAACGGTCAACTCATTGCTTAACTTATTCAACTTGTCAGTAATATTTGGTATAATCCATCACTCCTGAAAAATTTTCTGGTTCTTCTTTATTATATAGGCTGCTATTTTATAGTCTCAGTTGCTTGTTTCTTCTCATAAAATTGACCTTTAAAGAGAAGGCTGACCAATGACCCATTTCTTAGACCATTTTTATAGTTATGCTATAATCCCTAAGTAATCTTATCTAGTTCTGTGGCTTTAAGTACCATGTATATCCATTAGGGTTTGATCAGGGAAGCAGAACCCCCATGAATAATGTGGAATAAGAGGTTTCTACCTTCAAAATAAAGGTAACCTTTGGTAAATAAATTCTTACTTTCCAAAGCTCAATAACTTAAGGGATTTGGATAATGGTATCTTTTGTCATCCAAACTTGCAGTCAATGCCTGTGATTTAAATATAGGAACTATTTAGAATAGCATAATGAGCTACATACACACACACACACACACACACACACACACACACACACACATTCTGATATTTCTCATCACTTCCATTAAAACCACAATTATTTCTCTCCTAAAGTACTGCTCTTCAATTTGTCTTCCTTCTCCTCACTTGCTCCTCTATAGTCTGTTCTTCACCTAACATTGGAATGAGCCTTAAAAAAAAAAAAGCCAAATCATGTTACCTTTCTGATAGTTACCCAGAATAAAACCCAAAGTCCCAAACCCCAAATCTAATTCCTTAAAATAAATCTTTCACGTGAATATTGGAGCTGATTAAATCTGAAATCTGCAAGGCAGAGCAGCATGCTGGAAATTCTGGCTGGAGTTGGTGTTGCAGCCTTGAGTTCCAAGGCAGTCAGAAAAGAGAATTCCTTCCTCCTTATGAGACCTCAGTTTTTTCTCTTAAGGCCTCCAACTGATTGAATGAGGCCCAGCTACACTGTGGAGGATAATATGCTTTACTTAAAGAAAAAAAAAAGAGTACATATATATGGCTGTTTCTTTGAAGAACTCTAACTATACGGTCATTTTTTCAATGAACTTTTCACTTACCACTCTGTTGAAAATAGTAACAGTCCCATATAATTGCCCCATGGCAATCCCTATTTCACACACCCTGTTTTATTTTTCTCCAGAGTCCATATATATTATATTCATATGGATTTATACATTTTCTTAGCTTATGCTAGAACAGTTAAACATCATGAAGATAGGGACTTATTTCTGTCCTCTGCTGGATCCCTAGAAGAGTGTTGGGCTTTTAGTAAGCACTCAGTGAATAGTTATTGAATAAATCACTGAATGAATACATTTTAAATAAATTGAGTTTCTGAGTTAGTTGAAAATCTCTGGTAATGACTGAGTCCTTGTAATGGCATGGGAAAAAGATCAACTCAATGCTGGGGGAGATGGTGGAGAGGAAGAGGAAATTATTATAGCATGTAAGTACCAAATTTGTTGTAATTTGAAGAAAAAGGAAAATAGGAGATAATAATAATTTCTTGATTTGCATTGTGCAGTTTTAAAAATCAATAATGATAGTTACTATCTTTTCTTGCCTCTACCTAGAAAAGCAAAGCAATCCAAAGAAAATTAACATAGAGAAGTGAAAACAAAGGAAAGGACAAAATTTGGGAAAAGCAAAAAGAAGATAAATGGCCTTAATGAATGCTAGTGCTTAGCTAAGATTAGGAACCACAAATGCTAATGCCACCTATTTACACAGATCCTAACACTGCTTATCTGTTTGCAGAGAAGAGAAATTAGCTTATGCTGGAAAATATGAAAATGAATAAAGCACTAAATATTTATAGCCTACAGAATAAAATGGAGGAGAAAAGCTTATTTGTGGAATTTAAATATTTTATGCATTGCATTTAAAAAGATATTCTGTAGCATAGTCCTGACAAAAACAGATAAAATAAAATAAAAAGCATGTTCACTCCCTCTGTATAAGATATGCTTCCCAGACAATGCATCTTGTAAGACTGAGGTGGCTTTTAAAGTTCTGCTCATTCATTTACTTCTTTATTCATTTATTCACCAAATATGCATTGATTATATGTGCCAGACCTGGAGATAGGCACTTTATTTAAAAAATTATCAGATATGATCCTTGACTTGTGAGCTTAGAGGCTTTACCGTGGTAGCAGATGCTAAGAACTAACCAGATACGTATATAACTTCAAATTTTGACAAGAGATTAAAAAAAGAAAATATAAGATATTATGAGCTATTACAATTGGGAAATGTAATTTTGTTGTAATGTTAGGGAAAACCATTCTGGGGCATATTTACAATGAGACAAAGGATCAATAGGGCTTAACCAAACACTGAATGGGAGGATTTAAGTTTGGGATAGAAGGAACAAAATATCTAAAGCAGGAAAAAAACGCTTGGTGCATTTGCACAACCAAAATCAGTCCAGAATGTTTGGGAGAGAATGTTGCTGAGGAGAAAAGCAGGGCCAAGCCCAGGGTGCCACTGGAGCCCTTGTTAAGGAATTGGGAATCCATATTTGGTACTTAAAATATCAACACTGGTATGTGGAATTGAAAAAATACAGAAAATCTTACACAAGGGGACAAGACAATATTTGGGGATATTTTATTGCTAGAATGTAGGGAGAGATGCTTTGTAACAGGTATCACCAGTACATAATTATAGCCTTCCTAAGGTCAGAAGCAGGCTCTGAGATTAGCATTACCTGCAAGTAGTTTGTTTAAGAAATGATTCAGAAGAATGGTAGGGAAGTGAATTAAGTGTGTCAGATAAGTGTATCAGATAAGTGTTAAGCTGAATAATGCCCTCAAGATATCCATGTCCTAATTCCTGGAACCTGTTACATTCCTGGTTATACGGTAAAAGACATATACAGATATCATTAAGTTAAGGATCTTGAGGTGTACAAATTATCCTGGATTATCTGAGTGGACCCTAAATGTTATTATAAGTGTCCTTATGAGAGTGAGGGGAAGTTTGACTATAGAAGAGAAGTAGGCCATGTGACTATAGAAGCACAAATTGGAATGATGGAGGAAGATGGAGGAAGTAAAACTGAAAAAGGCAAGAAATAGATTGTTTTTTAGAGCCACTAGATGATGTGTGATCCTGTCAACACCTAGTTTTGGCCCAGTGTAACCATCGTGGACATCTCTCCACCAGAACTCTGAGGTAATACATGTGTACTGCTTTATGTTTGTGGTAATATGTTATAGCAGCAATAGCAAACTAATACAGAAGTAGATATAGATGGATACATGAATAGGGAGGTTATTCTGTGGACCATTAGGGCTCAATGCCACTGAAAACCTCTGGGAAACAGTGAAAAATATACTTTAGAATTTCTCCAGATCAATCTCAAGGAAACAGGAATCAACCAACATTCCTCCATGATTTATTGAAAACAGATTACAAAAATATTAGCTGCCTAACACTTCTGGTCTTCTTCTCGTGTGCTAACTAAAAATGTATCTGAAGCCAGAGAAAGCCTTCGGATAGAAAATGGCATATGTATGCAATAAGAAAACATTAGCATGCATGGAAATGGTGAAGAATGAAGGCACTGACAATGTCTGCAACAGTCCACCTGTTAGAATTTGATCTACTTGTTTCCGTTAACTTTTCTTCATTCTTTGATCGATTTTTTTTTTAATAAAGTCACATTTTTTAAAAAAAGTCTCAAAACAGAGAGTGCAGTGGGATAAGCCACAGTTTCTGGTCCCTGCCACCAGAGTTGATTCCAAGGCCATATTTGACATTTATTATATCCCTTCTTTATTACTTATTCTAGATCTCCCTACTTTCAGGCAATACTTCTGTAGGTCAGAGGGTTTTTTTTTTTTTGCCCACTGGAGTAATGAAGACCATAATTCTTAAGGGATTTAAGGCTTTTTTATTGTGTCCTTGTCAGACTGTGCTTGCTATAATTACCCATTCTTGGTTATTATAAAAAATGCAAATGCTAAGGGAAACCCCATGGAGTTCCCTTAATTATAACATTTTCCTTTGTACCCCATTATGCAGAAAAGCCTTATCCTCTTATGACAATCAGAGACAATTACCCCTAGCCATATAGTAATTTCCTTTTCTGCTTGATGATCTGTAGGCATATATAGAATAAGAGAGCATCTGTAGATTTGGGTTTTGTGAAGTTCTTACTGTGTCCAGAGCTAGAAGCATTCATTCACCTAGAAAACACAATTTCCCTTCAAAAATAGGCCTTCAAGAATAATAATAACACCCAGTGCTCATCCCATCAAGTGCCCCCCTCAGTGCGCATCACACAGTCACCCTCACCCCCTGCCCATCTCCCTTTCTACCATCCCTTGTTTGTTTCCCAGAGTTAGGAGTCTCTCATGTTCTGTCTCCCTTTAAACAAGGTATTATTCCCAAATAATGCCTGACATGTACCTTTGACAGTTCGTTCTAGCGTTCTATTAGTCTGGAAGTTTTTAGGTTAAGCAGTACATAGTAGGAGTGGTAGATTCCATAGTTATGTACACATTGTCACATCTTTTACATGATTAAGTATTTCTTCTCATCCAAGTCAACACAAAACAGGACCTTATTTGGTAAATTAAACCCTTAGTGAGACTTTAAATAAGGGTATTGTTTAAGTCAGTGCAAAAACAAAGGCAAATTCATACCCAGAACACATAAAGTCTCAGTAAGGACAAACTGTTGCCCCTTCTGAGTAGAGGAGATCCAAAATAATCCATTGCTTCTAAATGTCTGGTTAGTCTCTATATGGAATGGAATTTTACTGAGTTTTAGCATCAGCCTCTGATTACGGATGGTTGAACAGTTGGACTTTCAACAACTGTAGTAACTCAATAAGACTTGGTGAGAAGGAGTCCTTCTTATGTGGGGCCCATGTTTAGCCTTCATACCTGTCAACATGCCTATCTCATTCATAGACCCGTTATGAAAGCACTCGCGTGGATTAGGACAGAGGTTAAATGGCATCCACAATGCAAATCATACTATGTGTTCTTATTCTATGGCAGATGTTCATTAGTGGATTTTGTATGACACAAATTTGCATACATTTTGTGTCCATTCACGTAAGTACATGTATATGACTATTCCACAGATTTTCTTGTTTTAGATCTTCCAAACTTGCCTCTTCCAGACCCCTGGCAAACCAAAGAAACCATATGCTACAGTCTGGTAGTATATTATACCTTAAGCTGGCCACTCAATACTCACTCAATAACTAAATATGCTGCTGAAAATATGGTTATTGAAAGAATTTACCCTGTTTTTCAGGGCCAGCATTGAGAGGAACTATAGCATGGTAGCAGTTTATACCAAAATACTGAGTCAACCAATCCGTAACAGACCTAAATTTCTTATTCCCCCATTAGCTGATCTTTGGGACTCCTCTCCAACTCACCACTCACCATAAGACCATATGTATGAGATAGAGATGTACAATGAGACTAATGTTTGCATGCTGCTAATATAACATCCATTCTGCAGCCCATGGATCAAGGAATATTTTTGATTTTCAAGTCTTATTATTTAAGAAATAAATTTCATAAAGCTATTGCTGTGATAGATAGTGATTCCTCTGATGGATTTGGGCAAGGTAAATTGAAAATCTTCTGGAAAGGATTCCACCATTCCAGATACCATTAAACCAACGAGTGATTCATGGAAAGAGATCAAAATATCAACATTAACAAGACATTGGGAGAAATTGATTCCAGCCTTCATGGATGATTTTGAAGGGTTTGAGACTTCAATGGAAAGTACTGCAGTTGTAGTGGAAACAGCAAGGAACGTAGAATTAGAAGTGAAGTCTGAAGATGTAACTGCATTGCTGCAATTTCATGATAAAGCCTGAGTGGATGAGGAGTTGCTTCTAAGGGATGAGTAAAGAAAATGGTTTCTAGAGATAGAGTCTATTCCTGGAGCAGATTCTACGAAGAATGTCTAAATGATAACACAAGATTTAAGCCATTATATAAACTTATTTGATAAAGAGCAGTGGCAGGGTTTGAGAGGATTAACTCCAATTTTTAAGGGAGTTCTATTCTGAGTAAAATGCTATCAAACAACATCACATGCTATAGAAAAATCATTTGTGAAAGGAAGAGTCAATTGATGTGACAAACTTTATTGCTTATCTTACTTTAAGAAATTGCTACAGGTAGTCCAGCCTTCAGTAACCACCACTCTGATCAGTCAACAGCCATCAACATCAGCTTCCACCAGCAGAGATTATAACTCACTGAAAGCTCAGATGATAGTTAACATTTTTTAGCAATATTTTCAATTAAGATATATATATCTTAATTGAAAATAAGTTTTTATTTAATTTTATTAAGTCTTTTTAAAAAATATTTTATTTATTTATTCATGACAGACACAGAGAGAGAGAGAGAGAGGCAGAGACCCAGGCAGAGGAAGAAACAGGCTCCATGCAGGGAGCCTGACGTGCGACTGGATCCCAGGTCTTCAGGATCAGGCCCTGGGCTGAAGGTGGCGCTAAACCGCTGAGCCACCCGGGCTGCCCATATATAGTTTTTAATACTATTGTACACTTAATAGACTATAGCATAAACATAATTTTTACATGCACTGGGTAAAACAAACATTCATTTGACTTACTTTATTGCAATAATTGCTTATTGTGGTAGTCTGGAACCAAAGCACATTATCTCCAAAGTATGCCTGTGTATAGCAGATTGCTGCTGTGTCCACCTAACCTTATGACTTGATGGGTCTGACAATATTCAGCTCAAAATAGGAAACTCTTGTCATATTTATGTGCTGTATAGTCTTACAGTCATGGTGTCCTAGAACCCAGTAGTATGCTAGAAGCTGCTTTGCAAACAATCAATAGTGCTCTGCTGTAAAAGGCACGATCTAATATTCTGACTTATGACTATTTTACCAGGGCTTGCTGGGAACTCCACAAGCAGTATTGGACCTGCCACATCATAAGATGCAAGCCATGGAGTTTAGCAATGGCATCCATGTTACCAACTGGCTGTAAGTATTCCAATTCCAGATCCCTTTTTTTTTTTTTTTTTTACTGAAAACTATTTTATTTTAAAATTAAGTGTATAGCACTCATCTAATTCCATTGGTGTAGAATTTAGCACCATACTCGCTATTTGCAATTAATGTCACAACACAGATACATTTTGGTTTGCAGTCTGTACTTGAGTAGTGCTTATTTAGGGGACATTGGTAAAGCCCTTTATACATATCATTAATCTCTTCACAGTACACATTTAATGATGGTCCAGTAATCTCAAAAAGAAAAAAATGACCTGCTTTAAAGACTAACCAATAAATTAAACAAAACAAAATCCACACAACTCCCCCCACCCTCATCCCCCAAGGCTAGCAGTTGTGAGTTGTATTTATATTGAAACCAAATGTTTTAAAAATAGTTCTGATTCTCCAACCACACCATCCCACCCCACCCTGGGTATGCAGCAATAGTAACCAATTAATTATTTTATTCTACCCCCCCAATCCAGTGTTCTTTAATCCAGTGTTCTTTAATCCAGTGTTCTTTAGCTTTTTTAAATATAATAATTTTGAGAAATTATTGCCCAACATCACTTGCAGACCTAGAGGCTAACCCTGAGGTTACAATGACTTGAATAAAAGTAGTGCTTTATTTGTGATTCTAGGAAGCACTGGTAAAGGAGAGTAGATAAAACAAGTAAGGGAAGAATCCTAGTATGGGTTATTTTAATGATCGAGTTGTTGCTATTAGTAATAAGGCTCTTTCCTCCTGGTACCCTCCAGGAGACTATGCCTTAAGTTCTTTTGTCTTTACTCGTTGGTCATAGGTATGAATTGATCAAGGCATCAGGAATGGAGGCCATACATGGATTCAGCAATATCATATGAATAATATTACTACAGTTGAGTGCTTAAACTGCCAAGAGTAGAGACCAATATCTTCTAGCAGGATTAGTAAGCTACCTTTTGGAAGGTTTATTACATTGAATACTTCCCATGATGTAGGATATAGTGCTTTGTCTTCACAGACAGTAAAACATTTTTCTTAACATGGATTTGTCTTCCCTACCTTCAGCATTTCTGCTGGCACCAGCCTTCCTATACTTTCAGAGTGCTTTATCAACACCATGGTATCTTTGATATATTGCCTCTAAGTTGAGGTTGTGCCTGGTTATGGAAAATGTGGCAAGGTACTGAAGATTTTACTATATTCCCTGGTGGGGAATAGTCATTTCTCATATGATACCTTATAATCTGCTAGAATGTTTGCTTCTCTTTTTCATGACCTTGGATTATGGATTTGGTTGTCCTAGTCCTCAAGATAGGACTTCTTCTGCTAGAAAATCCATCTTGGTTTTAACAAATTAGAATGTGAGGCTTTGCTCTGGCTATTTTGAACTCCTCATGATAAGAATCCAACTTTTAGGATCATTAATTGTAATGACTAGGGGTAAACTGGTTTGCTGCTGAACAATAAGTGAAAAGAAGACTATTTTTGGAATCTGGGAGATTCACTGAAGGGTGTCTTAGTACACTCTTGCCCTGAAATTCTAGTCATTGTAAAATAGTGGTAACCAAAAACAAACCAAAACAAAACCCACCCACCAACCAAACAAACAAAAGCACACAGATTCTGCAGAGATAAAGGTTTGGGTCACTCTGCTAGGTAAAGAATCTTGTGTAGCCAAAGTGTAAGGCAGAAGGTAAGTGCTTTGTGGAATATGTATGGGACAAACGAATTAGGATTACCAAATTTGTCACCATGAAAAAAATAACAGAGTTATGATTCATAGCAGGTATGCTTTTGGGTTATTTAAGTGTTTATTTCATCCCTCCCTTATACAGATCCTTATATAAGGAATATTCTTTGCATCTGGTGTTCTAGGATTCACATGACAATCCTAGTCATGACCAAATTGACAATGCTCTGCTGTTATACACTACCTAGTGGGACTTCTGAAATCCTCTGCACTGCTGTTTCCTATTTCATCCAACAAAGTATAAGAGTGGATGATTAGAAGGCAAAGGGATATATTGTGTTGCATATCATCAGCTTGCTCCTCCAGATGTACTACTTATCCTCCTTTCTCTCCCATAGGGTTAAATCAGTATGGACCATAGGGTTAAATGAATGTTCTCATCATTACACAGATTTTCTTCTGTCAGATTTCATTATTTCATTTAACTGTTCCTCTCCTCATTCCTTTTGGAGTGGGATCATAAGCTCTGTGTCACTCGACTATCTTTGTTGGTTCACCTATACCTACCTGTTTGTAAACAGTGCCTTTATAATGAATTCTCCTTACATTATCCTATTTCAAGAACATCAGCAACTTCATGACTAATAAAGATGGCCAGATAATGTATTTTTGATGTCTGTGTCCTCAGTGTTCTGTCACCAGCCTGGTGCTCCACATGGGTAATCTCATCTTCTACTTATCTGCCATGACTTTAAGGTGGCAGGCATAGGATGGGGATCTCACAAAGGAGGGAAGAAGTCACAGGCATCAAATTATTAGAGGAAACAGGAATGTGAAGCATAATGGGGATAAATGGATGGAGCATTTTAAAAAGGAGAATATCATTATCAGGGTCAAGATGCCACAGAGAGAGGTGGTAAGATGATAGTTAAAGAAAACCCGATTATATATGGCAACTGCAAACTCAAAATTATGGAGAGAATTGATAAGTCAATAGAGACTTGGAAAAGAAGAAGTAAAGCCATCTCTAAAAGAAGATACTTTAAAAAATAAAAATAAAAAAATAAAAAATAAATAAAAGAAGATACTTGTTAAAGAAGGAAGAAAAAAGACTGGACACCCAGTAGAATGGCACGAGGCCTTAGAGGTGATTATGCCTTTTAGGATAAAGAGCACTTCAGTATGTTTTTAGATTTGAGAAGAAAAGTACAAAAGGAGTAAGTAAAGGTACGTGAAGGAGGTGGAGGACAAAAATGGCAAATGTTCCAGAATGTGGCAAAACAAGGTCAAGAAGATATGAAGGAAAGTTAAACTTGATTAGAAGAAAAAGGTCTTCAGTATCTGGGTTTATAAGTTAGGCACTGATATGGATGAAGATTAATCTATAGGTATGAGGGCAGAACCTTGGAATCTCACTTTATAGTTCCAATTTCCTTAAGTTTCTGTTGTAAGCAAAGACTGGGCTGGAATGAAGACAAAGTAAGAAACAGATATTGGAGGAAATGGGAGGTGACATAGACCACAGACAATTAAAAAACGGTAGTGCTGAGGGCTCAGGTAATGTTAGAAAATATGAATTTATAGAGGCATTGATCTATATATTTGTGTTTTTCTCTAGAAGACCTCAGATTTCTTCATCATACGAGTGAGGAGGGGAATAGGTCTCACTGGTCCAGCTATGAAGTAATAAGAAATAAAAATGTTTTTTTCTTGTTTCTTCTCCTCCCTTTCTCCTTCCTTTCTCCCCTTACCAGTTTCCTTCATCCCGTTTTCCATCTTTTCTTGCCCCTTTTATGTCTTCCCTCCATTCCTTTCTACCATCTTTCTTCTCTTTCCTCCATCTTCTGTTTTTTTCTTTTTTTCCTTTAACATTTATGGTGCACTTTTATGTATTAGATATTGTGAAAGCTATAGAAAGCACATTTTACGATGAATTTATAGTAAAAAGTACCAAAAAAGGAGTTGGCAGTGCACCTTTGCTTGGGAAGTTATTAATCTTTGCATAATATTGAGTAGAAAGATAAGGGTTTCGTTTATACACATTGAACTTTTGTTGTGTCCTTTTGGGAGTACAGGAAATAAGATGTGGATTATTCTGAAAATGTGAACTTTATTACTTTTTGCTAAGGCCTCCAAACCATCAACACTTCTAATTCTTTACACTGGGAGATTTGACAACTTATATGACCATTGAATGCCACTAATTACCTATCGGGAGCCAGTATTATTTCTTCTGGTACATTATATAGCCACCTTCTTCGACTCTATTTGGTATCATCTCCCTCAGCCCACTTTCCCCAATGTTTTTGGTTGCATTAATAACTACTTGGAAGTGTCTTTAGATTTGACCATTCTTTTCTCCCAATTGAAGGGACAAAAAAGAAAGCCCGACATCCTATTTACTCACCTAATCTCTGTCCTTGTTTCCTTGGTGTTGATAATGGGGAAAAAATCCAAAAATAAAAAAAGAAATCTCCCTCTGAACAGATGAAAATTTTCTTTTTGTCAGCATAGATAATAGGGAAGATAATTTCAGGTTTGTAGCCAGAGAGCTAGAATGTAGAGAGAAGGCTGGAGAGAGTAAGAAGATAGAAAGACAAATTTGGATTAATGTACATGATGTCATCCAATTCTTCTAAGTATGGAACTGAAGAAGAAAATGAAAGGAAAGAAACCTTCTTTCCAAAGACTTTGGGGTTGACATATTTTTCACGACTTGGCTCAAAGACTCAATGATGACAGTCACATAGAGATGAAGCTATATATTCTTGACCTTTCAGATTTTCCTCTCCCTGCCCACTCAGAATATATCTTGTGACTAAACTAGTTTTTCCTACTGCAAAGATGAAAATGAAATAAACCTTAGTGAAACAATTCATGTATATTTCACAAAATTAAATTGTTGAAAAAGTAATTTCTAGTATAGTAATCTAAGACTAAGGGTTGACTTTTAGTAATTTGGAAGTATAGAAGCCAAATGCTTTAATTGTTAAAAAGCCAAATTGGTACCTAAAATTCCTAAATTGGCTCTCTTCCTGGCCCAAATGTCATAGGTAATTTTTTAGTTCTGTTTCTTACTGTTCAGATTACCTGGCAAATGAATGATGTTTAAAGGAAAGAGCATCAGATAATTGTCTCTTATCATACCTGGTTTTGGCCATGGTCTTCCACCCACTGAGTTCAATGACTTCAAATAAATCTTCAAATGAAAGTATCTGTCCCTTTGTGCTGGACAGGAGAAGCATCCTTTTGACTGAGATAAATAGCACTTATATTGTCCAAATCCCTTCTTTTCCTCTTTTCTTCTCTTCTCCTCACTAATTGAAATGTATAGACAGTTTTGGCAAGGGTTGAGAGTGTATTTTTCCAATGAAATGACAGATCATCATATTTTTAATTTTATTTTTGTTTCCTCTTGACCAAAGCAAAAGCTTTTATGGAGGTAGACAAGGCAACAATCAGGGTGTCTCATTGAAGATACTTTAAAATCATTATTTTCCTCCCATTATTTTCTTACAAAGTGGATGTGGTTTTGTCAAAGTAGAATATATATTTAACCTGTATTGGCAAATACACACTGAGCCTTGTTTATGGGTTTAACATTGCGTCAGAGAAGCCTATGGTAAATTAATCTAAAGCACAAACAACAGGAAGCTGGTCTGCATGCAATCCTTTTCCTAGGTATTTTTTTCTTTTAGGAAATTGCGACAAAGCTACACAAATCAATAGTAGCACATTAATAGAAGAGGAATTTTTTTGGATGTGCTATCAGTACATAGTGTTCAGGCAGTAAATGCAATATAATTAATTGATGCAGTCCTTGATGTTTTCTAGCATCATCATGTATATTTATATATTTATATGTGAATAACAATCTAGCAAATGAATGCCACTGGCAAATTTCTCACTCTATTTTCTTGTATTGGGTTCCTTCCTATGCCCTCATTTTTTGGATTTGTGTCTGTGTATTATAGCCTCTATTAGTTGTTTGTCAGTCCTCTCTAAGAGCCTTTTCTCTCTGTGAGAAGGGTAGATCACTCTAGACACTTGGTTCCTTGCAGATGTCCAGAATTTTGTCCAAAACTCCCTGCTTGGTGATGGATGATTTTTCTTTGTTGAAATATAACTTTGGAAAGTGACTAGTTTCAGGAAAGGCATCTCGCTGAATCATTTAAGGTTTGGATATTCTAACCTGAGTAACTCTGCAAATACAAAAAGCAGACCATTAACAGCATCATATATTTTCAGATTTTTATTCTTGAGGGTATCCAGGAATAGTATAAAACAGCAAGAGATGTTCTAATATGTATCAGACATTGTTACTTCCTTGACTGAATGGCAAGGAAGTTTCTGAAAGACTATCTTACCTGGAATGTAGTTGGTTTTGATTTATTTTTTAAATTAGAAAGCTGTGGTAGAAACAGACTAAGCTATATTATTTTTTTTAAATCTCCAGCATACAGTTGATATGTAATTATGTTTGCTCAATAAGAGTTAAACATGAGAGAATACCTGGATTTGCATTTCCTTGCTCTTGAAACCATACTGAAAATGACACTAAAGGAATTTTAGAAGGCTTAAAGCTACCCCCCCCAATAAAAAAGAAGAAATAGCAAAGTTTCAAACATCAAGATGGACAAATGGTAACTAATTTAGTTGATCCAAAAGAAAAAAATGGAAACTGAAGTTGACTGTGGAGAAAGCTTAGAAATAGCTATTTCCCACTAGGCAGTGCCAGGACATTATAAGAATTGAAAACAGCAAGAACCTCTGAAAAAGGAGATGGTGGGAGGCCATAAACAAGAGGTCTGTTTGAAAATCTGTATAGAAAGGAGTTTGACCCCGCATATCCCAGTTGTTACCCTGAGAACTGGGTGAATGCACGTACCCGGTGCCAGCAGGAGACTCTGGAGAGAAATAACTTGTGGGACCATGGCTTCACAGACACAAGTCTCATGTTCATAAGTATATGCAAAGGGAGTTGGAAATGGAGCCCTTCACTGGCTGGGAATGGTAGCTGCATTGTGGAAAGTGGTAAGTAGGAAGTATGGATTATGCACCATCTCTGCTTCATTATGATGAACACTAACTTTTTTTTTTTTTTTTTTAAAGATTTCATCCATTTATTCATGAGAGACACATAGAGAGAGGCAGAGACCTAGGCAGTGGAGAAAGGAGACTCCCTGCAAGGAGCCCAACGCCGGACTCCTGTATCCTGGGATCACGCCCTGAGCCAAAGGCAGACACTCAACGTTGAGCCACCCAGGCGTTTCTAACCTTGAGGAATTTAGAAGTATGACTAACTACTTGCTGTGGAATAATCTTAATTTTTGGTTTCATTCTCCTCAGTGGAAACTCCCAAATCAAATTATTTTACTTTGGGTACCTTATCTAGTCTGGATTTATACTATGTTCTCACATAAACTCATAATAAGGGATCCCTGGGTGGCGCAGCGGTTTAGCGCCTGCCTTTGGCCCAGGGCACGATCCTGGAGACCCGGGATCGAATCCCACATCGGGCTCCCGGTGCATGGAGCCTGCTTCTCCCTCTGCCTGTGTCTCTGCCTCTCTCTCTCTCTCTCTCTCTCTCTCTCTCTCTCTGACTATCATAAATAAATAAAAAAACTTAAAAAAAAACTCATAATAAATGTCTGAAGTTTTCAAATGTGTTTCAAAATACAAGGGGTAATCACCATGGTTCTATAAAATCATTTGACACTGGTCACTAAAATCCTATCAGATAGCTCTAAGACCATCTTCATATGAGAAACTGAAATCTTCTAAGACTTGTTGGAAGAAAGCATTTGGTATGATATAAATGTGTTCTGCATTTAGTTTTCTTTTTATTTCAGTCTTCCATTTCATTTATTTACCCCTGGAGAAGACACTTCTTGTTTGTTTGTTTGTTTGTTTTTGTTTTTGCCATGCACCTCATCCCCTGGGCCCCTGTGACTTTGGTAGCAGTTGTGTTGGGCTTTTCTCATCACATTGATAGCTTCCCTCCTCAAGCTCCTGCTGTGTCTCTTGGCATTTCCTGAAGCTTTGGGAAGCTCATTAAACTCCCAAACAGAGAAGCCTAGAAGTGCAAGGAGTTAATTCCACTTGGGTAACCTTAACCGAAGAGGGTTAAAATTAATGAATGAAACCTCCCAAATGCCAGAAGAACAATGCAGAGGTGTGGTCTGCACAGTTCCTCAGAAGATCTCAGCTGGGATTGAATCTCAGTTATCATTAAGTAGTAACCAGCTCAATAATGTACCCTTAATTGGCTCTCTTCCCTTCCCTGTATTCACTCATCATGGTCCCTCACTTTTGCTTCCTTGAGATTTCCACACATCAGCTACTTGCACTGGAGTCCTGGTCTTAGGCTCTGCTTTGGGGAAAAACCAAACTTAGACAACTCCCATATAAATATTTAGCTATGACCTCCTGTTACCCTCTTCCACTCCCTGCAGAGAAGAAGGAAACCAAGTGCTGAGAATTTTGCAAATATATGTGTTTATATTTTCATTTGACTTGTCTACTTTAAAATTGGTGTGAATAGCATGATTGCTAGCATTTATGCAAGATAAAACTTTTCTTATTTTTGGCTATTGATTCATAATAAAACAAGAATTTCAGTAGTTAGCATGTTATATCCATTTGAATGATGATTATTAAAATTAATTATAATTTGGGTCTGCATTAGTCTAGGAGGATAATTAGAGATACAGGCACTCCCATGGAGATGTCTGAAGGATTTGCAGGTTCTAGAATGAAAGGCCCATCACTTTTTTCTCTTTCTTCAGAAATGAGGGTCAGTTTGGAAACTATTGCTGATGCGTGCTGTGTTAGCCTAAAGAACTGGAGGAATTAAAAAAAAGTCTGTGCAAACATAAATTTCCCAGGATTTTTTCCGTTTCTGTGTCTTTTTCTGACCTTGGAGTCTGGAACACCTTTCATTTTTTTCTTTAATGTACACATGGCGGACCCTAACCAGAAAATATTTCAAATTTTATGGCTCTATTTTTTTCTGAATCTGATCTTTTCTGGCCTAGAAGAGACTATTTATCATCCCAACCAGCTTCACATTGCTCTACTCACTCTCATGCAGAGAAAAGAGTACAGGAACACCAAGAAAGGAAGGCTGAATCGGGGAGATCTTTTGTCAATGATTGTGGTTTAACTTAAAATTAAAATTTAAAATTTATTCTAATTATCTGTGGCATAGATAATACAAATAGTACAAAGTGCTTCTTCTTTGAAAGGCAAACAATAATACCGGTTGTTTTGTGTATAGTCGAAGTTATTGTATATGTGTATATACACATAAACATCACTATATGTATATATATCAAATATATAACTATACCTCATAACTGTAAGGTATTATTTATGTACATATCTAATATATAATCTATAATCATAATTTATAGTATATTTTATGTAGGAATATATAATCAGTAATAGTAACATAATGTGCATAGTTTTTGCCTACTCTATAAGTTACTTTTTCACTTAGGGTATCTTAGAGACTTTTCCATGCTAAAATATATATAATAGAGTCAGTATTTTTAATGTCTGTGTAGTATCCATTATACTACACTTTATATTGATTATACCATCAATTATTTAACCAACCTTCAGGAAGGGTTTTGATATAGATCTTGGCATTTTTGGGGTCAATCTTCGCTAATACAAATAATGTTGCAATAAATAAACTTTTACACATGCTATTTTTCTTATATGTCACCAAGTCAGTAGGGTAAATTCCTAGAAGAATTGAAATAAAGGGACTGAGAATTCATAATTCTGATAAATATTGTGAAATTGCTAATTTATGCACTTAAAGTTATGTTTGTGTGAATCTGTTATCTGACATCTGGCTGACTTGCTCAGTTGTACTTTTCATTTTCAACAATGTGTCAGATGAAAAAAATAGTTCATTGGATGAGTACCTTTATTACTAAGTAGGTTGAGGACCCTTTTATATGTTGAGAAATAGCTGTATTTTTCTTTCCTGTGAACTGCTCTTTTATCCCCTTGCTTATTTTTCTATTGCATTATTATTTCATTGATTTGTAAAATTCTTATATAGAAGGCAATTGTCATTTGTGAGTGACATAAGTAGTAATTTTTTTCTAATTGTCATTTGTCTTTTGATATTTATGGCTTTTTTATATGCAGAAAATTTAAATTTTTGTGCAGCTAAATCTATGATTTCTTGTGTAGTTTGAATTTTGCCACTCACTTGGAAAGGTTTCCCTTTTCTGAGGTTATAAATGTATTTATTTCATATTTTATGTTAGTACTTTTAAAATATCTTTATGTTTAAATCTTTGATCTATTTGGAATTTATTTTGTGTAAGACATGAGTTAGAAAGATATCATAATTTTTTCTATATATCTACCAACTTGTCTGAAAACCTTTCATTAAATAATTCATCTTCCCCATACTCATTTGAAATATTATACATTTTGGTCATACTGCATTCCTATATGTATTAGATTGAATTCAGGATTTTGTCATTTCTCTTCCATTGACCTATTTTTCTAATGCAAATATGCGCATAATGCATAAATATCACATATTCTTAATGATTAGTTTTATAAAATATTTTAGCATATGGACAGCTAGTCTTGCCTCTGCCCCTGGTTTTTCTTGCATTTTGATTTTGTATATATATTTAGAACTGCCTGGGTTGATTTTTCTTTTTTTTTTTTTGGGGGGGGGTTGATTTTTCTTAAATTTTTTTTTGGTGGGGTCATATTAAGATATTGATTAGTTCAGATAATTGATATCCTTATGCTATAAAAGGTTGCAATCCAAGAATGTGGTATGATTTCCCACATTTTCCATTTTCTTTGTCCCTCTGTGCTATTGTAAACTTACTATTTTATTCAGATCTCACATATTTCTTATTTCTAGGTATTTCATCATTTTAGTAGTGCTATAAATGGTGGTTTTTTTTTTTTTTAACCATTAGCTTTTTAATGAATTGTTTACTTATGAAGACTATGGATTTCTGGATATTATTTTAATACTCATTCATCTTAATAGTTTTTCTGAAAAATTATAACAGTTTTTCAGTTTAATCTTATTGACCTTTCCCAGCAAATAATCATATTATCTACAAATAATGTTATTTTTATTTCCTCCTGTTCAATTTTGTGTTTTGTGTGCTTCTTTCCCTAAACTTATTGTTTAGTACTTCTGGAATAAAGTTAAAAAATTGAGATGAAAAGGGGGATGCATTTATTTTTTTAATTGTTTGAATTAGTGACAGTTAATTTCCCTTTCATTTTGCTTAATTTCTTTCTTCAAATATTCCATTAATGCCTTTTGGTGATACTTCAGATAATTTTCTTCCTCTTTTTTTATTGAAATATAATCAACATGCAGTATTATATAAGTTTCAGGTGTCAAACATAATGATTCAATAATTCTACACATTATTCAATACTTATCACAATAACTTGATAGTTCACGTACCTCCCCCAATCTCCTCTCTGGCAATTTAAGAGTCTGGGATTTTTTTATCATCTTTGTTTGTTTGTTTGTTTTGTTTCTTAAATTCCATAACTGACTTATTTCACTTAGTGTTATAGCTGCTAGTTTCATCCTTGTTGCAAATGACAGGATCTCAGTCTTTTTATGGCTGAGTAATATTCCATTATGTATGTATGTGTGTATACACACACACACACATACACACACACACATATGTATGTATCACATCTTCTTTATCCATTCATCAGTAATGGATGCTTGAGTTGCTTCCATATCGTGGCTTTGTAAATAATGGTGCAATAAACATAAGGGTATATATACCTTTTTGTATATGTGCTGCCAAAGTGAGCACAACCTTTTTGAATTAGAGTTTTCATTTTCTTTGGATAAATACCCAGTAGTGGAAATAATTGCTAAACCATATGCTAATTTTATTTTTAAGTTTTTGAGGAACGTCCATACTATTTTTCACAGTGGCTGCACCAATTAGCATTCCAACCAACAGTTCATGAGTATTCCCTTTTCTCCTTATTGCTGTCAACACTTGTTATCACTTGTGGGTTTTTTTTTTTTAATTTTCTTTTTTTAAAAGAATTATTTATTTGAGGAGAGAGAGAGAGAGAGAATGAGCAGGAGGAGGGTCAGAGTGAGAAGCAGACTCTGCGGAACAGGGAGTGTGAGACACGGTTTGATCCAAGGAACCTCCAATCATGACCTGAGCTGATGCTTAATTGACTGAGCCACCCTTTGCCCCTATTGCTTGTGTTTTCGATTTTAATCCTCTGACAAGTGTAGGTGATATCTCATTGTGACTTTGATTTGCATTTCCCTGGTAATTAGTGATGTTGATCATTTTTCCATGTTTCTGTTGGCCATCTATATATGTCCTCTTTGGAAAAAATGTCTGTTCAGATCCTCTGCCCTTTTTTAATCATATTATTGATTTTGGGAGTGTTGAGTTGCATAAATTATATATTTTAGGCATAAACTTCGTATTGGATATATCATTTGTAAATATCTTCTCCCATTATCATTTTGTTAAATGTGAAAAAGCTTTTTATTTTTATATAGTCCAATAATTTTCTGTCACCTTAGAAGGCACATCTAGAAAAATGTTTCTACAGCCAGTGTCAAAGAAATTACTGCCTATGTTTTCTTCTAGGAGTCTTATGATTTCAGGTCTCACATTTAGGTCTTTAATCCATTTTTTAAAAGATTTATTTATTTATTTTAGAGAATGTGTGGAGTGGAGGAGGGACAGAGGGAGAGAGAAAAATCTCAAGCAGACTCCCCACTGAGCACAGAGCTGATAAGGGATTTTTTGATCCTGAGATCATGACCTGAGCCAACACTTAATCAACTGAGCCACCCAGGTGCCCATGTCTTTAATCGATTTTGAGTTTATTTTTGTATATAGTATAAGAAAATGGTCTCATTTCATTCTTTTGCATATAGCTGTCTGGTTTTCCCAGCACCGTTTACTAAAGGGACTATTTTTTCTTCATTGCACATTCTTGTCTCCCTTGTCATAGATTAATTAACTGTACTAGCACAGGTTTATTTCTGGGTTCTCTATTATTCTATTCTATTCTATTCTATTCTATTCTATCCTATTCTACTGATCTATGTGTCTATTTTTGTGCCAGTACCATAGTATTTTGATTACTACAGCTTTGTAGTATATCTTGAAATCTGGAATTGTGATACCTCCAGCTTTGTTCTTTCTCAAGATTGCTTTGGCCATTTGGAGTCTTTTGGGGTTTCAAACAAATCATAGTATTATTTTTTCTAGTTTTGTGAAAAATGTTTTTGGTGTTTGATAGAAATTGCATTAAATCTGTAGATTGCTAGAAATAATTTTTAAGTAAATTAATAGAATTTATTTTTAAAGCAGTTTCAGGGGATGCTTGTGTGGCTCAGTGGATGAGCATCTGCCTTTGGCTCAGGTTGTGATCCTGGAGTTCTGGTTTTGGGTCCTGCATTGGTGTCCCCTCAGGAAGCTTGCTTCTCCTTCTGCCTAAGTTTCTGCCTTTCTCTCTGTGTCTCCCATGAATAAATAAAATCTTAAAAAAAATATAGCAGTTTCAGGTTTACAAGAAATTTAATGGAAATATAGAGGCATTATGATTTTTTAAAATATTTATTTTTTAATGATGTTTCTAATTTTGCTCTCATTTCTGTAATATTATTATTTCTTTTCTTCTCATTCTTCCCTAAGTTCTGACATAATTCTGTCTTCTATTATTATAATGGATCTTCCCTGAAGGGATGATTTTATCAAATTTATTAACATAAATTTGTACATAAGTAGTATACATAAATTGATCACAATTTTCACTAGTAATGTGACAGTATTTGGGGAGAAAATGTATTTTATTTGGATTTTCTCCCTGTTTCTTTCCTTCTTTATTCTTTTAATCTTTATATGGGATCTAGACTGGTTTCTGTTTAATTAATACAATCTTTTGAATGAGACAAATTCTTTATACATCAGCTATTTGCAAAATGTCTCTGTGTGGAGATGGATCCAGATTGTACTCTCTCTAGTAGGAATCCTCTTGTGACACACGATTGTGTTTGTAAGTGAATTCTTTTCATGTTTATTTTTCTCTGGCTCGCTGAGAAATAATTATGGGCTTCTCATAATTTAGTCTTTCTACTCCTCTGCCCAACTGACAGATGCTTTCTACAGATCTGGCTTGGCTATGTGGATCCCTGCTCAGCACCATCTTCTCTGCTTAAAATTTTATGACAGACTGGATCTAAGAAGGCTCCCTCCCTGTCTCTCTGTTCTTATTGTTCCAAACAAGACATTGTTGAACTTCCACAAGTGTTCCTCTTATTTACAGAATTGGGGTCTGAGACATTCTCTCCTGAGCCATCTTGTACTGAAGGTGAACTGAAGGTCTCAGTTGACCTTCCTGGGACTTAACAGCCCTTCATCAAGTTATGTAGTTCTGATTTGTAGAAATCTTCTAGTTTCATTGGAGACAGAATTTGCATTTTGCATTTCTAAGGGGAACGGGGAGAAATTATTGTTTTAATACGTTATTTTAAAATAAGAAATCTGAAACTCTATTTTTAATATTACTAAGTCCAATTTCACCCTAGTTCCTTAATTTTGTATCTTGGCTGGAAACAACTTTTCAGAGCTTGATATCTGTACACCTTAGTAAATGTAAAGGAATGCTTAAAGTGAGAGATCACAAGATAGCTTTGAGGAGGAATGCTGGAGTATGGAGAAAGACATGTGATAAGAGGAGCACAGAATAAGGGGCTGTATGTACTATATTATTTTCATTATAGGATTAAGCAGGAACTTTAATGTGTATGAGTGGTTTATTTGGTGACTGTAATTTTATAATTTTGTAATGTTATATTGTGTTTGTTCAGAGTTATACAAACAAGAATAAAAGCTAATGGTTCTTATTTTTGGTTAAACAAAAATCAGGAATAGTGATGACAAAAGTCACTATTAAATATAGTGACTTTATATTAAAAGGTAACTACAAAAAGTTACTACTTGGGTAATAATTTTAAATGCAATTGCCAGTGTCTTGTAAGTTTAGTTCTTCAGGCAGAGAACACATATTTATCAGGAAACAATCTGATGAAGTTATCAGATTAATTTTGTTATTTTGTTATTTCCTTCACTGTTCTCTCTAAAGTAGTAAATTAGGATGTTCATTTCAAGAGAAAAATAAAATTAAATAAGAGGCTTTTGTTGAGGCATATCAAAGTTTTCATTTGAAGTTGCATTTGAACTATTCTTTGCTCACTTCTAGGCTGAAATCTTAAACACAGTTGATAGTGCAGGGATAAGTTTTACCTTAATTCCTGCTTTCTTAGTGTAGCTGCCTAATCTTATTAAACATACAAAATCAGCTTACTGGTGGCTAAGACTTTTAAAAATTAAAACAAAATGTGTTTGATAAAAGTACTTATCAGGAATTAGTTGGTAAATGTAAGCATAGAATTCTACACACATTAACTGATGAAGATAAATCACATCTGTTCCAAAGAATTCCCCAATTCCCCAATAACTTATTGGCCACTAGACTTTAAATATTGTGTGCTGAATTGAGTAAAAAGAAGTAAAAATTTATGATGACAGGAAATTATACTTAGGATTTGTTAATGATTTCAACTAGATGAGAAGTATATTATAAAATATATGGCTTGCTCCTTTCCAAAGTTATTAATAAATTATTTTACAACAGCAGCAATTCATTATGCACAAAGAACCGAAAGAAACAGTATATGAGTTAGAAAGAACATGGACTGAATTCAGTCATATCTATGTTCAAAGTCCAAACTCCTGCTTCATTTCTTATAGGAAATGTGACAGTGGCCAAGTTATTCAATTTAAGAATCTCCTCACAGGGGATCCCTGGGTGGCTCAGTGGTTTGGCGTCTGCCTTCAGCCCAGACCATGATCCTGGAGTCCTGGGATGGAGTCTCACATTGGGTTCCCTGTGGGGGGCCTGCTTCTCCCTCTGTCTGTGTCTCTGCCTCTCTCTCTCTCTCTCTCTCTGTCTCTCATGAATAAATGAATAAAATCTTAAATAAAGAAGCTCCTCATCTTTGAATTAGTGATGTAAGCTCCTAAATAACAATATTGTAAGGGCACATGCTTTAGACCACCTCAGTTTGAAAGCAAATTTTAGGCAAGGGAGGGAGCTAAACAGCAATCACATGTCCCAATTCACATTATCATTGAACACAGCATTACAGGGGTTTGGAATAATCAATTTCCCATTTGTCTTTGCCATTTTATCTTATTTCTCTATTGATTTGAAACTTTTACAAAAAAGAGAAAGCTCAGCAGTAAAAACCAAAACAATAAATTAAAATAAGACTAGACTGAAGAGTGTCAAATCCTAACTCTACCATTTACCACTTGGGCAGATTATTTAAGCAGTCTGTGTCTAAGTACCTTCATCTATCAAGTGGGGATAACAGAGGTAGTTATTTTCTTGTGGTTTATTACAGACAGCAGCAAACAATCGTAATTTACTAATCTATTTGTTCTCTGCAGGAAGAGGGAAAATCATTAATCGTACTGTGCACTTTGAGATAACTTTAGTTTTAAAAGGAGGAATTCAACCACAGTCTTCCCAAAATAGAGTCTTGAATGGTAATCATGTTGATGGACTGGTCCTATTTGAGGTTTGACGCACCAGCCCATCAAGCACATGAATATAGTCTTTTAAGTTGGAGCAGTTTGGGGTCCTAGGTGCCAGGGATACTGTTCAAACAGTAGATAACTCACTTAACCAATACTCGATACCACCAGGAAATAAATGTGGAAAATATGTGGATGAAAGCTTGGGTAAGTTTAAAAACATAACTATTAAATAGACTGTTACTGAGAATGCAGAAGTTAGCATTAAGAACCATCATAAAAGATACTATTCCAAGGAATAAGAGAAAGAGAAATTCAGGCAAAACTGACAGTTCTGCTTACTCATATTTCATCAGAACATCTGTGTTTGAATCGTGTTGAGGAGTACTTACTAAAGGAATAATAAACATTGTGAATAAAGTACCCTGGAATTCTACTATGCTATAGCCAACAGGAGACATGTGGGAAATAATCCACTTGGTAGGAATCTTTTTCATCTAAAGCAGTAAATACCTATATCAACTATGACAATTTGACTAGAATTCACAACTAAAGGCCAGATAAAGCCTTTTCATTTCCTCTTGTGACGTGGTCTTCATGATTATTCAGTTCTCATTTGACAGAAATAAACCCAATCAACCCAGCTGAATCCTCCATTCAGTATCTAAAGTGTATGCCCTATGGATTGATTGGATGAGAAGTAAGGTCTAAGAAACAGAAAAGCTTGCCTTTTCATTTTGACCTGTATATTCAGAATATGAATACTTTCTCAGAGTTATGTATTGTAGAGATCTTTTTTCAATGTATAATTTTTTTTCCATTTTAAATAGTATTTTAGATTTATTTATTTATTTGAGAGAAAGAGAGAGAGAACGTGAGTGTGTGTGGGGAAAAGGGCAGAGGGAGAAAATCCTTAAGCAGACTCCCTTGATGATCACAAAGCCTGACATGAGGCTTGATCCTAAGACCCAGAAATCATGACCGGAGCCAAACTTAAGAGCTGGCCATTTGACTGACTGAGCCACCCAGGTGCCCCTTTAAATGGCATTTTTGATGAACAGAAGTTCTCTATTTAAAAAAAAAAATTCTTAAATTTAATGATGTTCAGGGATGCCTGGGTGGCTCAGGGGTTGAGTGTCTGCCTTCCGCTCAGGGCGTGATCCCGGAGTTCCAGGATCGAGTACCATATCGGGCTCCTTGCACTGAGCCTGCTTCTCCTGTCTCTGCCTCTCTCTCTGCCTCTGTGTGTCTCGTGAATAAGTAAATAAAATCTTTAAAAAAAATTAATGATATTCAATTTGTCATTCTTTTCTTAATGATTTATGCTGTTTCATGTGTTGTTTAAGAAATTGTCGCCTCCTTAAGGCAAAGGAAGAGAGAATGCCAGTACAAATTCATCTCAAGCATAATTTTATCTCATATGTGACATAAAACCAAAGGCATTGCCATTTAACCAATCTTATTAGTACTATAACATTTCAATTTTGTTAAAAAACTATTGTTGCAATAGTAAGTCATAAATTCTGTGAGTTTACTGGAAGTGATATGTACATACTTAGTAAACTCTTAATATACACAGATTAGTCTAAATTTCTGAGAGAACATTCCATTCTTTGATACAGCTTTTGGAAGGTTTTTATATATAGTGACTGAAACTCTTCCTCTCTGAGACTTCTACTTATTTATACAGGTGTTCTTCATACAGTGTCTAATTTTTCCTCTGTATATATACCAGTTCTCCAGATACTTAGAGATAACTCTAATCTTCCTACGAAGATATTGCTTTTAACAGGCATCACAGGGGTGAAAGAGCACTTGGTTTTGAGGTAATAGAGGAAGAGCACCAGCAGCCACTGAAACCATGGATCTGAGGCTTAGAGGTGATTTCAGGAATCTGAGTAGACCCTGGGTCTCACCTGACTTGGGGATGTGTGAGGACTGAGCTTGAATGTTTAGAGAATGCTTTCTTGGGGGTTTTCCACTTTAAGTGAGGGGTCAAAGAAGTACAGAGGCAATTAGGAATGCAAAATCAACTCATATGGGAGAGTTTATAGAGAGTAGTATTAGTGGCTATTGAGTCAGTTAAGGCCTGACAAAAGGTCTGTGTATTTGTTGACTTTTAATTCACTGCAGTAGGTATGTACAATTTTAGTAAAGTGAAGGGATCCAAAATCATATATCAGGGAGGTAATGTTAAATTAGTATAGTTAGTAAGGATAAAATAAACTTTTCTTTTAGTGGTAATAGAAAAATATTGAAGCCTGGAGTATCTAAAAGTAATGTGAGGGCTATTAGCTCACTGGTAAGAGAGAAAACATTGAGGTCTGTTGTCATTTTGAGAAACTTGTGCTTCAACATTGAAAAACTGATACTTAAATGGGAGAAAAAGATTGGCAGTGATGACAAGTGTTATTATACTCACTTGAGAGCTCTGTCTACTTTGTGGACGGTTGCCACTTTACATTTTGCCAATTTTATGAGTGGTTGTTCATAGAAACCTGAGCTAACTTCTGCAGTATTTCTGATTATTCACACAGTGCTTTGCTGTCCTTAGAGATCAGGTTGGCTGGAAGTTTTCTGAAGTATCTTCTGGGCCTTTTGAAAAAATAGGTAAATAAGAGACAAGGTATCCTGGAAAAGGAAGAGATAATTGAAGAGGTTCAAGGAAATATGAGAAGATACTTAGAATCCAGGAAGAATAGAACTTAGTCCTGGGAAAAAAGAAACTTTAAATCAGAAAAGAATGGAAAGCAAGAAAAAAAATGGGATAAAGAAAAAAGTTCAGAGATGCTATCTCTACAATGGCAAAGAGATCCTAATATATAAATGTATCAAAATGTTGCACACCTTTAATTTTCACAATGTTATATGTTAAATATATTTCAATAAAAAAGGAAAGAAAAAGGAAGAGCTACAGAGACATATAATGGAGGAAGAATGGGGGAAGGTAATTAACATTTAATAATATAATCTTTTGTAAACTAAGAAGTCTTGTTAGTTGAGAGTAAAAAGTCTAGTTATATTTAGTTTTGACAAGAGTTAAAATTTACACAAATTACCCTAGTCGTGTTAAGGTTCATGATAATCATCTGTTATGAATAGAAGGAATTAGGTAACAGTTCTATTACCGAATAAAAGTGCATTAGTACCATGGATTTTTGCAGGAAAATACCAAAGTGCACACATATTAAATAATAGCAATATTATTCTTTTAAAAATCTGGACCCTATAAATGAAAGAATTCTGTTGTTTACCTGCTAACCTGAATTAGTGTTTTTTTCTGATGCAGAATCAATCCAAGACTGATTGTTGATTAATGTATTCCAGAGAGGCCCAAATTTCATCTCATCAGGAAATATTAATGTCCCTAAATATGGTGAGGTCCCTGGAAGTATTCTTTTTGTCAGTCACTTCACTTAGATTTGGAGACTTTCTGAAATACCATAATCCAGACTAAGAATTCAGTCCTTCCAAGGCTTGAGTCTTCCTTAAAACCTGACAGGATCTCATTTCTTTCTAAAACATCTCACATCTAGAACTCTTTGCAAAGTAATTTGGTTTCCTGTCCTTCTAAACATCGTATCAGTTCAAATTTATCTACTTGGAAGAATCAGGATAATTTTTATTATTTTGCTGTATAGTTAAAGGGTACCCTTCAGTAGTTAAAAGAGTTTAGGTGCTCATCTGAGAGCCTAATTCATGATGAGAATTTTTCCAAGATATTAGAAAGACTGGTTTATTTCATGTAGGTCTGTGTTATATCATGGAGTTGGTTTACAGGTAAAATAATGTATCTTCAGTGACATTTGAAAATCAGTATAATGTTCTCAAACGTGGAAGGATCCTGCTTCACTTCTCCTTAGATGTTAGTGATGGTTTTCCCTAAAATCCTAGTTTGCCCTCCTGGGCCTTGCTCTTCTCTGGGCCCGTCCCAAAAGAGAGTCCCATGCCTGCAGAGAAATGAGAAGTTTGGTCACTAGACTATACTACCAACCAGATAGCATTGTCCCAGATAAACGTACACCTGGGATTCTAAGCACTTATTTAGTTTGTGACTGTTTGCCAAGAATCCAATGAAGCATTTAACATACTAATTGAGTGCCTTCTACATCTCAAGACTATATGCTAGTCATATAGTGGAGGGGATGCCAGACAAATCATTGCTTTCTTAGAATTAATAGACAATAAACTGAAGCATTTTAAATGGAGAGGGTGCTATGAAGACAATAAACAGGGTGGTGGAATAGAGAATGAGTCTGAGAAGCTATGTTAGATTTGGAAATCAGAGAAGATTATTCTTTGAAATTATTGAAACCCAAAGGATCAGGAGCCAGTCCTGTGAATATCTGAGAGAAGAATCTTCTGAGGAAGGACAGTGAGTGCCCTAATGTGGGATCAAATCAGTATGTTCTAAGAATAGGAAGAGGCTAGTTTGGGTATAAGACCATAGACAAAGGGAAAGATATGAGAAAGTTAGACAGATGAGAGAAACTAGTTCACACAGAATAAGAGAAATTTAGATTTTATTTCAGATTCAATTGAAAACCACTGTAGGATTTTGAGCAAGAAAACTTCATGGCCTAATTTTGATTATTTAATAATCATTCTGAATATTAGGTGGGGAATAAGGGGAATGGCTCATCCAGCATGACCAGTTAAAAGACTCTGCCCATAGTCTATGCGAAAAATTATGAAGGATTGTGGTGGCAAAGATAAGAGAAAGTGGTAGATTCAGAATTTATTTGGGAGTTAGACTTGACTGATTTGCTAATTGGTTGGCTATAGAGAATTAAAAAAAAGATACAACTCAAGGTTGATTCCTGAGGTTTTGGCTCAAGAAGCTGAGAGGACGATAATGAGATTTATGGATATAAATAAAGCATATATTCCTAGAGACTGGAATTCCAGGATGACTTTTTGATTATCCCAGGTTCTGATTTTGAGAACTCTAAAGTATTATTCTAGGAGTCATCTCAGGACTCATAAACAGCCTGCTCCCCCAGCTTCTACAATCATTTGGACAGGACTTCCCTGTATTACATTTTTAAATCTTTTACGTGCTAGAGTGATTTCTCTTTCTTGGAACTGAACTCTGTTAGTGTGAGCCTGGAGAAAATCAAGAATCTAGTTTCAATGAAGATAAGAGAAAGAAGTGTTTTGCAATTCAGCTGTCAACTCTGTTGCATTGGGGAATGCTGCTGAGAGATCAAGTAAAATAAAAGGAGTGATATCTGGATTTAACATGGAAATAATTGGTGCTAATGGTAACCATAGTTCAGTAGAAGGCTGGGGGAAAGTCCAAGTGGATGAGGTTGAGAAGCAAATAGGAAATGAGGGAGTAACTATATTGACAAATCTTTTAAGTAGTTTTGTTGTGATGTTATTGCAGCTACAGAAGGGCAAAGGAGTCAAGGAAGAATGCATTTGGAGTGGAGATATTTTACATATTAGTTATCTTGTTTTGGTTGCAGGTTGTAGAAATTCAAAGTCAAATTGACTTAGGCAGTAAAAAATGTGAATGGTTCGTGTAACTGGAAAAGTCTTGATTTGGAGGCTGAAAGTGCGTTTTTCTGCAACTCTCAGTTCTGCAGTTCTAGTAATAGTTTATTACTATTAGGACAGTAGTTAAAATCATATTTGTTTTACTAGAGAAGTTACTCAGATACATAGCATTTTCCTGGAAGTTGTGGGACCATTTGATTTCTACAATTTACTAGTCAAACTGGTAATCTGGCAATTACATCTAAATGTTTTTTAATTTGAGGACATTCAACTTTTGAAGTAGGAAGTAAAGGGCCATGTTGCCAGATTGGAGAGAAGTTAAATGGATTACTCAGTAATTCTGTATTGCCCCTCTCCTGAAGGGTTATTCCAATCCACTCACATAATACATGTTTGTGCGTGTGTGTGTGCTTTGTTTTGTTTTTTTGGGGTTTTTTTATTTGTTTTGGTTGTTTGTTTGTAGTGATTAGCCCACAAGCTTTCAGTTGAAAGAAATGTAGCATTTTCCTTTCCTTCCAATGGAAAGCTGGCCTTCACTTATGCAAATGATGGCCCTCATGCTGGGGGCCCACAAGAGAGTGCCTGACACAATTGCATCAACAGAGATATAAATCCCTCTGCTTGCCAGCCTTCCCTATTCATGAAGCTGCTCCAGTGTTCAGTAATGTTCATTTGCATGTTAACACTAGCAAAATGTATGCAAAACATGGATGCAGAACTTTTCAAAGGGGAGGAGGGAATGCAGCAGGGAGGCTGACAAGGGAGAAGGGAAAAACCCAGAGCAGATAATTCGGTTTGGTTTTGCTTTCTAGACAATGAAAGCCTAGAAGCAAAATCAACTTGCCTATCTACCTTTCTTAAAAATAAAATGTAGTGAAGCCCACTTCCTCTTGCCATATTGGGCAACTTGATTTTTTTCCAGGGTTTTTTAACTTGGATTTAAATTCTTAGACTTGGATATAAGGTATATCAGTTCAAATACTGTGGCTGGCCCATATCAATCGTGTGCCTAAGAATAAGATTTTTATCTTTCTCATTTTTCTGTTCATGGGTACTTTCTTATTTTACACACACACACACGCACACGCACACATACACATACAAACATACACCCTCTATCAAGTAAATAATATTATGCACTATAGGCCATCTAGTAGCATTCTGACAATGACAAGGTGATTTGATTTGGCTAAATTCTGTTATTTATAATAACTAACATTATTCTATTACATGTGGATACCTCTGTATGATGCAGATACTTTGCTTCTTTCACTTATATGCCATATAAATACAAGTGCAGTGAAACAACGAGCAAACATAAAAAGCAATGATTTCCTTACTGTAATGCAAAAAACAAATTTTTTGGCTAATGGGGGAAAAAAGGTTACTTCAAGAATGGTAGAGCAAAAAGAATGTTTAGTTAAATCCCGAAAAAAAAAATGGAGAAAACAGAGTAACAAAGAAAGAATGCTAAAAAGACAGTAGCTGAAGAGAAATCTGACATTTAAACGTAGGCCCTCCTGGTGCCCATGGCAACTCTTCTGACAACTTAGTAAAAAAAAAAAAAGACAAAAAATCCATTCTCTTCTTTGCTTTCAAGGATAATCCTTGCTTTTTATTTTTTTCTCTCTGGGAACCATGACAATTTTTTTTCTTTTTTGGGACCATGCAGGAATTTCTTTTATAATAGACCTAATAAATAATGGAGGGTTAATATCCTTTAGACAACTAGATGGGAAATTTGATCTTCCCAGAACACATTTTCACACTTATATGTGACCTGGGTGCAAAGAAGCATAAGTAGGGTTAGTTGTTTTATATTTAGGATTTATGCTATTTACAATTCTCAAGTCGAACACAGTATTAAATATAATTCACGTAAGATGAGTAACTTATTTTAATTGCTCTGATGAACACAGTATATGATGATCATTCTTTTTCAATTTGAATGAATTCCTATGTGTTCTGACATTTGGTTATCTCTGGTTATTATATCATCATCTAAGATTAGATAAAAATAATAAGTTTATACTAAATCTATGACATTCAACTTCTATCTCAAACATAATTTCCAAATTGAGAGTCAGTTTTCAAGAGCTCTATTACATCAGGATGTGATTTTTAAAAAATATTTTATTTATTTATTCATGAGAAACACACACACACACAGAGAGAGAGAGAGAGAGAGAGAGGCAGAGGCAGAGGGAGAAGCAGGCTCCATGCAGGGAGCCCCACACGGGACTGGATCTCAGGTCTCTGGGATCAGGCCCTGGGCTGAAGGCGGCGCTAAACTACTGAGCCACCGGGCTGCCCCATCAGGATGTGATTTTAATATCAGAAGGATTTGCGAGCCCAAACATTGTGGGGTGGAAACCAATGTTTCCAGGAAGATAGAATTACTGCCTAATGAGCGTAATTGCTATTTTATATGTAGTTTGCTCAAGATCGTTTTCATTTTCTTTTTTAAATGGGGATGAGGAATGGTTATATTTCAATTGTTTGTTTGCAAACCTTAAGTCTAAATTTCAGGAATGCCAGTTTGTTTTTAAATATTTTTGTTATTGTTTCTACTTTTAAGATAAAAATGCATATGCTGAACAAAATTAAGAATTCAGAGTGACCTTTTTATGTTTTGAAGAACATTTTCAGGAAGGCTCAATGTCTGAAAAGGGTCTCACTGTTTAATATATTCCAGAATCTTGAGATTATTTCTTAGAAAGATTAATCAGCTTTTAACAGTGGGGAAGTTTATTGAGCACTTACTCTGTGTCACAGTCATTTACATAAATTATTTCTTATCCTCTTGACACATCTATAAGATAAGATTTTGTGCCCATCTTACAGGTAAAGAAAGATAATAAGGAACTTGCCCAATGTCACACAGTTTGTTAGAAGCTGAGCTGGCATCAAACCTAAGGCTATTTAAGTCCAAATCATAGTGCTGATTTTTACCACCTCATACAGCATCTCAGAATCGATGCAGTAAATCCCATCTCTTCTTTGAAAGACAAATTCAAGCAGGCTTCAAATAGATTAAAAAGGAGATTACCTTTTCTTTTCCTTTACTCCACTTTTTGGTTGTGTGTTCCTTTTTCGGTACAGCCTTATTGTATTTTTATTTCTGTCTAAGGTGAAATGAAAGGAATAGAGAGAAGAGGAGAAGGGAATCTATCTCAGTTCATGCCTGGAAAGGCCTGCCCAGGCATGGAGAGGGGCGATGGCAGCTTTACCCCTGAAAATGTCAGTGGCTGATGTGCCTTTTCATCTCTGATATCAGCTGCTTCTGACATTTGCTGACAGAGTGTTGAAAATTAGTCACAATACAAACCTAAGAGAAGAAGTGTCATGACAACTTGAGTACTGCAAACAGAACTGGCTTTAATAATCATATAAAAATATATACATTATAAAATGAATGTTGTGTTCTGAAATGGACATGGAAATATGCTGCTCAGATGGTGGTTCACTGACAGCTTCAGTTGCTGCCCCTCTGGTATTCACCACTTTGTTCATGCTAGGGCCACACTTTCTCTAGGTGCTCTCAATGAATATGTCAGCACTATGGGGGCACTAGTTCAGGTCCATTCCAGTAGAGGGACTCCTCCTGTAAGTCATGGTTTTAGTTCCTCACCGGCCAGGTTGAAATATCCTTATAACTGCCCTGAGTCTCTTCCTAACCAATTCTCTTTCCTTCCCCCCTTCTCTCACTGGACCTGCATTTGAGGTCTGAAGGTTTTCCCTACCTACTCTACCTCCTTGGTAGGTGCTCCCTCTGATAAATCTCTTCAACATTTAACTCCATCTTAGCATCTGCTTCTTGAAAGACAAAATGACATATGCTTCAAAGTAGATGACCTGGAAGGCCAATTGAAGATATGTTCATGTCTCAAAACACTACTCTTTCTAGATCTTGTCAAGATAAGCCTAAAGATCTAAAGAACCATAGATATTTTCATAACTGAAAATGTATTAATGAATTTGAATCCTGATCTTCATCAGTATATCTGTTTTTAAATAACTGTCTACTTCTGTAAAATCAAATTTTGTATAAAAGAAGTAAAATTTCTTAAATAGATACACTATAGGGCTCCTGAAATTCACTATAGATTATTCATATAGTCATAAATGGTCATGATGGGCAGGATGAAGTTTCTGTAATCAAACTCACCGGTAAACAAGTCTTTCACTCTAAAATTATTTGAACAATCTGAGATTTTCCCCATTTGAACTTCAGAGTTAATATCCCTTTTTGCCGAAACACCACCTAAGTGCCTTCTCTGTTAGGAACCATATTTTAAACTGATCCAGTTAATACTCTTAACACTAGCCTGTTAGTCCCCAGTGTAATTTTTCTGCCAAATTCCTTTTAAATGGTATCCTTAAATTTAATGACCCTTTTCTACACTCATCAGTTATAGACTGTCACTACCTTTATAGCTAGTTAATTTCTCAACAAGTGTCTCTTTCCCCTGAAGAACTGGGATAGGGAGACATAAATTTTCCCATCATGAGGAATTGGTTGGCTAAGCTGTACATCAGTCCAGAGAAGCAAGCATGTCCACTTCTACAGCTGCAAGTTTATAAGAGTTGTACCAACACCTGATTGGTACAAAAGAATGGTGTCTCTAAAGTTATATGATGTGGCACTTATAACTTCACCATTTACTAGTTTTGTGATCTCAGGCAAGTTAAGGAATACTTTAAGTCTCAGTTTCCATCTTTGAATATCTATTCTGAATAACATCTACTCCTAGAGTTCTTATAATGTTGTATGATGATCTGCATAAAGTATTTAAGTAATTCTTATGCAGAGAAAGCCCTTAATAAATTTAGTTATTGTATATTATAGCTCAAAGTAACTAAAAGTTTAGTTTTCTTCAGATTTCTTTCTTCAAAATACCTTCAAATGGACAACACATCTAATATAAATCAGGAAATTAACCTGAAAAATGTGAATTTATTATGTAGGTTATTCATTTTCACTGGAGTTTTTTTTTTTTGTTTATGTGAACCTATAGTGTATGTATTTGACTTAATGCAGATTTTAGCTACTTTAGTAAAAGAAGATGGATGAGTGCATTATAATGTAGCCAACTGTGAGTTTAAAGAAGGTTCTATCTAAAAGCCAGACTAAAGATGAGCTATTACCTGGAATTCCCTAGCTGTCACATCCTGACATGTGCTGTTTCTTTAATTATTCTAATAGTGGAATGTATTTTTTAAAGATATTATTATTTATTTATTTGAGAGAGTGAGCGAGAGAGAGAGAATGCTCAAGCCAGGAGGGAGAGGCAGAGAGAGAGGAAGAAGCAGACTCCTTACTAAGCAGGGAGCCCGACACAGGGCTCAATCCCAGGACCCTGGATGCTTAACCGAATGAGCTACCCAGGTGCCCCTCTATTAGTGGAATTTAAGATACAGATCTTCCTCGACTTATGATGTGGCTATGTCCTGACAAACCATTGTAAGACAAAAATGCATTTGATGCACCTAACCTACCAAACACCCTAGCTTAGCATAGCCTACCTTAAACATGTTAAAAACACTGACATTAGCCCATAGTTGGGCAAAATCATTTAACATAAGCCTATTTTATAATAGAACAACTATCTCATGTAATTTATTGAATACCATACTATAAGTTAAAAAAAATGATTGTATAGGGATAGAACAGATGTAAGTAGATCTATTCCTTGTTTACTCTTGTGATCAGTGGCTGACTAGAAGCTGTGGCTCACTGTGGCCACTCAGCATGTCACTAGCCTGGGAAAAGATCAAAATTCAAAATTCAAAGTACAACTTCTGCTGAATGAGTATTGCTTTCACATCATCATAAAGTTGAAAAATTGTATCATAAATAAACTATATGTATTTGATATTTCTCTTATTTAGAATTAACGTAATGAGAAATATAAGATTTTCTTCTCATTTGCATTTCTAATGTCTTTTAAAATGTGTCTTTTTCATATTGCATTAAAATTGGGAGAGTCAAATGGTGACTATAGTTGATAATACCATATTGTATAATTGAAATTTGCGAAGAGGGATCCCTGGGTGGCGCAGCGGTTTGGCGCCTGCCTTTGGCCCAGGGCGCGATCCTGGAGACCCGGGGTCGAGTCCCACGTCGGGCTCCTGGTGCATGGAGCCTGCTTCTCCCTCTGCCTGTGTCTCTGCCTCTCTCTCTCTCTCTCTCTGTGTGACTATCATAAATAAAAAATTTTAAAAAAATCCACGTGCTTAGGTTAATCTGAAAAAAAACAATAGGGGATCCCTGGGTGGCGCAGCGGTTTGGCGCCTGCCTTTGGCCCAGGGCGCGATCCTGGAGACCCGGGATCGAATCCCACGTCGGGCTCCCGGTGCATGGAGCCTGCTTCTCCCTCTGCCTGTGTCTCTGCCTCTCTCTCTCTCTGTGTGACTATCATAAATAAAAATAAAAAAAATTAAAAAAAAAAAAGAAATTTGCGAAGAGAGTAGAATTTTCACCAGAAAGAAGGAAAGAAAAGAAGAAAGGAACAAAGAGGTAAAAATATGAGGTGATGGATGTGTTACTTAACCTGGTACGAATTGTTTCACGGTGTATGTATATATATCTCAAATGTTCATGTCTTACCTTTTAAATATACTGCAATATTGTTTGTCAATTATATCTTAATAATGCTGAAAAAAATTGAAGAGTTAAGCTTCAAGGGTTGCTCAGAGCAAATTCATTTTCAGATGTCTGAAAGAAACAGCAAATAGTCTTACTGTGCAAAGCTCCCTGTGCACGGTATTTATGCCACTTGTGCATAAATACTGGGCTAAATGGGACTTCCAAGGATTTGTCTATTGCACTTTGTTTGGAGGCCAATGATGTCTTTCTATGGCACCAGCTACACAAAAGTATCAAGTGCCTTTTCTTTCATCAGAACCATAGCAGGTTTTCCACAAGGAGTAGGTCAACAGAGTTGGGGTGAAGAGAGGTTGAACTTTCAAGGGCACTTAAGAGCTTAGATTCTTCTTTCCCTTCCCACTTTGAAGTCCCCATTTCCTTCATGTAGTCATCTCCTTCATCTCAGTTTCTCCTCCATTTTTTTTCTATCTTCATTGTTACCTAATCTTCGGGGTGGAAAATGAATCTACAAGCAGTATCAGAATATTTCTTTGCTGTAGTCAGTCTGAAAGTTTTTCTGCCTTTATTTTTACTCTTGTATGAATTGGAGCTGTCCTCACAGTTCCAATGAAGAAGCTAAAAGGAAGGGAATGAATTGAACAATAAATAGGTAGATTAACATGAATTTTTTTGTTTGTTTTTATTTATTGTTTATTATGGAGGGCTTCAAACCTCAAATATAGGGAGAGCAGAGAGAATAGTATAAAGAATTATTGTGTTGTTGTAACCCAGCGTCAACAATCATCGACATGAATCACTTTTGTTTCATTGATCTCCCTGTACTTTATCTTTGTTTGATTTTGAAGTTTTCTAAAGCAAAACTCGAATGTCATTTCATTTTGCCCTTATGTACTTCAATAAAGATTTTACCAGATGAGGACTTTTGCTTCCATTATTGATGCAATTATGCAGGTGGAGAATAGTCAGTATGGTATTCTTTTATCCTCTATGGCAATGTTGGGTAACTTACTTTGTTATTAAATACTGACATTAAGAGTTTGGAACTGCTTATTGTGCTAACCATACTGTTTAATGAGAAATATTTTAAAGGATTTGAAATTCTCTATTGTTAAATTCCTCCTAGGATAAATATGGCTTTCTTGTTTTTTTTTTATATAAATTTGTTTGTTTTTTTTTAATGTTTTATTTATTATTTATTTATTTAAGTCACAGACAGAGAGAGAGAGAGGCAGAGACACAGGCAGAGGGAGAAGCAGTCTCCATGCACCGGGAGCCTGACGTGGGATTCGATCCCGGGTCTCCAGGATCGCGCCCTGGGCCAAAGGCAGGCGCCAAACCGCTGCGCCACCCAGGGATCCCTGGCTTTCTTGTTTTGTAGTTATAAATACTATAGTTAGGGCCCTGGAAAATGTAGTAATGCAGGTGTGACATGCAGCACATCAGGCTTTTAGCTCTCCCTTAAGTCCTGAGGTCATTGGTAAGTGTTTTCAAAAATATTTTCAAAGGGTTGAAACTTGATAGGTGAAACATTAAAAAGAAAAAAGAAAGATAGGTAGAAAGAAAGGACAAATTCTGTGCCCTGAGACACATGACTCCATTTGGAGGGCTCTGGAAAGGGTTATTGTTTTTCTCCTAACAGTGGAGGAGAATAGACTGAACCCTAGACCCCAGAAGGATGTGTCTGTCTTCTTACTCAAGGTACAGTTAGCAGAATTGATTAATTCCTGACAACTGTAGATGTAGTAACTGATTGCACAGCAGAAAACACAAATGAAGTTTTGATTAGTGTATTTTCTTTCTGAGATATTGATAGACTGTATTGGTAGGGCAGTAAGTTGACTCTTGACCCTTTTGCTTGCTCTGCAGAAAGATTTTTAGTACATGTAGCTTCTGAGCTGACACATGTTCGTTTCAACCATAGTGACACTGCTGGCATTTCTGCATCTGTTCAGGTTCATGGTCATTTCCTTGAGGGCAAAGCGCTTGTTCCTTTTTGGTACATTCATCTACTGGGTCTCTGCTCCGGGTGTATCTTTGGTTGGCCACTTCTTAAACTCTTAATGTTAAATTTTTTTCCCCTGCATGTCTCTTCAAAAGATAGTTGGATGTTTATTCTGTGACTCTACTTTTCCTGTTGCCTTTTGGTAATTTGTTTAGTTGTCATGAGCACTTATAAAACAGATACTGTTTCTTGACTGTTTTATTCATTCCATATTTTACTTGAGTCTTTCCCATAAACCTTTTAAAAACTGGAGTAATAATATCTGATGGAGGAGACATTCCACTCTCTTTTCCCTTTTTCCAAGGCTCCCTCTGAGGTCCTTGAGTTTTTTGCTAAAACATTTCAAATCAGCCTTTGCTTTATAACTTCAGTAATGAGAAGCTTTTAAAAAATAGTCTATCTTATTAGTGAAAAACTTGCTTTGTTAGAAAGTCATTATTTTTGTTGTATAAAACTCTGCCTCTCTGTTTAGCTTATTCCCATTCATGCTTTCTATGGGAAAATCTTTCAGGTATTGGAAGGCATTTATCGCACACTTTTTTTTTTTAAGATTTTATTTATTTATTCATGAGAGACACAGAGAGAGAGAGAGAGGCAGAGACACAGGCAGAGGGAGAAGCAGGCTCCACGCAGGGAGCCTGATGTGGGACTTGATCCCGGGTCTCCAGGACCACGCCCTGGACTGAAGGAAAGCACTAAACCGCTGAGCCATCCAGGCGTCCCATGCACACTTTTCTTAATTCAAGGTCCAATATGGTTAAAACTACTAATTTTAGTTATTGTAAAGGGTCTCTCAGTCTCAGATTGTCACTTATGTATTTTAGACATTAATAAAGTGAAAAAGTATCCTTGATAGTTTAAAAAAATAGGAGAGAGAGAGAGACAGGGAGAGAAAATAAAAATGTGTTTCCCTGTACAAATCTTTGTGTAATGCTACCTGAGCATATTTATAACTAAAGATAAATTAGAATATAAATATCCTTATGCAATATACATTTAAAAGTCTTTGAAAAGTTAAAACATGAAGTGAATTTATAATGCAACAATCAAAAAACAAAAAAATACAAAAAACTAGAATGTTGTTCTCGTGTAAAAGTTTTTATACTTTCTAAAGATAAAGATTTGTTAAAAAAGATTTAATTACTATTTGTTGACTTTACTTTGTTTCTGTACAGAATCATAAGATGGCATAAGATGGAATCAGTTATCCTCTTTACAACTCACACATCTGCTGGTCTCTTCTTTCTAGTTTCTGAAACTTCAGAACTTTTGAATATTTTATTATCTTACAGTCTTTGTATTTTCTCATGATGCTTTCTATAGGCATTGAAACAATGATGTTTAAAAATGTTTTGTGATTGATTAGGGATGAAACACTGCCCAGCAACCAAAACGTAGATTATATTTAGCAAATCATTATTGCATTACATTTTAATTTCTAATTAAAGAAATAGCTATATTTGTTTTCAAGGCTAAAGCTATGCTTAATAAAAAGTTTCAAGAGTTCCAAATCTTTAACAAACAAAAACATTCTTCAAAGTTTGAAACAAATTTCAATAGAGTCTCACATTTACAATTTTAAGTGGTGTAGTTCAATGAAGAAAAGATTTAATGAACCCCAAGTTTTTCTTTTTTCTTCTCCTTCTTCATCTTTTTTTTTTTTTTTAACTAAACAGGGAAACCTAGATCACATCTTAAAATCAAGATGTGGTTCAAATGGCCAAGAACATGACAATACTTGAAAAATAATGTTAACTCAATTTATCCTTTCTTTCTAAAATTTGATGTAATCAGGAAATTATTTAATATGTTCTTGTCATTAATAATAAAACAGGCCATAAGTAGAATGTACTGAACCACAATCAATTCATTTTGTCTTCTTGCAAAATGGGGAGAAGAATGAAAAATAGGGCTCTCCAAACTGTCTAGTACAACAGCTATCCTTCCAAACTAGCAGCTTTAATTAATTCAGTACACTGGTGCTTTGGAATTGTGGTGACATTTACTAGCACATTACCTTTCCTGGGAAATCAGCTTATTTGCGATATAAAAGAGAAAAAGGAGAAAATATGGCAAAGTTGTGTTTATGGTTTTCTTTTTCATTTGGTAAGGTATTTTTCAGTGTAAATTCTCTGTAATACAAATAAATATGTGTCTCTCATCTTTGTCTACTTTTATATACTTATATTGCTTATTTATATACAGCACACACACATATATATATATTAAAAATCTTGGCAGATATTTGCTTTCAAAACTAATAAATTTGATTTGTCAAATTTATGAACTCAGCACTCCAAATCTGTTAAAGTATTCATATCTTTAAAACCTAGGAGAGCCCCTGGGTGGTTCAGCCAGTTAAGTGTCTGGCTCAGATCATGATCCCCGTGTCTTGGGATAGGGGATCCCTATGCTGGCTCCCTGCTCAGCGGGGAGTCTGCTTCTCTCTCTCTCCCTCTGCCGCTCTCTCTCCCTCTGCTCTCTTGCTCTTGCTCTCTCTCAAATAAATATAAAATCTTAAAAAAAAAAAAAACCTAGTAATGATAATTGACGCTGAGTCAGTGTGATTTCTAATCTCTAATTTGTTAATGAGATTTAATGACTATTTGACTATCTTTACCTTGTCTCTGTGCAGAATTATAAAATGGCAGGAGAGTAATTTATTTCTTCCAACTTGACCGTGTTTGTCTTGAACATTTTTTCAACCCAAAGGAGACTGTGCCTTGTTCATTATGCCATATAATGCAGAGTGTTTAAGAATATTTTGTGGATGATTGTGGTGAAAAAAACTTTCATAAAGGAGGTAATAAAATGTCTTTGCCAAGCAAGTGATGAAAATGTTTTATACAAAGAAATTGGGGCCTGAGAAATAGAAAGAGTATTAAGAATTCCTCCTTATACCTCATCCTTTGAAAACATTTGTTATGACTTCTAGTTTAATTATTCCTCAGTCAGATAAAGTGTGTCTTCTACAGTGAATACAAGGGCTGATTGAGTAGTTCTACTTAACAATATTCTTCTTAAGTTATTTTTTCATAAACTGGAGCCATAAATAATTAGTTAATTTTTCAGTAGACTGTAATATGATTATTCCTCAACATTAAGCAATGTCTCACATATCACTCTCACACACATATTTAAAAAGAAACACTAAGAGGAATGTGTTTTCCAAACTCTTTAATTATTTTAGATTTAACTTATATTCAATTTGGAAACTTTAATTAACAATACCACATCTTACAGATAACTTCTGAAAAATGAAGTAAATGTTCTAGCTTTATATCTAGAGAGAATATTCCTACATAGATTTTTCTTAAAGCTACTCTGAGAGCTGACCCAATATGTTTTTTAAAAAATATGTTAGCTTTATTGCATCATAGTAAAAGTAATTTTAAATGTATTTGCAAATGTGCCTACAGTGTCTACAGTGAGAAAAGTTTTCAGACTTTCTTTTTGCTGCTGAGTAGGGATATAAGCTAAAGATTTCAGAGATTTTAATGTTAATATTTAAAGTAAGTCAATGAAATGAAGCAAAATAAATGGAATAAATTCCTGAAGATATTAGTTCAATATTTTACTGTATTATTTTGTTTTAATGTTATTATTCTCTTTTGTTTTCCAAGAAATTTCCATGGAATTTCATTTCCAGATAACTCATCTTAGTAACTTCTGAATTCTCTTCCATTGTTTGAATGGAGTATGCTCATTCCAGATATTGACCTTAAAAAATAATATTGTTAATAAATTGTGCTGGATCAAGTGGATATGCCCCTGATAAAAAGTTTCCATTCTACTCCTTTACTTCACTTACATTTTTTCGACATAGATAAGTTTCTGTCTACAAAGAAAAGTTTGTAACAGCTGTTAGAATGATAATATGTTCTATATCTTCTAGTATTTTAAGCTATTAATGTTAGTAATGTGCATCTATTACAGGCACCTTTAAATATGTGTCTCATTATATGCTTTAAATTTCTAGAATTTGAATTGTTAGGTTAATGGCATGGAAATATATGAGTAAACTTCTTTAGAAAAGTTGAATCTATTTACATCACCAGTAGAAGAGGTGGAGTGTGTCTGTTTGCTCACATCCTGATTAACACTGGTGAATATTTGTTTAAACATTTTCCCACTGGTAGATTAGAAATGATGTTTTTTTAGAGTTTAATTTTTGAGCTTATGTATATTTGTAACTTTTTCTTTTTATAATGGTATTTTCCTATTTTTCTCTCAAACATCCATTTTTTACCTGACTTGGAATTTGTATGAACACAGACACCCAAACTCACTCATGCACACATATATTAAAGACACAAACTCTTTTTTTTCGCAAATACTTCTTCCAGATTTCTACTTGCCTTTTAATTTGAGGCTCTATTATGTCCTATAGAAGTTTTAAATTTGATACATTATTAACATTATAGGGTATGTGGAGATCTTGACAACCATCCTAAAATTTATCTTTATATTCTCTTTAGTGCCTGGCAAATTACATGCAAATCAAATCACAGGAACTGATAAATCCCTATGAATTCCTCATGAAATAGTCCAACAATATCTATTTATGACTATGAGATACACAAAAAGAAAGGTTATTACACTACTTCTTAAAAAGTAAGCCTTTACTGGAAAATAATATATATACTGTTATGTGCCCAAATCATTAGTATACAAATTTTCCCAAAATAAACTATCATCCACATTAAGAAAAAGCACAGCACATATTTCCTGAACCTTAGGAGCCCCTCTTCCAGTTACTACCCTACAAAGAGTAATCACTATTCTGGTATATAACACCAAAGACTGATTTTCCTCTTTTTTGAGCTTTACAGTAATGGAATCAAACAGTGTGTAGTCTTCTGTGTCAGGTTTCTTTCATTTTGCATTATGAATGCAAAAATCATTGTAGTTGCATAGGATTGTAGTTCTTTTATTTTTATTGCTGTAGAGCATTCCTTTGGGTTACAATAATACATTTATTTATCCATTATGTAGATTAGAGATAAGTGGTAGGTTCCAGTTTTGGCTTTGTGAACAGTACTTTTTAGGAACATCATTGAACATATATTGTAGTGAAAATACGCATACATTTGAGTTTGATATATACTTAGGAGTTAAATTGCTGAGTCATAGCATTTGTGTGCATATTCAGCATTAGTAGATACTACCAAATAGTTTTTCAAAATGATAGCACCAGCTTATAATTCCTTTAGCAGCATATGAGAGATCCAATTTTCCACATCTTTTTAATTACTTGGTATATTCATTTTTAATTGTTTAATAACAAATTACCACAAATTTTGTATTTTAAAACAACATACATTTATTACAGTATGGTTTCTATAGGTCAAAAGTTGGGGTGTGGCTTAACTGGGTTCTCTGCTTAGGGACTCACTGGCTGTTTTCTCATCTTGAGGCTTTTTAGGGATGACTCTTCTTCCAGGGTTCTTACATTTCTGGAAGATTTCATTTCTTTGCAGCTATAGAATATGCAGCTTCCTTCTTCAAAGTCAACAATACAGAGAGATTTTCTATTCTTCAAGACCCTTTTGCAAAAACACTTACCTGGTTAGGTTGGAACCATCCAGAAAATTTTTTTTTATTAACTGATTAGAAACATTAATTATGTCTGCACAATATATTAACCTTCGCCATTTTGTATTAGTTATAAGCAAGTTACAGACCCCATCTACTGCTCAATCAAAAGGTGAATTACACAAAGACATGGTGACCGGATGCTGGAATCATGGTTTTGGAATTCTGCAGTTCATGTTTGGTCTTATTTCTCTTTTGAATTTTAGCCAGTATCATGACATTGCATTTTGGGTTTAATTTGCATTTTCCTTTTTTTTTTTTTTTAATTTTTATTTATTTGTGATAGTCACAGAGAGAGAGAGAGAATGAGGCAGAGACACAGGCAGAGGGAGAAGCAGGCTCCATGCACCGGGAGCCCGACGTGGGATTCGATCCCGGGTCTCCAGGATCGCGCCCTGGGCCAAAGGCAGGCGCCAAACCGCTGCGCCACCCAGGGATCCCTTTTTTTTTTTTTTTAAATTTGCATTTTCCTGATGACATGCGGTTGAGCAACTTTTCACAATTTTTATTGTCCATTTGGACATCCTTTTTTAGTAAGTGTCTGCCAGTCTTTGCCATTTTTCTATAAATTTGACTATTACTTATTAAAGGAGCTCTCCAGTGTCTCAGTGGCTTCTTTTGCTAAATAAAAGTGCTTAATTTCAACATAACCTATCTTATTATTTTTTCTTCATGGTTAGTGCTTTTTGCAGCCTACATAATAAATTTTTGCCTAATCCAAGGTTATATATACGGTCTTCTATATTTTCTTCTAAAAACTTTGCTTTTACTTTCCATATTTTGATATGCATTAGTCTAGAATTGATTTGGGCATATAGTGTTGAGTTTTCTACTATGTGGATATCCTTTTATATGCCACAAAATCAGTAAATGGCCCCAGAATAATAGCTGTCAATCATCAGCTCACTATTCTGAGTTTCTCTGCCCTTTAATACCTTAGCTCTTTCAGTTTTCAGACTTCTGTGGCTCTCCAATACATTTAACAGATAATTTTAAAATTTTACCTTGTTTTTGTAATGATTCTAAGTGGGATTCTTATGTAATTTATGAGATTTTATTTTTATTTATGAGATTTAAAATATAAAAACACTTGCCATTTAAACTTTAAACTCTCTTCACAGTTATTAAGATCATGTTTACAAAAAAATCACAATCTAACAAATTATCAAAACTACTTTGGCATGATGAAAAACATTGCTGCCATACTGACAGGATGGTGCAATGAGCTGGTGAGTAAAATAGAAACAAAGCAAAACATGAAGCCTCCTTGTCTGGTGGTCTGGAGAAAACTTTACCATATGTTAATATATTCATTATTGTTGCATAACAAATTACTACAACTTCAGCTTAAAAGAACATACATTTGTTATCTCATGGTTTCTGTGCATTGGGCAACCAGGCACAGCTTAACTGGGTTCTCTGTTTCAGGATCTGCAATTAAGGTGTCATTGGGGTTGTGTTCTCATCTGCTCGACCTAGAAGAATCTGCTTCTGAGCTCATTTAGTTGTTGGCAGAATTCATTTCATCATGGCTGCATGACTGAGGGCTCTGTTTCTTTTTTGGCTGGAAGCTACTCTCAAATCCTAGAGGCCAATCACAATCCCTTGCCATGTGGCCCTATGATCGGCAGTTCACAGTACGAATTTTTGCTTCTGCATGGCCAGCGGGATAGTCTTTCTAGTTGGGTAACAAAATGTCATCACAGGAGTGCCAGCCCACCACTGTTGCCATAGCCTGTTGTCTAGAATCAAATCACAGGTCCCACCCAGACTCTGGGAGAGGGGCTTTTATAAGACCTAACATTAGGAAGTATAGATCATGGAGCTGTTTTAGAATTTGCTTACCACAGCTCCCTAAATCATAAATATGATATTATCTTCAGTGGTGTTAACATTTAAATCACACTTCTGTCTATAATAACTTTGAATGGTACATCTAGTTTTAGTATTTACTTTCTCTTCTCAGCACCTCATGGCTCTCATCAAACAGTATATTTATTCACAGCTTACTTGGATTTTATGTAACATAGAATGCTTACTTTAAAAAAATATTTGTGCATTATGCCTCTCAAGTAAATATTCTTGTATCTATTTCCCTTTCACTAGGCAAGTGCACTCTTCCCTCTGGCCTAGTGAGAGCTAATATACCCAGAGATTATATACTTATCCTCAACCTCTACCCAGTTTGGGGGGGGGGGCAGCATCATGACTGAATAAAATAGGTGTTCAGAAAACTGCTCTCTTTTCTCAAACAAAAACCAGCTTGGTGCAATTTGTGCTCTAAAGTGCCTTGTGGGATAAGGCAAAAATGAGACTTTAGCCAAGGCCACATCCTTGCCAGCTTTCTTTCCTTGTCTTATCCTGCTACACACATTTCACTTTTCCTGAAACATTCCTTCAGTAAATAAATTTGGCTTTGGGGTACTTAGATGAACCCTCTAGTTCTTTTCCTTAGCATGTTGTTACAGTTGGCATGAAAAGAAGCTACATGATTATCTTGAAAACCTAATGAAATTAAATACCACAGGGCTAAAAAACAGAGGCATTGCAATTCTGCTTGTTAGTTTTTTAACACACATACACGGCTATTTCTTAAAAAACTGTGTTTTCCCTTTATTTTAATATAGGAAAACATCTAGATATGTTTACAATTGACCCCCCCCCCCCCCCCAAAAATGCTGGGGTTAGGGACGCCAACCCTGTGTGGTCCAAAATTCCTGCATAATTTTGACTGCCCCACATTTAACTACTAATAGCCTACTGTTGACCAGAAGCCTTACCAATAATGCAAATAGTGGATTAACACTTTTTGTGTGGTATATGTATCATATACTGTATTCTTATAATAAAGTGATTTAGAGAAAAGAATGTTTTTAAGAAAATTATACGGAAGAGAAAATACATTTATAGTACTATATTGTGTACTTGTGTGTTTTCAGGGGGAAAAACTCATATAAATGGGCCCATGCAGTTCAAACCTTATGTTGCTAAAGGATCAGCTATATATGTATACTTAATAAAAAGGCATTATTCTGATTCATTAGTAACTCATTTATAGAATGCTATTTGATCCTTTGAAATGTTTTTGTTAAATTCAAGGGCCAATTAACCCACCTCAACTTGTTCCTGTTAGGTTTCCAATTCTTTGGTGCATCTGGGAAGAACTGAGTGACCCGATAACATTCCTTGTTTGTGCAGTAGGTAGTGGTGATATTCATGGTATCGACAACCTGCCATGTGGCCACCATCCCCTCACAGCAGCCATGAACAATGAACCGCTGGTACCCCTGTTCTGGTGAAAAACAGCTGACTGTCCTAGTTCTAGTTGTATATGTCAATTTGTTTTTCCCACCCAAGTGTAATTTTACTTTAAAATCATTAGGGATCACTCTATTTAAAATAATGTTAAAGAAAATTTTTTGTTGAGGCAAATAATTGATTTTTTTAAAAAAGGAAATAGTAGCATTAATCATGTATGTAAATCCCAATTTTAGCTATCAGGTTTGCTTAAAGCAAGGAAATTTTTGTTAATTTATACATATATGTAATACAACTAATGAACCAGAGATTAAAATTTAAGCCATACCTGATTATCTTGAGTCTGCCTAATTTTCTTTTTCTTGCCAATGTATGTATCCTTAGGATAAACCTATATAAATGATTTAGACTTGGAAACAAACATTCCAGTTCATCCTAAATACTTTATAGATGTTTTTGTGATATACTCTCTGTATATACTTCTTTAAATAGACACGCCAACCACTTGATCATCCAAACCTGATACCTGGAAATCAATTTTCACTTTACTTTCTCCTCCTCCATCCCCTTCATCCTATGCCAGATTCTTTGTCACTAGGTTCCGTTGATTCTAATGCCCAAACATTGCTTTGTCCTCTTATTTTTTTTATAAATTTATTTTTTTATTGATGTTCAATTGCTTTGTCCTCTTATTAATCCCCCTTGACTATCATTAGTGATTAGACTATTGCTATAACTTCATTTGCTAGTCTCTCCTCCCTCCATCCCTTTATATCAAGGTTGACATTTTTTTGTTTAACACAAAATGTGAATATGCTACTCACTTGCTTAAGACACATGAAATGTGGCATTCTACTTAGAATATGTTCAAGACTAAAATCTTTTTGTGACATATAAAACTCTTTGCAATCTGGTCTCTGCCACTCGTCTAAATTCATGCTTCATTCCATGTTAATGGTTTTTGGTTCATTAAACATTTCACACTTTCTCATTCCTCTATGCCCTCACACATTCAGTTACCTCTGGCTGTAATTTCTTTCTTCTATTATTTTACCAAGTGAGGTATTGTTTAACTATCATGACACCATTTAAAGGTTAACTTCTGAGTGAGTTCTTTGTCATCACTGGGCAGAAGTAGGGGCCTCTGTAAGCTTTCTTTGCACGTTTTCAACGCAACGTGCAAAGAAAGCGCAGGGTTACAAGTTCCTTTAGGATCTGGACTGAATTTTTTTCATATTACCAGCTCCAGCCTAGCAAAGTGCTTGTCATGCAACACTCCATAAGTTATTTGAGTTTTAAATAAGTGAATGCCTATATGTTTGTAGTCTACTTTAAATCACTAAACAGTTTCACAACTCTAATTTTTTAACACTTTAAGAAATGGATAAACTTCTCCATCCTTTTTAATCTATTACGGGTCCTTACAATATAATACCTGACAAGTACTAAATTATCAATAATTTTTTGAAGGAATTAATGAGTTACTAAATGTGGTTACAGAGCAGTGTAAGCAAAAGAAGCCTGTTACAGTTCGTCCTTTGTAACCATCCGATCTTGTCTGTAACCATTTCTGTTGTACAGTTGCTTCTGAATTTAATAACTTTTAGGAATCTTATACAGTTTTTATAAAATTATGTTTTATTGATTTAATTACTGTTTCTTTAAAAATTTCTTGTTACTTGAATGTTGTTGACACACAATGCTACATTAATTTCAGTTTTTACTTCTCCATACATTGTGTTATGCTTAAAATGGAGCTACCATCTCTTACCATACAAGGCTACTACAATATCCTTGACTATATTCCCTATGCTGTGGCTTTCATTCCCATGACTCATTCATTACATAACTGGAAGCCTGTATCTCTCACTGCCCTTTTTGCCCATTTCCCCTCCCTGCTTCCCTCTGGCAGCCATTAGTTCTCTGTATTTATGGGTCTGATTCTGCTTTTTGCTTGTTTATTTATTTATTTTTAAAGATTTTATTTATTTATTCATGAGAGACACACAGAGAGAGAGGCAGAGACACAGGCAGAGGGAAAAGCAGGCTCCATGGAAGGAGCCCGAAGTGGGACTCGATCCCAGGAGTCCAGGATTATGCCCTGGGCCGAAGGCAGATGCTCAACCACTGAGCCACCCAGGGATCCCTTGCTTGTTTATTCATTCATTTTGTTTTTTAGATTCCACGTATGAGTGAAATCATAGGTATTTGTCTTTTTTGGTCTGACATTTCATTAGCATAGTACACTCTAAGTTCAACCATGTTGTCACAGATGGCAAACTTTCATCCTTTCTCATGGTTGTGTAATATTCCATGTGTGCGTGTGCATGTGTGTGCATCCATGTGTTTGTGTACCACATTTTCCATATCCATTTATCAATATATGGACATGTAGGTGATTCCACATCTTGACTATTGTAAATACTGCTTCAATTAACATCAGAGTGCATATATCTTTTTGAATTAGTATTTTTATTTTCTTTGGGCAAATATCCAGTGGTGGAATTATTGGGTCTTGTGGTATTTCTGTTTTTACTTTTTTCAGGAAACTCTATACTGTTTTCCACATAGTTACTGGTTCTTGTAAATAATTGGCTACTGACCTCAAACAGATAATACTATTTTAACATCAAAAGCTGTTCCTGGTCAACACTTGTTCTTTTCTAATTTTTATCTCTTGAAGAGTAACAGATTTAAAGTCAATATATATACTTTTTAGGGATAGGAGTCCAAGATGGTGGAGTAGGAGACCTTAGTTTGTCTGATCCCAGGAATTCAGCTAGATAGCTATCAAATCGATCGGAACACCTGCAAATTCAACCTGAGATCTAAGAAAAGAATACTTGCACCTCTACAAATAGAAAAGTGACCACTTTCTGCAAGGTAGGAGGTGAATCCAAGAGGATGTATGGGAAGACAGACCAAGGGGGGGTGGGGGTGGGTAGGGAGCCTCCTGCAGCTGGCACCGGAAGGTGATAGAGCAGCAGAGTGAAAAATCAGAACATTTAGAAGTCTGCTCCAGTGATGTCCCTGCCGGAAAGGCGCTCAGTTGGCAAAGTGGGCAGGATCCTAGGTTCAACAGAGTGGTCTCAGGCTCCTCAGGGTCACAGGAAGACCGACGGTGCCTGAGGGCAGCAAAGAGCCCAGGCATCGCAGCACAGACGCTGGCTGCAACCAGCGAGCCCAGGAGGGGGCTCCCGGCCCAGAGTTGCCATAAACCCCGGACCACCACACGCTCGGGTGGCTGCTCCCAGAGCAAGGGCCCAGCAAGTGACAGCACCGCCAGGGAGACCCCCTTCTTCCAACACAGGATGAGTGGCAAGGAGCCCAGGAGTCTGCAACGCTTGTAGATGCCAAACTGACCGGGAAATGCTCGGTCCCAGGCTAGGTGAGCACGAAGTGCGGACCAGGGAGACCGGGGGATTGATGGCTGGTTCCCAAGGGCACACCGAGGAGTGGCGCCCTGACCTCGGGCTCCAGGGCTGGGGGGCTGGGGGTTGGGAGGCCACGCCTTTCCCTCTCATCCTCTAAAGTGCCAGAAAGCCTTTGGGGAAGGAAAGCGGCCCTGAGCAACCCGGAGCAGATTAGCCAGCCTGGCCCTGCAAAGGGCAGGGCGAGCGCCCCGGGGCAAAGGCACCTGAGAATCCTTGCAACAGGCCCCTCCCCCAGAAAATCAGCAAGAACAGCTAAGACCAAGTTTAGGATCATAGAGAGCCGCAGGACTCCAGCGCTGAGGGAACACGGTATATAGAATTCATGTTTTTTCTCCCCCACGATTCTTTAGTCTTTCAGTTTTAATTTTTTTTCTCATTCCTTTCTCAGCGAACTTCTTGTTTTATCAACTCTTTTAAACATCTTTTTTTCAAATTTTCATTTTTACAGTTACATTCTATCCTTTCATTGTAGATAATTTAATTTTTGAATATATATAGGTTTATCGTTCTGTATGATTTTGGGATATGGTTTCTTCTAACAAACAGACCAAAATACACCCAGAATCTAGTGTATGGCTCTGTTCTCTTAACCTGTCTGATCATAGTCTCTCTCTCTCTCTCTTTTTGTTAAAGTCTTTTTAAATTTTCATCTTTATAGTTACAGTCTATCCTTTCAATGTATTTAATTTTATTTTTGTATATATAAGTTTTCTTTCTTTACAATTTTGAGATATAGTTTCTTCCAACAACCTGACCAAAATAACACTGAGGATATAGTGTATTGCTCTGTTCTATCACCTGTTTATATTACCTCCTTTTTTTGTCTTTTATTTTTTAAAAATATTTTATGTATTTATTCATGAGAGACAGAGAGAGAGAGAGAGAGGCAGAGACACAGGCAGAGGGAGAAGCAGGCTCTATGCAGGGAGTCCGATGTGGGACTCGATTCCGGGACTCCAAGATCATGCCCTGGGCCGAAGATAGGCGCTAAACCGCTAAGCCACCCAGGGATCCCCTTTTTTGTCTTTTAATTTTCATTTTTGCAGTTACATTCTATCCTTTCATTTAATTTAATTTTATTTTTGTACATATATGTTTTTCTTTCTTTATAATTTTGGGATCTAGTTTTCTAACAGACCAAAATACACACAGGATGCAGTGTATGCTCTATTCTGTCTACCTGTCTGATTATATTCTTTCTCTTTTGAAAATTTCTTTCTTTTTAATTTTCTTTTTCTTTCTTTTTTTGTTTTTTTTTTTTGTTTTTTTTGTTTTGTTTTTGTTTTTGTTTTGGGTCTCTTCTGATTGGCTTAGTGTATATGTCTCTGGGGTCGTTGTTGCTATTTCAGTATTTCATTTTCTTGTTCATCTATTCTTCTGTAGACAGAATGTCAAGACAGAAAAACTCACCTCAAAGAAGAAAACAAGTGGCAGTACTGACTGCCAGGGACCTAATCAGCATGGACATAAGTAAGATGTCAGAACTAGAGTTCAAAATAATGACTATAAAGATACTAGCTGGGCTTGAAAAAAGCATAGAAAACACTAGAGAATCCCTTTCTAGAGAACTAAAAGAACTAAAATCTAATTAAGTAAAGAAAAAGGCTATTAATGAAGTGCAATAAAAAATGGAGGCTCTAACTGCTAGGACAAATGAGGAAGAAGAGAGAAATACTGATACAGAAGACAAAATGATGGAGAATAAAGAAGCTGAGAAAAAGAGAGATAAACAACCACTAGATTATGAAGGAAGAATTTGAGAGATATGTGCTACCATAAAGCTATACAATATTAGAATAATTGGGATCCCAGAAGAAGAGGAAACAGAGAGGGGCAGAAGGTATATTGGAACAAATTATAGCAGAGAATTTCCCTAATCTGGGGAAGAAAACAAGCATTCAAGTCTAAGAGGCACAGAGAACCCTTTCAAAAATCATTTTTTTATTGATTGATTTTTTAGCGGGTTCTCTGTGCCTAGGCAAACCTAGGCCTAGGTCAACACCCCAACATCTAATAGTGAAACTTGCAAATCTCAGAGACAAAGAGAAAATCCTGATAGCAGCTTGAGACAAGAGGTCTGTAATCTAAAAAGAAACAGACCTATCTACAGAGACCAATCAGGCCAAAAAGAACTGACATGATACATTCAGGTTGCTAAAGGAGGAAAAAATGCAGCCAAAAATACTTTATCCAGCTGACAGAGATAATATGCAGGATCAATCTCTCAGGTACTACAATGGCACTAAGTTTATTTTTTTAAATGGCTACTCTGAATGTAAATGGGCGAAATGCCCCAATCAAAAGACACAGGGTATCAGATTGGATTAAAAAAAACAAAAAACAAAAGAACAAGAACCATCAGTATACTGTCTGCAAGAGACTCATTTTAGACTCAAAGACACCTCCAGATTGAAAGTGAGGGGTACAACACTACTTATCATGCTAATGGACATCAAAAGAAAGTTGGGATGACAATCCTTATATCAGACAATTAGATTTTAAACCAAAGACTGCAAAAAGAGATGAAGAAGGACACTTAATTAAAGGGTCTATCCAACAAGAAGGTCTAACAATTATAAATATGCTCCCTAACATGGGAGCAGCCAATTATATAAAACAATTAATAACAAAATTAAAGAAAAAAATAATACAATCATAGTAGGGCACTTTAACACTCCACTCACTGCAATGGAGAGATCATCTAAGCAGAAGATCAACGAAAGAATGAGGGCTCTAGATGACACACTGGAGCAGATGGACCTCACAGATATATTCAGAGCATTCCATCTTAAAACCAGAGAATACATATTCTTCTCAAGTGCACATGGAACATTCTCCAGAATAAATCATATACTGGGTCACAAATGAGGTCTCAACTGGTACCAAAAGATCGGGATCATTCCCTGAATATTTTCATACCACAGTGCTTTGAACCTAGAACTCAATCACAAGAGGAAATTTGGAAAGAACTCAAATAAATGGAGACTAGAAGCATCCTACTAAAGAATGAATGGGCCAACCAGGAAATTAAAGAAGAATTTTAAAAATTCATGGAAACAAATGAAAATGAAATCACAACTGTTCAAAACCTTTGGGAGGCAGCAAAGGTGGTCCTAAGAGGGAACTATATTAGCAGTACAAGCCTTTTTCAAGAAACAAGAAAGGTCTCAAATACACAACCTAACTGTACACCTGAGGAGCTGGAGAAAGAACAGCAAATAAAGCCTAAACCCTGCAGGAGAAGATAATTAATAAATACTAGAGCAGAAATCAATGAAATAGAAACCTAAAGAACAGTAGAACAGATAAAACAAAAGTAGGAGCTGGTTTTTTGATAGAATTAATAAGATTGATAAACCACTGGCCAGACTTATCAAAAGGAAAAGAGAAAGGACCCAAATAAATAAAACCATGAGTGAAAGAGGAGAGAGTACAACCAACATCAAAGAAATACAAACAATTATAAGAACATATTATGAGCAACTATATGCTAACAAATTAGGCAATCTGGAAGAAATGGATTCATTCCTAGAGATGTATTGACTACAAAACTGAAACAGGAATAGATAGAAAACCTGGATAGACCCACAATCAGCAGTGAAATTGAAGCAGTAATTAAAAATCTCCCAACATACAAGAGTCCAGGGCCAATGGCTTCCCAGGGAATTCTACCAAACATTTAAAAAAGAGTTAATACCTATTCTTCTGAACTGCTTCAAAGAGCATAAATGGAAAGAAAACTTCCAAACTCATTCTATGATGCCAGCATTACTTTGATCCTAAAACTAGACAAACCCACCCCCGCAAAAGGAGCATTACAGACCAATATCCCTGATGAACATGGATACAAAAATTCTCACCAAGATAGTAGCTGATAGGATCCAAAAGTACATTAAACGGATTATTCACCATGACCAAGCAGAATTTATTCCTGGGCTGCATGGGTGGCTGAACATCCACAAATTAAACAGTGTGATACCCTACATTGATAAAAGAAAGGATAAGAACCATATGATCCTCTCACTAGATGCAGAAAAAGCATTTGACAGAGTACAACATCCTTTCTTGATTAAAACTCTTCACCATGTAGGGATAGAGGAAACATACCTCGATATCATAAAAGCCATTTATGAAAATCCCATATTGAATATCATTCCTAATGGGGAAAAATAGAGCTTTTCCCTTAAGGTCAGGAACATGGCAGAGATGTTCATTATCACCAATGTTGTTCAACATATTACTAGAAGTCCTAGCCTCAGAAATCAGACAACAAAAAGAAATAAAAGACATCTGAATTGGTAAAAAAGAAGTCACACTCTCACTCTTTGAAGATGACATGATACTCTATGTGGAAAACCCAAAAGACTCCGCCCCAAAATTGCTAGAACTCATACAGCAGAGTGGCAGGATATAAAATCAATGCACAGAAATCAATTGTATTTCTATATACTGAGATAGAAGAAGGAGGAATTAAGGAGTCAATCCCATTTACAATTGCACCCAAACCCATAAGATACCTAGGAATAAACCTAACCAAAGAGGCAAAGGATCTATGTTCTGAAAACTATAGAACACTCATGAAAGAAATTGAAGAAGACACACACAAGAAATGGGAAAACGTTCCATGTTCATGGATTGAAAGAACAAATGTTGTGAAAATGTCTATGATTCCCAGAGCAATCTATACATTCAATGCAATCCCTATCAAAATACCATTAACTTTTTTCACAGAGCTGGAACAAATAATCTTAACATTTGTACAGAACCAGAAAAGACCCCATATTAACCAAAGGAATGTTGAAAAAGAAAACCAAAGCTGAAGTCATCACAATCCTGGACTTCAAGTTCTATTACAAAGCTGTAATCTTCAAGACAGTATGACACTGGCACAAAAACAGGCACATAGATCAGTGGAACAGAATTAAGAGCCCGGAAATTGATCCTCAAGTCTATGGTCAACTAATCTTTGACAAAGCAGGGAAGAATATCCAATGGAAAAAAGACAGTCTGTTCAACAAATGATGTTGGGAAAATTGTACACTCACATGCAGAAGAATTAAATTGGACCATTTCTTTGCACCATACACAAAAACAAATTCAAAATGGATGAAAGACCTAAATGTGAGGTGGGAATCCATCAAAATTCTAGAGGAGAACACAGGCAGCAACTCTGTGACCTTGGCCACAGCAACTTCTTGCCAGACACCTCTCCAAAGGCAAGGGAAATAAAGGCAAAAATAAACTGTGGGTCTTCATCAAGATAAAAAGCTTTTGCACAGCAAACCAAAAGGCAACCTACAGAACGGGAGGAGATATTTGCAAATGACTTACCAGATAAAGGGCTAGTATCCAAAATCTATAAAGAACTTATCAAACTCAGCACTGGAAGAACAAATAATCCAATCAAGAAATGGGCAGAAGACATGAACAGACATTTCTCCAAAGATATACAAATGGCCAACAGACACATGAAAAAAATATTCAACATCACTTAGCATCAGGGAAGTACAACTCAAAATGACAATGAGATACCACCTCACACTGGTCAGAACAGCTAAAATTAACAAGTCAGGAAACTACAGATGTTGGTGAGGTTGTGGAGAAAGGGGAACCCTTTTAGAGTGTTGGTGGGAATACAAACTGGTGCAGCTACTCTGGAAAACAGTATTGAGGCTCTGAAAAAAGTTGAAAATAGAGCTATCCTATGACCTAGCAACTGCACTATTGGGTATTTACCCCAAAGGTACAAATGTAGTGATCTGAAGGAGCACTTGCACCCCAATGGTTATAGCAGCAGTGTCCAGCCAAACTATGGAAAGAACCCAGATGTCCATTGATAGATGAATAGATAAAGAAAAGATGCTATATATAATAGAATACTACTCAGCCATCAAAAATGAAATCTTGCCATTTGCAATGACATGAATGGAACTAGAAGATATTATGCTAAGCAAATAGATCAATCCGAGAAATATAATTATCATATGATTCACTCATATGTGGAATTTAAGGAACAAAATAGAGGATCATAAGGGAAGAGGAAAAAGAAAACGAGGAAATTAGAGAGGGAGACAAACCATAAGATATTCTTCACCATAGGAAACAAACTGAAGGTCACTGGAAGGGAGTTGGGTGGGGGAATGGGGTAACTGGGTGATGCATATGAAGGAGGGCATGTGAGGTTATGAGCACTGGGTGTTCTATAAAACTGATGAATCACTGACCTCTACCTCTGAAGCTAATAATATATTATCTGTTAATTGATTTCAATCTAAAAACAAAACTGGGAAAAAATATACATACTTTTATTCCAACTTGAAGTAAATATAAGTATTACCACAATGAATATTACAATATGTCTTTTGATTTAGAAATATGTCCTCTAAATTGGCAAACTATGCCCAGTACTATCAAAGACTACTAAATAATAGTACCTCTTCCCCCCAAAAAAGACAGGAAGAAATAGAATAATTTCTATTATTTAGTAGAGAGTTTAAAAGACTCTCTACTAAAATTGTCATATCACTCTTTGATGTTTCCTTACCTATTTTAACATTTATGTATTGTTTGCAAAATTTTCTAATAGATACCATCTTTATCTTAAAGATAGAAAATTTGACTCCTAAAAGTTATCAGCGTATTGGGAAAACTTGGATAGGATGCTATTTTGAAATGCTGTATGTTATAAATGTATTTAGAATATAAATTGAGGACGATTAATGACAAGAGGAAAGAAAGTAATTTTGGTTGTAGAAAACATGAAGGCAATGTTGAACTCCCACATTTGGAGAATTTCAGCATTTAAAGATACACAGGTTTTCATGGCTGAAGGTATACTGTGACTGCCCAGAGGACAAAAATATTTTCTACTAATGAAGGTTCTCTTCTCCATCACCCTCAACCCTTCATTCAGGTGATGTACATCTTCTTCCTCTACTTTGACCTCTTCCTCTACTTCCTCTACTTTGACAGCCAAAAGAAGTTCTGCTTTTTCCAAAGGAAATGCTGTAAAAGGCCAGAAAAAAAATATTTTCTATGAAAGAAAAGCTACATAACAAAAAGCTGAGAAATAGTGGAAAATGGAGAGAGGAAAAGACATGCTTCATGGACCAAAGTAGTGAGAATTATTGGGAGTTTGATATGTGAGGGACTCCAGAGTAGTTATAAGTACAAGTGAACTGGGCATTAGTGGGAAGAGAAATTGAGATGGGTTTTTATAGATTAGAAATTGGATTCCCTCTTATATTCCTGAAGACATGAAGTAGAGTGGATTTCCATTAAAACTTATTTTTGGTTGTTGGAGTGAACTTCCATAAATATGGTTCTATATATGCTTTTTCATGAGGGCTTGGATTAATTTTTAAGTTTACATAGTCACAGATCTATAGAGGCACTTGGTGTATTTTAGGTAATGACGTGGTTTAGTTTCACTGGAATTATGAGATTATGAAAATGTACAATGAAAATTATGGCTGGAAAAACAGTGTGTGTTCATGTGTGTTTGCTTGGAGAAGGGGGCTAATCAGCATGTGGTGGATCCTGAATATCAGGATGCTGAGATTGGGTTTCATTAGGAGGCAACAGAAAGCCATTGAAGAACTTTGTTCAGATGGTGAGGTAAACATTGTGAGGCCTAGAAAACATTTATCTGGCAGTTATGTGCACATGAAGTGGAAGATAAATGCTGGGACTTTTGAAATATTGTTACAGATATATCCAAACTTTTAAAAATTGTTTGTATTTCCAGTATAGTTAGCCTGCAGTGTTGTATTAGTTTCAGGTGTCTATTTTAATTTTTTTATTGTGTCTCAGTTAAAAAATGGGAACACATCCTATTTAATATGCTTATTTAAAAATTATATACAAAAAATTATATACATATTAATATCTCATAGATACATAAAATACTAACACAAATAGAAATACAAATGCTTTAGTATATTATCACGTTACCCTTCTGAATATATTCAGACCCTTTTGAAAACTGTTGGTATAGAGAGAAGATGATAAGGACCTTTTAATAATCATGGAGGTGGAAATGGCTGCATTGGGATGATATAAGGTTTGTGATATTTGACCAACTGGATTTGGGGCATAAAGAAGAGAACTGGGAAAGATGACTCTCACATTTCAGACTTGTTAAACAGGTAGAATAATAGTTTAAGTAACAGAAACATGTTGTTTGGTTTAAGAAAATTGTTTTGAAGGAAATGTAATAAAATTGATTCTGACAACATTAATTTGGACTGCTGGTGAATAATAAGATAGAACAATCTGGCAGAAAATTAGCATTTCAGCACTGGAAGCTAAAAGCAAGACTGTGTTTGAAAATGCAAATTTGTAAGTTCTCACAATAAATGTGACAGGTAGAGCTAGAGTAAAAAATTAAGTGAAGAAAAAAATAACTGAGGGAAGAAGGCAAATCTGTTAAGACCATTTGCATTTATGGAGCAGGTTTAGTGTTAGAAGAGTGTAAGTAAGCAGAGAAGGAATGCTGTAAAGAATCAAGAGAGAAGACAAGACTCTAAGGGAAGAGAGATTTTTAATAGGACTGGTATGCTCAACAATATCAAGGATTTCTGGGAAATCTATAAACAAGAAACTAAGTGAAGTTTACTGAATTAGGGGTTAAAAGGTGATTGTGGTGTGATTAAAAAGTTGTAATCTTTCATTAATCATGAAACAGAAGATATATCAAAAGTCTGAAGATCCTACTAACTTAATTTTCTGAAAAGCAAAAGAAAGTTCTATTGAATGAGGACTTGAAAAAGAACATGTTTCTAGAAAATAAATATTACACATTACCTTAATTATATACAGTGTTTAAATATTAAGGAAATTTAAATAAAAATTTAAGCTACAGGCATGTCATTCTAACTACATTTGTATCTTAATTGTTCTTTTATATGTTAAAGTGTTCAAAGAATACAAAGATGTATGAGTAAATTTATGTATTTGTTTTATTATCTAACTTATATGTTTATATGTTAGTAATTTCCTATATTTTAATAGGTATTATGATGATTATTTTAGTGGATGTATGATAATTCAACTAAACACATACTATAATTCTTCCTGGATCTTGAAGTGATTTTCTATGCATGAAAGTGAAGGATCCTCTGTTAAGGGGGATTGCAGAGGGGAAACGTTAATTTTGCTTATTTTCTTTGGATACATTTAGATTTGATTTCTACCTCAAGGTTTCAGTATTTATTTTCTCTGTTGGGAAGTATATATTTTCTAGTTGCACTGTATGAAATAACATTTTTCCCTGAAGTCCTTCATGATTTATTTCTATACTTGATTGAAACACTGCATTGAGAACTTTATAATCACATACTGACATTTTGTTTAAAAACAACATGATCCACTTAAAATTTTTTTAGGCACATTTAAAGATGTGTTTCTTGATCCAGCCCTATGTTTTTGCATATGTGGAAAATTACTTCATGCTGTCTGATTTTGAAATGGACATCAAATTATATGCCTAGAAACAAAATTTCATAGACTCTTAAAATTGTGATAGAACTTGTAGGATCATTTACTGTTTCTGACTTAGAAACTAGTCATATGAGAGCCTATAATCAATAAAGATCAAGAGAGAGGAGGAATCAAGGAGGGATTCCCCATAAAAATATTGGTAAATAGCCAAGATATTGGTAAAAGTATATCAATATTTTTGCATGAAATCTTTTAGGTTGTATTAATTTTTATTTCTGTAACATATTGTCACACTGATGAAGAAAATTGCCAGACTAATGGTGTATGATTTAAGATCACATAAGAATGACTTTACTGGGACACCTGGGTGGCTCAGTCTGTTGAGTGGCCCACTCTAGATTTTGGCTTAGGTCATGATCTTGGGGTCATGAGATTCAGCCCCACATTGATGTCTGTGCTGGGTGTGGAGCCTCCTTGGGATTCTCTCTCTACATCTCCCTCCCCGCTCCCCCAACTGCTTTTGCTCTCTCTCTCAAAAAAAAAAAAAAAAAAAAAAAAAAAAAAGAATAATTTTACTTTCAGAAAACTGACAAAACTCCTTTGGTTATAACTCAAACCAATTTACCCTTGTTTGATCTTCAGGGGATAATTTTCCCAGTTTGTTGATGGTGTCGTATGTAACAGAACCATAACATTTCCTAGTAAAAATCTCTCACATCTATCGCTTATTTTGGATCCACTGGTCCTCCCCCTTTGTTATAGAGGTAGAAGAGATGGAATGCAATTCATTGCTTAAGCATTGCGTGTATATGTATGTATCTTTATATGTACACCAACAACTTAAAAACAGATGTTCGAGAAGGCAGTAAATCTATAGCTTCTGCCTTTAAATGTCTTCCAAGTTCATTTGGAGATAAGAGGTACAACAAGATTGCATTGGTACAAATTGCATGGTCTGGTAAAAATCACATGAATATTTGAGGCACTGAGTAAGACAGAGTGGCTTGGAGATCAAGAGAAGGCTTTGTAGAGGTGAGTGTGCTCCTAGTTTTGAAAAGGATGTAATAGGGGTGCCTGAGTGGCTCAGTTGGTTAAGTGACTGTGTTCAGCTCAGATCATGATCCTAGGGGCCTGGGATTGAGCCCTGGGTCAGGCTCCTTGCTCAGAGGAGAGTCTGCTTCTCCCTTTCTCTCTCTGCCTCTCCCCCTGCTCATGCTTGTTTTCTCTCTCAGATAAATAAATAAAATCTTTTTCCTTTTAAAAAAGAAAAGGTTGTTATATGCACTTAAACAATAGGAAGCAGGAGCAGAAGGAGAGAGTGAAAAAAGAATAGAGGAAACAGCAAAGAGGAGATACTGAAGGAGATAGTGTGTATCTGCCATATTCTAGACTCTTATTTTCCATGCTTTATAGGTTTCTTGTTTTAGCATGGGACAAATAAGAGGCAAATGTGTATTTATTTAACAGGTCATGCTAACTTTTTCTCAATCATTAGGGTATTAGGGGTGTGTGTTTCCAAGTAACTGACAGTTGACTTTTGTTTTTTTAGCATGCGAAGTGGGATCAGAGGTTTAAAACTCATAGTTTAAAAGTCTATGGCTCTCCTTTGCATTTAAGGATTCTGCAACTTTTCTTTTTTTTTAAGATTTTATTTATTTATTCATGAGACACACACAGAGAGAGGCAGAGACACAGACAGAGGGAGAGAGGCAGGCTCCATGCAGGGAGCCTGATGTGGGACTCAATCCCTGGTCCCAGGATCACCCACCCACCCCTGGCTAAAGGCGGGGCTAAACCGCTGAGCCACCCAGGCTGCCCAGGATTCTGAAACTTAACAAAGATCCCTTAGATATCTAAATGCTTTCACTCAGTCTGTTACATAGGCATACTTTTACCTAAATAAATTTTGTAGGACAATCATGTCATGTAATAGAACATCAATAATGTTCTCCTTTTCACTGATGAGGAAATGGAGACATTAGGATGACATTCCTAATTATGCTGTAGGGGAGTGGGAAAGTGTATAAGAATACCTTTTAATTTTAGAAAATTCTCCAAGAATTCTACTTAAAACACATTTTAAAAGTTTTCAGAGTTGTGATTGCTGTATCATATTGTGCCTTTTCAGGGGGAAAAGTGCTCTTGACTGTGAATTACTATTGTGCTTCATTATTGCCTTATGGAATATGTTGGATGCAAGGTCAGTTGAGCAATATGATTTTCTAACTCCTGCATAATGTCCCTGATTACTGAAGTACATCAAATGAAGGAGACACAGACTGCAGTTGTCATTAAAGGGCTGAAACTAGTCAGTGCACTTGAAATGAACAATAGAGTCCTGTAAAATAGAAAAGACAGTCTTAAATTGTTTTGAGGAGTAGATAATATTCTAAAGAGGTAAAGAGAATAAAAGCAGACACATAAGCACTAAGAAGAGAATGTGATGATTGTGCAGAATTTCAAGAAGTTTACTGAAAAGGTGGATACTGTTCATTTTGTAGGCAGAGAACACTGAGTTAATAGAGAATGACTTTGAATATTCTTTTGCATTAATTTCCATTGGATATGGGGCTCTCTACTGGACTTTCTTTTTGCTATTTTAGAGCTAATGGAGAAAGTACTTCTCTTATACTCATTGTAATAGCCCTACCAATAGGTACTTCTGTAATATCTACCCCCAAAATCCGCAAAATGCCTTAGTAGTTGACAGTCAAGTCTTTAATAATGAATGATTTATCCTGGGAACTTGTGTGCTTAGATTTCATTTTGCTTACCTCATCTATAGTTGCACCCTGTTATTTAGACAAATCTCATCTAAGTATTGTTATTTTATTTAGAAATCTGCTCTTCAGTCTAGTACTAACTTTTATATTAGCTTTCAAAAACTGAATTTTCATTCAGTTTTAAACTTTAATGTGGAATTCTAATGGTTTTTCTATTTGTAATGCTCTCTTGCCATTATTATCAAGAAAATCTCAAGAATCTTGCTTTCTTGATATTCCAAAACAAATTTTGAAAAACTCTCCAAATGATAACACAAAAAATTATAGTTTTTGGTGATAGAAGAATTATCAAAGCTTCTGAAAGGATTTCTACTTACACTCTTTCAGAAAGGGAAATAGTAACTTACGATGTTTTCGTGTAAAAAAAAAGTCATGAGGTCAAACATTGATCTGCTTTCTGTTCCTTGCACTTGTACTGGTATAAAAGCATTTGTTTAAAATCTTCTATCGATACTCAGATGTTTACTGTTGTGACCTGTATGATCTCATGTATGTGCCTAAATAGAAAAACCTATTCAATTTTACTTTTGAGGGTCCTTAAAAGGATATAAATCTTTTCTATTTAACTCATATATCTTATAAAATGTTAGCAAAATAAAACACAGAGCAAATTTTTAATTTTTTTCTGTATACATAATACTTATTATGAAAGTTACAAACCTGAGATAGGGACTATTGCTTTTATAAATAGATGATTTAAATATGACATGCTGCCAAAATCTTAATCACAACACTGGTCACAGTGACTTGTCTCTTGATTACTCCAAGGCATATTGGACTTTTGACCATTCTAGTAATTTTTCATAAGAATCATATTTGATTTTTCAGTTAAATGCCTGTTTAGGCTGTATCTCTTGTGATTTTATCACAGATGGCTGTGATATCCTGGCTGATTGCTTCATGTTCTTGACATAATAGGAGCTGCTTAGATATTTTCTGTATCTGTGGCTTCCTTGTGGGTCCTTGGAGACATGGGCGGTAAAGAAAATTTCTCACCTTGGAGGTCTTTCTCTTCATGGAGAGTGTAATTCTATCTTCTCAAGTAACAGTTTTACTGAAAGTGACAGGCTTCTTCTTTGTTTCTTGTTACTTACTTGTCTTTTCAAATTTCTAGGAAGTGTAATTTCTAAAGCATGGTCACTGACTAGGTCACTATTGTTCTTGAAGTGGAAATTACTTCAGTGAAACGGAAAGTTAGGGTTTTCTTATAGTTCCTACTTCTTAATTAATTTAGTTTCAAAGAACATTTAACAAATGCCAAGTTATGTGCCATATATAGGTCCAGGTCTTCAAATCCTAGAGATGAGCAAGATCATCTCAGTCTCAAAGTCATATCCCTAGTCCAGCAGAAGTCCCAGAAGCTGGAGGCTGATGATTCAACTCTTCATAATTGACTTCACACACTGATCAACATCCTCTTAAAAAATTAAGTGCTGCTGATGTATATTTTGCTTAATAAAGATTCAACTACGTAGAATTAATTATGTAAATTCTTTAGGCAGTTGGTCAAATGAAAGAAAAGGCAAAATCGAAAAGATTTTTTTAAAAGAATAATCTGCTAATAATATACTTAACTTTTATTTGTTACTCAGTTTTGGGGTTTTGAACATAGTTAGGTTTGCAAAATGCATTTCTTTTATTATTCAGTTCATAGGCTTAAAAATCAAAGCCATAAATGGTAGTGACTAAAATATTTTTCTTATTTAAAAAAATAAAATCCTGACAATGGACAGAAAGTGTGGTATAGTTAAAAAAAATATATGGGGTGCCTGGGTGGCTCAGTGGTTGAGTGTCTGCCTTTGGCTCAGGTGGTGATCCCAGCATCCTGGGATCTAGTCCCTCATCCGGCTCCCCATAGGGAATCTGCTTCTCTCTTTGCCTATGTCTCTGCCTCTCTCTCCATGTCTCTCATGAATAAAGAAACAAAATCTTTAAAAAAAAAATATATATATATATCCACTGAAAGTGGAATATGGTTATGTAGTATATTGCAAATTATTATTTATGATATACTGAGGCTGCACACCATTTCAAACTAAAGGTCCTGAACTGGTTAATGTTGGAGGTTAAATGTTGAGTCCATACTTCCTTCTCCTTCCTGCTTCATTATTTCCTGTTTGCTATTCTCTGTAGACTTGTGTTTAAATATACTTCACATCTTTCTAAAAAAGAGAATACATTCTATGATGGTTAATTTTATGTATCAGTTTGACTGAACCACAAGGTGCCCAGATATTTGATAAAACATTGTTTTAGGTGTGTCTGTAAGGATAATTCTGGATGGGTAGATTGGATAAAGCAGTCTGGATAAAGCAGATTGCCTACTCCTGAATAGAACAAAAAGGCTGAGTTAGAGTGAATTTACTCTCTCTGCCTGTCTTTCAGCTGGCACCATCAGTCTTCACCTGCCTTTGGATTTAGGATCATACTAGAAATTATACCATTGAATCTCCTGGTTCTTAGGCCTTCAGATTCAGACTGGAATTATATCATTGTTTTTTTGAGTTTCCAGCTTGCCAATTGCAATTTCTGGTATTTCTCGGCTTCCATAACCACATGAGCCAACTCTTTTTAATAATGTATATATTGTTGATATATTAATATATATTTGAAATATATAAAATATATCATGCATGTATATATAAATATATAATGTATAATATTTTATTTGTATTTTTATATATGTGTATAACATATGCACATATATAAAAACATATGTATATGTTTTTCTCCTATTGGCTCTGTTTCTCTTGAGAACCTGGACTAATAAGGTTCCTAAGGAATTAGTCAGAGTACAACTGGGTAAACCCAAATCTAAAGACTTCCTTTTCCCTTCATCCATCCACATATCTTTTATCTCCAGGTTTCTCTCAGTATAAAACAGTCAAAAGTCAATACAAGGTTTAAAGACACACAACATCCTCATGCTGAGTCCTGATCCTTCATCTGTGCTTCAAATGATCACTGAACATTGCTGCTAACTTTTAGAGTGTACACAACTGAATGTATTTTTGCCCTTTTTATACCTCTCTCTAAATTTACTGCTTAACATGGATATAGAAACATCTTTAGAAGATATGAAATGGTAATATACAGGTGATCCTCATTATTTATGGATTTTATATTTGAAAATTGCCTACTTACTAAAATTTGTTTATAACCCAAAATCGATACTTGAGGTACTTTCTCAGTTATTTGCAGAAAATGACAGACTGCAGAGAGTGGCAGCTAATTTGAGTCATGCAATGCACATGTTCCCAGCTGAGGTTGAACAAACTGACCCTCTGCTGTCTTCTTTCTGCTCTTTTATTACAAACAAGTGTTCTTTTATGATCTATTTATTGCCGTATTTTTACATTTTTGTGCTTTTCTTTGATTCAACTTATAAAATGGTCCCCAAGCATAGTTCTGAAGTGCTCTCTAGTGTTTCTAGGTACAAGAAGGCTGTGATAGGCCTTCTAGGGAATATAAGTGTGTTATCTGAGTTTCATTCAAGCAGAGTTATGGCTCATGCTGGCCATGAGCTCAGTGTTACTCAATAATATATATTAAATAAGTGTTTTAAACAGAAATGCATGAAATAATGTTATGTATGGATTGATGAAAATATTGTGACCAGAGACTCATAGCAACCTAACTGTGTATCTTCCCTAAAAGCAATGGTTCAGAGTTCATCAATTCAGTGTTCATGGCAATTGTATGGAACCAATTACCAAGAATAACGAGAAGTCGCTGTATGTGGTCAAGAACAATAAGAAAAAATAGTTAATTTCCCCCCAGATTCTCATTGCAGTCCTTAGGCTTGTTATCTTGGATTTAACTTCTAGGCTACAGTTTCTCTATTTGTTTAATAAAAATGATAATTCCTTGAACTACTGTCTGAAAAGTGTTGCTTTAAAGATTAAATGAAGTAATATGTATAAGATTGCTTTGTACACTGAAATGCTAAATCAGGAGCAGTAAGCACAATTTATTAAAGAAGAGGAAACTAGGCTAGAGATTTCATAATTACTACTGTTTACAAATGTTTAATAAGAAGTTCAATTCTTTCTTGATTTAATAAGACCAGAAATTGCATTGTTCAGCTGTTAAAACAGTTTATATCTGAAATTCAAATTTCATTTTAACTAGAAGGATTGTCTCTTCTCTATGTTTTTCAACTTGTTAAAATATATTACATTGTACAGGAGTAAAACTGAATATTAAAGTAGACTATGGGCTTGCATGTATTTGTATCTTTTGTTTTCTCTGGGCCATCTCTGCTTAATTTACTAACACATAAATCTTTCCTATTCTCAGTGCTGCAAAGCCAATTTAGCAGAGGAAGAATGAAGCTGAATTCTGTTCTGCCTCATGCATCACTAACAAAATTGCTAGGCCAGTTAAGTTTTGATTGCAGAATATTTATTTTTGGTGACAGATGTTGCTGATGTAAGAACCTAGGCGATCACAGCTTGAATTGGTCCTTGGTTGAGTTTGGAAAAAAACTGAAATGGAAAGTTTTAACAGAAGAAAATATGTAACATCAGGATGGCATTTTTAGCATTACATTTCTGATAATATTTGTGGTGACTAGGATGTGACTACATGTACATGTAAACAGTGACTTTTTGGTAGAAGATGGATACAGCCTTTTATGAAATCACATTCTTAAAATTCTTAAAAGTGAGGCTATGACACCTAAAAGAAGTAAATTTGCTACATTCTAAGCACTTATTTGGCTCAAAGCAGGGGCTAGAGTGGAGACTAGTGACTAGAAATCATGTGGTTTCTGAGCAGAAGGGACAGTTTTATGTGCCCCTATGCTTATATCTATCAAAAACACTTATCACATCATATTATAATAATTGTTTTCCTTATCTTTGTGTCCCAGTCATCCACAGGTGACCGTGAGCATGTTTGTATGTAATAGATTTTCAATAAATGTTAGATGAAAAAATCTGCATGAGATATAATTCCCCATATCTGTACTGAATGCCGTCACACGAGAGGAAAAGAGGCATTGGGATTCTTGTCTCCTTGGCAAGATGTTCCACATTTGTTTTCAGAGAGGTTTTTGTGGCCTCCAAATGAATTACTGAGGAAGATATGTCAGAGGGAATCATTGAGAAGACCATGGCATTATTTTTTCTGCTACAATCTCACCTTCTCTCTTTAAAAATAGTGAAATGTAAAGTTGTCCAAACCCATAGAATGCACAACACTGAGAGTAAATGGTGATGTAAACTATAGAGTCTGGGTGATTATGGTGTGTTAACATAGATCCATCAGTTGTAACAAATGTATTACCCTGGTGAGGATATAAATAAAAACAGCTTTGTGGGTGTGTGGGGAGAGGTTTATGGGAACCGTGTGTATTTTCCACTCAGTATTGCTGTGAACCTAAAACTGCTCTAAAAAATAAAGCTTATGAAAAAAATAGCAAAAAGTTGTTGACCAAAATGGATCTCCCATTCTTAGTCTGCAGTCCTTGACATATGAAAAGGTCACTGGAAATCCTGTTTCTGATTCATTCCAAGGGTAAATCAAAGGATGGACTCCTGTGAAGCAAATAAGTGAAGGAGAAAACTCAGTAAGTTAGATTGATTGCTTAATCTGTCCCACAGTACGTTAGCTTTTTATGCACCAAAGGGAAGACTCAGTTTTAATATGAATTGCTCATGTTTAAACATAAATAAAAATTCAATTCTTGGGCAGCCCGGGTGGCTCAGCGGTTTAGCACTGCCTTCAGCTCAGGATGTGATCCTGGAGACCTGGGATAGAGTCCCACGTCAGGCTCCCTGCATGGAGCCTGCTTCTCCCTCTGCCTGTGTCTCTGCCTCTCTCTCTGTGTACATCTCTCATGAATAAATAAATAAAATCTTAAAAAAATCAATTCTTATTTTTTGAGATATATTAGCAGAAAGCATGATATAAAATATTCAGTAAACCATACTTTAATTTTACAAAGTGTACTTTGAATAGTTGTTCATGCTTCTGCATTTCATGACTCTATGGCATGTGGGCTTGCCAACACCTTTTATCTCTTTCTCTTGGTAGAGGGCACTCACCTATTTGTTCCTGGAAATCCAAGTAAATGATTAGTGAATCATGAACAAAAAAGCATGAGTTGTTTCTCTGCCAAAGACAATTTTCTGCTGGGCACAGCATTTTTTCAATAAATATTTTCCCCTTGCTGAGATATGGGACAAATTTCTTGTGAATTTTACTTGGAAGTGAACTTTTAAACATAGGGGAATAAAAATACACACACACACACACACACACACACACACACACACACACACACAGACTCCTGAGTGCAGGTAATGGTCACAGTGATGAAACCTGACTTTCAGGTTAAACAGGTAGAGAAGTGATGGCTGTCATGCTTCTTGGTGATTGCTGAGGCTCTAGGTCATTTCAGGCAGGCAAAAATCTCTGATTTGATGTTACACTTCTTACCTAATGAGTGGTGAGTCCCAAATGTCTGACAACGCCACATCTCTCTCATTTCCTTCTGAGGGTGAGAGAGGAATAATGTGTAATTTAGTAATGTGAAAAGCTGACATATAGCTGTCAGATGTTGTGGCTCAGCCTCTTTTCCACAGGAAGCACAATGTTGAGTTGGTTCTAACTTTCCCATGAGATCATTGATTTTATGTTGCTGGAGAGACTGGTGACCTCAGCTCAGGAAGGCAGACTCTTCCTGTGGAGGTAGAATGGCAACTCCTATTATCCAAGTATAATTACTCAGGAACCAAATGTTTTATACACATTTCTTGTTTCTATTGCGGGATGCTACTGATATAAATCCCAAGTCAAGCTTCATTTTCTGGGGCCTGATTAAAAGCTGGCATTTAGATTCACAGTTAATTCCAGGTTCATATGCTGTGGTTCCCTAATAGTTTTTATAATGTCAATAAAGGTCGCTGTGTACTGGAGAACCCAAATCTATTTATGAAAGGTGCAGCTAATAGCAACTATCTAATTGAATTGAACTAATATGGAAGAGTATTGGAAACAGAGCATTGAGACAGTGTACTTTGCATATTTAAATAGATGGACAAGCCAATAACAAATATTGTATTACAATAAAGTGTATAATTTATTTTGTTATTTTCAATTACAAAAAGTCCCCTTTTCACTCACAAAATGCTCCGCCTTTGCTAGCTTTGTGTACACACTCGTGTGTATGCAGCCTATTAGCCTATTCAGCTTCTTTTGTCTATCCATTCACTTGTGAAAGCTGCTAATTCATCAACAGAAAGTGGATACAATCTACGTACCACATGAGTCAGAGACAAGAAAGCAGTGGATGACGTCCAGTAACTTATGAACAATGTTTGACATAGCTTTGTTCTTTAATGGATTGTGTAGGTTCATTCTTTATTGTATTGACACTTGAGAAACTAAGAAGTGAATGATTGTTAAATACTTAGTATAAACAGCAACAGCAAAATGGGGGTGAGTATTCAAAAAGTAACTCGGATCAATGACAGGTAGTTGTGGTGTAAGCACACTTGGTTGCTATCAGGAGAAGAGAAATGTCAAACACTTAGCATTTCTTTTCGGGATTTCCAGTTGATCTTATCTCCCTCTCTCTCTGAGAGAGCGAATTTGACTAGAAGTGCTTTAGTTAACTGACAATTCAAGAAATCCAGAAATAAATATTTTAAAATTGTTGTCCAGATGGAGAAGACATAGAATTGATTATGAACCCCTGTAGGAAAATGTAATTAAAAACAAAACTGTCTCCCAATCCCGAAAAACTACCCACAAAGGTGGAAGAGAACAGAAACATTTTTATTATGGATGAAGTATTAAACCAGACTGTGATATGCATCACGGGAAATCTGCAAAGAGTTTATAGACAGAAAGAAACTTCACCTTTTTATATAGCCAAGCAGATACAAGCCGTTGCATATGTATTATCAAGATACACAATAACTAGTTCTCAAGTAAAAGGACTTGACAGTACCATTTGTCATACGTAGTTCATCTTAGATTCACCTTGCAATTGGGGTGAGCATCTGGGTTAGCTAATTGGCTTTATTCAAATGAAAAATAAATCTCCTATCTTTACAACAAAGGGAAGTTTTGGAGCTTGATCACATGCCCACTGAGTAAGGCTTCTATACCCAGAGTAACTGGGGGGACTCTCTCTTGATGTTTACATTTCCAGGTCCTTGAGAAATGCAGTCCTGGTTCTTTTTTTTTTTTTTTTTTTAATTTTTTTTAAAATTTTTATTTATGATAGTCACAGAGAGAGAGAGAGAGAGAGAGAGAGAGAGAGAGGCAGAGACACAGGCAGAGGGAGAAGCAGGCTCCATGCACCGGGAGCCCGATGTGGGATTCGATCCCGGGTCTCCAGGATCGCGCCCTGGGCCAAAGGCAGGCGCCAAACCGCTGCGCCACCCAGGGATCCCCAGTCCTGGTTCTTAAAGCTGTCAAGAGTCTTATGTAGCCTTTAAAGAGATTGATATATATCTCAAAAAGACACAGAAAGAAAATTACAGATTTTCTAAGGAAAATGCTTTAAGAAAAGTGGGGAGGGGCGAATCTCCTCCTTTAACCAGGGAGAATTAAGCCTCTTATTTAGTTAGTATTTGCCCTTATAAACATTTATTACTAATAAAAGTAATATTATACTTATCTAATGATCTCCATTACTCTTTCTACCTTTCTCTGGGCAAGTTGCAGCTATCTACATATCCACCAAGTTGATAATAAAACACCACTGGTGGTCATCAAGTAGTATCAAAGTCTCATTATTAAGCACTCAATGAAAGGCACTATAGGGGAGGAAAACTTTTCTCTTCCTTCCTTCTAGGTTCTCTGATGGCCTAATACTTTAACTAAAATAGGATAGATTAACAGGAGAAAAAATAAATTTAATCTTATATGTAAAGGAGCCCCCAAAGATATAAAGCTCAAAGAAGTGACCAAGCAGGCAGATTTTTAATTTTTTTTTTTTTTTTTTGACCAGAAAACAATAGATCTGTGGGAAATTAACAGGACAAAGGGATTTGGGCTTGGGATAGTAAGTTAGTGAACAAATAACAAGGTTTGTTTATAAAGGCTTCTCAGCCCTAGATTCCCTGTCTCTGGTTATTAGAATGCCTTCTACTCCCCTGGTATAGGGAAGTGCCTTTCACATGGGAGATTTATTTCCTGCCTTGCCTGGGTGGTATAAAGGAGGGTTAGAGTGTCCTTACTCTGGCTGTTTCCCAGGTTACTTTGATTCATTAAATAATTAAATTGCCAAGTGGCACATTCTGGGGTGGCATATTCTGTTCCCCCTTAGTACAGATCAAACATCCAGTGTTTAATGCGTGTAGCTCTAACTCTTTTAAGTGTTGAGGACAAACTCATCCTTTGGGCATTTCTTTTTGCATTGGATCTAAATCAATAGTTATACTATTGTAATAGTCAATTACCTCTCTATGCAGTCACTTTTATTTATACTGAAATTAGAGAGAGCTTGTCATTCTAAACTTAATAGAGTAATAGACTGTCTTTTGCAGTCACTATTTGTAAATCCAGATTTCTTTTAATTAGATGTTTTTTCTTTTCTAGATTATCTTTCCAAACTAGTTAGCAACATATTTTTGCTTGAAATTTAGGGCTTCGGTACCTGGATGCATATTAATTACTTTTACTTTGTTATTGTCAAAAGTTGCTAATGAATATGGTCTCAGGTTTACTGAGTATATATTATGTGATTGAGTCCAACAATTGTTAATTGTCATTAACAATCAGATTGTTGGACTTTTTAGCCCAGATCCTGTTTATACTGGGTATATGATTTACAGCTGATTAGAAATGAGACTGTGGGGGAACCATTACTGGGTGTACAGAAAGAAAAAGAAATGCAAAAAATAACATGTTTGTTTTCTAGTAAAATGTGATTCTTTAAGTAATTGAAATAACCCTACATAGCTGATGTGTTACCTTGAAGAAACTATTAATCTCTATTAACCCCAGTTTTATTACCTGTAAAATGGGAATCATATTTCCTGTGTTATAAGATTATAATGTTAAATTGAGATAATGTATAGAGGGGCTAAGGACAGATTCTGGCAGATGAATGGTGACTAAATAGGCTACTAGCATAGGGCTATCCCCTCTACTTTGAGCCTTCCCATCAACTCTAGGACCATGCTCCATCAATTTTCCCTCCTTTTGCTCAAATCAACATATTTCCCAGTAGGATCTTGTCTTTAGTCTTCACATGTATTTATATCTCTCCTGTCAAAAATAAATTATACATGTATATATATCTATATATATAGCTATCTATATATATAGCTATATATATATCACCACATTCAAGACTTACCACAAAAATTCTCTCATGCCTATCTACAGTCGATACCCATCTCAACTCCTGCCAGAGGAAATACTAAACATCTCCTTTCTGTATTTGTAGATTAGCCATGCATTTTTAATATTTCATATATTTATATTTATCATATAAATGGAATCACATAATATATTAGTATAATAGTTTTGAGATGTACCCATGCTGTTTTGTGTTTAGTGTGTATATGGTCCCTTTTATTACTGTCTTCCGTATATTGTTATATCATATTTGTTCAATTGTCATTTGATATTTGGGTGTATTTGGATGTTTTTAGGTTGGGCTTTTATAAACAAAGCTGTTTAAATATTATACAAGTGTTTGTGTGAATTTACGTTTTATTTCTTTTGGGTAAATACTTAGGAATAGATTGTTAGATCATAAGATTATGTACGTTTAACTTATAAGAAACTGTCAAAATGTTTCCCACAGTTGTAACATTTATGTTTCTACCAGTGTATGAAAGTTCCAGTTTCCTCACCATCACTTGGTATTGTCAGTCTTGTAAATTTGAGTCATTCCAAATGATGTGGACTAAAAATACATTGTAGCTTTAATTTGCCCCCTACTTTTTTCCAGTTTTTCTGAGACTTGGAATTTGTTCCTTTTTTTTTTCTGGGGAATAAGCCATTCATTTTTCACTTAGTTTGGGTACTTGTTGTCTCCGGAGAATGAGAGGGGGGATCTAGGTGACCGAACTTCTTTTATAGACTTTGAGCTGAGGCTATCCCCATGCGTCCTGCCTCTCTGTGATTTCTGTGCCTCAAATTCTGGACCTCTTAGGGAGATCACTGAAGTCCAGATAGCTGCTTCATCTGGTCATTCTCCTCAACAGGCACATAGGTTGCAGCTTTCCCTGTACTATGGCAGTTACTCTTCATCCACCTGCTTTCTGTGTCCAAAACTTTGTTGACAACTCTCAGCTGTGGCCATCTTCCCTCTAGTTCTCTTTGTTCTTATGAATTTGTTAATTAAAAAAAAAAAAAGTATTTTCTTGCTTCACTTTCCATACAGAAGTTGTCAATAACAATGCTAATAATCGCTTTAAGTTTAGTTTTAGTTGACTTAACCTGTCTTGACCAAACTTCTTTTCCTTCACCAAAACTCCTTTTGTCCTTCATATCTGTGTCCCATCTCTATCTGTTTTCCTCAAGCTTTCATTCCATTTTTGTCTTACTGCCAGGTTCCCCTCTCTCCAGCCCTTAAATTATATGAACAGGCCTGTATTGGGGAGACGTCAGCATATTTTTATTTCCAGTGGCTCTATGATGCAAGTTATTTCAGTAAAACTCCATGAGGATTTGGCATCGCTACTCTTCAATAGCAGCCTAATTCTCTAAGGGAAGAGAATTATTGCTCTATATGCGTTGTTGCCTGAGCTCTCTAAGATAAAATGTAGAAGGGAGCTTCATGATAATTCTTTCTAAGGTTCTCTGGTTTCTTTGATTCCAAGAAACTGTCTCATATATATAATGTGTTGACAGTGAGAAAATTGACCATTTCAAGCAAGATCTAAACCTGGGAATAAAAAAAAGGCAAAATGCGTTTTTTTTTTTTTTTCCCCATTTCTTTTCAGAATAGCGCAATTTTAAGACTCTCCTGAGCTAGAAAGAGAAGATTCAGGTCATGAAAATCTCACAAGATTCTGTTTAATTTTGCTGTGAACCTAAAACTGCTCTAAATTGCTCTAAAAACAGTTTATTAAAAAACAAAGAATCTCACAAGAATGGTACTATAACTGGAAAATATGCTTTAGGGAATAATGAAGCAATTAAATTCTCAGTCAACTTTAAAAATGTCTAGTGTGACAGGAAAAATTGTTGATTGTCTTAAAATTCATTTTCTGAATTCTCTTTAGTTAGTACATTGGGAGCTTTAGATGGATATAAGACAAATATAAAGTAATCTCAAATCTTCAGTTTTGTGTCTGGATTGCTTTGCAATGTGTTTGTATGATTTACTAACTTCAGAGAAATTATTTTTTTTACATTTTTAACTAAGACTAGTCCCTTTTTATTGGTGTGCTATTAAGACATGGAATCAGAAGATGCTCATTAGTTTGTATTTATAGTAAGCTTTTCTGACAGATACTAAGTATAAGTGCACTTGATATTTAATACCATAGATATCAAATAACCAAGTCATGTCAAGCTACCCTGTACTCAGGAAGAACAAATTATTCTACAGAGAATGAAGGGAGCTTAGAATGCTTGACAAGCTAGAGAACATATGTGGAAGTTTCACTTTTAGGTTTGATGTAAATCTTAGGTGATGGTGTGTTAAGTTTATTAGAAACCAAGTGATGGCTCTTACTTATGTTCTTTCCAAAAAGAGAGTTTAAAAACTATACTAAAAAAAACTATACTAAGATTATTTTAATAATAATATACCATACTTAGCATGAAAGCTCTGGTTATTGAATTTGCAGTAATGTTGTTTCCTATATGATATAGGAGTACTCCAATTTTTATGTAGCTGCACTTCTATATAAGGCATCCTTTTCTACAAAATATGAAACTTAAAAATTAAAGAGAATAATTTTATGCTTTGTCTAGCAGAACTGATTTTTTTTGATCAGAGATCACTTCCTGTGAGGATTTTTCTTTGTTGTGGGTTTTCCACTGAACACCTGTAGGGAGATTAAGAATAATGTCACGTTTAAAGAAAATGATCTCATCTAGAAAATATTTTCTTGTACTTATGTATATATTTTTTGACATGAATAAAAAATGAAGTGCTTTACATAAATTCATCTTTGAATTAACTTCTCATAAATATACCTGTTTTCCTAAGCATGGCCTACAGCTGCAGTGGCAGTCTGTACTTTATTACTACTATTTGTTTTTATTTAATTATTATTTTTTACAACAAATGAATCTGAGCTCAGTGAATAGTAATGATGAATAAACATTTGTTGGGAGAGAAATCCCCATTGATATAGAATGTGTCTAGAAGTACTGTTAGGTAGATTGAAGATCAATCTTGTTAGAATACCTATTATCGAAGGATAAATCAGGGGTAGAGGTGATGTGGTGTGGGGAAAAGGAGAGGATGTGAAAATCCTGCCCAGACTTCACTTCTCATAACCATCTTGCACCTACTTTGCATCTATCTTGTTTACTAATCTCTATTTCAGTTTCTTATCTCCTTCTCCTTAAGACAAATTGCCTCATCCTTACCTTTGAGTGTCCTCTTGAAAACTCTTCTAATTGGCCCTCCTATCCTAAGATACAGGAGCTGCTAACACCTGTTGCCTTTGTCCTTCATAGCCAACTAAAGCTATTAAATATGCTCTATGTCCCCACTCTGGGCCTTCTTTAGTATTTCCCTCCCTTTTTTTCTGGTTCTTTCAGCTTCTTTCTGTAGTATTTGACAGTTTTACTACTTTACTTTTAATCTGAAATGTCCCACAGTGCTATTCTTTCCTACTTCTCAACTTACTTCATTAAGGACTTCTTTTCGATCAACTGAGGCTTTTCTTTTTCTACACACCCTTTAAATGTAGGTGTTGAAATCGATACTGCTCTTGGTCCTCTTTTTTTCTTTGTTATTTTCTTATCCAATTAAGTAAAAAGTTTCTGAAAGCCTACACTGTATTACATACTGTGTTATAAGAAACAGAAGATACGGTCCTGTCTTCAAAGACTCACAATCCAGTGAGGGAAACAGACAAGACGTTCAAGCATTAAAATATAGTGCAATACTGTGCTATCTAGAAGAGGAATATTTAGGCATGGGAATCCAAGAGGAAACTTTATCCCTTTTGTTTCCAATGGATTTCTGTAAAGGTGACACCTTGTGATCATCCTGTTTCTGGCACAGAGCTCCTAAAATCTTTAGTACTTCTTGTGATGAGAACAAAACAGGTGTTTTGCTCTGCTAATGAGGTGACTTTTGGACCACACCTAAGGTTAGAGGCTGGTTGCCTGCAAAGCCAACTATGATTGGTGTGTTGGAGCTTTTAGTCCCACCCCCTGACTTCCCGGAGGAGAGAAAGGCTGGAGCTTAATTAAGTTCAATCACCATTGGTGATGTCAATCTTTGCTATGTAATCAAAGCTTTATATAAACCCGAAAGGAGGGGTTTGGAAGAAATTCTGAGTTGGTGAACTCGTGGAGGTTTTGTGAGAGCCAGTGATGAATGCTCCGTGCTCCTTCTCGCCTACCTTGCGCTTGCACGTGGCCTTTCTTTCTTTCTTTTTTTTTTTTTTAAAAGATTTTATTAATTTATTCATGAGAGACACACAGAGAGGGGCAGAGACATAGGCAGAGGGAGAAGCAGGCTCCATGCAGGGAGCCTGATGTGGGACTTGGTCCCAGGACTCCAGGATCACACCCTGGGCCAAAGGCAGGCGCTAAGCCACTGCACCACCCAGGGATCCCCTGCACGTGGCCTTTCATTCGGCTATTTCCAAGTTATCTCCTACTAGTAATCTAGTCAGTACAATGTTTCTTGGAGTTCTGTGAGCTGCCCTAGCAAATTAATTGAACCAGAGGAGGGGGTCCTGGGAAACTTGATCTATAGCTCATTGGCACCTGAAGTGCAGGGGGTGGGATAAGGAATAGTCTTACAGAACTAAGCCCTTAACCTATGCATCTGATGACATCTCTGGGTGGATAGCATCAACATTAGTTAAATTATTGGATACCCAGCTGGTATTGGAGAATTGCTTGGTATGGGATACCTCCAACCAGCACAACTAGAATTTGGAGTAGAATCCTAATCGAGTGAGCCTACATTTTAATTGATTACTAGAATTATTTTACACCTGAAACTGGTTTTGAAGGCCCGAGAAGAGTTACCAGGTAGAAACGGGGGGGGGGGGTGTGGAACCAGGTGAATGTTTCAGGCAGAGGAAACAGTTTCTGCACAGGCTCCATGGATTTGTAAAAAAAGTATGCATCTGTTGAACTATATAGTCAGTTAATATGATTGGAACATAGGATAAGTCTGGAGAAGAAAAGAAAAATGAGATTTGAGTTAGAAAGAAGGAAGTTTATCAAAATCCTTGTATGACATCCTAAAATTTATGTGCCAGGTTGCAACTGTTAACCCTTGACCTTGATCTGAAGAACATTCTTTTTTTTTTTTTTTTGGTGAAAACACACTCACCAATTTAATAAGAAAAGTCCCACTAAGTAAGTGGAATTTGCTGAACGTAGTGCTTTTCTGGAGGCCTACTTCATTAAATTGCTGAGCTTTTCTAATAACAACCAAATCATTACTAATTTAAGTCTATTGATCCACCCACCCCCTAACAACACATACATGTTCTGATAAAAAAAAAGTGTCAGTAATATCTCACATACCATTTGAACTACTTTGTGGAATCAGAATTATATGAAGAAAAGTAAAAGGATTTAAGTGTATATACACAGGAATGATAAATGTCCTGTTGAGTGTAGCAGCAAAAAATAGACTGAGAAACCTTATACGTCTATCAATAGCAGAATGCTCAAATGCGATGCATCTTTTTTATGGTCTACTGTACAACTGTTAAAAAAAATCCTATATTAGATCTACTAATTTAAGGGATTACCAGGGTGCTTCATTAAGTGAGAAGAGAATGAGCTGGTGATGGTCTTGTTATTATGATGCCTTCCTTCCTCAAGTTTTGGGGTGACACCCTTATTAAGGAAGGACGTGAACTATATTTCCATTCTTGCTTTGGTTGATATTTTCTTTTTTCCTCATGTTGGATCTCATTTCTTTTTGAATGATAGCCTTCTCCACATCAGTAACTTGTGCTGGTAACTTATTGTTTTTTGCTGATGTTAGGATGCCGAAACTCATTTCAAAAAGAGCATGGTTTCTTCACTTTTAATTTCTCTGCATTCATTTAGTTTGTAAAGTACACTTTTTCCCTTTCGATCTCATCAAATTTCAACCACCACATTCCTATTTCTCTAGATGATATATTATTTGCATCTGCACAGATCCATGTAATGCTAAAACCCTGGAGGTGTGATTATCCTGAAGCACAAATTAACATTTGCATCAGCTGTCTGCAGGAGTGGTGAAAAATGCTTTTTTAGTGTTGCTGCCCTGGAAGAAGTTTAATAAATTTTTCTAAATATAGATAGAGAAGAATAATTTCTGACTTAACTACCACCTGTAAGATTTTCCTATTATTCAGAGGTCTTTCCTTTTTGACTGTCTTCACTTTCTCATGACCATATGTTCCAGAATGAGAAATTAAAATTATTTTACTTTGTGTTTCTTGCTGTTTGTATCTTTAAGTGGGCATCGTTTAATATTTTATGGAAATTGTTCAAATTAAGTAGTAATTAAAAGAGCCTGTTTTCTAAAGTCATGCATAGTATTAATGATCTTTTAGATGTGATTTTCAAAATTCCAGGATTTTTCTTTCCTATAAATTTTTCTACAGAGCATTATATATGTGGCATTAAGCCTGTAAGCATTTAGATGGGAAAATGTCTTTAAGTTACAGTATTTAGACTGTGGCTCTGCCAGACTTCTGGATTTCTTCATCCTGCTTTCTTCTCACACTTTTGGTCATCTTATAGCTCCTGTCACCTAATCATACACTGAATAAGACCACAGGAAAGAGCTTAAACTCAAATGATCTGTTATTTTTTCATGCCTGTAAAAAGTATGTTAATGGTATAAGAAAGGTGGAAATAATGTGCTTAACTATTTTAGATTGTCTGCAATTTTAAATCATTCATGTTACTTTACTCTCTCCTTCCGCTGGCATGATTTACTCTACCAATTGAGTTAATTGTATTTTCTATTTTGTTAATTATTTTCCCCCTCAGAGGCCTAATTTCTTTATAGCCTTGGACCTGTTGATCTGCTGTAATGGGCTTAGTCTTTAGCCATTTCTGAGAAATGTGTAGCTAGAACAATCTTTGTTTATTCTATGCTCTATTTAATGAAGATTATGAAAAGGCTTGCAGTAACACGATCATTTGGGATTTCATTATTGTTTTTAAGTATTTGCCAATTTTTTTCATATGGCCACTGATAATTGGGGGGTTTAGCTATTTTATAATGAGAATAGAAATCTTTGAAAAATAGTCATCTTTGAGTCTAATTACAGAATGATATAACTATTGGTAATGGGTGAATCATTTTTTTTTTCAGTTTAATTTAAAATCTAGAGATTTTATTTGCTTCCTCAAATAATTTTGTGGTTAAAAGCATAAGAAATTGAACATGGATTAATTGTGGAGAAAACTAAGTTTCATTCTCATCACTCTTTGTATTATTAATACTATAAAAGAGTCAGAGGAAGGAATCGATGTGGCATGGGTGAGGCTGTACATAGCTATTATTTGGTCAAATTTCTTTGTGATTTGTGCATACAGGGGTCCCTCTAAGTATCAAAATGAAATCTGTTAAATAGTATGTTTATGGGATCTGTTAATATGTATTAAGCATTTAATATGAATCAAGGTCTCATCATGGTAGAGGAAACAGATAAAGAGATAATTATTATGCCATGCGATATATGCCATGATAGCGGTGTTGCCTCAGGGTGACAGGGAAGCACAAAACCACATAAATCAGCCTAAGAAAATCAATAAAGGCCTCTTGGAGAAGACAAAGTCTGATTTGTCTTTAAAATAGGTGATGGGGTGCCTGGGTGGCTCAGTTGGTTAAGCGTCTGACTCTAAATTTCAGCTCAAGTCATGATCTCAGAGTTTTGAGATCAAGCCCCATGGGGCTCTGTGCTCAGTGGAGAGTCTGCTGGAGATTCCTCTCCCTTTCTGTGTTTCTTTCTGACCTCCCCCCTGCTTGTGCTCTCTCTCTCTTTCTCTTAAATAAATAAATAAATACATCTAAAAAAAAATTGGTTAGAAATTAGCCAGATGCAAAGTTAGGGGAAGGCAGAGGCAACACCAGCAAGTAATGGAGGCTAACGTAATAAAAAATAAGAAGAATTCCAACATTTATTTAATGTTTCCCATATGTCAGGTAATATTTTAAGTGATGCATTAAACCATTTCATCTTCCCAACAAATATATGAAGCAGCTATTACTATTCTGTGTGTGGGAAAGATGAAGTACTGAACGTTTAAATAATTTACCCAGTGTTACATAGCCAGTAAGTGAAAGAGCCATTTGTTTGACCCCACAGTCCATATTTTAAACACTCTACTATATAGTATCTTGCTATAGTTTACTGATGGTTGTGGTGAACTATAACTAAGTTAAAATTGCTGGATAAAAATCCTAATTTGGGAAATCCAAAGACATACCTGGAGCAACTGATAGATGGTTGATACTGACTTTATACACCTTATTAAGAAGACTAGGGCTTTTCATTATCTTCAGTGAGGGGCCAGTTAAAATTCCCAATATGATGTGAACTGATATGCTTATAAAATATAAAATCACATGCATGGATATCAAGGCAATCTTAAATTACTTTAAAGATTCTATATACTTATTCTCAATTTCTGGACTTCCCTCCTCATGAATTGGTAGCAGGCAATTGGTGGAACACCATTTTGGTTATCATTGGTGTTTACATTTTATTTTATACTTTGTGGTGGAATTAAAGATTTCTCTAACCATTCAGATGGTCAGGTTAGCATTTTAGATATTTGTGCCTCTGTGGAGAATGAATTTGAGGCTGGCAAGACTGATTACAATGAGCTCAATTATGTATCAGTGACAGTAGGCTGGGCAAGAGATCACTAGAACTTAGACTAAGACTGTGGATATAACCATGAAAAGTGAGATGGATGGTTTTGAGAAAAACTTAGGGAATACAACTGACATTGCCCCATGAACATGATTCTCCCATCCAAAGCTCTACTGAAATAGCTCTTTGTGATTGGTTGCTGTTTTCCTCCTAAAATTAATTTTTTAAGATATCCATCTTAGAAGCTACCATCTATGTACTTCTTAAATCAAAAACTTAAAAAAAACACACAAAAAAAAACTGCAAAACTTTTTTTTTTCCTTCAAAATACACTAGGCATTTTGTTGAAGTGAGGCCATTTTAGACCCTGGGTTCATATGGGTAGCAAGACTAGCTGGGCTGAAGTAAGCAGGATGACCTGGAGGGCCGAAAGAAAGTATGGTGTCAGTCTCTCATTAAACAAGTATCTTCTACAGAAATGTGGGGGCAATGCTGAGTGATAGTGGCTTGAAGAATCAGCTTTTAGGGGAAAAGTCAGGTCACTCAAGAAGCTAAGGCTAGGATTCTTTAAGAAGTCCAAGAAATAAACAATGTGTCTATCTGAGCAGAGGGCCAAAAACAAGTAGAAACCTGCAGTGGGTATTGGGAAGAGGTTCAGGGTGGTGGATGGTCTATAGCAGGGAGGTAGGGGATGAGTGCTGACCTTTCATTAGATGGTCAGTGTTTCAGGCTTGGGTCTCGAGATTCTAAGCAAGGACTTATTTGTAGTAGAAAAGGCTAGGAACTCATTCTTGAGGACTTGGTTTTGAGGTCAAGGGAATCATCATTTTTGAAATGTGCCTAACACTTCACATATATAATCTCCTTTCATTCTCACAAGTCTGCCATGTGGGTAAATACCCTTATTTTTAGAAAATGGAGAGTAAGACATCTTATGAAATGTGCCTAAATGTGTGCAATTATGAAATGATGAAGCTTGTTATTTTGCACTCCCATGCTTTTTTTCCAGGACACCATGGTCCTTCCAGCTCTAATTGTCCTTACTGTCAAGGTGGTAAGGCATTGAATTTAAAGTTTCCTTATACAATGAAAGAGTACAGAGGTCAGTGTGCGTGACAGGGGAAAACATTCCTTGGACTTCATAAATCTCTAGAACTGGAGGAGGGGCAAGGTGGCGGAAGAGTAGGGTCCCCAAGTCACCTGTCCCCACCAAATTACCTAGAGAACCTTCAAATCATCCTGAAAATCTACGAATTCGGCCTGAGATTTAAAGAGAGAACAGCTGGAATGCAACAGTGAGAAGAGGTCGCGCTTCTATCAAGGTAGGAGGACGGAGAAAAAGAAAGACACAAAAGGCCTCCGAGGGGGAGGAGCCCCGCGAGGAGCCGGGCTGAGGCCAGGGCGAGTGTCCCCAGGACAGGAGAGCCCCGACCCGGAGGAGCAGGAGCTGCACCGACCTTCCTGGGCGGAAAGGGGCTCGCGGGGAGGTGGAGCAGGGCCCAGGAGGGCGGGGATGCCCTCGGGCTCCCGGGGACACTAACAGGCACCTGCGCCCCGGGAGATGCGCCGAGCTCCCTAAGGGCTGCAGCGCACGGCGGGACCCGGAGCAGCTCGTAGGGGCTCGGGGGCGGCTCCGCGGAGGGGGCTGCGGGGCGGGAGCAGCTCGGGGGGGCTCGGGGGCGGCTCCGCGGAGGGGGCTGCGGGGCGGGAGCAGCTCGGGGGGCTCGGGGGCGGCTCCGCGGAGGGGGCTGCGGGGCGGGAGCAGCTCGGGGGGCTCGGGGGCGGCTCCGCGGAGGGGGCTGCGGCCCGGGAGCGCGAATCCAACAGCGCAGGCCGCGGGAGCCCAGGGCGCAGGGACACAGCCCAGGATCCGGCCTCCCCCGGGACAGGCAGAGGCCGGGAGGGCCCAGGACAGCGAGGACGCTCCTGCCCCAGCTGAGCAGATCAGCGGCCCCGCCCCGGAGCCTCCAGGCCCTGCAGACGGAGAGCTCCGGAGCTACTGCGGGGGTTGACTCCAGGGCTCCAGAGCTGGCCCGCCACTGGGGTTATTCCTCCTGGGGCCTCACGGGGTAAACAGCCCCCACTGAGCCCTGCACCAGGCAGGGGCAGAGCAGCTCCCGCAACTGCTAACACCTGAAAATCAGCACAACAGGCCCCTCCCCCAGAAGACCAGCTGGACGGACAAGTTCCAGGGGAAGTCAAGGGACTTAAAGTACACAGAATCAGAAGATACTCCCCCGTGTTTTTTTTTTTTTTTTTATCCAGCAAGGCTCTCATTCAACATGGAAGGAGAGATAAAGAGCTTCCAAGACAGGCAGGAACTAAAAGAATATGTGACCTCCAAACCAGCTCTGCAAGAAATTTTAAGGGGGACTCTTAAAATTCCCCTTTAAGAAGAAGTTCAGTGGAACAATCCACAAAAACAAGGACTGAATAGATATCATGATGACACTAAACTCATATCTCTCAATAGTAACTCTGAACGTGAACGGGCTTAATGACCCCATCAAAAGGCGCAGGGTGTTAGACTGGATAAAAAAGCAGGACCCATCTATTTGCTGTCTACAAGAGACTCATTTTAGACAGAAGGACGCCTACAGCCTGAAAATAAAAGGTTGGAGAACCATTTCCCATTCAAATGGTCCTCAAAAGAAAGCAGGGGTAGCCATCCTTATGTCAGATAAACTAAAATTTACCCTGAAGACTGTAGTGAGAGATGAAGAGGGACACTATATCATACTTAAAGGATCTATCCAAAAAGAGGACTTAACAATCCTCAATATATATGCCCCGAATGTGGGAGCTGCCAAATATATAAATCAATTAATAACCAAAGTGAAGAAATACTTAGATAATAATACACTTATACTTGGTGACTTCAATCTAGCTCTTTCTATACTCGATGGGTCTTCTAGGCACAACATCTCCAAAGAAACGAGAGCTTTAAATGATACACTGGACCAGATGGATTTCACAGATATCTACAGAACTTTACATCCAAACTCAACTGAATACACATTCTTCTCAAGTGCACATGGAACTTTCTCCAGAATAGACCACATACTGGGTCACATATCAGGTCTGAACTGATACCAAAGATTGGGATCGTCCCCTGCATATTCTCAGACCATCATGCCTTGAAATTAGAACTAAATCACAACAAGAAGTTTGGAAGGACCTCAAACACATGGAGGTTAAGGACCATCCTGCTAAAAGATGAAAGGGTCAACCAGGAAATTAAGGAAGAATTAAAAAGATTCATGGAAACTAATGAGAATGAAGATACGACTGTTCAAAATCTTTGGGATGCAGCAAAAGCAGTCCTGAGGGGGAAATACATCGCAATACAAGCATCCATTCAAAAACTGGAAAGAACTCAAATACAGAAGCTAACCTTACACATAAAGGAGCTAGAGAAAAAACAGCAAATAGATCCTACACCCAAGAGAAGAAGGGAGTTAATAAAGATTCGAGCAGAACTCAACGAAATCGAGACCAGAAGAACTGTGGAACAGATCAACAAAACCAGGAGTTGGTTCTTTGAAAGAATTAATAAGATAGACCATTAGCCAGCCTTATTAAAAAGAAGAGAGAGAAGACTCAAATTAATAAAATCATGAATGAGAAAGGAGAGATCACTACCAACACCAAGGAAATACAAACGATTTTAAAAACATATTATGAACAGCTATACGCCAATAAATTAGGCAATCTAGAAGAAATGGACGCATTCCTGGAAAGCCACAAACTGCCAAAACTGGAACAGGAAGAAATAGAAAACCTTAACAGGCCAATAACCAGGGAGGAAATTGAAGCAGTCATCAAAAACCTCCCAAGACACAAGAGTCCAGGGCCAGATGGCTTCCCAGGAGAATTCTATCAAACGTTTAAAGAAGAAACCATACTTATTCTACTAAAGCTGTTTGGAAAGATAGAAAGAGATGGAGTACTTCCAAATTCGTTCTATGAGGCCAGCATCACCTTAATTCCAAAACCAGACAAAGACCCCACCAAAAAGGAGAATTACAGACCAATATCCCTGATGAACATGGATTCAAAAATTCTCAACAAGATACTAGCCAATAGGATCCAACAATACATTAAGAAAATTATTCACCATGACCAAGTAGGATTTGTCCCCGGGTCACAAGGCTGGTTCAACACTGGCAAAACAATCAATGTGATTCATCATATCAGCAAGAGACAAACCAAGAACCATATGATCCTCTCATTAGATGCAGAGAAAGCATTTGACAAAACACAGCATCCATTCCTGATCAAAACTCTTCAGAGTGTAGGCATAGAGGGAACATTCCTCCACCTCTAAAAGCCATCTACAAAAAGCCCACAGCAAATATCAATGGGGAAGCACTGGGAGCCTTTCCCCTAAGATCAGGAACAAGACAGGGATGTCCACTCTCACCACTGCTATTCAACATAGTACTGGAAGTCCTAGCCTCAGCAATCAGACAACAAAAAGACATTAAGGGCATTCAAATTGCCAAAGAAAAAGTCAAACTCTCCCTCTTCGCCAATGACATGATACTCTACGTAGAAAACCCAAAAGCCTCCACCCCAAGATTGCTAGAACTCATACAGCAACTTGGTAGCGTGGCAGGATACAAAATCAATGCCCAGAAATCAGTGGCATTTCTATACACTAACAATGAGACTGAAGAAAGAGAAATTAAGGAGTCAATCCCATTTACAATTGCACCCAAAAACCTAAGATACCTAGGAATAAACCTAACCAAAGAGGTAAAGGATCTATACCCTAAAAACTATAGAACACTTCTGAAAGAAATTGAGGGAGACACAAAGAGATGGAAAAATATTCCATGCTCATGGATTGGCAGAATTAATATTGTGAAAATGTCAATGTTACCCAGGCAATTACATGTTTAATGCAATCCCTATCAAAATACCATGGACTTTCTTCAGAGAGTTAGAACAAATTATTTTAAGATTTGTGTGGAATCAGAAAAGACCACGAATAGCCAGGGGAATTTTAAAAAAGAAAACCATATCTGGGGGCATCACAATGCCAGATTTCAGGTTGTACTACAAAGCTGTGGTCATCAAGACAGTGTGGTACTGGCACAAAAACAGACACATAGATCAATGGAACAGAATAGAGATTCCAGAAGTGGACCCACAACTTTATGGTCAACTAATATTCAACAAAGCAGGGAAGACTACCCACTGGAAAAAAGACAGTCTCTTCAATAAATGGTGCTGGGAAAATTGGACATCCTCATGCAGAAGAATGAAACTAGACCACTCTCTTGCACCATACACAAAGATAAACTCAAAATGGATGAAAGATCTAAATGTGAGACAAGATTCCAACAAAATCCTAGAGGAGAACACAGCAGGCAACACCCTTTTTGAACTCGGCCATAGTAACTTCTTGCAAGATACATCCACGAAGGCAAAAGAAACAAAAGCAAAAATGAACTATTGGGACTTCATCAAGATAAGAAGCTTTTGCACAGCAAAGGATACAGTCAACAAAACTCAAAGACAACCTATAGAATGGGAGAAGATATTTGCAAATGACATATCAGATAAAGGGCTAGTTTCCAAGATCTATAAAGAACTTCTTAAACTCAACACCAAAGAAACAAACAATCCAATCATGAAATGGGCAAAAGACATGAAGGGAAATCTCACAGAGGAAGACATAGACATGGCCAACACGCACACGAGAAAATGCTCTGCATCATTTGCCATCAGGGAAATACAAATCAAAACCACAATGAGATACCACCTCACACCAGTGAGAATGGGGAAAATTAACAAGGCAGGAAACAACAAATGTTGGAGAGGATGCGGAGAAAAGGGAACCCTCTTCCACTGTTGGTGGGAATGTGAACTGGTGCAGCCACTCTGGAAAACTGTGTGGAGGTTCCTCAAAGAGTTAAAAATAGACCTGCCCTAGACCCAGCAATTGCACTGTTGGGGATTTACCCCAAAGATACAGATGCAACGAAACGCCGGGACACCTGCACCCCGATGTTTATAGCAGCAATGTCCACAATAGCTAAAATGTGGAAGGAGCCTCGGTGTCCACCGAAAGATGAATGGATAAAGAAGATGTGGTTTATGTATACAATGGAATATTACTCAGCTATTAGAAATGACAAATACCCACCATTTGCTTCAACGTGGATGGAACTGGAGGGTATTATGCTGAGTGAAGTAAGTCAATCGGAGAAGGACAAACATTATATGTTCTCATTCATTTGGGGAATATAAATAATAGTGAAAGGGAATATAAGGGAAGGGAGAAGAAATGTGTGGGAAATATCAGAAAGGGAGACAGAACATAGAGACTCCTAACTCTGGGAAATGAACTAGGGGTGGTGGAAGGGGAGGAGGGAGGAGGGCGGAGGGTGGGGGTGAATGGGTGATGGGCACTTGAAGGGATGAGCACTGGGTGTTATTCTGTATGTTGGTAAATTGAACACCAATAAAAAATAAATTTATTATAAAAAAATAAATCTCTAGAACTTTTTTCACTACAGTTCGCTTCCTAAAGGAGAAATTCCAAGGGAAATTCTTGGAAACTTAAGTTTTATTCTCTTAACAAATCTGTATTGATCTTGATCAATATTGATTGTCATATATAAAGATACAGTAGTAAACGAAACCCCAAATTTCACAATTCTAGTGGAGAAAAAAGCTGGATAAGAAAGTAATACATACATAGTATAGCATGAGGTAAGAAGATAATGATAAAAATCTGGATATGAAGCATCAGTATTATAATTTTTAAATAGGGGTTTTCACAGTAAGCATCCCTGAGCAACACTGAGTTAAAAAAGGTCATCCCAGTCTTCAAAGACTATCTGCTACCCCGGAAAGCTGTGATCAAAGTCTTATTGCACTTTTTTTAAAGAAGGCCAAATGTTTGGGGGTTTTTCTTTCAGCTGATGCTACCTCTGCCTATTTTAGCCATGTCCAGCATCAACACAAATGACCAGACATGTACAGTCCCAGTCCTGCCGTTGGGGTTGAATTGATGGGACAAGATCGTATAATCTTTTGGGAACTCTTTTCCACTGGTGAGTCAGTTCTGAAAATAACGAGTGCTTAACTGGGCAAAATGGAATTTTAGGAGATGATGTGAAAATTATGCTACATTTTTCCTAATTAAATCCATCCTGCTTGGCCTGGCCACATGATTTGGCTTCCATTCAATGCCCTAAGGGATGGATTTACCTAATTTATATTTTGTCACCCATATGATGTAAAGAACCACACTAGCTGAGAAGCACCTGCCACTATTTATAACCATGGTCTTTTGGTATTTGTTTGATTCCTTTAAGAGTAAACAAACATTTTGTGAGTTTAATGTTGTATACAGACTTGGAAAGATTTTTTTCCCCTTATACCATAATGTTGTCAGCTGTATTTATGAATTCTGATGACCTTGGAGAGTATATTTTTCCCCTTTGGCACCCATCAGGAATGAAAGACTCTAAGAAAATATTGTATTCATGAGGGACGGTTTGAATGTAACCAAACAGACAGATGTTTCAAAAACATGCTTTTCTTAATCAAATATGGTCTGTGATGCACAGAATATCACGGGGTTTGATAAAAGCCCCAACTACAGAAGCCTCATTGAGCTGAAATACAAGTGTGCCATGGCTTGTTAACAGAGCTTAGCAGCTTGTATACTCTTTCACCCTGTTACATGCTTAATAGAGTAATAAAAATGTATGAGGGATGAAAAAATATTCTGATTTGTGAAACACAATCTCCGCTGTGAATTAGAATAGTTTTTGGAGTTACTACATTTTTGTATGTAATTTAAAGTGTAACTAACTAGCAATTTGTAAGGAGCTACTGTACGTGCATTCAAGTTTTAAGTATGTGTGTCTATTTACCTTTTACCATCATTAGTACATATGCACACATTTTAAAAATCAAGAATAAGTTTTCATTTCTAAATTAATTTTTTAGTAAAATGACTCTTTTGTTAATAGGTCTCTGCACATTCACATATACCACTCCCCCACGGAAACAACCAAAAACATTTAAAGAGTTTTAAGTAAACGAAATCTTTTATTAACATGCCTCATTATTTCATCACTGCTTGAATGAAGTCATGCGTATTATTAAGGATGAAAACACTTTCCAAATGTTGGCACTATTATCAAACTCTTAAAAATAAATGCAGCTCATAAAAATACGTATCATGGTCTTTGGATAGTTATTGCTTTTCCACAAATGTTTCCTATGCATTAGGTTTGTCAGAGTAATAAAGAACAGAAAATTATTGCTTAATTCTTTTTCCTAAAGTGGGATGAATGGATTTTAGAGGCTGAGTAACTTCCTGCTGTGGAGTGATCCATTATAACTATACAGATCAAAATTGATTTTTATAATCATTGAAGAGTCACAAATAAAATAGTAGATAAATATCCACAAAATAAAATACCTTTCCCTCCCTTATTTTCATTTTATTTCTAGTATTTACAAACCTAGGAGGAATCTTATAGGTAATTCATATTTGTTCCAAATTACAATTTCATTTCATAATTTATTCAAATAATGTGTGTAATAACCTTTTCTTCTAAATAACAGGGTTTTAGAAATTATTACAGGTTTATGTATTCAGATCTTGACAGAATCAGAGAGATCTATGTTAAAAATATATTTTTTGGTTGAGGTGCCTGCCAGGGTCAGTTGGTGGAACACAGAACTCTTGACCTTGTAATTTCGAGCCCCATGTTTTGGATGTATATACTACTTAAAAATAAAATCTTCCATATATATAAAAATATGTAGATATGTATATACACATACATATATATCTTTTGGTGCCTTTTACTTCCCTGACTACTATCCATCTACAATTTTCTTATAGATACTACTGTAAATTTCATGGTGAACTATGATTATTTCACTACTATATAAATTTAAAATTTTAGAAATGAATATTTTCATGAGCTTCTTGTTTTCCATGGAAAACAGAGGAGGATCCATTACTCAAATAAAACTAAATCCTATCTACTTAGGAATAACAACTGTTAAGGATATTTATATATACATCTAGACTTTTTCTAATATCTCTGTTAGATATATATTATTATCAATATAATTCTATTTATTGATATAGTAAATGACATGTATTTATTATATATGTATTTACATATAAACATATGTACCTCTATAATCCAAAAAGTTTTTATAGCTTAAGATAATTTTATAACCAATCTTTTCTTTGACTATGAATTAGGAATAAGTGCTAGTACTTGAGTATGGGTGGGTAGAGAAGACATTAATTTAAACTTTTACTTTATCCCTTTCCAAAAAGTTCTTTCCCTATATATACAGTAAGACAAAAAAATTATATTTAAATAAATTGTAATAAGTCTGTGCTCCCATTTTTACCCATTCTTCAATTCATACACTATCTCCATATTAAAACCTTTATTTCTTCCTTTTTCTTGAAATATAACAGGGCCATATCTTCTTTTTCATTATATCACGTCAATATTTATGATGGTTGAGGAGATAGTAGATAGGTGCTTAATTGTTTGATACCTTTCTAGGATAGGGCATCTGTATTCATATAAACATGAAGTCTTCTTCAGAAGCAATAACATTTCCTTTATTGTGAATCCCATGAGCATTTAATGAATGAAATCTATATTTCAATCCTTTTATGACCTTGAAGGATATTTCAGAATATCTTCTGAAAGTGTATAGAAGAAAAAAAAATTTTTTTTGGAAAATTCTGCTTTTTAGGGTGTGAAGAGAGGTGAGACCTATAAATCTCTTTAGTCTCTTTAATATTTTTATTTTAACTTATCTTTTTAAATTACAGACATCCAAAAATAATAAATTATGCATACTCTTATGTAAATCAGAAAGAATGCTTTTAAAAATTATTAAACTGTTATTCTACAGAATAACATATATACACTGAAAATTAACTAATTGAAAATATAAAACTAAAAATTTCTATTATATTAATCCAGATGTTTTACATCCATCTGTAGCAAGCATTGAAGTCTTTTCTTTAAAAAAATTTTTATTTTAATAGACTTTATTTTTTAGAATAATTTTGGGTTCACAGAAAAAAATGAATGGAAAGTGCTGAGATTTCTTTTTCTTTTTTTAAAGATTTTATTCAATCATTCATAAGAGAGAGAGAGAGAGAGAGAGAGAGAGGCAGAGACACAGGCATAGGGAGAAGCAGGCTCCATGCAGGGAGCCCAATGCGGCCCAAATGCTGAGATTTCTTATATTCTCCATACCTCCACATACACACAACCTCCCCTACTATCAAAGTCTCACACCAGAGCGATGCATTTGTTACAATCAATGAACTACATTTATACATCATTATCACTCAGTCTGTAGTTGACATTAGTGTTCACTCTTGGTGGTGTATGGTCTGTGGGTTTAGACAAATGTATAAGTACAAATATCTACCATTATAATATCAGAGTAGTTTTACTGTCTTCAAATTATCTGTGTGCTACCTATTCTTTCCTCTCTTCCCTGTCCCCTGGCAACCACTAATCTTTTTTTACTGTCTCCATAGTTTTGCCTTTTCCAGAAGGTTCTAGAGTTGAAATCATAGAGTTTGTAGCCTTTTCAGCTTGCCTTCTTTTACTTAGTGATGTGCATTTAAGGTTTCTCCATTTCTTTTTATGGCTTGATACCTCATTTCTTTTTGGAAACTAAATAATATTCCTATTCCATTGTCTGGATGTACGAGTTTATCCATTCATTGACTGAGAGACATCTTGGTTGCTTTTAAGTTTTGGCAATTGTGAATAAAGCTGCTGTGGACATCTGTGCACAGGTTTTTGTGTGGACATAACTGTTCAACTTGCTTAGGTAAATACCAAGTAGCATGGCTGCTGGATGACATGACATATTTCATTTTATAAGAAACCACCAAGCTGTCTTCCAAAGTGGCTATTTTTGCAATCCCACCAGCAGTGACTGAGAGTTCCTATTGCTCCACATCTTGGCAGTATATTATTGTCAGTGCTCTGGATTTCAGCTGTTCCAATAGATGTTTACTGGCATGTAGTTTTAATTTGTATTTCCCTAATGATGTATGATGCTGTCATCTTTCAGGAAAGTGATTGCTGAAGGCTGGGAAAGCTGCATTAATTTCTTAAAATAAGAAGACATGAAGTTTGCTTCATCAACTGTGACTCTTCCTTTCACAAATGGTTTCTCTGTTGCATGTGATGCTGTTTGATAGCATTATTTCAAAATAGGAGCCAATCCTCTCAAATCATGCTCTGCTTTATCAAATTAGTTTATGTAATAATCTAAATCCTTTGTTATCATTCAAAAACTTTTCATAATGTCTTCATCAGGAGTAGATTCCATCTCAAGAAACCACTTTCTTTGCTGAGAAGCAACTCTTCATCTGCTCAAGTTTTATCATAATTGCAGAAATTCAGTGTTATCTTCAGACTGTACTTGTAATTCTGGTTCTTTTGCCATATCCACCATACCTGTAATTACTTTCTCCACTATAGTCTTTAGTGCCTTAAAGTCATCCATGAAGGTTGGAAGCAACTTCTTCCAAACTCCCATTCATGTTGATATTTTGACCTCTTCCCATAAACCAGAGATGTTCTCAATGGCAACTAGAATGGTGAATCCTTTGCAAGGCTTTCAATTGACTTTGCCCAGATCCATCAGAGGATTTCTATGTATGGCAGCTATAACCTTACGAAATGTATTTTTTGAATAATAAGATCTGGAAGTCCAAATGACTCCTTGATCCATGGACTACAGAATGGATATTGTATTAGCAGACATGAAAACAACATTCATCTCATTGTACACATCATTCAGAACCCTTGGGTGACTCAGTGCATTTCATTGTTAAGGGGTATTAATCTTTTGAAAAGAATCTTTTTTTTTTTCCTCCTGAGCAATAGATCTCAACAGTGGGATTAAAATATTTGGTAAACTGGGTTTTTGACAGATGTGCTATCATCCAGCCTTTGTTTTTCCATTGGTAGAGAACAGAGTAAGGTTAGCATAATTCTTAGGGGCCCTAGGATTTTTGGAGCAGTACATGAGCATTAGCTTCAGCTTAAAGTCACAAGCTGCATTAATCCCTCACAAGAGATTCAGTCTGTCTTTGAAGCTAGATGTTGGCTTCTCCGCTCTTGCTATGAAAATTCGAGATGTAATATTCTTCCAATAGAAAGCTGTTTCATCTACATGGAAAATCTGTTGTTCACTATAGCCACTTTCATAAATTATCTTAACTAGTTCAAGATAACTTGCAACATTTTTTACATCAGCCCTTACTTCTTTACCTTGCACTTTGTTATGAACAACCTTTGTTACCTTCCAACTTTTCTTCTGTAGCTTTCTCACCTCTCTCATCTTCTCACAGAATTAAAAAGAGTTAGGGCCTTTCTCTGGGATATGCTTTGTCTTAAGAGAATGCTGTGCTGGTTTGGTCTTCTATCCTGACTGCTAAAACTTTCTCCATATCAGCAACATGTCTGTTTCATTTTCTTATTTGTGTGTCCACTGGAGCAGTCCTTTTAATCTCCTTCAAGAACTTTTCCTTTGCATTCACAACTTGGCTGTTTGGTACCAGGGACCTGATTTCAGTTTATCTCAACATGTCTTCCTCACTAAGCTTAATCATTTCCAGGTTGAGATTTAAAGGGAGACACCTGTGACTCTTTTTTTTCACTTGAACACTTAGAGGCCATTCTAGGGTTATTAATTGGCCTAACTTTAATATCGTTGTGTCTCAGGGAATAGAGAGACCCAAGGAGAGGGAGAGAGACAGAAATGACTGATCAGTGCAGCAATCAGAACACACACAACCTTGATTAAAGTTGCTATTCATATGAATGTGGTTCCTGCTGCCTCAAAACAGTTACAGTAGTAATATCAAAGATTGCTGATCACTGTAACAGATATAATAATAATGAAAAATTTTGAAATATTGTGAAAATTGCCAAATTTGACACCGACATGAAGTGAGCAAATGCTATTGGAAAAGGGGCATCACTAGATTTCCTTAATGCAGAGTTGCCACAAAACTTTCAATTTGTAAAAACAAACCCACAACTTCTATGAAGTGCATTTAATAAGGCATACTTGTATTCACCTCTTTCTTTCTCTAATTTTGGGAGAAGGTGTTCACTCTGGAACCTCACTTTCTGAAGGATCCAAGAAGAGCAGTTGATTTTTCCATTAGTTTGGCTTTTTATTTGTTAGGATAGAGTCATGACTTCTAAGTTTCTTACATGCCAGATTGGACAGTGGAAGTCCCAACCTTACATTTAAAATATTTGATATAAAAATAGATGACCTATTTATGAAACAACAAATTTCTGGTAAGCATGATTTTTAATTCCTAAAATTAAATTTAAAATAAGTAGTTCTAAATGTTGGCTGTCTTGAATTTAAAAACACAACACTGGAAGCCAATATGTCTCGCTTTCCAAGACCTCTAGTTACAGAAAAGAAAATAAGAAAAAAATACTAAAAACACAACAATAAACCTTTGGATGCTTGGTTACCTTTTTAACATTTTTAGAATAAAAGTTTTATTTGCTTGCCTTAGAGAAAAAAATCAACCTCTCGACAGAGTTAGATGACAAGATTTATTTTTATCTTTCTAGATATATAACAAGACAAAATATAATTTATAATTACAAAAAATATAATTTTATTGATCCATGTATATAGGAAACTATTTTGCTAATACCTCTAGGTTATTTATATTTCCTTAAAGCTTCTTATAGACAATGGTCCTTAAGAAGATAATTCTTTTCACATCAATCTAACTTTTTATATGGGCTGTTGTAAATTTCATTTTTCTTTGCAGCCCAGAAGTATCAAAAAGTAGCATACATTAAAGAAAGAAACATTATGATTTTAAGAAAATTTTATTTTGCATAGTAGCTGTGGATCCTTCATTGGGCAAAAACAAGTCATTTCAAGAGCTCTTTGTACTATAGTAATATTTTGGACATAGGATTTGCATCTGTTTTTATTTTGTGAATTCTGTTCTCTGATGAAGCAGGATGTGCTTTTTTTAAAAAATCATATTGGGCTGGCCACTTTTTCAGAATATAAGAAGAGGAAGATAAAAAAATCATTGCATTTGCTTAAATTTTCTGTGGCTGAAGGATTTTTATTAATGATATTTTCCACTGATTGTTTCAAGATGCCTGTCAGTAGAGCTCTAAGCAATTCAACAAATATTTCCTGAATGAAGCAAGCTCTCAGCATGAAATTTTTTTTAAATGAGAAAAGAAATCTCTAAATAGTGTTTAATGATATGCTTTTGCAGGCATCATTTCCCCTCCCAAAAAAGAGCCATGTGAAATACAATTTTCCATTTATAGAAAAAAAACAGTGCTGAGACGCTAAGTTCACTAAAACTCTCACTCTTCTGTATTAAAGACCTTTCTAATGAATATTTTTCAATTAATATTGTTAGGGAAAACAGTTCCTCTCTTTGAAGACTAGGCATATTTTTTTCATTTCTGAATCTAGGATTATCTTGTTATCCCTTTCCTATCCCCCTCCACCATGGACTTGATTGCCAGGAAGTTAAGAGTAAAATTTGAAGATTAAGTACTGTCATAGGCAGAATAATAGTTCCTTACATGGATCTATGTTCTAATCACTGAAACCTATGAATATGTTAGGTACACAGTTAAAGGAAAATAAAGCTACTGATGGAATTAAGTTTGCAAATCAGCTGACTTTAGGATGGTTGTATTAATCTGCATTATCCAAGTTGGCCTATATAATCACAAGGGCATTTGAAAATGAAAAAGGGGATAGGAAGAGAAAACCAGAAAGATGGCAGCTTGAGGAGGATTTGGCCTGAATTACTGCCTTGAATGTGGAAGAAAACAAATAGCCTCTAGGAGATAAAAAATGCAAGGAAACAGTTTCTCCAGGAATCTCCATTATAGCAAATTATCAAACTTGAGGAGGTGGTTGTAGAACCCCTGATTTATAGCCAAGTCAGACAGAAGTATGGGTAACCTGGAGACCCACTACTTATGGTTGACATCTGAAGTGGAGGGGGCAGTCTTATAATTTGCTATAATGGCTCACAGATATCAGGGAAATCCTTATGTTTACTGGTTTATAATAAAAGCTACAGACGAATAGCCAGATGAAAATATACATAGGGCAAGGTCCAGGAGGGTCCTGAGCACAGGAGCTTCTGTCCCTGTGGAGTTAGAGAGCATACCCTTCTAGAAGGGTGAACCTGGAAGTTCTCAAACCCCGTAGTTTTTTGTAGAGTCTTTATTACAGAGACATGACTGATTACTAACTCAATCCCCAGCCTCTCTCCCCTTCTTGGAGGATGGAATAGGGAGCTGAAAGTTTTAAGCTTCTAATTATGACTTGGTCTTTCTGGTGACTGGCCTCCATCCCAAAACTACTTGGGGCCCCAAGTCAACCCTTTAGCATACACAAATGACACTCTGGAGATCCCAAGAATCTTAGAAGCTCTTTTGCGAGGAACCAAAGTTAAAAACCAAATATTGGAACAAAAGATGCTCCGTACCCCCTAGCATTCAGGCAATTACAAGGATGTTAGGAGCTTTGTGTTAGGAACTGGGGAAAGACATATACATACCTATAGATAGATATGTATGTGTGTGCGTGCACACACACACACACATATATATATATAATTATATATATATTTATATAAAATTTCATTCACATTTTTCTATTTATGTGATCAGTAGTCTATGGCTAACATCCTATATAAAGGATATTGAGAAATGGCTAGCATTTTACACAAGTTGATTTAAGGGGAAATAATTAAATACCATTACTAAAATGCTCTTATTTTAATGGAAAAATCATTCCAACAAACAGTTTATATATTCTGCCCACAAATATTGGTGAAAACATAATATTGATTTTTTGGTGATATTATTTATAACCATATAAAGTAGCGTATGATTAGGGACTGGAGGATATTGTAAAAAAGATATTTCCATGTTTGTTTAAAGATGTTAAGACTTCAGTCTCAGACCACATTTAATTCACATCACAGAGATTGGAGATGTAGTAAGTAATGAAAGGCTAATTCATCTTGTAATGTCTTGATCTTTGCCATCAAGAACAATATCGACCAGTAGCATCCTTATTTCATATTTTTAAAGAGCAGTAAAAATGATATACTCAAAACTCCTCACTATTTTTTACTAAAACAATGTTTTTGGTTTTTTTTTATCTGATAGTACTTCAAGATAATATATTTTCTGAGGTTTTGGTTTATATAATGAAAATCTTAATAATCAAAGAGAACATAAAGGGAAGTAACAGGACATGAAGTTAGAGAGATGAGGACTCAATCATTAGAGAATTATGAGAAATTATAAGAACTTTGATGTTTATCCTGAAAGCAACATGAAGTCATTGGGGAGTTTGAGCAGAACAGTGACAGAACCTTATTTAGGTTTCACAAAGATCAATCTGCCTGCTGTGTTGGAACAGGCTGTACGAGGGCAAGATGAAACAGGGTGAGGTGACCGTGGTTTGGGAAGAGATGATAAGAAATTATCTTATTTTAGATGTATTCTTAAGGTAAAACTTGTGTTTTGGGAGCTTAGCTCCCAAGGTATGAGAGAGGAGTCAGGGATGATTCTGAAGTGTCTGGACTAAACAGTTGGGTAGATCAGAAGTGGTCATTGACTAACAGAAGCAGTTTTTTTTTTTTTTCCTTCCTCAGGGTAGTAGAGATATAAGGAGGTTAGGTTTAAGATGTCTATAAGACATCCAATGGATATGGAGATAGATGTATGAATTTGGAGTTTAGGAGATCGATCGGAATTAAAAGTATATGTTTTTGAGCCATCACACTATCTATATATTTTAAGCCATGATACTGAATGAAGTCACCAAGGGAGTTGTAAATGCAAGTGCAGAAGGGAGGCAGTTACCAAAGATGGATTTAAGATTAAGATAATTTATTTTTGGTTTGCAGTCTGATTAGTATAATCCAGTAGGAAATGAAAAAAAACCACATTATGATGTAATAGCGGCAACTGCTGGAATAATGGGAAAAAGTGGAATCCAGATTTTAGAAAGAAATATTAACATTATATAGGAGCAAGATATTTTGCTTGTTGTGCATTGTAACAGTTGGTATTTTATGTCCTTTTAAATTATAACCATTCTGATGGTGTACAGAGGCATCTAATTTTGCATGTCTCTGATGTTTAATGAATTGAGAGCACTTTTCCCTATGTTAGTTGTTTGTGTTTTCTTTTTTGTAATGAAAAAATTCATTAAATTCATAAAAACTTGAAGGCAAATGAATAAAGGGATAAACAGAACACCAGGGGGTAAAGGACAACACCAGAGGATCTAATATAGGTGTAATTGAAGTTCAGAAGGAGAAGTGAGAGAGAACCAGACCATTTGACCACATAGTAGTTAAAAGTTTTCTAAAATTTTTAAAAGGTATCAACCTACTTATCCAAGAAACTTAGTGAACCAGAAGAAAGAGAAATACAAATTGAACCACACTTAGACATATCATTGTCAAACATGTTGAAGTTGAAATCTAGAGAAAGCAGAGAAGAGAAAATGAGATTCAGCTGAGAAGCAGACCTTACCGTAATCACAAAAGCAGTATGTACATACTTCTCATCAGAAACAACACCAATAGTAGTATACAACACACTCCAGAGGGATTATTACTTGAGGTTCCAGGGGAATCCTCTGTTCACAAGGAACCGTGACAATAGAGCTTTGACCAATAATTTCTATGGGAGCCAGTCCAGAAAGCCAAGCCACAACCTCTGAAACAATTGGCTCAGGACTTGGTCAGTGACTGCCAGCCTCACTATTTTACCCTGGTTCCAATTCAGGACCAACTAGGGCACCAAATAGCTACCTAACCAATCACTGATTATGCCTTGCTTCATGTCATCCTACCTCCATCTTTCCCATGCCAACAGTTTTCAACCAAAGTATAAAGCCTTCCTTTTTGTTCTTTAATACTTCCCAACTCCCCTGCCTGCCTTTGTGTTTGTGCCAAATGCAAGTTATATAGTTTCCTATTGCCACTGTAATAAATTTCCACAAATTTAGCAACTCAACACAAATTTATTATTTTATAGCTCTGGAAGTTAGAAGTGTGAAATGAGACTCATGGGGTTAAAGTAAAGGTGTTGGTAGAGCAGTGGTTCTTCTAGAGGTTCTAGGGGAAAATCTGTTCCCTGTCTTTTCTGGCTGTCTACATTTCTTGACTTGTGGTTACATCATTCTGACTTTTGCTTCTGTTGTCACATTTCTTCTCTCTTGCCTTTCTTTTATAAGAACCCTTGTGATTATATTTGGCCTACCAATATTATCCAAGGTAATTTCCTTGGATATTCCATCTCAATATCCTTAAGTTAATCATATCTGCATAGTCCCTTTTATAAGGGACTTTTTTGGTAAAGTAGCATATTTCAAAAGGTAGCATATCCACAGATTCCAGGGATTAAAACATAGACATCTGTGATGAGTAACTGTATATGTCAACTTGACTGGGCCATGGGGTATCCTGACATGTGGCCAAGGCCAAACATTATTGTGTCTGTGAGAAGTTTTGGATGAGATTAACATTTAATCAGCAGATTGAGTACAGCAGATTGTCATTCTCATCATCCAAGCAATTGAAGATCTGAAGAGAACAAAATGGCTGAGTAAAAGGGAATTTCTCAGGCCTGTTTGCTGACTGGAAAATCAGTCTTCTGTCCTCAAACTAGAACTTATACCATCAGCTGTCCTGAGTCTCCAGCTTGCCAACTCCAGATCTTGGAACTTTTTAGCCAATTCCTTATAAAAATATTTTGATTACTGAGAAAGCCAATTGCTTATGATTATCTCTTTATGTATACTATGATGAATATTTAAATCTCTAGATATCTATCTCCTATTGGTTTTGTTTCTCTTGGAGAATTTTAACTAATACAAGATCTTTGGGCAGGGGGCATTATTTGGGCGACCACATGAGTGATGGTGGCTGACTCCCTTGCTATGCAAATAAGCTCGGCAAATAACCTCTTCTTGTTACCATTTGGTAGTCTTTATTTCTACACTGCAAATAGAATTTCTATATCATGTTGAGAGTCTCTTGAAAAGGGTGTTAAAACAGGTTTGGCAGCATCAAAAGTGCTTTATACAGATTTAGACATAAAATATAGAAAGTACACTAAGCCAACTTTATAAGTTCTCTCTGAGCAGCTATATCAACACACTTGGAAGGGGCAAGCCTGCCCCATTAGCCATGAACATTCCCCACAGAAGCCAAGGAGACACAAAAGGGGAACAGATTTTGATATCTGGAAAGCTGCATATGACTGCCAGCGCCAAAGAATTACTGATCAAAACAAGAACCACACACAGATGAGTTCCTTTTTGTTTTTCTTTGACATAGTGAATTGCTATAAAATTGTTTATATAGTTTAAATATCCAATTCTATCGGTATGTATTATATAAACACTATGTAATGTATATAGTATCATTGTATGTACTTGTACATGTATAGATATATATCTACACATATACGTAATTCTTGTTCTTGGTGGTTATGTTCTATAAAGTTGCAATGAACACTGAGTTCATATGAAACCATTGCTTCTAGGAGAAATAGAGGGTTATGTTCCTGTGAGAATCTGGTCACATTTTCATTAACCAAACAAGATATAACCTTGTTTTACATGTTTTGTGTATATATATATATATATATATATATATATATATACACACACACACACATACACATATATGAACATAAGCCTTATTTTATAGGTAAATATATATAAAACACACACACATACACATATATGAACATAAGCCTTATTTTACAGGTAAATATATATAAAACATAAGCCTTGTTTAATGTATATTTCTTATGAATAATTAATTGCATGGGCTTTAAATTATTTGAAACTAAGGTCCTTGTAAAACAAGCCATTCTCATCAGCATTGAAAAATCTGTTGTTCCACATAACTTTTTCTATATAACACTTAGAAAATACTTAAAAAAAATCTTCCAAAGCCTTCTGATCTGCAGAACCGGCCTTGTCTGTAAGTTTAACATTTTTTACACCATATCACCTTTTGAAATGTGTGAGATAGCCCTCACTAGCTGAGGATTTAACATGTTCCTGGATAACATGAGACTCTAATTTTCTTTAGTTTTGAGCCTTACAGCAATACTACCCACTATGTTTTACTATTATTATTTTTATTATTATTCTGTTGTCATATCATGAATCCACAATGTAGCTGCTTTTCCATAGTCCTACCACATACTATAGATGTTACTTTAGTACTTTCTGGAACGTTTTACATATTGAAGGGCACATTTTTTCTACCTTGTCCTGAATGTAGCGCATTGTTGCTTCATTAACATTGAACTCATGGTTAACAGTACTATAATTCATCTCATAATAACACTTATTTAACACTGTTCACTGTTAAATAACACTTATTTAACATTTTTTTTTTCTGTAAGGCATCACAATCTTGCTCTTAGGAACACTAAAAAGTACCTCGTCATAATGCTGGTGAACATTTTTAAAAATCACCAAGAAAAAGCACAAAAACCGTAAAAAAAAGTAGCAATCAAGAGACCACCAAAAAAAAAAAAAAAAAAAAGACACTTATTTACATGTGATACCTGAAACAATATGATATAGTGTTGTTCGATCTCAGCAGGGAAATTGCAGGTCAGGTGAATCAAATTTTTTGCAGCTCTGTATATATCTATGAAAATGCCCTGAATACTGGTTTTACAGATACATTTTATTGAGTAGACAAATGCACAAACAGAATCCATAAGTAATGAGGATTAGCTCTGTATGTGTGTGTATTTCTAAATTACTCTTGATTTGTATGTTAATGTACTTATGATGTCATTGAGTTCAAATCATGATTTCTGAATTCCTAAAAAATAACCACTCTCTTTCCATCCTAGCAAGTAAAATAGATGCAAACTCTTGATTTCATGGAGCTTGCATTTGTGGCATATTAAGGACTGGCATATTATATGGAACTTATGCCTGAATATGATTATATTAATTTTAATAGTACAAATTTCTGTAATATTTTACATCTCATTTTTCATACCTTCCTAAATTTCAACATATGCTTTCTTAACATGCCTCAGTAAAGACTGAATCTCAGACAGAAGACATATAGTTGAAGATCTAATCAGTGTTGGACTTCTTGCTAGGAGAGGATAGGTCCCAATACTTGATATATTGCTGAGAAGTGGCATGCTATTTCTTTTCCTTGGGACACTTCAGCTTTTCTTTAATACTATGCAAAGCCAATTACCTAGAATGAAGAGTTATAAGAATTGATACGAGGCACTGATTGCTACCTTAAAAAATATTTAAAATTAACTGAGGAATGTCGTCTTATCAATAGTCTGGGAGTTAGCTTACATACGTCAGCCAGTGTTCTCAGTTGTGATTTGCTATTTATGTTATTATAGCAACTATTACATATAATTTTTTTTCTTTGGGCAAATACAAAGATTAGAATTATACATGGACATTTGTAGTTTTAAAATTTTTCTTTTATGGTCATAATCTGTACATGGTATATAGGGATGGAAAAAGCAAAACAACTCCAGTGGTCAACCAGGTATTTCTAGTCAAGTAATTGGAACTAGTGAAAATAATATGTTTTATATTGTGTAAAGCAAATTTCATGGTAGAGAGGGTATGTGTACAATATTAGATCTTCAATGAAATATTTGTATGCTTAGTGAATCCACTCAATTGAAATATTTTTTACTTAGATATCTTCCTAGAATGAAACCTAAATCTGATATTTAACAGAAACTAAGGTTTTGTTGTACAGTGACAAGATTTCAAGATTTCAATTTTATAGTTCCTTCAGATACTGGAAAGGGCTGTTGGAAACTTCTGACTATCTAAAGATATTTAGTAATTAGATAACACAAGTATTTTCTGCTAAAATGCCTCAGAAAAATACTACATAACACCATTTTATTCTGCTTAATTTATCTATAATCCTATGTTTAAAAATAAAGACTATTTTCTGGTAAATACACTATATTCTTTAAAAAATTTCCTATAACGATTAATTGTTTTCAGTATATAAGCTTTTCAAATTAATATTGATGAGTCTTGACAAAATACTTGTATCTATGTCAGTTATAATCTGTTCTTTTATTAATAGATACTAGATTGCTCTGATTTGGAGCAGTAGTGACTCAGAATAATGATGTAATATTTTTCAGAAGTCTTTTGTGGTCTGATAAATTATTAATATTTTTGTTGCCCCAAATAAAAACTAAGCAATCTTAACTTCAGTTGGCAGGAAATCAGCATAGTGTTGAAATATCCTACTATTAAATTCTTAAGTGTCAATATAATAATTTTCATACCTATCATACTTTGGGATTTCAAAAGGTTTTGCATATATGATTTACCATATTGGAGCTTTCAGAAGAAATAGACTCTGATAAATGTATTCAAAGTATAACTATGATTAATCAATCATGTAAATAGCACAGCATAATCTAATAAGCACATTCAGTTGCATTTACAAGGGAACTGGCATTCTTGGGCAATTTCTTCCATTTCAGTATATGCTGGTGCTATTTCCTGCAGAAAAAGTTTTTTTTTCTTTTTCTTTTACCAACATTTAATCATGTGAACACTATGAATTCCAGTCAAAACATTTATGTGAAGTATTTAGATTTCCTTTTATTTTTTTAAAGATTTTATTTATTTATTCATGAGAGACACAGAGAGAGAGGCAGAGACATAGGCAAGAGAGAGAAGCAGTTTCCCCAAGGGAAGCCCGATGCGGGACTTGATCCCAGGATCACGACTTGAGCCAAAGGCAGATGCTCAGCCACTGAGCCACCCAGGTGTCCTTAGATTTCCTTTTATAAAATATATAACCTATGCATTTTAATCAGGGCTAAATATTTTGATATGTCCCCAACTTTGCTAAAAATATGGTTAACTAAAAATATATCTAATTTACAGCAACATCTCAAATCTTGTTGATCTCAGTTCTCCTGCCTATTTGGTTGTCAGCAATTCTATATTTCTTTCAGGATCTCCTCCTTAAATATTTTTTTTCCTCCTAGAATATTTTTAAGCATTCCCATACACATTAAAGTGTTACTGTGATACCTTTTAGGCACTACCAGTCTTGGAGTAGAGGTAAGTCATTTTCCCTGTAAAGTTCCTTGGTGAATGGAGTGGTCTCACATGCAAGTTGTTGTTGCTGTAGTTCTTTATGATCTCAGTATCTGTATTGTGTGCCTCACTGCCCTTTTGCTTTCCCCAATGGATTCCTGATGGTGGGTCCTCTTCCTTCTTGTAGGCTGATGGGGAAATCCCCTCTACTTTTTGTCAGGGGTGTTTCCCATTGCAGAGCTGTTGTGCTAGTAGAACCTAAATGCCTCTAAGATTTGAGGGTGAGTGTACAAACGCGGGTCCACATACCATTGTCTGAATATTTCATTGTTAACATAAACAAATTAAAATTTGTTCTTCTTCCTCAATAGATACACCTTTTGACCAATAAGCAAATGGTGCAAACACTAAACTGTGGTCCTCAGTTTTTAAGTACAATGTTGGAAAGCGCTTGCTAATTTGAAAGTACCTCCAAACTGCAAAAAGGAAGAGATAGAAACAGAGAAATAGAGCCGTGGGACTACCAGGAATTATGCTTCACCATCTAAGAATCTGTTGCAATCATACTTTTTATTGTTATAAAATAATCATTTTTGTTTTTACCTTAAGCTCTTCTGCTGTTCAAAATCCTCCGTGCATTCTGAATTGGTGTTTCTATTGGTGTTGACCCAAGTATGCTCAGCTTTTGGGTATACTTGCTGTTATTTTGAGGTTATAGGATAAGAGGCGCTGGGTAGCAATTCCCTAAGGCCCAAGTGTTACCATTTTGATGACGGATATTTAGGGTTATAGTTGCCGAGTGCCAGCACTGGGTACCACACCCTGAGTAACCCAGGCATCTGTAGCTGTATAATCATTTTGTTGTTGGTAAGGCACAGGTCCCAGGCTGAGGCGTCTCTTGCAGTACTGCCTTCTCATCTTGGTTTCTTCCTTTGTGCCCCGCCCCCCACCTCTGCCAAGGATGTGGACACAATTTAGTGTCATGTTGTATATCCAGCAGGTGCTCCCTTTGAAAACAAAGTCTACATAATCTGTCAGGTCTTCTGTCTTCCTCTTTATCCCCTGGATGCTTTATAGGGAGCTTTGCTAACTCCTTTTATTCCAGCTCTCCAGATTTTGCTTTAGATGTCCCTGAAATATTTCATGACTTGTAGGCATTTCTCAAAACACTATCAGCTGGTTGGGTGGTTGATCTGCCTAGGACCCAGCAAAGGCTTTTAGCACATTGTATTGCTTCCACTTGCATCCTGAGTGTTTTTGTTCTCTAAGCCTACAAAAATGGTCTCATATTGTATGTGAGTTTCCATCAAATATGTAAAAATAATGTGCTCTACCATAAAATCATAGACTGTAGTCATTTCCTGAATCCAATGTTACTCCCCTCTCCACCTGGGCAATTCTGTATAGGTAAATATTTAGAGAGTGCAATGCCAATGTTAATAAGACCTACTTCATGGGTACCAAACATTTGGAGAAAACCTTCAGGTGTAGTTTGGCTTTAGGTCAATGGCCTTGATCTGAGTATACTGTGTTTGGTCTCAGACTCACTGCAACTCAATCAGTACATTTCTGGATGAAATTGCTTAAATTTTAGTACCTGTATTTTTCTTCAGCCACCTATTGGTATACATTCTTGAAAACAGAAATGCATATAATACGAGGGAAAGGAAAAAATGATATCAACTATGCTAAGAGCTACAGGGAGGCGATTTTAACAATTTATCATGATATTTTTCTATTTTAAATGACACTGAGTTAGAAAGCATTATATAGGAATTATATAGGAATTAACCTACAGAAACACACCTCATAAACCCAGTGGTTTCTTTATGAAACCACTCAGAAAAAGTGCTACAATCTTATCTGCTAATTGTCATCTTAAAAGTCAAAATAATCTGTTGGGTCTTAGAAATAGTAGGTACACTATCATTATTTTTTTAGTCATTTAATTTCTTGACCTCCTACCCACATTATAGAGGATGTTTCGGAATGGGGTGACGATTCAGAAGAGTAAAACAGAAAGTACTAAATCTACAGCCATTTCACTTTTTGGAGGACACAGGTAATTACAGCTGAACCCTCTCTGTTTCTTATTTTTAATAATTGGTAGGATGTTATGACTTTCTGCTCAGTATTTCTCAGAGCCAATAAGAAGCATATGATGAGGACATAACAGACAATACCAAGTAATTGCATGTTCTTTAAATAAATGACACAGCTTTGTGTGTCAGGTAAGGATGGGATATTTGGCTGCTAAGACATTTTTTCTATTTCTATTGCTAGATAATTCTTCCAAAAATGGCTCAGGTGATGGAATGACTATCTTTTACAGGCTGGTCATTATCTTCCCCCTTGGGATGCAAATAAGCTTGGGCAATATGATTAGAATTATGGTAATTTTCAACTTGAGTGACTTGTGACCAAAAATTGCAATTATAGAGCTCTTTCTTGAGAATTTGAATGTTTCCTTGTAAAACTTTGCTTTAGGCTGAATCTTGATTGGGAAAGTTTTATTTACTAAGTTTATTATTCATTCTTAGGACAAAATCTTTCCAGTTAGTCAGAATGTAGAAGGTATACTCCAATTAAAAACAAAAACTTTTCATTTCAAACATAGAGAAAGATTATACTACTTAAAATTATATTTTCCATAGTATGGAAATCTAGAATATAATTTTGATACTTAGTATTTTAAAGTTTTTGATGGCTTTATTGAGTAATGATCACTATGCACTAAGCTTCCCATAAAGTATACAACTTTAAATATTTGGAAATATATGTACACCTGTGTATAGATATTTCACGTAAAACAACTGAACATACCATTATCCCCAAATGTTTTCTTCTTTTCCTATGTAATCACTCTATCTCATCCTAGCCCTTCTCTTGTCACTATAGAGTTGTTCACATTTTCTAGAAATTTATATAAATAAAATTGTACAACATATACTTTTTTTTGTCTAGCTGCTTTCATTCAGCCTGGTTATTTTGAAATTCATCCATCCTGTTGAGTTTTATCTTCTTCCTCTTATTGTATGAATATGCAAAAAATTTGTATCTATTCATCATCTTATTTATGAGCATTCAAGTTGTTTCCAGTTTTTGATTGTTACTAATAAAACTTTAAACATGAAACTTTAAGCAGAAATATATCAGCAATAACATTAAAAATGGATTAAGTGTTTCAATTAGAAGATGAAAATTATCAGACAATATTAAAGAAATAACTTGAACTATATATAAAGACACATCTTAAATATAAAAGAACATAAAATTGACATGTTTTCATTTCTTTTGAGGAAATATCTAGGAATGGAATGGCTAGGTCATGTGGTAAGTAGTTGCGTACGTGAATTCTTAAGACACTGATGAATTATTCAACAATATGATTGTACCATTTTGCATTCCCATCACCAGTGTATGAGAGTCGCAGTTGATACACATCCTTGCCAATGTTTGGTGTGATCAGTCTTTTTAATTTCAGCTATTTTAATAGATGCATATCGGTACACCATTGTAATTTTAATTTGCGTTTATCTAATGAACAATGATGTTGGATATCTTTTTATGTGCTTACTGGGTATCTTGGTATTGTTGCCCATCCCTTTTTTTATTGAGTTGACTGTTTTCTTATTATGGAGTCACTGAGTATTGCTTAAATATTGCCAATATAAGTTCTTTGGTCACTATGTGATTTGTAAATATTTTCTCCAGTCTGTGGCTTATCTTTTCATTCCCTTAACAGTATCTTTCAAAGAACAGAAGTGCTGAATTTTGAAGTATATAACTTTTAGAATATATTTTTGTTTTTCTTCAATAAATGTATAGTGGTAGGTTGCGCATCCAGGTCCATGATCCACTCTGAGTTTATTTTTTTACATGGTATGAGGTATGTATTAAAATTTATTTTATGTTTCTGCACATGGATGTGGTTTTTTTTTTCAGTATATTTGCTGAAAACACTATTCTTCCTCCATTAAATGGTCTCTGCCAGAAAATCAATGGTTCATATGTTTGAGTCAATTTTTAAAATCTCTTTTCTGTTCAAATCTTATTTGTTTAGCACTATTGTATTGGTTACTGTAGCCTTATAATGAGCCTTGAAATATGGTAGTGTGAATCCCCTGAATTTTTTGTTCTTTTCGAATGTTGTGTTCACTGCTCTTTGTCCTTGGCATTTACATATGAAATTTAGAATCAGCTTGTCATTTCTACAAAAAAGCCTGTGGGTATTATGATTGGGATTGCTTTAAATTTACAGTTCAATTTTGAGAAGAGTGACATCTTAACAAAATTTAGTCTTTTGAGTCATGGACATAATATATCGTTCAATTTATTTTGGTTTTTTAATTTCTTTCAGCTAAGTTTTGTAGTTTTCAGTGCACATATACAGCTTTTGTCAGAATTATCTAAGTATTTTGTTAATTTTGATGCTTTGTAAATAATCATTTTAAAATTTCAATTTCTGATTATTATTATATGGATATACAATAGATTTTTATATTGATCTTGTATTTCATTACTTTCTAAATTAACTTTTTTGTTCTAGTAACATTTTTGTAGATTCTATAACATTTTCTATATAGACAGTCATATTATCTGAGAGTAAAAAGCTATTTCTTTCTAAACTATTGGCCTTTTATTTCATTTTCTTGCCTCGTTGCACTGATTAGGATCTCTAGTACAATGCTGAATGGAAGTGGTGATAGTGGAGGCGATGCCTTGTTCCAGATCTTAAGGGGAAAACATTTAGTTTTTCAGCAGTAAATATGCTGTTAATTGTAGGCTTTTTATCATTTATCAGGTTGGGAAGTTCCCTTCTATTATTAGAGTCTTTATAAGAAATAGATGTAGGAAAAGCATTTGACAAAAATCTGAGATCAATTGACATGATCACATAATTTTCCTTTTGTAGTGTGTTGATGAATTATATTGCTTGTTTTTTGTGTTAAACCAAACTTGTATTTCTGAAATAAAAGCTTTTATCTTTTAAGGTCTTGCTTTAAGCCTTGTTAGGATAGTCCAGAACAACATTTGGTTTAATTATCCCCCTACTGAGACAAAACCATTCTGAGTGCTCCTCCGTAAGTTCACCATTAAATAATTTACTCAGGCTGGTAAGAACAGGAAATATTTCTAGTTTATTACAATCTTCAAATAATGTTCTTTGTTCCTTCCTTTCCTTTCCAAAGGTTCTTTTCCATGCTATTTTTTTTTTTTTTTTAATGCATGTGCTGAGCAGTACTTAGCTAAAGTCTTGGAGAGGGGCCTCTGCAGATGTCTGGAGTTTCCTCCTCTCTGACACTCTGTCCTAGGAACTCTACCTGCTTTGACTCCCCCAGATATCCATCTTTATCTTTTCCATGGCTGGTTCCTCCTCCTTGTACCATAAGTGTAAATTTTCTCGAGGCAGTAAATTCAATCTTAGTGTTCGCTTCTATTGTTTCCCTTCTCTCAGGGATCTTTGTCCTTATAGCCTGATGTCCATTGCTTGAAGTTTGTTTTTTCATGTATTTTGTCTGTTTTTTTTTTTTTAATTGGTTTTAGGTAGGAGAGTAAATCTAGTTCCATCCTGACCCTAAGAAAAAGTCTCTTTTAATATTTTAAAGTATACCTTTTCTCCATCCTCAAAATCTATTACTCAGTGAATTAAAGTCTATATACTTTTTTGGTAAGATTGGTTAATTTTTCATTTAATTTGCCTCAATTTTTAACTTTCAAAGTTCTGGACTTTTTTTTTTTTTTGAAGTTCACAGAGACTGAATTCTCCTTTCCTAACAATTGAGCATTTATATGATTTCAAACCAGCAAATACTGATTTTGAAACCTGTGACTCCATGCATTTCATATGGTTGTTGTCTTCATAGCATTAATTGCTCCATTTCCCTTGAAGAGTTTTATTATGCCCATTTACTCATTCACCAAATATGTGATGAGCTTGAGGAATAAAGTGATAAATCAGTCACCAGATTTTGTCCTATAGTAGAAGGTGGCATGCTATTAACAAGTGACTGTAGTAAAATGCTAATTTTCAAGTAGTTAAACACATCTTCTCTGCTAGTCATTGCAGTGTTTTGATGTTCAAATATAAAATGCAATGACATCCAATGAAACCTAAGCCCTGGTAAGGTCATATTCTATAGGGATGCTGGTCACTCATTTTATCTTCACTGAGCTCCACTATGGTAACTGAAATAACTGCCTATATCTAACATTATTTTGTATATTTTCTCCCTTTTGTTTATGTATAATTCTATAATCAATGAGGGACAAAATCAGGAGATGGATGTAATTATATTCTTATTTATATCAAATAATATATGGGGACTTTTAAAGTATGGAACTTTAAGAAGATAAGATTTTTAAAGAGCAAGCTGAGAATAATTGAATGCATACTCTGAGATATTAAAGATACCCATTTTATGGCAAACTGGTATATTTAATAACTGAGAGGATATTTAGTAGTATTTTGATATCAACTTTCAGTTTACATTAAAAAGGAACTTGTTTTACTCTTAATTAGAATGGTTAATGGAGGGACCCCTGGGTGGCTCAGCAGTTGAGCCTCTGCCTTTGACTCAGGGCCTGCTTTCAGGTCCAGGAATCGAGTCCCACATGGGGCTTCCTTCAAGAAGCCTGCTTCTCCCTCTGCCTTGGTCTCTGCCTCTCTCTTTATGTCTCTCATGAATAAATAAATAAAATCTTTTTAAAAAATGGTTAATGGATTAGTCTCTAATCTGATGTGATCTCTACTTATCCAAGTTTTTGTGATTCTCTTTTGTCATCTGTGTCCCATGAATTAGGTTTCTTTAGAATCCTAACTGAAAAATCACAGAAAATCATCAGTCTTTTCTTAAGTACTTATTTTCAAATTAAATATTTAATTGCCCAATGTTTATCAATTGCTCTCTGTGGAAGTTTATTTTTTTATCCTCCTAGGCTCTGCAAACTGATGGCCATCGAATCTTTCTTATATAGCACCTTTATGATGTTTTCACTGTTTTTTTTTTTTTTTTTACCTTTCAGTTATTTCTTTCACTTGAGCATCTATACCACGCTCCTGGCTAAAATACCTATTCTTTCCAGCACATGGGACCAAAGATAACTTTGTCCCTTTTGTGGGGTAAGAATGACCTATTTGGTATAATAAATGCTAGAAACAGATCCTCCATTTTGCTTTCCTTGATTCATCTTGTTTAATGCAAATTAGTAGAGATGACTTATTAATAATTTCAGGGCCTCCAAAATGTAATCTACATGGCCACTCAGGGCAGAGAAGAAAAGGGTAGGACTGCGTATTGCACAGTTAAAGTCTTGTGCTTTGACTATGCAATATGGGTCTTTGACTCTAGTCTTGTTAGGTCATTTGCTGGGTTATTTTAGAAAGTCAAACTCGATGTTTCCTCATCTGTAAAATAGAGGACATAATAAATTCACTTTAAGATACATTAGGCCTGAGAGCTGGAAAGAAAGGTGGACTGCAATGAAATAACATGTACATTTAAGGTAAACAATTTCATAAAATTCAGTTGTAATTGGGCTGGTCAAAGATTAAAATTTCAGACACCTAAAATGTAAATCATATGAAAACAAAACTTTCTCACTGTTATACATGATCTGTACTTGTGACACATGCTCTATGGATGAAATTGCAATTTTACAAAGAATCTCTAAATTATAATTAACCAAAAGTAAATACTAATGAAAGGCCGCAATAGAATCTTGTGGAGTTCTACTCAAAAGCAAGCACAGTGATGGTTTTCTAATATGTGCAAATGACTTAAATAAAATTATGTATAGACCTTTCTTTATTCTTGCCTTGTCAGAAGCAATCGTTTTTTTTCTATGTGTTCCATTTCTTTAAGAGATGTTCTATTTCAATGTATTAATATCTCCAACAGTTAACACTGTACATTGTACCTAGAAGATGCCTATAAATATCTGTTGGACAGATTCAGAAATTAGCACATTTCTAATGGAGATTTCTCTTCAAAATATTTCTAACTAGTTATTATGTAACAGAATGAAAAATGCTTCTGGAAGAGGGTGCTCTGGACCACAAATTTCCTCAAAGGTGAAGGTATGTGAGGGCCATCTTTCATCAATCATCGAATAATCAGTGAAGTGTTAACTTACCTCCATAAGTGTAATCACCTAAGATTTCCTATATCATTTTCTGTGAAATATATTTAATATTGTTTGGATACCACCTATTACATTTTGACTCACCCTAGGAAAGAAAAGATGGTTCTCTAATTATAGGCCCTAAGTGAATTGTATTATTTGATAGCCACCTTTGAATCAAAAATTAAAGCATCAAGGAGGTTTATTTAGCATTTAATTTTTTTGAGAAAAGCCTAAAATTGTTTTGTTCTACCTATGAGAGGAGGAATGGCAGAAGAAAAGATGGCAGAGGAAAGAGAATTTCAGAAAATGCTTTTTGATTTTTGTCTGTATTTTATAAAGGGGGACAAATAGTCTGGATAATTATTATTAAATATAAGCATAATCGAGAGGAGATTTAGCGTGGGAACTCTGGGGGCAATCAGCTGCTGTTGACATTCTGGTGAGCAAGTTATTCATTTATTTGTTCCTCAGTTTTCTCATATGTAAAGTGGGGGAGATGGAAGTAATAATACCTACCTCATAGGACATTTCTTTTTTTTTTAATTTATTTTTTATTGGTGTTCAATTTACTAACATACAGAATAACCCCCAGTGCCCGTCACCCATTCACTCCCACCCCCCGCCCTTCTCCCCTTCCACCACCTCTAGTTCGTTTCCCAGAGTTAGCAGTCTTTACGTTCTGTCTCCCTTTCTGATATTTCCCACACATTTCTTCTCCCTTCCCTTATTTTCCCTTTCACTATTATTTATATTCCCCAAATGAATGAGAACATATAATGTTTGTCCTTCACCGACTGACTTACTTCACTCAGCATAATACCCTCCAGTTCCATACACGTTGAAGCAAATGGTGGGTATTTGTCATTTCTAATAGCTGAGTAATATTCCATTGTATACATAAACCACATCTTCTTTATCCATTCATCTTTCGTTGGACACCGAGGCTCCTTCCACAGTTTGGCTATCGTGGCCATTGCTGCTATAAACATCGGGGTGCAGGTGTCCCGGCGTTTCATTGCATCTGTATCTTTGGGGTAAATCCCCAACAGTGCAATTGCTGGGTCGTAGGGCAGGTCTATTTTTAACCGTTTGAGGAACCTCCACACAGTTTTCCAGAGTGGCTGCACCAGTTCACATTCCCACCAACAGTATAAGAGGGTTCCCTTTTCTCCGCATCCTCTCCAACATTTGTTGTTTCCTGCCTTGTTAATTTTCCCCATTCTCACTGGTGTGAGGTGGTATCTCATTGTGGTTTTGATTTGTATTTCCCTGATGGCAAATGATGCAGAGCATTTTCTCATATGCATGTTGGCCATGTCTATGTCTTCCTCTGTGAGATTTCTCTTCATGTCTTTTGCCCATTTCATGATTGGATTGTTTGTTTCTTTGCTCTTGAGTTTAATAAGTTCTTTATAGATCTTGGAAACTAGCCCTTTATCTGATATGTCATTTGCAAATATCTTCTCCCATTCTGTAGGTTGTCTTTGAGTTTTGTTGACTGTATCCTTTGCTGTGCAAAAGCTTCTTATCTTGATGAAGTCCCAATAGTTCATTTTTGCTTTTGTTTCTTTTGCCTTCGTGGATGTATCTTGCAAGAAGTTACTATGGCCGAGTTCAAAAAGGGTGTTGCCTGTGTTCTTCTCTAGGATTTTGATGGAATCTTGTCTCACATTTAGATCTTTCATCCATTTTGAGTTTATCTTTGTGTATGGTGAAAGAGAGTGGTCTAGTTTCATTCTTCTGCATGTGGATGTCCAATTTTCCCAGCACCATTTATTGAAGAGACTGTCTTTCTTCCAATGGATAGTCTTTCCTCCTTTATCGAATATTAGTTGACCATAAAGTTGAGGGTCCACTTCTGGGTTCTCTATTCTGTTCCATTGATCTATGTGTCTGTTTTTGTGCCAGTACCACACTGTCTTGATGACCACAGCTTTGTAGTACAACCTGAGATCTGGCATTGTGATGCCCCCAGATATGGTTTTCTTTTTTAAAATTCCCCTGGCTATTCGTGGTCTTTTCTGATTCCACACAAATCTTAAAATAATTTGTTCTAACTCTCTGAAGAAAGTCCATGGTATTTTGATAGGGATTGCATTAAACGTGTATATTGCCCTGGGTAACATTGACATTTTCTTTTTTTTTTTTTTTAAAGATTTTATTTATTTATTCATGATAGTCACAGAGAGAGAGAGAGAGGGCAGAGACACAGGCAGAGAGAGAAGCAGGCTCCATGCATCGGAAGCCCGACGTGGGATTCGATCCCGGGTCTCCAGGATCGCGCCCTGGGCCAAAGGCAGGTGCCAAACCGCTGCGCCACCCAGGGATCCCAACATTGACATTTTCATAAGATTAATTCTGCCAATCCATGAGCATGGAATATTTTTCCATCTCTTTGTGTCTTCCTCAATTTCTTTCAGAAGTGTTCTATAGTTTTGCCCCGAATATGGGAGCTGCCAAATATATAAATCAATTATTAACCAAAGTGAAGAAATACTTAGATAATAATACACTTATACTTGGTGACTTCAATCTAGCTCTTTCTATACTCGATAGGTCTTCTAAGCACAACATCTCCAAAGAAACGAGAGCTTTAAATGATACACTGGACCAGATGGATTTCACAGATATCTACAGAACTTTACATCCAAACTCAACTGAATACACATTCTTCTCAAGTGCACATGGAACTTTCTCCAGAATAGACCACATATTGGGTCACAAATCGGGTCTGAACCGATACCAAAAGATTGGGATCGTCCCCTGCATATTCTCAGACCATAATGCCTTGAAATTAGGACATTTCTTTACTTAGGAAATGCTTGACACAGACAGGTAGACAGTAAGTCAGATATTAGCTATTATTATTTTCCAAATGAAAATCCATTAGTGTTTAGTTGAATTTCTCTCCAAATTGGATTTGAATATGAAATCTTCACTTTTTGGATTATGGACTTCATATCACTGGTTCTCAGAAACTGGGTTGCTTCCTGGATGGAAATTCCTGGGCAATTGAAAATAATGTATTTATGCCTGGATCCCACCCCTAGGGATTCTGATTTAACTGGAAAGGGGAATGGCCTACACCCTGTGAGTAATCAAAACTCCCCAGGTGATTGTAATGTGCATCAAAGGTGAGAATGGTTCTATAGAATGCCTTTCTTCAGTTACAGGAAACGTATACCAAGCCAGGGACTTAAAAAATAAAAACAAAAAAGCATTGTTATTAGTGTCTGGAATAACACCAGAGAAAAAGCCAACATCAGGATCTCAATTATATCTTGCTTCTATATTGTCTTATTTATATCATCTGCTCCTCAACTGCCAAATTGAAATATCATGTTTGCAGAAGATTTAACTCCTAATAAGCTATTGCTTTTACTCCTGAAGTATAATGCCAGCCTGAGTGGGTTTTCTATTCTTTATGGTTGTTTCTTAATGTCAGCACCGCCACTTTCCCAACGGTATTAGCTTCTATTGCTATATAAGAAATTATCACAAATGTAGCAGCTTAGAACAACACCCATTTAATGTATTAGCTGTCAGTTCTGTAAGTCAAAAGTCTGGACACAGAGTTGCTGGGTTATCTGCCTATATTCTCACACTGCTAAAGTCAAGTTCTCATACCACAAAGTTTTAATTCTGGGCTCTGGAGAGAAATTCGTTTCCAAGCTCACTCTTGCTGTTGGCAGAGTTTGGTTCCTTATGGTTGTAGAACTTCTCATGCTGGCTGTCAGCTGAAGTGCTCTCTTCACTCCTAGAGACTACACTGTGGCTGTTTTCTTTCCTCTAGGCCAGCAGGAATAACATTTTTCTGACTTCCAATCATAATTCTCTGTGACCAGACAAAAAAATCTTTGGATTTAAAAGACTCACTTCAGCTTTTCCAGATGTCTGTTGTCTAAGTCTTGCCTTGTGATTCTCTTAGTTGCCCGAGGGTCATACTCTTGTCTTGGATCCCCACCTCCCAACCTTCAACTCATACTCTATGGTTCCAATTACATTTTCCCAAGGCAACAATGAGATAATTTGATAAAAGAATCTGCTTGGTCCACTGATGGATTGAGAAAGAAGAAAATCTCAATAGACTTTCTTTGTACCCTCTGCATGGGACAAGTTTCCTTATTTCAAATGTCTGCTCACAGCCTACTTTGATGGTTGGACTATAGTGGGCCCTCTGAGAAAATGCTTTATTACCAGAGGAAGACTATTTCTTGTTACAGGAAATATGTTGGGAAAAAAAACTCATTTTTTTAAAAGAGCATTTTGAAAGCATTCCAAGTGAAACAGATCATGGACATTCTGCTCCCCAAGGTAGAAGCTGTAAATAAAGATGAAGATTTCTTATGCTAGAAAATGACACTGATTAAATATGGGATGAGGGCATTTATGTGAGTATTTTGGCCCAGTTATAAGCATTTTTCTTTTCCCTAGCATAGATGCAGCTATTAGTTTTCCCTATGGGCTGATAGTCTTACTGTTGTTGTGTTAACAATACAGGTGAAAAATAGAGTTTGTGAGTGTACTACTGTGGGCCTAGTGGTCACTTATTTCAAACTTGATTTCTGATATGACTTTGCTATTTGGCCCATATATATTTGCAACTAAAGACTATATTAAATGCTTTTGATTCTCTAAAACCTCTAGCTCTTTTGTAGAAATTTGCTATGATACCACATCTTACTGTAAAAAATACATCTCCTATGACATAGATAAGTAGAATAAGTAGTTTTCTTCTTCATACAGACAATACCCATAAGGTGCCAAATGCTGGTGTCTGTTGTGCTATACACCCCTAGATATATATCTTTGGTCTTTGGGATCATTGAATTCTTAGAATCAATTTTAGGTCAGTGAGCCATGATGTCTTACCTTTTATTTTCTTCCTGGGCACTAAAGCAGAATCTTAAGCAATACACACATCTCTAATATCTCCATAAAAAATCAACCAATCATGCTTCTTTGTTTGGTTTGCCACAGGATATACAATCTTTAGAACATCCAAGCTCAGGATGTAGGTACTAAAGGAAGAGCTTGCTCCCCTGCAGGGAGCCTGCTTCTCCCTCTGTCTATGTCTCTGCCCATCTTTCTATCTGTGTCTTTCATGACTAAATAAATCTTAAAAAAAAAAAAAAGCAATTGCTTTTTATCTGTCTTTAAATCTTAATAAATATTTTAACTTATAACCCCTTTGGTTTTACTATTTAAATTACTTGGATTAATGATTTCTATGGAAAACTTATTCATAGCAAATAAAAGTAAAAGAGATTGTTAAGGCCCCCATATCCATTTAATTTTTATCTATTCGTATTTATAATGATTTATACCTTTTCCTAGAAAAGCTCTTCCTATAGAAAGGGAAATGTTCTTATAACCAGAATTACGTGAGATTTGGGGGATCCTTGGGTGGCTCAGCGGTTTAGCGCTTGCCTTTGGGCCTGGGCGTAGTTCTGGAGTCCCGCGATCGAGTGCCACGTCGGGCTTCTGGCATGGAGCCTGCTTGTGTCTCTGCCTCTCTCTCCCTCTCTCTCTGTATCTCTCTCTCTGTCTATCATGAATATATAAATAAAAAAAAAAGAAAATTCTTGGTTTATCTTGTTGATTTATTATAACAATTTAAAAAAGAAAGAAAGAAAATTCTTCAAGGCCAGTAATGTAGTACTAGGGTTGTCTGCTTCAATCATTTGAATATTTTCAAGAAGATAATATATAAAACTGGGAGAGAGCTGAGTGTGAAGATCTAAATATAGAAACAATGGCTATGACAAGTGGAGGGTCATATTCAGAAGACAAAGAAAAATAAAATTCTGTGAGATTTAATAAAAGAAAATCATGATTGCAAGCAATTATAGAACTCTTAACCAAACTACCAGTTATTTTCATTTAAGACACTAACTTGAAGTTTGAAGACCTGAATTAAGTTTCTTAGTTTTAGTTTTCCTTATTTAAGAAAAATGCGAATCATTTGGTTTGTTTTTATGAAATACTATCATGATACTTCTCACTTTAAAAGCATTTGCCTTGTGACCACAGTTGGAATTGTTGGAAACATGGGGCACTGGTCTAGTGAGGAAATGGTGGTATTGGTGGTGGGGAAATGTCTGAGGATTTCCTGGAAATGTAAAAGGATTCACAAACACAGGATCTGTTGAACAAAGCTGATGTTCAAATATTAGAGTGACTGAGTCTAAAGTGTGAAAAGTCAGAGGTCATAGGCAGGAATAGCCATCTGGGAGAATTTGGGCAGGGATGGGGCCAGAATCAGAGCTTACAGCAAAGCAAAAAGGGAGAAAATTTAGACAGAGGGTCTACAGAGGGAGACCTGGAACCCGAATGCCTAGGTTGAAATCCTGGCTATCCTATTTACTGTATCTGTGATATTGGTCAGGTTAATTAAGACTTTTAAGTATTTGATTCCTCATATATAAAATGGGAAATTATAGTAATAATCATCTAGAAAAATAATCTAGAAGTATTGTGAAAATTAAATGAATCAATACATGTACAGTGCATAAAACATTAGTGTGTACCTAATAAATGTTATTATATCATTGTTTTTATTAAAGTAAATGAAATTAAATAGTTAATGTTGTAGGCACTATGCCTCTTTAAATATTTCTAACATTCTTGCGATATGTTTGTTACACTTTTCTGAAAGGAAGAAATTAAATTTTAGACAGGAAAAAATGACCTCTCCAGGGTTTCACAGTTAAGAAAAAAGATACAGAATGAGAACTAAGATACCTCTGACTTCCCAGATGACGTATGCTATTATTTTCACCACTTTACAACTATGTGTAACATGAAAAGTCTCACTAAAGGCTATGTAATTTTAGATGAAAAGTAAAGTGATTCTTCTGAATATAGAGGAAAGAGATAAGCAGGTTTTGCTTTGACAGAATTTGGTGTATTTTAATTGGGTTTTGACTATACATGTGTGTTAGCTAGGACTAGAAGAAAGCTAGGTAAAAAAGAAAGTAACATTTTAAAAGCAAAGAATGGGTTAAAAAATCACATTATGTTTCTTGCATGTAGCCATGGAAGTGTGATGATCACTGAGTTACTTTTTATGACTAGAACATAGAATGAAGGCACCACTTAGAAGAGTATCTAGGTAGATGTTTGGGACTACAGTACAAATGGTCTTGAATTCTATAGTGAGGATTTTCACTTACATACTGTAAATGATAGGGAAATGTGTACAAATTCTTTCAATGGACAATGAAAATAATAAAATATGTACTGAAAGAACTCTGGTAGCAAGGCAAATGGTATTTTTGTTGTGCCCGAAAGTAGGCAAAGGATATCATCAGACTCTAAAACTAGTCATGATAATGAGTTTTTTCATTAGGATAATGGAAATAGGATGGAATCCTTAGAGAAGTAATTACAAAAATAAGACTCAAAAGCTTTATTTAATATTAGAACCTTAGAGACAGTTGTGAATGGTAGGTCTTTTGGCGGTGGCGACTGAGTAAAAGATGATTCATTATTATATGGGAAGACAGATGGAAAAGCAGGCTCTAGAGGGAAAGTGAGGGACTCAGTTTTGAATAGGTAAGTTGGAGGCACAGTAAGAGAAGTTTGACAAGACAGTCTTTGAAAATGTGTCTCTGATACTCAGAAGATTGTCCAAGACTAATGATGTAGACTTGATTTCTGACTGTGTAATTAATAAATTCTTATGAATCATAAGATTACTCTGCCTATAAATACAGACAGAAGAGAATACGGATAGCAATAGAACCTTGAGAAGAACCAGTATTTAAGTAGCAAAAAAAAAAAAAAAAAAAAAAAAAGGGAACTTGCTGTGAAAGAAGATGAAACACAAAGATTTAGGGAAGCTATGAAAACAGATGCAATAGAAGATCAATGATCAGAAAATTTTAAATTTAGGATGGTCAGTTTTAGAAAACCGGGACCTTGGGGGCAAGAAGGATAAGGACTTTTAAAAAATCATTGAATTTGACAACTATGAGACAATATGAGATTTTTAAAATAAGATTTTATTAGAGAGAGAGAGAGAGAGAGAGAGAGAATGAGTTGGGGGAGGGGCAGGGGAGAGGGAGAAGCAGGCTCTCCACTGGACCGGGAGCTCAGAGTGGGTCTCATAGAGACCTGAGCCAAAGTCAGATGCCTAAAGGACTAAGACACCCAGGCGCCCCAATAGGAGATTTTTTTCCCCCCAAGAACATTTTTAGTGAAGTAATGGCAGGAAAGGTAGATTATACTGAATGAAAGAATGAGTGCAAGTGAGAAGGAGAATTGAATAAGCAGATGATAATTGATAGAGAATTAATTACTGGGGAAAAAATCGTGGTTTTCTTTGAGAAAAGAGCAAATAGAATTGATATAAGTGATTTTTTTTTTTTTTTAGTACATTTTGAGGTGGAGAGGAGGTTGAAAATATTTGCTCCTGATGGTTTCTATTTCCTGATAGTATGAAATAAGGGCATTTGCTGGGCTTCAGAACTTGTTCTTGAAATCTTCTACTAGTGGTTGATTACGGAATTGAGATAATAAGTGGATTAGTGTCAAACATATTTTTAAAAACAGAGAGAAAGTTGCATAGTGATATTGATTTCATTGCAATATATTCTTAGCAGCTTGGGAAAAGAACAAAGGAAATGGGCAGATGGGCTGTCCCACAGTTGGAAATTGGCAAGGCAGATGTATAAAGTCAAAGAGTAAAAGGATATTGATCCAGCAAGATTCAGATAAGGAAAACTGGGTTCAGAGAACAAGCTATATTCAGTATCCTTGCCAACGATCTGATGTTTTCAGAGAGAAAGTAGGACTAAGAATAGGGATAAAAGTTTATCTGTTATCTCTTACCCTTCATATTTTGCATGTATGTTGTGATTAAGAGGGATGAAATTTTAAAATATAATTACCGGGGCAGCCCCGGTGGCTCAGTGGTTTAGCGCCGCCTTCAGCCCAGGGTGTGATCCTGGAGACCCGGGATTGAGTCCCACATTGGGCTCCCTACATGGAGCCTGCTTCTCCCTCTGCCTGTGTCTCTGCCTCTCCCTCTCTCTGTGTGTCTCTCATGAATAAATAAAACCTTTAAATTTATATATATGTGTGTGTGTGTGTGTGTATACACACACATATATATATATCCAAGTTGCTGACATATGACTAAATTTTTTTTTGTGTAAACGTGTGATAAAATTGGCATAGTCCAAGTGAATAAAATAGCATCTTAGACTGATATAGGTACTTCCTGAGACCTTGAAAGTGAAATATGTAGATTTTTGCCAAATTGCCTGCCCAGTGACCTTAGGTGAGTCTCACTTTTCTGAGCTTTAGTTTCCTCTTTGTATAATATGTGGCATTCCAACCTCAAAAAGTTCTTTGAATTGTTAAGTTTACTTAAAGCTAGTGTGATTTCCTCTTAAAGTGTACCAGAATTCTTTGGACGTATTTGAGAAATCTTTTATTACATATATTCTCTTTGATTTATTAGGGTCACAAGAACTGTGAGGAAAGCTACATTGGGAAATAGGCCAAAATATTAACCATTTTTGCTCAAGTTTTGAGAGTCTCTAGTACTTAATCTATAAAAGTAAACCATCATATTATACTTGAAACATATTTTGGATTGGGATCAGCCATAATTTTTAAAAATATTATTCATATTTCCCTAGTGGTCCTCAATTTCTCAGGCACAGAAAATTCTCAGTATTAAGTATAAAATTTTAATTCATTTTATATGACTGGCTTGATACTGTATCAAGTTTATGCTGACTCCATAAAATGATATGAGAATTATTTTTTCTGGGAGACTTCGTGTAGGATTTTACTTAAATAGTGACACCTAGGTGGCACAGTGGTTGGGCAGCTGCCTTCAGCTCAGGTTGTGATCTCGAGATCCAAGGTAGAGTTCTGCATTGGGCTTCTCCCTCTGCCTATGTCTCTGCCTCTCATGAATAGATAAATAAATATTGTTTTAAAAATAATTTTACTTAAATATTTGGAAAAATTTACTGCTTAGTTAATTTGGGGCTGGAGATTTCCTAATAAAAAAATGACAAATAAAGATATAACAGGGGCACTTGGGTGGCTCAGTTGATTAAGCGTCTGCCTTCATCTCAGGTCATAATCTTAGGATCCTGAGATGGAGTCTGGTGCTAGCCTCCTTATTCAGTTTCTCTCTCTCTTTCTCTGCCCCTTCCCCCCTCTGTGTGGGCAAATGCATTTGTGTGTTCTCTCTCACTAGTTCTCTCTCAAATAAATAAATAAATATTTTTAAAAATTAAAAAAAATGTAACAGTTATAGAAATACTTTATTTTTAAAATTTTTCTTTTGCAGGTTTTGATAAATTGTTTTTCTAGAAATTTTTCCAGATAATGTAATTTTAAAGATTTATTGGTATATAGTTGTATATATATTTTCTTCTTATATTTTTAAAGACTTTGTAATTATGTCCTCTCTTTTATTCCTAATGTTGGTTAAGTTGTGCCTTCTCTCCATTTTTTTTCCTTGCTCAGTCTTGCTATATGTTTGTCAACATTTTTTTCTTTTTAAAAAATAAATCTGTGATAAGACTTCTGTCTATTGTAAATTTACCTTTTATTTTTTCTGCCTTTAAGTATTTTTTCTTTTAGTTTAATTTGCTATTTATTTTCTAATTTCTAGAGATGGATACATACATCATTGATTTTCTTTATTTTATTTTATTTTGTTGTGCAATATAAATTTTTAAGATTATACCTCCCACAGCGGGTTTAGCTGTACTCATCAGGTTTTGACCTGACATATGTTTTTTATTATTATTTAGTTAAAAATATTTTATACTTTTCATTCTTATTTCTTTGTTTTTTTTAGAAGTTAGGGATTTTTTTAATATTTCTGCTTTGGTCAGAGATCCTGCTGTGCTTAATTTCAGTCTTTGTTTAGCCTTCCTTTATGATTCAACATATGGTTCATTTTAATAAATGTTTACTTGAAAAGATATATTGTCTTATTGTGGTATGTGGTATTCTATACCAATCAGTTGGGTCAGATTTGTTTATTATTGTTCTTTCATGTGCTCACTGATTTTTTGTATCAGCGTATTTGGTTAGTGAGAAAAACATTAGCTCTCACCATAACTGAGGATTAATCAATTTTTCCTTTTAGTTCTGTTAATCTTTGCTGAATATATTTTGAAGCTGAACCATTAGATAAATAAAGATTTTGAATTTTTATATTTTTCAAGTGGATTTACCAACCTATAAACATTTTGAAGTGCCATTTATTCTCTAATAATATGTATTGCCTTAAAGTCTATTAATACATCTATAAAACCTTTAGTTTGGATTTTTAGTTTTTCAAATTTTATGTAGCTTTATATTTAAAAATGCCTCTTATAGGTAGTTTATTTTTCTTTAATGTCTTATGTTCTTTCTTTCGGAATATTTAGTCCATTTTTTATTAATATAACTACTGACATCTAGAACTTTAAATAGAAATATAACTGTTTTCCTACTTGTCCCACATGTTATCTATTATTCTTTTACCATCTTTCTTGTTATCTCTGAAGTAACCAAATGCAAGTGTTTTATTATTTAGTCTTGTTCTCCTTTTTCCCTCCCTTTCCAAATTTGCTTAATCATAAATTTATTACTATTCATTTAGTAGTTATTTTAGAGATTACAATAAGCATTCTTGACTTAATTCTATCTACTATAAATTATTATTATCATCTCTTTCCTGATAGTACTAGGACCTTAAAACACTCTAATTTCCCTTCTTGCTTTACTAGTGAGTGCAGTAACAGTACAGAATTGCCTACTTTCTTACGGATTTTCCACCTGTCCTTTACAGTAGATCTGTAATTCTGGACGGGTGCCTGGGTGGCACATTTGGTTAAACTCAGGGTTTTGGCTCAGGTCGTGTTCTCAGGATCATGAGATAGAGCTCTGTGTTGGGCTCTGAGCTCAGTGCAGTGTCTGCTTAAGACTCTCTCTCCCTTTGCCCCTCTCCTTGTGCACGTGCAAGCATTCTCTCTCTCTTTCAAATAAATAATAAATAAATAAATAAATCTTTTTAAAAATCTGTAATTTGAGTCATTTGGATTAGATGAACAGAAACAAAGACAAGTAGAAATTCAATTTGTATACAAGTGTAAACTCTTTAAGCACGCATTAATGCTGCTCATATTTTACTGTATTTTTCTATACTTCAGTGAGATTTATTGGAGCATCACATGTTTGTGAAAAGTAGAATATCTGTAGAAAAACACAATGGGAAAATTCAAAAAGTAGACCATTATTTTGCAATAATATTTTGCTGTGTATGCTTAGGCCAAAGAGAGAATGATTATGTTACTTTTATTTTTAAAAATTTTTAAAGATTTTATTTATTTACTCGTGAGAGACACAGAGAAAAAGGCAGAAACATAGGCAGAGGGAGAAACAGGCTCCCTGTGGGAAACCCAATTCGGGACTCCATTCTGGGACCCTGGGACCACGCTCTGGGCTAAAGGCAGACACTAAACCACTGACCCACCCAGGCGTCCTGACTATATTACTTTTAGAAAAGGTTTAAAAAGTTTTGATTTCTCATTCACATAAGGAAAAAGTTTAAACCATGACACCATACTAGTTAGTCCCAGAATGAAAGCTTTGAGAATACATAACAGTTTATATTTTCAAGTGAACTTTAGGAAACCCTAAATTTCACATACCATTATTCACTAAAAGTCGTGAATACATTTGAAAATAAACATTAAGTTTCTAATTGTAAGAATATTTATTTATAATGAAAATTCCCAGTTTTTTTTTTTTTTATTGTGAATGGGAAGAAAAGTATTGTAAACTTTTCCAAAGACCTTGTGTGTGTTTTTCTCAGTGATAGCAAAAAATATCTGGGTAGTTTGGACAGAATCACAAAAGAAAATACAGGGCTTTTAGAATTTGTATTGCTGTTTGTGTAGCCAGTGTGTACTATCTGCTTTCCCTTATATCTCTACAGACTTCTCACTGATCTGGCTAACTCCATAAAGTGGCCTTTTCTATTCACTTCCCCTACCACACCTGACATTTTTTCCCTTCTGCATAAACCACTTGCCTGGCTCAGTCACATACACATACACACTTGCTGAGACACTGATTGCTTTAATTTCAAGTCATCAGGCTTGACAATTTTAGTTTCTTTTCTAAATATTTTGGGCTTATTATATTTGTTTAATTATATTTCATATTTCAATTTATTTAAAGCACATTCTTTATCATATCACAGTTAACATAACTAATATGTTGTGGCTAGGACACATTCCAGGCCTGGCTCTCAAAGGGTGACTGTCAGATGGATAGGATAAAGTCAGTGAGACAAAATGCCTCACTGAGTCCCAGGAGGCTCTTGTGTTTCAGATGTGTTAATGGAACTGTCCAGGTGGAAACCAGAGGTGTCATATCTGGGTCTCCTCCCTCAGGTTCCATAAATTCTCTTTCCTGGGATCCTGAATTGCTTTTTGAAGTTGCCTTTAAAAAATTGAGTGTATTTCAAGTGTTTTCCTTTAAGTTTCTCTTTTTAAAAGTAAACTGTCTCTATGCTTTTGGGCTATATCTAAACTTGTTTTAAATAATCATTTATAGTAATATCTGTTGCTCTACTTGGACGTTACACAAAAGCAATTTAATACAGAAGCAGTTATGTGATTAAAATCCTAAAAATGTTCATTTTGTATCAAATTTCTGACACAATTTTTTCCTAATAATCAAGGCAGTTATATCAGGCAGAAAGACTATTCTTTTGGATTATGGAAAGAATAATTTCTGACCCAAAGAGAGCCTTTTGACTCTGCTTACATTTTACTAAAAATCAAAGACAGCATTTTTTGGTAACTTTTTTTGGTAATCTTTCTGGAGGGACAAAAAATGACCTATTCAAGTCTGAAATGACAATAGGTTATGCGAAATCTCATGTCTTATTTGCATCTAGACAGCTGCAAGGCTGAAGAGAATTATTTTTATATCTCCTATTTAAGATTGCAGTAATATATATTCATTTCACATGGTGACAGAGGTGTCCTTAAATTGTAGATAATTGTCATTAACATATTTATGCATGTCAAATGGGTCACTAGTTTGGCTAAAAATAAGTATAAACAAAGTGAATAGAGTGAGCAAGAGGAGCTCTTTTATATTGTTAGGTTATGTACATACATTGATGATTTTTCCATTTGTTGAGCCTATAATATAATTGAATCCATGGCTATTAAAATATTTAAAATTTGGTGACAGGCGTATGATCAGAGATTTCAAACAAGAAACACCCTTAGTGAAAGGTTTGCTTTGCTTTTTTAAAATACATTTTTAAAATGCCACAGACCCTCTCAAAGTTTCAATATAAAATACACATTTATATCTTATTATTAATTCCATTTTACAATTCACACTCAGAAGGCATCAATAAGTCGACTGCATAGACAAATCTATGCAGTATAATGAATGAACCAGGATTCTTAATTGCCACACAACAGCTGCTCAACAATGTAAATGTTATTATTTTTTTTTTTTGGAATGAGGAAACATGCTCAGATAGATTAAGATTTGTAGATCAAAAAGCTAATAATGATCAGAAATGGGGTTTTGAATTATTTCTATCTGAATCTAGAGTTTTCCCCCATAACTCTTATCAGTCTTTCAGTATCTTCAATCCATATCTCTATTTCTTATATAAGTAAGAAAATAGAATATAGCAAAATAACAATTGTAGTTATCTCTTAGTTGGCTGGATCAATTAAAAGAATCTGTATTTTCTCCTTAAGCATTTAAATCATTTGTTATAAATATTTTTATTGAAACAAAAATACCAACTCGCGAGTAGTCCTACATTGACAGATGATTGGGATTGATCTAGAAAAATAAATTATTAAACACTGTGCATAAAATATTTATAACTTTTTAAGTAATAATTAAGAATGATCATCAAATAGCACATTATTGTTCTCTCTAATAGTGACAGGACATAGTTTCAGCCTAAATATATTTGATTCCAACTGCCATTCTTGGATTAGGATGAATGGGCTTCCGAAGTGTGAAATGAGGAAATGGGAAAATAATGAATGTTAACAATACAAGAAGTAGAGTACAAAGTTTGAAGACCTAACAGATATGGTAGATATTACAAAAAGGATATTGAAAGAAAAAAAAATATATGTCTTGTTTCAGTTCTGATTTAAACAAGCCAGTTATTAAAAGCAATTGTGAGACAAATGGGTACATTTGAAACTTGTTAGATACGTATTATATGATATTAAGAAATGATTTTTATTTTCTTTATGTGTGATAATGTTTTGAGGGTACTTAGAGTGGAATGCTATGGTGTCTGGGATTTACTTTAAAAAATTCAGGGGAGAGAGAGAAAGAGGTTGGTGATGGTTGTAGATATGTATCTCTCTATGTTCTTGTGTATTTTGTTTAATAATTCTAATAATAGTTAAGAAAAAAAGAACAAGGGCAAAGATAGTGACTTAACAGGTCATGAACTTGCGTGATGGCGAGGACTTTACATTAATGGTATGAACAGAGATATACTGAAGGTGTGTCCTGGATCATTTGGGTGAATCTTTACTGCTAAGTAACTACTCCTTCATACCGGTACAGTTGAAAGTATTAAATGAGAGGTTGCATTGAATCTTATAGAACAATGCCTGCATATAACAGATTCCAGACTTAATAGCTATTCTTTTTATTTGTATAAAGGTTGGGCTAAAATCAATACTGCCTATAACCAAAAAAAAAAAAAAAATACTGCCTATAACCGTATATTATTATATGTATATTTAAGAAATCCTAGGAGTTTGGTACAAATTCTTATTTACCTATGAGTTAGGTTAGGTCGAAAGAATTTGAATTGAACTTTTGCTACATTTTTAAGCCACAGAGAAAACTAAGGAAAATAAGATACAGTGCCAGTGTCCCTTATATCTACAAATTTATGCAAAGGCAGAGCTATGAAGAAGAACACATGACAAGCAAATAAGGAAACAAGGACACAAAGTTTAAGTGAGTCTCCTAAATTATAACTGCTAAATAGTGTCAAGGATGAGAGTCCAAATTTCCTAAATCCAGGTTTCCCATATTTCAGGCCTATACCCTTCTCATAGATTACATCTTTGTTTCAAAAGAATAAGTTGGAATAGACAAACAAAATATAGGTTAACTACTTGCAGAACTTATGTATATTCATCAGGTTGACTCAGATCTGTGGCTATAGTTGTATTTTGTCATTTACTATTAGCGTTTCCAGGTTAGCGCAGGACCAGACTTTAGCTAGGTGTGCAACAAATATTTGTTAAATAAACATGCATCTGTTTTTGATTACCTTTTATATGGTTGATTTATTGTTATACATAAAATCCTCTGTGCTTTTATAGTTTCGTTTGCAAGATAAACGTAATAAGCCCTGAGAGGTAAATGATAATAGAAGATGATAAAAATAATGAGTAGTAACTGATAAGTTTTGTTTTCTCTTTTCCTTTCTTTCTTTCTTTCTTCTTTCTTTCTTTCTTTCTTTCTTTCTTTCTTTCTTTCTTCTTTCTTTCTCTTTTTCTTTTCTTTTTCTTTTCTTTTCTTTTCTTTTCTTCTTTTCTTTTCTTTTCTTTTCTTTTTTCTTTTCTTTTCTTTTTTTCTTTTCCTTTTTTCCTTTTCTTTTCTTTCTTTTCTTTGTAAGCTCCACACCCAATGTGGGGCTTTAACTCAGTCCTGAGATCAAGAGTTGCAGGCTCTACAGACTAAGCCAGCCAGGCACCCCAGTAATAGAGAAGTTTCTAATATTTTTTTGAAACTAGTAAAGTAGTCAAGTCCAAGGAGAGGAATTCAAAACCACCTAGTTTAAAATCAAAATTATGTATAAGTTTTAAATCATGTATATGTATAAGACTTTTTTGCTTCTTTTTTTTAAATAAATTTATTTTTTATTGGTGTTCAATTTACCAACATACAGAATAACACCCAGTGCTCATCTGGTCAAGTGCCCCCCCTCAGTGCCCATCACCCATTCATCCCCACCCCCCGCCCTCCTCCCCTTCACCACCCCTAGTTCCTTTCAGAGAGTTAGGAGTCTTTATGTTCTGTCTCCCTTTCTGATATTTCCCACACATTTCTTCTCCCTTCCCTTATATTCCCTTTCACTATTATTTATATTCCCCAAATGAATGAGAACATGTTTGTCCTTCTCCGATTGACTTACTTCACTCAGCATAATACCCTCCAGTTCCATCCACGTTGAAGCAAATGGTGGGTATTTGTCATTTCTAATAGCTGAGTAATATTCCATTGTATACATAAACCACATCTACTTTATCCATTCATCTTTCGATGGACACCGAGGCTCCTTCCACATTTTAGCTATTGTGGACGTTGCTGCTATAAACATCGGGGTGCAGGTGTCCTGGCATTTCGTTGCATCTGTATCTTTGGGGTAAATCCCCAACAGTGCAATTGCTGGATCGTAGGTATTTTGCTTCTTTTATTAACAAATATTTTCATTCTTGCCAGAGAGAATGAGGGAAATAATTATAATAGTTATTATTTAAGAATTCAATGCAATGATTTTTTTAATATTAATTCCAAAGGAGGGTTGTCAATTCTTTATAATTACTGAAATCCTTACACAAATATTTTTTAATATTTAATTTTGATTTAAAATTAAATGTGACTCTGTGTTTTTGCATAAGATGGGAAATAATGGGTGCATAGGGTTCTGAAATGGTGGTGTATTAACTTAGATCAGAAATTAACAGTTGTTAATTAGATCCATCCATGATTTTTGAAAGATTTTTGGATTTTACCACTTTATTATTCCTTTTAACTCATACAAATAGTGAACCTTTCTTATACTTATGTATTTTTTATGGTTTTCTCTGAGCCGTGCTTCTAATTGAGCTCCCTCTGAAGGACTATGTCAAACCAATATGATTCTTGCTCACAAGAATGCACAGATTCCTTAGAAAACAAGACTGTAGAACTACAAAGCTTGACATGTGCTTATTGTGAGAAGTGGGAAAGTGACAGATGTGGAACATTGCTGAGGAGTCCAACTGGTCCACAGGCGAGCACAACCGTATCTGATTAGGCCGACAGCTCTGTCTAATTTGTACAAGAGCCTGGAGGACTCATTGTTTTTCAGCTCCCTCAGCAATTAATGATGCCATTGTTTTGGGCCAGGCCATTTGCAGAGATATCTTTGCTGGCAGAATCAAAGCTTAAGAAAATATAATGAGAGTAACCCAAGTGACTCTTAATATATAAAACCCATGAGCAATGATTGTGAGCTTCTTCTACAAATAAGTACCACTTATAATTTTTTCAAAAGGCTGTCAAGGAAACCTGAACTATAATTAAAATGAGCTCTTTGAAAAGTCATTTTTCTTCAATTATAATTATTAAATATATTTCTTTGTCTTTTTGTATTCTATTTGTTCAAACTATATTATGAGAATTACTATTTTTGAAACCTTTCACCATTTCCTTCATGCCATCAAAATAATAATATCTTTAAACTTTTCACATAAGCAACATATTTTCCACTTCATTTGAAGTTATAATAGTAAACCACTGAAAATCAGGTAACTCCCCACCTCTAACCCCCTCCATAACTTTGCTCATTCATTGAAAATGTGCTTTGGGTTAGATCTTGATTTTAAATAATGAAATCAGGTTCTAAATTAAGTAAAAAAATTCAATGTCCCTGACTACTTTTAGGTTTTATCAGTGCAAACATGATTTAAAAAAATCTATGGGTGAGGAGCTCCTAGTAGACTTATACCAGAAAAATATTAAAACCAATGGTTTATTAAAATATAGTGGCTTTAGAAAACTTGAAAATCAAAAGAAGGGGGGAAAAGTACTTTAAATACTTATATCATTATCCTGTAATAATATTTAAGTTTATAATAATTAAGGTAAGGAATATTATCTATTGCTCCATAAGAAGGCAAGCCCTTTGTATGATTTTTATATGGATCTGGACTGAGCACATGGAAGTGATTCAGCTATGACCCCACCACAAAACAAAACTCCTCAATAGCATCTTCATCATCTAATGTAGACATCCAATTAATTTTTATAAAAATAAAGCCAGTTAACTCTGTTGTCTATACATTTCATATAATTTATTGCAAAGCTAGATTAAGTTTATTAAGTAGAACATAGACAATCATCAATGCAGTTATCTTCTTTATTCTTTTTATACAGCTTATCTTTCACTTTTGATCTTCATTTTCCCAAAATAACTTGTCCATTGGTAGTTAGATACAGAAAAAGTAATAGGCTGTAGAGCCAGATGGACTAAGTCTTGAAAATTTTCCAATGTTACCATGCTATTTCTCTAAAGACATAGTATATGTTGGTGTGCTTTTTTTTTTTTAAATGTCAGTTTGGTTCAGAGATACTTACTGAGCAGTGATATGTTAGAATTTATGTTTAGCACTTGAAATAGCATTATTATGAAATGGAAATATTTTTTAAACTGGTATTTAACCACTTTTAAAATTTGATGATTCACTATATAAGGTAGTAGTATCTCAAAATTATGATATATTCAGTAGAAGCACGTTAGGTATAAGGGACTCTTATCTGAAAATATTACGTTGAAGTAGAGCCCCTTTTTCTTTTTTAGTATTTATATAAAAATTATCCTCAGCTTTCCCTTTTCTTTCTATACTTGCCTTGTAAACCACCAGTGGCTTTACCATCTACTCATTCATGGATAATTTTTAAATATATAATCCTATTTTCAACCTCTCTTTTGTGGTTACTGTGCACCATGCCATCTCCAATTTCCTATGGACATATTTTCACTTAATATGTCCTCATACTTCATAATTGACATTTATAAACTGAATGTGTGGTCTGTCTTCTCCTGACTGATTTGCCTTCTGACTACCCTAAATCTTACTGCATGCAACAACTTCCAGCATATTAATTACCAGGTTTGATTTGGATGTTTTGCCTCTCCAGCCCAGGTGCCATTCCTCCCACTGATGCGTATGCATTCCTTCCAAGGTTATGTGCAAAAACATATATAAGAATAAAGTGTGTTATAGCTGAATAAATTGGTAAAGGATAGCAGGTTTGTTATGCTTCCCTTTTATTTCCTCCCAAAACACTTTTTTTTTTCTTTTGTAATATCACTAAAATTCTTCATACTTTTTTCCCTGGTATGCTTAGTGCCAGGGCCTATGTGACTTGCTACTAGGGACAGAACATAACACCTTACAAGTGACAGGTGTTTAATAAATGCTTGATGATTAATGAAACAATCTGAAAATGCTGTTTAGAAACTAAAACGGTTTTTATTTTTCTTGAATATTTTTATTTCCCTATACTGGCATGAATGGCTTATTTTAAAAATTGAACATAAACTGTGTAGCTAAACTCAAGCTCTTTATCTTCTTTGCTAATTGATAATTCCAGTGTTTTTCTTTTAAATGCACCAATGATATTTATGTAGTGTCTTCAATTTTCCCTTTTTTTAGCCAAGACAGTTGTACAGTTTAAAAATATTTTAATTCCAAACAGAATCATGTGATATTTTCACATGATTTTGAGTTTGGGCTTTGTCATTAGCTGCTAAATAATGACTGAGCTTTGGATTCTGGAAGTGTGATACAAGTGTCTGGAACCAGGTCATCAAGGAGCAAATGTCCTTCTGTCATATTTTTCATGTTGGCCAAAGTTCTCAAACTCCTGGTTCTCTTAGGACCTTACTTTCAACAAAAACCATTTAATACTTAGAAAAAGTTGAACTTCTGAGAGGAATGTGACATGAAATGTACAACAGTGCCACATGTTCAATTTAAGGCAATACAGGTTAGTAGCTAATAGGAAATCATGTGACAGTAACAAGATGGTCCAATTTTTCACTTGAATGATTTCTCTACAAAAGTCTAAATAGCAAACTTCATAGGATGTTTGCTTCACACAATGTACTTTAAAAATTTTTAACTTCAAACATCTAAATAGCATAGAGTATAACATAGTAAAGCCTGGTATTTGTAAGAAGAGGTGACTGTGATTTATCAATTTATAACCTTACTCATCTGTTTATTAACTTGGTGAATTTATCAAGACTGCATAAGTTTCCTTGTTGATGTTGACAAAGAGTGATCTAACAAAATGCAGTGAAACATGTGGTTCCAACTCACCTCATTTAGGAAGTCTAATCCTAAATGCCTGAGTTACAGGATAGTGGGAGGAGTATTAGCATCAAGCCAGTAGGAAAATGCAGAAACTTTCTGGTTTCTCAAAACCATTTATAGTTTATGACAAAATACAAATATGTTTTATAATGGTTTCTGTCCTTTAAAGTGTTGTATGAAATACATAAAATTCTTGGAATTATACATGAATATTTTATTGAAATACTAAATTCATAGGAACTTTGAAAAAGATATATATTTAGATTATTTTACAATCTCTGCCTCTTAGCAAAATTTACTCATTTTTATCATCAACTTAAACATTTGACTTGATGTTTAAAAGTTTTGGATTGAATTATGTAGCTATAAAATAATATGTATAGAAGTACATGAAGAACTAAAGTGTACTGATATTTGGCAGTGTCAACATTTTATTTACCTTTCACTGAAAAAAACCCCTCAGGTTTAATAACTAATAAATTTATTAGAACCTCAAACATTAGTCTTTATTGTGTGGAATTTGAATATTTTCTTCTAGCTTAATAAATACACTCAGAAAAAGCAAGATTTTGGTAGACCTAGATTAATGCATTATTAATTCTATCACTCTAAAGCATTAAACACCTACATGCCTAGGGGCCTAACTTTGAACATTTTCAAATCAAATACTATAGAATAAAATATTTATAAATATGGAGCTACTTGCAAAAATTTCAAATAATAATCAAGAATAAAGTGTGTGCCATGGAGGCAACAAAGACCTGTGTAACCTTCATTAAATATTCCAGTTAAGTGACAAACCTGAAGCATTCAGAGAAAAAAAATGAAGTACCAAGTGTATGAATGTCATTTTAAGTACAATAGAAATGAAAGTTCTATGTCTTTTATACAAAATGAATTTTATGTACTATTTTATTAATTTTAATCCTGACAGTGATCTTGTAGGATATGAAGATAGCGAGTCTCAGAAACATAAAAAGATTGCCTATAGCCACAGAAATAGTGATTGGCAGGACTAAATTTAACACGTGCCTGCTGTTCTCTAAAGCTAAGGCTATTTCCATTGTATTTGTGTGTGTATGTGTGTAATCATTTATTAGTAAGAATTGAGAGGAAGAAATAATGTAGGATTTGGTAAGCAGCTTAAATTTAATGGAATAAGTAAGCTTTAAGCCTCTTTCTAGAATTGGAATAATTTAGATAGGGGAAGGCCTCTCCAGATTAAGGTAATGGCATAAACTTCAAGATAATCATGTCATTCCTTTCTTCTAAATAATGGTTCTTCAGTTAACTTTTGTTCTAGTCCTCTACTCTATTATAGAGCCTCATTTTAAATGATTGCCAGAGGCTTCAAACTAAATCAGAATCTCCAACAGTGTCATCTTCATCTAATGTAGACATCAGACCAATCTTTATAAAATGTGCATTCATTCATTCCTTCATTATCCATTTATTGAATGCTCACCTACCATGTGACAGGTACTAGGTTAAGTGTTGGAGATATTATAGTAAGCCATGTAGTCTCTGTATTTTTAGTAAGCCATGTAGTCTATGCCTTTTTGGATGTCTTCATAACCATTGAGGAAATCATTTGATATATGATTTTAAAGCTTAGGTAGGAAGTCTAGGTTACCAATAAAAATTTAAGGATCATCTTCAAATTGGTGATTGTTGAAATTGTAAGTAATTTCTAGGAGATAGAAGTAGACGGGGAAAAAAAAGAAACCAGGAAGAAGGCCAAAATCTTTTAAGGATGATGAATTTAAGAGAGCTAGTAGGGGATAGAGGAGAAAGTATCAAGGAAGTTAAAGAGAACAGAATAGACAATGGAAGGAGTGCTGTTCAGTTGTCAGCTAGCTTTTGCCTTTACCGACCACACCAATAGCACAATGTAATATACATGACACAGTCTGAGGTGGAGAGTTAACACTTAGCCAACTGGTACAGCATGTCATGCTATACTTATTTTTTCCCTTGGGAAATTGACAAGGTGTTTTGCTGATGTTAACTTACAATGCATCTAAAGACTGACAAAAGGGAGAAGTTGAATCTAACATAGACATTTCATTCCTGCACTTTAGTTTGATCAGACTGATCAGTGACTCATAACTGATGCATAAGTGAGTACATTTTGATATTTAAGAAATGAAGTAGTATACATATTACTAAATATGATAATGCTAGTAATTTTCTCACTCAATTCCTGTTTAAGGATATGTCACAACAGTGGTATTCAACTTCATCTGAAATTCAAAACACTGAAATTAATTTTTAAACATTTTTATTGAGTTGAAGCAAGAGAGCTAAAGAACAATTAAGTTAATTCACATTTGACCATATACACATGTAATGGATACATTTTATACTAATGTGATCTAAGTGCTTAGCTCAGTATTAACCTAGCAAGCCTGTAATTTTAAGTGTTGGTCTAGTTATTTTGAACCTATAGCTTTAAAAATGCATGAAGCTCATTTCACATAATGTGTGTAATTTTAAAATTAGATTAATTGCCCCCTGCACTGTACTCTTTTCTGTCACCTCTTTCAGTTACAGTTATTTGTATATTTCTTGAATCTTATGTCATATGATCATATATATGTATCAGGATACAGATATGTACATACATGTACAATAATAATGGATGTTTAAATTTCTGAAACATTGGATACATTGTATAGTGAGATTCAAATTTCCATATCTTTATTCTATGTGTATTTTATTTTTATTTTACAGATGTGGAAATGGGGGCTCAAATAATTCAATAAACTTGTTGGTTACATAATTATTTAATGGAACTATAGATCTTGAAGTCAGATCTTCTGATTTTCAAAGTTCATATATTCCCAGGTAAATTAAGCTTACATGTTTCTTTTCTTTCCTTTGTTTCTCACATGCCATGCAGTAAGGTATAGATTTATAATCTTTTACATTTTAATAAATATTTAAGGTGTACATGTATCTGTCCTATATCTATGCAACACATCAAACAAATTATCCATTTAAAAAAAGACAATTTACATACCATTAAATAAACTAAATATTTTTACTCCCTGATATAAGCTAGTTTAGTTAAACTATTAAGATTATGTAAGAATACAGCCACATGAAACTTTTAGAAATGTCTGTATACAGTTATGCAATATATTTTAACATTCTACTCAATTTTATTGAAACATTTTGTTCCCTAAGAAGATTAAAAGATGTACAGAATGACCCAAAATGTCATATTTAGGCATCATTTCCAGTACATTTTTAAGGATAGAAAGAGTAAATTAAACGTAGATATGTAAAAAGTAGAGTATGTTGGTGGCCTTAGGAAAGAAATGATTGCAGGGTAAACTAAAATGAAACTCCTCTCTGGGAAAAAAGTAATTTAACTTCATGAACAGCTGTACCTCAGAGGGTCAGGCATATGAGCAATTAAAATGAAACAAGTTGATTTTAATATGCCTTAGTAACTGTGATTGATCTTACAGAGCTGTTGTTGACTATACATCAAGAAACAATTTAGGATCCAGTTTAAAACAAAGTTTATAATCCTTGTTTAATGGATTTTGGTACCTCAGGCTATACAGTGCTGTAAAAATGATTAAAATGTGCCCTGTCTCTGTGTAATCAATAAAACCTCTCTCTAAAATTAGGTTCCAAAGACTCCTCAGCAGGCTTGGCAGTGCCACGTCTGTAGAATTCCAAATGAGCCATCTATCATTATTTCCATACACAAGGTTCATTAGACACCTCATTCTTTATCTTATTAGCACCAAAGTCAGCTAAACAATCAAATCAAAAGGTCACCTTTAACAATACCTAGTTAAACCAAAACATACATCAAGACATTATTAATACATCAAATGCAGTGGTAAGAATTCCTACAAGGCCAATAAAGGGTTATTGTTAAAAGAACTGAAAATATACACATTAGTAAGTTGAAGAAAAAATTCTAAAGTGGCATCTTAAAGAGATGGGTTTATTCTATTACTGAAATCAGTAAACACAAAAAACTCCTTTAGATTATATTATTTTAAACCGTTTTTATTCTGTATATCATGAAATTGAATTTGTTGTTTTTATGAAACATATGGACAAGATCAGTAGCTTTGGAGTTACTTTAAATTATTTTTAAGATTATGCATCAGCCATAAGCACATGTTTACTGAATGTATTTGGTTTTTTAAATTACATTTTCATCACTAATATTTTATGATAGAGTTCTTTATTTTAAAGAAGTTGATGCATTTCAATTTTATAATTTATATAGCTAAAGAAATTTGAAGTTTAACTTTCATATACATTAAAGTTCAGTTCCCCTAGTAGTGAATGTTTTGCTTTTAAGTGAATCTAGTGAGAAATACATATCAACTCTGGAAATGTGTTCAGTTTATCATCCAATGTATCACATGAATAAAATGATACATAAACTTATTGCCTCTTTATAAATTCATCAATTATAATTTAATCAACTTTTATTTTGCTCTAATTTTAGATACTTAGATAAACTTAGTGGTCAATAGGATTAATTTCTACATCCATAGCTCATATATATGTATGTAGATTGCATGCTTTCCTTAATCTAATGTCCTTTGATTCTTTATCCAATTGCAAAATAAATGAATACGTATTTGTGTTTCTATTGGGTCAGCTTGGGTCCATAAGAAAATATTTTAATGATTATTAGCCAGGAATGAAGAAAAATAGCTCTTGCTGAATATTTATAATAACTCACTCAATGTTTTGTCATTGCTATATGTGTGGTGAGTCTGAAATATTTGTTAATGGCACTAGGTGCCAGATTATTTTGTGAATATTTCGGCTCTTGTAATCCCTCCCAAGTCAGCACTGTGCTTTAACTGCCATCATTATGTTTATTTCTGCTTGGTACTTTCAGATACAAAATGTTTCTCCCTGCCCTTCCCAAATACCCAGCCCTCACTGCCACTGGGATATATCACTTAATAAGAAATGTAAATCATTACGTTATCATGTAAACTGTAAAAAAACGGTTTGTTTTTCATTCTTTCATCACCCTAAAACAACACAGTGGAAGATGCAGGAGGGGAAATGTGACTTTCTATGCTGATATAAAGGAGGTTTTATTTTATTTTATTTTTAAAGATTGTATTTATTTATTCATGAGAGACACAGAGAGAGAGAGAGGCAGAGACATAGGTAGAGGGAGAAGCAGGCTCCATGCAGGGAGCCTGATGTGGAACTCGATCCTAGGACTCCAAGATCACGCCCTGGGCGGTAGGCAGGCACTAAACCTCTGAGCCACCCAGGGATCCCCAAAAGGAGGTTTTAAAAGAATTTAAGGAATGGTCAGGAAAGATGTTAAAATAAAGAAGAGGCAGGAGGAATTTAAAGAGAAGATATTGACTTGAAAAGTAATGAAGAGCTTAGGAGGAGGATGAGTGGCTTAGTATTTTTCAAATTGATTCAGAACGTCTTAGAGAATCATAGAAGAAGAGCATTATAGACATCAATAAGGTTGATATTCATATTAATCTGAATCAGTTAAAAATATAAAAAGCATGATACACTTCTTTCAGTTTTTGTTTTGTTTCTCTTTTTAGGATTTAAGATTTGCTTTAAAGAACAGACCATGTTAAGATTATAATAGTATGGCACTGGGACTAATAAACTACTGGAAGATACTGGAATATTCCTAGTTAAGTATCTTCGTTGTTCAAGGGTGTAAAATTCAGGAAGTGAAAGGATTTTTGAATTTAGTGCTAATCTTAATGATCAATAAAGTAATTATGACTGATAACACAGAGGATATTATCCTATACAAGGAAATGGCTGGCATTATTAGTAATAAATATGGGAAGTAACTGCATATTGTAAAGAACAGTGTTAGACTCCTTTCAGCTGCTTGCATGGGTTGGGTTTTTTAAGGGACATTACTATGCTGGGTTCCAAGGCTTCTAGCTACTTCCCAGCCCCCCACTTTAGAACAACTCCACTGGTGTAGAAATATTTAACTGGGAATCCATGTCCCTCCATCAGTTCATCTTGTGCATGTCTTAGGATCAAAAGGATGCCATAGTTTCTCTGTATTTGGGCAAACCAGAGTCTCTTTTCCATGATTATTTTTTTATGCCTCCAGCTGCATGTTTAAGTGAATGTATTTTGATGTCAGATAAACCTATTTTGAATGCTATGTGACTGCTTCCTCATCTGTAAAAGGCAATAATGCCTATCTGAAAAAAAATTGCTAGAGGGTTAAGTGTAAACTGCCTAGTAAAATATCTGGCACATATTAAGTGCTCAATAAATGTTAATTATTACTATTATGGTTAGCTCTCAAATTGCTATCTCATGGAGTTTATAGCTTTTCAGGATGTTTATTACTTTTTGAATGCTGCCTCAAGTTCTGTTTGCTTCGCAAACAGTTTTATTGATAGGCAGCAATATTCAACTTCATTTCAAAGTAAACAACTTTCCTTTTTAAGGTAGATGGAAAAGAATAGGAGATAAGGAATATAATGAAAGAAAACTGACAATAACAGAAGAGCAGCTGCACTCAGGGCAGGGTAAAGGGGAGATTTTAGGAAAGAAGTATGTCTACCTCCCATACACACTTCTATTTCCACCTTTTTACATGAGTCCTGCTCACAGGTCCTACCCTGGCTGGCAAAAGAAGAGAAGAGCAGTGTTTGAGGATAGGTCTCAGACATGGTGTGCTCTGCAGCTATCCAAGCTAGGAGCGAATACTAAGCCCTCTAGATGTTTCTATGAGCCATTTGTTTAAGGTATCCACTTGCAGTCATTCATTTCCCCTTATGTATTTAAAATATTTATCATGGATAATATTAATATTGTGGATAGTGTAGATAATGAAAAAACAAGGCTTACTCATCTTTAAGTGACTTATACTCTAACACTGCTGACAAATAACTAAAAAAAAACAAAACAGGGTGTGGTGGAAGCACATAGTGAGGCTATGATGGAGACAAAATAAGGAGGAAGACTTAGATTAGAAGGACTTAAGTTAGTGACACTTTCTACTTCAGAAATGCAAGCCAAGTCATAAAACATACAGTGGTGTAAACTGTAAAGGAGTTGTAGTAATACTTCCTTCCTAGTCTCTTCAATCAGAATCATGGCTTTTGGCAAATGAAGCAAGACAAGTAAAAGCTTAAATATTAAAGGGCATATTTAAGGATTGTGGATATCTGTCAGCAGCTGGCTAAGGGCAGTTATATAGCATGATTTTAGGGCAAGCGAAGCATTCAAACATCCCCTTCTTGGGGCATGGAACCAAAAGAAAAAAAAAACTTCCCATTTTGAAAATTTCAGATGATTTTTCCTTTTAAGTAGTAAGTTTCAAGATATTAAATTTTTCTCAATGTTTAAGTTCTAAGTAGTACACCTGATGTTTACAAAATTAAAGCAAAGTCAAAGGTTTTGCTTAATTTCAGGGTGGAGGTCTGTTGTTTATTTTCTTGACAGATGTGCTTGCCCAATGTTTGGTGTTGATATTTACATTTCCATCAAGGGAATAAAACTCAGAAAGTCCATCTATCTGTGCTTCTAAAATCAGGTGCCTATCATAAAGAAGTGAAGTTACTAATTTTTAAAAAAGAGAACTGCAGAGCAGAATGCTTTTTAACGCTTGGGTAACAGTGGGTGAATAGAAAACATATTCTCAGGGTAGCAAATGCTGTATTCCTAAGGGTGGATATGCTCAATCCCATACCCTTGGTGGAGTAATACCTGCTGGTCTCTAGAGATTCTTGAAAGTGAAAAAATGGTGAAAACTTCTTTTTCAATTGAGTTATTCTCCGTCCACTCTACATTGAAAACAGTTAAACTCTGATTAGATATCAAAGTACACACCTTCTGGGCAGCCTGGGTGGCTCAGCGGTTTAGCACCTGCCTTTGGCCCAGGGTGTGATCCTGGAGTCCCCGGATCGAGTCCCACATCAGGTTCCCTGTGTGGAGTCTGCTTCTCCCTCTGCCTGTGTCTCTGCCTCTCTCTCTCTCTCTCTCTCTGTGTATTCTCATGAATAAATAAAATCTTAAAAAAAAAAAAAGTACGCATCTTCCAGTTGTTTGTTTTCTATTTGAAACCTAAGGAAGGAAAAGTGGGTAACCAGTCATCACTCCTTTGTTTGAAACTGTAGATCTAATCTTACGTAAATATAAGAAAAATTCCAGAGTGAACAAAATTGTTGTATGTGATTTTTTTTTAGCTTCCTAGGTTTTAAATTTTTTAGCATGAATAATGTTGACAAAATTTAATGAAACAAGAATAGTATGGAAATAGATTTAAAGATAATTCAGGTTTTTCCACTCTTGCTTTATCCAGTTGTTATTATTTGCTCATTTTATTATTAAGGTATCTTAAAGGTCTTTGCTTGTGTTCAATGTATCTAGGTAACAACTATTTATCAGTTTATAGAAATATTTTTCATCCTTTTTCTCACTCTAGAATAGGTAGTCTTTCATGTATATATATTGTAATTTATTCATCTTCTATGGTTGGGCAATTTACATGTTTTTAATATTTTGATATCATAATTTAATTTCTATACTTGAAGTATTGTATTTTTGGAGGCAGGTATATATTCTAGGTGAATTTTTAGAAAGATTCCTAGAAGGACCCTAGAAGTTGAATTGCTGGTTCAAATGCAAATGTCATTTATTGAGTATTGCCAAATTCCCCTCTAGTGTTTGAGAAGACTGTTTACCTTGCCAACAAAATGAGTTGCCACTCTGATAGGCAAGCAAGGACACTGCAATGCCATTTTCATTCTTGATATGAGTGAAACATTGCATATATCATGTTTAAGGGTCATTTAGATATTTTTTTCTGAAGGATGGTTAGTCATGTCTTTTTTTGCTATTTTTCTAAATTTTAAGAACATTTTTCTTAGATACAAATTGCAAACATTGTCTCCTAGTTTGTCATTTGTATTTTGACTTTACTAGTGATGTTTCTTGCAATAACTTTATATTTATTATGCTTTATTTTAATTTTTGCATAGATATTTCTTTTTCACTTAATCTCTTATTCATTTGGAATTTATTTTGGTCATAATATGAGTTATGAATCCATTTAAAAAAATTTTTTTATTGGAGTTCAATTTGCCAACATATAGCATAACACCCAGTGCTCATCCTGCCAAGTGCCCCTCTCAGTGCCCATCATCCAGTCACCCCAATCCCCCGCCCACCTCCCTTTCCACTACCCCTTGTTAGTTTCCTAGAGTTAGGTGTCTCTCATGTTTTGTCACCCTCACTGATATTTTCATTCATTTTTCTCTCCTTTCCCTTTATTCTCTTTCAGTAATTTTTATATTCTCCAAATGAATTAGACCATATAATGTTTGTCCTTTTCTGATTGACTTATTTCACTCAGCATAATACCCTCCAGGTCCATCCACATTTTTTAAACAAATGTGACCCATAGGGTTTGTAGATGCCTTTTACCAGATTGAGAAATTTCCTTTTATTTTTAGTTTCCTGAGAGTTATCATGAATGGGTGTAAATTTTATGAAATGTTTTTCTTCATCATTTTATATAATCATGCGGTTGATCTTTATTTTGTTAATATAGTAGACTATATGAATTGATTTTTTAATATATAACCAGCCTCTCATTCCTGGAAGGAAATCCATTTTATTGGTAGATTTTTCTTGATTTTATTTTTTTGAGCAGTTTAATGTCTATGTTTATGAAGGATATTTTTCTGTAGTTTTCTTTTGCTTTCCTGTTTTTTTCTTTATGGTACTGTATTTTGTCTGTTTTGGTACCAGGGAAATACTCATCTCATAGAATAAATTGGAAAGTGTTCCTTTGTCTCTTATTTTTAGGTCAAGATGTTTTAGAATTAGTCACAGTTCTTCTTTAATGTTTGGTGAAATTCTCCACTGAAAGTGTCATAGCCTGGAGATTTCTGGGGGAAGTTTTTAACTATTCTTTAATAGTTTTAGCTGTTCAGGTTATGTATTTCATCTTGGTGAGATCTGGAAGATGATGATTTTAAAGGAATTTCTTTAGTACATTAAATTGTCAAATTTATGTGAATAGAACTTCTTCAAACATTTTTTATAATCAGGCAGCATTATATTAAATATTTCCTAATTTTGGTAACTAATTAATAATCACCCTCACAATTTCAATTGTACTAGTGTGTCGAGGCATTGTAAGAAGGCAAGAAAAAAAAGTCTAGTTGAAATGACAAGGTTGCTTAGCACATCTCAGTGCTAGCATAAATTTATAAAATAATCTATTTCTAAATTCTAAAATAAGTGGAAATTGACAGAAAAAAACTTACAATAGCATCAAAAGTGTGAAATACTTAAACAGCAGATATGCCAGACTTGTATATCCAAACCTGTAAAATCTTGCTAAGATAAATTTAAGAACTAATGAAGGAAGAAATATATAATGTTTATGGACTAGAAGAAACAATATTATTAACTTTTTTTTTTTTTTTGCAAATTTATATGTAGAGTTACAGCAACCCAAGTCAAAATCCCAGCAGACATTTTGTAGGAATTGATAATCTGATTTGACTGATTGATTGATTGGATTCCCCCTTGCCCCCACTTAACCTGCCATGTTTCATTCCATCAAATTCTCCGCCCACATAAGATCATTTAGATAGCACTTCATTAGGAATAGGAAGGCCATTGGGAGAATCCAGGATTCTTTCAAGCAAATTTCCTATCATCTGTCATCTGACTAAATGAGTAGCACTTCCAGTATAAGGTGTCAGAGTGATGTTATTCAATTCAACAAAGGATGATCTCTGGGCAGTGGCTATAGAAATGATCATAAGAAATGACCTAAAACTAAAACCTAGGACTCTAAATTTCCAGAAGAAAATTGAAGGAATTTCTTGGCTTACACAAAATTTTCTTAGGACACAAAAGGAGTGAATCATAAAACAAACTGACAAGTTTTGTTGCATCCGAATTAAAAACTTCTCTTCAAAAGACATTTAATAAAATGAAAAGACTACCTAAAGGCTGGGAGGAAATACTTGTCAATCTATTTATCATAAGGACTTATATTTAGTGTATAGCAAGAATGCCCAAACTCAAAAATTAGAAAACAATCCATTACAAAATGCCAAAGGACTTGTACAGACATTAAACCAAAGAGGAAAAGTGACTGGCAAATAAGCACATGAAAAGATGCTCCTCAAGGAGCTACACATTAAACTCCAATGATATACCCTTCCTACAGTTTAGAATAGTAAAACAAACAAGCAAGCAACAACAGAAAACTCAAGCAACAACAACTAAGAATACCAAAAGCTGAAAAGTTGCAGGACCATGGATCTTTCATGTTGCCTGTGGAAGTGCAACATTGTACAGCCATATATATAAATCATACAATCCAGAGATCTCACTCACTTCCCCAGGCACAGGGAGGGAAATGAACAATATGTCCATACAAAGACTAAGTTTTATAGCAGCTTTTTCATAATCAACAAAATTTGTTGTATTGATTATCTATTGATGTATAATCAACTACTTTAAAAATTGATTTAGAACAAAACTGTTTACCATCTCACTTTTTTGTTGGCCAGGAATTCAGGAGTCACTTACCCAAGTCTTTTTAGTTTAGGATCTCTTTAGTGGTTTCAGCTAGGATATTGGTCAGGATATAATCACTTGAAATATTAACTGGGAATGGTGGAAATACCTCCATTTTGGCTTTCTCACATAACTGTTTAGCTGGTATTGGCTGTTAGCAAAAGGCCTCAGTTCCTTGCCATGAGCCCTTCTCTAAAGAGCTGCTTGAGTATCCTTATGGTGTGTGACCTGGGGAAGATGGACCAGTGTGTGATCAAAAAAGGAAAAACAAAAAGTAGACAATACTTATCTTCCCTGCATCCTAATTCATCTATTACCTCATGTTTTCTTTGATTTAGAAACATGCATGAGGCACCTACCATGTACCACAATCTATGCTAGGTAGTAGAAATGGCAAAATAAATAAGACAAAGCTCTTGCCTTTATTTTTATTTTAAAAAGATTTTATTTATTTACACATGAGAGAGAGAGAGAGAATGAGAGAGAGAGAGAGGCAGACACATAGGCAGAGGGAGAAGCAGGCTTCATACAGGAAGCCTGATGTGGGCTCAGTCCCGGGACTCTGGAATCATACCCTGAGCCAAAGGCAGCCGCTCAATTGCTGAACCACTCAGTCATCCTATTGCCTCTAAATACTTTCTAACGTGTTCATACAAATGGACACAAAGCAGAGTTCTTGAAATATACCTTTGCAAGTTTTCATATATACCTCTTTTTGAAAAGTCATTTTCATTGAAGTAAGCCTATGATGTACTTTTTTAAAGAATACAGATCAAATTTTTTAATTAGCATAAAAAGTTTTTTCTATAGATATTTCAAAATCATTTCAAGTACATTTACATTCTTAGAGGTAAACTGTAGAATCCAATATGAAATACAAATCCATGTTTTAGTATTAGAAATTGCAGTAAAATATCCATCTCCATGAAAACTAGGACTATCTTTAGTTACACTCTCTAAATATAATGAACAATAATCTGAAATTTTGATAGATCCTTTTTATATCCCTGTAATTAAAAAGAAAAACTTTTACTAAACTATAATATGCACATTGAAAAGAGCACTTATTGCAAGTGTGCTGTTTGAGGAATTTTCCCAAACTGAATAATCTGTGTCACCAGCAACAGAAGTCAGAACAGTAGCCCCTTGTGCCCTTTTTTGAGGACTTCCTCTCCCCAGTAGTAACAGTTATCCTGAAATCTGTTGATTTGGATTAGTTTTGCTTGGTTTTGATTTTTATGTAAGTTGAGCTATACTGGGTGTAATCTTGTTTCTAGTCACTGTCTTTAATGTCATGTCTTAAAATTCATCCTGTGCTGCATATGACTTTAGATAATTCTCATTTCTGTGCATTCCTTGTGAACAACCATAATTTATCAGTTCCACTCTTGCAGGCATTTTGAATAGTCTCAAGTTTGGAGATATAGCAAGATATTGCTGTAAACATTTGATTGCTGCATGGTTTTTGGTGCACATATGTATACATTTCTGCTAGGCATACACCCAGGAATGGAATAGCTGGGTTTAGGATAGGCATATGCTCGGATTTAGAAGATCCTGCTAAAGAGTTTTGAAAGTGGTTATATATATTTTATCTTAAAATTTTCTCTTGCTTGTTCCTCACACTAAATCCCAGCATGACAGAACAAATATTAGAACAGACATTGTCCAAAGTAATTTGTAAGAAGAATTTATTTGCAATCTCAAGAATTTACACCAGCTTTATTTTTTATTTTCTCACATGTCTGAGTTATTTTAACAATCACTTAAATTATTTAATATCCATCCAAAAATGAGTAAAATTGAAGTACCCAGAGGGTCATTGTCACCTGTATATCAGCTAGTATGCCATCCTTCTACTCACAGGGATAACCCAATTTAAGAAGTATGGGGGTAAACTAATACCAAGGTATATCTACTGTATGATACTCACTGTCTGGGATGAGCATGTACATAATAATCTCATTATCCTTCATACTGTAAATCCTCCTGAGGGAGACATTGTTATCCTTACTTATATAAATTAAAAATAAAAGAAGTAGAGGATATGTAGAATGTGTCTAGTCTATTTCATCGAGTTTGTGTTTTATCAGTTTTTAGAAATGTAACTTTTTATTATATTTTGCAAGTTTGTATGGGAAGGATAGAGAATGGGGTAGAGGACAGAAGATGTGCTTGAAAATGCTCTACACTAGATGTAAAAGACCAGGATTTAAATCATGTTCTGCAGCTCCTGGTGATGTTCTGCAAGGCAAGAGTATTAATTCTTCTGAGTTTCAGTTATCCTTACATGTAAATATGATATAATATTCTTCTCTTCCTACTTGCATGGATTTTTGTGAGAATGACACATGAAAAAAAAGATAACAAAATGATAATGCCGTGTTACACAAATTACTTAGTCTCCTCATTGTTTCTGTGCATAATTTTTCCTAATGTTCTTCCCCAATATATGTATGCCTGAAACACAGTGCTCATTCTTTTGGAAGTTTTCATTAAATAACATTTGCATATTTTAAGCACTTTTTAAAGAATTTCACATTATTTTGGGTAAATTTCCTAGAAGTGACAGTGCTTCATCACCGATGATGTGCTATATACATTTATATTTAAACTTCACATTATTAAAGAATAATGTGTAGTATAAATACTAATCTCCAGTAATTTTTTTCCAGTAATTTTTACCCAAGTTGAACATACTTTTACAAATACCAATGTTAAAACAAAATGCAGCCCTTTATTGTGCACCAAAAGGCTATGAATGAAGTTTTCTTTTTGATATGACTGAAGACAGTAGATTTGTTAGGTGATAGCTTGGCAGTTATTACCAATTTCTGGTTCAACTGTTTGATTGTTTTACTTTAACAATTAGCAAGAGCTAATGTGGACTTAACTGAATTGAAGACATTCAGTGTGATCATGAATGTCTTGAAGTTTAATATACAATGTTAGTTTTGTGCTTTAGGAAAGAGAAAAAAGGGAGTGATTATGAAAAATCTATTTTAAAGGGTAAAAAAATATTTAGAAAAATAACTCTTTTCAACCCTTTAATTCTTGATGTAATGTAATCTTACTTAATCTATTCTTGCTCTCAAATAGTTCAACTTATTCACACATACTACTGAAAAAAATCAAATATTTAAGTACAGTACTATCAATATCTGAAAGCATTTGTGGAAGACATGTTTCCAGTTATTAAGAAAGGTGATATTTAAACATTATGTTACAGTTTGATAATGCCTTTGCCAAGGAACCAAAACAATAAACACAGGCTCTATAAATTTTAATACGTATTTATATCAACCTGACCCATTGTTTTCAATACCTATGACAAATTTCTCCAAAGTACTATTTTCAAAGAATTTACATAGGAAATAATAGATGTTCAACGGATCAAAGTTTTATCATGATAAATATTTTTGTATCTCCTGTTCTTGTTTTCCATGCATAATTACAAACTAATCTCCCCCAGAACTCTTTAAGAGACTTTGTAAAATGTTGACATGGAGAAAAGAAAAATATGCATTTTGATATGTTTACAATGTGCTCAGAAACTTGTCTTAGATTCTTAACCAGGGAATATGCTTGTTGATTGAAGCATAACCAGGGAATATGCTTGTGGATTGAAGTTATGTTTGTTAGTTCTGATGAGAATTGAAATTTTAGTCAGCAATTTACAAATTATTTCAGGTTTTAGAAGGAGGCGAGGCTAAGTAAGTTTGAAGAACAGAAAGTACATGTAGGTGCTGAGCATATTCATGGTTAAGAGGTTGCTCCTGGAGAAGGGAGAACAGAGAGCAAAATATATATATCCCGTTTTGGAAAGTTAATAACAGGGATTTTTCAATTCCTATTTTAAAATTATTATGTTATACAGACACAGCCCTATCCCTCCTGGGTATAAATCTGATAATTATAATGCAGATAATTATAATGGGAGTAGTGACTGAAGTCTTAGATATAATATTTTAACCTTTAGCAAAGTAAAGAAGTATATGCACATGTAAAGCATCAGATATTTCAGGAAGGCTTATTGTGAAATGAGAAACATCTCTTTCCTCCCTACCTTCATAATAACCTGACTCCCTGGAGGTATCTGCAAGCATTTTTTCCATAATTAATTATTTTATTATTAACCTTTATATCTCTAAGTATTATGTTTAATTAGTGATTTGTTGATCATCTATAAATCATGACAGTTATTGTTGTTTTTATGATTTTTTTCCAGCACTCTCCTGCTTTATTTTTGTCTTTTTGACTTGTTCATTTCTTTGCTTGGAATATCTTTCTCTAAAGCATTCTATGTTTACTTCACTCCGATCTCCTCAAATGTCATCTCCGTTGAACAGCTGTGTGTCTAAATAGCTCTTCTCCCTTCCCCCAATATATTTTTCCTGATTGTATTTACCATTGCCTGATATTATAAATTTGTTGCATAACTTATTTACTTCCTCTCTCCCATATCTGTGTGTAAGTTCTGTAGTGAGAGTATCTTTTTTGCTTATTGGTGTGTGTCTAGTGTCTAGAACAGTGTTAGGCACATTTTATGCATTTTTATCAAATATTTGTTAAATCAATGAATGAAGGGGGATCCCTGGGTGGCGCAGCAGTTTGGCGCCTGCCTTTGGCCCAGGGCGTGATCCTGTAGACCCGGGATCGAGTCCCACGTCGGGCTCCCGGTGTATGGAGCCTGCATCTCCCTCTGTCTGTGTCTCTGCCTCTCTCTCTCTCTGTGACTAAAAAAAAAATCAGTGAATGAAGTGGTTAGCAGATATAAATTTTATTGTTTTAAAATTTAAAAGTCTTACAAACTTGAGGAATATTTATCTTGTTTACAACATTGTTAATGAGAGCTTATCAGTTTCAGTGAAATTTAGGATGGACTTAAGATAACCAAATCTACTATTCCTGTGCACAAATGTTATTTATTTTTGATATTCAATAGATGTGATATGTGTGTTTATGTATGTATTATGTCTTTGTAACCCCCCTAATAGTGTTTATAGAGAAAACAGAATGAAAAATATGTCTTAATCCTTATGAAGCAAGGCAGTATTATCCAGTCCTAAAAGAAATATCCCTGAGAAGACAGTGTTAGTTTATGATAAGAGTAGAATGTCTGTATTTATCGTGTGGTTCCCAGTTTCATGCATTCTACCAACTGGGGACACAGCAACATACAATGTGTGTTGATATAGGGGTCCTGGAGGGTGGGCCCCAAGCTCTAGGGGTGTCTTTTCCAAACTAGTCCCTCATTTGCACCTTCAAAAATATGTCACAAAGAAAGCCACTTAATGTTTGCTGTGCTATATGTATTTCATAAATTATTTTGGAAAAATATTTGACCTTCCTGTAGGAAGTTGGAAGGGTAGTCTGGAGTGTTCCTGTACACACTTCACCTAGCTTTTCCGAATGATGGTATTTTACATACTCATTTGTCAAAACTAAGAAGTTAACATCGCTGCAATGCTGTTAATGTTACAGATTTTTCCAGTTAGGATATTTTTCTGTTCCAAGATCTAATCCAGGATATTACATTGTATTTAATCATAATGTCTCCTCCTTGCCTCCTCCAGTCTAGGATGGTTTTTCAGCCTTCTTTATTTCTCATGACCTTGACAGTTTTGAAGAGTACTGGGTTAGGTATTTTTTGAGAATTTGTGCCTGACATTTTCTCGTGGTTAATCTGGGGTTATAGATTTCTAGGGGTAAAATACTTAATGCAGAACATGTCAAAGAAGTTACTTAGATAGAAGTCCTGGTATAATTGTAAGCTTACTAGAAGACCAATTACATTTTTTAAAATTCTCATTTCTCAAGAGTCTGTGGGCTCTTTTCATGCACACCAGAATTGAGATTGTATTTTTATTTAAAATATGGATTTTTTAGATGTCTGAAATTTAAAAAAAAAAAAAAAGATGTCTGAAATTTTGCTTGTGTCAAGGGATAAGCAATGGGTAATGTTTTCAAATTGGCACTGATACTTGCCAGTGGTCCCTTGAAACAAAAAGTTGCTATTCTTGATGCTGCTGTTCTTTTGCTGTTTCTTTTCTTCTTCCTCTTCATCTTCCTCACTTCCACCTCCTCTTTATATTAAGCAATCGCTGTAATTTTTATAAACTCTATACAGCCTTTAGATTTAGTGAGACATTTTCCTTTATAACCTCCCACATATTTTCTATTTTTGAACAAAGCTTTCACTGTAATAATCAGCATTGATAAAGATAAAGATAATTCTTATGGCAATTTATTTGTTCATTTCCACTCTGGGTGGGTTTTTGAGATTCTATTTTTTAGCATGTCATGTTGTTGAAAATGTGTCTCCTTATTCAAGTTATATATTTAGAGCTTCTCCTATTCTCCAGTAGAGACAGACAACAATAGCTATTTGAACTATGCAATCTATTTCAATATATATATTGTCTTTAACTCCTGATGGTATTGGTATGGCTGATAAGAGTGCTTGTATCTGTGCAACTACAATTGCTTGCCAAATTACCATTGCTAATTCCATAATAAATTATAATTCACAAACAAAATGTGTTTTAGATGGTAAGAGTATTGTTCTGTTGACTGGAATTCTAAAAAAAATCAAGATAAAGTCTTGAAAAATAATTTAGGTGATTTTTAAGAGATTAGGGCTAGAAATTCTTATTTAGAGAGACAAGAAAAATGTTCAAGACAAAGCAGAGGATAAAAATGGACCTTTTGTGAACTGCTTGGTCAGTAACTAAAAGACATACATCTGTATATTCTATTTTTGAATGTTACATGTTATTATGTACATTTTATGATATTATGGGGTTTGGATACAGACCTTTTATTCAAGAGCATTTTCTTGCCTATGATGAAAAACAGCTCATCTGCATTTGTCTTCATACAGTATCAAACAATAACTTACTATTCACATAAAACAAAAATAACAGTGGACACTTACATAGCACATACCATGTATAGGGACTAAAGTTGATGGGAGAAGGACAGATTTCCCCAAGAAGACAATGTGAGTTTATGATAAGAATGAATGTCTGTATCTATCCCATGGTTCCGAGTTCCATGCATTCTACCTGCTGGGGATGCAGCAACATAAAATGTGTGTTGATGTAGGGTCCTGGAGGGTAGGCCCAAGCTCTCAGGGTATCCTTTCCACACTGGACTTTTGTCTGCTCTATCAGGCTGGCAACTCCTGAGCGGTGCAGTCTGTGTGTGATAAGGGCAGTGAATCCAATGGGAACATGCCCACTGTCATAACTCCTTTGCCTTGTTCCTATGTAGACTTCTCTATGGATCAAATACTCCACACTTTTGGAGAGTGGTGCTGGCTGAGGCTGTGCTGGCAGCTATGTGCATAATGTAATCAGATATTGCATCCAAAATTTCTAAAGCAGTAGCTTTTCCAGCATCTAGTACACCATATTACTAGAAATGGGCAGTGTCTGCATCTTTGAAAAAAGGAATAAAATAGATCATCAGTTAGCTTATCCTAAACATGATATGAAGCATAAATTATGTATATTTATATGTAAATTAAGAAAAGATAGTGGGGAAGTATCAAAGAAAACTAAAAATTCATGTCATGATTCCTCTCAGATCCAGTCCCTGGATTTCCTAGTTCTCCAGTGGGAAATATATCTTCCCAGCTCCCAGGCTCTCTGTTATCTGAGAATAGGCTAGGAAAAGCACCAAGGAAAGCCCAGAATATTTTCTGACTCCCACATTTAGATAATGCCTTAGAAGCATCTATATCTTGTCTGTGATTCGAGCTCTCACTAAGCAGTCAGTCCCTTTCATAGTCTCAGGTTCCCCGAGGCCTCAGCTACTGAATTCTTGTTCTCACTTGACAGCCCTGATTTCTGGGCTCTGGTTACAGTACCTGTTTCCTCTGTCCATCTAGGATAGCAGCTTCTTGCTATTGCTCCTTTGGAGTTCCTTACTGTTTTCTGTGTAGCCATTCAGCTTTTCCATCACTTGCATAACCAATTCCCTGCATTAAATGTTCTCTATTTGAATACCTAGAGTGGTTTCTGTTTTCTTGACCAGAGACTATCATGAATAATTTGCTCCTCTCTATTGAAACTTGAAATCTGGATGAAAGAAATAGGTTCAAAGAAATATAACTTAATCAAACTAACTTCAGGAGAGATGAACTCAATATAGCAATCTAGAAATCAGATTCATTAAAGATTTGGCATCACCTCCTGTCTCCAGCAAAACAAATTCAAGAACAAGGCCCAAAGTTCTATTTATGCTGTAGTCTAGATAATTCCAATGTGTTTTAAGCTTATCAACATGTCTCAGAAACAAAATTTGCAAATTACTTTTATGGAAAATGTTTTACGCTGATACCAAACCTGGCAATGAAACCATCAAAAGGAAAAATACAGGCCAGTCCCATTTGTGTCATGAGTAAATATCAATAAAAACACTCTAAATATCAACTAAAAATCACAGCATTGGGCAGCCCGGATGGCTTAGCGGTTTAGTGCCGCCTTCAGTCCAGGGCCTGATCCTGGAGACCTGGGATCGAGTCCCATGTCGGGCTCCCCGCATGGAGCCTGTGTCTCTGCCTCTCTCTCTCTCTCACTCTCTGTGTCTCTCATGAATAAATAAATAAAAAAAAAATCACAGCATTACATTTAAATTAAAATTTATAACTGTGAATGGGAAATGCTCTTACAGACATTTCATTAATGTGAGGAATCCAGCAGAACCTCATTTATTCCCCTTTACACACAGAAGGAAACCAGACAAATAAAATCCTTAAGATTCACTTACAAAAAAAAAAAAAAAAAGCACTCAATATTCATGTCTTCATCAATCAGATTCCAGTTTGAACACTTACATAAGATAACCAATTGACAAGCAAAGCCATTTGATATTAAAGATTATGTTCTACAAGCTCTAAAAATCAGCATTAAATGACAGAGTATTCGGAATATTTATTTATTTTGCAAATAAGTTGCAAATACATTTGTTATGATTACAGAAAATAGACAAAGATGGTTAAAGTTCCCATTTTTATTCTATTCTGTGTCTGGGACCACAAAATAATACATTGATATTTTTATCACTATTTGTAATTTGGTATCTCATCAATGCAGATTCTCTGGCCTCAATATATAATCCCAAGTGGCATTGGCATCCATTGATGTGGATGGAGCTAGAGGGTATTATGCTGAGTAAATAAGTCAGTTGGAGAAAGACAATTATCATATGATTTCATTCATATGTGGAATTAAGAAATAGTGAAAGAGATCATAAGGGAAGGGGGAAAACTGAGTGAGGAAAAATTAGAGAGGAAGATAAACTATGAGAGACTCCTGACTCTGGGAAACAAGCAAAGGGGAGGAGGGTTAGGAGGTGGAAAAACTGGGTGATGGGTACTAAGGAGGGCGCTTGATGGGAGGAGCACTGGGTGTTATACTATATGTTGTCAAATTGAATTTAAATAAAATATTTTTAAAATATAGTGAAAAAATTGTGCCACAAAATCTAAAAAGAAATAAAAAAAGAAAGTAACTTTTCTGAATTTTCAAAAATAAAAACCAAATTTTAATCACCTATGCTAGGATTTTTCTCCACCAAAAAGTTATCACAAAATTGTCATAAAGAAACTAGCAAAAAAGTGTATAGCTAATAGTTATAATCAAAGTATAATAAAATTGATTCAGACAATAAAATATTTTTTTTCTGTTTATTGTGATGTTAGTGGGATTTATCAGCTTTAAAAGTATGCCCTGTTGGTTGTGCCTCCTTCTTTCCCCTCAGGTGAATATGAATATTAATTTTTATTCTTTATTATGTATTTGTACCTTTGCAAATGCATAAAAAGACTTTTTCTTAGAAACTGCTTATAAAATTAAATAAGCTTCAGGACTTTAAAAGTTTTCCTTTCTACAAGCCATCTCAGATCCTTCAGGTTGTTTGCAAAATTCGGTAGTAGGCAAAAGACTCAAAATCCAAAGAATGTGAATTCAAAGTTTGTGGCAATCACCTAGGAACTGAAGGGCAAGAGGGCTCTAGCAGATGTAAGAGTTAAACTAACATATTGGAACAATCACAATCAGTAATGCCCTTCTGGAAACCCATGTTGCTCATTAGCATACCAGTATGTCTGAAGATCCCTATGCCAAAGACATGAGCTTAGTGTGTTCATTCTGGCATTAGTCACAGGTATTTAATCACAAAACCTTTAGTCTTGGCATATATGTAGACATTTTGAAACATGTTTGGTAAATATTAGAATAAAATGGTCGTCAACAACAAATACTGAATACAAGGAAGAGACTTTCTGCAGCTAGATTGCATAAGACTTCCAAATACCAGAACATTTCCATTGATTTATATTTTACTGCATACATAGTCAGTATGATATTTCATGCTATTTTCCTCTAGGAAAAAATGGATCCAGCACATGCCAAGCCTTTTCCACAGGTGGTCTTTAGCTAAATAACTGCCAAAAAGACATTCCTTGGGGGAGTTAGTAGGGGAGATTAAAAATCAGCTTTCGCTGTTGCTTTTTCAAACCCAAAAATACTGAACATTACTTGTAACTTTCTTGGGCTATTGTGGAATCTTATCATTCATGGATAAAGAGTAATTTTAGATTATAAAGAAGAGACAATTGAAAAATCATCTTTCAATTTAGTCGAATGATGCTTTTCTTAATTCCTGCCTACTTTGTTTTATGAGTATTTTACGGGAATGTTTTGATTGCCTGTTCATATGACAATTGAGGAAACTTGTTTTCACAGGCAAGCTAGAGCTCGATTTAACCACATTATTTCTAGTACTTATCTAATATGCACGTGTATCCAAAAGCATGTGGAGAGAAGGGCTTTAAAAATTTAAGGCACGCATTTTGAAAACCAAACATGGCAAGGGAACCAAGATTGTGTGTCTGTGGATAGTTATATTGACTTTCAAACTGCAAATGTTATTGGAAACTACTTTAGAAATCTTCCTTTCCTTTACTAAGGGTGTTGTTCGAGACTCTTGGCTCATGTACTTGGCATGAATACAAACAACATAAGGACAACCAAAAGGAAATTAATCCATCACAGTTCTAATTTCAATTTGTCTATTTTTATCATTCACATTTTTACCATCTGGAAATTTTTCTATCACTAGCTAAAAATATGATAATCCTTTTCAAATACTTTAGAACTTTAAAGATACACACAATGCAATTTTATTTTCATCTTGTATGGCATTATTTAATATCCTTAAAAAATCTGTCATTTCAAAGATTTTATGTATTTATTTGAGAGAGAAAGAGAGCTAAAGTGAGAGGAAAGGCAGAGGGAAAAGCAGATCCCTACTGAGTGGGAAGCCAGACATGGGGCTCAATCCCAGGATCTTGAGCCAAAGGCAGATGCTTAACTGCCTGAGCCACCCAGGCACCCCCCAAAATCTGTTACTTTAATGGTGCTTTACATGAATGGATAAAACATGCACATATAGGTATGTGTAAATATTGATATTTGTATTTATGTGATGTCAAAAAAATCAGGAAAATTATATCTAAAATATCAAGATACTGGCTTGAGATATATTCATTTTTCATGACTGTCTGCAAACTTAAGTCAATTTCATATATCATTTTAGTATTATGACAAAAATATAGCTGTGAATATTTATGTAGTTTTAAAACCTGACCTAAGGTAATCAAATAAGTAGATATTTACAAAATAGAAAAATTCTAATACCACAATAAATTTTAACTATGTTAAAATGCTAGAGTTTAATATTTTTATTTGAAACAAATTTAAGCTAATAACCAGAGAATTTGGGCTTTCTCTATGCTCCTATGAACAATGTATATTGTTGTGAGTGCATATTTGTGTTTTTGGTTTGTATGTATATATAAAGTATGTAATTTATACATAATTGCATAGATAATGCATTTTATCGAGATATTAACTTATATTGACTTTAGGACTATTAAAATCTTGGATTTGAGGGAGAATCTCTTTTTTATCACGATATTTCCAATATTACACTGCATAATAAAGAATTTTTTAGGCAATGAGTTGCTTTTATACACCAGAAAATCAAATGGTGTGCATTTTTACTAGCATATCTATGGAGATGTGCCCATGTCATTCATTGATGAGGCTAAGAGTAATTTCTGAAGTTCGAGGGCATTTCCTTCTTTCTCTCTCTCTCTCTCTCTCTCATATCATGTACATGTATTTAAGATATTTGTTTCTCGGTTTCAGTGTATATGCTAAATGCTTTAGGAAAATAAAGAGTTGTCATTTTACAGAATAGTTTTTCTTCACTGCCTTCCTTTCTTTTCTCATTCTTCTTAAACATATTTTCTTTGCTGATATTTGCCTAAATATTTTTGATACCATAGAATCAAACCTCCCTTGTGTGAGCATGATGGGTTATTATCCTGATACCACAGATTTTTTTTTCCATTCAATTCCATTACTGCGTCTATCATTTTAATTTCCACATGTTTCTTGGTATTTTGGTGGATTTTTCTTTTTCTTTTTTTTTTTGACTGTATTGATTTGAGAGAGAGAGAACATGAATAGGGAGAGAGACAGAGGCAGAAGGAGAGGGAGAAGCAGAAGCAGTTCCCCTGAGCACAGAGACCCCCTCTACCTTAATCCCAGGACCCCAGGATCATGACCTGAGCCAAAGTCAGCTGCTTAACTGTCTGAGCCACCTAGGTGTCCTTTTGGTGTTTTTTTTCCTTACCGTATGTTCTAACCTGTTGGAAAACATTGTTTGTTATATATTTATATTTTTATAATAAGCCTTCAATAGATTGAATAAGGATAATTATATAATTCCAATTAAAGTAAAAATCACAAATTTTAATAAGGAACAAAGTATAAACGTTATCTTTGTAAGTAAGTAATGTTTATTTTTGATCAAAATGACACATCATAATTATATACAAACTTGTGGAAAATGAGTATCAACTTCATGATGATAATAAATTAGCTTTGAAAAGCAAGACATTTTTTCTTTATTTGCAAAATGTAACCCATATAAAGTATGTACATATATGTGTACTGATGTATATAAGTAGATATCTTATGTATGGCCTATATATGTGGATATAAATGTTCTAATTGCCTTAAATTTTACTTCTTTCATAAAAGTCAAATCAGTTTTTTAAGAAAACTACTTTTATAAATATTTCACACCATATCTTTTGTTTAATAAGTATATCTCAATCTTGAACACATTAAAATAAATTTATTGGTCCATAAAACTTTCACGTTAAATTTCTAGTAATGTATTTTTTTGGAAGTGCTTTTCTACATCAGAATTCTGTAAACAGGAATGGGCTTACCATGTAGTTCTTTACAATAATTCTTTAAAAGTCCTACAATATATTGTCTGTTTTCATAAAGCTCATAATACGAGTGAAATGCCTGAGGCAAAACATGTCTGCTTTGCCTTCAAAAATGATACATCAAAGAAACACTATTTGCATATAAATATATGAAAATGTTCATAAATAAAATCTTTGTGCATTGAAATAAAGTGAAAAAGCATTCTTAAAGGTTTCTTTCAAAAGTTTCTTGAAATCACAATATAGGAACTATGGATCTAAAATAGTTGACAATGAAATCTTGTGATCTTCTCTCAAAAATCCATGAAGTGTATTTGGTGCCTAGTAGACAAAGACAAAACTTCTGGGAAATGATATTGCATATTTTACATTTTAGGTATGATCAAAGGTAGCACTTTTTTTTTTTTGGTTAAAGGTTAAAATTAGAGGCATCAATTTGGTGAATTTACAAAAAATAGTATGCTTTCTATAAAATATATATTACAGGGGATAAAAAATTATAGATGGGATAACATAAACCAAAGAATGTTACTAGAGAGTAGCAAATCAAAAGACTCTGAATGATGACATATCTAGTAACTGCCCTGGGGGATGCAGACTTGTAGAATGAAATAGATCACCTCACCAACCTGCATAACTGTGAGTGGCAAGTATTATTTGAAATCATTGAGTTTTGGGTTAGTTTGGTATGAGGTACTACTGTGGCCAGTTAGCTGAAACAGATACGTTGGGACATAGGAATGAGAAAATGGGTAACACTCTCTACCCAGCATGTTTTAATAAACAATATACCTATGAATAATAAGTAGCTTCATTAGATGGCATCAAAGAGAAAAGCTAAGCAGAAAAGAGGAATGGGAAATGTCGGAGGTATAATTTTAAATAAGGTAGTCAGGAAAGCCTCACTGAGAAGGGAGTGGTAGCAGGTCAGTTTCCCTAAAAAGCAAACTCTGAGAAAAAGATTTGAAGTATCAATTATCCTTCATGATGGCAACAGGGTGGCAGCTGTAGTTTAAAATATAATAATATATTTTCCTGTCATCTGGTAGAAGTATTCTCCCTTTTCTGAGATCTAAGACTTTTAAACCTACAGAATTAAGAGTCACAGCAAGAAGTGCAAATTCACCAAAATGGTAATTTAGGGTGATAAGAGATGAGACCACTCCTACAACCTCCTCTTGGATCCCAGACATTGCACTATACTAATTAGTAACATAGTGTTGGATCAAACATGAACTCTGCTGGGTGAGATCCTGTGAATGGAAAAGGGAAAAATATATGCCAATTCCAATGAATGTTAATTACTGCCCCTTCCAAGGTTGAAGAGGTCTGATCTAGTCATTTTCCACAGAGCTTAGGAAATTTGTAAGGTTTTTGGTGTCATATTGGAGGCTCAGCTTTGATCTTTCTTGCTGGCATTTGGTATCATCAGTAGCTGGATCAGCCTTGGTGACTGAGAGACCATACTGACAGACCCATGCCTACTCAGTTGATGCACCCATTTGCCAGTACTCTGGTGACTGATGACAGTGGTTGACTAAAGTCAATTAGCAAGTTATTCTCTACTTGATTGATGAATTGGGTCTATTCTGTGTTCAAACTTTCCTGGGGGATGTTAACACGTAAGTCAAAGATCTTCCTCATTGGGGTCCACTCCCATATATCCATCCATATGCCTTTTGCCCAGAATTTTTTAGCCTCATTATTCAAATATTCCAGGTCTTTGTCCAACCAGCTGGGTCTTTTGCCATTACTGTGGCTGTATATATTCTAATGTTGGGATTCTTCTCTTTCCACACCAAGTAGATTAGCAGATATAGTGCACATTGAGAAGATTTCTCTTAATATTTTTCAGGACATTAGCAATACGGCTGTAGTGTAGCTGCATTTTCAGTAGGTGCACACAACCCAAGTTGACTTACTTATTCACAGAGCAAACTCTGATTTTTCTGCCTTTGTCAGCTAGTCATAAAGGATCCCAACTCACAAGGCTGTAAGTGTAATATCTGATGGAGCACTGCTGGTACAACTTGCTAGAATAAATGGACCATGAAATAATGAGGTTTACTCCTACGCTTTATCTTGGGCTCAATAATAGATATACCATTTCCAATTTATAATGAGTTACTTCTGGACATGCCCAAATCTCTGAGTTGGTGAGTCTGTCAGATTCCAGCCCATATTGGACACTTCATATGCAGCATTACATGGAACCCATGTTTGAATGTTCTGCAGGTTCCAGTAGCATGTTAGGAGCTGTTTTTTTAAAAGGTACATAATTGTCGCTTGCAGAAGATATAGTATTGCTCCAGAAACCAAGAGCTTGACATATACCTCACACTCTTTTTTTCACCATCAACACCTCCAACAACTTACAGTCCTGGGACAATGAGTCAAGCAGCTGTTCTATTTGTTTTATAGTCTCAATGAGCTGCACATCCTTTCCTACTCTGGGCCTACTCAAAGCTGGCATCATTCTGTGTGATTGATTTAGTCTAAGGGCCAGATCATTATTCCCAAATGTAGAATGCATGGTCTTCAGATCCCAAAGAAGCTGATCACCTATTGGGCCTCCTTTTCTGGATTCTTCTTTGGGATCCAAAACTTTGCCTTTTATTTCATGGTGGAGTTGTGACATGTCTCTGACCACAAGAACCTTAAAAGTTTTACCTAAGTGGCAGCAACTTGAGTCTTCATAGAGTTTATCTTCCATTCTTTAGGTAGCATGTGTTTTACCAAAGCCTCCAATATGTTTGTTGCTCCTTTCTTAATTGGTCCAGTTAATAGGATATTATTAGTATCATGGGCATTGTGATATTTTATGGCATATTTGACTGCCTCAGTCCCCTTTGGACAATATTATGACAGAGGGTGGAAGAGTTAGCATTATCTGGGAGAAAGACTGTCAAAATATACTCTTGTCTATTGTTGCAACTATTTCTGATCTTTTCTGTGAGAAAGCAAAGGAATATTTTCCAGATCAATGGCCACATATCAAGTACCTGAAACAATTATCTTTTCTAGCAAAGAGAACTCATCTGGCACAGTACTACAACTGGGCCACCTGCAGTGAGTTTATAGAAGCCCATCATCATCCTCCAGGATCTGGCAATATGGGACCCGTGCCTTGTGGGTGACACAGGTACCACAGAAGGCAATTGCCTGCAACTCGTTTCAATTTTCAGTTGGGAGGTAATGTCTGTATTTTCCTACCTTCCAATGCTCTCTTACTGCTGAAAACCACAGCACAGGCTGTGTGAGCAACAAATAGTTTTTCTTAGATGTCCTTTTACAAGCAGAGGAGACCCAGGGAAAACCGCAGTTCTAAGCAGAGCACCAAGATTTACTTCCCAGTTGGAATGCAGACGGCTTCAATTTCCTCACCCCCATGGCAGCCAAAATTGCAAAGTGTTGCCGTCTTGCTCTAAGCTTGTTACTTCCATGGGCCTTTGTCTTCAGCCTATCGTTGCTTTGGTTTCTCTTGTTTCTTCCTCGAGGAGTTACCTTATTTTTAAGAAGCTATGTTTTGTTTTATTTTTTAAAATCTTCTATCAATGGGAAATATTTGGAGAGGGCGTGTTCAATTGTAAACATATAGGATCATTTGAAGTAGATATCTCCAGATACTATTTTCATGTTCATGCCATTATTCTTACTTTCTAAGATTGACAAATATTAAAGGAGTGACTTTACGTAATTCTTTGCCCCCCTCCCCATAAATATGTTCCCTGGAGTTCTTGTTCACAAGTTGTTTATTTCGCCATCTAAAACCAATATTAGTATCTTGGCTATATGGAGCCAAAACATTTATAATGAATGAATTTATTTGGTATAAAAGTTTTTACGCTATTTTTGTTGATTCTAACCTAATTAAAATCTAAAACTATTTATCTGTATATTCTTTAGATATTATCTACCTTTTTAACTGCTGATAAAGAGAAACATGAAAAATTTTAAGGATCATAATATCTAGAGAAACTGAAATCTGTGTATATATTTGTGTAGCGTGTTTCCCTAATTATGTGTATGAGGATCTCTGTTTTTTTCTTTCCTTTTTTTCCTCTAATTTATGCTCCCTCTTTCAAATTTTCGTCTTTTTTAAAAGATACTCAGTTAAAGTTACTTCTTCAAATGAAAGCTAAGTTGAGCCAAATACATTTTAGTGTTGACCCAACAAGTTAAGTCAGGAGATACTAAAAATAAATTTTTGTATACAAGAACAATAATCATTTATCAAATGTTCTGAGATGTGTGGTTTCTTGTGGGTGCTTAGTGTATACAGCTGAAGATTGCCATTCAAAAATTATTTGAAACCTTTATATTTAGATTGTAGAACACTTGCAAGACCTGTGATGAGGATATCTCCAAAGTGTGCAAGGAGCACCAAGTAGCAGTAGGTTAGGATGCATAATTGTACTGAAATACATGCATTCATTAAAAATACGCAAACAATTTATGCAAACACTCTTATTTTCCCAGAATTTGAAAATGATTTCATCTTCGATTCTGATATAACACTTAAAAAATATTTCCCCCTTAGGAAGATGAACAGCAACATATACATGGACAGTTGATGGGGCTATTTGCTTGTTTCCTTCTTGTGAGCTCTAATGGTTTCCCGAAGGACAATTTTCAGTGTTCCCATCTTTTTGTTTTTTTGCTTTTTTGTTTTTTAAAGACAAATACATTCTCCAAGGATTGTGTTTCTCAGAAAGCAAATTTATAAGGCAATTTATAATCAAGAGAGTACCAATAAATGCCAATTATAAATGTACAATTTATAAATGTACAATTATAAAATGTAACCTTAAATAAAGAGATGACCTTGATGGTTTCTTTGTTGTTGTTTACTTAACAAGGAAGAGTAATCGATCATTTCCTATTATTTTATCTCTTGCCTAGTCTCAACCTCTCAATTTCATGCAATTTACCTCCATGTTTTCTAAAACAGATGGAGATTTTTTTTATATGGTTTGGAAAGAAACACTCAGCTGAGTGCCTGGCCTCTATTAAAAGTTCAGTGGTCATTCTATGCTTATTTTTCCCTTTTCTTTTACTCAACAGCAACTTTTAGTCATTCCTTCTCTGTGGTTGCAGTGGACTCAGAAATAGGTTTGCAGGAAATATTTGAAGGGAAAAAATTCTTATAGTAATTGAATAGAAGACTATAACAAATTTAAGTCTGAGTTAACTATAAAGGAAGGAGACTAAAACTTTTTTTAAAGCACATTTTTATCATAAGAAATCAAAAGCCTTTTCTTGACATTTTCTTTTCTCTAAGATCATAGTTGATTTCTCCTTATCCATAGTTGAATTATGCTCAGCAGAGAATGTTGAACTGAATTGCCTAAAGTCAGTCTTGCTGACCTTGATAGTAGGAATAGAATAAATTCTGAAGCAATAAGTTGATATAGATTTTTACTCAGATTATAATAGAGTTTATTCTTGAAAAGAAAAAGATAGGAAGATAGTGGTCATAAGTTCCTAAAATTAACTAACGTATTTTTGATGGAAATTAAAGATTTTATGTCTGAACATAAATCTCAAAATGGGAAGTAATTTTTATTATGGGATTTTCATTTCATTCTATTTTTTAATTTAAATAGTAAAAAATAAGTTAGTGGAAAGTAATCATGATAAGTCAATAAAAAGTTATAGTTAAGTCTACCTGGAAGCAAAGCAAATAAGTTGACTGTGACATATTTCTGCCATCCTAAGATATTCATCAAAAATTTTACATAATTTAGATTTACTAACAGTCACTTAAATGACAAATTGTTACCAAAAACAAATCAGTAGGTTAGTATATATCTTGCTTTGATCCTTATTAACTGCTATTAGCTGCTATTATAAACATTCTTAAGGTTCATAATTTTAAAATCTTATCAATATTGTTAGTAATTCCTGCTGTGTCTCTGCGTACATTCCAATATTTTGGCTATAGGAAAATCTTTCAAAAGATATAGATGAGTTATTTGAAGTGACCTATATCCTTCAAATGATTATTTTGGGATTTTCATAGCCATGTCACATGGTTCACCTTTTTTTTGAGGGAGAGAAGGAAAGAGTGATAATTGTATTTTCTATGTTCCTGAGAGTTAGAGACATTTAATGAGTCCTTGTAATAATTTGACTCCTGAAGCTGTTCTTTGAACGGAAGCTGCACTTCAGGTATGAATGTGCCACTACCACCATCATGTTGGTCTGATTGTAGTAGTGAGGATATGCTACATGGATACGTGTGCAAAGCACAGAGGAGTCCTCCTTGTGAAGCATCCTCCTGCCCATCTGCTCTTCCTGACAAACCTTCGGTCAGATCCCTGCCAGACACTGCCTTCCCCAGAGACATGCAGTGGCTTAGCCGGGGGTTTTGCTGTCACTGAAGAAAAATCACTATCTGGACATCTGACGAGTCTCTGAGGATTTGGTTCTTATGGATAGCTTGTTACCAAGTGTTGCTTTTGCGCCTTATACCGTATTTAAATGCTGCAAAATTTTCTTAAAAACCTGAAAAATACATGAAAATGGGCTTAAATGATTGATACATAAGAGATACTATAAGTGCAGCTTTAAAGTGTGAGCTAATAGGTAGATTCTTTCCCACATATAAAGAAAGTCAAGGTTGTAAAATGTCAAATGATAAGCTGAGGATCAGATGGGAAATTGGTTAGAAGTGAAATAATTATGATGAAACTGGCTAGAATCTTCTATCATTATGCCATATATTTTAATGCTTTTGTCTTAATACACATTTCTCACAAGTTCACTGTGACTGATTTAACTCATTCTATTTGTTTCTTTACTGTTTCCTTTCAGTATCCTAATGTAAATATTTAATTTTTACCTAAGTATTGATATCCCATTTTAGAGATGAGGGAAGTGTGGCATAGCAAGATAAAATTACTTGCCTGGGATCATACAGCTGGTAAATGGAGGAGTCAGGATTTTAATCCTAACTGCAACTCCGGATACCATGTTGTTAACCACTGTGATACTCTGTCTTCCCTTGGCCTGATGTTTTATAGAACACGTTATTTGGATTGATTTCTTCATTGATTTCTTCATTAGCTAACAGTAATTGTGTGTTACTCTGTGTAATAGTCTATAGTAGGTGGTAAAGTTGCCAATAAAAAGAAACAGGTCCTTAAGAGACTATTTCCACATATGACTACATAGTAAGTGTTATCTCTTGATGAAGAGATTCTCAATATTGTCTAGAAGCCACAGCCAAAAGAAAGAAATCATTGAGATAAAGAGATCCAGCTGTAACTTATAAAGAGAAGCCTCTGCTAAAGCCTATGAAGAGAGTTTCATACTTCTCCCAGCCCAAACCCCTCAATAGTTATGTTTCCTACTTAAATTGTTCATGCTACATTTTGAGCCCACTTCATTTAGTCTTTTTCTTTGGTAGAGATGGGTATAGTGGTCTAATCTTCCTGTGTTTAGACATTTTGCATATTTGGAAATTATTAAATTATATATTTGAAATGACTAATTTGCTGGTTAATTAAACTCAGTTCCTTTCCCATTTCCCATACATTTTACTTCCCAGTTCCTAAAATACATTTTAACAAAGGATTACTGGTTAATATTTATGTTGAAATATAATTTCAGCCTGCCATAACATTTCTATTGTAAAATCAATTGCTTATATTAGGAGAAATACATAAAATACATTTATTTTCCATCTTAATGTTGGATTTGTTCTATATTAAAAATGTTTAGTATAGAGGAGAATAGAAATATTGGGATTATTTTGTAAACAGTAAAATGAATGAGTAATTAGACAGCTATTGGACTGTGATTTTAAAGCAGCAGAACAATGCTATATGGTACACTGAAGCATCTGTTTTATTCTTGTTCAATGTCAGGGGAAGTCATTGGTGGTTGTAACTGTCAAGGTCTCTGTTGTAGCTCTGATGTCTTGCTAAGATGTTTAAAAAGAAGATCATACTTATTTAAATGCCCAACCCCAGGACCTAGTGTTACCTATCTATTCATATAAAAATCATAGCAAATAAAAATAAAGGATATCTCACAAATAAAATTAATATTCTTTTATAAATTTATCAGAATCCTTTACTTTAGGAACAGAACACATTTTATTCTTTGGCATGAATATGCCAATTATATTATATCCTATATATTCATCAAATAGCTGATTTTAAAGTAACACAAAGCCAAGGTAACAAAAACCAAAGTGTTATCTTAAAATAAATATTATTGACATTCTAAGAATCCACTGGGAAATGAAATAAAGAAATCCTTGCCTTCTAGCTTCCCAGCATCACTGCCCTTATAGTATCTAAAGCGCTCTAAAAGAAAAGAAGTGATTAGAGATTTGATGGATGAGCCCCTCAATTTATTTCTTAAAAAGTTATTTTACAGCTAAAGCCACATGAATTGCTCAAAGTCAGACAGCTAGATGAATTCTTTATTGAGATGACAATGAAAATAATTACATTGTTAGATTGTCAGCTTTTTAAAAAACTCTTTTGGCAATCCAGACACACTGACATTAGTAACAAAGAGAGTGAACATTTTTTAAAACAATGTCCTTTAAAATTTTCCAAATACTATATCATTGAATTGCCACTTTGGTGTGATTACTCAAAATAAAGAATGAATTTTTTGAGACATATCAGGTAGTGGAAGAAAAGACCTTTAGTATTAATGAATTTAAAAGAAACATTTCAATTGTCTAGAGGGCTTTCTCCCTCATTTTCAATATTCCCTATTTATCTAATAAAAAGCATACTCGAATATGGTTAGCTAATTTAATGTGCATACACTAGGAAATAATGAAATTTATCATTATCACCTGTTCTGACATACTTGGCAATAATGAAATTTTAATCAGAATATAAGTAAGATTCTATGGAAAGAATAATTAAGATATGCTAAGAAAGAGACTTAACAAAAGAACACTTATTTTGTACAATCTTCCCCCTTTTTACTCTTTTCACTTTTATTTCAAATATTCAAAAAGAAATGAAAAATAGTATGAAATTACAAACTATTCCTTTTATTTGATACATCTGTCACTCTTTAATGTTTAATACACATTTTCTTTTGTTTAATGTAAGCCTATAGCATATGTTAGCCACAGAATATAAGAGAAACATTTTCTAGTGAAGAAATCTCAGTTTCTTATTGGAAATTCAGATTTCCCATTTGAAATTATGCCTTTTGTTTCTACATCTTGATTTGGTACATATACCTAACACTTAAAATGTAATTCCTTATGACCAAATTCTGGACTGCATTTGCCCTGATGGATTTCTAAAGTTGGAACATAGGTAATTTTAATTTACTTTAAATAGAAAAATCTTATTTTCAGAGAAAAAATGTAAAGGAAATGCTGCTTTTATGGAATGAAAGAAAGTATAAACTAGTTACTCTCATATCGAAAACCTAAGTTTTGCTGCAACTTATACTGTTTTTATTATTGGTTAAATAGGGCACTTGGGTGGCTCAGTCAGTTGAGCATCTGGCTCTTGGTTTCAGCTTAGGTCATGATCTCATGGGTCATGAAGTCAAGCCCCACATGTGTTCTGCACTCAGCAGGGATTCTGCTTCAATATTCTCTCCTTTTGCCGCTCGCTTCCCCAATAAAGAAATAAATCTTAAAAAAAAAAACCTTAAATATAGAATTTTCCTCTATGTAATCTTCACATCAAAGATAAAAAACTGGATGAAACACTACCTTTATTTAATTTCTCCATGTTACAGAAAGTTAGGGGACTGATATATATATATATAGATAGATAGATATAGATATAGATATAGATATAGATAGATATATACACACATATAAACATATATATACATATATATTTTTTTTTAGGTTTTTATTTTTTTTTATTTGAGAGAGAAAGAGAGAGAGAGCATGAACAGGGGGAGGGGCAGAGAGAGAGAGAGGAAGCTTCCCCACTAAGCAGGAAGCCCGATATAGGGCTTGATCCCAGGATCCTGAGATCACAACCTAAGACAAGGGCAGATGCTTAACCAAGCCAACCCAGGTGTCCCTAAAGAGAGAATCTTAAGCAAGCTCCATGCTAAATGCAAATCCTGACTCGACAACGTGTCATGATCTGAGCTAAAGTCAGCAGTCTTAACTGCTGCTTAACTGAGCCACCAAGACACCTCTAGATACCCTTTTCTTAATATCTATGTTGATAGTTATAATTTTTATTCATATTTTTCCTTCTTGATCAGTTAGAAGTTATTCTGTATAATATTTTTCAAATCCCTCTGCTTTCTTAAAACGGATTTTTCTTCTTTCTTTCTTTCTTTCTTTCTTTCTTTCTTTTTTTTTTTTTATGAGAGAGTGTGTGTATGAGCAGGGGAGAGGGGCAGCAGGAGGAGAGAGAGAATCTTAAGCAGACTCTGTGCTTAGCACAGAGTTCCACATGGGGCTCAACCTCATGACCAGGAATCATGACCTGAGCCAAAATCAAGAGTCAGATATTTAATTGACTGAACCACCCAGGCACTCCAGGCAGATATTTTTTAAATATACATTTTTATGGGAACTATGTTTCAAACTTTTTATTGACTCATTCTATGAAAACTATGTAACTCATATTGTAATCTAATAAAATTAATGTTGATGAACTATTTGAGTTAATAATATACTTATTGAATAGTTCAGTGGCTGATAGAAACCTCTTGCTACCCTAAAGTGCATCAATACTAGGGCTGGGATTGAACTAAGCAGGGAGTCCCTTCTGCTCTTTCCTCACACATCCCATGTATTATGTGGTTGGGAAGGCTTCTCTGGGCAAAGGTAAGTTTGCTTTTGCTCTTGAAAGTGCTTATTTTTTCTAGCAATGTCTCTGAGCTCCTCTATTTTATTGATACCTAAGAGGAAAGAACAATGGATTGGGAACTGAGCAACCTGGTTTCTTTTATTTGTCACCTCTATTACTAGGACTTTGGGCATATCCTTGATCTCTCTGCTTAAATGTCTGTGTTTATGAAACAGGACTATGAGGCTCCTAAAGTGTTTTCCAGATTGAAAATGCAATGTTTATGACTCTGTCAAAGTCTCATCTGTAACTCTCCTGACCATCTTAAAAATAAGAGTCTGCAAGCTGCTATGAACTTACTCTGACTGGATAAACCTAAAGATTCATCTTTTGGATAATCCAACAATTATAGTGTACTTAGCCTAATTAGGTGGTCAACTTCATTTCTTCCTTCCTTCCCTCCTTTCTCCCTCTCTTTCTCCCTCTTTCCCTTTCTTCCTTCCTATTTTTATAGGAGTATAGTTGGCACAATGTAACATTAGTTTCAAGCATACAAGATAGCAATTCAACATCTCCATCCACTATGCTATGCTCACCACAGTGTAGCTACTATCTGTCACCACAATGCCATCGTATTGTTAACTATATTCCCCATGCTGTGCTCCCCACTCTTGAGACCTACCCATTCCATAACTGGAAGCTGATATCTCCCCCTCCTCTGTATCCATTCTGCCCATTTTCCTACCTATCTTCCTTCCAACAGCCTAGGTAGTCAGCTTCTAAGGTGACAAATTCCAATGTAAACTTCAATGGTAGCGAGTATTTGTGATTTGAAAAATATCATTCTGTTTTCCTTGAAACATCAGAACTTTGTTTTATTAATCCAGTTCTATAACTTCATCTAATAATAGACTCAAACTTGCTTTAAAATAATGCTAATTGAACATTTACTAAAGTGTATTATTGAATTTAATTTCTGTAAAGAAGCAAAACCTATATTCTTACATCTGATTTTCTAAGTGTATTCTTTTTTTTTTTTTTTTTTTATTCATAGAGACACAGAGAGAGAGAGAGAGGCAGAGACACAGGCAGAGGGAGAAGCAGGCTCCACGCAACAAGCCTGATGTGGGACTTGATCCTGGGTCTCCAGGATCACACCCCGGGCTGCAGGCGGCGCTAAACCGCTGCGCCACCGGGGCTGCCCTGATTTTCTTAAATTATATTTGACATCCTAGTCAGGAATCATTATAGCTCAACTGATAATTTTTGAAATAATACCTTGGTAGCATAATGGAGGATGAAATAGAAGATCATATACCAGATAATCTCTGCTATACAAAAGAGTAGTATTAAGACTGAAAGAGGGCATTGGTGATGGGATTTACAAGATAGCGATATATGGGAAAGTTATGTTGCCTTTTTTTTTAAGTAGGCTCCATGCCCAACATGGGGCTTGAATTCATGACCCTGAAATCAAGAGTGTGTGGTCTACCAACCCAGGCAGGCACTGCAAGAAAGGGATATATGGGGAAGTTAAAGCAGATTGCCCAAAGTGGTTTTAACAGGAGAGAAGCATGACATCTGCAATGACTTTCTGATGTTTGGAAAATTGATGAATTCTTGTGTCCCAAACAGATTTAAAGTAAGAAGTAGATATTTTGACTTAAAAGCTATACTTGGAAGATATAGTATATGCTAATATCCAAGTAAATGTTTCATAAAAGATAAATCAGTTATCACTTTTATCTTTTTTACTAGAAAATAAAATGCAGATGCAGAAAAACACACGAAGCAAATGTATGGTTCAATGAGATATTTTAAGATGGACACTTTTGTAACTACAATTTAAGTCAATATATAGAACTCAGAGACCTCTCCATGATGCCTATACCAGTTCTAATCCCCTCCTTTCTTCCCCAACTGATCATTATCCTGGTTACCACATCCTTGCACTCCTTTATAATGTTATGTCCATGTGAGAATCCCTAGCTAACATAATTTAGTAATTTTGCTATCTTTTAAGTCATCCATAGTCTGTTGAAGAATGCTGGGTATTTGCTCTGTAGAGTATCTGATGATTTAGATTTTGGAGTTAGTATACCTGTGTCTGCATGTGTCTTTTTTGTGATGTCATCAGAAGTTATCCTTAATGTGCAGGTCCATTAATTCATTGGAGGTTGCAAAATAAAGTCATATTCTCAGTCTGTTTATTTATTAATTAAGTGCTTTTAGAAAAAGACACTATTTGGTTATCCTTGGAATATTCAAACTGGAAAGCCATGATAAATGCTTGAGTTCATCCTTTTATTTGCAAGATAGTTGGTTCCCTATAATCCTTCAACATTAACCAATTACTTTTTTTTTCAGTAGTTTAACAAAAGTTATTTTTCATTCTCATGAAGTCCATCCCAGGACTGTGGGACTCTCCAGAAGAGCTGCTGTCTATGTAGGGGCCTCAGCACTGCAAACTACTTTGAGTTTCTGGTCCTTTTTTCTGTATGGGCTTCCACACCTGAGACAGGAAAAACACTGGAGTCTTGTACCAACAAATAAAGGCTTCAGCCCAGAACCAATGACGTTTTTAATATATTATGAATAAATGTATGCTATCATTGCCAATGAGAACCTCTTCAAATTGGCTCTTGAATCATTTTGACATGACTGTAATAGTCTTTGAAGGCTTCCTTGATGTCTGATATGGAGGTATTTTACTTTCATTCTGTTCATTTCCTGCTCCAGGCTTGGAATCAGCTATTTCTCCATGAAACCCCGATTTTGTTCAGTGCTAAAGGGAAATTAAAAACTCCAATCTGGGAATTAGGAATGCTCATTGTAACTGGATTGCATTCCAGAACTATGCAGTCAGCAAAGCACAATAGAAATGAATATCATAATAACAAGAGTTCATATATATATTTCTAATTCAAATGTAGTTCTACAGGATTTTTTTTAACTTAACTCTTCTATATTATGTTTATATCTCCTTTCTTCCAATCAAAAAATATTCATTCAGTATCCAAATGATGATATAGTTTGAATAACTCATAATTACCTATTTGCTTTATACATTAGATATCCAATAATCTGAATATTAATGCTACCACCTCCAATATAATTAATGAGAATAGTTAAAAATTTTTTTTCATAAAAACTCTCCTCATTTATTTCATGATTTTAAGAAATCTGAATATATAATAGCGTTCAAACAATACTCCCTCCATTTCAGAAAATTTTTAAAGAGGTTTTTAATTTATTTGGCAGGGGGAAGGACAAAATGACAGGGAAAGAGAGAATTTCCAGCAGACTTCCTGCTGAACACAGAGCCCAACCTGGGTTTGATCTCACAACCCTGAGAGATAATGACCTGAGCTGAAATCAAGACTCTGACACTTAACCAACTGAGCCACCCAGGTGCCCCCTCCCTCCATTTTAACAATTATTTAGTCTTACCCAGATCTACAGATATCCACAGGCTTACTATTGGCGAAGCCAAGTTTTTCTTGGCATTGTTTACTTTGGGACCATACTCCCATGTATGTGGTAATGTTTCAATATATAATTTTAATGCTTCTTTATGTAAGGAATTTTCCCAAATTGGTATTTTTAGTGTTTTTCCCTCCTCCTCTTCCTCCATTCTTTGTGCTGCTATTAATGTTTGTTGGGCCTTCCTTCTTGGATTTTCTTTGCTTATCTTCAATATTTGTCACTTTCTCTCTCTTCTTAACCTTTCATTTACTTCTGAATTTTTAAAATTTTCACTTCTTTATCTTCTATGTCTCCTTCTAAGTGTAAACTGCTATGTTTATTTTTGCTTATGTTTCTCTAATTCATTCTTTATTTCTGAAAAGATGGTTTCTTCTATTTTTTTTCTTGAATTCTATCAATATATTTGAGATTTTCTTTCATGTTTATTTTGATGTGTTTTTCATGGTTTAGGTAATTTTTAATGTACATTAGCTCATCTTAAACTAGAATATAATAGTTCATCTGCACAAATCTTTTGGCATGCTTTCATATAAGAATTTTGTATGGAATTTTACCTCAATACTTATTTCCTAATGTGATGTGAAATTATTTTTTTCTGAACTTTTAGCAGGAGGTTTGGAAGAGTTCCTAAACTTCTCTCAATCCCTTCTTCCCTATTTTTATCTAACACCAAAACTATAGAAGCTTGTTTTCTAAGATTTCCTGGTTCTGTTTCCTTCTTTACTTTTCTCTGAAAGTTTTCTTTCTTTCATCTCTATTATAATTGTCTTGCTCAATTTTGATTTCACCTCCAGGCAGTTTCTCCTTAGCTTAGGAGACCTAACTGTCACTTTTGAGATTTCCCAGGGGCCAAACTGCTTTTGCCTTTTTAGATGATTTTTACTATGACCCCCTCAACCCATCTCATATTGGTTTTGGTGAGAACATAATTAGTTTCAGCTACCTTTTTAAAATGGCACTACCACTGTCTGGCGGTGTTACATATTTTGGGCTTCTCCTTTTCTTACTTCTGTCTGACATCATGTTGCTTTTCTCTGCTTCCTTGCACAGAAGCTGATATAATATGGGTCTTGTGGTCATTGGTGGTTATCCTCAAGCAACTGTATTTTGAAGTTTACAGGGATACCTTGTCACCTTGCTTTGCTGTAAATATTGCTTATGAATTTTTGGATATACTTAGCTGTTTTATATGTCTTACTATCTATTGCTCCATGTTTATGAGAATCAAAAAAATATTACCATAACCATCCTCTTACAAAATCCCCTTCCTCTGCTCTCTTTTATTATTTTTTTGACAACATAGCACAGTGTTTAAGAGACTCTGCAACCAGACGTTATGGGTTCAAATCCCTATTTTATCATTTTAATCAGTGTTACCTTGGCACACTGTCTCCTGAACTCTAAAATTATGATAATAACAATGTATCTTAAAAGATTGTTATGGGATGAAGTGAATTAATTTTTAAAGCATTTATAATTATGCCCATACATGATAATTGCAATGTATGTTTGTCAAATAAATTTTAGCCTTAATACAGAATGTATTAGTCATTTAAATATGCAATTAATATATCATTCAAAACAGAAAATACTATCACTGCCATTCCTTTATTATTAAAAACTATAATTCATATTCTGATTCTCCATCTGTCATCCTATTAAAGAATAGGATAGTTATTTTAGGATACACTGAGATGGTTCTTTGATACTGGCCATTAATTGAGAAAATAATGATAATATTAATAACAAAAACAGCAGTATCAGGGGCTATTATCCACTAATATGATGGTGATTATTAATGATTACAATAGTTCAAAAGTTAAATAATTATGAAGAAGTAGGTAGAAACATAGGGATTCCATAAGAGTTCATAGAAGACTATAAAAGTGACATTTGCAAAAGAAAATGTAAAATATCTTTAAAAAGAGACTAGCTCTATAAGCGTATGAATCTAGAAGAAAGCATGCAAGTCAGTTACCTTAACAAGAACCATAAATGCCTTGTTAGAGAAAAGCACGGTGAATCAATCAGAGTTAGTGTACTGGCTAATGTGTTGTCTTTTGATTGGTTTCTCCATTATTGGCCTATCAAGGTTAATTTTGTGTGTGTTTCAACTTACCACAGGTTATTGGTTTGTCTTCTCATCCACAGCAGAATTCAAAATGAGCACAGCTTCCCCACAGAGCAAGTGCTATGAGCAGTGTAGCAGATCATCTGCTTCAAGGTCTTCTTCCTGCTACCAGGTGTGTTGCTCAACATGAGGCCAAGAGTGTGAACTATTTGCACTGAGAAAAAACAGCAGTGAAATCGAAAATAGTAGCATGTGGCATAAATATAAGTCAATTCTCACTGTGGTTGCATCCGGTTCTCTTCTGCATGATATGCTTTCTTCAACCTCAGAAAAAAAGGGGTCATTTCTTTTTTTCTCTCCTTTAAATCCCTCTTGCTTATTAAGTATTCTAAATTCCAAATTTACAACAGTGGCCCAAAATGAGCCTGCTAAACTTATGTGGCTTGGAATTCCAGAACAGGTCCCATGGCATGAATGTGTAAAGAGTAATTAGCATATGTGGTGAAAATTGGCAAGTAATTCTAATTCCCAGAAATTGTTAACTTAAAATATTTGTTTTGAATTTGCCATGAAGTTCTGAAGAATGTGACACTCCAGCACCAGGCTGTGTCTACAAACATTTCACAATAACTTGCTATCAATATATTATGTGATTATGTGCTTTTAAACAGGTAACATCAATGAAATTGTGGCATAAGCCATACACATTTGAGCGAATAATAAAAAATTGAATTGATTATCTGTCAAATTTCAAGATATTTTTGCCAATCAATATTTTGAAACATTCCTTATTTTTAGATGTGTTCAACAATTTATATTTCAAAATTTATGGTTAATTTTGGTCACATTTCACATATAGCTTAATTGTATAAGATGCAGTGGACTCATAGGCATTTCTTATGTCACTGTAAAGCCAGTCTAATTAAATTTTACTTTCCTCGTTATTAGTGTTTGTGACCACTTCTTAGTTTCTTGTTAGAAAATTAAGAACATTTTGATACTAATATTGTGACAAGTGATTTTTTTTGGACTGTTCTAATTCTAGAAAATATGGCACTGTTTTTCTTGTTGTTAAAAATATCCATGATCTGAATTAAAAAGAACCTTTATATATCCTATTGAGCACAAGAAAGTGAATAATACTTAGTCTTCAATTGAAGGTACTTATATAATTGCTTTCCTAGCCTTTTCTTCATATAATGAATTATCAAAAAGCTGTCATATCACTTTTAAAACATGTTTTGGCAAGAAATATATGACAGAAAATTACTTGCTTAGAACATATCTATGTGAGTGTATATATCTTTATATCCTCTCATATGGAATATACCTATTTACACACAAAATAATAATATATTTTATAGAAAGTTATAATTTGCTTCATTGAATAATAATTTGAAAAGTAAATTTAAGCTGTTAGATATTCAATTACATTTCTTTTGTGTAGCAAAATAACTTTAGGAATATTTTGATATAAAGCTAAGATATGATTTTTAGAAAGTTGGTAGATAGGGAGTTGATTCAACATAATTTATCAGAAAGTTTTGAAATGGTGAGACAAAAACTCCATGCTATTTCTAGGCAAAATTTTAAGGTAAAAATTTTTGTAATTTCCCTATATTAGTATCCACTTACTATGGTGCCTACCCCTCTTAGTATATGTTTTAAAAGTTATTATTTTCCTTTGATAATTTCTTTTTTCTGGGCAACTGACCCAAACCTCACTTCATTTGGAACTACCCTTCCTGTTTCAGGGCAGAGATACAATCTTCTCAGGCAATGATCCAATAAATGAGAATTTAATATCAGTTTATTCCCTTTAAAGTTTATTTACCTGAACACTAAGAGGACCACTAAGAGGACCATCATTCAAAGCTTATTACCATATTCAGTTTTTTTCCCATTTAAACTACATGTACTACAATACCTAGGGATGGTGTGGTCAATATTCCTGGCAACTTACTATATGCTAAGCACAGTGCTACTGGCTTTACATTCTTGATTTCTCAAGACTCTTTCAAATGCAAATTATATTAGACAAAAATGAAGGGAAGTTATTGGCCTTCTAACCAGCAATGTCCATGTTTGGATTCAGGCACAGCTGGATTCAGGGGCTCAATGATATTGGTACCACATTTTAATTTTTATTCTATCTTTGTTTGGGTTTCATTTTACAAGGAGTCTCTTTTTACATGTGTAGGAACATGAATGCCTACATCCACAGATTCAGATCATCCCAGTAGCTACATGTAAATAATATAATTATAAATATAAATATGAATGTACAACATACCTTATGATATATCTTAATTCTTTTGATATCCATAGCAATCCTGTGAGATAGTTACTATATTTTAATATCAATTTTAGACATGAGGAAACTATAACACAGAAACGTTTAAGTGACTTACACAAGGTCATACAAGGTCACACAACCCTATTGTGGCAGGTCCAGGTTGCCAACCCAAAGGAGTCTCACCTTAGAATCTAAGTTCTTTACCACTCCACTTGTTTTAATCCACTCCATTAGACATGTGTCTAAATAGATGCACAAAAGTCCATGATTACTTAGCATTATTTATGCACCTACTCTCAAACTGATCTTTTTATGTCTTGAGATGGAGCAATAATTCACCAGAAAACACAGATGATGGATACGAAAAATTAAGAGGTTTTATGACAATATTGTCCAGTGACCTCTGGGTCACATATTTTCACTTTGGGTTGGGGAGGGAATGAAGGGCTTGCTGTTGGCTGATAATCCCAACATATATAGCTAATGAGTAAAGGATAATTTCTTAAAAGCAAAATATGTTTTTGTTTCTTTTACAAAAAAAATACCTTGAATTCTGCATGACTAAAATGATATTCATTACTTTCAGCTGTTTAACCACCCACATATCTGTGGTCTTTAAACTTGTCCATAAATTCTTTGACATTCCTCCTTCAGAAGATTCTCTTCACCTAAAGTGTGGATTTTGTGACTTACATCTAATCACTAGAATGTGCTAAAAGTAAAGGTATATATGACTTTTGGAGGAAGTCGTAAAGGGCATTACAGCTTCCTCTTCTCACTCTCAGCTCACTGTCTCTGAGGGAAACCAGCTGCTATGTCGTGAGGACACTCAAGCAATCGCACAGAGAAATCCATGTGGCAAGGTACCGAGGACTCCCACCAATTACTAATATGACTTGATAGTTCTCTTTAAAAAGAGTAAGACAAGGAAAACTTTTATATTTACCAACATGTTTATCATTTTTAATTCCAATTTCAGTGTAATTAATACACAGTGTTATATTAGTTTCATAGTGATTCAGTAGTTCTATGTATCATTACTTAGTGCTCATCATGATAAGTGTACTTTTAATCCCCTTCACTTATTTCAAACATGCCCCCATCCACCTCCCCTCTGATATGCTGTATTTTAAATGAGTACCCTCAGTTAATTTTCAACAAGAACATTTTTTATATGAAGCATACTTCAGGATACATGGTCCTAAAAGATATACATAAAACATTCCATCTAAGAAAAATAGAATATATTTTTTCTTCAAGTATACACAGAAGAATCCCCTAGTTAAAGCACATAAAAAATGTTACAAACTTAAGAAGACTGTGTCAGGTCTCATTTCATAAACAGACCAGAGCACAACTCCTTAAAACTCACCACATTCAGGCCAAGGAGCAAACACTGCACACAGCAGGCAAGGAGAACCTCTGCAGATGACTGGCTTGAAGGACAGAACAGCCACAACACAATAGCAGAGTACACACAGCACGCTTACCTAAAGTGCCAGGCCCTGGGCACTAAGTGACCTCTTCTTTCTCAGGCCATTGCTTTCAGAAGCAGGAGCCATAACTGGCTTTTCTAACACAGAAAAAGGCAAAAACTCAGACAAAATGCCAAGATGGAGGAATTTATCCCCAAAAGAGAAAAAGATAAGGCCATGTCCAGAAATCTAAGTGAAACAAATATAAGTAACATGCCTGATAGAGGATGTAATGCAACAATCATCAGGATTCTCACTGGGCTTGAGAAAAGAATATAAGACAACAGTAAGACCCTTTATAACAGAGATAAAAGAGCTAAAAAAAGAATCAGAGATGAAGAATGCAATAGATGAAATTAGAAACAGGCTTGATGCAATGAACAGCAGGCTGGAAAAAGAAGAGGAATGAATTAGTCACCTAGGAGACAAAATAATGGAAAATAATGTAGCTGAATAAAAGAGAAAAAGAATTATGCATCATGAGAATAGACTTACATACCTTAGTGACTCCATCAAATATAATAACATTCACATTATAGGAGTCCCAGAAAAGGAAGAGAGAGAAAAGGGGGCAGAAAATGTATTGTAAGAAATAATAGCTGAAAACTATCCTAATGGGGAAGGAAATGGACATCCAGATCCAGGAGGCACAGAACACTCCCATCAAAATCAACAAAAGCAGGCCAACACCAAGACATATTGTAATTAAATTTGCAAAATAGTGTAATAAAGAAAATAATCTTAAAAACAGGAAGACAAAAGAAGTCATTAATTTACAAGGGAAAAACCATAATGCTACCTAGAGATTTCTCAACAGAAACTTGGCAAGCCAAAAAGGAGTAGTATGATATAGTCAAAGTAATGAATGGGATTTGTGCATTTTTAGGAATTATCTGTTTGTTTGTTTGTTTTTTAAGTCATCTGACTTGTTAGCATATAATTGTTTATAATAATCTGTTATCACAATATGTATTTCTGTGGTTATCTGTTGTATTGTTTTCCATTTCTCATTTGGTTTTTAAGTCCTCTCTCTTTTTCTTCTTATTTAATGAGGTTAAAGCATTTCCAACCAATTTTGTTTTATGTGTTTGGAAAAACTGGTCATTATTTTCAATGTTATTGTTTATTCTGGTCTCAATTTTATTTATTTCTGATTTTTTTGTTACTCCCCTACTAAATTTCAGCTAAGTTTCCTCTTTTTCCTCGTTCTTGTAGTAAAATGTTGCTTATTTGAACTTTTTTCCTTAATACAAACTTTTATAGCATAAGTTTCACTCTAACATCTGCTTCTGCTGCAGATGTTGGGTTTTAGAATATTGCATTTTCCTTTTCTTTTGTTTTGAAACTTAATTTGATTTGCCATTTGATTTCTTATTTGGTCTATTGCTTGTGCAGTAGTGCGTTGTTTAATATTTACATGTCAAATATTAATATTTACATTGTACATTTTCCAGCTTTGTATTATTATTGATTTTTAGTTATGTACCATTGTAGTTGGAAAATATACATATTTATCATTTCTGGTGCTCTTCATTCCTATGTGTAGATCCAAATTTTCATCTGATATCCTTTTCCTTCTGCTCAAGGAATAAAACACAATCTATAAGAGAAAAAAATAATAAACTGGGCTTTATCCAAATTAAAACAATTTTTCTTTGAAAGATATCATTAAAGAAGTAAAAAGGCAAGCCACAGACTGGAGAAAGATGTTCACAACTCATTTAAAAATTTTTTTTTTATTTTTTAAAGATTTTATTTATTTATTTATGAGACACACACACACACACACAGAGAGAGAGAGAGAGAGAGAGAGGGAGAGGGAGAGGCAGAGGGAGAAGCAGGCTCCATGCAGGGAGCCTGATGTGGGACTCGATCCTGGGACTCCAGTATTATGCCCTGGGCCAAAGGCAGGCACTAAACCACTGAGCCACCCAGGGATTCCTGTTCATAATACTTATATTAGACAAAGAACTTTTGTCTACAATGTATGAAGAGTGCTTACAACTCAATCATAAGAAAATAAACTCAAAGATGAGCAAAGGTTTTGAGAAGATACTTCAAGAAGATTTATGAATGGCCAATATTCTCAAATCCTTAATCATCATGGAAATTCAATATAAACCACAATTAGATACATACCCATTAGATGGTGAAAATTAAAGAGATTGATAATACCCAGAGATGGTAAGGATGTAGAAACATGAAACTTTCATATACTGTGGATTAGGTTGTAAATGGTACAACTATTTTGAAAAACAGGTTGGCAGTTTCTAGTGAAATTAAACATAAACCTACCATAGAACTCATCCATTCTACTACAAAGCATTTATCCGAAAGGGAGAAAAATTATTTATTTATTTACTATCTATTTATTTATTTAATTATATCTATTTAAAGATTTATACACCAATATTTATAGCAGCTTTATTTATAATATCCCAAACTGGGAACAATCCAAATGCTTATCAGCTGGTACATATATAAAGACATGGTAAATCTTTATAACAATGTACTACTCAGATATAAAATGGAACCAACTGCTAATATATACAACAATATGAATGGATCTTAAAATCACATAAGTGAAAGACATCAGGTAAAAAGAGTTTATATAGCATAAACTTTACATAAAATTTTAGAAAATGCTAATTGATCTAGATTTACAAGTTAGATCAGTAGTTGTCTGAGGCCAGGTGGCATGAGAAATGGATAGCAAAGGGGAACAAAAAATTTGGGAGAGAAATTTCTATATCTTGAAATTAGTGGTAATTAAAAAAGTATATCTGTCAGGGCACCTGAATGACATAGTTAGTTAAGCATCCCATTCTTTGTTTCTGCTTAGGTCCTGATCTTGGGATTGCATGCTCAGCATGTGGAGCCTGTTTGGCATAGTTTCTCCTTCTCTCTTTGCCCCTCTTGCTTATTCTCCCTCTCTTTCTCAAAATAAATAAATCTTTAAAAGAAGTATATCTGTCACATTTATCAAAACTTAATATTTAAATGTATGTAGTGTATTGTGTATAAATTATATCTCAGTACATTTGTTAAAAAATATATATATGTATGTAAGAAATCAACAAAGTTACAAGCAGTAGAAAATTGGGAAGAATAATGGTGAGAAAAAACAATAACAAAAAGAAAAAAGGCATTAACCATTAAAAACAAAATAAACAAATAATTGAAAACAATTTGGAAATGGAAAACATTTTGCTCAATACATCATACAGATTTGTAAAATTTATACAGGAATCTTTCACTGTCAATAATTTATAGGCATCTTTTTTCTTCTACATTAGCTTAAATATTAATTCCCTTTTTTTGACAAAATAATAAAACAATTTGAAAAATTTCTTACTTACCATTCAAGGCACCAACATGGTAATGGGTTATTAGAGTTATTCCATAATATATAGCTATACTCCTTTGGTCTAGTGTAATCATTCTTGAGTTCATATTGAAAATAATAAATATGTACCATAGATAAGACCATGAATCCAGCAGAGAACAGAGTGTATCTGGTTTATAAATTTGTACACACAGAAGACAGTATTATAGTTGTAAAATATGTATAGTGGATCCACCTTTTCTCAGATCATGACATATTTACAAATTGTAATTTCCTCCAGAGACGTACTGTGACTAAATTACTGTCTGCTTTTGCTCCAGTGCCTAGAGAGAAAAAAAAAATGCATCTAATTCACCTTGGTTTAGATTGTACTAGTGAAATATATAAACTTAGTTCTTTTCCTGTGAATTTTATTCTCTGAACATCCAAGCAAATGTGGGGAATGCATAATCTGCAAACTTAAAAGTAATATTAAATAAAAAAACTGAATATTTTAGGAGACTCTTTGCAGTGAGGTCACATTATACACACATCAACTAACAAGACATAACAAAAACTCCTGTGAATTGGTGGATATTGAAATTGCCACAACAGGAAATTGTGAATATGTAATTACAGTTGTGAGTATCTTTATTTACTGAGGCCTATGGTAGTTTGGATATTTAGCTACTCAATTAATTGCACATTAGACACAGATTCAATACATATGGAATGGAAGTTTACGGAAAAAGAACATATTTGGTTTGGGAGAGAACTTCCATATGATTGATTCCCTATGTTGCAGTTTTACAAAGGAACTCAGGAGATTGCTTATTCAAATTCCTACTCTTTCCCAATCCCTGCATTTTTAGAATGTCTTCTACAATGTGATAAATACATTAGTTCATTATCTGAATTAACAGTTCTGATATTAGAAAACTAATGCAGTTAACATTTATTGAGTGCTTTTCATGTGCCAGACAATAATAGATTTTTAGCATCATTAACACTGATAAAGCTTTTACAACAAAATACTTCACAGCATACCAACTCATTTATTCCTCCAAATATCCTGTAGGATACACCATTTCACAAATGATGAAACAGCTAGAAATTAGGGTGGCAGGGGTTTAAGTTGAGGCAATCTGAGTCCAATATCTCTGTTTTTATCCACTATACTGTGTCATATTATGCTATGTGCTTTTATGTATCTCATTTAACTCACACAATAGTATCACACTCACTAGAGACTACCATGTCTAATGGTAGAGTACAAGACTTAGAATGAGAATATCAATACTTGAGACATGGCTCTCCCACTTTTGTGTGATCTTGTACAAACCACTTAATCCTTAGCTTGGGTTCCTTACCTACAATATGGGAACAACTTCTGCTTTGTCTCTCTCTTAGGAGAGTTGTGGAAGTTAAAGGTAACAACTGGTGTTAAAACACATTGGATCTTAGAGCTACGCTAATTTAATGTCTTTTAATTAATTAATTAATTGCTTGTTTACAACATAGTCCATGCAAATAACTAATTGTTCAAATATTTATATGAACAGAAACTTTTCCCCAGGGACCATGATGAAGCTCTCTTATTTCTTTTCAAGGATTAAGAGCTCTGGAACCATCAAAGTTTTATTCTGAGGATTTCATCCTCCTCTTTAATATTCTCTGATCTGAAAAGCTGTCCAGTATTAAGTATAATACTCTAGATATGGCATGACCAGTACAGAGCATTATTGATTCATTCATTATTTATGTTGTATCATATTATATACATCTGTCAGTTGTTCTGGATAACATGTTTCTGTTAATAAATAAAGCCTAAGTTCTTAAAATTTTTGGCAGTCTCACCTCAGGGATGATGGACTTTGGACTTGTTGCCAACTGAAAAATAAAGGTTTTTTTTTTCATATGAACTGCTTATTTAAAAGCTAGGCATAGTTTTATCCTCACAGATAATGGTTTGGTTGGTAGAAAAGTGTAATTATGAGAAGGATCTGTGCAGACTCTCAATTTTATTTTGGATACAGGTTTCTCTTTGCTTTCTTTTTTTGTTCCCCCATAAGCTCAAGTTTGGTCTCAGCAATGTGAATTATAGAAATCTAAATAACCCCAAATATTCTTTGCATAAACAGTAAGTAGAATGACTACTTCTTATCTCCCTAAAAGAGGCAGTGATACTTATATACAGGATCTTCTACTGCCTTCCAACCAGTGAACCATAGAAAGCAATAAAACATCCTAATTTTATAGGTTGTCTTTTGTGTATTGTCTTCCATGCATAATGCTTGAACTAGAGTCAAGGGAGGAAGAGAGGAGGCGCATTCATTTCTTACAAGGACAGCGATAAAATTCGCACTATTTTTTAAATGGCTTGGCTACAAAGACTGTGCTTAGTGATAAACCATTTCACTTTCTTTTCCCTCCTTCTGCAATAATAAACTGTTTTCTTTAATATTTTATTCTTTCCAGTCCTAGTGAGAAAATGTTCATTGTGCTATCATGTAACTGTGTTGAGAAAAACATCTCTAGACCCTTCATTTAATTTTTTTGGTGACGTTTACAATAATCACTACTCAATGTACAGAATTGCTCACTAAAGCAACCTGAATTTTTTGTGAGGTCTTAATAATTAACACTAATACCTGATTTCATTCATGCCATTAAAAACATGGCTCATGTGACAAGAAGAGGGTATCTGAACTGGGGGCTAAGTTTGGCATCAAAAGATGAGGAAAAGTCTCAGCTGAACTATTAAAGGCTTATTCTCCTGGGAAGGATAATGGTTCACAAGAAAAAGTTACACTGTTAGAAAAACATAATGAAAATGGTGCACAGAAACAGTTAAGAACATTTTAAAAGTCCTATATCAGTTCAAAATAGCTATTAGCTCCACTATCAGTTGGATGATACTATTCACCTTATATTAACTGAAATGATCAGAAGACAATAGAACTATTTGTGAAAAATATATAGTATCAAAATAGAGCAGAAATTAACTTGAAATATGACAGTATAATTAAAAGGGCCAAGCCTTTTTTTAAAAAAAACTGATGTGCCGGTAAAAATGAAAATACAACTCACTTTTGTGTATGTGGCGAGCAGAATAATGCTTCATGCCCCAGTCCCTGAAATCTGGGTGTATGTTACTTTACATGGCAAAAGCAATTTGTAGATATGATTAGATTAAGCATTTTGAGATGGAGAGATAATTCTGGATTATCTGAGTGGGTCTGATGTAATCACAAGAGTCCTTCTAAGGGAAAGAGGGAGGTGGGAAAGTGAGAGAAGGTCTGAAAACAGGCTGGAGTGATGAAATTGCTGGCTTTGAAGGTGGAAAGTGCTAGGAAGGAGCCAAGGAAGCTGGAAGAGTAAGGAACAGAATCTCCACCAGAGTCTCCAGCAGGAACCAGACTGCTAACACCTCAATGGGAGCCCTGTAAGACTCATTTTGGACATCTGACCTCCAGAAGTGTAAGAGAAAAAATTTGTGTTAAGTCACTATGTTTCTAATAATTTTTATAGCAACGGTAGGAAACACAATGCAACATGTGAATTTTATTTTAACTGTATAATATAAATTCATTGAATACTAAAATAATCTCAGTATTAATTCTTCTACAAGTCAATAATTTTAAATTTTAAAAGCAAATGATTTTATATTCAGGCATGAGCTATAAGTTTTATGTCTCTTGGAACGTTAGGAACTATTTTATTAAAACTCTTAATTACCGGGATCCCTGGGTGACTCAGCAGTTTAGCGCCTGCCTTCAGTTCAGGGCATCATCTGGAGTCCTGGGATCAAGTCCCACCTCGGGCTTCTTGCATGGAGCCTGCTTCTCCCTCTGCCTGTGTCTCCGCCCCTCTGTGTGTGTGTGTGTCTCTCATGAATAAATAAATAAAATCTTTTAAAAAATTCGTAATTACTAAATTAGATGTTGGCTTTGAATATGACAGCCTCTAACTCCACTTCTTTAGTAGTAATGATGTGAATTAGCCTTTCTAATGATAAACAATTGTATTAGCGATTCTGTAGTCAGGAATTTGGAGTCATAATATAATGTCAGGAATTCTAGATCTGTAAATTGCTTCTCCTTTAAAAAAATTTTTCTTCCCCTGGAAGCTCCTGGGTGGCTCAGTTGGTTAAGCATCAGACTCCAGGTTTCAGCTCAGGTTGTGAACTCGAGTCTCCAGTCTGCCTTTGCACTTAGTGGAATCGGTTTGGGACCCTTTGTCCCTCTCCCTCTGCCCCTTTCCCCTGTTCTCTCTCTCTCTGAAATAAATAAATCTTTAAAAAATTTCTTTACCCATTAAACTATGGTCAGAAGCCAGAAGAAACCAGACATAATAAGTTTAAAGTATTAGAACTTTGAAGAGTCTGTGAGATTTTACTATAATTGCAAGTATTTTACTTTATGTTTTGTAGACCCACCACTTTGAAACATTTTAAAGCTATGTTATAGTCTAGTACTGCCAAGAGGCTTATGAGATATTTAATAAACATCTTGAAACCCATTTACACTAGCACATTTCAATGAAACTGTTGCCAGTAAAATAGAATGTGATAGAATTGATTGCACTGCTGAATGTAAATAGCATTTCAGGTTGGAGTTAAACCTCCCATGAAAGATTAAAAACAAGCACCTTGTCAAACTTTGCTATTAGGAATCATATTTAAAAATGTGTTGTGCATGATTTATTTTACAGGAAAGTGAATGTTAGCGTATTGTAGGACTGTAAACGGTATTTGTTTGTGTACACAGTAAAAAAAAATCCTTGCCTATAAAGCCTCCTGGATTATTAGATATGCATCAAAAACATTTTCTTGTCAATAAATTCTGACATGTAAGATGTTGGTATTAACTTGACGTCTTGTTCATTGATTTATTTTTCAGTTTTTACAGGAATAAGAAATTTGCTACATATAATTTTGTAATTCTTAGTTGACCATGGCTACATTTTTAAACAAAATAATTGCCTTAAATATAATTATGTATAGGTTTTTTTACGAACTAAGCATAGTTACATATATAGAATTTTTAGAAATACAATTATTTAACAGCCCAATTGTCTTCAAAACAATTTTGTTATTTGTTTTGTTTATCCATCATGCTTGGATAGAAACAAGTAAGTAAATGGATGGCACTTGACTTGTTATTACCTGATATTTTAAAATTTATAAAACTAGGCCATCAGAATTTTGAGATTTCGATTTCGGATCAAAGTCTATTTAATTCCCAAGGTATTCAAAAATGTTTTTTTTTTTTTTTAAGATTTTATTTATTTATTCATGAGCGACACAGAGAGAGAGGTAGGGACACAAGCAGAGGGAGAAGCAGGCTCCATGCAGGAAGCCTGATATGGGACTCAATCCCATTACTCCAGGATCACTCCCTGAGCCAAAGGTGGACGCTCAGCTGCTGAGCCACCCAGGCATCCCTAAAAATATGTTCTGATGAACTGAAGAAAAAACATTTAAAGCAACATGAAAATCTGCAGGTGATGTGGAGAACACAGGCAAAAGAATTGTAGATAATATTAAATTTCCTTCTAACCTGCAGCCCATTGACAAATACTTGAGGCAAGCAGAGTATAATTTTCCTCCAGGAACTCCCAATCTTAATGTCCCTGTCTTGCTAGAGGTAAAAACAACCTTAGCCTGACAATAGCTAGATCTTCAGGATCTTGTGAGTCTTCTTTAGCATATGAAAATCCTTTCCAAAATTTCCCTGGTCTTTACCTCCCCCAATTCCACATAATCAATGGCTCCTCACCATCTCCTGGCAGCCCTTTCAGTCCATGGGTCCAGTCCCTGTGCTTTAATGAAAAACACCCTTTTTGGGGGGCACCTGGGTGGTTCAGTCGGTTAAGAGTCTTCCTTTTGGCTCAGGTCATGATCCCAGGGTCCTGGCATGGAGCCCCACATCGAGGTCCTTGCTTGGCGTGGAGCCTGCTTCTCCCTTTGCCACTCAGGCTGCTTGTGCTCTCTCTCTTTCTATCAAATAAATAAAATGGTTTTGTTTTGTTTTGTTTTTGTTTTTGTTTTTTAAAACCCACCAAAAACATCTCAAGAATTCTTTCTTGGCCATTGGGTCCAGAACCTCAATATTTCCACATCAATAGGTATGCATAGTGATAAAGTGGCCTTTTCTTGCTATACCTATGAATAATAATACCTGCACAAGTTTAGCTCCATTGCGGGTGTGGAGGCTGACTTCAAACCCTTAGGAAAGATGCACATCGTTTCATCCATCATTTTGTCAGATTCACATTTGGCTTCCCAGGATGTATGAAAGATCCACAATGAGGAGTATTGGTTGTTATGTGACAGATATCTCAATAAATCTGTTGCCATGAGTTTTATTTGTTATTTACTCTTAAAATTTCTAGGGAGCACAACACAAATACTACTTGATGACAAAATGAGGATAAATGCCAGAAGGAGCAATTTGGATTATTAATTTAACTGTGTAAGAAACATTGAATCAGAAGGTAACTAGAGAGATTCTTTACATCCCGTGAGAACTTCTCCCAGGTCATGATCTAGATGTACCTAGAAAGCTCTTTAGATTACCTCAGACGAAAAAAAAAAAAAAAAAAAAAAAAAGATTACCTCAGACATTCTTTTAAATATTCCTTCAACAAATATTTATAAAGCAGGCGCTGCCTGAGAAGCTAGGAATGCCACAGTGAAGAATACAGATGTGAAAACCTGACCTTTAGGATGACCCTCTAAGAAGAGCAGTGATTAGCAACATAAATAGGTCAAGTATTATGTTAAATGTGATAGGTGCTACAGCAGATGATGTTGGCTGACACCAGGCTCCTAACAATGCCTGACTTTAATTGCCTGAGTCAATATTTAAGTTTCTTATGAGGTGACGATTGAGAAGAAGAGGCACAACAATCAGTGTAATCTACTTATTTGTGAAAATAATCCTACAAGTATGTATGAATTTAATAAAACTCAAAATATTTATTTTTACGCAGCAGAGCAAAACTTTTCTAGAGGAAAAGAAACACCTTTATTAAATAGTGTTTACATTTCAAATTAACTGTGTTTTTGTTTTCTCAAAATGTAGGGAAAAAAACTAGTCCTTCGCTTGTAAACACCATGGTCATGTCATATCAAAAGATAATTTACTTAGGAATTGGTAAATATGTACTTGTTTATACATCATTTTATACCAAGCAGTAAACATGCTGTGTAGTGTAAGGCCAAGGGCAGGCCACTCCAAGAGCCACTTTAGCCTGAAGATTATTGTGACCTTCCCCCACCAACTGCCTAAAAGAATTTAGAGGACCAGATAAGTACATTTTAGGGGCCATAGATAAGAAAGAATTTTCAGTCTGTTTGTTAAAATTCCTCTCTAGTCCATTGATTCTGTGCAGCCCCGCAAACATCCACTAAACATTTACTTTTTATCTTCCTGAATTGTGCTCCTTCCCTTTGAAGTCCCAGACCCCAACCCACTTCTCCTTAGTTTTTTTTTTTATTATTATTGGAGTTCAATTTGCCAACAGATAGCATAACACGAATGCTCATCCCGCCAAGTGCCCCCCTCAGTGCCCATCACCAGTTACCCCAACTCCCCACCCACCTCCCTTTCCACTACCCCTTGTTCCTTTCCCAGAGTTAAGTGTCTCTAATGTTTTGTCACCCTCACTGATATTTTCACTCATTTTCTCTCCTTTCCCTTTATTCCCTTTCATTAATTTTTATATTCCCCAAATGAATGAGGCCATATAATGTTTGTCCTTCTCCCATTGACTTATTTCACTCAGCATAACACCCTCCAGTTACATCCATGTCAAAGAAAATGGTGGGTATTTGTCGTTTCTAATGGCTGAGGAATATTCCATTGTATACATAAACGACATCTTCTTTATCCATTCATCTTTCTATGGACATCAAAGCTCCTTCCACAGTTTGGTTATTGTGGACATTGCTGCTAGAAACATCGGGGTGCTAGAAACATCTGGCATTTCACTGCTTCTGTATCTTAGGGGTAAATACCCAGCTGGGGTATTAAGGCAGGTCTATTTTTAACTCTTTGAGGAACCTCCACAGTTTTCCAGAGTGGCTGCACCAGCTCACATTCCCACCAACAGTGTAAGAGGGTTCCCCTTTCTCCGCATCCTCTCCAACATTTGTTGTTTCCTGTCTTGTTAATTTTCACTGCTGTGAGACGGTATCTCATTGTGGTTTTGACTTGTATTTCCCTGATGGCCAGTGATGTGGAGCATTTTCTCATGTGCTTCTTGGCCATGTCTATGTCTTCCTCTGTGAGATTTCTCTTCATGTCTTTTGCCCATTTCATGATTGGATTGTTTGTTTCTTTGGTGTTGAGTTTAAGAAGTTCTTTATAGATTTTGAATGCTAGCCCTTTATCTGATACGTCATTTGCAAATATCTTCTCCCATTCTGTAGGTTGTCTTTTAGTTTTGCTGACTGTTTCTTTTGCTGTGCAGAAGCTTTTTATCTTGATGAAGTCCCAATAATTCATTTTTGCTTTTCTTTCCATGCCTCCATCGATGTATCTTGAAGAAGTTACTGTGGCCAAGTTCAAAAAGGGTGTTGCCTGTGTTCTCCTCTAGGATTTTGATGGAATCTTGTCTCACATTTAGATCTTTCATCCATTTTGAGTTTATCTTTGTGTCTGGTGTAAGAGAATGGTCCAGTTTCGTTCTTCTGCATGTGGATGTCCAATTTTCCCAGCACCATTTATTTTTTTATTTTTTATTTTTTTTAATTTTTATTTATTTGTGATAGTCACAGAGAGAGAGAGAGAATGAGGCAGAGACACAGGCAGAGGGAGAAGCAGGCTCCATGCACCGGGAGCCCGACGTGGGATTCGATCCCAGGACTCCAGGATCGCGCCCTGGGCCAAAGGCAGGCGCCAAACCGCTGCGCCACCCAGGGATCCCCAGCACCATTTATTGAAGAGACTGTCTTTCTTCCAGTGGATAGTCTTTCCTCCTTTATCGAATATTAGTTGACCATAAAGTTGAGGGTCCAGTTCTGGATTCTCTATTCTGTTCCATTGATCTGTGTGTCTGTTTTTGTGCCAGTACCACACTGTCTTGATGACCAGAGCTTTGTAGTACAACCTGAAATCTGGCATTGTGATGCCCCCAGCTATGGTTTTCTTTTTTAATATACCCCTGGCTAATCTTTTCTGATTCCACACAAATCTTAAGATGATTTGTTCCAACTCTCTGAAGAAAGTCCATGGTATTTTGATAGGGATTGCATTAAACGTGTAACTGCCCTGGGTAACATTGACATTTTCACAATATTAATTCTGCCAATCCATGAGCATGGAATATTTTTCCATCTCTTTGTGTCTTCCTCAATTTCTTTCAGAAATGTTCTGTAGTTTTTAGGGTATAGATCCTTTACGTCTTTGGTTAGGTTTATTCCTAGGTTTCTTATGCTTTTGGGTGCAATTGTAAATGGGATTGACTCCTTAATTTCTCTTTCATCAGTCTCATTGTTAGTGTATAGAAACACCACTGATTTCTGGGCATTGATTTCGTATCCTGCCACACTGCCAAATTGCTGTATGAGTTCTAGCAATCTTGGGGTGGAGTCTTTTGGGTTTTCTATGTACAGTTTCATGTCATCTGCGAAGAGGGAGAGTTTGACTTCTTTGTCAGTTTGAATGCCTTTTCTTTCTTTTTGTTGCCTGATTGCTGAGGCTAGGACTTCTAGTACTATGTTGAATAGCGGGGGTGAGAGTGGACATCCCTATCTCGTTCCTGGTCTTAGGGGAAAGGCTCCCAGTGTTTCCCCATTGAGAATGATATTTGCTGTGGGCTCTTCATAGGTGGCTTTCAAGATGCTGAGGAATGTTCCCTCTATCCCTACACTCTGAAGAGTTTTGATCACGAACGGATGCTGCATTTTATCAAATCCTTTCTTTGCATCTATTGAGAGGATCATATGGTTCTTGTTTTTTCTCTTATGGATATGATCTATCACATTGATTGCTTTACGAGTGTTGAACTAGCCTTGCATCCCGGGGATAAATCCCACTTGGTCATGGTGAATAATCTTCTTAATGTACTGTTGGATACTATTGGCTAGTAACTTGTTGAGAATTTTTGCATCTGTGTTCATCAGGGATATTGGTCTATAATTCTCCTTTTTGGTGGGGGCTTTGTCTGGTTTTGGAATTAAGGCGATGCTGGCCTCATAGAATGAGTTTGGAAGTATTCCATCTCCTTTTATCTTTCTGAACAGCTTTAGTAGAATAGGTATGGCTTCTTCTTTAAATGTTTGATAGAATTCCCCTGAGAAGCCATCTGGCCCTGGACTTTTGTGTCTTGGGAGGTTTTTGATGACTGCTTTAATTTCCTCGCTGGTTATTGGCCTGTTCAGGTTTTCTATTTCTTCCTGTTCCATTTCTGGTAGTTTGTGGTTTTCCAGAAATGCGTCCATTTCTTCTAGATTGCCTAATTTATTGGTGTATAGCTGCTCATAATATGTTCTTAAAATCATTTGTATTTCCTTGGTATCGGTGGTGATCTCTCCTTTCTCATTCATGATTTTATTAATTTGAGTCTTTTCTCTCTTCTTTTTAATAAGGCTGGCTAATGGTCTATCTTATTAATTCTTTCAAAGAACAAACTCCTGGTTTTGTTGATCTGTTCAACAGTTCTTCTGGTCTTGATTTCATTGAGTTCTGCTCGAATCTTTATTAATTCTCTTCTTCCACTGGGTGAAGGGTTTATTTGCTGTTCCTTCTCCAGCTCGTTTAGGTGCAAGGTTAGCTTTTGTATTTGAGTTCTTTCCAGTTTTTGAATGGATGCTTGTATTGCGATGTATTTCCCCCTCAGGACTGCTTTTGCTGTATCCCAAAGATTTTGAATGGTCATATCTTCATTCTCATTAGTTTTCTTGAATCTTTTTAATTTTTCTCTAGTTTCCTGGTTGATCCTTTCATTTTAAGCAGGATAGTCTTTTAACCTCCACATGTTTGAAATCCTTCCAAACTTCTTCTTGTGGTTTAGTTCGAGTTTCAAAGCATTATGGTCTGAAAATATTCAGGGGACAATCCCAATCTTTTGGCATCAGTTCAGACCTGATATGTGACCCAGTATGTGGTCTATTTTGGAGAAAGTTCCATGTGCACTTGAGAAGAATGTGTATTCAGTTCCATTTGGATGTAAAGTTCTGTAAGTATCTGTGAAATCCATCTGGTCCAGTGTATCATTTAAAGCTCTTGTTTCTTTGGCGATGTTGTGCTTAGAAGATCTATCAACTGTAGAAAGCACCGTGTTCCAGTCTCCAAGTATAAGTGTATTATTATCTAAGTATGTCTTAACTTTGGTTATTAATTGAGTGATATACTTGACAGCTCCTGCATTCGGGGCATAGATATTCATGATTGTTAGGTCCTCTTGTTGGATAGATCCTTTTAGTATGATATAGTGTCCCTCTTCATCTCTTACTACAGTCTTTGGGATAAACTTTAATTTATCTGGTATGAGGGATGGCTACCCCTGCTTTCTTTTGAGGACCATTTGAATGGTAAATTGTTCTCCAACCTTTTGTTTGCAGGCTGTATGTGTCCTTAGTATGAGTCTTTTATAGACAGCAAATAGAGGGGTCTTGCTTTTTTATCCAGTCTGAAACCCTGTGCCTTTTGATGTGATCATTAAGCCCATTCATGTTCAGAGTTACCATTGATAGATATGAATTTAGTGTCATCATAATACCTATTCAGTCCCTGTTTTTGTGGATTGTTTCCTTGGACTTCCTCTTTCTTTTACAGAGTCCCCCTTAATATTTCTTGCAGAGCTGGTTTGGAGGTCACATATTCTTTCAGTTCCTGCCTATCTTGGAAGCTATTTATCTCTCCTTCTATTCTAAATGAAAGCCTGGCTGGGTAAAGTATTCTTGGCTGCAGATTCTTCTCACTTAGGACCCTGAATATATCCTGCCAGCCCTTTCTGCCCTGCCAGGTCTCTGTGGAGAGGTCTGCTGTTAACCTAATACTTCTCCCCATAAAGGTTAGGGATCTCTTGTCTCTTGCTGCTTTAAGGATCTTCTCTTTATCTTTGGAATTTGCAAGTTTCCCTATTAAATGTCAGGGTGTTGAATAGTTTTTATTCATTTTAGGGTGGGGGGGAATCTCTCTATCTCCTGGATTTGAATGCTTGTTTCCCTTCCCAAGTTAGGGAAGTTCTCAGCTATGATTTGTTCAAATACACTGTCTGGTCTTCTGTCCTTTCGGTGCCCTCTGGAACCCCAATTAAACGTAGATTTTTTCCTTCTGAGGCTGTCATTTATTTCCCTTAACCTTTCCTCATGATCATTTAATTGTTTTTTCCCTTTTTTCCTCAGCTTCGTTCCTTGCCATCAACTTGTCTTCTATGTCACTCTCTCGTTCTTCTACCTCGTTAACCCTTGTTGTTAGGACTTCCAGTTTGGATTGCATCTCATTTAATTGATTCTTAATTTCGGCCTGATTAGATCTAAACTCTGCAGTCATGAAGTCTCTTTAATCCTTTATGATTTTTTCTAGAGCCACCGGTTGCTTTATAATTGTGCTTCTGAATTGACTTTCTGACATTGAATTGTAATCCAAACTCTGTAACTCTGTGGGAGAGAGTACTGTTTTATTTTTCTTTTGTGGTGAGTTATTCCTTCTAGTCATTTTGCTCAGTCCAGCGTGGCTAAAAACAAGTTGCACTGGAAAAAGGAGAAAAAGAGAAAAAAATGGGGAGAACAAACAAAAAACAAGGAGGGTTATCCTTTGATTCCAAATCCTGTAAGTCTCTAGACTTCCCGTGGAGCTTTCCAGTGTTGCCTGGCCAAGAACTTGCTCCTCCCCTGTCCTTTCAGCTGGTCTTCTGGGGGAGGGGCCTGCTGTGCTGAGTCTCAGGCGTGTGCACCTAGGGAGCTGCCCCACCCCTGCCAGGTGCACGGCTCCGTGGGAGCTGTTTATCCCATGAGGCCCCTGCTCCCTGGTGGCCCTTCTCAGTCCCAGGTATAAGGTGACATGGGGAGGAACAACAACAGTGGCAGCGGTAGTTCTCCAGCCCTGGATTCAGCTCCTGCAGTAACTACGGAGCTCTCAGTCCGCAGGGACCTGGATGCTCCTGGGGCAGGGGGCACCGATCTGCACAGCTCAGGGCCGCCTGGTGGCAGGAGTGTCCTTGCTGTCCTGTGCCTTCCCGGCCTCTGCCTGTCCTGGGGGGAGCGCAGGATCCTGGGCTGTGTCCCCCAGTGCCCTGGGCTCTGGGGTCTGCACCGCTGGAATCTGGCTCCCAGGGCCACGTAGCCCCCTCCATGTGGAGCCGCTGCTGGAGCCGCTCCAGGGCCCCGCCAGATGCACTCTGCAGCCCTTTAGGGAGCTCGCCCCGGGGGGTGTGGCACTCTCCCCCAGGGCGCAGGTCCTCCGTTAGTGCCCCTGGGAGTCTGAGGGCACCCCCGCCCTCCTGGGGTCCTGCTCTAACTCCCTGAGAGCCCCTTTCCACCCGGGAAGGTTGGTGCAGCTCCTGCTTCTTCGGGACGGGGCTCTCCTGTCCTGGGGACACTCGCCCCGGCCTTAGCCCGGATCCTCGCGGGGCCCTTCCCCCTTGGATGCCTTTTGTTTCTTTATTTCCTTTTTCCCCGTCTTCCTACCTTGCTAGAAGTGTGAACTCTTCTCACTGTAGCATTCCAGCTGTTCTCTCTTTAAATTTCAGGCCAAATTCGTAGGTTTTCAGGATGATTTGAAAGTTACCTAGGTGAGTTGGTGGGGACAGGTGACTTGGGCTCTCCTCAGTTTAGAATGACATATATACACACCATTTTCCTGACTGTGGTTGTAATTTCATGTCTGTGCAGGTTTCCTATATGTAGGAAATTAAATTTGATTTTCTCTTGTTAGTCTTTCTCATATCAATTTGCTTTTTAGTCCAGCTAGAAAAATTCTAGACAGAGGAAAGCTTCTTCCTCCCCAACAGTATTTGTAATAGCAGCTTTCATTTACTACCAGGTGCTATCATCTCTGCATGAAGTTCACTTGCAACCTGAGGTTCTGTGGGAACTATTCTCACCTGGGGAGCTCACTTATCTTTGTTGATGAGGTTTCCCTCATGGCAGGGGTTCAGATCAGTGTCTTCTAGCTGGCACCCTGTCTTTGTCAACCAGAGGAAACAGATCTTTAGCAATACCCTCAAATCAAAGTTGGAAGACAGTGTATTTTCTGTCATTATTAGTATCCTGATTAGTAAGTATAGCTCATTTTATACATCCTACAACCAAAATAAAACCCCAAAACTCAAAGCCCAAACTAAAACAAACAACAACAAAAAACAATTTAAAAAAATATCAGATCAGGGAAATTCCCTCAGAAATAGGATTGTTCTAGATCCTTAAAGATTGAAACATCATGTCATTTTGGAAGTTAGCTGATTAAAAAAGCAAAATCTATAGTGAGAGAGTACAAATATATACTATGTGTATTCTAGGTAAGAGAAAAAGTTTTTTTTAAAAAGGTAACAGAACTTGGAAAGTGCCTAGTGAGAAAATAAACTAGAAAAAATATTTCCTGATAGAAAATTTCTATCTTCTGATCATCACTGACAGATCAATTATCTCTCTAAAGTTATTAGAAATGTCACAACTACTTGGAATGTGTCAATCTGGGTTCCTTTTTTATCATCTGTTTTGGGGTATATTTGTGGGTATACAGGGATCTCAATTTAAAGACTTTTTTTAAATATAGCATTCTTTTACTTGAAAGTCTTACTATTAATATAAATGTCTTACATTATGTAAAGTATTTTCTTCCAGATTATTTTGTAATATTTTTTCATAATTTTCTCAATTTCTTTAGACACATTTTACAGCTATAAACTTGACGGGTTTGAATCCACGGGTTTGAATGTGCCAGAAGCCGATTATCTTTAGTGTATGATTTTTCTTTTGTGGATTTAAGCCTTTGAAATATTTTCTTTTTCTTCTATTCTCTGTCCTACTCCTTTCTTCCATTTATGGAAATGAGTTTTAAAATGAATTGTATTCTTTTTCCAGGGTTGACAGTTGTGGATTTTAAATGAGTACCATATATTCAATTCTTAAAAGAGCAAGGCAAAGAGGGAAAAAATTTACAAGCATGAAGAATTACAAATTTTAAACTCTAGAAGAAATACTTTTCATAATTTAAAAAAGTTCTAGGTAGCAATTTGTATTGTTAAGGAGCAAGAACATCCTGTCCCCTTTAAGGTCCTTCTAGCTGGGGTAAGAATCAAACTGACAAGAGATAAATTGACAGGAAAAAAATAAAATTTAATTTCCTGCAAGGGGGCATCCACAGAGATAAGAAATTTCAAAGACTGGCAAAATGAGGTATACATTTTATTCTGAACTAAGGAGAAGGGGTAGGAGTCTAGGCCCTCAAAAGGAAGGAATGCAATTCACAGGAAGATGAAAAAAGGCTAAATGTTTGGTAAACAAATGTTTACTGGGCACTCAGAAACCAGGGGATAAAGAAGACTTTGATTGAACTTAGGCCTTGCCAGGTAGGTTCCTCCCTGCCTACCATATTAACATACCTAGCATACATTTCCTATAGATCTATAGTGATAGCTGTCTTCCCTGGAATAGCTCCTCTCTCTAAATTCTTTTTAGGTAGTTGTGGGGGAGGTAAAAGACCTTTCCCTAAATCTGCTGGGTTTTGATGGCCTTTAACTCAAAATAATCTTCATGTCAAAGTGGCCCTCTTAGGGATAGCCTGCCCTTGGCCCCAACGGTATTAATACTTTAAAATTAACATAAGACTAATTAGTGTTAAGAAAAATTAATATCTTAAAGGAGATGATAATAATGGAATTAAGGGGGAAAAATGGCAGAAATAAGGAATAATGAATTCCAAAAACACAATGGCAATCTTTGTCCTCTATGTATTGCAACATGCAGAGCTTTGGAATCTAAGTAGCAATCAGGTCTGTCTGCTTTTCTTTCTCGTGCTGACACACACACTGTGAAAGTCTATGGCAGGTAATTGGTGAGTCAGGGAGAATAAGCTCTAAGTTTGTATATACTCCAGGTCCCTCTCCACCGCATCAGACTAGGTGGCCAGTAAAGTCCCTGATTGTTCTTAACCTCTCAAGAGTTCCTTTACCTGTTGGCAGGCACAATTTCCCACCTATATTTAGGAATAACTCATGGAGGTTATTATTATCAGCTGCCAATTTTTGCTGATTTTCAGAGCCCCAATTAGTTTAGATTGTTTTACATACAGTGCTCTCAGATGCCTCAAATTATTTTTCTTGGTTTTACTATATCGTTTTCTACTTTTTATAACAGGACAAATGGCTTGCCAGGCTTTGTATAGCTAAACTAGAATCTGAACTCCAACCACGTATTTTTAATTATTGCCCAAATCATTTAAATTTTTTTTCAACTTCTTTCTCACATTTGCTGTTTCAATTATATCTCCTCCTTATTTGGAAAATATACCTATTATCACAATTATTCTAAGAAGTAAAACTAAGGACAAAAAGACAATTAACATGTTTTTTATTTTGAGGAAATCATTGACTAGAAGAAAAATAATTACTAACTATAAAATACAATGAGGGCGGCCCGGGTGGCTCAGCGGTTTAGCGCCGCCTTCAGTCCAGGTTGTGACTGGCTCCCTGCATGGAGCCTGCTTCTCCCTCTGCCTGTGTCTCTGCCTCTCTCTCTCTGTGTCTCTCATGAATGAATAAATAAAATCTTTAAAAATAATAACAAAATACAATGAGAATAAGTTGAATTTTAACTCCATTTGGATTCAATTTAACAACATTCCTTCCAGATTTGCTAATTTATCTCTAGGTACTACTAATAGTTAGAAATAATGTAGAAAAATAAATGTAATATCTGCTTTTATTTTGGTCAAAGGGATAGTTTTTGCTCAGAAAGAAAGCAGAAGCAAACTTAGTCCACAGCTCCATGACTGTGACCAAATCAGACAGAACTGAAATAATTGATTCAGTGTTTGCTGCACCAAGGCACCCATAAAGCACATGCATGCACTGCTAAAGGGATTTCTGGGCTGCAGGGTGATCAAAACCTTTAGGGCCAAACTAATTTTGTTGTGATTATATAGATCTTAACAGTAAGAAGGGGCTATTCAGCTTTGGGAAAGAATTTCAGATTTTAATCACTGTGTTGTTTTTCTCTGCAGAAATGTTATATTTATCATTCGGATGAGTCTCTTGCATTGATGAGTTTCTGATTTCTTGAGGCATGTGAATTGATTCAGAAAAATCCTAACCAGCATGCTACTGGCAGAAAATATACTTTGGTTATTTAAAAAGCATTTATTGAGCTCTGACTTCCAGAAGCACAGCATGTTACAATGGGGCAAATACAATAGAATTTTAAATCATGTTTTTGTTCTCTATGACCATATTAACATGTATTCTTGAAGTAATGTGCAAAATGTCATAAAGCCACACATCTAGAACTTGCAGCAATTTATTACAAAGTGAAGATCTGAGAATAAAGTGGTTGTCTTTGTGTTAGGTGAGGAGTCCTTTAGGAAACCAGAAGTTGAGTCAGGCTTGGTTTGGAAGGAGGCATTTTAGGGTAACAATGAAGTAGAGTGGGAGCTGGCCATAACGTAACACCAAAACATACACAACACAATAATGTCTTTTTAAAAAAAATTTATTTATGTATTCATGACAGACACAGAATGAGAGAGAGAGAGAGAGAGAGAGAGAGAGAGAGGCAGAGACACAGAGGGAGAAGCAGGCTCCATGCAAGGAGCCTGATGTGGGACTCGATCCTGGGCCTCCAGGATCACAGCCTGGGCCGAAGGTGGTGCTAAACCACTGAGCCACCCGGGCTGCCCCAATAATGTCTTCATAAAGATCAGTTCCTTCTTAAGTATTGACATTTTATTATAAATGTAGATACTAAATGGATAGACTAGTTATATAACTTTGTATGCCCTATTAAAATTATAAACACTAAAACTCAATCCATAATCCATTTATTTTTACCTCTTAATCATCCAGGATTTTATAGAAAGCAATACTGGTTAATAATTATATCCTACACAATTAGTTTCACAATTAACAGAGCAGATTTTCAGTTATAAGATTATTTATAATCACATAATTTTTAAAAATATTTGGACTTTGGGAGAAGATATGCTGAATGAAAACATGTTAAGAAATAACATATTAGGGGAAAAAAAATCAACCAAAGTGTGTCCTTAAGAAATAATGGAGAAACACGCTATATTGTCCTATTATAAACTAATAAAAATATAATAGCTTACCTATTTCATGTCAGAAATTCAACTTATTTCTTTTAGTAATAATATGAACACTTATGTTAGAGCATGCCGAGGTCAGCACCTCAGAGAAACGGTATAACTTTTTTCCCAGTCCCTTTGTACTGTTACTGTTATTCCCCGTGTCCAACCTCTGTGCTTCTCTGACTCCCATTACCGCCGAGGACACTGGTGGAGGAGAGTGCAGTGCCGCAAGCACTGAGTGTGGTCTTGAGACCAGGAGTGTGAAAGGAATATTTTAACGAGCTCATCCACTGTAAGCCGAGCTTCTGGATTCAACTTCAACAATTTCTGACAGTTTTGACAATGAAGGAATAGCTTGACATTTTCTTCTTGGGTACATAAGTGCCATCTATCATCCCAGTTGTCTAGTGATTTCAAGAGCTACAAAGGAGAAGGTGAAGTGCTCTGTCTATGGAACACATCTCAGGTAAGAAAACTGAAGTTCAAGTAGTGTCAAACAGAAAGGGGATTCTTCTGTGAAAGTCTGGAAAAGGAATAGAAGATAGGCTGAATAGGAATTTATAAAGATGAACCTCACCAAAATAAATAGCATTGGAATTTATAAAAATTCAAAGAAATTATTCAAAGGATTTCATCATCTGAGGGGAATTATGAAAGATTATCTCTAATTTTATGAATTTATTCATATAAACTTGAATAATTTTTTGAGATTGAAATTGTAAACCTACAGGGTGGAATTTAAATCTATATAACTATTCACATTTCAAAGCACCTATGCCCAAAAATGGATCCCATTTCTAACCCCATACTGGTTATAGTAAATTTAACAAAAAACTTGACCCTTTTGTATCCCAAATGTAACATCTGTAGATCAGGGGTAATTATGGCACTAGCCTGAATAATTTGACATTATTTATGTAAAGTACTTAGAAAGTGTCTGCTTTGTAAGTGCTCTATACGTGTTAGATACCAGTTTTATTATAAACCAAAGCATATTTTTCATAGTAAGCACAGTTTAAATAATTCATATGTGTGTTTGCAAATCAGTGATTAGCAGAAGCTCATATAGTTTTTTTTGTTTGTTTTGGTTTTGAACTTTTTTGATTATTTGAACAGGATTTTAGACCTAAGCTTACTAGGTACATAGTTGTTAAAACTCATAATTATGTTGTTAGGAGTTAGTTGGATGGTCAGGTAGTCAGAGCCAGGGTCCCCAACAAGAAAATATGGAGTTAGGATAGCTTAAATTAAACAGCACTGACATCCTGTTCTGTAATTTAGGACCGCACTAACATTCTGCTTTGCAGCCCTTGCAGAAATGACTCCTGCACAATGTCCTAAAATAAGACAATTAACCACACAGCATTTGTTACTATCACAAGTAAAGGACAGTTAAGACATCAGCTCCCAGATAACAGAAAAAAAAAAAAAAAAAAAGACCATAGGCACACAGACATTAATCTAATAGGTAGACAGATACGTGACCAAAACCCTGATTGGCATGACTCAGCACACTCTGATTGCTTCACCTAGTTCTGTAGAAGAGCACATAAAGACCCCTAAACTTAGAAACTCTGGGGGCAACCCACTCAGGCCCCTCTCCCTCTCCAGGAGCTTTATACTCTTGCTCAATCAACTTTGCTTTGCTGCCCACCACTCTTGGTCTGGTTTCCTTCTTCATTCTTCGATGCTGCGTGACCAAGCACCATGGCAACTAAGGACACAAAACTCCTGTAACAATATGAAGTAAAAGATACGAAAGGTGGGTAACGATAATTCCCCCAGTCCCTCCCCCCCCTTTTTTTTTCTCCAGTCCATTTCTATCTGCATGTCACTTGAACTATTTTCTGTCCTAGTTTGTTGTTTGGCATGTGATGCGTTTTCAGGAATTTGAGAGGTATTAAAAGGAGATAAAATATATGCTAAGACCCAGGCATACCATTCTTCCTTTATTTCAAAGACAAGCGTGCGAGAGAAGGGAAATAGTCCCAACTCTCAATCGTGAATTTCATCATCTCAAAAGAGGCACAAAAATTAAAAATTAAAGTTTTCAAAAAACAAAACAAAAATGCCTGGAGGAACTCTCTTTGCTAAGAGAATACTCCTTTCCTAAACATGGTTATTAACAAGGATGGCGATTATTAAATTCTGCAAGACGAGAGGCTAAAACCTACTAGTCTTGTATGGAAAATAAGTTTAAATACCATCAATAAAAGACCTATGGCTTTTGTTAACAGAAATCCTGCCTGAATAAAAGATTTACTCCAGCATAGATGTAACAGTAGAGGATGTAGAAGATCCTTTGGGTGCCACTTGAGAAAGCAGCTAGACTGTATTCTGGTTCTCTCTGAAGTTTGCTTTCAGGCAAGCACCAGATGGATTGCACATTACATAAGATTTTGTCTGGAACATTTTCTGATGTCATTGTACAGAGATTTTCTTATGAGCCTTTACTATAGCAATTTTGAACTGGAATTTTTGGTAGGAATAAATTTTATAATTTCTATATTGATGCTGGCAGCTGCCCCCCTCCTTTTTTAAAAATTGTAATTACCTCTTTCAATTACATTATTTTGGGAGTTGAATATAGAGTATCTAATAGGTTGGCATTGTGTTTAGAATGTATAAAAGAAATTAAAATAACAGTATCGGTTACAACAGCGTATTTATTGCTTGGAGAGTGATAGAGTCAAATGGCATTGATTTCTGGCATAATGTACTATGACCCTCAACCATCTGTTCAGGACCTGATGCAGAAATCAATATAATGTTTTCCTGGGAATGCCCAAGGCATTCTCTGCATTTAGACATGGGGCTTCCAGATTGCTAATGTGATTAAAAAATAATCAAGGTCTTCCAGAAGCTAAATTTTCCAACATACTCTAAAAAGTTTTCTCTTAGAAAGAGCTCTTTCTGATCAAATTTTTGTTACTCAGTTTATTTCTTTCATTCCTTGCAATACAATTATAGCATAGTTCTATTGATTATCTCTCTTAAGACTCCCAGCTGAGTTCAAGTAAAAGTCTGTTTGCAGAGTTGTTTAAAATCTACCACTAGTACAATATGACTACTCTTAAAGTATCAATAAATATTTATGGTAAAATATTTCAAGGTTGTTAGGAAACTGTCTGTCTTCAGCTTTGGGCAGCAGGAGGGATTTGTATTGTTTAAGAAATTGTCTCAACCTTTATAGCTTTTGCTATTGTTTCAGATGTACCTAAAATTGCTACTGTATTTTTTTGGACTGAAAACAAAAACTGTTAATTTACTAATATACTAAAAATGTCTGAAAAAGCTTGTGTTAAAATGACCTCAGATTTGCAAAAGCCTGAGAATCTGAAATGCAGCATTTGCTTCCGCAGTTAAAAAATCAAGACAAAATTTTTTCACATGATTCTGAAAGGACTGTGTGGCCTGAATCAAAGAAAACTTGAAGTCTCAGTGGGAGGAAGTGGTGCTCACTCCTTCATACAGTAAGGTCATAACAGATTTTATTTTCTTCTCTGACCTAAGTGGTTGTTAGGAACATGACTTTTATAAATGCTGTAGATAGTAATTCCCTCAGCACTTTTCCTATCTGTGCTTCAAGGCATTTTCTATCCTGGTGAAGCTTTCAGAATTAATATTATGGTTTCTAGAAAAGTTTTTATGCAAAAGTATAGGGATGAGGAAGTAATGTTGGTTCAAGAGCTGAATTCTTTGCAAATAGATTCACAATGAACTTTGTAAAATATTGATTATAGAAAACCTTGAAGAAAATAAATTCTGGCTATGTAATAATTTTTATAAATAAATAGCCCCTGTCAAATAAATGATAATCCAAGAAAAATACAGAGTTGCCCACGATACCTATAACCTATGTCATGAGTAGTTTGCCTATTTGAATTAGCCTTTATTCCATTTAGTGTGCATTACCATCACTATAGTCCCTGACATTAAAAAGGTTACGATATTCTTGGGGATGATGCCAGTTATCTGAAAATAAATATGGTAGGTTATTATTATTTGCAGTAGTTAAGCTTTATAAAATCGCTATGAACACTGAATTAATGAATATTAAATAATTGATCCTCGCAGAAATACAGAGTTGGGTTCCTGTGAGCCTCCACTCACAAAATTTTTATCAACTGATCAATACATAACCCTGCTTTATGTGTGTTTCTGTTTAAAGACACTTAATATATATTATTAATTCTTTGGGGATCCCTGGGTGGCTCAGCGGTTTGGCGCCTGCCTTCAGCCCAGGGCGGGATCCTGGAGACCCAGGATCGAGTCCCGCGTTGGGCTCCCTGCATGGAGCCTGCTTCTCCCTCCTCCTGTGTCTCTGCCTCTCTCTCTCTATGTCTATCATAAATAAATAAATAAATCTTAAAAAAAATTTCTTTAACAGTGCACTGTCAGGCAACAACACTCTACCGCATGTATTGAATGAAGCTTATCAATCACGTTTTGTCCATAAGGCACATCACAGCCTTCTTGAGCTTGGAAACACTAGACAGCACCTCAGTACTACACTTGGGAACATTTTAAATAGCAAAATCATCAACAAAACCCTCACAATTATGAAAAGACACGGCTCTAAGAGCCACCTAAAAAACACTTGTTTATAATGAGAGCTGAAACAACTCAGGTAGGGCCTTGCTTTTTTTGAACTCAATTACAGATGCCTACGGCTGGTGACTCAAATTTTCGTCGTTCTCTGCACATCCATGAATGACATAAAAGAATTCTGAGTACTGATTTTGGGGCTACAAATAAATTTTAGCTAGGAAGTGATTTCAAATTCACAAATACAGAATTTGCAAATAATGAGGATTAACTGTAATTGGATATATTCTAATAGTTTTTTTCCCCATTATGTATTTAAGTTCTGCATAGAATGCTATCTTAGTAGTTGCAATGTAAGTGTTACAAACAAGTTTCCAATGCAACATTTTTATCACAGAAATGAAAAGCAGAGATAACAAAGATCCTTATTTCATTATACTGTTTTTAATGACCCTAAATGTTCACACTAGGCAAATTAGTTTGGTGGTTAGAGAAAAACTACTTTCTTGCAGAAAATTCTTTTAATTCAACCAGAGCAAAAACTACTTTGCTGCAGAAAACTCTCAACTATACTTTAGATTACTACTCAAATATTTTAGTTTTATGGGAATGAATATACTTTTGGGTCAATGAAAAACTTAATGGAACATGAAAAGCTGGTTAAAACAAAATGAAAATTGTCAGAACTATGGATCTTCTACAAAAAAGAAAGAAGAAAAGAAAGAATTAAATTGATGCACATGAAGAATAAATAAGACAGAGGTGTTTCCATAGTTAAGCTGATATTAGAAATCTGATCAAATTGAGAATAACTAAAAATTGTTCCCATCTGTTTAGTAGCTGATGATTGATCTGTTAATGATATAATTTCACTTCCTAGTGGACAGGTGGTAGGGAGTTAAAAGATTATTTGTGAAAGGACCTCAACTGATGCTAACTGCCAGCTTCGAACAAGCCAAGAGTTGAACAAGAATAGGATTCATGTTAAGTTTTTTTCAGAGCAAGGTTAAAACACACTGGTGAGTAGAATATGAATTCTTTCCAATGTTATTATAAATTTAAAGCAGGTTATTTATTAGACTAAAATTTTGTAAATGATTTAAAAGATAAAGTTTTTTTCTGAGGATTCAGGCATTGGATACTGCAGATATCACTGATTGTTACTAAGCCAAGAATTGTTTATAAGGAATCCTCTGTCTTGTAGTTTGGGTAAAGAGTGGGGTTCTCTACTTAATTACAAATACTTGCTTAATAGATTTAACTTGTACAATATAAACTGATGATCCAATTTCAAAATTTTGAATGCAAAATTTATATAATAAAAATTACAATAGAAACAACACATTTTTAAATGAAAATATTTTACAGTTGCTTTTAGATCTTGTAGCAATTTTGAGCTACAATAATCAGTTTCATGGATCTCACAAATTCTAGTCAAGTAGTTAAAGGATTTTGATTTTCCAGAATAATGAATAATTTAAAAGCAATTTAGACATGTCCTGTACATAGTAAATATATATCAAAGGCTCATCTAAGCTGTACTGTTAGAAACAAATAATCCTCATTTTAAAATGCTATAACAGCAAAACATTTGTAACATATTATGTGACAAAATATAAACTATCAAAAATCTAAGGCTATAATCTTTTGAGGAAAAAAATCAAATAGATAAAGCTTTTCTTTTTCACTGATATGGAATTGGCAATAGTAGTCTGTGTCTGAACACCAACTCTCCTCTGAGTCTAATTATGGTGAGATCAGCTATCACAAATAACCTGTCTCAGAATCTCATCCTTCTTACCTGTTCTAAATCAGAGCATTTGTCTATTTTTTTCCTGACTGATATCACTATCACCAATTGAAGAACTTAGATCTAAAGACCACAGGACTACTTTCAAAGTCCTGATAAAACACTAAGGTCATGATCAACAAAATGCTTATTAGCTTTAATTTATGACAATCACACTAAAATTCTGTATCTTCCTCTGGAGAACTTTAGGTATTTATGAATCAGTGCTTTGCACTCATCCATCTTACCAATGTACTCACTGTACTAACTAGGGGAGGGAAAACAACATTTTCCAAATACTCCCCAACTCATCCTCATAGTTTGATCAAATTGAGCACTTACAAAGACTCTTAGACAAATGGATGATAGATGTAGGGAGACAAAAATGAAGGATATGAGACTTCTAGTTCTGCTCTAACATATGAAAAAATTGGAAATCAGTACTCTTATCCTTACAGCAAGAAAAAGCAAGGCATACTGAGAGCAACTTTTCTTGGACTTATCATAGAGCTGATCTTTTGAGCAAATGACCACCCCAAACTCTGGAGAGCAGTCACATGAAGAGGAATACAGCTCCTCTTAGGAGATTTGTTTCCCTGAAGCAGAAGACTATGATCTTTTTAGGAAAAGTAGAATGGTTATTTTAATGAATTGCTGGTGCTGAGTGTGGGCTAGCATAAGAGTGAGAAACCCGCAGGTTTCTCATAGGTGGGTACACATTTACTTATGTTTACAGTCTAGGAACCACACCCGTTTTCCCCAGTGAGGATCTGAGAAAAATCTGCTTCTGGCCCTGACATGGGGGAAAAGGGAGACAATAGCATTCTGGAAACTTGCTCAGACGTTCCTCCCTACAAAACCTAACCAAGAGGAATGAATTTGCCAAAGACCAATTCTGAAAACTTATCACAAGTTGGGGAGGGTAATTTCACCCAGATTCAACTTTCCAGCCTTACCTAAGAAGAAAACAAAGAAGCAAGGAAACAAAAACAACAAAAAAGAATAAAATTGACACAAAACAAAAAATCAAAGTTAGCAAGGAAGAGGGCTTCCAGGAATTGGATTGGTAACACCGCAGCCAAGGAAAAGCAGAAGAGCAAGGGAAAAACAAGTTATGTTATTGTGGGAAGGACAGAAGTACTTGTGAAGACCACACTCTCAAGATACTAGCTCACTAAAAGATTGAGCTTTAATCAGGATATTATCAAGTGCTCTCTCTTCCCCATGTTGCATCATTACACCCCAAAAGCTCTAGTATACTAAATGAATTAAAAAATGTCTCCGAGGAGCAATCAATGTTAGGAGAAACCTCAAATCCAAGTCAGGAGACAAATATAGGAACACTAAAAGAATTTGGAGTTTCTGGTATCTATGATTAAAACAAACCTTAATTATAGTCCAGCTTCTAGACATATTAACATAAATCCTTACACTAAATCATATATACATGATGACCTATTACCTGATACAGCAAGTACAGCTTTCAACAAAAAATTCCAAGATATGGTAAAAAAAAAAAAAAAACCCACAAGGAAAAATGTATTTTGAGGATGCAAAACAAGCTTCATATGTACATTCAGGTATGACACAGGTGCTGGGATTATCAGATAAGAAATTTAAAATAGCTATGATTAATATGTAAAGGACTCGAATGGAAAATCAGATAACATGCAAGACCAGATGGTTAATGTCAGCAGACAGAAGGAAACTATATTAAAAAAAAAAAAAAAAAGAAAGAAAGAAAAAAGAAATGCTGGAAATAAAAAACATAGTAACATAAGTGAATGCCTTTGACACATTTAACAGTAGACTCCACACCACTGAGTAAATCTGAAAATAGCTCAATAGAATCTTAACCAAACTGAAACACAAAGAGAAAAAAATAATAAAAACAAGCTGAACAGCATACACAAAAACTGTGCAACAATATCACAAGGTGCAATATACACATAATTGGAACATCGGGAGAAAAAAAGAGAACAAAGTAGAAGAAATATTTGAAGTCATAATGGCTGAGAATGTTCCAAAATTAATGAAAGATATCAATGCACAGATCCAAGAAGCTCATAAAACACCAAATAAGATATTTATACACCAAACAGGATATTTATACCCAAACCCTATTCTATCAGTTTTCTCAAAATAGATGCATTCTTTGTTTTCTCTTGGTACAAATATTTTTTTTTAGTGGATATGGTGCTGATGCCTTTTCCTGAAATGTTGCTTCCAATACTTTACTTACCTTATGGGGCAGTCATAACTATTGTGTTGGTTCTGAAAGTATGTATCATCTCAAAAAATAGGTTGTTTGCATCACAGCAGTCCATCTTCTTCCATTAGAGCAGGACTTGATGCTGATTGCTATCTTTCTCCCAAAGTTTACTCAAAAGGTGCTTATCTTTTATGAATCCTTTACTTCTAGGATCCAACTTATTCTTAAGATCTATTCAGGGAAATATAGGTTTAATTACCACAAACTCAGCTGTTTTACCTTATCTCTGGACAAGAAACATAGCAATAAAAAGGAATTAAAATGTTCCATAGTCAAGTCTAATTTACCAGTACAAATCATTGCTGATTCCTTTACTTTAAAACACTACATTCTTTGGCTAACAATGTACAAACTATGGCCTTGACTTATTTTTCAAGGTGAAGACATCATAAATCATATTCTGGAAAATATTCCCAGTGTGCTATCTGCTCTCCTTCCATTACCACTCAAATGGGATAATTATAAGCAGAACTTTAAGAAAATATTTAGAACATCATTAAATGCTTTGTGGATCTTTTTACTTTTATACAAAATTTCAGTAAGAGCACATATATCAAGTGCCTCTATGGATTATGTCTGGTTTTTATGAATTTCACATTTTTATACTCTTATATGGCAAAAAGCCATGTTTCTCATAAACAGGAGTTCATAATTAGTTTTTACTAAGATGTGGGTTCTCAGAAAGGGAATCCTGAGTATTTTGGAATATCACTTTTACTGAGTAATTTTGCAGCATTTTATTTTCTAATGAATGATGATAGTTATTATAGTAGCTCATATAACTTCAAATTATTCAGGCAATACAAGAAAAACTCTCTTATAATGGAAAATAGCTACTTTTTTAAACTTTAAGGTTTTTATTTGTAAAAAATAAATTTCTGAGGTTTTCTCTAACAGCTACATGTAGTAATTTGCAGGGAACTCCTCCATTTTTCCCTGTAGCTCCATACTCCACCAGAAAACACAATGTATTAGGTATTTCATAATTAGTCTTTAGAATCATCAAGTTTTGGTCTTGGTAGAGACTATGTAAGCAACCTTATCCAATATCCTCACTCCCTCACTTAATTGATGAAGATTTGAGGGTCAGATTCAGGAAGTAGTTTGCTCAAATTAAACAAGGTTCTGAGATTCTTTGCCAGTTAAAATAGAATTAATTTAAAAATAGAATTTATTTTTGAATTGTTAGAATTAGTAAGTTAAGGGGAAAATGTCAGGGCATTTGACGGCTCTGAAAACACAATTAGAGATACAATATAGGACAATAAGGTATTGTATTATAGTTTCCCTTTTAAAAAGAGGATTATGGGAGATATCTAATAATATTCATTAAAAATACAGATTAAGATTTAGGGTATAGATTCTATTCTATTAGTAGGAACATGACAAAAGAACCAATGCTTCCCCCTAAAGGACTCCATATTCTCTCAGTGATTCTACTTAGATTGGATAATTTTTTACTTCTTGTTAATATACTTTTTATATTTTATTGATATGTTCTTAGAATAATATAATCTTATAGCTCTAAGGGACTATTCAGAAATCAATTTAAAACAACTTGCTTATTTTACAAATTAAAATAAGTGAAAAACTTACACTATGAATGATGTCAAATTATGGAATATAAAGGGTTTTGTTTTTCTCATGTGTACGTGCTATGCATTTTACAACTGAATATGGAGCATATCTTTTCTTTTTTATATCATTTTAATCTTATTAGACACTAATCATTTTAATACTATTTTCAGTACCTAAATGACTTTAAAAAAATATTGACGATCTCTAAAGATCTTCTGGAATAAATCCTGAATAAACCATTTAAGTGACAAAAGGAGCTCTTGAGGTTTAGGTCATGATTTTAGAATTTAAAATTAAGATTAGCTTTGCCTATGTAGATATATTCTAAAGACAAATATTATAAATAAAAGCATTTTTAAAAAAAGTCTAGCATCAGCAGACATATCTGAATACAAAGCTCCTTTGGGTTTAATAGTGGTTCTGCATCTAGAGTTCCAAGAGCTTAGTATTGAGTTCCTTTAGAATCTTCGTCATTTTGAATTTTCTACCTGGTATGTCATTTTACATATGTTGCAGTTAATTAGCTATAAGATGTAGTGAACAAAACATTAGCAGCAGTAGGCTATGTTTGTCTCAGACATATATTTAAAATACTCAATTCTATCAAACAAAAAAGAACTGCTTTCAGATAAAAGAGCATTTCATCAAACATGTATATAATTAATTCCTCTACTAATACAGTAAAACAAACAAAACTCTTCTAGGCTCTTCCTTCCTCTCTGTCTTCAAAATAATTGGGTCTATTGGATTTCTAGAATTTTTTTTTTTTCTAAAACTCTTTGTGGAATACCTTGCTGAGTAATTTCTACCCAGTCTTAGGTATTAGAACTGAGCTCCACACAGGTGTGTTTGCAGGGGTAGTACTTTTGTTGTGGCTTTTAGCACATAGTGTGAATGAAAATTACAAGAGTAAAGTCATTATATGGGAATCATTTTCTTTTAATAAATTTGTTCTAATAGCCTGAAGGGTTTGGAGATTATTATTAGTTTGTCAGTAAAGAATACTCTTATTTCCTGGAAAGTACTCCATCTCTCAATTAAAAAAATACATTTTTCTTTCATAAAAAAGAATTCAATAAGGAGAACAATTCCCTGAACTGTTTTTACACACTATACATCATGTAGTCCTCTTTACAATAGGACTATACAATGTGGCATCTCTGACCAAAGAGGCAAGTTGACTGTGGTTATTGCTGTAGCTATTTTAAGAGTAGCCCCTTTAATTCCTGTTAAAGCTTTGACTTAATGGCCATACAAGTCTTTGAGATAACACTGAACTCAAGAGGGACTGCCAGTGGCATGAACATTAGTAATTGACTTCCCATGTTTGTATGTAACAACTGGGATGCTTCTGGTTCTGACTAACAAAATTCCTGGCTTAAACAATAAGGAACTTGCAAAAGTTTAGAAGTTGCATGGGCCTCAGGTTTGTTAGCAGATCAATTGTATCCTTAAGGCCTCAAATTCCTCCATGTCTCCAGTCTATATTGTACAATATCAATTTTTTCCCTGTGCCTATAATATGGCTACCATAATTCCAAGAACTGATTATTTTCTTGAATACAAGTTTCCTCTTGTATCCACAGAATAATTTTTTCCTTACACTCTAATTTAGCACAAGGCATTTGCCTGTTGCTGGGGGAATATCTTACAATGATCAATCTAGGTTCCTTAACCAATTATTGGCAAGAGAAATGGGTAACACGACCAGCTTTACTAATTAGGGATCATTCCTGGGTCTGATGTCAATTCCCCAAGCTATATGTTTTTATCCATGAAAGAAGGCTGGAATGTATTTCGGAGACTTAAGTATAATAGGTTTATTTTTCCTATATAGCAGACTTCTCTTATAGATTAACATAAAATAATTTATGAAAAAACCACCTAGGAAAATATGAATAGACATGGAAGTAACAGAGATCTAAATTTTCTTTATTTTCAACAAGGATATCATCTTGCACACAAACCGCCATTTCTCTAATGGGGGATAAACAATAATAAAGATTAAATATGTCATTAAATTCTAGTTTAGAAGTTTTTTTTCAGTCTAAATGAGTGCCTTTGGGGCAATTTATTCAATGAATTTAAAGTTTAACTCCCTATCACATCTGCCTTTCCAGACTCCAGGGGTCCTGGCTCCTTTTCCTCCTCTTCTGAATAGTATCTGAGTAAAGGGAGGACTGACATTTTCTCAAGTTGTTGGCAGGAGACCACTGTTCACATAAAGCCATTTGTGCAGCTTGGTCATGGCTCATTACCAGTAGGCTCTGGGTTAGACTGTTCTCATTGCCTCAGATCTGGAGACTTTGCAGCTGGTGCACCACTTAGCCTGTTCTGAGACAGAGATGATTGTCTCAAGACAATTGCTCCCAGAAAGTTGAGCCATTGCTCTTTGTTGAACAGGTACCACTCAGGCTCTTTTTGACTTACAGAGCACCTGATATCTGACTATAACTTCTATTTGGTCCCCTGGCTTTGGTGATTCCCCCATACTTTCAAATATAACATGCCATAGCTTGCTGTTGGGAATTCCCTGGTATCTGGAATTTTGGGCTAGCCACTAAAAGGCACTTAGTGACTTTTGAAGTTCATTGGAGATTTCAGTGCAGGACTCGTGGTGTTGGCATAGAATTGGAGGAACTAGAATTAATTTACTTGTGTAAGCTCTTTTGGGACATTAACTGTCAAGGACTCAGTAAAAGTAGGCAAATTCATGGATATGGTGGCTCTTAGAAGTGTAGAGAAGGCAGTGGCTCAAGCTGAGTGAAGATGAAATTATCATGGGTACTGTGGGGAAGGGTTTAAAAAGCCCAGGAAGGTAGGCATGTTGGAATGTGCATATTATGTGAAGCTACAAGATCCACCAGAAGAGTAGTATATTTATGAGAGGGGCCAGAGGACATATCAGTCATGTTGATCAGGAATATGCTGCCTAAAAGGTACATCAGCATTGCTCAGAAGTTCAGTAGTAGCTCTTATCACAAAGCCAGGACTTACATAAAGAGAGGTGGCCACAGAGCTTGGCAAAGCGACTGATGAGGACATAAAGCAATAGAAGCCAGGGATGGCTGTTAACCACCAGAAGCTGGAGGCTGCCACTGTAACAGTAAGCTCGGCAATATTTATATTTTGTCACTGAAATCTTGATTAATATTTGTTATAGCAACTAGGACTTCTCTAACACAGAAATGTGAAACTTAAAGGGGCTACCATAATATAAAACTAATATATGTGTTATTAACTTAGACATCATATGCCAGATGGTGAAGAAATGTGAGGATTCCCAATTAGTTAGTAATCTGTTACTGAAAGTCAGATTTTTTTTTTGGCAAAAAAGCCAACCAAGAGCCTATATCTTATTTTGTACAAAAGGAAAAACTAGAATTATAAATTACCCCTAAAACTCCAAGCAATTTCCTTACATGTAACTAAATTAAGTAAAAATCTCTATATATAAATAAAAAATCATCTTGTTTAGATGAAAAATCTTAAAAGTATTACTTGCGAATAACTAATAATTGCTTTGTATGTAAAAATGTATTTAGTTTGCATACCACTCATATGCAAACTGATGTTTAATATGCTTACATATAATTCTGACATTCTGTCAATTATTTTGAGAATATATCTTAAGATTCACCTCCACTTTTTTGTTGTTTAAAATGCTATATTGGATTTGGGGAACATATGTGAATATAGATAGATATGTATGTGCTTATTAAAAATACAAGCTGAAAAAAATACAAGCTGAAAATGGGTTACTGAGAGATATACCCATTAAGTTTGTATATTGAAAACAAGATACTTTCTACCGAGAAAACGTTTAACTGGAGTATATTTTTCAGGGTATGCCTGCAAATATTATAGAATGAAAGCTAGAGATACTAGTTATGCATTGAAAAGATAGGGGACTCAATAGATAGTCAGTGTGGGAAATTTTCAGAGTCCAAGTATTGGGTGGAATGAATCAGGAAAATAAGAGGTAATGGTCAGAACTGTTTACACTGGAAAATATTTTGGCATGAAATATTTTCAAATCCAGTAGAAATCAAGTCAGATGGTAATCCAAAAAGACTTTGTCCTGCCCTTTTACCACTTCTCACTCCCCCTTCAACCCTGAAGGCTTCAGAGGTCTCAAGGTCTCATATGAGTGTTTGAAGCCAAGATGGAAGAGTGGCATGGTTGGCTTCCAGCCTTTTTTGTTCCAAGCTAGAAAAGTGGAGAGGCTTTGACTTTGGACAAGAAATCTTTCCCAAGTAATTATTTGCCCCCTTGTCATGCTTTTCTGATTCTTCAAAGCCCCTTTTACCTGCATACCTGTGCATCTCTCCCCTGCAGCTCTGCAGAGAAGCAGATTGCCCTGTCAGCTAGCCTGGAATGGCTCACCCATTAGTCCCCGTTCCTTTGCAGTCCACCCCAGCTAAGGCTGCCTCTTAGGCTTCAGTGCCCTCCGGGAGGCCTTCCTGCACAAAACAAGGATGTTTCCTCCTCCTCTTTCTTCCTTTTTTTTTTTTTTTAATTAAATGTAGATGCTAGCAATTCCTTACCCCCACCCTGCCCTACTCCAGCTGTGCTGTGCCTCTTCCTTGTATTCCCAGTTACTTCCCCTCCTTTCCTGATTCTTTTCTGTCAATAAGGCTATTGAGAAACAAGATGCCCACATTTTTCCCCTGCTGAGAATCACTCTTTCCTCTCCACGGTGCCAGAATCCATCCCACAACTGAAACCTTCAAAATACAATTATTCCTTTTTTTCTTTCTTCTCTAGTGTCTGAGGGAGGAGTCAGCACTTACTTCCACTACCCCCTGTGCCAACTCTTAGGTTTTAGGAATATATAGAGAGTACTGGAGAGGATTCCCTCATAGTGTGATCTCTTTTGTTCTAGGTTTCATATTTTGTGTTCCCAGGAGGTTACCAACCCATTAAAATATGACAATATATAGAGGCACAGATATTCTGTCTGTGGTTATATGTATTTATGCTCATATGTCATTATTTTTCTTTCTGTTCTTCATTGTCTCCAAGTCTCAGTTTAGTTTCTTTTATTTGGATAGCTTAGTATTTCCTTCCTTCCTTCCTTCCTTCCTTCCTTCCTTCCTTCCTTCCTTCCTTCCTTCCTTCCTTCCTTCCTTCCTTCTCTCTCCGCTCTCTCTTCCTTCCTTCCCAAAGACAAAGGACAATTTATTATAACAATAGCGGTGACCAGAGTTCATCTTTCTTCTTGTCCCCGTTCCCTGAAACCCAGTTCCTGCAGGGTGATGCGGAGAGGTTTAGGTGTCACAGACACATATGCAGATGCATTACAGGAGAGGAACCCTGAGTGTAGGGAACGCAGATCTTTCAAAAGAGGTAATAAGATGACCTGATTTTTGTCATAGGGAGACACTGTTTTTATTGCAATGGCCAGTAAACAAATCTGCCCTTTGTTATCTCTATGTGTTTGCTGTCAAACAGCTTTGGAAAGACGCGGAGCAAAGGCAGTCTGCTTGTGAGACAGGCAGAATGGAAAGAGATTTACAAATTGTCTCCCAATCTTCCTTCTATGTAATTTTCGCTCTCTCTTCCCTAAATGCCCCTCGATGAACCTTAACTATCTGATAACCTTTTCTTGTTGCAATCATCTACAAACCTTAGTTACTCCCTCTCGTTTTCTGAAGATTTCTGAAAAGAAAAAAAAAATCTGTGTATTGATTACTCTTAATATAATTGCTTTTTATTTCCCTGACTTCTTTTCCTCCATGATCTTAACCTTTACTCTATTTTCTGATTAGTTGTGAAATTGAACATCATTTCATGTATCAGATATTTTATGGATAGTATTTTCTTTCAGATGCTTTTGATAACTTCCTCATACCCTAGCAAGCATATATAATATTCTAAATTCCAGTATGATGAATAGTATTGATGTGTGGTATTTGCTTTCTTTTCTTTTCTTCTTTTGTAGTTATCTTGTTATTTCTGTCAGAGTTTGATTTTTTCTTATTCTTTAGATTCAGAATTTTACCATGCTAAAAGGTATATGTAATTTTTCATCATCTACCTGAAAAATAGGTGAATACTTCTGGCTTGCAAGCTCACATTTTTTTTTATGTGGGAATTTTTACTGTTATTGTTTGTTTAATTATGCCACTCTTCCATATTTGTATCCTTCTCCCCACCTTTTGGACCTATTATATTATATCTCCTGTTTCTTTTCTTCTCTTATACAACTTCTATTTCTATATGTATTTGTACTGTAAGATTTTTTTTGAACTTAAACTTTCAGGCCAATAAAAAATAAGTCTTCTTTTTTTAAAATATTTTATTTATTTATTTATTCGTGAGAAAGAGAAAGAGAGGCAGAGACACAGGCTGAGGGAGAAGCAGGCTCCATGCAGGGAGCCCAACGTGGGACTTGATCCCAGGTCTCCAGGATCAGGCCCTGGGCTGAAGGCGGCGCTAAACCGCTGAGCCACCAGGGCTGCCCAAAAACAAGTCTTAAGAGTAACATACTTTCCTTAAATAATTTCTTGATTCCTTTAGTTTGCTAAGATAAACTTGGTTTCTGAATGTCTTATTTTCTGTGTGTTGTGTTGAATCTTCTTAAGTGCTTTATTATGTAGCTATTCAGATATTTGTACAACTAACTCTTCAAGCAATTCTGTATCTTTATTTTTGTGTTCTGAAATCTGCCTCACCTTGTCTCTCTGACTACTAGACTCCTTTACATAATATGTTATTTTTTTATTTATAAATTCATTTTAGCTCATTTCTGGTTATTGTAGCATTTTTTTCGGGATCCCTAGGTGGTGAAAAGCAAAGAAACCTTGTTCTTACAGGATATAAATGTAAAGAAATGACCAAAATAGTCTCAATGTTTTCTTTAGCTTGACGGAACTTTGTATAGGTTTCTTATTAATCACAATTTCCTATTCTCCTTTGTCTTAAAGAATTTCCTTAGAAAGTTTGTAATTGTAAATCCTTTGTTCCTTTTTATTTTTTTATTTTTTAAATTTAAAAATTTTTTTTCCTTTCTGTTCCTTTTTAAAAAAGCTTCTTGCCACTTTTACAACCCAGGACTGTCTTTCTCAGAAACCTGCGGACTATAGAAATACAATCATTAAGGATGTTAGTGTCTCTATCTCTTAGTCTGAGTATAGGAGCTTAAACTCAGTGGGCACTGATTAGCAAACAGATGGCTTAATCCCAGAAAAAAAAAATTGGGCAATAATTCCATGTGCTTGTTGCATCCAATTGATGAATTTACCCCCCAACATTCTCCAGCACTTTTCCACTAGCACCCTTAAGCACTGAAGTCACTCTCTTGGCTTTTCTTTTGGCAGAGTTTAGTTTAGTCTCTCACTCCTATTGCAAAAGTCTTTTTGTTGTTGTTGTTGAGAGAGAGAGAGAGAGAGAGAGAGAGCTGATGGGGAGAGAGGCAGAGGGAAAGGGAGAAAGAATCTTAAGCAGGTTCCATACTCAGCATGGAACTGAACATGGGGCTCCATCTCACGACCCTAAGATCATAACCCGAGCTGAAATCAAGAGTCAGAGACTTAACGACTGAGCCACCCAAGTGCCCCTGCAGTAGTATTTAATAAAGTTTTCCTTCCTTGTTTAGCTTTGGTACAATTTTTGCTTTGACAGAACCTAGGAAGCCTACTGCTTTGTGTTTTCTATCCCAGTGACAGGAGAGATTCAGCACATCAATTAACCCTCCCTTGGGCTCTAGGAAGTCAAGGACATTCATTATGTTCATATGGTTCATATGGGGTCTGTATCCTATCATGCAGTCCTCTGAATGTCAAGCTTGTGCCTAGATCTGTCACTACAATTCTTACCCTAGATCCTTTGCTTTAGACATATGCCAAAATTTGTCTGTATGATTAGCCAAATTACTGCCTAGTTCCCCAAACCGTGTAATCTTTAAATTATCAAAGTACTAAATGCTTATAAATATTCTAAATAACACAAAAACCTACCAAATAAAAATGAGAGTTCCTACCTATAATTCCTTTCCTCATAATCTCATTTGTTCAGGGATTTGTCATAAAAATGCAAACTTCTATATTCATTTATTTTGTGCAAATGTAGAACCATGCTTATCATATTTTTCTGTAACATGTTGTTTTTACTCTTTGTTATATCTTAGAGGTATTCAATTTTAAAAGTCTTATGAGGTTCGTACCTTTAAGATTCTTGTATGCCACTCCCTCACATTAAATTTGGTCAAAATTAAATGCACTTACCAAATTGGTATATACTGCCTACATAGTTATTGAATGCCCTGACAGGAATAAAAACTAAGGGTCAAAGAAAAAATGTACTTCCCTTGGAAGGTTTTATGAACGTTTATTTTGAACAGAATTTACTCTCCTAGGGGCATTTAAATTTCAGTGATAACACCAGAAACTGCAGAACAATTTTATTAAACTACAGGTGAATTGGTTAAAAATAAACTGGCTTATTTGACAAATTGATCATAATGACAAATTGCTCAACATGACAAATTGATCAAAAATGAATATTTCTAGTCATTGGCTTCAAATTATTTGTAATTTTGTGCATCGTGGAGATGTTTTTGCAATTTTTATGCAGCTTTAAGTATTTTTTCCTTTTATCAAAAGTTGGAGGAAGAAGTAATTTTTTGTGAACTCTGGGAGGGTTTGGAAAATTTGTACATGTTTCTTAGCATTTTGGTTCAATTTTCTTCTCTAAATATGTCACTGAATGTGCATTGAGGTTGCACATACTTCCTCTACAGCCTCGATCTTGAAAGCAGAAATTGTTTGAAATTGTAGCAATAATAACATAAAAAGGTAAAAATTATGCTTAAAATGTTCCTGGAAAACCTTGCTTGAGAGTAAAATATATATGCCATGGGAAAAGACAAAAACATGATTAAAATAAATGAAGTAGACAGCACTGATAGAATACAAATTAATTTTACAAAATAACAACTTTAGAAAGTAGAAAGTATTGTCCAAATGATGGTTAAAGTTTTGAAATTTGCCTTTGGACAAATTTCAAATCACCTGGAGCTGGAAATAAAATAAAAAATTTATGAACCTAAACCAAAGGAGCATTATAGTCAAAAGAGAATTTTAAAAATAGAAGAAACAGAAATGTAAAGATACATACGTTGCAAACACCTCTATGTGTACAAAGTTAATAATATATGAAAATAATCAGTGTCTGAAAATACATTTGTCACTTCAGCTAACTCATTTGGGACATCATCAGCTACTTCAAATTTATTTTTTTATCAGTCACTTAGCAGTTAGCCAGCGTGATGCTTAACTCTCTACAAATAACTTTAAATACATTTGCTGTTTCTGTGGAATTAACAAGATTCTCTACTATCCATGAAAATAGGGAGGATATAAATTCAAATCTCGATAGGAGGAACTTTGCTAACATTTGATATATGATTAGAAGTAATAAAATATATTTTTTGTAGCTTATGAGTTGAATTTATCTGTATGGACAAAGTTACATATCTAATAGAATGAATTAAAATTAATTTCTTTGGAAATATTGTTTTCAGATATTGAAATGGACAGCTTTAACTCACATTTATTCTTTGCTTTTTGTGGGAAATAGCAGAAGTTCCCATTATCCGTCTTTGCGTTTTTGTTTTTTAAGATTTTACTTATTTGAGAGAGAGAGCGAGCACAATGAGAAGCAGACTACTGGCTGAGCAGGGAGCCTGACCGGGGGCTGAACCCAGGACCCTGGGATCATGACTTGAGTTGAAGGCAGACACTTAACCGCCTTAGGCACCCAGGTGCCCCCTGTTTTTGCGTTCTTGTTTCCTTCTAGCATCTGAAACTGGCAGCACATCACAGAACAGGAACAAGACTAACAATGGAACTATTCTGGGCAACACTGTCATTAAGAGACGTGTGACAATTTCCAAAGAATGCTCCTTTTAGAAACAAGCGAGAAGAAAAACCTTTTAGCTTTAAGGAAAATGAAATGATTCCTTAAAATTAAAGACAGCATTAAGGAAAACAGTTTTTCCATAAACATCAAAACTATTTTGAGGAATATTTCACTACTTAAATGAAATTCGATTCAATAGCCTAAGAGGTCATCAGCAAGAAATGTTTCATTTCCAAAGAAAAGTTTTACTTCAAACAAACCAGATATGACCTAAAAAAGATGCTTAAAAGAATTATATGCTTTTAAGTATACAACATAATCAAACTTCTAAAAAAAAAATGTAGGAAGGAAGAACTCTCTTGGCATGGACCTGTTGCTTTAGTGTAGTAAGATGAGATGGCAAAGAAAGTATTTCATTCTGTAATAAGCAAACCTAAGAAAACTTGAAAGGAAAATGGAATGCAATTCACCAGTGGATCTTGGAATAGTGTCTCTATCATATTAATAAAGCATGTTTATATATTGACTACTAATATAGCTTGTTCCCATTTTCATCTTACTGTTAATATACTCAATTCTCAAGTGCTTTAAGACCTCGCTCTATCATAGAAAATATTTAAGGAAGATATCATCGCTGACTTTCTTGAGGAATCATATAGGAAAGGTCTAATGTAAGCTAGTGTTTCTCTAAAAAAGGAGAAAACGGACAAACTAGAAAAATGTGAAAAATGACAATATCACTAGGTAAATCTCAGGGTTCATTGGAAGGTCACTGGTGGGACCGTTTTCTCTGGGAAGTAATATTAGTTTGAGACAAATGAATTCAACTTAAAAAGGAGAAAAATCAATTAGATTCAAGTTTAATAACACTTCATTTAGAATGCATGTGTGTGTGTGTGTGTGTGTGCAAATAGACAGATATAAGATTCTATGTTCTAGTTCCATAGTGATAGAAACACTTTCATTTATTAAAAATAACAAAATAAAAAGAGTTGGGATAATAATAGCATTTGGTTATGTTAGCAACTTTTCAGGATTCGATAATAGATACATTAACTTGAGTTATTTCACTGGAAAGCTGAATAAGATCAGAACTTAATTTTCTTCACAAATGTTTCACTGTATTGAGTCGATTTGAAAGTCCTCAGAAATTTCACCAGCTTGGACTCGTTATAAACACTACCTCAACTCTGGCTTGAATAGGACTTCTCAATTGGATCTGGTAATCCTTGTAGGAAGTTGCCCATCACTCATATGAAAGAATAAATGTGGGCAGCCCGGCTGGCTCAGCGGTTTAGCGCCGCCTTCAGTCTAGGGCCTGATCCTGGAGACCTGGGATCGAGTCCCGCATCAGGCTCCCTGAGTGGAGCCTGCTTCTCCCTCTGCTTGTGTCTCTGCTTCTCTCTCTATGTCTCTCATGAATAAATAAATAAATAAATAAATAAATAAATAAATAAATAAATAAATAAAATCTTTTTAAAAAAGAAACAATAAATGTGCCTGTTTAAACAATCAATATTCTAGAATTTCAGCCAAATGTTTACACACTGCCAAAAAGTCTTTTTTTTTTTTTAACTTTTCTAATTTTGGATCATCTAGTATGCTAGTATTTTGATATATATATATATATATATATATATATATATATATATATACATACACACAGTAGGCAAAATCTCTAATTTCATGCTTTTAAAATTCTTGAAAATATCCCCACCTATATTTCATACACAGACTCAAAGCTTGGTTTGGAGTATGATTGCTGTTTATAATGCAAAATTTCTCTTTCAAAATGGTAATTTTTTTTCAAAATGGTAATTTTTAAAGTTTTCTAAATTATATGGTAGAGTGGTGCCTTCTAGAATAGGTAATAAGGTCTCTCGATGGTACAACTTCTGTGGAACAAACACAACTAGGCTCTATAGCAGTCCTTGAAAAGGCCCTAGGCAACAGGTTGCACACATTTAAGGAGCAGTTCTGAACATAAATGCACTGTGTAAATCATTCAGAGAACTTTTGCTAGCAGGATTTACCGAACATGGGAAATACACATTCTGAGACACAGGGAAGATTAGAACTGTCTCAATCTGAGGAAGGTGACACCAAAAATGCTCACAGTTTTAAGTTTAAAGACTATTGATCTTGCTGTATGAATGTCACCTTGTGTATGAAGTTTCAAATTAAACAGGATGAAGCCTAATAAATAGCTGAGTACATCACATGATGTGGTATCAGATGCTGGGAAACTTTTGCTCCTTACAGTGTTAGGTGAGCAGTGATAAACAGAACACCATGAAGGAAACTACTGTATTATATCTTAATATAAGAGGAAGAAGAACATGGCTTAATGTAGACAAACACACCTGTATATATTGCACTATGCATAGAAAATACTTGCCTGTACTGTGGTGTACTGTGTTTTAAAGAGACTAGTTGGGTGAACACAGGGTAGGAGTGTCTGCACACATCAAACAGGAAAGCTAGAGGCAGCAGTGGATGGGCTTTTAAAATAGAAATTATCAGATCATTAGCTGAGTATATCCACTGGCTGGAGAGCAGGTGGCTTCTGTTTCATAGGAACTGATTTGGGAAATAAAAGATTTTCAAAGAAACCTATTCATTCCACTTAAATGTGCGTACTTATAGAAATTTTTAATAGACATTTATGCCAATTACAAACAATTGCTAATCAATGCATATTCTCAAATATGCAGAATTTTAGAAATGTATTATACAATTAATATGAAGTGAATGGTAAAGATGAATAGCCCGACAATCTTGGGACCATTCCCAAATTTTGCTTGAATTTGAAATCAATAAAATGTTTGGTTAGAAAGATCAGATTTGCATAAATAAAGAAGACTCTGATAATCCAGGTAGGTTGTTTCTAAAAAGCAAACACATATATTTTTCAAATACTAATAAAATTCTGGTCAATATGGTAAGCCAAACTAAAATAGAAAGACAACCCCACTCACCGCAAATACACATAACACCAAATACATACATGATAGGTATAATATAATATTTTCAAACTATACAGTTAGTTTTTCAAATAAGAAAATGAGTGAACATTTTCTAGAATGAAAAGTTAACTAGAAGATAATTTGGTCAATGTTAGCCAAAGCAGGAAACAGAAGGCTTTAAGAATTAAGTAAAGGCCTTTGAGATTGTGGTTTTAATGTTCACACAGAAATGAAGAATAGTATCTAATGTTTGTACAACATAGGGAACAGGTATATTCCTGAGTAAATCAGGGATCCACTGACTATCCCATCTAGGGATCGGTAAGTGGGCAGCATGCCTACTGGAACTGGGAAGCTGCATTTAGGTACCAGTCTAAGTTGGGATATGAAAGGAAAAAAACTCATTGATGAGATATCCGAACCTCAAGCTTAGCTCATTGCTATGGGGCCTGATACAATGGTTCTGGAAAACTGAGCTTAGAAATTGGCAGAAAACTGGTTCAGAATTGTTGAAACTCACCGGGTCCTAATAAAAAACAACTTGAAATCTGGCCTGGACAAACCAGTGTTTGGGAGTCCCTATTGAAAATAATCCTCATTAAGGGTTGCCTGGGTGGCTAGTTGGTTAAGCATTTGACTCTTAATTTGAGTTGAGGTCATGATCTCAGGTTCCTGAGACTGAGTCCTGTATCAGGCTCCATGCTGAGCTTAGGGCCTGCTTGAGATTCTCTCTCTCTCTTTCTCTGTCTCTCCCTCCCTCTGCCCCTCCTCCCAACTTGTGCACTCTCTCTCTCACTCTCTAAAGAAAACAACTCTTTGAACATTGAAAATGAATTCATAGTCAGAAGTTATAAACCATGTACAATAAAGACTAGAGAATTTATATACTGTGAACTATAGGTAAGAAAAAATACAAAATTGGGGTTCCTGAGTGACTCAGTTGGTTAAGCATCTGCTTTCTGCTCAGGTCATGATCCTGGGGGCCTAGGACTTAGTCAGCATCAGGCTCCCTGCTCAGTGGGGAGCCTGCTTATCACTCTCCTTCTGCCCCTCCCATGTGTTTGTGCTGGCCATTTCTCTCAAATAAATAATCTAAAAAATATATTTTGAAAAGGAAAAAATACAAAATAATGTGTTGAAAATATTTAACAATATTTAAGATAATTCTGGTGACCTGGCATACTTGATGTCTGGATAAATCATTTCTGAACAAAACACCTAATAATTCTGGATGATATGGTAGGAGATAAGAAAGCATCAGAGGTAAAAGATTACGATAAGTGTGAATCTGAAAAGTTAAGGACAAAATCTGGCATTTGCTCTAAGGCATTTGCCTATCTGTGGGGATATGTTTTTGTTTTGTTTTGTTTTGTTTTTACACAGCAAAATCACATCATTCAAGTGCAAGAAGACTTTCTGAAGCCACAGTGCGTATTTATTACATGACAAATGAAAAGAAGAGCCCTTAATTGTTAGCTTGATGAAGTAGCAGCATTGATAGGGTTTTAATCATCTTGAATAAGATTTTAGGGGTTTGAGGTTCAGCTCTACCATTTCTTAAAAATAAAAGTATAACATACATAAAATGCCCAGAGTTTAAGTATACGGCTTAATGAATGTTTACAAATGGATACTTGGCACTTCCATTGTAAAAAAGAGTATTAGAACAGATCAAGAAACTTCTCACATATACACCCATTCAATAACCAACCAGAAAAAACTGTCATGACTTTGTACATGTAGTTCAGTGAATATATGTATACCCACTTCTGTTGGTCATATACTTAAGCATGGGATGGACAAATCATAGATACATATGCACATACTGAGTTTTAGCAGATAGTGGAAAACTGGCAAATTGATCCTAGGAGTGTATCTCAAATTTTTTTTTTTCTTACCAGTAGTGTGTAAAGGTTTGGTTGCTCCATATTCTGACCAATATTTCATAATATTAGGCTCTTTAGTTTTGTTAACCTTTTGGATATGAAGTGACATTGTATTGTTGTTTTCACTTGCTTTTTCCTGATGAATGCTATAATATGGTGGAAGACATTTTCAAATTCTTTTTTTTTTTTTAAAGATTTTATTTATTCATGAGAGACAGAGAGAGAGAGAGAAACAGGCAGAAGCAGGCTCCATGCAGGGAGCCCGACGTGGGACTTGATCCTGGGTCCCCACGATCATGCCCTGGGCTGAAGGCAGGATCACACCCTGGGCCTAAGGTGGCACTAAACCATGGAGCCACCCGGGCTGCCTAGATATTTTCAAATTCTTATGACTATTATTTGGATATCCTCTTTTATAAAATGTTTTTTTCAAATCTTTTGAATAGTTTTTGAAACTTTGTTTTTTTTTTCTTTTTTCTTTTTTTTTTTTGGTGGATGCCTACATTTAATTATTAATTTGCAGGAGGTCTTTATATACTTTAGATATAAATGTTTTTTTTTAGTTATGTGTATGAAAATATCTTCTCCTACCCATGTACTGCATGTTTACTTTTCCCATGGAGTCTTCTGATAAATAGAATTTTAATGAAGTTGCACTGATCAATATTTTCTTAGGGCTAGGGCTTTTGGATCCTGTTTAAGAAAAAGTTTCTAGCCTACCAAGAAGAAACTGAATAAGCTACAGAATCAAGGTTTGGTTTTTAAGCCTATCAAAGAATTTAAGACAAACAGAAAAACCTAAATATTCTAAGGAGGAAAAAACGATCATAGGAGAGATGTAGGCCCTGCCACAGCTGTTTTCATCTTTGCACACTTGGTGGGAAGACAATATAATAGCATAAGAAAAAAAGTAGAACATTTCAAGAATGGTAATGGCTGCATTCGGCCTGACACAACTAATTAGTATCCCAAGCAATCTCAGTGTCTGCCTATCCTTCAGTTGTTTCACACGAGGCCTTCACTGAGGGCGTAACAGCAGTGCATTAAGTGCTGTGGGAAAAAGGACAGCTGAGAGAGTACTCTTGAGAGCCATGAGAAGTCTACTAGGCACTCAGCAGCTTGGGAGCAGGACAGGAAGACTGAAAGAGAGTTCCTTCAGGCATACAGGATAACTGCATGAATGAGGGTAGTGAGCTGAAGACTGGAGGTGGGGCTGAGAAAGTTCCCCAAGATATATAGGGCCTTCCCTGAGTCACTGAAGGATGGGAGGAGAAAGGCTGTGAACAGTTCTTTGGAGGTACACAGGCTTTCATCGCATGAAGGCAGGATCATGGTAGCCGGCAGAAGGGCAAGAGTAGCTGAGAAATCCTCACAATATGCAGCAGACTTAGCTCAAATTAGAGCCCACTATGGGCTGGGAACAATTGCAGCAAAGTGGAGAAAGATCTCTCAAAGGTGAGAAGCTAGGAAATGAAAGAGAAGTCCCCAGTCACCTGAAAGGCTGGATACAAAACTATAAAACAGATATCTCCTACAATTCAGAAAATTAGCTAAAAAATTGAAAAGCAAAGAGATTTCTGGAGTCTTGACAGTGCTCAGATCTCAAGCCATGTTGAAGAAAACATTCTGATCTCAAAATAAAAATATTTGAACCCAGTGGTGAAATGCATCTGACAAAATCTGCAAAAAAGCCCAGAGTGATTCCTTGTACCACTCTTGAAGCAACTCCATAAAAGAAGAAACATGTCTTTTTGAGATTAAATATCATTGGTTTTAATTTTGATTTTCTTTTTAAAAATATTTTATTTATTTGAGAGAAGAAAGACAGCACAAGTGGCAGGGGAGGGTCAGAGGGAGAGGGAGAAGAGGGAGGAGCAGACTCCCATTGAAAAGGGAGGGCTCCATTCCAGGACCACCCCGAGATCACAACCTGAGCCTAAGGCAAATGCTTAACCAACTGAGACACCCAGGCAATTCTGATCTTTATTTTCTTTGAAATTTAATGTTCAGTGTATAATAAAAATATTTTATAAAAATGGAGGTGAAATAAAGGTACTTTCAAAATCAAAAGCTGAAAAAACAAACAAAAAAATCAAAAGCTGAAGAATTTTAACACTAGCACAAATACTTAAAACTTATTTTATTTTTTTAAGATTCTATTTAAGAGGGAGAGGTGGGGGAGGGAGAGAGGGTAAAGGAGAGGGACAACCAGACTCTAAGCTGAGCCTGAAGCCCTACTGGGGGCCAGATCTCAGGATCCTGAGATCATGACCTGAGCCCAAATCAAGAGTTGGATGGTTAACCTACTGAGCCACCCAGCTGCCCTTGGCACAAGCATTTAAATTTTAAAAGAGGTTCTTCAGGCTTATTTAAAAAAAAAATAGGGGGTCCCTGGGTGGCTCAGCAGTTTGGCACTTGCCTTTGGCCCAGGGTGCGATCCTGGAGTCCTGGGATCGAGTCCCATGTCGAGCCTGCTTCTCCCTCTGCCTGTGTCTCTGCCTCTCTCTCTCATTCTCTCTCTCTGTCTTCATGAATCAATCAATCAATCAATCAATCAATCAATCTTTAAAAAAATTTTCCTTAAAGGCCATTGGCTGGTCAAAACAAATATAATGAAAAATCTACTATTTATTTATAATCTATGTAGAAGTAAAATATATGTCATGAAGAGCACAAAGGTTGGTGGTGGGAAAAATGAAATTACTTCTTTGTGAAAGGACATACTATATTTAATGTTATTCTGTGATAAGGATGTAGATAACTACATTTGTCTTTTGAAATTTCTCATGAAAATATATTTCAATTTTCAATATACTGGTCACTCCAAGATATTTCTATCTTTACTTTTTATTTTTATTTTATATTATATATGTATATATTCACACACATTTGTGTCCATAGATCATGAAAAATTTATATATTAATTATGAGATCATGTCTCTAGTTTTCTTGTTTTTTCTTTGTGTATAATTATGTAAAATTAATAATTATTTTATTTTTTGAATACTTATATACTTAATAAATTTTGTTAGCCTGATTATGCTGTCTACAAATCCCAGTGTAATAGTGAATAGAGAGGTAACAGTGATACTTTTTTTCCCAAACTAGAGGAAAAGCTTTCAATATTTCATCATTAGTAATGATGTTTGCTATAGTTTTTTTCTCTTTTTAAAGTATTTTAGATAGTCATTACAAGGTTAAGGAAGCTATCTTGTATCTTAGGTTGCTGAGAGGTTTTTGTTTTATTTGTTCTGTTTTTAATGTTTTAATTTTGGGGGAATTTGTTTTTCTCTACTTAGTCATAGAAATTTTCTACCTTTTTAATCTGTTAATGGTGAATTATATTAGTTTTTGAATGTGAAATCAATATTTCAATCATTGGAAAAATGTCACCTGGTCATGGTATATTATCCTTTTTCTATATCAGTGGTTTCACTCTGCAACCATTTAATTTAGGACATTTTCATCCATGATCAGGGGAGAAATTGTTCTGTGATAGTGCATTCTAACAATAATCTTATGCCATTTTTGTGAGGTTTATGCTTTTCACATGAATCATTTTGAAAAGTGCTCTCTCTTTTTCTATTCTCTGGATGAGTTTGTATAAAATTGGTGTCCCCTCGCCTCCCTTAAATGACACTTCAGAGAATGTATTGGTTAATCCATCTCTGCCAAGGGACATCTTTGTGTAACAGATTCAATTGTTGAAATAGATATCAAATGAATCTTATTTTTAAATTTATTCTGTCAGCTCCAATAAGGTATTGGTTTTATTTTTTGGAGAAATTTATCTATTTTCTATAAAAATTTAAACATATATATATATATATTTTAAAGACTTTATTTATTTATTTGGAAGAGTGAGATAGGGACAGAGAGCAGGTCAGTGGAGGAGGGGGAGAGGCAGTCTCCCTCCTGAGCAGGGAGCCAGATGTGGGGCTCGACACTGGGATCTTGACCTGAGCCAAAGGAGACATTTAACCAACTGATCCATCCAGGCATTCCTTAAATGTGTTGTTTTAAAGGTATTCAATATATTTTTATATTATCCTTTTTTTAGAGAGGGAGTATGTGCATGTGCATGTGCAGGTTGAGGGGAGGAGCAGAAAGAGGGAGAGAGAGAATCTCAAGCAGGCTCCACGCTCAGCACAGAGCCTGATGGAGCTGGATCTCAAGACCCTGAGGTCACAACCAACAAAATTGAGTTGGATGCTTTACCAACTGAGGCACCCAGGTACCCCATATTATCCTTTTTTTTTTAAAGATTTATTTATTTATTTATTTATTTATTTATTTATTTATGATAGAGAGAGAGAGAGAGAGAGAGGCAGAGACACCGAAGGAGGGAGAAGCAGGCTCCATGCCGGGAGCCTGACGTGGGACTTGATCCCGAGACTCCAGGATCATGCCCTGGGCCAAAGGCAGGCGCTAAACCGCTGAGCCACTCAGGGATCCCCATATTATCCTTTTAATGTTGTCAAATCTGTAGTTATGTCCCTCTTTTGGTTCCAGATACTGAAGTTATATTTTCTATTCTGTCTTAATCAGTCTTGCTAAGTATTTATAGATTTTATTAATTTTTTCAAGACTCAATTCTGTATTTTGATTATTTTATTGAATTTTTAAAATTTTATATTTCTTTCTTTCTTTGTTTCTTCTATATTTCTTAGATCTTATTTGCTGTTCTTTTTCTTACTTCTTCAGAAGGAAGCTTAAGTTTATAATAAAAGTTATATAACTTACCCTATCTCTACTATATAATGCCCAACTATAGTCCTATATATATGTTTCTGATCTGAATCATTTATTCGTTTTATATTATGCAACTGGGATATGTGGTTTGTGATTAATTGAAAACTAATTTAAAAGTGGTGATACAAAGTATAGAAGCATATTTTAAGTACTAACTTATTTTAAAACATATAAGTATAAATAGAATTTATTAGCTATGCTGGGTTGAGTAGTGTTCCTCAAACATTCATGTCCACTCATAAATCATACACATGACCTTAATTGAAAATAGGGTTTTCCTCATTAAGATGGGTCATGACTAGTGTCCTTTTAGAAGAGGCAAGTTCAGACACACATACACAAAGGAGGGGAAGAAAGAAATCATGTGAATCTGGGGGCAGATATGGAGTGGTGTGTCTAGGAGCACAGGAACACCAAGTATTGCAGGCAACCACATGAGGCTAAGACAGAAGAATTGAACAGATTCTTCCTAAGAGTCTCCCAAAAGGCACCATCCCTGCTGACAGACATCTTGATTATAACCTCTGGAACAAACAAACCAAGAATACATTTTTGTTGCTTCAAGTCACCTAGTGTATGGTACTTGTTAAGGCAGCTGTCAGAAACTAATATATCAGCAATTACTTGATAGGGAATGAAGGCTTTTTCTTTGATTTGGATTCACTGACTAGAATTCCAAAAAGCATGCTTTTGCTTATACTGCAGTTTCCAGTTTCAATTTTTTAAAGTGGAATAAATACATCTGTGAAGCAATTAGAGGATAGAATTTTTTGAGATTTTTAGGATTACCCCACCACCCCCGCCCGCCCCTGCCGTCTGTCCTGGATTGTGGCCTGTGACTATTATGAAAACAATTCTGAATGGCTTACTCACTTTTATCTCATGTTGCTCAAGCCCAACGCGGACTCGATCCTGGGTCTCCAGGATCAGGCCCTGGGCTGAAGGCAGCGCTAAACCACTGAGCCACCCGGGCTTCTCATCAACTTCATTTTCATAAACACAACCAACGTTGTTTCAAATTAATGATTTTTCTATCTGCATAATATTTACTTAAATAATCGGGTTTTAAGCAAGTACAGCTGAGTGTAAACATAACAACTGGTGAGAGCCCAGAAAGTCTGTTTATTGGAAAAGATAAATCTATTTTGGTTTTCTTGAGCTTTATTATTTTACTTTATTTTTTTCAACATATATATATATATAAAACTGTAGAACGAGATGAAGTAGAAAGAAAGGAGGGAAGTTTGCAGAAAGTAGGAGAGAGGAGGGAAAACTATACCTGCGGATGATCTCCTGTTCCAGTTATGATGTCAAACTTTAAATTCCAGGCTACCTTTCTCAAGCCATTTATATTCCTTCTGATCTATTTCTCTTAGTTGCCAGGTAATATAGAGCAAGGAACACAATTTTTATCACTATAACAGAAACAAAATAGCTAGGGGAAGGTAAATCTTTTCCTTAATGAGACCACAAATTCTGAATATGTATCAGATACATTGGGATTGTAGGGGTTTTTTTCCTATAGTGTAGATACAATTTGATGGTGTAAAAATTCCTGAAGATCAGTGAATGTGTCTTTTTTGTTGAACAAATAATACTTAAAATATATTCAACACTTAATATGTGCCAGGAAATATTCTACCTGCTTTCTTGTACTTTTTTAAGTTACAAAATAATGTTTGATGTCGATATTATTTATTTCCATTTTACAGGTAATTGAAACATAGGTTTTGGTCATTTACCCATTCTCAGTGTGAGAAATCGAGCTGGGATATAAAGTCAAGCAACTTGGGAGGTTAACTTGCACTCTGTATGCAAACACAGTGCTGGACACAGAGTAATGTTCATTTGATATTAGTTGATATGTGTGATGGGTTGAATGACCCTCCAGAAGATGTGTCCTTGTTTTAATCTTCTGAATCTGTGTCTGTCATCTCATTTAAAAGAAAGATTCTTCACAGATGTAATTAATTTCAGGATCTTCAGATGAGATCATCCTGGGTTATTTGAGTCAGCCCTAACTCCATTTTAAGAGTTCACATAAAAGACACACAGAGAAAATAGAAGCAATGTGAACATGAACGCAGAGATTAGAATGATGTTGTCATGAGTCAAGGATGCCAACAGCCACCAGAAGCTAGAAGAGACAAGAAACTAATTCTCCCTGGAGTGTCCAGAAACAGTGCTATACAGCTGATATTTCGGATATGAGACTTCTGGCCTCCAGAACTGTTACAGAAGAAATTCCCGTTGTTTTAAGCCATTGTATCAATTTGCTATAGCAGCCACAGAAAACATGTAATACAGAAAAAAAAAAAAAAAAAAAACTGAAAAAGCAGATTGAGAGGCAATAAAATACATTTGCCCATTATAATTAGATTTTGGCATTAAAATGTTCCAGATTTCATTTCCCTGATTAATAAATACATCTACCCACCTCTGTCTGATATACTCACTGATATGCATTTGCAAGTTATTTTTAAGAACTTGTCATTTTTTACTTCTAAAGCAATAATTTCCTAAAAGAAATACGTAAGATCTTCCAAAAGGCAAATGATTAGTTGGGTGAACTCCTGTATAAGGATGCTATGGCTCAAGCAACTTGCTTTTTAAAACCAAGGTAAAGGAGTTAGGCTATCCTTCCTCTCTGCTACTTTTATTGAATTTTTTTTCACTAAGTTTTGGAATAAAGGTGTAGTACCTAGTGGGGAGAAATCAGTAAATCCCCTTCATCTGACACTCAAACCTAAAAGAAATCAAATTGTGTTCTTTGCCTTTTAGTATGCCCTTGTAATGGTTTCTTGTTAGGCTGGCATAAAACACTAGGTAAAATTACTGCTGTGAGTAGGCCTTTGGTAATGTGGCGGTGAGGTGTGGGGGAAGGAAGCATTCTGTAGTCCCATAAGTAGGTCTATTTTTAGGGAGCCTGTGCTTCTGGACTGCAAACTTCACAAAGTGTCTCTCTCTTTTTTTTGTCTCTCCCCCTCGGTAGAACAGGATTGGACTGGAATTGGGTATTTCCCTTTTCCCAGGGGAGCTAGGCTTTGCTAAAACCCCCAGTGAGTCAGGCTCTGATTAATTAGTCCCCCCCAACCCCATATTAGGAAGAACACAGTGCTCTGGCATATTTCGAAATGACTCTTTTTTCCACTTCCCCTGACACAAGCAGGAAAGGTATTTACTGTGAGAAGCTGGTCAGGTTCCTGGGGTGGGGAGAGGGATTCCCCTAAGTGTGGGGGCTCCTCTTAACTGGGTTCCCCGGATTTTTTTGAGACTCTAGTAATTTGTCAGCTATAGTTGCACTTTTCCTACCCCAACACTCGTTTCCACAGAGGTTTCAGCGCCTGAGTTTCTGTTCAGTTAAGTTATGATTCTCTGGATCTGTCTATTTGTGTCTCCAGTTTTGAGGGCAGTGGGTTGCCCTGCAGCCTCGCTTCTCTTTCTGATTTAAGAACAGTTGATTTTCAAACTGTTCAGTTTTTTATTTGTTAGAACAGAGAAGTGACTTCCAAGCTTCATGCGGAGCTGGAAGTCTGCTAAGTTTGATTATGGTAATACACAAATGGACCCATGTAACCAACAACATAATAAAACTATGAAAGATTTCTGTAATTCTAGAAAATTCCTGATACCACCATCCAGTCAATTCAAATGTTCACAAGATATCGCCCTTCTTATTTCTATCATCACAAGTTAATTTCGCTCAATCTTGATGTTAATATAATGGATCCCCACAATAGAGTTTTGGGTTTGGCTTCATTTGCTCAATAAGATGTTTTTGACATCTGTCCAATGTTGTTCTATGTACTAGTAGTTCACTCTTTTTAAAATAGTATATAATTGCAAGAATATACTGCAATGTATTTATTCCTTCTCATGTTGAGGATGACTGGTTGTTTCCATTGCTACAAAATATAGTTATTTCTAGTTAATTTTCATAGTTTAGTTCACACTGCTATGGATATTGTCCTTTTTTGGACATGTCTTAATTTCTCTAAGTACCTAGAAATGGAATTCCTAGGTCATAGGGTAGCTACATGTTTAACTACAAGAGACTACAAACTGTCTTCTTAAATGGTAGAACTATCTTCTGTTCCTTGCATGGTATGAAGATTCCAGTAGCTCCATATCTTAATCAATTAATGGTGGTTTTAGTCCTTTTAATCTTAATCATTCCAATGTTTCTGAGCTGGTAGTTTTTTGTTTTTTTTTAAAGATTTTATTTATTCACTCATGAGAGACACACACGGAGAGAGAGGCAGAGACACAGGCAGAGGGAGAAGCAGGCTCCATGCAGGGAGCCTGATGTGCGACTCAATCCTGGGACCCCAGGATCACGCCCTGGGCTGAAGGTTGGCCCTAAACTGCTGAGCCACCTGGGGCTGCCCTGAGCTGGTAGTTTTAATGCAATATCCCTGAATGCTAAATCTTTCAAAGAGGTTTCAAAAATGCTTATTCATGTATTTTCTTTTATAAACTATTAATTTTCTCTCCCGTATCCAATTTTTATGGGGCAGTTTTTTTTATTATTGATTTGTTATCATATATTCTGGATGTTATTCCTTAGATATACATACCAAAATATTTTCTTTTTTCTCGGCTTTCCTTTTTAATTTCTTAAATACTGTCTCTTGCTGAGCTTTAGCAAAAGAATATTTAAACAATAATTAAAGTTATAAGTAAACACCTCAGTGTTTAATTTTGATAAAATCTGGTTTATCCACTACTTATAATAGTACATTTTGCATCCTCACTAATGTATCTTTATCTATTCCAAGGCCTCAAAGATTTTATTCTGTTTTTTTCTAGAAGGTTTGTAGCTTTAGCTTTACTTTTTATGTCTGTAATCCATTGTGAGATAATTATTGTGTGTGGTGGAAGGTGTTGGTGGAAGTTTACTTTTTTCTACAAATTTATTCTGTGGTTTCACATCATCTGTTGAAAATACACTTTATTTTCCTTCATTGAATTTGGGACTTTGGTTGAAAAACTATGAACTGTATAAGCATTGTCTAACTTTATGCCCATACCACAGTGTCATGATAACTTTTTAATAAGCATTGAAATCTGATAATGCCAACTCTATAATCTTGTTATTTTTCTTTTGAGGGTTATTTTGCCTCTTCTAAGATCTTTGCCCTTTCCACATGAATGATAGAATCGAATAACCAATTTTTATCAACAAAAGCCTATTGAGAATTTGGCTGAAATTGCGTTGACTTTATAGGTCAATTGGTTAGAATAAGGACATGTTTTATAGTTTTAACTGTAAAAATCTTTCATGTATTTTGGTGAATTTTATTTGCTCCAGCTGATAAAGGCACTTCTTGTTGGAAGAATAGTGTTGATAGGCAATTAGGGGCAAGGAATGAAAAGTCATTGATAAATTATCTAATTAACATTTATCACTGTTAATTATGTGAAAATTATGTGAATCCTAGTGAAACAACAAGGTTATAAGCATGCTTGTCTCCAGAAGTTATAACTACTTGAAGACATCTAATTCTATGAAAAAAAAATCCGATTAAACAGAATTTTTTATGATGAAACAATGCCTTTATGTTGATTCTTTGAGATAACTGAGAGAATAGTTTCTCTTAAAATTATTTTCTTAAACCATAAAGGCCCTGTCATTGAACACCTATAGCCTAAATTGTCGCTGTTAGGATTAAACAAGGGCTTGCTCTTTGAACCCCAGCCCACCCGTTGTTAAACAACTGTAAATATTCTCATTTGCACCATAACACGTTGAAAAGAGGGCATTTTTAATTACATATTGAGAGATTGAGTGTAGAATCTTAGGAGGTTGAGAATAAATCCTGCTACCTTGTAGATGCCTCTGTGTGAACCGACCCCATAACCAGAACAAGTTTACCCATGAGTTTTTATTCCTAAATTTGATCATCAATTTCATCTATCTGATAGTGTTTATCAGCATTTGAAAATTCCAAATGCATCCTAAACATGAATTTTCCATTGCTACAGCATGGCAAAATTATCATCTACTTTGATCAGAGCCTGAAGATTTATAGATGATGACATAGTTGGAGAAAATAATATGAGATTCATCCAAGTGTTGATCTTTTTAAAGGCTTATTTTGAAAAGCTTTGGAAAGCTTTCAGAATCTTTGGAAATTCAGCCAATGATAGAAATTGCCTTGATATCCTTTATGTTTCTTTTGAATTAATAGGAGTTCCTTGTCAGGCTCATCTCATGCAAATGGTGTCATATCTCATCTCAATCATGTATTCAACAAGCATTTACTGCTTATCCACCTCATTCCAGGTAGTAAATGTCATTTTCCCTTACACTGCTTAGAGCCTAGTGAGAAGAGACATAAAATAATTTAGTCAACCACAAATTAAACAGAATATTGTAGGTGGCATGAAGAAAATAGAATTACGGAATTGAATTTCTGAGAGAAGGGGGTTCTTTAACTACATGTGCCAAATAGGTCTACAATAAGACCTGGCTGAATAGATATATTCAGGTCAGAGATTGGCAGTCAGGTAGAGGAGATAACTATTGCCAAGATTTTTGAGCTCCAAACAAATTTGATTTTTTTTTTTTTCCAGGTGCAGAAGAAGGTTAGTAAGGCTGAAGTACAGTAGGGCATGGAAGACTTAGGCCAGGAACAAATCATTTGAGCTTGTTGGTTATGTTGGTATTTATTATGGTATTTATTATGTTGGTTATGTTAAGATATGTTGGTTATGTTAAGGTATTTAATTTTATTCTGTGTTGTAAAAAGCATCAGAAGATTTTCAGTAAAACCGCTTTGACTGACAAGACCAGTACCTTTGAGAAATCCTGAAATTTAGACATAATGATTTTTTAAGTTAGGGTAGGCAAGATTATGGTACAGAAACTGTAGCTTAATCTCCCAGGTCAAATGAAAAACTGCTCCTCATTTTCTTTGCTCAGGCCCTAGGCATGTGGGGTCACCTCTATCTGGACAATACTGGCAGTCATGCAGAATAAAAGACAACATGGTGAATTGTTTGCTGATGCCTAAGGTTTCTGCTCAGAAGTGACACATGTCCCTTCCACTTACATTTTTTCATGAAAGCAAGTCACATAATCAAGCTTGAAGTTTTGCAACAGAGAAGTCATAATCCTTCACCAAGATAGGAAGAAAGTGCTTTTGAGCAATGTAGTCTTACCAAATAATGCCTCATGCTACTGAAGTGCTTTGATATTATTTTTAATATTTTTTAAAAATTTATTTATTTATTCATTCATTCATTCATTCATTCATTCATTCGTGATAGACATAGAGAGAGAAAGAGAGGCAGAGACACAGGAGGAGGGAGAAGCAGGCTCCATGCCGGGAGCCCGACGTGGGTCTCAATCCCAGACCTCCAGGATCGCGCCCTGGGCCAAAGGCAGGTGCCAAACCACTGAGCCACCCAGGGATCCCCTGAAGTGCTTTGATAATTGTAATACTTAAGACTACATGTTAAGATTACACATTGAAAGGTAGCATATTATTAATCACTTTACCAGAGTTGGATTTAGTCTCATTCCTACAACCTGTCAAATATACATGCATAAAAATATAAGTATCTACTTAGAAATGTTATAGACAATATCATTTTAAAAATCTGCCACATAATAATGCTAATATTGAAGAATTTCATGAAATGTCAAGGGATTTCCTATTTTCTCCTCTTAACAGAGAATCTGGATTTAGATAAGTAAAGATCAAATATAGGGAAAAGTGACCTAAAAACTATGTTAATCTTGGGGTGCCTAGGTAGCTCAGTTGGATGGGCATCCAACTCTTGATTTCAGCTCATATCATGATCTCAGGGTCCTGAGATTGAGCTCTGTGTCAGGCTTTGCACTTAGTGTAGTCTACTTACATTTCTTTCTTTCTTCCTCCTCTTCTTCTTCTCTCCCTGCTCATGTGCTTTCTCTCTTTCTCTCTCTCAAATCTTAAAAAAAAACCCTGATATTTTCCTCTCCCCCCTCTTCCCTCCCCCTTCCCCCCACCCCTTCAAACCCAGTGTGATGCTCAATAAGGGGCTTGAACTCATGGTCCTGAGACCAAGACCTGAGCTGAAATCAAGTCTGGTGCTCAACTGACTGAATCACCCAGATGCCCCTATGTTAATCTAGAAGGAAAAGAAAACGAGAGAAAATGTGGCTATATATATCTTTATATCTATCTATCATCTATCTATCTATCTATCTATCTATCTATCTATCTATCTATCTATATCTTTATATCTATCTATATATATATATCTTTAATATCTATTGTTCCTTTTCAATGTAACATAGCTGCTGATTTGGAACTATGTGTAAGTACCCGGCTACCCAGAGTGATAACATTTCTCATACTCCTTTCCAAATTTTTTTTTAAGATTTTTTTTTTTTTTAAGATTTTATTTATCCTTGCATGAGAGACATAGAGAGAGAGAGGCAGAGACACAGGCAGAGGGAGAAGCAGGTTCCACTCCATGCAGGGAGCCTGACATGGGACTCCCAGGTCTCCAGGATCCTACCCCTGGCTGAAGGCGGCGCCAAACCGCTGAGCCACCAGGGCTGCCCTCCTTTCCAATTTAATGTTTATTTATAGCAGAATTTTGGCCAGCGAAGTGTAATTGGAAGTGTCTCGTGGAAGCTTCCAGAAGGTTTTCTTTAAAAAGAGAGTATCTACCATCTTTGGTCTTCTTTTTTCTTTGATCTTAGTACCTATTATGAAGGTGCTTCCCTAAACCTTAAAGATAAGAAATATATGCTAAGAATGGTGGATCAATGAGCTGGAAATATCATGGATCCTTTTACATATAAGCCCTAGATGAGTTTCCTCTGAACCTATACTTAATGTGAGAGCAAAATAAACTATCTCATTTTAGAACACATCTAAAAGAGAAAAAATAAATGACCTGTTGTCAGAAATACATATTACTGTTTCACAGGAAAAAATGTCAAAGAATTGTATATCAAGTGGTCTCAATCTTCAAATGTTTTCCTATCTTGTGTATAAAAGGAAAAGATTATGAGGTTACAGGTCCTTTTAGTTTTAACTGCTGAGATGAGCACTGAATTTAAGACGTTTTCATCTTGACAGAGAATTCAAACAAGATATGTTAATTGTCATTTAAAATAGTCATAGTAATCATTGGCTTTCTTTATGTAGATTGTACATTTGAGACTTGAATGACAAAGATTAGATAAAGCCCAAATTCACCACGTGATTGACAGCTAATTCTCTGATTAAGGATCATGAATCAACAGTCTTACTTTATTAATCTTATTCAATTCAAAAGAGCTGGAAAACAGAAAAAAAGAAACTAGAAATGCCTTAGGATAATAGCCTGTCAGGATGATTATAAATAAAAATATATTAGAAGTTAGCATTCTCATTTCAGTTGCCAAGTCGGAATATTTTTATTTGCACAAGTAGAATGAAACAACAGGGTTTGTGTGAGGTAGGGTGATCTCCTGAAAAAAGGATGCAACATTTTGTTAAAGGGAGAGTTAAAAAGAAATTGAAAGATTCTGTGTAGAATGACTAGATTGAGTTCCATTTTATTATTTTATTTTTTTAAAGGATTTTGTTTATTTATTCATGAGATAAAGAGGCAGGCAGGCAGAGGGAGTAGTAGCCTCCCTGCTAAGCAGGGAGCCCAATGCAGAACTTGATCCCGGGACTCTGAGATCCTGACCTGAGCTGAAAGCAGATGCTTAGCAGCTTAGCCACGCAGGAGCCCCCAAATTCCTGTTTAATCCTGATTTTCAAAACACTTCTTCAAAGTTTGGTGCAGCTAAATCCCTGTGTTCAGTTTGTTTTTTTTTCCCTATGTCTTTGGCCACACCCATTGAAATTTCTGGAAGGTCTGGTTATACTAGTTATAGTGAGTAGCGATTAGTTTATTCTAACTTTAACCAGTGTATTATCTCCTTTCTGGGAATCAAATGGTAAATTTTGACCCTTTGAAATGTATGACTAAGGCCTTGATGAATATTGATGAATGATTCTATCAGTTATAGAGCAGTTCATTTTTTTTCAGCTTTAAGATGGTAGCACCTGGTTACAGATACCAAAAGATAGTTTCAAAGTTTGATTTATTTGTTGTATTTTGGCATTACTAATTTCAGTCTCTCTCTCTTACACACAAACACACCCTCTTCCATGTTTTCAGTCTTTCCAGGTGTCTACATACTATAGTTGTACACTGAAACTCTGTCAGAAATGATTGAGCTTAGGAAGCAGAGACAGCCTTTTCATTGTATCTGAAGGAAATGTAGGGACTGGAAGAAGGACAAATACAGCGGTTTGTGAAAGGTCACTAGTTTCAGAGTACCAATGGATGGTGAGATTGTTGCCATTGGCGTTTCTTCTCATTCTCTAGTCTTCTGCTCTTACTCCTCCTTACCAGCTCCCTCCATTTGCCCCTCCCCACCTTCTCCTTCATTGTTTCTTCCTCTCCATCTTTCTCTTTCTGTTCCTTTTTCCTCTTGCTGCTTTTTTTCCTTTTCCTTCTGTCCTTTTCTCCTTCTGTTTCCCATTGCCCTCTGCTCTTGGTCTGCTCCTTTTCCTGTCCCCTGCTCCCCTGTTTCCATCAGTCCTCCTTTCTCTATCCTCCCCCAGTTTCTTCTTTATTTCTAAGAAGAATAAAAATACTCTAAGGTTAGGACCATTTGATTAATGACATGTTGGCTCTGGTATTTTCTGTGAATCGAGAGCGTATGATTCTGACAGCTTGCTTTGTTCCTTTTTTCCTTTTTTTTTTCCCCTCTCAGAAATGTTACATGATCATTGCTATACAATTTTTTCACAGGCACAGCACTGAGATAGAGATTAGAAAATAAAAAGAAATGGGGATATAGGTTGTTCCAATACCTAAAGCCTTTCACAGCGTTTCCTACAATATTTTCATTACTGTGTTCCTAAATATGTATTTTGGCACAAGATCTTTGTATTTGAAGTTAAGGTATTTCATAAAGTGTGTCCCTTGTGTCTGGATACATATTTTTCCCTTTAGTTCCCAGCAGCTGCTTCATTTTCTGAGGCACAATAATACTTTCTTATTTGTGTTTTTCTTCCTTGTAGCTTTTTATAAATTTGTAGTCTAATGTTTGTTCTACTCTTACTGAATTTTAATATTTAACATTTCCTCACTAATACATACATACTCTCTAATCTTCCTCCACAAGCTAAACAAATCTGTTGTAAAGAATAGAAAAACCTCTAAATCCCAGCACTCTTCTTTAAGCAGATGTTCTCCAAATGCTAGAATATGTTAAAACACATGTTAGAAATTTTTAAAATTGCCTTATCGAAATCATTAATATCATATACAAAAGTAAAACAATGGGTCAGAGAGGGGAAGAAACCTGCTTGGGATCAAAGTATTAGTATACAGAAGCCTCATGACTTGAAGAGATTTTGAAACTCACCCTTCGTGTTCACCGTCACCCAATTCTTAGCACTTCTGTTCCTTTGAAATGACAGGGTAATATCTTTAGCTGAACGTTAGATTGATGGTGATCATGATAGATTCAGTAGACTGTCTTGCCCAGGATATTGTACAACATCCTTCTGGTATATTTTCTTTTAATGTAGAGACTAGCAAGATAAAAACTGTGTGTTCCAAGCTTATGATAAAGATTCCAGTGAAAATTTACATTCTGTTCACAAGATTTACTTATGTACTTGATTTTGGTCCTGAGTTCAGTAGGGAAACAGCCAGTAGTTCTTCAGATCCATTTTGCTAGTTCAAATCCTGCAGTAAACTATAGTTCATGGTTCTCATTGTAACTTTCTGATCTTGTTAGCACATCTGACCCGTTCCTGCTGCTCAATTCTTTGATAGTATCTTGATGATATTTGGTAGTCTGGTGTCTGCTGTCTGCTGTGGCAAGCATTACCGAAATAATCATTGTGGTCATTTGAAACAAAGAGACTAACATATGACTTTGGTAGACCATGTTGCAGCTGTCATAGAACAGGAAATATTCCTGGGGTTGAGTGTATATTTCTCAATGCATTGGAGTATTTGAGAAAGAAAGCAACAGACTTAGAGTCAGTTTGATTCAGGGAATGCCAGGGAATGAAGCAATTCCTGTGACTTCCTTTAAAGTATGTTTTTTGAAGCCCTGTGGCTCACGTATCTAAATTAGATGAATTAGATGTATGATTTTGTTGATTCCTAAAGCAACAAGTAAATTGAATGCATAGCATTGTCAGGTCTGTTAAGTAAAGATTAAGACATTGATTTGCAAACAGTAGGATGCTTGAAATTGGAAGGATTTGCTAATTTTGAGGGCATTGAACTCTAGAATACCCTGTGCATCCCTAATTTTAGCAGAAACAGACTTTCTCCCCATCATGTGAAGATGACCTCTTTTCTATGGAGAATTTGTTACAATCATACAGTGGTCACTATCTTGCAAGGAAATGTCATACTCCATCTTTCCCAGCAGTCATTATCTCTTGACCTATTTCTTGCTGTAGTTCCTTGCATGTCCTATGGTCTTAATACAGTCAAACCGAGGAGGGAAAATGGTTATAATGCCAATAGAATTTCAAGACTTACTAATTTATATTAACAATCATGGGAAATATGTGTGAGAGTTAAATCTTGTGATGCTACACAAGTAAAGGAGAATATAATTTATTGATTGATTTTTTAATGAAAATTGTTTACCAATGACTGTTCAATTTGAAATTGAGCATCTGGGAGCAATGTCATTTGTGTGGTTATTAAATAGATTCTGGACTCAATGATAGCTTACAAAGAATAAGTTGAGAAAATAAGCCATTTTTAGATGAAATGGACTCAAATGAGTCCTTAAATTAAAGGATTCAATAAATTAGGTAGAAAGAGGTGGCGTAGTGGATTCATCAAGAGTCACTTGCACAACCACTTCCTAAATTCATCTTCCAAGAGAATTCTAAGAAAAGACCTCTTTCACCAACACATTGAGCATGAATGGTGAAGGGAAACATTTGCATCCTAAAAGTTGGCTGTCATGGTAGCAGTGAAGGTTGTTTATACCACTGTTGAAATGCGGCCCCTAATTATAGTGTAGATGTTAAGATATTGTTAAGGAAGAATCCAGGCAATGGTATTTCATTGCCAGAGGAAAGATGGAGAGTTGATGCCAGTCAGTGCAACAGGAAAAGTAGTAACTGGCATGGTGGACACATCATGGAGTGCCCCCTGGGAATTAAATAGTTAGGCCATCTTCTGAGGTCCTTTTTAATCTATATAACAGCATGAATTCTAAATCTTGTCAATGTAGGTCGTGATGGTGAAGTTTTTGCCTTTCATCTAATCCCAGGCTTCAGTCAAATTATGAATCCCAAGTCCTTGGGGAGGCTGGATACTTTTATTGGAGGACCCTGAGTATACACCATAAATCTCCCCCTTATTTGTCTCTGAAGGCACCAGTACCTTGTTGAGAAAATGACTATGTACTTGGGAAAGAGAAATATGTGGAATTTTTTGGAAAGATAATAGAAACTGACTTTAGTTAACATGAGTTCTTGATGATTTAGAGGACTAATGCAAATCAATATAGTTTGCATTATTTGGGGGTTTAGGTGATAAATTTTGGCTACAAATGATTTTTAAATTAGGATGTTGTTATCATGAAACTATTTTTTGTTTATTTCTCGAGCTCTGGAGTGTGGTATATTTTCTTTGAAATCGTTTAACTCATTATTTGACTTCCTGATGCCTGAGGATATGGTTATTAAAATAGGGAAAGTAAAGCCCCAGAATTAATACTTGGGGAATTTTTTTTTAAGATTTTATTTATTTATTCATGAGAGAGACATACACACACACAGAGGCAGAGACACAAGTAGAGGGATAAGCAGGCTCCATGCAAGGAGCCTGATGCGGGACTTGATTCCGGGACTCTAGGATCATGCCCTGGGCCAAAGGCAAGCGCTAAACCTCTGAGCCACCCAGGGATCCCCCAGTTGGGGAAAAAATTAAAGCAAATTTAATATTATGTCTTTTGGGGAAAGTTAGATATTACCGTCACCCTCAGAAACTTGGAAAATAAAAGGTTGATGATTCCTATTGCATACATATTTTACTTGCCTGTTTGCCCAAAATAGAACATGGAGATTGACAATAGCTTACTTTAAGTTTAGTCAGGTGCAGATTTCATTGCTTAGTACAGTTGTATATATGGTCTTTGTATTGTTATCTGGCAGGTGGCAATAAGATTTAAAAATGTTTTTCTTTTCTATACCAAACTCCCCCCAAAATATTAGAAACTGTTTGTTTCACCCAAGGGGGGCAGAAATACATACTCATTATCATGCCTCAAATCTTTGGCTTGATTCCTCTGTTTTGGTCTTCATGGATCTGTATTATCTCTCCAACTCATAGGATTTTTACTACTGGTCCTCAGCACTAATATTGCAGGATCTCTTAAGTGTGATGGTCAAGAAGAATTCTTGAAATGTTTTATGGTGCAACTTAGTGACTTTTTTCAAGTAGTATGGAGATAGAACCTGTGGGCAGAAAGAGCTACACTTTTGCTGTATGAAGTTGGTAGTTATATGCTTAGTGCTCAAGGAGGGTGGGGTATGCAGGGAGTATTAGCTCATAAGTGTTTTCTTCAAATTTCTTTTCATAAAACTATTTTCACACAGTTTCTCTGGTGCTTTTCATTCAGTTTGGTATTAACTATTGATGAGATGTACAGACAGTCTTGAGACCCTTTAAGAATGTAGCAACCCGTACATATTTGATCTTTATCGGAATGATGCAGGCTATAGGTCAGCCTTGTGGGCTAAAGGTGGACATTCTTCTGCTTCTCTCTCTCATCATTTCTCCCCTGACCAGTTTTCAATCCTTAAATCTTTAAGGTAATTGAAGGATGAAGGGCTCATTTTCTGTAACTTCTTTAACTTGGCAGGGTCATAGAGATGTCTCTACCTATGGACCTCTATTATCTGTCCCTATAGGTAACTATTGCTGTAGAGTCCAGAGTGGACATCAAGGAAGGACTGTTTCATGTAGTAAGGATCTCAGCTGGGTGAAGGAGCCAGAAACTGGTTGAGTGTATCTCCACAACAGGAGAGAACAAAGCAAAAGAGACAACACATTAGGATTAATATCATAATAAAAATGTGATAAGAAGACCCTTTAAGGTAGACCATAGACCACTTTCTGACCAGGAATGGAACTAGCCATTAAATGACAATGCAGGGTCTCTAAGAGTACCAATTTGATTATATTTGTAAGTAATACCATTATAGTTGTCATAATCTGGAATGTAGACATAGCATTCTGCTTTAACAATGGCATTAGTTTCTCCTTGTGCTGCTGCCAAGACATCCAAAGCCATTCTACAATGTAGAACTGCTTTATAGACTTGAGTAATTTCCGTGTTTAATAATACAATACTATCTTGAGACTCATTTATGGCCTTAATTTGGGTAAAACTTTGGCTTCATTAGCAAAGTCATCTGGAATATAATATATATTTTATATATATATATATGTATATATATATATCTCAGGTCTATAAAAATATATATATCCCAGATATATATAAATATATGATATCTATATATATAAACATTTATATATATGTATAAAACATTTAGTCTCAATATTAGCATAACTTTAACTTGCAGTCAGGATATCAAGGGTCATTAGGTTTTGGAATTTGCGGGTGAGTTTGTGTTGGGTTTGGTTAAAGGTGCTTGCTATGTGCTTGGCTAAAGTCTCTATTTGTAATTTTTATATGGATAGAGGTGGCTCCCAGGACAAATATGGCTGAGGGATAACACCATTAAGAAGCTTTCTTTGCCTGACATCTAGACAATATCCTAATTATGAGGAATCACTGGCAAGAGGGAGATGACTTATTCTGGGAGATAAGGGCATCCCATCCCCATGTGTATTCCAGTCCAATTATAAGGAGGGTGTGACCATCCATTATCTCTGCATGTTCAAGTTCATAATTAACCCCGTGTAGTGGGGTATGCTCTAGCTTTTTTTTTTTTTCTTTTTTTTAAGATTTTACTTATCATTTGAGAGAGCAAGCAAGAGGAAGGGGCATTGGATTGGAGATGGAGATGGACAAGCAGACTTCCCCTGAGCAGGGAGCCTGATGAAAGGCTTGATCCCCAAACCCTGAGATCATGACCTGAGCCAAAGTCAGCCACTTTAACTGACTGAGCTACCCAGGCACCCTGGGAATGCTCTAGCTTTTAAGAAGTGATTTTTGTTATTCCAGCCCTATATAATTAATCAAGGTGACGGCTGAGTTACACAATTGTTGCGAGTCCATCATCTTGTCCTGCTGTTTAAATAATCCTATGCCCATGGGGTCCCCCCCTTTTTTTATCTCTGTAAAGTAACACACAGAAAGATTGTCTGTATATGAGCTGTTATGGCAATCTCTCAGAAGTTTGCCCCAAGTTGTTGAGCTTAGTCAAACAACAAACATAAAGACAATTAATGAAAACTAGAATCTAACTAGAACCTCAAGGACAGAACCAAGCCAGATATTTGTTATCAGACTTACCTGCAATACCTGTAGATTTGGGTGTATTCCTCTCTTCTCAAGGTCCCCAAAATGTCCTGAAGTTCTTGCACCTTCCAGGAAGTGACATTGTTTACTCATCTGGTAAGGCTGCTGGGAACTCTGTAAGGAAGCTATCAGGCCAACATTTCTAAAGGGCTCCATTGGTTCTGTAAAGTCAACCTTCATTAATTTCTCAAATATGTCTGGTCATATGTGTTTATGCATGTCTCTCTCAAATATGACATTCCAGTCAAAGCCTTGGTAATATAACCAATGTTTCTGGTGGTGTCCTGTTATAAAAACAGATTCTCATTGGACTTAATGCAAATAATTATAATTTCCATGGAAGAAAGAATACTCACTGAGAGTTCCCGAATTTCAGAGGGCTCAGGTAGGGAGAAAAGTTAAATGCTTCAGTTTGCTCCCAGAGGAATACTTTATCATATTTCTGAGTATCATAGATAATTTGAGAATTTACTTAATCTGGAAGAACAAACATTAGAGAGTGATAAAATCTATGATCATATTCTTTAATTCATTTAGTCCCATGTTATTAATTCTTGTTCAGTTTACAGCTTTTTAGTTCCGGAAATTCTTACCCAGTTCAGTTTTATGATTTTAAAGATATCAAAAACCTGTATTTGTCAAAAGTCCTTTTTATGAATCTCCTTGAAGATAAAACATTTTGCAAGAGCATCAGAACAATAACCATAAATGACAAAAATACCTCAGAAATAGGCATGGTTAAAGATCTGAGTTCATTATAATGCAGCCAACAAGGAAATTGAGTTATTCCTGTGACATGTAGCATTTTTTTTTTGACACATAGCATTTTAGTAATTAGAATGTCAAGTGATGACTTTATATCAAAACATTAAAACTTAAAGATTTCATGTATTTTTAGAATAGTTACTGCCTTTACTCCTATAATCTAATGTAAGGCTTACTATTATTGGTTTGATAGTGCAAATAAACCAATTAGCCTAAATAGTCAAAAAGACTTCATGTACCTTTAATTCTCAGGAAGTTTGTTAAAAACCTTAGAAAGTTTTAAAGTATGTACCTAAATAGGATTAAAGATCATTATAAATTAGGTATTTATATTTAACCAAAGAGGCAATAAGGGATTCTATAGGAACTTTATATAGTTACTAGCAAAACTTAGCTCATTTAACATCGAGAAGTTTTTACATATTTTTAAGAAATCAGAGACCTAAAAAAAAAAAAAAAAAAAAAAAAGAAATCAGAGACCTAATAAAGACAATACATAGCAGCTTTGGTTTTCTGGGGAGATAAGAATATTATCAGATTTTTTTCCTTTTTTTTTTTTTTTTTTTTTTTTTTATCAGGAGCAGACCAACAATCCAAAAGACCTTTGTCTTTTTAACAGAGAGTAAAGCAGAATTTCAATCTTAATACCAGTAGACTTTAAAATCCATCCATTTCGATCTTAGTTCTGACCACATATAAAATTCTTTTCCCAAAATTTCCTTTCACACACCTTCTATAACTTTTGTTTTCATTCAGATTTTTCCTTAGCTTTTTCTCTCTAAATAACCAGTCTCATTTTAGAACGAAATTGCTTTCTATTTCCCTCAACAAAATGTATTCTCCTTCTTATATCTTTCTCATTTCTCTCCTATTTTCCTTTATAGAGTTGCTTCCTTTATTACCATCAGTCTTAATTACATTCAGCAGAATTTTAACAGATTTTCTCTAGTGAAAATTTAGTAATCAATTGTGAACTGTTACACCAGAATTCTTTATATTTGAAATTCATGAATACATTTCATAATTTTTAAAAATTTGTCTTCCATAGTACAATCTTTCAGTAAAGCATAATCCGTATTTACCAACAGATGCAAGTATCCTCAGTTTCTCTGCAATAAGAAGCCCAAAGCATATGCTTATGTTCAATAATCACTGCTTTAGTATTTTATTTGGAAAAGACTTAGGTATCCAGTGAATTCAATCCAGTGTTTTATTTAACTTAGTAAAACTTCAAAGTTTCAGATTACCAAAGATTTTGAAAGATTTTTAAAAGTTTTACCTATAAATCTTTTATTTTATTTGTTTTTTTGTTTAGCAATTACCCATGAAAACTTTTATGAGATAAAATTCACCATCATTTTAAAGTTCTCTTTTTGCTGACAAATTGTAACACAGATAACATGAGTTTATTTGACCTTTAGTAAACCTTGGTAGAATGAAAGTTTTCTATTTAACCATGATAACTCTAAAGACATGACTATCTTAATTAAACTAACAAACTTAAATTAGTTTAAATACCAAATATGTTGTACTGGGTCCACTTAAAAGTCAACTACAAAAAGCCTATTATCAATTTTACCTGGGGCATCTGTGGGGAAATCTGAAGTGTATAGTTTAAGTGCAGGGAGGGTACTCTTTGCTCCTTGATAGCAAGGGTAGGAGGAGTAAGAGCCAATGGTGTGTAGGCACAGATATAAAGGAGCATGTGCTATAAGCTGCACCCAAGGTTGTGCAGAAACAGGAGGAGAAGGAGGAGGTAGAGGTAGAAAAGAAGTGTTGCCAGCAAAGCTAGAAGCAGATAAAAGCACAGATGGAAGAGAGAGGGCTCATGGTCCTATAGCTCATCAGCTCAGAGACATGAACAGACACGTGTTTTCTTTTTCATCAACAAAAAGTGAAAATAGGCAGTTTATGCCAGGCTAGAGAAGACAGGGAGCCTCGCTGAAACAAAATGATTTTTGGCGGCTGCTTGTTAATATTCCTTAAGTCCGTGTCCTGAGTTAGACTAATCAGATAATTGGCTCCAATTATTATAGTCATTAACCCAGAAGTGAATGAGAGAGAAGCCCCCATATACAAGAGTCAGGTAACATCCATTCAATCCTTTCAAGATATATTTCAGATATCATACGCAAAAGAAGAAGCAAACAGAGGAGAAAGTAACTCAGGAAAAAGGGAGGCATGTATAGGATCTCGGTGGCAACCTGTTTACAAGAGAGAACATGACAGAACACAGGGAAGGTAGGAAATTAATCTAAGTAGAAGCGTCAGAGGCAGCTGAGCTGGTGGTGGATTGAGGGGTAGAAGGTCAAGGATCAGCTGTTCTTAGGCCCACTAAAGCAATATGGGCAGATCAGCACTTTGGTATAAGGCCGTAAAGGCCTGACCATATGGGGTTTTGGTCTGTTTTTCTGGTCAGACTTCCCCATCCTCCAGTTTATGCTGAGGCCAACAGTGTTATGAAAGGAGCAGACTTGGGAAGGAAGCATATAAGGTGTCCTTTTTAGGCTTATAAGAAGAGACTAAGCGACCCTCTAGCATAAGGAAGGCAAGAGTTGGAGACTCATCAGTGAAGAGGATTTCTCAACCCACTGTTACCTTGTCCTTTCATGGTTACCAAAAAGTTGTTGACAGACAAAATGGGGAGACCCAGGGCCAAGGGCCTCAACCCAGTCAGCCCAAAAGGAGTCACCAAAGGTTCTTGGCCTTGACATAAGAAGGCATTTAAAGACAGGCAGCACAATGGGAACGTTTATTAAAGTGAAAAGTACACTCTTGATATCTGAGAGCAGGCAAGCTCAAGAGAGAGTTGCATACCCTGGGGGATGGGTTTGATGCTTTTTCTTTCAATCCAAATTGACTCCAGTGTGTTAGGAGACAGCCCAAGAGGGAATCCTTTGGGACTGAGGAAGCTGATCCCATAGTCAATTCCTTCAAAACGAGGGGTGTGCTTAAGAGTTCATTATCAAAATCCCCCTTGGCTTCCAAACGGCATCCCATTAGGAATATTGTCAAAGGTTCCTCAGGTTCAGAGTGGTGGGGCGTGCCCCTTTCAGTGTGACTCCCTGACACCTGCATACCACTTGAAAAGGGATGTCCACTGCTGTTCGCTTCCCCATTGCATTCTAGGCTATAGTGGGTGTCAATGAAGGGACTAAAACTGTAGAGACTGGGTTTGCCTCTTTCCATTTTGAGGAAGTCAATATATTTGGTGACCAATAAAAAATACCCTTTTGGATGGGGTAGAGGTCCTGGCCTTTGTTAAGAAGGGCAGTTATTTTATGTTGCATTAAGCTTCAAATATCTAAGCTATAAATAATTTCAGTCTGAGAGCAGGACCAAGAATACCAAACAACCCAGGGGTAAGGACACATGAGAGACATGAAAAAAAGGAAAGTATGGAACTCCTTATCTAATCCAGGCAACTTTCTTGTGAGCTGTAGCCATGATCCAGTTCCAAAGGAGAGGCCCCCATTGGGTAAGGGCTAAACTCGGTAATAGCTCCAACTCATTCCTTTTGGGAAGCATGCCATCAGATGTATCTTGGATTTTATGTTCATTGAGGAATCACTCTAGGTTATTTAGGAGGAAACCATACACAGAGGTCTTAAGATCAGCGGCTATCTTAATGACATGCATGTCTGTCCTATACCTGAGAATAATACAAGTATTAAAAGAATGAATATAACAGGGAAAGCCTAATTTCTGAGTTCAAAACCATTACCACCAAGGTACTAGTATCCAGCTGGGCATCAGGAGTTATTCCTCCCCACAGTATAGCCACAGGCAAAAGCTTCTTTCCTGATCATTCAGACAAGGCACATTCTAAAGAATCCTACTATTCAGGACATTTTGGAAAAGTAATAGGTGAGAAACGAAGGCTCATGATAAAGAAAACTTACCAAACCACATCCAGGCTCTTGGATTTTTTGTGTAATCCCTATACAGGGCCACCCAAAATGTGGAATTGCTTAGTGTCACAGTCAAGAAAGAATTTCTGAGATGTATTATGGTGCAACTTAGTAAGTTCTAGTAGCACAGGGATTGGACTCATGGGCAGAAAGAGCTATACTTTTGATGTATGAAATTGGTGACTATATTCCTAGTGCTCAAGGGGGCAGGGATATGCAGGGAGTATTAGATCATAAATGTTTTTGTTAAGTTTTTATGCATAAAACTACTTTTGCAAGATTGTTCTAGTGCTTATCATTCATTTTGATATCGTTGTTGAGATGTACAGGCAGTCATGAGACCCTTTAAGAAGGTAGTAACTAGTATGTATTTGATCTTTATTGGAACTATGCAGGCTATAGGTCTCATGGGCTAAAGGTTCACATTTTTCTGCTTCTGTCTCATCACTAATGGCATTATGATGCCAGAAACTGGTGACAGAAAGTAGCAGACTTAGAAAGACATATGTCAGAGGATAGGATATAAATCCCGTGAAAATGTAAAGATCTGTCACCTTAGTGAATTTTCTGAGTTGCAGTGACCCAAGTATGTTGAGAATATCCTCTGAAATGTGTAAAAGTCACTGTCATACCTCTCACTCTTCATTTTGTAAAAGACAAAAGCTAAGTACATGTCATCACTGCTCCTCCTTCTCCTCCTCCTTTCTTTCCTTTTTGTTTTGGTGTCATTGTATATTACACTTGCCTATACTGCTCTCATACATTTACTGACATTTTCAAATGGAGTTCAGACTAAGCACAGTATCTGGTTGCTTTAAGATGGATAGCAAGAGAAGGTTGTATAGCTGGTCTAGACTTGGGAAGTAAAATAAGATTCTCTAGCTGATTTAAGTTGGAAAGCAAGCTCACCAAATACTTGGCAAGCAGAACCTGCTATATTGGATATGGTGCTCAATGTGTTGCTGACATATTGGAATATAATATAAAACTTGAGACAGTCCTTAAGAGAATTGCACCCTAGAATTTTTAAGTAAAACTATGGTATTCTCCTTTGGCAAAAACAGCTTGAGACTAAAAATCTGAAATTGGCACTTCTAGTGACCATGTGATCTGAAATGTTCATCATGAACTGTGTGGACGCTGATCCACCAAGTGAATAAATTATGCTCATATGCTTATCTATCATAAGGGGATGTGGTCATACAATACTGAACTCAAGTTGGTCCAGGAAACACAATCAAGGAGATGAACAACTATTTTACTATAATGCTAACATTGTTCTACTCCCCATCTGTGACATAGGGTGTTCACTCTGGCAAGTTGACCCACTAGTAGATGTTTCTTCATATGTTGAAAGCTGCTTATATTTACTAAAGCAACATAGTGACTCTCAGGGTTATTTCCAAAAGACAGTTGGGAGAGAAGCACTTCAATTGCACAGCTTGGAGTAGTACATGTAATGGTCACCTCTGTCTGCAAGGAGATATGACAGGAGATAAAATTCTACCTTATGAATCTGATAAGCTGACCAGATGGTCAGGGAATTAGAAAGAACATGCTTGAAGAATTAATGAGAAGAGTTACAAGGATAATCCTTTGTTAGAGTGTAGTGTATTTGTTTTTCATTTGAATGATCATTGAAGTGCTCATCTATAGATGTGGCTCTCAATAATAAGATAAAGAAGTGATCCATGCTGAGGATCAGTTCACCTATTTTGATGGACTTATGATCAAAATGGTTAAGATGGTAGAGATGGAAGTTATATATGTAAGTTCAAAAACACAGACTGTACCTTAGTATGGCTGATCTGACTGATATCTTTGCTTAGCAACCAATCTACCAGAGAAAATGGAGTCTCCAATGTAACATTATAGGCTTTTATAGAACAGCCAGCTACCTGGTGAGCACATTGATTGTAGTGGGCATTTTCCACCACAGAGAAAGTGGTTATTTTCTTCCACTAATATAGGTACTTATTCTTTAAGCAGATTTGCTTTCCGTGCTTGCTATGGTTCTGCTAACATTTACTGTCACTCTAACATTTACTGTTAGCTTTATTAATTGCCATTGGGTAGGACAATACTACTCACTTTTTATTTGAAGAGATGAAGCAATGTATTTATCCCAGGAATGTCTGACTCAGTCTTACCATAAACTTTATCATGTAGAAGTAGCTGATGTTTTAGGAAAGTGATATGGCCTCTTGAAAACACAGTGACAAGAATAGTCATTTCTCCCATAATCATGAGTCCTAGAATGTGTAGTAGAAATGGAAATGAAAGCTTTTACTATTTTGTCTAATGATCTCCAAGTCATGAAAAACGGGGTGGTGGTGTTGATGTGTCATTGTACTGACTAGTACTGGAACCTGATTATCCAAGGAAAGGGGACCACATTGCTGCACAATAGGACAGAAGAAGTATGACTGGAACCCAGGGATCATCATCTGGAGAACTGTCACATCCAGTAATGAAGTTAATAAAGGCTTCAACAAAATAATGCAGGCAGGGCCACTAAGGCTTTCTTCTTTCTTTCATTCTTTTAGGAATGAATATTGTGTTTATCTCACCAAGTAAAAAACTCCATCCATTTTATATCTGAGGAAAAGAGAAAGATGTAATTGTAACAGAAAGAAGGAAGTTATAAATACCAGCTCTGGCCTTGTGACAGAATGAAGAAACAGAGTGTGTAGGAGTGTGATAGCTGCCTGTATTTCTCTTCCTCAAATACAATTTGTGTGTGTGTGTGTGTGTGTGTGTGTGTGAGGGGTGAAGAAAGAGGGTGAACAGGAGAGAGGAGAGGAAAGAGGGGAGAGATAAGAGAGGTGTGGTATAATATAGATTGTATCTATTGAGAGGTATATGTTTTGTGCTGTATAACTTTTATAATTAGATCCACAGGTTAGAGGGTAACAGATGGGACTGTCACTGAGTAAAGGGAAATAAATACTACTCAGAGATGAAGGCAGTGACTGAGGGAGGTTGATCTTTTCTTTTAAAAAGCATATGAGAATGTCATTATTTTATGATGTACACTTGTGATGTTTTAAGCTAGGATATGTTAGAACTACTGTTGTAGAGGTGAGGTATGGGAAGAGGCTTGTGGGTCCTGTTGGAGAGCCAGGGCTGTGAACTGTGGCTCCTAGGTTTAAGCGGGTTCTCACCTGTCTCACCTACTTCTGCTGTGCCAGCTTGTATCCCAAAGCCTGGAAAGGTAAACACCAGCTATTTGGTAATTAGGATTCCACATGTGTGATTTGCATTCATTAGTCATATACACTTACACAACACTTGAGTTTGGAAACTAGTTATGGGAATACAGAAGTGGACACTCATGGACCATTCTTTTTTGCTAGCAGATATAGCCTGGCTGGTGTGACAGTGGGGACAACAGTTCCGGTTTCATCTTCCTGGTCTCTGAATTATGGGTGAGACAGAGGTGTTCCTGGAGCCAACAGTTGTTGCTTCTCCACTTTCCTAATTGTTAAAATCTGGAATTTCTTATAGATACAAAAAAGTAATAAAGTTAATTACAGAAACTCAAATGACAGTCTTTTTCTCATACTGCTCTAATGCTTTGCTTTTTCATGGGTGGCATTAAAATAGATTCTTAATGCTGCTCTTCTGATTTATATTAAAACTTCATTTATTTGTTTTATTACGTAACATCTTACCTAGTGTCAATGCATTTTTAAATAGTATTTATTAATTAGAGAGTATGTGTGTGGGGGGAGGGGCAGAGAGAGGGAGAGAGAGAATCTCAAGCAGACTCTGCCCTGAGTGTGGAGGGGTGGGGCTCAACTTCATGACCCTGAGATCATGACCTGAGCCAAAACCAAGTCAGAAAACCAACTAAGCCACTCCGATGCCTCAAGTATCAATGCATTTAATAGATTTATCAATATATTACTTTGACCAAAACTTACGAATATTATACTATAATTATGTTGTGTCTACTGCTTCTGAAAATTATTATTTCCTTGATTAACAACACATTAGTTTTTAAACACATAGGTTTAGAAATCTACTTTTCACTTGTTTATTTATATAATTATGGAAAAAATAAAAAGTTCATCACTCTATTTTATATAATAATTATATCAAGGTACTTTGTAGTATAAAGGTACTTTTATATACCTCACCTTTGATTTGTGTGTGTGTGTGTGTGTGTGTGTGTGTGTGTGTGTATGTGTATGGACTACAGACCAGTGGAATTTGAAGCATATGTAAATATCATGTATATTTTTCGAAAGAAAAAAATAATGAAATTCAAGAAATTTCTGTTCGACACATAGGTAATAAAACTTAAGAGTCTTCAAAGGATGTTTTATCATTTTAACAAAAATTTTCAAGTCTTTATTAAGCAACTGCCTTAGTTTCTCACAATTTTAAAATGCATCAAAAAGGGATCCCTGGGTGGCGCAGCGGTTTGGCGCCTGCCTTTGGCCCAGGGCGCGATCCTGGAGACCCAGGATCGAATCCCACATCGGGCTCCCGGTGCATGGAGCCTGCTTCTCCCTCTGCCTGTGTCTCTGCCTCTCTCTCTCTCTCTCTGTGACTATCATAAATAAATAAAAAAAATTAAAAAAAAAAAAAAAAAAAGAAAAATTTAAAAAAAAAAAAAAAAAATAAAATGCATCAAAAATGTGTGTTTGTGTATGATAAATATAAATGATTAAAAGTTCATGATTTATTTTTCTGAAGTTGCATTATAGGAAGAGTTGATATTTTAAATAGTTTTTATAATTAGTATTTAGAAAACTTTTTAATTTGTTTCAAATACATAATTATATGGAGTCAAAAATGATTTTGCTTTGCTGTAGAATATTGAATATCAAACCACCTTTTTTTAAGCCACCTTTTAATTCTATATTTATGACTGTATTGAAACCAGCTGATCTTCAGTTTTTCCAGTAATACTGAGAAATCACATGCCCAGCTAGATGGACCATTGACTTATTCTGATTTGAAAATTTCTATACACTTTTATTCTCACTGTTAATTTTATTATTTCTTACAAAAGTCTTTTTATAGATACTCAGCAATCATTGCTTCTATAAGTTGATCTATGAATACAGGAGGACAGTACAGAAGTCTGATATAAAGATATATTTATTTATTTATTTATTTTTATTTTTATTTTTTAAAGATATATTTAAAATACACAGAAATCTGGCTTATGTAATGATTATGTTTTTCACTATTAAGAATCCATTGTTGCTGTATTAGAATGAAACTTGACATACTGCATGTAAGCTACAAATAATCAAGATTCAGATGTATTTCCCCAATGACTTCATAGGATCTGTCACAAAACAGATGTTTAGTGTGTGTGAACTGAGGGGGTAAGAGCTGTTTTTGCAAATTCTGGTCCCTTTCTCCATGCTTGTGTCCACACAGAGTAAACCACTGATGAGTGGGATTATTTTTTGAGTGCTTAGAGTGGTTCCTTTCATGCAATAAGCACTGAAGTAATTTCTTATTGACAATACATTGCAGTAATCCACAGAACGATCATTTATCTTTATCTCAATAGCAATAGAATACATTTTGTTTTCTAAAATAGCAACATGGGCATCTCCCCATCTCTTCTACTCTTTGAAGATAAAGTAAAATTTAAAGATGCACTAGACTCAAATCTTATATTTATAAAACATTGGTGTGCGGTTTTGTATATATAGACAGGTATATATACAATTGCGCAAATATATGCATATAAAATATGCACACCAGTTAGGGAGGTAAAATTATGATTATATTGAAAAAATGCAATATTTCTTATGAGTTATCTTGTGATAAAAAGAGCAAAAGGATTTACAATGGCTTTCTTGTCATTTGTTAAGAAGGCCTTAATAGGCATAAAATATTGTTACATATAAATGATATATAATTAAAAATAATTTGTGTATGAATGTGTTATATAAAATTGCAAATTTAGATTATGTATGTAAAATAGATATAAATATTAAGGTAGAAAAATATGAGTAAGAGCAATGTTGGCATAAAAAAGGGTATTGAACTATGAAGAAAGATTAACAATGTCATCTTCATAAAAATGTTATTTGTGGGTCATTATTTGCTTTTAATAAATTGAATAGTTTAGGTATGTATAATTATTACTGTAGGTTTACAGACTACCAAAAAATGTGCTTGCTATGTTGGTACAAAACTTCGGAATTAATGAGGATGTAAAAAAAATTTACCATGAATTTTCTGTTTGCCTTGTAACAATTAGGAATTGGTCATGGGAAACACAATTTTTAGTAAGTAATCTTTCGAAAGTTGAAATAGGATCCCTTAATTAACTGCATTTTCCAGTTATCAATTTATACTTTAATTCTGAAAATGCAAACTTATATATAATTTTTTTCGTAAATTTTAATATTTTATTTGAAAACTGAATTTTGGTTTAAAGAGTATATTACTGCCACCTGCCGCCTTCTGGCAAACTAATTTTGAATAATTCTTAAAACAAAGGGATGAAAATAGGGGTAATTCACAGCATCTCAAGAATCTGAATGTTCTCTTGAATCTACATTTTTCTCTGCATTCCTCTAATTCCCAACTTTTTAATGAAATAGAAAAACACAATGGTGTTGAAGTAAGCTGTCACATAGAAATTGTTTAAGAGCAGGATGCTTAGGTGGCTTAGTCAGTTAAGCGTTGGACTGCTGATTTTGGCTCAGGTAATGAGATGGACCTGAGTTGTGCTCTGCATTTAGCATGGAGCCTGCTTAAGATTCTCTACTTAGGGGCACCTGGGTGACTTAGCTAAGTGTCTGTCTTTGGCTCAGGCCATGATCTCTGGGTCCTGGGATCAAGTCCTCTCGCTGAGCAAGGAGCCTGATCTTCCCTCTTCCTCTGCTACTCCCCACTGCTCATGCTTGCTCTCTCAAATAAATAAATAAAATCTTTAAAAAAACAGTTGTTTAAGAGATCAATAAAAATACAATTGACCCCTGAACAAGGAGTCTATATTTTTGATATAGTGCAGTACTGTAAATGTATTTTCCTCATGATTTTCTAACATTTTCTTTTCTCTACCTTATTTTATTGTAAGCATACAATATATGATAAACAAAATATATGTTAATTGATTTAATGTTATTGGTAGGGCTTCTGGTCAGCAGGAGGCTATTAATAGTTAAGTTTTTGGAGAGTCAAAAGTTATAAGCTGATGTCCCACTGTGGGGGAGGAGTGACAGAGCCCCCAACACCTGCATAATTGAAGGGCCGACTGTATGAATTTCCTTATTGGGATAATAGTCACTTGATCAAGCAGCTCATTAAACATAATCCATTTATACTAACTTTATCAAGAGTAGTTGACATTGTGACATTTATTATATTCTCTTTAAGTTCTTATACTAAGTTATGTCTTGAGAAATGATTCTGTGAAATACACCTGCCTCCTATTTGTCTCTGCAAACTTATCTTAGTAAACCATTTCTTTCCCTTTTCCAATTACATTTTTGAAATCTTTCTAAATATAAACCTTTCTACTAATGTGCCTGTTAATTTCCCACCATCAGATAGCATCAAAATATTTTTAGGTAACAAAAATAACTACACCTACAGGCAACATTTTCTAATTATTTTGGATCAACACCCTATATTTTATGTATAAAATATGTGGTAAGCTTTCTTTACCTTTACAAACATATGATTTTTTCTACTTATGATATTTTCTCCTTTGTGATGCCTCATCTTTTATGACTCCACTCAAAAATCAATTTTTCTGGAAAAACTTCCTTGGCTTCCCTAGGCAGAGTCAAGTGTTCTTGTTCTGTTTCATTTATTTATTTTTTGTTCTCTAGTGTTCTGTAATTCTTCTTTTTGAGATTTCTACCTGAACTTTAAAATATGAGAGCAGGGACTTCGTCATTTTGTGTCCACAACATTTAACAAAGAAGCTGCCACACTGTGATCACTTAAGTTTATTAAAAAAAATCCTTGTTGGTAAGAAGAGGAAATCACATGTGAGCTATAATATTTTCATTTTGTAGCTGTGTAGCAGTAGTAACAGTGAAAAAGCAAGGAAAAAATCATTTGTAACTGGCTTTTTTGTTGCTATTTTGGTGTGTTCATTATGAGGCATGAAGATTACAACAAATGACATTTATTCTCATAGTACAAATAATACTTTTAACATAATTCTATCTTCATCTGCCAACTGGTATGTGAATTCTATATAGAGATGCGATTTTTAAATGGTATTTTAAGAAACTCACTATGGTTGAAGAGAAAAAATAATGCTACATAGTATTTTGGTGGAATGTAATGCTGAGGAAATCATTCTGGTATGAATGCTGGCTACATTTTCATTCCAAGTGATAAAGAATAACAGAAACGTTAAGTTGGCACACAGCTGGTGTTTACTGATATTTCTGGGAGATCAAGCATGTACATAATAGTCTCTCTGCATAAAGTCAAAGTCCTAGAGAATCTTATTTGTCCATGGTCAAGCTGATCAGTGGAAAGGTAATAAAAATGGTCATTCGTCCTATAGACTAACAGTCAGTAGGAAAGATGTTGCTTCTCATGGTTTTCCTAAAAATAAAATAAAATAAAAATTCTTATAACTTCAGCTGTGAAGATGATGTGCTGTCTCTGTGATAGCAGCTAGCTGAGTGTCCTGTAAGTGCCTCACCCTTAGGTCAAGCAGGCACTATGTTTTCATATGGAAAGTTTATTTCTACTCTGTTGTGACTTACAGGTATGAATTTAACTACACTAGTTATTGTCCCAAGATGGTATTTGTGATTACCTTCCTGTAATAGTCTCATAATAAACTGACTCCATTCATTTTACAATCAATACTGTGATCCAAGTCCTAAGTACCAATGTCTTCTCTATTTATAGCAATGATTTCCATTGGCTGTTTCCATCTATTTCTCCCTTAATTTCAATCCATGTTGAATACCATCACTAGCTTATTTTGCTTATGACATCACTTATATCATTCTTCTGCTTAAGAATTTTAAATGTCTCCTATTTTCTGAGAGATGAATTGGAAACTTTTATCTACGTTTTCTCACTCTTGATCAACTTAAATTTTTTTTTAAAGATTTTATTTATTTATTCATGAGAGACACAGAGTGAGACAGAGACATAGGCAGAGGGAGAAGCAGGCTCCCTGTAGAGCCTCATGTGGGACTTGATCCCAGGACCCCTGGATCATGACCTGAACCAAAGGCAGATGCTTAACTGTGGAGCCACCCAGGCACCCCGATCAACTTAGATCTCATCCCATCATTACATTCGTCTTCAGTATTCCTGTTTGGAAACCAGAACACTTACATTCTCTAACCATTTTCTGCATATTTCTATCCCTGAACCTTATGCTATTTTACCTTCAGGAAACTTTTGTTGATCACCCAAGGCCTAGACAAATTATCTCTCCTTTGATTTTCTATAGTACTTCTTGTTTGCACACTACTTTAGCAATAAACATCTAATGAATTCTAGAAACAGTTTTCTTCTTATTTGCATGACTTATCTCTCAATTGTATTTAAAAGATATGAGAGGTTTATATTGTACCCTCATTAACTTACAACGTATTTGTACAAAGCCAGTACTAATAAATATTAAAAGTTTTCATAAGCAATGAAAGGAAGGGAAAGAAGATCCATTTTTCAGTCTTTCTTCCATTGGACTGAAGTTCATATTCAGAGAAAAAGATTCTGAAAACAACATGAGAAATCCTGAATTTATTATTGTTTATTTTATTATAGCCACATCCTTCCAAATTAATAAAAGATGGTGATGCTAATGTTTTAATAACTTTAACAGTAGATTCCCTAAAATATTTTCAGCCCATTGCCATTATGCCAGTTGTCAACTAATTGCCTGCCAGCTCCAAATAGAGCCTTAATGGCTTGCTCTGTGATATTGGAACTCTACCCTGTGATAGTGTTTTTTGCCACATGGCAAATGCTAAACCTTGTCAGTAGAGGGCACTGGAGAGTTACTGGCAGAAGAAGGGCCTACCTGTGTGCTGGCGTAGGTAGGCTTGCTTCCACAGGAAGAGTTAGCAGCCTGGAGTGGAGAAAGGTCTGAGGAAGGTGACAAAGAACTTAGATTTGTTGTTTTGCCATCCTTATCCTGTCATATAATATCACCCTGCCAACAGCCTGTATATGTGAAATTCCAGAGGCGATTCTAAAACTTTATTCTCAAATAGAATCTTTTTTTTTTTTTAGGGAAGCTCTAATATTATTCTTTAAATTTCATATAGCAATATTTACAGTGATAAAGTCATCACTTTTATATTGTCAGCTCTTAGATATAAATGTCAATACATTTTAAATATTTTTGTTATTCTACAGTCTTTATGTAAGTCAGCCCTCATTGCTTGCCTGTTTGTTTTGTTTTACTGTGCTTTATTTATTTATATGTATATTTAAAGATTATTCATTTGAGAGAGAATGAGCACAAGTTGGGGGAAAGGAAGAGGGAGAGAGAAGCAAACTCCTTGCTGAGCAGAGAGGTCCCCATGGAGCTTGATCCCTAGGATCACTAGCTGACCCGAAAGTAGACACTTAAGGGACTGAGCCACAGGTACCTCTACTGTGCTGTATTTAAATTAAACTTTTTCTGTTTTTAAGATAGTTGACTTTGTATTTTAGCAATGTGACTATGATGTGCCATAGTTTGGTTTTCTTTGTATTTATGCCACTTCAGGGTGGTTGAACTTCCTAGCAAGAGAGTAAGGGTGATAGAGTACTGAGGAAGGAGAGCTAAATTGTCTTCTGGTGCATTAGGGTTCTCTGCAAAGGCACAGAATCAACATGCTATATATATCCTATTGCATATTGTGGAGGCTGTCAAGCCCAAAATCTGTAGGGCAAGCTGGCAACCTAGAAATTCAGGTAAGAGTTGTAGTCTTGAGGCTATAAAGCCTGGAAACTCAGGCAAAATTTCTGTGTTGCAATATGAAGGCCGGATTCCTTCTTTGAGAACCCTCTTAAGACTTTCAATTGATTGGATGAAGCCCACTCACATTATAAAGGCTAATCTGCTTTATTTAAAGCTCGTTGATTATAATTATGAATCACATGTAAAAATTAACTTTGCAGCAACATGTAGACTAGTGCTTGACCAAATAACTATTCTCCATAGTCTAGTCAAATTGACATATAAAATTAACCAGGTATTACACCTGGAGAGTCAAGGAAAATTTTACAGGGAAGATAGCAATGTAGAGGACTCTTAAAAGAAGGATTGAAATATGGGAGTAGAAAAATATGGGCGGGCATTTCATCTAAAAGAGATGGCAAGGGCAAAAACCTGGCAACCACTGAAATTTCCAGTCACATAGTGAAATTCCTTTGGGCTAATGCTTACAATTCAATTTCACCTCTGTTCAAGGCCAGCTGCCCAGTTTCATGGAGAAAGAAAAGGCGAAATTACATACATGATGGAATCATAAAAACTTAAAAGTTGAAAACACCCCAGTAATCATTTATTTCAACATTTTACCATTTTACTTAGTGTAGAATTTCTAAATTATCTACCTGTCAGTTGGAGATCTATTTTTCTCTTGATTGTATGCAGTTTGGACATCTAATTCTCATATGAGGCTGATAATATGAGACTTGTATATAATTATGAGAACATTCTATGCTTCTCAGAATGGAAGTGGCATAGTGTTTAGGATAGAACTCAGTTGGCACTATTTCTTGACTCTAATCCAAGTTTTAGCACTTATTAGCAGTGTGACCATGTGTGCGTTGTATAACCTTTGTGTCTCCAGTAATATCATGTATAACATGGGAATAGTAACCACGCTTACTTCCTTGGAATGTTGTTAGAAATAACTGAGATAGTTCTGGTAAAGCATCTTGCCTATATAACAATATATATTCACTCTTATTGTTGTTATAACAATATAACACTGCAACATTAATGTAGCAATATTCCAAAAATAATATAACGTTACAGTGGCAAAAGTGACATTCACCTAGTAGTGGGTTTAGAGAAGGATTAGAACTCATCTTTCAAAAGAAAAATGTTCTGATGATCATCTCCTTTTCTAGTCTAAACACTTTCAATTCATTCAACTATTATTCATAAGGTACTTTTCAGATCTTTGATTCTAGGTATTCTTTAGAGTATACTGCATTTTCCAGTGTCCTTGAAATTTGTAACCTAGAAACTAAAGTTATTCCAAATATGCCCTGATCAGAGTGCAGCATTCTTCAGAACTGTCTCTTTTCCTTGAGAAAACACTAACTTCTATTTATGCATTATAAACTTGTTTTGGCTTTTTTTCTCCAGCAAATTGGTGGCCCCTTGGAATTTATAATCAACTAACTCATGGGTCTTACCACGTGATCCATTATTATTATGCCAAGCTCCTCAATCTGATGTACCAGTAGTTGCTGGGTGCTTATTGTGCTCCCACCAAAAGCAGGAGTTATTCTTTATTCATAGTTCTAGCATATTCATTACTTATTAAATCATTTACTAGAGTTTGCTGAGCATCTTTTTTTTTTTTTTTACCAATTCTGATTCTATTAACTTATTAAACTTCATTCCACTTGGTGGCAGTCACAGGTTGTTATATAAAACTTCTGTGTCATAATCTAAGGCTTTTAAAAACATTGATCAAGTTAAGTCCTTGAACACCATCACAGACACTCCATTCAGATGATACTGATATATTTAAACCTTTGGAGTAAGGTTGTTGAAATAAGAATTTATCTAACTGCTCTGCAATCTACTTCTCCTTTCTCTCCCTTGATCAATAGAATATCCTGAAATACTTTCCCAAAGTTCCTGCCCCAAAGATTTCTAATTTAGAGAACCCCAAAGAAAGTGTTAGTAATACATGATTAATTCTTTGTAAATCTATAAGTACTACCAAATGCTCTTCTCTAGCTTCATTGTGCTCATAATTTTTTGGTTAAATACAGAATGGGCTTCTTGAACAGAAAGCAACATTGATGGCATTCCAGGGAATAAATCACTAATGGGTAATCAGAAGAGGTTACTTGCTACTCAGTAGAACACTTGCTTTCCCTTCTTTCTGAGTCACTCAGCTGAATGGTTGAGTTCTGAACAGTGGGATTTGAGTGGATGTGATATCTACTCTTCAAAGAACAAGACTTTTAAGAAGCAGATATGTTACCTCCATGCGCTCTCTCTTTCTATCTATTCTGGTTATAGAGAATTATAATGTTTTAGGGAATGACAGAGCTTTAAGATGAACGGATACTATTCTTTGAATCAGGATGAGTTGAAAGCAGCCAGCTCTTCAGGAACATCTCTTTAAAAGGTTATGAATAGTTTGGAAGAAATGAATAGTTTGTGCTCCTTTATTATATATGTTTTGGTTTATTTGATATAGCAGCTAAGCCTACCAAATAATACAATTTAACATTGTTCTAAAATTATCACATGGGGGATCCCTGAGTGGTTCAGTGGTTTAGTGCCTGCTTTTGGCACAGAGCATGATCCTGGAGTCCCAGGATCAAGTCCCAGGATTGAGTCCCTCATCGGGCTCCCTGCATGGAGTCTGCTTCTCCCTCTGACTGTGTCTCTGCCTTTCTCTCTCTCTCTCTCTCTCTCTCTCTTTGTGTCTCTCATGAGTAAATAAATAGAATCTTAAAAAAATAAAATTATCACGTAAAAATTTTTTTAGCTCATGCCTGAAGAGCTTCAATAATGGGAGAGAAACCTCAAGTAACGTACTTAGCCAATGCAGAGCTCTGGTTGTAAGGAAATTCATCTTTGTTTAGCTGAAATGTTTTCTTGAAGAGGCTTTATAAACTCTCATTCTTCTTTCAAAGTAACACTCTAAAGCTTTGTACAGTAAATAAGTCTATTGTCTACTTCTTAAATCATGTGCTGGTGTCTCACCTATCCTCATCAAATTAAAATAGCTCCATCTTCTAGACCAAACCACCTAGGAAGACCTGTTTCTATAGTATACAATTACCAAGTTTCAGCTGTGCCTACTGTGATTCTGTATCTCCATGAAGGCATAGTCCACTGAAAATAATCTGTACCATCCTCTCTGGAATTCTATGAAGCAGTAAAGATCACATGCCAGTCATTTCTGGTCTTTGAATATCTAAGTGGTAGATACCATCTGGCTTCCCTCCATCCAATTGTCCCTGGCCCAAACTGATGAACCACTCTGCATGTCTTCATTCAAAGTAAACAAAACAAAACATTCGTTAGCTTTCCACTTAGAACATCTCAAACTCTACCTCAGGTAAGCAGGAGGACCTCACTCCAAATTATTCTGCTGGGGTGGGGGTGGAGGGACATTCCTGAGGATAGGGAAGCTTATATTTGATTACCTAGCCAAGTCATTAAACATACCTTCACTGTCCACTAAAACAAGCCCCAAACATTAAAAAATTGTGCTTTTTTTCCTTTGGGCCCTGACGTTTCTCCAAACATCCTTCTCACATATTTTCCCAACTTTTTGGTCTAGGTTACTGGCCATTATTACCTTGATATTTGATATTTGTGAGGTTCAGCAGTCCACAAGATCACCCTCACTTCTGAAAACAATTGCAAGTTTTGGGGTCCCCAGAGTTACTCCCAGTTTTGATAAATCATTATAAGTACTCATAGAACTCACTGATAACTATTATCCTTATGGTTATAATTTATTATGGGGGAAAGGATACAGATTAAAATCAGAGATGGGAAGAAATACATGAGGCAGGGTCCATACATGATCTTGCCATTGTCTTCTCCCAGTGGAGTTGCAGACAGTGCTAAATTTTCCCAACAGTAGTGAGTGAAAATATGCATGGAGTATTGACAACCAGGGAAGATTGCCTGAGCCTTGGTGTCGTTTTACCAGATGTTGGCCCCCTAGAATGATTGATGGTCCATGTGGCTTGCCTTAGTTTTCAGTGGCTCTGGAGGTTGAGCTGATACTGAATGGCCAAAGCCCCTGTCATTGTTAACAAAGACTATCTGGGGTGGCTTGACAGGTAAACCAAGACATTCCTATTAGGCAACATATTCCAAAGGCACAGGGATCACCTCCTAGAAGCCAAGGACAAAGACTAGGACTCTCTCTGGGTAAAGTTAATCCCCTCCCCCGCAATGCTTTACTATGGGCTTCTCCCAATGTCGTTTAATAATAGCACACATGTGAAAGTTATAGAAGTCTATGTAACCATTGATTGATTCATTTAATAAATAACTATGGAACAGTCCAAGCTCTCCCTGGACTTCATCTTGCTTCATATTTTTTTCTTGGCTTGTTTTCTTGAGTTTAAAGTTTTCCACTGACTTAAGTGAGACTACTCCATTCATGATCTTATTAGAATAGAAGGAAGGCAGCTGCCATGCCTCCTTCCCTCATGGAATTCTGCAGGCAATCTGGCCTAACATTTGGTCTCATTTCTTACTATTCTTCATCTTACTACGCACTCAATCCAAGTTCTGCCACACTTGCTTCCCAATGTTCTTCAGACATTTCTGCATTAGGGATTTTGCACTAGCTTTTCTTTCTTCTTGAAGGTGTATTCCACAGATCTGTTTGATTCCCTTTCTCAACAACTTTGTGTTGTTACCTAAAGGTCATGTTCTCCAGGAGGGCTTTTTAAATGCTCTACCTGAAATTCTAAGTTTCTTCTCCAAACTTTCTATCCCCTTTCCTTGTTTTATTTTTTCCTTCACTTAAAATTCAACTCATAGCATATATTTTAATAATTATAATGCTTGTTAACTACTTCTCCCCTCTAGAAGTAGATCCCAAATGCCAGGAATTTTTGTCTATTTTCTTTACCATTTAATCCTGACTGCTGAAAAATAGAACTTGGTGGACGGAGTTCAATATATTATTGTTGAATGAATGAATGAATTTCTATGTATTTTCACACAAAATGTGCTATTAAATGATATCATTCTTCATTTTATTGGATTCTTTAAATGTGTGTTCTAAAATGCATGCCTTTTCCTTTAACCCCCTTAGTTACATCTTTGAAAGTTTAAGTTCAAGCTAATCTAGGCTTTCAAGTCAGCAAGATACAGATTTGACTCTGTTTTATCATTACCAGCTGAATGACTCAAAACTGTTTCAGAATTCCTACCAACACTCAATTTTCTTGACTTTAAGTACGTATAATATCTAGTTCATAGAGTTATAAGGTTGTGTCATATGATATTTTCTTAATAAGTTTGTTCTCCCCCTTTCCACTGGTATGTTTTTAAACATTGATTTCATCCTTTAATTGCTTCCATAATACTTCAGCTTCCTGTGCTCAAAAAACCTAGAATCTTGCTTTCAATCTCTCTCTATAGACTATCACTATAAATTGTTAACTGAACAAGGCTGAAAATATGGGATAGACAATATTATGAATGTGTTCTTGATGAATCCATTTGACTTCTATTAGCTGTTTCTTTTTTTTTTTTCTTCAAAATATTATTTAGTTTTGTATGTCCTACCAGGAGTCTTTCTCCCTTAAAAAAAAATAACCTAATTTTCCCATTTCTCTCTGTTTTGGTATTTCTCCATTTCCTCTTCATTACTCAGAAGTTTCTTGTGATAGTCAATCAATCCTACTTACACTGAGCTTCAGTCTCCTGGGATGACATTTTTCTGAGGCAGGAGACCTCATAGAGTGAGATACACTCTAATCACCTTTTTTTGGTTTTAATTTTCAGTTTCCTCTTCTAAAGGTTTGCTGTATATATTTTAGGTTTACAGTTCTCTTTGTTTATGGAAAGCAGAGAAGTCATGAGATGGCATCCATTCTTGCAATATTACCTATCAACTTTTTACAATCAACTCCAGGCAATGAGTCTAGCAAACCATTCATTGTTAACTTTGTAAAGAATGCATTTAAAAGAAACAGTCTATGAACTTTGGGAAATTATAAGCCTCAGCTGATACTATTCCTACACTTCTGTGATATTCTCTAATCTTCTTAATATTAGTTTTGTGTCTTATTTCCATCTTATTAAAGGCTATTTTTTCCATCTTAATATATTTTCCCAGCATTTACTTTCCTCAAAGCACAGATGCAACTAAAATAATTATAAAGATACATTCTATTTTTTCATCACATATAATTGCATTACGAGAAAGACTTTCTGGGAGAGAATTGCAGACTGCTTGAATCATTGTCCACTTCTGAGACATGAATTAGTACTTTCCTTACACCTGAACTTTTAAGTCTGTCCTCTCAAAGTGGGATACATTAATTACTGTGCTCAGTCTTCAGTTTCATGGCTATCAAAATTCTATGATGACAAAATTACTTACTCCCTAGGTTGCCATCATTTCTTCCTTCTTTTTCATTGGTACAAAGTCATGACAAATGGATCCGTGAATAATTTAGTAACTTCCTCCTTTTTCTCACAAAGGACCCTTTTCATTATTTCCTCATGCATTATTGCATAATTCCCAATGCATTATTAGAATGCATTATTTTCAATGCTCTTTTTCCAAACTAAAATAATAGGCTATGTGTTCTTACTCTAAATTATTCAATTATTTTTAAGCATTTTAAATTACTAAAGTAAGCCAAGGACCTAAAAGCCTCAGTTGTAGTGTTTGGTTGCACATATTTCTAGCTCTTGGGAAAATAAAACTTCAAACAAAATGGGAATTTTCAGTAGATGTCTGGAGAAATGAAGTCCCATGACAACTAGAATTACTTGCCTCTGAATCAGTTCTGTAATCTATATTATGAAAGTATTACTGATGTAATATAGGTTGTTATTGAGTATTCTTGATAGCTAAATTTTAAAAGTATATTTCTACAATAATAACATGCTGTTTCTCTCTTAAATCTTTTTTAAACATTGAATTAACTATGTTAAATAATATGATGACAGATAATACAAATAGATTGCCCTTACTTAGAAACAAAATACTCTTCCGCGAGATTTCACTCTTTCCAAGGTTTCATTTCAACTTTATATATTCTTGATATTCTCTTGTACTTCCCTTTCTACTGTACCTATTTATTTCAAATAAACAGGACTATATGTGTATATTTCCATCAACTATTATATGTATGATATCCATATTCATATTTATATGTTGATAAACATATCTTACATTTAAACAAGAATCATGTTCAATTTTACTGACATATCTTTGTGATCAAAAAGCTCAGAGGCTGCTGGTTTAGCTATTGCCATATTTATGCCATTTCTCAAGGAGAGTACAGACCAAGAAAGGTGTTTCTAGTCAAAATTAATCACTTATTACTCTCTCTTCCCTCTACACTTTGTATCATAATCATAATTTTGTGGTCCTGTCTTGTAAAAATTAATTAAGAACATGCCTGCCTTTGTATTTCATTGAGGTTTCAGCAAAATAGAAGCAGTGGAATACTCCCTTCTTGAAAACTTCTCTTCCTTTAGCTTTGGTGCTGTCACAACCTTGTGATTTTTATTGTGTTTGTATTCTCTGCCCCTTCTTACATAGGCCCTTTGTCCTTTTGTTTTCTTCGGGATTTGCTTTTGGACCACTGCTATTCTCATTATACTTTTCCTTTTTGGTATTTTCTTAAGCACCAATAGGAATTCAGGTATCGTGTAAATGCTGTTAACCCTCAAATCATCTTTCTTATAAAATTTTCTTTTTCCTCCTTTTCTGTCTTCCCACCACTGACTGTTCAAGCCTCACAATTCCTGGCTTGCTTGCTTGCTTTAAAAAAATTATATGCTCAATTACCCATAAATTAGTATAGATTCCACATTCTTAATATCTCTTGCATTCATTTTCTTTTCTAACTTCCAACTGCCATCGCACTAATTCAAAATTCATCTATCTTTACCTGGATCACCGGAATAACTTTCTAATGGATTTCATCCTCACTGTGTCATGTGGAGCAGATTTATGGTTTCTAATTTCAACTAGGCCCTCAAAATTACATGGCAATCCTTTTGCTTGTCACTCAAATGAATCTTGGTTTTAAAGCCCTGACCTATGTATTAGCATGTGCATAGCTCTCTCCCTCAGTGTCTAGTAGTGATTTTTTGGGAGTCTAACAGTGATGCTTTGAAAGTAATCATATTAGAATTTATAAACTTTTGTTTCCATGTCAAATTGTCCCTGATCGTGCTGTTTGTTCACATCTCTATTTGTACAGCTATTTATAAGAAGTCTCACCATTGTTCCTTCCTAATATGCCAACATTCTTTCCAAGGAAATTGTTTATAGATATTCTGAGGTCTTCTCATCTTTGGGATATTGGAGTAATTCTGATTTCATACTGAGGCAAGGAGAACGGTATACTCCATCACTTGAGCTCCAAAGCATAATATCCAAAGTGTCCCTATTAGAATTTTGAAAGTTTCTGAGGCTCATAGGTGTTCTCAGTCAATCATTCTGCCACAAGTGAAGCAGATCTCTGTTTCCTTGAACTGTTCTTTTTCTTTTTTTCAAAGATTTATTTATTTATTTATTTATTTATTTATTTATTTATTTATTTATGACACACACAGAGAGAGGAGATATATAGACAGAGGGAGAAGCAGACTCCCTGTGGGGAACCCGATTTCAAGACTTGATCCCGGAACTCCAGGAATCACCCCGAGACTAAGGTAGAGGCTCAACCACTGAGCCACCCAGGCATCCCTCCTTGGATTGTTCTTTATTATTCTTTTCAATCTTTCCTTAGCCCAAATTTCATAACTGCTTGACAGGTATAAAACAGAAGACCTTCATTTTACTGAAATCAGGTAGATGCTGAGACATGTAGAAAGGGATGGAAGGGAAGAAACATAGTGTTTACAACAAAACAGGAGTAGAAAAGAAAATAATCTTTGTTACCATTGTCTGAATTCATCTTCTTTGTGTCTTCCCTTGGCTTGTTCTTTGAATGAAGAACATTGTATTCTAAGCCAACCTAGTCTTCTTTGATGCTCATTCATCATTCTCCTTGCTGTAAATTGATACTATTGCTTCCAACTTCACAGAGAAAAAACAGTTCTTCAGTTCATGTAATCCCTCAATTAGCTTTCATGTGGGGCGTGAAATACACAGGGCATGGTACTAAGTATTGTGGCTCTAGCTACAAGATATACCTTTTCTTTTTCCAAGAAGCTTCCATGTAACAGGAGAAACTTTAGTAAAAAAGTAAATAAAATTATTAAGATTGCTATGGTGAAAATTCTTGTTCTAAGAAAATTCTTCTAAGGAAGATCTGTTAAGGATGGAAATCAAAAAGCTTCACAAAGGAACTAAAGTTTCAGAAGTCTGTATTTGATTACAAAATTACTGAATATTTATTACACAGGTAATTATTTTAGTAATTAAAGGTTATAAAACATATGGAATCAGCTTGTAACATTTAAAGTCTTAAATGTAGGGGTGCCAAATGGCTCAGTGGTTGAGCATCTACCTTTGGCTCAGGGCGTGATCCCGCGGGGAGGCTGCTTCTTCCTCTGCTTATGTCTCTGACTCTCTCATGAGTAAATAAATAAAATCTTTTAAAAAACTTAAATGTATGGTTTTATAGGCATCTGTATGTATGAGCATGTTTCTGTATGTTTTTGTGAGTGTATGTGTGACCAGGAGGGTGGGGAGATGAGGAGAGAGAAATCATTCTTTACCTCCTGCTAAAAGGAAGAAGTAGATTTTGTTTTCTGTTCTGTATCTAACCATGCTGTGAATGGATACTATCCATTATATAAATATTAGATAATTTGGTATAATATTTTCTAAGGGGGATCCCTGGGTGGCGCAGCGGTTTAGCGCCTGCCTTTGGCCCAGGGCTCGATCCTGGAGACCCGGGATCGAATCCCACGTCAGGCTCCCGGTGCATGGAGCCTGCTTCTCCCTCTGCCTATGTCTCTGCCTCTCTCTCTCTCTCTGTGACTATCATAAAAAAAAAAAAATATATTTTCTAAGGAAAGTGTAAAACTATACTGGTATACTGGTATACTGGTATAACACTAAGGAACAGTATTAAGCTTTTTGTGTTCTCATCTTTCCCCATTTTATTATTTAAGCTTTAATAGAGTATACTCTTATGAAAAAGTACTGCCATAAAATTATGACAGAGAATGAGGATGATTATCTAAATGAATGTCTGATCTTAGCATTTGAAATGGTTTACAGTAGAAGAGAAAGGACAGAATAATAGCTGAATGTGGGATATAGCAACCTGTTTTCTTTGTACAGAAACAACAATTGTGGCATTGTTGTTACTGTAAAAAAAAAACAACCCTTTAAGTCCTATCTTAAAAGAGTAGTGAATGGAAGGTAGCTCCCCTTCCTTGCTTTGGAGAATATTGCAGCTGAGGCATAAGTAAGAGGCCTTAAAACCCATTGTACTGGTATGGTCATGGTAGAGGGTCTTGCTCAAGACTCTTTATTCACACTCACATGTACATGATTGTTAACAGCTTAGAGGGCTATCACTTCATATATATATATATATATATATATATATATATAATATGCACACACACATATGCAATAGAAAAGCAAGTCTTACTTTCAAGGACTATCAAGGTCTCTTATGGAAGTCATTAATCTCTAAAAGGAGAGAAGATTTTAGGTTTTTGTTGTTACGTTGTGTTTATTTGGCACAATAACCTTCTATAAAATCATATCACTATAAAGGTCTAATTGTGATATGGTGATTTATAATAAAAATGTATATTTTGTCTTCATTCTGTTTCTGGCCCAGACCTCCTAAGAAAGACCCTTTGAATTTCCTATGATAAAAGGCATAAAGTTGTCTTTTGTTTATGAGGTGACTTATGGAATACACCTATGGATGTGTGCTGATAGACAGTAAAGTCAGACATGTGATTAGAAGGTTGAAACTTTCTTTTCTTTTTTTTTTTCATTTGTTTTTATTGAAGTTCAATTTGCCAACGTATAGTATAACACCCAGTGCTCATGCCATCAAGTGCCCTCCTCAGTGCTGATCACCCAGTTACCCAACACCCCCCACACACCTCCCTTTAGAAGGTTGAGACTTTCAGGCAGCCCCGGTGGCCCAACGGTTTAGCGCCGCCTTGGGCCATGGTCGTGATCCTGGAGACCGGGGATTGAGTCCCACGTCGGGCTCCCTGCCTGGAGCCTGCTTCTCCCTCTGCCTGTGTCTCTGCCTTTCTCTCTCTCTGTGTTTCTATGAATAATTAAATTTAAAAAAATATTTTTTTAAAAAAAAGAAGGTTGAGACTTTCAATCCCACCCTAGACCTCTAGGGGGATAGAGATAGGATCAGTTGCAAATGGCCAATGATTTAATCAATCATGCCTCTGTGACAAAGACTCCATAAAAATCCAAGAGAAAAGGGTTTGGAGAGATTCCAGGTTGGTGAACACCTGGATATTGGAGAGAGTGGCTCATTTCTAGAGAATGTGAAGACTCTGTGCTTTTCCTCTATACTTTGTCTAATGTATTTCTTCCTGGCTGGCTATGTCTGTTATACCCCTTTATAATAAACTAGTGATCTAGTGAGTAAAATGTTTTTCTTAGTTCTGTTGCTCTCACAAGAGAGGATCTGGGAACCCATGATTTATTTCCAGTTAGTTAGAAGTATAGGTAACAGCTTGGGCTTGCTATTGACAACTGAAGTTGGGTAGAAGGCAAGGCAATCTTGTAGGACTGAATCCTTAACCCATGGAATATGATACTATCTCCTTATAGCTAGTGTCAGAATTGAGTTAAATTAATTTTTTAAGATTTTATTTATTTATTCATGAGAGAGAGAGAGAGAGAGAGAGAGAGGGGCAGAGACACACGCAAAGGGAGAAGCAGGCTCCATGAAGGGAGCCTGACGTGGGACTCGATCCCGAGTCTCCAAGATCACTCCCTGGGCTGAAGGCGGCGCTAAACCGCTGAGCCACCCAGGCTGCCCGGAATTGAGTTAAATTCTCACCCAGCTGGTATCTGAAAATTACTTGGTGGTCTATGGGGAAGTCAATCTCCCCTCCCCAAGACACACTGGAATTGGATCCAAGAACCACGAAAGTAGTATCTACTATATTTTTGAGTAAAGGTGTATAATTCTGGATTTGCTTAGGAAACCAGAACTGCTCTATGGGTTGGGGTAATAAAATGATTCAATAGAGAATTTGGGACTTATGTGAATGTGGAAAGAGGGAGTGGGGTGGTGGAGTTGGAGTTGGTGGATGGATGGGTGGTGATAAAGTTCAGGAGGATCAAAAACTAGCCACTGATGACATTAGCCTGAAGCTAGTAAGAGGATCCCAAAGATGGTTGGGAATCTGATGCAATTTCTGGAAAAAAATCCTATGAACTTTGTCAGTCCTTAAGAGAGAAGCAGGAAATTAGTAGGAAGAAGTCTGAGAAGCCCCGTGAGTGGTCATCATGACCCCCTGAGAGAATGAGAACTTCTTCTAAATATGTGTGAATTCCTTCTATAAAGGGTTATATTCTAATCTGGAAACATACACAGAATGGCATCCTAGAAAGTGTAATTCCCCACTCCTCTGCAATGGGTGGGTTAGGAGTGGGTATTCTTAGGGCAAAATGAACAACTAGCGATCTAATAGGTGTGAATGATGTATTGTAAGCAGGACTTGATATTTGCTACTCAATATTTGCTAATCAATGATAAGCCATTTACTTATGGTAAGAAAGTGAACATTTTAATTACACTTTAAATTTTGCGTAGTTTTCCCCTATATTTCATAGTTTGAAAGGCTTATGGAGAATATTATAAGTTTTTTCACCCTGTAAAAAAAATCAAACACAGATAAGCCTAGTACACTGAATAGCATTATAATGAAAAATATTATTTATCTAGCAAAAATTTTAAAAATTTCTCTTGACACATTTAAATATATCAACTTCTTATTTGGTTGAAAATATGATGAAACCATATTGATTCTGCTTATCACTAAACATATTATGGTAAGAATAAATATGTGTATTCGTTCACCTATAAAACCCAATGAAAGTGCCATTTCTATTTCTAAAAACTTTTTCCTGAGCATATATGTGTGTATGTGTTTTTATATATACACCTGTGTATGTGGATGTGTGTACAAATATATTCTTAAATTCAAGCGAATGATACTTTTGTCCAAATTGCTATGTAATAATAGTAATATATATATGTATATATATACATATATATTTTAGTAATATTTTTTATTTATAGTAATTCAACTTCTTTAATAAACACTGTTATTATTTGTACTCCTGAGCCAAGTTCAATACCCTAAACTAGTCAAAATGCATTATTTTTAATATTCTCTATATTCTCGGTGGTTGAATAGTGATACTTTTCTATAAAAATTGTGCCTTTTGGGCATCGATGTTTTTCAGCTTTAAATAAGACAAAATTGATTTTGTTGCAGTAGCCTAGTTTTTTGTGTGTAGATCTATGTTAAGATGCTTTTTAAAATTAAATGTCAAATCCAGTGTGGCACCGGAAACACAGTGCATGCTTGATGTTTGAGGAAAAGCTGTCAGCTTGTCTCTTCCTGTCAAATTGCCAGCTGCCTAGTAGTGATTAGTTTATGCTAAGGGATCACTGTTGGGTAGAACTTCGTATCACAAATGGCTCAATATTGTGTGACTAGGAGGGGAAGTGTGAGACAACCTATTTGTCTTTAGAAGATGGAATTTTATATTTTTAATTATTTGAGGTTATTTTAGGTACTTTTCTGGCAGATCTACTAATAAATCAGAAATCTGATTTAGAATGAGGCATGAAAAAGAAAGTTGAAAACTTTTAAAGTAATAAGTCCTGTGAACTTTAGTGTCTGGTGCTATAGTTGGAATAGAAGATTTTTTATTCTATTTGCCATGGCAATATTTTATATTAATACGTTTTATATTTGGAAAATTTAAAACCAGGATAGAATTGCTGGTCAGTTACACAGAACTGGAGAACTGTATCCTGTCTCAGTTATTTAGAATAGCTAATTTCCTGTGGTGATGGTGTTTTGTGAGTTTGTGTGAATTAGAAATCAAGACTTAGTATCCAGATGATTAAAGCCTTCTACTGCCCCTACCTCATACACAAGTAAACCAAAAGAAAAATGAAAGAAAACATTATTGTCATTTTCTCTATCCAGGAATCCAAAGAACAGACACTACTTCAGCTATTAGGATGCTAGGGGAAGAGTAGAATTTGGAATTAAAAGGAGAGACATCAAGGTGAAAAGGGGGATGTGTTCCCCAAGGCAAAGTCAAGCAGCACTATTGAAGGCATTTTGTGGTAGCAGCACAGTGTCCAGCGGCAGTATTGGGGTCCTATTTTGTTGTAGAGTCTTTTTCTTTTCTAGTAACACAGCTGTACCAGGTTTCTTTTGGTTAGAATTTGCTTAGTTTATGTTTTTCCATCCCTGTGCTTTCAATCTTTCCATATCCTTATACAGTTCTTAAGAGTGTAAAATTAGATTTTTAAAAATCTAGACTTATTGATAATAATACTTGATTTTTTGGAGCATTTGGCCCATTTACTTGTAATTGCTTATACATTTACATTTTAATTTATCACCCGATTTGCATTTTGTATTTGTTTTACTTTCTCCTTATCCCGCCCACCCCCCTTCTTTGCCTTCTTTTAGTCTTTCCATTTTGGGAGGTATATATCTGCATTAGATTGCTCTAGAAATTACAAATATCAGACTTATCAAACTCTAAAGTGAATGAATGCCTTTATCATCCTCCCAGAAAAAACAAGGATTTAGACCATTTAGTTTATGCAAATGCTGTGTAATTGATCATATATTTTTACCCTGCAATATACTATTATTTTGTAAAGTCAGTAATCATTTGCTCACACTTTTATCCTTTTTTGTGCATTTACATCCTTCCTAACAGATTTTTATCTGAGACTACTTTGCTTCTGAGTTAGGTGTAGACAGAGGATTTCTTCAGCACAGATCTATTAGTGGCAAACTGTCAGTTTTTGTTTGTCTGAAGGTCTTTATACAGGCAGCTTACTGTATTTATCCAAAAGGATTTTGCTTTGCCCACTTATAACATTTATGGGGATTATAGCAAGGGATGAAACAGAAGACTCTGGTTTTGTAGCATAACCCATATTCTCTTCCCATCCCCAGGTTGGTCCCTCATCATGAGGATTCTTATGGGTGAAAACCTCAATGTGCATATTCCCAAAGCCTTCATTGGAGGGGTGAGGCTTACCCAGAGTGGGGTCTTATAAATTACAGGGCCCAGGACAAGGCTCCTGGTTGCCCTAGTCCAAGAGTAGGACTATTTATTTCATGTTCATTCATTCTTGAAAAACGTCTTCATGGTGTAGAGTTCTAGTTTAATAAATTCTTCTGTTTCTCAATTCAGGATTCTATCACTGCTGTCCAGAAGTCTGCTCTCAGCCTAATGTCACTCATTTGAAGATAATCTAGTCTTCTTGTCTGACAACATTTAAAGTTTTCCATTTGCCTTTGTTTTTCTTGTTTCACTATGATGTGTTTAGTTATGGATTTCTTTTTTATCCATTCTGTTTGGGCTTTTTTGGGCTTGTTGCAGCCAAAGATTGGTGACATTGATTAGTTCTACAGTATTCTCAGAAATTTATTTATTTATTTGAGTATAGTTGGCACACATTGTCACCTTAGTTTCAGGTGTACAACATAGTGATTCAACAACTCTATACATTATACTATGCTCACCACAAGTGTAGCTAGCATCTGTCACCATACAACATTATTATAATACCATTGACTCTATTCTGCAATTATTTCCTTAAATGTCTTTAGCCCATTTCATTCACTCAACCATTATGTATTTGACTGTTTACCAACAAGCACTTTTCTAGGCACTGAAAATATAGGTCTGAGCAAAAACAAACAAACAAATTGAGTGCTTTCATGTCACTTGCATTCTCCTGAGGAAAGACAAACCATGAAAAAGCAAAATCCGTAGGACTTACTAAGATTATGAAGAAAAATAAAGCAGGAAAGAGAGCAGAGCATCAGAGGGACAGTTGCAGTGTAAATAGTGTCTTCTGAGAAGGCCTCAATAGGAAGGTGATGTTTGAGTAAATAATGCAGGAGGGAAAGAAATGAGTGGTTTATATACTTGAGAAGGAAGAGGCAGGCAGCCCGGGTGGCTCGGTGGTTTAGCGCCGCCTGCAGCCGGGGGCATGATCCTGGAGACCCTGGATCGAGTCCCATGTCAGGCTCCCTGAATGGAGCCTGCTTCTCCCTCTGCGTGTGTCTCTGCCTCTCTCTCTCTCTCTCTCTCTCTCCCTCTCTCTCTCTCTCTCTCTGTGTTTCTCACGAATAAATAAATAAAATATTAAAAAAAAGAAGGAGGAGGGATTCACAGGTTTAACAGTCCTGATGTGGGAAGAAGTCTACTATGTTCACAGATATTTAAGGAAGCTGACCAGGCTTCTGCAAGGTAGTAGTTTCATTTCTTCAGTCCTTTCAAGAATAGCAAACCAAAGTCCTTATATATAGAAGAAAACAGTAGAATTGTTCAGTGAAGAGATATACTAAACACAGCATCCCTACTGTACTGTTCAGTACTGCAAATGCTGGCACACATACTACCCACATGCATATTGTATGAATGAAGCTTAATTGCTCATAATAGCTAATGGTTTAACTGTGTGACCACGGAGCAGTCTGTTATATATTCCAATGATTATTTCTGTATTATTTGCTCTAATCTTAAATTATTGGAAATGTTAACCCATTAAGTAAAAGTTCTTGTATATAAAACATACCTTTAACATTCGGTCAACACAATTAAAAACAATTTTGGAAATTGAGTTTGGGAATGATTTTTCTCCTTTGTATAGCAATGCATATTCTTTTTGAAATTAGGTTTCTCTTTTTCAATAGAATTAGTGCTAAGGTAACTTAGAAGCTGCGTAGAATCTGTGTCAGCGTTTGCAAGGCTATGTATAAGTTTGTGTGGTACTGTTTTTGTCATTTTTGATGGAGTTAGTGCTAATTAAAATCCTGCTAAATAAAAGAACAGTACTTGGGCGAAAATTCTATCATCTTAAAAAGTATTAACTACTATTAATTTGCCTTAGATCTTTTGTGCCACTGATATATAGAATCTTTAGAGAAATGAGATAAAAGGTGTTTTTGCAGGCTAAAACTGTTTATCCAAGAGAATGTCCCTTTTTATTACCCGGGAATATGCATTTCCTAGAATCATAAGCAAGAAAGGAATCCATGTCTAAAACTTACTGTTCTTATGGCTTACTTTAGCTTTTAGCTTGGCAAAACACCACACTCGGGTTCTTTGGGCTGCTTTTTTGGTCTTTTAGTCTTTTTCCTATAAACATTCATCTTTAGAGGTTTCATATCACACAGTAATTTCAATCGACCTATGTATTGATGATTCTTTAATATCTATGTCAACTCAAGATTCCCCCCACTTCTAGAGACACATATATGAAACTGTTTATTGTTCATCTCTATTTTGATTGCTCAAGATTATCTTAGGTCTACCCTAACCAATTTAATTCCCCAAATTCCCTTTGTCCTCCTCTATTCTTTTTTTAAAGTTCTTATTTAAGTTATGGATAGTTAACATACAATGTACTGTTATTTTCAGGTATAGAATTTAGTGATTTATCACTTCCATATATTACCTAGTGTTCAACATGACAAGAGCCCTCCTTAATATCCATCACACATTTAACCCATCCCCATGCCCACTTCCCCCACAGTAACCCTCAGTTTGTTCTCTGTGGTTAAGAATCTGTTTTCTGATTTGTTTCTCTCTCCCCCTGCCATGTTCATCTATTTTGTTTCTTAAATTCTACATGATAGAGGATGAACAAAAATTAGTTTCGTATATGTGCCTCAAGAGGTGGGGGGATAGTGAGTTGACACGGATAATTATAGAATGGCTTTTAGCATAGTCAAGTGTTGTCTATCCATCCTCACAGTCATTTTTATTACCCCCTAAGGAAACTTTATGCCACAGTGCTGTCACCTATCAATCCTCTCATTTGCTACAGCCCTAGGCAACCACTAGTCTAATTTTCTTCCCTATAGATTCATCTATTCTGGATATTTCTTTAAATACAATCATACAATATATGGTCCTTTGTGACTAGTTTCTTCCACTTCACGTATTGTTATTCCAAGTTGTATGTATTAGTATTTCACTCCTTTTTATGGTTGGATAATTTGTGTGTAGATATACCACATTTTATTATCCATTCATTTACTCATGGACATTTGGGTGTTTCCATATTTGGCATTTATGAATAGCACTGCTATAATCATTCCTGTACAAATTTTTGTGTGGACATATGTTTTCCTTTCTCTTGGGTATATAGTTAGAATTGTGGATTCATATGGAACTCTAGGTCTAAATTTTAAGAACTGCCATATGGTTTTCCAAAACATCTGTAGCATTTTTCATTCATACCAACAGTCATGAATGTTCCAATTTCTTCATATCATTCTGAGTTTTTATTATTTGTCTTTTATTTTATAGTCATCCTCCTGAGTGTGAAGTGGTATCTCATTGTGTTTTTATTTTAAATTATAGTTGACTCACAATGTTACATTAATTTCATTATGGTTTTGATTTGCATTGGCATGAAGGCTAATGATTCTGAGGATCTTCTTATGTGCTTATTTGCTTTTTGTATATTTTCTTTGGAGAAATGTCTAGATCCTTTGCCCATTTAAAAATTGATTTATTTCTCTTTTATTTTTGAGTCATAATAGTTTTTTATATATTCCAGATGCAAGTAGGAGTTATATATATCAACCAAAAATAACCTCTGTGTATTTGCCCCAAGGTTGTTTATTTCTTCACTGCAGGTTAAGACCTGTTAGTTCAAAATCCTACTTGTGCCTAATTACAGTCTTTACACCAATATTTTTTAAAAATATCACAACACACCAATTTTTAGCCAATGAAAGCCTGCTTGCTTTGCATACCCCAGAAGACGTCACCGCACATCTGCTAGCAATAGATGAGATAAATGCGGGGCTACAAGGCACCAAGCTGCTCATTGACCCAGGGATTTTCCTCTGAACAACCAGGAGTTTCTTTACACCACCTCTTCTGAGTAGCAACCCTCACACTTTAGCCAGCATAACACAATGATGTTTGTATGTCCTACTACCACCTCATAGTCATAACTTTTTTCTTGATCATGCCCCAAATCCCTCCAGACCTGATTGTCCTTATCAGATGTAACTTGCAAATTTCTTTCTCCTATTCTGTTGGTTGTTTTTTTTTTTTTTTTTTTACTTTTTTTGGTAGTGTCCTTTGAAGCACAGAATTTCCACATTTTGATGACATGTAGTTTATTTTTTTGTTGCAGTTTTTTAATGTTTTTGGTGTCATAGCTAAGAAAACACTGCCTAGGGGTGCTGGGGTGGCTCAGTTGGTTAAGCATCTGACTCTTGATTTTGGCTCAGGTCATGATACCAGGGTCATAAGATTGAGCCCCCTGTGAGGCTCTGCATTCAGCATGGAGTCTGCTAGAGATTCTTTCTCTCCCTCTCTTTGCCCCTCCCCCCACTTAGGCACAAGTGTGTTATTTCTAAATAAATAAATAATAAATCTTTAAAAGAGAAAAAAAGAAAGAAAACCCTGACTAATTTAGGGTCACTAATACTTATACCCAAGTTTTCTTCTAAGCGTTTTCTAGTTAGCTCTTCTATTTAGGTGTGACCTCATTCTTTGTGGATCTATGGTTGTCTGAGCACTATTTGTTAAAAAGATGATGATCTTTTTTAACATCACTTGTATTTCCCTTCTTTTGCCCACTTTTATTACTATCTCTTTAGTTCATATCTTTGTGTGTATTTTTTTCTGCATTTATGTGTATTTTTTCTGCATTCGGCCCCTCATTAACTTTTATTTCATTCTTTCCAATTTTATGTACTATAGCCAATGATCTTTTTCAAATAAAAAATTTTATTATGTCCCTCTTTTGCTTAAAATTTTTAGGTTTTCAGATAAAGTACAAATGTCTTAGTATAACACACAAGTTTGTCTCTTACACTTCTCCTCTCTGCTGCAACTGTATTTTAGTACTTCAAGTGCACACCTTTCAATTCTGTACCTTTCCATCTGGAAAACTCTCATTCAGTCTTTCTTAGTTCAAGCTTAGACATCAGTTCTTTGAGAACCATTTCCTTAAGTTGCATAAGACAATTGGTTGCTCCTGTGGATTTGAACTTGTCCTTTTCAAGGTGTTTATCATAGAGTAATATGATTGTCTGATGAATGTCTTTCATCCGATAGTTTGTAAATTCAGTGAATTGAAGAACTGCTTTTTCATTCTGATATTTTCAGGGCTGAGCATAGTGGTGGGTAAAAAGTAGATATTAAATTACTTTTTGCTGTGTTGATTTTTTTTTTACAAGCAAAGTCAATAAGAGAATAAGAGTCCAATTTTGAAAGGCATGGCACTGAATGCTGTAGAAGTGAGAGTATTGATTATTTAATGAAGAATCAGATTGCGACTCTGAATTTATTGTGCAATTGTCCATGCTAGATGTAAACCCGTGAAGTATGATCAACAATAAGCCATTTATATATTTCCAGAAAAAGTATTGGAGATTATATAATACTTGCTTTTGAATAAGTTTAGAATAGTTTTATATTAGGTGATTGTATCTGCTGGAAGGCAAAAAGACAAAGAATTAGATAATTATAATATATTATGCCAATTGGAATTATCCCATTTGTAGGCATATTAGTAGGGGCTGGACTAGCTTAAATATCTAGGAATCTATCATATATTTGGGAAAATGAATGGCAAAATAATTATATTTAGCAACTGGATAATAATAAAAGAAAAAATAAAACATGAATATAACTCTCATGAGTTATCTACATTTTAAAACTATTTAGAAGCAGAGTTGTAAATTTCAAAATACTTCACTTAGTAAAATAGTGATACTTCAAAAGTTGTAGAGGTGATGTAGGTTATGGTAAATCTCAAATATATTAACATTAACATTAAATGTAGATTAACATTTAGCAAAAGCCTTGTATTACAGACTGGCTGTTTTTCTTTTACTTTAATCATTTTACACCGTTGGGTAGAAATTAACTGGAAATGGAATGACGGTAAAACCTTAATAGCTTTAATAGTTTTAGGCTATTTAATTAATTATAGAGAAGAGGTGTTCTCTCCTTTTTTCAGAGGAGGTTTTATAAAAAAATTAAAAAGTATAATTGTTGGAAGATATTTTTCTTATGGGTTCTCCAATATTGTATAAATGTGTGTGTGTGTGTATGAGAAATCTTGACATAGCAAGGATATTTTTCTTCTCTTTTAATGTTTCAAACTTAGAACAATTAGTTTAACTTGTTTTAGGTTCAATATTTAAGCATTTATTTCGTATGAAACAATTCCCAACTATTTGCCAACTATTTTCCTTTAGAAAAACAATTAGTAAGAAAATAGAATGACCTTAAAGAGGCAGTAATGTCATATTTAGGAAAAGGCATGAGTGATGTTATTATCTGTGCCCACACAGATTTTGGCAAGGCAAGTATTTTCCTTCTTAACTATCTCAACAACAATTTTGAATAAATACTATTTCTCCAGAAAATAAAATGAATCTATGAAAACTTTAGAAAGTGCATGTTGCTGGCCAGCAGCAATGCACATATAAATGATGCTGAATGAATTGGAGATCATCTCAAAAGAAGTATACAATGGAGAGGTAGTTGACACATTGATATAGATTTTCCTGTCACAATCCATTACTGTTTTATGTTTTTCCTTGATCCAGTATTGTTTCCTCTTCAAAGACTGCAACTTAGGATCAGTTGTACCTCTTTGATAATGTCACATTTTAAGGAATGACTCAAGTGAGGAGACTACTACAGAGCTTAGGTATTCATATAAGAATCATAAGATAAGAAGATAATAAGTAATATGAAAAAGTCATAGCCCCATCAAGGGATACCATGATTAATACCAATAGATTATAGGAAGTTTCAGATATAGGCTGGTATCTAAAAATACTCCATTTCTGTGTTTCAAATATTCTTTTTTTGTTGTTGTTTGTTTCAAATATTCTTATGCTGAAAGTTATTCCAAACAAGTTTATCTTAAAATATAATTCCACCTTGAAATAATGAAAATACAAACTACAAATTAGAAAAAAAAATTGCAAGTTGCATATCTAATAAAGAACTCATATCTGGAGTATATGAAGAACTTTCAAAATTGATAATAGGAAAACAAACAAATTAATATAAAAATGAATGATGTGTGAAGATACTCCATCAAAGAAGATAAACAGGTGTCAGATAAGCACACAAGATGCTCGATATCATTAATCATTCAGGAAATGCAAATTTTGAATAATGAGATATTACTGCACATTTACTAGAATGTCTGAAATTACCGACTGACCTCACTAAATGTTGGCAAAGATGTGGAAAATGTAACTTTGATATGCTGTTGGTAAAAATATAAAATGCTACAACTGCTTGGGAAGATATTTTGGCAGTTTTTTAAAAAAATTAAGTGGATACATACAATGTGACCCAGCCATTCCATTCTTAGTTGTTTACCTAAGAGAAATGAATGCATATGTACATGAAGACTTCTATATGAATGTTCATTGTAATAGTCAAAAAGAAGTAAATGGATAAACATACTTTAAGATATTGATACAGTGTAATATAAAGGAAGAAACTATTGATATATGCAACTTGAACAGATGGTAAAATATTTATGCCAAGTGAAAGAAGATACACATACATGAAGAATACTTACTATGTGATTTCATGTATATAAAATTCTGGAAAATGAAAACTAGTATAGAAAGCAAATCAGGAGTTGCCTGGGAATGGGGTGAAGCTGGACTAGGGGGCAAGAAAGAAGGAGAAAGATAGATTTTAAAGGGAATTGGGGAAAATTTGAGAGTGATGAATATAGATACATATTTCTATATGTATACCTATATAAAGCCTTTTGAGTGTTTAACATATCTTTAAACCATTTATATTAAGCAGTTATACATATTACATGCAGTTATATGTGTATATATAATCTTCATTGTGGTGAGGATTTCAACAATTTATCAAATTGTACCCTTTAATATGTGCATTTTATTCTTTATTAGAAATCTAGTTTTACCTACATCTACACTCTTTTGAGTTAAACACTCTGTTGAGTTAAATACTCTTAAAGGAGTTAAATACTTTTTTTAATTTTCAAAATTGTTTCCACATGATATCTTTTTAGTGGATGTTTTGTTTTTATTTGTGGGTTCAGTTATCTTTTGTTAAAGAAATTTCTCCAGGCCTCATTACTCAGAAGGTAAATTATGCCTTCAGGAATTTCATTAGCAGTTTAGCTCCCAACTAGATTGACTTCAGAAACCTGGTGATTTTCTGGAGGTTTTGTTCAGCCTCTAGAGCAGGGATTGGCAAACTTTTTCAGGGAAGGGCCAGATGGTGAGTATTGAGGCTTTGTAGGCCATGCTCCCTAGGGTTTGGTTGCTGCTGTTGCTTTCTTTTCTTCTCTTCCTCCTCTCCCTTTCCTGCCCTCTTCCCAACCCCTTCCATCTCCTCCCTCCTTGTTGCCTCCTCCTAGTCCTTCTTTCCTTTCCTTTCCTTTCCTTTCCTTTCCTTTCCTTTCCTTTCCTTTCCTTTCCTTCTTTCCTTTCTTACATTTCCTTTCGAAATGTACAAACCAATTTTAGCTGTTGGCCACTCAGGAACTGATCACAGGCTGGCCTTGGCCTGTAGGCTATAGTATGCTAATTCCTACTTTTAAAGTCCAGGTCACACACATTAACAAGTTTTGTGGAACTGTTGTTTTCACTGCCACTCTCTTGCATCATGTCACTGCATACTGGTTCTCCAGGGCCTTGGCTTGAGCCTTTTCTACTACTTCATTTTCTCCTCTATTACTGTTGTCTCTGGATGGCTGGTGAGCTCTCTTTTATTCCTTTGTCCTTAACTCTGCCAGTTTCTTTACCCTTCTGCTTAAAACTCACTTGGGGGCAACGCCCAAACTCATCTGACTGTTACTTCTCAACTGGTCTGAAGCCTCTGTTAGATGTTATACAGACAAGAGTTATTCACCCTGCAAACTCACATACTGTATTATACTGTGTTTCGTTTTTAGTTGCTATTTGTACATTTCTGGATGACTTCTAGATCTTGTTCTTACTCAGATTCTTTTGCTGTTATTGTCATGTGATTACTAAACTCTACTTAGCTTTTTGTATATCCAATACTTAGCACAAGATTTGTCATGTGTGCCACTGAATTTGGGGAAATTACTGTCCACTTTATATTTTACATTCTTTTATGTGAACAACATAATAGAAGTGCTTTGATGCTAAAAATTTAGTAGTTTTTTTTAAAGTTACCTATAGCTTTTCTCTCTAGGTAGAGTGTACACCTTCCTACAGGGTGAATGGGTTGGAGCAGATTCAAGTAACAGGTATGACATTATAATTAGAACCAGAACTCTAGACCCTCCTGTGCTGTTGCTGAAATTGATTTTCCAAGAAACCTCTTTGATGTTTAAGGCACTCATTTACTATTAGTTTGCCTTATTTTGGACTTTTGAATCCTTCCTTCCCCAAACCCATGTAATTTAGCAGGTATGCCTCTTACAGACAGGAGTTGTGCTATTTTACCTGGAGTTTCCACAAGCCCTTGAAATTAGTGAATCCAAGGAAATATGGGACTGAGTAGGGTACAGAAACTTTAGATAGCATGTCAAAATACTAGAAGGACTTTTCTTATCTTTGTAGTTCTGCATGACTAAGAAAAATATTAATAAAATTATTTATATTGTAAGTATATATGTCCTCAATTAAAAGCACAAAAATCCCCAAATTCAAGATACTGCATATACTTTTCTCTTGTCATTTTCTCCTTGACCAAAGTTTGTTTGGTTTTTCTTATTTATGATTCTTCAGCTCCAGATACAGTGAATCACTTGAATATGGAAGGAAAGCATTGTTATCATTCATATATATTCTTCTTGATCTCTTACACACTTTCCTCAAAATAACGATGCAGGAGCACAGCAAATGCTACCTTATAGTATAACTATGGATTCTTCTTTCTGTAGTAAAGACCTGTCTCCAGTAGTGAATATCTGTCAAAACTTCAGCCAGGCATATGTTTAAAAGTATCCATTTAGCATAAGATCATGGAGACAAACACTGATTACACAAAAGCTATATGCTAATTTATAATATTGGACACTAATGGACAAACAAATAATGAGTACATGTAAGCTTTCTAAAAATATATCTGAATCTTATTAGGCGGAGTAGGAGGACCCTAAGCTCCCCTTGTCCTATGGATACAGCTAGATAACACTCATATCAGTGTAAATACTCAGAAAATCATCTGAAGACTGGCAGGACAAACTCCACAACTAAAGGTAAAAAAGAGGTGACATCAAAGAAGGTAGGAAGGGAAAATATGGTTTGGGAATAAAACTGACTGGCTATTTGGGGTGGGGAGGGATTGGTGGTGCAGAGAAGGGCAAAAAATAAACTTTCACACTGGAAACCCACACAGGAAGACAAATGCTTGTAACCTTTGGCTTCGAAAGCTAGAGGGGCTAAATTTTGGCAATTCTTACAACCAGCAAACTGAAAGCCTAGAATTTTAAAAAATCATCAGGCTCCACTCTGGGAGAGCCTTGTGGGGTTGGAAAGCAGAGTCCTTGCCTTTAAAGAGACTGAACAGCAAACAGCCAGTAGAGCTATCTCCTTGAAAGTAGCAGTTTGAAAAACATCAGGAGTAGATGGGAGGGAGAGTGATTTACTCATCTCAGAGCATGGCCCAGAGAGGAGGGATCATGGGGAGATGCCTCTAGGAACAAAGGAGCTGGCAGATACCATTTTCCCCTCCCTTCACCATAAATACATGCCACTTGCACAGAGAAAATGTGGTGGCAACACTGACTACATAACTTGATTGCACCAAGCCCTACCCTCCATGCTTCTGGGGATCTACCCTTCTCAGTCACCCTTGCCTCGGTCCTGGCAGTATGGGCTCCTGCTCCAGAACACTGGCTCAAGTTTTGCTAGCACTTCAATGCCCAAATTGCGTGTTTTTACAAGATCTCAGTTCTGTTGGCTGTGGCAGTGGCAGAAAATCTCATTTCATAAGTAGACCACCACACACCTTGTTACCCAACATGCCCACAAAAGGCAAAGAGGACTCCTGTGGAGGTAACTGATTGAAGGAAAATGAGGTCAGGACTCAATAGCAGAGCATATGCAACACACATAGGAGACATTCCCTGAAGTGCCAGGTCCTGGGGAACAGGAGACACTCCATTACAAGGCATTACAAAATGTCATCTTCATAAGGCTATTACTGTCAAAAGCAAGAGACATAGCTGACTTTCCTAACACAGAGAAATGGATACAGAGAGTTAGACAAAATGAGGAGACAGAAATATGTCCCAAAGGAAAAAACAGGACCAAACCATAGCAAGAGACCTAAGCAAAATGGATAAAAGTATGCCCGAAAGAGAATTGAAAGTAATGATTATAAAGATACTACTGGACTTGGGAGATGAGTGGAGGACATCAGTGGGACCTTACACAGAGTTAAAAAAGAACTAATCAGAGATGAAGAACACCCTAAATGAAATTAAAAATACACTTGATGGGATAAATAGTAAGGTAGATGAAGCAAAGGGTATGAATTCATGACCGGGAAGGCAGAGTAATAGAAAATAACCAGGGCAGCCCAGGTGGCTCAGTGGTTTAGCGCCGCCTTCAGCCCAGGGCATGATCCTGGAGTCCCTGGATCGAGTCCCATGTCGGGCTCCCTGCATGGAGCCTGCTTCTCCCTCTGCCTCTCTCTCTCTCTCTCTCTGTGTCTCTCATGAATAAATAAAATCTTAAAAAAAAAAAAAAAGAAAAGAAAATAACCAAACTGAGCAAGAGAGGAAAAAGATATGCAAATTGAGAATTGTCTTAGAATTCAGTCAACTCCATCAAGTGTAATAACATTCCTATTATAGGGATCCCAAAAGAAGAAGAATGAGAAAAGGGGGGCAGAGAATGTCTTTGAGGAGATAATAGTTCAAACCTTTGCTAATTTGGGGAAGGAAACAAATATCTAGGTCCAGGAGGCACAGAGATTCCACCTCCCCAAAAAATTCAATACAAGGAGCTCTATATTGAGACACATAGTAATTAAAATGTCAAGAAGTAGTGATAAAGAAAAAAAAATTAAAAAGTAGCAAGAGAAAAGAAGGCAGTTACAAATACGAGGAAATCCCATAAAGCTCTCAGGGGCTTTTCAGCAAAAATTTTGCAGGCCAGAAAGAAGCGGCATGATATATTTAAAGTGCTAAAAAGGGAAAAATCTGCAGCCAAGAATATACAGAAAGGCTGTCATTTAGAATAGAATTGAGAGGGACAGTTTCTCAGATGAGCTAACACTAAAGGAGTTCATGACCACAAAATCAGTCCTATAAGAAATATTAATGGGGATACTTTGAGTGGAAAAGAAAGTGAGAATATGAAAAGTAAAAACCACAAAAGCAAAAAAAGTTATTTCCGTAAAAATCAAGATATTGATAAAATGATATAAAACATGACACACTATACCTAAAATGTGGTGGAGAGAGGGGTAAAAAGTGGGCTCTTAAGTGACCATCAACTTAATATGAGCTCCTATGTGCAGAAGATGTTCTATACAAACTTAATGGTATCACAAATCAAAAACCAATAATATACAAAAAAAGAGAGAAAGGAATCAAACTATATCACCAGAGATAGCCAACTAGCTATGATAGCAAGAGAAGAAAGGATCAGAAAAAACTACAAAACAACTACATAACAAGTAACAAAATGTCAATAAATATGTACCAATAATTACTTAGAATGTGAATGGAATAAAACCTCTAATTAAAAGACATAGGGTGTCAGAGTGGGTAAAAAATAAGGCCTAACTACACACTGTCTACAAGGGACTCCTTTCAGACCTAAAGACACCTACAGATTGAAACTGAGAGAATGAAGAAACATTTATAATGAAAAGAGATGCCAAAAGAAAGCTAGGGTAGCAATACTTATATGAGACAAAATAGACTTTAAAACAAGACTATAACAAGAGAAAAAGACACTATGTAATAATAAACAGAACAATCCAATAAGAAGATATAACAATTAAAAATATGCACCCATCACGGAACCACTCAAATACATAAAAGTTCATAATGAACATAAAGGAAGAAATCCACAATAATACAACAATAGTAGAGGACTTTAACACCCACTTAATGAGCAGATTAAAGAGAAAATCAACAAAGGAACAATGGATTTAGATGACACACTGCACCAGATGGATTTAACAGATATATTCAGAATATTCCTAAAACACCAAAATACATCTTCTTTTCAATTGCACATAGAACCTTCTCACAGAATAGTCCACAAGACAAGTCTCTGCAAATTAAAAAATGTCAAAGTTGTATCATGAATTTTCTCTGACTACAATAGTATGAAACTAAAAACCATAAGAAAAAAAATCTGGAAAGAGCACAAGTACATGGAGTTTAAATAACATGCCACTAAACAATAAATGTGTCAACAATGAAGTCAAAGAAATGAAAAAATTACATGGAGCTCAAAAAAGAACAAAGAGAACCGCAAACTAGCAGAAGGAGGGCAATAATAAAGATTAAAGCAGAAATAAATGATACAAAAACCAAAAGAAAAAAAAAGACATCAATGAAACCAAGAGTTGGTTCTTTGAAAAGATAAACAAAATTGATAAATCTCAAGTCATTCTCATAAAAGAGAGAGAACGAGAGAACCCAAATAAACAAAATCTCAAATGAAAACACAATGGTCCAAAACCTTTGGGATGCAACAAAAGTGGTTCTAAGAGAGAAGTTTATAGCAATACAAGACTACCACAAGAAGGAAGAAAAATCTCAAACAACATAACCTTATACCTAAAGGAGCTCTAAAAAGAACAAAGAAAACCCCAAACTAGCAGAAGGAGGGCAAAGATAAAGATTAAAGCAGAAATAAATGATACCAAGAAAAGACATCAATGAAACCAGGAGTTGGTTCTTTGAAAAGATCAACAAAATTGATAAATCTCAAGTCATTCTCATAAGAGGGAGAGAATGAGAGAGCCTAAATAAACAAAATCACAAATGAGAGAACTAACAACTAACACCACGGAAATATAAACAATTGTAAGAGAATATTATGAAAAATTATAGGTGAGCAAATGATTGGACAATCTAGAAGAAATGGATAAATTCCTAAAAACTTATAACCCACAAAAACTCAAGCAGATAGAAATAGAAAATTTGAGCATATTGATTACCAGCAATGAAATTGAATCAGTAATCAAAACACTCCAACAAACAAAAGTCCAGGTCCAGATGGCTTCATAGTCAAATTCACTAAATACTTAAAGGAAAATTAGTACCTATTCTTCTCAAATATTCCCCAAATAGAAGGAACACTTCTAGATTTATTCTATGAAGCCAGTATCATTCTGATACCAAAACAAATAAAGACACCACAAAAAAACTACAGGCCAATATGTCTGACAAACATGGATACAAAAATGCCCGAGAAAATACTAGCAAACAAATCAAACAATAAATTTAAGAAATCATACATTAAAATCAAATGAGATTTAGTCCTGGGTTCCAAGGATAGTTCAATATTTGCAAATCAATCAACATGATATTTCACCTCAATAAAAGGGTAAAAATCATATCATATTAGTAGATACAGAAAGAGCATTTGATAAAATACAACATTCATTTATGATAAAACCCCCCCACAAAGTAGGTCTAAAGGGAACATACCTCAATATGATAAAGGCCTTATATACAAAACCCACAGCTAATTATATTAAGTGGGGGGGAAAATTCTGGGCTTTTCCACTAAGGTCAGGAACAAGACAAGGATATACTCTCTCACAACTTTTATTCATCATAGCACTAGAAGTCCTAGCCACAGTAATCAAACAACAAAAAGAAATAAAAGACATGCAAATTGGTGAGGAAGAAGTAAAACTTTCACTATTTGCAGTTGACATAATACTTATATAGAAAACCTGAAAGACTCCACCAAAAAACTACTAGAACTGTTAAATGAATTCAGTAAAGTCCCAAGATATAAAATCAATCACCTATACACTAATAATGAAGCAGCAGGAAAATTGAGAAATAAGTACCATTCATAATTATACCAAAAATAATAAGATACTTGGAATAAACTTAACCAAAGAGATAAAAGACTGTACTCTGAAAATTATAAATCACTGATAAAAAAATTGAGGGTGACACAAAGAAATGGAAAACAGTCTATGCTCATGGATTGGAAGAACAAATATTGTTAAAATAGTTATACCACCCAAAGGAATCTACAGATTTAATGTAATCCCTATCAAAATACCAATAGCATTTTTCACAGAATTAGAACAAATAATACTAAAACTTGTATGGAAACACAGAAGGCCCAAAATAACCAAAACAATCTTGAAAGAAACAAAAGTGGAGGTAGCACAATTCCAGATTTCAAGTTATGTTACAAAGCTATAGTGAAGCAGTATGCTGCTGGTACAAAAATAAACATGTGGATCAACAGAACAAAATAGACCCCCCCCCCCAAAAAAAAACCCCACAATTATATGGTCAATTAATCTTTGACAAAGGAGAGAAGATAAGCAATGGGAAAAAGGCAGTCTCTTCAAATGGTGTTGGGAAAACTGGACAGCTACATGGAAAAGAATAAAATTGGGCCACATTCTTATACCATACACAAAAATAAACTCAAAATTAAGAACTTAAATGTGAGACCAGAAACCATAAAAATCCTAGAAGAGAGCACAGGCAGTAATTTTTCTGACATTGGCTACAGCAACATTTTTCTAGATAGGTCCCCTGAGGGAAGGGAAACAAAAGCAAAAATAAACCATTGGGACTACATCAAAATAAAGAGGATCTGCACAGTGAAGGAAAACAACAAAACTGAAAGGCAGCCTACTAAATGAGAGAAGATATTTGCAGATGACATATCCAATAAAGGGTTAGTATCCAAAATATATGAAGAATGGATACAGGGACACCTGAATGGCTCAGTCAGTTAAATATCTGTCTTTGGCTCAGCTCATGATCTCAGGGTCCTGGGACTGAGCCTATCCTTAGGCTCCCTGCTCGGCAGGGTGTCTATTTCTCCTCTTCCAGTTCCTTTGCGCCGCCCATCCCCCCCAAGCTTGCACTCTCCCTCTCTCAAATAAATAAATTAAATAATAAAAATAGAACACATACAACTCAGTATATGCAAGACAAATAATCCAATTTAAAAAATGGGTGGGTAGTAGACTTAAATAGACATTTTTCCAAAGAAGACATCCAGATGGCCAAGAAACACATGAAAGGATGCTCAACATCACTCAGAGAAATTCAAAGCAAATACAATGAGATATCACCTCACACCATTCAGAATGGCTAAAATGAGAAACACAAGAAACATCAAGTGTTGGTGAGGATGTTGAGAAAAAGGAACCACATGCACTGTTGGTGGGAATGCAAACTGGTGCAGCCACTGTGGAAAACAGTATGGAAGTTTCTCAAAAAGTTAAAGATAGAACTAATCTATGATGCAGTAATCACACTACTGGGTATTTATTCAAAAGACATAAAAACACTAATTTGAAGGGATACATGTATCCCTGTATTTATTGTAACATTATTTACAATAGCCAAATTACAGCATCAGCACGTGTCTATCAATAGATGAATGGACAATGAAGATGTGATACACACACATACACACACATGCATGCACGCACACACACACACAATGAAATACTATTCAGACATAAAAGTGAAATCTGGCCATTTGCAACAACATGGATGAATTTAAAGTGAATATGGGGGCAGCCCTGGTGGCTCAGTGGTCTAGCGTCACCTTCAGTCCAGGGCATGATCCCGGAACCTGGGATCGAGTCCCACATCAGGCTCCCTGCATGGAGCCTGCTTTTCCCTCTGCCTGTGTCTATGCCCCCCACCCCCCTCTCTGTGTGTGTCTCTCATGAACAGATAAATAAAATCTTTAAAAAAAAAGTGAATATACTAAGTGAAATGAAAGATAAATACCAAAAAAAAAAAGGAGATAAATACTGTATGTGGAATTTAAGAAACAAAATAAGCAAAGGAAAGAGAGACAAACCAAGAAACAGACTCTTAACTATAGAGAAAAAACTGGTGCATGAAACAGGTGATAAGGATTAAGGGAGGGCACTTGTTATGTAGAGTACTAGGTGATGGATGGAAATATTGAATCTCGGTATTGTATACCTGAAACTAATATAACACTGTGTGTTAACTACACTGGAATTAATAAAAAATAAACATATCTGGATGTTATTAAAGGATTACCGATTTTAAGTACAAAAATATGTCATTTATCTGTAAAGATTATCATGCTTGTTGGAAGACATGTTAATGAAACATTACAAGAAAGCACAAACAGTTTGTGAAATGGAACAGTAGTGGATAATGAAGATAGAGATCACTGAAGAAAATAAATTTTAAAATTAGAAGAAAAATATGCTAGAGCATTAATGAAATAGAAAGCAAGTAATCAACAGATTATAATAAATTAGACAGAGACCAGTAATTGAACTATATATTTTTATCACACATACCTCTTTCATTTAATTTAGAAAATGATTACCAGATCAGAGGAATAGACACTTAAGTATAAGCACAATATGCTTATAATTTCTGAAAGCCATATTTAATATCTGTTACTTTTTCTGGAGTTTGTTTATTAGACCTAATAAGTGGTTTAGATGGCAGTAGAAGTTTTAATTGGGTTTCAATGAATTATAACTATATAAATGGGTTAAGTGTTCAAAGCTGGTATTTCTACATATAATGTTCTATAAATATGATATACCTCTGTATATTAGTACCCCATCCATATATATTAATGTCCACGGCCATTTAGTTTTCTGATGTGATTAAGAATAGAGTTGTCACTTTTTATGTAACAATGGGAAAAATTACAACAAAAATATTTTGAGCTGTCAATCCACATTGATATTTAGAAACTCAGACTCTGTAAAATATAGTGCAATAAGAATTTTAAAATACTATTATCAAATTTCACAACTTATTTGGAAGTTTTCATGTTATGGATGTCTATATAGCATTGGAACAAGTTTTTTACTTCTTGGCATAGGTTTTAAGTAAAGCCTTTTTCAAAAATCACAAGTTGTTTTACCTGCCAGCAGTGGTGATAATTAGTGTAGAAAAGTAAAAACTTGTCTTAAAACTGAGATCTAAAGGTATCTGAGAATCTAAAGAACACCTGGCACCTTTGAAATCCATCAGATTATCAGATTTGAGTGAAAGTAGGAAAAGAATGAAGATGTTAGGTCAAGAGGCACAATAAAATAACAAAATACAACTTTGTATTATAGCTTGAGTTCTGAGGATTATTTTCCAATTTTTCAAATGTCTGATGTAGATGTGACTGTTCGTAGCATTCACTGAAATTTCACATCCTGGCAGTATTATAGATGTGTCTGTGTGATTTTTCTTTATCTTATGGATATACCTACACTTTGGCACTGTGAGATCTAAGCAAAGCTAACTGTTAGGAAATCTATTTATCATTTACCTTATTTATTCTTAGTGAATTGAAAGACATGAGAAGCCAAAGCATAAATTAATTTGCCTTGCAGATTTACTTCTTATATTATAATGAAGATTTTAACTTGTTTTATAAAGGGATATAAAATTGAAGAGATTAAGTTACACAGAGATAGGTATATCAAGCTTCTCAATTTAGAATGTGCTGACTGTGTAAACAGCAGCAGAAAATTTCTGTGTTTGAAGACTCTGATTGGATTTTGTATTTTCATTTTCTTGAAGTTAAGCTACTTTCCATTGGGCCTTAAGAGGAATCCAACAATTACTCTTTTTATATGCTTTGGGTATATATTGCAGCTACACACACAACCAGGTTATATGGATCAACGTATGTAATCAACCTGTGTAATAAATTTAATAAGCAAAACTTCCACAATGATATGATGTATATTTGCAATAATCAGAATGTGCTGTATGATCAGTAAGATTTTTTTTTAAGATTTTATTTATTTGTTCATGAGAGACACAGAGAGGGGTGGGGGTGGGGGTGGGAGAGAAAGGCGGAGACACAGGCAGAGGGAGAAGCAGGCTCCATGCAGGGAGCCCGATGTGGGACTCCATCCCGGAAGTCCAGGATCATGCCCTGGGCCAAAGGCAGAAGCTTAACTGCTGAGCCACCCAGTCATCCCAGATCAGTAAGATTTTTTAAGGTGAATCCTATTATCTAAAATATGCTTATCAGAAGATTTGAATGCTGAGGAAAATCAAGAGGAGTTATGAGTATTGTTATTGGAACAAGTATATACAATTTTTGCAAAAGTTTTTCCCACTTCTTTGATGGTAGCAATAGGCAGTTCCTTCAGTGGACATTTCCTCAGTGGACTGCTCCCAGACTGGCTAGGAGAGATGAGTTCTTGGTTCTTACAGAGACAGATGCATTTTCTGTTGATATGTTCACCAAAGTAAGTAGCCAACTGGAAATGCTAAGTGCTATGTTCTTTAACCTTGAGAAGTAGGTAAAAAAGAAAAAAAAATGCGTAAATTGAAGCAATACATCTACTAGTAATGGCCAGGAGGTTACTAATGTCACTCTTTAATTTCTAATTGACTCATTCTGCTTTCATTTTAATGAGAATCATGTAAATTTAATAAAACATATGAAACATGAAGCAACATACAAAAATGGAAGGATGTATATCTCTCAAGATTTGTGACACTCAAATGTTTCATACCTTGTCAGAAAAGTACAACCTCAAGGTTGGTTTCAGAATATTTAAACTTGCTTTTATTTATTTATTTATTATTTATTTATTTATTTATTTATTTATTTATTTATTATCTTTCTTTCTTTCTTTCTTTCTTTCTTTCTTTCTTTCTTTCTTTTTTTATATATTCATGAAGGAGAGAGAGAGAGAGAGAGAGAGAGAGAGAAAGAGAGAGGTGGAGACACAGGCAGAGACACAGGCAGAGGGAGAAGCAGTCTCCATGCCGGAAGCCCGACGTGGTACTCGATCCTGAGACTCCAGGATCGTGCCCTGGGCCAAAGGCAGGCGCCAAACCCCTGAGCCACCCAGGGATACCAAACTTGCTTTTATTTAAAATGAGAAACTCAAAAAAACAAAATCAGAAACTCGTGTTGTGTTTCAGCTTCTCCCCTGGACTCAACCAATCTGGCCTTGCTCCTGAAATTATCTTGTCTCTCTGCTGTGTGTCATCATTATTTTTTTTTTATTTTCTGAGATTTAATATCATTATACAATTATGCTATAATATCACCTATCTTAAGTATATGTATGCAGTTAATTCTCTTGATGCAATTTCTCCTTTTGACTATTGCTTAATGTGATGATATCCTCTTTGTTTCTCTCTGCTTCATTTTACAGCAACTTTTCTTGAAATTGCCTCCTTTGTCTTGCCTCTTATTCTCCCCTAAATCAATTCCAATGGGAATTGATCATGCCCACAGCTCTGCTAATGCTGATCTTGCTAATATCCTCAGCTACCCCTATGTTGACAAATCTGGTAGTCACTTCTTTTTTCTCATCTTGCTTGAACTCTTAATACTGTTGAATAGCTTTGCTATGCTATTCTTCATCCTGTTGATGCATTTTTTTTTAGTTTCCTTAATTCCTTGAATGCTATATTTTTCCCACCAACACAAGCCATCAGTCAATTTCCTTGTCAGTTCTTACTCCTAAAGCTGATGTCCAAATGCAAGACCAATTGTAAGCCTTCTCTTCCTCTCCTTGTATACTCTCTTCATAGATTACCTCATCCAGTGCCTTTGCTTAAATATATAGTCTTTACACTGATAGCTCTCAAATTACTGTCCCTGCTCTCACCACTCTTTGAAGCTTGAATGACTAAGTAGGATGTTGAAAGACCCCTCAAAATTAACTGACGAAAATACAATTTTGATGTTTATTCTGATCAAGAAACATATTCTCCTCCAGTGTCCCCTTTCTTAGTACATATTGTTACCATCCTTGCCTCTTGAAGCTGTGTAGGTATAATTCATTATTTCATGTTATCTTTATGACATTAATAACCTAAATTATCTGTTTCCATCCATGTAAATTGCCAAGAACCAACTCTGAACTTAGGCAAGGAGGGATTTTATTCAAAGGGATTATTGCAAGGAAGGGGAAAGGGTGATAGGAATAGGGAATTGCCTATTGCAAATAGGGAATGCTCTCTGATCATGAGCTCTGCAAGAGTCTGAATGAACAGTTAGGTTAAAGAAGTTTTGCTCTTGAATTTTGTTCTTATTTATTAATACGGCTAGGAAAAATGGAATGTGGGAAAGGGGGGGTTACAGGGTGACCCAAAGGGACAGTGGACCAGAGTTTATTTTATCATGAAGCCAGCTGATTTTTAGGAAAGAGTATACATGGACTCTGAAGGTGTGTCTCCCAGGAGTCTGGGAGAAGGAGAGAAAACTGATCAAATTTTTATTAATAAGCATTTGGTTCTGATTGATCAGTTGTCAAGTAGTTTAGCCAATCAATTATAAGGCAAAGAAAGGGAATTTGGAGAGTTTGTGCCTGTCTTTCTCAGAGGCAGAGTGGGGAGGGTATGTATAAGTCTTATTTAAGTCTTCTGGGAAAGAATGTTTCTTTATAGTAAGTCATTTCCAAGAATACAAAAAAAGATGAGGGGATTTCTTTACCACCACTGTTTTTCTAGGAGCACAGTGTTCAGGTAAAATTCAACATTGACAGTGTTGTCTCACCACCTATTCTTCATTGATTGGATGGAATTGTGTTTTACAGAGTGTCCCACAATTAAAAACTGTTCATGACTTTGTTTTTATTTACAATGACATCTGTGCTACTTGTCATTATCTTCAAGGCCCATCTGATCAACAACTTGTTTATTTCTCTGAACTTACTTTGGAATTCACTCCTTCTTATTCAGTATGCTACTAGTTGCCTGTCCTCTATACAAGCCAGGTTCTTTTCCAACACTGGAATGTAAATTCTGTGAGAGCATGAACTGGTTGGTCTGTCTGGTCTCTCATGGGCTCTATCCTCAGAGATGGAATTTCCCTGATACATAGTAGGCAGACATCTAAACAATATTTTAGTGAATAAATAGTTTATATGTTAACATGTTTTTTTATGAATGGGTCTCAGGTTCTATTTCACTTAATGATACATTTTGACAGATATGCGATTTTGACTCAAGTTCATTTCACTAAATATTGAAATAAAATAAAGCCATTACAATTTTTGTGTGTGTCTGAATCATGTTTCTATTCCCTAGATTTATTATTACCTTTTTTTTTCATTTTTTTCATTTTTCAGTGCTTATCACAATAAATATACTCTTAATCCCCTTTATTTCACCCATTCCCCCACTAACCTCCTCTTTGGCAACCACCATTTCTTCTCTGTATTTAAAAGTATGTTTTTTTTGTTATTGTCTCTTTTTTTCATTTGTTCATTTGTTTTGTTTCTTAAATTCTACATATGATTGAAATCATACGGTATTTGTTTTTCTTTGACTGACTTTGCTTAGCATAATACTCTCTAGCTCTATCCATATCATTGTAAATGGCAAGATTTCATTCTTTTTTATGGCTGAGTAATATTCGATTATATATATGTACCACATCTTTATCCATTTGTCTATAGATGGACACGAGTTGCTTCCGTATCTTGGCTGTTGTAAATAGTGGTGTAATAAGCATAGGGGTGCATATATATCTTTTTAAATTAGTGTTTTTGTTTTCTTTGGGTAGATACCAGTAGTGGAAATTCTGGATCATATGGTAATTCTATTTTTAATTTTTTTGAGGAAACTCCATACTGTTTTCCATAGTGGCTATACCAATTTGCATTCCCACTAATGTACATGAGAGTTCCTTTTTTCTCCACATCCTTGTCAATACTTGTTATTCCTGGGTTTTTGAGTCTAGCCATTCTCATAGGTGTGAGTATTATCTCATTGTGGTTTTAGTTTGGATTTCCCTGATGATGAGTGATGTTGAGCATCCTTTCATGTATTTGTTTGCCATCTGTATGTCTTCTTTGGCAAAATGTCTATTTAGATCTTGCCCCTTCTTAACTGGATTATCTTACTGTTTTTGTTCAGCTGTGTAAGTTCTTATATATTGTGGATTTTAACCCCTTATCAGATAGATCACTTGCACATATCTTCCGCCACTCAAGAGGTTGCCTTTTTGTTTTATTGTTTCCTACACTGCATACAATCTTTTTATTTTGTTGTAGTCTCAATAGTTTAGCCTTGTTTTGTTTTCTTTCTGTAAGGAGACGTGTAGAAAATGTTTCTATGGTCAATGTAAAAAAGATTATTGCCTATGTTTTCTAGTTTTATAGTTTCAGATTTCACATTTAGGTCATATTTCCCGTGAATCTTAATTTTTTTTCTTTCAAAAGCTGATAGCAGTGTTTATAATTTTTATGTTGTGGCTTTTTGGAATATTTAACTGTTTCTCAAGATCCCTAAAAATACATTCTCACTTCCTTATGCCTGTATTCTTTCCTTCCCACTTCACAATGGTCAGAATACAACAGTTTCCACCACAGATAATTTCTCTTCTCTTCACTTCTGGGATCAAAGGAAAAATGTAAGTCATTTCTAGTCTGTACCATTTTAACTGAATTCTTTCAGGTAGAAAATAAAGACAATTTTCTTTACATTCTTCCTGGATGTTTGGTCATCTTATATAGTGAAAAGTAATTTAATTATTAATCAGAATCTACTTACTTTTGAATGAAATTGTGATGTGGAGGCATTAATTAGTGTTAGAAGAACTCTGTTCATTTTTCTTGTACAAAAATTCATTTCATGGCCCTGTTCAGAATGCCTCATCACTAAAGAATTCTGGATGTTGGTGATATATAAATGTGAAATAAAGGGAGTATTAGAAGCCAAAATTTTCTGGGGTTGTGTCCAAAAACTACCCTCACCTAAAGACTGATATCTTAAGAGTATAGGTAAGAGTAAAATATTTTGTTCCCTGATAGATTTGATATATTTAAGTTTGACTGTAGCCAATGTTGAAGAAACATATCCAAGGCAATGGATGAAATTCAGCTTTGTATAAGAATACAAAGTGGGCAATGTTAAAATCAATCAAGGCAAGCACATCATGGTCCCAAGTAACCAGGCTTCTAGACAGAATGGTACCTAGGCCTTAGATGTATGGAGAAGAGGATCCTTTCTTCAAAGTCAAGGCTGGGGCAAAGTGAGTGGGAATCCAAGAATATAGCCAAGTAATCTACTATTCAACAATCTAGACTCAGTAGATAATTGCAGTTCTAAATGAAATCAGGATCAACCTGACAGAGATTGAGGGAAGGGTCCATGAATTTCACAAAACCATCCTAGGAACTTGTAGCTTGCAACCTCTGGATAGATTTCTTATCCTGTCAGTGTTGGTTGTATTAAACAAATGAAACTAATGACACATTGAAGGAACTCAATGCCAGGAGAGTAGTGGGGGTAAAAAAAAAAAATCTAGTTTGGTGTCAATCTATATACAACTCTGGAAAACATCTTTACTAAATATCACTCTCAGTTTATATTCTTAACTCACACCCCTACAAGTAAGCTGTTTATAGTGTTTACTTTTGCCACGGTTATGAGGACATGTGACATCCTTGTTTTCAGCTCAGTATATTTATTTACTTTTCTCCATTTTGGCTAATTTTGCAATATAATAGTGGTAAATTTTCCCTGCATTTCTCATTTTTATTTCCATTATCTCTTGTTTAGGAAAAAAATCAATTTATAATCACTGATTACAAATTCTATGCTATGATCTGAATTGTGCCTCTGAACATGTTTCCTTCAGCTAGCAGAGTGTTGACAATTAAAAGTCTTTAGGCAGGTCATGCATTCTCCAGTTTTCCAGAGTCCCCATAACTGCTTTTTTTGTTAACTCAGCTACTGCCTATCTTTACAAAGCCTGCCTGGCCCCGGAGCCATTTAACTTTTAAACCTCTGTTTTATATGCATGGAGTAGTATGGAGAGGAAGGTATGCACTGGAAAGAAAAATTATTTTTCATGTATTTGCATCTGAAACCCAATTTTACATAGCATCAAACTGAACATCTGACAAATTACATTTTAAAAAATAAAGTTAAAATTGTGTTGGAATTAAGTAGGAAGGTGTCCTATACTTAAATAAAGCTTTGTTAGAGAAATTTTGTCTCTAATATATAACCATATTGGTTAATTTATCTTTTTCCACTCTTTGCTTTCATGTTATCAAAGTAATTCATATTCATTTAGTGAATTTTCAAAATGTAGAAAAGAGTGGAGATGTAGGAAAATTCACTCTTAATCACATCCTATGGAAGTAACGAATATTGAAATCATGTCATTTTTTCACATCTTTTATACAACTTTTATGTGTGTATGTATCTATAAATGCATCTATTAAAATCATATTTATACATAGATACAAGTGTATGTCACTATCTCTTTTTACTGGAAAATGAAATAGATGTCTTATTTTAAATGAATATTTTAAAACACAAGAGGGCAATTGTGAACAGTTGTGCATGAGTATATTATTATTATTATTATTATTATTATTATTATTTTAAAGATTTTATTTATTTATTCATGAGAGACATAGAGAGAGAGAGAGAGAGGCAGAGACACAGGCAGAGGGAGAAGCAGACTCCTCCCAGGAAGCCTGACATGGGACTCGATCCTGGGGCTCCGGGATCAGGCCCTGGGCCGAAGGCGGCACCAAACCGCTGAGCCACCCAGGCTGCCCGCATGAGTATATTATTAAATATATATATAAAACAATTTTTAAAAAGATTTTATTTATTTATTCATGAGAGACACACAGAGAGAGGCAGAGACATAGGCAGAGGGAGAAGCCTGATGCAGGAGTTGATCCCAAGACCCCAGGATCACAAACTGAGCCAAAGGCAGATGCTCAACCACTGAGCACCCAGGTGCCCCTATAACAGTTGTTTATTCAATAGAAATTACCTTGATTGAATAACTCAAATTCGAATAATTTGAAGCATTGGTATGATTTGTTTTTGTATGGGATTTATATATTGAAAATAAGTAATTGTATGAATAATATTCATATTTATATTTCTTTTACTAGAGTAATTTCCTAGAGTTGGTACATTTCAGTAGATAATAGGTCAAAGTGTATATTATAAAATTATTTTTCTTATTTGTTCTTTTTAAATTATGAACTCATGAAGAAAAGTTAGAAATTATTTAAATTTAATAATTTAACAGACAATGATTTTTAGTCATAGAATGGTTAAAAGATCTGGTTCAAATTGCTAAGGTAAGTCTGGAACTAGATATTAGATAATTTTTAACTAATAACACTTTATATTAAGTATTTAAGGATATATTTTGTATTGCTAGAAAAATATTATCATTTGAATCCTGACGATTTTACGTTATCAGTCATAAAAAGAAGGTTTATGATCTAGTAATATATCACATCTTCCATATCTACATAGCAGGCCCAACAGATAAAGAAATCATGTCAAGAGAACTAAAACCTATTAATAATGATAAAATCACAAATAACTGCCTACTCTGGGACAATGGTCTTTAATGTGGTCTGTAATGTTTTAATGGGGCACAGAAAAAAGATAATCAAACTTTTGCTCACACTTAATGTTCTAGTAATAATAAGGGAGGAGTTAGGACCTAAACTGGGCAGGGAATAGCTATCTGTGAGATTTCTAAGTCATCCAGCTGTAAATTCATTGGAATAGCAAGTCTGAGAAGTATTTGAGGCCAAAACGTTACCGTGTGTTAAAAGCAAAGCAAAACAACAACAAAAAAATTACCATGTTCATAAAAGCATCCATGGGGGATCCCTTGGTGGCTCAGCAGTTTAGCGCCTGCCTTTGGCCCAGGGCGTGACCCTGGAGTTCCAGGATCGAGTCCCATGTCAGGCTCCCTGCATGGAGCCTGCTTCTCTCTCTGCCTGTGTCTCTGCTTCTCTCTTTCTCTCTCTCTTTCTGTCTCTCATGAATAAATAAATAAAAATCTTTAAAAAAATAAAAATAAAAGCATCCATGTATTTAAAAAATGTTTAATTCATGGATGAAAATGTGCTCTACACAGCTTTTTGTCAGGTGGTCACATTTCTGCCGTGGTTATTGCCACCTGGGACACAACAGTGGGAAAAATTCTGTTGTTGTTTATGGTCTACCTCTTTCATTTGTCTTCAGAGGATTTTGACATGTTGCAGTTTATTTGTGCCAAATTTAGTAGATTTTTCAGTTCTAGTTTCTTTGCTACCTGTCTATCACAAAATGGAAAAGCAGATTAAATATTTCTGAGAATACACCGTAAACTGAAAAAATAAAACCAAAAGTAAATAAGCTCAATGACAGAGCTGTCATTTTTATTTTAACATTCTTCGATAAACAGAATATGAGATAAAAATAAGAGCAATGTAGTCAAACATAAAGGAGTTGGTAAAAAATTCAGTATTGTAAGGATTTTATGCACAAACACACACAGACACACACACACTCACACACACACACTGTCAGGAATCCATCTCATTCTGAGGCATATTTGCCCTAAGATGTTTATAGATTCTTTAGCACATTTATTTAAAGTAAATCTTATAAATGTTTATAATGTGTTTACTTTTGATTTACAGTAGTTAAACTTATCTTTTCTGACTATAGGAGGTCTGAAACTCTTAAATTTTTCTCCTGAAACTCTAATGCCTGAAATAGGGTCTGGAACACAATATGAGCTTACTAAATATTTATTGAATGAATAAATATTTCTTGGAAACAACAAAATTATTTTAATATATATTAATATATTGAAATTTAAATAAGTAAATATTTATATTAAATAAAAATAAATATTGAATGGATAAATATTTTTTGGAAACAAAAATACTCAATGTTTTAAAAAACCATGTTAATCTTAAAGATATAAATGCATACATATATGTATGAATACATATATAGAAATATAATTGTTAACAGCGCCTGTCAATGTGACATGCATAATCTACTAATATCATATAAAACTGACCAAAATCAGCATCACAGCTCAGAGAATTATACTCAGATATATAGAAGCATGTATGCCCTTTAAGTGTATCTGGTCTGACTGCTTGTGTTGATATCCTGATAGAACACTTCCAGACTCTAAAACTTAATTGTTGTGAAGCAAGACCATTAGAGGGGCTGGAAAACAGCACAAGGCTCTAGGAATCGGATTGGCACACAGTAGGTGAGGAGATGGGATTAAAAGCTTCCTTTATGGAGGTAGGAGTGAGGGGGTTTGGCCACAGTATTGGGAATAGTGAAAGACAAGCAGAGCAGGTGAGATAGGATCCACTGGGAAAGCAAAGGACTTCAAATATTCAGTTGGCCAGACATTGTTCTAGAAGCTTGTTCATCAGCACTCTCACCACCTGAGAGCTGCATTTTACCTGAATAATAAGAAACAGAAGAAATGTTATTCCATACCCATGTTTTTTTTTAATAAATATTTTATTTATTTATTCATGAGAGACGAGAGAAAGGGAAAGAGAGAGAGAGAAAGAGAGAGAGAGAGAGAGAGGCAGAGACACAGGCAGAGGGAGAAACAAGCTTCATGTAGGGAGCCCAATGCAGACTCGATCCTGGGACTCCAGGATCACGCCCTGGGCGGAAGGCAGGCGCTAAACCACTGAGCCACCCAGGCATCCCATAGCCATGTTTTATTCAATTTAAATTCATTTTACATCTCTCTAATTTTCCAAAAACATTTCCCACCTCTTTTTAAAAAAAAAACAGATCCCATTCCCCCTCCTAATGCTAGCAGAAACTTACTTTAGAAAGCAAGCATGTGGGTTGTTACCAACCAACCTCTTCCTTTTTAAGTGTCTTTAGATTGATTTTGTAAAGATTTTTTTAACAACAGTAAAATATACTATTTCCTTTTGTTCCTAAAAAAGCTTTTGCTGTTAATATATTTTATATTCATTGGTAATATATAAAATGACAACCTTTTTTATTTATGAAAAATTCTAGTTATAGCTTCACATTAGAAATCAAACTCAATATTTACTTGTAAAAGCATTCAATTTTCAAAGAGCTTAGCATATCAAGAATAACATGAGGATACCACACACTGAATTTCTAAAGAAAAGTCCAATGCTTGAAGCAAGTTTTTCTCTCCCCTTGAGAAACACTGATTAAAGTTGACAGAATTTTAGTTCCAGAGAATGGAGTTCAATGTTGCATGGTATGTGTTAGCCAATTAAAAGTGAACTGTAAATTCATTTATTCATCAATAACAAATTTTAATTGTACTAACTGCTAATGTTTTGCTGCTGAATAAAAAAAGCATGCTACGAAAAAAAAAAAAAAAAAGCATGCTACGTGTCCTTGATCTGGCAGAGGTAATAGATGACAAATAAGAACAAGGGAATTAATATTTACAAATGAGATAAAAAGACTTTTTAAGGGGGTGACAAGTTTGTTTTCTCTTAGAAATTAAGTTTACATCAATTCACTTCAACAAATACGTGTGCTTTGACATATGTAAAGCTGTAGGAGAGACCTAAATATACAAAGGAGAAGAGTGACAAACACTGACCACAAGGAGACTGAATAGTGTCCATACCTGTTTAGAATTGTGTTTGCACTCTATGGTTTGTTGAAATATGTGTTAAATTCTATTTTTCATATTCAAATTAATATTATCATTCAAATTCATATTATTATATTCTTATGCTGAATTTATAACTCACATAATGAAGAAATATGCCTTTAAAAGACTATAACATATCTAAATTGTGTTTTTATAATCGTGTCTATAACTGACAATCTCAGATTTGTTGATTTTATTGCATTTGAGGGTTGAGGAAAATGAACAGCTGTTTTGTGAATTAAGCAAAAGAAGAAACCAACACATATATCTTAGGATATAGATACTTTGCTGTATGTGATGATTTAGATAAAACCCCGGTTGGTATTAGATTTTTTTCAAGCTGTGAGATTCTGTGCCCTGATACAAATAGTGATGGTAATGTTGAAAGGGTACGTTTTAAATTTTAGTTTAGGGAATGTAGTTGTCATTGGCTTAAAATAGAGCTTATCAAACCCCCCCCCCCAAAAAAAAACACAAAGAAATGGGCAGAAGACATTAACAGACATTTTCCCAAAGAAGATATACAGATGATTAACAGATACATGAAAAGACGCTCATAATTAGGTAAATACAAATCAAAACCACAATGAGATACCACCTCACATCTGTCAGAATGGCTGAAATTAACAACGTAGGAACCAACAGGTGTTGGCAAAGATGCAGAGAACGGGGAAAGAAACTCTCTCACACTTGTTAGTGGGGAAGGCAAACTGGTGCAGCCACTCTGGAAAAACAGTATAGGGATTCCTCAAAAAGTTAAAAATAGAACGACCCTATGGTCCAGCAATTGCATTACTAGGTATTCACCCAAAGGATACAAAAATACTGATTCAAAGGGGTTCGTGCACCCCTGATGTTAATAGCAGCATTACCAACTAAACTAAATTATAGAAAGAGCCCAAATGTCCATCAGCTGATGATTGGATAAAGAAAAGGTGAGTTACATATATAACTTTTGAGAGATATTGAAGAAGAGGTGATATTTTATAGATAAAATAATAAGTGATGACCCAAATACATGGGGCTTAGAATGGTTAGAACTTTTTAAAAAATATATATTTATTTTTTATTGGTGTTCAATTTGCCAACATATAGAAGAACACCCAGTGCTCATCCCATCAAGTGCCCCCCTCAGTGCCTGTCACCCAGTCACCCCCACCCCCTGCCCACCTCCCTTTCTACCACCCTCAGTTCGTTTCCCAGAGTTAGGAGTCTCTCATGTTCTGTCTCCTTTTCTGATAGTTCCAGGAAACCACAAATGTTGGAGAGGATGTGGAGAAAGGGGAACCCTTTTGCACTGTTGGTGGGAATGTGAACTGGTGCAGCCACTCTGGAAAACTGTGTGGAGGTTCCTCAAACAGTTAAAAATAGACTCGCCCTACGACCCAGCAATTGCACTGCTGGGGATTTACCACAAAGATACAGATGCAATGAAACGCCGGAACACCTGCATCCCGATGTTTCTAGCAGCAATGTCCACAATAGCCAAACTGTGGAAGGAGCCTCGGTGCCCAACGAAAGATGAATGGATAAAGAAGATGTGGTTTATGTATACAATGGAATATTACTCAGCCATTAGAAACGACAAATACCCACCATTTGCTTCGACATGGATGGAACTGGAGGGTATTATGCTGCATGAAATAAGTCAATCGGAGAAGGACAAACATTATATATTATATGGCCTCATTCATTTGGGGAATATAAAAAATAGTGAAAGGGAATGGTTAGAACTTAAGCATGGATCTTATATATTTACTTAAGGAATGAAAAATTTGCAAATATTAAAATCCATATATCAGAACAAGATTCTAAATTCTTAAGGTTTCTGGGTGACTCAGTAAGTTAAGCATCTACCTTCAGCTCTGGTCCTGATCTCTGGGTTTTGGGATCAAGCCCTGCATGAGACTCCCTGGTCAGCGGGGGATCTGCTTCTCTCTCTCTCCCCCTACCCTTCCCCACTACTTGTTCTCTTTCTCTCTCAGATAAATGAATAAAAATTTTGAAAAAGATTTTAAATTATTTAATATTCCAATGGTAAGAATGTGTGATCTTTGACAACTTTGTCATTAATTAATCTATATGTGCTTACATGGATTAACTAAGAATATAATATTTGAAAAAGTATGAAAAAGTAGTGAACATTTAGGGTGACATAATCTGTATTTAATTTCAATGTTGTGTTGAGTATTCAGGACAACGCAGTATGTATTTTGTTTTATATCCATATTTATTGAACTGCAGCAAAAAGTCAAAATATATCTAGTACCTTTCATTGTCTTTCACCTCCCAATACCTTAGGTTGTGTGTTGCAAATGCATTGTTTATAGGAAATACGTTGTTTGTGACACTGTTCTTTGGTCCACAGGTGAAGTGCATAATATAACCTAACTCAGCACAGTATAACTTTTGGTCTAATAAGTCCAATATGAGTAATATTTCAGGACTTTTGGCAGGAATGATAAGATATAGGTCCTTTCTCTGGACAGTGTTTTGTGTACCTGTGAGGATTAGAAGTACTTTGTTTATTTTACTCTCATAATCTAAAGATGAACCTGATTTATGAAGAAGACAAATCTAAGGAGTGACATACACATTCACGAACAGTTATGGAGTCCTTACAAACTAAATGCTAAACTTGAGCTATTCTTTGACATTATTCCATCATGTGGGACAATAACTTCCTCATATTTTTTCTAGTTTAAGTTTATATATATATATATTCTGTTATTTCAATTGAAAGTATATAACTGATATAACTGATATCATATTTGGTACCAAGAATAGGATTTCACAAGTAATAGGCTCTAAAATATTGGGTTGCCTGAATTCTGTTAGGATATGGTAGGTGAGAAATTGAAGATATGTACTATTCAATTAATTGCTCAACCTATGTTTAAAGGATTTTTCTTTGTGTGGACCTCAGATCATGTGCCTATCAGGGTTCCAATATTAGGAAAAATGAGGCAAAAAGAGTTCTAAAAAAAGAGCTAAACTTGCTCTGCAAGTGTTCTCTGAGGGCAGAAAGTGAAGGAAAGAAAGCTTTGCTAAAAGTGGCTCTTCTACTTTTGGTCTACAATATAAATTTAGTAAGAGTCTGATATTTCAAGTATTTGAATGGCCACACAGGCTTAATTCCCTACAACAAGGTAAAGATAGAGTTAGTAGGGAAATAGGAAATTTAGTAGGAGAAAATATAGGGAACTAAGAAATACATGACTCCACTGGCCTCATTTTAGAGCATTCTCTTAAGACTTTCCAGTGTGATAAAGTAGCTAACTGCTCACATTGTGGAAATGAAGCCAAAATATAGGCTTAGGATTGAGATATAAATATGCATAATTTATCAACCCAATTAGTACTGCAAATTGTTCTAAGAGGTAGACCTCTTTAAAAAGATTCAGATAAATGATCGTAGGACTGAACATCTGTACCAACCACCAGGAAGGAATAACTTCCAATTCCAGTTCTAGGCTCAATTAAATATGATCTTGTTTTGATTACTAGAACATGACATTGGTCACCTATAAATAGATGAAGAGCTAGCTGCAATTTTAAAGGAGACATATTTATAAGGAAACCCAAACCTAGTCACTTACAACCTGTGTTTTCTCAGTGTGGGCCTCCTCGGCACCAAAAGTTGATAACAAAGTGAGGTACTAAAAAAAAATTAGCCTCAGGAGAATGGCCTCTCAAATGCCATTGCAGGTGTTCACATGGAATAAAATTGACAAAGGTTATTCTTATTGTTGGCAGAATCAGTGTCTACAGAGAAAACAGATAAAGGAGGTTTTTTGCCAAAGTTAGAACCAATACTGCCAAATTGGCCATTTAATGATTCTATTCTGTTTCCAGAGGAATAATTGGCTATGACTTCTGTCTGGGAGGAGATGGCATGTGATAATGTACATCAGTGATTGTGTGTTGTTTCTACTTTCTTCATAATCAAATGAGAATTTTTATTGGACAATATTAGAGTATACTAACTTCAGTAACATAATTTATCCCTAGTTTACTAGGTTATCAAGAATTCAATGCAGAACCAATAGGACGGCCATCATCCAAATAACCTGGACTCAGAGCTGGTTGCAATACGTTTAAGTCAGGGAGGGAGCCAGTATGTTTCAGGTGAGTGTTTACTATTGATCGAATGTTTGGGAAGCAGGATGTGGATGGTGGTTATACAGTCTAAGAGGTGAAGCACACCTGCCACCTTTGCTTGCTGTCTTAGCATCCATCATTCTCTTCTTCTTCCTAACAGCTCCCTATTTTCATTGAAGGTCCATTTGCTTTGAGAGAGGCTGACTTCACACATTACTCCAGTCTGAGCAAATCATTTGGTTACTACTACAGGTGGCGTGGAAACTTTCATGGACCTAGAGGAACATTTGAAACCTTCTCACCTCATTCATAGCACTTCTTGTGTTTTAGTTCCTTTTTTCTTGTAAATGCTTTCAAATATGTCCTAGTGAGAGCCAACTATTTATAGAAATGTTACTTTTTAGCACTCTAGAAAAATCACTTAGTAAGGGAGATCAGATTTATTGTAAAAATAGGAAGTTGTTATTAAATATACATATTATATGTCTCTTCTGAGTGACCACAGATAAAAAATAGCTATAAATAGCATTATTCTACCTAAATTCACTTGTTTCCAAGCATCCTTTCTTAATGGGAGTTCTAAAGCTAAATTGAGGGCAGAAAGAAATATTTAGATAACTTGATTCGCTAAAAGTTCAAAGACTATGTCTTGTGAAAAACAATTCTCAAAGATACTGCTATATGAACTCTTTCTTGTCACATTTCTTTCAGCACTGGCCTAGGATTTTTCTTAGGACATACCTGTATAACACAGGATTTCTGTGCTCCAGAAAAAAATATTTTATAATATCCTCCCTGAGGGGAAATATTTTATTGTTATTTATTGAGCGGCCAATGATTTAAACTGATTTGATATAAAGCATGGGAGTGGTCATGGTCCCTGAACCTTGCAAAGTATTTGAGTTGGAGAATGTTTTAAATTTTTATTGAAAATGATAAAATGTTCCTGTTTCTGATCTCATATGAATTAAATATGCCCTGTGATTTTTTGATGCTTCCTATCCAGCATTCTGTTTCATTGTTCAATTTTAGGGGTATATGTCCAATGATTTGTTCTGTGCGTCATAATCACACTGGTTAAAAGCTTCCTTGGGGCTCATTCTCATCTCGTTTAGCACTTCCCATGGTCCTGATCAGAGCATGGAGTCCACTTTCACTTCAAAAGTCGATCTGTGCTTGGATCCTCTCAGTGGGGTGCTGAAGACACACTGAGCATTTGGTCCTTCAGTTCCCATTACAATTCCTCTGAATTTCAGTTGGCAGAAGATGAGACACTAGTGTTTACCTAGATTATATTTAAGGAGGATCTCTGTGGAGTACTTGAAAGAAAAAACTTGCCAAGATAAAACCTGGGGAAAACTTTTTATTATTCACATACATGAAAATCGGATGTTTATCTTGAGGTCTAAACATAGTGAGCCTAATTTGCTTTCTCCTCCACAGAAAGGAGAGCAGATTGGCATAAAACATGCCATATGAAAAGCCTGGCATGATTTCACTTAGCATGTGGGAGGCAATAATTTTACCAAATGAACAATGTGCACCATTGGGCATAGTTGAGGCACAGTGGGCAGGAGTTGATCAAGCTGTATCTGCATTTTTCCCTTTTGTGCATTGATCCTCTCCCAACTGCATGGCCATAGCTTATGTCCAGAATTGGGGAAAGAATGTGAGGAAATAGGAAATCAATGGATGAGAAGAACATTCTCTCATCATTTTGGCTGCAGGTAAATAATTAGGAGGGTGAGTTGTTAGTCTACTTCTGGGATCAGGTCTTTATTTAAATGAAAATTTATAATCATTTTTTTATCATTTTGGGGGGATCAGACACAATCTGATTTATGCTAAGAATATTCTGCTCATTCTTAGCAGAAAATGTACATATGTTGTCCATAGTAGTTCAGGGTGTCCGCAAGTATGAAAAAGTGAATATGTGCAATTGCAAAAGTACTGATTAAGGTACACATTTTATATTTCTACGTGTCATTTCAGGTTTAAAGACTAGGAGGAAAAAAACTTCAACAGCGAGACTGTAACTGTCACCTCTATTCTTTATAAGAGAGCACGTGCTTAGTTTAGCGGTTTCCTATGTCTGCCTCTTCAGATGGTTTCAAGGGCTGTGGTTTATAAGGCCAGCACAGTAGTTTGCTTCATATAGCTAAGGAGGTTGAGGATTCTAAGGCCATAATCTGCAGCTCTGGATCATAGGCAAATTATAAGGATATGGAGAAGGCAGCGTGGGTAGCTCAGTGGTTTAGCGCTGCCCTCGGCCCAGGGCAAGATCCTGGAGACCTGGGCTCGAGTCCCACGTCGGGCTCCCTGTATGGAGCCTGCTTCTCCCTCTGCCTGTGTCTCTGCCTCTCTCTCTGTTTCTCGAATAAATAAATAAAAATCTTAAAAAAATAAGGATACGAGGATGAATTGAAGAGTTGATGATCTATTCCAGAGCCAACACTCTCCTAGAAGATCAATTAAATAATGATGAAGAATAAAAATAGTCCAACATCCCATCTACAATTCAAAAATCCAAAAAGCTCTGAAAAACAAGAATGTTCCTCTGCTACCCCCACCCCCAGGGAAATGTGAGATAAACTCATGTGACTTTAAAATCTGAGCTGAATTGATGGGAAGATAGGTATTGTCTTTTTTTAGGCTACTTATGTTCAGGGCAGAAATATTAGTATGTGCCTAACGAGGTAGTTCTTCAGATAATTCTGAGGATGTTCTATAAGTTATGGTTTTGCACTGTCTTTATTTTATAAAGTCTGAAAACACCTTCTATCTGAAATATACCTGGTACTCAGTGTTTTGATATGCTATTCTAGAACTAAGTTTTCTACTTTGTGTAAAATAGGACATTAATAAATATCAGTATATTTGAAAATTTCACACTGAATTCTTAAATATTCTTAAACATCTAAAGTTTAAGAATGATTTAAACATATATATGAATATATTACATATATATATTCCCTAACATTAAGGATTTTATTTATTTATTAATGAGAGACACACAGAGAGAGAAAGAGAGGCAAGAGACACAGGCAGAGGGAGAAGCAGGCTCCAAGCAGGGAGCCCGACGTGGGACTCGATTCCGGGTCTCCAGGATCACTCCCTGGGCTGAAGGCTGCGCTAAACCGCTGAGCCCCCCGAGCTGCCCACCTTCTCTTTTCCTAACATGAGAAAGGATAAACCAAATGGCATTACCTACTTAAGATGAGGAGTGTTAGTGTATTCTTGAAAATAGTCCTCTCAGGATTCATTATCCAGTGGGCAAAGGTAACCTGAGAAGGTGGGAAGATTGTCAGATTTGAAGTCATCAAACCGGTATGCCTTTAAAACTATGTGCTTTTAACTAAATCACTTAGTTTATTAACTCTATGAAATTAAGTATTCATATTTGAAAAGGGGAGATTACTAAGAGAATGAAACTAAGTCAAAGTATATACTGCATGTAAAATGCTTAGAGGATTTCTATCTTCTATACACTTACCATTTTAGGGGGAGGCAGAAGACAGGAAAAAATGTAACAGCTGAGAAAATGCTCTTATTGCTCATAGTCATTTTTTAAAGGTTAAAAATAATTGATAATTAAGATAGAACTCAATTCTCCTTTGTAGGAGTGACAATAATTGTGTATGTGTGTGTATCATAGTGCTAGTTGATGCACTGTAAATATATAAACTGGCTAAATCCTCCTAGTGCCTTGGAGGTAAATAGTATTGTTGTCTTATTGCTTTTCTGCAGATGAGGAAATGGAAGCACACAGAGGTTAAGTAAATTTTCCAAGGTTACATGGGTGATAAATAGCAGAGCAATGATTTGAATCCTGACAGTATGAACTTATAATATTCATATTATGCTATATATCTTATACAAGAGTGTCTCTCACTGAAAATTGATCATATATGGAGATCTTTTACAAGAAGACTGTCAAAGCATAGATGAAAATTCTGCTCTTGGCAAAAAAGTTTTTCAATGAGATACTATTGTGTATTCAGTAAGGGTGACGGGAACTAATTATTGGTTCCTGGAAAGAAGATCAAAGCCTATAGTGAGCTGTGTGGACCAAAATGAAAATTTCTGAACTTTGAAGATAAAAATCACATTTCATATTTTGTTAATCTGGTTTTGGATATAATCTTTTTAAAACTTAAACTTCAAAAGTTAACTTCCTCTGTAAGTTGTAATGGCTTTCTAAATTAAAATTCTAGGTTTGTTATCAAATAGGTCTTTGAACTTGAGGCAATTACTTAGCTTTTTTGTATCCCTTAAAATCATGACAATTAGTGATAGAGTTACAGTTTAAAGTCTGTAGTATAGGATTACAGAACTTGAAAATGATTCAAAGGATAGAGCATATAGTATATTTAGAATTCTTAATTGTTTCATTTTCTTTGTATCTCTGCAGACAATGAGCTGAAAAAAGATTCAGCCATTTTGTGTAATTATTTTTTACAACACTTAATGACATGCTGTGATCAGCAGACAGTGCTTCCTTCATTTTCAGAGCAGCCAAACGATTATATACGAGATTTGATCATGGAAAGCTGTCTTCATTTAAAGTGCTTCTCATGTGTCATTCCATTTCTTTTAAAGCTCTGCTGTATTGTCTTTTCTTTTGTTTCCCCAGCTGTCACTCAGTTCTTGGCTCAGTCAGCTGGATTGTGCATGTTATTTGAGGTTAATTAAAATCAGTGATGAATTATAAATTGAGGTGCAAAAATCAGGGTGGCAATGAATGTGAAAATTTAAAACCAGTTGAAAGCAGCCTACAGGACACCAAAAATCTTGGGCATTGTCAAAGATAAGAGCAGAGCCTTGTGGGAATTGTTAAGAGTTTATACAGTGAAGTTGACATCTACTTTTGATTCTAATTGTATTCTCAAATATAAAATTCAGAAATCATTTTTACAAACATAGGCAACATGATGCTCAGTTATTGTAATAATTAAAAGAGTACATAAGGTAAAACAAGCAATTATAGTCTAACTCCACAATCAGCAAGTGTGTTTATTTTGGCTTTCAATATTATTTTAATAAGACTTCCAAAGCAAAAATATTGAATTTTATATCCTTCCCTTGAATTTTACATCGTTCACATATCCTTTAAATACAAAATAAAAATACTATTTGGAATTCTAATGCTTGATTTCAGTTGATTTAGTGGCTCTTACTTTTTGAAAAGACAAAATATATATAGCAGTGTTTCAATATATTTTGATATTTTATGCTTATTATTTCATACAACAGATATTGTGGGATTCCTCTATAAGTTCCACTCTGTGTGTATGGTTAAAAATAATTAGGAGAACACAGTGAATCAAGTGCTGAGCTTCTCACTATGGCAACCACAAACCAAGTCAATCAGAATAAAACAAACAAAAATTCAGTTCCTCAAACACAGTAATATATGTCAAATACCAAATAGTCCCGTATAGCTAGTGACTAAGGTAATAGTGCAAATGCAGAACATTTCTATCATGGCAGAGGGTTCTGTGGGACCATGAGTTTATAACAATAGTTCATGACTTTGTTAAATATGGTAATTAGCATATGTAATTCCATATTTTAACATGTATATAATCTGATGATTGTAGTCCTATCTCTACAGTATGGTCATTTTAATAAGACACCAAAAATTAGGATTCACTATAACTGTGCCAGTTTTGACCAGTGTAGATTTATTATAATTTTCTATTAATTAAAAAAAAATAATCATTTTTGAACACTTTATCCAAACTAATAAAATTTAGGAGGGATTTGTCAAGCAATGAATGTATATTTTTGAGAATATACCGTTGAAAGTATAATATCCTATAAGTTGTGGTTGAAAGAACATATAACCCAGGGCAGAACAAAGTCCTTGACCTTGAACAGTATATAATCTAATTATAGATATAACACATATGCAAAAGGTTCTGGGCAAATATTTTATTACAGGGCTTCTTTTTTTTTAAGATTTTATTTATTTATTCATGAGACACACAGAGGGAGGCAGAGACATCGGCAGAGAAAGAAGCAGGCTCCCTGTTAGGAGCCTGATATGGGATTCGATCCCAGGACCCTGGGATCACGACCTGAGCCAAAAGCGGATGCTCAAACACTGAGCAACCCAGACATCCCAACATGGAGTATAGTAGGGCTTCTGATGAGAGAGGTAATTTGTCTTGAAAATCAGGAAAACCTTTGTAGAAAAGGTGGAATTTCAGATAGATACTGATAAATTAAGAAAATAAAAACAGTCTTTGGCAAATTGATCAAAACAACATATTAACTATACAATATTTGTAGTTATCTAGTTTAAAATTTGAAAGGAAAATTCAGGATTTATCTAGTTGAATAATCATTCTCAGTTCCATCAGATGTGATACTTACTTGTAAACAAATATATTTTAATGCCTCCAGATTAAGATGGCCATTAAGATGGCCAAGCTCTCCTGAGCTTGATGGAAATTCAGACAGATTTTTTTCCTGACTCTGGGTCCCAGACTTGCCTTTTCGTACTGCATTTACTTTATTTTTTTTTAAGTTTTTATTTAAATTCCAGTTAGTTAACATACAGTGTGATGTTAGTTTCAGGGGTACAATCTAGTGATTTAACACTTCCATACAACACTCCTTATGACAACAAATAAACTTAATCCCCATCACATATTTTACCCACCTTCCCTCTTTAGAAAATTTGCAGTTGCAAATTATTTCTCTGACCCTTTGAAATGCAGATAAATGTTTTCAGAGGTCTCTTCCCATTTTTATGACTTAGAAATGTCTCTCCCAAATACCTAGGGGCCATTCTTCTGGAAGGTAATCATCAAGAAAGACAGCACTCTTACTTCCCAGGTCTGTGGGAGAATAGGAGCTGAACTTCAATAAACGACAATTAGCAAACACATATCCCCTAATCATACTAACCAACCTGTCCCCTAATGTCCTCCAATACTTTTCCACTAGCTCACTAGTGCTTAAAGCAGGGTTGAACTTAATCTCTCTCCCATATTTCAGTAGTCTTGAATGAAATCTTCCTTGACTATTTTTCCAGTGCAATTTTTCTTTGAGAACCTGTATTATTATGTTTGTGTTGCTGCTGTAACAAAAATAATCATAAACTTACTGATATAAAGCAATGCAAATTTATTATCTCATAGTTCTGGAGTTCAGATGTCCAAGATTGATCTCCTTGGGCTAGGGTCAAGGTGTTGACAAGGCTTCATTTCCTCTGGAGGCTCTAGTTAACTGTTTTTTCCTTGCCTTTTTCAATTCAAAATGAATTATTATACCTGTTAATGATATGACTTTCTTTTTCACATTATCTCTTCATTTTTGATGTTCAGTATTAGTAATATTTATAACATCTTTAGTGTTTTGTTCATATGAGACAAGTGATGCCAGTACTGACAAATAATTCATCTTATAAACAGATGATTGTAAACTTATGATATCAATAAACATAGTATGGTACTGCAAATGTATTTTCTCTTCCTTACTGTTTTTCTTAACATTTTTTCTCTTGCTTTAATGTAAGAATACACAGTATATAATGCATATACAAAATATGTTAACCAACTATTTGTTGTTAGTAAGGCTTACAGTCAACAGTAGGCTATTTAAGTATTGGGGAATCAAAATTATACGGATTTTTTTATTGTCTGGAAGGTCAGCATAGTTATGAATGCCAAAACAAGAAAACAGATTCAACAGAGGGTGATATATTAGTAGCTTACATACCATAAAAGCCTTTTGTGTCAAGAGTGCAATTTCTAAAACAATGGAAAACTCTTTGGAAAAAATTGGGTGCGATTTTTTTTTTAATAATAGGGAGTTTCCATTTTTGGAAATTCAGTGTATGCAAAAACCATCTAAAATGCTGTATATTTATATGTAAAATGTGATATATTAGCTTGACATAGTTAAGAACTGATTTGTCACCTGCATAAATGCCTGCTGAGACAGCCAAAATTCATGTGGGACACATAACAATTTTTCATTGTGTATAGTTGTGCAACATTTTGAAGGATAATGTAAATCTCTTGTGCCCATGCTGTGAATAACAGCATACCTCTTGTGACACATGCACCCCTCCTTCACCACCACATACACAAATTTCCCAAGCTTTCCAAAACAACTTTTGCAGACAGCACTTCATACCCTTGAAAGTCACCAATTTTCTAACTTTCTCATTTTATAGAGAAGATCCTGTAGTTACCATTGGTCAAATGGGAAGTGGTATTTGGAGATTTAGTCTAGGGGCAATTTCAGGTGTTGGAAATACATTAAAGAACCAAATTTGCTCAATTTTTCTTTTCTCATAGGTGGTTTTTTTTTTGTTGTTATGGAAATGATCAAAAATAATTTAAAATTTAGAAAAGTATATTGTATAGTATATTAGAAATTGATGCTTGTCTATAATGTATTTACTAAATAATATTTATTACGTGCTTATTATGAGCTGGACAAGAAAGAGTACTTGAGAGGAGGCGGTACCATGCTATGCATGCTAAAATTTTTGCAGCTTATTCTTTCTTCAGTGAAAGGAGTGGTACTGTTTTGAGCATGGGAATTAAATAATCTGATTTGTATTTCAACAAAATTCCTCGCTTCTGAGAGAATGGAGAATGATAAAGGAATGGGAGGAGAATTAAGTCAGAGGGACTAAAGAGTAGAATAGATGAGAAATGAGAATGAGTACAGCTACAGTGTGATGGTAGATAGAAGTGAATAAACTTTACATATATTGCAGAGATAGAACTGACAAGACTTACTGAAAGATTGAATTTCTGAGGTATTGGAAGAAAGCATTTTCTGGAATGACCTCTTGGTTTCTAAATTAAGAAAATCAGTGACATGTATTGATAGAGTTTAGAATGGAAGGGGTTATCTATGGAAAAAATGACCTTGAAGATTATTTTATTTGCCAGGATCTCAAGGTTGGAATCCCCATATTTAAATTTCTTTGCAGATTTTAATACATATATTAAAGTTTATGCATGATGCAAGTAAAAGCAAATAGCTAAAGAATAGAAGGGTGTAATTCTTCATTGCTATTCATAATTATGGAAACAATTTTTTATTGAGTCTCAGCTTTTCCATAGAAAGTTACTGGAAAAATTCTGACAGATAATTATACTAAAAATCTCAGTTTCAACAATTTTTAATATCTTCTATTGTCTTCTTCACAACTCAAGCAAATAAATGAAAATAATTCTTTTGAGTAAGCATTTCACAAACCATTTTCATAAGTGACATTTTTTACACGTTATATCCCTAGTCAGTACTTTCACATATTTGTGTTTTTAGATTGTTTTTTTTCTATTGAATTTATGCCTAAAAGTCAGTGATATGGGATGCCTGAGTGGCTCAGTGGTTGAACATCTGCCTTTGGCTGAGGGCATGATCCCAGAGTCCTGGGATGAGTTCTGCATTGGGCTCTCTGCATGGAGCCTGCTTCTCCTCCCTCTTCCTATGTCTCTGCCTCTCTCTCTGTGTCTCTCATGAATAAATAATAAAATCTTTAGAAAAAAAATCAGTGGTATAATTTCCTTAGTTGGACAAAATACTCTGAGGAGTAAAATAGAAAGAAAAGGACACTCAGGTTACTGAGAACTTAAAATAGCACATTTTTAAAGCCTTGTGACAGATGAAGTCACAAGAGCTCAAACCATTAAATAACACATCAGAGACTCAACATTTAACAGAAAATATTTTCATTAAAAATGAATTAAATCTTATTAGTCTGCATATACCTTGAGTTCTGGTAGTTTGATTGTTTAAAGTTCTGAAATTTGAATGTTGGCAATAAAAAACTGTGTTTACAAAAAGTAGGTGCTATTTTTTTCAACAAAGTAAAGACAAATCAATGATATTCTCTGTCCTGATTATTGCTATGTTAATATGTTCTCACTAATTTCCATTTTATTTACATTACACTGTGTGAGATTATGCAACTGAAGGTAAATAAAAATCAAATTAGAAACAGCCACCAGAGCAATCTATTACTCATTACTGGATTTTATACTCCATTATTTAAAATCACAGACACTCATATACACAGTCTTACACATGTATATGTGGTATATAATAGGATTAAAATTGCATTATACTGAACCATTTCTTGTTACCTTCTCCTAAGGCAGTTTGCTTCTTTCTACTAAATTAATAATTCTTACTGACAATCTTTATTCTGTGTTATTAATTAAAAATATAGGGGCTCCAGAATTACATAGAACATAATTCAGTTCCTGTCATCTCTTTTGTACCTCTCCATCGCTTTCAGTAATTTAGTCAACCGCTCAGGGTTCTAGTATATTTCTCTCTAATATGATGCTAATATCCTCTCTGAATGGATAATTCAGCCCAAATCAAGCCACCGATGATTGCAGTCCAACCTCAGGAGAGACTCCACAGCCTGTGTGCCTAGTTGGGTCACTCCTGAAATCCTATTCCGTAGAAACCATGAGAAACAATGAAGGCTTTTTCGTGTTTTAAGCCACTCTGTTTTACAGTGATTTGCTACGTAGCAATAGATACCTAGTACAGATTTTGGCATTAGATACCAAATGAGGACTGATATCCTAATAGAAATCTAAATATGTGGCAGTAATTTTGGAACCTAATATTAGGCAGATGTTGAAATGGCCTTGAAGAAACTGTGAGAGAAAGCCTAAAGATCCTTGAGGAGACTGTGGGAGAGTACTTAATGGAAAGTAAGAACGCATTGCTAGAAACTTGAGAGAGGATCATTGTAGAGTAGTGAAAGAAAGTTTCACAACACTTTTTAGCCCCTGCAGAAATGTGCAATTTAGAAAGCTTATCTCATGAACTGATCTAGCTAAAGAAGTTTCTAGCCAGAATGTTGAAGATGTTACCTGGCTTCTTCTAGCTGATCAAAGTAAAATGTCAAAGGAGAGACATAAGTCAAAGGAAGATTTGTTAAGTATGATGGAGACAGGATTTGCAGAGTCTGATACTATGTTTTTTATCTTCATTCACAGCTTTTCCAAATGACAAAAAGAAATGGCAAATGGCTGCCAGGCAGAGGTCAAATCTGTGGCACTTTCAGGAAAATGTGATCTAAAAATAAAGCCAAGGTTGTAGCAATGAATTTTTTTTTTTAAATTTCAGAAAAGTCTAACATTCCTCTAAGAACATTTTGTCATATAAAAGTCCACTAAGGATCTTAAGAATATGCCTCACAGAACCTCCTCCTTTAAACTCTACATGTAAGAATCTTAATGGAGTTGTCCCTTAACCAACTTAGTATATTCCCAAGGAAGAGAAGAACTTTTTTTTTTTTTTTTAAGATTTACTTATTTTAGAAGGAGATTGAGAGGGGGAGCAGAGGGAGAGAATCTTCAAGCAGACTCTCTGTTGAATGAGGAGTCCAATGTGGGGCTTGATCTCATGATCCATGAGATCATGACTTGAACGTATACTGAGAGCCAGATGCTTAACTGGCTGAGCCACCCATGTATCCTGAGAGGAATTTCTTTTAAAGAGTTTTATGCATGTGGCATTTATATAATGAAGCAAACATAATAAGATTCATATGAGGTTCACAAAGTTTTGAAGACGATTATTCTACCAGAAATACCTTCTGTTTCAATTCAAAAGGACAGCCACAACACAAAATGAAAACAGGCACATGGATTCCCTTATTGTTATGGACAAGAACAAATTGAAAAAACTTAGCTGCAAACACAATCCCTTTTTAAATGGAAAAGAAAGGATACCACATAGAGTAGAATCTAGAATCCAAGGGACTAAACAAGGAGTCAAGAAGAATTATTCCCAGGCAATAGGGATAATTTCTAATTAAAGAATTGGCATCATGTGCCTGGAGAAGTACCAGAATTGTTATGGAACAGTGATAGCTCTGTGTTCCCTTTTCCTCTTTTTGAAAATGAAGGTCTAGAGAGGTTATTTGTATAGTGGGTGTATGGGGAAGGGGAGTAGGGAGAAAATTAACTTGTCACTTAGTTAATAGGTCTTTAGTTGAAAGGAACTGTTTCCAAGTAGTTGTACGTGAGTAATCATACTTGAAGTGCTTTCTCTTCTCTACACTTGCAAGCTGAATTTTTACTGATTTAATACCTTTTAGGGTCTTGAGAAGATTAAGGGATTTTTGCACACAGAGTCCTGCATTTTTAGGGATCAGTGGATAAACTGTGGTCACACTCTGAGATAGTACCCAGAGATGCTCTCCTGCTCATCTTGAGTTCTTGTTTAGTACCCCTCCACATGAAATGAAGGCTGGCCCTATGTACCCAACAGACTATAGGAGAAGGAAGTTTGCATGATTTCTATAGGTTTTAAAAGGCATGTATGCTTTGGACCTTGGACTGCTTGATCATGGGAAAGCCACATACCATGCCATGAGGACACTCAAGCTGCCCTAGGGAGAGATCTGTATGGAGAGAAGCTGAGAATCCCAACTATCGGCTACTACCAATTTGCAAACAACATGGTTTGTGTGATCTATCTTGGAAGGAGATTGTTTAGTCCCAATTAATTATTCAGAAGACTGCAGCACAGATGTCAACTTACTGCTACCTTATGAGAGATGTCAAGTTAAAACATGTCACCTACACCACTCCTAATTTTCTTACCCTCAGTAACAGTGAGAGCCAATAGTTGTTGTTGTTTTAACCTCAGTTTTAGAATGCATTTTTGCAGCAATAGGTAATATCCCAGTGAAGGACACCTGATTCCAGTTCAGACTTTTAACACTTCACAAAGGTAAATATATTTATTTACCATTATCTTCAGATATGAGAAAGAGATTATGTATATCAGACAACATACAGAAAAATTCCTAAGAATATTGATCTAGACCTTGAATAGGGAAAGTGAGAATTGAAAACAGTTAAGTTTTGGTTGAAATAATGAATGAGAGAAAAAAATCACGTTATATTGGTCATATAACCTGGCTTAAAATAAGTTATAATTCATTATATTAAACTTTATGTCCCTCAGGAAAATGAATCATCTGAGTTCAAAACTGAATTAGCTCTTAGTTATTAGAGTATCATGGAAGAAAATAAGTTACTGGAAGAAAGCCCCCGCTTCTGATGTAATTAGTAAACTTAGTGGAGAGTGTCTTGTTTTCTAGTAAGGGAGTGTTGCATATGTGGGTGAAGGTTGCTGATAGAGAACTGAGTCCTAGTCATAAGATGGAGCTATTTGCATAAGCACACTTTCATGATTTGAATGGTGTCCTGAGACCTAGTCAACCTCATTATCCTTTCCCCAGAGAAGAGTTTTGTAAAAATCATGATATTTGTCCTCTTATAAATTTGTCTATAGTGTTAAGGATCACATATTCTTTTAGGATGATAACGACCTTTGATTCCGCATGTTTCATATTTAAAAACGCTTCAGATTTCCTCATCTCTCCTTCTTAACTGTTTTATATACATTTTTGTGACTATGTATAGATTATGTTGGAGTATGAGAGACAATGTTTAAGATATATAGAAAGCAAATTATTAAAGAGAGGACTTCAGCATAACCACTAGCAATTAGAATGCAATTTTTAAAAATTTATTTTAAAGAGAAATTTCATCATTCTTACCCTCTTATGTTTCACTAAATTTCATTCATGATGAGTCTCTACTTATTTGTAATATGGTGGCTAATGATCACTTTATCAGTCCATGAATGCTTAGTAGGAGAAGATTTGTCAAATTTTTTTTTTTTTTTTTTTTTTTTTTTTTTTTTTAGATTTGTCAAATTTTATATTTTGGGGGGCACCTGGGTGGCTCAGTGCTTGAGCAACTGCCTTTAGCTCAGAACATGATCCTGGCATCCTGGGATTGAATCCCTGTGGGGAGCCTGCTTCTCCCTCTGCCTGTGTCTCTACCTCTCTCTTTGTGTCTCTCATGAATAAATAAATAAAATCTTTTAAAAAATTATATTTTTTGTACAGGTGAAATATACAATTGTATGTTTGTACAATAGGAATTGTAACTATTCGGCAACTTCTGTGTAGCAAAAAATGTATTTACATTTTGTTCTTTATTTATAATGACCTAATAGTGTGTGGGTTATCATTTCCGTTAGAAAAAATAAAGAAACTGGTTTTCTTAAGGACAGTGAGTTGCCACAAATCACAAAATGTAAATGTAGGGATTCTGACTCTTTTCTGATTCCAGAAGGGGGCTGATTCCATTGTACCATAGTACCTTCAATTTACAAACTAACTGGTCCTTGTATATATATATTAAATATATTTTATCTATGTTGATTTATGGTTTACTGAATTCTAGTTTGGTGTTTGCATGTCTAATTCCATTTAAGTTGTTTTTTAAATCTAATTTTCTGTGGTGTATCATTTTGAGTGCTTGAATTTCAGAAGCCATAGGCAGTCTGCCATCATCCATGTAGATGCCATTTTGTGTTTCTTTCTCCCTCAACTGAAATAAGAGCAACATTGTATTTGATTTTATAATGTAGTTCTATATTCTGCAGATTCACAACTTGTAGAATGCTTGAACATTTAAAATCTGAGTATTCTAGATTAAAATTACATAGTGTCTTTATGGGGATCTGTATTTAAAATTCTTTCAAGCAGTCTATAACTTCTAATGCTGTGTATTCTAAACTAAAATTTGCAAATTTAGGGTCATAATACAGTTCTCACCTAATCTAAGTACTAAGGAATAAATAAAATATTTCTCTACAGCTAGCTCGGAGACTACTCAATATTTAGTCTTCTGTTAACAGATATATTTGACCTTGAAAGAAATAATAGTATAAAGTGTACTTAAGTGCAATTTGGAAGTCTTTCTAAATTTAGATTTAATATGTTTATTAACATTTGCATAGATAAGTGTCTACACAAAGGACTGACAGGAAAGATTGAAGGATTGAAAGACTGAAGAAAAGTATGTCATTTTTAGGGATAGGAGCCAGACCCTGAATGCTTAAAAACATTCTCATGAAATAATTGAAACAGATGGGTGAGGATTTCTACACCACCTTTCATTCGATCACAGTGACTTAGAAATGATTGGCTTTACGAAACTTGACATTAATTTTATTTTTGAATCTTGTCAGTTTCCACTTATTCCTTTGCTATTATCAAGATTGGGGGGAAAAAAGAATCTTGGAGACATGATGGGAGCCATATAGTTATAGGCTTTTATATGTCACATTTTATCAATCCCTCCAAGTTGATGATTAGCATTGCTATTTCATTTCCAACCAGTAGTTGACTTTTATGATTAAAGTTGCAAATGATTCAATATTACTTATTTAATAACTATAAAGTTAAATTTATTTTTCTCAACTTCACGCAGTACTGCTGGTTCAAACTCCCCCATTGCTATAGTCATTAGGTTAAGCCAGGTCACTTCATTCTTCCTGTATTATAACTTGTTTTAGTTTCCTTCCTCCACCTCTAATGATCTATCCTGCACAAGGTAGAGATCAGCCTTTCTAAAATACAAATTTCACTCACCTGCTAAAAATCTTGGAAAAATTCTATAACTGATACGTAGTGTACCCAAAATGCAAGAAATAGTGCAGACATATTAAGACAGTTGTGCTGAATGGCCGGTGAGCCTTTACTGCCTGGATCTGATCCTCAGATCACTTCCTTCCTTCTTTTTATAGTATCTTAGTCAACTTTTGGAATACAGGGTCAACAAAGTAGTAAATATACCCACAGTGTGCTCCAAAAGCAATGGCATCAGGACAGGTTCCTTTTTATGAAAGGTGTTTTCAAATCAAATGCTGTTGAGTTAGGTACTTCTGTCAGGTTTTCATCCATTTGGAAGATGGTTCATGAGGACACTGAAAATAGCATTTGGAGGTTTCTATTTCAACGTTAGATTACTCTACTTGAACAAAAAATTCTGTTGCTAGGACCTGAATCTTCTGAGCCTCAAATAAATTATGGGTGGAAATAATTTGAACAAATGTCTCATAGCATAGGAGGAAAAAACCAAACTATACAAAAATGCCTCAAGAGAAAATCATTTCAATGACTTGCCAGAGAGGAAGAATGAAGCTATTATGCCTTAAACTAGCAGTTAAGGCCTTCCCCTGTCTGGCCATCAATTGTTTTCTTCCCTCCTACAATCCTATTACCTAAAAGCAAGTACCATCCATACTAATTCTCCAAATGTGCACTGTTCACCATATCTGAGACTGTTTAGTCTAACAAACCAATTGATATTTGTTGAAACAGAGCTCTAGCTTAAAGTGCATTTCATTTTTGCAGCTGATAGCCTTTAAAAATGATAGCTTCTTTATGAAAATACCATTCTTTTCTGCACCTTCTATGAAAAACTTTAGCCCAGAGTTCTGTCTCCTCACATGGTCCATGGAAATTTTTGAGCATCTTTCTTACTTATTGCTTCTTGTCTTTTGTTATTAGTTATCTTTCCAAAGGTTTATATGTTGTCTTTCCATGTAGGATATTACTCAAATGAGGATAAAAGCTACCATGCACTCTTGTGAATCCTTCATAAACCCTCGTATAGCTCTTGACACAAAGTAAATATGTAGATAATAATTTAAAACTATCCATTACTAATCATATTTGTGATATGCTTATACTTGTAAACTAATCAAGTTTCTAATATTTCATTTAACAACATAAAATGTTTCATTGTTATGTGTATATAAATGTAGGATAAATTTGTTTAGTAGTAAATAGGATGTTTGGGCAACATTGTATGAGAAGTTGGTATTTTAACCCAGTTTTATATGGTTGAAGATATTTTGTTCTATATATAAAATCTACACTGAAATTATAGTAATATTCATAGTCCTTTAATATATCCTATTAATGAATTTAAGGATGTATGTAGAACAGAGGTATTCTCTCTGCTGTGAAGTTGTCATGTGTCAAATTGATAATACTTGAATCATTTTTACCTGATTTTTTCCTATAAATTAAAAATCCTTGAAATAAAAATACACATAAATATAGTGTATCTATGTTTTTTTCAAACTGAATTCTCAAACTTCTTTAGAGATCTCAAGATATTAAAAAAGTGAGCAATCTACACATCCATAGGTGAACTGGGATGTGCATAATTGCATATGGCCAGTATGATATTTCAATAATGGAAGCCTGTGGTTTATTTCTAAGAGCCAATTATGATGGAAAATGTTTTGAAATGTCTTGGGTATTGGGTATAATTTTAATGCTGCTATCAGAATTTTAAATTATATTTTACCCTAAAGATAAATAATAAAATACTTAGGCCTTTTAATCTATTTTGCATAGGCATTAGAATTATTTGTTAACAAATCTAAATGTTTTTCTCTGTTGGAAATTCCTTAACCTTTTTTCCTCAAAGACTAAAAATTAGTAAAAATAATCAAAGAAAAAGTGTATAAAGTTAAATAATACCAAATAAGAAATAAGGCATAGTTTCAGCAAGAATGATAAGACAGGATATTCATTGACACATACGGTTTCCTATTAATGAAATAATTTAAAATATTACTATATACTCCACAAATATTCAGAAAGACACATTTAAACAAAAAATATACTATGATTTTGGTGTTTTTGATAAATGTGTTTCTAGTCATTTCTCTTTTTTATTAGAATACTCTAAGATATATAATATATACTTAAATATACAATAGTATTGTATTCTATGTATAATATAAAGTAGTACTTATTTCAGACAGTTTATAACCTTGGTTGTAACAATAAAGAAAGAAATCATTCTCAAGAAATTTACTACAACTAAATAAATATGAAAAGCAACAATGTGGGACCTAATTTGAGAAGTGCCAAGCTACTCTCACTGTGTTGGCCTGATTCACTTTTGGCCTTGCATCTCTCCAACTCATGTAAGTCCAATGTGTTACTCTTTACTTTTATGTACTATTTTAGATTTGAGGTTCAATTCTGCCGTTAGATAAATTATAAAGATCTCCATATTAGTAGTTCATTTTTGGAAATACATTTTTCCTGTTGTCAACTTGCCTTGTCAAACACAGATCCCTAAGAAATTCAACTGGGTACATGACTCAGTCATTACCTGTTCTTTATTTTTTTAATTATTCCTTCAACTCAGCATTTTAAAAAATTTTATTTCCAATATAGTTAACATACAGTGTTATATTAACTTCAGGTGTACAATATAGTGATTGACTATTTCCATATATTACTCAGTGCTCATCAAGATACATGTACTTTTGATCCACTTCACGTATTTCACCCATCTCCCTATACCCATTTGTTTGTTCTCTATAGTTAAGAGTCTGTTATTTGGTTTGTTCCCTTTTTTCCCTCTTTGTTTTGTTTCTTAAACTCCACATATGAATGAAACCATATGGCATTTGTCATTGATTGGTTTATTTTGCTTAGCATTATACTCTCTAGATCTATCCATGCTGTTGTAAATGACAAGATCTCACTTTTTCTATGCTGAATAACGTTCCATTTTTTTTGTGTGTGTGTGTGTATTACTCTTTATCCATTCATCTGTTGATGGATACTTGGGATGGTTCCACAGTTTGATCATTGTTAATAATGCTGCAGTAAATGTAGGGGTGCAAATATCCCTTCAAATTAGTTATTTCATATTCTTTGGGTAAATATCCTATAGGGCAACTCTTGGATCCTAAGGTTATTCTTTTTTTTAAATTTTTTAAAAAGATTTTATTTATTTATTCATGAGACACACACACACACACACACACACACACACACACACACACGAGGCCGAGGCACAGGCAGAGAGAGAAGCAGGCTCCTGGGACTCCAGGATCACACCCTGGGCCAAAGGCAGACATTCAACCACTGAGTCACCCAGACATCCCCATTTTTAATTTTGAGGAACCTCTGTATTATCTTTCACAGTGGCTGCACCAGTTTGGATTCCCACCAACAGTGCAGAAGGGTTCCATTTTTTCTACATCCTTACCAATACTTATTTCTTGAGTCTTTGACTTTTGACATTCTCATAGGTGTGAGGTAATATCTCATTGTAGTTTTGGTTTGCATTTCCCTGATGATGAATGATGCTGAGCATCTTTTCCTGTGTTTTGGTCACCTGGAAATCTCCTTTGTGGAAATGTCTGTCATGTCTTCTGCTCATTTTTTAAATTAGATTATTTGCTTTTTTTGGTGTTCAGTTGTAACAATTCCTTATACACTTTGGATACTAACCCTTTATTAGATATGTCATTTGCAAATTTTATTTCCATTCAGTAGGTTGTCTTCTAGTTTTGCAGGTTATTTCCTTCACTGTGTAGAAGATTTTATTTTGATTTAGTCCCAAGAGTTTATTTATGCTTTTGTTTCCTTTGCCTCAGGAGACATATATAGAAGGATATTGCTACAACCAATGTTGGAGAAATAACTGCCTGTGCTGTCTCCTGGGATTTTTATAGTTTCAGGTATCATTTAGGTCCCTAATCCATCTGAGTTTATTTTTGTGTATGGTATAAGAAAGTGGTCCCATTTTATTCTTTTCCATGTTGCTATCCAGTTTTTTCAGCACTATTTGTTGAAGTGGCCTTTTTCTTATTGCATATTCTTGTTTTCTTTGTCAAAGATTAATTGACCATATAATTGTGTCTTTATATCTGGACTTTCTATTTTGTTCCATTGATCTGTGTGTTTATTTTTCTGACAGTACCATAATGTTTTGATTACTATAGCTTTGTAATATAACTTGAGGTCTCAAATTGTGATAGCTTCAGTTTTTTTCTTCTTTTTCAAGATTATTTTGGTTATTCAGAACCTTTTATAGTTTCTTTTCTTTTTTTAAAAAATTTTATTTATTTATTCATGAGAGACACAGGAAGAGAGGAAGAGACAGGCAGAGGGAGAAGCAGGCTCCTCTCAGGATGCCCAGTGCGGGACTCCATTCCTGGATCATGCCCTGAACTGAAGGCAGAAGCTCAACCACTGAGCCACCCAGGCGTCTCACCTTCTGTGGTTTCATGCCAATTTTAGTATTGTATGTTCTAGTTCTGTGAAAAATGCTGTTGGCATTTTGATAAAGATTGCATTGAATCTGTAGTTTGCTTTGGGTAGTATGGACACTTTAACAATACTTGTTCTCCTAATCAATGATCATGGACTGTCTTTCCAATTCTTTGTAACGTTTTCAATTTCTTTCATTAGCGTTTTGTAGTTTTCAGAGTATAGGTCTTTCAACTCTTTGGTTAAATTTACTCCTATGTACATTATTATTTTTGGTACAATTGTAAATGGGATTGTTTTCTTAACTTCTCTTTCTTCTGTCTCATTATTAGCGTATAGAAAGGCAATGGATTTCTGTATATTGATTTTGTATCCCACCAAATGCATAATCTTATCTTTGTGCTTATCTTACTTTTTAAATTGACTCCATTACATAGTAAAGGACCTAAGCTCTATTGCTGAAGGCAAGAATCTCACGCAAATTTAATGAAATTAACTGTACCCACAGTCCCAAGCTGTCTTCTTTCAAAATGTGCCTTCCAAAGATCGAATCTCTCACTATGTGGATCCCCTGAGCTTTTATTATCCCCACATCCCTTCTATGTAAAACTCAATAGTGGAGTCAAACTATATGTTCTATATAAACAGTGGTAGATTATCTGTGTTCTCTCTTCTTGGAAGTAATTTTCTCTAGATTTTAATGTAGTGAAAGATGCTATTATTACTACTTAGGTATTTATGAGACAAATAACAGGCATACCTTAGAGATGTAGTTCAGTTCCAAACCATGGAAATAAAATAAATATTGCAATAAAGCAAGTAAAATGAATTTTTTTGGTTCCTCAATAGTTGTAAAAATTATGTTTACATTATATTGTAGTCTTTTTTTTTGCCGTAGTCTTTTTAGTGTGCAGTGCACTATTTCTAAAAATTAACATACCTTAGTTAAAAATACTTTATGCTAAAAAGTGTTACCTGTCATCCAAGTTTTTGGAATGCCATAAGCTTTTTGTTGATGGAGTACCTTTATTCAATGTTGATGGCTGCTGACTCATCGGGATGGTGGTTGCTGAGAGTTGCAATGGGATGACTGCAGTAATTTCTTAGGGTAAGACAGCAATGGAGTTTACTGTATCTAGTAACTCCTTTCATGAATAATTTTTCTGTAGCATGATATGCTATTTGGTAGTATTTTACCACAGTAGGACTTCTTCTCAAACCATATTACTTATTAACTAAGTTTATGTATTATTCTAAATTCTTTGTTGTCATTTCAACAATCTTTACAGCATTTTCATCAAAGCTAGATTCTGCTCAAGAAACTGCTTTATTTGCTTATACATAAGAAGCAACTCTTCATCTACTCGTTTTTTTCATGAGATTCCAGAAATTCAGTCACATCTGTAGTTACTTCCTCCCTAGAAGATTTGAACTCATCAAAGTCATTCATGAGGGTTGGAATCAACCTCTTTCCAATTCCTCTTTGTGCTGATATTTTGACAATCCACAGATGTTCTTAATGGTATCCAGAATAATGAATCCTTTCCAGAATGTTTTCCATTTATTTTGCCCAGATGCATCAAATGAATCACTCACTATATATGGCAACTATAGGCCTATGAAGTATATTTCTTAAATAATGGGACCTGAAAATCAAAATAACTCCTAGATCCCTGGGCCACAGAATGGATATTGTATTAGCAGGCATGGAAATAATCATCTCATTGTACATCTCCATCAGAGCTCTTGGGTGACCAGGTGCCTTGTCAATGGAAAATAATCTTTTGAAAGGAATCTCTTTTTTTCTGAGTGGGTCTCAACAGTGAGATTAAAATATTCAGTAAACCATGTTGTCAACAGATATGCTGTCATCTAGGCTTTGTTGTTCCATTTAAAGAGCACAGACAGAGGAGATTTAGAATAATTCTTAAGGGCTTTTTGGATTTTTGGATTGGCACATGAACATTGGCTTTTTGGATTTTTGGAATTGCACATGAACATTGGCTTCAACTTAAAGTCACCAGCTGCATTAGCCCCTAACAGGAAAGTCAGCTGTTCTTTGAAGCTTTGAAGCCAGGCATTAGCGTCTCTCTTGCCATGAAATTCCTAGGTGGCATCTTCTTCCAATAGAAGGCTATTTTGTCTCCATTGAAAATATGTTATTCAGTGTAGTCATGTTCATGAATTATCTTAACTAGATATTTTGGATAACTTGAAGCAGCTTCTACATTGGCCCTTGTGGCTTCACCTTGCACATTTGTGTTAGCTCCCTAAATCATCTCCATGATGTCTTTCCTTAAACCTCATGAACCAACCTATGCTGGCTTCCAACTTTTCTTCTATAGCTTTCTCATCTCTCAGCATTCATAGAAGTGAAGAGAATTATGGTCTTGTCCTGGATTAGGTTTTGGGTTACCTGAATGCTGTGCTGGTTTGATCTTCTGTTCAGAGCACTAAAACTTCCTCCATGTCATCAATAAAGCTGTTCGACTATCTTCATGTATTCACTGGAGTAGCATTTTAATTTCCTTCAAGAACTTTTCTGTTGCCTTTATAATTTGGTTGATTGGCACAAGAGGTCTAACTTCCAGTCTGGACTTTTGTATGCCTTCCTCACTAAGCTTAATCATTGCTAGCTTTTGATTTGAAGTAAGAGATGGATGACTTTCTTTTGTTTGGACAATTACAGGCCATTGCAAGGTTATCAACTGGTCTAATTTCAAAACGGTTGTATCTCAGGGAATAGAGAGGCCCAAGGAGAGGTAGAGAAATGGGAGAAAAGCTGGTCAGTGGAGCATTCGGAACACACTGAGTTTGTTGTGTTATATGGGTGCAGTTTGTGGCACCCCAAAACAATTACAATAGTAACATCAAAGATCACAGATCACTGTAATAGATATAATGGAAAAAATTTGAAATGTTGCAAGAATTACCAACAGAGTGAGCAAATGCTGTTAAAAAAATGACACTGATAAACTTGCTTGATGCAGTGTTTCCACAAACCTTCAATTTGTAAAATGAATATCTGAAAAGCACAATAAATCAAAGTGTAATTAAATAAGGTATGCCTATAATTTCATTTAATGCAAAGAAAACCAATATTAGCCCAAAAGAAAGCATTATTATTGATATTATGAATAATAATGTTATAAATATAAATATCTATATAAAATATGAAACATATTGTTGAAAAATATGTCGTAAATGATTTAATTAGTCTTGAAATTAGTAAAATTAGCTTTAAAGTTATTTTCAGCCAAAATATTTACTTTTTTGAACCAAATATACCAATCAGTTTTATACTAGAATGTATAAATCCCATCTTTTGGCCTTATTTGGTGTATAACATTTAGTCAGATTTTACAACTAAGTCATAATTAGTGTATAACATTTAATCATATTTTGTTTTTAACAATTTATTTTAGCTTGTTCAGTTATAATAGTATCCATGATATAGGTGAAATAGATGGATTCAGTTTTTTACCACAGGTCCTCTATTAATACTAGAATATTTTATAATGTACTTGGAAATGACAGAAGTTAGTTCTTCTTCTTTCAGAAGCTTGTATTACAATATCAGGAGTTCATTTACTTGTATTTCTTAATATATATTAAGAGATAAATTTCTGAAAACAATCTTTTTAATGTGAAATTTTGATGTAATAAACACCTATCAGTGGGTATGTAGCTCTCATTTTACATTTTATTCATCTGTTTATCTTCTTTTTATCATTGGATAGTTATACATAGTATCTAAATGGCCTATGCTAATGTTGCAAATATATGTTGTCCATTGTACAGTACATTTAGTATGTCCATTAACTAGTTGATAGTGGTAACCAAATGAGGATGGAATGGATATATGTCTGAAAGTGCTGCCCAGAGAATGGCCTCGCTTTTGGCCAAATGTCTTGTAAAGTGCCATATTGATTTTGTTATAAGAAACATTTGATATTCTGAAAAGAAATCAATAGGAGGCCCAAATAATTTAGATACTATCTCTCAAATCAATACTAGTGTATATTGCTTTCCATTAGCTATTTGATGTGACAGTTGGAAGTCTATGTTTTTAACGTTTACTTTATTATTTTTAAAAGTTGGTTATAAACACAAAAAAGTGATCTTTTAATATATTATTTTTAAAGTATAATTACTTTTAAAAAGGCTCTAGTTTTGACTTTGTTAAATAATTAAAATAAAAACATTTCTCTGGATTTTGGCTTATCTTTTAATAGATTTATTACAATAAGAGAACAATATGTCTATTCATTGATAATTTCAAAGTTTTTTAAAAGAAATTTAAGAGGGATGTTAGAATTCAATAACACTTGAAAAGGAAAGATACGCTAAAAGAAAACCAATTAATAAAAATCATACCAAGTCACTGTAAGTGAACCAAAATGCATTTTGTTAATGTTTATTTATATTTACGCTAATAATGAACAGTCATAATAATTGAGTGTGGCTACTAAATATTAGTCATTAAGAAAACCAGAATGCAGTTGAGTAGTGTATGAAATTGAAGAATCACTTAGGATTTGACTGCTTTAAATAGTCTTGGATAAAAAAAATAGTCTTGGATAATTCTTTTATTCAATTATTAGGTTTCTAAGTCAATTCCTTGTAACTGATAAGCTATATTGCAAGCTTTTGAAACACATAAGCTTTTGAAAAATAGGCAAGTTTTTATAATAAACGCATTTAAGTAAGGAAAACTCAATGTACTATTTCAAAGTCCTGGGATGTCTGATTATAGATTTTTAATGTGAAGCTATGCCTAAGGGTTAGCTTCTAGAAGAGGTTAATAGTGTCAGTTCACATATGAATAAATAAAAATTGACAAAAATCAAAATCAATGTTGATGTTTGTTTTTTACACGTTTGTTTTAGTGGCCAGTTAAGTAGCATGGAATGGGGGTACGGAAGTGTCTCATCTCTAAATATGTATCACAATAGTGACTTTATAACTTTGGGCAAGTTCTTCAGCTTTAGAAATCATGTTTCCTTTTCTATAAGTGGCAATAACATCACTTTCATGGCATTGTGAGGAATCAATTAAATAATGCAAAATTAAGATCTGAGAATACACACTCTCGTAAATAGTGTTGTTTTTTTTTTTTTTTACTTTTGCTTTAAATGTAAGCTAAAGTTTGCTTTAAAACTGTTTCACTTTCAATAGGAAAATCTCTCATTACTTGTCATAATTTTAGAAGCATTTATTTCTATTGTTCTCATCTCTCATAGGGTTTAAATAGATTATTAGTTATTAGATGGTAAACTTTTTCCCCAGCAGTGATTTTCAAACAGAATGGCAGATTTGGGTGTATATCTCTTACCTTAAGAAAATGATGGCATAGAAATCAAAATAGTTTATTCATATGATTGTTTGTACCATCTTCTCCAATCACCTCAGTGATGTGATGTGGGCAGTTAGACTGAAGGCAAAATGGCACTGAGGCCAATTTTCCCCAGATTCGTGGGACAGATTGATGACTCTGGACAAAGTGGCAGTTTGTTTAATGTAGTTGCTGCAACTGCTCTAGCCACTCTATATTTATTAACTGTTCTAGACACATTAACTATATTGGGCACTCTGAATCATAGGATAAATCATAAGCCACTTTCAACTTCCTGTGAGTCTCTACTTGACCTTGGACAAATCATATCTGATAATATGCTAATAGGTGTGTATATGTGTGTACATATATATGTATACATACATACACATATATTTACTTCAAGAGAAATAGAACCAAGAGTTTATATTAGTTATGCGTATATTATATATATGTATATAAACTATATATACATAGAGAGATAACAGAGAGACAGAGAATTCTTTCTTACTTACTTAATTCTTACTTAAATTCTTTCTTACTCAGTCATTTATTCTGTTCAGGCTGTCAACAGACTGGGTGAGGTGAACTTACATTGAGGAAGACAATATGTTTTACCCAGTCTACTGATTTACACTTTTTAAGGATGATTTGTGATTAGAATCCCAAATCAACTGACTATAGGAGGCAGGAAGGTAGCATTATGAATAATGTAGGCTTGACATACACAAAACAGAAGAGGCTGTGATAAATTGGAGGGCACATTTTCTTTCTGAAGATATTTAAACTTAATTAAAATGAAATGTCTCTAGATATGCATTCAGACATCTAGTTTGTGACACTTGTCTAGATGCTGTTTGGAAAATGAATTGTGGGGAAGGTGAATAGGGATGCAGTGGGTTTGTGTGGGAAGCTACTTCAAAAATCAAGGCAAACAATAATGCAATCTTTGAAGATTGGTGGCAATAGGAATAGTGAGAAGTGAGTGTATTTTAAATATATATTTTATTTTATTTTATTTTATTTTATTTTTATATTTTAAATATATAAATATATATTGAAGATGGAACCAATTAAACAAACTGGATGGACAGGGGGAGGAAAATATAGTAATTAAGTATAGCTCCTAGACTTTTGGACTGTGCGTCTGGGTTTTGATGGCATTTTCTAAGATTGGAAATAATGGACAAGAAACAGGCTTTGGGGATCATTTCACTTTGGATATGCTACATTTGAAATACTTATCAAATCCTAGGAAGGAGGCTTCAAGCATTTGGGTACACAGGTACAATTGTCTAATATTTTGAGTATAATTTTGAGTATCATCAGCATGGAAATACTTTTCAAGCCATGCAGCCAGAGGAGATCATTTGGGGAGATGCATTTGACGTCATGGACTGAAAATGCCAGCCTTGAGAGAAAAGGTGGAGGAGGTGTATTTAGCAAAGGAGATTGGGAAGAGTAGCCAAGGGGTAGGAAGAAAACCAGTACAATGCAAAGTCAAAAAGTCCTAAGGAAGAAAGTATGTCAAGGAGGAAGTAGCCAACCTCAATGAAGGCTTCCAAGAAATCTTCTATAATGACAACAAATAGGAACCAATGAATTGGGCAATAGAGAGGTTTTTGGTAACCCTGATAAAAGAAGTTAAAATAATCGCAGAGGACAGAAGTCAGAATGCTGTGATTGTAAAATGAAATGGAAACGGATATGGAGCTTTATCTGTACTCTTTAAAAAGTTTTATTCTGAAGTGGTAAAGAACGGGTAATATCTGGAAAGATGAATATCCATGGTAAAAGGGAAACTTTGTTTTGTCTTTTTAATTTTTAGAATAATGTTGGAATTGTCTTTTCTTTTTTACAGAATAATATTAGAACATTATAATACCAAACAAATCATATTAGAACATTAGAATACCAAAGTAAAACAAGGATAAATATGCTTAGAGTGAGAATGAATGAATGCATAAAGAGCACACAGGAAAGAGATGATTTTAAGAGTTATAGAAATATTTCTACTCTGTAACAAAAGGAAAGACAAAGAATATGTATAGAGGCTTAGTCATATTTGTAGATTGGTGGTAGAAGATTAAGGAGTCTGTTTAAATTGCTTCCATTATCTCAATGAGGTATAAAGACAAGATCATCAGATGACAAAAGGATGAGGATGTTGGAATATTTAGAAGATCAGACTTTGTGCAATCAACCTTATATATATTGAGAAAGTGCACTCACTAGGAAAGTGTAATAGGATGGCTACAAAGTGTTCTTTTGAGTTTTGTGGTCATAGATTAAAATAAGACAAGTCCACACAGTGGTGTGATTTTCTCCACCATTTTAGGTGGTCATTTGCACAAAAAAGGCAGATAGGTGGGTTTACCTGGTGTATTAGTTTTCTAGGGCTACTGTAACAAAGTACCACAAATGTAGCATAAGAAAATAGAAATATATTGTCTCTCAGTTCTGGAGGCTGGTGATTAAGGTATTAGCAGGGCCATGCCCCCTCTGAAACCTATAGGAAACCCTTTCTTACTTCTTCCTAGCTTCTAGTGATTTACTGACAATCTTCTGCATCCTTTGGCTTACAGTTGCATAACTCCAATCTCCGCTTTTGTAGCCCTATGACATTCTCTCTGCATTTCTCTCTTCACATGGTTGTGTTCCTATAAAGGCATCACTTGTATTGGAATTAGGGGCCTACCTTATTTCAGTATGATCTCTAACTTAACTAATTACATGTGCAATGAATCTATCTCCAAATAAGCTAATATTCTCAGGTGCTGGGTTTTGGGATGTGGACATGTTTTTTCAGCAGGGGAAAATAACTTAATCTGTAACATCTGGGTTGATGTTTTTGCCAGGGGAATATGACTGAGGGAGAGACACAAAATTAACTGATTTCTTATAATTCCAGGTAGGTCAGTTATGTTTTTAGAACTCAATTTCCTTACTTATAAAATAAGAGAGTTGGTCTGAAGATCTTTTATTTATCTTTCAACCTTAACACTATATGATGTATTCATCTGTATTTTAAATTCATGTTATTTTAGTCAAAGGGGATAAATCTTGCCTATCACTTTTAGATACAAGGGCTTTTAAATTTGTTCTTGATCCATTTCTACAGCATAAAAATAAAATGGACATGTAGACTTTGACTATTTTAGATAGATCTCAAAAAAAAAGTTAACACAGGGATCATAAGATCCTGAAATTTGCTTTTCTCTACTTGCTGTTATTAATCAGAAATTTGATATACAAAAAAAAGAAAATTGATATACAATAATGGCTAAAGAAAATCTGAGCAGAAATAAAACAAGTGGATGAATATGGGTCTGCCTATTGACTATAGCCCTTAAATTACCCTAAGACTGATGCTATTAAACTTATCTTCATATGATGCAATAAATAATATCTTGCGGTTCACTGATAAATGTAAATTGTAGTTTATTGGGAAAGTTACTCAAGTTTTATGTATAAAAAGAATTTATTTTAATTTTTATGATTTTAACATCAGTACAGAGAAGAAAAAATATTGTAGTTCAGAAAGCACATCAGCTACTGTGATGACACTTATTTTTCAAAGACTCTACCTTCTAGTTCTGCTTTTAATTTTAAATTATCTAGCTTACTGAATATCTTCATTCTGCAGGTTTTTAAAAGAGCCTTTGGATTAACATATTGCCTTTCATCTCAGGAAGAAAATGCATGTATCTTCCTTGATGGATCTGCTATTCAAAGGACAATAATGCTATTTGGTTGACTACATTGTATATAACTTATATTCCAAATTATAATGGAAACATTTTTATTGAATGGTAGCAGAAAATTAAAAATACAGAGGTGACTACGTTTCCGTCCGTAAATCAAGTAATATTAGCATTTTCTACAATATAGGAAAGATTCATTTTATTGTTTAGGTTCTGTGGTATTCTTAAAGACAAAATGTATTAGCAGCAGAATTAAAATAAATAGGGCAGCCTGGGTAGCTCAGTGGTTTAGCGCTGCCGTCAGGCCAGGGCATGATCCTGGAGACCCAGGGTGGAGTCCCACCATGGGCTCCCTGCATGGAGAATATGTATTTGGATAAATCCTAGCTGAAACCTTTCCTTATCTGGGAAGGGAAACAGGCATTCAGATCCAGGAGATAGAGAGATCTCCCCCCCTTAAAATCAATAAAAACTTTTCAACTCTTCGACATTTAATAGTTAAGCTTGCAAATTCCAAAGATAAAGAGAAGATCCTTAAAACAGCAAGAGAAAAGAAATCCCTAACTTTTATGGGGAGGAGTATTAGGGTAACAGCAGACCTCTCCACAGAGACCTGGCAGGCCAGAAAGGGCACACAGGATATATTCAGGGTCCTAAATGAGAAGAACATGCAACCAAGAATACTTTATCCAGCAAGGCTCTCATTCAAAATGGAAGGAGAGATAAAGAGCTTCCAAGACAGGCAGGAACTGAAAGAATATGTGACCTCCAAACCAGCTCTGCAAGAAATTTTAAGGGGGACTCTTAAAATTCCCCTTTAAGAAGAAGTTCAGTGGAACAATCCACAAAAACAGGGACTGAATAGATATCATGATGACACTAAACTCATATCTTTCAATAGTAACTCTGAATGTGAACAGACTTAATGACCCCATCAAAAGGTGCAGGGTTTCAGACTAGATAAAAAAGCAGGACCCATCTATTTGCTGTCTACAAGAGACTCATTTTAGACAGAAGGACACCTACAACCTGAAAATAAAAGGTTGGAGAACCATTTCCCATTCAAATGGTCCTCAAAAGAAAGCAGGGGTAGCCATCCTTATATCAGATAAACTAAAATTTATCCCGAAGACTGTAGTGAGAGATGAAGAGGGACACTATCTCATACTTAAAGGATCTATCCAACAAGAGGACTTAACAATCCTCAATATATATGCCCCGAATGTGGGAGCTGCCAAATATATCAATCAATTGATAACCAAAGTTAAGACATACTTAGATAATAATACACTTATACTTGGTGACTTTAATCTAGCTCTTTCTACACTCGATAGGTCTTCTAAACACAACATCTCCAAAGAAACGAGAGCTTTAAATGATACACTGGACCAGATGGATTTCACAGATATCTACAGAACTTTACATCCAAACTCAACTGAATACACATTCTTCTCAAGTGCACATGGAACTTTCTCCAGAATAGACCACATACTGGGTCACAAATCAGGTCTGAACTGATACCAAAAGATTGGGATCTTCCCCTGCATATTCTCAGACCATAATGCCTTGAAATTAGAACTAAATTACAACAAGAAGTTTGGAAGGACCTCAAACACATGGAAGTTAAGGACCATCCTGCTAAAAGATGAAAGGGTCAACCAGGAATTAACGAAGAATTAAAAAGATTCATGGAAACTAATGAGAATGAAGATATGACTGTTCAAAATCTTTGGGATGCAGCAAAAGCAGTCCTGAGGGGGAAATACATCGCAACACAAGCATCCATTCAAAAACTGGAAAGAACTCAAATACAAAAGCTAACCTTACACATAAAGGAGCTAGAGAAAAAACAGCAGATAGATCCTACCCCCAGCAGAAGAAGAGAGTTAATTAAGATTCGAGCAGAACTCAACGAAATCGAGACCAGAAGAACTGTGGAACAGATCAACAAAACCAGGAGTTGGTTCTTTGAAAGAATTAATAAGATAGATAAACCATTAGCCAGCCTTATTAAAAAGAAAAGAGAGAAGACTCAAATTAATAAAATAATGAATGAGAAAGGAGAGATCACTACCAACACCAAGGAAATACAAACGATTTTAAAACATATTTTGAACAGCTATACGCCAATAAATTAGGCAATCTAGAAGAAACGGACGCATTCCTGGAAAGCCACAAAGTACCAAAACTGGAACAGGAAGAAATAGAAAACCTTAACAGGCCAATAACCAGGGAGGAACTTGAAGCAGTCATCAAAAACCTCCCAAGACACAAAAGTCTAGGGCCAGATGGCTTCGCAGGGGAATTCTATCAAACGTTTAAAGAAGAAACCATACCTATTCTCCTAAAGCTGTTTGGAAAGATAGAAAGAGATGGAGTACTTCCAAATTCGTTCTATGAGGCCAGCATCACCTTAATTCCAAAACCAGACAAAGACCCCACCATAAAGGAGAATTACAGACCAATATCCCTGATGAACATGGATGCAAAAATTCTCAACAAGATATTAGCCAATAGGATCCAACAGTACATTAGAAAATTATTCACCATGACCAAGTAGGATTTATCCTCGGAACACAAGGCTGGTTCAACACTCATGAAACAATCAATGTGATTCATCATATCAGTAAGAGAAAAACCAAGAACCATATGATCCTCTCATTAGATGCAGAGAAAGTATTTGACAAAATACAGCATCCATTCCTGATCAAAACTCTTCAGAGTGTAGGGATAGAGGGAACATTCCTCAACATCTTAAAAGCCATCTACGAAAAGCCCACAGCAAATATCATTCTCAATGGGAAAGCACTGGGAGCCTTTCCCCTAAGATCAGGAACAAAACAGGGATGTCCACTCTCACCACTGCTATTCAACATAGTACTGGAAGTCCTAGCCTCAGCAGTCAGACAACAAAAAGACATTAAAGGCATTCAAATTGGCAAAGAAGAAGTCGAACTCTCCCTCTTCGCCGATGACATGATACTCTACATAGAAAACCCAAAAGCCTCCACCCCAAGATTGCTAGAACTCATACAGCAATTTGGCAGCATCGCAGGATACAAAATAAATGCCCAGAAATCAGTGGCATTTCTATACACTAACAATGAGACTGAAGAAAGAGAAATTAAGGAGTCAATCCCATTTACAATTGCACCCAAAAACCTAAGATACCTAAGAATAAACCTCACCAAAGAGGTAAAGGATCTATACCCTAAAAACTATAGAACACTTCTGAAAGAAATTAAGGAAGACACAAAGAGATGGAAAAATATTCCATGCTCATGGATTGGCAGAATTAATATTGTGAAAATGTCAATGTTACTCAGGGCAATTTACACGTTTAATGCAATCCCTATCAAAATACCATGGACTTTCTTCGGCGAGTTAGAACAAATTATTTTAAGATTTGTGTGGAATCAGAGAAGACCCCAAATAGCCAGGGGAATTTTAAAAAAGAAAACTATAGCTGGAGGCATCACAATGCCAGATTTCAGGTTGTACTACAAAGCTGTGGTCATCAAGACAGTGTGGTACTGGCACAAAAACAGACACAAAGATCAATGGAATAGGATAGAGAACCCAGAAGTGGACCCTGAACTTTATGGCCAACTAACACTCGATAATGGAGGAAAGACTATCCATTGGAAGAAAGTCTCTTCAATAAAATGGTGCTGGGAAAATTGGACATCCACATGCAGAAGAATAAAACTATATTCTTGCACCATACACAAAGATAAACTCAAAATGGATGAAAGATCTAAATGTGAGACAAGATTCCATCAAAATCCTAGAGGAGAACACAGGCAACACCCTTTTTGAACTTGGCCACAGTAACTTCTTGCAAGATACATCCACGATGGCAAAAGAAAGAAAAGCAAAAATGAACTATTGGGACTTCATCAAGATAAGAAGCTTTTGCACAGCAAAGGATACAGTCAACAAAACTCAAAGACAACCTACAGAATGGGAGAAGAGATTTGCAAATGACGTATCAGATAAAGGGCTAGTTTCCAAGGTCTATAAAGGACTTATTAAACTCAAGAGCAAAGAAACAAACAATCCAATCATGAAATGGGCAAAAGACATGAAGAGAAATCTCACAAAGGAAGACATAGACATGGCCAACACGCATATGAGAAAATGCTCTGCATCACTTGCCATCAGGGAAATACAAATAAAAACCACAATGAGATCCCACCTCACACCAGTGAGAATTGGGCAAATTAACAAGGCAGGAAACCACAAATGTTGGAGAGGATGCGGAGAAAAGGGAACCCTCTTACACTGTTGGTGGGAATGTGAACTGGTGCAGCCACTCTGGAAAATCTGTGGAGGTTCTTCAAAGAGTTAAAAATAGACCTGCCCTACGACCCAGCAGTTGCACTGTTGGGGATTTACCCCAAAGATACAGATGCAATGAAACGCCGGGACACCTGCACCCGATGTTTCTAGCAGCAATGTCCACAATAGCCAAACTGTGGAAGGAGCCTCGGTGTCCATCGAAAGATGAATGGATAAAGAAGATGTGGTTTATGTATACAATGGAATATTACTCAGCCATTAGAAATGACAAATACCCACCATTTGCTTCAACGTGGATGGAACCGGAGGGTATTATGCTGAGGAAGTAAGTCAATCGGAGAAGGACAAACAGTGTATGTTCTCATTCATTTGGGGAATATAAATAATAGTGAAAGGGAATATAAGGGAGGGAGAAGAAATGTGTGGGAAATATCAGAAAGGGAGACAGAACATAAAGACTCCTAACTCTGGGAAACGAACTAGGGGTGGTGGAAGGGGAGGAGGGCGGGGGGTGGGGGTGAATGGGTGATGGGCAATGAGGGGGGCACTTGACGGGATGAGCACTGGGTGTTATTCTGTATGTTGGTAAATTGAACACCAATAAAAAATACATTTTTTATAAAAAATAAATAAAAGGAAAATAAACATCAAAAAAAATAAATATGTGCTTCTCCAATGAATTGGATTATAAAATCTCATGTAAAAAATGTCTGGTCACTTGACATTGAGAGTTTATTTATAGAATTTTCAATGTGCTATATTAATAATGATGTGTTGCCTAAATATAAAAAATGTATATTCAATATATTTTATTTAGCTATTTATATTTTATGTCAAAGCAAAATATCATGGATATTTTAATAATATTTTGCTTAATAAAAACAGTATCAAATTATGGAAATCTTTTGGCTATGTATGATTCACTCTGGCACATAGGTTAGTTGTACACATCTTTGGCTCATTGTATTCCCTGTCTTTAGATTTGGGATATTATTTTGCAACTGATGATACTTTATCCTTGCAATTCAGGACTAAGCACAAATATTGTATGTGAACATTGCTCCTTTAATTCAGATAACATTTCATTTTTCCTTCAGAGGCTAATATTCTTTTGTTTTGCATATGCTGTGAGGTCTTATGCTGACAGCAAAGCTGAGTACCAAAACCATCTGTCAGGCCCCAGGGGACTTTGCTATTATTCACTGCTTCTTCATGGTGTAAGGTCAATACCACAACAAGGTATGTTTCAATAAATATGCAGTGAGGAGAAAAATTGTCTCAAAGTTGGAACTACCAGCTGTCAATACAACTAGTGACAAAAGAGTAGGGAAGTAGCCTTGAGGGTATACAGACTCATTTGGGAATTGGTTTCCATGGGGTAATGAGCTTTGTTCTGCAGATTGCATTTCAATAGAAAAAAAGTATATGTTTAAAGTGGCATCTTTTAGAATATTATCTTTCCACACAATCTCTCAAACAATATTGTTACAACATCTATGTATGTTGTACAATAAAAATATGTTTTATTGTTGACTGATACAACTATAGGATATGATATATATATTTTTTTCTCCAAAGAGAAAAAAGACTCATTATGTTTAAAAAGAAGAAAGAAAAGAGAGATTCATGTTCAGCCATCTGTGGTGCTCACTATAGGTTAAGAATATTGTCATTGGAGCATTGATTCCTGGGATAATTAATTCTAAATGGACTAAGTATTAATAGCTTTCAAGAGCAGAGAAGCAGGGTGAAACACATGTCACATCCACTTTCAATATACTGTTTTTGTCTAGAAATGCAATAATCCATTGAATTATTTTGAACTAGGTTACTCTTTCTAATGAGAACATCCATGCTCAATGATATACAATCTTAAATATAAAAAATCTAATGTTTTCATTCTTTCTTTATTCTTTCCCCAAGTAAAATGAATATTTCCAATTTTCTGTCAAATTATGTACAAATGTCTTTTATTCTCTATACTTTTCTATCTAAATTAGATCTTTCTGGCCGCAATTGACAAACACTTTGAAGAATAAATATTATATTCCACTCAAGCATTCAGAAGCAGCAAGGTACATTGAGTACCAGGATAATTATTCATTGATAGAGAGTAAAGGGTTAAGAATAAGCAGGAATTATTGTGGAGTTTTCTTAAACTACAGTTTTCCTAGGCTACTCTTCCCTGGGTTAGGGTTTCCCTCCTCTCTTTTTTTCTCAGAACATTTACTTTGGGCAACCTGCCATTGTATATACTTCTTTTTTTGAAAACTTGGTGGATATTTTGCCACCTTTGTGACTCGGGAATGTTTTTTTCTCTGAAAACTTGGGAACCATTCTTTTGAACTGCAACCATCAAGAAAGGCAGTGTCCCCATCTCCAGTTTCTGTGGGAATAGTAGAAGCCCAACATCAGTGGGCAGCTTGCTCCAAATTGCAAAAAAACAAGACAAAACAAAAAACTTCTAGTTTTAAAGATGTGAGAAGTTTATTTTCCCTCAAGATAAAGCCAATGATGTAACAGAGATGGTCCCTTCAATTTCCAAAGTTAGCATGAACTATTTGTAACAAAAGGTGCAGTCAAGTTCTCTTTCTTAAGGACTAATTATTGTTAACCTTAAGAAATGTATGTAATGGGGGGTGCCTGAGTGGCTTAGTTAGTTAAGTGTCCAACTCTTGACTTTGGCTCAGGTTCTGATCTCAGGGTTGTGAGATAAAGTCCCACCATGGGCTCCATCCTCAGCATGGAGTCTGAGATTCTCTTGCACCCTCTCCCTCTGCCCCTTCTGCCCCACTCATATGCTCTCTCTCTCAGAGAAAAAAAAGTATGCAATGAATTGTATCTGCTTTACTGACACTCTCTGTGTTTGTTATTATGTTTAGGTGTGACAGCTGTGTCTTCTAGTCTCAAAAATAGTGGCACTGTGTAGAAGAGGTCTGAGGTGCTCTACAGTTCAGTCCCCTCTGGTCACCAGAACCACTGCTTCAGGAGCATCTCCTGTGTGTGCTGCATGTGCTGTCCTGCTGTGGCTGAATCATGATTACAGGGGCATGTTGATTGTTGGGGCTGGCTCTCAGCTCACTTACCTAATGTGGGAGGGCAAGACTTATTCTCTGTGTTGCCAGGTAAAAGGTGGAGTGTGGAAATTACAGATGTTCTGGTGTGTGGACTTATCTCCCATGACTCCAGGGTAGGAGTCACTTCGAGGTGATGCTAGTCCTGGCTGGGGCTACCTGCCAAGTGTGGTGAGGCAGGAGCTATTTTGGAGGGATGCCAGCCAATGCAGGCAGTTTGATTGAGGTGGGTCTGCAGGGGAACACTAGGGCAGGGCACACTGTTCTAGCAAGGTAGATGGAGAGTATTAGAACTGGCTTCCATAAGCAATTAACCATCTAGGGCAGGAGAAGGCAAGGAAAATGGCACTTTCCAGCACTTTTGTTCCTGGAAAAGTCTTCTGCAGATCTCTAGCCCTCATTATAAGATTAATCAGTAATTCTCCAACACATGTACTCCAAGCACTTTTCAAACTGCTGCTCTGTGCTGCATCTCACCTGAGTTATTTAATGTCTGTCTCTTTAAAAGTGGGGACTCAGTTTTCTATCACCCATTGGCTCTCCTAGAATTAAGCCCCACTAATTTTCAAAGTCAGACATCATGGAGACTCGTCTTCCCAGTGCAGGTCCCCAAGGCTGAGGGTGCCTAATGTGGGGTTTCATTTTGTCACTCTTCTGTGCTTGTAATATCCATCCTGTTTGTGGTTAGGCACACAGAAAGTTTGTTTCCTGACCATGTCTCTACCCCTCCTCCACTTTCTGATGTGGCTTTCTCTCTACAACTTGCTGTGGAAAGTCTGTTCTGCTAGTCTTCAGATCATTTTCCAAGTTGGTTGGATAGATGTAGATGTTACCTTGGTGTGTCCATGGGCATGAGCTGAATTCTGGATCCTCCTACTTCACAATCTTCTCCATTAGTTGGTTTACCTATTTTATACCTTTATTCCTATATGAAGACTTCTGTAACAGGACTTCAGGGAAAAAAATCAGATTTGAGGATCCTATTAAAAGTCAGACATCTTAACCGACTGAGCCACCCAGGTGCCCCTAAAAGTCATACATCTTAAAAAAAATAAGTCAGACATCTTGCTGTGTTCCTACAAGTTTTTAATTTTTTTCTTTAACTATTGTGAAAATTTGAGGCTCATTTTTTTTCTTAAAGATTTTATTTATTTATTCATGAGAGAAACTGAGAGAGAGAGAGAGAGAGGCAGAGACATAGGCAGAGGGAGAAGCAGGCCCCCTGCAAAGAGCCCGATGTAGGACTCGATCCTGGATCCCAGGATCACACCCTGAGCCGAAGGCAGACACTCAACTGCTGAGCCACCCAGGCATACCTGAGGCTCATTTTACCTGACTTCCTTCATTATAGCTGGGGGAAATTCACAAGAACTGGATTTTTCCTTTTCATTCTGCCCCTTAGTTTCCAGTAAAAAAAATAAAAAAAATCTGCAAAAAAATTCTTTGTGCCTTTATTCTGATGCCTGTGTCTTATCTGGTTTTAAAAAGTGCTGCATACAAGAAGAAAAAGTTAGTCGAATGTTACTATAAAAGAATAATGTTAATTTCTATTTGTGTTCATGTGGAATTAAAAAAGTGATCATTTCATGATTATATACCTTCTACATCATTTTGCTACCATTAAGCTTTCAATTTAAAGCTTAAAAAATCTGCTCATTAGTATGAAAAACAAAAGTATATTTTGGTTTGTATTTGCATAAAACTAAATGACTAAAATTATTAGCAATGGTATTAAATTTTGACTGATTATTATTCTCTTCCTAGTGTCCTAATGCCAGCAATGCTTCTATCACACAGAAAGTGGTCCATTGAGCCTATCAACTTTATTATCCAACATTCCCCTCTTAAACTCCTTCCTAGGGCAGATCCACACTTCATTGTGCCTGAAACTTTTACATTTTAGAGGCTTTTCTTAGGATAAAGAATAAGGAATGTAAATATAAAATTAGGGAGGTAAATGAATTTTGAATACATATTCTAAATATAACTATTTTGAATAAAAATGGAAAAATTATCAACTAATTGCAAGTTGTACAGAGTTGAAAAGTAACACAAATAACAAAAAATACAGGAAAAATAACATGATATTAACTATTTAATTCACTCTTAAATGGTTTTTATTCAATGCTTTTAGTTGCAAGTTCTAAAATTAGTTCTTTTTATGATAATTGTATTATAGCATAACTTTCTATGGAGAGAATTAAAGGATATTTCAGATTTTCTTCAGTGTGGATAATCAAACTTTGTTTTGTTGTTATTATTGATAGCTCATAAAAATACATTTCAAATCCATATATTGTAGTAGTAATACTAAGAGATTTTTAAAAATTATCAAATGCAATCTCTATTGCATTTTTTCTTATATAAGCTAAAAGATTTAAATTAGTCCATGCACTTTGGTTCCATACATTTCTCCTTTTTTATTCACATTTATCCAGGTGAAAATGCTGTACATTACCTTTGTAAATCAGCATGGTCACTGGCCCAGCACCTTTGTGTCAGGTCCCATGGTATATGGTAAGAATATTCCTAGAAAACATTTTTATAATGGACAGCTAACAAGTTCTAGACATATATAAATGTGACTTCAAAACATGTACCCATATCACACTAATTCTAATATAAATAATATGTCTTCTAAACAACAGCAAAACAAAGGGTTAGGAGAAGTAAAATCTTAAAAAAACACAGGGGAGAACTTGAGTAGTTTTGGTTAAAATAGTTTCCTCTTATTTTTAATTACAATCACAGATATTACCACATGGCTACAGCCCTATCCAGGGCCTTGGGAGCAGGCAGAACAAGTGAGGAGGCCTGAAGTTAAAGCTTCCTTAGCTTCAAATTAGTTTCGCTTCACTTATTCTTCACCCTACCCAGCCTAAAATCCACGAACAATTATTAGACTCATTGCCTTGCTAATACCCTCTTTCTTTTCTCTTGCTTAATAATATTAGCTTGGCCAAGCTACAGCCCTGATAAATTTAGTTCTGTGTGCTCCTACAGAGCTGCATCGGCCTGGAGAAAACTATATGACCACACTAATTAGTTCATTTTAAAGTCATAGTTTTGTGAATAAGCTGGCCCTTAGTACTTCTAGGTAATCATTCTATGTTTTCCTGGTCCATTCACTCATGTACTTTCCTAGAGAGCAATTTCATGCATTTCCTTCTCCCCTCAAATCCCTAATACCTCACATCTTTACTCACAGCTGATAACCTAGCTTCTTGTCTTACTGAGAAAACAGAAAAAAAACTAAGAGGGGTTTCAAAGTATTCACCTACCTATCAGCATCTGTACCCATAATTCTTTCTCCTAATACTGTGGTGAAGTATCCTGGCTCCTAGGCAACAACTCATAGCCTCACTTGAGAATAGCATCTCATCTTGTCTTACTTCTTAGAGATTCATACTTCAGCCATTGCCCTTATTCTGAAATATCAGCTTTTCCTGTCTATTGCATCTGTAATTTATATTTCTAATATATAAATATATATTTATTTCCCCAGAATTTTAGATGCTTATATCCAGCTATCTATTCAAAGTCTCATTTTGGTCACTTTTTAGATGAGTAATAGGCATCTGAATTTTAGTATGTTTCTTCCCAAGTCACTGATACTTCCTCCTCAAAACTCCTACCTGATTCGGTATCCTTATGTCTGTCAGTGCAACTCCAATTTTCCAAAAACTCAAGTCTAAATGCTGGAAATTGACCAATGGTATCTTTTCCTTTTTCTCCCACTGTTCATCCTGTCCTTTAGCGAATTCTGTTGACCTCATCTTCAAAATGTAGTCAGAATTAAACTATCACCATTTCCATTGCTATAATTCTAGTTTTTACCACATCTCTCTCCTGGACTTGTGCAACACTTGTTACCACCCTTGCCTCACTTCACGTTATTTTGTTTAATTCATCAAAAGTACAAATCAGATTATGCCTCTCCTCTGTTTAAAACACCTCCATTGTAGTCATGCTTTTCTAAGAGGAAAAGTCAAAGCACGAATAATAACCTATAAAATCCTAGACAGTCTGAACCCCAATGCTTCTTAGTTCTTAGACCGGTGTCCTATTGCCCCTCTTACTCTGGTCCCATTCTTATATCTCAGGTATCCTCCATTTCAAGGGACTTGGGACTTGCTGTTTGCTTTGCCTGAAAAGCTCTTCCTTTAGGTACACATTCCCTTTCCTCCTTTACTTTTTTGCTCAAATATCACCTTCTCTGACAATTCTATTTAAAATTCCACCCTCCAACTTTTCTTTTACCCTTTCCCAGTTTGGTTTCCCTCCACAACAAACTTATCACAAACTTTACGTATTCAACTTGTTGCTGTTATTGTTTTCTGTCTCCATGCATTCTAAGGTTAATACCTTGAAGGTAGAAGAATTTATTCATTCATTCATTCATTCATTCAGTAGGAGTGCTGACAATATAATTGGCCCTCCATCTTGTGGATGTTTACTTGCTTATGTGTTCAGAGCTCTGGGACATTAATGTACATAACTCAGAAATGGCCTGCCAAGGCTATGGTAGGGAGAGCCTTGTTCTGGTTTCCCATGAATCTGTTAGACATCATAAAGTATTTCCCCTTACAGACGTGTAGGTGGTACCACCAGATCTAATTAAAGGTTAGCTTAATTAGATGCATGTAAACACTTTGAAATGGATGAAAACCCTTTGCTCTCACTACAATTCAACCCCACCATCCACCCCCTATGTATCTCCTTCCTCTGTGAAATCTGTAGATTAAGGTCTGTGTTTTGAGAATAACTATTTAGCTCTTGATTGTCACCTGCCCCATATTCCTCTGTCAGTAAGTTACCCTGAATAAAACTCTTTCTAAACTGCATGGAGTTTTCTAGTCTTTAAGTACCTTCTCACTTTGAAGGATCCTTTACTTTCTCTCTCCCACTTTCTAACATTTCTTTATTGCAATTATCACAACATTTAGAATTTTGCTTGAAAAATATTTGGCACCTAAGAGTTTTTTAATGAATGTGTGAATAAAAATTAAGTTAATCTTAAAATGACACTTGGCATATAAAAAGAAGTTTAAAAAGCTAATTTAATGGCTGAAACAAACATTTTAACAGAGAGAGATGAAAAAATAAGATTATTAGAGACTTACTGCATATCAGATACCAAACTTAATTCTTGAAGTTAAAGGACTCATTATGTTAAAAAAAAGGTAAAAGAGAAAATTTAAAAAGGTAATGGCTATCAAATCTTTGACTGGTGGGAGGTCTTTTATGCATAAAAGCAAATAAAGATAAAAATATTTTAAGGGAACAGAAACTATAATGAAGGAAAATACTGATTAATATAATTACTTCTGGATATATGTAAAGAACATAACCAAAATTTGAAACTGAATGTTTAAAACAAATAAGTAAATAAAACTTTAATAATCTAAAGGGAGATATTTTAAAAAACAGAAGATAAGTATAGGAGATAAATAGAAAATTCAGAAAAAGATATTTACACTTATTAGAAGCAGGATGTTGCCTGAATGCTAACTTTTTTTTTTTTTTTTTTATTGGTGTTCAATTTACTAACATACAGAATAACACCCAGTGCCCGTCACCCATTCACTCCCACCCCCCGCCCTCCTCCCCTTCTACCACCCCTAGTTCGTTTCCCAGAGTTAGCAGTCTTTACGTTCTGTCTCCCTTTCTGAATGCTAACTTTTGACATGGTTCTTGGAAAACATATCTGCAACATTATCAAAAACCTATTTTGCTGTAAACTTCTGTAGTATATTGAATAATGCTCCCTCTCCTCAGGTAACAATATGTCCACCTTGAATCTGTAAATAGACCTTATTTGGAAAAATGTCCTTGCAGGTATAATCAAGGTAAGGATCTTAAGATGAAATTATTGTGTATTGGAGTGGGCTCAACATCCAATGACAAATACTATAAAGAGAAAAAAGAAGAGGGAAAGACACAAGGAGGAGAAAACACTGTGAGAATGGAAGTAGAGATTCAAGTCACACAAACCATAAGCAGGGGCCTGGAATTACGAGAAGCTGGGAAAGGCCCCTAGAGCCCTCAGAGGGAGTGTGGTCCTGGTAACACCTGGATTTTAGACTTCTGGCCTCCAGAACTAAAAGACAATAAGTTTCTTTGTCTTACACCACCTAATTTCTGATGATTTGTAATAACACCCATAGGAAACTAATACATTTTCCTACACCTGAGGGGCTCAGAAAAGAAAACAACACGTCTATATATGCATACACACAGACAGACACACACACACATATACATACGTGTCCACTTTTTCTAATCTGAGGTGGGAAATATCACTTAATTTTCTTAAACAGCATTCCAGTTTTTCAAGAGTGTTTGGTTACTTTAAGATATGTTTGCTAGTGTTCACGTTTGGTGGGTGTCCCTTGGGTGTCTAATGGTTCTGCATATTTTGTGAGAAAGCCATAGATTGTTCTTTTTTTCAGACTATCTTTCTGAAGGTACTTTAATGGAAAACAATCTTAGAAAATAATTTCTCCCCCTTTGTAGGAAAGGGTAGCCATGTTTACTATTCATTATCAAAGATTGTGGTTCTTAAGCTCAGGGTTTGTCTTCAATAGCACAACCTTCTATGTGTACAGGTGTCATCTGGCCTTTCTTAGGTGGCTCTGTGATAACTGGGGCTTGTGGCATAGTGAACTGTGACTCAGCTACTGCATTTGCCATGATTAATAAACTACTTTCTCTGATCCAGATATCTCGTATCTTCTAGCAGCATCCATAAAACTGTGTCAGGCTAACTTGTTAGCTTGTAAGTAGCACAAAATCTATTTTTCAGAGAGTCTTCTTAATAGTATGACTGTCAAACATGCATCTCTGTTTGGCCTTTGTCTAGGCTATGAGTTCATGATAAACATTTGTAACAGTCTACTGGGTATTATATCCCAAAGTGCCCATAACATCCCATACTAGATATGTTCTGAAATTCAGCTCATAATTTTTTTCAAGTACTTTTTCCCTTCTTTGAACCAAAACCTCAGTTAATATGATTACCATTTGTCTCTTCTTTCTTTTGCTTCATAAAATCTGCCAATACTTCCTGTTAATTTTATTTCCAAAATTGCTTGCATATGCTCTTGTCTGTATAGCTGTCTCTGGGTCTTTTTTTTTTTTTCTTGAACAATTTGAAAATCTCTTTTAAATTTTTTTAATAATAAATTTATTTTTTATTGGTGTTCAATTTGCCAACATACAGAATAATACCCAGTGCTCATCCCATCAAGTGCCCCCCTCAGTGCCCGTCACTCATTCACCTCCACCCCCCGCCCTCCTCCCCTTCCACCCCTAGTTCTCAGTGTCTCTGGGTCTTTTAAGAAGCAGATGTCAAGCAGATGCCAATGTGTTAGTTTTATTAGGGAAATATATGAAAGAGGTGACAATTCTGGAAAGACTAGCCGTGCCAGTAGGTCATGAGACAAGACTGCCCTGGAGAAAAAGAATGAAATTTGGATGGGAGTGTCTGAGAATGCCATAGAATTTGAGAAAAGTTGAGCAAGCCATGAAAGACTTTTAAGTCTAAGCCAATACTCAGAGGTTCCTTATGTCCCCCAGGAAAGGGCCTGCCTTAGTATTCCTGCTGAGATCTATAATATGCCTGAGGGCAGTCTGGGTTGGCAATAATGCCTCAGCCTGGGTGACCTGAGTCAATTACTTTCCCCTTTTTTGGACATCTGTGAAATGCTGTTTCCTGGTTGTCATAGCACTCATGCAGGTTTTTGTGGTTTTAATAATGGTTTTAATATGTAGCTTTATCTAGAAATTCTCTGTGAGAATGTGTCCTAAAGTGTGTTACTAGAATTAAACTTTTCAAGTACAAATCTATTTACTTCTTTGTGAGAAATTATGAACATGTTCTTATTACTGCTGTCCTTTCATGTCCCATCCTTTTAAAGGACTGTACCTACCTCAGTATTTCAAGAAAGAATATCCTAAGCTCTGCTTCCAAATTCAATGAGTTAATTTGGCATAGCAGTAGATTTTTGGCTATTTTCCCTGTTTAGTGACTTAAACAAAACTTTATAAATTTTGAAGTTCATCATCAGAGTCTCCTCGTACAATTTCTTCTACCTGGTATTTTAAGTTATAATTATAGCACTTACACCTAGAAGTTTCTTTGTTCGGGCCCCCAAGCTCTTCTGCTCACCTTATCTTCCACTCCATTCCTCTCAGGTGTTCTGATTTTGATGTTAAAGTCTCTGCAGTGGCATGTCTGACAACTTAATTAGACCTGCAGACAGCTCTTGTGAAAAATTTCTTCCACAGGGCTTGGAACTTGAGTGCATAAAAAGGTATGCTTATATTCTTATGTTTTTTTGACAGTTATTAAATATTCATCTAATAAAGACTTGGTATTATTCTCCACATAAATTTCATATGGGTCATAGTTTATATACATCTGCTTATTTTAATTATTTTTAGTTTTTTTTTAATATGATAGGACTGTATATTTAAGGGTTTTTAAAATTTCTTTCTTGCTTTTAGAATTTTTCTTTTCTGGCATTTATTTTAATAGTTTCTATTTTCCCAAAATCTTAATTGTCTTCACTCTCAGTTATTTAAAGAATTTAAAAATAAATATAACTTCATGTTTTCAACTTGTGATTGTAATCTAATTAAAAATTAAACTAAACTAAATGTAGAGGTTAATAAATGTTGAAATAATTATGTTTTCAGAATATTTTACTAAAATACTCAAAATCATTTATTAAAATTAAAATGAATAACAAATTATAGTTAAATGAAATTAAGTAAAAAATTTAAAAAATGTTTTATTTAATCTTTGGCATTTTTATTAAATCTTATTAAATATTTTTAGAAAAATAAAACACTTTGCAGTTCAGTGACATGTTACCAAAGTAAAAAATGGTATTACACTTTGATTGTTCATTTTATTTTTATTTATTTTTATTTTTATTTTTATTTTTTTCATTTTATTTTTCAATTGGACAGTGCCACAAGGTGCTCAGACATTTGGTCCATTTTTCAGGGTGTTTCTGTAAGTGTTTCTGAATGAGATTAACACTTAAATTGGTTGACTGTGTAAAGCAAATTGCACCCTTTATTGTGGGTAGCCTTTATCCAATTAGTTGAAGGTCTGAATAAAAGGAAAAAGCTGACCTTCCACCAAATATGTGAACATTCCTTCCTTCTTTCTGATTGCCTTCTAGCTGCGACTTTAACATTGGCTCTTCCTGGGTCTTAAGCCAGCCTTAGAACTCAGAGTATACTACTAGCTCTTCTGGGTCTCTAGCTTGCCATTCACTCTGTGAATATTGGAACTAGTCAGCCTCTGAAATAACATAAGATAATTCCTTACAACCAATCCCTGTCCTCTCTCTTTCTGATTTCCATATTCATCTATATCATCTATAACTACTTCTATTGGTTCTTTTTCTCTAGAGTACCCTAATACATTTTTATGCACATTATGTCTAAATTATAATATACTCACATATACATATAGATTTAAAAATAGAATGGATAATTTAGTGTTGAAAAAATCTCCTTGGCCACTGCAGGCCATTGTTTTGGACTCCGTGTTAACTTGTGCATATCCTGGTATCACAAACTGGGGCGCCAAAAAGACAAGAAAGCAGATGCTTGACACTGTTTCATTATACAAGAATTTATTACATTTTTGCTATCTGAGAGAAAGGACGTGACAAGTTAATTAGTCTTTTATCTTATCTAAGCACTTCTATCACACAGCTTCTCTCTGCAATGCAAAATAGTGTTTGTCTACAGCAATGGCAGTAACACCATCTGCCAATCTCTGGGACACTCAGAGGTAGTTGTGTCTTGCTATGAGGATCTAGAACAAGAGATATGGAGAAGTATTCCTTAGGACTTGAAAGGCATAGGTCACAGCTGCAAACATGTAGATTGCATATGAGTGCTGGTTGAATCCCAAGTAGACATAATTAGTGTGTGTGTGTGTGTGTGTGTGTGTGTGTGTGTGGTGTATTTGTATGCTCATGATTTCGGAGTCCCTTAATAACGACAGATCTAAATTAGTGGTCCCTCTTTCCTGGGTGTCATGATGGTGGTGAGAGAATTATCCCATAAGTTTACCAACTTTGTTGGAGTTTAAAAATTTTAAGGTCTAATGTGAGGTTCATTCTAGCTATACACTGAATATTTATGCCCCCCATTCATATGTTGAAATCTAATTTCCAACGTTGTGGCACTTGGAGATGAGGCTTTGTTAAGTGAGGGCAGAGGTAGTACCTTATAAAAGAGGCCACAAAGAGCTCACTCACCACCATTCACCATGTGAGGTTATAGCAGTAAGATTGCCATTTATGAGCCAGGAAGCAGACCCTTAACTTGGATTCCTCAGGCTCCAGAACTCTGAAAACTATATTTTCTGTTGTTTATAAGTCAGTCTATGGTATTTGATTATAACAGCCTGAAAAAACCTGACACTGTAAAAGAGAAAGTAGAACTATTTTGGAGTATATACTGCATTAATCAATAGTGAGCAACAAACACAATTTCTAATATTGCAGCCACTACAATCTACTGATGTAGACCCATATTAAATGGGTGATTAGGCTGAGTTTGTGCTAGTAACTATATAAACTATATAAACTATCTAATTAGACAGTCTAACTAGTAAAGCATGAATTACTGCCATGCCTGGGAAAGTGAGATATGATAAAAATTAGTTTCCATTAGATACACATACAAATATTAAAGAAGTTGGTATCCAAAGAGGATTCTCTGTTTATGAAGATGTCCTTGGGGTACCTGGGTGGCTCAGTGGTTGATCATCTGCCTTCAGCTCAGGCCATGATCCCAGGCTTCCTGCAGGGAGCCTACTTCTCCCTCTACCTATGTCTCTGCCTCTCTCTGTGTCTCATAAATAAAATCTTTAAAAAAATGTCCTCTATTATGAGAATTAACATTTAAGAGAATACCTGAACAATGATTATGAGTTAGTCAGGCCTGGAGTCTTACATTTGAACTTTATTGCCACATAATTTGTACTTGGAGCAGTAAGAATATATGTAGCAAAGTATGAAGTAGATCACAGTAGAGAATAGGGTCCAGAATAATTTTAACGTTTTGTCATCAGGCAGACAAAACTGAGGCACACTGGCCAGAAAACATAGTTTGGTTTGACTGATTAAAGTCATTTTGGAGTTTTCTTGGCAACGACTGGATCCTTAATCTAGTTAGCTGAATTATGAATTATGTTTTTGTCGCTCTGTAGATTTTTATATTTTTTATTTTTTTAAGATTTTATTTATTTATTCATGAGAGAGAGAGAGAGGCAGAGACACAGGCAGAGGGAAAAGCAGACTCCATGCAGGGAGCCTGACGTGGGACTCGATCCCGAGTCTCCAGGATCACGCCCTGGGCTGAAGAGGGCGCTAAACCGCTGAGCCACTAGGGCTGTCCAACTGTGGATTTTTAAAGTGTCATTGTGCTCTGAGGACTGACCATTCCAAGTGTTTAACCATACCTGTAGGACAAAAATAAGTCAGACACATTAATGAAATCATCATTAACTGGGGAAATTTTGGAACAAATTTCTGAGGGAAGATCAACAAATAAGTATATTAGTTAAAAGAGTCCAACACCAGAACCATATCAATAATATGGAATGATGAGCCAAATAGAACACATTTAATATGTAAATTTAGAGTCCAATGCTAGGGTTCAAGGAATAACTATAAAATCTCAAAGGAGACAGTGGCTCAATAGCATCCTATATAATTTAGATATTTCAATTTCTAGTAATTTCAGGGTGAATCAACAGTAAAAGATGTCTCCGAATATGCTAAAAATATTTCAAGGTCCTCAAATGAAAGTACAACTTTTAGAGTGAAAAAGGCAATGTGTTTGGTTTTTTTTAGTTTTAGACAAGAAAATAAAAGGTAAAATGATAAACCGGAAAACATTTAGAAGACATTTGGAAGTTATAGGAATGATGACAGTGCACAAAACCAGAAGGTATTTATCCTATAACAGAGAAAACTCAGTTGTCTTTAACTGTGTGAAAAATTATCCTGAAAAACTAGATTAGACTCGTTCTTTAGGTTCTGGCTTCTAGTTAGATAAAGTTGTCAAGAAAGGAAATTGGAATATGTGGCACTTTATCAGAGATGGAAAGGAGGTGATTGGTTTAGCAGAATAAAGATCTGGGGGGAATAAGTACCATTTGAGAAAACAGCAGCTATACAGCTTGAGGCAGAAAGGAAAAAAGAGTCTGGAAAAACAGTATTCCATACACAAATACTATGTTACGAATGATGTGTGTGTGTATATATACAGATATATTCAATTATATGTGTGCCTTAAAAAATCATTTCACTGGGGCACCTAGGTGGCTCAGTGGGTTGAGTGGCTGGCTCTTGATTTTGACTCAGGTCATGATCTCGGGGTCCTGGGATCAAGCTCTGCATTGGGCTTCATGCTTGGTGGGGAGTCTGCTTGAAGATTCTTTCTCTCTCTTCCTCTTTCTCTGCCTGTCTTCTCTACCCACCGCTTGTGTTCTCTCTCTAAAATAAATAAATCTCAAAAAACATCATTTCACCAAAGACCAACCTAGAGTCTAAAGTTATATACACACACTCAAAGTGGAAGAAAATGGCATTTTCTTCAATGCATTTCAACAATGATGTCCCTTCAAACTAATCAGAGTTGCTTTCCTATAGGTTGGTTCAGTGAGGGCAACTGATCCTTTAGATTGTTTTTCTAGATTATATCTTTGAAAATAAAGAGTACTAGCATATTTGGCTAAAAGGTAAAGTTGTAATGACTAAAAGTCTTCTACATCCACTTAGGCAAAATTACGGATTCAAGTTTATTTATTTTTCGTTTTCCTATTTCATATAGAAAAATGCACTAAACAGTTGACTATTCAAAGGCAGATAATTGAAGTTTATCTGCAAATATTTTCTCAACTTTTTGGTTGACATACTTAGCACTAATTTTGCTAAATTAATGCCTTTGTTAATATTTTATTGCCTTCTTTTCTCCCAGAGGGTTATTTCAGGATAATTTTCTTATGTGAATTTTAATCATAATTCTGTAGTCAAAAACTACCCTTTTCTTAATTATAATTTCCTTAGGAGAGCCTTAAAGATTGTATCAGATTCCTTCTCAAGTGTGAGTAATGCATTCAGTCTGATTAAATAAAAGATAAAATAATTTAGAATTCAGCAGATGAGAATAGTAGAGAAGAATGTAGAACAAAAGCAAGCCTGTAGTTAAAAAAAAAAAAAAAGCCTTTTTTTTTTTTTTCAAAACATAAGTACCTCCCTGATGTCCTGTGGCCTTTTACAGAATGTATTCCTGTGTGTGTGTGTGTGTGTGTGTGTGTATACCAATTCAATCTTTTTTTTTTTTCCAATTTAATTTTCATAAGAAGATTTTGTTAGAAGGGTTATCCTGTATTTTGAAAATCAAAAAAACATATTCATAGACGCTCAACAACTTTACAAAGACCCTAAGCCAGTCTTCTTTCAGCTCAGGGTAGTTTCCACTTTTAATAGACTACTTTCCTAGGAATGCTTTACTGAAAAACCAAATAGACCAATCGATTAAGAAGGAAGAATGAATGACATTACCATCATGACAGAATGATTCCTTCCCTTGGTTTCTCCTCAATTTACAATCAATAAAACATTTATAACCAATAAAATTTCTTCTTTATAGCACACTAGGTCACTGGGGAGATCTATTCAACTGTATATCTGAAGGTGAGTGGATTGCACTGAATGGAGGCAGTAGAACTGTAGGAACAGTTCTGGAACCAGGGGAAAAATGGAAGCAGCACATATGTAACCCCAAAGGCACAAGCAACAACAACTGGTGAGCCCTCTGGCAGGGGGTGCAGAGGATAAAAAGAGCCCACTCCCAAACATAGCCACAAGTCAACACAGGTAAGAGACACCAAAAACTTGTGCTATAGCATCACCTGCTGGAAAACAAAAGAAAGACCTCTATTCCCACACTGTTGAACTGTTAAAATCAAAGTAAACAAAACTTTGTCTTAGGGAAAAAGGTATATACTACCTCAAATGCACTGGCAGAGTTGCATCATCAAACACCATGAAAAATCATGGTAATATCTATTACAAAAATAAAATAAGAATTCTCCAGCAACCAAACTCAAATCAGGGATGATTGCAATCTGAGAATTCAAAATAACTTCTATAAAGAAATTCAATGAGCTACAAGAAAATTCAGGAATAAAATAAACGTAGAGAAGGAGTAGTTTACTAAGGAGATTGAAATTATGAAAAAGAAACAAACAAATTTTACAGCTGAAGAACTCCGTGAGATGAATAACACATTAGAAAGCATTGGAAATAGAGCAGGTCAGATGGAAGAGACCAAAATAAGTGCACTGTAGGATCAAATCTAGAAATGATTCATGTGGAAAAGGAGATAGAACAAATATTTTAAAAAGTGAAGAAATCCTACAAGAGTTATCAGACTCCATTATGAGAACCTACATAAAAATAATGGATATACCAGAAAGTGAAGGTATTAGAGAGGTTATTAAGGAAATAAAAGCTGAGAACTTCCCAAACCCGGGGAAGGAACTAGACACAGTCTTTCCATAAAGTTAATAGTCCGTAAAGTTAATAGATCACTTATGATCTCAATGAAAAAAGACCCTCTCCAAGATAAATTATAAAAAAGCTGTCAAAAGTCAATGATAAAGAAAAAATCCTAAAGGCAGTCAGGATTAAAAAAAGAAAGAAGAGAAAGTTACCTACCAAGAAATTCCCATCAGACTATCAGCAGAAGTTCTGTAGGCCAGAAGAAGACAGTAGAATTATGTATTCAAGGTATTGAAAAATAAGAATTGGCAGCAAAGAATACTCTAACTAGCAAAGTTATTCTTCAGATATGAATGAGAAATTAAAGCTTTCTTAGACAAACAAAAGCTGAGGGAGTTTACTACCACCAGATCTATCTTACAAAACATGTTGAAAGGAGCTCTTCTACCTAAAAAAAAACGAAGCCCAAAATGACACAAGACTTTGAGTAAGGTGATAGGCAAACAGAATCAGAAAATTTAAGCTCATTTAGAACACAGTGTTAAACAATTACAGCATAAAGGATAAGGGGGAAAAGTATTAAAAATAACTATAGCTACTCCAGTTTGGTAATAAACTTACAGCATAAAAAAGGATAATTTGTGACAACAAAAATATGAAAGAGGAGGAGGAAAATGATGAGACCTATATAGGCAAATAAAGATAAGTTTCTATCAGCAAAAAAGGAACTGTTTGGTCTATGAAATGTTTTATACTAACCTCATGATAACCACAAAACAAAAATCTAGAGCAAAAGACACAAAACACAAGAAAAGGAAAACTGAACAAATAATAAAAAACCACCAATCTAAAAAGATAAACAGGGACAAAAAGAAAAATAAACAATGGAAGTACAAGAAACCAGAAAATAAAAGATAAAATGTCAGTAGTAAGTCTTCATATATCAATTATCACCCTAAACATAAATAAATTGAACTCTTTAATCCAAAGGCATAGAGTGGCTGTATAGATTAAAGAATGAGCCTTTAGTTACATACTGCCTTCAGAAGACTCATCTCAGTTCCAAGGAGTGGAATATGATGCTCCAAGCAATTGGTAATCAAAGGAAAGCAGGTATAGGCATACTTAGACAAAATAGACTTCAAGTCAACAATGGCAGCGAGAAACAAAGAAGGTCATTTTGTAATGTAATGTAACAGTCAATACGCCAGGAAGATATAATAGCCATAAATAAATGTGTTCCCAACAGTGAGCACCAAAACATATTGAGCAAATACTAACAGATCTTAAGGGAGAAATATATAATAATATAATAGTAATAGGGGACTACAGCACTGTACTATGAACAATGGATAGATTGTCCAGACAGAAAATCAACAAGGAAATGTTGGGATTGAATCACACTTTAGAAAAGTGGACTTAAGAGGAATATATATGTATAAATTCCATACACCAGCAACTGAATGAATATGCATTCTTCTCACACACATACAACATTTTTCAGAATAGATCATATAACAGGCCACAAAACTAACCTTAGCAGGTTTAAGAAAATTGAAATCATACCAACTATCTTCTTTGACCACAGTGGCATGAAATTAAAAATCAACAAGAGAAAAATGAATAGATTTGAGAATATGTGGAAAATAAACTATACACTTGATCAATGGATCCCGAAAGAAATCAAATGGATCAAAGAAGAAATCAAAAGTGAAGTAAAGTATCTTGAAACAAATGAAAATGAAAATACAACATACCAAATGTTGTGGGATACAACAAGAACAGTTCGAGAGGAAAGTTTATAGCAATAAACACATATATTAGGAGATTAAAAAGACCTCAAATAAGCAACCTAACTTTATACTACTAGGAACTAGAAAAAGGAGAACAAATTAAGCCTAAAATTAGTAGAAGGAAGATAATAGCAAAAATCAAAGCAGAAATAAACATGGATCAGAAAAACAATGGAGAAGATAAAGAAAACCAAAACTACTTTTTTTAAGAGACAAAATTGACAGGTCTTTAACTAGACTAAAAAAAAAGGGAAGATTCAAACGCACAAAATTAGAGATAAAGGAGGAGACATTACAACAGATACTATAGAAATACAGAGAATTGTAAGAGGCTGCTATGAACAAGTTATATGCCAACAAATTATGTGATCTAGAAGAAATGGATATATTTCCAGAAACACAAAACTGACCAAGACTGAATCAGGAAGAAATAAAAAGTCTAACAAACCAGCAACAAGTCAAGAGATTCAGTCATAATCCCAAAGCTCTCCACACAGCATACTATATAGTCAGATGGTTTCATTGGTGAATTCTCTGAAACATTTGAAGAAGAATTAACACCAATCTTGCTCAAACACTTTCAAAAAACATCGTAGAAGAGGTACCACTTCCAAACTCATTCTACAAAGCCAGCATTACCTTGATATTAAAACCAGAAGGATACTACTAGGAAACTATAGACCAAAATCCCTAAGAAATAAAACAAAAAGTCTCAATAAAATAGTAGCAAACCATATTCAAGAACACATTGAAAGGATTATACATCATGACCAAGTGGGATTTATCTCTGGAATGCAAGGATGACTCAGCACACACAAATCAATAAATATAATTCATCACATCAATAAAACAAACAATAAAAGTCACATAATCATCAAGATGAAGAAAAAAATTGACAACAAATATGCAACAGCCTTTCATTAAAATCTCCCAACAGATTGTATATAGGATGAACATATCTCAAAATAATAAAGGGGATATATGATAAACCTGAGCTAACATACTTAAAGGAGAAAAAATGAAAAGCGACTTCCTCTGAGATCAGGAATAAGACAAGCTTACCCATTCTCACCAGTTCTATTCAAAATACTATGAGAAGTCTCAACTGGAAGATTTAGGCAAGACAAAGAAATAAAAGGCATCCAAATTGGGAAGGAAAAAGTAAAACTGTTGCTACTTGCTGATAATATAATCTTATGTATAGAAAAATCCCAGAGTCATTCAAAGAAATATTAGAATCAATCAATGTGGCAGGTTACAAAATCAACCCTCAGAAATCAGTGGCATTCTCTTACACTAATTATGGAGCACCAAAAGAAGGACTAAAGAAACTATCCTAATCACAATAACATCAAAAACAATAAAATACTTAGGAATAAATTTAACCAAGGAGATAAAAGATCTGTGCAAATGAAAATGAAGACTTTGCTAAAAGAAATTGAAGAAGGCACAAACAAATGTCTTTCTACCTGTCTTCCCAATTACTAGTCTTTATTCTGAGCAGGATATATCATCTGTTGATAAAGGTGTGATTATGTAAAAATGGGAATTAGAGAAGCCTGGAAATGTTTACATAAACAATTTATTGGAATGCAGTACAAAATCAACTAAAAAGTAAAAGAAGCTTCACCAGCATTGAGAAATTAATGCAGATTGAAATCTAGGGCTTTGTGGTGAAACTGATTGGTGTGTTCCAAGAGTGTTCAAAATTCCAGAATAAGAATCTAAGAACACTAACATGGCATTATTAGAAGTGGGAAAGAGCAATTCAAGAATGGGGGCCTCCTTGTCACTTAAATGGTCAAGACCAAAAAGCATCAAGATATAAGCTCTGTGGGAACATAGAATTGTCTGTTTAATTTACTGTAGTAACCCTGGCACCTATAATCCTGTTAGCATATAGTAGTTGTTTAATCAGTATTTATATCAATGAATTAAATAAAAATCTGGAAAGGAGAACAATTACTAACAATGCATGTGATAGATATTCTAGGAGACTTTTTTTATTTGATTGAATTTTCTTTAAAATACAGTTTTAGTGGGCACCTGCGTGGCTCAGTGATTGGGCGTCTGCCTTTTGATCGAGTCCCACATTGGGCTCACTGCAGGGAGCCTGCTTCTCCCTCTGCCTATGTCTCTGCCTCTCTATGTGTGTTTCTCATGAATAAATAAATAAAACCTTACAAAAATTAAAAAAAAATATACTTAGTTGTAAAAATTACTAGTTTGAGAATGAACTTGTCCAATATGTGATTCTTCTTTCTTCTAACTAAACATAATCATCAAATGACAATGTCAAAAATCTTAGTCTAGAAAGAGTAAATTTGAAAGAGGGTTGAATGATAAATAACATATGCTTTTACTTCTTGACCAGATCAGATTAGTATTGATTTTCTTTGTGTTGAAAGCAAAGTGTTTTATGCCTCTTTGGATTTATCTTTCTAGTTAATTTATTGTTGATGGAAAACACTAAGTATCAACTATGATTTTGTTAGAGCAGAGATCTTCTGTTATCACTGGCAATTCTGAGATTATCAGAGTAAAAATGTGTATTGAGGGAGCCAGTCTATAAGTGTGCCTATGGGACAATTATTATTCAGGCACAGTTTTTAGAAAGCTTGCTTTGATAACCAAAAAGTATCTTTTGGACTGATCGCTTTTTTAAAGGATTATTTATTTATTTGAGGGGGGGGGAGAGTGCACTTGTGTGTGGGGAGATGATGGGGTAGGGTTGGGTGAGCAATGAGGGGCAGGGAGAGAATCTCAAGCCAACTCCCCACTACTAAGTGTGGAACCTGCCACAGGGTTGCATCTCTTGATCCTGAGATTATGACTTGAGCTGAAATCAGGGTCAACTGACTGAGCCACTCAAACACCTGATTATTTTATTAATAGCTGCCTAAATGGTATATTTCACAAGCAGCTAGAATTTCAGTTTCAAAGAAATAGGAAGCAAGAATTAACAGAAAGGTATAGAGATTTTTAGGTCATGAAAATCCTGAGAAAATTTCAAGTTCACTCATTTCAGTGATCTCTGTTAACAATATAAAGAAATGACAGTATCTACACAGCAAGATTGCAATTTTGTGTTTCTGTCATACTGATAGAATGTAACTGATATTTTGTGATGCTAATTAGATAATAAATAGAGTAAAAATTTGCCCACAATATTTAAAAGGCTTTATTCTACATGGAAAACTAAGTCAAATATTTCATTCCTCATCGGGTAGAGAAAATCCACACTTATTCTGTATAAATGTGTCTTCTCTAAAAGCATAGCCACAGACAAGAAACTGGTATTTATATGATTGAAAGTATTTACTTTCATTTAAAAACAAACATTTTTTTGAGAAAAAATTAGGATTTTAACTTCCTCTATTTTTGAAGTTTTGTAGGAGTACTTTGAACTCCTAGGCAATCAGTGTGTATGTTGAAGAAGGTGAGACAATATTAGGAAAAAAATATCTTTTGTATTTTCTTATGCCCTTAGAAGCATAGCAACAATAATCTTGAGTTTAAGAATTTCTGGACTAATCGTTTATTGATCTGCTTGTCAGGTTAGCTCTATAAATAGTATCTTAATAAATGAATGAATAATTAAATTAATAAATGCATAGATTAACACACAAAATAATACCCAAACTATCTATCACAGGGGGGATTTGGTGTTTGTTGATGACTAACTTTCTTCAGGCTCTCTCCTCTAATACTATCTTATTAAAGAGACGTGGTAGACATGAAAATATGGTACTCCACTTTTGTGCCCTTGGAAGCATAATGGATGCCCCCAACCAGTTCCATTATCATGTTGAATCAAAGCTGTGCTTCCTGAAGGCTGCTCAGAGCCACTTACTGCCTCTAATAGGAGTAATGAATGCAAGCCCATTCCTGTAGAATGAGAAACTCCTTTAATTAAACAGGTGACTTTGTCTTGAAAACCTCCTTGTCAAAGTCGTTTAAAACTCAACTGAGGTCTGAGATTCCACATACTCAAGTTTTCTTCCTCTGTATTATAAGATGGCCTGAGATCTCACTGTACCTTGTTGGCTCTGCTCCTTGATCCTTCGCAGGCATTTTCCACAATAAATCTCTTGCTCATCTGACCCATCTTGAAGAACCCAAACGATCACAGGGCATTCTCTGGTCATTTTCTGTAATATACCACCTCATCACTTTCTAGTTTCTTTAGCCCAGTCTCTCTCTCTCTTTTTTTTCCTTTTAATACCTGCTATCTTGTATCTGCTTATTTTCTTTCTCCCTCAATAGAATGTAAGATCCTTGAAGGTAGAGACTTTATTTCTTTTGTTCCTATACTGCAGCATCTATTTTAGTGCTTTTCATGTGGTTGGCTATAAATATCTGTTGAATGAATAAATACATGCAGAAGGAAGCCTAACACAGCTGTGCATTCTTCCTATAGTGAAATTTTGTAATAACAGCTTCAGTTTCTGTGTTGCTAAACAGCTCAGTTGCTAAATAACAGAAAAAAATTAAAAAACATGTCATAGGAATCTTTTAGTTACCTGATAATGGTTGAAGTAAAGAATATAAAACTTTGAGCTGTTAAATTATTTTTTAAACTCTCCAGCAATGCTAGAAGCAGCTACATACAAAAGAGCCCTGGTACTTTTGATACTCATCAAAACGGTGTAAATAGTAATCACTGAACCCCTTCAGGCTTACCTTTTTTTGGAATATCACTCAGAAACTACTTTTTTAGTTTTTTAAATTGACCATAATTAACATACAGAGTTATATTAGTTTCAAGTTACAGTATGATGCTTCAACAATTCTATATATTGGTGCTTATAACAGTAAGTGTTCTCTTCATCCCCTTTATCTCTTTTATTCATCCCTCCACCTATCTCCCTTCTGTCAATCACCAGTTTGTCTCCTGTATTTGTCTATTTTATGTTTTACTCTTCTTCCTTTGTTCAGTTTCTTTTCTAAAGATTTTAAATAATCTCTACACCTCAATGTGAGGCTCAAACTCACAGCCTCAAGATCAAGAGTCGCATGTTCTATCAACTGAGCCAGCTATGTGCCTCAATTTATTTTGTTTCTTAAATACCACATATGAATGAAATCATATGGTATTTGCCTTTTTTTTGACAGATTTATTTAATTTAGCCTCTTGCCTTCAAAGTTCATCCATGTTTTTGCTAATGACAAGATGCCATTACATTTTAAGGCTGAGTAATATTTCATTTTTATATATATTGTTTGTTATTTTATACATATAAATATAAATATATATATATAGCTTCTTAATTCATTCATCTATGGACACCTAGGTTGTTTTCATAGCCTAGCTATTATAGATAATGCTACGATTAATACAGAGAGGATATATCTCTTCAAATTACTATTTTCATTCCTTTGGGTAAATATCTAGTAGTGAAATTACTAGACTGTACAGTATTTCTATTTTTAATTTTTTTAGTTACTTCTATACTATTTTCCACAGTGGCTGCACCAATTTGCATTCCAACAAACAGTATATGAGGGTTCCTTTATCTTCATGTCATCACCAACACTTATTATTTCTTGTCTTTTTGATTTTAGCAATTCTGACAGGTGTGAGGTGATATCTCATTGTGGTTTTGATTCACATTTCCCTGATATGATTAGTGATGTTGAACATTTTCCATGTCTATTTGCCATCTATATATCTTCTTTGGAAAAATATCTACTCAGGTCTTCTGGCTATTTTTTATTAGATTGTTTGGTATTGAGCTGTGTAAGTTCTTTATATATTTTGGGTATTAACCCCTTATCAACTATATTATTTGCAAATATGTTCTCCCATTCAGTAGGTTGCCTTTTTAAATTTGTTGATGGTTTCCTTCATTGTGCAGGGAAAAACTTACTTTTAAAATGCACTTTATTCCAAGTGGCCACAGTGATAAGCTAAGTCAGTGTTTGTCATTATGTGCCATGTAATACCAGCATTAACATTCCTCCTCTGATCCTGATTGTTTGTTTTCTGATCTGAAACTCAATAAGATAAGATGACCAATTTCAAATTCCCATTTTTTTAAGGGCTAGATGCCTGAATCACTTCTGAAGTCAATTACTATGTTGGTCTTTCTCCCCACTCTAAGTCAGTAAACTACATCCCCACAGGTTTAAGCAGGAAGTGTTTATTAAGAAATAGTAATAAGCCCCCAGAAACAACTCTCAGATCACCCCAGAGAACTAGGTGGTTAACTAATATGCTGACCCTATTGTTTTAGTTGCTATGTGGAAAGGGCCATAATAATTATTTATTATTTTATTTTTAGTTTTTAAATTGTTTTATTACTAAAAATAGGCTTCACTTTATTATTTAGCTTTCTAACTCTGTGCTGTGCCTTTAGCACTTTCACAATTTTCTGTTCCTCAGTAAGGAAAGCACATTTGTTCTGGTCAGGGACACATTTAGCACATATCGAACCACCATAGACCCTACTGACATGTTTTTGTTTTGTTTTGTTTTGTTTTCATTTTAAAAATACTCAAAAGAACTTTAGCTTTTATAGCATAAATCCTTTGAAGTAAGCCTGGAAACATGTTACATGCAGATTTTGGTGCTTTCTCAAACCTCTTGGTATAAAGGTAAAAAGTTCTATTACCAGGGGTTAGCAACAGCCTATTTTTGTTATAGGCTTTATTGGAGGGTAGCTTATGACAGTATGTCAAACACCGGACCATTCAGATTGCCTCTATACATATCCCTAGAAAAGCAAAGGCCACCACTATTGCCAACCTCATAAATTCATTGGCTTTGTTCCTGTGTGCTATAGCAATTTTGGTACCCTGTTATTCCAGGCTTGTTTGCTGATGTGACATACTCATACAGCTGCATCATATTGGCAGAATCTAAGTCACATGTCTATAAGCTAGTGGAAAAGGTGATTAGAAATAAAGTTTCAATTTGGGAAAGTGAGATTCACAATGAAGGCATTGAAATGTATAGTGAATGCTTGATAGCTTTTAGATTGCTGTTAGAGATGTACACTAACATCAATATTTAATTCATAATGATACAATAACAAACTATTATAAAGAGCTTACCATGTACAATTTTGTTTTATGCATTCTACATATTCATTTTATCATCATATCTCCCCCATGTGATTGATACCATTATTTATCTTATTTTATGGATGAGGAAATTGAAGCATCCATTGAGAGAGCATGTCCAATGTCACAGAGATTGCACATGGGATTTGAGATTTAGATGAAATTAGCTTTCCAGATTCCAAATTCTTGCTCTTAACCAATATACATATAACCTTTCACATATGAGCAACATCAGCAAATTATTATGGAATAGGCAAAAGACAAATAAAAAAGAAAAATGAGTAGACTATATGAATAGGAAAATCACAGAAAATAAACAGTGATGGTTAATAAAATTGAATTATTAATACTGTAGAGAAATCTGTGATATATTTCATATTCTTTGGGCCCAATATTCATACACATTACCTGAAGGAATCACATTTATCCTAAAGAATTGTCTTATATATCATTTTCTCAGAGTTCATTCACTGATTCTTTATTTTTTTGTCACTGATTCTTTAAATGCATAGTTCAAATCACCTTCAAGCTGTCTCATACTACTGACCATCAGAATAGTTATAATCCTTAGTTGTAATTGTTTAGTTTTTGGGTATTAGCATCATGAGGGTATGTGCCTTATTTGACATACCCTCAGTGGTGGTCTTAGAATTTTTTACATACTGGCCACTCAATAAAAATTGTTAAATATTGTTAAATGTAATGAAAATGACTGTTATTGACTATTAAGAATCATTCAAAAATTCTAGATATCCTCTCTTTTTAGAAGTTGCTAATGTATACTTAAAAAAGTAAGATAACATACTTCCTCCTCAAAAGAACATACTCGAATCTCCTTACTTAGAGTTTTACTCTTGTAACATATATTAACACATTTATTAAACCAACAGAGATTGAAGTCCTTTCAAAGGAGTAAAGAAAATGCTACAAATTGGAATGATTTCTAATCAAAGCAGAAGATAATGAAATCTTGCCAGACAGAAATTCATCCACTTAGTAGATTAAAATTACAAGATGAAAAAGAGGGGATCCCTTGTTGGCTCAGCGGTTTAGCATCTGCCTTTGGCTCAGGGTGTGATCCTAGGGTCCCGGGATCGAGTCCCACGTCAAGCTCCCTGCATGGGGCCTGCTTCTCCCTTTGCCTGTGTCTCTGCCTCTCTCTCTCTCTGTGTCTCTCATGAATAAATAAATAAAATCTTAAAAAAATAAGATGAAAAAGAAAAAAAAGGAGGAAAAGAAAAAATATTCAAAAGGCTCTTAATTTCATATAAACAAAAGTTATTCTTGGAAGATTAAATATACCTTTAAAATAAAAGTAATTTAAAATCAGTCTCAATTAGGTTAAAATGCACTCAATGTGATTTCCTTTCTATAAAACTTTGTATAATAACTTCTGTATTTGATTTGACTATTGTGTTCTTTGCATATGAATATATTCATGTATTAAGCTGTCAGTATTAATTTAAATGTGATGTAACTTGGTTAACACTAATAGTCTGTTTTGACAAATTGTAAGGAAAAAGCACCTTAAATTAGCACCTTAAATTTGTCTTAAAATTGAAGACAAAGTGTATGAAACTTTTTACATGCTTGAGAAATATGTTTCACTGGTTATTAGTGTCCATTAAAATTGCACAGGTGAAATAATTCTTTTTTTTTTTAAATTAAGATTTTTGTTTATTTGAGAGAGAGAGAGAGAGAGAACATCAGCTGGGGTGGAGGTGGGTGAGGAGCAGACGGAGAAGTAGATTCCCTGCTGATCAGGGAGCCCTACACTGGAATCTCAGGACTCCAGGATCATGACCCCAGCAAAAGGCAGATGCTTAATGACTGAGCCGCCAGGTGCCCTGAAATAATTCTTATAGAAAGTTTCATTGTAATGTGTATAAAATAAGCAAGAGTGAGAATTTAGGAAAAAAGAACAATCACAACAGTATTGTGGATTACAATGAGAATATACTTTTGATTTTAGAACTGTCTGCCTATCTTAGAATCTGCTTGCTTTTGAGAGGAATTTGTGTATATTTAATTTGGGAGAGGGAAGCACAGTCAAATTTTTCCTAAACCATTTAATAAATAAGAACACTAGCTCCAGCAGATACCACTGGAAATGTTGATATTGAAGTATGTACAAATATAATTGAAGGGATTTTGTGTCCTTATGCTGAAGCCCAGAATTAAGCTCAGTATTTTCCAGCTATAGATTGATCAGGGCTCCTTCTCACAGAACCTCTCTTCCAAGGAGTAGACCTGAATATGGTGCTTCTTGGTCAGCTTCTTTCAAAAAAAGAGGGAGAGTAAAATGGGTAAAATATCCTTAACTCAGAAATTCCTTATATTCCACATATTCTCATTCTATAATTCTCACCACTTCCCTTCCAATTTAAGTGGAGGAAAATGTTAGGATACAGCCAGAGTAGCACATTATTAGGTGAGTGAAAAAGTGAGGATCTGGCGCTTTAGTATAGCCATATTTAAGGCCTATCTGAGTGGTTAGCACAGAGCACTTCCTGAGAAATGACATGTGCTTGTGACAAAGAGGTTTGAAATCCAAGGTGGAGCCTGAAACAATCAGAGACAGTGAATTGACTGGCTCAGTAGTATATTTGCTAGATAACACCAGATTTTATTAAAATCCCATATTTGAGAGAAAGATGACATAGCAATACAGGAAAACTGGAAAAAATTTAAGAGATTATCATGCTAATGGAGAGACCTGGAGGCAAGGAAGAAAAGAATATTGTGAGTGATTCCTATTCCAGTTTTCTCATATATTTAAAGACTTGTGTAATTTTTTTTTTCTTTTCTGATACCTGTGTGTCCTACTCTCTCTATTTTTCTCTTTGTATTTTGGTGTTTTGTTAATTTCGGGAATCTCTATGTATTAAGAAAAACCTTTGCTGTGATTTGTTTTGAAAGAATATATTTTTCCATGTGATCATTTTTTTCTTTTCACCTTTCTAATGGTTATTTTACTCACACAATTTATTTTATGAAAATCAAAGATTAAATCACAACTATTTCATGGCTAGTGTGAAACGTGTGTTTGTGCAAGAGAGAAAAAGAGAGGGAGAGAGAGAGATTCTCATTCTATTTCAGCGTATGAACTTTATTTGGTAGCATTTTAAAGTATTGAGCTTAGCTAATTTTTTTTTTGCAGTCATTCATATAAGGAGTTGACTTTGATTTAGTTTTGTTTTTTCTTTAAATGTGGTAATCGGTGCATGCTTTGTACACTAGGTTGATATCTATTTTGCCTTATTTGTGTTGTATATGTCTGTAGAAACTGTTGGGAGTTTATATGTTGAGGGTTTAATTAGAGTTTTGAAATTTGTGTGTGCAAAGGAAACCTTAGTTTAATATACTTTCATGGATATCTTTTTCTTTGTAACACATTTTATACCTTGACAAAATAAGCAATTTAGGATGCAACAATGATTAGGTATATTATTCCTATCTGCCAATTTTTAATTTGCTTATATTTCATATCTACCACATTAATTTTCAGATAGATGACAATATCATTTGGAACTTGATGGATTGTTATGTTGCTCTTTCAACTTTAGGTCATTAGCAAACTCTACCTCTGTTTTCTGAATGAGCTACTTTCAATGCTGCTCATCAGAAACTTTCTGAATGGGTATTGCTTACTTTCTTTTAAGCTTAAGTGAGAGTTTTGTTATATTACTTTTTAAAGTTCAAAGTAATAAATTTTGAGATGATCGTGTAAACTGAAAAACAGTTTAAATTACTATAATCTGATAAGATATTTTAGAAGTTTGTAATTTTATTAACATGGCTGTCTCAACCAAAAAACATGGTGGTTTAATTTATATTGCTGGCCAGCCTCTATGCAATTAAGCATATCTGTAAACCATAAAACTGCAGAAATTAAAATAATGTTATTGTTTAGAATTAATGATAAAATTTATGCAATTCAGCTTAGTGTAACTATAACTGGATTGACAGTATTTAACTATTTGCATTTTTATCATTTGTGCCATATTTGAAATATCACAGGTAGAAGATAGATTTTAGCTTGAGTAATTAGCCAGTGGGAAGGTTAAAATTATTTCATGATTCTATTTTAATATTATTTTTAATCCTTATATTCAGGATAAAGCTGCAAAAGATAGAGACCATGCTTTGTAGAATTGCTAGTGTTTCACAGAGAGGGGATGAAGTACAAGGGTTACAACCTTTTTCTCCCTTTCATTATCTAAAATTATAAATAAATACTTTTTCTTAAAAGTAAGAAATGGGAGGCAGCCTGGGTGGCTCAGCGGTTTAGCGCCTGCCTTTGGCCCAGGGCATGATCCTGGAGACCTGGGATGGAGTCTCACGTCGGGATTCCTGTATGGAGCCTGCTTCTCCCTCTGCCTGTGTCTCAGCCTCTTTGTGTGTATGTGTGTGTCTCTCATGAATAAGTAAATAAAATCTTAAAAAAAAAGTAAGAAATGGCATATCTTGTACCATTTATGAGCGAATTTCCTCTTTGTGCACTTTCTGTCTTTGGAAGGAAAAATTAAAGGAGTATGTGCTGCCTCATTAAAATAAAGAAACCAAAATATCATCTGATAGGAGTATCAAGCCTTAAAGTCTTATTATGCAGATTATTTTATAACTAGGTACATATCTGGATTTTGAGTGTTTTAAAATAGTTTTGAGTCTGGAATGCCTGGTTCCAGGTCTTTATGAGAAATGTTTTGATCCATTCATCTGTAATAAATAAGGAGCCCTATGCTAAAACAAATAGGGTCTATACACCCTCTTCAGAAAGAAAACTACCCCAAGTGGTTACCAACTAACCTTCCTGCCACATTCGGCAAGACCAGCCTCTTTCTCTTTTTTCACATAGTATCCATACTCATTCTTTTAAAATACAAATCATGACAATGTCATCTGTTTAAAACATTCCATTCTCCATACCATGACTGCCAAAGTCTGCATCGTCTGTCTTTGAAATTCCTTTATCACTTTCTAATTCAATTTTTAAAATTTATTTATTTGACAGAGAGCGAGAGCATGAGCAGTGGGAAGGGACAGAGGGAGAGGGAGAAGCAGGCTCCCTGCTGAGCATGGAACCCTACTTGCAGCTGGATTACAGGACCCTGATATCATGACCTGAGCTAAAGGCAGATGCTTACCCAACTGAGCCACCTAGGCACCCCATCTGATTCCATTTTTACTTGCAATGCAATTTCTCTCTTCCTTATCTCATTCCATCACATTAGCATTTTATTATTTCTTCAAAGCAATAAACATATCCCTGTCTCTCATGCTTTCAGTCTTGGTCCTCACTTTGCATGAGGTGCTCACTTTGCCATTATCTCCAGAGCTCACTTCCTCATTTGATGCTGGTCTCTGATGAGATGTCATGTCTGAGATGCTTTCTTTAATTGATGCATTAGTCCCTTCCATATTCAAACTTCTTATTCTGTTTTATTCTTTTTACATCACTGAAATTCACTTACATTTCTGTTTCTTTATTATTTTTCTCTCTCCACTAGACTGTAGTTTGAGTGTGTGAAGAAATTTTGCTCTTATATTCATACTTTTATCCATTATACATGTTTGATACCTGAATGCTTACTAAATATTTCATAAGTGAAGAAAATGATAATTGAATGAGAAAATGAATAAAATGGGTAATGAATTAATTATCTATAGTTTATGGAAAAGGTACTGGCATTAAAATCAACCTAAGAAAATTCTTTGACTATATTAATGAATTAATCTTTGTATGTCATAATTAAATTTTATTTCATTAAGATTAAGGCCAGGTTCTTCTCCATTTTTCCATTCATTTTTTGTTTGTTTGTTTGTTTGTTTTGGTTTTGGTTTTTGGGAGAAGAGTATAGTGGAGCTTATCCTTCATTCCTGAATTGCTTGTAGTAAGTCATATCTAGGATTTCTGTTTTCTCAAGTCCTCTTCCCTATGTGGTTCGGACTTAGAGTTGGCCAGAACAGAAACATATACAAGGTTTAGATGGCAAAAGTAAAGAGGAAACTGTTGCTTTAGATGATTGTGATGGACAGATAGGGTGACACAAATGCAGATGTACCCAAAGGGCTTGAGCTTCTATCTATCTTCCCAATGACTGGCCCCACCATCTGATGCAATGTGAGTCAACCATTTAATATTATTCTGTGGTTTCTCCAAGGTAGCAGCTTTCTCAGACCACATCATGAAACCCTTAGTGGATACACTGAGCTACCAGAGCTTTTCCTGTAGGCTGTTAAGAGCTTACTCACACCATTGCATTGATTTTTTTCTGATGCTCTGACTTCCTGCTCTAAAACCTGACTTATCCTAACTTTGCCACATTTGTGTAAGTTCTCCTTACTGTGGTAAACACTTTTTTCCCCTTAATACTGTTAATGGCTTTGTTAACAAAACTCTGAAAAAACTTTAAATTGTGTATCAGCCATCTGTCATTATACTTCTTTATACTGCTTGATCCTAGCTGCTATATATAAATAAAATCCCATGAAAAACAAGTTGTAATGTATATGTATGTATATATGTGTATGTGTGTGCATAAATAGCAGAACATTAAAGGAAGCTTTTCATTAAGCCTAAAATATATTTTTAAAGATTTTATTTATTTATGAGTGACAGAGAGAGCAGAGACATAGGCAGAGGGAGAAGCATGCTCCCTCCAAGGAGCCTGATGTGGGACTTGATCCTAGGACCCCGGGATCACAACCTGAGCCAAAGGCAGATGCTCAATCAACCACTGAACCCACAAGGTGCCCCAAGCCTAAAAATAATATTTTATAAAATCTCTTCCCCAGTTTTCACATTGTTAGAAGAGTCTTCAACAATATTTCATGACCTTAAAATGTATACAAATTCTATTTTTCAGTTTATAGTAAAAATGCATAGTCATTGAATCTAGTGAAACTATTTTCATAGTACACTGTTCAAATTTGCAGGATTTCTAAGGTAAATAAAAATGTCTTACTGTTAATTAGAAAAACCTAACAATGGTTTCATTGTTTCATTTAGTTCTTTTTCTGAGGTTTTGTCTTTTTCTTTTATTAGGACTATACTTTTCAGTTTTTCCATTTTGCTTGACACTCTGAATTTGTTTCTGTGAATTCAGTTTAATAGCCACTTCTTCTAAACTTGAATAATCTTGTGTATGGTTGTACCCTTTGTAGACTGTGTGCCTGATGACTTTGACTGGCTTGCTAGAGCTCTGTGTGGCATAGGCTAAGTTCCTGGGGCACTCCATGATGGGGCTGCCTTGGCGAGATGGCTGGAGAAAAGGGTGAGTGAAGCAAGAGAGTCCCAGGGCTCTCTGTGCACATAGCACCCTGGAAATTCAGCTAAAGCTGAAGTCAGTGCAAGCCAGGATGTACTGGGGTTTTCGGTGCAAGGAATGTTTTGATGAGGCAACTGGAGCTGTAGTGGTACAGTCTGGGGTGTTCTGGTGTGATCCATGTAGGAGGCATGCTGGTGCAGTGGCTAGAACCAAGGCAGGGTGTAGGCTGGGTGATTTTCAGAGCTCTTCACACACAGATGTGCCTTGAGAAGCAGCTGGAGTCAAAGCAGGAATGAGCCAAGGGGTCCTAGAGTGCTGTGTATGAGGGGTACTCTTACAAGCCATCCAGAACTAAAGTTGTGTGGGCCCAGTGTGAAGGAAGGCCTTGGGGTTCACTGAGGCAATAGGCCAGCTATTGTGTCCAGACCCTGTTCGCATCAGGTGTACTATCAAGATGGATGGCAAATGTAAAGAATATATTCTTAAAGTTAAAGTGTCACTTGTAGGAAGCACATTATTCGGCATTTAAAAAAAATCCATTTAGTTATTCCATATTCTATTGAATAATTTAATCTATTTATATTTAAAGTAATTATTGATAAGTAAGAACTTACTATTGCCATTTCAAGAATTGTTTTAATTCTTGTTGTCTTTCTTTGTTTATGTTTTGTATTGGTTTGGTGCTTGCTCTTTCTTTTTTTTTTCTTTCTTTTTTTCTTTCTTTCTTTCTTTCTTTCTTTCTTTCTTTCTTTCTTTCTTTCTGTAGGTACTAGAACTTTCTTATTATGATTTGCACAAAACATCTTATGAGTCTATTTTAAGCTGATAGCAAGTTATTTACATACAAATCCTATATTTTAATCCCCTTCACATTTTATGCTTTTGATATTACACTTTATATCTTTTCATATTTTGTATCCATTAACAAATTGTAGTAGCTATAATTATTTTTAATAGTTTTGTTTTTTAATCTTTAAAATAGAGTTAAAGTGAATGTCACACAAGCACATTTCAGTGAGCTTCTTTGAATTATTATGTTGGATTCCTTATCAGACAATTCACAGATATCCATTTTTTGTGTCACCAGCTATTGGAGCTTTAATATTATAGAATATTCTTAAATTGACTATATATATATATATATATATAGACTATATATATGTATATGTACATATACATATAATCATATGTATATATGACTTTATATGTATGATATATACATGTATATGTATGATATATACATATACACAGATATATACATATAGGTATACATATAGTCATATATAGTCATATGTATATATGACTATACATATATCTTTATAGTAGTTTTAAACGTTCATATTTCTAATTAGCATACTTTGCCTTTAACTTGAAGAATCCCTTTAGTATTTTTTTAAGCCAGATCTAGTGGTGATAAACTTCCTCAGATTTATTTTTTTCTGGGAAATTTTTCTGTGTCCCTCATTTCTGAAGGGCAGATTTGTTGGGTATAGTTTTCTTGGTTGGCAATGTTTTTTTTTTGTTGTTGTTTTGTTTTTGTTTTTGTTTTTTTCTTTTAGTACTTTGAATATATTGTCCCATTTTCTCCCGGTCTACAGGTTTGATGCTAAGAAATTAGCTCATAATCTTGTGTGTGTGATAAGTCACTTTTTTCTTGCTCTTTTTAAAATTCTCTATTTGTCTTTGACCTTTGGCAATTTGATTATAATATGAGGTAGGTCTGTTCCCAGACTGTACATGAGGACCGAAGAAGAGTCACAAAGTTCTGCAGTAGGATTGAGGTCAGAAGGCCAGACTCAGGGACACAAATGAGTATGTCTCCTACCTGTCACTGGGTGAACAGAACTGGCAGCCAAAAGGTACTAAAGCTAAGTCATGGCTGCTTCCAGATCCACATCCAGGACTGAGGTTGACAGGTGTGTTAACTGAGGTATGGGTAGATGTGACTCTTGTGGGTACCTTGGTAGCAGGACCAAGGCCAAACAGGGCTGTAGCTGAATCAACAGGGGATGAGGCTATTTCTAGGTTTAGCTGGGACCACAATCAGTGAACCTGCCATCTGGGCATGGATCTGCCTTCTTGAAAAGCCTTCCTTGGTCTTGGGTTCCAGGGTTTCCTACTTTAGTTCCTAAACTCCAAAAAGGTACTTTTACCTATGGATGACTACCAGATAGTTGCTGCTCAGAGATTCAATCCAGAAACTTCCTCTTCTGCTATCTTGCTGAGGTCACTCTTTAGGCTTTAAAGTTTTAATTTCATTCTATTTTAATGTGAGATGAATTTGATCATGATTAAATGTAGATTGACAGAAGTGGGGAAAGGTAAACTAAGACTTATTTAAAACTTGCCTCAGATTATTAAAAGATTTAAATAGTTATAATTGTATTTAGAGTGCATAAGTTGAGTTAGAATCAGCTTACATTAATTTGGTTTAGTCTTTTAAAAATCTAAAAATAAATGAAAATTTGAAGAAGTAAAAGCAAAAAATTCTAATTATCAAATGGCTAGATAGATTTAATTTCTTCTTAAAGCCAGATTAAAATTGGTGATGTTTTCTTCCAAATTTTGTGAATATCATGTACACATACACACACACATTTCTTCTCCAATAAATTCCTGTTCTGTATAAACAAATCATTAAGGATTACAACATTTCTCTGAAGATAGAAATATACTTTCTTCTCTGTTTCACTTATTACATTCAGATATTTTTGATACTCATTTTTAATGGCGGTGCCAAGAAATGTTAGTTATTGGATTATTTCCCAGACTCTAATTTAATATGTATATAACACCTTCTAACTTCAGCATAAAAATAAATTCTAAATTTTACTGAGTCATTTAATCAGAAAAACTTAATCAGGTACTTTTCACTATTGCCAATTCTATACCCATCAAAGGATGCTAGAAAACAGATAAGGATTATTTCATAGTGAGGGTATCATTGCTGTGATCATGCAAATGAACTAAATGGGCAAATGGAAAATCAAGTAAAATGCTAAAGTGATATTTTCCTTAGTGATTAGGCATTTTGGAGATTTCAGAATAACAAACTAAAGAAGGAGAAAGAGGACTGGGTGGGGATAGTGGACTAGTGTCATTTGACATTAGGCAAATACTTTTCTACAAGAAAAAAATATTCATCACTCACAAATCCTAAGTAACTCTTTTATTATTTTCAGAAAAGTGATTTTTAAGCCCCCACAAAATTTTTAAAGTGTGTCTCTAAGAGGAATTTGGTAGGGAGAAGCCACTAAAGTACACGTGAACTGGGTGTTTTGTTTACTCATTTGAGAGGTTCTATATTTGTTCAGTGACAGATTCACATACTATATTTTGCTTAAATGTCTATATAATGACCTCAAATAGTAGAATAATTAAGCCAGTGGTGTATATTGTTTTTACTTATTTTGTTTTGTTTTTCTACTTTTCATATGTAGAGTGCTCAATTTGTTCTTATGTAAAAATAGAGGACAATTATAGCCTACTTCCTAAGAATCTTATCAAAGTGCTCTAAACTATGAAAGACATTTATAAAATAGGAAATACAGGAAATAGAGCGCTGTCTATGCATCTGCTTCTTTAGAACACATAAATCTTTAATATAAGTGCACATGGTGCATTTTTTGAAACACAACTATTAAGGCCCTATATGAAACTGCATTTTTATAGATTAATATACTATAGAGTGCTATGCAACATATATATTATAGAAATCTTTAGAAACTAAAAATAGAAAAGGCAGACACAAGCCTAGTTTCCTTTTGAAAAGTGCTTAATGGATTTGTGAAGAGAGGGCTTCTATAGAAGAGAAGGCATGAACTGATGGAATATAGGGTCATTTGTCATAAACAACTGATTTCCTGTTGTATTTTTCATAAAAATGCATGGGTCTATAAATATAGTTAAAGCAAATGAATAGAAGATCAGTATTCAGATATCTCATAAAAGTTTGCTAAGAATGGATCATTTCATTTCTTTAAAAATATTCAGTAATTAACTGTTTATTTCATCAGTTTGTTTTTGAATAATTTTTGAGGTGCTGTTAAAATTATACATAGTTTTCTCATGTTGATTTCTCATGAAATTTCTCTGATTTCTCATGTTGATCAGTGTCTCATGACACTGTTAATATAATACCAACAGATTTCGACAAGTTACAGGTTTTTGGTTATCTCAAAGAACATAGGAAATCAAATTTTTTAGGTTAAATTCCAAAGTAGAATTTGAATAAGAGAGGAAGACTCTATGATGATGTAGTTCAATGTATAGGTATTAATTTTTATAAGTTCCTTTTTGAATTTTTTCTCAACTGGAGGGGAAAGAAATTTAGCTGCCTTAGGAAGTAAAGTACAAGATATTAACAAGGGCAAATAAGACTATACAACATTTGTTTCTGACAAGAAAAATGACACTAATGCCTTTCACGTACTTCTATCATAAATTCCTTTCTACCAAACACATAGATTTATAAATGTCACTTTGGTGGCAATCATAGTTGGTATTTCTTCTGGCAGCTCCTTGGCTTCACAGGCTCTACAGTAAGCCCGCTTATTTATTTTATTTTTTAAAAGACAATTTTAGGGCAGTTTTAGGTGTATAACAAAATTGATAGGTACATAGAGATTCCATATACCTTCATGCATAGCTACCCTCATTTTCACCAGAATGGTATTTTTCTGTTTGTTTTTGTATCCAGGACAAGCCTACATTGATAAATCTTATTTTTTTAAATTTATTTTTTATTGGTGTTCAATATACTAACATACAGAATAACCCCCAGTGCCCGTCACCCATTCACTCTTATTCAGCCAAACTCCATAGTTTACTTTAGAGTTTACTCTTGTTTTTATATATTCTAGATTTGGATAGGTGTACAGTGATATGTATCCATTTTTATAATATTATACAAAGTATTTTCTTTTCAAATTTTAAAAAGATTTTATTTATTATTTGACAGATAGAAGAGAGAGAGGAACAATCTGGGGAAGGGCAGAGGCAGAGGGAGAAGCAGCCTCCTCACTGAGCAGGAGGCTGATGCAAGACTCGATCCCATGACCCTGGGATCATGACTTGAGCTGAAGGCAGACACTTAACCAGCTAAGCCAGCCAGGAGCCCCTAGAGTATTTTCACTGATCTAAAAAATTTTGTGCTCTGCATATTTATTTCTGCTTCCCTTGACCTCTGGGTAGTTATGGATCTTTTTACTGTAACCACAGATTTACTTTTTTCAGAAGGTCATATAGTTGGATATACACTTTATGGAGTTTTTTTAGAAAAGCATTTTTCACTTAGTAATATGCATATTTAAAATTCTTCCATGTCTTTTCATGACTTAACAGCTCGTTTTTAAATCACTAAATAATATTCCAGACATCATTGTCTAGATGTACCATAGTTTATTCACCTACTGAAGGACATCTTGATTGCTTCCAAGTTTTGGCAGTTATAAATAAAACTGCTATAAACATTTTTGCATATGTTTTAATGTAGGCATAAGTTTTCAACTCCTTTGTGTAGATGCCGAGGAGAGTGATGGCTAGATCTTGTTTAGTTTGTAAGAGTTTTTAGTTTTGTAAGGGTCAGTTTAGTTTAATTTGTTTAGTTTTAAAAGAAATTGCCAGATTGTCTTCCACAGAGATTATCATTTTGCATTCCCACCAGCAATTAGTGAATGTTTCTATTGCTCCATATCCTCTCTAGCATTTGGTGTTGTCAGTGTTCTAGATTTTGGCCATTTTAATCAGTGTCTAGTGGTATCTTATTGTTTTAATTTGCATTTCCCTGATAAAATACGATGCAGAGCTTCTTTGCATATGCTTATTTGTCATCTGTATATCTTCTTTGGCGCAATGTCTGTTAAGGTTATTGTCCCATTTTACTTTACTTTATTTTTTTTATTAGCCCATTTTAAATCAGGTTCTTGTTAAGAGATCTTTGAAATATTTTGGATAATAGTCCTTTAACAAATTTGTCTTTTTTTTTTTTTAAGATTTTCTTTATTTATTTGTGAGAGACACACACAAAGAGAGAGAGAGACAGAGAGACAGAGAGACAGAGACACTGGCAGAGGGTGAAGCAGGCTCCATGCAGGAAGCCCAATGTGGGACTCGATCCCGGGACTCTGTGGCCACGCCCTGGGCTGAAGGCAGGCGCTAAACCACTGAGCCACCCAGGGATCCCCAACAAATTTGTCTTTTAAAAATATTTCCTCCTAGTCTATGGCTTGTCATCCAATTTTCTTGATATTATCTTTCACAAAACAGAAGTTTAAGATTTTAATTAAGTCTGTATTATAAATTATTTCTTTCATAGGTTTCTACCTAGTGTATCTAAAAAGTCATTAGCATACCCATGGTCAGTTAGGTTTGAATTATGTGTCTTCTAGGAGTTTTATAGTTTTGTACTTTACAAGTATAACCTATTTGAATTAATTTTGTAAAGGATATGAGGTCTGTGTTTAGATTATTTTATTTTATTTTATTTTATTTTGCATATGGATGTCCAGTCATTCCAGCACTATATATTTCAGAGATGATATTTGCTGCATTGGATTCCCTTTGCTCCTCTGTCAAAGATCAGTTGACCATACTTATATGGGTCTATTTCTGGTCTCTTTACATTGTTCTTTGGATCCATTTATCTATTCTTTTTGCTATTCACACACTGTAATTTATAGTAACACTTAAAGTTATGTAGTGTTAGTCCTCCAACTTTGTTCTCCAATTCTTTATTAGCTATTGGTCTTTTGCCTTTCCATATATACTTTATTTTTTTTCTCTTTTTATTTATTTATTTATTTATTTATTTATTTATTTATTTATTTATTATTTATTTTTTTAATGAATTTATTTTTTATTGGTGTTCAATTTACCAACATACAGAGTAACACCCAGTGCTCATCCCGTCAAGTGCTCCCCTCCGTGCCCGTCACCCATTCACCCCCACCCCCCACCATCCTCCCCTTCCACCACCCCTAGTTCATTTCCCAGAGTTAGGAGTCTTTATGTTCTGTCTCCCTTTCTGATATTTTCCACACCTGGGCTCCCTTCCCTTATATTCCCTTTCACTATTATTTATATTTCCCAAATGAATGAGACCATATAATGTTTGTCCAACACATGTTCAGACAATACTTCAGTATGGAAATAAGATTATTAGACACATTATATGATAGATTTGTGACATAAGAAGATAGGAGACTTTGTCAAATATTAGTTAACCATATAGTTGTGGGTACATGTCTGGGTTTCCTATTCTGTTCCATTGATCTGTGTGTCTGTTTCTGTGCCAGTACCATATTCTCTTGATTACAGCTTTGTAATAGAGTTTAAAGTCCCCAATTGTGACGCCACCAGTATTGCTTTTCTTTTTCAGGATTGCTTTCACTATTCAGGGTCTTTTGTGCTTCCATACAAACTTTAGGATTGTTTGTTCTAGCTCTGTGAAAAATCCTGGTGGTATTTTGTTAGAGACTGCATTTTAAAGGTGTAGATTGCTTTGGGTAGTATAGACATTTGCAATATTTCTTCTTCCAATCCATGAGCATGGAATGTTTTTCCATTTCTTTGGGTCATATTTAATTTCTTTCATAAGTGTTTTATAGCTTTCACAGTACAGATCTTTTGCTTCTTTCGTTAGGTTTATTGTATCTCATGTTTTTTGGTGCAATTGTAATTTGTATTAGGTCCTTGATTTCTCTTTCTGCTGCTTCATTATTGGTGTATAGTAATGCATCCAATTTATATACATTGATCTTGTATCCTACAACTTTACTGAATTCATGTATCTTTGAAAAAGCAGGAAAGAATATCAAATGTAAAAAAGACAGTCTTTTCAAAAAATGGTGTTGGGAAAACTGGACAGCAATATGCATAAAAATGAAACTAGGCCACTTTCTTATACTACACACAAAAATAAATTCGAAATGGATGAAAGGCCTAAATGTGAGACAACAAACCATCAGAATTCTAGAGAACACATGCAGCAATCTCTTTCATATCAGCTATAGCAACCTTTTACTAGGTACATCTCTGGAAATAAAAAATCTGTTGGGACTTCATCAAGATAAAAAGCTTCCTCACAGCAAGGGAAATAGTTAGCAAAACTAAAAGGCAGCTTGTGGAATGGGAAAAGATATTTACAATGTCTGATAAAGGGTCAATATCCAAAATCTATAAAGAAGTTATCAAATTCAACACCCAAAGAATAAATAATCCAGTCAATAAATGGGCAGAAGACTTGAATAGACATTTTTCCAAAGATGATATCCAGTTAGCTAATATACACATGAAAAGATGCTCAATATCACTCATCATCAGGGAAATACAGTTTAAAGCTACAATGAGATATCACCTCATAATGGATATCAGAATGGCTATAATTAATAACATAAGAAACAACAGATGTTAGTGAGGATTTGGAGAAAGGGGAACTCTCTTACATCCTCGGTAGGATGCAAACTGGTGCAGCCATTCTGGAAAATAGTATGAAGTTTCTTCAAAAATTTAAAAATAGAACTACTCTACAATTCAGCAATTGTACTACTAGGTATTTACCCAGAGGATATAAAAGTACTGATTAGAAGGGGCATATGCAGCCCAATGTTTCTGGAAGTATTATCAACCATTGTCAAATTATGAAAAGAACCCAAACGTCCATCAACTAATGAATGGATAAAGAAGATGTGGTATATAAATATAATAATGGTATTTTACTCAGCCACCAAGAAGAATGAAATATTGCCATTTACAATGGCATGAAGTCATCTAGAGTTATATTAAGCAAAGTATGTTAGAGACTAATACCATATGATTTCACTGGTGTGAAATTTAAGAAACAAAACAGATGAAAATAGCATAAGGAAATAAAAAGATCTATAGAGAGGCAAATCATAAGAGACTCTTAACTATAGAGAACAAACTGAGAATTGCTCAAGGAAAGGTGGGCAGGGGTGATGATCTAGTCAGGGATGGGCATTAAGGAGGGCACTTGGTTATGATGAGCCCTGGGTGTTTATGTAAGTAATGAGTTACTAAATTCTAATCCTGAAACTAATATTGTACTATATGTTAACTAACTAGAATTTAAATAAGGGCTTGAACCATAAAAAACTGAAGATAGGGGACTTGGGCAGCCTGGGTGGCTCAGCGGTTTAACACCGCCTTGAGTTCAGGGCCTGATCCCAGAGTCCTGGGATCGAGTCCCACGTCAGGCTCCCAGCATGGAGCCTGCTTCTCTCTCTGCTTGTGTCTCTGCCTCTCTCTCTCTCTCTCTCTCTCTCTGTGTTTCTCATGAATAAATAAATAAAATATTAAAAAAAGAAGATAGGGGACCTATGGGTGGATATTATCATTGAATGAATATAGATAGTAGATAGTACATAGAAGTACATAGAAGACTGTAGATATTTATCTGATCCAGGTAAAGGTTTAATCTATGCAAGAGAGAAAGATAAGATGAAGAGATCAATTATAAAGGATGTAGGGTGTTTCTAGGGTTAGATGGTCACATACCCAATCTAACAAAAAACCCAGTTTCTTGGTAAAACCCAAGATTTGAGAGCTACTAATATAATCATGATGGCAGCATGCTAAGTCGAGAACTCTCCACCATGAGGTGACATTAGACCCAAAAGCTAAGTTAAGATTCAATCTACAGAGAGCAAATTAAATGCCCTTATCTGAAGAAAAGGGTGGAATTCAAAACTGGTAAAATTTCATACCTAACAGGTAGTAAAGGAATACATGGCAGATTGTTTTAAGGCATTCTCTGTTTCATACCTAACCTAACTTTGGCAGTATACCTAGAAGGCACGTTTACTTTACCCTGCTGTTTAGAAACTTTTCCCATTGAGTTTATTAATATAAATTTATATTTTAATACAAAAGTATTTTTTCTGCTTGTAAAATAGATATTTATTCAGATTAACTCTTTTGAACTCTGCTTGTGTCTCATTTAGAAAGTAGGCTCTGGTATGCCTTTCTGTCCAATGGACTTTAAAAGTAAATATTTCCTGTTTGAACTTCATTTAGTCTAACTATATAATATATAATCTTTCCTGCTATTGTAAAGGAATACATGTATTTCACACAAATGAATTTGTATATGTACATATGCTTACACATATATTCACATGTTGTGTTTTAACTACTACACATTTAAATCTTGTTATGGGCTTAATATGAGGGTTTTGTAAGAGCACTTTCTTGATTGGTTAAAAAAAATTCATCAGAATTTGTCTTCATGCAAGACGAAAGGAATAACATATTTCAACACAAAATAAATAGTCGGATAACACTTATATACATAGCATGTATAGGTGCTTTTCAAAGATCTTTACCAATCTTGGCTCTGCCAAATATTACCATAATCTTATAAAGGGATTATTATTTAGTTTTTTTCAGTTATGAGAACATAGAAATTAAATAACTTGACCAAGGTAATGTGATGGTAGTGATAGAGTCAGAATTTGAATCTTACAAAGTCTAATCTTTTAATCCGTCTGCTTCCTAGTACTCTACATTGCCTCCTCATTGTGAATTAGATATATTCCTAAGACATAATATCAGGAATAGATAGAATATGAAAGTTTTATTTTTAATTATCTTTGAATAAGGGAATATTCAAAAGTAGGTGTTTTTGCATTTTGGAAAAAGAATGTTCTCTATATGGCTAGCAGGAGCTGTGAGATAAGGGGTCTATAAAATCATATTTGCTTATCTTTAGATTTGAGTTTAGTGATTTTGGGACAAATTATTTTAAAGCTCAATATATTTCCCTTTTGACTTTACTGGAATTCATGACTCCCAAACTGGCATTTAGAAACAGCAAAAATTTAGCAGACAGAAACAGACACATTCAGCAAACATGTTTCAATAGATTGTTAAAGACTGAACAAGGAAAATATCTAGCAGGGGAAAAAGAGTCTCTAGTGGCATCAGAAACAGTACATTGAAGCAATCACAAAGTTAGGCAAAGATATTATAAAACCAAGAAGATCCTTTAGAAAGACTGACTCAATCTCCATTGCTAGGCTGCTGGTCATAATTGCTCTCAAATACGTTCTTTTCCTTTCTCTACTTTACTGTTAATTGCTAGTAGCTAACCTCTGCAACATATCCCAGGCTCCTTTGCTTAGTGGCTCTGGCTAATGTCGCAGGGAGCGATGGGATGATTGAGAAGAATAGAGAAGCCATAGCATATCTTCTCCATTATTATTATTTTTTCTGTCTTTGTGTCTTTGGCAAAGGCTATATTTCTTCTGTGTTTCTAATTCCCATGGCAGCCCTTCTTCTGTTTTAACAGTTCTTGCCTAGCGGCTCAGACTCCAGGGCTCTGGTAAACCTCAGATGGTAATGGGTTCCTTTTCTTGCTAAACTGGATTGTCTTACCATTTCTCATTGTTCACACTTTTGGCTCATCTAATAACTTTGTAACCCTTCTCCATAACACATTTCCTACAATGAAATTTCTGCTCTGGGCTTTCTTTTCCTGACTAAATGTTACTGATGTGATTTTATTTTTTTGTAAATAAACAGGATAGGAGTTAAAAGAAACTAACATGTTGATTTCAGATGCTTATGGAAATTCCAAGTATTATAATTTATTAAACATATGATTTGATTCATTTAATAGGTCTGCAGATCAGATCATTTAATAGGTCTGCAGCATAGGGGTTAAAAGAGATAGAATTATTACCATATTATGAATAAAATTACCTAGACATAAAGCATAGAGAAGAAAAGTGGCTGAGAATAGATACTCCCAAAGAATCAAATCAAGGAGTAAATAGATGGAAAGGATTGGTATAGAAGACTGATGAAGACACAGGAGAAAGCTGACAATAATGCATACATACATATGTATATGTATATATATGCATGTGTTTAACAACACAGAGTATTTAGTGAACTCTAGAAAAGATAAGGGCTGAAAATTTTCCACTGAGTTCTGGAGAAATATTTTAAAATTGGGGACTTATTTTTTTTTTTTTGGAGGAAGGAATCATTAAAATAGTTAAAGTGTTAAGGACTGAAAAAACATGATACATTTTTATTCCATCTAGAATTTCTGTTTTTTGAACATAACATCAGATAAGGCCAATTGTAGCCACAATATGAATTGGATTGATTTCTAAAAGTGCAAAAAGGAGGGTTGTTAAGGTTTCTGATGGAGTGAATCAAAAATCCAGACATGGATCCAAGATCAAGAATATGAGACAAAGAAGGAGTGAATATCAAAGGATAGATAGATTGCTGGTCCAACATGCTAAGTATCATTAGGGTATAGAAAATTAAGTGTTCTATTATGTTAAAAGGAAGATGATGGTACTGCTCATGACTGACATAAGTGAAACCACTATTACAGATAGGGCTAATTTAAGCAAAATAATTAATAAAAAATAATAAGAATGGGTGCAAGACAATATCTTTTAATGACAAGGAGATATATAGGACAAGAGGATGTGAAACACTGTTTATGTAGAGGTCAAAAATGAAGAAGAGTTTATTTATGATGTCTGGGAGATTCAGTGACCACGATGGTATGGGTTATGAGAAATGTCAATAGTGGAATGATGAATTTGTGGGCAATACATGTAGAGTAGTATTGATAGGACAGAGCATGACTTATAGTCATGATTGTATTTTATCTCCTATCTAGTAGTTCTAAACTGCTCCAAGTTACCAAACATCCAAAGCCTCTCTCTACTTTTTCTGTAACATGGAGGCTTGGGGGCACTTTATGCTCTTAAAAATTATCCATATATGGATTTTTTTCTTCACTATCAAATTTCTATATGCTGGAGTGTGTGTATACACACACACATATATATATATTTAGTGATATAATTATATCACTAATTATATCATAAATATATCATTAATATATTTAATGGGATGTGGGATCGAGTCCCACATCAGGCTCCATGCAGGGAGCCTGCTTCTCCCTTTGCCTATGTCTCTGCCTCTCTCTCCCTCTCTGTGTCTTTCATGAATAAATAAATAAAATCTTAAAAAAAAGAGAATGGAGTATTCTTTGTGAATTAGGTACTCAGATAAAGTTAAGGGTAAAATTTAAGGAAGATGGGATTAGCAAGAACTTTTCTGGTCAATTTTGTTTTCTGTGTGGTTTATCCAGAAATTGTAACTTTAGCTAAAATGTTTATACGTAATCATATCTTAAAAAAAGGAACTATGTTAATTTTGAACTCTGAAACTCTAAAATAGTGTGATTCAGGAAAATGACAAAATAAACCCCCCTAGTTGCAATTTAAATCATCTATAGGACATTTTGGTGGTTTCTGATTTCTGATGCTAACTTGGTGATTCTCTTATACATCTTTTACTCAGTCTTGTCTTCTTTTTGCTAGGTGTCTATTAAGAAGGCCTATTCATCAAACCAAAATCTATTTAATTAGGAAACACTAAAGGTAAAAAATATTAGTAATCTTTCCAAAAATACATTGAACAAGCTTTTGAATTATAGACTTGAATTATTTTACACTAACATTTCCCTACATTAACAAATATAAATGACATTTGGCAGAGTTTCAGAAGAACCACCAAAGCTTAAATCAAACATTTGGAGAATCTACTCAAGCAAGGGATTCCTAAAGTCTGTGCAATAATTTATCCACACTGCTTCTTAGAAAACATTCCAACCAATGTTTGAAAGAAAATAAAATCCTAATCCTTTGAAGTTCCACTGAGTTGAGTTCCAGGAAGAAAAATCAAGCACAGAGTTTAGTTCTTCTCCTACATGAATCATTTACCATAGTGTATGTTATATATGTAGTTAACTAGGCACAAAAGCACAGATGTCTTTGGGTTGAAATAACTCTTTGCACTCTTTTGCAGGAATCCTTTGTGCCTCTTAGGCATGAGGTTATGCTTGCTCTAAACAAAACCAAAAATTCTTGCAACTGCACAGAGTTTTTTCTTCTAGTAAAAAGGAGACAAAGGATCCTGCCCTGTTCTTTTTTAGATCTTGTGTTAGAAAATAACAAAGCTGAAAATATAAAGTAAGAAACATGGACTTGAGGAGAGATATATTTAGCAGTTCTTGCTTTTATTTTTTTCTAACTATATTATTTGTTCCTATGTTAGATAAATTTGTTTGGAATTTATGGAGGGTGTGTATGCTTGCTTACAATACAGAAAAATGAAAACAAAATAAAAGGGGAGGAAAATGGAAAAAAGAAAAGTACTAATACTTTGTATACTAGGTAATATGCTAAACATTTTTATAAATATTTTATTCCGCAATTTTCTAAAATTTTTATTAAGTCTATCATAAATCCCATGGGGGAAAATATTCTCACCGAATTTATTTTAAATGCTAACCATGTGAAAAATATTTAAAAACAAAACAAAGTAATTATGCTAAACTTTCCCTCTTGGAGGCTATTAGAAATAGTATCAATTAGAAATAGTATCTAACAGGGGTTATGTGGTGTGATTTCACAAGACCTTTCTTTTTTTTTAAGATTTTATTTATTTATTCATGATAGACACAGAGAGAGATAGAAGCGGAGACACAGGCAGAGGGAGAAGCAGGCTCCATGCAGGGAGCCCGATGTGGGATTCGATCCCAGGACTCCAGCATCATGTCCTGGGCCAAAGGCAGGCGCTAAACTGCTGAGCCACCCAGGGATCCCCTCACAAGACCTTTCTAATAACCAGAAAATAGTTGACTATGAATCTTTGTCATCATTAGAAAGTTCTGTATGTAGACAACTAGGAATTTTTATTCATACATGTACTAATATTACAGCAACATAAAGTGAATATTTACTCAGAATCTTAGCTGGGAAACTTTGGATCTTAATATTCTTTTCTTTTTTAAAATTAATTTATTAAGTTTTAGAGAGAGAGGGAGTGTGAGCAGGGGAAGGGGAGAGAGAGAGAATCTCAAGCAGACTTCCTGCTGAGTTGTGGAGCCTGACATGGGGCTGAATTTCATGGCTATAAGATCATGACCTTAGCCAAAATCAAGAGTCGTGCACTTAACTGACTGGGACACCCAGGTGCCCCCTTAATATTATTTTTTAGATAAAAATCACAACTTATCTATATTCGTTCAAGTTATTGCAAACAAGGATTTTAGAAGTGACGGCATTAACTTTCCACACAGCTGCCTTTTACATCAGGTAGCCAATCTGGGACCTGCATATAGATGTGTTTTACAGTATTAGGAGGCAAACTTGGGAATTATATTTCCATGGCGTAGGACAATGACTCTAAATTGGATTACTCCTACATCATTAAATCTCTTTTGTCTTTAACTATATAATTAAAACCTATAAACAATTTCTGGGACAACTAAAGCAATAAAACCACAGAGGTCAATTTTTATGTGTTAGAGAGGAAGAATGAGGTTTCTACTTGGAAATTAATGGAAGACTGAATAATATCACTGGTAGGGGGAAAGACGTATTTTGGGGAATCAAGGCCTGTTCATATAATGGGCAAAACAGTTGAGCCAGCCTCCCACAAATTATAGAGGATATGTACTATGGAATATATTTTTTTTTATTAAAAAAATTTTTTTTATTGGTGTTCAATTTACCAACATATAGAATAACCCCCAGTGCCCGTCACCCAATCACTCCCACCCCCCGCCCTCCTCCCCTTCCACCACCCCTAGTTCGTTTCCCAGAGTTAGCAGTCTTTATGTTATGTCTCCCTTTCTGATATTTTCCACACATTTCTTCTCCCTTCCCTTATATCCCCTTTCACTATTATTTATATTCCCCACATGATGAGAACATATAATGTTTGTCCTTCTCCAACTGACTTACTTCACTCAGCATAATACCCTCCAGTTCCATTCACGTTGAAGCAAATGGTGGGTATTTGTCATTTCTAATAGCTGAGTAATATTCCATTGTATACATAGACCACATCTTCTTTATCCATTCATCTTTCGATGGACACCGAGGCTCCTTCCACAGTTTGGCTATTGTGGCCATTGCTGCTATAAACATCGGGGTGCAAGTGTCCCAGTGTTTCATTGCATCTGTATCTTTGGGGTAAATCCCCAACAGTGCAATTGCTGGGTCGTAGGGCAGGTCTATTTTTAACTGTTTGAGGAACCTCCACACAGTTTTCCAGAGTGGCTGCACCAGTTCACATTCCCACCAACAGTGTAAGAGGGTTCCCTTTTCTCCGCATCCTCTCCAACATTTGTTGTTTCCTGCCTTGTTATTTTGCCTCATTCTCACTGGTGTGAGGTGGTATCTCATTGTGGTTTTGATTTGTATTTCCCTGATGGCAAGTGATGCAGAGCATTTTCTCATATGCATGTTGGCCATGTCTATGTCTTCCTCTGTGAGATTTCTCTTCATGTCTTTTGCCCATTTCATGATTGGATTGTTTGTTTCTTTGGTGTTGAGTTTAATAAGTTCTTTGTAGATCTTGGAAACTAGCCCTTTATCTGATATGTCATTTGCAAATATCTTCTCCCATTCTGTAGGTTGTCTTTGAGTTTTGTTGACTGTATCCTTTGCTGTGCAAAAGCTTCTTATCTTGATGAAGTCCCAGTAGTTCATTTTTGCTTTTGTTTCTTTTGCCTTCGTGGATGTATCTTGCAAGAAGTTACTGTGGCCGAGTTCAAAAAGGGTGTTGCCTGTGCTCTTCTCTAGGATTTTGATGGAATCTTGTCTCACATTTAGATCTTTCATCCATTTTGAGTTTATCTTTGTGTATGATGAAAGAGAGTGGTCTAGTTTCATTCTTCTGCATGTGGATGTCCAATTTTCCCAGCACCATTTATTGAAGAGACTGTCTTTCTTCCAATGGATAGTCTTTCCTCCTTTATCGAAATTTAGTTGACCATAAAGTTCAGGGTCCACTTCTGGGTTCTCTATTCTGTTCCATTGATCTGTGTGTCTGTTTTTGTGCCAGTACCACACTGTCTTGATGACCACAGCTTTGTAGTACAACCTGAAATCTGGCATTGTGATGCCCCCAGATATGGTTTTCTTTTTTAAAATTCCCCTGACTATTCGGGGTCTTTTCTGATTCCACACAAATCTTAAAATAATTTGTTCTAACTCTCTGAAGAAAGTCCATGGTATTTTGATAGGGATTGTATTAAACGTGTATATTGCCCTGGGTAACATTGACATTTTCACAAGATTAATTCTGCCAATCCATGAGCATGGAATATTTTTCCATCTCTTTGTGTCTTCCTCAATTTCTTTCAGAAGTGTTCTATAGTTTTGAGGGTATAGATCCTTTACATCTTTGGTTAGGTTTATTCCTAGGTATCTTATGCTTTTGGGTGCAATTGTAAATGGGATTGACTCCTTAATTTCTCTTTCTTTAGTCTCATTGTTAGTGTATAGAAATGCCACTGACTTCTGGGCATTGATTTTGTATCCTGCCACACTGCCAAATTGCTGTATGAGTTCTAGCAAAATCTTTGGGATGCAGCAAAAGCAGTCCTAAGGGGGAAATACATCGCAATACAAGCATCCATTCAAAAACTGGAAAGAACTCAAATACAAAAGCTAACCTTACACATAAAGGAGCTAGAGAAAAAACAGCAAATAGATCCTACCCCCAGGAGAAGAAGAGAGTTAATAAAGATTTGAGCAGAACTCAACGAAATCGAGACCAGAAGAATTGTGGAACAGATCAACAGAACCAGGAGTTGGTTCTTTGAAAGAATTAATAAGATAGATAAACCATTAGCCAGCCTTATTAAAAAGAAGAGAGAGAAGACTCTAATAAAATCATGAATGAGAAAGGAGAGATCACTACCAACACCAAGGAAATACAAACGATTTTAAAAACATATTATGAACAGCTATATGCCAATAAATTAGGCAATCTAGAAGAAATGGACGCATTCCTGGAAAGCCACAAAGTACCAAAACTGGAACAGGAAGGAATAAAAGACCTTAACAGGCCAATAACCAGGGAGGAAATTGAAGCAGTCATCAAAAACCTCCCAAGACACAAGAGTCCAGGGCCAGATGGCTTCCCAGGGGAATTCTATCAAACGTTTAAAGAAGAAATCATACCTATCCTACTAAAGCTGTTTGGAAAGATAGAAAGAGATGGAGTCCTTCCAAATTCGTTCTATGAGGCCAGCATCACCTTAATTCCAAAACCAGACAAAGACCCCACCAAAAAGGAGAATTACAGACCAATATCCCTGATGAACATGGATGCAAAAATTCTCAACAAGATACTGGCCAATACGTTCCAACAGTACATTAAGACAATTATTCACCATGACCAAGTAGGATTTATCCCCGGGACACAAGGCTGGTTCAACACTCGTAAAACAATCAATGTGATTCATCATATCAGCAAGAGAAAAACCAAGAACCATATGATCCTCTCATTAGATGCAGAGAAAGCATTTGACAAAATGCAGCATCCATTCCTGATCAAAACTCTTCAGAGTGTAGGGATAGAGGGAACATTACTCCACATCTTAAAAGCCATCTACGAAAAGCCCACAGCAAATATCATTCTCAATGGGGAAGTACTGGGAGCCTTTCCCCTAAGATCAGGAACAAGACAGGGATGTCCACTCTCACGGCTGCTATTCAGCATAGTACTGGAAGTCCTAGCCTCAGCAGTCAGACAACAAAAAGACATTAAAGGCATTCAAATTGTCAAAGAAGAAGTCAAACTCTCCCTCTTCGCCGATGACATGATATTCTACATAGAAAACCCAAAAGTCTCCACCCCAAGATTGCTAGAACTCATACAGCGATTTGGAATATAATTTTTACTCAGAAACTTGGGAATTAAGTAGTCTAAATATAAACACATCTTATATATGACTATAAAGATGTAGTTTAAAATAGTGCTTTATATTTAAATTTCTTATTTAATAGGGTCTTTTTTTTAGTAAAAATATATTCATTTCTTCATATCATGGCCTTTACCTCCTCTTTTTGAAAAAGTGTATATATGTATATAATATGTATAGCATACAAATCATATATACGGTGCATAATATACAGACATATACACACATATATATCATTTTAAATGATATATATGTAACCAAATAATTCTAAATACAGTCTAGTGATATCTTTTTATTCCACTATTATTGAAAATGAGATTGGCATAAAGGAGAAGTATACTTTAAGAAAAAAAATGTCTGCAAAGTTGATTTTTCCTCCCTGGTAGGCTGATCCTGTTGCATATTTGATAAACCATGGTTACCATGCATTTAATGAATTTTCTTCTAACAAGATAACATCACTTTGTTTAAAATTATTCACTGCTTTTATTTGTGAGTGGCTGCTGATCATAGCTTTGCTATAGCAAAAGAATTGTGTCTTATTTCTACATCCTATTCTGATTTTGAAATGAACTATTAGTTCTGTCACTTATACACTTTGATAAATAATAGCTGTTGAATGTATTTATTTTGAAGGCGTTTCTTGCATTGCCTGGACAATGTCTATTAAATGGCTGATCAACGTCTGTTGGATAGAAAACATAAATTCTTTATAGGAAAATAATTGAGCCCTGAGATAGAAGAACATAAATATAAAATGCATTCCCTTTAATTCCTTTTCCATTTCCAAAGTTCACAATCTGCTGGGAGATATTTGTTAGAATGATGTATGTGTTTAATTTCATCCAAATAAGCAATAGAAGAAGTTTGAGATCTTAAGAATACTTTGTTTATTACAACTCTACAAATTAGTTGTGATCTATAGTTTCACTCTTTTTTAGAGAAATAGAAGTTTGTCTTTTTTATTCTTTGATTTACATTATTGATCTGGGACCATCTTAATTCTCATGTAACTACGTACATCTTCATTATGTCACAGGAAGCATTGAGCACCTTGCTTCCCTATTGCTTTAGCAATTTCATCAACCTTTTGTATTGTGCACTTCAAGTCAGGCAGCAACTGGAGGACAATGTGGAGAATAACAAGGACCTCTCAAGGCTGTAAAACCTCTTCTCTGGAGTACCGTTGCTACATTTGTTCCATGAGAAGGAATTTATGAATACTACTGTTGTATTTTTATGACTCTATAAGCTAGCTTTAAGGATTGGACTAAATAATTTACATCACTTCTGTTTTGCTAAATCCCTAGTCCTGCCACATTTTTTTCTTCCTTTTTGCTTATAGCTAACTAAACAAGTTCACATCAGTTATAAGAATTTTCCAAACCCTTCTTGTGATAGGTTATTTATTTGCTTAAAGAGATGACAAAATTATTATATGAAGTATTCCAAAATGTTGGCATTCTGTCTGTGGCAGGGACAACTACTGATGCAAAAGCAAATCATAATCCTATTCCACAGTGTAGTTATTGTTCAAAATTAGGAGCCTGACCTCTATCAACATTACTTAGTAACAAAAGGTGAACTTAAGAAATGCTTATATTTCCAGCCAAGGCAATTAAGACTGGATATTACTTCACCCCCTTTTCTCTTCTTGGTTTTGCTGCCTGGATGGCAATGGACAACCTTGAAAGCCACATGTTGCAGAAGTCAGAGTCTCTGTCAGCCTGGTTCTGAATGCCTGTTTCCAGTCAAATCCACTGCTCTTTCTCCTTGCAGATCAGGAACAACTACTTTTACATTTGTGTAATTGAACAGCAAATTTCTAGTGTGGTAAGCCACAGGTATTTTTAGTGTTTATAATATTTAATGATTATTATCATCAATATGAAATCAATATTATTTTTGTCACATAGACATTTTATTCATGTTAGGCACTAACTCCAGTTTATATATGGTAATAAATTTTCATTATTTTGGTCTCCACTAATTCTGAATTAAGACCATTCAGTATTGGCTTGATTGAAATTTACCCCTGCAATTTCAATGAATGAATAAATAAGTAAAACAATTAGTTAAAAATGTTTTTAAGAAGCTCTAGAGGTAGACATTTAACATAATAAAAATATGGAACATTTGGAGAAATGTAGTTACATATGATACAGATTAATGAACTAAAAATCAAAGACAGAGAGGCCTGGGTTTGATCTAAAGGTCTGCCCTTTTTTTCTTTAACTATTATATATATTTCTCAGTGCTCATTAAGATAAGTGTACTCTTAATTCTCTTAACCTGTTTCACGTATCCCTCCACCTACCTCTCATCTGGTGACTACTTGCTTATTTCCTGTATTTAAGAGTCTTTTTTTTTTTTTTTTTTTTGTGTGTGTGTGTGTGTGTGTGTGTGTGTTGTTGTTGTTGTTTGTTTGTCTCTCTGCTTTGGTCATTTGTTGTTTCTTGAATTCCACATATGAGTGAAATCATATGGTATTTGTCTTTCTCTTACATTTCACTTAGCATTCATATTGTTGTAAATGGGAAGATTTCATTATTTTTATGCCTGAGTAATATTTGTGCATGTGTGTGTCTGTGTGCATGTGTATCACAACTTCTATATTTATTCATCTGTAGATAGACACTTGGGTTGCTTCCATGTATTAGCCATTGTAAATAATGCTGCAGTAAACATAGGGGTGCATATATCTTCTTGAATTATTGTCTTCCTTTTCTTTGAACAAATACCCAATAGTGGAATTACTGGATCATATAGTAATTCTATTTTTAAGTTTTTAAAAAACTTCCATACCATTTGCCACAGTGGCTGCACCAATTTGCATTCCCACCAACACAAAGATTCCTTTTTCTCTCTATCCTATCAATACTTGTTAACTGTTTTTGATTTTAGTCATTCTGACAGATATAAAGTGATATCTAATGGTGATTTTGATTTGCATTTCCTTGAAGACTTGTAATGTTGAATATCTTTTCATGTGTCTATTGGCCATCTGTACATCTTTGGTGAATTGTCTATTCATGTCTTCTGTCCATTTTTAATTGGATGATGATGATCATTAAAGTTATTATTATTTTTGGTGTTGAGTTTTATAACTTTATATATTTTGGATGTTAGCGCTTTAATGGGTATGTCATCTGTAAACATCTCTGATTTAGAAGGTTGCTTTTTTATTTTATTGATGGTTTTCTTCACTGTGCAAGATCTGCCATCTTAACTGAATGATTTTGAATAGGATATTTAATTTCTTTATTTGAAAAATTAATATGTTAATTAAATTTACCTTAAAATATTACTTCACATTGACAGAGATCACTGCTACAACTAAAGAGCCTCAGGTATTTCTGAGCCCATTGTTCTGACCAAATTTTGGGTGATGTTGAGGAGATAGTCAATAAGAAATGGAGGTACAGAATAATTCACTCATGAAGTGTAAAGGGATAATCAACAGCATACCACAGGGAGGGAGGGCGTTCGGAAGTCTACCACCTATATTAGTAGATTTATTCACTCCCTGTGGAGTCTACTGTGAAGCTCACTGAGTATTTTCTCACTTCCATTGCTGTGTGAGCCATGTCTATCACTCTCTGCTCTGAGAGACAATATAGGCTGCTTGGTTTCCTTTTGAGAGTTTATAATTTGAATACTATTCCACTAGAAAAATCACCATAAATGTGCCCTGCAAATGATAAAACCTTGATGGAAGAAGGCAAGGGAAAGTCTGAACAATGAGAGAATTTGAACTATTTATCATTGAAAGGATGATTAAGTTTCCACTATTAGCAGAGTGTATACATAATCACTGTTGGGTTTTAGCCAATGGCTATATGATAGATCCTAGATAATTGCAAAATAAAAACTCCTATATGGAAGAAGTATGGAAAACTGAGAATTTTGAAGAGTTAGAATGATTAATGTGAAGTTCACCAAAAAACTCAGTTGTCAACCTAAAGGCAATTAGAATACTGAGGCAAATGCTTAGTTTCTTCTCTGGCTTGGGCTAAGAGAAAGAACAATCTTTTTGCATCTTATGAAATAGTAAACCAAACCGAACAAATGAACAAAAACCTGACAACAACAGAAAGATACACCTACTGTCGCCAAGAAAATAATTTATTGAAAATCCTTTTGTGTTGAATCTCCCAAGGATAAGAGCCATACAGAGTAGGTGATTGGATTATTTTGATTTTTTGTCAGTGGTCTCCAGAACTACAGTCGGATGCTAATAGGTATTATTCTGTTCTATTCTAGGCATTGCTTTTTCTATAATATACACAATTTCAGACAACACAAGTGAAAGTATGAAATAAAATTTATAAAATTTTCTGATTCACTATTCAGGCCACCTGGTTATATTTCTTCTGATCATGATACACACTTTGCTGTACAGAAATGGTCAAGGAACTAATAATATTACATGGAAATAACATTTATTGTCATCCTTAGAACATTGTCTTTTTGGAAATTATAATTGGTAATTTAGGGGCTGCCTGGGTGGCTCAGTTGGTTAAATGTCTGCCTTTGGCTCAGGCCATGATCTCAGGGGCCTGGGATTGAGCTCTGAGTCAGACTTCCCTGCTCAGTGAGGTGTCTGCTTCCCCTTCTTCCTGAGTCCCTTCTCTCTGCTTGTGCTCTCTCTCTCTCTCTCAAATAAATAAATAAAATCTTAAATTTAAATCTTTAAATTTAGATACTTGATACTTAAATCAATTAGTGAAAAATATTTTAAGGATTGTCTTAGTAGATTAAATAAATATAAGGATTGTCTTAGTAGATTAAATAAATTTGTGAAGAAATTGAATATGAAAATAAATAGGCACAGGTTATATTACAAAAGTTTCTAGGGTTGGTATGAGGGGATGTGAAAGAATAGAATTATACTATTGTACATCTTTCCTGCTTCACATAATTTTTCTTCAATTTTTCTTGAAGTCTGGTGGTTCCAGACCCAGTTTTAGATTTATATGTACCCAAGGAGGAGCACATCAGTGGCCAAGACATTTAATAAGGCATACTTCTAAAGAGTCTTTGGGGTGAGTGATGCCATGGCCCATGTAGCAAAATCAGAATGAACTAAAAACAGTCCATTAACAAGCAATAGAGAAATAATGTTCTACTTCTTTACCTGAAAAGTATCATGACATCTACTTGTATGGGTACAAAGTTTAGCACAGAGGATGCTATTGTCATTTCCAGGGGTGTTTACCTATTGTCCAGTGCCATTTAGACATCCAAACTATGGAGGGAAAAATAGAGGAGGTTGGCCAGGAAGGTACAAAACTAAAAAAAATAATCTATTCTTATCTACCTTCTCCACTCAGCTCACAGAACACAGAGAGACAATTATACCCCTGCTAAGTGATTAGAGTTTCACTCTGAAGAAAATGAATAGACCGATTGAAAAAAGCATTTGGTCTTTTTAGACCACTGATTACACTCTAATGCAAAAGAAATGTCACTGACAAAGCACCACAGATCAATGTCTATGAGTAGACTGGTCCAAAAAATAAGCATACTTTCTCATACACATATAAATGATTTATTATGAAATTTGAGTGAGAATCTATGGATGATTAGATAAAAAATCAACTAAAAATCATCAAGTAGTGATAATGGGTGGGGAGAAGAGGAGATGAGGAAGGGATAATTTTCAATATAAGCCATTTAGTTACATTTGATTTTGAAACTACTTAATTTAAATTCTAAGTGAAATTTATCATGAGTGGGAGGGATAGAGCAAGAAGAAAATACCATGCATATTACAACTTGATTGAGATGAAAGCTAATGAATATCCAAGCATAATTATTCCTAGTTTATATGTACTCCCACAGTTATATATATATAATATATATATATATATATATATATATTTTATATATATACACACACACGGGAACAATAATGCTTTTGAAAATGCAATCTCAATCCTTTTATAATTTAGTGGAGTTTTATTTTGATGCTGTCACTACAATACTTAGATTGTACTTTATTAACAGATGAATTTTCTCTAATAACTGTTAAATTTATAACATGTTAAGTGTCATTTTTAAAGTAATTTTATTTTAGCCCATAATCAACCCATTAATATTTAATGAAAATCCAGAGTATGACATATGTAGAACAACTTTTAGCTGGTTCAAATTTGATTATTAGTTTTAAGTTGATTATATTTTGGCATTTTATGTTAATTTTTTAATAAAAGAGAAAAATTGAAGTGAAAAAACCTGAGGTCAGTAGTTAATAGAGGCCACAGATCCTCCTTTCCTACCTTCTCTGTAGAGATTAGTAATAATAATAAAACCCTTTTTTTTACCCTGTGTGTCAGAGATCTGCAAGACCATCCTCAATGACTCACTTTTCTATATTCCAGTACCTGTAAAGTTTCCAACATTTTCTTCATGTATCATTTTACCTTCTGCCTGAAAATTTTTTTTCCTATTCTATGGTTTCTCACTAACCAAGTATATGGAAAGAATCACTTATAATTTAAACTATTTCTATCACTCTCTTTTTTCTGTCTTCTGTATCTTTTTCTGTCTTCTGACAATATTCTTTGTTTACTTCTATTATAACACATTTCATACAGTGTTTTAAGCAAAATGGTAATGGCTTTCAAAATCCTTATCTACTTTACCAATAAACCTCAAGCAGAAGTATGGACCTGTAGTATCTGACCAGAGTTAAATATGAACTAAAAGAACCCACATATAAAAATATAAAGCAGGGCACCTGAGTGGCTCCATCAGTTGAGCATTCAACTCTTGGTTTCAGGCTCAGATCATGATCTCAGTGTCATGAGATCAAGTCTGGAAACAGGCTCCATGCTTAGAGGGGCATCTGCTTGAGATTCCTTCTTTCTCTGCCTGTCCTCTGCTCACTCACTCTCTCTAAAATAAATAAATAAATCTTAAAAAAAATATGAAGCACATTTAGTTTTCAGTTGGCTTTGTGATTCTATCAATTAGGCTGACCCATTATTTTTCTAGTATGTTTCCAGATAGTCTGGAGTACAAAAGATCTTCCACAGAAGAGTAGAAGGAGACCACCATTTTGTAGCAAGCATACACATTCTTTGTTCCAATTATTCAATCACACACTAATTTAGATGTAGCTGAGATGGGATTATAGAATGTAATTAAAGGTTCATTCTGAGTTAATTAGAATGGAGGTTATTTCAAGTGGGTCTGACATATTCAAGTTGATATCCTTTGAAAAGGGTCTAGACCCTTCCTAAATTTTTTAAAAATATTTTATTTATTTATTAGAGAGAGAGAGAGGCAGAGACACAGGCAGAGGGAGAAGCAGGCTCCATGCAGGGAGCCCGACGTGGGACTCGATCCCAGGACTCCAGGATCACACCCTGGGCTGAAGGCGGCGCTAAACCACTGAGCCTCCTGGGCTGCCCAGCCCTTCCTAAACTTTACAGACTTGAAGCAGCGACTGGATCTGCAGTCAGTCTCCCTTGCCCATGATTATTTCCATCCTGACAACTCTGTGGATTTCATGGTGGCCTAGCCAGTCCCATACTTGTTTAGTTATAGTGAATCATATGTGTGTGCATGTTTGTGAGCATGTATTAGTATAATGTATTGGTGTGCTCCTTGATACAACCCTGACTGATACAAATTTTGTGTCACTATACAATAATATATCTATAATAAGTTTGGTACCTTACCTATTTGAAATTTGGGTAGATGTACACATTTTAAAGAAGAGAAAGCATTCCTTACTGCTGCGATCTCAATCACAGAAGCTGCCAGAGGCCACATAGTATGGAAGTAGTGCAGCCTGTGGCCAACCAAGGTAGTGCATTGACATTCAAACATTTAATAAAGAAATCATGGATATTCAAACAAAGTTAAACAATATGTTGGTCAAACAAAGTATACCTCCCCAGTATTCTATGCATAGGCCTTGTGCTTTTACTACAAATGACAGATACCCTTTGTTTTCTTTCTACAACTGACTTTATACTCTGCTGCCTTTACCTTTGTCCAAAGCTGTGTGAATCAGTGCTTTCAACTTTAGCTGCAGCCAGCAAACAACTCTCTACATGTAGGAAGAGCAAGGGGAAGAAGACAGACTATTGTGGAATGGGCCCTGCAAAATTTTTCAGTATTTTCTGATGTTGCATCTGTTAGGATGTCATGTCTAATAATTAATTGTATGCACAGCAGAGGGTTCCTGACTTCTGACACACATTTCCTCTTACTGAGATATGAACTGTGCATTGTTATAAATTTGAGAATGACAAAAGCAAATATATTAGATATCATTGTAATATTATGTGTCTTTATTTTATTTATATTTTGTGATTTCTGACCCAACTAATATAAAACATGGAATAAACTTCATTTTATAAAATAAATTAAAAATTTTTAATATTCATGAAAGTATCATACAAAGGGAGAGATTTTAATTAATAATTACTTTTACTTCAAATTTGTACTAATTCTCTGGGATAAAGACTTAGCTAGCATACTGCCAATTGTTCCTTAGCTGTCATATATCAAAACTTCCTCAGACTTGGATAGTACTAGTACTTTATTTTTATATCATTGCTTCTTTACGTGGAAGATATCTGGAATTTGACCTATACATAAATTAAATGTTTTAGCATCTCTAAAAATTTAGTGTTTCCTCCCCACTGTCGCATGTTCACTCTCTATTGAAAAAAAAGAATGAATGAAATAAAGTTCTTGGGTGCCTTTGACTATATCAGTAATGACTCCTTTGTGAATATGATTCCATTTTATCACAAGGCACTGACCATTGCATGCAACTGTTTATCTCAAATGTTTGTTAGTTAAAGGCAAATTTCCTTTTTAAAAAATATTTTATTTATTTATTTGTGAGAGACACAGATAGAGAAGCAGAGCTATAGCAGGAGAAGCAGGCTCCCTGCAGGGAGTCTGATGCGGGACTTAGTCCCAGAGCCCAGGATCACAACCTGAGCCAAAGGTAGATGCTTTACCACTGAGCCACCCAGGTCCCCCAAGGCAAATTTACTTTTATTAAAAAGTGCCTATTTCCATTCGAAAGTCACTGATACTGGTGTATGAATATTCCTGTTCCCTACTTTCTTGCCTGCACTCAAAGTTATGCAATTTTAAAATTAGAAACAGATGCTTATTTTCTGTCATTTTAACCCCTGTATTTTGTTTAAGAACCTGTGGAAGAAGATTTTAAAAGTATCCAGTAGACTGAGGAGATGTTACTGCTAACCTATTACCAGTTGCAAACTAAGCACTTTGGTCTCCAATTAGGGAAGAGCTAAATAGTCCCGGAAGCAATTTGCAAGACTTCAGGATAGTCTGCAACATCTGATGGAGTAGCAATAAATGCAGTAGCTATGGAACCCATCCTGACACCTCTCCTTGGGCACAACATTTTCAGTAATAACTTATTTCTAATTTTTTTCTTTAGTATTTTTATAGAAGTAGAGGACAGGCATGATTTCCCATGGGTATTGAACAGAAATGCTGCCATATAGCACAGGACTATCTGAGCCAGCATCAGTCATATCCAATCCAATGAGTACATCCCTCTGTTGCATGGAAGGCAATGTCCATATAATGCAGAAAAATATATATGCTATGCAGGTGATCAAGCTCACATTAGATACCTTAACGTTGGAATCGTAGCCAATAAGAGATGGGGTTCCCAAAAAGCTGCCTGTATCTGTATCTAGTTAATACTGTATCAAAGTTCATCTGCCAAAAATATAGGAATGATGAGAAGGGTGGGGAGACAATCCAAAGATAGCAACACTGGAACCTGCTGGTACCACTAGGTTAAAGAGACAAAGGGCAAAGGGAAATGTTGCTACATGAAGCCACAGAGAAGAAGCAGGTCTCTAAGGAGTATCCTGGGCTATTTAATGTGTATGTAACTATTTAATCTAAATATAATTTAACAGTTACATTTAGATTTTGAGTAATTGTTCCTCCCAAGATATCATAACTATCAGAAATATCCTGGCTTCTTGCTTTCCCATCTTCCAGTCTCCTGACAGTGACTTTCATTGGCTGAACTCAACCAGAAGACAGATGAGGAAGGATACTGAGAAATATAGCTGATAGAGTCAGGAAATAGGTCTGAGAGCAAATGGGCTGAAGAGCTGATATAGAATCACTTCTACTTGAATTTCTAATTAGTCAGTTATCTGTAGCTATTCTAGGGGTGGTTTCTGTCAATCATATTAGTCCCCATAAGGACTAATTATGAAGAGTTTAAACCAAAGTATAAATGTGAAGGCTAGAGTCTGTGAGAGGCTGCATAAGAGCCATACAGAGCTGTGAATTTGTCTTGAAATTAGTTGTCCATAGATTTGCCAGTGGTTTTTATTTTTTTAATTTAAATTTTTATTTTAATTCTAGTTAACATACAGTGTTATGTTAGTTTTAAGTGTACAATATAGTGATTCAACATTTCCATATATCTCCCTTTGCTCATCATGATGAGGCCTTCCTTAATCCCCATCACCTATTTCACCCATCCCCCACCCCACCCCCTCTGGTAGCTGTCTTTATAATTGAATCTGTTCCTTCCTCTTTCCCTCCCTCTCTCTCTCTCTCTCTTTCTCTCTCTCATGTTCTTTTCCCTTTGCTCATTTGTTTCTTACATTCCACATATGTGTTAAATTATATGATATTTGTTTTTCTCTGATGACTCATTTCACTCGGCATTATACTCTTTAGGTCCATCCATGTCATTGCAAATGGGAAGATTTCATTCTTTTTTATGGCTGAATAGCATTCCATTGTGTGTGGATAGATGATAGATAGATAGATAGATAGATAGATAGATAGATAGATAGATCATCTTCTTTATCCATTAATCAGTGGACATTTGGGCTGCTTCCATATTCTGGCATCTGTAAATAATGCTGCTATAAATATAAACCAACACAAGTGCTCCTTTTCCTCTGCATCCTTGCCAATACCTTTTGTTTCTTGTATTGTTGATTTAGCCATTCTGACAGGTGTGAGATGATATATCATTATTTTGATTTGCATTTTCCTGATAATAAGTGATGACCATCTTTTCATGTGTTTGTTTGCCATCTGTATGTCTTCTACCAATTTTTAAAATGGACTGTTTGTTTTTTTGGGTGTTGATTTTTTATAAATTGTGTATATACTTTGGTTATTAGTCCTTTATCAGATATATCATTTGCAAATATCATCTCTCATTCTGTAGGCTACTTTTTAGTTTTGTTGGTCATTTCACTTTGCAGAAGATTTAATTCTGATGTAGTTCCAATCGTTTGTTTTTGCTTACTTTGCCTCAGGAGACATATTGTGAAAGAAGTTGCTATGGCCAATGTCAAAGAAATTACTGCCTATGTTCTATTCTGGATTTTTATGATTTTAGGCCTCACATTTAGGTTTTTAATCCATTTTGAATTTACTTTTGTCTGTTATGTAAGAAAGTGGTCCATTTTCTTCCTTTTACATGTAGCTGTCCAGTTCTCCCAACACTATTTGTTGAAGAGACTGTCTTTCCCCCCCGTTGGATATTCTTTTCTACTTTGTTGAAGATTAATTGACCATGCAATTGCGGGTTTATTTCTGGGTTTTTTGTTCTGTTCTATTGATCGATGTGTCTATTTTTGTGCCAGTACCATACTATTTTGCTAAGCACAGCTTTGAAATATAATTTGAAGTCTGGAATTGTGATGCCTCTATCTTTGCATTTCTTTTTCAAGATTGCTTTGGCTATTCAGGGCTTGTGTGGTTCCATACAAATTTTAGGATTGATTGTTCTAGTTCTGTGAAAAATGATGTTGGTATTTTGATATGAGTTGCATTAAAAGTGTAGATTGCTTTGGGGAGTGTCAATCAACATTCTAACAATATTTGTGCTTCCAACCCATGAGCATGGAATGTCTTTCCATTTCTTTGTGTTCAATTTCTTTCATCAGTGTTTTATAGTTTTCAGAGCACAGGTCTTTCACTTCTTTTGTCATTATTTTCCCTAGATCTTATTGTTTTTGATGCAATTGTAAATGTGAATGTTTTCTTAATTTCTCTTCCTGCTGTTTCATTTTTGGTGCATGGAAATGCAACAGATTTCTGCACATTGAATTTGTATCCTGTGACTCCACTGAGTTAGTTCATAAGTTCTAACATTTTTTTGGTATGGTCTTTAGGATTCTCTATATTTAGTATCATGTCATCTACAAATAGTGAAAACTTTACTTTTATATTACTGATTTGGATTTATTTTATTTTTGTTGTCTGATTGCTGTGGCTAGGTCTTCCAGTACTATATTGAATAAAAGTGGTGAGAGTGGACATGTTTGTCTTGTTCAATACCCTAGAGGAAAATCTCTTAGTTTTTCCTCATTAAGGATGATGTTTGCTGTGGGTTTTTCATAGATGGCCTTTATTATGTTGAGATGTATTCCCTTTAAACCTATTTTGTTAAATGTTTTTATACTGACTGGATGTTGTACTTTGTCAAATGCTATTTCTGCATCTATTGAAAGGATCACTCGGTTCTTATTCTTTCTTTTATTGACATGAGGTATCACATAGTTTGGTTTGCAAATATTGAACCAGTCTTGCAACCCAGGAATAAATCTCACTTGATCATGGAGAATGATTTTTAAAAATGTATTGCTGAATCTAGTTTGCTAGTATTTTATTGAGAAATTTTGCATCTATGTTTATGAGTTATTGCCCCAAAGTTCTTTTTTTTTTTTTTTTTTGTGGCGTCAATAAAACCAATTACTGGTTTTAGTATCCAATAATTGTTGATAATGCTGGCCTCATAGAATAAATTTGAAAGTTTTCCTTCCTTTCCACATCTTGGAATAGTTTAAGAAAGATAGGTATTAACTCTTTAAGTGTCTAGTAGAATTACCCTGTGAGGCCATCTGGTCTTGGAGATTTGTTTGTTGGGAATTTTTAAATTTTTAATTCAATATCTTTGCTGGTTATCCATCTGCTCAAAATTTCTATTTCCTCCTGTTTCAGTTTTGTTAGGTTATACTTTTAGGAATTTATCCATTTCATCTAGGTTGTCTAATTTGTTGGCATATAGTTTTTCATAATATTCTCTTATAATTGTTTGCATTTCTGTGGTGTTGGTGGTTATTTCTCTTCCCTCATTTGTAATTTTATTTATTTCAGTCTTTTCTCTTTTTTTCTTCATAAGTCTGGCTAGAGATTTATCAATTTTATTAATTTTTTCAAAGAAACACCTTCTGGTTTTATTGATTTGTTCTATTGTTCTTTCATTTTATATCATTTATTTTTGCCTTTATCTTTATTATTTCCTTCCTTCTGCTGTTTTTTTTTTTTTTAAGATTTTATTTATTTATTCATGAGAGACACAGAGAAGGAGGGAGAGAGACAGAGAGGCAGAGACCAGGTAGAGGGAGAAGCAGGCTCCATCCAGGGAGCCTGACATGGGACTCGATCCTGAGTCTCCAGGATCAGGCCCTGGGCTAAAGGTGGCACTAAACCGCTGAGCCACTCAGGCTGCCCCCTTCTGCTGGTTTTAAGTTTTGTTTGTTGTTTTTTTTTTTTCTAGCTCCTTTAGCTACAAGGTTAGGTTACTTATTTGATTTTTCTTGCTTCTTGAGGTAGGACTGTATTGCTTTAAACTTCTCTCTTAGATCCATTTTTGCTGCATCTTAGAGATTTTGGACTGTTATGTTTTCATTTTCGTTTGTTTCCATGTACTTTCTAATTTATTCTTTGATTTTCTGTTTTATCCATTCATTGTTTAGTAGCATGTTATTTAAACTCCATGTATTTGTAGTCTTCCCAGATTTTTCCTTGTTGTTGACTTGTAGTTTCATAGCATTGTGGTCAGAAAAGATGCATGGTATGATTTTGATCTTCTTGAATTTGTTGAGGTTTGTTTTGTGTATTAATATGTGGTCAATTCTGGAGAATGTTTGGGTATACTTGAAAAGAATGTGTATTCTGCTGTTTTAGGATGGGAATGTTCTGAATATATCTGTTAAGTCCATCTGTTCCATTGTGTCATTCGAAGCCATTGTTTCTTTGTTGATGTTCTGCTTAGATGATCTGTCCATCAACATAAGTGGGCTATTAAAATTCCCTACCATTATTGTATTATTATCAATTAATTCCTTTGTGTTTACTATTAACTTATTTCATGTATTCTGGTACTCCTATTTTGGGTGCATAAATATTTAATGCCAGTCTTCAGATCATTCTCTAGTTTACTGACTTGGATGTGGATGATATCTAATTAAAAATGTGGGATGGGGTGGGCTCAGGGTCCTCCTACTCCACCATCTTTCCAAGTTCTCCCCAGATTTTGTTTTTAATTCTATATCCTGAAAGTGCTTCTAATTTCAATTAATCACAACCTTTCGCAATTAGGAAAAAATTGCAATTTTATTTGATGGCAAAATTCTATAACTTACTGGCAACTTCAATGCTTTCCAGGTAATTCATTATCCACAAAATAAATTCTATTTAAGATTAAAGCTTATTGCATGAAATTAAACCTACTTCACGCAGAACATATCTATTTATTTATTTATATTTTTCATTTTTTAAAAGATTTATTTATTTATTTATTTATTTATTTATTTATTTATTTATTATGATAGACACAGAGGGAGAGAGAGAGGCAGAGACACAGGAGGAGGGAGAAGCAGGCTCCATGCCAAGAGCCTGATGTGGGACTTGATCCCGGGACTCCAGGATGTGCCCTGGTTCAAAGGCAGGCACCAAACCACTGAGCCACCCAGGGATCCCCTAATATAATTTTTTTTTAATCTTATTTATTTATTACAGAGAGAGAGAGAGAGAGAGAGAGAATGAGCAGGGGAAGGGGCAGAGGGAGAGAATGAAGCAGACTCCTTGCTGAGCAGGTAGCCTGTGAGGCTCAATCCAAGGACCCTAAGATCATGACCTAAGCTGAAGACAGCTGTTTAACCAATTGGACCACCCAAGTACCCCTCACAGCAAAACAAAATTGAAAGTAATTGCCACATTATCTTCCATGTAGGCTCTAAACGCTTGTTTTTTTTAAATTTCTGATGTTTAGTTATTAGCTCAATAAGATGAGGTTTCTGTTTTATTGTGGATAACACTTTTGAGGGTTTGGGATAAATAAAAAATATATAATCTCTGACTTCAATGTGTCTCTCTGTGTGGTGTGATATGTAAACAACCTACAATGAAAGGTTGCTGATTCAATTTTTAAAATATTTGGATCAAATACTCTCTGTAGTCTCTGATACTTAAAAATATATGACATATTTAGGTATAAAGCTAGATAAATACATTTTTAAGTGATAAAGCAAGGGAAATAGTTTCTTATATATTGCTGGATTCCATTATGCACATTCTCGTTGCCTCAAGCAGAGTCTTTTTTAAGCACAATCACTTCACTTCTTTTGGAGCTTTAGTATCATTTTCATATGATCAAATATATTTGAATTCAAACACACACTTCAAAACAACCTGCAAAGAAAAGGTATTATTTAATTCATTTTAGAGGTTATGAATAGTAAGGATTTGGCTAGTAGTAAAGCTGGCATTATTTAAGTACATTTACTCTTTTCCCAAATTCCCTAGAATACTGAATAAATAATCTGTGAAAGGAATTTGACTTTAGAAAGTACTAAACATTGAAATGAAAAGCTATACTGTAATTTTATGAAGTATGACATAACTTTTGGAGTACATGAAAATTCCATTTACTTTGGAAAAATAACTAAAATGTAATAATTTAATGTGCAAAATTGTCATTGCTTTTATTTGGCACAATTACTGCATCTAATATAACTTCATAAACTGCTGATAAAATATAACTTGGTGTTACATATTTTACAGTAAAACATGACTTTTCTCTGATATTTATGTCAAAAATATGTCCTATAGTTAAGAATTTTATTTATTTTTATAAAATGATTTATTTATTTATTTTAGAGGAAGAGAGAGAGAATCTGGAGCAGACTACCTACTGAGCACAGAGCCCTGACTCGGGGCTCAATCTCACAATTCACAAGATTGCGACCTGATCGGAAACCAAGAGTTGAACGCACAACGGACTGAGGCACCCAAACACCCCTAGTTAAGGATTTTTAAAATAAGGTTGATGCTTTATTTATAACTGTATAAAAGATTCTCAAGTGAGAATATTATACCTCTCCCTTTTTGTTTCTTTTCATTGTCTTTCTTATTCTCTATCTTTAAAGTATATTCATTCTAGATCAGGAATTTTTAGGTGTATATTGTTTTGTTTTAATTAAAGATTAGTGAATTCTAGCACCTGTTTTATTTCATATATTTCAATTTGAGCCACTGAAGCTAAAATAAGACCTTGTTATGGAAGCAATGGTCCTTCTATACTCATTTCTACATTATATGATAATATAAACATTTACCAAAAAATACATGCTGAATTTGACTTACTCAGGAGTAAATAATAAATGTAGGCAATGTTTCAATGAACAACATTTTCCTCTTTGGAAATGGCATCAAATAGAGTGATTTTATTTTATTTTTTTAATGTGGCAAATAGTGTCCCTTTGAAAATAGAGGGTAAAAGAACATTTTTATAATCACATTAAGATACCCATCAAAGGAAAAATATCTCTGAACAGTGAAGGATAAAAACATACAGTGTAGGCATTTTGTCTTTATTTCTTCTTCTTCTTCTTCCTTTTTTTTTTTCTTCTAAGAGAACAAGGAGAAACTTCTTTTGGCTCCCTGTAGTTTACATTGTCTAGTAGAGTTAATATATTATGGTCTGTGTCCTCAAACTTTCACAAACTATTACAGAGTGGAAGAACATTTTGGTCTCTGAGCAGCATTTCAAGTAAAACATTACAGTCTTGTAGACCATTTCTGTGATTAATTTCAAGCAACAGTACTGGTGTTATAGCTATCTTTTAAAGATTGAAGTGCTGCTAAACTGAAAAGGAGATCCAATGTTGTAAAAATAAGGCTATTGGATTACTACAAACAATGTAGTCAGAGAAAATAATCCAATATTTATTTTCCTAGTAAATTTCTGTGTTAAATTTGTATGTATTTTACATACAAGGATTTCTGAGACCTAATTGATAAAATTATTAAAATATACAGAGCTGGTTAAAGAAATTCAAGTGCTAGAAATGTTGAAATGGAAAGGGAAAAATATATATATAAAATCATAGCAGATTCAAATACAACACCCACAAAGGTATTAAAGAAAGAGAAGTAGGAAAGTTCAAATGTATAAAGAAATAATAAAGATTATAAAATGGTAAGAGAAATTCTAAATAGTTTCTCTTTATTAACAAATCCACAAAATAAAAAAATGTAAAATCCATTCCTGTTTAGGCTTTATGCAAAAGAATAAGAGAATAACATTTTTAAATGAATATAAGCAAATAGTATTTAAGAAGTTAGGTAGTGTTTTTGATAGGATATGATAAAATACAGATAAACAATGAATATAAAACTGCAGTAAAAATAAAATAAAAAATTAAAATGACCAGATAGTGAATGGATTTTATACCAATATTCAAATGATATTAAATGTTTAATTCATAAAGGAGTAAAGCAAGTCTAACCTAGAGTATTAAAAATAGGCAAAGCCTTTAAAGAAACATTGCATTTCTTTAAGGAATTAAAGATAATACTTTTGTATAAATAGATTAGTTTAAAAAATGCATTTGTAAAGAGATCATTCATGACTTTTAACATCTATTTATATTCATCAAGAAATGAATATGCACAATATATAATGTTAGTGAATTTTTGAGCTTATTATTTCAGTGTAGATATTAATCAAGTTAAATTTCTCATCTACTGTAGGATATTGCTCTAGTAATTCCCAAATTTTCTCTTCCATGTTTTTTTTTTTTTTTTTTTTGCTTGCGGTCCCACAACACATGCAAGTACAGAGATATGTTGGCGGAGTTTTTGGTGGTCTTCTTGGGGAGAGGCCCCTCAGTGCTGAAACTGAGGCAACTGTAACTGGGAAGGGCATATCTGCCAAAGTGTGGGAATGGGTGGGTAGGGGATGTGAGTTGCTGTGAGCAAGGTAGGTAGTGAGTGTGAGGGCCTTGATGGTTCTTACACTTGGCTTTGTGCTTATGCTGAAGTCAAGGTAGGGAAGTGGTGCTTGCCAGCTCCTTAGTCCTTGGCAGGTCTCCTGTGATCTCTGCCCCTCCAGGCCATGCTCTGAGGTGAGTAAATAACTCCCTCGCATCTGCCCCTGATGTTTTTCAAACTGCTCCTTCTTTGTGGTATTTCTACTGGTTGTTCCTAATGCTGTCTCTTGAAGGGCAGGGACTTAGCTTCCTAATGCCTTCTGGGCTCTTCCAGAGTGGAGCCCACAGGTTTTTAAAATTCCAAGCTTTATGTCCTGCTGGTTTAAGAACTCAGAAAATTTTGCCCCTCTTGCTTTCAAAGCCAAACTTTATGGGGATTTGTGTTCCCTATGGAGGCTCCCCAGTTTGATAGTTTTTCACCTTCTCCATGCTACTGGCTCCCTCCCTACTGCAGAAGGCCGCAGTTCAGTTTGCCCTCAAACTGCATCTTCTCCCTTCCTACCTTCTTAGAAGTGGCCTCCTCTCCACCTTTAGTCCTAGGATTTGTTCTACCGGTCTTCGGATTGATTTATGGGTTATTTATGCTGATATGGCTGTTATCTAGTTGTATCCATGGGATGAAGCAAGGTTAGGGTCCTTCTACTCTGCCATCTTCCCAGCCTCCTCCCTTTTATGATATATTTTTAAATAATGCATAACTTAAGGAGCTTGCCTTGTTGTTTTCATTTATTCTCCTAGGAATTCTATTATCTTCATGTCATTGTTACAATCTTTTTTTAAAAAAGATTTTATGTATTTATTCATGAGAGACAGAGAGAGAGAGAGAGAGAGAGAGAGAGAGAGAGAGGCAGAGACACAGGCAGAGGGAGAAGCAGGCTCCATGCAGGGAGCCTGATGTGGGACTTGATCCTGGGACTTCAGGATCACGTCCTGGGCTGAAGGCAGCGCTAAACCTCTGAGCCACCCGGGCTGTCCTCATTGTTACAATCTTAAATAATTGTTAATTAATTTCTAAACAAGAATGTTTAAAAATTTCACACTTTGATGTGAACAAAAGAAATCATGTGATGTCAGAAAGATCTGCCTGTTTATGTTTAGGCATGTTGTTTATATATAGATGTAATTAACTGTATAAGTAATATATATTTCAATTATATATGTATATATAATTTGTACTTACAATAAAAATGTTCATTATCTTTATGGAGGCATGTAAAACATCAGCATATCCAGCATTTACCTCCTGATAGGTAGAACACCAAAGAATTAAAGTCAGAAAAGAGCTGGAAGACAGAATGTCAATGTAATGATTAGATACTATATAAATATTTGTTCTATGAATGAATGTATAGGCAAATATGACAGAGAAAAAAGACTTATGATCTCTATTCTAATAAACGTATAATGGGGATTTTTTATTTAAAAAAAATTTCAGAATTTGTTAAGACAAAACCAAATAGCAACCAAGAAAATAAAAGTCAGAGTCTAAATTTGAGATGATAGCTAAATATAATTAGTTAAATTCAAAGAATTCCTTCTATGTGGCCGGAATATGTTATTATTTTATATAAATTACTTATTTGAATTACAATAAAATTATTTGAGATAATATTATTCCATTATATTGATGAAGGGATTGAGGCTTCAACATTTTAATATGCCAGAGGTGACATAGCCATTAAAAGAATTCTTGAGATCCTCTGTTTCTGAAGATAGTAATTGGTTCTTCCCCTGAATAATTGTAACAGCAAACATCAATTTCAGTTCAGCTGATTAATGAATGATAAGTCTAACTTGAATATATGAATCACTAGTTTTAAAATTTGATTTGTAAATTTTGCTGTTTACTCTCCATACAGAATAAGTCTAAGGTACACTTTGTCAGTACCAAATGGATTTTTCATTAAATCAATATAAAATAGGAACAATATAAATTAGCCATCACTTACGCATTAAAGAAAAAGAATTATAAACATTCCCAAATTATTCCCCATTCTTAAGGAACTAGTATAAATATGTATTTTGCATGCAGAATGAGAAAACATACAATTTATCCATTATTTACATATTACTGATTGAAAGTTTATGTGTCATTTTATTGGAACAATGCAACAGCTGCATGGCCCCATGGTCAAAAGGTGGAGAAGAACTTCACTGAGAGCCATATTACAAAGCACAGTTCAGCAAACTTGGATATTGCAAAATAATACACACATTTTAGGTGAGATCTGAGTAAGCCTTCCCTAGTTTGTTGCTGTCAATCTGTTGAAAGAGAGGCTTGTCATTTTTGTTAAAAAAAGTAAAAGTGTTTTGAAATGAATGTTTTTGTGACAAGGTAGACTGTTAGATTGTCTGCTGCGTCTTGCAGTTTGGCCATTAATCATATAAATATGGAGCAGTAACACTGAAGATGCGTGTTTCTAGCTATAACAGAAACAACCTTGTCACAAATGTCAGTTATGTATTCAGCAAGAAATATGAAAAAAAACACAACACCATTTTGGCTCTAGGGAAGGACTTACTCATAATGCTCACTAGAAAATACACTTTTAGATTATTTCTGTTGAGAAATCTGGCAGTTTATCTTTCACTTGCAGTATCCCATCCCTCACTGCCATGTGTCTGAGGAAGGGCCTACAGAAACTGGCTAGAGGTCTCCTAGCAAGCTGTGTCTCATCTGGCTGTCATCCTTCTCATCCTTCTTAGTATTCACTTTTTGTACCTAAAACATACAATTTTTTTTTTAAGGGAGAGAGTGAGCGAGTGAGAATGAGGTGTGGGGAGAGGCAGGAGAGAGAGAATTTTAAGTGAGCTCTCTCTCAAGAGAGAATTTTAAGTGTTTCTTCCAAGCTAAAACCAAGAATCTGATGCTTAATTCACTAAACTATCCAGGCACACCCAAAATATTCTTAATTTTGGCAAAATCAATAAGGAAACTTCAAATGGATTCATAACTATGTGTGCATATTTTAGAAGACTTCAAAGTACAGTATGTGGGAAAAAAGACACAAAACCATGTGAAAACTCAGATTTTTTTAAACATCTGGATTAACTAATTATATTGCACATCTTAAAATCTGTTAAAGGTAGAGTTCCAGAAGAATTTGCATTTTAAAAAAGATTTTATTTATTTATTCATGAGAGACACACATAGAGAGGCAGAGACATAGACAGAAGGAGAAGCAGGCTCCCTGCAGGGAGCCTGATGCAGGACTTGATCTCAGGACTCCACAACATGACCTGAGCTAAAGGCAGACCGCTCAACTACTGGTGCCCCTGCATTTCTTTTTTTGTTTTTCATATTGCTGCAGCATTTTAGTCAAGCAATTTAACTATTTTAGTACCTCAAATGAACTAGATCATTTATATTTTAAAAACTCAAAAGTTTTGCTAACAGTTGATTAACCAGTTTTTATATTTCCTTTATTGTGTTAGATCCTGGGCTATGGATTAGTTGACCAGTAGAGACTTTGAGCAATTATCTAGGTAAGGGCAGAGCTTTTCAGTGCCTTCCTGTCCTCTTGATTTCCATTTCCTTCATTCAGATATTTTAAATAGATTTTTTTTTCAGGGTTTGACTGAATTATTCACCAACCAGTGTTCTCTCTCCATATACTATGTGAAGACAGTATCTAAAGTGGCCCTCACCCAGATGTGTTTTCCATATTCCTTAGAATTCTTACATATATGAAATAAATAGAATTTCACTATAGCTTTAGTTACTATCTTGTTATATATGTTTTCTTAAATAATGCACTAAAGCTTTAACATTATGGATAGCAAACAAGTATAATTTTTATCATATCAGGATTTGCAGTAAATATATCAGTATTATATATGATAAAAGTCATATAGCTAATGACTTTTTAATTGCTCTTAGTATTTATTTGTATATTCTTTACCCTCATTTTTAAAAGAAAAATGGCTAAAACAACCTCTTTCTTTACTCCTTGGTTTTAATTTATTTTTTGAAGAATAATATTTCTATAATACCACTGTATATTTTCCTCAAAGCTTTGTGATGATAATAACAAAGGGAAATACTAGAAATGTGTATTATAAAGTAATAGTGCAACACACACAGTCAGATGTATTAACACATATCATAGTATTGATAAATCTTGGTATCTCTTAAAAAAAGTAGAACCATAAATAGGTATCACTTTCCACTCTCTCTTATCTCAATCCCTCTAAAAGGAAATCTATTGCCAGAGTAGTAAGATTTGAGGTGATAGCTCATTGTACTCTTCAGGCAACTACTGATTTTTTTTTTTACAACTATAGATAAGTTTGTATTTTTTAGAGATTTGTGTAAATGAATTTATGCAGTATATAGTCATTATTTGACTTCTTCACTCAATATAATTGTTTTGATATTCATCCAAGCTTTAATATGATACAATAGTTTTTTTTTCTTAGTAGTATTTTAATTTTTTTTCTTAAGCAATAATCTAAAGTTTCTCAGGTCATATCTATAACACCTTGATAATGTTCTAAAAAGTTTTTCTTCAATTTGTTATGTTGGTTTTTTTTTAAGATTTTATTCATTTATTAGAGACACAGAGAATGAGAGAGAGAGACAGAGATACAGGCAGAGGGAGAAGCAGACTCCATGCAGGGAGCCCGACGTGGGACTTGATCCCAGGTCTCCAGGATCACACCTTGGGCTGAAGGCGGCGCTAAACCGCTAAGCCACCAGGGGCTGCCCAATTTGTTATGTTGTTAAAAAAAAAAACAAAAAAACAAAAAAAACACACATTCCTACAATTTAGCCAAATTAGTATACTCTAAATGAAACTCATCTTAGAATTCATTTGATATCATAATTGGAACAGTTGGTTTTTTGCTCATGTGTAGTAAAATCTGTATATTTAAAGAAATTCACAATAAAAAATGTTCAAAATATAGCTCTCCTGAGATACTGAGTAAGCAATAATGAATTATAAAAAGTTCTGTTATAAGTGAAATAAAATAATAAATGGCCAAAGCAAAATGAGAGGTAATTTTATTTTGACAACCAATAGGATTAATAAATTAATAAAGTTCACTTGCCAAAAAGATCAATGGTATACCAAATTTTTCAAACAGAATATCAGATAGTAATATACTTCTCTCATGTGAAGTAAAAAAAAAAAGCAAGATTATTTGAATTAAAAATTATTGAAGAGAACACAACCAATTTTTAAATGTTTCCACTAGAAAATTATTTTATGCCTGTTAGGCATGTAAATTGGGCTGCCATCTGGCTTTTAATAATATTATGATTCTCCAATGACTCTATGAACAAACCATACTTCATTCAAATTAATTATAAAACCAAAATAGCTACAAACAAAGCTTCCGGTCTTCCATATAATTGGCACATCCTGAAACCACTTAAAATATGGCTGTGCCAATGGGGCAGCCTGGGTGGCTCAGTGGTTTAGCGCCGTTTTCAGCCCAGCTCCTGATCCTGGAGACCTGGGATTGAGTCCCACTTTGGGCTCCCTGCGTGGAGCCTGCTTCTCCTTCTGCGTGTGTCTCTGCCTGTCTCTCTCTGTGTCTCTCATGAATGAATAAATAAAATCTTAAAAAAAATATGGTTGTGTCAATTTAAAAGTATGTAATAGTTAACAGAAAAAATCTCAAAAACAAATGATGAGAAAAGCTTGCAAATGGAGTATACAGATTTTGAGAGTTTCAAATATTTATCAAATTTATCAAAATAAAAGCAAGCCAAAAAATTAAAAAATAAAATGAAGCTATAATATATGATATGAATAAAGTGGTACAGTTGTGCATGTCTGCCACACATGCTTAAGATTCTTTAAAATAAGATGCTCAAGTAGGAGAACAGGTCTGTTATGAATAAGTCACTTAATAGGGAATGAGTTTTATATTAGAATGGTTTGCTCACCAGTGTTTATTCATTCACTCAGATATATATTAAATACTCATTTTTTAATAAATGCCAATTTAGGTGTTGATTTGACATTTGTAAACTAAATATACTCTGTCTTCATGGAGTTTACAGTCTACTTGTGATTCAGGAAATAAACATTTACTAATATAAAATATGTAATTATCAAAAGTGACAACTGTGATGAAGTTAGTAAGGAAGTAACAGGGCAAATTACTCTATATGGGGCTACTGAACCTGTCTGAGGAGCTTAATTTTAGCTGAGCTTTGAAAGAATCGTTTGCATGAGTAAGATAGAAACGTAAAATATAGGAAGAGCTGCTCTTTTTGGGAATTTTTAAAATATATTTATTCATTTATTTTAGAGAAAGAGAGCACATGTGCATGCATGGAGGGGGCAGAAGGAGAGAGTGTCCCAAGTAGGCTCTGCACTAAGCAAAGAGCCCAATGCAAGGCTTAATTATATGATAGGGCAATATATTTTATTATTATTATTTTTTTATTTGACAGAGAAAGCACAAGCAGGGGGAGCGGCAGGCAGCAGGAGAGGGAGAAGTAGGTTCCTGATCAAGCAGGGAGCCCATTGCAGGCTCCATCCTAGGACCGTGAGATCACCACCCAAGCCGGCAGATGCTCAGCCAACCAACTAAGCCACCGAGGTGCCCCAAGAGGGCAACATTTTTAAAGACAATTTTCCTTTTTAGTTTATACAATTTTCTTTCAATACTATATATGTATACATTACTAAGTATTAACTATGTAATTATAGTTATTTTGTTCAAATCTAAGTTAAGAAAACATTTAAAATGCAATTAAATGGGTTCATTTTAGTGGTCCCAGGGTGGCACAGTCAGTTAAGCATTAGGATCTTGGTTTTGGCTCCAGTGATCTTAGGGTCCTCGGTTCAAGCCCTGAGTGGAGCCCCACACATGGAATCTTGCATCAGGTTCCACACCCTATGAGTCTTCTTGAGGATTCTCTTTCTCCCTCTGCCCCTCCCACTCATGTTCTCACTCTCTCTAAAATAAGAAAAAAATAAATCTTTTAAAAAAGATAAATTGATTCATTTTAAAGTTTAAGATATCAAGCACAGGGCAGCCTGGGTGGCTCAGTGGTTTAGCACCGCCTTCAGCCCAGGGCCTGACCCTGGAGTCCCGGGATTGAGTCCCATGTCGGGCTCCCTGCATGGAGCCTGCTTCTCCCTCTGCCTGTGTCTCTGACTCTCTCTCTCTGTTTCTAATAAATAAATAAATAAATAAATAAATAAATAAATAAATAAAATCTTTAAAAAAATCAAGCACATATTTTATTCTGAGCAAAGACTCAATCCTTAAAATAAGGATAGGTAAATAAAATTATAGTCACAACATCCTGTAGTATTCAATCCTATGTATCTGAATATCGCTTGACATTTCCAGTTCAGGTCTGTTTGAAATCCAGGATGTGTAAAACACCCTAGGGCGAAATTCATGTCTCAGTATTTTAAACTTAATATAACCAGAATTAAATTGAACAACTACTTACTAAAATATATTTTTTCTTTTCTCATTGCTCATTCTGTTAAAACTGACACCTCACATACAGTTTCAAAATTTCAAGGTGTGCAATACCTTTTCCTCCTTTATCAATTATTTACAAATTTAAAAGTTTGAGTGACTTAGTATCTATATTATGGCAAATCTATTTGTTTTCATCAGCAAGGCCACTAATATATTTAAAAACCTCTTTTTTCATTTTTTAAATTTAAATTCAATTAACATATAATGTATTATTGGTTTCAGAGGTAGAAGTCAGTGATTCATTAGCCTTATATAACACGTAGTGCTCATTACATCACATGCCCTCCTTCTGCCCATCATCAGTTACCCCATTCCTCCAACACCCCCTGCCCCAAGCAACTCTTAGTCTGTTTCCTATGATTAAGAGTCTGTTATGGGCAGCCCAGGTGGCTCAGTGGTTTAGTGCCTTTGGCCCAGGGCGTGATCCTGGAGACCCAGGATCGAGTCCCACGTCAGGCTCCTTGCATGAAGCCTGCTTCTCCCCCTGCCTGTGCCTGTGTCTCTGCCTCTCTCTGAAGAGAGAATAAATAAATAAAATCTTAAAAAAAAGAGAGTCTGTTATGGTTTGCCTCCCTGATTTCATCTTGGCTTATTTTTTCCTCTCTTCACCTATGATCCTGTAATTCGTTTCTTAAATTTCACATATGAGTGAGATCATGATAATCTTTCTCTGATTTATTTCGCTTAGCATCATATCCTCTAGCTCCATTCACATCATTGCAAATAACTCCATATTTTTGATGGTTGAGCAGTAGTCCATTGTGTGTGTGTGTGTGTATATATATATATACCACCTCTTCTTTATCCATTCATCCTTCAATGGACATTTGGGTTCTTTCCACAGTTTAGCTATTGTGGACATTGCTGATATAAACATTCAGGTGCAGTGCCCTTTTGGATCACTACATTTATATCTTTGGGGGTAAATAACCAATAGTGCAATTGCTGGGTAGTAAGGAAGCTCTATTTTCAACTTTTTGAGAAACTTCCATACTGTTTTCCAGAGTTCCAATACTGTCCGAGGGTTCCTCTTTTTCTGCATCCTCGCCAACATCTGCTATTTCCTGAGTTGTTAATTTTAGCCGTTCTGACTGGTGTGAGATGGTATCTCATTGTGGTTTTGATTTGTATTTCCCTGATGCTGAGTAATGTTGAAAACTTTTTCATGTGTCTGTTAGCCATTTGTAGGTCTTCTTTGGAGAAATGTCATGTTCATGTCTTCTATCCATTTCTTGACTCGATTTTTTTTTTTTTTGATTTTTGGGTGTTGAGTTTGATAAGTTTTTATTTAAAGGAAATTTTCTTAGGATTATGGGGTTTATGGGAATGTTTTTTTTTTTCTTAAAGACTTTATTTGAGAGAGTGAGAGTGAGAGCAAGAGCACATGAGTGGTGGGAGGAGCAGAGGGAGAGGGAGAAGCAGACTCCTGGCTGAGTAGGGAGCCCAAAGCGGGGCTCCACCCCAGGATCCTGGGATCATTACCTGAACCAAAGGCAGACATGTAACTGACTGAGCCTCCCATGTGCCCTTTGGTAAGTTCTTTATAGATCTTGGATAGTTTTATCTGATATGTCATTTGCAAATATCTTCTCTTATTCTGTTGGTTGTCTTTGGTTTTATCAACTATTTCCTTTGCTGTGCAAAAGATTTTATTTGATGAAGTCCCAATAGTTCATTTTTACTTTTGTTTCTCTTGCCTTTGGAGATGTGTCTGGTGAGAAATTGCTGTAGCTGAGTTCAAAGAGGTTGCCACCTGCATCCTCTTCTAGGATTTTGATGGATTCCTGTCTCGCATTTAGGTATTTCATCCATTTTGTGTCTATTTTTGTGTATAGTGTGAGGAAATGGTCCAGTTTCATTCTTCTACATGTGAGTGTCCAATTTTCCCAACACTATTTGTTAAAAAGTTTGTCTTTTTTTCCACTGGATATTCTTTTCCTGGTTTGTTGAAGATTAGTTGACCATATAGTTGAAGGCCCATTTGTGGGTTCTCTATTCTGTTCTATTGATCTACGTGTCTGTGTTCTTGTGCCAGTACCATGCTGTCTTGATGATCACAGCTTTGAAATAGAGCTTGAAGTCTGGGATTGGTGCCACCAGTTTTGGTTTGCTTTTTCAACATTCCTTTGGCTTTTAGGGTCTTTTCTGGTCTCCAAAACATTTTAGGATTATTTGTTCCAACTCTGTGAAATTAGTTGATGGTATTTTGATAGGAACTGCATTGAAAGTATAGATACCTCTAGGTAGCATAGACATATTCACAATATTTGTTCTTCCAATCCATGAGCATGGAACAGTTTTCCATTTATTTGTGTCTTCTTCAATTTCTTTCAGGAGTCTTCTATAGTTTTCTGAGTAGATTCCTTGCCTCTTTGGTTAGGTTTATAACTAGGAGTCTTATGATTTGGGGTATAATTGTAAATGAGGTTGATTCTTTAATTTCTCCTTTTTCAGTCTCATTGTTAGTGTATAGAAATACAACTGACTTCTGTGCATTGATTTATAATCTGCCACTTTCCTGTATGGAGTTCCAGCAATTTTTGGGTGGAGTCTTTTGGCTTTTTCACATAGAGTATCATGTCATCTTCGAAGAGTGAGAGTTTGACATCTTATTTGTCAATTCAGATGCCTTTTATTTCTTTTTGTTGTCTGATTGCTGAAGCTAGGACTTCTATGTTGACCAGCAACGGTGATAGCAGACATCCCTCCAGTGTTCCTTCAGTGCCCCTAAGGGGCACTTGCATGCTCGCTAGTCTTCCATGGCTGGTTTCAGCGCCTTCAAATAAATCATGCACACTAGCCCAAAGTAGGTTTACTAAATGATGGTCATTCTTGAGTTACAAAACCAGATTGGTTAAATACTAGTCTCTGAAAGTACCCTATACTTTTCTGTTGTCTCTGTGATACTACTTTCTGCTTTCTTCACTTATTAGGAGCCAACAATTACTCATGTTTAACTCTTCCTCATTTTAAAGTTTTTATTATTTTCTTAATAGAGTAAATATTTTTCTTAAATACCAAAATTTTTTATACTAATAGAATTTATGGCATTTCACTAAAATTATATTTAGTAGCATGCATTCTGTTTTGTCCTAGTAAGTTCTGAGTTGTTTGAGAAAATGAATTGGAATAGCATATTGCATGAAGTACAAATTAGTTATTTTTTTGTGGAGTTGAATTTTGAGAATTAAATAACTTTCCAAAGAACTTTATTTAATATAAACCACTTAATGTAATATCAGTTTGAAATGTAGTATATGCTTGGTGAACAGAGATTGCTTAAATGACCTTTAAACAAGAATGGGCTTGTTAACTGATTCTTCCTCAACTGATTCCACAATTACTTACAGATTTCCCACTATGTATACTCTTCTATTCTAGGTGGAAATGATCCTAGATATTGCAATGAGCAGGAAAACAAAGCTTCTACACCACAGACACTTCTGAAGTTGCAGTGGCATATCTTTCCCACAGTAAGTATTTCAGAGTCTCTTTTAAGTGCACTCCCTAACAATTCAGATGGGATATATTCAAGGACTTCATTTATCACATTATAATCCTCCAATGATAATTTTTAAGAAATGTTGACTTAAAGTTTTAATATGATTTAAGGAACATAGATCTGTTATGCTCTATATTTTACTACATTCAGAAACTCTAAATGTGTGTATATGCATACAGTATATTCAGTAAAGTTGGAATATTCTGTAAATCTGCTAATATTATATTTTCATTTCCACTCTAATAGGATCACTTGTATTTATTAACACATGTTCTTTAGCAATTTACATTCTCATCAATAGTGCACAAGGGTTCCCATTTCTCCACATCCTTACCAAGACTTTCTACATATTGCCTTTTTTTTTTTTTTTTCATATTGTCTTTTTGATACTAGCTATTCTGACTGGTATGTGGTGGCATCTCATTGTGGTTTCGATTTGCATTTCCCTCATGATTAGTGATGTTGAGCACCTTTTCATGGATCTTTTGGCCACTTGTATATCTTCTTTGGAAAAGTGTCTATTTTAGGTCCTCTGCCCATATGTTAAATCAGATTGTGTTTTTGATGTTAAATTCTTATGTATTTTGGATATTAATCTCTAATCAGATATGTAATTTGCAAAAATCTTTTCCCAGTTAGTAGGTTTTTTATACACTTACTTTAAATCTAAATATGAAAAAAATAATAAATCTAAATATGTATTCATATTTAAATAGGTTTCTTGTACATAGAAGGTAGTTGTGGTATGTTTTTTGATCCACTCTGACATTTATGTCTTTTAATTGGTGCATTTAAACCATTTCCACTGAAACTGATCACTAATATATTTTGAATATCATATTTGTTAATGGTTTCTATTCCTTTCCTTTGAGTTTTTAACTGAGCATTTTGTATGATTCTGTTTTCATAGTGTATCAGTTTAAATATAACTTTATTTAGTGGTTGCCCTAGACTTTGCATTATACATTTAAAACAAATTCTGGTCCACTTTCAAATAACACTGTATCACTTCATAGGTAGTATAAATGTCTTACAATAACAAAAATAGTCCTAATTCTTTCTTCCCATCCCTTTTATCATTGATGCCATTCATTTTGCTTATATATAAGCTTATAAGTATACATATACACATAAACATACATAGTTGAACAGTGATTCTATCCTAAACTTTTATATGTTATATCAGTTAAAAAGAAAAGTGTTTTTATTTTCAATTAATTCTACTATGGTTTTCCTTCATGTAAATGTGAGTTTCTGCTTTATATCATTTTATTATTCTCTAAAGAACTTTTTAACATTTGTTGCAAGGTGGGTCTACTGGCAATAAAGTACTTCAGTTTTCTTTTAGTGAGTTTATGCCTCTGGACTCGAAACTTCACACATGCATCTCAGTTCTCTACCCCACCCCCTGAGGTAGGACAGGATGGCCACAATGGGATGGAGTTGTGTAGTTCCCCTCCTCCTCTTGGACGGAAGGGTCAAGCCAGCTGGAAATGAGTTTTTCCCTTCCCTCAAGTCAATAAGGCTCTGATAAAACACAAGCAGGTTATGCTCTACTTAAATAATTTCTCCATTGTTAAAAAAAAGAAAAAACAGAATGCTCTGGGATTTTTTTTGTTTTTGCTTTTGTTTTGTTTTGTTTTGTTTTTCAAAATGAATTCTTTGCCTCTCTCCCTGCTCAAAGTGTAAGGGGTTTTTCTCTGAGATTCACTGTGAGAACTTTGAAGACATCCATGAAATAAAATTCACAGAAGAATAGGAGACTCTCTGATGACTGGGTCCCTTTGGAGTTTTTAAACAATCATACTTGTCCACACTTAGCCTCCAGAAATTTGGCAATTACAATGATTTTCCTTTCTGGACAGTCTTTCCCACAAAGATTCGTGCTCTGGTTAGCTGTAATTCTCCATATTCACCTGTTGGTGTTTTCAATTTTGAGTGCAGCAATGCCTGTGATCTCATTCACTTGACTGATCTAAGAATTATTTATTTTTCAATTTTTTCACCTTATTATTTGTTAAAATGGAGTAACCCCTTCCAAACTTCTTTCATGCTGGACTGGAAACAGAAAATTTCACATTACTTTTTCTTTCTGGATTCACCTACTTCTACAGAATGTCTCTGTCACTTTATTTGCATGTGAATTGCAAATTGAATGCTTTTCCACTATTCAATCTAAGGAAATAGAATCATTTAGTCTTAAGTCCATGTTATTGGGAGAGAAAATGCTGCTAGTCTAGCTCGTCTAAAATAGTTGACGTCAGGTGGGAAAGTCACAATACAAACAGACACTGGGATCACATACTCATGAAAATGACTTTCCTATTTAGAAGTAATAGTTATAAATATAAAATTAAAAAATGAAAAGTAAAAGTCAGTAACTATAAAAATACAACATTCAAGAATAGGAAAAAACTTTTTTTGCAAGGAGGGATTGAATTTAAAAGGGAAAACGATTTGTAATTTATAAAAGGCAGATTACAAAGCTAATGATGCCATATTATCTTTCTTAATAAACATACTAAATCAACCTTCACCTTCTGTCTTTTACAGAATCTTGAAACACTGGATAGAATAAATGCTTTGTGACTTTGAGTCCCTGGTAGGTGTGTATTTTACGTTTCACATATTATCCAAGATTTCAGACACTAGTATAACTAAATCAAAATATAAACAAATACATATTAATGCATACATTAATAAGTAAGTTTCACTTTAAATCTAGTTTAGTTTAGCTACTAAAAGCCAAATGCTTTTTCACTTAAGGAATTATAGTTTCAGAGACCTTTAACGAAGAGCAAGTGAGCAGGGAGTAGGACAATTGTGACAAACTTACCAAACTAACAATTGAGATGAAATGCTATAAGCTTTCCTTAAGTGTATACTACAATATATGCAAATTAATTGACATGTTATTTAGATAATCACAGACAGCATCTGGTAGTTTTTTATTAATATGTTCACAAATGTCTCTTCAAGGTTGATGAGATAATTTCTATTAACTAAACTTTGAACTAGAAAAGCTTATGATGTTCAGTCATATTTTAAAATATTTTCCTGATAGTTAAAAATATAAAAAAAGTTTTACTGTGTCTGTTTTCCTAACTGGAGATAGATTTCATGGGAAGGACAAACAATGAACTCAAGAGTACTTTATTAAAAGAAGATAACTTTATATGTCCTTTGAGTAGGATAATTTTAGACCAATAAAATATTTTTCTATAAATCAGTATTTAAATTAATTAAGTCATTTGTTATAATAACTACTTTATGCTTTCACAGCTTTAAATGAATAAAACATAATTATAATGTGATTAAGGAGCTTCCATTAAGACCTTATAACTTGAGATATACAGCAACATTTCCTTTGTAGTAATTTTCTCCAGCCTGCCTCAGAGTTCCAATTTGATAGATGGAAATAATAGATAAAATCAGCAAAGAAAAAAGGGTTGAAAGTATAGTATCATTGATAAATAACCAGCATGTGGCAAGGAAATAGATATATTTCCATAAACTCTGGCCCTTTTTCTGAATATTTCCCTTAATGTCATAAAATCATCTATTTGTGGTTTTTATTTTACACAAAAATGTAAATAGTGATGAGTCTTACCTTAGAAACAGAGACCATTAGAAATAAATGCAAAAGGGATCCCTGAGTGGCTGAGTGGTTTAGTGCCTGCCTTCGGCCCAGGGCATGATCCTGGAGTCCCGGGATTAAGTCCCATATTAGACTCCCTGCATGGACCCTGCTTCTCTCTCTGTCTGTGTCTCTGCCTCTCTCTTTCTCTGTGTCTCTCATGAATAAATAAATAAAATCTTACAAAAAAGAGATAAATGCAAAAATTACAATTTATCTTATTTGGTTACGGTTGCATGAATGTGTGTGTATGTATGTGTGCGTGCGTGTATGTGTGTGTGTGTAATATTCTATATGATGTATTTGTGAAGGTTTTTTACCTAAAATCTCAGCCTTATTGCTTTGCCACAGTCTTTGAAGACACCATGACTAACAGTCTTCATATATATATTTTAAAAAATTTTATTAAGTTTTTTAATTCCAGTATAGATGGTGTATAGTGTTATGTTAGTTTCAGGTGTACACTTAGTATTACAGTAATTCTATAGATTACTCAGTGCTCATTGTAAGTGTACTCTAACATCCCAATCATCTATCTACCCACGCTCATCCCTTTTGGTAACCATTAGTTCTTTATAGTTAAGAGTCTGTTTCTTGATTTGACTCTTTATATTTCCCTTTGTTCATTTGTTTTTTCTTCTTAAATTTCACATATGTGGTTTATGTATACAATGGAATATTACTCAGCTATTAGAAATGACAAATACCCACCATTTGCTTCAACTTGGATGGAACTGGAGGGTATTATGCTGAGTGAAGTAAGTCAATCAGTGAAGGACAAACAGTGTATGTTCTCATTCATTTGGGGAATATAAATAATAGTGAAAGGGAATATAAGGGAAGGGGGAAGAAATGTGTGGGAAATATCAGAAAGGGAGACAGAACGTAAAGACTGCTAACTCTGGGAAACAAACTAGGGGTGGTGGAAGGGGAGGAGGGCGGGGGGTGGGAGTGAATGGGTGACGGGCACTGGGGGTTATTCTGTATGTTAGTAAATTGAACACCAATAAAAAATAAATTAAAAAAAATAAAAGCTGAATAATATTCAATTATAAAAAAAAATTTCACATATGAGTGAAATCAAATGGTATTTCTCTGACTTAATTCACTTAGCATTATACTTTCTAGCTGCATCCATTTTGTTACAAAATGGATGTTACAGAGACAGAGCCTCTGCCTATGTCTCTGCCTCTCTCTGTGTGTCTCTCATGAATAAATAAACTATTTTTTAAAAATGTTATTTTGATAGAGATTACATTAAATCTGTAGATTGTCTTGGATATAATAGACATTTTAATATATGTTCAATTCATGAACATGGAATATCTTTCCATTTGCTTGTTTCCTCTTCAGAGTCCCAAATCTTTCACCTCTTTAGTTATGTTTATTCCTGGGTATTTTATTATTTTGTTGCAATTGTAAATGGGATTACTTACGTAATTTTTCTTACCATTGCTTCATTATTAATGTATAGAAATAGAATAGTTTTCTGTACCTTGATTTTGTATCTTGCAATTTTACTTTACTGAATTCATTGATCAGTTCCAGCAGTCTTTTGGTGGGATTTTCTATATATAATATCATGTCATCTGCAAATAGAGAGTTTTACTTCTTCCTTACTACTTTCCTCCAATGTATATTTAACAAGTCCTGGCTTGTTCATCTGAGAACACTAAGAAATTGTATTATATATTTATATCATAAATATTCTTTCTTAGTAAATATAATACAGATCCCTCTGTCAAGAAGTCAAGATCTTGATCTGAGGACAATAAGAATATGATGAAAAATAGGAAAGTTTTAAAATTTGTTTTGCCAGGGTACTTGTATTTTTGTGAAAGAATTTCATGTTGCTACAAGCAAATAACTTAAAGCTTTCTGAAAGCCCAAGAGTAGTGAAACTAAAAATGGTATGGCCAATCAAAAGACATTTTGGCAAAAGCATTCATGTTTACGTACCCATCTGAGAAAAGGAATATTTACCCAGAAGATATATGGAGACATAACAACAATTAATATCAATCTATATGGGAAAAAATTTTAATTTAAAAAAAGACTTATTTTTCAACAAAATTTGTTAAATCATGAATATTTTGTATTTGAACTGCAAAAACCGGTAGAGTAGGTTTTCAGCTTAATATATAAACCAAGCTATAGGTAGATAGATGCATCCAACATTAACTACTACAGTTACAATTATTTAACACAAATATTTTTCAAAACTATGTGAAAATAGGATTTTTATATCTTTTTGTGTTGATTTTAATGAATCTAGTTAAAGCTAGCAGGTATTACTTTTCAGTGTAGTGTGAAATTGTTTTTCTGACTTTCCTTAAGGCATGCAAACTGTCACAGAAAAGGTCACTGTAGACAAAGAACAGTTCATGGGCATCATATTTGGTTTCAATAGTTCCTTCTTTCTTTTGCTTCTTTGATTTCTACTGTAAGAGTAGGTCTTTTATTTATCACAGTCTAATGTTTCTGTACTTAACAGATCTTTGAAAATTTTTACTCAGACATAAGGTACTTACAAAAGTTCTTAAACATGCTTGTTTTCTAACTTGCTTTGTGTTTTCTTCAGCATGGTCGACAGGTTTGTAAATTTTGTTGAAAACTTTTAAAATACCCTACTCTAACTTAGCAAAATCATTTTCATGGCAGAAAAAAAGGATGCCAAATACAAAGCAGTACGAATTCATGGTTATATGAAGACTCATTTTACAATAATAACTGCTGCACACTTACCTCATGTATTAAACGCAACGATGCATGATGAAAATAGGAATCCAGTGAAGCGAGACATGAAGCTCTCATCTGTAACAGTCCAGATTGTATTTCCTATAAATTGTAAAATAATATAGAAAAAGCAATACAATTAAATAAAAAAGGGCAAATAAAACTAGCATGGTTATTTCCATGTAGCATATTATTGATTTTAATAGGATAAAGTCTGGAATTTCTTTTAAGGTTTTTTTTTCAGGTATAATATAACTAATGATCTACAAGAATAGTGTTACTTAGAATTTTTATCATGTAAAATATCTTTTGTTGAACAGAATAATACTAGTTGCTGTAATAAACAGCTACATTTATTTCACTTGAGTAATACAATGTTTATTTATCTTACAATAAGTTCCAGAGCAGATCACATGACTCTCCTTAATCCCATCCAGATGATGACTCTAGGCATATGACTTCATTCTGTCATGTGAATTCTTTATTCCAGGGTCTTTTACTTTCAGCCACATTGGTAAGAAAGAGTGAGATAAAGATCTCAGAGGCAAAATTCAAAAAAAATTTATTCCTAAACCAAAATTATTCAGAAACTCCTAATCTACTTTTATTCATTTTGTATAATACATGCTTCTTTTGGTCCAGGAAGGATATCTCCCTATATCCAGAGATATAGGGTTTAAAAGCTTTGAGGTAGTAGTTGTTTTATTTTACATTTTATTTTTAGCTTCATTTTATTAAAAAATATATGTTAACACCAATGAAATAAGGATGAACTAATCTTTTTAATTTAATATGTTAAGAACTGCAATGAAATAACTTAAAAATTTTCCTACTCTAAACCAATAGGAATGAAGATGAAACTCTGAAGGCATTAGGGTAAGACCTCTACCATTGGCTTTCTTACATTTATCTTCAGAGTTCAAAACATTCAGTGCAGTACCCTGGTGTGAGATAGCCACATACCAAAGAAGATATAAATTATACCCTCCTAACCATCCAACATTCATTCATAGCCTCAACACCACTGTCTGCTTTGAATTGGCCAGGACTACATGCACGGTGCATTTATTGGTCATCTATTGTAAAAGTGATCATTACAAGACTTAGTGATTAAAAACAAAATCATTTATTTTAACTCACAAGTATGGGGGCCCCCACATCAGTGTGTACTAGGCTGAATGATTCTTTTGCTCTCACTAGGACTTCATTTATAGTTGGTGGAACTCTTTCAGGGTCAGAGAGGCTGGTGAGTGCTACAGTTTGTGTGCCCCTTCCAATTTCATAGCATGAATGGGAGCAGGGTGTGGGCACCCTAACCAGCTTATAGGCTTAGTGAGTCTTGGGTCCCTTGTCCACATCAGGCCTAGCAATCCCACCAAGGCAATCTCAGTGTGACACACACCAGGACACTTTGGTTGGGCTCACTATAACTCCAGCTGCCACACTCAGGTGACATAGGCTCAATGTACCCTGGAACACTCCAGGCCCACACCACTTTGTTTATAGGTAGCTTGCTAGGCCAGCCTGACACAGAGCACTTTGGAAGGTCCTGGCTCATGCCTAAGTCACCTCAGCTACCCTTCCAAGAAACCCCTTTATGTGGACCACCACAGACACCTGGCCCATATCCCACTTTGTCTCCAGTTGCCCTATCAGGGTGCCCCTTGCATGGAGCACCCTGAATTGCTCCCACTTCGGTTTCAGTTGCCCTTCCAGAGCACTTGCTTCATGCAGAGTCCTGAGGCTGTCCTGGTCTATGCCCACTTCAGCTAGAGCCATCCAACCAAGTAGTGCCCAAGTATGCCTGGCACACACCAGACACAGCTCCAGCCAGCCTTCAGAAGTCACCAGACACACACAATATACACAGGCACAATCATATACAAGACCACACCTTGTTTTACCTAATTCATGGAGACACAGAAAGTCAAATAAAATGTGAAGGCAGAAGAATATGCTTCCCTCCCAAAAAGAAAAAAAAAAAAAAAAAGACAAACCCCCTGAAAAAGATAACGATAAAAAGATGCTCATTGAATTGAAAGGATATGTGGCAACTCAGAATTTTAGCAATGGGATAGAAAATATAGAAAAAAAAAAGAACCAATAAGAGTCAAAGAATGCAACAAATGAAATGAAAATATGCAGAAATCAACAGTAGATTAGAGGATAGAGAGGAATAGATCAACAATCCAGAAGACGGAGCAATCAAAGCATCCAAAATGACCAGCAAGAAAAAAATATATTTTGAAAATGAGGATAAGGAATCCCTTACACAACATAAAGCAAAGAGACATTCAAATTTGGAGTTCCAGAAGAAGAGAGAGAAAAAGGAGCAGAGAACCCATTTGAAGAAATAATAGCTAAAAATTTCTCTAACCAGGGGGAGGGGAATAGGGAGAGGAAGCACAGAGAGTTTCAAAGAAGATGAACCAAAAAGATCCACATGATGATACATAACAAAATGGCAAAATTTAAAACAAAGAATTTTAAAACCAGCAAGAGAAACATAAAGTATACACAAGAGAAAATCAGCAGATTTTTCAGCAGAAACTTTGCAGAATAGAAGAAAATGGCATTACAAATTCAAAACAATGAACAGAAAGAACCTACAGCCAAGAATACTCTACCCAGCAAGGTTATCATTCAGAATTGAAGGAAAGAAAAATGGTTTCTGAGGAGGCGTTAAGATGGCAGAGGAGGGACCCGAAGCTTGCCTTGTCCCTTGAACATAGCTAGATAAATGTCATCATTCTGAACACCCAAGAAATTGATATGAAGACCAAGAGAACAAAACTGCATGTCTACAAATAGAAAAATGACCACTTTATAGAAGGTAGGAGCTGTGGAGAGTTGATTTGGGGAAGAAAAGAACTGCAGGTGCTGTGGAGAAGAGGGAGCCCTGATTACAGAGAAGAGTGAAAGAGAAAGAGTGAAAACATGCATAGAGGATTCTTCAAGAAAAACTCTCAGCCAAAACCATTGTTTGGGAAAAGGGGAAGGATGGGCTACTGCAAGTTTTTATAAACAATGGAGCATGAAGTCTGAAGTTTTAGAGGTCTGTGCCTTTGCCAGTGTTGTTCCTGTCAGGCACAACAGTGCTCTGGTGAGAAAGGAGGGTGGAGACTCAGGAGTGGGCAGCATGGTCTTAGGATTCCCTAAGTCCCACAAGGACAAACAGTTCCTCTTTGTGGAGTACATTTGGGGTTAAGTGGCACAGTCTCTCAAGAGACAGAAGACTTAGTAGGTGTCATTTAGCTGCCCTGTTCACTAGCATAGGAACGAGGATGTGAGCTCAGGGCAGTGAGTCTTGGTACTGGCTTTCTGCTGTGCTTTACCATAAACTCAGAGCCACTGTGCAATTGTACAACCATTTTCTAGGACAAATCCCTCAGAGGATTAGCATGAGTCCACACTTAAGGGATCTTTGAAGTTGGAGTCTGAGATACATAGAGGAGTGCTATACTACCTGACAGGTGGGCAGCTCAGATACAGGGTGAAGGCAAGGACCTGACAGAAGCCAGGGATATAGTAAGGGTGACTGTTTGCTCTTCTGTGAGGGCTTCCTAAGGAGTAGCAAGTGCAAGCTCCTCACTCCAAGGGTGAGAGAGCAGGGCCACACCATTTTCTGCCTCCCACCATCCATTAATAGTGACCAACTTCAGTGAGCTAAGCAGTACTACCAAGTGAAGGCTGGAACTGCTTACATTAAACCCCTACCCCATTGCTATCCTTCAGGTGCATCTCCACTAGGGCAAATATGCCTGAGAATCAGCACAGCAGGCCCCACCCCAGAGGACCAGCATAAACTCCTCATGTGCACTAAGTCTATTGATCTTGGAGTGCTTCGAAGCTTCAATTCTAGAGGAAATAGGATCTAACCTCTGTTTGTTTGTTTTGGATGCAGAAAAAGCAATTTTAAAAATCCTTAAAGATTTTTATTTTATTTATTTTTCTTTTTTTTTGTTCTAGCTTCTTTTAACAAGCAGACCAAGACATACCTAGGATCTAGCTTTCCAACCCCCTTTTTAAAGTTCTTATTAATATAGCCATTACTCTTCTAACACACAAAAAGTATTACACACATTTGACAAAATGACAAGATAGAGTAATTCACCTCAAAAGATAGAACAGAAAGAAGTAACAACCAGGGAATTAATCAATACGAATATAAGTAAGGTGTCTAAACTAGAATTTGAAACACCAATTATAAGGATACTAGCTGGGCTGAAGAAAAGCATAGAAAGCACTAGAGAATCCCTTACTACAGAGATACAAGAACTAAAGATTAGTCAGGAAAAAATTAAAAATGCTGTAACTAAGATGCAAACCCAAATGGGTATAATGACAATGAGAATGGATACAGTAGAATTAACCAGTGATATAGAAGATAAAATTATGGAAAATAATGAAGGTGAAAAAAAGAAAGAAAGAAAAGTATTGGATCATGAATATAGATTTAGAGAACTCAGTGACTCCTTAAAAAATAATGACATTTGTATCATATCATAGACGACGAAGAAAAAGGTGCAGAATGTTTATTTGAGCAAATTATAGCTTAAAACTTTTCTAATGGAGACATACATTGAAATCCAACACAGAGAGCACCCATTAAATTCAACAAAAGCCAGTCATTACCAAGACATATCATGGTCAAATGCACAAAATACACAGACAAGGGAAGAATCCTGAAAGCCACAATGAAAAAAAAAAAAAAAAACAACTTTAGCCTACCAGGGGAGGGAGAAGATCAGATCTGCATATCTGCTATACAGAAACTTGGCAGGCCAGAAGAGAATGCATGATATATTTAACATGCTGAATGGGAAAAATATATAGCCAAGAATACTTTACCTAGCAAGGCTGTCATCCAGAATAGAGGGAAACATGAAGAGTTTCCCACTAAAGAAAACCTAAAGAAGTTCATAGCCTCTAAACCAGCCCTTCAAGAAATCATAAAAGAGACTCTTTGAGCAGGGAAGAAAATACCAAAAGCAACAAGGACTAGAGAGGAATGGAAAATATAACCGAAAACAACAACTTTACAGGTAACACAAAAGTACTAAATTCATATCTATCAATAATCACTCTGAATGTAGATGGACTAAATAAATGCTCCAATTAAAACACATAGTGTACCAGAATGGATAAAAACAAAACAAAACAAAACAAAAACCCCAAGACTCTATATCTGCCCATAAGAGACTCATATTAAGTCTAAAGATACCTGTAGATTGAAAGTGAAGGGATGGAGAACATTCAATTATGCTAATGCATGCAAAAAAAAAGAGTAGAATTACTTATATCACAGAAATTAGATTTTAAACCAAAGACTAACAAGAGATGAAGAAGAGGATTGCATCATAATTAAGGAGTGTATCCATAAAGAGGATCTAACATCTCAAAATATTTATGCCTCCAACTTGAGAGCACCCAATTATATAAATCACTTAATAAAAAACATTGATAATACAATAATAGTAGTGGAATTTAACATCCCACTACAGCAGTGGGTGGATCATCTTAGCAGAAATTAACAAGGAAACAATGGCTTTGAATGACATACTGGACCAGATGGATTTAGTGGATATATTCAAAGCATTTCATCCTAAAGCAACAGAATGCACATTCTTTTTGAATGCACATAGAACATTCTATAGAATAGATCACATACGGGGTCATAAATCAGGCCTCAACAACCACAAAAAGGTTGAAATCATACCATATATATTTTCAGACTACAACACTATGAAACGAAGTCAACCACAATAAAAAATGTGGACACACCATATATTCATGGAGGTTAAAGAACATCCTACTAAAGATCGAATGGGTTAACCAGGAAATTAAAGAAGAAATTAAAGAGGTACATGGAAGCAAATGAAAATGAAAATATGACAGTTCACAACCTTTGGGATGCAGCAAAGGTAGTTCTAGAAAGTCAGTATACTGCAATACAGGCCTACCTCAAGAAGCAAGGAGAATATGAAATACACAACCTAACCTTACATCTAAAAGAGCTAGAAAAGAAACAGTGAATAAAGCCCAAAGCCTGCAGAATAAAGGAAATAATAAAAAGTAAAGCAGAAATAAATGATATAGAAACAAAAAACCTAGTAGAACTGATCAATGAAACTCAGAGCTAGTTCTTTGAAAGAATTAATAAAATTGATAAACCCCTGGTCAAACTTATCAAAAAGAAAAGAGAAAGGACTCAAATAAAATCATGAATTAAAGAGGAGAGATCACAACTACCACCACAAAAATACAAATAAATATAAAAGAATATTATGAAAAATTATAGGGTAACAAACTCGGAAATCTGGAAGAAATGGATACATTGGTAGAAATATACAACCCACCAAAACTGAAACAGGAAGAAATAGAAAATTTGAACAATTTCAAAACCAGCAAAGAAATGGAATCGGTAATTAAAAATCTCTCAACAGTGAGAAGTCCCGGGCCAGATGATTTCCGGGAGTTCTATCAGACATTTAAAGAAGAATTAATATCTATTCTTCTCCAACTGTTCCAAAAATAGAAATGGAAGGAAAACTTCCATACACCTTCCATGAGGCAGCATTACCTTGATTACAAAACCAAGGACTCCACTAAAAAGGAGAATTACAGGCAAATATCCCTGACGAACATGGATGCAAAAATTCTCAACAAGATATTAGCAAATTTAATCCAACAGTACATTAAAAGAATTATTCACCATGATCAAGTGAGATTTATTCCTGGGCTGCAGGGATGGTTCAACATCCACAAATCAATGTGATACATCACATTAATAAAAGAAAGGATAAGAACCACATGATCCTCTAAGTAGATGCAGAAATTGCATGTGACAAATACAGCATCCATTCTTTATAAAATCTCTCAACAAAATAGGTATTGATGGAACATATCTCAGCATCATAAAGGCCATATAAGAAAGATCCACAGCTAATATCCTCAATGGGGAAAAGCCTTACTCCTATGGTCAGGAACAAGACAGGGAGGTCCACTTTCACCATTTAGCACACTACTAGTAGTATTTGATTCAGCAATCAGACAACAAAAAGAAATAAGAGTCATCCAAATTGGCAAGGAAGCAGTCCAACTTTTGCTATTTGCAGAGGACATGAAACTCTACGTAGAAAATCTGAAAATTTCCACCAAAAAGTTGCTATAACTAATACATGAATTAAGCAATGTTGTCAGATATAAAATAAATGTACATAAATATGTTGCATTTCTATACACTCATAATGAAGCAGCAGAAAATGAAATAAAGAAATTGATCCTACTTAAAATTACACAAAAAACAGTAGGATACTTAGGAATAAGCCTAACCAAAGATATAAAAGATCTATAATCTGAAAACTATAGAACACTTATGAAAGAAATTGAAGAGGATGGAAAGAAATGAAAAAACATTCTATGCTCTTGAACTAGAAGAACAAACATTGTCAAGATGTCTATACTACCCAAAGCAGTTTATACATTTAATGCAATCTTTATCAAAATACTACCAGCATTCTTCACAGAGCTAGAATAAACAATCCTAAAATTTGTATGGAACCACAAAAAGACCCTATATCACCAAAGTAATGTTGAAAAAGAAAACCAAAGCTGGAGACATCACAATTCCAGACTTTAAGCTATGTTACAAAGCTGTAGTCACCAAGAGAGTATGCTACTAGCACAAACTCAGAAACATAGATCAATGGAACAGAAAACTCAGAAATGGACTCTCGACAATATGGTCAACTCATCTTTGACCAAGCAGGAAAGAATATCCAATGGACAAAAGACAGTCTTCAACAAATTGGACAGCAACGTGAAGAATGAAACTGGATTACTTTCTTACACTATACACAAAAATAAATTCAATATGCATGAAAGACCTAAGTATGTGACAGGAAACCATCAAAATCCTAGAGAAGAAAACAGCAGGCATTCTCTTTCACCTTGGCTAGAGCAACTTTTTACTAGACACATCTCTGAAGGCAAGGAAAACAGAAGCTTCTGCAGAGCAAGGAAGCAATCAACTAAAAGTTGACATACTGGATAAAGAGCTGTTATCCAAAATCTAGAAATAATTTATCAAACTCAACATCCAAAAAACAAAAAAATCCAGTCAAGAAATGGGTAGAAGATACAAACAAACATTTCTCCAGACATACAAATGGCTAATGGACACATGAAAAAAATGCTTACATCACTCATCATTCATGGAAATGATGGAAATTATAGAAATGATGGAAACTATAGAAACAATGGCAAAACAATAAAATGACAGTAAATACATATCTTTCAATGATTACTTTGAATATAAATACACTAAATGCATCAATCAAAAGACATAGGGTGTCAGAGTGAATTAAAAACAACACCAACAACAAAAACAAGATCGATCTATATACTACCTACAAGGAATTCATTTCAGACCCAAGCCACCTGCAGATTGAAAGTGAAGAGATGAAGAAACATTTATCATGCAAATGATATTGAAAGAAAACTGAAGTACCACAACTTATATCACACAAAATAGACTTTAAAATGAAGACTGTAAGAGACACAGAAGGCCAGTATGTAATAGTAAAGAGGACTATCCTACAAAAAATAACAATTGTAAATATTTATGCATCCAACATGGGAGCACTCAAATATATAAAACAGTTAATAGCCAACATGAAGGAAATAATTACTAGTAATACAATAATAGTAGGAGACTTTAACACTCCACTTACATCAATGGGCATATCATGCAAACAGAAAATCAATAAAGAAGCAATGGCTTTAAATGACACACTGGACCAGATAGAATTAATAAATATAAGCAGAACATTTCACCTTACAACAGTGCAATAAACTTTCTCTCAAGTGCACATGGGAGATTCTCCAGAAGAAATCACATATTAGGCCACAAAGCAAGTCTCAACAAATTCAAAAAAAATCAGTCATACCATTTATCTTTTCTGGTCACAGCATTATGAAACTAGAAATCAACCACAAGAAAAATCTGGAAAGAGCATAAATACAGAGAGGTTAGATAACATGTTAAAATGCAATGAATGAGTCAACCAAGAAATCAAGGAAGAAATGAAAAATTACATGCAAACAAGTGAAAATGCAAACACAATGGTATGAAATCTGTGAAATGCAGCAAAAACAGTTCTAAGAGGGAAGTTTATAGCAATAGAAGTCTACTTCAAGAAGCAAGAAAAATCTCACACAACCTGACCTAATACTTAAATAAGCTAGAAAAAGAACAAAAAAAAAAAAATCCAAAGCCAGCAGAAGGGAGGAGATAATAAAAGTTTGAGCAGAAATAAATGATATAGAGACCAAAAAAAAAGAAAAGAAAAGAAAAGATCCATGAAACCAGTAGCTGATTTTGAAAAGATCAAGAAAACTGATAAACTAGCCAGGCTCATCAAACAGAGAGGAGTCAAATAAGCAAAATCACAAATGAGAGAGAAGAATCAACAATGAACACCACAGAAATGCAAACAATTGTAAGAGAATATTATGAAAAGTTATATGTCAACATATTGGACAATCCAGAAAAAATGTATAAACTCCTTGAAACATATAAACTACCAGAACTGAAACAGGAATGGAAAATCTGAAGAGACTGATAACTAGCAATGAAATTGAATCAATTGAAAAACTCCCAACAAACAGAAGTTCAGGACCAGATGGCATCATAGGCAAATTCTACTGCACATTTGAAGAATTAATAACTATTCGTCTCAAACTATTGCAAAAAAATAGAAGTAGAAGGAAAACTTCCAAATTCATTTTAGGAAGTCAGCATTACTCTGATACCAAAACTACATAAGGAAAATTGAGAACTACAGTCAATATCTCTGATTAACATAGATGCAAAAATGCTCAACAAAATACTAGGAAACTGAATTTAACAATACATTTAAAATCATTTGGTTGAGCATCTGCCTTCAGCTCAGATCATGATCCCAGGGTCCTGGAATCAAGCCCTGAGTTGGGCTCCCTGCTCTGTGGGGAGACTACTTCTCCCTCGCCCTCTGCCTGCTGCTCCCCCTGCTTATACTCTCTCAAATATTCTCTCACATGGTCTCTCAAATAAATAAATAAACAAACAAACTAAAAAATAATCTACTACAATCAAGTAGGATTTATTCCTAAGTTGCAAGAGTGGTTCAATATTCATAAATCAATCAATGTGATATATCACATCAATAAGAGAAATTAAAAACCATAGGATCATTTTAGTAGATGTATAAAAGGCATTTGAGAAAGTATAACATTGCTTCACAATAAAAACCCTAAACAATGTAGATTAAAGTGAACCTTAACATAATAAGTGCCCTATATGAAAAACCCATAGCAAACGTCATATTCAATGGGAAAAAATTGTGATCTTTTTCCCCTAAGGGTAGAAACAAATCAAGAATATCCACTGTCATTACTTTTCAATGTAGTAGTGGAAGTCCTAGCCACAGAATCAGGCATCAAAAATAAATAAAAGTTCTCCAAATTGGTAAGGAAAAAATAAACTTCTGCTATTTGCAGATGACAGGATATTATGTATAGAAAACCCTAAAGACTCCACCCAAATCTACTGGAACTGATATATAAGTTCAGTAAAGTCACAGGATACAAAATCAATGTACAGAAATCTGATACACACCTCTAAACTAATGAAGCCACAGAAATAGAAATAAAGAAAGCAATCCAATTTATGGTTGCACCAAAAATAATAAAGTATCTAGGAATAAACTTAAGTGGCAAAAAACCTGTAACTCTGGAAATTATAAAACTTTCATGACGAAATTGAAGACAATACAAAGAAATGCAAAGACATTCCATCCTCATGGGTTGGAAGAACAGATATTGTTAAAATATCTGTGCTACCCAAGCAGTTTCCAAATTTGTTGTGATACCCATTGAAACACCAATAACATTTTTTAGAGAACTAGAACAATCCTACAATTTGTATGGACCCCAAATAGCCAGAACAATCTTGAAAAAGAAAAACAAAACTGGAAGTATCACAATTCCAGACTTCAAGTTATGCTACAGAGCTGAAGTAATCAAAATAGTGTGGCACTTACACAAAATAGACACATAGATCAATAGAACAGAAAAGCAAATCCAGAAATAAGCCAATAGTTATATGGTCACTTTAATCTTTGAAAAAGTAGGAAAGAATATGAAATGAAGGAAAGACAATCTTGTCAAAAAATGTTGGAAAAACTGGATGGCTACATGAAAAAGAAACTGTACCACTTTTTTATACCATACAGAAAAATAAACTTTAAGTGGATTAAAGACCTAAATAAGAGAACTGAAACCATAACATAGGCAGTGATTTCTTTTTCTTTTTTTAAAAAGATTTATTTACTTTTAGAGAGAGAGAGAGAAAACATGAGTGGGGGGAGGGGTAAAGGAGAGGATGAGGGTGAGAATCTCAAACAGACTCCCTGCTGAATGTGGAGCCAGACTGGGGCTTTATGTCACAGCTCTGAGATCAAGACCTGACCCGAAATCAGGTTGAGTGCTTAACCATTTGAGCCACCCAGGTACCCCCAACAGGAAGTAATTTCAACTATAGCAACACATTTCTAGGTATGTCTCCTGAGGCAAGGGAAATAAAAGCAAAATTCAAGTGTTGGTACTTCAAAATAAAAAGCTTCTGGGGATCCCTGGGTGGCGCAGCGGTTTGGCGCCTGCCTTTGGCCCAGGGCGCGATCCTGGAGACCCGGGATCGAATCCCACGTCGGGCTCCCGGTGCATGGAGCCTGCTTCTCCCTCTGCCTGTGTCTCTGCCTCTCTCTCTCTCTCTCTCTGTGAGACTATCATAAATAAATAAAAATTAAAAAAAATGTTTACAAAAAAAATAAAAATAAAAAGCTTCTGCACAGTGAACAAAACAATCACCAAAACGAAAAGGTAGCCTATTGAATGGGAGAAAATATTTGCAAATGACATAACTGATGAAGGGTTAGTATCCAAAATACATAAAGAAGCAATACAATTCAACAGCCAAACAACAAATAACCCAACTAAAAAACAGGCAGAAGGCTTGAACAGACGTTTTTCCGAGGACGATATCCATATGACCAACAGACCCAGGAAAAGATGCTCAATATCTCCTATCATCAGGGAAATGTAAGTCAAAATTACAATGAGACACACCTTACACCTGTCAGAATGGCTAAAGTGAAAAACGGAGAACCAACAAGTGTTGGTGAGGATGTGGAAAAAAAGGAAGCCTCTTGCACTGTTGATGGTGATTCAAACTGGTACAGCCACTGTGGAAAACAGTATGGACTTTCTTTAAAATGGTAAACATAGAACTAGACTATGATCCAATAATTCCAACTACAAAGAATACAACACACTAACTCAAAGGGATACATGCAACCCTATGTTTTTTGCAGCACTATTTATAATTTCCAAATATATAAACAGCCCATGTTCACTGATAGATGATTGTGTAAAGAAGATATGGTGTATATATATATATATAGAATGTTATTCACCAGTTAAAAATAATGACATCTTTCCATTTGCAATGATTTAGATATAGCTAGCTAGTATAATGCCAAGCAACATTAGACAAATACTTTATGACCTCAGTTATGTGTGGAGTTTAAGATATAAAGCAAGCAAAAAAGAGAGAGAAAGCTAGAAATACTCTGTTAATCATGGAGAGCAATCTAACGTTATAGGAGGGGAAAGGGTTGGGGGATGGGTTAAGAAGGTGATGGGGGGCAGCCCAGGTGGCTCAGCAGTTTGGCTCAGCCCAGGTGGTTCAGCGCCACCTTCAGCCCAGGGTGTGATCCTGGAGACCCGGGGTCGAGTCCCACCTCAGGCTCCCTGCATGGAGCCTGCTTCTCCCTCTGCCTGTGTCTCTGCCTCTCTCTCTCTCTCTCTGTGTCTCATGAATAAATAAAAAAATCTTTTTTTTTAAGGTGATGGGAATTAAGGAATACATGTAATGATAAGCACAGGGTGATGTATGGAAGTGTCAAATTATTATATTGTACAGCTGAAACTAATATAGCTCCTCATGTTAACTATACTGGATTTAAAAACAAGAGTATGTTTACTGTGCTGAGCACTGGGTAATGTAAATGATTGTTGAATTATTACATGTTCACCTGAAATTAATACAATACTGTATTGTTGATTGTACATCAATAAAAATCATGAGAAATAGTATTGGAAGATTAAATGCTATTTTCTTTTTTCTTAAATGAATGTCGAAAGGGAATTTACATTGTAGATGCAACTTATTTCATTTTATAGTTCCCAGATGTTACATTTATTTTCATTGATTTATATGACTTTATACTGAAATATAAATCAGAACTATATCCATTGTGGATACCATCATGCTATATTAAACAGACAGATGGTATGTTTGTTTTTAAACATTAGACATTATACCCTATACACAGTGGGAAACATAAGTTTTATGGTTTCTTTCTTTTTTTTTTTTTAGTTTTATGGTTTCATTAAAGAATAATTAAAACATTAAATACAACATTGCTTAGGGGAACCAAAAGTTTTATAAATATCATGTGTTATTTGGCATTGTAAAATAGACTGAATTGAAGTTCATTCTTCAAAAATAGTTACTGGATATCTTTTCATCCCTTGTATAAATGTTTAATAAGTATACAAGTTCTCACTTTCAAAATGTTAAAATTGTGACTGTATAATCATTGAAGATATTAATTTCTGTTTTCCATGCAGCAAACAATTGGAAAGGAAAAAAATGAAATGTAATGTTTTTCTACCTCTTAGAAAAGCATGAAAGGATTTCAACCCCTAAGGTTAAGTTCTTTATATCTGAATGGTGTTGATTATATGTTTATGTACCAAAATCTGTAGATTTTCAAGGAGGGCTACACTGCTCTTAACTTCTCCCAACTCCCTTATAATCAAGAGATTTTGGTAAGACAGTTAGCAGCCACTCTTGTGTCTTTAATGCCCTTGGAGCCTCCATAATGTGGGGTTGTGGCAGATAGTTGCTTTCTTTTGGCTATGATGCCCTTTTATGCCATCCACCTTGATGCAGTAATCTTTTGAATCTCAAAGGGGTTACTATGTGAAAGGAACAAAGTTTCCTGTTTCAAAATTTCATGCAGCTTGCAGGTTGCAGAATTCTACATAGTAGTCACTGCACGTTCCCATGTGTGTTGCTGTAAACAGAAACATGCTGTAGACTACATCTGCAAACTTTGGAGTATAGGGAAAAGAAGCTGTTAAATAAGTAATAACAGTAGGTGAGAGTAGCATTTGAATTATACATTAATCCTGGGTAGATTTGCAATGGCATCAGCTTTGGTGGCAATCCAAATAGGACGTTAGTTTTCTTCACATTGATATAAGAAAAGTATAAATTATGTGTCACTTTGGTTTCCCTTTCCCACATTAACATTTATCAGTTTGACACTTTATTTGCCTTTTCCCAAGTGACTAGTGCTACTCCCCATCCTATAGGCTTCATATAGGTGTAGTCTTCTATCCAAGGTCTTCATTTTTCTCTAACAGCATTTCTTTATTATGCTTATTTCCTAGCTATGCTGTGTGGGTGAAAAAGGACTCTTAATGGTGGAATGTAAACTGATATGAGATAAATTCAGGGTAAGCCAGGAAATGCATAAGCCTATGTTCTTGAACAGGGATGGGTCATTAAAGAAGTGGTATCCTTATCTTTATTTACAAGGAAACCCACTGACAAAGAAAATTATCCCTTTCTAAAGAGGTCATCCCACTCACCCACATACCTTAAAGTCAGTTTGAGGCAGAAAGGGATAAAAAGATGCAGGGAAAGTGGTGGGAAGAAGCACTGGGGAAAAAGGAGGAAAGTTCTACCAAAGGGAAAATGCCTTTAAATCTTTAATTTCCTCTTCCATTTTTTTAAAAAAGATTTTTTTTATTTATTCATGAGTGACAGAGAGAGAGAGAGAGAGAGAGAGGCAGAGATACAAAGGGAGAAGCAGGCCCCATGCAGGGAACCTGATGTGGGACTCGATCCTGGGACTCCAGGATCATGCCCTGGGCCAAAGGCAGGCGCTAAACCACTGAACCACTGAGGGATCCCATCCTCTTCCATTTTTCTCAATCTTTTATTCTGGATATCAAATAATTAAACATTTTTTACAATGATTTTTATCTCATACAGTTGGTAATTAATTTGCTTGGGATGATTAGAAAATACACTAAGTGATCCATATCAAAAGAACCATCCCCATGCAACTGTATTATCATTTACTCATTCCAAATATGACACAGAGATATTAGTTCTTTAAGTTAGATGAAGGTAACATTTCTGGCTTCCTATATATTCTATCAATATAGTGATCCTGTTGGAATTTTAGAGTCCACAGTACCCATGATTATTGAATAGTAACCTCTTGAATTTAGAAAGAGTAGTCCATCCAGCTAGTATTTAAAAAGAGTGTACTAGAGAGAGTCTTCTTATAATTTAGAGTCTCTTAACTGACTGATATGTGGTCACAAACCCTCAGCTGATCTGCTCAGTTCAGGAGTTTCCACACATCTGGTCCTCAACACTATAAATATCACTAAAATAAAAATCTCTCAACTCAGAAAAACTCTCCACAAACACAGAAGAGAAAGAAAACATTTTTTTTTAAGATTTTATTTATTTATTCATAGACACACAGAGAGAGAGGCAGAGATACAGGAAGAGGGAGAAGCAGGCTCCATGCAGGGAGCCCTATGTGGGACTCGATCCCGGGTCTCCAGGATCACACCCCAGGCTGCGCCAAACTGCTGTGCCATCGGGGCTGCCCGAAAACATTGTTTTTTATATCAACTAGGCTTTAAACCATGTGATGTGCACCATAGGCAATCTACTAAGAGTAGGAAAAAAAATAGGAAGAGTGTGTCTTTTTAAAATTTATTTATTTATTTTTATTTATTTATTTTTTTTAGGAAGAGTGTCCTTTTACATAGTTAAAGCAGATACAACTCATCACATGTTTTCAAGATCAATAATAATAACAAGAGGACTTGACAGCATCATTTGTCACACATAGTTCATTCTAAATTGGTAATTGTGGTGATCATCTGTGCTAGCTAATTGCGCTACCCATAGGAGAATAAAATTCTCATATTTTTATAATAAGAAGTCATTTTGAATTTTGGATTGAAATGCCCACCAAGTTTCAGCTTCTATCTACTGAAACAAGGAGGTAGGAGCAATATCTCCCTTGATTACATTTCCGAGATGGTCCTCAAGTCCATGAGAAAGTCATTCTTGGGTTGCAACATGGGCAGAAGTTTTGAGAAAATATTTACATATTGAAGGGTCAGAGAAAGAATTTACAATTGAAATCTTTTACAAATAAATGCTCTAAGAAACACATTGGTAAAATACAATAATAGTATGGGACTTCAACACCCCACTCATAGCACTGGACAGATCATTTAAGCAGAAGATCAACAAGGAAATAAGGGCTTTGAATGACACACTGGATCAGATGGACTTTACAGATAATCCAAACATTTCATGCTAAAGCAACAGAATACACATTCTTCTTGAGTGCATAGGGAACATTCTCCTGCATAGATCACATGCTGGGTCACAAATCAGGTCTCAGCCGATAGCAAAACGTTAGAATATTCCCTGCATATTTTTAGATCACAATGCTTTGAAACTTGAACTCAACCACAAGAGGAAATTTGGAAGGAACTCAAACACTTGGAGGTTAAAAAGCATGCTACTAAAGAATGAATGGTTCAACAAGGAAATTAAAGAAGAATTTTAAAAATTCATGGAAACAAGTGAAAATACAACTGTTCAAAAACTTTGCGATGCAGCAAAGGTGGTCCTAAGAGGGAAATACAAGCCTTTTTAAAAAAATTAGAAAAGTCTCAAATAGACAAAGTAATATTACATGTTTAGGAGCTGGATAAAGAACAGCAAATAAAATCTAAATCAAGGAGAAGAAGAGAAATAATAAAGATTAGAGCAGAATTCAATAAAATAGAATCCAAAAGAACAGCAGAACAGATCAATGAAACTAGAAGCTGGTTCTTTGAAGGAATTAATAAGATCTGTAGCCCCCTAAACAGACTTATCAAAAAGATAAGAGAAAGGATCCAAATTAATAAAATCATAAATGAAAGAAGAGAGATCATAACCAACACCAATAAGTACAAACAATTTTAAGAACCTATTATGAACAACTATACGCCAACAAACTAGGCAATCTGGAAGAAATGGATGCATTCCTGGAAACTTATTAACTGAGATAGGAAGAAATAGAAAACCTGAAAACTGAGATAGGAAGAAATAGAAAACCTGAAAATACCCATAACCAGCAAAAGGAGAATAGCAAACCAATATCCCTGATGAACATAGATACAAAATTCTCACTAAGATACTAACTGATAGATCCAAAAGTACATTAAAAGGATTATTCACCATGATCAAGTGGGATTTATTGCTGGGCTACAAGTATGGTTCAACATTCACAAATCAATCAATGTGATATATCACATTAATAAAAGAAAAGACTAGAACCATATGATCCTCTCAATTGAAGCAGAAAAAAGCATTTGACAAAATACAGCATCCTTTCTTGATTAAAACTCTCAACAGTGAAGGAATAGAAGGGGCATGCTTCAATATCATAAAAGCCATCTATGAAAAGCCCATAGTGAATATCATCCTCAATAGGGAAAAGTTGAGAGCTTTCCTCTAAGGTCAGAAATGTGACAGGGATGTCCACTATCACCAATGTTGTTCAACATAGTACTAGACATCCTAGCCTCAGCAATCAGACAAAAAAAGAAAAGAAAAAGCATCTGAATTGGCAAAAAAGAAGTCAAATCTCACTCTTTGAAGATGACATGATACTCTATGTGAAAAACTCAAAAGACTCCACCCCCAAATTGCTAGAACTCATGGATGAATTCAGCAAAGTGGCAGGATATAAAATCAATGCACAGAAATCAGTTGCATTTCTATACACTAACAATGAGACAGAAGAAAGAGAAATTAAAGACTTTATGTCATTTTCAATTACACCCAAAACCATAAGATACCTAGGAATAAACCTCACCAAAGAGGTAAGGGATCTGTACACAGAAAACTATAAAATACTCCTGAAAGAAACTGAGGAAAACAGAAAGAGAATGGAAAGCATTCCATGCTCATGGATTGGAAGAACAAATATTGTGAAAATGTCTATGCTCCCCAGAGAAATCTATACATTCAATGCAATCCCTATCAAAATATCACTGATATTTTTTTTCTCAGAGCTGGAACAAATAATCCTAAAATTTGTATGAAATCAGAAAAGCCCCCAAATAGCCAAGCAATGTTTTAAACAAAACGACCGACCCCCCAAAGGTAGTGGCATCATAATGCCAGACTTCAAGCTCTATTACAAAGGTATAATCATCAAGACAGGATGGTACTGGCACAAAACAGACACACAGATCAGTGGAACAGAATAGAGAACCCAGAAATGGACCCTCAACTCTATGGTCAACTAATCTTCAATGAACCAGGAAAAAATATCCAATGGGAAAAAGACAATCTCTTCAAAAAATGGTGCTGGAAAAATTGGACAGCAACATTTAGAAGAATGAAACTGGACCACTTTCTTATACCATAATAAAAATAGACTCAAAATGGATAAAAGACCATTTCGATAGAAATCCATCAAAATTCTAGAAGAAAATGCAGACAACAACCTCTTTGACCTCAGCTACAGCAACTTCTTGCTAGACACATCTCCAAAGGCAAGGGAAACAAAGGCAAAAATGAACTAAGGTGACTTCATTAAGATAAAAATCTTTGAGCAGCAAAGGAAACAGTCAATAAAGCCAAAAGACAACTGAGAGAATAGGAGAAGATATTTGCAAATGACATATCAGATAAAGGGCTAGTATCCAAGATCAGTAATAAAATTTATCAAACTCAATACCCAAAGAACAAATCATCCACTCAAGAAATGTGCAGAAGACATAAACAAGCATTTCTCCAAAGAACACATGTAACTGTCCAACAGATACATGAAAATGTGCTCCACATTATTTGGCATCAGGGAAATACAAATCAAACCACAATGAGATACAATCTCAGACCAATCAGAATGGCTAAAATTAACAAGACAGGAAACAACAAATATTGGTGACCTTGCAGAGAAGGGGGAACACTTGTATACTGTTGGTGGGAATGCAAGTTGTTGTAGCCCCTCTGAAAACAGCATGGGGGCTCCTCATAAAGTTGAAAATAGAGCTCCTCTATGACCCAGAATTCCACTACTGGGCATTTACCCCAAAGATACAAATGTAGTGATCCAAAGGGGCATCTGAACCCCAAGGTCACAGTAGCAATGTCCACCATAGCCAAACTGTGAAAAGAGCCATGAAATCAATGGACAGATGAATGGATAAGGAAGATGTGGTATATATGTACAATGAAATATTACTCAGCCATCAGAATGGATATTTACCATTTACATTGATGTGGATGGAACTGGATGGTATTATGCTGAGCTAAATGAGTCAATCAGAGAAAGAGAATTATGGTATGATTTCATTCATATGTGGAATATAGGAAATCAGAGGATCATAGGGAAAGAGGGAAAAGTGAATGGGAAGCCATCAGAGCAGGAGACAAACCATGAGAGACTCTTAACTATAGGAAACAAACTAAGGGTTGCCGGAGGGAAGGTTGGTGGGCATTAAGGAGGGCATTAATTGGATGATGGGCATTAAGGAGGGCACATGATGTGATGAGTACTGAGTGTTATACTCAACTGACAAATTACTGCATACTACATCTGAAACAAATGATTTACTATATGTTGGCTCATTGAATTTAAATTTAAAAAAATATGCAGAACTTCAGAGGCCAAGAATTATCTATCATCTTTCAGATGTTTGGCATTGTAAATGAAATTTCACAAGTTATATTTTGTATAAAAATTTTGAAAAATTGTTACTTCTAAAAAATTCTATTTTTCAACAAAATCTAGACTGTTACACGTTGCATTCCACAATATATGTCATCTAAAAAATGAAAATTAAAAAAAACAAGAAATACCTATTGGAATGGCAAAAATTCATAATCCTTGACAACACCAATGTTGGGAAGAATATGAAACAATGGGAACAATGGGAACTCTCATTTATTGCTCATGAGTATACAAAATAGTAGACTCTGGAAGAAAGTTTGGTGATTTCTTACAAATCTAGATATACTCTTACCATGTGAACCAGCAATCATACTCCTTGGCATTTGTCTTAAGGAGTTAAAAACTTCAATGCACAACAAAATTTGCACAAAGATATTTAAAGCAGTTTTGTTCAAAATTGCTAAAACTTGGAAACAATCAAGATGTACTTTAGAAAAAAAAAAAAAAGATGTACTTTAGATACACCTGGGTGGCTCAGTGGTTGAGCGTCTGCCTTTGGCTCAGGTCATGATCCCAGGATCAAGTCCCACATCAGGCTCTTCACAGGGAGCCTGCTTCTCCCTCTTCCCTCTGTTTCTCTCATGAATAAATAAATAAAATATATATTTTTTTAAAAAGATGTACTTTAGTAGGTGAAAGGATAAGTAAATTATAACACATTTAGACAATGGGATATTATTCAACATTAAAAAGAAATGAGCTATCCATGGAAGGACTTGGAGAAATCAAATGCATGTTAGTGAATAAAGCCATTCTGAAAAGGCTGCACACTGCATGGTTCTGACTATATTACATTCTGGAAAAGGCAAAAACTATGGGGAAAAATAAAAGATTAATCACTTCTAGGGGAAGAGGGAAGATGAAAAGTTGGAGCAAAGTGGACTTTTATGGTTAATGAAAATATTCTATATGATATAATGCTGGGTATATTTCATTACACATTTGTTCAAACCCATAAATATACACCAAGAGTAACCCTAAAGTAAACTCTTGATTTTGAGTGATTATAATGGGTCAATGTAGGTTTATCTTTGATTAAAAAAATAAAAGTACCATACCAGTGATTGATGTTGATAACTGGGGAGGTTATGCATTTGTAGGGCAGGGAAATCTTTGCTCCATCCTCTCAATTTTTTTGTAAATTTAAAATTGCTGTAAAAAATAAAATATTTAAAAAACAAAAGCAGCATGCTACTCAATGTTCTCATTTACTTATTTGATCATATTTTATCTTACATAGTATCTTGTTCTTTAAGTCACGTGGCATTATGATCACAATATAATCAATGAAAATAAAGTACATATGGGCAATTTAACAACTAATAAATTTAAATACTAAATTATCTTTATGTTATAGATTATATATAGATATAAGATATATAGATAGAATATATAATAATATAATAATTGAATGTTTCAAAATTTTATTATTTCATAGCTATTTTTGGAGATAAATATTTATAACCATTAAAGATTAAATGAATTCAAATAAAAATAAAAATCACAATAATATGTGTGATTTCTGTTTCCTTCAACTATACATCTGAGAATGGAGGTAAAAATACTGGCAATATTTTCTTTGAATATTTGTCAAATAAGAAAAACTAAAAGTTAAAAATTTTTTCATGCTATTTTTCTATCTGAAGTATGTTAAATATTTTAGTCCATAAATGTAGTGTTATCTTGAAAATATAACTTAAAATTTCTCTTCTAACTACCATGCCTAAAACTGACTAAAGATTGTAGGGAAAATAGTGTACTCAGCTGTGCTGCAACTAAAATACTTGAACACATGTTTCCTCAAGCACAGGATTAAAGCAATTGCTCTGTGAGAGTCAGAAATCAATAGAATTGTCACAAATGTTCTAAGTGCAGCATTATGAAAAAATATAGTATTTTGCTAAATGGAACCATAAGACTTCTGCAATTCATAAATCTTTGTTTACAGAATTATTTAGATTGAAAGTAATTCTGGACAAGTTTTTTAACAATTACAGATGTGCAAAATCTGAATGCTACTGTAGCCAAATAAATAAATTCAAATATTACAACTAGTTTGAAATAATATTTAATGGTTTTTATTATCCATGCAGGAATCCTTTATTATTTTCATGTATGTCCTTTCTAATTAAGTTATAATAAAACCACACTGCAGTAATTTTTCCTCACATTTTGTGATAATGATGTATTACTTTGCTTTCTTAGAGTGTTTATATTCTGAACAGCATTCTTTATGGCTTTCTATAAGATACCAAAAAAATGTTTTCTTTTTGGTATCCTACTGATTTCATCAGCACCCTACTCCCACTCAATAATTGCTTTGTCTGACAATTTTGGCACTAAAATATTGTTACTGAACATTTTCCTAGCTGCTAATGTACCTCAAGGAAGGTTTTACCTTCCATCATTGTCCTGTACTGATCCTTGGCAGTAACTCCAAAGGACCGTTTTTAATCTTTCATTTTCTGTACCTTTTCTATCTCTTTCTTTATTCTCCATTTTTTTCCCCATCTCAAAATGTTTCAACTTATAAAATCATCTTCTAACTGTAACATTCCAGGTCAAGAAAATAATAACTATTAATTAGGTAGATTAATAAAACTACTAATTAATCAAATATAGTAGGCTATTATTTGGTCACTGTCAATGAACTTCCCAGTATTTATTCCTTTATTAGTCTCCTGCCACCTTGATTTTAGTTGAATCTAGTCTGTTTCAACAATAGAACATAGTAGAAGTTATACTGGGCCAGTTTTATGGCCTGCATTTAATTGTCTTGGAAACATCCATTCCCCCCATTTTTTAATCCTCTTTTAGTCCTACTTTATTTAGGGATACTCTCTGTCATAATCCTGAGCCACCTTGAATGAAATTTAGGACTCTCTATGGATAAAGAAAGAACCATGTGGAGAGGCCCTGGAGAATAAAATACTATAGAGATAAGGAGTCCAAAGAAGCACTAAGGTAACAGACACTAAGCACAGTTACAGATCCATTTGGCTTGTTATTTTGTATAAGGTACTCAAAGAGCAACCAGTATAAAAACTATTCTGATGTGACCATAGAATTCTATAGACTAAACCAAGCTAGCCCATAGAATCATGATACATAATAGCAATAGATAATTGGCAGTGTTTGGTTCCCTGAAGCAGACTGCTAGCATAGCAAATATCTTAAATTTGTGGCATTGTGTTTGTGAACAGGAAGTGAGAAGAAATACAAGAGTCTCAAAAAGATGGTGAAGGCTTGAAAAACAATAAGCAAATAGTCACTGGCATCTGGAAGAATAAGAACTCAAGAGATGTACTGAAAGAACAGTTAGTAAAACTGTAACTTGCAGCAGTAACAGGCAATGTAGAAAGGACAAACATTATATGTTCTCATTCATTTGGGGAATATAAATAATAGTGAAAGGGAATATAAGGGAAGGGAGAAGAAATGTGTGGGAAATATCAGAAAGGAAGACAGAACATAAAGACTCTTAATTCCGGGAAACGAACTAGGCGTGGTGGAAGGGGAGGAAGGCGGGGGGTAGGGGTGAATGGGTGACGGGCACTGAGGGGGGCACTTGACGGGATGAGTACTGGGTGTTATTCTGTATGTTGGTAAATTGAACACCAAAAAAAATAATAAATTTATTAAAAAAAAAAAAGAAACGTAAGCTAATGAATTTGTGATTAGGCAAAGGATATACTTGGCTGGAGACTAAAATTATCAACTGCCTTCTTTTAGTTGATTATTTAGAAACAAGATAATCTTTTTTTTTTTTTTTAATGCTCAGTTTTCAGATAGAATTTAAAGGGAACATAAAATCCAGAGCTTCTTTGGTACTAAAATACAACCACTAATCATTCAGAGGCTGCTTCTATAGAAAACAAGAATATTCATGAAGGAAATGGCTTCTGAGAAAAGATCAAATCCATGATTCTGATAATAAGTATAGCCTTAGAGCAAAAAGCTCAAATAAAAGGTATGGCTTGATTGAGTCTCCAGAAGGACTTATGAGAGTATCCTATAGATTCAGTTAGACACAAAGAACTCTAACAATTTTACGAGGGTGTATTGTAACTCTTCAACTAAATAATTGGGATTCTAAAATTCTTCAGTTCACTATCCCACAGCACCTTGAATCATATAGCTCACTGGTAGAGTAATGCAGTATTCCATATTCTCTGTTTATGTGTTACTTTTGGGGAACAGGTAAAGCAGAGATTCTTTCAAGCAAATAGGTTAATATAATAATGTAAATAATGACCCATTTATCAATTATAAGTTTGAGAATGTTTTTACTATTAAAAGATAACTCAGGTTCTAGTAAAAGATGTAAATGTAGGAGGATACAAAACTCATGTCCTCCCATAGACACACTAAATCTATAGAGACATATGCAACAATTTCCCCTGGGGGAACTAGCTAAGTGACCCCCTACACATTGGACAAATGAGAAAAAAGCAGACCCACATCAAAAAAGGTGAGGGGGATTGAGACACAATCTTTCCATAAAACACAGTTCTTAGCAGGCTATTTCCAAAGTGCTCAGCTCAGAGGTAGCTGATAGAAAAGCCTATCTCCTAGTCTTCCCCTGAAAAAGATATTTTTGCATACCTTAAAAGCTGCTGCATGAGAGTCTGGCTTTTAATCATCCTGAAACTAGTGGTGAGATCCTTCTTTTAGGGACCCTGATAGGTCTTGGTACACCCTTATCTACTGGGAACCAATAAAAATAAGGTAGGTGTCTTGAACAGTCACAAAGGTTTCAGAGACAGCAAAGAGAGCACTGTTGAACAATAAGGTTCGTTAGCAATAGGAGGTAACTCTTTCAGGACTTGAAGATAGGGCTGCTTTATCTAGTGAACAGAAACAGACACAGAGCATCAAGGAAAATTAAGAAACAAAAAAATGTGTTTCAAACTAAAGAACATAAAAACTCAGCTAAAAAGTTTAATGAAGTGGAAATAGTAATTTACTTGATAAAGGTTTCAAAAATAAGTACTAACAATGCTCACTGAGCTTAGTAGAAGAATGTGTGAGCAAAGTGAGAATTAAAAAAAAAAAAAGAAAAAGACATTAGGATATAAGAAAGCACCAAATAGATGCCACAGAATTGAAGTGTACAATAACACAAACAAAACAAAACAAAACAAAAAACAACAACAAAAAACTACAATACAATAGAGGGGCTCAACATCAGGCTAGATGAAACAGAAGAAAGAATAAGTGAATTCGAAGATATGGTAATGGAATTTACTCAATCAGAACAGGAAAAAAAAATTGAAAAGAGGAAAAACAGCTTAAAGGACTTATGGGACAACATCAAGCAGACCAACACTCACATTTTAGGGGTCCCAGAAGGAGAAGGAAGAATGGGGCAGAAAACTTATTCTAAGATATAATGGCTGAAAACCTTCCTATTCTGAGAAGAAAACAAACATCCAGACCCAGAAAGCATAGAACAATTCAAATAAGATGAACCTAAAGGTCACCACAAATAAAAAAATAAATAGTAACAGATAAGCAAAGAATAGAGAGGAAAGAATTCAAGTGTATTCGTCAAGAAAATCAGCAAACTATAAAAGGGAGAAAATAGGATCAGAAAAAAAACTATAGAAATAGCCACAAAACAAGTAAAACAGCAATAAATACATGTCTATCAATAATTACTTTGAATGTAAATTGACTAAATAATCCAATAAATGACATAGTGTGACAGAGATGATAAAAAAAATCATGGCCCATGTATATATTGCCTACATCAGGCTCATTTGAAACTTAAAGACACCTGTAGATTGAAAGCAAGGGGATAAAGAAATATTTGCCATGTGAATGGGTGCCAAAATAAAGCTGGGGTAGCAATATTTATATCAGACAAAACAGACTTCAAAACAAAGACTGTAAAAAAATGTATAACAAGAGGCAAAGAAGAACACTATATAATAATAAAAGGGACAATCCAACAAAAAGATATAACAATTTTAAATACTTATGCACCCAAAATGGCAGCACCCAAATACATGAAACAGTTAGTAACAAACATAAAGGAACAGATTAATAATAATACAATACTAGTAGGCGACTTTGATGGCCCACTTCTATCAATAGATCACTGGAAGAGTAAATCAACAAGGAAATAATGGCTTTGGATGATATACTGGACCAAATAGGTTTAGTAGATATATTCAGAACATTCCACCCTAAAACAGCAGAATACACATTCTTTGAAGTGCACATAGGACATTCTTCATAGTATATCACATATTAGGTCACAAATCAAACCTCAACAAACTCTAAAAGACTGAAATCATACATGAATCTTTTCTGATCACAACACTATGAAACTAGAAATCAACCACAAGAAAAAATCTAGAAAGATCACAAATACATGGAGGCTAAATAACATGCCAGTAAACAATAAATGGGTCAACCAGGAAGTAAAAGAAGAAATAAAAAAAGAGTATAGGGAAACAAATGAAAATGAAAATACAATAGTTCAAAACCTTTGGGGTGCAGCAAAAGTGGTTTTATGATGGAAAGTTATAGCAATACACAACTATCTCAAGAGGAAAAATTTAAAAACCTAGCCTTAAACCTAAAGCTCGGAGAAAAAGGACAAAACCTAAAACAGGAAGAATGAACTAAGTACATATTATAACAGAAGTAAATGATAAAGAAACAAACCAAACAAAATAAAAACAGATGAGTAAAACCAAAGCTGGTTCTTTGAGAAAAAAAGAAAATAAATCAATAAAATTGGTAATCTTCTAACCAGACTTATCAAGAAAAAAAAGAGAAAGGACTTAAATAAAATCACAAATGAGAGAGGAGAACTAACTACCAACACTAGAGACATACAAAAAATTGTAAGAGACTATTATAAAAAACTCTATGCAAATAAATTGGAAAACCTAGAAAAAATGGACAAATTCCTAGAAACATATAGTCTACCAAAACCGAGGCAGGAATACAAAATTTGAAGAGACCTATTACCACCAATGAAACTGAATCATTAATCAAAACACTCAAGAAACAAAAGTCCGTGACCAGATGGCATCACACACGAATCCTAGCAAACATTTGAAGAAGGGTTAATACTTATTCTTTTCAAAATACTTGTACTATTAGAATAATATTTATTCTATTTCCAAAATATAGAAGAGAAAGGAAAACATCCAAATTCATTCATTGAGGACAGCATTACCCTGGTACCAAAGGAGATAAAGACACCACACACATACACACACACACACACACACACACACACAAACAAGGAACTACAGGCCAATATCTCTAATGAACAGAGGTGTAAAAATTCTCACCAAATACTAGCAAACCAAATCTGAGAATACATTTAAAAAATCATTCACCACAATTAAGTAGGAACAAGACAAGGATGTCCACTGTTACTACTTTTATTCAGCAGAGTATTAGGAGCCCTAGTCACAGCAATCAGACAAAAAGAAATAAAAGGCATCTAAATCATTAAAGAAGAAGTACAACTTTCACTATTTTGCAGATAACATGATATTATGTATAGAAAGTCTAAATATTCCTCCATAAAACTGCTAGAGTTGATAAATGAATTCGGTAAAGTTGCAGGATACAAATTCCATGTATAGAAATCTGTTGCATTTCTATATACCAATAATAAGCAGTAGACATAGAAATTGAGAAAACAATCCCATTTACACTCACACCCAAAATAAGATACTTAGGAATAAATCTAATTAGGGAAGTGAAAGATCTGTACTCTGAAAACTATAAAACACTGATGAAAGAAGTTGAAGATGACACAAAGAACTGGAAAGACATTTTTTGCTCATGGATTGGAAAAACAAATATTGTTAAAATGTCTATACTACCCAAAGCAATCTACATACTTAGTGCAATCCCTATCAAAATACCACCAGCATTTTTTCACAGAACTAGAATAAACAATCCTAAAATTGGATGAGACCACAAAGGATCAATAATACAGAATAGAATGCTCATAAATAAACTCTCAATTTATGGTCACTTAATCTTTGACAAAGCAGGAAAAAATATGCAATGGAAAAAAGACTGTCTCTTCAATAAATGGTGTTGGGAAAACTTGACCACTTTCTTATACTATGCACAGAAATAAATTCAAAATGGATTAGAGAACTAAATGTGAGGCCTGAAACCATAAAAATTTTAGAGCAGAGCAGAGGCAGTTACTTCTCTGACATTGGCAATTCCAATATTTTTCTCGATATGTCCCCTGAGGCAAAGGAAACAAAAGCAAAAATAAACTATACAGCTACATCAAAATTAATAAAAAATAACAAACTCTGCACAGTGAAGGAAACAATCAGTAAAATTAAAAGGTAATCTACATAATGGGAGAAGGTATTTGTAAAGAACAAACTGATGGTTACCAGTGGAGAGGTGGGCGGGGGGATTGGTTAAATAGGTGATGGGGATTCAGGAGGATCCTTGTTATGACAGGCACTGGATAATGTATGGAATTGTTTAATCACAGTACCATGCACCTGAAACTAATATGCTGTATGTTAATGAACTGAAATTAAAATAGGAACTTAAAGACTTTCATAGCCAGTACAATGATTTTACAAGAAATGTGAAAGGTATTTCTTTAAATGGAATTGATAAAGTGCTAATGTGTAACAGGGAAATAGGAAAGTATAAATATCATTGGAAAGGTAAATATATAGGAATAATTAGGACTATCTAATGTTGGTTAGGTAATAGGTTAATCACTTATAAAGTTAGTTGGGGGTTAAAACATGAAGGAAGTAACTATGCCCATAAATATAATAATTTCTTAAAGTATACAGAAGGTAAAAGATGGAAATTGTGACATCAAAAATTAAAAAAATATTGAGAGAGTCTGAAAACATAGTATTTTAGGATGTGTTCAGTTGTAAGTTGTTATCAACTTAAAAATGGACAGTTATAAATACATGTTGTTTTATGTTACCCTTATGGTAACCACAGAGCAAAAACCTATATTAGATACTAAAAAGAAAGAGAAAGGAAGTATACCACTTCAGAAAATCATCAAACTACAATGAAACAGGGCAAGAAAACAGAGAAATAAAGCAGAAAACATAACAAAAGGAAATAAACACACATCTATTAATAATTAATTATAAATGGACTAAAGTCTCCAATCGAAAGATAAAGAACCTGAATGCACATAAAAAAAGAAACCATCCATAAGCTACTTACAGAGAATCACTTCAGATATAAATACACACAGAGTGAGATTGATGGCAAAGACCAGATACTGCATGCAAATGGAAAACAAAGGAAAGCTAGGGGCAGCTATATTTGAATCAGACAAATTATACTTTAACACAAAGACTATAAAAAAAGAAAAGGAGGTCATTACATAATGATAAAGGGTTGTATTCAACTAAAGGATAGAATATTGTAGATTTTTGAGCATCCAACATGACTGAATATATAAAGTGAATATTAACAGATTGAAATGGAGAAATAGACAGTAATACAATAATAGTAGATTTATAACCTCCACTCTCTGTCAATGGAAAGATTATCCAGACAGAAAATCAATAGGAAAACATTAGACAGACACAACACATTAGACCAGATGGAGTTGATATATAAGAAGATTTCATCCAAAAGCAACAGAAAATAAATTTTTCTCAGGTGCACATGGCATATTATCCAATATAGATTATAAAGTAAATCATAAGCAAGTCTTTTTTTAACTTTTATTTTAATCCCAGTTAACATACAGTGTAATATTAGTTTCAAGGCATGCAATATAATGATTCAACTATTCCGTACATCACCCTATGATCATCATGACAAGTATACTCCTTAATCCCCATCATCTATTTAACCCATTCCCCCTACTCTCTCCCATTTTATAACTGTCAGTTCTCTATAATTAAGAGTCTGTTTCTTGATATGTGTCTATCTATTGTCCCTTTGCTCATTTGTTTTGTTTCTTAAATTCCATGAGTGAAATCATACGACGTTCGTCTTACTGACTTATTTCACTTAGTATTATACTCTCTAGCTCTATCCAAGTCATTACAATTATAAAACAAATCTTAATGATTTAAAAAGCTTCAAATAATACCAACCAGTATTTCTCACCAATGTGGGAAATCAGAACAGAAATCAATTACAGAAAATGAGAAAATTCACACACATATAGACAGCATGCTAGTAAATAATTAAAGGGCCAAAGAAAAAATAAAAAGGAAAATAAAAAACCAAACTGAGATGGTGAAAATGCAAATACAAAATATCAATAACATTGGATACAGCAAGGAGTTTTAAGAAAGAACTTCATAGCAATAAATTTTTTATCAATAAATTAAAAAAGATTAAACAATATAACTTTGTAACTCAACGAAAAGAACAAAGGAAGCCCATTTAGTAGAACAAAGGAAATAATACAGACCAGAGCAGAAGTAAATGAAATAAGGATTAAAAAGACAGAAAAAAAAAAAAGGCAATGCAACAACTGTTTTTTTTTTTTTTTTAAGATAAAATTAACAAAACTTTGGCTAGACTCACCAAGAAAAGGAAAGGACTCAAATAAATAAAATCAGAAAAAAAGAGGAAATGTTACAACTAATACCACAGAAATACAGAAGATTATGAGACTACTATATACAGTTAAATATATCAATAGATTAGACAACCCAAAAGAAATTGATGAATTCCTAGAAACAATCAACCTTCCAATAAAGAATAGTGAAGAGATAGAAAATCTCAAAGGCCAATTACTAATAAGGAGATTGAATTCATAATCAGAAATCTCCCAATTGAAAAAAGTCCAGGATAAGATAGCTTCACTGGTGAATTTTACCAAACATATAAGAAGAATTAACAGCAATTCTTAAACTCCTCCAAAGAGAACAGTTACAAACTAATTATATGAGGCAAGAATTAATCTGATACCAAAACCAGGCAAGGATACCACAATGAATTTGGAGGCCACTATCACTGATGAACATACATGAGAAGATTCTTAATGAGACATATCAAACTGAATTTAACAATACATTAAGAAGATTATATACCAAAGTGTATATAAATCAAGTGGGATATATTCCAGAAGTGTAAGAATGGTTAAAAATCCACAGATCAACCAAACAAAAACTACAAAATAAAGAATAAAAAAATCAAGTGGTCACCTTAGTAGATGCAGAAAAAGCATTTGATAAAATTCAATTTCCTTCCCCGGTAAAAACTCTCAATAAAGTGGGTATAGAAGGAATCTATGTCAACATAGTAAATACTGTATGTGACAAGCCCACAGGTGACTCATACCCAATCATGAAAAGCTTAAAGCTTTTTCTCTAAAATCAAGAATAAAACAAGAATGCATACTCTCACTACTTTTATTCACATAGTATTGAAAATTCTAGGCAGAGTAATTAGGCAATTAGAAATAAAAGGCATATAAACAGAAAAAAAGATGTAAAACTATCAGTATTTGTGGATAACATATAAAATTATATATAATATATATGAATGAATTAATATATATGGAGTACAAACATTAAAATGTATACGTATATATAAAATATATATAATATATATAATATATAATATATATATATATATAAACCCTAAAGTCTTTACCAAAAATACAGTTAAGACTAATAATTTCAGTAAAGTTTCAGGATACAAAATTAATATCCAAAACACAGTTGTGTTTTATATATTAATAACAAAGTATCAGAGAGAGACATTAAAAAATCCACTTGCAATTGCATCAAAAGAATAATGAAATAAGCTAGAAATAAATTTAACCAAGGAAGTAAAATATCTGTATACAATAAGATACCAACAACTAAAGGAAATTGAAGATAACACAAATAAATGGAAAGACATTCTATGCTTATGGATTACAAGAATTAATATTATTAAACTGTCCATACTAGGGATGCTTGGGTCGCTCAGTGATTGAGCATCTGCTTTCAACTCAGGTCATGATTTTGGAGTCCTGGGATTGAGTCCTACATGGGGCTCCCTGTGGGGAACCTGCTTCTCTCCCTCTGCCTATGCCTCTGCCCCTCTCTCTATGTCTCTCATGAATAAATAAATAAAATATTTTTAAAAAAACCAAACCAAACAAACAAACAAAAATTTCCATACTACCCAAAGCAATGTACAGATTCAATGCAATCAAAATTCTAATGGCATTTTTCATAGACATAGAACCAACATTTTTGAACTTTGTGTGTAACCACAATAGACCCTGAATAGCCAAAGCAATCTTGAGAAACAGGAACAAAGCTGGAGGCATCAATGGCATCTAATTTCAAACTACATTTTGAAGCTATAGTAACCAAAACATTGTGTATTAACATAAAAATAGACAGATTAATGGGACAGGATAGAGACCCTGGAAATAACCCCACATATATTGTTGATTATGACAAAGTAGCCAAAAATGTACCATGAGAAAAAGACAGTCTCTTCAATAAATGGTGTGAAGAAAACTGTACAAGCTACTTGCAAAAGAATGAAACTAGATCATTATTTTACATCATATGAAAACAGTCAATTCAAAATAAACACTTGAATTAAAAACCTGAAGCCATAAAATTCATAAAAGAAAACAGGTAGTAAGTACCTTGACATCAGTCTTGAGATGATTATTGAAATTGACACCAAAAGGAAAGGCAATAAACAAACAAACAAACAAACAAGTGAAACTACATCAAACTAAAAAAGCTTTTGCACAGCAAGGAAACCAAGAACGTAAGAAGGCAACCTACCAAATGGAAAAAAAAAATACCAATTATATATATGTGATAAGAGGTTAATATCCAAAATATATGAGGAACTCATACAATTGTAACAAAAAAAACTGATTAAAAATAAGCAGAAAATATAAATGAATATATTTATAATGGAGACATAGAAGATGCCCAGCAAGTAAATTAAAAGGTACTCAGTATAACAAAACATCAGGGAAATGCAAATCAAAAACCGTGATGACTGAGGGGGGCACTTGACGGGATGAGCACTGGGTGTTATTCTGTATGTTGGCAAATTGAACACCAATAAAAAATAAATTTATTATTAAAAAAACATGATGAGACAATACCTCATATATGTCAGGATGGTTGTTATCAAAAAGACAAGAAATAAGAAGTATAGGTAAGAATGTGGAGAAATAAGAACCCTGTGTACTGTTGGTTGGAATGTAATTGGTACAGCCACTACATAAATCAGCATGGAGTTCCTCACAGAATTATAAAAGAACTACTCTATAATCCAAAAAATCAACTCCTGGATATTATCCAAAGGAAAGGAAAACAGTAACTCAAAAAGATATATGCACCTCCATGATCATTGCAGCATTATTTACGATATTTAAGACACAAAAGTAACCTAAGTTCCATAGATGGATGAAAGGTTAAAGGAAATGTGGTGACCTATACAATGGTATATTGTTCAGCACCCCCCTCCCCCCCACAAAGAAGAAAATCTTGCCATTTGCAACAACATGGATGAAAATTGTGAGGAACTTGCTAAGTGAAATAAGTCAGAAAAAGACAAATAGTATATGTTCTCCCTTATATGTGGAGTCAAAAGACTAAAAACACAACAAAAGAAAGAGATTGCAGATACAAAGATCATATTAGTGTTTGTCAGAGATGGGGGTAAGAGGTACATGGGTGAAAGTGGTCAAAAAGGACAAACTTCCAGTTATAAGATAAGCCATGGAATATAATGTAACCATAGTGACTATAGTTAATAATACTGTATTGTATGTTTGAAAGTTGCCAAGAGAGTAAATCTTAAAATTCTCACCATAAAAATGATTGCAAGTATGTATGGTGATGAATATTAACTGGATTTATTATGGTAATCATTTCACAATATACACAAATATCAAATCATTATGTTGTATATCTGCAACTAATATAATGCCATGTGTTATAGATATATCTCAGTAAAAATCCATTGTCCTCCTTGTTAATTGCATGCTAAATACTCTATTTCCCTTCAATAGGGCATTAAAGTCATTGATTTTATATTTAAGATTTGAAGTTAGATAATACAGACATACCTCATTTTATTGCATGTCCTCTTACTGTACTTGTTTTTTTTTTTTTCAAATTAAAGATTTATAGCAACTTTGCATTGTGCAAATCAACTATCATTTTTTTCCAATAGAATTTGTTCACTTTGTGTTTTTGTATCACATTTTGGTACTTTTACAATTTGGATTTTTTTCATTCTCATTATATTTGATATAATCTGTAAAGCAGTTATTTTAAAGAAATATATTTATTTATTTATTAGAGAGTAAAAGAGAGAGCAAGTGAGTATAAGCCAGAGGAGAGGCAGAGGGAAAGGGAAAGAGAATCCTCAAGCCAACTCCCCATTGAGCATTGAGCCCAACATGGGGCTTGATCCCAGGACCCAGAGATCATGACCTGAGCTAAACTCAAGAGTCAGACACTTAACCAATGGAGCCACCCAGGCAACCCAAGAAGTGATCTTTGATGCTACTATTGTAATTGTTTTGGGGGCACCGTAAACTGTGCCCACATGAGATGGTGATTTTAATTGATAAATATGACGGGTATCCTGACTGCTCCAATAACCAGACAGTCATTCCCCCTCTCTTTCCCTCTCCTTGGGTCTTCTTATTCACTGAGACACAGCAATATTGAAATTAGTCTAATTAATAACTCTGCAATGATCTCTAAGTTTTCAAGTAAAAGGGAGAGTTACACATTATCTTCCTTTAAATCAAAAGCTAGAAATGATTAAGCTTGTAGGCCAAGTGTGTCAAAAGCCAAAGTTGAAAGCTAGGCCCTTTGCAAGCTAAATTGTCACTGCTAAGGACAATTGCTTGAAGGAAATGAAAAGTGCTACTCCAATGCATATGTGAGTGATAAGATAGCAGAACAGCCTTATTGCTGATATGGAGAAATTTGTAGTGGTCTGGAAAGAAGATCAAAGCAGCCACATTTCCTTAAGCCAAAGCCTGGAGCAGAGCAAGGCCTTAACTCTCTTCAATTCTATGAGGCTAAGAGAGGTGAGGGAATTGCAGAGAAAAGTCAGAAGCTAGTAGAGAATGGTTCAGGAGGTTTAAGGAAAGGAACCATCTCCATGACATAAAAGGGCAAGGTGAAGCAACAAGTTATCTAGAAACTCTGGCTAAGGTAATTAATGAAGGTGGTTACTCAACAGATTTTCAGTGTAGACAAAACATCCTTCCATTGGCAGAAGCTGCCATCTAAGACTTTCAGAGCCAGAGAGGAGAATCAATGCTTGGCTTTAAAGCTTCAAAGGACAGGCTGGTTCTTTTCTTAGGGGCTAATGCAGCTGGTGGTTTTAAGGTGCAACCAATACTCATTTACCATTCCAACAATCCTAGTGCCTTTAAGAACTGTGCTATATATACTCTGCCTGTGTTCTATAAATGAAACAAAGTCTGGATGACAGCACATCTGTTTATAACATTTTGGAGTCCCTTTATTGTGATATTTTCTTTATTGTAGTGGTCTGGAATCAAACCCACAATATCTCCAAGGTATTCCGTATGCATCTATATGAAGATATAAAGTAAGTAGTTAAGTCAAGGATGGAGGTCTAAATGGGAAATTATCAGAAGCTAGATGACCTTATCTCAAAATTTGTCTTCAAGACATACTTTTGAAGGTAATATTATGAAATAACATTAAATAGATATTAAGAATTTTGAATACTTGTCAAAAGTCTTACAGCATAAAAAGGTAAAATAAAAATTTGAATCCCAGTGTCTGGCTTTAAAAGCTATTCTTTTTCCATTGTTTTGAGTGGCAGTTGGAGGATGTTGCTAGAAGATATTCCTATTGAACCATCAAAATTAACAAATAATAAACAAAAACTAATTAACTGAGATCCATGATAATCCATTTGCATTTTGGGAGTGTGTTCAATATGGTTAGAGTACACAGATGTTGAAAGAGAAGGATCATGTTAAGAGGCAGGTAAGGGGCAGGTTATAATGACATACTGAGGACTTTTGTTTTTCAGCTGTGGGAAGTTTTATAATTATTTTAATCAGAAAAAAAGACATAATGAATATCTGTTTTATAAAGATTACAGGCATTTTTCGGGAGGACTGGACAATACAAGTTTTTCCGTATTAGGAATAGTGAGGATTACATTGACAATGTGAATAAAAAACCAAATGTGTTTGTTATTTAGAAGTTAAAAATGTTCTTTTCTTTCTAGTGACTGCATTCTCAGAATGAAAAATAATTATAGGACAACAATATCATTTTCTAGATTGAGACATAAGATTAATGGTGAGGAATTGAAATGCAATAAAAATGCAATAAATATACAGGCAAGGAGTTAATTTGAAGCTAAATTAATGAAAACAATTTGGTCATGTTGACTCACGATAGTATATTTTACCCTTAGGAATGCTAAGACTACCTTTTCAAGATAGCCAATTAAGTATTTAATTCATTTAAATTAGTTAATTATGTGGTAAAGAGACCATTTATCTCCAGAGTAAATATTGCTGTCGAATCCATCACTCAGGTTAATCTAAAAGCCCCACTTGGCCAAAACATTCCTCATTTCCTTCTGTAGTAGCTCTTGTTCCCTTTATCAATGTAACATTAAAAGGTTTTCTCTGGTCTGCAGTGGAAGGAAAATAGACTTCCACCTTAAGACTGAGTCCACACTGGCAGCTTGAAGTTTTTACCATTTCCAACTAGGTCCTTTGTTTTGCAATTTCAGCAAGATATTTTTTTTCTCCTTTTGATATGGACAGACAGCCTTTAACCTACCCTTGGTATTACTTACATTTCCATTATGCAAATACAACATAATATGGTAGGACAATATAAAGCCACAGTAGTTGACTGTAATAATTCATTGTACAGAGGTATTGTTATATATCACAAGTTTAACTCTATGATACTTCCAAAGAGGCTATGTGGACTAACTTAGTAATTCCTGTAAGATAAGTGCACTACTAATTCAAATATTCAAGATATGTTCAATAGTCCTGAGAGATTCAACACTTATATTTTAAGGTAAATGACAAAAAGGACATGGTATGTGTTTGAAATGGTGGAAAGAAAGGCTACTTGTTTAGACCTTTGTTTAAACCAGTAAAAAGTTTAAGCTACTTTCCCCAGGAATTTAGCTAATTAACATTGGCACAGTTGGTAGGTTTGAATATTGACTATAGATTACTGTTTTGTATCAATATTAAATTTATTACTTTGATAATTTAATACAGTTCAGTAGGGGAACATCCTTTTGTGGGGGGAACATTGACATATTTGCAGGTAAAAGGGCATCATGTTTTCAATTACTGTAAAATGGTTCAACAAATACACTAAATTTCTAGATAATGATAAAGTTTGCATATTTCACTTCTATTTTATTTTTTATATAGAAATTATAGATCTCCAAGTTTATGACAAATAAGATACAGAAACCAAGGAGTACTTTACTGAATGCTTATAATTTTATGTCATAATCTTTGTCGTTGATAATATGTATTAAGTATCTGAAAATGCTGATATGGGAAAGAAACACATGTCTGACTTATAACCCTCTAATTATTCTCTTTCTTCTAGATTGTATCCAGTTATTATCTTTAATGAACATACCTACATATACATATATATGTGTAAAATATTAATTTAAAATGATTGCATATACACATACTCATAACAAAATTTAAAAAAAATGTAGAGATCTTTAAAAATATGGAATATTTTATAATAAACATCTAATAACATTTTATTTTATTATTTTGGACTTTTAGATAGCTAGAAATATGGAAAGTTCTAATAATATGCTTACAGATTACTTCTGAAATCCTCAAATGACATTGGTATTTTTGATTAATTTAAAAATGTAATATTACTTCATATTTCTTAATATATTTTATCTTTAGGGGCTCAGAATATTATTTGATGTTTTCAAAATTGGAAAGTCAATCTTAAATATTTTGTAATAGTATTTAATGAATTACATTAGAATGAGATCAGTTTTATTTTTTATTTTTTTATTTTTTTTTAATTTTTATTTATTTATGATAGTCACACAGAGAGAAAGAGAGAGAGGCAGAGACACAGGCAGAGGGAGAAGCAGGCTCCATGCACCGGGTGCCCGACGTGGGATTCGATCCCGGGTCTCCAGGATCGCGCCCTGGGCCAAAGGCAGGCGCCAAACCGCTGCGCCACCCAGGGATCCCTGAGATCAGTTTTAAACTGTAAAATATTCCGTATTATAATTTGTAAAATATTAGGCAAATGAAAAAAAATGAGATCCATATTGAATGTATATTTTGAACTTTAAATTTCATCATCTGGAAATTTGGGATGGTTTTGAAAATTAGTTTTAATATTATATAATTAAAAAATGTGTTTTATAATGTTTAAACAAGGGAAAAAACTCAAAAAAATTTTTTACAAAAGGACAACATAATAAGAGACTCTTAATTATGGGAAACAAACTTGAGTTTGCTGAAGGGAAGATGGATGGGGGGATGGGGTAACTGGGTTATAGGTATTATAAAGGAGGGCATATGATATAATGAACATTGGGTGTTATATATAATTGATGAATAACTAAACACTACATCTTAAACTAATGATATGCTAATGTTAATTAACTGAATTTAAAATAAGAAAACATTTAAAAGTTACTGTATTTGGAAATAATTTTAAACTTAAAAAACCACACATAGTAATTATATGTTTAAGTTTTGAGGAATTATCATACTGTTTTCCACATTGGCTGTACCTGTTTATATTCCCATACCAGTGTACAAAAGTTTCAATTTCCCTACATCCTAATACTTATTATTTTCAGTGTTTTGTATTATTTTCAATAATTTTACTATTTTATATATCTGTATGCCAATGCCACTATATTTATTATGATGGCTTTGCAGTAGGAAATTTCCTTTAGGGATCCCTGGGTGGCGCAGCGGTTTGGCGCCTGCCTTTGGCCCAGGGCGCGATCCTGGAGACCCGGGATCGAATCCCACGTCAGGCTCCCGGTGCATGGAGCCTGCTTCTCCCTCTGCCTGTGTCTCTGCCTCTCTCTCTCTCTCTCTCTCTGTGACTATCATGCATAAATAAATAAAATCTTTAAAAAAAAAAAAAAAAAAAAAAAAAAGGAAATTTCCTTTATAATCAAAAAATTGAGGCTTTGAATTTTTAATATTCTTTTTCTAGATTGATATGGCGATTCAGGTTCTTTTGAGAGTTCATATGAATTTTAGAATGGAATTTTCTACTTCTGTAAAAATGTTGAGTGTTTTTTTATAGGATTGCATTGAACCTATAGGTCATTTTGAGTAATGTTGACATTTTAAGTCTCCCAATCCATGAATGACCTATGTCTTTCCATTATGTTTTTTAATTTCCTTCAATAAGATTGTGTAGATTTTAATATACAAATCTTTTGCCTCCTTGGTAAAGTTTGTTCTTAAGTATTTTATTCTTTTTAATGATATTGTAAACTTCCCAGACATTCTTATATATTCCTTTTATTCTTAATCTAATGAGATATATTTCCAGAAGTAATTTTTTTTATTATGAGGTCCATGCTTTTCAAATTTAAAAGAAAAGTGAATTTCTAAAACTTTCATAAGAGTTTGCATCTATCCTAAGAATATATGATGATGTATCTCTGTCATTATTCTCACCAAGTTGGAATATTATAGTTTTAGGTATCCAAATTTAATATATTTAAAATTATTATTAGTATTTTAACTTATTGTACCTGGTTTTTGGACTTTAGATATATGTTTGCATATTTAAAGGGAATTCAAACATAATATTCAGTAAACCCCACATATATTGGGAGATTGTTGGTTATTTTATCATTTATCTTTGTATACTATTTATATTTATTTATATATATTATTTTGTATATAAGAGAGCTCTTTGTATTTTATATATGAACTTTAAAAAATCCTCAGTATATCTTGCTTTATTATGGTAACTGTCTATATTCAAATATTTCATTTTTATATAACAAAATATTTTCTTTATATAGTCAGTAAATTTTATAATCAGTCTTTATCTCCTTCTGAATTAAAATATAACTTTTGTTGAATATATACTTTTAGCCATTGCAGGGTAACTAGAGTCGGTAACTTGTCTTTTCACCATAACCAACCATAAAAGTGGATCATATATACAGCAGCAGTTTTAAGCTACTAGCCAGCAGCCATGAGAGAAGAAATACACAAGAGGGGGTTCTCACTTATATTCTGTCTTTCTGCCTTGAGAACTCTAGAGCAAGAGGCCCAGTAAAATAGAAGGCAATAAAAAGAAGAACAAAAAAAAAAATCAACTTTTAAATAGTTAGCTGTAGATAATCTATTTCAAAGAAAAAAAAATAAAAGAAGTGTTCAAATATAGAACTGAAGAAAGCTTCTGAACTGAATAAGTCCTGCAACAGAAGGGGGAAAAAACAATCAGACAAGGTAAACAGAAATCTAATGCACTAAAATAGTTGTTTTTCACTTCCCAAAAAAGTAATGGACTAAGATTGACTAGTTGCTTTTCATCATTCAAGCAACAGAAAGATCTGATTATATATATAACATTCAGAAATAACATCAACCATGCATTATTCCTCAAGAAATTTGGAAAGCTATTTTGCAACCATTCAAGAAATAATTTCAGTCATTCAAAATCTTATATTAATTTTCTCTTTTTGCCTGGCACTGGACTTGGACCAAGTACATACTAAAAAGAACGGGAGATACTATCACAAATACCTCTCATCATAAGATAGTTATACAATGAATGGGTAGACGGTAAATGTTGAAAACATTTAAATACACACTAAAATACTTTATTAGAAAATACTCAGAATAGGAACGCCTGGGTGGCTCAGCAGTTGAGCGTTTGCCTTTTGCTGACTGCGTGATCCCAGAGTCCCAGATCAAGTCCCACTTCAGGCTCCCAGCATGGAGCCTGCTTTTCCCTCTGCCTGTGTGTCTGCCTCTCTCTCTCTCTCTCTCTCTCTCTCTCTCTCTGTCTCTCACGAATAAACAAATCAAATCTTTTTAAAAAAGAAAATACTCAGAATAGAATGACATAATCAAAGTATGCTTTCTCATCATCAGTTATTTCAATAAAAAGTAATCTAACTATAATTTTTTACACATAAGTTTAAACTCATAAAATGAAATCATGTTGAAATATGGTTGCAGCCTACGGCCATACCACCCTGAACGCGCCCGATCTCGTCTGAAATATGGTTGCTGGGTGGGTAGTCATTTAGGTATCTTTAATAAAAACTTTATTTTATCATGTGTACCTTTTGGTTTGCAAAATTCAAATTCACACTTAGAAAACTTAGTATTTACCACATGTCATGCAACTGTGGAAATATGTTAAATATGGAACTACCAAAGCAATATTGTATTTATTAATTTTTTTTTTTTATGATAGTCACAGAGAGAGGGAGAGAAAGAGAGACAGGCAGAGGGAGAAGCAGGCTCCATGCACCGGGAGCCCGATGTGGGATTCGATCCCGGGTCTCCAGGATCACGCCCTGGGCCAAAGGCAGGCGCCAAACCGCTGCGCCACCCAGGGATCCCAATATTGTATTTATTAATGAATATAAAATCTGTTGTGAATATAAAATCATTTTGATATTATTTGAAATAATATATATGTTTAAAAATGTTTAACCTATATATTTACCAATGCCACTATTATTTCTATGTCCGAATACTGAAATGCTAAAGTCATACATACTATTTGTACTAGTCTTAATGTTGGTAGTAGGGGTTAGTGTAGGATTTTTTTAAGTGGTTACACAAACCTCTTTTTTCTAATTATTAAAATGTTCAAATAAACTAAGCCAAAATACAAATTAAAGAACTAAATCAAAACACAATTAAAGCCCATGTATATAGACTTAAAATAAATCCTTAAAGGAAATAATAGCATAAATTGTTCTGAACTGGTATCAGTACTGCAGTGTTATTGCCCCCATGTTACTTATCAAGTGAAAAAGAGTGCACAAGTTTTAGCAATATATAAAGGAAAAAAAAAATGAGAAGAGGAACAGAGAAAGAAATGCAAGAAAATCATGCATAAAAAAATAGGCGTTCTTGAAACAAAGTTAAAACAATTTGCCTTAAGAAAATATAAAATTTATTCTAAAATTTTATATATCTTTGTATATAAAACAGAGGGAAGTTCTTTAAAAAGCTTACAGGAGAAACAATTAAAAAATCTTATAATTAAATGTACTTTTATTTAATGAAAATACAATTGTCATGATTAAATTCCCATTTTTCTGCTTTATTGATTCTTTTTTTCTTGGTAACTGCTATCGATTCATTTTTAGTTTGCAGTTACAACTATTAAATTACTAAATAGTACTAGAAATTATTTTAAAAGTATCTACTAAAATTTAATATAATTGCATTTTTAAAACATAAAGTATACTATTCCCTTTGAATATACTTCACTAAATATAGAATGTTTAAAAAAGTGGTCATTGTATATGCAAATACCTAATTTTCTGGCATGTGAGTTATTCAACAATAAATCATTACTATTAAAAATGTATTGTTTTAAAATTTAGTGTACAGTCAAAATAACATAAGAACTATATTTTTTTGTTAAATAAGAAAAGTGATACTCTAATTTTCTTAGTTGAAATTAAATAATGTTTCATGTTAAGATACAGTTTATATTTTATGGAGAGGCAACTGGTCATAAGGAAACAATATAGTTCTTCATTAGAATATTGATTATATAATTTGGTAGCTGGTTAACTTTAGTATTTGCTTAATAATTCTGTGTATCACTGCTTGTTTCTGATTGTCTTAATTTGTATCCCTAAACTACCTTACAGGTTTTTGGTGAATATTAATGGTATAATTAATGTCTATAAAGCACCAAGTAGTATCTGACACACAATATTAAAATTAAAATTCACATTTTGGTGTCATTAAAAGATCCTCTTACCTTTTACTTATCTTACTGATTTCACTGATTGATGTTCTCAGTTCCTTGTTTAAAAAAAAAAACTGAAAATAAGTCAAATATTTTGGAAATAATTATAGCGTTATGTATAGACATAAGAATGTTAAAAAACTGTAAAATATTTTCAAATTTATTATATACTTGTATTGATTAGTAGCTTGATTTAATTTCTTGAACAAATTGAAATCAACTGTAATGGAAAATTATAGATGATGTGTTATTGTAAAGGTGAAGCTAGAATTTCTATTAATAAACCCATATTTAAGCAAAAAGCCATGACCCTCCTATGAAACAATGGTAAAAACAAAAAATAGAAGAATGACATTAGCAAGATAGCCTGGTACACAGCCTCAGACCTTCTTTTCTCCACAAACATACAAATTTAGCATCAATTTATGGACAAATTCCATTTTTGAAAAATCAGAAGCTAATTCAAAGTATGCTAATTCTTGCATACATCAGGAGAATGCAAAACCAGACTCATAAAAGCAAATAGGGAAATTCAGGGCACCTTCTGGTTGGAAACTCTGTCCCTGGTATGGTGCTTTAATTGGGAAGAGATTCCTTATCTCTCTATTTCATTCAGAAAGAGAAAGGTTTGGTTCACGCATGTAGGACCTCAGCTTTTCAAGGGAGCACCTCAAAGATCTGGTATCTGTCTTGCTGGTCTCGGAACTTGATGGTTCTCATAGAATATAGCTTCCCAGGGATGAAGGGAGGTGATAGCTTTGGCTGATAGACACTGTTTGGCTCAGCACAGAGTAAGTAGGAAATGTTAGTTTTTATCTTCTCCCTGGAGAAGAAAAAGTGGATATTTGTATCAGCATCCAAACTTTCTTAGGGTTGCTCAAAAAACTGGAGTCTCTCTCCTCAGTTTTGAAACTTTGAAGTCCAGCACATCTATTGGTCAGAGGAGAAACAAAGGCAGTAGAGTTTGGGATGGAAGATGTCATAGTTCCTCACACCCCACTTAAGTCAGCAAACAAACATCACAGTTGCCCACTTTTCCCTGACCGGGAAAGATTTGGTAGAGATTCCTAGAATCTCTGTCCAGACTGATTGGCAGAGATGGTCTCCTGTATAAAACCAGTCAGTAGGGATGCCTGGGCGGCTCAGCAGCTGAGCATCTGCCTTTGGCTCAGGGCGTGATCCCGGAGTTCTGGGATTGACTCCCACATCGGGCTCTCTGCATGGAGGCTGCTTCTCTTCCCTCTTCCTATGTCTCTGCCTCTCTCTTTGTGTCTCTCATGAATAAATAAATAAAATCTTAAAAAAACCCAAACCTCAGTCTGTGGAAACTGAGAATGGTATCTTTTTGTCTAATGCACACACAGTAACAGAGAGTCAAACAAAATAAAAAATCAAGCAAAGATGTTCCATAGAAAGAAACAAGATACATATTTAAAAATGGACTCTAATGTAACAGTTATATGATTTGACAGATAATTAAAAATAACTTTCATGAAAAAAAATAACTTTCATGAAGATGCTCACCAAAGACAAGAAAACAATGCATGAAAAAAGTGAGAGTTTCAACAAAGGGATGGAAAATATTAAAAAGTACCAAACAGTAATCATGGAGCTAAAGAACACAATAATTTAACTAAAAATAATTCACTGAAGATTGTAACACCAGACTAAATCAGCAGAAGAAAGAATCAGTAAATTGCAAGATGAGTCAGTAGAAATAATTCAGTTAGACAAGCAAAAAGAAAAAAAATGAAAAAGAATGAAGAAATTTTAGGGGATTTAAGGACATCTTCGAGGAAGTAATCATAAGAATCATAGGAATCCCAGAAGAATAGAAAAATGACCAGAAAGCTATTTCGAAAACATAATAACTGAAAATTTTCCAATCTGAAAATGGACATCCAGATTCAAGCAGGTGACAGACACCCAAATGATACGAACCCAAAGAAATCCACAAAGTTGAATTTTTAATGAAATAAGCCAAAGACATACTGAATTTTTTTTTAAAGATTATATTTATTTACTCATGAGAGACACACAGAAAGAGAGAGCCAGAGACACAGGCAGAGGGAGAAGCAGGCTCTATGCAGGGGGCCTGATGTGAGACTTGATCCCAGGTCTCCAGGATCACACCCTGGGCTGAAGGTGGCACTAAACCATTGAACCACCCGGGCTGCCCAACAGACTGAATTTTGAAGACAAGAAATGGAAAGCAATTTGTCACAAAGAAACCTCCATATCATCATGAGGAAACTTTTCAGCAGAAACCTATAGGCTGAAAGGGAATTATATATTCAAAGGCTGAAACAACAACAACAACAAAAACAAACAAACAAAAAGAAATAAAAAAAAAAGAAAAGAAACAACTGCCAACTAAGATTATGATATCTAGCAAACTCTCAAAAGAAAAAAAAAAAAAAAAGATATGACAGACTTTCCCAGACAAACAAAAGCTGAAGGAATTCGGCACCACTGGAGAAGCTGGTTAAGGAATATTGCAGAACACTATATACTGAAATGGTTATGGATAAATAACTTTAAATAATTTTAGTATAAATGTAAAAAGACAAAAGTGTTAAAATAACTATAACTAAAAATATATTAAAGATTTATAATTTAAATAGATGCAAATTGTGATAATACCTAAAATATGAGTGGAGAAATGAACATATAGAGTTTTTGTCTGCAATGGAACTTATGTTATCAGCTTAAAATAGATTGTTATAACTATGTGATACTTTATATAAGCCCCAAGGTAACTACACATGTACAAAATATCTAAAGAAGTTACACATACAGAAAAGAGAAGTCAAAGCTTATCAATATAAAAAATACAAAGGAAGATAGCAAGAGAGGAAAAGGTCAAAGGACTCTGAGACCAACAGAAAACAACAAAATGACAATAGAAGTTCCTTCACTATTAATGACTTTACAAGTAAGCAGACTAAACTCCCCAATCAAATTACATAGAGAGGCTAAATGAATAAAAAAGAAAACTAACTATATGCTGTGTATGGAAAATTCAATTTAGATTCAAGGACACAAAAAGGCTGAAAGTGAAATGATGGAAAAAGATATTCTATGCAAATGGTAACCAAAAGAGAGTAGGGATGGCTACACTGAAATAAAATTGACTTTAAGTTGAAAAAAAAAAATCTAGCACAAGAGACAAAGAATATTACATAATTTTAAAAGGTTCATATCATAAGGAAAATATAACAGTTATAAATATATGTGGACTCAACATGTTTACATGTTAGGTACATCTATATTTATATATAGATTTATTTATATATGTATTCCAAAACATATATAATAGTCATATATACTCATATAACTATATTATATATTTATAAATATGCCATTTTTATATAAATATATATTATATGCATATGTATGCATTTATTATATATTGCAAACATTGACAGAACTGAATGAGAAATAGCAGTACAATAATAGTAGATCTTTTTTTAAGATTTTATTTATTTATTCATGAGAGACGCAGAAGGAAGGCATAGATACAGGCAGAGGGAGAAGCAGTTTCCTTGCAGGGAACCCAATGTGGGACTCCATCTCAGAACTCCAGGATCATGCTCTGAGTTGAAGGAAGACACTCAACCACTGAGCCACCCAGGCAACCCAATAGTAGTCTTTAATATGCCATTATCAGTAATGGATAGAGCATTCAGAGAGAAACTCAATGAGAAAATATATGACCTGAATAGTACTATAGATCAAATGAATCTAACAGACATATACAAACATTCCACCTTACAGCAGCAGAATACACATTTTTTTTCTCAAGTGCACATGTATATCAGATATTTCTGCAGGGTGGGTTACAAGTCAGGTCACAAAATAAGTCAACAAACTTAAGAAGACTTGAAGTCATACCAGGTATCTCTTCTGACTATAGTGGAATGAAACTAAATAGCGGAAAGAAAACTGGAAAATTCACAAATATGTGAAAATTAAGAACATTCTTCAACACCATTGTGTCAAAGAAGATATCAAAAGTGAAATTTAATAATTCTTTAGATAAATAAAAATGAAAATACAATATACCAAAATTTATAGACTGTAGCAAAAAGTACTTTAAGAGGGAATTTCATAGCAATAAATGCCTACATTTAAAAAGAAGGCTTCCGGCCTGAGATAGTGATGTAGGAAGACCTTGAACTCCCCTCCTCCACAGACACACTAATTCTATACCTATCCATAGAGAAATGCCTCCTGAACCGTACAGAGGGCTGACTTAACAGCTTCTGCACAACACAGGTAACCAAAAGACACCCCCCCCCCCCCGCCGCCCCCAACCCTGACACTGCAAACTGCAGGAGGTCAGATAATACTTAAGGACTGTGAGCAGATTTGTCTGCTCTGGGGCACAGAAGAAAAACTGTTTTAAAAGAGCAACTACAGGGCAGCCCGGGTGGCTCAGCGGTTTGGCGCCACCTTCCGCCCAGGGAGTGATCCTGGAGACCTGGGATCGAGTCCTGCTGGGCTCCCTGCATGAAGCCTGCTTCTCCCTCTGCCTGTGTCTCTGCCTCTCTCTCTCTGCGTATCTCTCATGAATATATAAATAAAATCTTAAATAAATAAAAGAGCAACTACAATATGAAGAATTAAGTCCTAAAACTCGTTTTTTTTTTGAAAGATTTTATTTATTTATTCATGAGAGACAGAAAGATGCAGAGAGGTAGGCAGAGGGGAGGAACAGGATCCATGCAGGGAGTCTGATGTGGGACTTGATCCTGAGACTGCAGGATCATGCCCTGAGCCAAAGGCAGACTCTCAAGTGCTGAGCTACCCCGGCGTCCCCTAAAACTCTTCCAAATGGCAGTAGAGTTAGTGGAATTCTCTCCAGCTGGATTGCCTTGAGAGCATCATGGCTTACATTCATCATCCCCTTGACAGAAAAATGGGAGCAGGGTTTGGGCGCTGTATTTGGTTTACCTCCTGAGTCCCAGGCTCCCATCCCACATCAGTGTGTCCATGCTGTATCCAGCATGGTACATACCGAGAACACCACTGGCTGTGCTCACTACAGCTCCAGCCATCTTGCCCAGGAACAAAGCACCCATGAATACTTCAGGTCCACACTATTTCATTGTTAGACAACTTTATAGTGCACCCTGGGCCAAGAATAGTCTGGGACTCCTGGCTTATGCCCACATTGGTTCAAGCCATACTCAGAGTTTGCCCTGTGTGAACTGTTCCAGGAACACTAACCCTAAGAATACCTTGACTCCAGCTGCCCTGTTAGGGCATCTCCTGCATGGAGTACCCTGGGACAGCCTGACCCATGCTGACTTTGGTCTATCAAGGTGCCCTCTGTGCTAAACAACCCAGATACCTTAGCTTGAACCAGCTTAATCTGTGGCTGTCCTGTAAGAACATCTTCTATGCAGACAGCATCAGGTCCTCCTGGCTTATGCTCACATTGGCTTCTATTGTTCTGCTATGTGCCCTTTGCACTGAAAAGTCCAAGATCACCCCAGGCCACAGTGACTTTAACTTTAGCTCTCCTTCCAGGGCACCCTCTATAGAGTACCTTGGGATCTCCAGCCCACACCAACCATAGCTCCAAAAGCCAGCCAAAGTCACCAGGTACTCAGTCTACACAGGTGGTGACTATACATGATACAATTCTGTCAAATGAAGAGAAGTAGCTGTTCTGTCTAATTCATAAAAGCAAATCACAGAATCTCAATCAAAATGAGTACCTTAGAAGAAATGAATAAATTTTGGGGGACATATAATCTTCTAAAACTAAATCAAGAAGAAATAGAAAAACTGAGCTGACTGATTACTAGAAATCAATTTGAAATAAAAAACTTGTCAACAAAGTTTGGGACCAAATGTCTTCACAGTTTGAATTCTACTACATATTTAAGGAATAGCTAATAACTATTATGAAACTAGACCAAAATATAAAACAGGAGGTTAACAAAATGAAGGGTAAAAATCATATGATCATCTGGACAGATGCAGAAAAAGATTTGACAAAATTCCACATCAATTCATGATTAAAAAGCCTTCACAAAGTGGATTTAGAGGGAACATACTTTAACATAATAAAGGTCATATATGAAAAACTCACCACTAACATCATACTAAATGGTGAAAAGTGAAGAGCTTTTCTTCTAGGAAAAACAAAAGGAACAAAAGAAGGATGGCCACTCTCACCATTTTTATTCAACATAGTACTGGAAATCTTCCCCATAAATATCATAAAAGAAAAAGAATTAAAATGCATTCATCCAAATTGGTAAAGAAAAAGTAAAACTATCACTATTTGCAGATAAAATGTTACACGTATAAAGTATTCACCAAAAAATATTAGAATAAATTCAGTAAATTTGAAGATACAAAATTAATATACAGCAATCTGTTGCATTTCTATACACATATTGGATTGGAAAAACAAATATTGTTAAAATGACCATATAACTCAAAGCAATCCACAAATTTAGTGTAATTCTATCCGAATACCAATAGCATTTTCACAGAACTAGAACAAATAATCCTAAAATTTGTATGGAACTACAAAACAGCTAAAGGAATCTTGAGAAAGAAGAATAAACCTGAAAGCATCACAATCCCAGATTTCAAACTATATTATAAAGCTCTAAGAATGAAAACAATGTAGTACTGTCACAAAAATAGGCATGCTGATCAATAGAACATTAAAAGAGAACCCAGAAATAAATCCACACTTTTATGGTCAATTAGTCTACAACACAGGAAGCAAGAATATGCAATGAAGAAGACAGGCTCTTCAATAAATGGTGCTGGGAGAGCTGGAGTGCAACACACACAAGAATAAAACTGGACCGCTCTCTTACACCATACACAGGGAAATAAATTAAGTATGAATTAAAGACCTAAATATTAGACATGAAACTATAAAATTCCCAGAAGAGTGGTGTTTGCCTTTAGCTCAGATCTTGACCCCAGGATCCTGGGATTAAGTCCTCCATCAAGTTCCCTAGTGGGAGCCTGCTTCTCCCTCTGCCTATCTTTCTGCCTCTCTCTCTCTCAATCTGTCTCTCATGAATAAATAAATAAATTCTTTAAAAAAGACATTATGAATAATTATATAAAACAAATTAAATAACCTAGTAGAAATAAATTTTCAGAAACGTATAATCTACCAAGACTGTATTATGAAGAAATAGAGTCTAAACTGATTTGTAATGGGTATAGTGATTGAATCAGTAATCAGAAACCTTCTACCAAAGAAAAGCCCAGAACCAAAGAAAAGATTCACTGGTGAATTTTACCAAACACTTAGAGATTATTAATACCAATTCTTCTCAAGCTCTTCTAAAAAATAAAATATAATGGATCTTTTTAAACTCATTTTACATAGTCGATGTTATCCTGAAGCCAAATCCACAAAAAATGAAAGAAAATTACATCCTAATATTTCTGATGAAAATAAAAGAATAAAATATTAACAAACCTAATCTACAGCATGGAATCACATTCCATGACTAAGTGGAATTTATCTCTAGATGCAGATGTTCAACATGTAAAAAACCAATTAATGTGAGATACATTAACAGAATGAAGAATAAAAAGCACATGATTATCTCAGTGTAGAAAAATTTCACAAAATTCAATAATTTTTCATGATAAAAAGTCTCATCAATTTAGGCTGAGCACAGAAGAACAGAAGGAATAAGTACTGTATATGAAAAGCCCACAGCTAACACCATACTCAACAGTGAAAAACCAAAAACTTTTCACTAAGATCAAGAACAAGGCAAGTATGCCAAAACTTGTCATTTCTATTTAACATGATACTGTAAGTCCTAGGAAGAGCAATTAAGCAAGATAAAGAAAGAACATCCAAAGTGGAAAGGATAAAGTAAAATTGTCCCTATTTGCAGATGATATAGCTTATATGTAGAAAATTCTGAAGACTTCATAAGAAAACTATTATAAGTAATAGACAAATCTAGTAAAGTTGCAGAATTCAAAATCAACATGAAATAGGCCAGAAGGGAAAGAGTAATACAATATGGTATCACTTATATGTGGAATCTAGACATAAGTATGTAAGTAAATAAATAAACGGTTTTATAAAAACAGGAAATTGAATGATGGTCAAGGTGTTGGGAGAAAGAAATAAATGTAAGTGAAAGGGTAGAAACTGCAGTTAGAAGAGTTAGTTCTGAAGATCTAACTATAGATATCACACTGTAGCATAATGTCTATGGTTAATAATTTGGTATTTTATACTTGAAAGTTGTTGAGAGTAGACCTTAAGCTTTCTCACCAGACACACAAAAAAAGGGTCAACTATGTGAGGTAATGGATGTGTTAATTGCCTTGGTCTTGGTAATCACTCCTCATTGTACACCTCTATCAAATAATGCTGTACACTTTAAGTGTACATATAATTATATTTCTCAACTCTTCCTTGATAAATTTGGAGGAAAAATCAGTTGTATTTCTATGTACTTAAAACAGACTATCTGAAAAAAATAGAAAAAATAATACCATTTATAATAATGCCAAAAAGAATAAAATACTTAGGAATAAACTTACCTAAGGAGCTAAAAGACTTACAGACTAAAAGCTATAAAACATTGATGAAAGAAATTAGAGACAAATGGAATGTGTTCATTAATTGGAAGACTAATATTGTTAAAATGTCTATATAAATTCCCAAATCAATCTACAGATTTGATGCAATTCCTACAAAAATTCCAGTATCATGTACAGAAAAAAAATCCTTAAAATCATACAAAACCACAAAACAGCATGAATAGCTAAATATATATTGAGAAGAATAAAAATGGACGTATCTCACTTCCTGATTTCAAAATATTTTACAAGTCCTCAGTAATCAAAGGTATGGTCATGGCACAAAAACAGACGTATCTAACAACAGAAGAGAATAGAGATTCTAGGAATGAGTCCACATATATACAGTGCATTGATCTTCAACAAGGATGTTGAGAATATACAATAGGAAAAGAATAGTCACTTTGACAAATGGTTTTGGAAAAACTATCATCTCCATGAGCAGAATAATGTAATTGGAGCCTCTTCTTAAACCATTTTCAAACATTAATTCAAAATGAATTAAAGACTTAAAAGTAAGAACTGAAACTCTAAAACTATCAGGCTAATAAAAGGAAAAAAAAAACTTTCTGACATTGGTCATGGCGGTGATTTTATTGATATGACACAAAAAGCATAGGCAACAAAACAAAAAATAAAGAAGTAGAACTAAAAACTATACAATAAAAGAATCAATCAATAGAGTGAAAAGACAACATAAAAATTTGGAGAAAATGTTTGCAAACAATACATTTGCTAAGTGGTTAGTCTCTAAAATATATAGGGAATTCTTATAACTCAATAATTAAAAAAACTATTAAAAAATAGGCAGAAGACTTAAATAGACATTTCTCTAAAGAAGACATACAAATGGCCAAAAGGTATATAAAAAAGTGCTCAACTAATTATCAGAGATAAGAAAATCAACATCACAATGAGATCACCTCACACATGTCAGTGTGGCTGTTATCACAAAAGCAAAACACAAGTATTAATGAGATATCCAAAAACATCAAATTCATAGTTAAAGAGTGGAATGGTGGTTGCTAGGGTTAGGGGGTAGGCAAAAATGGGGAGTTATTAACCAATAGGCATAAAGTTTTAGTCAAGCCGGATGAATAAACTCTAGAGATCTTTTCTACAATATTGTACCTATAGTCAACAATAGAATATATATTTAAATACTTGTTAAGGACATAGATCTTTGTTGTAATTTTGCCTATAAAACAAGTTTTTATAAAGAAGACAATTTTTACTATCACTTTTGAATAATTTTTTATATTTGACCTCTTGAGTATATGTGCTGCCAAAGAGAGCACTGTATTTGTCCTCTTGAATGTGACACTCTTGCCCTAACCTTTTTAAAAACTTCTTTCATTTCTTTGTCTCTATCTTCATAGTATATTTCTATGGCTTTTCCACACTGTCTTTTAACCATGTTCTGGGGACTATCTGTAGTCCTGACCCTATGTGACTCACATTCATATACCATCTTCCTACTTGGCATCTTTGCTTGAATATATTTAAATGTCTCTATTGAAAAAAAATAAAATGTACTGAAGACAATAGATGATATTTGAGAGATGATGTGAAATTAGGCTATTCTTACTTTTAAATTTTAATTATTTTTATTTTAAATTTTATCATTTCACATCAGATCCAGAAAAATACTCTTAAAACATTTATAGTGTTATTTCATGAAAAATAATACTATAAAGTTATACAGTTTTTGTCAAATACAATGAGAATGAAATCTAAGAAAGACTATTTTTTCGTTTTTTTAAGACTTTATTTATTTATTTTAAAGAGAGAGAGATAGAGAAAAGAGAGAGTGAGCTGGATTTACAAAGAGCTGGACCCTGAAAGCTAGCCCCAGCTCTTGTATGAGCTCATTTTCCCTTGAGTTTATCCAATGGGTAGCCATGGTGAGAGAGTTGAAGAAAAGGGAAAGGAAAAAGCATATTTTCTGTTTCCAGTGGTGCATGCCATGGGATCTGATTGTCTTCAGGGGCTTTAGATGTCATCCACAGACCTGCCATAACTGCAGCTTCTACAAATGAGGCTAGCTTCAGATACCCTTCCTCCTCTCATTTGTCCTTATGGGTGGAACAATTTCCTGCTCTTGATCAGTTCCAGGTAGCCTCATCTGGCAAATTCTATGACTATAAATCTCACAGTTGTTATAGTGAGCCATCATTTATAATTCTTTGTTCCCAAATAATTAATTGTATTAAATATTTTTAAAATAGTATTTTTCATGTATTAAGTACCATTTGACCTTTTTATTTCTCATTTGCATGACTTTTTTTTTTTTAAACGTAATCCTTAGGATTTTAGAGTTTATAACTCCTTTCCATTCTTCTTTGGTTAAATGACGGGGCAGTTTCTCAAATAAACAAATTTCCCCATTCTTTATACTTCTATCTTTAATCATAATTTATCATTACCTGCTATTTCAATGCATTTACTTTTTTTTCATTAGCAAATCCAAAAATACAATATTAACTAAGTTATAATACTGTTTACGTAATCAACCTAATTGGTTGATATTGCAAATTTGGAATTTGAAATTTCAAAACCAGTGGTTTCTGGGAATTTCAGGCTAAAATACTTATTTTATTGTATGGAGAATTGCTTCTACTTCACAATATACTTGAATTAGATTGGCCAAAATGAGCTAAACTAAATGCCATACCTAATTCCTGAATAATTAAATGCCCCATCTATATTTATAAGATATGATTTAATTAGTACTTGCCTTCTTTGTTTGCTAGGCTAAAGATAATATGTACATCAGTGCAGAAATGTGATATGAGAAAGATAAAAATAATTTTTAAAATGGATAGGAGCTACAGAGAAAATGACAGAATAGGAGGACCCTAAGTTCACCTAGTTCCACAGATACAACTAGATAACACTCACATTGCTTAAATTATCCAGACAGCCTGAAGACCCTCAGAATGAGCTCCATAACTAAAGGTAGAGAAGATGCCAAGTCAGAGGAAGGTAGGAAAGGCAGAAACATGATTTGAGACCTAAAGGGACAATGGCCATCAGTGGGCAGGGAAAGCTGGGAGCATAGAGAAGGTGAGAGATAATCATGCCAGGGACCCTACAGCAGGAAGATGAACCCTCATGACATTTAGTTTTGAAAGCTAGAGGTGCCAAATTTCAGAAGTTCTTATGAACAGTTAAACCTAAAGCCTCCCTACTGGGAGAGCCCTAAGGGTATTTAGAAGCTGAGTTTCTGACCTTTTTTTTTTTTTTTTTGTAATAATAAATTTATTTTTTAATGGTGTTCAATTTGCCAACATACAGAATAACACCCAGTGCTCATCCCGTCAAGTGCCCCCCTCAAGCCCACCACCCAGTCACCCCGAACCCCTGCCCTCCACCCCTTCCACCACCCCTAGTTCGTTTCCCAGAGTTATGAGTCTTTCATATTCTGTCTCCCTTTCTGATATTTCCCACTCATTTTTTCTCCTTTCCCCTTTATTCCCTTTCACTATATTTTATATTCCCCCAATGAATGAGACCATATAATGTTTGTTCTTCTCTGATTGACTTACTTCACTCAGCATAATACCCTCCAGTTCCATCCACGTTGAAGCAAATGGTGGGTATTTGTCATTTCTAATGGCTGAGGAATATTCCATTGTATACATAAACCACATCTTCGTTATCCATTCATCTTTTGATGGACACCGAAGCTCCTTCCACAATTTGGCTATTGTGGACATTGCTGCTAGAAACATTGGGGTGCAGGTGTCCTGGCATTTCATTGCCTTTGGGGTAAATCTCCAACAGTGCAATTGCTGGGTCTTAGGGCAGATCTATTTTTAACTCTTTGAGGAACCTCCACACAGTTTTCCAGAGTGGCTGCACCATTTCACATTCCCACCAACAGTCCAAGATTCCCTTTTCTCCGCATCCTCTCCAATATTTGTGGTTTCCTGCCTTGTTAATTTTCCCCATTCTCACTGGTGTGAGGTGGGATCTCATTGTGGTTTTGATTTGTATTTCCCTGATGGCAAGTGATGCAGAGCATTTTCTCATGTGCTTGTTGGCCATGTCTATGTCTTCCTCTGTGAGATTTCTGTTCATGTCTTTTGCCTACTTCATGATTGGATTGTTTGTTTCCTTGCTCTTGAGTTTAATAAGTTCTTTATAGATCTTGGAAACTAGCCATTTATCTGATACGTCATTTGCAAATATCTTCTCCCATTCTGTAGGTTGTCTTTGAGTTTTGTTGACTGTATCCTTTGCTGTGCAAAAGCTTCTTATCTTGATGAAGTCCCAATAGTTCATTTTTGCTTTTGTTTCTTTTGCCTTCGTGGATGTATCTTGCAAGAAGTTTCTGTGGCCGAGTTCAAAAAGGGTGTTGCCTGTGTTCTCCTCTAGGATTTTGATGGAATCTTGTCTCACATTTAGATCTTTCATCCATTTTGAGTTTATCTTTGTGTATGGTGAAAGAGAGTGGTCTAGTTTTATTCTTCTGCATGTGGATGTCCAATTTTCCCAGCACCATTTATTGAAGAGACTGTCTTTCTTCCAATGGATAGTCTTTCGTCCTTTATCGAATATTAGTTGACCATAAAGTTCAAGGTCCACTTCTGGGTTCTCTATTCTGTTCCATTGATCTATGTGTCTGTTTTTGTGCCAGTACCACACTGTCTTGATGACCACAGCTTTGTAGTACAACCTGAAATCTGGCATTGTGATGCCCCCAGATATGGTTTTCTTTTTTAAAATTCCCCTGGCTATTCGGGGTCTTTTCTGATTCCACACAAATCTTAAAATAATTTGTTCCAACTCTCTGAAGAAAGTCCATGGTATTTTGATAGGGATTGCATTAAATGTGTAAATTGCCCTGGGTAACATTGACATTTTCACAATATTAATTCTGCCAATCCATGAGCATGGAATATTTTTCCATCTCTTTGTGTCTTCCTCAATTTCTTTCAGAAGAGTTCTATAGTTTTTAGGGTATAGATCCTTTACCTCTTTGGTTAAGTTTATTCCTAAGTATCTTAGCCTTTTGGGTGCAATTGTAAATGGGATTGACTCCTTAATTTCTCTTTCTTCAGTCTCATTGTTAGTGTATAGAAATGCCACTGACTTCTGGGCATTGATTTTGTATCCTGCCACACTGCCAAACTGCTGTATGAGTTCTAGCAATCTTGGGGTGGAGACTTTTGGGTTTTCTACGTAGAGTATCATGTCATCGGCGAAGAGGGAGAGTTTGACTTCTTCTTTGCCAATTTGAATGGCTTTAATGTCTTCTTGTTGTCTGATTGCTGAGGCTAGGACTTCCAGTACTATGTTGAATAGCAGTGGTGAGAGTAGACATCCCTGTCTTGTTCCTGATCTTAGGGGAAAGGCTCCCAGTGCTTCCCTATTGAGAATTATATTTGCTGTGGGTTTTTCGTAGATGGCTTTTAAGATGTTGCCCTGCCTGTAAGCAGCCTGAGAGGATACAGCATAGAACCAGCAATTTGAAAAATGCCAGGCACATACAGGAGGGATTAACTCATCCTATAATGTGGCCCCATGAGATAGGAATCTCAGAAAGGCCCATCCAGGAATAAAGGAGCCAGCAGATGCCATTTGCTTCCCCCATCCCCCAGCATAAACACATGGCCACCTGTGGGAACCTATACTAGCTACCCAAAGGCTTGCACTAAGCCTCACCCTCTTTGCTTCCAAGGATAGACTACCCTTTCCTATTACACATGCCTCAATCCCAGTGCTGCAGGGCCCTTCCGTCCCCCCATAAGATCAATATAAACCTTGTCAACATTGCATCTCTCACCCACACCTTTTGTGCTTTGGCAGTTTTTGAAACAGCCAGTCTTGTGAAAGTCTGATGTACTCCTTGTTAGAACAAACAATCCTAAAATTTGTATGGAACCATCGAAGACCTAAATAGCCAAACCCATCTTGAAAAAGAAACATGAAGCTAGAGTTATCACAGTTCCAGACTTAAAGTTACCTTACAAATCTGTAGTAATCAAAACAGTATAGTACTGGCACAAAAATAAACACATAAATCAATAGAATAGAAAGCCCAGAAATAAACTCACCATAATATGATCAGTTAATCTTTTTATGAAGCAGTAAAGAATATCCAATGGGACAAAAACAGTCTCCAGCAAATGGTGCTGGGAAAAATAAAAAGTTTATATGCAAAAGAATGAAACTGGATCACTTTCTCTCACCATACACAAAAATAAACTTGAAGTAGGTAAAAGACCTAAATGTGAGAACTGAAACCATAAAGTCCTAGAAAAGAACACAGTAACTTCTTTGATATCAACCATATAATTTCTTTCTAGATATGTCTCCTGACATTTTTCCAAACAAGTTTCCTGAGGCAAGGGAAATAAACGCAAAAATGACTATTGGGAATATATCAAAATAGAAAGCTTTTTGCACAGCAACATGTAGAAGAATGAAACTGGACTACTTTCTTACACCATACACAAAAATAAATTCAAAATGGATGAAAAACCTAAATGACAGGAAAGCATCAGAATCCTAGAGGAGAATACAGGCAGCAACCTCTTTGACCTCAGCCATAGCAACTGCTTATTAGACAGGTCTCCAGAGGCAAGGGAAACAAAAGCAAAAATGAACTATTGGGACCCCATAAGATAAAATATTCTTTACAGCAAAGGAAATAATCAACAAAACTAAAATACAACTGACAGAATGGGAGAAGATATTTGCAAATGGAAATTGCAAATCCAGAATCTAAAAAGAACTCTTCAAAACCAATACCCCAAAAATAAATAATCCAGTTAAGAAATGGGCAGAAGATATGAACAGATATTTCTCCAAAGAAGACATACAAATGAAAAGATGCTCACACTTATTTGAGGGAAATACAAATCAAAACTGCAATGAGATACCACCTCATATCTGTCAGAATGGCTAAAACTAACAACTCAGGAAATAACATGCTGGCAGGGATTCAGAGAAAGGGGCACCCTTTTGCAGTGCTAGTGAGAATGCAAACTGGTGCAGCCACTCTAGAAAACAGTATGGAGGTTCCTCAAAAAAGTTTAAAATAGAACTACCTTATTACCCACCAACTGCTCTACTGGGTATTTGCCCAAATACTGATTCACAGGAATCAGTTTATAGCAGCATTACCTACAATAGCCAAAATATGGAAAGAGCATATTTTGTTTATAGCAGCATTACCTACAATAGCCAAAATATGGAAAGAGCACAAATGTCCATCAACTGATGAATGGATAAAGAGGCTGATGAATGGATACATGTATCTATTACTATATCTATATATAATAAATGGAATATTACTCAGCCATCAAAAAGTATGAAATCTCACCATTTGCAATATGAGTGGAACTAGAGTGTATTATGCTAACTGAATTAAGTCAGTCAGAGAAAGACAAATACCATATGATTTAACTCATGGAATTTAAGAAACAAAACATGAACATAGGGGAAGGGAAGCAAAAATATTTTATTTTAGATAAAAACACAGAGGAAGGCAGATCATAGGAGACTCTCAACTATAGAGGAAAAACAGGGTTACTGAAGGGAGGTGGGTGGGGACATGGGCTAAATGAGTTATGAGTATTAAGGAAGGCACTTGTTGGGATGAGCATGGGGTGTTATTTGAAAGTGAGGAATCATTAAATTCTACTCCTGAAACCAGGACCACTATATGTTAACTAACTTGAGTTTCAATTTAAATTAAAATAAAAAGTATATTGGGACACCTGGATAGCTCAACAGTTGGGTGCTGGCCTTTGGCTTAGGTTGCGATCCCTAGATCTGGGATTGAGTTCTGCATGGGGCTCCCTGTGAGGAGCCTGCTTCTCCCTCTGCCTGCATCTCTCCCTCTCTCTCTCAGTCTATGTCTCTCATGAATAAATAAATAAATCTTTAAAAAATAAAAATTAAAAATATATTAAAAATAAAAGCAGACCATGGGACACCTGGGGAGCTCAGTGGTTGAGTATCTGCCTTCAGCTCAGGGCATGATTCTGGGGTCTGGGATCAAGTCCCGGGTTGGGCTTCTTGCAGGGAGTCTGCTTCTCCCTCTGCCTATATCTTTGCCCATCTTTCTCTGTGTCGAATGAATGAATGAATGAATGAGTGAATGAATGAATGAATGAATGAATGAATAAATAAATAATAAAATATCTTTTAAAAAAATAAAAGCAAGCAAAACATGAAAAAGGAAGGTTTTCTCAAGAAAAGTAAAAGAAGGGACACCTGGGTGGCTCAGTGGTTGAGCATCTGCTTCAGCTCAGGGAGTGATTCCAGGGTCCTGGGATTGAGTTCCACATCAGGCTTCCTTCATGGAGACTGTTTTTCCCTCTGCCTATGTCTGTGTGTGTCTCTCTCTGTGTCTCTCATTAATAAATAAATAAAATCTTCTTAAAAATACTGCTGTATTTCTAAAAACAAAAAAAAAAGAAAAAGAAAGAAAGAAAGAAAGAAAGAAAGAAAGAAAAAGAAAGAGGAAGAAAAAAGAAAGAAAGGAAGAAGAAAAGAATAAAGGAAGGAAGGAAGGAAGGAAGGAAGGAAGGAAGGAAAGAGTAGGAAAGTCTATAAAATATCCTCGAGACTGAAAAGGCAATTTCAGACTGAAAAACAATGCAAGCCACTCCATATCATTTACAGATAATTTTATCCAGGGTAACTTACTGACAGGAGGATCCATCAGACAAATCATTGAAGCACTAGTCAGCTTTTCTCCACAACTTGTATTGAGTGAGGGGCATCGTGTTCAAGTCAAACAGTAGTTATCTAAATTGGTGCCATCTGTGCACCAGTCATTTCTACTAGTCCTCTAATTGGTGCCTTCTGTGTGCCATTTTAAGGAAGATTAGAACAAGCCTTTCTGTGTTTAGGACATACATTAACCTTCAGGGATCTGGAACTTGCAGCCCCAAGGGACTGCACAGGTATGAACAAGATGGAGGATCAAAGATGGAGTTAGTGTTGTTAGCACTCCTACACCAGTGCATATAAGGAACTCAATAAATATTTGGTTACCTCAAAAAATAAATAAATAAAAATTACCCTGAGTAGTAACTAAGCTAGCTGAATTTAAAAATATATCTTTCAGGAGGAAGTGTTTATAGTTACATATTAACCACTTAATATTAGGAAAATAATGACAAACAAAATTACTTATATAAAAATAAACCAAGCCAATCGAATATGCATTCTCATTTCTATTGGATATTTCCATATATGACGCCTTTTCTGTTTTGAATTTCAGAGGGACATTTAAATACATTATTTTCGACACTTTGAGATACAAAGTGAATATTATTAGGATAACAAAATTGTATGCCTGGTAGCTATGAAAAACTGATTTTAATTCATTTTATTGTTCTGCAATGATTTAGAGTCTCTTCACATATCAAAAGTTATTCATAAAAGATCATTGTTGTCCTTTTTGGTAAGAAATCATATCTTAAATTTTAATTAGAAAACAATAATCTAACATAATTATAAAATAACCTTGTTTTATAGTTTCTATCATTCTTAAAGTACCTACTGGTGTCCAAACATTGTTTCAACGGTCTACGATGCCAATGACAAATTATGTTTTGTCTTTTTTCTGGTTCATGTCAATGACTTCGAGCAGATGGCTTTATAAATTTCTTTTTAAAATATGACTTTCTTAATTAAGAGCAGAGCTTTTTAAAATTTTATTATTAGTAGTAGTAGTAGTAGTAGTAGTAGTAGTAGTATTCTATTCAGTACATTATGTTAGCATGTAAAAATCATGGAGCATTCCTCCTAATGATATTGAGCATCATCAAGATAAACCATTAAAATGTGTGGCTTCAGACAATCAATGAATATAATTTGAAAAGATAAAACAATAGAGCATTATATGTGGAAAATATTTTTAATGAAGACTAAATAGTAGATTTCAATGGCATGAGAAAAAGAATATGACTAGAGTATACATCTGATGAAAAGGTTTAAGGGTAGGTTTACGTGGTTCTTAAGATTTAACCTTTTTTCCAAAGGTTACATTTTCTGACTTATTTAAGAGTTGAGGGAATAGATTAAGGCAGGTTATTAGGCATAATCTTCACTTGCAACAGTCTTAAGTGGAAATATTTTTTTGTAGTGATAATGACCAGGTTAGGTTTATTTCTGTAGCAGCAACATGTGAAGATGGATCTGATTTAATACAAACATGAAGTTTTGTTCACTGGTTAATGTCAAGTCTTTTGTTATTGTCGTTTAAATATTTTATTTATTTATTTGAGAGAGAGAGAGAGACAGAGAGAGAGATTTTGAGCACAAGTGAGGAGGAGGGGCAGAGGGAAAAGGAGGAGATTCCATGTTAAGCAGCAGGAGGCAGGACCAACATGGGGCTCCAGCCAAGGACGTGGAGATCATGACCTGAGCCAAGGCAGAGGCAACCGACTGAGCCACCCAAGCTCCTCAGAGAACTCATTTATTTTAAAACATAAATATTTTATGATCTTGAGTTAGAAAAATATTTTACTTCCTTTAAGTGAGAAATAAGGCTTTTATCAACGGTAAACTCAAAAACAAACATTTTGCTATGCTTACCAGTTCTGTTTCAGAGATTTGAAGAGAATTAATGATGGGGATGGCTTTTTCCTCTGTGAAATTTGGAGCTTTCATAGCAAAATCAAAAGCTGGAGCTGTTGTGAAAGCTGGGGGCTATAATTACCTGAAGACTTTTTCACTCACCTCGGGTAACAAGTCTAGGATGACTTAATGTAGAGTCTGCTGACATGAGCACCTGCCCTTTTCTTGTGGTTTGGCTGGTGTTTGGCTTTCAAAACAGCAAGAATTAATTACAAAAAAGAAAAACTTAAAAACCCTGTAATAATACCAATAAGATGAATTTGCTTAAAAATTAACTTAACTCATTAAGGAGGGTACCAGCAGGATGATAAACCTATTTCCCCAGTAAGAGTCATTTTCTTTCTTTTTTTTTTTTTTTTTTTTTAGTAATTTTCTGAGGTCTTCCTAGCCCAAGAAATTATAGTGTCTGATTAAAGTTGAGATTCTTTATTTTGATTAAGCTGAATCATAAACACTATGTAACAAATGATGATTTTAAAGAATATGTGTTCATATCCAAAGATTTCTGTGTAAAATTATACATGGTAATGTAAACAACTTAATTATAAATGGAAATTTGGAATGCAACCATTTTCCCACTTAAAGCTATAATGAGCTAAATGGTTGTCTGTCAAGAACAGCATTATACAGCCACACAAGTTTATACATATATGATGATGCTTAGGTTTGAGGTCTAACCAACACCAGATGTGGTTTTTACATTCATGATAGGTAAAGATTATTTTGTATTTTCATTGGCTTTGTCATATGAAAAAATAATTTTTCTGATGCATTATTTTTCGTATTATCCTAAATGTCTAATGTCTGTATCAGTTACATTTTCTGACTTATTTAAGCATTTATTTTTTGTTTCAGGTGCGCAATTATAGAATATAAATGTATAACTTTTTTGGAGTCAGTTGGAACCAACTTTAAAATAGATTTCTGTCCATAGAATTTAATACTAATGATACCATTATATAAAAAGAGCTTTCCAAGTAGCACATAGTTTTCCTTAAAGTAAGTACTCTCCTTGCTTTCCCAAAACAGTCAATACATTTGTTTCGCTTCTCTTTCACTTTTCAAAATCAACTAAGATGAAAAGGGATAAACTGATTTAAACATACTAAATTACAATGCAAAAGAGTAAAAAAAAGTATTTAGTGCTAGGATGTAATACAATATGAAGAATCCTGTAGTTCAAATCCAATTGGATTTATAATGCAATTTCTACATTGGAATGATTCAGTTGTTATTCTAAACAGAAAGTCATGAGATTCCTCACTGAAAAAAAATACTAGGGGAAAATTTATTTAGTGATGGGAGAGTAATATATCATCAGTATTACATATCTTTTGATCAGAATTCTATTTTTGAGATACATGCAGCACATTTCATGAGCTTCTTTACAATGATTTACGAGGAAATAGATCATATTGAACATAACTTCACTTTTAAAACTGTTAGACTGACAGTTTACATTTTCAAGATCTCCTTTCTGTTAGGGCAACATTTAACCCAGAAAGTTGAATTTCTTCACCAAATAACCTTGAAAATGACAACCTTATTCACATAAAATACCATATTTCACACTCTAAAGGACATTTCAATCAGGGAATAAATTCTGTTATTAAGAACATCAGATGTAGTTATCGGTGGTTTCGGTTTTACAGACAAGAATACCCATTAGAGGTTAAAAACTGTATATACAAGATGTATATATCTTTGTACTTTTGGCAACCAAAATGAAAACAAAATAATTTTGAGGCCAGAGATTCTCCTACTTTTTTTTGCTGAATTAACGATGAGAAAGATTACTCATGATTTCTCTTCTAAATGACAGTAGCATGAAAAACTTTCCCAAAATATTTTTGTACTTCATTGGTATTTAGGCATATCAATAGAATTGCTTTGAGGAAAGAAATAGCAATTGAAGAATTACATGTTATAAAATATAGAAAGCTTAGTAGGGGTAAATATTGTCATCTCAGTATTTACAATCATTAAAGAACAATTTATCAGAGAGTATTTTTTAAAAAGATATTTATTTATTTATTTGAGAGAGAGAGTGTGTGCACACAAGTGGGGGGAGGGGCAGAGGGAGAAGGAGAGGAAGAAGCAGACTCTCTGCTGAACAGGAAGCCCAATGCCTGGCTCAGTCATAGGACCCCCAGATCATGATGTAAGCTGAAGTAGATGTTTAACCTATTGAGCCACCTAGGCACCCCTATCAGAGTGTATTTTATATCATATATGAAAATTAATGTTAAAGGTAAACATTTAAAAGATTTATCCACAATTTTGAAACCTCATTAGTAGCTTCAGTCATCATCATCATATTTGTTACACTGAAAACTTTCTGTACTCTCAAATCTACTCTTGAATGACTTTGTAGAAAATAATTCATTATATAAAATGCTCTCAAATACTAGATTTACCTCATTTGCTTCAGTTAGAAAAATAAACGACAGACAACTAGAATTTTTAAAACCTATTTCCAGAACACAAAGGCAGAAAATAAAAGATATCTATAATTTCTAAAGTTTTTTGTTCATCTATGAAGGTTTCTGGAACATAAGACTGATACAATGGTTCATAAAGGCCTTTTTTTTTTTACTTTTTATTTGACAGATGCTGAGAACATAGCCTTGATATATTTCTAGCACTATGCAGCTAAAGGAATTCTTGTTTTTCCAGGGCAATGCTCTTACTACCATACTATGTTATTCCCTCTCCCCCCCCAGAGTTGGAGCTAGCAATTCCAATAAGTGCTTAGATGTACATTCCACCTACAGTTTCATTTTTTGTAATACATGATGTGGTGTATCACTTAATATATGATATGGATAATTATCTATAGATATAGGCCTAAATTTTATATATATATATATATGTTTAATAAGCTGATAATATCACCTTACAATTTAATGCATCAAAGAATGCTTATATAATATAAAGAACATTTTACTATATTGAAACCCATCACTGTATTGAGCCCTAATACTGTCAAAAATTTACTAGTTCAGAGATTTACAGAGAGTAAATAGCACACAATCAGAGAAGATGAATATTTGATAAATACATTTCCTAAACTTTATAGTTTATAACAATTCTCATCATCTTAGTTTATCCACTCAAAATAATACCCATTAATTCTTTCAATGGCAAATACACAATTGCATTTTATACAATAAAATATATATTTTAAAATGGAAAGAATACATTAGGGTACAAGGTAATGAACTTTCAATTACATCTGATGATTATGACTTTTGTTTTGATATAATCTAATGTTTTAATTAAATCTGTAATTCTCTTCATTTCTAAAAGATACTCTCCATTCTTTAGTACTACATTTAAATAAGTGGTTTTCCACTACAATTTACACTAACCAACTACAAATTTTGATATTATTTCTCAATGACTTAAATCTGTATTATTCAACTTAAAACAAACTTGGAGTATATAAAAATTATGATATGGTTCATCAGTTGACACATCACTGACTACATTTTAAGTGCCATATATATTACTACTCAAATTCAAATGTTTTTAAAAACACTAATGAAGGGGTGCCTGGGTGGCTCAGTAAGTTAAGCATCTGCCTTTGGCTCAGAGCATGATCCCTGGGGTCCTGTGATCAAGCCCCTTGTTGGGTTCCCGGTTCAACAGGGAGTCTGCTTCTCCCTCTGCTCCTCCCCTGCTCATGCTCTTTCTCTATCTCTTTCCCTCTCTCTCTCTCAAATAAATAAAATCTTGAAAAAAATTAAATAAATAAAATACTCATGACACAAAGTATACATAAGATCTGTATCAGTTTCGTAGTTTTAAGTATTTCGAAGATATGGCAATTCTCAGAAACCAAACAAAATCAAGTGATCTCAGTTACTAGACAATTGCTTCCATTGAGGATATGCAGTAATCTCTTTGGTCTATTTTGAAAACTTTCATAGTTTTTCTTTTATCGTATTTGAATTATTACTTCCTTTATCACTTTCATGTAGTTTAGCTCAATAATTGATCAGAAATCTACTTGGTATTACAGTTTAGAAAATTGTGTTTATATTAAATCATGTCCCTTTTGGGAATATGGAGACCTGATTTTTAATTTAATTTATTTTATTTTTTAAATTTTATTTATTTATTCATGAGAGACACAGAGACAGAGAAAGATGCAGAGACACAGACAGAAGGAGAAGCAGGCTCCATGCAGGGAGCCCGACATGGGACTCAATCCCCGGTCTCCAGGATCACGCCCTGGGCTGAAGACTGAGCTAACCGCTGAGCCACCCGGGCTGCCCGAGACCTGACTTTTTAAAGGCATATGAATGATCTCATTATTTGTTCAACTCTATTTAAAATATTGCATCTCTATTAATTATAATGCAGCAGTATACCATCTATGAAAAATAGACCTTGGGAAGTCAAATTAAAAAAAATAGCCCTTTAACTGTTTATGAGAAAATAATCCTTCAACTTGATTTTCTTACAGTTTCCAAATATTGAACACAGTCATTTAGCCATATGTGTACACACAGGTAGATACACATGTCTTATATTGAAGATAATGTGATGCTTTTTTTAACTTCAAGGAGATTCCTTAACAGTTAATATTCTTTGGTGAGCACTCTCTAAGATGGCCTCCAGTGATCTCCACCTCCTGGTATTCCTAGTGACTCCTTTCTGAACAGTGGAGTATGATAAAGGTGCCACTTCTGTGATTAGGTTAAAAGATATCTATAACCTCTTTCTAGCATACTACATACTATTTACTCTTTCCCTTGATGGTTTGATAAAGCATATGGCAATGTCAGTGAGACTTCTGTGGCCAGAAATAAAGCTGACGACTAGCCAATTGCTGGCTAGAAAATGAGACACAATCCAATAGCCCCAAAACAAGTGAATCATGGTAACTACTACATAAATGAATTTAGAATTGAATCCTTCCCAAATCAGGCTTTGAAATGAGAACTAAGGCCTAGCTGATACCTTAGTTGTAGCTTGATGAGAGACCCTGACATCAGATTGTTGACTCTCAAGAATTGTGAAATAATAAGTGTATTTGTCATGTTAGCCTTTAAGTTTGCCATAATTTGTGACATAGCTTATAAAACAATACATATGTTTCTTAGTAGTTTTAGAAAGAAATCTATCAGTTTTACTCATTGTTTTCTATGCCCACACTAACTTTTTTTGGTATTCAAGTAATTTTTTAGATGAATCAGATCTCTTCTCAACTTACAAAGCATGGAAATAATCTCTACTGTTATATTGAAGAAATCAGGTGTATAGTTAATCATTTATTAATGTAGTTGAGTCTTTATCAAACTAAGGAATTTTATAGTTTTATTCCAATATTGCAAACTTTTCTAAATCTGATTACCAAGAAAATATAGTTTAGAGATAACAAAAGAAAAAAATATTTTCCCCATATCTGAAGAGACCTGGACTTGAGTATTTATATTTAATGGAGAGGGAAAAATCAAGTAGTATCTCGAGTTCCTCAGCATCTCATAGTACTTTGCATAGTTGTTGTACACATTTAAGATACTGAATCTTGCTAGGAATACGAGGCACTACATGTATGATGACTTATAGAGAACCTTATTATATCATTAATATTAATAAATGTAGATGCTCTTATCAAAGTCTAGCAGTTTTGTAGAATTTGAATACACTATTAATCAAAAGTGTTGAATAACTGATTTCTTTCACATTTTTGCTAATTCATTATGTTCATCCTTGATTCTATCTTAATTTAGCCTGCATAGGATAAATTTAGTGCTTCACTTGAAAATATATGAAATTTTAATAGACAGTATTTCACAATTGGTTGATTCATTAAGTGGTTTAAAACTGCATGTACACCAGAGCACTAACATCAGAAAATATGTAAAAATATTCTCAGTTTTAGCATTGAGACATTTTACTTTTAAGATTGGAAAATGTAAAAAAAATAAAAAATAAAAAAAAAAGATTGGAAAATGTATCTCCGGGAAAAGAAAAGGAATTCCCCTTTATAAAAACTATTTATAAAAAAATAAAAATTTTTAAAAACTATTTATATTATATAAGGAAACTATATTCCAGAAGGACAAAAAAATCTCAATGGTCAAAATGTACAAGCCTATTACAAAGTGTCCTGATAAAAATGAACAAGGAGAGTTTATGACAGATATCGGAATGACCTTTAATGGTAATCAGTAAAACTAAGTGAGTCAGGTCAAAGGATTGGCATGTATTATTAACATTGAATAGAGAAATATTTAGGCATTGTATCTGGTAGTTACTCATTCCTTAACTATACACAGGGTACTTATACAGGCCCTAGTTATATGTGCTGGCTCATATTCTGCTCTCAAAAAGCTCTAGATCTAGGGGAAGAAATGGTAAAGATTTGCATAAATTGCTAGAGGTTTTTGAGCTTATGAACACATAATTTATGGTAAGGATTCCTCAATGATGCTTGCCAAATAGCTGCTAAAACGGATAATATTAAATGTATGTGTATCTTAGTGGGCTAAGGTGTGAATAAAATTTTAAATACTTTTGATATTTACCATTAAAGAGCAAAATGAAGATTAACTAAACTACAAAAAAGGGGAAAAATTAAAATGAAGTACAAGAAATTTAAATATAATAAAAGTAAATTCAGAAAAGTTGGTCATCATATTGGCAAGAATTAACTTTTAATCAGGACAGAAATATTAGTAACACTTCATTCCTTAAACTTACTACTTATGGAGAGATTTGCTCATAATGGTGCCAGTCTCCTAATTAGATTTCTAAACTTCTGATCCTGTGGGATAAAACAAAGTTCCTATTGTGACTTTCGTAGAGGAAAGAAAGTGGACGATAAAGGTGCAAAGTGCATGTCTATCTTGGGATCTTAATCACTTTCACCATATTTCCTACCATCTCCTTTACATTCTCATTCTAGCCCTATTCCAAGGCTCCATTGTCTCTGCTTTTTCCTAAAGTTTGCATCTGTCTGGAAAAAGTTAACACAGAGAGTCCTTCTTCATTCTTTTGTCTTCCAACACCTATTTATTACTATAATACCTTTTGTTTTGCTCCTAAAAATTGTTCCACACATTGCTTCAAACTGAGGTTTGCTATTTCCTTCAAGTGGCATTTCCTCAACTGGGTAAAGAAATCCATACAAACTCCTAAATTTAGAAGTACCCCTATCTCTAAGTCATTCCTTGCTTCCTGTTTAAAAAGTAGCCTTTTGATGTGGGTGTGAACTACATTTGTAGTTTGGTATTAAGAACTAACCATAAGTGATAGACCTTGTAGGAGGATAAAAGTGCATAGATCAATAGGTGACCATATAATGGTACAGGAAAAATGGCATGGCATCTTTTGAATACACATTGGTTTATTTGACCACAGCTAGATTGGGCTCAGTGATTAACAAACAAACAAACTAACTAAATTGCATATAAGCTTGAAAAGATTATCTGGTCTCTGCATCAATTTGCTTTCATTATGGAAGAAAATAATTACAATTATCAAATTCACAAAGTAATTATGTCAATACTGACACTGGACAATATCAAGTTGTTATCTACAAAAGTAAAATTTCAAATTATCCATTTATTTATATAGTTAAAAAATTAAATTTGTAAGCTTTACTTCAAATATCTTAAGCATAAGGTAAGGCCAACATTTAATATATTTTCAGAGCAGTTGTGTCATAATTATGTAGAAACCTGGAAAGTACAAAAAAACAATGAGTAAAAGTTTATTAGATGATTTTGAAGCCTTCTTGTCATCTTTAATGTGTCATATTGCAAATTCTCATTCAATTTACATCCATACCAGAGGTAGGTATTTAGTGCTCTTACATTTTCACTAATATTTAGTATACTTTTTTTGAACGTCTGATGCCAACTAATTAGTTTAACTTAATTTTGTACCTGAGTCACTGTTGTTTTAATATTAGTAAACATTTGCTTTTAATTCTACTGCTATGAAAAGTTGAGTAGAAGAGAATTCAAAGAAATTATTCATATATGTTATACTTTCAAAGCAACTATGAAAATAGATGTTTATAGGGGTATGGGGTGACTCAATTGGTTAAGCGCTCAACACTCCATTTTGACTCAGATCGATCATGTTCTCAGGGTCATGAGGTCGAGCCCCACGTGGGGCTTTGCACTGGGCATCGAGCCAGCTTAAGATCTCTCTCTTTCTCTCCCTCTACCCTTCTCTTGTCCCCCTCCTTCCCTCCTTCCATTTAAAAAAATAGATTTTTAAAATATCCTCAGTAGCTTTCTTAGAATTTTAATAACAGCTCTTTCTTTACTCATTTTTGGTATTTTTGTGAATTTTTTCTACCCCTCTTTGTCTTTCTGAATCCCTGATGGGAAGTGAATGTTTGCTAATACAAAAGGCTATTCAGAACAGGTGGATAGCTGGTTTTATAAAAAGGCTTCCTCAGATGTGCTGGGTAAGTAATAAAATCAATATTCTTTCATAAGAGACTAAAAGCTTTTTTAAGTCCTCAGGAATACTTGAGTTTCAAAAAAAAGCTTACATTTTTTGGGGGGTTCATATAAATACTTTCACAGTGGTATTTCTTATTGATAGCACTCATTTATTGCCTATGGACATAGCTGAGAATGCTGCTCATGGATGCAAAATCCTATTTCTTCTACAAAAAAACATACCCAACAAGATAGCTAAGTTTAGAGCTTTTGTAGAATTATTTTTTTTCCCCCTGCACCAGTCAATGAGACTGGAGGTAAGGAGGAACAACTAGAATGTTCAGGGAAAGCATCTCTATTTTGTTTCTGAGAGATAACAAACCAGCAAACAAACAAACAAGAAAACCTTTCTATGAGGACTCAAGGAAACCAAAATAGAGTTGCTTCAGAACTTTATTCATCAAAAACACATTTTTCCATTGACATCTTAATCTGTACACCACCTCCCCCAAATTCATATGTAAGAATGAGATTATCTTTCTGTTTATAATTATTTAATTTACAACAGTGATAGTTATATGATCCTGAACATAAGAGGACAGTGCTTGTATTTTCATCAACTTCTCTAGTACAAAGATGAAATTAGTCCATGGTCACAACTCTATAGAACACAGACACACATGTAGACACATATACACATACACACATACCCTCCTCTCTCTCCCCTAAGGATTGAGAACACCATGGAGAAATTAGCCAGGTCTTATTTAATTTTCTAATTTTTATAGTATATTCAATAGTGATACATCTTGAATTTACAATATACTAAGTGTATGCTAAATATTAAAGTTTATCATAACAGACTTCAATATTAATTTTGTTTGAGATATTAGACATAATGCCTAAACATTCTTGAACAAATTGAAAGAGATTCTTATTCTTGAAATTTCACTGAACACATTTAATGTGATTTTTGTCTCTTTCCTTCTGAGACTATTAACAACCTTGTATATAGATAGAAAGCCCAGAAAAATGCAAAAGAGGATAGATTTTGGGAACATTTTCCTCCACTTTTTATTGTGGATAAGTTTAAGCCCCCAGTAGACACCATAGTAAGTTTATACCATAATACTGGTACCCAATTAATATTTGATAAATGAGCTGATTATTTATAATGGGAGATAAAAATGCATTTTTTAAATGGTAGGGTGCTCAAAATTTTGTTAGTTACCTGAAACTTTGGCTGGCAATGACATATTCAGAAATATCTAAGTGTGACTAGTCATTAAAAAAAAATCAGGGATCCCTGGGTGGCGCAGCGGTTTGGCGCCTGCCTTTGGCCCGGGGCGTGATCCTGGAGACCTGGGATCGAATCCCACATCGGGCTCCCGGTGCATGGAGCCTGCTTCTCCCTCTGCCTGTGTCTCTGCCTCTCTGTCTCTCTCTGTGTGACTATCATGAATAAATAAATAAAATCTTTAAAAAAAAAAAATCACCAGGCTAGTTATTAAAGAAAAGAAAAAAGGTTACCTTATGAAAGGCAAAAATAAAATATCCTAAGACTGGGTGACGGGCACTGAGATGGGCACCGCGGGATGAGCACTGGGTGTTATTCTATATGTTGGCAAATTGAACACCAATAAAAAATAAATTTATAAAAAATATCCTGAGATAACTTTTAAAATCATAAATTTTATTAATATTTAATATTATCTCTATAAAATGTTTATTTCAGTTACAGAGGCAAAATGAAGACTCAAAGAAGATTTAGAAGACTGAACAATGTGAACAACTAGGGGATTTGCAAAATGTCTGGTCTTACATTTTTTTCCTGATACTTTTCAATTTTGATTTTGACGTCTCCAGCAGATAAACTTTAAAATTTTTTTTCAATATTTAGAAAGTAATGTTTGCTAATTTGAACTTTTTAGACAGAGATACCCTTACTTTACTAGAAAATATATTACATTCTATGGAGAAGGTGACATGATAGACATCAATTATCTTCTCATTTACATTCATTTCAATATTTCTTTTTGTATACCAGGGTTCAACGAACTCCAGTTTTTGCAAGAAACTTTTACTGGAGTGCAGCCATGCCCACATACTTAAATATAGCCTATGATTGATATCTTGCTAAAAGCAGCAGACTTGAGTTGCTTCCAAGACTATAGGCCTGCAAAGCTGAAAATATTTATTACTTGTTCTTTATGTAAAATATTTGTCTGCCCTTGTTTTATACCATCAGTTTGAAAAATACTAAAATCAGATTAAGTATTTGAATAAAAGTAATAAATATATTGTAGAAATGAGGGGTAAGTTATTATACGGTCTATTTTTAAATATCAGAAAGGGAGACAGAACGTAAAGACTGCTAACTCTGGGAAACGAACTAGGGGTGGTAGAAGGGGAGGAGGGTGGGGGGTGGGAGTGAATGGGTGACGGGCACTGGGGGTTATTCTGTATGTTAGTAAATTGAACACCAATAAAAAATAAATTAAAAAAAATAAAGATCTGATAGGGTCAATTTCTAAATAAAACTAATTCAAAACTATACTTTAGTACTATGTTTTTTAGTTAACTACAGAGAAAATATCAATAAATTCTGTTAGAGCCATCAAATGGCTTTTAAATAACTAACAACTTTGTCCATACAAATTAAATACTTATTTAAACAATCTAATTAGAAGTGTGATTGTGTCTCTTTATTGATTTGACCAACAACTTTAATTATGTGTTTTATCAATTATTGCTGCCTAAAAAGATTGCAATGATCTTTAAAGAAACTTAGTACATCATAAATGCCTAGAATAGCATTTAAATGAATAGATTCTGGTCTTATACAAATATATAAATCATCCCAAGTTGAACTTGCATACATTTCATCACAGAATACTTATGTTAACAAAATTAATTTTCTCACTCAGCAACTCAAGTCAATTAGACATTAAACTAACAGGTGAGGTCATTATAGTAATTTTATACCCTTAGTCTACTAAAAAGCCAGTATTTCCTGCTCATTTGAGTTGGTTAAGGAAATAATCATGACCCCCAAAAGAAAGACTATAATAAGACACTGCTATTTTAGCACTTAAATAGCTACTAAAAGAAAAAAAAAATAGCACCTGTCTTTATTGTTTCATATAGAACAAAGTCTAGATCACTTAACATCAATACAATGCTATATATAAATTAGATGCCATGTGTAACAATAAAGACAGTAAAGATGGTAGTGAAGAGATATACAAATAAGTGATTTGATGATTACACCTGAAATTAAAACAATTCTATAAAATGAATGTTAGATGTGTGTTGATTTTTCATAGACCTATTTTACCAAAACTCCCATTTAAAAAGGTTTTATGTGATGTTAATGTTTCCTCATTATAATTATTGTTAAGTTAGAAGATAACCTTAAAAGAATTGATATCGTTCAATTTTTTCCAGCATGCTCCATTACTTTTATAACAAGAGACCATCACTCTTCCATTACATACAGTTGCTTTCCAATCTGTAAAGTCATTTAAACAACCTACTAACTGATTTGATACATTAATACTTTGATAACAGTGTTTTGGATGTATGCAATATTATTTTTGGTAGCCAAGTTTCAGTAAATGAAGTATATAAATCAGGAGAAAAATATGTCTTTTTGAAAGGAAAATTAAGTAGATTGACAGAGAAAAGTATCCAATCTATTTTGTAATAACTTTCATATATATAGTTTTTATATTTCCTTTTTTCCAGATAATGAAAAGATGTTTTTGGTCAAAAGTGGTTTTTGAATTACCAGATCATGAACTCTGGTTTAAATTGTTCTCTGTGTAGCTGGGAAAATGACAATCTCACAATCTCTATTAAAGAAATCTATAAATTATAAAATTTGTTAAATAAATCCAGGAATTCCAACTCTGATGACATTGTTAATGTCTCATTCACAATTCCTTTGAAATCTTAAGATACCTATAGCTATTTAACACAAAACAAACAAACAAACAAAAAAACAGTTCATGAATCTTTACATACAAAATAAGATAAAAGCAACATATTTCAACTCTGGCAGGAAGTTAATAATTATGTTTTCCAAGGACAAGGATCATAAATTAGTAAGATTACTATTTCTTTGCTCTTCTGATAATTTATGCCTGCTAATTGGATAAAATTGATAGACATGTCTATCAATAAGTAGCTCAATGCTAAGCATGGTCATAGCCATTCCATTAGGTTGCTGGAGGTGGAAATGAATTAAAAAGTTAATAAGTGGTAAAGAGGAAAAAGTAGGTAGATCTCTGAATAAGTTTGGTTATGATAGAAAAGTGTGAACTATGGTGGTGAGGGTCGACATAAGGATGATAATATTATAAATATATATATATTGTTTAGGAGGAAGAAGAAGTCATAGGTAGTAATTTAATACATAAGATACAATGAGATATTAAAAAATATAACTTTTATTGAAGAATGAGAAGAATGGTGGTATACAGGAACATAACCTCCAGGACCCAGGTCATCAGCTATTGAAAAGAAAATCAGGAGGAAACAGAAAAGAGTGAATGGCAATGCAAATATATTTGTTAGTTTATTGGCTGGAGGCTGGATATTACAATTGACCCTTGAACAACATGGACCTTATGGGTGCTGACCCCCAACACTGAAAAAATCTGCATGTAACTTTTGAGTCTCCAGTGTAACTTTTGACTCTCCAAAAACTTAACCACTAATAATGGTTCGCTCTTGACCAGAAACCTTTCCAATAACATAAAATCAATTAATACATATTTTATGTGTTAAATATTGTATTGTTATAATAAAGTAAGCTAAAGGGGCACCTGTGTGGCTCAGTCAGTTAAGCGTCCCATTCTTGGTTTCTGCTCAGGTCATGATGTTTATGTCCTGGGATTGAGCTCTGCACTCAGCAGAGAGTCTGCTTTCCCCCCTCTCTCTCCCTCTGCACATCCCCACCCCCCGCCCCAAATCATGCAATCTCTCTAAAATAAATAAACCACAAACAAATAAATAAATCTTAAAAAAATAAAGCTAGAGAAAAGAAAACGTTAAGAAAATCATAAGAAAGACTAAGATACACTTAGAGTACTGTACTACTGTATTTATTGAAAAAATCCAGGCAGAAGCAGACCATGTAATTCAAGCTTACATTGTGTAAGGGTCAACTGCATTTTCTCTGCAAAAAGGCTGAGTTTTTCTGCTGCTAGAGGAGAATTTGTATGCTTTACTGAAATTGGAAAACCATTTAAATAGCTATTGTGATGAACAGATCAGTAAGTGAAACAGATCATTGTCCTATAGGATTGAGGGTACAACCCGGAAAAATCTTTAAAGATTGATAACTTACCCAGGAGTATAGAGCAACCTCAAAGTAGGAAGAGAGAATGCAGAACAACATGTATTTGGAGTTTCCCAGGACTGGAGTTTTACCAGGTGACTTCAAAGGGAGGACAACGGAATGGAGGATAAGGTTCTTGGTAAGAATGTGCCTGAGGAGATCTGCCGTCGTACCAAAGCAGGAAAGCCAAGAGATCCTGTTAAACAGTTGATTGGACAACAGTGACAAAACAACAAACAAGAGAAAAAAAAAAACAGAAAACTTAACAGACACAAGATTGGAGTTCTCCAAGTTAAGGAAGAGTTACAGTTACAGCAGCGGTAACTGAGGGAAACAAAGGAGCTGGGTATGATGTGTATGAACTTGCAGCACCTCCATATTATTAAAAGAAACTGAAAGTACCATTGAGAATGGACCTTCAAAAAAAAAAAAAAAGAGAGAATGGACATTCAAGGAGACTCCATGGATAAACTGAGTCAAATAACTAAGAGGCAGAGTATTGTTTGGTATGACAGATGGATTTAAATCAGTGAGCCTTGGGACTTCTGGGTGGCTCAGGTGAATCAGCAGGACTCTGTTTCCACCTTTCAAGGCGGGCAGCAGTGAAAGCAGCATAACTAGTCTCAGTTACATCAAAAAATGAAAGGACTCGGGAGTCTTTATGTTCTGTCTCCCTTTCTGATATTTCCTACCCATTTCTCCTAACTCTGGGAAATGAACTAGGGGTGGTGGAAGGGGAGGAGGGTGGGGGGGTGAATGGTTGACGGGCACTGAGGGGGGCACTTGGGGGATGAGCACTGGGTGTTATTCTGTATGTTGGCAAATTGAATACCAATAAAAAATAAATTTATTATTAAAAAAAAAAGGACTTGGGAACAGGAATGTATTATCTAAGGACCTGAGGGTCTAGAGTGTACAGTGAAACTATCTGGGTGTATATGAGAAGGAGTTTGGGCAACACAAAAGGAATTACTGACGAGAATGAGAGAATGAGGATGAGGTCCAGTGGGAGGGAATAAACAATTAAAGACTTCATTATGGAGTAATCAGCACAGATACCAGGGCTTAGTTGGCCATAGCATTTTCTAGAATAATAGTCAAGATGGTACCTGGGTAGCTTAGTGCACCAGAGACTGTTTAGAAGACTCTCCAGCAGTGACCTAAATGAGCAGCACCTCAAATAGTCACAGAGATTCTGGTCCACTTGGAAGGACAGAGGTTTGGAATCACAGCTTGTTCTGGGAGTGTAATGTGTAATGGGGCGCTTGTGAGAGGCTCAGCATTCACTGCCACTTATATTCAGGCTTGTAGGGTTAGGGTCCTTGTTCTTTCACATGGCATTTCTTTTCCTATCTTCACATTTATTGACTTCTCCCCTTGCTATAAATTGACTAATTTCAGTGTGTTCAAAGTTTCTGTCCAGTCACGATTTTTATGTAAATGTTGTTAGTGTGTCTTTTCAGCCTCTTTCCCTGGAACATCATCTATATACTTATATTCTCACTGCTAACTGCCACATTCTGCCCATTTTTCTTTGTTTGGATGCCTAAAAGAGACTGATAAGCTTAACTCTATCACTCCCCATCCCCCTTGGCCACAAAGTAACAGTAACCCTCAGGTTAAATCCATTCAGGTGAACTGTATTTAAAGCGTTGCTTTATTTCACAGCAAAGCCTGGCATCAGTACACATTTAATGATAGACACAGTCAGATCGAACACAAAAGCATTCATATTTTAAAAATATATTGATCTCATGCCATACAAATCGAAAGGTTACTTTTTCTTCATTGAGCAAAAGCAAAAAATAATTCTAGGCCTAACAATGCTCCAAGGCCTGCAAAAGCTTTAATTATATAGCCCGTTTTCTGAAAACAATGCAATGAATTGAGGAACATAATGCATGTAATTAAGCTCCCTGCAGAGTGGGTAAGATATTTTTTGTGTCCAAAGGTTGTTTGTCCATTTGACTATTCTGATGGAGCATCAACACTACACAAGGCTGACTAAAATTTGCAGCTCTATTATTTGCCAACAGAGAAAGGCCAGATCTTTTTTAAAGCATACATTTAAAAAAATATTAGTGTTTTCTTTCATTTTTCTTTTATTTTTAAAATTTTTAAAAACATTTTATTTATTTATTCATGAGAGACACAGAGAGAAAGAGGCAGAGACATAGGCAGAGGGAGAAGCAGACTTCCTGTAAGAAGCCCAATGCAGGACTGGATCCCAGGACCCCAGGATCATGCCCTGAGCCAAAGGCAGATATTCAACCACCGAGCCACCAAGGCATTCCTTCTGCTTTAATTTTACTTATTTGTTTTAAAATTTGTATTTAAACTTTAGTTAGTTAAGATACAATGTAATATTGGTTATGGGAGTAGAATTTAGTGATTCATCACTTATATGTAACACCAAGTGCTCATAACAAGTGCCCTCCTTAATGCTGATCATCCATTTAGTGCACTGCCCCCTAACTTCCCTCCATTAACTCTCAGTTTGTTCTCTATCATTAAGAGTCTCTTGTGGGGGATGTTTGGGTGGCTCAGCGGTTGTGTCTGCCTTCAGCTCAGGGTATGATATCAGGGTCTGAGATCGAGTCCTGCATTGGGATCCTTACAGGGAGCCTGCTTCTCCCTCTGCCTATGTCTCTGCCTCTCTCTGTGTGTCTCTCATGAATAAATAAATAAAATCTTAAAAAAAAAGAGTCTCTTATGGTTCATTTCCTCTCTCTCTCTCTCTCTTCTTCCCCTTCCCATATGTCCATCTGTTTTGCTTCTTAAATTCTACATGAGTGAAATCATATGGTATTTGTCTTTGACTGACTTATTTAGCTTAGCATAATACACTCTAGCTCCATCCATGTTGCTGCAAAAAGCAAAATTTCATTCTTGTTGAAGTCTGAGTAGTTTTTCATTGTATATATACACCACATTTTCTTTATCCATTCATCAGTCGATGGACACTTGGTAGAGCACACATTCTTAACATTACTTTCCCTTGCATTTATTAGAAACTTATTTTTGAGAAGTATTGTCTGAAAAATTTGCCACTCATTTTTAAAAATAATCCATATATCTTTTAAGGAATACCATAAAAGAGCTATATACCTGGACTGCATCTGGTTGTCTGCACATAAATACATTTTGTGAAATGCACCTTACTATGTTAATAACTTTCTATGAAGTATTATGAGAAAAACCCTGTGATTAAAAAATCTGTTTCTATAATATGGATATTATTGAAAAAATTATCCAGTTCATTGCACAGACTGTACTTGATGAGAGTACAAGACACACTTTCCCCCATGGTAATTTTTAAACTTTATGTACACTGAAAATCATGCAACAGATGTTGTGGAAAATAAAGCTGCCTACCAGAATTTAAAATAAGACTGTTTTCTAAGAACCATATACTATAGAGAGCAAACATAAGAGTGTGAGTATATAGCCTAAAGGACTGCATCTTCAACTCCCTCAGCTACTAGTCCTTTCTATACAATGCTTCATAGGAGATTTCCAAGGCAGAGACTCCTAACTGACTAGCAGCAACCTCTTCCCCACACAGAGCTCATCTCCATTACTTGGCTGCCTTCTCTCACTGTTCATTGTGCCCATGTGACTAGATCTCAGCAAGGAGATATGTGTGAAAGTGATGTGTAGCTCTTGCAGGTCAAGGATTTTAGGGAGATGGTAGTTCTCTCCACACTTCTTTTCCTTTGGCCTACGGACTACAGATGAAGATGAGACCTTAAAGAAAGCAGAAGTGTAAGTAGGAAGGACCTGTGGACTTATATCATCTCCCCACATTTACCTTCCCATTAACGTACCAGGCCTTGGACTGTCATATGAATGCAAGATAAGCTATGTTGATATGCTCTGAAATGTTAGAGTTGCTTTACCCAACTAATACCTTTTGATATTATTTTTTGATATGTAAGGAGAGGACAGCTGGTGACCCCATGTGAAAAGGAGAGGTTATAACATATGGTGTTTTGTTTATTTGTTTGTTTGTTTGTTTTGTTTTGTTTTGTTTTGTTTGTTTTTAATACAAGGCATAATTCCTCATTGGCCTAGAAAAGACTTAAGTAAACAGATGATGTATAGGAAGTGCTTGGTGAAGTTCACTGCCACACATATGTAAGTTATTAAAGGTAGCTGCCAGTAATACTAGTGGCCTTACTTTTGTTTTACTAATCATGACAGCCCAATTAAAAGGCCACAACTATGCCCAGGGAAGGCATTTTGTTTACTGTACTAAATCTTCACTTTCTGTTACCTTTTAGACTATTTTTTTCCTTTTTTCCACAAATGTCACTATTTTTGTCTCTGTTTTTGAGCAGCTGCTTTTATAAAAAACAATGAGAAATAAAGCATTTGGTTTCTTTTGGTAGTTGCAACATTTCAGAACTCTATTCCTATATAATGAGGAATGAGTTAGTAAAGCAGAGGATCATACAAGATATGGAAGAGTGCGTATTTCACAGAGGATGACATGGTATCAAACCATCCTGCACAGGGATGACCTCTGTGAGCTGGCTTGAATGCAATAGGCTAGTTAGTAAGATCCACAAGGAACATCTCAAAGAAATAAGGAGAATGTATATAGAGAGATTGAAATCTGGGAGAATCAGACAATCAACTGAGAACTCAAAATTAATCTTGGGAACATTTTCCAGTTAATGAGATTGATCAGAGATCATGACACTGACCAAAGCAATCCTAACAGAATAATTGTCTCTGGAGTAAAGCATATTTAAATATCATAGTAATATAAGTGATACTCACTGATTTTCAATTTTTGCAATCAAATTTGAGAACAATCTTGAAATATTTTGCAACTGTTATAAATGACAAAATAAAATTATAATTACAGCTATGAGGGTCTAGGAAAGTGAAAGGGATGAAAAGAAGGAGAAAGGGTGGGGGTCACTGCACAAATGAGAGAAATGCAGTCTGTGGTACATGTAACAATAGGGTGTTTTATTTTAAATAGTTTATTTGTTTGATAAAGAGAGAGCACAAGCAGAGGAGTGGGAGAGGGAAAAGCAGACTCCCTACTAAGTGGAGAGCCCAACATGGGGCTAAATCCCAGGACCCTGGGGTCATGACCCGAGGCAAAGCCAGACACTTACCCAACTGAGCCACCCAGGTACCCCAAAATAGGGTTTTATTTATGCTATTTGAAGATGAAGTGAGAGACCAAAACTGTTGGTATAATTGTCTGAGTTGAGGAGGATGTTAAAGAAAGGTGGAAAGTAGGGTAAAATTTAGCCAAGTTCTGTATACTGCATTTGGATTTTAAATAAGTAAATATTATAGAACCAAGGAATGGCCAATAGTGCTCATTCTTGAGGAGTAGGTCAGTGGGTGGTGAGGATGCTCAATGTTTCTCTATTTTAATATTTGCTTTATATGATTGGAAATGAATGTGTTGCTCTGATAATTCTTTGGGGGGATAAAAAAAAAGATTGGAAAGAGAGTTCTATGGATCTGAGTTTTCTTTTTTAGTATATGAATAACCTTTGAGAGATATCTAGTGAGGCCTAGGGAAGGTTTTAATACCTGCATAACTTCAGTATATAAATATAAGTAATATTTTGTGTAAGTATCATAAAACCAAAATTATTTTCAAAACATAAAAAAATTATAATCACATTGACATAAGTCAGCTTTCATTTAAAACTCATTAGAAATGCACATTGTAGACAAAATGTAGGATCACAATAGTTTACTTTTGTATTTTTTTCCATTTCTAAGTCCTATGTCTATTTCTCAGACCTATATCCTCAAAAGCCATGCTAAATTAATCTGATGAAAAGTGAGCCAACAATTCTAATGGAGATGAAACAAAAGGGAAAAAAATAACTGGGATTATAGAAAGACAGACTTTTTAGCCTAGCTGAAGAAGACCAAGAGATTTCTGAGGCTTTATGCTTCTTAGTCATTGAATAGATTTATATGTGCCATTGTTAATTAAAATAAGACCCTATTTTAAAACCTCATTTTTGTAGTTAGCCATTGTGAGGCTCAAGGGTAAATGCTTTCCTTAATAGTTATTTTAAGAATTACACACACATTTCAGTTTTGATTACTGGTTCATTAAATAATTAATGGATTTTTTTCTTTTTCAAAAGCTAGTATATTGTGGAGTGCATGAGTAAGCTGCCTTTGCCAGCTTACTTGAGTTTTACCATAACTCTCTCCATTTTAGAGAATTTGCTGTTAAACACTAAAAAGAGAGTGTGCCCAACTAAAATATTTGGAACTGAGCCAACTAAAATGGCTCTGTAATACCTGAATAGATTGTATTCATAACTATGTGTGTTGATAAGGTAGTTATGCTTTCTTTAGTAGGGCACTAGAAAAACCCCTGCTCACATAGCTCAATACTACATTACAATACTCTAGGTTTACTATGGTCAGACTGGTGTAGCTCACAAGATAAAAAGTAACTATCTTACATTTATAAGGGATTCTGTGGTTGATTTTGCTCTAAATTGGGCATGAAATAAATGCATTACTGAAAAAGTAGAGAAACAAAATCTATTATGAACTTGAAATGAATCTTGAAAAAGCCAATCATTTTCTATGGTGCACTATTTTCAATGCTATTGTTTTGTTTTATTCATTTTTAAAGTTTTGCTGAAAAGCAGTTATGCTATTCCTTCTCTTTTATTTCATTATTAAGAATTCAATATTAATGTTGATCTCTTCACCATTTGGTTTTATTTTAAAAGAACCATAAGAATTTTAAGGAATTTAAAGATTCTATTGACATAGTGACAGCTTTATGCAATACTTTTCACTGTATTCTCACAGGTTTCTCTAGCAGGATTTGAGATTTTCTTAACATCATAAAATTGACCAACAATTCATAATAGAATCTCTTAATTATTACAGGATGATGGGTCAACTATTCACCACAATTACACAAGGAAGCAATCAAATTTATAGAGCTTTTAACTCTACAGTTTCTAAATTCAGTTTTGTCTTAGTGGTATGATTAACTTCTTAAAAAGCTACAAGTCAGTGCTTTAATTGCTATTAGGTGAGTTTGTGTTAATTCGGTGTACTTGTAGTTTTATTTTTAGTTGTTGATGAATAAATCAGTTTAGAGATCAATGTATATCTCCTAAAGAGAAGTTAAATATTTTAAAAGTTAAGGACATTTTTGTGATTATGTCAGAAGTTCTGTTGGTCTGAAATTTTAAAATCAGGCTCATTATAATTACATGAGCATTGGAGTTTCTGCTCTAATATTACAAAAATACTTTGGGGAAAATTTTTTTCTGAGGAAATAGTTAACTTAGGAAGGCATTACAACCTAAGAAACTTTGTAACCAGGGCCCTAATAAAATCATAATCAAAGTAATAATATGGTAAAATTCCTAATAAATGAGGAATATCCTACTCTTCATCTTAAAAAGGAGAATATGCCTATAGTTTGATAGGGAAATGAGGAAGGAATACAGCTGCCAACTGAGGAAAACAAGAGCAGAGAAGCATCTCCAGGAGGAGAGGGTGGAGTATTTTGTTTCCTTTGCAACAAGTAGAATATCAAGGTAAACCAACCCAGGGAGATCTGCGGGTATGTGATCATACTATGCAACACGATTTCAGCCAGACTTTCTGCCTCCAGCTATGTGAGGGGAGCTAGCTTTCAGCTGATGATTCTTCGTAATAAAAAGCTGTAATATGGGGGATCCCTGGGTGGCTCAGCGGTTTGGCGCCTGCCTTCGGCCCAGGCCTGATCCTGGAGTCCCAGGATGGAGTCCCAAGTCGGGCTCCCTGCATGGAGCCTGCTTCTCCCTTTGGCTGTGTCTGCCTCTCTCTCTCTCTCTCTCTCTCTCTGTGTCTCTTATGAATGAATAAATAAAATCTTAAAAAAATAAATAAAGCCATAATATGTTGAGAAAGAAATATGTATAATAAATCAATGTGATTTCTGAATTATTTGGATAATAATTATAATTAATATAATTAATATTATATAATAATTAATTATTATAATAATTAATTATTATGGTATCATTTATGTGTTTGTCAGTTGTAATTATTAGTTATCTATTGCTTATGAAGCTATGCACTGTTGGAAAACAGACTGCATTTATTCATAGGAATTAATTTGCTTTTTCCCCTTTATGTAATATAAAAAGAAATATATGAATTCCAAACTATTCTCAAATTGATGATAGAGTCACATTTATGCTACCACAGTAGTACTCAAGAGTAATAATGCTCTTACATTTATTTTGTTTAGGAAGAGTTGCCTGATCAGTATTTTATTTTATTTTAAGATTTATTTATCTATTTTAGGGAGGGGATGTGAGGCAGAGGGAGAGGAGAGAGTGTTAAGTACACTTCACACTGAGCATGGAGGCCTAGATCTCAGGGCTTTGAGATCACGACCCTGAGATTCTGACCTGAGCTGAAACCAAGAGTCAGATGCTTAACCAACTGTGCCACCCAGGCACTCTTTGATCAGTATTTAAAAATTTGTAGGGATCCCTGGGTGGCTCAGCGGTTTAGGGACTGCCTTTGGCTCAGGGCGCGATCCTGGAGACCCGGGATCGAATCCCACGTCGGGCTCCTGGTGCATGGAGCCTGCTTCTCCCTCTGCCTGTGTCTCTGCCTCTCTCTCTCTCTGTGTGTGTGACTATCATAAATAAATAAATAAAATTTAAAAAAATAAAAAAAATAAAAAAATAAAAATTTGTAGTGAAATCTCAGTGCAGGTAAGAGAAACAAAATGGGGCTGATGTAATTGGTAAAGAGGCATTGTTCACTAAAGATAATCAAGCAAAGAAAATGTTTGGTCATTTCTGTGGTTTGCATGGTTTTCTTGTTTTTGTCTGGGTTTAGATATGATTAAGGAATGATCCTGTTTTTGCTCCACTCCAACACATTCATAGTGACATTGTCTAATGACAGTCTATGGAATTATCAATGTTAGGAAGGGAACGTCATGGCACAGCTGTCTGTGCCAGACCAAGGACAAGCTGACAGCTGTCAGGGCTGCATTTTTTTTTTTCCCTTAGAGAACTAAAGTGGCTAGAAGTAATGAGGGAATTTCTGTCAAAACTTGAGAAATATTCTCATGCCCTAGAGAAAAGAGAAATCCTGAAGACTTTAGAGTATGTTGAATGCTTAATGGGATGGCTTGCACATTCACCATCTAGGAAGGGGAGATCACAAACACCAGTCCTTTAACTTTCTGAAAGAAAGATCCTCATGTTTCAACCTAGAGATAGAAGTGTTAAATATTATATACAAGGGGTCATGAAGTCAGTAGTAGGGGGCATCATAGCAGTCAAATGTGTGAACAAATGACAAATTACTGATGACTTTGAGCTGCCTTTTTTACTTCATTAACATATGGGCACTTCTAAGTCCCAGAAGTTTTGATGGAATCCTTGAGTGGCTGGAGTAATCCTTATGAATTACTAATGTTAGAATCACTTTTATCTTGAGGAGTTTGGAAGACTTGCAATCAGAAATTAACTGGTTTCCAAACATATATTACTTTGTATAATAAAATCAAATAATGTGATTTTTTTAAAAAATTCAGGTTTGAAGTCTAACCAGATACATTCACACATTTACATTGGATTATCTACTAAAATAAAATTCTATAGAATTCTGGCTATTTTATAGAATTGTGAATATGATTCTACATGCCAATTTTATACCCATTTATAGTTTGTGTAACAGATCCTCACATGTCATGAAGTTATTTTTGGAAAGTTATGACATCTCTATGGGCCTTAATTATCACATTTCTAAAATAAGAATGCATGGAACTAATATGTTCTCCAAAGTTCTATTCTTTTGTTTAAATATATGGAAATTAGCATTTGTGTTTAATTTTATATCCATACCTATTTGGAAGAAACATAGGAGACAAAATCTCAGTTCCTCAAAATGTCAAACTATATTTTGAGGATGTCTATAGAAAGCAAGATAATTTTTCCACCCAAGGATAGTGCTAAAATATTTTGGCCAATAAATATATTTCCATAAATTTATTTCTTTAAATATCCCATAAATATATTTCCATAAATAACCCATTATCTTTTTTTTCCCCCAGCTGCAGCTTTCTATTTCTCTACACATTAGAATTATCCTTATTATTTAATTTCAGGACTGTTGAAAGATGGGTCAGCAAAGTAATTGGGCAAATGCTTCACAAGTATTAGCAGCAAACTTGAGTGTATGCTTGTGGCTATCATAAGGCTCGTCTTTCATACATAGCATCTGTATGAATTTATAGTGTCTTTGTGCCATCATATTCTATTTATTTTCTCAATCTACTTATGCTATCAAGGTAAAGCACAACTAATGCTTAATGGGATGGCTAAATATGAAAGTGCTAAACATTTTATTAATTATTAAATTGGAAATAATTTACCAACAACTGTCTTTAAATAAAAAATACTTTGTATATTTTTTTTGTAAATCAATTTTATTTTAGATTTAGGTCTTACTTCTTGTGGTGGTGGTGTTGTGGTTGTATGAAAAGATAATTTATTTTGAACCCTAAAGTACTGGATTCAATCTTGGGATTCAATATTTCATGTATTCGATGTATGAACTTATGTGAATTATTTAACTTCTTTGAGCATCAAATGTTTCCACTATAATATGAGGATAATAATATTTGTCATACAGAGTTATGAAATCAAATAAGTCAACACATTGAAAATTTTTATTTAATATGAAGTGAAAATGTTATTCCATGAATAAAGGAAATTCTCAGTTCGTGAAATTATAGAAAGAGACACGAGAATATTGACAGCCTATGCATTAACTAGATCCATGGTTGATGATTCTAAGCTGTAAGGGAGGTGGCAGATGGATAAATTGCTCATTGTTCACACCTGCAGCAGCTTATTGCTGGTCTCAACCAGACATCAGGCTTATAACTAGGTAAGTTATTTTACCAGTTTCCTCATTTGTAAAATGTACAGTATATACACAATATCATTGTGAGTTTTTTATTTAAAAATGCAAGGTAATTCGAATTATCTGGCACATAAGTGCTCAGTATATGTCAACAGTTAGATTGCTCCGACCCCACTTCCAGCCTTTATGGAAATTCATTCTTTAGATTTCTCCTTCCAGTGTTTGTTTACATTTTCTTTTTTGCCTAACCACTGTAGCTCTTTGACATTGTTTTCACTTATAAATAATTTGCAATATAATATTGACACTTAAAGAATTAATATTTTAGAGTCAAAGAAGGGAAAAGAGACCAGTGAGATGATCCTTCATTCTCTACATAGAGCTATTTTTAATTCAGTATCAGCAGAACTGTCCATATCTTCACATACCTCTATCCATATCATAAAATATTATCCCTTTTGCTATACTTTTCTTCTAATGATCTAAACAAAGTCATTTTTATGTGTGCCCATATTATAAATGTCATGTGTGGTGGACATTAGTACAAATTTACCAATATTTATAGTTCTCTTTCTTCCAGGCCTACAAACTATTTCCATGTCCTACCTTCTTGATGTTATCTCTGATATGGTTAAGGAAATGTGTGCCCTCCCAGGTGGACACATTTAAGATCTGGTCGCTCTATTCTTCAGCCCATGCATTCTCTGCTGTGGTAATTGTGGAAAACAACGTGTGATAAAAAGGTACCATTTATCAGGCAAAGCTGCCTAGACCACTAAGTCTACACATAGACAACTCTCCTGAAGTGTTTCTGGGATGCACAGCAGATTTTGAGTGAGTGAGGTATATATTTCCTGCGGTAAGCTACTTTAATTTGAAGTTGTTACTACAGTAAAGGCTAATCTATTATTAATTTATATTATGTAAATTAAATATTTTTATATTAACATTAAATTTTCCACTAAATTACAGGATTTTTAAAAGTAAATTATCTGTGTACTAATGACTTTTAGGGAATTGATTATATATTATAATATTTAGAAATCAGAGAGATGCTTAGGAATATATTATCATTGACTTCAGAATGTATCTTTCCTGCAATGTTGTTGCAAATAGGCTTTGATCTGTTCACAGTGATGCAGGTTAGTAGGATGATTTTAATAAAATGGAATAAAAGGCTTTAAAATAGCACTTTACCACTTTTACCTAGGCTTGTCTAAAATGTTAAATACAGATCAGTCTAATTTCATAATATCTAGCATATATTTCCCTGAGCTTTTGAAAATAAATATTTTCTTGCCAAAAAAATGACCAGACAAGTGTGACAGAAAATCCAAACCACCTTGATTTGAATTATATATATATATATAATAAATTTTTATATATTTTTATATAATATATATATATAATATATGTATATCAGGAACTCCAGGGCTGGAATGGTGCCCAATTGTTTGAAGACACTAGTATTTTTTACCTGGATGTAGTGCTGAGTAACTCCATTTCTGAGCATACTCTTGGTTTTAGATTGCTCTTTTAGCCCTGCTATCAGATCCACATTTCAACCAGTAAGAAGGAAGAAATAGAAGTAATGAGAATACTTCCTTTTAATATTTTTTTCTGAAAGTTGCACAAATATTTAATTTGTCTTCCGTTGGCCATAACTTAGTCATATGATCTTCACTACTTGCTAGGGCACTAGAAAATAAAACTACATTCTTTTTTTTAAAGATTTTTATTTATTTATTTATTCATGAGAGACACACAGAGAGAGGCAGAGACACAGGCAGAGGGAGAAGCAGGCTCCATGCAGGGAGCCCGATGTGGGACTCGATCCCAGAACCCCAGGGTCACGCCCTGAGCTGAAGGCAGACACTCAACCGCTGAGCCACCCAGGCATCCCTAAAACTACATTCTTAAAGGCTGTGAGTATAGCTACATTTTGAAGGAGATGAAGATTTTTAGGGGACTACCATCATGATCTCAAAATAAGAATTTCATCATTTAAATCTTTTATAAGTTACAGTTACATTTCCTAATATCTACAATGGAGATGACTTAGTCAATTAGATTGGAATACACTGAATCTTTGGTCAAGATTGCCTGCATTTTAGATATTACTTGGATGGGCACTGTCAACATGCATCCCCATTCAGAGCTTTTATGGATAGCTAAGCTCCCTTTGAACTCATATATTCTTACTGTGCACCAGGGTTGTTTGGTTGGTTGGTTGATTTCTTTCTTCCTTTCCTTCTTTCTTCCTTCCTTCACTTTATTTGTTCTCCACCTTTATTGAGATATAATTGACATATAACATTGTGTAAGTTCAAAGTGTACCAATATGATAATTTGATATATGGATATATTGTGGAATGCCAACAGTTAACACATTCTTATTCCATATAATTGCTACTTTGTTGTCGCTATAATGATAATATTAAAACTCTACTCTCATAGCAATTTTTGGCTATATATTCACAGAAGATGAAATCTTTATCTCAAACAAATATATTTACTCTCATATTCATTGCAACATTATCCACAATAGCCAAACCATGGAAACAACTTAAGTACTTATTGATGACTGAATGGATAAAGAAGGATAGACTTTTTCCCAAAGAAGACATCCAATGGCTAAGACACATGAAAATGTGATCAACATCTCTCATCTTCAGGGAAATACAAGTCAAAACCATGAAGAGATGCCACTTCATACCTATCAGAATGGCTAAAATTAACAGCACAGGGCAATAGATGTTGGTCAGGATTCAGATAAATGGCATCTTCTTACACTGTTGGTGGGAATGCAAACTGGTGCAGCCACTCTGGAAAATAGTTAAAGTTAAAGTCAAAAGTTAAAAATAGGATGATCCTATGACTCAGTAATTGCACTACTAGTATTTATCCAAAGGATACAAAAATAGGGATTTGAAGGAACACATTCACCCTAATACTTATAGCAGCATTATCACAATAGCCCAATTATGGGAAAAACTCAAATGTCTATCAGCTGATGAATAGATGAAGAAGATGTTGTGTATATATACAATGGAATACTACTCAGCCATAAAAAGAATTAAATCTTGCTGTTCACAATGAAGTGGATGAAGCTGGAGTGTATTATGCTAAGTGAAATAAGTCAGTCAGAGAAAGACAAATACCATATGATTTCACTTATATGTAGAATTTAAGAAACAAAACAGATGAACATAGGAGGCTATACAACCATAAAACAGACTCTAAACTATAGAGAAAAAAAAACCTGAGCATTGCTGGAAGCGAAGAGGGTGAGGGGATGGGCTAAATAGGTAATAGGTATTAAGGAGGACACTTGTTTTGTTGAACACTAGGTGTTGTATGTAAGTGACGAATTACTAAATTCTGCTCCAAAACCAATATTATAGTGTATGTTAACTAACTAGAATTTTCTTTAAGATTTTATTTATTTATTCATAGAGATGCAGGGAGAGAAAGAGAGGCAGAGACACAGGCAGAGGGAGAAGCAGGCTCCACACAGAGAGCCTGACGTGGGACTTGATCCTGGGTCTCCAGGATCACGCCCTGGGCTGCAGACGGCGCAAAACCACTGCGCCACCGGGGCTGCCCAACTAACTGGAATTTAAGTGAAAACTTAAGGCAAACAAAAATAACTTAAATCCTTTCAGATACTCTTGAGTGAGGTACTGGATAGGAATCCTCATGGAATCAGAGAGGGTGACGGAACATGAGAGACTCCTAACTCTGGGAAACAAACAAGGGGTAGTGGAAGGGAGGCGGGCAGGGGGTTGGGGTGACGGGGTGACGGGCACTGAGGGGGGCCCTTGACGGGATGAGCACTGGGTGTTATGCTATATGTTGGCAAATTGAACTCCAAACAAAAATATATGAAAAAAGGAATCCTCATGGAGTAAATAAAAAGATCAAAAAAATAAGTATTTAGTTTTAAAATAAGTGTTAAATGTTATCATGACTTGTGTGATTTGTGTATATACATTGGCCCAACTGCTCCAGAAGTCAACATCCCTGAAAAGAGAAGACCACAGGTGGGCAATGCAGAGGTGCTGTTATTAGTTATCTATTTCTCTGCATTTAGCTACAGATTTACTGGCTTTGAATGCAAATTCATTATCTGAGTTTCTTCAGGCCAGAAGTCTGGACATAACTTAGTTGGATACTCTGCATAGTGTTTCACTAGCTGCAATCAAGATGTCGATCAAGGATAGTCTGTATCTAATTTGGACTAGGACAGAATATTCTTCCCTGGCTTCCATGGTTTTGGCAGCATTCAGTTCCTTGTGGTTTTAAGATTAATGGCAGCTTGCTTCCTCAAAGCCAGAGAGAAAAAGAGAGAGAGAGAGGGAGAGAGAGGGAGATTCTAGCAAGACAGTGCTAAGCTTGTGCAATCATGTACATGTAAGCACATACATCACATCAACTTTGCTGCTTTCCACTGGGTAGAAGTAAAACACTGGTCCTGAAGGTTGTGAACACTAGGAAGTGAATCGTGGAGTCACTTTATAGTCTATTGGCCAGAGGCTCCTCCCCTATCTGTGTAAGTTGAATCATGAATGACCTGAGGTAGGTGTTCTGTTGGGCAAGTAACTCTTCAAAAAGAAGTGGATTCAGCAAAATAGGATAATATAACAGTGACTCAGTAATTTAGAATAGTAGCTAATAATAGTGTCAAACGAGTAGGATTGTTAAGAAATTTAAAAGTGAGCATCCAGAATATGAAAAAAAAAAGAGAGAAACAGGCACAATTTCTCTTTCAATTTCAATCTCTGCCATACTAAATTGAACATCTTAGAAAATTTCACTAAATATAGTGATAAATATTGTGAATTTTTTTTTTTGCTTTCTTACTCACTAGGGATGAAAAATAAACATCTACTACTATGAAAATACTTGCTTTTCTCAATATATTGAATTGGTTGTGTACAAAAAAACAATATAATGACAACATGAAGTGCACTTCTTTGTCAGCGAACGCTGCTGGAGGATGCATAGAAACATTGCAGAGAATATGAAGAGTCAAGTGTTAGGGTAAAATACAGTGTGAAAAATTTGCTACCTGGTTGCAGTATGTTCAGATATTGCTAGAATATCTTGGTTTGTGGTATTTTCTGGATTCACTTACAGTAATAAAATATTCTAAGATGGCTTTTTAACGACCTATTAGAGAAATAAGTCATGGAGAAGAATACAGGTGAAGGCTTGGGTAAAAACTATGTGTGGATAACCATTGATGAAGTGGTTTCTTTAACTTGAAAAAAGAAGATTATGGAATATCTTCACAGAGTGAGCAATAGAGCACTAGCGAAATTTTTCAATGAATTATTCATAACCTAGTTAATGCAGCAAAGTGTGCAAAGTGCTTAAGGACATCATCACAGGGCATTCAAAAGATTGGACAAGCCTAAGTATAAGTAAGTGTCATATTTTACAAAAAAGCACATGCTCCAAATCAATTGACTTTTCTGGGATGAAAAGAAAAAGTAAAAAATGTATCACAAATGGATAATTTTGAAAGAATAAATGGACATTTTTCACCTTTAAGGTAAAAGTGGCTGCCTTTCAGGAGGATTTTGTAAAGCATTTTGAAAACAGATGGTTAATAGAGTTTCTACCAGCTTAAGAAACCCCAGTAAGGTGTAAAGCCCTTGCTTAAAGACTGCCAGGAAATTAGCCTTAATTCACCCTGTTTTTTTTTTTTTTTTAGATTTTATTTATTTATTCATGATAGACATAGAGAGAAAGAGAGAGACAGAGACAGAGAGAGAGGCAGAGACATAGGCAGAAGGAGAAGCAGGCTCCATGCTGGGAGCCCGACGTGGGACTCGATCCCGGGACTCCAGGATCACACCCTGGGCCAAAGGCAGTTGCCAAACCGCTGAGCCACCCAGGGATCCCCTTCACCCTGTTTTAAGTAAGCATGAAAGGAACATGTAGGGATGTCAAATATTGTTTCAGTTATTTTCACTTGACCAGTATGTAAAGGATGATTCACAATCTCTGGGACAGAGGGGGAAGGAGAGGGAAGAAGGAAAATGAAGCATTGCAGTTAAACCTGTTCTCTGTAGGAGCTTATATGTCATTGGAATCACTTTGTGGGACCACCAATAATTGTCCCTCACATCATGGGTGCTCTGATCTGATGGCCATCATCAAATTCCTAAGTTTCTGTATTTTTTATCTAAAGAAACTTGTATTATTTTCTTCTATTTGCATTTTTCTATCAATCACACACTGATTTTGATACCAAATATAACATGTATATGTCATCCACAAAAAAATTTCATAATGGGAGACTATAGAAAAAATTGGTAAAGAAATGTTCTAATTTAATTGTTTGGTATAAAAATCTCAGTGAAGCTTAAATCCATCTGCTAAAATTATTAAAATTCAATTAAATAAATTTCAATTAATTTGTAAATATAAATTTCAATTAATTTATATTTAGCTTTGCAATATAGCAATATACCCATAGTGGTACACAAATATAATCAGATGTATGTGCATATATTAATGCACATAAGTGTATTGTGTATGTATTTCATATACAGAAGAGTAATAATATAGTTGCATGATTCCAAGCATTTGGAGACAACTACTAGAAAATTAGACTACATGTTGAAGTCAAATGATATGTAAATCAGAACAATAAAGAAGTCTTTCTATCAGAAAAACATAAATATAGCACTCATGGAGAGAAACTAATAATGATCAAGGTATGGGCACAAAGTTTATAATAATTAATGATAATTAATATAATAATCTAATGACACCAATGTGCAATAATGTACATCCTAATTACATCTAAGATTTTTGGCTTTCTCATGCTATTAACTATAAGAAGAAATACAGGAAGTGAGTGAGATGAGAAGTATTGAATATAGATAATGTATTTAGAAACACAGTCCAGGCGTTGGGTGGCTCAGTCAGTTGCGCGGCCAATTCTTGGTTTTGGCTCAAGTTCTGATCAAAGAGACCTGGGATTGAGTCAGGAGCCAGGCTCCATGCTCAGCAGGGAGTCTGCTTAAGGATTCTTCCTCTCCTCCCTCTGCCCCTCCCTATCTCTCTCTCTCTCTCTCTTTGAGATAAATAAAATAAAATCTGAAAAAAGAAAGAAAGAAAGAAATATGGTCAGTTCTGCTTTAATGGGACGTATGCATTCCTTAAAATAACCACACTGCAAAAGCACACACACAATAATCACAGGCCTAGTGGGGAAAAAGCCTTCAGGGGCACAACACTTAAAAACTTTGTGAGAGACCAATTTATAAAAAAGATAGAAAATTAATAAAAAACAGTAACAGTTACACATAATGTCAAATAGTGAAGAACTACATAAATGCCACAATAAATACGGCACTTTATCTTGAAAAACATCTGAAGTTTGCTTGTGGAAGAGGACATTGGTAGAAATGTCAGTGTCTGTGCGTGAATTACTGTGGAGTGTTTAAGGAATGTTTATCTGAATTGAAGGGGAGATTGTAATACCAGATGTAGATAGTTAGAGCTCACATGTAGTTAATTGAGCATCAAGTGTTAGGGGTGTGTGTGTGTGTGTGTGTGTGTATGTGTGCATGCCTTCATGTGCATGTGTGTGTTTTGTATATTCCTACTTGGCTTTGTCATCTGAATGTGGTTCTATGTGTTCATCAAATATTTATGTCAGAGGGAGTTGCACATAAATAGATGCAAAGCTGAGTTATATTCAGATTATTTCGTATACATATAATCATATTAAAACAAAATTTGTAAAGTGAATCTCATTGAAAATTTGGACTTATGTAGTAGAGGTTTAGAAGTGAGATCATCTAATGAAGAAATTTAAAATTTAACAATATCCCTAATTTAAATTGGAGTTATTGCCATGCACATCCAAACAATTATTCTTTTAAATTAAATGATATTCATCTAACAAATACAAAAGTAGGAACTACCGACCATTGGTACAGACATGGGTGTAATGAAAAGTGTTTGTAGGGATATCTGGGTGGTTCAGTTGTTGAGTGTCTGCCTTTGGCTCAAGCTGTGCTTCCCAGGGTGCTGGGATTGAGTCCTGCATCAGGCTCCCCACAGGGAGCCTGCTTCTCCCTCTACCTATGTCTCTGACTCTTTCTCTCTGTGTCTCTCATGGATAAATAAATAAAATCTTAAAAAGTGTTTGGAATCGAAGGGACTTATATTTCAAATAATTAGCTTTGGCACTTGTTGCTTTGACAACCAAATTATTTAAACTCACTATTGGCTCTGGTTTTCTTGTATGCAAAATGGAAATGTAGATATTACCTTGTGAGTAACATAAGGCATGTTACCCTTAGTATAATGCTTGGCTTATAGGAGACACTGTCCACCTTGTGCCCATCTCTCATGCTTTCTTTTCAATATATCTGCATCTTTTGTCCACCCACATAGCAGGCCAGAGGTGCTGAGGAATTATGACCCTGGTGAGAAGCCATAGCCTCATAACTAGTGACATACTAGAGTAGATGTATAAAAACCTCAATGTTCTCACCCCTGAGTTGGGACAATTCTGAGGATTGCATCCCACACTGGCTCCCAGAGATTTCCTAGCAGATTAAACTCCTGTCACCCACAATAGATATTGGCTTGATAAGCTGCCTTCTTTCCCCTATTTCTTTATCCCACTGTCCTACCTACCAGTATTTCTTTTCTAGATAAACATCTGAACACTTGTCTCAGGTACTATTTCTGTGAAGCCTAAAATAAGAGATTAATGAATAAGTGATTCTAAGCATTTTTGCTTTTAGGTTGTTATCATTACCAAGAGTTATTTTATTAATTGGTTTATTAGTTATATTTACAACTCCAGTCAGGTTGGCTTTTAAGACCTATTAACGTTTTATATTCATGCTAATCCTGTTGTATCTTCTTACCTGTTTTACACACAAATGAAATTGCCACTCTTTCTTTAGGTCATACCTCAAGTCCTATGCCCCTAAATAAAATATTTGATGATTTCAGCCCTCTACTAGACTTCATAACGTACTGTATTGCATCTTAATTCCTCCAGCTCAACTATACTTCTGTGTCACTTTTCAGATTAGAAACTGTATTTTTTTTCATATTTCTTCCAGTGTAAAATTCAGACTATAGTGTAATAAGAACTTTCTTGATAGAATAAGACAAAGGTTGAGAGATAATTTCAGGATGTTCAACAGATGCATGAGTATGTGGCTCAGTGCTCAATGAACGTGGTTCTGGGTAGAGGAGTTGAGTGTTTGAATAGGTCTTCCACCCAATGCAGATATAGCCTCATTTGAGTCAATGCCTCACCCACTACCTCAGGTGCCTCATGTTGTAGAAGTCTTGCACCAAACATGTTATAGGGTGTGTCACTTCATCAAGAACAGAAGAAAACCGAGGACACCTGGATGTTTGAGTTACACAGACTTTCTGCCCTAAAACAGACACAGAGAGCTTTGAATAAAATTCCCTGAGAGATTACTGGAGTCCCCAGAATAAATTTAAGTAAAATTCAAACTACTAAAAATTTTATTCTGTTGAGAATTATTAGGCATCCTTTAATAGCATAATGAAACAGTCTATGGTATTTGTGTATTTGCTTTATTGTGCCTGCCAAGGATACACACAGGATTGTTTACATAGTCACACCATAATTTTATTAGATGTTTATTGTTTTTGCTCCTTTTTTCTTTACACATAATTTAAATTTTCCTTTTTTTAAAAGATTTTATTTATGTATTTATTTCAGAGAGAGAGAGAGAGAGAGAGAATGAAGAGGGATAGGGGCAGAGGGAGATAGAGAACCAGGCTTACTGCTGAGCAAGGAGCCTAATATGGGGCTCATCCCAGGACCCCTGGATCATGACCTGAGCCGAAGGCAGATGCTTAACCTCCTGAGCCACCCAGGTGCCCCTTAATTTTTTTTATTTTAACAAACTTTTTTCACGTATGTATTATAATCACATTCACTGAAGTATTTTTTAAAGCATATTATATAAAAGTTGGGAAGAGAGGAAGAAAGTAGATAGAAAGAAGAAAAGAGATGCGAACAGCTTACTGTTTTTAGGTTTTCTCTTAGTTCTTGGGAATCTTGGTATGTAAAATATGGTCTTTCTCTTAAAAAAAAAGAAAAATTTCTCTTAAATTGACAAAGGTCAATAGGAAGTATTTTTAAATTCAAACTTTATGTGCATCGTACATTGTGTCTGTGTATATATACGCATATGTATATGTATATATATACATAGCATGCATGCATAAATATAAAACGTGTATATACATATATACAAACATACAGGGCAGCCCCGGTGGCTCAGCGGTTTAGTGCCGCCTGCAGCTCAGGGCGTGATCCTGGGTACCCGGGATCGAGTCCCGCGTCGGGCTCCCTGTATGGCGCCTGCTTCTCCCTCTGCTTGTGTCTCTGCCTCTCTCTCTCCTCTCTGTGTATTCTCATGAATAAATAAATAAAATCTTAAAAAAAATTAAAAAAAATGTTTATACAAGCATACACACACACAAACAGGGAGGAAAAGGTTACTATACCACCTTACCCACTACTAAATACCTCATGTCAAGAATTTGGGTGAGCTAGCTTAGGTAATGTTTCCACCCTTTGGACCAGTCATTGTGCACATAGACTCTTTTGGAAATTAGAAAGGGGCATTATTCTAAAAGAAGATGAGAATTATTTCCAGAAAAAAATAGAGAAAAAGTACCATGCAGATAAAAACAATGAATCATTGGCTGGAAATTTATTATTTTATTGAGGGGCAGACAATATTTTAGGTTTTATAGGCTATAAGGACTCTGTCTTAATTATTCATGTCTGCCTCTAGTGTAAAATATCTAAACAAATAGCTTTTATGTTCCAATAAAATTGTATTTATGGAAACAGGTGAGTACATGAATTTCGCCCACTGGCTATAGTTTTCTGACCCCAGAGATAGGTCTTCATAATCTGTACATAAACACAATATGGTATGATAAGTTATATAATTGATTCTAAACAGCTCTGAAGGCAAAGGGAAAAAAAAATCTCAGTGAATGAGTAGGATGCTACAGAGATAGTAAGCTTTGAGTTCAATGAAAAAGTAGATGGAGTATTCCAGCAATAAATGGAAAGAGCTGTTCTAAGCAGAAAAAAAGAATATGAAAATATATAAAGCCATGAAAGAGTACCAACATATTTATGAAATAAGAAATGCTTTATGATAGAAAAAAAATTGGAGGATTATAGTTTGGATATTTGTGATTGTAAGGAAGTTGTGGCCAGATTGCTGTGGCATTTTATGCTATCAGGGTAACATGCATCTTTTTTTGCCAAAAGAGAACAGGGGAAGTCAATAACTAGTATTTTTCAATTTTCCTACCATCCCATCTTTCACATTCAATTCTAGAATTTGAGGCCTTTCTCTTGTATCATGAGCTCTATTATCAATCTTAAATTATAACATAAGCTCCTTATAGAAAATTGTGAATATACAAAAAAGACATAAAAGTAAAACTGAAATAAACTACTGTCAAAGAAGATAAAGCCAATATCATTGTATATCATGAAATGTGTATCAGATTTCAATCATAAAAAACCCTTTCTTTAATGATTTTTAAAACTATAAAAATATTTTGAATAAAAGTTATTTTTAGTAATTGGAATTTTAATGTGCAAGATCTACTTAACAAGAAGTATAGTTATTTACAGAACGATATCCTGGAAACAATAGAGATGAGCTCTGTAGACTTCAGAAGCCAAGAATAAGGACAGTAAGGATATAAGCCTATCAGACAGAAAATGATGTTGGAATAACAAATAGCAGTAGATAGTCCAATATTGAGTGGTATGTTATAGATTAAAAGTCTTAGGGAAATTATTGTTGCCAGCTAAAAAAATGAAATGTTTTGAAAATGTGTCACTTCTGTCAAGTATGTCAGATAGATATTTATTCATTAAACAAATGAATACTTACAATGTGACTGGAGCTTTTGGAGGTACCACACCTAGGAATTCAGTGGTGAATGAGAAAGAGGAGTCCCTTTCCATCTTGGTGCTTACATCCTATTGTGGAAGCAGTTGCTAAACAAGCAAACATACAATACAATTTCAGAAAGTTATATGAGCTTTAAGGAAAATAGAGAAATGTAAACAAGATGAAAGTCTGTACTGAAGGCAGCCTTTTGCAGACTATTCCAGGAAGAAGTCTCCTCAGAGGTTATATTCAAAGGAGACAGATAATAAGGGGAGCAAATATTTCAGGTAGTGAGAAGCAAAATTACAGCATCCCAGGTGGAGGGACTTCACTGTGTATTCAAAAATTTGGCTCATGTTTGTCATTCATTCCTCCAAGGAAATCCTTGAAATTTCTCACGATGGGAGTGTGTTATTCACAGTGAGTCCCTTAGTTTATAATAATGAAATAACTCAGGTGGAGTCTAACCACTCCAGAAAAGCCAACTATGTGATTAGAGGAGTGGGACTTTGGCCCAGATGCTAGCAGGTTTCCTGGGAGAGGAGAACTGGGAGTTGAACTTCATCACTGGCCAATGAGTTCATCAGCCATACCTATGTAATGAAACTCCAGTAAAAATTCAATAAAAACAGCAAGGCTTGAGTGAGGCTTCCTGATTGGTGATATGCATCGATGTACTAGAAGAATGATGATACTGAGGACAGGGAAGCTCCATGTTATATACTCTCCCATCCTCACTCTATGTGTCTCTTCACTTGGCTGGTCTTGATCTGCGTCCTTCATAATAAAATTGCACTTATAATTAAAGTGCTCTCCTGAGTTCTGTGAGTCATCCTAGCAAATTATGAAATCTGAGAAGGCATTGAGAGCCACTGGGTTTGTAGCCAATTAGTCAGTTATGCAGGAGGCTGGTGAACTCATTGGCCATGATGAAGTTGTAGTTGGTGTAGGGTTTTTTTGGAGATTGAGCCCTCAACCTGAGAAGTCCACATTAACTCCAGGTAGTTAGCATTTGAATTACACTGCAGAATTTAAGATAAAGGAAGAATAGAAAGAAGACAAATTTGTATTTGGAAAAAAGCAAGAGAGAAAGATAAACATAGGCCAAATTCTGAGGTGAAGGTACAAAATATGAAGTTCAGATGTTTTCCTAAGTGCTATGGAAGCTTGTAAAGTACTTTTAGCAGATGAGTAATGGAAATAGAATTATGGCTAAACATTATCCTAGATGCTATGTGGAAACATGGAGACTGATCTGAGGCTAAAACGATTCTCCTAGTGAAGATAATCCAGGCATTGTGACAGTGTAAATGGAGATGTTGTGATTTATTTTGCCGTTAGAGATGACAGGGCTTGCTGTTGCATTACATATGGAGGAGAAGGACTGGGATAAATGAATTTTTCTTAGGTATTGGCCTTAAAGTAGTAATTATTCACATGAAGAATGATGGGAGAGGAACTGATCTATTAAGAGGGATAGAGTGAATTGTGTGTATCTTACTTGCTTTGTATAGTAGCAGAATAATGACTCCTCTAAAGATGCCTACATCCTGATCACTGACACCTATGTATATGTTACCTGACACAGCAGAGAGGAATTAAGGTTGTGGTTTCCAGATGCTGGAAAAGTCAAGCAAATGGGTTCTTTCATAGCACCTCCAGAATGGAATCCCATCCTTCTGACACCTTGATTTTAACCCCAAGGATGCCTGTGACATAGTTCTAATCTACAGAAATGTATTATAATAAATTTGTATGGTTTTCAACCAGTAAATTTGTGGCAGTTTGTTAACAGTAGCAATGAGAAAATAATAAACCTATTAATCATCCAGGTTCAGGTTTTCAGAAAGAAGGTAATTTATAAATCTATAGTTCAGAGAAGAGGTTGGATATAGAGATGTAGGTCTGAGGGTCAAGGACACATTAACAAAGGGCAGATATGCAAGAAGAAGTCAGATATCATCAATGTGCTGGGATAGATACAGTCTTGCCTTGCGGATGTCTAATATCACATAATTACTTTGCAGGATCATAGGTGAATTACCTGGCTGGGTGTCAAGAGATGCGTGTAAAACTTTTTTTTAATGCCTGGCATATCTTTTATATTGTGAATAATTTTGTTTAAAATTGTTCAAAGCAATACTTATACAGATTTTATATTTTTCATTTAGTACATTTTTAACACTTCAAACCTGGTATAAAAAATTAATATGTATGCAGGACACAACGGAAATTTTTAAAAGATGTAGTCAGTCTATAGTGGGAAGGTTGGAAGGTTTTCTTTGTTTTCTTTCTCCTTTACATATAATTTCATGCTTCTTGACAACTGCTGAGGAAATTCCAAGACAGCTCTGATGAAGTACAAGGAGAAGCAATTTTCTCTTTGCCAAGCAATGACTACTATCTCTCAAAGGATCACAAAATGAATATTAATTAATATTTTTAACAGTTCTAGACTCTGCCGGGCCAATTGCTTTGAGAGATGATCAAAGTTATTCCACATAAATTGTCAGCAATTAGAGTCTGTTCCCCTTTGTGTAACACATGTATATCATACGTTATCCTAGAGCAACATTATATTAACTAGTCAAATTGTCATTGTCGAACCACTTGTAGCATGAGAGTTACTGCCCCTGCCATCAGCAGTATTTCCTTGAGACAATAATGAATTCTGTGGAACCAATCTTATTCTGTCCAGTTGAAAAAACTTTGCTATTTATCATGAGTAGAAAAGGGCCATTTTTTCCTTGAAAAAGTAAATGAAAGTGAAGTGAAAAAGAAGCATTGCTGGGGCATACATCTTGAGAAAGCTGCTTCGTGAGAAAAAATAAAGCAAGCGGTAAGAAGAAGCTGGCCCTTTACAGTCAGGTGATGGCTTTCACTGGCAGCAGTTAAGTTTAAAGACACCATGAAATTGTGTGACATTGCATTGAAAAGCTTTTAGACCTCTCTTTGGATACAAAATACAGGTTTCATGTAACTTTTATCTCTCCAAGCTAGTGGAGAGGAAGGCAATGATATTTGTACTTTAGAGCACACTGAATTACTGTTACAGAATCTAAATGCAGCCATATATATAAGAATTGGTTACAACTTATTTTATATTATATTTTTTTAAACTGTAGTACTTCAAAGACTGGTGTTTCTTTATACTAAGAATTGGCTGCTATATAAATATTTTACCTGAACCCAGTTGCATTATTTATGTTCTATAAAAATAAAAAAAAATTACTGCTCCAATTACAGTCCTTCCAGCATTTGCAAAAAAAAAAAAAATTGCAACTTTATATTAGGGAGATTTGACCAAACTATGAGTATAACTCTGGCAACACTTGTTTGTAATAAGAAGTCTGCTTTGATGAAAAATGAACACTCATTGTGTATTATTCAGGGTTCTAGATGTCTTCAAGCACTGTGAAAGTAAACCACATTTCTCTCCTTCCTGAAGAGTTGAGGAGTTTGCCTTCATTTGTCTTCTGGACAGAGGTCATTATCTGTTGATTTTTATTTGATGATAATATGAAATTTGAAGTATATTCTTAAAGTGTACAATTTGAAAGGCTTAGATATGTGTATACATTTCTTGATCCATCACCACAATCAAAATGATGAGCATATCCATTATTACCTAAAGTTTCCTCCTGCTTTTTTGCAATGCCTCCTTCTGGCCCCCACACCTCAGCCCCAGACAACTGATCTGCTTTATCAAAATGGGTCACTTCACATGATTTTGAATTTTATATAAAAGAAATCTCAGAGCATAGATGCTTTATTTTAGTCTCATTTTTTTTTCACTCAAAATAATTATTTTGAGATCCATTATATTGCAGAGTGTATCAATGGTTAATTTGTTTTTACTGCTGTGTAGTATTCTATTGTATGGAAACCCTACAATTCGTATGTTTATTTACATATTGAAGGATATTAAAAATAAAGTCATTCTGTGATTATAACTTGCATTTGCCCAATGTTAATGATGTCAAACATGCTTTCAAGGGTTTGTTGGTTATCTATCTTCTTCCAAATCTTATGCCCTTAAAAAATTGTATTGTATGATTCATAATAAACCTTATTAAGAGTTTGAGTTTTTAGGGCTTTATCTAAAGAACTTATTCACTGTGCCTAGGTGGCTCCTTCAGTTGAGCCTCTGACTTTTGATTTTGACTCAGATCATAGTCTTGGGGTCCTGAGATCGAGCCCAATCTCAGGCTGTGGGCTCAGCATGGAGTCTGCTTATCCTTTCCCTCTTCTCCTCTCTCTCTCAAATAAGTAAATAAATAACATCTCAAAAAATAACATATTTTGGACACAAGCTCTTTATGAAACACATGATGTGCAAATATTTTCTCCCAGTTAGTAGTTGCCTTTTCATTCAGACATGAAGGAAGAAAAAATGTGCCAAATATCTTTTTCTTGTCTGACCAAGAAATTTTACAAGTATGCATGCTTCACAGAAATACTCAGGAGTCAATAATAATATTATATCAAGCAAACACTATAATTGTAGAATTTGGATAGTTAGAAGCCATAAATTGTTTAACAACAGAGCACGCTTCAATCTCTGAAATTTAGGTATCTTAAAAGATTTATTTCCAAGGAGAATTTCGCAGTAACAGAAAGTAGAATAGGATTGTACTTTTTTATATATAAACCTCTATATTTGACAAGAAATAAACCAGTATTTTGGGAATATTCTCAATACTTTATCAACTCTAACTTTATGAATTTCAACTATTTTTGCACCTGTGTAGTTGTGAGAAACAATATATTTTTTTCTTTGATATTATTTTTCATCATCATCATTCTCAAGGCTGAGCACTGTAATTCCACAGTTAACACCAAGGCCTAAAACACTTAAACTTACATTATAGGAAAACAAAATGGCAAAAAAGATTGTGTTACCAAATAGAATATAAGACATTTAATATTTGGCTAATATATTGGGAATCATTTGTTTGAAACAAACAGAAATATATCCAAATGAGCCTAAGTAAGCTGAAACATATTTTGGGACTTATGAGCAAAAACCACAGCAAGGCCTTATAAAAAAACAGAAAGTATACACCTCCAGAAGAATTGATGCATCATTTCTTCTTTTCTCCTACTCTTTAGGGTCAAATGATCTATTTCCTATTCGAATTGATCATTTGTTTATTCATTTCTTGTTTCTGCTGGTAAACTCCTTCTTCATGGTTTGATCAGTACGTACCCAATGTTGCAACTCCAGTGTAGCAATCTTAACACTGGGTCAGCCTATATTTTAGGACTGGGCCTCATGTATAACCGAAAGAGGTCTCTCCATATCCCAATTCCAATTTCCTGAGACTGAGTGGTTGGTAGAACCTTATAGGGCAAATATCCATCTTGATGGTATTAATGATAAACAAAGTAGGTGGTGCTGGAGGGAATTTGGACATATTGTTTTGTCTGTACACCATATTGTGAGAGCTGACTCTCGATGGATGAGAAATGAGTATTCTTCAGATCCGTGAATCAGTGATAAGTTCAGTGCGAGACTCCAAGAACTACTGACTACACAAGTAGGGTCAGAAATGTTCAAATGTACTAAAGTATTCTCCCAGATTGAATTTACAAAAATTATTTACATTTTTTGTTATTTTCCAATCATTCTTTTAATCCTTTTCTACTTCTCAGTAGCCAGTTCAACTTGAAGGGAAAAGAATATATTCTATAAAAGAGTTGTCTTTTGCAAAAAATCAAAGAAACCTAATTTGGGAAGAAAAGCATAACAGTCAGTAGAAGAAAAAAATAAGAAAATCATGAGTGACCTGTGCGCATCAGCATGCTATATTGAGCTAATTGGCTAAAATTATACCCTAAAAATAATAAAATCCCATTCTTTGCATTTCTGTTTTTCTTTTAAATTCATCTCCAGAGATCCCTGGGTGGCGCAGCGGTTTAGCGCCTGCCTTTGGCCCAGGGAGCGATCCTGAAGACCCAGGATTGAATCCCATGTTAGGCTCCCTGTGCACGGAGCCTGCTTCTCCCTCTGCCTGTGTCTTTGCCTCTCTCTCTCTCTCTGTGTGTGTGTGGCTATCATAAATAAAAAAATATATAAATTCATCTCCAAATACTTTTCATTATCTAATGCACATTAATTTCTTCATATCATCTGTCAAGAAATGAAAAAAAAAAGGCTACACATAAATAAATTGAATGGTAATGAAAACTTTTTTCCTATTTAGTTATATTTATTTAAAGGTGAAAATACTTTATGAGGCAGAAAACAGTGCCTTGTTAAGTAAAAAAGTGACCTCTTCAGATTTTGTACTGTTCGCTGAAATGTAAAGCCTTCAGAAAAGTAGCTAAAGTAGAATAAGGAAAATGCATACTGATCAATGTCAGGAAACAAAGATATTCTTTTTTTGAAAGATTTATTTATTTGAGAGAAAGAGAGTGCACGTGTGTGCATGAGTGGGGCGGGGGGCAGAGGGAAGAGGGAGGTAATCTCAAGCAGACTCTTGCTGAGCACAGAGCCTGACATAGCACTCAGTTTGGAGTCCATCTCATAACCTTGAGATCATGACCTGAGCTGAAATCAGGAGTCTGACGCTCAACCAACTGAGCCACTCAGGTGTCCCAGAAAACAAAGATATTATTGATACATATATTGTTGTCAGTCTATACTAGTTCAAGTGAATATATAAATTGTCAAATCTGTAAAAACCATTTACAGATAGGAGAGTAAACGCACATTAATTCATGAAGAGTAGCTATAGTCTACTCCTATTATTGTTATATTTTTGATTCTTTTACTTCCTTGAAAGTATCTTTCTAATCTCAGTTTCCTATGATCCTATTTTTTTATATTGTAAATATAACCTTATCTCTAATGTTCAAAGACCTTTAGAATAGATTTCAGGTAAGCATGGATTAAATAACTGATTCAAAAAAATAACTGATTCATATTTTATAAAGCATTGCTTCTTTCTGCTGTAAAATAAAGGGAAATATGCTATGTATAGCAACAAATATATCAGAAAAATTCTTATTACTATTATTATACTTCTATATATGGCATAAAGAATCTCAAGTTACTGAATCAAAACAAATTGTATTAATCCAAATTATGTATCTTAATAACTTTATTCCAAATAAATTGATCAAATCTCATGATTTTTCAAATGTCACAAAGATTACAAATTAGTTATGAATTTAATAAGATTAAAATATTTTCATTTAAAAGTTTTAACAAATTCTAAAAACTGCTAGTATAGTATAGTGGTATAGTGCATGATCTCTGGATCAAAAGCTTGGTCTGTGTTCAAAACTTTTCTTCATCAATTTCTTGCTCCTGTGACTGAAAAAAAACACTTTAGGTCTTGAAATTTCAGTTTCCTCATCTATAATTTAGGATTAACCATCCTTCCTCACTTCAACTATATCTTTCTGATATTGGGATCAAGAATACATGACTCACAAAATCAGCTTGTAAGTTTACAGAGTATTAAGTGTTGCAAGGTTATTTTCTTTTTGCAGTGAACTGAATTATGAATTATTGTTATTGCTTTAATTGTTAATTGAGTTAATTTACTTACATTAGTTGAGCAGAAATTGTCAAGTCTTATGGAACAGATCTAGACTTGAGGAAGTATGTCAGAATGACTTTAGAAAAATATTACTTAGGTCTCGAATATGTGTGTTTTTGGTTACAAAAGAAATTGATATTAAATTAAAGGAAAATGAAACCCCAAATTGAAACCTAAAAAAGTTTCCAGATATGAAGTGTAAATAAACTTCAGGTGTTCCCAAATCACCTACTCATGTAGATACTGTGAATGAAGTGACACTTTGTGCACGAATGTGTAAAATTATTTTTAGTATTAAGGAAAGCTGTAGCTTTCCAGTATTAAGTAGCAATATAAGAAAAAAACTATTCTGTCTTTGAGTTGTCGATCCCATAAAAATTAAAATAACTGAGATAATGTAAGGGAGAGACAAATATTTTAAATATAAAACCATGCTAGGATCTTCTACTTTTGGTTAAGATGGAATAATAATATACTGCTGCCTAAAGACAAAACCAACCAAATATTAGACAGAATGTTTGAAACAACAGCACACAAGACATTAGGTATCAAGAAATGACAAAGGATAGGAAACAAGGAGGTGACTCACTTTCTAGGCTATAGCACAGGGAGGAGAAATCCACAGTCCAGCCATTTCCCTGAATTAAGGTGGTAAAGCTAGCAGCATTGGGATGCCAAGGTAGGTACAGTCTGTAGAACAGAGTAATATAGAAAAGAGAGCTATCCTGAAAAAGAATTTCAAATATATTCAGAAGGACCCGCTTGAATGCTCAGTTGATTACTAATTGCAGCATCAAGTAAAGACACTGCCTGATATCAGAGAAAGAACCACTCTAAATTTAGAGATAACAATATCTGGCATTTAAAGAAGTGTACTAATGCCTGTTCTCAACTATCAAAGTGGAAAACTTTACTAATAGGGAGGCAGTGTTTACTGCAAAAGTGGGAGAAAATTTAACTCTTAACACAGCTCTAGAATCACTTAACAAAGCTTAAGAGCAAGATTCAAAAGCATTATACTATTTCCAAAAAGCTTAACGACGTCCCAGAACAAAGGTGAAGTATATAGTAACAAAAAATAACATCCTATAACCATGAGGGAAAAATACACAATATCTGGTATCCAGGCAAAAATTTTTGGGTATGTAAAGAGGAAGGAAAATAGAAACTAATGAGGAGAAAATCAAAACTGACACAGAAAATACACAAATGATAGAAATTAAAGGTTAAATAGTAAAAAAGAACATTAAAACAGCAATTATGATAATATATTTTATGTGCGCCCTGGTTAATTTACTATTTGATAGGTCCCCCCCCTCCCGCAAGTTATTAAGTTTCTCTTGATGCGTATTGTTGATGTATATTTATGACATGTTTCTAATTATGGATAAATTGTCATATTTTTAATAATCAAAATGAAAAATAAACCATATTTTCTAAAGCCTTGATATTTATTTGACTTCTAAAAACACTTAGTTGCATGCTTTCAAGCCCAGCTTGGTTTGGAAAATAAGTGAAAAAAATCTTTCCTGTTGTCCCTTTGATTTCCGCACTCTGACCTAGAGGACAAAAGTTTCTCCCTCTTGATTATCTGCACCGTATGTTACTTGATTCTGCCCACTGCTATGTTCTATCAGCTGAGCAATTGTGTGTTTGAAGTAGACTAAGTAATATGAGGGAATCAGAAGCAGTTTGGTATAGTGTAAGAACATTACCTTAAGGCTTAGGCTTCCTTTGAATTTCAGCTCTTCTCTTTACTCTTTCTTTGAGTTAAGAAGAATAACATAATCTCTCTGAGATAATTTACCAAAAAGTGAGAATCATAATACTTACTTGCTAAAGAGAAGAGATATATAGAAATGCCTCGCACATAGTAGATACTTATTAAACGCCAGCTTTTAGGGATAGTGATGATGAGGAACAGAATTGAAGTGAATACTTGAAGAAATGGAACTTGAAAATTTTAATAGGGCACTGTGTCCAAACAGAAGACATGTTATTTTTCTGATTGGCTACCATGTGGTGTGTGTGTGTGTGTGTGTGTGTGTAAATATATTTTTCTGTCCTTTCAGTTCTAATTTTAAAATGAGGGCTGTTTGTTGAATGTCTTAACATGGAGATATTAGTATTTGACCCTGTGTTTGGAAAGAGTACAGTAAATCTTAAAAACTTTTTAATTTTGTTATTTGGTCCATTGTTAGGAAATTCAATGAAATGTGAGTTAAAACACACTATACTATCTACAAAGCATTATATAAATATAAGCAGTTTTAACAATACTTATTATTTTCCACCAGTTTTAATTTCAATTAAAATAATTTAATAAATAATAAAATAATAAATGTATTAAAACCCCCAAATTCGAGAGGAAATATAGGCTAAATCGTAAATAAAATACAAAAGTCATGAAGACCATTTCTAAAAATTATTGAGATCAAGGAATAAATTGCATTAACCTAGGAATGGATATAATTATTTTGCTTAAAGAGTTTCCTTCCTCTAAGCTTTCAAGCCTTCACAAATTCATAAAGGATGAAATGAAATATTATCTTTAGTGCTCTACATTGGGTGATTATCTTCAACTAATCACATAATGTGAATATTTTGGCCTTTATGTTAGCCAACCTGAAATTTTAATTTATTGCATACTTTGGAGCACTGGTAATATAAGACTATTGGTAGCTAGAATGTATTTAATTTAGAAGCAAGACTATGGAGATTTAGCCATTCCTTACAACAGTTATTTAAAGGTGTCTGCTGAATAAAAAGGATTTATTTCCTCACATAAAGACTTAAAATTTTATCAAATTATTGATTGTAGTTTGGTTTTATGTAACTATGTTAAGTCATATAATATATTTAGTTAGTAGTATAGTAATTTATACTAGAAAGATCATAAGTGGGCAGGCTGGATGGCTCAGGAGTTTAGCACCAACTTTGGTCCAGGGCATGATCCAGGATCGAGTCCCATGTTGGGTTCCCAGCATGGAACCTGTTTCTCCCTCTGCCTATGTCTCTGCCTCTCTCTGTGTGTCTCTCATGAATGAATAAACCAAATCTTTTAAAAAAAGAAAAAAGAAAGATCATAAATATCCACACTTTGGAATCAAATGCCTTTTGCTCAAGATCTCCAATTTTGTTTGTATGTATATTTTAGCAAACAATTTCTCTATAATCAAATATTCATACTAGATTTTAAATTTATAAATATTTATATTTATATTTTTATATTTGTATCTATAAATATTTATATAGAAAAAATATTGATAAATCACTCTAAGATAAATAACAGATCTAACAACAAGTTCAATGGATTACCAAAGGATGTAATTCTATGGGAAATCCTACAGGAAGTTTGGTTTGAGTTGAATGGCTTATGGGGCACTGAAGGATTATAATCAGCATTGCACAGACTAAGATTATCTATTTGGCAGTGCAGTTTAAATATTGTCTCTAGTGGAAGAACTACTGAGTGACAAAGAAGACAAGTTGATGGCAAAGAAGGAAACTGAGGAAAAAAGAGAAACAATGAAAAGATCATGAGGATAGATTAAGGGAAATAAGTGACAGCCTGAGGAAGAAAAACCTACATTTAATTGGGGTTCCCGAGGGCGCCGAAAGGGACAGAGGTCCAGAATGTGTATTTGAACAAATCATAGCTGAAAACTTTCCTAATCTGGGAAGGGAAACAAGCATTCAGATCCAGGAAATAGAGAGATTCCCCCCTAAAATCAATAAAAACCACTCAACACCTTGAAATTTAAGAGTGAAGCTTGCAAATTCCAAAGATAAAGAGAAGATCCTTAAAGCAGCAAGAGACAAGAAATCCCTAACTTTTATGGGGAGAAGTATTAGGTTAATAGCAGACCTCTCCACAGAGACCTGGCAGGCCAGAAAGGGCTGGCAGGATATATTCAGGGTCCTAAATGAGAAAAACATGCAACCAAGAATACTTTATCCAGCAAGGCTCTCATTCAGAATGGAAGGAGAGATAAAGAGCTTCCAAGACAGGCAGGAACTGAAAGGATATGTGACCTCCAAACCTGCTCTGCAAGAAATTTTAAGGAGGACTCTTAAAATTCCCCTTTAAGAAGAAGTCAAATGGAACAATCCACAGAAACAGGGACTGAATAGATATCATGATGACACTAAACTCATATCTTTCAACTCTGGTCGTGAATGGGCTTAATGAAAAGCCCATCAAAAGGCACAGGGTGTCAGACTGGATAAAAAAGCAGGACCCATCTATTTGCTGTCTACAAGAGACTCATTTTAGACAGAAGGACACCTACAGCCTGAAAATAAAAGGTTGGAGAACCATTTACCATTCAAATGGTCCTCAAAAGAAAGCAGGGGTAGCCATCCTTATATCATATAAACTAAAATTTACCCCGAAGACTGTAGTGAGAGAAGAGAGGGATACTATACCATACTTAAAGGATCTATCCAAGAAGAGGACTTAACAATCATCAATATATATGCCCCGAATGTGGGAGCTGCCAAATATATCAATCAATTAATAACCAAAATTCACATACTTAGATAATAATACACTTATACTTGGTGACTTCAAACTAGAACTTTCTACACTCGATAGGTCTTCTAAGCACAACATCTCCAAAGAAACGAGAGCTTTAAATGATACACTGGACCAGATGGATTTCACAGATATCTACAGAACTTTACATCCAAACTCACCTGAATACACATTCTTCTCAAGTGCACATAGAACTTTCTCCAGAATAGATCACATACTGGGTCACAAATCAGGTCTGAACTGATACCAAAAGATTGAGATCGTCCCCTGCATATTCTCAGACCATAATGCCTTGAAATTAGAACTAAATCACAACAAGAAGTTTGGAAGGACTTCAAACATGTGGAGGTTAAGGACCATCTTGCTAAAAGATGAAAGGGTCAACCAGGAAATTAAGGAAGAATTAAAAAGATTCATGGAAACTAATGAGAATGAAGATACAACTGTTCAAAATCTTTGGGATGCAGCAAAAGCAGTCCTAAGGGGGAAATACATCGCAATACAAGCTTCCATTCAAAAACTGGAAAGAACTCAAATACAAAAGCTAACCATACACATAAAGGAGCTAGAGAAAAAACAGCAGATAGATCCTACACCCAGCAGAAGAGGAGAGTTAATAAAGATTCGAGCAGAACTCAACGAAATCGAGACCAGAAGAACTGTGGAACAGATCAACAAAACCAGGAGTTGGTTCTTTGAAAGAATTAATAAGATAGATAAACCATTAGCCAGCCTTATTAAAAAGAAAAGAGAGAAGACTCAAATTAATAAAATCATGAATGAGAAAGGAGAGATCACTACCAATACCAAGGAAATACAAACGATTTTAAAAACATATTCTGAACAGCCATACACCAATAAGTTAGGTAATCTAGAAGAAATGAACGCATTTCTGGAAAACCACAAACTACCAAAACTGGAACAGGAAGAAATAGAAAACCTGAACAGGCCAATAACCAGGGAAAAATTGAACCAGTCATCAAAAACCTCCCAAGACACAGAAGTCCAGGGCCAGATGGCTTCCCTGGGGAATTCTATCAAACGTTTAAAGAAACCATACCTATTCTCCTAAAGCTGTTTGGAAAGATAGAAAGAGATGGAGTACTTCCAAATTCGTTCTATGAGGCCAGCATCACCTTAATTCAAAAACCAGACAAAGCCCCCATCAAAAAGGAGAATTATAGACCGATATCCCTGATGAACATGGATGCAAAAATTCTCAACAAGATACTAGCCAATAGGATCCCAAAATACATTAAGAAAATTATTCACCATGACCAAGTAAGATTTATTCCTAGGACACAAGGCTGGTTCAACACTTGTAAAACAATCAATGTGATTCATCATATCGGCAAGAAGAAAAACAAGAACCATATGATCCTCTCATTGGATGCAGAGAAAGCATTTGACAAAATACAGCATCCATTCCTGATCAAAACTCTTCAGAGTATAGGGATAGAGGGAACATTCCTCAACATCTTAAAAACCATCTACGAAAAGCCCACAGCAAATATAATTCTCAATGGGGAAGCACTGGGAGCCTTTCCCCTAAGATCAGGAACAAGACAGGGATGTCCACTCTCACCACTGCTGTTCACATAGTAATAGAAGTCCTAGCCTCAGCAATCAGACAACAAAAAGACATTAAAGGCATTCAAATTGGCATAGAAGAAGGCAAACTCTCCCTCTTCGCCGATGACATGATACTCTACATAGAAAACCCAAAAGCCTCCACTCCAAGATTGCTAGAACTCATACAGCAATTAGGCAGTGTGGCAGGATACAAAATCAATACCCAGAAGTCAGTGGCATTTCTATACACTAACAATGAGACTGAAGAAAGAGAAATTAAGGACTCAATCCCATTTACAATTGCACCCAAAAGCATAAGATACCTAGGAATAAATCTAACTAAAGAGGTAAAGGATCTATACCCTAAAAACTATAGAACACTTCTGAAAGAAATTGAGGAAGACAAAAGAGATGGAAAAATATTCCATGCTCATGGATTGGCAGAATTAATATTGTGAAAATGTCAATGTTACCCAGGGCAATTTACACATTTAATGCAATCCCTATCAAAATTCCATGGACTTTCTTCAGAGAGTTAGAACACATTATTTTAAGATTTGTGTGGAATCAGAAAAGACCCCGAATAGGGATCCCTGGGTGGCGCAGCGGTTTGGAGCCTGCCTTTGGCCCAGGGCGCGATCCTGGAGACCCGGGATCGAATCCCACGTCGGGCTCCCGGTGCATGGAGCCTGCTTCTCCCTCTGCCTGTGTCTCTGCCTCTCTCTCTCTCTCTCTCTGTGACTATCATTAATAAAAAAAATCTTTAAAAAAAAAAAAAAAAAAAGAAAAGACCCCGAATAGCCAGGGAAATTTTAAAAAAGAAAACCATAGCTGGAGGCATCACAATGCCAGATTTCAGGTTGTACTACAAAGCTGTGGTCATCAAGACAGTGTGGTACTGGCACAAAAACAGACACATAGATCAGTGGAACAGAATAGAGAATCCAGAAGTGGACCCTCAACTTTACGGTCAACTAATATTTGACAAAGGAGGAAAGACTATCCACTGGAAGAAAGACAGTCTCTTCAATAAATGGTGCTGGGAAAAGTGGACATCCACATGCAGAAGAATGAGACTAGACCACTCTCTTTCACCATACACAAAGATAAACTCAAAATGGATGAAAGATCTTAATGTGAGACAAGATTCCATCAAAATCCTAGAGGAGAACACAGGCAACACCCTTTTTGAACTCGGCCACAATAACTTCTTGCAAGATACATCTACGAAGGCAAAAGAAACCAAGGCAAAAATGAACTATTGAGACTTCATCAAGATAAAAAGCTTTTGCACAGCAAAGGATACAGTCAACAAAACTCAAAGACAACTTACAGAATGGGAGAAGATATTTGCAAATGACATATCAGATAAAGGGCTAGTTTCCAAGATCTATAAAGAATTTATTAAACTCAACACCAAAGAAACAAACAATCCAATCATGAAATGGGCAAAAGACATGAACAGAAATCTCACAGAGGAAGACATAGACATGGCCAACATGCACATGAGAAAATGCTCTCCATCACTTGCCATCAGGGAAATACAAATCAAAACCACAATGAAATACCACCTCACACCAGTGAGTGGGGAAAATTAACAAGGCAGAAAACCACAAATGTTGGAAAGGTTGCGGAGAAAAGGGAACATTCTTGGACTTTTGGTGGGAATGTGAAATGGTGTAGCCACTCTGGAAAACTGTGTGGAGGTTCCTCAAAGAGTTAAAAATAGTTCTGCCCTACGGCCCAGCAATTGCACTGCTGGGGATTTACCCAAAGATACAGATGCAAAAAACGCCAGGACACCTGCACCCGGATATTTCTAGCAGCAGTGTCCACAATAGCCAAACTGTGGAAGGAGCCTCGGTGTCCATCGAAAGATGAATGGATAAAGAAGATGTGGTCTATGTATACAGTGGAATATTACTCAGCTATGAGAAACGACAAATACCCATTTGCTTCAACGTGGAACTGGAGGGTATTATGCTGAGTGAAATAAGTCAATCGGAGAAGGAGTAACATTATATGGTCTCATTCATTTGGGGAATATAAATAATCGTGAAAGAGAATAGAGGGGAAGGGATAAGAAATGGGTAGGAAATATCAGAAAGAGAGACAGAACATGGAAGACTCCTAACTGGGAAATGAACTAGGGGTGGTGGAAGGGGAGGAGGGCGGGGGGTGCGATTACTGGGTGGCGCGCACTGAGTGGGGCACTTGATGGGATGAGCACTGGGTGTTATTCTGTACGTTGGCAAATTGAACACCAATAAAAAAAATTTATTATTAAAAATAATAAATAAATAAATAAATAAATATTGTCTCTAGTAAAATAAGGAATTATAGCTTCTTCTCTTTTGAAGAGTTTTAATACTCATTTTATTGTATATATGGTATACCCTGAAGTTGTCTGTAAAGATACATGAATTATTTGTTTAATGGGAAAAACTAGTTTATTCTGATATAAACTAAAAATGCCTTTCTGCAGTAAAACCACATCAAGTTATAATACAAATGCAATAAATGTGTAGGTATACATTTGTATACAAATGCTCTTTTTTAAATTTATTTTTTAATACTCATATTTTGGTATGAGACAATTTCAAAGTTTCTATTGGCTCATGCATGTTTAGATATTTAATTGAAATATAAAATTATAACATTATATAATATTGTGATTGTTCTATAATACTAAATGTGTACTGTACTAGTGTTCTAGGTCTGCACTAATGGATTACACAGACTATGTGGCTTAAAACTACAGAAGTCTGTTCTCTCACAATTCTTAAGGCTAGAAGCTCTAAATGAAGGTTTTGGTAAAGCCATAGATGGTCTCTTTGAAGTCTCTAGTGAAGCCTTTGTCAACCTTTCTAGCTTCTAGTGATTTCTATCAATTATTGGCATTTGTTGGCTTATAGGTATATCATTTCTCCATTATCATATGGTGTTAGCCATGTTTGTTGTGTCTCTGTGTCCAAATTTCTCCCTTTTGTATGGTTCCAGCTAGACATGACACAAATTTTGAGGGGGAACTATTTAAGCCAGTACTTATACATACTGAGGTTCAGATTATAATGCTAATGTGAAAGATCAGTCTTCCACGATTCTGCTGATTTTATTTTTGGATGGCCTTTTGTGAGTTTGTAGGGTTTTATTAAATCAGACATAAAATTTATTGTATGCCCCTTTCACCTTGATGAGGGAGACAGAAGCAGAATCTGGGTTCTATAGCTGGCGGGTCACCTCACTGAGTGAGCCCAGAATGCTCTGGGGCACAGAAAAATACCCATGGTTTTAAAGAGCAACTAAAATATAAAGGATCCAGACCTAGAACTCTGCCAAGTGGCAGGGTAGCTGCTGTACACTACTATATGTTTAGCGGTGGTGAATTCACCGATAGGACATTAAAAAAAAAAAGCGAGAATATGAGAACAAGAATGAGAAAGTTAAAGTATTGAAACCTATGTAATTGTGTTTATAACCTAATAAACTAGTATCTTGGAATCTTGAGAAAAAAACAAAGCAAAATAATGGAACTGTATCTCATTGTCCTTTCTAGCTTTGGAAACTGATGATAATAACAAAAGAGAAATGCTTTTTTTTTAAGTTTAAAGTAAGAAATTGTGAGGTGCTTCTAAATTATATAAGTATAATATATAATTTAGAAAGTATAATATGTAATTTAGATAACCTACCAGTTAAGTATCCTTTTTCCTAAAATTAGCCTTTCAATAGTCACTTCATCAAAATGGGACCAGTCAGACTTTAAGATAGACATTGCACAGAGTTACTTTGTATTCATGAGATTCTTGGAAGATGCTTGTTGCAATTAGTGTTTTTAAGACAGAACTACCTCTGTCAATTATGTCAGCTATAACACATGCAGCTCTGAGATAGCTAGATGAAAGTTATTTATGTGTCTTGTAAAATACAGCAATAAAATCACTTCATATCTGAGCGATTGTTGTATGCCATTGGCAAACATTTTTTCCTCAGAGCATTTCTTTTGTGATAAATTAAAATTGTGATAGTTAATATATTCACATAAGTAATAGATATCTGTGAAATTTTAAAGTTTTTTAGTACCATTTTTTAACCATAGGGGTAATGTGTTTGAAGCTGGAGGAATAATTTTCTCCAAATGTTAAAGTTAAAATAAAAGAGCAAAAATGAAAAAAAAAGTTTTAAAATGTCTAAAAAATGACATTTATGATGTATATAATTTATAGTATTTTATACAGTTTTTGGGTTTATCTAGTATCAAATTATTTCAAAATTTTACAGCAAAGTTTAATGTGAATATAGGAAATGTGTGCATATTATAGGGAACTAATATTGTAAATGTCAAGGGTCTACAGAACTTAACTTTCTCATTTATGGTTGTTCTCCCACTGAGAATAATTTGTCAACTTGGAAAATGCAGGAAAAAAATGATCATATCAAAGACTTTGGAGACTTAAGACAGGAAATAATTAGGGATGAGATAAGGAAAAATCAGAGATGTTAAGTAAAACATTTGGGGATATTTTTCCTTTGTAGTATTCTACTGACTCAGAAAGAAGCAATTAAGAAGCCGAGAGCCTGAATGGGACTTTTCATAATCTGCTAGGGCTAGGAAGGGTTTCTCAGGCTTGGTAGTAGTAAAATCTTGCATTGAATGATGTTTTGTTTTTCTGTGCAATTTAAATGTTTTATAGCATCCCTGGTTCACACCCACTGAATACTAGTATGAACATCCTTCTTCTACCAAGTTGTGACAACCAAATTGTTCTTGGTAAATGCCAAATATCCTCAGGGGGGACAAAATTGCACCTGATAGAGAACAAATGGGACAAACTAAAGGAAGAAAAGTTTTAATTTAGGGCTTCCAAAGAGGGGTTTCCTATTAAGTGTCCCAGGCTTTTAATTGATACCCAAAAAGGTATTCTCATACTTCTAGAAGCTACAAGAATAAACTTGAAAGAAATTACCCCCAGCAGAGTCTAAAGTCAACTTCAAAATCTTGAATCCCTTAAATGGTCTGAGATAGCTAGTACACCAAATGTCCACAAGAAGCAAACGTAATATTAATATCATCCTAGACCATAAATTATGTTTACAAATTTTCATGTTTACTGAATACTATTTCATCAACCAAATCAAGCACTCAACAAAAATAGACACCATGATCAGAATTCAAGAGATGTTCTAAAACCAGGGCTTCAAATAATGGAGTTATCACAGACTTTTAAAATATAGTTAGTATATTGAACAAATAAAAGGGGAGATTGCAAACTTTCTCAGGTAAATGGAAAGCATTAAAATGAAATATGTAAAAGTTCTAGAAATGGGTATGGAATCTAAAATTAGAGAGGTAGAAGTTATGGTCTAAGAAATTCTCCCAGAGGCATCTAAAACAACAGAGCTGTGGAAAGTAGAAAAGAATTTAAGGAGAGACTGAATAAGGAGGATTCTGCTTCTGGTAAAGAAGGAGTTACAAGAAATGGATTATCTGTCCCTCCTCCCTGCCTGAAACAAAAGAAAACAGAAAAGAAAAATAAAGAAATCAACTATCTTAAAAACAATGAAAATCAGGCAATGAGACACACTGGTTCTTGAGAGATAGGAGATAAGTGAGGCACACCCTAAAACTTCCCTTAGTACCTTGAAAGAGTGTCCAGGCTCTGTTGCAAGCTGTGGAGTTATTGGGACTCCTGGAGTTGAGGAGATAGACTTGCAAGTCCAGGGAAACCAAGGCAGCTAGGCATCTCAGGGCAGAGTACCACAGAGAAGAGAGCTGCACAGAGAGAGCTTTGCAGCCCTCCAAATTGAGTACCAGGAGATTATTTATCAGTGAATGCATGTAAGGAAACTACTCAAGTCCCATGGAAACACCAGGCAAAAGTTTCAAGGTAACATTGCCTATACTATCACCCTCAAGCCAAACTATCCATGGGGCTCTGAGCAGACTACTCGGGAAGGTTTGACCTCAGAAGTGGGAAAGTTAGCTCTAGATCAAGCATTGCTCCAAACCAGCCTGACAGAAAGAAATGCAATACCCAGAAGAATCAAACTGCTTTCAAGAATTTTCAAGTACTGCACCTCAGAATAAAGCACAAGAATATTTATAGACACAAAAATAGTCACCAGCAACAATGTCAATTTCATAATGTCTGCCATCTAACTAAAGTTTTCCTAGCATGCAAAAAAAAAAAAACAGAGTAATATCACCATAATGAGGAGAATAATCATTCAATAAAAACTAACACCGAACCAGGACGCGGATGTTCACACATAAGGATATTAAAACTGTTTTTATTATGATTCCATATGTTCAGAAAGTTAAATAGAGCCATGGAGAATATAAAAAAGACTCAATTTAAACTTTTAGAGGTGAAATCAATGATGTCTAAGCAGGGAAGTATACCCGATACTATCATTTGGATCATTTGGATCTGGATAACTTGTCTAGTGGCAAATTACACATGGTAGGAGTGAAAAATAGGAGTGAACTTAAAGACATAGCAATAGGAAAGATACAAAATGAAACAAAGAAGGACAAAATAATTTCAAAAAATGAAAAAAGTATCATTGATCTGGGAAATAATTTATAGGCACCACATCTGTAAATTATAAAAAAAGATTGCCCCTCAGGGGATAGATTCCAGTTGATCTTCCCAGTCATAGTAGTGCCATTCACTCTCTGGACAAATGAAACAGTTCTCGTTAATGATATGGGAGAAAAAAAAATCTGTTGGAAGATGTATAGGAAGGGTTTCCTTTGTCTGAGGGAGACTGGCAGACCACCTTCCCCTTTTCTTTTATGAACATGTTGTCATGAAATGTCATTCAGAGACTATGGACATGAGGGCAGCCACCCTGAGGATGAAGCTGAAAACCAAATATTATGGAGAAAACCAAATGGAAAGAACCAGAGCAGTTGGTGTCTTCATTAAGTCATTGAATTAGCCAATCATCATCCCTTGGGACATAGACAGCGTGATAGCGATTTTCTTCATTGTTTAAGCCACTTTGAGTAGAGTCCTTCGCTATTTGTGGCTGAAAATACATTGATGTGATTGTTCAAATCCATAAAGTAATACTCAGAATTGAATCAAATCACTCCCAAAACTTCCAAAGAAGCATTCAAAGTATCTTTTAAATAGGATATTTCCTCTTTTTCAGCATCTGTGCTCCTTCCTTGACAGAAATAACTTCTAAAACCCTTAGATCTAATCACAGTGATTCTAGCCCGACATCCTTTCCCCAAATTTTCCTAAATGCAGCCCTATAATAATATAGCTAAAACACCAATGTTATCAAATCACTTCCTTATGTGAACTTCTCCAATGGTTTTGTGCTAACAGAAAATTTCCTTAGCTTCCATGAAGGATATTTCATGATATAACATGCCTCTTAGTGTCATTTTCTATTATTCTCTACCAAAAGGCTTTATTGTTAAGCTACTGACTTTAGATAATTTAATTAGTACCTTCACTTTGAGATAAATATTTGCAGTTAGGGACATTTCAAAGATTTCTGACTTAGCTCTAGTATATGCTGTACTACCTTCCTAAAATGCAATGTGTAAACCTGAGATTCTTTGTAGATACTTCACAAAAATCTTTCTACATGATCATCAAAGTACTTTTCACTCAGCATATACTTTTTCTGTCTATAGTGTGGTACTATTATAATATTGCATTGATTGGCTCTGTCTAGGTAGATGCTCTTTTCTCCATTGAGTAGGACCTTACTGGGGGTCAATGAGAGTAAACAGGTCATCTTTTTATGTCTAAACACTAGATTAGTAATGGAAGATAATAAGTTCCTAGTTGCTTGTTCAACGAATGAATGATTTACCATAAATTTATGTAAAGTCCTATGATAAAATATTATCTGAATCTCTTGGCTTTGATGATAATAAAATATTGAGCAAAAAATTTTCTCATTTTGCATTGCAAATATTGTAGAATATAAGAAATGTATTTCAATACAGGTGGCTTTCTTTTTTTATAATAAATTTATTTTTTATTGGTGTTCAATTTGCCAACATACAGAATAACACCCAGTGCTCATCCCGTCAAGTGCCCCCCTCAGTGCCCATCACCCATTCACCCCCACCCCTCGCCCTCCTCCCCTTCCACCACTCCTAGTTCATTTCCCAGAGTTGGAGTCTTTATGTTCTGTCTCCCTTTATGACATTTCCCACACATTTCCTCTCCCTTCCCTTATATTCCCTTTCACTATTGTTTATATTCCCCAAATGAATGAGAACATATAATGTTTGTCCTTCTCCGATTGACTTATTTCACTCAGCATAATACCCTCCAGTTCCATCCACGTCGAAGCAAATGGTGGGTATTTGTCGTTTCTAATGGCTGAGGAATATTCCATTGTATACATAAACCACATCTTCTTTATCCATTCATCTGTCGATGGACACCGAGGCTCCTTCCACAGTTTGGCTATTGTGGACATTGCTGCTAGAAACATCAGGGTGCAGGTGTCCCGGCGTTTCATTGCATCTGTATCTTTGGGGTAAATCCTCAACAGTGCAATTGCTGAGTCGTAGGGCAGGTCTATTTTTAACTCTTTGAGGAACCTCCACACAGTTTTCCAGAGTGGCTGCATCATTTCTACAGGTGGCTTTCTTACATCCAAGGATGATTTAAATCAATAAAGAAATAAAAGCCATTAAAAGGAATGGATAATATAAATAAAATAGTATAATGCAATTTGGATTTGCAGAGAGCACTGTGTTCAATTGTTTTCATATTATGTATATAATCTTCATGCAATTACTTTAACTATTTAAACCTCAATTTCCACATGCATACAAAGACAAAATTATAATACCATATTTTAGTGGGAATATAATGACATATGTCAAACTCCTCTGTAAATGATTAGCAGCTCTGCCTAGGTTAGCTCTAAATTTATCAAATCTTAATTATCATAATCAAAATAACTTGTCATAGCCTGTCTCTGCTGTGTTAATATAGGGTATAATCTGGTATATTAATTTGAGCTACGCTAGTATATTTACATAGAAGTAAGAAAATAACAATTTTCATTGACCAGATGCAAACTTTTTAAAGCTATCTGTATCCATACTGTTGTATCTCTCTAATTTTCTCCAGACACAAATTAACCCACAGCTTTTATAATTGCTAAATTATAAGGATATCATTTGCTCTTATCTGAAGCTGTATTTATATCAGATCAGAGGAATTGATATTATCTTTCTCTTGGGAAGTGGTGAACTCCCTTCTACAGAAAACAGCAAGTCGTTACTTAAGGACTGGTTCATCAGACAACTTATGAATCCTATAGGACACAGCACTGAAATGGACAGCCTTAGTGACAAAATTACATGATAATTGCCTTATGAAATGTAGTTGAAAATGTATGTAGGCTTTTTAAATTTGTACCAGGGCAGAGCTGTCCAACAGAACTTAAGCAAACATGGAAATGTACTATATGTGTGCTGTCCTGAGCACTTGGAATAAGGCCAATGTGACTAAAGCACTAGTGCTTTAATTTAATTCAATGCATTTAAGTTAATTTAAATATCACATGCTTTTAGTAGCTACTGTATTGGGCAGCAGAGATCTGGGGAATTAATTTAGAGAAAGAAAAACAAATCCTCTCAGCTTGAAAATCAGTAAGAAATCTATCATACATGCTCCACTAAGCTCTCAATGGAGAGAATTTGAAAGTCACACAAATAAGCCACCAGCCCCTTCGCTGTCTCAGAGCTGCTAATAACAAGTAGAAATGTGAATAGACCAGCCCTTAAAAATATCTCCATGTCAATGTTTGAAAACTAAAAATAGTTTTGAGAATAGAACATGTACTAAAATAAAGAGTGGAATGAAGAAAGGCTGCACAGTAAAATGCAGGAACAAGGGAGGCAGACAGAATAAAACAAAAAGAATGATGAAGCAAAACTAATTTAGACCCCTGAAGAGATCTGAGAACCATATCCACAAAGTCTTGCAATGAAAAATGGAAAACATACAGTGATAACTCGAGGTCGGGGAAAAAACTACTCCAGTGGTAATGATAACTCTATTGTAGTAGTAAGCTTGAAGGATAATAATAGGAATGGGAAGGAGGTCTCATGTTAAGTAGGAATGCTATACACAGTTGTCCAGGTTGTGGCCTGTGCAAGGCAACTGGATGAGGGCAAGTAAGGGCTGAAATTCAGCTAATCTTCTATGTACTAATCGATAAACCCTACTTTCAGATAGCATTTATCAGAAGGAGAGAGGTATTTTCTAATTTTCCATTCCAAAGTAATCTCTTTTTAATCCTTTCACATAAGGGTCCTAGTTTTGTACTCCCCCAAAGGGATAGTGTGCATTTAAGCAGAATCTTCAAAATGAATATTCTACAATTCATTACAGAAGTAACATAAGTTGCAGGTAATATCCGTGTGAAGAACTACATGTAAGGAACAAGGAGAGAAAGCTGACAGATTATTGTAATTTTTGCATCTAAGTAATTTGAAGTATTTTAGTCACATTCATTTAAAAGGAAAACAAAAACAAAATAAGAGAAAGCTAGGAGTGGAAAAGTTTACAATAATGATTTTGGTTTGATATCTATCTGTTTCATTCTGCAGGTATTCTCTGTAAGTATTCAAATTATAATCATCCCATAAGTGTGAGACAATGGTGTCTGTGCTGATCTGATGCAATTATTTTTCAGCCATTTGCACGTACTTAGAGATATATATTTCTTCTTTTACGTGACTAGATAAAAAACAAGAATAATTATCATGATTCACAACAAAAAGGATAATTATCGGAACGCCTGGGTGGCTCAGCAGTTGAGCGTCTGCCTTCGGCTCAGGGCGTGATCCGGAATTCCGGGATGGAGTCCCACATCGGGCTCCCTGCATGGAGCCTGCTTCTGCCTCTGCCTGTGTCTATGCCTCTCTCTCTGTGTCTCTCATGAATGAATAAATAAAATCTTAAAAAAAAAAAAGAATAAAAAAAGATAATTCTCTTAAGTGCATTAAATTTTACAAACATTTAAATGCTACTTTTTACAGGGTATCCTATCTTTTGTAGATCATAAAAGCTCTCAATATAATATTAATAAATATTTATAATACAAAATAAGAGTACCATAAAAAAGTTAAAGAGAATGATGTAGCATAGAAAAGATTGGCACATGTCTTACATACTTCAAAGAGAAAGAGAATAATTGAGGGAAAACTATGAGAAGTAAGTAATATTTGACGTCAGTGTTGAAAAATTGTCAGGGAAAATTTTGATTCCTTAGGATGGATGGAGTGTCAAATCCCAGAAGAGGTATTAGTTAAATGCATGGAGGGAAAACAAGCAAAGCCCAATGTATGGTTTCAGGCAGTTGTATTAGCTTTTTTTTTTTTGACTGGACAAAAGGTATAATAGGAGAAAGGAGGAAAAGGCTGAAAAGATATGTTGTCTCATTTTCATAAAGGGCCTTGAATAAAAACAAAATAAAACAAAGCAAAAAAGAATGCATCATTGAATCAGTGATGTGGGGTTATGGGGAATCTGATCAAAATTGCTTTGGGTAAAAGCATTTGCAGTTTATGTGGTGCTGGGCTACAGGCAGATAGCAAATTACTGAAGAAATAAAAGGAACTTCGTCCATCATAATATGAGCAATGAATTTCATATATGGAATAAACATCTTCATATACAAGGCAAAATCTAAAGGATAAATTTGGAAGTTATTTGCATGGACTTGCTGTCCATGTGTAAACACAAACCTGGTGAAATGGATGAAATAATTGAGGGATTTTTTTTCATTCTTTCCTTTATTTGATTTTTTTGAGAAACTAGCACACACACTAGAGATACAAAGAGCCCATGCAATGAGCTCATACAAAGCCCATGCAATGAGCTCATACAAAGAGCCCATACAATGAGCCCATGATGTCATTGGGAAGGCCTTTTAAGATAGGAGGTATTACTTATAATTAGTATTACTAATAATTATTACTATTACTGCATTAGTATACTGCATTTTCACATGAAGTATGTTTGGTTCTAATACATGAAAATTTATGAAAAATAAAAATAAAAAATTACAGATATTATTTAGAAATGAGGGTAAATTAAAACTAAAGTGTTCTTAAAGTTACTAAGCATTATGTTTATCAAAGCCTAAAAGATATCCCTTTGGATCTGCCTTAATATTTTCAGTGTTTCTAAGGAAAAATACAACTCTAAGTTTGAAAATATATTTCACAGTGATATTGGATCTCAATTCACTTTCATACCCCAAGGACTGTCTCAATGACATCAGAACTTTACAGAAGAATGGAATTATATTAGCAAACATAATGATATAAGGCAGCAGTAATCAACTGCTGTATATATTTCTATAAGAAGGGAATTTTAAAGTCATGTGCAATTAATCTGAATTTATATTTTACAGTTTTATGTTCTTTTTGTTCATCATTGGAAAATTGAGTTTATGAAATATAAGGCATATTATTTATTGTTTTTTTCATAATAAAAAATAGTCACAGCCTTTCGTGATTACATTATAATGTTTTTCACATAACTCTATACAGAAAAAGAAGACAAAAAAGTTATGTTTTTCTTTCTTTTAACATGGTAGCAGCATGAAATAGCAGCAAAGTTTAAGGATATTTTTCTTTAAAGAGATCACTTATTGCCCAGATTTTGAATTAAAGTCTATTCTAGCAAGTTATGTGACTATGATATAAATTTTACTAGAAAGAAATCGCCTCATCTAAATTTAACATCAGTCTCACTAGTAGTTTACTTATATCTTAGGTTTTATTTATTTATTTTTTAAATATTTTATTTATTTATTCATGAGAGACAGAGAGAGGGAGAGACTGGCAGAAGGAGCAGCAGGCTCCTTGCAGGGAGCCCAACACGGACCTCCATACGGAATCTCCAGGATCCCTCCTTGGGCTGAAGGCAGCGATAAACTGCTGAGCCACCCGGGCTGCCCCTGTTCTATTGATTTTAAATTGCTGCCAACCTTAGTTCATATTAGCATCATTTGAGTTTCAACTAATACTGGAAATCTAAAATTCTATATTTCATCCATTTGAAGACTGCCAAATTGAAATTTATAAGTGAATAATAAAGAATGTATCAGAACTCTATACATTCTTTATTTTTTAATAGATTTTTATCTACCTAAAAGACAGAGCACAAGTGGGGGGAAGGGGCAGAGGGATAGGACAAGGAGACTCCTCTATGGGTGGAGCACAACTCAGGGCTTGATCCCAGGACGGCGAGTTTATGACCTGAGCTGAACTCAGACACTGAGCAGACTGAGCTACCCAGGCTCCCTATACATTCTTTAAACATATTTTATTTTGGGGTACCTGGGTGGCTCAGTGGTTGAGTGTCTGCTTTGACTCAGAGAGAGATCCGGTAGTTCAGGGAATCGAGTCTTGCATGGGGCTTCTCCCAAGAAGCCTGCTTCTCCCTCTGCCTGGGTCTGTGCCTCTCTGTGTGTCTCTCATGAATTTAAAAAAATTATTTCATATTACACTTGAGGTAATATTTAATGTTTAGATTAAGAATGTATATGGAAAGAGTTATCTTACTTTATCATATGTCGTTATCTATGTAAACCATGCTAAACATGTGAAGGAGAAGAAAACTAGCTAGGCAATTATGAAGTTGAATAATGGTTATTTAACAGTTTTCTTCTTCATATTATTGATCATATTTGAAGATTAAATTGTTAATGAGGTCTAATTTCTTACATGTATCAATCATAAAAAAAAAATGCTGCTAATGATCTTGGCTGGGTGCAGCACCTCAGCAGGTGATTCACCAGCGAATGCCTAGAAGCCACTGCAAACCGCACCTCTGCTGTCAGCCTGCACATCTGCTACTGCCAGAGGGGAAAAATGGCTTTATCCTTCCTGCCTTTGGAAGCTTTTGTGAGCATCTCTCTTTAAGAGCAAGCTAACTGGAAACCAACTGCAGGATATTCTGGCAAATATTATCCTCACACTTTCAAGAGTGAAGGAAAATGTAGAAAAGGTCAGAACGATGCTAGAATGACAAGCTGGCTGCACATTGGCGGTCACGAGATGAAAGGAGAGACAGTAAGAGGCATTTGGATTTTGTCATTGATAATCACATTTAAGGGAGAAGGGAAATATTTAAATTCTAATTTATCAAATCACACAAGCATATGAAATCTGAGATGTCATTGTGGAATCCTGAAAACAAAGAGGTTGAGTTTATAGCAGAGTCAGTGAGAAATTCCGCAAGTGTCCTGCTCCCCAGCTCACTCCTCTACCCCATTTCCACACTTCTCAGTTTTGTTGGCACCCTTTTCATTTTGAAGGTAAATTGTGACTAACATGAAAACAATGCATCCTAACCAAGGGAGAGGTGGGGGGAGAGAGGACTGTAATAAAGACTAGGCAAGGGCAGCCCGGGTAGCTCAGTGGTTTAGCACTGCCTTCAGCCCAGGGCCTGATCCTGGGGACCCGGGATCAAGTCCCTCCTCAGGCTCCCTGCCTGGAGTCTGCTTCTCCCTGTGTCTCTGCCCACCCCCCTCTCTCTGTGTGTCTCCCATGAATAAATAAATAAAATCTTAAAAAAAAAAAGACTAGGCAAAGGATTATATTTCAGAAGAATTATGTAAGAAAAAAAAGTGTAATTAAGAAAATAGCAATTGCTTCAAATAAAATAAACATCAAGCAGTATGTCACTGCACAGGATCTGAGCCTTATTTTACTTGGGGCAACACGGACTCCAGCAGGGTTCAAGAAAGCACGCCACGGGAGGACGGTTCCTTGTCCACCTGCGGCTGTCCCTCCACCTCGTGGAGGTGGCACCCGCGGTGACAGCAGTAGCCCCTGTCCTAGGATCTTGGGCGTGGCATTGGTTGGGGTGCAGGTAAATTGGTTTCCTTTGGTTCTTTCTCACTTTCTAAACTAGATTACTAAATTTTCCTCTTGATTCTGAGTCATCTACATTGTTCCCAGTAAATTCATTTTTTTTTAAAGATTTGTTGATTTACTTCAGAGAGAGAGAGAGAGAGCACGCATAGTATTAGTAACAGGGGCAGAGAGAGAGGAAGAAATGATCTCCAGCGGACTGCCCTGAGCACCCAAATCCATGTGGGGCTGGATCCTAGGAGCTTGAGATCATGACCTGACAGAAACCAAGACTGATGCTTGAAGGACTGCACTACTCAGGTGCCCCAGTAAATTCATTTCTTTTTTTCTTTATGTATATTTTTTATTGGAGTTTGATTTGCCAACATATAGTATAATACCCAGTGTTCATCCCATTAGGTGCCCCCCTCAGTGCTCATTACCCAGTTACCCTATCCCCCGCCACCTACCTCCTTTTCCACTACCCCATGTTCGTTGCCTAGTTAGGAGTCTCTCATGTTTTGTTACCCTCTCTGATTTTTCCCACTCATTTTCTCTCCTTTCCCCTATAATCCCTTTCATCATTTTTTTATGCTTCCCATATAAGTGACATTTCTTATTTAAGTTAAGAGTCCAGGTTTCTGGCTGATAGGAAAATTGGGCCCCTGGAGTGAATTTCAGGCAAGTGGCCCTGAGGGACACTGGGCTAATCTGAACTGGGTTATCAGCACACTTTGGGCTGATGGCAGTGCAAATGCAGCTGTATTAAGAGTAAAGGAAATAGCAGTTCATGGTATGTAAGGATGAAACAGCTCATTGCTTTAGCACCTATTGATACTGGAATAAACAGTCCTTTGTGGGGAGGGTCTTAAGGGAGCCAAGAACCTTTGGTGTCTAATTAGCATAAAGATGTTGAGGGATTCTATCTATGTTGCTACACTGGCAGAGATTTGTGATTCTTGGAAAATTAGCTCAGAACAGAAGAGAGGAGAAGTCTCCAGTTTTGAAAGGTAAAATTTTTTAAAAAGATTTTATTTATTTATTCATGAGAGACTCAGAGAGAGAGGCAGAGGCACAGGCAGAGGGAGAAGCAGGCTCCACGCAGGGAGCCTGATGTGGGATTCAATCCTGGGTCTCCAGGATCAGGCCCTGGGCTGAAGGCAGCGCTAAACCACTGAGACACCCAGGCTGCCCTGAAATGTAAATTCTATTTCCATATTCCATTATGTGAGAACTACTGAAAAATCATCACTTCAATAGAGAGAAGTTGATAGAATATATCTTACCCTGCCTGGAGTCTTTCTTTCTTTTTTTTTTTTTTTTTAAGATTTTATTTATTTATTCATGATAGACACACACACACACACACACAGAGAGAGGCAGAGAGGCAGAGACACAGGCAGAGGGAGAAGAAGCAGGCTCCATACAGGTAGCCCGACGTAGGACTCGATCCCAGGATTCCAGGATCATGCCCTGGGATGAAGGCAGGCGCTCAAACCACTGAGCCACCCAGGCTGCCCTGCCTGGAGTCGTTCAAGGAAGATTTTTTTTTTTTCCTTCAAACTACAGGTAGTTACCTATTTATTAGTAAGTCATGAAATCAGTTTGAAAATTTTTAGTGAAATAAAATGCAGTAAAATAGAATAAAACCAAAAAAGAAAATGAGTGAATGTACATTACATATTAAAAGTAGGAAAAGCAGGGATCCCTGGGTGGCTCAGCAGTTTAGCACCTACCTGCCTTTGGCCCGGTGCACGATCCAGGAGTCCCGGGATGGAGTCCTGCATCGGGCTCCTGGCATGGAGCCTGCTTCTCCCTCCACCTATGTCTCTGCCTCTCTCTCTCTCTCTCTCTCTCTCTCTCTCTCTCATAAATAAATAAATAAATCTTTTTAAAAAATAAAAAAATAATTAAAGTAGGAAAAGCGTTACTTTTGGGAATGTGTGTTTCAGTTACATATGTACATGATATGAGTATTTCTGAGTACTTATATTTGCCTGTATCAGGTTGTGATGAAAGATGTGCTTCTAAAAGGATCTTGGCCAAAACCTTAAAAATCTTAATGGAGCAGCAGGGGTAGAGATAAAATGGAGTCAGGAGATTTTTAACATTGCTGTTAAAACCTTTAATAATGATGCTTATGTGCTATCAAAAATTTTAAATATGTATTTTCCTTATCATATGTACTTTCCTTATCAGATAAGAAGTTGGACTAATCCATGTAATGTTTCCCCAGGACAGGAGAAAGAATTAGAAGAATTCAAGTTAAGGCAACATTGCTTTTTTTCTTTTTTTCTTAAGGGTTTTATTTATTTATTCATGAGAGACAGGGAGAGAGAGGCAGAGACACGGGCAGAAGGATAAGCAGGCTCCATTCAGGGAGCCCGACGTGGGACTCGATCCCAGGACCCCAGGATCACGACCTGAGCCAAAGGCAGATGCGCTCAACAGCTGAGCCACCCAGGCATCCCACTAGGGCAACATTGTCCAGGAGAAACAACCCATAAACAAATGTCTGACAGAAGAGTTGCTCTTCATAAGTGACCATGGCCCCATAAGAGCTATTAAAATATTATAATTAGTTTGGCATATGTATTATTTTCAAACCTTTATTGGGAAACTTAAACACTCTATAGGAAGGTTTTTATTATAAAACTAGGGAACAATTTCTTAACTAGACTGTTCACTTAGACTATAGAAGCAATTACTAAAATGTTTCTAAATATTAAATTTAACATTCTGTAGTAGGTAAGATGATCCCTCAAAGATCTTTATGTAATCTTTGCAGTGTGTGAATATATAATACTAAAAAGCAAAAACATTTGTATTTATTTAGGGTCATCTGCTTTAGAATTGAAAGATTGTCCTGAGTTATCAAATATGGTACAGTCTTACCACATGAGCTCTTAAAAGCAGAAAATTTTCTCCAGCTGGAGGCAGAAAAAAAGGCAGCAGAGGAGAAATGAGAGATTAGAGGTTACATTAGTGCTGTTGCTGGTTTGAGGAAGGGACAAAGTGACAAGAAAAGCAGGTGGCCAAAAATAGCTGAAAGAAGCTGGCAGGGATCCCCGGGTGGCGCAGCGGTTTGGCGCTTGCCTTTGGCCCGGGGCGTGATCCTGGAGACTCGGGATCGAATCCCACGTCGGGCTCCCGGTGCATGGAGCCTGCTTCTCCCTCTGCCTGTGTCTCTGCCTCTCTCTCTCTCTCTCTCTCTTTCTCTCTCTCTCTCTCTCTGTGACTATCATAAATAAATAAAAATTAAAAAAAAAAAAAAAAAGAAGAAGCTGGCAGCCCCTGCTGGCAATCTGCAAGGAAATGGGGAGCTCAGTACTCCGTACTTCCTACTACCACAAGGAAATGGGGAGCCACAAGGAATAATTGAAGCCTGCCTACAACCTGCAGGAGCCAGAAGAAAAATCCTCGAGGGCCTCCAGATAAGAGCTCTGGCCATGGACACCTTGACTTTGGCCCTCGGAGGCCCTGAGTAGAGGACCAGCTGCATCTTGATAGAATCCTAACTCTATGGGACTGTGAGACAACGCATTTGTGTGGTTTTAAACTGTCAACTTTGTGGTAATTTGTTATGGTGGCAATGGAAAACTAATACACATTTTTAGCTTAAATGTTTATTCTCCATACACTAAAGTGATTGCAGAACTACATAGTGACAGCTACTCAATGAAAATAAATATTGTTCTGACAAGACTTTTTTCAGTCTTTATAGTACTCCAAAAGTGAGTTGGACTTTGCTATAAGTAATCAATGGCGTTATATGGAAATGCTAAGACTAATATTTTGTGCTTAAAACTTTTAAAGTGATGAATAATTGAATATTTGCTCCTTGGTGATTTCTTTCTTTGATGATTGTGGGAAATTTTTTCCACTTTAAAAAATGGCCAATCTGGAAACATTGATTTCTTGTAAAATGAATTATTTTTGAGATATTTCTCAATGCTGGGCAAGCATGGAAAAAAGGATCATCTATAATGAAGAGTAAGCACACAAAATAGTTTTTTTCTGAGTCATTCATTTTAAGGTTGCATGAGATAATAAGAGCAAAGAAGAAAAATTTGCAGTGGCTTTTTTTCAATATGTGCTTTGACCTTAAAAATATTTAATACCATGCTTTCCAGCTTAATAGGAAATTTATAAATACATATCTTTTTTTTCTGGCTCAGTTAACTTTTTTCCCTGCTATAAATTAATATATTTTCTTTTTCCTGTGCTTAAAATGAAAGAAGTAGCATTTAAATAAGATATCAAAAAAATAAGTGTGCATTTCTTACAGAAAAACTCTTATGTATCACAAGGGCTTATTTTAATCTTTACTCATGTCCTCATTGAACACAAAGTACAGAAATACCCTAAATTTTTCCTCTGAGCTCTCAAACCTTCAGATTTGCTATGATCCTTTATGTTCAGTATTCATTCTTTCCTTTGTCTATATAGAGAAATGTGTGCACACACACGCAATATACACACATCTGTGCACACATGCATACTTACAGAAACTAGTTACTATGATTTTGAGAAAAGGAAAAATTTCCTTTGGATCTCATGAAAGAAATAGGTGAAAAGTGGGTAGAGTGCAACACAGGGGAAAAGCAGACTGGGAGCCTGGTGGAAGCTGTGCTCAGAGATTGGGAGTGGATATAAGGTGAGTTGAACCTGATGGATCCTCCAGCCCTGCATCCCAAGCTTTAAGGCGTTTTTGAAATATCTGCATCATTTTTAATAATAAATAGAAATTTAGGTTGAGAAATAGGTCAAACTAATTTGGGAAAATGAGAAAGTGGTTAGCTTTTCCACCTACACTAAGGTACTGCCTGGAGCCCCATGATGCAGGAAAAAAAAAATCCTTAAAAATGTGTAAGTGGATTGAAACTAGGTATATATGTCACTTAAATATAAGAGAATTGAAAAGAATGATTTTTTTTAGTTCTGTGGTTATTTTTGACAATGTATGACAAAATAATTTAATCCACAATATTTATTTAATGTGTTTCCTTCTTATTTAGTCTGAGATCTACTTTTGACCTTTATATATCCCTTATTTCCTGTTTGCATATTTGAATTACCTATCTTATAGCTTATTCATGTTTTGGAGCTAATAAATGTTACATGTAAGTAATATGCACGTAACAATGAATTAATATACAATTGGGAGCATTTGATACATTTTTTAATCTTTAGAATATATGATATATTCAAGTAAAACAATTTTCTAAAATCAATAAAAAGTCAAAAACAGAAATGCAATGCTTGCATGCAAAATACCTATAAATATAAGTATAAATATAAGAAATTGGTAACAAAAAGAAAATCATAATTAGTATAAACAATGAATTATGTACACTCCAAACCACTCTGCTGAATGACTAAGTGAGAGAAAAAATGATTTCTTCTCATCACAATGTATTGTTAAAGGCAATGCCGTTATAAAGACTGAAACCACAGGGGCACAACGTCAAAAAATGGCTTTGTCTAAACCCTAGCATCATTTCTCACAGGCTGATACTCTTGGGCAGAAGGGTCAGTGGGTGAATGTATCATCCTCTAGTCATCCTGCAAGAAGGCATGCTTGGGCCAGGACTCAGATGAATGTACTGTCAGGCTTTGTTCCTTGTAAAGGATCTCATCCTCAGCTTTCCCATTTATATGGGGTGAGCTTGATATTAGCCCTACCAGTAAAGAACACATTTTTTTTCTTGGATCCAACTGTTTACAGAGATGCTGGGAACAAGTTTCTGAGATGAAGCTGGAATTTTGTGTAACACCTCCCCTTGATTCTGTGGAAAACAGAGTTCAGGGCAGCTAATCTTAATGGGATGGAAATCTCACTTCCTATTTTTATATTTTCCAGGTAATCTGAAGAGAACTCCCTGAAACATTTGCCGTGTACAACTCTACTTTCCCTATACGTAGGACAATGTAGGTTTATTTTTTGCTTCAGTAAAGATCCAGCCAGCTGTGACACAGTTGTATGGAAGTGCTGACATATCCAACCTGTGGTTTTCATTAGAGTGTGAGGATCTACATCTACCTAGAAAATAAGATAAAAGATAAAGATTTACACAAGAGATTTTTATAAACAACACCCCTAAAGTATAGCCCATCCCTTCCTCCTGCATTTAATTGGCCAAACATCACTCATATGCTTATGCTTAACAGCAAGGAAGGTACAGCTAGTTTGTCTAAGGAAACGGACATGGGTTCAGTGAATAACTAGACAGTTTGTGCTACAGTGTAAGTAAGATATCCCTTACAAAGTTGTTTTATTTCCTTCTCAGATTATTCTCATTTCAAATTGGCTGTCGTGACATTTCCTTGAAGAATAACAGTGTCTTACCCAACAGAATTTCTTTAATCTACAGGCTGGAAAGTGGTAAATATGAGTGATGGTGTTACTTGTTGTGAAGAAGTGTTTGCACATGTAACACTTGATTTGCATGTGGTGTTCTTTGAAACTAAAACAGTACAGATCTTTTGATCTCCTAAAGATTAGCGTTTCAAGTTAAATTCAAATTATGGAATATTTTATATAATTATCTTCAAAAGCCACATTAGTATGAAAAGCAAATTTCAGCTGATAGTTCTTTGGGTACACCCCCCCTTTAGACCTATTCTGTATAAGAAATGACACACACAAAATTTTACTTTAGAGCCTAAAACCTTTAGAAAGACTTTTGTTTTTAAATAATATGCAGTTTTTGAAATAATAAAAATCATGCTGCGATATTTTATAATGCTACTTAATAGCAACGAAAGTACAATTTAAAAAGAAAAACATAATGAGAAATCCGCTAACAACTAACAATAATATATAAGAAATCAAGAAAGAAGTTAATCTTAAATTTAATTATATAGAGTACTTGATAACGTTCATATACTGTCAGTTATCTACTTAAATTTGCATCATAATATTCCTTAGTGATCAAAAATTATTTCCAAAACTTATTACTTCTAGAAATATGGGGGTTTTAATTTTGATGGGTAAGATGGTTACTTGTAATTTAAGAGAAATTTAAAGAGACATGCACTTCAACATTCTAAAAGGTAAAAGGGATAACAGAGAAGTTTTGCCACTTGAAATCTCTGCTTTAAAATTACTGAAATGCTAATATTATAGATTTTAAAATGCAATAAAAATTACTAAATATGCCAAAAAAATTACTAAATATGCCAAGAAGTAGGACAATGTAATTCATGATGTGGAGGGAGTCAGTCAAATTAAAATGACCAAGAATAACACAAATGTTGAAATTAGTGTAAAGGACAAGTTCTTATAATAGTATTCCGTATGTTCAAAAGTTAGAGACAGTTATTTTTTTAAATTTTTATTTATTTATTCATGAGAGACACACACAGAGAGAGGTAGAGACATGGGCAGAGGAAGAAGTCAGCTCCATGCAGGCAGTCTGATGTGGGACTCGAACCCAGGATCCCGGGATCACACCCTGAGCTGAAGGCAGATGCTCAACCGTTGAGCCACCCAGGCATCCCGAGACATTTTCAAGTTTTAAAAACAAACTTATTCTCAGACCATACTTTTGTTCTATACCAAACCTAGAACCTGAAATCTGTCTTGATGGTCTAGAAACATTTTATTCAAAGTCTATGCTTACAGGAGAATATTGGTGTCAATTTTTTACACTTAATCTGAAACAATCTAAATAAGATAGGTGCAAATATGATAAATCATTGTTTACCTTGATCCTCTGGCTATCAAATAAATTTAATTTTATTCTCTAATTCCTAATACAAATTTAAAATAGAATATTACATACCTTCATAAATGTGAACAATAAATGCATCAAAATGAAATCATTACTGGCATAATACCATGCTGTTTCTTCTGTGTCACATGTGATTTTTCTGTGTCACATGTAACATATTACATTTTATTGATTGTAAAATATTTTCAATTCTCGAAAAGTTTTTTTTCACACTTATTTTGTTATCACATATGGCCGAAAATAAATGGTCCTCTTATAGCTGGATAGACCTCCAATTTCTAGAGTGTCTGTATTACCACTGCTCTTATAAATGTGAGGTTCATTATTTCAGGGAATGAAAAAACCCTTCTGTCCATGTTAATAATCTCCAATGATGGTTGCTGATAAATACTTCCTAACTCCTCTCATCAGGTTGTAATACATTATTAAGAAAACAACTTTAAAATATTTTGATTTCAAGAACACATAGAACTTTCTCAAATAGCTCATATTTGAATAAATAACCAATCCTTTTAAATCTTTGAGTTAACTGAAATACTTAAATTTGTTTTTAGTTTGAAAGTTCTATAGTAGAATTCAAAAATGTTGTAAATATAAAAAAATATATTTTTTTTATTTTTAAATTTCTAGTATTTTCACAACTTTTTTGGTATTAGATCAGTTTTGTAGATCCTTAAGAAATTTAAAAAAAAATCAGTGACTGCCAGTGGATCATACTATCTCTTCTGTGAGGATTAGGAATGGGAGCTCAGGAAGGTGAGGTGATTCATACAGAGCACTACTTTTCAAACTGTGCTTCAGGATTGTCTGGGGGATCCTGTTATACATTCAAATGTCGATTGCACTCCAGTCCTACTCACACAATCCCTGACAATGAATCTAGCATGAATAATTTTAACCAGCTTCTTAGGCAATTCTAAATTACTTAGGCTGTATCACTGGCCCAGATATTAAAAAAGAAAAATCAATTCTAGGACTGAAGCTGCATATACATCAAGTAAAATATAAACCAATTGTGCTTAAAGAATGTCTTGAGATTTTGAATGTAAACACTAGAATTTTCTAGAAATAAAGTTCCCATAGTTCAACATACTTCTGCTTAATATTGAGCTCCGTTAGAGTATTATCCTAAGTGAAATAAGTTAGATGGAGAGAGAGAAATACCAAATAATTTCACTCATGTATGGAATTTAAGAAAAAACAAACAAAAAACAAACAGATGAACATAGGGAGAAAAACAAGAGAGGCAAACCACTCTTAACTACAGAGAACAAACCGAGGGTTGATCAGGGGAGGTGACTACATGGGTGATGGGTATTAAGGAAGGTATTTGTTATGAGCACTGGGTGTTGTATGAAAGTGATGAATCAGTAAATTGTACACCTGAAACTAATATTACACTGTATGTTAACTAACTGTAATTTAAATAAAAACCTGAAAAAGAAAAAAACCCTGAGCTTTTGAATTTGTTTATGCAAACTAAAATGCTCTGCTTTCAGGTATCATTGCACACATCTGGGGATTTTATGAGTATCATATGTTCTTTTCCTGTTTCAGTCATGAAGGTACAGACACTTAGAGTAAATGTATTTTCAGAATTATATGGCTGGTAAATGATATGCTAAAGATTTGCATTTACAATATTTGATTTTACTTGTAATATTTTATTTAGTGTAACATCTTATCACATCATAATCAGGTGAGAAAAAACTAATTATCTTTTGAGGTAACAAAAATTAAAAATAAAATTTTAATTTTTAGTTTTGGTGAGGGCTGTGAGTGCAGTAGTGAGTGAGTGAGTGAGTGCACTTTGAGATGTTATAGCTACCCATAGTGAATTATTTGAGTCACCTACTATCTGAATGAGACATTATTCTATTCCTCTGTGCCTCAGTGTCACTTAGAGTGACTTACCATTTAGAGGAATAATAACAACCCATCAAGGAAATATAAGCTTTACAAAAGATTTCCAGAAAGGAAAAAATGCATAAAGATTAAGCTACCTGTTCAGCATGCATTCTATTCTTTAGTATTAAAATTGCAAATTAGAAAACTCTATGATAGTATATAAGAATAAAATGAGTATAATTTGATAAATAATGCTCTATAATAGAGATGTACTCACTGGAAATGAGTATACTTCACACTGAAGTGTGTATAGAATGGAATCAACAATCAAATTGTGTCAAAAAATAAAGAGGAATCATGGGCTGTAAAAAATAGACCTGGTGAAATGTCTGATGAAGCCACCCTGTGAATAAAATGAAAGGAAGGACAGGGCCAGCACCTCAGGAGGAAAATAATAACAATAGAGGAGAAGTCATGATAATATCAGTGGAACTATTTACAATCAAGCTATATGAGAAAATGAAGGAAAATAGTTCAGAATATCTTTTGATTTGCTGATGAGAGAACCTCTCTCATGGGCACTCTAGTGTAATATAAACTTATTGGTAATATTATCAAAATAATGTATTTGTTTTGGTTAATGCAAAGTTGGAGAGAAGTAAGAGTCTTGTCATAGCATGGCTGATTTAATGATATTAGTAACTTTATGTAAGTTATTTTCATGGCTAATTCTTTTGTATCCAAACATGAACAGAAATAACAAGCAAAACGGGTCTCTCTTCTGTCTGGTGTGTGTGTGTGTGTGTGTGTGTGTGTGTGTGTGTGTGTGTGAAAATATGAGAAAAGAATGTTCGTTTTCTTTCACTTAATAAATACACAAAAAGTTATAATTGAAACTAACATCCAACCAACACCTTGACATTATGTCATAGTGAACAACAAAATAATCATAGTGGTGAAAAGAGGTAACGGGAGAGATATTAACTGAATTCGAACCTAGAGATTCTTCATGTGAGAATGGAGAAAATCCTTTGTCTTTTGAGATTGAGTTCTATCTATTTTTGTTCTGCTTTATGTATATTTTGTTTTGTTTTGCTTTTAAGATGAGGAATCACTGCAAATACTTACCCTGAATTTTTTCAAAGGATGATTCCTTGTGAAAATAGTGGGATGAGTAAGACCTTCTCTGTGATAAACATCATATGCATGATACTTTGCATCACACTTTTTCTTACCCGCAACAAAAACCTGAAATGTTCAGTCAACGAAAGTGTTAGTAATGATATTCTATGTCAATTTACCATTTCTGTCAGCAAACTTTGTTATAAAAGAGAAAGTGAGAGAAAGTAAGAAAGATGAACCCACACACAAACACAAACAAATGAAAAGATTGAGATATAGTGAGCTTATCTAAAACCAGGTATATTTGACCAGATTCTGAGAAATAAAGATAGAAAATTGATCTTGCAAATAACATATATATATATATAGTATTTATAATATATTTTATAAGTAATTATATATATTTATAATTATGAACAGATGCATAATATGACATTCTAAAAGATACCACACATTTTTTTACGTTGCTTTTTAGAGACAAAGCAATCTTAAAGATTGGACATATTGTGCCCCTCGAAAGGTTGGCTGTAACTGAAACCCAATCTCAATTTCATTCCCTTCTTTCCAATATACTACGGAGAATAATTTCTAAATTCTAATATCCATCCATAATTATGTAGCTTTGTGGATACTGATTTAACTTTCTAGAAAAACATCCATCATTTATTTTCCTTTCAAACATCTACTCACTTCTCCAGACTTAGATAATCTGTTATTTCTTTTTCACAATCAGCTTCCACAACCAGAATTTATGTTAAGTGTATTTACTCTAATTAAAGAAAAACACAAAATAATACAAAACATAATGTTTCCCAATATCACATTTTAAATTTCTCATTCTCCACTGCCTCTACATTCAACTCTATTCCTTTCTCCTCCTGCCTCATCATCAGCTTACTTAATCAATTGCTTTGTTCCAGTTAAGCTAATTTTATTCAATGTTCAGGGCATTTCATGGTCTTTATTGCCTGTAATTTATCTCACACAGCTATTATTTCTGCTTCAAACTCCTTTTTCTTTTAAATCTATCCCATGTTGATTCCTCTACCTCTTATCTTATCATCTACTTCTTAGCATAAATGTCCATTTTCTCCAGGAAGTATTAGAAAATTCTCCTTCCCCTTACATAATTCTGAAAAAAAAATCATAATTACTTGTCTCAGTGACTAATGTCCCCAACTAGACTCTTAACTCTTGCAAAATAATGTCTTCCATATTATGTACTGACTTCCTCGCACAATGCCTGACCCAATTATATTTGCTAACTACGTCTTATAGAAAGCCTTCCAGATACACATACGTCAGTTCACTAATGCAAAAATGATCTATGAGGAGCACCTGGAAGGCCCAGTGGTTGAGCATCTGCCTTTGGCTCAGGTCGTGATCCCTCAGTCCTAGGATGGAGTTCCATACCAGACTCCCTGGAGGGAGCCTGCTTCTCCCTCTGCCTATGTCTCTGCCTTTCTTTGTGTGTCTGTCATGAATAGATAAAATCTTAAAAAAAAAAAGTGACCTATGAAATTAAATAACAGAAGCATTTGGTTAAAAAGTATTTTAGTAAATCATTTACATGTATATGTCTTAGAATAATACTGCCTGGTTTTGGATCCTAGGTCCACTATATATACAATATAATGTTCAGCAACTTATTTATTTTACCTGTTTCTCTTCCATCATAGATAAAATGGTATAACTATAGTATCAACATTGTGAGGATATTAATTTTATTATTTTAAAGATTTTATGTACGTATGTATGTATGTATGTATTTGAGAGCACGAACATGTGCATAGGTGAGCAAAGGGAGAGACATAGGCAGAGGGAGAGAGAATCTTCAGCAGACTCTGTACCTAGCATGGAGCCCTACCTAGGGCTCACTCCCATGATATCCTGAGGTCATGACTTGAGCCAAAACCAAGAGTTGGAAGCCTAAATGAGTAAGCCATCAAGGCACTCCTCAACATCATAAGGATATTTTAAAGATTAAAATGAGATAATACATGAGATAGCCACTTAGAAAAAAGTCTGTAGACACATAAAATATTATGATTATATACCAAACAATAAAATGGGCATAAAAAGATTTAAAATTACAGTTCTACTAAGTTTTCTGGAGCTCAAAATAAATAAAGGAAAAAGAGGTACATGAAAAAAATCTTATATAAGCAATATTATAGTACTACACAAAATGTATAAATTACATTTTATATAAAATTAAAACAAGGGCATCTGGGTGGCTCAATTGGTTAAGCGTCTCCCTTTGGCTCAGGTCATGATCTCAGGGTCCTGGGATTGAGCCCTGCCTTGGGCTCCTTGCTCAGTGGGGAATCTGCTTCTCCCTCTCTCTATCCTTCTGTGTGTTCCTTGTCACTCTCTCTCCCTCTAAATGAGTAAATAAATATTTTTTAAAAAGAAAAAGAAAAGAGAGGAATTCAAGAAGATGCTTTGGACATGACAGAGTCAGCACATTTTCAAAAAAGTATATACATAACAAATTTTATATGTTGATTATGCCTCAAAAAATTGAAATTGGAAGAAAAAATAAATAAAAAATGTCTAACATATTTGTGGAAGTGGGATTATTAAGTAAAGTGACATGCTTAAATTAAGACCAGGATCCCATAAAAGTCCATGTAATACTCAAAGGAGGCAGAGCCCACACATAGTGAACTGGGTACAGAGTGGATGGATGGAGACACATCTGAAGTTTAATCTGGATAGATAAGAACAAACTGTAGAAGGTTTACAATTCTAGGCTGAGAATGAAGCTTTCATTCTGGATTTCATAGTATGTCTATAAAATTACGATCAAGCAGATAACATATTCCATTACATATCTATAATTCATAAATATTACAATAGAAAAAATTAGTAAGAAATAAAATTTATTAAAATGACATTTAATGTATTATTATTCTAAGTAATTCTTGTTACTCTTTTCACCATTAACATAGATTTGAATCTGATTATTTGGATAGAGAGCAGAGGAATGTAACCTAGAAAAAAAAGCAGTTCAATTTGGTTAAGAAATGTGACGATTAATAATAACATTTTTGATTTACAGAACTTTTGCTTCTTCTCCCAACAAGCAAAGACTACAGAATTTAATACAAGCATGATGGACTAGATTATAAAATTCAAAACGTTTTATAATTAAGTATAGGTGTGCTCCAAGAGTAGAGAAGGGAAGATGTGCTCTAAGAGTTTTCCTACCATGAGAGCAATGAAACTCATTAAACCCAAGATTTGGAGATGATGAGACTCATGTTAGGATGTCATCTGTATCCCTGAGGAGTTACTCAATTATCTAGACATTTGAGCTTTCTGTGGTGCAAGTCAATAGCCAGAATTTGAATATGGGCCATGTGTTCTGCTGTGGAATCACGTGCTTCTCTAATCCCAGGCAGGCAAATGGTGTTAAAGGCTCCAGACATCCCTGGGCCTTACAGAGGCAGGTAGAGACATGTTTGAGAGGCCAGTGTGCAGGAGGATGTTTGGGTTTCAAATGATCAGGGCACAGATTAAAAGGTCCTTATGACTCCAGCATGTGGCAGTTTTGGGTTCCTCTACAGAACCAAAAGCAAGTAAGACAAGCACCATGTATGAAGCACCAAGTATGAAGTCTAGTAAAAAACGTGATATGAGGCAATACAGAAAGGTTTGAAAACTTCAGTGTCCAAATGTAACCCAAGTAAAAATGAAGGGCACAGGTATTTTTGGAAAATAATTATGTCTAAAAACAGAAGAAACAGACTAGCAGTAGTAAATTTTTATTTGTTTTCCTGGAAAAATTGGGGTCTCACATATAAGTTTATCATTATTATTATTCATACATATTTACATTTATTTATTTTTATAATTTGGTGAATTTTTTCAGCTTTATTGAGATAATATATGTATATTAACATTCTGTAAGTTTAACGTTTACAAAGTGTTGATTTGTTGCATTTACGTATTGCAAAATGATTACCACCAAGAATTAGCTAACATCTGCATCATGACCCATCATTACCATTTCTCTTCTGTGGGGAGAATATTTAAGATCTACTTTAACCAACTTTCAAGTATATAATGCAATATTATTAAATATAATTATTATATTATCACTAAATCTCTAATATTTACTCATCTTCTAACTGGATGTTTGTGCTCTGTGACCAACATCTCCCCCTTTACCCTCACCTTCCACCTCTGGTAACCACCAAGTTCTCTGATAGATATTTAGGGGAAGTTTCATTTATATATAACTAAGTTGTAAGGTATAGATTGTAAGCCTGTGATGTAATATTATAGTGACCATCTGTAGACTATATTGACCATATGCAGTAATGGGGAACAATGAAAATCTAACAACTTCCCCTGCTTATCCTGGCAGTCTAGTTGGAAATTTCTCCTGTTACAAACTAGTGAAGTTGCCTTAGTCTGAAATGCTAGTTGGGAAGGGATCACAAAGGGGTTACAAATGGGATAGGGCACCTTGGTGTTTGTAAGAGGTCAGAAGACTAGAGAATTCTACGTACAATATTGCACCATTAAGGAGGATACAGCATCTTTGTTTTTTTTTTTTTTTTTTTTTAAGATTTTATTTATTTATTCATGATAGTCACAGAGAGAGAGAGAGAGAGAGAGAGAGAGAGAGAGAGAGAGAGGCAGAGACATAGGCAGAGGGAGAAGCAGGCTCCATGCAGGGAGCCCGACGTGGGATTCGATCCCCGGCCTCCAGGATCGTGCCCTGGGCCAAAGGCAGGTGCTAAACCGCTGCGCCACCCAGGGATCCTTTGTTTTTTTTTTTTTTTTTTCTTTTTTCTTTTTACATTGGTAAGGAAAGACTTTATTAGAAAAAACAAACATATTAAGTTTTTATTTAACTTCCAGTTAGTTAATATATAGTGTAATATTGGTTTCAGGTATACAATATAGTGATTCAACACTTCCACATCCTTGATTTTTGAATTAACTCAAACTATTTTTTTTAATTTTATTTTTTATTTTTTATTTATGATAGTCACAGAGAGAGAGAGAGAGAGAGAGAGAGGCAGAGACACCTCTGAGGCAGAGGGAGAAGCAGGCTCCATGCACAGGGAGCCCGACGTGGGACTCGATCCCAGGTCTCCAGGATCGCGCCCTGGGCCAAAGGCAGGCGCCAAACCACTGCGCCACCCAGGGATCCCCAAACTTTTTTTTTTTTTTTTTTTTTTTACAGAGAATAAGATACTCTTGTTTGTTTAAATTAAATTTTACCTTTTTAGCTTCTTTTCAAGTTTTTCAAGTTTTTTATTTAACTTTCAAATAGTTAACATAAGACATAATATTAGTTTCAGGTATACAATATAGCAATTCAACACTTGCATACAACACCTGCTGCTCATCATATTACCTGCACTCTTTAATCTCCATCATCTATTTCACCCATCCCCCACCCACTTCCCCTTTGATAACCATATGTTTAATCTCTACAGTTGAGTCTGTTTCTTGGTTTGCCTCTTACTCATTCTCTCTTTTTTTGTTTTTGTTTATTTTACTTTATGCTTGTTTGTTTTGTTTCTTAAATTCCACATATGATTGAAATCATATGGTATTTGTGTTTCTCTGACTGGCTTATTTTGCTAAGGATAATACTTTCTAGCTCCATCCACATCATTGCAAATGATAAGACTTCGTTCTTTTTAATGTCTGAGTAATATTCTTTTGTATATATACCACATCTTTTTTTTAAAAAAAGATTTTATTTATTTATTTATGAGAGATACAGAGAGAGAGGCAGAGGGAGAAGCAGGGTCCCTGTGAGTAGTCTGATGCAGGATTTGATTCCAGGATCCTGGGATCATACCCTGAGCCAAAGACAGACACTCAACCACTGAGCCACCTAGGTGTCCGTATATCAGATCTTAATCCATTCATCAGGTGATGGACATTTGAGCTGTTTCCATAATTTGGCTATTGTAGATAATGCTTCTACAAACATTCAAATGCATGTATCTCTTTAAATTATTAGTATTTTTGTATTACTTGAGTAAATATCTAGCAAAAGATGCTAAATAGTCAAAGCAACCTTGGAAAAGAAAAGTAAAGCTGGAGGCATCACAATTCCAGACTTCAAGCTATATTACAAAGCTGTAATCATTAAGACAGTATGGTACTGGCACAAAACAAAACAAAACAAAAAACAAAACAAACAAACAAACAAAAAAACAGATACATGGAACAGATCAATGGAACAGAATAGAAAATCCAGAGATGAACCCACAACTCTATGGTCAATTGCTCTTCTACAATGCAGGGAAGAATACCAAATGGAAAAAAAGTCTCTTCAACAAATGGTGTTGTGGAATGGGGCAGCAACATGCAAAAGAGTAACACTGGATCTCTTCCTTACTCCACACACAAAAATACATTCAAAATGAATGAAATACCTAAATGTGAGACAGGAAACCATTCAAATCCTGGAGGACACAGGCAATAGCCTGTTCCACATCGGGTGTAGCAACTTCTTACTAAATATACCTACTGAGGCAAGGGAAGCAAAAGCAAAAATAAACAGTTGGTTCTTCATCAAGATCAAAAGCTTCTGACAGTGAAGGAAACAATCAACAAAACTGAAAGGTGGCTTAAGAATGGGAGAAGATATTTGCAAAAGTTATATTTGGTAAAGGGTTCATATCCAGAATATATAAGGAACTTATAAAATTCAAGACCTCAAAAATGAATAATCCAATTACAAATGGTCAAAAGACATGAATAGACATTTTTCCAAAGAAGACTTACAGATGGCCAACAGATACATGAAACGATGCTCAAAATCACTCATCATCAGGGAAATGCAAATCAAAACTACCGTGAGATGTCACCTCACACCTGTCAGAATGGCTGTCAACAACACAAGAAACAACAAAGATATGGAAAAAGGAGAACACCCCTGAACTGTTGGTGGAAATGCAAACTGGTGCAGCCACTCTGGAAAAGAGTATGGAGGTTCCTCAGAAAGTTAAAAATAGAAATACCCTATGATCCAGCAATTTAACTACTAGGTATTTACCCAGAAAATAATATCCTTTTTATGTCCCCATGTGCCTGTGTGGTCATGAAATCTCATTTATCTTCTATCTATGTTCATAGTATCTATTTATGCACTTCATGACAACATTTTCTCAGAAGTCGATATTAGCACTCTATGCTGCAAAACTCCCCAATAACTTTTAAATCCAATAGCTTATACTGTTATTTAGGTCAAAACATCTATATTACTCCAGATAAAAACATTTCCACTCATTGTATTCTAACACTATTCTTTTGTGTTAGAATTATGCATATAATGAACTAAATACCAATATTTTTTCTAAGTTATGGACCTGTCTTAATGGTCTAAATTGCCCTGCAGAAGACCTCATCCTTCTCAAAACATGCAAATGCATTTAACTACCTGTATTAAATAATTATATTTTGAAAACATTATAAAATTAAATTTGAATTTAAAATTAAAAATAGGGATGCCTAGGTGGCTCAGTGGTTAAGCATCTGCCTTTGGCTTAGGGCATGAACCTGGAGTCCTGGGATCAAGTCCCACATCAGGCTTCTGCATGGAGCCTGCTTCTCCCTCTGCCTATGTCTCTGCCTCTCTCTCTGTGTCTCCCATGAATAAATAACTAAAATCTTTTTTAAAAATAAAAATAAAATGCAAGTATGTGCTTTGCATTCTCATACGCATTTACATTTGGAATAGGCTCTATAGACCATAGAAATTATATTTTGTAATGAAAAATATATTGAAGGCTGGGAAAGCTTTAGCATATTTAATAATCAGTACCAAAAAACGCAAACTCCAGTGTGGAAAAATAAGATAAGCAAATAAAAAAGTAATTCAGTAAAGAATAAAGTACTGTAAAGCAAATTTAAAAACTCAGTCAAATTCACATCGTAAATTACTGGCAATACTTTAGAATGAAGATTCTCTGTCTTTCTGTCTAGATTTCTTCCCATTATATTTTATTCTCACTTGTGTAATTATTCTATCTGCTTGTGGTGGGAAGCAATAAACTCAGTACCTAGGAATGTTTACATATGATTTTTAAGTTATTTTTACTCTTTTGGAAAATTATTTTAATTCAGCAAAGAGATATTTACCAACTCTAAAGAAATGGTTGGTTCATACATATTATGCAATATACCATAAATTCATGGAATTCAAAGGTCTATACAATTTCTTATATTATTCAAAATGATAGAATATTGTTCTATAAAGTACAGATATTAAAATAATTAACTGATTAATCTATATTCTATACATTTTTTGTGTTGTAGTATTCTCATGCTCAAAATTGTTACATTCTGATAATTATGCATTTAATCAATTTTATTATAATGCATAAACCATTCAAAATTAAATTATAATTATGTTTATTAAATGTTAATTTCATATGTCAAGTTCATCTGTTAAGTGTAAAGTACAGTGCTCTCTCTTTTATTTTTATTTTTTTTTATTTTTTTTAATTTTTTTTTACAGTGCTCTCTCTTAAAGAAGTAAGTGAATTCCATTCCATACTGATATTTTAATTCCATACATAAAATTATAACAAATGATCATCTTTAACGCAAATGCATATACATAGTAAGTTGCTGTTCTTTATTATTTTTTTTTATTTTTTGAGCTAGTTCTACTGTGCCAAAAAACCTTACATGTATATAAAGTCAGTATTCTCTTTTAAGAAGTAATCAATTATTTAAAATATTAGTTTGTCTATAATATACTCAAGGACTCAAAATATGATTGATAAAAAGGTTTTCAGAAAATGATACATATAATCATCTATCAAAGTTGATTCTTACATGTAATTAATTTTGAGTCTATCTTTAGGTACTTAACATCCCAAACTAACTTTTAAAAAATTATTTTAACATATATTTTTAAAAGGAACAACATTTACAATGTGTTTAGTTTATATTAACATGCTTATTATTATAATACTTAATCCATATATATTTTATAATAATTAAGTATTCTAAGTGCCTAAACATTTATTATTCTTTCCATCTCAGAAAATTTATCTCTAATATAATCCACTCATTATATTTAAACAATATGTTTCTAGTCATGTAATTACCCATATATTTACAAAGAGCTAGAGAGTTACACAGTTCAGAAGAAAGAGAGCTAAGAGTGGACATAGTGCTTTGACAAGACCAGTAATATAAGATATCATGGAAAATCCTGTATGTCCTGGGAAAAAAATGAACATCTACAATTTTTTCAATTTACTGAAGTAGATTGAATTTAAGGAAGGAATTGAATCTTTAACTTAGAAAATTATTGATCACTAGGGCACCTGAGTGGCACATCTCGGACACATAGTTTCAGCTCAGGTCATGATCTCAGGGTTGTGAGATCCAGCACTGTGTAGAGCTCTGTACTGAGCATAGAGTCTGATGAAATTTCTCTCCCTCTGCCCCTCCCTGTCTCTCTCTCTCTCTCTCAAATAAACAAATAAATCTTTCTTAAAAAGAAAACTATTGATCATTATGGAATAAATTATTAAAAAGTCATGTCCACTGGAATTTAGTGATGAGAACTAAACTTGTGAGAAGAAATGTAGAAGAGAATTCAGTTTTCCCTCCTGTAAGCTCCTCTCCAGTAAGTGCATTATTGCCCTCCTTCACCTGAAGCTGGAAACTACATTCTAACATGAAAAGAGATGGAGAAAATAAGTACATTTTGTATGTTTGAGGTTTAGAAATAATACAACGTGAGGTAGTACAAAGCTGATGGAAATGATAAAATGAAGAGCTCCTCATGGTTCTTTAGAATGTATTTGAAAGCATGCTATCATTCTTATCTAATTAAAATAGGATGCAAGAAATACTTATATTAGAACATTAAAAATCTTCAACTGCTAATTTTTATAAAACACAGAATAGAAAAGTTCATATATGGCACCACTTCTGATTTTCTCTACCTTGATACATAAATAAAATTTTTATTATAATTATAAAATGAAAGATGGAGCAAAAAACCCTATTAAAATAGTAAGACAAAAAATTTTATCAAATCAAAAGGATTCAAAACTAAAACATATATGTATATAAAACTAAACCGAGGACTGCAATCAATTTTTCCTGACAAATTCCCCAAAATACATTGCTGATACTTACATTTTACTGGGATTTGAAATATGGTCATAAGGAATTCAAAGTTCCAAGGGCTGCCATCAGGAGACCTGCATTGTAGGCCCAACACCATCACATAGGAGCTGTAAGCTTCAGCAAACTATATAGACTCTCAGTTCCTCTCTTGCTTTATCAAAACTAGTAATAAGTTTAGTAAGCTTGGGTTCCTGTGAGGATGGAATAAGATAATATGTGTGAAGTTTTAATTTCATAATATTTTCACTTCCTTAATTTTCAATAGTAGTACTTACTTCATAGAGTTTCATGAAGATTCCTAAATAACTGTTATTGTAGGTTTAGTTATTATACCAACTGGCTTGTCTTGCATGATTAGTCTGGATTCTGGATTCAATGTTATATGCATTATATCATTTAACCTTCACAACAACTCTATGAGCTCAAAACCATATGTTCAATATTTAGAGTTGAAAGAACATATGTAACATCTTCCAGTTTTAATAGCTAACAAGGCTCAATTTCTAGTATACCTGAAGCAAAAGATTGTACTTTTAACTATCACTCTATATTGAGACAATATGAATGATCTAATGAGCAAACTTATGTAGAAATATCCTCTCTGCTACACCATAAAAAATATGTCCTTCCTAAATTAATCCCTAGATATTTATTATAAAGAATCTGTAAATGGGCAAGGACAATCTGTAAATAAAGAGCTGGGAGAGAAGAAATTAGATGCTAAGTGGACTTAGGGTGAATAAGCAGAGTTTGAGGCACTGATGAGTGAGGTTCAAGAAAAGGAATGTGTGGGGAATTAGGGAGAAGATTCTGAGGTCAGAAATTGGATCCCATATAACACCCTATGAAAGGATATTTCCTTGTTGTTGTTGTCTGTTAAATGCAGGGTTTTTTTTTTTTTAAGATTTTATTTATTTATTCATGAGAGACACAAAGAGAGAGGCAGAGGGAGAAGAAGGCTCCCTAAGGGGAGCCTGATGTGTGACTCCATCGGGACCGGGATTACCACCTGAGCCAAAGGCAGATGCTCAACCACTGATCCACCCTGGATTCCTAAATGGGGATTCTTAAATAAAATACACTCTTGTACTGAACTGTGCTGGATAGGACTTCAAATGGATTACATGTCAGGAAGTATCATCAGGATTTATATATTCTAAATTAGAGCACACAGCCATGGGCTAAATTAAATCTTTCTTGTAGTCCTATAACCCTAAACCAGGAATATTTTTTTATTGTTTTCTTCTTCCCTTCCCTTCTTAACTTCCCTTCCTCTCTTCCCTCCATCCTTTCTTTCCAACTTCTCTCATTCATTCCATCTAAATCAGGAATACTAAAGTGTTGCAATATTGTGGTAAATGAAGAGGATTAAGTTCATTTAAAACATGATAACGGGGATCCCTGAGTGGCTCAGCGGTTTAGCACCTGCCTTCGGCCCAGGGCGTGATCCTAGAGTCCCGGGATCAGGTCCCACATTGGGCTCCCTGCATGGAACCTACTTCTCCCTCTGCCTGTGTCTCTGCCTCTCTCTCTCTGTGTCTCTCATGAATAATTAAATAAAAAATCTTCAAAAAAATAAAATAAAATAAATAAAAGATGATAAATATTGTAGTAATGCTAAGAACACCAACCAAACAAGCAATCAGAGAGATATTACTAAAACTGGAGTTGTAATTCCTGGACGATAGTCTTTTCAAAGTTTTATGTTCTCTTCAGAGAACCAAATCAATGCAGCTCTCTGTGAATTAGCTAAATTAAACAAGTAAAATTAAAAAAAAAAAGTCTTAATGAAATAGCAACTTGGAAATTAGTTTTAATTACAACTTTCACATAAGAAAACATTTTTCCTTTTGGATATTGAGGATGATAGATGCCAACCCTGAAATAAAATACTATTGCTCAGCTTTTCCAACTGTGACTTAAAGTCTAGGTCATCTTGTGCTTACCAATCTAAAAATTCAGGATTTTAAAGCACTATTTTTTTTTTTAATGTGGGCAGTGCTGCATCTGCAGTGTCTATCATACAAATTCTACAAGAAAAATCAAGGTCAGATGGGGAGGGTTGCTGCTTTGTGTGTGGAAGTTTTCCAGATCCTACCTCAAAGGACATTTCTGTATAGTATTGGGCCATTTTTCTAGAATCAGCATATGGCCAGGTGCATAGTGATTGCATTCATAGGCTAAATTCCAAGTAATAATGAAGCAACACCAAGAAAGTCTAGAAAATCTATTACTGTAAGTAACAGTAGAGAGGAGAATGAGAGACAGTGGTACTTAATCTGGGATTCATGGTTCTAAGAAGGCCCCATATATGAGCTTAAAGCTTAAATCCTAGAATTTAGATGAATTTTTGTGTGGAAGTGCATTTGTGCATCTTGTGTGTGTGGGGACTTCTCCAGAAAAATATGTAATCAAATATTTTTAAAGCAATACTGGTGGCTTAAAAACACATTCTCTTTATATAGGTTTGACATTTAGTAATAATAATCAGATTTTTTAATTTTTGAGAAGACCCAGATACTAGGTCTTATCAGATTAAAGCATGGGATCTTATCAGACTAAAAAGAAAAAAAAATGTGAATATGTGGCAGGTGGTAAAATTTGCATTCAACATACTGGGGCAGACCTAGGGAGCTGAAATAATACAGGTACAAATTGGCCTAATGACGATAGAGCTCTGCAGAGGCTGGGGTGAAAGCTGCGGCCAGGCAAATCATCCAGTCTCCCATCAGGTGATGTGACATGCAGATGCAGTTTTAGGCTGGTGGGGAGACTGAACCCTACATTTCCTTCCAGTGATTTGAAGTGAATTCTCACTGGGTCCATTACAGCCATTCCTTTATCTTCTGGTGTTTCTTAAACAGCAAGATACATGAGTTTAACCAAAAATATTTGAAAGATTGGAATATCTTTGTGAGTGTTCAATTGCAGCAAAAGGAGAGAACTAGTGGGCTTTTTGCCTGAAAGCTCCTTTCACCTTTACAGACTGAAAACATTAGGTGAATCTTAATTAGGGAAGCTTTTAATGATGAATTCTTTTTCTTTTTTTTTTCTTTTTTTTTTTTAAGTATAGCCACATGCTCCATTTTCTTCTTTTTTTTTAAATTTTTATTTATTTATGATAGACACACAGTGAGAGAGAGAGAGGCAGAGACATAGGCAGAGGGAGAAGAAGGCTCCATGCACCGGGAGCCCGATGTGGTCTCCAGGATCGCGCCCTGGGCCAAAGGCAGGCGCTAAACTGCTGCGCCACCCAGGGATCCCTGAATTATTTTTCTAATGATGAAGATTGATGTTGCACTATTTCCTTGCTCAAAACATGTCCCTTTCTACTAAGATTTGATAGAAAATTGTCTGATTTACCTGGGATGAATTACATATTTTGAGAAGAAAAATGAGAAAATGTAAGCAATGAAATGCAAATAAGAGGAGGTACTTAGGATACATTTAAATATTGCAAATGACTTATTGGTATGTACAAAAATAGATCAGGTTACGCGATCATATAACATTGACTGATGTGGGCATATTATGAAGTTTCTCTCCATCATTAAATACAATAAGTCTATCCCCCCAAAAAATATAAGAAAGAAAAAGATCCTATAATCTCCAATCTATGTTTCTTGTTGAGTTATATATGGAGATACATCACCTGGATCACTTTTCAAAGAACCCTCTTATGTGTCAGAGAAAAATGTAGTCAAAAGTGACCAATTTGCTTAAGACCTCAATAAGCTTATGTTTAAAAAATTCAGAGAAATGGGTGAAGGGGGTCAGAAGATATATAAACAAAGAAAAATTAAAAAATAAAAATATCTCTCAGGCTGTATTTATGTACATTCATGGGGACCTTACCACATAGTCACTCAGTAAGTATTTAATGAAAGAATAAAGAAACATCATTAAAAGAGAAGAGAACAAAAAAGTTGTAAAATAAGTGTAAGTGATAACTAAAAAAAGAAAGAAAAAAAACAGCACAATATCTGGCAATTCTAACTACAGATAAATAGGAGTCATTCTTTCCCCCAAGTCACCTAACACAAGTACAGATTCTATAATAAACCCCTTCTTACTGTCTTTTATTGAGCTACCTTACTGCTCCTCATGGAGTGTGATCTCTATTGCCGCAAGTATTATTATTATTATTATTATTAATATTAATATTATATATAATTATGCATTATATAATATTATTATTATTACAGGTATGTTTCTGATTGTCTTTAATGAATGAAAATACACAGTTTTATCATAGTTTTTACGTGTTTTCCTCTTATCAAAACTTTGTGCCACCACAAAGTAAGGTCAGTAAATCCTTCCTTGAACACTTATATTACATTCATATATTCAATACAACAAAAATCACACTATATTTTAATTCTTCATTTGAATGTCTTCCTCTTCACTGGACTAAATCTATTCTTTTTTATTCTTTCATCCTCAGAAGCTACCTGGAACAGTGTAATCACTCTACACAATTTGTAACTGAATGAATGTTCTCAAATTACCTCTCAAGATTTAATGGTTATGTGCTAGAGAAAGTGTGGTAATAAAAGATTATTTTAGAGAACTATGAGAGAATATAAGATATTTGTTATTATTCATTAATTTTCCTGTAAGCATAGTCCATTGCTTGTACTTTTCTGAGGTTAAAATGTATATTCCCTGAGAAAATAATATTGAAAACTTTTTAAAGATAATTTATTTATTTGAGAGAGAGTGAGAGAAAAAGAAAGCATGGTGGGGTGGGGGGTTGAGAAGTAGAGGGAAAAGCAGATTCCTTGTTGAGCAGGGAGCCCAGCCTGATGCAGGGCTCCATCCCAGGATCTGACCTGAGCTGAAGGAAGATGCTTAACCGACTGAGCCACCCAGGTGCCCATGAATTTTAATTCTATAGTATACCCATATGGAAAGGATAATTTTTTATGTTGTATGTGTATAGGTGGACAGAAAGAGATAGTGGAGGGAGAGACATGAAGGGAGAGAGAGAGAGAAAGAGAGAGAGAGAGAGAGAGATGAGTAGATAGGAAGACATTGAGACTGAAACAAAGAATTCAATAAAATACAATGACTGAGTGACTAGAAGATTGCAAAATCACAGCTGAGGGTGAAGGTTTTAATGCCATACACAGACAACATGGGAGTTTGAACAAAGGCCATAGGGAGTTAAAAGATAAGCACTACAATAAATGGATATTCTTGGGAAAGAGGAAATTTCTCTTAAGGCAAGGAATTTGGGGTGGATCCTGTAAAGATCACAAGAATATATAATTCATTTTCTTTTGGTCACCACAGAATGGATCTTCAGAGTGCAAGAGAGAGGATGGAGAAGTGAAGGTCAGAATTGGGATAACTCAATGGATAACATTTAATCAATATATAAATTACAGTATTTGAAAGATCATGTCACTGGAGAATATTTTGTTTGTGGGTAGAATGGTGGAGATTAATGGAATTGTGCAATCAATGAGTGTTAATGTTTCATCTGCATAAACATACGGCCAGATAATGTTGAAGAACAGATGTGATTAACAAGCCTGCAATGTCTGCTAATGGTAGCAAATAGAATCATAATGCAAAGTGTCTTTATTTTCCCTGAAGGAATTTCTCCCCAGATGGTTTAGATGAGGTTCAAAATAGATCTTAAAATTAACTCATGCTGATATAAACTGCATCACTTTTTAGGTTCTCATTTAGGTAATATCTTCTACTGCAAACCTTTACTAAGAAAAATGTTCAGATGATATGTTTTATTTTTATTTACCTTCCACTATTTCAATCTAGAAAAGTATTTAGAAAAACTAGATATTTAAGACACATTTATATCAACACAAATGCATTACTACTAATGCTGATCTTATATATCTTGACAATTAACCTGTGAATGTTATTTTATTTTATTTTTCTCCATATTTCTAAGTTAAATAAGTTAATCTGAGAAATCAGATACCACATGATTACAATTGTATGACATTCATGAAAAGACAAACATAATAAACATTAGGCTGGGTTTGGGGTTGGGGTGGGGAGAGGTGAATAAGTAAGATAGAATTTTTTAGGACAATACAGGTATTGTGTTTGATATATAATGGTGAGCAAAAGACATTGTTTTTCAAAACCCATAGAATCTTATAGCACAAAGAGTAAACCTTAATGTATGCAAATTAAAAAGAAATAAGTAGTCAGGGGATCCCAGGAGGGAAGTCAGAAATCTTAAATGAGTTTCACAGGGTTAAAATTGAAGTGTCAGCTGGGCTTCACTCCTTCTGGAGGCTTGAGGGGAAAATCCATTCCCTTGTAGTTTTTAGCTTCTAGAAACTATCTGAATATCTTGTTTCATGGCCTCTTTCTTGAACTTCAAAGCCAGAAGTGTAGCATCTTTCAATCACTCTCTGACTCTGACCCTTCCACCAATCTCTTATTAGAACTCATTGTATTAGGTCCACTTTAATTATGCAGGATAATGTCCACAGACCAAGATCTTTAACTTCATCAGATTTTCAAAGCCCTTTTGCCACGTAAGATAACATATTCACAGGTGTCACAAATTATAACATGGAGATCTTGGAGGTGGCTGTTACTCTGTTTACCACAGTGAATAAAATAAGTTAAATCTGGCAAAATATTAAAATTAAATGAAGTAGAGGAATATATATTCATGGGTGTTCATGATAATATTCTTTCCAAATATTTGGAATATACAATAGTAATTATTAAGTAAATAAAAAATTAGACCCTGGTTGTATTAGAAAACAATTCTTGGAGGCTATGCATCTGCATTGTCTAGACCTTCTGAGCAAAGGGTATTGAAAGAATGCTCACATAACAGACAGCAGAGCATTAGAAACTGGAGAGAGTTTATCTAAATTGAAATAGTGTCTCTAAAATATCTTCAATATAAAGAGCCACAGAGTGATTGGGAAATATAAAATCCTCTTCCTCTTTTCCTTGGAAACATTTGCTTACATTCCAGGGTAATGAACTTAGCAGTGCTTTTTCCCTGTCCATCAGAGAATATATATTTAATGGGGAATCTTTCTCTTTGGAGGGAAGGTTGGACAGATATCCCTGCCACCCCCTTATGAGCTCTAGATCTTGTAATTTGGGGGATCTTTCCCTTTGGTATAACCCATTGATAAACATTTGGCTTTCATTGTGTTGTTCTTTGGGGAGATGGGAAGTAGGCAACCCACAAAAGCTGTGAGATAACACTTCAAATCCTTTAGTTTCAAGGTTAGCATTTAGATCTCTATCATAGTCATAGATATTATCTTTGTTGTATTTTCTTGCCATGCAATGACAACAAATAAAGATCCTCATTCTGTAATATTATTCCACAGACTTTTTTTTTATTCCTCAGAATTGCATATTTTCAACTGTATATAAACATTTACATATAGAAAAACATGGTCATAAAAATAATAAAATCTGATTAGTGTTGGAATAGTGGAAGTTTATATGTTGTGTGTAGTTGCAGTCACTTTTTAGGCCATGAACTCCCAGTTTTCCATCTGCACCTAATTTTTTGCTCTTCACATAAAGTTAAAAACCTCAGTGAGATTTCTGGCTTGTTAAAAAGAAGGTCAGTCAGTTCTTTTCCCAGCCAGTTACTTACAATTTAGAATATATATATTTAAAAGTGCCTCAGACATTATAAAATCTAAAAATAAAGTAAAAATGGAGCTGTATTTATGCTTCAACAATAACTCTGAATAAAATATTCTTCAGCTTAACCGCAAACATGGCCAAGTTCACATTCCAATTCCTGTTTTTATTAACATTAACATTGAGTATTTTTCATGTATCTATAATTTATCTATCAATCTCTATCGATCTATTATCTATCTGTATTTATCTATCTATACTAATGTGAATATATCATTTTATCTTTATTACAAAATGATCGTTTTGCTTTATATTTTTAAGATTGTATTTATTTCAGAGAGAGAGCATGAGTCAGGGCGGGGTGGTTGCAGAGGGAGAAAGAGAACTAGACACTCCACTGAGCAGGGAGCCCAGTGCAGGGCTCAATCCTGGGACCCTGAGATCATGACCTGAGCTGAAGGCAGATACTTAACTGACTGAGCCACTCAGGTGCCCCTAATTTTGTTTTAGTTATGTAGATATTTTGAAATGCCAAATAAAATTAGAGAATGATATTTTAGTATTTTAAAAAGAGATGAGTGACAAACTATTTTATTTTATTTATTTTATTTTATTTTATTTATTTTATTTTATTTTATTTTATTTATTTTATTTTATTATTTTATTTATTTTACTTTATTTTATTTTATTTTATTTTATTATTTTATTTATTTTTTTAGAGGAAGAGAAAGAGAAAGTGTGAGTGGGGAGTAGCGGAGGGAAAGAGAAAATCCCAAGCCAGTTGTATGCTCAATGCAGAGCCCCACACAGGGCTTGATCTCAACACTCTGAGATTATGACCTGAACTGAAACCAAGAGTCAGCCACATAACCAACTGAGCCACCCAGGTACCCCACAGTTTTCATATGCATTCATAATTACTAATAGTATCCCATTTCTCTACTTCCATTACTACTTGATGTATTCAAACTCCATAACATTTATTCTAATAAATGGCAACATTCTCCATCTGGTATCCTAGCTTCTGGTCTTAACTCATTAAATTTATTTCCCACCTAGCTACAAAATAATCTTTTTAAAGAAACAATTGTTATCATTTAATCTCTTCACCAAAATAATTATAGGCTCACAGGATAAAGTTCAAGGTCTTTTTCTTTATACACACAAAATGGCACCCATTTATATCTCAAGCTTAGTTGTTTTCCCTAACTACTTCATTAATGACAGCAAAACATTGCTTATAAATTTTCCTTAATTCACAGTGTTTTCTTTTCTTTGCTTTTATTTGTGACAGGTCATGTGACTAAACAACACTGTCTTGTTTCTGTTTCTAGAAAGTGTAGTTCAATTCATCTGTCATGTTTTTTTCTACCATCATACTCAAACATTAAATCTCTGTCACTAGAGTCTAAACTCTGAAGAAAAAAAAGTTGATTTGTCTTATATATCTGTAACACACATGCAAATATATATACACACACGGACTGTATAGATATATATAAACATACATATATTGTATATTTACATATAATATACATAAATACATACATACATATATATGCATAAAATATACATATTTGTAGTGAAAAAACATAAGATATATTATACAGTCTATTTGAAAAGAGAAATTTTCTTTTCAAATTTTTTTTTCCTCTTAAGGTATCCTTAAAACAAAAAAAAAATCAATACTTTATCAAGGTTATAAAGTATGATGCTATAATTTATACCGACCTCAACTGATATCATTTATTTTTAATTTTTTTTATTTTTCAATTTTTAAGAAAATCTTTATAGTAGTATCTATTTCTTGTCAGGCAGTATCTCAACAGGAAAATTCAATATCCAATTACTAAGTATTTTAAATATGTAATGCACAGTCAAGAATATTTTAGAATAAGAAAGAGAAGGTTTTCAAAGAATAAAATGGCATATTGGTATAGTTTAGTATAATTTATATTTTTTCGGTAAAAACATGGCCATTTATTTAATCATTTAATACTTTATGGAAGCAAAGAATGTATATTCTTTTCTGAAAATATAAGCCATTTCTTTTTTTCTTTTTTCTTCTTTTTTTTTTTTATTGGAGTTTGATTTGCCAACATTTAACACCCCGTGCTCATCCCGTCAAGTACCCTCCTCAGTTACCGTCACCCAGTCACCCCATCCCCCTGCACACCTCCCCTTCCACCACCCCTTGTTCGTTGCTCAAGTTAGGAGTCTCATGTTCTGTCACCCTCTCTGATTTTTCCCACTCATTTTCTCTCCTTTCCTCTATAATCCCTTTCACTAATTTTTATATTCCTTGCATGAGTGAAACCATATGTTTGTCCTCCAATCAACTTACTTCATTCAACATAATACCCTCCAGTTCCATCCATGTTGAAGCAAATGTTGAGTATTTGTCATTTCTAATGGCTGAGTAATCTTCCATTGTATACATATACCACATCTTCTTAATCCATTCATCTGTTGAAGGACATCAAGTCTCCTTCCACAGTGTGGCTATTGTGGACATTGCTGCTATAAACATTGGGGTGCAGGTGTACTGGCATTTCACTGCATCTGTATCTTTGGGGTAAATCCCCAGCAGTGCAATTGCTGGGTCACAGGGCAGTTCTATTTTTAACTCTTTGAGGAACCTCCACACAGTTTTCCAGAGGGGCTGTACCAGTTCACATTCCTACCAACAGTGCAAGAGGGTTCCCCTTTCTCCACATCTTCTCCAACATTTGTTGTTTCCCGTCTTGTTAATTTGCCCCATTCTCACTGGTGTAAGGTGGTATCTCATTGCGGTTTTGATTTGTATTTCTGTGATGGCAAGTGATGTGGGACATTTTCTCATGTGCTTGTTGGCCATGTGTATGTCTTCTTTGGTGAAATTTGTGTTCATGTCTTCTACCCATTTCATTATTGGGTTGCTGTTGAGTTTAATAAGTTCTTTATAGATCTTGGAAACTAGCCCTTTATCTGATACATCATTTGCAAATCTCTTCTCCCATTCTGTAGGTTGTCTTTGAGTTTTGTTGACTGTTTCTTTTGCTGTGCAGAAGTTTATTATCGTAAGTCCCAACAATTCATTTTTGCTTTTGTTTCCCTTGCCTTCATAGATGTTATCTTGCAAGAAGTTTCTGTGGCCAAGTTCAAAAAGGGTGTTGCCTGTGTTCTCCTCTAGGATTTTGATGGAATCTTGTCTCACATTTAGATCTTTCATCCATTTTGAGTTTATCTTTGTGTCTGGTGTAAGAGAATGGTCTAGTTTCATTCTTCTGCACATGGCTGTCAAATTTTCCCAGCACCATTTATTGAAGAGACTGTCCTTTTTCCAGTGGATAGTCCTTCCTGCTTTGTCAAATATTAGTTGACCATAGAGTTGAGGGCCCATTTCTGGGTTCTTCTCTATTCTGTTCCATTGATGTGTCTGGTTTTGTGCCAGTACCACACTGTCTTGATGACCATAGCTTTGTAGTACAACCTGAAATCTGGCATTGTGATGTCTCCAGCTATGGTTTTCTTTTTTAAAATTCCCCTGGCTATTTGGGGTCTTTTCTGATTCCACACAAATCTTAAGACGATTTGTTCCAACTCTCTGAAGAACGTCCATGGTATTTTGATAGGGATTGCATTAAATGTGTAAATTTCCCTGGGTAGCATAGACATTTTCACAATATTCTTCCAATCCATGAGCATGGAATATTTTTTCCATCTCTTTGTGTCTTCCTCAATTTCTTTCAGTAGTGTTCTGTAGTTTTTAGGGTATAGATCCTTTACCTCTTTGGTTAGGTTTATTCCTAGGTATCTTAGGCTTTTGGGTGCAATTGTAAATGGGATTGACTCCTTAATTTTTCTTTCTTTGGTCTCATTGTTAGAGTAAAGAAATGCCACTGATTTCTGGGCATTGATTTTTGTATGCTGCCACACTGCTGAACTGCTGTATGAGTTCTAGCAATCTTGGGGTTGGAGACTTTTGGGTTTTCTACGTACAGTATCACGTCATCTGCAAAGAGGGAGAGTTTGACTTCTTTGCCAATTTGAATGCCTTTTATTTCTTTTTGTTGTCTGATTGCTGAAGCTAGGACTACTAGTACTATGTCAATTAGCAGTGGTGAGAGTGGACATCCCTGTCGTGTTTGTGATCTTAGGGGAAAGGCTCTCAGATTTTCCCATTGAGAATGATGTTTACTGTCGGCTTTTCATATACAGCTTTTAAGGTGCTGAGGAATGTTCCCTCTATCCCTACACTCTGAAGAGTTTTGATCAGGAATGGATGCTGTATTTTGTCAAATGCTTTCTCTGCATCTATTGAGGGGATCATATGGTTCTTGGTTTTTCTCTTGTTGATATAATCTATCACGTTGATTGTTTTACGAGTGTTGAACCAGCCTTGCATCCCGGGGATAAATCCCACTTAGTCATGGTGAATAGTCTTCATTATGTACTATTGGATCCTATTGGCTAGTATCTTGTTGAGAATACTTTTTGCATCCGAGTTCATCAGGGATATTTGTCTATTATTCTCTTTTTTGGTGGGGTCTTTGTCCGGTTTTGGAATTAAGGTGATGCTGGCCTCATAAAATGAGTTTGGAAGTATTCCATCCCTTTCTATCTTTTGGAACAGCTTTAGTAGAATAGGTATGGTTTCTTCTTTAGACATTTGATAGAACTCCCCTGGGAAGCCATCTGGCCCTGGACTTTTTGTGTCCTGGGAGGTTTTTGTCCTGTTTCAATTTTCACTGGTTATTGGCCTGTTCAGGTTTTCTAATTCTTCCTGTTCCAGTTTTGGTGATTTTTAGCTTTCCATAAATGCATTTATTTCTTCTAGATTACCTAATCTATTGGCATATAGCTGCTCATAATATGTTTTTAAAATGATTTGTATTTCCTTGGTATTGATTGTAATCTCTCCTCTTTCATTCATGATTTTATTAATTCGAGTCTTTTTTTCTTTTTAATAAGGCCATCTAGGGGTTTATATATCTTATTAATTCTTTCAAAGAACCAACTCCTTTTTTTTTTTTTTTTTAATCTGTTCTACTTTTCTTTTGGTCTCTATTTCATTGAGTTCTACTCAGATCTTTATTAACTCTCTTCTTCTGCTGGGTGTAGGTTTTATTTGCTGTTCTTTCTCCAGTTCCTTTAGGTGCAAGTTTAGCTTGTGTATTTGAGTTTTTTCCAATTTTTTGAGGGATGCTTTTGCAATGTATTTCCCTATCAGGATTGCTTTTGCTGTATCACAAAAACTGAAAAGTTGTATCTCATTCTCATTAGTTTCCATGATTCTTTTTAATTCTTGTCTAATTTCCTGGTTGACCCTTTCATCTTTTGGCAGGATGGTCTTTAACCTCCATGTGTTTGAGTTTATTCCAAGTTTCTTCTTGTGATTGAGTTCAAGTTTCAAAGCCTTGTGGTCTGAAAATATGCAGGGGACAATCCCAATCTTTTGGTAGTGGTTGAGACCTGATTTGTGACCCAATGTGTGGCTATGCTGGAGAAAGTTCCATGTGCACTTGAGAAGAATGTGTACTCAGTTGCATTTGGATGCAAAGTTCTGTAAATATCTGTGAAATCCATCTGGTCGTGTATCATTTAAAGCTCTTATTTCTTTGGTGATGTTGTGCTTTAAAAATCTGTCATTTGCAGAAAGTGCCGTGTTGAAGTCTCCTACTATTAGTGTATTATTATCTAAATATGTCTTTATTTTGGTTATTAATCGATTCATATACTTTGCAGCTCCCACAGTAAGGGCATAAATATTCATTATTATTAGGTCTTCTTGTTGGACAGACCCTTTAAGTATGATATAGTGTCCCTCTTCATCTCTTACTACAGTCTTTGGGATAAACTTTATGTGATATGAGGGATGGCTACCCCTGCTTTCTTTTGAGGACCATTTGAATGGTAAATGGTTCCCCAACCTTTTTTTTTTTTTTTTTCAGGCTACAGGTGTTTTTAGGTCTAAAATGAGTCTCTGTAGACAGCAAATAGATGTGTCTTGCTTTTTTATCCAGTCTGAAACCCTGCACCTTTTGATGGGATCATTAAGCCCATTCACATTCAGAGTTACTATTGAAAGATATGAATTTAGTGTTATCATGCTACCTATTTAGTCCCTGTTTTTGTGGATTGTTTTCTTGGACTTCCTCTTTCTTTTACGGAGTCCTCTTTAATATTTCTTGCAGAGCTGGTTTGGTGGTCACATATTCTTTCAGTTTCTGCCTATCTTGGAAGCTCTTTATCTCTCCTATTCTGAATGAGAGCCCTGCTGTATAAAGTATTCTTGGCTGGGGGATCCCTGGGTGGCGAAGCGGTTTAGCGCCTGCCTTTGGCCCAGGGCGTGATCCTGTAGACCCGGGATCAAATCCCACGTCGGGCTCCCGGTGCATGGAGCCTGCTTCTCCCTCTGCCTGTGCCTCTGCCTCTCTCTCTCTCTGTGACTATCATAAATAAATAAAAATCAAAAAAAAATAAAAAAAAAAGTATTCTTGGCTGCAGGTTATTCTCATTTAGGACCCTGAATATACCCTGCCAGCCCTTTCTGCCCTGCCAGGTCTCTGTGGAGAGGTCTGCTGTTATCCTAATGCTTCTCCCTGTAAAGGTTAGGGATTTCTTGTCTCTTGCTGCTTTAAAGATCTTCTCTTTATCTTTGGAATTTGCAAGTTTCCCTATTAAATGTCAGGGTGTTGAATGGTTTTTATTGATTTTAGGGGGGATCTCTCTCTCTCCTGGATCTGAATGCCTGTTTCCCTTTCCAAGTTAGGGAAGTTCTCAGCTATGATTTGTTCAAATACACTTTCTGGACCTCTGTCCCTTTTGGCGCCCTTGGGAACCCCAATTAAACATAGATTTTTCCTTCTGAGGCTGTCATTTATTTCCCTTAACCTTTCCTAATGATCTTTTAATTGTTTTTCTTTGTTTTTCCTCAGCTTCCCTCCTTGCCATCAACTTGTCTTCTATGTCACTCACTGGTTTTCTACCTCATCAGCCCTCATCCTTAGGACCTCCAGTTTGGATTGCATCTCATTTCATTGATTTTTAATTTTGGCTTGATTAGATCTCAATTCTGTAGTCATGAAGTCTCTTGAATCCTTTATGCTTTTTTCCAGAGCCACCAGTAGCTTCATAATGGTGCTTCTGAATTGGTTTTCTGACATCGAATTATAATCCAAATTGTGTAACTCTGTGGGAGAGAGGACTGTTTCTGATTCTTTCTTTTGAGGTGAGTTCTTCCTTCTAGTCATTTTGCTCAGTGCAGCATGGTTGTACAAGTGGGCTGAGTCAAGAATATCAACCATGACCTAAATAATTTTCACCCTAGATGATTCTGATGAAGTCAGAAACCAGAAATTGAAAACAAAGATCAGAATGAAATAAAACAAAAGGACCACTAAAGTGAAAGACAAATTTTAAAACAAAGTAGTAAAAAATAAAAGGCCACGAATCCCAAAGGAGAAGATAAAAAAAGAAAAAGAGAAAAAAGAAGAGAAAAAAGCAAAAAGTCAAGTGGAAAAAAGAAGAAAAGAAGGGGGCTGGGAGATGGTGGTGGTGATAAAGTTGTAGTGGAGGGAGAATGTAGTGTACCTGAGGGGTCCTAGAAGGTGATCCTCTTCATTCTGGGTATATTAAGTTCTGTACATTAGAAGATGCTCAGTCCCAAATTTATATAAACCAGAAATACTTGTAGAGGCCCCCAACATTGACCACCAAAACATAAATGAGACAAAAGAGGGGGGCAGAATGGGAATGAGGAATCTCACAGAATGAACCAGCATGGTATACCACTTGGTTCTGGGTGCATGCTGCTCATATTCAGAAAATATTAACTTCCACCATTGTAGAACAAAATGAGGCAGATAAAACAAAAAACACAAAACAAAAAAATATATCTTGTATATCTTCCAAAATTAAGTTGAGTATGTTGAAGGGAATGTAGAAGTGGAAAATACATCTAAGACATGTAATTGTAGAAATATGAAAGTAAAAAAGGATGAATCTTAAAAATGAAAAGGTAAAATATTGTAGTTAAGGTGGGAAAAGAGAAAGAATGTTGGAAATTTATAGTCTGATATAAAAATGAGTTGTCCTGGAAAAAGGAAGGAAAAAAAAAGGAGGGGTACCCTCTGGTTTTATATACTGTAAGTCCCTCGACTTCCAGTGCTGCTTGGTCAAGAACTTGCTCTTCCCCTGTTCTTCCAGCTGGTCTTCTAGGGGAGCAGCCTGCTGTGCTGATTCTCAAGTGTGTGCACCTGGGGCGCTGCTAAGCCCCCTGCCAGGTGCACGGTTCAGTGGGAGCTGTTTATCCTGTGACACCCCTGCTCCCTGGTGGCGCCAATCCATCCCAGGCACAAGGTGACACCAGGAGGGACAGCAACAGTGGCGGCGGCCAGCTCTGGACCCCTGGAGTCAGCCCCCGCAGTAGCTCCGGAGCTCTGTCTGCAGGGCCTGGAGGCTCCGGGCGGGGCCGCTGATCTGCTCAGCTGGGGCAGGAGCGTCCTCGCTGTCCTGGGCCCTCCCGGCCTCTGCCTGTCCCGGGGGAGGCCGGATCCTGGGCTGTGTCCCGGCGCCCTGTGCTCCGGGGCCTGCGCTGTTGGATTCGCGCTCCCGGGCCGCAGCCCCCTCCGCGGAGCTGCCTCGAGCGCCCGGAGCTGCTCCCCAGGCCGAGGGGCAGGCGTTCCAGCCCTTTCCTGCTCGGCGGGCGGTGTGTGGCGCGCTCCCGCCCGGGGCGCAGTTCCTCTGTCAGTGGCCCCGGGAACCGGGGGCTCCACTGCCCCTCCCGGGATCCTGCTCCAACTCCCTGCGAGCGCCTTTCCGACCGGGAGGAATCCGGGGCAGATTTTTAAAGTTCCCGCTTCTCCGGAGCTGGGCTCTCCTGTCCTGGGGGCCCTTGCCGGGGGCCTTAGTCTGCTCCTTGTGGGACCCCTCCCCCACTGCATTCTTTTTTATTTTATTTTTTTCCACCTTCCTACCTTGTTAGAAATGCAAACCCTTCTCTCTGTAGCTTCCGGCTGTTCTCTCTTTAAATCTCAGGCCAATTGGTAGGTGTTCAGGATGGTTTGAAAGTCATCTAGGTCAGTTGCGGGCGGGGTCAGGTGAGGCCCCTCCTCCTCCGCCAGCTTGCCCCGCCCCATTTTGTTTTCAACTCAGTGTTCAAAGTGCCCTCTCACCTTCAAATCAGAATAAATACATTTATTTGTTAATATGACTAATTCTTCCTCCTATTTGCATCATCTTCAAGTTCATTTGTTAGTATTATAATCATAGAATGCCTGAAAATTTACTGTTTCTTATATGTCCTTGAGTGGTCAGACTCACCTGTATGAAAATATAAGTCGAATAATTGTAACAATTTTTAAAGGGGAAATCAATTAACTCTTCTTTTCACATTGTCAGGTTTTCTCCCATCTGTGCAAAAAAAATGAATTGGTGTCATAAATCTAGAGGCAGCCAAAAATACAAGCCCACATATAACATCCTACTTATGCAAATAATGCATCTGCTGCTGTACTAGCAGGCCAAAGACTATTTCCAACTAGACTTATACACACCCACAATACTGTGAGGATTAAATCAATCAAAACCATATTCTACTAGAATTATATAAAAAAAACCCTAATATATTCATGCAATATAATTATGTACAACTGGCTTATGAAGTGTTTTAATTACCCAGCACATCTGAATGCCAACTCATATTTTGACTACCATTAACCAATTGTTCACAAAAAAATAACTTTTCTTCTACATTTCTATTAGTGGAATTTTTATTTATTTAGAAAATTTTAAACATATTAAATACATTAACTTTTTAAAAAATTTTCTAACCATACTAAAACTCCTCCATTACTTAATTATCTAATTAGGAAATTAAATCAGGAGTAGCAAAATGTGAGATTTTTCTTATATTTAAATATTTTATAGATTCAACTTGTGCTTTTTGTATGAAGAAAATTTTGGTTATAGGTGTACTATGCTTTATTTTAATTTTTTAAACATTAAAATAAAGTTCATGATTAAATGTAAATATTTAATTGTTTTAAAATGTATTTTACATGTGTTATTGAAAATAAGTCTCACAACCACTGTATGAAGAAAATAGATTCACTTACTTTTTTTTTTTCACTTACTTTTTTTTAACCACTTGTCAAATGGTAAACATGCTCTTTCAGCAAATGATGTCCTCTAAGTGAATTCAGAAACAATCATTTAAACTATGCTGCATGAAGCACTAGGTTTGCCCAACATTGTATGTAAATTTGTTATGTGCTGACTTAATAACTACAAGTTAGTTAATGTCTATTAGTTAACCATAAGTAATTATTAAATTATTCATAGAATAAATTATTCATAGGAGAAAAAGATTCTAGTGCTTCCTTTCGTCATGGACATTGTTCAGTAACAAACTATGTTAATGATCACTAGATTATACAATTTATAAAAATTTCATTAATGTTGACTTCCCATTAAATTGATTTTTATTTTATCCCTACAAATTTATAAAACTACCTACTTCATTTCTTTACCTAAAAGCATAACATTTTTATATCAATAACCTACAAGAGACTCAATAGAAGTACAGTAATTTTAAAAAAAATTATACTTTGTAATAAAAATATATATATACACTTTGATAAATAGATGTGTGATCTTCCCCTTCATCTCCAGCTAGGATATTCAGCCATATATTGTCTCCAACACTCAAAATCACTTCTCTAAATGAAACTGCAACTAAATAGTGAAAACATGTCTCTACCCATGCCAAACATTCATAACTATTTTTCTCAGGTTTTATAATTTTTACATTTTCATTGTATATATGTATCTTTTACATAGATAACATTTTTCAGGTTTCAAAATTTGAAAGTTGCACAATAGTATTCCATAGAAAGTCTTTCTCCCACTTAAGTTCTCCAGATATCTTAGTACTTACAATATTGAGAATATTTTTCTTTTTTATAACCTGACATTTATCTTAGGGATCAGTTGATGTCAATATACACATTCCTATTTTTTTTCAGATTTACTGAAGTTCTATGGGTGTATCATTCTAGAAGTTGTCTTTAGTATGTGCCACTATTACTCACTTAGTTACAGAACCCAGAATCAAAGCCAGTTCAAAACAATCTTTTAACTTAGCTGTTCAAATAGACTCTATTTTCTTCATCCTTGCTCCCTAGAAAGTTTATTCTTTTCCCTAAAAGTAATTGTTTAGAACCCTAAGACAATCATGTCACTTCTATGTTTCAAATCATATCATGGCTTTCATTGTTCTTACTTACACTTTCCACTGTGTTACCTATTTTTCTCATACTTTGTCTAGGCTGCAGCCACAATACTATACTTAACTGTTGTTTACTGAGCAGCTGCTAATACATCGTGCTCTGTTTTAGGTGCTGGGAATACCAAAGGGAACCAAAAAAAGTTCCACTTTTCATAATCCCTATGTCCACATGAGGGAAAGAACATATGGCAGGTGATGAAAAGTGCACATGAGGATAAAGAAGATCCAGGACAAGAAGTGATGAGAGGCGCAGTGTTTTTTTATAGGTTGGCAGGAGGAATTTGTGTAGGTAACTGAGGCACAGCAATTCTGTGCTGAAAACAAATCAGTAGCAAAGATTCTGAGGTAGAAACATGATTTGTGTAATAAATAAGTCAGGCTCATTAAATGTAGAGGCCAGACCAGGTGGGCATTGAGACAAGAATGAAAGCAGGGAACATATTAGGGAACTACTAAATGGAAAAAAAAAAAAAAAAGATTAAAATGATGGCACTGTAGGCAGGGATAAATAATGAAGTGACTGAAAATTGGTCTAATTCAAAATATATTTTAAAACTGGATTTGCTCCTAGATTGCATGTGAAAGGTTTTAGAATGGAGAGGTCAATGACAACATTAAAGTTTCTGGCTTGAGCAAATACAAATTGCAGTAACTGGAGCAATATGGAAGCAGCAAGTTTTTTTGTTTATTTAGTTAGTTTTGGTTTTGGGAGGAGGAAAGAGTTCAGTATTTGAAGGGTATTCAACATCTAAGTGGAGTCAAGCAGGCAGTTAGATGTATAAGCATGACTGTCATGGAGAGATCTGAGCCTCATGTAGGACTTTGGAACTTCTTGGAAAAGTGATAACATTTAATAACATGATACTAGCCAGTATTGTACATGAAGAAGAGGGAACTAAGGACTGACTTCTGGAACTCTTTCTTATTTAGAAATCTAACAAAAGGAATTGAGAAGAAGCAGGGAAATTGTAGGATAATTATGTAATCTGGAGGCCAAATGAAGAAAATATTTCAAGAAGGAAAGAGGATCAAGAAAGAAGGAATCAAGAAGGAAGATCTTCAAGAATAAAGTACAATCAAGTAGAAAGGAATTAACAACACAGGAGACAGCAGATACTGGTGAGGATGTGGAGAAAGGGGAACCCCCTTCCACTGTTGGTGGGAAATCAAACAGTACAGCCACTCTGGAAAACAGTATGGAGTTTCCTCAAAAAGCTAAAAATAGAGCTACCTTATGGCCCAGCAATTGCATTACTATGTATTTACCCAAAGGATACAAAAATAGTGATTCAAAAGTACATGCACCCTGATATTTATAGCAGCATTATCAACAATAGCCAAATTATGGAATAGCCCAAATATCCATCAACTAATGAATGAGTAAAGAAAATGTGATATATATATTGTGATATATGTGTGTGTATACACACACACACACACACACACAATGGAATATTGCGGAGTCATCAAAAGGAATGAAAATTTGTCATTTGCAATGACATGTATGGAGCTAAAGAGTATTATGTTGAATGGAATAAATCAGTCAGAGAAAGACAATTATATTGTTTCACTCATGTGGAATTTAAGAAATGAAACAAAAGAGCATAGCAGAAAAAGAGGGAGACAAACAAAGAAACAGACTTAACTATAGATAATAAACTGAGGGTTGCTGGAGGGGAGGTGGGTAGGGGAAGGGGTTAAATGGGTGATGGGAGTTAAGGAAGGCACTTGTTGAGATGAGCACTGGGTGTTGTAGGTAAGTGATGAATCACTAAATTCTACTCCTGAAACTAATATTACATTGTATGTTAACTAACTGGAACTTCAATACAAACTTGAAACTACAAAAATAAAAGAAAGGAAGGAAGGAAGGAGGGACAGAGGGAAGGAAGGAAGAATCAAGCATTAAATATGGCTAAGAAATACAAGAAAATGAAAGCAAAAAAAATGACTATTTGATTAAACAATGTAGAGGCCTATGGTGATGTTAGAAAGCATAGTTTGCCTGAAATGATAGGAATAGAAACCTGTTTAAGAGGGCTGAATATAGAAATAGAGAAACACATTACATCTGAAACTAATGATTTACTATATGTTGGCTAATTGAATTTAAATAAAAAGGAAAAAAAGAAATGGGGAAACACAAGTACAAACAGAAAATTCACATGACTCATTTCAGCATTTTTTATTGTAAAGTAAAAAATGTGGCTGTATCTAAAGAGAAGAGTGACAATCTCCAGATGTGGTTTCTAGTTCCCTTTATTTCTTATCAGTTTTTGCCTTATGTATCTTGAAGTGCTGCCATTAGGTGTATAAATATTTATGATTGTTATGTCTCCTTGATTCATTTACTCTTTTATCATTCTAAAATGTCTCTTTTTATGTCCATGTCTTGAAGTCTTCTGCATCTGATAATAATAAGGCCATCGACAACCTTCTTATGCTTACTATTTGTGTACGTTTTAATCTGGTCAGAAAATATTTGCCTTTTAGTTAAACGGTCTACTTCACGTATACTGAATACAAGTGAATGCATAATTGTTTTCATGCCACAATGGTAGAGGTGAATGAATACTTGCAATAAAGACCATCTGGCCCTAGAATATTTACTATGTGATTCCTCACTGAATGAATTTGCTGACCTTTACTTTAAAGAATGCTGAATTTTGTTCCATAGAGCAGTTAAATTATTACGGAATCATTTTAATCATGTCAGGTTTGGTTTTATGATTTGTTAAGGTGGCCAGATCTATTTCTGTTTTGTGCTTACTACTGTGTTGGCCTTTTTACTAGGACATATTTCTTCTTAAAGTAAACGTTTTCTGGAGCTTTAATGAATATCTGAAGTCCTCAGTGAAGTCCCATGACTCTGTCTGGCTAAGCTGGAACTTAAACATTTCCAGAACAACATTAGTCTGGTGTATTTGTTTAGTCGTCTTCTTCTTCTTCTTCTTCCTTCCTTCTTTTTTTTTTTTTTTTTTGTTAGTTTATTTATTTATTTATTTATTTATTTATTTATTTATTTGAGAGAGAAAGTGACACTGAATAGGGAGCCTGACACCGGTGCTGGGCTCAATGCAGGGCTCCATCCCAGCACCCCAGGATCATGACCTGCACTGAAGGCAGACTCTTAACTGACTTAGCACCTAGGCACCCCTCTGCCTAGTGTTTAGCTGTATAGCAGCTATAGTGTTGTGCTTTAGAAAGTCTTGGGACACCTGGGTGGCTCAGGGAATAATCCTGGGTCCAGGGATGGAGCTCGGACTCCCTTCAGGGAGCCTGCTTCTCCCTCTGCCTATGTTTCTGCCTCTCCTTCTGTGTCTCTCATGAATAATTTTTTTTTTTTTTAAAGAAAGTCTTACCTATGCTAGTCTGGATGTGTAGACCAGACCCCAGCTCAGGGGCAGAGGGGTCAAGAGGGTCAGAGGGGTCAACATGCACAAAAGCCTGCATGGGTGTTTATAGTAGGTTTGTTCATAATTGTTAAAAGTGGAAGCCATCAAGATATCCTTCAGTAGGAGAATGGATAAATAAGCGATGGTACATTCAGACAATGGAATAGTAGACCATGCTATAAAGAAAATGAACTATCAAGATATGAAAAGACATGGAGGAATTAAATGCATATTACTAGGTGAAAAAAGCCAAGCTGGAAAGGCTACTTGCTATTCAATTCAAACTATATGACATTCTGCAAAAGGTAAAACTACAGAGACAATAAATAATTCAGTGGTTTTCAGGGATTAGCGGTGAAGGAGGGATGAATATTTGGAGCACAGAGACAAATCATTATACATTTGTCCAAACCCATAGAAAGGATAACACCAGGAATAAATCCTAATACAAAATATGGAGTTGACTGATAATGATGTGTCTATGTAGGTTCATCAATTGTAGGTTCATCACTTTGGTGGTGGCTGTTGGTAATAAGGGAGTCTGTACATGAATGGCATAAGGAGTATATGGAAAATATGTGTACCTTCTCTCAATTTTGCTGTAAATCTATATTACCCCATTTTTAAAAAATGAATGTGACAGAAAGCATATTGCCTGGGTTTTTGGTATTTCTCTACTTCCAGTTTCCCATCATCATGCTGCATTTCTGCCCTTGGGATCCACAGGATACCTTGTTCCATTGAAACAAGGTATTGAAATGTTCCATTTTGCTTTAGCTATTTTGATTGGTTTATAATTACCTGCAACTAAACTCCCAATGATTATGACTGTCTTAGAACATGTAATTGAAATGATCTGTGGGGGGCATGTGGGGGGCTTATTCAGTTAAGTGTCTACCTTTGGCTCAGGCCATGATCCCAGGGTCCTGGGATCAAGCTCCGAGTTGGCCCCTGTTCAGCAGAGTCTGTTTCTTCCTTTCCTCCCTGCTCATGCTCTCTCTTGCTATCTCCATCTCTCTCAAATAAATAAATAAAATCTTAAAAAAAGTTAAATCCCACTTGGTCATGGTATGAATTTCTGTTTATATGTAGTTGTATTTATTTTGTTAGTACTTTGTTGAGGATTTTTTACAACTACAATTATAAGAGATATTAGTCTATAGTTTTCTTATAATGTCTGTCAGGTTTTGGCATCTGTGTAATACTTGCTTCATAAAATAGATAACTTCTCCTTCTCCTTTGAGGGGAGATTTTGTAAAAAACAAAAACAAAAACAAAAACAAAACTTACTAAACCATCCTTAAGTGTTTCATAGAATTCATCTGTGATGATATTTTGACCTAGATATGTTTTTGTGGGAAGTTTTTTTAAAATTATTAATTCAATCTCTAAAATGTTATAATCCGTTCATAATTTTGAAATCTTTTGGAACAGTATTGGTAGTTTACATTTTTCTAAATTTTTTTCCATTTACCTGGGTTATTTAATTTGTTGGCATAATAGTCCCTCATAATTCTTTTTATTTTCATAAGGTTGATAGCAATGTATCTTCCTTCAAACTTTATTTGAAGGAATAGACAGATGTCTATTTTCTTTTGTTAGTTCAGCTAATTAAAAAAATATGTTTTCAGAGGGCCACCTTTTATTTCCTCAATTTCTCCATTGTTTTCTCTTTTTTTAAATTATTTATTTATTTTAGAAAAAGAGAGAGTACATGAGCAGAGGGAGAGCAAGAGAGAGAGGGTAAGCAGAATCCCCACTGGTTGGAGAGCCCAACGCAGGGCTTGATCTCAAGACCCTGAAATCATGACCTGAACCAAAACCGAGTCAGCCGCTTAACTGATTGAGCCACCCATGCACCCTTGTTTTTCTACTCTTTATCTTAAAGATTCCTGATATCTTTATAAACCCTTCTGCTTGCTTTGTATTTTTACCTCCCACTATCTTAAGATGGAAGGTTAGTTTATGAGAACTTTAATTCTTTTTAATATAGGAGTTTACAGCTATAAATTTTGCTCTAAGCACTGATTTACTGCATCTCATAAGTTTTGGTATTTTGTATCTTTATTTACATTTATATCAAAGTATTATCTAATTTAACTTAGGTTACCTTGCGATTTCTTCTTTAGTCTTTGATTATTTAGGAGTATATTATTTAATATCCACATATTTGTGGACATTTCTTTTTGTTCTTGATTTCTGATTTCATTCCATTATGATTAGAGAACATACTTTATATAATTTGAGTCCTTTTAAATTTATTGAAGTTTGTCCAGTATACGGTCTAGAAGATGTTCCAGGGATACTTGAGAAGAATGCGTATTTTTCTGTTCTTGATTGGAGTCCTCTATAGATGCCTGTTAGGTATAGTTGGTAGTGCTCGTGTCCTGTATTTCCTTGTGAATCATTTCTAAATGATTAAAGGCTATAAAAGTCTCCAATTATTTTTGAATTGTCTACTTCTTCCCTCAATTTTCTCCATGTTTGCTTCATGTATTTTGAGGCTTTATTATTATGTGCATATATTTTTGTAATTGTTATGTCTTCTTGATGGATATTTTATCATAAATGTTCCTTTGGGTATCTATTAAAATAAAAAAATATTTTCAATCTATTAATACAAGTTTTCTGGCTTTCTTTTATTTATTTATTTATTTTTTTAAGATTTTATTTATTTATTCATGAGACCACAGAGAGAGAGAGAGAGAAAGAGAGATAGGCAGAGAGAGGCAGAGATGGAAGTAGACTCCATGCAGGGAGCCTGATGTGGGACTCAATCCGGGGACTCCAGGATCATGCCCTGGGCCAAAGGCAGGTTTCTAAACTGCTGAGACACCCAGGGATCCCCTGACTTTCTTTTAATTCCTTTTAGCATGATATAACTCATCCTTTTACTTTCAACCTATTTTGAATCTCCTATATACAGTATGTAGTAGAGTTTGTTGGGTTCTTTTTTTAAACCTCACATTTCTATCTTTTGTTTTGATCACTTAACAAATTTTCTTTAATATTGTTATTGATACAGTTGAATTTATGTCAGCCATTTTTCTTTTTCTTTATATCTCATGTTTTGTTCCTTTAATCTTCCTTTAATGTTTTCTACTAAGTGAATAGAGTATGATAATTTAATCCCCCCCCCCTTTTAAAGTATTTTCTTAGTAGCCACACTAGGGCTTATCAAATACATCTTAACTGAGCAGTATCTACTGAGATTTGTATTTACTTAATTCCAGTGAGAAATAGAAAGGTTTCTTCTAGACAATTTTATTCCATCTTCTTTTTTGTGTTGTCTTTGCCATAATTATTACAAGTATAGATATTACAATGTACAATGTACAATATTATAATTATTACTATATAATGTTATATCTATTAAAAACAAGAGAAGAAAGCAAAGCAATCTACATTGATGATTTTGTTATAGTAATCTTGTTTCTTATTTCTGATTTTATTTGGTCTTTTGTATTATTTAGTTTACAACTGGTGTTTCTTTACACTGATACAACTTTGTTTGCTATGAACACATAGATTTCTATACATTACATAATCAACGACATGATCATATACACACTATCTTACTTCTAACTCAGTTAAGTGAAAAATTGAGAAATACAAATTGAGTCTTTTATATTTACATGATGACTTATTCACCCTCTTTGTTATTTTGTATGGATATAAATTACTATCTTCAGTTACTTGTTGACAGCTTGAAGGATTTCCTTTTATATTTCTTGTAAGGCAGGTCTGCAAGTAACTAATTCTACTAGTTTTGATAATCTGGTAATTTCTTTGTTTTGCTTTAAATTAATTAATTAATTTATGAAAAGTAAATCTAAAGCTTTGTTCAATTATTTTTAGAAATCTCAATTACTTGAAAACTTGTATATGAATTATGTTCTAATTTGCTTAAGCCTGACATGGATACTTTTTTGTTTGTTTGTTTATTTTGAAGTTTTTATATAAATTCCAGTTAGTTAACATACGGTATTATATTAATTTGAGGAATAGAATTTTGTGATTCAACACTTAAATACAACATCTAGTGCTCATTACCAGTGTCCTCCTTAATCTCCACATCCTTGCTAACACCTTTTGTTTCTTGCCTTGTTGATTTGACATTCTGACGGGTGTGAGGTGGTATCTCATTGTAGTTTTAAAAGATGTGCTGGCTATAATATGGTTAGCAGATTGTTTTTTTTTTTTCCTTTAAATTTTAAAATATCAAATTCTACTATCTTCTAGCCTCCACTATTCCTTTTTTCCTTCTCTTCTCCTTCCTTCCTTCCTTCCTTCCTTCCTTCCTTCCTTCCTTCCTTCCTTCCTTCCTTCCTTCCTTCCTTTTTGCCTGCATTATTTCTGATGAAGCATCAGCTGTTGATTTCATGGAGGATTCATTATGCTTGATAAGCCAGTTATTAGTTTTATTGTTTTCAAAATTGTTCTTTTCTTTTTCAGTCTTTTTACCTAATGTGTTATTTTTTCTTTATTATTTTTTTATGTAGAAACTTCTGTTTGGAATCTTTAAACATCACAGTATACTCTGGATTATTACCCTTTAAGTCTGCTATCCCCACTTTGGAAATTCTACAAATGTCAGATTCATTGTTTGCTTGGTCACATATCCTCCTATTGTATTTATGCTTTATTTGACCAAGAAGTTCTTTGAGTACCTTTCTATGGCATTCAGTGTGGAAGATAAAGTGTTTGAATCTATAACTGGTTGGAAATATACTATTACTGACAACTACTGATTAGCCTGGCAATTGCCGTCTGATCACATGCCCTTTTTCCTTCTGTTAAAGTTCCCACTATCTTGAATTTTATGTTAATAATTTTCTTGTGCTTTTATAATTTTAGCATTTATATAAATACCCTAAAGCAACGTACTGCTTCATAAACATTATTTTGAGCACAAAATAAATAAAATAATGCTTGGTGGATTTTTTTCTGTGACTTTTTACTCAACATTATGATTTTTAAATATATCCATGCAGGTGTGTGTGGCTTTCTTTCTTATGTAGTGATGTATAATAGTCTATCTTTAACTTTACCATGACTTATTAATTGTAGAGTCAATAGAGACTTTCCCAAGTTTCATTATATTATTAAAAATGTGGATTTATTTGTTTTGTTAAAGATTTTATTTATTTATTCATTAGATACACAGAGAGAAAGAGAGGCAGAGACACAGGCAGAAGAAGAAGCAGGCGCCATGCAGGGAGCCCAACGTGGGACTGGATCCCGGGTCTCTAGGATCACACCCCAGGCTGCAGTGGCGCTAAACCGCTGAGCCACCGGGGCTGCACCGAGTAATGCTGCGCTAAATAATGAAAAATGTTATACTCTTTCATTGCACATACTTAACCATTCCTTAAGCATTATATTCATAAATGGAGTTGCTGGGACATACAGTTATATCCATATTGAACTTTACTGGGTATCTTAGGCTCCTTTGAAACTCAAAGCCTGAAACAATGATTATATTATTAACATTTAATGGAAGATGTGTAAGCTCTGGAAAAAGAATGATTTCAAGCTGCATATCCTCTGTTACCTTTTTTTAATTAAGATTTTATTTATTTATTTATTTATTTATTTATTTATTTATTTATTGAGAGAGAGAGAGAAAGAGATTGCAGGAGCATGGAGGAGGGGCACAGGGAAAGGGAGAAGCAGGCTCCTCACATATCAGGGAGCCTGACACAGGGGTGGATCATGGCGCAACCCTGATATCATGACCTGAGCTGGAGGCAAACACTTAACCAGCTGAGCCACTTAGGTGCCCCTGTTTCTATTGCTTTAAAAATATAACAAAAATTCATAGTTGGTGTCTTGGTGTATTCTGTGCATATTCTCTAGAAATTTTTTTTTTTTTTAGAAATGTTTGAAAGAGAAGTTGAGAGTATACTTGGTAACACTCTGACCATGAAAAGTGAGTCTGTTGTTTCACAGTCTCACTAATACATTTTTAAAAATTACCTTTTAATTATTTTTTTTAATCTGGTCGGCATAATATAATTTCTCATCATCATTTAACTTACACTTCAATAATTACTCTTTTTATTTTCCAAGGATTATGGTACATATATTTTCTTTACTATGAAATACCAAATCATATCCACTATTTATGGATTGTTTATTTTTTCATTGATATATTGAAATATTCATTCTGATTATCTAAACCTTTGTCAGTGTATTCAGTAAAAAATTTTTTCTTGTATGTTGCTTGACTTTTTATTTTATAAAATGCTATAGTAGTAAAATGTACACAATTTTACAATGATGATATGAGCTTTCTTTCGTGATTATAAAAATATTATCCAGGCAATTCTAAGAGGTTTTAAAACAACATTTTCTGCATGGGTATGTAAGTGATTTTCCCTAATTTAAGAGAGAACCTGCGATATATAATTTATTATTTTTTAATTTTATAACTGAAAGTTTGTAATAATCTCCTTCTCTTATCTGCATATCCCCTTCCCTGTTGGCAACCACTAGTTTCCTCTCTAAATTTATGCTTCTCTTTTCATTGCTGTTGTTTGATCATGTTGTTTTTAGATTCTACATATAAGTGAAATCATATTGTATTTGTCTTTGTCAAACTTATTTTATGTAGCATAATACCCTCTATGTTGATCCATGTTGTCAGGAATGGCAAGATTTCACTATTTTTTATGGCTGGTATATCTATATCTCATACATATCACATATCACATATATCTAATCACAAAAATATTTATCAGTTCTTCTTTATCCATTCATCTGTTGACGAATACTTAGGTTTTCTCCATATCTTAGCTATTGTAAATAATGCCACATAAAACATAGAGGTGCATATATCTTTTTGAATTAGTATTTTTGCTTTCCTCAGGAAAATATCCAGAACTGGAATTAGTGGGCTATATAGTACTTCTACTTTTAGTTTTTTGAGGAACCTCCATAGTGGCTGCACCAATTTACTTTCCTACCAAGTGGATAAAGGTTCCTTTTTCTCTGCATCCTCACCAACAATTATTTCTTATCTTTTTGATACTAACAATTCTGACTCACTGTGGTTTTTATATGCATTCTCTGGATGATTAATGGTGAAATCTTTCATGTATCTGTTGGCCATCTGTATGTCTTCTTTAGAAAAATGTCTATGCATGTCCTCTGGCCATTCTTTAATCAGACTATTTGGTTTTTTGTTCTTGAGTTGTATGAGTTCTTTGTATTTTTTAAATTTTAACTCCTTACCAGATATATCATTTGCAAATATTTTCCCATTCTCTAGATTTTCTTTTGGTTTTATTGATGGTTTCCTTTACTGTGTAATGGGTTTTTAGTTTGCAGTAGTTCAAGTTGTTTATTTTTGCATTTGTTTCCTTTGCCTAAGGAGACATATCCAGAAAAATATTGCTACCATTGACATCTAAGAGATTACTAGCTATGTTTCTTTTAGGACTTTTAGGACTACAGGACTTTTATGATTTCAGGTTCCATATTTATTCTTTTAATCCATTTTGAGTTCATTTTTTATGTATGGTATAAGAAAGCGGCCTGGTTTCATTCTTTTGCATGTAGATGTCCAGTTTTCCCAACAGCACTTATTGAAGAGACTGCCTTATCCTCATTGTATATTTTTGCCTCCTTATCATAGAATAATTGACCATGTATGCATAGATATATTTCTGGGCTCTCTATTCTATTCCATTGAATATGTATTTATTTTTGTGCTGTATCATCTTGTTTTATTAACTATAGCTTTGTAGTATACTTTAAATATGTGATTTTTCCCTAGTTTGAGAATGAAGTCATTACAACTCATAATTTCCTATTTACTGAAAAGTATTTTATTATTTTAATATATATATTAAGTTTTATTTGTTATAGAAATCACATGTATAGCACACATAATCAACATAAGTAGAGGAAAATTCATCTTTTCTAGGAGTCTATCATGATTTTTTGACTAACTCACTTGGATAACTTCTTTGTTTTGCTGTTAGACCAAATAGCATTCAATTTAATTTTCAGTAGGCACAGCTCCAGCTTGAGTTAATTAAATGTCTAATCACAATTTCTGACAATAATGTAACATACTGTGAAGGAATATATTACCTCACAAAGTATCAGGTTAATGATCTTTCAATATAAGTCTGGTGTTTAAGGATCTCTTCATGATCTGACCTCCTTTAAATATTGAATACATTCTGGTGTATTTATGGTACATTAATCTTTATAATCTTTTATAATCTTTATAAATTTATAATTTATAATCCTCATAAATTTTCCCGGCCAAATAAGATTTAGTACTTGAATAAAATAAATGATTTTTTTACTATACAAAACATATGCTTTGTTACAGAGCTACTAAGCAGCTATATTCTTGATAATGAAAATAATGTTGATATAACTAACACTATCAGTTAGGAAAATGAAAGTTTGCAACTCAAATTCCCATTTGAGGAAATCATCTATCTTTCTTTCTTTTCTTTCTTTTCTTTCTTTTCTTTCTTTCTTTCTTTCTTTCTTTCTTTCTTTCTTTCTTTCTTCTTTCTTTCTTTTCTTTCTTTCTTCTTTCTTTTCTTTCTTTCCTTCCTTCCTTCCTTCCTTCCTTCCTTCCTTCCTTCTTTCTTTCTTTCCTTTTTTTTTCCATTTCTTTTGATATTACTAACTACTGGATTAAAAATTGAAGCCATGACATGCTAAATGAACTTATTTAAAATGTCTGAAGTCTCAATTAAAAAACACAGAAAGTAATATATAACTCTGATAAATATAAAATGTACTGAAAAGAATATAAGATATTGTATTTTATAGAATTTTTACTCTAGAGAAATAGACTAGAGGGAAACTGATACTTCTTATGCTAATTTAAAATTTTAAAAATATGTAGGGATATACAAAAAATTTCATATGATTATTCAGTTCAAACATGTAGAATCTTACCATTTTACTTTGACTTTTAACATTTACTGTTTTATTATTAATTTGATAATAATGAGGAAAATTCTTAAAATAAAAAATAATTAAAAAAAAATATATATATATACCTATGCATGTAGAGATGTAGATTCATATCTGTATCTATATTCATGGCTATATCTTGCACATTTCTGACAATTCTGATTAATAAGCAAAACTGCTCTCTAACATATACTTATTTTCAGAAAAATATATGAACATAAAATAAAATAATTATATAATAGCCTTCCTGTGAACAGTATGTTCCAACACTTAGTAGGCCATGGAAATTATCAGAAATTATCTCGAAATGTATCCTTTTTTATTTTTAGCTTTATTTTCATGCTTTTTCTAACAATTTTACTGATTAATTATTTCTTCCTTTTTTATTTCAAAAAGAATATTTTGAGAGAAGCTAGTATACCTGCATTTTAGAACTGCACTACAATATGACAGTCCTATGACCATTTATATTTAAATTAATTAGACAGAATTTAAAACATTTTTTCAGTCACAATAGCCACATTTTAAGTGTCTGATAGTCACATATTACTGATTGTTACCATATTGGAAAAAATATATACAGATTATTTCCATTACTGCAGAAAATTTTGTTGGTTAGCATAGCTCTAAAAGTAACAAAGGGGTACGTGGGTGGCTCAGCGATTTGGTGCCTGCCTTGAGCCCAGGGTATGATCCTGGAGTCCTGGGATCGAGTCCCACATTAGACTTCCTGCGTGGAGCCTGCTTCTCCCTCTGCCTCTGTCTCTTCCTCTCTCTCTCTGTGTCTCTCATGAATGAGTAAATACAATCTTTTTTTTTTTTTTTTCTTTTTAAGAGTCCAACTTTTGATTTTTGGTTCAGGTCACGGTCTCAGGGTCAGGAGATGATGGTGGGGCTCCTTAGGATGCTCTCTCTCTCCTTCTTGTTCTGCCTCGCTCCCAGATTCTCTTTCTATAAAATAAAATAAAATAAAATAAAATAAAATAAAAAGTTACAATATATAATGGCAAACGGTTAAACTGGTAACATAAAAGAATTAGAAAGTGGCACTATAAAAAGGAAATATATGGGACGCCTGGGTGGCTCAATGGTTGAGTGTCTGCCTTTGGCTCAGGGCATGATCCTGGTGTTCCAGGATCAAGTCCTGCATCAGGCTCCTGCAGGGAGCCTACCTGCTTCTCCCTCTGCCTCTCTCTCTATGTCTTTCATGAATAAATAAATAAATCTTTAACAAAAAAAGGCACTATAATAGAGTAATTGAGAACGAGGCTATAAAAGTGTAATATATTGTTTGAATTCTGGTTCTATCATTTATTAAATGTGAATTGTAGAAAAATCACTTAAATTCCCTGAGTATAAAGTTTTTCACTGAAAAATGAGCTTCAAATTGTCTTTAGACTGTTACTAAAAAAGGTAATTAAAATAATGTATATAGGATGCTTAGTGAATTCTTAAATCCATTGTGGAAAATCAAAAACAAAACCAAAACAGAACAAAAAACCTTTTTATTCTTTGCTAACAATTCATTTTAAAAAGTTACAATATCACAAGAAATATGAAATGGCAGGAATAGAAACACTCTCAAAAGTTACTCATGGATTTACTTTTCAACAAATAACCATCACTGTGTAATGCTTATAAAAAATAGGTGTACATTGCAATATATATTAAAAATATTTATCAAAAATCTCTGGAGTTTTGTTAATTGAATTATTCATGATCCCTCCTCTTTCTACCATAAATTGTAATATATAATTTGAGACTTGTTTAAGAAAAGGAAAGAGATAAATTCGCTAATGTATTTAAGCTATGGTGAATTAAATAAAAGAAAATTCCTGGCAAATCATACCATCTCAGAGAAGCAATCAGGTTAGAATCATTAGTCAATTCCTTTTCCCCTGGGACCAAGAGCTTGTTTTGTCAAAGTTAGAACTAGAAAGAAAAGAAGTATATATTTTAATCATTTTGTACTTCCCTGTATCCTCCCACGGTCTTTTTTCTTTCTCCTTGTGATATCATTTTATGGATGGCTCTTTCTTAAATGTAGTCCTCATGACTACCATATGGACTAGTTATTGAATTGCTACTATTTGACAGAGTCTATGTTAGAAACATTTGTTGACTGTATAAAGTCACCTACCACTGTGATGGTCAGAAATAAAATTTTATTTTTTTATTATTATTTTTTTAAATTTATTTATGATAGTCACACAGAGAGAGAGAGAGGGAGGCAGAGACACAAGCAGAGGGAGAAGCAGGCTCCATGCACCGAGAGCCCGACGTGGGATTCGATCCCGGGTCTCCAGGATCGCGCCCTGGGCCAAAGGCAGGCGCCAAACCGCTGCACCACCCAGGGATCCCAGAAATAAAATTTTAAATGCTTTGATACAAGCAATAGTCGTACTCTTTTGAAGAAATAATATCTGTGATATCCACTGTTTCTAATTACTTTGCAGTCAAGAAATTTTTATTCATGGGGCACCTGAGTGGCTCAGTGATTGAGTGTTTGCCTTTGGCTCAGATGGTAGTCCCAGTGTCCTGGGATTGAGTTCCACATTGGGTTCCCTGTGGGTACCCTGCTTCTCCCTCTGCCTATGTCTCTGCCTGCCTCTGTGTTTCTCATGAATAAATAAATAAAATATTTTTAAAAAGGAATTTTTGTTGGTATATACCTAATTTTTAGAGTTAGTCTACTTTTCCTTATTTTCAAAATACTAGTGATTAAACACTTGAAAAATATTCCAAGGCTATATTTAGATTAAGATATGGTGTCCAAAATATTTTTATTATAAAAAATAAAAAAATACATTTTCTAATCTACAATTAGATTATTCAGTAAAACAAAGTACAATATGAACAGTGATATAACTCTAAGGCAATAATGAAGTTTTAACATTTATTAGATTCTCTAGACAAATTAAATAAGGACATTTTTATAAATACAATTAAAAATTTTGAAAATCCAGGTAAACAGAAGTTAAGAATGGAGGGAAAATAGATGAACATAAGTATAGCAGACCTATTTCCTTTTTTTCTCCTCCAAGTTTTTTATTTAATTTCCTGCAAGTTAACATACAGTGTAATATTAGTTTCAGGTGTAGAATTTAGTGATTCATCACTTACATACAATACCAGGTAGAACTATCTTCATACCAAGAACACACACATAATCATATTGCTATATGCTAAGTATTTTGAAAATCTTGACATAATTTCTATGTAAATAAATTAAATTGATTTAAGAAGTATGTGCAATGATGGATTTGTTAATTAAATCAATGTGGGGAATAATTTTACAATATATATATATACATCAAATAATCATATTGTACATTTTGAATATTTTGCAATTTTGTCATTTATGCCTTAATAGAGGGGGGCAGGGTTGAGAGAAGCAATTGAATGACCAACATATTTGAAAGTCAACAACTGGGATCCCTGGGTGGCGCAGTGGTTTGGCGCCTGCCTTTGGCCCAGGGCACAATCCTGGAGACCCGGGATCTAATCCCATGTCGGGTTCCCGGTGCATGGAGCCTGCTTCTCCCTCTGCCTATGTCTCTGCCTCTCTCTCTGTGTGACTATCATAAATAAAAATTAAAAAAAAAACTAATTAAATATTTAAAAAAAGAAAGTCAACAACTTAATTTTACAATTTTACAATTTAAAATTTTACAATTTTACAATTTTACAATTTTACAAAACTTAAATTTTACTGTAACTTTTTTTTTTTTTTACAAGGAAAAGTCTGGGAGTTTAAAATTTTAAATTTCTACATTTTCTGATATTCATTGGAAATAATAATAATCAAGAATTATTCTACCATCTAAAATTTTTGATATTACTTCAAGAAACATATGATTTCAATGATAATGCTTTTTAAATGTATTCAAATCATAAGAAAAGGTGGAAAATTGATAAATTTACTTAATATTTATCATTGAGTTAAAAATCACAAACACAAAAATGTAGGTAAATCACTTATGAATGAATATATGAGTAAAAGTTTCAAATAATTATTTGCAAATATATATATTTGCAGATATATAACATAAAATGTATCAAATATATTGTATAAAATATGATACATATTGCAATATATTAAAAGGATAATAATATACAGAATATGATGATGCTGTTTTTTGTTTAGAATTACAAGAGTGGCTTAATATTAGAAAGTATTTTCAAAATTTCATTTCTTTGGGGAAATAATTATGGTTAGTATGACAAATGCTATATGTGCATATAATTATATTGAATTATTTCTTTAATGGGAATCACTAACAGTACTATGGCTTCATGATTTAGCAATTCAGACATCTTCATGCTGAGAGTTAAGAGTACCCAAATCAATATAATGTAGTTACTGAGACTGAGAACTGTGACATGTCAGCATAGTTTGACATTTTTTTCCAAAAAGTATTATCCAGGGAGATAAGATGCAAACCAATATATAATATCTACTTCGTGAACATCCTTCAAACACATTTATCCAAGTACACCATTTGTACATGTAGGAAAGCAGTTCTAAATTGTTTACATGAATAAGTATTTTCCTTGTTAAAATTTTTCTCATTATCAATTTTCACTCTATCTTGATTTTCTTCCAATCCAAATCCTGCCATGAAAGTCTCACTCTAAATGATATCAGCTAGAAGCCCAAAATTCTGTTTTCCACTTTTTTTTTTTTTTCCTCTTCTGAGATACCACGGAAACTTTGTTAAATAGTGCTTCTTCTCTTTTATGGCTTAAAAGTTTTACTCGACCAATTTTTTTTTTCCTGGTTCTTTTCAGGGGAGTTGACAATTGTTAGCTCTCAGGAAGATTCATTCCTTCAGCACAGAGTTCTTAACATGAAAACATTGCCATCCGAGGCTCCCTTTTTCCCCATCTAGCTTTACTGAGGTTTAATTGATAAATAAAAATTGTGTGTATTTAAAGTGTAAAACACGATGCTTTGATATGCCCGTATATATTGTGATTACCACAATCAAGCTTCTTGACATGTATATTACCTCCCATAATTACTTTGCATGTTTGTATGTGTGTGTGTGCTGAGAACACTCTTAATTACCCCCTAGCAAAATTTAACTGTATAATATAGTATTACTAAGTATAGTCACCATATTGTACATTGTCTCCAGAACTTACTGATCCTAAATAACTAAAACTTTGTGCTGTTTGACCAATATCTCCTAATTTACCCCTTCTACAGCCTCTGGTAACCCACCATTTTACTCTCTGCTTTCATGAGTTCAATTTCTTTTAAATTCCATGTATAAGTAAAATCATGCAGTGTTTCAGTGTCAAGCTTATTTCACTCAGCATTATGTGCTCCAGTTTCATTCATGTCACAAATGACAAGATTTCCTTATTTTTTAAATATTCCATTATATATTTTATTGTCTGTGTGTATGGGTATATACATGTGTATATATATGACTTATATACATATATTGCATATCCATATTTTCTTTATTCATTCATCCATTGACAGATACTTAGGTTGTTTCTATATCTTGGCTATTGTAAATAATGCTACAATGAATATGGAAGTACAGATATCTCTTCAAGATTCTGATTTTATTTCATTTGATATATACTCAGAAGTAAAATTACTGGATCATACAGCAGTTCTTTTTTTTGAGGAAACACTATACTATTTTATGTAATGGCTGCATAAATTTACATTTCTACCAACAGTATACAAGTCTTCCCTTTTCTTCACACCTCCACTAACACTTGCTACGTCTTTTCATCTTCTTGATAATGGATTTCTTAAATAGGCAATGTGTAATATCTCATTGTGGTTGATTTGCATTTATGTGATGATGAGTGATGTTGAACATCTTTTCAAACATCTGTTAGTCCTTTGTTCTGAAACTACTTCTTTTGAGAAATATCTATTCAAGCCCTTTGCTCATTTTTTATCATTTATTTTTATTTTTTTGATATGGGGTTTTTGCATTCCTTGTGTACTTTGAGTCTCAATTCCTTATCAGATGTAAGGCTTGCAATATTTTCTCTCGTTCCATATATTGTCTTTTCACTCTGTTGATTGTCTCCTTTGCTCTGCAGGAGCTTTTTAGTTTGATGCAATTCTGCTTATCCATTTTTGCTTTTGTTGACCATTCTATTAGGGTCTTATCCAAAAAAATCATTGCCTAAATCAATATCAAGAAGCTTTTTCTCTGTTTCATTCTAGTAGTTTCATTTACAGTTTCAAATCTTACATTTAAGTCTTTAAATCATTTTTGAGTTGATATGGATATCCAGTTTTCCCAACACCATTTATGTTAGGGACTCTCCTTTTTCTATTGTGTGTTTTTAGTAACTTTGTCAAATATTAATTAACTATAGATGTGTGGATTTATTTTTGGGCTCTCTGTTTTGTTCTATTGGTCTGTGTGTCTGTTTTTATGATAGTTACCATATTGCTTCGATTAATGTATCTTTGTAATATAATTTGAAAGCTGAAAGTATGATGCCTCCAGGTTTGTTCTTCTTGCTCAAAATTGCTTTAGATTTTTGTGATCTTCTCTGGTTCATTATGAATTTTAGGATTTTTTTTTTCATTTTTGTGAGAAATGTCATTGGGATTTTGACAAGGATTGATTACATTTCATCATTAGATCACTTTGGAGAGTATGAAAGTTTTAAAAGTATTAATTCTTCCAACTCCATAGGCTCTGTAAATTTCTCCAACAAGGGTTAAACAAGAAACAACTGTTCACACTTTGTAATAGTTTTTATAATACTCCTATATTTTCTGTAAGGAAAACCAATGGAAAAAAAGAAAACTTTGTTTAGAACCTCAGGGCTACAAATAAAATATTCAATATTAAATTTCATTTGGTATTGGATCCAAATCCTCTTTTATCTTCAGGATCACTTGAGACTATATATTTTACGGTTGTAATTATGTGTCATGCTTTAGTGACCTTTTACATGAAGATAGCTGATACCTGTTCATTATTTCCTAGGCAGTCACAGTATACCTGAAACCACAATCTCAGAAGTTTCTGAGACGGTCTCTTATTTTTTACAAACCAATAAGGAACTCAAATATCTCTGTAATTATACATTTATCCGGTATGTAGATGATCAATTGCCATTTTTAAAAGATGACGTCAACTCTAAGATGGATTCCACTGATCTATTTATTATTTGATTTCGGAGAGACATAAAGTTTAAAACAAAAAAAATACAATTTTTTAAAAGGAAAATATATTACTCAAGACATAATTCATATGAGGAAGTCAACTTCCTCAATCTGGATAGATTTTATGTGATTTAAAATTTTCCCAAGCCAATCATTTTAATCAACTAAAAGTATTTATGGGTTTTATTATCTATTATGGCAAATACCTTCTCTAATATTCCCTAAGTTCTGAAAACTACTTGGTGATCAAAACATGAACAGCTCTTTTAAGATTTAAAATGAGCTCTTCAGTACCCTTCCTCTCTAAGCCTATCTAATTATCATAAATATTTTCACCTATACGTAAATGAACAACCTGGACAGTTGATTTAACCTCATTGAAATCATCAGAGACCAGTAGGTCACTAAAACCTCTTTCTTGACACAGTGTCCATAGACAGGTAATGATGTCTGAGGACAAAAACATGTTTATCTTCCAAAGATAGAGGTAGGGACTGAAGAAATATGGAAACTCAATTAAGGGAAATGTTGACATTATGGTCTGCTTTTATTTTTTCAAAATTTTATTTTTTCTTAAGTTGACATTGAAAAGCTTCTCATATCCTAGAAATTTTTATTGTACTTTCTCATATATAGTGATATATTAACAGTGCTCTCCAGATGCTTTCCGGAACAGTGATTAAATTGATATTTAAAACTGTGGTTTATAAAACTGGTCCACACTTATAAGGATTTTATATAATTTTTCACATAATAGTCATTAAGTAGGAGACTTCAGGGTTTATAAGAGCAAAATTTGTGAGTTTATGGTAGTAGAGGTTTTTTTGTTTGCTGGTTTTAATTCAAATCATTTGCAGTATTTCAAGAAGTATATCAGGCAATATACAGGTGGATAAAATATTTTTTTTAATTTCTAATGATCTCAAAAGATGGTCTTTCTGTTCCACTTTGTTGTTTTCATCTATACATGTTATGTAATAAACATTCATGCTACAAGCTCTGAGTTACATCCCTACTGAAGGAAAATCTGTCAACGTGATACATAACAACTCACTATTTACAGCAGCCTCAGATTAGGCCAAGAATATAATTTCCACATCATTGCTCTCAGCCAGCCTGAAACAGGGAGAATAAATCTTGCTCGCTTAAGAACCTCCCAGAATGTCCAAAGTGCTATACAGCACCAATTTTACCTTTATTGAAGCCAGTTAAGCCTTAAAAACAAAAACAAACAACAAAAAAAAAGACTTAAGATGAATTTGCAAATGAGCATTAGGAACTTTCTAATTTTCAATTAAGAACTCAATAATTGGCTGGGTGGGGGGCGGCGAGGGAAAAAAAAAAAAAAAGAACTCAATAATTTTGAATACCTCCATGGTGTTCTGTTTTGTTTTTTAGAAAGCTTAAAGAATTCTTTTACTTAGCAATAAAAAATAGCAGATATTAATATAAATAATGATAAAAGTCTCAATAAACTTAAAAGAACAGTTTTTTAAAAGCGTATGCAAAGATTCAGTATTCTTGCTATATTTTAATCAAATAATTAGAATGTGGTAAATGTGTTCAAGAGAAAATATTGTCTTCTGAAACATGTGTCAATTCCTTGTCACAAGAACATTAATATTATCTATATCTAAAATCATACTAATCTTTTAGAAACAAATATTAGTTTATTCAAATAGAGTGAAAAAATTTAGTAAGTTTTATTGCTATTGTGTATATGCAGATTTATGCAACATAATAGAATTTTAAAGATGGCTTATCATTATGGGTATCTCCTTTTGATTTTAAACATGTAACAACAATGAAAAGATATAACCATTAGAGATTCTAAAGCAATGTAAGAGCATTTGAAAAGTATTTTAATTTTGAAAATTAGTATGTTCTTTTTCTAACTAAAAACTAAAGGGCTTCTTATATCTGTTACATTGTTTCCTCATGCTTTACGTTTTCTGAATTGATATGTATAACTAACATTGTTTAACATAGAACATTTCATGTTAACATTGTTAACTATGAACAAAATATTTAAGTCCTTACCACATAGTTCCCAGACTTTCACAATGATACCTACCAACCACATTTCATTAAGTATAAGTATATAAACTTAAGACTTTCATTTAGATATGAAATATTGAACATCGAGAATGACCATATAAAATGGTGTTATTTCACAGTAATTCAACATTTATAAAAAAGCAGCTCAAGCAATGATGCCAATTAGAGCAACTTTTGTTTTGAGAAGTTCTTTGTTTTGTTTTAAGATTTTATTTATTTAAGAGAGAGTGAATGAGAGAAGAAGCAGGGGCAGAGGCAAAGGGAGAAAGAGAAGCCAACTCTCTGCTCAACAGGAGCCTGACATGGGGCTCAATCCTGAGATTCTGGGATCATGACCTGAGCCAAAGGCAGACACTTAACTAACTGAGCCACCCAGGTGCCCTTGTTGTTTTGTTTCTTAATTTGCTTTCTGGTTTCCTTATTTTAGAGAATTTTTTTTGTATCAGAAGTTTATTAAAAATTACCATGAAAATGGCAAATACAGAAATCTCCTCTTTTTATTAAGTTACTTGTTATGCATACTTTAAAATTTCAAGAATAATTTGTTCTACTTATTACACCACCTGCTCACAACTGCTGTGATAACCAATCCCATATACAACATGACATCAGAACATATCATATTCTTCTGCTTTATACCACCACTGCCTATTCCTGAAAGAAAACCCACAAACTTTCAATACCAAAACTGTGTTTAAGTTCAAACTGTAAACAATGACTCAGACCCAATATTTCAGATAAAGTAACAGACTATTAGAAAAACTTATCCAGTTTACCAGTTCTAAAGAATTCCCTGCTTGGGCCAATGATGACCCTGTTGGGGCCGTTTCTTAAATTTCTATAAGTCACTTTCCTGGTTCTCCGCACCCAGACACTACTGAATCACTATCAAGGAGGTGTTTTGCATTGCTTTTCACACTTGATATACACAAACTTGTAGTTTACTATCCTGTCACCATTCTGGGACTTTAACATGTTTTGTTCTAAACAACTGCCAGGAGTCAATGGAGAAGAAATTAAATGAAAGAACAGCAATAATAGTAAAAAAAGCATCTCTCACACTTAAAGAGTTAGTGATAAAGAAAAATATACTTAAAGATAGTAATATTGCACAGAACCCTTAAGCACTCAATTCTGAATGCCCAATGGGAATAATATAAAATTTGTTCATTTATGACTTGATTTCTTTTTTTTCTGTGAATGATTACAATATATTCCACTGAAAATCTTTCCCTCAATGAAAATTGAAGAGTCTACTTACAAAATATTTTTGACAGAAAAAGGACTCCAAAATTGGATTAATAAAAGTAATTGTAATTGATTTAATCTAAAGTGATTAATTCAGGAATGCTAACCTCATAAGAAATTAGAGAAGAATTAAAAAGAAATTCATGGAAACAAGTGAAAATTAAAGCACAATTGTTCAAAACCTTTGGGATGCAGCAGAGGTAGTCCTAAGAGGGAAGTATATTGCAATACAGGCCTTCCTCAAGAAGCAAAAAAGTCTCAAGTAAACAAGCTAACTATACACCTAAAGGAGATAGAAAAGAAACAGCAAATAAAGTCTAAACCCAGCAGAAAAAGAGAATAAAGATTAGAAAAGAAATCAATGAAATAGAAACCAAAAGGACAGTAAAACAAACAAAAGTAGGAGCTAGTTCTTTGAAAGAATTAATAAATTAATTAAATAAATTAATAAAAACCTTCAGGCCAGACTTCTCAAAAAAAAAAAAAAGAAAGAAAGAAAGAAAGAAAGAGAAAGGACTCAAATAAAATCATGGATGAAAGAGGAGAGATCACTACCAACAACAAAGAAATACAATTTTAAGAACATATTATGAGCAACTATATGCTAACAAATTAGGCAATCTGGAAGAAATGGATTCATTCCTAGTGACGTATAAACTACCAAAACTGAAACAGGAAGAAATAGAAAAACTGAATAGACCCATAACCGGCAAGGAAATTGAAGCAGTAATTAAAAATCTCCCAACAAACAAGAGTCCAGGGCCAATGGCTTCCCAGGGAATTCTACCAAACATTTAAGAAAGAGTTAATACCTATTCTTCTGAAGCTCTTTCAAAATACATAAATGGAAGGAAAACTTCCAAACTTGTTCTATGAGGCCAGCATTACCTTGATCCCAAAGCCAGACAAAGACCCCACCACAAAGGATAATTACAGACCAATATCCCTGATGAACATGGATGCAAAAATTCTCACCAAGATACTAACTGATAGGAACCAACAGTACATTAAATGAATTATTCACCATGGCAAAGTGGAATTTATTCCTGGACTGCATGGGCAGCTGAACATCCAGAGATCAATCAATGTGATGCACCACATTCCTAAAAAGAAAGGATAAAAACCATATGATCTTCTCAATAGATGCAGGAAAAAAAAAAAAAAAACATTTGACAAAATACAACATCCTTTCTTGATTAAAACTCTTCACAGTGTAGGGATAGAGGGAACATACCTCAATATCATAAAATCCACCTATTAAAAGCCCACAACAAATATAATTCTCAATGGGGAAAAATAGAGCTTTTCTCTTAAGGTCGGGAACATGGCAGAGATGTCCACTATCACCAATGTTGTTCAACATAGTACTAGAAGTCGTAGCCTCAGAAATCAGGCAACAAAAAGAAATAAAAGGTATCTGAATTGGTAAAAAAGAAGTCAAACTCTCACTCTTCAAAGATGACATGATACTCTATGTGGAAAACCCCAAGACTCCACCCCAAAATTAGTAGAACTCATGGATGAATTCAGCAAAGTGGCAGCATATAAAATCAGTACACAGAAATCAGTTGCATTTCTATATACTAACAATGAGACTGAAGAAAGAGGAATTATGGAGCCAATCCCATTTACAATTGCACCCAAAACGATAATATACCTAGGAATAAACCTAACCAAAGAAGTAAACGATGTGTACTCTGACACTATAGAATACTCATGAAAGAAATTGAGGAAGACACAAAGAAATGAAAAAACATTCTCTGTTCATGGATTGGAAGAACAAATATCATTAAAAAGTCTATGCAACTTTAAAGCAATGTATACTTTCAATGCAATCCTTATCAAAATACCACCAGCTTTTTTCACAGAGCTGGAGGAAATAATCCTAAAATTTGTGTGGAACCAGAAAAGACTCCAAATAGCCAGAGCAATGTTTAAAAAGAAAACCAAAGCTGATGGCATCACAATGCCAGACTTCCAGCTCTATTACAAAGCTGTGACGATTAAGACAGCATGGTACTGGCACAAAGACAGACACACAGATTAATGGAACAAAACAGAGGACCCAGAAATGAACCCTCAAATCTATAGGCAACCAATCTTAGACAAAGCAGGAAAGACTAACCACTGGATAAAAGATATTCTCTTTAACAAATGCTGTTGGGAAAACTGGACAGCCATATGGAGAAAAATGAAACTAGAGCAATTCCTCACACCATACAAAAATTGACTTAAAATGGATAAAAGACCTAAATGTGAGACAGGAATCCAACACAATCCTGGAGAAGGCAGCAACCTCTGTGTTATCAGCCACAGCAACTTCTTGCTAGACACATCTCCAAAGTCAAGGGAAACAAAGGCAAAAAAGGAACTATTGGGACTTCATTAAGATAAAAAAAAAAAAAACTTTTTGCACAGCAAAGGAAAGAGTTGACGAAACCAAAAGATGATTAATAGAATGAGAGAAGGTATTTGCAAATGGCATATCAGATAAAGGGCTAGTATCCAAGATCTATGAAGAACTTATCAAACTCAACACTCAGAGAACAAATAGTCCAACCAAGAAATGGGCAGAAGACATTTATCCAAAGAAGATATACAAATAGCACACAGACACTGAAAAATTGCTCAATAGCGCTCAGCATCAGGGAAATACAAATCAAAACCATAATGAGATATGACCTCACACCAGTCAGAATGGCTAAAATTAACAGGAAATAGCAGATACTGGTGAGGATGCAGAGAAAGGGAAATCCTCATGAACTATTGGTGGGAAAACAAGCTATTGTAGCCACTCTGGAAAATGTATGAAGGTTCCTCAAGAAGTAGCCACTCTATGATCAAGCTACTGCACTACTAGGGATTTATCCCAAATATACAAATGTAGTGATACAAAGGGGCACCTGCACCCCAGTGTTTATAGCAGCAATGTCCACAATAGCCAAACTATGGAAAAAGTCCAGATGTCCATTGACATGAATGAATTAAAGAAGATGTGAAACTATCTATCTATTTATCTATCATATATCGATCTATATTAACTATAATATGATGGAATACTACCCATCCATCAAAAGGAATGAAATATTACCATTTGCAATGACATGGACAAAACTATAGGGTATTATGCTAAGTGAAATAAGTCAATCATAGAAAGACAGTTATCATATGATATCACTCATATGTGGAATTTAAAAAGCAAAACAGAGGATCTTACGGTATGAGAAAAATATAAAACATGACAAAATCAGAGAGGGAGACAAACCATAAGAGACTCTTAATCATAGTAAACAAACAAGGTTGCTGGGGGTGGGGAGGGATGGGGTAACTGGGTGATGGACATTAAGGAGGGCACGTGATGTAATGAGCACTGGAGATTATATAAGACTGATTAATCACTAATCTGAAACTAATAATACATTATATGTTAAGTTTAAATAAAATATATACATATATGTATATACATATATAAAATACTGTGATAGGCAAGATCTTAAGATAACCCTCAAGATTTCATCTCTTGCATAGGCAAAACCTGTGAATATAATGAGCTTTCACTCTTGCAATTATGTTGTGCTCTATAACAAAAGGGTTCTTATTCTTGGTGCAGCTGATAATCAAAGCAGAGACAGATTCCCCTAGCTGATTTTGGAGGAAGAAGAAAGAAAGATGTTCTGCTGTCCTGAAAGAAATAGCCATATAGTGAATTGCTGATGGGGATGGGTAGCTTCTAGTCCCTGACAGCAGTCCCAGATCCACAACTGGTAAGAAAACAGGCAAGCCACCAAACCCTGTCAATAACCAGTGAGTTTGCAAGACAATACTTTACCGTAGATGTGACCAGCAGCATTGAGGATATGTTGACCTCAGCTTTGTGAGACTCAGCAGAGGACCCAGCCAATCCATCCCTGGACTCCTGGCCCATAGAAGTTGAGATAATAAATTTGCTGTTTTAAGTTGATACATTTGTGGTAATTCTACATACAATGATAGAAAACAAATATAAATGCGAAGAGAATGAAATGTAAGCTAGATTGGTCTTTCTTTTGACTTGTATAAGGCTTTTGAATCTGTGTTTCTACTTCTAAATGTGTGCTCATTGAAAAGATAATAAGACTCCAATACAGCATTCATAGAAATGAGTGATTTTATTTATTTATTTGTAAAAGATTTTATTTACTTATTTATGAGAGACACAGAGAGAGGCAGAGACATAGGCAGAAGGAGAAGCAGGCTCCTCACAGGGAGCCTGATGAAGGACTTGATCCCAGGACCCCAGGACCATGATCTCAGCTGAAGGCAGTTGCTCAACCACTGATCCACCCAGGAGTGCCTAGAAATGAGTAATTTTAGTGTATTTGCTCATTGTATGATATCTGGATGTACACATTTAGTGTTTGGAAAAGAACTGTTTTGTTGTGGAGGTGTGCCAGGAAAAACCAAGTTGCATGACTGCCAAAAAAGCTATAAAATGGTCTCTAAACTTGTATTTCCTAAATGACTAGACATTTGTTATTGAACTGATTTATAGTAAGATAACATGAGACTCATGTATTAACCAAAAAATAGGTTATCAATTTATTAAGCATTCAATGTCTGTTTTAATAAAAAGAATGCTTGAGTCTCTTATCCATATCATGCTTGTCCTAATACCAAGGCATCTAACCAGCAGCATTTGCAATTGCTTACATAGTAAACATGGAATCTGAGAGCAATGGATTATTCAGGGCTTGGAATTGTCTGATATTACTTATGTGTCTTCATTATGAATACCAACTCATCTGTCAAATCCATGTCTTCTTTTTTTTTCTTTTTCAAATTCATGTCTTTTATGAAATGACTGCAACATATATCCCATAAGTTTATTTTATGAATCCTATTAACTTCTATATTCCAGTCTTGATCATTTCTTCATCTGACCATTTGATCTCTTTTTAGATATATTAATATTGTGTTAAATAGATCACTGGTTTGAGTAAAGCAGCTAATCCTTTAGCATTAAAGACATTTCCTGTGCTTTTAATATGTAGTGATAAAATTAATTTAACCCTCAAATGTCATCTACATAACTCATTTCAGGAAATGGAAGTAATTCCAAATATTTTAATTAAGATGAGATTTAATACATGGGATTTTAAGCATACAACATAATTGGAAGAATGAGGAAGCAGGTTTAGTGCTGAATGTTCAGCACACATGCCTGAAGCACCTACCAGCTGTTAATGCAATTGCCTTTAAGTATCTTAGAAATTGGTGAATACTCATTAGAAGCTTCAGTTCAGGGCTCTGGACCATAATGTGAATGAGAAATTAAACTTTATTGTGTTAAACCACTGAGATATGAAGGTGTTTGTTATAGAGTTATATAAGCAGGATTAATATAAAATCTATCCTTTCAGACATTATTATTATAGTTTTTAACCTGTGGTATATTTGAAAATCTAAAAAACATATTTTCTTTTTAATTTTGAGGTGATATGCTTGATTCAGTACATTTAAGTATAAAACCAAGTAACAGTGTCTTATATATGTGGCCCAAATCCATAATCTTACTCTGCATACCAATGTATTATACATGGCCTTGTAACATATAAATTGAGACAGAAAAAAAACACAAATATTTTTGCAATAATTCTGTAAATATGGCAAATGTTAAGATAATTATATGACAGTCAGTCATATTTTCAGGTGACTTACTCTCATTGAATCTGTTCTTCCCTTGGCCATCTTCATGGCTACTCATTCACCAGTGTTTTTAATGTAAGAAATTAGGTGTCACTTGTATGTTATATTAATCCATATTCCACTAGACCATATTTAGCCTAGAAACATAAGTAATCCAGGCAATTCTATGTCTATCAATTGCACTTAATTCATGATGCTTGTGTCTCAGTCAATTGTGAGACAGTACCTAGGGATGAGTATCGGCTCAGGGCTGCATCCAACCCTTCTTCAGGTGATTCTAGATTGGAGTTTCACAAACTGAGATTGTTCTTTTAGGCACTCAAACTTTCCTGGACATGGTCTTTGTTATTTGATTTATCTAATAAAAAGGCAACCCATATTTCCACAAAGTGTTAGCATATATGCTTATATTTGTTTTTACATTTGCTTTGGATCAGCATAAAGCCAGACCTAATTTAAATATGATAGTTTCCTGTTTCAAATGGTAAATGAAAAATGGTGGAAAAACTGAGTCTTTGTATGATGCATGAATGTATCAAGCTAAGCTTGAAAAAATCGTTGCCATGTAATTCAGCCGTTGTTAATTTTGGAATAAGAGCTGTTGCAATTTTTTTATAGTACTATTTTGTAATAGTTCATTATAAGACATTGAAATACGTAAAGTAAAAAATGGTTTTGCATTCTAGCAACAATTGAATTGATATCTATTTAACACATATTTCAATCAGAATAAAATGCTGTCTTTTTCTGAAATGAAAGAGACAGCTTTCCAGAGTTTTTAAGTCCTATATCATCAAAATAGAATTTGAGAATTGATGACTTAAAATGTATTTTTATTAGAAGTAATTACTTATTTTACTTAACCAGCAAGTAAACATTGACTTTATTAATATTTAGTGAAGCAGATTTATGCACAGACATTTTCTGCATTATTCTCACTTCATCACATACAGGAAAGATTAATATATAATTGATAATGTAAGGAATAAATAACACCATCCATTACATTCCATTAAAGTGAAATTAAAATTTAACTGATTATATAGTTTTGTCTTAATAATATGGATGAGTATTTTTCCCTATCATTGATTGAGAGAGAAAAGCATAGGGAATTGACACATAGTTTTATTTTTTAATATATCTATGTACAGTCATTGTTTAAAAATATCAGCTTTGGTATTTAGAAAAAAAATCTTCCCTTTTGGTGTAATAAGTACTAGTGGCCTTCCATTCATCATTCCCCCAAATCTATTCTTTCTTCTACTATAGTAAAATAATTTTTTAGATTGGCTCAAAGCTGCCCAGTAATTAACATCCTTTTCGAGGTTCCCTTGATGCTGTATATAGCTTGTGTCTTGTAGCCAAATGACTAACTTCTGTACAATGTGATATGCATGGAGGGGACATGTGCAACTTTTGCATCATGACTCTAAAGTAAAAGGGCAGGCCCTTATTTCTCACTTTCCCTGTTCTTCCTAAACTACATGGCAGATTATACAGTATCATAAATTTCTTGTAATGAAAGCTACAAGTAATGTTAGAGAAGCAGAATAGAAATAGTCTGGGAGTTCAGGAAAGTGGAGTTCCATATCAACCCTGGAATGTTGAAGCATATTGTCACATTACAGGCAAAATTTTCTCTTCATTTTAGCCATATGTTATAGTTTCTATCATAACAGCCAAAACTATCTCTTAAGTCATACAGACTTTGGTACCTAGTTGTAATATTAAATGAAATATAGTCTAAAAAATCTGTAAGATCAGAAGTGCCTGAGTGGCTCAGTTGGTTGAGCCACCAACTTTGTTTCAGATCAGGTCATGATTTTATGGATTGTGAAATCTAGCCCTGTGTTGGGCTCCACACTTAGTGAGGAGTTTTCTTGAGATTCTCTCCTTCTGCTCTTCCCCCAACTCTCTCTCTCTCTCTAAAAATAAATAAATCTTAAAAACAAAACAGAACAATAAACCCTATAAAGTCATAGGTATTGCAGGCTGGATACTTGTCTTGCTGTGGAAAAACTATTGGCAAATTCTCTATAAATAAGTTTTATACACTTTAATATCCCAAATTTAGAATGCCTCTAATATTTGCTAGATAGGCACAATTGTTTTCAGTTAGAGGTGAATCTTGGCAAGGTTGTTATCTGTGTTCCACCTGGATCGAGTAGAAATTTCTGCATAACATTCAACTATCCTAGACTTAGATTTGACTTAGTTGACCTACAGAGAAAGTGGATGGTTGAGTTATGCAGAGGGATTCCAGTGGTAGTGGCATATCCACGGTGGAACTAGTGACAACATGAGTAGTGACTCCTTGATAGTTCGGTGACCGAAGAATGGTCTGTGACAGATGTTGATAGTTGTTCCCCAGTAACTCTATTACTTTTAATCCATAATTGTAACATTCCTTGATGACAGCATCTTTAAGTTTACAGAAGCAATACTCTAAGAAAGGCAGGCAAATGTGATGGAAGTGGTCTGAGTACCTAATTCTATGGGCCTACCAGAGCAGTGAGGGGCTGCTTACCTTGGAAATGTGAGCTGAGAGAAACAAATTATTGAGCTTAATCGATGGTTATTTTATAGTATTTATCAGAGCACTAAGCTATAACCCCAATAATGCACTATATGAATTAGAGGAATTCAAACATGACTCAAGGTTAAAAAGACAATCAAATTTTCTTGACATTGCTATAAATGTTTTAAAAAACAGAGATTCCTGGTTAAGCATCCAACTCTTGATTTCAGCTCAAGTCATGATCTCAGGGTCATGAGATTGAGCCCCAGGGCTAGCTATGCACTCATCAGGGAGTCTGCTTGAGATTCTCTCTCTCCCTCTCCTTCTACCATTGCTCCCCATGCTCACTCTCAAATAAATAAATAAATCCTTTTAAAAAATGTTTCAAAAAATATGAAGAATGCTCAAAAGTAAGTCCAAAACAAATGATAATAATCCTTGCATGTAGCAATTCTATTATTACTAGAATAAATTATCCAATCATTAAATAAATTTACAAAGTCATGATAAAACAGATAGGTTGTGATTCTAGGCCTGCAATTGTCTATTTTAGGACCTGATGATATTTCCAGTGTAAATACCAATTTTAATGGGCTTGTTTATCTTCGTTATTTTACACAGACTGGCTTTTTTTAATGATAAATGTGAGGCTCTTTTGGTCCAGATTTAATTAGTACATTCTAATCTATTCTACATGCTGTCAAAAATCATAGACTAATAGCACTAAGAACAATTCGTACCTCTTGTTTAACTTTTTACTCTGACAGGCACAAACTCTACATAAACTAATGCAAACGGTTAATTTAATAATTTAAAACATTTAATAATTTTCCCCTCAGAGATAGTATATATATGCATTATCTGAGAAATTTCTTTTGGAGAAAGTAAGTCAAGTCCATGTAAATGTATTATTTCCTAATTTGTTGTTGTGAAAGAGATGCTCTGATTCAGAAATTGGAATTGTGATAAAAGGAAAGGATAATCTGAAATTTTGGCACTTCTGTAGGTAAAAATGAATGTGATTGCAGCAGGTAAAAGATACGCCTTCTGTACCGACCAATCTATAGGTGTGTCTAAGAAATTTGGTGGATAATTTATGCCCATAGTTGCAACCATCAAGAGTTTACTGGTGAGATTATGGCATTAACGACTGGTGAAGAATATAAGGAGAAGATGGTTTTATTTTTTTAATTTATTATTAAGGTTTTATTTATTTATTCATGAGAGACGCAGAGAGAGAGGCAGAGACACAGGCAGAGGGAGAGGCAGGCTCCCTGCGGGGAGCCCAACGTTGGACTCGATCCCAGGATTCCAGGATCATGCCCTGAGCAGAAGGCAGATGCTCAACCACTGAGCCATCCAGGTGTCCCAGGATAAGAAGGTTTAAAAAAAAATTGGACAGATTTATACAAGGTGATATGGTTTTATTTGTGAATGGCATATAAGAAGCTCTATGGCAAGGGAGTAATGTAGCACAAGAATGAACTTAATTGCTTTTCTCCATGCTTTAAACTTTAATTTGGGAATATCACTATATGCATATACAAATACTAGTGAATAAAAAATTGAATTCTCGTCTGAACAGAGCCATTTATTAATTCCAGGGTATTGAATTAACTATTAACTTTCTAAACATTTTGTGAGAAAACAAAATGAAGTCAAACCCAGCTGTCACTTTATTCAGAAATATAAGGTTCTTGGGAATCCCTGGGTGGCTCAGCAGTTTAGCGCCTGCCTTCGGCCCAGGGTGTGATCTTGGAGCCCCGGGATCGAATCCCACGTCGGGCTCCCTGCATGGAGCCTGCTTCTCCCTCTGCCTGTGTCTCTGCCTCTCTCTCTCTCTCTCTTTCATGAATAAATAAATAAAATCTTAAAAAAAAAGAAATATAAGGTTCTTGCAGGTGTATATATATTACATATATGTGTATATATATATATATTTGATTTAATTTGAGATCTGTAGTCCAATTTCATATAGTTGATTTATTTTATAAGGACGGACTTTACAAATTATTATTTTTTAAAGATTTTATTTAGTTATTTATTCATGAGAGACACAGAGAGAGAGAGAGGCAGAAACACAGGCAGAGGGAGAAGCAGGCTCCATGCAGGGAGCCCAATGTGGGACTCAATCCCGGGACTCCAGGATCACGCCCTGTGCCAAAGGCAGACACTTAACCACTGAGACACCCAGGGATCCCCTGACTTTACAAAATAAAGGGCAAATGCCCTGCAAGAGCTACTGGACTATGATTTTTGTATAAATAGGTGTTACAAAAGGGTTAAGGTAAAATTAATAATCCAAACATATTCTATTTACAAAGGTATATTGATATAACAATATCTAAATGTTCACTCTTGTTGAGTATGTCAGCTTCAATAAGGATTCTTATTGAACTCTTAATCAGTAAGAATTCTATAATTGAAGGTGTAATCGGTCATTTTAGAAAAGTGGTAGCTTTTTGATTAGCATTAGTAAAATTGTTAGGCATTCATAACAGAAATTGAAAGAGTGACTTGAATTATTGTAAAATTCATGTATTTGCAAGTTAGACAGTTTTATATTGCTTGTTCCAAATTTTTTTTAAAAATGATATTCAATTGATTTGTTGACCCATTCAATAGAACACGCCCATACTTGTGGTCCCATAGAAGGAATTTAATATAGGCTCTACTCATGAAGGACTCAGGAGGGCTGAAAAGCTAAAGAGAGAATAATAAAGCATCCTGGATATAAACAGCCTTAGAATCTTGCTAAGACTCCTAGAAGCTGGAAGGATGAAACAAGGAGTCATGTTAACTGAGTAAAAGCTCCTGAGTAAAAGCTCCTAATGACCACTTGCAAGACACCGTTTGTCAATGGAGCAGGCAAATGCATTTCACAAGGAGGTATGGAAAATGATTCTGAAAGTAAACCAACAAATGGCTGGCATGATCCACACCTTCTCTTCTCAGCATCCATTTTCTTCATTTCACCCTTATTTAATGCTCATTCAAACAACATCAAATTTCTACTTATCCTACAATAACTATCATTCAGATGTTAAATTTCTTCCATAGCCTTCACAAGATGAAATGGTGTTTCTCACCATCTTCCCTGGCCTACAAAGATTGGCCATCACAGACATTCTCAAGGACATTGGTGCTTTGCAACTAATCTACTTAGAGACACATCCCTGAAAAAACAAGCCAGATAATATTAACAAAAAATATGTTTCATTCTCATCTTGTCATAATTTCATGTACCCTAATGTTCATAGATCATGTTTTTCGTGGCTGAAGGGCAGTAATCAAATTAGAGACTATATGGCAAAATGCAATATATGTCAGTTTATTTTTTTTTATTTTTATTTATTTATGATAGTCACAGAGAGAGAGAGAGAGACAGAGACACAGGCAGAGGGAGAAGCAGGCTCCATGCACCAGGAGCCCGACGTGGGATTCGATCCCGGGTCTCCAGGATCGCGCCCTGGGCCAAAGGCAGGCGCCAAACCGCTGCGCCACCCAGGGATCCCTATATGTCAGTTTAGACATGACTTGGTCCACTCGTATATATACCTCTGACCATCCCAATGTACGCAAGGGCAGCTTTGGCACAGTCGTGCCAAAGTATAGTTGGAGATGCCTACTACTCATGATACCATGTCGAGGGAAATTCAAAATTTTGCGTTCCAAAATATATACTCAAATTGTACTAAGGCAAAAATCATTCATTGGCCACACGTTTCTCAGATAAATCAACAGAGGCAAAAATGTCCTTAAGGAGACTTGAGCTAAATTGGCATTGGTCTTGGACTCCTAGGGCAAACTGAAATTTTCCTTTACTGAAGAGAGACATACTGGGAAAATGACTCCTGGTCATATATTGGTTGCTGAAAATGAATGTTATTTCAGGAGAGAGAAAAAGTATGACAAACAGCCTGGAAACTATCACAGTTTTAGAGAACCGTATGAAACAAATGCAATTCAACAGATAGCATTCTAAGGAAGAAAGGTGCAAGTAAAAAATACGCAAGTATTTCCACAGCCCAAATTCAAGAATAAAGTTAGAAGGACTTAAGATCCTTCTAGTCCACCAATAATATAAATGGAAAATCCAAATACAAAGCATCTTCTGTGGAACTGAGGACCCTTGGCTGTGCACTTGAAAGTTTTCAGACCTCTGGAAGAATGTCTACACTTTCTCTTGTTTCACCTTAACCTCTGCTAAAGCTTTATGTAAATACACCCTGTGGAACCTTATGAGTTATTTTAAATAGTTGACCCCATGTAATTAGAGCAGTACTGATTGTGGAGTTCTTCAAGCATTTCACAGTTCTTCTTAGGGAATATGCAGTCCTTAAATTAGGGATGCAACAAATTAGATAACCAGGTTGATAAAGCTATTAACATTCCTCATTTATCTTAAAGTGATATTCCCAGGAGATAGTATTCCTGGGAAAAAACCCACAACAATCCCCTTACTACTGGGATGTCTGGGTGGCTCAGTGGTTGAGCGTCTGACTTTGGCTCAGGGCATGATCCCGAAACCAGGATGGAGCCCCATATTGGGCTATCTGCGGGGAGCTTGCCTATTCCTCTGCCCGTGTCTCTGCCTCTCTCTCTGTGTCTGTCATGAATAAATAAATAAAATCTTAAAAAAGAATCCCCCCTACTTGTTTCTGAGTCTGTGGTAAATAGTCTACACCTGTTTTATTCACAGATGTCTAAAAATGAATTGAGGGTACTGTAATCAAATAGAAATACCAGATAATTATTTCTTAAAATTGAAGAAATTCTTCAAGAATAAAGTAAAATTCCTAAAAAAAAACCACCTTATTTGAAAGAAGTGTGTATATATTATTAAAATAATTTACCAAAAAATATAAAAAATAAATATCCTTGCATGTATTTGTATGATCACTACAGCATTTTTCTGAAAGCTGAAAATAGCCTATTTTTTCCCATATCTAAATGAGTGGTTAAATAAATTCTAGTATGCTGATATTATGGAAAATTGTACAACTATTTAAAAATGAAACTGATACTGAGACAGAAGGAATTTAAGACAAAATATGTTAAAAACATATTATAGTATAGAAAAATAAATGAAATGTTTTCACTTTATGTTAAAGAGAGTTTATGTACATATATATGCATTTAAATAGAGACCGAGGTTTGTAACTATATTTATATATTGCTTGAATTTTATAGAACAAGGATAAAATAATATAATGGTATAATAAAATTACTAAAATAAATAATTTCTTTTTAAAAATATGTGCGTGAAGCTCTCCACTGATGATTAAAGAAATGTATATTATATACAATGTATAATGTATTTTTCCTGATATTACTCTAGGTTTATAAAAATGATAAAGAAGATCTGGGTGTGGCAGGGTTCTATTTTGCTTTTACTTTATTATTTATAGTTTTCACATTGTTTAATTTTTGAAAGCCTATATTTTTTAAAATATACTTTTTATTTTTTGTATTTTAATTTTTTAAACTACATTTAACACCCTTATGCATAGGTTCTCCTTAGAAAAATCTTTATTATATCCTAAAGAATTTACCAAAGAGTAGCTCAAAACATTTCACTGATTCTAAATATCTTATTTATATTTTGTTAAAAGATGCCATCTCTTCCTGTCAAATGAACTGAGTCAGACCTATCACGGTATATTTTTTTATGTCTGGATGGGCAGTTTGAGGTTAGGTGACTTCTTTTAAATTGTTCTGGTCAAAAAGTGTAACAATTTTGTTTGTTTGTTTGTAACTGTACAAAGTCAGCTCTTATATACAAAACATATGTGATTGTGAAAAGGGGGTGAGGGATGTCATTAGAACATTAGAAGCCTCCTGGGAGACAAGGAATACTGACCATAAATAACTTTGTTATATAAAGTACCCAGAGTAATCAAATTCATAGAGACAGAAAGTAAAATGCTGGCTGCCAGTCCTGACAGGAAGGGAGAAGGAGGAATTATTGTTTAATAGGGGCGCAGTTTCAGTTTAGCAAGAAAAAGTTCTAGAGATGGATCCTAGTTATGGTTGTGCAACAATGTGCATGTACTTAATACTACTGCATTGTACACCTAAAAGTGATTTTAAAACCAAATCCTATGTTCATTTTACTGCAGTTAGTAAATTAAAAAAATTGTAAAGGAAATGTTTCCTTATTTAATTATTATGATAAAAATATATATATCTGGCTTTTTAAATTTTTAATTAAAATTTATTATCATAAAGCTACTTCACAGAAATTACTTGTTGCTTTTTACCTTATGTTGAAGCATATTTTCATTTTCTTCACCAAGAACTATGTTCCACATTTGTATTTTTCAGTCCTCATCATGTCTGTCACACATGCAGTATGTACAGTCTCATATATTTAAGTAATTACTACATCATGTCCTCTCTTGCCTCATCCTGTCTCGTCTCTCCAACCATATTATACACTCCCTACTAATGATACAACTTTTAGTGTCATTCTGTAAGCAGAGAGAAGTATATTTACAATTATAGTACACATAAGGAAAATAAATAGGTATGCATTCATTCTATACAATTCTATTATAAAACCCTGAAGATTGTCATATTCCAAATCAATGATATTAAATGATACATCTATAAGAGAGAAAGACTCAAACTATTTAAGATTATTTTATGAATAAATAATGACAGACTACTGATAGCATTTAGTAAAAATTATCTGAATTTGCATGAGCTATGATATCTTGCCAAAATAATGAGAAGGAGAATGAAGTGTTTTATTTGCTATGCATCAATTTTACCTCACCTTTTAGTTGTTTTATCTTTGCTATAATTCTGAGATTATGACTTAGAAATTCTCAATCCTTGGGTCACCTGGGTGGCTCAGTCAGTTAAGCATTGGACTCTTGGTTTAAGCCTTGGTTGTGGGATCAAGTCCTGGGTCAGGTTCCACACTCAACATGGAGTCTGCTTGAGATTCTCTCTCCCTCTTCCTCCCCCTCCTGCTCATGCTCTCTCCGAAAAAAAAAAAAAATTAAATTCTAAATCCAGAATAATTACTGACAACTGCTCTTTTAAAAAATAGCAACTGATGCTTATATTCATAGGAAGAAAAATTTTATGGGTCTTTGGTAGCTTTCATTTTAATAAGTGATTTTAATTTTATATTTCTTAATGGACCAGTGCACAGACAAAGAATTAACTTAAGGATCATAAAAATGTAGCCACCAACTTTCAAGCACATGCTACATGGTCACACTAATTAGATATTTTTATCATCTTTATCTAAATTAATCCTTACCCAAAAAAAGTCTTATGTCCCACATTCTACAGATGAGGGAATAGAGTTCTAAGATTAGATAAATTACCTAAACACACAATTTTTGCACATCAGATTCAAAATAAAGGCCTTTTAAAATTATTGTTGCTTCTGGTTTTTGCTAGTACAAACTTTTTGCATTTTGTACCACATTCACCACTTCCCACAAGTATATCAGTGTGTGTGTGTGTGTGTGTGTACGTTAAGACAGCTTTCTTGAAGGTATTAGGAATTCTAAAATATTTTTTAAGATTTTTATACCAATAGATGATTAGCAAAGGCAACCCTTATCTTTAATTTCTTTCTGGAATGATTTATCTCATTTATGCTACACTGGTTAGCCACTAACGACATGCCTTAACTTGAACAAAGTGGTTCTTTTCAGAAAAAAAGTATTTTCATGTCAATAAGCAACATATGACATGCTTAGTATTCACTTCATGCATCTTTTAATTTAGAAGTGAAAACTTATGTTCCCAAAGGAAATGGCTCACTTTCTGCACAAAGTATTACATTTTTGTGATTTAGTGAGATATTAACATGGAAATGGTGATGTTAAACAATACTTTTGATAGCTCTAAAAGTGCAGTGGGAATCATGATTTCATAAGAAGAAAATTAGTTATGTAGGTAACATTATTGTATAATTTCCCACAGGATCTATACATTGGGATAGGTTTTATTATATCCTAAAACAAGTTGCCTACATTCACTTTAGATATAAAGTAATGCTGAATACAACAATATCATAAGGCAGCTCACAGTGCGAGCAAAGACATCTGTTAATGGTACCATGAATAGTTATGAACTGAGGTGCTCAAATGGCTTTGCCAGCAAAGCGTTGCCTCCTAATTTATTTTTATAGCAAATGGAAGCCTCATTTTTCATGGTTGGGTAGTTTGCATTCAAATGTACCAATAACTTCAAATGCAATCACTTCTACGCGGGATGTTTTATTGTAGAGCATAAGATGGAATAGCTAATGGTCTGTTGATGGGAAGACATCTCCTTCATCAGCAGTTTTGTCTCATTTTTAACTTTTCTGTGTTTAAAATAATTTAAAAATAATATGTATTTATTTATAGTAATATCTTATGATAGATTTTATATGGAGATTTTATATAATTTCAAATTGAGTAAATCTGAAATAAAATATAAGTGTTACTCTCTTTGACCTGAAATTGTTTAATACATATTCCATCATCTTGTAATTGAAATTTAGCAGTGAAAGGATTTTTATGTAGGAACATGTATCTATTTGGTATGGATTAAACTATGCCCCTCTCAAATTCACATGTGGAAACCCTTACTCCCAATGTGACTGTTTCTAGAGATAGATGCACAATAAGATAACTGAGTCTAAATGAGGTGGTAAGGGTCAGGCCTTGATCCTATGGGACTAGCATCCTTAGAAGAAACATCCAAGAATTCCTCTCTACTACCTGCACTCAAAAAAAGATCATATGAGTACATGGCAAGAAGAGAAGAGGCCTCAGGATGAAACCTATCTTGCCAGGACCTTGACCTTACACTTCTAGCCTCCAGACTATGAGAAATAAATTTCTGTTGTTTAAGCCATCGAGTCTGTGGTTATGCCTGTGGTTAAGTTTGTGTTAAAGAAGCCTGAGCACACTAAAACATTATTAAAATATATTTAAGGTTCAAGCTTTATGGAAGAGAATTTACTTATAAATAAGAAAGCTATGAAGATGACAGTTTCATTCACAGAACAAAAGCATAGATGTTCAGATAACTGCTACATTTCCAGAGGTAAAAACTTTATATATTTTAATAGTTTACTTTTTTCTACCACTTTTGAATCACCATTCAAGAGAAGTGATTTTAATTTCACATATATGTACCTTTATTCTTGAATCTGAAAAAGAAAATGAAATAGTTTTAATTCTGCACCTATAACTCTTGACTTTCTAGTCAAATTTTATTGGTAATCTAAATTACCAATTTTGTATTAAGGAATAGAGTTTTAGAGTAATAATCAGAGTTATTTTGTCCATACATTTATAGCAATGACTATTATTGAATATAAATTTGAACACATTTAAATATGGGTTGCTTCATTTAAAAATCTTGAGATGGGCAGCCCAGGTGGCTCAGCGGTTTAGTGACTGCCTTCAGCCCAGGGGGTGATCCTGGAGCCCTGGGATCGAGTCCCACATCGGGTTCCCTGCATGGAGCCTGCTTCTCCCTCTGCCTGTGTCTCTGCCTCTCTCTGTGTGTCTCTCATGAATAAATAAATAAAATCTTTAACAAAACAAATCTTGAGATACATGAACAGGAGTGACTTAATTAAAACTGAGTAGGACAGAATTATCATATAGGCTCACAAGAACTTATAACAATAAAAAATTAGTGATGGAAATGGAGCATATGTTTTGTCAATAAGAAACAACATTATAGTCGTTATGGTGTAGTGGACAAAGGAGGTAAGTTGAATATGAAACTCAAGCAGATGATGGAACTTATGAACAAAACCAACTATTATTACTATAATTTACCCTTTTTAGCACTTACAATTTTCCAGGCTTGTAAATCTCACTGATTTACATACAATCTCACATTAGCTTCTCAAAAACAAAAGCAAAAAACAAACAAAAAAATATCATTATCATGTATGCTGGGAGCCTCAGTTTTGCCTTCTTTGGAAGCAACTGAGATTGGGAAAGAAAATGTTACCTATCCAATATAACATAATTGAAAAAAAAAATATGAAGCCAGGTTTTCAGTCAGGTAGACAGCAAGCAGAGAGCTTGAGAGCCATGTATGAGGTTTCAGAATTTAACAGCAAACTCATTAATTTTTTTCCTCTCATGCCTCACAATTCTAAGCTTTTCAACTCTGATTGTTTATAACAAAGACAACAGATGCTAAGAATGGGGTAAATTATGCTTCTCAAATGAAATGGAAACCAATCTCTAGAAAACAGAAATAATTTCCTCCTTAGCTACTTTACCTTGGAAAATATATATATACCAGAGAGATTTTGAAAAGAACTTTAAAAATGCTAAATCATTCAGAGAGATCTCAATTGACTTATGACTGAAATATTTTGTAATTTTTTTATTGAAGAGAACTTCACATAATATACAATTAATCATTTTTAAGTGTACAATTCAATGTCATTTATGAGATTTAAAATGTTTTGCAATCACCACTCTATCATCCCCACAAAGAAAATATTTTCATCACCTCTAAAGGAAACCTGTATCCATATGACAGTTACTCCAAATTATTCTCTCTCCCTAGACCCTGGCAGCACCACTTTGTTTTATGTATATGGACTTATATATTTTATATGTTTCACATAAATGGAATCATACAGTAGGTGACATTTTGTGTCCAGCTTTTTTCACTTAGCAATGTGTTTTTAAAATTCATCCATATTGATGCATTTATCAATACTTTTTTTACTTTGACAGCTGAATAATATGCTACTGTATGTATGTAGCACAATTTATTTATCCATTCTTTTGCTTATGACATTTGAGTTGTGTCCACCTTGTAGCTATTGAACATGCATATGCATAAATTTATTTGTGTACCTGTTTTCAATTCTTTTGGGCAAACACCTAAAAGTGGAATTGCTGGGTCATATGATAATTCTGCATTTAATTTTTTGAGAAACCACTAAAATGTTTTCCATAGTTTCTGTACAGTTTTATGTTTCAACTAGCAATGTGCAGGATTTAAATTTCTCAGTATCCTTGCTAACAGTTGTTATTTCCCACTTTTTAAAGATTATAGCTATCCTCATGAATGCGAAACGGTATCTTGTAATTTTGATTTGCAGTCCCCTAACAATTAATATTGTTGAGAAACTTTTTGTGTATTTCTTTGCCATATATATATATATATCTTCTTTGCCATATATATATATATATGCCATATATATATATACATATATATATCTTCTTTGAAGAAATGTTTAAGTCTTTTACCTTTTATTTAAGAACAGGGTTGTCTTCTTGTTGTTGAGTTGTAAGCGTTCTTTATTTATTATGGATAATAAACCCTTGTTAAATATAAGAATTGAAAATATTTTCTCTCATTCTGTAAACTTTTTATTTTTCTGATATCTTTGGCTGCAAAATTTTAAAAATTATCAAAGTCGAATGTATTTATTCTTTCCATTATTGCTTGTGCTTTAGTGTTACATCTAAGAATCTGTATGCAAGACTCAGGATTATCCTCTGTTTTCTACTAAGAATTTTATGTGAAGTAAAATAGTGTGAAGTAGGGGTTCAACTTAAGTATTTGCATGTGTATTCCAATTGTTCAAACACTATTTGTTGCAGGGAGTCTTCTTTCCTCATTATTTGATGTTGGCACCTGTGTTTAGTATCAATTAACCATGTACTTAACAAGTTTATTTCTGTGCTCTTCATTTAATTTAATTTAGTCTTGCATGCCTTTTGCTATGCCAACACCACACCATTTTGAATACTGTACCTTTGTAGTAATTTTTGAAATTTAGAAATGTGAGACTTCCAACTATATATTCCTTCTCAAGAAAGAGATTATTTGAGACCTGTTTTAACTTGCTGCTAACTTGAGAATTAGTTTCTCTATTTCTGCAAATTTTGATAGATATTCATTAGGAATTTTGGTAGGAATTGGTTTAAATATGTGGATTACTTAGAGTAGTATTTTTATCATCATAATATTATGTATTCCAACCCATGACCTTGTTATGTTTCTTTGCATCTTCTTTAATTTCTTTCAATGATATTTTGTAATTTTTAGTGTATATGGCTCTTACCTCCTTGATTAACTTTATTTCTAGTTACTTTATTCTTTGGGGTCCTATGGTAAATAGAACTGTTAATTTCCTGTTAAGGTTGTTTATTGCTGGTTCACAGAAACATAACCAATTTTTGTGTGTTAATCTTGTACCCTAAAACTTTTCTGGATTTCATTTTTTTTAACTGTGGTAGATTTTTATAAATTCTTAGGGATTCTTTATATACATATAAAGTCTTATGGGTAAATAAATAGTTTTACTTCTTCCTTTTGAATTTGGATGTTTTTTTCTACTGTTTAGTTGTGTTAGCTAGAAATGCCAATAAAATATTGTTTGAATGGAAGTAGGTAAAGTGGGCATCCTTCTCTTATTTCTGACTTGGGGAAAAAAGTTTTCATCAATGACTATGATGTTAGCATTGGATTTTTCATAAATGCCATTTATTACATTGAGGAAGAAATTTGTTTTCAGATTTTCTAATTTTATTTTTTAATAAAATGGTGTTGGATTTTGTCAAAGACCTTTTCTGCATCAATTGAGATAACCTTCTATTTTTTGTTTTTTTCTTTGTTCTATTAATTTGGTATATTTACATTGATTGATTTTCTTACATTGAAATTCCCTTGCATTATTACTTTCCTAGAATAAATCTCACTTGGTCATGGTATGTAATCCTTTAATATTCTTTTGAATTTTGTTTGTTATTATTTTGTTGAGAGTATTTGCATCTATATTCATAAGGGATATTGATTTATAGTTTGTAGACAAAAGAGAGGAGTATAAGAAGCTTAAGCCTGACAAAATGTCCATGAGCAATAATATACGGCTTGTATTTAAAACTATAATCCTGAGTAAATCACCTTTTCTTTGACTCAGAAAAAAATAAAAATGTCACCAAAAAAGTTTTTTACAAGAAAAAGAAGATTTTGACTCAACGTTACTCTCAGTTTGTTACCAGTAGACTGTCCATACTGCATCAAAATCAGATAATGTCTCACCTAATGCATGAGGATCTTTTCAGTGGCAGCTAGAATTATCTGATCAGAGCCCTTCTTAGTCCCCATCTAACAAAATCTTTCACATTTTGTTTCTGATAAAAATTAAGTTAAACATTTTGCTCATCAACTTTCTACCACCAGCGTACACCTGAAGAGAGTCTGATAGCAGTAAAATAGATCAAGGAAATAATTTGCACAGAGCAGCATAATCAAGGATGTCCAACTTACTCTTTTTTTTTTTGCAAATTTTAAGCATTATAAATAAAGCAAAGATAAATAAATTAAGGAATTTCAATCTCTTGTACCATAAATTAGAGTCAGAGAAAAATCATGCCTCCTAAAATTACTAACAATAAAATTGAAGTGTTTCTTTTTTTTTTTTTCTTTTTAGAGAAAGAGAGAGAGAGAGAGAAAAAACACTCATGTGTAAGTGGGATGGGAGAGGGGCAAAAGGGACAGGGAGAGAGAGAGAATCTCAAGCAGGTTCCACACCCAGCACAGAGCTGGACCGGGGCTCGATCTCACCACTTGACCAGAAATCAGCAGTTTCATGCTTAACCAACTGAGCCATCCAGCCACTCTTGAATATTTTTTTTTAATTAAGCACTCAGGAAACATGTATAAGACACAGGGTTAAAAAATTAAAATGTCCGTGTTTCTAATTCCAGTTACATAATCCCTATATATTTTACTATCATAATTATCAAGCTTTTTGACAGCATCCTCAATCATATAGAAGTCACTCAAGGAACTACTTCATTCTCAGGTAGCATAGGTCATACCTTGATTCTTGAGGGGTTTTTTTATGCTTTTGATACATCATACCAAGAAATATAGGGGCATCTGGGTGGCTCAGTCTTTAAAGTGGCTGCCTTTGGTTCAGGTCCTAGGAGTCTGGAATTGAGCCCCCATGACTCTCCATTACCTGCTTGATGGAGAGTCTGCTTCTCCCTCTCCCTCTGCCTCTCCCACTTGCTTGTGCTCTCTCTCTCTCTCTCAAATTAAAAAAAAAATAAGTGAATAAAATCTTTTTTAAAAAGTGTAATGCTGTCATTTTTCGCTCTATTATGTCTTGATTTTTAGGCAAAATTGGTATCTCCATACCCTTTATATGCTGCTCTGTGCAATATATTTCTAAGTAGAAATTTTTATATATTTCCGATATTCTGGCATAGAGATGACAAACTGAAATAGAAATGCTTTATATTGATAGATCTATTTTGCTTGTATGTAGAAAAAAATAATTGAGGCTAAATTAGGTGGCCAATGCCAATGTTTCATGTATAATTTCATGGAATGTTTCATTGGAGCAACTACACAGTAAAATATGTAAAATCAGTTAACTTTTCTGAATTCATATGGCCTGGATTACAATTCCCTAAAAGTCCTTGCTCTTAGTATAATCAGGATTTCTAGTTAATGTACAATCAGTCTATTCCAGAATTTTATCAAGTAGTTTCTTTAGGCCATGCCTTAGAGTACCATTTCTGCTGCTATTATTATTTTTTTCAGGGATATAGATTTATCTTCTTTGAATCTACAGCAAACAAAGAGCAAAATTGTTATAATTGAGAAAGACAACGACCATATCTAATCAGTGCTAGTTGTAGTCTATTGGGAAACAGTTAAAACAGGTAATATCAGGGTGCTCATTTGGTTAAGCATCTGTCTTTGACCAGGTCATGATCTCAGGGTCCTGGTATGGAGCCCCACATCAGGTTCCCTGCTCAGTGGTGAATCTGCTTTTCTCTCTCCCCACGCCCCTCCTACTCATGCTCACTCTCTCAAAAAAAAAAGTAAATAAAAATTTTAAAAAATTAAGGGTTTTTTTTTGAGAGACATTTTTAGATTGACTCTGTTCTTACTGCTTTCTTAAATTTTGCTTCTTCTGTCTTCCAGTCCACATCTCCTATCTTTTCAACTATAGCATGAAACAACATGTCTGGTGCCTGTGCAAACACTTGAAATATCAAACGCTCATATTTTGTCACAGTGTCCATGTTATACCTATGTAATTATATAGACACTTTCTAATTCAAAGTTTGTGTGTTTGGTGGCCTCTAAGTTGAGCTTAAGATCTATCTCAAAATTTTATACATTGTCCAGAGGTTTCTTATTTTAGTAAAAATTGAATTATAGTAATATTATGAAATGTAATGTTTAATATGTGAAGAAGTAATACATTTAAATATCTTAAGAATAAGATTTGATATCGTGGTTTATTCATATTATTATGGCAGCTTCTCCTAGTCAAGGACCAGCCATCAGTATGTCACAAATGTTAGTTCTGTTGTAATCATAGCTTGTTGGTAGCATTTAATAAAGCTGTAAGTATTTTTAAGATTTTATTTATTTATTTGGGAAAGAGAAAAAGAATGAGTGGTGTGGAGGGACAGAAGGAGAGAGAGAGCATGAGAAATATAGAGAGAGAAACAGACTCTCTGCTGATCAGGGAGCCCAATGTAGAACTGGATCCCAGGACCTGGAGATCATGACCTATGCAGAAGGCAGATGCTTAACCGACTGAGCCACCCGGGCTGTAAATTTTAATGATGCATTCAAATTAAAAAATAATAATTCTAAACAGAAAGGAAAATAACACAGTAAAATGAAGGAAAAATTTTAAGATCATTCAGTTCAGTACACTTTAGTAGTCTTAGGATTTCTAGAATATAATTTTTCTTTCAACTTTGTCTACTATTAAATGTCAATTGTTCTTTATAGTACATTTACTGTTCTTAATTTAAAAGAAAAAATTTTTGTGTTTTCTCACTATATTTCTATGTTTCTCAAAAAAAAATAACAAGAGGTACATCGCTCTGAGAAAGAAGACCCTATTTCTGATTAATTTTCTCCTGAGAAATATGTATTCACAAGAATATTTTGAGTGTGTATTTTTTTAAATTCTTAGTATTTAAAAATGTTTATCATTGCGCTTATGAATAACTATTTCACTTAAATTCTACTTTGTCAGTTTTGTGCTTGAAAAACCTAAATCTTTGTAAAAAGAGATACAGTTTACAATAGTATTTGATATGTTGTAGAATTTGAGTATCTACTGAAATGTAAAGCACAGTGGGAAATAGTCTTATTTTTACTTTAATAGTTAATCAATTCAGAATATTTATTAATAGTTTTCTAATTTAGAACAAGATTAGGCATCAGAGACATTTTACTACAATAAATAAGTAAATGATAAAAATGTATTTTGACAAAATAAATAGCAGAACAATATATTTGTAAGGACATCCCAAAAAGAAAGAATTGTAGACATCTGTAGAAGGAAAAATTAACTTTTTAAAAGATTGTTTTGGTCGATCCTGATAAATAATCATTCAATCTAGAAACCTGTAAACATGGTACCAAGATGGTGGCAAATACAGATTGTTGACAGGTCAATAAATATGTTTTGCACTTTGCTTAATAGTATGACCCTACTCAGGAGATCCCTGGGTGGCTCAGTGGTTTGGTGCCTGCCTTCCGCCCAGGGCATGATCCTGGAGTCCCAGGATCGAGTCCCACATCAGGCTCCCTGCATGGAGGCTGCTTCTCCTCTGTCTGTGTCTCTGCCCCTCTCTCTCTATCTGTGTCTCTCATGAATAAATAAATAAAATCTTAAAAAAAATAGTATGACCCTACTCATGTTCCTCCCATTCCTAGACAGTTTAGGCTCTTCAAGTCAGTAGAATATGACTATAATATATTTAGACCATCATTTCATTCCATCCCAGTAGAAAAATAAGTGTTTGGCTAATTGGCCCAGACTCTCTAGAAGGGTAGTACACTGTGTATAGATTCCCACTAAGAAAGTGAAAAATCTGTATGCAGAAAACTCTAAGACACTAATGAGATATTTAAATGAATACAAATAAATGGAAACATATCCACATTCATGAATTAGAAAAATTAATATTATTCAAATGTTTATACTACTCAAAGTGATCTACAGATTCAGTGGAAACCCTATCAAAATTCCAATGGCGTTTTGTTTTTCACAGAAATAGAAAAAACAATCCTAAAGTTCATATGGAACCATAAGACCTTGAATAGCCAGAACAATCTTGAGTGGGAAGAACAAAGCTGGAGTCATGACATTTCCTGATTTCAAATTATATTATAATACTACAGTAATCAAAAGTACTGGGGAAAAAACAGACACAGACCAGTGGAACAGAATAAAGAGCCTAGGAATAAACTCATGGTTCAAACTATGGTTAACTGTTTCCTGACATTGTGATACCAAAAGCACAGGCAAAAAAAGACAAAAATAAACAAGTAAGATTACATCAAGTAAAAAAAGCTTCTGCACAGCAAAGGAAACAATCAGCAATATAAAAGGGCAATGTATGGAATAGGAGAAAATATTTGCAACCATATATCTGTTAAGGAGTTAATATCCAAAATATATAAGGAACTCCTATAATTTTATAGTCAAAACAATAATAAAGATCTAATTACAAATGGGCAAGGCATCTGAGTAGAAATTTCTCCAAAGACATACAAATGTCAAATAAGTACATGAAAAAGTACTCTATTTTACTAATCATTAGGGAAACATAAATCAAAACAATGAGCTATCACTTAATACTTGTTAGGATGACTATTATAAAAAAAAACAATGGCAAAAGATAATGAGTGTTTGGGATAATGTGTAGAAAAGAACACTTGTAATGTAATGGTAATGTAAATTGGCACAAACATTATGGAGAATAATATGGATGTTACTCAACAAATTAAGAGTAGAATTACTCTCTGATTCAGAAAAATAATTCTGGGTGTGTTCCCAAAGGAAATGAAGTCCGTATCTTAAAGAGATCTCTGCACCCCCATATTTATTACAGCATTATTCACAACAGTCATTATGGAGAAACAACCTAAATGCCCATCAACTGACTAATGGATAAAGAAATGTGATGTACAGATAACATAAAATATTATCCAGCCCTAAAAAGAAGTAAATCCTGCCATTTGTGGCAACATGAATATGCCTGGATGGCATTATTCTAAGTAAAATAAATCAGACAGAGAAAGGCAAATACTGCATGATTTTACTTATATGTAGAATCTAAAATAGTCAAACTCAAAGAAGCAGAGAGTAGAATGGTAGTTTCCAGGAGCTGGAGAGGAGAAGAAAATTGAGAGGTGATGTTTAAAGGGTACAAAATTTCAGATATGCAAGGTAAGTAAGTTCTAGAGGACTGCTACTCAGTATAGAGCCTATAGCTAACAATTTGTTAAACTTAAAATTTGCTACTAAGGTAGATTTTATGTCATATTCTTACTACATACATAAAAAATACATATATAAATGCATAATAATAAAGAGCTGAAGGATATTATGAGAATTGATGGATATGTTTATGCCTTTGATGGTGGTGACAGTTTCATGAGTGTATAATTACCCCCAAATTCATTAGGTTCTATACATGAAATAAGTACAGCTTTCTACATATCTGTCATGCCTCAGTAAAGTAGTCAAAATTGAAGTGGTCAGCTACAATTTTAGGTTGGAAGAAAGTAGAGCAGTAGCCAGTCCATATACCGATTGCGAACAATATGGTCAATTGTCTCTACAAAGTTTAAGTTTACTTGTGATGGAAATAAGAAAAAAATAACAAGAAAAAATGATTGACATTTTGAGATTTCAAACATAAAATGATTTAGGTCTAAGACATAGAGGGCTGCCTGGGTGGCTCATTAATGTCTTGATTTGGGCTCAGGTCATGCTCTCAGGGTTGTGACGTTAAGGCACAAATCGGGCTCTGTGCTCAGCATGGAGTCTGCTTGTCCCTTTGGTTCTGCTCTTCCCCTGGTGCTTTCTCTCTCTCTCTCTCTCTCTCTCTCTCTCTCTCTGTCTCTTTCAAATAAATTTAAAAAAAAATCTTAAAAACAAAAGGCATAGGAAAGTGAGCTAAAGTGGAATTGAAGTGAAATTCTTTAAGTTTCAAGGAGTGTTTGTTAGCAAAATATCCAAACTCTTAGAAAAAAAAGCATAAGAAATGATTAGTCAGTACAGTTCTGAGCCTAATATCTTATTAAGTAGGCAATTTAAAACTCATGCAGAAATTAACTTGCAGATTTTTGTCTGGTAGACTTTGGAATAATAATGGAACATATAAGCCAGTATATTGTGACTTTTTGTCTGCCCTATTTAACATTAAGCAGGTTTGTATCCAACTCAGTAAATCTTTCTTAAAATTTATCATATTGCCTATATATTCTTCTTAAAAAGCTTTTAGAATTTCAACACCTACTGGTTTCCTCATTATTCATGAATTAAACGAAATCTTTGACACATTTCATTTTAAGTTTCTTTGCAACAAATTTACCACAGCCATTTGGTCTCATTATAAAAATTTAACCTAGAAAACGGAATAATCAGAGGAGCATAAAAATGATCATCCATCTCCTTTGGAAGTGAGATTAGATGTATCTGTGAATTTTAATGTGATATACAAATACCAATAATTGGATTATACGGACACACACACATGTAAACTAAAATTAAGGACACATTTTTCTTATAGTCAGGTATAGCAATATTGAGCTTAGAATTGTCTCAGATACTGTGATTTTTTTTGGCTGAGCAGATATTTAGTAATATGCTAGTAAAGAAGATGGCATTTTAGCAAATAATATTTTTAATATAAGAACATTAATATTCTTTATGACTGAATTACTATGTAACTATGCCAACTAATTTGCTTTTGGAAACATTTTATATCTTAGTAGAATAGCAAATGGTTAATTTATTACTTATATTTATAATATTGTTGAAAAACATATTGGAGCTTATTTCTTAACTCTGACACTTAAATTTTATCAGCCTGAATAGTTACATACTTAATATTTTTATTTTCAATTTTTGTATTATATAACTGGATTATTAATGGTTCTTCCTCAAAGAATTACTATCAAAATAAATTTGGTTATATATGTACTTTAGAACAGTATCTAGCACAAAAGAAAATTTCAAAAATTGCTACAAACTATTATCACTTTAATTGTTATGTAATGTAATATATTTCATAGTGACATAGCACTTTTATCAGGATTCAATATACATTAGCTTATTGGCATTAAATATTGGAAGCCTCAAGCATAAATTTTTCAGAGACATGTAGGTGACTAAACCACAGAGACAAAAATCAGGAAAACATTTTATTCCTTTTCTTCATAATTAAGCTCCTTTTCCTAAAAATATTTCCAGAAAACCATTTTTTAAGTTTTAATAAGAATAGAATTTTTTTAAAAGGTTGTATTTATTTATGAGAGGCACTGAGAGAGAGCCAGAAGAAGCAGGCTCCATGCAGGGAGGCCGACATGAGATTTGATCCCAGGTCTCCAGGATCACGCCCTGGGCTAAAGGTGGTCCTAAACCGCTGAGTCACCCAGGCTGCCCAAGCATAGAATTTTTAATGATAAGCATATTGTTTACAAGTATTAAAACATTTTATTAGGTACACAAATATAAGGTTGGTTTGGAGAAAACAAAACAATTATTAAAAATGTGTCTTTAATTATTGTCTATAATTATTGTCTAAAAATATTGTCCTATAATTTAGAGATGCTACTTATATTGTCTTCAGAAAGAGTCTAAAAACTTTGTTAACATACTTTACAGTACCAAAATTGTCTCCCAAGCATTGATCCTTTAAAATTGTACTAAGCTAAGATTATCAGTGGTTAATTCTAGATGAATCAATAAAATACTTTATCTATTCTCTAGGTACTATGAAAAGAAAATTTTTTAAAAAGATTTTATTAGTTTATTCATGAGAGACACAGAGAGAAAGGCAGAGACACAGGCAGAGGGAGTAGCAGGCTCCATGCAGGAAGCCCAATGTGGGACTTCATCCCGGGTCTCCAGGATCTCGCCCTGGATGAAGGCAGTACTAAACCACTGAGCCACCTGGGCTGCCCTGAAAAGAAATTTTTAAAATAATTATATCAGTTTTCCCAATTTATTTTTATCTCATAGCTATATTCTTAGCTATATTCTTATCCAATGAATCCAAATAGTGTCAGCATAAGATACTGCACTCTGAGTCTTACTACCTTACTGCTTTTTCCTAATATTCCTGGTTTAGATTATTAAGACAAAAAATGATTTAAATTTTATGAAAACCTACATCTAGCTTTTTTTTTTTTTCCTCTCATGAACTGATTTTTAACTCATCCTTTTATGGTACATTAAGGCTTATATCACTGGATCCATTTGAAACAGATTACTTCAAAAACCTCTTCCCATTACCCCAATTTTTGACTCTGCACAAATATTTATTCATAGACATTTATGCTATCATAATCTTTTATAAAGGCTATTCACATCAATGGTCCTTATATGAATTTATCTTATCCCAATCACAAATTTAAGATATTACTTTAACTATATAATACTACTAATTTTGTGTTGACATTTGATGCTCATGTATGAAAAATAAGGTCATTTAAGTTTAGTACATGGATTAAATGTGGATTTGAAAACATGATACTCTAACTGTAAGCTTACTACCTGAATTAATAGCATGTTGTCTAGCTTACCACTCCTGATGAAAAGAAATGACGGCTTATTCAGCTTTAGTATCTCTGTTAAAGATGAAAGAATAAGGCAGTGATATATGCATATCTTTCATGTAGTCAAGTGAATTGATATTACATGCTTCATGGTAGGCATCTATGTCTAGTAAGTGGAGTCTGTGGGACTTGTCTGGGTGTACAATACATTGGTAAGATTTAGATAGAGAGGAAGACAATCATTGGGGCTAAACTGAGAGAAAATAAATGGGCTTTGAGAACACAGCAGAGAGAAAGTTAATAAACTTGGCTGAAGAAACCAGAAATGATGAGCAGTTAATACAGACATTAAGAAGTTTAAAGTTTAGCGGCCTGGGTGTCTCAGCGATTTAGCACCGCCTTCAGCCAAGGGCGTGATCCTGGAGACCCGGAATCGAGTCCCACGTCGGGCTCCCTGTATGGAGCCTGCTTATCCCTCTGCCTATGTCTCTGCCTCTCTCTGTGTGTCTCTCATTAATAAATAAATATATTTTTTTAAGAAGAAGTTTAAAGTTAAAAAAAAAAAAGGTTTAAAGTTGATGCTGCATTGTTAGGAAATTCTAGGGTTCTGCTCTAGAATTTCCCAACTGAAAAGGATATTTTAGGGAAGAAAAATCTTACCTTGGTTTGGAGGAAATGATAAAAGAAAATTATAGAATGTAAGTTGTGATGCATTTGAATGCAAGTGAAAACAAAATAAAAATAAAAAGCAAAGTAGCTATGCAGCTGTTACTTTTTTGTATAGTTAGAGATACCAGGTTTTTGCAGTTTTGCCTTCTCAACAAATAATTCAAGCATAATTGAAAAAAAATTAGCTTACATACAGCATAATGAAAATATGTTGTGGATTGTCTGAGACAGAATTCCTTTCTAAAGTTTTCCATAGGAAAGACAAATATTTCCTAATTTGAACTATGATAAATATCACCCTATCTATAAAGGATATTTGTGTAACATCTTTAGTGTAGGATTTAGATTCTGCTAGCAAGAGTAATCGAAAGATGTAGTTTAAACCAGTCTAAAAGCAAAATGTGGTACTCTTGTATATTCGGTCTTTCATTCCAGAACAAATACTAATGTACAATTGGACACTTGGAATAATCAGAGTTGGTTTCATTTCACATAATTTCCTTGACTTTTTTCTTATCACCATGAAGTAACTTTATAATATCTTTGTTGTTGTCACAAAGTTGTAAAAAATATCAATTTCAACATATTTCTAGCTTACATGGGACAAAAATTGTAAAACAAGCACAGTGAAAACATACTTTCACTGTATCTTGTTCTAATATGCTTTATCACTTATGTGCCTTTAAGGCCTCTAAATGAAAATATTTCATCACATTCATTAATTGAACCTATAAACAATTTTTATTTTTAAATTGCTGAATAATAATCCAAAGAATATTGCTGCCCTCTTTGTCTCCTCTAAACTACTCCTTCTTTCTTATTAAATAATCTTTGCTTTTAAATTATGGTTTAGTCTCCAATTTTAATATGACAAAATCATAATGTATAATATATATCATAATGTATAGTATATGATGATATAATTATGAAATATATATGTACATATACAAACATACATATACATATACATGCTTATAAACACATCTCTCTCACAGTGTTAAATGTAAACACTTGTATTCACTTTGCTGTTTTCAATTAACAGCATACTATGAAGATCATACCATAATGTTACCTAGCACTATTCTTACATTATTTTTTGTTATAGTTTACAGTATTCTATTTTCTTAATGCACCATTATTTACTCAGCCAGTCTCAATGATGGCTATTTCCTTTACTTTCAGGCTTTTCTTCTTACCAGGCATCTTATACTTACTGCAGTTTCATACTTTTGCCTAAGGATCTTTGAGTCAAATTCAGGAATGGAATTGTTGGGCCACAGAGTAAGAAGATGTGCATCTTTATTGTCAAATTCTCCTCTATATAGATCATGTGAATTTTGATTCTTTTTTTAAAGATTCTTATTTATTTATTTATTTATTTATTTATTTATTTGAGGGAGAAAGAGAGAGAGAGAGAGACAGAGAGAATGAGCCAGAAAGTAAAAGCAAGGGGAGCAGCAAAGAGAGAGGGAGAAGCTGGCTCTCCCGTGAGCTGAGAGTTCAATGTGGGGCTTGATCCCAGGACCCCATGACCAAAGATAGGTACTTAACTATACCAAGCCACCTAGGCACCCCACGAATTTTAATTCTTATCATATGAGAATTTCCCATAATTTGTCAAATAAGAACATTTTCAAACCTTAAAAAATTTTTCTGATCTGATGGGTGAGAAGTGTTATCTTAATTTTAATTTTCATTTCTCTCATTTTTAGGGAGTCTTAGAATTGTTTTGTATGTTTAAAAATCCATGCATTCTGTTCACATTTTTAGTCCATTTTTCTTTAGGGCTAGTACATATATTTTCAACTTTTAAATGTCTTTTTTATACTGGAATTATTAAATTTTTATCTATGATATACATTATTTCATCTAATTTCTTATTTTGTTTATATTGATATTTGCCATGTAATTTTAAAATATGCACATTTATTAATATTGCCTGTTGATTCTAAATTTTGTCATGTAGTTTTAAATATATATACTTTTGTCTACATTTATGCTTTTTAAAATAAAATGTTTTAAAAGATAGAATCCCTAGTTGAATTATAAACATTCACACTGTTTTCCTTTGTGATGGTCACTGTGCTGAGTGCTCTATGCAGATTATCATACATGTCCACAAATGACTCTGCAAGTTAGATTCTATTATTATCCTCATGTACAGAGGAAGAATGCAAAATTCAGAAATTTTAAAGCAAATTGCCAAAAATCAATTGAAAAAAAATATGAAAATCAGAATTTAAAATCACTCATATAAAAAAAATCACACATATGACTTTCAAACCCTCACTCATAACTGTCAATATTTTGTATAGAAACAGTAGTTCAAGCTGGGTAAATATGCTATTCCCCAATTTTCTTCTTTTGAAATACAATATTAAAAATATTTTTCCAACTTACTATGCTTAATTTTGGAGTCAATATATACCTAATTTTTTGAGAAGTCAGATTGTTAATTTAGGTTAGATTCAGATTATACAAATGAAAAAATACAATTCCTTTGCTTAAAATGAAGGTTCAGCTAAAAAAAAATAAAAATTAAAAAAAAAAAAAAAAAAACCCTGAGAAATCGGAATGAAGATACTTCTGGACTAGTTAGTGCTATTAATTTTCTGTATTAAAAGCTATTGTTACCTGAGTTAATTAACTTTTAAATATTAACAGTTAGTGTCTTTTTAAAAACAAGTTTCCCAAATAAACAAAAACAAAAACAAACAATAAAACAAATTTCCAGAAAAAAAATCAGGATCCTCCTAATATAGAAAAGCAAGTTTTAACTTGGTTTGAAAGCATATTCTTGCTTGACTTCTTTTGGCAGTAGTGATGGCTAAAGCTTCTATAAATATTGTGTGCTTTTAAGCAAGTCTCTTTGTTTTCTCCAGGATTGTAAATAATTGATTAGTAGCCCATAAATGTGTTCCCAAAAGCTAACACTGCCTTACTTAACACTACTCTGTCAGTGGTAATGATGCTAAAATAGGACTCAAGAAGAAAAGACAGTGGAGATTTACTGCCTGTGTGATATGTAGGCAAATAAGCTTGTATAAATTTGCATTTTGGCTTCACTTTTAATAGTTATAAACTACTTGTATCTAAGAAAAATATAGCCCAAAATATTACATCTGTGAGTTGCTACTTTTTTGATCTACTATGTGTAGATAAGTTTTATGAGTTTAGTTTAAGTGAGATCAGTGATGGTTTGTTCTCATTTTAAAAGCATCAAGGATGATTAGATAATACAGGCCACCATGTTATGTTAGAATATTTGTCTCTAATAAAACATATTCTTATATTTCATAAATGAAGCACTCAATTTGTCTGATTTGTGAGTAGTTTTGGAATCTTTCTAAAGATTCTAAAAGGATCTAGATAGCAACTAATAATCAATAATAATAGACAAGTGAAAACATTTCCTATTTTTGCCTATCCCAGAATTTAGATGCAGAGATGAGGACTTGTCATCGTAGAAATATTGGCTGACCCATTAAATAGCTACACAGAACCATATGCCAATTAGAGCACAGTTCAACTGCCTTACAAACACACTGGGCTCTCAAGACATAATTCCTGTCACTCTCTTAGTTTTTTTATACTCTATCTGAGGCACCCAACCACTAAACTGAGCACTGAGATTCAGGTATTTTGCTTTCCGAGCCCATGTTCATAACCATTCTATAAATCTAAACAAACCTAAGAAGCAAAATCAGGTTCAATCCCTCTATTTTTAAGATAAATCTCATATGCTTTGAAAGCCACATGGGCGGATGACATTATTAACATACTTGAAGTGCCTAGGTGGCTCAGTCAGTTGGCATCCAGCACTTGGTTTTAGCTTATGTAATGATCTCAGGGTTATGGAATTAAGTCCTGCTTTGGGCTCTGCCCTGAGCATGGAGCCTCTTGGGATTCTCTCTCTCTTTCTCTCTCTCTCTCTCTCTGCCCCTCCCTCTCCTTGCATGCATGGGCATGCACTCTCTTTCACTCCTTAAAAAAGAAAGAAAGAAAAAAGAGAATTAGAACATTTAATAAGGATATGTGTATTAATAAAGGGTTACTCTGTTTTCATAGAAAGCAGATATTGTACTTTCTAGATTGTGACATTTAATAGGTTTTATGAATATTCACTTTTAATAGCATTTACTGTATTTATTAGATTGTGTTATACCTTGACAATAGAATTATGCATATTTCAAATATTGATATACCATTAATCACTTCAATTTTAAAGAGTCAAAATTAATAGATTGTTGAATTGCCCAAGGTAAAAGAGAATATATATGATGAAGATAGCTTTTGATTGTTTTGTAGATTTTTAAGAACAGTATTATGAGATGTTAATATTAATGAAATATTAATAAAATCATAAATATTAATGAAGTTTTAGCATCAAGTATCTACAATAGAAGGTGATTAGATTCTTATTTTATCACTCTAAAATATCTCCATATCTATTAATGGACATATCTATTAATGGACATAGGAAGTTTCCCATGTATAATTAGAAGACAAAAAAGAGAAAAAAGTAATTTTCTACGTCAGTCTAAAACATGTACAACAGATAAGACTATTAGCAATTATAGTCTCGTGACCTTTGCTTCCTAACAATACTTATACTGTTCAGATGTTTTCTTCCCCCAGTTGGTCCTCTAATCTATTAAATCTGCCTTCTGCTTCTCAGGCTAAGGTATTTCATATGGATTAAAAGTCCCAGACATAGATGGTGTTATGCTAAAATGAAAACAAATCAGAGAAAGAAAAATATTGTATGATTTCATCTATATATTGAATCTAAAAAAAAAAATTGAAAAAGGAAAACAGAAGGAGACTCATAGATACAGAGAACAAAGTAAAAGTTGCCAAAGGAGAATGGGTGAAGGAGGGGGTGGGCAAAATAAAATAGGGGAAGGGCATTAAGAAGTATAAACTTTTAGTTATAAAGTAAATGTTATGAGGATGCAATATACAACATAGGGAATCCAGATAATAAAATTGTATCAACTTTATATGGTGACAGATGGTAGCTAGATTTATCATGGTGATCACTTCATAATGTATATAAATATTGAATCAGTATGTTCTACATCTGAAAGTAATAGAATATTGTACATCAATTACACTTCAATATTGAATAAACATAAAATTTAAAATTGTCCTTCAATCCCAGTGTATTTTTGTTTTCTATCATCATTTTTTCCATTTGCATCATCAACTTTTAGAACAATGTTCCTAGAGTCTTCACTCTACATATTTTAAGTAGGTATTATGAAAAATATTTTTTGTAATATGTCATGAGTTGAGTACTCACATTATAAATTTGAATTATTTTTTAGAATCAAATAATCCCAAAAATAGACAACCAAATTTCAATGCCTCAGAGTCAATCAAACTTGATAATAAATGTATAAGTTTCAAAATATCTCATTCAACACCATTCCTATCTATGAATCTACGAAGTATGCTGAATTAGTGGAAGGACATCACAGAAAATGTAAGTTGCCAGTTTTGCCAATCCTCCTAAGAGTTCTCACTAGCCCCATTACATCCATCCGGAGATAATTGCACCTTTACTGGGCACCACTTCTATATTTTATTGTTATTCTGGAAGAAAAGAACAAAGAATTAAAAAATACAGCATGCATGGCATATTTTATTTGTACATTGTTTAACAGATAAGAATAAGTTATATTTTCCCCAAAGATTTAACTTCTTTCCAGAAATGAAGGCTGAGTTATGTGCATTTTATTGAGCCTACTATTGAAAATAATTTTACTTATGAATTAAATTCCATGATAGAGCCCCATCTCTCTCCTTATGAATACTGAGTCTTCTATCCTCAGCATATGACCAGGTCATATTTTTAAAATATTCTAATATAATTCCAATCAAGTAACTAGAAATCCACTAAAGAAGCACTTTCTCAATATGAATTACCTGAAGGGTTTTAATTATATGAGTTTGATTTTTTATATCTCAAAATAATGGAATATAGATCATAATCTAATAAATTCTGTTGTAAATCTGAATATTTGTCTTTTAACTTTTTATATGACATATGAAAGTCTAATGAAATCTGGAAGCTAATTACTTAAATATTAAATGTATAATTGTGTTGTTAAATGTAACTTGTAAATTAATATAATATAAAAATCACATACTTAATATTACAATCACAAATTTCATATGAGAAATAACTTCTTATAAATAAATTGTAGCAAAGTCTTTTTATTTTGTTCTTAGTTTTATTCTTTTATGCTTAAAATGCAAGTATGTATTAATCTTTTGCAAGAGAAAACTAAGCAAATATGTAATAATTACATTTTTCACTTATATCTGAAAATTTTTACATACAGATACTTTATCCTCAGCAATCGAGTCTATTTGTGACCTGGCAAACAAGAAAAACCCAGGACAAGGGGGACATGTTTTTCTGGATTCAGGAAATCCAGACTAAAATTGGCTGTTTCTTCTCTATTCTTAAGTAAGTTTTTACGATATTGGTTCAAAGATTTCTTTTCAGAGTTTATGGTAATGTGTATAAATCTTTTAGTTTTGTGTTCAGTTTTAAGACCATAACTAAGTGTTAAGAAGGAGAAAGAAATTCATGAATTGTTACTTGAGTTTTAGCAATATAACTCTGAGAAACCTTCGTTAATTAATTCCCTGGCCAAATGGAAACGTAAATAAGTGAAACTGCTTTATTAACCAAATGAAAATGTAATGAAACAACTAAAGATTGATCAACCTCCAATATATACATTGGGTATAAAATATAATCAGACAATATTATTTGCAAGAAAATATTAATAGCAAAAAAAAAGGAAACACTGGTTCTGTTTTTATTCATATTGACATTAGTTAAATATAATACTTTTGGGTATTCAAATTGAGAACATAAGTACAGTTGTAAAAGGTAAATGTTAATCTTTCCTGTTACTCAAATTTCAGTTTAATCTAGTGTGAGAAAGTTTTTCCCTGAATACTCGATTAAATTGGTCCACTATAGACCATTTTTTACATTATTTCGTTGTGTTGTTTTCGTGTGGTTTGGTTATTTGTTGTGCTTTTCTTTATAGTCATTTTCACTGTCAGATTTCTGTTCAATTTCTTTGCTTGTTTGTTTAATACCAATTTCCAGATACTAAGTTCTATGAGGATGTAGAATCTTTCTCTTATTTTCTAGAATATTCTGACTTCTAGTAAAGAAGCATAATAGATGCCCAGTGCCTGTTGACAACATAATAATTAAATACAACCTCAAACACTCCTTTTATGATGACTTTCTTTTTCTAAAAGCCTACATTACATCTAATGCATTCTATTATTCTATTACTATTCTAGTAAATTGTTTTCCTACCCCAAAACTCCTGCAAACCTAAGTTACGTACTTATCTCACATGCAATGATTCTGTATTAGCATACAGAATTCTGTATACAGCATTCTGTATTCAGTTGTGATGTCAAAATATTTCTTTGTAAGAAAACAGAAAAAAAATCTGTAAGTAAATGAAATTAGCAAAACCCTAATACCAAATGATTACCAGGGCAGCCCCGGTGGTGCAGAGGTTTAGCACTGCCTTCAGCTGGGGGTGTGATCCTAGAGACCCAGGATCCAGTCCCATGTCGGGCTCCTTGTATGGAGCCTGCTTCCCCCTCTGCCTGTGTCTCTGCGTCTCTCTCTCGCTCTGTCATGAATAAATACATAAAATCTTAAAAAAAATGATTACCATTATTGGCACTTGGTTTACTTTCTTCCATTTTGTACACATTTATTTTTCAAATAAATTAAATATAATTGTCAGATGATTTACTTTCTTTCCTTTCCCATTGACTTTTTATAATAATAAGTAATCATATGAATATGAGTTTCTTAATGTGGAAACATGTAACAAAATTTATCAAGAACCTTTAAAAATACTTTGGGTTGTTTTTGTTTTCTGCTATTAGGATACTGACATGAACATACATGGACATAAATATTTGTCTTTCTCTCTCCATATTTTCAAGGCTTGACTCCCTATTAACACCCCTTCCCTACCTGATGAAATTTTCAGCTCACTGTGTCTTTCCAACTCTCACTCTTTCACCATACTCTACCTTAACAATTGTGAAACCACTTTTATCTCTACTCTTTTCCTCTAATTACTTCAATAATAATAAGACTCCCAAGGAACCTAGGTAATCTCTCACACTTAGAAGTAACCTCTCAGCCCGTTTTTGCATATTTCTTACTCTGATCTTATCTCCCACATCTCCCACTCCTCCTGAATTCCATCATGGTATCTCCCGGAGCTAAGATCTGCCATCAGTATAAGTTCTATCTTGGAATAGATTCAGAATGAGATTACATTTTTACAAAGTCCACTGGTTTCCACTTTGGTCCACATTCTCCCTAAATGATTTCGATTGCTATCAACAGTTTGTACTATATTTTACCTTTAGCCAAATCTCACACACTGTTTTCTACCAGTTGCCTGTGAGATACTTCTGAAAGCCAAGCCCAATAACATTACGCCCATCTTTAAAATTGCCATAAAAAGCAGACATAAACTGACATTCCCACTACCCTAATGACTTCATCATCTATTTTTCTGTCCTGACCACCCAGTCCTGCCTGCTACTGGGCTAACTGATGCTCTTTCTTAGGACATTCAGGATCCTCTCTCAGCACAATTGAATTTCCTGCTCCTATTTCCTGGAATGTTCTTCCCTTAAATCCATGTGACTGTTTTTTGTTTGCTTGTTTTTAAACTTCATTCACATCCTGGCATCAGTGCAGTTAGAACTTCCCTAACCACCATAGGTAATAATAGCATACTACCTCCTTCCCAAAACTTCTAATGTCCTTTTTAACTCTTTATTTTTTTTTTTCAGTATCACTTACTATCATTTAGACCACTAAATAATTTCTTGGAGGTTTTTTATTTTGTTTCCCCCCCCCTCTAACTAGACTATAAACCCCATGAAAAAACAAAATGAAACAAAACTCTATTTTGTTCTACTGTTTTATCTCTACCACCTAGAACATAGTAATTATTTAAGAACTATTTGATGGATGTGAATGAAGTCCTACATAATGAATATATAGATAAAAAGACATGATAACATACAAAAGTTTTAGCAATACTAAGCATATTTTCTTTACACACACCATATATATATATGTGTATATATATATATATATATATATATATACACACACATATACATGTACATGGATAGATGGATGATAGAGATTCAGAGGGAGATATAGAACAAGTCTTCCTATTATCTATCCATTTTCTATTCATCCAAATCTCTGTGTATCTCTCCAGCTATCTATATAACCTCTGAATGGTAATAATAAGGTGAGAGGGGGGGAAAAAAGGGTATTCCTGATATGGGAAGCTGGTCTCATGTTCATATCTAGGCTGTGTTGTGTTCCTGTTTGAAATAAGCAAATTTACAGAACACCAGCACTATATAACATGAAAGTGAGATAGAAACAAGATCGCTGTGAAAACCACAAAATCCAAACATCCCCCTTTCTCAGCTAAAATGAGTGGCTACTGCTTCTTTAGTAATTACACTTTTAGTCAGGCTCTCATTTGCCCTCCATATAGATAAGATTTATTAAGAAACCAATCATAAAATTGTCCCCACTTTCGGAAAGCACCTGATCTAGATGAAAATCTCTGCTTTCTTAAGCAAATTACCAAACCAAAGTCTCAAGACTTTGGTAATGGTTTCTTTCCTGCTCTCTCTTATACTGAATTCATCATCTCCTATGGTGAGGGTTTTCTCTGACTGCAAAGAGTCATGTACCCCATTTGATCAACTACGTATATGTTCCTGGTGATTTTCAGCTGAAGGAATTTGACAAGACATATTTTTTGAAAGGCAAAAAAAGTATAGATAGATCATACATAAGAAACAGAATGTATTTTTCCATTAATCTATCCATTTTAAACTAATATGTATTTGTGTGTAATATATTTCATTTCTTGAGTGGTAAAGATATTTTTTATATTAGCAGTTGCAGGATTTAGTACCTGTCAACAGAGTTCTTAAAGTTGTGTAATACTATGAGCTTTTTTCACTTTCAAATAACATGTCTCTTTTTTAAATGCTTGAATGATGCATTCAAAATCATGTTCTTTGACATAAAAATGATGATACTCTGTGGCATTTAAAATTTTCTGAACTCATTGACAATTACACTCAAATAGTGTATTTAGATAGATAAAGTTCCAAAAAAAAAAAAAAGGATAAAGTTCCAGTGTTATTTACATTAATCTAATAATAATGGAGAATAAAGTGTTAGTGGGGTAGCTTGGTTTGTTTGGTTACCCCTTTTCCTTTTTGTAAAGATTTTTATTTATTTATTCATGGGAGACACAGAGAGAAGCAGAGACATAGACAGAGGGAAAAGCAGGCTTCTCCCAGGGAGCCCAATGAGAGACTGGATCCCCGGACGTGGGACCATGCACTGAGCCAAAGGGAGACGCTGAACCACTGAGCCACCCAAGTGTCCCTGGTTACCCCTTTACAACAACAACAATTTCTTTAAATAAAGAATTAAAAACATTAAGTTTAAATGTTATTTAAATTAAATGCTATTTAAGATATTAAGTTTTTTATATGCAGTGAATTGGTGCAAAAACTCTTACCACAATTTTAAAATTTTTTATACATTTCTTTCTTATCATCTTTACTGGCATTTTTTCTTAATATCTCAATATCTAGCCAAGTTTACTTTTTGAATGCAAGAACTAGCTTTCCCTCTCTTTCCAAAGCTAATTGTTTTGTTGTTGCCGTTCGGCTGGGATTTCTTTCTGTTTTTATTGTTTTGTTTTTGCAAAATATTGTGATCATCCCAAACATAACCAGCTAATTCTAAACATAGAATTATATATTAAGAATAATAGGACACTATGAAATCAGTCATCACTTTCTTTGCTTCAATTTTCCCATGTTTGGTTGCAAATTTAAAGTAGTATACTTCATGTAGATTTCTATGGTTTCTTTGCTTTTCTTCTTAATGAGGCCCACACTGATGGTTTTGTTGTCACTGAGATTTGTGAGAACTTGGGAATAGCCACTTAGTAAGCAGACATGTTTTTTGAGGTAGCTCCAAGATTTCTAGGCTTCTAAGTATAATTAAAGTTAATGAAGAAAAAAATTAATTGCTCTACTTAGAATTGTTATTGAGTTATAAAACTCAACCAAGTTGCTATATGAGAGACTCAATCTCTTAACAACCTCAAATGATTTATTTAATATGTAATTGCTCTAAATCCACATTTTCTGTTGCTCAGCATGCTGCATACATTCTGAAAACCAGTGTCAGAACTTTACCTGTGCCACCCACTCTTTTTATGCTTCTAAGTTTCAGAAATGCTTTCTGTTGTCATGTAGGGGTGTTCTCTACTACTGATTGTACCTCTGCCTTCAGAGGGAGCATATTAAGTTTTCTGCAGATATACAAGGAAATTCTGCATACTTGTCCCTTAAGTAAACAAATACTGAAAAGATCAACAACACAAACGGTTATCCTAACAAGTAAGTTGCAAAACAAAAGGAACTTATGTTTAAAACAAAACAAAAAGAATGCAAGTGAAAATGATGTCTATACATATATTTTTTTAATTTAAAAAACTATCAGAAAGAGTATATAGAAAGCTGTAAGCCATGGTTTCAAAGAAGATAGTGATATTGCATGTGAAGAAAGAATGGGTTACAAAAAAGTTAAAGGACATTTTTACGTTTATGCTTTTCACATGCCACATGCATTTGAATAAATTATAATTGTATTAAATTAACATTTGTTATGTGTCACTGGGAGTCTGATGGTGAGCCACTATTCAAAAAAGACCACATGAGGAATTAACCTGAGGTACATGCATTTATTTATTAGGGCCCATGAGTGGGGTACTTTGGGTTTCCCAGACTAAGTCGAGATTGGTCAATTTAAATCAAAGAAAGCAGAGCTTTAGTATGCTCTATGAGAGGTTTTATCTAAGGGACACACATGGGGAAAGACCTGGGAGGCAGAGGAGATTTTTTATCACAAGGGCTGTTGGGGAAGTCCTATCAGGAACTTATATTTGTTTGTGATATCACAAGCCATTATCTAAGGCATGCACTTGTATAAGGGGCTAGTGTTAGTCTAAGATCCCTACTGGCCACCTGTCCAAACAGATGATGACAAAGCAGCAAATAGTAGTTTAGCTAAACTCTCGACATTAAGTAAATATGTATATAAGCATGTAGAAACAAAAATATATTTTAGGTGATATTGATTTACACATAGAGAAAACAAAAGACTATTACAGCCATGCAAGAGAAAATGGTATCAAAAAAAGGAGGAAAATAAAGAGGAGGGCAGCCCAGGTGGCTCAGCAGTTTAGCGCCGCCTTCAGCCCAGGGCCTGATCCTGGAGATCGAGTCCCACGTCGGGCTCCCTGCCTGCATGGAGCCTGCTTCTCCCTCTGCCTCTGTCTCTGTGCCCCCCTCTGTGTCTCTCATGAATAAAAAAATAAAATCTTAAAAAAAAAATAAAGAGCAAGCAATTTTTCCTCTACCCACATTCATTTGTTCTACTATGCAATTTTCCTTTCATTTCTTCATGGCTTACAGTCTATAATTTACCAGATAAAAATATATTTGCCAATTTTAGCCCATGTTTAACAAAAATAGTCATGTTGCAACTTTCCCTATACAAAATGTTTGGTTGTGAAGACAACATACCGTGAAAATTACAAACATTCTTTCTATATTGTCCATTTTCAAGCTTCCCAACAGAATGAAAATACTGTTTAATAGCATCTTAAATTGACTCAATACGTGTGTAGTTTTTGAATGCCATGATTAGACCCAAACATAAAGACCCTGGGACAATTTATACGTATTTTTTTCCAGTATAGATTAATTACTTGTTTCTAATTTGTTCTTACTGAAAAGCTTTTTATTAACATTTCCCAAGCACTCCAGTTTCAGAAATAGTGGAATATCATTAACTTCAAGAGTTAGAGGAGATTCAAGTTAGTTAATTAACTTACCTCTATCAAATGATGACTCTGAAGCATAAATGAAAGTTGAATGACTCTACCACAATATTCCCTTTACAAATTTAAATATCATAGTAATAGTAATAGGCAACATTTTTGAGTATGTCATTCACTGCTTTAAGCATTTTTAATATATCACCTGCCTTAATGCTCAAATACTGTTTTAAAGAAAATGCAATTACTGCCCTCATTTTAGAGACATGCATTAAGTGCCTAGTTACTAAGTAGATTATTTTTTATCTATTTATCTGGCTCCTGCACTTCCAGTATAACTACTCTGCATTGATCTGGTTTTAAATGATTTGGGTTTTAAAGATGCAAGACATAACAAACTCCTAGAGATATATATTTTATAGATTTATTTATTCATGAGAGATACAGAAAGAGTGTCAGAGACACAGACAGAGGGAGAAGCAGGCTCCTCGCAGGGACCTCGATGCAAGAATTGATCCCGGATCCTGGGATCACACCCTGAGCTGAAGGCAGATGCTAGAACGCTGAGCCACCCAGGCATTCCTACTAGAGATATTTTTTAAATTAAAAGAAGAACGTGATTTTCCTTCCAGATTGACTTCTCATAAATAGATTATCCACAGTCTGGAGTTTCTGGAATCATGATTTTGTTGATGGAGTACCACATTTGATCCTCTACAAAATGATTTTCATTTATATATACATATTCTAGTTACTTTATATAGAGTTATTTTTATTTTTTTCATGAACAGATTTCTAAATGAGTTTACACCAGAATTCTGGTCCACAGAGAGTTCAATATTTGACCTTTATCTATAGCACAGGTTTTCTCAACTTTTTTAAGATTTTATTTATTTATTCATGCGGGACAGAGAGAGAGAAGCAGAGACACAGGGAGAGGGAGAAGCAGGCTCCATGCACCGAGCCTGACGTGGGACTCGGTCCCAGGTCTCCAGGATCACACCCTGGGCTGAAGGTCGCGCTAAACCGCTGAGCCACCAGGGCTGCCCTCTCAACTTTTTAAAACAAATGATAAATCTGCTCCTCCTCCCACCCTCTCCCCCAATATGTACACATCTAAGAAGTAATGTCCTGAAAGTGATTTTCAAATAGGATATATTCTTGTGTATTATTTTTAAAATGGATTTTGGATGAAACTAGTTATCAAGTTCAGAACTAAAAGTAACATCTCTTACTGTGTAAATTGGGGTTTGTCAATACCACCACCAGAACTGATGTAGGAAAGACATTAGATTTTGAAGCTGATGCCCAAGAAAGAATTTTAAGTTATCTTTGGTGAAAAAGGTTGTTTTATTAAAGGACAAAGATAGGACCCATGGGCAGAAAGTGTTGCACTGGGGTCATGAGGCGTGGCCCCATTATATATTTTCAATTTGTGAGAGGGTTAGGGAATGGTGAAATTCTCTAAGGAATTTTGGAAGCAAGGTTTCCAGGCACTTGAGGGAGCTAGTAATTGTTACAAAAGATCATTTATGACTGTCTAATAAAACCTGAGTCAGGAGATCCTTCAGATGTATATTGGGCCATATGCTTGGGGGATGATTGCCAACACCTTTCTAAAGTAATTTTGTATGTTAAAGTAGACTCACAGGATCCTGGATGTCAAGCTAGGATTGCCTTTTGCCCTTAGCAAAGGGTTAACATTGAGGCAGCTGAGTCCCTAGAGGAATGTCATTCTGCCTGTTTCAAGGGCTTGTCAATGGGCTGTAGGTAGTAAGGAAATTTAATAATTTCTCTTCTTCCTTTGTTTGCTCCATCAACAACTACACCACTACTAATGCTAGTGATATTTTTTTGATTCTTAATCTATTTGGTTTCGCATTTGAAAGATGGCGTATTCTATCTTCAAAAACTATGTGTATTATATGGGAAAGGACACTAGATTAAAATAAATCAGGCCAACTAGATTTTTTTCCCTAGCTTCTTATTAGTTGTGTGAATTTAGGAAAAAAATTGACCCATATTAGTTAATGTCTGTTCACAGTTTACAAAATGGCTTAACACAGAAAAATTTATTTGATTTTCATACCATGAGTTGTTTGTCAATATTGTGTGCCTACATATTTGAAACCTGAAGTTTAGAGAGTTTATATGATTTCATCCAAAATTTTACCCAAAGTAAGAAGTGAACCAGGCAAATTCCTAGGTTGGTGGCTTCAGATACTGTGCTTCCTTGGCCATCCCACACTTTTCTTTATTATATGGGGTTGAAGTTGGTAATCAAATGAAATATTCTATCTAAAAATAGTGGACAAACTCTGAAATAATATAGAAAAATATTTTTCCACTGTCAATTTCTATAACATCATTGTATTTATTTTTATATTATATATGCACTAATTTAAAAATAAAATTAATATTTATTTCTTTTAAAAATCAAACCCATGGATGCCTATATATATGTGTGTGTGTGTGTGTAAAGAAAATATGCTTAGTATTGCTAAAACTTTTGCATGTTATCATGTCTTTATATCTATATATTCATTATGTAGGAATTCATTCACATCCATCAAATAGTTCTTAAATAATTATTATGTTCCAGGTGGTAGAGATACAGCAGTAGAACAAAATACAGCTGTACCATCAACTCTTTGGGGGATCTTCCTGAAAGCCTTTGGACTAGAACTGCATTGGCTTTCCTATGTCTAGCCTATTGACCCACACTACAAATTTTGGAATTACCAAACTCCATAATCACATAAGTCCCTTCATTACAATAAATCTCCTTTTATATTTATATAGATAGATGATAGATAGATGATAGATAGATAGATAGATAGATAGATAGATGATAGATATAGATATAGATAGATAAATGTCTATTTTTATTAATAGATATAAATATATACAGATAGATAAATATAAACATATCCCATTAGTTCTGTTTCTCTGGAGAATCCTGGCTAATACAGAGGATAATATTTTGTAATAACATCCAATACTTCACAGGCAATAAACATTTATTTCTGAAATAATTTTCTACAACTATTACTTATGCAATTTGAAATATAATTTAAGATAAAAATTCTGGAAATTATTTAAATGTGCTTATGCTGCTTCAAAGCCCAAGTCTTAATTAAATATTTACCACATCATAAAGGCATTTCATTTTTAGAGACATTTTATTTTTTAAAAATAGATATAAAATGAACTAGAATGATTTATAGAGCATGTCACATGAATTTTAGAGATTGCTGTTTTCTTAAGATTGCTTTTTTATGAAAGCATTTTTCTTCCATTGCCGCAAAAAGGTACACTCTTTTTCTGCAGGTAAAGGTTTCCACTTTTTTTCTGTGTTTGTATATTTATTTTTTTACCCTTTAGTGGTTTGATTAAGAATGTTATTGGAGGGCAGTCCCGGTGGCACAGCAGTTTAGCGCCGCCTTTAGCCCAGGGCCTGATCCTGCAGACCAGGGATGGAGTCCCGATGGAGCCTGCTTCTTCTGCCTGTGTCTCTGCCTCTCTCTATCTATGAATAAATAAATAAAATCTTAAAAAAAAAAAAAAGAGTGTCATTGGATCACCACATGTAAATTAAAAAAAAAAAAAAGACACAGGCACAAATGTCTTACAAGTCTATCAGAAATTTTTAACACAATCTTTTTGAAGATAGGCATAAGGAAAGGAAAACAAAAAGTCTGAAACCTTTGGAGCCCTGACCTTAAGTGTAGTTTTTTAAACAACTGAAATTGGGCAGCGCCGGTGGCTCATCGGTTTAGCGCGGCCTTCAGCCCAGGGCGTTATCCTGGAGACCCGGGATAGAGTCCCATGGCAGGCTCCCTGACATGGAGCCTGCTTCTCTCTCTGCCTGTGTCTCTGCCCATTTGTCTCTCTCTCTGTGTGTCTCTCATGAATAAAAAATGAAATCTTAAAAAAATAAAATACTTGAATTTTAAATAAATAAACTATTGAAGATGGTTTTATTTCTTGAATATAATTACATTGTTTGAGCTGGATTTTTTGAAAACTGATATATATTGCGAAACCAGTTTTAATGTAACTCAGCTTATTTCTATCAAATGTAATATAACTATTATCATAAAAGTAACAATGATATAGTAATTTGACATGATGCTAGAAACAAAGTAAATCTCCTTACCATTTTTTTTTAATTTAGATGACCAAAAAGCTAGACCCATTCATTGCCATACTGAGAGCAAGCCTTGATCCACTGTGTAACTATCTTATAATAAAGAATTTTGCTGGCTTTGTCATGCTTCCTGGGAAGGAAACACTAAACCCTTGTTACTTCCTGAGTGGCAGGATTATCTGTTATTCCCAGTGAGATCCCAAGACACTCCAGTCTATGCTAGTGAGATGACTCATGGTGGGTACCTAGATAGTTTATGCAAACAAGATGGTTCAGGATAGGAGGCTGGCCCTGCCAGAAAGACCAACCATATTATTAGAAATTTATATCCAGGTAATATAAACTTGACTTCCTGGAATGGGATAGGGGATGGAGATTAAGTTCAAATTATGTGATCAATGATCCCATCTATCCTGTTTTTGTAATGAAACAAAAGTCAGCTTCCCTGGTTAACGATATTCTGTGATGTAGGAAACAAAGACAGAAGAAATATTATTAAATTTCCTTACTATCTACAGCCCATTGATAAGTCCTTGAAACAGGCAGAGTGACATTCCTCTAGGGACTCAACTGCCTCAATGCTAACACTTTGCTGAGGGCAAAAGGCAATCCTAGCCCCACCCCCAGGATCCTGTAAATCTACTTTAACATATAAAAATTATTTTAGAAATTTCTTTACCCTTACAAGATAGGTATTGGTAATCATCCCCGAAGCATATGGCCCACCGATATACATCTGAAGGGTCTCCTGACTCCGGTTTTATTAGACGGTCATAACGACCTTTTCTAACAATTGCTAGCCCTCTCAAGTGCCTGGAAACCTTGCTTCCAAAATTCTTTAGAGACTTACATACTATTCCTAACCTCCCCCCAACTTGAAAGCATATAATGGGGCCAATCCTCCTGACTTCAGTGCAGCTCTTTCTGCCAATGGATACTGTTCCCATACTTTAATAAAACCATCTTTTTGCACCAAAGATGTCTCAAGAATTATTCCTGGGCCATTGGTTTCAAATCCTAATGTCTTTTCCTATGCATACTGTTATGCATCAATTTGCTGGGTGGAGGAGGGGGTGCGGGGGTAGGGTGTGGGTGTGTGTGACGTATCTGACTCCAAAGATAGAAAACATGGAAACTTCAAGTTTAGGCTGTCCTAGATCTCACCATATGCATGACCCTGATTTGTATCCTTTTTGTTATAAGAAAATTGTAATCATAATTCTACCACGTTCCTGACTTCTGGGAGTCCTTCTAGTGAATAGTCATACCTGAGTGATTAATAGGAAATCCCAGATTTGTAGTCAATGGGTCAGAAACATCCTAGGAACACTTGAGTTAGCATCTGGTTTCTGACGTGAGGACAGTTTTTTTGAAGATTAAGCCCTTGTAAGCAGAAAGAGTTATGGGTTTCCAGAAAAAGAAAGAAAAGATATAGCTTTTGTGATACAAGACAAGTCATTCTAGACCACCAGTTATTTTCTATGATCTATGCTTCACTGGCTCTACTTGCCCTAGCACAATTCTTCCAGAACTTTCTAGAAGGCATTATAATCACAAAGAAATACAAAACCTCAGTTGTTAAGGATTTTAAGGGAATAAAGGGAATGCAAAAAGTAAGTCTCTGTCAGGCCAGGAAATAGCCTAATCATATCAGAGACAATAAATCAGTGGTAAATCTCCCAGTGCTGTTTCAAAAGGAAGGAGATCCTGCAGCCCTTACCTGAGATAAGAAGCCCAGCATCCCATCCAACTAGTCCCTTCTTCTTGTCTTACAATCACCTCTGCTTCATTATAACGTTAAAATTCTCAATCTAGAAGAAGCTGCATTAACAAAACATAGGATGTCTGTATAGTCTTGCTTTCTAAGTACCCACCCCCTTGCAACTTTATGCCTGCCTTTACATGTGATGATAAAACTCCCTTTTTTGAATATTCATCCTAACCCTAAATTGAATAAACCCACTCACCCCCACTAAAGGAGTCATGACTTTGGAAGTTATATGCTGTGATCTCTTTACCTGATCCAAATAAAATTCCTTTGTGTGACAATTCTACCTGATGTAGTCTCTATCAGTAATGCACCAAGGAGCAAACTGACATTTAGCCAGTTACATCCTCAATCTGCTAGTTATGTCAGAAGTCATTGCAGCTACCATGAGTTTCTATTTTCCCACCTTATACACTGAATCTGTGGTCAAGCACAAGCTTTTGGGCATTTTGCTTATTATTACCATTGTCAAATCAGAGACATTTAGTTCAATAGGGTATAATCTTGTGTTTGATTACGTTGGATGCTGGTTTGGATAACATGTCCTTAACGATAATAGAACCAGTCAAGGCAAGTTTTATTTTTACACAGCATTAAGTAGTCTTGTCTTTTCCAGTTTAGTAAACCGCCCAATATCTTGCAATTACTAAACAGACTCTGGTTGACTTAAATGGTTGAATCAGAATCAGTTAGATGTTTCTGAAGCTGGATTTACATCGCTACAATAGGAAGGTACAGTTCTCTTGATCAGGCTCTATTAAAGACCTGAAAGACTTAGTAAAACAAAGAATTCAAAATATATTTGTAGCATTATTTTTTAATTGAAATTTCTCAGTAAAATGGAGCAATGCATTAAGTGCTAGATAATATGAAGTTTAATAAGTAGAATGAACATTAATAGAAAAAATGATTCTGCATTACATTAGCCCTTGAATTTAGGCAAAGTAAACTTTGACAATATATATTTGACAATTTTTGTCAAAAATACATTTGATGAAACAGTTAATGATAATTGCTACTGTTAAGTATAACCTTTAGAAAGTTTCCCTTGACTTTTTTTTTTTTTTTTTGGTTTTTAATCTTGATTCTATTTGCTTACTTTGTAATTGCAAGCCATATACTTTGTTTTTACTCTAATATGTTTATATTATTAATTTTTAAAACTCTATTCTTCTCATTTTCCCTAATTATGCATTCAGAGACAAATTCCTCTGAAAGAAGAGAGTAAGAAAGTCATTGACTTTGATTTTTTTTCCCCAGTTTGATTGAGAAGACTGAAGTGTAAATGTCGTGGTGTCACTCTGATGTCTGGGAAATAAATAAGACTATATATGTAAGAACAATTATACATAAGATATTAATAACCTTGAAAAGTAGTATTCAAATTCTCTTCTGAAGTAGTAAAGAGTCATTTTCTCACACAGACACGAAATAAACACACAGGGATGGTAATTCACTGTGTATTTGTATTAACAAATTCAGTTTGTTAATACATTATATTAACAGTAGAGATTTTATGCAATTTAATCAATCAACCAACTTGAACCCAATAACAAAGAGAGTCATTTCTAAGTAACACAGAAGCATTTCAAGATTAAGAATAGTCACACTTTAACAAAACATTCTCCCATTTCACAATAACTAATGAAAATAATAGGAACAATCAGACTAATTGATTTTTATTTTCGCTCTTTAACAGAGAAGATTGTTTCCTTTTTAGGTATATTCCATTGAAATAACTCTGTGAAAATGCATATTTTTCATTCAGGCTAATAAGAGAAAAGACTATTTAAATGGAAAAATATTAATTTACTTGAACCATATGACCTCCTACATTGCCTAATGCAGGACATGAGACCCTTCTGTAGAATGTGGAATTGGACTAATGAAACGTAGGTAAATAGGTTTTACCTAAATACAAGAAAATCTTATGTTCCCCATATGTTCCATGAATTTAATTTTCATTATCATTAAAATGGAGAAAATGAGCTAATCATGTTATTACACAGTGCTAATAACATCAGAAAGCAAATTCACAAAAAACCATGAGGGCATGCTAAGTCATGCTAAGTGTGTTGTATCCTTGGGTCTGGAAAGGAAAAAATATATACATATTTATACATATCTAAATATATATATATATATATATATATATGTATATCCATTTTCTTTTAAATTGCACTTAAAGTTGACAGACTTTTTTTTTTGAACAATCTGTGTGTTTCAAAAAAAGAAAGAAAAACAAAAACAAAACAGATCATAAGAGAATATTATTACCAAAGGCTATGCCATGCCAGTATTGCTGATATAAAAATAATTCTCAATGTGTTTTCTTTTTTTCTAAATGATATATATGTAAGATCACTCTAGCTTCATTTTTGCATGATTTTGTTTTGCTACTTTATTTTTTTTAAATCTATATGGTTATGGATGAATCAATTTGAAAACTGAGTACTTATCAATAAAATATTAAAAGATGAATTTATACAGAAGCTATAAAAGGAAAGAAGCATTACCTGTAAAGAATAAATTGATCTTAGTAGTTTAGCTTATATAATGCATTTTTCATTGCTTCTGGATGTTTACAACATGAGTGTTTTGTATCATATACATTTAGTGAATTCAAATATCTTCTGAATACATGCCAGTAGATTACATTCAAGTTGATGAGCAGTGCTATTGATAGAAGAAACATTATAATGTGACTTTAAAAATTCATTTCCACATACAAATTTGAACTCTTACTTTATAATTCTTCACAAATAGAAAGAGAGCTATCACATGTGTCTGCAATGCCCTGCAGAATTACATCAAACTTGTTCTTCTGAAAGACATTATGGCTCACATATATCATCATCATCCACATTACAGCTATGACAACCAAGTGAAGGCTTTTATTTTAGCATACTCTATAAAATAACAATAATTATTCAGAAAAGATTATCAGGAACTACTACTCTCATTTTACAGAATGTACTGTACATTTCAGGAAGAAATGTCTCTACTGAGATTTTGCTCACCTCTCTGCCCCTTTGAGGACAATATGTCCTTCTAATTGATGACAAAATATCAGGAAAATAAAATTCCTTCTTATGAGAAGCAGTCAATTTTGTACATGTGAATCCTTAAAGCATATGTGATGACAAACTGCTCCTGACTAGGATGCATGATGGAAAGAACAGCATCACTGGGAAAAGATGAAGACTGGTAGTGGGTGTGCACATGGGGATGAGGAGAAAAAATTAAAGGGATGATACCATTTGACTTTTTTTCCAATAAAAACAAAATTGCATGCACAAATGGATGACAAGAATGATTAAAATCCACCCACATAAAAATGTTGAAATAAAGCTGTTGGGTTCCATAAAGCCTTTCCAAAACTAATATACACAGAGTCAATTTTCATGATCTGAATTTCTTTTTTCAAATAGATGATATAAGGCCATATATGCAATGCCATTTGTAGTGAAAAATATATTATTACAGAAAATTAAAATTAATGGACATACTCATTTTAATATGAATAGTCAGCAACTTGACATCTGTTTTGTTGCTCACTTTAGCTTCTTCATTTTAAGTTTTCTTTGCTAAAAAAAAATCTCTCTGTAGCTTATGTAAAGGGAAAAGCCTCTGACTTCAGATTGTTTGGATTTTGCTACTTCAGTTTACTTTTTTAATTTTATTACAAAATTTTAAAACATTGAGCTTTTGCAATAAGATCATAACATTTAAAAATCTATATTACAATAAAAAGGGTCTACATAAACCCCTTTTTAAAATCTGAATTCTTGATCTATCCTGTATACATATGTATTCAAGGTCACATCCACTTCAGGGACAAATGATAACCCTTGTTTTCATTCTTGCTTAAAAATTTTATTCTTAAATAATATTTAATTTCCTGAGATTTTGCTATTATGTAGTCTAATCCTTTGCCACTTTATCACCAAATTGCCTATCGAAAACACTGTAGGAAAAATGAGGTTTAAGCCACACAAAGCAAATCCAAGACCACAGTTACATTCTTTCTAAACTGTCAGGCAAATGTGCCTTTAGGCTGAGAAGAGCTGTCTTTGAGTACTTAGAGCAATGTAAATTTAGAGAATTATTCAGGAGATTACTGGGAAAAAAAGGATTAGTGGTAAAATTAGGCAGCACTGTGTGCCTCTGTACCTACTTGATTACTCTGCACTCTCAGCTGCCTGAATGACAAAGATAGCCCTGTTTATGTGCTTTTTGAAGTCATTGGGTAATTCAGAGTTCTAGTTTTCTAAAAGATTAGGAAAGTAAAAATGAATATGATGTCTTTATGGGTTTTCCTCACCAGGACAAGAAAAATCATTATCAATATATACCATTACATATGACATTGGAATAGCATAGCTAGTACTTATTGCACATCTAGTTATCAGTTTGATAAACTCATTTCCAAATTCAAATAAATATTAATAACATATTATAGGGTTTCCCTTAATACCAATATCTGGAAGTACTTTTTATTTTTTTGTTTTTTTCTAACTAGGCTCCATGCCTAGCACAGAGCCCACCACAGGACTTGAACTCACAACCCTGAGATCAAGACCTGAGCTCTGATCAAGAGACACTTAACTCACTGAGCCACCCCAAGTGCTCCTAGAAATACTTTCTAATGTTCTAATTTTGTTCTTCATAGGAGTCTGTAAAAGAGTGCCTCTTGTTCTATGATATAGTAATGCAATCCTGAACTGGTTGGAAAAGAAAAAAGTGGATTAGTATAATACCAGAAAATAGAGCAGAAGGCCTAACTGTCACGATGATTAATTCAGATCAACACAGACTTTCTTTACTGTGGTGATTGTTACCAATCATGAAGATACTTGAAATGCAAGAGTCAGTTGTGCCGGAGGCAAACTGACCACTCTAGAAAAAGATCCACCAAAAAAAAAAAAAAAAAAAAATCCACCAGGGAAGTTGTACCAAGGAATTTATCAAAAGTATTACTAGTTAGCATCCTTAACATTAACTCCCCACCCACATGATGTATATATAGAATAGATAATACATATCTAAGAACTGGTGGATTAAAAATCATATAAACTAAATACTACATAGAGCAAAACAAAATGAAACAAAAATAATAAGTTACTGTCTATATGTCTGGAAATAAAAAGAAAATTCTAATATAAATCATTAGAATTATTGTTATTAATGCTATTTGGATTTTGATTGTGTTGCCATTATTTAACTGCATAATAATTACAAATAAAAATCACTTGCAGTTGTTTCTTTATTAATTTGTTTTACCCTTTTTACTCTTTGGAAAATGTAGCATCAGACAGTTTCTTACAAATCATTCCTACCATTTTATCCAACCAGGTGACTAAGGAAGGAGAACTCTTGGATACATTAAATTCATCTGTGTGGACATTTTCAAAACATATTAAGGACAGAATTCTAGAGTGCACTGATTGTTCCAAATTCCTTACATATCATATTTGATTATCATTGATTCAGTTGCATTTTAGATAACAAATCTGGAATGCTTTAAGCTCCCTATAGAATACAAAAACAAGCCATCATGTATGCAGGTTTCCCAAGGTTTGTTCAAGTGAGCTCCATGATAACACTGTTCAGATTTCTTTTCTCTATTATTCTTGAGGCTTGACCCTTGTCCTTATGGCCCTAAGAATCATTCTGTCCTCTGGTATCACAATAGTATTCCAAGTGGGAAGAATGGGGAAGACAGTGGCTGCCACATGATTCTACAACTCCCTCCCTCCAACCACTTTTATGGGCTTTTGGGAATGCATCAGTATCCTGTGGTTTCTGCATATATCATTGGTCAGATCTGTGTCACTTGGCCACCATTCTTCTTAAAAGAGCCTGGAAATGTGTTTTTGAGCTGGGTACATCACTGTTTCTATCCAAATTGCACTTCTTTTCAAGAAGGAAGAATAGAAAAATGGATTATGTGGTACTTTGGCAATATCTGCAATGAATAGGTTGATTTAGTCCTCAGATAAACCCTATAAAAGATACCCTACATAGAAGTATTATTATAATATTCATTTTAATATGTTTATATATTATATTTAATATTCCAATATTATATTAATATTCATATAAATATTACTACAAGTCCCATTTCACAAACAATAGTTGAGGCAGAAGGAGATGAAGTAACAAAGTCACAGAGTAGCAAGAAGTGAAAGTAAAATCCCATCAAGGTAGTTTGATTCAGAGCCATGGCAAAGTCCCACGTTCAGGGAATTCTTCCCAAAGTCTTTCCATATAATGTCTTAATAGATTTTGAGTGTTCTTGTGAATAAAAATCTAACATAGATAATTTTTATGTCTTAAAAAATCAAATTTCTATCTATTACATTTCTCCAAAGAAGGCATACAAATGGCCAACAGGCATATGAATAGATGCTCAACATCACTAAACATCAGGGAAATGCAAATAAAAGCTAGAATGAGATATCACCTCATACCTGACAAGATGATGATAATCATAAAAAAACAACTGTTGGCAAAGATGTGAGGAATTGGAACTCTTAAACACTGCTGGTGGGAATGGGAATGGTGCCGCTGCGATGGAAAACATATGGCAGTTCCTCAAAAAGGTTAAGAATACAATTACCACATGATCACTTCTGGCTATTTATCCAAAATAATTGAAATCAGGGTTTTGGAGAGATATTAGCACTCATATATTCATTGCAATACTGTTCATTATAGATAAGACGTGGAAACAATCTAAATGTCCATCAACAACTGAACAGTATATAAGAAAATGTATAAACTTACAACAGAATGCCAAAAAGAAGGAAATTCTGTGTTACATGACAACATAGATGAAACTTGAGGATGTTATGTTCAGTGAAATAAGTAACAGAGGACAAATTGCATGTTTCCATTTTGCAAGATATTTAAAATAGTCAAATTCAGAGAATGGAGGAGAGGAATAGTGGTTGGCAGAGGCTGGACGAGGGGGAAATGGGCAGCTGCTGGTCACTGGGCATAAAGTGTCAGTTACACAAGATGAATGAGTTCTACTATAGAAGTATTTTCTGTATAACATTGTCTCTGTAGTTACCCATACTGTACTGCACACTTAAAAAATAAGAGGGTTCATATCATGTTAAGTGTTCTTGCCACAACTTTAACAAATTTTAAAGTAGCATGGCCATTATTTTAGTATGGGGAAGATAAAAAATTCAGTTTGCTTAATCCATCATTGTCATTATCTGTCTCTGTCTCTGTGTCTCTCTCTCCCCCCAATCACTCTGTCCTCATATTTTATTCAGATTTCATTTACCATACTTATTATACTTATCAGATTATCATAGCTATATTTAAAGACATCTTCTCCAGCATCAGCTTTTTGAAAGTAGGCCACTGTTGAATATGTTCTAACAACAAAGCATAGCTTCTTTCTATAGTGATAGTGATGTTTAATAAATAGTTGAGTGAATGAATTTTGAAGATGACTGATTGATTGATTGATTGATTGATTGATTGATTAAAATTATATTTATTTGGCAGAAAGAGCAAGCAAGAGAGAGGCCACAACTGGGGGAGCAGCAGGCAGAGGGAGAGGGATAAGCAGTCTCCGTGCAGAGGCTCAATCCCAGGACCCCAGGTTCATGAGCTGAGCCAAAGGCAAGTGCTTAACCAAATGAGCCACACAGGCACCTGAAGATTATTTATTTATATTATATATTTTTGACAAGAATGATCCTGAATAACTACTGAGGTATATATTTTGAACCATTATCTAGGTATCAGTCAGAATATATAGGAATATATATTTTACACCTAAATAATAACATAATTCACATAGAAGTTTTCACTTTGAGATTATCATTTTTCCTTCTCTACTATTTAAATTGCAAAAAAAAAAAAGTTTTTCATAGGTCAAGTTGCTGATTTCAACAAATTGGTGCAAACAAATACAAATTTAATTTGTATTCAAAAAACTAATTTTTTCCAGGGAAAATATTTCAATTAAAATCCAGCGCTCCTGGCAGGCTCAGTTGGTTAAGCATCTGACTCATGATTACAGTTCATGTCATGATCTCAGGGTTGTGAGATCAAGCCCTGTGTTGGGCTCTGTGCTGGGCATGGAGCCTGCTTAAGATTCTCTCTCTCCCTCTTTGTCTGCCCTCTGAGCCTCCTCTACCCTCCCTCTCTCAAAAAATAAAAATGAAGGTAAAAATCTGCATTTCACAATGCACAACCCTTGGCTAATCTGTGTTTACAGTGACTTGATCTCTATATTGTATGTGCATACTTTTCCCTTATGTTGAAATTCAGAATTTGCCTTTAAAAATGAAAGTAAATTCATAAGCACCCTCTAGCCTGGAAAACAATCTCATTCTTGAAAGCCTGATCTATCAGAAGTGTTTCTATTGCATGACAGAAGTAAGGGTTTACATCTACTAGATTATTATTTAGACATAAACAGTGATCTTATTAGTTCATTTACATTTAACATTATTAGTAAGTCTCTGTCCTAAGAAGACAGCATATTTTGAAAAATATTTGGCATGATCCTGAAATACACTAACAATATTTGGTAAAACTAAACAATTTATATTTTATTGTATTTTTTATTATTATTATTTTTAAAGATTTTATTTATTCATGATAGACACAGAGAGAGAGAGAGAGAGAGGGAGCGAGAGAGGCACAGAGACACAGGCAGAGGGAGAAGCAGGCTCCATGCAGGGAGCCTTATGCAGGACTCGATCCTGGGACTCCAGGATCACGCCCTGGGCTGAAGGCAGGCACCAAACCGCTGAGCCACCCAGGGATCCCCAATTTTTATTTTAAAATAAATGTTTATTTATTAATTTAATACAGGGTATCTATTTTATTTTTTATTTTTATTTATTTTTTTAAGATTTTATTTATTTATTCATGAGAGACACACACACACACAGAGACAGAGAGAGAGGCAGAGACACAGGCAGAGGGAGAAGCAGGCTCCATGCAGGGAGCCTTATGCAGGACTCGATCCGGGGTCTCCAGGATCACGCCCTGGGCTGAAGGCGGCGCTAAACTGCTGAGCCACCCGGGCTGGCCCCAGAGTATCTACTTTAAACTAAGAGCCAAAAAATATAGCTAATGTGAAATTTAATTCGAAATATTGGCTTTTAACATTGTAGGTTACATGTAACTAATAAATTATGAAATTAAAATATTTTTTAAATTGAAAAAACAGACAATACAGTACGATATAAATTAAAAAGTAAAAATTCTGCTATATCCTACCATCACAATCTGCCTATATCCACACATACAAACACATTAAATCCTACCAACCAGGTATCATTACAATTTACAATTTGGATTAGATCATATCTTTTACAATTTTGATTGGATCGTATCATTCCTTCCTGTCCTTCCTTTCTTCTTTCCTTTTCTTTTTTTCCTTTTCTTTCTTTATTTCTTTTCAAATCAAATTATCTAAGGGTATTTCTTTGTGTTTAGGTATATGTTCACTTATGTAATACAGACATAAAATGTACAGTATATATTTACACACTGATATATTTATGTATAATTTTACACAAATTGTATCATATGGTACTTCTTTTTCTACAATTTCTTAATTCAACAATATGGTAAGCATAACTTCTCATGTCAATACATACAGATATTTCTCATTCTTTTTCATATTCCATATCCATATTTAATCCATATTATTAAAACATTCATTGAACATCGATGTGTTCTATTCAATTTTTCAAGTGCTGGTAACATTGGCCATGAGGGAAACATAAAGTGAACACAGGTATTAGAAGATTTCTATTTTATAAAGAGAAATACAGAAAACCTATTGGCACTTCTGGAGAAAAGAAAAGTGAGGGTGTAAACGTGTAGCTATGGAGTGGAGCACAGACAAGAACTCCTGATGGAGAAACCCAGAGCCAAATTCCTGAGACAGAGCTTTTTTTTCTTTTTTTCTTTTTTGACAGAGCACTTCTGTTGTATGAGATGAAAGCCTGCTGACCAGAGTAGCTGAGGCACAGTGGGTAGGGGGAGAAGAGCACCCGCCAGGATCAGAGAGATAAGAGTAGCGGGATCATGTAAGGCTTCCGAGTCATGATAAAGGTTTTGGATGTTGGAAAGTCTGAATGAGACGGAAAATCACTGGAAGATTTGAGCAGAGTGGTGACTCTGATCTGGCTTCAATTTGGAAAATATACTCCAGGAGCATGAAGATAAAATAAGTCTTCTTAAAAAGAGCTTAGGTGAATTATTCTGAAAGAATTATGAGTTACTTAAGTTAAGAGAATTGTTTTCCATATATTAGTCTAACATATGCAACTTAAAAGGCAGTCTATAAATTACCCAAAAACAATTGGACAGAGGGGACTATGCTTTTTCATAATCTTTGCCCTAGGATATTCAAAAAAATTGTACCTTGTTTTACCAATCTTGAGTTAAGAGACGTTTAGAAGTATCTGGAAGAATAATGAAACAGTCCATGAACACATGTAAATATGCACTTTTTGCGACCAATTTGAAGAAGCAAAGCTTTCATAATCCAAAGGCCAATTGTACTATATTGGATAATGATAGTCTAGAACACAAATCAGCCACCTTTTTCTGCAAAGGGCTGTTTAGAAATATATTGGGTTTTGCTGGGCATATTATCTCAGTTGCAGCTACTTGACTGCCATTATAGTGAGAAAGTAACTGTAGATGATGCCTAAACACATGGGTGCAGCTGTTATTTACAAAAGCAGCAGTAAGTAGAATTTGGTCTGCAGGTTATAATTTGCCAGCCCGTGATCTACCAAATGAATATGATGTGAACCGAGAATTATTTTCTGTAAAGCCACATGACCATATTTAACACATGTATGGTGTGTAATTGCAGGGGCTCTAGAGCCTGGCCTTCACTAAGTAGTAATAGTAATACCTACCACCTAGAGTTGCTATAAAAATTAAATACTAGAATGGATTTAAAGCATTTGAGAGGAACTTGGGTGGGTTAGTCAATTTGACTCTTGGTTTCAGTTCAGGTCATGGTCTCATGGGTCATGAGATTGAGTCTCACCTCAGGTTCTATGCTCAACAGGAAATCCCTTAAAGGTTCTCTCCTTCTGCCCCTCCCCCCTCCAAAATAATTAAGCAATCTTAAAAAAAAAAGTATAAAGCATTTGAAAAGTGTCTGGCACACTGTTCATGCTCCACAAACATTGACTCTTATCAGAATTATTTTATATATGCATAGGTTTATGATAAAATCATGCCATAAAATTCATTGCCAATACTATGCAAACATATTTAGCATACTTTTCAAAATCAACCATATAAACTAATTTATGCATCAAGTACAAACTAGAAAGAGATCTTCAGGGGTGCCTGGGTGGCTCAGTCAGTTAGGCGGCTGGCTGCCTTCCACTCAGATCATGATCTCAGGGTCCTGGGATAGAGCCTGCATCAAGCCCCCTGCTCAGCAGGGAGCCTGCTTCTCCCTCTCCTTCTGACTGTTCCCCTGCTTGTTGCTCTCTCTCTCTCTCTCTCAACCAAATAAATAAAATCTTTAAAAAAAGAAAACCTTCAGCAACAGAACTATAAATCCTAAATATAAGTCTAAAGGTGATTTGAAAAAATACGTATTTATTAGATTAAGAAAGAAAATCATCAAAACAGCATTATGTGCAACCTGTAATACAGGTTCCCTGTATCACAGTGGAGATGAGACAAAGGTACCAAGGACCTTACATCTACATATGGCCAATCAATTCCCCAGACTCTGAGGAGGAAGCACAGCCCAGCTGACACCTTGATTTCAGGCTCTGGTCTCCAGATTGTGAGAAAATAAACATCTGTGGTAATTTGTTATGGCAAATAAATAAGGTTCTAAAGTACCTTATTAAAAGCAGAGTATATTAATTCCTAATTATCAGTTCATCCTTTTATTTTTTGCCCATATTTTAGGTTTACTCTGACTTCTAATATAGCTATTGTAGTCTTAGGAAAGACAAATTGTGATTTCAGAAGAACAAATATTCTGAAATATGGTAAGTGAAAAATATAAGAATTTCAGTAAGTCCAGATCCCATAAATCAAAGGTTTTAAAATACATAGTTAAATACAGTGAATTACACATAAAACAATTTTAGACAAAGATCCAAAATTCATTTAAACTAGAGAAAGTTAATTTAAGAGAATGAGTACGTGTAAATCTTTCTGCTTCCTGAAAAAGAATATAAACCTCTAATTTAAATCAGAATTTTAAGAGATATATTTTTGGTATTTTACATATGGCTAAGATTTTACTATAAAGGGAATTTAGTCTTCTAGTCTATGTCACTTGCAAATTTGCAACAAATTATTTAGTATTGTATTTGCTTTTAATGATATTAAATTAATTCAATTACAACTGACTTATTAAATAGTATTTATTTTATGCCATTCATAATTCATAATTTTATGAGTAACTTATTTTTAGTTTCTTAAAAAAATTATTTGTTTCATGTTATTTTTTAGGGAGAGAGGTGGTGTAACCAGAAGGAAAAGGGACAGAGGGAGAGAGAGAATCTTAAGCAGACACCATGCCCAGTATACAGCCTCTGAGATCATGACCTGAGCTGAAATTGAGCTCAAGGCTTAACGGACTGAGCCACCCAGGTGCCCCTCAACTAGTATCTTCTCAAATTCACCACTGAGTCCCATTTAGTATAACAATAGGATGCTTTTCTGTCAGAATAAGTTTTTTTTTTTTTTTCAGGCTCTCAAATTTTCACAACAGAATGTTCATGTTAGCCTCCATATCCTAAAGAGTAAGAATTTATCTTTAGTCCATAACATGAAATATCTATCAGCATCTAAGGCATTCATGTAATGTGACAATAAATTATTTATTTTCAGTGCATGCTAAAATTGTGACTGAGATCATTATTATTTGAAACAGTCTGGGTGGATTGTTAATTATCTATTCCTTCAGATCTCTGGTTTTCAAGTGTTAGTTTGTTTAAAAATCATCTGTGGGGCTTATTAATATTCAAATTCTTTGTTCTCTGATTTAATAAATGTTGAGGAGGAGGATAACATTGAGAGTCTCTCATTTTTTAATTTCTCTTTTGCCCCATAGGAGGGGAAATTTGTTCTTCTTCTCATATTTATCCTCATGCTCTTGCTTCTCTTCATCGGTGGCAGCCATCCACCACCTCCAGCTGCTCTAGATTCGGTAAATGAAATGTGTCTGAGACACTCATTGTACAAGAGTTTATTTGCTACTCTGTCTGGCATCACTGTCTCAAAGTTAAGAACCAGGTTCTGTTTCCTGACAGAAAACTCAGGTTATGCTGCTCCCGGTTTAAAAATCAATTCTCAAAAGACAAGTGGTGGTAAGAAAGGAAAGGCTATTTTAATCAGGAAGCCAGCAACCTGGGAAGATGATGACCTCGTGTCCTGAAGACCCTCATCCCCATCCAAATGAAGCCAGAGGAATTTAAAGTGGGGAGGAGACCTGGGAAAGATGGAGGAGGAGCTCACTGAGTGCTACGCTCAGGAAAAACTGGTGCCCAGGCTGTTAGTCAGATGTTGATATACCCATGAATAGACGTGCTGTCCTCTAGGCCAGCTTTTTGAATGTAGTCAAGCCTTATAATCTGGGAGGTCTGGTCTTTTACTCTTCAAGGCCAGTGGTCTGCAAATCTCAGGGAAAGTAGGTTGGCTCTGCAACTGACCAAAGGATTGAGGTCAGCAAGCAAGGAGTGCATAAGTTTGAAGCAAGGTAAGCCTTAAGACAGGTGTTGGTTCTATTACAGTTCTACCCTTCTGTTTTTACCTGCTGGGGTCATGTTTCAGAGGATTTTCTTGCATCTCTTTGTCTCCAGATTGTAATATGACTCTGGATACCACTTTTCAGAGGTAAATCCAAGCATAGGTGTCAGGTTTATGTACTAGACTGAGCTATTGGGGGCTGGGAGCAAAGTGGTTTCTGTGAGAGTCCTGTCTCATCGTTGATTTATCTATATTGGAGATTTATTTTCCTGTGTGCATTCTTTCCTAAGACAGTAGCAGAAATGAAGTGTAGAATTGTTGACTGAAAACTCAACATTCAACTTGAACATTCTTAAAAGCTATACATTAGTATTGAAAAAAAATATCCAGTTGATGGTCAAATATCAAAAAGATACCACTATTTTAGTTAACATTCTGTTGTGTGTATGTGTACAACATTCTGATAAACCATCATGAAAAATTACTCATTAAATTTTGGGAAAGTTTATGTTCCAAGGGGACCAATATACTGATATTGAAACATCAGTATAACGGACTGAGTCGTTATACTGTATAAAACATTGATTTTATGACAGATTAGCTAAAATTTCTGCTTTGTCTTCTAGAAAACAAAATTAAATATTTTCTTTTTAACAAAGATTTTATTTGGGGCAGTCTGGGTGGTTTAGCGCCACCTTCCGCCCAGGGCATGATCCTGGAGACCCAGGATCGAGTCCCACGTCGGGTTCCCTGCATGGAGCCTGCTTCTCCCTCTGCCTGTGTCTCTTCCTCTCTCTCTCTCCTCTCTGTATATCCTCATGAATAAATAAATAAAATCTTAAAAAAAATAAAAAATAAAAAGATTTTATTTGTTTATTTGAGAGAGAGAGCACGCACGCACAAGAGAGACAGAAAGAGAGCACATATGAGCAGGGGGGAGGGGCAGAGGGAGAAGCAGATTACCACTGAGCAGGGAACCCAATGCAGGACTCCTCCATCCCAGGGCCCTAGGATCATGACCTGAACCAAAGACAGATGCTTAACCAACTGAGCCAGCCAGGCATGCTAAAAATTTTCAATTTGAATAACAAAAATCTGCCAATTCACACATAGACATCTCTCTACCCTTTCTAAATGTTTCTTGAAATACTTTTTCCATTGTCACTATCTGCAAACAACTATGTGCTGCCAAAGCTGCCATTAAACATCAAACAGCCTCATTATTTGATGCCACTGTAAATTCCAGGGCTTCAGTCTCAATGGGAACCTGAACTCACCTTGCAATCTTTCTAATAGCACTTTCATTTCTTTATCAATTGTTTAAATTTTTTTTCTGTTTTTAGCAAATAAACCTAGGTTCTCAGCAGACAAGCTTCTACATCTCAGACAATTAGACAGGACCTCTTAAGTTCCAGATGTATATCTATCTATCATCTATCTATCTATCTATCTATCTATCTATCTCTCATCTATCCCCACAACAGTTCTTACCCTCTCATTTTTTGTTACAAAGGAAAAAGCTTTTTTCTTGTGTTGAAATTAGTCTCTGCACCTTTGTAAAGATTACATGCCCTCCACACAGATGTTGCTCCATCTGTTACTTCTTTACCCTTCATCTTCATTCTCTCTCTAGCTCCTTTCCAACACCAGTTTGGTTTAGCTTTTTAAAAGTTTTGCTATTCAAAAAAATAAATAAATAAAATAAAACTTTTGCTATTCATTAGCCACAATATTCTATTTATGATAAAATAACAGTAGAGAAACCATCATGTAGATGTTCACCACCCAGAGAAAACAATTACTAGCATATTTTAGTTTTGGAAACAGAGTTCATTTAATTCAAAGAGCCAGACAGCTAAAATCTAGAGATCCAAAGAGATAGCAAGGATGACTACTAGTCGCATTGCCGGAAGTAGCATTTAAGTAATGATTAAGTCAGGGAGGAAAAAAGGAAAAGAATTTTGAGTGTCAACCTGTAGGGCAAGACAAAATATATGAGTAAGAAAACAAACACAAAGAAACACTATCACTGTAAGATCAGGACTCAGTAATAGTCAGGAAAAGATAGGACAGAAATTGAGTCCAGGAAGGTCAGAATTTTGTCTGAGTTCTCATTCTCTCATCAATATAATATAACTCAGGGCCAAGATCAGAAGTTTATATATATATATATATGTGTGTATATATATATATACACATATAATATTCTCTCTATATATAAATATATATAAAACTACATATGTATATATAGTCGTATATATACATATATGTATATATAGTATATATGTGTATATATAGTTTGTATATATACGTATATGTATACATATATAGACATATACAAAGTATTTGTATATATATGCAAATATATATGTGTGTGTGTGTGTGTGTGTATATATATATATATATATATATATATATATATATATTCTACTTTGTAATACTATCCAGCCATCAAAAAGAAAGAAATCTTGCCATTTGCAATAACGTGAATGGAACTAGAGGGTATTATGCTAAGCAAAATAAGTCAGAGAAAGACAAATACCATGTAATTTCACTTAAATGTGGAATTTAAAAAACAAAACAGATGAACATAGGGGAAGGAAAAATAAAATAAGATAAAAACAGAGAGAGGTAAACCATAAGATACTCTTAACTATAGAGAACACACTGAGAGCCAGTAGAGGGGAGGTGGGTGAAGGGATGGGGTAATTGGGTGATAGGCATTAAGGAGGGCATTTGTTGTGATTACTACTGGGTGTTTTATGTAAGTGATGAATCATTAAATTCACTCCTGAAACCAATACTACACTATATATTAGCTAGCTTGAATTTAAATAAAATCTTGAAGAAAAAAAATAGTAAAAATAAAAATAAGGGTACCTGAGAATTGGATGCTTAAGCATCCAATTCTTCAGTTTGGCTCAGGTCATGATTTCAGGGTCCTGGGATCCAGCCCCATGTTGGGCTCTATCCTCAGTAAAGAGTTCATTTAAGGATTTCCCTCCCACTCCATCTGCCCACCCCCTTTGTCTCTAAAATTAATAATAAATGATTATTTTTAAAATAAAAATATTAATCCCATTATAAGAATATTATTAAGTATATGGAGATGTCATATTTTTCACTGATTAAGACAATACTAAATAGATAATCAGGATATTCTAAAATATAGAGATGATCAAGATTATATTCTAAATTTCGAACATTCCAGTAACTTGGATAGAGATATTTGGAGAGAATTGTTTTTTAGAACTTTTATAAAACTTATAAAATGATAGTTATTGGCAAAAATGATTATGGCACAAAAGTAGGCACATAGATCAATAGAACAAAATACAGAGCCCAGAAATAAACTCATAGTTATATGGTCAATTAATCTGTGACAAAAAGGTCAAGAATATATACATTAGGCAAAAGACAGTCTTTTCAACAAATGGTCTTGGGAAAACTGACAGCTATATACAAAAGAATGAAACTGGACCACTTTCTTATACGATACATAGAAATAAACTGAAAATGAGTTGGAGATTTAAATGTGAGACATAGAACCATTAAAGTCCTAGAAGAAGATATAGGCAATCATTTCTTTGATGTCAGCCACAGAAACATTTTTTCTAGATATGTCTACTCTGGCAAAGGAAACACAAGCAAAATTAAACTTTACATAATGAAGGAAACTATAAACAAAACAAAAATGGCAAACTATTAAACAGGAGAAGATATTTGCAAATGATATATCTGATAAGGAGTTAATATCCAAAATATATACAGAACGTCTGCAACTCAACACCAAAAACACCACAAATAATCCAATTAAAAATGCTTAGAGGACTTGAATAAACAAAGAAGACATACAGATGGCCAGCAAATACATGGAAAGAGGATCAACATTACTAATCATTAGGGAAATATACATTAAAGTCGCAATGAGTATCACTGTGCACCTGTCAGGATGGTTAAAATAAAAAACACAAAAAACAACAATCCATGAGGATATGGAGAAAAAGGAACTCTCATGCACTGTTGGTGGGAATACAAATGGGAATACAAATTGCTGCAGTCACTGTGGAAAACAGTATGGAGTTTCCTCAAAAAAATTAAAAATAGAATTACCATATGATCCAGTAATTTCATTACTGGGTATTTATCCAAAGAAAATGGTAATAATTCATAAAGATTTATGCACCTTTATGTTTATTGCAGTGTTGTTTATAATAGCCAAAATGTGGAAACAACCCAGTGTTCCTTGATAGATGAATGGATAAAGAAGATATGATATACATATAATGGAATATCATTCAGTCATAAACAAGAATGAAATCTTGCCCTTTGTAATAACATAAATAGACTTAAAGGTTATAATGATAAGTAAAATAACTCAGAGAAAGACAAATGCCATATGATTTCACCTATATGTGGAATTTAAGGGACAAACTAACAAATAAAGGAAAAAGATAATAACAGCAACAACAAAACAGACTCAAATACAGAGGACAAACTGATGGTTGCTAGAGAGGAGGTGGGTGGGAAGATGGGTGGAAAAGATTTTTTTTGGGGGGGTGGAAAAGATTTTTAAAAATTACTAAATAATTACTATTTTGTCATTGCAGATATTTTCTCAAATAGAAATGGGATAAAGTTGAAAAGTGCTATTTCGTTATAATTATTATACAAAGAGAGATTAAGATTTATCAGCTATGTCAAAGAGTGTAATCTTACCGGCTACTTATCTTACTACTAATAATGTGTTAGGTAATTCTTGGTTTCCTCTAAATTTCCATTATTCCTTCCTTGCTTTTTATTTGAAATATAAACAGCAAGAGAGGAAATGAAAGGGAGAGCTTTAGTTTAGTCATCATAGTTGAAGAAATGATGGTACAGATTACCACAAATAGGAGTAAGAAGCAATAAGGAGAACTGGCTTAGTAGATGTTAGTTCATATTAACATTTGTTTTGCACCTCTGTGTAGTACATTTATTAATTAATAGAAGAAGAAAAATAGTGATTACTTATGATCCATGATTTTAAAGCCTTAGTGCATTTTGTATAAGACCTCATACTTCAAAGGAGTAAGATGGCGACAGTAAAGCTGTATTGTTATTCCATTTTATTTTATTACGTAGTCAAATTAGTAAAGGAACATGTCCTAGGGAGAATCACATTTAATTTTGTCTGTAGATGCTGTGAAACAGAAAAAATTGGTTGGATATTTCAAACTTTAAGTGATTTTTTCGAGCAGATCTAAATGAATAAACACAAAACTGTAGTATGCTTCATTGTTAAAAAAAAGGCTTTATTTATTTTAGAGAGAGAGAGAGAGAGAGCCTGAGCGGGAGTGGCAGAGAGAAAGAGTGAAAACCTCTAACTGTTAAACTCCATGCTGAGCAGAGAGCCCAATGCAGGGCTTGATCCCAGGACCCTGAGATCATGACCTGAGCAGAAACTAAGAGTCAGATGCATAACTGACTGCACCACCCAGGAGCCCCTAGAGTGCCTCACTCTTTTGGAGAAGTGTCCAAATTCTCATGTAGAGAATTAATACATAGCCTAAAAACTATTAGATATTTATAAAACTACACAGGTCGATATAGGTTTGGCAAAATGTTGAATTGTCTTCAATATGATGGTAAATGCACTAGTTCCTTTGAGTCAGTCAAATAGCTTGGTGTAATCATTTAATAAAATAAATGCCACAGCAACCGAACAAAAATTAAAATCACTAATAAATTTAAAATTTAGTAAATAGAGTTAATAAATCTAGGTGTTGGAAGCTTCTGAGTTAGGATGCATTACAGGCAGCTACTTTGGTATCTTTTATTTTTCCATTTGTAATATTCTTACTGTCTTCCAAAGTATATTCCTCATCCTTGGGAAATGCTGGCCAATCCTTAGATAAACAGTGGGGAGAGGAGAGCACACAAAAGAGAGATATAGTATGCCCATTCCCCAATAGAAAGGGATCCAAATGTGGATTTGGTGTTGACAAACATAAGAAAGCTTGCTCCTTGAATACCATAAATATATGTTTACTTCCTTACACATTGCTGAATATAAACCTGTCAATTTTGATAAACTGAGGTTTGTTAAACCAAGAAACAAATCTTTAATAAATTTGTTACATACATATGTAATTTGGTGAATGTATACATACTTTATAATCACATACAGGATTAAGGGTCAAAGACAAAGATTTGAAAGGTGACTTAAAGCCCATTTTGTCAGAAATACATTCTCCTGAAAATTCTTTTACTTTTTCAAACAAAACTGACAGGAAGATTGACAGAACAAAATGGAAGATTTACCCGGATTTGATCTGAAACATGTATAATTTTGCATTCTAAATTTTGGCTAAGCTGTGCTTTGTGATTATGGTTCTGAGTGAAGTTCTTTTCCGACGTTTTGACTACAAGGCAATGCAGCTGCTTCATTGTCCAATGAAATTGCACATATATTAACTGCTTTTCAGCTGACAATGTGTGAATACTGGCAGAACAGTATGGGCTGCATTCTCTATGAAAAATACATGGTTCTGATTAAAGAAAGCTTCCTGTATTGTATGAAGAACTACTTGAGATTATGTGGGTACTATTTTTCTCAGTTATTTATAAAAATTGGCCTAACTTGGGATGTTTTCCTGATGTATTTTTAGTGTTCCTATTTCAGACTATTTATTTAAAAAAATCAAAATATAGTGCACGTGAAATGGGAATGTCCCACAGGCTTATGTTGTACAGACAATAAGTAGTGTCATTCACAATTCAAACTCTGATTCCAGTGATTCACATGTTAATCAGGTTACATTTATCATTCATTAATCAATTGATCTGAGCTTATAGTTTGACATTGTAAGAATTTAGAAAAAATAGATTTAAAAAAATTAGTCCAAACACTTGAAAAACAAATTATTTTCTACAGAGACAGATGTTCTGAGCACCCTTTAGTGATCACCTTGGACATGTTAACATCTTGAAGCTTTCTCCTCATTAATAAAATAGAGTTTAGAGGATTAAAAAACCCACATAAATATCTTAGCATAGTTTCTGGTGTATAATGAAGCATATTGCACTTAATGGTAATAATTTTTTAAATGATTACTGTATTTCAGACAATATCAATTTTTTTCCTCCTAGGTGGATCCTGAAGGGTTTGCTTATCTTATTTTTATTTCTCACTATGTCTTTATTAATGGAATCATCAAAATTATTTCTTCCTCTCATTACAAACAGCATTTCATCCTGAACTTACTATATGAACAAGTATTTAATTGAATTCCTACTAGGTACAAGATCACATCAGGCACTGGGTTAGATGACTACTACATAATCTTTGTTGTCAGTCTGTTGGCAAACACAGACCCAAATAATAGTTAAAAGATGCATTTATTTAGCAGTGGAGACCTGTATAAATGCTTCCTTCTGGGCTGTCCAATCACATTTTCTTATTTACATATATTTTATATATTCTTTAATTTACTTATATTTTAAATTGAATTTGGATATGTTATGTGTTTAATATCATAAAATGTAGCTTATAAATATAACTGAGATGCACACCTCAAGAATTTAAATGTAAGAAGATTTAGAGACTTCCCTTGGTGAAAAATTCTACAGGAAAAAGAGTAAAATGAAAAGAAAAAAAAAAAAGAAAAAGAGTAAAATGAGATCAGAAACTTACTAAGTGATCTTATAGCATTAGTCTAATTTAACAATACCCAATCCAGTGAGATATATTTACTGAAAGAATAACATTGAACCTTAATTAGTACTATGTTAAAGATCAAAGTGGGCTAAAATGAAGACATCGGTCAGCAAAGTGACAAGGGTAGTATGATAATATGGGATATAACTTTAACAGGGTCTACAATATAGATTTGTAAACAAACTCAATTGTTACTATTCCTCCTCTTTTTTATAATAGTATCATAAATATCAAGTTTTTAGAAACATTTTATGAAAAGGAATATTTTAATGCTCCACAAATATGATCTTGCCTAGATATAAAACAATGAAATGGAACTAATACAGGGACACATTACATTGCAATGAAATCTAATATATCCCATTGTATTAGCATTCCCAAATCTAAAACAAAAGTAGCTCATATCTCAGTGAGGGATTAATGAATGCTAGTAAATGGGAAGCTTCTGCGAGTCACCCAACTAAACTCTGTGACACAATGTCTCAGGGAATGCATCACTAATGCATTGAAAATTCACAGGACCCATTCTGAAATATTGTTTTCTGTTCTCATTCTCCCTACACTGAGTCTGAATTACTCTTTCTATATTTGGAGGAGGTTTGCTGGTTACTTACTTAAAGGTCAGAGCATTGATTCAGGCAGCACTTGACAGGAATGGATGCGATAACTCTATAGTCAGAGTAAGAGAATAAAAGATGATTGTAGATTCTAGTTACAAGTGCATGGTCTCCAAGTTGGATGCTGGGAAGTTACATTTTGTCTTACCAACACATTGTTTAATGTATTCAGAATGACAATTCCTTCACTGGTTAACCTTGTTTGAGTATCATTACTCTGCATTTGACAACCAGCTACTCTAACTCCATTGTGTCTGCCCCCTGAAAAGCATCACATTCACATCTCAGGAGCAGGGAAATGTTTCCTTTCATTAAAATTTGTACTTTATATAGATTTGACCACTACTAGGTAAATAAGAAAACTAAATATATTATTTCATAGTGAAATTTAAGTGGAAGTTTGTTTTATACTCACATATATGGACTGCTTTATTTAATATATAACACTGCTCAGATATTTCAAATCTATATCTTTGATTGGAGTTTCAGTGATGACTATAAAGACAGTGTGTGACTTTTGACAGTATGAACATATAATTCTTGGTTTAATTGATAAAATAATTGAGCAGCTCATTAAACAATGAATTATCAAACATATAGTAAATATATGTACTACCTGATTGGGCACATTGAATACAGACAAAAAAAGATATTATAATTTTCAATTTTGCTTAAAGATTCCAAAGTGCAGTGGCAAAATGATATCAAGATATGTTTTAGGTGTGCCTGGGTGGCTCAGTTGGTTAAGCATCCAACTCTTTATTTCAACTCAGGTCATGATCTAAGGGTCAATGAGATCAAACCCGGAGGCAGGCTCTGTGCTCAGTGGGGGGTCTGCTTAAGATTCTCGCTCCCCCTCTCCCTTGGCTCCTCCCCACCTTTCCCTAAAATAAATAAATCAATCTTTCTTAAAACGAAATGTTTTAAATTACTAGTAATACTTTACCTTAGCCTTAATTGGGTTTAACCAATTAAGACAACATAGAGTGGGGGAGAAGTGTTTTTCAGGTAAAAGAAAAAGCAAAAGATGGGAAGCTATTGGAATTATTAGAGGCATGAAAAAGCACATAAACGAGTTGATTCAAAATAAGAAAAGGGTGAATATTGGCTTTGTGGGAGATGAGATTAGAGGTTAGGTGGAAGAAGGATATTAAATCTATTTTATTAAAAAGCAACAGACAGTATAGAAGCATTTTAAGCCAGTGAGTAACATGATTAACTCTTCATTTTCAAAGAAATTATGCTGACTGTGACGGGACAAACAAAGTAGGAAGATCTTTGGTCTCAAGGTAGTTTGATATTAAAATTTTAATTAGTTTTCACTGGCAGAAGATAACGTAGACATTTGTATACTGTGGTTAATGAAATGTTTTGGCTCTATGGAAAAAGCTAGAAAAAAAGATCAGAAGCCTCTATCTATCTCTATTTTCCTTGCTCAATTATTTCCTCTAATTGGAGAATGGACATTAAGTACCAAACTATAATTGTCTTTGTCCTTGTAAACCTAACAAATTAGCACTGTTTGATCTGCTTTCCCTATAAAGGCCAATGACAGTACAACCCAGGAAGCATTCTATTGTGATTATAATGGCCAGAAAGGAAGCCAAGCATCCCTTATGTATTGCTTATTGCTCCCCTAAAATTAATTTCATTGCTGTAATAGCACCATTTTGCTATTATGTATATTGATTATGTGATTTGAGTCATTTAGTAGTTAAACTTTTGTGAAGATCACAGTTTTCTTTTACCACCATGTATTTTCATCTGTTCTTCCCAACTCAGCATTTTAAGTTTTAACAGGTAGGAAAATTTAGAAATGTGCTATTGTTGGCTCTAGAAATGGATAGGATGAATAAACACACATAGCCTAGTTGTAATTCATATTTATCCAAGCAAATACTGTTTGAAAATATTTTCTTCAAGAAAAATGAGAATGTTCACCCAGACAGCATGAAAGTCTACTCTAAGATTTGATTTGATTTGATTTTTTTCTTACCGATTGACATTTCTGACATGTTTAGTATAAAGTAAAGAGACTTTCTCCTCAATAAACAAAAGTATATATTGAAATATTTAGAGAAGATATAATTTTTCAATTTTGAATATAAGTTGAAGAGAAGCTTAGAAATGCAATTCATATTCAATTTCAACTTAAATAATGCAGTAGAAGGGTTAACATCTATACCAAGAATGGTTAAATACTAAAGGAAGCCCATGTTAAATTAGCAAATAATTTTTTTCAGGAATAACTATAGGTGTAAATTTATAACAAATTATTTGTTTTTAATGGATTTTTGAGGTATAATTGCTTTATTTATTCTTCAGATACATTTTAAGAAGGCACTAGGCTTCATGATATAGAAGGTAACAAAAGAAACTAAAATTTCATTTATAAGAGAACTTACAGTCTTAGGCAAGGAATAAAAAGAAATACTTACAATGTATAGTATATAGTGATATAATGTAATGATGAGAAGAATTCTGGGGGAGATAAAGTAAAGAAAGACATAGAAAGTTCTGAGGAAGGTAGCATAATATATTATGTAGCCAGGAAAGGATTAAAAGTTAAGTGATAACTGGTATTCCAATGTAGCTGATAGAGTAAGCTAAAAGCATGCCTGGAGGAAGGGTATTACAGGAAGAAATGAGTCTTAAAATGAGGTTATTCTGTAATACTTGAGGAATAAAAGAATAGTGGTGTTAAGAAATGCTATGAGAGGGAGGGAGAATATTAGAAAATGAGGTTGGGATATAGCAAAAAAAGCCAATTATGTAGGATTCTGTTGGTCAAAGTAAGAATCTTCACTTTATATTGATTTAGGTGGGTCAGAGAGAGCAGAGCAGTGAATTGATACAGCTTATACTTTAATAAAATTGCTGTGTCTGTTATTTTAAAAACAGTGTGCAAGGTGGTGGGATGGCGAAAATTGGAACCAGGAATATGATGGTGGTGTGGTCCATAGTTGTAGTAAAAGAGGTGACAAGAAATACTGTATTCTGGATATCTTGGGAAGAAACAAAATATGTCAATATAATGGATAATAACAATAATACCACACATATTGCCTGAGTTATAAGAAAATGAGATTGCCTTAATATAATAAAAGGAAGATTGTGAGATGAGCGGTTTTGAAAGGAAAGTTCAGGAGATTGAAATTGGACATGTTACATGTGAAATCATTACATTTCTATAATACATATGCGTGCAGTTCTGAGAAAACATCTAGATTGTGCATATATTAGATTTCAACACGAAACCGGGGGAGATCACCTTTGCTATAAGTATAGATAATATATAAAAGTGGTCTAAATTATGATTCTGTAAGCACTCAAACAAGACACTTGGAAGAATATTAAGGAGCAGTAAGTGAAAAAGAGACACCAAAAAACTCAGAAGGAAACCAGACTGTGATGATCTGGCAATCAGATAACTGTATCAAACACTAATCTATAGTCAAATGAATGAAGACTTGAGAATTGACATTGAGTGGAAATTGACGTTGGTAAGAGCATTTTAGTGAAGTGGCCAAAGTCCAATTATGGTAATCTCAGGAAAGAATAAAGAACAATTGGCAACTTTAAACTATTCTCTTTAAAAGTATCTATTTGAAAAGAATGCAAGATAGGAAGTGGTAGTTAAAAAGTGTATATGAGAAGACTTCAAAATCAATAAAATTTATTTTTCACAGTAGCTTTAGGTTCACTGCAAAATTGAGTTGCAAGTTCCTAATGTTCCATGTTCCCACACATACAGTAATTCCCCGAATTATAAACATCCTACTCCACAGTGATACATTTGTTACTATTGATGAACCCGAATTGACATATCATAGTCCCCTGAAACCCATAGTTGGTCTTAGGGTTCACTCTTGGTGTATACATTCTATGGGTTTGGACAGATGTATAATGAAATGTTTCCCTATTAAAGTATCATAGAAAGTAGTTTTCTGCCTTAAATATTTCTGTACTCCTCCCATTCATTTCTCCCTTCTCTTAGGCCCTGGAAACCAATCTTTCATTATCTCAAGAGTTTTACATTTTCCAGAATGCCATATAATTGGAATCATACAGGATATAGCCTTTCAGATTTTCTTATTTTCTTAATAGTATGCACTTATATTTCCTCCATGTCTTTTTATGTCTTGATGGCTTTTTTTTTGGGCTGAATAATGTTCTATTTTATGTATGACGATTTTTCCATTTACCTACTGAAGGACATTTTGGTTGCTTCCAAATTTTCGCAATTATGAATAAAGTTTCTATAAACATTTATGTATAGGTTTTAGTGTGGGCATGTGTTTTCAAGTTTTGGATGTAAATACCAGGGAGCATGACTGCAAGATCATATGATAATAGTATGTCTGGTTTTGTAAGACCCACTAAATTATCTTCCAAAGTAGCTGTATTCTTTTGTATTCCTACCAGCAATGAACAAGAGTTCTTGCTCTACATTCTAGTAGCATTTGGTATTATCAGTATTTTGGATTTTAGTCACTATAATAGGTATGTAGTGATATATCATTATTGTTTCAATTTACATTTCTTTGATAATGTATTATATGGAGCAAAATTTTGTATGCTTATTTGCCATATGTATATGTTCAGTAAAGTGTCTATTAAGATCTTTGGCTCATTTTCTATTGTATTGATCTGCTCTTGAGTTTTAAGGATTCTTTGTATATTTTTACAATGCTTCTTTGTCATATTTTTATGTAAATATTTTCTTTCAGTATGTGGCTTGTCTTCTCATTTTCTTGGCATCTTTCTCAGAAAATAAATTTTTAATTTGAATAAAATTCAGCTTATCAATGATTTCTTTCATAGATTGTGCTTTTGATCTTGTATATAAAAAGTCATCATCATGCTCAAAATCATCTACATCTCCTCCTAAGTTGTCTTCTAGTTTTATTATATTGTGTTTTACATTTAGATATAAATTTATGATCCATCTATTTTGAGCTAATTTAATGAGGGGTATAAGGTCTATGTCTGGATCTTTTATCTTGCACGGGATGTTCAGTTGTCCCAGCACTTTTTATTGAAAATATTATCTTTGCTCCATTGCCTTATTTTTTTCCTTTGTCAAAGATCATTTGAGTATATTAACATGGGTCTATTTCTGGATTCTATTCTGTTCCATAGAGATCTATTTGTCTATTCTTCATCAGTACCACACCATCTTGATACTGTAGCTTTACACTAAGTCTTGAGGTCAAAGTAGAATCAGGTTAGGGATGCCTGGGTGGCTCAGCGGTTGAGCATCTGCCTTCAGCTTCAAAGTGTGATCCCAGGATCCGGGATCGAGTTCTGCATTGGGCTCCCTGTGAGGAGACTGCTTCCCCTGCCTGTGTCTCTGCCTCTCTCTCTGTGTCTCTCATGAATAGAGAAATAAATATTTAAGAAAAAACTAGAATCAGGTTAGCCCTCCAATTTTCTTCCCTTTCAATATCAACATAAATTATTCTGGGTCTTTTTCCTTTCCATATAAAATTTAGCATCAGTTTGTCAATATAAAAAAAATACTTGCTGGGATTTTTATTGGCATTGAATCTGTAGATCAAGTCTATTAGTAACTGATATCTTGAAAATATTGAGTCTTCCTTTCTGTGTGGAATATCTCTCCATTTATTTAGTTCCTCCTTGATTCATTGATCAGTGTTATAGTTTTTTTTCATATAATCATGTACATATTTTGTTAAACTTATATTTAAGTATTTCCATTTTAATGGAATTATATTTTTAATTTCAAATTCTATTTATTCATTAATATAGGAAAGTAATTGAATTTTGCAAATTGACCTGACAGACTGTAGCTTTGCTATAATTGCTTATTAATTCTGGGAATTTGTCAATTTTTTGAATATTCTACATAGATTTATGTCATATATGAACAAAGATGAATGACATCAAAGGTATTTTAAAAATTGTTACAGTATTTTAGATTTTTAGCATTTCATTTTGCTTTTTTCTTGGATTTCTATTTCTCTGCTCACATTGTTTATCTCTTCTTGCATGCTTTTTACCTATTACAGTCCTTAGCATATTAATTATAGTTGTTTTACTTATTTATTCTCTTTCTCTTTTCACAAATCTTTGGAGGGCTGGCTTTTAATAGACCTTAGCAAGGGAGCTGCTGTGCTACATAGGAAACTGTAACCCAGAAACAAGTCTTCTAAGAATGGGTTAGCAAAAAGTTCTCCATGAATATGTGTTGCATGATGAGTGAGGAGGCAATCTCCCCACCAGCCATGCCTTGTTTCTTTGGACAAGGGACTCTGCACTAGACCCCAGTTTCATTGCATAGCAGGTTATGCCTTCCCATGTATGGAGTGCATGGAAGCTCACTGGTGGGGATGGTGGGGACCAGCTGTTAAGGACCAACCAAGGGCCCCACAATGCTGCTATATTGTTTTGCCTAACCTCTAAGCATCATTGTTTTACATTTATGGTCTGATAATTCCAACATCAATGCCATGTCCTGTTCTGATGGTTGCTCTGCATTTTCAAATCGTGTTTTGTCTTTTGATATGTCTTGGAATTTTTTCTTGATACCCAGACAATATGTACTGAGTAAAAGGAAATGCTGTAAATAGGCTTTGGTAATGAGGTGATGTAGTGTTTGAGGAGAGGAAGCATTCTACAGGCCTATGATTGAATTTCAGTCTTTGACTGGGCCTAAGCCTCTGGACCATCAACTTTACAAGTGTTTATCCCTCTTTCTCTCTCATTCTCAGGTGGATGGCTAGAATGGGCTCAGTTGGGCATTTCCCTTCTCCATGTCATTTAGGCTGTGGTAATACCCCAGCAGGTTAGGTGCTAGTTAACTAGTTCCTCCTGAGGGCAAGGCTTTCAGAACAGAATGCTCTGGTGTATTTCAAAAATTTTTTCATCCTCCCCTGCTGGAAACTCAAGGGGATGTTGCTATGGTATTTACTGTGGGGCTCATGGTAGTAAATTTAACACACCTGGGGGAAGTGGTACAGAAATTGGGTCCTTTTTGGAGGAATTTTACTCTAAGACTTGTCCACATTAAACCTTCAACAAATCTATCAATTTCAGTTCTGGTTTTCCTAGTTAAGTATGGGTTCTTGTGTTGATTTCCACACAAATCTGATCTAGTAAGTAATTAATCTTGGGCTCTCAAATCTGTGGGGGCAGTGGTTTACTCTGTTTTCTCTTCTGTCTTTTGGATTATAGAAAAGTTGTTCAGTTTTTCAAACTTTCAGCTTTTTACTTGACAAAACAGAGCAGCGACTTGCAATCTGCTTATGTGTGAAACCAGAAGTAGCATTTCTTTTTTTTCCCTCTCTCTTAGAGTTTCCATCTCTCTGCTTTTATTACCCATGTGTTTTTGTTTGTTGTACACATTTCCATTAAAATCCTTAGCATCTTAATCATGGTGTTTTTTTTTTTTTAACTCTGGTCTGATAATTCTAGCATTCCTGCTATATCTGACTCCAGTTTTCATTTTGTTCACTCTCTTCAAACTGTGTATATATACACACATACATACATATATATATATATATATATATATATAGGTACATATAGAGGTACATATACATATACATATATACCTTTTAGTGTATTTGCCTCTTAGTATGCCTTCCTATTTTTTTGGTGAAAATTATAAATAATATTTTGGGTAAAAGGAATTGTAAACATAAATGTAAATTATAAATGCCACCTCATATCTATCAGAATGGCTAAAATCAATAATATAAGGCAAGGATGTGGAGAAAGATGAACTCTACTGCATGGTTTTTAGTAATGTAAATTGGTGCAGCCACTCTGGAGAAAGAGTATGGATTTCCTCAAAAAGTTAAACAGGGAATTACCCTATGACACAGCAATTTCGCCACTAGTTATTTACCCAAAGGATACAAAAATACTAATTAAAAAGAATACCTGCACCCCAATGTCTATAGCAGCATTATCTACAATAGCCATATTATATAAACAGGCCAAATGTTCATCGATTGATGAATGGATAAAGAAGATGTGGGGTGCATATATATAAAATGAAATATCACTCAACCATCAAAAATAATGAAATCTTGAAATGGAGCTAGAGAATATTATGCTTAGTGAAATAAGTGAAAGACAAATACAGTATGATTTCACTCATATGTGGAATTTAAGAAATAAAATGATCATAGAGGGAAAAAAGGCAAAGCAAGAAACAGACTCTTAACTATAGAGAGCAAACATGGTTATTAGAGGGGAGATGGGTGGGGAGATGGGTTAAATAGGTTGTGGGGATTAAGGAGGGCACTTGTGATGAGCACCAGGTGCTGTATGGAAGTGTTGAATCACTAAATTATACACCTGAAACTAACATTACACTGTATGGTAACTAACTGGAATTTAAATAAAAACTTTAAAAAACCCAGACCATAGCAATGTAGTAAAATGGGAAATTATTGTATAGCCTTATGATTTGGTCTTAGACTTTTGGTGAGCCTTTGCCCCAAATTGTGCGCTTCATTTCTCAAGAGTTTTCACCTCTAAGGTGAGACAGAATGGCAGGAGGGGACTAAAGTTGGATATTTTTTCTACTTTGTGGACCTATATTAGAGCCAGCTGGAGCTGGCTGGGATTTACTCTGACTCACCTGGGTTAGGTGCTGATATAACCCTAGCAGGTTAGGCTCTGATAAAATAGTTTTTCTTGAAGGTAGGTTAAGAAGAACAGAATGCTCTAGTACATTTCAAAATGGTTCCTTTTCCCTCATGTTGCCAGGCGCATGAATGTATTCTTCTCCAGTATTCACTGCAGGGACATGTAGTACTCCTTCAGGTAAAATTCATAGTTTGAGGTCCTCTTATGACAGGATCCCCTTGGAGTTTTTAATTCTCTGACTTGTTTTCACTGAGCCTCTAAAATATTGTCAGTTAGTTAGTTTTCCCTACCCGAACAGTGCTTACTGCAGAAATTGCTGCTCTGGTTAGTTGTGAACTTTATGTATAATTGTCCCTCCAATTTTGGCATCCTGTGACCTCAACTCTCCAACCGATCTAAGAAAAGATGTTGATTTTTCAGGGGTTTTTATTGTGTTGTGTGTGTGCCGTTTTCTTTTTAGCTTTATAATTGTTAGGATGGAATCATAACTTCTAAACTCCTTCTCTGCTTGACCAGAAACCAGAAGTAAGGTGGTTGATTGTAAAGTTAGGAGAAATAGGGATCCCTGGGTGGCGCGGCGGTTTGGCGCCTGCCTTTGGCCCAGGGCGCGATCCTGGATATCCGGGATCGAATCCCATGTCGGGCTCCCAGTGCATGGAGCCTGCTTCTCCCTCTGCCTGTGTCTATGCCTCTCTCTCTCTCTCTCACTGTGTGCCTATCATAAATAAATAAAAGTTTAAAAAAAAATTAAAAAAAAAAGTTAGGAGAAATAACAGTTTATGTGAACATTGTAGAAAAAAAACACAGTAAAGGGAGAAAATCCGATGATTCAAGATAAGCCTTAAAGTAAATAAATGAATAAGTGATATAATTTGATTCTAGGCAACAAGTTGGATTAATTGATTAATAATCTGAATTGAATCTTTTGGAGTTACCAAAGTATTAACTTCTCAGACAATGCATTTAGAATAATTCATACTGGAATTTAAATGCTGAGTTTGATTGTAGATCTTACATTCTTTACATTAAAAAAATGATTGCTTTGAAATTATCTTAGCATATATAATTCCTTTTCTTTCACTGTAATAGCAAGCTATTTGGGTTTTTTATTCAAAATATTTTCTGCATTTAGAAAATTAAAATTTAAAAATGTACTTATAATATTTTCTTTATGAATAATTTTATAATTGATTTGATGTTTCTTTTTAAAAATTATTCATCTGATGACCCATTGCTTCCTTAATCATTTTTTTTCATCTTTAAGATTCCTAGCTTGATTTATTAAGGAATATTAGCTCACATAGTTAAACCCAATACTTAGAAATTAATTGGGTTTTATGTATTTCTAAAGCTCTCTCTTCTCCAATTATTTCTCAGAAAAAATGCCTTCTTAACTTGAAGATATTAGAAAAATGTTTATATGAAAACTGAATTCTATTGTTTGTAAAAAATAATGTGAACAATAACCAAAACATTACATTTATTTTTTTTTACAAGTTTGATACTATAATTACTTGGGAGAAATAGAAGCAAACAATGTTTTTATTTCAAAGTTGACTTGTCTCTAGAGCACAGATGTAAGAATTGCCAAAACCATGTTGTAGAAAACTACTAAAATGACTAATAGTGAGACAATGTTCAAGGATATATGTACATTTGTAATAATACCGATCTTTATCCTGTCTTGAAATTCTGCTCTTGGAATGGTTTCTTTTTTCCTTGTGAAAAATAAAATGAATATTTTTATTGATTTATGAAATCATTCAAAGGCAGTGAACTGTATATTTCCTATATTTCAGGCAATTTTATACCACGTACAAAATGGGTAAGAAGTGATCTCTGCCTTCCTAAACCTCAGATAAGGACTTGTCTTTCAAATTAATATATTTCTAAAACATAATTCTTATTTGTGGCATTTGTGTTTTGATCAACCCTAAGGCTGAAAATAATCTCTAAAGCTGAAAATTAGTTCTAACGATATGCTCTAAGGGATTAGAAAACTGCCATTGTGGAATTGGGATCCAAGATCCATGAAAGCAGAGCACATAGCTTCCTTTAGGTGCCAGCTACTTTGTCAGCTGTGGTTGAGAAGTTAATAACCTGAGCAGAGCTTGTGACAGACTGAGGCACTCAACTCAAAATATAGAATTTACTAAGGAGTGAGGTTTATGGAAAACACTTAATGTTTTTGCTGGGCTCCTAGAAGTTGAGGTGAACTGGCGATAGACTAATTTATCTGAGTCAAAAGCCTAGATATAATTATTTCAATTTCTTCTTGAATTGAAGTAATTAAGCAAAACTAGTGTCCCCAAACAAGATACCTATTAGAATTAGGATGCAAAAGTATACAAAGTTTCAATTATCAATAAAGCTCTTCATGTAAAGCATCCCATTCACAATCAAAACTTACCACTAGTATGAGATGAGTCATGACAGAATAACAAAAGAAAAACAGAGATAGGAGACACATGGCTTTCTTAGGATTAATCAGGTAATTCAAGTTAATTATTATATTAAAGCAATTGAAAATACACAATGAAGTTTCAAGAAAGAACTAGATATTATAAAAACAAATGACCTTTAAAATGAAAAAAATACAATAACAAAATATATAATGCAAACAGAATTTTACTTCTGCTTGTTTATTTTTACTAAAAAATAAACGGATATGTTTATTTTTTACTCTTACAGTAAGAAAAAATTAAGATAAAACGGTGGATGAAAAAAGTCTTGGTGTACTAAATTTTTTAAAGATTTTATTTATTTATTTATTTATTTATTTATTTATTTATTCATTCATTCATTCATTCATTCATTTGAGAGAGAGAGAAAGAGAGTAGGAGTAGGGGAGAGGGCCAAAGGGAGAGGGAGAAGCAGACTCCCTGCTGAGCATCCTAGGGTCCCAGGATCATGACCTGAGCTCAAGGCAGACAATTAACTGAGCCAACCAGGCATCCCTTGGTGTACTAAGTGGGTAAAGCCTTTCACAGATGAGTAGCAAGCTATTGTAGTTCAGATACCAGGTCTGTGTGCTGGCAAAATAAGGAGACTTTTTTGCAAAACACTGCAAGAGTTCATTGCATCTAGAAGAGACAAGTGAGATATAAAGTCCTTCTGGGACATACTGAACTGGAACCACCACAAATGCAGTAGTATTTTGCATGGCACAGCAGTCCTCCATGCCCTTTAAAAATTTTTTGTAGATAATGGAAGAGTAGCACTGATAAGCAGAAATTGCCCACAGAGTTTTGCATATTCATATCATGCCTGGAATGTCTGAATACAAAGATTTATGAAAGGCCAACTTTCTCCAGGCATCAACATCAAACATTTAAGTAGATATACCTTTAGGCAATCAGAGTCAAAGCAGTGTAATTTTATGAGTTTGATGAAAAATATATCCACAAATCTAAGAAGCTCAGTGTGAATCCCAACACTATAAAAGCTCAAGAAAATCAACCAATATATTTAAAATACTGAAAGAAAATGCCAATCTAAAATCCTAGAAACAGCAAAAGAAAATTTAAATTTATTATAGAATAAAGACATTTTCAGACAAACAAAAGCTGAGAGTATTCATTACCAGCAAAAATGTATTATAGGAAATATTAGGAAAAAATAAATCTTTAGGCTAAAGAGAAAGCATACTAGTAGGAAACTCAGATACTTAGGAAAGCCTAAAGAGCATCAGAAATATTATAGAATAGATAAATATGAAAGACTCATTGAATAATTTTTCTAGTTTTATTGAATACATTTTGTTGTTCAAAACTGAGATCTTCTAACAGCCCCTCAATTTGGCAGTGTTGTCAGTGAGCCACTTTGAACCTCAAGTCTTCAGCCCCAGTCAAGTCTTCAGATAATTGTAGTCCCAGCTGCTATCTTACTGTAACCTCATGAGATAATCCAAGTTAGAACCACCAATTCAATTTGTTACAAATTCCCAACAAACAGAAACCATGAAAGATAAAAATGGTGGTGGTGGTTTTAAATTTCCAGCATGACATGTTATATAGTAATTGATAACTAACACATGTATCTTTTATTGATAGTGACTTTTATTTTTCCTTTCAAGTTTTATTTATTTATTGATTGTTTGATTTTTATCACACTAGCTAGGAACTGTTTTACAATGTTGAATATCAGAAAACTTGTCCTATTCCCGATTTTGTTTTAATTTTTTTTTAAGGTTTTATCTATTCATGATAGACGGAGAGAGAGAGAGAGAGAGAGAGAGAGAGAGAGAGAGAGAGGTGCAGAGACAGGCAGAGGGAGAAGCAGGCTCCATGCTGGGAGCCTGACTCAGGACTTGATCCTGGGACTCCAGGATCACTCCCTGGGCCAAAGGCAGGCGCCAAACCGCTGAGCCACCCAGGGATGCCCCCTATTCCCAATTTTAAATATAATTTTTTTCACCATAATTATGGTATTTCCTGTAAGGTATAGTACATACACTTTATTGTATTATGGAAATTTTTTCTATGCCTCGTTTGCTTAGAGGTTTTATAATGAATATATGTTGAATTATCTTTTCCCCCTCATCTATTAAAGTGTTCATTTCATATATTTTTTACTTTAAAGGTAAATATCAATTTTCAAATATGATACTATCATTCCTTCCCTAGAATAACCCCTGCTTAAAGTGAATTGACCTTTCTATACATTGTTACAATTAAATTTGAAAAATTATATAGAAATTTTGCATGTATGCTTATATGAGCGACTAGTCAATGATTTCCTTTCCTCCTGTCCTTTGTCAGTTGTTATTTAGATCTTCTAGCTTCATCAATTAGATTGAGAAGTGGGCCTAATATCTGTATTGTATAGGATTAGTGTTATTCTTCTTAAATGATTTATAGAATATACTAGTGAAACTGTCTGAGCCTGGGGACATTTTTTGTTTTTGTTTTTGTTTTGTTTTGTTTTAATGGAAGATGGCCAATTGGAATTACCCAATATTCATGTTAATTTAGTGTGGGTCTGCTCTGCTTAATTCTTTTTCTCTTAATTAATGGCCTTCATCTTTCCCTTTTCAAGAATATGACATTGGATAAAGAATTTGAGCTTAGCAATTGTTTTATTTCAGTATTGGCAAAAGCTCTGAGACCAAAACAAAAGATTGGTGACAAATAAATCCTATTTGGGGAGAAAAACTTCCTCCTTGGGAAGATGAAGAAAATAAAATCACATATATAGCGAAGTAAAATTTCAAGTAGCCAAATTCTTGGGCAGAGGACAGACATTGAAGAAGATACAATTAAAGGTAGAAAAAAAACACTAAAGATGATCTTATTTCTTGTTCTTGTTCTCTTATTTTAAAGACAAGGAAAATAACTTCATAATAAAATGACATTTTAAAGTTCATATACCTTGTTAGTGGCAAAATCTAAACATGATTTTGCAACCTTAATTCATAATTTGAATTAAAAATAATTCACTATATATACCATTGTGTTTAAGATGAGTCAGCCAGCAAAGTGGGGATAGCAGATAGAAGTATAGTAGAGAGGGGGATCCCTGGGTGGCGCAGTGGTTTGGCGCCTGCCTTTGGCCCAGGGCGCGATCCTGGAGACCCAGGATCGAATCCCACGTCGGGCTCCCGGTGCATGGAGCCTGCTTCTCCCTCTGCCTGTGTCTCTGCCTCTCTCTCTCTGTGTGACTATCAGAAATAATTAAAAAAAAAAAAAAAAAGAAAAGAAAGAAGTATAGTAGAGAAAAAAAAGATCAAAATTAAGGGGCATAGTGCTGGGAGCTCTTAGTCATGTTTCTCTCCAAGTTTCCTGGAAGGATATATAATCAAGGTAAGCTTGATGCATATGGTCCCATACCATATATATTTTAAAATAACTGTAATAAAATTATTAACACTTTTATGCTAGCAGACTAATATAGTCTAATGAGTATCTATAAATACAAATGAGTATCATATGGTACTTAGCTGCCATTGTTCATATTAGCATACTGCAAAAACAACATATTAAAAATGAATGACTCCAAAAAAAATTGAAAAAAATGGATTACTCCAATTCTAACAGTTACAAAGGAATTCAAGTAGCTGGACATTAATGATTCTTTTTAATTGCTTTCAATATTTTTTGAAGATTTATTTATTTATTTATTTAAGAGACAGAAAGAGAGAGTAAGCACCAGACGGAAGGGCAAAGGGACAGAGAGAGAATCTCAAGCTGACTCCACTCAGGCAGAGCCAGACCTGGGGCTCAATGTCAGGACCATCTGAGCTGAAACCAAGAGTCGTATACAACCCACTGCACCACCCAGGCACCCCCAACTGCTTTCAATGTTAACTGACATTGGGCAATTGTTTAACACCTCTATCATGATGATTTCAGCTCATTTAGCAGTTTTGATGTGGAAAAATTATATAAAATGAAGACAGTCCTTTAGTGTGTGAAGTTTTAAGAAATAAACTGAGGTTCAGTGACATTAGCACCAAATATATTTGTTGACAACACCAGGTATGTCATTTCAATGGTGAGTGCTAAGGACTGAATTGTATCCATCCCAAAGCTTAGATGTTAAAGCCATAAGTCCCCATGGGACTTGATTGGAGAGGGCCTTTAAAAAAGTGAGTACAAGGGCACTTGGGTGGCTCTGTGGTTGAGCATCTGCCTTAGGCTCAGGTCATGATCCTGGGGTCCTGGGATCAAGTCCCACATCAGGCTCCCCGGAGGGACCCTGCTTCCCCCTCTGTCTATGTCTCTGTGTCTCTCATGAATAGATAGGTGAAATCAAAAGGAAGAAAGGGAGAGAGGAAGGGAGGGAGGGAGTACTTAATGAGGTCATAAGAATGGAGTCCTGATTCAATACAGCTGGTGCCCTTCTAAGAAAAGGTAGCGATACTAGAGCTCCCTCCCTCTGCCATATGAGGATGTGAGGAAGAGGAAGAGAGTCTTTATTAACCATGCTGGCACCTTGATTCAGACTTTTAGTCACCAAACTATGAGAAAATAAATTTCTGTTGTTTAAGCCACCTCTTTATGGTTGTATCATAACAGCACAAGCTGGAGAATATAATGAAGCATGCACTGTGTTTTCTGATGTGATTGAAATATGACTCCCTAAAATGTTCTTTGTCAATCATTCCAGTTATGACCTGAAGTACAAACCACATCTTTCCCTTTCATTTTGTGTTTATCAAATTGATTGGTTATTTTCAACTTCTCATTCAGTAATGACAGATAAAATTACCATCATTCATCCAATAGGATGCAATAATAATTGTAAATTATATTTTATGTGTCTGTATACACAATGATTTTAAATCATGTGGTCAATGAATGATAAATGAGAAATGTTTCTTTGCAAATGGAGCACATTTCCATGCTTTAAAAGTAGCCATAGCAAAATTAATAATACATATTGCTAAAAATATTTTTCATGGCATTTCTATTGTATTGACTTGATTGTCTTTAGAGGTTTAGAATATTTTTGCATTAAATAATTTTTTTTTTGTCTTAGTGATCATTTGTTTTGATGCATACATTTCCCTGGAAGAATTGACATAGCATATTTCATCTCCAATTTTTCTTTCTTTTTTTTAAGATTTTATTTATTTATGAGAGACACACAGAGAGGCAGAGACATAGGGAGAGGGAGAAGCAGACTCCATGTAGGTATCCCGACATGGGACTCGATCCCAGGACTCCATGATCACACCCTGAACCAAAGGTAGATGCCCAACTGCTCAGCCACCCAGGTGTCCCCCATTTTTCAATTACTGTGTATTTAGGGATTTTTTTCAAACCTAGTTTGATGTAATGGCTTAACCTATTCTGAAATCACTACAAATTTTATAATCTTAGGTAACAATTATATTTTGTTAAGTTATCAACTCAAAAGATGTTAAGTGTCTACAAAACTTATAAAAGAGACTTAGAAAAAATTATTTAGATAAAATAAATAATAAATAATAATAATTTCCCTAAAATATTAACATAAGGTACATGATTAAACACTGTCCTATGGAACACAAGCATCTTATTAACATCATTTATGTATCAACTTTAAATAATCCCTAAGACTTAATACCCCTGTTCCTATACATGATTTTTAAAGACACCTTTGATAGGAGAAAATAGAGAAAGAGAAGATAAATGCAACATAGGGTGAAGTATAAACTGCTATTAGTTTCCATGCTTGCTAAATAGATGATAGTAAGACTTTTCCACTTGTAACAAATTGTTTATATTTCTAGTAGTTCTTCTACACAAACGTAGGAAACTGCAGCAAGAATGCATTGCCACTAAAAAAAATAAAAATAAAAAAAAATAAAAAAAAGAACGCATTGCCAGAGTGCAGTATAATAACTTGGTTCTCAGAAAGGCAGAAGGAAAAAACACAGAAACATATAATATTAACAATAAAACCACCCCAAACATCTTAGTAAACAAAAGAAGAAAATTAAGTGAGTACTCCTTTCTACCAATACCACCAGCTGGGAGAAGTGTATTCTGTTCCAGGAAGCCCACACTATATAACTGTTTTCTAAATAAAAATTAATGTATGTACTAAAAAGACTACAGTAAGAAATTCGTTTTAAAGACTCTAAGGGTGGTTACTCTGATGTATTTCACAAGTTACTGTGTTATGATTTAACTGCTATTTTTTATATTTAGATGGAATTGTTTTCAAAGCAAGGCCCTCAACCTATATAAGATCATTATTTAAAATTAATAATTCATAGGCTAAAAATCAGTGTTTGCTGAATTCGAAAATGTGTTTTTCTAAGCAATGGCAATAATAAAAGATCTTACTTTAATATTGCACTATTACCCTTAAAAATTCTACTTAGTGCTTGGACTAAGTTCAAATATTCCTTTTACCTACATATAGTTTAAAAATTTCATGCAGTTTTTCAAGTAAATATTAGCTAAGTCAGAGGGAAAATAATAGTAGAAATAAAGCAGAGGGCTAAGTGAATCATGGAAATTTTGAGAATTTTAATCATATATGGTTGAATATTATGGACTGAGTTGTGTTCCCCGCCTCCCCCAGACTATATATTGTAGTCCTCTACCCCTAAGGTGACTATATTCTGAGTTAGGGCTGTTAGGGTGATAATTAAGGTTAAATGAAGTCACGAGGAGGAGCCCCAATATGATAGGACAGGTGTCCTTATTTGAAGAGAGACACCAGTGCCCTCTCTGTCTCCGCAGAGAAGAGAAGCCATGTAAGAACACAGCAAGAAGGCAGCTGTCTGCAAGCCAGGAAGAGAGACTTCCTCAGATACTAACCCTGTAGGCACCTTGATCATGGACTGCCAGCCTCCAGACTGTGAGAAAATTATTTTTTTTTATTTAAGCCACTCCATCTGTGGTATTTTCTTATGACAGCCTTAGCTGACTAATAGAGCATACTAATCACAAATGAGAATCATGTTGTACTGAGCTGTTTTTGGGAGGTTAGCACCATCAGTCTAGCTATTTTCAATCCTGCTATCTATGAGATAATGCCTAAAGACAATATTTGATCACAGTACTACAGATGCTTAGAGAGGGAAAGATTCATGAATGGGTGTTTCAAGCAGAAACTGTGCTTTCTTCTGTGTATCAAAATCATCTCCTTTAGGGATCTTGTTCCAAGAATAGAAAAAGAACATTCACAAAGCAATGGTGTTAGTCACACTTCTTTATAAGTGGGCCTCTAAAATCAGTACTCAGTGGTGTTGGAGGAGATAGCACATGGCTTTTTAAAAATGGGGAGTAAATGGTCACTCTTTCATAAAAATGTCTTTCTATTTATAATTTCAGAGGTTAGTCAATGAAAATGTGACATTGCCATTCTTTGTAGTCAGCAAAAAATACTGATTACCAAAGCAAGTTATATAGTAAGCACGTAGATCAGCAGCACTTTGGTATGCTTCTTTTTTTTTTTTTTTTTTTCTAATTCTGGACCACATCCAGATTTTAACAGAGCACGGCCTAAATATGGAATCTGCCCTCCATAATGTCCCAGACATTTTCTAGAAAAATTGTTCTAGTTGTATCAACTGAGCTTCCAAGTGCTCTAAACAAAAAGGACGTTAATACTGCCAAATGAAAAAAAGAACTAAGGGTGTATTGCTTGTTAAAATCATACCTAATTTCATTTATGGATAAACCTCATAAAGATAATGGTGAGCACCTAAGCAAACACAGAGGGGAATATATAAATGGTATTCTTTATTTAGAGTTTAAAGTATATATAAATGTTGTTTATATTACGGATATATACAAATGTAATGACTGTTACCAGAAATTTATAAAGCAGCCCAAATGTATTTGTGGTCTCTAGATCGAGAAAAGAAGGGATGGAGTTGAGGAGAGGTATATAAAAATCATCGCTGGTATCAGAATGTTTCTAATCTTTAAAAATGTTTGATGCAAATATAAACAATACAATTAAATAGATTTAAATAGAGTAAACAAAGGTCTGTAATGCTATTTTTTGTGCTGAAAAATTAAATAACTGAGATATGAATAAAAATATATGAATGTACATGACATATTACTGCAAGTCTACCATTTCCAATTATTACCATTTTTAAATCACATTACTCTCAAAATAAGATTGCTGCTAATATGGGTGTTACTGAATCTGTTTTTTTTTCTAAATGAGTTTTTAAATTATTTCAAATTCCAGTTCAGTTTAGCCATACTCTCCAATCTTTCTAATGGTTTTATATATTTTAAAATATAAAATTTAATTATGGGTCACTTCGTTTTTGTTTTGTTGTAGTTCTGGGAAAATATTAGTAAAATAAGGTATGTAGATTGGAGGCACAAGACTCCAGTTGGTTAAAATTTGGCAACTCCTGCACACATCACCACATACCATTAGATAGAGGATATTCATCATGCCAGAAAGTTCCCTCAAAGCCCTTTCTAGAAAATCCCATTTTGAATCTATGTGTGTTTATATGTGGGTGGGTGTAACTTTAGACACTTTGTGTTTTATCAATCTATTGTCTGTCCCTACAACTTGTAATCAGATGTCGTAGGATATAAAACGATGACATTTTTCAAGATTATTTTCACTTCTAGGTCCTTGATTCATTTAATTTCTGCCAAACCTCTCGGAACTGCATTCAGTCATGGATCCATTTCATTCCATGAATGTTATTTTGTAGTTTTTAGTAGACAGTTCTTACATGCCTTTTGTTAACTTTATTCTTAAGTAACTGGACAAAGAAAGTATTTTGACAATGTTTGTAATTGAAATTTACTATTTTAGTTAGCTGAAAGAATAAAATATCAGCAGAGGGTGGGATTTGACAAAGCAGAATCTGTGAAAAACATTCAGTTAATGTCTTACAGTACAGGATTTGCCCATTTTATCTGACCCTAAAAATATAGCAGTGGCATTCATAAATTCCTTGTCACAGAACACACATAGCAATGGTACTCAAGAGAAAAACATGTTGCAGTTCTAAGAAGTCCTTGTTATTTTCTACATCGCTCAGCTCTTGCTACCTGCCTGGAAGTGCAAATTGCAAGAGCTGATGAAACTGCCAAAGGAAGAGTGACAAGGAGTTCGGTGCTTGTGATGACATAATGAAAATATACATAGCTACAAGTGAATTAAGTTGGCTCCAGATCAATAATGTAAATCAAATGAAAAACAAAACAAAACAAAAAACAAGGAAGGGATAAAGAGGTAGGACTTAATTCATTTTGCAGCATATAAACTATGATTAAATGTCAGTTCCAAAAGAAAGCAGAGGATAGTTTTAAACAAAGGAGTTATTAGATCACCAGGAGGAAGTCAAAAGCAACATGCAAATATGGTTTGTCTGAAAAGATTGTTAGCAATCAAATTTCTAAGGTTTATTTTGCGTTTGCCAGTCTGGTCCATTAAAAGCATAACACTAAAAGGTAGAAATTCAAAATCTAGTATATGGACATTGGAGATATTGCAAGTTCAATTCCAGACCACTGCAATAAAGCAAATGTTATGATAAAGCAAATCAAATGAAGTTTTTTGTTTCCCAGTGCATAGAAAAGTTACGAATACAATATATTCTAGTCCATTAAGTGTGCAGTTGCATCACGTCTAAAATGTACATACCTTAATTAAAAATACTTTTTGCTATGGGTGCCTGGGTGGCTTAGTCAGTTAAGCGTCTAACTCTTGACTTTGGCTCAGGTCATGATCTCAGTGTCATGAGATCAAGCCCTGTATCAGGCTCTGTGCTCAGTGGTGAGTCTGCTTGAGATTCTCTTTCTCTTTGCCTCTGCCCCTCCTGCTTATTCTCTTTCTCTCTACAATAATCTTTAGTTTGTAATAACTCTTCATTATTCTATAAAATCGAAGAGCTATTTCTGGTAGCATCTTCAGGATGTGGCAGCTTCTGAGGAGCATGCACGATAAGATGTGTTGCATGGGTCTTCCTGTGAATATTGATGAATTTTGTAAAAGCTTATCACCTCGGGCTATGCTGACTGGTATTATTTTCTATAGTCTTTTGGCCTGAGTAAAATTTTAGTTTCTCTCCTTTGACATGAACAAACCCAGCCTGTTAGCTTATGCTAATTATTGGAGTGTTATTTTCACTAATCAGGGTGGTGGTTGTTGAAGGTTGGGGTGACTCTGGCAATTTCTTAAAATAAGGCAACAATGAGGTTTGCTACATCAATTGATTTTTCCCCTCGTGAACAAATTATCTGTAGTATGTGATACTGTTTAACAGCATTTCATGCACAGAACTTTCAAAATTGGAGTTGGTTCTCTCAATCCACACCACTGCTTTATCAACTAAATTTATGTAAAGTTCAATCCCTTTGAACTTGAAGGGAATATCTCTTGAAGTGTTATCATGAAATCTGAGCAAATGAGTAACACTTTTATTTCTAGTTCTCTTGTAATGTCTACTGCATCTGTAGCTAATTTCCTTCCCTGGTCTTGGACCCCTCAAAGCCATCCCTGAGAGTTGGAATCAATACTTCCAAATTCCTGTTCATGTTGATATTTTGACTTCTTCCCATGAATCATGAATATTCTTCATAGTACCTGGAAGAGTGAATGTTTTCCAGGTTTTCACTTTGCTGTGTTCAGATTCCTTAGAGGAATAAATTTCTCTGGCTTTATGGCCTTTTAAAATGTATTTTTTAAGTAATAACACTTGCAAGTCAAAATTACTCCTTGATCCCTAGGCTGCAGAATGGATGTTATATTAGCAGGCATGAAAAAAAATTCATCACTGTCCATCTCCATCAGAGCTCTTGGGTGACTGTGCATTGTCAATGAGCAGTACCATTTTTTAAAGAATCTTTTTTTTTTTTTTTAATTCCTAAGGAGTAGTTTTTAACAGTTGTTTTAAAATATTGAGTAAATGATGTTGTTAACAGCTGTGTTACCACTCAGGCTTTGTTCCACATGCAGTACAGACACAGGCAGAGTAGAATTAGCATAATTTTTAAAGGTCTTAGGATTTTTATAATGGTATGTGAATATTGGCATCAACTTTAGGTCATCAGCTGCACAGCCTTTAACAAGAGAGTCAACCTGCGTTTGGAAGCTTTGAAGCCAGGCCTTGACTTCTCCTCCTAGCCATGAAAGTCCTAGATGGCATCTATTTCCAATATAATAGGATGTTTCCTATACATCAAAAATATACTTTTTATTTTAACCATTTTCATTATTTATCTTAGCCAGATCTTCTGGATATCTTGTTGCAGCTTGTACATAAGCACTTGCTGCTTCCCTTGCACTTTTATGTTGTGAAGATGGCTGCTTTTCTTAAACCTCATGAATCAACCTCTGATAGCTTCAGACTTTTCTTTTGCAACCTCCACACCTTTCCCAGCCTTCATACAATTGAAGAGAATGAGGGCTTTGCTCTGGATTAGTCTTTGGCTTAAGTGAATGTTGTGACCAATTTGATCTAACCAGATCACTGAAACTTTCTCCACATCAGCAATAATACTCTCTCGCTTTCTTATCATTTGTTGTGTTCACTGGAGTAGTATTTTTAATTTCCTTCAAGACGTTTACCTTTGGGGGAAAAGAAAACTTGTTTGCATTCACAACTTGGCTAAATATCTGGCAATTAAATCCACTGTCTCATATAGGTGTGGTTCATGGCACCCCAAAACAATTTCAGAGGTCCCATCCAAGATCGTTCATCACAGATCACCAAAACAAATATAATAATAATGAAAAAGTCTGAAATGTTGTATATGTCCTGATTGCTCCACCAACCAGCCATTCTCTCATCTCTCTCCCTCTCTTCTGGCCTCTGTATTCCCTGAGACACATTGGTATTGAAATTAGACCTGTTAATAACCCTGTTATGTCTTCCAAGTGTTTAAGTAAGTGAAGAATCACACCTCTGTCACTTGAAATGAAAAGCTAGAATCGATTAAGCTTAGTGAGGAAAGCATATTGAAAGCTAAGATAGGCTGAAAGCTAGGCCTCTTGCACCAAACAGCAAAAAAGCAATAAAGGACTTTATATGTAGGTGTGGACTTTATATATATATATAAATAAATATATATATATATGCTATATATACATAATATATATATATATAATTCCATTGCATACATAGCAGGCTACAGCAGAGCATAAGCATAACTTTTATATGTACTGGGAAACCAAAAAAAATCATTTAAATCACTTTATAATGATATTTTGCTTTATTGCAATAATCTGGAATTGTACTCATACTATCTTTGAGGTATGTGTCTAGTTTTGCATTTTCCTTGTATTTTCCTGGGGGGGTGGGGGTAGAAAACAATGAAGTAAAACTTCAATTGTCTGAAGTAGTTCCACATTTTAATTAAAGTCTTTGTCCTGTCATTTATTACCCCTGAGACATATTTAAAGAAACGCTACCAGGCAACTGTTACAATTTAGAAATATCAGATGGTATTATTGAGTATATAGATACTTCTGTGAGCTTAAGTGTCCCTTTTCACACCGACTAATAAAGCGGCAATACCACTAAGTCTCATTTTGTGAGTGGACGATCCATTGCTGCAGACACTCTCTTTTCTTTTTTTTTTTTTTTTTTTTTATTGGTGTTCAATTTACTAACATACAGAATAATAGACACTCTCTTTTCCACCCTGGTGGGTTTTTGTGTGTATATGTGTGAGTTGGTTAGAACTAACCCCACTGAAGCAGTGCCATGCAAGACAGTACTGATCCTCCTCAGGACCCAACACCACCACTTTTGTTTGCTTCTAGATCTGTAACTAGATTCAAGTTCCTACAGACCTCTGAAGATGAGATACAAAGTGTGACCCACAAGGAGATAATCTTCTACAACACCAAATGAACTACTCGAATGTGTGCATACAGAAATCTGGGGAAGATGTGAGGAAATGAATACTATGAGTGTGGGACCACAGGGGAAAGGACATAAAGCTGGATCTGGCAATGCTTCTTCACATGGGCTCACAGAGATGAGATTCTGCTACAAGAGTGCAGCTGGGCAATTAGAAAAGATTTCCAAAATTGGTTTGCTAGGTTGGCTGAAACATGGACCAAAAAGTGACCTACCTTTTGGTGAAATAGGAAATGCAGACCCGTCTTACTTTAATGTAGAGGAAGAGATTTGAATGGCTTAGGGAAATTGGAATTTAAGGTATGAGGTAACAAAAAATATCACTTTATCTCTTCTTCTGTGGATGGGGTTAATATGTTTTCAGTTGTATGCAGGGTAGTTGTATCTGGTTAGGTAGAGTTATCCTTGTTATTGTGTTTATTTAGATATTAAATGTGGTTTGGGGAGATCAACAAGAATGCAATTAACCATTAAAAGGGTTCATTGTATGTGTCAAATTGATGGGGCCACAGAATGCCCAAATGTCCAGTTAAACATTACTGGGTGTGCCTGTGAGAGAACTTTAGGAAGAGATGAACATTTGAATTCATGGTCTAAGTAAAGCAAATTACCCTCCCCAGTGTTGGGGGCAACATTCAACTCTTTGAGGATTCAAGTAGAACAAAAAGAAGAAAGTTGAATTCTTTCTCTCCCTCTGATTGCTTGAGACATTAGTCTTGGACAGGAACTTAAACCATTGGTGCTCCTCGTTCTCAGGGCTTCTTGAAACTGAACTTGCACTGCAATCTACACCGTCAGCTATAAACTGGGTCTCCAGTTTGTAGAGGAGATGGCAGATTAAGAGACTTCTTAGTCTGCATAATCATGTGAGCCAACTCCTTATGTTAAGTTTCCCATGTATATGTAAATATGTGTGCATACATATTCTATTGTTTTTTTTTTCTCTAAGTACAGAATATATGTGTGTGTCTACAGTGATACACAGAGAGAGCCAGACAGATGGAGAGAGACAGCTATAGTAAGGAGTTATATATACACCAAAAATTAATAGTGAATGGACTTAAAACTTAAAAAAACATATTTTTACTTTTTTTTTAACTTCCCAAGGTTTAAAGGGTATGACATATAATGCTATCAAGAAAACAACATCTTCAATTTTTTAAAGAAAAATTGGGCAAAGCTGTTTCCCTGTGAAACTTGATAATAATACTGTAAGGTGGATAAAGTTTATGAATACCATTCATCTGTATAGAGAAATGTAGAAGAGGTAGAGCTATTAGATTTCTATTTTCTAATTATTTAGAAAATATTGTCTTGTCTCCATTTAAATGCCTTCTTAAAAGACAAGAACTTAATTATAGTTCTGAGTAGAAGCATGAATATCTAGTTGAATTTTGTCAAATGCTTTTTCCGTATCCATTCAGATGGTAATATGATTTTTATCCTTCATTCTGTTAATGTGGTATATTATATTGATTGATTTCATTATATTGAACCATCCTTGCATCCTAGGGATAAATCCTACTTGATCATGGTATATGATCCTTTTAATGTGCTGCTGGGCTTGGTTTTGTTAATATTTTGTTGAGATATTTTTTCATCCGTGTTCATCAGGGTTATTGGCCTGAACTTTTCTTGTGATATTTTTGTCTGGCTTTGGTATCAGGGTGATGTTGACATCATAAAATGAGTTTGGAAGTTATCCCTTCCCAACTCTTTTGGAAGAGTTTAAGAAGGATTGGTATTAATTCTTCAAACATTTGATAGAATTTTCCAGTGAAGCCATCTGGTCAGAGCTTTTCTTTGCTGACAAGTTTTTGAAGGCAATTCAATCTTCTTAATTGTTATTAGTCTGTTTAGCCTTTCTTTTTCTTCATGATTCAATTTTTGGCAGGTTTTTGTGTGAATTTATCCATTTCTTCTAAGTTGTCCAACTTGTAGGCACATAATTATTGACTCTTTATAATCTTTTAAAAATTTCTATGGCAAAGTTGTAATATCTTCTCTTTAATTACCAATTTTATTAAGTTAAATACAGCTTTTGCTGTATCCTATAAAGTCTCACATGCTATGTTTTCTTTTTTTTTTATGTGTTTTCTTTTTTGTTTGTCTTGAGATATAAGTGAATGATGTAACAAAGCCTCCAGGATCCAATGTAGTATTATAATATGGTTCAGTTATTTTACTAATCAATTTGTTTGGAGGACCTGCATATAATTTCATTATAACCCGCTAGTTCCAACTATATACCCCACTGTATCAAGTATTATATTTTAAATAACTTTGTTTCTTGCACAGAAGATTCAGGCTATAGCACCTCTGGGTTGTTATAAAGAGTAATATTAGGAACACGAATTTTTGGCCTTATCTAGAAGTCTGCTTTTATATCAAATAGGCAATCTGGGAATGGAATGAGTTTTCCAGAATTTACAGAATGGGCACTCTGGCATCAGACAGGAAGGAAGTCCTATAATATCCTAGGTTTAAGACATGGATCATATGCATAACTCTTATTACACTCACATATACTGACCCACATTGAAAATATTAAAAATAAAAGCTAAGTGGATTTCCACTTCCAATGTAATAGAGTAACAGAATTAGGAGTTACATTCCTGCTGTATACTGCTAAATAACTGGCCAAAATATGTGAAAAAAAAAAAACATGTTTAGATATTGGGCAGCAAGCAGCATAGATTTGCTGTGAGCTTGCTTACTTTGCTTGATGATACAATCTGTGCCAGGGAGCAGGGGTGGGAATGCCAAACAGAGCACGGTGATCCCTCTAAGTTGAGATGATCAGAATTCAGGGAGGCTGAGGTGGCTGTAAGTTGCAAAGAAACAGAGAGAAAGAAACAATGATAAAAAAATAAATAAATGAGGATCTCATTGAGTCAGCTGAATACTAAGCCAGCCATGCAGGCATCAGGCAAGATTCCACGGGGCTGTGCGAGAAACTCTCACGTGGCAGACAGTTTAACTCACTGGAACAGAAAGTGCTCATTCGTCACCTGGGGCTATGAGAGGAGCTCCTAAAAGGGTCAAACATTAAGAGTAAGGGAAAATTATCCCTAGATTGAATACTGTTCTAGGCACACCCATAAATAGTTTTAAAGTAAGCCTCTAAAGTGAGAGTGACACAACCTTTTCTTAAAGGACCCACTAGTAAATTTTTTACACTTTGCAGGCCATGTATGATGTCTGTTACATATTATTAGTCTCTGTTTTTGTTTTGTTTTTACAACCCTGTAAACATGTGTATTAGTTTCTTAGGCTGATATAACAAATTAATATAAACTAAGTAGCTTAAAATAATAGAAATTTACCCTCTCAGTTCTAGAGGTTAGATTTCTGAAGTCACGGTGTCAACAGGGCATGCTTCTTCCCAAGGCTCTAGGAAAAATACTTCCTTGCCTCTTGTACATTTTGGTGATTTCTGGAGAGTCCTTGTCTTGCAGATGCATCATTCCAATCTCTTTTCCTTCTTTACATGGCCCTTCTCCCTGTATAGATGTGTCTTCACATGTCTGTGTTACTTCTTACATGGAGACTGGTGATTGGATTTAGGGACCAGCCTGATCCTGTGTGACCTCTTCTTAACTTGGGTATATCAAATTAAGTATTTCCCAATAAGGTTGCATTAACAGGTACCAGATGGACATGAATTCTTGTGGGGAAGGGTACCATTGTGAAAACCATTCTTGGCTCACAGGCCATTAAAAAAATAGCCATGGGATTAGGTTCAGCTCATATGTCATAGTTTGCTGGTATAAGTCAGTAACATCAAATCAAATTACAGTAAACTGAAAGGCTTTATTTTTTACTATATGACTTAATTGTGAAAAGGCAAAAATATGAAAAAAATACTTTTAGATACAAGCATAATTTGTCATGTGTAGCATACCAGGGGCTATCCAATTAGAGCAGCAGAGTGAGGTAAAAAACACCCTAATATATTTAGAGGAGCACCTGGGTGGCTCAGTAGGTTAAGTGCCTACCTTTGGCACAAGTCATGCTCCGGGGGTCCTGGATTCTCAAACCCCCTATAGGGCTCCCTGCTGAAGGCGCCTGCTTCTCTCTCTCCTTCTGCTATATATATATATATATATACACACATATGTAATTAGGAAATAGTCCTGTCAAGTTCAGCAAATCACTGCAGTTTGAAGCAGTTTATCCTTATATTTAATAAATAAATAAATAAATAAATAAATAAATAAATAAATAAATAAATAAATAAATGTTTATTTATTAACATCTGAATTCAGGAGTACAAAGTTCAGATAAAAAAGAAAATTCTCACACCAGGGTAAAATAATAAAATGTTAGCACTTAGTTTCCCCGACAGAGTCAGAGATAGTATCAAATAGTAATAAAAGTACAATAAAGAAAAAAGCTGCTGCATCCTTTTTGGTAACAATTTCTAGCCTTCATTGTGCTCTTCTTTCTTGCAGTAAGGTAACTACTTCCTTAACTGTAAGTTTACACTAAAGAGTTTCTTCACTTTATCCTAATTTCATGCCAGTAAAATTCTAGACGAATACACTTAGGTTGACATCACTACAGTTTTAAACAAGTTTTCTTATGTAAGAATATTTTTACATTAGCAGAATAGTTGTCAGGATACTACAGAGATTTCTAGCATACTCTGCATCCTACATTCCAGTGCTACCCTACATTTGTCACAACTAATGAGCCAATAGTGAAACAAGATTATTAACTAAAGTTCATGCTTTATTTAGATTGTCTTAGTTTCTATGAAAGGACCTTTTACTGTTCTATCGGTACAGGTTGCCCTGCTGTCCAAAAGTAGAGCATCCCTATGAAAACTTGCATAAGCCGAAATGGCATAAAACAAAGAAGCAATTGCCGTTAATTAATGCAGACACATATTTGAGCCTTCCCAGACCCCCAAAATAACCTCTTAAGTTTTTTTTTTTTTGATACCTCAGGACACATCTTGCTAAGGGGTTCACAAAATAAATTGAGATAAAGCACAGATGCTCACAAACAAGGTCAAAGCTATGGTGGCTTGATGCTGAGATGCTGAGTGCTCCTCTTGGTGCTCATAACAGGTATGCACTGCCGTTGTAACAGCTTGCTACAAAACAGACACTAAATGCTATTTTTACCTTTTGCCTTAAAAAAAAAAAAGCAAAGATCCACTTTGTTCTTTTAGTTAACAGGTACAGATGTAGGTCTTTCATAAAGAAGTGGCATAATATGAACTTTCAAAAATCAGGGGATATATATAATGTAATATCACATTACATTTAGTCATCATGCCTCCTTAGACTCCTCGAGGCTATAGATGTCTCTCAGACTTCCCTGATTTTGCTGGCTTTGAGAGTTTTGAAAACTAGTGCTCAGGTATGGGTATGTAATGAATTTCCTTCTATTCATGTTTGTCTGATTTATTTTTTCTTTTTCTTTCTTTCTTTATTCTTTCTTTCTTTCTTTCTTCTTTCTTTCTTTCTTTTCTTTCTTTCAAGATTCATTTATTTGAGAGAGAGACACAGAGAGAGTGAGCAGGAGGAGGGACAGAGGAAGACGGAGACAAGCAGAGTCCCTAATGTGGAAGGAGCCTGATGGTGGGTCTCAACCCCAGGACCTTGATCATGACCTGAAGAGGCAGAGATACAGGCAGAGGGAGAAGCAGGCCCCCTACAGGAAACCTGATGTGGGAATAGATCCCCGGTCTCCAGGATCACACCCCAGGATGCAGGCAGCGCTAAACCGCTGAGCCACGGGTGCTGCCCTATGACCTGAACCGTAATCAAGAGCCAGACACTTAACCGACTGAGCCACTCCTGTCTGATTATTTCTGTAATGATTAGACTGAGATCATGGTGCTACTGGAGACTCGGGACTTCTCTGCACCTGAGACCTCAACCACCAGGCTGTGCCAGGTTCTTGATTTTACTACAAGAAGAATTCAAGGATGAGTCAAAGCAAAACTGAAGAGCTTTTATTGCAAAGCAAAAGTGCACACTTGAGAGAGGAGTATGCACACTTTGAGGATCTGAGTCATGCCAGATGGATATGGGATTCTGGTTCCTATAGGCAGTTGTAATCACGGGGCATAAATATCCACACAGAGTTCTGGAAAAAGGGGGGGATTTTTAAGAATTCTGAATATGATTACACCTGCTCTGTAACAGTAATGATGCATAGGTGCAGTCTGAATTCTTTGTATATACTTCAAATTTCCTCCAAATGTACTAAGAATTCTCTGGTGCAACAGGAGAAGAGAGGTCATTCTCTGTTATTTGCAGGCCGACTGGGACTTGATGTGAATGCCTGCCGGCAGTTGAGCAACCTTGTGGTATAAAGTACTTTGTAGCTGGTCATGGTCTCTCACTCCATCCTTTATATTGTCTTTCTCCTTCATACAGTTGAAACCCTCATTGTGAGCTCATGCTGAGTGACTAGAATGTTGTACCTGCTGACAGACTTCTTCCTAATATTATTACAATACTAATTGACCCTGAATTTTCTAACATTATGTTGCACATGCCTATCATACTACATGTCTTAGAAATTATTTAATTCTCAAAAAAAAAAAGAAATTATTTAATTCTCAAATATGTTCCTTATTAAAAATAGTTATTCTACTTCAAAATAAATTATGTCATGTAATATTATCAAAGAGAGATCCCTAATTAATATTAACTTGCAAAATAAAATATACAATGACCCATTACTTGTTATCTAAAATTTGTTGCAATTTAGCTAGCTATTAAGTATGCACATTGGGTAAAAGACAAATTAGCACTGAAACATCAACAGCTTGTGGTTGTGAAGCCAGAAGTAATTTCGCATTTACTTAATACTTCTTAAAAGCATGAATTATTGTAGCATAAGAGTCACCAAAAGATAGAGCCTAAAATTAGAGCACTTTTAGTTGCATCATTTGCAAAATGATAGGTTTCGTAACAGAGAAAATAGGATTCCTCTTAGCCTTGGGACCTTTATCATAAAATATTTCTACTTTGATTTTTAGATGTAGGTTTTTTTCCCTATTATTTAATTATCAGATTGTGTGAAAAGATGCAATTGTCCATTTTGTAATACTATGAATAACTTTGTGGGAAGTATTAAAGAGACAATAACATCCAATGGTGGTGAGCCAACCAAATAGATACAGAAAATGGATATCTGGTTAGGCTATAACTGAACTTATTGGAGGGCCTGGAAAGTAAAAGAGCTGCCAAAGGGAATACACATTATGACTTCCACAAAGTGATATCCACTGATTGATGTATTATGTAGAAGAGAATTTATGAGAAGGGTGATATGTTAGGGATATTAAGATCATTTTTCTTGTCAGAAATAAGTGGTGCACAGCCTTCTTAGCTCTTGCTAACATGTAGACTTAGGTTTTCAAAGTATTTGTTTTTCATGCTATTGTATATGAGACAAGTTAAAAAAAATTAAATGTAATTACTATCCACAACTAAATCAAGAGAGAAAAAAAGTGGAGATTGGTAATTAATTGTTCCTAGAATCATTATATAAAAGAGAATCTTCTTCTCTAGGTTAGGCTTCAAACTTTACTTTTGGGTTCAGTCTACCAAAACTGGGATATGGTTTTTCATAGCCTATTTTTAAAAAAGATTTTATTTGTTTATTTATTGACAGAGAGAAAGCACAGAGAGAGAGAGAGAGAGAGCACGAGGGGCAGAGGGAGAGGGAGGAGCAGGCTCTCCACTGAGCAGATGCTCAACCACTGGCCATCCAGGTGCCCCCAAATCCTTTCTTTTTATGGTAAAAGAAAGCCGTGATCATTTCCTCCAGGACCCGAATTTGCACAGTATCCCTTTTATTGCATTCTATTCACCAAAGCAAATTGTAAAGCAAGCCTAGAGCCAGGGGCTGTAGTCACTGCTTCTTGAGGAGGGCAGCTGCATATATTTGTGGCCATTTTTGAATAAACCATTACCAATGATAATGGCATCAGCATAAATACATAGATGTGACTACTCAAGATTTTATTTTCTTAGCCAGAGCTGCTACATTCCAACTACTTTCTTTGTATTTTAACCTATTATCTAATCTACATTATATTATTATATGTCTAATCTCTATATATTGAGGATCATTATTGGGTTATTTTCTTTCTTTGTCATTAAGACAACTAAATACCAAAATGTGGCGACTTAAGATATAAATAACATGTTTACTGGGCAAAAAATTCCATTTTATTTTTCTCCTCAGTTAAATCTGGGAAATGTGTGAATGTTGTAGTACAAAATATTTTAAACATATAATGGGCTATCTTTTAAAAGAAGCCAGACACAAAAGGCCATATATTGAATGATTCCACTTATATGAAATGTTCAGAATAGAGAATCCCAGAGAGATAAAACAGATAGTTAAAATACAGATAGATGGATACAAATTTAAAAATAAATAAAATAAAAATTAAAAATGAATGGATAAAAATAGGTGGTTACCAGAGGCTGCTGAGAAGGGGGAGTGATGAGAGGCTTCCATGAGAAGGAAATTTTTAGGGCAGTGATAAAAATATTTTAAGATTTGTGGGTTGTGATGTTTGCACATCTCTGTAATATACTAAAATTCACTGAAGTGAACACTTTATGAGGGTGAATTTTATGTTAGTCAATTATATCTCAATTAAAAACTATATATTAGATTCTTTAATGATCAATGTTACAATATCTTTTAAAAGCCCATTGTTGGACTTTTTAATTAAAAAGGACATTTTAGGGATGCCTGGGTGGCTCAGTGGTTGAGCATCTGCCTTCAGCTCAGGGCATGATCCCGGGGTCCTGGGATTGAGTCCCACATTGGGCTCCCTGCATAGAGCCTGCTTCTCTCTCTGCCTCTGTCTCTGCCTCTCTCCCTGTCTGTCATGAATAAATAAATAGAATCTTTTTTAAAAAAGGACATTTTATCTTTTTAGTGATTCAGCAAAGTTGAATGATGTGTTAGATCAGCAGTTTGACTAGTATCTGTGATTGTATGTCCATATAATGAACATGTACTCTGCTAGATAATGATTAATTAGTGTCATAAAATCATTGAATAAGACAATTCTAATAATAGGAAGAACCAGAAAGAGATGTTATGAGATTTGTTGCTTTTCAATAATTTTAGACTTACTAAAAGTAAAAAATAAATGTTAATATATTTATTTGCATTACAATTTTAATAATTTACTCTTTCTTAGGGTTGATTGCAAAAAAATCTGTCTTATCATAAGATTATGCTTATTTATAGCAACTAGGATGGGACAATATAGAAAAGTGTATATCTGGATGACACATATTCAGCCATCAATGGTGTATCAGTCAGGGTTTACTTAGGAAAATAGATCAAATGGGAATTTGCTCCATTTATGGGAATGCATGATTTACAACAGAAATTAGAGCTTTCATATATATATATATGGCGTACTGTGGAAAGGAAGGTCTGAGTAATTTAAGGGATTCAGAGGATCAGAGAAAGTTACCAACAACGATAAGCTGAAGCATCTGTGGGAGACGATTGGAGTTTGTTGGAAAATTGCAGATGCTTTGCATGTCCGACTGCCAAAGAGGGATCAGAAAAGGAGAAGTTATATACAGATGTGTAGAAGCTGCCACTGCTAAGAAATGCTTAGGGAAATGCCCCTGGTCAGTGGAACCAAGTAGTCAGGAAGAAGAGCAGAAGCTAGAGTCTGCTAGCATGGCTACATTTACTGTCATTCTGCCTAATCTTCTGAGATGAATGTTTTTTTTTCTCACTCACATTCCATTTAGCAGTTAAAAAATGAGAATGAAGTAGAAATAGATAGAAATTTTTATTTCGATAAATGAATGTTGAGTAAGTCAAAACTACATTGTGCAATAATATATAATGTAATGTACATAGCAGTTAAAAGAACAAGGGTGTTCTTCCCCTCTCTCCAGTAACCTTGAAGTCATTTAACACCAAATAACCTCAAACACTGATACTCATCACCTGTCCTATCCCACATGATGTCCTTTTCACAGAGTTAGTGGCAGGCCCACTAGTTATGGTAATAAGATGCTCTATCCTGGGTTAGAATGCTCAAGTTGAGTTCCTGCTTTGCTACTTACTCTTTCACTCTGGCAATTTATGATCCCTTAGGAGCTTCAGTTTCCTCATTTTTAGAGTAGAGGAAATGGTACCTACTTTAAAGAATTGCTACGGGAATTAAATGAGCTCTACCGTATGTAAGGAACTGAGCAGAGTAGGAGGCCAGGGTAATCTCTCAATAAATGATGATGCCCATTCCCTTCTAGCTATATATAGCAAATACCCAATGCTTCTCAAAAACTCATCTGGAGATAGTTATACTAGACATTAACTGCTTGCACATTCATTGGAGAGAAAAAGCATATGAAACTAGGAAATCTAAATCTTGGGGAAATATATGTCTGAAAACTTTTTGTGGAGAGATCAGGTGCTGTCAACTTTGCCATATTGTTCTGTGACAGGAATCAATTTTATATCATGACTGAATGAACTCTCAAAACTTCAGAATATATAAATTTAAATATTTTTCCATTGAAGCTGAATAATAATCTGTTTTTAATCTTATAAGTATTGGGACATTTGCATGAGAAAGCTTTTTCTTTTTAGACTTTATTTATTCATGAGAGACACACAGAGAGAAGCAGAGACACAGGCAGAGGGAGAAGCAGGCTCCCTGTAGGGAGCCTGATGCAGGACTCAATCCCAGGACCCTAATGAGCCATGCAAGCATCCCAAGAAACCTTTTTCTAAATGAGTTTTGTTTCATCATATAGTAGAGTTTTTAGATGAGGAAATTCAGTAATAGTCCATGAGCATTAAACAGAAGAATGGAAGAGTTTATAGTAAGACACTCACTGAATGGAAAAAGTCCTCATCAAGAGAAAAGACAGTATGCCAGTCTGCTTAAAATTTCCTAATATTATTTGGTCAATTATGAGTTTTGGATATCCATAAAAAATTATTATTCACACTGAAACAAGTAAGTAGGAATAATAAATGCTTTATTACCAGACTTAGCATATCTAAATTAATCATAAATTAATTATACATAAAAGAATATTAGTCTCTTTCAGCATATATTTTGAAGCATAGTTTAAAGGATCAGAATACAAACAGATTAGAAGCAAAACACAAGGGACACCTGGGTGGCTCAGTGGTTGAGCATCTGCCTTTGGCTCGGGTCATGATCCCAGGGTCCTAGGATCGAGTCCCACATTGGGCTTCCTGTAGGGAGCCTGCTTCTCCTTCTCCCTCTGCCTATGCCTCTACCTCTCTGTGTCTCTCATGAATGAATAAATAAAATATTTGTAAAAAGGAAGTAAAAAACAAACAAACAAACAAACCTCCCCCCAAAAAAACCCACAAAACTTCAAAGGATAGCTACCTCAGAAAAATCTTTCGATTACTCTGGTGTTTTCTGAACGTTAGGTCAACATCATAAAACTCTGAAGGAGAATTTGTCAATGCTTTAAGTAACTCTAAGAATCATTTCTTTCTTGCAGAAACAGAAAATAATGGCATTTACAATGAGTATTAAAATAACGTTTATCTGCATGTGTGGTTTATTGAAGTTTGATTAACTCTGTTCAGAAAGTTTATAAAAAAGTTAAGAGACTATGGAATTTTCCATCTATATTAGCATCAAAGTAGAACTGCAACAATAATGCTAAAATGATCATTTACCTTTCATATCACTTTAACTTTTGAGTTCATCTTAAATACAAACCCCTAGAGAGCAAAGAAAATTTGGAAACCCAATAGAAACCATTGGAGAGGGATTGATTCTATCAAGAAGTGGGTATTTTGAAGAAATGTTTAGAAAATGCCTAACTAGATGATTTTTTCCTACCAAATTCCTACCAAAGACATAGACATAATCATAGCAGCATTGTTTTCTAAATGTAGAAAATCATATGATGTGGGTTTTCTATTACATTCCATATATATAAAATATATATATTAAATATATATATTAATAATAATATATAATTAATTAATTATATATAATTAATAATTAATAATATATAATTATATATAATTAATAATTATATATAATTAATAATTAATATATATTAAATAACCAAAGTTAAAAAAATTAGGATCATAGGAATACTAAGATCATGGGAATATCCCCCTCATCCATTTAATTACTTCATAGGTAGCACCCAAATTTAGGTATTAAAAAAAAAAAAAGAAAGGAAAAAAGTCATGAAATACACTAGTTCAATTATAATGTTTACAAATTGCAGTGACATTTGTCCCTTTTGTCCCCTCCACAAATAGTTATTTCATGTAGAAGACAAAGTGCCCCTTTAAAACAATGCTCAAATAGTCTTCCCAATCTTAGACCACATTTCAAAGTCCTTACTAACATCTATACAACATTACATGGTATGTCCCCTTTCACTCCCCTTTTCCTTTTGTCATCCCTCTCACTCCACTCTTGCCATTCTGGGCTCTGCTGTTCATGGAACAATCATTCTTGCATTTGTCCCAAAGTTTGGACTTGCTATTTCATAGGACATTCTCTTCTCTTCCAGACACTTGTGTGGTTTACCCTAACTTTAAGAAAATATCTACGCAAATACATCCTATTCAAAGAGATTAGACCTGCCCTCTGCCCACCCTATCTACAACAGCCATCCAAATTCTGCTTCATTGTCTTATCCATCTTCTCTGTCAAGCATTTTTTCACTAGCTATCTGCAAATTATATACATATAATATATTATATATATATATATATAATTTTCCCAGGGAGGAAGACTGGGTTATTAATATATATATATAATGTTTGTGTCCTCAAGATCTCCCTGTAAGCTGGGTTCAAGGTTATTTTGCTCAATTAGGTGGTACTTGATAGAACTAATTACTAAATATTGATTTTAACTTTTACCAATTATGCTATTTTAATGAGTTTGCCCTTGTTAACCTATTTCAGGAGTTTATGCTTAGACAATGCTTCATATTATTTTTACTTGCCATGTAACTAATAAATACATTTGCAAAAAAGGCATTTTAGAATTTAGAAATGCTATGTTGAAATTTTTCCTTATCTGTTCAATATTCAATCATATTCCTCAGTGTGTTTTTCTTAAAGCCTGTGTTTTTACATATCTTATGTTATAGAATGACTTAAATATAATAAAAATCTCTTTAATTGAATTACTCAAGACTGAATCAGTCAAATCTCAGGAGACTTTATAATTTCATGCACAAGCTAAATTGTATTACGCTTTGTTTAATGGAGCTAAGAATTTGGTGATCTCAGTTAATTATGACTATTTATTATTCTAATTAGAAACATTGATTTAAAGTGACTTGAGTCTGATTTTTTGAAGCAGTTCTTTCCCAACATATTGCTTCTTTAAATGCTATTGAATTCTAGCATTTGACTGTTTATTTCATTTCCTTGAGTTATCCAAATTTGCATGATTAGAAGGTTTGTATTACAGAGCTATGCAAATATATCTTTTTCATTGTGAGATAGAAAAATATTTAAAAATGAGGCAATATTTATATTATATATTTTATTTACTTGTTTGAGAGAGAGAGAGAGAGAGAGCACAGGAAGGGCATCAGGAGAGAGAGAACCTTAAGTAGGCTCCATACCCAGCATGGAGCCCAATGCTGGGCTTGATTTCAGGACTCTGAGATCATGACCTGAATTGAAATCAAGAGTCAGATGCTTAACCGACTGAGCTACCAGCAATGTCTGTATCATGGCGTTCCTAGTGTACTTCATATGTTGTAAGATTTCATCACAATCAATATCAGTTAATCTTTTTTGGAAAATTACATTTCAAAAAGACACATAAGTAATTGAAAATATTTTTTCAGCTAAGCTATTTATATAAGTGATAAGTTATAAAATACTGACATCAAAATTGTTATATTGTATATCTAATGAAAAAAACTAATTATTTGTATTGATTTAAGATATACTACCTAAATTATAGTGGGGCTTTCTACTTTTTAATCAAATGTTTCTCATAACAAAATCAATATAGCATTTTACAAGATACTTTGCTCAATATGTGGCAATTCTCTGTAATGGTTACTCAGACACTGATCCTTCCATTCTTCTCATGGTTCTACTGAAAAGTTGTTGATGGAATGTTAATTCTTTGCAGTACCAAAATACAGTTGATACTCTGTAATTAATAGTATAATTGACAATTACATCACAAAGAAATTAACATGAACAAATTAACATTATTTAGCTCCCAGGGTCTTTTATCTTTTAAAATATGCAAACTTACAAAAAATCAACTTGAAGTCTGTGTTTTTGAAGGGCAGATATATATATGTATGTATATGTATATACAGATACATAAAATCTTCCACCATTTCCCAGGGAGGAAGACTGGGTTCATGTCAAAGATTTAGGGAATTTAGAGATAGATCTCATAATTAACCTTGACCATTGATTCTTGTGTACATCCCATCTGCCCACTTCTTGAATGGAAGTGATTATGACATTTTTCCTATGCCTTTGGTGTATGGGAGTCAGAAACTTTTCTTTAGTTACATGTACTCAGATCAAGAATAAGTGTAACAAAGAAAGAGCCCAAAGAGCCTTTCAGTGCCTGGATCTAATTTAGCTTTCAAGTTCCTACCTAATAAACTTGAGACTGTTGGTATATTGGGGTGAGAATTTTGTTTGCATGGGGAAGAACAGTATATATTTCTTGTGAAAGGAAATAGTGTTTGTTACCAAAGGAAAGAATGTGGCTACCTAAAAATTACCTACAAATCCTGTGTGGTACACTTCTTATGGAGGGAATGTCTGTGCTTCCCACCTCCTCTTATACCTGTCCCATCTTAAGCCTGAAAGTTTTGTGCCCACTGTGACCAGAAAAGTGATAGGACATAACTTCCAATGCTAGGTCATGAAAGGCCATAAAATATCTGTGTATTTCACAAGAAAACTCATTCTTAGGGCCTGAAGCCACTGTTCTATGACAATGCCACGTGGAGAGGCCACAAGTAGGCTTTCTAATAAAATAGTTCCAGCTGAACTCAGCCTTTGCCTCATAATTTTTATTAGATGCTAAATAATATGAATTTCACATTGTTGAGGGCTGGATATTTCTGGCAGCCAGTAAAGTTCCTTTCAGGGAACCTTGATCTCTTCAAGGCTTCTTGAAAACTTTATGTGGGCAATGGGAATTAGCTTTTTCCCAAGGGCAACTTTAGCCTGACTTTTCTTGGGACTCTACTGAAGTAGAGTTTCACAAGAATTCCCAGAAAATTCTAATTTCTAACAGTTCCAAACTTGAAAGTCTCCTAGTCCTGTTGGGATCCTTGGAAACTTTTACATTTCCTCCACCAGTCTTTGGTTGCTCTTACATATTTTAACCTTATGCATATAGGACTTAATAGCAGTGTCTAGAGAACACTTTTGCAGATTTCTGGAGCACTTTAAAGACCTTTCTCTGTAGTTATTATGCCTAGCCAATCAGAGGCTCTAGCATGTCCTAACTCTTGTCTCTCCTCAATTCAGCAAGGTTTCCAGGCTCTTCTTAGATTTCCCCTCCCTGTGTAACTGAACCAACCAACGTGACTTTGTACCAGGTTGAGTTGTGTCACAAAGAAAACTTTTATTTACAACAAATAGGGAGATCACAAGGAATGGCTTCCAAGGCTGTGATTCCCTGAACAAGAGTGGACGGGTTCCTTTTATTTAGGATTAGAATGAATATTCAGATAGGCAAGCCCTGTCATTAGATGTCAAGGTGGGCCTAAGTTCGCACATGCGCCTTAAGGAAACATGGCTATATACACACATTGTATGTTATGTAAATGAGCTTGTGTTCCTCCTTGGGTGGAGATTTTAGTATTATAATGAAATAAAGGTAGTTGTTGATCATTCTAGAGTCACTCCAAGGTCCCTGTGTGTTGGCACAAGTGAGGGATGACAGTCAAACTGATCTGGGTGGTCTGGGCTGACTGGAGGTTTTGTCAGGGCAGTTGCTATGGCTTCAGGGGTGGTTTCCATTTCCATCTGCCTGAGTTAAGAGATAGGCTAGAAAGAAGAGCTTAGGGGAAAATGTGGGACAAAGATTGGGAGGACAAGGAGGGGAGCAGTCAGGCCTTGGGGTATAGCTGGTGACACCTGCACAGTGGAAAGTGCTTCCAGGCAGAAAATTAGGTCAGTTTTGTGGGGTTCACTTCACTTGTCTCCATTCTGTCAGTGATTATAGTCTGATGCTTCCCAATGTATGAAAACAAATTATTTCATATAAGTTGTCTAATCTGCCAATTATTTACAGTAGGAGTGTAAGTTCAACCAATTAACCAGTTATTCCATCATGACAGGAAGCAGAAGTCTGCATTTGAATTGAATATCTAGGGCGGGGGGTGGGGGTGACTGGGTGACGGGCACTGAGGGGGGCACTTGACGGGATGAGCACTGGGTGTTATTCTGTATGTTGGCAAATTGAACACCAATAAAAAATAAATTTATTATTTAAAAAAATGAATATCTAGCCTAGGCAGAGGACTGTGCATAAAGGAGGAATACCCCCTCCCCAAATATATGAAGTTATAATATCATTATATTGATTATCAAAATTCTTGAAAATATTGTTATATGCACTTTATTCTTTGTCAGAGAAAAGTGCCAATAAAACTACTGGAAACAAACATCCTATTATATATTACTATAATAGTCTTACAGATTCCAATAATTTCAGAAATTTGACATTTTTCTATTTTTATAAGGATGTTAGTGTGAAATCTAAATAAAAAACTCAAGCCCTTGAACTATATTTACAGTAAAGCTTAAGCGGAAACTTCAAACTACAGAACATCATTTGGTGTTACAAACTCAAAGAAAGGGAAGATATATAGCTAAAGAAGTTTCTCTATTTGAAAAACAAGGAAAGCAAGAGGGGAAAAGGTTTTTTCAAGAGACAGTTAAGAGACAATTTTATACTCACTTATAATGGCCTTTCTTCCTTTTAGTAATAAAATAACAGTTCATATCTATGCATAAGCATTTATGCTCTTCACTTTGATATGGACCTTTCCTGAAGGCAAAATCTATCACGTTTGCATAGGTGGAGTTGGAAGGCTTGTCAAAAGTTATGCCAAACAGAAAGACAAACACAAGTTTCTGCTCACGTATTTTTTATATTCAGTTAGTATGCCACAAAATAAGCATAGTCATTGTGTATTCTTACAGAAAGACTGATGAATTCTGTTTTAAAATGATTCGTTTCAAAAAGGTAAATATGTATTTTCCTGAATAAACTCTTGATAATTCCCACAAGGCACTATTCTCCTTGACTGTTTCCTCCTGACAACTTCCAACAAGTTTGATTTCTTCTTCTGTTTTTGATGCCCTAATTTTTGCATCTCTATTTGTAATGCCTTCCTGATTTTGTTAACCCCAAATAGCATTCATAATTGAGCTGTTAGGGTCAACAGCTGGGAGTAACAGCTAGGAAGGCCAAATGGAGAATTCTAATATGGTACAATACATAGTACCTTCCCTAACTCAGGGGCAGTGTCCACAACAAATTCCATGCTCTAAGAAATGTCGGCACATTGCATTGATCCAGAGTATTTGTTCAATCAATACCTTCGAAGTAATTACACCAGTTGGACTGCATCTTTCGTTAGTGCACAGCATGCAGAGAAACAGTGGTAAAAGGCACTTTGGCCACTCTAAATTTAATGTAAGCTCTATTCTTTAAATTCTGTGGCACTTTTCTTTTGAAATGTATATTCCAAACTTCAAACTTTAACTATCAGTAATGATTATGATCTCATGGGCCCCAGAAGAAACAAGAAAATGGCTCCGGATTCAAAGAGAAATTTGAAACCTGCCATGATATTTGAATAGAGTAAGGCATTAGCATTTACAAAAGAAGCCGTTTTCCAATATGTGTATTTTAGCACATTTATATGCAACAGTCATAAAAATGAAACATGAGGTTCTCATCTGCTTGAGTACGGAAAATCAGTTTTGGGCTTTATAGCCGAAATGCCTTCTCCCACGTGCTGACAAATAGCTCTCGCCTCCCAACCACCGACTCAACCTCTGAAGATACAATAAATACAGTTAATGTCACAGTTGTTGTTATTGCTAACGCGGCGAACTAGTTTTTCTTTTTAGCCCGCTTCGTTCTTGCTGTAGCAAAATATTTCCACGCGTGAACGACTGACAATAAAAGGCAATAACCGTACAGTAGTGAAGAGCCCATGCTCTGGGTCCGGACTGGATTCAAACCTTGGTTCTGACATATTTACCAGCTGTGTGATCTGGGGCATTTTACTTAACGTCTCTGTCCCTCCGCTTCTCACCTGTAAAAATCAATAAATAAATGAATAAATAAATAGATAAATAGATAAATAGAAAAATGAATGATTGAATGAATACACGAATAGATAAACGAATAAATAAATGAATAAATAGATAAATGAATAAATAAATGAATAAATAGATAAATGAATAAATAAATGAATAAATAGATAAATAGATGAATGAATGATTGCATGAATAGATGAATAAACAAATAGATAAATGAATGAATGAATGAATGAATGAATGAATGAATAAATAGATGAATGAATGAATGGATAAACAGATAAATGAACGAACGAATGAATGAATGAATAAATGAATGAATGGATAAATAGATAAATGATAAATAGATAAATGAATGAATGATTGAATGAAAAATGAATGAATAAATAGGTGAATGAATGAATAGATGAGTAAATAGATAAATAGATGAACGAACGAATGAATGAATAATAGATAAATGATAGATAAATGAATGAATGATTGAATGAAAAATGAATGAATAAATAGGTGAATGAATGAATAGATGAATAAATAGATAAATAGATAAACGAACGAACGAACGAATGAATGAATGAATAAAAAAATAAAAAATAAAATAAACACCTAAATTCGAAAAGTGCCTAGCGCCCGTGTTTCCGTCCGTCCTCGCGTGTTCCAGGAGGGCTGCTGTCGTGAGCACAGGCGAGCGCCCAGAGGGCACCTGGCGGACGCCGAGCACCTGGCCAGGCCGCGGCTCTCCCCGCTGTCACGTCACGGGTCACGCGGTGACGCTGACGCGCAGCCGGAGTGGCCGTCCCGCCTCGCCCCGACCTCCCCCGGAGCCGCCGCGGCGCGGGGACTCGGGAAGCCGCTGGACGGCGCGGGCGGGGGCGGGGGCGGGGGCGGGGGCGGGGGGCGGGCGGCGGGCGGCGGCGCCGACGATCCACGCTCGCATCCACGCTCGCAAGCCCGGGCCTGGCGCGGGGCAGGGGCGCGGCGCTCGATTTCCTTCCCTGCCTCCGCCGGGCCCTGGCGCGCATGCTCAGTGCGGCCCGGCCCTCGCCTTGGCTCGCGGTGCTCCGGGCGGCCGCGGCGACCCGGGGCCGGCTCGGGGATGGGGCGGGGAGTCCCCGGAGCTGCTGCGGCGGCGGCGGCGGCGGCGGCGGCGCGGTGAGGAGGGCGGCGGCGGCGGCGGGGGCGGCGGCGGCGGCCGCGGGGGGCGGGGGCGGGGGCGGGGGGGCGGCGGGCGCGGAGGCCGCCGCGGCTCGTCGGAGAGCGTGTGGGAAGCGCTGCCATGGCGTTTCGCAAGAAGAGCGCCAAGAACCCCCCGGTGCTGAGCCACGAGTTCATCCTGCAGAACCACGCGGACCTCGTCGCCTGCGTGGGGATGTTCTTCGTGCTGGGGCTGATGTTCGAGGGCACGGCCGAGGCCTCCATCGTCTTCATCACCCTGCAGCACAGCGTCCCCTTCCCCGCGGCCGAGGAACGAGCGCCGGAACCCAAGTTCCTGTACTACTACGGCATCAGAGACCTGGCCACGGTGTTCTTCTACATGCTGGTGGCGATCATCATTCACGCCACCATCCAGGAGTACGTGTTGGACAAGATCAACAGGCGGATGCAGTTCCCCAAGCCCAAGCAAAGCCGCTTTAACGAGTCGGGCCAGTTCAGCGCCTTCTACCTCGTGTCCTGTGTCTGGGGCACGTCCATCCTGGTTTCGGAAAACTGCCTGTCGGACCCCACCCTTCTGTGGAGGGCCCCGCCTCACAACATGATGACCTTCCAGATGAAGTTCTTCTACATATCGCAGCTGGCTTACTGGTTCCACGCCTTCCCGGAGCTCTACTTCCAGAGGATCAAAAAGCAGGACGTCCCGCGCCAGCTGGTCTACATCGGGCTGCACCTCTTCCACATTGCCGGAGCTTACCTGCTGTACCTGAACCACCTGGGCCTCGTCCTTCTGACGATGCACTACTTCGTGGAATTCCTTTCCCACATCTGTGACCTCTTCTACTTCAGGGACGACAAGTACCACAAGGAGTTTTCCCTGTGGGCGGTTGTGTTCGTCTCGGGCCGGTTTGTGACTCTGATCGTCTCGGTGGTGACTGTCGGCTTTCACCTGGCAGGAGGGCAGGCTCGGAATTCCGACGCCACCGCTGGAAACGTCAACGTGCTGGCCGCCAAAATCGCGGTGCTCTCGTCCAGTTGCACCATCCAAGCCTACATAACCTGGAATTTATTTAATGTCCAGCTGCAGAGGTGGATGGAGGAAGACACTACCCTGCAGGCCCCAAGTGTGAAGAAGAAACGGACTAAAGGGCGGTCTTCTAGAAAAGGAACGGAAAATGGTGTGGCGACTGCAAACAGAGTAGACTCTCCCCATAAAAGGAAAGAGAAATCTTCCTAACGAACTCCAAGCTGGTTGACGATGGGCCCCAAAGAAGTCTGCTCTTTACTATTACATATCTGTGCGCTAGAGATTTTTCTGTTCTTGAAAATAACTTGTGCTGTCTTCGATCTGTTATTGTTCTGTGTAATGTATTCTTTCTTTTTTTTTAAGGCATTTGAGGGGAGGATGATTATTATGAGTGGGGAAAAAATTTTGATAGAGACTAAGCTACTCATCATCAAGATGGTTCAGGGATCGCCACCATATTTTGTTTTGTTGCGTTGGAACATTTTCTTAATGATTTGCAGAGAGGACTAAAAAATCCCGCCTATCAGTGACACAAGTTCTTGCCCCTGCCAATCTTTTAGAGCAGTCGCAAGGTGGTCTGGTAGAGCGATGTCACATTTTTGAATATCCCCCTTTAGGGTAAAACGGAATTATTATAAAGGTGGAACTCAACTTCATTACGTCTTCAGTGTTCTCTAATTCTTAGAATTTTTAAATTTTGATTTTTTTTTTTTTTTTTTTTTTTAGAACTTACAACTGGAGAAGACATTTGTTAAAACCACCAAAATAATGATGCGTTTTATAGATAGTGGTTGTTAATGTTACCTCCCCATTAAAAACAAAACAAAACAAAACACTAATGGGTAATATGTGGAAATTTATTACCATATATTGAATTGAAATATCTTGAATTAATATAAGACTGTTACTGGAGAGGTAAATCATTCTTGTCCATTTGAAACCCTTGTAAACTAGAAATTTAAAAAATTAAATATTTACTGTAAAAGGAAATCGGACTTAGTGTTTTTTGCTATGTTTTTAAAAAATTATTCTTACTGAGGTTTGTTATAAGTTTGGCATCCACAGCATCTTGGAAAAATATTGTTGAACCTGTAAATCATTTTGAAAAACAACGCTTACTTGACTTATATCTATAAAAAGGATGTCAGCAAATTACACGCAGAAAACACACTAACCTAAAGTAGTTTGAAAATTGGGTAGGTAGTCTTATGAAAGGCTTGTCAAAGATACTGTTGTAACTATAGCGCTGCTAACATCATTAATTGGGAAACATTCATCTGTATGAGCCCTATTTTGGATATGTGGTATACTAAAGTGTATGTGGGGATAGAGTTGTATGGATAGTATCATTACTGAACCCAGTAGAAAGAATGGCCTGTAGTGGGTATTTTATTTATCTCCTTTTCTCAACCTTCATTTTGATTTCTTTTCCATAATGTGAGTATTTATGTTTTTTTTCAGGAGACAATGCCTGAAAAATATGCTAGCATAAGGCCATAGATCTCCCATTCTTCTCTTTTGTCCCACGACATCTCTCATCTTTGATTTTGATAGCCTTCTATTTGGTTTATTGTGGGTAATTTGGCTTTTCCAGTCATGGAGGTCTTTGGAAATTAAACTTAGTATACTCATATTGCAGATTAAAGACAGAAGAGCCACTCTTGGCCGAGCTTTCTTTTCTCTTTGCTTTGAGAAATATATAACAAAGCAAGATTGTTTCTTTTTAGACTGTAGAATCCATCATTCTACTCCCCTACCCCTTCAGTTGCTGTCTTGTTGGTAGCACATGCCCTGAGGCCCCCAAATTAAATAACTCCACTTTAACCAACCATTGTGCAATCTTAAAGATTTTCAACTTCTCATGTAACAGAGTGGTCTTTCTCACTTGCCTCACTTTTAAGGAGTTCTAGTCTGTTACCTTGTAGCCCCACTCAAGGTAACAACTAACTTTTTCTTTTCTCTTTTCTTTTTTTCTTTTCTTTTCTTTTTTGATTTTATTTATTTATTCATGAGAGACACACAGAGAGAGAGAGAGACTCGGAGACATAGGCAGAGGGAGAAGCAGGCTCCCTGCAGGGAGCCTGATGTGGGACTTGATCCTAGGACCCTGGGATCATGCCCTGGGCCAAGGCAGATGCTCAACGACTAAGCCACCCATGTGTTCCACAAAATTCTTATCCATTATATGCTTCATCTGAAAGTAATTACAAGCCTGACTCAAACTGGCAAATGATTACAAGAAAATTAGCTCATGTAACTGACAATTCCAAGAGTTAAATTGGACTTAACACTAAATATGATTAGGGCCTAGATGGATTTCCCTGGGATTTTCTTGGCTTTGTCCCTCTCGGATTAACTTTCTGCTTGTGAGCAAATGATTATAGCAGTTCTAGACTTCATACCTGCATACTGCATAGTAGAGAAGAAGAGATAAAAACCAGATTTCTAGAATTCAGAACACTGAGAGTTACCTTTAGTGAACTCATTTGGTAAAGGGGTATACTGGTTTGATTGGTCAAGTTAGGTTACATGCTTCACCTGTGAAAAAAAGCAAAGCATATTTCTTGTAAAATACGGGTTCATGAAAGGTAGCGAGGTTATGGAAAGAGAAAGGGGGAAGGATGCTGTATACATCTCAACTCCCCACAAAAATGAGTTGTCAGAGTATAAATTTGTGGCAAATTATGTAGCAATGCTACAAATGACATTCAGCAATACAAATTAAGTCACTCTTTAATACTACACTCCAAAAAAAAAATATCCTGCAATAGATCTTAGTGTGATAATTTGATTTCTGTTAAAATGGACCATGTGGAAACAAAATTTCCGTTATGATTACTCAAGGTATTATTAAAGCAGGCATGCATTAGCTCAAAGAAAACACAAATAGCTAGTCACCAAAAGTTGCAAAAGTCATAAAGTTATGTCTGATATTTGAATTTGAAGATTTTGTACTGATTCATTGGCATCAATGACTGCCAGACTTTATTCCTTAAATAAGTCTACAGGTATAGATTTTCTAGGATGTATTCAAAGTAAATTTTGTTTAAAAGAAAATTATTCTAGCAACTAAAAGTGTCTCCCATTTTTCCTAAGTAGTGTAAATGTGTTTTTCAACCTACATATTTCATAAAAGACAAGCAAATTTTAAGCCCTGTTATTTTCCTGGTGATCAGTATAATTCTCCATTTCATTTCAATTAAAATAAACCCCGATAACCTTGTAAATATTTTCATTTATCTCTCTTTGGTATTTGTTTACCTGTAGAGGAAATATATTTATAGCCAATAGTGTATTAACCTGGAATGGGTTTAAGAAGATGACTTGCAACATTAATAATTTAAAATTTCTTGAAGACAGAGTATAGTCTGATATTATTTTTAAAATTATTTATTTATCTATCTATTTTATTCATAAGAGACACAGAGAGAGAGGCAGAGACATAGGCAGAGGGAGAAGCAGGCTCCCTGCAGGGAGCCTGATGCTGGACTCCATCCCAGAATCCAGGATCACACCCTGAGCAGAAGGCAGATGCTCAACCCCTGAGCTACCCAGGCATCCCAGTCTTTTTAATTTGGAAAAACAAGGGTAAAATGTTAAGTTCTCACATAATTAGACTAAATGAGAATAGTTTAGTAAAATAATAAAAGACTTACTACTGATGCTTTATACTGGAAATGACATATTGGAACAGTTCCTGAGAGGAAGTTCTTGCAGGTGAAAACATCTTGAGACGTGGAAATATACTTGAGAATGTGGCTTGTGGAGTATGTTGGAACCTGGGTATTTGTATTATGGCAGAGAATGCCTCTTGGGAGCCCAGACCAATATAATCTGGAGACAGAAGGGGGGCTGGCATGGCAGGAGAGGATAGACAGTATGAGTGAGGACATGGAAGTAATTGAGGCTTAATGACAGATCAGATTACCAGAGAATTCACACCCTCCCATCTCCTGATCTTCTCTGGAAATAGAAGGGTTTTGTGGGGGTTTTTCACCACCATCTTTAAATCAAACATATCTTAGGAGGAACTATGCACACTGAATAAAACACAGTAGTACCCGTAAATTCCTGTCAGTTATGGAGAAAAATTATAAGTCCATCATCTAAAAAAATCACACGCTTCCAAATATTAAACTGTAAGTTTTAGGTATTTAATGAGTATGAAAGAAGTCAAATGGTAGACCATCTCCCAAGGCAATTCACCTGCCTCTTCCCCAATCCCGGAAGGTGCCATCATGTGTTTTGGGCTACTGCATTGGGTCAGCTAATGATTGTTTTTTTAACAATTTGAAAAATACATTGATGTGCAAACTGACTGCTTGGGGGGGATGTTTACATAATTTAGGAAATGAGAAAACAATGTATTAAAACCAATGTATTCAAATTTACAAATTATATGTTAATATTCATATTCACAACTTTGTATTTATTGATTTGAGGGACAACTTATTTAAGTTAGACAATAAGACCAGTAAGATGTGGAAATATGAATTCTATCTTGGGATGTAAAAACTTTAAGTGTGTGATGGCTGAAGTGAAATTTCAGTTGAGTACTAGGAAATGTTTTCTCATATTTTCTCAAGTCATGAGATCCTGGGCACTGACATGACTTGATTTGGTAAATGATGTTGGTGGTGTTGAAATTGATCATTTTTTTTTTACTTTAAATTTGAAAATTCACTTTCCCTTTATTTAAAATAGATCTTTTGCCTGAATTATTGTGTAGCCATATTTCTTAACAGCAACGCTAGTACATCATTACTGTGATGTTAATTTAACTCTGTTCATTTTTAAATTCAAGCAAACCTTTAACACACATCACATTCCACTTTTAGTTCCTAAATTTCATCATATTGATATAAATTCAGCAAAGAATGTTAATAATGTGATAAGTATTGGATTGTATGTCTCTAAAATGACAATGACAGTTATCTCAATAACTGCTATGAAGATGGAAAATATATGTATCATACATACAGTGTCATAAGTTACATGTGCATAGACTGGTTCATATGGTGCCTATATCTATCATCGATCTGTCATTACACACTCCTATACATAGTTTCATTCACTATATTGCATTTATGGATGCATATATATTCATGTATGCACATACATAAGTAGGTATTTTCCCCTATGTATTTAAGTTGTTTATTTTTTAATAGACTAGTTTTTGGAGAAGTCTTAGGTTTATAGGAATATTGAGCAGAAAATCGAGTCCTCATATTACTCCTAATTCCCTCCCCTGCCCAACCTTCCCCATTATTAACATATCCACTAATTTATATTATACATAATAGTTTCATTACCTAAAAGTCCTCAGTGCTCCACCTGTTCATTCTTCTCTCCCCTTCATTCCTCCCATTCCTCCCATTCATTCTTCTCCAGTGTTCATTTTTAAACACTGTGCAGATGTACAACATTGAGTTTTCCTTTATGTCTTAGCAGGAGGCAATGGAAAAGTGAGATAGTTCAAGCATAGCAATAGCTCCACCTCTGTATCTAGCTGATGTTTTATAGGGATTTCTGTCCCAAATGTATGAATTATTTTGTCTAAATAATCCACATCACAGATACATATATGGTTATATTTAAAATGTATAGAAATTCTCTTCTCAATAAATGCAGACTTATTTTAAAGAGTCACCAAATTTGTAGTACTATGGACTAATTTTCTTACATAAATGACAGAAAATAGAAATGATATCATGTAAAAACTTGATATGTTAATTCTGAATATAGATCTTTATAATGAAAGCATTTGAAAACATTGGTCTAGGTAAATTTCATTACCAATAAAAATTCAGTTTGTACCATATTCAAAATTACATTTCAGATTGAGTACATGAGCTAAGCATTTATTTAGGAAAATCTAAGAGCATCAACAACCATTTTAGTAGTTATGAATACTAGAAAATAAGCTCCTTTGGTATCAAGTAATATATATTCTTCATCATTCCATCCTCATTAACTAACATAGTGTCTCTTAGTAATTTCTCAGAATTTGATGAACTCAGTTGAAATAACCTTTTATTTCACTATTAAAAGAAAGAAAATTTAGTACAGCATTCTTTTGCTATCTTTTCTAATATTGACTTCCTTTCCCTTTTATGCCCTTTTCCAGTTTGAAGTATTTATTATTGATTTATTGTCAGTCTCCCATACCAGTTTGAGGTCTGGCATCATGAGTCCTTTCTTTAAGATTTTATTTATTTATTTTTATTTATGTTAGGTAGGCTGCATCCCCAATGTGGGACTTGACCTTATGACCCTGAGATTAAGAATCTCTGCACTACCAACTGAGCCATCCAGGTGTCTCGAATTCTTTAAAAGCCAAACTTAGCATCTAGCACAATTCTTAGGAGAGTGGATATACACAGTTAAAATGTGTTGACTGACAATGAACTTGATTTGTGGCAGGGTATACATTATTCATTGGGCATACACATATCTTACAAAAACTAACATACATAAACTTTAATATTTTGTTCTTAAGCCCAAGAGTCATGTATCATCATCCTAATGGTCTTTGTGATTTGCTAAACTCTGAAACGTGAGTGCTTTTTCTAAGAATTAAGCTGGTATGGCTTCTAAATGTGAAGCTACTATCAAAATCTTCAATATATGAATCAGAATGCCATTTTTAACGTGCACATGAATGAAAGATATGATAGTTGATCCACATCCTGAAAGGCAGTTTTGTAATGCTAAAGAACAAGGAGAGCAGTGATATTTGAAAGATGAAAATGACTAAGGCAAGGACCCGTCACAGAATCCAAACCTGAGTAATGGCTGGTGAGACAGGCAAAAAATAAGGGTAAACAACATTATGGAACCGAAAAGAGAAGTATAATAAGAGAATGAAGATAACAGTTTTAGCCAAAACTATTGAGAGTTCAAGCTCCTTAAGATTAGAAATAAAAAAAATCTGCACTTGGCAACATTTAAGTCACTGGAGACATTGGCAAGATCACTTTCTGGGGAATGACAGATAAATGGAAAAGAGTAATGGTGCTCTTATGAGGGACGCCTGGGTGGCTCAGCAGTTGAGCGTCTGCCTTCAGCCCAGGGTGGGATCCTGGAGTCCCGGGATCAAGTCCCACATTGGGCTTCCTGCATGGAGCCTGCTTCTCGCTCTGCCTGTGTCTCTGCCTCTCTCTCTCTCTCTCTGTCCTTCATGAATAAATAAATAAAATATTTTTAAAAATGAGCCTCTTATGCAATAAGCAAAGAGGGATGTAGAGTCAAGAGAGTTGGTTTTGTTATTATAGTAGTTTTTTTTTTTTTTAGGATAGAAGATATTAAGAATATCTGTATATTTGAATACTGAAAAAGACAAATCAGAATAGGGGATGACAGCTGCAAGAGCAAAGCCCAATTACATGAGTCCACCAAAGAAAGGCATATACAACATGAATTCCTGATTTGAAAAGAACACTTTTAAATTAAATCTCTAGTTTGCAAATCTTCAGGCAACCTTTGAAACATCTGCATGCAGCAGACACATATAAGGAGATGTTTATATTTCCTTGCCTTTATTCTATATTATTGCCTTATAGTAGGTATTAGATTTACCATTATGACCATTAAAATCCAAGTAGAGGTAGTAGTATAAAATATTTGAAAGGATGGCGTTAGTTGGGACACCTGGATGGCTCAGCAGTTGAGCGTCTGCCTTCAGCGCAGGGCGTGATACCAGAATCTGGGATCGAGTCCCACATCGGGCTCCCTGCGAGGAGCCCGCTTCTCTCTCTGCCTGTCTCTCTCTCTCTCTCTGTGTGTGTCTCTTATGAATAAATAAATAATTTTTTTTTAAAAAAAGGATGGTGTTTGTTGATCCTTGTCCTTTTTTTTCAATATGTGTTGTTCTAACTTATGCAATTTTTTCCCAGAAATGAAAATTAAAATCTATTTGAATGGAGAAGACATTAAGTTAAGCATTTGCAGTTGGCCTCTCTTTTTGGCTAACATACTGACAAACAACTCATATAATTTTGTTAGGGTTGGGTGGATGTCTATTTCTGTCAATTAAAGAACTTGTCAACCTAACAGAGGGTAATTATCCCAAAAGAACAATAAATTGCCACCAGAAAGATTGTGAAATGTGTGCAAATACAATTTATTCAAGTAAGCAAAACTTACCATTTCTATTTTTTTTTACTTACCATTTCTATTAGCATATATTCCATACTTCTCAAATACTAGGAGTATTTTAGATGCCTAAGAGTACTCTTAAATTCTTTCTAATGATGCAACACATACCCATTACCCATACGAGTAAGTTTACATCACATTATAAGATTTTAAAGTTTTATTTTTTTAAAACAATTCTAGGTTTCCATAGGTTCAACCATCTTACCTTGTTAGGCCATTTATTCAGAGAAATTCAAGCAACTAACCACCAGATATCTTTAAACTTTTATCAGAAAATAGCTTAACTCAAACAACTACTAACTCAGAGCCTATACAATGTTTTTAACCACAGAATAATTGCTAGAATTTTTATATATGTCACCACATTCCAAGGTAGAATTGAAATTAATATAGGCCTGCTGGGGATCCCTGGGTGGCGCAGCGGTTTGGCGCCTGCCTTTGGCCCAGGGCGCGATCCTGGAGACCCGGGATCGAATCCCACATCGGGCTCCTGGTGCATGGAGCCTGCTTCTCTCTCTGCCTGTGTCTCTGCCTCTCTCTCTCTGTCTGTGACTTAAGTAAATAAATAATAAATAAAATATTAAAAAAAAAAATTTAAAAAAAAATATAGGCCTGCTGTAGCTGGGTTAAATCTAATATCTACAAATTTTATGATCATCATACTAGTGATTAAAGCCTATATTAAAGAGCAAAAGTACCCTTACAAGATTTTTTTGTTTAGCTCTTTATATCTTTAAAATATCTATAGCAAATTTTAAAATGCTATATCTAATCTATACATAGCAGAGTCAAAACTCTAGACAAATCTCTAATTTTTTTTGGAAAAAAAAAAGTCAAATAGTTAAGAAAATGGCCACAACCTAAAATTCAGCAAATACTGCATACGTTTATGTTTGTCATCAGCAGATAATGAAAAGATATTTGAAAGTAACATATCTCTAGCCATAATGTACAGATATCTTTTTTTTTTTTTTGCTTTATTTTTGCCTTTTGGTCCTAGTTATTTTTTCTCTCCTTTCCTTACTTTCCAACAAATTCAAATAATATAATGAATTTCAAAGGCACCAGGTGTTCATTTGCTTCTGAGCTGTATTTTCTTTTTAATTGACGTTTCTATCTTTCCATTCAATTATCATGACTAGGACTAAACAGGGCTAATGACAAGTTAAAAAAATAAAAGAAAGTGTGCTTTTTTGAAAATCTATACCAAGAAGAAAAAGGCCTGCTGATGTTTTTAATCAGCTTCATTATTCCTATCAATAATGCTAATTCATAAAAAAATAACCCGAAGACTCTGAGAATTCAATAGCACTCCTTAAATACCTAATTTCACTATATCTTGTAGGCTGACTTCTTAATATCATTACGTGTTAATGAAAAGGACATATTTTGAATGCAACTCCTCCCATTTGAAAATAGCCTATTAGTCACACTCTATCCCATACATACATATTAGTATGAAATAAAACAACAGAAGCATAAGATGAATAGCATTACCTAACAAATCTACATAGCATGTCTGATAAAATCATGTGATTGGGTAGAGAGAGAAAGATGTCCAAAAGATAATGAGAAAAAAGCCAGCAAGGGAAGGTTTCCACGAATCTCTGAAGTTTCCTTAGGCAATTTGTTACAATGCATACGTGCCACATGGAACAGTCATTCCAGGTAAAATGGCATGGCTGTTGCTGGAGCTTGCTCCAACTTTGGCAGTCACGAACTTCTCTAGAATGAAAAAACTGCTCTAACTAAGCTGCGCTTCTTAGGCCTAACTTCTACTCTGTGATCCTTAGAAGAGAAGTGAGTCTCAGTAACCATGCCTCAGATAGCACTGCTCATTTTCCAGACTTGGTGATGGATAGTGAGGACATAATGATGAATCACCTACCCAGCGCCAGGCTGTAGTTACGAGGTATGTACAGTATGAGACTCGGCCACAGTGCCACATGCGGAAGCCGTCTAGACAGGCGGGGGGCAAGTTTCCGTGGAAAGACAGATGCAGCGGTGGAGTGTGCCTCGCCCCCTACAAGGGCTCCACCAGGGGAGATCACAGATCAGGAGATGCAGAGGTGAGTGCCTGGGGAGATCACAGATCAGGACTATGACTACGGCACAGTCTCCCCCAGTCATCCCGAAGAAGAAAGTCAGGAGCCCGGCGTTGCTGCAGAGGGCACGAAATCTTGCTCAACGGGAACATTCTGTGCTGATCTGTGGTGACGTGGGGCTGCTAGAGGGAGGAACAGCTGAGAGCAACTCGGGAGAGTGTGTGTGACCGAGTATTACAGAGAGGAAGGCGGATTTAATAAAGCGGTCTGGACAGCTCCCGGAGGTCACCCTTGTTGGAATCAAGTCACTGACCGAATTCCTGTGAGAATGATCTGATTGGTGAGGTCTGGAGAAAACAACCAGCCCACTGAAATCGATCATACTGAGGACACCTCGGTGTGACACATCACGTGGAAACTATTTTGAAAAACTCCACAGGTTTAACTTGCAAAAACATGGGCACATCTACAGTCTAACACGATTGCGTGAGAATAGTTGACAACATGAGAATATTTGTAAATCAGAAATGGAATCACGTATACCCACTTCCAATGTCCTCCGAAGTTCTGCGACAGCTGTTTGAATTAATTCTTGGCGCCCTGATGGCAGCATCTCTGCACTACATTCCTTATTATCTCCCCGCATGATAGCCCTTATGTGAATACCCAAGCCCTTGAACAGTCCCCTTATCGGAGTCATTCTTTGGAATGTGACATTATTAGAGAGATATACTTGATCTCGGTTTTAAACCTTGGAGAGAAGAAACCATGAGTGGGTTTCTTCAAATGAAAGTGTCAAACAGGAATAGGCTCTGGCAGGGAAATCTGTCCTGAAGTGCCAACTCGTTCTCCACTGAGGCGGTGTTATCAGGTTGACCTCCAGCTCGCCGGGGAGTGCTCTAAATGTGCAGTGCTGCTGGCCCGCAGCACGTATTCTGAGAAATTCTCAAAGATCGATTTTACTTCCTGGGGAAATGCTATTTATTCGCATCTGTTTTCAAGGTTCTTAAGGGGGGGAAAAACAAACAGAAAAAATGCTTGTCTTCCCACTGCCTACAGGCAGGCTCAGAGAATGACATTACCATGCCTTTTAAAAAGTATTGAATTAGCTGGCTAATAATGTTTTCTTCTAAATTATTCTAAAAAGAAAAATAGTTGGCATGTATTAGGCCATGTTTTACATAAAAAAGCAATTTTGGTATTGACTGAAATAATTTAAATCAATTGTTCTAGTTTTAAACAATAAAGCGTAAAGGGGGAGAAAAGCCCTTTTCTTTATAGCTATTCTCATGGATTTTTCTTAAGAGATATTTTACACGTTAGAAAATTTGTAAGAAACGTTTCACTATATTTATATATATATATATATATATATATATATTTACATATATATATGTAAATGTTTTAGTTTCTGTACTATAGGATTAATCCTCTTGGTGATTATGACAATAGCCTGAAATTCTTGAAGTTACTAAGAGTTCCTCATTATTTAATTTGTTTTTTTTTTCCTCCAGTATATTATTTTAAAGTGTTGGAAGAAAAAACGTCCTACTATGTAAGAATCTGGTGAGGTTACTCTATATATGACAATTTACAAGACAAAATTATTCATAAATAATTAAGGCTTAAATTCTCCATTTTTATTATCATTCTTGAAATCTGTTTTATTAACTGAGACATAATAGAGATGTTAAAAGATTCATATGATTGTAGGTATCAGAAAAAATACCTAACTAAATTTAAATGGCATTTTAGAAAAATCATATCTAGATTTGTTTTATGTTATTCATGAGATTCCATACATTATTATAACATCAAATACATCAAAGCTTCATAGCTATTCAAGCTAGTTCTGACCATTCCATACTATTACATTCTGATTAGGGACATCATGGCATTTACTGTGCTGCTTTAAGTTCTATATTTTGATCACTAGCTCCCTCACTAGAATGTAAGTTTGTGAAGGAAATTGAAAATATTTGTGCAATTGAATGAATCTATTTGCAAAATGTTATTTATTTTTCAAATTGGATAAGGCTGTTCTTATTTACCATGGAAATGGTATTATTTACAGGCAAGAAATTGAGCTTCATTAAGGTTTAGCAGAACAGAGGTATAATAAAATTTCAAGGAATTATTAGGATAAATGTTCCAATGATCTCCTATGTGAATTGTTCCTTGTATTACATATTTGACAACAGTAAACAGCTTCTTGTTCATTATCTGCTTACAGTCATAATAGGTTTAGGTAATTTATGCCCAATTAAATTATAACTACTTGAGTATAGAGGTCTTATGCTTCATTATATGCCTTAAATTCTACAGCATACAGTATAATGACCTGTTAAAGATGACACTTAAATTATATTTTTTATTGATTATAGTTGGTTTAAAAGTATAATTCAACTCTCAACTCAGCAAATGTTAACCAAGTGCCTTCTATGGTCAACACCATGCTCAGGCCTACAGCTAACAGTGAGGAAATACAGTCCCTCACTGAAAAAGGTTATCAAGCAGGTGTAATAAGGTGCTTATTCTTATTATTAGAATAAGCAATGTCATTAGGTGGAGTACTCATGCTATAGGAGAAACTAGTCTCATCTTAAAGTTTAAGGAAGAAGGTAAAGAGCTGATGATGACAATAAGAACTGTAGGAAAGTGTAGAGGTTGGGCAGTTCCAACAGTGAGGTGCACATTTTCCAGGCAAATAGCACACGGAAAGACTCAGAACTGCCAGGGCACGTGAAAATCTTGAGCGCCAGCAATATTGTTAGAATATAGAGCTCAAGTGAGGGATATGATACTAAGAGCTTTATACTGAGCTGAGATTAATTTCTTATCAATATCTTTCTTCTTTTCGCTCTCTGGCTTGGATAAACTAGCCACTGGGTTACTGTTTTTTGAGACAGAAAATGCAGGGGGAGAAATAAGTTTGTGGACTAACATCAATTTTGTTTTTAGATACTTTGAATTGAGATGCTCTTGAAGCAGCAAAAATATCAAAATAGTATCAATATTTCCAAAAATATGAGGAAATGAGGAGAAAGAGCTCCGGTGGAGATCAATATACTTTGGAAAGTCATCATTGTGTAGATGATAATTGAGGCCAGATTGGAGGTTGAAATCTCAAAGTTGGTCAAATATTCATGAAATCTCTATGAATGGATAGTTAAAAAAATGTGAAAGGACCTATGAAAGAACCCTTAAAAACACCAAATAGCATTTTTAAGGCTGGACAGATAATGTCTTTACCGAGGCAAATGCTTAAGTAAATCACTAAAACTGACAAGATCTATTCCTAGGAACTGTCTTCTGTGTGGTTCAACAAAAGTACAGTTTGAAATAAGAATTGGAGACATTAAATTGGCTAAATTATTTAACAAAAGGAACCTCTTTCATTTTTTCAGGAAATTGTTTAAATCATTGCCAAAAGTTATTTTACAAAGTAATAAGCATCTCACAATAAATCAAATAATAATTAAGCATACAAGAAAGCACAGCATCATGAACATATGGTAGATGATGGAAAAGACTTTTAATATACTAATGTTAACAGATTTCTTGTATTAAGTACCAGAGATTTTAACTATGACTAGTATGTTAAAAAAATAACATGAGCTTCAACATATTTTCATGAAACGGAAAACTATAAAAGGTTATGTAGCTGACTTGTATAGAAAATAGAACTTCAAGAAAAAATATATATAAAACTCAATGAAGTAGTTAGACAACAAGTTAGAAACATATAAAATTGGAGGAGATGTCAAAAAAATATGCCAAAATAACACAAGGAAACAGAACATAAAGGCTATGATAAGAAGGTTTAATGTGTGTTTAACTGGCGTTCCAGAAAGAGAGGCAAGAGAACAGAGAACATATTTTAAAAGGTAACAACTGGAAATTTTCCAGAACTGTCAAACAACATAAACCTTCACATCCAACAACCTGATAAATTTCAAACACAAAACACACATACACATACACACAGATATGCCTAGTCATATCCTTGTGTCACTTCAGAAAACTAAATTCAGAGAGATGGTCTTAAAAATTGCTATAACAGGGACGCCTGGGTGGCTCAGTGGTTTAACGCGGCCTTCGGCCCAGGGCGTGATCCTGGAGTCCCAGGATCGAGTCCTGCATTGGGCTCCCTGCATGGAGCCTGCTTCTCCTCTTGTGTCTCTGCCTCTCTCTGCGTGTCTCTCATGAATAAATAAATAAATAAATAATCTTTAAAAAATTGCTAGAACAGAAGAAGTTAAAATCAGAAAAAGGAAAATCTGAGAATTGATTCTTTACAGTGATGGTAATGTACTGAGAGGATCTCTGTACTTAGAGAAATTGTCACTAGGAATCTATAGCTGTGAAAATATTTTTCATGGAGATAGTACCACTCTTAGGCCACTTAATGGCAACTGTGACTTCTGTCCTAACCCTTTGGCTCTAGGGTTTCTTTTCCAGGCCTTCTTAACATGTGGCTAACTGACAGGGCTCTGAATCTCTGGGGACTTGGGGATATGACCATCAGAGCCTAGGACCTATTTCCTTCTACTTATGCTGTGTAGAGATATAGAACCCCAGAACTGTGCCCTTCAATAACTTCAAGTTACTCTTTAGGCCTATGCAGGATAGGCTTTCTGCCCTAGGCTTTTCTGCCACTGGCTGGATGATAACCCTACTGTAACTCTTGTTGCACTCTCAGGCTTGAGGAGGACCCAAAAGGTGGCTCTTTGAAGATATGGGTGGGATTTTGAGCAGAGCACAGTCATGTGTCCACGGTGTCCACACTCAGGTTCTTAGGAGCCTCTGAGGTCAGAAAATGTAGGAGGGAGGAGAAGAACCAGGTGTCTCCAAGTATATTCTTGGACTGGGCTCTAAAAATATTAACAGGATTTTCAGAGGGTTTGTTAACAGTAGAATTTTGTTAAATCATTATTAAGGCAGTGTTTCACTCAAAAGCAAAAATGAAAAAGCAATTAAAAAACATTCAAATATTCAAAAAAAGGAAGGGTAGAAAAATAAAAATTAAACAAGACCAACAGAAAGCATAAAACAGGAAAATAAATAAAATAATTAAAATTATCAGTTGTCAGCTTAAATCTAAATGATACAAATCTTCTAGCAAAAGAATGGAGTACCGGGGATGCCTGGCTGGCTCAGTTAGTTAAGCATCTGCCTTCGGCTCAGGTCATGATGCCAGGGTCCTGGAATCGAGCCCTGCATTGGGCTTCCTGCTCAGTGAAGAGTCTGCTTCTCCCTCTCTCCTCCCCCTCATTTTCTCTCTCTTTCTTTCTCTCTCTCTCTCTAACTCTCTCAAATAAATAAAATCTAAAAAATATATAGAGTACCAGACAAGATTTAAAAAATACTAATCTTTATACTGTTTAAAAGAAGCATATGTAAAATATAAAGAATGAAAAATCTTGAAATCCAAGAACACACAGACACACACACACTTATACAATATGCACACAGTTGTGTACATAAATTTATATTTATTTACGCATAAATTCTGCACAAAAGTGGTTGTATCTATATTCATATCAGACAAAAGAGACCTTAAGGAAAAGAGTAATAGTGGCTATCTATATGAAAACTGCATGGTGATTAAAGCTTCAAGTTAGCAGGAAGATAAAATAATTTTAAGTTAGCCTGTGTCTCTGAATATAGCTTTAGAAATCATCTTCGAGTCAAGGTTCTCCAATTTAAGCAATAGAAAGAATAACCAGCTTAGGTAGAAAAAGCTTTTGATACAAATGAAGTGATTAGTTCATGATATCTGGAGGGCAGGAAGACAATGAGGAAACAGAAAATAATTCTAGGCTTTCATACCCGCACCCAAGGACACAGTGCCGGGAGCAGTCAGGGTCAGTGGCACAGTGCTGCCTGAGATTGCTGCTGCCACTGCCAGGCGCCAGTGACCCTTCAACTGGATCTGCCTTTATGAGTCAACTGCATACTCCCGGTTTCATCTCTGGGCTACTTGTTTAAAATCAGAAGTCCAGGGTAAGAGCACTCTTTTGTGTTGCAGCTTTCAGAAATCAGGGCAGAAGTATCTATCTCTTTGGGTTCCCCTATTGGCAATAATGCAATATTATGTCCTCCTTTTTTTAAGTTTTGTTTTGATTAGGGGTGAGGTAAAGGGCTTCAAACATTTAGGTAATTGCCTTCATTTTCTGAAACACTAGCAATTATATAATTTCCTGAGAAATCAATGACACTTAAAATGAGGTGTGTGTGTGTGTGTGTAACAATGTAAAATAGGGCTACAACATCCCGACAACCAATTCCTTTCCATGTTCTTGGCTACACACGGTCACATGCACACCTATACACATACGATATTTAGTAAAAATGAAATGAAATGACAGGCTAAGAAATACTAAGAGTATTGCCATGGCAAATAACGGAATAGAAACTTCCCTTAAAACCATAGCCTAAGGTTCAAAGAGGCAATTTTTCATGGAAATTACTACTGAGAAGGAATTCAACTTGCCTTTTCATGCCTAACTCTGAATGGTATTTCTGAATCATTGATTCACCTACAAAGAATGTTCCTACCATAACCTGAATTAAGAGAATTATATTCAATTTCCAAATAATAAATAACTTGTCTCATATCCACCTGGACCACACACACACACACACGCACACACATTATATAGGATTGAGACCTTCATGTGTGGAGCACTGCTTGCTATTATCACTTACTAAAGTAGTCTTAAGGAGAGGCTGGTAATTTGACAGGGAGAGGCAGGTTGACAGCTTCTCATCAAATATCAAGCATTGGCGTGTTTCCTCTGTCAATCTGGATTTGACATTTAATTTTAAAAGTATCTTAACATAGGTCTACACACAAAAAAACAGCAGCTACAAAACCATTTTTTTTCTTATTTAATGGTGAAAAATGCCTGTTGCCCAGAAGGCAGAATTATTTTAAGAAAAGCATCACTGCTTTAACTCTGGAAATATTGGCAGTACTAACAAAAAAAAACATTTTCAGTAGTTCAAGACATTGGATTTGGCTCAGAAAGAAAAAAATCATGGTGTTTAATAAGAAAATTGTGTTTCTGTGAATAGAGAATTTCTACTGTTAGGTTTAGTAACCAACCTGGATAAAAGTGCTACCTATGTGTGTGTGTCTAAGAGAGGGAGAGTGTGAGCTTAGTCACCCATATATGTGTATGTATATAAACCATAAGTATAACATAGAAGCATTGGCACCATGTGTCTCATAGGCTCTTTTTTTTTTTTTAAAAAATAAGGGCTCTATGTGCTCATGAAAAATAGAGAATAGAAATGACCGTATATTTCGATTTTACAGAAAAATAAGTACATTCTTTTTTTAAGTACATTCTTAATATAAAAATTAGTGATAGAATCAATAGTTTTCATTGTATTATCAACCTAATAAAATTGTTTTGACATCATTTAATTGTTACAAGCTGAGGAAAAACAACTTTTCATAAATAATAGCAGATTTCAGTGTACTCTTTTTCTTTTAATTTTTATTTACTTATGAGAGTCACACAGAGAGAGAGAGAGAGAGAGGCAGAGACATAGGCAGAGGGAGGAGCAGGCTCCATGCACCAGGACCCCGACGTGGGATTCGATCCCGGGTCTCCAGGATCGCGCCCTGGGCCAAAGGCAGGCGCTAAACCGCTGCGCCACCCAGGGATCCCAAGATTTCAGTGTACTCTTCAGAGTACAGGAAATGTATTAGGAAATGAAGGCTTAATATTCATTATCTCTAAAATTTCAAATTAGATTATAAAACTATGCCAAATTATAATTGAAATAATAATCAAATTATTTATTTACTAGTATAAAAAAGGCTGAGTAGCAATGCTTTAGGATAGCAAATATCAAGTCTTGTTTAAAATACTAGATCTTTCTTGTGCTTTAGTAAAGGTGGTATTACTCTCCTTTCACGTACTACATTTCTTAGGGCTTTCTTTTCTCGATGTTTCCAAATTAGTATTTGTCAGTTAGTGGCCCTCAGCTTTGGTATGAAAAACAGAAATAGGGAGAAGTTATTATATTCTTAAGAGATACTGATGACCAAATATGGCTGCTACTCAGAATCCTCAGCAATTTCCAACTTGCCTGTTGCAAGATGATATAGTATGTAGGATAGTACTCAATTGATTCAGAACTGTGGTGTTTTCCCTGCAAACTTCTTTTGATTATACAGCCTCATGTCTTCTGTAACTGTTTCCATGACCTTCCAGCAATAGCCTCATGATCTGTCTGCACAGCCTCTGCTCTTTCTACATGTATGAAAACCCTAAGTACTTTATTAATTCCTTTTGTCTCATAATACTTAGTGTGCCTCTGTTTACTTCACAAAGTATAGAATGATGACTTCACTAAAAAGATGTATTGCTTAGATCTTAGTGTCCTACATTGGAGACCTATAACTATGATGGGAATGAAGTAGCTTTGAAGCATCTGCATACCTGTTATCTCTATGTGCCATCTTAAGGCAGGGCTAGCCCATTATCCAAATAAACAATGCAAAAAAGCAACTACAAAAAAAAGCAAAAAGCCTTCCTTTCATGTGGAAGTTAATAACCTAAATTTTATTCTTTAATAGCAATTCTTAGTAAGCTTTTGCTCTTACATAGGAATGTTCGAAGTGGTTTTGCTCAAAACCATCATATGTATCTGTTGTGAATAACAAATCTAGGGCTGTAATCTGTACCAAACTATGCTTTCCGTTCCCCCCACCTAAACCATGCTGTTCTGTTGTTCTTTATTAATTTAACTTCTATCAGGTCTTTACTACTGCCTTCAAGCAGAGAATGATTATCATCTTTTGGCTGAGACAAAACTTAAAAAGTAGTCTTTAAAACAAAGCATCCATGTTGACTTTTTGGAAAAAATAAATGAAGAAGATCTGACTCAGATAATATTTTGTCCTTTTCCTTCTAGTGTAAACTGATTGTGAGTAAAGACCAAACTTTGTTCATCAACATACATGCCTTTTACCTCCTCAACCACAACATACAGTACTGTGCCTTGAACATAGGTAGATACTCTCTAAATGCCTTTAATTAAAATAATAAAGTTTAACTTCAAGCAAGTTGAGATACAGGGAGGTTAGACAGAGAACTATACTGAGTAAAATTTAAAAATCTATGGTCAGATTATGCTTACTGTATAAATGTGGTAGGACCAGTCCATGGAAGAGTAAGAATAAGAACAGAATGGCAAAGATAGTCCATATTTAATAGGAGGTTATTAACCTTCTTGTGCAATTATGTACGTACACATCGGCATAGAAAAAAATCATTTTATTTTACTTTTTTGAACTTGACAAAATGATTCTATATCTTTCCTACATTTTGGTGCTTGCAATAATCTTATTTAGGAGAAATAGCCACTACTTATATAAACAAATTCAAACTTCTCATATAACATTTCCTATAAGAAGCTTTTATTTTCCATCTCAAATTATTCACTCTTCTTTGTGACTCCATTTTATATTACACTAAATCTTATCATAGTAATTTTGGCATTTTATTGTACTTATTTCTCTGTCAAACTGTCCCACTCCTACAATGAGCCTACCTTGCAGACCGAAAGTAAGCAATAGAGAAATACATACTTCCTGGGGTGTCTGGGTGGCTCAGTTGGTTAAGCATCCAGCTTGGCTCAGGATATAAGCCTGGGGTCCTGGGACTGAGTCTGAGTAAAAAAAAAAAAAAAAGAATAAATACAATCTTATACACACACACACACACACACACACTTCCCCATGAACTAGTATAATTCCAAGAACATTGCTTGTTGAATGAATGAATGAACAAATTTTTATTGAATAAATGTTTGGAGAAACTTTTTTCCCCGTATAGGCTTCTACATCAAACATTATTCTTATCTAAAGTTTTTGGCAGTGGGATCCCTGGGTGGCGCAGCAGTTTGGCACCTGCCTTTGGCTCAGGGCGCAATCCTGGAGACCTGGGATTGAATCCCACATAGGGCTCCCGATGCATGGCGCCTGCTTCTCCCTCTGCCTATGTCTCTGCCTCTCTCTCTCTCTCTCTCTTTCTATGACTATCATAAATAAATAAATAAAAATAAAGTTTTGGGTAGAATGTTCATTGTTCCTAAATCAGCCAAGGAAAATGTAAAAAGAGAGGACACAGAGAAAGGTAATAATGAATAGTTAGCTCATTACTTCCAAAGTGGATTAGACGTTAATTTACCTCTGCATACTTGTATCTGTTGTATACAATTGTCTGTTTTCTTATATAGTAGTGGAAAAGATATTTTTGTTGGGGAAGAACCTAGCAGGGAAAAGAATGAGTATACGGTTGATGATGACATGGTGTTTAGGTGACAGGATACAATTATACATTGAGATGAAGCTCTTTTCTTCTGCCATGAGGGTGAACTATGCATCATTCTGACTCTGTAAGGAAGAGAAATGCTCAGAGCATCGGATGATAGCATCTCTGGGAGGGATGCTGGCATTTCAGAGTGGCGACTGGACGTGGCAAGGCTTCCATGAGCAATGGTGTGTAGAGCAGGTGTGGGCTAATGGAAGGTAAAGGAGTGGCTGGAGAGCAGGGTAATAAAGCATGGGGACTATAGTTCATTCACGCTGGGGTGTGTGCAAAAGCCTCCTCCCAGCACCCCGAAGCAAGTACAAGATGCTGTGGAAAGAAGAGCTGTGTTCACACCATTACATAGGTCAGTGCTATCATGCTCCAAGGCATTTAAGTAAAAGGATTTGAGTAAAAGGTTTTGAGAACACAACTAAAATTGAAAACTATAAATCTGCCCCCCTCCCAGCAGAATTATGTGATTTTCTCCAAGAAAGCTCAGCAGCTCAGAAGATGGAAAATGTGATTAGAAAGATCCAGGTTGAGAATGCACTCAGATGGAAGTAGAAGAAAGGCAGGATCACAGGAAGACGGAAGATAAGAGTGATAGGAAGTGGCCCAACATGATGATGAGGCTCATTAGGAATGTTAAGCCAAGAAGCATGATATGAAAAACTATATATAAGTATATAGAAAGAGAGATTTAAGACCGAAGTGAATGAACGGATATATTTAGTGAGGATAAGCATCTGTTATTAAAGATGGGATTTGGAATATAATTCAGTTTATGGGATTATAAATCCTTCCTTTGGTCTCAGGAGGAGTTTACTGAAGAAAAATGATGTGATATCATTGTCATAAAAATATTAAGAAATTTAGAATGCAATAAAGTTACTCAGGATAATGAAAATAGTGGAAATTGAGAAAAACAAAATGAGTGGCTCATCATATTCTCCTTGGAATGAAAGGCTACAGCCTGGTATTTAGAAGATATATTGATTAAGAAAAGTAACAACAGCTATTCTTAATATCTTCAAGTCTCATTCCTTAAAATCAGGAAGCTCCCTTTTCGATACAGCATAGTGCAAATGACTATGTGTTAGGGTGATTAAGGTGCCCAGGATTATTCCAGGCAGGACTTGCTGGAAGATAAGAGATGGGAGAGTGAAGAGATTGCAGTGAGGTGTTTCAGAGGCCAGCCCTGAGGTGGTACACAGAGGTTCACTTCTTTTTCCTTGAGTGGAACTCAGAAGGCACCATGTAATTGCATGAGAGCTGGGAATTATAGTTTGTGTGCACAGAAAGAAGAGGAGAAATATGACTAGTGGTAAACACCAGCATTCTCTGCCACAGCAGGTGATGCCTAAAATTTTGCTGTGTAGTATGATTTTACAGTGAAGGACAATGACAACAAAAAGGTTGTAGTCTGGAAGGCTCATGTAGATCTGGAAAAATTCTTAGCTTGTCCCCAGATAAGACTTTTGTGAGAAAATAAATAGCCTTCCGAGACTGTTGTCAGGATAAAATATTATTTGAATGGTGGGCCCTAAATATAATCTGTGACAACAATGGGAATAGATTATCATTTTTTAGGTCATGGTATCAAAGTGAGGATTATTGTCAAGTGATTGAGGAGAATCAGGAGAGGGAAGACTGGTTGAGGACCTGAGCTCTAAAGGATGAAGAAAACATTCTCTCCATTGGTACCATGGAATGATATAGGAAGGAGAGAGGACAATCTGGCAGGGAAAGAAATGAGAGAACACACAGGCCAAAGATTTCAAGTATAAATTCAGAGAAATAAATTACTTAATTGTCTGTGAATATTACTGTCAACAGGTGCCCCATGTATCAACAGTTATGAAGGCTCAGAAGTAAATCACTTCTAACAAGCATCAGCAACATTTCTGGTGGTTATATTTCTGTGACAAGAGAATAAAACAATATCTTATTTACTTATATTGAGGAAATATTTAGCAATGGCATATCATGATAAATTTTTAGTTATTTTTTATTCTCTACAGTTTTATTCATTTTTCAAATAATACATGTTTATGATCTCTTGTGACATATTTTGTTTGACCCTACTAGAGAAAAAAATGTGGGACACTGCCCTCAGACTACTTAAAATACAGTAAAAATAATCACGGGTATGCAGGTAAGTGCCACAAATGAAAGAGGTATGCATAAGTATGTACACAAATATGACTGGAATAAGAGAAATATGACTTAAGTGGATAACACAGACACATGCAATCATGCCCGTCTCTCACACATGCATTAGGAAGCTTGTCTGGCTATCCGAGAAATATGTGTGTATATCATGGAATAGTAAATAAAGACAGGAAAGAACAGTGCAGAATGACATGCTTCCTCATTAGTAGTCCTTTCCAGGGAAATAGATTAGTTTTGTGTAGATGAGGAAGAGGGAACACCTGTGGAATTGGCAGGAGACAAAACTGTAGAAGTTGGCACCTACCAGAACATGAAATACCTTCAGCTCCATGTTAAGGCATTTGAACTTATAGGGGTCCACTGAAGAACTGTAAGCAGAGGAATTATTTTACCAATGAATGTCTGCAAAGATCGCCCTGGATATGGTGCGAAGAGAAGTGTGAGAATGGGTATTAAATTTATTAGCAAGTTACTCCAGTGTTCAGGTAAAACTGGTAAATCCTAAATGAGGGTAATGACAGGTGAAATTGAGAGAATTGATATAAAAGATAATAAGAATGTAGACTTTGTAACTTTGGGGCTTATTAAAAATATAGGATGAGGGATGCCTGGGTGGCACAATGGTTGAATGTCTGCCTTCGGCTCAGGGCGTGATCCTCGGGGATCACTCAATCCTCGGGGATTGAGTCCTGCATTGGGCTCCCCCAAGGAACCTGCTTATCCCTCTGCCTATGTCCCTGCCTCTCTCTTTGTGTCTTTCATGGATAACTGAATAAAATCTTTAAAGAAATATACAGGATGAGTGAGATCAGAGACTTGGAGTGATCTTGGCTGAGTGATTTCATTCACTGAGACTAAGAGAACAAGAGGACAAGAACATATTATAAATATCTTGCTTTGAGATGCCTACGTACAAATGCTTAGACTTTTGATATGACATTCAACAGAGATGATTTATCATACTCTGAGATTTGTCAGCATTTACATGGCACTAAAAGCCATATTGTATATGAGGTCATCTAGGAAGACACATATAACAAGAACAAATGCCAAGGGCAAAGACTTGGGAATAGAAAATATAAAAGATGACTGGAGGAAGAAATTAAGGAGAAAGAATGAAATAGATTCAGGAGGAAAATCAGATATTATAAACTCAGAGAAGTAAGGAGAAAAGTTTTGAAAAAGAGAATGGTCAACAGCTGCAAATAATGTAGAAAGCTTGAAAAGACAGGAAAGTATTGATTTAACTTTATGAGCAGGATGACAAAACCATTATCTTAATAATATAAATATCAGAGGCATTACAGAAGTCAGGGTGTTTTGTTTTGTTTTGTTTTGTTTTCAAAAGAAATGCTTCCCTTTGCAGTGCTTTTCTTTAGCAATATCTAAACCAGAAATTTACAAAACTGGACCTCTATTTTTTTTTTTTGTAAAAGTAATTTGAACATGCTTCCATGCATATGTATTTAATATAGAAAGAGTAAAGATACTGCTCAGGATCTTTGTTTAAAAAACAAAAACATATAATGTTTGTCCTTCTCCAATTGACTTACTTCACTCAGCATAATACCCTCCAATTCCATCCACGTCGAAACAAATGGTGGGTATTTGTTGTTTCTAATGGATGATTAATATTCCATTGTATGTCTCATTCATTTGAGGAATATAAAAAATAGTGAAGGAATAAAGGGGAAAGGAGAAAAAAATGAGTGGGAAATGTCAGAGAGGGAGACAGAACATGAGAGACTCCTAACTCTGGGAAACGAACTAGGGGTGATGGAAGGGGAGGTGGGCGGGGGGTGGGGGTGACTGGGTGACGGGCACTGAGGGGGGCATTTGATGGGATGAGCACTGGGTGTTATTCTATATGTTGGCAAATTGAACAACAATAAAAAATAAATTTATATAAAAAAAGAAAATTGCAAGTCAGTTTAACAAGCTACCATATGATTTAAGTGTGAATTTCAGAAGTCATCCTTTTAAAACGTTCCCTTTGTATTAATAAAGTGAGAAAGTGAAAAAAAAACAGAAAAAAAGTAACAACAATAAAAAAAAAAGTGTGATTGGAGCAGAAGAGTATTATCAAGGAGATATTCAATTAAAATTACATATCATACCCAATAGTGAAATGCAGTATAGAGTATGGAAGTTACATGATTCCTATAGTGGATTTTTAAAAAAAGATTTTATTTATTTATTTGAGAGAGAGATAGAGATAGCGAGAGTGAGCCCAAGTGGGGAGGAGAGGGAACACAGGCTTTCCATTAAGCAGGGAGCCTGATATAGGGCTTGATCCAGGGCCCTGTGATCATGACCTGAGCCGAAGGCAGCTGCTTAAGCAACCCAGGTGCCTCCCCCTCCATTGTGGATTTAATATTTAGAGAAGTTTCAGTGAAGAGTTGAAAGTAAGTGATTTTATTGTGGATATAGACTTTAATCAACTGAGACTTCCAGAGGATATGACTAATTCTTTTCATAAAATAGACTACAAAACTGACTACTAAGCAAGCCACTGTGGTTATAAGGATACTCTAACCATACATCTATCATTCGACAGGTTTTATCTTGCTAAAACTATATAATCAAGCTAATTTCTTATATGGTTAAAAGTTTTCTTTTTCTGAGCATGGCAAATATGACTACAACAGTGTTCTAAACATTGAATATTAGCACAAAGCTCTCCTAAGTAGTTATGGAGGTCATTGATTTATTTTAAGTGTTAGCTTTCTTAATAGCAATTATATATTCTCTGAGGATTAGGATAAAGACATTTTATTATTTTCCTTTGTAAAATAAGATATCAAGACTCATCAATTATAATGGGGAAACTAGAATGCATCCTCTTGTGAAAAGCTTTCTCAAGCAATCTCAAGGAATAAACAAGAATGAAGTAGAGGGTGAAGAGGAAATGACTTGGCAGAGAGTAACCATAATCATGCCATCTTCACATTTATGATAGACATGCAAATAAAGACATATAATAATTACTCATGGACCCTAGAGTTTAGGAAAACAGGTTTTTAAAAATTCAGATACAGGTTATTTATTTCATATCCCTGAAACAGACACTATTTCAGAACTCTGGAAAGCACTAAAAAAAGTATATCTCTTTGTGCAATTATATACTTATTGTAGAAAAAATGGAGGTGTATTCTAAAAATTAGTACAACTGCACTTGAGTTATGAGAAAAACAGAAGTGAGAAAGTATTTACCTAAGTTGGAAATGAGGAACATAAGGCATATGAGGTATTTACCATAGAATTTTAAGAATAATATTGATAAGTTCCAAGCTTCAATAAAGTTGATTTTATTATATGAGCATGAATAGTTGCTAAGAATTGCAAAGATTACTTTTTAAATATATCTAGAACTAAATGATGTTGTAAGAATAGTTGAATCATTGCTTGAGGCCAACAGCTTAATATTTATGGATGATAATGCAGTTGCAAAATCCACCAGCTCCTATTCACTTCAGTTTTCTCTAGAAAATAAGATTTTTTTAATTGAAAAAGATATAGGAAGTATTTGTAAGAATGAATTGAAATGTAAGATGAAATAGTTATTGTATGATCCCTAGCTTCTCTTTATAAATTCAAGTCTCTTGGCTAAGAATAATTATATCTCATTATGCTGAAAGTAGCTGCAAATTAATTGCTTGGCCATGGTGAATAATCACTGACTAATGGTGAAAACAGTAGAAATTACCAGATCACTGAGAACAGACAAATGTGATTATTTTAATTATTTAAATGTTGGTTTAGAAATAGATAATTAATCAATATTTTAATAAAGGTGATATAACCCTATCAGTTTAGATAGATTCATATTTATAAAATATACAATATTTGATTCTTAATCTTACTCTACTAAACAACTGTGTCAGTAAATGATCAGAGAAATAGAAATCAAGAATAACAGCTGAAGTTAAGAATATCTCAACACAAAGCAAAAGTACAGAAGATAATTTAAATACTAAGCTTTAATTCTGTAGCATTTAATATATTCATCCAACCCTCAAATCAACCCTGTAAGTTAGATATTGTTGTATGTATTGTGATTGTTAATTGTCTGTAAACTTAATTGGGCCAGAGTACTCAGTATTCAGTCAAATATTACTGAGTGTGTCTGTTAGAAGATTTTTTGATAATTTTTAATAAGATTTTAATTATTTACTTATTAGAGGCACAGAGAGAGAGGCAGAGACATAGGCAGAGGGAGAACCAGGCTCCATGCAGGAAGCCCAATGTGGGACTCAATCCTGGGACTCTGGGATCATGCCCTGAGCCAAAGGCAGACACTCAACCACTGAGCCACCCAGGCATCCCATTTTTGGATAATTTTAACTTTTAAATCAATAGATTTAGTAAAGTAGATTGCTTTTGCTGATGTGAGTGGGTGTCATCCACCAATCAAAGGCCTGAATAGAACCAAAGGCTGAACCTCTCCCAATAAGAGAGAATTCTTTCTTCCTGAATAACTTCAAGCTTGGACATTGTTTTGTTTTGTTTTCCTACCTTCAGACTCAGTTGAAACATTGGCTCATTCTGGGTTTTGAGCTTTCCAGCTTTCAGACTGGACATACACCATCAGCTCTCCTGGGTCTCCAGCTTTTTGACTACAGGCCTTGGAATTTTGAGCCAATTCCTTGTAATAATCTCTCTTTTTCTGTCTCTGTCTCTCCATTTCTCTCTGTCTCTCTCTCTATATATATATGCTCTTTCTTACTCTGGACCCAACTGATATATATTAGGAGATCTATTGGTTTTGTTCTTGGTAGAAAGAACTCTGACTAATACACATATTTATTGTTAAGGTAACATAATCCTAGAGGAAATTATTAAAGTAATTGTAACTCACACAGCCAGGATCTGTACACTAAGATTCAAATCCACATCTCAATGATTCTAAAAAGTCAACTACTTGACTCACCTTAACTCCAGCACAGACTAGAAGATGAGGTAAAACTCTCAGAAGATATAGTTGGATGGGTTAAATAAAAATGCATATGCTCTCTAAGACACGTATTGAAATGATCCAACTGAATATAGAGACTAGAGCAACACATAAAAAATGACACGTGAGGTTCATTCTTTTTTTTCATTCATTTCTTTCATTCATTTCTTTTTTTCCCCCATTTATTTCTTAAATAAACATCCATTAAGCACTTTTTTTCTGTGCCAGGCAATTTTTTAAGAATTGGGGTTACAAACATTAAAGGAAAACCTCTGGGACGCCTGGGTGACTCAGCAGTTGGGCATCCGCTTTCAGCTCAGGGTGTGATCCTGAGTTCCAGGATCGAGTCCCACATGGGGCTCCCTGCATGGAGCCTGCTTTGTCCTCTGCCTATGTCTCTGCCTCTCACTCTCTGTGTCTCTCATGAATAAATAAATAAAATATTTTTAAAAATAAAGAAAAATTTCTGATCTCGTATAGTGTACTTTCTAGTAGAGGAGGATTGTCAATTAACAGTATAATTAAGGAAAAACAGTACGTTAGATGAGGGTAAGTACTTAGGAGAAAAATAAAACAGGGAAGGAGGATGAGCACTATTAATAGGAAGGTTACAATTTCTGATTGATTAATTAGGAAAACCTTCATGAGAGTAATGACTTGAAAGAAGTGAGGAAAATAGCAGTGTAAATATCAGAAGAGGCTTTAGGAAGTCATTATTTTTTTTAATTTCTAGTAACTTTTATTGAGGTAAAAGTCAATTAACATAAAATGAACCATTTTATAGTGCTCAATTCAGTGGCATTTAGTATATTCATAGTTTGTGAAACTATCCTCTCTATTTAGTTCCAAAACATTTTCATCACGGCAGAAGGACATTCTGTACAGGTTATGCAGTCACTCCCCATCATTCCCCCATCCTTTGATAACCATTAATCTGCTTCCTGTCTTTGTGGACTAACCTATTTTTGATACTTCATGTAAATGGAATCATAAAAAATGCAGCCTTTTGCATCTGGCTTTCAGTTTAATGTTTTCAAGGTTCATCCACATTGTAGGGGAGAACAACCAGTGAAAATACCTACAGCAAAAGGAGGCATCGGATGTTGAGAAAGTAACAGAAGATGAGCTCTAACAAGTAATGAGGCTGATTATGCAGGAGATTAGCTATTATGTGTGAATAGTGTACAGGGCAATTTAATACCAATGACAGTATTATGTGAGGGAGAGTTGAAAGATAGGGCGGGACTTCCATGTAATAAGATGAGGCAGAGGTTTCTCACATCATTGAAAAATTAAAAAGCCAGGAGAAAAACATGAGGAACACTGTTGTCTGCAAAACTAGGAAAGGCTATTGCACATTTTACACTGTGACAAAGCCCAGAGCAATGTCCTGAAGCACCAGTATAAAGCCCATAATCCAGGAATAATCAGAAAACCATGCAAATGGAATACCAAGAATAATTGTATTAAGCTAAAGGAGGAATTTCAAATATAATTACCAAGACAACTCGGTCATGTCTGTGGCTTGCTTTTATGAGCCAAAGTATGGTTTACAGGTTGTTTGGGGGCAAGTAAAGATTGAGAGACAATTTACAATATCCCTTTCCCCTTAACATCTTTCTTCTTACAGGTATGTTGGAATGGGGGTTCTGGCTTTACCACCAGAGAGTGCTCTGAGAAGTTCTAGGTTGTTTTTGAAATTAAGATGGTCTCCCATGTCGATTTCCACTAGAGGAGTTTCTTCGACCACTAGCCTCAAAGGGATAGTATCTGGTTTGTGGTTTGGTCAGAAAAACTGCATGTTTATGAGAGGAGGGATGTCAAATAGCAACCCATAGACAATCTCCCACAGTGCCCAGTCTATGACTAGCAAAGACTCTAAACTGCTATGTCCTATTTCAGAAAGTAGCATTAATTAGCTATAGCTTCTCTACGATACAGCACATCATCCATATATAAATGGAATTGGAGGATAATGTGCATTATGGGGTCATTGCTTTACTTCCACCTAAGCATTCAGTCATTTTTCAGCTTGACCTTGGAACACCACATAACAAATGAAGGATAACTTTGTTAACTAATTTTTATCATTAAACAAGTAAAGAGTTGACCTGTGAAAGAAGGAAAAAAAAAATAGAAAATCTTTCTGTGAACGTATTTTGAAGTAATAAATTTTATCCTCATAATCAGGACTTTGCAATGACTAAATGTATGTCTTAGGGGAATTAAGAATTATTTCACTAAATTCCTTAAGCATAGCCAAAAGTCTTTTGTAGCGAATATAAATAAAGGATTAAAATAATATGACTTTGGTTAGCTTCATTTCTGTACAACAGCTTCAAATTGAAAGACTCAAGCTTCCACCTTACCCGCCAGCCAGCGTGAGCACGCGGGTACACACACTGATTATCTCTCCCTCTCTAAAAGTAAATGTTTATCACTGGCAGATTATGTCCTCAATGTGGTGATTCAGGCACAGGGTGCATCCAGGATGTGACTCTGCAATTCCCAGAGCCCTACTAATCATCATCCCTACCTGGAATTGAAAGAGTAAGGGGGACATTTCTCTTCTTAAAAGATTTGGCTCCCACATAGCAGATACCACTTCTGCTTACATTTCACAGTTAGAACTCAGTTATATGGCAACGTTTAGCTGCAAGGGAGGTTGTAAAATGAGGTTAGTTACAGCTAAAAAGAAGGGGAAATATATTTTTTGGTAAATAACAGCATTTGCCACACAAGCTATTGGTTGTTCATTGCCTGAGTGACTACAGAGATTCTGTTTTATAAGTCTGTGTACCATAGTTAACCCAATGGTTATGAACCCATGGGCAATATTTTGGCTATTAAAGATATTATAGATTTACTATGAATAAGAATTCATCCTGTGACATTAATCTAGTTATTTTTATAAAGGATTTTTATTATAAACTTGAATAACATGATGTGAACATTGTATGTCTATTTTGTCAGATATTTGACAAAGTTTCTTAAGTTATTTTGCCTGGGAAGTAGACATATGAAGTGAATTTTGGCTGAGTTACATAAATTAACACCTGTTATAATAACCATATTCAAAGTGTGCCAATAAATATACTCAATATTAGTCTCTTGGGATGTCTTCAGTGATGTAGCTCAGGGCTCAGATTTGACTCTGTAGACATTAAATATTTTAAAGACCAAAATATTTATTTTATCATCCTTTGCCACAAAGTAAAGCAAAAGAGTATGGTTATGGAAGCATAATTTTTGAAAGATCTGCTCAATCTGTTACCTGGTCCATAATAAAATAATGAAACTGGATATGGACAACTAGACACTGCTATTCTAGTCCATTTGCAGAACAACTATAGGTAACTATCAGTGAGGAAGCTGGACTGATTATGGATCATGTGAAAAAAAAAAAGTTCAACAAGCCATCACTATTTCATGGCCAGAAAAAAAGGAAAGAAATAGTTCTTTCTGAATTCCATACTCTTGTCAGGGCATATCTGGGGTGACCTTTTATTCTAGGCCCTATATTTTAAGACACAGTGGAAGATGTACTATGTCCCAAAGGTAAGCAACAAGGAAACCAAATCTTATAAAGAATAACTGAATAAATAGAGATTTTATTATTTGGAAATATTAAAAGGCAATGAAATATCAGAAAACTTTTCAAGTGACAGAGGGATTGGGCATAGGATAGCTGACGAGGAACTAGTGAGCAAATTATTTTAGAATAAGTGAATGACAAAGAACAATCACTAATAATGGATTATTCTGACACTGTGCCTTAGAATTTCGGTGAGGTGTCGTATTTGAAAGGGGATAAAAAAAGTACTCAGCAGTCACTAATTCCTCTCAATTCTGAAACCTCACTAGGCAAATGTTGCCAGATCCCCCTATCTGCAGGTCCTATGTGTTCCTTAGGATTTGGTTCTGCTCTCTGGTAGAGTTCCCCAGCATGTTTTTCTCCATGGTTCTGCTGGTTTCAGTTCAGCTTGCTCCTGATAAGTTTGGTTGGTTCAGGAGAGCCTGCCTGGCATGACGTGACTTAGCTTCCCACGGTCTCCCATTCCTCCCATTCCCAGGCTCATTCGAGTGACAGTGGCAATGCTTTTTGAGGCCTGGACTATAAACTGTCCATAAATATATAAACTGTATACTGTCACTTTCACTGTTTTCTGTGGGCCGAAAGCTCCCACAAGGTCAGCCCAGGTTCAAGTGAAGTGACAATATAAATGACATAATAACAAGGAAGGGTGGAGAATGGTGTAATTTTTATAATCTATGTGCATCAAGAAGCATAAGATAATTATTATATATGACAAACATGTACTCTGATTAATGTAAATAATTATTCTGGGCTCTAATGCTCAAATGTTGCCTTCAGTAATTATCACTAAATTGGGAATATAACAGTAACTTGAAAAAAAAAAAGGTTTAATCTCTAAAATTAGCATTTCTCATGGGAAACATTTTCTCAGAAATCTGTGGTTTCTAGGGACATAAACTCCCCTTTATTAGAGAAAAAAGAGTTTAGAAATATGTAATAAAGGACTGACAGAAGGTTTTATTGGAAAAATATATTACTGATAATGATTTGTACAAAATCTACTATATATTTAATATGGGTTAAACTTCTAAGACTTTCTCTCTTTGATCTATTTAAAATCCAATTTAAAGATAAATCTTATATACTTAAAAAGAAAATCAGTTGTACCAGGCAGTGAATTGTAAATGTCAAATTAGTTGTATATAAAATGAGTTCTGTAAAAATTCAAAGGAGGGTAATTTAACTAGTCTGAGTGATCAAGAGACTTCTCTTGTCTGGTGAACAGCATAAGCTAAGGCTCAGAGAATAATGCACACATCATGGTTAAAAGCCACTGAGAAATGTAGTGGAGTGTGGGAAAACCATGGAAAAGCAATGAAGATTAGCTGAAATTTAATCACATTTGAGAGACTTATGTAAAAGTTAGAATCGTTAGGCGTTTAAATTACCAAAATGCGAAACATTAAAAAAATATGCAGGAGAGTTAAGTAATAAAAACATATTTGAGAACACTAGGTGGGGCTAACTTTGTATTTAAATTAGAAACTAGGGGTTCTGGGGATCCCTGGGTGGCTCAGCAGTTTGGCACCTGCCTTCAGCCCAGGGCGTGATCCTGTAGTCCTGGGATCGAGTCCCACATCGGGCTTCCTGCATGGAGCCTGCTTCTCCCTCTGCCTGTGTCTCTGCCTCTCTCTCTCTGTGTCTCTCATGAATAAATAAAGTATTAAAAAAAAGAAAAGAAACTAGGGGTTCCTGGGTGTCTCAGGAAAAACAATATCAGGAAAAACAAACATAACTAGGGTGGAGGTACTAACGGGAAGACAGGAGCCTTACTGTCTTCACAGAGAGCTCGAAATATTGTCATTTTTTCCAATTTGAAACCACAGAGTTAAAGCCACTTTCCCTGATAAATCTGTTGGTCAGCTAAAGAGCAAACTGCCTTTTTTGACAGTTCCCTGCCAAAAATTCACCCAGAAAAAAAAAATGTGAGACTCCTTTTCCCACAGACTCAATTTTGCCCTTATGGCTATTACATTTTCCTATGTTTACAAACTCTATATGATCAATGTCTTTGATACGTGAGAATATTCAGCTGTGCTCTAACTGAACATCTCTGAGTTATTTTTTGATGCTTTCGACAAAAATATGGCCAATGATGTTTTCCACAAGAAATACTACCTCGTACTGCTTTGATTTCCAAATCCCGGTGAATTTTTTATACGAGTGTAATTCACAGCTCCATAGAGAAATTCAGATCCTGAGTAGCTGGGCAGTGGGAGAGGTTTTTCAAAACAGAATTCACTATATGAGGGACGCCTGCGTGGCTCAGCTGTTGAGCGTCTGCCTTTGGCTCAGGTCATGATCCCAGAGTCCCAGGATCGAGTCCCACGTCGGGCTCCCTGGACGGAGCCTGCTTCTCCCTCGGCCTGTGTCTCTGCCTCTCTCTCCCTGTGTCTTTCATGGATAAATAAATAAAAAGTCTTAGAAGAAAAAAAAGAATTCACTATATGAGGACAGGTGCCGATTATAATCAAAATATTATTAAAATTTATCCCCAATAATGAGCATCCCAGGATTGCAAAATACTTATGTATCATTTTTCTTACATTTCAATATTTATCTATCATTTTTCCTACATTAAAAATATTTCTTGGGGATCCCTGGGTGGCTCAGCAGTTTGGTGCCTGCCTTTGGCCCAGGGTGCAATCCTGGAGTCCCAGGATCGAGTCCCACATCGGGCTCCCGGCATGGAGCCTGCTTCTCCCTCCTCCTGTGTCTCTGCCCCTCTCTCTCTCTCTCTCTCTCTCTCTCTTTCTATGTCTATCATAAGTAAATAAATAAATAAATCTTAAAAAAATTCTTAAATTTATCAATGTTCCTCAAGTGATACAGAACAACATATTAAACTGTTTCACCCTCACATTTTCCCCTCCTTTGTTATAACTAGAATAATAAAATGTTGATTTTGAGGGTGTTTATTTAAAAAGTTATACTTTTATAGCACATTTATTTATTCATAATTTTATTAAATATTTAGAGAAAGTAAGTTGTGAACACAAAGATGACCAAGCTCCTACTGTTGGCTTCCCACATGCCTGGTGGGTAAACCTATACCAGAGGCCCCTTTTCTAGAGTGGAAATTAGGAGAGGGAACACTTACTGTGCTTAGAGAACTGAAGAGAAGCTTCCCAGGAAAGGTGATATTTGAGGTGAGTTTTAAAGAATAAGTAATTTCTCTAGGAAACAATAGGAAGAGAATTCTAGATGGAGGGACTGTAGTACTAAACATTCCCTGTAGCAAGCAACATTTTTCTTGAAGATAATACCTACTCACTTTTTATTTTTTTAAGTTTTATTTATTTATTTGAGAACGAGACAGAGAGAGAGAGAGAGAGACAGAGACCAGGGTTGGTGGGGGAGGGGCAGAGAGAGAGAGAGGAGCAGACTCCCCACTAGGTAGGGAGCCTAACCCCAGGACCCTGGGATCATAATCTGAGTCGAAGGGAGATACTTAACCTACTGAGCCACCCACGGACCTCAAATGTGTACTTTATATGAGAAATGAGAATGAATCTGGTTTTCACTATTACAGCTATCCTATGTTACCTAAAATTGCTAGCTAAATCTAGTACTTGGACATATTGAGTGGACTGGTAGGAGAATATGTGCTTTGGGAGAAGGAACATAGGTTATAGGTATATGTAAGGAGAAAAGGGAAGAAACAGATTACTATAGTAAGTTTATAGAAGCAAATAGGATGCAGATCGTCTCCAGAGATTGAGCCCTCAGAACACAGGGCCCATAAGAGAATATAGAAACTTTCTTGTATGACCTACTGTATATTTTTCTTGGCTTAATATAAGTATAGATAAATAAAGTTTAAATGAATTGATTGCTCAATTGTGAAATATCCATTTATAATCATATATCTTTTTATTTTAGCTCTTATATAAAATACCATGCATTTGAAGGCTTCTTATTGAATTCCCTTTTCTTTTTGAAAATTAAGAAAATGTAGAAAACAGAGTCTTGGGGCATGTGCTAAACCCCTACACTAGTCTCTCTTTTTTGTTTTAAATTTAGGAATTCCTGACTCAGCAAATGGCAGCTTTGAAGAACATCTACTATGAACCTAAACTTAATTGTAAACCAGCAATTTAAAAGTTTCCATTTATTTTTAGAAAATTCATAAAAATGCTTTGCTTTATAAAATTAAAGCATGAACTGTATTATTTGATTTGTGATTAGAAAGCATATGTCTAATTGCTGGAGTATTCTAGATTACAACATATTCGATCTTTAAATGCTAAGAATATCTGCTAAAGTGCTACAAATACAATATTCCACCACCAACTTTCCAATATGTTAAGAAAAAATAAAACACATATAGTTAAGTAGTCTTACTCTTTTATAAAATTTACCAAGATTTCCCTATTGTCTTTACTAAGTATATTAATCATATATTAAGATTGTTGTGTATACTTTATTTATTTTTTATTGGTGTTCAATTTTTTTTAAAGATTTACTTATTTATTCATGATAGACAGAGAGAGAGAGAGAGAGAGAGAGAGAGAGAGGGATGGAGGCAGAGACACAGGAGGAGGGAGAAGAAGGCTCCATGCAGGGAGCCCGTCGCAGGACTCGATCCCAGGACTCTATCCCGAGACTCCAGGATTGTGCCCTGGGCCAAAGGCAGGCGCTAAACCGCTGAGCCACCTGGGATTCCCCCCATTGTGTGTACTTTAAAACTAAGATGAATTAAAATGAATCTTTGGATCAAAAAAAAAAAAATCCTTGGATCCAGCCCGCAATGGGCTCTCTGCTCTGCGGGGAGTCTGCTTCTTCCTCTGCCTCTCACCCAGATCCTGCTCTCTCTCTCAGGTAAGTTTTAAGAAAACTTAAAAAAAAAAAAAAAAAAACCTAAAAAACCCCATACTGAAATTTTATTTAACAGAAAAGTCTTTATTCCAAAATTTTATTATTCCCAATCTAATAACTAATTTTCAGTTCTTCATAAATTTGCACTGATAATTAATTATAAGTGCCTCAAATGTCTAAGGTAATTTATGCCAAAGTAATAGGTACAAATTATGCCACCTAAATAAAATGTATTCTGTGTATCATTACACTACTAATAATATTCCTCTTTATTTTTAGTGGCCCTCTTAAAATGAAAATGTTTCCTAATTATACCCCAATGTTTTTCCACCTTAATATTTCCATGTCATTGAGGCATCGCTAAAATGACAGGGGAGTCATTGCAAATCTCATTAGCTTTTATATCACTGAAATTCAATTTCACAAGAGAACTCCTGTGTTTTAGGATGCATCCTTCATTTTATTTCCTTAGCTGGTTTTAAATATATAATCACTTATTTGGAGGAATAAATGCTTGCAGCTTGAGTTTAGCATCTCTTTACCTTTTGATGTGTTTTCATAGTCTGCAGAGATTAGAGTAGGGTGATGGTTAATTTCAGTTTCTAGAGGATTAATTAGAATAGCTAATAAATAATTTTACTTCAATGTCAGGGAAAAGCAAAGTGGTGCGGTTGCATGAATTTTAAGATTTATTTTCTTTGGTGAATTGTTATTTCACTGCATACCAGGAACTGTTGCTTGAGTCCAATAAAAAATTAATCATATTAGTCAAGTGTTAATTTTATTTTCCTGGTCTCAGGTATGGAGTGGGAGGGAACATATTTTGCAAAACATAGCTCTCACAAACTTGGAAACATTTGTGGGTCATCTGTTATGTGCCAGGAAATGTAAAATTGCTGGGGTGCCCTACAGAGATGAATTAACCAGGAGAAACTCAGCAAATTACCAAATTTTGACGATTTTTTTCCATAAGCATTTTCTCTACACAGTGAAAGTATCTGGTTATACCTAAAAAGGGCAACAGTTAATTCCAATGGAGGAGAAAACATCATTATTATAGAAGCCAATTTGTGTAGCACAAATCTCTGCTTGTATTTCAATCTACTCACCTTTATTTTGTTAACAGAGACTGTGACAATTGAGTGTTCACTTAGACAGCAAGGATGAAAATAATAAAGTTAATAAGCAAAGATATATAGGAATTTTTGCAGTAGAACTGGTCAGCAGTTCATCTAGTTGGATACATTTATTCTGAGTATTTATTTTCCAGGATAACCAGGACCGCATATTTTAGAGAAAAACATCGTGCTGACATAATATAGCCTAACTTCCAATACTCTTCCACAGAGAAAATCTTTTCTTTATTTCTTTAATGATTATATAAAGAGGAGTAATGTACCTTAAGCCATGGTAAAAACTAGTATTCTATCTGAATAATGAGTCAAAATACATCTTTATTTAAAATATGTTCCTTTCAATTGACTCTTGAAGAATAAATTCTAGACTTTTAATTACTTTTCATCATTACACATATGAATATATCTGATAAGATATAAAAGTTTGAGAAATGGGGTAATTATTTAATAGCAGAACTTTATATTTTATTAAAGCAATTAAACCAAAACGTCTGACCCTATGCTGTATGCCTTACTTATGTGACGGAACTACTCTGAATATTACTTTGTTCCTTTGGAAGTCACTTATGTATGCTGACCTTTTTCTTAGCTAAAGTAGGTAGGTGCACTTTCAAATTATAAAGTGAAATTTTAAAATGATCAATATACTGTATAAAATAGAGTATTAATCTTTTTTTTAAATTTCTTCCATAATAAATTAAAATGTCAAGATGCTAAGAGAAGTTGGGATTCTGGGGAAAAAAAGCTTTAAATTTTAATATGCTTTTGGATAGTGAAAATAAAATTCATTTTCTAAAGCAATAAGCATTTGTTATAAATACAGTGCATCCTGTTTGTCTGAACCTCAGTCTTTCAATGTGTCACCTCATGTAACACACATTTAATAGGCCATGTCACTTTTATCAGGCCAGCTCTTAATGGGGAATATGTGATTACACTAGCTTAAGTTCCATGAGCTTAAGACTATTGTCTGAAAGTTGATGCAAATTACTTTCTTAATCAGAAGCATTTCTTAATCAGAATCACTGTTAGTTAACATGATAATCAAAACAAGTTATGTGCAGCATACATACTTGGGAAGTGTTGTCTTCAATTTTCTGAGGGAATTTTGATGATTAAGATTTTTAATATAGTCACTGAAAGTCAAAGTCATAATTCTATTTTTTTCTTCATTTCTTTGCAACAAATTTGTAGAATATGACTGGAAAATTTGTGTTTGTGTCCATTCATTAAAATAATGAGATGTTAAATTTATGAAAACTTAGAAACTGTGGAATAAAACACTGGAGTCACTAAACTATAAATCTATAAATAGCTACAAGGTAAACAATAAGTAAAGATATACTACTTTTATGGCTTAGGAAAAATATTCTTGCTTAAAGCTAGAATAAAAATACATTCAAATACAAAAGACCAGATTCATGAACTGCCTAAGGTCAAATACAATGGTATTGCTCTGAAGACACATACATTGGAAAGAAACTGATCAAAACATTTATTTTATAACATTTCTTTTGATGGAAGTAAGATACTATATGGCAATATTTTGTCCAGGAGGATTCTAATCTTGAAACATTTTATTTCTAAGAGGGGAAAAAAAAACAAAAGCAACTATCAGAATCATATATTGTTCTTTCCTAGAAAATAGTTGTCAAGTTCTGAATCACACAGCCCTAATCTTAAACTATTATTGCAATCATGGAAATTAGGAAAGAAGAAAACGAGGAAAAAGAGGAAATGGTGAAAAAGGAAGATTTTAAAAGAAAGAGAAAGAGGGTGAGGGGAAAAGGGAACAGGGATTGGGAATGACAGAGATGAAAGAAGAGAAAAAGCAAGAAATGAATGAACCCTTTCCTCCTGATTTGTCTCAATGGACATTTGGAAGAGGACACACTTGCAGTAAAATGTGTTTTTTTTTTTTCTGACTATTTTAAATACAATCTTTCTTTTATTTATGGTCAAGGATTATCTTTCTTTCCCTCTCACATGGTTAATAACTATAAATTCATATTCCATCAGGGTTATATTTTATTAGAGTTCCCACCATCCTGAATTGTCCAGACAAGATTTTGAGTCTCCGTTGGCCAGCATCAGAGGTTTCGCTTATTCTGGACTGACATTGTGTTAAATGCTTAGATTCATGTTCTGCCATGATTTTGGCAGTAGTATATTTAGTGACTTCAAAAAAATATGTCCGAGTCCTGACCTCTGCTACCTGTGAATGTGCCCTTATTTGGAAATAGGGTCTTTGCAGGTGTAATTAAATATCTCAAAATGAGATCATCTTGAATTTGGGGTGGGCCCTAAATCCAATGACCCATATCCTATGAGAGAGATTCAGATGCAGAGAAAGTGCTGTAAGGATGGAGACAGGATGGAGTGTTGTGTCTATTAGCCAAGAATTATCAAGCATCCACCAGAAGCTGGGAGAAAGGTGTGGAATAGATTCCTCCTCAGAACTTTCAGAAGGAACCAGCCCTTCCAACATCTTGATTTGGGACTTCTGGCTTTCAGAACTGTGTGAGAATAAATTTCTGTTGTGGTAAGCGACCAAGTTTGTGGTATTGTATTACCACAGCTCTAGGAGACAAATGTAGAAGTATTATTTAAGACCCCACAAAACCTGTGGGGCAAGTTTAAAGTTCAGATGACTCCTTGGTGATTCTTCCTCTATCCACACCCCTGTCAGACTGCTATCACGCTGCAGTTTCACAATGATGACATTTAGTAATTATCTAATTTTGGGTGGTCATTAAAATTGGCCTCTAAGGCCTGTATTTGGTTTTTAGTACTAGAATAAAGACAGACACATAAACCAACAGAACAGAAGAGGGAGCCTAGAAATAAACCTTTGCACATACAAACAATGGAGTGAAAGGCAACCTACATAATGGCAGGAAATACTTGCAAGTCTTGTACTGTGTGGAGCTAATATCTGACTCCATAAATAACTCCTACAACTCAACAACAACAAGAGCAAATAACCCAATCTAAAAATAGCAAGACTTGAATAGACGTTTCTCCAAAGCAGACATACAAATGGCCATCAAGCATATAAAGAGATGTTTAATGCAGTAATCTTTAGAGAAACACAAATAAAAATGTGATATCATCTCACAACCATTAGGAAGACATTATAAAAAAGAAAACCAAAACCAATCAAATAAACACAAAAGCAGAAAATAGCAAGTATTGGTGAGGATGTGGAGAACATTGTGCACTTCTGGTGGGAAGATAAAATGGGGCAGTTGCTAAGGAGAACAATAGAGAGTTTGCTCAAAAAATTAAAAATAGAATTGCTATATGGTCTTGCAGTCTTACTTCTGAGTGTATATCTAAAATGGTTGAAAACAGTATCTGGAACAGATATTTGCACACCCATGCTCATTGCAACTTTACTCACAGTAGCCAAAAGGCAGATGTAACCCAAAAGGTCCATGAATGAGTGAATAAAGAAAATGTGGTACATACATACAGTGGAAAATGGGACATCCTTATAAAAAAGGAAAGCCTGAGACATGCTACAATATAGATGAAATTTGAGGACATTATGCTAAATTAAATAAGTCAGTCACAAAAAGAAAAATACTGTCTGGTTTCAGTATATGTCCAGCTCATAGAAGCAGAGAGTAGAAGGTGGTTGCCAGGGGCTGGGACCAGGGGTTGGTGGGAAGAAAAGAGGAGTTGTTCAACAGGTACTGAGTTTCAGCTTTGCAAGATGACAATTTCTAGTGACCTATTGCATAACAATATTTGTAGAGTTAACACTCTAAACTGTATACTTAAAAATGACTAAGATTGTGATTTTCAAATTAAAAATAAATAAGTAGATAAATCTAAGACCTTATCAATCCTCTAATACAAACAGAAAAAAAAAGAAGAAGAAGAATTCTGGATAGTTGGATGATATATTAATTAATTAATTCAAACTAAGTTATTTGTAATGGCACAGGTCATTAGATATTAAAGAAAATAGAGTACACATTGAAGCAATGTGAACAGGTTCATCGAAAAATCTTATATTTCTTCTACTAGTACCTGATACTTTACTAGATATAGAAGCAGAAACCACTTACTCTGCAGCCAGCCCATAAACTCAGCATCTGATGCAATGTTTTATATTAAACACGGCTATCCATTGCTGCATCCGGCCTTCCTCCTGCGATGTGTGTCAACATCACTACCCCGAGCCAGCTCTCTAGAGCTGTGCTCCTCTGACATGTCTCTAAGTCATAGCAGAGCCAAGCCGATCGTTTATGCACAGTGCAGAGTGTACTGGGCAGCTTGCCTAACATATGCCGTGCTATTGCCTTTTTGAAAAAATGTAGCACAGAAACATCTCATGTCCTTTTCTTTATAAACACCATTGGTGACATTTTATTTATCTCTTCTCTCCCAGCATTATAAAACTTACCTGCTATTATGTCAGGGAGCCTCTGATTATGATTATGATTGTGCCATCTTCTGACAACAGGCTGTGGGAGTGCTGAGACACTGATTGGAACGCGACCCCTTTTACAGATTTGGGACAGAATGGCGCAAGAAGGCAATTCCCTTGTCAGAATCTTCAGGCTCAGGGTCTGAACCTATGAACAAGGATTGTTGTCACCTTCTTCAGAATGAACAGGCATCTGGGATGTGCATTACTTCTATTTTGATGACTCTGCTAGCACCTTGTTCTGTTAACATGCGATGTACACCATTTACATTGGGAAACTGGTTCTCAAGTTTCTGTAATAGCTGGTGTTCAGGCACTTTTTAAAGGATTTTTATACCAGTCACATTTGCCTCAGAAACATTTTAAAAGTGAAAGATTCTATTATTAAATATATGTAAAAGGTAATACTGCAGCGTATCATTTAGGACATCTCAAATATTGTTTTGATGGAAATCAGTGTAAATAGCAACATTGTTTCTATCAAGGACATCTATTCTTGACATATATTTATGTTGCTACTGAGAATTATATAGACCAGATTTCCATAATTTTATTGTCGATGAGAAATTATTTTATATTTGCTTGGGTGTCACCCATCTCCCAGACCACAGGACACTGTTCCCCCTTGGCTCTATTTTGCCTGCTTCAAGATTGAACATGTCAGAATGTGTGAATCCAGGGAAGAAGGACAACTGACAACAAACTCTGCAATGGGTCTCAGGGGAGCTATTTTAAACAGCCTTGGTTTCCAAAGTGAAGGACACGTTTAGTTATTAAACAATAGCTTTTCAGAATGGGTTCTCCTTTTTGCTGCTGTCAACGTTGGCTTTGTCAGAATCCTAATCTCAACAGCAAAATGTGGTATCAGTAGGAGCAAAACATTGTAAGAGCCAGCAGATTTTCAACAAAGAGTCCTGCCAGCCCCACCTACCTAATTTCTGGGGCTCAGTAAGAAATGAGAACATGGGGCAGCTTGTTCAAAATGCAGAAAAAAGATGTCATGAAAGGAACACATGGAGGTTTTTCCATTTTTTTTTCTGCAGTGTCTCTCAGACTTCTCATGTTTTTATGTGCTATTTAATGTCAGTCTGAGTAAAGAAAAAATAATATTTGATTAACATGAATCTTACCGTTCATTATTATCTTGTACGATGGCAGTTTGAAATGCAATGTAAGATCATTTTACTCATATACAAAATTCCCAAAATCATACAGCTTGTGTCTCATAGCTTGTATATGCATGTGTATTCCATTCTTAGCAGGACAGGGAAACACTACACAAGCCAACTGAAATGTTTTTGTCTTAGTTGTTTATACACGCACAGTCAACCAACACCTTCTACTTTTGGCTTGCGATGCAGAAGAATAGAAAGGAAAGGAATTATGGGTTGCCCTCCATTTTCTCTTCCTTCTGTGTCATCATTTAAGTGGTTGGTTAAAACAGCAAAGTAATTTATGAGTAAGAAAGAATACCACAGGATTCCTTGGTTGTCGGTATTCTTAGAACCCCATTGTCTTCTTTAAGCAAAACCGAGATCTGTTTCAGGGGAAGAGCCTGGCCTTCCAGTGCTGTTGGGACCCACGCTTAGTCATAGACCTCACCTACTTACCTTGTCCTTGACCTGAGTATAGCTGAACTCCTTTCCTATGAATCACTGGCTCACTGGAGTCCTGAGCTCGAGCAGCCTCTTGAGCACATACGTGAGTAAGAAAATCTCCTCTGCTCACTCACTTACCTCTTCTATTCTCTTACTATGTTTAAAAAACAGAATTTCTGAGACAAAAGGTTTAATCATTTTAAGGCAGAAACAGCAGAGCTTAAAACCAGGCAAGGGGCCCTCCTTAGTTCAGGACCCTACCACTTACAAGTCTATTGGTCCCATACCCTTGAATTCAGCTCTCAATGCTGTATTTATCCAAAAATGATTCAGCAATAATTTCATTTTGGAATCACTGCAGCATATGATTTTGACAATAAAAATGAATGGTATTCATTGTTAACAGCTCACTGTGTACAAAGTCAGGGAAATTTGAGCAAAACACTAACAGGTAGTTATAAAATAATGTAAGTTCTGTCCCTAGCCATAAGCCTGGCAGGCAGTAGGCACTCATAATTATTTATTTCAAAATTTTATTATTTAATTGAATCAGGTATCTTGTCATGGCTCATTTTCATTCCTTTTTATTTTTAGATTATTGCGTGTTTTTAAAAATAACTCCCTGTTAAATAACAAAATAACTAAAGACTCATACCCAGAATATCAATAATTATTTAACTTTTCTTAAAATATGAAGGGTTCATTATATTTCTAATTTAGTAACAGACTTCATTTTAATTAGTTGTTTTTCTATTGGTTCCAGAATTCTACCAATGTTACAATTTTTAAAATATCAATTTACGCTGAATTTTTTTTTCCTATGTGCATGTTTTTTTCTTTCTTCCTAGATATCCCCAAGCTTTAGGAGAAGCTTACAAATTGTAATTGACAGATACCTCTAGCCCTAAACTTTTCTACAAATCCTTGTTGACATCCACCAGGAATATAATGAGTCCAATGCAGCCTTTGGGTGTGTATGCATATCCATTCCTGGTGTATGTAATCATCTAAAATGACCTGTTTTGAGATCTCCATGTTTGGGGCACTTGTCCAAAATTCAGGAATTTCAGGTCAACAATGCATATTTTCTAAGCCTTTTTCTTCCACTGAGGCATAAAAGAACATTTTAATTTTCTGCTGACCATAACTATGTCATGAAAACCAGAAAGCATTTCCCTGGGCCTTCTCTCCATCTGTCCAAACCATTCTACCTCTCCTGCAGCCACTACATGTTGGCACTGAGTATTTTTCAAGGTTCTCTTCTTCCAGAGTTCCTGATGGAAAGGAAATTCTTTCTCATTGGAATTCTCCTGATGGAAACTACATTTTTTTCAATTTTTGCAGAAAAGAGTAAGGGATGGTCACTGAGAACTCGTTCAAAGCGTAAATTCTTCTCTCTAGTTTTATCCCAACTAAATTACGGCTTGAAATTCCACTCCCCCAAGAAAGAAGGACTTTCAACTTCTAATATGAGATAAAATGTTCTTGTGGCATTTTTATAAGCTTTTATTTATTTATTTACTCATAAGACACAGAGAGAGAGAGAGGCAGAGACGCAGGCAGAGGGAGAAGCAGGCTCCATGCAGGGAGCCCAACGTGGGAGTCGATCCCAGTTTCCCAGGATCACGTCCTGAGCCGAAAGCAGATGCTTAACTACTGAGCCACCCAGGCATCCCTTTTATGGCATTTTGATCACTTATCCTATTTTATGGCATTTAGGAAAAACTCGAAGTTCGGAAAATAAACTTTCCCCTTTCAAGTTTTTGCAATGGAACAACACCGTGTTATTTTGCCTAAAGTCGTTTTATAAGGTTCTATTTTGAAAGACAAATGTAAACACTATTTTTGTTTCCTTTGCTGGTCTCTAACATCCCTACAAAGGATTTAATGCTTCTAGCTTTGGCCTGAAGTGAGTAAAAATAGTGAACTCCATTTATAAGTGTGAATCCATTACATGTTTTTAATTTTCTTAAGATTTATTTATTTGAGATGGGTGGTGCAGAGGGGGAGGGGAGAGAGAATCCCAAGGAGACTACCCACTGAGTATGGAGCCTGATGTGGGGCTCCATCCCACGATGGAGATCGTGACCTGAGTCCAAATAAAGTCAGATGCTTAATTGAATGCACCACCCAGGTACCCCAATCTGTTAAGCTTTTTTGAGCATTGACCAAGACAATTTTAATATTTACATCAGCTTAACTAAACTTTGGATGGGTTTGTTCCTGACCATAGGTCACTGACCTTCCCAGAGCTTTTACTTGGAGAAAACTTGCGATTGGTAATTCTTTCTCTGTCCTTTTTAAGTGTATATAAATATCCCTTCCAGTTTTATAACCCAGGACTGAATTTCTCAAGGACGTGAAAATCATCTCTTTGAAATGTAAATAGAAAGGGCATAGCATCCCTATCTCCCCAGGCTCGGTCACTCCCCAGGATAAGAGTCTAACTTTGCTGGGTGCCAATTAGCAGACACAGAGGGCTTAATTACAGAGAAAAACATTTGTCAACTCAGAAATAATCCAATATGCTCACATTTCATTGGTCAACCTCCTCCTTTAATGTTCTCCAATACTTCATACTAGCTCACACCAGGGGCTTAAAAACTCCTCTACCTTCTGTTTTAGCATAGTTGAATTTACTACTGCAATAGATTTAAATAAAGTCTTCCTTGCCTGTTTAACTTTATCTGGCATAATTTTGCTTTGACAGCAACATTTGAAGACCCATAAATCTTAGGAGGGAAGAGCAAGAGTCCCAAATTCATCTGTTCAAAAACCACAACCATGGCCAGACTTCGAAGATGAGTTTGGAAAAAACTCTGTTGGATGAAAAATGTTCATTGTGGACATAAAGGACTTGACTTCCCCTAGTTGTTTTTCCCTACCTTCTTTGATGAAACTAAATTGTCCATCACTGGCTGCTATACTGGAAGAGCAATTTCTCCCTCTTCTGAGAACTATTCATGACCAATTACTCCTGAAACTAGCCAATACATCCTTGTGATAAACCCTTTAAGAACCACACCTTCCTTCCCCTACGGTAATATAATCCTGTGGAATTGCCTCAGTATTTAGAGTGAAGGCTCATGTTTAATGATGCCCGGGTAATTTTCTTGTAGCTCTACTATGAATAATCTGGTGACATTTCTATCAATGAAAAGGTTTGGTAGAGCTACCATTACTATTATTGCATATTTCTTAAAGGATATAGGAATGCAGATAAATTTGACAAAATATATTTTAGAGGCCATACTTTTTCATGCTTATTTTAAAATATTTTGGTCCTTAAACTGTCATTCTAATTTCATCTCATACTGTATTACAAGTTTAGATGAACCTAAAAGATTTATTCTTAACCAGGGATGATTTTTGTCCCTATCTCCCAGGAGACATTTGGCATTGTCTGAAGACATTTTTAATTGTAGTGACTGGGAGCGGTGGGGTTACTGATATTTAATAGATAAAGTCCAGGTACACTAGACAACATTTTACAGTGCACAGGACATCCACTTGCAGCAAAGAATTATCTGGGGCAAAATGTAGATAGTGACAAGGTTGAGAAACTCTGGCCTAGAAGTAGAAATGTCTTGATTTTTGTCAATACTTACGCATTTTAATGAAGCTTGAGTAAGTTAGTTAATTTACCAGGCACATTGTCTCTTTGAAACCATTTTAAGATTAGCAGCTTTCTATAAAAATTAACACATTAATGGAGAATCTCATTCTAAGGAGAACTAGATCAGAATTTGTATGGTGAACTAGTTCAAAATTAGTTTCAGAAAGCTGTCTAGTGGGCTTGATACATGATAAATGGAAAGGCAAACATAAACTCTGCACCAATTTTACCTGAATATTTATATATTGCTTTCTGTAAGCAAAAATATTTCACCAGCAGTGGGGCTAAGGATCACAAAATAAAGAATAAAAATAAAAAAATAAAGAAAACAAAAATTTAAGTCTAAAATGATTTTCTTCCTTTTTTGTTGAGAGAATTATTTTTCACACTGATAGAAGTCTAATGTGTTAATCTCCCAGGAAAACATTTTCAACATTGAACCTTAGATTTACTGTGTAATACAGTCATATTTTACAACTTTAATAATTTCAGTTTTTGTTTCACAAGAGAAACTTTTCTCTGTTGAAATCTCCTCTTTGATCCCATGAGAAAGTCTCAGTGCTAAGTTGTCTTTTAAAAGATATTTCTTTCCAATAGATTGAGGACTTGTAAATGCCCGAGAGTTGAGTATGATAATAGATGGATAGGGGAATGTGCTGGAATCTCGGAGAGAAACAGACATACTTTCTTAATACCATGGGAACACTAGCCTAAGATTCACCGGCCCAGTGCATTCAATTTCCTTCAGCTTTCCATAGTCTCTAGGTTATAGATTATTTTATAATGTCAGTTGCCTTGCTGGAATAAAGGGGCCGTTAGGAGGGAGGTTTGCCTTTCTACATTCTCTACCTTGAGTGGAAAATTTTGAATGAGTTGCATGATTTTATCAAAAGAATAGTTGAAGTTTATTTTTTCTATCTAAGGTATTCTAAGTAATATATTTTTGAAGAGATGACATGTTACTTATTATTTTATTATTTATTATTATTTATGAACTAGCACTTACATTTAATTAGAAAGATTTAAAAATAAGATTAATATTTGATGTAAGACTATTTTCCCTAAAGCTCTCTAATATTTTAAGAAAACATCTCATTTCCCCTAAAATTCAATGGTTTATAGCTTTTGGGAGGGAACATTATGGGAATTGTAGCATGTCTCTTAATGACAATTCTGATCGTAGTAATTCCATTGTTTGCCTTGTCTATGTTCTATAATGTATTGTCAACAATCAGAAGCCAGAAAGAATAAAAGGCACTAAGAGATAATGGGAGTTCCTATAGCAGCATGATCTCAGACCATAGAGATAAAGAATTCATGTACAATAAACCTGCTTATTGGGATTTTTAGGCAAGATAAATTTTCAGAGTCTTAAATGTAATCTATTGATGAGTAAAATGTCATTATAAAAGGTATTATATAAGTCAGATACCATTAAAAAAGATTTGTTTTCAATTTTGTTTTGTGGTCACATAAGAAACGATGGAATATGTATCCTACGGACATTTGAACTCAGTCATTTTTATGGATACAGTGAGGACTTGAATACTGCCAGAAAATAACAGAGACAACTAAACCTATTTATGTGCCCTTACTCCAGGCTCTAAAGCAATTTGATGGAAATTACAAATGTATTTTCAGTCACTAATTGTTTTCACATGTGTGACTGTCTGCATCTTAGGGATGGATTTATAACATTTCAAAGGGGTGTAGGGGGGACTTCTTTTTCAGATATTTTCCTATTTAATTTTTAGTCAATTTATCTACCTGTCTTCAGACTTTGATTGTCTAAATATAAGTATTTTCATGAAAATAGATGATTAAGAAATTTAAATGCCCTTTGAATGAATTTTTACATTTTTTCTAGTATTTTTACTTTAAAATATAGGTTTATTTGATCAATGATGATCAATGATATTGCTACTTTCATTATGTTTTCAATATTTTATTTGCATTTTTAATTCTATAGAAACAGGATTTCCAGTGGCATTTTAAATATAATTTCTACCACTTAAATTTCTGCTTTCTTTTTTTTTTTTTTTAATTTTTTTTTTTAAATTTCTGCTTTCAATGCTAAATAAAGCTTTAGAAGAAATCATGTGCAATCTCAGGCATATTCAATGATGTGTTTATACATAGAAAATTGAATTAAGATGCTAAGAATCATGTGTAAGTTTTCAAAACCATCTCAGAGATTGGAAAAACTCCTCTCAGATTTAGATAAAAGAATGAAAATGCTTCAAGTTGCAATAAAGTGACAAAAACACTCCCATACGCACAAGATTGCAAATTATTAAAAATAAAGGGTTAGAAATAAGCATTATTGATCATTTTGTCTTTTTGATCAATTAGTTATTATGATCAAATTTTGAATCAACCAGTACTCTTTCAACTATTTCGCCTTGAATTGAGTAAAATAAATTTATTTTGCCACTGTCAGCCCTGGAATTTCAAAGCCACCAGGAAAGAAAATTCTGTTTGAGGCAACCACTCATAAAAATTCTCCCGAGGGGGATCCCTGGGTGGCGCAGCGGTTTGGCGCCTGCCTTTGGCCCAGGGCGTGATCCTGGGGACCCGGGATCGAATCCCACGTCGGGCTCCCGGTGCATGGAGCCTGCTTCTCCCTCTGCCTGTGTCTCTGCCTCTCTCTCTCTCTCTCTCTGTGACTATCATAAAAAAAAAAAAAAAAAAAAAAAAATTCTCCCCAGGGAATTATCTTTTTCTCTTTATTCATTGAGGAGTAGTTTGGGATTACCTCAGAATTCTCAGTTTAACAGTACTTCAGAAATGAAAGATATCTACCATATATTTTTGAGTTACAATAGCACTTTCTCAGAAAATTGTGTTTTGTAGAGAAAACCAGCACCACAACAATAACACATCTCCATGAAGTTGATCCTCATTATTCACAATAGTGAATGGAAGTGATACAAGGTTTTTACCAGCTATCTGGGCATCCTTGTAGTCCAGACAAATTGACAAATGCAAATATCCATCAATGGCATCATATAACAGGCTACTAGATGCAGTCTTGAGTAAAAATGATTTTCCTAATGATCAAACCTTAATTAAGAATAACACAGGTAGGGCAGCCCCAGGTGGCTCAGCAGTTTAGCATCACCTTTGGTCCAGGGCGTGATCCTGGAGACTGGAGATGGAGTCCCACATTGGGCACCCTGCACGGAGCCTGCTTCTCCCTCTGCTTGTGTCTTTGCCTCTCTCTCTTTCTGTGTCTCTCATGAATAAATAAATAAAATATTAAAAAAAAGTATAACACAGGTAGTATAATAGTTAAAAAGTCTCAAAATCACAACTAAACAAGTGGGATGGCAGATAGTGTTCTTGGAGAGGTAAGCTTGATGTCATAGAAAATAGTTATTTTTAATAATTTTATGCATATTTCCTTTAGACTTTAAATAATTTAGATTTTTGGGAATTCTATGAAATGGTCTTGAAATTAATAGGGGTAGTAAATATATTAGTATATCCAAAAATATTATTAATGAAAGACCACTAAGACAAACTTGACTTACTAAATTTCACAGTAAGTGATGAAGAATTTATAATGAAAACAAGAAGGTATTGATTTAGGAGAAAAACAAGTAAATGTGTAAAGCAGAACAAGGCATCCATAAAGATATTTTAGTATGTATGAAAAGTTAATATTCAATATAGCTGTTAGCTTAATTAGTAAGCAAAGAATGGGTTAGTTAATACATGTCGCTGGAAAAACTGATAATCCATGTTTTTTTTGTTTGTTTGTTTTTAAAGATTTTATTTATTCATGGGAGACCCAGAGAGAGAGAGGCAGAGACACAGGCAGAGGGAGAAGCAGGCTCCCTGATGTAGGGGAGCCTGATGTAGGACTCAATTCCAGGACCCTGGGGATCATGACCTGAGTTCAAGACAGTGAGCCAAAGGCAGATGCTCAAACACTGAGCCACCCAGGTGCCCCCATGTGTAATTATTTAAAAGTCAACCTAATGCCAAGCCTTATCACAAAATATAAATTTGCTGTGGATTAAATCATTAAGTATGAAATCTCCTGAAGTGATTTTGTGGCAGGAATTCTGACAGCCTGTTTTTATTGGATGAGACCATTTTTTATTTACCAGTGCTGGTATTGTGGTGTCTGAATATAGATCCACAAAGTAGAAAGAACATTGCTTATGGTAACACCACCTTCTTGTCTAGGAAGGAAGAGGAGAATCCTTCCAGATGGCAAGGCTGGAGGCTAGAGTGGAAAGAAAACTGACCTAGAGGAAAGAAGAATCAAAAAAAAAAAAAAAAAGAGGAATAAAGTAGGAACCAGCACATCCTACCTAGGGATGGTTGGGGCATTGAGAGAGGGAGATTTCAAAGGGCTAGAGGAATACCTGCCCAATTTTCCTATGTCCATATTGACACAATGTGGTGCAGGAGAAAAGAGCAGAAAGAGCAAAGAGAAGTGTCTGCTCAGGCTAGGTCTCCTCATTTCTCTTCCTTACTAGTGGCCAAAAGACTACAAAAAGGTCCTGTATGCTATGAGGAGCCTCATATCAGACAGCAGACTTGACTGGTGAGATACCAGAGAAAGTTCATCATCAAAGAGCTAACGGCCTTTTAACTGATTCCTCCAGGAAAGATCTGGAAGCCAGGGGTCTTAGGACTTGCAGCCAGACATCAGCAGCTCTGCACACAGACCAGTAAGAAGCAAGAGATGCCAAGGCAGGAAGTAGCTATTGGATTCCAGGGAGCTATCGCCCTGCCCTGAGAGAATAGACTGAACAGTTTCTTTTACTGCAAACGCTCCAGCTCAGGTTCAGTGAGGAGAAAGTTTGATTCCCACACCAGCTTAAAGAGGCCAAACACAACTGGTGATCAGGGCATCTTTCAGAGAGTGGCTGGACCCTCTTCTTGAAAAAATAGGTAGTATTTCTCTGTCCTTATATGCATCAGGAAGTGAGGAGGGTGTGGGAGTACCCCAGGGGCAGATTAAGCAGATAGAACATTGAATTGACTGCAAGAAATAACTCATTTAAACCACAAAGGGGGGTTTAATAATGACATATATAATTCTCTACATTTTTGTCTTTCCCTTCAGTCAGTAGAAATGAGAGTTTGTGAGGAAGATATTTATTATTTTTATTATTGATAAATTCCCTTAGAGATATTTTGCATACATGGATTCTACTAAAATATTCTATCTAAATATTAAAGTCATTAAATTTTAGATTGAATTATCTAAATTCTAAATTCTACCTAAAATTTTGATCTAAATTCTATCTAAAAATTAGATAAACTAATATTCTATCTAATATTAATGTCATTAAATTTTACCACTGAGGGGCGCCTGCCTGGCTCAGTGGGTTCAGCATCTGCCTTTGGCTCAGGTCATGATCCCAGATCCCTGGGATGGAGTCCCAAGTCAGGTCCCCTGCTCAGTGGGAAGTCTGTTTCTGCCCCTCCCCTGGTCCCTCATGCTCTTTCTCTCTCTTGTAAATAAATAAATAAATAAATAAATAAATAAATAAATAAAATCCTTTAAAAATTTTGAAAAATAAAATTTACCACTGAGTTTTTACTGCTTTTATTTCAAATGTTACTTCAAATGAAAAATGTGAACAAAAGCTATCAGGTATCAAAGAGATACAGAGACATCTTATATACCCAATAAATGAGTATTTAGTCCTAATCTCACTAAATGTATAAGTTTAACATTACACTTTTTTCTTTCCTTTGTCTTTTTTTTTTTTTTTTTTAAGATTTTATTTGGTCAAGAAGAGAGTCTGTCACTACTCCCTAAGAGTTTGTATAGTTCATGTATACTATACATATGTATACTACATGTATATATGTATACTATAATATATATTATATACACATATGTATATAATATATACAATTATAGAGAATTGCTTATAATTATATATATATATAATATATATATAAATATAATTGGAGACAATCCAATTACCAGCATGCTATTTTAAAAATGCCCCTTAAACTCTAGAAAAAACTTTGATACTAAAGGTGATGTAAGTTCTTCATTTGGGTTAATATTGAACCCCAAAGGAACCACGTGTTGTATGGACATAATACATCTTGTTGTATTTTACTTAAAATGCTTTCTGGCTATAAAGAAAGAACAAACAATAAAACTGAAACAATATGGAAATAACACAAAATCTAGCAGTACTGTGATATTAAAGTTTGTGTGTGTGTGTGTCTCATTGGGCCGACTGAGGCTTTGTACCTATTTTATATCTAAGGAGAAACTATTGCAATTAAAGTAGCTTAATTTGGGTTTCTCAATGGGTTGACAGTCCACAAGACCAGTCTCAGGTTTGATCATTCAATAGAAGGACTCATAGAACTCAGAAACTGTTATAGTCACAATTACAATGTATTATACATAAAGATTACAAATCAAAATCAGCAAAGAGGGTTCATGGGGCACAGTCCAGGCAAAACCAGACTCAAGCTCCCAGCTACCCCTTTCTATTGGAATCCTGTGAGGATGCACTTAATTCTCCCAGCAACAGTGTATAACAACTTGTGCAAAATGTTTCCAAACTGGGGAGCTCACCCAAGCTTTGGTGTCACAGGTGCGGTGCCTGGGTGACTCACCTCAGCTACTCAGATTCCAGCCCCCACTCACCATTACAGGCATTTATGGTCTATCACATTGTTAGGTAGGATATACTTATCCATTCATAGAGCATGGCCCAAGCCTACAGGCAAACCTCCTATGAGGCGGAATATTCCAAGGACTCAGGTTTTTTTCCCAGGAGCTGACTGAAGGCCTTTCTTTGGAGCATGCAGGGTAAAAGTTAATGCTTCCCTCACCAGTGAGCCAAACACTGACAAAGGAGATGCCATGACTAGGCTAAAGTGTCATGATTAGGAGTGTCATGACCAGGCTAAACTAATCAGAGCTCACTCCTGGATCTAAGGAGTTTTCCCAAAATTATATTTGTTGAACCAAGGAGAGAGGCATGGAATGGGCATTAAGTCTCAGTTATAACAGGAAAATTTCCCCCAATTGTTAGCATGGAATAGCCAAACATAAAAATGAAAGGGATAAAGAAACTGGTTAGGGAAAAAAATGGCAGGAATAAATATGCTAATGAACAGAAACAATATTTTCAAATGTCTTAAAGATAAAACTACTTCCCTATTTGGGGAAACTAATGATTCATCATCAGAGTATTTGTTTGTTTGCTTTTTTTTTTTTTTTTTTTTTTTTTTTTACTTTGTGCCTTACTCAGGCACTAAGTAAAGTATGAAGATAGTACATACATTATGCAAAATCCTAGTCATTAAATCTCTTTTACATCAAATATTAGATATATGACCTTGGGTAGCTTCTTTAATCTCTCTAGTCCTCAATTTTATCATCTCTGAAATCAGATGATGATCCTTACACTGTAGAATTTGTATAAACAATAAACAAATAAATAGGGATTTGTCAAATAATGTACTTTCTCAAAGTTGTGTTCAGGATGAATGGAATTAGTCTTGTTTTAGCACACAGATACTAAGAATCAGATTCTTGAGTAAATCAATGTCAAGGTTAGGTAATGGCTCAGACACCTCGGCCATTAAACTTTTACAGGTGCTATTTACCTACTTTTGTTTTATTGTGGAAATAATGTTTTTTTCTTTACTTAATTATATGAAATGTATGGATTCTTTATTTTGGCACAAGAAAAGATCTAGATTTCAACTAAAATCCAAAATATCAAATTATTCATAATATTGTCTCTGGGTGTTTGCTAAATCTGAGTCTGCCATCCTCATGCTACGTAAAGCATTTGGGTTTATTCCCTCAGGTTAGAGAAAAATGTGAATGTTCTCTCCTCCAGACATTTCCTCTTACCTGGGATTTGAGGCCCATGTGCTTCCATCTCTCTCCCCCCCTTTTTTTTTCCATCTCTCCCTTAATGATGTTTTCTTTTCTTCCAATTTTGCCCCTTCTTGCATGATTCTTCAATTATTTCCACACTAGTAACTGCCCTCCTGAACAATGTTGATGGAACTAGAGGATATTATGCTAAGTGAAATAAGTCAAACAGAGGAAGACAATTATCATTTGATCTACTCATATGTGGGATATAAGACACAAATAGCGGATCATAGGGAAAGAGAGGAAAAAATAAAACAAGACAAAATCAGAGAGGAAAGCAAACTACAAGAGACTCTTAATTAGAGGAAACAAACTGAGGGTCACTGGAGGGGAGATGGGTGGAGAGATGGGATAACTGGGTGATGGGCATTAAGGAGGGTACATGATGTAATAAGCACTAGGTATTATATAAGACTGATGAATCCCTGACCTCTACCTCTGAAACCAATAATACACTTTATGTTAATTAATTACATTTAAATTTAAAAAATTCTCAAGATTCCATCTTAAAAAATCAAGTGCCCTTCTCCAAGCTTTATCATTTTCTAACAATATTACATATCTGCACTTCTCAATTGATAGAGGCCTCAGGATCATTGAAAGAATCAATGAGAAATAGAAAAATTTTAAAAGTAACAGAGAAAAAAAAAAGGAAAAGAGAGAGAGGGAGGGTGGGAGAAGGAGGGAAAGGGAAACAGAGACAGAGACAAAGACAGAAACAAAAAACAGAGACTAACTCTAACTAACTCTAGAGAACAAACAAACCTATGGTTACCGGGGAAGAGGTGGGCAGGGCAGGGATGGGTGAAAAGGTGATGAGGATTAAAGAGAGAAATTGTGATGAGCATTGGGTGATGCATGGAGGTGTTGAATCACTATACTGTACACCTGGAACTAATATAACATTGTGTGTTACCTATACTGAAGTTAAAATACTAACAGAGAAGTATCAGAGAAAGAATGACATGAGCAATCTCTTTCCTGCCCCACTTCCTGCCAGACACACGGAGACAAAACACTGTAGAGAGTGGTCAGCAGTATTTAAGACCAAGGAAATGGGATCCCTGGGTCGCTCAGCGGTTTAGCATCTGCCTTCAACCCAGGGCGTGATCCTGGATACCCGGGATCGAGTCCCACGTCGGGCTCCCTGCATGGAGCCTGCTTCTCCCACTGCCTGTGTCTCTGCCTCTCTCTCTCTCTCTCAAACATAAATAAATAAAATCTTTAAAAAAACACAAAAGATAATTATTGATAATTAATAAAATTAGCCCTCTATTTTGCATTCCCATTACCAACAACAGTAACAACAATGTATTACTTCTGCAAATAATCCTTTGTGGTTTTAATAAAGAAGCAAAAAGAATTCAACAGGGTAAATTTATTTATTTATTTATTTTTTTAAAGATTTTATTTACTCATTAATGAGAGGCACAGAGAGAGAGGCAGAGACACAGGCAGAGGGAGAAGCAAGCAGGCTCCATGCCGGGAGCCGGATGCGCGACTCGATCCCGGGACTCCAGGATCGCGCCCTGAGCGCCATAGGCAGGCGCCAAACCGCTGAGCCACCCAGGGATCCCCTCAACAGGGTAAATTTAGAAGAATGTTGGAGGGAATATTTTACATGAATACAATGAATATCATATTTTGTGCAAAATATACATTTTATCATTAGCAAAAGTATAATTTTCTTTGGGAGAAATAGAATGATCCAAGTGTTCATTCCCTTGTACAAGCAAAGGAAATAATTCAACATGCATATACTGAAATATTCTTTTATTTAAAAATACTTTCTCCTATGATCTTTAATATTGCATTTTTAAAGGCAACCCTAAAAGACATGTATTAACTTGCTGGTAATTATTTGTATATTACATCATGTAAAGCATAATGTATTGTGACACTTGTAAAGTGTTATATTGAATACTGAATTAAACTGGATAGATTCCAAAAGAATATTTTATTAAATTTTCTTGCTAACGTATTACCTTGACACGAAGAGTTTAAAGTTAATGAAGCTTGGCCTTTAGATAATCCAGCTAAATAAAAAATGTTCCTCTCTATTGTACATTTTCTTCTTTTTCCCTTCTCTTTCTCCTCTCCCTTTTCCTTCTTCTCTTTCTCTTCTTTTTGTACTTGGATTCAAATACACTGTGTCCTAAAGCCAAAAGCAAAAATTTTTTATAAGATCTGTATCTTAATTTCTAAGAGTTCCCAAAGCCTCATTTAATATTAACTTTAGAAGGACTTTACACCCAGTCAACAGTTTCCTTATATCATTTTGAAGTTGGAGAAGATACTGTTTCATTGCTTGGTAGAATAGACCCTATTAAAATATCAATCCTGTTTTTTAAAAAGACCGCATTTGTACATGAGTGGAAGAAACATTTATAAAGCAAGCTAAAATGTGAATATAATGTAAGGGGAACTTTATTTGGATTCAATTAGTAAGTTGTTCTTTTGATTATCAGCATATTTAAGTCTATAAAATGAAGATGTTGAATGAAGAATATATGTTAAGTTTCCTAGAGATATGTGATTGCATTTTTCTGACATTATCTAAATATAATATACTGAAAAAGTATACAAAATCTTAAGGAGTGGTGACAGACTCTTTGGTCTTCTTGACCAAACATAGTGATGTTCCTCAGAACACTCTTTTTGACTAGCAACTTAAAAGGTCATAAAATATCCCAAAGCAAATTTTGAATATATTTTATTCCATGTTTTCATTAACATATATATTCAAAATTTACTATAAAAATTTTGATGTTCAAATTTTTGTAATTAAGTCATCCCTGTAAAGTCTACAGGCTAAATTATTGTCTTTATTTCAGTTAAATGTATAATTCTACCTTTCTATCTGTACCACAAATTGATAACTGCTGTACCAACAATCTTGGGCTTTTTGATAATCAGTGATACCAATGTCATAAACCCAATCCTGAATGCAACAGATAATATTTTGCATCATTACACCATATAGAAAATATTACAGTCCAGTGAATAATCAACTATTTCGGTTAAAGATCTCTACCTATATAAGAAAATATAAAATAATTCAAAATCTTGTCCACCATTGGCTTTATAATTTCTTGATAATTATTAACATGACTTCTTCTATTCCCACTCAACTTAAGGTTCATTAGGTCATTTTTTTTCATTTTTTATCTTAAAATTCCATCAGGTGTTTTCCACAAACTGTCCTTTAACCCTTACACCACATGTCACCAGGAACAAAATTGATATCACAAACGGATTTCATATCAGCTGTTAAATAATTCTTTATAGGATAGCAACTGCTAGTCACTGTGAAGCCTGGCATACTTGGATAGCATGACAACTGAAAAACAATCATCATATTCCATTATTTGTCCTTAATGGTAACTGTGGCTCCATTTTAAATCAAGGTCCAAACAAGAATTTCATTTTCAGGGTGCTGAGGTGGCTCAGTGGGTTAAGCATCTGTCTTCAGCTCAGGTCATGATCTCAGGATCCTGGGATGGAGCCTCACATCAGGCTCCATGCACAAGGGGAGTCTGCATCTCTTCCCTCTGCCTTTCCTCCATCCCCTCCCCTCACTCATGCTCTCTCTGTCTCTCTCTTTCTCTCTCTCAAATAAGTAAAATCCTATAATATATTATTTAATTTTTTAAAAATAAACCTGGTTTTCCTTTTTTTTTTTAAAGATTTTATTTATTTATTCATGAGAGACACAGAGAGAGAGGCAGAGACATAGGCAGAGGAAGAAACAGGTTCCTTGCAGGGAGCCTGATGCGGGACTCCATCCTGGGATCCTGGGATCACAACCTGAGGCAAAGGCAGACACTCAACCACTGAGCTGCCCAGGTGCCCAGAATTTCATTTTCTATGAAGCATGTTTTTGATACTGATAGGATACCCACTCATATAAAATTAAAATATGTGAAACATTTTCTGAAACCATGACATAATTGTACAGTTATCTGTTAAGTAAATGTCACTGCTTCACAGTTGGTTTGCCTTGGATCTAATCAGTTGGAATCATTGAATATTTGAAGTGGTGTGAGAATGTTTATCTTTGCTTTTTATTTTCATTCCAAATTACTTTTTTGGGTTCAAATGCTTTTTTAAAAAAAGTCCTTTAAATTAGAGCTAGCTTTGTATGGAAAGAAAGTGAGAGACTATAATAATTTATCCAGTTACTTTTTTAATCTCAAAGTCCACCCCCCTCCCCCACCAATCCCCATCTAAAAGGAAGACATGCATTGCAGGAATTTTTATATTGTAATGTTTTTAACATAAGCTTTTATTTTTCTTTGCCTCGAAATAAGAGAGTTTTCTCCTTTATGCAAATATATTTAAACTGACGAACACTATGCTTCAGTCTAGTGTATTATACTAATGTCCATAATATTATTAAAGCAGTATAAATTTTAATAGTTTAAAATTGTCCTGGCATTAAACTATAGATTTCATAGTTTTTATTTTTAGCATAGAAAAAAAGCTACCAACAAATTTAGAAGCATTTGAAACAATCCTCAAATCTTCAAAATTGTAGACAATTGTTTAAAGCATATAATACTGACTGGTTGGCAAAGCAGAGGTCTTACAACAATATTCAAGCTGCATTGTAATATTCCAACATAAATATTTATTGATCATTTAAAAAGAGTTACATTGTACTTAGTGCTAGGTTTTAGACTGTTTTACAGATGTCCTTTACTTACTCTCATTTGGAAGTCTCAACAGATATAATTCATAAAACTGCCCCATAATAGATTTGCAAGAACTGCAATAAACAAAAAAATGAAGACCAAATATTGATCAGAAAAAAATTTTGAAGTAAAAACTTTCTTTCTACACTGTGTTGGAAATAAAGCTTCTAAAATAGACCTTGATTATTCTTTAATCACATCAGCAATGTAGAGACTCTATGTTTAAAGCCAGAGAATGCCTTGTACTTCTCCAGGCAAAGAACAAATTGAACCTCACATCAAGTCTCTAGCAGATGGATGAGGGCTATCGTAGATTATGCCAGAATCAATGCCATTTGGCTCTGTCACTTCCCAGGCAATAAATATAGATTTCTTTTGCAAGTGACATTTTATCTAGGATATTTATTCTTTCAGTTTTAAGTGGATACCAATCTATTAAATACTCATTTTACAACTTACAAAATAGGTTGTTTCAAAGAATCAAAAAAAAAAAAAAAGAAAAGGGAAAACACCTGGCCTCCAGCCACAATACATTCACATTATATTATATTTCACTCAGAAATAAAACAGTCTTGCTTAAGTTTCTTCAGGGATTTGACCTAGATTGCTACAGCAAAGACTCCTAAGAAAGTATCTATATAATGACATCTGGAAATGCTCCAGATGAAATCTTTTCTAATACACAATCCATCTGGTACTTGCCTGGAAGGAAATCTTCAAAGAGAACCAGAATATAGCTCAAATGTTCTCTCAAGTGACACCCAACAGGATCTGCAAACTCATTTGCTCTATCTCTGCTTCAGTGAATCTTGTATTCAGATCAGTATCTATTGACATGAAGTTCCTTTTTTTTCTTCTTGTACCAGGGATGTTCTATTTATGGTATTTTAGCCTATAACCTCATCTATTAAGTTTTAGCTTCTATTCTTTATTGGATGATAATATATTATTTCTTTGTAGTGAACACACAGGGAGAAATGTTTGCTCTAAGAAAAGGAGAGTTCCTTCAGAATTTTTTAAAATTTTAATTTCATTCTGTGCTTATTTTGAGATGACAAAACTGATACTTGGGAGCTCTTCCCACTTGCTCTTCCTCTTTCTTTGCCACCTACCTCAATTATTGCAAGGATGGGATATGCTGGTACTGGGAAACTTTCTGTTTCCTTTTCCTATTTCCTGAATCCATGAAATATCACATGATTTTCAACCCACTTACTTAACTTCTTATAATTGTCAATCATCTAAAACTTGTACAATTTGGAAGCTTAAACCTAAAAGTCTTATGTCACCTAAAAGTGAACACTGTTCAAAAACAGAGAGTCACAACATTTGGGCTTCTGACAATCACAAATTGTACATCACAAATTTATACAAATTATTGTCACCATATTTAGGGTCATGAATATAGATAATACATTTCCATTAATAATAAGTTACTTATTGAGCACTCATATGGCAAGTATTTTCTCACCGCCTTATGTGGATTATCAAATCAATTGACTATCAAAGCAATTTGAAGCTAGTATTGTTATTCTCAGTCTATATATAATGAAATGGAAGCACTAGTGTTTTATAATCTAAGTCCACATCTGTATAACTAATAAACTGTGGAATTGAAATCCAGTCTGAAAAGTGAGTTAAATAGTCATGGAAAGCATCCTGTAAGATTAAAAAAATTGGTCTCTAGAGTATTCATATTAATGTGAATTAATGAATCAAATTATTAATATCTGAGACAGATTTTATAGAGCATATACTTTGCTCAGATGTTGGAATATTCTCAATAATTGCTTATATTTTGTTTTTATTTCTATAAAGTTCATATTCATATAATACTTCTATTTAATCTATATCTATTTGTCTTTTTAATATTTATATGTGAATGCCATTTTAATTTAAAGCTACTCAATCTTCACTTTTCTCACTGCGATCTGTTCCAGAGACAAAACATGTTTCTCTACTTTGCAATACCTGCCTTTGCAATAATTAATTTCTGTGATGACAAAGAGCATTTATATGCCCAAGAAGAAAATGTCAAGATTCTCTTTCATTGTTTAAAGCATTTGAATTGTTGAACTTCAATCTAGAATCTTGAGATAAAATAAGTGTTTTCTAATATGTCCTCATTATATTCCTACTCTTACTATAACACTATATAGGCTTGCTGCCCTGTCCTTCTGCTCTATTAACTATCTGAGTAAGCAGCTTCCAATGAGGCTGCATATGACATCCTCACGGACAAGAGTGGGGAGGAAGTTGTGCCATTTTCTTGCATAAGAGAGAAAATAGCTCAGGATCAAAAAAATAACTGTGTAGGAACTAAGATTGCCTCTATGGATTATACTTGATGGACTATACTAAAAAAGATAAAATAAAAAATATTACAATTGGAAGTTTTTCTTAGTCAATAAGCTTAGTCCAAACTTGAATTAAAGTGATAAATTATTTAATCATGATTTTGTACACACACACACACACACCGTTATTCCTTGTTATAAAGAGTGAAATTACTTCGTATTACAAGGGTTGTTGCCTGAAAGTAATGGAACATTGTGTGTCAACTATACTTCAATAAAAAAAAGTACAGTTACTTCATATTATAAGGGATAAAATGTAACAGATTTCTGAATACAGCAGGCAGGTATTACTGGAAGAGATACAACAAGTGACCAAGTTTAAGACTGAGAAATCTCTCTGTTCAAAAGAAAAAATATATAGATTAAATATGTCTAGGTGCTTAAGTTTGCCCCATAACTATCTCTTTAAAGAGAATTTCTATTTGGATTTTGTCATTTTGTAATTTAGGGCAACTTGTTATCAGGTACCAGAGTGAACTTTGTTGATTCTCTAATGGTATAGAGATTCTGACCTCAGCTGTTTATTCTGAGGAGAAACACATATCTTTATATCAGTACCTCTTTAATTAGCTTGAACTTTTAATGTCATCTAGCTTACAAATAAGACAATATAGTGTTAGCTTTTATAGGATAGGTTTTTTTCTTTGGATGCTCTGCCTAATTCATTCATTGTTTCCCATTCTTTCAAATCACAATTTATGATATTTTATTACTGTCCATGTTCTTTTTTTAAATTGTTTTTTAAAAAAATATTTTATTTATTTATGCGTGAGAGACACACACACACACACAGAGGCAGAGACACAGGCAGAGGGAGAAGCAGGCTCCATGCAGGGAGCCCGACGTGGGACTCCATCCCGGATCTCCAGGATCACGCCCTGGGCTGAAGGCAGTGCTAAACCGCCGAGCCACCCAGGCGGCCCTACTGTCCATGTTCTTAAAAAGTCTTTAAGGCATTGGAAAACTCTGATTATAAGCATTATTACTCTTAGAAGTGTGTGTGTGTGGGGGGAGGCAGGGGAGCCTAAGTTAGAAGCATTGATCTTACTTAGTATGATGCAAAGAACATTTCAGTTATTCATAATTCTACAAGTTATATTGGTGAATCCAAATTTAAGATGGTAATATGTAGACACACAGAGACAAGTGCTGGAATAAATATGGAAATTTTGACATTTCTCTCTTTGTCTTTAAATCCACAGTTCAATCATTTGATAGGTATGACATTTCTTTAAAATTTACCTATATGTGGGATCAAACACCATTCTAGATTTATAGCAAATATCTAAAGATTTCAATGGATACATTCAAAATCCAGCATTAATGAAATATGGAAGCCAACAAAAAAGTAAAAAGAAAAAAGAAGGAAGGAAGAAGGAAGGAAGGAAGGAAGGAAGGAAGGAAGGAAGGAAGGAAGGAAGGAAGGAAGGAAGGAAGGAAGGAAGGAAGAAAGGAAAAAGGAAAGAAAGAAAGAAAGAAAGAAAGAAAGAAAGAAAGAAAGAAAGAAAGAAAGAAAGAGAGACAGGCTTTAGTAGTAAATGTTCTACCTATAATTACTGAGAAAATAGGTAGGTACTCCAGAAAACCCTGGAAAATATCTGCACTGGTCATACCAGGTTTATTTCTAAGCATCCCTTTAATGTAACATTGCTTTCATACTGGAGCTTATCTAGAGGATTATGTAAGATTTGGAAAAAATAATGTTAAATAATCTAGAACAGTATTCAAATCTGAATTTATGAAAAGGAAGATGGAAGATTTGGAAAGTGTTTGAAGAATCTAAACCTTTAATACCAATAGGAAACAATTTAGTGGGCAGATGACTTTAAGGAGGCAGATTTGAGTATTCAGAAGACTCTAATAATTAAAATTATTCAAATGGATACATTATAGGAAAAAAGTGTCTTAAATTGAAATTCTTTACAGTTTCAATGTCTTCACATTAATCACTTTATTGCACTCTTAAAACTTTGTTAAAGCAATACAAGGCATTTTTTTTTTTACTATTTCATGAATGATAAAACTGCTGACAAGAAAGTTCAGAGAAGCCATTACAGATTTGCAAATGATATATTTGATAAAGGGCTAATACTGAGGGGGGCATTTGATGGGATGAGCACTGGGTGTTATGCTATATGTTGGCAAATTGAACCCCAATAAAAAAAACTACTACTCAAAAAAAAAAAAAATAAAAAAGGGCTAATATCTAAAATATGCAAAGAACTCATATCAACTCAACTCAATATCAAAGAAACAATTCAAATAAAAAATGGGCAGAAAACCTGACTAAACATTTTTCCAAGGAAGACACAATTGATCAACAAACATGTGAAAAGATGCTCCACATCACTAATCATCAAGGAAATGCAAATCAAAACTATAATGACATATCACCTCACACTTGTCAGAATGGCTATCACCAAAGGGCAAGAAATAACAAGTGCTGGTGATGATGCAGAGAAAAGGAGACCTTAGCACACTGGTGGTAAGAATGTAAATCAATGCAGCCACTATGGAGAACAGTATGAAGGTTCTTGGAAAAAAAAAAAAAACATTTTTTAACATACAGTGCAATATTGGTCTGGAATAGATAGAATTCAATGTTTCATCACTTATATACAACACCCAGTGCTCATCACAAGTGCCTTCTTTAACACACATCATCTATCTAGAACATCCCCCACCCACCTCCCTTCATCAACTCTGTTTGTTCTCTATTGTTAAGTGTCCATTATGGCTTGTTTCCCTTTCTCCTTTTTTTTCTCCTTCCCATATGTTCATGTTTTCTTTCTTAAATTCCACATTTGAGTGAGATCATTTGGTATTTGTCTTTTTCTGACTGACTTATTTCACTTAGTATATACATTCTAGCTCCATCCATGTTGTTGCAAATGGCGAGATCCCATCCTTTTTGGTGGTTGAAAAATATTCCATTCTCTTTCTCCAAATATATATATATGTGTGTGTGTGTGCGCGAGACATATATATTGCATCTTTTTATCCATTCATCAGTCGAAGGACATTTGAGCTCTGTCCATAGTTTGGCTGTTATTAATAATGCTGCTGCTATGTAAACATCCAGGTGCATGTACTACTTCGAATCTGTATTTTTGTATCCTTTTCAATTCCTGAATCATAGAGTAGTTCTTTAATTTTTTAGAAGTTTCCTGAAAACAATTGAAAATAGAACTATTGTATGATCCAGCAATTTCACTTCTGAGTATTTATCCAAAGAAAATGAAAATACTTATTCCAAAAGAGATATGCATTCTTATGTTCATTGCAGCATTATTTACAATAGCCAGTGTATGAAAGCAATATAAATGTTCATCAATAGTGAATGGCTAAGGAAAATGTGGCATGTATACAAAATGGAAAAGTACTTGGCCATAAAAAAATAAAATAAAATCTTGCCATTTTTTGACAAAATGGATGGACCTAGAGAGTATTATGCTAAGTAAAATTGAGATTGAGAAGACAAATACTGTGTGATTTTGTTTATATGTGGAAATTTAAAAACAAAATAAATGAACAAACAAAACAGAAGACTCATAAATGCAGAGAACAAACGGAATTGCCAGAGGAGAGGGATGTGGGGGAGTGGGTGACATAGATGAGGGGGATTAAGGGGCACACACTTATAGTTATAAAATAATTAAGTTACAGAGATGTAAAATACCACATAATGTACTTGGTAATAATGTAATAACATTGTATGGTGACAAATAGTAACTAGACTTATCAGAGTGATAATTTTGTAGAAAAAATAAGTAAATTTTGGTATGTTCCTACAATATAATACTACATAGTTGAGAGAAGTAAATGGACAAATACTACATACAACAGTATGACTGAATCTCACAAAAGTTGAACAAAATAAGCCAGACACAAAAGAGTGCACACAGTGTAATTCTCTATATATAAAAAAACAAAAACAGACAATAGTCCTGTGCTACTAGGACTGAGAAGCAGTTACTCTTGAGAGGATTAGTTTTTTTTTTTCGTATATATTTTATTGGAGTTTGATTTGCTGACATATAGCATATCACCCAGTGCTCTATGCAGGGAGCCCGATGTGGGACTCCATCCCAGGACTCCAGGATCATGCCCTGGGGTGAAGGCAGCGCTAAACCACTGAGCCACCTGGGCTGCTCCAATCCCAAAGGTTTCTAAACTAGGTCTGAAGTGGAAGCAATTGTAGGTAGGGGGAGGGTGTGAGGGGAGCTGATATGTATGCTTTGGAATGCTAGCACAGGACTTAGTAGAGAAGGATATTTAAAAATTTTATTTAGTAATTATCTACATAGAATGTGCTTACAGAAAGAACTTTCCCAAAATGTTCAGTTTTGTTTTTAATTATTTCCAGACTTGTAGTCTGCTAACATGATTAAAATAAATAATTCATAATTGCCTTATTGTTCACAGAGTTGGAACTCTCAGGTAAATAACCAAATTTACATATTTGAATTGTATACATATACATATATATATATATATTTATTTATTTATACAGAGGGAGAGATAGGGGAGGGTGGAGGGACAAAGGGACAGAGAGAGAATCTTAAGCGTGCTCTACATCCAGCACAGAGCCCAAGGCAGGGCTTGATTCCACAACCCTGAGACCATGACCTGAATCAAAATCAAGAGTTGGATACCCAACCAAACTGAGCCATTCAGGTGCCTCTTAACGGTATACTTTAAGCCAAGGGGATGTGAATGCTTCTTTTCCTACAGGTGATAGAGCAAAAGGAAGGCATAAATTAATTCCAATATAAACTGAGAAGGAATGTCAATTTGTGAGGATGCTATGAACTGTGAAACGATAGATGCTCTACATGTGTAATATTATCTTTGTTTTCAAGAACTTTGTGACAGATTCTTAGTTTTATCTGGGCTACAAAGTTATTTATTTCAATATTATTAGGAAATGATTCAATTGATTAGGATACTTTCTTCCAATATAAGCTAGCACCCACAGCCCATTTCCATATTTGCACTTCAAAATATATGTGTAGGCTTTGAAATAGGTTTAGCTATTCTGTTGAACAGGAAAGCAAAGCTTTAATCAACATAGCAAAAAATTTCTTGTGAAATAAAGACAATAGCTGGAAATATTGTACCTGATATGGGCTCCCCTTTTAGTGAAGTGTCTATATAATCCAATAACCACAAACTGGAAGTCCATCAAGATGAGTCAAGGGAAAAAAAAAAAAAAAGTGGAAAAAGCTGAGAGGACAGTACAGAAACTTCAATGTGGGGGAAAAAAAAGAGTAAGTGAAACAGATTTGATAACCACTTTTGTACAGAAGGTAAAATTTCTCCTCTATCATCTCAGGTTCTCTTGTAAGAATTGACATAAAACAGACTAAGGAAAGATAACCAGACAAATTTCTAGTAAATTTTACATATAAGTGAGAGTCTTCACAAGAAAAATGAAAGACCCCAAAGAAGCAGTTAGAGCTAATTGCTTACCTGCAAAGTTGGAAAAAGAATAATACATTGTGAAAACGTGTCAGGCCTGGGCTTTGCACCTAGGAAAGCCTACAAGGAAAAGTAACTAAGAAGATAAGGGTTAGTTTAGCAGTGTTGTTTGTTGGCTCCCTCTCAGCCTTGATTCCCCATCTCCAGTTCTAAGAATGACTCCCTTTCTTATTGCTCAAGGAGGATACCTTTCAAGTGGGAGTTTTATCTCTTGCTTTCAGAAATTAAAAAAAAAAAAAAGAAAAGAAAAAAAAAGATCAGAGTGCCCCTCCTGCATCTGCTATTTCTTACGTGCTTTAACTCAAAATATCCAATATGTGAAAGGGGTGAATTTTGGTTTATCAGGCTCTAAACTTTTACACTTTCTATAGAGAACAATGAAAGTGCTATCCAGGTTGAAACCCATCATGCTAATAATAGGTAATAATTACAAAAAGTACTTATTTGTAATATATTATGGGGATTAAACATTAGAAAGAATAATGGCAGAATGATAAATTGTGTGTTTTTCAAATTGAAAATACATTTTCATAACTTTATTGTAAATATTATTTAGTTGACCACTCAGAGACTGCAATATTGTCATTAGCACTAACAATGAAGGTAAAATTAGACTCATCTTAGGGTAATTCGGGAGAAAAACTCAGTGATAGCTCTTGGAAGGTAATTCTTTAGTAGGGAAAAATAATACTAATAACACTAATAAAATACTAATAGTAATAATACGCTACAAAAATAATAATAACAAACAAGAGTCCAGCAATAGGTAACTGGGATATGATTTAAAAAACCACAGTAGATAATCAATTTAGCATCTGTAAGGTTATCTATATAAACCACTTTTAAATAAGATTATTTGAAAAGGTATTTATAGAGAAAAGAAAATAAGCCATATAGTTTAACATGGATCATAACTACCTCCTTAAAGAAAACTATCGTGGATTTATTTATGGATAATTTAAATATACAAAATAAAATTAAAGAGGAAAACATAATTACCCAAGATTGAAAAAGTACAAATAAATAAATGTGATAACATAACCACATCAAGAATAGTGATTTTAAACACTGAATGCTAATTGTACATTTTTGGAATGTCTAAGGATATAGTCTAAGGATAAGTAGATCAGCAATAAAATTTAAACTGTGTTCAATAGTTTAATTAGCTAAGTAATACTGATATCATTTTGGAACTATGAGCATATTCCAGATAATAATGAAAATATTTAATCTTTAGTTACCAAAGTATGCAATATGACAAACACAATTTTATAACATTTAGTTTAAGTTGGGAATACTGCCATATATTCTTTTTTTTTTTTTTTTTTTAATAAATACTCCTGGGCTACATAGGTGGCTAGTGGTTGAGTATCTGCCTTTGGCTCAGGTAGTGATCCTGGGTCTTGGAATTGTGTTCCACATCAGGGTCCTTCACAGGGAGACTACTTCTCCCTCTGCCTATGTCTCTGCCTCTCTCTGTGTGTCTTTCATGAATAAATGAACAAAATCTTTAAAAATAAATAAATAAATACTCCTTTTTTTTTCCCAATCCAGTAGCAGTAGACACAACTAGTATTTGAATTATGGTATCAAAATCCTATTCCATGTCTGAAGAGGAAAAATATGCAGGAAGATCTTGAGACTCTTTGCTAGAAAGCGATGAAGATATGAGAAATTAATGAACATTAGTGGACTTATGCCAAAGGAAGAAAGAGCCAACATTGAGGTCTCCAGTTCCAAAAAAGTGAATCAATTAAGTATAAAAGAGACAGTGAATGTAATGAATAGATATGTATTGAATATATAAAAATCTGAGTTTAAAATAATAGTCATATATAAAAAGAGCCACAAGAGCTATAGGCCATTTAAGCCATTTAACTAAAGCATGAATATTTTATTCTGAAAATAAGCCATTTAAGAGGAAAAGCTAGACTATGTCTAATTCTATCCTACATTTCTTGTATAAATTGCATTTTAGCTTTGATGATAATGGGTTCTTCTTTATAGAAGCTTTCCATTGAATAAAGGTAGACAAAAATAATGGCAATGAAAAAGAACTAAGAATTGTGCAGGTATTTTTAAATAATTGGCTCAAATATTATAATTGGATGAAATAAATAGATGACTGGTTAATGGGGATTCTTCAGTGGCCATATCAAGGGTTACAAGATGAACCTCTTGATCAAGCTAAGTATGGTTATAAAAAGCTAAACGTTAACTGTCAGATGAATATACTGAATAACTTATTAAATTTGCTTATCCTTGAATTTTTACTTTTAGAATGTAATCATTTAACTCTAATATTCTTGAGCAATTAAATAGAAGTTATTATCTCTGAATTAATAGATGTCATAGAGTCAAAGTTCAAGGTAGAATTAAAGACCAAGTCCTTAATTGAAGCGAGTTCCAGGTGAGAACATAGGATATCTATTTCATTACTCAGAGGCAGTATATTCGGTTGTCCATACTAGTAATCTTTGGACATATTATCCCACATTAATTTTTTTAATTTATTTTTTATTGGTGTTCAATTTACTAACATACAGAATAACCCCCAGTGCCCGTCACCCATTCACTCCCACCCCCACCCTCCTCCCCTTCTACCACCCCTAGTTCGTTTCCCAGAGTTAGCAGTCTTTACGTTCTGTCTCCCTTTCTGATATTTCCCACACATTTCTTCTCCCTTCCCTTATATTCCCTTTCACTATTATTTATATTCCCCAAATGAATGAGAACATATAATGTTTGTCCTTTTCCGACTGACTTACTTCACTCAGCATAATACCCTCCAGTTCCATCCACGTTGAAGCAAATGGTGGGTATTTGTCATTTCTAATAGCTGAGTAATATTCCATTGTATACATAAACCACATCTTCTTTATCCATTCATCTTTTGATGGACACTGAGGCTCCTTCCACAGTTTGGCTGTTGTGGACATTGCTGCTATAAACATGGGGGTGCAGGTGTCCCGGCGTTTCACTGCATCTGTATCTTTGGGGTAAATCCCCAACAGTGCAATTGCTGGGTCGTAGGGCAGGTCTATTTTTAACTCCTTGAGGAACCTCCACACAGTTTTCCAGAGTGGCTGCACCAGTTCACATTCCCACCAACAGTGTAAGAGGGTCCCCTTTTCTCCGCATCCTCTCCAACATTTGTGGTTTCCTGCCTTGTTAATTTTCCCCATTCTCACTGGTGTGAGGTGGTATCTCATTGTGGTTTTGATTTGTATTTCCCTGATGGCAAGTGATGCAGAGCATTTTCTCATATGCATGTTGGCCATGTCTATGTCTTCCTCTGTGAGATTTCTCTTCATGTCTTTTGCCTGTTTCATGATTGGATTGTTTGTTTCTTTGGTGTTGAGTTTAATAAGTTCTTTATAGATCTTGGAAACTAGCCCTTTATCTGATACGTCATTTGCAAATATCTTCTCCCATTCTGTAGGTTGTCTTTGAGTTTTGTTGACTGTATCCTTTGCTGTGCAAAAGCTTCTTATCTTGATGAAGTCCCAATAGTTCATTTTTGCTTTTGTTTCTTTTGCCTTCGTAGATGTATCTTGCAAGAAGTTACTGTGGCCGAGTTCAAAAAGGGTGTTGCCTGTGTTCTTCTCTAGGATTTTGATGGAATCTTGTCTCACATTTAGATCTTTCATCCATTTTGAGTTTATCTTTGTGTATGGTGCAAGAGAGTGGTCTAGTTTCATTCTTCTGCATGTGGATGTCCAATTTTCCCAGCACCATTTATTGAAGAGACTGTCTTTCTTCCAATGGATAGTCTTTCCTCCTTTATAGAATATTAGTTCACCGTAAAGTTCAGGGTCCACTTCTGGGTTCTCTATTCTGTTCCACTGATCTATGTGTCTGTTTTTGTGCCAGTACCACACTGTCTTGATGACCACAGCTTTGTAGTACAACCTGAAATCTGGCATTGTGATGCCCCCAGCTATGGTTTTCTTTTTTAAAATTCCCCTGGCTATTCGGGGTCTTTTCTGATTCCACACAAATCTTAAAATAATTTGTTCTAACTCTCTGAAGAAAGTCCATGGTATTTTGATAGGGATTGCATTAAACGTGTATATTGCCCTGGGTAACATTGACATTTTCACAAGATTAATTCTGCCAATCCATGAGCATGGAATATTTTTCCATCTCTTTGTGTCTTCCTCAATTTCTTTCAGAAGTGTTCTATAGTTTTGAGGGTATAGATCCTTTACCTCTTTGGTTAGGTTTATTCCTAGGTATCTTATGCTTTTGGGTGCAATTGTAAATGGGATTGACTCCTTAATTTCTCTTTCTTCAGTCTCATTGTTAGTGTATAGAAATGCCACTGATTTCTGGGCATTGATTTTGTATCCTGCCACGCTACCGAATTGCTGTAAGAGTTCTAGCAATCTTGGGGTGGAGACTTTTGGGTTTTCTATGTAGAGTATCATGTCATCGGCGAAGAGGGAGAGTTTGACTTCTTTGCCAATTTGAATGCCTTTTATGTCTTTTTGTTGTCTGATTGCTGAGGCTAGGACTTCCAGTACTATGTTGAATAGCAGTGGTGAGAGTGGACATCCCTGTCTTGTTCCTGATCTTAGGGGAAAGGCTCCCAGTGGTTCCCCATTGAGAATGATATTTGCTGTGGGCTTTTCATAGATGGCTTTTAAGATGTCGAGGAATGTTCCCTCTATCCCTACACTCTGAAGAGTTTTGATCAGAAATGGATGCTGTATTTTGTCAAATGCTTTCTCTGCATCTAATGAGAGGATCATATGGTTCTTGGTTTTTCTCTTGCTGATATGATGAATCACATTGTTTGACGAGTGTTGAACCAGCCTTGTGTCCCTGGGATAAGTCCTACTTGGTCATGGTGAATAATTTTCTTAATGTGCTGTTGGATCCTATTGGCCAGTATCTTGTTGAGAATTTTTGCATCCATGTTCATCAGGGATATTGGTCTGTAATTCTCCTTTTTGGTGGGGTCTTTGTCTGGTTTTGGAATTAAGGTGATGCTGGCCTCATAGAACGAATTTGGAAGTACTCCATCTCTTTCTATCTTTCCAAACAGCTTTAGGAGAATAGGTATGATTTCTTCTTTAAACGTTTGATAGAATTCCCCTGGGAAGCCATCTGGCCCTGGACTCTTGTGTCTTGGGAGGTTTGTGATGACTGCTTCAATTTCCTCCCTGGTTATTGGCCTGTTTAGGTTTTCTATTTCTTCCTGTTCCAGTTTTGGTAGTTTGTGGCTTTCCAGGAATGCGTCCATTTCTTCTAGATTGCCTAATTTATTGGCGTATAGCTGTTCATAATATGTTTTTAAAATCGTTTGTATTTCCTTGGTGTTGGTATTATCTCTCCTTTCTCATTCATGATTTTATTAATTTGAGTCTTCTCTCTATTCTTTTTAATAAGGCTGGCTAATGGTTTATCTATCTTATTAATTCTTTCAAAGAACCAACTCCTGGTTCTGTTGATCTGTTCCACAGTTCTTCTGGTCTCGATTTCGTTGAGTTCTGCTCGAATCTTTATTAACTCCCTTCTTCTCTTGGGTGTAGGATCTATTTGCTGTTTTTTCTCTAGCTCCTTTATGCGTAAGGTTAGCTTTTGTATTTGAGTTCTTTCCAGTTTTTGAATGGATGCTTGTATTGCGATGTATTTCCCCCTTAGGACTGCTTTTGCTGCATCCCAAAGATTTTGAACGGTTGTATCTTCATTCTCATTAGTTCCCATGAATCTTTTTAATTCTTCCTTAATTTCCTGGTTGACCCTTTCATCTTTTAGCAGGATGGTCCTTAACCTCCACGTGTTTGAGGTCCTTCCAAACTTCTTGTTGTGATTTAGTTCTAATTTCAAGGCATGATGGTCTGAGAATATGCAGGGGACGATCCCAATCTTTTGGTATCGGTTCAGACCTGATTTGTGACCCAATATGTGGTCTATTCTGGAGAAAGTTCCATGTGCACTTAAGAAGAATGTGTATTCAGTTGAGTTTCGATGTAAAGTTCTGTAGATATCTGTGAAATCCATCTGGTCCAGTGTATCATTTAAAGCTCTCGTTTCTTTGGAGATGTTGTGCTTAGAAGACCTATCGAGTATAGAAAGAGCTAGATTGAAGTCACCAAGTATAAGTGTATTATTATCTAAGTATTTCTTCACTTTGGTTAATAATTGATTTATATATTTGGCCGCTCCCACATTCGGGGCATATATATTGAGGATTGTTAAGTCCTCTTGTTGAATAGATCCTTTAAGTATGATATAGTGTCCCTCTTCATCTCTCACTACAGTCTTTGGGGTAAATTTTAGTTTATATGATATGAGGATGGCTACCCCTGCTTTCTTTTGAGGACCATTCGAATGGTAAATGGTTCTCCAACCTTTTATTTTCAGGCTATAGGTGTCCTTCTGTCTAAAATGAGTCTCTTGTAGACAGCAAATAGATGGGTCCTGCTTTTTTATCCAGTCTGAAACCCTGTGCCTTTTGATGGGGTCATTAAGCCCGTTCACGTTCAGAGTTACTATTGAGAGATATGAGTTTAGTGTCATCATGATATCTATTCAGTCCTTGTTTTTGTGGAATGTTCCACTGAACTTCTTCTTAAAGGGGAATTTTAAGAGTCCCCCTTAAAATTTCTTGCAGAGCTGGTTTGGAGGTCACATATTCTTTTAGTTGCTGCCTGTCTTGGAAGCTCTTTATCTCTCCTTCCATTTTGAATGAGAGCCTTGCTGGATAAAGTATTCTTGGTTGCATGTTCTTCTCATTTAGGACGCTGAATATATCCTGCCAGCCCTTTCTGGCCTGCCAGGTCTCTGTGGAGAGGTCTGCTGTTATCCTAATACTCCTCCCCAAAGAAGTCAGGGATTTCTTGTCTCTTGCTGCTTTAAGGATCTTCTCTTTATCTTTGGAATTTGCAAGCTTCACTATTAAATGTCGAGTTGTTTAACGGTTTTTATTGATTTTAGGGGGGGATCTCTCTATTTCCTGGATCTGAATGCCTGTTTCCCTTCCCAGATTAGAAAAGTTTTCAGCTAGAATTTGTTCAAATACATATTCTGGCCCTCTGGCCCTTTCGGCATCCTCGGGAACACCAATTAAACATAGGTTTTTCTTCCTCAGTCTGTCGTTTATTTCCCTTAATCTATCTTCATGGTCTTTTAATTGTGTGTCTCTTTTTTCCTCAGTTTCCCTCTTTGCTATCAACTTGTCTTCTATGTCACTCACTCGTTCTTCCACCTCATTAACCCTCGTCGTTATGACTTCTAGTTTGGATTGCATCTCATTCAATTGATTTTTAATTTCTGCCTGATTAGATCTAAATTCTGCAGTCATGAAGTCTCTTGAGTCCTTTATGCTTTTTTCTAGAGCCACCAGTAGCTGTATAATAGTGCTTCTGAATTGGCTTTCTGACCTTGAATTGTAATCCAGATTTTGTAACTCTGTGGGAGAGAGGACTGTTTCTGATTCTTTCTTTTGAGGTGAGGTTTTCCTTGTAGTCATTTTGCTCAGTGCAGAGTGGCCAAAAGCAAGTTGTATTGGGAAAAGGAGAAAAAGAGAGGAGAGAAAGAAGGAAAGAAAAGAGAAAGAGAAAAAAAAGGAAGAAAAAAACGAAAAAAAAAAAAAGAAGAAAAAGAGAAAGAAAAAGAAAGGAGAAAAAAAGGGGGTGGGGGAAGGAAACAAATCAAAAAGCAAAACAAAACAAAACAAAACAAAACAAAAAAAAAGAACCACGGGGGAGTATCTTCTGATTCTGTGTACTTTAAGTCCCTTGGCTTCTCCTGGAAGTTGTCCGTCTAGCTGGTCTTCTGGGGGAGGGGCCTGTTGTGCTGATTTTCAGGTGTTAGCACTTGGGGGAGCTGCTCTGCCCCCTGCCTGGTGCAGGGCTCAGTGGGGGTTGTTTACCCCGTGAGGCCGCAGGAGGAACAGCCCCAGTGGTGGGGCCAGCTCTGGAGCCCTGGAGTCAGCCCCCGCAGTAGCTCCGGAGCTCTCGGTCTGCAGGGCCTGGAGGCTCCGGGGCGGGGCCGCTGATCTGCTCAGCTGGGGCAGGAGCGTCCTCGCTGTCCTGGGGCCTCCCGGCCTCTGCCTGTCCCGGGGGAGGCGGGATCCTGGGCTGTGTCCCGGCGCTCTGTGCCCCGGTTTGCGCTGTTGGATTCGCGCTCCCGCCCCGCAGCCCCCTCCACAGAGCCGCCCCCGAGACCCCCGTGCTGCTCCCGCCCCGCAGCCCCCTCCGCGGAGCCGCCCCCGAGCCCCCCCGAGCTGCTCCGGGTCCCGCCGTGCGCGCTGCAGCCCTTAGGGAGCTCGGCGCACTCTCCCGGGGCGCAGGTGCCTGTTAGTGTCCCCGGGAGCCCGAGGGCATCCCCGCCCTCCTGGGTCCTGCTCCACCTCCCCGCGAGCCCCTTTCCGCCCGGGAAGGTCAGTGCAGCTCCTGCTCCTCCGGGTCGGGGCTCTCCTGTCCTGGGGACACTCGCCCCGGCCTCAGCCCGGCTCCTCGCGGGGCCCCTCCCCCTTGGAGGCCTTTTGTTCCTTTATTTCTTTTTCCCCGTCTTCCTACCTTGATAGATGCGCGAACTCTTCTCACTGTAGCGTTCCACCTGGTCTCTCTTTAAATCTCAGGCCGAATTAATAGATTTTCAGGATAATTTGAAGGTTTTCTAGGTAATTTGGTGGAGACAGGTGATTTGGGGACCCTACTCTTCTGCCATCCTGCCCCTCCCCCCTATCCCACATTAATTTTTAATCCCTTTCTTTGTCTTAAAATATTTTTGGAAAAATATTTTTGGAGTAATTCTTTAAGTAAGAATTGTATCTTAACAAACTTACCTTATTTATTTATTTTTAAAGGTTTTTTTATTTATTTGAGAGAGAGCAAGAGTGAGATCACAGGAGAGGAAAGAGGGAGAAGCAGACTGGCTGCTGAGCGGGGAGCCTGATACAGCCTTGATCCCAGGACCCTTGGATCATGACCTGAGCCAAACACATGTGCTTAACCGACTGAGACCCCGGATGTCCATTACCTTATTTGTATCTATTAACATTTAAAATAAGATCATCCTTAGATTATAAATGAAATATGGAAATATGATATAATATTTTCAGAAATTGCTCTTTTCCCATTTGCCAAACAGATGTCACAGAGATTTGAGAATAGGAGGTCCACATGCCAGCACTGTCAAATATTTCCTACCTATAGTCTCTAAAGCTAAGTCATATTTACTCTGATTTTATGAGACAGCTACAGAAAAGACACTTTTGAAGAAGCAGTTTTATTTTAGATGAATTCATAAATTTTTCATGTATGAAAGTTGCCATACATTTGTATGCAAATAGTGTCTTCCTTTGATGTCTCACTTTCTGAGGGCAAAAGGATATGTTTTGCTGTAGGCATTTCATTTTCATATGGAACCAGATAATAATATATACTATATTACTCTTAAAGAATCCTTCCAGTTGGAGTAAGATTAAAATTAACTACCTTGTAAGTTTGTTCCCTTTTATGCTACTGCGGTGTGTAAAAGTATATTAAAAAGAATTCTTACCAAGAAAGTTAATTTGAAATATGTATAGGATCTTTTGTTTTTAGAGGCATTAAAGTTAAAATTTTGGGAAACATCTATTAATAGAAGATATTTAATGTGGCATATTTGTTTTTAGATGTTATGCTAAGTGGTAAAGTTTACTTCACACATCAAGGAAAGGAATAGATTTAGAACAATTCACAGGATACATATATACAAAAATACACACAGATGCATATCCATTCATTACAGTTTATGGTAGACAAATTAAAATAAATCTGATTGAATTTCCTCATATAAATTTATTTGCAATGCTCACAATTTTATATTTATCTCAACCCACACACATGCATTTATGTGTACATATATATTCATATACATATATATGAAATAAAAGCAAAATCTAGAGGAAGCTAATGAAATTAACATGAAACAAATCTATTCCTGTAGGCAGTGAAGATAATACTTTATTTTTATATGATGTCATCACAAATATTTATGGAGGTATCAAATAAGAAAATGAATTCCCGGAAAATTAAACAGAACTATGTGGGATAATCTATTTTGAAAAGAATATTTTTCTAAGATATTATTTAATATTTATACTGATATAGAGAAAAAAGAAATCAAGAGACAGTGGTGAAAGATGTATATGTGAATCTGTATATCTCTATCTATATGACAGCCATTAGAATTAGAGAGCATGCATTTCTCTCCATCGCCTGCCTTTCTAATTTGAGTTTCTCCTCATAAGGCTTTGAAATATCCAACCAATAATGACACGGATGCATTTTTACAATAGGATGCTAGAAATACACATTACTGGTTCAGAACAGCAAAAGCTCACAAATCACTAGGAAGTGAGGAAATGTGGGAAATTATCAGACACCAGAAATAACTAGTAATATATTCCAAGAAATGAATAACTGCTGAAGTCAGAATTCAGCTTGTAGTTATCAGTCCATTCTAGCGGGATGGATTTGGTATCTATTGGCCAGTGCATGTGCTTGTTCATGTTGATGATAAGAGACAAAAATAACTATGGTTCATGTAGAGCCTGTTTCCATGCAAGTGAAAAGTGGAAGTACAGATACTAGAATAAACCTAGGACCAAAGTAGGTGTGAGGTATCCGTGGATAAACAAGAAACAAAGCCAACTGAAACAGAGTGGCTTGATTTCTTGTCTTTAGTTCTGCCCTGAGCATGAATATACAAATGTATCACTTGAGACACTCTCTACCACAAATTTTCCAGGAGTTTGGAACTGATTCACATGATCTCAGCATAAATTTGTATCCTCAGAATCCTAGAAAAAAAACAAGCTCAAAACAAGAGTTCCTGGATGAATGTACTCTAAACCTAGACTAGGAATTTCCAAAGATCATTTGGTCACAAGAAAAAACACAAGAAGACATAATCTACCATGAGAAAACAGCAGCAATTAAAGAAATCAGACATAAATTATGGCAATAATAGAATTATAGTGTATATTACACATAATATTTATATCATATTTATTAAAATTATAACATTTTTGGCTAAAGAGCAGGAGGTTATCAAAATTTTGAAAAGTACTAAATAGACTTAAATTAAGTATGTGTGTGTATATATATATATATATATCCATATTAAAAATTGTTGGATGATATTTACATCAAACTATATTCAGCTAAAGAAGGAAGTGATTAACATAAAGTTAATTTTATGTAAATTACCTACAACATAGAGAGCCAAAGAAATGAAAACTATGAAAGAAAGATTGAGACTTAAAAGTAGTAAAAGAGGTCTAACATGCTTTGAGTTAGGGCTCCTCAAATAGTATGCAAATGGGATATGCAAAAGTAGAAAAAGCTTAGAATTATCTACAATAGAAAAGACATCAATTGATGAATTAAAAATTCTCTACAAATTTTTATCTTAGAATGGTAAACACAATGAAATTATATTTCCAAAATAGGTACAAATAGAACATTTTAAAACACACATAAGCTGAGTTCATCACCAACCTTGCATAGACTACTTTCCATAAAATACAATTTGAGGAAAAGAAAAAATAAATATTAGATCATATTTGATTCTTAAGAACTGAGTGAAAATTCATGCTGAGAGAAAAAAAAATCATTTTGTGAATAATTTATGCTATATTTTTCAGTTATATTAAGTTCTAAAAGAGTCAAAATTAACTTATGGATGTCAAAAGTAAAATTTTAGACCCTGAGGGATGGAAACAAGGATTGGACTGGCAGGATTTTGAAGGGATTTGGGGGATGATGCTCTGTCTCTTCCTAGATGTTTGAGTTATACATATGTATGCACTAAAATACATACATTAAATGATACAGTTAATTTGTACATGTCATTGTATGTAAATTTAACCTGAACCAACGTATAAATACATAGTAAAATCTAATTAATGATGTGTATCCTATAGCATTTAGGTTTGAAATGTAATAATATCTGCAACTTACTTTTAAAGGGTATTAAAATAAGATGCATGGATAGATGGATGAAATCATGAATATGTGTCTATTTATGTGTTTAATCAAATATAATAATTACCATATAGGTGTTCATTGTGTATCCTTTGACTTTTTCAACATAGCATGGGAAAATCAAATAATCTTCCTTAAGAATCAGTACAATTACTAACGTTGACAAGTTTGATTCTTAAAGTAGATTATTTGATAATCCCAAATATCGAAAGTATGTGGAATGTTGTAAATGTTTACAAAGTTTTAAGACTATGTAATTAGACACTTTAAAAATTACACCAATATTCACATAAACATAAAAGAAAACACTTGTTTTTCAAATGGATAACACATTAATTTAAAGATATTAAATTGACATACATTTTACTCAAGTGAAATTTCTTTTTTTCTTTTAGAGAGGGAGAGAGGGAGGAGGGACTAGGAGAGGTACAGGGAGAGAGGATTTTTTTAAAGATTTTATTTGTTTATTCATGATAGAGAGAGAGAGGCAGAGACACAGGCAGAGGGAGAAGCAGGCTCCATGCAAGGAGCCCGATGTGGGACTCGATCCTGGAGCTTCAGGATCATGCCCTGAGCGGAAGGCAGATGCTCAATCACTGAGCCACTCAGGCATCCCAACAACTAGGAAATTAAAGAGAACATTAAGAATATTTTTAAAGTGAGATTATCAACATGAAAAACTTAATATGAGTTGCATATATAACATGATTATTCAGGGCTACCATTTTTAGCATATTACTATGTACCCCTCACCATTCAAGTCTGAGTAATATTGTTTTTGTTTATTTAATAATATTCATTTTATGCACTATGATTCTTTTTTTTACTCATTTTTTAAAATTTTATTTAAATTCAATTTGCCAACCATGATTTTATGGTTGGCACTCCCTTAAGAATGATCTTAGTGTATAGAAAAGTATAAGAAGATAAAATCAGAAATCTATCTTACATACATGCACACACACCAAATCAGTATTTATTTTAAAGAGAATAAATATAAATGGCAGAATTAAGTTTGTAAAGAACAGTAGTAACTTTTAGGTAATAGAGAGTATTTGAGGAGTTGAAGCTTCATCTAATAATTCAGTAATTCTTCTTTTGTGTCTGAGTAACAGAGAAAAATATACATTAATTATTAAACCCTTGAAGATGGCAGCAGGATCTCAGAGTACATAAGGAGAGAAAGTAAGGTTATTTCTGATTCTCTGGGTATAGTATCTTGTTTAAAAAAATTGGAAAAAATTACCATCAAGGATACTAAAATATAAAGATTTTTCTTTAAAAATATTTAATAGTGAAATCGGATTAACAGGTATACATGGAAAATAATATAAACCTGAAAATTCTAAAAATATATTTAACATAATTTTATATAACACAACATATGATTTAATTTCTTAATTGATTATAAGATTCCATTGGCTCACTTTTCTACAAATATTTTTATTAGTTTGACAAAATTTTTACTTTTAGCAATTTCATTTTCAGTCACTATAATTGAAAATGACACCACTCACTTTTGGCAAATGCAATATTGCAAGTGATTTTTGGTACTTTTTCATTCTGAGTAGGATCTTTCTGCTTAGCAACTGTTACTGGAGTTATTAAGAGTACTTTATAGGCTGTGACAACACTGGGGGTGGATTCTGATACTTTTAAAAATACATATTTTAGTGCATGTAGAGCTGATGATTCTAGTGAGATAATTTCTCCAAATGGATAGAATTTTTTGTACAGATCTAGTTTCATGTAAGTGTGAATTTAATTTTAAATATAAATTTATAAAATGACATTTTTACATTTGTTTTGACATTTCTTGTAATTGGCAGAAATCATACAAGAAACCAAAAGTGGCTTTATGATTGGCATTTAATTCACAATGCATCTTTATTCACTCTGTAGCTGTGTCTTCAATTACAAAAAATTTCTAAACATCTTTTTCATCATTTATTAATTCATTTAATGCTTCAAAGATATTATCTTCTGTCAAAGATGATAATTTTACATTTCTAAGCCTGTGGATATTTCTTTTGCAATATTATAGTGAAAAACAGAAGTCCTAAACTATTTAAAGAATTCTAACAACTCCATAATGTGCAGCTGTTTTTTTTTTTTCAATGCCCATGTGTATATTTTTTATTTTGAAATAATAGGCTTACAAAGTTCATTGCCTGGTGTAGCACTGGCATGTCCTATATCGGTGCTCAGGATTAAGTGTAAATGTTTGTGCAGATGACTTGGGATGGGTTTTAGAAAGAAACAAGCAAGCTAGTCTTCTATTATGAGTCACTGTTGCCATACAGAGACCTTCTTCTCTCTAGGGTCTGTGGCCAATGCCACCAAACTATTGGCTTCTGTTTCTTCCATGTCCCCATCAGTCTGGGAATAGGCCATGGCCCAGGGCATCTGTTCAGAGCCCCCAGAGAACAATGGAACCACCCTCGGCATGACTGTACATGCCAACTGCTGGTGTACATGATGCCTCTGTCTACTACTACTACTTTTGCAGGCCTGAGTGAGTAAACATTGTTACTAGGTAGACCTTCTGTGTCCAATGAATGAATACTCATTAGTACCATCAATATTACTTACAAAATGCCAGTGTAAAGGTAAAATTACTAAGAATTTCAAGGTAGCCACTCCAGAGCTTCAAACCAAGCATGGATGACTTTCTGAGAGTGAGACTTGGTGGAACTGCAGATGGATTCAAGCCCTGAATGGGTTCGTGTTTCTGTGGCCACAGTCCCCACCTCTTACATTGTTCCATCTCTGTTAACACTCATTCTTTGTTTAGTTGTCAAAACTTTGCTCTTCCAAGTTCCTAGGTTTTCATAATCTGTCACTACTGTAAGTAATCATATTAATTTTGAATGTGCCCTCTCTACTTTCCTAAGGCAAATATGCAATAATAAAACCCCTTTTTGGTGGGTGATCTTGAAGCTAACACTTGTACCATGTCCTTTGGAAATATTTGGTTGAAGTAATGGGTGGCCATTTGTTCTATCACCTTTCTCCTAGCCTCAGGTTGTTTAAGGATTTAACTCCTGGCTAACTCTCTCTGGAAACTTAACTCACAGTATTGTTGGAGAACAAGAGAAATGAAACTCATTGAGGGCTTTTTTCTGGAGTCAGCTGCTATACTTCATTGCTGAGGTTGTTATCAAATAATGGGAAACTGATGATATGTAGTTATATCAGAAAATGGAAGCTATTCCTATATCTTTGAACAAGCTTTATGACTACCTGTATTTCAAATCAGAACAGATGTTTTAAGCTTCCAAGAAGATGGGATAAATGTATTTATTTCCATTCTTTCCACTAAATAAAATTAAATAGATCCAAAAATACAGAGAACAAATTGATATTTACCAGAGGGAAGGAAGCTGGTAGGGTAGGTGAAATAAAGAACGGGATTAAGGGTGCAAACTTCCAGTTGCAAAATAAGTAAGTCATAGGGATGAAAATACAGCATAGAGATACAGTCAATAATGTAATAACTTTATATGGTGACAGATGGTATATTGTAGAGGGCATTTTGCAATATATGTGATATCAAATCACTATATTGTACACCTGAAACTATATAACATTGTATGTCAACTATACTTCAATTACAAAGAAAATCTAAAAGCCTTGTATATTCTGTTAATAAATAAACATAAGGAGACTCTGAAAGGTAGAAAGGAGAAGGCAAACAGGTTGGGGTCTTGGGACCTAATGAACAAAATAATGGTGAGTTCCCAGGGTTTTCTTTTGGCCTCACATATCCCAGTCTTGGAAATGAAGATAGCAACCCTGAAATGTCAAGAGATACAGACAAAAAAGCCCTGAACAAAAACCTGGTCTGTCCATCAAAGAACCAGAAAAGGGGCTCTAGGAAGATATAGAACTTTTATACAATAATTGCTCTAATCCAATCAAATACATACACACATGCACAATTGCCTTCACTTCCTTAGATTTCCCCTAAACTTCTATACCCTCCTGGCTGTAAAGAGGCATCCCAACCTCCCAGGATGGATAGCATCAGTGAGGGTGAATAGGGATTTTCATTCCCCTCAGGCAGTAGCAAGAGATCTTCTCCTCCACAGTGTCAGTAGAGACCATACAGTAGAAAAGGAACAAAGCAATTCTATTCCTCTCATCCTGAGGAGGTATCAGCAGAAGCCTAGTTGGGAGCCAGAAGTTCCACTTCTGCTTGGTAATAACAATGAGCGCTTCCTTCCTGTGGATGTTATGGCAGTTAGGTGCAGAACCCGTACCTGGATTCCTAAGCCACCTTAAAGTGAAGAGTAGCACTGTTCTTTCCCTGCTAGAGTGGTACCAGAGGTCAGTTAAAGCAGAAGGCTTGGGTATGATATAGTCTCATAACCTAATAGCAAAATGTTTACAGTTTAATAAAAGAATTATTAATTATACTAAGAACCAGGAAAAACTCAAGTTGAATGAAAAAGATAGTCAATAAATACCAATGCTGAAATGACAGAGGTATTAGAATTACCTGACAAAAAATTTTAAGCAGGCATTATTAAAAATGCATTAAGAGGGATGCCTGGGTGGCTCAGCGGTTGCGCGTCTGCCTTTGGCTCAGGGCGTGATCCCAGAGTCTCTGGATTGAGTCCCACATCAGGCTTTGTGCATGGAGCCTGCTTCTTCCTCTGCCTGTGTCTCTGCCTCTCTCTCTCTCTCTGTGTCTCTCATGAATAAAGAATAAAATCTTTTAAAAAATAAAAATAAAAATGCATTAAGAGCAATTATAAACCATGTGTGAGCTAAATGAAATTAAAAAATTTCGGAAAAGAAATTTAAAAAACCCATCAAAGCAATAAACTATACAAAAAGGAAACAAATAGAAATTTTAAAACTAAAAATATACAACTGAAATAGAAATAGAAAAATAGAAAATAAATAGTGAATGAGCTCAACAACAGAATGGTAGAAATGGAGGAAAGAATCAGAAAACTGGAAGAAAGAACAGGATGAACTTCATAAATGAAACAACAGAGAGAAAGTAAGCTGAGGGGGCAGGGGATAAACATGACCTCAGAGACCCTGGGGGCTATCATAAAACCCCAAAATTCATATCACCAGAGTCCTAGAAAAAGAGAATGTGAATAGAGATGAAAAAGTGAAGAAATTATCACTGAAATTTTTCACAAATATGCAAAGAAATCCTCATAAACCTACAGTTTCAACAAAGTAAGTAAACCCCAAACTTTATAAAACCTAAGGAATTTATGCCAAGACACATCATGGTTAAGCTTCTGAAGAATAAGACAAAGAAAAATAAAGTTTTAATTTTAATTTCAGTTAGTGAACGTAACTAATGTTACATTAGTTTCAGGTGCACAATACAGTGCTTCAATTCTCTGCAACACCTGGTACTCATCACGATAAGAGCACTCCTTAGTCCCCATCACCGGTTTCACCCACTTCCCCTCTGGTGATTATCAGTTTGTTCTCTATAATTAGGTTCTTGGTGTCTCTCTCTCTTTCTCTCTCTCTCTCTCTTTTCTTTTTCTCTGTTACTTTCAAAGTTTTTCTTTATGATTTGATCCTTTCAGGTTATTTTTCCTGAGTCCTCTGTAAGAAGTTGCTATGGTGGATATGAAAGAAATGACTGCTTGTGCTTCCTTCTAGGATTTTTATGGTTTCAGGTCTCACAGTTAGGTTTTTAGTCTATTTTCAATTTACTTTTGCAGAAGTGGTCCAGTTTCTTTCTTCTGCATGTTCCTGTCCAGTTTTCCAACACCTTTTGTTAAAGAGACTATCTTTTTTTCCATTGGTTATTCTTTCCTACTTTGTCAAAGATTATTTGACCATATAAATGTGGGTTCATTTCTGGGTTTTCTATTCTGTTCAATTGATCTATGTGTCTATTTTTGTGCCAGTATGATACTGTTTTGATTACTACAACTTTGTAATATAGCTTGAAGTCTGGAATTGTGATGCCACCAGCTTTGCTTTGCTTTTTGAAGATTACTTTGGTCATCCAAGATCTTTAGCAGTTCCACAAAAATTTTAGGATCATTTGTTCTAGCTCTGTGAGAAGTGTGGGTGGTATTTTGATAAGGAATGCATTAAAGATTGCTTTGGTAGTATAGACATTTTAACAATATTTGTTTTTTCAACCCATGAGCATGGAATGTCTATTTCTTTGTGCATCTTCAATTTCTTCCATCAGTGTTTTATAGTTTGCAGAATACAGGTTTTTCACCTCTTTGGTTAGGTTTATTCCTAGATACCTTATTATTTTTGTTGAATTATAAATGTACTTTTTTCTGAAAAAGAAAAGAAATCTTAAGAGCAGTGAGTGAGTAAAAATGTTTCACCCATAGAGGAAAGACAATTAATTTTTTTTCAAATATTTTATTTATTTATTCATGAGAGACACAGAGAGAAAGAGGCAGAGACATAGGCAACAGGAGAAGCTGGCTCCATGCAGGGAGTCTGATGTGGGACTCAATCCTGGGACTCCAGGGTCACACCCTGAGCCAAAGCCAGACACTTAACCGCTGAGCCACCTAGACATCCCAAGGAAAAGCAATTCAAATGACAGTAGATTCTCATCAAAAACCATGGAGACCATAGGCAATAGCACATTTTTCAAGTATTGCAAGAAAAGAACTAAAGGCCTAGATTTCCAAATTCAGTGAAAATATTTCTCAGAATGAAGGGGATATCAAGAGATTTTTCAGATGCAAGAAAAATAGAGAATTTATCATGGGTAGACTTATCCTGAAAAATGGCTAAGATATTTGTCTAAACAGAAAAAAAAAGGGTGAAAGAAAGAATCTCAAAATATCTAAGAGGGACACCGGGTGGTTCAGCAATTGAACGCCTGCCTTCAGCCCGGAGTATGATCCTGGAGTCCTGGGATCGAGTCTCACATCAGGCTCCCTGAATGGAGCCTGCTTCTCTCTCTGCCTGTGTCTCTGCCTCTCTCTCTGTGTCTCTCATGAATAAATAAATAAAATCTTAAAAAAAAAAATCTAGGAGCAAAAATAAATAAAAATAAATAAATAAATAATGGAAGTGGAAAAAATGGATAAATGCCATAAGCCCCTTTCCCTTGTTTTCTAATTTATACTTCAGAATTATAGCAAACATTGTAACATTATGTCATATGCTTATGAATTTATATAAAAGAAATATTTAAGGGACACCTGGATGGCTCAGTGGTTGAGCTCAGGGCGTTGTCCTGGGGTCCGGGATTGAGTCCCACATCAGGCTCCTTGCAGGGAGTCTGCTTCTCCCTCTGTCTGTGTCTCTGCTTCTCTCTCTGTGTCTCTCATGAATAAATAAATAAAATATTTATATTTATATATATCTATTTAAGACAATATTAAATGGGGAGAGTAAATAGATATACAGGGAGATAAAGTTTATAAATCTTGCTTATACTTTTAAAATGTTAACAAAAAATAAAATAAAATGTTAACACCAGAGGGCTGTGATAATTTATGTAAATATAATGTAAATATAATTAATATCTATATCAACTACTGAAAAATGTGTACAAAATGCTATAAATAAGTCAAATAGAATTCTAAAACATGGATATTTCTGTAACCCACAGGATGGCAGAAAAGATAGGACAAATAGACAGAAAATCATCAAAGATACAGAAAGAACTCAACAATATCATCAATCTAACAAGATATAGTCAGCATTCCATTCATAATAGCCAATATTATACAATAACTATATTATAAAGATATAAATATCTGTAAACATTATTTTGGATGTTTTTGAAGTATCAATGTGGAATTTTATAATTAACATATACTTTAATATGAGGAGTTCTCAATGCATCAAAGTTGTTTATTCATTTCTATCAATGCTAAGAAGATCTTCAGCCATAATCTCTAAATATAATGAAAACATAATCTAAGAAAAATCAAGATAGATATAAAAATACACTTTATCCACAAAATTTACTGAGATCAAGAAGAAAAAGCATCAGCTATGTAAATATTCAAGTTATAACTTTAAGATATCCATTCCATTTGTTTTTGTTGTATCTAAAAATTTCTTTCACCTCTTATTAGTAAATCAACTATTCCCCTTACATACAATGTAATAAAATTTCTACTTTCTTTTGTATGAATTTCATACTTTTTCTCCAACACAAACTGTTCTTTAAGCATACTTTTAAAAATATCATGACACAAGTGGACATCCACATACAAAAATATAAATCTAGAAAAAAAGCTTATGCCCTTCACAAAAAAATAACTTAAAATGGATTGTAACCTAAATGTAAAATGCAAATCCATAAAACTCCTAGAAGATGACAAAAGAGATAAGTTAGATCACCACTTTTTTAGACCCCACTTTTTTAGACCCCACATCAAAGGCATGATTCATGAAAGAATTGATACAGTAGATTGATTAAATTTTAGAAATTATACTTTGAGAAAGATAATGTCAAGAAAATGAGGATAGGCTGCAGACTGAGAGAAAACAATTACAAAAACAGAACTAACAAAAGACTGTTACCCAAAATAAACAAAGAAACCTTAAAAGTCAGTAATGAAAATGAACAATCCAACCAAAACAATGGACATGCACACACCTATTAGAATGACCAAAATCCAAAATACTGACAACAGTAGATACCAGTGTCATGTGGTTCAGTCGAAATTCTCATTCATTGCCGGTGGAATGAAAAATGGTATAGCTACTTTGCAAGTCAGGTTTTGCAGTAATCATACTCTTGACATACAATCCAGTAATCACACTCCTTTGTATTTACTCAAAGGAGGTGCAAATGTATGTGCACTCAAAAGCCAGCAGTAGAAGGTTTACATCAGTTTTATATATAATACAATTGTATATGTATAATGCTAATGTATAATTTATGTATATTCAATTATGAATAATTACCAAAACTTGAATGCAAGATATCCTCCAGCAGGTGAGTGGGTAAATAAACTGTGCTATAATATAGAAAATAGATTATTACTCAGCAGTAAAAAGAAATGAATTATGAAACTATGAAGAGACACGGAGGAATCTGACAATCATATATAGATTCCAACTACTTGATATGAAAAGGTACGGAGTTACTGAAAGATTCGTGGTTAGGGCAGCCGGGTGGCTCAGCGGTTTGGTGCCACCTTCCGTCCAGGGCGTGATCCTGGAGATGGGGGATCGAGTCCTGCATGGGGCTCCCTGTGTGGAGGCTGCTTCTCCCTCTGCCTGTGTCTCTGCCTCTTTCTCCGTGTCTCTCATGAATAAATAAATAAAATCTTAAAAAAAAAAAAAGATTCGTGGTTAATGGGGGAAGGAAAGATGAATAGACAAAACACCTAACATTTGGAGGCAGTGAAAACATTCTGTATGATACAATAATGGTAGATACATGTCATTACACATTTCTCAAAACCCATGGAATGTACAACATCAAAAGTGAAATGTAATATTAAAGTGTGGACTTTGGATTATGATGATGTATCAAGGTAAGGTCATCAATTGTAACAGATGTACCACTGTGGCAGAGAAGTTCATAGTGAGGGAAGTTGTGTGAATGTGGAGGCAGAGTGTATGTGGGACATTTCTGTGCTTCCCACTCAATTTTGCTGTGAACTTAAAACTCTAAAAAAAGTAAAGTCTATTAAAAAAAAACAAAACTATACAGCACTCCCTTCCACCTTCATATTAATCTTTTTCCCCATCCATGATTATCAGAAAAGAAAGTATAGAACTTTATATATGGAAATGTTCCTTTGATACTTAATACTTCTACTTTCCCTAATTTGAAAAATGAAACAAAGAGGAAAAAACAAATGCCCGAGTCATAGAACAAGTGAATTGTAGAGTCCTTTTTAGAATCCAAGTCGCCTCTAATAATTGTTTTTATAATCTGTTCATGCTTAACAAGACAATATTTTGAATTATTAACATTTTACTTATGAAACAGTATTTTTATTTATTTCTAAACTTCCTGCTTTAAGTCACTATCATAATCATTAAGTAATATATATTGATATTTTCATTATTAAAATCAAAACCTTAACCAAATAAATAGAAACACTTTGAAATTCTTAACATTTTCTTTACCTAAAACCAAATGTGACTTATGAACTCCATTCCCTACCGTCCCTCTCACTTTCTTTTTCTTTCTTTTTCTTAATATTTTATTTATTTATTCATGAAAGACAGAGAGAGAGAGAGGCAGAGACATAGGCAGACGGAGAAGCAAGCTCCATGCAGGGAGCCTGATGCAGGACTGGATCCCTGGACCCGATCCCAGGACTCTGGGATTACACCCTGAGTCAAAAGCAGACACTCAACTGCTGAGCCACTCAGGTGTCCCTTTATTTTTCTTTCTAGGGCATCTTTTCATCATATATATTTATACTCTAATTGATATTTTCCTCTGCACTTCTGTAGGTCCCAGTAGCCCAAAACAAACTTTACCTAAGTATTTCCTTGGGGGTGAGACTGTGTTTTTTTTTTTTTTCTTTTTCTTTCAGCTCCTTCAAGAGGTATTCAAAATGCCTTCAACTCAAAATACCTTCCAAGGTTAGAGAGTTTTTAGAGAGTTTTCTGTTTATTTTCTTACTATACATTCTATCGAACTTATTTTCCACCTTATTTTATAATCATGATGTACCTCTCTGTATTGTGAGGATATTAGCATCTGTATATGTATTTGTGTGTGTATATATAGGCAAATGTGTATGTGTTCATGTGTGCATTTATGTTTATCACTCCATTTAAATAATAAAATTATTCACTATATTTTTCCTATATGTTTAAATGCCAAATAACTTGTGATTAAGGTTTTTATGTGTATAACTCACTTTAGAGAATGCCACATCATTTATTTAACCTAGGAATATGTAGTAGGTGCTTACTTTCTACTGAGAACTCTTCTGTATGCCAGGGACACAGAATGTGGTTGGAGCCTAGTGAGTGAGCAAAGGGGGAAAGAACCCAATATGAGGTTGAAAGGCTAGGCTAGTGCAAGATCCCAGAGGGGGATAAGGAACACAGTGAGGCCTTCAAATTTTATTACAACATGAAACAATTTCAAACAAGGTAATGAAATGACCTGACCCATATATCCAAAGATCATTCTGGCTTAGAAGATGTCTTAGGGCTATAAACAGACGCCTGCTTGTAGCCTGCTTTAACAGTCCGGGTACTGATTATGGCATCCTAGGCTAAGACAGGGACAGTGGAGAGAGAAAGAAGCGGGGTGGGGGTGGGGAGGAGAGGCTGCTGATATGGAATGAAGACTTGCAGATGGGTTGAATTTGGTGCTCTCTGATAATGAAAATTCATAGCTGACTTCTAGATTTCTGGCTTGAGAACCTGTGTGGTTTTAATAATACTCTATATTTGAATAGCATTTCAAAGTTTGTATAATAATATCTCATTTTATATACCACCTTTGATTAATTTGTTAATTTTCTATGCGGATAAGAGAACTGAAGTATCAAAAAATAGTGTATTTGTCAAAATTATATGGATAGTAGGGGATCCCTGGTGACTCAGCGGTTTAGCGCCTGCCTTTGGCCCCGGTCGGGATCCTGGATTTCCCAGGTGGAGTCCCACATCGGGCTCCCTGCATGGAGCCTGCTTCTCCCTCTGCCTGTGTCTCTGCCCTCCCCCACCCCCGCCTCTCTCTAGCATGAATAAATAAATAAAATCTTTAAAAAAATTTATATGGATAGTAAACACTAAAACCAAAACTTGTGTCAAATTCAAATCCTACTATACTATCAACAGTCTGACCAATGGGGTAAAGGTCTATTTTTTTTTCAGTAATCCTAACCGTATTTCTTCAACAACAAAATAGCTCTCAAACTGATCATATGGGGAACTTGAGTAGGGAATGGAATATATGGTTGCTGAAGAGGTTTAATGAATAACTAGGGCAGGAGAACAAGAAGCTAAGTCAGCTGAGTCGCAAAACTTTTTTTCAGTTATTTATTGATGATATTTTCTGTAAAAGCACAATGCCTAAGGCACGGATCCATCTTATAAACAATTTCAGAAAACTTCAAGGCTGCTAGAAAACAGTTTGGGTGTTAAGATCCATTTCTGTGTCCTCCTTGACTCTTATCTTCTGTGTAAGGATTTTAAGACTCCCCGATGGAACAATAATATCGCTAAATAATATATCAAAACGTGTCTGTTCTTGAAAAATTTTACCAGAGGTGGAATCTTTTTACATGTGAAAATGTTTTCTTTCAACACAAAAACTGAACATATTACTACATAAAGGGGAATTTAAAAAGCATATATTCAGTGAAATGGCCCAAAGATCAATGAAAAGTTGGAAATAAAATGTCTTTGATTTCTAAAGTCTCAACAAAAAGAAAGAATGGAAAAAGAAACCATTTCTTGAAATAGCTAGAACTGAAATTGACTTCACATTACCAAGATGGTAAAATGTCAGAGAAAGCATATATTGAGAACTTCTATTTTGAAGAGCTAGATTTTCGTCACCCTTTATCTTAATTCCTCAGGAATATGTTTACGCTTTTAAAGAATTTACTGTGTTTGGAAGAAAGAAACAGCACTGATATGATCCCCAAATACATCATTAAAAAGATATTTAAACATCATGAGTATAAATATTCAGAGATTTATTTAACATTATTGAAGTTTTTGGAAATTATAGTGGATGAAAGTATTTTGAATATGTTATGACTGAAGACAAATGTCATTTTTTTGCTCATATCAACCAGAGACTGGATTTACATATTTCAGAATTAGAAAATATAATAGGTACTGAAAAGATTAATACAAAATTGGTGATCGTTATTAATCATTATCCTCTTTTCTGGATTCCATATTCTTTCCAGTTTTTAAAAATTATACCTACACAGAATTTTATTTTCTTTTTATCTAATTGTATCTATTCTGTCCCTATGTCTATGAATGGTTATTTACTGTGATTTGAGACAATGGGTAATTCCCAGTCCTTGATGCACATGTAAGTCACTTGGGATCACTTACAAATTGAAATTCCTAAATTGCATTAGAAGATAAAGAAAATAAGGGTAGGATTAGTAATTTAAAAAGTTATCCTGGTGATTGGGGCCCAAACCTAATATTTGGAAATCATTTGTTATAAAGACAATGTGCAAACATCTTTTTTCCAACATTACCAATTATGTGCTGTTATCTAACTTTTAAACTTTGCCAACCTCTTGAGTACAAGCAGCCATCCCACTGCTAGTCTGTCTAACGTAAGCAATGAGCATGTATACAAATATCCTCCCTCTTATTTGTTAGCCATCTGAGCTTCTTCGGACAATGTGAATTTAGACTTGGTAGTTTTTTTCTTAAGCTTCCTTTCTTCTCCTTGATTTATAAAATTTATTTTGATAGCTTATTCATTTATATATTTATATGATTTGGGGACTCTTTTTCATTTATAACTGAACACAAAGAATATCATAGGAATTCCACTACTGAACATCACTAGAAACATTTTAGCTTCCCCAAGTGGGTCTATATTGTTATTTGCTTTTGTCATATGTCTCTTTTATTAAACTGTGTATCTTTATGGGAAGGGGTCATATCTGATTCATCTCTGGAATAAACAGTGTGTCTCAAAAATGTCAGCATACAATTAACACATTTAATATTTTGACATAAATAAATAGTTATGTTCCCAGCTGATATCATTAAAAGTTATCGTTAAAGAAAGATGATTGTGATTTTTAACAAATTAGAAGAATTTAAAAGTTGGGTGACATTGTGATAACAAAACTTTTTGATTCAAATCTACCTGTTTATATAAGGAGATTATCTCCACATTGATTTTTTTAATGAAAAATCAGAATTATGTAGTTATATATTCAGGCTTATAAAGATAAATCCTAATACATGAGTTATCTCAGCCTAAAGATTTTTTGGAAATACCCTTGGATTCTCAAAAATTTAGGATGTATTAGAAGATTACATTTCTTTAAAAGCTTAGTGACATTTATTAATGTCACTCTATTATTCAGGTATTTGAGGATGGCAGAGATAAATTCCACATAAAATGTTTATAATAGCTAGTTATGTCAATTTACCATCCATTATGAATATTAACATCTTTTTCTCTTGATCTCCTAAGTCTCATGCATATTTCATCATGATTCAAGATTCAACAGTGATCTGACAATATCAATAAATATAATATGGATATGTGTCTATTGGGTTGGAGGATATTTGCATAAAAATTAAATTTGGAGATTACGCATTTATTTTTTTGTAAGAAAGTCTTCTAGCCAATGAAACCAACCTTTTAAACAGGAATTCTCAGATTGCTACAGCAATCAATTCAAATATTTATTTTATATTTAAATGGTAAATACAGGGATCCCTGGGTGGCGCAGCGATTTAGCGCCTGCCTTTGGCCCAGGGCGCGATCCTGGAGACCCGGGATCGAATCCCACATTGGGCTCTGGTGCATGGAGCCTGCTTCTCCCTCTGCCTATGTCTCTGCCTCTTTCTCTCTCTGTGACTATCATAAATAAGTAAAAATTAAAAAAAATGTTTAAAAAAAATAAAATAAATGGTAAATACAAATTTTTTTATCCAACTACGAAGTTCTCTTATGAGTCATTTTTATTATTTTTGATGATGCAAACAGGAAAACAAACTACATAATTTATTTACGTGTTTAGAAATAAAATATTATTTTTTTCATTTTTTGTGACAACATAAACACTTGCCATTCTTCTTGTGTTATCAAGATTCTGTTGCAGAAAAAAGAATCTACTCTAGATATTTTAATTAATATGATTTTTTTAAAGGTTTATTTATTTATTTTGGAGGGGTTGAGGGAGGAACAGAAGCAGAGGGAGAGAAATCCCTGCTAAATGTGAATTCTGTGTTGGGGTCTATCCCAAGACCCTGAGATCATGACCTGGGCTGAAATCAAGACTCAGTGCTCAATGTACTGAGCCACCCAAGCGCCCCTAATTAAAATAATTTAATTATAGTGTTTAAGTGCTTATGATATTATTAGAAGAGCTAGAATAGTTGACTATAGTCTGAGTCTCCAGAAATGACTGCAAAATGCTGTGGGAGTGTCCTTTGGAGGAGCTGTTGCTCTGGCACAATCAGGAAGGAGGGGAGTAGAGAAACTTCTTCTGGTCCCCTTGTTCAGGACCCCCAAAGTGAGAAACAGGACACTGGAATGCTGCTCAGAAGAAAAAGTCCTTTTGTACTTGTTTGTTGCCAGAAAAACAACAAATCCAAAGTCATTTTTACCTTCCAAATCTATCATGTAATTGACAGAGATCAATCTGCTGTTGAGTCTGGAAAATGTTATTTTTACCTTGCATTCTTTCTAGGACAAAAAGGTAAAATGAAGAAAAAGGATAACAAAGAACGAACTCCCTATTTTCAAAATAATATTAAATTATTTTTATTTCAAATTATTGCTGATTCTATCTCCTTTTCTAAAGTAAAAAAACAGATTGAAAATAAAAATACACAAATAGACCAACGAGTAACTGGCATGTTTCTAATGAATTTTATGCATGAAAACAGCATATACAAGAGAAAATACTTTTTAACTGAAATACATGTGAACTCCATTTACAATTTGTCAGAGCCCAAGTTTTCTAATATGCTAAACTCAACTTGCTTTCAATGGCATGTTGAAATTTATGCTAGTCATTGAAAAAGCTATTTATGTGGCTCTAGCCACATACAGAGGCAGACTTTCCAGAAGCCACCATGTTTTGAAAACATTAGATAATGGAAGGACAATGGGGTGAAAGAAAAGCAGAAAGAACCCAAATTAAGGAATTCTTTCAGGCTGCAGGGGGAGAGGGCCACAGGTGTGTCATATGGCTAATGCAGTATTACTTCTACTCTATCCAATTTGATTAGTCTTTTTTTTAGTATTTTATTTATTTTAGAGATAGAAAGAGAGAGAAGGAGCAGGGGGAGAAGCAGAGGGAGAATGACAAGCAGACTCCATGCTAAGTGCAGAGCCCATGTGAGGCTCCACCCCACAACCCCGAGATCATGACCTAAATTGAAATTAAGAGTCAGTCGCTTGACCAACTGAGCCACTCAGGCTCTCCCAATTCAATTAATCATTAATGCCAAAATGTAGTTTTGTCCATTCTTTGAAAATAAGATCTAGAAATACAATATTTAAAGGAAGTTGTTTTTATATGACACAGTTAATAGGAATTTTTATTCTTTCTTATTTATCTGATTTAAATAATTGATTCACCTATCCTTTTAAAAATCATGCAATATGTTGTTATTATCTTACATATGCCTATACACATATTTTCCCAACACTTTATTTTATTATGTTTCTGTTAGGGTTTTGATATATATTTCAGTCTCCATAGTTGGCAGGTGACCTTCTGATTGGTTTGGGTGACATAAGTGTTAATAATCTGGAAGATGGGATAACTAATAAATCTGTATATAAAAATCACGATTTATAGTTTATTTGGGATTCTACAGAAACAGCACAAGCAAGTATGCTGAGAGGTGTTTTGAGCCTAATGTATTTTAGAGAGAAGTTTTATTGATTACACAGAAATGAGGCACATTTTAATCATTTTTATATCACTGCACTGCCAGAGGCATCAAAATCCATTAAATGAAGATTATAAACTTTGTTTTCAACCAGATCCTAAATTGATTCTTGATGTATTGTCAACAGAAGCACTGGAAGATCAATCAGAAATACCAACCCATATGAAAATTAACTTATTTATATTTAATTGTTCATATCATGGCTCTCTGAGATGCTGCTCATAAATCTAAATTACTTTTCTCTCAGCTAAAGGTTCTATTTTAGTATATGTAACAACAATTTTTCTCCATATGGCTACTGATATGCTATATTCCTTATATTTTTTTCTTATAATATCTTCCTGCCTCAGGCCTCAAACCAATCTTTAGAAATATTTATTCTGCTCTTCCTATCATCTTGTTAGTAAGATTTTTAAAAAATTATTATAATTGAGAGTTTAAAAATATACCTGTGCAAACACATACATGTTTTATGTAGGCATATCCTTGCAGAATCTCGATTGGCTTACTTGTGTGAATGTCCACACATAGAAAATTATATTTAGTGTGTTTTAGTGAAATATACACTTTTAAGCTTAGTTTAGCATTTGGTGTATTGCATAAATAAATAAAAACATGTTACATATATTTAATTTTATTATCACTTGAAAGATTCTAAATCTGGCTCCTTATTCTGTGTCGGAAAATAATCTATAAGAGAGAGTGAGGAAGGAGAACAAGTGAATATGAATAATATACAAGATTGTGAATAATATAGCTTTTGAAATCAGAAGACCTAGATTCAAAACAATGATTCCTCACTAATAACACCTCTTAATTTCTCTAAGTCCCTTAGTTTCTACATCTCCAAAAAAATATAACAAATATAACCCCTATGTCTTACATAAACTATATGTATGTTCACACATGTGCACACAAACACACACACACATATAAACATATATATTTAATTTGGGTAGAAATGACTTTCAAGCTATCCATAAATTTTAATTATATGATTAAATGTAGCCATTTGCTGCTGTTTTTGCCTTCCTGGCATCGATTTACAACCACTTCTAAAAGAAAAAAAGCAGTCATGCTTAATCCATTTTCAAGAAGTATGGATTTAAGGGTCTTGATCTCACTTCAGTATTTTATTTTCTTCACTATGGTGATTGGATCAGAAATAAGCACACAAACTGGTGCAATGAGAATGTAGTCTGAGACATTGCAAGACTTTTCTGCTGGGATTTCTTGGGACAGAAATGACCCTGGAGCTATTACAATCCACCTTTGTAGCACAAATGGAGGACCTGACTACAAAATGCAAGCTTACCATGAGACACAAAGACGGAGCAGAATGGACTCTGGGAGTTGGTTGAGTTGCTGAATTGAAAATTCCAAAAAAATCTATATCTCTATTAAATTTTTAGCCATTTTTTAAAAGATTTTTATTTATTTATTCACTCATGAGAGACACAAGGAGAGAGAGAGAGAGAGAGAGAGAGAGAGGGAGAGACACAGGCAGAGGGAGAAGCAGGCTCCATGCAGGGAGCCCGACGTGGGACTCGATCCCAGGTCTCCAGGATCAGGCCCTGGGCTGAAGGCAGTGCTAAACTGCTGAGCCACCCGGGCTGCCCAATTTTTAGCTAATTTTTTAAGGACTTAATTTTATTTGATTTAAATCAAGAAGGAAATTGAACCTAAACAGAAAAATTTAAATGTGAAAAGGAATGCGGTGTGGAAGAAAAGAAAAAAAGGAAAGGAAAACATATGGGTAAATCTAAATAAGTAGATTATAAAGCAAAACATAAAAAGCTGATTTGAGAGTGGCCAAATGGTAAATGATTCTATGATTCTGCTCTATTTTTGAACAGGATAAAAATAATGATTAGTCCAAGAGTTTGGTAAAAAAAAAAAAAAAAAAAGGAAACATAAACTAACAATGCACATTGTCGATGTATCAGCGGTAAATGCCATTGTAAATGTACCTGTTACCATTAAACTAGATTTAGAATTTACCTGTTTCAAATTAATAGAGGAAAAATTAATAATATAAAATGTGTTCAGTACAACAGAAGACTGCCATTTTAAATGGTGCTGTAGATTCACACTTTGAAGCTTGCCATCTACCCATTGCTCATAACACATGTTGATGATAAAGTGTCAAAGTTAAAAATGACATAGCCATACTCCAAAACAAAATAAATGTCTTTTTGGACAAAAATAAAAAAGGAGGACAAGAATCGTCGCCCAAGACTGTTATCTAAAAACTGAGCTGTTGGGGATGTGGAGTCTTTTCATATGAAATGGGAGACTAGAGCTAAGAGCACTGTCCGAAATCTGGGCTGTAGGTTGCTTTTCTTTTAACTCTTGATAAGAGATCTAATGAGACTGTTGCTGATGGTTACCCACAGTTTCAGATATATGTAGCCATGTACCTATGAAAGCCATGAAAAATAACAATTTATTGTATCAGGAAATGACCCTCTCGCTCACTTGTTCAGTTACTACATATGTGATACTTATAATGTCATTAGTGAACAAGAAGCTATAATCACATTATAAAATTTGGCCATGGTTGGTAATAATATGGAATAAAAAACGGAGCAATGTCAAGATTGAAAGACATCAAGAAATAGTTAAAAAAATAAAATGAAAACAAACAGAATGTATTAAAATGCATCAGATTGTATTCAAGTAATGAAGTTGTCTCATAGTATATATTTTGTATACACACAAATATAAATACTTCTAAATATGATTTTAAGAGACTGATTAAGTTTACACATATGGGAGAATTTAATTTGCATTTTTGAAATAAATCTAACATACAGTACAATTACAAAGGATAACCTATTGCTCTGATGGATTTTTGACATATCAACTTAACTAAAGGTCCGGAATTCTCTCCAGTATGTTCTAGATTAGGGAGACTTCTAAGAGCTAGTCTCTTGCAAGAGTGTGGAAATAAAAGGGAAGTGTTGCCCATTTTGCAGCATATGCATATCTATACCAAAGATTCAACCAAACTACTCTAAAAGCCACTGTGAAGGGATTTTATAGATATAGATAAAGCTCCTAATAAATTGCAGTTAAGTTCATCAAAAGTGAGACTGCTCTGGGTAAACCTAACTTGATGAGTTGGAAGTCCATTAAAAGAGGGTTTAGGTCATCTCTGACCTCAGAGTTCATACAGCAATTGGATCTGCAATTACATGCTTTCCCCTGGGTCTTCCCTTCTTGACTGTATGTAGAAGACAAAATTCAGCATTTCAGCAGGGCTCCAGCTTGCTTATGGTCTTCTCTTCCTGATCATCTGCCCTTGGACTTTGAACCTAGTCAGCATCCACATTTTATGGATAATCTCCTGTTGGTTCTGCTCCTGTTTCTCTGGTTGAACGTAGGCCAAAACAGTTGACTAAAATACCTTTAAGTGTTTGAAAATAAAAATAGAATATGAATTTATCCTTGGCTAAAGAGAAATTGTGAAATATTTGATCCAAATTATAATGAAATCACTACATACCAAAGATGCTTGTATGATATAATTGTTATAAATTGTATAGTATGAGGTTTTGCTTTGAGTAAGACACCATGAATTTTGTTTTGAACAGTGTAAATTTTCAGAGACTGTTGAAATTCTGCTGTGAGTATGCATTAAGAAATAATGAATGTCAATTTTCAGACAAAAGATCCGTATTTAGGATAAAAGTTGATATATGCGACGACAAGAACACAGAGAGACAATCAAATGGGATATTTGGGAATATGAATATTAAAAGTGACAGAAAAAGTAGTAAAAGCACATGTAAGAAATTGCACACGAACAACCGGAATATAGCAATCAGAACTAGGAGAACATAAACCATGGAAAACTAAATAAAGCAAAACTGAAAGCAAATAGAATCCCTGAAGATAGTGGCAGAAGAGTGTTTGGAATTTCATTTTATTTATTTATTTATTTATTTATTTATTTATTTATTTATTTATTTATGTGTGTTTGGAATTTCAAATGACATGGGGATAGAGAAGAAGTCATGCAATTACATAATTAGAGATTATCAATAACCATAAAAAGTTCATATTCATTGGATAGCCATATATATAGTAAGGACTCAACAGAGAAATAGAAGGAATAAGAAATATATAGATATAGATGATATAAACATAGAGACAGAATAGAGATACATAAAGAGACTTATAAAAATTGTCTCTCAAGAGCCTAGGAAGGAAGTCCTATGATCTATAGTTTACAAACTGGAGACCCAGAAATACTTGGTGATATAGTTCCAGTCTCATCCCAAAAGCCTGAGAACCAGGAGAACCTGGTATAAGGTATAGGGTATAAGTTCCAATTCAAGGCAGGAAAAGATCGATGCTTCAAGTCAAGCCATCAGGCAAAGAGTGAATTCTTTCTTCCTCTATTTTTTGTTCTATTCAGGCTCTCAATGAATTGGATCATGCACACCCATACTGGCAAAGGCAATCTGCTTTATTCCATCTACTAATTCAAGTGATAACTTTCTGGAAACAACTTTATAGACACAGCTAGATATAATGTTTAACCAAATATCAGGGAACCCTGTGACACAGTTGACATATAAGGTTAACCATCATACCAGATGATTTTTTTTCTTCCCCTCCAGCCTCTCCTCACTCTGCTTGCCATAAAATGGCTCAAAACCACGGAACAGGTGCCCATCATTCTCCTGAGTAATTTCATTCCCAACCACCCCTGCAGACACACAAAACCCCTCTTTGCTCCTCTCCCCGACAGCTAAAAGCCCTATAGTAAGACTGATGTATAGATATACAAAGTTCAGTACATCTTAGTGGTGAGAGTATGGATTCTGCAGGCTGGCCTCAAACCTTGACCCCAGCAATCACTAGTTGTGTGAATTTGGGAAAGTTACCTCATCTCTCACTGCTTGCATTTCCTCATCTGTGAAATGGGGGTAGTGATAGTGCCCTTCAGAGGGCAGCGGTGCACATTAAACAAATCGGTGTGCATTCAGTACTCTAGGAGTGGATAGCGCATGGTAAGTGCTATGTGGTAGAATGATGCATTCATTGAATAAAGAAACAGTGGTAAGGGAAGTTCATGACCTTTAGCCCAAGACCCCTGGAAACACAAGTATAGCTGACTCAGTGAACAGAGGGAAAAGTGTACAACAGGCAAAACTCTAGGGGTCTCATTAAGATGACCTTAGGAAGGATTTACTATAGGTTTTGTTCTTGTGCTAGGTGATGAGGTTCAGTGTCAAGAAAGATTTTGCTCTGGATTGTATGTTGTCAGAAAGCAGCAATCATGCTATGGTTGGGAATCCTTACAATTCTTATCTAGAAGGAAAGGGAAACAAACAAGGCCAAAGTTAACATGCACTTCATGAAGAAGCAGTAGTTATTCATATTTGCCAGGATAGGGCATATTTAGTTATTTTTGTATTGTGTTCTTGATTTTTGTCTCTGTTCAGATGTGATTACAGAGGGGTCTTGTTCAGGGATCCAACATGATCATGGAATGATGCTGTCTGATGTTTGCGTGTATTGTAAACTCATATTCAGTAGGAGAACACGATAGGAGTACCAGGCCAGCTCCTACAAATGCCAAAACTGAGTTGTTTGTACCAGACCAGCTTTTCGATGCTATTCTCTCTCCTAGACATAAAGTTGAAGGAATGTAATACTCTCATTTATCCAGTATGCATTCATTGATGTTCTACTATGTGATAGGTACTGTTCCAAGGAGCTTTTTCATTATTTCTATATTGACTTATTTATTTTTTCTATATTGACTTTAAATGAATCAATTTTATTTAAAAATGACACATCAGAGTTTGTTTTGTTTTGCATGTTGTGGCACACTTACAAACAAATTAGAGTCTGTTTATGCCAATTTCATATTTGTTTTGATCAAAAAAACAAGTAACTTCATTTTTACGGAAATAATATTTCCAGGCCTTAGTTTCTAATATGATATTAATACAAAAATACTAGATCTTATCTCTGTCAATCTGTTTAATCTCCCCAAATATCAATTGAAACAGTTATTGTAATATCCCATTCTGCTTACCTAACAGAATCATTAGAGAAAATGAATTTAACAATTGGTAAAGCCCTTTGTAAACTAAAAAACATATTCTCTTATATTTAACTTGAAATATTTAAAATGATTATGAGAAAAGAATATTGGAAAGGATAATCTTTAAGGGCCATTTCATGTATGCCGTTTTATGAGTGGGATCATAATTTTCCAATTTCAAATTATTTTAAGGATTTTAGCCATTCAAATTGGTTTTAACAACGCACTATTAAACATACCCATCATCCTGTCAAGTCCCTTTTCTGTAATAAATACTTAATTATGATATTATCCAAAGGAGAAATAAAGCATGCTTTATTATGATATGATTTATAACAGTTTCAGAGAATTTATCTTGGGGCCATCTGGGTGGATCAGTTGGTTAAGCACCTACCTTCAGGCCAGGTCGTGATCCCAGGGTCCTGGAATCAAAATCCACATAGGGCTTCATGCTCAGGGAGGAGTCTCCTTCTCCCTCTCCCTCTGCCCCTCCCTACTGCTCATCCTCTTTCTCAAATAAAAAAAGAAAAGACAAGAAAAGAAAACCTATCTTGCAGAGAAGAAAGGATTACTTTTTTTCCTAGATCAAGGAAAATAATTGGATTTTGTTTCTCAAATAGGGAATAGCAATGAATAAAGTTTTTTAATCCATTATTCTCTATACTTATTTCTAATAATTACTGCATTAAATTTATTTATTTATGCCTCCTGGTCTCACTTGAGACATTGACTTTCTAGGCAGGAAATCTTGTTTGTTCATTTTGTTTTCTTCTAACTTAGTTTCTCTAGCATTCAGCAAAAGTTTCTGGAAAATGGTAAGCATTAGATACATGAACCAAATGAAAAGCATGTGGATTTTGGAAAAATTAATCTGACATGTGCAATATATTCAAAACTCCTGTTAATTAGACTAATTCAGGAGACTACAGCATATGCCAATATAATGAGGAGGGCCAGTGAGCCGGCCATGGAAGTATGTATTGAATGCAAGACAGGTGAGACAGACACACTGAGACACATAGAAACACTCCCATGTCCATAGCTGGACTTTTACTTAGACTGACTTCTAAATCTAGCAAGCCCAATTTCTTCTTCAACTGGAATTATCTCTGGCCTAAAATAAAAAATAAAAAAAAAAAAAAAGGATTAAAGCCACGTCTTCCTTAAAATTTTCTTGAAACATTATGGTCCATATTACTTGCTCCCTTCTTTGGATAGATTTTTAAAAAGTCAAATTAGTGCAGTGGAAAGATCATTAACTTTATTTTTTTTTACTGAAGTTCAATTTGCCAACATATAGTATAACACCCAGTGCTCATCCCATCAAGTGCCCCCCTCAGTGCCCATTACCCAGTTACCCCAACACCCCAACCACCTCCCCTTCCACAACCCTTTGTTCATTTTTCAGAGTTAGGAGTCTCTTATGGTTTGTCTCATTAAGATCATTAACTGTGAATGCAAAGAGGTCTGGGTTAAAATTCAGCTCTACTGATCAATAGACATTAATGCAGATGTCTCTATGTAAATTCCATCACACTCCTGGCACTCATTGTCATTGTATCCTTTAGGATTGTTGTCATAAGTAAATTAAATTAAATGACATAGAAGAACAGTGGGTGTTAATCCCTACTGTACTGAAAACAAATAGCACTGATTGCAAATTTTTCTTAGTTTTGTCACTCAACTAAAATATGCAATAATGTCTTTGTAGCTTCCATATCATCCAGTGTGTGACTAATATATCTTGTTCACTATTTGGAATTATTGCAATTAACTCTATATCTTTATACCTGTTCTCATTCTTTAACTATTGGATCTATAACTTTGAAAAATGTCTAAAATAGTGCTACAGATATATGAGTATTTAAAACTTAGAGTTACTGGAAACAATGATGAATTATGATGGTCTACTGGAACTGAATTTCATTATTGGATGTATTCACAATACCAGATGGAAATACTAGTTTCCTACTCATTAGTGACTAATTTGAGATGCAAAATAAATAATTAAATGATAGTAACATTCGTTTTTTTTTCATTTAATGATAAATACAAGTTGGAAAAAATCACCATCTATTAATATATTTAATTATTGCATAGAAGCTTTTTGACTATCATTTTGCATTTTGCAGCTGATCTAAGTAACTCAACCAACAAAATTTAACTTTTTTTTTTCTTTTTTTAAGTAGGGGCAAAGGGCAGAAGGAGAGAGAATCTTAAGCAGGTTCCACACCCAATGTGGGGTTTGATCTCAGAACTCTGAGATCATGATCTGAGCTAAAATCAGGAGTCTCATGCTTACCCAGCTGAGCTACCGAGGTGGCCCAAAATTTAAACTTTAAAGCAAATACTATCTTTGGCTTGAATCATTGATTAAAAAGAAGAATGGCAAAGAACAATTATTTTTCTAAGTTTCTATGAAATTAATGTTCTAATAAGATGACATGTCTATATATGATGCCGAATACTTCTAGTAAATAATAAAATGCAAAAAACCATTATAAAGTATATTTGTTTGTACTTTGCCACAATCTTTGCATTGTCTTTAGAAAGTTTCTGCATTATCCATGGTGCATGTTTAAAAATATGAAATTTCTATTGATTTCTCCCTAAATTTACATCTATCTAAGTAATAGACAAAAACTACATAACTCACAAACTTGTGAAAAACTGTCAGATTTACTTCAATTATTCACTTTGCTGGCTCACATTCAGCTCTTTCCGATCTTATTATACATGTAGGCAATAAGTGATTAGAGCTCAAATGAGTTGGAAATTCATGTTTCCAATGGAATTAGCATACAGTAAATTATAATTCACAAAGGATCTATAAAAGAAGCAAGTTAATAATTGAAAATAAGATATAGCATGATCCATAATAGGAAACACTGTTATAAGTCTGAAAATTAAAAATAAATTGCCCTTGACATATAGGCCAAATAGATGGTCTTTCATTTACTTCTTTTTAATATATTTATGTCCTGTTTTCAATATTTGGAATCCATTTTTTAACTTTTTATTTCCTTTGTTAGAACTTGTTTTTTCTTCTTTGTTTGATTAGAACATTATTTCACTTATTTGTTTTTTGGACAATTGGTCATGATTAGTATCACTTTAAAGGATGACTATTGTTTTAAAGATTGTCTCGGGACACCTGGGTGACTCAGCAGTTGAGCATCTGCCTTCGGCTCAGGATGTGATCCTGGAGTCCCGGGATCGAGTCCCAATAGGGCTCCCTGCATGGAGCCTGCTTCTCCCTCTGCCTTTGTCTCTGCCTCTCTCGCTCTCTGTGTCTCTCATGAATAAATAAATAAAATCTTTTAAAAAATTTAAAAAATAAAGATTCTCTCCCTCTCTCCTAAATAAATAAATAAATAAATAAATAAATAAATAAATAAATAAATCTTTTTAATAAATGGGGGCACCTGGGCAGCTCAGTCATTAAAGCATTGACTCTTGGTTTTAGCTCAGGTCATGATCTCAGGCTCAGCATTCAGTGTAGAGTCTGTTTGAGGATTCTCTCTCACTCTCTCTCTGACCCTCCTCCCACTGGTGCTCTCTCTCTCTCTCAAAATAAATAAACGAACAAACAAACAAACAAACAAACAAATAAATAAATAAATAAATTTAAAGATTGTTTTATAATATACGTTGGCTGGAATAGTTTTCTTCTAAACTAATTGCACATTTGTGTTTTTGTTCAGACTTATTATATCTTAGGGTTAAATGAAAGGAAAGGGAAAACTAACATTTATGAAGTCCTGATGATCTGTTTGATAAATTATTGCATTAAAATGTTCATAGTAATAATATTAGACCTATAAAGATAAGGAAATGAAAATATGTATATGATGGTATAACAATTTGAACCTTGCTTTATGGAACTCAATAGCTCATGTAATTTCTTCTGTCAAGTGAGAGAATGGGTAAATTAGTTTGAGAAAACTCAGTATCTTATCTGAATGCACAAGTTCTAGAAAAAGAGAAGAGAGAAAAAGCCAAAACATAACATGACATGATACTGCAAATAATGGAGTTTTCTGTAAATTTAAGTCTAACTTTGTATCAAGTATGGAACACTTTCATTGTAGGGATCACATAGGTCCTTGCTGAGACCTTTGTATGTATGATCCTTAAATGTCTCTGGACCAAGCACATAAAAGTGACTCAGCTATGACCCAGCATAAAACAGTCAAGCCAATGCCAATTCAAAACTTAAATGTTTTCTGCTAAAATTACATTTGACTAATACTTTGTTTAATAAATACTTTAGGGGGGATCCCTGGGTGGCGCAGCGGTTTGGCGCTTGCCTTTGGCCCAGGGCGCGATCCTGGAGACCCGGGATCGAGTCCCATGTCGGGCTCCCGGTGCATGGAGCCTGCTTCTCCCTCTGCCTGTGTCTGTGCCTCTCTCTCTCTCTCTCTCTGTGTAACTATCATAAAAAAATAAAAAATAAAAAATTAAAATTAAAAAAAAAAATAAATAAATACTTTAGGGCAGTCCCGGTGGCGCAGCAGTTTAGCACTGCCTTCAGCCCAGGGCATGATCCTGTTGACCCGAGATTGAGTCCCACATGGGGCTCCCTATGAGGAGCCTGCTTCTCCCTATGCCTTTGTCTCTGCTTCTCTCTCTCTCTCCTCTCTCTCTCTCTCTCTCCGTCTCTCTCTCTCTATATATATATAGAATACAATAAAATAATAAATAAATAAATAAATAAATAAATAAATAAATAAATAAATAAATACTTTATATGAGTTCTAGTCTTTTTGATCCATTAGGAGTATTGTGCAGTCAAGTTACAAAGCTTTCCATTGCTCTCTTGTCCAGAAACCCATGGATTCAAGCTCCTAAATATTTTTCAAGCTTCATCAATCACTTTGACAGCCATTGGGATAGATCAGAGACCCATAAAAGGCTGCATTTTGGATGAAAAAAGCAATGCAGTGGAAAAGTGTTACAAATGAAAGCTCTTCATCATCCTATATACAACCTACCTGGATTTTCGTGTATTCACAGAAAAAGAAAAAAGGGATAAATTTAATTAGTGCAATGACAGTAAGGACTGAAAAGGTAAGAATATTTTTACTTTTTAAAAACTACTAATCAATCTGTCGGAAACATGTCTTTCATGAAACTTAATTGTTCATCATGATTTGAAAGTTTATATAATCTAGTTTTTAAATTGGTTTTTAAAAGTTCTTGACTAATGGTTTATTAAAAATAGAATCCTTTTAATAATTATCCCGATGTAGAAAGCAAGACAATAAAGAAATGTATTTAATAGAAATAATTGAAGAACAGATACCTTTTTTAAGTGCTAACTCATGTATTCTTGACAGTTTTCTAGAAAATACAGTTGGTACTGAGTTACAAAAGAATCACAATTTCCTGACTTTCTACACTCCTAGTCATTGCTTGGGGGCTTTATCTATTTATAGAGTGACTTCTGTTACTATCAATTATGTCTTCCCAAGTTTTGATCCTACCAACAAATATTAATCTCAGAAGGAATGCCCAAGTAATCGTTATGTGATCTACAAACAATTAGAGATCTTCTTATGCTTAGACAAATGGATGGTCAGAGCTGTCAGTCTGATAAGATAAGGTTTTGGAATCCTCAGAAATGTCCTCCCCACTGCCCTTTTTCCACTCCTCACCATAAGGATGTGTTATGCTTTATATTTCTATAGTCTTCTAAGAAGTATTTTGTGAGGGTTCTTCGTGCATATATGAGAACAATAATAATGTTGGTTCACAACACCTCTTTAGCCAGTACCAGTGACAATTTAGCCTATGAGTTAAAAAAGCAAAACTGTGCATGAGAAAAGACTCAAGCACATATGTAGGTTAAAAAATATACTCTGTTAAACATATATATTATTCATATATGATATATAAATATGAATAATATATATATTTGTATAAATATATATAATATTCAAAATCTATGCTTGGATATGATTAACATCTCTAATTTCTAAAGTAAATAGAATTCACCTTCTAGAAATCTTCCAACACATCAGTTCCCATCTTGGTTCAAATTGAGGCATCTAAACTTAAAAACATAAACTTTATTAAAGATTTGGACAATTGTAAAGCTTTTAATACTCTCTACCTCTATAATTAAGAGAGATTAGAATGACTTATTGACTTTAGTGCTAGCCATAATAGTAATTCTATTGTTATTTGTGAGATGAACTTAAATATTCAAGAATATAAATAGTAAAATGATCTCTTTATATGCATGGTTTAAAATTCGAGTTCATAGTTCATATTTTGAGTCTACTGTGAGTATGGAGTCTTGTCCTTAAAGCTTAATTAGATCAATATTTAACAAAGTATTAAAAATTGGCCTATTTTTAATCCCTCTATTAGCATTTTATTATTTACATTTTCAATGCATATTATTTTTATTTCACCAAAAAAAAAACAAACAATAAAACCACAGAGGAATGGTATTTCTTTGTACTAACCTACATAACAATGAATTATTGCACAAAGTCTGTCAAATATAGACACCTGGTTCACTTATTTATTTAATCATCCAAGGAATATATATATATACCTCGCACCTATTTCAGTCCGTGTACTGTGCAAACAATGGAGATGCTGATGAGGAACCAAAAGAAGATCTCATCCTCACTGATCCAATTCCTTTGGAAGAATGTATATATTTAGGCATTCATGGTAGTTTGAGTATATTTTCCTTCTGTCCATTCCATTCTGATTTTTTTAAACAAAATTGTGGCAATGGTTTAGCATTATAAGAGGGAGTAATGAACTATGATTTGAAAAATCTGGATATGGAAAACTTATATTCTTATCTCTGACACTGATGTGTTATCCAAACATGAGAAAGTTATTTAAATGTTTCCTTAAGTACATAAGTTCCTTATGTGCTTTTAAAGTGTCTCTTCCTCTATCCCATGACACTCTCTCTTCCTCACCCCAGACCCTAAGCTTCTAGAAGTGAGACCTGAACTGTATCTTGTTTTTGTTTTTTCTTTTTAGACCATAACTTAGCTAAATGACCCATGGAATAGTCAGGGTTCAAATATAGAAACTTTCAACTCAACTGAACTTAAAGAAAAAAAAAATAGTCTGACCCAAATATCCCCTTTGATTTTCACAAACATAAATATTACTATAGTTAATATTTATATTAGCCACTATTCCGGGAAATAACATTAATAACTAATGCATATGAAGTTCTTTAGTCACTGTTCTATTCTGACAGTATTCTTCTTACTTAATACTTTCATAATCTCAAAGAGTGTACCATTTTACAGATGAGAACAGTGAAGTACTGAGAAGCTTGGTAACTTGCCCAAGGATACTCAGTAGAAAAATGAAGACATTTTTATTGCTCACATTAATGTTAAGTTCTCCCTTTTCAAAGAAGTTCACTAGTAATTATAATAATGTATTTTTCTTTGGCTCTTCTTTCCTTCTTTAACTTCTTATTTTGTAAATTTATAAGTATATGCCAGCATAATTAACAGCATTCAAATATTCTTGTTTCATTGATACCCCTAACTCATTTCTGATAGATTATTTTAAATTAAGTCCCAAATATTGTATGATCAGCTTTAAATAATGATAATCACATATACATAACTTAAAATAATTCCTTAGTAAAATCAATAGGTACTTGTTCAATTTCACTACCCTTTATTGCATAATAATAATTTTTTAGGAATAACTTCTCAATTCAGGAACCTAACCTGATATAATTTTGTTTTGATATCCTTAATTCAACAGCCTTTAATAACCTACTTTTCTCAGTCTTTCCCTCTGCTACTTTTATCTTCTTATCATTTTTTAAAGATTTTAATTATTTATTCATGAGAGACACAGAGAGACAGGCAGAGACGCATAGTCAGAAGGAGAAGCAGGCTCCCTGTGGGAAACCTGATGTACGACTTGATTCCAAGACCCCAGGATCATAAACTAAGCCAAGAAACATTTTTAAAAAGATTTTTATCTTATTTGTTTTTTAGAGAGAGAGAGAAAGAGTGCATGAGCAGGAGGAAGGGTAGAGAGAGCAGCAGGGGGGAGCGAAAGGGGAAGCAGACTCCCTCTGAGAGGGGAGCCCCACCAGGCCCAATCTCATGACCCTGAGATCATGACCTGAGCAGAACCAAGAGTCAGTTGCTTAACTGACTGAACCACCCAGTTGCCCCTCTTCTTCTATTTTCAAATCTCATTTTAATTCTCCATTCATCTTAGCAAAATATTGATGAATCCTTCTTTGATGTTCTTACTAAATTGCTGCATAGGTGGCATTCCATGTACTCAGGCTAGGTTTATTTGATGTCACTGCAGTAGAGAATAAAATCCTGAGGGACAGCCAATGCGCACTCTGCTATTTTCGATGATCACTAAATCAAGTGTAAACTCCATAGCAGTAAAGATCTCCACAGCAGATCTTTCTCATAGCAGTAAAGCATCTAATTCCCTTAATAAATCTGACATATTAATGTAATTTAGGGCACATTTCACTTACTATAAACATATTGTACAAAATATTTTAAATCCATAAGAGATAATTAGAAAAATAAAGATTGTCTTGAAACAGATTAGAGGTAACTACAATTAATACATTGACATATTCTATTTTCTTATTTACAAATGTGTATAAAATAAATTTAACAAAATATAGATACATTTAAGAAAAGTTGAATATTATAGGATGAGAAATAAATTTAAGCAGAATGAGATTCAATCTACTCATTCCAATTTTTAAAACCATGAATAAATTTACCAGGACTTATTACTACTTTGCTTCATGAAGTGGGACCATCTTCAGTACTTATTTTCTAGAGATTAAATGAGATAATATAAGAAAATGTTTAGAACAGAGCCTGACAATAAGTGCTGAGAAAAGGTCCACTCTCTGTACCATTATCCCCATTACCCTAATGTGAATCCTGAAGCACAGAGTGGATAAAACTTGCCCAGTCCTTTCTTTTATATACAGAAAGGTCTGCAACCCCGAGAGAGTATCAACTCCTAGCTCTACAAAGGCTTTTCGTAGACCTCTGAGCAAATGGAGTGCAGGAAAATTGCAAACCCTAGTCTGTACAGTTATCAAGTTGCTTTCTTTCTATTATTCTATCCATATAATTATCTTAACTACAGTGCTCCATTTATGGCAATAGATTTCACAGGAAGCAACTCCATCCTGGTATTGAAATACTGAAGAAGAAATAACAGAGGTGAAGATGGGGACAATATCTGGCTGCCTTCAGCAAAAGCAATTGAACAGTGGAGTAGATTTCAAATCATTTCTCAATAGAAACACAAACATATGATGGACGCGATATGAAAAGTTCTCCAACCTTCTATTAGTATCACACTGTTGCTCTTTTCCGATGGCTTCAATCTCTTTGAGGGCCATTTTGCTTATCAAATTTTATTATGTTCACATTTAGAATAATAGTCTAAGATTCTATCACTATACTGGTTATAACTCCTTTTAATAACATTTTATCTATACCTATATCTCTGTGTTTTTTATTTCCCTATGGTCAGAAATATTTTCTTAGGAATTTGAGAAAGGCCATGAGAATGAAAAGCAGAAACCATTAACTTAAGAACCTTTATGTTTTAAATATCTAATCCTGTTCCTGTGATCTATAGGACATATTAGTGGCCATGACTAAGCTTACATGTAAATATAATCTCATAAAAAGTACTCAACAAATATAATAGCCAAGGCTAATGATATCTCCTCTTGACAATTTTATTCATGTCATAACACGTTTGATTACTTTTTTTTACACACACTGAAGTGCCAAATTAACCTTCTTAATATAAATTGGCAAACTTCATCAACCATATAAGAATTATAGCCCTCTAGTGTTATGAATGTATTTCACTAAGATCTCATGTTAGGTAATGTTAGAAATAATTCTCCACTCTTGTAGCAGTCTTAATGTAAACAAAATATATGCATTTATATTCACCTCCACTCAATTTCAGACCCAGTAGGCAAGAATATATCTGTAGCCAACATACCTACACAATAAGGAGATGTTGGTTTATATTTCCAATTTCAATTAAGTATCAAATTTACACATAACCAAAAGATAAACATGGAACCAAGTGTAATTATTCCAAATTATATAAAATACATTTAAGATTTAATTGCTTTGATTTTTTAGACAAAAATATATTCAAATTTGGAGGAGAGCACAGATATTTGTTATTACAATTCAGGATTTTCTACTTAAGTAATTATCTTTGTATTATACCTTCCTTTGTCACCCAGGCAGAGTACCATAAAATAATCTTGAAAATATTTACTAATGCTTCAAATATTTTGAGGTTTGCTTTAGACTCTAGAAGTAAAATAGTTTATTTTAACAAGAAAAAAAAAACAAGGCAGGATTTTAAATGTACTAGAAATTTTTAAAATGCATACTGAGGACACAGTTCAGAAACCTAGGAAAGAAATTTGTAGCTGAGAGAGGAGGCCCAGATATGACATTTGTTGTTTACATTTCGGCAATTCCATTAATGCACTGGAAAACATCAGCTTCCAAACACTTAGAGGCATAGTTCTGTTCTTTTGACTTCATCTTTTCTGTTTGATAAATATCCCTTGCAGTTTAAGGTCTGCACATGTCTAAACTACAGCATACTAACTCTGGTAAAATCAAGAATTTGCTTTAAATTAATCAAAATGTGTAATATAGTCAGGTAAATATGATAAACTCATAACATATATACAAATATTTTAAAACTGTGAAGTTCAACTATCCTCAAATTAAAGCAAGTTATGTCTCAGGAAATGTGTAGACATATATGAAGTGCAGCAGTGGTTCAGTTGGGAGGGGACCATAGCCACTGCGCTAGTAGAGGTAAAGAGGAAAGGCAGTTAGCCAGGCCAGTGAGCTGCCTGTAGAGATATGAGAGCAAGCAGATGGTATTCCCAATGATGCAGATATTATGATGATCTCAATCATCCCAATAAACCTGAAGAACACATAATTTGGTAACTTGTCCAAGGTCACACAGCTAGTGAATGACTTTGTGCTGGACTGTGACTGAACAGACACTCTGGCTCTAGGCCTCATACTATCAGCAGGCAGACTATATTTGCATATGTTTAAGGACATTTATCCAGAATATTTCTCCATATTTCCTCCGTTATCGCCTGAAGAGAGAAAGGAAAAAAAGCACATTTCGCATTTTCTATACTCTCGGTCTTTTTTTTTTTTTTTAATCCAATATGCTGAATAAAAGTATGTAGGTTTCACCAATAAAAATTATGTGTTACATATGACACTCTGGGGCTTTATTTATTTTTAAAGATTAATTTATTTGAGAGAGAGGGCACGCATGCAAGCCTGGGGTGAGAGTACAGGGGAAGGATCTCAAGCAGACTCCTCACAGAGCCCAGAGCCCGACGTAAGGCTCGATCTCAGGACCCTGAGATCATGAGCCGAAATCAAGAGGTGAACATTTAATCAACTAAGCCACCCAGGTGCCCCTAGAGTTTAAATATTAATTTTTTTCATAAGTAAAACATAATTTTCTTAGAAGCAGTAATTTTAAAGACAGCTTTTTTTCTTATAAGGAATACCAAAGTTTAATACAAGAAAATCATCGATAATTGATTTTTTTCAATAGAGAATAATAATATTAAAAAGATCATGGTGGTGATTCATGTTTCAGGTCCAACATATAAAAATCTTGGAAGTCAGCACTCTGCCCAAAACAAGAAAGAGCTGGGCAAACCAAACATCAATGACTTTTTTTGGTTCATCAGAGAACTGAGGTCATGGGGCAAACCATCACTTCCAAATCTGGGGATATAAGCACATTCAGAGATTTGCAGCAACTGAGATCACCTGGAACAGGAGCCCTTGGAGTGGGAATAGGAAGTAACAAATGGTAATTTAAAGACTGGTTGGAGGCTTTGCATGTTAATAATAGCAAGTGAGTGAGAAAGTCCTGGGAAGCCAAAGTCTAGCACAGCCATAAAAAAGTTGTGGATCTTTCTCTCCAAGGAAACCTGCAAGGTTCTCATGGTGAGTATAGAGTGAGGATTCCCTTAAGACCTTGACAGAACAGAAGTGCAATTATTTCATGTATTTTGTGTGATTTTTTTTTCTAAGAGGGTAAATTTTATAGTTATATTAACTAGTATACTAGTTATACTATTTTATCTGGAATTGGACATTCATTGCATTTTAATAAGCTACTATTTAAACTTAGCTGTTATCCCTTCTCACCATAAATTAAGCATTGCAGGTCAGATTGGTTGGAAGGGAGTCTCTAAATACACTTTAGTATAATTGAGGTGTATTATGATTAACACTTGTGGGTAAGGGAAGAAACAGGAAAAGACAATGGGAGAATTTGAGTTGCTCTGTAATCTCAAAGACCACAGGCAATCTCACAGAGAGCCAAGAGTCTGGGATGGCCCTACAGAAGTTTCCCTAAGCTGGTGAGAGGCCAGGATTTTATACTCATAAATTGAGCAGTCCTTGAAATCAGACTCTTCCTGGGGTGTGTGCTCAACAAAATAGACTCTTTGGCCAAGGAAACATCATACGTGGTTTGACAGCTAAGTACCATCAGTTTGTATTACTCCCCAAATACAGGAGATCCGGATGGCACATCAGAGCAACCACTTCAGAATAGTAGATTATAATTCATTTAGTCTCAGAAAACAAAAAATGAAGACAAATTATCTATGGTTATACTGTAGACTCATAGTACAAATAAAATGAAAACATACAACTTACTACTTAAAAATTTTGAAAAGGCAAAATTATTCATTATAATTTGAAATGTATCTTCTAAACCCTGACTACTTAAAATATTTTGTGGTAAGAATAAATAATAATTTTAATTAAAAATTTACAAACAAGTTTTAGCCTAAAACAACTTTTTAATAAAGTATCAGAAAGTTTTCAAGACATGGTATCAATAATAATTTCATTGGAGTTATGTGAAATCCATAGAAACTGAAATATTTTTGACTGAAAAAATATTTGTTTGTTCTAGTACTCAAAATGCAGACTGTGCCAAAGAAAGGTGATGATCTAATTCAAATAGCATGTAAAATATTGATAATCTTCATCTGTTCTACACTTAGAAGTATCTGATGGGAGAAGCAGAGAAAATATCCCTTCAACAATCAACAAAAAATCATGTTTATTTTCACTTGACATGGTAGCTGCATCATTGTTAAAGAATATCTTAGGACTTCTGACACCATGTGCTCTGCCAGACTCAGGTGTTCTTTAATTTCTCAGAATAACACTGGGATGACAGTCATTAACAGCATCCCCCAATTAATACAGAGAAAATGCATAAGCAGAGAAGTGTCATTCTATATTTCCAAAACCTCAAAATGAGTATTTTAATAATCTCCACTTTTGTCTTCTGAATCTTCTCTCCTTATGGTGTGTACATATAACTTCTACAAAGAAAATAGATGTGAAGAAATCGAAATACTACTGCAAATGGTAATGCACTTATCATTTCCCTGACTTAGCAAATTATTTAAACATTATATGTAGAAAATATGGATTAAAATTTATAGTAATCACTTCTTATAGACCACTGCATAATGATTTCTTAATACCAAGACATATATGCTACCTCATAGCCATATTAGAAACTCTGTCTCTTAACGAAGTGGCAGTTCTTATCTTTTATTTTACTGTCAAAACTCAGCCTAGTTAATGCCATTTGCCCTTTCTCTAAATGGAGAATATCTCTCTATGATGGTAAGGAGGAAAAATTCAAAATTTTGGACAAGTTTCATCCAGAAACATAACCAATTGAGTTAATTTCAAGAGTGAGGTTCAGTTGAAAGGGAGAACCCAGAAATTTAAGGTTGACCTAATTCGTATGCAGATTTATGTCCCACAGATTTTAATGTCAATGGGTGGTTTCTATATTAGTGTAAGGTTTTTTTTTTTTTTTTTTTTTAGAGATTTATTTATTTACCTTAGAGAGGAGGATTTCCAGCCAACTCTCCATGGAGTGTGGAGCCCAATGAGGAGCTCCATCCCACATCCCTGAGATGACACCCTGAGTTGAAACCAAGAGTTGGCTACTTAACTGGCTTGGTCTCCCATGTGCCCCCACATTAGTGTAAGTTTTGCTATAAATAGTATCCTTGAAATTTACTTGTGTGAATCTGATTAGGTGAGTAAGATGGCAGTATTGAATGCAGGGATTTAAGACACCATATTGAATTGATTTTTATATTACACTACTCTTCTTCCCTTTGAGGGAAGGTGCTTGAATTATATGTGGCAACATAAAGTTTATAGAACAGGCACTATGTCTCACTAGGGTTCTTCCCAGCAGGCCAGGGATGATTAATTTCAGAAACTTCTCACAAACCACAGATTATTCAGGAATACTTAAAAAGTTTGTTGAGACACAGAATCCAGAAACTTTGTGAGACAGAATTTAAATCCAGTCCCAATCTGTTTCAAACATATACCTGTTAGAATGCCAGGGGGCAAGAGGTGGGAAACGGCTCCAAGGAAGGGAATGCTGGAAGTAAGAATGATAAGGCCCTGGGGAAACTATCATGACTGGAGAAAGAAGTTTAGCATGAGACCAAATTGAGCAAGAGTCCACAATGCAAGAAGGAGCATTGCTTTCATGTGCTGTGTGGGAGACTGAGATATACTGAGGAGCACAGGGGGTGTTTGGAAGAGAGGATATGTCAGTGAAGCTGTGATGGCAAGAGGAATCCCTAATCTGGGAGTTGTGTTTAGAAGTACTTCATATTGCATATGCATGTACACACACACGCACGCGCGCACACACACTCACATATTAAATACAATCTAGAATTTTCAGGGCTTTCTGTAACTCAGGATCTGTCACTCAGGTCTGCCATAGCAAAAACTATAGCCATCAATACCTATCTTAGAAATTCTTGCATTTCAGTCTCAGGGAGTTGACTCTTTTCACCTGATGCTTTTGACATAAAAACAAGAGGCAGTAATGTCAAATGCTGAGAGCTTTGTGGTTTGTGCCATGGGGTCGACATCACAAAAAGACACCGTTTGTTTGTTCAGGAAGGACTTGAGTAGTGCAGTGTTTAGAAAGAGAAGTGACAAATGATTAACATGTCAAATCTTTCCTCTTATGTCGCATTAAAGCAAGACTTAGGCATGCTAAAGCTTTCTTTCTAAGTAGCGTCAAGGGCCTCTTTTCTTGTCCTTTGTTCTTCGATACATGGTTCTGGTGAAATTCACAAATTAACAGAACATTTCCAACAGCTGCACACAGTGATTGACAACCAAAGTTCATTGTTTACTTTGCATTCTGTTTATTTGCTCTGAAAGCATACTGGCCTGCTTAGTAGGATAGAAAACATTTTATTTAAGTTCATTTGCTCATTTCAGCTTTAAAATATTCAAGTGTGTGTATGTGATCCTATATTTAAGTGTGTGTATGTGATCCTATATTTATATTCACATGCCACGAATATGAGAGGCTTGTCTGGACTCCTGGCCCAATAGCTTAGCCATGAGAAACTATCTGATAATAAGAGTAAAGCATTTTTCTATTAACTTGCAAGATATAAGAAAACTATTAAGAGATAAAAAATTCAACTTCAGAGAGCAGTGAGCAACAGGACTGTCATGATTACAAAGAACTAAAATCATTCAGGATAATTATATACGAAACAATCTTGTCCATTATAATCTTTTCAAAAAGAAGTGACTTCACCTAGGACCTAAAAGTTTTTAGATAGTAGAGGACTTTGAGATATTTACATCTAAGCATTTTTGGGGATTTCTTTAAAGTAATTTAGAAGACTCTGGAGAAAATCTAGAAATCCTGCTAATGCAGTAGGTGAAGAAGATTCAGATCAACATGATTTGAAATATTGTTGTAAGTTGAACATGATTGTCACCATCAGCAGATGAAAATAGAGGCATACTAGTGAAGGTAGTTGGTCAGGATAATAGGAGAAATAATTATATTGCATATTTTGTACAGGAAAATATGAACATTTCACTTGAAGTTTTAATTCAGACTAATTGTGTGAAATAATGTGAAGAAAAAACATATTTTTTAATAGAAAGCAGGACACTATATGATGAAATGGAAAAATCCATCTGAGAGAACTCACTTAGTGATTTCCAAATTTCAGACCATTTTTTCCATTGTTATGATGCAGTACCCACATCAAATAATGTATAATTAAGCTTTTTATCCTTTAGGACTCTGAAAACTAAAATATGGAGAATTACATAGATGACAGAGATTTGAAATGCCTAGATGTTACAGAAATATAAAGTATCATTATATTATTATTTATACTTAAGTATGCCCATTTTCAGCCTACTGATAAGATTGTTTTATTATTGAAGTTTAATTTTTATTTATGAACAGCTAAAAGTTATTTTTTAAACAGATCACAAAACAATAATACTGTTTCTCTGGTTTACTGCCACTATAAACCCAAGCAACCTACAAACTATTCATTGAAAGAAAATTGTAACTCAGATAGGCTTTTCTCTTATTATTATCTGATATTACTTCAACAAGATCATGTATAAGGAACAATGAACTGTAAGGGCCTGTTTGTAATACTGACTTGTGTTCCTAGGAAAGAAAAGAACTCATATTTAAACTGAGAATAATCTGACTACATTAAGTAGAATATAATAGGAGCAACTTTTTCACTCTGAGCCACTTTTTTTTTTTTTTTTTTTTTTGCAGGAAATACTCATCATTCCACTACAGTACAGTTATTTTCCAGATTCAGACAATGTGTGCTTTCTAAGAACTCTTCTTGGTATCTGTTTGAAACTGCAAAATTTAAATCTGAGTTTTTATTAAAGTGTAACAAACTGTTAGATTCTGTAAAAAATGAGATTTAAATTTCATTCAAAGAGAAGCTCAGTTGGGTTGGCTTGTTCCAGTCAAGTGACTATTTTTATTGAAGACCTAAAACTCCATACATGTTCTCTGCCATGAAAATTGCATTTCCAGTGGAAATGATAGTGCCTTAATAGTTCTAAATTGTTTCAATCAAAGGAGTCTATTAAATTCTAGAGTTTTGTGCATTTTGTTTTGCTTTGTCACCTTTTGTTTTGCTTTGTCAAATTTTGTTTTGCTTTGTCACCAGTTACAGACCATGCCTTTCAAGAGTCAACTACTAATTGTTATGCATAAACCTAAACTTTGCATTTGGATCAGAAGAAATTTAAAAGATATGTGGTAGAAAAGTTAAATAGTGGCTGACACAAGCACAGCTGATTGCTAGCTTAAATGATATTAGCACCTTTCTTATTGGGAGATTTAATTTTTTCTTTTCTATGCTAGCAATGTTTCATGCCATTTCTTTTAAACTGATTGGTCAGAATTTGGCACCAAACATGGTGAGAATCATGCTGAAGTTTACCACAGCAAAGCAAAAGTGTGCCACTTCTCCACAGTATATCAAGATGAGGAGACATTTTCTGCCATTAATAGGTCTAAAGATAAGTAGATATATAAGTCATGTCCATTTAGTTATGAGAATCACTCTAATTTCCTGAGGCAAAGAAGAAACTATTTGTTGAAATTTATGCAGTTAAAAACAAGGGACTGCAAAATATAGCAGGAGCTGTTATGTGATTATGCCTATCAGTTCTATGTAAAGGTGACATTAGAATTAATGTAACCATTTGCAAACCTAGTATGTTCCATTTTCAAGATACAATTCTCTACCAAGCCACTTCCTTATGTTCTACTAAAAGACAAATTCCACAATAGAAATAAATTTTGTTGATTTGTTTTCACTGCTGAATTCACAGAACTAGAATAATGGCTGACTATATGTAGTGGGTATTAGATAATGATTGAATGACTGAATGAATGAACAACATGGTATCAGTCAAAATACCAATTGTGAAGATAGCCCTGATTAAACAACAGTGAAACACTCAAAAGACTAAGCATATTTATTTAAAAACATCATAAACATTTTAATCATGTCTTTAATCCTATCTTTTCTTCTCCATCTCCATTGCCTTAAGCATTCATTATTTTTCTTTAGGGATCCTATAATGTCTTTTTTTTTTTTTTATGATAGTCACAGAGAGAGAGAGAGAGAGAGAGAGAGGCAGAGACATAGGCAGAGGGAGCAGCAGGCTCCATGCACGGGGAGCCCGATGTGGGATTCGATCCCCGGTTTCCAGGATTGCGCCCTGGCCCAAAGGCAGACGCCAAACCGCTGCGCCACCCAGGGATCCCCTATAATGTCTTTCATGCACCCCTACAATTCATCTTCCATATTGCAACTATAAAATTATAAAACTAAAAAAAAAAATACACCAGTGTATAAGTGATAGTGCTTTTCCTTCTGCATGCAGTCCTATTAACAAAGAGATTAAGATAAAATTCCTTATCATGGCATAACATGTTCCAATAATCCTGCCCCTGATTAGCTTTCAACTTCCCTATAATCATAGAGTCATTTCTAAAATATCCAATGCTCTTTCACATTTCGATATGTCTCCATGAGCTGTTCTCTCCCCTGGTAATTTCTACCCTCTATGTCAAAATAGCTATTACATTTATTCTTTAAATTTAGTTCAAATTATCCTTCCTCTGGTAAATAATTCCTGAAAAACGTGTCCTTCCATTCCTTCAAGGAAATTCAACATTTTTACTTTTTGCTTCCAAAATAATCTATATAAATGTTCAACACAACATTATTTAGTCAGGATATTACAATGCAAGCACAGTACAAGACAAAAATACTAGATTTAAAACAAATCTTATTCATCTATTTATCCTCATGAACCCATGTACATAGCACTCTATAGCTTTTCAAAAGCAATTGTTGAAATACATAATAAATTTATAGATTCATATAATATTTTATAATGTACTCAAACTATTACAGAAAGCTTGGTATAGAAAGCTTCAAACATAAAAACGAAAAGATACAGCCCCTATGCTCAAAGAATTTAGAATCCAGGAGGATTCATATGCAAATAAACTATTATAATACCATATAATGTTTGCAGAAACACAGGGATATTTACTTCAGTAAAATCATCTTTTGAATCTGTCTTGGGAGAAAAGAAAAGCCTCCTACTAATAATAGCATTAAAATTGTATCTTGAAGAGGGTGCCTGGCTGGCTCAGTTGATAGAACACATAACCCTTGATCTTAGGGTTGTGAGTTCAAGTCCCACATTGTTGGAATTAGAACTTACTTTAAAAATACACAGATACATACACAAATACATACAAAAATTTTAAAATTCGAGACTTGAAGGATAATGGAATTTACCTATCAGTCAAGAAAACAATTCCACGTAGAAGAATAAATGCCCAAAAAATGAAGGTAAACTACAGAAGCTTTCAGTTAATCAAACACTACTTGAATTAGGTTGATCTTCCACAACTTGACTAAACTGTAATTAGTAAAATTTAATAAAACTACTATCAGCTATGCATAAATATAAACAATGTATTTGGGCCAGAAGAAATTTGAAAGAGGAATTCTCTCTGGAGGAAGATCAATAGGAGCCTCAAGATGTCATTAACATTTTTCACAGACTGCATCCAGAATGCAGTGAAAAAATTACATGGAAGACCAGGAGAAAAGAACGAATGACTGAAATAATAGAAAGAAATAATAGTAACAGACTATGGAGATTCATGTAATTGATGCATTTAATATAGACATTATAATAACTATAATTTATAGGCTCAAGAATTATTAAAAAAATGTAAGTAGAGAAACTTAGACTTCATAAAAGAGGTTCACAAACTACATGATTGGCCAATGGTAAATAAAAAGATTTTTAACAATATTAACCATCAGGATGCCTGGGTGGCTCCGTGGTTGAGCATCTACCTTCTGCTCAGGGCGTGATCCTGGTCTAGGGGTTGAGTCCCACATCAGCTTCCTGTGAGGAGCCTGCTTCTCCCTCTGCCTGTGTTACTGCCTCTCTCTCTGTGTCTCTTGAGAATAAATAAATAAAATCTTAAAAAAAAAAACAATATTAACCATCAGGGAAATTCTCATTATAACTAAAATAGAAACCAGTGTACAAACTTAGAAAGATTAAAATCTGAGTCTGGTCATATCAAGTTCTATATTTTATGGATATGCTTACCTCATACAGAAATGTAGCTACATAATAATTAGTGTACTTCTGTAACTATCATAGAAAATCTGAATTATGGTACTTCTATTTATTAAAAATTTTAAGACACAGTTTATACACGAAAAACCATTTCATCATTATTAAATGACCATACGTTAGTTATAATTTTTCATTAACTAACTGATTAAAAACCAAAATACTTTATACTGTTTTATTTTTTTAATTATTAGCCTGTTGCATAATAAAAATGCATAATTATGCTGAGTGAAGTAAGTCAGTCTGAGAAGGACAAACATTATATGTTCTCATTCATGTGGGGAATATAAATAATAGTGAAAGGGAATATAAGGGAAGGGAGAAGAAATGTGTGGGAAAAATCAGAAAGGGAGACAGAACGTAAAGACTCCTAACTCTGGGAAACGAACTGGAGGTGGTGGAAGGGGAGGAGGGCGGGGGGTGGGAGTGAATGGGTGACGGGCACTGGGGGTTATTCTGTATGTTGGTAAATTGAACACCAATAAAAAATAAATTAAAAAAAAAGAAGAATGCTCTGCCCCACCCCCCACCCCCAAGAAAAACACCTCTATTTCACCACATAAGGAAAGGTCTGGCATAATTTTTTTTAATATTTTATTTATTCATGAGAGAGAGAGAGAGAGGTGGAGACACAGGCAGAGGAAGAAACAGGCTCCTCGCAGGAAACCCAATGTAGAACTCGATCCCAGGACTCCAGGATCAGGCCCTGAGCTAAAGGCAGATGCTCAACTGCTAAGCCATTCAGGCATCCCAAGCCTGGCATAATTAAGACATATTTCTGATAACAATTCTTATGTGCTTCAATTCTAATTTCAATGTAAAGGTTAGATATTTGAGATATATGGTTTTATAGTCCTATCCCTATACTCCAAATTATTTCACAATCATCAGAGAGCATCATTTAGAATATAATGACCATGATATAAGTTAGTAACTCAAAGGTAAAAACATTCAAACACCATTGTCACCAGTCTCTTGAGCTTTTAGGCTCCATTAATTTACTGTGAAATAATTGGTTTTCCTGTAGGTACTGACCAGTGTGGTTATAACTTAAAAATTTGACATATACAGTTAGGAATGCTAAAATGTAAGTGTATTTTATAATAATTACCTATAAGATAGTCACACATTCTAAACATAAATCAACTAACAAATTTGGACTTGATATTTTAATTTTTCACTATAAAGTATCAAATCAGAAAAATTAATGTCACATTGCAGAGTGGTCATGATTCAAGTGCTTGATACATTTGATATCAAAGATGAATTTAAGTTAGTTTTATGTCCCCTTCCTATAGGTTTTTCTCAATTTTTTGAAAATGAAAACATTCAAAAATATATCTTAAAGCAAATACCTTTAAGAGTTTTTTTCTATGACACTTTAGAGAATTTTAAAAGTTGACTAGAAATCCAAATACTTCATTATTCTCCAAAGCCTATTTATAGTTATATTGCCATTCCTGTGATATTTTAATAACCTGTATTTTCCCTTGCTAGCATTTTGGAATTATGGTCTCCTAAAATAAAATGAGAAACCATTCATTCCATCCTTTTTTCATCCCCAAATTTAGATCTTGCTGAAAGAGTCGATTTTCTCTATGTCAACAATTCTACATATAAGAGAGAGTTTATTGGAATCAAAGGAACAACAGAATCAGAAACAATGATCATGCAGGTTCCCTTTATATTTTATCTAGTGAAGTCCAGGCAATGATTCCTACAGAGCAATAACTCTCTTCTCTCGGAGCCATGAGCTCCTATGGAAGAGGAACAAAGCCGATTCCTCATAGAAACACGAGGCAAAAAAAAAAAAAAAAAAAGCCCCAGTTGCCCCATTCTTGCTCTTTCAACAAAAAGTTAAGAAGTCGCAGAAAAAATGCAATAGTGAATTGAGACTTTTAAAAAAAAGTGGTATCAGAAGATTGAGGAAAACTAAAATAATAGCATTACAGAACTCTTGGGCAAAAGTGTTTTTTTTTTTTTTTTTTTAATGTCTTTGTAAAGAGAAGACTTAGCAAGAAGTATCCAAGGAAGAAGAAGAAGAAAAAAAAAAAAAAAAAAAACATAGACTGATCGTTAGGGTTAGTCATTGATAACCCCTGTGTGGGATAGTGAAGGACAAAGGTGAAAGGGAAAAGTGGAGAAGTGGACATGTTTTATTCTTCTTCCTTCTTCAGGACCTGAAATCTTTATCATCAAACTAGCTAGCTATCATCCATCTTCCCTATCTGCCCATCATCTATGGATCTATTGATCGATCTATTATCTATCTATCTATCATCTATCTGCCTACTTACCTGTAGAGAGACAGAGAGACAAAGAGAGAATACCAGAGAGGAGTTGACAGCAGGGAGAGGTGAGGTGTCAACATATTTTGAGGATGCGTGAAGTCAAAGGATATGTAGTAAATGACTTGTAACACAGAGAAAGCTGAAAACCAGTGCCTGCAGAGGAAGAAGGCAGGATGCAACAAGCTGTCTGTGCAGCAGAAAGAACTCCCAAAACAATCCCTGAAGGCAGGGTGACGCGTGGATCTAGTTAACAGTCTGCATTAAGAAAGAGTTAAAATGTCCAGATTTTCCTTCATCCTACCCTGGTCAGACAGGTGAATTTCTCCCCATAATTAGGCAGGGGATGGATGATTTATCTTCTGGAAAAATTCAATGAGAGCAAACTAAGTTTCAGGATTGCCAAGGATACCTGAAGATGAGGATGAAAATCTTTCCTGGCAACGAAGCGATTAAATAGAATTCTAAAAATTAACCCTGCAACTTTGATCCTTGTTCTCTAACTAGCTACAGTTGTGAGGGCACTCAGATTTTAGCTCTAAGCAAGAGATCAGAAAATTTATATCTGAAGAAACTGACTAGCCTGAAGGAGAAAACAAAACAAAAGCTCCAGACATGGACAGTTTGCAATCAAAACAAAACTTCAATAGAGAGTAAACTCATCTTCCAGCAAGACCCCCTCATATGCAAGCACACACACCATTTCAATAGGCTGTTTTACTGTGTTTTAAATGCCTTGTTGAAATATAATTTACATGCCATAAAACTCACCCATTTACAGTGTACATACAATTCGATGATTTTTATGTATGTGAATCCTTGATGTATTCACAGTTATGAAACAAAAACCACAATCAGCTTTTAGAATCTTTACCCTAGAGGAAGCACTATCCTCATTGGCTTTTCCTCTCTACTTTCCTCAACTCCAGCAGCACTAGGCAGCCACTAATCTACTTTCCATCTTCACAGAATTAACTATTCTGGACATTTCACATAAATGGAATCATAAATTATGTGGCCTTTTGTGACTAGCTTCTTTAACTTAGTATAATGTTTTCAAAGTTCACAAATAACCTTTTAAAAATATACATAAAAACTTTATTGAAATATGATTCTTATATCATACAATTCACCCATTTAAAAGACACAAGTCAATGTTTTTTAGTACATTCACAGAGTTTCACATCCATCATCATCATCAGTTTTAGAACATTTCCTTACTCTAAAATATTCAGTTTCCATTAGCAGTCACACCCCATTTCTCTCCAACACCCTCAGGCCTAGGCAACCACTTAAACTAATTTATGTCCCTATAGTTTTACCTATTATCAACATTTCATACTGAATCATACAATATATGGTCTTTTGTGACTAGCTTCTTTCACTTAGCATAATGTCTTCAAAGTTCATTCATGCGGTGTATGTATCAACACTTGAGTCCTTTTTGTTTTCATCACTTAGTCTTTTTATATATTGTTCTTAATTATCATTTGACAGTCAAAGGTCAATAAATATTTGATGAAATCTTATAATATGATAATATCGAAGAAGTCTCCCGGAAAGTAGGACAAAAAGGCAAAGAGAAAAAATAGTAAAGAAGAATAGAGTGTTATATAAAATGTTTAACATACAGTATCAATAAGAGTGAAAGTTGGGACCAACAAAAAGATGAGAGGCAATTATTGAGTAGATATTTAAAATAAATCACCTAAAGATAATTTGATTCCATGGTAAAAGATCACAATAATTGCTCATCACCACAATTAGAAAAATGATCTTTCAAGTGATGATCATCCAGTAATTTACAATACAGGGATATAGGGAAAAGTCCTAAGGAGAAAAAAAGATTAAAACCAATCATACACAATGCAACATAAATTAAAAAGTCATCAGATTGTTCAGTAGTAATTTTGACACAGTGGTACATATTTTCAGAAGGCTGAGAAGAACTAATATGTTATCTAAATTATCTAAAACTTTATATCCAAATACTATTTAGGGTTGAAGCTATTATCAAGCTATATTCAGACATGTAAGTACTTAAAGAAACTTATTTCCCATGCATCCCTTTCCAGGAAACTTGTGGGATAAGCAGCTTCTCCAAAGGAGTAAGCCAGGAAAGAGAAAGATGCAGGTCCAAGAATTTGGGGTTGTACACAGGAGAGAGAAATCAAGGATGGAAGATGAATAACAGTGAAAGGGCACCCTAGGACTATGACTGTAGCTGATAAAAGGTCACACAGGCCAGATGAATAAGGAAATAGAATAGAAGGATTCCTTGATGGGTTTTACTGTGGGGAGAGGAGTGTCAGAGTTCTTTGGATATACTGTTAGGATGAAAGAAAGGGAACCATGCTGGTGGATGAGAGGTAGGAGTTAAGGGGAAACTAAGGCAATTTTCATCTTCCATCATGTAAAATAAATACATGATTTAGAAAATTGAGAAAATAAAATTAAGATTCAGCAGTATCAGTTTATTTAGCAATAAATACTGTTATAAGGAGATAATTTAGAAGAGTTTGATTTGGACCTCAGAGATCAATAGAGGATGAGATAAGTGTATTCTGTGTAATTTGCTTTTCCTTCCTTCCTTCCATCTGTCCTTCCTTCCTTCCTTCCTTCCTTCCTTCCTTCCTTCCTTCCTTCCTTCTACCTTGTATTCATCTTTGTTCTACTCCTTCTCCTCCTTTTCATTGTTTCCTTATTTTTTGTTTTGATTATTACATACTTTTAGTTATTTAACCTAAAATCATATAATTACTTCAAAAAAAATCACTTTGCAATTCTTTTATTTTTTTTAGTTTTATTTTTAAGTAGTCTCTACAACCAATATGGGACTTGAACTTACAGCCTCAAGAACAAGAATCACATGACCAAATTAGCCAGGCACCTCTGTAATTCTTTTAAAGTGATGGGTAGTGAGAAAGTAATTTCTATTCAGATTTATGTCACCATAAGTTAACTTGACAACTTTAGAAGGTACAAAAGGGCATAATAACTTACAATAGGTAGCAATACTTTTTGTTTTTATTTTTTGCTAATTTTTTAAGTGTATAGATGTTTTTATTTGCTTGTTTTTGTTTGTTTGCATATAAGATGGACTACATGAAGATGTGTATATAGTTTGAAAGTTAAATTCCAGTGGGAAAGAATAAATCAATGAGAGAAGAGAATGGACACATAACTGATACAGAATTTTCTGTGAAAGATGGGAGTAAGTGGGCACAGAATCTTGGGCACGGCAGTTAGGTTCCATAATAGTACCTACTCTTTACTAAATGCTTATTTTGTACCAGTCTCAGATTACTTCATTTCAATGTCCCCATAATCTGATGAGGTAGGCATTATTATTCCTATTTTGAAATCAATAATCATGAATTTTAATATTTTAGTTGTTAGTTGAAGACAACATGGTTAGTAAATGAAAGAGTAGGGATTTGAACTGTTCTCCTCTTAAGCTTGTGAGTCTAACCCCCTGAGCTTCAGTTTCTTTATGTGTAAAATGTGGGCAATAGTGTTTTCCTCATCTGATTATTTCAAAAATAAAATAAGGCAGATAAAGAGCATAGTATTGCAACTGGCTGGGAATAAAAATATCATTAAGTGCCATCATCTATACTATACTATATAGTATATATACTAGAACAGCTACTAATAAGTAACTAAGAAATATAAGACTAGTGAGTAAAAAGAATATTCTAACCTTATTTTGTGAGCCTAACTTTTTTTTCAAGATTTTATTTATTCATGAGAGACACAGAGAGAAGAGGTAGAGACATAGAGGGAGAAGCAGGCTCCATGCAGGGAGCCTGATGTGGGACTTGATCCCAGGACTCCAGGATCATGCCCTGGGCCGTAGGTAGATGCTCAACCACTGAGCCACCCAAGCATCCCATGGAGCTAACTTCTCTTTATATACTTGCATTTGGTGAGTAAGTGTAATTGCTAATACAACAAATTACTTTAAAAATATACCTGACACAAATGATCAGAAAACCTATTGCTGAATAAAAGCAGAAAAGAAGGGAAGGCACATTTTTTCAGATAAAAAAGTTTTATTGATTGAAGCAATAAAACCTGCTTCACACATTCACCAATGAGCCCTAAAAGTTTTATATAAATCTAATTAGAGTTGCAAAAATAAACTTCCAAAAGTTAGCCTAACTTCCAACCTGAAATACTCTATTGGAAGGAATACTTAAAATGACTGTGTGTGTGTATATATATATATATACACACACACACATATATAAAACTGAGATATACAAGGGAACATGTAGTAATAAAATCATTCACTGGTAATAAAAACTCACACTATTATTAATGTTGCATATTAATACATCCAGTTATCAAAGACTTAAGAAACCTTTAATCGTTGAAGATCCATTCATATTTCATCTGAATTTCAAATAGGAGAAATCAGGCACTATAGTTAAATACATCTTCTTAAAGAGGAAGAAAAGTTGGAACAGAAACAAAGAAAAATTAAGTGCAACTGTTGCATGACCGACCCCATTACTGCGCACCTGTGATTGCAATCAGACACTATGAAGCTTGGGTTTCCACATGTGGCAGTCATCTGACTACTTTCTCCCTTCAAGATCTCTGAAGTCATACATTGGTACCCTTTCTAAGTCTATTTTATGTGTGCTTAACTGCCATTCGCTTCTTAATTTCTTTTTCAACCATCAATGTGTCAATGTAATGAAGAATGGGTCTACACAGCCATTACAGAACAAAGTGATGCAAAGAATTCCTAATAAGTTACTTGATGTCTGCAACCAGCAGCTTCAACTTAAGCTTATTTAATATGTAGATTGAATTCACCTTCTATTGATGAATTAGCAACATTTGCAAATGCATGGATAGACACAAGATGCTCAATTAAAATGACTAGGCTGCAAAAAATAAAGCTGGCAAAGCCAAAACAATTTTGTTCAGTAAATGGATTTTTCTGTAATTGAAAAAAAAAAACAACAAACTGAATTAGTCACATTAATGTAATTCAATCTTAATTATTGCCCTAAGAGTCCATTTAAATATTTATGAACAATTCTTTCCAAATGCCTTGTCAGCTCTATTCAATTAAAGAACATGCTGTCAGTTGTACTTTTCCAAAATAACTTTGATTTCTTCATTACATTGCGACCCTTATATTGAAAAATTTGTACCTAGGATCCATAGGCATCTGAAGCTAGGTTTACTGAGGACCCCAGATTCTGGCAGTTTCTGAGACAGTGGCTTTTAGTTTGGGGTAAGTACCATACAAAGAAAATTAGGAACGTGTGTATAAACCACTTGGCTCAACAGTGTTCGCACCTGGGTATTAAGAAGCGCTCGGCATCTGCTCAGCTGAAGGTCATTTGTCTATCTCACAACAGAAAGTCAATAAATTCCTGGGGAAGTTAGAACCAGCACATCATTGTGCTTCCTATGGAAGGGAAGCAGAGCTAACGCAACTGACGGCTGTGTCACATTCACCATACGAGATGTAATATCATTCCTATGCTTTCGTGCTCTTGGAAGAAAATGGGGGGAAATGCTGGCTATCAAGTATCTGAGATTTATCCCATTCACTTATCAGGATATGTAATATAATATTCAGCTATTTTTGCCTACCTGACATGACCTATAACGTGTGCAATTCCTTGGAGCATATCAGCCATTCTTGTAGTAAAGATAATATTTCATCCTTATTAATATGATCTGCACATTGACACTTCCCTGTGTCTGTGTGCATTTTCATTTACTATCTTTGTCTTTGAAAATTCACTTCCAGAATTCCAAGAAAAGAGTTCTATTCATTATGGAAAGTAGAAAAACAATTTCTGGCAGAATAACAACTCATTGTGTATTTTGTTCACTAATCATTAATCAGTGCCTTGGATTTATGTATACAAAAAAGCTAAATGCTCTATTAAAAAGAAATGTTGGCAATATCTACCTGTCATAAGGACATTATGGGCAGCTATTTATAAAGCAGGTTTTTAATGAGTTATAGATTATCAGGAATTTCTACTCTTGCTTTTATCCAATATGTCTCAGCAAATGAGGAACAGGTTTTTATTTATAGTCTAATGTGAGTAATTTCAAGTCTAGGTCTGAAATTGTTCTTTAGCATGTAAAATAATAGGATGCAAATAAAGGAATCATGCTCACTTACTGCTTTTCTCCTACCTTGATTTATATTTTTTTCAGAGAAATTATCCTTTACTCAACATTAGAATTAGCAAGAAAAAAATTATTTGACTTAGCAAGAAATAAAAATTCTTGGAGTAGAAAACCAAGCAATTTAAAAAATCATATTCTAAGAAACGGAATTCCATCTTTGCCTACTTGATTGACTCTGGGAATACAAGAGTGGAAAATCCATTTGGTCAAGTACATTTTCCTATTTTCCTGCCAGGTGTATAGTTAGAAAATCATTGTCAAACTCTTCAGTGGACTCATTCTGACGTTTCTATGACACATCTCCACCAGTGATTCAGAGTTGGTCCATTAAAATCTCCATGTATAAATAGATTTACGTCAGCTTGGTTATGCAAAGAACACAAGAATTCCAAGCAAAGCAACAGTGATTCTTTTCCTCTCCTGAATTGGTTCAATATTTGGAATGGAGGTAGGAGAAATATGTCTTGCCTAGCTTTTTTTTTTAATATTTTATTTATTTATTTGAGAGAGAGAGAGAGTGTGTGTGTGCTCGAGCAGGCAGGGTAGGGGTGGGGGCAGAAGGCTCCTTACCGGGCAGGGAGCCGGAGGGACAGTCAGACTCCAGGACAGACTCAGGACTTGGCTCAATCCCAGGACCCTGAGATCATGACCTGAGCTGAAGGCAGACACTTAACTGAGCCACCCAGGTGCCCCTTGCCCACCTTTCTTTAATTCATTAAAATTTTATCTCCGTTGAGTACAATATACACCTCCAATTATTGCAATTGAGTAAAATAAGTGCTTAAATAGATGTAAACACAGAAGATATAGAGAAGCACCTTTTATTTATTGTAAACACACCACACCACACCACAAGAAAGCACACAAATTATAGCTGTCTTTGATCTCAGGTCAGTGTTGTCAAACTATCTTTTAGAATGAAACAATCTTAAACTCTCTTTGGATTCACAAACTTTCTTCTCATTGTTAAACCTGGGATTTTATGAAAATCTGTATCTACATTTTTGCCCCAAAGCTACCATCTATACACAAATGTAGCCAAACTATTAACACCACACAATTAAATGTTACAAATGTCATTATGATGTTCCATACTTACTTCCACTGATTTCCTCTATCAGCATTTTTAAAGCTCAATTTAGTTTCTTATATACTCAACACCTGTCACCAAGAGTAGGTATTATCTAATCAAAACTAATTGGCTTAGAAACTTGGAATTACATGAGGCAGATATGAATTAAGCTTCAAATGTCTTCAACTATATTCATTTTTATGGCTAAGAGTTGTAGGGATTTGTTTTATTAGTAACAAACAGAAGTGACCTAGAAAACAAAATTCATAAATATATATATTTACATACGGTATTCTTTAATAGTCAATTTTCTGCTTATATACAGTATATTTTAATAGGTATAAATGTACAGACAAAAGAAAGAATATTTATAGTGAAATGGAATTTTCTTTTCTTTTTATTTTTTATTTATTTATTTTTTGGAATTTGAATTTTAGACAAAATGTTTTCACAGCTGAACAAATGTAATTTATTATCATAGTCAGTTATGAAAGAATTTAGTACTTTTTTAAAAGTGACAAATGGCATTAATTTTAAAATCTCTAGCATTTGCCCTTTACATGGACGTGAATGCTGCTTCAATTATATATTCTAATTTTTATTTGTATTATATATTTCAGTTTACAAAGAAAGTTGATATACTTCGGTTGAAAAAACTCTTTCACACTAATTCAGGCATTACTTTTCTTATTATGTAGATGAGGAAACTGACTGTAAAGTTGAATCCAAGATAACAGACTCAAGAATCCACAATGCCTAAATTCAGATTAATGTTAAAATAAATGTTAATAAGGTTTTTATCCTTACTCTTAGCCACACAAATGATAAAAGTTTAAACATGTTCACTAGTAGAACAGATGTTCCAGTGGTAATTGGAAATACAGATTTGGAGTACAAAGCAGTGATCGGGACTGATTATGCAGATTTTGTACTTCTTTGAAACTCTGTCGATGTCCTCATAACTCTTATAAAAGTATTTTCTGAAGTCGAATGATATTAGTCATTTCTGTGTATGATACGCAGAAACAGGGATTGGAGAGCTTGGGTTTAAGATTTACAGTTGGGTACTCAAATTAAATTGCTTAGAAGAAAATTTCTAAAGGCAATAATCCTATTTCTCTTAATACATATGTGAAGTAAACTTAAAACAAACTGAAAGAAAGAAGAGAGCAGGGGCACCTGAGTGGCCCAGTGGTTGAGAATCTGCCTTTGGCTCAGGTTGTGATCCCGGGGTCCTGGGATTGTGTTCTGTATCAGGCTCCACACAGGGAGCCTGCTTCTCCCTCTGCCTGTGTCTCTGACTCTCTCTCTCTGTGTCCCTCATGAATAAATAAATAAATCTTAAAAAAAAAAAAAGAAGAAGAAACCTGGAAAAAGTGAGGAAGAATGTGGATAATGTACATGTTACAGCATAATCAGAAACATGTGGGTCATTTTTTTCAAGTTTTTATTTAAATCCCAGTTAGTTAACATATTGTGTAATTTTGGTTTCAGGAGTGAAATCTAGTGATTTATCACTTACATACAGCACCCAATGCTCATCATTTGAATTGATATGAATTGATAAAATATAAGAGACACCAATTCTCAATGGTGTTTTCTACCTCCAATTTCATTAATGCTATTTTTAGTCTCTATTGGTATATCCAAAAAAATTCCCTTTTAGATTTTAAAAATTCAGTTCTTATTGTTTACATATTTTAATTTTTTTACATAGTGTATTCCTAGTACATCCGATAAGAACAGGATGTTGAAAGTCTACTGTAGCCGAGGCTCCAAAATTGAATTTCAGACATAAAGTTATTATTTAGCTAGCTGCTATTCCAAGTGACCATGGTACCTTGAATACTCTTTGACCTCAACTTCTGTCTCTAGATAACATAATTATGTCATCAAATCTATGTTAATTAAGTAGAATATATGCAATTGAGTTAGTGAGAGACCCAGAGATTCATTGTGTAGATGCTTCCATGACAGTGAACAGTTGCCCATCAGTGTCCAATTTCTAGGTCTTCTGCTGAACCAGTGATGTAATCTTGCAACTGATCTGATCTTGCACCTGTCTTGGTTGCCAGGATCGGAAACAACATTATTGCAGTTACTACGAACATTTTTATTTACATACTTATTTATTTATTAGCAAAATTGTTTCCTTTTATTCTCTTGAACTTGCATAAGACTTGTGCACAATTTATGTTAATTTCTACATGATGGTGGGAATTAAGACTAGAAAGGCTTCTAGAAATGCCCACTCTTTATAAGATGTTTAGGACAGAGGCTGACTTCTCTCAACTTCCCCACACTTCCTAACCAACAGTCCAGCTGAGTAGACACTGGCCAGACATTCAAATCAGCTTCTTGAAGAGCTGCAATTAAAAAAAAAAACTTTTTAAAATCAAACAATTAAGAAATGCAGTGACAGTTTAGGCTCTTCTGAAGCTATTTCTATAAAAATGTAAATGGCCTAGTTTGGGGACCATGCTTTAGAAACCATATTGCCTGGAAATTTGAAAAGACATAAGTAATGAAGAGAGAGGAAAAAAACCTCTCTCTTTCAGTGAAACTGTTGCCTGAGAAGATAACAATTTGTTACCCCTGAAGAGATGAAAACTTGGAAGTGAGAAGTTTCATTTGCCACCTCTTTCTCTAAGGAACAGCCAGAAGGAGTATACAGAAAAAGTGAGATGTGTGAATGCAGCACATATTATCTCAAAAAAATAAAGATCTCACACAGGAAGTCAGTTGTGACAAGATCACAAGAACATCAGTGTAAATAGATGTATAAATATAAAAATCAAGCACATTCTATGGAAACATCCCATAATAGTAAAAAATCCAATCAGTAAACCTCAGAGTATTCAAGAAATAATTCACTGTCATCAAATTTGTCATGGTTTTTAAAGTTTCTATGGCATAAAAATGACAATATAAGTACCTTTAATTCATCAGTGGTGTATCTAGGAGGAAGTAATTACTCCTTCCTCAGCTTCCTGACTTTCATAATAAAAAGTATGCCTTTTAACTGCCAGTTTCAGCTCTAACATGGAGATCACAGACCTCATCACTCTGGGCATTACAACCATAAAAAGCTACAAAAAACCCTGGAAAATGAAGTCTATTTATTGGATCACCCTAGAATCTGGAGATACAGGTATATTCAGGGAGTATACTAATTCAGATTTGCTTGCCTAGAGCAGAAGACACTGGAGCTATTTAATTGGTAAGAAATAGACATGGAAATATTAAGGAATTGCTGGAGACTGAGCGTAGACTGGTATAGTAATAAGTAAGTCCTTTGGGTCTCCACATTTTCATGGACATTGCCTCCAGGAACCCATCAAGTTCTCACACAAACATCCAAAAAAGATCTCTGTGGCAAGTATAAGTGGAAGAGTAGCCATTGTGGAAATGAATGGAGTCTTTATACCAAAGCAAGAACTGTACATAAGTTGATAAGGATGGGACCAAGAATATATACATTAATAATCCTGAAACAACTATATATGTATACTGGAATCAAACAATTAAATAAATGGATGGTGGATGATAGGAGTCAATTTTTTTCCAGTGAAAGGGTAGGTTACATATAAGCCAGAAGGGAAGTCTAAAATGATCCATGTAGTAATGGATTTGAGTTGAAGAACAGTATGAATTTATATTTAGCTTAATATAGATGCAAATGATTACATGAAAACATTTATAGATCTGTCTATATACAGATGTGTAATATGTATATGTATATATATGTAATATAGTCACACATGTATATGCACACCTATATTTTCTTGTTCTGTCAGTTCAGAGGACCTGGTAGTAAAAGCATCTCAGGAGCAATGAGCATACTTAGTGCCCAGATCTTATTTTCTAAACCATTTGACCATAAAGGAACAAGGGATCCTTAGAGAAGTAGCTGATTTTGAGGACTGGTCAGGAAGTGTATAAAATGAGCCTAGAGCATTTTAAGATGCCTGAAAGTAAGAAAGTACACAACAGATGGATAAAAAAACCAAATCAAATAAAAAACACAATAGGGGATCCTTGGGTGGCTCAGTGGTTCAGCACCTGCCTTGGTCCAGGGCGTGATCCTGGAATCCCGGGATAGAGTCCTGAGTTGGGCTCCCTGCATGGAGCCTGCTTCTCTCTCTCTCTCTCTCTCTCTATCATGAATAAATAAACTGACTTAAAAAAAAAGAGAAAGAAACACAATAATGGGGTTATGTCAAAAGGACATATCAGCCACTAAAAGAGCTATCAATGGCCAATGCTAGTATAATTTGAGCAACAAAATTAATTAAATAATATTGGATTATAATACAAAAATTATTATTCAGAAAATGAATGAATTCATATTGTCATAAATTATTGAATTACTAAATAAATGGGAAAAACAGATAAATGTCCCATTTTTCCAGAAAAATAGAACAATTCCAGATAACTTGTATAGAGACTGCCCCTTCAAACAGGTGATGTGTAATCCTTCATTCTTTAATTGTGGGCTGCACATAGTGATTTCTTTTTAAAGAGTATAATACATAAAATAATAAAGAATAACTTTATAGCAGGGAAACTTGACAATCACTAGCTCAGCCAACTTATCGATGTTAGCTTCTATAGTGATATATCATAAAATAAGTTAATTGTTTCATGTGTGTAAAGACAAGAAAATGATTTGAACAAAAAAATGCTTGCTGGTGGGATGCCTGGGTGGCTCAGTGATTGAGCATCTGCCTTTGGCTCAGGGCATGATCTGGGTCCTGGATGAGTCCCACATCGGGCTCCCTGCAAGGAGTCTGCTTCTCCCTCTGCCTGTGTCTCCGCCTCTCTCTGTGCATCTCTCATGAATAAATAAAATCTTAAAAAAAAATTGCTTGCTAGTGAAATCTAACTATGATTTAGAAATTTTGAATTCCTCCATTTCTAATATTGCCTCAAAGTCAAGTAATCTAGAAATTTGTAAATTTTTTAATCTGTGTTTTTTATAACAGGTTTTTTTTTCTCTTTTATGAAATTAGGACATTATTTGTCCATTTTGGATGTCTTTACACATTACCATTCTTAGTAATTTTATGAAAGATTAAAAAGAAATCTCTGCTATCCATCCAAAGATCAGCCTTTTAATTATGTAATTACATGAGTTTCTCTTGCTCCTTAATCTCTCAGCAGCCTTTGATAATAATAAAATTGCATTGTCATGTAATGAGAATCAATGAGAACTTTTCATTGTTGTCAGACTCGCAAATGCATGTAAACCTTTTTTTCCCCAAGAATGAGTTTCAGTTTAAGAGAATACATTAAGCCAACTTCTGTAGTATCTTTAAGAATATCTACTTTAAGAAAATCTCTCTAGATATAAGCTAGTATACTTTCCACTTGTTTCAAAAGTTATTGTACCATTTCTTAAAATGTTGGAAGATGCTAATGAGTCAAATCAACGACATCAATTCATTAGTGTAACACATTCTTCCCATCCTAACAATCTTAGAAATTAATTTTGTGATAAATGGAGCATTATTTACTTTTTTAATGTGGGAAACTATTTCTAGCTCCATATTGCCAAGAGGTAACTTGGTAACAAGAGGTAAGGCAGACCGTTATTACATAAAATTACTCAATCAGTTCCATCTTTACTGTAAAAGACATAGTTTATCTGCCGTAGGGATAATAGATCCATCAACAGGTATGACAAGTGGGCTGAGGTTATCAAGGAAGAGAGGTATTCCTGTCTTACTTCTTGGCCCAGTTTCTTTTAAAAAGAGCTACAAAAATTTTGATTTTACCATCACTTCACAAAGCAATTTTAGTATTTACTCTATAAAATATTATAAATATATTATTAATAACACTGACATAACCAAAAAGCAATATTTCCCTTAGCATGAAGTAAATTTTGATGAATAAATAACAAATATGATAAAGTTGAAATGGGTAATTAATGGGTCACTGAATATATGTTGCACCAATTTTTACTTTGAGTATAATTAGACATACAGTCATTAAGCCATGATAGTAAATTAAAGAATAACAATCACTCTCACCAAGCACAAATTATGTCTTCTAGCTTTTAAAGGTTTGAATGCCATGGAACCTGGTGTCCCGGTTGGTTAAGTGTCTGCCTTCAATTCAGGTCATGATTCCAGGGTCCTGGGATCAATTCCTGAATCTGTCTCCTTTTTCAGAAGGGAGCCTGCTTCTCCTTTTTCCTCTGCCTGCCACTTCCCCTCTTGTGCTCTTTCTCTCTGTGTCAAATAAATAAATAAAATATTTTTTTTAATTTTTGAATACTTAACAGAAAATAGTAAACAACTTATTTATGTTTTAAAGATTTTATTTATTTATTCATGAGATACACAGAGAGACAGGCAGTCTCCTTAAGGGGAGCCTAATGTGGGATTCCATCTCAGGACCCGAGGACCACGCCCTGAGCCAAAGGTAGATACTTAACCACTGAACCACCCAGAAGTCCCAATAATAACCAATTTATAATTCTGTTCTTGACATAAAATATCTGCAAAGTTTTTCCAAGAATGTTTATGAATATTTTACATAAACCAATAATACAGGTGTATAAACATAGATAAAAATTAACTAAATTTATTTTTCTATGAAGAATTACACATTGAAAAATACCTTAATTTCAAAGTGAAAACATACTAAAACCTTGAAATTTTTGAAAAAGTATTTTCCTTTTTTTTTTTTTCCCACACAAAATAAGATTTCTAAAAGCACCATGGCCTACTAAGTATCAATATAGTGTCACTGTACTGGTATACTGAATTAACTTAAGTGTGTTTTTCTAAAAAAGATGGCATTTTATTAGGTAAATCACAAAGATCTATTTTTTACTCTTCTTCCAAGTTCTAAAGAAATCAAAATGAATGTATTTGAGTCAGTATATTTTAATTACAGTCTACTGTATTATTTATATTAATAGCATATGAAATAATTCCCTGGTCATATCAGAAGTTTATGAAAAGGATAAGTTGATTTAAATGTTCTTGAATATCTGATATTAGTTGTAATGCTCTAGATCTGCTTTAGCTCTTAATTTTGGATGTGTTAGGAACCCTACATAGGCTCTTTTCATCCATTGTCATCAGTAAAACAACAACAACACACATCCAAGTCTCCATCAAATCTTCTCCTCCAATGACACATTTTCAAGCTGTTCTTTTTGAACCTGATATATCTTAACAAAAGATATATCCATTCCCACAACAACTATTGTACTTTGGAGAATATATCTATTTGCTCAGTGTTTAGTACTATTGAAATTCTTTATTTAATTATTTTGTTTGGGAGAGTAAGTTGAGGACACTAATATAACTTAAGAAGAAATTTAAAAACCAAGATATAGCACAGCTGTGATTTTATATATACTACCTGTGTTTGTATTACTGTCCGGCAATACAGTAATACAAACAATTGTAATTGTTCTATAGAACAATCAGTGACAAAATCTGCATTAAATGCTAATTACATTTCCATCTGGGTAGGAGACTGTGAGGTAATATAAAGATCGAGAATTTTAGAACCATAAAAGGAAAAGAAGTCAGTATACATCAGCTCTTGATAAAGAACTTGAAAATAATAATTTTAATAATAATAATAATTTTTTTTAAAAGCTTGTACTTGTACTTGTGGCGGGGTATCCCTGGATGGCTCAGTGGTTTAGCGCCTGCCTTTGGCCCAGAGCATGATCCTGGAGTCCTGGGATTGAGTCCCACATTAGGCTCCCTGCATGGAGCCTGCTTCTCCTTCTGTCTGTGTCTCTGCCTCTCTCTCTCTCTCTTTCTCTGTGTGTGTGTGTGTGTCTCATGAATAAATGAATAAAATCTTAAAAAAAAAAAAAAGGTTGTACTAGGTAACTCACATTACAAAGTCAAAGGTCCAGGAGTTTTTCTTCAATTTGGGGTACTTAGTTTTAATTTCGGTAAGTTCCAAATAATTTATTAATTTTGTTATAAAATAATTTCAAAATAACAGAATTTACAAGAATCATAGACATTCCGTAACATCTCTCACATTCTTGTTTCATAATAATTCGTCTTATTCACTGTAACATTTTCTCACTTTCTCTTTGTGATTTATGACACACACCACAGTCTTTCCCATCTCCATAAGTTTCTTTTTTGCTTGAAAAGCCCTTCCTTCTGTTCTTCACTTGGATAATCCCTATTTATGCTTCAATACTCACTTCATTTATTCAAAAATCTACTTACTCACTAACATCTGCTTAAGTATTATTAGCTCTGACCACTAGATGGTAGAAAAGTAGATCTTGAAATGTTTTCAAGAGACTTAAAATTTTCTGTAAAATATAGGTAGTCAAATTACAATTATCACTTTATAAAGTTGAGAGGAGTAGTTTGAAAGGGAAGAATCAGGTCCTTAATACATCACATATGACAGCCTCTAATTCAGATGTTGGTGTGTTCGGGAAGGCTAACCCAGAGGAGTTCCAAATAAACTAAGGCTTGATAGATGAATTAGCCAGACAAATTAAAATTAGAAAAAAGTTAGAAGTAGGCTTCTCTTAGAATTTGCCTTACCTATGCCTCCTCAGATAGTAATCTTTTTGAAAATTGTTTAACATTTCACTGAGACCTAATGTAGTGTTTTTCACAGTAGTTGCTTAGTAAGTATTGATTGCTTTCACTAAATTTATGAAATGCATGATATTTTAAATTTATGAATTTATCCAGCTAAAATACTATTCTTTGTTACTCAGTAATCCTTTTCGAACAAAATTAGAATTTTGGAAAGGCAGAAAGACTGATGAGTAGGGTAACGATTTTTATTTATTTGTTAAATATTAGATCATTTTTAGATGGATTTGGATCAGCATTGATTTTTCTTTTGTTTTATATTTTTGAAAATAGTTGCAGACATATGCTAATACATAAAAGTTCAAAAGAAATCTATACTGGTTTGCTTTACCATAACATATTAATATAACAGAGCCGCTTAAAACAAAACCCATTTATTAGTTCACCATCCTGTTAAGTCAGAAGTCTGGGCAGACTGGATTCTCTACTTACAGTCCCACAAGGCCAAAATCAAGTGTTAGCCAGATGGGGCTCTTATCTGGGGCACAGGGACAGAATTCTCATCTGAGCTTATTGAGATTATTGGAAGAATCCAGCTCCTTATCATTGTAGAATAAAGGTATCTTTTCCTTGGTGTCAGCCAGGAATTACTCTGAGCTCCTTGAAGCTGTTTCCAGGGTCTTTATATGTAGCTCCCTCCATGTTCAAAGCTAGGGTAGTGCATCAATCCTGATCACATTTGGAGAACTTGTTTTCCTTATTTCTATTAGTCAGAGGAAATATTGTGTTTTTTTTCAATATTTTATTTATTTATTCGTGAGAGACACAGAGAGAGCCCGAGACATAGGCAGAGGGAGAAGCCAGCTCCCTGCGGGGAGCCCGATGTGGGACTCCATCCCAGGACCCTGGGATCACACCCTGAGCCAAAGGCGGACACTCAACCACTGAGCCACACAGGTGATCTGAGAAAATAGTGTTTTTAAATGGCTTATAATTAGATTGAATCTACCAAGATAATGTTCCTTTAACTCATAATTTCCCCAAAAATGTATCTTCCCATGTAACAAAACATAATCATCTAATGATTATAATCATAGTCCAGAGTTTAAAGCAGGAAATCTTGGAGGGCCATTCTATAAATCTGACTAGCACAGAAAGCAAAAATTAAAATTAAATGAGCTGACTTCACACATTCAGTGAGATCAGACAACTTGTGAAAAAGCAGAAATGAAGATGCATATTTATCCTTGACTTTTCATATAAGTCAAAGACCTCAGACTGAAACTGAGCTAAAAATAGTTCAGATTCTACTTTAAATAAAATCATTAATATTCTTTAATGCAAACCTCTTACTTGATTAGAGCTTTCTCTTGAAATTAACATTTCCATTTATTAATTCAAGTAGATGGATTGATGAGGGAAATAATGGCACAATTAATATGATAGCTTCATCAGAATATTTCCTGAAAATGCAAGTGCATTTGTGCAATAAACTGCCAGGAACTCTGAGAGATGCTCCTAGTACATCACTCAGTATTGTGGAAGCTTTAATCATATCCCAACCAGTAGTTTATTGCCAAAACTCTTGTTATCTTCTTGTATATTGTAAGACATTAAAAAGTTATCATAATGTATTTATTACAATAACTGGCACATAAATGTGCTTGATGCAAAAGGGGTAAAAAGGCCAAGGGACAGGGACGCCTGGGTGGCTCAGCGGTTGAACATTTGCCTTTAGCTCAGGGAGTGATCATGGAGTCATGGGATCGAGTCTCACATCAGGCTCCCTGCATGGAGCCTGCTTCTCCCTCTGCCTATGTCTCTGCATCTCTCATGAATAAATAAAATCTTAAAAAAAAAAAAAAAAAAAGGAAAGGGCAAGGGACAAAAGACAGAAGGAAAGAAAAAAGAAAGGGAGAAAAAAGAGAAGGAAAGAATGTGAGAAGACAAAAATGACAGGAAATTAAAAAAGAAGGGAAAACAAGAGAAAAGAAGAGGAAATAAGAGGAGAGGAAAGAACTATGGAAGGAAAGATGGAAGAAATGAAAGTAGGAATGAGGAAATGGAATGAGAAAAAAAACAATTTTTAAATATTTAGAGGTTCCATAAATGCTATTAACTGCCCTTTTGCATCTATGGTGGGCTACCCTGAAACCTGCTGGAGATAAACATGCCTGCATGGTGAACACCCCCCTATTTTCATATCCTGTAACTTCCCCCTGGGTCTCCAGGGTCCTCCACCCTTCCATTTGTCTTGGATCCATTTCCACAACCACTGCTAATATTGCCTCTCCTTCAGCCACCTGCTTACCTCCTCTACAGGCTGACCTGGGTTTACACTTGATTTCACAAAACCTGCTTCAACCATTCGGTGAGATTTTTCTTAAATTCACAAACTTTTTCCTGTAAATTAACCTACTTTAATTGCAAATATTTAATTTGAGGCCCAGAAATTGACATATTTCTCAGGCAAATCAACTAAAGTTGGGGTGCTTAACACCATTTACTTTTAATATGATTATTGATCTTGGTATCTGTTTTCTACTTGCTCCATCTCTTGTTTATTTTGCCTTCCTTTGGATTAAGTTTTATTCATTATTTCATTTTCTCTCATTTGTTGACTTTTGGCTAATCTTTTTTTTGTACTTGTTTTAGCATTACTTTAAATTTATAGTATGTAACTTTATCAATGCCTTACTTTAATTGACATTATACAACTTCAAGTATATTATAAATGCTTTTAATATTTTACATTTACTTCTCCCCCTCTATCTCTAGTTTACGTTTCTTATTAATTTTACACATGCATTAGCAATAGATTCCATAATACATCATTATTTTTGTTTGAACAATTAACTTTTATAAAGATTTAAACAATAGGCAAAACTGTGTGTACTCATGTAATTAGCACTTTGGGTGCCTTTTATTTCTGTGTAATAATCTATGTTTCCATCTAGTGTTACAATTCTTTACTGTGACAGTTTTTCTTTATTTCTGGGAGTGCAGATCAACTGGTGAATTATTTCAATTTTGCATTCTTAAAAAAGTGTTTATTTTGCATTCCTTACTTCTATTTTGCTAGGTATGTAGTTACAAGTTGATAATTTTTCTTCTTTGTATTTTCCCACTATCGCTGCTGAAATTGTTTCAGATAAGAAATATGCTGTCATTCTTACCTTTATTCCTCTGTGCATTGTCTTTTCTTTCCATTTTTAAATTTTTCTGTTTGTCACTTGTTTTGAGCAATTTAAATTATGATGTGATTTAAATTTAAATTATGATAAGGGGTAATTTTCCTTATCCAAATAGTACTTGAGCATCTTGATCTATGCACTTACACTTATTGACGACTTTTATTTTAAAGATTTTATTTATTTATTTGAGAGAGAGAGTGCACGAGTGAGAAAGCACAGGCAGGGAGAGCAGAGGAGAAAGAGGGAGAAGCAGGCTGCCGCTGAGCAGGAAGCCCATCACTGGGGCTCAATCTCAGGATCATGACATGACTGGAGGCAAACACGTAACCAACTGAGCCACCCAGGCACCCCTACTTTTCAACAAATTAAAAAAAATATTCCATCATTGTTTCTTTATTTTTTTTTCATTTTTTTTCATTGTTTCTTTAAATACCTGCTTTTGTATTTTATGAAGAGTACAGTTACACATGTATTAGAGTATTAAATTTATCCACAGCCCCTTCACATTATTTTTTATTATTATAACTTTTTTTTTCTTCTGCAACTTGTTTTGGATGGTTTATATTACTTTGTCTTCAAGGTCACTAATCTTTCTGCAATTTCTTATTTGTCATTCATCCTAACCAGCACATGTTTTACCTCATATATTATAGGTTTCATCTATAAAAGTTTGATACTGGTCTCTTTTTTAAAATATTTTATTAATTTATTCACGAGAGACAGACAGAAAGAGAAAGGTATAAACACAGGCAGAGGGAGAAGCAGGCTTCATGCAGGGAGCCCAATATGGGACTTGTTCCCAGGACCATAGGATCATGCCCTGAGCCAAAGGCAGATGCTCAATCACTGAGCCACCCAGGCGTCCCTGATACTGGTCTCTTATATATCTTGCATATTTCCATTCAACCTTTTGAGTATATATTATCCAAAAATAATTACATTTGAGACTCTTATATGTTAATGTTAGCATGTGTATAGTTCTGTATTTGTTTACATTGGTTTCTTTTATTGCTTTTCCTTTTCAATACAGGTTTTATTTTCCAGGCTCTGCATGCCTGATAATCTTTGACTGGATTTCAGACATTATAACTTTTGCCTAATTGGGTGCCAAATGTTGCCTACCATACAGTTATGTTACCTGGAAGTTAGCTGATACTTTTCGGTCTTGCTTTTCATACAATATGAGTTAGGACCAATATAGTTAGAGAGTTGTGGTCCTATCTGGTAGAAGTACCAAACGATTGCTACATTTTTTTAAATAAGATTAGTATAATGGGAGAGTATGGTTATATAAATACATACTCACTTTATGATAAACTCTAGAGAGTTATTCAAGCTACTTCTTTTCTTTTTTTTTTATAAATCTCAAGTAACTTTCCATTTGACTCAAATAACCTTCCTGAATTAACTTACTTGAAAAGAACCATGTGGAATTCTGGACTGGTGATGTGAAAAGCTCTGAGGAATCATTCACCAATAAAACAACAATTGGTAAAAGTTATAAACAGCATAAAAAATACAAAAACATTTAAGGTCCCTGGAAATTATCCTTAGAGCATATAGGAAATAAAGACACATTCGTTCAAGGAAATATACTAAATTTTGGAATGAACAGCAAGAGTCTGTGGTGCTTGAGTTAGTACCTATGCCTTGAGCCCTCAGCATAGTGTGAAAGGAGCTCTACTCTTCTTGGGACTAGCTGGGAAAATGCTACTCCTGCTTTCCCAGCTATCAATCAAGGTAGTATAGTTCTCTTCTAGAGGGACAGTCCACCAGAATTTCTCATATTCCCTCAGCTTTGTGTTACAGAGGTTAAATTCCAGGTGAGTGCTATTAAGAGCCCCCTTTCTCCACTCGGGCCCACTCACCACGTGAAGAGCACCGTCTGGAATAGCAGACAGAGAAGGCTAAACCCCTGCTTGTTCTTGTCCCAATGTGCTCTTAGTTGAAGTTCTATGCTATGAGAGTCAAGCCAAGAAGACCAGAGGCTGCTTGCCCCCCTTTGCTTACTATTTATAAAGTAGGGGTTTTAGTCTAAGAAACTTAAGCAACTGTCCCTAACCCCAGCACCGGAGAGGTAGCTAAGAAATTTAGCCAAGGTTCTATGTCATAAGAATAGAGGGCTTTGTGCTCTCCTCATATTAATTCACTGTGAAACAGAATCTAAGGAGGTTCCAGTCATTATACAAATGGGCAAACAACCCAAAGATAATCCCCGAAGTCGATGGCAGTATCCAGAGTTGTCGCAATGTATTGATTAAAATTTCCAGTGTTCAACAAAGTGTTATTAGACATTCAAAGAAACAGGAAAGCATGACACATACACAGAAAAAAAAAATAAGACAGATGACAGAAATTGCTTGTGAGAGAGCCCGAAGGTCAGATTTATTAGACAAAGTCTTTACAGGAGCCCTTATACATATATTCAATAATTAAAGTATGCTTTGAAAAGTAAAGGAGGGTATAACGATGATGTCTCATCAAGTAGAGAATATCGATAAGGAAATATAAATTATATGAAAGAACCAACTGAAAGTCTAGTAGTTGAAATGTAAAATAACTGAAAGGAAAAGTTCTTTCGAGGTACTCAGCTATAGATTTAAGTTGGCAGATGAAAGAATTAGAAATTTGAAGAGAGGTCAAAACAGTTTGTGTAGCCAGAATAGAGTGTAGGTTGGAGAAGGTGATAAAAGTAAATAAACCCTCAGAGAAGTGTGGGAAGACATTACATTGAACTGACACATGAGACTAGTAGGAGAGGTAAGAGAAAGGAATGGAAAAAAAATATATGTTGTAATAATTAATGGTTGAAAACTTCACAAATCTGGTGAAAACCATTAACTACGCATCAAGAACTTCATCAAGTAGGAGAAACACCAGGTAGGAGGACACATCATAGTAAAAATGCTGAAAGAGAAATGTAAAGAGAATATTTTGGAAGTGGCAAGGCACAGCCAATTATGTACAAAAAAAAAAAAAAACCTCGAGAATATTTCTAGCAAACTTTTTATCAGAAACAATAAAAACAAGAAAATAAGGCAGTACATATTCAAAATGTTGAAAGAAATCTTATATACAGCAGAGAAAAAAATTCATTATTTTTTTTTTAAAAAAAGCATGTGAGTTTAGAATTCAAGGCATATGAAAATTTCAATGTTTACAGAAATGTATTTTCTGTATTTTAGCTTCTTTTTAATTAGCATAGAAACCATATTTTCATCTAAAATATAAAGGTAAATGGCTTGATTAATAAAACATGGCCTATGAACATATATAATGGGTAATGCCTAAGTCTATGGAGAGGTAAAGAGGTTTGTAATGAGACATAAGTAGTTGTGAGAAAAGACATCACAGGCAGTTTCCTGACAGAAAGACTAAGATTTAATCACCCAAAGCTGCTTTTGCAGCCACCGCCAAAGCATGTTAGCTTCCCCGGGAGGGAGCAGGACGCCTGTCAAGTCTGCAGGAAAGCAAACGAATCGCTGCCAACGCGCTGCCCACGGACAACAGATGATCCTCATACGCCATTTATTTTACTTCTGCACATTTTGATCTTGTGCTGTGTTATCTATAGAACATATTGAGCCTGTATATCACTACAAAAGGACTTCTAGTGGGAAAAGATTGCTGCTAAGTTAGAAAAACAAAAAAGAAAATCCTTCCTCAGATTATATTTAAACTGTTAGAATCTTCTTGCTGAATAAAGCAGATATTCATTTTGATCATAATATCAATAGCTATTAAGCCTTAAAGGAACATAAATAAAATATTTGGATTTTGAAAAGGGCAGGTGATAAAAAGGTTCCCATAGTCTATATCCAATCCTATCTAGTTTCTCAACTTCTAATTCTTTATCATCATGGTTATTCAATCCTTGTTTAATTTGTTTATTTATCAACTTAATTTATGAGTGATTGTGTGTCCATGCTGCAAGAATGCAACGTTAGAGACAGCGTTGATAAACAAGGACAAAGGAGGAAGATTTTTCTCAGTATAGGAGAAAATGGCTGTTGAGGATTTTCTAAGGGATTCATCTGGATACTTATGGTACCTACAGGAGTGAAACTATGTGAAATTTTGACCACTCAAGTAATTGCTATAGAGTTATCTTTGTATTCATTATGAATTTATAGATGAGTAATTATAACAATATTTTTATTATTAGCAGGTACAGTGTGTTCATTAAAATAGACAATTGATATGCTATCTCATTTAATCCTCATAGTGATCATAATAGGCAGATATTACTATTCCATTTTTTATGTTAAAGAACTCTGACTCAGACATATATCTTATTCAAAATCACATAGCTAATAAGTGAGCCAATATTTATACATAGATCTCTCCATTTTTTGAAGCTTATGATTTTTCCTTTGCCCATTCTGCATTCTTCTAAGCTTTTGGCGGAAATTGTCTCTTTATTTTCTTACCACTTTACCACCGTGTTTAGAAGAAAATGAGTAAGTTCACTTTATCCATATGTCATGCATTAATTCTTAACTCATATTGCTTTAGGTCAATAAGCCTCTGAAGTGGGTTGAATAGGGAAGAAACAATGAAGATCTGCTTAGTTACTGAATAAAGAATTATAAGGTCATTTTTACAACTGGCTGGGCACCTCAGAGATAGCTGACTTTGTATTGTAAGTGCTGAACGTGAGCAACAGGATTCAACCTCCTACTTTGGGTTTTTTTTTTTCGTAGTTCTTTAAGGCTCCTCTGGGTTCCTAGATAATAGCTCCCAAGTATCTAGGGGTTGGCAGATCAACTTTGAGACAACTCTGACTGGCTTCCCTAGGAATAAGTTGCTTTGTAAAAACAATTAAAACTCTAATGAATGTTTAAATAAGATATTGAGTATACAGGGCTTGCCCATAGTATGTTTCACACATATTGATTTCCTTGCTGCTTTCAATCAACATCTTCCCAGAAGTACTTGATGGCATCATATACTACCCAAGCACAGTAATTTGTAGGAAGCTATTATTAAATCTTTATGTATATATTCAAAAATATTATCATGTAACAGAAGCATATGTCTCATTTCACATGTATAAAATCTAAAAATTATCTAACGTGAAATACTAGGGGAAATTTCATAAGTAGTATCACATTAAACCTTACTTGAGTAAATAAGTACACACACATATGCATTCACTCACTTTTAAATTTAACTCTGTATATACAGCCATCCAACGTTTTACAATATCATATATCATCATATGCTTGTTGGCTTCCTACTAGAAACCATGGTAGGTGCAAATAATGTAACTTTTTGCAGTACTTCTTAAATTTTTGTTGCTAAAAGCACAGCTAATACATAATTGGAGAACGAATGATAAATTATTTACTAATAGAGGGGGAGGAGAGGTAAATAGGGAGTCTTGACCAAACTAGAAGTCAAATGTCAAAGCAGAATCATTTATTTTTTTGTGAGAATTAGATAATAGTAAACGCACTATCCTTAGGACTCAGACTATGGAGGCAGATGAGGGTCTTGCTCATGTTCCCATTTATCTGGGGAAAGTCTCCAGCCTTTTCATGGGGTCTGTGCCCATGTCTTTCTCAGTCATTCCTAGAGATGGCCCACATGGGCTTTCAAAACTTATTTAAGCCACAATACCCTGACAACTTTATTGACCTTCCTCTTCTACCTCAGCTTCCTCTTGGCAATGTCTTCTGCTCATCCATATGCTTGAAGGTGCCTCACTACCACCACTCCTGATAGTGCCTACCATGTGAGGTCATCAAGAAAACTGGCTCCACAAGGTGCCAAAGACATAATCCTCAAAGTTCAGGAGGTATAGTAGTAAGAATGAACTCAATTTCAATTTTTAATCCAGTCTGTTGCTTAGGCATTCTAGGCAGTACTATTATTCAAATTTCTCCACCATATTTCAAAAAGTTCTCTAGGAATGAGTGCTTTCAGGCTCTGCAGTACTCTACTTGGGCTCAGAGAACAAGAAAAAAGAAAGATGAGGGAAGTTCAAATTTCATTGGTTTCTTTTATTGCCCTATAAAGACTTTTTGTACTGTATTAGTTTCCGAGGATGATTGCTATAAAATATCATGGAGTGGGTGACTTAAAGCAACAGAACATTATTGTCTCATATTGTTAGAAGCCAGAAGTACAATATTAAGATATCGGCAGGGCCATGGTCCCTCTGAAGACACTAAAGAAAGATGTGTTCCAGTCCTAATTCTAACTTCTGAGAGCCTCAGATGTTGCTTGATTTATAAATGCTTCATCCCAATTCTCCTTCTCCACAAGGTATTCTTTCTGTCCTCACAATGTCTTCCATCTATTTGTGACCAACGTTCCCTTTTATTAAGGACACCAGTCATATTGGATTAAGGCCCACTCTAATGACATCATCTTAACGTATTCAAATCTATGAAGACCCTACTTTCAAATAAGGTCACATTCTAAAATATTGGGGGTTAGATCTTCAACATACTTTTCTTGGAAGACTCGTTTTGACTCAATGTTTTCCAAACATTCATGTCTTTCCCAAAAACCACAAAGACCTTCATGTCTGTAGATCACACAGGGCCTACAATCACAGTCCCCAGATAGATATAAAGGAATCTAAATCCTCCTTGGCACCAGCTAAGTATTAGGCTATTGGAAAATTGGGGGAATATTAAAGAAAAAAGTAATCTCACTCTTTCAAACATTATATGTATAGGAAAAATATGAATTACTATAATAAATCACTAATACCTACATCTTATATGTGCCAGAAAATCTGCTGACATGAAAAAGTGAAGATTGCTTAGAATGAGGATGTGAGCAGGAGGGGCCATTCAAAATGGGAGAATACTTACAAAAGACTAAAGCTTACCATATGCAATGGAATGCTTACCAAGCAAAGAAATATAAAAGGTATTTGACATTTTATTTGTTGAAGAGCATTTTATTTTTATCAACATTTTACTGCATCTGAAAACTTTGCATTGATTTCATTCTGGAAATAATATCATTTTACACTCCTTGCTTCATTCTAATACTTTCATGGTTAAGTATCATAAATTTAACATTTTATCCATCTGGAATTGATTTTGTAGGATTTTAGCATAGGATGGCTACTCAGTTTTCCAAAAACAGTTATTAAGTAATTCATACTTTGCCACTCATTTAAAATGTCATACAGAAGTAAATGCATTCTTTTATGTCTGGATATATATATATATATATATATATATATATATATATATATATGCTATTATATCCCTTTGACCTGTTTGCCTAGGGCTGCACTGTTAGTAATCTACTTTTTTTTTTTTTTTTTTTTTTTTTTTTTAAGTAGGCTCCAAGCCCAGCATGGACCCCAGCGCAGGCCTGGAAGTCAGGACCCTGAGATCAAGACCTGAACTGAGATCAAGAATTAGAGACTTAGGGGATCCCTAGGTGGCGCAGCGGTTTGGCGCCTGCCTTCGGCCTAGGGCGCGATCCTGGAGACCCGGGATCGAATCCCACGTCGGGCTCCCGGTGCATGGAGCCTGCTTCTCCCTCTGCCTGTGTCTCTGCCTCTCTCTCTCTCTCTGTGACTATCATAAAAAAAAAAAAAAAAAAAAATTAAAAAAAAAAAAAAAAGAATTAGAGACTTAACTGACTCAGCCACCTAGGTGCCCCTAGCAATCTAGTTCTAATTACTCCACAACACTTACCCTTTTCTGATCTCCCAGTATCTTTGTGCACACTTTTTTTTGTGTGAATTTTTGAATCAGCTAGTTAAATCACACACACACACACACACGCACACACACACTTGTGTATTATTCTATTGGTATTTTTAATCACATCTCATTAAATGTATGGAATAAAATAAATGGAATTGCCAGCTTTATGAAATAACTTCACGTACTCTAAAAGAGGGGTATTTATTCATCCTCATAGTAACAATAATCTTTATATATATCATTCATATTTTGTTTTTAAATATTTTAAATCTTTTGTTTCCTATATAGGTAGATTATTTATTCAATTTCCTCACTAGTTGTTTATATGCTTTGTTGTTTTGTGTTCCTTTTCTCACCTTACAATTCACTTCTAAAGTAACACAAATTGGAACCAAAGCAAGATGAGTATTCTTTGGGGTTCGGTGTAGAGTGAAGCCTGCCCTAGAGGAAGGAGGCAGTGGGTGGTGTCCCGTTCAGAAGAGGACTTTGTGGCAGACGTGGGAGCTTGGTTCTAGTCAAGAAATCGATAAAATGAAGTTAACAATAAGTATAATAGAAGGGAGTTACACACTAGGAGGGAAAAAGAAAAAAAATGTTAATTTTTTATACACACACATACGTATATATAAAAATAATCCTTGGCTTTTCCAACATACCAACAGCAAGCAGTACCTGAAACATACTTTTATGCCAAATGCTTGGAGGTGCTCAAAGAATGAGGAGCACACATCAGCAAAACTGAGAATCTAGATTGACTAGATTCTGAAGGCAAACAGGATTATCTGAGTCTGTTTGGAAATACCATTCATTTAATAAGATGATTTAATCTTATTTTAAGAGAACTTCACCTACAAAGAAACTGGAGAAAGTGCTTGTTCTGTAAGTTAATTTGTTTTGGCAAAATTTCTTCTAACTGTTTAAGAAACTTTTATTTTGAATTATTTTCAAGATATGGAAATAATTTTATTGTATTGATAACCAGGGAGGTTTTTTTTAAAAAAAGATTTTATTTATTCATGAGAGACACAGATAAGAGAGAGATGCAGAGACATAGGCAGAGGGAGAAGCAGGCTCAATGCAAGGAGCCACGTGGGACTCTATCCCGGACCGCAGGATCATGCCCTGAGCCAAAGGCAGATGCTCAACCGCTGAGCCATACAAGGGTCCCAACCAGAGATCTTTTGTAAAGTTTTGTTACTTATTTGTGAAGAAAGCATAGAGACAGAAAAACTTTGCTTTCTGCAAAACACAGTAGCATTAATGACAGCTCCAGTTGCTTTCAGAATTAGCTGCATGAGAGGGGGAGAGGGCAGGACCTGTCTTAAAATGTCTTTTCACATCAAAGACTCTTCATGTATAGTGCATGTTTGGGTGCCTCGATGTAGATTATGTAGGAGAAAAACTCTCCTTCACTCAAGCCACACCCGCTGCCATCACTGCATAGCATTCATCAAAAGTCGCCAATGCAAAATCATGCAGTATTTTTCTTCCAAACAACTGCACTACACATCACACTTTTCTTTGCGTTCTGCGCATTCCAGTTCTTTGTCCATAGCCATTGTTCAACAGATGTTTATACATTGATCATGGACCAAAATTTTTCAACTGTACTCCCAAAAATATATTTATTGTAGTTGAAAAACAGGATGAAGAAAAGGAAAACTCTCAGGGAATTTTCAGGTAAAATATTTTCACCAGCAAATGGTTTGGGGAATCATAATGAAAAACAAAGGGACTTAGCTAACAAGGTCAGTGGCTACATGAAAACTAGAATTCCAATACCAATCATCTAACAACTACTGTTAAAGCAACATGAAGCACTTTGCTCCTTAGGAAAATTAGTATCAAGTTCAGTTTAAGAAAACTATCTAATGTTTCTTTTTACCTAATTGAATAGTCCTGAACTAACTTTATGTACAGGGATCATGTTTTACCACTGTCATCTTTGTGTTGCATGTATCAGCACACTAATTTACCTTATTTTTCCTAATATATTGTTAAAGTTTCCACCATTTGCAGAACTTGATTTAATACTTTTTTTTTTTAACATCATGTGTACTTTGTGCTATTTTTAAACTGCTTGCCTTAAGTCAACTATGAGGCAGGCAAATAACATTATAAATTTGCAAGTGGAAGTTGGGAGAAGCATATATGTTTTATGACTGTCTAAGATTATTTTAAAGTAAGAAAAGATTTTAATGGGACTTCTAAGTGCAGTGAGAGAACATCACTTAGACATCTGTCTTCCCTTCATTTTCATAACTTCACTCTAAAGGTCAGCAACTAGCTTCATATTTTGGAATTTTTTTCAGCCCCCCAAAGTCTCACTGTTTTTGTTCACACACTTATCAAGGAGTAGGGATATGTGGTGCCTATGGGAACATTTTGTAGCTTTCTCAAGAAAGTACAAGAACAAATGTAATTTGATATGAAAACTTGTGCTCAAACTCAGCTGATTTAGTAAGTTTTATATGGTTCTGAGTTCAAGAAAATAGAGCAAGAAAAAAAGAATACGTTGTAAATTTTAATTGTTTCTCTAGCACCACACCATATAAAGGAACTTTAAAAGTTTATTATCTGCTAAGTTTTCCCCTTTCACTGAAGTGTAAAGCCAGCTCTACATGACATCATGTTTCAAGTCGCTGGCTCCAAAGTGTTTAAAATCGAAGGAAATGTAGTGAGGGACACAACATTTTGCATATGGCGCAACCTATGTGTTTCAACAGCTTTGCCTTTGCCAAGAGCCATCCTCAAGTGGCTGGCAATGCTTAAATATCTACAGACAGAACAACTGTAACTTACATCCTAACGCTTCCTATGATAAGAGTCAAACAAAGTTGCATTTGTAAGAACAGAATCTAAAGAAGAGAAAGCTGGCTTTTAAAAGTCAGGACACAGACAAATCCAAAGTTTAATTAAAATATCACTTGCTAGGATAAGCTGTTCTGTTTTCTTTTTCCGCTGGTGATGACAGATGCACATGGATTCATAGGCATGTGGAAATACATATTTGAGAACAATTTTGCTAAAATTAAGGACTCATCTAGATATTTGACAAAAATTTTAAAGGTGTATTATGGAATAAGACATAATGGTATGTATTGTAGGATACTATGCTAGTGTAGCGTTCCCTGGAATGGAAGACAAAAGTCCCTACATTGGCTCAAAGGTTTTAAACGTTGCCAAAAAACACAATCAGAGTCTGGCTGAGGCAAAACTGTAGTAGTGACAGTAGTAATAATAATATAATAACTATGATTACTAGCATTCATTATGTAACCATCATAAACCAAATATTGTAATATGTCATTTAATTTATCTCAGTTAATTATAAATAAGTATGTGTGTTCAGATTCCTCAGCTTGGATTATCACCAATGTCATTCCACAGTGGTACCCCAAATCTCCATAGTGCTCAGATCAGCATTAAGAGCAATTTCACATGGCTCAATCCTCTACTGTGGCACAGAATTTCTCTTTGTTTTTAAGCAGACATGAAGATTGGTCCTCTTTATTTACGTAGCTTCTAGGAATGCAGGCACTCACAAAATGCCAGAGGATTTCTCACCCACATTCTGTAGAATACAGAAACGGGTTGCTACACTATTATTTCCCATAAATACAAAGCAGAAAATTGGCAGGGTTCGGAATGTTGTGACAGGAAATCAAACTGCCCCAAAGAGGCTATCATGTCAGTTTAAGGTTAGCCTCCAAAGTCTGGCTGTGCTTCAAGGATGGAGCCCTAGCTCTGGCTAAGATGACTGATCCTGCTACATGCCATGACAATCCTTCAGAGATAAGTTCCAGGGAGATACCTTTCTCTTCTACTGATCCCAAAATCATCTTGATGAAAAGGGTGGAAGCTCAAGGTCACCAATGTTGTTTCTACTTTCACTTGTTTTCTCTAACCCTTGCACCTGCCACTGTTGAAACCTGGGCATGAACTTCAGCTGTGAGGTTAGGGGGATGAATATAAAGGGATCAGTTAAGTGAAGTCCCCTCCATATTCTGAGAAAACACAAAAATGATCTTCAGACCTAGTTACTGATTGATATCATAAACAATTGCTCCTCAGGTTAATATTGATGTCTAACACACTACAATAATTTTTTTTCTTATTTAGAAAACTAAAACTTAATGGTATTTTATCAAATTTTATTCAGTCACTTTAAAATAATTTCTATAATAATAAGAATCCAATGCCTAAGAAATAGTACTACCACTTTTTTGCATGCTAATAAAGATAAAATAATGAAATATATCAAAATTCCTCATCCGAGTCATAAATTTTTAATTCAATGTTTTCAGCTGCCTTGAGGCTGCATAGCAAACATCTTTTTTTTTAAGAATTTATTTATTTATTCATGAGAGACACACATAAAGAGGCAGAGACATAGGTGGAGAGAGAAGCAGGCTTCCTGGGTGGAGCCTGATGTGGGATTCGATCCCAGGATCCCGGGATCACACTCTGAACCAAAAGCAGATGCTCAACTACTGAGCCACCCAGGTCTCCCCATAGCATGCATCTTTCAAATAATTTTCAAAGTTTCTCATTTTGATGTCAGGCAGGGAAAAACTTTCAGTGAGGAAGAATTGGTCACCCAGTGCTTGTAGTTCAGAGAGTGTCACAAACAGAACACTAATACTAGCCCCATACAGAAATGTCTTGCCTATTAAGCAAAACTCTTATTATCAGGATCAGAATTCCAACTCAAATAGCATGCAAAAAGGAAGGAAATGTATCATGTCATTAACTGGAAAGTTCAGATGCATCAGGCATAACATCCAGCTTCCCAAATATGCCATTGATTTCTCTGTCTCTCTAGCGCACACACACACACACACACACACACACAGATATAAGGCTTAAATAGAAACACTCAGACAGGCACACACATAACTTCATCCTAACAATGTTTCTGCTGTGCTATTCTCATCCAATTCCACAGACAGTTTTATTTAACTGGAAGGTGGTCCAGACGACTTGAGAAATCACATCCTTCCGAGGTTATAAATTTCTTTGGGGAAAATAATCTCTTTAACATCCATTTATGTTTCTTACAAGATACTGAATTGGAACAGGCTTCCTCCTGCATGATCTGCATTTGAGAAACTATAGAGATCAAGTTAGAGAAAACTATGAGACAACACTTTAGGGGTTAAATGTTGTTAGAATGGTTGTGTGTTGGGTGGTGAGTGGCTGCTGCCTAAGGCAGGATTTCATTAAAAAAAAATAGTAAGGCAGAGCAAGAGCTGCTCTTATTTCTCCTTTTTGTCCCCTTTGGATCTGCAATGTCTGATTATTCTGGTGGGATTTGGTGCCAACATTCAAACTGCTGTGTAGGGCATCGAGGAGAGTATAATCAGGGAAGCAGAGAAACCTAGGTTGAGAAAGAAGTTTGAGGTAAACTTTTTCCAGAGAGATCTCCTCCAATTCCTACTCCCCATGCCCCTGCCTCCAAAAGAAAGAAAAAGGTGGAGGATTTTAATAAAAAAGGACTTCTTCATCCTTGTATTGTTTTTCCAGGACTATTTTACATATTTGCCATTACATTTTGGAATTTTAAATAAACTTAATTCCTACAAAACTCTACTGGGACTTTGAACAAGATTGCATTGATTCTACAAATTAATATGGGGAATATAAAAGGGAATTAGACATTTAACAATAATGGTGAGTCCTTGGACTCATAAACAAAGTAAATCTATTTAGATCTTCTTTGATTTTTATCAGTGATGTTTTGTAGTTTTTAGAGTTTAGTACTTCCACAACTTTTGCCATATTTATTATTTCATATTTTAATGTTATACTAAATGATACTGTTTTTGAATTTTAATTTTATGATTATTTGTAGCTACTATATATAAAGTCAACAGACCAATTTTATACATTGGTCTTTTTTTTTTAATTTATTTTATTTTGGAGAGACAGAGAGTGAAAACAGGGAGGGGGAGAGGAAGAGAGAGAGGGAGAGAGAATCTCAACCAGACTTGCCATAGAGCCTGGGGCTAGAAGCTGAGCTGGATCTCACCCCTGAGATCATGACCTGAGCCAAAACCAAGAGTTAGATGATTTATTGACTGAACCACCCAGGTGCCCGTGGTCTTCTATCTTGAAAACTTAAAACTCATTTGTTAAGGTAGCTGTTTTATAGATTCCATCATTGCCTATAAATAAAAAGAGATGCAATTTTATGTCATCATCTTTAAAATTATGAGATCCCTCTGTTAAAAAACAAACAACAACAAAATCTTTTTGTTTTTAGTTTTCCTAACACCAGACCTCTGAGTTTCATCTTTCTCCGTTGTAACTTCCTAGTGTCTTAAGCCTGAAAGCACACTAGCTCCTTTGTTATGTTAGGGTGCCTCACCCAGGCCAGGATCCCTTCTATAGACCATCCTGGCACTGGTGTTGTCCTTCCATCCCCACTTTTATGAAGAATCTCTAGGTTCATACCAGGCATTCCCCAGACTTTTTCTAAAAGGCTTTGGAAGCACACAGGTAATATCCCTGGAACGTGCATTTATAAATGCCAGAAATGCCAGTTTCATTTCAAATAGTTGTGATACCTGTCCTCACAAATAAAACTCTCACTACTTGTGTTATAGTCATTTGAGAATAATTTGTTCCTCAGGGATTTAAGTTGTCAATAACAAAGCAAAGTTGTTTGACTTAGATTTCACTGAGACAAGCAATAAATTTAAAATAAGCTCTTCTACCCCATTATCTGTGAATAGCTTACAATCTCATCTTAGATCCTTGAAAAATAATATCTCTTTTTCAGTTATTTAAGCTTTTCTATAAATAAATGGTATCTAGTTGATAAAAGTAAAAAAAAAGTATAATTTAAATTTCATTCTATAAGATGAACTTTTAAGGATATATGCAGCAAAAAAAGCACTCTTTAAAAATTGAAAGTAACAAAGTTACTTAAACATTAAAGGGAATTTACATAGCTGAAAGCCCAGGAATGGCTGATTTCAGACAAAGCTTGATATAATACACATACAATGTCATGAGAGTCCTTTTTTTTTTTTTTTTTTAGTTTCAAGAGTCATATTTAGTGATTCATGACTTAAGTATAACACCTAGTGCTCATTACACCAAGAGCCCTCCTTTATACCCATCATCCAATAGCCCATCCCCTGCCACCTCACCTCCACCAACCCTCAGTTTGTTCTCTATAGTTAAGAGTCTCTTCTATGGTTTGCCCTTCTCTCCTTTTATTTTTAAGCCCTATGTTCATTTGTTTTGTATCTTAGATTCACATATGAGTCCTTTTTTCTTTGTAGGTCCCCACTCACTCTTCTGTAGTGGAAGTGTGACCCTAAAGTTTCACACAGGTGAAGTCTCCAATTGGTTTGCTCATATACCAATAAAGTTTCCTTTTCTTTCCTGAGACTTTCTTTCCTGTGACTGGATTATATGTTCATCCCTTAATTCATCACTTAGTGCTAGTATGATGAGTCATCCCTGCAGTCAAATCCTATTTCCATGAAGAACATTTTTCAGACTGCTGATGATGCCTTAACAGTAGGTTGTAAAATCAATACATCGATTTCTACACCATTTTTTAAAATAATATGCTAGAAGAGAATAAAAGGAAATTATCACAATGCATCATTCTTAATAGCAGTAATTAATATTTTCTACATTTTTCTTTCATATGTATGTTTGAGTGTGTGCATGTAAATTTATTGTTCTTCCATAGGATGTGATGCAGAAAGATTAAACACTTTGGACTAAGGAAAGGTGGAATCAGGGAGCTGTCTGAAAGATGAAATGAGTGTTGTGTAAAACAATCAGATATCCCATCCACTATATATTTATCACCTATTACATTTGTAATCTTTATTTTAAAAACTATTGACATTTCAACAAATATTTACTATTTTGAAGCTAATAATTGTACTGTTATTTTTGAAACCAATATTCTGAAAGCATTTTAATGCTTTCCTCTGTATTAAATGAAATACTATATATAAAACATCCAACATATTGTTTGGGTAAGCAAAGAGACTAAAGGACCAGACGGAAACTACCAGTGTTCTCAAGGGAATGACTGTTTTTACCAACAAGACAAAAATCTAATGACCTGCCTTGGGCTAGAGCCAGCCTGACATAAAGGAGGTCTGTGACCTGAATGGAGGACATGATTTATCTCAGAACCGCAGGCACTGCTCAGCCTAGATGTAGAGGTTTAAAGGGCCCAGCTGTATAGATTGGACATCCAAGACCAGGGATTAAGGGAGATTGTTATATCACAGAAATCAATAGAGCATGCAGAACTTGACTTATATTTACAACATATGAGTGAAATGGAGTTTTGCATTTTAAAAATGACCATGAAGTTTAATAGGATTTATTTTTTATTGTTTTGAATTATTTTTAGTTCCAATATGATCTCAAAATGTATTCACCAGGGAAATTAAATGAAGTAAAGAGAACATTCCCGAAAGAATATTGACAGACTTCCAGAGCATTTGTTCGTTTATCAGCTTGTATTTGATGCATTTCATACTTATTCGAAACTTGTCACATATTTTTAGTAAAACAAGCTAAGTTACAAAATTCAAAAACTTACTAATATTGGTTCTCAACACTGCTCAGGAAACAATCCTGGTACTCATGAAATGCCAAGAAATGTAGAAAATTTGCAATGGGTTCGTTGAAATCATAAAGACTATTTGCAGGCTCAACGTTTTCTTATAACATATTTTCTTGTAAGTAATTATTTTAAAAATATTTTTAAGTATCAAAAAATGAGGAAAATGATAATCACCAAGCCAAATCAATATACCAAAAAAAGGAATGAATTAAACTGGGACTATTTCAGAAAAATTTTAGAGTAAAGGCACAGTTTAAATTCAATCTTGGAGAATAGATGGATCTGTGAATGAGGATAAAATCTTATTCTACATCCTTGGATGTGTGAAAAATGTAAAATTACTAAATTCAGATTAAATCTGGTCCAAGACTATAGCCCTTTGAATACTGCTGACTACTATTTCCATGCCATGTGGGACATGATCTTTGCTTGTTCTGGGAATAGGACATATAAATTCTCTCCTCCACATATGTAGTGAAATCGAGTCATTGTCTTTTGAGATTTTTATACCTGTACTAAGACTGTATGCAGTAGCAGTCTTGCGTCTTGCCTGTCTTTTCCCACTAACTCATGAGCTAGTCCTCTCTTTTACTTTTTTTCTTCTATCACAAGATGTACTTTCCCTTCTCTCCCTGTAGCCAAATTAAAAATCCCCCCAGGATTTTGGCCTTCTTGAAAAAACAAAGTCAAGAAGCTAGCAAATATATGAACAACTTTCTACTTCCTGTCTGGGGAAAAGAAATTCTCCTAAGAAAAAACAAAACCCTATTGTTTATAATAATGAGAGTGAAATACCCATATTTAGAAAGAGAAATTAATATCTGCAGATATGACTGATATTTTTGAGAAGTCCATGAAGGGGAAAAAGTGCCTAAAAGATAATCTGGACAAGTAAGGTTAACATATAATTAATACACAAATTTGCTATAATTTTACTTTTAATAAAGAAAGCATAGAGAACATTATAAATGAAAATTAAGGTTAACACTATTTTAAGAAAAGTTTGTATATAGAATTCTAGGTAATGAGGAATATCTTGGGTTTTCAGGAAAGGAATGACCTACTCAAAGCAGTGTTTGGGGAAGAATCTTTCAAGATAGAGTGCGGAACAGACTAAAGGAGGAAAATACAAAAACAAGGAAGACTCAGTGGACAGTCAGGAGGACCCATAACCAAGGTTTTTTTTTTTTTTTTTTCTGAGCTCTCTTTTATGATAACAGGTTGACATATGTGGGAATTTATTATAAATTAATATGTCATTTCGTTATCTGGCATCTTTAGAAGTAAGAAGATACCAAGGAAAAGGAGGTAATAGAAAGAAAGATGACATTGAGGAGGCATTCAGAATGCAAGCAAAATCTCAGAGTTAGGCTGGAAGATATGATCAATTATACATAAAGAACTCAAAAGTACAACTGATATTGTACATCATTTATTATTTTGATAACTGCAGGAAAACACAGATGTCAACACTCTGAAATCCACTGCTTAGAATGCAAATTTGATAAATAAGCTAAGCAGTACATAAATCTCCATGTAAATAATTGCCCTCAATGCCAACATCATTTTGGAATGTCGAAAGGTGGATACATTTCCACTTTTTTCTTTTCTTTCCTTTTTTTTTTTTTTTTTGAAGATTTTATTTATTTGTTCATGACAGATGCAGAGAGAGAGAGAGGCAAAGACACAGGCGAAGGGAGAAGCCGGCTCCATGCAGGGAGCCTGATGTGGGACTCGACCCCAGGTCTCCAGGATTACACCCTGGGCCAAAGGCAGGTGCTAAACCACTGGGCCACCCAGGGATCCCCAAATTTCCACTTTTTTTCTGATTTCTGCTTGTAAGGGAATAATCTGTCATTATACCAAGCAGAATTCCCCACATTTGGAATTATTTCGTCCTTTCTAGGATGTGGTGATTTAGGAGATTCCATTTAAAAGGAGCTTTAGAATTTTTAGATGTTCTAAAATTACTAGATATCCAGATAATAAGATATTCTATATGTTTGATAGACCAAAATGCCCAGGTATATTAACAGATATTTTATTATTATACTATTATTATACTCATATAATATAGTAATATTTAGATAGTTTTTTTTAAATGAGGCATGTAAAGAATGTTTTCATTAGTATTAATGGGTATTGTGTGTATGTGTGTGTGTAAGGAATGATTTATGAACTCTCATTGCTATTGCCAGCTCTATGACAAATAAACTGTGATTCATTTTATAAGAATTACATCATCTCTAAAATTAAAGGATTAAAGCTACAACCAGAACTACAAGCAGGTTGATATCACATATGATCTGCAAATGTGTTTTGCTTGTGTCATATTGTTATTTGTTTTATAATAATTTCCAACTTTCAAAAAAAACAAGGAGACTTCACATCACAGTGTTGGTGTCTTGAACACTTCTTTTGAAAACAATAATTATGTGTGAATTGTTTTGTATGTGCTCTATTTGTATCATACATGCTCAGATAAAAGTACTTTGGGAAATATTTACATCAATGATAGGAAATATTACAGGAGTCAGACAAAAAAAAGATGCATACTTTTGTCAAAGGTTTAGACTTCACTCCTACTTATTTATTATTCAGAACAAGGGCCAAATGGCTATCTGAGTTACAAAAATAACATAACCAGAAAATTTGTGTTAAAAATATCCCCAATGCTAGCATACAAGATACCTAACATAATGAAACAAAATTGCCACCAGTAGTATTATTATCAGGCGGTATAACAGAACTGATAAATTAAATCTCTCATTTTCAAAGAATAAAAGTTTTCAATTCCTTTTCTGCAAATGATACACTATTAACAGATTGCACATTAATTGCTCCTAGTCACTAATCATCTATTTTAAGAATGATTTCAGCATATCTTTTACTTCCCTTTTATATTTTCTTACTCTACTTTCTGTGGGTCAATACTCCTTGGAGATCTGTTTCAAAGCCATTATGAGAAAATGTAGTAGGAATTCATTGTGGACTTCGCACATGTAAAATAGTGGTATGTGTCTAATAAGGAAGTCACATAGATTGGCACTTTTTAAAAAAGACATTCATGACTGCATAAAATGACATGGAACAACATGAAGGGGGGGCCTACAGGCAGCAGGGTTCTAGAAAAATTTAGGAGAAACACAAAAAGATACACAAAAACAGACATTTCCTCTTTCAGACTTTGCATGGTACCATGGGAAGATCCAATGCTAAATGCTGCCATGGTTTTGTTACTGCTTTAAGGAGAAACAGGAAAGAAAAAAAAAATTGAGGATTAGTGGAACTGAACACTCTCCAAAACTTATTCAGTTACATTTGCAATTGCAAACAAAATAACTTTGACAGCTTTACTAACTGGTCAAGAGAATCCAAGAGTATATATATCCTTGATTATATATATATATATCCTTGTTACCTCACCGAAGTCAGAAAATAGAAATAGAACATGTAGGTCTATCCTTGACTGATCTATTTAGTCCTAAAATTTCACCCTAAGTGGTTGACATCTTAAAAAACAAAACAATAGAAAACAAAAAAAAATTAAGAAAGATTACCATAACTCTATTGGTTTTTGTTTCTTTTTTCAGTCTTCTTGGGTTCTGAAAAAAATTGGGCTTTTTTTGTATATGCACTTCAGACAGTTTTTCCTCTTAAAAAAGCATCCTCCTGTCTATAGATCTTTTCTTTTATTACTATGACTCTAGAATATTTTCTTTTAAAATATTTATTTCATGCCCTAATATGTCAGCACTAAGATGCCAAAATATTCTCATGTATATTCTATATCTGGTTTATATATGTTATGAGAACATCTTAAAGCCAGAAACAAAAGAAATCCCAAGACCCTAAATTATTCCCCTATTTTAGATAAAAAAAAATAGTACAATTAAATATACAAATGTAATATTGGGACTACAATATCTTCAAAGAAAATACACTATTATAAGACATACAATATATATGTATATATTTATATATATTTTTTTCCATTTAATGGAGTCTATGCTAATTCTAGCAAAAGTAAGAATTGGCCCTAACATTCAGGTATTTGAGATCCATTTGGTTCAGTGTGGCTGCAACAAATCTTTTTAGGCCCTTAAATAGCACTCACGCCCTGTTCTTTTAAGCAGTGATCCCACCTGGGGCACTCTGCCACCTAGAGGCATTTGGCAATTGTCACACCTAGGGGATGGTGCTACTGGTCTCTAGTTGGTAGGAGCCAAGGATGCTGCCAGACATCCTACAAAGAAAGCATGGACAGCCCCCAGACAACAGCTAATCAATGGTGCTGAGGTTGAGAAACTGTGCTTTATAGAGTAGAAAAACTTAGGCAGAAGTGGGAATAACAGAGGTTCTCAAAATTTCTCTTGGGTAGTTGATAAAAATACAGATTCCCCATGTGTCTGTCAGATATTCTAAATTATGGTTTGTACTGGAATACAGGGTATGCCTCTTACCCAGGAAGCACCTTTGAGAAGCAGGGACTTAGAAGGAAGCCTGTCATTCCAAGTTCCATGTTTTTTTCCAATTCACCACAAGTTCCTACAGTACTATAGGTATATGATAAATAAATTATAAATGGATTCAGAGTTCACAATAAATTCTTAATCATAGATTATTAATATTGTTAACTAGAAATGTTATACTTTCTTCTTGGGAGTACTTGGATTCACCAAATAAGCTACACAGAAGTCACTTTGGCTATTTTCATATAATCATGGTTGTGGCTGCAGAGAAGGATGATTAATATCTCATGTGGTTTCTAGTCAAAGATATAGCTGGAGACACAAAATATTACCTTTGGGTCATGAATTTACAGAGATTTTTCAAGAAACATGCCTGGCAAGACATATCTGGCAGCAATTAACTTGCCATCATTAAATGTATATTAGTACAAAAAAGAATCACTGCTGATCTTTAATGTGAATTATCTCAAAATGCCAAATTATTGAAATATTTGATCTTATATAAAAACACAGAGTACATAATGCATCAGAATGGGTTTGGGATTTCTATACCAAAAATATTAAGTGACTTGCCAATGAAAGGAAGAACAGTAATAGAAATTTTCTACTTTCATCAGCTTTGTACTTTACCACATGGAGACAGATTCATCAGCCAATTAGCTCTCACTTAAGCAGAAAATAAATTATATCTTAAAAAATATCAGTTGTAAATAGTATTCTGTTTATATTCTTTTCCTTCAGAGAAAGAAAAAGCAAAAAGTTTATTGGACTGTTTGAAAACAACAATCTGCTTTTGGAAATTTACATGATAAAAACTTTATTGTTTTTATCAATTTTTTATGTTTCTTCCAGGTTCAGTTTTGGAAGACCATGTTTCTACGAATTTTTCCATTTGTTGGCATATAATTTTTCATAATATTCTCCTATAATTCTTTGTATTAGAAATATTTATTCCTTCAATATCTGAGATGATTATTATAACTCCTTACTACCACAATAAAAGTGACCTTCTAGAATTGTGGGTTTATTTTTAATCAGAAGTGAAATTTTGAGTCAAAAGAAAAGAGTTAAAGCTGCTCTTTGGCACTGATTTACAGGTTGAATAAGTTAGTATGGCTCCTAAGCTTTAGATATGTCATCTCTAAGATGTCTAATGCATAAATCAATCTGAGTATTTTTTAAGATTTTATTTATGTATTTATTCATGAGAGACACAGAGAGTAGAGAGAGACAGAGAGACAGAGACACAGGCAGAGGGAGAAGCAGGCTCCATGCAGGAGCCCGATGCAGGACTCTATCCCGGGACTCCAGGATCACGCCCTGGGCTGCAGGTGGCGCTAAACTGCTGAGCCACCAGGCTGCCCTAAAATTATGATGTCACCTCACATCATTGATCTTAGTTGTTTTATTTTTATTTTTATTTTTTTTTTTTGGTTTTCTCATTGGTGAATCAAATCAGTTACAAATAAAAATTTTATTAGTAAGTTATCAAAAAAAAACAAAAAACAAAAAACCCTTTGCAACTATTTACATAGCCTAGGTATGTGCATTCTGGATCCTGATTCCTACAGTCTTCTAGTGCCAAACAGTAGGTATACATCTGATTAAAAGTTCCAAAAATGGGGTACTTTGGTTTATTTATTTATTTGTTTGCTTTAACTTTGTGAAATGCCTCTTAAATGTATCAGCCTTTGAATACAAATAATTATTTTCAATTTGAGATAGAGATTGATGCTTTATAAAATAGAAACCTCCATAAAATACTATCATTTTTTTTTTCTTATTCACATGAGATGCTCACAACTTTTCATTCTTCTTCTTCTTCTTCTTCTTCTTCTTCTTCTTCTTCTTCTTCTTCTTTGGTTACTCAGGGTGTGTAGTACAGTTGTATGAACAGGATTTCTTCAATTCAGAACAATGTATACTAAAGACAATAACAACCATACCTCTTTAATGCAAATTTAGATCAGATATTTTTTATAGAATTCTGAAATTCGCCTTTATATTCTCTTATATATTGTTGTATTTCCCCATGCATAAAATAAATGCATAAATTTTATTTTGAAAATTATGCTACATGTTTTAAAAGTAAAAATATTTCTATTAAGAAGTTTCTATCTGTTAAATGGCTGTGTTGATCGACTGTCTAGAAAATCACATACTCTCTATTGTGTAGATCAGTAAATGAATGATAGGGTAGGAGAGTCCATTCATTCAGGGAGATCCTTTTTTGTCGAGGTGTTAAGAATGAAACGAAGTAGGGAGTGGTAATGCCTTCTAAAATATATATATATAACTAGTTCTTAAACTTGGTTTCTAATTAGAATCACCACCAGATTTGGAATCACCACAAGATTTAAAACAAAAACAAAAACAAACAAAAGCTGCTGTCTCTAAGTCCCACCTGAGGGATTCTGATTGAATTAGTGTGAAGTGTGGCCCCAGCAGCAGGCTGTTTAAAATATCCTTAGGTGATTCTAAAGAGCCAAAAAGTCTGAGAATCACTAGTAGAGACAGAATGTGCTATGACAGGAGAGAGGAGAATGGTGGTATCAGAGGTCTGGTTTAATCCAGGAGACCATCCCTGCAGAAGCTAAGAGTTAAATTGTAGAAAAGATAGCATTTGGATTCTCTATGAATTTTAATAGAATAACTCTCAAAGTATGATTTAGCAAATTTTCAACCTGTAAAAAGCTTAAGCTAAGAAAGTGAAATTGTCAGAATTTTTATTAGTGCCTCAAAATATTGATAAAAATCACAGTTTGTATTTATGCAAACTTTAAGACTCGAATGATTAGCTGAGATGCACATGAAGAGAAAAGATCTGAAGAATTTTTGGTGTTAAACTTCGGAGTGGGAGGGCACCTGGGTGGCAAAATAAGTTAAGCATCTGACTCTTGGTTCAGCTGTGGCAGTGATCTCAGCGTCCTGAGATGGAGTCCCCCGGGGGGGAAGGGGGGGCTGGATGAACACTGGGTGTGCTATATATTGGCAAATCGAACTTCAATTTAAAAAATGTTAAAAAAGAAATAAAAAACTTTGGTATCAGTATCAGCAGCCTTGGCTTGCATAACTCCAAATGGCAGCTTTTCCCACTTAAACGTCTCATTCCAAGGCATTTGTCAGATTAATCCGCAGGGCTGCCTACACTGCAGCCCAGCCTTAGTACAGGCTTTTCTTGCTGTTGTCCTCACACAACTGGTGACATTTATTGTTATCTGGTGTACTGATCAAAGCAGTATTTTCCAGATATGAAATAAGCTGCTTCTGGAATTCAAAAAGGCATACCAGACATTGAACTTCCTTTTTAGCAACGAGAGGTGCAAGATAGGGTAGTGCTTCCCTTACTTTGGAAGGAATAATTTAACATGTCCCAGAGTTTAGGACCTCTAAAAATTTCATTGCTATGTATCTTTGTAGGATATATGCACCACCTTCTAGAGTCCATGTATTTTATCAAGGCTTCCAAGATACTAGTCACTTCTTGCCCATTCAGTTTGCTTAGCAAGGGATTATTATATGGATATGGACTATGTGACAGTCTGCTGGATGTCCAGGTGATTTGGATTTTTTTTTTTTTTTTCAGATCCATTATAGCAGGTCACTGGAGAGTTAAAAGAGATTAGAGAGTTAACAGAGGATCCCTGGGTGGCTCAGCGGTTTATCACCTGCCTTCAGCCCAGGACGTTATCCTGGAGTCCCCGAATCGAGTCCTACATCAGGCTCCCTGCATGGGGCCTGCTTCTCCCTCTGCCTGTGTCTCTGCCTCTCCGTCTCTCATGAATAAATAAATAAAATCTTAAAAGAAAAGAGAGAGAGAGAGAGAGTTAACAAAGATGTAGAGTGTGCATGTATACTCCTGCCCATTCCAAGTGAATGTAAAACGTTCTGATAGGGACGATTATCCTTTTGTCTCTGGAGAGACCATCATCTCTGTAACAGGACCTACATTAAGGGGATCCAGTGCCATCAGTGGTAAGACGATGGCAATGGCAATATCGCCTGAGGTCAGATCAGGAGTTTGTATAGCCTGATGCGAATGATGAGGATGATTGGCTCCTCTGTGTTTTGGGTTACTAGAAACACAAGGCGAGAGGGAGTGAGATGGACTGAATCCCTAACTGAATGCTGGAGGACAAAACCACAGAAACGGTATTTCGGATTGCTGGACTTGCTTTTGCCTGCTAGAGCAAAACGGTCATTTAGAAAGGGAAATGCCCAGCTGTCCTTCTTGCAACAGTTCATTCTTCCGCGCATGCAACAAAATCCTATTACTGTGCACCTACTATGTTTAGGATCCTGAGGTCAGAGATGCAACCTTCTTCCTCGAGTAGCTCTGCCTTACTTGGAGTGTCTGCAACATGCAATCCTGAAGACACTTGCTGAGGGGGCACCGAACCCGAACTGAGAGATGTGATCTGGACTAATTCAATGTCAGGACCAATGACAAGTGACAGTCATCCTAGTTTTTTTTTTTTTTTTTTTTTTTTTTTAAGATTTTATTCATTTATTCATGAGAGGCAGAGACACAGGCAGAGGGAGAAGCAGGCTTCATGCCGGGACCCCGACTCGGGACTCGATCCCGGGTCTCCAGGATCACACCCTGGGCCGAAGGTGGTACTAAACCACTGAGCCACCCAGGGATCCCCCAGTCACCCTATTAGGATAGTAAGTTTACATTACGGAGCTATTAATGGGTCTCTCCCCACCCACCGTCCTAGGATTGGGGAGTAAGCAATCAGGTGTGTGACTGCGCCCTACTTTGAGGCTCTGAACAATTACCCTCGTGGCACAGCCGATGGAGGCTCCGCCCCGCCCCCACCCCCACCCCCACCCCCACCCCACCTCGGGGCACCGAGGGCGCGCGCAGGCCGGGAGCGGGGAGCCGGGAGGGTCCCGGGGCCGCGGGGCCGGAGACACGGGCAGAGGGAGGAGCAGGCTCCATGCAGGGAGCCCAACGCGGGACTCGATCCTGGGACTCCAGGACCGCGCCCTGGGTGGAAGGCAGGCCCTTAAACCGCTGAGACACCCGGGCTGCCCGAGAAACCTTTACCCTAGCCTATTTCTCGAGCATTTTTTTTTTCTTTAATCCACGTAAGTGTACCTATGCTTGAGTTAAAAATGTAGGAAATTTTAAAAGAGAAAGATCAACTCTGTTTTCTCCTAGTCAACCCAAGAAGTTCCAGGTTGAGGCAGTGTGAATTCTGTTCCATTAGGTACAATAAAGGCTTTTAGTTATTTTGTTTGTTTGTTTTTAAGACCACTTCTTTTTACTCTGATGTAATTTTTAAAAGCCTCTCTTTTGTAACAAGAGGACCTCTCCTTAAAACCATCCAAAATTGCAATCAATTGTTCATTTTCCCTTTGACTAGTTGGGTAGAATAACATAAAAAGTTTCCATCCCTCTCTAGTGTTTAAATACAAATCAGTACAAGCCAATACAAATAAATACGAATATAAACACAAATACAAATTAGAGTGCATTGACAGGAGTTTCCATATTCCATTTAATGTATCAAGCCTGGAAAATGTCTCATAATGTCTCAGAGTATTTTTCCCACCCTCTGTCTTGAAAGGTTCTAGAGGTGGGAGTTTTCTTGAATGTACTCCATGCAACAGCAGAGTTAATTACCATGTTACAATTTTACCCACTTTTCCTCTGACAAAAGCATGTTTTGCATTGGGTTCTAAATGTTACTAAATTACCTTTAGCAATTTTGTGTAATGTACTTTACGGCCTCCATAGTTAATTTTGTGCAAGATATTGTCAATAACTAATTAATATGTTTTGATTATTAACAAGAACCTAATGTTCACTAGTTACTGATAAATATATTCCATGTGGCATTCTTTTTATTTATTTTTTTCTTTCACATCAGTTGTGTGACTAACTCCAGGATGATTTTGTTTGACTTCTGAATTTTATTACATCCAGGCATAATTTCAGGTGTTGGAGAAACCAAAATAGGTAAGTTACATTGACAAGTAAGTGCAATTCTTTGCTAATTTTTCAAAAATCTTGTAATCAATACTTTGCAAGACTTTACAGAATGTACTTTTGCAGAAATTTGGTTTTAACATTGTGTACATGATATGACTTGTGACTCGAAAAAGCAATTGGTGACTCTAGTGTTTTTTAAGCAGCTTTAAAACAAAACAAAACAAAAAATGGTGGCAAATGATTTCTTTGTCAAGTCTTGAGGATGAAGGGGAAACATATAGATGTATATAATTAATAAATATATATTGTATATAATTAATAATATATATGTAACATTTATGGATATTCTAAAATAGAGAAATTATCAAAATCCTAATATTTTAAGAAAATTTAGGAAAAATTAGATCCTCAAACAGTATGCAATGAAAGGTACATTCTACACTTAATATACCAGTTACATGATGGTTCAGTTACTACCATTCAGTGTTTGAATATGATTGATGGAAGTGTTCATTCATTGAAAATGGTTTGACTTAAAGACTATGTGGCTGAGCTCCTTTTTGTGAATTTTAGTGGTGGCTCTTTATCCACTTAAGTATTCACTGGGCTGCTGTGATGTCAAGCTCTGTTATGTGTTATGTCATGCCCTGTCATACTGTTATGCTCTTTTCTACTTAAGAGCATAGAGAGATAAACAAACCTCCTCCCCCGCTCCTCCTCCTCCTCCTCCTTTTCCAAACCTTATAGAAGCTTTCTGCAGGACAAGGATAATCATACAGCTTATTGATTAAATAGAGCTGAAGCACATGCTACAGCTGGAAGATAATGCTTGAGGTGAGAGTGTGTAGCAAGGAGAAATGACCAATCTGAGCAAAGAGAGAAGCTTTTCTGAGGCAGGAATATTTATTTTTAAAGATGTTATTTGGGATCCCTGGGTGGCGCAGCGGTTTGGCGCCTGCCTTTGGCCCAGGGCGCGATCCTGGAGACCCGGGATCGAATCCCACGTCGGGCTCCCGGTGCATGGAGCCTGCTTCTCCCTCTGCCTATGTCTCTGCCTCTCTCTCTCTCTATCTCTGTGTGTGACTATCGTAAATTAAAAAAAAAAGAAGAAGATGTTATTTATGTGAGAGAGAGAGAGAGAGAGCACAAGAGAGCAAGCATGGGGGAAAGTGGGAGGCAGGAGGCAGGGGTTGGGAGGGAGAGAAAGAAGCAGATTCCCCACTGAGCAGGAAGCCTGATTAAGACCTAAGCCAAAGGCAGATGCTGAACCAAATGAGCCACCCAGGCACCCCTCTGAGGCAGGAACATTTCAATGTAGACCCAAAGGATTGAGAATATGAAGCCAAAATGAGTGTGGAAGAAAGAATCTATGCAAAGGAAGTGGCTGTGAGAACACCCTGAGTCAGAAGACACTGGCTCATTTGGGGAATTGAGAAATGACCCCTTTGCCTGGAACTTAATCTTATTAGAGGATGCATCACATATTCATTCTGAGACCTAAGGTGGAGAGAGGGCACAATGCCCTGGGACTTATGGGACAGGTCAAATAATTCAATTAGCAAGTATGATATAATTATGGGGAAAAAAACTATAAAGGAAATTTGAAATGACTGTGTGTTACTGCTCGGCCTTACCAAATTTGGAAGGCTAGAGAAGACTTTAGGGGGAAATTGTGTGGAGGAACATAATTTTCCACATGCACCTGCTCTCCTAGGGATGTCCCACCAGTGGAGGGGTCACAAGGAGGCGAGACCTTTGCCTCCACCTGCTGCTATAGTGCCCTGCCCTGCAGAAGAAATGACAGCAGCAGACCAGTCTCTTCTAAAGTTTTCAAAGCTAACAGAGACGGAGGAGAGAAGAGTAGTAGCTATCGCAGGACTGGATCTCGATAGGGACATTTTCTGAGAGTCACATCAAAGATTAAATTGGGCCACAGCACAGTGCAGTTGAATAAAATAATTGCAGAAAGTCTTGATTTCGGGTTAATGATAATGTATCATTATGTGCATTGGACCGAATGTATACACTGCATACATTTATACATGTATATATTGGACCAAATATCACCCCCAGGTAAATGTTTAACTACCTGCTCTCCAGAAAACAAACATATATATATAATGATATATAATTTAACTTCTGTGATGAAAAGATGCCCACCTAAGTATTCCAACCTATCACTCTAAAGTCACTGAACATGGATTTAGGAAGTTCTGGGACTTTTTTTTTTTTTTTTTTTTTTTTGAGCTACTACACTACTGAACTACCTTTGAGTTCAGAAAGAGCCATGGAATATTTAATTAAAAAGAAAATGTGATTCAGCATTTTTAAATCTTCCCAAAGGAAAAAATGTCCTTGAAGTTTTTTCTAATGTCATCCATAAATGGTAAGAGCAAATACATTTCTGCACAATTACAGATAATAATCATAAAAGTGACATGCCTTTCACTTCTGACATTAAAAAACGCTAGTATGTGAAATGTAAAATGTTGGGATTTATTTTATATCCAGTCAAAAACACTTGATAAAGACATTTAAAAATTAAAATTGTAATACAGCCGTAAAAGGATGTAAGATACTTTACCCTGCCTTTATAACCCATGATATAATTGAATAAGTTATGTAATAATTAAAAATGCAATATCATTAACCATTATTTATATGAAGAAACTTCAGTTTCAGTTAGAGCTTTACTTAATTTTTCTACTTATATTTACTTAAATTACACACAGGTAGATACAGAGCTATCACATAGAATATGTCCCTCACATACATCGCTTTCCCATACTGTCCCTTTCTTTTTCTAAATCTTACTCCTCTTTTTTTTTTTTAAGATTTTATTTATTCATGAAAGACAGAGAGAGAGAGGCAGAGACATAGGCAGAGGGAGAAGCAGGCTCCCTATGGGGATCCTGCTGCTGGACTACATCCCAGGATCTCGAGATCCCTACCTGAGCCCTCAGTCCTGACCTGAGCAGATGCTTAACCACTGAGCCACCCAGCCGTCTCTAAATCTTACTCCTCTTTCATGGCTCTGCAGATTGGAACATTACACTAATTTCCCTGAGAACCCTGATCTTTTTTTCTTCTCCCATGACCATTATCTACCTCTACAATCTTAGTCACTGTCTTTGCTTCATAACTGAAAAGCCTCAATGGAATTTATACAGATACACACTTTCATACACATATACCTATACATACATTTTGTACATAGAAACACATATATATATACACACACCTATGTATATATTTTTTATCCAGGGAAATGTTTATGTATTAGATATATTTAGATATATATATATAGATAGATAGATATAGATAGATATATAGATATGCAGTATTTATTCAATAAGTGAACTGAAATACATATTTCATATATAATATATATTTCATAATATAAATAATATAATTATAAAATAAATTGTCTCTGTTATCTATTGCTACATATCAAACAATTCTACAATTTGGTGGCTTGGACAGTACCATTTTAATACCTCTCCTGGTTCTATTGATTAACTGGAATCAACTGGGCAGCTCTCTTCCTGGTCTCACTTGGATCTCATGTAATTGCAGTTGGATGGCACTTGGGGCTGGGTCAGTGGGACTGCTGGACTGCTTTCCTTTGGCAAGGAATCTTTACAGCTTCCCCTGCCCACATGAGATCTCAGAGTGTTCTCTTTGGCAGGACAGTTGACTGCTTACTGAAACGGGATCTGCCCATCCTTCTTAAGGTTTAGTCTGGAGGTGGTGGCTATGTTGCTTTCTCCACCTCCTATGGTTTAAGCTCTTACAGGGACAGCTCTGATTCCAGGAGAGGAGAAATAAATAGTACATCTTGACTGGGGAAGTGACAAAGAATTTGTGGCCATCTTTAATCCACCATAGTATTCTTGACTAATAATCCTGTAGGTGAAAATCACAGAGTATTAGAGCCATAAGTTTCCTAGCAATAATTTAATCAAATGCCATGAATTTACAAGAAAAGGCACAGGAGATATAAAGGAGATATTTGAGTCAATGACTCTGACTTGAAATTTTTATGTTTCATAGCACTTACCAAACTGCCTACCATTTAGTACGTATGTTAATCTGAGTATTTAGATAAACAGAGATCAATATGGAATTAAATTGTTAAGATTTATTAGAGAGAACACTAGGGAGAGTAAATTGGGGAAAGGGAGGTGAGAAAGGCTTAGGGAGCCATCTGACCCACCACTCAGGTCTGATCCTGAGTAAAGGAGAGAGGGAAAGAGGAAAAGGTGGTTTGGTGGAAGCACCTTTGGTGCAATACTAAGAAAAGGTATTGAAAAAAAAGCTTGAAAGAATCCTCAGGGAACCCTTAAATTAGAATCATCATCAGAAGACTCCTGAGTCTCCCAGGAATGCTCTGCTTCATTTAGTCATTGGCTGGGAGCAGCCTGTGGAAAGTATGGCCTCCATACAAACATAGTGAAGGGTTGCAAAGCTCAGCAGCTGGAGCTGTCTGGCAATTATGCTCCAAGACTTGGTTTTTGGAGAAATCTATTCTCATGGCCAAAACATCAATGATCAAGAAATACTTGATAACATGGATTTATTAAAAATACAAAGATTATAAGGTCTTTTTTTTAAGAAGTACTAAATTACTTAGTTGTAGAAACTTAAGTTTTAACAGTCACTAAAACTTGAGAGGGAGTTTATAATATACAACAGGATATTTCATGAGATTTTAACTATTTCTGGTAAGTAAAAATAATTAAAATACTTTTTTACACAATATACTTTCACAGAAAAACAGAAATAGAATATTACAAAGGATTACAGCAGTAGATACTTCATTTGACATACATGACAACCTTGTGTTCTGTAATTAGAGTTCATTTTGTCTTTGCAAGTGTTTAATTTTTTATATCTACAAGACTGTCTTGATGTAAGATAAACATACCTATATAAATACACATTTCTAAAACAATAAATTAGATTCTGGTACCCTATTTGCATTGCAAAATGGCCACAAGTTTTTTTGTTCTACTAAATTCAAAATGTGAATGCACTGACAGAAGACATCATGCATAAAACTTCACTAAGAAAAAAGAAATCTATTGTTTTAAGTGAGGCACTTACTGAAATACTTCTAAACTTTCCAGAACATTCAGTATGTGTAATCACATGTAAGTGGCGTGGCTAAGATTTACATGCTGCCTACCCCTGTGGAAAAAAAATGGTGGTATATTGTGCATATGTCATTCCTGGAATCTTACATCTGTATTAGTTACAAGATTTGGTGTTCAGCGCAGTGAGATGAAGAAAAATCTTTATGAAGAAAAATCTTTATGGGTCCACTTCAAGTCTTACCTATTGTGGGGATTGAGACCTCCAACAAGGGGTTGGTCTCTACACTATTCAGTAGAACTCTGAGTGTTCTTTAAAAAAAAAAATTCCTGAGAAACACAGAGAGAGAGAGGCAGAGACATAGGCAGAGGGAGAAGCAGGCTTCTCACAGGGAACCCTGTGCCGGACTCAGTTCCAGGACCTCAGGATCACACCCTGAGCCAAAGGCCGACGCTCAACTGTTGAGCCACCCAGGTGCTCCAACTATGAGTGTTCTCAGACAACCTTCCCACCTGAAGCTTTTGTTCTTCTGCCTCTTCCAAGTTGGCATCCAGATCTGGGAGAACAAGAGTTTCCTTCTTACCAGAAGTGGCTCATTTCTCTAATGGTCTTCCACTTCTCAAGTTAGCAGGATTAATACTTCAGACTGAATATTTTACAATATATTCTACTGTTCAGACTATATTTTACTTGAGCTATACCACTTTGGGTATGCTGAAAATTATATTATTATTTTGGCCTTCTACCTGTACAATTAATAGAGGAAAGTTAACTGTTTGAGATGGATTCACAAGTGGACTGTGGTGATTTCTGACACTTGATAGGGGTCAGTGCCAATGACACCTTTAGGTTCCTTGAGGATGAACTCCATTGTCTGGATGTTTTTGGACAGCCAAAAGTCATCCTTTTTCAAGAAAGTCAAAACTTTGGCTTTGAAATCAGACTGACTCCAGCATCAATTAAAATTAGTCTGGAAAAGGGGCATCTTCCAACGATTAAAGGCATATTACATGAATATATACTCAGTACTTATGAGATTATGTTAATACATGTAAATTGGGTCCTTGAGATCAAGACCTTCTAAATTAATACATGTAGAACACATTATGGATGTCATTGGATTCCACAAAATCAATGAAAAACCTATGATCTTTTAATTGAAAGCTTTCCCCTTTCCTAGTTATGTACACCTTGCTGCAACAAAGGATTGTCTACTCATTTACATTCTCTGCTATTCCTTGTGACCAAATCTTCTATGTTTGATGATAGTGCCTTACTTAAACTGACTGGAAAGTTTTTCTCAGATGACTCATTCACAAATCATGAACTAATCAATAAAAAATATTTCCCAAGGTAAAGAACCCAGAAGCCCATTATCTCCCACCTCTAAAGGCATTTTGTTTGCTACCATCACACACATGGGGTTTTATGTTGGAATTTAGTGAGCCTTTTTTTTTTTTGGCAGCATTTGAAATTTGTTGGAAAAGAGCATCTTCATAGATGTCATCTCCTCCTTCTCAGGGAAGTAACTGGCACTATCTTTGGATTAGCCCATTGTTGCGAATATTGATGATCTTTGAAAGGAAGGAGAAAGCAATTATGATTGGCAATGATGCCAAATTTCAAATTTTATTTCTCTAACTCAGATCAAACATGTATATCATATACTTGTCTCTGAATTATGAAAACTGAAGACATTATCAAAGCATAGTGTGTCACAATCTTAAATTTGTTCTCTATGTGGACCCACAATTACAAAGTAGATACCATTTGTTAAAAAACCCTTTGAGAATGGGGAAAATTAACAAGGCAGGAAACAACAAATGTTGGAGTGGATGTGGAGAAAGGGGAACCCTCTTGCACTGTTGGTGGGAATGTGAACTGGTGCAGCCACTCTGGAAAACTGTGGAGGTTCCTCAAAGAGTTAAAAATAGACCTGCCCTACGACCCAGCTATTGCACTGCTGGGGATTTACCCCAAAGATACAGATGCAATGAAATGCCGGGACAGCTGCACCCCGATGTTTCTAGCAGCAATGGCCACAATAGCCAAACTGTGGAAGGAGCCTCGGTGTCCATGGAAAGATGAATGGATAAAGAAGATGTGGTTTATGTATACAATGGAATATTCCTCAGCCATTAGAAACGACAAATACCTACCATTTGCTTCGACATGGATGGAACTGGAAAGTATTATGCTGAGTGAAATAAGTCAATTGGAGGACAAACATTATATGACATTATTTGGGGAATATAAAATATATTATATCATTTGGGGAATATAAAAATTAGTGAAAGCGAATAAAGGGGAAAGGAGAAAAAATGAGTGGGGAATATCAGAAAGGGAGACAGAACATGAGAGACTCCTAACTCTGGGAAATGAACAAGGGGTGGTAGAAAGGGAGGTGGGTGGGGTGTGGGGGTGACTGGGTGACGGGCACTGAGGGGGGCACTTGATGGGATGAGCACTGGGTGTTATGCTATATGTTGGCAAATTGAACTCCAATTAAGAAAAATATATGTAAAAAAAAAAAGAAAAAAGAGAAAAAAGAAAAAATAAAGCGATTGGCATTAAAAAAAAAAAAATCCCTTTGAGGAAATGACCATTAAAGCATGTTACTAGTCTAATCAGCTTAAATATGAAATCAGGATTACTATATTTTAATGATAATTATATAATCAGTGTTTAATTTATTAAATTCAGGTTTTTTTGGAAAGCTGAGTATGCTATTTTCTGTTACATTATTTTAGAACTCTGAAAATTAGCTTAACTAGGAAGAGATGTATATATAATTATTTGTGTACAAAATGTGAAGATTTAAACTGGATTTTCAAATTTATAAAACACCCTATGGGTATACATATGAAGACCATTGTGCTGTGTTGAAATTACATTATATTTTTCATTTTATAAAACTACAGTATGCAAATAAACCCAATTATTTGAAGATGTTTGATAATTTGAATGTGTTCTGTTACATAATGACCCATGGTTTATTACCAAAATTTAACTAAAAGTTATTTACAATCCTTTTAGTTTTCAGCCAAGACACTGGATGACCTTCTATTTAGTTTTAGAATTGGTAGTGTGGCCATTAATATGTTTTTGTGAAAACACAATTTTATTCAAAGAAGATAATGCCTTTGTGCATGCGAGGTAAAGCCATTTCTTAAGAAAATGCAATGTAAGAAACCCACCAAACACATTCTGGAGGCATTGAATAAATGTAAAATATTTTATCACCTGCTCATCATTAGAACACACATGTTTTCTAAATTACAGAGGGATTGAAAATATATGTTTGGTCTTATTTAAATTTCAATCTAACTCTTAATTACATTAATTGAAATAACTCTAATTAATTGCTCTAATTCTAAATAATACATTTGATTGTATCTCAAAAAACAAATTCCATGAACAAGGAGTCCCCAGTAACATTTGAGATCTTCATGATCTTGAGCCCATAATGTTCAAATTTTTTAGCAGCTGTTATTGTCACATCTTGAGCCAGGCACAGGTGATTAACATGATACAATAATTAGGAGACATGGCTTTCATTTAAAGTGCCTAATAGGGGAGATAGACTGATGGATATATGAAAATAGCTTAATAAATTGATAGATTGCATGTCTACTAGTAAAGATGTCCTTCAGTTTTGACTAAGAACAGGTTTTTGGAAGAGGCTATGGAGAAAAGTCTACTTTTTGCTGTGTTCTTGAAACTATACATATGAAGGATAGAACATGAATGCAAGGCCACAGTAATATGAGAGAGAAATCTATAACAGAGATTCAGACAAGATGATAACTATTTAAAAGTGACAGGGGGTCATAAGAATGGAGAGGAAAGAGAAACAAAAGGAAAATCTGGGTGGTAATATTTTACCACCCAAAATGTAAGAACATTTTGGTGATTGTGTAGATGTTGTTTGTAATAAAGAATTAAACTCTCTTTTTGATGTTTGAATGAAAAAGTTTTCGACTCTCACGTTTGTCTTCTTGTTCCCCACACCTGGCAGGCTGATAAGGAAGCCCGACTGTTTCACTGTTGATATCTGCAGGAGACTCAAATTACGGGATTGGCCTGCCTATTATGGGAATCCTCAGCCAGGCCCATCCCCTGACCAAAAGAAAAGCCCCTGCCCAGGCTGCTTGACTATCTATCTCTCTAGCACTTGTGGACCTTCTTGAGATTGCTCTGCTTATCCCAGAGACTTTGATTATATAAGTAGTAAACCATTTTGTACCTTTTTGGTGTTTGTGGTGTCATATGTCTCCACATACAAACCAAATTTTGGTGGAGTTTCCTTCCGTTTTTCCAGAGGCAGGCTATAACAATGTTGAAGAGCATTTAATTGAGCATGACTTCCAGATTTTTGTTATAGACTATGAGATGTTGAAGGAAGAGGCTGGATTATAATGAAGTTCATTAGAGGTGACAATGACTTTTTCAGTTTTATACTTATTGAATCTATGGTTCCTGTTTAGCTATTTAGTCCATTTTTGGCTCTTGAAATTGAAAGAGGGAATATAGATTTCAAGGTCATCTTGATAAAAAGAATAGTTGAAAGCATGGGAAAGTTCCAATTTAGCTAACTAAAGTGTTTTTGGAGTAAAATAAGAGGAATTATCTTTAATTTGTACAATTTCACTTTTTCTTTTAGCTAAGTGTCTATGGAAATAACAGCAAAAGCAAGTTATCCATTTGTACATTTTCAAATGAAAATGCCATTCAGTATTAAGTTAGAATAATGATAGCAATCTTATGTAACCTTTAACGTTTTTTTCCCCCAAGTTTTAAGATTTTGAAGGTAATTTTAGAACTAAACCAGAAGCTTCTGGTAGTTTCAGCAGCTGACTTCTACAATGTGCTAATTACAAGTATTCTTTTGCATTTAAAATGTTTTAGTAGCATGGATGTGTGCAGAACTAGATATTGGTGAGGTACACTCTGTCCAAGTTCTGTGCTAAAGCTCTCCACATAGATCATCTTTACTCAACTCACAACATCCATTTTACAGATAGGAAAACAGAGGTACAAAAGAAAATATAATATGCAAGTTCTAAATAACTGAATTTTCAATTTAAAAATGAAGGGGAGTGGCTGCACCAGTTCACATTCCCACCAACAGTGCAGGAGGGTTCCCCTTTCTCCGCATCCTCTCCAACATTTGCGGTTTCCTGCCTTGTTAATTTTCCCCATTCTCACTGGTGTGAGGTGGTATCTCATTGTGGTTTTGATTTGTATTTCCCTGATGGCAAGTGATGCAGAGCATTTTCTCATGTGCATGTTGGCCATGTCTATGTCTTCCTCTGTGAGATTTCTCTTCATGTCTTTTGCCCATTTCATGATTGGATTGTTTGTTTCTTTGCTCTTGAGTTTAATAAGTTCTTTATAGATCTTGGAAACTAGCCCTTTATCTGATACATCATTTGCAAACATCTTCTCCCATTCTGTAGGTTGTCTTTTAGTTTTGTTGACTGTATCCTTTGCTGTGCAAAAGCTTCTTATCTTGATGAAGTCCCAATAGTTCATTTTTGCTTTTGTTTCTTTTGCCTTCATGGATGAATCTTGCAAGAAGTTGCTGTGGCCAAGTTCAAAAAGGGTGTTCCCTGTGTTCTCCTCTAGGATTTTGATGGAATCTTGTCTCACATTTAGATCTTTCATCCATTTTGAGTTTATCTTTGTGTATGGTGCAAGAGAGTGGTCTAGTTTCATTCTTCTGCATGTGGATGTCCAATGTTCCCAGCACCATTTATTGAAGAGACTGTCTTTTTTCCAGTGGGTAGTCTTACCTGCTTTGTCGAATATTAGTTGACCATAAAGTTCAGGGTCCACTTCTGGGTTCTCTATTCTGTTCCACTGATCTATGTGTCTGCTTTTGTGCCAGTACCACACTGTCTTGATGACCACAGCTTTGTGGTACAACCTGAAATCTGGCATTGTGATGCCCCCAGATATGGTTTTCTTTTTTAAAATTCCCCTGGCTATTCGGGGTCTTTTCTGATTCCACACAAATCTTAAAATAATTTGTTCCAACTCTCTGAAGAAAGTCCATGGTATTTTGATAGGGATTGCATTAAACGTGTAAATTGCCCTGGGTAACATTGACATTTTCACAATATTAATTCTGCCAATCCATGAGCATGGAATATTTTTCCACCTCTTCATCTCTTCCTCAGTTTCTTTCAGGAGTGTTCTATAGATTTTAGGGTATAGATCCTTTACCTCTTTGGTTAGGTTTATTCCTAGGTATCTTATGCTTTTGGGTGCGATTGTAAATGGGATTGACTCCTTAATTTCTCTTTCTTCAGTCTCTTTGTTAGTGTATAAAATGCCACTGACTTCTGGGCATTGATTTTGTATCCTGCCACACTGCCAAATTGCTGTATGAGTTCTAGAAATCTTGGGGTGGAGTCTTTTGGGTTTTCTATGTAGAGCATCATGTCATCGGCGAAGAGGGAGAGTTTGACTTCTTCTTTGCCCATTTGAAGGCCTTTTCTTTCTTTTTGTTGCCTGATTGCTGAGGCTAGGACTTCTAATACTATGTTGAATGGCAGTGGTGAGAGTGGACATCCCTGTCTGTGTGGAGGTTCCTCAAAGAGTTAAAAATAGACCTGCCCTACGACCCAGCAATTGCACTGCTGGGGATTTACCCCAAAGATGCAGATGCAATGAAACGCCGGGACACCTGCACCCCGATGTTTCTAGCAGCAATGTCCACAATAGCCAAACTGTGGAAGGAGCCTCAGTGTCCATCGAAAGATGAATGGATAATGAAGATGTGGTTTATGTATACAATGGAATATTCCTCAGCCATTAGAAACGACAAATACCCACCATTTGCTTCGACATGGATGGAACTGAAGGGTATTGTGCTGAGTGAAATAAGTCAATCGGAGCCAAACATTATATGGTCTCATTCATTTGGGGAATATAAAAAATAGTGAAAGGGAATAAAGGGGAAAGGAGAAAAATGAGTGGGAAATATCAGAAAGGGAGACAGAACATGAAGACTCCTAACTCTCGGAAACGAACTAGGTGGGGTGAAAGGAGAGGAGGGCGTGGGGTGACTGGGTGACGGGCACTGAGGTGGGCACTTGACGGGATGAGCACTGGGTGTTATTCTACATGTTGGCAAATTGAACACCAATAAATACTAAATCTATTAAAAAACGAGGGGGAAATCTGGGTATTGTGTGTCCCTGGCAATACATCAACAGTTCTTTAAGGCCTGTACATTAAACAATAGTCACCTGTTAGACATTCTTTAGAAAACAGACTTCAGTAGTAAAAAGGAAAATAACCATAAAGAGCAAAAGATACAGCTTGGGGTATCATCTAAAGCAATGATAAAAAGATATAGACAATTGATAATTCTCATAACTGACACTTTTTGATGTACTATGTTGACTTTGTAGCAGCAGTTGTGTGGGTGTGTGTGAGTGTGAAGAGAGATGTGCAAAGAGGAGAAAGAAAAGTAAACCTGCTCTAAACTAAGAAAAACTAATAAATATACATTCCGAAGACAGGTGCTGAACACAATTTAAATATTTCGCTCCTGGCTTGAAAAATGAACCTCAGCACTAGATTCACAGCACAGTTGGGTAGTGCAGGAAAACGCTTTACAACTTAATTGCATGCTCATAAAGCCAATTGGCTGGTTTGCAAATTTATGCAACGTTTATACCTGGTAAATTGGGTGAGGGCAGGTATGAAAGGAAAGAAAGGTTTCATTTACTCAGAAAGAACTCCTGGTTAATAAATTGTAACAAGTGTTTGTAAGGAAACAGAAGCTGAACAAAGCCAGAGGCAAAGTGACATTATGTTTTTCCGTTTTAAATGTACATAATTAGCACAATCCACCCTCATGGGACAGAAAACCATGAGACTGTGTCAGTCTTTGCCTCTGAATCCCTATATAAGCAACACATTAATACAAAGTAAGACATCCTTCCCTTACCTGTCAAAAAAAATCAAGTGGTCAGATATAGGCCTTCTCCTAGAGAAGACAAAATAAAAACATTTCTCTAACTCAGTGTATTTTTTAAGACTTTATTTTTTTGAAAGTAGTTTTACATTCACAGCAAACTTGAGAAGGTACACAGACTTCCTAGATATACCCTTCCCCCAAAAATGTTCAGCCTCCCCATTAATAACCTCCTCACCACAACGGCACATCTATTAGAAATGAGGAACCTATACTAACACATCATAATCATCTAAAACCTATAGTTTACCTTAGACTTCACTCTTGGTGTTGCACACCGTATAGGTTTGCACACACGTATAATATGATTGTATCCACCACTATAGTGTTGTTCAGAGTTGATTCACTATCCTAAAAATACTCTATGCTTTATCTACCTAGAGCCCTCATGATTCCTGGTAATCCCTGATCTTTTTACTGCTGCCATAGTTTTGCCTTTTCCAGAATGTCCTATAATTGGAATTATGCAATACATAGGATTTTCAACTTAGCTTCTCACACTTGACATGTATTGAAGGTTTCTCCATGTCTTTCTATGGCTTGATAACTCATTTCTTTTTAGTGCTAAATAATATTCCATTGCTTGGATGTGTCACAGTTTATTTATCCATTCACTAACTGAAGGACATCTTTGTTGCTTCCAAATTTTGACAATTGTGAATAAAGCTGCTGTAAATGTTCGTGTGTAGGTTTGTGTATGGACATAAATGTCAACTCCTTTGGGAAATACCAAGGAACACATTTGCTGGATCATGTGGTAAGAGTATGTTTAGTTGCATAAGAAACTGCCAAATTCTTGTATTCCCACTAGCAAAGAATAATATAATTTGTAGAATTCCTATTGCTCCACATTCTCCCCAGTATTTGATGTTGTCAGTTTTCCAGAATTTGGTCATTTTTTAAAAGATTTTATTTACTTATTCACGAGAGACACAGAGAGAGAGAGAGAGAGAGAGAGAGGCAGACACAGGCAGAGGGAGAAGCAGGCTCCCTGCAGGGAGCCCAATGTGGGACTCCATCGCAGGTCTCCAGGATCACACCTGGGCTGCAGGTGGCGCTAAACCGCTGAGCCACCCGGGCTGCCCGATTTTGGTCATTCTAATAGATTTATAGTAAGTGACAAATTATTGTTTTAATTTGCATTTTCCTGATAACCTAGGATGTAAATCATTATTTCATATGCTTATCTGTCATCTATATAACCTTTGGTGAGGTGTCTGTTGAGGTTTTGGGCCCCTGCTCTAAATCAGGTAGTTGTTTTAATAGTTCATCTATTTTGATTAATGGTTCGTTTTCAGAGGTGTCTTTTACAAGTATTTATTCCCACTCTTGTCCTGGCTTATAATTCTCTTGTCATTGTTTTTTGCAGAATAGAAGTTTAAAATTTAATGAAGTCTAGCTTATCAATTGTTTTATGAGTCATGCCTTTGATGTTGTATCTAAAATGTCATTGCCATACCTAGGTTTTCGCCTATGTTTTATTTTAGGATTTTTATAGTTTTGCATTTTGCATTTAGGACATTGATCAAATCCATAGTGAGTTATTTTTTGTGAAAGGTATAAGGGTTCATTTTCTTGGCATATGGGCGTCTGATGGTTCCAATACCACTTATTGAAAAGACTGTTTTACTCCATTGCATTGCCTTTGTTCCTTTGTCAAAGACCAGTTAGATCTACTTATGGGAGTCTGTTATGAGCTCTCTGCTTTGTTCAATGGATCTGTTTTTTTTTTTTTAAACCAATAGTACACTGTTTTAATCACTGTAGCTTTGGGGTAAGTCTGGAGTTCAGATATGTCCCTTCCAAACTTGTTTCTCTCCTTTACTATTGTGTTGGCTATTCTGGGTCTTTCACCTTTCCACAAATAAATTTCAGAATGAGTTTATCAGTATAGAAAAATAACTTGCTGGACTCTGACTGAGAGTCAACATAATTGTATGTTGATCAATCTTGAACAGACATTTTGAAAAAATTGAGACTTCTTATCAATAAGTGTGGAATATCTCTCCATTTATTTAGTTCCTTATTTCATTCAAGTTGTGTAGTTTTCCTCATGTAGATTTTGTACATATTTTATTAGATTTACACATAAGTACTTCATTTTTGGTTTTGCTAATGAAAATAACAATGTGTCTTTTAATTACCAATTCTGCTTGTTCCATGCTGGCATATAGCAAAGTGTTTGACTTTTATAGGTTAACTTTGTATCCCGGCAACCTTGTCATAGTCGTTCATCAGGTCCAGGAGTTTATTGGTTGGTTCAGATTTTCCACATAGACAAAAACAAGTAATTTGAGGGCATAGATGTATGTAGGTCTTCCTTCCTAATCTATATGCATTTTGTTACCGTCTCTGTGTCTTACTATATTAACTAGTATTCTTCATTATGATATTGAAAGGGATGTTGGGAGAGGATACCTTTGCCATGTATCTGAGGTTACTGGGAAAGCTTCAAGTTTTTCATCGGGCCAGATGGTATTTGTAGTTTTTTTTTTTTTTTTAATAGATATTCCCATCAGGTTGAGGAAATTCTTCTGTATCACTAGTTCACTGAGTTTTTATCATGTGTGTGTGTTAGACTTTTGTCAAATGTTTCTTTTCTATCAATTGATGCAATCATGTGTTCTCTTTTAGCCTGTTGATGGGATGAATTACATTAATTTTAAAAGTAAACCAAACTAAATAAATAAATAAATAAATGTGAACCAGACTCGGCATACGTGGGTTAAATATCACATGATCATGGTGCCTAATTCTTGGTCATGTTTGAACTTGTTGTGATAATGTTTTGTGGAGAATTTTTGCATGTATGCTCAAAACTCTGCATGCATGAGAAAAGTGGCCATAGTTTTTTGTTTTGTTTTTTGTTTTTGTTTTGTAATGTCTTTTTGTGGGTTTGGAATTAGAGTAATATTGGCTTCCTAGAACAATGAATACCTCCTAACTCATTCTATTGTTTGAAAAAGATTAATGAGAATTGGTAAAAATTTCTTTACCAAACGTTTGGTAGAATTCCATTGTGAACTCAGTTGAGCCAGTTATTTTCTATTTTGGAAGGTTATTATTGACTGAATTTCATTAGTAAATATTGGCCTAATCAGATTGTTATTTGCTTGTGAATTTTTAAAGCTTTAGGTCTTTAAAGAAATTGGCTCATTTTATCTAGGTTATCAAGTTTGTGGGCATAGGGTTGTTCACAGCATTCCTTTATTTTATGTCCATGAGATCTGTAACAGTGTCATGTTTCCTTACTGATAGCAGTAATTTGGGTACCTTTTTTTTTTTTTTTTTTTTTTTGGAGTTAGCCTGGTTAGAGGTGGTTTACAGATCTGATCTTATCCATATTTTCTTTTTTTTTTAATTTTTTATTTATTCATGATAGTCACACACACACAGAGAGAGAGAGAGAGAGAGAGAGAGAGAGAGGCAGAGACACAGGCAGAGGGAGAAGCAGGCTCCATGTACTGGGAGCCCGACGTGGGATTCGATCCCCGGTCTCCAGGATCACGCCCTGGGCCAAAGGCAGGCGCCAAACCGCTGCGCCACCCAGGGATCCCTTATCCATCTTTTCAAAGAATTAGGGTTTGGTTTTATGGAGGGTTTTTTTTTTTTCTCCCTCTATTGCTTTCCTGTTTCCAATTACATTGATCTCTTTAATTCTTTTTCTTCTGCTTACCTTAGATTTAATCTGCTCTTCTAGTTTTATAAGGTAAAAACTTAGATTATTAATTTTAGATTTAGATAAAGGAATGCTATGAAGAACCCTATGCCCACAAACTTGATAACCTTTATCTTTTTTTTCAAAGATTTTATTTATTTATTAATGAGAGATACAGAAAGAGAGGCAGACAGAGAAGCAGGCTCCATGCAGGCAGCCTGACGTGGGACTCGATCCCGTGTCTCCAGGACCATGCCCTGGGCGGAAGGCAGGCAGGCACCAGACCGCTGAGCCACCCAGGCATCCCACTTGATAACCTTTAGATCTGCCTTCTCCAATATATCCATCCAATGCTAAACTTCACCAAGCACTGCTTCCAGTATGTCCCACAAATTTTGATGTTTTGTTTCCATTTAACTCAAAATATATTTTAATATTTCCCAATTTCTTCTTTGACTTATATGTTACTTAGAATTGTGTTGCTTATGTCCACAATAGCCAAACTGTGGAAGGAGCCTCGGTGTCCATCGAAAGATGAATGGATAAAGAAGATGTGGTCTATGTATACAATGGAATATTACTCAGCCATTAGAAACGACAAATACCCACCATTTGCTTCGATGTGGATGGAACTGGAGGGTATTGTGCTGAGTGAAATAAGTCAATCGGAGCCAAACATTATATGGTCTCATTCATTTGGGGAATATAAAAAATAGCGAAATGGAATAAAGGGAAAAGGAGAAAAAGTGAGTGGGAAATATCAGAAAGGGAGACAGAACATGAGAGACTCGTAACTCTGGGAAACGAACTAGGGGGGGTGGAAGGGGAGGAGGGTGTGGGGTGGGGGTGACTGGGTGAGGGGCACTGAGGGGGGCACTTGATGGGATGAGCACTGTTATTCTATATGTTGGCAAGTTGAACACCATTAAAAATAAATTTATATTAAAAAAGAATTGTGTTGCTTAATTAATCTTCATGTATTTTGGGATTCCAGTTTTTTTTTGTTTTTTTTTTTGTTAATGACTTCAAGTTTAATTCTAAGTTGGCCTAAGTGCATACATTGTATGATTTGTATTTTAAACTTCTTGTTTGTTTTGTGGGCCAAAATATGATGTATCTTGTGAGTGTTACATGGGAGTTTGAAGAGAAGGTGTGTTTTGCTGTTAATGGATGAGGTGGTCTACAGATGTCAATTACAACCATTTGATTTATGGTGTTAAGATTCAATTATGTCCTCAATGATTTTCTGCCTGTTAGGTCTGTGTTTCTGAGAATGTTTAAGTCTCCACCTATGATAATGGGCTCATCTATGTCTCCTTGCAGTTCAACCAGATTTTGCTTCATGTAACGTGATGCTCTACTATTAGTTATATACACAATAAAGTTCATTCAGTCTTCTAGGAAAATTAATCTCTTTATCATTGTGAGATATCCTTTATCCTTATAACTTTCCTTTCTTCTAAGTTTTCACCATCTGAAATTAATATAACTAGTTGTGTGATTTTTTTTTAAAGAAAATTTTATTAGGGTTAGCATGGTATATTTTTCTCCATTTATTTACTTTTAATTTATATGTCTTTGTATTTAAAGTCCATTTCTTCAGACAACTATAGTTGACTCGTGTTTGATCTAATCTGACTTTTATCTTTGTTAGTGCATTCATAACATTGGTGTTCAACAGGATTGATCTAGATGGATTCATAGCTACCATTTGTTCCTGTTGTTGTTGTTGTTTCTATTTTTATCTTTCATTTTTTTGTGTTTTAATCTTCCCATTTTCTCTCCTTTCTTAGCATATTAGTTATATTTCTCTTGCTACTAATTTTAATGTTGGTCCTAGAGTTTACAATATACATTTACAACTACCCCAAGTCCACTTTATTACTTCATGTGTAGAGTGACTACCTTAGAGTAACAAAATAATCCTAATTCTTTCCTCCCTTCCTCTGATCATTGTTGTCATTCTTTTCCTGATTCATATGTAAACATACAGGAGCATTTTTATTATTTACATAAGCATATATTATCAGAAAAAATAGCTATAACTTTAAACAAACTTGTATCTGTTAGATCAGTTTAGAAAAAAATGAATCTTTGTTACCTTCATTTCTTCTTTAGTTTTTCTCTATTTCTTTATGTAAATCCAAGTTTCTGACCTATCTTATTTTCCTTCTCTCTAGAGAATGAATTTCTTGCCACTTGATCTATCATGTTAAAAATCAATTTTCGCCTAAAGTCTTTTTCTCCCCTTCACTTCTGAAGCATAATTTCACAGGGTGTAAAATTCTAGGTTGATGGTCTTTTTCTTCACCTTTCCTTAAATATTTTGCTCCTCTCTTGTTTGTATGGTGTCAGTGTCTGAAATAAGATTAATTCCTATTTTTGTTTCTCTATTGTTAGAGTGATTTTCCCCCCTTCTGGCTTTTATTTCAGAAATTTTTCTTTGATTTTTATACAGTTAGAAAATAATATGCCTAAGTGTAACTCTTTTGGCTTATATGCTGCTTGGTTTTCTGATTTTCCTAGATCTGTGGTCTGATGTTATATTGGTGAAATTTTCTGCCATTGCTTCAGATATTTCTTAAATTCTTTTCTCTTTTTCCTTCTGGCATTCCCATTATATATATGCTGTACCATTATGTGTAGCTGTCCCACTTGTCCCATAATCCTTGGAAATTCTGAGGTTCTCCCAATCTTTGTTCTTTTTAGTATTAGGGGACTATATTGATACATCTTCTAGCTCAGAGATTTTCCTCAGGTACCATTAAACCCATCAAAGTCATTCTGCATTGCCATTGCAGTGTTTTTTCTAGCATTCCTTTTTGATTCTTTCTTAGGATTTCCAGTTCTCTGCTTACCTTGCCCTTTTATACTTCATGTCCTCTACTTTTTCCACTAGCGCCCTTTAATCATGGAGCATATTAATATTAATCATAATATAATCATATTAATATTAACTATCCATATTATTAATTTTTCTAAATTCCTGATCTGATAATTCCAACATCCCCATCATATCTGGTTCTTATTTTTGCTCTGAGTCTCCAAACTGTGTGTGTGTGTGTGTTTCCTTTGGCATGCCTTGTAATTATTTCTGGATGATGGGATGTGACTTGGAGAGTAAAATGAATTGCTGTAAATTGGCCTTTAGTGGTGAGGTATTAGAGGAACAGAAGTGCTTTATAGTCCTGTGATTTCTTCAGTCTTTCAGTAAGCCTGAGCCTCTGGCCTGTGAACTTCATGTGTGTTTCTGAGCTTTTCTTTTTTCTTTTTTTCTTTTTTTTCTTCCTCCTTCTGTGGGACAGGATGGCTAGAGTGGAGTGGAGCTGAATATTTCCCTTCCCTGTATTAGTTAGGTTTTGATAATACCCTAGCATATTAGGCTCTGGTTAGCTAGTTTTTTTCTGAGGGTAAGGCCTGTTAAGAATGGAGTGTTCTCATATATTTCATAATGGTACCTTTTTCCCTCCTTCTGATGGGAGCCAGAGGGTATTTTTTTGATATTTACTGTGAAAGTCTGGTTGAGTTCCTGGGGTAAATTTTACAAGCTATGGGAGTCTCCTTATGACTAGGAGCCCTTAGAGTTTTAGCTCTTAGAATTGTCTGTGCAAGCTTCAAGCAATTAATCACTTAGAGATTTACCATCATTACACAGGTTCCAGGGTGAGTTCCTCTCCTAAGTCTCCGTCCTTGTAAACTGTGACTCCCTCTGTTCATTTGACTGTCTTACCAGTCATGGGGATAGTGTTCTCCCCTCCCATATGGATCCTGTAAGAGTTGTTGTTGTTGTTGTTGTTGTTGTTGTTATTCTTACTTTATTCAGCTTTTTACAACTTCAAAATTTCTTACATGTAAAACTTCAGACTGGAACATTTCAAATAGATTTTTTTTAATATTCAGAAAAAATGATGAGGCAATGTGGAAGCCATGTGTAACTAATACCAGTTGTTATTTCAGTGCAGGTCTTATTGGATATTAATAATTTGATAAAGGCCTCCTATTTTTCTTTACCTACCATATGGATTTTTCTTAGCCAATATAGATAAAAAGTAAGAAAAAAATCACTTTTATGTGACCCTCAAATATTATATTTTTAGGTAAGAACATTTATAGATCTAAGTCTTATAAATGTTCAAAACAACAAATTTCAATTTGACTTTTTAAATTAGTTTATCTTAAATTATTCCCATGATATTTTAAAAATAAGCTTCTATAAAATCTATAAAAATATTTACTCTTGATAAATTAAGTCATTGGATTTTTTTCCTCCAAGGACATGGTTGAAACAAGTAATGACTTCTCTTTTATGCTCTTTTCTTTTGGCTCTTTTAATACATGGCCAATTAAGATATCTTTGCCTCTAATTTTATTAGAATGCTCTAACAAGGAAATGGATCTTACATGGTGTGAATGGGACTTAGGTTTCTTTTAGGAATACCATTAGCCTTTTTCTTAGTTTTCATATTCTTAGTATTATTGCTTTGGGTATTCAAAAAGGTTCAGATTTAAGTCCTAGTTTTCTTTTTTCTTTTTTTTTTTTTTTCTTTTTACAACCATTTCTCTAGTTTAGCTTTTAAATTGGTGGAAGAAAAGATACATTTGATCAAAGTTAGGACACTAATTTGTTACTATGCTACCCTCTGTGTTTTAAAGTAATTTAGATAATTTATTTTAAGCAAAGCAGTTGCCCTATGCAAATGAACTTAAAGTTCATAGAGAAAGATTGAGAGGATAAGTTGAAAGGGAAAAAACAAATACCAGCTGTTCTGTTACCTATGTTGCCAGGATTCCAGGACTTGATAATGAGTTTAGAAGGTCACAGGTATTGCAAGGGATTAGGAAATACCAGAAAAAGTTAAGGACATTAAAAAGAGAACAATAGGCTTTGTGCCAATATTATCATTGTTTTCTAAAACTAATTTTTAAATACTAGTTTTGAACAGTTCTAGGTTTTAAAACAATTAAAAAGAAAATATAGAGATTTCCCATATAGCTTCTTATCCTACAGGTAAATAATCTCACATTATCTAGATGATTATGATGTATCAGTGTAGGTTCATACTTGGTAAAGAATAATGTATCATTTGGTGAGTAATTCTGCAAATATGAGAGGCTATTCATGTGTGGGGAAAGAAAGTATATGGGAAATCTCTATACCTGTAACAACAGAAGTTTGTGTTTCATGGTTCTGAAGGCTAGAAATCGAACATTAAAGTGCCATCAATTTGTATTTGGTGAGTCTTCTCTTCCTGGCCTGTAGACAGCTGCTTTCTTGCTTTTGTCCTCACCTGGACATTTCTCTGTGTGGAGAGGGTGGGGAGAGGGGAGAGAGAGGAGGGGGGAGAGGGGGAGAAATAGAGAGAGAAAGCATGAAGTGATACCCCTTAGGTCTTTTCCTCTTGTAAGGACATCAGGCCTACCCTATGACCTAATCCAGTTTGAATTCCTGATTCCATCAGGCCTACCCTATGACCTCATCCAGTTTGAATTCCTAAAATTCCTGTTTCTAAATATAATCAAATGTGAATTTCGGGAGAACACAATTCAGTCCATAGCATATGCCCTTATACCAGACTAGTACATGCTCATTTGCAAGCTGCTTGTCCAAAATATAACATAAGGCAAACTATTCCTTGTACTCAAATGAAGATCCCCAATGCCAGGGCATCAGGTTTCCTTATATAACCTTGTGGTGCCATCAGAGGTACTTATAATTTCATGTCTGGATCAGTTGCTACCATGATGTATTTCCTTGGAAGGAGGGGCTATGGCTGTCTTTTCTGCAGGGTCTGGTGTCAGAGGTGAAGTCTGAAATTATTATTTTTTTAAAAGGTAAATAAACCTATTTTTTTTTTTTTGCCTTTTTGCCTTTTTGCCTTTGTGCCTTTTTGCCTTTTTTGCCTTTGTGATAAAAAATTTGTTTCAAGCATATAGGAACTATTACCAGGGAGTCTGCCAGATATTCCTCTAGGTTAATGAAAAGTATTCATCATGATTATATTACAGATTCTTCACTTTTATTTATTTATAAATGTGTCATCTCTGACAATTAAATTTATAGTAAACAGGTCAATGGTTTTTTAAATAATTAACCCATGATTCCCGTAGACAATATTGAATTATAGGAATATTTTTTTTTGTTTTTCAAAACTATTAATTTTTTTTTCCAAATGCCTCAGAAGTCTGGGAATTTTTCTCATTTCAGTAAATACTTGCTGAATATCTACAGCATTAGTACCTTATTCTGGGCATTTTTTTCCTTTTTACTTAGGATTCTTTTATTTCGGATGGGAAAACAACCATAACTAGCTTTCAAATATAGGGGTACTTGAGCAATAAAATGTGGCCCAACTCCAAGAAAAAAGTGAATAGAAGCCACAAAATTCAGTCTCATGTCTGCTCTTCTCTGAATTCATGTTTTAATGCTTCTCTAAAATAAAGTTATTTATTTTCAATTTATTTTATTTTTTGTCCAATTACTCTACAAAAACCCCAAGATTTATATAATACAGCTTAAAACTCCAAATATATATGACAGTTCAATTCAGTCCAAGACTTCCCAGTGTATCCTGTCTTCACTTCAGTTCCATCATAGAGATTATTTCTGGATTTATCTTCTCAGTATTTATTTCCAGGATCCTGATCTCAACCAAAGCTAAGATTTAATATATTATTTAAAATGGTCATTATCTCCCACCCTAGGTCCCATCCTATCCTGTCATTGAGTAGGATTTGCTATTACTTAATCTACTGACAGTAAAAACTGTATCATTGTTTTGATTTTTCTTGCAAAAGCCTTTAAGAAATCTTCTGCCTTTACCAAAAGGCTATCATTTTCCAAAGAGAACAAACCACCTAGATAGTTTCTGAGATAACAACCACAACGTTATGCATGAACTAAATTCCAACAATGAGCATTAGTTACAGGGGGAAAATGATGTTACACTTAAAGTTCCTAATACTCTCTGATACCAGATTTATAGATAAAGAGCTGTAAGAGTATAGTGTTATACTTAAGGTCCTTGAGAGAAATGCCTTCTGAAACAGTTTGTATCCCCAACCCTGGCATGCTGCCTGTCATCTATATCCATGTCTATATCTATATATCTATATCTATGTATATATATGTAATATACACACATACATACATATGTAAGAATTATATATATGTTATATATAATATAGACATATATGTTATATATAATAGACATATATATATTGAGAGAGGGAGAATATATATATATACACACACACACATGTAAGCTCAACAGTGTTGAAGGAATATGCTATTTTTCTAAACAAATTCTATCAAACTGGAACTTCAAAATTAGTTGTTGGAATGATTTTTAATCTTAAAAGGCTTTTGAGGAAAGAGTATTAAATTTCTCAGCAGTACAATACTTATATTTCAGTCAATTTTTAATCTTTTAATTATTTCTGAATCATAAATTTGAGTTTCTATAGTTTATATTCTGAAGTGAAGCATTTCTAAATTAAAAAACTTAGCATTCTGAAGGAGGGATTACCAAAATAACATAAAATATGTCTTCTGAATTTCTCAGTTCAGTGCTTCCTTTGTATTCAAATTTTCTTTCCAAAACTAAAAGTATGCTCTCTATAAAATTTCTTTAAGATCTTTTTACCAGATTAAAATAAGAGGTTTTCATTGTAGACCGACTAAATCTTTTAAAATGTAACATTAAGTGCTTAAAGAAGATATTAACAGCCTATTATGTAGGGTTTTTTCTCCCAAACTTTTAAATTTTTCTGGTAATTTTTTTCATTAATTATTCCTTCATCAATTATAGTTTGAAATGATGCCCTTGAGAATTCACGAGACATAGTAGACATTTATGAGAAAAATCTACCATAAACTTCTCACATCTGGGCCATCAAGTGTTGGTTAGAACGTAGACCATATGCTAATGGGAAAAGAAGAATAAAGCCTTTAAGACTCTGTCAAGAGAACACCTGCCAGCATGGTATGAGAAATGTTAATTATTAATCAACAATTCAAAGAAATCTTTCTGCTGAAGTTTTACTAAAAGAATTCAGCTTTGACATTTAAAAAGGAAGAACCTTAGGAATATTGTGAAATTCAGAAATGTCCATAGAATGAGTCCTATTTCCACTTTGAATAAGTTAAAATTTATTTTCAGCAACAACAAATGATTGTCCAAGACTCATGTCAACTAAAACTTAGTTACATTGAAAAAAATAATGAGGGCAGCCCCAGTGGCACAATGGTTTAGCGGTGCCTGCAGCCCAGGGCATGATCCTGGAGGCCAGGGATTGAGTCCTGCGTCGGGCTCCCTGCATGAAGCCTGCTTCTTTCTCTGCCTGTGTCTCTGCCATTCTCTCTCTCTCTCTCTCTCTCTCTCTCTCTCTCTCAATCTCTCTCTATCTCTCATGAATAAATAAAAATCTTTTAAAAATTAAAAATAAAATAAAATCTTAGAAAAATAATGATTAACCAAAGGAGTCATTCAAAAATTAACTCCCCAAAAATGTTATTATAAACTGTTTACTCTTACTTTGTATAAGTTGAGAAACTATAATTTTAAGAAGTATTTGATCATATAAATCAAAATTAAATGTAAGCATCACATAAACAAATATAAAACCATCCAGCCCCAAACCTTGGACTTTGAGGCTGAGTTTTAACTCTCCAGCGATCTTTTCCTCTCACTCACCCCCGTTGATGACTCCTATTGTCATGCCAAAGATTTGATAGGTAGCAATAACCACAACACCTTTATAGTATTCATTTTTTTAAAGCCTCGTGTTCTGTTATTACCACATTTTCTTTCCAGCTCACTTATTGTAGCATTATTCATCTCAAAGTCCACAAACCTATAAGATTTTTAATTTAACATTCACCCTGCTCTTTATCTTCCTTTCCCATTTTACCTAATTTAGATTCTACAATCACTGGACTCAATATGCTTGCCAGTTTCTCCACCTTCTTGCCTTCCTAGGAAAAAACAAACAAAAACCAATTAATCTTCACTCTCCATGTTGTTTTTGTTTCAGCCATAAAATGAAGATGAATAGAGAAAAGTTGAGAACTTTGCTGTGTATTATTTTCAATTTACGAAGTTACATCTGAAATTGGCCCTAAGCATTGCCTCGCAAATTTCCCTACTCACTTGCCTACTGCCATAAAGCTATGGCACAATTTCACTACCTCTCTCAAGTCTTCAAAGCCCTTTCCCCACTTCTCATTCTAAGGAAATGGCTTTCCTCCTTATTTCACAAGAAAAGAAAAACAGGATAAAACTATCCAGTTGGATTGTAACAAAAGTCATTGACCTATCTGCATCTGTAGGTACATTCTTTGCCTTCCCTTCTGTTATACTGGATTAAATGCCTCTGTTCCATATTATCCTTTCCCAGCACTTGGATTTCAATTGCCAAAGTCCCCAGTGATCTCCACATCAAATAACCATCTTAACCAATATTTCAGCAGCAGAAACCCAGTGGATTATTTTCTTCCTTCTGGAAATAGTATCTTCTCTAAGAGGATATCACCCTATTCTACTTTTACTAATATATCACAGTTCACTCCAGTTAGATCTCCTTTTCTACATGCAATATCTGCTTTTGAGAATGGTCAGAACTCAGTTACCATTCTCCTTTATCATCTAAATTCATTCTGTAGTTTTACTTAACCAATCCCTTGGCTTTCAATACCAGTAGTATACACAGGTTTCATATCCAATTGCTTAAATCTCCAATTGGATGTATAACCAAGTATCGAGAAGATATTTAAGAATATCACACTTGACTCAAATCTGAAAATATGAGTTGATCTTCAAAATTCCTGTTCATGTACAGAACCCAATGTGAAAACTCAGCCTTCCTGAATAAAAGAGATTATGTTAGATTTTGGAAGAAAGGACTGAGTTTGGGTTAGATTTAAATGAAGTTGAACTTTTGCTTTGAAACACAATATAGGGAAACTAATTACTGAATAAATTTCTCAAATATCTGGGAAAGGACTTTGCTGATTCTGAGGCAGCAAGAAGCCTGCTTGCCTGTGTACATGATCCTTCTGGGAAAAATAATGAAATATTTAGCTTCCTAACAAGTTGCAACCATGGTCTTTAAGAGAGAGCAGAATTTAGGTTCTCTAATTTTATACTTTCAAAGTTAAGCTTTTGAAATCTACCTAACTTGGCATACTTTAAATTCATTCCCTTCTCCATTATTAATGCTACTATTCATCTTGTTATGTTTATTCTAACAACTTTAGAGATCATTCATTAAGCCTTTTTCTTATATACATACACACACACACACACACACACACACACACACACACACGGGTGGTCCCTGATTTAAAAGGGTTCAACTGACCATTTTTTTGACTTTGTAATGGAACAAAAATATGTATTCAGTAGAAATCATATTTTGAATTTTGATCTTTTCCCAGGTTAGCAATATGTGATAGGAAACTGTCCCTCACCTCCTGTCTCCCGCCTCAAAATGTGGCCTTATTTATGTAGATGTAATCAGTTAAGATAAAGTCATACCACAGTAGGGTGGACCCCTCATGACTGGTACCTTGGTAAAAAGGGGGAAATTTAGACACATGCACATACAAGATAGAATTCCATGTGAAGACAGAGACAAGAGAGTGTGGTGATACAGAAAAGATGGATACAGAACTCCAGGTGCTAGAAGAGAAACCTAGAACAGATTTCCCTCACAGCTCTGAGAAGAAACCAACCCTTGAACATGGACTTCTATTTTGAGAACTGTGACAATCAATACATTTCTGTTGTTTAGGCCACTCAGTGTGTGATGCTTTGTTACAGCTTCCCTAGCAAAGACAGCAGAATTCAGCAAAAACAGATTGCTAAGTACATTAGGTATTTGAGGGCAGGGGGTGGTTGGGAAACAGGAATAGGAAAGTTCTCAGTATAAATTGTCAATGGCAATGGGGTCTGTCCATCTTCCCAAAAGTCTCTTGCCTCAATGAGGATATGAAACTGCATAGGAAGGGTCTGGATATTAGGTATTTTTCTTTGTAGACCCTATACTTTAAAATTACATCACTTTTTTTGGTCTAATATTAAATGTGGTAGTAGAGACATGCTTGTCCTATTTTTGATCTTGAAGAGAGTGTTTCTAAGATTTTGCAATTGTACAATACTTTTGTTTAAATCCAGATAATATTCATTAAAAGTCCACAAAGTGTTAGGTAAACATGAGGAATGCACTGTCAGCCTGCATATATACAGAATTAGTTAAAAATGGGCCCTTAACTATAAGTTGGGCAATTTCTAACAAAAGAATGATGATACAGAGATCTAAAGTCAAGAGAACAGGGGCCAAAACCAAGAGCCTTGGATAAAACTGAATTAAATGTCCAGTACCAGAGGTCAGAATACATCACTCCTAAAGGAACATTCTTTGTTCCCAGAGTTGAGGACACTGGCAATATCAACATAGCAGCATTGTTGTCTGAGTCTTTAAAATAAGACTCAGATGTAATATTCATGTTATCAGTTAATCATTATATATTGGGTGGGTAGAAAGTAGGCAGTTAACTTAGTCTTAATTGACAAAGTCTCCAGATCAAGAGGAAGAATTCCTAGGAGTCTTATCCATATCCATATTTGATTTAGATAATGAAATCCTGATACTATGATTAAATGATACTTTGGGAGTCTTGGAGAAAGTAGATATACTTTGCATGTGTGGCATATGTAAATTATGATAGGCAAAAAACTGTGGCAGATTTTCTCCATAGTCTGCCACCAGCAACTTTGTGGATCATATTGTCTTATTGATTCAATAGAAGACATTATAAAGCACACTAGCTGCTAAACTTTTTAGAGTTACATAATTCAGTAAAGTATGCATATGTCATATTTCATATGTTTTCATGGGTAAAGCCATTTTCTCTTGCTTTATTCAAAGAGTATTCCAATTAGAACTAAAAAATATTATGTCACTTTAACCACCATAGACAAAAGCTTTATTTTTTTTTTAATTTTTATTTATTTATGATAGTCACACACACACACACACACACACACACACACACACACAGAGGCAGAGACATAGGCAGAGGGAGAAGCAGGCTCCATGCACCGGGAGCCCGACGTGGGATTCGATCCCAGGTCTCCAGGATCGCGCCCTGAGCCAAAAGCAGGCGCCAAACCGCTGCGCCACCCAGGGATCCCCTAGACAAAAACTTTAAAAACTATTGTATGATCTTGGTTTTATCTTCAAATTCATAGCATCCTTTTTTCTTCTTCATTGTATGCTTTTGTTTTATCAACTAACATTCCACTCCTGTCTGAGAAAGTTACTAATATGAGAACTATCAGATCAGCCCAATTTACTTTTTTTATAACAGTTTTAGACTTCCAGAATTTGAAAGAGTTCACATGTACCCTAAATGCAGTTTCCCCATTATTAACATCTTATACGTTTATTAATAATAAGCAGTGTTGATTACTGTTTTCAACTAGAATCCATTTTTCACTCAAATTTCTGCTCCAAGATACCACATTACATTAAGTTCTCATGTCTCTGTAGGCTCCTCTTGAGTATAACAGATTCTCAGATTTTCCTTGTTCCTGTTGACTTTGATCATTATGAGTCCTGGCTAGGCATATTATAGGATGCCACTCTGTTAAGACTGGTATGATTTTTTCTCATAATTAGGTGGTATGAACTTTGAGTAAGAAGATCATGAGGATAAAGCACCTTTTAATCATTTAATATCACGGGATAATATTCAAACATGATTTATTAAAGTTCATGTTGACCTAGATTCCCTGGTGGGATTGCTTGTCAGCCTTCTTTCCTGTAGAGTTACTCTTCTTTCCCTTTTTTTCATATAGCATTCTTTGGGAGAAAATCACTAAGTGTAGCTAATACTTAGGTAGTGAGTGGGAGTTTTGCTTCTACTTCTTGAGGGTAGATGATTGCATTATTTGGAATTCTTCAGCATAGAGGAATTCTCTTTTTTCTACTTACTTAATCACTTATATCAGCGAAGAGTGATAAGTCCTTCAGGAAGAAATTAGAAGTTATTAGTTCCATGAAATTCCATGGAAATGAAAGGCTCTTGGGATCACTCTGGATTTCATTTGTCTAATGAAATCTGTGCAAAGGAAAAGGTTAGGGGGGAAAGTATAAGGAAAACAGTTTAAGCAACATACAACAGATTAAATTCCAAAGCTTAATTACACCTTTTTTTTTTAAAGTTTTATTTGAGAGTGAGCCTGAGCCAGAGGAGAGGCAGAGGCAGAGGGAGAGAAAGAATCCTGACGCAGACTCCCCACTGAGTGCAGAGCCAGACACTGGGCTCAATCCCAGAACCCTGAAATCATAACCTGAACTGAAATCAAGAGTCCCACAATTAACTGACTGAGACACCCAGGATCCCCTTAATCACACTTTATCTCACACATTTCAGCTTATTTCAAGTCTCTAAAAATTATTTGTAAGTAAGTACATAGAGAATTTCTTTCCCAAAATATTGATATACAAAAATATTAAACATTAGAATGAAATTCTTCTATCTGATTGCTTTTCAAAATTATCCTTTACACTTCATACCTTCAAGAGATATTTTTTTGCTTGCCTTATGTAAACCTAACAAACATTAAATTTGACATATAACACATCATACTGATTAAAAAGGTTTTGTTTTTTAGGAAATTTAACCATGTGATTAACATGATCCTATCTTACAGAAAACTGAGAACTATAAAAATACTATTACTAGCAAAGACCTTCAAAAACTTTATATAAGTATAGGGGTACCTGGGTGGCACAGTCAGTTAAGTGTCCAGCTCTTTGTTTGGGGTCTGGTAACCATCTCAGGGTATAAGATCCAGTAGTGAGTCAGGCTCTGTGTTGGACTCTTGATTTTGGCTCAGGTTATGATCTCAGGGTCCTAGGATCAAGCCTGTGTCAGTGTTAAATAAATATATAACATTTATATAATACAATATACTGTACCATGATGTATTATAAGTAAATAAACATAGGTAATATTGCTTTTTCTTTGCCATAGAACCTATTGCTTAGATAAACATTGAAGCTGATACATCTATTCTTACCATTTGATTTTGTTCCAAAGATTAATTATCCCATGTTAATTGTTGAGACCTGTGGGGGGAAAAAAAAACAAAACACTGAATAAGATTTTACATCACGTCCAAAATGAGGAATGCATTTACAGAGGAAAACCTTGAATGCGTTTTTAAAGTTGGCATTATATACTACTATTTTTTTTTCCTTTGGGGACATTATTAGTCATGCTGTTTTCTCTAGTAAGCATATATTGACATTGACTATTCTGATTTAGGCACATGCTCTGTAAATGCAGAGGGTGGTTTAGGATGTGTACTAGTCAAGCAGCTCAGAAATCACTCTCTCAGAAATGAATGAGCATCAATACAGGTATCCTAGTGACCAGCCTAACATTACCATAGTAGTAATTTGCCAAGGAGACACTCCAGCACTCTTTTTTTCTGTGACTAGAAAAAATAGGTACTTTTCCTAACAGGATTCATTCTTCCTGCAATAACTGACATTTAAAAAAAATCTGTAAATATCTGCACAAAGTCAGTTATTATGATTATAAACATATTGGTTCATATGTGTAAGTGTAATATAACACACATATACATCTGTTCACTAATGTGCTATTTTTAACTGTATTCTCATTGTCCAGGTATATGGAAGAATCAGATAAGCAATCTCCTTAAAGGATATTTTCATTTTATAAGAGATAATAGAGCTGTGACAAGAAAATGTGTCTACCCTATGCAGCAATTAGAAAACTTGTATTTGTAACCACAATAGTAAAGGAATTTCTGATAGTGGAGTGATTGAGTAGAAGTTGGAGAGAAAACCACTGAAACATACTGTTACAGAAAAAAAAAAAAAGATCGATAATGTGGGAAAGAAGAATGATGGAAAATTTGAGGAAAGCCCTTTGAGCTTATTAAATATAGAAGATGACATGCTTTACCATGTAGTATATGTTGAGAAAGCAACGGGATAGAGTGTTCTCATCTTTGCAGTTTATTCAGATTGTTTTTCTTTTTTGTAAATTAATGACAACACTTTTTCAAATAATTTTTTCAGTTATTCTTTAGAGTTGCATTTAGGATTTTTAGTTTTAGGTTTGTATGTGTGTCCTTTATCAAGTTCTGTTATTGAAGGTGCGTTTCCAGCTAATATTTAATGTAATGACTTTGCTTATATGGTTGATTTTTATATTGAAACATTTGTGTATCCATTAGAAGTGATACACTTTCTTTCCTGCTTTTCATGATCTTGGTTATGTAGTACATGCCGTATTTGTGAGGCCCTCATTGCGTGTTATTTTCAAAGTGTTTTATTTTATTTTTATTTTTTTAATTTTTTTTTAATTTTTTTTAATTTATTTATGACAGTCACACAGAGAGAGAGAGAGAGAGAGAGAGAGAGAGAGAGAGAGGCAGAGACACAGGCAGAGGGAGAAGCAGGCTCCATGCACCGGGAGCCCGACGTGGGACTCGATCCCGGGTCTCCAGGACCGCGCCCTGGGCCAAAGGCAGGCGCCAAACCGCTGCGCCACCCAGGGATCCCTCAAAGTGTTTTAAATTGTTATTTCATCATCCATGGCATCTGCTAGGGTAGGGATTACCATATTCTCCATTTACAAATGAAAATGAGACCCAAGGGATAAACTGCCAAGTATCACCTATTTAGAGGTAGAGACAAGGTTTTACCTCAGATCGCTGCCAGAATTCAAAGCCTTTGAAGTATTACACCACACATAAGCCAAATTCAGTCTGAAAAAAGGCTTTTGTTCACACTATATAACTGTATATAGATTTCCATAATTATAGTATAGCACAAGTGACAAATAATGAAAACCTCTATTCCTAATACATCAAATACTATTAGTCTATATATGATATCTACGCATTTCCTGACTATTTTAATTTTTCAAATTTCTTCTTTTTATAGATTTTATTTATTTATTCATGAGAGACACACAGAGAGAGGCAGAGACACAGGCAGAGGGAGAAGCAGGCTCCATGCAGGGAGCCCGACGTGGGACTTGAGCCGGGGTCTCCAGGATGACGCCCTGGGCTGAAGGCGGCGCTAAATTGCTGAGCCACCCGGGCTGCCCTAATTTTTCAATTTTCTTCCAGGTATTCTATCATTCGTTTGTAGTAAAACTCAACTCAAGAACAGTAATATATTAAGGACATTGGGTAAAATACTTTTAAAAATATTTTTCAGGGGCCAAAAAAGGGAAAAGTATCATTTCCCCTCTCACATTTGTTTGGGGGAGTTTATACACTGAGTTTATTTTACAAATGCTTATTAATATGGACCACAATTTTTACTAATTATAATAAATTCATATTTTACAATAAATTTTGCTAAATACATTTTAAGATATATGCTTTATTAACTGATTTAGGTTATCTTCAATGCCTCACCATTTCATTAGAATTCTTTTTCTTAAGTGCTATAAAAATTTCATTTTTTATTTATGTGTTTGGTGGAGTCTTTTGGGTTTTCTTCTATATTATCATATCATCTGCAAATAGTTAAAGTTTTACATTTTCCATTCTAATTTGGAAGGTTTTGTTTCTTTTTGTTGTCTGATTCCTGTGGCTAGGACTTCTAGTACCATGTTGAATAAAAGTGGTGAGTATGGACATCTTTGTCCTGTTCCTTTTTCTTATGGGAAAAACTGAGAGTTTTTATTATGATGTTCGCTGTACATTTTTCATGTATTGTTTTCATTACATGGATTTATGTTCCCTCTAATCCTACTTTATTGAGGGTTATTATCATGAATGGATTTTCTACTTTGACAGATGTTTTTTCTTTGCCTATTGAAATGATCATATGATTCTTACCCTTTCTCTTATCGATGTGATGTTACTTGAATTTGCAAATATTGACTCACTCTTAGAACCTAGGAATCACTTGATTGTGGTAAATGATTTTTAAATGTATTGTTAGATTAGGTTTGCTGGTATTGAGAATTTTTGCATGTATGTTCATGAGTGATATGGGCCTGTAGTTCTCCCTCTCTCTCTCTCTCTCTCTCTCTCTCTGTCTTTTAGTGGTATCTTTATCTGGTTTTGGTATTAGGTAACACTGGCTTCATAGGATGAATTTGAAATTTTTCCTTCCTTTTCTATTTTTTGGAGTAGTTTGAGATGAATAAGTATTAACTATTCTTTAAATGTCTCATAGAGTTCACCTGTGAAGCCCTCTAGTCTTGGACTTTTGTTGGTTGAGAATTCTTTTTCTCTCTTTTCCATTTTCTTCTCTTTCTTCTAATTTCCTTTTATTTCCTTTTTTTCTTTTTCTTTTTTTCCCCCTTTCTTTCATTACCGATCCAATCTTGCTGGTAATTGGTCTATTCAAATTTTCTTCCTGCTTCAGTTTTGGTAGGTTATATTTTTTTAGGAATTTATCCATTTCTTTTGTCCAATGTGTTGACCTGAGTTCTTTATAAAATTGTGTTGCAATTGTTTGTATTGTTCTGGTGGTGATTTCTCTCCTCTTTCATTTGTGATTTGGAAATTTGACTCCTTTCTCTTCTGTTTTTGAATTGGCTTAGGGGGGTTATCAATGTTGTTGACCCCTTCCACCCCCACCCAAAGAACCAGCTCCTGGTTTCTTTGATCTATTCTATTGGTTTGTTTTGTTTCTACATCATTTATTTCTGTTCTAATCTATATTATTTCTTTGCTTTTGCTCGTTTGGGGTTTTGTCTATTCTTTTTCTAGGTCCTTTAGGTTGTAAGGTTAGCTTATTTGCTAGTTTCTTCTTGAGGTAGACTTGTGGGTTTTTCATGTATTGTTTCATGTATTGCTATAAATTTCCCTCTTAGAACCACCTTTGCTTTATCTCAAAGGTTTTGGACTATTGTATTTACATTTTCACTTATTTCCATGTATTTTTAAATTTATTCTTTAATTTCTTGGTTGACCCATTCATTGTTTAGAAGCATCTTATTTAACCTCAATACATTGGTGGTCTTTCCAGATTTTTTCTTGTAGTAGATTTTTATTTTTATACTGTTGTGATCAGAAAAAATATTTTGTATGACTTTGATCTTTTTGTATTTGTTGAGGATTCTTTTGTAGCTTAATATGTAATCTGTTCCAGAAAATGTTCCATGTGCACTTGAAAATCTATGTTCTGAAAACAATCTATTCTGCTGTTTTAAGATGGAATGTTCTGAATATATCTGTTAAATCCATCTGTTCAAATGTGTCATTCAAAGCCATTGTTTCCTTGTGGACTTCCTTTTGGGATAATCTGTCCATTGATGTAAATGGGGTGTTAAAGTCCCCTACTTCTATTGTATTACTATCAATTAGTTCATTTGTTTTTTATCAACTTTTTCATGTTTTAGAGTCCTTCCAAGTTGGGTGCATAAATATTTACTATTGTTATATTTTCTTGTTGGATTGTTTCCTTTATTATATAGTGCCCTTCTTTGTCTCTTGTTATAGTCTTTGTTTTAAAGTCTCTTTTTCTGATTATAAATAGTATTGCTACCCTGGCTTTCTTTAGATACCCATTTGTATGATAAATGCTTTTCCTTCCCCTCACTTTCAACTTGCAGGTGTCTTTAGGTGTGAATAGGTCTTGTATGAAGTTTATAGATGTTTTTGTCTTTGTTTTTGTTTTTAATCCACTGTCACCTCTTTTGATTGGAGCATTTAGTCCATTTACACTCAAGGTAATTATTGGTAGGTATGTATTTATTGCCATTTTGTTACTTGTGATTGTTTTTCTCTGGTGCGTTTCTTGCTCTCTTTCATGGTTTCTTGGGTTTCTTTAGTGCTACACTTGGATATTTTTCTCTTCGTTTTTTACATGTCTTAGTGGGTTTTTGTTTGCTTGGTTTGATTGATTTGTGATTACCATTAAGTTTATATGTAACATCATGTGCATATAGCAGTCTATATTAAATTGATGGTTAATTAAATTTGAATCCATTCTTTACTCCTCACTCCCCACCACACACACACATCTTAGTTATGGTGTCATATTTTATATTCTGTTTTGGGAATGACTTGACTGAGATTTTTATTTTCAAAAATACATTTACTGCTTTTGTGTTTCCTATTTTTCATACTCTCACTTCTGTTCTTTCCATTCAAGGAGTCATTTTTAATATTTCTGGTAGAGCCAGAAATGGTCATGAACTCCTTCAATTTTTGTTTGAGAAACTCTATATCCTTCCATTTGGGGGTTTTTATTTATAATGCTATTATATTACTTATAATGCTATTAATGTTTTTATTATAATGCTATTATTTTATTATATAATGCTATTATATTAATGCTATTAATATAATGCTATTATTTATAATTATTATTATATTTTATTTATAATGCACATATTGAGATTGTGGCGTGTGTATGTGTGTGTGGCATGTGTGTGGTTTAGAGGAAATAGACAATATGAACAAATTTTGTTAGTTAGATATCTATGAAGGTAAGGGCTGAGTCGCTATATTTGTTTTAATAGATAGTATCAATATTCGCACCAGCTATGAATTAAAGTCCTATTGTTCCACATCCTTGCTAACACTTGGTATTATATAGCTCTTTATTGTAAACATTCTGGTAGTAAGTACCAACATTTTTTTAAATTAAGTCTTTATTTTTTTTTTTATTTTTTAAGATTTTATTTATTTACTCATGAGAGACACAGAGAGGCAGAGACACAGGCAGAGGGAGAAGCAGGCTCCATGCAGGGAGCCTAATGTGGGACTGGATCCGGGTCCCCAGGATCACACCCCAGGCCGAAGGCAGCGCTAAACTGCTAAGCCACCCAGGCTGCCCCAAGTACCAACATTTGATGGTGATTTTTTAACCTACATTTCTCTGAGGACTAATAAGTTTAGTGTATTATGTATATTATGTATCATAGTCATTTAAATACCTTCATTGTGAAAGTATTTCTAAACTTTGGAAAATTTGTTACTTCTGCTGTTAGTTATTGACTTATGATCAGATATATGAAACGACCCATGTACATATCTACGATGGGTTGATAACTAATGGCATGTATCATAATATGTACACATTAACATATATTCTGCTATGGCTTGCTTACATATTTTATTTGTTTTTTGGAAAACAGTTTTTTTTAAAGATTTATTTATTTAGAGAGAGAGAGAGAGAGAGAGAGGCAGAGACATAGGCAGAGGGAGAAGCAGGCTCCATGCAGGGAGCCTGACGTGGGACTCGATCCTGGGTCTCCAGGATCACGCCTTGGGCTGAAGGCAGGCGCTAAACTGCTGAGCCACTGGAGCTGCCCATGGAAAACAGTTTCTTAATGCAATTTAATATATCATAGTTTTGCATTTGTTTGGACTTTTTTGTGTGCCCTTAAAGAGATATCCTCCTTCACTAAGAGCTATTTCTGACATTTCTCCTAATTTCTATTGAAATTTGCATTATTTTACCTTTTACTTTAGTTCAACAATCCGTCTAGAATTTATTGTGTGTATATATATATATATATATATGTGTGTGTGTGTGTGTGTGTGTGTATGTATGTGTGTATTTGTGTGGTGATTATTGATATACGGTAAAGACTATTTTTTTATGGAGATATTAAGTTGACTTACTGTCTTTTCAAAAAAATATTGTTTATCCAGTGTACTATGGAATCACAAAAATCAGCACATATGAATGTATTTCTGAGTATCTTTCTGAATATCTTACTTGTAAACCATTGGGGTGGTATTCCCTGCTCCATTAACAATTGGATTGTTAGGATAACATGATACTTTTTTTTTTTCTGGTATAAGTGTGCTTTGGTTATTCTTAGTGTTACATATTTTCATATAAATTATAGAATTTCCACAAATCTCCGTTTTTAAAAATTCAAGTTGCATTATATCAACAGATAACTTGAAAATGACTGACATGTCTGTGTTAATACTCCAATCCATGATGACATATTCATTCAGTCTTATTTAACTCTCTCATTAGTTTTGTAGTTTTAAGTGCAGAAATCTTAAAATATTTTGCCAAATTTGTTCTCAAATATTTGAGTTATGAAGCATTAATTTCATTTTCCTAGTTGTATGTTTTTGGTAAGTAGGAATACAACATACTTTTTTATATTGACCTTGCACAAAACACCTTGTAAAATTTACTTATTCTAATTATTTATTTTGGATTCTTTTGGATTTTCAGTGGAAACAACTATGTCTTCTGTTAATGACTTTTACACATTTAAATTCTTAAAAATGTCTTTGTCTGTTTAACCTTGTTTCTAAGGCTAGGACATCTAGAGCAGATTGAATAGAACTGAAAATAATGGTCATAATTGTATTTTTTTATGAAAGGGGAGGAGTTTTTTATAATACCCCATTAATTATCATTAATTGTAGTAGTAGCTCTAGGTCTTCTTGAAGATATTTTCAGCCAATAGAGGATTATCTTTTTTCGCTAAGTGTACTTTTTTTATTCCATAAATGAATGATGGAACTTAATCAAATGCTTTTTCTACATTCCCTAAGAAAATGGTTTCTTTCATTTTTTTCAGTTAATTTTATGAATTACGCAGATTTTTAAATACTAAACCTACCGTTCTCCCATTTCTTTTTTGGTTTTATTTTTGTATTTACTCAACTGTTAATTTAGTTAAAAATTAACTATTAATTAATTTTTAAATCTCCTGTATTACTTTTTTAGAATATCCAATCATTTTTATTTTATATTTTTCCTTTTAAAAAAGTGTTAAAGTGCTTGTATTTATTTACTAGTGCTCTTTCGTATGGTTAGCCTAGAAATATCTCTATACATTATTGCCATTAAAATAGTCTAAAACCAATTACTTATATACTTATCCAATAACCCCCCAAAAAAACCCAACAATAAATCCATTTGCCCCATTTAGCCTTTGAAGGTATTGATATTGTTTAATTCTCCTCTAGATATAACTAGTTTCTTTTTTTGTTGTTTATAATCAGTATTCATTTATATTTATTAATATTTTCCATTGCTTTTTCTCCTTGTATTCTCTTGCTTGTATCTGAAATCATTTATCTTCTCTTAAAAATTTTGTTTGATATTTTATATAATGCAGTTTTGTTGGTAGCAAATTATTTCAGCTGGAACGTTCCTGAAAACATCACTACTTCTGCCTTTTTATTGTATTGTAATGCATTGCAATGGAATTTTTGTTTTGTTTTGGGCTAAATTATTGTACATCAACAGTAACTGGAACTCACTTTGGTGTTCTTTCATTTATTCCTTCAACAATGGTCTTCTTCTAGATCAGGAATCAACAAACTATGGCCAGCTGTTAAATGTAGCCTGCCATTCGTTTGTTGTTTTTCTTTAAATAGACTTAAAGAGAAGTTTTAGTTTTACAGCAAAACTGAGTAGAAGTAGGAACATTTCCTTTCCCTATACACAGAAAAGTACATCTATTATAATCAATAACTCTGACGAATACATCATTATCAGCCAACCAGGCTTACAATAGGATTCACTCTTGGTGGTGTGCATTCTATGGTTTTGACATATGTATAATGACGTGTTATCTACTACTATTGTGTCATACAGAGTATTTTCACTACTCTAGAAATCTTCTGTATCCCCTCATTTGTTCTTATCCTACTGCTGCCCCCTGACAAACACCAGTTCTTTCACTGTCTCCACAGCTGTGCTTTCAGAATGTTATATATTCAGAATCTTACAATACATGAAGTTTCACTTAGTAATACACATTTAAAGTTTCTCCATGTCTTTTCATGGACTGACGGTTCATTTTTCTTTAGTGTTGAATAATATCCCATTGTCTGAATGCATCAAAATTTATCCATAAATCTACTGAAGAGCATCTTTGTTTCTTCTAAGATTTGGCAATTATGAATAAAGCTGCCATCAACACCCATGTGTAGGTTTTTGTATGGACATAATCTTTCAACTCTTTTGAGTGAATACTAAGTATGAAATTTCTGAATCATACGGTAAGCATATGTTTAGTTCTCTCAAAAACTACTAAATCGTAATCGGCTGTACTATTTTGCATTCATATCAGCAATGTGTAGAGTTCCTATCGCTTTATACCCTAGTCAGTATTTCATGCTATCAGTGTCACAGTGTTGCCATTCCAATAGGCGAGTAGTAGAACCTCAGTGTTGTGTTAATTTGTATTTCCATTGTGGTATAAAATGTTTAGCATCATTTTGTGTGCTTATGTGCCATCTCGTGTCTTCTTTGGTGAGCTAACTGTCCAGATCTTTTGACTATTATAAAATCAGGTTGATGGTTTTCTTATTATTGAGTTATAAGTGTTCCTCGTACATTTGGATAACAGTTCGTCAGGTAAGTCTTTTGCAGATATTTTTATTGCAGTGTGTTACTTGTCTTTTTATTCTAAATGTATTTCATATATCAGAAGTTTTCAATTTTAATGAGCTCAAGCTTATCAGTTCTTTTGTTTTTTATGGATAATGCTTTGGGTGTTATATCTAAAAAGTCATTGTCATATCCAAAGTCATCAAGGGTATCTCATATGTTCTAGGAGTTTTATCTATAATATGTATCTTTTAAAAAAAATTACAAGTAGAGATCTAGTTTCTCCAGCACCATTTGTTGAAAAGATTGCTCCATTGTATTGCCTTTACTCCTCTTTGTCAAAAGTTAGTTGATAAATTTATGTGGATCCAATTCTGACTGCTATTCTGTTTCATTGTTCTGTATGTCTGTGATTTCACCATATCACGGTCTTGCTCACTCTACCTTTATAGTAAGTTTTAGAATCAGGGAATGTTAGTCCTTTGACTTTACTCTTCCTCAATATTGTATTGGCTATTATTAATTTTTACCTGAAGGAAAATTTTAGAATCAGTTTGTTAGTATCCACAAAATGACTTGCTGGAATTTTGTTCAACATTGCATTGAATCAGATCAATTTGGAAAGAACTGATGTCTCAACAATATTGAATCTTCTCGTCCATGAACATGGAATATTTCTCCATTTACTTAGCTTTCTTTGACATCTTTTATCATAGATCTTTTTCTTTTCTTTTTTAGTTTTTATAAAGTAGATCTTATACATACTTTGTCAGGTTTATATCTAAATATTTAAATTCTGGGAGTGCTAATGTAAATGATACTGTGTTTTAAATTTCAAATATCTTGTTCATTTTCAACATAAAAAAATAATCAATTCTATATATTAACCTTGTATCCTTGTAATACTTGTTACAATCACTTATTAGTTCCTGGAGGGTTTTTTTTTCCTCTTGATTCTTTGGATTTTCTACTTGGACAATCATGCCATCTGCAGACAAAGTCCATTTCAGTTCTTCGTTACAATCGGTATACCTTCTATTTCTTAGGGCATTAGGTATGACTTAGACTATGATGCTGAAAAAGAGTGAAAGGAGGCATCTACATCTTCTATCTGATCTTACTGAGAAAGTTTCAAGTATCTTACCTATGTATGATCTTAGCTTTAGGTTTTCGTAGATATTCAAGTTGAAGTTCTGTCTCCCATTCCTAGTTTGCAGAGAGGATTTTTTTTATTTCCCCTCATGAATGAGTGTTGACATTTGTCAATTTTTATTTATCTATTGCTCGTATTATGTGATTTTTCTTGAGTCTGTTGATGAGATGGACTGCATTATTTGATTTTCAAATGTGGAACTAGACTTGCATATCTGGGATAAATCCTCACATGTGTATAATTCTTTTTGTACATTGCAGGGTTGAATACTGATGCAAAATTTGTCCAAGAAAATTCTCCTCTATCATTGCAGAAATTATCTTCAAAAATAGTCATTTCTTCATTCATAAGCATGTCTCTATTTTTTTCTTCTTTATAACACATTAATGTCCTTCTCCTCCATACCTTTTATCCCGTATTCCTTTAGTAGCTTCGTTACTTCTGCCTGGATTACTTCAATAAATCCTAAGCTTCTGTCATTTTAAATATAAAATTTTCTTATCTAATCATTCTAGAAGTATGAAATCCCACACCGTTTAAGATTAAGAATATAAAAGAACTTCCTTTATGGAGGGAAAAAAATTCAGAGAAAACACACATAAACACAGTTGAATTTTTAAGTTACATAGTAAAATATACAGTGAATAGACTGTAAATACAGTTTTGGTTTTTAACACAATTGAAAAGTAAACAAATAGGAAATTACAAGGTGGGCCTTAGTAGTATTGAAAAGTTTTATTTATTTTTAAATAACTCTCACAGCCTGAATGTTCTTCATTGTTTAAGTTTGGTGATCTGATAACACACCTTTATAAGTTAAACTTGTTATTACAGACATATACATATATCCAATACAGTAGAGATACTGAACTAATAGTGCAAATTTTCAAACATGGATAAAACTATAAACTTCATAAAAATATTTCCAAATGCTTATTAATGCATAGAAACATTTGTCTTATTACTAAAATAAGAGAAACAAGATTGAATATGTTCATCATCAATGAAACTCTTCATGTGGTGGCTTTGAATATCTGGTACTAAATTTATCTGTTAAAATATGATTTCAATCGTTACCTTTGAGGAATAATTTAGCACACAATTAGGTATATCCAAGAAGTAGTGATTGTTTGTAGCCCCTATGTAGTTATAATATACAATTCAATCATTTCCACCGTTAAAATTATGTTATTGCATTTGTTGAAATTCAACTACTAAATGTCCATCTTTCTGACCATCAGCTAAAATTTAAAAATTTACAATTTTAAAAATTATAGCATTTTATCTCTAAAACTGCATATACGTGCATCATACAAAAAATTAATACACTACTTCATATTTCTAAATTTTCATTAGAAAATTATTAGCCTGATTCTGTTTTAAAAAGTGATGACTTTCTCACATGTTGTTATAGGTTAGCCTTATCATGAAAGGAAATTAAGTATTTTTATTTTTATTTTTTTAAGCTATCTGCAAGATAGGGAGCTTGTGAGATAATTTTTTGACCTAAGGGAGATCAACAAATTCACAAGTCCTCTAAAAATAATTACAAAATAGTGACCTGTGAACCTTTGGGTTTATAAAAGATTTTCATGGTTACTTCCCAATGTTATTATATTTTAAAATCTCAATTTTAGAAAAGTGAGTACAGAAGTGACATCCTGTAACATAATTTACACTTCTGACTTCAACTTCTTCCCTTGAATAGCTGGCAAATTAATATAGTGAAGAAACTCCCTGGGTTACGTTATCTTCCAGCTTTATTCTAGAATCCTTTTTAAAAATTCCAATCTAAACTGCTGTTCTATTGGTGATGAATGACAAATTATTTCTGTTTGAAGGAAGAAAATTACTTTTCAAAATGTAAATTCCCTAGAAAACCTTCCGTGGCTTACAGGACTGCATGTCTTTATTTCAAGGGCTGCAAACATTTTCTATAAAAGGATAGACAGTATATATATATATATTAGGTTTTATTAGGCCCAGAAGTACAATTATCTATATACTTACATAACAAGAAAATTAAGATTTCCATAACTTTTGACAACTTAAAATGTATAATTGAGCACATTTTTATAATACAATTCTATCGACGAAAATAATGGCATTTTTCTATTAATCAAAATAATGTAGTAGCACTTGGTTTAATTGAAAACACCCTTTTAAAGTTATCCAGGTTCTAAGATGACAGAATGGCTTAAGTAAAATTAATGACATAGGCAAAGTAGTTCACACAAATCAGATAATGTGTCATAAATATTTCCTTTGAAGGCAAAAAGATCATTGTGGTCTTTTAAATATAAATATTAATACATGACTATATTCTTAAAATTCGTATGTTTTTTCAATAAATATGTATAATTGATATATAGTCTAGCCTCCCAGATATTGATGTATTTATAATAAAAGGTCTAATTCTTATGAAAGAATAGTAATTTTCAATGACAAATCAACAATCCATTCATCTATGGCCCAAACTAAATTTCAAAATTATTTTCTACATTTAAGTATTGTCCCTACAGATGCTGAAATTACATCATAATATATACATTATACTTCCCAGGGATTCAGATAACCTAGATAATAGGAAATAAAACATATGGCAGCTACTATAATAGGGTTTCTCAACTTCTGCATTTTGACTTTTTGGGCTTGAAAACTTTGTTGTGTAGGCATTTCCAGTGCCTTGTGGGAACATGTTTAGCAGTATTCCTGGTGTTTGTCTACTAGATGCAAGTAGTGATATCCCACTGTGACAACCAAAATGTCTCTATAGACATTGCCAGTAGTTCTCTAAGGACCAAATCTCAGGATGAAAACTATAATATTATAATTAGGTAAAAATCTACAAATCAGGACTGGTGAATATATACAAACAACAGACAGTTAATTTTTCAATAATCAAAGCTGGAAGCCTGGAAAAAATAATGAAATAACTTAAATTCAGAAAGAATAGGTTTTATCCTAGAATGCTCTATCTTGTCAATATATCCTTCAAAAGCTAAGAGAAACACAAACCTGTTCAGAAATTTTTAAATTGTGCAATTTATCACTAGCAAAAGTGTACTTAAATAATAAAGGTAATAAAAGTAATCTTCAGGGAAAACACTGAATTGCAGTGCAGAATAAAGGCCAAAACGTGGAAAAATATTTGGGAAATTTTTAATGAATATTGATGAAATAGTGACTATATAAAACAATAATCGCATGTCTTCAATAGTCAAAATGCATAAACTTACCTATATCAGATTACATTTATACATACTGTATAAAGGACACATTAAGTAAAGGAACATGAAAATGTTAAAAATAAAAGCATAGTAATCCTACCAAACAATAATAGAGAGCTAGTGTAACTAATACCAGGCAAAGAGTTCTGTTAGGCAAGAAACATTTCTAGACATACATTCAGAAAGCCATTTTATAGTACCAACAGATATATCCTACAAGATTTTCCAAATCTAAATCTGTGTGCATGAAAAACAAAGTCCAAAACATAAAAGCAAATAAAAAAATTATAGTCACAACGAGAGACTTTAATACACCTCCCAAGAGCTGATAGAAGAGTCAAAAAAATGCTGAGGGTAAAGCCCTGAGCATCGCAGTTTATAGAAATTTTCTTCCAGCATCCCCCATATGTCAATTTGTTGACTACACAACCAGCTTCTGCTGATGCGAAAGTAACTGACACCTCTCCTTCCCCTCTCTTAAAATAAAACTCAAAGAGAAAATACAAGTAATAACAAATTTATAAAATGTTTTATATCCTAGGCATAAAGCAGAGCGAGTCGTATTTTTCCCAAAACTATTGAAGTAGATTTGCTTGTCAGATCTCTGGAAAAGTAATAGATCTTTAACTTGAGTACATTAGGGGGAGGGGGGGAACTCAAGAGAAAACAAAATGGTTGTGAGAATTAGAAAAGTCGAATTCATGAAAAGCATAACTAAAATATTAAATATTAAATGTAAACACTATAGAATCTACATGTATTAACAATAATTTAGACATCAATTATAAGGACTGTAGTTAAACAAACATGCAATTTGACACACATGTGATGTATGAAAGCATTTTGTCTCTTACTGCCTCATTAAAAATTTACTCCCAGGGGAATGCTTTTTCCATGCTACTGGTATTCTATCATTTCTATACGTAATTTAACTCTTGAAACACAGCTTCTCATAGAAATTGAAAATGTCTAATCTGGGCAGCCTGGGTGGCTCAGCGGTTTAGTACCTGTATTCAGCCCAGGGTATGATCCTAGAGCCCCAGGATCGAGTCCCACATGGGGCTCCCTGAGTGGAGCCTGCTTCTCCCTCTGTCTGTGTCTCTGTCTCTGTCTCTCTCTCTCTGTGTGTGTCTCTCATGAATAAATAAATAAAATCCTTTTTTTTTTTAAAGAAAATGTCTCATCTAAGATCTTAAGTAACATATTTTTACTCTAACAACTTTCCCATCTGTAGTCGGTGTCTTTCAAATGTAGATGGCATTTGCCTACCTTCTAAGAGAGATGTGTAGGGTTCCTGCTTCCTTAATTCTTCATCCGTCGCTAAAGAGCTGACTTTCACCTGTCTAGGGTCCAAATTAGGGAAATAACCAAACGAATAGTTTTGAAAAATTCTGACTTGAAGCAGGTTTAGTGCCTTGGTGGGTTTATTGGAGACCCCTGTTAGGACTTCTCACAATGAAGTTCTCAGGTGCCTTCTCTATGTGTCCACCGCGTGCGACCCCTCTCACTGTTGGAGTTCCCATGCTTTCCTTCAGGCTTAAAATGGGTTTCGATGGACTCTCTCTCCTTGATGTGAACTGTATCTATTCTGTGGAGAATCCTTGTGTCCTGTGATCTGTCATTGGTGGGCATGTAATTGCTTTCTAATTGTAGGGGCTATTCTCTCTCTCTTTGTTGGGTGTCTTTGCTGTTGTGATAACCTGGGTTATATATGTGTACTAAACGTAATGCAGGTATTCAGCCATTCTCACATGTTCTGTTAGTATAACTGAGTGGGTGATGACTAGATAGGTGGATGAATGGATGAATATTTAAAAGCCTTTTCTATGATTGCAAAGAAAAGTTTGTCAGAGGCCACCTAAATAAAGTGGAAAGGAGCTGATAACATAGGTGCAAAGCAGAAAATGCAAGGAAATTTGTGGAAAGAAACTGACAAACTTTGTAACTTTTGTTACTTGATCACTATCTGCCTCAGTTTCCACCTTTGTAAAATGAGGATTATAATGTCTGCTTTAGAGTTGACTGAATTAATATCTAAGATAGCACGTGCACTGTGTCCGTATTCTATGTGTAATTTAACCTAGTTTTGTTTGTTTTTCCTTTCGACCTTTCAGGAATTTGTTTCTAGCTCATTTAACAATGGTTTTGCTTTTGGGGACAGAAACTTTAGAGTTCTTCTCTAGATATACTGAAGGAGAATGATTAAAATATTATCTGATACTAGATTTAATAGCAGCCCTATTAAATAGTATTGCTGTTTTAAAAGTTTAAAACCTGTGAACTATTTGTCTAAAAATTGCTGATAATGCTAAACTAGAGATCCACCTACTGGGTTTTTCATACACGGATATTTTTGTGTAGGGGAGAAAACCCATACAGCCATCATACTTTATTACTTCACTAATGGTTACTTTGCCCAGTCAGCTCACTGAGACAGCTCTGGGTCCCTCAATGGCTCCACAAGACTCAGCACAGAGTGGGCTTATCTTTGTCATTCAGGCAGTCCAGAGTGTGGAGGAATCTGCAAGTACAGAGGCAAACAGTTTCACTAATTTTACCACTAATCTTTTTTCAATAATCGCCTGAATTTCCTTCATTTCTGCTGTTCTGAGTGCTTAGGAACCAAATGCTTCTTCAGCTTAAACATATAAACAGACGAAAAAAATGCCTGAAACTTCAGAAAAAAAAATGCTGCCTCAGATTTGCTTTTATGTACCTTCAACTCATTTTCCTTACAATATTTGAACTATTTGCTACCTTATCAGCTGGGATACAGAGTTAGATTATATAGAAAAATTTTAAGAAGGTCAGTGTCTCTTAAGAAATCATTTATAAGGGAGGATGAGAACATAAACACTTTGTGGCTGAGATAGAGCTGATCTTCCCTATAGATGTTTATGGGCTAGACAAAGAGTTCATGTTAAAGAACAGAATTACGCTATCAAAAACACTTCTTCAAAATAAGGCTAAAAATAACTTCAAAAAGCAAGATTCAAATATCGCAAGATCAGAACATTTTCCTTTGCATAAATCATAAATTACCTATGAAAAAATTTCTCACAAATAAATCTTAGATTTTAATCAGATTTTAATCAGATGTTAAGTTGCTGATTAGTCATAATAAAATGAAAATGTCTATTTGGTATAAAAATTCTATAATAGTACAGTGTTTTCACTAAAAATTTTACAGCTTAAAGGTTTAGATATATAACATGAGATTGTTAATGCAGAAAAATATTTACATAATAAGAATGAAAAATAATCATTTGTATTTTTTTGGTTAGCTGTTATTTTTGACCCTTGGAAAGCTTTGTTTTACTTGAATATTCCTGTCTTGTATCCTCCATCTGGGTAGGTTCTAACCTACTGCAGTGAATTATCTTCAGTAAACCCAGCTGAATGGTGGCTGTTTAATATAGCAGGCAAAACATCAATATTGCAAAAAGGATCACCACAATTCTTTTTATTCAGTAGATAATTTAGGTGTTTTAGAGAACCTATGGCGTGCTGGAACCGTATTAAATACGAGGGATCCTACAATGAATAACATGGTCTGGGTACCTGCTCTCACAAAACCTATTGTATCTCATATTTAGATATCCTATCTATCAGGAAAGACTTCTGATATATATATGTGTATATATATATATATATATATATATATATATATATATATATATACATGTTTTTGATGCTAGCGTCGCTACAAAGATAACATGCTTATTATAAATATTAATGATTTCTGGTTGCACTATATTTCTTTTAAATTCTTTGCTTTTTTCCTGCATAAGTATTGAGATTATATTTGAGCACAATATGTTTTTAAGAGACTGTATAATCATTTATATACATAATCATTGATTTTCAAAAATTTGATTTATCCAGCCTGTTAGAATATTTGCTCCTGTTATGACAGTCTCATATCTCAGTGGCTTAATACCATGTGGTTTTGTTTTGGTTTTTTTTGCTTTTTTGTTTTTTGATTTTGGTGTTGTTTTGTCTACATCACAGTCTGATGTATATTGCTTTTAGGGACTTTTCTACATGGTGATTTGGGCATCTGAGCTCTTTACAGCTTGTGATTCTCTATCCCTCAGAGCCTCAACAAAGTTCTTCATAGGATCCTCTGCCTTGAGATCACTCAAAATGACAGGTCTGTGCAGGAATTTTAAGGCACATGCAGGCTCAGTTACCTAGCTCCAGCTTCATTGTAAGGAAACTGGGAACTGAGATTTTCCTATGTGGTCAGTCTAGTCTCTGTCACATCTGAGACATCCTGTGGTCTTCTTTATAAATCAACCCATGATGTTTAAAAAAACAAAAACAAAAGACATGTGTTGAGGAATGGGTATTCTATGTAATGGTTTAATCACTAAATGATAAATCACTAAATAGTTTCACTAAACTCCTGAAACCAATATTACACTATGTTAACTAACTAGACTTTTAAGTAAAAATTTAAAAAAAAAATGTATACATTAAAATTCTGTGACAAGACTATGTTTTGAAATATTTTTAAAGTTGTTTCATAGAATGTTCATATTGAAGAAAATTAGCATAATAGACCTCTGAGAAACCTTAAGATAAATCCCACGTTTCTAAGAATAAGCTCTGGTGCTCATTTATTAATTGAGGGTAATAAAACTTCTAAGGCCAATAATGTCTATGGGACCCCAGACTCCTAAATGTTTACTAGAGGAATAAAATCTACCTTTTAAAGTTTTCTTAACAATAATAGCAATATCTACCATATAACAATTTAATGCCTAAAATGTGCAAAGCTCCAATTGAAATGCTTTATTCCTTAAAAATTAGAAAAATTATTTTGATAATAACCAAATATTTTTGTTATTTGAATAGAAATAGTATAATCTTTTCTATCTTTTATCTGTATTTCCCCCATTCCCCAAAATTGAAGCTACTGGTGTTTTCTATAATGCTTAAACAATCAACAATCATCAATAAATCAGGGAAACGTTGTAGTTAGATAGTAAAGACTACAATACAAGTTATAGGATAACATTTCCTTATTTCTTTTTTTTTTTTAATGTTTATTTATTTATGATAGTCACACACAGAGAGAGAGAGAGAGAGAGGCAGAGACACAGGCAGAGGGAGAAGCAGGCTCCATGCACCGGGAGCCTGACGTGGGATTCGATCCCGGGTCTCCAGGATCGCGCCCTGGGCCAAAGGCAGGCGCTAAACCGCTGCGCCACCCAGGGATCCCTCCTTATTTCTAATAATCCTAGTTATTTCATAAAGTATAGAAAACTAACATTTTCATTTTGGAATTGGTTCTATGTGTGAACCATAGTACATTTCAGAAAGACAATTTTTTTGTTTCTGTCTTTGAAGAACTAGAAAGTGAGATTTTTTTTTTTTTTAAGATTTTATTTATTTATTCATGATAGTCACAGAGAGAGAGAGAGGCAGAGAGACACAGGCAGAGGGAGAAGCAGGCTCCATGCACTGGGAGCCCGACGTGGGATTCGATCCCGGGTCTCCAGGATCGTGCCCTGGGCCAAAGGCAGGCGCTAAACCGCTGCGCCACCCAGGGATCCCCCCTTATTTCTAATAATCCTAGTTATTTCATAAAGTATAGAAAACTAACATTTTCATTTTGGAATTGGTTCTATGTGTGAACCATAGTACATTTCAGAAAGACAATTTTTTTGTTTCTGTCTTTGAAGAACTAGAAAGTGAGATTTTTAAATGTAATTAATACTAGTATTGCACCTGATGAATGTTTGTTGTTGATGCCACTACTCTTGCACAATATGGAAATGTATCCTACCTAGCGTCATGTGTTCATGTAAATATTTGATTATCTAAACATGAGTGATGAAACTATTTAAAATAAAGGCAACTGTAAGTGGTGAAAACAATAAACTAAAACCAATATGATCAATTTAAATAATTGATGATAATTTTTAAATATAATCTTTTCAAAGCTGTTATCCACAGTTATGCTTTTGATGTTTTATGGATTATAAGCTTCAATAATTGGAATATATCTTCTATCAGATTTTTTAAATGTAAAACATGGAGAATATAAAATAATTAACCCTATAGTCATTTATTGAATCCTGGACATTCTGGTTAAACCTATAATCCCCCTGCTTCCAGAAGACTTAAAAATATATTTCCTTTCTTTGATGACTAGATGTTCCAGGTACTTCTTGAGTTTTCCTGACCCTGCCCTGGGTTTAACAATTTCTCCAAGAATCTCTATTATTTTTCAATGATAAGATATATTTAGAGACCAGAAATAATCTAGGTGTTGCTGAACAGCCCCTTTTTTACTAGGACATTGTTCATCAGCTCTTTTAGTGGACAGATAGAGTTTTTAGTGGAACTACAACATCAATTCCAATTGATATTTCTAAAACAAGAAATACAGGATTTTAGTCTTATCCATGTTGAAATTTTTACTTGTAATGTTGAAAATACCGGTTCACAACAACAAATAATGTTTTTTTTAATTCTATGTATAATCTTTGAATACCAATATTAAGAATAATCACCGAAACTATATAAATGTTCTAATATACATATATGATGTAAATGTGATATATTCTTATATGCATACTTTTAGGATTGTAGAAGCTAATTACTGTAATTTAAAATCATTTGAAAACTGTTGCTTCTAATTCAATATAACGTTTCTTTGCACTGAAAAACTCTTGAGGTGCCTGACTGGCTCAGTGAACATATATGACTCTTGACCTCAGGGTTTTGAGTTTGAGCCCCATGTGGGGGGTAGAATTTACTTAAAATTAAATAAGCATTTAATTTTTAATATAATTTAGTTAAGCCACTTATAAATTCTATGGTAAAACTTAAAATAGTTGCTTTACTAAGGTTCTATTTCTATCATGTCTTCTGGATTCTCTTTCTCCCCTCTGTATACAGTAATACTTCATAGCTTTTACCTCTCAATTTTTATGAACTATAAGCTGACATAATTCTGCATTTGTTCTTTTTTAGATACACTGTATTTACACAATTACTCTTCACTTGACACATTCTTAAAATAACTATAGAAATATAAAGAAATGCTAATCATTGGTCTATATAGCTGTGCTATAATATAATATAAATGGACCTTTGTAAAAGGGTCTTTACCTAGAAAACTAAACCTCACCATAAGAGCATGCATTTGTTTTGGGCATTCAGGATGTAATTCATGCAAAATCATGTAATACAAGTGCTCAAGATGATTAACAAAATCATGCATAATGTGGAAAGAAAAATGGAATTAGCATAATCTTTTTAATCAGAGTTCTAAAAGAAAGAAAAAATGTAAGTAATGTAAATTTCCCATAACCATGAGGTGGCTACATTATCCCCAACCTGATCTCTGAGCTTACTTTTTTGTGTTAGTTTTACTGGGCAAGGAGAATATTAGAGTTTGGGGAACTAACAAAGTATACAAAATATACTGCTGGGAATAGAAATCAAGGATCTTGAAATAGTCTTTTCTATTAATTGTGGAAAAATTCAGCATCTCTGGATATAATGATGTGGTTCTTATATCTCCTCTTAGCTATGAGTGAAGTATAGTCTCATTGATTAGAGATTACTCTTTGCCATTAATTCCAAGTATGCTTAATTGATTGTATTCCATTGAACTTTGATACATATCCAATTTCGGTTTCATTTTCAGGTACAAATAATCACTCTTGGGATCTTTATATTGGGCAAGTGTGTAGGAATGAGTCTTTTTTTTTCTTTCTTTCTTTCTTTCTTTCTTTTTTTTTTTTGTAACTTAGGGGAGAAATCCAGCACTTCTTATCAAGTTTATCATTAGACTATGTAATGGCATTCTTACTTATATAAGCATACTTATTTCCCAGTGATTGGAGTGGCAGTCATTACATATATGCCCTGGTCTTTATTTCAATCACATGCAGGTTGAATTAAAGGCAACAGCAATGCTTTCCTTCCTCAAGGAATCTGAATTTTCCCTAAAAGGACAATTAACACACATGCAAAGAATGTGGAAGAGAGAATCATGAAATAGATACAAATACAGTCAACACATTAAAAAAAAAAAAACAAGATGAATACCTTAGAATTACAAATGTAGCAATAATTAAGAACAGAATGGCATTAAGAGGCAAAGAAAAAATTATACAGCAAAATTAAAAGGAACGAACAATCTTTCAAATAAAGTATGCTACGAGCAAGTATAAGGGGAAATTCATGGTCAAAATTTGCTTTTTTATCACAAACGGAATTTTAAACTTCTGATCATCTAGCTATTAATGCCTTGCTTCCCACCCACCTCTTTGCTTAAGCATTGCAGAGTTATGCATCAGCTTCCATCAAACTCTTCCTGTCAGATGGGGCTCTGAACCATGTTCCCCCGGCTCATGGGGCTAAGACTACATTCTCCTGCCCAAGTAGGACTGGCAGGGTCCACATCAGACAACTCCCAGACTTTCCTGAATAGGATTTCTGGCCAGGAAGTGCTAGGTGCCATACTCATAAAGTGAATATTTCTATAAATTAAGCCTGCATACCTGGTACTTGCTTTGCTCTGGGGTAGTCAACTTTGCCTACTCCATGCTGAGTTGTGCAGTTTCCAGGTATTCTTGCTAGTTCTTGCTGTGAAATGAGGCCACAGTGGGTGAGGCAGAGTCTAGGTCTCAGTTTCTCCACCTGGGCAGACTGTTGTGGGAGTACAAAACTCCACATTTGGGGACCCAAATCAGACAGATCTGCACCTTGTCAAATTCCCTGGCCAGATTGTGTCACTGACTTGGTTCACAGATGTGCAAAGCCACTGGTTGGGACTACTACTTGGGCTTTGAAGGTAGGAAATTTGTTCTGCCAAGATTCAAGTGCAGGGTTTTATAAGATCCTCTCCTTTTATCATCACAATCTGATTCCCAGTGGTTGAGCCCCACAGACTTTTATGATATCCATAGAGTTAGATCAGAGTAGGGGCTTCCACAAAGTGACCCACAATACTGGAGTAGGGCTGGATGTCACCACTGGCTCTGATTCTCACTAGAGGAATTTTAAGTTCAGAGGAGACCTGTGTGGTGCTGTAGCAGCCTCGGGAAGGAGCAGTGTCAGGATTGTGCAGTTGTTCCTCTTACTCTTCCAACGCAGTCTGTTTTGGGCTCCGTAGTACAGGAGTTTGCTTCAGCTTCACCCCCATATTCTAGAATTCTCCCAGTTGTATCTTTTCCAGGAATAGTAGTTGTGAGGGGGAGTAGTTTTAAGAATGACCTATGTCACCATCTTAGTGACATCATTCTCAATGACTTCCTAATATGGTAGTTCTTACAATGAAGTTTAAAAATGTTTCAATATATCTGAAGTATGTCCTAATATATTAAATGTTTTCATAATACAAAGAAAATACATGTGTTAACCCAACTTAGTTTCCATATTATATGGTATAACATGCATTTATCAATGAGCACGGGTTAATACATGCCAGGAATCACTTTATGTGATGGAAACACAGCAGTGAATGAGTGTCAAATCCAAAAACACACATCTTTGCTGACAAAAGCACTAAAAATAAAATCATTTTCTAGCCATTTACTGACTTTTCATTTTCCCTTATTTGTATTCACAGATGTCACAGTATAAATCTTCAAGCAGGGATTTGAGTTTTTATTCATTTTTTTTCTTCCCAAAGTTTAAATGGAATCCTAAAATTAACTCATTTAGAAATGGTAGTAGAGGGGATCCCTGGGTGGCTTAGCGGTTTAGCTCCTGCCTTCAGCCCAGGGCGTGATCCTGGAGTCCTGGTATCAAGTCCCTGCATGGAGCCTGCTTCTCCCTCGGCCTGTGTCTCTGCCTCTCTCTCTCTCTCTCTCTCTCTCTCTCTCTCTGTGTGTGTGTCTGAATGAATAAATAAAATCTTAAAAAAATAGAAATGGTATTAAAATTATTACCAGATATTGGGATGGAAAAATAAATTGGTGATTTAGTTAGTTATAGAATATTACAAAATGAAGAAACAGTATTTAGAAATGAAAATAGTTGAAGATTTAATTGAGATATTAAATTGTAGGAAAAAAAGTCAATCATAAAATTTAATCAAAAAGGCTAAATTATAACATTTTTCACTTTAAATTGTATAGTGCCTATCTGATGTTTAAGGGGAAAATAGGTATCACTTCATTTGTGATTTATCTTTATGTAATATACTATCTTCCAATCTCCTTAGTAGTGTAGCATTTTTTTAATGAGCATTTTTGCAGGGTAGGGGGTTGTGCCTGGGTCATGCAGTCAGTTAAGTGTCCAACTCTTGGTTTCAGCCCATGTCATAGGATAAAGCCCCATGTCAGGACCCCATGCTCAGTGCAGAATCTGCTTGATTCTCTCTGTCCCTCTCCCTCTGGCCCTCATGCCTGCTTTCTAAAAGAAAGTACTTTAAAAACATTTTTGGGCTAATTCAGTATTCATGTCTAGGTATTAAAATGTTTTACATTATTAAATATTATTTTTATCACTAGTTTTTTATTAAGATTTTACTTATTTATATATGATTAGACATAGAGAGAGAGACAGAGACACAGGCAGAGGGAGAAGCAGGCTCCTTGCCGACGTGGGACTCAATCCCGGGACTACAGGATGGCGCCCTGGGCCAAAGGCAGGCGCTAAACCTTTGAGCCACCCAGGGATCCCCTTATCACTAGTTTATAAGATAATTTGTCAGAGCCTTATTAAGTTTCTGATGATGTATGCAACTTACAGGTACTATCCCCATTGCATCTTAGAATATATAAAATATTACTTATTGAAGATGAAGTTCTGTACAGAATATGTATTTAAGATCTAGGGCCTGATGCTGTTTTATACTTCTGGGATGAGGAAGGAAATGCAGTGTAAGAGAAAGAATGTTTTATTCGGAAACTCAAAGTAGGTTTTTAGAAAGAAATCAGCAAACACCTCTCAGCTATGGTTTCCATGCTGATAAAAGACTAAGGGTCATTATCATCTTAAATTTTTCTTGTAATGAGTAGTACAAGAAATTAGAGGAGTTGTGAAATTACTTTTATGTGCTTCTTTTGTATTTTGGCATTGAGGAAAATATTTTTCCATAATTTTCTACCATTAGTAGAATTGAGATCAGATGCTTTTACACAATTATGTCTTAGAGAATTCTAGGATATTTGAGAATGTAATGTATTTTAAAACTTTAGGATTCAGGATGGAAATTTTGAATTTGGAATGATAGAACTCATGATAATAATGATAAAATTACTAAAATGTTTGAAAATTATTGAAATATCTGTATCCCTTTGGATATATCCATTAGATATATCAATTTTTAAAGATTTTATTTATTTATTCATGAGAGACAGAGAGAGAGAGAGAGAGAGAGAGAGAGAAAGAGAGAGGCAGAGACACAGGCAGAGGGAGAAGCAGGCTCCATGCACCGGGAGCCCGACGTGGGATTCGATCCTGGATCTCCAGGTTCGCACCCTGGGCCAAAGGCAGGCACCAAACCGCTGCGCCACCCAGGGATCCCTGATTCATGATTTTTTAAAGAGCTTTCTGCCATTTATAGTTGTCATATTCACATGAAATGCTATAATGTATATTTTCCAGTAGCTTTTCCAAACTATTTGCATTAATGCAAAACTCTTTCTTTACAGTCATATTTTACCACTTTATGCAATAAATATAATTGACACAAATAGGTTTGAAATATAACTTGACAGTTGATGAAAGCAGACATGTAAGAATATTAGATTATAGCCTAATAATGTCGTATGAGAGCTGCTGTCAGTGGGCTGGATTTATAAGAAAATTGGAGAGTGTCAGTTAATGGAGTAGGTAAGTGAAGGGTAAGAAGACTGTAATATGTACCAGATGTTAATGTTAAATGAATACAACAAATATTGCAGGATACTTTAAAATAGTTATACCTAGTCATTACCTAAAACTAGTAAAATCAATCAAGTTACTATTTTAAAAAGCAAACAAACCAAGAACAAACAAAAAAAACTGTTCAGAGAGATTAAGAAAATTGCCAAAGTCAAATTTGGCATGGTAGTGAAGATGGTAGTGAATATTTGAACACACAAAAGTGGAGTTCAAATTCCAACATTTTCTCTATGAAATGTCTATAAAATGCAAGTTTTAACCTGAAACAATCTTGAAAATTTTTTATGACTTGAAGATCTTATTTTGAATCAAGTGTAAACAGTTTAACATATTTTAAAGTATATATTAAATGACAGTACTTTTTAATGGATCCCATCTAAGATGTTACAATGTTCTACAAACAACAAAGTCAAGTATTTGACATATATAATGACTTTTCTAATCTTTCCAGTCTGAAAATAATTTCATGAAAGTCATTCCATTCTTTATATTTATGACAATGTAATTGAATGATTTTTTTTTAGTTGGCACTTTTTTTTTTAATTTTTTTTTTTTATTTATTCATGATAGTCACACAGAGAGAGAGAGAGAGAGAGAGAGAGAGAGGCAGAGACACAGGCAGAGGGAGAAGCAGGCTCCATGCACCGGGAGCCCGACGTGGGATTCGATCCCGGGTCTCCAGGATCGTGCCCTGGGCCAAAGGCAGGCGCCAAACCGCTGCGCCACCCAGGGACCCCTTAGTTGGCACTTTTTATGAAACTGCTGTGCCACCCTCATTTGATAAAGTTTCGGCTACAGACTAAAATGAATTGATAGGTGGCGCAGAGGTTTGGCGCCGCCTGCAGCCCAGGGCGTGATCCTGGAGATCCTGGATCGAGTCCCACGTCAGGCTCTTTGTATGGTGACGTGGTGTATGGAAGGATGGCCCAAACCCCTGCTCATACCATGTCTCCCAACATGAGAGTTTTGTGGAGACTCAGTTCTGATAAAGTGGCAATAGGTCTCATTTCACAAATAGACAAGAGGATACCAGTTAAAACATGCCACACTTAGGCCAGAAACCAAATACTACTCACAACAGGCAAATAGAGGCTCTGTAGACACTGGCCTGAAGGATAAAGTGGCCAAGACAAAACAGCAGAGCATAAACAGCACACCTTGGATATACTCCTGGAAGTGCCAGTTCCTGGGGAACAGAGGACACTATACTGTGGTGCACTACAGGCCTCTTCTTCATTAGGACATTACTCTTAAGCTCAGGAGACATAGCTGACACAGAAATAGGCACAGAGTCTTAAATCTTTGGCCGTGGTCTTGTCCTGTCCTTTCATTTGGGATAAATTCCTCAGTTTTCTCATTTTATCTAACAGATATAACTAACATGCCAGATAGAGAATTGAAAGTAATGATCATAAAAATACCCAGTGGGCTTGAGAAAATAGTGGAAGACATGAGTGAGACCCTTAATATCTAGACAGGGAAGAACATAGGGATAAAGGGCTCAGTAAATGAAGTGAGAAACATGCTTAATGGAATAAATAGCAGGATGGAAGAAGCAAAGGAATGAATTAATGACCTAGAAGTTAAAGGAAAGGAATCAAACTGAATAAAAAAAGATACAAAATGAAATTAGACTTAGGGAACTCAGTGACTCCATCAAACATAATAACATTTGTATTATAGGAGTTCCAGAAGGAGAAAAGAGAGAAAAGGGGACAAAAAAATTATCGTAAGAAATAATAGCTGAGAAATTTCCTAACCTGGAGAGGGAAACAGATATCTGCATTAAAAAAAAAGTCCCATCAAAGTCAACAAAAGCAGACCTACACCAAGACACATTGTAATTAGACAAAATACAGTGATAAAATTTTTTTAAAGCAGAAAGACCAAAGATAGTAATCTACAAGGGAAAACCTGTAAGGCTGGCAGGAGATTCTTCAACAGAAACTTTGTAAGCCAGAACAGAGTACCATGATCTATTCAACATGCTAAAAAGAAAAAAAAAAATGCAGTCAATAATACTCTTTCCAGCAAGGCTATCATTCAGAATAGAAAGATAAAAAATTTTCCAGAAAAAAATACTAAAGGAGCTTATGACCACCAAACTAGCCCTGTAAGAAATATTATAGGACACCCTTTGGAAAGGAGAGACCCAAAGTGACAGTATAAAGTCAGGAAACACAAAAGCAGTACAAATAAATATTTCTATAAAAAATGAGTCAAGAAATGCATAAAATAAAAGGATATCAATAACTACTTTGAATGTAAGAAGACTAAATGCTCCAATCAAAAGACATAGGGTGATATAATGGGTAAAAAAGCAATATCCATTTATATGCTGCTTATAAGAGACATATTACAGACCTAAAGACACCTGCAGATGGAAAGTGAGGGGATAGAGAAGCATTTATCATGCAAATGGATATCAAAATAAAGCCAGAGTAGCAATACTTCTATCAAAGTAAACTTTAATCCAAAGACTGTAACAAGAGATGAAGAAAGACATTATATAATAATAAAGGGGGTATTCCAATAAGCAGCTTTAATAACTGTAAATATTTATAGACCCAAAATAGAAGTACTCAAATACATAAATACAGTAATAAACATAAAAGAAATAATTGATAGTAATGGAACAATAGTAAGGGACTTTAACACCTCATGTACATCAATAGATAGATTATCTGAGTTGAAAATCAATAAAAAAAATTATCTTTGAATGTTATACTGGAAAAGATAGATTTAACAGATATATTCAGAAAAGTCCATCCTAAAACATCAGAATACACATTCTTTTCAAATGCACATTGGGGCACTTTCAAGAATAGGTCACTTATTATCCACAAAATAAAACTCACTGAATTCAAGAAGATCAAAATATACCATGTATTGGGCAGCCCGGGTGGCTCAGTGGTTTAGGGCCACCTGCAGCCCAGGGCATGATCCGGGAGACCTGGGATCGAGTCCCACATCCGGCTCTCTGCATGGAGCCTGCTTCTCCCTCTGCCTGTGTCTGCCTCTCTCTCTCTGTGTGTGTGTGTGTCTCGCATGAATAAATAAATAAAATTTTAAAAAAAGAGAAGAAGCTACAGGTGCTGGTCCTGTTCTTTAAAAAAAAAATATATGTATACCATGTATTTCTTCTGACCACAACACTGAAACTGGAAGTCAACCACAAGAAAAACATCTGGGAAAAGCACAAATACATGGAAGTTAAATAATATGTTACTAAACAATGAATGGCTCAACTAGGAAATAAAAAAAAAAAAAAAAAAAGAACTTAAGAAGTACATGGAAACAGGGCAGCCCCGGTGTTTCAGCAGTTTAACACCACCTTCGTTCGATCCAGGGTGTGATCCTGGAGACCCGGGATCAAGTCCTGATTGGGCTCCAGGCATGGAGCCTGCTTATCCCAATCTCTCTCTCTCTCTCTCTCTCTCTCTCTCTCTCTCTGTCTTTCATGACTAAATAAATAAAATCTTAAAAAATAAGAAACAAATGCAAAAGTCCAAAACCTTTGGGATGCAGCAAAAGCAGTTCAAAGAGAAAAGTTTGCAGCAATATAGGCCTACCTCAAGGAGCAAGAAAAATCTCAAATGACCTAATTTTATACCTAAAGGAGCTGAAAAAAACAAAACCCTAAATTAGCAGAAGAAAGAAATGGAGACTAGAGCAGAAATAAATGATGTAGAAACTAAAAAAAAATAATAATAAAATAATGAAATCCAGGAGCTGATTTAAAAAAAATTAATAAACCTCTAGCTAGACATATGAAGAGAAAAAGAGAAACCAAATAAAATCACAAATGAGACAGGAGAAATAACAGGCCATACCACAGAAATACGATTGAAGGACACTTGGGAAAAACTAAATGCCAACAAATTGGACAACCTAGAAAAAATAAGTTCCTAGAAACATACAAACTAACAAAACTAAGCAGGCATTGAAAATTTCGACAATCTGATAATCAGCAAAGAAATTTAATCAGTAATCAAAAAACTCCCAGCAAAGTCTAAGACCAGATGGCTTCACAGGGTAATTCTACCAAACACTTAAAAAGTTAATATCTGTTCTTCTCAAATTGTTCCAAAAAATGGAAGAAGGAAAATTTCCAAATTCATTCCATGAAGCCAGCATTACCCTGGTACCAAAACCAGACAAAGACACCAAAAAAGAGAACTACAGACCAATATCCCTGATGAACATATACACAGAAATCCTCAACAAAATACACAGCAGACTCATATAATTCAGTCAACATTTTTAAACATATATGTGTTTATAAAATATGTTAATATGCATAAAATTTATGTATAGATAGATGTGATGTCAAAAAGTACCTCCCATAAACAGATAATTTGAAGCAAAGAAAATACAGAAGGCTAACAAGTAGGAGTTGATTTATTCATATATTTACAAACACTAAAAAACTGTCAATGCAATTGCTGAAAAGGTTGTGGATTACATGAAAATGCATGCTGCTGAGTTTAGACCAATACAACTGTCATGGAAGATAATTCAGTATAATGTTCTTGAATTTATACACTGTGACACCACAATTCTATTGGAAATAGAGCCCGGAAAAAAAGTTTCACAAAAGTACTTGAGGAAATATTAATGGAAATAGTCACCTTTGTGTTAGGGTGACTGTGATATGTTCAAAGCAATATTCAGGTTCAATCAATGGGAGAGTTTAAAAGGAAAAGATCATTCATGCAAAGATCATTCATGCAAGTGACAAGGTGTCCTTATATAGTTCAAATGAAACACTTTTGATAGTAAAAGAGAGGTTAAGCAAACCAGAACTATAGGTTTGCATGAAACTGACAAATAGTTCAATTAAAAGGTGTTATTAAGGTATAGCAGGCCCCTAAGTAATTCAAGGAAAGATTAAGCAATTTATGGGCAGCCTGAGTGGCTCAGTGATTTAGCACCGCGGTCAGCCCAGGGCATGATCCTGGAGGCCTGAGATCGAGTCCCACATCAGGTTCCCTTCATGGAGCCTGCTTCTCCCTTTGTGTCTCTGCCTCTCTCTCTGCATCTCTCTGTGTCTCTCATGAAAAAATAAATAAAATCTTTAAAAAAATAAAAATGAAGCAATTTGAAAAAGTTTCTCTTCAGTAGAAGAGTTTTAAGTTATTTATAATACTTAGTAATGCTAAGTAATATCTTTTGGGCACCCCCTTGTTCAAGGTACCTATCTATGGTGTTTACATGTATTATATACGATTAAAAATTTATTACAACACAATAAGAATATATGGTTATTTTCAATTTTATTAGAAAATAGAACTTGAGAAACTTTAACTTGCTCAAGCTCACACAGAATTAAACCACATTCTGACTTTCCAGGCTGTGCTATTAACTATCAAATGAAAAAAATCATATTGGAAATTCAAAGATAAGAAGTTATTTATATTTAACTGAAAAACAAACTTTTGTTACCAGATGATTATCCATCAAAAATGAATCCTATCCTATTGTCTTTGTGCTCTACAGCCTTTGAATTTCTAGTATTTTTGGGATCCCTGGGTGGCGCAGCAGTTTAGCGCCTGCCTTTGGCCCAGGGAGCGATCCTGGAGACCCGGGATCGGGTCCCACGTCGGGCTCCCGGTGCATGGAGCCTGCTTCTCCCTCTGCCTGTGTCTCTGCCTCTCTCTCTCTCACTGTGTGCCTATCATAAAAAAAAAAAAAAAAAAAAAAAAAAGAATTTCTAGTATTTTCTACATCTTGCACTTTAACCTCTATCAATGCTTTGGAAATACAGTTTTTATTTCTATAATAACATGTTGTGATATCTATAATTCCTTATTAAATAATCTTGTTCAATCTTTACAATAACCATAAAAAGTGTTACTAACCTTTTTATGTACCTACAGCTCAAAGAATTTTTAACAAGGATCATAATACTAATAAATGGTAATGTACCAAGACTAAAAATTAATTTTATGATAATTCAGTATGTAATCTTATATTATCCTAAAATTTTTACACTAAGCCAACAGTTTGAAGAGCTCTTATGCAGTAAGAAACTTTCTCTTTTTGAAATTTAAAGAAATAAAACACTGTAAGTTCAAAACATACATATTTTTTAGCAGAGAAATTATGTTCTACAAATTATAATACTTTTATGTCCACATAAGCTTAAAACATTCCTGGTCTCAATCCAATATAAGGATACCTTAAGTTTGGGAAACGAACTAGGGGTGGTAGAAGGGGAGGAGGGCGGGGGGTGGGAGTGAATGGGTGACGGGCACTGGGTGTTATTCTGTATGTTAGTAAATTGAACACCAATAAAAAATAAATTAAAAAAAAAAAAGGATACCTTAAGTGCCAGAATACAAATATTCTCAGAATTTCTAAATAAAGCAAATTAGGAAAAAAAATAAAGCAAATTAGGGGCATACTTCTAGACTATTAGGATTATTTTAGTCAGTTGAAGTGAATCCTCAATGGAAGTTTTTAACATTGATTTTATATAGTGTTAGAGCTTATAATACTTTATAAACATATATAAGACCAGAACAGTAGATATGTTGAAATCTAATTAGGATATTATTATATGTAATTGAAAATGAAAAACCACTGGAATTTTACTCATTTTCATATATTTATCAATTTTCATTTTTTATATTAAATGACTGCTTTATTGATGATATTAACTAGAGTCAATATCGAAGGAAAAAATCAAGTTCCAACCAGTCTCAAAACAAAGACTTCTTTATCTATATTCTTCAGGTATATACTATGAGGGATGAAAAGAGTAAAAATACAGGGCTATGTGCTCAACAGTCAAATGATACAATTCTTTTAATTGTCATGAAAATATAAGTAACATATTTCTGTATTTAAATATAATTCAAGACAATAAAACAGTTTTGCATTAAAATTATAACCTAATTTGATATCCCTCCAAATGTATATACAAGGAAATAACATGATATTTTACTCTAAAGTGACACAAATAATTTAGTTACCTTAAACAGGAGTCCTGTCTCTGTTAAATGCTACACTGTTCCATAGGGTGTACTTTAAATACAATAAAGGAAAAATATATTTTCTGCATTGCATATAGCATATTATTGCTGATTAGACAGCTTTAATGTGAAATATAAAGTATTTCTTTATAAAAAATTTAGGGAATAAAAGGCTAAATAAGAATTTTATGGTTGGAGAGGTGTAGTTGGTTGGTTAAGCATCATCTGATTCTTGGTTTTGGCTCAGGTTGTGAACTCAGGGTCCTGAGATCAAGACCCACTTTGAGCTTTGCACTCAGCACCGAGTCAGCTCGACATTCTCTCTGCCTTTCCATTTGCCCCTCCCATTAGTGCTCTAAAATGAATATATATAAATTTTTAAGAATTCATGGTTATGAATTAGGAAGCTAAATAACATAACTCAGTCACCAAAAAAAGGTGTATCTAAACATTATCTCATAAAGAATATAACTGAAAAAAGAGAAGTGAAAATTCATTTATTTTCTGTATTCTAATTAACTTAGAAATATTTTGAATAATGAAGCACTGAGTTTATCACTAAAATGCCTAATTCAATGCTTAAATATTAAACTCTACTTGAAATATTTTCAAACTATAAAAAAGATTACAAGATTAGTACAACAAAATTTTGCATCTGCTACAGATATGCAATTTTAAAATTTTTCTACTTTTGCGTTACTATTTTCTGTCTTTACAGATGTTTTTCACATATGAGCACTCATATCTATAGATTTTTTTTTTTTGGTTTCTTTTTTTTGTTTTGTTTTGTTTTTTTTATAAATTTACTTTTTATTGGTGTTCAATTTGCCAACATATAGAATAACACCCAGTGCTCATCCCGTCAAGTGCCCCCCTCAGTGCCAGTCACCCACTCACCCCCACCCCCCGCCCTCCTCCCCTTCCACCACCCCTAGTTCGTTTCCCAGAGTTAGGAGTCTTTATGTTCTGTCTCCCTTTCTGATATTTCCCACACATTTCTTCTCCCTTCCCTTATATTCCCTTTCACTATTATTTATATTCCCCAAATGAATGAGAACATACACTGTTTGTCCTTCTCCGATTTACTTATTTCACTCAGCATAATACCCTCCAGTTCCATCCACGTCGAAGCAAATGGTGGGTATTTTAAGATTTTATAGGAGAGAGAAAGAACATGCATGACTGGTGGGGATAGGTAGAGGGAGAAGCAGATTCCCTGTTGAGCAGGGAGTCTAACATGGGGCTTCATCCCAGGACCTTGAGATCATGACCTGAGCTGAAGGCAGATGCTTTTGGTTCAACTGAGCCACAGGTGCCCGAGATTTTTTTTATTTCTATGTGCTATGAAGACATACATACATAAAAAATACTATTAATTACTCAAGATGAAATGTAATGTTTACCCACAGCAATGCATAAAACAATCATAACAAAAAAAAAGAGTATCTAAAGAAGAAATAGAGAAACTTTGATGCTGTTTTCCATAGTGGCTGCATTAATCGACATTTTCACTAGCAGTGAAGGTTCTCTTTTCTCCACATCCTTGTCAACCCTTGTTACTTCTTTGTTAATAGCCATTAAAACAGCTGTGAAGTGTTATCTCATTGTGGTTTTATTTGGACTTCCCTGATAGTGATCTTATATATATCTGTTGGCATCTGTAAGACTTTGGAAAAAAGAATGCATATTCAGGTCTTCTTCCCATTTACTAAGTGGATTGCTGTTGTTGAGCTGTATGAGTTCTTTATATATTTTGGATATCAGTCCCTTATTAGATACATTATTTCAAGTATCTTCTCTCATATAGTAGATTACCTTTTTATTTCTATGGTTTCTTTTCTTGTGTAAAGCTTTTGCTTACTTTTGCTTTGTTGCCCTTGCCTGAGGATATATATATATATTTAAAGATAATATATAAGACTGATGACAAGTTACTGCCTGTATTTTCATCTAGTTTTATGAGTTCAGGTTTTGTATGTAGGTCTTTAACACAACTTGAGTTCAATTTTTTACCTGGTGTAAAAAAGTGGTCCAGTTTTCCCAAAACCATTTATTGAAGAGACTGTCCTTTCCCCCATTGGATGTTCTTGCATTCTTTGTTGTAGATTGACCATGTAAGCGTGGATTTATATCTGGGCTATCTGTTCCATTGATCTATTTATCTTTTTCTGTGCCAGTATTATTTTGTTATGGTAACTGTAGCCTTGTAGTATATAGTGTGAACTCAGGAAGCATGATGCCTCCAGTTTTTTTTTTTCTTTCTCTAGATTACTTTGAGGGGCACCCAACTCTTGGTTTTGGCTCAGGTTGTGATCTTAGGGTTGAGAGATTGAGCCTCACCTCAGGCTCCACACTTAGTTCAAAGTCTGCTTGAGATACCCTCCCTCTGTGCCCTCCACCCCATTCTCTGTCTAATAAATAAATAAAAATCTTTAAAAATTGATTTGGTAATTCAAAGCCTTTAATGGATGCAAATTTTAGTTTTATTTAATTTCTGTGAAAAATTCTATTGGTATTTTGGTAAGTATTGCGTTAAATTTATAGATTACATTGGGTAGTATGGGCATTTTAGCAATATTTTTCCAATTCATGTGCATAGTATATTTTTCCATTTGTTTGTTTCACCTTCAATTTCTTAATGTCTCAGTTTTCCGAGTATAGGTATTTCATCTTTTTGTTTAAATTTATTCCTAGGTATCTTTTTTTTTTTGATGCAATGGTAAATAGAATTGCTTTGCTTTAATTTCTTTCACTGATAGTTTGTTACCACTGTGCAGAAATGTAATAAATATCTGTATATCAATCTTGTATCCAGCAACATTAGTGAATTTTTTATTCTAATAGTTTTTGGTGGAGTTTAGTGGTTTTCTATATATCATATTAGGTTATCTATAAATAATGACAGTTTTACTTTTTCCTTTCCAATTTCCTTTATAATTTATTTATCTTTCTTGCTCTGGGCTAGGGCTTCTTTTTTTTAAGATTTATTTATTTAGTTATGATAGACATACAGAGAGAGAGAGAGAGAGAGAGAGAAGCAAAGACACAGGCAGAGGCAGAAGCAGGCTCCATGCCGGGAGCCCAACGTGGGACTTGATCCCGGGACTCCAGGATCGCGCCCTAGGCCAAAGGCAGGCACCAAACCGCTGAGCCACCCAGGGATCCCCTAGGGCTTCTAATACTATGTGAAGTGTTGATAGTGGACATCTTTTTCATATTATTGAAATTAGAGTAAATAATTTCAGTTTTTCACCATTGAATATGATGTTAGCTGTGAGTTTGTCATATATGGCCTTTATTAGGAAGCATGTTCCCTATATACTGACTGCTGTGAGTTTTATCACCATAAGTAAATGCTGAATTTTGTCAAATGCTTTTTCTACATATTTTAAGATATGATTTATATTCATCTATTATGTGAACTGAAAAGTCAGTAATTGAAATAAAACAAGAAAATGTCTAAATACATGAAAGTACAGAACACACTTTTAAATAACCCATGTGTCAAATAGGACATCTCAAAAATTAAAAATGCATGAAACTGAATGAAAATTAAAAATATATCAAATATACATATATAGGTAAAAGAAGTACTTAGAAAATGTCTGCTATCAAACTGGAAAAGAAGCAAGTTCCTAAAAATAAATGTGAGTTCCTCACCAGGAATACAAAAAAAAAAAGGGGGGGGGGGAATTAAAAAAAAGCAGGAGGGAAATAATTATTAAAGAAACAGAGCATAAATCAGTGAATTTGAAAATAAAGATATGATAAAACTTTTCAAAAAAATCAAAGCTGATAAACCATTAGCAAGATTATAAAAAATATTCATAAGATACCAATCTCCAATTTCAGGAATAAAAGAACAAGCAACACTATGGATCCTGCAGATATAAAAAGACATAAATGAATACTATGAACCTTACCTTAAAAATAGACAACATAGAGAATGGAATAATTTCTAAAAAACCCAAAGTATGTTAGTCAAGTAAGGTGAGATAGAAAAAAATTGAAGAATCTTATATCCAAAGTAATTAATAGCAATTTTACACAGTCTCTTCCAAATATTGAAGATGAAGGGATGCATTCTGATCCTTTTAATTACATTCCCTAATACCAGAACCATGCAAACACATCACAAACAAATCCTAAGGCATACATAATAAGAACTGGGAACTGAACAACTGGCATTTATTCCAGAAAAACAAAAATGGAATGTATTCAAACATTTATAGCAGTTTCATTAGGAATATCCATAACCTCCAAACAACTCAGATTCCATTTATTGGATTAATGGTTAAAGGACAATAAGAGCGATATTTTGGTGATGGAATATTCAGTATCTTGACTGTATCAAAGTCAGCATTCTCTTTGTAATATTACTTTGCATATGTGATTATTGGGAGAAAGTGGGTAAAAGATAAATATGATATCCATATTTCTTACAATTCCATGTTTGTATACAGTTATCTCAAAATGCAATTTTATTTACAAGTTAAATAAAACCTGAAGTTCATTTCTTCAGCCACAGTATTTATATTTCAAGTGCTCAATAGCCACATTTGGCTAGTAGCTAACATATTGAACGATGTAGAGAATATTTCTATCATAAAACATTTAATTAGAAGGCACTAGTTGCACTATTGAATATAAATATTTATAATACTCTTATTTAACCTGTACTCTGGTTAATGGAAGTTTCCAGTTAACTGAAGTCCCTTGCTACTTAAAATTTTCAACACCATAAATCCTCTTCATTTTAAGCTAGAGCATATGTCTACTGAACTAACAGGAATTTTCTATTATATTGACCTTATTTTTCAACTTTTGCTTTACCAAGGATATATTTTCAATCAATTAAGCAATTGGACAGTACATTTAACAAAATAAAATGCTAATACTAATTAAACTTTTAAATAAGTAATTAAGGATGAATTTAAAAGCAATGGAGAACTATTATCCATACTATTTACATGATAAATACAAAAAACAGTGTTCTCATAATTTTATGTAATTTTATAATTTTTGTATCTAAGCTAACTAAAATAGTGTAAAATGTAAAAGCTTTAAATTTCAGAGACCTCAATGGGGAATATATAAAATAAATGAATAAATCAAAATACAGTGTTTTCTACAACTAAATACAGAAATAGCAGTTAGTACCACTTCGAAAAGAACACTAAAAAATGAATACCTTAGAGTTATTTTCAAATTTTAAAAACACAAATTGTACTTGCTTCATAAACCAAGTTAACTTAGCTTGAATCTACTCTGAATAGTCTTCAACCTTATTTGATTACATTTTGATAGTTCATAGTAAAACACTAATAAGATTTCAGGGATTTTTTTTTTTTAAAGATTTTATTTTTAAGTAATCTCTGCACCCATTGTAGGGCTCAAACTCACAATCCTGAGATTTAGAGTCACATGCTGCTCTATTGACTGAGCTAGCTAGGAGCCACAGGGATTTCTTTTTTTAAGATTTCATTTATTTATTCATGAGAGACACACATAGAGAGGGAGAAAGAGGCAGAGATATAGGCAGAGGGAGAAGCAGGCTCCATGCAGGGAGCCCGACATGGGACTCGATCCCGGGTCTCCAGGATCACACCCTGGACTGAAGGCACGTTAAACCGCTGAGCTACCCGGGCTGCCGATTTTTTTTTTTTTTCAAGAAAATATCTTAAGCAAAATTCCTAGTTTGTCCCTGAGCATTAACTTTGATTTGAAACTGCATTTCTGCCTTTAGGTACATATCAGTCATATAGCTAGTAAAGTCAATTTCCTGCTTCTGTTCCTTTTACCTTTGCTTATGAGCATGTGTTGCCAAGGAGTTCAGTATTAACACTAAAATAATGTAAGAGGAAAGATCCTGTGTGGTTTGGATTTACCACAGTGTTAGAACTGCTTTAAGGCAACATTTATTTTTTAATCACTTTTATAAAAACAGTCTAAAATGTGTAATATCTAAAAACTGTAGAGAATTTTATGAGAAATTATTAAATTCTAGATGAAATCTGATTACAAAATGTCCAGCATTTTCATGTTGTATTTGAGAAACCATTAAGTTACACATTGGCTATATTTAACCTATAACTAGAAAAAAAATCCCAGAAGATAATGGGGATTACAGAGTAGGAGGATTATAGAGTAGTAGGATCCTGAGATTACCTCCTCCCCTGCACACACCAAGGCAATAATTACTTATAGCACAACTGTCTGAGAACTACCTGAAGACTAGCAGACCAATTCTTTTACATCTAAACATATAAAGAAGAAGCCATATAGAGAGGAGTAGGAAATGCAGAGAGAGGGTCTTGTTAGGCCCCATAATGTGGCCTTGTGCCCCACAAACAGAAGGATTATCACAGGCACAGAGGCCTTTCCTGAAAAATGAGGGGTTCAAGCCCTGGATCAGGGAATCCCCTCCTAGGGTACTTGCATTGGAAAGACAAGATCATCCCATGTTAGAAGGTAGATGGGAGGTGCAGGGGGCAAAAGTATCTTCCAAACTGAGAAGACACTTTGAGACTAAGAAATGAAGCAAGCCACTTTATACCATTTGCATAGCTTTATTCAGGGTAACCTATCTACAGGGATAATCTGAGGGATGATAGTCGAGGGATGTGCAGCCATTTTCCAAAACTCTGTACCTTAATTCTCATATTTTATAAAGAAAGGGAATTTGCAGAGGTCTTTGTAGTGAAGACAAAGGATTTAACATTTATGGGATCTCACAGTTCCACCTGTGTGCCAGAAGGGAAGGTGGAGAAGAAACTATGTTTTATCTCTGCTAGTTATCTTAACAACTTTAGAGAAGATCACAACAAGCCTGCTTGTTGTCTAGACAGGGCATACATTAGCCTCCAATTGGCTCAGAACTCATATCTCCAAGGGAGATTATTATATGAACATGAAGAAGATGTAGGGACAAAGATGGAGTCAGTATTGTCCATATTTCTACAATCTCATAACATCTGGCTTTGAAAATGAGCAGGGATTAAATCCAGGAAAGCTAGGAGGGTATAAGAACTGAGACTGCTTTCCCATCTGTCTTGCTAGCACCACACCATATCCTAGCATTTCCCTGCAGACCCAACCTGTCCACCCCAGAAGGGACCCCTCTAAAGCAGCTCCTGCCCCATTACATCCATTGGGCAGACATGGACAGGAATAGCACACTGGTTAATAGCCCTGCCTGGGCCTCACAGCCAGCCACAACAGGGGTAGCCCCACCCACTAGCATGCCCACAGCTAGGCCTCTCAGACTGCTAAACTGGTGGCCAACTCTACTTACCAGTACACCAGCAGCAGTTGTGGCCAGGAATCCCAGACAGACAAACATGGGTTTAGCTCTACCTACCAGTGTGCCCACAGCAGTCATGGTGTAGTTATAACAGGGAAATCCATGCATGACACAGATGGGGACAACCCCTGGAGCACCTGGTTCTAATAACCAAGAGTATTGTATTTCTGGGTCCCATAGAACATTTTCTGCATAAAACTACTCTTTAAAGTCCAGAAGGTGTAACTAATCCTCCCAATACATATGAATAAACATAAAGAACCAAGCAAAATGAGGAGATAAGTTCTAAATGAAAGAAAAAAAAAATCTAAAAAATAATCTACCAGGTAAAGTACAACAAATGATGATAAAGATACTCATCAAACTCCAAAGAATAGATGAATACAGTGAGAACTTCAACAAAAAAATAGAAAATCTTAAAAAGAACCAAAAGAATACAGTAAATGAAAAATACACTAGAGAGAATGAATACAAGATTAGATGATGTAATAAAATAGATCGGCAATCTGGGAGAGAGGGTACGGAAATTGTCCAAGTTGAAGAGCAAAAACAAAAAAGAATTAAATGTATGGATGGTTTTAGGGATCTCTGGAACACAATTGTATTATCTGGATCCCAGAAATAGGAGAGAGAAAAGACAGTAGAAAAGTAGTTAAAGAAATAATAGCTGAAAATTTTATTAACCTGGATAAGAAAAATGGACATTTATGTCCACAAAGCACAGAGAGCTCCAAATAAGGTAAACCCATATAGGTAGCAAGGGCAGAGAGGCATCTGAGGACCAAACCTCTGGTGAGACTAACCACAAATGGAACAACATCACAAGCACAGAGAAGTAAGAGAATCAGACCTTACACTAAGCACTCCTGGCATTAGTGACCCACACTGAAAAAATAAGGCCCCCTAATATTTGGCTTTGAAAACCAGTAGGGATTAATTTTAAAAGCTTTTAAAATCCGGAAGGGGTAGCTTCAGGTACTTCAAAACTCAGTAGGCTTAGCTTTAGGAGACCCAAAGGGTGATAAGAAAGCTACAGTTTGGAAAGGGCCTAGGATATACCTGAAGGAGTATTTATTTACTAATCTCAGAAAGTGTATTGGAGGTACAGTGATCTTCAGGAGACTTTTCAAGAACAAAAGTGCTGGTGAGTACTATCTCTTTTATGTTCCCCCAGCTTTGATAGCCAGACAGTTGTGGGAACCAGGACAAACACCCTCTATCTATCTTGCTAGCACTATGCGCTAGACACCACTAAGTACCTGATTCTGATGACCAGGGCACATCGTGCTACAGGGCACCACAGGACTTCTTCTTCAAAAGGCCACTACTTTCAAGCACAGGAGACATAACTGACTTTCGTAATACATGGAAACAAAAACAGAAGAAAAGAAACAGAGAATTGGACAAAATGAGGAGACAGAGGATTATGAAAAATGAAAGAATGAATAAGAAAAAAAGAATAAGAAAAAAAGAATAAGAAAGAATAAGAAAAAAATCACAGAAAAATAATTAAATTAAATAAAACAGCGATAAACAACATGCTTAGGAATTCAAAACAATAGTCGCTGGACTTGAGAAGAGGGCAGATTTCAGAGAGGCCTTCAACAGAGACAAATGTCAAAAAACAGATTAAGAACTTAATGACAGGGGATCCCTGGGTGGTGCAGCGGTTTGGCGCCTGCCTTTGGCCCAGGGCGCGATCCTGGAGACCCGGGATCGAATCCCATGTCGGGCTCCCGGTGCATGGAGCCTGCTTCTCCCTCTGCCTGTGTCTCTGCCTCTCTCTCTCTCTCTCTCTCTCTCTGACTATCATAAATAAATAAAAATTAAAAAAAAAAAGAAAAAGAAAAGAAACTTCAAAAAAAAAAAAAGAACTTAATGACAAAAAGTACACTAGAGGGAATCAACAGCAGATTAGAAGATATAAAAGAACTCATGGGTGATCTGGAAGACAGGGTAATGGAAAGCAACCAAGTAAATAGCAAAAAACAAAATAAAAATGAAAATAGGTTAAGGGAACTCAGTGACATCATCAAGCACAATACAATTTGTGACATAGAGATCCCTGAAGAGAGGAGGAGACAGAAGACTTATTTGAAGAAATAGTGGAAAACTTCCCTATTCTAGGAAAGAAAACAGACATACAGATCCAGAAAGTACAGAGAGTCCCTAACAAGATGGACCCAAGGATGTCCACACCAAGACACATACTAATTAAAATGACAGCATATAGTAATAAATAAATAATTTTAAAAGCAGTTGCAGTTAAATACAAGGACAACTCCATAAAGTATCTGCTGATTTGTCAGCAGAAGCTTTGTAGACTAGAAGAGAGTGGCATGATATCTGAAAGGAAAAACAAAACAAAAACCTGCAACCAAGAATATTCTACATAGCAAAGTTATTGTTCAGAATAGAATGTGAGATAAAGAATTTTCCAGAAAGTTAGAGGAGTTTATCACGACTATACTACCCTTTCAAGAAATATTAAAGGGAATTCATTAAGTGGGAAAAAAAGTCACAGTTAGAAGTAATAAAATTATCAAAGAAAAAATTTCACAGGTAAATGCAAATGTATAATAAAGATAGCAAACTAATCAAAATATTATAGAAGTTAAAACACAAAAGTAGCAAAATCAAGAATATCTACAAACATAGTCCAGGGACTCACAAAATGAAAGTATGTAAAATAAGACATAAACATAAATGTACTGTGTGGGTGGGGGTAAAATCTTAGTGCATTTAAAATGAGTTCAAACATAAATGACTAACAACTTCATATAGATTACTATATGCAGAAGATGTTATAAATGAACTTAATGTTAACTACAAATCTATAAGAGAGGTGCACACAGAAAGGAATCCAAGCATAACACCCAACAAGGCAATCAAACCACGAAGAGAGAAAGAAGAAAGGAATAGAGAAGAACTACAAAACAAACAACCACCCCCAAAACAGAAACAAACTAAAAGAAAAAAAAAAAAAACAGAAAACAAGCAGTAAAAAAGGCAACGAATGCATATCCATCAATAATTACCTTAAATGTAAATGGACTAAATGCTCCAATCAAAAGACATAATGTGACTGAATTGATAAAGAAAGCAAGAACCACCTATATGCTATTTACAAAGGACTCATTCAGACCTAAAAACTTATGCATATTGACAGTAAAGGGATGAAAAGCATCTACCATGCAAACAAAGGGAAACAAAAATCACTGGGATAGCAATATTAATATCACAATATATAATTTAAAGTTAAAATAGTGTGCTCTCTCTTTCTCTCAAATAAATAAAATACTTTTTAAAAGTCTAAAAATAATTAGACTAAAAATAACTTTATACCTAAAGGAGCCAAAAAAAGTTTAAAGCTTTAGAAAGACATAATAAAGATGAGAATACAAATAGAGACTAAAAAAATACAAAAGATCAATTAATCTGGGAGCCGGTTCTTTGAAAAAATAAACATATTGGTAAACCTTTAGCCCAATTCATTATGATAAAAACACAGAACACTCAAGAAAAATTAGAAATGAAGGAGAAACCACAATCCCACAGAAATACAAAGGATTATAAGAGAATATTATGAAAAATTTATATGCCAAAAAATGGACGAACTACAAGAAATAAATTCCTAAAAACTTATAACCTTTTAAAACTGGATCATAAAGAAATAGAAAATTTGAACTCATTGATCACCAACAATGAAAATGAATCAGTAATCCAAAAACTCTCACTCAACAAACTAAAGTCCAGGACCAAAGATGACTTCACAGGTGAATTGTACTAAACAAAAAAAGATTAGAAAATGAGGAAGACTTCCAAATTCATTCTAAGAGACCAACATTACCCTGATATCAAAACCAGATAGTAAAACTGCAAAAACAAACACCTCTCCCCCTAAAATACAGGTCAATATCTCTGAACATACCTGCATAAATTCTCAGTCAAATATTAGCAAACTTAATTCAACAATACATTTTCAAAAAATCATTCACCATGATCAAGTAGGATTTATCCCAGGGTTGCAATAGTGGTTCAATATTTGCAAATCAATGTGAAACATCTCATTAACAAAGGATAAAAACTATAGGATCATTTCTATATACAAGGAAGAGCATTTGACAAACAAATCCATTCATGATAAAAACTCTAAACAAAGTAGGTTTAGATGGAACATACTTCAACATAATAAAGGCCACATATGAAAAGTCCAGAGTTAACATCATACTCCACTGTGAAAAAGTGAGAGCTTTTCCTCTAAGTTGAGGAACCAGATAAGGATGTCCGCTTTTGCCACTTTTATTCAACATAGTCCTGGAAGTCCTGGCTGCAGCAATCACAACCTACCATGCAAAAAAGAAAAAGAAAAAGAAAAAGAAGAAAAAAAAAAAGGAAGATAAAGAAAGAAAAGTCAGCCAAATTGGTAAGATAGAAGTGAAAGTGTCACTCTTTGCAGAGGACATGGATACTACATATAGAAAGCCCTAAAGACTCCACCAAAATAGAACTGATAAATAAAGTCAGTAAAGTGCAGGATATAAAATCAATATACATAAATTAGTTGCATTTCTATATACCGATAACAAAGAAATTTTTAAAAATAATTCCATTTATAATTGTGCAATCTACAAAAATGCCCAGAAATAATTTAACCAAAGAAGTGAAAGATGTACATTCTAATAACTGTAAAACATTGATGAAAGATATTGACAACAACACAAATAAATCCCATGTGTGTGAATTGGAAGAATTAATATTGTTAAAATGTCCATGTTATCCAATCTATGAATTTCATGTAACCTCTATCAAAATGCCAATAGTATTTTTCACAGAACTAGGATAAATAATGCTGTAAGTTGTGTAGAAATTCAAAAGATTTCAAATAGCCAAAGCAATCTTGAGAATGAATAACAAAGTTGAATGCATCACAATTCCCCAGCTTCCAAATTATACTACAAAGCTGTAGTAATTAAGAGTATGGTACAGGAACAAAAATAGACACATAGGTCAATAGAATAGAATAGAAAACCCAGAAATAAATAAATTAATCTATGCAAAAGAGGCAAGAATATTCATTAAGGAAAAGATAGTCTTTTCAACAAATGGTGTTAGGAAAATTTCATTATTACAAAATAATGAAACCAGACTGCTTTCTAACACCAACACAAAAATAAACTTAAAATGCACCTAATGTACATCTCACCTAATGTGAAGCCTGAAATGATACAATCCCTAAAAGAATACATAGTAATTTCTTTGACATCTGTCTTAGCAAATTCTTCCTAGATCTGTTTCTACAGGCAAGAGAAATGGATGGAAAAAAAAAAAAAAAAGTATAGCAACTACACCAAAATATAAAGCTTTTGTACAGTAAAGGAAACCATCAACAAAACAAAAATGCAGCCTACTGAGAATAGAGAAGATACTTGCAAATAATATATATGCAAAAAGGGATTAACTCAAAATATACAAAGAACTTATATAACTACACCCAAAACCCCACATATAATCCAATTAAAAACAGAGGAATTGAATAGACTTTCTTTCTAAAGAAAACATGAAGATGTCCAACAGACACATGAAACACTGAAATATTAGACATAAAGAATGAAATCTTGCGGGCAGCCCCGGTGGCCCAGCGGTTTAGCGCCGCCTTCAGTCCAGGGTGTGATCCTGGAGACCCGGAATCGAGTCTCACGTTGGGCTCCCTGCATGGAGCCTGCTTCTCCTTCTGCCTATGTCTCTGCCATTCTCTCTCTATATATCTGTCATGAATAAATGAATAAAATCTTTTAAAAAATGAAATATTGACATTTTCAATAACATCAATGGGCTCAGAGGATATAACAGTAAGTGAAATAAGAGAAACACAAGTTTCATATGATTTCACTTATATATGGAATAAAGAGCACAAAACAAACAAAAGCCAGATTCTTTAATACAGAGAAAAAAAATATTGTACTTGCCAGAAGGAGGTTGTGGGGAAGGATGGGTGAAATGGATAAAGGAGATTAAGAAATACAAACTTCTAGTTACAAAATAAGTCACAGAGATAAAAAGAAACATAGTTTGGTGCCAGATGTTGGTTATGCTTATCATTGTGAGCACTGTAATGTATAGAATTGTTGTATCACATTGTACACTTAAAACTAATAACACTGCATGTTAATTATATTTCAATAAAAATAAGTCATTAGGTAACAAGGGAAGAGAGCAAGAAAAGAACAAAGAACAATTAGAAAACAATTAACAAGATGGCAATAAACACATGATTTTCAAAATTACTTTAAATGTAAATGGTCTGATTGCTTCTTTCAAAAGACATCGGTGACTACATGGAAAGAAAAAAGAAAGACCCACCCTTGGCTGCCTACAAGAGATTCACTTCAATAGTAAGGACTCATAGAGACTAAAAATGAAAGCAGGGAAAAGATAATCTATATAAATAATATCAAAAGGAAAGCTGTGGCACCATAGTAAACTTCAACACAAAGACTGAAACAGGAGATAAATTACACCATTGCATAAGATAAAGGGATGATCCAACAATACGATGTAACAATTGTAAATATTTACGTGCTCAATATAGGAATATATATATATTATATAGATATATATAGATATAGAAAGCATAAACAGACATAAATGAAGAAATTGACAGTAATACAATAATAGGTGACATTAACAGCCCTTACATTAATAAATATATCATCCAGACAGAAAATCAATAAGGAAACATTGGTCTTAAAAAATGTCTAGACGGTGGGATCCCTGGGTGGCGCAGTGGTTTAGCGCCTGCCTTTGGCCCAGGGCGCGATCCTGGAGACCCGGGATCGAATCCCACGTCAGGCTCCCGGTGCATGGAGCCTGCTTCTCCCTCTGCCTGTGTCTCTGCTTCTCTCTCTCTCTCTGTGACTATCATAAATAAATAAAAAATTAAAAAAATTAAAAAAAAATGTCTAGACGGGGGATCCCTGGGTGGCTCAGCAGTTTAGCACCTGCCTTCGGCCCAGGGCATGATCCTGGAGTCCCAGGATCGAGTTTCTGCACTGGGCTCCCTGCATGGAGCCTATTTCTCCCTGTGCCTATGTCTGTGCCTCTCTCTCTCTCAGTCTGTCTCTCTCATCAATAAATAAATAAATAAATCTTTTAAAAAAATGTGTAGACCAGATGGACTTATTGATACATACAGAACATACCATCCAAAAAAGAATACATTCTTGTCAAGTACACACGAAACGTTCTCTAGGATAGGTTACATATTAGGCCAAAAGAGGAGTCTCAATAAACTTAAGAATACTAAAATCATATCAAGTATTTTTTTCAAATATAATGGTATGAAACTGAAAATCAATTACCACAAAATGGCAAAAAAAAAAAAAAAAAAACAAAAACAAAAACCAACACATGGAGGCTAACAACATGCTACCAAATAACCAATGAAAAATTAAAAAAAAAATCAAAGAGGAAATTTTTTAAAAATAGGGGATACCTGTATGGCTCAGCGGTTTCGCGCCTGCCTTTGGCCCAGGGTGCGATCCTGGAGTCCCGGGATCGAGTCCCGCGTCGGGCTCCCGGCATGGAGCCTGCTTCTCCCTCTGCCTGCGTCTCTGCCTCTCTCTCTCTCTCTCTCTCTCTCTCTCTATGTCTATCATAAATAAATAAATAAAAATAAGTCTTTAAAAAAAAAGCTAAAAAAATAATAAAAATGCCTTGAGACAAACAAGAATGGAGACACAACATTCCAAAATCTATGAATTCAGCAAAAGCATTTATTTCTAAGAAAGAAGTTTATAGAAATACTGGCTGCCTTCAAAAAACGAGGAAAATCTCAAACAATCTAACCTTAAACCTAAAGGAACTAAAAGGAGAATAACACAGCTCTAAGTTTACAGAAGAAAGGAAATAAGATCAGAGTGCAAATAAATGTAACAGAGTACAAAAAAGAAAAGATCAGTGAAACTAAGAACCGGTTCTTTGAAAAGATAAACGAAATTGATAGGCCTTTAGTCAAACTCATCAATAAAAAAATAGAGAGTGCCCAAATAAGATGAGAAATGAAAGAGGCAAAGTTACAAACAACATCACAGAAATAGGAAGGTTTATGAGAGACTGCTATAAGCAATTGTAGATTAACAAACTGGACAATCTAAAGGAAATGGATAAATTCATGGAAATATACAGCCTTTCAAGACTGAATCAGAAGGAAATAGGATGGGATGCCTGGGTGGCTCTGCAGTTGGGTGCCTGCCTTCAGCTCAGGGTGTGATCCTGGAGTCCCAGGATTGAGTTCCACATCAGGCGCTCTGCATGGAGCCTGCTTGTCCCTCTGCCTATGTCCCTGACTCTCCTTCTCTGTGTCTCTCATGAATAAATAAAATCTTTTTTTTAAAGATAGAAATAGGAAACCTGAACAGACCAATTACTAGCAATAAAATTGAACGTGTAATAAAAAATGCCCAAAAGACAAAAGTCCAGGACGAGATGGATGGCTTCACAAATGGATTCTATCAAATATTTAAATAGTACCTACTTTTCTCAGGGGAGGTGGATGGGGGAGGATGGGGTAACTAGGTGATAGGCTTTAGGAGGGCACATGATGCTAATGAGGACTGGTGGCATATGTAACTGATGAATCTCTGAACTCTACCTCTGAAGCTAATACTATGCTACATGTTAATTAATTGAATTTAAATAAAATGAAATTTAAAAATGTACCTATTCTTCTCAAATTAACCCCCCCCCAAAAAAAACCCAGAAGGAATGTCTCCAAACTCATTTTGCAAGGCTAGCTAAAACTAAACAGAGACATCACACATAAACACATGTACACACACATGTGCAAGGCCAATATTCCCAATGAAAATAGATGCATAAGTCCTCCACAATATATTAACAAAGTGAATAAAACGAGACATTAAAAGGAGCATATGTTATAATCAAGTGGGATTTTTTTCTCCTTGGGATGCAAAGATGGCTAAAATCTACAAATCAACTCATAGAATATATTAAAATAATATGATCATGCCAATAGATGCAGAAAAAACATTTGACGAAATTCAACATTCATTTATAATAAATATTCAATGAAATAGGCATAGAAGAAACATATATTAACATAATAAAGGTCATATACAATAAGCCCACAGCTAACATTATATTCAATGGTGAAAAGCTAAGAGGTTTTTTCTAAGATCAGGAGCCAGATCAAGACACCCATCCCTGCTACTTTTACTGAAAATAGTACTAAAGATGTAGACACTGCAATCAGACAAGAAATAGAAATAAATGTCATCCAAATGGACAAATAAAACAGTTGCTGTTTGCAGGTTACACGATACTCTATATAGAAAACCCAATGATTACACCAAAAGCAATTACAACTAAAAAAAATGAATTCAGTAAAGTTGAATATAAAATTAATAAACAAAAATTAGTTGTGTTTCTGCACACTAATAAGAAACTAGCAGAAAGAGAAATTAAGAAAACAACCCCAGACTTTATTGCTCAAGGAGGTAGGAAGATTGAATAGGAGGAGGATGCAGAGCTCACAGACATAACATCTATATCTCAGCAACTAACTCTGAAAATGACCTGAAGTCTGGCTGAACAGTACATCTATAGTTAATTGTGAGGGAAGCCCATATTCAAAAAGTATAGGAGGGAAGGAGACCTTGGGAACCAAGGTCATAGCAAAACTAAACAAAAAAAGGGAGGGATATAATAGAGAACTATCCCGTGTGTCCATTGACAGGTGTGTGTATAAAGATGTGCTATGTGTATGTTATGTGTGTATAGAATATTACGGTCATAAAAAAAGAATGAGATCTTGCCATTTGTGAAAACATGTACGAACCCAGAGGGTATTATGCTAAGTGAAGTAATTCAGACAAAGATAAATACCATATGCTTTACTTATATGTGGAATAAACAAACAAATAATTAGACGGGGTGCCTGGGTAGCTCAGCGGTTGAGCGTCTGCCTTTGGCTCAGGGTGTGATCCTGGGATCTGGGATTGAGTCCCACATCTGGCTCCTTGTGGGGAGCCTGCTTCTCCCTCTGCCTATGTCTCTGCCTCTCTCTCTGTCTCTTGTGAATAAATAAAATTAAAAAAAAAAAAAACAGACACTTAAATACAGAGAAAAAACTGGTTGTTGCCAGAGGGGAAGAAAGTGTGGAATGGGTGAAATAGAAAAAATAGATTAGAAGTAGAAACTTCCAGTTATAAATAGATAATGGAGATGAATAGGCAACATAGGTGATATAGTTGACAACATTCTAGAATGTCTGGTGACAGACAGTGAGTAGTCCTATTATTTTAAGAGCTGAGTAATGCATAGAACTGTCAGATAACTATACTGTACACCTGAACAACACTATATGCTAATCATACTTCAATAAAAAATAAGAATACATTAAAAAGGAGACAATCCGGGGTAGCCCCAGTGGTCCAGCGGTTTAGCGCCACCTTCAGCCCCGGGGCCTGATCCAGGAGACCCGGGATCCAGTTCCATGTTGGGCTCCCTGCATGGAGCCTGCTTGTCCCTCTGCCTGTGTCTCTGCCTCTCTCTCTCTCTCTCTCATCAATAAATAAATAAAAAATATTTAAAAAAGAATATTATTTTTAAAAAGGAGACAATCCCATTTACATTTACATCAAAAAGAATAAAATACCTAGGAATACAATTAACTGAGCATGTGTAAGACCTGTATCCTGAAAAGTACAAGATATTGATGAAAGAAATTGAATATGAAACAAATGAATGGAAGGATATATCACGCTCATGGATTTGAAGAATGAATATTATTAAAATGTTCAGACCTCTTAATGTAATTTACAGATTTAATACAATACTTATCAAAACACCAATAGCATTTTTCACAGAATTAGAACAAATAGCCCTAAAATTTGTACGGAGTCACAAAAGACCCTGAATAGCCAAAGCAATCTTGAGAAAGAACAAAGGTGGAGGTATCACTCCCTCTCATTTCCAATTGTACTGCAGAGCCATAGTAAACAAAACACATTTTTATTAGCACAAAAACAGATACATAGACCAGTGGAATAAAGATTCTAGAAATAAACCTAGTAATAGCTAATATCACAAATAATAAACAACAAATGCTTACAAGGATGTGAATAAAACAGAACCCCTGTGCAATGTTGGTGAGAAAGGAAATTGGTGCAGCTACTATGAGAAAAAACTATGGAGGTTGCTCAAAAGATTAAAAATAGAACTATCATTAAGATCTAACAATTCTGCTTCTGGGTGCTATTCAAATAGATTCCCCCCACCATGTTCATTGTAAGTATTACTTACAATTGAGAGATAGAAGCAACCCAAGTGTCCAAACAGATGAATTTAAAAAGATCTGACACACAAAGACACAGGAATATTACTTAGCCATAAAAATAAATGAAATCTTGCCATATGTGACAACATGGATAGACTTAGAGCATATTATGCTAAGTGAAATAAGAAAAAGAACAGATACAATATGATTTCAGTTATATGTAGAATATCAACACAAGTGAACAAGCAAAATAAAACCAAAGATGACTTGAAAATACAAGGAACATACTCATGGTTGCCAAAGGACACAAAAGTGGAGAATGGATGAGATAGGCCAAGGGGATTAAAAGGTAAAGATTTCCAGTTATAAATTATAAATAAATAATGTAGGGGCTCAGTCAGTTTAGCATCCGACTTGATTTCATCTCAGGTCATGATATCAGGGTCAAGAGATTGAGCCCCACAACAGGCTCCACTCTGGGCGTAGAGCCTGCTTCTCTCCCTCTCCCTCTGTCCCTCCTCCCCATCCCCCCACTCACTCTCACTCTCTAAAAGAATAAATTAATAATGATAATAATAATAATAATAATTAATAATAAATGGATGTAAAGTACAGCATAGGGAATATAGTCAATAACATAATGACTTTGTATAGTTACAGATGTTAAATTTATTGTGATTTTATAATGTATATAAATGTTGAATCACACCTAAAACTATTATTGTATATTAACTATACTTCAATAGAAAAAAATCTCAGTGATTCAGACATTCTATTTTCCTTGGGAAAGACTGAAAACATTTTCAATAATATGCTTCATTTTAATGTCACTTATAGTCTAACAATGGGTCAAATTATTTATGTATTTTGAAATGATTTTGGAAGAATGGGCCTCTGATAATATATATGCAGAATTACTTTCAGGCAAATGTAGACTATTTCAAATATATTAAATTTACCTTATCTTTTAATAAACATGCATTCACATTTAAGTTAATGTGGTTTTGATTACATATGACAGAAAACTACCCTGGTTCATCAATAGAGGGCAAACTGATATATTTAACTGAAAGAGTCCACGTGTTGGAGAGATGGCCTACCGGTGATCAGTCAGTTATGGCTTCAGCCTCTTTCTGCAAATCTCTCAATTCTGTCCTTGGCTTCTTTGCAATTTCAGTTTTGTCTGGAAGTAAAATGGTTGCAGTTCTTCATACAGGTATTGATATTATACAGAGAAAAAGCTATCTCTTGCAGTATTTACCAACAATCTTTAACAGAAAATACATGAAGAATCTGAAATCTCTCTAGAATACTTCTTTTTAATTGGACTGAATTGAGCACATAATTATCTGAAATAGTCCCTTGTGGAGTATGATGCCATCATCCAATTCTCTTAATCCTGAGTCCTTTCATGAATCACTAGCAAAGAAAAAAAGTCTTATCCTTAAGAGTAAGTTCTGTCTCTGGATATGGGGCAGAAACCTGCTTTAAGAGGGACATGGAGGGACGCTTGAGTGGCTCAGTGGTTGAGCCTTTGGCTCAGGGTGTGATCCCTGAGTCCCGGGATTGAGTCTCACATCATGCTCCCTGCATGGGAGCCTGCTTCTCCCTCTGTCTGTTTCTCTGCCTCTCTCTCCATGTGTGTCTCATAAATGAGTGAATGAATGGATGAATGAATGATAAATAAATAAGTGAAAAGAGGGACATGGGTTGTATGGCCAGAGAGTACATAACAAAATGAAAACCGAAAAACCATTATTGAAATGGGAAATGGACACTATGCAGGGAGTGAAAGTATCTTTACAATTTCAAAAATTAAAATCATTGATCAGAGTTATCAGAATATTTTTTTGAAAGATAAACTTTTTGACTTTGAGTTACCCCTAGTAATTTCATGATGGGCTGCAATGCTTTGATGGTATTACTCTAATAACATGATATGCATAACTATTTAATGGATATAAACAGAATATATATATAGATTATTACAAAACTGGGAAGGGTCACAAGTATATCTTTAAGAAAATATAGTGTCACATTAGGAAATATATTTGAATATTGGATCTAGTAAACCCAAATTCTTATCCAACACCAGACACTAACTAGCTTTTTTCTTCTTTTCCTCTTCTTTAAATCAGTATTTAAAATTACAGAATTCCAACCTGCAAATAAGGGTGCTAGACTCCAATTTCAAAGAAGTACAATAAAGAAATCTCAATCATTTGAATACTCCAAAACTGCAAACAAGAATGAGAAAATGAAATCCCATATACCTAATAAAATAAAATAACATGTAAAATATAAACAACATATATAAAGTGTCCTAAGATCACTGCAATTTGTCTAAGTTAAGGAAAGAGAGTACTGATCATTATTGATCTAGAGTAAGTGAGCAGAGACATGAATTTTATAGACTAGATTGGTTACTCAGGGGGGGAAAAAAGACTACAATATTCCTGGTTTGGTATAATGCAAGCAGAATGTTTGGGCTGGCTATAGAAGTTGAAACTATCTGCCACTGTAAAATGACAGCACATATGGCACTAAAAGAAGATATATGTACATACACATGGCAAAGTGGCAGTGGATATGGTTCTCAGTGAAGACACAGTACACTCATTATGTTTGCAAGTAACAGCTTTTGGTATGACTAGAAAAGGGGCAACATAAAAGACAATCAGCTTTATAGCAACTATACTCCATCAGTTAAAGATAAGTAAAGGCATATTAACACACACTCCCAGGTAGATTTTGTGCCAACTGGAAAGAGATTTGTATCTAAAGTCTGAATAGTGAGTAAAGATTTTTCCACAGACAAAATGAGCTCTATTTTTGAAGCACACAAAATCATTAAGAGGATCGCATTTGATAATTAATTGCTGGAAAACAACCATAAGTCAAAAAGTTGAATTTTGAAATAAAAAAATAAGAATAAAACAAGAGAGGATCTTAATTTACTGGTTCAATGTAGAATACTCTAAAAAAGTATTATATATATATAATATAATAGCATCAAAATAAACTAAAATTTTTTCATAAAATATATAGCAGAAAATGTATTCATTGCAGTTTATATTTGCAATAAATATGGCATGTATACACACATGCTTGTGCATATATATTTGTGAATGCATATATATATGATGAATTGAGTGACACATGATGCATAAATCCTGCAAATAGAAATTTTTAAGTATTTTAAGCCATGTTTTAATAAAATTTAAAATAAACAAGTCCTAAATATTTAAAAATTGTTAGGTGAGCATGAACAATTTAAGTTCATATTAAAACAAAATAATATGAACAGATATTTCTCCAGAGAAAACATACAAGTGGCCAACAGACACATGAAAAGATGCTCAACATCACTCAGCATCAGGGAAATACAAATCGAAACTGTAAAGAGATACCACTTTACACCAGTTAAAATGGCTAAAATTAACAAGACAGGAAACAACAAATGTTGGAGAGGATGTGGAGAAAGGAGAATCCTCTTACACTGTTGGTGGGAATGCAAACTGGGTACAGCCACTCTGGGAAACAGTGTGGAGGTTCCTCAAGAAGTTAAAAATAAAACTACCCTATGATCCAGCAATTGCACTACTGGGTATTTACCCCAAAGATACAGATGTAATGAGATGAAGGGGCACCTGAACCCCAATGTTCACAGCAGCAATGTCTACAATACCCAAACTGTGGAATGAGGCCAGATGTCCTTTAACAGATGAACAGATAAAGAAGATGTAGTATATATATGCAATGGAATATTAGTCATCAGAAAGGATGAATACCTACCATTCACATTGACATGGATGAAACTGGAGGATATTATTCTGAGTGAAATAAATCAATTAGAGAAAGAGAATTATCATATGGTTTCACTTACATGTGAAATATAAGAAATAGTGTAGGGGCCCATACGGGTAGGGAGGGAAAACTGAAAGGGAAAAAAACAGAGGAAGACAAACCATGAGAGACTCATAACTCTGGGAAAGAAACTGAAGGTTACTGAAGAGGACATGTGGGGGGGAATGGGGTAACTGGATGATGGGAATTAAGGAGGACACATTGATGGGATGAGCACTGGGTGTTATACACAACTGCTGAATTACTGAAAACTATATCTGAAACTAATTGAATTTAAATTAAGAAAAATAAAAATTACAAAGCTATAATGTTTTAAAATAAGAAATCAACTTACTGAAACTTATGAGATCTATAAATAATATTAAAAGCATCCAGCATATAAAATAAACAAAATGAAACATGGATCTAATCCATGGAAATGGGAGGAATAAAATCTTTGGAAAACTATAAGAAGGATCTTATACATAGTAGTAAACGAAACTGAATTATAAAAAGAACGCTACTGAAAATTATCTCCCATAGTTTAAATATACTGCAGTTGGGATCCCTGGGTGGTGCAGCAGTTTGGCACCTGCCTTTGGCCCAGGGCGCGATCCTGGAGACCCGGGATCGAATCCCACGTTGGGCTCCCGGGGCATGGAGCCTGCTTCTCCCTCTGCCTATGTCTCTGCCTCTCTCTCTCTCTCTCTCTCTCCCTCTGTATCATAAATAAAAATAAAAATAAAAATAAAAAATAAATAAATATACTGCAGTTTATGAGTGTACCAAATGAAAAAAGAGATACATTTGCAAATCTGAGAAGACTAAACAAACCATGGAAAACAAAATTATATGTTAAATACTTGAAAATTTAAAAGAAGTGACTGATTCTCTAAGAAAACACAAATGTTAGCATTTATTAACATTAAAAATGTAAAGTTCATACTGATAAATACCTACCCAAGTAGTTCCCAAATTATCCTAATCACATGAATCCTCAGAAATACTTGGAAATTTTCTCATGGAGATTCTGACCTAGTAAGGACGATGGGACCTTGGAATCAGTATTTTCAAAAGCACTGGTGAATATTCTGGCCAGGAATATTTGTGTATCTGTGTAAACAAAATTGCCAGGTCTACAGTTTATTGCAGATGAACTATAAATTTTTCATAACTCTGTATTTTACATGCTACATAAACTTTTCCACAGGCTGCAAAAAAGGGAAAACTTGCATTCTTTTTGTGAAACTATAACTGTTATCAAAATATGTCAGCCATGCAAAGAAAATATAAAGCAGACTAGAAAACACAAAGGTTTACTGACCATTAATAGCTGGTGACTGAGCAAAACATTTTCTGACAGTATTGTTCAGAAATATTAAATTATGGGGCAGCTGGGTGGTTCAGGTGCTGAGCACCTGCCTTTGGCTCAGGTCGTGATCCTGGGGGTTCTGGGATCTAGTCCCTCATCAGGGTCCCCACAAAGAGCCTGCTTCTCCCTCTGCCTATGTCTCTGCCTCTCTCTGTGTCTCTCATAAATAAAATTTAAAAAATATTAAAATATTCCACCACTTAATATAAGAGTGACCCCTAAAGTGAACACCAAAGAAAGAAGAGGAAGGGATTAATAAAACCAGAAAATAATATATAGAAACTATTCTTTAAATAAGATGGCCTCATGCTGCAGGGGCTGGAGTTTACATTTCCTAAGAAAATCAGAGAAAAGCATTACATACCACAGTGGCACATTCCAATCAGCTTCCATGAGATTGCTTGATATCAATAAAGGGAGACATTCACGACCTATATAGAAATTCTTCATATTATTTTTGAAATATGTGTAAAACATTAAATATTTTTATCTGGAGGAACGGTGCATCAGACTACCAATATATTTTCTTTAGTGAGTAAATGTATTTTGATTTCCACAATACAGAGAAACAGATGCAAAGGATTACTTTTAAAAGTTGATTTAGCATCTATTGTGGAGGAGATACAAACCCTTATGACTTCAAATAAATTGCTTTTGATGTTTAAAAATTAGATCAACATTAATGACAATTGGATCATTACCTTGCATCCATGGGAACTCAAGATAAAACCTTTTTCTCTGTGTTCATTACATAAAACACAAAAATGCAACCCACAGATGCCCTGACTTGCCTATTTGTTATGACCATTATCTCCAGTCTTTAAATAATTTGATTTCTTTCTGGGCATCATGACACACTTTTACCTCATCTTCCTTCCCTGTGGACATGTTAGCCTGAGTATTCATTTGTATGCTTCTTTTTCCATCAAATCCTAATCATTCTCTAAGATTCAGATATTGCTGTATTTAGAGGATTAATGTGATATTTATTATTTATGTGCACATATACTATGAATGGATGTTACATGTTAGTGCTCTTAGGTAAACAAGCCATAATTTGGTTAAAAGAAATATATATTCAGAATTTAGTGAAGGTGTTTTCATGTATTGTATCATGCAATAAGGGTGAAATTTTATGTAACATGCCATCAAACCTACATTATATAGAATATTCTTATGTAATACATGTACATACACATTTAGCAGATCTTTAAAGAGATGAAAGAGAATATTAAAAAGGACTTAGAAATGTATGTTTTTTTCTAGAAGAGGAAACATAGTGTATGTATTCGTATTTTCATAAACCAGTTTGCTAACTCCAGGATTTTGTAGCTACCAGAAAAAAAATATTTGGGAAGGGGGCAAGGTTTATGGCAACAGATATATTATCTAGCTATATGTCAGATATTTATTTCTTCATATATTTATACTATACTATAGTAAACACACTTATCGTTTTTTCACTTTTGCTTGTTATTTCTATTGCCACATTGGGACTTTCTGTGTTGGCTAAAGAACATTACTTCAAAGAGAATGTCATTTATGGACTTCCAGTTATATCATTTTCTAAAAAAAGGATAACTTTAATGCTTTATAACCATATTCTATTTATTCTAAAGCTGCTAAAGCATTTTTTTCATAATAGATTGATGAATTTGAATACCCTTTTATGACATATGAGCCTGGACTAGTCTTGTAAAGAAATATTTATTTTATACAAAATAGCATATGTAATTAAATGTTACTGTGTTATGTATCATCATTATTCATTTTGTGATCACCCTTAAAATCTCTACCTAAGAAAACAGTGAAAAAAATTGGCATTTGTGCCAATTTTAACAACTTTTTTTAACAACTATTTTAAAATTTTAACATTTTAACAACTATTTTAACAACTATTTTAAAATTTCTTGCATTATAAGCCTTGGGATATATTCTTTGTCTAATTTTAAGAGCTCAGTTAATGAAAATGCTCTTATTAACCTTCAAGAGACATTGTGTAAGCACATTTGTAACAGCAACAACAAAACCCAGCATTCTGTCAGTGTTGTTGTACGAATGGCATGTCACAGTTCTTTTATACATTATAAAACAACGTTAAGCAGAGCTTATTAACATTTCTTCACAATTGTTTAGTTTGACAAGCTTGTCACAACTGCTCAGTCACCTGCTCACCTGCTGTTCATGACAAGCCTCTGACATTAATTCATAATTGCTTGGGGAAAATTAGCATTTGGCCTTTAGCAGCCAAACTCAACTAGACTTATAAAAGCTGTATTTTTTCTAGCTTTGGATAAATAAGGCCTGATAAAGAATTAGATTACATATGGAATGTATAAATGTATATCTACAATGAAGCCATAAGGGGAACACACCAAGGATTCTTGCAGATTATATGATAGAACATGATGATTTGTAAGTTCACCACAACAGATAATTTGACATGGTTAGCTTTATAATATGCCATTTGCAGATTGCACATCCAATTGTCACTTCAAAACTCCATCTTCCATTGTGAAGATTTTTTGTACAGGACATACACTTTTTTGCTGATTTTTATTTTCTGTTGTTCTCACTTGAAATTTTTACTTCTTTTAAACATGTAATTCACATTTTCAAACTTCTGCCTCTGATTAAACATATTAATATAATCTCATAACAATTAAAATCACTATTAATATTTCATATTTAATGAACTGAAAATTAAAATTCTATAGCATAAGACAAAATTTAAAACATAAGTAGAGGCCTAAGAAATTTTGTGGGATCAAAATAATACTAGATTAAGGTTTTCTACCTAAAAAAAATAAATGGAAATCAGCAATTTAATTTTAAGCTTCCTAATCTCAATGAAAATCAGGAAAAACAAATTGGTTTTGCACTCTCTAGGTGCTTTTAATTTCACTATCAAAGATATTAATACAATTAACCTAAAATTTTACTTTTCATATATTTACTTTGAAATTACATTTATAAATGGAAGTTAAGTTAGTTCCATTTGATCTTAAGTATAATTCAAAAATAATGTCAAAGTTGTTTTTTCTTTGCAGTGTTAACACGTTTTATTTATTTTTCTTTTTTGTTGTATTGGCTATTATCTCTAAGCCAGTGGACTTATTAGTTTGTGGGCACCTTTGTCTTTCTGATAAAGACTTACCTTCTTTGACAAAGAAAATTTTGTCTCTGTCTTTATCTTTTATTTATTATATTAAATTATAGTGACATATTAATGAAATTATTTCTTACATAAACTCAACCTGGGCACACTGTATTATACCTTTTTTTTCTATTTTTTTCTAGAGTCAGGTTAGGTAAGTGGTATTTTCTGTAAGATGATACTAATTTTTTTTTTTTGGAAAAGATGATACTAATTTTAAGTAAATTTTTAAATATATTAGCATAATGTTACCCATAAGATTTTTAATCAAGCTCGCCAGCATTGGCAGCTATGTTTTCTTATTCTTAACATTTCCTGTCTTAATATTTTATTAACTTATATTTCTAGATGCTTGTGCTATTTTGTTTGCTAAAAAGACAAAATATTTCATCTAGTTTATATTTGCTCTCTCATTCATTATTTTTATATTTTCCTTTTATTCCTTCCATTAAATTTTTTGACTCTTAAATTGGATGTTTAGATAGCTATATATTAGCCATTCTGTAAATATGTTTCCACTCACTTTAGCTTCAATCTATATATTTTTTTAAATAGCCCTATGCCTGACGTGGGACTTGAATTCATGATGCCCAGATCAAGAGTTTCATGCTCCACTGACTGAATCAGCCAGGCATCCCTCAACCTATATTTTTTATATTAAGTATTCTCATCAAGCATTATTAATTATGTCTTCTTCCATTTTTTTTAGTTGTAGGGTTTCTTTTATTTTGATATAATGGGCATCCAATATATTTATTAATATTCTGTATATTATTTATGCTCAGAGAAGGTGTTATGTATACCAGTGCTTTTTCCTTTGATTGGCTCTTTTTTATATAGTTTTTTTTTAAGATTTTATTTATTTATTCATGACAGACACAGAGAGAGAGAGAGAGAGAGAGAGGCAGAGACACAGGCAGAAGGAGAAGCAGCCTCTGTCCAGGGAGCCCGACATGGGACTCCATCCAGGGTCTCCAGGATCACACCCCAGGCTGCAGGCATTGCTAAACTGCTGGGCCATTGGGGCTGCCCTGATTGGCGCTTGTTGCTTTACCTTGCAGATGGCCAAATTCCATATATGTAACGTTTATCTGGAAAATAATAGACCTTCTACCTGCCAGAATGGCTGGAATCAAAAAAGACAACAAATAACAAGTATTGGTGAGACTGTGGATAAAAGGGAACACTCATACACTATTTACTGGTGGGACTGTAAACTGGTATAACCTTATGGAAAATCCTACAGAGGTTCCTTTAAAGGTTAAAAATAGAACTATCATACTATCTATTAATACCATTTCTGGGTGTTTGAAGAAATAGAAAATGCTAATTTGAAAAGATTTATGCACCCTTCTGTTCATCACAGCATTATTTACAAAAGGCAAGATATGGAAGCAACTTGTGCCCATCAATAGATGAATGGATAAAGGATATTTTACGCAAAGATAGAATATTAGACTTAAAAATGAAGGAAATTCTCTTTGTGACAACATACATGGACCTAGAGAGTGTTATGGTAAGTGAAATATGTCAGACCCAGTAATACAAATAGCATATGATTTCACCCATATGTGGAATCGAAAAAACAAGTCAAACAAATCAGAAACAGACTTATATATGCAGAGAACAAAACTGATGGTTGCCGGAGAGTGTGAAATTGCATAGGTAGATGCTATAGGTGAAGAGAATTAGAAAGGGTATAATTTCATTTATAAAATAAATAAGCCACAGGGAATAAATTCCAGCATAGGGACTATAGTAATGATAAAATAATTACGTGTGATGACAAAGGGTAACTAGACTTGTTGTGGCCATTTTGTAATGTGTATAAATGTCAAATCAAATCATTTTATTATATACCTGAAACCAATATAATGTTGTACGTCACTATGCTTCAATTAAAAAAAAAAAGTAAAGTCTACCTTTTACTTGGTTGTGATAGAAATGTGCCGTTTTCTTTTCTTATTCTGGAAAGGGCAATTGACTGGCAGGTTCTTTGCTGCCTTCCTTGATCCATGCTGCATTCATGCCAAGCCACACTTCCCCCAGGGTGCTTCCAGGCAATGACTGAGCATGGTATCATACGCATGCAGATTCATTCTTGTATTATGTGGACCTCCTCTACTGTACAACTCTGGCTTGAGAACTGTATTCGTTGCCTATAATGATGGCCAGAAATGTGGCTCTAAACAACTGAAATTCTTTCTCAACCAGTTCTAGATGCCAGAATTTTGAAATCAGAGGCACTGAGCTGTAATCAAGGAGTCTGCAAAGGAGTGTCTTCTCTGGATGCTCTAGAGAAGAATCCATTCTTTGCTTCTTCCAGCTTCTAGTGACTGTTGGCATCTTGACACTAGTGGTTGCATCATTCCAATCTCAGTCTTTGTGGTCACATTGCCTTCTTTTCTGTGTGGTCTTCTCTGTGTTAAATCTCCCTCTACCAGTCTTATAAGGACACATCTGATTGCATGCGTTTTTAAGATAATGTCTACAGTTCAAGATCCTTAATTTTATTGTATCTTTTATCATATAATGTAACATCCATAGGTTCCAGGATTGGGCCTGATATTTGGGCGGGGGGGGGGAGGGCATTTTCAGCATACCAAAAAGGCTCCCTTTTATCCTGGCCAAAATGTTCTTAAAGGTGTACTTCAGGATAAGACATGTCCTGTCTAGTTGTCCTTTACTACCTTACTAATTTCACAGTTAGTAGATATGCAGTGCCTTCTGAAGATTCATTCTGCACATGCCTGCTTCCTATTTTTTACCCATCACTGCCATATCCTTCTATTAATATTTTGCCTGTCTTAAATCTTCTTGGTCTTTACCATTATTCAACAATAGAACTAGTACATGAGCATGTTAACAGAGTGGCCAAAGTAGCAGAAATAAAGGTTATATATGGCCTGGAAAGCACAGATTTCCACTTATGAAGTTCAGTCTAGCCACAGATACTTCTGAGTATCCAACCTGTCTGCAATGAAGCTCAATGCTGAGAAAGTGATACAACACTACTACTTACTACTTGGATAGGCAAAAAATCCACTTGGCAACATTGAATACATTGGGCATTTGCTGTCATGGAAGATCCAGTATTTTGTTCTCACAAGGTCAGATACCTATTCTGAATCTAGATTTGCATTCTTAGTCCATAAAGGGTCACCCACAATCATCTGTGGGCTTATTTATGAAATGCCCAGTCCATAAGCATGAAATCCCACACAACAGAGCATCTGACCAGTGATCCACTTGACTGTGAAAGAGATGCAGGATGGTGCACTGTACAATACCTGGAATAATAGACATTCAATAAATATTAGCTAAATTAATAAATTGAACTATATGTTTTATATTCATATAATATAACAGTATGAAGAATGGTTTGGGGGATAGATAATAATAGCTATCATTTATTGAGTCCAGTCTTTAAAGTGATTATGTCATTTAATTCTGACACTATCAAAAACGGTTCCCCAATTTATAAGTGACAAAAATCAGGCACAAATAGATTATATCAACTCCTAATTCACACAGTTACTAGGTAGAATAGGTTCATAACATGATTGTTTTGACTCCTAGGCCTTTCCTTACATTTTAGAGAAAACATGATAAGCTTTAATCATGCAGAAATGCAGATCACAAAGTAGCATATGCATTTTGTGGTGAATAATCTCAATTTGAGGATATTCTTCAAAAATTCAGACTGCATCATGATGTTAGGAAGAATTATAAAGACAATAGAACAGTAGTGATAGTCCCAACATCAGAAAAGTGGGAATCTTTAAAGAACAATGAAAAATTGAAAAATATATAATTACAAAAGCAATTTAAAGTTTTAGGAATTAACTCAAGTACTTCGGTGTTAAACCATTTTTAACTATACTAAAGAGGTTTTCACTTCAGCATAATTTTCAGACTAAAATTATTTAATGTACCAGAGAAAAAATTATGTAAAGTTTCCAATTTGATAATTGCACTTTTGACAAAAACTAAAGAAGACCTAAAATTTTTCAAATGATTATATTATCTAACATTCCATCAGGTAGTATATATCTACTATACATTTAGGTATTTTCTAAACACAGCAGCAAAGATTATCTTTCATAAATTAGTTATGATCATAATTAGTGAAAAGTTTGGTTAATATATATATTTTTTCCCAAGATTGTTTCAGAACTTTTAAAATGAGTATATGTAAACACAAACACATGCACATATAAAAATATATATAAAATGCAGTTTAAAAAATTGCTATAGGGCAGCCCAGGTGGCTCAACGGTTTAGCGCCGCCTTCAGCCCAGGGTTGATCCTGGAGACCCGAGATCAAGTCCCACGTCAGGCTCCTTGCATGGAGCCTGCTTCTCCCTCCGCCTATGTCTCTGCCTCTGTCTGTCTGTCTCTCTCTCTCGTGAATAAATAAATAAACTATTTAAAAAAATTGCTATGGAGGGAACAGTGCTATTCCTTGTATATGATGCATCCATGGATACTAAAAACTAGACACATTTAGAGTTGTATCTGTACTGGATTTTCAGAGATTAAAAGGCTAAAATGTATTATAATGTAACTAAAACATTAAGTTAAATAAAATCCTTTCATATCATAAACAGAAAAAAAAATCTCTATATTTTACATAAATTATATGCTTCCTAGCCCTTTTCTGTAGGCAGTGCTCTGCTGTACCAGGACAGTTTCTTTTCTCATTCAGCCTAGCATTTTTCTGCCAGTGTTTTAGAGTAATTTTCGGCATGGTCTTCTACTCTCCTCCCCTCCAGTTTTCTCAGACTGTCTTTGCTTAATACAGATACATTTGGCAGCAACCAAGCTGGCAGTTTCGCAGCAAGGTCTCTGGCATCCCTGTAGGCAGCTGCTTTGTCAACAGCAAGAAGGTGATCCAGTGCTTGCCCACTCTTCCAAGGTTTTGCCTGTACCCCATTACAAAACTTTGTCATCCAGTGACTCCAGCCTCTCACTCCCCAGTGGGGTCAGAATTGTAGGCTTAGTGAGAGGTTTGAGTTTGGTCCTTTCTTTTTAACTCTCCACCAGCCCTAAAGGTAGTGGTTCTCCTCTATTTTTATTGTCTTTTAATTCCTTAGAATTTTCTTTGCCTCATTGCGTAGTCAATGCCCTTTTACTAGTTGATTCTCACCTTAAGTTTTGCTTGTCCTGACCCCATCCTGGGCACTAATACAAAATGAAATACGATTGCTCAAAAGTGAAATTTCTTCACTTCCATTTCTAACCAAGTGTTTAAGTGACAATTTTCTCAGGGAGATTTCATCAGTGAGGTCCATTTGTTGGCTCTAGGAAAAAAATTATTAACTGGCCTTATAAGAAGGAGGACCTGTGGGTTTAACCATCTATAAAACATACCTTCTGTCGTTGCCACAACCTGCGATGTCATTCACTAGGTATTGTTTAGTTCCGTTCCTGACACCAGTATTTCAGCTTGACTGTAAGTCTGTTTCAAATATGTTTTAATGTCAGTGGAAAACAGAATTGAATTCAAGATGGATGGGAGGTATGACTTTCCCTTAAGCAATGAGATCAGGGGCTGGGTAAAAGTACATGGGAAAAGGGAAATAAATATCAAAGCTGCTGTTCCAACTCGTCGTTCAGGTGCAGACCATTTGGGGACAACATACACGGGGATTTTTGCTACGGTAGAATAAATGCATTCCATGAAAACCTTGCATTCTGCAAAATCTTAAAATACACAGGGTTTATTAGAGTAATAGGGTTGAACCAGTGCTCTTGAAACTAGCATCATTCTGTAACAGATTTAAATACACACATACAACAACAACAAACAAAATCCTTGGGACGCTGAGGCGTAAACTCGCCACCAAAGGCAGGCAGCTCATTTATGGCTTTAGACTTCCTACAGGGATGGTAAAATTACACCCCCAAAATGAAAATTAAAGTGAAAATACTGGCTTGCTGACCTCTATATAATGCAGATTGCAATGGGACCTGTAAGCATTAGGGAGGTACAAGCTGCCAGGAACCTAGAACTGCATAAAGGAGGGAGCAGTATTTATGACTTTATGAAACAATACTTTGCAAGCACTTTATCACTAAAACAACAATAAAAAGTAAAACCAGTAGCATTCCGCCCTGGGCAGTATCCATGCTTTTATTCCTTTCTTGTTGAATATTAGAATTCTATTTATGACATTCTGGCTGTCTTTATTGCAGAAAATAGTTCATACTCCAACATATGTCCATTTTAATGCACATAATTTTCCCTTTTTCTAGTCACTGCTAGGTTGTTTTAGGAACACGTGTTGTAGCAGAATGCAATGTATATGAAAGTCGATTTTTGCAAAATTCTTTGCTCAGTTACCTTTATGTGTTTGTGTTACTCCTAGACACTGGCTTATCTCAGTTGGAAGTCCGATGGTTTATACCATTAATCATTATATTTCTTTTTATACTAAGATGGGAGACTCATGGTAAAAATATAAATGCAAAATCTGATATATAAAGCACTGTGCTCTTATGAGCAGTACAAATTATGTTAGCATGTTTGTCTAATTGTCACTAAGATCAGAGACAGAATGGAATTTCAATTTTTATAAATGTTGTATCCCATGTATTTTATCCAATCTGTCACAATGAATCAATGAATAACAGATTCTATAGATTATAATTCTTGCTTGTATTGTTTTTGAATTAGAATTCCAGACTTCTAGAGCAGAATATTTATAAACTAGAAAAATACTATGAATTATTTTCCCCAATTAAGGAATAAATTGGTATATACATTATTTCTTAAAGATTTCATTTGTTTTAGAGAGAGTGTGTGTGTATACAAACCTAGGGGAGTGAGTAGGAGGTAGGGGGGAGAATTTCAAGCAAGCCTGACCCAGGGCTTAATACCATGACCCTGAGATCATGATCTGAGCTGAAACCAAGAGTCAGACATTCAAGCAACCAAGGCACCAAGGTGGCCCAAGTATATACATTATTTCTAACATAAAATGTTTTGATATACTACTCACTTTAAGCATATTTTAGTTACCTTCAAAATAATAGACAAGATAATATCTGAAATGTTGGTCTTAGATCTACAGAATTTTTGACTATCTGTAGAATACACCAGAATGAACTAATTTTGTTGGGGATTAAATAATTCTACGTTGATCATAAAAATTCAATCTTTATTAAAATAATAACACTAATAAGCTGGTTAAAGTTGGCATTTACAAATAAAATTCCATTTTATTGTGATCCCAGATTGCAATATATGTTGATAATAGTTCTTTATAAAACATTTTAATCATTGGAGAATTTCTAAAATGTGGGATAATATCAAATTTTGTTACTGTCAAATGATCCTTTATTAAATATTTTTGTTTGTAGTTCTTAACTAGCTGGGCATTCTATTGCACCACTCTCGATGTCTACGGTGTCATGACGGTGGCTGCCATCAATATTGCAGCCCTCAGATCCAGTAGTCCCCAGGATCTCTTTAAAGCTTCTAGAGAGCCCTCTGTCTAAAGATTGGTGACGCATCTGTTGGGTAATGTGAAAATATCATCAAAAGTGATATTTCCATTGTGCTTAATGTTTCTCTGCTTTTTGTCTCTTGGTAATTTCTTGAGGGCTTTGATAATCAGGGCAGAAGCAGAAGGTACCCCTTCAATCTGAATCTGTCTGTTCTGAATGGTCAATTTCACTGTAATCCTCAGACCCTTCCAATCACCAAATACTTTGGTAGTATCATCACCAATCTTTTTGGAGACAGGTCCAGGAGGCCAATCCTCAGCACCAGTGCAGATATGCACCAAGTTCTGGCCCCACACACCTCAGGTATAGAACTTTCAACTCTTTGAGGTAGAATTTAGGTGGCATGGTGGAGGCAGAATGTGCTGGATGAAACCAGATTCCGGGGCATCAAAGAGAGCTGTGTCAAAAGCCTCTGAGTCAAAAGCCAAAAGATTCAGCATCAGATAATTTCTAAATACAAGTTCATACTGGTGAACAGGTGCTATCTACAAACATACTGCTTTTTATCACTAGTACAAAAATAGTTATATAAAAATATATGCAAGATGTATATTATCTATAAAATGTTTAATAAAACCTCTTACTGAGCAAACGCTTACAGGTAAGTAGAAGAGGACACATCAGAGAATATCCCCAGGCTAACGGTAAGACAGTAATTACAATTCAGGAAGTACATTGACTGAATTCAAATTTCAGCTCCACTCATTTCTAGGACAAGTTATATATAAAATTCAATTTTCATATCTGCAACTGATAATAGTAATATCTACCTCCTGTGGCTGTTGTGAAGTTTAAGTGAATATATATAGTGCCTGATAAAGAGTACAAACCTCAATAAATGTTAGTTATTATCAATGGAATCAAATTTTTAAAAATAATAATAAGGGATCATATGAGGTGATAACTCTTGTAATTATATTGAGTGTCAAGAGTTGAATCTTAGTTTAGTGATGCATAGTAATTCTATTATTTCCATTGAGGACTCCAATTTTAACTATACAACTTTGGTTGTATCCTATCATTAAACACAGATGTTTGAATTTAAATAATATAGAAAAGACACAAGGCACAAAATATCTTATCCATATCAAATTTATTACTGTTCCTGGGGGAGTGTTTCTCAGGTTCCCAGGCTAAGACTAGATTGGTCAATTCAAACCAACAATAAAATCCCTTGCTCACTTTTTAATAGGATTGTTATGGAGTTATTGGAGTTCTTTATATCTTTTTGTTAGCAACCCTTTATCAGATATATAATTTGCAAATATTTCCTTCTATTCTGTGGGCTGCCCTTTCGTTCTATTGATTGTGTCCTTTGATTCACAAAAGTTTCAAATTTTAATGTGGTACAATTTGTTTTTTTGTTTTGTTGCCCATACTTTGGCAATGATTTCTTAGAAATGACAGCTAAACTAAATGCTATAAAGCTTTTCCTGTTTTATTCTAAGAGTTCTATAATTTTAGTTCTTGCATTTGTCTTCAATGCATTTCAGTTATTTTTTTAAAAGTGTTTTAAGAGTTCATTTCTTTGCCTGTGGACATCCAGTTTTTCCCACATCCATTTGTTGAAAACATTTTCCTTTCATCATTGAATAGGCTTGAAATCCATGTCAAAAATCATTCTCCCGTATATATGAGGGTTTATTTCTCAGCTCTCCATTTCATTCTAGTGGTATATATGTCTAGGTTTATGTCAGTAATACTAAAACAATATAGAAATCAAAATAATGTACATTTTGAAGTCAGGAAGTGTTAAGATTTCCAACTTTGTTCTTTGTCAAGACTGATTTGGCTATTTGAGGTCTCTTAAGAGTCTACATGAAGTTTAGAATGGATTTTTATTTCTGCAAAGAAATATCATTTAGATTTGTAATGACTTTCTTAAATTAACATACTTTAGGTAGAGCCCCAGGTAAGGTGTCAGATAGTAAGCACAATTCAACAAAGACCACAAAGGAAAGTAAAATAGAGAAGTTTATTACTCATAGGTCCTGGAAGAAGTACACAGTATGTCTTGAGGGGCCATATGGGAAGGTAAAGGCTGAATGTAGGGGCAAGACCTGGGGAATATGGTTTTATTAGCATTCAAAGGAGGAGTGTTTCTAGGGTTTCCTGGAGTAAAGCTGGATTGGGCAATTCAAATCAAATAATGGGAGGTTGGTAAACTCAGATGGGGGTCTTCTTTTAAGAGGCACATAGGGAGAAAGGAGTGGAGAAGCAGGGGAGAGTATCACCAGAAATGTTGAGGATAGGGAGAAAGGAGTGGGGAAGCAGGGGATAGTATCACCAGAAATGTTGAGGGAGTTATATCAGGAACTTAAGCTTTCTTGTTTTGTTGCCCATACTTAAATTATCATTGGGCTATTTTCTAGGGCATGCACTTGGGAGATGGGCTAGTGTCGGTTCAGCTAGCCACTTATCAAACAAAATGGATTCTGAGGAAGCAGAATTATGAAGTAGTTTATACACTAAACAGGATTTTGATAGGAATTGCATTGACTCTGTGGATTCCTTTACAAATATTGACATCTTGACTGTATTGTCTTTAATTCATGAAAAGAGGATGTTTTTCCATTAATTTGTGTATCTTTAGCTTTTTCCAGCTATATTATGTAGGTTTCAATGTTTAGCTTTGCTGGATTCATTTAGTAGTTCTAGGAGGTGGGTTTTTTTGTTTTTCTGAATCTTTAATATTTTCTACATGTAAGATCATGTCATCTGCAAACAGAGATAAATATATTTTTTTTCTTTTCCAATTGAGTTGAGTTTTCTTTTTCTTGCTTAATTGGTCTGGTGAGAACTTCTATTATTATCTTGAATAGAAATGATGAAAGTGGACATCCTTGTCTTGTACCTGATCTTAAAGGAAAAGCTTTCAGTCTCATCAGTAAGTATAATATTAGCTCTAGGTTTTTCTTCTATAGACTATTATGTTGTGGCACATTCCTTCTATTCTGGTTTGTTGAATGATTTTATCACAAAAGTGTGTTAAACTAATATGATTTTTAAAGGAGTTAATGATTGCAAAATTGATCCTAAAGATACTACGAATTCTTTCATTTCTTTCTCTAAGAAAATTCAAAGTAAAACTTGCTACATTTTTTTAAGCTGCAGAAAGTAAGAATAAATATGTTCTTAAACAATATTCAGGCAACTACTCCCTATGCCTACATCTCTGCCTCTCTGTCTCATGAATATATAAAATTAAAAAAAGAAGGTCAATTTCCTAGGTACTATATTAGTAATGCATTTTATTATGTGATCAGATATTTAACTTTTAATTGCATACATTCATATTATAGATTCCATGTATTCTCTATAGATCTTAAAATAACAGCATCCATGGGCATGATTCTTTCCTATATGTCAGTATTTTTAAATAACATTTAAGAAAAAGTTCAGAATTAGTTTTAGTAAATAACAACTTTGGATATCTTATTAAATTCACTTTATAAGACAAAGTATCTTGTAACAAAAATGTTTTAGTTTACTGATTAAAATGTACTTATTGACTAAAACTCATCAGAAAGGTATTAGAATTTTTTGCCTACTAGTAACTGATATTAGTCAATATTTCAAATATAAAAAAACTATTGCTTCTAAAGATTATGACTGAACAGCCTCATTTTCTTTAGTTACTTTAGTGACTGAAATGAAGATTGTCAGATATATTTCTTAATACAGAATAACCGATAATAGTCTTCAAACATAGTTTTTGTTAGCACTAGTAAGATTTCAAGAATTGGAATTTTTGTACTTAAATTATAACTATATTTCTGTGATGAAATTAATTAATTAAATTCTGTATTTAATTAGCAAAGAAAATATGTATACATAGCTTGAGGTGGCACTGTATGGAGGAAAGGCAAGGTCATGGCAGAAATGATTCTAACACTTTTGATAGCTTGGATGATGGAAATTTCCAGTAAAAATTAAAATAATAAAAACCACCAGCATAAATTTAGGCTATTTCAAGATACTATTATAAACAATACATAAATTACCTCTAGAATTATTTGGCTGATACATTTTAAACTTTTCAAATCTAAAAATAATTTCATTTTTATGAAATATAAAATTACTGTCACTAGGCATTGGCTGAAATGTGTCAATCAGTTAAGAGGTAGCATTTGGGTGAGCTTGTATTAGCCTATAATTGTATCTTAAATAGCATTGACAGGAAATAATTAGTTTAGAGATTGTCTCTATAAAGAAAGGAAAGAAGATCTTTATGTTAAAAATCAACTAAAGTGACAGATGCTAAGATAGGCACTTAACATAGAGAAAGCAAATTATAGATTATTGAGGTTAATAAGTGCCAAATATGTGGCATCACTGAACACTTTTGAGGGAACAATCCTGAAGAAAGAGGATCAAGGATGCAAGTTAAACTTTAAATGTGTGAATATTAATTTTGTACTGCTGTTGAGCAATTTGTTTCCTTTGCTACTCTTCCCTTCTTGACAATTATTTCACACCTTCTGTCTCTTCAAACTTCCACCCTTTCTTTGTGCATCTTCTTAATTTACAACTTTGTTAATACATAATTAGAAGGGAACTCCACATGTTCTCAGCACTCAATGACAACTTACTAGTGTCCATAATTTTATTTTCTGCTTCCAGATTCACTATGTTAATTGTTCATGTTCCTATCTCCACCAGGTCCTATCAAAAACATATGTATAATATTATATCTATCTATCTATCTATCTATCTATCTATCTATCTACATACATATTGAAATTCATTCTTTTTTCTTTTACTGAAGATCATCATTCTTACAAATCTTCTGTTACTTTTCTACATCATGTATTTTCCTCTTTACTGAATCATTTCCATTAATATATAAAGACATGTTGGTTCTACTTTTCAATAACATTTACCTGATTTAATTTATCTTCTACACACCATCCCTTTTCTTTGTCCCCTCTTCATTAAAAATTCTTGGAAGAACTGGCTCCACCTGATGTCTGCAATACCTCTTTTTACATTTTCTTGTCTAATCCAGCTTTATCCACATAGTGTCAGCAAAACTGTTCCTGTCCAGTTCCTCAAAGACCATTATATGTACATAAAATACTCCACTCATTTTATACTTGTTCCCCACTTTACTTCTAGCCCACCACACTATTCTGCCTCACCTTTTCAGTTTCTCTTCAACCTATTACAATCGGAAAATTCTAGGATTCAGTACTCATTTTTTCTTGCTTCTCTTTCTTCATCCTTTCCTCTGGGGATTTTGTCCTGTCTCTTAGATTTAAATATCATCTATGTCTTGATTTCAAACTTCTATTTCCAAGTCCTCGCCTATCTCCTGATTTATGAAATTTTATAACACAAAACATGTTCAGCATAGAAACTGGGAGGTACAATTAACATCTCAAAATTAACATGTCTAAAGCTTATATTACACCATCCTGACCTCAACCTCACTCCATCTGTAGTTTTTCCCCTTCATAACCAATGATAACTTCACCTTCTAGTTACTCAGTTGCAAAACTTCAAACCATTCTACATACCTCTCTTTCTCCCAACACATACATGAATTGTTTTCAGGGTTCAAAATTAAATCACCTCAACTGCAATATCTTAGTCTATGCCGTATGGATCATGTTGAGAGCTTTTTAACTGGTATTTCAAATTCCACTCTATTCTTCATACTCATAACAAGAATTATTCTTACAAAATGCAAATCATTCCACATTGCTGTTCCAAATTCCCCAGTGGTTTCCTGTTTCCCTCAGGACAAAGACTAAATCCATGTGGTTGAATATTACCCACCTGTAAGCCATCTCTAGCATTATCTCCTTTCTTTCTTCCAGATACCCTCTACTATAGCAACACTAATTCTGCTAAGTCTAGAACACACCAGGCATTATCTATCCTGCCATATAATCTTTGTTCTCTGTTGCCTCCACCTGGAATATTCTTCCTCCATAAAACCTTTTCTCTAACTTCACCTCCTTGACCTTTTTACTCAAAAACCACATTCTTAATGATGCCAACCCAATCACCTTGGATTTTATGCTCTCCTCAACTCACTCGATGCTATTTATCCTAATTTTTCCATAACATTTATCACTATATAGTTTGTTATGTAACAAATGATTTTATATTTATTATATACTGTATTATTTATTACACTATTTTTACTTTCTGCCTTTCCAGGATGTTGAGCACAGAGATTGAAGTTTTTTTCACTAATAGATCCTAAGTCTACAGAAGAGTGCTTGCACATTCATAAATAATTACTGGATGTAAGAATAAGTAAATAACTGAGTTTATATAATATGGAAATATATTCACCTGCTATATTATAAAGCATATACAAACACATATATAAGAAGAATAAGATAGGGGTACCTGGGTGGTCCAATGGTTGAGCATCAGCCTTTGGCTTGGGGCATTATCCTGGGGTCCTGGGATCTAGTCCTGAATCAGGATCCCTGTGAGGAGCCTGCCTCTCTCTCTGTGTCTCTCATGAATAAATAAGTAAAAATCTAAAAAAAAAAATCTAAAAAAAATCTAAAATAAAAAACAAGTACCTATATTAGACATTTTCACTTCATCATATAACACAGTGGGCCACTGTGAATGCCTGTGGGGTTTTGTTGGTGGTGATGAAGTAATACTTATAAAGAAAGGAAAATAGAATTAAAGTTCTTTTTAATTTTAAATATTTTAATATCGTATTATTAAATTAAACTGAGCTTGGTATACTTACATTTAACCATTTTTGGGATTTTGATAAAATCAGTGCATCATTAAGAAACATTAAGAAGTATGATAGCAAGTGAAATGAGTTATAGCATATTAAATATTTACTGTAGTACAAGAAATACACTGCTAATTACATTTCCAACTGATGAGTGTGTGTTAATACTTTTATTAAAACTTAAAATCTTATTGGTTGAAGAATAAAATGCAATATAAATATTCTAGACTTTGAGCTAGATTGTGTGGATTCTAAATCTAATTCCATTGCTAAGTACATCAGACACGGTGGGGCAAAATATTTGTTTTCTCCACTTGAGATTTTTCATATGTATAATTTGAAAGTTCAGTTATAGGGCCAGGGTTCAGTTATAGTTTCTTTACAGCTCTGAAAATATTATTTCCTCAAAAAATTATTTTAAGTATTTTAAAATGATTTTAAAGACGCAAGTTTTTTTTCTAAGTTATATGTACTTCCTTATAATAGTTTTCCAGATGTTTCTACTTAAAATTTTAGATACAATAGTCAACGTATTTCAAAAAAGAAAAGCATAAATTTTATAGTTAGAATCACAACAGATTTGTAACAAATTCAGAAGCATCTTTTACTTTATAAATTTTTGAAACCTCTTTTTATATCAAAAGAGGCTTTGTTGAAAAGGATAGGAAAAGAAAAATATCAATTTAATTTCATGATAGCAAGACTTTTAGGTTGTTTCTTAAATTTTTGAAGTATTCTTGGAATATTATTTCACCTGAAATCACATTTCTTTGCATCTTCTTTGAAGTTATTTTCTATTTTGTTCATCTGGCTTTTTGTCCCATACTTACAGTTCTTAATTACACCAGACCTTTCTCTTCTAGGTTGTGTATTTTGTCTCATAGCCTAATTACTTCATGTGAATTTCCTGTATCTCATATACTATCTTGTTAGAAAAAAAGATTCTTAACTATGGAGAATAAACTGATGGTTACCAGAGGGATGGGAAGCTGGGAAGTTGGGTGAAATAGGTGATGGGAATTAAACAGAACATTTGCTGTGATGGGCACTAATGTTTAATATAGGCGCAAAAAATTTTCTCAACAGAATGTCTTACTTTCTACACTGTTTTATATTTTTGGGATTTACGACAATATTAACAGGAAAATGGTGATGTTAAATAATACTTTCAATAGCTCTACAAGTGCAATGGGAAGCATGATTTTATCAGAAAAAAAAATAGTTAAGATTATTTTATACTTTTCCATATGATATCTAATCTGGCTTCATTTATATTAAATCCTAGCACAAGCTGCTTATGCTCACTGTAGATACAAAGCTATACTTAATACCATATCATAAGGCAGCTCACAGTATAAGCAAAGAAATCTGTTAATAGTACCATGAATACTTATGAACTGTGGTGTTCACGTGGCTTTTTTTAGCAAAGCATTGCCTCCTAATTTATTTTTACAGCAAATGGAAGCTTCATTTTTCATGGTTTGGTAGTTGCATTCAAATATACCAATAATTTCAAATGCAATCACTTCTATGCAGCAAATTTTCTTTTCAAACATAAGATGGAATTGTTAGTTCTGTTGATGGGTAGACAGCTTCCCCAGCAGCAGTTTGTGTCAATCTTTTCTTGCTGTTTTTAAATTAATTTTAAAATAATATTTTTAGTAAAACTTAGGAAGTTTAATTTTATCTAAGAATTAAATGATTTCCAAATGGATGAAAATGAAAAATTATAAATGTTTTCACTTAGAGCCTCAGAACTGTGTATTTTCCAATATTTTCAGGAGCTGAAAGCATTTTTACATAGGAAAATGAAAAGATCACGAACATCTTATAATTCATATATGTCAAAAGAAATAATCTATAAGTAAAAGATACATGAAAACAATAATATCCTTTATAGAACAGAATACACATCCTGGGAAGTTATATTACCCTGTGTTTAAATTTAACTTTTTCATGTAGGTTACTTCATATACCACTTTCCAATCACATATTCAAAAGTAGTGATGGTAATTTGATATGTATGTATTTCTAGTTAGCTCTGAATCAGGAAATATGAAATAACCTTAATCTTAAATATCTAACTCATGATTTCCCAATCAAATATTGGTTTTTGTCTAAGGAATTTCTTATTAAAGTTTGGTAAAATTTTATAGAACAAATCACTAAATTACTTTGCCTATGAAATTACAGTGATAACAATATTATTTAATGACTCATTTAAGTCTTTTTGTATAAAAGAGTTTAATGCTTTTCAAATTCTCCTAGATATATACAAATGATATTTGATGAAAATTAAATTAAATTAAATGTAAGAAACAGTGTGTCATGCTAGATAAATGAGGATGTAAGATAAACGTGCAAGTATAGCAGACGATTACTACTAATAATGGTAATATTTTTTGTTCTAAATGTAGCATTATAAACATGTTATAATTTACGATTATATTTATAATTATAATTTATACCTTACGCTCTAGTTTTTCACTGTTCTATATACTGTGTTCTCACAACTCTATTGAGAAAATGACATTATTATCCACTGTTAATGTATGAAGTTTCAAGAGGAAAGTAACATAAAACCACATAACTGATTTATGATGAAACCAAGATTTGTGTGTAACTTGACAGTCACCACAGACTATCATTTTAATTGTGAACAAAAAATCATATATGGTAATTTTTAAAAATTGATTTTTTTACACAGATCACAGATAGTAAATAAAAAGCTGAGAAAAATCCCTCCTAACCTACTGATACCATGATCCCATTTTTCAGAAGCATAGGTATTATAAGGCAAAGGGAATGTGTCTGAGACACACAGAGAATAACATCAAGGCAGATAGTGGCTTGAATCATTGCCATGTTGAGCACAAGGGCTAGTTTATCATCTGAAACACATCCTACCATTAGAGATTAGACCAGTTGGAAACATCAGTGCTCAAGCACCACCTAGGGTATCTACCTCTGCTCCTGTAATGCCAGCACCGACAGAAAAATCACAAACTGGTAGCTATATCACCTTCCCCAACAGAGCCAGCAGAAAACGCTGCCCAAGATACTGCAGGAAACAAGAAGAAATCCATCAGCTCAGCATTGCACTTTTGTTCAACAGATGGGAATGGCAGGAGGACAGAGACTTCAAAGGGCCTTTGGCAAAACAATCAAACTCAAGCATCTCTGGCACAAAATCCATGAATGGTCAGCACTAAGGATCTCTGTGTTGGAATCGGTATTTTGGCTATAGTGCTGCTAACTTTTTTGGTTAGCATGATTACCAGGAAGTATTTATACATCAGAAACAAGCTGCAGCAACAGGATACAGTTTCATTTCAGGTCCTCAAGTTAGAGTTTTCAATATTTTAATTTTTTTAAAATTTTTATTTATTTACGATAGTCACAGAGAGAGAGAAAGAGAGAGAGAGAGAGAGGCAGAGACACAGGCAGACTCCATGCACCGGGAGCCCAATGTGGGATTCGATCCCGGGTCTCCAGGATTGGCCCTGAGCCAAAGGCAGGTGCTATACCGCTGCGCCACCCAGGGATCCCCAAGTTAGAGTTTTCAAAGTGCAGCTCAAGTGTACATTGAAGCCAGTAATATATACTTTATTGAGGAGAATTTTTATATCATGTATTAAGACCCAGTGGCTCTCTACTGTTTTATAACCATGACTCCAGAAAATAGTGATCTGATGTCACTGTGTGAGGCTTCTTTTAAGTTCCAGGGTCATTTTTCTGTGTCAGTTTTGACTGGCATTCCAACATGTCAGTGACATTGCATAGAGAGACTGTAGCTCAAATCTGTATAGTGCCAATGATATTGATATTATAGTCCTATTTTTTAATCCTTCAGTGGACCCAATCTTTTTGAACATTGCAGAGCTCTAGTCAAAACATCAACACTTTAGAGGTGTATATTTATTTTTAGACCCCATGAATCCTATATCTTCAAAAAGAATACTGGATGGATAGACAGGAAATAAACTTCTATCCTGGTCTCCCACCAAGGAGCGAGGAATAATTAAAAAATCAACAAGTCTGATTTGAGAATTATGTTATTTTTTCTCTTGTAATTTCAAATGTTACATGAGTAACATTTCTTGAGTTTTCATTTTTAACAGATAATCATTTCCATACCACCTTGCTGTGTAGTGATAATTCCAATAAGATGGTACTTTTGAGAAGTCTTTGGAAAGCAAAACACTGCAGAAATGCAAGAATTAAAAAAAAATTCCAGTAGTTTTTATTTTTTTATAAAGATTTATTTATTTATTGATGATAGACATAGAGAGAGAGAGAGAGAGAAAGAGGCAGAGACACAGGAGGAGGGAGAAACAGGCTCCAAGCCGAGAGCCCGATGCAGGACTTGATCCCGGGACTCCAGGATCGCACCTTGGGCCAAAGGCAGGCGCTAAACCGCTGAGCCACCCAGGGATCCCCTCCAGTAGTTTTTAGTAACAGTAGATATATTATTACTGCTCAGCATATATTTTTTATAATATTGTATTTTTTTATAATATTGTATTTATAAGTCTCTTATAATACGGTATTTTTTAAATTGATAACTAGTATTTTATTTTATAATATTTATTTTTTATTGGTGTTCAATTTACCAACATGCAGAATAACACCCAGTGCTCATCCCGTCAAGTGCCCCTCTCAGTGCCCGTCACCCAGTCACCCCCATCCCCTACTCTCCTCCCCTTCCACCACCCCTAGTTCGTTTCCCAGAGTTAGGAGTCTTTATGTTCTGTCTCCCTTTCTGATATTCCCCAGACATTTCTTCTCCCTTCCCTTATATTCCCTTTCACTATTATTTATATTCCCCAAATGAATGAGAACATACACTGTTTGTCCTTCTCCGATTGACTTACTTCACTCAGCATAATACCCTCCAGTTCCATCCACGTTGAAGCAAATGGTGGGTATTTGTCATTTCTAATGGCTTAGGAACATTCCATTGTATACATAGACCACATCTTTATCCACTCATCTTTCGATAGACACCAAGGCTCCTTCCACAGTTTGGCTATTGTGGACATTGCTGCTAGAAACATCAGGGTGCAGGTGTCCCGGCGTTTCATTGCATCTGTATCTTTGGGGTAAATCCCCAACAGAGCAATTGCTGGGTCGTAGGGCAGGTCTATTTTTAACTCCTTGAGGAACCTCCACACAGTTCTCCAGAGTGGCTGCACCAGTTCACATTCCCACCAACAGTGTAAGAGGGTTCCCTTTTCTCCGCATCCTCTCCAACATTTGTGGTTTCCTGCCTTGTTAATTTTCCCCATTCTCACTGGTGTGAGGTGGTATCTCATTGTGGTTTTGATTTGTATTTCCCTGATGGCAAGTGATGCAGAGCATTTTCTCATGTGCATGTTGGCCATGTCTATGTCTTCCTCTGTGAGATTTCTGTTCATGTCTTTTGCCCATTTCATGATTGGATTGTTTGTTTCTTTGGTGTTGAGTTTAATAAGTTCTTTATAGATCTTGGAAACTAGCCCTTTATCTGATACGTCATTTGCAAATATCTTCTCCCATTCTGTAGGTTGTCTTTTAGTTTTGTTGACAGTATCCTTTGCTGTGCAAAAGCTTCTTATCTTGATGAAGTCCCAATAGTTCATTTTTGCTTTTGTTTCTTTGCCTTTGTGGATGTATCTTGCAAGAAGTTACTATGGCCGAGTTCAAAAAGGGTGTTGCCTGTGTTCTTCTCTAGGATTTTGATGGAATCTTGTCTCACATTTAGATATTTCATCCATTTTGAGTTTATCTTTGTGTCTGGTGTAAGAGAATGGTCCAGTTTCATTCTTCTGCATGTGGATGTCCAATTTTCCCAGCACCATTTATTGAAGAGACTTTCTTCCAGTGGATAGTCTTTCCTCCTTTATCGAATATTAGTTGCCCATAAAGTTCAGGGTCCACTTCTGGATTCTCTATTCTGTTCCACTGATCTATGTGTCTGTTTTTGTGCCAGTACCACACTGTCTTGATGACCACAGCTTTGTAGTACAACCTGAAATCTGGCATTGTGATGCCCCCAGCTATGGTTTTCTTTTTTAAAATTCCCCTGGCTATTCGGGGTCTTTTCTGATTCCACACAAATCTTAAAATAATTTGTTCTAACTCTCTGAAGAAAGTCCATGGTATTTTGATAGGGATTGCATTAAAAATACGGTATTTTTTATTTAAATAACTTTTTGGAAAGAGTTCATGCTGGATAATTCAGCTATCATCTTATATTGTATACAAAATTTGTCAACAGCTGAGCTTAGGGTAAGGAGATACTTAATAAGAAACTCCTGTATAGATATCAGTCTTAAAAATGTACTGAATTTTGTTTTTGACCTTTTAAGATACAGTTGAGGTTCCATTTCTACAATCTGTCTTGGGACATTGGGACACTGTTGAAATTGTGTGTATATTTAAACATAATAAACTTTGCATATTCTTAAAAAGTAGCAATAACAACGTTTCATTGATAGTTGTATAGTTGGAATAATTGTGAGTACATTAAAGTGTGAAGTACTTTTAGTCACTGCCTAATTTCAAATATATGTGCAAGTTATTAAATTTAAAATCTGAAACAAAATTGTTTTAATTACTTTACTTTTTTATACTCAGTGTTCTAAATCTTTACCTTCAGCCTGTTTCCTTCAGTGTCATTAACCCATCAGAATATCCTTTTGTTTAAATTATATATGGGAAGAAACTGGCATTAAAAAAGGAACAGGGATGGGGATCCCTGGGTGGATCAGCGGTTTGGCACCTGCCTTTGGCCCAGGGCGTGATCCTGGAGTCCCGAGATCGAGTTCCACGTCGGCTCCCGGCATGGAGCCTGCTTCTCCCTCTGCCTGTGTCTCTGCCTCTCTCTCTGTGTGTGTGTGTGTGTCTATCATAATAAATAAATCTTAAAAAAAAAAAAATAACAGGGGTGCCTGTGTGGCTCAACTGGTTAAGCGTCTCTTGATTTCAGCTTGGGTCACAATCTCAGGGTTGTGAGATCGATATCTCCTTCAGGTTCCGCACTGGGCACAAAGCCTATTTTGGATTTTATCTCTCCCCCTTCCTTCCCTGTCCTTTTTATCCTTATGAAACTTATTTTGGTGTTTATATTATGAAGTACTAAAAGCCTGAAATACTCACCTTGCTAATAATGCATATATATTTTTGATAATATTTTTTGAAAAGCCATTTTACACCCTTGTGAAATTACACACATACAACACACACACACCCTACTATATTGAGTAAAACAAAATTAAAAGTTAATTTAAAAATATATGCCTATTTTCAAATTTTTCACTATGTATGTCTCATTGAGAATGTTGAACCTTCATACATTGCTCCTTTCTCAAAGGTGAGAAAATTTTAAAAATACCTACCATTAATAAGCCAGATAATCTGTGTCCCTGATTAATACACTGCCTGTTGGGATGTGGTCAATTCACCAACATACAGTAACAAATATAAACCACTTTCAGCGTTTGACTTCTTGAAGATAATATGGAAAAAAACTAAGAGTGAGAATACCTCTGAGCTAGATATATAACTACAGATTCTTAATTTTTACTAGTGGCCATTGTTCCCTAAGTTGATTAATTAAATTTCAAAGGGTAACATTTAGCTTAAATTTAAAATCATGAGCTCAAAGAAGATTCTTCCAATTTAGAAAGGCAAGTTATAATTTAAGTTTATAATAGCATTAAACTTATGTTCTGCCTAACTTCTTTTAGCAGCCTCAGTAGCTAAAGCTTTGATAAACTCTATATGCCTTTAGAAGAGTCATTTTGCCTTTGGAGGTTGTAAATAATGGATTAGTAATGTATAATGTATTCCTGAAAGCAAGTACTGCCTTGTTTAACACTATCTGTCAGTTATAATGATGCTGAAATAGAACTCAATGTGAAAGGGACATTGGGAAATGTACTGCTGTGCAATGTGAATGTGAGTGAATTTTTCTTAATTGCATAATTGTTTCATTTTTTAATGCAATTATGTGTTACCTATGTCTCAAAAAGATAGCCAAGCATATGGCATTTTGGTTGGATACTTTTTGATACTCTGAAATATAGATAATGTTATAAGTCTGACTTATAAAACATAAACAAACTTACTATTTTTTAATGAAGACAGAGTTTTAGGGCATCATATTGTGTTAAAATCTGTGTCTGAATTAAATGTATTCTTAAATGTTTATAATAAAGCTTTTGAATAATATGATTGTGAGCAGTTCTGAATTTTTTCTCAGCACAGAAATTCTAAAAGCAATATAAGATTTAGCTTAAAGTAGCAAATGAGTTAGAATATGTTTGATAGAACTTGCCAACATCCTAAAATCAGATTCAGACAATGTGTTTGAATTAATGTGAAATGTCAGCTCACCAATTGAGAAATCATAGCTCAATTGCTTTACAAAACAGGCGGACTCTCAGAACACAATCCCTATCACAGACTATTTTTCATATTAGAGAAAAGGAAAAGAGGGCACTTTGTGAGCTCTCATCAGTTGATTTGGTTACAATAAAAAGTGAACCTTAAAAAGTCAATTTTGATATATTCTAGGAAATATACTAGAATTATCAAATGAGATGACCTCATATTCATTTACACGTGTCTGTATTGCCAAATGCTTCTAGACTTGAGTGTATTAATAAGCTAATTACCACAAAAATACAATATTTTTTTCTTTCTAAAATTAGGCTTTTTTGTGTGACTTAATTTTTTAAAACATAACACATATGTTAAAGATGCTCCATTATTACAGTTTGAAATTTACTACACAAAACTGACTTATTTTTAGAAGCAAAAATATTATAGGATAATTTTGTTAAACACTGTACATATTTTTGATGCCTAAATGTATGTACTAAGTATGTATCTCAATATTTTGGATTTAATTTCACTCATGAGGTGAGGACATTGACAGCAATGTGTATACTAGAGTTGTTCAGATATACAAGCACAATTTTCTGATAAGTACTCATAGTTAATTACTACTATATTTCTCACAAATAATTTTGAATAAAGGAGGATCCATTAGGGGTTTATGTGATGCCACTGAACACTTCATAAAAACCAGTTGTAATAATAATAGCTATAGTAATACTAATAATACCATCTAATGGCTATTGGCATTTTCACGATGTTGCGGTATCATGCAAACTCTATTACATGAACTAGCTCATTACTGAAATATAATTTTATGTATAAAATATAGTTAGTGCTCCCATTTTTTTAAAATGAGTGACAGTGGCATATGGAAATATATAATTTGCTAGGGTTTCTGGCAGAAAAGGAATAACTCACCAGGCGTTGTTTACTTAAACCCTGCTCATTCCAGAGATGGCTTCATCAGTTTCTAAGACATAAACTTTGAGCCCTTGGAACATTTTATTTTTCCTGATAAGAGTTTTTGTTTTTGTCATTCTGAGACCATACTGTACTAATTGACAAGTTTATCCTAAAATGTGATTTATGGTGAACAAACGTTTTCTTTCTGTGAGGTTAGATTGGAATGCAAGTAGCTGAAGTCATATAGGCACTGCATGCTTACATGACTCACTCCCAACAAAACCCTGGACACTAAGGCACAGGCAAGCTGAGAATGTTCATATATCACTGCTAGGAGAAGTAAGGACATCTTCATGCAAATCTACTGGGAGGGGACACTTGGAAGCTTATACCAAGTATTTCCTAGACTTCACCTCATGCAACATTTTCCTTTGTCACTAAAATAAATAAAAATTATCTCTATTTCATATTGTATTCTATTTGCAGATCATGTAGTTTCATATCTAGAAAATCCGGAAGACTCCATCAAAAAAAACTGTTAGATCTAATTAAAAAACTTGTTAACTTGCAGATACAAAATTAATATAGAAAAATCAGTAGCATTTCTGTACTAATGCTACTATTGTTACTGACAACAAATTAAAAGGTAAACAGTCCCATTTACAATAACATCAAAATACTTAGGAATAAATTTAACCAAGAAGGTGAAAATCTCTACTCTAAAAACTATAAGACAATGATAAAAGGAATCAAAGACACAAATAAACTGGAAAGATAGCCCATATTCATTAGGATTGGAATAATTAGTATTGTTAAACTATCCATACTACCCAAAGCCATCTATAGATTCAATATCCATTAAGATTTCAATTGCAATTTTTACAGAAGTAGAAGAGCCACTACCACAATTTGTATGGAACCACAAAAGACTCTGAACAGAAAGGAATCCTAGGAAAGAACAAAGCAGGAGACATCACATTCCTGATTTCAAGCTATTTTATAAAGCAGTAGTAATCACAACAGTGTAATACTACATAAAATAGACACAAAGACCAATGGGACAGAACTGAGACCCCCAGAATTAACCCATCTATATTATCAAATCAACTCATATTCAACAAGGGAACCAAAAATGCTCAATGGAGAAAAGACCATATACTTAATAAACAGTACTAAAAAAACTAGCAGAAATGTTTCTAGAAAACTAGAAATTGGATATTCACATGTAAAAAAATAAAACTAGACCTCTATGTTACACTACTCATAAACTTGAAATGGATTTGAACCTAAGTGTAGAAAACCATAAACCATATAATTCCTAGAAACCATAACATCCCTGGGTGGGGGGGGGGGGACATAGGAAAAAACTCCTTGACATGAGTCTTGGCAGTGATTTCTTAGGTATGACACCTAAAGCATGAACAAAAAAATATAAAACAAGTAGAACTACATCGGACTAAAAAGCTCTACATGGCAGAGGAAACAACAAAATGAAAGGCAATATACATAACGGGAGAAAATATTTGCAAACTATGTATCTGATAAGGGGTTAAGATAAAAAATATACAAAGAACTCATACCTCAAGAACAATAATAATTATTATTATCGTTATTTAATTAAAACATGGGCAAAGGATCTAATTTAACATTTTCCAAAAATGATCTACAAATGGCTAGTAGGAACCTGAAAAGGTGTTCAACATTACTAATAACAATGGAAATCCAAATCAAAACCACAATGGGACATCCTGTCACACCTATTAGAATGTTTGTTATCAAAAAGACCAGAAACAACAAATGCTGTTAAACACCTAGAAAAAAGAAACCTTTGTGCATTGTTGCTGGATATGTAAATTGGAATAGCTACTATGTAGAACAGTATGCAGGCTCAATTAAAAAATAGACCTACCATATGATCCAGCAATTTCACTTCTTGGGATTTATCCCAAGAATGTTGAAATACTATGTAAAAAAGATATCTGTATCTATATGTTCATAGCAGCATTATTTACAATAGTGAAGATATGGAAACCACCTAAGTGTGTTCATTAAGAGATAAATGGATAAAGAAGGTGAGATATATATATATGTATATATATATATACATATATATATATATTTACACTTCTTAGAATATCATTCAGCCATGAAAAAGAAGGAAGTCCTGCCATTTGTGACAACATGGATGGGTTTTGAGGACATTATGCTAAGTGAAGTCAGACAGTGAGAGGCAAATACTGTATAATCTCACTTATATTTGGGATCTTAAGGAAAAAAAGAAAAAATACTCAGAAAAAAGATGTCAGATGTTTGGTTACTAGGGGTAGAGGCTGAGGGAATTGGATAAAAGTGGTCAAAATGTTCAACCTTCTAATTATAAGATGAATAAGTACTAGGAATGTAATGAACAACATGATGACTATATCAACACTGATCTGTAACTAATATATGTAAAAATTATATATAATATATAAATAAATATATATTATATGTTTATATATATAAATTACATATATATAATTTTTTATACACACATAGATAAAAATTAAGATTAAATCCTGAGTTCTTATCACACAACATTTTTTGGTATTTTCTATTTTGCATTTTTTTTGTATAAGATGATGAAAGCTAACTAAACTTATTGTGGTAATAATTTTATAATAAATGTAAGTTAAATCATTTTGCTTTATGCCTTAAGCTTATACAATGCTTTATGTCAATTATATCTCAATAAAACAGGAAAAAATTAAAGACTTTTTATTTTCACAGCAAAACTAAATGGAAGATAGATTTATTTCATGTAGATGTAGAGAAAGGGGAACCCTCTTACACTGTTGGTGGGAATGCAAGCTGGGGCAGCCACTCTAGAAAAACAGTGTGGAGGTTCCTCAAGAAGATAAAAATAGAGCTACCCTATGACCCAGCAATTGCACTACTGGGTATTTACCCCAGAGATACAGATGTGGTGAAACCATAGGACACCTGTACCCTAATGTTCATAGCAGCAATGTCTACAATAGCCAAACTCTGGAAGAGCCATGATGTCCTTTGACAGATGAATAGATAAAGAATTGGTATGTATATATACAATGGAATATTACTCAGCCATCAGAAAGGATGAATGCTTACCATTTACTTCAACATGGATGGAACAGGAGGGTATTATGCTGAGCTAAATAAGTCAATCAGAGAAAGACAATTATAATATGATTCCACTTATATGTGGAATATAGGAAATAGTGAAAGGGACTATAAGGGAAAGGATGGAAACTGAGTGGGGAAAAAATAGAAAGGAAGACAAACCATGAGAAATTCCTAATTCTGGGAAGCAAACAAAGGGTTGCAGAAGGGGAAGTTGGGGTGGGGGGCCGGAGATGAGGTAACTGCATGATGGACACTAAGGAGAGCACATGATGAGATGAGCACTGGGTGTTAAACTATGTGTTAGCAAATTGAATTTAAATAAAAATACTAAAATTTTTAAAAAGAAAAAATGAATATGTTTAGTTTTGTGAGAAACTGGCAAACTGTCTTGCAAAGGGGCTACAGGATTGTATAAGCCCACTAGCAGTGAATGAGTGTTCCTGTTACTTTCCAACTTCTCCAGCATTTGGCCATGGTAATTGGTGTGTAGAAGTATCTCATTGGCTTTAATTTGCATTTCCTGATGCCATGTGGCAAGTAATATATTTTCCCATGATTATTTGCCATCTACAGATCTTCGGTAAAGTGTCTGTTAAGGTCTTTGGCCCATGTTTTAATCAGGTTGTCTGTTTTCTTATTGCCAAGATTTCTTTGCATATTTTGGGTAACAGTCATTTATAAAATGTGTCTTTTGCAAATATTTTCACAAACCATGGCTTATCCTCTTATTCTGACATTGTCTTTCAAATGGTATAAGTTTTTAATTTTAATGAGTCCAGCTTGTCAATATTTTCTTTCATGGATCATGACTTTGGTGTGTATCTAAAAGTTATCACCATACCCAATGTGATTTAGGTTTTCTCCTCTGTTATCTTCTAGGAGTCTAATAGTTGTACATCCTACTTGTAGATCTGTGATGCATTTTAGTTTTGGCAAAGGGTATAACAGTTGTGTTTAGATATTTTTGTATTTATTTTTTTATTTTTATTTTTTTAAACATTTTATTTTTTTTAATTTTTACTTATTTATGATAGTCACAGAGAGAGAGAGAGAGAGAGAGGCGGAGACACAGGCAGAGGGAGAAGCAGGCTCCATGCACCGGGAGCCCGACGTGGGATTCGATCCCGGGTCTCCAGGATCGCGCCCTGGGCCAAAGGCAGGCACCAAACCGCTGCGCCACCCAGGGAATCCCGATATTTTTGTATTTAAATGTTAAGTTGTTCAGCATCATTTAATGAAAAGACTATTTGCTCCATTTTAGTACTTTGTCATAGATTCGTTGATTTAAAAGCCATTAATTTACTGTTAAGCCTCCTTCAGTCCCTTAAATAAGAAACTTCACTAGCTTCCATATGTGCTTATATGGTGTTCATTTAGTTTTATATTCATTACAGGTGGATTTAATTTATGCCTATGCTAAAAGCAAAATAAAAATATTAGGAATGTCTCCTAATAAAGGTCTAAATTCATTACTGCATAAACTAAAGTAGAACAGCAAATAGTATAAAAATCACTATTTTATAAAAATCACTCTGTCCAAAATACATTAACGGAATTCAGAATATCTACAACATACCATCCACCATGTTCAGTATATGTTTTGAAAATGCAAGAAATGTGAAAGTGACCCAAATCATTTTTAAAATGAGTGATGGTTATAAATAGGAATTTTACATCTAAGAGTTGGTAAATTAAAATTCATTCAAACTAATCAGTAATGAGAGAAATGCCAATAAAATTACAATTTGATTTTTTAAGATATAACATCACAATAAACAGAGAGTGGCCCCTATTACAAATTATTTTTAAAAAATGCCATAAAAGTGAGGAGCATATTAAACTTAATGTTCCACAGAGATCCAAAGCAAAATAAACAAAAAAAGCCTTAGTTGTTCACTTTCGGATACCAACCAATACACTGAAGTCAAGATAGAAAATGTAGAGGAGTAACATCAGCATCATAGCAATGTGAGTCATTCCTTTTTTATTTCCCCTGTGATTTACAGCTAATTGAACAAAAATGCCTCTGCACATTACATCTGTGCATCCAAAAGTGGGTGGATAGGACTTTGGAGAGGGCTGTGGATAGAAGGGACCTGATGAGACTGCCCCACCCCCTATTGCCACAACTAGGGGAAAAGGGGATTCTCTACATCGCAAATTGTCTGGACACCTATGGGAGGGAGAGAAAATTTGTGGAGGTATAGACTACTGATAGGGGAGCCTATGGGGGGATAGAGAAGTTTGGAGGCAGAAGAGTGGGAAGAACTTTCTAAGGTGACCCCTCCTCCCAAGAAAGACATTACAATGAACTAGGTTTGTGGCCGTGGCAGAGGAAGTGGAAAGTTAAAGTGGTGAGTGACAGCCTCACTGTATGGATTGCATCTGGAGGAATTTCTTTTTCTCCAGCAGTATCTTGATTTCTCGGGAGGGACCTCTGACTTGGCCAGGAGAGAAGGAAGGGGAAGAGTCAGCCAAGACTAGCAAAGGATATTGAAGGAATATGTTTCCTATGGTCTGCTTTGGTATCCCAGCAGGAAGTGGACCTCAGCAGGAAGAGTCTCCCCAAACAAGGATCCCCCCTACATGATCTGTGGGCACACCCCAAACCCCAGTGCTAAACCCACACCTCCCCCACTCTGCTGCCACGTTCTTGTGCCCACTCTCAAGTGCAGTTGTCAGGATCATCTCCAGTAAAAGAAACTGAAAGCTGGAACTATAGCACCACCTTCTGGAACAAGAAAGAAAGCTTTCTAGAGTCTGGCTTGCTGAACTGAAAGAATCAAAGTAAACAAACCCTTAGGTCGGCTAGTTGAACGTGAAAGCAGAAGCCCTTATCATCAAACACTATAAAATCAAGGAAACGTATCACAAAGAGAAAATGGTGGTTCCTCAACAATTTAAACTCAAAGGCATGTGATATTGCCATCTGATAAATAATTCGAATAAATTCAGTAAGCCACAAGATAACTCAGAAAGGCAATTCAATGAACTCAGGAATGAAATTAACAGGAGTTCTTGACCAGATACTGAAATTACAAAAAAGAACCAAATTCTAGAGCTGAAGATTTCCATGAATGAGATGAAGAATGTATCAGCGAGCACTGGTACCAGGGCAGAAGAGATGAAAGAATAAGTGACTTGGAGAATGAGGATCTAGAAATAATTGATTTAGAAAGAGAATTGAGATTAAAAAAAAAAAAAAAAGGGAATCCCACAAGAGCTATCAGATTTTATCAGAAAGGCAAATATAAGAATAATTGGTACACCACAGAAAGAAGGCAGAGTTTAAAGAATAGCTGACAGACTTGGGGAAGGAATTGGACATGTAAGTCCATGAAGCTAACAATATATAAAAGCAGGGGCATCTGGGTGGCTCAATGGTTAAGCGTCTGCCTTTGGCTCAGGTCATGATCCCAGGGTCCTGGGATCGAGTCCTGCATCAGGCTTCCCGTAGGGAGCCTGCTTCTCCCTCTGCCTATGTCTCTGCTTCTCTCTGTGTGTCTCCCATAAATAAATAAATAAAATCTTAAAAAAAGGTAAAGGCGAAATATATAATTTTTAAATTTTTTATTTATATTCTAGTTAGTTAACATAAAGTGTAATATTAATTTCAAGAATATGATATAGTGATTCAACAATTTCAACATCACCTGGTGCTTATCACAAGTGCACTTATCACAAGTGCACTTCTTCATCCTCATCAATTATTTTACCCAACACCACCTCCACTTCTCCAACCCCCTACCCCTGTTCACCTCCCCTGATAACCATCAGTTGTTCTCTAAAGTGAAGAGTCTGTTTCTTGGGTTTGCCTCCCTCTCTTCCCCCACCCACTTTGCTCATTTGTTTCTTCAATTCCACATATGAGTGAAATTATATGATACTTGTTTTTCTCTGACTTATTTCTCTTAGAATTATACTCTCTAGCTCCATCAGTGTTATTGCAAATGGAAAGATACAAGCAACAAGCAAATAACTTAAAATATAGCTGGTTACTCAATTTTTCTTCAGATATATATTTATATAAATGTATAACAGACATATCTTATTTATTTATATAAATATATATATGTATATATCTCATTTATTTATTTTAGGGAGCGAGAGAGAGCAGCAAGCAGGTGGAGGGGCAGAGGGAGAGAGAATATCCTGAGGCAGACTCCCCACTGAGCCCCAAGCCCAGTGCAGGGCTAGATCCCAGGACCCTGAGATCATGACTTGAGCCAAAAATCAAGAGTCAGCCACTTAACTGACAGACACCCAGTCGCCCCTCAGTAATAGATTTTGATATGCTATTTTGTGTTTTTATGAATTTTTTGCCTTTATTTTTCATACAACTAAGGTTTAATTCAGATAAAATATTTTACCAAAATTTCCAATATCACCATTATCCAATTCCAGAATATTTTCATCACCCAAAAAAGAAACCTGATACCCAAGAACAATCATTTTTCATTCATCCCCTATCCAGCTCCTGGTAGTCACTAGTTTACTTTTGGTATCTATGAGATTTGCCTCTTCTGAGTATTTAAGTAGAATGCTACAATATGTGGCCTTTTGTGTTTGACATCTTTCACTAACCATAATATTTTCAAGGCTCATCCATTTTGTAGCATGTGAGTATTCTTTTTCATGAATGAATACTGCATTGTATAAGTATTGACACACTTTATTTCTCTAAGCTGTATCTGATTAAAAGTGCCTGATAAAAATTATTTTGCCAATTTAACTTCCAGAAATTAGTTTGTTATAATTTATCAAACACATAATCCAAACCCTTAGACTTATTGTGTGACCACTATCAACTGTTTGAAACTCTAAAAAACAGAATGCAACAATTTCTACAAGATTTTATCTACTACTTCCCACTTGACACATCCAACAATAACTCTTACTGAACGTAATCTTTTCAAGAAGTACCTCACTCTCCTGTAATGCAGCAAAATTGATTACCTTTTACATATTTATTATATGTCAGATACAATGCTAAGAGCTTCATATGAGTTATTTTTTCCTTGAAATACTTCCATAAGACAAAGGCTGCTATCGTTTTCATTTTACATATAAGAACACCAGGTCTATCTACATAAAATGGAGAAATTATCCAAGGTTACGCAGCTAGGCACAGAAGTCTTAAGACTTTCAGGATTGATTCTTTTATAAAAGCATTTCTCTTTCATTCTCCATTCATGTATGATTTCATTTTGGCTCTTTGACTTTATTAAAAAAAACTTTAGTTGTTTCATAAAGAATGTTACTAAAATATATAAATCACAAGCATATTTTTAAGCCTGTCAAGAATATTTAATACATTCTTTTGAAGATAGGCTTAGTTGAAAGGAAACAGACACATAGTTTTTAACAAACCCTTAAGTTTTTCAATGACAGTGAGCCTACATTGGGAGGGGGTTTACCCCAGATTTATTAAAATTATCTTGTTTTCATAATACTGTTATTTTAAAAACTGAGAAATATGTGACCAAACATATTTATGATAAGCCAGCTTATTTTTCTGTCAGGTATTTGAATATTGTTATGTGACATAAACAATGCTAATGTTTAAATGTAGCTGCATCCATGTCCCATATGATAAAAATATGATAAAATATTTGATATGCTGCAAACAAGAAGTGACACCTGTGTTTTTTGTTAGATAATCTGATAGCCAGAGAACTAGCTGATGACTTATGTTTACTGTCACAGTGAAGACAGTCATGGGGGTTTTTCCATTACTACAAATCAGACTCTGTCACTCAGGGTCCATCTCCTTGCCGCCACCACACACACACCACACACACGCTCCTTGAACATTGAAAATCTGTTGACCTGTTGTCAGGCATAACTTGTGGACAGAAAATTATCTGTTCTTTTCCTTTTCTCAAATCAGAACATGTACTTTATTAGTGTATATCTTGCATTTGATTACTTTGGGTGCTAGTTTGGATAACATGTTCTTAATAGGTAATGAGATCAGTCAGGACAAGTTCCGTTTCTCACAGCTTTAGGTACCCTTGTTGTCTTCTCTAGTTTGGTTAACTGCCTAACAGTTTGCAACTACTAAACAAGCTCTAATTAACTTGGATGTTATAGTCAGAATCGGTTAGCTCTTTCTGAATCCAGGTTTAAATTGCAACAACATCAAGGTATAATTCAATGCTCTTGATCAGCAGCAGGCTATATCATAGAACTGAAAGCCTCAGTAAAACTGACTAAGATCTTAGAACACATCTATAGGATTACTTTTTAATTGTGGCCCTGTTCTTCCAGGGAATGTGGGGTACAGGTCAGCTTGAGTCAAGACCACACATAATAAGCCTTCCTGACGGAGCTGTTTCTGTTGCACTCAGGCAGGAAAACTAATTTGTAGCCTCACTCACTGGAATAAAGCCTTCAGCCTGCCCAACCAGAAAGCCTTACCAGATCACAGGGGAAGCTGTATAGCCGTATCCCTGCTTACGTTGGAACTGGAAAAGAGATACCCCAAAGCTTCTCTTGTCTGCAGAACAAAACTGTTGGCTTCACCTGACTAGTATATCCAGTGCACACTCTTGCCTAAATTAGGTCCTCAAACAATGAGCTGTGCAGGCCCTGGGACCCATCATGCTGCCTGGCCAGGGAAGGGAAGTTAATTCATAGCTCCAACTACCCCTCTGTATGGTACCTAGTCCTGATCATCTAGTAAACCTAATGAGACAATCCAGGGAACTGTGGAACCAGTCCTACTGCTTCAGATGGGCAGAGAATCAAGCCAGAAGTGCTATCCAGCAGTACTTAAGCCAGTTCTACACCCCCTCCTACCCCTCACTTTGAACAGTTGCATCACCTAAAAATAGATCCTAAAGTAGGCCCAACCTGCTCAATGACATTACCAGTAGGCATGTCCAAAAATACAAACTGGGCTAACTGGTGATGAACCATCTCTGTCAAAATAAACCTACAATGTCTGAAAGAGGAGCTCTATTACTCTTATACACAGATTCCAACATGAGGAGGAATAAAGGTTAAAAAAAAATAGGTGAATATGACACCAGCAGGAAACTAATAAAGCCATGACTGACCCTAGAGAAGTAGAGATCTATGAATTATTCAAGAATTCAAAATCTGGGCAGCCCGGGTGGCTAGCAGTTTAGCGCCACCTTTGGCCCAGGGCGTTACCCTGAAGACCCGGGATCAAGTCCCACGTGGGGCTCCCTGCATGGGGCCTGCTTCTCCCTCTGCCTGTGTCTCTGCTTCTCTCTCTGTGTCTCTCGTGAATAAATAAATAAAATCTTTTTAAAAAATTCAAAATCACTCTCAAATAATTTTAGTGAGCTCTAAGAACACACACTTAAATAAAATTAGGAAAACAGTTACAAGAACAAAATGAAAAGTTCAACAAAGACGTTAGCATAAAAAATTAACAAATTCTAGGGATCCCTGGGTGGCTTAGTGGTTTAGTGCCCACTTAGTGGTTTCGGCCCAGGGTGTGATCCTGGAGTCCCGGGATCGAGTCCTACATCGGGCTCCCTGCATGGAGCCTGCCTCTGCCTCTCTCCCTGTGTCTCTCATGAATGAATAAATAAAATCCTTTAAAACTTTAAAAAAATAATAAAAAAATAACAAATTCTAGAGCTGAAAAATACCATAACTGAAGAATTCAATAAAATGCTTCAAAATGCAGCCTTAGCCATGCAAAAGAATAAGTCAACAAATTGGAAGATGGGACATCTGATATTATCCAGTCAGAGGAGCAAGTGACAAAAAAAAAAGATAGAGTGAGGAAAGTCTATACTGCTTATGAGACACAGTGAAAAGAAACATGTTCACATTATGGAAATTCCAAAAGGAGACGAGGAATAGAAAAGGGTGCAAAATATCTTTAAAGCAATATGGTGAGAACTCTCCAAATATGGGGAGAGAAAGAGACATCCATACCCAAGAGCTGCAAAGGACACCAAATAAGTTGATCCTGAATAAGGCTCCACCAACACACAACATTATCGTGTTGTCAAAAGTCAAAGAAAACTTTTAAGAGCAGCAAAAGAAAATAGAAGTTATATGTAAGTGAACCACCAGAAGATAATCAGATTTCTTAACAGAAACTTTAGGCCAGGAGAGAATGGGATGACATATCTAAAATATTAAAAGATAGAAATGTCAGGAAAAGATACCAGATTAAGCTTTCCTTCAGAAATAAAGGATAAAGACTTTCCCAAACAAACAAAACCTGAAAAAACTCATTACCACTAGACTCATCTTACAGGATATGCTAAAGGGAGTTCTTTGGGTAGAAATAAAAGGTTGTTAATTATCATAAAAACTTAAGGTAACATAAATGTTACTAGTAATGATAAGTATATAGCCCAAGTTAGATTCTGTAATATGATAACAGTGGTATATAATTCACTTACACTTCTAGTTTCAAAGTTAAAAATCAAATATAAAAATATCTACAACTATAATAATCTGTTATTAGTTACACACACTAAAATTAAAATATGAAGGAAAGAAGTGTAAAGATTAATAATTCTATTAAATTTAGCTGTTATTAGTTTAAAATAGTATTATGTTTAGAATATTTTATGTAAGCCTCATAGTAACCACAAAGAAAAAACCTGTAGCAATTATATAAAAGGACATGATAAAGAAGCCAAAATATATTAATACTAAAATATATGGAGATATACAAAAACAAAACAGTAGGATAAGAAATAAGGAACAAAAGATCAACAATAAGAAAACAATGAAAAAATAGCAATAGTAAGGCCTTAATTAACTATCCATAATTACTTCAAATATAAATGAACTAAATTCTCCAAAAGAGAGAATGGCTAAGTAGATACAAAACAAAATCCAACAATTTTCTACTTCTAAGAGACTCAAATAAGCCTAAAAGACACAAGCAAACCAAGAGTAAAGGGATAAAACAGATATATTTTTAAAAATGATAATTAAAACATGGGTAGCTATACTTAGACATAATAGGCTTAAAATGGTAAAAAGAAACAGGGTCATTATATTATGATGGAGTCAATATATCAAGACGATTTAACAATTGTAAATTTTGTGTCCAACACTGGAGTGCCTAAATATATAAAGCAAAAATGAATGGAACAAAAAGGAGATCTAAACAGTAATACAATAATTGGGAACTTTAATTTCCCACTCTCTACAATATATGGATCATCCAGACATTCAAATAAATAAGGGATTTGAACAACACAACAGGCTAAATGGATACATACAGACAGATACATACAGAATAGTCTATCTAACCAAAGCATAATTCAAATTCTAAAAAGCACATGAAACATTTTCTAGGACAAATCATTTGTTAGGCCACAGGACAAGTCAGCAAATTCAAAATGACTGAAATTATACGAAGTATCTATTTTGACCACAATAGTATGAAACTAAAAATAACAGGAGGGAACTGGAAAATTCATGAACACATGAAAATTAAGCGCTGTGATGAACAACCAATGGATCAAAGAAGAAATTAAAGGAAAAATTATAAAAGCGTGTCGAGACAGCAAAAATGGAAAAGCTCATAAAACTCTTAAAATTTATAGGATGCAACAAAAGCAAAAGAGAGATTTATAGCAATAAACAACTATATTAAACAAGAAAGTTCATAAATAAACAATCTACTCTTTAAGGAACTAGAAAAAGAATAAACTGAGTTAAAAGTTAGCAGAAGGAGGGAAATAAAGATTAGAGTAGAACCAGAGAATAGGAAAAAAATAGAAAAGATTAACCGACCTTATAGTTGGTTCTTTTACAAAGGCAACAAAATTGATTAATCTTTACCTAGATTAACTGAAGAAAAAAAGGATACAGATCAACAAAATTATAAATGAAATTGAGTAGGATCATGACAAATGACACCACAGAAATACAAAAGATTAGAAGAGGCTACTATGAACAGCTATACTCCAATAAACTGCGTAACCTAGAAGAAATGGAAAAATTTTTAGAAACATACAATTTACCAGACTTCATCAAGAAGAATAGAAAGTCCAAATAGGCCAATTACTAGTAAGGTGATTCAATCGGTAATCAAAAATCTTCCAACAAAGGAAAAACCAGGACCAGATGATTTCACTCATTAACGTTACTGAACATTGAAAGAAGGATTAACACCAATTCTTTACAAACTCTTCCAAGAAATCAAAAAGGAGGAAACCATCCCAAATTCATTCAATGGGGCCAGCATTATCCTAATATCAAAGCAAGAAAATTTTGGACACACCAGAAAAGAAAACCATACTGCAGTATCTCTGATAGATATACATGCAAAAATTCTCAAAATATTAGCAAACCGAATCAGTACATTAAAAAAAAAAAAATCACTTAGGCACCTGTGTGGCTAAGTCCATTAAGCATCTGCCTTCAGCTCAGATCATGATCCCAGGGTCCTGGGATGGAGCCCCTCATTGTGCTCCCTACTCAGGAAAGAGCCTGCTTCTCCCTCTCCTCTGCTACTCTCCCTGTTTGTATGTTCTCTCTCTCTCTCTCTCTCTCTCTCTCAGTAAAATCTTTAAAAAATTATCATTCACCACAATTGAGTGGCATTTATACCTGGGATGAAAAGATGGTTCAATGTACATGAATTAATGTAATACATCACATTATTAAAAAAAAAAAGAAATATCTGAATGTAGACAGGAAAAAAACTTTGACAAAATTCAACACCCATTCATAATAAAAATCTAAAAAATTATGTAAAGAAGGAACTTATCTCAACATAATAAAGGCTATATATGACAAGCAAATAGCTGATATCACATTTAATGATGAAAGGTTGAAAACTTTTCTTCTAAGATCAGGAACAAGACTAGGGTGCCCATTTCTCACCACTTGCATTCATTATAATATTAGTAGTCCTTCCCAGAGCTATAAAGCATCAGGATTGGAAAGGAGGAAGTGAAAATGTTTATATATAGATGACATGATTTTATATAGAGAAAAACCTAAGACTCCACCCCAAAACTGTTCAATCTAATCAATTAAATCAGTAAAGTTACAAGATACAAAGTTAATATACAGAAATAAGTAGCATTTCTATACAATGAATTATCTGGAAAAAATGATACCATTTATAGTAGCATCTAAAACAATAAAATGCTTAAGAATCATCTTAACCAAGGAGGTGAAAAAACTTTACTCTGAAAACATTGATGAAACACATCATTGATGAAATACATCAAAGATGGCACAAATAAATGGAAAGGCACTCCATGTTCATGGATAAGAAGAATCAGTACTGTAAAATGTCAATACTACCCAAATCCATCTATAGATCAATTCAATCCCTATGAAGATTCAATTTTTATAGACGTAGAGAAAACAATTCTAAAATTCATATGGAACCACAGGAGACCTTGAATAGCCAAAGGAATCCTAAGGACAACAAAGTGAAAGACATCACACTTCCTGATTTCAAGCTATACTATATGCTATAGTAATTAAAACAGTATGGTGCTAGTGTAAAGGTAGCAAAACAGATCAATGCAACAGAATTGAGAACCCAAAAATAAACTTGAGTGAATTTGATCAACTAATATTTAATAGGTGAGATAAGAATTCTCAATGGAGAAAAGACTGTTTCTTCAATAAAAGGTGCTTGGAGGGGATCCCTAGGTTGCTCAGTGGTTTAGCACCTGCCTTCAGTCCAGGGCGTGATCCTGGAGTCCTGGGATTGAGTCCCATATGGGTGCTCCCTGCATGGAGCCTGCTTCTCCCTCTGCCCAGGTCTCTGCCTCTCTCTCTCTCTTTCTCTCTCTCTGTCTCTCATGAATTAATTTTTTTTAAAAAAAGGTACTTGGAAAATTGGACATTCACATCACTCAGAAAAATTAACTTAAAATGGATTAAAGAATTAAATGTAAGACTTGAAACTATGAAATTCTTAGATGAAAACCTAAAAAAAAATCACCTTGGAAGGGTCTTTTCAATTTTTTTTGACACCTAAATCACAAGCAATAATTTTTTTTTAATTAAGCATGACTACAACAAATAAGTGGAACTACACACACACACACACACACACACACACACACACAAATCAACAAAGTCAAAAGATCACCTATAGAATAGGAAAAATATTTGCAAACCATATATCTGGTAAGGGTTAATGTTATAAATAGCTCATACAATTCAACACCAAATCAAACAAACAAGCAAACAAAAAAATAAAACAACAATTCAATTAAAAATAGGCAAAAGACCTGAATAGTCACTTTTCAAAGAAGATATATGATTGTCCAAGTACACAAAAAATACTCAATTTCACTAGTCATTAAGTGAATGTAAATCAAAATCACAATGAGATATTACTTCATGCCTTTTAAAAATAAGTATTATCATAAGGGCAAAAAATAACAAATAGTGGCAAGGATATGAAGAAAAGTTTACTCTTGTGCACTGTTAATGGGATTATAAACTAAAATACCCAGTATGGGAAACATTATGGAGCATTCTCAAAATATTAAAAGTAGAACTACTTATGACATAGCAACTCCACATCTGGGAATATTTCAAAAGATATTTGCAAGCTCATGTTCATAGAAGCATTATTTACAATAGCCAAGACATGGAAGCAACCTAAGGGTTCATCAATAAATGAATAAATAAGTTGTATTTATAGATAATGGGATATTATTCAGCCATAAAAAAAGAGGACATCTTGCTATTTGTGACAATGTAGATGAACTTGAGGGCATTATACCAAGTAACATCAGTCAGCCAGAGAAAGGCAAATATCTTATCATCTCACTTATATATACTTAAAAAAAAAAAAACTGGACTCGTAAAAAAAGATCAGACTGCGGTTAGCAGAGGCATAAGGCATAAGGCATAAGGTTAATTATTTCTTCCCATAGACTGTGGAATCCATAAGGAGTGTAATAGTCTTATTTATTACAATATATCCAACCCAAAGTTCTATCTAAAAAAAATGGTGAGGGCTTCATAAGTCCTTTTTCCACAGTGGAGAAGAGTATAAAAATTTTTTTTCTACTTCTATTTTTGTAATTTTGTTTAATGCTGTTCCTTTAAAAAGCAATACAAATTATATTTAAAAATATGCATATATACACACAAAAATGCATAAATTGTAGCAAGTAGAATATTTTAAATTTGAAATAATTTGTTTTTCAAATGACATTCATTATTCATGAAACTTGTAATAGTTGAAATTTATTTCTGTTTGAAACTATATAATTGATTTAACAAGCAGTAAGCTTCATAACCTCACTTATAATTCATGCTAACATAAAAAAGGTGTTGAATAATGGCAGTTTACAAATAGATGTTGTGGGGCCCCTGGGTGGTAGAGTCAGTTAAGTGACTGACTCTTGGTTTCAGCTCAGGTCATGATCTCAAGGTCCTGGGATTGAGCCCCACATCAGGCTCCATGCTCTTCGCAGAGTCTACTTGAGTTTCTCTCTCCCTCTGCCCTTCTTCCCCATGTGATTGCTTGCTTGCTCCCTCTCTCAAATGAATAAATAAATCTTTTAAAAATAAATAAATTGACATTGTATCCATACTATATAAGCTAATCAACCAATAGATTATTAATTGTATCTGCTAGATAAGAAGCCAGGTTGGTCCCAACTATCAAAAAGTGTAATATGGGCAGCAGAGTTAACAATTTCAAATACAAAAAAAAATAAAATAATAAAATAAAATAAAATAAAATAAAAAAAATTTCAAATACATCAGAAAATAATCTTAACACTGCATGAAAAGAATAAATGCAATGTGTTTCTCAATGGCAGTACAAAAATTAAAGAAAAAATTGGAAAAAAATCTTTCTATTTCTACTGATGTTATATGACACCATAAGTAACTTAGCAATAATTATTAATGTGATAGGTGATAATCTTGATACTTTTCAACTACAAAAAATTTCAAGTAACAATTTACATAATTTTATAAATATATTTAATTTCTATATGAAAAAGATACATCATTGAAAATTTCCAGGTTTGGAAACCCTTTATCTAATTGGATTTTCACTTACTTTTAACTATACCTTTAGAAAATAAACTTTTATAAGTAGCAAGTGATGAATAATTACAAATGAATATTGAAAACAGCATCACATGCTATATTTTTAGTAATTAAATATAAATATCTTGATCTTGATTTTCTTTAAAAACTTTTGTTCACTTCAGTATACTGTTGGAGAATGATTTATCATGCTGTTATTAAAATAAATATATAATTTAGATATTCTTTGGCTTCCCAAATAAAATTTGGAAACTTATTTTTTCCTAATCCTTAAGTCTAAAAGTCCAGGATCAGTGTTCTGGCCAGATAGATTTCTAGTGAGAACTCTCTATGACCTGTGGTTGGCTGCCTTCTTGCTATTTCCTTAATTTGGGGTGTCTTGTTTTTGTTTTTGTTTTTTGTGCATGTGCAGAGAGAAATTGCAAGAGTGAGCTCTGGTATCTCTTCTTATGAAGACACTAATCCACTTAATTAAGGCTCCACCCTTAGGACCACACTTAACCTTAACTACTTCCTCAGAGAGGCCATTTCCAAATACAGCCACACTGAGGTTAGGGCCTCAACTTAATTTTGGAGGGATACAAATATTCAATCCACAACGTATGTATTATCCTCTCTGAGTCATTTTGCCATTAATGTAGCCTAGAGTAGATAATTTGACGAGAAGTGAGCTCATTTGTCACGTTGAAATCTTTAAATACTGACATACACAGTTTTGAAAATAATTTCTAGAGTTTAATGGTAGCTGCTTAAATTGAACTTTATTCTATGTATCCATCCCTCAAAATATCTAAGCCTGAGAGCAATCCAAGTGCACACATGATTTATAACTCCAACAATAGTAGAGATACAATACCAAAAACTTAAAATTACCTGTATATGGAAAAATAACCTTAAATTATAGCAGAACTTCTAGTCTTACTGCAAGGCAGATGGGGAAAGGGAGGCTTAAGAGGCTGTTTTTAAAGTCGGGGAGGGGATTAAGGTTGGAGAATGAATTCAAAAAGTCCAGAAAACCCACCTCCGGTAAGACAAAGATGAGGATTGAATGTCAGATGAAGATAATAGGACTTGGTAGGAGAAAAAAAGCTTCAAAGTGCCCAGGAATGAAGGTGGCAGCCTGATAGAAACTTTTATTCTGGGGAATAATTAAATAAGTAGAAAAAGAATGACAATGAAGGATGGAGAGAATGTAAGCATCCTGCAAAAATATAAAAGAAATAGAATACAGGCCAAGCCATTCTCTTACTACCTACCACCAAATTGTTCAGTAAAGAAATTGTACTTCACTATAGTGACTGAAAAGAGACACCCTGAACATAAAAAAAGACTGTCCTCAAGAAGTACAGGGACAGAAAAAAAGGAAACAGATTTCAGAGTAATCTACTTAAAAAGAAAGCAGAAAATTCAAATCATAGCATTTTTGTTGATGAAAACATGTAGAATATGTAATATACATAACTATATATAATAGATAATGTATATTAATACTATGTATAATATGCATATGTATTCATGTATAATATAAAATATATAATATGCACAAGAGATGATATACAGAAAGATTATATGGCCACATTTTAGTCACTGGATGTATAAAATCCATACAAAAATCACTTTTATTACTCAGCCATTAGAAGTGACAAATAGCCACCATTTGTTTCAACGTGGATGGAACTGGAGGGTATTATGCTGAGTGAAGTAAGTCAATCGAAGAAGGACAAACATTATATGTTCTCATTCATTTGGGGAATATAAATAATAGTGAAAGGGAATATAAGGGAAGGGAGAAGAAATGTGTGGGAAATATCAGAAAGGGAGGCAGAACATAAAGACTCCTAACTCTGGGAAACGAAGTAGGGGTGGTGGAAGGGGAGGAGGGTGGGGGGTGGGGGTGAATGGGTGACGGACATTGAGGGGGGCACTTGATGGGATGAGCACTGGGTGTTATTCTGTATGTTGGTAAATTGAACACCAATTAAAAAATAAATTTATTATAAAAAATCACTTTTACACAACACACATTAATCTGCTCCTTATTTTAAGCATATATATGATAGAAGGATTTCCAGCTTTATGAATTGGGAATAAAATTAATAAAAGTTAAAATAAGTAAATAAAACCTGAGTGGAATTCTATACAAACTACTGATGATAAAATTTTATTAGCTGAATTATGAGATGAATTAATCCCTCTACATCCAAGATATCAAGAAATTACTTAAAATACAAAAATAAACGTTACAACTCAAAATTATGCTACACTATAATAATCCTTACTGGTATTTTTAAGAACTCCTCGTAAGTGAGCCAACTTCTTAGTCAATAACAGCATCTTAAAAAATTCTATTTTACCTTTCATCCATTTCAACACTCTTGGCAGCTCTACCTGAAGTTTTTTCATCTGTTTCCCTTCCAAAACAAAACACAAAAACGCTGGCTTTTCATCTTCCACTTTTAGGACTGTATCTCTTTTCCTTCCTATAGGCATGATAATACAGAACTACTTTTGAACTTGGCACTAAGCCTTCCTTCTTTCCTATCAACCCTAAATTCTGTCACTTTATCTTCTGTGCCCAAATTTTTCCTTTTTAAAACCTATACCTCCTCAAATCCCTATCTAACTCAAAACAGACTTTTGGGGGGAGTTGGAAAAGAGGCAGTCAGGCAGAGGTATGGAGGGACGCAAAATGGGAGTTGTAGACAAAGTTAGCACTGACAGAAACAGAACAGTAACTGACAGGAGAATGTTACCAAGACCTTATATGCTTTCTTTCTTTTGGAAAAAAATGAGTTAGCTGTGACTATTCACAGAAATGAGGTTCTCCTTCTATTTTACATGTAAGGCATTAGCCTTGTCAGTGCTGAAGTAATTTTTATTATATATATTAACTGAAATTAATTATGTCTAATAGTACCTAAATCTTACCTATCAACTAGGAGAGATCTATCATCCATTTCTTCAGGAATTTTCAGAAGTACACTTAACTAATAAATTGCATATTCTGTTGGAAATAACACAAGAACTACAAAAAAAAAAAAAAAAAAAAAAAAAAAAAAAGAACAGCTAGAGCAAGGTCCTAAGGTGAGAGCTTCCCTAAAGTGTTCAAGGAAGAACAAGGACGTAATGAAGCTGGAATGAATGTGTGAATGGAAACACTAGAATAGGTCAGGGTTTAGGGTTTAGGTAGACAGTGTGATGGCTGTAGGCCATTGTGTGGACTTTGGCTTTTAGTCTCAGTGAGAAGGAGAATCATTGCAGCTCTAGCAGGACTGGCAAATTGGTATTAAAAAATCACTGTAATATTTTGGAAAGAAACTGAGAGGGTAGATCTCATAACAGGAGGATCTTGTTAAGAAACTGTTACAGTAACTCCAATCTGTAGATAGAGGTGACAACAATAGAGGTAGTAAACAGTGATTAGACAATGCCTCTATTTTGAAGTTAATTAGGAGTAACAAATATTTCTTGATGTATGGTAAGTGGTATGGAAAAGAGTAGTTAAAAATGGCTCTATTTGCCTGTACAACTGTACATTCCCATGGAGGTCGTTAAGGGGGCATGTGAAATATGTTTTAGGAAGAAATCATAGGTTTAGTTTTGGATATGACAAATTTGAGTGTCTATTTCAAAGTCTAGAAGAGATGTCAACTAGTCAGTTTGATATATGAGTATGAAGTTCAAGAGGGACATTTTGTCAAAGGATATAAATTTAGGAGTCAGCACATATATTGAGATACGGACTGGTTGAGATCAACTAAGGGAATGGAGACAGACCAAGACATGAGGGACCTCTAACAACAAAAGATCAGGAATATATATAATTTCTTTGCCAGAAGTCACCTTTGAGAGGCAGGAAAGAGGTGGGGTAAGCCGGGTCCAGAGGTTGTATATACTAGGCCTTGACCCTCTGAAGTGTGTGAGGTACAGTCTGCTGAATCACCACTTACAAACAGAAATCTGGTTATTGGATTATTCCTGCAAAATTGCTCTAATTAGGAGCTGCAAAACCTCAGAAGATATTGCATTGTATGAAACATATCTGGAGATTGTAGATGTAAAAGTTGTATGTCCTATAAATAAAGAATATAAAAAAGGCAGTAAAAGACCTTAGCAGGACCTTTTTCCCAGAAGATTGTTAGCCTACAGAAGTGATATCATACCAAGATAACTGAAATATTTTTCAATATTTCCCTAAAGAATTTTTTAAAATGGAGTCTGTTTCACCAGAAGATGTGTTCTTGACGAGTGGGGAGTTATGACTGAATCTGAAACACATGGAATTTCACTACACAGTATGTTCCAGCATGTTGGTGAATTGAACTGAATTGAATTAATGAATTGATGAACACATTCAGAAATACTGCCTTCTAATTTGCATGGATGGATTATATCACTGAAAAAATTTATAAATAGTCAAGGGTTGAATAAATTTCCTGTTTCATCTTTAAATGTGGATGCTACAATGGAAATTATTTTAAGTATACAAATACCATTAAATGAAGTCCCAGTGGGTAGAGTTCAAATATATTTCCCACTCATATAATGTTTTGAGAACATGATTTTATTGTTGGTGAAGCTTGGGAAAATGAATTGATTTGATACTAAAAAGCAAGGCATTCAAGCCCTAATTTATCAATTCAGTCCAGTTTATATTGGAAACAGTTTGGGCATATGTTTGATTGAATGACTTTGATGTGTTAATGGAGCAATTTTGAATTACTTCATGATTATGTTACAAAATTAACTTTTTATTTAGGGCAATGACAAGGTCATAAAAATTCATTTTCTAAGATAACATTTAGTTTTTTAATTCCTCATTAACCTTGACATGTTTTCATTTAATAAATGACTGCAACTTTTGACATATTAATTATAAGTATTCAAAGGATATTTCATGAAAATGCCTTATTATATTAGCATATTAGAAAGTATATATATAGAAAATACACAAAAATGAAACATATTGAGTAAAGGGGAGAATCCAAAAGGAAATAGAGGTAAAGTGAACACTTAAATAAAGTGAAGCCAAATGGGGAAATGGATGAAAGAGGGGGGAATAGGCTCTATACTGTGTTGATGGCTGCCTGTAGTTCAAACAATCTGAACTGAAAATTGACTATTGGATTTTCCAAAATAGAGTTAGTAATTGTTGACCTTGACAAGAATAGTCTCTGTAGACTGATAAAGTAAATTGGGTTTGAGAGCATGAAATGAGAGAAACTGGAGGAAGAATGTATTAAAAAACCCACCCGGGGTTACCTGGGTGGCTTTGTCAGTTAAGCGTCTGCCTTCAGCTCAGGTCATGGTCCCAGGGTCCCGGGATCAAGCCCCATGTCAGGTTCCCTTTTGGGTGGGGAGTCTGCTTCTCCCTCTCCCTCTGCTTCTGGCCCTTGCCCTTGTGCTCTCTTGCTTGCTTGCTCTCTATCAAGCAAATAAATAAAATCTAAAAACAAAACAAAACAAAGCAAACAAAAAACCTCACCTGAAGTTTGCTAAGAGTCAGAAAACAGCACAGCGACCAGAGAATTTTTTTTTTTTTTTTTTTTTTTTTTTTTTTTTTTTTTGTGACAGGAGCATGTTACCAAGAGCTTATACGCGCTTACGTGGTTATATGGTAGAAAATGAAATTTTCCTATTGTAGTAAAGATAAGGAAGAAGTCCTAAATCACGGTCTTTAAATAGGTAAAGAGAAGATTGACTCTCTTGCACAAGTGGAGTTTTTTTCATTAGAGAATGGTAATGGCATGTGCAGCGAAAGGCTACAAAGCAGAGAACATGTTTGCCTATGGTGGTAACTGGATAGTTGTAATTATTAGAGTCTGCAGAAATTCTTACGGCTTCAATTTTCTCAGTGAAGTAGGAAGAAAAGCAATTGGTGAGTGACAACAGTAAAACAGCTAATGTGGTTTGAGTGGAGAGGAGGAAGTATAAAATGATTATGTAGGATAGCTGTAGAGCTAATGGACTAGCAACTTTCTGCATGCCTGCTGTGCAGAAAGGATCCATGGGATGTCTATAGGCAAGAAATTAAAGAATTTTTAGTGTGGCTTCATGTTTTACTCCCACATTTTGCCAAAAGGATAGATAGGCACAGAATATGGAGGATAGTAGCAGCAGTACTTCTCAAAATAACTCCACAATTTATAACTGATACTACTTGGTAAACACGGTTTCAATCCTAGGTCTGAGGAAAACAAAGTGATCAAGGGCCACAGCAAGACTACTGACTTTGGTTTCATGTGAATTAATTTGCATTTCTGAGAAATGGGCAGAGGTTGAGAAAAACAAGACACTAACGAAGGCATTTTAGATATTTGCCTGTGGAATCTCACAGCCTAAGTGCTTAGGTGACAGTAAGACACAACTGTCTGGAGTCTAGGACTCAGGAAAGCATTATGCACTAGAAATGGAAATTGAAAATATTTTAGCACATAGAGGCAATTTAATTGGGAAGAATTACATGATCCAAGAGGACTACCTAGAATTAGAAGACAATGACCTAGAATCAAACTTAGCAGAACATAATATTTACGAAATGTTCAGATAATAAGCAGGTAGCAGAGGACACCAAAAGGAGATCTCAAGAGCTAGGAGGGAAATTCTAAACACACAGGAAGTGATTGTTTAAAAATCAATATTAATGGGTGAAATAGATGGTCCAATGTGACCTAAAGTGTATAGACTGTTCCAGGTCATTAGCATATTTGAAGCTTACTAAATGTGCAAAATGTTAATTGCATGCATAGTATTGGTATTGGCCCCATGCAATTAACATTTTGCACATTCTAGCCATTTCTAGTGCTAATTTTCTAGCCATATTAATTTCTTCTAGTGCTAGAAGAAATTCTAGCCATTTCTAGTGCTAATTTTCTAGCCATATTAATAGCCAGATGCTATAATTTAAAAAATAAAAAATTAAATATTTAGATCCTTATTATTTGTGGAATGTTTAATGTATTAGATTTATTTTTAAGTGACATATTCCTTGAAAGGTTTAAGGAGATTTAATTTACTACTTGTTGCAGTTTTTTAAATTAAATTTTGAGATCTCAGATATAAATGTGGGACTACTAATATAATTTATTTTAATGAAGGATGATATTTTATCAATATTTTTAGATCAAGGCTTACATGTACCTTTTTAACTTTCTGAAATTAAAGTGATCTTATTTGGGAAGAAAAAACAGATTTCTGCAATTTCCAAATGGAATAATAAATTGCTATTGTCAGATTTTGTATTCCTTCAAAGGGAAAATTACTATCATTCAATTTCATGTATCTAAAAGTTTTCCCACAAGTCCTAACATTTGTTGATATTTTTCAATGAAGTATGGATTTGATTCTCCTCTCAGTTTTGGTCTTCATTCGAGAACTTAAAATCTAAATTAAACTTTAAATAGTGAATACTTTCTGAAATAGTTCTGAGAAAGCTGAGTTCTTTTGCTTATTATTTTCTTAGGTCAGCTATGTTAAAGATATCTTACTTTTTAATTTTTGAATAGTCACAGTTATAAGTCATAAGAAATAATGATGGAACAGACATCATAATCATAGCTAAAAATGAAAAGTTGGTTGTTTTTTATATTAGTTAGATTTAACTATTATTAGTTCATCATTACACAGAGCTTTACCTCCAAGAATCCCTGGAATTAAGGTTATAGGACATTAATGAGAGGCCTAGGAAAGAAATGATACTTACATGCAAACTCTGAAATAATATGCACATTCCACATACTTTTCTGTTAAATGAAATATTTAAGAGACAAATCAGGAGAAATCATGAGCTGCCATTTTTATGCCTATTAATCCTCACTCCTCACATTTTACTAAAAAGCACTTCTTTGAAACATTCTGATAGACCCAAGGAGGATTAAACCACATTCATCCATCTGTGTAACTTTAATAAAATAACCAGATTTTAAACTTGCAAATATTTTTTTTTTAAACTTGCAAATATTAAACACAAACAGAATTGAAAATCTTGTCTTTGGAAGAGACTTGATGTAAAAAGTTTTAGATACAACTTTTCAGTTCTTTGAAAAGAGAGTGAGTGGATAAGTTTGTGGACATGAAATGAGGACTTCTATCAGAAAGGAGCAGGCTTTTATTGCTAGATAGACGCAGCAGAAGCTTAGAAAAGTGTGAATAAAGGGAATGAAATGCAATAAAGTAAAATTTTACTCATTTTAATCCAGACTCTATTAGCAGGTATTTACATGTGCCATCATTTTATGTCTAATGAAATAAATGTTGAAGTTTCCTTGTGCCGAGGCATCACATACACAGACCTCAATGTTCATTATAGACTAATCAAATTTCTCTCTGAAGTTATTAAATTTCAGTTCAATCCCTAACTAAAACTACTCTCTTCAAATGGCAGGAAGGTACCTGACAAAAATACAGTGGAGAATGAGAGAGAACAACTTCATGAACTAGCTTCCACCTAATTTCTCAATGTCATCCTAACAATATTATAATCATGTATATTTATATGTGGGAAACTCAAGAGTGACATTACCAGAATTGGTAGTACTTGTATAATGTAAAAATAACTAAGTTTGTGTATTTATTAGATGCAGAGCTAAATTATGTATTAAATTATAAGGAATCTACAAAATAATTAAACACATAGTTTTTTCAAAAGTGGATTTTTAATTATTGTTTAATATTCAATCAAAGAGAAAGATGCAACAAATATTGAATTATTTTAGAGATATTTTTGACAAACTTCTGAATTTATGTGCTCATATTGAATTAGGTTATTTTCACAAATGTCAATTTTGTATCAGTTGTCATCATTTATAGGACAATTTCTACATCAATTTTTTTATCTGATATAGACATGTCACAGTTCATGCTAAGAAAGCAATGTCTATAAACAATCTGTTGTTAATTTGAGTCCAGTCTGTTTATGAAAGTGGACCAGAGTAGAAGTCTTACTTTCAAAGATTTGTCATTCTCCATTCCAACTTGATGTTTCTGTTACATTCCAATTCAGTTCTATCAACTATTTCTTCCTACAGCTGGCTGGATTTTAGTCAGAAACCCAAAGAAATTTAAGGGAGCAGAATGAGAAATAATTGAAAAGGTATAGATAAAACATAGCAACAAAAAGACTTAGAAAACTCCCTAATGAATGTTTGACATTTTCAAATTCCTTTATGATATTCGTGAGAAAGATACAAATTATGCCACTAATTGATTGAAGTAAATTCAGTGAAAAAACTAATCTATACTTAATATATAACCTGAAGGGAAGGTTTTGAATTATCAATGTTAAAATTTTCAAGTTTGAAAACTTTTAAGATTGAATAAAAAGCTTGTACTTAGATGTTTGGATTTGTATACCTTTTTGTCCCAGGAATTAATATTTCAAGAAAAGTAAATTTTAGTTAAATATTTGTAGGAATATTCACTAATGGCAAGTTCCACATTGCCATTAGTAAAAATCTTTAGCCTATCAAAAATATCGCGAACATATCTACCTATTGCATTCAATATATATCTCTGGGGGCATTAAAATAAATTAATTTGGGATGCCTGGTGGCTCAGCAGTTGAACATCTGCCTTCGGCTCAGGGTGTGATCCTCGAGTCCTGGGATGGAGTCCCACATTGGGCTCCCTGAATGGAGCCTGCTTCTCCTTCTGCCTATGTATGTCTCTGCCTCTCTCTCTCTCTGTCTCTCTCATGAATAAATAATATCTTTTAAAAAATAATTCTTGTCATGAAAGGTGGACAAAAATCTTATCTATTTTTGTTCTCTTTATCATATTTTAAACAACTTTAAAAGATCCCTCTGGGCTAGTATTAATATAAATTATTTGAGGGCTTGCATTGAGGCTAATTCCCCTTCTGAATTTCAACCATTCCTTTCCTGAAACATGTTGAAATGACCTGAAAGTTTGTTGTCATAGCAGGAAAAGACATCATTGTCCAACTTCAATAAATTATAAGAAAAAAACAAACAGGTTGTGTGTTGGTCTATACGCATAGAGTAATTTTTCTCTTAAAGTTTCTATGGGATTGTTTTGCAATTAATTACATATACCAATGAAGGCAGATGATAGAAAAGGTTTACTACATGTTCCTGGGGAAAATTTTTATATTTGCACCAATAATGTATGGGCAAATTCTGTATTCTACATTCTCAGACTCCATTACTGATTTTTCATCTTTACTAATCCAATAGAATAAAAGTCATATCTCATTGTTTCAGATGTACTTTAGCTATTTAAATTTGCCTGTGAAAGAGTATATTTTTAACCTTTTTTTTTTTTTTGGTTAGTGTTTCTATGAAGTTGTCTAAATTTTTGTAAGTTTTAAATACTTAAATTGTGTATATTATAATCATTGTCCTCTATTATATGATTTTGAACAGACCACAGCAATAGATACAGGGAGAAGTGGGCACTTCTGGTGGAGTTAAACATTTTCTAATATCTACTAAGATATAAAATGCATACCCGACATATAGTTCAGCTAAACAAATGAGTTAGGTTTATAAAAAAAAAACATGATTCTTAAAAACTGCTCAGATTTAACATACCAGCTTTGGTAACTGCATGCTGTTAGGAAATTCTTTTTCTTTTTCCTTCAGTTTCATTATTATTTGTTTCGGTTGCATCTATTATTTGGTGTGTAGAAGTTGCTGGATGGGATGAGTTTGCATCAGGATGAGTAGTTATTATACATTTTCTTCATTCACCTTTGCATTTCATTTTATTTTGTGGTGAGCATGTTACTTTTAAAAATTTAAGAATTACAATTCTAGGTTTTACATGATTAAGTAACTATACTGCTAAATTCTATTTTTATGTATGTTGTATTTACAAGATACATATTTATTCAAATAATTTTAAAATCCAATGTATTGAGGTGCCTAGGTGGCTCAGTGGTTGAGCATCTGCCTTTGGCTCAGGTTGTGATCCTGGGGTCCTGGGATCGAGTCCTGGTTCGGGCTCCCTGAAGGGAATCTTCTTCTCCCTCTCCCTCTGCCTATGTCTCTGCCACTTTCTCTGTATCTCCCATGAATAAATAAATATATTTTTAAATATAATGTATTGTAGATAATTCTATTGCTTTATGGAAGTACTCCATTGGAATTATTTATCTTTATGACCTATTCAATGTTAGATAAATCTTTCGGAATATTCATTCAACATTTCTTCTGAGAATAGAAAGTATAATCAGTGCCTTATGTTGGTCTGGCATAGATAAACAGTCAAGATTTGGATACCTAATTCCACCAGGAGAAAGGAGATGATACGTTAATAACTTGGTCAAATAAAGGTATGAGTATGCCAAAGTCTTCATCTGCCAAAAATCCTTATTGACCTTATTTTCACTCTCTGACAGTAATGACCATCACTGTGTCCTTTTTTTCCCTATGTATTTTTTTTATCTATACAAAGATAAGTCTTTGTGAAATGTCAATCAAGCTAACCTCCATGAGATTATATATTTATTATATATGTTATGTTTCTATTACCTTCCTGTACATCCCTGCATCAGATTGATAATTTTAGAAACTCTGCCTAAAGCCAATGAAAGGCTTTCTATCTTTTTGTATGCATGATGACATAAACTCTAAACTTTCCTATATGGCAACACGTATTTTATATTACTGAGGTATTCTTTTAAATTTATTCTCCTGGAAAAATGCCTCAACCTTTCATTATCTCATTAGATTTCTAGTCAAATCAAATAGATGCATTTCAAGCAATGCTTAAAAAGTACTACGTGCCAAAAATATGTCAGCTTTTTGCGAAGAGGAACAGAATGAATCCTGTTATCCTCAGGTAATATAATTCACAAAGTAATGAATTATTATTTTAGATTTTGGCATGCACAGAACACTCAATTTGAATTAATGTATCAATAGGCTAATAATTTTGTGAAATTTTATAAAGATTCAAATCAATTAAAAAAATAAACCTAAGTCACATCAATAAGTGAAAGAGTTGTGTGCAATCAACAGACAAGAAATCTGGTTTATGGTATGAAAAATAAATTATAAGGAAGGCTCTACAATCATTAATTTTGTTTTTTTAAATAATCATTTCTATTAAATTGTAATATCCTACCTTATAAGTGTGTACCAGAAGAATGTTGGCAAATGTTCGACAACTTATAAATCCTGCATATGTTAATTGAATACAGATCTAAAAATTATAGAGACATTTTTCATTGAGGACTACTTTCAGCAATATACTAAGCAGCTAAGTTAATAATCCCATCATTCTCATGAGTTGAAATACAGCATTTTTTATCCTGAGAGGCAGTGGCAAATGAATTATCTTTATAATCTTTTCTAAAATAGAGTTTGCAATGTACTTGTTCATATCCATTAGAATTGTTTTTGGAACTTTTTTAAAAAAATAAACCCCAAGCATCATCATTTTATATTCCTCATGAATTAAAACCAGTCAACAAGTACTAGGAGCTGTATTTTGAATCCTTAGTATTGGAGGTATTTATACAATTATGCTTTAAGTAGTAGTATTATTCTTAACTACAAAAATATTCTATTTAGCCCCATAGTCATAGGTTCAAAGTACTCAAATCTTGGCAGTATCTCAGAAATATAACACTTGTGCAACCACACACACTAGCTTTTGACATTTCTCATCTCTCACTTACAAAAATATTGAATTATTTAGTGAACAAGATGGTATTAGCATCTTTACACTTATTATTTTCACTTTGTAATTCAACAAGATCAGAATGCTAAATTTTGACTAACAGTTCTTTTTTTTTTTTGACTAACAGTTCTTTAAATAAAATTTTACTTCATGCATTTTTTGTTGCATGCTTTATTCACTACCAACACTGTTCCCAACGCTTTGTTAAAAATCTATAGAATAGCATGAAAAAGAATTATTAATAGTACAAAATTAATTTTCAGTGGTATAACATTTCAAAAATAAAGACAAAATAATGTAACTCATCATACACGCATACACAGAAGAGCAGGGACAGCTTGCTGTAGGATTAGAGAGCCTGTGGTGCCATAAACATAGGCTGATGGGCTTTGGCATGATCAGGAGAAGGCACTCAACTTGGTTTCAACATCAGAAGGGAGAGAGAAGAGTGGAGGGGACATCTTGTGTTTCAGATTTTCAGAAAACTTCCCAAAGGATTGGTATTTGGATTACCTATGCTGATGGGGAGCTGGCATACTTTGGAAATCTTTGGGCTGCTGAGAACAAAGAAGAGCATGGCAAATTGTTGCTGTAGCATCAGAAAATTGTCAGTACCACAGACAGATATCAGAGGGAGCAACAGACTGTAAGCTCTTGAAAAAGAAACTGGCAAACCTCTCCTTTTGGGAAATTACACGCATGAGCCCAGAGAACCCCAAACTCCTCAAAATAGGTTTCAGAGGCCAACAGAATTTCTAGTTTGATTAGGAAAGTACTTACAGTACATTAAAAGCCAGTCTATAAAAAGTGGAATAAATAACCATTTTTACAAATGCATAAAACACATACACATATCACAAAACACAATTAAAAAAAATAGAGAAACATGACCCAAACAAAGGGACAAAATAATCCAGAAACTAACTCCAACAAAATGAAGATCTATGATTCCATGACAAATAACTCAACAGTTTTAAAGAAGCTAAATGATCTAAAAAGAAAACAAGTCATCAATTACAAGGAAGGAAGAGAGAAAGGGACAGTGACCAATAAACAAAATGGCAATAAGTACGTACTTATCAATAATTAAAGATAAATGGTCTAAATGCTCTAATCAAAAGACACAGAGTGACAAAAAGAATAACACTCATCTACATACTACCTACAAGAGACTACTGTTAGACCTAAAGGCACATACAGAGTGAAAATGAAGGGATGGAAATCATATACCATAATTAATGGTATATGCAAATGGAAGGAGCAACAAGAAAAACACAGAGTAGCAATACTTACATTAGATAAAATAGAGTCATAAAGAAAAACTACAAGAAGAGATAAAGAAGAGCATTACATAATGATAAAGGGGTAAATCCAACAAGATGATACAACAATTGTAAATATCTCTGCACCTATCATTGCAGAAACTAAGTACATAAAGCAAATATTATCTGACATAAAAGGAGAAATTGACAGTAATGGTATGGGACTTTATATTCCATTTGCATAAATAGATAATCCAAGCAGTAGATTAATAGGAAACAGTGTCTTTAAGTGACACATTTTTCCAGATGGACTTAAGATATATACAGAATATTTCATTCAACAACAGAATAAACATTTTTTTTCAAATGCACATGGAATATTCTTCAGGATAGGTCACATGATAAATTTATTGAGACTGGTTTTGTAGCCTAAGAACACTGAAATCATTTTGTGCATCTTTTCTAACCACATAGTATGAAACTAGAAATCAATCACAAGGAAAAAATTGAACAAAATACAAACACATGGAGGCTAAACATGCTGCTGTAACCAATAGGTCAAAAAAATAAAAGAGGAAATCAAATTCTACATGGAAACAAATGAAAATGAAAACTCAATGGCATAAAATCACTGTAACACTGCAAAAGCAGTTTTAAAAGGGAAATGTATAGCAATACAGGTCTATCCCAAGAAAGAAGGAAAATCTCAAACAAGTTACTCTTACACCTAAAAGAACTAGAAAAAAAAACAAAGCCCAAGGTTAGGAAAAGGAAAGAAACAATAAAGATCAGAGCACGGGACACCTGGGTAGCTCAGCAGTTGAACATCTGCTTTTGGCTCAGAGCATGGTCCTGGAGTCCCAGGATTGAGCCCCACATCGGGCTACCTTGAGGAGCCTGCTTCTCCCTCTACCTATGTCTCTGCCTCTCTCTATGTGTCTCTCATGAATAAATAAGTGAAATCTTAAAAAATATCAGAGCTGAAATAAAGAATAAAAAATAGAGAAAATAAATGAAAATGAGATTTGTTTCTTTAAAAGATAAACAAAATTGATAAATCTTTAGCCAAACTCAAAGAAAAAAGAAGAGACAAAATCAGAAATGAAAAATGAGAAGCAACCAATGACACCACAGAAATACAAAGGATTATTAAAGAAAACTACACAAAATTATATGCCAATATATTAAACAACTTTAAATAAATGGATAAATTCCTAAAAACATACAATCTTCCAAAACTGAATCAGGAAGAAAGAGAAAATCTGAACAGGCCAATTATTAGTAAAAAAATTGAATCAGTAATAAAAAATTCTTAGCCAAAAACAGTTCAGACGAGACAGGTTCACAGGTAAATTCTACCATGTATTTTTTCTTTTGAAGTCTTATTTTATTTTATTTTTTATTGTTTTTTATAATAAATTTATTTTTTATTGGTGTTTATTTGCCAACATACAGAATAACACCCAGTGCTCATCCCATCAAGTGCCCCCCTCAGTGCCCATCACCCAGGGACCCCAACCCCCCGCCCTCCTCCCCTTCCACAACCCCTAGTTCGTTTCCCACAGTTAGGAGTCTTCATGTTCTGTCTCCCTTTCTGATATTTCCTACCCATTTCTTCTCCCTTCCCTTCTATTCCCTTTCACTATTATTTATATTTCCCAAATGAATGAGACCATATAATGTTTGTCCTTCTCCGACTGACTTATTTCACTCAGCATAATACCCTCCAGTTCCAACCACATTGAAGCAAATGGTGGGTATTTGTCGTTTCTAATGGCTGAGGAATATTCCATTGTATACATAAACCACAGCTTCTTTATCCATTCATCTTTCGATGGACACTGAGGCTCCTTCCACAGTTTGGCTACTCTAGACATTACTGCTATAAACATTGGGGTGCAGGTGTCCTGGCGTTTCATTGCATCTGTATCTTTGAGGTAAATCCCCAACAGTCCAATTGGTGGGTCGTAGGGCAGGTCTATTTTTAACTCCTTGAGGAACCTCCACACAGTTTTCCAGAGTGGCTGCACCAGTTCACATTCCCACCAACAGTGCAAGAGGGCTCCCTTTTCTCCCCATCCTCTCCAACATTTGTGGTTTCCTGTCTTGTTAATTTTCCCCATTCTCACTGGTGTGAGGTGGTATCTCATTGTGGTTTTGATTTGTATTTCCCTGATGGCAAGTGATGCAGAGCATTTTCTCATGTGCATGTTGGCCATGTCTATGTCTTCCTCTGTGAGATTTCTGTTCATGTCTTTTGCCCATTTCATGATTGGATTGTTTGTTTCTTTGGTGTTGAGTTTAATAAGTTCTTTATAGATCTTGGAAACTAGCCCTTTATCTGATATGTCATTTGCAAATATCTTCTCCCATTCTGTAGGTTGTCTTTGAGTTTTGTTGACTGTATCCTTTGCTGTGCAAAAGCTTCTTATCTTGATGAAGTCCCAATAGTTCATTTTTGCTTTTGTTTCTTTTGCCTTCATGGATGTATCTTGTAAGAAGTTACTGTGGCCAAGTTCAAAAAGGGTGTTGCCTGTGTTCTCCTCTAGGATTTTGATGGAATCTTGTCTCACATTTAGATCTTTCATCCATTTTGAGTTTATCTTTGTGTCTGGTGTAACAGAATGGTCTAGTTTCATTCTTTACTGAAGAGACTGTCTTTCTTCCAGTGGATAGTCTTTCCTCCTTTATCGAATATTAGTTGACTATAAAGTTGAGGGTCCACTTCTGGATTCTCTATTCTGTTCCCTTGATCTATGTGTCTGTTTTTGTGCCAGTACCACACTGTCTTGATGACCACAGCTTTGTAGTACAACCTGAAATCTGGCATTGTGTGCCCCCAGCTATGGTTTTCTTTTTTAATATTCCCCTAGCTATTCGGGGTCTTTTCTGATTCCACACAAATCTTAAGATGATTTGTTCCAACTCTCTGAAGAAAGTCCATGGTATTTTGACAGGGATTGCATTAAATGTGTAAATTGCCCTGGGTAACATTGACATTTTCACAATATTAATTCTGCCAATCCATGAGCATGGAATATTTTTCCATCTCTTTGTGTCTTCCTAAATTTCTTTAATCCAAATTTTGTAACTCTGTGGGAGAGAGGACTGTTTCTGATTCTTTCTTTTGAGGTAAGGTTTTCCTTCTAGTCATTTTGCTCAGTGAGAAGTGGCCAAAAACAAGTTGTATTCGAAAAGGAGAAAAAGAGAGGAGAGATAGAAGGAAAGAAAAGAGAAAAAGAGAAAAAGAAAAAAGGAAGAAAAAAGAAAAAAAGAGAAGAGAAAGAAAAAGAAAGGAAATAAAAGGGGTGGGGGGAGCAAACAAATCAAAAAGCAAAAAAAAACAAAAACAAACAAACAAAAAAACACGGGGGAATATCCTCTGATTCTGTATACTGTAAGTAAGTCCCTTGACTTCCCCTGGAACCTTCCAGTGCGGCTTGGTCAATAATTTGTTTTCCCCTTCCATCTAGCTGCTCTTCTGGGGGAGGGGCCTGTTGTTCTGATTTTCAGGTGTTAGCACTTGGGGGAGCTGCTCTGCCCCCTGCCTGGTGCAGGGCTCAGTGAGTAATGTTTATCCAGTTTATCCGGTGAGGCCACTGTGAGGCTCAGTGGGGGTTGTTTACCCTGTGAAGTCCCAGGAGGAACAACCCCAGTGGCGGCGGCCAGCTCTGGAGCCCTGGAGTCAGCTCCCGCAGTAACTCCGGAGCTCTCCATCTGCAGGGCCTGGATGCTCTGGGGGCGGGGCCGCTGATCTGCTCAGCTCGGGACAGGAGTGTCCTTGCTGTCCTGGGCCCTCCTGACCTCTGCCTGTCCCAGGGGGAGGCCGGATCCTGGGCTGTGTCCCGGCGCCCTGTGCTCGCGGGCCTGCGCTGTTGGATTCGCGCTCATGGCCTCGCAGCCCCCTCCGCGGAGCTGCCGCCCGAGCCCCTCCCGGGTCCAGCCGTGTGCATTCTGCAGCCCTTTAGGAAGGTCGGCTGCGGGGTGTGGGGCTCTCCCAGGGGCGCAGGTGTCTGTTAGTGTCCCAGGGAGCCTGAGGGCATCCCCGCCCCTCCTGGGTTCCTGCTCTACCTCCCTGCTAGTGCCTTTCCTCCCGGGAAGATTAGTGAAGCTCCCGCTTTTCGGGATGGGGCTCTCCTGTCCTGGGGGCACTCGCCCCGGGCCGGCTCCTCGCGGGGCCCCTCCCCCTTGGGTGCCCTTTGTTTCATTTCTGTTTTTCCCCGTCTTCCTACCTTGCTAGAAGCGTGAACTCTTCTCACTGTAGCATTCCAGCTGTTCTCTCTTTAAATCTCAGGCCAAATTTGTAGATTTTCAGGATGGTTTGAAGGTTATCTAGGTAATTTGGTGGGGTCAGGTAACTTGGGGATCCTACTCTTCCGCCATTTTGCCCCTCCTCCACTCTACCAAACATTTAAAGAAGAGTTTATACCTATTCTACTCAAACTATTGCAAAATAAAAAAGAAAGGAACACTTCCAAAAATATTTTATGAAGTCAGCATTATCCTGACATCAAAAACAATGACAATATAGAAAAAGAGAACTAAAGAGCCAATATGTCTGGTGCACACAAATGCAAATAAATATCTTCAACACATCACATTCCCTCAAGTAGGATTTAATCCAAGCATGCAAATATGGTTCAACATTTGCAAATTAATCAACATGATTTGCATATTAACACAATTTATAAAAATCATATGATGTATCTCAATAAAGCCAGAAAAAACATTTCACAAAATTCAACATCTGTTCAGGGAAAAACAAAACAAAAACAGAAACAAAATACCTCTTAACAAAGTGGGTTTATTTTTACTTCGAATATAATGTATATGAAAAATCCACAGCTAACATACATCATATTCAATGATGAAAAACTGAAAGCCATTCCTCTAATATCAGGAATAAGATACAGGTTTCTACTCTCAGCACTTTTATTCAATATAGTAACATAGAAGTCCTGGTCATAGAAATAAGAAGCATCCAAGTGGATAAGAAAAAATCTTAAACTGATATTATTTGCAGAAGGTATGATACTATACAAAGAAAACACTAAAGACTGCAACAGATAACTATTAGCAGTAATAAATTCAGTAAAGTTGCAGGATATAACTGCAACCAAGTGGATAAGAAAAACTGAAAGCCATTCCTCTAATATCAGGAATAAGATACAGGTTTCTACTCTCAGCACTTTTATTCAATATAGTAATATAGAAGTTCTGGTCATAGAAATAAAAAGCATCCAAGTGGATAAGAAAAAATCTTAAACTGATATTATTTGCAGAAGGTATGATACTATACAAAGAAAACACTAAAGACTGCAACAAATAACTATTAGCAGTAATAAATTCAGTAAAGTTGCAGGATACAAAATACTGTATTTTAATACACTAATAATTACATAGCAGAAAGACAAATTAAGAAAAAAATAATTTATAATTGCATCAAAAAGAATAAAATACTTAACAATAAACTTAACCAAAGAGGTAAAAAAACCTATACTCTGAAAACTGTAAAACACTGATCAATGAAATTGAAGATAACACAAATAAATGTAAAGATACTCCACACTCATGGTTTGGAAAAGTATTGTTAAAATGTCCATTCTACCCAAAGCAATCTACAGAGTAACTGCAATCCCTATTCAAAATATCAAAAAAAAAAAATTCACAAAATTAAAATAGTCTTGAGATATACAGAATCACAAAAGACCCCAAATATTCAAAACATACTTGAAAAAAAAAAAAGTTGGAGGTATCAAAATCCCAGATTTCAATATATACTACAAAAGCTATAGTTATCGAAACACTATGATAGTGGCAAAAAAATGGACACATAGGTCACCGGAACAGAAGAGAGAGACCAGGAATAACCCAAGCTTAGTCTATGACAAATGAGGCAACTCATTTCCCAACAATGGAGGGAAAACTCTCTTCAATAAATAGTGCTAGGAGGACTGAAAAGCTATATTCAGAAACATGAAACTAGAGCACTTTGTTACACCATACAAATATAAATTCACAATGGATTAAAGACTTAAATGTAAGACCTAAAACAATAAAACTCCCCCAAAGAAAACATAGGCAGTAATTTCTTGGACATAGGATTTAGCAACATTTCCCTAAGTCTCCTCAGGCAAGGGAAACAAAAACAAAAATAAACTATTGTGATTACACAAAACTGAAAAGATTTTAAATAGCAAAGGAAACCATCCATTACAAAAAGACAGTCTACTGAATGGGAAAAGATATTTGCAAGTGATATATCCAGTAGGGGATTGATATCCAAAATACATAAAGAACTTATACAATTCAACACACACATACACACAAATAATCCTATTATAAATAGGCAAAAGACTTTTTTTTCTAAAACAACATACAGATGGCCAACTGAAACAAGAAAATATGCTCAACATCACTAATCATCTGGGAAATGAAAATCAAAACCACAGTGATATATCATCTTACACCTCTTAAAATGGCTAGTATCAAAATATAAGAAATAATTGTTGGAGATACGGAAAAAAATAAGCTTTTTTGCACTTTGTTGGAATGTAAATCAATGCTGCCACTATAGAAAACAGTATGGAACTTTCTCAAAAAATAACTAATAGAAATACCACATGATCCAACAACTCCACTACCGGATATTTACTGAGAAAACAAAAGCAATAATTTGAAAAGATATATGCACCTACCCCATGTTTACTGCAGCATTATTTATAGTAGCTAAAATATGGAAGCCTCTTATGTGTCCACAAAGACCTTAACTGATAAAAAAGATGTAGTGTGTGTGTGTGTGTGTGTGTGTGTGTGTGTATAATAAGGTATATTACTCAGTCATAAAGAAGAATGAAATCTTGCCATTTGTGACAACAAAGATGGACTGAAAATGTATTATGCTAAGCAAAATAAGATAAAGAAAGACAAATACCATATGAATTCACTGATATGTGAAATCTAAAAAACAAAACAAATATATGAAAGCAGGAATAGACTCATAAATACCAAAAAACCCCTGATCGTTACTAGAGGGTAACTGGGTCAGGAAATGGGCAAAATGGGTGAAGAGGAGTAGGAGATAAAGTCTTCAAAAAAATAACTAACTAAAAACAAAACAGACAGCTAAATGAAATCAAGTTAATGATATGAACAATGCAAGTTCAACAAAGAGATAGTAACTATAAAAAAAAGAACCAAAAAATTTCAGAGTAGCAAGAAACAATAACTGAATTGTAAAATTTACTAGAGAGGTTCAATAACAAACTTAATGAAGGAAACATACTAATCAGTGAACTCATCAACAAGTAACTTAAATTTATCCAGTCAGAAAAGCAAAACAGAACAGAATGAAACAAAGTGAAGAAGGCCTGAAGGACTTACAGTAACACATCAAGTGGATCAATATACACCATTACAGGAGTTCTGGAAAGAGAAGAAAAAAAGAAAGGGACAGCTTATTTGAAGAACTGGTGGTCAAAACTTCTCCTAATCTGAAGAAAAGGGACATGAAAACTTAAGAAATCCAAAGGATTCCAAGAAGGATGAACTCACAGAAGCTTGTACTAAGATACATTATTATAATCAAACTATCAAAAGTCAAAGACAAAAACAAAATCTTGAAAATAGCAGGAGAAAAACACTCCTCATATACAATGGAGCTCTAATTAAATTGACAATGGATTTACCCACAAAAATCTTACACACTAGAAGAAAATATGATGATATATCTAAAGTGCTGAAAGAAAACACAAGAACTTTCCAATCAAGAATATCATATCTGGAAAATGATCTTTCAAAAACGAAGAAATTGAGACTTTCCAGATAAAAGCAAGGAGTTCATCACTACTAGACCCCTTGTAGAAGAATTAAAGGGAGTTCTACAAAATGAAATGAAAACAATGCTAGAGAGCAATCCAAAGGCATATGAAGACATAATGCTTACTGGTAAAGGTAAAAATTTAGATAAATACAAAATAATGTGAGAATATAACACTGGTATATAAGGCACTATTTATTTTGGTATAGAATAAGAAAAATGTATAAGTTATAAAATTTAATGGATACACAATATGTAAAGATACAACTTGTAACATCAGTAAAATAAAGTTGGGGTAGGGAAATATCAACGTAGGTAATTGAAGTTCTCAATTTAAATGATAAAAAATATTTTTAATATATTTTTAAAGACCTTATTCATTTATTCATTATTCTGAGAGAGAGAGAGAGAAGCAGAGACACAGGCAGAGGGAGAAGCAGGGTCCATGCGGGGAGCCTGACGTGGGACCCAATCCCGGGTCTCCAGGATCACACCCAGAGCCGACGGTGGCACGAAACCGCTGAGCCACCCGGGCTGCCCCAAAATATATTTTTTATACTTTTGAAATTTAGTACCTTTTAACATAGAGACCAAAATACATTGAGAACCAAGTAGATCACCATGTTTGTCTACTCTGCGAGATTACATTCTCTCTCCCTCCCTACTTCCCTCTCCTTATTTTTTGTTTTGTTATCTTTTCTTTTCTTTCTCTTTTCTCTTTCATTTTCTGGTACTTGACCTCAATAGAATTGTCTACTGTGTATTTTGCTTAGGTCATGGTTGATATTTTTTACTCTGCTCACTTGTACTGCCATTTTTCATTGGACAAAATGACTAGAAGGAAAAATTCACTACAAAAGAAAGAACCAGAGGTAATATTATCTGCCACAGATCTAATGGATATGGATTTATGTAAGATGTCAGAGATACAATTCAGGATTACAATTATAAAATTACTAATTGGACTTTAAAAAAAAAGCAAAAAAGACTAGAGAATCTCTTACTGCAGAAATGAGATCTAATCAGGTAGGAATTAAAAATACTCTGAGATACAGTCTAAACTGGATGCTCTAACAGCTAGGGTAAATGAGGCAGAAGAGACAATGTGGGACATAGAAGAAAGTTGATAGAAAGGAAGCTGTGGAAAAAGAGAAAAAACAACTAAGAGCTCATGAGGAGAGGCTCTAAGAGTTGAGTGATAGTTTGAAAAAGAATAACATCTGTCTTTTGGGATTCCAGAGGGCATGGAGAGAGGACCAGAAGGTATGTCTGAACAAATCATAGCTGAGAACTTCCACAATCAGGAAAAGGAAACCTGCATTCATATCCAAGAGATAGGGAGGACCCCTCCCAAAATCAACAAAAACCAATCAACACACCAACATACAATAGTGAAGCTTGCAAATATCAGAGATAAAGAGAAAACCCTAAAAGTAGCTTGAGAAAGAGATTCCTAACACATGGGGGGGAGAAATATAAGATTAACAGTAGACATATCCACAGAGATTTGGAAGGCCAGAAAGGGTTGGCATGATATATTCAGGGCACTAAATGAGAAAAATATGCAGCCAAGAACACTTTATCCAGCAAGGCTCTCATTCGGAAGAGAAGGAGAGATAAAGAGCTTCCAGGACAGACAAAAATGGAAAGAATACGTGACCATCAAACCTGTCCTGCAAGAAATATTAAGTGAAGATGGAGCCTCCCCCACCCCCCCACAAAAAAAAATCTGCAGAAACTGGGACTATACAGGTAATACAATGACACTAAATTTATGTCTTTCAATAGGTACTCTGAATGCGAATGGTCTAAATGCTATAGTCAAAAGACACAGTATCATACTGGATAAAAAACAAGACCCACCTATATGCCCTCCAGAAGAGAAATATTTTAGACCTTTGGACACCTTCAGACCGAAAATGAGGTGGAGAACTGTTTAGCATGCTAATGGACATCAAAAGAAAGTTGAGGTAGAAATCCTTATATCAGATAAATTAGATCTTACACAAAAGACTGTACAAGAGATGAAGAGGGACACTATATCATACTTAAAGGGTCTATTCAACAAGAAGACCTAACAATTATGAATATTAATGTACCTAATATGGGAGCAGTCAATTATATCAACCAATTAATAATCAAAGTAAAGAAACACATAGATAATAATACATTAATAGTAAGAAACTTCAACATTCCACTCTCAGCAAGGAACAGATATTCTAAGCAGAAGAACACACACACACACACAAAAAAAACAAGGGCTTTGAATGACACACTGGACCAAATGGATTTCACAGATATGTACAGAACATTCCATCCTAATGCATCTGAATATACATTCTTCTCAAATGCACCTGGAACTTTTTCCAGAATAGAGCAAATATTGGGCCTATTCTGATACCAGTTGAGATAAATCAGGTCTCAACTGATAATAAAATACTGGGATTATCCCCTGAATATTTTCAGACCACAATACTTTGAAACTAGAACTCAACCACAAAAAGAAATTTGGAAGGAACTCAAACACTTAGAAGTTAAAGAGCATCCTACTAAAAAATGAATGGGTGACCACGAAATTAGGGAATAATTTAAAAGATTCAGAGATAATCTTAATGAAAATGTTCAAAATTCAACTTAATTAAAATGTTCGAAATCTGTTCAAAATCTTTGGGATATAGCAAAGGTGGTTCTAAGAGGGAAGCAAATTTCAATACAAGCCTCTCTAAAAAAATTGGAAAAAAAAAATCCCAAATACACAAGCTAATTTTACACCTAAAAGAAGTTAAAAAAAAAAAAAAAACAGCAAACAAAGCCTATATCACGATAAGAGAAATAATAAAGACTAGAGCAGAACTCAATAAAATAGGGAACAAAATAACTATGGAACAGATTAAAAGAAAAAAAAAAAAAACAAGAGCTGTTTTTTTTTTAAGAATTAGTACGATATATAAACCCCTACCCAGACTTATTAAAAAGAAAAAAAGATTCAAATTAATAAAATCATGAATGAAAGAGGACAGATCACAACTGACACCAAGGTCACCAATACAAATACTCCACCAATACAAATGGTTTTAGGAACATATTATGAGCAACTATATGCCAACAAATTAGGCAATCTAGAAGAAATGGATGCATTCCTAGAAACCTATAAATTACCAAAACTGAAACAGAAAGAAATAGAAAACATGAACAGATCAATAACCAGTAAGGAAATTGAAGCAGCCATCAAAAACCTGCCAACAAGCAAAGTCCAGGGCCACATGCATTCCCAGGGGAATTCTACCAAACATTTTTACAAGAAATAACATTTTAGGAAAGTTGTTTCAAAAAGGCATTCAAATTGGCAAAGAAGAAGTCAAACTCTCACTCTTCACAAATAAAATGATACTGTATTTTGAGAACCCCAAATACCCCACCCCCAAATTGCTAGAACTCATAGAGCAATTCAGCAATTAAAAAAAAAAATCAATGCACAGAAGTCAGCTTCATTTCTATACACTAACAATGAGACTGAAGAAAGAGAAATTAAGGAATCAATCCCATTTAAAATTGCACCCAAAACCATAAGACACCTTGGAATAAACCTAACCAAAGAGGTAAAGGATCTATACTTGAATAACTACAGAACACTTCTGAAAGAAAATGATGACACAAAGAGATGGAAAAACATCCCATGCTCATGAACTGGAAGAAAAAATACTGTGAGAATGTCTATTCTACCCAGAGCAATCTATACATTCAGTGTAATCCCTATCAAAATTCCATGGACCTTCTTAACAGAGTTGGAACAAATAATCCTAAAATTTGTACAGAACCATAAAATAACCTGAATAGCCAGAGGAATGTTGAAAAAGAAAACCAAAGCTGGGGTCATTAAAATGCCTGACTTCAAGCTGTACTCCAAAGCTATGATCATCAAGACAGTATGGTACTAGCCCAAAACAGACACATAGATCAACAGAGAACTCAGAATTGGACCCTCACCTCTATGGTCAGCTCACCTTCCACAAAGAAGGAAAAAAGACAGACTCTTCAATAAATGGTGTTGGGAAAATTGGACACATACAGAAGAATTAAACTGGATCATTCTCTTATACAATACACAATAATAAACTCAAAATGGTTGAAAGATCTAAATGTGAGACAAGAATCCATCAAAATCCTAGAGGATAACACAGGCAACAACCTTTTTGAACTTGGCCACATCAATTTCTTCCAAGATAAATCTATAAAGGCAAGGGAAACAAAAGTAATAATGAACCGGGACTTAATCAAGATAAAAATCTTCTGCATAGCTAAGGAAACAGTCAACAAAACTAAATGGCAGCCTACAAAATGGGAGAAGATATTTGAAAATCATAGATCAGATAAAGAGCTAGTATCCAAGATCTACAAAGAACTTATCAAACTCAACACCCAAGAAACAAACAATCCAGTCAAGAAATGGCAGAAGAAAATAAAAAAAAAAAGAAAGAAATGGCAGAAGATATGAACAGACATTTCTCCAAAGAAGACCTACACAAGGCCATCATGCACATTAAAAAATGCTCCACATCACTAGTTATCAAGGAAATACAAGTCAAAACCACAATGAGATACCACTTTACACTAGTTAGAATGGCTATAATTAAGATAGAAAACAACAAATGTTGGCAAGGATGTGGAGAAAGGAGAACCCTCTTGCACTTTTGGTGGGAAGGCAAGCTGGTGCAGCCACTCTGGAAAACAGTGTGGAAGTTCCTCAGGAAGTTGAAAATAGTGCTACCCTATGACCCAGCAATTGTACTACTGGATATTTACCCCAAAGATACGATGTGGTAAAACAATGGGACACCTGCACCCAAAGTTCATAGCAGCAATGTCCACAATAACCAAATTGTGGAAGGAGCCACGATGTCCTTTGACATGGATAAAGAAGATGTGATTAATTATATATTATATATTAATTATATATCATTGGAATATTATTAAGCCATCAAAAAGAATGAAATCTTGCCATGTACAATGACATGGATGGAGCAAGAGCATATTATGCTAAGCAAAATAAGTCAGAGAAAAGCAAATACCATATGATTTCACTCATATGTGGAATTTAAAAAACACAATAGTGAAACACAGGGGAAGGTGGGAAAAGGGCAGAGGGAACAAAACACAGGAGACTCTTAACAGTAGGGAACAAACTGAGGGTTGATGGAGGGGAGGTGGGCAGGTGATGGGCTAAATGAGTGATAAGGAGGGCATTTTATGTGTTAAATATAAGTGATGAATCACTGAATTCTACTCCTTACACCAATATTACACTTTATGTTAACTTACTAGAATTTAAATAAAAATTTGAAACAAAAATTACAGAAAATAAAAATAGAACTATGTGATCCAGCCATCCCAGTTAAAAAAATTAACAAGATCTTGAAGAAAATATTTGCATATCTGTGTTCACTGAAGCATTATTCTAATTGCCAAATAATTAGACAATCTAAATGTTCATTAACAAATGAATGGGTAAAGAAAATGATAATACATACAAGATAATATTATTAAGTCTTAAAAAGAAAGGATTTCTGCGATATGTGACAGAATGGTTGAAGCTGAAGGACATTATGTTAAATGAAAAAGAAAAAAAATAGTCACAGAAAAGGAAATTTACATGAGTTACCCAAAATAGTCAGGCTCATATGAGCAGAGATAGAATGGTGGTTGCTTGGTAGGGGCTAGTGATAGAAAGAAATGGGGAGTTGCTTTACAAGGGATATAATGTTTCAGTTATAAAAGATGAATATATTTTAGAGATCTGTTATAATACTGTGCATAAAATATAAATGTTAAGTGTATAATACTGCATTGTTAGAATATAGTTAAGTGCCTTATCATTAAAAAAAAGTCAGATCAAAATTATTCTCTGGCTGGTAGTGAACTTAGTGCTATTGTAACTAATAATCAGACTCCAAACTGCTTGCATTAATTATTATGCAGTATCCATGTGATATTTTGTAAAAACATAACTATGATGTGATAAACTTCTGCATCTTCACATTTTTCTAATTAAATGTTCCTAAAAATCTAGGAGAGATTTTATATATGAATTATAATTATCCCTATTATCTAGTCAATAATAACATATGTCATACCTCACTAGAATCTCTCTCTACAGAGTTACCTATAGAGTTTCCTGAAAAGGTATTTTAGAGTTAAGTGCCTCATAAACAAGTACATTGACAATTATGTTATAGCCATATATTTGAACTACATTTCTATGTTTTGAAATAAAATAAGAATATATTAACCAACATCTGCTCAAAACATCACAACTACATTTCTTCCTAAGTTTTGATATTTCCTATTTTTATTTATAGGTCTTCTTTTCTATCCTTCTTTTCTTTGTTAGTGTTCTCTGAAGCAGTATTTTGCACTCATCTTTTATTTTTTCCCTGTGTTTTACTCATGGTTAAAATCTCATCCTTCTAAAAGATAATTACTCCCATAAATACAAACACACAGACATGCAGAACTAGTGTTTATTACCTAAGGTTTTGCCCCAGATAACCACATAAGCATATCTCCTGTCAAAGACTTTGGAAGCGCCTCAAAATATTTGCATTAAATACTTTAATAGTATTCATCACAATTTTCCTAAAAAACAAACTGTGACTAATATATAAATACTTCAGCTTCACTTAGTTATCTCAAAATATAGATTCAAATAATCTTTTAATTTTCTCCCAATCTCCGTATATATGATGGACTTTTATTAAATAGAATCATTAACTGTTTCCCCATTTTGATTGGAATTTCTAAAATATACGAAGAGGAGCAGAATATGCCACCCCAAATATGCCTCTTTGGCATAGGAATTATTTTTAGCATATTGCTTTTAAGAAAGAGTAGACCAAAAAAAAGCACTGAAAAACAGTAATTACTTTCAAGATTTATAAGAATAGTCTCCATTTGTAAGCAGATCTCCCTTTCTGTACAGGAAGAAAGGATGACTTTCTGTACCAGGTAGTAAGGATTAGGTAAAAACCCTTATGAATGGAAAAGACAAAGACTTAAACCGCATAGCAACAATACTTTTTTTTTTTTTTTACTGTGCTTTTCTTGGTAATATCCCATAAATGGCCTCCTACATATAGGAGGTATACATGCTTTTAATTTTCTTTCCTAGAAATTTATGTTTTATTACTGGGGGTGGGGGCAGGTTCAGCCAAAAACCTAGAAGGCTAGAGGGATAATTACTTTGCTTCCTCTACATAAATCACTAATCTCAGTATTTTCCATAATCGTGTTTCCAAATTTGAAATTCACTCTGTACATATACAATTTTTCTATTTCTCTTATAACACTGATATTTTACTCTATTTCAATAACAAAATATAATTGCACATTGTGTTCTAGGAGATCTTGGGTATGGTCTATTTCTGGATATTTAAAAAAAATTTCTGATCATTCCTTTCTTTGTTGTATTTATAGCACAAGTGGTAGAGATTCTTTTGTTATGTTTTTCTATCTATCCAGTTGTATGTTGGTGTATTTAAAAAGAGACAACAAACACAAAATAAAGTCACTTGTGTTAAGCCCACATCACTAAATCAAAACTTAATACCTAGCTTACAGTTTCAAACTTCCCCTGGTCAGCACTAGTTAAACAATCTGTCTGATAGATTCCTGTTGTGCTCTAAAGGAAGCTGACCTACCAAAAAGATTCACTTTTTCCTGGTGACTTCATTGTGTCATTCCCTTTTGCCTATAAGCCTTGCATTTTGTAGGGCTTTTCAGGGCTCCTTTCTATCTGCTAGATGGAATACTGCCCAATTCACGAATCACTAAATAAAGGTAATACAATCTTTAAAATAGACTCAGTTGAATTTTGTTTTTTAACAAGAGCCTAAGAATTTTCATTAACATTGCCTTTTACATGGTGTTTTCTATGTAAATTTTAAGTTTATTTGTTTATTTATTTATTTTTAAAATTTTTTATTATTATTTATTTATGATAGTCACAGAGAGAGAGAGAGAGAGAGGCAGAGACACAGGCAGAGGGAGAAGCAGGCTCCATGCGCCGGGAGCTCGATGTGGGATTCGATCCCGGGTCTCCAGGATTGTGCCCTGGGCCAAAGGCAGGTGCTAAACCGCTGCGCCACCCAGGGATCCCAAATTTTAAGTTTATTATACAACAGCATATATATTCCATTTGCTCATTGATCCTAACCCCTACATTTTACTATGTGGGGAGTGACTCGGTTGCTAATTTTATGCATGTTTCATTTCTTCAGGCTCCCAGGTGAAAACTTACCTTGTCAATATTCTTTTAGATATACATGATAGATATCCATCTAGTGGCTTAAACAAAAGAAAATTCATTTGTTCAAGAAATGAATATTCCACAGGAAAGCCAATACCTTTTACTAAAGAGAAAATAGTAAGACTCACCTTGTAACATCAAAGTCATTATCAGCTCTATATTCTTGAAGCTAGTTCCTTTCTTCCATATCAAAAGGTATAAGTCTTCTTCTCCATAGGCAAGACAACTTAAAAATTCATAGCCTTATGCCAACAAATCCAAAGAGAATATGGAGCTTTACCTTCTTTTATAATGAAAAATCTTAAGTTTCACTCAAATGAGATCAACTTATTTCATATCTTAAATCACCTACCATGGCTCAGTTTATATAACATTTACTAAGAAAATATGAGATATACTTAGAAATAAGAAGGAAGTGGTCAATTCTACTCAAAAGAAATGAGATAACAGTGATAAGTGGTTTCCCAAGGAAAATTCTAGAATTTATTTTCTGGAAGAAAAGTAGGGAGGTACACTATTATTCCAGGAAATGCTAGTGCTTTTAAAACTGCTAAGGGAGAGTTTCTTGAGGGCAAACCCTCTGTCTTTGTCTGTCTGCAGTGTCAAAAATAGAAGTTGAATAACTATTTGTTTTATACCAGAAGAAGGCTGGTCCATCTTTAAACTACAGATTTAATCTTTAAGACATTTTTCTACTGCTATCGCAAATAGAAGCCCAGTTTCTAATTTCCAGTATCCATTATCTTCCCAGAGTTTGGAGAATCTGATTAGATTCACATAAAAAAAATTTCCCTTGGGGATCCCTGGGTGGCGCAGTGGTTTGGTGCCTGCCTTTGGCCCAGGGCGCGATCCTGGAGACCCGGGATCGAATCCCACGTCGGGCTCCCGGTGCATGGAGCCTGCTTCTCCCTCTGCCTGTGTCTCTGCCTTTCTCTCTCTTTCTCTCTCTCTCTGTGTGACTAACATTAAAAAAAAAAAAAAAAATTCCTTCCTTCCTTCCCTTAACTGTGTTCTTTATTTTGTGGCATGAAGAGTGATGGTGAGTGGGTAAAGCTTACAGATTTTGGTGTTCAGATTTGGGAATTTATATTGAACACATAGACACATATATGTATTTGGTTATGTTCATTTCTCAGTGACCATCTATAGGTAGGTGGGTAGCTGCATATATATACACAAATATCATTCTATTCATTTCATTAAATCTGCAGGCTTGAGTAAGTAAAGTGGTATTAAATTATAAATTAACCCTAAAGATTGTTAGCTAGGCATATATTAGTACTTGAAAATTATAGGTCGGTATAAATATTCTCCCCTCAAATCAACCTGTTTCAGTGATCTGATATATTGCATTATAGGTTCCTTCTTAAATCATAGAGAAAACATTAAACATGTAAATTGATATAGATGAACCCTTAATGTATTCAATATTTCTAGCTAGAACTTAATATTGTGAAACATACTCTGTTTAAATTATCCAGGAGATTCATTTTTATTCACGGGTAACAGGAAATTATTTCTGGCAGAAAACTTGTTCTAACCAGGATTGTAAGATTTTTCCAGCTGGCATAGTAAAGAAGGAATAAATTTCCATATAGTGAGTTCATTATGACGAATGCTACAGCCTACTGGTAGATTTATGGTATACTATCTGAATGTTTTTTGACATGTATCAACTTTTAAAACATGTTATAGAAATCATTAATAGCAAATTTCCCTCTGAATTTTTACAACAACATGTTGGTTACAACAGGATTCATTATTTTGATTTGATAATGCTATAGAAGAGTGTCCTCCTCCAGGATTATATTTTATTTTTAGTAGATAATTGATATTTATAAGTGTTTTCTGATTTAAAAAAAAAAGGCTATTCTTAAGAAAGAGCTAGAGAAGCTATTGGAATATAAGAATCCTGAGCTTATTGGTCCCACAGACACACCAAGGCAACAATTACATCTGAGTAACCAACTCTGAAAATGATCTGAAGAATGCAGAACAAACTTTTCATAGCTAGTCATTGAGAAAAGGTCACCCTGAGAAGGGTAGGAGGAGCAGAGGAGTGGTCAGAATCTACACACTAACCATAAACAGGAGAGACATACCAAGAACAGAGGAATGAGGGGATCATACTCCACATCAAGCACCCCTGACTATGGGAACTGTCACTAAATGTCTAGCTTTGAAAATCAGTGGGACTTAACTTGTAGAGATCCAGAGTGATAGACAATTGAGTACTTTCCCTTAAAAAGCCAGCAAACTAAATAGCTGAAGCCAAAACAACACAGAAACAGTGTGAAAAGTGCCTCAGGTATACAAAGTGCCTTTGTGTATACAAAGAAAATTTATAGATTAATCTTAGAACCTGTGCTGGAGGAGCAGGAATTTGCAGAAGATATTTCCAGGAACAAAAATGCTGACTAGTGTCATTTTCTTGCCATCACTCAGGCTAAACAATTGGATACATAGAGAAGCCAGTTCTAACACTCTCAAAATATTTTCCATCACTATGTGCTCCACCCTGGCATTTCCCTGCAGACCTGCCTCACTCAATGTGCCCACCTCAGAGGCATCCCTCCAAGTAACTCCTACCCAGTAGACAGCCCCAGGAAGAACCTGCACCATTTCAAAGGAACTCCTGCCCTGGGTATACAGGGAGTGGAGATCTCCACACAGCAGTACACATACTTGAAAGTCCTGCAGCCCCTGCTCTTAGCTGACAGCACAAGGACACTAGCCCTGCCCTCCTGTATGCTTCCAATTGTGTCAAAAGCAAACTGCAGACAGCTAGGTTGAGTGCCAGTCTCATACACCAAGAAGACAATGGCCACCACAGTCAGGCCTCTCAAGAGGGCAGGGAGCAAACTCTGCCCAGGATATCCACAGCAGGCAAAACAGGTCATTGCAGGTAGAGCTGAAGGCCATCGTGGCTCACCACAACATCCCAGAAATGCCTGGTTCTGGTGATCAGCAGGGATTGTGCTATAGGGCACCACAGGACCTTTTCTACACAAGACCACTACTTTCAAGACTAAGAGATACAGTTAGCCTACCTAATACATAGAAACAAACACAGAGAGTTCAATAAAATGAGGAGATAGAGGATATGTCCCAAATGCAAGATCAAGACAAAATTATGGGGAAAGAAAAAGAGCTAAATGAAATAGAGATAAGCAATATGCCTGATGAAGAGTTCAAAGTAATGATAATAAAGACACTCAGAAGACTTGAGAAGAGTGGATAAACTCAATGAAAACTTTAACAAAGATACAGAGTATTTAAAAAAAAGAATCAGTAAAAGTTGAAAAATACAATAACTGAAGTGGAAAATCCACTAGATGGAATCAAAACACATTAGAGGATACAGAAAATATATCAGCAATCTAGAAGGCACAGCAATGTAAAGTACCCAAGCTGAACAGGTAAAAGAAAAAAGTAATTTTTAAAGAGTCAGACTACATTAAAGGATCTCTGGGACAGCATCAAACAAACATTCACATCTGGAGGTCCCAGAAAAAGAGATAGAGACGGAGGCAGAAAATGCACTTGAAGATATAATAGTTGAAAACAAAACTTTCCTAACTTGGAGAAGAAAATAGATATCCAAGTCCAGGAAGCAGAGAGGACCCCAAACACAACAAACCTGAGGAGGCCTACAGTAAGACATATAAACACGTATTAAAATGCCAAAAATTAAAGATAAAGAGAATCTTAGAAAAAGAGAGAAATAATATTTAAGTATAAGGTAAACCCCATAAGGTCATCAGTTGATGTTTCACCAGAAATTTTGAAGTGACAGATATATTCAGAGTGATGGGGGCGTACACAAACTACAATGAAGAATACTCTATGGCAAGGTTATCATTCAGAAATAATTAGAAAAAAGGTTTCCCAGACACACAAAAGTTAAAGGAGTTTGTTATCACCAATCTATAAGAAATATTAAGGTAATTGTAAAAGTAGAATTAAAAGCCTGTAACTAGGGGCGGGGCAAGATGGCAGAGGAGCAGGGTCCCCAAGTCACCTGTCCCCACCAACTTCCCGAGATAACTTTCAAATCATCCTGAAAACCTACGAATTCAGCCTGAGATTTAAAGAGAAACAGCTGTAATGCTACATTGAGAAGAGTTTGCACTTCTAACAAGGTAGGAAGATGGAAATATAAATAAATAATAAATAAATAAATAAATAATAAATAAATTAATTAATTAATTAATTAATTAATAATAATCAATCAATCCAGTAGGGGAGGGGCCCCGCGAGGAGCTGGGCTAAGGCGGGGGTGGGGGGCGGCAAGAGTCTCTGGGTCAGGAAAGCCCAGTCCCGGAGAAGCAGGAACTTTTAAAAATCCTCACCGGATTCTTCCCGGAGGGAAAGGTGCTCGCAGGGAGCTCGGGCAGGATCCCAGGAGGGGCACTAACAGGAAGTGCACCCGGGGGAGAGCGTGCATGCACGTGGGCCGAGCTCCCTAAAGGGCTGGAACGCGCGCCCGGGCGGGGCCGGGAGCAGCTCAGGTGGCGGCTCGGCCGCGGCCCCGCGCGGAGGGTAATGCGCGGTCCCGGGAGCACGATCCCAGCGGCACAGGCCCCGGAGCCCAGGGCACTGGGGGACACACCCCAAGATCTGGCGCTCCCCCCGGGACAGGCAGAAGCTAGGACACAGGACAGCAAGGACACTCCTGCCTCCACGCAGCCCCGAGCTGTGCAGATCGGTGCCCCCCGCCCCGGGAGCATCCAGGGCGCTGTGGACTGGGAGCTGCGGTAGTTACTACGGGAACTGACTACAGGGCTGGAGAGCTGGCCCCGTCACTGTTGTCCCTCCTGGTGTCACCCTGTGGCTGGGACGGAGCGGGGTGCCAGGGAACAGGGGCCTCACAGTATAAACAGCTCCCACTGAGCCGCGCACCTGCAGGGGTGGGGCAGCTCCCCCAGGTGCACACACCTGAGACTCAGCACAGAGGCCCCTCCCCCAGAAGACCAGCTGGAAGAATATGGGAAGAGCAAGTTCTTGACTGAGCAGCTTGGAAAGTTCCAGGGGACATCGAAGGATTTACAGTATATAGAATCAGAGGATACCCCTCCATGTTTTTTTTTTTTTTTTTTTTTTTGGGCGGGGAGGGGGTTGTTTTTTTTTGTTGTTTGATGTTTCTTCTTTTTTCCATTACAACTCATTTTTAGCCACTCTGAGCAAAATTACTAGAAAGAACTCACCTCAAAAGAATCAGAAACAGTACTCTTTTCCACAGAGTTACAGAAATCGGATTACAATTGTCAGAAAGCCAATTCAGGAGTACAATTATAGAGCTACTGGTGGCTCTGGAAAAAAGAATAAAAGATTCAAGAGACTTCATGACTGCAGAATTTAGATCCAATCAAGCCGAAATTAAAAATCAATTAAATCCAAACTGGAGGTCCTAATGACGAGGCTTAATGAGGTAGAAGAAAGAGTGAGTGACATAGAAGACAAGTTGATAGCAAGGAAGGAAGCTGAGGAAAAAAGAGAAAAACAATTAAAAGACCATAAGGAAAGGTTAAGGGAAATAAATGACAGCCTCAAAGGAAAAATCTACATTTAATTGGGATTCCAGAGGATGCCGAAAGGGACAGAGGTCCAGAAAGTGTATTTGAACAAATTATAGGTGAGAACTTCCCTAACTCAGGGAGGGAAACAGGCATTCAGATCCAGAAGAGACATAGATCCCCCCTAAAATCAATAAAAACCGCTCAACACCTCGACATCTAATAGTGAAACTTGCAAATTCCAAAAATAAAGAGAAGATTCTTAAAGCAACAAAAGATAAAAGATCCCTAACCTTTATGGGAAGAAGTATTAGGATGACAGCAGACCTCTCCACAGAGACCTGGCAGGCCAGAAAGGGCTGGCAGGATATATTCGGGGTCCTAAATAAGAAGAACATGCAGCCAAGAATACTTTATCCAGCAAGGCTCTCATTCAGAATAGAAGGAGAGAGAAAGAGCTTCCAAGATGGGCAGAAACTGAAAGAATATGTGACCACCAAACCAGCTCTGCAAGAAATATTAACGGAGACTCTGTAAAAGAAAGAGGATGCCCAAAGAAATAACCCAAAAAACCAGGGACTGAATACGTATTAAGATGACACTAAATTCATATCTTTCAATAGTAACTCTGAACATGAATGGGCTTAATGACCCCATCAAAAGGCACAGGGTTTCAGACTGGATAAAAAAGCAAGACCATCCATTTGCTGTCTACAAGAGACTCGTTTGAGACCTAAAGACACCTATACCCTGTAAATGAAAGGTTGGAGAACGATTTACCATTCAAATGGTCCTCAAAAGAAAGCAGGGGTATCAATCCTCATATCAGATAAGTTAAAGTTTATCCCAAAGACTGTAGTAAGAGATGAAGAGGGACACAATATCATACTTAAAGTATCTATCCAACAAGAGGACCTAACAATCCTGAATATTTATGTTCCTAATGTGGGAGCTTCCAAGTATATCAATCAATTAATAACCAAAGTTAAGACATACTTAGATAATAGTACACTTATACTCGGAGACTGGAACGCGATGCTTTCTACAAATGACAGATCTTCTAAGCACAACATCTCCAAAGAAACAAGAGATGATATACTGGACCAGATGGATTTCACAGATATTTACAGAACCTTACATCCAAACACAACTGAATACACAATCTTCTCAAGGGCACACGGAACTTTCTCCAGAAGAGACCACATACTGGGACACAAATCAGGTCTTAACCAACACCAAAAGATTGGGATTGTCCCCTGCATATTTTCAGACCATAGTGCTTTGAAACTTGAACTCAATCACAAGAAGAAATTTGGAAGAAATTCAAACACATGGAGGTTAAAGAGCATCCTGCTAAAAGATGAAAGGGTCAACCAGGAAATTAGAGAAGAATTAAAAAGATTCATGGAAATTAATGAGAATAAAAAGATTCATGGAAACTAATGAGAATGAAGATACAACCGTTCAAAATCTTTGGGATACAGCAAAAGGAGTCCTGAGAGGGAAATACATCGCAATACAAGCATCCTTCAGAATACTGGAAACAACTCAAATACACAAGCTAACCTTGCACCTAAAGGAACTGGAGAAAGAGCAGCAAATAAAACCTACACCCAGCAGAAGAAGAGAGTTAATAAAGATTCTAGCAGACCTTCATGAAGTAGAGACCAGAAGAACTCTATCTAGAACAGATCAACAAAACCAGGAGTTGGTTCTTTGAAAGAATTAATAAGATAGATAAACCATTAGCCAGCCTTATTAAAAACAAAAGAGAAAAGACTCAAATTAATAAAATCATGAATGAGAAAGGAGAGATCATCACCAATACCAAAGAAATACAAAGGAATTTAAAAACATATTATGAGCAGCTATATGCCAATAAATTAGGCAATCTAGAAGAAATGGACCCATTTCTGGAAAACCACAAATTACCAAAACTGGAACAGGAAGAAATAGAAAACCTGAACAGGCCAATAACCAAGGAGGAAATTGAAGCAGTCATAAAAAACCATCCAAGACACAAATGTCCAGGGCCAGATGGCTTCCCAGGAGAATTCTATCAAATGTTTAAAGAAGAAACCACACCTATTCTACTAAAGCTGTTCCAAAAGATAGAAAGAGATGGAGTACTTCCAAACTTGTTTAATGAGGCCAGCATCACCTTAATTCCAAAACAAAGCCCCCACCAAAAAGGAGAATTATAGACCAATATTCCTGATGAACACAGATGCAAAAATTCTCAACAAGATACTAACCAATAAGATCCAACAGTACATTAAGAAGATTATTCACCATAACCAAGTGGGATTTATCCCCGGGATGCAAGGCTGGTTCAATGCTCATAAAGCAATCAATGTAATAGATCATATCAACAAGAGAAAAAACAAGAACCATAGGATCCTCGCAATAGATGCAGAGAAAGCATTTGACAAAATACAGCATCCATTCCTGATCAAAACTCTTCAAAATCTAGGGATAGATGGAACATATCTCAGTAACATAAAAACCACCTATGAAAAGCCCACAGCAAATATCATTCTCTATGGGGAAACACTGGGAGCCTTTCCCCTAAGATTAGGAACATGACAGGGATGTCCACTCTCACCACTGCTATTCAACATAGTACTAGAAGTCCTAGCCTCAGCAATCAGGCAACAGAAAGAAATAAAAGGCATTCAAATGGGCAAAGAAGAAGTCAAACTCTCCCTATTGCAGATGACATGATACTGTACATAGAAAACCCAAAAGACTCCACCCAAGATTGCTAGAACTCATACAGCAATTTGGCAGTGTGGCAGGATACAAAATCAATGCCCAGAAATGAGTGGCATTTCTATATACTGAGACTGAAGAAAGAGAAATTAAGAAGTCAATCCCATTTACAATTGCACCCAAAAGCAGAAGATACCTAGGAATAAATCTAACTAAAGAGGTAAAGGATCTATACTCTAAAAACTACAGAACACTTCTGAAAGAAATTGAGGAAGACACAAAGAGATGGAAAAATATTTCATGCTCATGGATTGGAAGAATTAATATTGTGAAAATATCAATGTTACCAGGGCAGTTTACACATTTAATGCAATCCCTATCAAAATACCATCGACTTTCTTCAGAGAGTTGGAACAAATCTTAAGATTTGTGCAGAATCAGAAAAGACCCCGAATAGCCAGGGGAATATTAAAAAAAAAAAAAAAAAAAAAAAAACACATAGCTGGTGGCATCACAATGCCAGATTTCAGGTTGTACTACAAAGCTGTGATCAAGATAGTGTGGGAATCCCACTCCTAGAGGGTAACACAGGCAACAACCTTTTTGAACTTGGCCACAGCAACTTCTTGCAAGATACATCCATGAAGGCAAAAGAAACAAAAGCAAAAATGAATTATTGGAACTTAATCAAGGTAAAAAGTTTCTGCACAGCAAAAGAAACAGTCAGCAAAGCTAAGAAAACCTACAGAATGGGAGAAGATATTTGCAAATGACCTATCAGATAAAGGGCTAGTTTCCAAGATCTATAAAGAACTTATTAAACTCAACAGCAAAGAAACAAACAATCCAATCATGAAATGGGCAAAAGACATGAAGAGAAATCTCACAGAGGAAGACATAGACATGGCCAACATGCACATGAGAAAATGCTCCGCATCACTGGCCATCAGGGAGATACAAATCAAAACCAGAATGAGATATCACCTCACACCAGTGAGAATGGGGAAAATTAACAAGACAGGAAACCACAAATGTTGGAGAGGATGTGGAGAAAGGGGAACCCTCTTGCACTGTTGGTGGGAATGTGAACTGGTGCAGCCACTCTGGAAAACTGTGTGGAGGAGGTTCCTTAAAGAGTTAAAAATAGATCTGCCCTACGACCCAGCAATTGTACTGCTGGGGATTTACCCCAAAGATACAGATGCAGTGAAACACTGGGACACCTGCACCTCCATGTTTCTAGCAGCAATGGCCACAATAGCCAAACTGTGGAAGGAGCCTTGGTGTCCATCAAAAGATGAATGGATAAAGAAGATGTGGTCTATGTATACAGTGGACTATTACTCAGCCATTAGAAATAACAAATACCCATCTTTTGCTTCTATGTGGAGGGACCTGGAGGTTATTATGCTGAGTGAAATAAGTCAATCGGAAAAGGACAAACATTATATGGTCTCATTCATTTGGAGAATATAAAAATTAATGAAAGGGAATAAGGGAAAAGAGAGAAAATGATTGAAAATATCAGTGAGGGTGACAAAACATGAGAGACACCTAACTCTGGGAAATAAACAAGGTGTAGTGGTAGGGGAGGTGGGCAAGGGGTTGGGGTGACTGGGTGATGGGCACTGCGGGGGGCACTTGGCAGGATGAGCACTGGGTTTCATGCTATATTTTGGCAAATTGAACTCCAATAAAAAATTTAAAAACCCACTAATTTGAAAATATATGTACCCTTATATTAATTGTAGCATTATTTATAATAGCCAAGAGACGGAAGTAACCCAAGTGCCCATTAACAGGTGAATAAAGAAAGAAGCACTGTATTTATATGGATATAAATCCATATAAATAAATCCATATATATATCCATTATATATGTATAATGGAAGATTTTATTCAACTATAAAAAAATTAGATCTTGACAGTTACTACAACATGAATTGACCTATAGCATATTATGCTAATTTAAATACATCAAATACCATATGATTTATACATGGCATCTAAGAAAGAAATAACAACCCCCCCCCCCCAGGCTCTTGAACACAGATAACTAATGGTTGCCAGAAGGGACGTAGATGAGAGGTGGGAAAATGGTAAAGAAGATTAAGAGATACAATCTTCCAATCATGGAGATGTAAAAGTACAGCATAGGGAATATAGTAAAAAACATTGTCATATTGTATGGAGACATGGTGAGTTTTGAGTAACATGGAATTATTCAATCACTATGTTGTACATCTGAAATACATTATAGGGCAGCTATACTCTAAAAATCAAATATCTCATCTGATTGTTTACTTGTATGAGATGCCGATTCCTCTTGGGACACACTTTGACCAAATTTCATTTCTTTCAGGCTCATACTTCTATCCTTTCAGACCCAGGAGTCATACAGACCATCCTTTCAGGTGGAAGTTTCTCATACTCAGTAAAATAATTGCAAAATTGGTCAATTTATACTTCTAGATATCTACCTTGTGAATGTGTGAGGAAGCTGCTTGTCATAGACAAAGAACAAAAGTATATCTAATTATGTTAATAGTGCAAAGAATAGAATTTGTGTGATACTGAAAGAGTGAAGTGACTGGGGCACCTCATGGCTCAGACAGTTGGCCATCCAACTCCTGATTTTAGGTTTAGGTCAGGTCAAGATCCCAGGATTGTGAGATTAAGCCCCACATGGGCTCTATGCCCATTGGACTCTGCTTATCCTTCTCCCTCCGTTCTTCCCCCCCAACTTGTTCTTTCTCACTCTCAAACAAAATCTTAAAAAAAAATAAAGATGAATGGATAAAGAAGATGTGGTTTATGTATACAATGGGATATTACTCAGCCATTAGAAAGGACAAATACCCACCATTTGCTTCAATGTGGATGGAACTGGAGGGTATTATGCTGAGTGAAGTAAGTCAATCGGAGAAGGACAAACATTATATGGTCTCATTCATTTGGGGAATATAAATAATAGTGAAAGGGAATAGAAGGCAAGGGAGAAGAAATGGGTAGGAAATATCAGAAAGGGAGACAGAACATGAAGACTCCTAACTCTGGGAAATGAACTAGGGGTGGTGGAAGGGGAGGTGGGTGGGGGGTGGGGTGAATGGGTGATGGGCACTGAGGGGGGCACTTGACAGGATGAGCACTGGGTGTTATTCTGTATGTTGGCAAATTGAACACCAATAAAAATTAAATTTATTATTAAAAAAAAGAAATTAAAAATATATTTAATCAAAGATTTTCTAAGAAAAAAAACAAAAGAAAAAAGAAAAGTGTGAAGTGACTAACAGCTTGCTTGGTTGACTGGAAACTACCCAAGTGTATACCAATTTACAATACCAGTTCTTACTTTGTACAGTAGATAGGAAGAAATGCAGTTATAAAGATAGGGATATTAAAGAGTGTGTTATCTATGTGATTGACTCCACACCATCCAAAGACTTAGTTTATAGTTTATAACAAGGTATGCATGGTTCATTGGTTACTGAAATATCAGCACCCCTAGAATGCCCTGCAGAGACTGTTCTCTAAAGACAAGTTATGGTAACATCACAATTGGTCACCTGATCTCAGTGGTGACAACAGAACATAGAAAGTAGAGGGTTACCAAGGTCTATATCACATTCTTCCATCTTAGAGAAGCCAAATAGTAAAGATTAACTGAGCCTCCTAAAAAGACTCAATGTCCAAACGTTCTGTTGTATATGCCAAAGACATGAAAAACTGAAAAGATGAGAGTCCCATTGAGAAATTTTTTTTGTCGGGATATACAAGGTCTGTGTCAACTGAGTATGTTAAAAATGGTGATAAATGGACCTATGCAGTAACTAATGGAGAATGTGTAATTATTTATATTTTTAAAAAATCCAAGTCTAAGATAAAAAAATAGCACCTTTCACATAATATGGAGACAACTCATGTGATACTCTCCTATATTGTATTTTTCCATATAAAGTTAATACTAAGATATAAAAGTCAAGAATCGTGTTAGCTAAAGAATACCTATTAGCTTTGCAAAAACATTGAAACTTCCTGCTATCACCTGTGTGTCCTGAGAGTGGTGGACCTGTTCCTCCTCTTTTCTAAGTTTTAGCCAGGGGTCATCTTGTTTTTCATGTGCAATATGCTTATTAGATTTCTTCTAAACCTGGATATCCTTCTTCCTAGAATTCTTAGTTCTCAAATCTACATGTGTTTGGCTGCTTCTTGATATTTCTTTTTTTTTAAAGGTTGTTTATTTATTTATTAATCACACACACACACACACACACACACACACACACACACACACACACAGAGGCAGAGACACAGGCAGAGGGAGAACCAGGCTCCATGCAGGGAGCCTGACGTGGCACTCGATCCTGGGTCTTGGGGATCACACCCTGGGCTGAAGGTGGCGCTAACCTCAGAGCCAGCCGGGCTGCCCTTGATATCATTTCTAATGTCACTTCTTTGTAGAAAACAACTTTGAGTAGGCCAACTGAAATTTTCCATCACATTATCATTTTTCCATGTTTTTATGTTCTCATAGCATTTATCATTGAAATGTCAATTTGTCTATTTACATGTCTAATTTGCTCTCCTCTCCCAATTTAGGTATCATGAGAGCAAATATTCACTGCTGTAAGATCAGCTTCTAGGACATAATGGGGCAAGACACATGGTAGGTACTTAACAAAAAGCATTAATATGTGCAAATCATGAGTTACAGGCTTTTTAAAACATGCTTAGGATTGAGTTAATATTTCATTTAGGTAAAATAAGTCTAAAGAATTTTTTTTTAATATGAAGAATTTATTTTCCATGGAAACTCTTCACCAACATATAACCTTTGATAACTTCAAAATACTTTTATGGAAAAGTTAAGGAAGATTAGATGAATTGGGCCAAGTAAGCAGAACCTCGAAAATAGTAGCTGTTTACTTGAAAGGTAAAGGCTTATGATCTGTAAGTTTTGATGAAGATGGAGAACAGATAATTCATTTGTCATAAGGTTGAGGTAAAATATGTAGGCTTATTGAAGGCTTTAGATCTGATAATTGGCTCAATCTAAAATAAAGTGTTAGTTTATGGATTGAGGACACAGCCTTCTGGTGGGGTTGGGGGAGGGGTGTGGGCACAGGCAAAATCAAGTTCTGAACACACTGAGATTCCAGAAAAGTAGATTAGGTTTTAAGGACTGAGCCTAATTTTCATGTAGAAAATGGAAAGCTAATAAAAAAAAAAATCCAAAAGTAAGGCCACTGTATGGCTTGGATGAAGATGGCTGGAGTGAGAAAGAGACTAGAGCTCCTCGTTGGGTGTTCAGGTGCCTGGATCCTAGAGACTATAGGATCATGCAGGATAGTAAAACAAAGTCAATTTTACTTTAGGGCATCAGGTTTTCTTCTGACTATAGGGGAAACTAATAGGAATAATACTAACACAATATGAAGTAAGAAAAAGTGTTTAAACTGAAAAATAAGATCACGTACAACAATGAAATAGTTGAATAAATGCATTAATGAAGATAGTACATCATTCCAAACTGACAGGACTTTTAATAACAACAATAAGTGTTAAAAAGTTATATATAATAACTAACAGCATTTTAAAAATATAAATCATGTTATATAAAAAATAAATAGAATCCTATGTATAACATGATACTTGAAACGTTCCTAAAGGCACTGAGCGGGGCACTTGACAGGATGAGCACTGGGTGTTATTCTGTATGTTGGCAAATTGAACACCAATAAAAAATAAATTTATTATTAAAAAAAAAAGAAAGGTTCCTAAAGACTGACAGAAAATTAATGAAATCATTTCACTTAGGATAAATACCATACATTGCCATCATTTAACATTGTCTAGGTTTTGGGCAAATATATGCAAGCACAGATGAAATAACCTGTCAAAGAAATAATCAATTTTTGCTGGTCTGTTTTTATACCTGACCAATACAATATAATTTTACAAATTGAGTATTTTTTTAAATGTGATAAGGTGGCTGTTAGAAACATTCTAAAAAAAACAGATCTACTTGAACAAATAGTACTCAGAAATGAAAATAAGTCTAAGTACTTAGAAAAGTATGTATCAAGAGACCTATATGAAGACTGCGAAGTGATACTTAAATGTGAAACAAAGTCTGAACAAAGAGCAAGATATACCATGTTTCACTATTCCCTGTGTATTCCTTTCAAGTGATATAAATTTGAATGATGCTAATCAGAACTTTGCCTCTCAGTCTTAGAAAAAAAAAAAAAACTTAAAATCTGGAGTACATTTGCAATGACCACTGGGTATTACATAGAAATATTAAATCACTATATTGCACACCTTAAATTCGTAGTACACTGTATATTAACTGGGATTTAAATAAAAAAATTCTAAAATATCTGATTATACAGTAAACTAAAACTAAGATTAGGTTAGGGATTTTGCATTACCAGCTAGCAGAATACATAATAAAATCTGTGTGATCAATATGCCCTAAGGGCAACAGAAAATATATCACAGGACACGTACGGGAAATCAAGCAGATATAAGAGAATTCAACAATTATAAAGATGTTGGTTTAATTCAGACCATGAATAAGTTATCTGAAAGAAAACATTGGCACCAGTACCTAACTAGAATATAAATGTGTCTTTCAGTTACATCACACACAAAACTAAATCAAGTTTTTTGGCACATGTATCTGTTGTGTTATAAACTCTGCTCCCTGATCCACTACAAGGGAAGATCCTTTTTCTGCATACCAGACAACCATATTTACTCTTCCATTTTTATTCAATTGCTCTTCAATCTCCTCCTAGACTCACTCCTATCTAGTTCATCAAAAGAGAACTTATTCCTACAAGCAAAACTCCTGGTCTGGCACTTGGATCATGGTATTCTTGGAATATGTATATATCTTGGTATAAAAGAGGAACTGTGACCCTTGAGAGAGAGACAAGTTAGAAAACACACTTAATATATTAAATATTTGAGATATACCTTGTCTCATATGATTTTAGATGATGCAAATTAATCACTTTGATTTCTACATTAGAACCAGAAATATTTATTGCCAAGTATTTGTCATTTAACTATATGTATAACTGATATACTTTTAATTTCCAGAAAATCAAATTGCATTTATCTTTATGGTGGTATCCAAACTGAGATGAACCGAGGCACCATTCTTTCTGGGTTTTTATGTTTACTACATAGATGAAAATGCTTTCTCCTACTCGCTGTATTTGAGGTGCACTAAGTATTCATATTCTCACTCAAAGATAGCATAGGCCATACATCGTTCAAAATTCTGTATAGTGATGTAGTTTAGTTACCTGATCTCCCTTTTTTTTTAGTTCTAATTTGGAAGCATGAAGAAGCTTGCCCTTCTGAGAAAAAAATAATAAATTTAAAATATTATCTCTTCCTATTATTTCATCAGTACATTTTTAATCTAAACTTCCCTTTACAGTGAAATGGTGGCATGCCATTTCTGAAAAATGAGCTTTAAGGTAAACAAAACTCCAAACTGCTTTATTAAAAATAACCTAATTCTGGGGCACCTGGGTGGCTCAGTGGTTGAGCATCTACCTATGGCTCAGGTTGTGATCCTGGGGTCCTGGGATCAAGTCCCACATCAGATGCCCCTCAGGAAGCCTGCTTCTCCCTCTCCCTATGTCTTGGCCTCTCTCTTCTCATGAATAAATAAATAAAATCTTTAAAAAAAATAACCTAATTCTGTACTGTGTTTTAGTTATAGCCTCCAAATACATATATATTATATATTTTATTTATATTTTATATATACTTATATATTTTTATATTTTATATATCGCTTGACTCATTTTATGTTTTTATTTTATTTTTAAAATATTTTATTTATGTATTCATGAGAGACACAGAGAGAGAGAGGCCGAGACATAGGCAGAGGGAGAAACAGGCTTCATGCAGGGAGCCTGATGTGGAACTCAATCCCAGGACTCCAGGATCATCCCCTGGGCTAAAGGCAGGCACTCAATCGCTGAGCCACCCAGGCATCCATGTGTTTTTAATGTTTGGATTATAATCTAAATTAATAAGTTAAATAAGATCTTGGATACATGTTAGAATCATGCTTTTTTTTCCTTTCAATTATCCTTATGTGTATATATCAGCATATATTACATTGATACTTTTAAAAAGAATTTTCTTTGTGATTAATAGCCTTATTTTTTTTGTATCTGTTGGGAAAAAGTCTCTTCAACAAATGGTGTGGAGAAAACTGGACAGCAACATGAAAGAGAAAGAAACTGAAACGCTTTCTTACACTACAAACACAAAAATAAATTCAAAATGGATTAAATATCTAAATGTGAGACTTAAAACCATAAAATTTCTAGAGGAGAATACAGGCAGTAACCTCTTTGACATTGCCTGTAGCAACTTCTTTCTAGATAGGTCTCCTGAGACAAGGGAAACAAAAGCGAAAATAAACTATTGGGATTTCATCAAGAGAAAAACCTTCTGCACAGCAAAGAAACAATTAACAAAACTAAAAGGCAACCAAAAGAATGGGAGAAAACATTTGCAAATGATTTGATAAAGGGTTAGTATCCAAAATATAAAGAACTTATAAAACTCAACACCCCCCAAAAAATAATTCAATTAAAAAAATGGGTGGAAGATATGATTAGACACTTTCCCAAAGAAGACATCCAGATGGCCAACAGACACAGGCAAAGATACTCAACATTACTGATCACCAGGGAGATACAAATGAAAACTACAATAAGATTATCACCTCATACCTGTTAGAATGGCTAAAATCAAAACACAGTAAACAAGTGTTTGCAAGGATGTAGAGAAAGGGAAACCCTCTTACACTGTTGATGGGAATGCAAACTGCTGCAACCACTCTGGAAAACAGTATGGAGGTTCCTCAAAAAGTTAAAAATGGAACTAGCCTACATTCTAGCAATTGCACTACTACAAAGTATACAAAAATACTGATTCAAAAGGACACATGAACCCCGATGTTTATAGCAGCATTGTCAACAATAGCCAACTTATGGAAAAAGTTTAAATTTTCATCCCCTGATGAATGAATAAAGAAGAGGTGGTATCAATATACACAATGGGATATTAGCCATAAAAAATGTAATCTTGCCATTTGCAACTACATTAATGGAACTAGAGTGTATTATGCCAAGCAAAATAAATCTGTTAGAGAAAGACAAATACCATATGATTTCATTCACATGTGGAATTTAAGAATCCAAACAGATGAACATAGAAGGTAAAAAAAAAAAAAAAAAAAAGAGACAAACCAGGAAACAGACTTAATTATAGAGAACAAACTGGAGGGGAGGTGGGTTGGGGTGGGAATGGGTTAAATGGGTGATGGGGATTAAGGAGGGCACTTGTGATGAGTACTGAGTGATATATGTTAGTGATGAATTACTAAATTCTACACCTGAAATTAATATTAAATTGTATGTTAACTAACTTGAATTAAACAAAACTTATTTTAAAAAGAAAATAAACATGTATCATTTTTATATATTGTTTGTATCTCCAACTTTTGGGTAAAGACATTTTACAATGGCATTTAGACATTTAAAAATGCATTATTTTTCTGACTTGCAAAACAGAAAATGATCACTGTCCACACTTGAAGTTGTAAAGCGATTATGTAGACAATTCACCATCTGTTACTGCAAGTGCTAAAGATTATGTGAAAAAAATAAAAATAAAAATTATGTGAATCCTCCATATCAAGGAAACTTAGATACATGTTTAATTTCCATATTGTTAATGCTTTATATGTAACAATTGTAGAACACAGCTCGAAGGTATTAAAATAAAAATATTTCTCTATCCTTAATTGAATATACGGATTTGAGCATCTAGTTTTAGTGGAGAGGAGAGAAATTTCAGCCTGTCATAACACCTGCTATTTATATATTTGATATATAGCTTTTATCATAATAGTTTTGTAGAAGATGCTTATAAATTTAAAAGGCTGAATCACTGAGTCATTAGAATACATAGTTCATTATGGGCAGTCTTGGCTTTCCTCTGTATATATTCTTAAATTTAATCTGCATGTGATAAATATAATGACTTGAAGAATATATACAACTTTAACATAGTATTTCAAAATTGCTTAAGTCTTTGGTTATCTTAAAAATAGATACATACTAAACAATAATATAGAGTATAAAGTTTCTCAATCTAAAAGTTAAGAAACTTACATCTTTATAATGAGCAAAATAATCTCACTCATGGTGAGAAAAATATTCTATAAAGAATGTTTGTGTTATGTAAATGAGATTATCTAAGAAAAAATCAAAATAAACTTTCAATATTATAAATATTCCTATCTGTTACTTGGTATTTCAGTGGAAAAGGACAAAGGGGAATTTCTGGCTACTACTTGTAAAACTTTCAAGGTCTTGCTAGACAAAAGTTGGGACAAGAATATTAGTGAATGTTGCTTAACATCAAGTCAGGAACTAATTATACTCTGTACCTTGTGGTCATTTATTCAACTATATTTCCCAGGGCACCAAGTTATCCAAGTTCTGTTACTGGTGCTTGTTCACTTTCTACTCACAAGGAGCACAGTCTAGAAAAAACAATAAAGCAAAACAAGTTATAGGAGGTTCTTAGAATTTGAGTCTGTAATGTATATGGTATGATTCTAGAAGTGTGTTATACTCCCCCCCAAAAAAAAACATTCTTAAGATTCTAGAAGTGTGTTATACCCAAACAAAAAGCATTCTTAAGAAAGCTAAATGAACTTAGTAGAGGAGCACATTCTTGTAGGAATCAAAATTTAAGAAAAAATTGACATTTATCACACACAAAAAAACATGGAGAATAAACTGACATTCAAAAAGAGACAAGAAATTTAAATAAATACATTAAAATTACATTTTACTAAGATCAATTCCAAGAGTAGTTTATCATTTGGAAGAAAAATTCACTTCCAAATTAAAGGTTTTTTTACACCTTAAAATTTCATTCACTATGGGTCACTTCATTCATAATGACGACCAGCTCTCACTGTCCTCATTAACTAGTTATTCAATTTTATGTTACTTTAGGGGGGGAAAAAGTCTTCATTTGACTTCTGCAAAGGAAAGAAATTTAAACATGTGGATTAATTGGGATGCCTGGGTGGCTCAGTGGCTGAGCATCTGCCTTCGGCTCGGGTCATATTCCTGTGGTCCTGGGATCAAGTCCCACATCAGGCTCCCTGCATGGAGCCTGCTTCTCCCTCTGCCTCTTTCTGTATGTGTGTCTCATGAATAAATTAATAAGATCTTTAAAAAAAAGTGGATAAATTGAGCAAAGGCAATACTGCACTTAGTTCTCAAAGTATCAATTGAACAATGTAAAATTTTGTGGCTACAAAAAAAGGCTGATTGAAGACAAAAAACTTGTTTTGATTGCTTTTCCCACTAAGTTTATTTGGTGTTTTGATATATTATTTTTTCAAAATTTTGTCACCCTGAGACAAAAGTTGGACAATGAAAATAATTCAAAGGCAGCTTATCCATTATCCTTTAAAATACCTGTATAAATGGAGAGCTTCATCTTATGAAGGAAATATTCAAATATTCCTTGACTTTAGATAACATTCATTCCCTTGCTCATCCTCAGTATTTTTATGCATTGTTTTTTTCCTAGTCTCATTTGTCTTTCTGAATCCCTGTTGAGAACTTAAAATATTTTCTGAATATATCAGGGTCTGTTCAGGACAGACTGATTGGTGATACAGACAGGGCTGTCTCATGTATTCTGAGGAAAACATATATTGATAACTGAAAATTAATACTCCCATCTAAGACCAAGAACACTGAAGTCTTCAGGAGTGGCTGTAGTTTCTAACAAAGTTATTTTTCAGGTTTTTGTAGTATCTTTTTCGACTGAATTTTTCCTTCATGTTACTCATTCACTGCCTGTAGAGATTTCTTTTTTTTTTTAAAAGCTTTATTTATTTATGATAGAGAGAGAGAGAGAGAGAGAGAGAGGCAGAGACACAGGAGGAGAGAGAAGCAGGCTCCATGCCAGGAGCCTGACGTGGGACTCGATCCCGGGACTCCAGGATCGCACCCTGGGCCAAAGCCAGGCACCAAACTGCTGAGCCACCCAGGGATCCCCCCACCTATAGAAATTTCTAAGAGTGTTACTTCCCAGGGGAATAACATCCCTTCTTCTTGGGCCTATATCTAGCAGTTCAGCAACCACAGCAAGATTGTGTAAGTTTTAAGAAAGAGTATTTTTCTGTACCAGTTAATAACACTAGAGTTGAAGTATAGCTGAAGGTATTTAGGGAGATCATCCTCATTATGCTACCAAGAGATGGAAAAACATTTTCTATGAAAAACAAAGAACCAAATCAGAGTTCTTTAAAAATGTCTGATAAATAAAATCTTTTTTAAAAAAATTGTTACTTATTAGAGAGAGAGAGCACAAGCCAGGAAAGCGGCAGGCAGAGGAAGAGGGAGAAGCAGACTTCCTGTTGAGCTGGGAGCCTGATGCTGGACTCAATCCCAGGACCCTGTGATCATGACACAAACTAAACGCAGACACTTAATCAACTGCACCACCCAGGTACCCCGATAACAAAACTTTAACATTGTTTCTTCTTGTCCAAAATGTAAACGTAGTTTTTATTTTTCTTCACAATAATGCAATTCCCACAATGATAATCATTTCATCATGCAAACATGGGGTGATATATGTATATAAGACTGCACAATACAGTACAAATACTAACCCTTGGTCATACACACACCCCTTCCAGAGATCGAAGAGACCAAGACCTGTGAGGGCACTGGCTATGACAATTTTTAAATTCTTAACTGCAAGAATAGTATACTTATATATATTTTGTGCTTAGTAAGTAATTATTCTATTAGTACTAAATAATATAGGTACTTACCAGCTTCAACTTAAATATTTTAACTATCGTACCTGATCCCTAGCAAAGGAGCTCTGGATCATTCCCCAAACTCCTGAAAAATGTTAATGAATTTTGGCATGTCTTTATGGAACTATAGTTTAAATGCTCTGGACAACTTCAGTAAAAGGTTTCATTTAATTAAAACAAAACAAAACAGTAAGATGAGTAATGTCCTTGAAATCACACCCTTCCATTTTTCCCTGTGGTTATTCACAAATTTTAATTTCAGATAGATACCATAGTATATAACTAGTGATCAAAATATTAATGAATGAACTATGTCCAGGAAGGGGCAAAATTAAAATTCTGAATGATAGAAGTTCATTAAAGTTGATACCTGAAAGTATAACAGCAATAGATTTGCTCAGAAATATCTAAGTTAAAAAGATTAAAGAAATAAGGCACTTATTTTATAAAATATATTTTTATTAAGGAACAAATGACTGAGTCTGGTTATTAAAGAAAAAATACCATCAGAAGCAGAAATAAAGAACTCTAAGACAGAAAAGTGCAATTATGCTAAGCCAGTTCACATATTTATCTTAGCAAATCCCAAGTTTTAAAATTTTCAATGCCTTTTGATATTTTATTCTATAGAAAAATTACATTTAAAATCCAAACCAAAACAATATTTTATGAAAGCAAACATTAGCCTTTCACCAGCTAAAGTCCAAAAAAATAAAATGTTCTCGGTAAGAGAAATGCCAGATTTAGTGATAATCCCCTTCTCTTCACAAAAATGATTCCTCCCTGAGTTAAGAATTATGTTCTTCCTTTGTATTAAAAAAGTGAAATGAAGTAGAGATCAGGCAGTGTGGAACAGTTTTTCATTTCAAGTTCTTATTTAAATTCCAGTTAGTTAACATATAGTGTAATATTAGTTTCAGGAATAGAATTTAGTGATTCATCACTTACATATAACACTCAATGCTCATCACAACAAATGCCCTCAAGGTAAAGTCATGGCTCATTACCCAAAAGCCCTATGGCAAAAATATTTAGACCTAAAGGAAGTTGAGTATTCCTGTAGGTAATCATGTGTTCCAAGGACAATGAAAGGTTTCCTGGAAGAATTAATGTATTTAGAGCCAACACTACTCCAAATGATTAGTATCATTTCTAAATGATAGAATATTAGAACAATAGCAGCCAAGTCCATGATTTTGACATCATTGGTCCAATGATCAAATCCAGAGTACAAAGGTTTAAACTACTTAGAAATGGGACACCAAGCATATGTATTTGATTAACTCGAACTAAAACTCTTGAGATAAAAAATGTATAAAATAGTAAAATGAGTTATACCTTTGTGACATATTTCTAGGTTTGGTATTAATAAATATACAATGCAACCAAACAATAAAAATAGCATTTTCAAATTAAATACTAATTTAAGCTAATTGGAAGTGATTCATTTTTTTGTTGATTTGACTAACAACTTTGATCAAATATTTCATAAGTTTTGCTGTGTAGTGCAATAGCAAGTCTTAAGTTTAAAAAATCCCTTGGATATCATACATGCCTAAAGTATGTCTGAAATAGATTCTTAACTGGTTTTACTACACAAGTATTTTCAAGTTTAACCAAGTCTTGAAGTCATTTCAAGCTCAAGTCATGAATTTAAATTAAAAGCATATATAAGTAGTGAAGCTAGATGTTTAATAAAAGTGGTATTTTCCCATAATTCATTAGTTAGACATTCAATCTATAAACAAGTTCATTTAAGTAAGTTTATGTCCTAATGGAACTAAAAATGCAGTACTTTCTTCTTCTACATTCTAGAGACAAAACAAAATAAAACAATAATTTTTTAAAATTTTTAAAATAAAGCTATAATTTACTACTTCTCTCCAAATACTAGTTTACATTAAGAGTTGCTTAAACATCTTCATGGAATTAGGGGAATTCCATATCCAAAGTAAATCTTTGTTTATAATGTTTAGCGAATAATTATTTGATAATTTCACTTGCAATTAAATTTCTTTAAAATTGAACAGTGGAATAAAAGTTAAATTTTGATAGATAATCTGAAAATTTTACCTATTCAAAATCTTCCTTAAGCCATATTTTTCTATTTTATATGTTGCTAGGTTAGAAAGTGATCTTAATAGATTTGAAATTCTGTAACTTTTTCTAACTCTATTCATCACCATCAGAGTATCATACTCTGATTCAAAGTATCAATGTATAAGTACCACGCGCTAACCGATTGCGGGAGTGAATGGGTGACGGGCACTGGGGTTTATTCTGTATGTTAGTAAATTGAACACCAATAAAAAAAAAAAACAAAAACAAAACAAAACAAAAAAAAAACAAAGTATCAATGTAATGCAATCAATCTACGATTTCCTTTTCTCTGAAGAAACTGTGAGCTGTTAATGCTGAGAGTTAGATGGCCAAATATTTAAGAGGGCTGGAAAGCTACAGAAGTAGCTGAAAGATAGGAAACAAATGAAAGGTTGTCTTGCAACGATGAAGGCACAATTGAGTTGAACATTCTAAATGAGTAGCAGAAACCTTGAGTTTTTATGATCCATACAGGAGTATTGTCATCTCAGATCTGGCATAGGGAAGGAATAGTTGGAGTTTCTCACACTACAATTTTACTAGAAAAGTTTAAAGAATACCAAGAAAAAAGGAGTTGAAATGACAGATCATAATACCCTACTGGATAGCTGAAAGGACAAATGAAAAAGCAGATTTAAAAAGAAAATTCTTAGATTTATAGGTTACAAAATTAGGGTTTTCAATAAAGCCAAAGAATATAGTGGAAATAATTGAATGAGGAAAAATGACCTAAAAGATGTAATTTGAATTTGAGATTTCAAAGATGTAATAAGACAATGTTATTAAAAGTAATATATCCTTGAAACAGTCATGCAAGATAGCCCAGTGGGTAGGAGGGTATCATGCAACCAAAATACTAGATGATCTTGGATATTAGAAACAAAACCAGAAGTCTGCAAAAATCTTATGTGTTCTAAATCAATACTAAATGAATTTATTTGTAAACAAGAACTCAGAGAGTACTGTAGTTTATGGTTTTTAACATCAGTGGAAGATGACTATTTTACATAAGGCAGGAGTTAGGGGGGGCATTTACAAGCAGCAGTAAATATCACACAGGTCTGGGCTTCCAGCTTGTTTTTAGGGCCATGGGTAATGGAGAATAAACTACTCAACTGCGAGAACAGAAGAATTTTCCAGTTTCAGTACAACATGACTAAGGGAATGTAGAAGGGACAAGTTAGGATGAGAATTAGTTTTCCCAACACATACACACCAAAACAGAACATTTCTGGAAGATGCAACGAAGTGATTTGGAAATGAAAGAGAGGGCTTTAGGTAAAATCAAGTAGCCAGAGGCTTAGAGTGTGGGAGACAACTAAACTAAGGAGCTCCAATTAAGTGAGATCACATCTGTGTTAACAACTTGAGCTGAAGGCAGATGCTCAACCACTAAACCACCCAGGCATCCCTGTTTGTTTTATTTTGGGGTCTTCTATTGCTTTGTTTTCGTTCTAGGAATTTTAATCTGTTTACACTGCTCTCCAGTCTTGCCTGATGTTTACTTTATCCATAGAATTTTATCATATTGATCATTTTTGTTAAATGTCCATTCTGATAATTTCAACATCCCTGACCTACCTGGTTCTAAAGCTTGCTCTGTCCATTCATGTTGTGACTCTTTTTTTTCCCCCTTTTGGTAGGCTTTGCAAGATTTTAAAATTATAGATTCATTTTAGATTATTGTTTTGTGCTTCCCTGGGTCACTGAAATAGCCTAAGTTCCCAAATTTAATTACTATCCATCTAAAATGGCCCTGAATTCTATGTTCCCTCTTTCAATTCTGTAAGCCAGGTGCCTGGCTAAACAACTAGACAGGCACCATAAATTCAATAGGTATAAAACTGAAAACTCATCGTGACCTCTAATGAATTTCATTATGATCCAGCTCTTTCTACCAACACCTGGTAACTTACAACAAAAATCTAGAAATCATGCCCAATAAACTCTCAACACTGCTTTGGCTTGACCTCTTCTTAAAACATAAGGATTATCCACCCACTTTGGTTTGAATACAGAGACACATGATGCCACACACACCAGAAATGTACAAAAAGAATTTATTCTTACATAATTAAGGTCTCAGAGATGAGCAGAGCAGTCTCCAAAAGTTCCACAACAACTTGAGAAAGCAAGGAAAGCATCCTAAGCTGGGGCTTTTATTGTGATCAGGGGATGGGCCTAGGTGAAGAGGAAGGCAGGAAATTAGGTGGTTTGAATCTCCTGAAGATGCTAAAGGGGAAGTTTAGGCTCCTTTATCATCTTGCCCAGGTGTGGGGCACAAGAAGAGGCAAACATGAAGTCTAAAAGCTTACAAAAATCAAAATAGGATTTAACTCTTCATTACAAATCAAATCACTGACATGTTCTTACAGTTGCCATCCAAATTTTTCTTCGCCACTTTTGAGCCCCTTTTAAGAAGCTATCATCTTTGTCTGAACATCTATGATAGATTTCTGACTCATCATATTACTGTAGTTTGCATTCACATTCTCTCATATACATAGTTTCTAGAACACAGCAAGAGCTGCATTGTTCCCCAAAGCCTTACCTCCTCCAAAAATCTTTTGTGCTTAAATAAAACTGAAGGACATCTTTACTATTTACATCTATTTACATCTTTACTATTGCACATGCAACCTATCTATTGATCTATATTTTATGTATCCATAAATCTTCCTCAATAAGCATTTTAAATGGAAGCCATGCCTACCTATTATTGTATCATGTTAATTACCTGTGCAGGGCACAAGGAATGGCAGTAATAGCTGCTGAAAAATTGAACATTCAGGGCTCAGAACCATGAAGATCCTAAACAGGATTAGAGGCTCCTTGCCATGGAATTAGTTTTCTGAGATGCAATCAAATGTGTGACTCAGAATTAGATCAAATAATTCAAATTATTTATATAGAATTAAGATTTAGAGCAAATCCCAAAGAATTCAAAATATATCTTTTCAGTATTTACGTAATTTATAAACATATTTTTACCTACTGATGAGCAGGTAATAAAGTATTTTACATTTGTTTGCTTCCTCCTAAATGTGTTTGATAGGCTTCTACATTGCATACCCTTGGAAATTGATTCACCCATAGAACAGAAAGGCATTACCTACTTTTAATAAAATTGTTTTACATATAAATTCACTAATGGCCAGACTACTGTTTTCTACAGCAGTATATTAGCATTTGAATGAAAATTTGAAATGTTTTAAAATGTATTTCAAAGTGGAAACATTAGACAAGTTTACTTATATCCTATTTTTTCCCACCATGCAATATGTTTGGTGGGAAACATTAATTCAGCTCATATACAACACTGGATTTCAAAATTAGCTGAAAACTTAAATATAACTTTATTATTATTTTTTGTATTATGTGAAAGGGGAGAGATTAAATGTTGCCAGAGTACATAAAGTGTTGTTTTGTTTTGTCTTCACATACTTACCTGATAACATTTAGTATATTCTTAGCTTATTTAACAAGAGTAATTAATATCACTAATAATTGAGAGATATTTAATACCTAGAGGCAAAAAAAAAATGCACCTTTAACAAGATGTAAGCTTACTGTCTGATTTCATCCTAAATGTTATCCAAAACTGATGCTGTTGTACAGAATGAAGCTTAAGAATCAAATGTCTCTGCTTCATTTGTGAGTGACCCATATATGATGTAAAAAAGATATCATCCAGAGATTTGGTTGAAAACTAAAATAATTGAAGGTCACTGTTTATATCTTACTAATAAACCAAATATTGTTATGTAGCCCAATACACTCAAAATATTAAACATCTTCAAATAATCATTTTCCTTTATTTACATGCAGCAATTTTACACAATTCATAATATAATTCAAGCATAGGACAATGATCTTCATAGGTGTACCCATATACATTTTAGTTTATGTAAAGTCAGTTTTAAATCTTTGTGTTTGGGATCCCTGGGTGGCGCAGCGGTTTGGCGCCTGCCTTTGGCCCAGAGCGTGATCCTGGAGACCCGGGATCGAATCCCACATCGGGCTCCCGGTGCATGGAGCCTGCTTCTTCCTCTGCCTATGTCTCTGCCTCTCTCTCTTTCTCTCTCTCTGTGACTATCATAAATAAATAAAAAATAAATAAATAAATAAATCTTTGTGTTTATATGTATACAATTGTGGTTTTGTGTGCATATTTCTTCAGACCTAAGTTAATTTTCAGAGTTCTAAAATAATATTATAGAAAATAAATATCATACCTGGTTTTCTAAAAAATGTGAATTTACTATATATATCAATTTTAATTCATAAAAACCATTTAGTTATTATCAAGATATATTCATCTTAATTTTATATTTAAATTGATTAAACTAATAATACACCATAATGGTAGATAATTTCTTCAGAGATTTTTAAAGAATGGTATCCACTTGGTAACTATAGATTCACATAGAGAACAGTTTAAAGATCATGACAAGCTGCATGCTTTGATACTGCCTTTATTTTTCACAGTGCAATTTGAAATATATGATATAGATTTTTGATCTGAGGAAGATAAAATTTGAAATTTCAATGTAATAGATAACTAATATCATTAGTGCTCATCACTGGTTCCTCCTTCCCTTGTTAGCTCAAATTACAGGCCTTTCATTATTACCTGAGAATATTTGGCTTACTTTCTTTTTCTTTTTCTTAAAAAAGTATGGCCATGAAAAGTTATGTTCTTTGCTCTTGTTTCTGTAGCTGCAAGGAATGCTTAATTGGTCAAAAGTTGCTTATCTTGCAGATAATGTATTCTAGGAATAAATTCTAAGTAGAAGATATATAACAAACAGCATAGTTTCTCTGAGATTCCTCATATATAAAATGTAAAGCATAATACTTATTCACTTACTTTCTGGAGACATGAGATCATATATATAGTAACTCTTAGGGATAACGATGATAATGATGATAAAAGGTGAATAATAAGGATGCAGAGGGTATAACTCTATCACATGCTTAGCATTAAGCATGAGTCTTTAGAGGAGTGAGACTTGAACTTTTTATTAAGGCATATCACAGGTTAAACAGAAACTGTGGCTTCTAATTCTAATTAGCTATTATGTGTGAGGATGGCAGTATTTAGAATACACTTTTCAGGAGTCTAGTTTAATAAATTGCAGACAGAGTAAATGTTCTATTCTAAAAATTTACCACTTGTACCCTGAGTTTGGAAGGAGTACAGTAAATTTTAAAACTGTCTTTTTAATTTTGTTCTTAGCTGCATATTAGAGTGTATTAATAGCATTTCTTGATATTTATCATTTATAATTTTAATCTAGTAAAAGCAATTATGGAACTTAACATTTTGTTTGAATGCAGAAAGTCATGCTTTAGGAAAACAAACAGCTCCCTACTGAGACTATTTGATAACATCATTTTTTTCATGTGCTATTTAATTTGCCAGTAGATGGATAGAGTTAGAAGTAATATTGTAGGTATTAAAACTCTAAAATTGTAGGAGAAATGGAGGTTACACTGCAAGTAAAGTTTTTCCCTGGCATTGGTCTCACAGTCATGCCAGCAGAGTTTTAAAAAATACATCAATATCAGTGAATGTATCACACTAAAGGGACATAAGAAGTGAATTTAATTCTGTTCCTTTGAAAGGTTTATTTCTTTAATCATAAAAACGCATTCCAATTTTTTAATAGGTGAATTTTGTCCATTTTTTCAGCTACTTCTACAGCCATATTAAGTGATTTTGTAGGATTAATCAGGTTATGTGAGTGACTCATTATTTTGTTCTTTCCATTAATCAATCTGAAATGTGTGCAATTAATTTCTGACTTTGAATCATTAGAGAAAAAAAGACTAATTACTAGCTAAGAAGGGCTTAGTGCAAAACATAGAGTATGGTGACTCAAAAGTTCTTACAATTCAAATCCAAGTGTCTAGTGATTTAGGGAGAAAAAAAAAGGATTTTCTCAAAGTAGGAATATATAAATTCATCAAAGTTTTAATTTTCCATTGATTATATATGATTATATTTATTCGTGAATATAAATGTCAAGCAGCTAAATAAAAGTAGGCTGTAAAGACTTGAAACATCCATGCTTTGAATTTAAATGCCATTTGTTTAGAACGTTTTATTTTCTCAAAACATCAGCCTTTTCTGTATGTGTATTTCTTTAAGGTCTCAAGACATTTAATGGATCAAATATTCATGTTTGACTTACAATATATAAATATTTAAGTAAAAAATTATGGTGAAAATTGACTTTAATATAACTTTAACAGATATAACTTGCTACCAAAGCAATGTGGAAATCTTTACAGAAAATTTAATTCAAGCTTATTATCTTGAGGTTCATTTGATGTTGTAATTGGCATTGCATAGAATGAAGTAAAATCAGTATGCAAGGTGGTTTTCAAGTAATCTTTAATAAAATAAGGGTTAACACTCTGCATTTTCTTTTTGAAATTTTTACAATTCATATTCTATTAGCATATCATACATAATTAGACCTAATTATTTCTTTAGCACAGTAAAAATGTAGTTTTGACCAGCCTCGTTATCCTGCCTTGAAATTAAAACTGCCTTTCTATGATAAAACATCGAATTGTTACAAAGAAAACTCATTTTCTAGAAAAATTTAGCAAAATTGAACTTCTTTATGTATGTTAAGGTATGCATTTGTATAGAATGCTATTTTTTGGAATGATAAATGTCTTAGATTTGCTTTTTATGATATGTTTGAATATAGAATTAAACTATGCAATAGTAACAATGCCATCTGTACATTATTTTATGATATTCAACATGAACATGCCAAGATCAAAATTCCAATGTTTACCTAAAAGGTTAATGAGCCAGAATTTTGCTTGATTTATTGGTTGATGCTCTCATATGAATTCTAGAGTTACAGGAGAAATTGAAGAATCTTTTTGAACTTTCAGCAATAGTTGAATGGGTCAGTGTAATAAGCAACCATGTATAGATATAATAACAAATAAGAGAAGTGGAAATAATCAATTGCAAATGATTCTATTTGCCTGATAACCATCCATCATACATTTCTGCTAGAGGCACTTGGAAAAAAAAATAAATTAACCTAAGTCTACCTTATTGTGTTTTTTAACCTTGAAAGTTATTTATAATATAAAAATATTCATTTAAGATAAAATTTGTAGGTCAAAAAATGTTATATACTTTGAAATGGTTTAAAGACTAAATATGTTTTAAACAAACAAATATATCTATATCCTTTGGCATAAGACTTGCATTTTGATAATTGCTCCATCACGTGGATTTACTTGGACTTCATAAAAATATTTTGTTCATTGGCCCAGATTATTTTGCATTTCATATGCTTATTGGAAGTTGTTTGTTATAATTATGGTTTTATTTTTTATCTATTTATTTATTTTTTTTTAAGTCTTTTTTTTTTTTTTTTATTTATGATAGTCACAGAGAGAGAGAGAGAGAGGCAGAGACACAGGCAGAGGGAGAAGCAGGCTCCATGCACTGGGAGCCCGACGTGGGATTCGATCCCGGGTCTCCAGGATCGCGCCCTGGGCCAAAGGCAGGCGCTAAACCGCTGCGCCACCCAGGGATCCTAATTATGGTTTTAAAGAAGAAAATGATTCTTGCCAATTACACATCAGCTATAATACAGCTCTGAGAGAGCTAAATGAATACTGTTTACAAGTCTGGTAAAACACAACAACAAAAATTGCTTCATGTGTATGACTGGCATGTGTCAATGGTGAGATTGTTTTGGGGGAACACCTGTGTGTGTGTGTATGTGTGTGTCTATGTATGTCTGTGTGTAACAAGATATAAAAATACGTCAGTTATAAATTTAATCCCCTTTTTAATCATTGGGGGAAAAATGTTGAAGCTGGAGAAAAAGTGCTCCAAAGTATCTGTGTAAAAATATAAAAATAAATATACACTTGAATCTCTAAAAAGACACATGTAGTATTAATAAAAACTTTGTAGAAAATTCTGTATGCTAGACTTAGGATCAAATACTTTCAAATGTAAAATGCTGAGTACCCTTTAAACTTCTGTAATTTAAAATTAAACTGTTAAAATCCTTTTCAAATATAAATTATAATATATATAATCTTAATAATATTCAAGATATAATGTTTTGTATCATTAACATTATATGGCCTGCTTTAAGTAATTTTAATTAATTTGAATATCTATAAGTCATGAATTGAAAATAAAAATACCAAATATGAAAAATAAATGCATATATACAGTGAAACTATTCTGGTTCCATAGAATAGTTTTTTTCTGTTATTAATCTCACATTAAATTTTCTTAATTATTAAAGATTTATTATCATCCTTATTTTGGCACTATTTAGTGAAAAATGATTCCCTTAAAAAGAACTGGCTAGCCTACCAATTTCTGGAGGGACTGAATATGTTGTCCATTACTGCATGTAATGAAACCTACCTGCCCAGTATACTTGAAACTAATGTAATAATGGTATCAACTATACAAAAAAAAAAAAAAAAAAGAAGAAGAAGAAGAAAAGAAAGAAAAAAGAAAAGAAGAAAAAATCTGTCTACCCATATCTATAATCTGCTGTACAATTTCTCACTTCATTGCTTATGTGGTAAGAAAGTATTAGACATTAGAAAGAATATTTCTAAATATCTTCTGACTCTCAGAACACAGAGAGCCTTCAAAATCATTCAGAGTGGGGCATCTGGGTGCCTCAGTCAGTTAAGTGTCTGCCTTCGGCTCAGGTCATTATCTCAGAGTTCTGGGATCAAGCACATATAGGGCTCCTGCTCAGTGGAGCGAGTCTGCTTCTCTTTTTCCCTCTGCCCTATGCCCTACTCATGCTCTCTCTCTTTCAAATAAATAAATAAAATATTTTAAAAAGTCATTCAGAGTAACAAAAAAGCCTACTCAAACTAATAGCTGATTAACTTGAAACCTTAAAAAAGCCTATTTTTGAAAATAATAAATTTTATATCATAATTAAAATTATAAAAATAATCTTTAGTTTTGTAATATTTTGAAACCATTTGCAGAGCTCTATCATAATACATCCAAGCTTTTGGGGTGCCTGGATGTTAGACAGTTAAGCATCCAATTCTTAATATCAGCTCAGGTCATGATCTCAGGGTTGTCTCTCGGGGTGGTGAGATCAAGTCCTCCATCAGACTCTGTACTTGGCATGAAGCTTACATAAGATTCTCTTTCTTTCTCTCTCCCCCTCTGCCCCTCCCCACTTCCCTCTCTAAAATAAATAAATAAGTAATCAATCAATCAATCAATCAATCCAAGCCTTAGATTCCCAACAAATTATAAAGAAAATGAGAAAGAAGGAAATCTTGTCACTTGTGACTACATGGATGGACTTTGCAGGTATTATGCTAAGTGAGATAAGCCCAAGAAACACAAATCCTGTATTAGGATCACTTAAATGCAGAATCTGAAAAGTCAAATGAAACAGAGAATAGAATGATGGTTGTCAAAAGTTAAGGAGTGGAGGAATTTGGAAGAGTTTGGTCAATGGGTACAAACTTGCAGTTAGAAGATGATACATTCTGGACATCTAATGCACAGCATTGTAATTACTGTCAATAATCCTGTACTACCGATTCCTAAGAGACTACATCATAAACCAGAAATTAACAAAATGGCAATAAGTATATACTCATCATTAAATGTAAATGGACTTAGGACTCTATAATCAAGGGAAACAGGGCAATGGAATGGATAAAATTAAACAAAAAAACAAAGAGAAAAAAGACCATATACGTGCTGCCTACAAGATAATCACTTGGACATAAAGACAAATATAAGCTAAAAGTAAAGACATGGGAAAAGATTTTCCATGCAAATAGACGCAAAAGAAATAAAGGAAGAAGCTGGAGTAAGAATACTTATATTGGACAAAATATACTTTATTTTGTTATTAATAAGCTTGCTACAAATACTGTAGCAAGAGACAAAGAAGGGCACTGCATAATGATAAAGGGAACAATTCAACAAAAGGATATAACAATTTTAAGTATCTATGTACCCAATACAGGGGCACCAAGATACATAAAGCAGACATGAACAGACATAAAAGGAGAAACTGATAGCAATACAATAATAGTAGGAGACTTTAAGTCCCCCCATTACATCAACATGTGATCACCCAGACAGAATATCAAGAAGGAAACTGGTTTTAAACAATACATTAGACTAGATGGACTTAATGGGTATATGCAGAATGGTCCATTCAAAAATAAGAGAATACACATTCTTTCAAAGTGTACATGAAACATTCACCAGGTTAGATCACAGATTGGGCCAAAAAACAATTCTCAATAAATTCCAGAAGACTGATCAAGCATCTTTGCTGACCATAATGGTATGAAACTAGAAATCAACTATGAGAAAAATAATTGGAGAAAACACCAACATGTGGAGGCTAAAAAACAGTCCACCAAATAAGCAATGGGTCAATGAAGAAAGAAACCAAAAAGGTAACTTAAAAAAACATGGAAACTAAAGAAAATAAAAACACAATAGTACAAAATATTTGGGATGCAGTGAAAGCAATTTCTAAGAGAGAAGTTAATAACATAACAGGCCTACCTCAAGAAACAACTAAAATCTCAATCTTAACTTACACCTAGAGAAACAAACAAAAAAGAATAAAGTCTAGAGTCATATTTAAAAAAAAATGAACTCTCAGTAGAAGGAAGGAAATAAAGATCATAGAAAAAATAAATTGTGAATTAAAAAAACAAAGGATCAAGAAACCAAGAATTGAATTTTAAAAGATAAATAAAATTGACAAACCTTTAGCCATGATCATCAAGAAAAAAGAGAAGGCCTAAACAAACAAAATCAGAAGTTGAAGAGGAGAAGGAGAAGCAACAATCAACAACACAGAATACAAAATACTTGAGAGACTACTATGAAAAATTATATGCCAACAAATTGGACAACTTAGAAGGAATGGATAACTGCTAGATTCATATAATCTTCCAAAACTGAATCAGGAAGAAAAGAAATTGGAAAAGATTACCAGTGACATAATTGAATCAGTAAACAAAAGAATTATCAACAAACACAATTCCAGGACCAGACAACTTCACAGGTGAATGTTTTGTAGAAAACATTTAAAGAAGAGCTGATACCAGACAGAGAGACACTGCAGAAAAAAAGAAACTACTGACCAAAACCCCTGGTGAACATAGATGTAAATATCCTCAACAAAATATCAGCAAACTGAATTCAATAATACATTAGAAGATACATTGACCACAATCAAGTGGGGCTATTTCCAGGGATGCAAGAATGGTTCAATACTCACAAATCAATCAATGTGACATATCACATTAACAAAACAAAGAATAAAAATCATATAGTCTTCTCAATTGACCTAAGAAGAGTTGACAAAATTCAACATCCATTCATGATAACTCTCAAAAAAGTAGGTTTAGAGGGAATATACCTCAACATAATAAAAGAAATATATAAAAAACCCAGAGTTAACATCATACTCAATGGTAAAAAACAAACAAACAAACAAACAAACAAACAAACAAAAAACCCAGAGCTTTTTTTTCTAAGATCAGGAATAAACAAGGATGCCATTTTCACCACTTTCATTCAACACAGTACTAGAAGTCCTAGCTGCAACAATTAGATAAGGAGAAGAAATAAAAGGCACCCAAAACAAGTCTATTTACATTTGCACCAAAATAATTAAATTCCTAGGAATAAATTCCACTAAGGAGGTAAAAATCTGCACAATGAAAACTATAAAACATTGCTAAAAGAAACTGAAGATGAAATAAGCAAATGGAAAGATATACCATTCTAATGGATTGGAAAAATTAATATGGTTAAAATGTCCATACTATCCAAAGTACACTACAGAGTTAATGTTATTGCTACCAACAGCATTTTTCACAGAACTAGAATAAATAATCCTAAAATTTGTATGGAATCACAAAAAATTCTGATTGTCAAAAAAAAAATTAAGAATGATGAATGAAATTGGAGGTACCACAGTCTCAGATTTTATATACTACAAAGCTATAGCAAGCACAACAATATGGTGCTGGCACAAAAACAGACACAGAGATCAATGGAATAAGATAAAAAGCCCAGAAATAAATCCACACTTATATGATCAAATAATCTGAGAAAGGAGGCAAGAATACAAAATAGGTGAAAATACAGTCTCTCCAATAAATGGTGTTGGGAAAGCTGGAGAGCTGCACACAAAAGTATGAAACTGGATCATTTTCTTACACCATTATACAAAAATAAACTGAATATGAATTAAAGATCCAAATTTGAGACATAAAACGTTTAAAAAAGAACATAACCAGTTATCTCTTGTACATCACCGTTAGCAACATATATAGATAGGTCTCCTCATGCAAGGGGAAACGAAAGCAAAAATAAACTATTAAGATTAATCAAAATTAAAAAGCTTTTACACAGCTAAGAGAGCCATCATCAAAACAAAAAGGCAACCAACTGGATGGGAAAAGATATTTGTAAATGATATATCTGAGAAGTAGTTAATATCAAATTAAAATGGACTAATACAACTTGATGCCAAAAAAACAAAACAAAACAAAAACATATAGGGATGCCTGGGTGGCTCAAAGGTTAAGCCTCTGCCTTTGGCTCAGGTCATAATCCTGGAGACCTGGGATTGAGTCCCACATTGGGCTCCCAGCATGGAGCCTGCTTCTTCCTCTGCCTATATCTCTGCCTCTGTGTGTCTCTCGTGAATAAATAAATATATTTTTTTAATTTGTAAACATTTTTTAAAAACCTAAATTATGGGCAGAGGGCCTAAATAGAGTGTTCAAAGTACATTGCAGAAAAGTTATGAAGATTTACATTTATATTTTCCACAGGGAGAAATGATAAGAAGCACAAACACAGAAATAAACGAGTAGAGATATAATGAGTTTGTCTGAAATATGACATATTTTGGCCAGATTCTAAGAGACAAGTGTGTAAAAAATATATTTTACGTCTTCATTTATTCAGTGTAGAAATGTAAAACATCACTGCACTTGCTGTTTAGAGTATAAAAAATATATAGAATGTGAAATTTTAAAATGCACTAAGGGATACATATTTTAAAAAACAATTTTAAGATACTTTATAAATATTTTTATGTTTCCTATTTTTCCTATTTACATTATATTTTATTTAGAATTCTATCACCTCTCTGCTAAAAATGACAATAATCAACTAATTTATTTTCCTGCTTCAAAACTTAAACCATCAAATCCAGTATCCACCTAGCTTCCACAAGAACTTTTTGAGAAAAAAAAAAAAGATTAATATTAGTCATTGTCCCACCAAACCAAATCCAAAGTATCTTCCATGACACACAAAATCTCCTACTCATCTACACCCTCATCTTACCTCCTTCTCTCTTGCTTAATCATGGACAACAATAAAGAAAAACTTCTTTCCCATTTACACAATCTTGTTTCATTCTTCTGTCTCTTTATGCTTCCTACATGAGTGGACTATATTCCCCTTTGACACAGTCTTTATTTTTAATTTTATTCTTATGTTGTCACTTATTTCCAGAAATGCTACTTCTTCCAGAAATTTCTATAAATTCTACTGGATTTTAGTCATACCCAATCCTCACATTTTTCCCCAAACACTTTACTCTGCTCAGATTGCCTCTCATTGGTTCTCCATAATACCCCATTTTATCTCTGTCTCCATCACCTTCTGTAAAAGGGGTGCTAGTTTTATTTGTATCTTCAGTACTAGCGATGTATATACACACATATACACACATATCATATATATGTATATATGTGTATAACTGCATAAAAGGCACATACATACATAAATATATAATATTAATATATAATATTGTGTGGTGATTTTATTAGTCATTTAAATGCCACTGAGCTTTATCAATATACGTATAGGACACAGATTTGAGCCCAAGAATTCTTGAGTCAAAGCTAATGCTCATTTCCCTATGCTTCATGTCTCTAATTGATAATATTAGAATTAAATGAGTTGAACATTCATAAAATATATGTGTATCATATTTTAAATGGAAACTCATTTTCCCAATTTTTTCACTCTGAAAGCATTTTTATACCACAAGATATAGAATTATATATTCTAAAAATTAAATGTCATTATGTTTACCTTAAATTATTAAAATTGATATATAATTATAGTTTGCAGATAACATCCATAACTTATAGTGAAAACTAATACATAGGTACTAAAGAGCTCAAACATATAAAAATTGAATAAAATTAGGAACAAGGAAACAAACTATTTTTAAAAATTAAAGACAGTTGTTTCCTTAAAAATTTTTCTACTTGAGATCATACACCCACGAATGAAGCAATCAATTCATATATCCAAATATATTCCAGAGTAATTGTAAAAACATTTACTATTTTTAAAGGAAACTTAATTATTTTTTTAAACTGACATCCATTACATCATCATATTTTCTTCCATTTACATACAACATTATTTGGTGTCATAAATCTAGAGGCATCAAAAAATACAAGCCTACATAAAGCATCCTACTTATGCAAATAGTGCATCTGCTGCTGTTTGAGGAGGCCAAAGACTATTTCCAACTAGAATCGGACAACCATAATACAACACAGATTAAATCAATCGAAATCAAATTATATTAGAAATATTTAAAATTTAAATATTGTGTATAACCTGCTCAGAGAATCACTTCAAATTTTCCAGGAAATTTGGATGTCAAATCATATTTCCACCTACCAATACTCATTGTTCCCAATAAAGAAAAGTTTCCTCTGCATTTTACTCAGCATAAGTATCATTTCTAACTATTTTCCATTATTACCATAATGACAATTTATTTTCTGGTTAATATTAAAATCTTTCCAGTACTTGTATATAAAAGGAGATTAAACCAAGGATAAAATAACAATTTTTTAGGTTTAAATATTTTATAGATTATTTTCTCTGTATAAGGAAATACTGGTTGGATACTCATGCTTTTAATTGCATTATTAATATGTATGACTGAAATAAAAATAATGTTTTACAGTTTCAGAAATATGGCTATATATAACTTATTAAAGAGTCCAGTTCTAGGCCAAATCATAGTACAATTTTTCAAGGCTAACCATAGGCAATCACAAGGCTTTTCCTGGCAAGTCTTAAAGGGGCAAACTTCCCCACATTAGACTGAGTGTCCAACCAGTGCAGAGGAGGAGACTAGGACCCAGCCCAAACACCCTCTACCAAGTCACTCCTTCCATGGCCTGCCAAGCTCATAAACATGTCTTTATTGCTAGCTCTGCTTAGACTTTTGGTGGTGGAGTCTTGACTAAAATATTTCTCCATACTGACTCAGGACTTTTCCACTACTAGCTCTTTTCTCTCTCCCTCCTTCAGACTCCCTAGATCCATGAAATGGCAGGAGCTTTTTATTCAAGGCTCTTCAGCAGTGAGAGGATTACCCCCATTTGTACTACTTGTCATCTGACTGACACTCTCCCTATTAGTCCATGGGGGAAAATGAAACATTCCTGCCTACCTCCCTTATTGGCCTCTTACTTACATTACTGCAGTAAATGAATGAAGATTTGATTTGATTTGATTGTTACTTTCAGTCCTTGTCCTAATTGGCCACTTCCGCACCCAGAAGCTCAAAACTTAATCTTATGTTTCTTCCAACATAAGATTGGAAGAAATCTTCTCTGTGAAGAGAGCTGATCAACTATTGATTGCTCATAGATCAAGCAGGAAAACTGTACTCATTTAGAAAATATATGCTTTAAATGTAAGATGGTTTTCTGAATCCTGGAGATAACATTTAAAATTTGCTAAAAGTGTATAGCTACTAGGTTTATGTTATAATTAATTCTTTTGAATTTACTTATCTACATATTTAATAACAAACTGATATCAGGTATTAAATTATTAACAGGTGAAAAAATTCTAAGACTTACATTGGCTAAAGACAGAGTTCAGTACAAAGCAAAGATCTTTGGAATATATCATTTATCTAACAGTTACTAATATTGACTTCTTTTTAATAAGTGATTTGTATTTTATTCTAAAGATGTTTCTGAGCCAATCATTTTTTAACATAAGGATATGATACAGTTCTATCAGTATCAGTGACAAGAGATTCACTATAAACAATCTGTAAAGATGAGGTAGGGGAAGAGATATAATTAGAAGGATTCATGACAGGGGGTTTTCCTCCTATCTCTCACAAAGGTATGCTCCCTTGTATTGTCTCCAATGTTTTAGACCACTGATAAAAGAAATAAAAACAAAACAAACAACAATTTTAAAAAGAAATGAACACATAGTACTCTGCACCCCATTAAAATTATAATTTTAAATGCCTATTTTGTATGTATATTGTGATATATTTCATGTTATCAAACTTAAAATTTGTAAAACAATACACTTGTAAAAGTCTAGTCCCATACTTGTGCCCTCAAATAATTAGTCCTGTATCTAGATGCAAATTTAAAAACACACAGTGTTTTGAATAAAATTCTAAAAATATGTTATATATATTCAAGTCAAAATGTGTACTCTTTTTTCTGCTTTTTACACCAAGGGTGCCATATTATTACTATTATATCCAGTTTTTATCAAGTAAATGGTGAAATTCCTAGAAATTTCTCAGGTCCCCACAGCCTTATGTGGGAATTCTAATGCTATCATATTATTGGCAATATTCCGTACTCAGCTATTTTATATCCATACATATTTTATGCCTGTGTATGTATCATAGTGGTCGATTAATATTAGTGCATAAACACAGTCCTCATTCATATTTCAGCCACATAGAAACTTTCCTGACATAACATTTACTCAGTCTCCTGGGGAAGAGCTTCTTGTTTCAACATTATTTTGCTATCAGACATAATGATGCAATCAGTGATGGTACAATAAATAACCTGCATATATTTTGTGTGTCCAAATGCATCTGTAGAATCAATTCCTTGAATTAAAATGGTCAGTTCAAATGATTATATAATGGTATATTTGAAAAATATAAATTATAAAATGACTTATCTGGAATCAATTACTTAATGTCTGTGTTGCCCACTAGAATATATTAGCTTGGTAACTAACTTTATCTTCTTTCATAAAATTTAGTGCACTCCAAAGTATAATAATACACTGTTTTGCACTGTGTCAATGAAAACTTTATGAAATTTCACATTGTTTATCTAATAGCTGATTCTATATTCTTAACCAACATACTTTCTCTCTGGAACGGCTCTTCTCCATCTTGAAACACTTTATTTCCATTGGTTTCTACTGACTTACCAGTTTCCTCTAGCTAATGCCATTATACCATTGGCTTAGAGTTTTACACTTTGGGCTACCCCTTTTGTTGTTCCTGTTGTTGTTTTCTGGGCTGTGTTCAAATACCTAAGTTCATTTGTTGTACTAGCTCAAGCACTTACCTTACTTATCTAAATAATCTCACCTGATCCTTTGCTTTTAGACACCATGCTGGAGATTCCCACAGAGATATCTCCAGCACTGATCTTCCGATGCCCATGTTAATCTGCCTTCTTGGATTATTGAGGATTTCTCTGTTTTCAGTGAATTGAACCTCCACTCACTTTGTTGCCAATGTTGGAATCCACTATTATGCATATTTGGCCAAAAGCTCTCTCTTAAACTATTTACTAGTCTCTTCACTTTTCTCTAATTTGTTTCCCCTAAAATCCACTCTTCTCATAGCACACAAGGTGATCACTTACCACTCTAACTCAGTTAATGTCATATGTCTTCTTCAAGTCATGGAGTGGCTTCTCATTGCCTTTGTTCTTCTTCCATATGTCTCCCACTATTCCTTCTGATCTTCATTCTCTAAGTTTCAAAAACATTGGTTACCTTTATATTTTGTTATTCATTTGTCAAATATTTGCTACTTGCCAGTCTTCACTTTCAGTAATGGGGATACTACAGATAACAACAACAAAAAAGACAGATGGTCAAAAATATAAACTTCCAGTTATAAAACAAGTAAGCTGCAAAAATGTAATTCACACCATAGTGATTATAGTTAGTAATATAGTATGGCATTGCATATTTGAAAGATGTTGAATAGATCTTAAAAGTTATCAGGAAGAAAAAAATTGTAACTATGTACAGTGATGGATGTTAACTATATTCATTATGATCATTTTGTAATAATACAAATATGGAATAATTATGTTGTATACCTGAACATAATATAATTCTGTATACCAATTTCATTTCAATGAAAAAATAAATAAAACAGAATAAAAGAAAAATTCTTTGTTTTTATAATGCTTTATTTTACTGGAGGAAAATGAGAATGGCATTTTATGCCAAATGCATAATATGGCAAGTGGTATAAAACACTAGAAGAAAGAAAAAAATAGGTTAAAGTTTAAGGGTCATAAAGTGATGACAGATATAGTATTTTTAATAAGATTGCAAGTGAAAGCCACAGATACAAATGTGGAATAGCACAGTGGGATGAAAGATGAGTAGTTACAAAGGACCTGAGACTGGAACATTCTTGATGCATTGAAAGCAGAGTATAACTAGTGTGGCTGGAATGGTATTGGAGAAAGTGAGGATAGACTGTCAGTAGGGGAAGAATTATGTAGAGACCTGCTTGACATGGAAGTTCTTTGTTTTTATTGTAAGAAGAGAAATACAGAGACATGACACTATCTAACTTCAGTTTTTGAAAGATCATTCTTAGGGTAAAATGTGGAAAATATAGTGGGTGGATATAGAAACAAGGGTAAAAGAAAGGAACTTTCAGCGAGCTAATGCAAAATTCTAAGTGAAGATGATGGTGCCAGGATGTCTGCTTGACTCAGCCGTTGAGCATCTGCCTTTGTTTCAGGGCGTGATCTTTGTCCTGGGATCAAGTCCTACATTGGGCTCTTAGGAGGAGCCTGCTTCTCCCTCTGCCTAGGTCTCTGCCTCTCTCTGTGTGTCTCTCATGAATAAATAAATAAGATCTTAAAAAAAAAAAGATTATGGTGCCATGAACACATGAACATAGGCTAAACAACCATTATCTAATTCAGAATGTGTTTCAAACTAGATTTGCTAATGAATTTCATGTGAAAGATGAGATAGAGATATTCAAGATGAAACCATGGTTGTTTGTTTTTTTGGCCACAGCAATTAGAATCTGTACCAAATTGAGCAAATTTAGAAAAAGTAGAAATTGAGTGAGGAGAATCTTTCCTTTTTCACAGGTTAGTCATCTGACATGGAACAGACAAGGGGGAAGAGAAGCAGCAGCCAAGTGAGATGGGAGGATGGAGAGTTAGAAAACACATGAAGAAAATGATCGATATTGTCAAATGCTTCCAACAGGAAAGGGAGATAAGCAAGTAAGAATCACTATTGGATTAGGTGGTGTCAAGGCCTATGCTGACCTTGAGAACTGCAATTTTGGGGGAATTATGGGGATTTAAGCCTGACTAAAGTGTGTTCGATATGCAATTATAGGAGTACTAATAAAGGCAAGGAACATAGACAACTCTTTCTCGGATTTTACTGTAAAAAGGAAAAACATGATAGTTTGTAGAGTGAATTGAGGACAATACTTTTTTTAACTGAGCTGGGACTTATATAGCTTATTTGGATAGTGATAGAAATAATGGAGTAGAAATTTAAGTTTTAAAAAATGATGTGACATTATGAGAGAGAGAGAGGTGGTAGATAGAGGTGAGATCCTGTGCTCATATGCTTAAGTCAAGCAGAATAATCTGATTTTCTCTCTACTAGTTCTTTTAACTTATTGAGAAATGTTGAAGACCCAACTATAATTGTGGACTCATTTATTTCTACTTTCAGTTCTTTCAGTTTTGCTTTGTATATTTTGAAGTATTCATTAAGTTTTCTATTGTATTTTATTACTGATTCCTACTTTAATTTCATTATGGTAAAAGAACATATTTTGTAATATTCCAAATCTTTTAAATGTGTCTAAGTTTTATTTCATGGACCAAGATAAGCATTCTATGCACACTTGAGAAAAAAGAATATGTGTTTTGCTATTATTAGGTGAAATTTATTATTTATAAACGTCAATTAGGTACAGTTGCTTGATGGTGTTTGGGTTTTTCCCCCTCAATTCTCTATATCCTTTTTGATCTTTAATTTACTAGTTCTATTGGTGACAGGAAAATGTTAAAGATAATTTTGACTCTTTCAATAATGTTTTAGTTGTTACCCAGGATTTAAAATTTATACTTAATTTTTCATAAACCATTTAAAATCAGTATTTTTTACTCCAGGTTAAAGTTTAGAAATTTCACAGTTCCCTTTACCTTCCCCACTTTAAGCAAGATATATTCAAATTATAGATTATATCTACATACACTGAAAACCCTATTAATGCTTTATATATGTCTGTGTGTGTGTGCGTGTGTGTGTGTGTGTGTGTGTATATATATATATATATATATATATATACTGTATGTATGTATGCATATATTAACTGCCCTCTTCTAGAGTCCTTAAAACATGTTTGCAACTATATAAATATACATACATACATACATACACAGACACACACAGACACAGACACACATACACACACACACAACTTACCAAATTTTAAGAACTCTAGAGGACAGGCTGAAGTTTGAGGTGGCAGCATAGAAAGACACTGAACTTACCTCTTTCCATGGACACACATATGGAACAATTCCTTCTTAAAAATACCTGAAAACTAGCTGAACAGTCCCTCCGAAACAAAAGACAAAAGGGCCAAATGAAGATGATTAGGAGAGGCAGATATACAACCTTGTCAAAAACTTTACCCCTAATAAAGAGGGAACTCACAAATATGGAGCTTTTCCTTAAGGAGCAAGGGGTTTGTGCTCCACATGAGACACACCAACCCTTGGGACTTGTACCAGAGAGATTAAACCCCCAAAATGTCTGGCTTTGCAAATCAATGGGGATTACACCTAAAGAACTGAGATACTTCTCTTTAATGGATTGCATGTAGACTCAATCAACCTGGGACCCAGTACAAGAACAGCAGTTTGAAAGGACCTTGACTAATACAAAAGAGAGTCATTTTCTAATCTTAAAGTGCCTGAAACACAGGCAGAGGTCTGTTAGAACTCTCTCCAGGGATGGAGGCACTGGTGGGCACCATTTTTGCATTCTCCTTCTACCTTGCTAGCACCAGTGGGTGTACATAACACCCTTCTGCTGTCTCAAAAAAGCTGGCAGGCAAGGCTTAACCTTGTGCTCTCTTGCTGAAATGTTAAGGCTGGCAAGCATGCCATGCCCTACGTTCTCCAGCTGCATTGCTAAAACTACAGGGTACATGCAGTCCACACAAGAGTGTCCTTTGATCACATGGTTCTAGCTTGCATTTCTGGCTCTATGGGATTATAAAATTGAAAAGACATTTCTTAGCAGGCTACTAGTCTCAGAGCATTGCCCAGAAAGCAGCCTAAAACACACTCCTGGTATTTCTGTGAAAGAGGTCTGTTTACTTGTCTTGAGGCTATACCCTGAGGGTTGGACCTCATGTTTGCCACATATCTAGAGGTTTCAAAGGTGCTTTCAGGGAATAATGGCTAGGAATGCCATCTTTGCCCTCTATCTTGGCCTTTTTGGAGCTCATTCGTACTTCACAGAAAGGAGCCTATACACATATCCAGAGCCCTGATTTCTGCAACTGTCACACCAGGAACCTGGTCTGGAGGCCAGCAGAGATTAGCATATGGTCCCACAGACTGCATAAATTTGCACACTTTAAAAATTGCTGTTTGTGGGTCTGGCTTTCAATCATTCTGAAGCTAGGTTCTGACAGATCTTGGCACACCCCCAACAACTGGGATGCATCAAGAATAAATCAGGCTCTTACATAATCACAACGGTGTGAGAGACAACCAAGAACTATGGCAATATGGAGCAAGAGGTTTATCTCTGACATAAGACCACTTCTTCAAGACTGAGAGAGGTAGCTCTTTCACCTAATAAATTGTAAAACACTGAAACCTATATTACACAATATGTTAACTACCTGGAATTTAAATAAACACTTGGAAAGACAAGGGGGAAAAAAGGAAACAGAGAATCAAGCAAAATAAGAAAACAGAGGAATATGTTCCAAATGAAAAAATAAAATAAAACTTAAGAAAAAAGAAAAAAAAAGAAATTTAATAAAGAGGGAGAGAAGTATTTTACATGATAAAGAGTTCAAAGTAATGGTCACAAGGATGCTCACAGAACTCAGGAGAAGAATGGGTGAACACAGTGAGCGCTTCAAAAAAGAGACAGGAAATATAAGTACCAAACTAGTACAGAACTAAAGAATACAATAACTGCCTGAAAAGTACACCGGACAGGTTCAATAGCAGACTATATTAGACAGAAGAAAGATTCAGTGTTCTGGAACACAAAGCAGTAAAACCGACCCAGAGTGTCAAAAATATTTTTTTTTAAAGATAGCCTAAGGAACTATGAGACAACAAAAAGCAAAAATAACATTGGTATAATAGTAGTCCAGAAGGAGAAAGATAAAGTTGCAGAAAACTTACTTGAGGGGCACGTGGTTGCCTCCGGTGGTTAAGTGCCCAACTCTTGGTTTTGGCTCAGGTCATGAGCTCAGGGTTGTGTGATCAAGCCCCATGTCAAGTCCCAGGTCAGGCTTCCCACTCACTAGACAGTTGAGTTTCTCTCCTTCTTCCCCTCTCCATCCTCTGGATCACACTCACTCTCTCTCTTTCTCTCTCTAAAATACATAAATAAATCTTAACAAAAAGAAAAAAAATGATTTGAAGAAATAATGGCTGAAAACTTTCCAAATCTGAGAATTGACATCCAGATCCAGGAAACCTAGAGAGTTCTAATTAAGATGATCCCAAAGAGATCCACACTAAAATGTATTATAATTAAAATGTAAACATTTTAAGATAAAGAGAGAATCTTAAAAGCAACAAGCAACAAAAAAAAAAAAAAAGAGAGAAAAAAAAAGCAACAAGAACAGCTTATTACATACATGGGAACCTTCATGAAACTATCAGCAGATTTCTCAGCAGAAACTTTATAGGCTAGAGGGAAGGGCGATGATTTACTCAAAGTGGTGGTGGTAATGGAGAGAGTAGCCAAAATCCTCCAAACAAAAATATTCTACCTGGCAAGTTATCACTGAGAACTGAAATCTCCTCCAGAGTTTTCCAGACAAACAAAATTAAAGGAGTTCATCACCATTAAACTGGCCTCATGAGAAATGCTAAAGGAACTTGGTTAAGCTGAAAATAAATGGCACTAATTACACAAAAACTTATAAAAGTAAAAGTCTCACTGGTAATGTAAATATATAGTAAAGATAATAAATTAATCACCTATAAAGCTAGTATGAAGGTTAAAAGAGAAAAATAGTAAAAACTAATGACAACTATAATTGACAAAATGATTTAAAATGTGACATAAAAAAACACTTTTTCTGTGGGAGTAAAAATGCAGCTTTAAAATGCTTTCAAACTTGCTTTGAGATAGCCTGTTATACATACAGATTGTTACATGTGAACTTCAAAGTAACTCACAAAGAAAAAATATTTTGTAGAAACACAAATAACCTTTAAAACAAAGACCATAGCAAGAGACAAAGAAAGGCACTACATAAGGATAACGGGATCAATCAAACAGGAGGATATAACAATTGTAAATATCTATGTTGGAACGTTGGAATATCTAAATACATAAAGAAAATTTTAGCAAACATAAAGGGAGAAATTAACAGTAATATAATAATAGTAGGAACTTTAACACCCATTTACTTCAATGAATAGATCACCTAGGCAGAAAATCAACTAGGAAGCAGTGGCTTTGATCAGCACATTAAGCCAGATGACTTAACAGGTATATATAGAACATTCCATTCAACAAAACAAAGCAAAACAAAACAAAATAGAATACACTTTTCAAGTGCACATGAAATATTCTCCAGAATAGTTCACATGTTAGTTCAAAACACATTTCCCAATAAATTTAAGAAGACTGAAGTCATATCAAAGCATTTTTTTTCTGACCACAATACAAAACTAGCAGTCAATTAAAGAAAGTAAATTGGAAAAAGAGCAAATAGTATGAGGCTAAACAACATGCTACCAAACAACAATGGGTCAAAAAGAAATCAAAGAGAAATTTTAATAATACATGGAGATAAATGAAAATGAAAACAAAAAAGTCAAAAATCTTTAGGACCAAGCAAAAGGTAGTTTTGATAGAGAAATATATAGCAATACAGGCCTACTTCAGAATATAAGAAACATCTTAAACATACAATTTAACCTTATACCTAAAGGAAATAGCAAAAGAGGAACAAATCCCATCTTAAAGGATACTGAAAATGCATTTGACAAAATATAATATTCATTCATGATAAAAACTTTTAACAAAGTTGGTTTAGAAGGAACATATCTCAACATAATAAAGACCATATATAACAAGCCCACACCTAACATCATACTCAATAAGTAAAAAAGCTGAATAGTTTTCTTCTAGGATTAGAAATAAGACAAGAATGGCCACCATGGCCACTTTTATTCAACACAGTATTTGAAGTTCTAGTCAAAGCAATTAAGAAAAAAAAAAAAAGAAAATAACATATCCAAATTGGAAAAAAAGAGGTAAAATTCTCACTATATGTACACAACATAATTGTATATAAATATATAGATTTATGTACATAAATTATCTAAATAAGTTATCTATATATGATATATGTAACTATATATATCTGTTTTTATATATATATATATGTGTATATATATATAGTGTGTGTGTGTCCTCCAAAAAGTTGTTAGAACTGATACATGAATTCAGCAAATTTTCAGGGTCCAAAATCAACATACAAAAATTGTTACATTTTTATACACTAACAGTGAACTACCAGAAAGGGAAATTAAGTAAATAATCTCATTTACAATTGCCTCAAAAAGAATAAAATACCTGGAAATAAATCTAATCAAAGAGGTGAAAGATCTGTGCTCTGAAAACTATATTAGTGAAAGAATTTGAAGATAATAAAATACCTGAAAATATATACCATGCTCACAGATTTGAAGAATTAATATTGTTAAGTTGATGAGCAACTATTACCCAGAGAAATCTACAGATTTGATGGAATCTCTATCAAAATGCCAATGGCATTTTCACAGAAATAGAGCACAGAGCCCTAAAATTTGTATGAAACTATAACTGACCCTGAATACCCAAAGCCTCCTTTTTTTTTTCACCCAAAGCAATCTTGAGGGGAAAAAAAAAAGAAAAAAGCTGAAGGAATGACTCTTCCTGACTTAAGCTATAATACAAAGGCATAATAATTAAAACAGTATGACATTGGCATAAAAACAGCAACATAGATCAATGAAACAGTATAGAAAGCCCAGAAATAAACTCATGTGTAAAATGGTCACAGGAGCCAAATGGCAAGGATCCAAATATATAGCCAGTGGGGAAATGATGGTCCCTTCAATAAATGGTGCTGGGAGAACTGGATAGTCATATGCAAAAGAATGAAACTAAACCACTATCTTACACCAGACACAAAAATTAACTCAAAATGGGCTAAAACCTTGAATGTAAGACTTGAAGTTATAAAACTCTTAGATAAAAATAGGCAGTAGCAACTTGATATCAGTCTTGGTAGATTTTTTAGCTCTGACTCCAAAAGCAAAGGGAACAAAAGCAAATTTAAGCAAGTGGGACTACATGATACTAAAGTTTCTGCACAGCACAAAAAAATGCAACATACTGAATGGGAGAAAGTATTTGCAGTCAGATCTAAAAAAAAAAAATGTGTAATCTAAAAATATAATGGAACAAACAAAACAAAACTCATAGATACATAGAAAAGAACTGGTGTTTGCCAAACTGAATGGGGGTTGTGGAGTGGATGAAATGGGTGAGGGAGTTATATTTCCATTTACAAAATAAAGTATAGGGTGTAGTATACAACAAAGTAAGTACAATCAGTAATATCATATAGCATACTGGAAAGTTGTTGAGACAGTGGATCTTGAGGGTTCTCATCAGAAGAAAAAAATATGTAACTTTGTGTGGTGGCAGATGATGGCTGGACATGGAACAATAATAATTTCGCCATGTATATCAATGTCTAAACACCATGTTAGAAATGGAATTCAATAATGTTATAGATCAAATGCATGTCAAATTAAAAAAATAGCTTAGAGTTTAAAAAAAGAACTCTTGAGGAGAATAGTTATTTCATTTACTCAAATATATCATTTCTGTTGCTAACCTCTCCTTCTGGATGTTCTAGTGTTTTAAGTTGCCTACTGATATAATTTCCCTTCGGTCTTAAGACTTTCTTTACCAACAATTTTAAAACATACTTGCTAGCTATGAATTGTCTCAGTTTTTCTTCATCTGAGAATATCTTTATTTCACCTTCATTTCTGAAGCATATTTTCACTGGGTATAGGATTTAACATTGACAGTTTTATTTTTTTCCTAATACTTTAAATATGCACACCAGTTCCCTCTTGGACTTCATGGTTTCTAATGAGAAAAATTTTAATTCTTATCCTCTTAAGCTAATGTTTCTTTCCTTGCTACCAATGCAGCTCTCAATGCCATGAAACTGTGATCTGGGGTATGAGGAAAAAGAAAAAGGTTTAAAAAAACTACATGGGATTTTCTCTCCTCACTCTGAGCATTAGACATTTCCTGTTCCTTAAGCCATATATAAGAAGATTCACTTCTAGCTATCTCTATCCTGATACTCAAACCAGACTTCCAGCTCAGTTAAATTTATGTGGTGGACTAAAGGCATTTGTGAGGAAAATTAAAAATAAGCTCATGTAGGTTTAATAGTGCTTCGAATTTTGGCATTCTTCTCTGGCCCAGAAGTTTCTATCTATTTTTCAGTCCTTAGATACCTTTCCTATGCATCCTGTCCAGATTTTAGTTTTGCATTTCATGGGAGAGTCAGGGCAGCATATGTGGACACCATATCACCTGCACAGAATCCTATAGAAATTACTTATGCCTTCTTCTAGGACTAAGGAAATAAGGATTAAAGATCTACAGAAATAATTAAATAAAAAGTGAAAGCAAACAACAAAAAATTTTGTTTCTACCTTACAGTTTTATTCTACATTTCAGTTAATACACAGAGTATTTCAATATACACAAATATACCGCTACGAATTGCTGTATTTATACCATCTTATACATAAGTATTTTATGTTTGGGGCCAGCCTTCAATTTATCCTAAGCAACAGACATTAACTTGAAACCCAATTCCGGATTACGGGTGAAGGAAAGGCCAGCCCCTGCAGGGTGGTGGGTCCGGCGGGTCTGGTGTGGGAGAGCAGGAGTTTTGGCAAGGGCTTCAGGAGGACTCCCAGGGCGTACAGGAGCTGGGGGCTAGAGCCCCGGGCCTGGGCAGCTGGGGTTGAACGGGCCTTCTAGCTCCGTGTTTCCCACCTCACGCCGCCACCGCTTCTGGCAGTCTCAGCTCTCCTGCTGAGGCAATGTCATCCCTGTAGCCACCCATCTGCTGAACAATGGTAGTGGGGTAGGAGTTCTGCAGTCTCTGGAGCATATGATTGCGGCAGTGAGAAGCAGAGTGCTGGAGATTCACAGCCATTTCCCCCACAAACCTATTATCTTGATTAGTTGGAGTACAGGAGCTTTGGTGGCCTGTCACGTGTCAGAAATGGAGTACGTCACTGTGGCTGTCTTCCTTGGGTTCCCTTTACTTAACGTGGATGGCCCCAGAGGGGATGTGGATGATCCCCGTGTGGATATGAAGACTTCAGTCCTCTTTGCCATTGGGCAGAATTCCTTGCAGTGTTATCCCGAAGCCATGGAGGATCTCCGGGAGAAGATTCAGTCTGAGAACAGCTTGGCGGTGGTTGGAGGAACTGATGATAATCTCAGAATACATAAAGCAAAGCAGGAATCAGAGGGGCTGACTCAGAGCATGGTGGACAGGTGTATTCAGGATGAGATCGTGGACTTTCTGACTGGAGTGCTGACTTGCACCGAGGGGCATATGGGCTCTGACCCCACGATCAGGATGCTAAGAAGAAGCCTCAGGATGCAGCCCACAGACACTTGGCCTTTGAGGTCCCTGAGTGGGGCAGTCGGCCTGCCTCACCAGCTAGCTGCCAAGCTGCCTGCCTCACCCTCAGGCTTGGAGGATCTTTCCAGTGTATCTAGCAGCCCCACCTCAAGTCCCAAGACCAAAGTGACCGCAATGACCTCTGCCCAGAAGTCCAGTCAGATCGGGAGCTCTCAGCTCCTGAAGAGACATGTGCAGCAGACAGAAGCTGTGCTGACTCACAAACAAGCTCAAGTTCCCATTTCATCAGAACAAACAGAAGAGGCAGAGAAAGAAGATCTTAGGGTCCAGCTGAAGCGCCATCATCCCTCTAGTCCTCTTCCTGGCAGTAAGACCTCCAAGCGACCTAACATTAAGGTGTCCCTTATCTCTCAAGGGGACTCAGCTGGAGGGCCTTGTACTCCTTCCCAAAGAGGAGTTCCAGAAGCTGAGGGAGGGAAGCCCATCACCATGATGCTGGGGGCAGGCTTCAGCTGGGGCCAAGGATCTCACAGGACTTCTCACCACCAAGTCAAGTGCTTCTGAAGGGGAAGTCTCAGCCAGCCCAGCCTCCTCAGTGTCCAGCAGCACAGCACCTGGTGCCTTCCACACACTCCAGAGCTGCCTGGTGGCCACCTCTCCTGGGAGCTCCCTCCCTCCCACATCAGCCAGCAGCCTCTTCAAAGCCTCAGCTTCAGCTTGCAGGATATCAGCAGCAAGACCTCTGGCCTCCCAACAAATCCTTCCCCAGGGCCAGCCCCACAGGCCACCAGTGTGAAGTTGCCCACCCCCATGCAGAGCCTGGATGCCATCACCATGGGCACCAGAACCATTGTTCATACCATTCCTGTGGCCACCACTCTCTCCTCCTTGGGAGCCACTCCTGGTGGGAAGCCCACAGCCATCCACCAGCTGCTGACCAATGGGGGCCTTGCTAAGTTGGCAAGCAGCCTCCCCAGCCTGGCTCAGATCTCTAACCAAGCATCAGGCTTGAAGGTCCCTACCACCATTACTCTGACACTGCATGGCCAACTGAGCCGAATCACTACACTGAGCCCCATGGGCTCGAGAGCAGCCCCAACAGAAGAGCCCAGCTCCCAGGCTCTGCCCTCCAGCTTGCAGCGCCTGCCTCCAGCACTTGAAGCTGCTGTGCGATATAGCCTCCTTTACCAGGTTGGTGATGGCTACCGTGCAGTGAGCCCTGGGCACACGTGCTGTCTTGCTGAGCTGTCCACTCGTCTGAAGACCTCTTAAGACCTCCATTTTTGCCTCCCTGCCATCTGTCTTCAGAATGGGCCTCAGGGTCTCATGAAACCATTAGGCTAGCAGCAAGGGAAACATTGTCCACTGGCACCTATGGGTCTATATCCCAGAATCACCAGGTTCCTCTGCAGATCTGGCTGTGCATGAGTCAGAGGCACTTCTTCTCCAGCATTAGCTGTGACTTGACCTAAGTAGCAGTGTTGGACTGCTCGCGACATTTAATGAAGGAGTTCCTTTTGGAAGTCTGTGCCGCCCCCATGCCAAGTTGGTTGGAGACATCCACATGCTCTGGGGCTTTTATGGAGTTAGAATTGAGAGCCCTTTGCTGAAAACTGGATCATCCTGGCCTACCGACAGTTGTGCAGTACCAGAGGGCTGGTTTTGGACATCACTGTTGCTTTCCCTGAGCAGCCATGTGAGAACGTGCCCCATGCAGCTTCTCCCTCTTAAGAACCATATCAGATATTGAGTAACCTGCTGAGACCTGGGCACTCCTAAGTTCAAATCCATGATAAAGTAAAGAGGACTGGGCTGTTATCTTTTAATTCCTTTGGTCACTATAGATGGGTAACAGCTATTGCCAGGAAGTAAAAGATGGCCTGGCCCCTTATTTTCATCATGCTTCAGGGATTTCCTGTATCCAGAAAACTTACAGGGCTAAAAAGGCTGAAGAATAGGAATGGGACAAATGAAGTGGCTTAAAGGCTGTGCCAGTAAGTTCTGTGGAGAAAACTTGGGGTATGAGGCTTTGCACCTAGTACCTGAGGAGCTGTTGATTCGACATGGAGATGAGGAAAATTTGCCAAGTTACAGGGAAGAAACCCCAACCCCTGAAAATGCCATCTCCAGTGCTTGGAAGTGAAATGGAAACAGCTAAGTTAACATCTTGGCTGTCCCAGGAAGTTCAGCATTAGGATGACCAAGGCCACGTTTTAGTGTTTGTTTCCATTCCATGCACCTTCTTGTCTTCTTGCTTAGAAGTGAGAAGGTTATTGGCATTGACTCTACTGTGTGGGGCTCCTGGTACCAGCCTGAGCCCTGGAGAAGTGATCACTGAAGATGGAGCTCTGAGCCCCTCCTTACGTCTTCACGATACTTGTACACCAAAGAAGTTTTAGATTTGGTGTCATACCTGTCCTCTAGATCAGGTTGCCTGCCCTTCCCTACTCTACAATGTTTCCAGCCAAGGTGATAATAAATAGAGCAACCCAGGTGTGACTCTAACTCTGTTCAGTATCTGTAGGCAGGAAGGTCCACAGCATGCCATGGCAGTGGTCCAGGGTTTTGACCTGTGGTGTAACATATATGCAAACCAGGCTGTCTGTCTTTAGTCCAGGAGCTTTACCTGCCTGTCTAACTGGAAGCCAGGAGAGAGAACCTCTTGTGTAGGAGTCTGAGACATGGCAGAAAGGGGTACTGTGGGCAGGGGGGTGGTATGTGTGATAGAATAGAAAGAACATCCTGAACACCAGGCCCTCCCTCCCTAACCTCTTGCAGAGCTGATCTCAGCAGTGGTTTGCACAAAATTAGGCTTTGTTCTCTCATTAGCTGGTAGGTAACTGCTCTCAGAAATTCATTTAGTAAGTTTGAGGAAGATATTAAATCTGAAAGTGACATCCATGGGTCAGGGGTTTAGTAACTTTACAGGTAGGATTATACATCAATAGAAACCAAAGACAATAAGACTGAGACTTTGTGAAGCTTTTAGGAATCATTTAGGACAGGCAGAGGGTCCTGAACAACTCATTCATGACTTAGGAGTATGGCCTAGACAGTGCTAGAGTGGTTGCTCCTAAAAGATACTGGCCTAGTCTATGCTGGGGCCCAAGGAGAAACTAATGCATCGTCCTGTGTTTGTGTAAACCCTAGTATGCTTCCCATGGATGAGGCTTGAGTTGTACACCTTGAAGAAAGCCAAACCTGTAAAGGGGAGTTGTGAGAACATTGACTCTTGTTCACCTTGGAGGGACAGGCTAAAGGGGGAGATGGCTGAAGTCCATAAGTCATATTCTTCAATGCCACACTTCTGCACCCAGAAGAAGCTCTTTCTTCTACCTATCATGAGTCAGACCTGGAGTCCATAACCTCAGATGGCAATACTACTGGCTGAGAATGTAGAAGGATCAAGAAAGCTTTAGTTAAATTCTTGACATTCAACATGACAGGTGCATGTCGATGCCCTATGGAAGATGTCCTTGTGCTTTAAGAAGAGGTCACTGGGCAGCCCAGGTGGCTCAGCGGTTTAGCGCAGCCTTCAGCCCAGGGCCTGATCCCAAAGACAAGGCCCACATCAGGCTCCCTGCATGAAGCCTGCTTCTCCTTCTGCCTGTGTCTCTGCCTGCCTCTCTCTGTCTCTCTCTCTCTCTCTCTCTTTCCCACTCTCCCTCCCTCTCTCTCTGATGAATAAATAAATAAAATCTTAAAAAATAAAAGAGGTCACTGATGGAGGAAGATCTCCTACCTGTTCTTGGCTCCACCAGTAGAACAATCTTGGGGTGGGTGGGTTATAGAACTGAGCTGCTGTCTCGATTCTGCTCTTACATTAGCAAAAAAATAAAAGCAACTTTGGATTTCTTAAAAAAAAATCCGGGATCCCTGGGTGGTGCAGCGGTTTAGCGCCTGCCTTTGGCCCAGGGCGTGATCCTGGAGACCCAGGATCGAATTCCACGTCGGGCTCCCAGTGCATGGAGCCTGCTTCTCCCTCTGCCTGTGTCTCTGCCTCTCTCTCTCTCTCTCTGTGTGACTATCATAAATAAATAAAAATTAAAAAAAAAATCCAATTCTGTTATCCAACCTATCCATCCAACTGTGGGAATGATGTTGTCAGTTGTTTTTGGTTTCTATGTCCAAAGCCATTCCAAAAAATCTTTGAACTTATAAACATATGATGGATAAAAGCATTGAGATATATTCATATGCCATAAGAATATTAGGTCTGTCCAAGGGGTGCCTTGATGGTTCATTTGGTTAAGTGTCCAACTCTTGATTTCAGCTCAGGTCATGATCTCAGGGTCATGAGACCAAGCACCATGTCAGCCTCCACCCTGAGCATGGAGCCTGCTCTCTCCCTCTCCCTTTGCCCCTTCTCCCCCACTAGCCCTCTGTCTCTAATAAAAAAAAAAATTATTAGGTCTGTCCAAAAATGTTCCTGAGTCAAATAATTTAAAAAGGGTATGTCACCCAAACCCTGAACCAGTTTTCCTGTACTGGCTAATACTCAAATCCCAGCTTCTATATCAGAGTCATTATAGTGCTTCTCAAGCAATAGTTTCATTTTCTGTGAGAATCATATACACAATCACTGAGAAATATTTGTAGTCACTATACAATGAGGCTGTAGACAATTTGGAACACCTGCCCTATAATATTGATGAATGCTAAAATTTACTTCATATTAATTATAAGACATTTTATAAGAAAAATTATAGTCATCTGAATGGCTGATACTTTTATGAAACAAAACCACCAATTTCACAATATTTTCACAGCTAGGAACCAGAGTATACAATTTTATGTTGCAATGTAATAAAGAACATGTTATCATCAATCCAAACTATGTTTTTTATACATAAAATGAAATCCTGGAACTTTAAGTGTAACAGTGGGTAAATGAAAATACTTTATACTTTTAATTAAATTTCAGAGTCAATCAGTGGAGGGATAAGCAAGATGTGCTACCTTTGCCAAACTATCATTTTATGTAACTACCTTGCGGGAAAACCACTATTAATGGTTTTGAGAGTCCTTAATGCCTTAGGGCTCTCTTCATTTGCTAAGACATGATAATCAGCTATGCCAGGCTGTGTGGGCTTTGTCTCTGCCAACTCATGAATATATTTCTCAAAAAGTTTCATAAACAGAAGGGAAGATAAGCTGTTTCTGTCTTCAGAGCCTTCTGTTAAGAATTTAGAAGCTCTCTTGTTTGGAAAGAAAAAAATAAATAGAAGCCAAATTGAAAATGTCAGTCCCTAGCAGGAAAATACATTTAGGTCATATTCAAATCTAAATGATCTTAACATTGTAAGAAAAAAAAGGCAACATTATAATTTCTAATCCAAAATATTTGAACTTCTAAAACATATGTTAGTGAGGTATATTCTTCTGAGCTCTCTAAACTCTGTGAGAAAGGATCATATTATTCTCCTGCTTTCCTAAAATAGTGTTAAAAATAACCTGGATTTTTTTTTGTTGTTTTTTATGGTTTATTCTTTCAAATTTTTTCAACTGAATTTCTTACTTGTAAACTTCTTTTACATTGATGTTTAGGGGAGAATAAGTTAATTTTCAAAATGAAGAGGCAGAAATATGTGCTTGTTATTTTTTAATTTATGCTGCTACTACAACATCAAGAGGCAGAAATATATGCCTGTTATTTTTAATGTATACTGCTAATACAAGATCATCACTATACTAAAATCATAATATGGAAGAATGCAAAAATTGCCTCAAAACCATCCTTTCATTGTGGCCATATTCTTTATTAGTAAATCATTTGGTTATATGGTTTTCTTTGACCAATGAGACATTAGCAAATGTGAAATGCTGGGGCTGGTTTGCTGGTTCCTTTAGGAAATGTAGTAGAGTTAAAGAAGTATCTCCCAGATCCTCCTTGGAGAAAGAATTTACTGTCCAACTTCAGAAAGTACAGTTAGTAAATAATCTATAGTTATCAGTTCCTTCAGAGTCAGCCTCAATGATTCATGTTCCTGGAGGTGAAGCCTTTCTAGTATTCACTATTCACTCTAGAACTCCATGATGAACTGGAAGAGGGACTCAGTGGACCAGTTTCACAGTTTGACTTCTCTCTTTCCAACTATGGTGTTGTTGTTGTTGCTGTTGTGTTGTTGCTGTTGTTGTTTGGCTTCTTTTTATAGGTATTGGTCACAAATAAATAACTTGCACTTCACAGTTCAACTCCAGATATGATTCCAGAAAACTCAACTTGAGACTCCATTAAAATGTGAACAAGCTTGGTTTAGTTTACTGGAAGAGAAGATAGTATCTGGAGAATATATGAGCTATATCAGCTGAAGCTCTACTGGAACAACCAGCCCTAGCTAACTGGTTTTCTGATTGAAAACATATGAGTGAGCCCAGCTGAGATGAACAGAAGAATCACCCAACTTAGCCCAACCCAAACTGCTGACCTATGGTTTGTGCTTTGATTAATAGTTGTTTAAAAACAAAAACAAACAAACAAAACAAAACCCTACTTTGTTTTGTGGTAGTTTATTACAGAGGAGAGTTAACATAAAAAAGATTAATAATTAAAATTAAAGAGCTGCTGAACAAAATTTTAAACCATGCAACACCGATTTACTGACTTAAATATAAGTTGAAGTAGCAAAAGGGCCAAGGGCTTGAATCAAAAGGGTATGAGTTAAACAAGGAAGAGACCACTGGGCTCCCAACTGTCTACAAGCAGAAAGCACACTGGCACAGCTATTTAGTAGCAAATATGGACTATTTGTTAGGAAATATAAAGGAAGTCTTGGAGAAAAGAGTTTATAAACCTGAGAGCAGAGCCAAGAGATTTGAAGAATGTTTAATGGGGGAGGATTCCTAGAGAAAATTGGAGGGAAAAAAATGACACAGGAGTCATTTCCAGGGAGCCAAATCTATGCCTAATAAAGACAGATCATTTGTTACCAGAGAAGGTAGCCTTTATAATATGTGCCAGCTGGATTTCAGAATGCCAAGGAGCAGCAACTGTTAGAGGAATAGAAATGTCCATAGCAGATAACGCCCTGTCTCAACATTATATGTTGGGTGAGTCAGATGCAGAAGACATCTTTTTAGTTCATCAGTTTCTGTATTCAAGAAACATCCTTAATACATAATTAAAGTACATGAAATCCTGGACTTCAAGGCTGATACAACGGTTTTACTCAATTTATGGAGGTTTCTAGAATGGCAATAAGGAAACTTTTTATGTGGAACGACTGTGAATAATTTATGGCCAATGGTAAGACTGTTTAGTAGTTTGTAAAAATGGCTACAAAGGTTTTCTCTCCCTTGGTCCATGTCCTTCAGGAATAAGTTTTCATCATGACTTTAAGATTGGCCATGTTGCTGGATTTACCAATAGGATAATAAGCAAATGTAACACAAGCATATGCTTAAAATTGCTTGTGTTTTAGGGCAAGTTCACTTGTTGAATTTGGGAAACATGGCACCATATGAACAGCCTAACTTGTCGGCCAGTGAGAGATGTCATGGAACAAAGATGAATCCTGAACTGAGGCTGCCCTAGAACAACAGGCGCTTTCTTCCACAGCTGACTGGCAGCTGACAGCATAAATATGGGTGATTCAGCTGAGATGTGTAGAACTACCCAGCTGTACCAACCCAAATAACCACCCCACAAAATCTGTAGCCAAATACAGTATTTAAAACCAGTAGGTTTTGGGGTAGGTACACAGAAAGTTAACTAAATCAAATATAAAATATATCCTAAATTAATAGTTTCATGAACATTAAGCCCATAATATAGTGCAAAGGAAAATTTAAATTCAATAATGTAACACAACTGTTAAGCTGCTGTATTCATTAGTATTTCAGATTTAATTCCATTTCATCAAAGTTTAATTTTACTTGAGAATACAAACATATTATTATGACAATATATCACACTGATAGCTTAATTCATGAAAACATTCAAGTAACATGTATTTCAATTAATTATTATCATGATTGCTTATCAGCTCATGGGCATATGAGTCAATGATTTTTGATAATTCGATACTTTTAAAATATGAATTAGAATGTTTTATATAACTGTACTTCTCATTTTGAAGTAGTATATTCAATATTTAAGAATTTTCTGCTTCTTTAGAATAAGCAAAAAAAATCATCAAACTATCATGTCTGTTGAGAATAAAGAACTTGGGGGTGAGGGTTAAAACTATTGCTCAGTTATACAATTCCTTTATGTGCCAGCAACAGCTGGGCAATCCACTTTCCGTCAAAACTATCTACAGTAAGAAGCTTGCCCACGGCCAAGTCAATAATTATAGAATCAAATGGTTCATCAACTTTCTTCCAAGGTTTAATTTGGCACACAGTACTTTGAAAAATAAAACCATTATAAAATATTATTATGACTCCTGAATTTAATATCCAGCTAGTGTTTCTGACTTAGGTGGAATAAATTGAAATCCTTTCATTAATATGTTAATGGAATCATTGTAAAATTGAACTTTGATAGTAATCCCCTTGGAATTGCTTATGTTATATTGCTGAGTTTCCTATGATTTTAAACAGATGATGCTTGTCTTGCGACCTTAAAACATCAATGCAAGGTTCTGTGTCAATTTCCTGACAACAAAATAAGTTTTAATCTGATTATTCTTGATTTGAAGATTTGCTAATATTCTTGTTTAATTTGTGAAGAGTAGGTTTTAGTAGAATGTTTCATAGATATCCTATTATAGGAAATAAATGTGATCTTATAAGTATTCCTGAGGTGGCATCATACCTAAGTATGTGGTTTGTAGATATTGGTGAGTTAAAACAAAAATTCAGATGTCCAAAGAATCATGTTGGTAACATTGTATGCTCAGTAAAAGCTAGGCGGACCAGGATTTCTGAACAACCATTCAGAAGGAATTCATGATGCAATCATGTAAATAAATATATTGGATACTATAAAACAAACAGTGGTCCTTTTCCATATAAAAGCTGAATAAAGCATTTTGAAATAACATCTTGTCTATGGACCTCTAGAAAGATAATTTTTAGTCCTCAAAGAAGTAGGAATTATGTTACCAAAAACATAAAAATAGTCTCAAAAGTACTTGTTCAAAATGTAAATTTCTATTCCACTCCTCCTTTTCCATATGAATCAGAAGTAGGGGTAAAAATATGGATTTCCAGCAAGTGCTATAACTAAGTGGTTCTCAAAGTATTTCTGTAATATAGAGCATTTACTATGAAAATATTTTTATATTGATATACTATTGCTTATTAAATCTCATTGACAGTCATGCAAGTACCTTTCAATATCATTTATTTTATTGCTCAAAATAATCATATGAAATAGATATACCTATGTTATAGCTGTAGAAACTGCAGTTGAAAAATTAAACAATTAACCCAAATCACACAGATATCAAAGAATAAAGCCAAGGAAGTAATTCTGATATATCTGACTTCAATGGTAATGATAATGATTTTTTAATTAAATGCCCTAATATTTTACTTTGATTCTTCAGGTCTTTAGGGCTAAAATAACCAAACTCAGATAATGAAGGCTACTATAAATGTTGCCATTATGTATAGATACTTAGAAATGGATTGTATGATGAATAGACATAGAAAATAGAAGGAATCACTATGAGAAATTTAGTGATATCTGACTTTAAGCAACTGCATTTCTTTAAAGCCAGTTTTAAATTATTATCATTTTTCCATATTCCAAAGTTCAAGAAAACCATGGAAAATATCATAAAATACCACATATATATATGTGTGTGTGTGTATATATATATATATATTTATGTGTGTGTGCATGTATCTGATATTAAATATATATAGCATAGTGTATAAATAATATTAAATACATATATACATGTATATATAGTATTAAAAGTCAATAAGGTAGGTGAAATAATTAATAAGTGCTGATAGGCCAGAATATGTTAAGATTCTTAGATAAACAAAACATTTATGATATATTCATCATAGGCACCTGGACGGCTCAGTTGGTTAAGCATTTGCCTTTGGGTCAGGTATGATCCTGTCTGGGATCCAGCCCCACACTGGGCTCTCTGCCCACTGGGGAGCCTGCTTCTCCCTGTCCTTCTGCTGCTCCCCCTGCTTATGCTCTCTTACACTCTCTCTGTCAAATAAATAAAATCTTTTTAAAAATGTTTAAATAAATCTAAAAAAAGAAAAATTCATCACATTATTGATGGATGTACTTTCCACATTTTTTCCCTTGGGATATCTTGGTTTTGTTTTGTTACCAGTTTGGTTTCATAGATTTAGTTGAAAAGTGTTTCCTCTTTTACTTTTTAGAAGGTTTGTGAAAAGTGCATGATAATTCTTCATTAAACATTTATAAAATTTACAGTGAAGGCATCAGATTGTAGGCTATTCCGGGTTTTGGAGATTTCCTTTTTTATTACTAATCAATCTCTTTTGTTGTTATAGGTCTATTCATATTCTCAGTTTGTTTTTAGTAAGATTTGGTAGTCTGAATTGACATTTTTTCATTTCATTAAAGTTATGTAATCCCATATTAAAGTATTCATGGTATTCCCTGTAATCATATTTCTGTAAGATCTGTAATAATGTTCTTTCAACCTTGATTTTAGTAATCTGATTCTTCTCTAATTTTTCTCAGGACACCTGGGTGGCTCAGCGGTTGAGCATCTGCCTTCAGCTCAGGGCATGATCCTAGGATCCAGGATAGAGTCCCACATTAGGCTTCTAGCAGGAAGACTGCTTCTCCCTTTGCCTGTGTCTCTGCATCTGTGTGCCTCTGTCTCATGAATAAATAAATTAAATGGTCAGCTAAATGTCAGTTGTGATGAGCTTTTTGGTTTCATCGGGTTTCTCTATTGTTTTTCTACCCCCTATTTCATTTACTTCTGTTCTAATCTTTATTATTTCCTTCTTTCTGCTTGCTTTTAGTTTGTTTTTATTCTCCTAGTTTCTCAGAGTATAAACTTAGGTTAGTTGATATTTTTCCCTTTTAAAATAGAGACTTTTATAAGTAATAATGAGTGTTTAAAGAAGTTGTACTCCACAAATTATGGTATGCTGTATTTCATTTTAATTTGCCTCTAATTATTATTGAAATTCTCTTGGACTTGTTGGATTCATTGCTTATTTAGGAGATTTTACTTCTCCCTTTTTAAAAAATTTTCCCTCTAGTTTTAATTTCCCAAATTTCTGCTACTGTTTATAGATTTCATTGCATTATGTTGGAGAACATACTTTGTATGATTTAAACAGTTTTGAAATAATGAGATTTGTTTTATAGTCTAACATATGGAATACCTAGAAATACCACATGCACTTGAGAAGAATGCACATTTTGTTGTCATGAGTGGAGTGTTCTATAGTTGTATGCCCATAAATACTACAATTTCATAGTATTGTTCAAATCCTCTATGTTTTCCTTATTGATCTTTTGACTAGTTGTCCTAGTCATTAAGGAAAATGGAACACTGAATTCTTCAATTCTTATTATTGTGTTGCCTATTTTTCCTATTAATTCTTGTTTCAGTACTTATTGGTAGGTGCATATATATTTATAATTTTCTATCTTCCTGATATATTAACACTTTCATAATTTTATAAAATGTCCTTTTTGTTTCCAATTATATTTTTTTACTAAAGTTTGCTTTGTCTGATATTAGTATATCCAATCCAGCTCTTTTGATTACTGCTTGCATGTATATCTTTCTGTTCCATTACAATAGAATCAATCCATTTTCATTCTATTTGTTTTTCATTTACTTCAACCAATTTGGGTCTTTGAATCTAAAGTGTACTTCTCAGCACATAGTTGAATCACAATTTTTTAGACATGTATATCAATCTCTCCCTTTTGAATGAAATTTCTAATCCATTTTCATTGAGCATAATTATTGATATGCTAGGAGTTATGTCTTTCATTTTGCAAGTTGTTTTCTATTTGTGTTACTTTCTTGGGTCCTCTGCTTTTATATTACTGTTTTCTTTGTGTTAAATATATATTCTTAGCATACCTTTTAATTTTTTGTTTTTGTTGAATAAATGTGTACCAGATTGCTGCATGCCTTCAGTTAATTTACAGAGTTCTAAAAAAAATAAAAATAAAAATAAAAAAAAAACTTATTTTGACTTTTTAAGAATTTTTGGCTAGCTTTCTCATTCCTTTTATGGAACTTAGAATTTTTAGAGGTCTTTGCTATTCTTTCTGATGTCATCCCTGTGAACCATTTTTGATTGACATATTAGAGCTATCTTAATGACTATAAATTAAAAAAAAAACAACATAAAAGTGAGTCCACACAAGTGATTAATTTATCTGTTATAATTTTTTAAGGGCACAGTTTCTGTCACATTAACTATCAAATTCATATTTGAAGTCTTCTGTAATAATAAAACTGGTTTATAAAAGTCCCAAGGCAAAATCATCTAGCTCTAAGTAATTGCTCTAATTATAAACATTAGTACTTCTCCGTTAAATATCTGATTTTTTATATCAATTTCAAATTAGATTATCTGCTGTTCACTAAATCAAATATCAAATTACTCAGGCAGAATATTATAATTTCTGTGTCCCAAAATGTATCAAAGAAACTTGGAGAAATATTTTTAATGTTTTTAAAATACCTAAAACTATATAAAAATGAATCTTAAGTGAAAAAATGTGGCATGTATATTTCTTCAGTTCATTATCTTATTGTAGTTTTATGAATAAGTTTGTAAAGTCATCTAATCCAAATTTCTATTATCTCATTAACAGATGGCAACTCAAATTTTATTTGGATACTTATTAATAAAACACAATTCATGAAGTGGTTTGGGAAGCTCTAATTATTATCATTTTTTCTCAGCTAAATGAAAGTCTAATTATTTGAAATTTATATTTTAGCTCCTGCCTGAATTCTGGAATAAAACAAAACAAATATGTTACTCTTTCTCCAAAGAAGAACCTCACATAATGAATATAATGAAAATATTGTACTTACACTTCCTTCAAGTGAATGAATTATAAAAATAATCCCAAAAATTGTAAAGTCTTTTGTGTTCTTCTGTTGAAGTGTTAGAAAATTAATTTGGCAGAGCAGTACTGAAAATCTTTTCTGAAAAATCACTGGACTGTGAGTGGTCAAGATGTCTGCGTACTCCTTACTATTCCTTCTATCAAGAAGTGAATTAATTTCCATTCAATTTTGGCTATCCTTAGTGATTTTCTTTACCTTTTACCAAACAGAAGTGATATTCTGGAACTTCTGATAATAGATCCCAAGAAATGCTATAGTTTCTACTCAAGCCCCTCAGGATGCTCTTTCTCATTATGTTCCTTTTAGAATATTACCTCTCAAAACTTAGCTACCATGCTGTAGACACCCAAGCCACATGAAAAGACCATGTGTAGGTGTGTGTGTGTGTGTGTGTGTGTGTGTGTGTGTGTGTGTGTCTAAACTCCAGCTGAACTCCTAGTCAATATCCAGTATCACCTGTCGGTCATATTCGTGGCAGTGGGACTCCCTGGAAATCTACATTGGTTGAGTCATTAATGACTAAAGCCTCAACACCATGGGACACAATCAGATGAAGAATGTGAGGCAAGAATCCTCAGCTAAATCTGTCCATCTCAAGGATCATGAAAAGTAAAGATTAACTGTTTTAAGCCATTAGGTTTGGAGATTGTGGGTTTTTTGTTTTGCTTTGTTTTGTTTTTTGCTTGTTTTCCTGAACATGAAATAATAGAAACAGAAAAATAGTCCATTGTTCTGGATAGAATTTACATATTAATGCAGGCTCCTTATATTGACTTATGCATTGTACTCCTGGCTAATTTTAAACATGCACTCAAATTCCTAAATGAAATTTTTAACCAAACCACTAAACACTAAACTAAGTCTTACAGATTTTTTTTATTTTGGGGAAGAAAAAAAGCAAAACACTACTACATTGTAAAGTTAGGTCTTATTTATCAAATTACTATTTATTAAATTAATATTGCATAAAGTATTTATTTTGAATGAAAAATAATTTCATATTTGTCAGGAATTATTAAACACTATTTAATGTTTGGCTTTAAAACCCTCTATTTAAAGCCTCAAATACTGAATATGAAAAATTAAGGATTATTTTACACCTCATATTGGAGAAAATAATGAGTATTAGGGACAGAACAAATAATTGAGTAACATGAAACTGTCTTATGAGTGTATAAAGTGAACATTCAAAGAATAGGAAATATTTATAATAAATTATCTCTACAACTATTAAATCTATGACTATTCTCGCTCAAATTCTAGATAATAATTTGCTTTCATCTTTTTTTCTATTTCTCCTGACAATATTGACTTTGATATCAAAGTTCTCTTTTGGTCACTAGAATATATTATCCATCATTTTTAACATGAGGATAACAAAGAAAACTAATATGGTGAGAAGAACCAAAAGAAACAATTAAAATTCCACGAAGCTATTTGTAGATTTAATATATTATAGCCAGCTTTATAAAGTTCATTACATGACTTCTTTTAACATTTCAATGCCTCTTTATAAGGAGTTCAAAAAAAGGTGTATCTTAAAAAAATAGCAATTTGTAAAATATACTATCATTATAGAATTCTTTCTCTATTTAAAATTTGCCTATGGGATGCCTGGGTGGCTCAGCGGTTGAGCATCTGCCTTCAGCTCAGGGCGTGATCCTGGAGTTCCAGGATCAAGTCCCGCATCGGGTTCCCTGCATGGATCCTGCTTCTCCCTCTGCCTATATCTCTGTCTCTCTGTCTCTCTCTCTCTCTCTGTGTCTCTCATGAATAAACAAATAAAATCTTTAAAAATAAATAAATAAATAGATAGATAGATAGATGATAGATAAAATTTGCTTGTGTTTAGCCTACTTATATATTTTATGTGAAATTTGATTTTAGTTTAGAAAGTAATTCTCTAATATAATTTCCTAAACTTAACTACAAGCAAATATCAAATTATTTCAGATTCCAAAATACCATTATTACTAACATATTGAGTGTCTTTTTCTTTTTCTTTTCTAATGACCATAAAATGACTACGTTTGGGCAAAGCTTACATTAGGAAAGGGACATTAGTATAGACTAGTGGTGAACTCCTTTTGGGCAAACTGATATGCTGTTGTTGGTTCTATATAGAATGTATAGTTGGAATATATTCATTATCTATTTCTGTCCCATAAATCCTGGGGATGGAGTAATCTATAGATTGGAAAGAGGTAGAGAAGTACTAGTACTTTTGAGTCTGCACAATTTTAAGATTCCTTTGAGTTAAATGTCTCTGTGATTGATGCCTTGATATTTGGAGCCTCTGGGAAAAGGAGTCCCTTAGGATGTTGTACTCATCACCTCTCTGACACAGCTATCAGGAAAAACCCATCAGAAGAGCATATTACTACTGGACTCTTACTGAAATTTAATATCTCATTCATGGAAACGATGTAATTCACTTATCTGATGTTTCCATTTTGGGAGAGTCAACTCAGACTCAGTAACTATAACAATATTAGAAGTTTCCCTGCCCAAAGCCTCACTTTTATCAAACGGAAATAGTATATTTAAGAGCTGACATATACACTATAGCACTTAGGTTTTAGATAAAAACACTGAATATACATTTCTGAAAGAAGATATTCAAGACTAGTCAAAACTCAAGTCAAGGATCTCTTGGCTTCTCTTTCCTTCCAGTTTCCATTTATTGGGGAGGCTTTTTTGGTTAAAAGTTTGAATACTAGGGAATTTATTTCAAGACTACTACACTAAAGGTAGAGTACTATGAAATAAGATGTCATTAAGGATCCTACAGCTTCCAAATCTTCACTCTAAAGTCACCACAGGAGGGAGGGGGCAAGATGTCGGAAGAGAAGGGTCCCCAAGTCACCTGTCCCCACCAAATTACCTAGATAACTTTCAAATCATCCTAAAAACCTACGAATTCGACCTAAGATTTAAAGAGAGAACAGATGGAATACTACAGTGAGAAGAGTTCACGCTTCTATCAAGTACAACTTGTTTTTGACCACTCTGCACTGAGCAAAATGACTAGAAGGAAAAACTCACCTCCAAAGAATCAGAAACAGTCCTTTCTCCCAGATAGTTACAAAATTGGGATTACAATTCAATGTCAGAAAGACAATTCAGGGGCAGCCCTGGTGGCGCAGCGGTTTAGCGCCGCCTGCAGCCCGGGGTGTGGTCCTGGAGACCCCGGATCAAGTCCCACATCAGGCTTGTTGCATGGAGTCTGCTTCTCCCTCTGCCTGTGTCTCTGCATCTCTCTCTCTCTCTCTCTCTCTGTGCCTCTATGAATAAATAAATAAAATCTTTAAAAAAAAAAAAAAAGAAAGAAAGACAATTCAGAAGCAGTATTATAAAACTACTGGTGGCTCTAGAAAGAAGCATAAAGGATTCAAGAGACTTCATGACTGCAGAATTTAGATCTAATAAGGCCGAAATTAAAAATCAATTAAATGAGATGTAATCCAAACTAGAGACCCTAAAGACGAGGGTTAATGAGGTAGAAGAATGACTCAGTGACATAGGAGACAAGGCAAGGAAGAAAACTGAGGAAAAAGAGAAAATCAATGAAAAGATCATGAGAATAGGTAAAGGGAAATAAATGACAGCCTCAGAAAGAAAAATCTATGTTTAATTGGGGTTCCTGAGGATGCCGAAAAGGACAGAGGTCCAGAATATGTATTTGAACAAATCATAGCTGAGAACTTCCCTAATTTGGGGAGGGAAACAGGCATTCAGATCCAGGAGATAGAGAGATCCCCCCTAAAATCAATATAAACCGCTAAACACCTTGACATTTAATAGTGAAACTTGCAAATTCCAAAGATAAAAAGAAGATCCTTAAAGCAGCAAGAGACAAGAAATCTCTAACTTTCATGGGGAGAAAGATTAACAGCAGACCTCTCCACAGAGACCTAGCAGGCCAGAAAGGGCTGGCAGGATATATTCAGGGTCCTAAATAAGAAGAACATGCAGCCAAGAATACTTTATCCAGCAAGCCTCTCGTTTAGATTAGGAGAGATAAAGAGCTTCCAAGATAGGCAGAAACTGAAAGAATATGTGACCATGAAGCCAGCTCTGCAAGAAATACTAACGGGATTCTCTGCAAGAAATACTAAGGAGGAAGTCCAAGGGAAAAATCTACAAAAACAGGGACTGAATAGGTTATCATGATGACACTAAACTCATATCTTTCAATAGTAACTCTGAACGTGAATGGGCTCAAGGACCCCATCAAAAGGGGCAGGGTTTCAGACAGGATAAAAAAGCAAGACCCATCTATTTGCTGTCTACAAGAGACTCATATTAGACAGGATACCTACAACCTGAAAATAAAAGGTTGGAGAACCATGTACCATTCAAATGGTCCTCAAAAGAAAGCAGGGGTAGCCATCCTTATATCAGATAAAGTTTATCCCGAAGACTGTGGTGAGAGATGAAGAGGGACACTATCTCATACTTAAAGGATCTATCCAACAAGAGGACCTAACAATCATGAATATCTATGCCCCGAATGTGGGAGCTGCCAAGTATATCAATCAATCAATAACCAAAGTTAAGACATACTTAGATAATAATACACTTATACTTGGTGACTTGAATGTAGCACTTTCTACAATCGACAGGTTTTCTAAGCACAATATTTCCAAAGGAACAAGAGCTTTAAATAATACACTGGACCAGATGGATTTCACAGATATTTACAGAACTTTACATACAAACGCAACTGAATACACATTCTTCTCAAGTGCACATGGAACTTTCTCCAGAATAGACTACATACTGGGTCACAAATCAGGTCTTAACCAATACCAAAAGATTGGGATTGTCCCCTGCATATTTTCAGACCATAATGCTTTGAAACTTGAACTCAGTAACAAGAAGAAACTTGGAAGAATTTCAAACACATGGAGGTTAAAGAGCATCCTGCTAAAAGATGAAAGAGTAAACAGGAAATAAGAGGAGAATTAAAAAGATTCATGGAAACTAATGAGAGAGAAGATACAACCCGTCAAAATCTTTGGGATACAGCTAAAGCAGTCCTGAGGGAGAAATACATCACAATACAAGCATCCATCCAAAAGCTGGAAAGACTCGAATACAAAAGCTAACGTTCACCTAAAGGAGCTGGAGAAAAAACAGCAAATAGATCCTACACCCAGCAGAAGAAGAGAATTAGTAAAGATTCAAGCAGAACTCAATGAAATAGAGACCAGAAGAACTGTGGAAAATATTAACAAAACCAGGAGTTGGTTCTTTGAAAGAATTAATAAAATAGATAAACCATTAGCCAGCCTTATTAAAAAGAAGAGAGAAAAGACTCAATTTAATAAAATCATTAATGAGATAGGAGAGATCACCACCAACACCAAGAATATACAAAGGATTTTAGAAACATACTATGAGCAGCTATATGCCAATAAATTAGGCAATCTAGAAGAAATGGATGCATTTCTGGAAAACCACAAACTACCACAACTTGAACAGGAAGAAATAGAAAACCTGAATAGGCCAATAACCAGGGAGGAAATTGAAGCAGTCATAAAAAACCATCCAAGACACAAAAGTCCAGGGCCAGATGGTTTCCCAGGGGCATTCTATCAAACATTTAAAGAAGAAACCATACCTATTCTACTAAAGCTGTTCTGAAAGATAGAAAGAGATGGAGTACTTCCAAACTCGTTCTAGGAGGCCAGCATCACCTTAATTCCAAAACCAAAGACCCCACCAAAAAGGAGAATTATAGACCAATATCCTTGATGAACATGGATGCAAAAATTCTCAACATGATAGTAGCCAATAGGATCCAACAATGCATTAAGAATATTATTCACCATGACCAAGTGGGATTTATCCCCGGGACACAAGGCTGGTTCAACACTTGTAAAGCAATCAACGTGATTGATCAGATCAGCAAGAGAAAAAACAAGGACCATATGATCCTCTCAATAGATATGGAGAAAGAATTTGACAAAATACAGCATCCATTCCTGACCAAAACTCTTCAGAGTGTAGGGATAGAGGGAACATTCCTCAACATCTTAAAAGCCATCTACGAAAAACCCACAGCAAATATCATTCTCAATGGGGAAGCACTGGGAGCCTTTCCCCTAAGATCAGGAACAAGACAGGGATGTCCACTCTCACCACTGCTATTCAACATAGTACTGGAAGTCCTAGCCTCAGCAAACAAAAAGACATTAAAGGCATTCAAATTGGGAAAGAAGAAGTCAAACTCTCCCTCTTCACCGATGACATGATACTCTACATAGAAAACCCAAAAGACTCCACTCCAAGATTGCTAGAACTCATACAGCAATTTGGCAGTGTGGCAGGATACAAAATCAATGCCCAGAAGTCAGTGGCATTTCTATACACTAACAATGAGACTGAAGAAAGAGAAATTAAGGAGTCAATCCCATTTGCAATTGCACCCAAAAGCATATGATACCTAGTATAAACCTAACCAAAGAGGTAAAGGATCTATACCCTCAAAACTATAGAACACATCTGAAAGAAATTGAGGAAGACACAAAGAGATGGAAAAATATTCCATGCTCATGGATTGGCAGAATTAATATTGTGATAATGTCAATGTTACCCAGGGCAATATACACGTTTAATGCAATCCCTATCAAAATACCATGGACTTTCTTCAGAGAGTTGGAACAAATTATCTTAAGATTTGTGTGGAAGCAGAAAAGACCCCGAATAACCAGGGGAATTTTAAAAAAGAAAACCATATCTGGGGGCATCACAATGCCAGATTTCAGGTTGTACTACAAAGCTGTGGTCATCAAGACAGTGTGGTACTGGCACAAAAACAGACACATAGATCAATGGAACAGAATAGAGAATCCAGAAGTGGACCCTCAACTTTATGGTCAACTAATATTCGACAAAGGAGGAAAGACTATCCATTGGAAGAAAGACAGTCTCTTCAATAAATGGTGCTGGGAAAACTGGACATCCACATGCAGAAGAATGAAACTAGACCACTCTCTTGCACCATACACAGAGATAAACTCAAAATGGATGAAAGATCTAAATGTGAGACAAGATTCCATCAAAATTCTAGAGGAGAACATAGGCAACACCTTTTTTGAACTTGGCCAGAGTACCTTCTTGCAAGATACATCCCCATGAAGGCAAGGGAAACAAAAGAAAAATGAATTATTGGGACTTCATCAAGATAAGAAGCTTTTGCACAGCAAAGGATACCGTCAACAAAACTCAAAGACAACCTACAGAATGGGAGAAGACATTTGCAAATGACGTATCAGATAAAGTGCTAGTTTCCAAGATCTATAAAGAACTTATTAAACTCAACAGCAAAGAAACAAACAATCCAATCATGAAATGGGCAAAAGATATGAACAGAAATCTCAGAGGAAGACATAGACATGGCCAACAAGCACATGAGAAAATGCTACGCATCACTGGCCATCAGGGAAATACAAATCAAAACCACAAGATACCACCTCACACCAGTGAGAATGGGGAAAATTAACAAGACAGGAAACAAGAAATGTTGGAGAGGATGTGGAGAAAGGGGAATCCTCTTGCACTGTTGTTGGGAATGTGAACTGGTGCAGCCACTCTGGAAAACTGTGTGGAGATTCCTCAAAAAGTTCAAAATAGAGCTACCATATGACCAAGGAATTGCACTGCTGGGTATTTACCCCAAAGATACAGATGTAGTGAAATACATCTCATCAAGAGTTAAAAATAGATCTGCCCTACGACCCAGCAATTGCACTGCCGGGGATTTATCCCAAAGATATAGATGCAGTGAAACGGCAGGACACCTGCACCCTGATGTTTATAGCAGCAATGTCCACAGCAGCCAAACTGTGGAAAGAGCCTCAGTGTCCATTGACAGATGAATGGAATAAGAATATGTGGCTTTTGTACAATGGAATATTACTCAGCCATTAGAAATGACAAATACCCACCTTTTGCTTCGACATGAAGGGACCTGGAGAGTATTATGCTGAGTGAAATAAGTCAATTGGAAAAGGACAAACATTATATGGGGAATTCATTTGGGGAATATAAAAAATAGTGAAAGGAAATAAAGGGGAAAGGAGGAAAAAAATGATTGGGAAATATCAGCAAGGGTGACAGAACAGGAGAGACTCATAACTCTGGGAAACGAAAAAGGGGTGGTGGAAAGGGAGGTGGGTGGGGGGTGGGGGTGACTGGGTGACAGGCACTGAGGGGGGCACTTGATGGGATAGGCACTGGGTGTTATGCTATATGTTGGTAAATTGAACTCCAATTAAAAAAAAAAGTCACCACAGAAACCTGTAAACAGAGTTCAATATTAAATGATGAACTAACCCCAGATGAGATGCATGGGCAGCGAAACAGTTTTCACGTTGACATAGATCCCTAGTCTTCCTTTTACTTAATTTTCCTACTTATTTCATAGATGTCTTTTAAGGCCAATTTCCTTTGTGGTTCCTATGCTTTTTTCAGTTTGTATGGTTTGTAAAATTCCTAGCAGCTATGGAAATAAAGAAGTCTCTGGCACCTGTTTGCTGAGAAGCAGGAAGTGATGTATAAGTCATTTTCATACTGTTTGTTAGCTAGAAGCAATTGAAGAACAGATTTTAGAACCACAGAGGAACACAATTTGGAAGTAAGGTCTAAATACAGTTGAAATGGGCAGCCCGGGTGGCTCAGTGGTTTAGCGCTGCCTTCAGCCCAGGGCATGATCCTGGAGACCTGGGATGGAGTCACACATCGGGCTCCCTGCATGGAGCCTGCTTCTCCCTCTGCCTGTGTCTCCGCCTCTCTCTCTCTTTCTCTCTAATAAATAAATAAATAAATAAATAAATAAATAAATAAATACAGTCGAAATGGAAACTCTTCAGTAGGAGTAGATATGAAGTTCTCCTTTCCCTCTTTTTCCCAAATCTAGAGTTAAAGTCTACAAATCAAGCAGATATATTGTTGAACCCAGAGAAAGGCAGATGGAGACTCGAGTGCAGACTTGGTCTGCTGTACTTTAGACCTAGAGGGAGAAAGAAAACAAAATAGATGTCCACCTCAGTTCACCAAGACAGAGGATAGGATATTTATTGTGGGGAGAAACATTCTAAGTTAAAAAAAAAAAATAGAAAAAAAAAGTTCCTAGATTATCCCTTGATATTTAATAAAAATAATAATGCCAGCAGTTACTACTAACACCATTTGATTTTTTTAAGCACTGCTGGAAAATTTCAATAACTTGTCAGACATAATCCTGAAAACAACTCTACCATTTGGGTCGAGGAAGAATTAATTCCGCATCTACTGCCATTTAGCATATTAAAGATAGCAACAGATTCTTGCTTCAGATTTATCTACAAAATTTATACTCTTCCCTTCATACAACTTTCTTTCTTTCTTAATATCTTAAGTGATATCTTAATAATCAATCAATATCTTAGTATCTGGACATCACCTCAAGGCATAGGAGGCTGTAATGGACACAACAAGTATCTCTCTATAGCAACTGCCCTCACCTGACAGTTTACCAGTCTGGCAGAGTGGTAGTAAAATCTAAAACACTGTATTGGCAGCATAGATCTCATGTTGTTCTGTTGTTAGTGAAACATTTCAGAGTAGCTTGTATGTCTCTGTTTGTACAGTTGAGTATACAGTAAATAATTTAAGTAAGGAATCATTACAAGGAGAAATGAAGTAACAACCGAACAAATAGGAATTATAACCTTGAATGAATGAGCAGATCTGTAACATTTTTAAGCAAATCATCCAAAGCAATAAAATTCAGATTTCTTTTGGATTGCTTTTAGGATTGCTGAGAATAGTAAACGGATTATTCTGAGACAAAACATTATAAAGAAAACCTCTATTAAAGTTATCAATGAGCAGATGGCCTATAAAAGAAATCCAGAAAAAAAAAATCAAGTTATGCATGAAATTTTCCCAGCAACCTTTCCAAGTGTTTAAAAACAGAATAATTGTGGCCACTCTGACTGTTTATACACAAAGATTATTCAATAACTAAATATAAACAAAAATAAGCAATATTTTCATCAGGCTTATGGGTGCTTGAGTGTATGAGATTCCTTTTACTTTTTATTAAGAAGAGAACCTGTGTTTGATTATGAAAAGATCATGAAGAAGCTCCTGGTGACATATCACTCAAAATATGCCCATAAATTGACTAATGTAGAAAATAATTTTCAAGATGTTAGAGACCATAGGGGCACCTGGGTGGCTCAGTCGTTAAGTGTCAGACTCTTGATTTTTGGCTCAGGTCATCATCTCAGGGTTGTGAGATGGAGCCTGGCTTCAGGCTCTATGCTCAGTGTGAAGTCTGCTGGAGAGTCTCTCTCCCTCTGTCCCTCCCCACTACACACACACACACAAGCACTCTCTCTCTTTCTCAAAAAAAAAAAAAAAAAAAGTTGAAGAGCTGTTACTAAGTGGCTTATATATGAAATGCTGTGTTACAGACAAGTATTACTGTTTATACTGGTGTCCTCATGATCCCTTCTTCACCTGCAATAGTGCTGATAAAATTCCAATGTAGGATTTTTCATTTGTATAAAAAGCGTGGTCAAAGTGAACAATAAATCATTGTTAGAAATTCTTGATTTCTGATTCCTAAACAATTTCTATTTGAATATTCCCATTCAAATATTCTAAGATCCCGACTCTTCATTGTTCATTAAATCCATATTAAAATCACTCAGGGAGCCTATAAAAATTCTGAGCTATGAAAATATGAAATGCAATGATTCTCATCCTTGTCTGTACATTAAGACCAGTTATTTGGGTGCCACTCATATATATTCTCAGGAATTCTCAGGAATTCTCATATACAGCAAGAGTTGAAAAATTACTGCTCTATAGAAAAAACAAAATCCAGTGTAGGAATTATTTTGAAAATAGTTTAAAACCCAAAAATATCAGCTGTGAAAAATTAAAAGGAAGTAAAATAAAATACAAATTGGGACACAGAAGGGGAGAATTTCAAGAAAGTTTTTTTTTTTTTTAAGAAAGCTTTGAATAAAAAGAAAACTAACATTCACTACAAAAGGAAAATATTTTATCTTCTATTTTAAACAAAGATTAATAGGAAAAGAATGATTACACAAAGGGAAGAAACAAGAATGAAAAAATAAATGGACAACTACATAATAGATTGTAAATCTTGTTAAGAATAAACTGGAGACTCAAATAGTTATATTATCCGTATTTCTGACTCCACACAAACCTAAGCTTAAAAAATATATATATGGTATTTTTAAAGTTGTTGCTTCACTCTCTCTCACAAGATCTAAAGTTCCACTTCAATGTCTCCCACACACCTCTTTTTCCTCCCCTCACTGCCAACCATCATTAGGTATGACCAACTATATAATCTGCTCAGTTTTCAAACCATGGCTGTCATTTGTTCCCTCCTCTATAATACGATGCTGAGGCCCCTTATGTTAATAAGTATGCTGTCAAATTCTGCCATCCTCTGTGGCTGTCGCAATCATAGCTGTCTTACCTAGAAATCAAGCCATAGGGAGCAACTGTGTTTATTCTTTCTGTAAAATCAACTATACATTCAAGCTGAATACTGTGCTAAATTCTTATAACTGACATATTCTCCTCAAGTAAGACTACTCTACTCTGTCACTCATCTGCACCTGGCACACAATACAGCTTCTGCATGCTGGCATCTCAACTAAGTCACAAAGGTCTTATGGCCATACTCTGGCTTCTGCCTGCTGCTGTGAGGAATCATCACTGTGAGCAAAATGGAAAGGACAGAATCATTCAGTGGCCAATGGCCTTAGTTGAGCACTGTGAACCAGCAATGCTCACCCGTCTTCAGGTGATGACCAATATTAAATCCACCAAGCTCTACATCCCTGTTTCACTTCAGCATCATTTTCCCTTGCCAAGAATTTTCCTTCTTGCATTATTCACAGTTGTTTCCTCTTCCTACCTTAATATCACACTTCTCTTTTCCAACACAAACCCATTAACTATGCCCTTTGAAACTCCTGTTCCATAACTTAAAACACTTTTTTCTTGTCCAGCATTTTGTCCTTCCTAAGCCAGATTTGTAAGACAATGGATTCTTCTATCATTTTTATGTCCAAGTTTCTCTTTCTCTTCACTCCTTTACCTATTTAGATAGGATGTATCATTCTTGTTTCCAGAACACTCTTATTTTTGTCTGGTACTTCGAAGATGCAGTTATAAATTTACCACATAAATGATACTTAAATACACGGGACAAGATGAGCTCTTCTAAAGAAAAGGCAAAATGCAAAAAGAAGAGGGAATGAGTGCATCTTGGGTTACAATTTGCAGCCTATATATTATATATATAATCTTAAATAATAATATATAAATATATAGATTGAGAGATAGAGGAGAAAGGGAGCCTATTTTTGTACTGTGCAAGGATTTTACACTTATAATGTCATTTATTAGTCAACAACTCTGTACAATAGGTTCAATACTAAACAAATATGAAAACTCTCAGATATGTTAAATAAATAGTCCTAAATCATACAGCTATAACATGAAAGATTGTTTCTCTGTGGCTTCAAAGATTCACATTTTTCCACTATACTCTGTGTATGAGAGTGTGTAACTGGTTTCTGTATGTCTTCCCTCCCATTCAAGGTACAATAAGCACAAAATAAGTCTACCTGTTGAAAGACAAAAGTAGTATCAACCACCCATTTCTTTCTTTCCCCTTTCTGATTACAGGAAATTGCTTTCACAAAGCAGCCATTCTTTCTCAGGAAAATGATGATTTCAAGCTGCTGGACTATGACTTTACTGCAATTGATTCCCACTAATCAAAATTAGGAGAGGTTTCTGATATTACCAAAACACTGAAATAGGAAAAAATGTGCCAACCCATAACACCTATAATCTATGGCAAGGACTATTAATTGTGGGCTATTAATTGTGGTCCCATCTGTCAGCTCATGTAGAAAGAGATTAGTAAACCCTTAGTGGTTCTAATGCCCAATTCTTTTCTATGAGGTACAAAAGCTTCTTTCATATTGTTAACTCTACTACTAAGACCTATTTAGAAAAATTTTAAACCTAATAAAATTGACCTAAATGGAGACGAAGCATACTAACACACAGACATATGTATTAGTCTGATTGGTGAGGTGAAGCATACTAACACATAGACAAGGAATGACCAAGGCTCATTAATGATAAAAAGCAACCTCTGATCTATTATCTACTATGTTATTCCAAAATATACTCACTTCTTTAAAAAATTAAATATTATTCCAGTTACTTAACACTTTATAAGAAATTATTATAAAACTTAATTACAGGGGTGTCTGGGTGGCTCAGGTCATGAACCTGGAGTCCTGGGATCAAGCCCCGCATTGGGCTCCCTGTTCAGCAAGGAGTTTCCTTCTTCCTCTCCTTCTGCCTGTTGTCTTGCCTACTTGTGCGTGCTCTCTCTCTCTCTCTGTCAAATAAATAAAATCTTAAAAAAAATTACATAAAGCAACCTTTGATTCTGTGGTCAGAATTTCACACAGGCATAGCATAGACAGCTTGTCTTTGTTCTACAATGTCTGTAGTTTCATGCATGAACCCCAAATACTGAGACCTAAAATCTTTTGAAGGATAATTTGCTCACAAATCTAATGGTTGATAGTGGCAGTCACCTAAGAACCTCAGTTCATATCTATGTGGCTGGTTCAGGGTTCCCCACAGCATAGTGCCTGGGTTCCATCTCCATGTGTCCTAAACCAAATAGAAACTGTAACATTTTTAAGATCTAGCATTGAAATCACAAAAAAATTGCTTCCACCATTTTCTATGGAGACAAACACTATTTCAACCCATATTCAAGAAGAGGGAACATAGATCGCACTTCCTGGGTTCAAGAGTACCAGCTGCATTGTAAGAACAGCAAGTGAGAAGGGATTATGTGGCCATCTCTGGAAAATACAACATACGGCAAATATGGTTATGAATTCCATTCACCAGAGAAAAGGGGAAACTTCTTCATGAACTTCTCTTTTCTTCATCCTTTATTCTTAGATATTCACAATTAACTAAGAGATTTCCCTACATATTCTCTTTTCTAACTATAGGAAATATGTAGGTATTATAAAATTTAATAATAAAATCTCCATCTTTGGGATCCCTGGGTGGCGCAGCGGTTTGGCGCCTGCCTTTGGCCCAGGGCGCGATCCTGGAGACCCGGGATCGAATCCCACGTCGGGCTCCCGGTGCATGGAGCCTGCTTCTCCCTCTGCCTGTGTCTCTGCCTCTCTCTCTCTCTGTGACTATCATAAATAAATAAAAAAATTAAAAAAAAAAATATATTTAAAAAAAAAAATAAAATAAAATAAAATCTCCATCTTTTATGAATAAATACCTAATTTCAAAAAATTCAGTTTGTGTTGATGTGTAAATCATACTATTTAACAAATCTGTAAGTTACCTTGTTGTGAGATGTACATCATATCTACTTAGAGATCATAAATGCATTTGGAAGAAAATTAAGGCATCATTTCTTTAAAGATCTAAATCACAATTAAAGTAGGAAAAAAAGAAACCACCAAATAAATTCTCAGTAATAATGGACTTACATAATATCATACTTGAGACACAGTGGTATGGATATTTCTTTAAATTAGAGTTTATTTATAAAGAGATCTTTAGGAAAACATGATAGCACTATGGAAAACTTCTGGAAAAAAAATTTGGAGGAGGTAAGCTATAGGTAGTACTCACCAATCATTACAGTTTTATTAAGGCTATTTTTCTATGTAATTTAATTCTAAGTGATTTTATGTTACTATCAATTTCTCTACATTATTATAGTTCTCATCAATTTACTTTGGTTAACACAGTCTCCAAAGGGAACTATACTGGAACATATATTGCAATTATGAGAGCATAAATGGTCGAAACTTACCTTAAGAAAAATAACAGGTAAAATGGCACTCTTGATTAGACGTGTTGGCAATGTGTTTAATTCAATACACTGTTTTCTAAAAAAATTCTACTTCTTTTAGATTTACCTAAAAGTTTCTAAAATAAAAAAAAATAACAAGGAAGGAATATGCATCTTTACTCTCATATAAAGACATCAATGTGGAAGATAAGAAAAAAACTGGACAAAATCTTTGAGAATTAGATCAGGCTGATTTTTTAAACAACAGAAAAAATAAAGTGTACAAAAATTGATAAAATAAACTTCATCAACATTAAAAAATGTTTGCTTTTGAAAGACATAGCTAAGGAAAGAAAAAAGCAAAGTACAGACTAAGGGAAATTTTTTGCAGACCCAACAATGGGTTTCTATACAAGAGATGTAAAGAGCTCTTACTTAAAAAATCAACAGGATGGATGCAGACACTTCACAAAGTAAGATAAACACTGGCAAATTTTCATGTGAAAATATCCTAAACATCACTAGCCATCAGAAAAATACGAATTAGGACATTGAAATACAACTAAACACGCATACACTAAAATGGCTAAAGTTAAAATCCTCAGGTGTGCTGAGAAGAGGGAGTAAGGGAAACTTTCACACAATGCTGGTGGGTGTGCAAACTGTTAGCCACTTTTGAAAACACTATATTGTATCATATATATTAAAACATACATACTGTACAAAATAGCAATCCCATGCTTCGGTACTTAACAAAGAGAGCTGGAAATGTACGTTTATACTGATGTGTATGTGAATATTCATAGCTGCTTTATTCAGAAGGACTCAAAGCTGCAAATAACCCATATGTCCATCTACTAGTAAATGAAAAAACAAATTGTGTCTCAACACATATATACCAGGTGCACCTGGGTGGTTCACTTGGGTAAACGTCTGCCATTGGCTCAGGTCATATTCTCCAGGTCCTGGAATTGAGCCCCATATTGGGCTTCTTGATCAGCAGGAAGGATCTCTCTCTCCCTTTGCCCCTCTCCTCATTTGTGCTCTCTCTTGCTCTCAAATGAATAAATAATTAAAAAGAAAAACAGATAAACCAGAAGTGCATTTCCTATTTTTTTTCTTTACCAAGCAATATGGAACCTTTATTTTTAAGGTAATTTCTGTACATCTGGAGCATGAGAGTAATCCTTCTACTAATGGAACTGATTACTAGAATAAACGATGACAAAACCAAACTGGCATTTGATGTGAATCCACAGGACTTTAAGTTTCAAATCCAGCCAAGAAGTTTGTTACAATCTCTTTCAGCTTAGCATCTGACTGTTCTGAGATCTTTCCATTGGTCCTTATATTTGTCCAAGAAGGCTTGGTGCTGGCTGATAACACGAGCCAAGAAAGCATGCTCAAACTTTGTGATCTTGCTGGGCTCCAATTTATCAAGATATCCTCTTACACCAGCATAAATAACAGCCACTTGTTCTTCAATAGCCATGGGAAAATACTATCCTTGCTTCAGCAACTCAGTCAATCTCATGCCACGACTCAAGGGTTGTTGAGTGGCAGCATCAAGGTCAGAACCAAACTGGGCAAAAGCTGCAGTCTCGCAATACTGAGCCAATTCCAGCTTCATGGCACCTGCCACCTGCCTCATGGCCCTGGTTTGGGCAGCAGATCCAACACAGGACACAGATAAACTGACGTTAATGGCAGGGCGGATACCTTTGTAGAACAATTCTGTTCCCAAGATCTGTCCATCAGTGATGGAAATGACATCTGTCGGAATGTAAGCATTCACATCACCAGTTTGTGTTTCTATGACTGGTAAAGCAGTCAAGGAGCCACCACCAAAAGAATTGTTCATTTTGGCTGCTCTCTCTAGCAGATGGGAATGTAGGTAGAACACATCACCCGGATAGGCCTCACGACCGGGGGGCCGGCGGAGCAGCAGAGACATCCAACGATAAGCAACAGCCTGTCTGGATAAGTCATCGTAGATGATCAAAGCATGTTTGCCATGATCTCTAAAATATTCTCCCCCCCCGCCCCCAGAATAAGGAGTCAGGCACCGAAGTGGAGCAGCATCAGAAGCAGTAGCTGACACCACAATGGTGAACTTCATGGCATCTGCATCTGTAAGTCTCTTCACCAACTGGGCAACCGTAGATCTCTTCTGACCAATAGCGACATAGATACACTATAGCTTCTTCTTTTCATCAGTCCCGTCATTGAAACATTTCTGATTAATGATTGTGTCAATAGCAATTGACGTTTTGCCAGTTTGCCGGTCATCAATAATCAGCTCATGCTGACCATGAGCAATTGGCATCAAGCTCTCCACGGCCTTAATTGGTTCACATGCAGTTTCAAAAAATGATCCCAGGGGCTTTCAGGCCAACTCGCCTATGGATCTTGGAACCAACTGGACCCTTTCCATCAATGGCATTGCCAAGGGCATCTACAACACGGCTCAACAGCTCCTTGCCAACTGGAACGTCCACAGTGGCTCCTGTTCTTTACATGATATATCCTTCCTTAATTAGTTTATCATTTCCAAACATGACAACACCAATGTTGTCAGGTTCCAAGTTCAGAGACATATCCTTTAAGCCTGAAGAAGACTCTACCATTTCTTCAGCCTTAACATTCCTCAGCCCATGTACACAGGCAATATCATCACCAATGCTTAGGACACAGCCAGTCTCTTCAAGGTCGACAGAGGTATCAGCTCCAAGAATACACTCTTCAAGGGTAGAGAACACTTCGGCAGTGCTAGTCTTCTGAAGACGAGTGGTAGAGGCATGGAGGTTCCTTGCAGCAATGAAGGATGATCCCAAAGCATTTTTGGAGACCAGCCCAGCCCACCGAGGGAGGGTGCAGGCCACGGCCATGGCGACCTGCATGGACAGCATCTCTGCAGTCTCTCTTCGGGGGGTTCCTCTGCAGCCGCAGCCTCCGGACTGACTGGGACAAAATGCTGGGTGGCCACATTTCCTAATTTTTAATTTTCATTTTATGTTTTAATTTTTTAAGGATTCATCATTTTTCTCATCAATCTTAATACAAAATATGGTACCTATTACACATACTTACAATGTTAATTTAACCCTATAAATTAATAATAATATATTATGTAATAGATAATGATATATTTGTATTATAGTAGGTATATTATACATCAAACATATTGTTAATTTGTCTCTAAAATATTCTTTTTTTTTTAAAGATTTATTTATTCACAAGAGTCACAGAGAGAGAGAGAGAGGCAGAGACATAGGCGGAGGGAGAAGCAGGCTCCCTGCAGGGAGTCCGATGCTAGACTCGATCCCTGATCCCAGGATCCCAGGATCAAGCCCTGAGCGTAAGGCAGACACTCAACTGCTGAGCCATTCATGCATCAGGACTCTAAAAGACTCTTATACGTAATTAAAATTAAATTCATTTTTATTATTTATTTCTTTTAGCTTAATGGAATATTTTTGTGCCAATGTTTAACATTTCATTTTAAATTTCTCTCTTAAAAATAAAATTATCTCTTTAATAGTATGAATTTTTAAAAATTGTATTCTTTTAGCTGAATTAAACAAACTTTGACCCACTTTAACTTTTAAACATCGTATTTGAATCTAATTAGCAATAAAATCTGTTATAAAAGCTAATTTATATAAGGATCTTTTAATCTCCCCCCACCCCCAGGATTTTTCTTTTAAGAGAAACTGCCACTCTTGTCCTTGGGTATCATTAGATTTAACCTATGGGGTTTCTATTGTTTTGATATCAATTACTTTAGAAAGAAAAATATATATTTCCTTAGATACAGTTAATTTATTATTTGAATTTTTGTTGTATTCTAATTGTTTCATCCTCCCATCACATTCTTCACTATTTTATATTTATAGACATCCTTTAACATCTTTCCCTCTTATTTTTCTTTAATATGTGTTTTTGTTGTTTTGTTTTGTTTTGTTTCTGTGCAGATACTCACTATTAACTTACTCCTGTTGCTCTTTCTAGATAACTCCAAATAGTATATTGGCAACTTGTCTTATCTTACTATCTTCTCATTATGTCTATCCACATGATCTTTCTTTTTTTTCTCATTTGCTCCTATTTTTCATTTCTTCTACCTTTGTTTGAATATATCTTAATTTTCAGTAAAGAATTATTCAACCGTGTAAATGTTGGCATGTTTTCAAAAAGATAAAATTAAGCAAAATCCTAGAAAACTGTTCCAGAAGGGAATAGGAGGGAAAGATATCTACTGCAATAGTCTTTTTTTTCTTTTTCTTTTTCTTTCTTTTTTTTTTTTTAGTAAATAGCAGGAGGCTACCTAAATGTCTATTATGGCAACAATACTGAAGTAGCATCTGTTAAATGTGTGTAATAATATACTACACCATAATGAGACAAAATGAACTATTTGTAGATATTGAATGTAGGCACATGAAAAAATACATGATTCTTAATTTAAAAAACAAACAGATTTATAGGTAAACATGTTTGTAATCTTACCAAAAACATAAATTAATAGTTTATATTGCCATAAATATACATATAAGAAAATGAACTTCAACTTAGCAGTGCATTGAAAGAAAACATTTAAGTCATAAGAAAGGGTGCTTATGTGGAGGAGGAAATGGTACTAGAGTTGAGATATGAAGAGTAAGGACAAAAACATAATAAATTAACGAAGAAAAATCATGAGTAAATAAGATATGTAGTACCACAATGCCATGAATTCAATCAAGTCAATTCTGTGCTTCTGAATATGAATTAACAATACATAATAACTTTTTATTTGGCTTTATGCAATGCTTAGAAATTTTTACTGTAATTGTTAATGTGTATGCATTTTCCATCAACTCTTATAACTTATAAATAGAAAAAGAGTATCTTACTGGCTTACCTTTATACCTCACAGCACAGTTTCTCAGCCTTCTTCTCTTATAATCCCTTATCTGAATTCATGTGGATAAATGTCCTACTGGCTTTTATTTTCTTCTCTTTTTCCATTCTAGATTCTTGTATCTGACAACCATGTGCCTAATAAGGTCTATTATTTGAAAAGTCTTATTTAATTTGCTATTTCTTTATTATTTTATTTTAATTATTTTAATTGCTATTATTTTAATATTAATATATTAATTGCAATTATTTTAATTGCTATTTCTTTATTTAGAAGGAGCAAAGCTGAATCCTCATAGTCCACACCTAAAACACTTTTTTAAAAAAGGTTTTAAAAAAATTTAAAGAGGACTTTATTTATTTGAGAGATAAGAGACAGAGCATGAGCGGGGGGAGGAGGCAGAGAAAGAGAGAGAGAAGCAGACTCCCACTGAGCAGGGCATCAGAGGAAGGACTCCATCCCAGGACCCCATAATCATGACCTGAGCAGAAAGCAGATGCTGAACCCACTGAGCCACCCAGGTATCTCTACACACAGGCATTCTTAATAATGCAATAAAATTTTTATTAAAAAACTGTAATTTTTAAATTATAAAGAATCAGAGCCCTCTTAGATAATATTTACATAAATATAAAGCTTACAGTTTCTTTGCTATGACAGTTAATATTATTTTATTGTTAGAAAATGGATTCACCAGAAAACACCAAAATATACTTTGAATTGGGCAATAAAATGAGAATAATCTAAAATATGGATCGATATGGTTGCACCTGGGTGGCTCAATGGTTAAGCGTCTGCCTTTGCTCAGGTCACGATGATTCAGGGATCTAGTCCTGGGATCTAGTCTTGCATGGGGCTCCCCACAGGGAGCCCGCTTCTCCCTCTGCCTGTGTCTCTTTCTGTGTCTCTTATGAATAAATAAAATCATAATAAAATAAAATCTGGATCCATATGCCCTCATAGATTTTTCTGCAATACAAATTATTTATTTGCCTGAAAAAGTCATCAACGAGATTATCTGAAATCAAATGTATATAAATATGTGAGATTGTTCCTGGGCTTTGCATGCAAAATTATCTCTGTGTCTCCATCTCTGTCTCATCACCTAAGTTGATTTATCTATGTTTCTATCCACCTATACTGATAAATAAATTTTGACAGCCTAATTTTCAAGAGTCATTTTCAAGGCCATTTCTGCCCTTTACATTTCCATGCTAGTTTTGGACTCAGCTTGTCATATTTTACACACATGTTCATAAACACACACGCACACAAAAACCACTAGGAATTACACTGAATTTACACCTATGTGGGAAGAATTTATATTTTTGTAGAATAATGATTTCAAAATCATGAATGTGTTGTAACTGTCTACTAAGTTAGGTCTTTTTTTTAAGTGAATCTTGAGAAAATTTTTACAGATTTTCTCATATAGGACATTGCATAACCTTTGCTAGATTTATTTAAATTACCTCATATTTTTATATTAATGTATATGGTAGCTTATGTTGCTTCATTTCAAATTGTATGTTCCTATAAAAAATAATATAGTTCTCTTGTATGTATCAATTTTGTATCCAGCTACCTTGCTAAACTGTTATTAAATGTAATGATTTCTTTACCAATTCCTTTGATCCCATAAGACCTTACTTACCATTATGTTTTTGTACAAGATGTATCACTTTTATTTATGCAACAATTACCCTGTTGGTTGCTTTTATAGATCAACATTTCCAAATAAAAATCATTTTTCTTCTACAAAAGAATGCTTTTTCTATAAGATTAATCCAATGGTTACAAATTCTACAAGTTTATATATTTGTGGGAATGACTTTGTTTCTTCATTTTAGAAACTTTCTTTTCTGTGTAAAGAATTCTAGGTTGGGGGATCCCCGGGTGGCACAGCGGTTTGGCGCCTGCCTTTGGCCCAGAGCGCGATCCTGGAGACCCGGGATCAAATCCCACGTCGGGCTCCTGGTGCGTGGAGCCTGCTTCGCCCTCTCTCTCTCAATCTCTCTGTGTGACTATCATAAAAAAAAAAAAAAAAAAAAAAAGAATTCTAGGTTGGTTCATATTTTCTTCAGCACTCTTTATAATTGTCTTTTGAGTTGCCTTATTTAATATATTTATTATTTCTTTTTTATAATATTTTTTCATAGTTTTATTCAAATTCCAGTTAAGACACAGTGTAATATTAGTTTCAGATGAACAATGTAGTGATTCAACACTCCCATATAACACCCAGTACTCAGATAAGGCTGTGTGTGTCTGTGAGAGAGAGAGATAGAGAGAGAGAGATTGAGATTCTGTGCTCTAGGGGATCATGGCTCTTCTTATAACTGTAGGGTTCATCAGATTTTGAAATTTCTCATCCATTTCTTTCCAAATTTATACTTTAAAGTACTCTTTTTTGAGAGTCAATGAAAAGTGAGAGTAAAATCCAAGCTAAAAGATATAAATGCTTATAATATTTTCTCAACAAGAAATGTTGAGGTATATTTCAACATACACACAAAATGCATATACTATAAATGTTTAGCCTAGTGGGATGCTATCAAAATCATCTGTCTCATTTTAACTGAAAATATAAATGCTTTATGAACAGGCTGACAGCACTTTTGAGATCACTTTACAAAGAAAGACTAAAAACCAGCCAGATACAGAATCAGGAACATAAACTTCATTAATTCAGAGATTAACAAAAATAGTGTTTTACAATATATAATGCACCAAGCCCAATTATCCTTGTAAATATAGTAGAAAAATTTGCAAAATAGCAGTGCAAGTTTTTCTAAATAGATACATGTTCTTTATATTAAAAAATCTGAAGAATTTCCATCTCATCTCTAGAAAACAGAACTAGACAGACAGGCTCTCTAGGATGTCTCCAAATTTTTTAGTTCAAATAAAAACAAAAAACAAACAAACAAAACCCAAGGCCATGCTGTCTTCCCAATGCATGAGAGGACCACAAAGATCACCCAGCACTTAAATTACAAATATTGTGTCTTATAGGGATCTTAGCAGTCATTTAAACCACACTTACAAAAAAAAAAAAAAATTCAGTTAATGGCTCAACTCCTTATTTTTTCTAACATACACTTAAAAGGAACTTTAAAATCCATATACCTGCATAGTCATATTTATTCTGCTCTTGGATGGAAGGTAGACAAGAAGCAAGCACAATGATTAGGAGTCTGCCTCCAGTGAAGGGCTTCAGTTAAGTAATACACCTGCATTTAAATATCTATTGGAAGCTCCATTTTAGTCCACCTTTCATAAACACAACATAGTTAAGCAGTTATTTACAGTTAGATGTTCCATTTTCTTTCTTCATTTTATTACAATATACTGTTATAATTAACATTTACTATTTATGTTATGCAGTTCCGCATCCCCTCATTCTGTCTTCTTTTTCCTTAGGATAAATTATTTACCTGAATTATGATATTATATGATATAAACCTTGTTTGGGCTTTTCCAAGTTGGAAAAAGGCAATCTCAGAACCATGATTTTACTACAAAGGACACCTAGTAAATCGTCCCTGGGTTTTGGCTGTCCTGTTTGCTCCAAGTGACTGATTTTCAGACTTACTACAGATAGAGAATCTCATCTGGAGTCTGCTCACTTTATTCATGCCAACTTATAAGGAGCATTCAGATGGTCTGATAATGCATTTTTAATTGAAAATGTTATTGAGATTATTATCAATTGACAAACAGTTGAAAGAAATTCAGAGAGAATTTCCTATACTCTTAAGCTAGTTTTCCCCATAGTTAACATCTTGCAAAAGTATGGCACAGTATCATACTGATAATACTTTGGGAAAACTTGAATTCTGTTAACTATCTAATTCCTAGTAAGAGGGTCCCATATTATCATTATCTGAGATATTTTATAGACAATGTCCAGGAGGAACAGCATAAAAGAGAGACAGAGTGAGCATGTCCTTCCTCTGCACTCCCAGAATGCACACTGCTCACTGGCCCAGTCTCTGGCTGTGAGCTCCTGACACCCTGAAAATTACCAATAAGCCCTTCCTAACATAGGGTTCACTGGTTTGAAAGGAAAAATGTGGCTGACCCTGGAAACTGGAAAGCTTAATTATTCATCTGTCTCTTTATCACCTCTGAAGGCAGTTATCATGTGACTTTCAGGAAGAATTATAATTCTGCTGAGACCTAAGACTGAACCATAAGCAGCAAGTATACTCAAATGCAAATACGGTCACCATGAGGGCATCCATCAAAGATAGGAAATTACTGCTAATTAAACAGGGAAGCCATTAAACCAGGTGCTCTAATGCCTTGGTATCCTTTGTAAGCAAACCAAACCTAAGAGTCAATGCACTTGAATTTAAGGAAGTGAAACTTAGGAACAATCCACCACAAACAGCCAACAAGCATTCCCAGAATAAGGCAATCACTTTAGCTATAGCCAATGAAATAATGTCCTTGCTTTGCTTTGGCTTCTTCTCTATAGAACCCTCTTCCTAGTTCCTGTCCACATAACACTCCTAATAACTACTCAATTCCAACTGATGTATGTTCCAATATACCACTGAAATTTTGCATATGCCTCCGTTTATCTTTTAAACATCACAAATATTTACAAAAGGCTGCACCCAAGTATCTAGGCTCCTCTGGCTGGGCAATTTCCCATCAGACACGTTTTCTCCAGGTTAGGACACCAGCAAAACCCTGAAAATTACCCTAACCCTGTGCTCCCTAACCCTGTGCCAGCAGGACACTGATTATTATTGCATAGCTGGCACTATACCTCAGGACCACAGGCAAGTGAGGCCCCACAGAACACCTAGCAGCATTAGCCAAAGGGTAATACTATTTTTACCCTAAGATTTTCAAATGTACCACCACACCCTCTGTCTATGCTTCAAGCATTGCATCTATTGTCCCCTTTGAAATACTCTCTCTCTCTTATTTTAGTTAATTCTATTCATTTAGTCAGTCATAGCTGATAACCTGGAAAAATCAATCAAAATAATGCTGCTAGGGGAAAAGGTTTGGGGAGTGCTAGAGGGGAGGGGAACCCCAAAAGTGTTTCTGAGGAGTAGAAAAAAAAGACCAAGATTAATTGTATTTATCCAAGAACCAAACTTAGAACTTCACAAATACACAATGTGTTTCAAGAAAAGTACAGTACAGTACAGGATTTCTCTACAAAAGTTATAGTACAGGGGGCAATGATAATGAAGTGGATGAAAGGAAGTAGACTTAAACCATGGAAAATGAATGAAAAAACCTAGTTATCAGGTTAACTAATCTTTTAAAGGGCTATGAGAGATTTAAAATGAGAAGACTAAGTAAAGATAAATTTTAAAATTCTTACACATAGAAATCCAACTCTAGAGGACAGTATTTCTCTTTAAGGAATGATTAACATTGAACTAGTTTTAATTACCTAAAAACGTTAACTGTATCTTCAGGAATATGGTATAATAAAGGTATGGTACAGCATGATATAGACATTGCCTTTACTTTGGGATTAACTAAATAATATTTGTGAACAGATGTGTGTGTGTATAAATTATAAAATTATGATGTTACTTTTAAGACCTTAAGATTTCATAAAAATTATCATGTTTATAATATATCATATACACACACACATATATATACACACACATATGGTACACGCGCACACACACACACACACCTTAATTATTCTCCCTCTAACTTTTGGCACTAAGGAAAAAATTATGTCTATGCTTATATGGTACAAGTATGATCTGGTAAGTGGTTGAAAGTTCTATTTCTTAAGACATATCTGGTTTATTTCACAACTATAACTTATCAGTTTCACATAGCTATGGCAACAAATTACCACAACATTCTAACCTTAACACAACAGAATATTTCTTTTTCTTTCACAGTTCTGAAGACCAGAAGCCCACAATTAATATCAGTGGAATGAAATCAATATGTTGACAGGCTGTGCTCCCTGGAGAGGTTCTAGGAGAGAATCCTTCCTTGCATCTTCAGGCTTCCACAGGCTGCCAGCATTCCTTGACCTGTGGCCACATGGCTCCAATCTCTGCTTTTGTATGTCAGGTGTAAACTATCCCTCTGCCTTCCTCTTCTAAGGATACATGTGATTGCGTTGGGATAATCCAGAATAATCTCCATGTTAAAACCCTTATTACAAAAAAAGATGTAAAACGGCATTCTTTTTGCCATTTAAAGTAGCATTCATAGATTCCAGGGTCTGGGAGGTAGATATCTTTTGCAGAGGGGTTATTTTAGCCTACCACACCCACTAACTACTTAAGTCACCTTTGGGAATTTACTCAAACTTTCTAAATCTTAGTGTCTTCCTCTATAGAGTGCCAAAAATACAAGTATTTACCTTTGAGTGATTAATAAAATCAAGAATATAAAAACAAGTGTAATCTTGACGCATGATAAGTATCAGTCAATATTATCTATTATTGTCATTATTTCTATGTTTGTTCCATTGCTTTTTTTTCACTAACTTATTACAAATGTGTTGGCTCTCCACTATGAAGAGGATATTGCATTATTACTGGTCCACTCTTGACAAGATGTGTGTCTTTCCCTATTTCCCAAGCCATTTCTACACCTCCTTCTGACCCCAATCCCCTCCACTGGTAACATCAAGTCTCAAGCTGTCAAAAGAGAATGTTAACAGAAAGCCACTTTTAACATGATTTTTGGTTAATGACTGCAGAAATTAGTTCAAGATTTCCACCGGTAGTACCAAAGTATGACCTCACTGAACAAAGTTAAAATAGGGGCACTTGGATGGCTCAGTCGATTAAGCATCTTCCTTTGGCTCAGGTCATGATCCCAGTGTCCTGAGACTGAACCCCATGTCAGGCTTCCTGCTTCTCCCTCTCTCCCCTGCTGTCTTGCTATCTCTGTCACTCTTTCTCAAATAAATAAATATCTTAAAAAAAAGAAAAAGTTCAACTAAAAGATTGACTGTTTTACAAGACTGATTACCATGTTTTATAGGCTGTGTGTGTGTGTATTCATATAGTCTGAACTTATTTCTGAGTTTTTCAATTTGACAATAAATGCTTATTTTGTAATAGGAAAATTTCAAAATAGTAGAAAATACGCATTATTGAAAGGTTAATCCTAAAAGATTTCTATGAAAGGAGTAGTGCTGATAGAGTTTGTAATCTTCCTACATCTCTACATAAAAACCAACTGCATTCTAAATTAGTCCCCACTGTCATTCAACTTATGTCATTCTTGTATTTAAGTATGAAATACAGCCTTTAATGGATATTTCTTTGCATAATTATGTATTCTCACTAAACAGTAGGATACATGAAAGTTTATACTGCATTTGTTTTATTTGTTGTTATAGCCTCAGTTCTTTGTCAATAGCAAGCACTAAATATTTCTGAACAAAAGCTGAATTCATAGCCTCCATCTTCTGTTCTATTTTTCCTTTATTCAATTATGTTAGTAAAATTAAGTGGTCAATTTATATGCAGGATAGATACCGAATAACTCACAGAGAAACTTTAATACTCATATAATGAATATGTAGACAATGCCTTTGACCCTATAGTTGAATTTTTTTCATTTCATTTTACCACATAAATGATAATTAACTTTTAGGCATTTATATATTTAAGTTACTTTACAAAATTAAACACTGCATTCTTTTTCTAGATTATACACCAAATATTTTCTAAAAAGAGAATTATGACCAATACAATTTCAAGAAGCAAACAAATGGTGCTGTTTTTCCTTAAAAAGAAAAATTTATTAGTGTTCGACAACAGAAAACAGTTAAATTTCATCTGTTAAGAGTAACACATTAAGCCTCATTACTAAATAAATCATTTTTGTCACTATTCTTATTAATTTTGGGGGGGAGGTTCACTCAAATTCATCCTAGTAATTAAGAGTACTATTTTACTTTAACACATTTTTTCATTTCATACTTTTTGAGGAAGAAAAAACCTTTTATATTTCTACTGATGAAAAGAACACCTATTAAATTTTTCAATATTTTTTATACAAGAAAGTCTGTAAACAAATGTAATTTAAAAATCATGATAAAGACAGGAAGGTAAGCAGATTCACTGAACTACAAAAGGGAAACAATCCACTTTGGTTAGAATGCCCCAGTTCCAAAAAATAGGAGAAACTGAAATACATGCCTTGGTTAACAATCTCACAATATGGGGAATTTACCTTTATAGTTACATGAATGCAAAATAAATGTTCTAAATGTTGCATATTGTGGTATGTTTTGGAGTTACATCTAGATAAATGTAATTTTGCTTTGATTTCCATGGGGTTTCTTCAAAAGGGATAGCATTTGAATCATTTCACATTTAGCAACTACGTATATAAGAAAATACATCTCTCTGGAAGATGAGTCTGTGTGTGTGTGTGAGTGTGTGTGTGTGTGTGTGTGAATGCAAACTGTATACAGGAGGGGAAACAAGTCATGAGTCTATTTATTTTAAGACAATGTGTTTCCTAAGGGTGTTTCCTCAGGTGAAATTGATTGATTACACACATATTTCATTTTATAGGAGAATGTGGAAATTCTGACACCTGGTGAAGGAAAAGTCATAGAGCAGCTGCTGTGATTGGGGGGAGGTAAGAAATGATAGTGACCACCTGGCAAAGTGGCCAGATACGCATGTCATTACATAAAAAAGACTGATCTTCATCTAGAACAAAGGAGAAAAATGAGTTTATAAACTATACAGGTAATAGAAATTTGATTAATGAGATTGTTATTTAGTACATAAATGTAACAAAACTGTTACTTTAGAAGATAAGATATAATAACTGAATTATTTAAATAAAATGTCAAAAATCCTATAGCATAAATTCTTTAGAAATCCAATAACTCTAAGATTAGTTAAAAACATGGCACTGGTACTGAAATAAATGTTAGGGCATGTACAAATGGGGAGAGATTAAAATTCTATTTAAATCTTATTTTAATATATGGCATTTAAATAATTTATATATAAGATGAAGGCATTATATGTATCAAAAACCAAGTTAAATTATGTATTAAACTGTAAAAGGTCTCTGAAAGATTTTAAGTAGGATAGATTTTATTTGCTTGCAAAATGGATGAAATTTGTCTCATTTAAAATGTTTAAGTAGGGATCCCTGGGTGGCTCAGCGGTTTAGCACCTGCCTTCGGCCCAGGGCATAATCCTGGAGCCCCAGGATAGAGTCCCACATGGGGCTCCCTGCATGGACCCTGCTTCTCCCTCTGCCTGTCCTGCCCTCCTTCTCCTCTCTGCGCAACCCCCACCCCCGTGTCTCTCATGAATAAATAAAATCTTAAAAAAAAATAAAAATAAAAAAATAAAATGTTTAAGTATAGGTCTTACATAGATTGATCTTAAACTAAATTTATCTCTGTGATTTTTTTTGCATGGGTGATACTTAGAAATACGAAAGTATTCTAAGATTAAGAGAGGAAATATTATATAATTCTTTCAGCAGGTGGCAGGAAACCAGGCAGGACTTGTGTAAGACAGAGGACAAAACCAGGAAAGACATAAACAACACGGCAGAAATTTGGTGACCAAACCTCTTATGGGTGCCTACACAATTCAGGAAAAAGAGAATGAGGCTGGATTTTGGATAGTAGATGTAAGGCATAAAGTACAAATGGATCACAAAGCAAGACTGACCTGACTCTGGGCCTTAAATGTGGGAATTAAGGCTCCTTTTGCACAGCCTGCCTCAAAGCCTAAGATGGCAGAGAGTAGATATGCAGCCCAAGTGGCCTCAGCTACCTGGACCATGTGTCTTAGAAAGAGATGAGACCTCTGTTTACCTCTCCAGTTATTACTAGATGTCCTCCTCTTGGAACTGGTACAGAGACGAAGAATGGCACGGACACATGGGGGTGGCAAGGGGCTTGGAAATCTAGGCTGGTGGAAAAAAAAAAAAAACACTGAGTGGTTGAGTGGGAGTTTAGACTCACTCAGGAAATGTAAGCAGAGCACTGGGTAAGATTGAAAGAACTAAGTGACTAAAGGTCTTGGTATGGCCACAAACTGAAAAATATTTTCTTCTCTTTGCTTAATGGTTGAACCCAATGCATGTAACACTTTCTTTTTAAAATTGGTAGAGTTGTACAATTTTAAAGTCACTAGGTTAATTATATTTTTTATTTATTTGACTTATCTGTTTTATTGAGTATTTGGTTACAATTATATATATATATAATTGTAATATAATATATATATATATTTCATGGAACACTTACTTAATTCCTATTTGGAAATATTACAGAACATCTACAAACTATTAAAGACTTTCGGATGCACTATCTTTTAGCTGTTATTTTAACTTGTAACCTCCAATTGTTTAGAGAGGAGCATGTCCAATTTTCTTGGTATTCTGAAGAGCTTGGTCATTAATTTCAAGTAAATCTAGCATGCTTTTATGAAAAGAGCCTTACTAAATTGAAAATGATAGGATTTATTTACCTAAAAATCTCTAGGAGACGGGCAAACTAATTAAAATATTATCTCACTTTCCTTATGTCAGCAATGTATTTCAAATCACATTTTGATACTATAATATTTTTTCTATATTAAAAATTAAATATGCTGCTCAGTATCTAAAAATTTGCAAAACTGAGAATATACATTCCAGCTAATGCAAAATGCCAAACACAGAAAAGAGCAAGAAAGAACATTCCAGTATCTGAAAGAATGATGACAAGGCAAATGGTAGGCCTTTAGTAAGATTTTATATTTTGAGAAACATTGTTTTTTATCTAGTAATACTGTAATAGTTGCTAAAGTGTATCACTTAATGTTTGCAAAGTTATTTTGTCATTTTAAAAAACCCAAATGTATTTGTCAAAATGTAAGCACATTTTTCAATTGTGTACACTTTACAGATAATACTGACTGATGTCTAAATCTAATTTATTTTGTTTTCCTAGTGATATTCTCCCTCATTTAAAGTCACAAAAGAGGTTAGTTTTTTGTTTTGTTTTGCTTTTTAAAGATTTTATTTACCCATTCATGAGACACAGAGAGAGAGAGAGGGGCAGAGACACAGGTAGAGGGAGAAGCAGGCTCCTCGCAGGGAGCCTGAGGTGGGACTCGATCCCAGGACTCCAGGATCACACCCTGAGACAAAGGCAGACACTCAACCACTGAACCACCCAGGCATCCCTGGTTTGTTTTCTTTTGTTTTGTTTAAATTCTCAGAGCTCAACATTAAATTCTTTTCAATATGTGTTTTGAAATACTTATAATTTTTCTAAATATAAAAAGGGCTGGCTCTTTGTTCCTTTATGCATTAAGTAACATGATGGGTAAACAACACATTGAAAGCCTATTATTTTGCAGGCTCCCTTTCACTGTGGGAACATTGCAATGAATATCATTTATTTCATCCTATCAGCCTTTATACTATATAGTGCTAGTGGCTAAAAACCCCAAATCAAAGCATTAATTCCTCCCTTTTTGTTTTGATTTCTACTATATTTATTTACGTAGTTTCTTTCACAGATTTGAGAATTAAACATAAAATCATTTCTCTGCACCTTCATATCGTTGTCATGGCCAATAGCAGTAATCTGAAACTTCAGAAGGAAGAGTGTGAAAGCTTTCTGGATCTAGGTCGGAATTTTAATGCTCCATTTACAGTCTGTCAATGCCGCCCACGTTTACAATCTAGAGAACTGATATTTATGGATTACACTTATTATTTTTAAAAAAAGGTTGTTTTTGGTCTAAAAGGATTTGGCAATGTTTGGCAAATGTGTACTTGAAACTATACCTCTATACTTGAAGATAAAGAAAAGGTAGGACTCTTGATGCTACCCAAGAAGTAACAGTTTTCTGTTTTTACAACTGTGAAAAAAAGTAGACTTTATAAATTCTAACTATGTTTATTATAATTTTGAGTAAGGGACAATATGAGTCAGCTGCCCAAACAGGGTAGATCCAGCAGTTTCAGGCAGAATGCCATTACACTTAAATGAGTATCACTACTCTTGAAAACTCTGATTAGCCAAAGACAACAAACAAACAAAACTGAAAACAACCTTTATGCATCCAGGCAGCCATGGGTTAAAAGAGGTACACTTGAAATTAATATGTCACTTATTTCTTAATAAAACAAAAAACTAGGACACCTGAGTGGCTCAATGTTTAAGCATCTGCCTTTGGCTCAGGGCGTGATCCCAGGATCCAGGATCGAGACCCACATTGGGGTCGCTGTGAGGAGCCTGCTTCTCCCTCTGCCTGTGTCTCTACCTCTCTCTCTGTGTCTCTCATGAATGAATAATTAAATCATAAAGAAAAAAAAAACCTATAAGCCTAAGAAATGTTATAAGGGACATCTTCTGTGTTTTCCTTGTTCTTCCTCTTTGTCATACACCATATGATGTACCACAGTGTATGTCATTTGGTACTGTGTGGTGGAAACGTACAGGCTACTGGAATTGGAAATTTTCAGCTCATAGGTAATTCTCTCACTTTTTTTAAGCAAAGAATACTTACTGTATAGAAATTACACTTACTCAAAAAATAACTAAGGTATTCCTAATGCCATCTGGGTTCCACCATTCTTGTTGTCCTCATGTTCCAAATCTCCTTGTTTGGTTTTGGTTTTAGTTTCTGTTTTGTTTAGTTTTTGAGAGAGAGAGAGAGAGAACACATGAGTTGTGGGGGTTGGGGGTGGCACTGATGCAGAGGAAGAGAAAGAATCTTAAGCAGACTCTAACACTCAGTGCAGAGCGCCATGCAGAATTCGGGCTCACTCTCACCACCCTGAGATCATGACCAGAGCCAAAATCAAAAGTCAAATGCTTAAGTGACTGAGCCATCCAGGTGCCCCATCCCTGGGGTTTTGTCATTACGCCCACACCTCTGGGCTCAGGATATCATCTGAGTGTCCTGTGGCAAAGGGGACAATGGGTTCACTGACTGACCAAACCATCCTGATGACTCCAACACCATGACGAATGAGTAAACCATTCTCACATTCCTGGGACTTCAGAGTGTTTATTTTACAGCCTAGGAAAGCTGTCTGGTGTGGGTGGAATGCCAAGGAAAAAGAAGACGCAAAAGAAGGTTTGCAATTATCTTTGCAAAGCTCAATCCAGGCCAGGCTTTGGGATTTGCAACCTTTGCAGAGTAAAGGAAGAGGGCCTGGTAAATAGATTTTGTAGATGTGGCTGGTGAGTTAGGGGCAGGGCGACATGAGGGGGGTGTTTAGTTTCCTCATAATTGAGTATCTCTACTTTTATCCATGCTATCTTCCAGTTGCTGAGAGTTTGGTTTTTTTGTTTTGTTTTGTTTTGTTTTTCTGTTTTTTGTTTTGTTTTTATAATTTCCTATAAACACAGTAGCTAGCATGAAAATCATTTTCTTCCTGCTCTTTTTCCTTCCCAAACTAAGAACTAGCAGAAGTCTTGGCCAGAGTTCCAGCAGTAACCAGATAGTCTGGTCACTTTTTTTGTGGTTCTGCTCCTCCCTGCAACGAGTATGATTAACAAGACAGGAGACTGATGAGCGGTCCCCACCGATGTTCTCAGTCAATTCAACTCCCATCTTTTCCCGTATCTTTCCTCCATCTCTCCTTCACTCATTTTTCTAGTTGTCCTCTGTCCAAACTTCATTAAGGCAGAGAAACAAATCTTGTGTGTTTGGTTTGGGTTTGCGGGTTTGTGATCCAGACATCTGCTGCCCTGTCCTGACTATCACAGCTAAATCTGAGGTACAATATCCATGCATTTGAATCATGTAGGAGTTAAACAAGTGACACCCACCTTCCTTTATTCTCCATGACTCTGCCTTTTTTGATTTCCTTAAATCTCAAGTTAAGGATATTTTTATTTACATTAGAATTGATTATATTACTGTAAGTGTCCATTGTTTATTATTTCATCTATAATTTTTTTAAAAAAGGCTGGAATTTAGTCCTTCATGGATGACTTACCCTTGTGGTAAGTCTTGTGGTGCCTTCAGTTTCACATTTTCCCCATGTTTGTCAGAACTACAGAAAGAAGAGCTAGACCTTAAATTCCTCAATTTAAGTGCTCTCACCTGAGTTATGAAAAGATTATGTTCTTTGTATTATTGCAAATTATCACCTACTGATAGTATGTGACTATTTTTACAATTTAGAACTCTCTAGTATTTAATCCATAGAATTTCCTACACTTAATATAAAAAAAAATCAGGGATCCCTGGGTGGCGCAGCGGTTTGGTGCCTGCCTTTGGCCAGGGCGCGATCCTGGAGACCCGGGATCGAATCCCACATCGGGCTCCCGGTGCATGGAGCCTGCTTCTCCCTCTGCTTGTGTCTCTGCGCCCCTCTCTCTCTGTGACTATCATAAATAAATAAAAAAAATTTAAAAAAAAAATCATTGATTATGAACCTACCAGTGTCAAATTTCTTGCTAAATGCTTCATAAGATTAGCTCATTTGATTCTCATAAATAACTCCAGGGGGTAACTCACTGTTAGCCCCATTTTACAGAGGAGACCAATGAGACTCAGAAAGCAGAGGTAATTTGCCCCAAGTCAACAGAATTTATGGGGAAGTTATTTGAATTCAAATCTAGTTTGAACAACTCTAAACCTGTGTGCTTTATATGACATACAGTTTGGGAATATGTTTGCTTTTTAAATTATGATTTTACTTAAATTTGCAACTAATTCTATGACTCTTTTTAGAATTTACAAATATTATTGGAGCTTAGTGACTTCAGAAACTCACAAATCTAAGTAAGAATGTAGTGTAACTGTCCATCACTCAGACACCCACTTCAAAGACATTCATCTGGAATAAACATATTGCCAGCTGCATGACACAGCTACTAGTAAAACAACTGAACTAGATAAGAAACCAGGCCACTCCACCCATGAAGTTCCCCTTATAGAAAGCCGTGGGTGACCTAGATAACTGACCACCAAGTGATCCGCTTTTCCCTTCCTGTGCCCTAATTCTTGCTCTTATGTTTTAAATTCACCAGTAAAGAGTAAACTCACAAAACCCTAAGCATCCCACCCTTAACCTCAATAAAGGCAGAACCCCAGGTTCCCTCCTCTTATCCCTCTCCTCCCTCTTCCTCTTCCTCTACCAGTGACCTATGTGGACCCTGATGTGCCAGGTGTATGCTCTAGGACTTTTAAGTAACAAATCTTGGTTTCTCAAAATCCCTGCTGGTTGTTGCTGAGGTGCATTTTGCAATCATAATAAGAACCACAAGGGCCAGTCTAGCCACAAGAATGGCTCTGAAAGGGGGAAATACCCAGGGAAGTTCACCTCAAGAAGGAGGGACCCAAGTGAGTGCCCCAGGCACTTCTAGCCTTAGACAACCCATAAACAAAGAAGTATCAGTTTTTTTTTTTTTTTTTTTTTTTTGTATTTCAGTTTCTTAGCCACAGATTGCCTTCCAAATAATAACAAAAATTTAAAAAAAAAAAAGGTCCTAAATCACCAGTCAGGTAGAAAATGAAATAAGAGTTAAGACTATTTTTAACAGTATAACCTTGAGCATCTTTAGGCAGTTATCTATACACAAGGTTTCTAGACATTGCCTCTGCCTCCTAGAATTCAATGAGACAGCGCTAGGAAATCACTTAGCACAGTGCCAAGAACACGATGAGTGCTTAACAAAGGGCAAGTATTATTTCTTATCATTTCATCTTTATATTTCTCACAAAATATGCAAACCTTCCATTATTCATAGAAAACAAATGTCTCACAGTCAGAACTCAAAAAATAAAGTCAAATACACTGTTTGACAGAACTTTCTCCTCCTACTCTAAGCTGGTTAAATGGATGATATTTTCAATAGGAAAAGGAAAGTATTTATTTTACTTTCAAAGCTGGCAATTTCCCAGTTTTAAAGATTTCAGAGTCATGATTACAATTTATTAACAATTCTCACTGCCTTATGCTTTTTCTCTTCTTTGGAATTCTGGTTGTAGTACTGAGGCAGCCACATATGTTATACAGATATCTGACAAGGCAACACTCCCCCAGCCTTGGCTGTAGCATGCATGCCCCAGTGCTTCTTGTTCTCCTGTGCAATTCAAGTACATTATCATGGGAGCTGCGGGAGCTTCTTGGGGAAAGAAAAAGGATATCTTGGAAGACAAGAAGGACAAAGAGAGACTGAAGTTTGTGATCAAAGAACAAATGAAGAAGGCTTCATTTTTTAAGACTTAGAATTGAACAGAAATATTCAGTTTCCATATAATGTTTCCTGAATAAATGTAGTAGGCAAGAGTTTGTTTATATGATTCTTCCCTTTAATTTCCCCTTTCCCACTGCCTCACAGATCTATCAAGGTCCAAGTGTCCAGAACACATGTTTGGGTCATTCCTCAAGCACTCCAGGACCCCTTATGTGTTCAGTAATTCATCCAACACCTCCTCCCCCACTGCACATATACAAAGAATGCCAAGGCATCTAAGATAACCATCTTGCGATTACGCCAGTTTAAAGTGTTGTGAACAATCCTCTATCCTTTAATGTCATGGTGTTCCCTATACTGACTTTAGCAGTGCTATGGTTATAATTTTGTTAGGGCCATTAAGGAACTATTGTGCCTCTCACCCCATGAATATCTGCGATGATGGCACAATAATCCTATAACCAAGGAATTTTAAGAAAGATCATCAAGCGGTCATATCTTTTTTTATTCCAAATAACCATGCTTCAATGTCAAAACAAGGACTAAGGTGAAGAAGATGAGCAGATAAGATCAAGAGAAATTTCACATCAACATGATTTGGCTTAAAGATCTTTCATGTATTTATTTGCTTCAATAAGCTAATAGCAACTGTGAGCAAGGAGGAAGTGATGGGGTGGATGATGTGCACCAATGTAGGAATGACCAGTCTCTCTCTCCCATTGCCTTAACCACTGCTTACTCTTAGCTGACATGTCTAGTGGTATCTTCTTGAAGATCTTTTTCCTATTTTCTTGAAGGTCAGGTGTCCCCTCAAGGTCAGCATGCGGCATACCAAAAGCAGCTCAGCCCACTCAAGAAAGATGCAGGAAGTCAATGTCAATGTTCATCATGTCTGGCATGCTAGACTGCCCTATATGCTAATGGGAGTCTGGGTGCTCTGGATATGTCTCACATTCTTTGATTTGCAGTAGCACCTGCCATATTCTGACTGGTGACAAAGACTCTCTCAATGACCAGACTTTAAACAGGTTCCTCTGAAGGTGCTTCCGTCTATGCCTCATCCTTTGGCTTCACTCAGTTGTAGGAAGAATCCTACTAAGTCAGTTAAATGAGCTTCCCCTCACCCTTGATCTTACCACCCTTGACATCTGATCAAATTCCTTATTTTTTCTCTTAATATCTGATCACCTTGATCTGCCTTCAGCACAAATCCTGTTATGTTGGTTTAGCAAGAATCCCCCTACCCTTGATATCTTCTCTTAGTAATTTTCCATCCACCAATTTCCAACCCCTCACCCATTCTGCTCTTAGGCTATAAATCCCCAACCGTGCTTATTGTATTCAGAGTTAAGCCTGATCTCTCTCTCTCCTCGATTGTTATAGTCTCGATACCTATCACAATAATCCTGATAAAGTCTTCCTTATCATTTTCACTAGTGTCAGAACTATAATTTTCTTGAATACCAATTACATCCAAAGTAACATAAAACCTTACATAATGGATTATAGTTTATTTATAAGTGATTCCTCTCCTTAGCAATGCATGTAAGAACTTTTCAGTACTTTTCAAAATATGTTCATAATTTTGGAGTACAGCAGGTATTTATCTCTTCCAAGCAAGGTAGCCATATGCGAAGGCAGCAGGAGGTAAATATGTTTCCAAATTTAACTACTTTTGAGGAAAACATGTTAATAGGCAAAGGAACGTTTTTGTTGGGAAAGTATATTCAAGCATAGCAAACAAAGTTTTACTCCTATCAAAACACAGCATGAGATATTCTTAAAAAAAATCACTCATTATTCTATGGTTTGTACATTCATTTTTATGTTCATTATTAGGATGTAAAGGACCCAATAATAATGTAATTTCAAAACTTGAACTATAGGGACAGAATGTGTATTCAGCATTCTGTTCTGAATATTACTTTATTCACTTAAATTAAGGCACTTACAGGAATAAGGCCTTTAGGAGCTCTTAAAATTATATTTACAACCTTCAAAAATCTCGAATTGAGAACACAAATTTTAATTAAAATGTAGTATCAACTGTACTAGAATCAAGGCCCACATTTCATTAAATTTCATGGAAACAAATGTGACCTCACTTTTTCTAAAACATATTTGCATTTTTCTTATTCCCTTGGAAGTTTTAACAATGGTATTAGTATATAAGCAGCACTTTATTCATCTTTATGCTTACTAAATCCTTGAGAAGTCTCAAAAAACAAAATGGAATCATTTTATAACATTAGTACTGAAAAAAATGTAAAAGCATGTGCAATTGTACAAAATTGTCACAACGGACCTATGTAAATATAGCAGCAGTTTTAAAAATCACTTGTGTTTATTTAACAAAAAGATGTGATATACTTATATAGACAATACATGTATACAATACAAATTCAAAAGTATAAGAAACAATAAAGTAAGAAATCTCTTTCATTTCTGTCCTTTACCTTCCACTTCCCAATTTCCTTCTCCAGAGATGCCTAGTCTCACTAATTTATTATGAATACTTTCAGATAAGAGATTTACCTAGCTACGTGACCATGGGAAAGTTACTTAATCAACCCATAACTCAGTTTCCTAAGCTACAAAATAGGTGGAAGAATCTTGAATTAAATAAACATCATTTTATATATAAATTATATTATAATCTTATCACTTCTAATCATTCCTTATCAACTATGTATTAGCACCTTCATATTTTAAGAATTACACCTTATCCCATGGCATGGTTATGTGTTAGGTTATCATATATACACATATATATGAATATATATGTTACACATATGTCAAGTCATTACACTGTAGACCTTAAACTTATACAGTATTATATGTCAATTATATCTCAACAAAATTGGGGGAAATAGTATATGTTGATCAGCTCAATTATGAAATTCTGTCATCCTCAGACTTGTAATGTTTGATAGTGTGAAGTGCCTTTAAAATAAAAGAGATTTCATGCATCCTAATATTGACAATTGCTTTCCTTCCATAGTTTTTCACATCTTCAAATTCAACTGATTAGTTTTTCTATAGAAATACTAATAGAAAACATAAAGGTTTAACTTCCACATGCTCCAATATATTTTCTGTTATTTATTTGTGTATCTGTAAGATTTATTCAACAATGACTGTTCTAGTTGCTAAAGTTATAGTAATAAGCATACATAACATATATAACCTCTTAGAGCTTTCATATTAGAGGAGAAAAATAATATACAGATATATTTAAAAAGTACTTTCAAAAACCATTCTTTCTTAAAAAGATAACAACTCTCAGGAAAACAGAGATGGTCAGGAGCTTTCTTAGAAGTATCTAAAAAAACCTAAAGCAAATATCATACTGAATGAAGTATTCCTAATAGCTTTACTACAGAAATAAAGATGAGTACTACTCTTCTGTTGTCATCACTTTTATTCAACAAATACCAAAAGTCCTAATCATGGGAAGAAACAATGAATGAATGAACATTGAAATTTAGGAATAAAAGAAATTATTCTCTAGCAAATGATTATATATTTTAAAAATCGTATGTACATTAAGCATGTACATATATATATGGAATATATGTAAGGGATCTATACAGAAAAATATTAGAAGCTAAAAAGTGATTTTAGTAATATCATAGGATACAAAAGCCATTTTCTTTCCATATATCAGCGTTCCAGTTATTTATTGCTGCCCAAAACTTACTGGCTCATATGACAACAACCGTTTTTCTTAAATCTCAACGTTTTGTGGGTCAGGAATTCAACTGGCTAGGAAATTATTCTATTGTATGGAAAATCAACAAAAGTCTCTGTGGTGTTCTGCTGGTAGATGTATTAATCTGGAACATTCAAGAGAGATTTATTCACGTGTCTGAAGTCTTGATGGAAATGGCTATAATCCTAGGCTAAAGCTGTGGACTAGATAGCCTCTCCAACATGGCAATCTCAAAAGCAATCAGAAAACGTGCATGCCATCTCAGAACTCCCAACACACCATGTCCTGTCAAGAAATAATAGCTTAAAATTGCCTAGGATGGGAAAATGTTATAGAATCATTCCTATTAGCAAAAGCCATGACAGAGCCCCTCAAGATTCAGAGATAAGACAACAATCTCATATTTTCATGAGATAACTGCACAACCAGTTATAAGAGTTAAATGAAGCCCTGGGCTAAGTATTATACATGGACTATCTCCAGTTCACTCATATAATGCATTTTATAGATGAGAAAATCAGTGGTTAAGTAGATTGGGCAAGCCTTAAAAAAATAGATACATTAAAAGCAAGCAAACAAACAAAAACCAAGGAATTCAGTAGTATCTCTTTAGAATAGAAACATACAACTTAAAGATTTTATATATATATATATATATATATATGGCATAAGTCAATGCAATTTTCAAAACACATGTATTGATAATAGTATTAATTTGTTACAAATATACTAAAAGAAAAAAAAACTGTAGTGACAAAAGCTTGCAAAAGAACCATGTAGAGCAAAGAATCCAGTTTATTTAAAGTATCAATCAAACAGTGGTATGAAGATATAGGTGGAGAAACTAACAATGCAATAAAATGTCATAAATGCACCAGATTTGTAATAGGGAAGAAAGAGAGAGAGAGAGAGACTGTGTGTGTGAGAGAGAGGGAGAGAGAGAGAGTTGTTGCCTTGATACAAAGAACAGGAGGGCAAAGAAAACATGCAGCTCTCAACTGGGAAAACTAATATATAATACATGACTATAAACAGCTTTCTAAAGACAGGTACACTGTGTTAAACATGATTTATATATTTAGCTCGCTCCTGGCTTGAAAATGAAAATCAGTGTTGGATCTACAAACACTGTTGAATTTTTCTGAGCTTTAGCACTAAAAGAAATTGTTCAGTAACACATTTTTTCTCAAGAAGCTGACTGGTTTGTAACCTTATGCAAATTTTCTACCTGGTAAATTCAGTGTGGGGAGGCAGAGAGCAGAGAAGGAAGGTTTCATTTACTTGGATGTATATATACTTCATGGTTAACTTCATGGTTAATAAACTGTAACAAGCCAAAACTAAGTAAAGAAATAGTTGCTCAAGGAGAACATAGGCAAAGAAACATTAATTTTCCCCACTAAATATACTTAATTAGCATAGCTCTCCATTGTGGGCCAGGAAATAATGAGACCATGACAGTCCTTGACTGGGAATGCTGTTGAATCTGTTTCAAAGCAAAGAAACAAAAATAAACAAAACTACTATAACTGTAAGAAGCCCCTCATGTAATAGACATGTGAAGAATCATTTAGAAATGATAAGAAAAGTAATTTTCGTCTGTGAAAGTAAAAAGCACAATTCCACAATTCTGTAATTTTATAGCCACAAATTTATATTCATATACTTAATACTAGGTTATATACATCCTTTTCAAAATAGGTATATTAAGCATACAATGAATTGATAGTGTATTTGTAGTTGGTATGCACAATCAAATGGAAATTTCTGAATGCTCAAAACATTTCCTGAGATTAAACATATTTTGTAGGATAGGTAATTAAGGACACACCCTTGTTCAGCCCCTTTAAACATTATGACGTGGTACTGTTTTCATTTTACATTCAAGATGACTATAGTTCAGAAGATTAAGAAATTGGCAAGGTCTTGCTCTAGTGTGTATCTGAAATTTCTGCATTAGCTTGCTCAGGTCCAAAACACAGTATCTTTTGACTTTCCATATAGGTTTTTATAGTAGGAGAAATGTAATTCCTGGATTCTACTTGTATAAATTAAGGTATATTTTGAGCCCTAATCATTAAGTTTGATTAGTTTTCCAAAATAATCCACTGGGAGTGAGGAGGTGGGGTGTGGCAATAAAGTGAATTATCCACTTAAATGTCTTCCTTATAATAAAATGATTCAGGGCTCCTATGGCTAGTCTACCATATGGTACTAAGGAAAAAATATTTTAGTCACCACATTAAATGATCATTTAAAGAGGGTATTAAAATGAGCACTATTTGCATTACACCATGTTAGGGGCAGTGACAAACCAAAAGAAATACTCCACATTATGTGATCCACCAGAAGTCTACAATCTAATTTGAAGGCCTTAAGAGATACGGTAAATGGAGGATAATTTGTAATCTAGACTTCCCATGAGACTGCTTCATGAGTAAATTTAGGAATAAGAGTTTCGCTAATAGTAAGGCATGGACTTATTTCTGACTCCCTACTACTACTAGCCTGAGTATACCTGAGCTATGACTTTAATTGTGAAATGTCCCAACCTGGTACTCTTTTCTATTTCGATTATTTGTTTTTCTCCTTAACAATAGTTAAGAGGTAACACGTATTACCTTTTAACCCTTGAGATTTCATCTAGTCCTGGAGCTTTAAATACTATCACTGTGCTGATGAATGCCCAACTTATATCTTGAGTATCTCTGAACTCTAGACTTATTTATTCAACACATCTTCCATTGTATGTTGAAAGCCCATATCAAACTTACCTTGTCTAAATATGACTTGTGATCATTCTCCTTAACTGGCACATACCATAAATTAGATGTTTAACCCTTAGAACAAAACTATGAGATAGTTTCCATTAGGCTTCTAATTTGAAAACGAAGAATCTGAGGCATTCCGGCTACAACACACCTATGACTAGGAAGTGCTGAAAATGGTTTGCAAAGTCATTGTCTTCCAGAGTCCCTCCAATCAACCATGACACTATCGCCAAATCTCTCCATATCTACCTCCAGCACCCATCTCAAACGGGATCACTTTTCTGCATCTTCACAGCCATTACCCTGTGGCATACCCATGTATATCTGTCCAGATGTCCAATAGATATTCAAACCTTATGTGCTAATTTTTCTCTCTTGGTCTTCTTTCAGAGATAAAACATACCATAGGCCAACCACTGTTATAAACCATTTTAATGCACAATCTCCTTCATGCCTCCTCTTAGAGCAAGTGATGAGACAGGTTTCATAATTTTCATTTTATAAGTGGGAAAACTAAGGTGTAGAGAATTTTAAAAATTTGCCAATGGCCAGTAAGTGATGAAGATGCAAACAATCTTTATTGTCTCCAGTGTCCACATTTTCACAATCACTGCACTACACACCTCTCCTTCTCCTAGTCAACTCTGCCAAAGGAATGTACTTCTACCCAAAGGAATGTAATAGGCAGGCCAAATCTCTGGGACTTATCCCTGACTTCTACTTTCAGTTATTCCTACCATCCAACTATTAAGCATGTCTTTTCAGTACTACCTTCACCATATACCTCAAACCTGATTACTTATCTCCATCTTCATTGTCACTAGCCTCTTACATTCCACCTTTTTTTAAAGATTTATTTATTTATTATAGACATAGACAGAGAGAGAGAGAGGCAGAGACACAGGAGGAGAGAGAAGCAGGCTCCCGACCAGGAGCCCGATGTACATCCCACCATTTTAAGTTCCTGAGGTACATCAATAGGATATTCCACATTTCTTAAAGTCCTTTCTCCTTATATCAGCCAGTGTGATCATTTTAAAACCAAATTAGGCCATGTCACTACAGGCCTCCTGAAATTAGAATAAAATCCAAGCTCCTCTCCAGGACCAACCATCCCCCCAGAGAGCTCACTCCAGGCTCCCTTGCATCCACCATTCTCTAGTCACACTGGTCTTCCTTCTCTCCCTGAATAATACAAAGCATATTCCATTCTAGAGTCTCTAAGCCTGGATATCCAGATTATAGGCTCTGCCAATCTTATAGGTCCTAGTACCAGTGTAACAGCAGAGTCTTGCCTTAGTTACAATCACCAACATGGCCCTCCTTCTTGTGCACACTTGTCACGCTTTATCACATAACCTATTTTGTTTTCTGCATAGTTCTTATCACATCTGAAGTTGCACATACATTTATTTGTATTAATTTTCAGTCTTTCCTAAACTATAAGAAAGGCTACATAATGGGAGGGACTTGCCTGTATTGTCCATCATTTTAAAGTCAACTCCTGGAAGTGTGCTTGGCATATAGGAAGCATTGAAGTATCTTTTGAACATTTTAAATGAATGCCAAAAATGATCCTACTCTCTGAGTTTATACCTCTCATATTTTTAAGGAAACTCACTTTACTCATTTTAGAATTTCACCTACATGTTTTTGATTATACTAGTCTTACTCATTGTCTAATTATGACAAATAGTATACATTTATTAAGGATTTATTGTGCTAAGCATTTTATATGACTTTAACTCTCATAGATAATGCATACAACCTATGAGGTCCCCATTCTCATTTCACAGAAAGGTAACCAAGGCCAACAAAAGTTAAAGAACTTGCTCAGGACCACAGACATAACTTTTCAAGGCTGATATTTAAATGAAGGTTTATCTTACTCTAAAAGTCCAGCTCTTTCAAATGTATCCAGTTATGTATCTGGTAAGGGTAAATAAATAATAAAGAAAAGAGAAACCAGTAAAAAATTTAAAACACAAATGTAAAAAAAATGAGGAAAATAGTTCAGCTGTGTAATTGTAGGAGCAGAATAATGACTTACTTGGTTAAGGTGAGGGGCTGGTAAATTAATTTCATACAAGAAGTAAGCTGTTGGAAATCTTATAATAACAAATGGTAGAGCATAACTATAGAAATATCTTCAAATATTTTAAATAAGTTATATTATATATGGATAATAGGGAAACCAAGGTGTCTTATTATTTTTTTAAATATTTTATTTATTTATTCATAAGAAACACAGAGAGAGAGGCAGAGACATAGGCAGAGGGAGAAGCAGGTTCCCTGCAAGGAGCTTGATGTGAAACTCAGAACTCAATCCTGGGAACAGGGGGTCTTAAAGTCACATCCCTCAGCTAAAGAGCTTTAATGCAGGGAGGCCCACCACACTTTTTCATACAAGCCCTGTGGCAGAGCTGCTGAACAAAGGTTACCACGTGGATGGATGACTGGGATTTTAACTCTCAAAAAAGGGTGTTCTGTTTACTCAATTTTACCAGATAATTACTATGTTTAAATCAGTAGGTGCTGGATTTGCCCTAGTAAGTTTTAGAGAACCTCACATAGTTCAAACCAGTAGAAACTTCAGGAATGATTAAATCTAATTTTCAAGTCTTCTAACATTGAAACTGAAACAGATAAAAATGCATAATTTGTAACAGATAAAAATTTATAATCTGTGCTCATTGCATTCTATTAATAGCCATTTGAAATAAGATGTGTGGCTATTTTCATTCCCATTTTTACAAATGAATTAGGCCCAGGATTGTGACTGGAAGAGGAAAAGTCACATGAAGGCTAACCTGCCACCAACTATCAACTGGGTTCCTACTGTATAGAAATAAAAACAGAGGAGAAACATGAAATGCTGAGACTTGGTATTTCTAAAAGAGCTTGCACAAGCCCTTCTTTATAGTATCAGTGAGATTTTCCTAAATCTAATGTATAAGAAGCTTTATGTACTTCTCTGGAAGCACAGACATTAGAGCTTCATTTACTAAGTAACCAACCATTATATTTATGATATATATAAATATATAAATTTATTTTATATATATAAAAGAAAGTTGACAACAGAGACTTGAATTTATAAGAAAATAAAGTCCTTCCTTTAGTTATAAGAATAAAGAAAAATACTAGGAAAAGCGAGCAAATCCTATTATTCCCAATTAATACATCCTTTTTTTTTCTTTGGGAAGCAATATTAATAAATAACAAAAAGAAAAATCCCAATAGAAAAACAGACAATTAGCAATTCTAAAACTAAAACAAGACAATATGAAGTTTAGTTCAGATACAAATGGGACACAAACAGATTTATATATAAATAAGGAAGATGAGCTTAGGCAGAGAGGAAAGAACAATTGTTGTTATAATTAAGACACCTAAGAGTGAGAGAAGGTTGCTAATGAGAGAGGTTGCTGACAGTACAGACTGTAAGATGAAAATATCAGTTAAAAAGAAAAAAAAAAAAAAAAAAAAGAAGTGGGGCAAGAGAGAGCTAAACTAAAATGGACATATATACTAAAAGGTCAGAAACACTTGAAAATGTTAAAATTGAAAACAGAGACCAATCTTAAAAATTCTGAGAAAAGTTCAAATTAGCCTATTTTTCAAGACTCATTTAACCTAGGCCATTTCTTGTTTTTGCTTCTGCAAATCACAAGCAAAACCTGAACCATTGCCCAAGGCTGATATGACATAATCACTGACCAATTCCCTATCATTCAAGAAATTCTAACATTATAACCAATCACAGTGACTTGAGGAATAGTCACTGCTTTCTCACTGTGTCAGCTGTTTAACAACAATATATCCCTGAGCCTCCTTTGATGTTTTGGTTTGAATGTTCCCAGTTCACAAACTGGGCCTCACTTAAAGGAACTATACTTCTAAGTCTTTCGCTACAGTCTTTGTTTTAAAGTCTTTTTTGTCTGATATGAGTATTACTTCCATAACTTTTTGTTTCCATTTACATGGAATATCTTTCTCAATTTCTTCACTTTCAGTCATAGATCTGAAGTGAGTCTCTTGTAGGTAGTACATAGGTGGGTATTGTGCTTTTGTTTTTTTAATCTCTTCAGCTACCCTTTATCTTTTGATTGGAACAGTCCATTTACATTTAAACGAATTACTTGGGCACCCAGGCGGCACAGTCTTGTTAAGTGTCCAACTCTTGGTTTTGGCTCAGGTGGTGATGTGAGGGTCATGAGATTGAGTCCCTACTTGGGCTCCGTGCTCATAGCAGTCTACTTAAGACTCTCTCTCCCTCTCTCTCGGCTTCCTTCTGCTATGCTCAAGAGCATGCTCTCTCTTAAATAAACAAATCTTTTTTAAAAATAGGGAATTATTAATAGGTATGTACTTACTGCTATAATTTATTAATTGTTTTCTAGTTGGTTCTGTGATTCTTCTCTTCTCCTTTCTTCACTTGCTCTCTTTCCTTGTGGTTTGACTGTTTTCTTCAGTGTTATGCTTGGGTTCCTTTATCTTCCTTTTGTTATGTATCTATTATAGGTTTTTGGTTTGCAGTCACCATGAAGTTCATATATATCAACCTACTTTTATAGCAGTCTATTTTAGCTGATAGTCACTTGATTTTGAACACATTCTAAAGGCACTACACTTTTACACCTCATCACACTTTATGTTTTTGACATTACATTTTACATCTGTTGTGTGAGTATCCTTTATCTACTTATTGTACCTGTAGCTGACTTTTCTATTTTTGACTTTTAACCTTTATACTAGTTTTTAAGTGTACGATCCATTACCTTTACCATATGTTTGTCTTTCCAGTGAGGTTTTTTTTTTTTTTTCATGTATTTTCTTATTTCTAGTTATGGCCTTTTCTATTCCACTTAAAGACCCTTAAATATTTCTTCTAAGGTCAGGTTAGTGCTGATGAAATTCTTTAGTTTTTGCCTGTCTGAAGAATTCTTTCTATCTCCTTCAATTCTGAATGATAACTTCACTGGGTAGAGTATTCTTGGTTAGAAGTTTTTTCCCTTTCAGAACTTTAAAAATATTTGCCACTTTCTTCCAGCCTGCAAAGTTCCTGCTGAAATATCAGCAAATACTTTTATGAGGTTTCCCTCACATGTATCTATTTGTTTTTGTCTTCTTGCCTTTAAGATTATCTCTTTATTTTTAACTCTTGCCATTTTAATTATAATCTCAGTGTAGATTTCTTTGGACTTAACTTTTCTGCGACTCTCTGTGCTTCCTGGACCTAAATGTCTGTTTTCTTCCCCAGGTGGGAGAAATTATTCAGCCATTATTTCTCCAAATACTTTTTCTGCCCTTTTCTCTCTCTTTGCTTTCTGAGACCCCTATGATACAAATGCTATTATGCTTGAATTTATCACTTTTTAATTCTTTTTATTTTTCTTATTCTGATTGAGTGATTTCTATCTTCTAGATCATTCATCCATTTTTATTGTATTATCTGATCTGCCATTGATTCTCTCTAGTGTAGTTTTCATTTCAGTTATTGTATTCTTCATCTCTGAATAGTTTTTTTTTTTTTTTTCCTTTCATTTTCTAACTCTCTGTTGAAGTTCTTTCTATGTTCCTCCATTCTACTCCCAAGTTTGGTGAGCATCTTTACAAACATTATTTTGAATTCTTTATCAGGTAAATTACTTATCTCCATTCATTGGTATATTTTTTCTGCAGTTTTGTATTATATCTTGCTCATTTGGAACATATTCCTCTGTCTTTTCATCTTCTTTGATTTTCTGTGTTTGCTTCTATGGATTAGGCAAAACAGCTATCTCTCTCAGAAATACATGAGTCTTGAAAGAGTGGTCTTGTGTGGATGTGTCCCCTAGGCAGACTGTGTATGGCTGGTGGCAGGCTAGCCATAGCTGGAATGGGCAAAGGCTAGGGAGCTTCTGCGGCACACTGTCAGGGCCCACTTGACAGGATGGCCAGAGAGGGAATGTTTATAGAATAGGGGTCCTGAGGTGTACCTCACAGGGCTGCCCCAATGAGACTGCTGGAACTGGAGCAATATAGGTCAGGGGTCCCAAGAGAGGGACAACTGGATCTGGAGCAGGTGAGCACTGGGGGTCCCAAAGCCACCTTAGGGAGATGGCTGGAGCTGGTTTGGGAAAGGGGCTTGACTGTGCTGAGGTAGTCCTAGCAGGGAGGCAAGCATGCCTGAACCCAGTACTATTAAGACGGAGGAATAAAACAGAAAGTTAGTGCTTGCTGGCAAGTCCAACCTTGGAGAGAGCTCCAATAGTTTCCCATCCACATGGTAGATATTCTTAGGTTAGTAATTGAATTTCCTTCACTTATAATCTAGTTGTACATTAAACCACCATTTTTTACTGTGCTCAAGGGCAAGTGAGTCCGCACACATTCTTTTCTTTTCCTTTTTTGTTAAAAGGATTTATTTTATATAGAGAGAAAGATAATGGCCGAAGGGCAGAGGAAGAGGGAGTCTTAATCAGACTACTTGCTGAGTGTGGAGCCACAGCCACATGGGACTCAATCTCACAACCCTGAGATCATGACCAAGAATTGGATACTCAACCAACTGCACCACCCAGGTGTTTTTGTTTTTTTTTTTTTTTAATTCAGAACAGTTTGTTCATTCTTTCTTTCCTTCCTTTATTCCTTCTTCCTTCATTTTTCTTTCTTTCTTAGTTTTTAATTCTAGTATAGTTAACATACAGTGTTATATTAGTTTCAAGTTCACAATATGTTTTTTCAAAAATTCCACACATCACCCTGTGCTCATCATATAAGTGCTCCTTAACCCCTATCACCTATTTAAGCCATCCTCCCACCAACCTCCCCTCTGGTAACTTATAATTTTGACAACATGAATGAACCTAGAGCATATTTTGCTAAGTGAAATAAGTTAGAGAAAGACAAATATTGTATTATTTCACTTATATGTAGAATCTAAAAAAATAAAGCAAAGTAAAATAGAAACTGACTCATAGATACAGGAAATAAACTATGGGTTACCAGAGGAGGGAAGAAGTTGGGGGTTAGGTAAAGAACATGAGGAGCATTAAGAGGTACAAACTTTGAGTGATAAAATAAATGAATCACGGGCATATAATATACAGCACAAGAAACAGAGTCAATAATATATGAATAACTTCATATGGTGACAGATTATAACTAGACTTATCATGGGGTCTTTTCACAACATAAAAATATCAAACCACTATAATATATACTTGAAACTAAGAGGATATTGTATGTCAATTATACTTCAAAAAGAGAAAGAACAAACTTTTTTCCCCATTATGTGGCCGTATACACAATGAGTTTTGTTAGTCAATACATTTTTAAATTTAGGCTCAAATCAAAATCATTTTTATTGTATTTATTAGTATGTAACCTTTTGGTAATAAAAATAAGGCTACCCATCCTGATTTATTTTTTGAGAAATGCATATTTACACAGATATCTTCTCAAAACCTGAGAAGTCAAACATTTCCTAAAGCACAATTTGGTATTAGATCATGATGGTGCCATACATTCCTTACAATTTACCTTAGGGTCATTTTATCATAACATCCCACTTCCCTATGTTTATGTAGGTTTAAGGAAAGAATAATAATTAATTATGTAAAAATAGTTAAAAGTTTTTGAAATATCTTGTTCTGGTACTATTTAAAATATCTTTTAAGTTCTAATGCCTTCTGGAAAACTCAGGCATATTTCTAAGAACTTAAAAATGCGGGTGCTTCTTTGACTATTAAAATCTTAGGTTTTACTTATTAATAAAGTCCCATGTAAACAGTATAATTAAATGCCTACCATATCCCAGGCACTTTTCCATGTGTTTTGAGAATTCTTTTTTAAAAGGTGGGGAGGGAGTCATAGCTCTAGGTCTTCCCATTATTATAATAGTATGTTCCAGTATTTTTGCAAGTAAACTAATGATCTTAAATCTTCTGGGTCTAAAATCTTGTGATAGTCATCTGAAAAATTACTAGTAAAGAACATTGTGGTAGATTACAAAGACAGGCTACTTTACATCCCCCATCAAGATGTAGTATTGATTTCCCCTCTCTTTGAGTTAGAGCTGGCTCTATAATTGCTTAGCCTACTGGAATTGGGGAAAGGGAAGCTATGCCAATTCTAGTCTAAGGCTCAAAAACTCCTGGCAGTTTCTACTTTTGTGCTTGTGGGTTACCCTGAGTTTCCATGTAAGGAACATGGTTACCCGTTAAGAATGACACAAAAAGATACCAGGTGGAGAGAAGAGACTTTGGGCTACTTGGAGAAAAGCATGGCCATCACGGCCTGCCAGTTGACCTCAGATGCTTCCAGCCCCAATGCCATTTGATTATAATGCTCTAAGAACCCAAATGAGATCAGGGGAACTGCCCAACTGAGCCCATTCAAGTCACAGAACCATGAGAGATATCAAAAGCAATAGCTTTTAAGTTTCTAATTTTAATTTAGGATACTAAATTCCAGGATCACTTACTATACAGCAATATATTACTGAAACAGATATTATATTTTGGCATAACAGTAATTATAATTACATTACTTATCATTACATTACTTATCCTATGAAGTATATATTTTAGACTACACATAATAAAATCCCTAAATATACATATATATGTATAGTCAATTCTGCTATAGGGATCCCTGGGTGGCGCAGCGGTTTGGCGCCTGCCTTTGGCCCAGGGCGCGATCCTGGAGACCCGGGATCGAATCCCACATCGGGCTCCCGGTGCATGGAGCCTGCTTCTCCCTCTGCCTATGTCTCTGCCTCTCTCTCTTTCTCTCTCTGTGACTATCATAAATAAATAAAAAATTTAAAAAAAAAAAAAATTCTGCTATAATCTGACAAAGGCAGTGCTAGAAAAGCACTAAATTATGCAAAATCTTGCAATATAAGCCACAAAGTCTATGCAAAACAGAGTTAGGTGTATACAGCTCAGAAACTTTGTCAGTGACACATACAAAATAAAGTTAGAACCTAATTAATGTGGCAGCACAATTTTGTACATATTAAATGATTGAAAAATACATGAATATTGCAATAAATATGGCACTTTACCTTGTAAAAGACCTGAAGTTTACTCATGGAGTGGGTATCAGAAGAGCTGTAGCTGTGTTATTATGAGTTGGCCTTCAGCACCAAAAAGCAGCTAAAGCACAGCTTGACTGCAAGAAAGTTAGATAGTTAAACATTTCCTTAACTAAAAATATATGTATATTAAAGTTACCATTTCTCCAAAATGACATCAACCATTGCACATTTCAGTTTTAGCTTAATATACTTTATCTGCATGATATATGGTCCAGAAAAAAATAAAACAGTATCCCTACTATCATTAAAACTAATTTTCAGTTTTACCAAAATTACTCAAATATAGACCATAATTTTCAGAAATACTATTTCCCCCAAAAAAAAACGCTAAAAGAAAATGCCATATTATAAATCATCAAATTAATAAAATACAACTATTCTAAGATATTTTAATATTTTGAAATCTCTTCATTTTAAAGATGCTAAAGAAAACTTTTAAATGGTGAGATACCATCTAGAATCAATATTTTGCATACTTGAGGAAATAGCCTATTTATCCCATTAAATGAATTTAAAGAAAAATAATTTTAAAAAATATTAGCATATCATAGGTAAGGGAAATATTGTAACTGGGAGGAGGGGAGGAAAAAAAAGATAAGCTCTATAAGAGGAAGCCTCTTGATATTTATAGTCCTGTTTTTAGTAGTCTCTATTTCATTAAATCCAGGAAAGAAAAAAATTTGCATTCTATGTAAACTTTTGAGAAATTTTCTTAAACAATGTTTTGTTCTCATATGGCTTTTGAAGGACAAAGTATGAATGCCTAAGTGTTTGAGATTGGCTTCAATTATGTCTCAATACTTAAGTATTAGAATTTTAAGTAAGGGAAAAATTTTAAGTAAGGCATTTCTGCTATTTTAAAGTTTTATTCTTAAAAAGAATAAATAAAAATAAATAAATAAATACTTATTCTCAAAATCCTTATTACATTGTTGCTATAATTTTTCATAAAAAGAGAAGTAAAGCTTCATTCCTAAATATGAAATTCAAATGGTTCTAAGCAACTAATTAAAGAAAATAACATGCATTGTGTCAAGTAGGAATCCCTGCTGTCCTGCTGTTACACAATTCCAGTCTAGTCACTGGAGTAACAGAGAACCCTAGTTTGTTTAACACACTCATTAACGAGGCAATTGCAATTTTTTGTTTGTTTTTTGTTTTTTGTTTTTTGTTTTTTACAGAGATCTTAGACAATTACAAGGGGGGCTGGGATTGTGACTCTTTTCAATGTTGGAATGTTTCAAAGCAGAAAATTACAAATAGCACAGGAAGTATTTTTTTTTTTTTTTAGTTTTGTTTTACTCGATGTAACTTAATTGAAATGATTCCAAGAGAACAAAATTAAGTCTCTTGGTCAGCTCAAAATGATCTTAGTCATTAATTCTAACAGCAAGTTGCTTAATTTCTTTTAAAAGTTAATACATTTACAAATGGGTTATTATTATCGGATAGGCCAAATAGTCGTACACACTTACTTAAAGTTAAATGCCAATGAGCTGAAGAAGTCAGTACTTCAGAAAACTTTAAGACAGGCATAAAAGAGCAGAAAACTGCAGTATCCACTCCCATCCGTTCAGGCTCTTTGGAAAGGGTCTCCGCAGGAACCGGCCTACTTGGTGGTGGCCCTATCATCTGGGGTGTGTAACACGCTCCTGAACACAGCTCTGCAACGTCTCCGAACCCGGTAAGATTCAGGACGCAGCAGCCGCGTGCAGGAAGCAAAGCCCTCAGCAGGGCACCCGCGGTGGTGCCCCTCCTGGAAGACGAGGCTGATCACACCGATAGACGATGCTCAAGTGCCACGGCGCTCCTGCAGTGTGCTCGAAAGGGTTAATTTAAGGGTTTCTAATCAGCTAGAAAGTTAACAGATGTGCATACACAAATAACCACAACGTACAAAAACTTTCGGGCAGCCCGGGGGGCTCAGCGGTTTAGCGCCGCCTGCAGCTCAGGGCGCGATCCTGGAGTCCCGGGATCGAGTCCCGCGTGGGGCTCCCTGCATGGAGCCTGCTTCTCCCTGTGCCTGAGTCTCTGCCTCTCTCTGTGTGTGTCTAATAAATAAAACTTTAAAAAAAACATACAAAAACTTTCAAAATGTCTCAACCCAAAAAACTCCAGGGAAGTATCACTCCTTGGTTTAAAGTTGTTTTAAAATAGAGGAAAGATGGCTATTAAAATCAGTGTCCGTTTCAACCCTATCATTTCAAAGCCGCCCCCCCCCCGCCCCCCAGCGCCGCCTCCGGGGCCGCCCTCCCCGCCGCCCTCCCCGCCGCCGGGGGCGCTCTGGGGCGAGGAGCGTCCGTCCGTCCGTCCGTCCGTGCGTCCGTCCTCGGCGCCGGTTACCTGCGGCCGCAGCCGTCCGCGGGGCCTCCTTCCCGGGGTCCGCGGCCTCCGCCACGGTCCGGGGGGCGACTCGGGCCGGAGCGCGGGCGGGGCGGGCGCGCCGGGGACTCGGGGACTCGGGGACTCGGGGACTCGGGGACTCGTGCGCTCGCTCCCACGCGCCCCGCGGCCCCGGGACCCGCCCGGCTCCCCGCTCCCCGCTCCCCGCTCCCCGCTCCCCGCCCGCGCGCGCCCGCTCCGTGCCCCGGGGTGGGGGGAGGGCGGGGGCGCCCTGCGCGGGCGGGGCGGGGCGGGGCGGGGCGCGCCTGGGTCCGGCAGCCTGGCGCGGGGGGTGGGGAGATGGGGGCTCCCTACGGGTGTGGGGGGTGGGTTAGGGGCGGGGCGCGCCTGGTCCGGCAGCCTCGAGCGAGGGGGATGGGGGGCTCCCTAGGGTGGGGGTGGGTGGGTCAGGGGCGGGGCGCGCCTGGGTCTGGCGGCCTCGCGGGGGTGGGGGCGCCCTGCGGGGGCTTCCGTCGGCCGCTGCCCGCAGAGGGTGGAGGCCGCCAAGCCAAGGGTGACACTGGTCGCGCCGCCCGGGAGCGTCTGTATCGCAGGTGGCAGGAGATGGGTGTCGGGAGCACAGCCAAGCGGAGCCCTAGGCCGAGGGCACTCACCTTGCGCTCCTCGACAGGGTGTGGGAAGAAGCGCGGTTGCTCCTACGCTTCAGCTAATGGCAATAATTATTAGTAGAGTAATAACTCTGCCATTTGGCCTCGGCGTGATTCATCCATGACTGCTGCTCCCCTGCCCCCTCCCCTGCCCTTCTGGAGTTTCCTTTATTTCTCTAATCCACACCTACTGGACAGACCTAGAGCGGAACTGGGATGTTGAGTCATCTACGGATCAACTCCGTGTCCCTAGCACATGGTGGCTTCAAGCTGAGGGTTTCCTTGAATGAATAATAAAGGAACTGGTTTGTGATCATCGCTTTTCGATCTAAGATGTGAGATTTTGCTATCTAAAATTTGTGGTTTATTAGGTTTTTACCTTTTTATAAATTTCCGTTAGTTCCAAGTAGCTCAGAACATATAAATATTTTATATACTTTATATAGTAAATAGGAATCAATGGGATCCCTGGGTGGCTCAGCGGTTTACCGTCTGCCTTCATCCCAGGGCTCCCTGCATGGAGTCTGCTTCTCCCTCTGCCTGTATCTCTGCCTCTGTGTGTGTGTCTCTTATGAACAAATAAATAAAATCTTAAAAAAAAAAAAAAAAGGAATCAATCTTTGGTACTTAAAATAAAAAAAAAAAAAACCTTTTTGCAGGTTTGCTGCCTATCAGTCCTTCCCTTTCATGGAAATAGTACCCAAATTTTGCTTATAAATGATGACTCATTCCCTGGTCTCAATCTATTTACTTCAGGTGATGCTAATTCCTGCCCTGATTCAGGGCACATAATACTAGCCTGTTTAATAGAAGTTACTTATTCTCCTCTTAATGAGGATTATTCAGAAATATGTACTGTGCTCCAAAGCAGGCCACAGATAAAAAGACATAGTTCCGGAACTCTGTAATCTTACAAATTGGAGTTTCCTAGCTTTAGAGATTTTTAAATGCTCCACTGCTTCAGGTCTGTTATGCTAAGATTAGAGCCCCTGTAGGGAAAGAAAAATGGGATGCCAAAACATGGATGCTGATATGTAGATGGATGCTTCTGAGGATCCTGGCTTTTTAAACCACCTGGATCCTCACACTTTGCAGAGTTGCCCCCCCCCCCCCGACACACACACACACACACACACAACTTCCAAATAAGAGATAATGCTGTGCTAAAAATTGTTATAGAGATTTTTTTTTTCCCTCCACATACCCCCTTCAACAGTTTCACCCACCTACTCTTTTGGTTCTAAATCCCTTATCTAGGGATAAATCCCAGCATGACCTGACTGGGGATATGCTGAGCTTGACATGAGTGAAAGAGAAGTTGGATGAATCAGGATCTACAGACAGGAGCCAGATGAGCATTTTGAAATGAAGTTTTGTAGGTGCTTGATCAAGATGACCAAAACATGTAACACTGAATAAGCAAGAATTTATTGACTGGAGGCAAATTTCTTGGGACATGAGATAGAATACCCTAGGAAGGAGCCCAAGAGAATAGGTGAACTCACTGCTACTATGGTTATTAAAAAGTGATGGCTAAGACTAAGTCAAATTGATAACCATTAGTTGCTCTGGCAGACAGCAGAGAAGGGACTGAAGGAGCTACAGGAAGTGAGAATATATTATTTGAGACCAAAATACCACCAGTGGATTATATTTCACAGGAGGGTCAGAGGAAATACTACTCAATGAAGGTCATCAGGAATGTACTGGTGAGAGGGCACCAGCATTACTAAGATGTTTAGTGGAGATTCTCCTCTGTGGACATGAGTTAATAGCAGGAGAGATGTTCACAGAGCTGGGCTCATTGATATCCATAAAGGTAATGACTTGGTCATGAGGCTAGGAAGTGACAATCACCAGAAGTCAGGAAGCTACAATCATCATAAAGACCCACAAGGCCAGAAGGCAGTCAAGAGGATTTGATCAGAGGGATTGAGATTGTGAATAGATCATTGTGTTAAGAAGAGAAAAGATCCATAGTCATTAGGTAACAGCCACAACCAGAAAAAGGCAATAATGGAAAAGCAGGAGACTGAGGGAAGTGACCAAAATGAAAAGACATGAGTCAAGCAATTCATTTCCCAGGAAGCCAATAACTGTTACAGTTTTCTTCTTGCGCTCAGATCCCCAAAGACTTGGGGGCATGAAATTGAGGAGAGGAGACATATCAGGGGGTGTGAAGAAACATGGCATTCTTCTAAATCATTGTAGCCAACATGCCCTCTGCATCAGATACAAAGAAGTACCATTAACTGAACAGCTCCCTGTAGTTTGTCTCATCTGTTTAATTACCTCATGAATGAAAAGATTATCATCACTCAGCTGGACTTCTTACATTATAAACCCTTGGTCTTTAACTGAATGAAACTATTAGACAAAAAATATATCTGTAGGAATGATGTCACTTGAAAATCATCCATGGCTATCACAATCTCAAAGTGGGAAGAATTCCTAATTTTGCCAAAGCTACTAAAAAAATTATTTTGGTTTTGAGATTTAACTTCTGAAAGAACACAAAAATTTTCTTGAAAAAAGTTAACCAATTCATAGCATTAAACATCTGTAGTTTCATTTCTTTCTTTTTTTTTTTTAAGATTTATTTACTTGAGAGAGAGTGTGAGTCGGGGAGGGGAGAGAGAATCTCCAGCAGACTCCCCACACAGCTCCTCAGCACAGAGCCCTACACCACCAGGAACCCACGAGCCTTGAGATTATAGCCTGAGCCAAAGAAACCAAGAGTCTGTCACTCAATCAGTCAAGCTACCCAGGCATCCCATAGCATCTGTAGTCTCATTTCTTAACAACATATACTTCAAATAGAAACTTAACTTCCTGCAATATGCAGTGTCAATTTTGCCAAAAAAAATAAAAATAGAGTGGCGCCTGGGTGGCTGGGTCAGTTAAGTTTCTGACTCTTCATTTTTGGCTCAGGTGGTGATCTCAGGGTCCTGGAATCAAGCCCCACGTGGGGCTTCACGCTCAGTGGAGTGTCTGCTTGGAATTCTCTCTCTCTCTCTCTCTCTCTCTCCCCCCCTCTGCCTCCCTTCAAATAAATAAATAAATCTAAAAAAAAAAAAGTATGCTAAAAGTAGAAAGAAAAATCTCTTTAATAATCAATGTGTATGCAAGATAATGTTTTGAATGTATAGCACCCTAGTTGTTCAGTCTATTTTTTAATAACTACGAGGCTAATAACACTCATTATTAGCATGAAAACATTTAAATAAGTATCAGATATTTTAATTAGCATGACATTAAAATACTAATAACCAAGTGTTGCAAAGTTTCGAACAAAACAGGTTCGTTTGTTGTGGCAATACAAATTCATACTTCTATTTAAAAAAGAATGTAGCAATGCATATTATAGATTATAAAAAAACCTCTTTGACCTTTGTTTCAATAATTCTACTCTTGGGAAAGTACTTTATGGAAACACTTCAAAAGAAAAAGAAAAAGATTAGATGAATAAGTAGTGGAAAGAGGAAGAAGAGTAGGAAAAGAAAAAGAAGACAGAAAATGAGGAAATTAAGTGCAGAGAAGCATATGGCAGCAATAAGTATAACAAATAAAAATGGCACATTTAATTGTATAAATATTTTGAAATAATCAAGCAAACTAAAGTACTTCATTTGAAAGCATATTATGCTGCCATTAAAATAATTAGAAATATGATTTAGATAATGAAGAATGTACCTGCTATAATGCTAAATCTCGAAAACATGAAAAGTGCATCTTGATGTAGACTATGTTCTCAAATATTTACAAGACCAAGTGAAATATGAATATATCCTGGAAGAAAAATGAAATAAAGTTTTCTCTTTTAAAATATGTTAATATTTTAATGCTTATATTACATCTTAGTGATTAATAGTTAATGTTTTATCTATCTACTCATTAAAATACTTCAGAAAAACATAATTCCTTTGTGTTGCTCATAGTTTTATACCTTGCTACCTTCATACTTGCTTAATGTTATAGCACCATTCAATGCTATATAGAGCATTCGCAGGACAGGATAGTTTTTGTGACTCTCACAATGGATATATATAATCTGTCATATCACAAAGTTAGATGATCAAATACACTCTCTCTTGTTTTTTTTTCTCTTTTTGCTGTCCACACACACACACACACACACACACACACAAACACATATCCATACCCTTTCTGTCTGCTGACTCTATGTACTCTCTCATATATATGTATGTAATGTATATGTATGTTGATATAATATGTGTATGGGGTGTGTATATGTAAGTATCTGTATAGATAGTGCTAGAGATATTTCCAAAAATACCTGTGGCTCCTGTGAAGGAATAATATACACGATAATAAAGTTAGTTAAAATTTTAAATGATATAGAGCAACAGTATATTGTTTGAGAAAGGGAAATACACACAATGAAAATAACAAAATAAATTATTTGTAAAACTAAGTTAGAAACAGATACATAAATATACATACCTCCATACCCATTCCATCCTTTGACAGTGTCCAACAGCCTTAGATATTTAGGGGAACATAGTCATAGTCTAGATAAGGAATTTTTTAACTTCAATAGGACCAGGCCAATAACATAGATAAAGCTGATGAGGTTTCACTTATAGTCTGTGACCAATGCAATTAGGACAACAGCAACTGAGTGAGAAAATCGACCCAAGGCACAAAAGAAGTTCTACATATAGATTTTGATATAAAATTTTGTTTGACATTGGAATGTTTAAAAAAATAACACCATGGGCCGACTAAATGATTTTTGCCATCTCCCATGATATGAATGCAACTGTCTCAAATTCATATGTTGAAACCTAACCCTCCAAGGTAATGGCATAAGGAGGTATAGACTTGGGAAGTTGATTAGATCCTGTGGATGAAACCCTCATGAAAGGGATTAATGTTCTTATAAGAAAGACCCCACAGAGATCTCTCACCCCTCCCACCATGTGCGAATATAAGAAGTCTGCAATCCAGAAAAGGTTATTCACCTGACCGTGATGGCGTCCTCCACTAGGGCCTTCAGTTTTCAGAACTGTTCAAAATAGATTTCTGTTGTTTGTAAGGTACCCAGTCTGTGGTATTTTGTTACAGCAGTGGATTGAGTGGATTAAGTGGATTAAGATACCATCATATGTAGCTCTGGTTCTAGTTCAAAGTCTTTTATTTTGGAAATTAGGATATAAAACTTATGAAGTGAGGCTAACATCTAAGAAGCTAAGAACTAAGAGCTGAGATCACAGAATTAATTGGTTACAGAATGGCAATGCTACCCAAGGATCCTGGATTGTCATTTTTACACAATATATTTGTCTACCAATTAAATATTCTTTATCATGCCAAGCTTAAAAAGCAAATGAAGTTTTAATTTCTTTACGAATATTAGAACTAAAAAAAACCCTTTTAAGATGCCTTAGCATTTAGGCATATAGAATTTAGAGATTGTTTTCTTTGAGTAAGTATAAATGCTACTATGAGGTTCCTAAAACTTTTTTAATGTGACCTCCTAAACCCCAATTTCCTTTAAAGATTCAGCAACCACAAAAATGTGTGAGGCATTCTGCCAACATTAAAGCAATGCCTTTTTAAAAATTAAAGTTAATTAAAATGGAAATTAATTTTGCCCATTTGATTTGCATTTTGCATGCAAATGTAGAAACTTTGCCATCATTCAACAGGCCAATGACATTGGCATTTGAAACTATTTATTTAAATAAAGCTTTTTGTTCCACTTTGCTCATTTTTCAAATGTCTCCTCCAAACAGTGGGATTTCAAAATGTCGACCTCTGTGTCTCTTGCAGTTCTCAGAATAATAAATGATTTGTGATATTATTTATAATGATTTTTTTATGAGGAATTGGTTACATTCTCTATACAAACCCTAAAATTCCACTGGTATCTTGAATCCCTTTTCATCATCTTTTTTGTTTTTAATTCCTTACTCCCTTTTCCATCAATCTATTGCCCTTAATTTTGTCAGTCAACTCAATGGTACTTTAATTTGTCAAGATTTCACTAATGACACAGCTACCATAAACAAAATATGCTAAAAGGTAAATCCTTTATTTGCATACTGGATTAATTATTCACTCTTTTTCTTTTAGCCTTTCCCTTTATCAGTCTTTGTTTTAGTCCTCCAAGAATTTTTTAGACATAATTTGATTAACTTATCCTTCTGCCAAAAAAAATATCAATAATCCTTATTGGCTAGAGTAATCTCTATATATCTTTTATTCTTATATTCAATGTTCTTTAAATCTTGCCCAAACTTAACTTAGCTGTTAATTTAGAATATCTAGAAAACTATTTTCCTGTTTAGATTCTCTTTTATTTTATTGCTTTTTTTTTGTTTGTTTTTGTTTTTAAGATCTTATTTATTCATTAGAGACAGAGAGAAAGGCAGAGACACAGGCAGAGAGAGAAGCAGTCTCCTCACAGGGAGCTCGATGCGGGACTTGATCTCAGGGCCCCAGGATCACGTCCTGAGCCAAAGGCAGACACTCAACCTCCTGAGCCACCCAGGCATCCCTAGATTCTCTTTTAGAGAATTAGAATTGTTGGCAGATATGAGATCACTTTGCTCCTTATCTCTTAAACCTCGTTGCCCAACTCGCTCCTTTGGGTGTTTGTTTCCCAACCTGGACTTACCAACATATCTTTTTTCACACACAAATGGAAGGATACTTTGTTGGGACAACAATTTACATTCTTCTAAGTGTTTATTTTCATCTTGTTATTCCAAACTGGTTCCCAAGCATACAGATCTTGACTAAGGAAACTTATTTTTTCAGAGAAGAAATTTGTCATGGAACATGTTTTCTTAACTCTGTGGGATTTTTTGTTTTATTTCCCAGAAGGCCACACATCTTGAGGGATCTTTACTTATTAAGGAGAGTGGAGAGAGTACAGAGTGGGTGGGGAGAGAAAAAATAATAATAAAGGAAACCCTTAAGTGAGAGGGGAAGCAGATTAGCAGGTAACGAGAGTGTAGGAACAGTGCTCACTCCCTAGTATTGCCCAGAACAGGTGGCCACACAGCAGTGGGTACTGACTTGATTTCTGGTATCCTCAAGCCAGAGAGATCGAAGTTACAGGGTTGCACCAGAAGCAAAGATTCTAGGGTGCAAACTTGACATAGAAACAGTCACCTGCAGTCAATAGACCACATTTGACTTGAGTAAAATAATTATACATTTTTGCACATCCCATGCGTAAAGTAACATATACCTACCTCTAAATTGTCCATCTTCTAAGACTTACTTTAAATTCCACCTTGTTATAAAACTGTTTTTCTGAAATCCCCACAGTTTGATTCATTCCTTTTCTTCTGTATTGTTACTCTCATTTATAATGTGTCTCAACTACCCCATCTTATCTTTTTTTATACAAATAATTTTTAATTTCTAGTTTGTTATGACTGTTGATTAAAATATACGCTGCTTTTAAAGCAGGGACTATGTTTTGTATTTCCTAGCTGCTTTCAATATTCCTATCACTTACATCTAGAAAACACATAATTAATATATTTTTTAAATATTTTATTTGTCTTAGAGAGACCGCATGAACATTATAGGAGGACTATCTTTATAAAGAAAATCTCAAGCAGACTCCACGCTGACCAAAGAGTCCAAGGTGGGGCTTGATTCCAGGACTCCAAGATCATGACAAGTTCAACCAACTGAGCCATCCAGGAGCCCCTAGAAAACACACAATTAATATTGATTTAATTATCCCTATTTAACTTTTGTTTCTGGTGGTTCCTACTTTCCCCATTTCTTCTCTGATATTTAGAGAACATATGTATTTTAGAAAAGATGTTTAGTACATTTCCAATGCTATCAGATTACTTGAGTGTTTTTTTAAATATTTTATTTATTTATTCATGAGAGACACAGAGAGAAAGAGAGACAGACAGACAGACAGAGGGAGAAGCAGGCTCCATGCAGGGAGTCCGATGTGGTACTCGATCCTGGAACTCCAGGATCACACCCTGAGCCAAAGGCAGACACTCAACCGCTGAGCCACCCAGGCATTCCCAGATTATTGGAGTTTTATAAGAGAGTGTTCAGCCTTCAAATAGTAATTATGACTTCAACAACCTCAATTATTTCAATCTTCTTCTGAGATAAATGACAAGTGAGAAGAGTAGGTTTTGTTTTCTATTATCTCAGCATCTCAAGTACACCAAGATTGCTTCCTCTTATGTTGAGCAATGTCACAAACTAACCTTGGCAGTTTCCAACCTTCACAATTTAGTTTGCTTAATCAGAAATGAGCTCTGGGTGCCTGGGTGGCTCATTTGGTTAAGCGTCAGACTTTTGATTTTGGCTTTGAGCTCAGCATTGTGAAGTCAAGCCCCACATAGAGCCCTGGGTTAGACTGCCCTGGGTGTGGAGCCTCCTGAGATTTTCTCTCACCCTCTTCTCCTGCCTCTCCTTGTTCTCTGTCTCTTTCACTGTCTCTGTCTCTCTCTCTATCAAAAGAAAAGAAAAGAAAAGAAAAGAAAAAGAAAAGAAAAAAGAAAAGAAAAGAAAAAAAGAAGAAAGAAAAGAAAAAAAAGAAAAGAAAAGAAAAGAAAGAAAAGAAAAGAAAAGAAAAAGAAAAGAAAGAAAAGAAAAGAAAAGAAAAGAAAGAAAGAAAAGAAAAGAAAAGAAAAGAAAAGAAAAGAAAAAAAGAAAAGAAAAGAAAAGAAAAAGAAAGAAGTGTGAGCTATGTCACAATCTGATATGCAAATAAATCATCTGGGACTCAGTTGATGTTCTTACACAGTTGCTCTGTTCCACTTGGTTCAGTTTCCTTAGTCTCCAAAAATTTTGTTATGTTGGAACTGGAAATAAATATAAATTTAGGGAAAATTAAAATTTTGTTGTTTTTCAAAGAAAACACATTTTTTTTTCATTTTGGAATTGAGCAGGGTGCCTTTTTCTTCTGTCTGAGCAGAAAGATGGCCAGCAAAAAATTAAACTCCTATGTTCGAGGATAAACTTTTTCTTAGTTCTACATCGTCCTTACTTGAGTAATGTTTACTAGCTCCCAGGATGTCTCAAACTTTGTTATTTGGGAAAATCGTTAGATTTCAGATCTGGTATGATCTTAGACTTGAGGTGGATATTTCTTGTTTAAATTAGTGAAAGTAAAGAGGTAGAATCAAATACAAAATTATTTTCTAACTATTCTGATGTAAAATAGCCACTTTGAAAATCCCTTAAATCAGTCCTAAATAAAAACAAGCATATATTTTACCATTTATGTTTAATATTACAAAAAGAAGTATTTTTCTCAAAATCTTAGTGTACAACCCAATTATAAATACAAGTTGATTTTTGCATGTTCAATTGATTTTTGTGATGTAATATCTTCCTTTAATCTCTTCTGGATGTCCAATTTTACAGCTGGATCCTTCAAACCTCTGTTGTGTCAGTGGTCATTTCCCCAGAATATGGAATAAGTAAGGTACTTAGTTCACTACTCAGGTGTCCCACAGCAGGTAAGTAGGTGTTTGTCTTGTTTCTAACAACAGTTTCGTCTCTGAGTGCCATGATTTTAGTAAGTGCTTTCTGCCTTCATAGCTCACCTGGTGCTTTAGTTTCTGTTTTTGATTCCCCCATAATGGCACACATTGACCACTGAGCTTTATTTATGTTCACTAAAGTTACCTTCTCCCTAGACCTTTGCCCCCTCAATACTTAGATCTCAGGCCACTTCCCCATGGTCTTCTCCTTCTTGTGCACCTCTTTTGTAATTGTTTTTAAAATTCTGAACTTAGAGAGAAGTTGAGGGAAAGGAAAACCAAAGAAAAGAAAGTAAAAGCACAGAGGTGACAGTGTATGAGAGCAGACCAGGGACAGCAAGAGCTACTCGGATACAAAAGTCATGGGAGCACACAATACCATCCCACACTGAAGCAATGGTGATCTTCTATGGGTGTTGGCATTCTAGGCACCAAAACTCTACTGGCTTCCCCAGTATTCATTTTTCCCCTTACTTGGCCAGAGACTGCATGAGTACAACAGATCCACTCCCAGCATAACTGATGAAAAAATGAAATTACATGTGGGGGTCCAACATTTGTTGAACAAGATGGCAGGAGGGCCACTGTGATTCTCCAATGAATTTCTCATAAATGTGTTTTTTTTCTGGTATGTAGTTTTTCCATCAGTGTCAGTATGACATATAAAATCACCACCCTGACATGAAAAGTCAGGAATCTTTCTGTAGATTTCAGAATCTTTATATTATGTACTTTCTCTCTGGTGTTTATAACCCAAGTGTTTTTGCTGTCTTTGGAACTTTATCAGAAGGTAGCTCAAAGAAGACAGTGTAAGGCTGAAGTATACACCAGAGAGGTGGCCAGATGTAGAATCAGTTTAGAAACCCACAATAAAAACTACAGGATGTATCATATGCAAAATGCCCTCACAATTTATTTAGGCTGCCACCAAAGTCAGCCATCTTCTTTAGACAGTATGCTGTCCTTAAGAGTCCATATCAGCATCCTCACCATCACTACTTCTTTGTGGGAGAGTTTTGTCCCCTGGCCTAGGCTTCCCAGGTCTGTGGTGAACTGCTAAATTGTCTGCCCAACTGGCTCATGGGATTAACAACCTTTATGTCTTTCTTGGTCATGCTTCTTGGTTTTGAGTTAAATGAACTGTTGCAACAGGATGCAATAGTATCGACTACAAGAAATGGCTCTTTGAAAGGTGGATGATATTAGAGTAAAAGTCTGAGAGTCTTGGGGAGAAAAGACTGTCTTATTTTGTTGAATGACAAAGCATGTTTGGTATAAATGGAAGGGTTGAATTTTGAATCTTAGGGCATTCTTACGTTCACTGACTTGGGTCCTTTTAAGTAAGTTTCTAGTTTAGATATCCTGCACTAGAGGTCTCTTTTCTCTTCCTTATTTAGGGAGGAATTATTCTTCATGTAAAAATCACGGAGAATAATATGACTGATAAAAACAATAGCTGAATTTATGGATTATTGAAATTCTACTTTTACTAGAGGCAAAAGAAACAGAACAAAGCAAAACAGAGTCGTCATCATTGTGTTGTGTCTCACGCCCCAAGTTCTTCACGCCCCTAGTTGCCTTTTCTTCTCTACCTTTCAGGGGCTCTGTAGGTTGCTTTACAAATCCTATGCAGGGCTTTTGCTGTCAGTCCCAAGAAGGGTAAGGACAAATTTGTATCTTCCATCTTATTCAGAACCAGAAGAGCAGTTATGTTTTATAGGGGGATAAACATGAAGAAGAAAAGGTCTTTTGAAACTCCAATCCTTGTCTCTTCAACTGATCATGAGCACCGCACAGGTTTCAGCTTCTATTTCCTAACCCAAGGCTCAGAAACTGCCTCCAGGATTGAAGGTGGGGCAGATGCAGCCTCTATACTTTGCTTTTCTCCTCTCACTTATCAGTAGATAGTCCTCCCTTGCCTATTGACAAAATACAAAATCTCTTTTTCATATATTTGCCATTTTTCTAATTCTTTTTATTTTCCATGGGAAGGTAATTCTCTGCAGTTAATTCTTCACAGATGAAGCATAAGCATTCCTAATTAGTGTCATTTTAACTAAACTTACTTGCCAACCCTTGCCTTATGAATGCCAGCCTTCATTTTCATAGACTCTCTATTTGAAGGGGGACTTTCTTTGATTCTGTCATAGGAAGCATCTGAGAGGAGTTACAGATATCTCCAGTCAGTACTTAATTAAACATTGCTATAGTTGCTTGAGGGTGTCTTTTGGTGACTGTAGAGCTGCTGTACAACAGAGGTTTCACCATATGCAAAGCTTTGTGCCTCTGAATGTACTTTCTTACTATGACAGTTTTGAGCCAGCAGTTCAGACCACAGTGAGTTGCAAATCTGGAAATATACTTCAGCAAAATGGGAAAATTCAGCAGATGACAAACATTTACAGTTCCTGTTCATGATATGTTTAGTAGAGAAATAGTTAAAGTATATGAAAAGTCCCTTTCTCTGACTCTACTTTCTTTTTTCCCAGGCCACATGAAGTCTAAATCAGCCAACTATGGATACAGAGTCCTTTTCTGCATTATAATTATCTTTTCACTTTCTTGGGAAGGTACAGAACATTTCTATAGGTACCACATTCAACTATCTTGACCTGGTGTTTTTCATAGCCCAATTTTGTATGACTAAATGGAAATGGAGATCTTTTTAAGGGCTCTGAGTGGTTAGAAATATATAAAAGATTTTTTTCTTGTGCTTGTAAATATGCTAGGACAGATAATTGTATAGTGACAGTTTTTCATATGAAACTAGGAGAAGGAAAAAAAAAGAAACTAGGAGAAGGGCTCAATTAATTTCTGTAATTTTATCAAATTCTGTACAGACAGCTCTAATGCACTTAGGCTGTTTTTAATCACCAGCACCATTCACATTTATAATGCTGTTTCCAGTACAGGGTAAAAGAAGTAGCATAGGCATTTAAGGTAAACATACTTGAGTTTAATTCTTGGCTCAGTAACACAGCTCACAAGTGATCCAGAGTGTATACATGTACTCACATTTGTGCACATACACACATTATATTCAGAGAAAGCTGTATCTGTTAGTTATGAGAAATAGGTGAGATGGTATATTAAAGTATATTATATTAAAGTACTCATTAGCCTGAGCACTTTGTAATTCTTATACCTAATGGATAATATTGAGTATTATTTAATTTTATAAATTTATAAAGCTAAAATATAACATTTTGAGGAATCCTAGAAAGTTAAAGTTTCACATAATTTCACTTCTAAAAGCCCACACTATGTCTATTAAAATGAATTGAGATAGTAGTGAAACCCTAAGTCTAATTGGCCTTCTTTCCAATGCTGTGGACAGTCTCTTACTGCTGTCCTCTTTTGTCATGATTCAGGTGTCATGTTTTCCCAGCAGAAGTGAGCATTAGAACATATAACTGTTCATACATTAACTTAATTATGCAAATATTTAGTGAACAGCTATGAGTATTATAATAAACAGATGTGGATTCCTTGTATGAGAACAGTTGATCTAGGATTTTACTCTAATTCTATAAAATAGAAGAAAGATCATTTGTCTTAAGTATCTATCATATGCTAGAGTCCTAGCATACATAGGTCATCTAACTTACTTCTCTGTTAAGCAGTGAAAGAAATGTACTTTTCCACTTTCTGGATCAGGAAACCAACTAAGAGGTTAAGATACTCATTCAAGATCACGCAAGAGGTATGACGTAACTAGCTTAAAGGACTTGTTTATATTTGAAAGTATTACAATATTACATGGATTATATAATTCCTATCATTGCCTCTCTTTTCAAAGAAATGTTTTAATTGGGTTCCTCTAAAGGTGAAAGGTTTTGGATATGTGCTCAATATAAATCTTTGCTTTTCTCAACAGCAAGATCCTGCCCAGTGGCTTAAACCCTGAAGAAGCATTTTCCTCCTTTTCATAGATTTAATAGCCGTCTTCTGTCCCTGGATGTCCTTTTCTAGTGATATAAAGGCCGGGTATTTCTTTTATAGATAACAAAACACAAGATCAAAATGTGCAGAAGTAAAATAAATGGTCGATGAAGATTATCTATTGTCCAGAGGCGGTGCGTTGGCAGCAATTTGGTTTGCTTTAGTGGAGGCTTCACGGGCATCCTGCTCCCTGACAGAGAAGCTAGTGAGCTTTGGCAGTGGCTGCAAAAGCAGCTTCTGGTGATTAAATCTCAGTCTTTCAGTCAGGAAACTGCCTGTGATGTCTTTTCTCACAACTACTTATGTCTCATTACAAGCCTCCCTTCTTCTCTATAGATTTAACTCTGACTTTGCAAAGAAAAAAATGCTCACATGACATGTTCTGTTGTTCAAGTTCCTTACCTTTTATATTTAGGTTTCAAAATGTTGATATACTCATTAACAAAGAAGCAGAAAATAGAGCAAATAGATTTCTGAAAACGTTGAAGATTGCATATGCCCTGGAATCCAACTGTATATTCTTGAGTACCTCTAAATTACACTGCTCTGTTTTCACTGATTTTTTAAACAAATAATTTATTTCAAATAGCATCTTAGCATGTGTACTGCTGTGGGTTGTGCAGTCTAGATCAAAGTGTGTAGATTTTCTTAAACTTGAAATTGAATTTACATATGCATAAGCAAAAAAAAAACATGTTGTAAAAATCTGAGCACATTTAGTTGGATAATAAGCACAGGTTGTCAGGATAATGATGAAGTGTTAGAAAAGATGTGAAGAATGAATAATATTCAGACATGTTAATTCCAGGGGGAAGTTTTCCCAGGTCTGAGGCATCATCATTCCAGATACAGAAACACAGATAAGATAGGACTGGATATAGTAATTTAAAGAAGCATTAGGTCACATAAATTTTAACATGCTTCTCCTGCTGATTTTTTTTTCTCACTGTGTCCTTATCCAGCCTTATTTTCATTGATAAATGGATATATGCTTCTTCTCAAATGAATTACCTCAAGAATGTTCATAGAGACACGTGTAAAACTGCTCTGGAAAAAGAAACTCATCCACCTAACTAGAGTCTATTAAAGAAAATAATTTGTATACTCACACCTGCACATCCAGAACCCATCCTAAAGGAATTATGGCTATTAATTGACAATTTGACTGGGAAGGACCATCTTTCTTTAAATATGCAAAATTTTCTCTTTCCATACTGATTCTTATGAGCAGATAAATTTATTATTTATAATGCTGATACCTTGGGAGTAGGTTACAACTCAATTTCTTACACCTTAGCCCTGATTAACAAATTACTATTTTCTTAAGAAGTAGATAAGTTGAGGGAAATATACTTTAGTGATATATTAAAAACAAAATTTAATTGTGCTTGATATATACTGAAATAAACCATATTGATACCTTCTGCATAGCCAAGAAGCAGTATATGAAAATCCTAGATACCTGGGCGACACTTATAAAAGGACAAGCAGCAAAATTGTCTATGCTTACTTCTCAGACTGTCTACTGTATAGTTGTAAAAAAATACCTGAAAACATCACCAAAATTGGGAACAAATTTTGCCATTAATTCTTCACTCTATTTCCCTGAACTGTTCTTTCTCTCTTTCTCTATTTTATTTATGAAGAATCCAATTATATTTAAATTGATTGCTTGGTATTATGCAAAAGTCCATGTTCTGCACTTTTCATAAACCCTTTTCTTTATATCCCTCAGATAGGGTCATTTCGGTAGATATCTGATTCCAGATTCTTTTGCTCTCTCTGACCTCTAATAAGCCTATAAGGTTATTTTTCATTTTGATTATTTAATGTTTTGGTCTTAGAGTTTCTGTTTTTATTTTGTTTTGTTTTGCTATTTTTATCGATTCCCCATTAAGTCATTTATTATGATATTTTCCTTTGGTCTGTGTGTGTTTGTGTGTATGTTTAGATCACCTCAGGTTTACATCCCCCCCAACTACTTTTATGTTAATCATTGGTGATTTTTCACTGTTCTTTGCACATCTGGAAAAGTATATTGTTTAGTTTTCTTACTTCTTAAGTGTGTTGATCTTTGTTCTAGTAGTCAAATAACTCCTTGAACTCAAAACTCAAGAGTCATGCATGTAAGCTATAACTGCTTAGTTTTTTCAACCTTTTGCTGTGGCTTCGCACTGAAAACTTTGAAGTTTCCTTCTGCATGTAGAGTTTAGATACAATCTAAGGATTTGGAAAGGGTTCATATGTATACTTGGGGGCTTCTGCTACAATTCATTCCTTTATGGATGCACCTCTCAACTCCCTGCCACTCTGGTCGTCTCTCAGGTCCATTTTCTGACACCTCAAGTCAAATTCAGAGGCTCTCTGCTTAGGTTCTAGGTGTGCTGAGCGACTTGGATTGTGGAACACTCTCAGAAAAGTTATATTTTAGTAAGACTCACTCCGTGTAGTTCCCTTTTGTTACGGGTCAAATACCCTCAAGTTTCTACCTGTTTTTTGTCACTTTCTAGTGACCTTAAATATTTCTAAGTATTGTGCAGAGTATATAACTTTTTCCTCTGCAAAAGTTGGTCTAATACCAACCCTCTGGTATTATCAAAATCCTTCTCCTTACCTATTTTCTAACTTGGATAAATTTTATGTTATTTATTAATCTTCAAACAATTACATTAATAATAAAGATGACTAATACTACTGTATTTGTATTATTTAGTTCTGTAAATATTTTATATGCTTATGCATTGTAATAAAGAAAGAAAAATAGTTAAAAGACAAAAAGTCTTTTTTTATATTCTTTATCTTTACAGTGTTAAAAAAAAAGGCAAAGCAAAAAAAATTATTTTCATTTAAATCATGAAACTAAACCAGGGAGGGGAATCCACAATAATAACCAAAGATGAAAAGAAGGATAGTAATTGAAGAAAATCTGGCATTAAATCTTATGAGGCTGCTAATGCCTATGACAGCTCACTGGGATCTGCTTAAAATGCATTATCATCTTTGCATTCAACCACAAACCTTGTTTATATCTGGAATCATTAGTGATTTATTTTTTCTTTTGTGGGACAGGATGGACTTTAAAAAATGGCCTAATCAATCAATAATGGAAGTTTAATATTCTTTGGACAACAACACAAAATTTTCCATAGTCTCAGAATGTATTTTTATGCTTATTACATGTGAGAAATAAAGGTAGGTTTAGTTTTTTTATAAATAGTGTTTTTGCTATTTTAGAATTCCTAAATTAAATACATCATTAAATAAAATTTATATAAGATGGAAAACTTATTTAAATTGCTTTATTGAGCTCAGCATGTGGTATTCATTCTCTCTAAATTTAAATAAAGCTTCCATCTGTTCTTTTATTCCGACATCTCTGATTAAATTTTCACACAAGATACAGATAAACACAATATATGCAAGCAGTTATACAAGTTCCATTAAAAGTTCACCTTCTCATTCAAATGTAATTTTGAAGTTGAAACTTATCACTAAGAGTTTTTCTCACAAGAACAGGATGTGATTTTGTGTAATTTCACAGCAGACATTTTTTTTATTCCAAGCTTTACAGGGTGCCAACAAGTGGTTGTGGAAATACAGTGTTTGTTATTGTCCATTACATATTTTTTCAAGACTTTTTTTTTTTTTTTTAAGTTTTAAAGGAAAGACCTAGGAAGACTTTGTTATATTGGAGCTTTTGGCTTTACCAGTTTTTAAGTTTCTTATGATTTTTGAATTTCAGGAACACTAATTTATTTTAATTTATTATTCTCATGTTTGCATGCTTTAAAGTAACCTAAAATAAGAATGAAGATTGTCTTTTTTACATTTTGGAAAACATCTGCAGAAAGGTTTACTGTCTAGGAAATAACCTTACTGATTTCAATTAACCTGACTTGGGAGAATTATTTTCAAATGATCACTAATTTTAAGAATCAGTAAAACAAATTTCAAACATAATAATGATAATTACAATTTTTGCAATTTTAAGACCATCTTTGTTTAACAGTTACTTAAGAGAGTTACTTCTTAATCTTACAAAATAAATCTTTAGTAATGTTTTTAATATTAGCTTGCAAGGGATTAAAAATCAATTATTGAAAGCATGTAACTGATCCCAAATCTTATAATTCAAAACTTGTTTAGTTGGAATTCGAACTCAAGCCTGTGTAAATTCAAAGCCAAATTCCCCTTCCATGAGTTTGTGTTAGATCCCATGTTAAGCACAATGTCTTTCCTTTGACAGACTTAGTTAAAACAGAATACTAGCCAAATTTCGAAAAGGTGGTTGTGTTTCTAATATTCTCCTCTACAAATCATCAGGTGCTTTTTTCTATTGGGAATTATACCTAGCTAACTCAATTAACAAACTTAACACTCTCTTATTCCTAAAATAATGCTTTTACAAATTCTGTTTAGCTGATATCTTTAAATTGATGGTCCTTTCTCACTCTCATCAGTTATAAGATGTTACTATTCTTTTATAGCTAACAGATTCCTCACTTAGGCACTCTGTTTCCTGAGGAACTGACCCAGTGAGATCATAAATTTTTCCACCATGAGGAATTAATTGACTAAACAATACATCAGTCTAGAAAGCATGCCTGTCCAATTCTACTATTGTTTGTTTATAAGAGTTATGGCCACTGTTTGGAGATACTAGGGAATGATGTTTATATTGTCAAACAACTCCAGCACTTACTAGCTTTGAGATTTTAACTTGACTATATATGTTTCCTCATATGCAGAAATTAAATGTTAACATCATTTACCCCTAACCAGTCTGAAATTATTAAATGTGATGATTTACAAAAAATGTTTAACAAATATTTGGCACATTGAAAGTGTTTAATAGGGAGTACCTGGGTGGCTCAGTGTTGAGCATCTGCTTTTGGCTCAGGTCAGGATCCCATAGTCCTGGGCTCAAGTCCTACATCGGAATCCCCACAGGGAGCTTGCTTTTCCCTCTGCCTATGTTTCTGCCTGTCTCTGCGTCTCTCATGAATAAATAAAATCTTTTTAAAATTTTTTAATAAATGTTAGATAACATTGTTGTTTTATTACTACTATTATTATTTTGTTATTATTATTATCTCAGGTTCCAAAATTCCCCCTATCCAAAGAACTCTCTGGGATACACCCTGAATTTAATAAAAATTATTTTGTGTTTAAGGTATTAAACTAAAATACTATGATGTAATAATTTTTGGACATTTTATCTGTCCTGGATTTTTTTTTAATTTTTATTTATTTATGATAGTCACACCTAGAGAGAGAGAGAGAGGCGGAGACATAGGCAGAGGGAGAAGCAGGCTCCATGCACCAGGAGCCCGATATGGGATTCGATCGCGGGTCTCCAGGATCGCGCCCTGGGCCAAAGGCAGGCGCCAAACCGCTGCGCCACCCAGGGATCCCTGTCCTGGATTTTTTCTACAGTGTGCATGCTCACTATTAGTTTAAAAGTGAATATTCAAAATTGTAGATATTTAAACATACTTTTTAAAGACTTGTGAGTATATTGTGATATAAACAACTACAAACTCTTTACACAAAAGATGACAGTTTTTTTTTCTGAAATGTGCTATAACTGGTTCCACCTGCAAGAAGGACAGATATGAGATGTTATCTGAGGTTTGTTCATCATCAAACACATGAACATATGCAATTTCTATGAACTAATAAGCACCACTTCTCTTTTGAGTGTCCTGTAAGTTCAAAGAGATATTTTATTTAGAGAGATTTGAATGATGAATAACACGAATGTTTCAGGACATGCTCCCATTGTAGCTTTATTCTCTCCTGAAAAGCAGGAAGAATTGTGCCGGCATGTAACATTATAAAATATTCATATTTGGGCCCTGGGTGGCTCAGTCGGTTAAGCATCTTCCTTCAGCTCAGGTTGTGACCCTAGGGTCTTGGGATCCAGTCCTACATTGGGCTCCCTGTTCAACAGGGAGTATGCTTTTCTCTCTCCCTTTATCCTCTCACTCTGCTCATGCTCTATTTCTTTCTTTCAAATACATAAATAAAATTTTAAATAAAAATAAAAACAAATTAATAGGATGGTATTGTAAAAGTATGTTTATGAGAACAAAATATAAATATAACAAATTGATAATTTTTATACAATTTATCAAAACTATTATAAGAAATAAAAATATAGGGCAGGCCCGATGGCTCAGCGGTTTAGCACTGCCATCAGCCTGGGGTGTGATCCTGGAGTCTCGGGATAGAGTCCCACGTCGGGCTCCTTGCATGGAGCCTGCTTCTCCCTCTGCTTGTGTCTCTGCCTCTCTCTCTCTCTCTCTCTCTGTCTGTCATGAATAAATAAATAAAATCTTTAAAAAAAAGAAAAAATAAAAATATATAACATCCCTATATCTTTAAGGACATTGAATCTGTTCTGGAAAATTACTCCCTCACCCCAAGATAAAACAAACAAAACAAACACATCAAAGTCAAGATGGCTAGCTTCACTGATAAATCTTTTCAAACATTTAAGGGAAAAATAATGTTGATCATACACAAATTCTGGGAATAGAAAAAGTTAGTTTACAAACTTAGTTCATGAGACCAACTAAAACTCAAAAAACACATTATATGAAATAATATAATTAAGTACAAACTAACTGTAATAGACATAGATTAGAAACCCTAAATAGAAACAAATAGATCTAACAATATATAAAAAGGATGATTAATTTTGTCCAAGATAACTCCAGGAGTATGAGTGGGCTTTGCCACTGGGAGATGAATTAATATAATGCACCACATCTACAGGATAAAAGGAGAGAAATATAATTGTCCTGTGGATGCTGGAAATATGTTTTATTCAGTTCAACACCCATATATGATTACTGTTCTTGATTAACTTGTAATAAAGAGACTAGTCAGATAAAGGGTATATATATTTACTTACAATCCATTCCTATATCTTGCTAACTATCAATCTTTTTAAAAATACAGATAACATTAAAGTCAATGGCAAAATTCTAATGCATGTCTTTTGATGGCAGAAGGAAATGTGAGTTGCTGGAGGAGAGGTGGGTGGGAGGATGGGGTAACTGGTTATAGGTGTTAAGGAGGCACAAAATGTAATGAGCACTGGGTACTGTACACAACTGTGTCATTAGAATCTACCTCTGAAACTAATAATACAGTATATGTTAACTAAATTGAATTTAAATTTTAAAACATGTGGTACTGGAAATCACTGCTAATGAAATAACACAAGGGGAAAATGGCATAAACATTGGAAAGGAATTGGTAAGACCTGTCTTGATACAAAAGTCATTTGTTCCTAAGGCAAATTAGAAGAACAAGAACAATATTGGAAAACTAATATATGGCTTTCAAGATTTACCTTAAAGCTTTGGTAAAATAGTGCATTATTAGTGCAAGATGAGATAAATCAACAAACGGAACAAACCAAAGAGATATTCAAATATGTTCACTTAATTTATGGCAAAATAGATACTGTGATGCATTTGAGGAAAGAATCAGTTCAACAAATTGACAAGAGCAACTTTGACTCCTACCTCATGTAAAATGAAAATATTAATTTTGTATGGATCAAAGACATAAACATGAAAGCTAAAACAATAAAGATTACAGAGTATAAGTATGGAAGTTCAAGATTATAAAGATTATAGAAATAGACATAGGAGATATCTTTATGACATTGTATAATTCAAAATACGTTATACAGATCACAAAGAGTACTAGACAGAAATTGATAAACAAGACTGTTGAATTTAAGAATTTCAGTTTATCAAAATACAGTTCTCAGATGCAAAGACACAAGTCATAGACTGAAAGAAGATATTTCAAATTTATATATGAGAAATTATTAGATCCTGAATATATAAGCAACCAACACAAACAAGAAAGAAAACATCTAATACATATACTGACACAGTCTTGAAATTACACTTAACTAAAGACAATTTCCAAGTAGCCAGTAAACTAAAAAAATCATGCTTGATACCGTTAAATATTGGGGAAATGAAAATGAAAACCACAGTGAAATAGTACTATAGATCCCAGAATGAATAAAATTTTAAAGTTGAAAGTTTCATATGTTAGTAAAGATATAGAGTCACTTGCAAATCTTGTGATTTGTGGAACTGCAAATTGGCTTAAAAAATTTTTGGAAATCTCTTAGATGATGCTTACTAAAACTAAGCACTTTCCTATTCCAGGAACCAGGAATTTCACTCCTGTATGTATGTCCAACAAAAATTATTGCGTTTGACTATCAAAGACACATAAAATATGATTCATTGCAGCTTTTGTCCTCCCAATAACACCAAACTGAGAACAACTACTTGCTGTCAAAAGGATGGGAAACAGAACCAAAAATGCCTGTGAAAAGAAGAATGCATCAATAAATTCTGGTATACACATAGAAATGCTATCTTATACAGAAAAAATTAAATGCACTTACATGAAAATAAGCTACCTGAAACTCAGAGACAGTATTCTGAACAAAAGGTATGAGTCTATCTTGTTATTATTCAAATTTAAATAAATTTCAAAAATAAACCAGTAATATATGTGATGATAGAAGCCAGAACAAAGGAGACAGACAAAGATAGGTAAAGGAAGAAACTCTGATATGGTGAAAATGTTTTATATCTTGATAAGTATGGCTCTTACACAGGTGCATACATAAAACATTTATTAACATGTTGTTTTAGGATCTTAGATTGTAATACATATATATACACAAAAAACATGCTTACAAATTATAAATTTACATATTAAAAATTACACTTAATTACAAAATAAGTGTATTTTTTACATTGCTTTAGCTGTAAATATTAAATACACAGAAGTCTATTTTCAGAGATCCTAAACAAAAGATAGTCAATGCTAGTTTGGAATAATTGCATATTTAATATTGGATATTTGATTATAGATCCTGTGCTGAAAATGCCTATTATACCATGTTCAGAAGATGTTTTCCTTTTTTGACTCCAAACCCAAATAAGGAATCCAAGTCCTCTCTCTGTAGGGGTTTACAAGTCTTCTAGAAGTATACTGTCTCTTGACAGGCTGGAAGGTATTTCCATCATCATTAAGAACATCTCGTTACTTTTATTGTCTGCTTTTCCCCACTTTGAAGACTCTACTCCCTGCACATCTTCCTCTCTCATTTCACAGGCTCTTCCACATTCTCCTGCCCCTCCTCCAAATCCAGGGTTAGCTCTTCTTTGGGAGTGGTTCCTTAAGTAGCATCAGAGTATATTGATTGATATTACAGGAAATACAAATGTTTTTCTCCTTACTTTTATTTTGTTACAAACCACAGTTGCCATCAGGATGCCAGTATGGGAACTGAATGAAAAAAACATAAATTTAAAAGCAGATTAGTATTTTGACATATAATCACTCCATACTTCAGCTTTCACCCTTGGGATGGTCAATTCACTCTGCTGTGTTATGTAGTAAAAACACCAGGCATTTTACAAGTCCTTTAGTGGGAGTCATGGGACCTTTAATACAGCATGTATCTTCTTTCTTTGTTTCTCCTCTTTGGGATATAAACCTTTGAAAGGATTTTTGAAAGCATCATACCAGCATATACACCACTTACTAAGGACCTCAGAGGCTTAGTAAGAAAACTGAGACCCTACTGCACACTGCATTTCACACCTGAATTTTTGCACAAATCAAGGTTCCACACTCAGTACTAAAAATGCTGTCACTTCTAAGCATTCTTCCCAGCCCAGGCGGCAATGCGGAGTTATGGCCTGCAATTGGAGATTTAGTTATGATTTAACACAATAGAAATACTAAGCAACTTTTGGGTTTCCCAGCTGTGTTTTTTAATTTGGCGGTATGTACAGACAGGTCAGGTCAGTAATTTTTTTTTTTTTTTTACCTAATGCACACATTCTCTTACATAAAGAATTTTGTAGCCTCAAATATTATCACATATCATATCAGAATCATTTTGAGGGTTTATTAATAAAACAGATATCTGGGTCCAAGTAAAATAGTTTCTGAGTGAATAATGTGTTTGGTGGTGAGATAAGATGAGTATACACTTTACTAGTAAGGACACAGGTGATGTTGATATTGTCGTTCTGAGGGCCATACTTCAAAACCCAGCACTCAAAGCTCATACTTTCTCTCACGAGTTATTTTCAACTATAGTGAAAGGACCTATATACTATAGGTATATAGTACCTATAGTACTATAGGTATTTTCAACTATAGTGAAAATGCTGGCATTTCTGTGACTGATCTTGGTCAATTTTTGAAGCAAATTCCATCCCCCCCCACCCTGTAGCATTTTTTACATTTTGTAATTTTACCATGGTTACATAAGAAAAAATGTATTATTTCTTTGGGAATACATACTAAAACCAAAGCCATGATGATATATGTTGTATACAATGTATATTCAAATTTGAGGGGGTGCAGAAAGAGATAGGGGGTGAGCTGAATGATAAAGCAGAAAGCAAATGTGTAGATGTTAAACATTAGTAAATTTGGGTAAACATATTTTTGTGTTCAGTTCTTACAAATTTTCCATAAGTTTGATATTATCTCAGGTATATTAGTTGCCAAAAAAAGGAAAGAAAGAAAGAAATCTTGAGACCTACACTTTTAATAACTGTATTTGTGTTCTTTTTTAAAAGATTTATTTATTCATTTTAGAGAAAGAGCACAAGTGGGGGGAGGGGCAGAGAGAGAGAGAAGCAGACTCCCCACTGAGCACAAGCCTAACACAGGTCTTGATCTCAAGACCCCCTGATCATAACCTGAGCTGATATCAAGAGTAGGATGCTTAACCGACTGAGCCACCAGGCACCCCAATTGTATTATGTTCTATCACTTCTGCAACAAGTTGCCACAAAGTTAGTGACTTAAAACACACTTATGATCTTATAATTCTTCTGATCATAAGTTCAACAATTTGCTGAGATAAAATCAAGGATATCCACAGGGCTATGCTGTGCTGCTTTCTGAAAGACATGGAAAAAAATCCCTTTTTCCTGCTTTTAGAAATCACCTACACTCCTTGGCTCACGGCCCCCTTCATGCATCTTCAAACCCAGCAATAGTGAATTGCATTCTTCTCACAGCAAGTAATTTTGACATCTAACTGCTTCCCTCTCCTTCTTATAAAGGCCCTTGTGATTACATTGTTTTGACCTGAACAATCCAGGATAATCTTTCTGTGCCAATGTCAGCCGTTAGCAATCTTAATGTCTTCCAGATTCTCTTGTAAATTTTGCTTTCCACATAACCACAGAAGAACAAAACTGCCAACCTTCCTGCTAAAAGACAGAGCTTGCCTTCCTCCGGCTTCCAGCAAAGTATCTCTCATTTCTTTCTTGAGCCCTTAGTATTAGCAGCAGCACCTTGAACACCCATCTTTCTTTCTTTTTTCTTTTTTTTTTTTTTATGATAGTCACAGAGAAAGAGAGAGGCAGAGACATAGGCAGAGGGAGAAGCAGGCTCCATGCACTGAGAGCCCGATGTGGGATTCGATCCCGGGTCTCCAGGATCACTCCCTGGGCCAAAGGCAGGCGCCAAACCGCTGTGCCACCCAGGGATCCCTCTTTTTTATTTATTTATTTATTCATCAGAGACACACAGAGAGAGGCAGAGACACAAGAGACACAAGCAGAGGGAGAATCAGGCTCCATGCAGGGAGCCCAATGTGGGACTCCATCCCAGGTCTCCAGCATCACACCCTGAGCCAAAGGCAGGTGCTCAAGGGCTGAGCCACCCAGGGGTCCTGGACATCTTTCTACTAGCTGTCTATTAACAATAATACAGGTATTTTCTGAGATAATTTAGATTTTTCTACCATGCTTCTCACTTGCATCTGAATCCTCGATTGCAGAAATGTTAATATCCATATTTATCCTAACAATCTGTTCCAAGCAATCTAGCCTTTTTGTCTCAGGCATCTCAAAATCCCTTCTGCTTCTCCACACTGCCCAGTTCCAAAGATAGTTCCACATTTTTAAGTACTTATTATAGCAGCTCCCCACTTCCAGCATTAAAGTCTATTACTTTTTTTTCTGCTGTGATATTATCACAAACTTAGAAGCTTAAAATGATGCAACTGTATCATCCTACAGTTCTGTAGCATGGGACTCACTGGGATAAAATCTAGAAGTAGTGTCGCCTTCTGAAGGCCCCACAGTGACATCCATTGCCTTATCTTTTCTAGCCTCCAGCTTTTCCAGCGTCTATCTTCCAGTTTGTTACCCACATTCCTTCATTTGTCATTCACTTGCCCCATCTTCAAAACCAGCAAAAGTAAGTGATGTCTCTCATAGCACACCACTCCGTCCTCCTTTTCCTGTCTCCCTCTTCCTCTTTTAAATACTCATGTGATAAATACATGTCCCCAAATCTCCTAATTTAATCTCCCTATTTCAACATTATTTGATTAGCAAGCTGAATTTCCTCTATAATCTTAATTCTCTTTGCCACATAAAATGACATATTCACAAGTTCTGGGGGTATGTATATTAGCCTGTTATTCTATCACAGTAATATCATGAAGTTCAAGTAATTGTAATTTCTTTGTAGTACTATATTTATGTCTGTAATTTTATGTCTATAAGAAGAAATAAAGTCTTTGGAAATTTGGAACACAAAGCTGGATCTAAATGGCAAAGAATGAAGAAAAGCACTTGGACTTTATCTTTATAATAGTTCATTTCATATCTTCAAAGATTTTAAGAACTGTTTCCACTTTTCAAGTACTTACAAAAAACTCATCTGTATCTACAAGCTCTCTTCTTGTATCTGACATTTCAGAATTATACCTATTGAAAGACTTCACAGTAGGTTTGATATTTATTCACTATGTTTTCTACATCCTTTCATGTATGAAAGGTGTTACATAAGTGTTTTGGGACTGGTTAGTACCTAACGACACCAATCAGAAACTCCAAAAAATAACATTTACAAAACTACAGTTGAACTATACCTCAGTTTCCCAATTAAAAACTTAAGCCATATTACCTTCCTAAATAGTTTTCCAAGAACAAAGAAAGATTTAATGAAAGAATCTTAACAATGCTAAATGCTTGGGCAGCCCAGGTGGCTCAGCAGTTTAGTGCCACCTTCAGCCCAGGGTGTGATCCTGGAGACCCGGGATCGAGTCCCACGTCAGGCTTCCCTGCATGGACCCTGCTTCTCCCTCTGCTTGTGTCTCTGCCTCTCTCTCTCTCTCTCTGTCTCTCATGAATAAATAAATATAATCTTTAAAAATAATAAAAATTAAAAAATAATCCTAAATGCTCAAACTTTCTTCCTAAATACAAATATATTATGGAGAAGGGTTTTTATTTTCCTTTGACGCATCAAGTTCACAAAGAACAATTATAAAGTGTATAATTGGATGTGCAAAAGATTTAATGATGCCCTGGTTTTTTTGTTTGTTTGTTTTGTTTTTAAGTAATGAATGGTAGCATTAAAAATAAAACGCTGGGACACCTGGGTGGCTCAGCAGTTCAGCATCTGCCTTCATGCTCAGGGTGTAATCCCGGATTGAGTCCTGCATTGGGCTCCTTGCGAGGAGCCTCCTTCTCCCTCTGCCTGCGTCTCTGCCTCTCTCTGTGTCTCTCATGAATAAATAAATAAAATATTTAAAATAAATAAATAAATAAATAAAATGCTGTAAGCTTTGCAATTTGCAAATTAATAAGATTAGTTTTATTCAAATCTAGAACATTGCACTAAATATCAGATACTCAAGAAAGATAGTGACTAAATCTATCCGCTTTTCACACCTAAATTCTCACTCAGTTGAGATAATTTCATGTATTCTTGCCATTAATCACATTAGAGATGTAAATAGAATGCACAACTTGGTGGGAGAATGAAAAATAAAATTCCGTAACTTATCTAGTAAAATAGATTTTTTTTCCCCAAAGAAGCAGATTTAATTAATTCAGCAACCTTGCAAAAAATAAAAAATGTATTGGATTTATACTTACCAGGTTATTACATTTCTTTTAAAAAATATTTGTATTGTTTGTGTAAAAGGGAGAAAAATGTAAAAAACATCATGGATACATGTCATTATACATTTTTCCAAAATCAGAATTTGCAACACCAAGAGTGAACTGTAATGTGAACTATGAGGTTTGGGTGATTACAATACGACTATGCAGAGAGGTTCAGCCTTAGTAAAAAATGTACCATTTTGGCAATTGATGCTGATAATGGGCAGGTTTGTTGTGTATGTGTGTGTGGTAGAGGGTATATGGAAAATCTATGTGCCTTCCTCTGAACGTTGTTTTAAACCTAAAACTGCTCTAAAAATATCTTTAAAAATAATTTTCAGCCTTTTAAAAAATAATCACTCAAAAACAGTAGAGGAACAGATTTACATATACTGGTAAAATGACAATGACTATGTTTTTTTTTTTCTCCTAGTGGGATTATAGGATATTGTGAGCAATTATGACAAATATCTCTTTTTTTATCTGATGGGTGATTTACACCATGGGAGAGTAGATAAATTATTTTTACTTTAACATGTCATAGGTTCTATTTTATTCCCATTTTCAGTGGTGTACTATTTTACTGTAGTATTCAATTATCAAATCCTTTGCTACTCTCTCTCATCATCTGAGTGTCACTGAGGTTGGTGTCACTCTTAGATCTGATATATACTTAACATGGTGTCAAACCCTATTTGATGTCTGACTCCATCCCCTGCACTTTGATAACCATCACTGAGACACCCCACTTTCTCTAAGATTTACTACTGGCCTTTCTCTGGGAAATGGCTTTCTTAATAGGTATTGATAACATACCTATTAACATAACATCACGAAAAGTTATTTCCTCTAGAGTGAAAACAACCTGAATTTAGAAAGCAGACACACACACACACACACACACACACTCACACTCACACTCACACAAGAGAAACTCAACAAAGTGATGCCCATCATTAACATCTTAGAGTACATCATTCCAATATCTACTAATAACACAGATGCCATTTTTGTTTCCTGTTGTTATGGGTAAACTTTCTCAATCATTTCAAACCTCAGTGAGAATCCTCACAGGACTTTATTTCACTTACTGTTTTCCACAGGGGTTTGTTTGTTTTGCCTTTTTTTTTTTTTTATTAGTTTCAGACGTAGAATTTAGTGATTCATCAGTTGCATCTAATACCCAGTACTCATCATATCAGTTGCCCTCCTTAATGCCCATCACCCAATAATCCTTCCTTTTGCCCCACTCATCACCCCTCCAGCAACCCTGTTTGTTTTCTAGAGATCAGAGTCTCTTATGGTTTGTGTCCCTCTCAATTTGCTTCCCTTCCCTTCCCCTATGTTCATCTGTTTTGTTTCTTAAATTCTGCATATGAATGAAATCATATGGTATTTGTCTTTCCCTGACTTATTTTTGTTTTTTTTTTTAAAGATTTTATTTATTCATGAGAGACACAGAGACACCTTCTCTTCATTAGAGAGGTAGAGACATAAGCAGAAGGAGAAGCAGGCTCCCCAAAAGCAGCCCAGTGTGGGACTCGATCCCAGATCCCAGGATCATGCCTTGAGCCGAAAGCAGGCACTCAACCGCAGAGCCACCCAGGCGTCCCTCTGACTGACTTATTTTTGCTTGACATAATACACTCTAATACACTCTAGTTCCATCAAACTCATTACAAATGGCAAGATTCTATTCTTTTTGATGGCTGACTAATATTCCAAAATAGGTAAATAGATGATAGATAGGTAGGTAGATAGATGATAGATAGATAGATAGATAGATAAATAGATAGATAGATAGATAGATAGATAGATAGATAGATAGATAGATATCCCACCTCTTTGTTACCCATTTATCTGTCAATGGACATCTGGGCCCTTTCCATATTTTGTCGGTTGTGGACATTGTTGCTATACACATTGGTATGCATGTGCCCCTTTGAATCACTGTGTTTTTATACTTTGGACAAATACCTAGTAGTGGAATTTTTGGGTCACAGGGTAGCTCTATTTTTAACTTTTTGAGGAACCTCCATACTGTTTTCAAGAGTGGCTGCACCAGTTTTCATTCCCACTAACATTATAAGAGGGTCCCCTTCCTCCACATCCTGGCCAGTATCTGTTGTTTCCTGAATTGTTCATTGTAGCCATTCTGATTGGTATGAGGTGGTATATCATTGTAGCTTTGATTTGCATTTCTCTAATACCCAGTGTCTGTTCACCATTTGTATGTCTTATTTGGAGAAATGTCTGTTCATATCTTCTGCTCATTTCTTGACTGGATTTTTTGTTCTTTGGGTGTTGAGTTTGATAAGTTCTTTGTAGGTTTTGGATATGAGGGAGTTCTTTATCTGGTGAGACATTTGCAAGTAACTTCTTTCATTCCATAGGTTGCTTTTTAGTTTTATTGACTATTTCCTTTGCTGTGCAAAAGCTTTTTATCTTGATGAGGTCCCAATAGTTTATTTTTGCTTCTATTTCCATAGGTTCTTAATATAACAAAACCTATTTATTTATCATTTTTTACTTTTTATTTTCAATTCTTTTGTTGTTTGTTATTTATTTATTTATTTATTTATTTATTTATTTATTTATTTAATTTTTAGTTGCCAGAGACTTGTGGAATCATGGAGATGTCATCACTTAGTACACAACAATGCATGCAGCACTCTATGTTACTTTCTTTTTACTCTTTGGTAGTTAGAGTAACCTCATTTTTCTACATGAAGCCAAAAACTGGTTTCAACAAGAATGAATCTTCCCTGAAAAAGAAAACTTATATTTTTTAGTAAGGTAATAACCTTGCGTTCTCTCCATGTCCGTATATGGAAGTATTATCCAAAAAATGAAAAAGAGAAACAATATCAGAATTTTACCATCAGCAAGTAAGCAAACGCCTAAGTCAAACAGAACTGAGTAACAGAAAATATGTTGGCTTACACAAATGATCATTTGAGATAGGATCAACTTCCAGAACGGTGTAAGCCTTGATCCATTTCACTGCAGTTTTCTTGTCTTTTCTTTCCATGTAGTAAAACGGCAGTGTAATTCAGGTTTAACATCGTATGTAACTGCCAGGAAAGCTGAGGGAAACTTCCTTGAAGATTTCCCAGTGATCTGAATTTTAACATCTGTCCATTCTAAACTCATCACTGGTAAAATAAATAAATAAATAAATAAATAAATAAATAAATAAATAAATAAATAAATTCTTAGACTTGTCACCCAACATTGCCAGTGTTGGGGGATCATGTCATCCTCTCATGGTTTTTATGGGTTAAATGAAGTAAAGTGTGTATGCCGAACAAAATAGATGCTCAGATAGGAAGGAAGAAGAATGGATGCTCTTTGGGCAAGGAGTAAGGCCCACAATAGGTACATCTTCTTATATAAAATATATTGGATTTATTTGTTTGTTTAGCCAATTTTTGTTTTTGTTTGGCAATATAGCATTAAAATGTCTGCATCATTGGTTTTAAAAAATTCTTGCTCCAGAGCTGTAAATGCTTTAGGTGGGATGCATGTTATAATTCTTTGCTTGTTTAAATTAATATTTTTATTTATTAATATTTATTTAGTCAGGTAGATTTTATTTATAATAAAGTAAGTGTGTAAAAGGTATCATTCAATTTATGCATGTACTAGGCTCACTACTTGATTGACCATAATTATCTTATAATGATCTTATAATGATCCTAATCAATCAATATATACATATGAGTACCCGAGGCTATATTTATTCAAAGACATGCTGTCCATATGAGTGGTTTGTCTGATGCATCTAAGGCCAATCAGTTTACTTTCTCAAAATTTTCATTGAGATAGGTAAATGATACTGTACTAGAGACAGAAGGCAAACTCTTACTATTAAGGTTCCTAAAGATCTCATGATTGCTGATGTTTTCAAATCTTTGTGGTTCATGGTTTCTTTTCTGTGAACTACCACTGTACCCTTCAAAAACAATTCCCTTCATTATACAGAGCCAAAGTCAATGTTTCAAATTTGAAATACAAAGCATCTATCCCTAACAATGAGGAAAAGTGGAAGTTTAGAGAAGAAATGACAGGAAAATAAAACTATCAACATTATCATTCTTCCCTTATTAATTTCCAGTATGGATGCACCAATGTATGCAACCATCAGAATGAGTGGAAATGTTCAGTCAACTGGAATCCTTAAAAGTTGAAGTATTAAAAATTATAAACCTATCAACTATTCTTCCTTGAGTGCAGTGATTCTTTGATACTGAGCAGGCAATTGACCATCTCTAATGAGTATTGAAAAAGGAAAACATGTTAATTTACTTGAGTTGTACTGTTTCTTACTCGACCTCTATTATTTTAAAAACATTTTAGAAAACTGCTTTATGTTAGTATTTCCTCTTCAACTGTTTGATTTTTTATATAAACGTATTGGGTTCTCAGAAGCATATATTTATATCACAACCATTATGATGTAATTTGTAAGGCATTTTCTTTTCCTATCCTTGATACTTAGGTGGTAACATCTGAATCAAAATATTCCAGTGAAAATGTATTCTAACAATAAGAATCAACAGATTAAAGATTCCCTACTGAAACACTGACAGTCTAATGAAAGGGTTCTAGAAGTATATCAATCTTTTTTTAATAGACTTTATTTTTTAGGCAAGTTTTAAGTTTACCAAAAAAAAAAAAAATTGGTAGACACAACAATTTCCCATCTGTTTCATGCTTCTCTATATGCATAGATTTCCTCATTATCTCATTATTCCTCATTTCCTCATTATCAACATTTCACACCACCATTGTACATTTGTCAAAATATATATACCCATGTATATACATCATTATCACCTGAAGTTGATAATTTATATTAGGGATTACTCTTGTTTTGGATAAATGTATAATGACATACATCCACCATGACAATATCATCCAGAGTAGTTTTTGCAACCCTAAAAATCCTCTTTGCTTTGCCTATTCACTACCCCTCCACCAACTCCTCGCAACCACAGATCTTTTTATTACTTTCATAGTTTTGCCTTCCTAGAATGTTGGAATCACAAAGTATGTAGGTTTTTCATTTGATATCTTTCACTTAATAAAATATAGTCAAGATTCCTTTATGTCTTTTCATGGCTTAAGAGTTCACTTAGTTTTAGTGCTGAATATTATTCCACTGTTTGGATGTATCACAGTTTATCTATTCACTTACCAAAGTTTATTTCTTGCTTCCAAGTTCTGGCAATTTTTGAATAAGGCTGCTATAGACAACTATGTGCAGGTTTTTGTGTGAACACAAAATAATTAACTCTTTTGGGTACATATCAAGAAACATCACTGTTGGATTGTATCATAATAGTGAGATTAGTTGGGTAAGAAATCCAAAACTGTATTCCAAAGTAGCTGTGCCATTTTGCATTTTGACCAGCAATGAACAAAAGTTCTATTGCTCTACATCCTCATTAGTATTGGGCATTGTCAGTGTTCTGCATTTTGGTCATAGGTGATTTTAATTGTGGTTTTAATTTTCATTTCACTGATTAACATATGATGTGGGGCAACTTTTTTTTTAATTTTTATTTATTTATGATAGTCACAGAGAGAGAGAGAGAGGCAGAGACACAGGCAGAGGGAGAAGCAGGCTCCATGCACCGGGAGCCCGATGTGGGATTCGATCCTGGGTCTCCAGGATCGCGCCCTGGGCCAAAGGCAGGCGCCAAACCGCTGCGCCACCCAGAGATATATAAATAATATATATTATTTATATAATTATTGTATCTGTCTACCTTCCTTTGTGAGGAATCGATGAAGATCTTTTTTTTTAAGATATTTGTTTCATTTTTAAATCAAGTAATTTGTTTTCTTATTGTTGAATTTTAAGTATTCTTTGTGTATTTTGCATAATATTTCAGATTTATTTTTGCAAATGTTTTCTTTCAGTCTGTGACTTGGCTTTTCCTTCTCTTGACAGTGTCTTTTGCAAAGCAATAATAATAATGATAATTTTAATGAAGTTCACCTTGCCAATTCTTTTTTTCATGGATTGTGTCTTGGTGTAGTGTCTAGAGTTATCATCATATCCAAGATTATCTAGGGTTTTTTTCTCTTTATTTTCTAAGAGTTTTACAGTTCTGAGTTTTACATTTAGTTCTATGATCCGTTTTTGAGGTCTGTGTGTGTGTGTGTGTGTGTGTGTGTGTGAAGGGTGTGGTTATGTTTAGATTCTTTTTTTTTTTTTTTTTTAATGTAGGTGCCGATTTGTTTCAACACTATTTGGTTGAAAAAACTTTCTTTCCTTCATTGTATTACTTTTGCTCTTTTATAAAAGATCAGACTATATTTATGTTGGTCTACTTTTGGAATCTCTATTCTATTCCATTGATCTATTTGTCACCTTTTTAGCCAGTATTATACTCTTATTTGTAGCCTTATAGTACGTCTGAAGTTGCATAGCATTAGTGCTTCAACATTGTTTTTCTCCTTCAATATTGGGGTGGCTATTCTGGGTTTTTTTTTGCCTCCCCACATATAAATTTTAGAATCAATTTGCCAATACCTATAAAACAATTTACTGTGATTTTGATTGAGATTGCATTGAATCTATCATTCTGATATAGAATGCTTTTTTTTCATTGTTAAACTTCAACTGATGTTGATGTGCTGTAAATGCACCAATATTACTGATATAGTTGCATTAATATCTACCATACTTATTACTATAATTTGTTGCTGTATATCAATTTTAATAGTTATTTCCATTAGTCAGTGTTATGAATTTTGAAGCCCATAATGTGTAATAAGTTAACTACACAGATGGAAGTAATTACAAGTCTGATCATGGTATAGGTTTTTCCTCAAATATGGAAATTTTAGAATTTTATTCTAAGGAGAATTTTGTTATTAATAGCAAAAAATATATCCTTGTCATGGCATGGGCTTAAGTCCATTTCCTTTTATTTGAGTCTCAATTTGATAATGTGTTTATGGGTAAGAAAAACATAAAAAATATTCTAAGAAGAACAGTATTTCTATCACTACTTTTTGATATAAGTCCCATAACTCTATTAGAGAGGAAGAATAAATAGTTAAACAATCACATAGTCAAGGACACCTGGCTGGCTCAAGAGCATGCTGTCCTTGATCTTGGAGTTGTGAGTTTGACTCCCACAAGTGGCTTAGAGTTTACTTAATTTTTTTTTTAAAATCATATGGTCAATTCATGGGTTTTGTTTGTGTGAGTAAATGCATCATTTATTGATGATATCCTATATTAGGGTTATGGGAGATACAACAGGGCCTTTTCAGTCTTTTTAGAGTGTAAATAGAAAAATCTATATCTATATGTCTACATCAATGGATATATATATATATATATATATATATACATATATATGGACATGTATAGAGATCTATAGATACCAATGTACTACAAAGTGTAAAATCGGGGATCCCTGGGTGGCTCAGCGGTTTAGCGCCTGCCTTTGGCCCGCGGCGCGATCCTGGAGTCCCAGGATCGAGTCCCACGTCGGGCTCCCGGCATGGAGCCTGCTTCTCCCTCCTCCTGTGTCTCTGCCTCTCTCTCTCTCTCTCTCTATCATAAATAAATAAATAAATAAATAAATAAATAAATAAATAAATAAATAAATCTTTAAGAAAAAAAAAGTGTAAAATCACGTAATAATAAGCTATGAATGTCATAAATGCCTAAAATATTCAGAAGGTATGTCACGATGAATGGAAGAGTTATTGAAGGTGAATGGGGTGCTAGGTTCAGAAAGAATACCAAATCCACACAAAAGAGAGCGAGATAGAGGGGAAAAAAAAGTTGGAGAGAGAAAAAATAGCCCAGAAATAAGCATTATATTCTACATTTTAGCACTGTGTTAAATGTATTTTACAATTTTTACTTCATTATTGCTTGTCTCATTTAATAATGGGACATATAAGAAGATGGATATATCTTTGTTTAACAAATAGGGATGATTTCTATCCACTTTTACAGAATGAAGTTTATTCAAGTTGATATTTTTCTGTTAACTTGAAACATAAACTAAAGGATTACATTTTTAAACATAGTCAACATACCTTAAAAATATGAACATTTTAAGGACACCTGGGTGGCTCAGTTGTTAAATGTCTGCCTGGAGCGCAGATCATGATTTCAGAGTCCTGAGATTAAGACCTGCATCAGGCTACCTGCTCAGTGAGAAACCTGAGGCACAGTGAGGCAGTAGGACATACTATGAGAATAAATTTTAATTTAGGCTTTCAAAAGAAATCCTGTGTTTTTGTTCAAATTAAAAGCTTCTAACCTCTACTAATTTTTTTTATCTGATGTTTGGGACGTTATATTATTGCATAACCTATTTTAAAGGACAAGGACTCTTGACAGAATGAGCAACATTGCCTTTTAGATAATATTATATGTGCCAAAGTAAGTTCATCAATGTGTCTTTCTTCTGCACTTTCTTCTAAAAACTATCCCCAATAGTGAAAGAGACACATTTAAGTGGAAAATCCCATGAAAAAGAGAAAAAACACATTCTCTTGATAGTCATATGAAGCTTCAAGGAAAAGACAGGTAATGGGTGGAATTTCAAGAATTCTCCTGTAAGTACAGATGCCATTGTTCATTTTGCTAGACACCAGAAGACATTTGAGGAATGATGGAAAGTTTCTGAATAGTGTCTCTTTAATTCAAATCCAGCCCACATCTCTGCTGTAGGTTCTTTGTGGTACTTTATAACTAAGGGAGCAAGTGTAACTCTTGTGCTTTCAGTACAATATCATTGCAAATGGGTGGAGCCTCCGTCTGCCTTGCATAGTAATTGACAGTCATTTTCTCAATAATAAATGATCTGTGCTTAGGCTACATATTTAGATTTCAATTTATTTTATGAATAGTTTTCACTGAGTCCATCTACTGGAATGACAAGTTCCATCTATACACTGTTATTTTGTTTAAGCATGAAGTGCTCCTCGGGTTGGAACTTAGTTATTTTCATATTACCAATCCACAGATAATAAATCTTAATTTCAGCTCTAAGTCATAAATTGATGTCCATTGAATTTTCTATTTTAAATGCCATCTTACATTACTTCTAAGACAATCTCAAGAACATTGCTTCCTTGGTATTCTAGAATACCAATTTTGAAAAACTATTCAAGTGTTTATACAGAAAATTTGACAACTAGGGTAATGGAAAATGTCAACGCTTCTAGAAGGATTTCTATTCATCTACTTTACCACAAGAAAAATAAGTTTAGACTTGGAAATAATAAAAACATAGGGAGTTTGATGCTATTTTAATTTTTAAAAATGTCATGAATATCACAATTAACTGATTTTTTTCTTGTCTTTTGCTACTACTGGGATGAGAACTTAAAAAAAAAAAAACTTTTCTATCATTGCCTTTCCTGAGTAATCTTATAGATCTTATTAAATTGAAAACTCATTTGCCTACTTATATTCACTTATGAACTTCCTATAAAACATCATTACACCTTTCCTGTTAAACTCCAATTGCTATAAACCATCTGACCAAAAGTATTTTTTCTTTTCCTTGAAATATTAATTATTAGAACTTAAATAGGGATAAATATTCTTTTGGACACCCACCACTCATGGTTTAAAGATACTTAAATAGATTTTGTTATTCTACAGAAGTCTTAATAAATCTTGAGGACAGATTTAATCACACTGATTTACTTCTTGAATACTCTAAGGCATAATGGTTAGATTTTTACAATTCTAGCACCTTTCCAGATAAGCACATTTATTTTATGGAGTTAAATGTCTATTTAAACTCCAGAATTTATGACTTTGTCATAGCTAATTCCTGGCTAATTTCTTCATTTTCATGACATAAATATACTAAACTCAGATATTTTCCTTTTTTTTTTTTTTTCTTTTCCCTGTACTCTCCTTATAGCCTTTCTTTTGGGAGAGATGTAGTAAAGAAATTTCTTACTTCCAGGTCTCACCTCTTCATGGGTGGTATAATACTATCTTCTCAAGCTACAGTTTCACTGAAAGTAATAGATTTCTTCCTCTTCTGATTCACTTTTGAGGCCCTGTCTAGATTATGGTCTTAAATGTATGATTTTTGATGGACTCCTTTTAGGAATAATTTTTTTAAAGCATTAATATATATAAATAATGAGAAAACATTTTTTTAAGATTTTATTTATTTATTCATGAGACACAGAAAGAGAGAGGCAGAGATATAGGCAGAGGGAGAAGTAGGCTCCCTGCAGGGAGCCTGATATGGGACTCGATCCCAGGACCCCAGTATCACAACCTGACTTAAAGGCAGATGCTCAGGATCCCTGGGTGGCGCAGCGGTTTAGCGCTTGCCTTTGGCCCAGGGCGCAATCCTGGGGACCTGGGATCGAATCCCACATAGGGCTCCCGGTGCATGGAGCCTGCTTTTCCCTCTGCCTGTGTCTTTGCCTCTCTCTCTGTGTGTGACTATCATAAAAAAAAAAAAAAAAAAAAGGCAGATGCTCAACCACTGAGCCACCCAGGTGGCCGAGAATTATAACATATTCTTGTTTAAAAAATACAATCAGCTTCTGTTTTTATGTATAGTTGTCAAGAACAAGAGTGGTACAAAAAAAGAAGGCCATTGGAAGTGGAACATAACTATGTGTTTATATCATAAATGGGTATTTCTGGTGTTCAGAGAATTCATACAATTCAAATTGAAAACACACCCTGACCTAGATAAGCAGAGAATGTGTGCAGCATTTACATCCTGCCTCCTTCTTCATGTTCCCCTTTTTACTTCTCTTTCAACTTGTTTTTGTTTCTAATAGGCTTTTACCTTTAGAATATTTTCCTAAGTACTTTAATCTGAGTTCCAAAAATCAAAGTAAAATCTAAGCCCTTTCTACTCTCTGTTGCTCCATATGGATGATTATCATCTTCCCTTGACAGATTTCACTTGTTATAAGAGTACACAGAGAGAGTCATGCCAGTAGAAGGGTTAAGAAAATACAAAATCTTCATTTTCAGATCCGGTCACTTCTCTGTGCTCCAAAACAATTTTTTTTTCCAGTTACCACTGGAACATCTCTACTAAAATTTACAAGTTCTAAAACTGAGCACACACATACAGGTGAGCATGCAGTCAGAGAGGTGAGTCAGTGCACATGTTAGCCATAATGATGAAACTGGCCCTTCAGGTGTGAGAAAGGAAGAGATGGCATCTTCCTTCCTGGTGGCTCAGACTTCAGGAGAGCAAATCTCTGAATTGATATAACACTTCTCACCTAATGAATCAGGCTGTCTTAAATGTCTGGTGGTTCCATATCTCTTATTTCCTTCGGAATGGGGGGGGGGGTATCTCTATTTCTAATGCAGCAAGCGGACATATAGCTAGCTGATGTTTCAGCTCAGACTTTTTTCCATATGAAGCACAAGGTTGGGTTGGTTCTAACTTCCCCATGAAGTTAGTCTTTAAGTTGCCAGATAAATGAGTTCAGCTTAAGAAGGCAGGCTCTTCCTGCACAGAGTGAAGACTCCTAATTCCCTAATTCCCAAGTCCAACTACACTTGAACTAAGTGGCTTATACATATGTTTTTAGTTTTCTTTTAGGATGTAAATCTTGAGCAAAGAGCCATTGCCTGAAAAATGCCAGGATGAGGATTCCAAATGGGACTCTCTGGTATTAATATTTGTAACAGTGGCACAGGTTAATGTGTATCCAAGAAACTAAAACTACTTAGTAAAAGTGAAACCAACAGCACATTCATTCTTTAATTGAATAGCTAATGCAGCATATTGTCTGAGAGAGAGAGAGGATTTGTAAAGAGTACTCTTAAAATACTGAAAAGGACTAGCAAGTCAATAACAAATACTGTATTGTATTAGCATAACTAAATTAGCTTGCAATTAAAGCAAATTTCTATTACTATACAAATAATTTTAACCTTGCCAGCATTATTTTTCGCTGTCAAGTAGTTTTGATTTAGCATGTCTTTTCTACCTGTTCATTTATAAAGGCTTCCATTCATTAATAGAAAGTGGACACAATTTACATAACAAATGAGTTAGGGACAAAGAAGCAGCTGATTGAACACATCATGCAACTTATTAGTAGTTATGTTTAACATATGTAGTTTTGTTTAGTTCATTATTATTTGGTAAGTTGTGTGGATTCATTCTTTATTACACTTAAGAGAAATTCAGAAGTGAAGGGTAATTCAGCATATGTGATGGAATTAGAGTAGTAATGGTATGATTTTCAAAGTTATTGAAGCAGATATGCCAACTTGAAGCCAGGTGGTTGAGATATATGCATATATCATCCTGCTCTTATGGATTCAGAGCTAAGCTGTCACATAGTTTTGCAGTCTTTCAATACAATTTTTATTTTAAATGAGTGAATTATACTGTCGTACTTTGTTTTTGTAATTTAAGATTCAGATGAAAGAAGAAAGAAGTCTCAAATATTGAAGACTTCTTTTGTCTCTGCAAATTGATTTTCAGAAGTGGGAGAGGGAGGGCAGCCCCGGTGGCGCAGTGGTTTAGCGCCGCCTGCAGCCCAGGGCGTGATCCTGGAGACCCTGGAGCGAGTCCCACGTCGGGCTCCCTGCATGGAGCCTGCTTCTCCCTCTGCCTGTGTCTCTGCCTCTCATTCTCTCTCTGTGTCTCTATGAATAAGTAAATAAAATCTTAAAAAAAAAAAAAAAAAAAAGAAGTGGGAGAGGGAAAAATAGTCAAGAACTCATTAGTAAAAATTGACTTCAGCCAGTGCACTTTTGTATTTTGTATGATACAACAGCCTAGTGTTCTTTATCTCCCTGCCTCATGGTCACCTCCTCACAGGCCCATTAGCATACGAAAATAAAATTGGTATGCGTCACTGTAGAGTTTTCTGCACCTTGGTGCGTTGTATATTTTAATGCACACAGACATACCCAGATCATTTTAAGTTTAATGCTAAATGTGTTATTAATTTTCAGTTGTGACTTCAATATTTTGGAGATCTGTTTTTTTCAGCTATTAACGAGTGTCACAACAAAACTTACAGTGCTCTTTGGCAAATGTATCAAATTAGTTGTGATTGTTCCAATCTCAAATTTTTTATTTGAAATAGTCGACACGTACATTTTTCCTTTCTGTGTCTCTGCTTAATAACAGATTAGTCGACTTTTATTTCTGGTATAATTTTAAAAGTAATTTCCTGTCCAAGAAATGATATTTTAGCTATATAATATAATGTGACTATAGCTACAAATTTGTTTCTACTTCACCAGTTTTAACTTCTCTTTGTAATTGTCTGTTTGTAAATAAGTTGAGAGATTGATGGCAATAATAGAAATAATGATAAGAGCTAACTAATAGTGATCATTCAAGCTCAACTGTGGTGCTATACTTTTAACATATTTTTACATTATTCTTTTATTTTTAAAAATAATTCAATGAATGAGGCATTAGTATTCCCACATTTAATAACTTTTTGGGTCTTTTTTGTTTTTGTTTTTGTTTTTTTTTATTAGAGAGAGAGAGAGAGAGCACTAGTGATGGAGGGAGGAGGGACAGGGGAAGAGGAAGATAGAATCCCAAGCAAGCTCCAAGCCCAGCAAGGAGTTAAATGCAGGGCTCAATCATACAGCCTCCAATCATGATCTGAGCCGACCTCAAAAGCCAGACATTGGGGGATCCCGGGGTGGCTCAGCAGTTTAGCGCCTGCCTTCAGCCCAGGGTGTGATCCTGGGGTCCCACGATGGAGTCCCACATGGAGCTCCCTGCATGGAGCCTGCTTCTCCCTCTGCCTGTGTCTCTGCCTCTCGGTCTCTCTGTGTCTCTCATAAATAAATATATATTTTTTTAAAATGTCATTCAAAGGAATGAGCTACTCAGGTACTTCCCCCTCATTTTATAGATGGAAGTAAAGCTTAGAAAATTTAGTTTCACAGATTTGGAATTGAGATAGTTCATTTTTTAAAAAGATTTTGTTTATTTATTCATGAGAGACACAGAGAGAGAAACAGAGACACAGGCAGAGGGAGAAATAGGCTCCCCATGGGGAGCCTGATGAGGGGCTCAATCGCCAGGATCCCAGGATCATGACCTGAACCAAAGGCAGATACTCAACCACTGAGCCACCAGGTGCTCCAAGACAGTTCAATTCCTTTTCCACCACTTAACCTCTGAAACTCAGGCTTTATGTTATTATGTAACATAATATGTAACATAACATAACATGACTGCATCATAGTTACTGTAAAAATAAAATTATATATTTGGTGACTGGTAAAAGAAGGATTTAATGAAGTGTGGTTACTATTTTAAGGTATAACTCTTCTACCAATGACTTTTGTGCCCATTTTCAAACTTCTATTTCTCCCAGAACCTCACTCCATCATTATGCCTCCTTTCATTCAAATCATCAATTCAAATTCAAATTCAAATTGATCCTCTAAATTTTACTTTCAGGATACAAATGTATTTTAATTTTCTCTATCTTAAACCCAAAACATCTGCATTTTCAAGTCAACCCTGAACATTGCTCCATACCTCATTACTCTGCTCTTTCTAAACTAAGTTATTAAGGTATCTTATAAAAACAATTTATCATAATACATTTTATTTTCCCACTACCCACTTAATTTTTTAAAAATTATGAATTTTATCTAAGTATCACATGTCCTAAAATCAAATGATACTCAAATCTTAATATAATAATAATAATAATAATAATAATAATAAATAATAATAATAATAGCAAAAACCACTAGCCAGCCTACTCCAGGTCCCAACCTAAGGGGGAAAACTGCCACAGAGGTTAACTCATTTAAATTATTTATTGGTATATTCTGGTATTTACCACCATATTGCTCAATAATATGCTCATACTACTATTATTGATATATCTCTCATAAATTATCTATGTATCTACTATTGTGTTATAAGGATGCAGTTATCTAGTCCTGCCCAATCCAAAGCTGTTTACTTTCCTTTATTCCCAAATATATGAAAAGGAACTGCAAAATCCTTTTCACTACAGTTAAAGAAATCAAGTAAACAGTTTCTTAATCCTTCTTTTGAAGCTGCTCCAATCTGTACTGGATGACTGCTAGCCAGCTGCATAGCCACAGACCAGAATATCCCTTCCCCCATCTGCCTTCTGTCCCCCACCCCTCTCTGGTTTCCAAAGTCTTATGTTTTGACCATTTCTAATATTATTCCTTCTTCAGGCTGTTTATGCTGCAGTAGTTTTTTGAAGAAGTCTCGATGGAAAATGAGGTATTGGTGAGGCCTTGCATGCAAGAAATATGTTATCATTTTTGTCTTTGACTTTGGTGGACATTTGGATATAGAGTTTCAGATTGTTAATCAATTCTTCTCAGCCTCTGAAGGCATGAACTGCTGTATCCTGTGTCTCAGTATTACTCTTGAATAATCTAATGGTAATCTCCTCTCTGTTTTGTGATATGTGATCCATTTTTTTTGTTTTTGTTTTTGTTTTTGTTTTTGTTTTTGTTTTTGTTTGTTTGTTTGTTTGTTTTTTGCTTTGTTTTGTTTTTCTTCTTTGCTACTTTTAGGATTTTTTTTTTTTTTTTTTTTTTTAGGATTTTTAAAAAATTCCCTCTGTTCTAGAATTTTAGGATAGCTTGTGATAGAATCATTTTATCTTCATTTTTAAAAAGACTTTATTTGTTTTTTATTTGAAAGAGAGAGGGAGTGGGTAGGAACAGATGGAGAGGGAGAGATAGAGAATTTCATGTAGACTTCATACTGAGTACAGAGCCCAACAGGGGGCTCAATCTCATAATCCTGAGATCATGACCTGAATCCAAACCAAGAGTTGGATGTTCAATAGACTGAGCCAGCCAGGCAGCCCCATTTTATCTTCATTTGTGATAATGGTGGGTATTTGGATCTTTTATTCTGGACAGACATATTCATTATTTTGGAAATATTACTTTTTTATAATCTACTTATTTTTTCTGTTCACTTTTTCTAAAATACACATTACTTAAAAACTGGACACTGTACTCTAATATCCCAATTTGCTTTTCTATTTTCTACTTTCTGGGAGATAATCTCAACATTATTATAAGCATTCATGAAATGTCTAGTGATCTTTGGCTATCAAATCATGATTTAAAGTGAAGCACTAAAAAAGCTTATTGAGGCTCTACATGTGTTTGTGGGCATGTGTAGAGGAGGGCACTTGTTGAATGATGGACTTCTTCATAATAAAGTTCTACCATAGAATCCCAAATTGCTATGTCTATAGTTTTTGTTGTGATCACTGCTTTGCTTTTGCCTTTTGTTTGTTAGCTTGCTTGTTTGAATCTTTTTAGGTCAATTTCTTTAGAGATGAATTTTCAAATATCTTGCTTGGTGTTACACACCTGGCTGTTTTCATGCTGGTGACTGGAGAAATAGGATGGAGACTGTAAGGCTTAATTAGCAATTTCATTTATTCCCCTGATTGTCAGGACATTTTTTCACCCTCATGCTCATCATTAACTCTCCCTAATTTTCCTGAAACCAGGATCATTTTGACTCAGGTTTTCCTGAGAATAAGCATGTATCCGTTGCTTTGTTAGGAAGGGCTATTCATATGTCTGTACTGGTTTGGGGAAGATTGATCAGTCTAACTTTGCCTTTGGTAGACTGTTAGAAACTGTATAAAAGGGACACCTGGGAGGTTCAGTGGTTGAGTACCTGCCTTAGGCTCAGGATGTGATCCTGGGATCCCACCAGGATGAGTACTGCATAGGACTCCCTGCAGGAAGCCTGCTTCTTCCTCTGCCTATATCTCTGCCTCTCTTTATGTGTCTCTCATGAATAAATAAATAAAATCTTAAAAAAATAAAGATTTTATTTATTTATTCATGAGAGACACAGACTGAGAGAGAGAAACAGAGACATAGGCAGAGGGAGAAACAGGCTTCTCTCAGAGACCTTGATTCGGGACTCAATCCCAGATCCCAGGATCACAACCCAATCCAAAGGCAGGTGCCCAACTGCTGAGCCAGCCATCCAGGCATCCCAATAAATAAAATCTTTAAAAAAAAAAGAAAAGAAAAGAAAAGAAAAGAAAAGAAAAGAAAAAAAAGAAAAGAAAAGAAAAGAAAAAGAAGCTGTTATGCACTTACCTCATTGAAATACCTTGGGGCTCCATTCCTGGAAACTTGCAGTGATAATTTCTATAACACAATGTGCTTCCTCATTGCTACATCCCATGCAGACTTTTAGCTCTTAGCTTCAATTTGTTGTAAGTCATTTATATCTTATTGATCTTTCTGCTGCTCATCTCCAGAGGAAGTGTTGATACCTCTTCCTGAGTCATCTCCTCTCTAGTACTCTATATAGCTAATGGGTTTAAACATTTTTATACTTTTTTGCTTTACTACCATTTCAAATCTTAGGAGGAATCAGAGAAAAAAAGCACACATGTTCAAATCTTCATTCTAATGATACTTTTCAATTCTTTACCTTTTTTTTTTCAATTTTTTATCTTTGCCTTGGTAAAAAAAAAAAAACCTTCATTCTGTCATGCGACTAGTATCAATAACCATGTCTAATGATCCCCTTTAAGCTTATTCTTAAGTTAATTACTTTTATAAAATTTTATTGCTTTACTGAAAATCTTTTTTCCTCTTGGTTTCTATGACCCAATTCTCTAAGTTTCCCTCAAACCTCTGTATAATATTCTAGATTCATTCATCCCTCTCTTTCTCTGATTACATCTTACATTTGACAGGGCAGGGATGGGGAGACTTCAGTATATTCATAATCCCCATGTTGCTGCTATGTTACTTCTGTAAAACTCCATAAGGATTTGCATTGCTAACCTTCAATAGCAACCCAGTTTTCCAAGAGAAGAAAATTCTTGCTCTATGTGCATTGTTGCCTGGACTTTGCCAGATAAAAACATAAAGAGAACTCTTTTTTTTTTTTTTTTTTTCATAAAGAGAACTCTTATAAAAAAAAATGTAGTTCTTTCATTTCTTTTTATTCCAAAATAGCCATGTCTCTTTTGTGTTGTTGCTGATGGTAAAGAAATTTTCCATTTCAGTATGATTCAAATTTGGAAATAAAAAAAGACAGAATAAGTCTTCCCATTTTTCTTCCTGAGAGCAAAATTTTAAAGGCTCCCTGACCTATAATGAGAAAATCAAAGCTATTACAATATCACAAGAACAGTACAATAACTTAAAAAAAGTGCATTGAGAAATAATAAAAAATTTTGATACCTAAACAACCCTGCCAAATGCTTCATTGAAAAATGTTTGGTGGCATTTGCCTTAAAAATTCATCCTCTAAGAACTTTTCACAGTCAGCAAATTGAGAAATCCTGTAGGGTACGGGCTTAAAACAAAGTGAAAATAACCTTGGAACACCAAACCAACTGGAATCAGGATTGCATTGGGTTCTTGAGATTTCCTACACAGACAGTGATGTCATTTACAAACAGTTTTATTTCTCCCAACCCAATCTGTACACCTTTTATTTCCTTTCCCTCTGTCACTGCATTAGCTAGGATTTACAACATCATATTGAATAGAGAGGAAGAGAGGACATCCTTGCCTTATTCCTGATCTTAGAGGGTAAGCTTTGAGTTTCTTGCCATTACATATGATATTAATTATAGTTTTTTGAAGATATTATTTATCAAGCTAAGGAAGTTTCCCTCTATTACGAATGGAATTTAAATGTCATTCTCCCTCACATAGTTGTTGATAATGGAATTTCTAACTAGTTCATGAGATTAGAAATCTTTGGAAAACACTGCTGCTTGTTGGTTCTATTTAATGTTACTGTTAATGCATAACTCTATTTTTGGTTTAAATCAAAATTTGAGTAAATCTATGTGCTCCTTTCCCTAAGCAATTGTACTTCTTATGTGAAGACTAATAGGAAGCTAAAAATGGATTAATTATGTAGAAACTGTAAACCTCATTTTAGGAATTGTTTACAGTCTTACTCCCTTAGAAGGGCCAGTGAAAGCTGAATGCAGTGAAGCTTCTGAGAAACTGACAAAGAAATGTGTTTAGGGAATAAATTTTAAAATGGTGGTTAATGAGCCACTATTGTTTCCTCTACGAAAAGGCAGAAATGGAAGTCATTCTGAAAACTCAGTTTGCCAAAATAAAGGAAGGTTTCCTCTTCTCTGTGTTTATGTATGGAAAAAGGATATTCATGACATGCAATCCTTAGAACTGGAAAACTTTCTTCTAACTGATTACCCATACTGAGCGCTATTCAAATACTGTCAATTTGGTCCTATATGAAAATCCTCCTTCACTACACATTTCCATTCATTTATAGTCAACAAAATTACATTAAAAACAGTTCAAAAACAAATCAAGACATTTTACTGTAATGTTTAAGTAACTTTAATTATATAATGATACATTTAGCAGTGATTCTTGATTTTCCTATCTCCAAACTTAATTTCCTTGAATTAATTTTAGTTATTTTTTTTATTGCTTTTCATGTGAAATTGTTATTCTCCAGTGATTTTGCATTACATTAGATTTAGTGCTATGCCCCTGAGTTTTAATCTCAAACTTTCTATTTCCATCAAATGTTCATTATTGAATTCTATCAATGATTTCATTTTATCACCTCAGAACTATATTTTTTCCTATTCTACAGGTCTTTAAAACTGATGAGTCATAACATAAAATAAAGCATCTCCAAAAAAAAAAAAAAAGCATCTCCGTATTGCTCAGGACTATTGTTATGCAAATAAAACACACCCAGCCTGAGCTGCTGTCTCTTTACATTTGTAAAGAGCATTGGAGGAGGTTGGGCAAATCTTCATAGAAATTTTTAAATTCCATCAGCTTTTGTGCATTGCCATGCTTTGTCTTGATCTCTCATCCTCTCTCCTCTTTCTCTCTATTTATTCACTTATTTATCTCCATCTAATTTTATTTTAATATAGACTCATCTATGTGTTGGCAAGATGATTAGTATTCCAGGGAAAGCAAGATTGTCTTAGTAGCTTTCTCAAAATTTCCAGGGAAGAACTTGAATTGTTGCCTTTAATCATGCATCAAGCAAGAAACCAATTTCCCTATTCAGGGATTGAATCACTCTAATTCCTTTGACTTGGGTCACAAGAACCCTCTGTGGTTTGTGGTGAACCAAGCAGATGCTGATTCAAAATCAAAGGGGCAGAGAAGAATTAATATGTATTGAGATAGATACTCTTCCAAGGAAGATACATCCATCACTAGTTCACTCTCTCAGAGCTTAATCTACTTCTCTTGTGACAACCTTTGCCACCTCATCTTCGGCTGCCTAAATATAAATATACTTTGACAGGATTTTATCTTTATCAGTTCACTTATTTACACACACACACACACACACACACACACAAACACGCATGCACATATTTCCATCTAGGCATTTCTTTTACATTTGGGGATTAATATAATAGCAATCCAAAGTAATATTATATTTCCCTTGGGATCTGCTATAACATTTGGAAGAATAAAAGAAAATGAGAGAGAGAGAGGGTAGAGGGTTGAGTTTGGAGGGTGGCAAAGAGAGAAAATTACAGACTGCCACTAATGGATTTCCAAAGCTGTATGTATCTTTGCTTTTTTTTTTTTTTGGCTAATGGGATCAATATCTGAGAGATCCAACTGGATACTTACAGAAATATTTTTGACTTGAACATTTATGTATTAATAAATTTTAAATATAATGCTTTTGGTCAAATTCTATTCAAATAATTTCTTTAAAATATCTACATTGGGTTCCTGGGTTGCTCAGTGGTTGAGCATCTGCCTTTGGCTCCCGTGGTGATCCCGGGACACTGGGCTTGAGTTCCATGTCAGGATTCCTGCAGGGAGTCTGCTTTGTCCTCTGCCAATCTCTCTGCCTCTCTCTGTGTGTCTCTCATGAATAAATAAATAAAATCTTTAATAAGATAGCATTTACCTCAACACTTATGGTTTTGTTAAATTGACTATCTCCTTTCCAGATATTTTAATTGTCCAACATGGCTTAATTTTCAGGCAGGTATTACTAGGAATCTTATGTGTCATGAGCACTCTAGTTGTACATCTTCATCTATATAAAGTGTTTACAATACACATTCTGGTTCATAGCCACATTCCTTCCTCATGTTCCTAATCCTCCTAAATGTTTCCACTGGAATAAATTACCAAAGAAATTTTGGGTTAAAAAGCACTGATTTATTATCTAATGGTTCTGGAGGTCAGAAGTCTTAAATGAGTCATAAGGAGCTAAAATCCAGTGTCAGCAAAGGCTCTGGGGAAAAATCTACTCCTTGCCTTTTCCAGCTTCCAATTGCCTGCATTTCTTGGCTTGTGGCTACATCACTCCTCCCTCTGCCTCTATCATCACATTTCCTCTGACTCTGATCCTCCTGCCTCTCTCAATGTGATTACATCAGTCCCACATGGAAAATCCAGGGTGACCCCCATCTCACAGTCTTTAACCTTAATTATACTTGAAAAATCCCTTTAGCCATTTAAGGTAAAATATTCATAGATTATGGGATGAGGATTTACACAACTGTAGGGGTCATATTTCTGCTCACCATAATAGCTAAGGCAAATCAGGGGGTGTTGTAGATGTAAATCTCACAAGCAGACTGAAGTATTTGGTTTTAAATGTGCTGACATTATGAACTAGACACTATACCCTGGAGCACCAAAGCAAAATTCTGAAATCAAATTCTGTTTGACAAACATTTTTTAAAAGATTTTATTTATTTTATTATTTGAGAAAGAAAGAAAAGAAGCATGAGGGGAGGTGCGGGGAGAGTGGCAGAAGGAGAAGGAGAGGGAGAAGCAGATTCCCTGCTCAGCAGGGAGCCCAATGCAGGGCTTGATGCCAGGACTCTGGGGCCATGACCTGAGCCAAAGGCAGATCCTAAGCCAACTGAACCACCCAGGTGTCCCCGTTTGACAAGTGTCTACTGAGTGCCACTGTTTGCCACCCAACATGCTATGGCTTCTGTGTCTGCCTTCAGAATTACAGATTCGGTTCCCTGGGTGTTTTTCAATCAGAAACATTTGGCTTGAAGTATATGAAAGCATAGGAGCCTCAAGAATTATGGTTTAGGGAATCATGGTAAATGTAACCCCATGAATATAAGTAAGTTATATGTTCAGGTTTCCATATCTTCAACTTTACTATATAAGCCCAAAATCTGTGAACCAAAAATTATGCCAATGCCTATATTTGGAGCTTCAATTATATATTGATTACAGTATTCCAGGAGCCTAGAATATTAATGAATAAAAAGCTAGAGGTAGAGTAGGTGAATTGATCAGAAAATTTGCTGGAATATATGCCCAAACTTCTACTTAAATTATCCCATGTTTATATATAAACCATCAATACTTATTGCCAAAGTCAGTCCTTTCACTTGAGCACTAATTTCTATCCCCTCTCACCTACTCTAGAATGTCCCTTTAGTCTTTTTACCTTCACATCAATTTTCTTCTCTCTACCAAAAGAATTTCATCAACATGCAACCACTTTTCTTGTTTTCTTGTTTTATTATTTTAAAAAATTTTTAAATTTATTCATTGAGAGAGAGACCACATGCAAGCAGGGGGAGTGGCAGAAGGAGATAGAGAATTGCAAGCGACTCCACACCAAGTGTGGAGCCCAGTGCGGGGCTGGATCCCACAGTCCTGAGGTCATGACCTGAACCAAAATCAAGAGCCACCCAGGTGCCCTTTCTTATTGTTAAATACAAGAGATAAAAAGAAAAAAAAGAAAAAGAAAAAGAGGACAAAATATTCTTGGTCCTCTCTCTTGTCAATTATTAACCCATTTTTGGTTTGTTTTTCATTGAGCAAAATCACCAAAAGGATTATCTATAGTAACTCTAAGTTTTCTCTTGAAATTATTCCAGTTAGGCTTTTGCTCACACCACCCAATATAGCTGCTCATCAGGATTAAGATGACATTGCAAAAATCTGTTGTCAATTCTCAGCCCTCTTTAGCATCAGCAGTATTCATCACTGTGATTCCTCCATAATCCTGGATATTTTTTCATTTGTTTTCTAAAATATTTTAATATCTTTTTTTTTTTTAATTCTCCCAATCTCATATAGTAGTCCTTTACAGTCTCTTGTGCTGGTTCTTCCTCTTTTCATTGATCTAACATTGGAAGGTGCTAGACTTCAGGAGCCTTCTCTTTTTCCCATCCCAGGTACTTTTCCTGAATTTATTAATTTATCTCATTTGTTACTTCTAAACTTGAGTATATAATAGAAATCATCTACTTTACCATGTTTTGCAAAACTAAACACCTGCTTTCATTCCCCAAACCTGTGCTACCAGCAGGCTTCCCCATCTTGGTTGATGGCAACTCTTATACCTAAATATTGTGCTGTGAGTTGAGGAATCTTGGAAGTCTTTATTTATATTAACTTATCTTCATAATAACCCTGAAACACAAATTCTACAATTTTACAAGGCATAAAGAGGAAACTAAGAAATAAAAGCCTTAACCGAAGCTACCAAAGTCACACAGTCAGTGAGTGACAAAGCCAGCATCTGATCTTGGGGAGTGTATTCCCAGAGTGATCATGGAATCCCTGCACTGAACTTGATGATTCACAAACTCTTCTCATCTTTTATAGGACATATAAAAAATTTTGTTGAGAACTCTCTTTATTCCTGGGATAGCTAAAATTAATTACTTCCTTTCCTATGCCTCCACTATCCAATAGCACTTTTATCAAAGTATTTTTTTTTTTTTTTTAAAGATCCTATTTACTTGTTCATTAGAGACACGCAGAAGGAGAGAGGCAGACACACAGGCAGAGGGAGAAGCAGGCTCTCTATAGGAAGCCTGATGTGGGACTCGGTCTCGGGACTCCAGGATCACACCCTGAGCCAAAGGCAGACACTTAACTGCTGAGCCACCCAGGCATCCCAGTATTTTTGTTTCTGTTCTAAGATCAGCTCCTTCCTGTGAAGGAAGATAAGATCTTTCAGAAGCTAAGGACTAGGGTGTGGGCCATCCCTGTTCTCACATGTTCTAGCTGCTAGTCACTTTTTTTTTTTTTTTTTCTTCAAAAGGCTCAACTGTATATTCAGGTTTTTATTTATTCACTGACTGCTAGTGTCAGCCTACTACAGCAAGAGCCTACAGTAGTTTTTGGCTTCACTAGTCTCAGTCGTATATTGTGGCTGAAGTAATGAGACAATCAATGTCTGATAGTACCAGAAGTTCCTTCTCACTGGTCGATTAAATGACCTGTTTTTAATTTCTATGTATGTTAAGTTGGTTTGGGAGGACGGAACTTTTGTCATGCGTGTGATATAAATGCAACTTTCTCATTAAATCCATCCCACTTGGCATAGCTAGATGATTTGACTTCTTTTCCATGTTCTGATTTGCATTTCAATTCTTCAGTGGGTCTGCACTTTTTGTGGTTGTTGTCATTGGTTGCTGTATATGTATTTTGATAGGATACACCCATCAATCCACTACGGAAAATATCATAAATTGAAATGAATTCATGACACCTAATGTACTGAACATCATAGTTAAGTCTAGACTACATTAAACTTGCTCAGAACCTTCACATAAGCCGACAGTTGGACAAAATTACCTAACCTGGATTCTATTTTATAATGTAGTGTTGAATATCTTATATAATTTACTGTACTGGAAGTAAAAAATCGAATAGTTGAAAAAAAAATCGAATAGTTGTATGGGTACAGAATGGCATTAAGTTTGTTTACCTTTGTGATCATGTGACTGACTGGGAGGTGTGGCTCATTGCTGTTGATCAGAATCACTGGATACTATCCTACCACACATAGCTAGCTTGGAAAAAGATCCAAATCCACAATTCGAAGTAGAGTTTTTAATGAATGCTTATCACTTTCACACCATGATAAAGTAAAAAGAAAAAAAAAGCTGAATCATTAGAAATTAGGGATAAGCTCTAGATTTCCATTAGGTTTTAGGGATTTAAACTTGTGGTCTTTCCCTAGTTACTTTTGATACCTCTATGACAGTTGAAAAATTAGAAGTGGATATTTCTGGAGAATTCAGATGAAATGTTCCTACAGAATCAAAGCAAAAGAGCTGAAGTTCCTAAATCTTTGGTTTTATTGGCCTCCCAAACTATGAGCTACTTATTGTCTTGCTGCTATATCTTCTATTGTGGAGGCCGAGAAAATTAAGGCCATTCCACCTCAAGTTTAGCATTAGCACAAGTACAGCCATCTCAGGCCCCTGAGAACAAGAGCTGAACTTTACCCGACGTCAGTTACAGGAAAAACTGCAGAACATCCTTGACAGAAAGTCCCATATTGGAATGAAAACAGAGTTTAAGAAACTCCCCCCACCCTTTCCCCCATATCAGAATGAAGAAATTCCTCCCCCCCCCTTCTGGAGGTACCCTAGACCAGCCCTTAAAACTAAGCTGAAACCCACCTGGGGTCCAAGTCCCTGCTCCGCTGTGTCAGGTATACTTGGACCCAAGCTCGAGCTTGTTAGTAAACCCTCGTGTACTTGCATTGGTGACAGCTCCTTGGTGGTTTCTCGGATTCACAATCTTGGGCACAACATCTATACCATATTATCTAAATTTTTGAGGGAAGGAGAGTACCTATTCTTTTCAACCATGATTTGTTTTATGAATTCCTCTGACGCATAGATCTCCTCTTTTGGAACCAAGAGTCTGAAATGTTATTAGCTCCCTAAGAGTCAACTTTTAAACACTGGTTGACATATTGATCATCAAATCTAGTTCTTGCTGCATACCATTTAAGAATTTAAAAAAGTTTTGTGAAATTAAAGCTGTCTACAGAATTGAGATGAACATACTGTCTTGTAGCATAACTGTCAGCTCTAATTAATGACTTTTCGTGGCTGTGAGAATATTTTTTTCCCCCTTTGGTGTTTATCATGAATAAAACAACTCCAAAAAAATATTGTGTTAGTAAGAGACCTGATTTGGATATGACCAAACAGCTTTTTTTTTTTTTTTCAATTTCTAAGATTTTATTAACATGAGTTTTTAAAAACAAACATCCCTAGCAGTGTGAGGGAGAGAGTAGAGAAGAGGGGAGGGGAGAGAACAGGAGGGAAGAGGAGGTGCGGAGTTGAGGGGAGGGCAAGACAGGGCAGGACAGGGGGAAGGAATTCTGCTTTATTGGTAATAAAGCTCCAGGTTCATCCCATCGCAGATTTCATAGTCCCCCAGAGACTGGTCCTTGGAAATCATGTACCACTTCTTCAGGATGGTCTTGTTCCAACAGGTGCCAGTCTGGGCTGCAATCAGCTTCTTAAGGTCCCCGATGGTGTCATCAGTGTTGCACTTAACGCCACCTTCTTCTCTAGACTGTCGTTGCAAACAACCTCGATCATCTTGTCTGGAGCTTTCACAGACATGCACACCCTTGATGGCTGGGTTTTTCTTTTTCTTTTTCTTTTTTTTTTTTTGGCCGGGTTTTTCTTAATATAGTCTATGATGCCCAGAACATAATGGACTTGACAAGCCTTGATTATAGAAACCTCATTAAGTAGAAATATATGTGTTATGCCTTGCTAACAGATTTTAATAACTTGCATACTATCATACTCTGTGGCCTACCTAGTTAAGTATATGGGGAAATTTGAAAAGTTTTTGATAAGTTAATTTTTTTCTGTTCGTTATAGTCATTTTTGAAGCTACAACTATATTTATCATATAATCTGCAAACAGTTGTCATTTTGTAGAGTTTATAAATTTGATCTGTATATAAGAATGAAAACATGTTTGATTTAATCTAAAGTCTGCTTACTTTTGGTTGTCATTCACTTAAATGCACTCGTGATCAAGGAAAAACTTTATAAATGAAATTAGTAAAATGATTGATGTATTCTATTAATAATCTTTAAGCATACACATATACCAGATAAGAAACTAAAAAATATATTTTCAATGGAGCTTGTATTTATTGATTATTTTGGTTACCATGCCTTGCTACTTGGCTGATATTTGTGAGAAGAAAGTGGAGGTTTCCCCAAATATACTGCATATTAGAAAATCCTTAAGAATAACTTAAGGCTTTGAAATGGTAAGCTCTGGTATGACCATTGCATTGCCCCTTAAACATTTCCAAAAACTTGAGGAGTTACTACATTTTTTGCTTTTTAATGCCACATAATTTTCGTCATATTAGGGTAAGAAAGCTATTTCTTTTTTTTTAAGAAAAAATTATGATAGGGATAGAGATACATATACATATGATAGAGATTCTTATACATATTTTTATGTACATGTACATTTGTAGAGGATAAATTCCTAGAAATGCAATTCTTGGATATAACAGTCCATGCATTTTTAATAATTTTTATCTTCATTACCAAATTATCCTTCTGAAAATCTGATATGTAGAATTTGATACTATTAATTCCTCCCTTCCATATTAAACATTATAATTCACTTAAATACTTGACCTCACAATTGGCAAAAAATGGCAGCTTGTTCAATTTCCATTACAAGTGAAATTACTTTTTTGTTATGTATTCATAACATCCAGAAGATGCAATGTCGTTTCTGTTTACTCATGCTCTCCACGTGCATTTCATAAGTAAAATGTTCAGTTCATTCTCATTTGGTTTTATTAGAATTTTAGAATGAGTTGTAAAATTGTATTAAATTATTTTCTTTTACATATGCTAGATATATCTGTGTAAATTTGCAAGTGATTTTACTACTTTCAAAGTTTGAGTTTTCTTAGTACTACACATCTGAATTTGCATTTGTTTTAGCTGTTTTTCCTATCTCTTTTTCTTTCTGTCCTCTATCTCTGTTTTTCCTTCCTTTTTTTTCTTATTATTTTACATTCTAAATATCTATAAGAGGGACGCCTGGGTGGCTCAGTGGTGTAGTGCCTGTCTTTGGCCCAGGTCATGATCCTGGAGTCCTGGGATCAAGTTCTGCATCGGGCTCCCTGCATGGAGCCTGCTTCCCCTTCTGCCTGTGTCTCTGCTTCTCTCTCTTTGCCGCTCACGAATAAATAAATACAATTTTTAATAAATAAATAAATAAATAAATAAATAAATAAATAAAAGAATAGATGATGCTGGGTATTGCATTCTATTAAAAATAAAAGTGGTACATTTTACATAAATAAATTATATTTAATTAAATTGTTATTTCTAAATATACTTGAAATGTAGGCCTATTTAAATGGGCATATTGGTTTTATTGATAATGAGCACTAAAACCTGTAAATTGAAATATTTCATTTAAGCAAAATATGTTGGGTGATAACTTAATTATTTCCTAGAAATATCTTTAGTAACAGATTTAAGTTTCAAAAATAATTCTTAAAAGATACATATTTTAAAACTATTTAATAAAATGTTGATCATCAGGTAACTTTTTCAATTTTGAATTTTTGTGTGTTTGTTTTCTTTATTTTCTTATTATGGGAGGAAAATGTCACTGTATAATCTACCAGAGGATAAATGACAAAGTAAATTTTTTAAATCTCTAAAATTCTAATAAAACCAAATGAGAATGAACTGAACATTTTACTTATGAAATGCACGTGGAGAGCATGAGTAACGACATTGCATCTTCTGGATGTTATGAATACATAACAAAAAAGTAATTTCACTTGTAATGGAAATTGAACAAGCTGCCATTTTTTGCCAATTGTGAGGTCAAGTATTTAAGTGAATTATAATGTTTAATATGGAAGGGAGGAATTAATAGTATCAAATTCTACATATCAGATTTTCAGAAGGATAATTTGGTAATGAAGATAAAAATTATTAAAAATGCATGGACTGTTATATCCAAGAATTGCATTTCTAGGAATTTATCCTCTACAAATGTACATGTACATAAAAATATGTATAAGAATCTCTATCATATGTATATGTATCTCTATCCCTATCATAATTTTTTCTTAAAAAAAAAAGTGTAAAAATAAATTTTTTCCAAATATAGTGAAAGCAATTTTTAAAGGGTAATCTAATTGATTCAAATAATCATACATTCAATTGTTTAGTTCCTCTTATTTATATTCCCTATGAACTTCTTATTTATAATACCTAGTCTCTACATTGACCTACTCCTTCTATATGACTTATTTTTTTTCATATTACTTAATAGCTCAGAAGCAAGACAATAGGTTATCACATATTAGAAAGTGAACTATACATATTTCAAAAAAAATTAATCTTATGTGATATTGATCAGCCCCTTGTGACATGAAATGTTGGTGTCTGGGAGTGAACGGTGAAAAATTCTTGAGATATTTTTGTTACAAAAAATGTGGTTTTATTAAAGCATAGGGACAAATGTGAACAGGACTGTGGTTGGGGTTGTGAGTAGTGACTGATTATATAGTTTCAAGTTGGGACGGGGGTTAGGGATAGCATAAGGCGGTCAGGCTAATGTCAAACTAAGATTGTCTTTTGCCTTTAGCTAAGGATTAACATTGAGGCAGTTGAGCTCCATAAGCAAGATCACTCACACTGTCTAAAATATTATCAATGGGCTGTACATTGTAAGGAAATTTAATATTTTTCTATATTTCTTTTGCCTTTGTTCTCCACATCGATTCATAGGATAAAATAAACCATTTCATGGAGTATTTGGATTGTAGCAATATTCAAAATATGCATTTTCAGCCGTTTCCACACTGAATACTTTTTCTCTGAGCAGGAGGGAAAACTGCTATTTCTCATATCAGATTTTGGCTGCAGACAATCCACAGCATGTTCAGAACACAAATACAGAGAAAGATCAAAAAGGTTCTTCATGAATCATTGGATCTACTTAACATTTTCCTCTATCAAAGTATGTTTTATCAGTGATCCTTTCCACTGATTCATTGCAGATGCCGGTCCCTGGAGTTCCAACAAGCATTTCTGAGTGACGCAGAACACTCTTGCTCACTGCTAGCCTTGATAAAGAATCAAAAATATAAATAAAATCCTGAATAGTGTTTAATGACATGAATTTATCAGATTTTACCTTCAAGTATGGATCAAGTGAAATATCTTTTTGTATTTGCTGTAAAAACAGTAACAATAAAAATGCTGTTGAAGGTATTTTCTCTTATACCATTCCATGTCTTATAATAGACTATAAATAAAGTAATAAGAAATCATTTTTTCTTTTTTTTAAGATTATTTATTTATTTATAATTGAAAATGAAACAGGGAATATATAGATCCTCAGCACTCTCAGATATGACGCTTCAGCATGACAGTATCTTTTGCATTTGTGCTAGGAAGAGGAATTTCACATGCTAGTAATTTACCTTTTTACTCCCTTAAGAACCCATGATTCCCAAATCCTTCCTGCATTCCATAAAAGTATCCATTTGTGAATATTGACAGGGGTATAAACCCGAAACTGACTTAATATTTGGAAATGGCTAACTTTTGTTTAAATGGAACTTACAAGAGATGTGTTCTGAATCCCAAATGGGATGATTTTCAAGCTAGACCTCAGAATTACAAGCACTGAGGGCCAGACCCTGAGTGACCAAGTTAGCATATGCAAGGTTTACAATAAATTTATTTGTAAAGAAATGTACATATGTTTGTGTGGTACAAAGGATCTCTGAGGCCAAAACCATTACTGATATGATTCTATCTTTTAATTTTCCCCATTCTCACTGGTGTGAGGTGGTATCTCATTGTGGTTTTGATGTGTATTTCCCTGATGGACAGTGATGTGGAGCATTTTCTCATGTGCATGTTGGCCATGTCTATGTCTTCCTCTGTGACATTTCTGTTCATGTCTTTTGCCCATTTCATGATTGGATTGTTTGTTTCTTTGCTGTTGAGTTTAATAAGTTCTTCATAGATCTTGGATACTAGCCCTTTATCGAAAGGTCAATTGTGAATATCTCCTCCCATTCTGTAGGTTGTCTTTTAGTTTTGTTGACTGTTTCTTTTGCTGTGCAGAAGCTTTTTATCTTGATGAAGTCCCAATAGTTCATTTTTGCTTTTGTTTCCCTTGCCTTCATGGATGTATCTTGCAAGAAGTTGCTATGGCCAAGTTCAAAAAGGGTGTTGCCTGCGTTATCCTCTAGGGATTCTTTCTTTTAAATGTAGTCTTTTTTCTCCTCCACAGGAAACTGAACATCACTCAGCCTTTCCATAAAACCTTTTCCCCACTCATGGTATGGTGGTTCCCCAGTAACTTAGTATTTTTCATGCTGATATAGCTTTCTTTACAGCTTCCCAGTCTTTCAAACAAAGGCATGTATGAAACTTAATTAAGATAGTTGTAGACAGTGGTACCTGGGTGGGTCAGTCGGTTAGGCATCTGCATTCTGCTCAGGTCATGATCCTGGGGTCCTAGAATCTCTCATAGGAGGGAGTCTGCTTCTCCCTCTCCCTCTGTCCTTTCCTCCACTGCTCCACTTGTGCTTCCTCCCTCTCTTTCTCAAATAAATCAATAAAATCTCAAAAAAAAAAAAAAGATGGTGGTAGACAAATAATGCTCCTTCCCACCTCCCTCCTAAGATGTTCAAGTCCCCTGGAATCTGTAAATATTTTACTTTACATGACAAAAGAGCAATGAAAATTACAGACAGAATTAAAGTTACTAAACAGTTGATCTAAATAGGGAAGTTATACTGGATTATCCATGTGGACCCACTGGAATTACAAGAGTCCTCAAAAGTGGAAGAGGAACTGACAAAAGAGAGTGTTGTTATGTGATACTGGCTGTGCAGAAGCACACCTGAGCTGAGGAACGCACGTGGCCTCTGGAAGCCAGACAAGAAATAAAACATTCTCTCCTAGAGCCTACAGAAAGGAAATCAGCCTGTAGATATCTTGATTTTAGTCCAGTGAGTCCCACATGAAACTTCTGACCTCCAAGAACTATAAAATAATAAATTTCTAGCCATTTGTTATGGTATCATGAGGAAAGTAATACAGTGTCTAATTTCAAATTCTTCTCCACAGAGTTTCTAGAACCTGTTGTGAAAAAAAATAATAATAAAATAAAACTAAATTAATTAAATTAAATTATTAAAATAAAATAATAAAGGAAATTTAAGTTGAGTCAGGAAACCCTGAAGGGGGAGCTCTCCCCCCACATACTACTTCTTGCAGCCAGTATAACTAGTAGTTAGAAAGTAAGGATTAATTCAAAAGAAATGATATATTTTTAGGAATTTTATCTTCTCTTTTAAGGAAAAGAAGGAACAGTTCCCTCACTGCAACAGCATCCAACCCATGCAGCCAATGAGAAACTGCCATAACCTCAAACTCTTGCTCTGCTTCAATAACTTCTGTTCAACCAATTTCCTCCTAAAAGCTAGTACAAGCTGAACTTCCCTTTGTATCTTCAGACTTGTCCATGGTTCAGCATACCTTGTTTGTCCCAAGTTGCAATTGCTCTTGCTATTCCCAAATAAACTTATTTTTTACTTAAAGACACTTGCTCTTTGTTCTGTTTAATGTTAACTATGCAAGTAAAAGGAAAGGTACAGGCTAATATTTTAAGTGTCCCCAGACTCTGTGACTTGCAAGAAACTTTTCTCCAAAATTCTTAGAGAATAGGGAAGAACTATATTGGTTTGTGAATTAATTTCACAAACTGCTAGGTGTTTCTTCTTTTGATATCTGTAAAATGTTAGGAAGAAGCTAGATCAGAGCAGTGGAAGGAATAACAGGAGGGAAGAGTCCTAAATCCTTGAAGGGGAAAGATGAATTAGGGACAATGGGGCGTGGCAGGGCTCGGTAGGGGGCTATGGAAGCTAGCTCACAAAAATCCCCAAAATGCTGAGGTGTAAGGAAACCAGACATAAGGGAACAAGCCAGATCACTCTGCCCTAGGTGTGGGCGGGGAGGGTGTCTTGTTATAACAGCTACTTGTAACCAACAAAAAATTCATCAGACTCTAAAAAGGGAGTAAGCCATTAGTGAATGGTGGTACCAATGGATATGTTAAAGGAATTTAGGTTCCCTGATGAGGCTCTCGATAAAAGACCAACCCTACAAGCCCTCAGTGGCAACCCTGTTAAGACCCCTCTAACTTCTGAGACTTTTCTCTGTATCCTCACTTAATAAACTTCTATCCTTTTACTCACTTTCCTTTGTGAGATTCATTCTTTGACTCCATGAGACAGGAACCAAGCTCTTCCGTATCAAAGAGACAGGAACTTGAGGCAAGGACCCTGATAAATAAGCTACACATTAAAAGCCCTGGAGTACCACTTTCTGACCTTGTGCCTTCCAAGACCTTGGGTCAGAGAGATCCAGAGTAGTAAGTGCAGAGCCTGCTTCTCTTGTTCCACTGCTGCCTCAGGGTAAACCCCAGACTTATTATAATATATTTGCATTGACAGTACACCCCTATCCCCTACAACCCAGGGAGAAAGGCTGAACCATAAGAGTTCTGGTAGAAAACTTGTAGGTTTAAAAACTCCCCCTCCAGGCTTGTGGGAGGAGTTCCCCAATTGATTAGAAGTGGCCTTCATTAGAGACCACCCCATTCTATCTCATAGCTCCTCCCAGCCCAGAGAGATTTGATTATATCCAATCCCAAAACAACCCAGGAGCCATTCCATCACTGGGAACCTGCCCACACTCCCACCTGGAGAGTGTATTCTCACTCTAATGAACTGCTTCCTGCTTGCTCCTTTCCTTCTTGCTATCTTTCATGGAGGGCAGATCCCTGACAGAGACCTCACCTCACACAACACAGACTCTTTCACCAGTAACAAACATACCAAAAAAGAAAGAAAGAAAAGCACAATTAGAGAGTTTTACAAGAGAATAAATGTAATATACTATAAAATACAATTTTATGTCATTTTCATGGAAATAAAACATCATAAATACCTGTTTACTGCAACATCAATATTAATATGGCAGTTTAGGTCTTGAACTTTTGGAGATAGAGATTTGTTAAAGATTAGTTTTTTGGTGTTTGTTTTTTTGTATTTTTTGTGCTTATACTCCTAGGAGAAATTTTGTATAAAGATTTAAGAATATATGTACTATAACTCAAAGGAAAGAGAATGGCATTCAATGAGATGAAAGTTAACAGGAGGAGTGATAAAAAATGTATTACCTTAAGACTGAGTTTCTAAGTTCCTATAAGATTAGAATCAACATTATAATAAGAAAGTATTATGCAATAATTACCTACTGGAACAAGTCATTCTACAAAAGGATTTACTGCAAGTGTAACAGATTTGTAGTATCTATTAAGTCAAAATAATTTGCTGAGTCATGGAAATAATGAGGATAATTATCATTATTGCAGTACCAGTTTAATTCCTTAACAATTACTTATTTTATAAAAGATGCATACACCAATCATGAATGATGAATCAGAAGATGAAACAAAGTTCATTAAAAATATTCGTTTTGAGATTATTGACCCTTCTATGTTACTGTTTTTTTGTTTGTTTTTGTTTTGTTTTGTTTTGTTTTCTGAAATAATTGGCCAAATGCTTCTACTATCCTCCCGGTTTCACTCTTAGAAGTTAAGGGACACAGCCCTCTGCCTGTGTCTCTGCCTCTCTCTCTCTCTCTCTGTGACTATCATAAATAAATAAAAAATTAAAAAAAAAAAAAGACTTGTAAAAAAAATTGGGATCCCTGGGTGGCGCAGCGGTTTGGTGCCTGCCTTTGGCCCAGGGCGCGATCCTGGAGACCCGGGATCAAATCCTACATCAGGCTCCCGGTGCATGGAGCCTGCTTCTCCCTCTGCCTGTGTCTCTGCCTCTCTCTCTCTCTCTCTCTCTCTCTCTGTGACTATCATAAATAAATAAAAAATTAAAAAAAAAAAAAGACTTGTAGAAGTTAAGGGACACAGGATTCCTACAGAGCTTATGATGTCAAAAGCAATAGCGTGCTTTCTAGATAAATGACCCAGATACTGTGTCAAGAGAAGAAGAAAATAATTGTTGGCTTCTGATAGACATTTTTCTCTGCTTCTCCCATTTGACAGATACTGCCAAGTACAGTCTAGACAATGAATGTACCTGCTGCCCAAATCTGGTCAGTATTTTCCCTTGAAATGGAAGGTGTTTGGATAATACTGTAATGGTTATGGCAACTTCCTGCATATTTTAATTCTAGGAAAATCTAAAATTCTTTTCAGCCAATATTTTATTAGTTTCTTTAGAAATTTATATACTTCATAATACTCTAATTTTTATAAATACTATTTGCATTTGTTAACATTCTTTGCTAAATTCCTTTTGGAAGGAATCTCAATGGGGGACTTTTAATTTAACTTAATTTTAAGTTTTTTCAAGGTTTTATTTATTTATTTGAATGAGAGAGAGAACACAAGTGGAGAAAGTCAGAGGAAGAGACCTGCAGACTCCCCTTTGAGCAGAGAGCCTGACGGGACTGGATCTCAGGACCCCAGGGTCATGACCTGAGCCAAAAGTGGACGCTTAGCCACCTGAGACACTCAGGCATCCCTTTTCATTTTTCATTTTCATTTTAATTAGCCAAGAGTAGTTAGGTTTATTGCAAATAAGTCTTTTGAAACATTTGTGCTATCAAGACTTCAAACCCTCAGGTCTCTCGTGTCTTGGACCAGACAGCCTCTCAGTTCACCAGGCTGGCCCTGCCTCCCAGTAAATCAGAACCCCGGTATACCCATTGGCTGCATAGACCATGACCCGGCAGCTGCTGCTTCCCAGAGTTTTTCTTCCCAGCACTGTGAAGAGAGACAGTCCTTCCCATCTTTAACACAGAACTTTGGTGAAAAGGAATTCACCGAGAACCCAAAAGACTTATTGGAAAATTATATAGATTTATTAAGTAATAAATTTAGGGACAAACCCAAGCTCATACTGCCTAAAAATCAATATGTATTCACTATGCTTATTTTGAAATTAACCACAGGTGTGAATCCTGAGAATATTCAATAATTAATATCTATCACACTCTCTTTCCTTTAGGGTCCACTTCCTGGGGAATCTGACTTGCAATATGTACTTTAAGGTGAAGATTTTTTTTTTAGATTTTATTTATTTATTTATTTTTAAAATTTGAGAGAGAGAGAGAGAGAGAGAGAGACAGAGAGGCAGAGACACAGGCAGAGGGAGAAGCAGGCTCCATGCAGGGAGCCCGATGTGGGACTCAATCCCAGGACTCCAGGATCATGCCCTGGGCTGAAGGCAGCGCTAACCCGCTGAGCCACTCAGGCTGCTCAAGATATTTTAAAAGATAGATTTGTATTAGCATGCATTAGATTCTCTCATTTTTCTTTGAACTTTCCAACATCTTACAAAAATGTGTTTGAAATTTTAAGAACCTGAAAATCTGTCTCCATGGAAATGAGGATTAAAAGTATTCAAAATCTGTGAAGTACTGACTATGGAAATCTATGACCCTATATACTGGCAGGCTAGCTATTTTCAGAGTAAACATGATACTATTCTGCTTAAACTTCCTTTATGACAATTTATTCATTCACTAAATATTGCCTGTCCTCTCTAGCAATTGCTATAAGGACTTAACTTTTTTTTTTTTCTTCTACAATTAAGGGCATGAGTTTTCACGTTACCATGTGTCTAGAGAATATCTTATTCATGAATTAAATCCAGGGATTTTAAAATCTCCTAACAGAGTGTATGAGTGCAACCATATCATTAAATTGTTACAATTAAGTGTGTGGGTAACAGATAAAACACTGTCACTTGCTAATTTGTTCTCTGCCCCAGGCCCTTCCACAATAGGAGATATATGAGATTCATTCAGCCACATTGACTCTAATCATCAATTAAAGGTAATATATTCTGTGTGTCTTCTCTTCTTTGTCAAAATTTCCATAGTCTTTTTAACATTACTTTTAAGTATTGAGAAAAATTTCCAATAAAGATTATATTTCTTTTATCAGATTTTTACTTTGCTCAGGAAAGATGAGCTGTCTCTATAAGCTCTAAGTAGTTTGTATTATATATTAGTTATATATGAAAAGAATGAAATTTAAAGATTAGAGAGTTTTATTTAACCCAGAATCTTTGAAGGGGGATCTTAAAAACTTTTGAAAAAAATTAAGGTAAAAAAGAATGTAGAAAATGAATTGTCTTTTTTTCTCCTGAAGGTAATATGGGGGGGCAGGGGATGTGAAGGAATTGTTTGCATAAATGTCATTAAACACATGCAATATAGTCTGGCTGCTAAGAGCATGACATCTGGAGTCGAATGGCCTCTTTTGTCATTTTCTGGCTCTGTCATTCACCAGCTGTGTGACCTTGGGCAAGCTATTAAGTTGTTTCTGTTTTGGGTTATTTTTCTAAAAATGGAGATGATGATGATAGTAATGTTATCTACTTAATAGTATTTTTCTGAAGATTCACTGAAGTAATATACAAAGTACCTAGCTCAGTGCTGTAGGCCAGCAGATAGTAAACATACAGTGAATAAAAATTGTTATTATTCTTTCTCTCTTGATGATCATACATTGGCCTTACTTGGATTTCTTCCCCAAATTGAAGATGAATATGAAGTCCTCACCTTTGGGATGCTTCACTATAGATGCTTCTCTTCAGTTACAAGGGACAAAAAGCAATCTATTTTTCCTGACAACCTTGAAGATAAAACTATGGGAAAGTTAAATGGCTACAATAGTAGTGCTTCAGGAACTTGATTGGGAGCCATTTCTATATTGTACCTTATTTATGTGCCATTTCTATATTGTACCTTATTTATGTGCACCTGTTCCAAAATGGGCAGCTTGAAATGACACATCTACCAAGAGTTTAGATCTTCATATGATGTTGCCTTTATTCTGAAATATAATGCTAGCCTGTCTGAACCTTCCATTCTCTACAGTAGAACTTTTAAAAATATTATCATCAACACTATTCTGACCACATCTTCAACCATTATCATTAGCATCATGATTATTTTCCTATCAAGAATATTTTCTCATTGCATCCTGGGAACCACCCTTCAGTCCATGACAGCCTCAACTCCAGCTGCCCCAGCAGGGCATCCTCTGCATAGACCACTCCAGGACACCACAGTTTTCACTCACTTCAGTTCAGCTGTCTCCCCAGGGTATTCTCATTGCAGACAGCCATGGGACTCCCACCTCAGCTTGTGCCCACTTCAGCTTTAGCTGTCCTAACAGGGCACCCTGTATACAGAGAGCCTCAGGACCACCCAGGCCTATACCCACTTCAGCTCTGACCATCCCACCAGGGAAGCCCTAGCACAGAGTGCCACAGGGCCTCCAGTTCATGCCAGCCACAGCTCTAGCAAGGTAAAAGTAACCAGGTGCACAAAGTCTACACAGGGGACAGCCACACATAATACTATTCCTTCAAGTTTATAAATAGCCATTCTACCAATTCACAAAAACACAAAGTCGAATAAAATGAAGAGACAGAAGAATATGCTCTAAACAAAAGAACAAGAAAAAATCCTGAAAAAGAACTCAATAAAACATAGATAACCAATTTATCTGATAAAGAGTTTAAAGTCATGGTCATAAAGATGTTCAGACTGGAGGGAAGAGTGGATAGACTCAGTGAGAATTTCAACAAAGGGAAAATATAAAAAAGAGCTAGTCAGGGTTGAAGAATGTAGTAACAAAAATGAAAAATACACTAGAAGGAATCAACAGCAGATTAGAGGATGCAGAAAAGTGGATCAGTGATATGGACGATGGGGTAATGGAATGCACCCAAGCTCAAGAGCAAAAAGAAAAAAAAAAAGAATAAAAAGAAATGAGGATAGGGTAAGAAATCTCTTGGACATTAAATGAACAAACATTTTCCTTACAGGCGTTCCAGAAAGAAAAGACAGAGAGAAAGGGACATAAAAATTATTTGAAGGAATAGTGGCTAAAAAAATAATAATTAAAAGCTTCTCTAGGCTGGGGAAAGACATAGACATCCAGATTCAGGAGACACATAGAGTTCTAGACAAGAGTAACCCAAGGAAGCCGACACTAAGGCATAAAATAATTAAAATGTCAAAGATTAAAAATAAAGATGATGATTTCTCACCCAGAGCTATGAAATTAAAACTCTGTGAGTAGGCATAAAAATTTGTGTTAAATAACATGCCCTCTGTATGGGGAAAAGAAAAAAGAATTTTCCATTTGTACTGAAATGTAAGTATTTATAGAATCGCTGGCATGTAAATTATTTTAGAAGACTTTGAACTTCTGAAAAACAGTTAAAGAATCTTAAATATACTGCATCTGGGAGTATTGTTATCAACCAAATGGCTTTTTGTAGTATTTGTATCTATTTGAATATCTATCCGCTGTTAGTAACATGATAGAATACAGCATGAAATGTTTTATCAAAGGGAATATAAAATCAAATTATGCAATATGATAATCTTGTGGTTGAACAGAGCCTGGTGAGTGAAGGAAGTGGCAGGTGAGAGGGACCAAAGGCAGACTTTCTGAGTGCTTGGGGATGGTCAGACCTGGCAGGTAATGACCTCAGAGTCATAGCAGGTTCTGCTCTATTTATAATCTAACAATATCAGCTCTCTTCTGTATTTCTGTAGAACTAGTATGAATTGGGGAACATCCATTTTCTGTAGTTTTCGTTGGCTTGTTTGTATTATTAGTCCTTTAAGCCACTTTAAGCAACTTACTATCATATTTTAGAAAATGAAAAAAGTAACCAGGTCTTTAACCTTACCCGAAAAATTCCCCAATGATCCTAATGGTATTTTCCCTTTAATGAATGTAAATCTGTAAAAAAAAAAAAAAATCTGTGAAAAAAATGGCTTTCTTGCTTAATCCTGTATTTATTTGCTTTCAGGCACTTGATCTGCATACTTGGTTTTAATTACCTTCATTTGAAATTTTGCTATTTTGTTTGTATGCCTAAATGCCTATACATTTCCTTGACTGAGTGTAGAAATTGGCTTGGATTGGAGTCACTGAGGAGATAGAATTTTATCTTCATATTATTATCATTTTTTTGGTTGGGCCTGAGAATTAAATTGATATAAGACTGTTAAAAGGAGAAAAACATACAAATATATTTGATATAAATTTCATATGACACAAGAGCCTTCATAATAAATGACCCCCCCTCCCCAAATGGCAAAACCTACTTGTTTTTATATTAGGTTGAACAAAGAGAGGCAATTGCAGAAAAGTAACTAAGCTTTGTGGGGAAGTGAAAGGAAGATTAGATTTATTTTAAGAAAGGCTGTTTATGTGGAATTCTCTAGGTTTCACTCCATGGCATCCTGATGACAAGACTGTTACTTTCCTTCTGGAATAGGAAGGACATCCTTCACATGAGAAAAGCATCTCCTGATTTTAGGGAAAAAAGGAAGGTCAGAAAGTCAGAAGAAAAGAAGAAATGTTTTTCTCTTATATTTGCTGTTTTCAAGCACCTATTACTCAAAACTGTCATTATGCCAGACTAGCATATTTTGGGGTGGCATGTTCTCTATTCCGACAGAGCTGCGAGCACTATCATTCAGTAAAGAGGTGCTGAATTAGTTATTACAAAATTGATTTCATTTTATATTCTTATTTGTTTGTAGTGACTATATATAAATTCAAATTTATTACAATTTCTTAGTAAGGACCTCCATTCTGGACAATGTGGAACACTGATCATTTTAAAAAATAGATCATAAATTAGTGCAGATGCATAAAGGAGTAATTCTCCAACTAAAAAAAAAGATATACAAGAATAACTTTAAAAAACAAAATTATTTTGCAATCAACAATTACTTTTGAACACAACTTTTAAAGATTTATTTACTTTAAAAATTAAACTCTTTATTGAGGTAGGATTGACATATAAAAATCTGTACATATTTACAGTATACAAATTGGTGAGTTTGGAGGTAGTTGGTAGTGTGCTAGAGGAAGACTTTCTTGTTATGGGAAAAATGTTGAAACCTCATTGTCTAAAAAATGCAGTTTGGATTCTGTCCAAGTAGAACAGATCATGCACATTCTGCTCATTAGTGTAGTAACTGTAAATAAGGGTAATGATTTCATTATGCTAGCAAGTAGGTAAATTTAGACCAAGAGAGTTTATGTGACTATTTTGGTTCAGTTATGAGCATCTATTTTCTCCCCTGCACCGAAGAAGCTATCCATTTTCTCTGTAGGTCAACAGCCTCATTGTTGCTCAGATTTCAACAATAGATGATAGAAGCTATACTACTATGAACAGTTAATGTCAAGAGCATGGTGACCATGCACGTGGGTTTACTAGCTTTGTGCTCACCAGAATGACCGGATTAAATTCTGTTAAATTTTCTAAGACCTATTTTTGGAAGAATCTTGTCAGGATTAATAGCATATTACTGAAAGGTTATTTTGTCCTATGACACAGATGAATAGAATGATTTTAACTTCTTTCTCCCTATAATCAGTTCCCATAAAACATTAAACGCTGATGCCCAGCACACTATGCTGCATTCACTGCTCTGTCTGTCCTTGGACTTTAGGATCATTCTGTCCCTAGAATCAATTTTAAATTGGAGTCACAAATGCCACACCTTTTCTTTGCTGCTAGAAGACTGAAGTAGAATAACAGGTAATACAGATACTTCTGCTCTCCAGGGGATCGGAATATCCTTCTCGGTTTGGTTTGCCTGAGGGAGTTTAATCATTCAAGCATTACAGCTGACGATATATGTACCAAAAGAAAAGCTGGGAAGAAATGCTTTACATTCTTTTTATCCTATCAGAAGTTCTTCCTATATATGAGATTAGGACATTGCTTTTTGTGTCCTTAATGAAGCTTGATAGCATTCCTTATAACCTCTTTAAATTTTTATTTAAATTGCCAGTTAATTATTTTTACTACAAATTTATCCTCAGCAAAGAAAGCAAAAGATTAATATTTTCTGCCTCACGCATTTGTATTTTATTTTTTATATTCTCAAAGAGTTGCTAAGAATCTTGATATGAAGAAAAATTCTTAAAACCAGAAAAAATTTGATGTTTAAAAATAAAACACAATATTGCATTTAGATTTATCACATCAAACTATCAGAAATGAAAAGTCATATTACTGCAGAACCAGAGTTATCTCTCTAGGTTTCTTGGGTATTTTTTTTCTATAAAAAAAGTGTATGAAGATACAAGTATAGATTCAGGACAACTACTCTTTCATTTAGAAATAAAGGAAAACTTAATTTGGGATGCTCGCATATGTAAATTGTTTTTATGGGAAATCAATACTGAAACTCTGCCTTGGGCACCTATGTGGCTCAGTTGGTTAAGCGTCTGCCTTGGGCTTAGGTCATGATCCCAGAGCCCTGGAATGGAGTCTGAAAAGAGCTCCTTGCTCAGCAGGGAGTCTGCTTCTTCCTCTGCCCCTACCCTCACTGTGTGTGTGTGTGTGTATGTGTGTGTATGCATACTCCCTCTTTCTCTCTCTCAAATAAATAAATGAGGTCTTAAGGAAAAAAAGAAACTCTCTGCCTTATGCAAAGCATTAATCATTTTCATTATGGAACTTGATTCTAATTTGAAAATCTGAATTAAACTAACTACATATTTCTTATAGTTGACTTATTTAAAAAATCAGAGTAGTACAACCTGTCTTGTTCCTTTGAAAAATTAGAATAATGACTTCCTATGAAGGTTACTGGTCAAACAACTGGTCAAGTGAAAGTTAGAATCAGTAGAAATGGAGTGACATGAATGAATCATGCTAGTTGTAGCACTTAATGCCATTTGTAGTGGTTTTAATTAGGAAGGGTGGAGGGGTTTAGATCAAATCTAACTTTCTTTCTTTCTTTCTTTCTTTCTTTCTTTCTTTCTTTCTTTCTTTCTTTCTCTTTCTTTCTTTCTTTCTTTCTTTCTCTTCTTTCTTTCTTTCTCTTCTTTCTTTCTTTCTTTCTTTCTTCTTTCTTTCTTTCTTTCTTTCTTTCTTTCTTTCTTTCTTTCTTCTTTCTTCTTTCTTCTTTCTTTCTTTTCTTTTTCTTTTTTTATTTTTAAAGGTTTTATTTTTTATTTATTCATGAGAGACTCAGAAAGAGGCAGAGACAGGGGAACATGGAGAACCAGGCTCCCTGAGGGGAGCCGATATGAAACTTGATCCCAGGACTCTAACCTGAGCTGAAGGCAGATGTTCAACCACTGAGCCACCCAGGAGCCCCTAAATTTCTTTTTCTTTTTTAATTATTTATTTATTTGAGAGAGAGAGAGACAGAGTGCATGAGTTGGGGGAGGGGCTGAGGAAGAGGGAGAAGCAGGCTCTCCACTGAACTGGAAGCCTGACAGTATGCTTATTCCCAGGACCCTGGGATCATGACCTAAGCCAAAGGCAGAGGATTAACTGACTGTGCCACCAGATTTGAATTTCAAATCGAAATTTCAAAAGCTGTGATCAAAGCAGGAAAAAAAAAGCATCTGACATAAAAGCCAAAATACAAGCAGACTGTAGACAAGGGGGAAAGTTTTAGGGAAATAGCACAAATACCAAAGTAGCTTTAAGTTTACATTTAATGGCCATATGGAGTCCTGTAGTCTGAGTGCCTGTGCTCAAATTCTGGTTGGACCATTTAGAAGCTATTTGGTCTCAGGCAGGTTAACCTTGCATATCTATAATTTCTCATATGTAAAATGCGGGTCGCAGTATTGCCAATTTTGTAAGGTTGCCACACGGATTAGCAATGTTATTAATGATAAAATGCTTAGAATTATGCATGGCACATTCACACAAATTGCAATACTTCTTGAAAAGATCTGATGCATTCACCAGTTCTACAGGCAAATTAGTTTTCATTATGATTATTTTCCTTTTATTAAATAAATAGATTCTTAACAATTTATGGTTTATATTCTATACTAGATTTTATTTAACTACCTTTAAAAGATGTAATTTTCAGGCACCTGGTGGCTCAGCGGTTGAACATCTGCCGTTGGCTCAGGTCGTAATCCTGTGGTCCAGGGATCCAGTCCCCATATGGGGCTCCTCACAGAGGGCCTGCTTCTCCCTCTGTCTAGGTCTCTTCCTCTCTCTGTGTCTCTCATGAATGCATAAATAAAATCTTTTTAAAAAAAGATATAGTTTTCTTGTATACAGAGATAAATACCAATTTCCCAAATGGATAACCACGTTCTCTCTTTTTTTATTTTACATTTTATTTATTTATTCATGAGAGACAGAGAAAGAGAGAGGCAGAGACCTAGGCAGAGGGAGAAGCAGGCTCTATGCAGGGAACCTGATGTGGGACTTGATCCTGGGACTCTAGGATCATGCCCGGGGCCAAAGGCAGGAGCTTAACCGCTGAGCCACCCAGGTGTCACATAATCACCTTCTCTGAAGTCATATCAGTATAAAGTGAAGGAGAGAGGTTAAAAGTAAATTCTCTTAGGAGAAGTCTAATATTCTAGTGATCTTTTTAGTATACTTCACAGCTTTTGAAAATATCTGCATGAGATTTTAGATGAGAAAATTTGACTGTAACACAGATAGGAAATGGGCAGCATTTGAGAAAAAAAAATTCAGAAAAAAATGATAGCTTTTTTCCCTGTTTTAGATAATGAATAAAATTTCATAAGCAACGAATAGTAAAGACATATCATAAAGTAGACACATTGTGTATCCTTAGGTGTGAGGATGGTAGTGATTGGGGGTGTTTAAGAACTGTCAACTAGTATGGCTGGAATATAAGTTCAGTTAAGGAAATGACTACCAAGGAAGTTGGTGGTCCACACTGCAATGGTCTTACATTCTAAAATTACATTATAATGTGAGGTGGTAAAATTAAGCTTTAATTATAAAAGAAGCATAATCAGATCTATGCTGGAAAAGTAAATGGCAGCAGCATGAATACCATCATTACTAGGAAAGGAAACAGACCAACAGGGTGCCTGGGTGGCTCAGTCAGTTAGGTATCTGCCTTCAGTCAGGTCATGGTCCCAGGGTCCTGAGATTGAGCCCTACATCAGGCTCCCAACTCAGTGGGGAGTCTGTTTCTCCCTCTTATTCTGTGTGCTTTCTCTCTCAAATAAATCAAGAAAGATAGAAAGGAAGGAAGAAAGAAAGAAAGAAAGAAAGAAAGAAAGAAAGAAAGAAAACCAATGGGAGCAGTAGACTATCAAAATAGCCATGATAATTACGCCAGGAGAGTAGAAATGGGGAGGATGAGATTGTTTAAAAAATAATTAGAAAGCAAAACCCACAAATCTTATTTATTATTAAGGTTAGGAAGAATAAAAACTAAATCTGGAGGTGACGTTGTGGATGATGCTGCCTTTAAATTCTATGAAGCCTTGGGTGAAGGAGAAGATTGCAGAGGAAAGATTATGAATCTAATTTTGGGCAGGTTGACTCTGAAATGCCAAGGATTGTTCCGGTGGAAATATATCATTGGGCTTTGGAAAAAGATCTCTCGGCCTCAGGGTAATTTCACTTAATACATGAAGTTATATAAACCATAAGATCACTATAAACAAGAGGACAGGAGAAATAATGGATTTGATATAAAGCAATATATTTTTTCTACTCTTCATTTATTTCTGCATTTCTCAGTTTTTGCATATTTTTTATCCTGTATGAAAAATTTTTAGAGTGGGTCTTGTCATATTTTCTTATTTTTTTGTGGCCTATGTTCTTCCCTAAGGAACACTGAAGGGGAAGGTGTTAGGAGAAAGGAGAGACTAATGATCACAAAGACTAGAGGGGGAGTCATAAAGAAACTTCCATTTGCTTGAACTGTTATCCAGCACATGTGCTTTAATGTGGGATCCTGACCAAACAAAATGCATGCTAAGGCAGCAATACCATGAAGTAGCTTAACTAGACTTTACCACACACACATACACACACACACTTCTAGTTGTCTTAGAAAATTTTTCTGTTTCAAATCCTTTCATCTTAGAATACAGAAGTCTCAAGAGACTGTATTTTTTTTTTTCCAAAACTTCTTAGTAGAGTTTTTCTTGGGGGAAATATAGCTGTGTGTGACTTAACTTACTCCAAATCTATTTTAGACAAAATTTTGAAAGTACAGGTAAAACCAACTATTATGATGTAGATACTTGTAAAATTAATGAATTTGAAGTCAATTTTCATTTACGCATATTTGCCTAAAATCTCTTAATGCACTGTAATAACGTATTGCTTAAATGTATTCTGTAAGCTGCATTCCTTCTTTGTTCTCTCCTTTTTAGTGTGGGCATCAATCATCTCCATCTTTTTCATCATCTAGGGCTATTGGCAAGTGGCTTCCATTTTGTCTTCACAAGGCCTTCTAGATAAACCTGTCTCAGATTTAGTTTTCACTCCCAAGATGTTGGAGAAGGCTGTAAGTATTTGACACTTTTATAAAATCTTACTGCTCTTGCTCACAATTTCTAAATCATCTTGTTGCATTTAATTTATTCTCAAATTAGAGTTTTCCACTTTTGCACTTTCCAATATGTGAAGTTACTGAACACTTTTCATAAATCTAATCTTAGTATTCATATTGAGATCATTTTAATAGCTTTAAATAGGACAGATAGAAGTAAGTATCAAATAAGGGTTTAAATTTCTATTTCATATCAGTTAAGGCTGACATTACAAGTGGGTTTCTTGGTAGTTAATTCACAACTGAAGAGACTGTGCCAGTGTCAACAGTTTTGTTACCAGTTTAATTAATGCAGTTTACTTCATTGAAAATAGGGCTTAACTAGGGTTTTTTTTTTTTTTTTTTAACTAGGGATTTTAACAGGCACTTTTTGCAAGATTTAAGCTGTAGTTGTAGGACATCTAGAAAGCACAGGTACCAGGCAGCCTAGGGTGGCTCAGCGGTTTAGCGCTGCCTTCAGCCCCGGGCATGATTCTGGTAGACCCAGGATCGAGTCCCGCACAGGGCTTCCTGTGGGGAGCCTGCTTCTCCCTCTGCCTATGTCTCTGCCTCTCTCTGTGTCTCTCATGAATAAATAAGTAAAATTCCAAAAAAACAAACAAAAAAACATGTGCCCCCCCCTTTTTTTCTAATCTTCAGGAATGGTATTATTTAACAGATTTTTTTAGACTTAATTTCATATAAAGTATATTACATTTTGGTTATAATTATGTCTCTATTCCAAGCTTATACTGATTTAGTTTAAATACATTTTATTTTATTTTATTTTATTTTATTTTATTTTATTTTTTTAAAGATTTTATTTATTTATTCACAAAGACACAGCTAGAGAGAGAGAGGCAGAGACACAGGCAGAGGGAGAAGCAGGCACCATGCAGGGAGCCTGACATCCAGGATCACACCCTGGGCTGCAGGCGGCGCTAAACCGCTGCGCCACCAAGGTTGCCCTAAATATATTTTAAAGGTATTTCATTATGCTTGAAAATACAATAATCAATAATCATAGGTATTTTTCAAAAACTTGAAAATATTGATTTTGTGGTTTTTTGATAATATACAGCTAAACAAAGTATATCAGTTTATCTTAAAAATAAAACTAAGCTTTAGATTCCTAAATTTGGGAATCCTGGGGTGGCTGAGTGGTTTAGTGCCTGCCTTTGGCCCAGGGCGTGATCCTGGAGACCCGAGATCGAGTCCCATATCAGGCTCCTGGCATAGAGCCTGTTTCTCCCTCTGCCTGTGCCTCTGCCTGCCTCTCTCTCTCTCTCTTTCTCTTTCTGTGTCTTTCATGAATGAATAAATGAAAAAAATCCTAAATTTTATATTATTTTATAAGCTTGATGTGTGGATTATTGAAAACCTATATTTTTGTATTATTCCATATGCATCAAGATCAAAATCCATATCAAGTAATTCCTATATAAAATTTTTGTGCATTTTGGTGGGGGGCAGAGGAGTGTTACTATAAAAATAGGACATCCTGGGCAGCCCGGGTGGCCCAGTAGTTTAGCTCCACCTTCAGCCCAGAGCCTGATCCTGGATACCTCCGATAGAGTCCCATGTCGGGCTCCCAGCATGGAGCCTGCTTTTCTCTCTGCCTGTGTCTCTGCCTCTCTCTTTCTCTCTCTCTCTGTCTTTCATGAATAAATAAATAAAATATTAAAAAAATAATAGAACATCCTTTGATTAGTAACATTAACTGTTCCTTTCTTATCAGATGCATTTTAGTAATAAAAACATAGCATTGGGTAGTTTCTATAAGGGACTATATATTATAATGACTATAAACAACAAATTTGAAACTAAAGTGCCAATGTTCCATTTGGCTCCACCATATATTGGCATTCTGACTTTAAGCAAGATGCCCAGGTCTTCTGAGTATCAATTTCTCTCAGTGGTAAAATATATAACAGCATTAAGCTTTGGCATAGGCTACTGGAACACAGTGAAGGTTCACTGTGTTGTTATTAGAGCTGAGCTAGAGGGCACATCTAACTACAAGTGCATCAAAATAAAAGTAGGGATATGTTCTAGTTAGTTATTTTGTTAATTAATCAGTTCATTATTTAATGTCTGTGGTGTGACACAGGTTAAAAAATTCTATTACAAAGAAAATGAATAAAACTAAGGATAAAAAAACTAATAATCAATAGCTTTATATACAGTTAAGATGATACTGCATATGATTTTAAGAGCAGGCTACCATAAAGAATAATCATAGATAAAATATTCTTGTATATAAAAATATACTTGCTGAAATATTTGTTGAAATAAAGTACTTAATTAAAGTGCCAAGTATTAGAAAGGAGGTAGCTAATGGCCCAATTATAGGTAAGCATGTAATGAAGATATAAGATATAGAATATATGAAGATATAATGAGAGATAAAAAAGAGATACAGAAGACTAAAATTATAAAAGAAAATTTAAGCATATATAGTACATCTAGATAATTGTATAATTGTACTAGATAAATGATTATAACAGTGAAATAATGATGAAAGCTATGATAAATTAGAATATCTAGGACCTAAAAAGAGATAGTTTTCCATAATCTGTGGTTTTGTTGAATGACAAAAATATCTAAATACCTGTTATGGGCTATAGTGTCCTCCCAATTCATATGTTGAAACCTAATCCCTGGTGTGCTGGTGTTCAGAGGTGAGGGCCTTTAGGAAGTAATTAAATCTCTGATATTGCCACCAGTATGCTATTCCAGTCGAGGAGAGTAGAATTTGTATACTTATAAAAAAGACTACAAGAGTAGTCTCTTGCCTCTTCTGCCATTTGAGGTTAAAGTGAAAAGAAGTGGGCTTTCACTAGATGGTGAACCTGCCTCAGAACCTTGATTTTGATCTTCCTAGCCTCCAAAACTGAGAAATAAATGTGTATTCTTTTTAAGCTACCCAGTTTACAATATATTGCTGAATTTCAATGGGTGATTGTCAAATGGAAAGGATAAAGTCAGTGAGAAAAAAGTTTTCCCCAAGTCTTGGTGGAGACTTGTGTATTTACAATGCTTTAATGTAACTGCTGAAACCAGTATTGTCATATATGCGCTTCCTCTCTGAGTTCTCCAAAAGTTTTCTTTACTGAGATTAGGAGTTCAGGAGAAATAACATTATTTTAGCAGTAAAGGATGAATCAGTGACCCAGAAGACAGAGTAACAGAACGTAATCAAACTCAGTGGATGATAGAAAAATATTATGTAAAATGAGGATAGATAGGGAATTCAGCAACACCATGAAGGGTCATAACATTCACAGTATAGGGATCCCAGAAGGAGAAGAGAAAGAAAAGGGGGCAGAAAATGTATTTGAAGAGGAAATAATAGCTGAAAAAATTCTCTGAGGAAGGAAACAGAAATCCAGATCCAGGAGGCACAGAGATCACTCAAAAAAAAATCAACCCAAAGAGGGCCATATCAAGATACATAGTATTTTCGATGGAAAAAAAAAGTAGTGATAAAGTGAGAATATTAAAAGCAGCAAAAGAAAAGAAAGCAATCATAGGATGGAAACCCCATAAGGCTATTAGTTGATTTTTCAGCAGAAATGTTGCAGACTGTAAGAAAGGGGCATTATGTATTCAAAGTGCTGAAAGGAAAAAGATCTGCAGCCAAGATTACTCTATCCATGAAGGCTGTCAGTCAGAATATAAGGAGGGATAAGGAATTTCCCAAACAAAAGTTAAAGTTAAACTATTCCTACAAAAAAATGCTAAGGGATATTTTTGAGTGAAAAGGAAAGACCATAAGCAAGAATAAGAAAAATAGGAAGAACTAAAGCAGGAAAAATAAGTGTATCTATAAAAATAAGTCAAAGGATTCTCAAAATAAAAATATATAAAATATGGTACAATATACCTAAAACATGGGGAGGGCAGGATTAAAGAATGTCTTAAAGAAAAAAAAAAGTTCAAATTTAATATATACTGCTTAATATAGACCATAAACTTACTATAGACTGTCATATACAAAACATGTTGTATACAAACTGTTAACAACAAATCAAAACTTAGTAACAGATATGAAAAAGATAAAGAGAAAAGAATCCAAGTATACCACTTAAGAATGCCAACTAATCATGAGAGAAGAGAGCAAGAGAAGAAAGGGACAAAGACAAACTATAAGAAGAACCATAAAACAAATAACAAAATGGCAATAAATATATATTTATTAAAAATGACTTTGAATTTAAATGGACTAGTTGCTCTAATCAAAAGATATTGGAGTGATGAAATGATTAAAAACATAAGACCTATCTACATGCTGCCCAGAAGAAACTCATTTCAGAGCTAAAGGCACATGAAGATTGAAAGTGAAGAGATGGAGCAGTACTTTTCATGAAAACAGATGTAAAAAGAAAGCCAGAGTAGCAATATTTATATCAGACAAAATGAACTTTAAAACAAAGATTGTAACAAAAGACAAAGAATGACATTATATAATAATAAAGGGAACAATCCATCAGGAAGATATAACAACTGTGAATAGTTATGCATACAACATGAGAGCATTGAAATACATAAAGCATAAAGCATAAAGAAAGTAATCAAGTAATACATTAATAGTAAGGAACATTAATATACTACTTATATCATGGACAGATCATTCAAACAGAAAATCAACAAGAAACAGTGGCTTTGAATGACACTTTGGATCAGATGGATTTAACGGAATGTATCAGAGCATTCCATCTCAAAACAGTAGAATACATAATCTTTTCAAGTGCTCATGCAACGTTCTCCAGAATAGATCACATATTAGGTCTCTAAACAAATCTCAACAAATTCAAAAAGATTGATCTTTTCTGACCATAACGCTATAAACTAGAAAATCAGCCATAAGAAAAAATCTGGAAAGAGCACAAATCCATGGAGGTTAAATAGCATGCTACAAACCAATGAATAGGTCAACCAAGAAATCAAAAAAGAAATAAAAATTACATGGAGACAAATAATGAAAACACAATGGTCCAAAACCTTTGGGATGCAGCAAAAGTGTTTCTAAGAGGGATGTTTATAGCAATATTGTCCTACCTCAAGAAGCAAGAAAAATCTCCAACAACCTTAACTTACATCTAAAGGACCTAGAAAAAGAAGAATAAACAAAACCCCAACACAGTAGAAAAAAGGCAATAATAAACTACTCAAAAAAAAAAAAAAAATAGAAGAGGAAGGAAAACTTTCAAATTCATTCTATGAGGCCATTATCACCTTGATACCAAAACCAGTTAAAGACATCACAAAAAAATAATAATAAAAATAAATAAATAAATAAAACAAAACAAAAACTACTGGCCAATATCTCTGATGAACATATATGCAGAAATTCTCAGCAAACTATTGATAAACGAAATCCAACAATACATTAAAAATTATTCACCAGGATGCCTGGGTGGCTCAGTGGTTTAGCATCTGCCTTCAGCTCAGTTAATGATCCCAGGGTCCTGGAATTGAGTCCCACATAGGGCTTCCAAAAGGGAGCCTGCTTCTCCTTCTGCCTATGTCTCTACTTCTCTCTCTCTCTGTATTTCATGAATAAATAGATAAAAACTTTAAAAAACATATTCACCATGATCAAGTGGGATTTATTCTAGTGATACAAGAGCGGTTCAGTTTTCACAAATTAATCAATGTGATACACTATATCAATAAAAGATAAAAACAATATGATCATTTCAACAGATGGAGAAAAAGATTTAACCAACCAAAAGATCTATTCATGATAAAAGCCCTCAACAAAGTAGATTTAGAGAAAACATAACCCAACTTAATAAAGGTCATATATGAAAAACCACAGCCAACATCATATTCAATAGTGAAAAACTGAAAGCTTCCCTGTTAAGGTCAGGAATAAGGTAATGATGTCCATCTCACCACTTTTATTCAATAAAACGTTGGAAATCCTAGCCTCAGTAATCAAACAAGAAAAATGGATAAAAAGTATCCACACTGCTAAGAAGGAAGTAAAATTTAACTGTTAGCAGATGACATGATACTATGCATAGAAAACCCTAAATGCTCCAGCAGAAAACCACAAGAATTGATACATTAATTTGGTAATGTTGCAGGATACAGAATCAATTACAGAAATCCATCACATTTTACACAATAATAATGAAACAACAGGAAAATAAATTAAGAAAGCGAGTCAATTTACAATTGCACCAAAAATTTAAAAAATATATATAGAAATGAACTTAACCAAGAAGATAAAAAAACTGTACTCTGAAAATTATAAAACATTGATGAAAGAAATTGAAGATGACACAAATATTATGATATTCTATGCTTATGGATTAGAAGGAAAAAGATTGTTAAAATATCCATACCACCTAAAGAAATCTACAGATGTAATTCAATCCCTAGTAAATATAAATAGCATCTTCCACAGAACTAGAATAAATAATCCTAAAATTTGTATGCAACTGCAAAGGACTCCAATCTTGAAAAAGAAAATCAAAGCTGGATGTATCAGCTACAAAGCTGTAGTAATCGAAACAATATGGTACTGGCACAGAAATAGACACATAGATTAAAGGAACAGGATAGAAAACCCAGAAACAGATGCATGTTTACATGGTCAATTAATCTTTGACAAAGCAGGAAATAATATCCAATAGGAAAAAGTCTCTTCAATAAATGGTTTGAGGAAACTGGACTGCTACATTCAAAAGAAAACAATTAAACCACTTCCTTACTTTATTCACAAAAATAAACTCAATAGGGATGAAAGACCTAAATGTGAGACCTGAAACCATAAAAATCCTGGAAGGGAAAGCAAGCAATAATTTCTCTTTCCACTGTAGCAACTTTTTTCTAGATATATCTCCTGAAGTGAGGGAAATAAACGCAAAAATAAGGTATTGGGACTACATCAAAATAAAAAGCTTCTGCCCAATGAAGGAAACAATCAACAAAACTTAACGGCAACCTCTTGAATGGAAGAAGATATTTGCAAATGACACATTCAATAAATGGTTAGTATGCAAAATATGTAGAGAATTTATACAACTCAATATCAAAGGAAAAAATAATCCAATTAAAAATGGGTAGAAGACATGAACAGACATTTCTCCAAAGAAGATATCCAAATGGCCAACAGACACATGAAAAGACGCTCAACATCACTCATCATCAGGGAAATATGGATCAAAAATACTATAAGATATCACCTCACACCAGTCAAAATGGCTAAAATCAATATACAAGAAACAAGTGTTGGTGAGGATGTGAGAAAAGGGAACCCTTTTGTACTATTGGTGGAAATGCAAACTAGTGCAGCCGCTGTGGAAATGAGGATGTATGTAGGCTCCTCAAAAAAACTAAAAATAGAACTACTCTAAGAGCCAGTATTTGCACTACTGGGTATTTATCCAAAGTATATGAAAACACTGATTTGAAAGGATACATGCATCACTATGTTTATTGCAGCATTATTTAAAATAGCCAAATTATGGAAGCAGCCCCAGTGTCCATCAATAGATAAATGGACCAGGAAGGTGTACACACACACATACACAAACACACACTGGAACATTATTTAGCTGCAAAAAAGAATGACATCTTGCCATTTGCAATGATATGGAGCTAGAGGGTGTAATGTTAAATGAAATAAGTCAATCAGAGAAAGATAAATATCAAATGATTTCTCTTATATGTGGAATTTCAGAAATGAAACAAAAGAGCAAAGAAAAAAAGAGGGAGTGAGAAAGAGAGAGAGAAACTGAGAAACAGACTATTAACTACAGAGAACAAACTGATGGTTACTAAAGGGGAGGTGGGCAGGAGAATGGGAAAAATAAGTGATGGAGACTAAAGAGTATACTTGTCATTGATGAGCACTGAGTAATGTATAGAACTGTTAAATCCCTATATTGTGTAACAGAAATGAATATAACACTTCACATTAACCCTACTGGAATTAAAATTAAAAACAATATTATTTAAAAAAATCTTCTATTATGAGCAAAATTTAAATCATCCTACCCCAAAAGAGTAGCAATAACTCAGCATCTAATATTTTGTTTAAATGTCAGCAAGTCCTAGGAGACAGTGCTAAACTAATGCTAGCTTAAAAGTCTACTTAAAATTTAAATCATATGCAGGAATGAGATCATTTCACTGTTTATATTGTCAATTATTTTAATTTATGTCATAGATAAGTAGGACATGGTTATAAAGGCTGGCACTTAAAAAATCAATTAAATAAATTTATGTGTTATATATCTCATCACTTAAACAATGAGGTATATAATAGTATTTTACAATTAATTACTCAATCTTTATTTAAATACTTGTTTTTAATTTGAGAATCACATAAACATTGATGTTGTTTTGCACAGAAATAGAAACCTACGTGTAGGTAGAGTTTTAACATCATTCCATCCATTTTTATTACAAATTGGATATACGAATTACATCCAAGTGCTCTCTCTCTCCACATTTTATATATATATATATATTTACCTTTCGTAACTGCAGTGTGCCTTTCAACTTATTTATTAATTGAATCTTTTTATATACTACTGAATTTTAGTTTTTTTTTTGCCTGGAACATGGATTCTCATTGAACATTCACCAAAGTAGTGTCATGATTCAATATTATTCTTGCTCACATAATCCAACAAATAAAGATTTCTTAGAAAAAACAATGTAGAAATAAAAGACATTATGTGTGCTTATTGTGAGAATGGAAAATAGATGTGAAGGACATTTCTGAGGAGTCTAATTGGTCTATAGGTAAGACAATCATATCTGATCTAGCTGACAGAGTCAAGTATCCATTTGTACCAGAGCAAAAGAGCCTCTAATTGCTTGAAGAGCACTTAGTAATTTATGGTGCCATTGTCCTTGGGCAGTTCATTTTCGGATCGATATTTGCAGCAGAGTCAAAGATTGGGAAGGGCATAATGAGAGTAACCACAGTGACTTATTAATAGATAAAGCCCACAAGCAATAACTGTGAATACAGAATCTCAAAATATAGTGATTCTTCCACAAAAAAAGTATCAATTTCATCATTTTAGGAAACAATCAAGAAAACCTTAATTAAAATCAGCACTAAAAAAAAAAAAAAACTGTTCTTCCCTTACAACTACTAAATAATTCTTTTGCCTTATTTTCTCTAATTTGATTATTAAAAGTGATATATATTGAGAACTGTAGGTTTAAACACTTTTAATCTCTTGCCTCATTCCATCAGAATGTTCAATAAAATTTCTCATTGTTGAAATATATTGTTATAAAATCTTTCATAGGCTTTTTAAAGCAACACTTTGAAAATCCAGTCAAAGTTATACAGCAGAAACATACAGAAGGGATTGCCTCTGCCCCCTCCAAAGTTTATTTACATACCCTTTAATCTCTTCAGGCTAGATCTTGGTCTAAAATAATTGTCTAGTTGAAAATTATGTATACAAATGAAATATCCTGGTCAATTACTAAGTTTTATCATCTTAAAACAATTTCTAATTATGTTTAAGATTGCAGACAGTTTAAGTAGATTTGTGTCTAGGAAAACTTTTCACAGCTAATGGTACTGCTTAAAATAAGTAAATTCAGGTAATTTGAAATATAATAAGATGGAACAAATAATTTAGATTGTTTTGTCATGGAGTGCCTGAGTGGCTCAGTCAGTTAAGAGTCTGCCTTCAACTCAGGTCATGATCTCAGGATCCTGGAATTGAGCCCAGGGTAGGGGCTCCCTGCTCTGTGCTTTGGGACTCCCTGCTTAGTAGGGAGTCTCCTTCTCCCTCTCTCTCCCCCTGTTCATACTCTCTTTCTCTCACACTCCCTCTGTCTCTCAAATATATAATAAATAAAAGCTTAAAAAAAAGATTGTTTTGTCACAGGAAGAGTATTTAAGTATAGCATTTGAGAAAGGGGTGGACTAAAATGTCCGTCATTTGGAATAATAAATTGTTTAAATTTTGAAAGAGAAAATTATAAATTTTCTAAGAAAAATAACACTTTTTTATTCTTCTGTTATTTGTATAGACAAATGCATGCTTCTGTATAACGAATTGAAAATAGTTTCAGATTATTGGTGAATTTTTAATTAAGGGGATATTTTAGCAATGTTATTTTACAGATAGACCCAATCATAATTCAATTAGAAAAACCAAAATTTTCATACATATAATCATTCAGATTCCATATATTTATTTAAGGAAAAAAATGTTTTTTTCTAAACTAACTAAAAAATATCGTTTCCCTACACATTTTTGTGAGTTAAATTTTATTTTTAAATTTTTTAGAGATTTATTTATTTATTGGAAAGAAAGTGTGTGCACTTATAAGCAGGGGAAAGCACAGAGGGAGAGGGAGATGCAGACTCCCCACCAAGCAGAGGGAGCCCCAACTCTGGGCTTGATTCTAGGACCCTGAGATCATGACCTGAACTGAAGGCAGATGCTTAACCAACTGAGCCACCCAGGCACCCTTGTGACAGAACAATCTTTAAATTACTTGTTCCATTGTGTTGTATTCCAGATTATCTGAACTAAAACATGGCTATAAAGTTTATCAACTTCAATGAGAAGTTTCATTAGAATTAAAAGTATTTTTCATAAGTTGTTTAACTGCCACCGTTTTAGAACTAAAGTAAGAAATAAAAATGTGTATTATATAAGCATCCAAATAATAAAGACAAATTAAATATTCTCAAAATATTCTCTGAAAATGTTACAGGATGGATACACAAATCAATTTTCAAAGTTAGATTTTCACTTCTTACTTGTCATTGTACTTGCTGATTTCATTCTCTTTTCTGTTGAAGCATGAAAATTCAAGTAGGTAGACTCTCTAAGAATGATGGAAAGTTTTCATTTCCAACAGTTTTCCACTGAGTTGTTTTTCATCCATAATGCGACTTTTTATGGGTCTCTGATCCAGCCCAGTACCTGTCAAAAAGATTGATGAGGCTGATGCTTAGAAATGTTTAAGAGTGTGGGTCCTTGGGTATTTGGACAAAAGAACAATGAAAAGTTTTGTGAAAGCTATTGGTTAATACCCTGATGGGTCAAGAAGCATATATTAGAAAATAAGTCATTTTTAGCAGAAAATATTCACTTTTGAATTAGTGATATCTTGACTGTTTCACGGTGGGTTTTAGTTGAATCAATTTTACATACTCAGTCTATAGCCCTCTAAAGATCACACAATCAAAGTGCTTCCCCAGGACTAATGCTTAACCCTACCATCTATGGGCTCTATAACTGACTGTAAAGGCTGGTTTATTTGTTTATTTTTTAAAGATTTTATTTATTTATTTATTCATGAGAGACAGAGAGAAACAGAGACAAAGGTCGATGGAGAAGCAGGCTCTCTCTGTGGGGTGGTTGGTGGGGGACTTGATCCCAGGACGCTGGGACTACAACCTGAGCCAAAGGCAGATGCTCAACCGTTGAGCCACCCAGGCATCCCTAAAGGCTGGTTTAAATCCATTTAAATTTCAGTTATTCTTAGAAATGTATCAGCCATCTCCTTGCATCAACTTTCCTTTCTTTCTTTTTTTTTTTTGTATGCCTTATTCTGCAAAAAAGATTTTGCTTTTCTCTAATAACTTGTCCATATTCAATGTTGTGTAATAAAGTTAATAAATATGACAACAGACCAGGGACCTATTGTTTACTGACGGTTACTAACTTAGTCTTTATTTTTTTATTTTTAAATCATGCTACTGTGGGAGCTGAACTCCCATGTTGCTATGGGCATTTCAAGGTGTTTTATCATGAGACAAACAGAAAGGGTTTAAAAATGTTTAATGTTTCCCTCTCTTCTTTCCTTTCAGCTAAAGATAAAGAAAAATAACAATGGTTAGAAAAAAAGTAGTTGTCAGTCAATATAGACTGCCAAGAATCTAATCTTTAAAACAATAGCTGTCCTATGAATTACTCAAATTGTTGATCATTTACCTAGTACACAAAAAAAGTTGTAAGGCTAAGAATTTTAAAAAAGAAGAAGGGATGTTTGGGTGGCTCAACGGTTGAGCATCTGCCTTTGGCTCAGGGCGTGATCCTGGAGTCCTGGGATCAAGTCCCACATCAGGCTCCCTGCATGGAGCCTGCTTCTCCCTCTGCCTGTGTCTCTGCCTCTCTCTGTGTCTCTAATGAATAAATAAGTAAAATCTTTAAAAAAATAAAATAAAATAAAAAAAGAAGAAAGGTATAAGAAGTAATACAGATTAATAATATTCTAAATGAAGAATTTAATAATTAAATTATAGAATTAAAATCTTACAATGAAAAGTTTTTTGTTGTAATTATTAAAAATTAAAAAAATACACTCAAACTTCACTTTGTGTAAATCTACTAGTTTGAATTCCCAATTATTAAAGAAGTGTCATAATTCTGCACAATCAAGTAGAACACCTAAAGTCTATAAATTTGCACTGTTTGTGCTTTTTCTGAGACTCAGTATATTTAGCTGCTATTATGGTTTGTTCTGGCAATCAACAGAATGTCAACTAGTAAGGCATAAAGATTTTTGTTTCTTCACTAATGTTCTCAAAATGCATCAAATAGTTTTAACACAGTAGTAAGATTTCAGAAATATTTTTTAAATGAATGGATTCATAAATGAATGAATGAGCAACTCAGGAACCTCTGACAATAATCTGCACTTTGCTGGTCCATTAAAACCCAAATAGGTATTGACCCTAAAGCAAGTTAGATATTATTAACCCTTTTTTACATAGAAGCGAATAGAGTCTCTAGAGTTAAACTGGCCAAAGTCATATAGCTAGTAAGGGATACAGGCAAAATAAAACTCCAGCTCTTAATTTTATCTTGGAAGTTTTCATCTCCGATTAAGATTTCAAGTGAATATAATTTAATTTGGGGCAGGGGGAGAGTAGACTGCATTTTTAACATTGACACAAAATATTTCCAGTGAAAAAGAAAGAGAAAAATATGGTCATCTGTCTAGCAGGTAAAAGTAATACTTCATCTGGGATGCCTGGGTGGCTCAGTGGTTGAAGGTCTGCCTTTGGCTCAGGGCGTGATCCCCGAGTTCTAGGATCGAGTCCCACATCAGGCTCCCTGCTTGGAGCCTGCTTCTCCCTCTGCCTGTGCCTCTGCCTCTCACTCTTTGTCTCTCATGAATAAATAAATAAAATCTTTAAAAAAGTAGTAGTTCGTCCAAATATAAGACATTATTATTCAGAAGATATCACAGTATAGAGATTGTTAAATAAAAATTGATAATAGTATTAGCAATTGATAGTCTACTTAGAAATGCTAATGCCAAAAATTCCTAACAATTGTCTTAAAGTTTAACTTTTTTGAATAAAATGATTTACTACAAAATTTTATTTTGACTATTGAGAAATTTTTAAATTTTGAAATTAATTTGAATATTTATTTTAAAATTCATTTTAATTTCCACCTTGGGTTCTGCCTTGGATTTATCAAAATTTAAAATATTTATTTTTTCCCAGAGTAATCATTATATGTTTACTTTGAGATCTGTAGCAAGAAGAAGAAAGTAAGAATAATGTTATGGGTTAAACTTTCTCCTCTATTTTAATGATGGACTTTTTCAACCATTCATGATTGTATTACACATGATACACTTGTAAGCAAATCTTAAGAAATTGGGAATTATGATAGTTCAGTCTATTTCTGAGAATAACTTTGAATTTGCAAAGAGCTATCTTTTCTTTAAACTTCGATTATTTATTTCTTAATTATATTTCTTTGTGGATCACTTTTTAGATGTTTGAGATTAACATTCTGAGCTTCTGTGAATGTTCCATGAATATTTGATATGACCATGTGTTCTGTTTTCCTTTTCAGGATTCAAATCCTTAGGGGTACACATGTCAGCCATGTGAGGTTCTGTCATTGTAGCAGTCATATTAATCTTACATTTATTATTTAGTTTCATGGTTTCTACTTTTACTTGTAATTTTTTGGACATTTGCTGTATGCACTTTGATATTTTATCCTCTCTTACTTGGACTAAATTAATAATTATTAGGAAATTTATAATTATAAATTAAATAATAATTATTTATAATTTATAGTTATAAATTATAAATTAAATTATAATATTTTGAATTCTCTTTAATGATTAATTATAAGAATTAAATATAACATTTCATATCTTCATGTGAGGTGAGATAATTTTTTCTCTTCTACATTTACCTTTAATTCTCTACCCATTTCTCAATTTTAAGTACAATATCATGATGTAGATTCATATAATGAAGTTTAATATATAATGTTTTCATATTATCTTTTATTTTGGTTTTTGGCACATTTCATTATCCCATAAAACACATTTATTTATAATTAACTCTGCTTCATATTTTTGTTTGTTTTTACACTGCTAATTCTTTATACAGTATGAGTATGAGCAGTGTGGGTCCACTAATACATGTATGTTTACAATACCATACTCCAAATGTATTTTCTCTTCCTCATGATTTTTTTTACATTTTATTTTCCTTTTTTTTCTTTAAATATTTAATTTATTTTTTCATGAGAGACATAGAGAGAGAGAGGCAGAGACATAGGCAGAGGGAGAAGGAGGCTCCTTGTGGGGAGCTTGATGCAGGACTCGATCCCAGGACCCTGGGGATCACACTCTGAGCTGAAGGCAGATACTCAACCACTGAACTACCCAGGCATCTCAGCATTTTCTTTTCTCTAGCTTACTTTATTGTAAGAATTCAGTATATTATATACATAACATACACAAAATGTGCTAATTGACTATGTTATTAGTAAGGCTTCTGGTCAGCAATAGACTATTAGTATGTAGTGTTGGAGGACTCACAGATTATATGTGGATTTTCAATGGTGCAGGGGGTTGGGGGTAGTGGGTGTGGGGTTTTTTGGCACACCCAGCCTCCGTGTTGTTCATGAGTCAACTGTATTTTTATTTCCCTTTTCATAGGTTTTCTTTTCAATTTTTCTTAGTTTGCTAGAAAAACACATCCAAATAATTTTCACCACTAGTGTAGGTATCTTCATTTCTGAATATGTTCTTATTTTTTAAGACCCCACTTTCTGCAGAAGAGTACTACACTAGCATACATCTGATAGAAAAATCTTTGGTTAGTTAGCTTGCTTTCAAAAATTTTATTTACAAATTTTTGGTAGCAATGAATATGGGAAATGTGATTTTAGAATGTATGTTTAAAGCCTCAAGAGTCTTTTTTAATGAAGCAGAACCATTCTGCATTCATCTTGCTACATATAGATAGAGAAAAGGATAAAAACTTAGTAATTATAAGAAAAGATGACTACCATTGATGAATTCTGATACTTATATTCATTTTTAATTTGTTTAATTTTAAAGATATTGTCAATGTAAAATTCCCTGTATATGCATAGTAAGCAACAAGTTTACCAATTTTGGTGGAAATATAAGTTGCCAACTCACTATAACTCCAATGTGTGTGTGTGTGTGTGTGTGTGCGTGTGTGTGTGTTTCATGAAAATATAAAGAATGACAGGGACCTGGAACAAGCATGCAAGCATGTAAGATCCCTGAAGTAGTCTAATCCTCATTTCCTACAGGTTTGTGAGTCATTTGGTTTCTTCTATTTAAGCTTAGATGATAGAATTTTTCTATTGTCAATAGGGATTAGTTTTGCACACGTGTCTAGGAAAGTCTGGAAACTTAGATTTCTAAAAACAGTTCGAAGTCTGAAGACAAAACAAATTAGTGTATTTTAGAATAGTTTTTATGTTTCTGATTTTATATGAGATATTGTAAGTACATAAAGTCATAAGTCATTATTTTATAATAATACTAACTTTGTACAAATTTGAAAAAAAAAGATGATAGTATCATTACCAATTTAGTCATTATGGGTAGCATTTGATTTGGAGTTTAAATATTTTTGGTTGAATTATTTGGATGTGGGACTAAAGAATAGGTTTTTTGTTTCTTTTTATTTTTCTTTTTGTTTTAGTATATGCAGGAACCAAAGAACATTGTTGTTTGGTGATTATTTTTAACATACCATTTCAATATATGTGAAAAAAATCCAAGATAATTACCAGAGATTTACTAATTTACATCCTTTGGACACATTAAAATAACCTTGAATAGCTAAAATTCTGACATTTCCTGCTAGCATAACTGTACATCCAATAATGAAATCAAGATTTCCATAGATTTAATGCTAGTATGCTGAGCAAACTTGGATAAGTGAGCTTTTAGTTTTTCTTTAGAGCAGTAATAATTTAGGTAAAATTAGGAAAATACTTTGTCCTTTCTAGAAACCAGAATTAAGTCTCAAATAAAGAACTTTTCATCTATTACCATAATTTTCCCTTTCCTTATCTGTCATCCTGTTGCCACTCAGACTACCATCTAGTTGGCTGTCTTCAGTGCATAACTACATACTTACCTCAGTCTCATCAGTTATTTTCCTAAAATTTTTAATTATTTTAACATGTCAGATTAATCTTTCCAAAATATGCATGTTATTCATCCATGCTTTATTCAATCTATGTACTTGATGATACTATTTGCCAGGAATTATGCTGAGTTCTAGAGACATTAAATAATAATAAAACATGTTCCCTGCAAAAAGGTTAATCAATGTCTCAAATGAGAACTGTCGGAATGAATGGAGAATTACAACACAGTGAGCATTACAGATAGCTGCAAGAAATGATGGCATTGCTCAATCTTTATCCACATTAATCACATCCCTTGGTTAAACTTCTAATATTGTCTTAGTTTAAAGAAAAAAAAGATAGTTTATTTTTTCTGCACCAGATGAATTTCCTAAAGCCTCATTATGTCAGATTGTAATAAAACATACCAAAGAAATAAATACATAATAAAACCAACGATAAGGGTTTATTTCTCCAGGTTCATGCTGTTTTGTTTCGTTCTCCTTGGATTTGTTATGATTCAATTAATTTTCCTATAATCATTTTTGCTCAAGCTAATTATAATCTTTATGTTATGACCCCCTTCAAAAAAGTTTTCACTACTTTGCTTTACAGTAGTTCCATTTCCTTTTCATTTTTAAAAATTAAGTCTTTGTGTTTTTAGAGCAGTTTTAGGTTCATAGCAAAATTGAGAAGGTACAGAGATTTCTCATATACCCCTCCCCCCATTCATAGCCACCCCCAATATCTATATCTCCAACCAGAGTGGTATGTGTGTTATAAATGATGAATCAACATTGACTCATCATAATCATCCAAAGTCTATGGTTTTACACTAGGGTTCACTATTGGTGTTGTACATTCTGTGGATTTGGACAAACTTATGACATTTATTCACCATTATGGCATCACACAGAGTATTTCACTGCCCTAAAAATCCTTTTTGCTTCATTGATTCATTTCCCCACTTCAAAACTAAGGATATTTATTATATTAAAATTAAAGACATAAATCAGTGTTTCATGGAGCCAAATCAATTATCATGTATAACAAAGGAATATATGTTCTACTGAAAAAAACTTATTTTTCTGCAAGTGCACATCAGCATCAGGATCCTGCAAGGGCATATCTGTGTGGAAGAGTGCATGCATAAATGTGTGTGCGTGCTTGTTCACATGCATACTCGCAAAAATGTTTTAACTCATCAAATTATGTTTTTTGAAAACTCCTATCCTCTTGTGAAATTACAGAAAACATTGAGTAGACATTTCTAGGTTTCAGTAAATTAACTTTTTCTATCAGAAGACGACATTAAAATTAAAATCGATAAATAATAAAATGAGGAGGAGGGGGCAAGTACTAATACCAAAGTAAAACTCCCATCAGAAAATAAGCCATTTAGCTTTGTGAACAGCTGCACCTCAGAGAGTTGGGCATATGAGCAATTAAAATTAAAGATGATTATTTTAATATGCCTTAGTAACTGAGATTGATCTTACAGAGCTTCTGTTTACTATAAATCAAGAAACAATTTAGGATGCGGTTAAAAACAAAGTTCATAATCCTTGTTTAATGGATTTTGTTACCTCGGGCGATATGATAGTATAAAAATGATTAAAATGTGCCCTGTCTCTGTATAATCAATAAAACCTCTCCAAAATTAGTAAGGTCCCTGACTCCTCAGTAGGCTTGGCAGTGCTGTGTCTATAGAATTCTAAATAAACCATCTGATGCTATTTTCATACACAAAGTTCATTAGACATCTTATCCCTATCTTAGCATTAAAATCAACTAAGTGGTCAAATTAAAAGGTCACTTTTTAACAATATGTAGTTAGACCAAAATATGCATCAAAATCTTAATGGAAATATATCAAAATGAGATAGCAAAAAAGATTAGAAAACATAAATTTAAGATAATAATCAGAACATATTATAGTGATAGATTTTAAAGAGGGAGTTGAATCTACTATGAACTATGGTAATTTTAACACTCATTGTATCTCATGCAAATAAATACTTAAATTAACTTATCACCTTTGTAAACATTTAGGACTCATCACTTAATCAACTATTTCTCTTGACTCTAATTATAATTACTAAGATTAACAATATTTATCTTAGCTTTGTCTCTTCTAATAAATTAAAAGAGACTGGTAAGTTTGAACAGTAGAAATTTATTTCTCATAGTTCTGGAAACTGGAAGTCCCCAGTCAGGGTGCCAGCATGGTCAATGTTCTTGTGATTGACTCCTCCTGGGTATGTCCTCACTTAGCCTTTCAAAAATAGCGAGGGATCTCATGTCTCATCCTATTCTATAAAGGCATTATTCTCCTCATGGGGTTCTACCTTTATGACCTAGTGTAATCCTAATTACCTCACAAACACCATCACATTGAGGATTAGATTTCAACATATGAATATTCAGTGCAAACTAGTGTTAAAGATTATTATAATTATTTATGTTTCATATATATGGGTATGGATGTGTACTTATCAGATTCTGATATAAATTTTATTCCTTCTGAATCCAGTTGCATACCAAATGAATAAACTCATGACTACCATTTTGTATCCCTTTAGGTCTACCCCAGACTTTGTTTATAATTCTTAAACAGAGATGAAGACAAATATGTCTCACGGAATTACTGTGACTCTACAGTAAATGCTTTAGCATTGCTATGTACATGATAAAAGGATTTATTGAATACCCACTATTCTGAGAACTTCCTGTGGATTATAAAATTTAACATTCATAACAATCCTGTGTTAGGTTTATTATCCTTGTCTTACAGACAAAGAAACTGAAGCACAGAGGATTATAAGCAATTTGCCCAAGGAAGCACAGCTAGTAAGTAGTCAAATCCAAGATGCAAACCTGATCATATGGAGCCCAGTGTTTGTGACTTGTCTCATGATAGTCTGCTTTGTGATATCCTAAACCACTTAAGCATGTCCTGAAAACCATAAAAACCATGAATATGTAAACTGGGAAGTCTTGAATTTTTTGTTGCCACCAAGGTGAATTGAACAGAGTTGGCTGAAACATAGTATTAGCTGGCCTGTGGCAATGCAGGTATAAAACCACTTCTGGCACTGTGTTCTTTCTACTTTTTTTTCTCCCTCAAAATCCTCCCATTTTCTAGTTTTCAAAACTCAATAGCTGCTGGGAAGCCTCTCAGTTTAGATGTGATTACAGTTTAATAAAATAAAGGTGAAGAACCTGCAATTCATCTTTATAGTTTTTCAGTTACTAGTTTAGGATAAGACCCAACACTTGAGGAGGAGATATTAGAAGTGTTAGTATAATATTTTGCACATTAAGTTTAGATTTTATAAGCAAGCAGACAACCAGAAGTTGCATTTTAAGTTAAATAAAATTATTGATCTGACTTATGCATAAATGCATAAGGAACATCCTATTGTTCAGTAAAACACTACCCTATTTTTAGTTCGTTTGTTCTTCTATGTCTAAAAAATCCCCAAAAATTCAGTAATGAATTTAAAATAAAAAAAAAAGTAGTTTTAAGTTATGGTAAATAGTGGGATTAATGCACTTATTTCCTATTGTTTCTTCCAGCGTGACTCTTTGTCTTGAAAAATTATAAAACTAAAACTACATATCTCAGAGTTATTATTGGCAAACTGCTTCCTATCAGTGAGAAGCATTTACATGAGATTTTGATGATAGGCTAGCCTTTTTAGTTGTTCACTGCCAACAGATTCAGTTGTGGAGATGTTTTGATTATCTAGATTTACTGAATAACATTCCAGGGGCCAGATCCTGGCAAGAGTGCCAAGAAGCACTTCACTCCCCATGGCAAAGTCAGAAGCAGCAGTTCTACCAGCTGGACACTCTCTTGGCATGCTTAGAGTCATTCTTAGAGACCCCACCTAGAGGTAACTCTTCTATTCAACAATTAATTTTCAATATTAAATCATTTTCTGTTTAAAATACCAAGACATGGGCAGCCCAGGTGGCTCAGTGGTTTAGTGCTGCCTTCAGCCCAGGGCCTGATCCTGGAGACCTGGGATCGAGTCCCACGTCGGGCTCCCTGCATGGAGCCTGCTTCTCCCTCTGCCTGTGTCTCTGCCTCTTTCTCTCCACCACCCCCCTCTGTCTCTCATGAATAAATAAATAAAATCTTTTTTAAAAAGTAAATATCTTACCATGAAATTTATTATTTAATCAGTTTAAGATTTGTCTCAAGTTGTACAAGATCAGTGTTTCAATGTAAAACAAGTGATTTTAATCCAATTTTCCCTGATCCACTATGAAAAAAAAAAGTGAAAAAAAATCCTCCTAACAATAAGAACATATGATACTAAAAGGAAATAAAATCAATACAGATTGGGAAGGAAGAAATATAATTATTTTTTTCTGTCAGGTGGCATGATTTTCTATGCATAAAATTTCAAAGAATCAACAAGAGTAATCAAAAAGGCCTCCAGGAACTGATAAGTGATTAGAGAAAGATCACAACATACAAGGTTATTACGCAATAGTCAATTGCTTTTCTATATACTAGCAATGAACACTTGAAATTTAAAATTGAAAATACTATATCGAGGTGCCTGGATGGCTCAGTTTTTGAGCATCTGCCTTTGGCTCAGGTCATGATCCCAGTGTCCTGGGATTGAGTCCTGCATTGGACTGCATTGGGCTCCCTGAAGGAGCCTGCTATCCCTCTGCCTATGTCTCTACCTTTCTCTATGTATCTCTCATGAATAAAAAAAAATCTTAAAAGCAAAAGAAAAATACAATACCATTTAAAATAGAATCCCCTCAAATATGTATAAGGCCTATATGCAGAAAACTATAAAACTCAGATGAAAGAAACCAAGTAATATCTAATGGAAAAATGGAAACAGAAAAAATGGAAAAATATTACATTCTTAGAGCAGAAGATAAATATAATAAAGATGTTAATTATCCTCAAATTGAAGGGGCTGTAAAAACAGCTTAAAAAGTAACGATACAATTTTTCTTCTATTGGACAGAAAATTAGCAGTCAGCCTTTTTCAAAGTATCTCTTGTAGATACTTTTTTGCATTATATTTAGAAATCTGATCTATATTTTCTCTCTATGACAAGTAATAATTCTGTATGTGTGTGCGTGTACATGCACACACAAATGTATAGCCCTTTCTAATATAAAATCTTAGGTGGAAAAATGTCTCTCTTTAAACTATGGAAGACTTTTATTGTCTGAGAAAAACTTTTTTACACTAATATAGTTTTCTTCTTCTTTGTTTTTAAAACTGTCCATACATCCTTATACACAATCTTACATTCTGCAGGATTATTTATTGCTGCTCCAACTTTTCTCCTTATGCAGATAAATGGCATAACTTTCACCCATTCCCTTGTCCTTGGGACCCCTATGTGCAATGTCTACAGCAGCTGTGACTCTTTAATTTAAGTAAGGAAGAAAGCGTAGCAAACCCATAGTGTGGTGTTAAGACAAGGAATACGGCAGGGTATTTTAGAGAGCACATTTAAATCTAAATTTAATCTCATTGTCAGGTATTTTTGACAATGAAGAGCATAATATTTTCTTCTTGGCTACATAAGTGTTGTCTGTTATCACAGGAATCCAGTGACTTCAAAAGTAGATGCTGCAAAACAGAGCCTGAAATGCTCTGACTCTGGAAAAAATCTCAGTTGAAAATAAAGATCAAGTAGTTTCAAACCAAAATGGAATTTTAAGAAGATAAATGGAGAAGTTGACTAGGCATGTATGAAGAAGAATGTAAAAACAAATAGCATTATTGTAAACTATATGCTTTGCAGAGTCTCTTAATCTTTACTAACAATGATCTGATTTTATAAATTCAAATAAATGTTGATAACTTTGAGATGGGCATTTTAAACCTAAAAGAAAAGGTTTTGTCAGAAAGACTATGCATAGTATTATATTCATGTTTCACTACTTACTAGTTGGGTGAATTTGCATAGATCGTATAACTACTGGTGCTTGAATTTCATTGTCTATAGATGGAGTATAACAGTATTAGCCTCAAATTATTTGGATAGAAATGAATAAGATAATCCGATGTTTAAGTAAGGAATTTAGAAAGTATCTGTTATATGAGTGCTCAATAAATTTGACTTAATTTTATTATAAGTCAAAATATGTTATCCATGGTAAGTATAGTGGAATAGTTTATATGAATCAGCATTTTCTCAAATTGGTGATTGGCAAAAGATCATAAGATGTGATTCCTTGGATTGATTTTGAGCAGTTATTATCAAATCAGATTTTGGTTCTAAGTTTCCAAAGTATATGAATTACATAAGATGTGACAAACGTATAAAGCAAAATGTAGGAAATGCGATTTTTAAATTGAACATATGTATAGATATGTGATAATATAATCATATTAAACTTTAGGACCATAGGAGATGGGAACAATAAAAAATAACTCAGGATTCAAGCATCCTATTATTTCACTACTTTTCTCCCTGGTATGGTTACTACAAAGAAATCTCATAAGATTCTATGAAGAACTGGCTAAAATTAAGCAGATAAAAAAAGAATTGAGCAGATTAACATACAAGGTTATAGATTAAAATACCCATGAATTGATATTTTAATAAAAGAAACAGAAAAAAAAAGAATTCCATGCTAATACAGAACAAGCTGAATAAAACTGTGTCTCAAGTATAGCTATAGGAATCAAGTTTGCAGATGATTCATTGGGTGGCCTATAGAAGAGCACCTGGGCTGTATTCTTATTTTTTTTCTGAAGTTTTGCTCCCAGGCAAGTGCCATATGGATGGCATATCAGATAATGTTTTGTCTGGAACAATCTTGATGTATTTGCCCAGAGATTTTATAGTCCTTATTACAGCATTTTTATAGATAGAACTTTTTATTTAATTGAGAATAATTTTTAAACTTTTACATTTCTGAATAAACAAAAATGTAATGAGAATACATTGGTGCTAGCAGTTCAGCTTTTGCTATTACCATTTGGTTTGGTTTAGTGGACTCAATCATCTTATTGAGGAATTGTATAAAAAGTATTTAAGAGCATGCATCCCATTTATAATTGAAAAATAATCTCAATTAGCAACATCAGTTGCAAAACAACTATATATTTATTGCCTGGAAAGTGATATAACCAAACGGCATTGATTCTAGCACATTATATGATAGCCTGAATCTATTTGATTAGGACTTGATGCAGAGATCAATGCATTACTTGCCTGGGGAAATTCAAAGTTCTTTCTCCATTTAGATACAGAGACTCCTGATTGTAGAGGTTATTAAAGAATAATCATCATCTTTTCAGAAGCTTTATTTTGTAACTTAGTGTGCAAAGAAAATTTTCCTTCAAATAATTTTTGGTGATCAAATTTTGTATTTTAGTTGTCATTGCAACTCTTGAAATTCTATTATAAACAGTTCTAAGCTTGTATCCTTTGAGACCACCAGCTGAGTACAATAATGGGCATGTGCTGACTGGTTAAGATCTAGCACTAGTATAATGTTACACTTCTTCAAATATCAATAAATATTTATGACATATTATTTCAACACAGAAAAGTATACTGTGAATTTCCCTTTGAGAAGCAGTTTATGGGTTGCTTTAAACAGCTTTTTTAGATATTGAGATTGTTTCAAACGTATGTTTGTTGATAGAAAATTTTCTTTCAGGATTGAAAATAAAACTATTTAAATTCCAAAGTAAGATTTTGACTGATAAAACATTTTTCAAAAAATAATTTTATGTATATCATTGTTAAAACCTGAAACATTGATAGTTGTTCATCAATTAAAAAAACTTCACATAAAACAAGAATATGTTTTATTCCAAATAAAAAATAATAAAAGCCTAATATAAGTGGACAAAAGCAGTGCTCACTTCATGATGTGATGTGAAAGCTTAATGGTTTTTATTTTTCCCTGACTCTTAAAAATACAGAAAACAATAATCTTGAAGTCCCTTCCTTAATTATGTGTTCTTTAAGCCACTTTCTGTGCTGCTACTTTCAGTGTTGAAATCATGACATCTAGATTGAGTCATCATGTAAAAATGAGTATTAGTGACATAAGATAGTGACGTTGACTCCCTGCTCAGTGGAGTCTGCTTCTCCCTCCTCTTCTCCCCTCTTCTTCTCTCTCACTCCCTCACTTTCTCTCTCTCTGAAATACATAAATTAATGTAATCTTAAAAAAGAAGAAACTTATAGCATAAATACCCAGAAACCATGTTTTCTTTTTGGTGGAAGGCAGGCAGGGGTAATTAAATTAGTGGGGGGCTAAATCTTCTTTCCTTTTCTCCCCCTCTTTTCCTTCTCTTTTCACCCTCTTCCTTTTTCTTTTCATTCCTCTCACTCTCTTTTTCTTTCACTATATATCAATGCTCCTCATAAAACATATTTTTAGTTGTGTATCTGGTCAAGAACAAAAAATTCCAAATGTAGCAATTTGGAATGGTAATCAAAGCTCCCTTTTTTATATTTTATTTTTATGATTCCAAGGAATTAAATTTGAGGCAAGTTATGGGGAAGGTAGAGTATATATTTTAGTGTGTTTGCTCATTTCTGCTACATTTCTGAATCTCTCTTCATAGATTTTAGTTTTTAGTATTGGGCACCCTATAGTTAAATATATTTTATGAAGGTCTCCTTAAAATATGAAGATGTAAGGCAACTGACAAAAATGCTTCCTTTATATAAGCCAAAAACTGAATGGGAATGGGAAGGGAAGCATGTTGACATTGATCAAGGAATGGTAAATTGATTTTGGGGCTATATCTATCTATCTATCTATCTATCTATCTATCTATCTACATATCATATATATTTAAAAATATATATATTTGAATAGATGTATTCAAATAGCTTAATAACTGAAAAACAAAATGCTATAAATATTGTAATACTGTTAATAAGAAAGATATAAAATACTGCCTGATGGGTTGCTGGATTCAGAAACTATTTTTATGAACTTAATATTATTGAATTTTCAGAAGTCTGGGATTGCTTAATATAGTAATTATATATTTTGTAGTGTCAAAGCAAAATTGCACTGGACAAAGTTAAAACATCAAGAAAGACTTTCTTCAAAGTTATTGCTATAGGGAAGAGATGTCAGAATTCAGTCTGAGCTTAATTTCACTGAAACAAAAGACATAGGTTTTAAAGTGCTAGGGTGAGGGGGGAGATCTTAAGCTATCCCTGTTTGTTAATTGTCTTTGTCCAAAGGGAGAAAAAAATTTCTAGTACTTTCATGACAAGAGATAGTTTCACAATTTGGACCAAGAAGCCCACTGAAGTTAGCTCCTATCTTCCCACAGAAACTGGGTTAGAGAGAGTTGCTATTTTCTTTGATGATTCTATTTTGAAGAAAAGGCTTCCAGGTCTTTGAGAAAGACAGTCTTACTAACAAGATTATAAAACCAATTGTAAAGCTGTTAAAAGACCTACATCTCAAAGGGTTGGGGAAAGAATTTATGACTATAAATTTTCTGAAGTAAATTTTCTAAGATAAGGAAGACTAGGGCCCTAGAGTCATGAAGAAGTCTAACATTAGGCTGAGGGAAACACTAAGTCAGTCTTGGTCAGTGGAGTGCTTAGGGAGAGAAAAAAAAATTTGTTTAGGTAAATACAATGATTGACTGATTGACTTAGCATGTTGGCTATGCATAGTTAACTCAATTTCAATACAACTATTGTAGATTAAAATTTACAATACATAGTTTACACGTGGGATAAAATGATACATGGGAAAAATCTTTGAAGTTTTTCATGGCTTTGGACTTTACAAAGTAACCCAAACAGGAAAAGTTGCTAAGTACTGTGATATCTAATCTTGGTAACACCAAACAGAAATTTCAGCTCTCGGTGGAAGGAATTATTCAAATATAATTTGTACTTATAAAGCATAAATGAGGAGAACCACAAATGATTATAAGTCTGAATGCAAGGCCATTCTTCTAAGCTATAATTTTGAGAAGTGATAATTCAGTCTAAAAATATTATAATTTTGAGAAGAGATAATTCAGTCTTAAATACTATAATATAAAGGATGATGTCAGATTATTTTATAACAAAATAAATACATATTAAGTCTGTGGGTATAATCTTTGAGAGCAAAAATATGAAATATGGTATTTTTATTTTAATATGAAATTGGCAACAGTAATCAGTTTCTCTGATTTTTTACTGATAAAAAAACTATTATTTTACTAAATATTTGAGCTGAACATTCAGAAATAACTTTTCTTGGATTGTCCTCTTTGTTACCCAGTTTGGAAGGACAATTCTGTTTAGGAAACTTCAGATTCTATCCACAATAACTACTGTTAAATTCTTGATGATGTTAAGGGCTTGTATAATAGAAATATTGGGAATTCAAATTTAGGATTATCTCACTAAGATCCTATGCTATTCTCTCTTCAATTATGAGAATATAGGATTTAGTGAATTGGATAATTATGTAAAAGGCATTTATGAATGAAGTGGATGACTAAAGATAAAGCTTTTTAAAACTTGCCAGTCCAAGTTTCATCCAACTGAAAAGTACAAAATATTCTAGTAAGAATTCTGGTTTCTGCTTAGAAAGTAAAATTTGAAAAAGGCATTATTCCTACTGTTGTAACAATAACAATAGAAAAGTCAGACCATCTCCAAACTCTGAATGAACTTTAAATCCTTCAGAAAATTAATGACACAGAGCAACCAACTTACTTGAAATTTAATAAAAAATAGGTGCATATACGACCCAGCAGTTGCACTGTTGGGGATTTACCCCAAAGATACAAATGCAATGAAACGCCGGGACACCTGCACCCCGATGTTTATAGCAGCAATGGCCACGATAGCCAAACTGTGGAAGGAGCCTCGGTGTCCATCGAAAGATGAATGGATAAAGAAGATGTGGTTTATGTATACAATGGAATATTCCTCAGCCATTAGAAACGACAAATACCCACCATTTGCTTCCACGTGGATGGAACTGGAGGGTATTATGCTGAGTGAAGTAAGTCAGTCGGAGAAGGACAAACATTATATGTTCTCATTCATTTGGGGAATATAAATAATAGTGAAAGGGAATATAAGAGAAGGGAGAAGAAATGTGTGGGAAATATCAGAAAGGGAGACAGAACGTAAAGACTGCTAACTCTGGGAAACGAACTAGGGGTGGTAGAAGGGGAGGAGGGCGGGGGGTGGGAGTGAATGGGTGACGGGCACTGGGGGTTATTCTGTATGTTAGTAAATTGAACACCAATAAAAAATAAATTAAAAAAAATAAAAAAAATAAAAGCTTCTTAAGATTAAAATGACAAAAAAAATAGGTGCATATAAATCAAGACAGAATATGAATACTTGTTTATTTAGAGCAGATGCCTTTGGAGACAGGCAAGAATAATTGAGCAGAAATCATTAATAAATTGGTAAAAAATGAATATGGACTAGCAGAAAAATAAAGAGATATTTGGGGCTCTATGAACAAGGAGAATGTTTATATAGTACATAGATATCTCTCCCCAGATTGCACAAAGTTCTTAAAGAAAAATCACTGTGTGCACAGCAAAGAAAATCATCAGTAAAACAAAAAGGCAACCTACCAAATGGGAGAAGATATTTGCCAATGATATATTTGTAGGGGACTAATATCCATAATATGTAAAAGAAACATAACAACTCAGCACCCAAAATCCAATTAAAAATGGATATGAATAGATATCGTTCCAAAGATGGCATCTAGATGGCCAACAGACATAGGAAAAGATGCTCAACTCAACATCACTCATCATCAAGGAATTGCAAATCAAAATCAGAGTATGGTATCACCTCATGCCTTTCAAAATGGTTAGTATCAAAAAGAAAAAAATAAGTTTTGGTGAGGATGTGAAGAAAAGGGAACTCTTGTGCAGTTAGTAGGAATATAAATTGATACAATAAATTATGGAAAAAAGTATGAAGTTTCTTCAAAAAATTAAAAATAGAAATAACATATGACCCAGCAATTCCACTACTGGGTATTTATCCCCCCAAAAAAACAAAAATTCTAATTTAAAAAGATATATGTACTTCTAAGTTTACTACAGTATTATTTACCATAGCCAAGGTATGAAAGTAGTCCAAGTTTGATCAAGATAAAGATGAAATATATTTTTAAATATATAAAATAGAATTTTATTCAGCCCTAAAAATGTATGAGATCTTGCCATTTGTGACAACATGGATGGACCTAGAGGGTAAGTAAAATAAGACAGAGAGAAAAAAAGAAATACCATGTGATTTCACTTACATGTGAAACCTAAAAACAGAACAAATAAATAAACAAATGAAAACAGAGATGGAAAAAAAAAAAGAATACAGAAATGGACTCACAAATACAGAGAAGAAACTGGTGGTTGCCAGAAGAGAGGGGTTGGGGAAGGGTGAAATAGATAAAGTGGATTAAGAAGTACAAACTTCCAGTTGTAAGATAAATAAGTCACAGAAATGAAAAGTATAGTATTAGGGAACATAGTATTGTAATAATGCCATATGGTGACAGGTGGTTAGTATACTTGTGATGAGCATTGAGTAATGTAAAGAATTATTAATTCAGTATTCTGTACACCTGAAACTCCCATAAAATTGTATGCCCATTATACTTCAGTAATAATATGATAAAAAAAGTCACTGTGAAGCCTGAGAAAAATTACCTTGTGGAGAAGTCTTGGGATGTACAGTAGCTATAGTAAAGACCCCACAGAATCTGCCCAGATCCATTTCCCTAATCTCTTGTACTAAACAAGCTAACAAAAAAACCTTACATATCTAGGAGAGGGGAACCAACATTGCTGCCTTTGGGCACTGGTGAAAACCTAATTGCAGTAAAGAGAGGAAAAAGAAAAAAAAATCTCCACTAGTACAGAGCAAGGATATGTGCTTAGATCATAACTAGCACTGGAGAAAGAACAAGATTTCTAAGAATTCCCTATAAGAACACAGTTACTGCTTTAGATAGAGGCTTAATCAGAGTATTTCCTAGAGTTATCACAAATCTCATAAAGTAAAAAGTAATATTGAAATAATGCTGAGAGGCATATGAGAGGCCTTTTTTGAGGCACAGCACAAAACAATGTCATAAAGCAAGAGTAGAGCAAAGAGTGAGAAAACACTGGTAAAACAGTCTCCCTTGTTAACTCATGTGATTTACAGGAATTTGAACCCTATCATATGCTGTGCACACAACAAATCCACACCAAACTCATCTGTTCACAGGATCAACTCAACTCTCACTCTAAAGGTCTGTAGAAGGAAAGATTTGCCTATTTTAGGACATAGATACTATTTACATCAGTTTCTACTATACTATATGAAATGTCTGACTTTCAACACAAATAATTATGAGGCATGCAAAATGTCAAGAAAAGCATGAAAACCCTGTCAAAAGACAAACAAAAATAGAACCAAATTCAGATATTACTAATTACATGGTTGTGATGGGTATTTATAGTTACCTCATTCCACTACTCATTCTGTATTCCCTCAGCAAGTACTTCAGCTGGTTCTTTACCTGCCAGCGTAAACCAAACCTTTATTCCTGAAGGGTCTGTGCCATTAATAGTCTTCCCTGGATTGAATTATTATAGTTCTCCATTGACCTTAATCACAAGGGATATTGACAGGTGCCCTAAGGGATCTCCTATATTCCAGACTATTATTCCTTCCTCCACTGCGGCATAGAAGTCCAATTTCCCCTGAGTAGACAGGATCAATCACCCAAATAAGCACAGTAACTCCTTTCTTTGCCTGTTGATTCAGAGGCATGTAGAGCCCAAAGTGACTGGGTGGCAGTTTTAACTTCTGGTTCAGTGGAGACATTGTTGGTGTCCTGATGAAACTGTTCCTTCCTCTGGAAATAAAACCTTTAGTCCAGCAGAGCAGAAGGTCATGAGAGCTGAAAGCAAAAATCTTGCCAGTGGGGAATTAGTAAGTAGTGCCACTGCCACTTCTACTCCTTGATTCTTGGACCCATAAATCTTGGCTATGGGAGAATGAGTACTAGATATTGGATGCTAATTTGGAACACATATGAACTTCTTGAAAACCTTGCCCCAGCTCTGCAGGGTATTGGCACCAAGAGGAGTGAGGCTGTAACTGAGCCTTCAAAAGGCATTCCACTGTTCTATCAAATCAGCCATTTCCGAATGGTGGAGAATATGGTAAGTCAATGAAATCCGTGAGCATGGAATTGCTATACTTCTTTGCTGTGAAGTGAATTCCTTTATCAGAAGCAATGCTGTATGGAATACCTTGATGATGGACAAGACATTCTGTAAGTCCAGAAGGCAGTTTTAGTGGAAGCATTCCAGGTAGGGAAGCCAAATCCATGTCTAGACAAATGTCTATTCCAGGAAAAAAAAAAAAGATGTTACCTCTTCTATGATGGGAGTGATCCAACTTAATCAACCTGCCACCAGGTAGCTGGCTAATTACCCTGGGCAATGGTGCCATATATGGAACTCAGCATTGGTCTCTACTTCTGGTAGGTTGAGCATTCATCTTTGGCTATAGGCAGATCAGCTTTAGTGAGTAGAAGCCCACTGATATCCATATAAATGGTGGACTCACTTGATTTGTATCTACTCCTCTGCTGAGGTCAACCTTTTATGAGCATTCACATCAGACACAAATCTGTTCATGTTTTTTTTTTTTTTTTTTGCCTAACCAACAAAGTCTATACATATACCCTTTCTCCAATTTCCTTAATACCAATTGTCCAATCATGTTCTTTTTCAAGTAGCTGACCATTCAGCCAAATCATGAATTACAATCTATGAGCTCAAGCACTGAATTAGTCTGACTTGGTATTCACAAGTTTTAGTTGTCTGTAATATTCCTCTTGCTTTCTTCACCAGAAGTATTGTTTCTTCAAAGAGTTTTTTATTCCATTCTAATTTTTGTTTCTCTTACTTTCTTTTTTTAAAGATTTTATTTATTTATTTATTTGAAAGAGAGAGAGCATGAGCAAGGGGAGGGGCGGGGGGAAGGAAGAGCATATACCCTGCTGAGCAGAGATCCTAACCTGGGCTTCCATCCCAGGGCACTGAAATCATGACCTGAGCGGAAGGCAGATGCTTAACTAACTGAGCCACCTGCGTGCCCCTGTTTCTCTTACTTTCTAAATACAGTTTCAAGAATCCATTTTAATAATTTTCATATTACCACTCAATGATGACATTCATTACAGCCTTTATCATTGAATTATATTAACAAAATGATTATAAAAGAGTTTCTTTTGAAATTGATACCATTTAAACAATAGAAATGGCAATGTAAGCTCTTAGAGGTTGAAACTATTCATACTAAGATTTTATTCTGTTATACAGATATGTTCTTAGGGCATAAAGTATTTCTAAATATATTTTTATCATTGAAATACTAAAACTCACCTTATGGGGAATAGGAGGAAAAGAAGAATGGAGAAGAAGAGGGGAAGAAGTAGGAAGAGGAAAGGGGTGGGGAAGAAGAGATGAGGAAGGAAAAGGAAAAAATGGGGAGTTTTCAGATAGGAGGAAAAATGGTCTTTATTAAGTATTATTTTTAAAAATATTTTATTTATTTATTCATGAGAAACACAGAGAGAGAGAGATAGAGACATAGGCAGAGGGAGAAGCAGGCTCCATGCAGGAAGCCCGATGTGGGACTTGATCCCAGGACTCCGGGATCATGCCCTGAACCAAAGGGCATGGTCAACTGCTGAGCCACCCAGGCATCCCTTTATTCAGTATTAAAAGATTTTTTAAGAATCTGTATGTCCAAATGTGATAAAGGAGCAATAAAATTTATCAAACACTTACATTGGAAATTCTTTTTAAATTTACTACCTGACATACTATTTTGCAAATATCATAGTAAGTTATGCTTTAAATAATGAGGTGAATAAACGATTATCAAAAAGTTAATTCATGTTATTGGGGTATTTTAAAAAATTCAGTGTTAAGAAAGAAAGAAGGGTTTTAAAATAAAAATTTCAGTAAACATGGATTTAATTATTTCTTTTGCTAATACAGGAAAATGAGTATTAGTTTCTTTCTCTTTCTTGTTCATAGGAGATTAAACATCTGAATATGATAAAAATGTAAATTGAATAAATTATATTGATATGTGTTCTGAGGTACTGCTGCAGCACATACCTGATGGATAAGAACAAAAAGCAATTTTGTGAGCAGCTTCCATGCACAGCATTTTATTTCCTGGTAACTTTGAAATTCAGGATGCCATAGCAAACATAGAACTATTGTGTTACAAATATAGGTTAAATAATTATAAAAATACTAGTTGATTTGATACATCGATCATAAAGACAAATTGTTCAAAATGATAATTTGATCAACAGTGACACTTCAAAAGCACAGGATTCAAATGATTAATAATTCTTGCCATAAGGAGTGATTTTGCAAATTTCATGCAGCCTTACATATTTTCTATCCTTTTATCAGCCTTTTTTTTTTTTTTGTAAACTCTAGAAGTGGAGGTTCTTTCAAAGTTTGTATATGTTCTTTTTAGCATTAGTTTCAATTTTCTACAACTAAACATATTGCTGAGATTACACATACTTCTTTCTATAACTTCAATCTTAAAGGCAAAAATTGTTTTAAATTGTAGCACTAATGAAATGGAGTGTTAGAATCTACACTTAAAACAGTACTAAAAAAATCTCCATAATTGTAGGATAAAAATGCACAAAAAAGCTGAAAATATGTTTAAATACATAATATAAAAATGATTAATGGAATACAAATTTTATCTTTAAAAATACTTAAGAAAATGTAAATTATTCTTTAATTAGTTTTAAAATATCTTAAATGACACTGGCAACTTATGAATATAAATATACTTGAAGAACAACTTAACTTTTTTTGTAAACTAATTTTGTTTTAGAAAATTCTCTGAGACAAAAACACAATATAAAAATCTACATGAAATGTAGCAAATATAATTCACTAAAAATTAAATAAAATCATCCAGAAAAGGAGACAAAATGCTTAACCATTGAAAAATCATCACTAATGTGGATAAGATAAATAATATATGAAAGCCATCAGTGATTGGAAATACACTTATAATTTAAATCAATTTATTTTTGGCTAGACCCAAATGAGCATAACTATGCTGCTTCTCTGGAAATATCAGAATCCTATTAATATATACTTAATGTATACATCATATAGATAATAATAAAAGGGGTATTTTTAAATGTCCATAAAAAAAACTGGTCAACTTTAACTGTGAACATAAGGCAACAACAACAAAAAACTCCCTTACTTAGAAGTTATATTATACATTTAAAGACATCTTGATCTGAAGAATTAATTAAATTAATTTCTTGAAAATTCATGGTATCTTTTGATCTCAGTGATTGGGCCCATCTCACATTGATTTTGCAATTATTTTATCTGATAGCTGGTGTATTAGCAGATGCTCCCGTTATATATCTGTGTATCTTATTCTCATAGTTTTTGGTTGCTTACAGCGCGTGATAGGTTATGCTCAAAATAAACAAAGACACACTTACACTTTCAAAGTATCCTTCCTTATAAAAAAGTTATAAATTGTTCTATTTTAGAGAAACTGACATGATTTGTTCATATTAGACAGTTTTAGTAGGGAAATGGTCTTCTTTTAAATATTCAAATTATTTTGCAATATCTCTTTTTAAATGAGATTCAAATAATAACAGTTTATTCATGAGACATCCTCTTCATAAAAATATTAATTGGAATACAAATATGAACTTCCCATATTCTTAAAACAATAATCTACTTTTGTACTACTCTTTAAATTCATTCCAATTCATCCACTCAAGGTACATGACATACAGAAAGGCAGAGTTCCTCTGTGTGTGTGTTTCTCCCTTTTGATTTTCTCTGCTAAGCCAATATAACAGTAAAGTAGTCTAAGAAAATTTAAGGAATATAAGAATGTACTTAATCAGTGAGTCTTGGCATCATCTTCCCACTTGATAAATAGAGAATGTTTTTACTTCCTAAGAGACCAAATACCTCCCCCTTTCCTTCAAATCTTGCTGCTCATGATGATTCTAAAGATCAGAAAAATATATGAGCCTCTTTGTCAGTAGAAACAGTACTTCCTCCTCCATCTAAGGTGCTTGTTTTCATTTGCCTAAATTTCCTCCTGTGCCACAGATTTTATGTTTGGGGTTGCTCTTCAAAGGTACCTCCATCACTTCTCATTGCTTCTAAAGTAGACACAGTCCTGCATCCGCCAAAGAATCAAGTGCAAAATTTGGCCTAAGAGTGTTGCATACATACTAAAAGAATTTCAAGATATTGGTAACTTATATAGCAAAACCTATAGAACATATGCAGGAAAGGCTTCTACCAGTTGGATCAGTGTGGAGTAGAAATGTTGGATTGGGAAAGCTTGTTTGCTCTGTCTCTATGGTACACTAGTCAGAGATTCCCTATTCAGTGTGGTCAGCTGAAGCTAATTGATAGTGTCCCCTTCAGTTTCCTTGGCTGGTTGACTGAAACTGAACACAAAGATAGATACCACCAAATGAAAATCAAATATTAAGTTTCAGAATTTCTTTTTTATATTGTAAAGAAAGATAGCTACAGATATAGACAGAAGGACCAGAGTAGATTTCTTATACTCACATATATCCTTACTATGGGCATCTCAAACCAGTAAAGTGTGAAAAATACATTAGTAAAGGGATCCCTAACGTCCTTGAGAGCTCTCTGAGATTATCTACATGACAAAATGATTGTGGTAATTGCTGTCATTAAACTAGGGTTCCTGAATTCAATGAGAGCAGGATTCTGGGATTGTATGGACAAAGTGGTGGCACTTAAAAGCCAGAGACTAGGTGAGCATAGTTACATAATTTAAAAATATTCAGTAATGATCAGAATGTTTTTACCCTCAGAGATCTTTGTCATTGACTTATAAGTCATAGTATCTATAGAAATGAAATAAATGGGCATTATACTAAAATCTTACTTGATTTCCATAAGCAGAAAAACTATTTTCTGAACAGAATTTTTAGTTTTTAATGGTAATGAAATTTTTCTTAAAAAAATTCCTAGATATGAGACAGTTCTCACAAACTCAGTGCCTCGTGGATAAAACAGGAGTCTCTTTTTGCTTCTGAAATATTCTGTTAGTCAAAAATTTATACTATAAATATTTCTCCTACTCTTTTATAAAGGAATTTAAAATCATTTACCAGAGTATATTAGAAATCAATAAGGCAAAGTAAGCAAAATGTTTATGAATTGGCAGTAGCCAATTTAATAATTGGCAATTATTAGAGAATAATTAGAAATTATTCTCCAGGGTATTGCAGAAATAAATGTCACCATCAAAGATTCGAAAGAAAAAAAAAGATTTGAAAGATTTAAGGAGTGGTCATGACTATGACATTCCTATTTAACCTATTTGGCTGGTGTGTAAAAAGGACTGATCTTGAAAAATGGCTATGAATTATTATAATCTATTTATGTGGTGACTCTATTTACAGCTACAGTTCCAGATACAAGTATAACATGGACCCTCACAGCTGGTATTCAAGTATGGGACTGGCAACTGGTTTCTCTCTATATGAAGCTATCCCGGAAGCCATTTGCTTCTACCTGACAAATAGCAAGCAATACATCTTCACAGTCAATTCTCCTGATCTCTGCCATAGAAAAATCTTCAAAGCTTTCACCATCTGAACATTTCACAGAACATCACACTGGTATTTCACATAACACTAGTCTTGTCTGTAATACTGATGACATTAAGCTAATTGAACCTGATGAGTAAAACCTTGCAATTAGATGCCTTGTCAAGGTATATATGAACCAGAAAATAAAAAATAAATGCTGAAAAATTCAGAGAACTGTTACCTTAGTGAAATTTCTGGGGATCTGGTGGTCTAGAACATGATGAGACAAGACAAGCTACTACAGAATCTTGGTAAAAATTTTGGATACTGAAGGCAAAAAAATAAAAAAAAAAAAGAAACAAACATCCATTTGAGTGTACTACTCTGACTCATTTGCCAAGTAGGTCATGACACCTCCATTTGTGAATGCAGTCCACCGCAAGATAAGGCCTACAGAAATCCCATGATGCCTTAAGGAAATATTAGACATGGACCTTATGTTCATATTAATCAAGATTTATTCAAATTGTCTGTGGGAAATAGGAATTTTCTATGGATCCTCTGGGAAATCTTACTACAAATATTATACTGCAGACCTCTCAGGTTTAGAAGAAAAAAACATGCACTCTTCTTCAATTAATTGTTTTATTTTCAAGCAACAAATTGTGACTTGCTCTTAGGCCCTGGTAGAAATTGTGAAAAACTTGGATTCATGGGGAATTCCAAATGAAATGTTGACTTAGAAGGAGAAAATAGTAATTGTGTCTGGTATACAGATATTAAAAATAAAATCAACAGGGTTAAAATTTCAAATGAACTGATTTTATTTAAAAGGGCTTGAAACATAGTTAATAATTAAAATGTGAATCTTTCATTACTCATAACAAGCCCCTTTTTATGAGTTTATGTTAATGAGGTGACTATTGGAAAGCCCCTAAGGATGAGTGCTGGTTGTAAGGGAAACTACCATGTGATTAGAGAGGTAGAACTTCTAGTTCCCCCCTCACCTCAACTCCCCTCACTTCTGGGGACAGAAGACGGGTTGGAAATTGACTTCTATCACTAATGCCAGTGAGTTAATCAATCGTGCCTACATGATGAAGTCTTCATAAAAACCCAAAAGGACAGGTCAGAGAACTCTTGGGTTGGTGACCACATGGAGGTGCTGTGTGTTCTTCTCCACAGACTTTATGCATATCTTAACATCTGGCCAGTGCTGAGTTTTAGCCTTTTATAATGAACTGGTGATCTAGTAAGTAAACTGTTTTCCTGAGTTCTCTGGGCTGCTCTAGCAAATTAATTGTACCTGGAGCAAGGGCTGTGGAAGTCCTCGATTTATAACCGCAGTCAGAAGCACGGGTAACAATCTGGACTTGGGATTGGTGTGTGGTACTGAGTCCAAATCTTATGGATTCTGATGCTAACTCCAGGTAGAGGGTCATAACTGAATTGGATGGTAGGACACCCACCTGGTGACACAGAATTGATTTGTGTGTGGAAAACCTGACATATTTGTGACCTGAAGTGAAGTATTGAGAATAAAGCAGACACCCAGAAGTATTTTTCTTATAGGATACAGCTATGTTATGTTTCCCAGGTGTTAGTTATGTGGACCAACTGATTTCCCACCAGTGAAGTGAACAGACCAAATGTACCACTTCTATCTCACTTGATCACCCCCACTCTTTGCCTGCCCTCACGTCCCAGTGAATGCAGCAAATCCCGCCAGTAACATAGGGCTTAAAGTACTACCCTGAAGGTAGCCCATGACATATACAATTGTACCATACCATGCATGAAAATAATGTATTGGTTTAATGCTTGGGATTTTGGGATTGTTTGAGAATCATCAGCATTAATTTCTTTTAGTCAATACATCTTCCACATGCAGACATAATCTTGCATTCTGAGGGGAATGTAGCATTGGTGCACTTTGTTTTATTCTATTCCCATTCTCAGCTTAACCTGAGTAACTTTAGTTTCCTCACTATTTCTTACTCTGCTCCATGGCAATAAGTTTCACTTTATTTTTCTTCAGGAAACTGTGCCTCAAGCCACCATCAGGATTTATCATCTCCCTGAGCTGAACTGCATTCTAAACTATTAATTTAAAATCGCTCTTTCTGATAACAAACACCTCCACTAAATACAGTTGTTTTCATTCACTTCAGTCTAAATTCCTCCATATATTTTTAGATTATCTTTTGCTCCTTGACTTTATTTTCCTAACTAAATTCATATCATGACTGGCCATTCAGCTCACACGTATCTTCAATTCTCTTTTTCTTCTGCTCTCTGCTGCTTTCATTTAAACATACTCCCAAACTGAATCTCTCTTATCAAAAGCTTTTTCCCTCTCCTAAGCTTTGCTGGAGAGAACCACATAACTCTGTCAGGTGGGGCAGATTTATGGTTTCCAATTTCAGTTGGGTCCTCAAAATTGCCTGGCAATTCCATTACTTGTTCACTCAAATGACTCTTGGTTTGATGGCCCTGACCTGTGTAATGGCAGGAGCAAGCATTCCCCGTTAGTGTCCTGTACTCATTTCTGGTGTCTCAGAGGAGCTCTCCACACACACCCATCTGTGAATTTATGAACTGCAGTCCTCAAGCTGTGTTACTCTGGTATTGCCCTTTCACTTCAGATTCTACTTTCCCACACCTGCTTCCCTGGGTGCTTGTTGAAGTTTTACTGCAGCCACTTGCCATCCTGAGATGCCACTGGGAAAGCTACCTTTCAGTGCTCTGAGGACTTTCCCTCTTTGGATGGTCAGAATGACAGAGTTGTCAGTGGAGGAGAAGGGCTTCATGAAAAGCTGTTGTCATAGGCAGCTGAACACCCTGCGTAGTAAGATTCATATTGTCTTCTTTATGAAGTTCAGAGAGTTTGGAGCCCTCATTCCTCAATCTAAGCTGATCCAATTTAATTTATGGTGAGACAAAGGTCACATGCCATCTTTTCCCCCCCTTTTCCTTCAAAGTCTAACTTTAACTCAAATCTCTTCTCTATTACTAGGTATAAAACAAAAAATTTCTTGTACTTTGCTAAAGGCAAAACATATATAGGGTATGTAAAGGAATATTAATAGAATCGTGTTATTTAATCTACACTAGCAGAAATAGCACATGTTCTTTGTTATACTTGTCTCTTTTACTTTCCTCTTTATTTTTATAAATGTAACGCATTCTATTCAAGCTTATTTATTTATTTATTTATTTATTTATTTATTTATTTATTGCCAATACCTGTTCTGCTAACTATAAGCTGAAATTATTATTATTTTAAAAACTTATTTATTCATGAGACACACAGAGAGAGGCAGAGACATATGCAGAGTGAGAAGCAGGCTTCTTAAGGAGCCAGATATGGGACTTCATCCTGGGACTCTGGGACCACCCCCTGAACTGCAGGCAGATGTTCAACCACTGAACCACCCAGGCATCCCTACAAGCTGAAATTATTGTTTTTTTTAATTAAAATATTTTATTTATTTTATTCATGAGAAAGAGAGAAAGAGAGAGAGAGAGAGAGAGAGAGAGGCAGAGACACAGGCAGAGAGAGAAGCAGGTTCCATGCAGGGAGCTAGACGTGGGACTCAATCTCGGGACTCCAGGATCATGCCCTGGGCCGAAGGCGGCACTAAACCGCTGAGCCACCCGGGCTGCCCCTGAAATTATTGCTTTAACTTCACAGGAGAAAAAAAGAATTCCTCTCTTTATTCATTTATTCAAAAACATTTCATCATGAATAAATATTCCACATGAAGTGGGCCAGTTATGTTAATACATAGTTTGGGATCCCTGGGTGGCGCAGCGGTTTGGCGCCTGCCTTTGGCCCAGGGCATGATCCTGGAGACCCGGGACTGAATCCCACATCAGGCTCCCGTTGCATGGAGCCTGCTTCTCCCTCTGCCTATGTCTCTGCCTCTCTCTCTCTCTCTCTGTGTGACTATCATAAATAAATAAAAATTAAAAAAAAATACGTAGTTTAAGTCTTATCTTCTGTATCCAAGAGATACAGAGTATGAAGGCATGTAATAGTAAAGGAAGTTAAATATACTAGTAAAGGAAGTTAAATAAAATGATAAAATTACTATAATAAAAGTCTTTGTAATGTATTGTAAAGTTACACGAAGGGAGGGAAAGATCTCATTTGGTATGTAAAGCAAAGGCTTCTTTGAAGAAGTTATATTACCAGGATTTGGTTATAAAAGTAGTGGCTATGTCTCCTACATACGATTATTGCAGTCATCAAAGTTAGTAATGCATTTTGTCATCTGAGAATTAGTAAATACGTAGTTTCAACATACAAATGTGTTGGGATCCCTGGGTGGTGCAGCGGTTTGGCGCCTGCCTTTGGCCCAGGGCGTGATCCTGGAGACCCGGGATCGAATCCCACGTCGGGCTCCCAGTGCATGGAGCCTGCTTCTCCCTCTGCCTGTGTCTCTGCCTCTCTCTCTCTCTCTGTGACTATCATAAATAAATAAAAATTAAAAAAAAAAAAAAAAAAAAAAACAAAAAAAAAAAACAAATGTGTATATGTGAATTTATGTGATACTATAATAATACTTATTCTTGGTCTCCTTTCTACTGGAGAATAAAATATCTGTTCATTTGTTCTTCCTATAAGAACTTTGAACTTTCCTAGTAAGTCTGTGAGTGGCTATCTCTTATTCAAATTTGTTACATACCCATTTTGACATTCTGCCCAAGGGCTCACTTTCTTATACTTTTTAAAATTTTAATAATTTACTTATAAATATTTACAGAACAATTACTTATGTACAAAATGCTATGTTTATAAATTATGGTTGGGAGGGTTGAAGGAGATTATATTAATGATTCAGGTTTGCCCTTGGCCCTTAGACTGTTTACTAAGTATGGTGAGGATTAGCCTCAGTTTTCAGAAATGTAACATAAGGGACGCCTGGGTAGCTTAGTGGTTGAGTGGTTGAGTGGTTGAGTCTTTGGCTCAGGTTGTGATCCTGGGGTCCTGGGATGGAGTCCCTCATCCAGCTCCCTGTGAGGAGCCTGCTTCTCTCTCTCTGTCTCTGCCTCTCTCTGTGTGTCTTTCATGGTTAAATAAATAAAATCTTTTTTTTTAAAGAAATGTAACATAAGTGTTTATAGCTCTATTTTTTTCTTTTAAGCTCAAATACAAAATTTTAAAGTCATATCTTAGTAAAAAGTAATATATATTTTTCTATTTTGGCATGTCCATGTAAGATCACATACATCTGAAAGCCCTTAAAACCCATTACAATGTTATAATCTCTTAAATATTTTATTGAGATATGATTGATGTGTAAAATCTATACACATTTCATGTATACAAATCAATGAGTTTGAGAATAAGTAAGCAACTGTGAAATCATCACTACTGTAGAGAAGGAAAAATAATTCTCTCTCTGCCTTTCTGAGTTTTAATTGAAACTCATACAATAGAAGATTGATAAGAAAAAAACAAAGAGCAGTTTATTATCATGTATGCCTCAAGTATCTGTAGGAGATATCCAGAGAAAAATTAGTAACTTCCATGAAGGGGCATAAAAATCAGGATTAAACACATTTTTAATAGGAGGCGGGGAAGGCTTCTTAGGGAAGAGTAAATAATTTCTAGGCATCTCCTTAGAGGAACAGACAGGAGGTATGATAGTTTGTGAAAGTGTGTCTGAGTGTGCTGTCCATATCTAGCCTCCTCTCATGTGATCAGGGCCCATTTTCCCTAGTTAATGAGACTCCCAGGGAAGGGATTTATAAGAATTGGCTTCCTTCTGGAGAATCTGTCATTAGGCAGGTAAGAGGTGTCCCGAGAACGTGTTTTTCTGCTTTTGCTGTTTTTCAAGTACCGGGCCCCGAGGATGACCTGCCCACCGCCCAGGACGGGCTGCAGGACGCCGGCTGCCGGGAGAACTCACCCCAGCCTTGCAGGTGCCCCGTACAGCTCAAAAGAGTAAATATACTAAAGTGACATGTTTTGGTTGATATGTCCTGAACTCATACAGTCGTATTTTGGGGTGGCATATTCTGCTATCCTTTGTCACCATTAAGGCCATAAACATCATATTCATCACCTCAAAAAGTTTCCTCCTGCCCCCTTTTTATTATTATCATTATTTTTGTGTGTGTGGTAAGATACTTAAAACATCTACCTGCTTAGCAAATTTTAAGTGTACAATAAAGTATTATTAGCTATAGGCATTACATTCTATAATAGATCTCAAGAACGTATTCATCTTGTATAACTAAAACTTTGCAGTCTTTGACAATCATCTTCTGATTCCCCCTTACTGGATCCACCTGGCAACCAACATTCTACTCTCTGTTTCTGAGTTTGACTATTTTAGATTTCACATACAAGTAAGGTTATGCAATATTTGTCTTTCTATGTTTAGATATTTTACCTGGTGTAATGATTTTCCTTCTTTTTAAGGTTCAATACTATTCCATTTTACCTATATACCACGTTTTCTTTATCCATTCATCTGTCAATGGGCATTTATTTTGTTTCCTTATCTTGGCTATTTGTGAATCATGCTGCAGTGAACAAGAGAGTGTAAGTATCATTTTGGAACATGATTACAATTTTTTTGCATAAATACTCAGAAATGGGAATACTGGAAAATATGATAGTTCTATTTGTCATATTTTGGATGACCTTCTACTATCACACCTACTATCATATATGTCCCATCCGTTCCTCGAAGGGTTCATCTTCCCTAAAATTACTTACTCTTCCCTAAGAAGCCTACTCTACCTCGTTTCCCTATTAAAATTGTATTTAATCCTGATTTTTATGCCCTTTCATGGAAGTTACTAATTTTTCTCTGGATATTTCCTACATATACCTGAGGCAAACATGATAATAAACTGCTGTTTGTTTTTCTCTTGTCAATTTCTATTGCATGAGTTTCAGCTATTTTCCAAGATGTCTATTTCAACTATTTTCCAATTTACATTTCCACCAATAATATATCAGAGTATCTTTTCCTCTATATACTCACCAATACTTCTTAGTTTTTGACTTTTTAATAACAGCCTTCTAAGTAAGCATGTGATAATATCTCGTTGTGGTTTTGACACTGACCCCTTATTAGATACATACTTCATAAATATTTTCTCCCATCTCATAGGCTGTCATTTCATTTTGTTGATTGTTTCATTTGCTGTAAAGAAGCTTTTTAGATTAACGTAGTCCCACTTGTTTATTTTTGTGTTTTTGGTATCATGAAATTAATCGCCAAAACCAATGTCAAGAAGCCTTATTTTTTCATCTAGGGATTTTATGATTTGAAGTCTTACATTTAAATATTTAATCCATTTTAAGAGTATTTTTATATAAGGTATAAGATAAGAGTTCAATTTCAGTCTTTTGAATGTTGTTATCCGGTTTTCCCACCATCATTTATTGAAGAGTCTATCCTATCCGCATTTCATATTCTTGGCAAATTACTCAAATATCATTTGACTATATATGTGTGGGTTTATGTTGGGGCTCTTTGTTTTGTTCCATTAGTCTATGTGTTCCTTTCTATGTCAGTACCATAATGTTTTGATTACTATAGCTTTTTTTTTTTTTTTGATTACTATAGCTTTGTAATACAACTTGAAACCGGAGGGTGTGATGCTCCAGCTTTTTTTATTCTTGCATAAGATTGTTTTGGCTGCTCAGTCTTTCATGGTTCCATATAAATTTTAGGATGGTTTGACTACTTTCATGAAAAAGTGCCATGGGAATTTTGATAAGGACTGCATTGACTCTGTAGATCACTGTATGTAGAATGGACATTTTAATACTACTAATTCTTTCAATCTATGAACACAAAATATTTTTCCATTCATTTGTGTCTTGTTCAATTTTTTATTAATGCTTTATATTTTTCAGTGTTGAGATATTTCATCTCCTTGGTTAAATTTATTCCTGTTATGTCTTTTTGATGTTATTATAAAAAAGGATTTTTCTTTCCTTTTTCAGAATGTTCATTGTTAGTGTATAGAAATGTATAGAAATGGTATTTGATATTTGAATGTTGAGTGTATCATTAAGATTTAATGAAATTTCTTCTCCCATTCTGTAGGTTGTCTTTTATTTTTGTTGACTGTTTCTTTTGCTGTGCAGAAACTTCTTATCTTGATGAAATCTCAATAATTCATTTTTGTTTTTGTTTCTCTTGCCTTCATGGATATATCTTGCAAGAAGTTGCTGTGGCCGAGTTCAAAAAGGGTGTTGCCTGTGTTCTCCTCTAGGATTTTGATGGAATCTTGTCTCACATTTAGATCTTTCATCCATTTTGAGTTTATCTTTGTGTATGGTGCAAGAGAGTGGTCTAGTTTCATTCTTCTGCATGTGGATGTCCAATTTTCCCAGCACCATTTATTGAAGAGACTGTCTTTTTCCAGTGGATAGTCTTTCCTCCTTTGTCGAATATTAGTTGCCCATAAAGTTCAGGGTCCACTTCTGGATTCTCTATTCTGTTCCATTAATCTATGTGTCTGTTTTTGTGCCAGTACCACACTGTCTTGATGACCACAGCTTTGTAGTACAACCTGAAATCTGGCATTGTGATGCCCCCAGACATGGTTTTCTTTTTTAATATTCCCCTGGCTCTTCGGGGTCTTTTCTGATTCCACACAAATATTAAGACGATTTATTCCAACTCTCTGAAGAAAGTCCATGGTATTTTTATAGGGATTGCATTGAATGTGTAAATGGCCCTGGGTAGCATTGACATTTTCACAATATTAATTCTTCCAATCCATGAGCATGGGATATTTTTCCATCTCTTTGTGTCTTCCTCAATTTCTTTCAGAAGTGTTCTGTAGTTTTTAGGGTATAGATCCTTTACCTCTTTGGTTAGGTTTATTCCTAGGTATCTTCTGCTTTTGGTGCAATTGTAAATGGGATTGACTCCCTAATTTCTCTTTCTTCAGTGTCTCATTGTTAGTGTATAGAAATGTCACTGACTTCTGGGCATTGATTTTCTATCCTGCCACACAGTCAAATTGCTGTATGAGTTCTAGCAATCTTGGAGTGGAGTCTTCTGGGTTTTGTATGTACAGTATCATGTCATCTGTGTAGAGGGAGAGATTGACTTCTTTGCCAATTTGAATGCCTTTTCTTTCTTTTTGTTGCCTGATTGCTGAGGCTAGGGCTTCTACTACTATGTTGAATAGCAGTGGTGAGAGTGGACATCCCTGTCATGTTCCTGATCTTAGGGAAAATGCTCCCAGTGTTTCCTCATTGAGAATGATATTTATTGTGGGCTTTTTGTAGATATTTGCAAATGACCTATCAGATAAAGGGCTAGTATCTAAGATCTATAAAGAACTTATTAAACTCCACAACAAAGAAACAAACAATCCAATCATGAAATGGGCAAAAGACATGAACAGAAATTTCACAGAGGAAGACATAGACATGGCCAATAAGCACGTGAGAAAATGCTCTGCAACACTGGCCATCGGGAAATACAAATAAAAACCACAATGAGATACCACCTCATACCAGTGAGAATGGTGAAAATTAACAAGTCAGGAAACAACAAATGTTGGAGAGGATGTGGAGAAAGGGGAACCCTCTTGCACTGTTGGTGGGAATGTGAACTGGTGCAGCCTCTCTGGAAAACTGTGTGGAGGTTCCTCAAGGAGTTAAAAATAGACCTGCCCTACGACCCAGCAATTGCACTGTTGGGGATTTACCCCAAAGATACAGATGCAGTGAAACGCCAGAACACCTCCACCCCAATGTTTATAGCAGCAATGTCCACAATAGCCAAACTGTGGAAGGAGCCTCAGTGTCCATCGAAAGATGAATGGATAAAGAAGATGTGGTCTATGTATACAATGGACTATTACTCAGCCATTAGAAACGACAAATAACCACCATTTGCTTCAACGTGGATGGAACTGGAGGGTATTATGCTGAGTGAAAAAAAGTCAATCGGAGAAGGACAAACATTATATGGTCTCATTCACTTGGGGAATATAAAAAATATTGAAAGGGAATAAAGGGAAAGAAGAGAAAATGAGTGAAAATACCAGTTAGAGTGACAAAAATGAGAGACACTTAACTCTGGGAAAGGAACAAGGGGTAGTTGAAAGGGAGGTGGGCAGGGGGTTGGGGTGACTGGTGATGGGCACTGAGGGGGGCACTTGGTGGGATGAACACTGGGTGTTATGCTATATGTTGGCAAATTGAACCCCAATAAAAAATTTTTTAAAAGATTTAATGAAATTAATACCATGGAAGGAAAGAAATATTTGAGTTGCATTTGGTAGGAGATTCTGATTGATGAAAAATTTCTAGTGGCTCTACCAAGGCTTTTACCTTCTTATCCTCTTGCTATACCCAAATTGGCTAACCAATGGTTATTCATTCACTTTTTCAACAAATACTCATTACTCATTGTAGGCTAAATCACAGCCCAAGTTTTATTATCTTGTATTTAGTCCTGTGATTAACACAATCTCAGTTTTTCCATGCCTTTCAAAATCTCCGTAGTGAACAATTCTCAGAATAAAACAAAGCCAAACTTTATTGACCCTTTTCAATTTAATCTATAAAATGTTTAAAGTTCCTGCTTATACAGAGGAGTCTTTTTAAGGTATTCTCATATTGTAGAGGTATAATACAGTTTTCCGTTAATGGCTTTGGTTGTTTCTTCTCTTTCCACAATTCTAACTTTAGGATAGTTTCTTGTATTAACTAATTTGGAATTGAAGAGATAATTAAAAAGTATTTTTCTTAATAACTTCCTAAGAAAATACAATTCTGAAAAACAGTATACTCAAAATACATGTATCAGATACATATCTGATTTTATTTCATTACACATGTTTCATTAATAATTTATATTTTGGCTTCTCATTCTGTAAAATCAAGTACAATGCTATTTCTATTTTTCTAAATAATGTTCATAAGCATATTAACATCTTCCTTAAGAATAAAATAATATAATTTTTTGTGATATATTTATGGTTTTGTACATAAAGATGTGTTATTATAGAGTCACGTATACATGCACATACATGCTTTTATTCAAGTTGGTAAATAATTATAGCAGTGGAAATTCTGTATTTACAGCAATTTCTTCTTTTATTTTAATCAATTGTCACTATTTTCTGAGATAAGCCAATACTAAATTTGTCTCAGTATGTTATTTTAAAGCCTATTAGGATTCAAGGTTGAAAAACCCTAATATATTTCTTACAGAAAGTCTGCCTTCTGGACATCAGTTTTGGGTTCAGGTATGACCACACTGATTTTGTAATAGTAGCCTGTGTGTATATGTGTGTGTATGTGAGTGTGGGTGAACCTATGTTAAACTATCTCTTAAATTAAATGTCAAATTCCACTTAGCACTGGAAATAGAGTCTATGCTTGTTTCAGAAGTGACTGTCAGCTTGTATTTTGTCCTGTCAAATTGCCAGCTGCTGTGTTATGATTACTTTAGGCCAAAGGATCACAGAACTCTGTATCAAAAGTGGCTCAATAAAAGTGGGAGAAATGTGATACAACCTATTAATTTTGGGATATTGAATTTCAGCTTTTAATTATTTAAGGAAATTTTAGTCACTTTCTTTGTGGATGAATCAATAAGTCAGAAATCCCATTCAGTTAGGCATAAAAAAGAAGCTAAAATCCTCAGAGTAGTAATTTCAATGAAAAATTGTTTTGGCTTTATGATATAGTTATACTGGAAGTTTTTGTTCTGTTATATGCAAAAGCAAATTTTTATTTTTATATATTTTTTTGAAATTTTCTTATTGAAAATCTATTTAGATAAATCTATCTATCTATCTATCTATCTATCTATCTATCTATCTATCTATCATCTATCTATCATCATCTATCTACCTGGCATCTGTCTATCTTGCATCTATATATCTAGCATCTATTTCTAGCCAGAAAGGAATTGGTAAATAAGATTCATAGGCCCCATTTTCAGATGACAAGAAGGACATATGATTCATTGACCAGAGTAGATCATACAGAAATGTTGAGGGCATCTCATGGTGCCAGCAGCTATATCCAATAGTATTGTCAGTGCCCAGCTGCCCCAGCTATGTTCCCTTTGGAACTGTAACCTAACTGTTCCTTGCATTATAATATTGACTGTGGTATTTAGAGCTTACCTTTACTATCTTTGTTTCTGTTTTCCTAATTTCCCAAACTCTACGAGCTTTATGAGCTAATCAGTAGCTTTCCAACATTTTTCTTCTACTTGAGTTAGAACTTATTTCTCTTGCTTGGAATAATAGAACCCATACCTTTACAGAAACTTTACAGCTATAGTTTTAGGTGCAAACTAAATTAAATGTTACATTTTCTTCTAAAATAATTATGGTTATCATAAAATGACTATAGTTTTAGTTAGTATCACTTTGCTTTTTTCCTTAAATTCTATTTTGTTAGCTATTCACATAGCCACATATTCACTTTTTTTGTTGTGCTTTGTTTAAAATTTGCATTTTTCCATTCTTGACTTTCTTCATATCTGTGTCCCTCTATTTTAGATGTGTCTCTTGTAAAACAGAATTGTCGGCAAATGTAGGTTGCAACCTTACAATCCAATCATTGTAGATCTGCACAATCATTCCCAGTATATTGGACAGTGCAATGACCTTTTTCATATTTGAAATCCAATAGCAAGCCCTGGAGAGAAAATCACATCAGCTGCCGCCATCATGAACTGGTTTTCATTCATAGCAATGTATGTGATCCCTGCAGCAACCTTTCTTCGTTATTTCAGACAGGTATAATTATCTCCATTTTATTGTTGAGGACAGGTAAATAAGTTTCCCAAGGAGACGCAGGAAGGAAAATGGGGTTTGAAATCAATAAGCTCTGATTTTACAATATATTAATTCTTTAAAGTGTTATACCATTTCCACACATAGATTTAGATTAAACTAAATGTCCAGCATCATGTAGCCCCTTTTAGTTCTAACCACTTACTTTTTCACACTTCCATCTTCATATCTCCTTTGATGTATAATTCAGATTAACACATTTTTTCCTAGAAAGCAGATGCTTAAATTTGGAGAGAAGGGAAGATTCAGAGGGAAGATACATTTAAAACATATCCTTCAAAGGAAGAACTACAGTGTTAAGTATCCTAAAATGTGTGTGTATGTGTGTGTGTGTGTGTGTGTAGGTATGTATTTACAAACTAATTGCTGGGCTTTGTTCTATAGCTTTTGCATAAATTGATTCATTAAAACCCCATAGCAGGTATATGAAGTAGTAATTTATATTATTCTTATTTTGCAGGTGTGGGAACTGAAGCAGAGATAGAGATAAAGTGTTTTTTCCAAGGCTTTACAGCTAGGGTTTTGACCTAAAGCTGTCTGCTTCAGCATCTGTCCCTGACCACTACTCTAAAAGATTTATATTTTACTGGTATTTTGAATAGAAAGTATTTTGAGAATATATTATTTATTTCAGAAAATATATTAATCATTTCAGAAACCAATGTTAGGTCCCAAAAGGCTCCTCACTAAGTTTTTTTTTTTCTGTTTATATGTTTAAAATATATTTAACAGACTAAAGATAACACAAATTTATAAAATATAAATATGTTTATTAGTATTTCTTATCTCAAGACAATATGTTTAAACTTATGGCTAATAATAATTCTTAACTCTCTTTTGAAATCAGTAAATTTGAGTTCTATAAATAAAAACAGTATAATTTTTTCAACAAATATGCATATACTGGGTATTTACCATTCAACAAATCATTGTCTGAACTCTAGAGATTTAACAATGAGCAAACCAGTCAATAAAATATGTAATCTAAAAGTATCATATACTACAGTAGATAAAGAAATGGAGTAGGTAGTAGATTGTAGGGTAGTGAACAAATAAAGAAGAAAATATATATCATATACTAAATGGTTATAGTATGTAGAAAAATAGGAAGGCAAGCAGTGTAGACAGAACTAAGAAGTGGAAATGGAGCTGGAATTTTAAGTTGAGGTGATCACGGAAATCTTCATAGAAAAAAAGAAACAATATTAGAAAACCAGCATGAAGAGGTAAGGGAAAAATGTCTGTGTACTTGGAGGGAGAATTCCAGGCAGAGGGACTCAGGAGGCAACAGACCTGCTATGTTAACAGAGCATTTTGGGACCTACGGCATAAGCATAAGAAGGTTGATTGGGCCTCTGTGGAACAAGTATACGTGTCTCTTTTATCTTTTCAAGATAGGCAAATAGTAGATCTCACAGACTTAAGAGAGAACAATGAGTATTTTCATTTTCAATAAAGGATTACTTAAGACACAAGTCTCTTAATGTTACTATATATTTTTCTATGAAACATAAATATACATTTTTAGTTATGTAAATTAAACTTAACTGATCACAAAAGTTGATTATTTAACTAGATACATATAAAACTCATTACTTTAAAATGTTTCCCAACCATATGTTTTACACTTTTTTGGAATATCTTTCAAATATAGCTATCTCATTCCATAAAATCTGAGTTTCTTACCATATGAAATACATTAAAAACGTAAGTAACACAAGTAAATATAAATTTTGGAGCTATATTATTAACGTAAGTATTTTGCTTTGGATAGACATTTTAAAATATATTGTGAAATTATGTTTAATAGGGTAATATCTGTATCCAATGTAATTCATACAAAAATTGTGTAGAATCAGTTGTTATCGTTCAATACATATATATATAATTGTGCTCTATTAGCTTTATCATCTTCAATGGAGTTGGTGCTAATTTCTTAAAATTTTCTTAATTTATTTGAAAGTACTAATCTGACAGGAATGTTTTAGAGGTCTAAATATTGTAGATCACACAATTTTTCTTTAGATATTTTGAGTATATGATTTATGAAGTTTTGTAGAGATGTAGTCAAAGATATTTTTTTAGTAAATGATATTTAGTGTTTCCCATTTCTACCTTGGAGTAGTATTTCTTATACACAGGGAAAATAAGGTTCTTTGACTGGTTGTTTTTTCTGCTTTTCTTAAGCTTTTACCTAGAATGGTAAGATAAGAGCTGGACAAAAGTTAGTCAAATACAAGACTATTTCATTTAACTTCACAAAAAAAAAAAAATATGGTTATTTGTCCTAAAGCAGTATCACCAAGAATGAGGATAATGGAACTGATTCAGGCAATACTATCGAGATAGTTTACTTGAGTTTTACTTAGGATTTGATCCTTCTACTTATGCATGTTTAGGGAAAAATATGTTAAGGATCTAGCATCATTCAGCTTTTGCTTCAGCAACTTTGGAGACATTGATGACATGCTCTGGGACAGAAAACAGGAGCAGAAATTCATGAGATAATTTTTTTTGAGTTTTGAATATATTAAACTTGAGATGCTCTTGAGCTATTAAAATGCAGGTAATGAGCAACCTGTTAAAGCTGTGAAGAAAGAAAGAAAAAGAAAGGAAAAATAAATAAATAAAATGCAGGTAACTCTTGGCATATATCTCTTTAAATGGCGAGGAAGATCTCAGATGGAGACTCTCCTTTTTTGGGGGGAGGTCATCACAATACAGATACAGATGATAATTGAAGAGATAGTGATAAGAAATCTGTAAGAATGTATCTGTATATAATTTTTCTCTAACTGTACATATATACAAGGACCAAGTCCTGTTAAGACTATCTTGTTACTAGTGCCTGAATCTGTCTCATTTTCTCCATTCTTGGTGATACTACTTTAGTACAGACAACCATAATTCTTTTGTGAAGTTCTATTAAAAGCTTTGTATTTGACCAACTTTTGTCTGACTCTCATCAAACCATTCTCTAAAATATTGCCAGTAGGGATCCCTGGGTGGCACAGCGGTTTGGCGCCTGCCTTTGGCCCAGGGCTCGATCCTGGAGACCCGGGATCGAATCCCACATTGGGCTCCTGGTGCATGGAGCCTGCTTCTCCCTCTGCCTGTGTCTCTGCCTCTCTCTCTCTCACTGTGTGCCTTTCATAAATAAATAAAAAAAATTAAAAAAAAAAATAAAAAATAAAATAAAATATTGCCAGTAATTTTCTATTAAATGCAAATTTGATCATGTCATTCATTTGCCAAAATGTTTAGTCTGGAAAACTCTTACCAGCTGTTTAAAGTATATAATTCATTATTGTTCTTTAGTTCACATTATAGGTATTAGTTTTTTTAAGAAGACTTTATAGCAAAGAAGCCTGGTTTAGTTTCTCTAATCCTGGGATGCCTTGGTGGCTCAATGGTTGACCATCTGCCATTGGCTCAGGTCATGATCCCTGGGTCCTGGGATCAAGTCCCATATCAGGGTCCTTGCAGAAAGCCTGCTTCTCCCTCTGCCTATGTCTCTGCCTCTCTCTGTGTGTCTCTCATGAATAAATAAAATATTTTAAAAAATTCTCTAATCCCTTTGCTTATCATCATGTGATAATTATTCTCTTTCTCCATCAGATTATAAATAACGAGAGAAGGAACTGTCTTTTTAACCTTTGCAGGCAAGGCTGAGCATAGTGTTGCATTCAACAAGTCCTTGATATTTGCTGAGTTAAATCACTCACTTATAGCAGGCATAGTTAGTAAGAATATATGATTTGAATACTATTTTTAATCTGCCAACACACTATGTGGTATAGAATGTTGCATATAAAATGAAGTGTTAAATTGCTGTCCTCAAGTAGCTTATGGTCTACTACTGGCCCTGCCAGGTATAAAATCATGAAAAATAATGGACAATAAACCATTTGCTTATTACCAAATACAAAATTCTGGGGATAATTTTTATAAGAAGTCATTGGAGCACAGACTGTAATAATTCTATAATGTTTCTTAAAAAGAAAAAGCCATAATTAAGCCCTCTCTCTTGGTTTAGCCTTTTTTGACCTTTACATAATAAATGAGAATCAGGTATCCAATTTGGAAAACAAGCAGGCATTTTATGAATAAACATGTTCATTCACATTGGTTATTCAATGCATGATGAATTTTCCTCATATGCTCTAACTGTACTGAATGTTGGAGACATATAGCCACTAGTATTGAATAGTTTACAATGTAATGAGGAAAGGAAACAGATAGATGCATAATTTAAAACAATTGGTGATTTTAACCATAGCTATATACAGAGGGTAAACATAGGGATCAAGAGTACTTGAGTATGCATGAATCTCTAATATATTGGGGGAAATGAGTGTTATTATGATGATTTAAGGAAACTGAATAAAATAACCAGGTATTACCATTACAATATCATTTACATTTAGTGGATATCCTCTGTTATCCTCAAGCACAAAAAATTTCTAATCAAAACAATGTAACTATTATTTGATAAAACATAGTTATATTGGAAGTTGCTGTGAAAATAAAGGAATTATTTTTTAATTATTTGTGAATATTCTATCTCATAAATATTTATAGTGCAGATTAGTCCCTCAGCAAAGTTTTGTATTGCATGTGAATTTCTTTTTTTCTTTTCTTTTTCTTTTTCAATCATTTTAGGCTATGAAGTGAATATGTAGTGACTAGAAATTAAATATCAAGTGGGGACTAATAATCTTAGCGATTTAAAGCTCTCCTAATAATTATGTAGAGATGGTGAGATTTTTCAATTCATAAACAAAATTATTAGTAAAAGAAAAACTTTTAGTAATGAAACTGATGTGATTGTAGAGACAGATCTTATGAATTGTCCAATATTTTAAAATCACTTTTCAAGGCACAAATACTTGGAACCAACTTTGAGGCAAATTTGTTTTTTTCCCCTTGCTATTTTAGAGCTTTGAACTTAGAGCAATTAGCTTAAGTTATGTTTCAGTCAATATCAAAGTTGCCATTTTATGCAAAACAATTCTAGATTGGGGCCAGTTATCTCCCTTTGGGGCATAATTAAGAACAAAACCTTGTTCGATGGTTAATGTCAATATTTAAAAAAAAACAAAAATGAGTAATGTCATCTGCTAAAAGGGCACATTTCACACTTGCTCATGTAGGCATGGGGGAAGTGTTTTCTTTCTTTACAACTTTGAGAACAGATGTGAATAAATACTATTTCCCCAGGAAGCAAAATCAATCTGTGGGAACTTCACAAGTTACACGTTGCTGGCCATCAGCACTGCACATTTGAAATGCTGTGGAATGAGCTGGAGGTCATCCTGTTATCAGCACCCAGTGGAAAAGGCTATGGCACGCTAATATAGATTTTCCTGCCAAAATCAGTTACTGTTTAACATCTTCCTTGACCCAGGGACAATTTCTTCTCTCCGAAGATTACAGTCGGGGATCAAATATGCTGCGTTAATAATATTAAATTCCAAAGAGTGACTCAGATGAGGGAACTATTGAAAGAGATTTAGTTACTCACGTAAGTATCATCTTGTAGTGAGTTAATAAAGTAATATAATAAAAAGATGTTTCCATCTAGGGACACTGGATTAATTCAGACAACTTTCTTGATATTGCATATAAAATGTGTATGCTTATCTGCAATTCCATTTATACTTTGCAGTATTTGCATGTTGACAATTATTTTAAAGCAATTATACATCGAATCATGTCTATTTACATTTTGGTTAATTATACACATTTTCTTTATTTTTCAAAATGGTTTCCCTGCGTCAAAACTGAATGCATCAATTGCCTTATTGTTCTCCTCAGGCCTCATTAGCTTGAGGTTATATTGTTGCCATAGAAATTTCATTGATGGTTTGACTCTCTACATGTGACTTTAAGAATTGTCAATTTTTTTTGTTTGTTTGTTTCCTTATCCCTCTAGTATCTTATATCATATGTACTCATTAAGAAATCTGAGAATTTCTTTCTTCTGCTACTCCCACTTTGCTGTAGGTCTGGACATAATCTTCCCCTGGAGCAAGAGTTTGTGCCATTTCTACCACTATGTTTTCATTCAGTCCACTTATTGTTCTGCACAGCTGGGGAACTCTGGCTATTCCACTTCCCTCAGCATAGCCCCTTCCCATCCATTCTGCACCTGGGAACTCACATGGCAGCATTGCTGTGTACATTAACCTCATTCTTCTGAACAACTTGTCAATGCTCTGCCCATGTCACATTGTGTGCTATTTGTGCCAGAACCACTCACCCCTGCATGGCCATTGGATCATTTGTAGAAGTCAATGCACACTCTGTATTTGGCGTTCTGATATCATTTGACTCCATTTTTCTAGGCAGCTACAGAATATTTCAATATGGCTGATTCTTAAGTGGTAGATGCCACTTGACTACATGCTACCACTGGGCATATTATTTATCACTGTATTTCCATGTCAGTAATATATCAAGCACCCAATAAGTATTTTAGGAATGGAATTTAATTCGCTTTATCTGCTCAGAGTCACTTTTCTTCTGAAAGGAGGAAAATAATCTCCCAATCTTTATTGGATTCTGTCTTATAGAGATATTAGAATCAAAGCATTAGGGTTCAAAGAGGTTAGTAGGACAGACCTCTCACTTTACACAGGGATAGGTCATACAACTTTCACCAGGCTAAATGGGTTAGTTTTTGTATTGCAATACATGTTTTAAGTTAGTTTTATGGAAAGGCATAATTATTTTGAAGGGTTTAATATATACAATATTGCTGGTAGAGGAAATATACAAGATGAATCTTTTTTTTTAGATTTTATTTATTTATTCATGAGAGACACAGAGAGAGAGGCAGAGACACAGGAGGGAGGGAGAAGCAGGCTCCACTAACGAAGCCCGATGTGGGACTCGGTCCCAGAGTCCCAGGATCACGCCCTGAGCCAAGGGCAGACGCTGAACCACTGAGCCACCCAGGCGTTCCTACAAGATGAATCTGAAGCATCTTGTAGTACCAGAAAAGCAAGGAAGCACTCAAAAATAAAAACAAACAGGCCAACTCACAGTGATGACTGTATTTCAGACAGACATGGCAGTTCATGAAAGAGCCCCCAGTGGCCAAACCTGGAACAATTTGAGAAAGAAATAAAATAGTATTGGATCATAACGCAAGGTATAAAATAAATGAGTCCATACTGATATAAATAAATGCTTGAATATATAAATGGAGGAAAAGACACAAATCTCTCATACAAAAGAATTCCAAATAGCTAAGGTAGGAACACTGCTATCAGGGTAGTGGAGAAAGGTAGTGACGGGCTGTGTAGAATGCTTTCCTTCCTAGGAGTAAAAGGAGGGTGGGAGGGGGAAGAAGCTTAACATTAGAGAAACGTGGAAAACACTGCTTTAGTCAGATGATTAAGGTCAACACCAACAGCAAGTCATTTTCCTAGCATATCATGTGATGAAAATGGCAGTTTATCTCTGTGCTCTTCTCATACCTCTAGGGTCTTGTCCATCAGTTTGGGCAAGTTTTGGGAGTCTTCATGCTTTCTTCATAATATACTTATATACAGTCTCTTTAGTTCCTGTGAGTGTTTCCAAACAGCCAGCTCCTCAATAATATTTTTAAACTTTATTTAAATTACATAGATATTAATAAGATTTACCTCATATGTCATACCTAAACTAAGTGACCATGAATATTCAACTTGGTAACTATGAACAACTCTTTTTGTCTATTTTACTTTTCTTATTCTCAAGCATCTTACTTCATGAGGCCCCCAGTCTGTGTACAGAAATAAGAAAACATTAACATAACATGATTCCTTTTAAGTAATTAAAGTGTATTTTTGAAAAAAAAAATGTGGATTCCTTACCACAGTGTTTTAGTAATAGTCTGCTGGTGCTTTAAAATGATAGCATAATGTAAGAATGGGTATGAAAATTAGAAATATCCTTTAATATCCTCCGAATGGTAAATTGTTTCATTTTATGATAAAGTTGGCTTTCTAAAAGCATAAGAAAAGGCATGGCCCCTGAACACAGAAACTTGTTGGAATGTAGGAGGAATTTGAAAGATATATTGAATGATATGAAATGTTTTTATAACTGATCTCTGATGTATCATAAATGCTCAGTGCTTATTGAATGCTTTCTAACCAGCCTTTTACTTAAATTTTGTTTTACTTTATGCAGGTATGTTTAATATTTTCTCTTGTGTATGAAAATAACTTCTTTAAGTGGATCTTGGGAGCTCATATGCATGTTCAGTGGCCATTACTAGAGCCTGAAATTCCCTCTGTTTCTAAAACTCACTCCGTGTCTGGCTGCTCAATGGAATGCTGAACACACTGAAAACTGGCAAAGGCTAAGACAGTAATATTTAGCTACATCATATTTACATAAGAACCTTGTATAATACTTGAAAGAAAACTGCCAAAATAAAACCCTCAGAGGAGGGATTTTTCTATTTAATTTTCACATACATTGTATCTGGGAACATATCATAGAGAATGTTAAGATGGCAACACTATTAATTTTCTCCACTACAAGCACAAGAGCAAATTGTCATAGAAAGATCATCTTTAGCCTTGGTGTGACTTCTGTAGAATGTGACACTAAGTAATTTTACTAAGTAAACAGTGACCATGGCCAGACACATTTTCAACTTCAACTAGGAGTTTTTCATTCAATCTTTTAACCTTTCCAAAATCTAGGGGGAAGAGATTTTTAAGATATATAGGGCATGTAACAAAGATCATCCTACCAAACTAAGAAAAATACACTGAATTATATATTCCAGTTTTTAAATTGCTAATTTTTCATTATTTTCTTTTACATCACCTTTTCTGTTGCAAGGAAAGATCAACCCAGTGGGTGCACCTGCTGAAGACCTGGACCTCAGTATATTCTTAAAGATTTACTGGACACTAAGTGAAGGCTGTGGTCAGGTTTGGAGGCATGATTCTATATGATTTTCATCAGTTCCTTTAATTTTATTAAACTCAGAATCCTCACTTTAAAATAGAATATGTTACATACATCATGGGTTACTGGGAGAACTTGAACAAGCAAAATTTTCTAAGGTCTATAAAATACTTAGTAAATTTTTGTTTCTGTTAAATTCTATAACTATTTCAGGGAGAATCTGGAAGGTGTAAATAAAGTAATACCTGTGAAAATATTGTCTCTATTAATAATTTATAATTAGTAAGTTATTAAAAGTAATAATAGTTATTTAATTAATTATTTTCATTAATAATTCAAATTAATCAGGCTCAAGCTATTTACTCTTCATTGGATTGATAACAATAGTAGCAAAAACAAAGGCATAGCTAAGAATAATTATAATAATTATAGTAAACACTCAAGACTGCTTATTCTTTACCTTCTGCTTTTCTTTTTTTTTTTTAAGATTTTTTAAATTTATTTATTCATAGAGATGCAGAGAGAGAGAGAGAGAGAGAGAGAGAGGCAGAGACACAGGCAGAGGGAGAAGCAGGCTCCATGCAGGGAGCCTGACGTGGGACTCGATCCAGGGTCTCCAGGATCACGCCCTGGGCTGCAGCCGGCGCTAAACCACTGCGCCACCGGGGCTGCCCACCTTCTGCTTTTCTTTATCTCATTTTTAAAACATTTATTTAAATTCAAATTAATTAACATATAATGTATTAGTGGTTTCAGAGGTCGAGGTCAGTGATTCATCAGTCTCATTTAATACCCAGGCCTCATTATATCACATGCCCTCCTAAATGTCCATCACACAATTGCCCCATCCTCTCATCCCCCTCCCCTCCAGTGACCCTCAATTTGTTTCCTATGATTAGGAATCTCTTATGGTTTGTCTCCCTCTCTGATTTCATCTCATTTTATTTTTTCCTCTCTTCTCCTATGTTCATCTTTTTTGTTTCTTAAATTCCACATATGAGTGAGATCATATAATTGTCTTTCTCTGATTGATTTATTTTGCTTAGCATGATAGTCTCTAGTTCCACCCACATCATTGCAAATGGCAAGATTTTTTTTATGATGGCTGAGTAGTATTTCATTGAATATATATACTGCCTCTTCTTTATCCATTCATCTGGCAACAGACATCAGGGCTTTTTCCATAGTTTGGCTATTGTGGACATTGCTGCTATGAACATTGGGGTGCAGATGCCCCTTCAGATCACTACCTTTGTATCTTTGGGGTAAATACCCAGTAGTGCAATTGCTGAATTGTAGAATAGCTCTATTTTCAACTGTTTGAGGAACCTCTATAGTTTTCTAGGGTGGCTGCATACATGGTGCTTTTCTAAACATTTTATATATATTAATTAATTTAACATTTCTAGAAAACCCTAAGCATAAGTTACTATTATACCTTACATTTTTTTTTTCAGAACAGGAAATGGAACCGCACAGCTAAGTAATTTCCTGAAAGGTCAGCAGGTAAATGACAGAATAGGTGCTCTGAACTATTGTGTCACATGGTTGCTCTTGGAAGATAATCTAGAACAGCAACACAGAATTTTAGAAAATAATTTCTTTTATCAGAAAATGAATTTCCCAACAAATTACTATTGTGTAGTCAATATTTTTTCTTTTCTTTTGTTAAAGATTTTATTTATTTATTTATTTATTTATTTATTTATTTATTTATTTATTTTGGGGGGGGGCGGCCCTGAGTGCATGCACACAGGCACATAGGATTGAAGGGAAGAGGAGAAGGGGAGGGAGAAGCAGACCCCCTGTTGAGCAGGGAGCTCAACTCAGGACTCACATCCTAGGTCCCTGAGATCATGACCTGAGCTGAGGGTAAATGCTAACCAACTGAGCCCCCCAGCACCACTCAACATTTTTATTTTCAAAGATTAGTTGGTTGTTAAATGGTTTTGCTGCAGGGTGCAAAATTGACTTTTTTCTGTCATTGTTCTTGCAGAAACTCATGCTTCTGCTTCATTAATATGGCTTTACATATCATTTCTCAAATCCAAATATTACAAATATAGCTTTTTTTTTAAATGCTAATAGCCTTGTTAATTAAAATTCTGTCCATCTTCAAAAATGTCTCTGAACCTGGGGCAATTTTTTTCATTCTTCTGTGTCTCATGAAACCATAATAATTAGTGATAGAGTTATGGTTTGAAGCTTGGGGTACTTATTTCAGGAAAAAAAAAAAGTTGTACATGATTTAAAGGGTGAAGCTTACATAAAAATTGCCTTATTATCACCGGTGTCTGCATGATCTGTTCTGCGCCACAATGCAGTCCAACTTGCCTAATTATCTGTAAGACACTGAACAACTTGCTGTGAACACCAGACAGTATGCTGCCTTTCCCAGAGCATCCAAACAATTACATGTGGAATCTGAGCATGCAAAGTGCTTCTGATTTAGGTAAAACACCAAACCGTTGTTTTCTTACAATAAGCCTCTATTCCTGGCGGTACCCCCATTCATCATGCCACTCCTTTTAATGCTCTGCTGCACTGTCTGCTGTGCTTTGTTTTGTATTCCCAGCTGCTATTCAGTTCTTGGCTCTGACAGCTGGATTATGAGTGGTATTTGAGGTTAATTAAATCAGTGATGAATTTTAAATAGAGGTACAAAATTAGGGCAGCAAGACCTAGAAAAAAAGTCAAATTTACTGAGAGTTGTCTAGGGGAAAATGAGTATGATGCCTCAGTTACAGAGAGGAGCAGTGTCTTTCAAAACTCTCTAGTTTGTTTGAGGAACTAGATGTCTACCTTAAATGGAGAATCTGTCACTCAGCTTACTATCACAGGCAACGTGATACTGGGTTGTTGTAACCATTTGGGCCACATAGAGTATTTAAAAAATACTAATGTAATTTCTGAACTTCTGTTTGTATGTTTTTTGCATAATTTTTGACAAAACTTACGTTGCCACATGTGCAAGCATAATGCAATTTTCTTCTGAAGGTCACATATCAAAATGAAAAGCACAAAGCCTTATTCATACAGTGTAGTGTTGTTTTATTCATAAATGAAGACAAGATGCTTAGGAGTGGTTTAAAATTATCTGTAGACTTTTCAAAAAGCACTGTTTACTCAATCTGTTTTTTCAAGTAGAAAATCTTTAACATATCAATAAATCTTCTCCTTTTTGGTCCTGCACAACCAATGCTGTTCTATAGTCTATACTTTTTATTTTTAAATGTAAATTTCCCATTACATGTATTCTAAAATTGAAATACTAAATTTAGATTTTACATTAACTTCATCAGTCCTATAAAATAAATGAAAATGCCAAATCTCTGCAACCACTGACATCTTCAGGGCATTGTAGTGATGTTCTCTAACACAATGCTTACTGGTTATTAGTTTTATTTACCCTTATTTGACAAAGAATTACATGCCAATGACAATATATTTATGGAAAATGATTATTTATTTTAACAGATTTTCATTTAATAAATAGGATTTACTAGATTGTTTTGTAAATTCCCACTACACAATCAGTTCTATATTTATGAAATTGGTGATTACTGTAATTCAAGTGGGAAAACTGCTTTCAGCTGTGAGTGAGTGATTAAGAATGTTCTATTCTCCCTCAGGAAACAGAAAGATGGACGAGATGTATAAAACCACCCTATTGAGAAAAAGGACAAAAGGCAGAGCAGGATTGTGATTCCTGCATAAATAGTAAGAAATAAAATCAGCCTGATGATTGCATTTTCTAAAATGTGGTGCACAAAGATGAAGTCAAGCAGGGCAGAATAATTTTGTGGAGTTAAGGGATGACTTAGGAGTTCAGGGATGCTGAGTTAGCTGAAATCTGGGAAAGAGCACCAAAGTGGAGGAGTTAGACCAAGAAAGTCTCCACTTAACAGTAGTGTTAATCTGGTGAAAATCCAATGAGATCTACATTAAGAGTGCTTGCAAGCCTTAAAAATCCAGCTAATACTCAAGGAACTTAAATGTCTACCCAAACTAAGTCCAATGCTCTTTAAAGAAACACAACAAAACCTACCTGTCAATGATATGACATCCACATTGTCCAACATCCAATCAAAAACTACAAGAAATGAGGAAAAATATGAATGATACTGAGAAAAAACAGGCAAAATAAACAGATTCACAGATTCCAGAAATTATAGAATTAGCAGGCATGACATGAAATTGCATTTATGACACATTTTTTCATCATTTTATGAAAATCACAAACAAAAAACAAATCAGGAAAAGGAGAGAAAGAGATACAGGCTTCTGGTTAGGGAGTTAATAAGTCACAGGTATAAAAGGCAGAGCTTAAGAAATACAGTCAATGATATTGCAATAGCTTGTGTGGTGACAAATAATAGTTATACTAGTTATACTTGTGTTTAGCATAGCCTAATATATAGAGAAGTTGAATCACTACATTGTACACCTGAAGCTAATGTAACATTTTGCGTCAACCATACCCCCCAAATAATAACTAACTAAATAAATAAATCTAGTTGCCAAATGAGCTACTCCAAAAATTGAAGTGCAATATGTCTGTGATGGCATTTAAATTCAAAAAAACATGACTTGCTTCCAGTTCTTTTAATTTTAAAATATTTGGTTAATGGAAATCTTTATTAAGATTAGAATGTTGCCTATCTCATTGGACTGAGATGTGCCTGACTTTTTATGGGTCTATCATTCAAGTAATAGTGATGTCATTTGATTGACTATATAGTGTAGATAATATTTTCCAAAGTATTATGGAGATAGTTTTTAAAAGATGTTACAGACAAATACAGATACAAATACCTTCTCTTTCCATACCATACAGTGAAATTTATATTTCCAAGTATAGAAAAGATTAATTTTATATCTAAAGCTATTTGGTTTTAGTAAATCAAACTTCAAAATCATTGAGAGTTAAATTAAAATTCTAAAATTATGATACAAAAATTAAAAAAATAAAATTATGATGAAACTTACCTTTAAAATTTCATACTATTTTCATGATAAGCATATCACAAGTTAATAGGAAACAAATGGAAGTATAAAATGTCTTATATATCTCTGTGACTATTGTGTCTGGGCCCCTCCATCCTCTCTTCTCTATTCAAATAATTAAAAAATATACACTTTGGTTACCATGCAACATTATTACAATATTAATGACTATATTCCCTATGCTATACTGTTCATCTCCATAACTTATTTAATTTTAACTGGAAGATTATACCTCTTAATCCCCTTCAGCTATTATGCTTGTCTTCCTACCCATCTTTCCTCCAACAAGCACCAGTTATTCTCCAGATGGTGACTACACTTGTGGTGAGGACTAAGTAATGTATAGAATTATGGAATCATCATGTTGTATACCTGACACTAATATAACCTTTTATGTGGACTATATTTCAATAATAAGTGTTTAAAAAAGAAAAAGTAAACTATTGTGCTTCAGAAAATACTGCTGAGAACTATGCTTTGTTCTGGGGAGAGAACAAGAAATAAGACTAAACTCTTTTGAAGAACATCATAATATAGCATTTTCATTTGTCTGTGAAGTCTTTTGTGTACATAGAAACCTACATTCCCATGAGTGAGGAGGACAATCAAAACAAAACAAAACAAAACAAAACCCCCAAAACACAGAGGCTAAAATGTTTCACTTCAATAAAAGTACAGCAGGAGAAGAGTTTGATTCTAAATGCCAGGATTAGGGAAGTCTTTATGTTGAGTGTAACACTTGAATGGAAACTTGAATCGGGAATAGAATATCTTCAGGATGAGCAAGCTGAGAAGCATCAAGTAACATCAGGAGCAATAGCCAGAAATGTGAAAACCTGTAGTAGAAGAAGAGAGATAATAAAGATTTGAGCAGAACTCAATAAAATAGAGACCAGAAGAAAAGTAGAATAGATCAACAAAACCAGGAGTTGGTTCTTTGAAAGAATTAATCAGATAGATAAACCCCTACCAGCCTTATTAAAAAGAAAAGAGAAAGGACTCAAATTAATAAAATCATTAATGAAAGAGGAGAGGTCACAACCAATATTAAGAAAATACAAACGATTTTAAAAACATATTATGAGCAGCAATATGCCAATAAATTAGGCAATCTAGAAGAAATTGATGCATTTCTGGAAACCACAAACTACTGAAACTGGAACAGGAAGAAATAGAAAACCTGAACAGGCCAAAAACCAGGGAGGAAATTGAAGCAGTCATCAAAAACCTCCCAAGACACAAAAGTCCAGGACCAGATGGCTTCCCAGGGGAATTCTATCAAATGTTTAAAGAAGAAATAATACCTATTCTACTAAAGCTGCTTCAAAGGATAGAAAAGAAGGGAATACATCCAAACTCATTTTATGAGGCCAGAATTACCTTGATTTCAAAACGAGACAAAGACCCCACCAAAAAGGAGAATTATAGACCAATATCCCTGAAGAACTTGGATGCAAAAATTCTCACCAAGGTGCTAGCCAATAGGATCCAACAGTACATGAAGAGGCTTATTCACCATGACCAAGTGGGATTTATCCCTGGGATGCAAGGCTGGTTCAACACTCATAAAACAATCAATTTGATAGATCATGTCAACAAGAGAAAAAACAAGAACCATATGATCCTCTCCATAGATTCAGAGAAAGCATTTGATAAAATACAGCATCCATTCCTGATTAAAACTCTTCAAAGTCTAGGGATAGAGGGAACATATCTCAATAACATAAAAACCACCTATGAAAAGCCTACAGCGAATATCATTCTCAATGGGGAAAACTGAAAGCTTTTCCCCTAAGATTAGGAACACGGCAGGGATGTCCACTCTCACCCCTGTTATTCAACATTGTACTAGAAGTCCTAGCCTCAACAATCAAACAATAAAAAGAAATAAAAGGCATTCAAACTGGCCAAGAAGTAATCAAAGAAGGACAATCATCATACGGTTTCACTCGTATGTGGAATATAAGAAATAGTGAAAGAGATTGTAAGGAAAAGGAGGGGAACTGAGTGGGAAAAATTAAAGAGGAAGACAAATCATGAGAGACTCCTAACTCTGGGAAACAAACAAGGGTTGTGGAAAGGGAAGTGAGTGGGGGGATGGAGTAATTGGGTGATGGGCACTGACATGAGCATTTGATGGGATGAGCACTGGGTCCTATACTATATGTTATCAAATTGAACTTCAATAAAAACAAATGTAAATAAATATATAAATAAATAAATTACACTTGCTATAATTCACATAGAATAAAATGATTGAGATGTAGTTTAAGTCAGAGTGATTATTAAACCAAAAAGACTCAATGTCATTTATTTGAAATTATAATTCTGGTTTGTGACTGAAATGGCCACATCAATATAAAGACATGTATTTGTTCCTTATAAATGTATCCTTTATTGTTAAATTGTACTTTAGAAACTAGTTTCACATGTTTATAATTTATAATCAATTGACTATATATTAACAATACTTTGGGGCAGCCCAGGTGGCTCAGCAGTTTAGCATCACCTTCAGCCCAGGGCGTGATCCTGGAGACCCGGGATCGAGTCCCACGTCGGTCTTCCTGCATGGAGCCTGCTTCTCCCTCTGTCTGTGTCTCTGCCTCTCTCTCTCTCTCTCTCTCTGTGTGTGTGTGTATGTGTGTCTCATGAGTAAATAAAATTTTTAAAAAATAAAATAAAATTGCATTTAGAATTATGGATGTCTTTTTGAAATATATATGTATCAGTCTGGCAGTTGAAATCAGCAATACACATATTTAGCCTTTCTTTTCATGCTTAGTCTTGAAAATCTAGCTTTCAGCTGAAAATAAATTCCTGCTTAAATCCAGGATTTAGCATACTTCTTGTCTCAAATGGCCACTAGCCTCTTCATCCAGGTAACATTTCCTCTCCACTTTGGTACTCTTTTGCACAGGCTGAGATTCACTGCTGATAGCAAAGCCAAATATAAACCCATCTATCAGGACCCAAGGGAGGTTGTTATTATTCCCTGCATCCTCACCGTGTAAGGTCAATACTCCAACAAGATATGATTGAGTAAATAGGATGAGAAATTGTCTCAAAGTATAAACTACCAGCTGTCAATTCAATCAGTAACAAAAGAGCAGGAAAGTAGCCTCAAGAGGCTGTGTTGCCACTTGGGAATTAATTCCTTTTCCTGCTGAGGAGGTGTTTTAACTGAAGTGTAGCATTTGTTAGAAGCGGCATCACTTCATAGTATCTTTCCACATATAGTTCATGCATTGCAAAAAACTTATTTTGGCATAGTTGGCAAATTATATTCAAAAGGAAGGAAAAAAAAGATTTGTCTGCTCCCATATGTGGTGCTGGCTGTAGGGTTAGGATATAATCAGTAGAACATTGGCTCCTGAGATCATTAATTCTAAATGGAACAAAGTGTTGATGGCTTCCAAGACTCAGGAAGGAGGGGGAGACATAACATAAACTGTACTAAATATTATTTTATTTGCCCAAAAGTGCAATAACTTATAGCAATATTTTAAGTCAGTTTTCTAAGAACTAATAAAATCTACCCAGTATGTTCTCTTTTTTAAAGATTTATTTATTTTAGAGAGAGAGAGAGAAGGCACAAGCAGGGGCCTGGGGAAGGAGGAGAGGGAGAGAAGTAGACTCCCCACTGAGCCAGATGCCTGCCGCAGGTCTCCATGTGGTGCTGGATTCTTTATTTATAAAACTGCAAATGTGCCATAGCCACTTGTGCATTTTTATTGGCACAGGCCTACCAATAAATCAGTTTTGAATATTTTAAGTCAAATGACAAATTCTTTTACTTGAAAAGAATTTGTACTCACTGCATTTTAGTGTAAAGGACACAATGGCATCCTTTCTAACCAAAGTTACTAAGTGATAAATTTTAGGACCAATTCTCTCTGTTTGGTACTGTAAGTATAATCTAAACCTTGTTAAAGGTATTAAATTTTTAGAATTCCAGTGGATTTAAACATAAAACTTAAAAAATAAAGATTTAGCTGCATTCTCAGAATGTAAGATATACGTAGATTTTTCATCTATTTCCTTGGATGACCTAAGCCACAAGTATTTTTATGATTCCACAAAATTACAGTACTTTCTTAGAATTCAGTGTTGTGATGTTCTTTAGCCATTATTCTCTTGAGAATAATGAAGTGATTTTAATGGAGCAACAATATTTAGCATAATGATTAAGAGCAGAGTCTCTGGACTCAGATTTCTAAAGTTCAAATGTGGTTTTATACTTTATTAGCTATATATGTGTGCTGACAGATTACTCAATCTTGTCAGTTTCAATTTTTTTCAAAATAAAAGGAGATAATATTACTAATTATTATAGTGTTTCAAAGCTTAACAGTATATTTTTCATTCTTTTTTTTAAATTTATTTATTATAGTCAGAGAGAGAGAGAGAGGCAGAGACACAGGCAGAGGGAGAAGCAGGCTCCATGCACCGGAGCCCGATGTGGGATTCGATCCCGGGTCTCCAGGATCGCGCCCTGGGCCAAAGGCAGGCGCTAAACCGCTGCGCCACCCAGGGATCCCTATATTTTTCATTCTTAGCTTTTGACACAGCACCTAACATACGGTAAGTGCACTTTCTCCAAAAAATTGTATTGCAAATACAATAAGCTCTGGATCACTGGAATGGTTTAGTTGAATAGAAAAACAAAACAGTTTGTGATTTACTTGATAAGATTTTAATTCTGAAATATATTTTTATTTTATTAGAGGTTTTAATATGCAATTATAAAAAAAAAACTATTTAGGCATCCTTAACTTATATTCTAGATTGAAATAATCCATGAAATCACTGCACTGGCTGATAACTGTCAGAATAATGACAATTAACAAACGACTCCAAAATTGCAGGCCATGGTACCTATATCATTGAGAAGATAAAATCAATCTAATGAGCTTAGTACCCATGTATTCTTCAAGTTTGCAGTTTCTCATTGGTGTACAGTCTATGTTGTCTGCAAAGACAGACTCTCTACTTGGAGATTAGAACATCATACCTCTTCAGGAACCCAAATTCAGCAATCTTCCTCTTATCTCTGGACTAACAGTTATTCTTGTGTTCTACATTGATTATTCCTCTCATCTGAAAATAGGAACAAGCCAAAACCAACAGAAAAACTTCTGCAGACTCCCCTGTTAGCATGATGCATAACTGTCTTGAGTTACCTGTAATCAATGATTTCAACTTCTCTGCTCTGAGTCTCTCTTGAAAATAGTTATTTACCCTTCTTTCCTTTCCTATGTTGTTTTTTGTCCACATAAAACACTATCACAATATCATAGACTAAATTTTTTTACTTCTTTTCTTTCTCCTTTCTCTTTGTTCTTGCCCATTTCTATACTACACAATGAAACATGCATGATGGTAGACATTTAGGTCTGTTTTCTTCACTGCTGTGTTTTCCACTTTTATAATATTACCTGATAGATAATACACCCCTAATAGCGATATGTTGATTGAATGAAAAAAAAAATGAAAGTTTAGAACAACTAGAAATGAAATTTAATATATTAGAGGAAGTTTAATACAACAGTTTATGATCTGAAATAATAATGTAAACAGATGCAATAAGAAATTTTGATCCTTATCCCCTGCAAAACACCAAATTTAACTATAGATGAATTATTCAGTTAAAATAGAAAAAGAACAAAAGAAAATGGAAAAATGTTCTTAACTGGAGAGGGATAGCTTTTTATTCAAGAAGGCAAATGTAGGCACTTGAAATAAAGATGTTATAAGGAAATTTAAAAAAGCATAAAGGAAAATATTGATAGATTTGATTATATGAAATATGTACTATATATGTGTGTATATGTGAATATAATATATACATATGTTCATAATTAATATATTCATAAATAAGATTAAAACTGATAAAAAGTTCAATAACTCAAGGAAGACACATTAATTAATAAACAGTTTAGAAATACATGTACAAAATAATCCTAGAAAGAAGTTGATCAGGATGTAAATTTTTGGAATGCTTTTCTGAAAAATAAATTATCTATTCTTATTACAACACCATTTCACAGTATTCTTATTAGTACTAAATTTTTCCAGAAAATTAAAGCAGTCATGAGTACACACACAGGCACACACCCTCACACACACAGATTTTTATTTGAAAGTGAAAATGAATTACCCAATTACTCTAATAAGCATGTCAGTTACTGCCAAAGTATATTATTTTCTGTATTTGTTATTCATTTCTGCTTTCTATTTTGTAAATTATCTTCTTCATATACACAATTGTCAAGCTCTATTTTGAGTCTTTTTCTTATGTGGTCAAGAGTTACGTTTGTGACAGTCAGCTTGGTATCATTCTTCAAATAGGCTCATGATATCTCAAACAAAACATACCGGAAAACTGAAATCATTGTTTTCTGTCAAGGTCATTTGCCCAATTTCTGAAACTTGACTTAATTACATCATCATTTTTAGTTACTCTTGTTCACAACTTCTCTGCTACGTAAATCAGCTAGTATATCCTGCCCCTTCTACTGCTAAATGTGCTTTCACCTGCCCACATACCTGTGTTGGCTCTTGTGCAGCTTGTCATCACCTTGAGGATTCTCAAAGCTACTTGAAAGCTCTTCCTTACTCATAATTGCTCTAGTTCTGATTTGTCCTACATGCATTTGCCAGAGCAATGAGCCTAAAGGGCATATTTGATCATTTCCCTCTCTTGTTCATTAACCTTTAAAATTATTTTATTCTCCAACTCTAACCCTCAATGTGCTATGCTTATGACAGCAGTTGCCAACATCAAGCCTCAAGAACATACCAGATTCTACTCTCCAATATAATCCATTAATTGGTTGTAGAAGAGCATCTGTAGGGGGGTGCCTGGGTGGCTCAACTGGCTTCAGCTCAAGTCATGATCTGAAGGTCCTAGGATTGAGCCCTGCAACAGGCTCCCTGCTCAGCAGGGGTTTTGCTTCTCCCTCTTCCTTTGCAGCTCTCCCTGCTTGTGCTTGCTTGCTCTCTCTCTCTCTCTCAAAATAAATAAATAAATAAATAAATAAATAAATAAATAAATAAAATCTTAAAAAAAAAAAGAGCGTGTGTGTGTGTGTGTGTGTGTGTGTGTGTGTGTGTGTGATTTATCTTTCTGATGTTTGGTGATCTCAAGAAAAATCTTAAAATGTTAGGGTTATGGTTAGAGTTGAGTTAGGGTTAGGATTCTCCAAGTGTATTTGCATCTGCTTACCAGGTGGAAGTCTCTCTGTTAGAAACTCAGTCTCCTTTGTTAAATTTATTTTCTACCCTTTCTCTTTCCAAACCACAGCCTTTTCCCTGGGACTTTAATATCTACATATATAACAATCACTGACTTTGGCAAAAATCTAGAAATGCTATTTTCTGGGTTTACATATTTTTTAAAGAGTTTATTTATTTATTCATGAGAGACACAGAGACAGAGAGGCAGAGACACAGGCAGAGGGAGAAGCAGGCTCCATGCAGGGAGCCCTCTGTGGGACTCCATCCCGGGTCTCCAGGATCACGCCCTGGGCTGAAGGCAGTGCTAAACTGCGAGCCACCCGGGTTGCCCTATCATTTGGGTTTATATTTTTAATGTTAAAAATCCTTTGATGGCTATTATACATTCAGCTCTGAAATCTTAATTAATTCTGCAGACAGCTCTGGGGCCACAGGAGCCAGTGGTCTTCCTGTGGAGAACTGACCCCATCAACATTCTGAGGAAGATGAACTTGGGCTGCCCTCTAACATCTTCAGGACCTAAGGCACAAGTCCACATGGAAGCTCACACACATTCCTGTGACCTTGTTTATTAATTTGGATCACAAATTTTATGTGGGTTCTGCTCTTTAAAAATTGTCTCATTTCTTCATTTAGGCTTCCCCCCTGCCCTTGAATTGCACTTTCATATTTTCTTTCTCCCAGAAACATTATTCTTTCATGACTTAGTCACAATGACAGGGAAGCTTAAAAATAACATGTGCTCAATATTTCAACTTTGAATATATTTCTATAAAAATGTAAATTGAAGTTAGGGAAGAAATATACAGAATGAAAAATTGTACATTTAGCTAATATTTTCCTTTTAAATTATTAAAATTAAAAAATTTCCATTAAATTAAAAAGCATGATATAACAAAATTAAAATGCCAAAAATGTTGCATATAAAGCCATTTTTATTTTGTACATTTGATTAAATATCATTAAGGATTTTGTAAAAGTAGAACTATTTTCAATTCTATGCCCTAAGGTTATCTGGTTTCATTGTAAAGAATGGTGATAAACTTCATGAATGTTATGTTTACAGCACATATACAATTTCGAGAGGAAGATGAATTGTTTAATATTATAAATGTATATCAATTTCCATTTGCCACTGTTGTGAAAATCATTTCTAATTCATGAGTTTCTCTATCACAAATCACAAATGGGAACATCAAGATAAGCAAGAAAACAGATGTTTAGAACTACGGGGAATCAATACCTAATTATGAAAGAATCTATTACATTCTTGCTGTCTGAGAGGAAGGATTTGACAGGTTAATTAATTTGTCTTTCCTCTTATCTAAGTACATCCATCACTCAAATCCTACATGCATTCTGTATCAATTTATCTATCTTGAACATTGGCAGAAATACAATCTACAAACTTCATGGCACCCAGATGGCAGTTGTATTTTATTTTTGGTCATAGGGCTCTTGTCCTATATGGAGGTCTGTTTCCTTATGACCTGAAAAATGTTATCACTAGAGTGGGTTTTAGATTTTACAGATGGTGCTCTGCCAAGGCTGAGTGCTAGATTCTGAATGAGACTCCTGTGAATTCTTTCAAAAATGAATTTTTCTCTTTGTGCTTGTAAAGTGTGCCCCCAAAATGCTGGTCCTCTCTTGCTGGGGTTTGAAAGTAGTATCAATGCAACCCATAGGTTTCACATAATCCTTGGATTATATGCTAATTTTTCATGATAATTTCATGACCTTCATGAGTTCTAAGTTACAAAGGAAAAAATAAGCATTTACTTTAAAATAAATCTTGGCAGAAATAGGTAAAAAGTATCCTTAGCTTTTTCAGGTTAAAAAAAAAAAGCAAAAAAACGATGTTCTCTATTATGGCAGGGTTGTCAGAAAATATGTATGTATGTATGTATGTATGAGTTACTTAAGTTTCCATTGATTGAAACTTCTTATACTCAATAAATCTTCTCTCTCCAAATTCTACCTTTCATCTTTACATAGTTCATAACCCAATACCTAAAGTAAATCTTGTGAGCATTTTAATTCCTTTGCTTTTTTCTCTATCAGTCTTATTCCTGGAGAAAACCCAACTGACTTTCTGCTCTAGGCACTCTTGTAAGTGGTAAACACCTGGGAAAACAGCAACAATAATATGGAATGTTAACCAAGTTTACTTTATTTATTTTTTCTTGTTTTATTTTTTGAGAGAAAGTGTGAATGCACACGCAAGTGGTGAAGGGGCAACGGAAGAGGGAGAGAGAGAGAATCTTATTCAGGCTCCATGCCCAGCACACAGTCCAACTCAAAGCCTGATCTCAAGAGCTTGAGATCGTGACCTAAGCCAAAATTGAGAGTCGGAGGTTTAACTGACTAAGCCACCCAGGTGTTCCCATGCTTACTTTAATGACCATAAAAGTTCAATCAATAAATGGCATTGCCCAGTAATGCTCCACATTTCCCTTATGTTTCCTCCCCATCCTCCAAAGCTACTGGTCACATTTCCTCTTTTCTTAAACTATTGCAACGTACATTCCCTACTTTTCTACTCAAACAATGGTATTACCTTACATTTCAATAAAGAAGAAAAATTATAAGCCAATGTCTCATCTCACTGACAGCACACAAGTTTTGTCCTCCTTTTGTTTTAATGGACAATTTGCCTCTGCTTTCAAATTCTTGGGCCTATATGCATCCTATTTCTTTCTGCTAATTCAGGAACTTTCTATCTGTAATTTCCTCTGTAATTGTCTATAAGGTATCAATTTTACTCATGCTACTTAATCCTTTCTTATGTCAACATACTCTATGGTCTTCTATCATGCAACAAAAAGCATTTTCCCTTTGTCCTATATCTCTTCTAAATTACACCTTTCTAATAGATATTTATCAGAATAGGAGTTAAAAAAAAACTGTACTGTTACCTACACTTCTGCCACTCTTAAATTTGGTGTTAGTTTCCCTTCCCTCTTCAATTCCCCAGGTAATGTCATCTAATGATCTGTTTTATATGACAGCTTTATGTTAATAACCTCTCCCTATCACTTTAGAGTTCTATAATATTTTATTAATTATTTTGAAATATGCACTTGCATATCTTGTAAGTTCAAACTTGTTCTTAAAATAGAATACTTATTCCCTACCCTCACCTGCATACATAGAAGCTGCTTCCCCCTCCTTCATATCTTTCCTGTTTTAAAGAACTATACTACAATCTAGTTTGTGAACCAAAAAAATTTTAGGATTTTTTTGTTATGCATTTTGTGATATTGTAATTTATAATAAGAAATATCTATTTGGTCTTTGTCCCCATTTCTGTCACAGAGCTCCTAAAACCATTGGAATTTCCTAAATGATGAGAGCAATAAAGTTATCTTTTTATTACTGAGGCTACTTTTGGTTCACACCTAGGGAAGGGGTCTGGTTGCCAGAGAAGCCAAGAAATCGATTAAAGATGCAACTTTCAGTTCTCTTCTCCCCCAACACACACCTCCAGGCAGGGAAGAGGGGCTGGAGATTGAGTTCACCAACAACTAGTAATTTACTCAATCTTACCTATGTAATGAAGTCTCCATAGAAATCCAAAGGACAAGGTTTAGAGAGAACTTCCAGTTTGGTGACATGTGGAGATGTGAGGAAAGTGGTGCACTCTGAGAGAGCCTGGACGGTCCTTGTCTTTTCCCCAGGCCCTGCCCTATTCATTTCATCAATGTTCCTGGGTTATATCCTCTTATAATAAACCAATAATCTGATACATAAATATTTCTGTGAGTTCTGTAAGCCGCTCTAGAAAATTAATCAAACCCAAGGAGGGGCTTTTCAGAAGTACAGATGATAGCCTGGCTTCACAGTTGGGAGGAGGCATTCCAGCAGGGCTGAGACCTTAACCTATAGAATCTGACGCCATCTCAGGGTGGATAGTATGAGAATCGAGTTGAATTGTACGACAACCAGCTGGTGTCACCGCATTCCTTTGCTACTGTGGTGCCCCTTGACATGCACATCAGAATGGGGTGCTCAAAACCCTTGTTTCTTTTGCTATCTATATCCATTCCATCAGCATAACTATTTCCTGATGCATGCTAAGTCAGTCCAATTGTTTCTACTTCTATTACTACCATACTATTTCCATCTCATCTGAACATTGCAAAAGGTTCTATATCTTTGCTATTCAAATCTATAACATTGGCATCTCCTTGGAGCATTTCAGGAATGCAGAATTTCAGGGGTAACTGGATGGCCCAGTGGGTTAAGATCTGGACTCTTGGTTTAAGCTCAAGTTGTAATCTCAGGATCATGAAATGGAACACAGCATCATGCTCCACCCTCAGCACAGAGTCTGCTTGAGATTCCCTCCCCTGCTCTCTCTGCCCCTTCTGCTTATGTTCTTTTTTTTTCTCTCTCTCAAATAAATAAATAAATCTTTTAAAAAAACAAATGCAGATTTCAGACCCTGCCTCAGATCTACTTAGTCAATCTTATTTTTAACAATACCCATCTTCTATGCACATTAAAGTCTAGAAGCTCTGATCTATGTCATCTAACTCCTGCCTATCTCTCTGGGATCATTTATTAGATATTACCTATAGCTTATGATGGCCTTTCTTTCTCTTAAGTCACCACATTCTTTCTCTACTTTGAATTCTTTCTCTACTTTTTTGTAGTGGTTGCATTCACTGTCTCATGATACTTTCCCCTAATTATCAATGGCTGGATCCTTCTTCCCATTCATGTGTTTGGTTCAGTGCTACTTTTGGAGAATGTTGGGATAAAATTTTTAATGGGTCTCTCAGAGTTCTGCAAGTCTTGTCTTTAGTTTTCTACCTTCTGAAGGATGCTTGTGTATCAAATAACTGTTCATTACAGAGAGTGTGCTGGGTTCTAAAGCAGAAGACAGGATTATTCACTGGGAAGAAAATAAAGACAACACCTTCCTCTATGCAGAAGTTGATAAGATTCACTAGCAGCCTACTTGTAAAAATTCAGGTTTCCTCAGCTTGACTTTCTTCATCTGTGCCAAAACTCCACTGTACCATAGAATCCAATTTGGCATGGCTACACATCACCCTTCTCAGACTTGGGGGCAAAAGGAAACCATGAAGTTTATGATGTCTATTGTGCTATGAGTAATAAAGCCCTTTGCCTTCTCCATAATCCACAACTATGGTGTGAAACAAGTGGACTTTGGAGAGAAAGGGAAGACTAATAAGGGATACCCAAGTTCTGGTAAGCAAGTGGAACCCTGGAACAAAGACGGCTAGTGAAAAGTGGAATATAATTTTCCCAGAGCAATATTAATCTAACTGCATGAAAAAATTAAGATAGAGTACTTAGGAGTTACCCCAGAACATCTCAAATGGTTTGGAACAGTTAAACCACACTGTTTTGATCATTCCTTTTATCTCCACTATTGAAATTAAACTAAAACACTTAGATACCACATCAGAGTATGAAATGTTTGAAAACACCAATCAGTTTTTACCTCATTACTGCTGCCTGAGCAGCTGCATGGTTCTGGAAATAACTGTAACCCTTTATTTTTTAACGAGTTCTAAATGCTTGGGATAGAAATTTATAGTGAATTATGTATTCCTCTGAATGGCCAAACTGTATACTGAACTTTTGGATATGAAAACCTCATTATTTCAATAACTTAATTAATACCATTTCTCAAGTATAAATAGCAACTGCTATTAAATTCATACTGCTATTCAATTACTACAATATAATTTGATATGTATTCATCTAACTAGGATTTCTGACAAATTTATTATATTTATTAGGTCTTTAAAGAATTGTGGCAAGATAATGTGAGAAAATCCACATCAGGAGAATTATTCATAGAGAACTACTAGATAATAAATATAACAGGGATTGTTATAGACTTAATGTTCCTTGATAACGTGATGTCAAATTGTATATTATTATTTTATTTCATATACATTGACCACCATTAAAAATAGTCATTGCAAGAAAAAACTAAATGTAGCTGAACTTATGAATAAAGAGAGGAAAATGGTTTACCAACATTATCTAGGTATTAAATTAATAATATTCTCAATGTGAGTCATTAGTATGATATATCTAACAAACATGCTACTAAATCTCAAAGTACTGTGATAGAAGTCAAGCAATTAGAATGAGAGAGGTTATAGTTCTGTTCTCCTCTTTACTGGCCAAGCCATACTTGCTAATTCATTGAGCCTTAGACCTGTTTTGTTTTTTTTTTTTTAAGAAATATGATGACAATTTAGAAAATAATGGAAAAGGTAAGAATATTCAAAATCATCAAAGATTGAGTAATGAAATTAAGAATATGTATCTTATATAGGAGAAAGCTCACGGTTATATTCAACCATATATGAATAATTGCCATGAAGAAACTGATTGGTTGTATCTTCTTGGATTGAATCTCCCAGTTGTTAGGACAGTAAGGGAAGAAAAAATTTGTGAAAGTAACATTATATCAGAGACTTAATGTGATGTAGCAGGCCTTATAAAGATATGATCAAGAGCACCACAGGAACAGCAACTGCAGAACTAAGGAGGCTAAAATAAGATATGAAAGTAAGAAAAATCGAAATTTCATACACGCATATTTTGTGCGTGTATCAAGAGTACATCAAATAAATAATTACAAATTTACGCTCTTAAAATCCCATTGTCGAAGGAGCATTCTAGGCAGTCATATGTTATTGATACCTGGGTATAAGGGATAATGATTCTAAATCTAACTTAAAAAGTGTCAGTTTAATAAGAAAAATTACTTATTCAGATTTATTTCCAAACTACATTATTATCAATAAATAGTAATAATTGATTTAACTGAAAGTTATATGGAATGACATTCAGAAATGTTTTTCCATAACCATTTAGGAAAAATAATTGTAGCATAAATTTATGTTCTGTGTATATAAACAGGACTTTGAAAATCTTAACAGTAAATGCATCAACTGACTATTCACAGGCAAATTATCTGCATTGCAGTTTATCTACAAATACTTCTTTTGTCAAGTTCTGGTTAATAAGTTATCACTGGTTTTGCTAATTCACCCTTTTGTTGTGATCTTTTAACTTTATACTATTATTATTAGTAGTAGTCGTCTCAAGTTTTTTAGCAGATTACTTCAGGATAATTTCCTTCTATAGATGCCAGTCACATTGTCATGGTCCCAATGGATTTTTCTTTACTATAATTTTTGATGAAGAGAATTTTAAAAATTCAATATTGGGTCGTTGTCATCTTGTTATAAATTGCATTTAAAATCTATTAGATGATCTAGAGGAAGAAAATTAGCACAAAAGGAAGTCAGTAAGTAAAAAAATATTTTTTTTCTGAAAAAAACTATCTAAATTATTAGATATTTACAAAAGGTATTAATATAATACCAATTGATAATGAGGGCATATATTATAATACAAATTTTGAAAAACCAGCAACACACCAATAGACATGGCACATCTTGTAAAAGTTGAGTTGAAGAGTAAGAGTCGGTCCTAAAGTCTTCTAGGTCAGGGTTATTTTTACTTTCAGACAAACAATTTTTCTAAAAAGGTTTTACTGCCGAATTGAAGAAACTGGTCAATTAATAATAATGACAAGTTCAACAAATTATATTAAATTATGCTAATATATCCCTCCTCAAATTTTCAGTAGTATTTTACTATGTAAATTTCTCTTCTATTTGAACTAATGTTGTCAGTTCTCAAGGTCTTAGACATTCAACATTCTTCCTCTGGCACTTCCCAATCCCCCCAATTCTTTTACTGTTTTATCTTTTTACTCTCCCATTGGAGAGTTCTAGAGGGTTGTTTGTAAGAATTCATCCATTTCTCTAAAAATGCATTTTTTTTCATGGAACAATTTTCCAATATGTATTTCCAAGAATGAGTGAATCCCCACAATTCAGACTTTCTTTAGGGCAGGTCTTTTGAAAAGGTATGTGTTGGTGTGTGGATGGAAACTAGAGAAGCCTAGAAATATTTACAAAAACACTGTTGAAAAATGTGATGAGTCAGGGACCCCCTGGTGGCTCAGCGGTTGAGTGCCTACCTTTGGCCCAGGGCATGATCCTGGAGTCCCAGGATCGAGACTCACGGAGCCGGCTTCTCTCTTTCTGTGTGTCTCTGCCTCTCTCTCTCTCTCTCTCCCTCTCTCTCTCTGTGTGTGTGTGTGTGTGTGTGTGATAAATAAATAAAATCTTTAAAAAAAGAAAAATGTGATGAGTCAAATAAAGTTGAATTAAAAAAATGATCAGAAATGAAAAACAGACTTTATTTAACTACTATGGCTATGGGATAAAACTAATTTCTGTTTAAAGACTTTTTTATCTCAATTTTTTAACATTTCAAGATGGTTTCAAGGCCCATTATATACATTTTCAAAATACTAATATAAAGAGAATAGAGTAAATAAGACATTAGCAGGAGATGAAGTAAGGGTTAATGTTATGAAGAGGGAGGGAGAAAAGAACAGCAATATATAGGATCTATAAAAGTAGCAAAGTGGCCTATTTGTTTTACTTCCATAACCCCAGCAGCACCTATAAAAATGTCTATTGCATTCTAGTTGTTCAATAAACACTTGTCTTAGAAAATGAATGAATGATCCAGCTAAAGCTTAAAGGAATTTTACTAACATTGAAAGTGTATGTGTCATGTATTCCTACTCTCTAGAACAGTGGTTCTCAAACTTTTCAGGCTTAAAAAATCTTTTAAACTTAAAAAAAATGCTGAGGACAGGGGGCATCTGGGTGGCACAGTTAAGTGTCTAACTCTTAGTTTTCAGCTCAGGTCATGATTTCAGGGTTGAGAGATTGAGCCCTGCGGTACACTCTGTGATTGTGGAGTCTGCTTAATAGTATCTCTCCCCGCCCCCCCCCCCAAAAAAAAAGTATCTTTCCCTGTCCCTCTTCCCTTGACCAGTGCTCCCTCTGTCTTTCTCTAATATAATCTACTATAGGTAAATAAAATCTTTAAAAAAATGTTAAGGACTGAAAAGAGCTTTTATGTATATGTAGTATGAGGTTATTAGCTGTCCTATAGAGAATGGTATTAGAATATATATTAGAATATATAATATTAGAATGGTATTAGAGTATATATATATATATATTCTAGAATAATTAGAGTATATATATATATATATTCTAGAATATATTCTAGAATAATATGGTAAACTCTTATATATATTCTAGAATATATATATATATACTACTGGCTGGCTCAGCAGTAGAACAACAGACTTCTGCTCAGGTTGTGATCCCAAGATCCTAGGATCAAGTCCCACATCAGGCTACACAGGGGAGCCTGCTTCTCCCTCTGTCTGTGTCTCTGCCTCTGTCTGTGTCTCTCATGAATAAATAAAGTCTTTTTTAAAAAGTATATTTATATTAAATCTTTTTAAAATAACAATAATGAACCTGTCATTATTAACATACATATTTTTGAGAAAAATAGTTTTCAATACAAAAAAATAGTGAATAAATTGGATTATTTTATATTCTCAATATTTTTAATGTATATCTTTTCAGATAATTGTAGATACTTTTCTTTGCTACACCCAAATGTTCTTGAAAGTCAGTCTCAATGTGGAATCTGTAACCTTATCATGGAGCCTTTTTACAGTTTGTGACATTAAAATTATGTGCATTTTGAGTGAACAATTTAACAATGCATGCATGATATTCTTATTAATTTTACTTAAATTCAATTTGCCAACATATAGTATAACACATAGTTCTCATCCCATCATGTGCCCTTCTTAGTGACTGGCACACAGTTACCCTATTCTTACACTCACCTCCTCTTCTGCAAACCTTTGTTTCCCAGACTTAGGAATCTCTCATGGTTTGTCTTCCTCTTTAATTTTCCCCCACTCAGTTTCCCCCCTTACCTTACGGTCTTTTTCACTATTTCTTATATTCCACATATGTGTGAAACCATGCAATAATTGTCCTTCTTTGGTTGACTTATTTCACTCAGCATTCTACCCTCTAGTTCCTTCCACGTCAATGTAAATAATAGGTATTCATCCTTTCTGATGGCTGAGTAATATTCCACTGTGTGTGTGTGTATATACACACACATATATATTTGATAGATGATAGATATAGATGATAGATAGATAGATAGATAGATAGATAGATAGATAGATAGATGTATATGTATATATACATCTTCCTTATCCAGTCATCTGTCGAAGGACACCATGGCTCCTTCCACAGTTCAGCTATTGTGGACATTGCTGTTATGAACATTGGGGTGCAGGTGTCTCAGTATTTCGCTACATCTGAATCTTTGAGGTAAATACCCAGCAGTGCAATTACTTGGTCATATGGTGGCTCTATTTTGAACTCTTTGAGGAACCTCCACACAGTTCTCTAGAGTGGCTGTACCTGTTTGCATCCCCACCAACAGAGCAAGAGGGTTCCCCTTTCTCCACATCCTCTCCAACATTTGTTGTTTCTTGTCCTGTTTCTTGTCCTGTTAATTTTCGCCATTCTCACTGGTGTGAGGTGGTATCTATCTCATGGTGGTTTCGTTGTATTTCCCTGATGGCAAGTGACGCAGAACATTTTCTCATGGGCTTGTTGGCCATGTCTATGTCACTCACTCTCTCTTCTGCCTCATTTACCCTAGGTGTTAGAGCATCCAGTTTAGACTGTATCTCAGTTAAGGTATTTTTAATTTTGCAGTAAGAAAATCTGTAGTCTTTTATGCTTTTTTCTTTTCTTTCTTAAAGATTTTATTTAATCTGTTCATGAGAGACACAGAGAGAGAGGCAGAGACACAGGCAGAGGGAGAAGTAGGCTCCCTGTAGGAAGCCCAATGTGAGAACTGATCCTTGGACCCAGGATCTGGGATCATGCCCTGAGCCAAAGGCAGATATTCACCTACAGGGCCACCTGGGCACCTGAGTCTTTACGTTTTTTCAAGAGCTATCAGTAAATCTATAGTTGTAATCCTGTATTCTATCTCCAACATTTTCCTTAAATCGATATCCATTAGATCTCTGACAGAAAGTATTACTTCTAGTTCTTTCTTTTATGGTAAACTCTTCCTTCTAGTAATCTTGTCCAGTGCAGGATGGCTGTATGAGTGAGCAGTGTCAAAAATATCAACCACAACCTAAGCAAAATATACCCTAGACAATTCTGAAGACATCAGGGATGAAAAAAATGAAAAAAAAAAGTCTAAAAAAGTGAAAAACAAATTTAAAAAATAACAATAAAAATTTTTAAAAGGGGGATGGTGGAGGAGATAGAATATAATATCACAGAGTGGACCAAAATAGTGATCCTCTTTGTTCTGAATATATTTTGGTCTGTATGTTTGAAGGTACCAAGTTCCAAATTTATATAAAAAAGCAAAACTTATATAGAGAAACAATAGCAGCAACAACAAAAAAAAAGTGTGGGGGGGTATGGGAAGAAAAAAAGAATATAATCTCACAGAGTGGACCAATACAATGTTCTACTTGGTTCTGAGTGTATTTTGGTCTGTATGTTAGAAGGTAACTAAATTCCAAAATTATAAAACACAACAAAACATCAAAAAAGAAAAATATCCCAAAACTATATATATATATATGTATATATACATTCATATACATTTATATATATATACATATACAAAAATTAAATTGAATACATTGAAAGGAAGACAAAGATGAAGAATATAATAATGACATGCAATTGTAAAAATATGAAAGTCAAAAGGGAAAAAAATCTTAAAGACAAAGTGTTGATAAAATTTTGTATTTAAGACAGGAAAAAAAGAAACAATATTGGAAATATCTTTTAACCTGAAAGATAAATGAACCATAAGGAAAAAAAAAAACCCTCCATTTCTATATACTGTTTTCTCTCAGTCCTGGAGTTTCATAGTGCAGCTTGGTCAGTTAACTTGCCCTTCCATTGTTCTTCCAGCAGGTCTTTGAGGGGAGGGACCTACTGTACTGATTCTCAGGTGTCTGAGCCTAGCAGAGATTTCCTACCCCTTGCCAGGTGGCCTGTCTCAGTGTGAACTGTTTGCCCAGTGAGGTTTTTATTCTCTGGAGGCCATATCTCTCTTGCAAGAAGTGGACATTTTTTTTATCTGCAGCATTCCAGCTGTTTTTTCTTTACATCTCAGGTTGAATTCATAGATGTTCAGGATGGTTTGAAAGTTATCTAGCTATTTTTGGGAACCATATGAAATGAGGACCCCTACTCTTTTGCCATCTTGCATCCCTCCCTGGTTTTCTTGCATGCATGATTTTTTAAATAATATATTGATGATTTGGAAAGTATTGATTTTGGGGATTATGAAAAACATTTCTGAATGTTGACACATTTTATTATAAAATATATAAAAAATTGTATTCATTAATGCTATCATCTAAAGTACTTAAGCACTGGAAATTATCAAGCTCAGAGTGGTAGATCCAAGTTTTTCAAAATTCTAATATTTGCTCTAAGCTGAAAATTTAAGTTATCTTTCTTAAATGTTGTGCTATATTAGTTTATTTTTGAGAAAATATCTGCAGATACCTAAGTTTGTACAACCACAGTCTCTCTCATTAATTCTTTCAAGCATAATTGTGGTTAATTTGAAAGTGACTAGTTCACTTCTCAAAACAATCACACAGACACTTTCACTGAAGGCAACAATTATATTTAGATATATAACAGACTTTTTGCATATTTTCACTTTTCTAATTTTCACACAATATTAAAATTCATACCCACTATTGCCAATATTTAATAATATTTTTATCTTAAACGGAAATTAAGACTATTTGTTTTTTTTACAGTGAGCACTTTTGTTGAAAAACATATTGTCTACTAGAAGTGCTTTTCGCCACTGTCTTGATTTACGCTAAGGGACCAGCCCTTCTACTCATCATTGAATTTGCAAATTTAGTGTACATACAAACACAGTGAAAAAAAGCAAATAACATTCTAGTATTATTATGAAGTTAGTTTTAATCTGAGGGATCTCTTGAAATCATTGTGGGATCCCCACACAATTTTATGAATCATGCTTTGCATACTGCTGTTCTATAAGGGCATTACATTTGGTTTCGTTTTCTCTAAATGCAATCTAGTAAAAAATAGTTTCTGAATGCTATTTTTCTATGCTATTGTAAATTTTGTCACTGTAAATAACTGTCAAATTCTATGACTACAAGCAAAACAAAACAGCATCTGGCAAAAGCTTAAGTTTGTGAAAGAACACTCAGCTTCTTGACCAGATTGGATTGAGATTGATTGTTATTTGTTTATGTCTAAAGCAACGTTTTATGGTACTTTGGATTTATTCTTTCAGGCTCATTTATTGTGCCATGCCTGATTCTGTTACAGCACTGACCCCTTGTTATCAGCTACAATTCTAGTATCGACAGGCAAAAAATAAACTATTTATAGAGCATCCCTCTTAATACCAATAAATTGGGAATATGCCTGGGAAATATGCAGGCCTGGTATTACATTATTTATGTATTGAGTAATATTATTTATTTCTTTTATTGACTGTTATTAATTAAAATTAATGCATTAGCTATCTTCATGATAGATTATCTTTTGAATTATTGTATCATCATGATTAGCCTCGTCTGAGCTACGTGACTGTCCTTTAGTTAGGAAAAGGCACATTATCGGATAAATTTTATCAATGGAGAAATCATAAGGCTCTAGGAAATGGTGACACTATTAGTAAAAGGAAAATATTTGAATTTGGCCTGAGTTTTTAAATAGGTGATTTAACTCTAATATACAAGCATTGGATACCCAGTCCCTACTTCCTTGAATTTTGGGTTCAGTGAACCAGGGAACAAGAATTCCAAGAAAGGTCCCCTAAGAGCCTCACTCTGTGGACTGTAAATCTCTATCCAAGTGATAAAGAGAATGGAAAATTTGGAGTGCTTTCACTATGGTGGAGTTGCATGAGGATATATAAAAACATACAGTTTATTTGAGAAAATAGTGTTTCTGTAATTATAATAAAATTAAAATTTTAGAATACGAATTTTTGAGTGAATTTGTACAATTCAAGGAATATTGCATCTATAATATTCCAAACAATGCATTTAAAACTGAAATATCGGGCAGCCCAGGTGGCTCAGCGGTTTAGCACCTGCCTTTGGCCCAGGGTGTGATCCTGGAGGCCTGGGATCGAGTCCCACGTCAGGCTCCCTGCATGGAGCCTGCTTCTCCCTCTGCCTGTGTCTCTGCCTCTCTCTCTGTCTCTCATGAATAAATAAATAAAATTTAAAAAATAAAACTGAAATATCCATTGACGTAAGTGAATTATCTGTCTATGGCAAAAACAAATTAAAAAAATTTTACAGTCTACTTTTCTGTCATCAGTTTATAAACATATCTTAGAATATTGGTACACAGACCAATTTCTCTGTGAAAATAGAGAAAACCATCAATAGTATTTGTCATGGCGTAGCTGTGTGTCAGCTTGGAGAAGCTAAACTCCACTTCCCAGAATCTTTATCAATTTGTTTTCAGTTGGCTTGGGCCATGAGAAATTCTGTTGGAGATTTAAAGGACAAAAGTGAAACAGCAGCCATTTACTGTACTTCCTTCCTAAAGGTTGTTTTCCTGAAATAGCAAATGAGCATATAACTATTCCATATTCCCCTGCATCTTCCTTCAGTTTTTCTGAATCTTGTGCCATGTGTATGTGTTTTCCTTCATAATGAATGAAGGGCCCCCTTGCCTTCTGTAAATGTCACAGGAAATTAGGAACTGACACAGATTTCTGTCTGTTGTCTTGAGTTCCAGCTCATGTTGGGTGGGTGTCAGCTTATTCTTCCTCTTCCTACCTTCCATCTATCTTCTTTTCCTGACTGCCTGCTGTTCCCCGGCTTCAAGCTCCAACATCAGACATGCTAAGGTTTTATAGAAACTGCTTAATCAACTTCCATATTCATATAAGGTCAAATCTCTGTAAGGTACAACTGCAGTCACTTTCACATAAAACCGAAATTTGGGGGAGGATAAAATAAAATCTAAATTTAGTTTATTTCTAGTATATTAAGAGATTCTTTTTCTAAAGCATTTTCTCACATTTTTCGGTTTGTATATTTGGAAGCCAATAAAGGATTTGAAGAATTAAGAGAGTTTGCATAATTTTTTAGAAAGCGTATTAACTGTGTTAAATGCACTTTGGAAATTTTAGAAAAAAGGACTTCATACGTAGCAGCAACCATCTGTTGAAGAGGGCAGGTGATAACATTGGGAAACATTTCTTTTGAGAGATAAGTTGATTTATTTTATCATCTCAGGCCAAAAGAAGCACAGCAACAAAAATGGAGACTTTTATCTATTGTTCTCACCAGCTTCTAACTTACTACATAATTGACATTTTCATCATGCTCCCTTTGATATAATATTCTTGTTTTCTGAGGATAGACAACTTTTATTGTTTTGTTAATTAAACACAAAATAAATGCTTAGTAACTATTAGAATGACAAAGGAATAAATAAATAATAAATGTATGAATGATTGGAGTCCCTTCTTTTCCTCAGACTATGACCTAATGGAAAAGAAAATCCATCTAATTAAAATAAAATCAGCCTTGGTGCTCTTAACTTCATAGGAATTGTCTTACCATATGAGTGCAATGCAAGTGTATTGCTCAAGGTATTAAAGAAGAACAAGACTGAGGAAAAAAACAAAACAAAAACAATACAAAATGAACCCTTCATTCCTGCTGTAGACTGAATGTTGATATTACCCAAAATTCATAGTTTAAAACTTAGTGTCCAATGTGAAGCTATCAATAGGTGAGCCTTCAGAGAGTAACTAGGTCACGAGAATAGAACTCTCATGAGTGAAATTAGTGCTCTTATAATTGAGGATGTAGAAAGCTCCCTCACCCCTTCTAGCATGCTAAGATACAACTCAGCAGTCTAAAACAGAGAAGAGAGCTCTCACTAGAAATATGCTGGCACCCTGATCTTGGACTTCAGTCTCCAGATCTGTAAGAAATAAATATTTGTTGTTTATGAGACACCCAGGCTGTGATATTTTGTTATAAGAGTGCAAACAAAGTAAGAAAACTCCTTTTCTCCAAAGTTTATGTAATCTAGGCAGATTTTCTTGATTTTTTAAAATTTTTTTCCACAAATAAGTGCTGACATTTCCTTGCATACTGTTCTTCTCTGGACTTATTAACTAAACTTATGGGTTTTCAGTTCATCAAATAACTCTGGTTCCATTCAATAAATATATTCTTTTACCTTCTATAGTTAGGAAACTGAATCCAGTTAAGTGGGCAGCACTATATAGGAGCAATAAGAATTTTCATAAAAATTAAATAAAAATGGATTATAGACTTAAATGTAAGGTATTAAACTGTGAAAGTCCTAGAAAAAAAAAATAAAAGGAAAGCTCCTTGTCATTGGTTCAGCCAAGACATTTTGGAAATGACATCAATAGCACAAGCAGAACTAAGTAGAACTATATCAATTAAAAAGCTTCTGCATGGCAAAGGAAACAACAAAATGAAAAGGCAACCTATCAAATTACAGAAAAATATGTGCAAACCCTTTATCTAACAAGAAGTTAGTATATAAAATAGATATGAAACTCATAAAAACCAAAATAGAGTTGGAACTCCTAACTTAATTGAAAAAAGTCCACAAAAATAATCCAATTTTAAAAATGAGTGAGGAGCTTGAACAGACATTTTTTACAAAGAAGATATACAAATGCTAACAGATATATGAATGACGCTCAAGATCACTAATCATCAGGGAAATAAAAGTCAAAGCAATGAAATATAATCTCATACCTATTAAGGTGGCTAGTCTCAAGAAGACAAGAGACAAGTGCTGGTAAAATGTGAAGAGAATTAAAATAGAACTATCATATGATCCAGTATTCCCATTCATGGGTCTAGATATCCGCACTCCCATATTCTCTGAAGCATTATTCACAATAGCCAAGGTATAGTAGTCTCCATTTTATGTATAACTTTTATATAAATATTAAAACACAAAGGATACCAAAAATTCTGGAAAAGAGACACTAGCCACATGCAATAGAGACACAGAGTAACCAAAAGTCCTGACTAAACAATCTGGGAAGACTCCTAAGAAGGAGATATAATTTAAATTAAGACTGGATAGATAAGTATGAATTTCAAAAATAATATTTTGTTCAATATAATTATGGTTAATATGATAGGCTGAGTAAAATAAAAAAATAATTCATCACAATATCAAAGTTACAAATGCTAAGTAAAGTAACAAAAACTCAAATTATCACATGCATGAACTTAAAATTAAGTAGTTGCGGAAAAATAGAAAATTATACTACATTTTTGTAAAGGTTTAAAAACATGTACATATTTTATATATGTGCATATATGCATGTGTGTATTAATTAAAATACTGATATACTCAGAAACCATAATCATCAAATTCAGGATAGTAATTTGTGTATGTGTATATGTGTGAATGTGTGTGTGAAATAGGGTCAGATCAGTGACAGGTAGATAGAACCTTTTAAATATATATGAAATACTTTATTTTTAAGCAAGTTGACATAAATATTTTTAATTAATTGAATTTAGAACCTTTTCACTATTTTTTCTCTTATGTATCACTTTCCTCCATAGTGATTGAAAACTAACTTCTAGTTGCATACCTACTTATATCGTCTGCCTCTCCCACTATAACCTGTGTCTTTCAAAACTCCACTGTACTTGTATCTAATTATCTTTCTGTACCTGGAAGAATAGCTGGATATGATACATCCAGTCATGGAATCACACTGTATAGTCTTACTTACATTATTCCAACCTTACTGGACACTAAATTGTTCTGGTGATTTCCAATATATTTCATTCATCAATTCATTTTACTATTCTCAAAAATGATGATAGTTTCTTCTTCTCATTCTCAGCTTTCTTTTTTTCTTCCCATTCTCAACTGATAATTATACTTTTTACAAGGAAATTTACGAAAGTCCCACATTTCCTGACCACAAAATTTACTTTTCAACTGCCTCTGCTAAAAAGGGTGAATACTTCTTGAGCTTGTTTAAAATCTGCCATTCAATTTACATACCAGGGTTGCAAACTCTCACCCAGATTAGGCCATTTTTCTTGTAATCGTTCTTCTATCTTCTATGTTGTATTCTACTGTTTCCTAGACCCTCCCAATTAACATAAAAATACAGTAAAATAAATCTCATCTTAAACAAAAACAAATAAATTTTAAATTTTCCCTTGACAGCACAGGTATCACGTGCTGACTGATGTATTTTTTACTCAGCATTATGACAAGCTCAGTATTGTTGCCTATATTTGCCATCTTTCTTTTCTCTGGTGCTCTGTGGAACAACATTCCAGAAAAGGCTTCTCCATTCCCTAAAGAAAATTTCTATTATTAAGGTCAGTAATGAACTATGTTACCAAATACAAATGTCAGGTCTTGTTCCTAATCTAATGTGATTTAGAAAATGTTTGACTCAGCTGATTATTCTCTCCTTTTTATGTTTACTTTCCTGATTTTTGATGCATCACACCCTCCTGGATTTCCTATCACCTCAAGGACTATGTTTTATACATATTATTTAAATTTCTAATTTTCCTACAAATAAATGATGAAGTGTTATAGGTTTTTTTTCTCTTCTTTTCTTCTTAAAATTCTATTAAGGTTATCTTCTTTAGTCTCTTGTCTTAATAAACTATCTCCAATCTAAGAATCTCCAAAATTTGTATCACCATTCCCAATCCCAATCTACTGCATGAAGTGATGTTGTTTCTACTCCCAGAAATTATGTCTCAGTTGTTATAATTGAGAGATAGATTAATTCAATAAAAACTATGTAGTCTAAGCATCACATAAAGGGGAACAACCTTATATTCATCACCTGCTTCAAGAGGTAGTGTACTAAATACTGCATAGCATAACTGAAGTTGTTTTGTTACCCCATCATAAAAAATGGTGATCAGAGAGAAATATACGAATCAGGCTTAGCAAAATGTTCTTAATTTTTTAAAGTAGGTTCTGAGTACACATGGATTCACTATGCTATTCTAGCAAGTTATCTATACACATGGAATTTTATATAATGATATAATACTATGTACACATATAAACACAGAAATTCACAAAGCCAAATACATGGAAAGTGAATACTTTTTAGACCTCCATCTCTCCAAATCTTCTTCTTATTCTCTTTAGCCATGTAACTATCTTTTTTTTTATTTTTTATTTTATTTATTTATTTATTTTTTTGTAGTTCCTCAAATTTGCTAGTCCCATAACCATTTGAGGGTTTTACATTTACTGTTCCCGTGTCTGGAATACTTTTTCCCTGGTATCTACGTGACTCACTCTGCACTTTATGTGGTGGTTAAAATTTTTCTTTTCCAAAAAAGCCCTATGTTGCCACCCTATCTAAAACATCACTCTCTTGAATCACTAAATTCTACCGCTGAAACTAATACTAAACTATATGTGAACTAACTTGAATTTAAATAAAATCTTGAGAAAAATTATAAAACATCACCCTCTGTTATTTCCTCTCCCTGCTGTGAATCTATCCCATTAGAATAAAGGTTTAATTGAGCAGATGACAAACATTATCTGTGTAGTCATCATTGTATCCTCAGTGCCTTGAAAATACTATATATGTGCCTTGTATATATTAACTACTATGTAATAGTTAGGAAATGTTTATAAATAGAATAAAATAATTTAGTTGTTGAATTTCATTTTTTATTTGTTTTCAGTTTTTTTTTAAGGATTGTATTTATTTATTCATGAGAGACACACACAGAGAGAGAGAGAGAGAGAGAGAGGCAGAGACACAGGCAGGGGAGAAGCAGGCTCCCTGTGGGGAGCCAGATGCAAGACTCAATCCCATGACCCCAGAATCATGACTTAAGCCAAAGGCAGATGCTCAACCACTGAGCCACCCAGGTGCTCAAATTTCATTTCTTTTTTGATCCAATAATTAACAGTGTTTTTGAAATATCCCTAATACTGGTATTTTACTATATTTTAAACAGATTTATTATTTTATTATGTCCAGATCAGAAAAAAAATTTATTATTTCTACTTTTTGAAGGTTTTTCCTTTATTTCCTAATGTAAGAATATTTTTTGTGATTACTCCATAGACCCTTGATTGCAGAATCTCTGTAAAGAGATTATGCTAAAGAATTACACCTTGTAAATTGAGATTAGTCCTAATTTATTTTTAATTAGATTTCTTTATTAATATTTTTTGGAATTTCATGTGAGCATTTATTATTTACCACTGGCAATTTTTTTAGTATAGCTCTAGTGAAACAATTTGATTTTTATTGTTGTCTATGTCTTTAATATTTTATAATTTTATTCTTTGTCTTATTTCATTGTTTAATCCTAAATTTGGGGCAACTGATATTTTGCATGTGTGAATGTCACCTAATTCTGGCCAAAGAGTAATGTGAGATCTTGTGTTGTAAGGCCACTAAGAAAGAAACTACTATGTCTTAGTGAACAGATCGAAATGACAGTGATACTTATATAAGTCTCAACATTATCTTGTCTTGATGTAGTATTTGGAGACACTGGAGGCATTTATGGAAGGATAAAACTGATCTTGAGAGAATGACAGAGCAGAAAATATTGTGAAATCTGACATGAGATGATAAATATCCTTATTGTTTGAGAAAAATTACACAGATAGGCAGTATCTGAACTGATACAGTACTCTGAGAGATTTTCCAAGAAAAATCTTGGAAATCATGCACTCCCAATTTTTAAAATATTTTGTGTTTGATTCTGTTTAGTTTACATTTCAATGACAGCTTGTTTGTGAAAATTTTGGTTCATTTTTCTTTACTTGAATACTTCTTAGGGTGTGTTTCTTTAAGAAATTCAAGATTGTAATTTGGAGAAGCCTCAGGACAATTAATAATATTTTATAACATTTTTTATTTCATTAGAGAATGAATATTATTTCATTCTAATTTCCTTTTAAATTCCCAGCATCTTTTCTTAACTACATAAGCTAAATGTTGATGTTTCTCTATTCTATATGAAAAGAATCAGCTCTTCCATTCATTCAGTAGTTTCATTTTCTGTTTTCTACATTTTCTACACATTTTGTTTTCTACTACTATATAAAAATATATTTTTCATATTATATATATTCTTCTGTTTCTTCCTGAATTAATGATCTATTTCCTATCTTTTTGAACTGTGTAATTATTCAGTTTATTTTCACCAGTTTTAGTATACTCAGTTAAGTTTCTGAATATTTCTCTAAACATACTTTAACTGTACCCCATAGACTTTGGTAGGGCAGGGCCTTAGGATAAAGTCTGTTCCAAGATTGGAAGTTGATGAGAGTAATGATTTGTCCATATGAAGTTGCTTTCCTCAGGCTCACTCTTCAAACAGTTGCAAAGTATGTAAAGCTATAAACCAGATAAATACAAGAGAATATGAGAATATGAATATGGTGTCATGTTGGCCTTCAGATAGTCTCATAGTCTCACTTGTGATACTCCAGATTTTCAACAGCTAGCCCAGAGTGAAATATCTGCCCAATTAAAAGACCAGTGGGCCTGTTGCCCTTTATTTTTGAGGATTTATAAGAATGTCAAATAAGCTTATATGAAGTAGAGAGAATAATTTCCCCATTGAGTGACCCAGATTTACTGAGACTATTATTTTAATATTTTGAAGTAATTCTGGGATACTCCTTCATTATCTTTTTAATAAAGTATAAGACCTAGGTATTTTTCATTTATTCTATTAGTGTTTTCTAAGTTCGAACCTGGCCATCGCCTGCATCTTAATAAGTGTCTTACTTTAATGTATCATTTAGTAAAAATAGCTTAAGGAGTCTTAGTTTAGACTAGACTTTATCTACTTGGTATTGAACTTTGTCATTTAGTAAACTATTCTCATTGAGAAGCAGAGGAAAGAATAGGTGATTTGAAGTAAAAAGATCAGAGGATCAGAGTCTGAGTTTCAGCTTCATTAATCAGGAACATAAAAATATTCTTAAAACTTTAATTTATATATTTCTCATTTATAAAGGATATAAGCAATATTTTTAGAATTAGATGTGATAATATACAAAAATACAAAAGTAAAATTATACAAAAGAATAGTTACCACACTTGTTTTCATGATAATAGCAATGTTATATCTTGCTAATTTTTAGTGTTAGAACCTTTATGGATACAGTAAACTAAAGATCAGAAGTAATTCTACATTTTTAATTTTTAGAATTAGATGTGATAATATACAAAAATAAAATTATACAAAAGAATAATTACCACACTTGTTTTCATGATAATAGCAATGTTATATCTTGCTAATTTTCAGTGTTAGAACCTTTATGAATATAGTAAACTAAGGATCAAAAGTAATTCTACATTTTTAATTTTTTTTAATAGATTTGATCTATTTGAACTAGTTTCCTCTCATACAAAATGTGAGAAATCTCAGAGTAATAAGTGAGAAAATATAGATAATTAAATGACATATTTGTACCTAGTAGTTCCCTATTGCTAGTCATTTTTTTAAAATTATTTAACCAGTTAACTCTTGATTGCTTTTTCACTTTGGAATGATTGTTGTGGCATTTGAGGATATAGAAGATTAAAATACAGCAATTTCATAGCAATTCCTCATTATGTGTGACAGTCCTTGTGTTTGAAAGTTTGAACTATACATTTGGGTGTTATTAATATGATTGGCATGGTTAATGTCATCCACAGTTGATTTCTCTTCAGAAATGACAAATTAGATTTTCATTTCAAATGGTAAATGGTATGCACATTTTTTATTTTCAAAAATATTTTCTTTGATTATTTGTGTGTGTTTGCAAGAGGACTAATATATTTTTATTTGAATTAATTTAGTTTGAAATATGTAAAAGCTATAATCAGTAAATTCAATTAACTCTAAGAATTTAACCTTTGCAGACACTTTATCACAAAAGATAAGCAAAGTAAGAAATATAGCCTTGAGTTAAACATGAGATTGACTTCACTTGGCAGTTTTCACTTTACATTTATTTTACATTCAGCATTCTACTTCCCATATTGATGACATATCAAACTTAATGAGGCGGGTGGTTAGTGAACTCAACTTGTACTCTCGGATGAAGAACATGCTCGGTTTGCCTCATTAGGATTGCATTCGGATTGTAACAAGCCTGCTTACACTTTTTAAAAATCTTGATGATAAACCAATCCACTGATTATTTTTTTAAAGTTCAAGTAATAAATTTTTAAATGAACATGCAAATAATCTGACAAAATATTTCAGAGACTCATAATTTTTATTTACATGATTAAGCTAACCTACAAACTAATTTATAATACTACCTAACTAAGATGCAGAGATTGTATTCAAAGTAAGGCTATATTCCCAGAATAGGCCATAAATTTATGAAGTTTGGCCAATTATCACTATAATTAAGTTGAAAATAATGAGAGTTGCTTGCTTTTTCATTATTTACAGGACATTTAAAATAGACTAGGATACCAAAAAATTGGACTTTGCATTCAGTAATTGGAATCAGTAAGGGAATGAAAAATGTTTCATGCAGCGCAGGTACAAATAACTACTGAAAATCCTTATGAAGATGTAAGTAATCATTGGTCTATATTGGTATATAACAAAGAAATAGCTTAATAAAAATATATGCATATATAATATGTATTATATTTTATTATTTATATATTTATTAATTAAAGTTGATGATAAATACAGACTGTCTTATTGAACTGTTAGTTAAATATATAAGTAGAAATGTCTTATGGGAAAATTATAGTTTCTATGTTATAAAATAATGAAAGGAAGGAGATGGACAGTGTCTGGAGGTAAATGTGGAGTTAAACAGGACTAATATTGTATTATACTTTTATGTTAGAGAGATTTTACATTGGTTAATTATAGATGGACATAACAAGTGACAGAGTGTAGAAATTATCCACCCATTAAGCTCAATTCATCACAGAATATTATTAAACATTTGGAAATTTTCCAATTAAATAAAAAATCCTCACTATTAGTAGCAGAAATCTCCATTTATTTGTTTCACTATTGTAAAAGTTTAGAGTTGAAGAAAAAGCATCATAAATTATTCACATAGGCTTAACTTATTTCAATTTTTGGTTAACTGGATGAAATTAATTATTAGTATGTTTCTTTTTGTTTTTGTGACAAACATGAGATACATAAATATTTACACACAAACACATGTGATAAATTGATGAAAGAAATATAGTAAAAATTTGGGGAAGAAGAAAAATTTCTTATACTGACTGGACATCTCACTAAGGTTTGTAAAAACTCATATGAAAGTAGCAGGCGTAACAATATTATGGTTGATCTTACCAAAACTGAAATTACAATTCTGATTCTGACATTTACTTACAACATGTACAGTGCATGGCTCTTGCATTATTTTCCACACTTATTCAGTTAACTGTGTGTCCTTGCTCCTTGCTTATATCACCTAAACTCAAACAGCTAGAAGATCATTCCAGAGTATGCACCTAATGTCATTTTTACTGAGCTTATCAGTCTGCAAAACATAGGTTCTATGCTCTCGCCTCAAAACAATTCCAGATATCCAATCATACACACAACTGGAGCTAGACTATGGCAACTTTATTTGGTGGTGAGTGTAAAATTCAATTTTCCACTTTTGAATGAAAATGCTACAACTGCACCAAAAATAATAAGATACCTTGGAATAAACCTAACCAAAGTAGTCCTCTAAAAATTTTAAAACACTGATGAAAGAAATTGAAGATGATACAAAGAAATAGGAAGACATTTCATACTCATGGATTGGATAAACAAATACTGTTAAATGTCTACACTACCCAAAGCAATCAACACATTTAATGCAATCCCTATCAAAGTTCCAATAACATTTTTCACAAAACTAGAACAAACAATTCTAAAATTTGTATGGAACCACAAAAGACCTCAAATAGCCAAAGCAATGTTGAAAAGGAAAAGCCAAGCTTGAGGCACCACAATTCTGGACTTTGAGTTCTATTACAAGGCTGTAATAATCAAAACAGTATGGTACTGGCACAAAAAATTACACATACATTAATGAAAAAAATAGAAAACCCAGAAATAAACTCACAACTATATGGTCAATTAATCTTCTAAAAAGCAAGAACGAATATCCAGTGGGTGAATGACAGTCTCTTCAACAAATGATTTTGGGAAAACTAGACAGCAACATGCAAAAGAATGAAACCACTTTCTTATGCCATACACAAACATAAATTCAAAATGGATTAAAGACCTAAATGAGAGATCTGAAACCATAAAATAAAAATTTTGACTCTATAAAATCAATGTGTTTGAAGTCATCAATAACATTGACCATGGGCAGTTCATTTGATTTCTTTACAATACTAAAGTGGAAATAGAGATATGTTCATATTTATTCATATATTGAGTGAACAGGTGTTACAGTAATGTTGACAATTCTATTTGCAAATTATGCAAACCATTTTCTAATGCTCAAATCAGTTTATTTTTGGAAATGTCATTCTGAAAGTAAGTGATATGGAGCTGGTCCAGCTTTTGGTCAAATCTGGAATGGAGAGCAGTTCCTATAGGGTGAATCTAAAAGTAGAGTTTAGAACTTAAATGGGTGGAGTGGGTGGTGTGGTTTCACAGAAAATCTATTACTAATCTCTATTTTACCCTATGTAATGCATACATTTATTGAAATTTCTTTCAAGATTTTTAAGAAGTTTTTTTTTAGTGTAGGACAATAAAAGATTTATATTTTGGAAACTAAAGTGTACAAAATATTGGCAAGGGCAAAGAAGACTGTGCTGCATTTATTTTTGACAAGAAAAATGGTTCAATATTCCTAACATACCTTTCTCACAAATCTCTTTATACAGAAATGCATCAATCCATGAATGTCATTTTTGTCACAGACATCATTGGTATTCCTTCTGGTAGCTCTATTACTATATAGGCACTAAAGTAGGTTCTATTATAGAGAACTGAAATCTTTCCTATATTCCATTCCTTAGCTCACACCAGAGTCTTTTATTTTTTATTTTTTTTTAGTATTTAACACTAAATAATTCTTGATAATGCTATAAAATGGACCGTTAGAATTGTACTCTTTTTCAAGGAAAAATTTTGTAGCATGCCTGTGGGAAAAAAAAAAAAAGCCAACAAAAATTCTTTATACAATGGTATAAAATGCCTTATGTAATGTTTTTTTCTACTCCAAAGGAGCAGTAATTTTTCAATTAGTGAAAATTTAAAAGAAAGAAGTTAAAGTTCTGCTGTATAACTTTGTAGTTTTTATCTCAAATCTCAAACTTCCTTATCATTTTTTAAATGAGTACAGATAAAACGATTTCTGGCTATGCAACTGAAATTATTTTTAAATATCAGTTTATCTTCTCCCCAAATGATTTCCTTCTCACAACTCACTATATTGCCATATAATTTTATAGAAAAATGAGTCTATTTAATATTTTCTCTTACAAAAGAGGATACATGTAACCATCATTTTTTTGTTTCTTATTTTTTTCCTTTTTATTTTTTGACTCTCTTTATCCATTTCACCCACCTCCCAAAGTATTCTCTGTATCTGTAAACTTGAGGTTTTGTTTGTTTTGTTTTCATTTTAAGTCAATTATTTTTTATTTACATTTATTTTAACTAATTTTTTTAGTTTCTACATTCATACCATATTTGTCTTTTCCTGGCATATTTCAGGTAGCATAATGCTGTTAAGGTCCATCCATGTCATAAATAGCAAGATTTCAATATTTTTTTATGACTGAGTAATATTCCTCAGTGTGTGTGTGTGTGTGTGTGTGTGTGTGTGCGCCACATCTTTTTTCAGTCATCCATTGATTGACAGTTTGCTTCCATATCTTGGCTATTGTAAAAAATGGATGTATATATAACTTTTTGAGTCAGTGTTTTTGTTTGTTTGAATAATACCCATAAGTGGAATTGGTGGATCATATTGAGGTTCTATTTTTAAATTTTTTGTGGCCATACTATTTTCCATAGTAGGTGCACATATTTGCATTCACACCAGCATTGCATAAGGATCCTCTTTTTTTCCACATCCTCACCAACACTTAATTCTTGTCTTTTTTACAATAGCCATTCTAATGTATGTGAGGTGGTCTCTCCTTGTGGTTTTGATTTGCACTGCCCTGCTAATCAATGTTGTTGAGCATCTTTTCATATACCTGTTGACCATCTGTACATCTTCTTTTGAAAAATGTCTATTCGGATCTACTGCCTATTTTTAAATCAGATTGGTTGAGGGTTTTTGTTGTTGTTGTTTGCTATTGTGCTGTATGAGTTCTTTATATATTTTGTATTAATCCCTTATTAGATTTATGATTTGCAAATATGTTCTCCCATCATTAGGTTACCTTTTTATTTTGTTGATTGGTTTCCTTTGGTATATAGAAACTTTTTAGATTGATATAGTCCCATTTGTTTATTTTTGCTTTTGTTGCTTTTGCTTTTAATATCAGATTCAAAAGTCTATCACCAAGGCCTGTGTCAAAAAGCTTACCACTTATGCTTTCTTCTAGGAGTTTTATGGTTTCATATCTTACGTTCAAGTCTTTAATTCATTTAAAGTTAATTTTTTGTTTGTTAGAGCTGGTGGTCCAGTTTTAATCATTTTGTATTTTTGTCCAGTTTTCCAAACACAATTTTGAATAAAGTGTCCTTTCCCTATTGTATATTGTTTTTTTCCTTGTCATAAATTATCATGTAAGTTTGGTTTATTTCTAGGCTGTCTTTTCTGTTTCTTAATCAACATGTCTGTTTTTTAATGTCACGCCATACTGTTTTTAGTATTATAGCTTTGTAATATAGTTTGAAACCAGGGAACTTGAAATCTACAGCTTTGTTCTTCTTTCCCATGATTGTTTTGTTTATTCAGAGCTTTTTGTGGTTCCCTACAAATTTTAGAATTATCACTTCTATTTCTTTGAAAAGTGACATTGGAATTTTGATAGAGCTTGAATTGAATTTGTAGATTGCTTTGGATAGTATAAACATTTTAGGAATATTGATTCTTCCAATCCACAAGCACAAAATATCTTTCCATTTATTTATGTCTTTTACAATTTCTTTAATTAATGTCTTGTAGTTTTCAATATACAGGTCTTTTACACACTTTGTTAAATTTATTCCTAAGTATTTTATTCTTTTTAATGTAATTATAGGTGGCATTGTTTTCCTAATTTCTCTTTCTGATAGTTTTTTATTGGTGCATAGAAATATAATAGATTTTGTATATTGATTTTGTAACTTGCAACTTTATTTGTTTATTCTGATCAGGTTTTTGATGGCATCCTTGGGGATTTTACATATACCATGTTGTCCATTAATAGTAACAATTTTATTCTTTCTTTACAATTTGAATATCCAAGCATTACTTTTAGTTACTACTCTTACAAGACACAATTCTTGTCTGAATCAGAATATGCTTCTATTTATGTTATGTGTTGTTATAAATAATTGCAAGATAAATATATTCATTTCCTAGGACTGCTATAACAAATTACCACCAACCATTTGCTTAAAACAACAATGTATTCTTTCACAATTCTGGAGGATAGAGATCAAAAATCAAATTGTGGGCTATTCAACCTTGGAGAATCTGGATAAAATTATCCCTTACCTCATACTAGCTCCTAATGATAGATGTCAATCCTGGTGTTCTTTGCTTGCAACTGCTTCATTTCAATCTCTATCTCTTTTGAGCATCATGCTGTTCTATGTATCTCTGTGTCTAAATTTCCCTTTTCTTTTTTTTTTCCTTTTTATTTTATTTTATTTCATTTATGATAGTCACACAGAGAGAGAGAGAGAGGCAGAGACACAGGCAAAGGGAGAAGCAGGCTCTAAACCGCTGCGCCACCCAGGGATCCCAAATTTTCCTTTTCTTATAAGGACACAAGTCACATTGGATTTCAAAACCCACCCTAATGACCTTATCTTAACGTGATTATATCTATAAAGACCTTATTACCCATAAGGTCGAGTTCACAGGTACTGGGGCTATGACCTCAAAATATATTTGAGGACACAATTCAACCCATAACAATAAGCATCATGATAGGCAGATGCTGGGTTATGATAGCCATTCAGGTTTCATAACATGTGGCAATCTGATCAGAGCTGTCTGTTACAAGGTATAATTTTCTAACTCAGCTAAGGGTTTTAATCAAATATTTCAAAATTTATGAGGAAGAAAGACAATATAGAGGCAGGCTCCCAATCTTAGAGGGGCTCTATTGAAAGGGATCTGGTACATGGATAAATAGAGGAATCTACTTTCTACTTACAGCCCAAAATTTAAGGATTAGACTGCCAGCAATAATCATGGAACTTGATTAAGAGTGTACTTTAAAAATAGAATTTCTTGCCAAGATGTCGGAGAGAGCATGAAGAAACTGTCCCCTTTGGATTGCTCTAGGATAAGGGGTAAAATTTCATTCTGGTATCAAAATGCAGTATTTGCATTATTCACAGTGATGCATTATTTAGGAGACTGAATAAACAACGGAAAGTGGGTTTTCTTTGTGACTCCACCGTAGTGATTGGGGAATTCCAGTTTAAAGCTCACAGGAGGGAACCCTGGGTGGCGCAGCGGTTTAGCGCCTGCCTTTGGCCCAGGGCGCGATCCTGGAGACCCAGGATCGAATCCCACGTCGGGCTCCCGGTGCATGGAGCCTGCTTCTCCCTCTGCCTATGTCTCTGCCTCTCTCTCTCTCTCTCTGTGTGTGTGACTATCATAAATAAATAAAAATTAAAAAAAAAATAAAGCTCACAGGAATGTGCTGGCCTCGTTTAGTGAGTATTTTGGTGCGATCTATGGAAGCACTTCTGAGAACAATGTCTTCCTTAATCCGTCGGGTGAAGGCTGATGGATTTCAGAAACTGTTGGAGTTTATATACACAGGAACTTTAAATCTTGATAGTTGGAATGTTAAAGAAATTCATCAGGCCGCAGACTATCTCAAAGTGGAAGAGGTGGTCACTTAGTGTAAAATAAAGATGGAAAATTTTGCTTCTATTGCTAATCCCTCTTTTGTAGAGATATCTAGTATTACTGGAAACATTGAATTGAATCAACAGACTTGTCTCCTTACTCTACGGGATTATAACAGTCAGGAAAAAATCAGAAATGTCTACAGATTTAGTTCAGGCAAATCCTAAACAAGGGACTTCAGCAAAGAAGTCCTCTCAAAATAAAAAGAAGAAGGCCTTCAGCTCCTGGAAAACAGGACAGAATAAAACAGTGCAATATCCCAGTGACATTTTAGAGAATGAATCTGTTGAGTTATTTTTAGTTGCAAATAAATTATCCACACCTGTAATAGAACACGTTGCACAAAGAAATGGTAATTCAGAACTCAAGTTGACATCAGTCATGGAAAACACTTTTCCAGCACAAGATATTGTGCAAACTGTTACAGTGAAATGGAAACGTGGAAAATCACAGCCAAACTGTGCTCTGCATGAACACTCTATGTCCAAAATAGCCAATGTCAAGAATTCTTATGAGCTGGAGAGCTCTGGGGAAGAACTGGATCAGAGGTATTCCAAGGCCAAGCAATGTGTAACACGTGGGAAAGTATTTTCGGAAGCCAGCAGTTGGAGAAGGCACATGAGAATACATAAAGGAGTTAAACCTTATGTCTGCCACTTGTGTGGAAAGGCATTTACCGAGTGTAACCATCTGAAAATGCATGTAAGAACTCATACAGGTGAGAAGCCATACAAATGTGAATTGTGTGATAAAGGATTTGCTCAGAAATGCCAGCTGGTCTTCCATAGTCGTATGCGTCATGGTGAGGAAAAACCCTATAAATGTGATGTATGCAATTTACAATTTGCAACTTCTAGCAATCTCAAGATTCATGCAAGGAACCATAGTGGAGAGAAACCATATGTCTGTGATAGATGTGGACAGAGATTTGCTCAAGCCAGCACATTTACCTGTCATGTTCATAGGCATACTGGAGAAAAGCCTTATGTGTGTGATACTTGTGGGAAGGCTTTTGGTGTCTCTAGTTCTCTTATCACTCATACAGGTGAGAAACCATACATATGTGGTATTTGTGGGAAAAGTTTTATTTCCTCAGGAGAGATCAACAAACACTTTCGATCCCATACAGGAGAAAGGCCATTTATCTGCAAATTGTGTGGAAATTCTTATACAGATATTAAAAATTTAAAGAAGCACAAAACAAAAGTCCATTCCAGTGCAGATAAAATTCTAGATTCTGGTATAGAGGATCATTCCTTGACTGAACAAGATTCTATACAAAAAAGTCCTTTATCAGAAACATTGGATGTGAAACTTTCTGATATGACTTTACCACTATCTCTTCCACTTGGAACTGAGGACCACCACATCCTTCTGCCTGTCACAGATAATCAATCTCCTACATCAGATACGTTGTTGAGGTCAACTGTGAATGGGTATTCAGAACCACAGTTGATTTTTTTTTACAGCAATTATATTGACTTTGTGAGGAATATGGAATTGCTAAGATGTCTCTGGTAGTAAACATAAACTCTCTGGTAAGGTGCATATATTATATTAAATTACCATTCATTTAAAAAAATAGAATTTCTTCTGCATGATTTTAGGCTAAATAAGATGCTAAAAGAAGTGTGAATCTGAAGTTAGGGAATCAGGTGGAATTTTTGGAGCAGAGAGGAGAACCAAAAGCTAAAAACCAGGTATTTAAAAAGCACACAGCAGTGTATTTTCTGGCATTATTACTTATTTATTATTATACCTGACTTAGTCAGTAGGTCTTAAGTGCCAAAATTTCAATAAACTACCTTACTTTTATAATTTTTCCTGTTGAGGTCCTTAAAATTTAATCATCAAGAATTATAGGCAATTTATTTCTAAAAATAAGAATACTAATCATTTAAAATGGCAGTGCTCTCTGACAAGTTTAGCAGGGCTGTAATTTTTTATCAAATAATATTAAAGTGAACTCTACTGTACTCTTCTTCTATCTTCTCTGATTGGACAGATGTCTCTGGTATGTCTTTAGGCATCTAAAAGTGCACAGTTAAATAAAAGGGGTGAAATAAGGCCTCACCGATTTCTTTAAATTCATTTTTAATTACATTAACTACATTGATTACATTTGCCCTTTAAATGTGTATTGTTTATTTCAAATCTATAATGTCTCGTATTATGCACTCATATAATGGACTTTTGTAAGAATATTTTCTTTAGAAATAATTATATTTTCTTTTTAGTTGTATTGTGAGAAGAAAGTTATTTGAATTAATAGTCAGTAAAATTCATGAGTACTCGTCTGATTGCTAGTTAAAAATATTAAAAATATTCAGCCAAGTAATTTTTAAAAATATTTTATCTGTCTTCACTCTGTTAATTTTCATAACAACCATATGGATTAGTTAATATTAATCTCCTCATTTTTAAGATGAGAAAACTGAAACATAGGGAGATTAAATAATGTTCTCACAGTTAGTAAGAATTGAATTCAGAATATGAATTTATTCCATTAGCCCCCACAATCTAGCTTCTCAACCTGTTCACTGTCTCTCTTAGTTTGTAAAATGTGTTTCCAAGACAATATATCAAGACTGAATGGGAGTATTTAAAGGATGCGATGATATTGCATTTTAAAAGTTAAAAAATTATTTTGAAATAGAAGAAGTAAAATTGATATTTTTGTAATGGAAAACATGAGAATATTCTCTTGCAGCATAAGAATCTGTGAGTTAAGACGTTTATAAAGTTATACCTAAACATCTTTATTTACCTAAGTGTAGTTATTGGAGAACAAAGTATTTCAAAGATAAATAGTTTTTATTATTTATTTATTTATTTATTTATTTATTTATTTATTTATTTTTCATTTTTTTCATTTACTTATTGCTGGTTTTACTAGAATTTATTTATTTTTTTTAAGATTTTAATTATGTATTCATGAGAGACAGAGAGAGAGAGAGAGAGAGAGAGGCAGAGACACAGGCAGAGAGAGAAGCATGCTCCATGTAGGGAGCCCGATGTGGGACTCGATCCCTGGGCTCCAGGATCATGCCCTGAGCTGAAGGCAGATGCTCAACCGCTGAGCCACCCAGGCGTCCCTTTACTAGAATTTATAATACCAGAAGCTGACAATTGGAAATGGAGATGTTTATTCATTCAGGAAATGTATATTGAATAACTTATTTCAATTCATACCTTAAATACTAGGAAACATTAAGAATAAGTAAACAGCAAAAAAAAAATATAAGTAAGCAGTAAATCAAGTTGTTAAATAAAATATATATTTGTGTTATCATACAATACTTAACACCAAAATATTAGAAATATATAAGAGAGAGGAAAGATGGATTCTCTGATGGTACCAGGGATGTCTACATACACACAGTCACAACACACATGGAAATAGCATCCCAAAATAAAGACAGCAGCTTATGGGAAGTTCTCAAAGCCAATAACAGCATGTCACAGTTACTTGTGTGATTTTTCTCTCATCCATTTTCTGCCTTTCCTTACTCTAGTTTGTATCACAAAGGTCTACCCCTTTCATGTTCTCAGGTGCACTTTCTCACTGGCTCTGATCACATTCAGCCAGTGGAAAGCACTGGAAGAAGACCAGAAGGTGGAGAAGCCAGGATATTTCTTCCATTTTATCTGCATCAGATCAGAAATTATTTTGCTGATGGCTCCAGCTCCTGCTTGACATCTATCCTCATATGTTTCCAGTTCACTTTAGAACACCTAGTATCCTAGACTCTGGGAACATAAACTCTTCCCTTTTTTCTTTGTTCCTCATCATGTTAGCTGTTTTTGTTACTAACCTGAAGTACACTTTATCCTCCTCTTTTTACCTTTCAAGCACTCCCAACATCTTTCATTGAACATATTTAGAATGAGGTTTGTGAATTAGTTCACTCAGGGACAAAGTATAAAAAGAAAAATGGCAAAGAGGTTTGGCAAAGGAAATTGAAAAAAAAAAAAAAGTAAAGAGCCAAGAAAGCCATGCCATGAAAACCAAGAATAGTACATGGAGGAATTGTTGTCACTGCACAACAGCTAGTGAAGACAAAGTCTGAGAAATTGTTATTGTTTTAGAAATAAGGAGATTACTGGTACTGGAAGGAAAGAGAGTTAAGTTTGGGAAGGAAGTTTAGGAGAAATCAGAAGTTTGAATGTTCACTAAATAAAGATGAGAGAAGGAGCTGGGCCAAAAAAATCCAGTGATCAACAAAGAGTGTTAATGGCTGAAAATCAACTTGTATACTTTCTCTCTAGTGTTTCTCAGGTGCCTGGGTACAGAGGAATTAAACTTCAATTGTAAAGATGATCTACATTGCACATGTTATGTACAAACCCATAAAGGAGAAGCTATTGCAGATTCCCCAAAACGTAGATCAAGTGACTGGTTGTAGATCTAAGATGGGAATGTGAGGGGGTTAATAACATGGAATAAAATGGTGATTACATGAGGCTGAAGTATCACCATATATATTTCATATTACAGTAAAGATATTTATGTCACCAGTTAAATGTAACCCTACATACCTATAATACCTAAGAGAAAAATGCCAATATTTTGAGGATGTTTTAAGGCACAGTGAAAGATATGAAAGAAGCAATCTTTGAAGGAAATCCAAGTTTTAGTGAAACCTAAGACCGATATAAGACCATCTATGAAGAGACTATGAGTGGAGGCATATTTATGTATGATTGAATGGTGGCCCTGTTTTCCACCATGTTGTGGGTTCTGGGAACGTTAGCAGTTGAATGATGAATTCAGAGTTCAGCATTATAAAAGCAATGTGAGAAAGAATAACAGGAAAAAATACAGTGCCTAACAGTCTGCTTTTGGAAGTGGAAACAAAGAGAACAGGTATGTAGGGCACATTTAACTGGTAGATCTATCTACCTCAAGTTTCCAAATATGCTAAGTGTTGAATACTAGGGACTCTTTTATGTCTTTTAATTTTAAAAGTTTTTAAAATTTTTATTTATTTATGATAGAGAGAGAGAGAGAGAGAGAGAGAGGCAGAGACCTAGGCAGGAGAAGCAGGCTCCATGCACCGGGAGCCCGACGTGGAATTCGATCCCGGGTCTCCAGGATCGCGCCCTGGGCCAAAGGCAGGCGCTAAACTGCTGCGCCACCCAGGGATCCCTTAATTTTAAATATTCATATTGATTTCCCTTACTCTAGCCTAATTTCCTAAATTTTTGAAAACTTGTGCATATGTAAGCCAGTCAGTTTTAATCATTCTAAAGAATTTTCATTCTTCCCTGTGTCAGAATTTAAAGAGTCATAATACATCTTTATAAATTTGGTGCTCACAAAGAAAATTAAAAATCTCAGGAAAGAATTTTAAATGGGAACAATAAACAAAGCTTTTTCTCTACTCAAATTTGAAGTGTTTTCAAGGCTGTTTCATTAAGGTCAACTCTTCCCTTATGTATCATACATAGGTTACAGATAAATGCTTACGAAAGAAAAAAATATACTATCTTAATTACAGACTTGTGAATTCAATTTCATTTTGATTCATAAAGATAGCAAGATGTTAGTTATTATTTTTACATTTCATTCTGTCTGTATCTAATTTTTAAACAAACTTGGTGAACCCTGCCGCTTGTTATTCCTAGATTAGGTCTCCTTTTGTCAGGTCTTGCTGTTTGTAAAGAAGGCTAATTTACTGAATACTGGCCAAACTGAAATATGCTGCAAAGTATGCAGTACAACTATTGCAGCTTTTTAAAAAAAGATTTTATTTATTTATTTTCAAGAGAGAGAGCACAATAGAGAGAGCAGGAATGGAGGGTGGATAGGGAGAGGCAGAGGGAGAGGGAGAAGTAGACTCCTTGTTGAGCAGGGCTCGATCCCAGGACCCTGAGATCATGACTTGAGCCAAAGGCTCATGTTTAACTAACTGAGCCACCCTCTGCAGTTATTTAAAAAAAATATTTTTCTAAAAGTATTTGGATGAAAAACTTTTTGATTATTTATGGCATCACTTCTTTCTTTAACTAATTTGAATAGTATCAGGTTAACGAAAGTTAAATATTTGGAGAATATTGTCCTTATCCATTCTCGCACTTTGTCAGTATTGTGGTAAAATTAGAGCTGCTTTAAAAAAAATACATCAAAACAACATTTGGAGGAAAAACGTCATAATTGTGTACTATGATATGAGGGTAGTATACAATAGTCATGAATTATAATCCAATAAATAAGTCGGGGTTCAGTAAGAGAAAAGATACCACCGTATACATTTTTTAAATAAGGAAAGTTTTCATGGAACTCATGTCTTACACATTTGTGGGAGAAGTTTAGATAATAAGGAAAGCAAAAGACAAGAATTAGAGAAAAGCCCTGTGTGATATCACCTCTGGAATCAGTGATGCCTGTGGGTACATTGGAGCATGGAGTTCTGGAAGCCAGTCATGACCAGATTTTGCAGTGGGCCTGAAAAGCCGACTATATCAGCCCATTATCTGTCACCTATGTTTCTATGAATTTGCCTCCAATCATCTGAAGGCAGCACAGGTTTACAGTTGGTTAGCAGTGACCAAGGTCGGAGTGAAGATCTCAGTGCAGAATGTGAAAGATGAGGACAAAGGAACCTTCTGGATGTTCATAATGTGACCTTCAGAGAATCATACCCGCAGCTCAACTTCCGCCCCCAAATTTTGCTTAATTATTTCTCTTGGGAGTCCTTCCAGTAAATGTGTTCTCTGAAATGTAGTGTTATAATTTCAGATTCTTTTATCTTTTTTTGTTGTTTTTGATGTTGATGAAAAGAATAATGACTGCTTCTGCAATCAAATAATTCCATTGAAAGAGAAAATAACATACATACTGCACAATATCAAGTTGCGTATTATTTTTGCTAGCAATTGCCTGGCTTCAATGTATTACTCTGTTTCAATATTTGAAGAAGCTCAAGTATCAAACAAGTGTTTTGGATTTTGAACATATCAATTCTAGATGTTTTCAGTTTTATTTTTTTGACTTCTGCTATTTCCTCCAGTTTCCATGAAATGTATTTGATAATTTATAGACAATGTCACTTCTATTCTCTTCAGAATCAGAAACAGAACTATTCATTTCATTATGAGTGAGAAAAGTCCACAAATCAATGTGAATGATCCTTAGAAAAGTATCCAAGATGTATATAAATACATCTAGCTATGCTCCTTATTTTCTGAAGAAGAAAATACACACACATATCTATACATACATTTCTAATAAAATGACAATAGACAAAATTGTTATATGAGCTGAAAGTGGAATAATTTAGAAAAATGACAAAAACAATTTAGTGAAACTGTGCCATTATGTTACCATTAATTTTGAGTTGCTGCCTTTCATGCTTCTTTTTCTGTTTTGTTTTTTTGTTGTTTTTGTTGTTTTGTTTTGTTTTGTTTTTAGCATGTGGCAAATATAAGGCATGAATTTTGCTGTAAAACTGCATGTTTCAAGTGGAAAAATAGTTCCTCCTTTAACTTACTTAAAGCAGTTTCCAGATTCAATTGGAGTTTTCTAAAAGTTTATTTATTCAGATATCATAAAGACTATTTTTCCCAATCTTGTATTTTAGGTTATGCACAAAGATTTCTTCTCCTATGCCTAAATTGTTCTTCATTTTGTTTTGCATCAGCAAATATCAACAATGTAGCCACACTTAGCCATCAACATTTACTTATGTGGTCTATAACCATAAATGTCAAAATAATAGCTTCATAATTATAATTAGATTGGGCCCAGTGTGATAGTTATGGTAATGCTAAATGTAACTTAAAAATAGAGGGTTATGCTTGTTCCAACAAAATAGAATACTAGAATTTTATTATTGTCTTTTGCAAACTCCAAAACAATGTTTCTTGATCCAAATGCAGCATTCCTCTAATTAGTGACCATAAAGAATAATAAATTCATCCATTATGAATCATAATTCACAAAGTACTAGATCCTTCTTTGTGGCTTGGCTATCCCAAAATGGCTTTACTCCTCTGTTCCTGAATGACAATAAAAAGAGCATAGAAATTTAGATGTGGTATGTTTTAATAAGTCTTATACCACATTGAACAGAAAATAGTCATGTGGCCATGTGTAATTTGACAGGAGGCTGGAAAATTCAGTTTGACAGGAAACTAGCCAGTATCTTTCAAGCTAGGTTAGTTACTGGCAAATATTATTGAAACTAGTTAATTTGGGAAAATATTGTGTCTCAGAAAATAAAATCAATTGTTTGGGAGTAAAGTGATTTAGCATTTATTATAACGTATTTCTTTTTCTCAATCTTACATATCACATGCTTCCTGGTTGGCTTATGATATTGGTTAAGATGTTCAAGGTCTTATTTGCTATTTGGGTGGCCTGGACGGCTCATTTGGTTGAATGTCCAAGTCTTGATTTTGGCTCAGGTCATGATCTCAGGTCCTGGGATCAAGCTCTGCATTCCTGGCTGTCCTTCTCCCTCTGCTCCTCCCTCTGTGCTCTTTGTCTCTCTGTCTCTCTCTGCATTTAATAAATAAATAAATAAATAATCTAAAAAATCTGTTTAATTAGAATTTAAAATAAAAGAATATTTTTAAAAGATTTTATTTATTTGACAGAGAAAGAGAACACAACCAGGAGGAGCAGCACAGGAAGAAGGAGAAGCAGGCTCCCTTCTAAGCAGAAAGCCCCATTCAGGGTTCCATCCCAGGATCCTGGAATCATGACCTGAGACAAGGCAGATGCTTAACTAACTAAGCCACCCAGCTGCCTCTTAAATAAAAATTTTAAAAGAAAAAATAAATTTACTGTTACATGTTCCTTTGCGCCATAAGAAAAAATATTGGGCAAGTAATCTGTATGATGCACATGAGAAAAGTGCTGAAGACTGGTGGCTCCTTAGAAGCCATAACGTGTCTGAAAATTTGGTGTCATGTATGTTGGGGTTGGGGGGTGATTTGTTTCTATAATCTTCACATTTTACCAACTGTGAAATAACTCAATCTAATTTTCAGCTTAATGAGGCCATTGACATTTTATGAGATCAAGCATAGTCTGTGTGGAAGAGTAATACACAGGATAAAGTTGGGGAAATGTTTGTTTGCAGTCTAAACAATTCTAAAAGCATCTTTTGAGAATAAGTAATACATGGTGACTGGGAGAAGTGGCCTATTCAATTTCTTCTTCATGATATCCCAAAGACTCAGAATAGCTAAATAGTCACACTTCTTATACAGAATTCAGGAGTTACCCTAATAAACATGATGTGGAGAATTAGTCTACTTATCTTGATACCCCATCCTGCAGTCTAGCATAAGGTAAATAAACAAATTATTTTTCCTCTGTTAACAGCCACCAAAAAATCCAACAGTTGGAAATTCCAAAATGCAATTTGGAAAGCATAACGACTTGAAGTACTTCAATTAGTATTCTTTTTATTTTATTTATTATTTTCAAGATTTTATTTATTTATTTGACAGAGAGAGAAAGAGAGTGCACGCAAGCAGGGGGAACTGCAGGCAGAGGGAGAAGCAGACTCTCCACTGAGCAGGGAGCCAATGTAGGGCATGATCCCAGGACCCTGGGATCATGACCTGAGCTGAAGGCCGATAGTTAACCAGCTGAGCCATCCAGGCATCCCTCCTTTTATTTTTAATAACAAAAATGTTTAAGCCTGCAAATTTATCCTCAGAAAATACTAAATTATCCTGGTTGTGATAAGTATTTTCATATTACAATTATTTCCACAATACTGTTTATCACAAACGTGACTTTTCTTTGAACTTATTTAATGAGAAGGGGATTTCTATTTATTGGCTATCTCATAAACTTGCCTTTTTAAAAAACTTTGTGTTATTTAATAAAAGGTTTTTTTAATGTATATGTTGTTTAGTTATGCCTATTATGTTATGAGAAAACTTAGCAAGTTTTATTTTTAGGAATTAATTGGTACTTTTATCACTACCTAATATGAATCAGAGCTTTCACAGGTTCAGGTTGATTTAAAGGTATATTATCTGATTACATGATTTATGATTTGAGATATTTCTTATAAATAATATACTTTTCTTATTTTTGTATACTTATTGTCTTTATATCCAATTTATTTGATGGATACCAAATTTCTAACAACTTTTTTTTTCTGCTTTGAAGTTCATTATGTACACATTTTATTGATTAATACAAATGTATGCAAAATAGTGCCCCTTATAGAAATATCTTTTATTATTTATTTCTATTTTTTTTTCTCCCAAATGACTTTTTTGTATGTTATTTGTAACTTAAAACCTGATTATTCTGTGTTATGTTTTTGGTTTTTTTTTTATTTCCTTATCCTCACTTTCTCTCTTTTTTTTTTCCTGTTAGCCTTTCTGCTTAAACATCTTCTATAATGTGAATTCTGTTAGAATCCTACATTCACATATTTTTATGCATGCTTGGGTCTTACATACTTGTCTTAGTACTATCCAGTTAATTTTGATTCTGATAGAATTTTATTCAGCTGTCTTAGGAAGATTATGTTTTCAATGTCTCCCTTACATACTGTTTTGAGTAGATGAATATTATTTATTCTGAAATAATAGGATAAAGCTCGTTTCTTGTCAAAAATGAGTAAAAGAAACAGGAAATTGGGATCCCTGGGTGGCTCAATGGTTTAACACCTGCCTTCAGCCCAGGGCGTGATCCTGGAGACCCCGGATCGAGTCCCACATCAGGCTCCCTGCATTGAGCCTGCTTCTCTCTCTACCTATGTCTCTGACTCTCTCTCTCTCTCTCTTTCTCTGTGTGTGTGTGTCTTTCATGAATAAATAAAGAAAATCTTAAAAAAAAAAAACAGGAAATCCTTCATAGACAATTCCAAATCCAGCTTCTTTCCCCTTTCTTTCTTTGCCTTTCTCTTCCCTTCCCTTTCTTCCTTTTATTCTTCTTAAAAAAAAAAAAATAAAAAAGAGAGAGAGAGAGACAGAGAGACAGAGAGACCACAAGTGGTGGTTGAGGCAGAGGGAGAGGGAGAAGCATACTCCCCATGAAGCATGAAGCCTGATGGGGGGCTTGATACCAGGACCCTGAGATCACCATCCAAGCTGAAATCAAGAGTCAGATGCTTAACCTACTCAGCCACCCAGGTGCTCCTTTCTTTTTCTCCTCTTCCTCCTACATTTTTTTTTAAGATTTTATTTATTTATTCATGAGAGACAGACAGAGAGAGAGAGAGGCAGAGACATAGGCAGAGAGAGAACCAGGCTCCATACAGGGAGCCTGATGTAGGACTCGATCCCAGGACTCCAGGATCACGCCCTGGGCCAAAGGCAGACGCTCCACCGCTGAGCCACCCAGAGATCCCTCTCTTTCTTCTTCTTAAGTTAAATAACATACCTGGTGTATCTCTACCCTTCACTAGTGCCTTTGGTGTTTACGTGAGGCTGTATGCAGAGGTCATATAATAAAACAAGGGTTTAGGATTTCCTTCCCTCCACTTTTCTGAAGTCTTTATTCATATTGCTTCTTTTTGAGCAGTATCTACCAAGAATATCCTGGCCTGTACGCAAATCCCATAGGGATCATTGTGATCATTGGGTCTGCATATATATATTTTTTTAATAGGGGAAAAAACTACATAGAAGTTTTTAAATTTCATAATATATTATTTGCTTGCTGAAAAGTGGTTAAGTTCAAAATAAATACTTTTTTCATCAATATTGTTCAGTTAATCAACTTATTATATACCAGAATAATCTCGGAATTAAAAAAAAAGATTTTATTTATTTATTTGAGAGAGTGTGTGTGACTGGGGGGGGGGGGGCAGAGGGCGAGGGAGAAACAGTTTCCCTATCCCCGAACCTTGAAACCACAACCTGAGCCAAGAGCAGCCTCTTAACTGACTGGGCCACCCAGGCATCCCTGGAAATTTTCTTTCTAATGAAAATGATTGAAACCAATCTGAGTATATTCTGGATTTTTAGCTCTGGCATGGACTCTTTCCTCTAAATATTTTTTATTTAATTAGTTGTTTTTTATCTGAGATATTTGTAAGTTCACTTGCAGTTGTAAGTAAATTGATAGAGCTTGTGTACTTTTTACCCTGTTCTTGGCATGATAGCATCTTACAAATTGTAGTTCAATATCACAACCAGGATATTGAAATTGACACAGTAAAGATAATAAACTAAGGAGATATATTGGTGTTTGAATTATCAGAATGGCAGGAAATTGGGTTTGGAGACCAAGAGGAGTGAATCCTGAAATTCCTGTATAAATTCTCCTTAAAATAATAACTGACTCTAATATTTGCACATGAGTAAGCAGACACTCCAAGGAACACAGGGATAGCAAGAAATGTGATGTTTAAAAGCTGAGCAAAGATTGCAGGAACTGTTTGGTGCTAGAGAAGTCAAGTTTTTAGAATAAACCAGAATATCAAGATGTGCCAACTAAATGCTACATGTGATCCTAGTAAGAGACAAAAACAATAAAATGAGTCAATCTATAATATTTTGTTAATATTCTAGAAAGATATGAAGGAATGGTTGCTGTAGAAAAATATTTGAGAACGCTCTGTAGTTAATGATACAGCTAAAAAGAGGAATCTCATGAACCACAATCATATTGAATATCATAGTAAAACTTAAAAAAAATCAAAGTAAAGAATAAAATCCCCAGGTAGCCAGGAAAATAAGGAGTTACCTTCAGAGAGACAACAGATGAAAAAATATATGTCTAAAAAAATGCAGAGCAAAAGGCAATATAACATTCTTATTTAATTATTTTTAAAAGATTTTATTTATTTATTCATAAGAGACACACAGAAAGAGGTAGAGACATAGGTCGAGGGAGAGGCAAGCTCTCTGCGAGGAGCCTGATGTGGGACTCAATCCCAGGACTCCAGGATCACGACCTGAGCCGAAGGCAGACGTTCAACTGCTGGATCACCTAGGTGCCCCAGAATATTATTTTTAAAGATCTGAAAGAAAATCCGTTCTTATTTACACTTTTGTGTCACTTAGATAGCACTTTTTATGGTAAAACAATATTGAAAGAACTTTACCAGAACAGTGTTAAAACTGCAAAGTATCAAAGAATTCTTCAGAAAAAGTGGAAAATAAATTCAAAAGGAAACTCATCTTAGATAAAGGAATTAAAAGAAATAGACTAAATATGAGGGTAAATCTATATAAATACCGATATTTTATGGGATTTAAAATATGTACAGATTTCAAATATTCAATAACAATAGCATACAAGTCAGATGAGCAGAAAGTAGTTAAAATGTTAGAAAGCAAAAAATAAAAATCAAAAAAAAATCAAAAAAAAAAAAGAAGAAAAAATGTTAGAAAGCCCTTGTATTTTTATTGGTAGGTTAAGAATACTAATTTTCATTACTAACAAAACTTTAAAAATAATAAAAAGTATATAACCAACAAGCCAATATAAAGAAAAAATTGAGCCATATAAAACATTTAATACAGATTAAATGGAAGAATGAAAGGGAGAAACTAGACCCATACATATGGTCAATGTACTTCAACATAAATTTTAAGGCAGATTTATTGGGGAAAATAAGTTCTTTTCTATAATTAGCACTAGAAATATTCTAAATGGATGCCTTTAGAAGAAAACATGTTGATCAATGTTAAATTATTCATTACATTAAATTGGGTTTGATCAACAAATTATTTGTTTTCCATTTTCTAATATTCACTATTGAAATGCAGGATTTCCATTATAGATGAATGTTAGGAGGAAAAAGTTACCTCCAAATTACGAATAATTGTTTTTTCCTTACTCATAGAATATGATGTGGAAATTAAGGTGAGAACAATGAGGAGATATGTATTAGTAAGTACTTCCAGAGAGACAACACCTTCAAAGTAGTTTTTTCATGAAATGTTGCCAATACATTTGTAATACCAATATATTTGTTTAAATTTCTGAATGGTAATAAGTTTGTTGCTTAGGTTATTTCTATATTATTTCTTAAGGTATATTAAATATGACAAATCTAAGCTTAAATATATATAAATCTATATCTCAATTTATTTACTTTAATATTTACTACATATGACTATATTTCCCAAATGAATTTCTACCTTTAATATCATTTCCTCATCCATCTTTTCAAGATTAATCAATTACCTAAAATGATAATTAACTTTTTCTCACTACATCATTTTGCACATAACAGCAAATATATTTAATCAACTATAGTATATTCATCAGAGAAATTCATCAGAGAAAGAGAGAGAGGCAGAGGGAGAAGCAGGCTCCATGCAGGGATTCTGATGTGAGACTCATTTGGGACTCCTGGATCATGCCCTGAGCCATCCAGGCATCCCTGGACATGGAATTTTTCAGATTTTCTGCTATATTCAAATGGTTGCTTCCATGTTTTTCATCAACAACTAGTGGGCATAAAGGAAATAGCTTGAAGAAGATAATTTCACAGCTTATCATCTTAAAGATAGAAAATTGACATTCTGATGCTTACTTTTTAAATTGAGAGGATATTCTACGTAGAAACAAGGAGTAAGAAATATAGTATTTGGTTAGTTCAGTAGTTTGAGGCAAATCTTTATACTATTGAAGGGGGCACACATCTTTTCTCAACATCTAGTTGCCTCTGGCACAAGGAGAATTCTGAGACTTAAGAATGGATGTATTTTTAAAAAGTAAATAATTATTTTTTTAGAGCAGGAGATAGACAGGTGAAGGGCAGAGAGAGGGGGTGAGAGAGAATCTTAGGCAGACTTCACACCCAGCATGGGGCCTGACTCACAGTTTAATTTCACAGCCCTGATATCATGACCTGAGCAGAAATCAAGAGTTGGACCCTTAACCAACTGAGCTACCCATATGCCCCTAGAATGTATGTTTGATAATTTTAACACCTGGACTTTTGTTAGGAATGATTTATTTATTTATTTTAGATGGTGGGGGTGGAAGGGCAGAGGGAGAAGGAGAGAGAATCTCCAGAAGACTCCCTGCTGAGTACAGAGCACCACAGAGGGCTCAGTCTCATGGCTCTGAGATCATGACCCAAGCTGAAATCAAGGGTCAGAAGCTGAACTGACTGAGACACCCAGGTGCCTGTACTACATCTGGACTTTCTGAAGCAAATGAGTAATCAAAGAAAGTGAGATCAAGATGCTTATAAATAAAATGCACTGATTTGGTTTGACACAGGCCTTTCTCAAAAGATAAAACATTGATAGGACATAGAATTTGGCAATGCAAAACTTGTGTAAACTGTTTAGTCCAAGATTTGAAATATAGGATTTTCCTGACTTACCCAGTCACAGCAGTGGTATTCATAATTTTCTTGTTACAGGGAAAAATGTGGTAATGGCACTCAAGAGGACAGGCTTACAATCCTAAGAAGTCCCTGTTATTTCACTCATTGATCTCCAGTGGCTGCCTGACTGGAAATATACATTACAGGAAGCTGATGGAACTGCCAAAGTGATGGAGAAGCAAGGTGCTCAGTGTTTCCAATGACATAATGAAGATATACACAGTCAAAGGGAATTAGGTAGCTCCACATCAATACTATAAATCAAATAATTAAAAACATTTTCATTTTATAAAGCATGAGGCTTTATTTTATATCACAACTCTCTTGCAGGATTAAATTCTCAGAGTATTGTAAGGATTTCAAACTTCTTTAGGCTAATTTGGATGAAATTAAACACATACATCATTGTAAAAAATATCTCCCAAATGATTGTGAACTTTGGAAATGAGAAAGAGATTAATGGTAATGTATTTCATATTTGTGTTCTCTCTGTAATGGTTCAATTATTTTCCTATGAAGAATTTATTATTTCTACCCAACAGACATCGGTCAGACTTTTAATAGACATTGCTGAAAGTAGTATAAAAAATGACTTCCAAGTACAATAAATTTAACAGTTATTATTTTTCTCATTGTCTAAGTGACAGACCTAATAACCCATGTCAAAATAACAGGAAAAACTAGAGAGGTAGTACACAAGTCTTGTTGTGGCTCAAAAGTTATGATTAACAGTTAGTGACAAATGAAAGCAGGAAAAAAGTTTGAAGAAAAGTGTAAGATTTACAGAAGGAAGTTCATTAAACACATGGCAATCATTTTCTTCAGAAAATCTGTGTGCATCAAAGACAGTCCACAATGGAAAACTAGTGACTTAGCAAATATGTTATTGCCAGTCTAATCTATTAATAATCAAAGCACTAAAAGACAAACTAAAGATACATTGCAATTATTTAATTTCTGGTACTGATGTATTTTTAAGAGTGGATAGAGAAGCAAAAAACATGCATAACTATGTAAAGTCATTATCAGATATTTTCCTTTTGATTTTTTTAAGTAAACATTTTTTAAAGATTTTGTTTACTTATTCATGAAAGATACACACACACACACACACACACACAGAGGCAGAGACATGGGGAGACGGAGAAGCAGGCTCTCCATAGGGAGCCTGATGAGGCCCCGATCCTGGCACCCCAGAATCATGCCCTGAGCCAAAGGCAGATGCTCAACCACTGAGCCTTCCAGGCATCCCATCTCCTTCCTTTTTAAAAAGAAAAATAAAGATATAAATTGTTCTGAATCCTTTGATTGAATCCATTGACTATGTTGTCATATTTAATTTTTTTAAGATGTTCCACTTTGTTCACAATTTATTTTTTTTTTATTTTTTTTTAATTTTTTATTGGTGTTCAATTTACTAACATACAGAATAACCCCCAGTGCCCGTTACCCATTCACTCCCACCCCCCGCCCTCCTCCCCTTCTACCACCCCTAGTTCGTTTCCCAGAGTTAGCAGTCTTTCCGTTCTGTCTCATTTAAAATTGATCATATATATATGGGTCTCTGTCAATATCAGAAGTTCGCAAAATTTCCCATAAAGCGCCAGATTGTATAAATTATGTTCAACCTTGAGAACATATGGTTCTGTTGCAAGTTTTCTACTCTGCTCTTGTAGCATAGAAGCAGCCACCGACATACTGGAACAAAAGGGTGTGAATGTTTTACAATAAAACTTTATTTACAAAAACAGACCACCAGCCAGTTTTGGAAACTATTCTATTCTATTGATCTTTATTGTCTTTATGTCAATTTCAGAGAATTGATGTGTTAATAATATCATCTTCCAATACATGAAGAAGTATTAATTCTTTAAATTCTCTCAGAAATATTTGTAGTTTTCAGTGTGCTTTTCTTGCATGTATATTGTTAACTTTAACCACAATTATCAGACTTTCTGATACTATTTTAGAGTATTCTTATTTCATTTTCCAGATTTTTGTTGCTAACAAATAAAAATACAAATCAACATTGCATCCCAGGATAGGTTAACAACCTTATTATTTCTGGCAGTTTCTTTGTGGATTCCTTAGGATTTTCTACAAAAACAAACACATTATCAGTGAATAAAGACAGTTTTATTTATTCTTTTCCCATCTATGTGTTAAATAGACTGGAAAATATTTCATCCTTCATTGTTACATGTGATATGATAGACATATCTTTCAAAAATTCCTTTTTATTAGGGTGAGGGAGTTCTTTTCTATTCCTTGTTTGCTGAGAGTCAAAATGCTTTTTCTATGCTGGTTGAGTATATCATATTGTTTTGCCTCTTTTCTTCTGTAAGATGTTCAATTACATTGATACATACTAGAATATTAAACTAGTCTTTCAATCATATGATAAACCTTATTTGCTGTATCATCATTTGTTATATTGCCAAATTTCATTAGGTAATATTATGTTCATAAGAAATATTCAAGATATCTTTCCTTGCAAAATCTTTACTTTTGCTTCTGATTTGGGTATCAGGGTAATCCTGGGCTGTTAGAAACTATTGGGGAAGTTTCCTTTCTTGTCTACTTTATGAAAAATGTGGGCAAGATATGCATAATTTCTTTCTCAAAGGTTTGATAAAACTTGATACTGAAGCCATCAAGACTTGGATTTTTCTTTGTGGCAAAACTTCTTGTTATAAATTGACTTTCTATGTTAGTTTAGAGCTATCCAGATTTTCTCTTTCTTCTTAAGTTGGTGATTGTGATTCGTGTCCTTTTGAGAATTTATTATTTTTATCTAAGTTGTTGAATTTAGATGAAAGCAGAAAAGATGTTCTTAATATTTTCCTGTTATTCTTGTAATGTCTATAGTAAGAGTAAGAGCAAAGATCATTTTTTCTTTCCTATTTTTTATGTAGCTCTCTTTTATTTCTCTAGATTTTAAAGTGTAAGCTTACATAATTGATCATTACTTTTCTTCTTTTCTAATGTAAGCATTTACTCTTATAAAATTTAATCTAGGGATCCCTGGGTGGCGCAGTGGTTTAGCGCCTGTCTTTGGCCCAGGGCGCGATCCTGGAGATCTGGGATCGAATCCCACATCAGGCTCCGGGTGCATGGAGCCTGCTTCTCCCTCTGCCTATGTCTCTGCCTCTCTCTCTCTCTCTGTGTGACTATCATAAATAAATAAAAATTAAAAAAAAATTTAATCTAACTCCTTAGCTACATCCCATATATTTTCATAAATTATATAATCACTTTCATTTACTTCAAATTATTTACTAATTTATCTGATGATATTTTATCTGATCCATGACTTATTTAAAATTTTAAACTTCTAAATATTTAGGGATTTTCAAGTATCTTTCTTTTTTTAAATTCAAATTATTTTAATTTGTGTGATTTCAATACATTTAAATGTATGAGACTTTTATCATGTCTCATCTTTTTTTTTTCCCCATGTGAACTTGGAAAGCATGTACATTCTGTTATTTTGGGTTGAGCTATTTCATAAAAGTTAATTATATAAAGTTGGTTGATAATGTGTTTTAATTCTTTATATCTTAATTGATTTTATGTCTATAAATTTGTTAAGGCTTATATTAAACTCAATATTTGGCCAATTTTGGTGAATGTTTTAAGTACATTTTTAAGGTACTTTCTGTACATTGAACACTATAAAACATTGATGAAGGAAATTTTCAAAAGGCACATAAATGGAAAGCCATTCAGTGTTCATAGATTAGAAGAATTAATATTGCTAAAATTTTCATGGTGCCCAAACTGATCTACAGATTTAATGCATTCCTATCAATATCCAATGGCATTCTTTACAAAAATAGAGAAAAAACAGTCCTAAAATTCATACAGAACTACAAGAGATCCTATATAGCCAAAGTGATCTTGAGCAGGAAGAATGAACTAGACACATAACGTTCTTTGATTTTAAAATTCATAGTAAACAAAACAGTGTGATACTGGCATAAAAGCATACATACTTATTAGTGGAATAAAATACAGAGTCCAGATATAAGTCCACACATTTATGATTAAATCATCTTTGACAAGATTGCCAAGGCTATACAATAGAGAAGACAGTCTCTTTAATAAATGGTGTTTGGAAAATTGGATATACCCATGCAAAAGAATGAAATCAGATCCTTGTATTTTTTTAAAGATTTTATTCATCTAGAATGGATAAAGAAGATGTGGTGTATGTATACAATGGAATATTACTCAGCCATTAGAAACGACCAGTACCCACCATTTGCTTCGACGTGGATGGAACTGGAGGGTATTATGCTGAGTGAAGTAAGTCAATCGGAGAAGGACAAACATTATATGGTCTCATGCATTTGGGGAATATAAAAAATAGTGAAAGGGAATAAAGAGGAAAGGAGAAAAAATGAGTGGGAAATATCAGAAAGGGAGATAGAACATGAGAGACTCCTAACTCTGGGAAACTCTGGTGGTGGAAGGGGAGGTGGGCCGGGGGTGGGGGTGACTGGGTGATGGGCACTGAGGGGGGCACTTGATGGGATGAGCACTGGGAGTTATTCTATATGTTGGCAAATTGAACACCAATAAAAAATAAATTTATATATAAAAAAGATTTTATTCATCTATATTGAGAGACAGAGAGAGAGAGAGATAGAGACACAGGCAGAGAGAGAAGCAGGCTCCATGCAGAGAGTCCTACGTGGGATTCGATTCTGGGTCCCCAGGATCACACCCTGAGGTAAAGGCAGCGCTAAACTGCTGAGCCACCGGGGCTGTCCAGATCCTTGTCTTATACCATAATAACTCAACTCATATAAAATCAACTCAAAATGGATTACAGACTTGAAACTGTGAAAGTACTAGAGGAAAACTTAGGGAGAAAGCTCCTTGACATTGATGTTGTCAAAGAGTTTTTGAATATCACACCAAAATCACACAAAAAAAAAACAAAACAAAAACAAAAAACAGAAAAAGTAAACAAGTAGAGTTGCACCAAACTAAAAAAAAAAAAAAAAAAAAAAATTTGTACAGCAAAGGAAACACTGAATTAAGTGAAAAGGCAAATTATAGGATGAGGGAAAATATTTCCAACCCAGATATCTGATAAGGGGTTATTATCCAAAAGATATAAGGAACTCCTACAACTCAATAACAAAACAACCCCCAAATAGCCCAATTCTAAAATGGTAAATAAGATATGTATTTCATTTTTTAATTAATTTACCTATTAGTCCCCTAAGAAATGCAAATCAAAACCACAATGAGATATTGTTATCTCACACACATGTTAAAATAACTATTATCATGTTAAAATAACTCTTATCAAAAAGATAAAAGACAATAAGTGTTGGTAAGGATGTGGGAGAAAAGGGACCCCTGGTATATCATTGGTGGAAATATAAATTGATGTGGTAATTTTAGAAAGTAAGAGGGAGGTTCCTTAGAAAATTAAAAATTGAACTATCAAGGATGCATGGGTGGCTCAGTGGTTGAGCATCTGCCTTCAGCTCAGGGCGTGATCCCCGGGGTCCTGGGATGGAGTCCCACATCAGGCTCTCAGTGGGGAGCCTGCTTCTCCCTCTGCCTATTTCTCTGCCTCTCTCTATGTTTCTCTCATGAATGGATAAATAAAATCTTTTAAAAATATATAAATAATAAATAAAAATAAACATAAATAAAAATTGGAACTATCATAATCCAGCACTCCCACTTCTGGATGTGATCCAAATTAAATGAAATCGGTAGCTTAAAGAAGTATCTTTACTCCCATGTCCACTGAAGCATTGTTCATAAAAGCTAAGAATGGAAACAAGTTAATGTCCATCAACAGATGAATGAAAAACAAAATTGTAGCATAGATATTCAGTGGAATATTATTCAGACTTAAAAGAAGAAAAAAAAATCCAGCCATTCCTGATAACAAGAATGAAACTGGAGGATATCAGGACATCACACTAAGTGAAATAAGCCAGACATAGAAAGATAAATGCTGTCTGTTATCATTTATACATGGAATCTAAAGTAGTACAACTCATAGAAGCAGAGAACTGATGATAGTCACCTGAGGTGAAGTGTGGAATGGAGGGTAAACTAGAAGATGTTGGTCTTAGGGCACAAATTTTCAGTATTGCAAGATAACGAGTTCTGGAGATCAAATATACAGTGTGGTGATGATAGTTGACAATATTGTATCATATACTTAAAATTTGCTAAGAGGATAGATCTTCAATTAAATCTTTTCCATTGCTGTGCAAAAGCCTCTTATCTTGATGAAGTCCCAATACTTCATTTTCGCTTTTGTTTCTTTTGCCTTCGTGAATGTATCTTGCAAGAAGTTACTGTGGCCGAGTTCAAAAAGGGTGTTGCCTGTGTTCTCCTCTAGGATTTTGATGGAATCTTGTCTCACATTTAGATCTTTCATCCATTTTGAATTTATCTTTGTGTATGGTGAAAGAGAGTGGTCTAGTTTCATTCTTCTGCATGTGGATGTCCAATTTTCCCAGCACCATTTATTGAAGAGACTGTCTTTCTTCCAGTGGAGGTTCCTCAAAGAGTTAAAAATAGACCTGCCCTACGACCCAGCAATTGTACTGTTGGGGATTTACCCCAAAGGCAATGAAATGCCAGGACACCTGCACCCCGATGTTTATAGCAGCAATGGCCACGATAGCCAAACTGTGGAAGGAGCCTCGGTGTCCACCGAAAGATGAATGGATAAAGAAGATGTGGTTTATGTATACAATGGAATATTCCTCAGCTATTAGAAATGACAAATACCCACCATTTGCTTCAACGTGGATGGAACTGGAGGGTATTATGCTGAGTGAAGTAAGTCAGTCGGAGAAGGACAAACATTATATGTTCTCATTCATTTGGGGGAATATAAATAATAGTGAAAGGGAATATAAGGGAAGGGAGAAGAAATGTGTGGGAAATATCAGAAAGGGAGACAGAACGTAAAGACTGCTAACTCTGGGAAACGAACTAGGGGTGTTGGAAGGGGAGGAGGGCGGGGGGTGGGAGTGAATGGGTGACGGGCACTGGGTGTTATTCTGTATGTTAGTAAATTGAACACCAATAAAAAATAAATTAAAAAAATGTAAAAAACAAAATTAAATGAGTTGAAAAAATGAATCAACAAAATAAAAATAGAATCTTAAAATTCTGAAAATAGAAGCAGGAAACAATATGATGTAATTAATTGAAAATGAATCAGCCACCAGAAGTAGCAAATCCAGTTAAGTGTGAATTAAACCTCACTAATGCAAAGTGGAAGAGAAAATAAGGGAAGCAACATTATGAAAAGAGTCAAAAAAGAATATCTAGGTACTTAAAAAGAAAAAAAGAAAATGACATAAAAAGAAAGAACTAAAATAAATAAATAAATAAATAAATAAATAAATAAATAAATAAATAAATAAATGAATGAATAATAAATTAGAAAGAACTAGATGAGAAGATCTATTTGTCTTCTACAGACAAAACTAATCTACTCAGATTGAATGGTCGTAAAAAAAAACTACAATACTTCTAGATAAGGAAATTAATTGACAAAGGCAAAATGATGAGAAGAAAAAGATAGTCATGGAGATATAAAGGAAAAGATTAGGCAATATCAAGAAAAAAAACCTGTCTTGATTTCAATACTAAAGTAAGGACTTGAAAAGAGTTTATTAAATTACTAAAAGAAAACAAATGATCCAAAGATACAAAACACACCACCAGTTTAGATGCTTGACTTCATGATGCAAATTGTATTTTGACAACTTATTATCTTAGCTAGTCTATTATGGAAAAATTAATTTTGACCATATAAGTGAAACCCTTACTATTTGAAATTAGCCTGGAGTGGAAAAAATAAAAAAAGCTGCTTTCCATGGCACGTCAGTTTTATATGGAGGGGATGAACATTACTTGTCTATGGTTTCCTTTATTCTTTCTCTGAGTCCATTGCTGAACTTACTTTCAGATGCCTTATCAATTTGCTGTCTAAATATGGTTGATAGGGAAGCGAAATGGATGCAATAATGGATGATGCTAGATTCCTAGAGTTTTAGAAAAGTCATTCTTGCTTGTTCCTCAAATCATGAATTCACATCTTTCAAGTAAACTGATTAGAATTCTTCTAATACCTGATTCTGAAAAAGGACAAATTAAGTTGCCTTTCCAACCTATCACTCAAAGAAAGAAGAACATCAAAGTTGATTTTGAACTTAATATGCTGTTTCTCACATTGAAAGATTTGTAAATGGAAAAAAATCAGGACTAATTTATGAAATAAAATCAAACTAAATATATTTATAGGGGATCCTAGTTGGCTCAGTTAAGCATCTGCCTAAGGCTCAGGTCATGATCCCAGGATCCTGGGATTGAGCCCCACATCAGGCTCCCTGCTCAGCAGGGAGTTTGCTTCCCCCTCTCCCTCTGCCCCTGCTTGTGCTCTCTCCTAATAAATAAAGAAAATATTTCTTAAAAAGATATCTATAAGATAAAAGAAGAAACTCCTTCACAAATCTTCATCTAATAATGTGTAAATAAGCCTAGAAAATAAACTATAGCCAGCAATTAAAATTACCTTACATTAAGAAAATAAATTTCACAGTACTGATATTAGATCAATTTCTAAACCATCTACTTTTATAGATTATTTTTCAAAAGTGAAATTTTGTAAATATTTTTGTAATTTGAATTCATTTTTACAGTATTTTATAAGAATTAAAATAAAAGTTTGAACATCTGAGAAAAATAGACTGCTTTTCTCTTGGTTCTGTCAATTATTGAGAGTGGTGCTAAAATCTCTGACTATAATCATGCATTTTTTTCTGCTTTTATTTCAAGTTCTATCACTCTTCTTCTTCATTTTTTTAGGAAGATTTGTTGTTAATATATACACATTTAAGACTACTTAGTTTACTTATTTATTTGTATGTCTTTTGTTTTGTTTTGTTTTTAAGTAGTCTCCAAACTTAGTATGGAGCTAACACATGGCTTGAACTCATGACCCTGAGATCAAGACCTGAGCTAAGGTTAAGAGTCAGACACTTAACCTACTGAGCCACGTTGGCACCCCAAATCTACTTAGCCTTCTTAATAAATTCATTCCTTCATTGTTATGTAATGTCTTGTCTTATTTCTGGTAACATTCTTTGTTCAAAATCTAGGATTTTTTGGTGTTGCTACAGATACTCCAGATTTTTCCCCCGTGTTAGCATGGTATAATTTTTTCCCTTTTTAAAATTTTTACCTTTGATTCTTTGATATTCAAAATGGGGGCAGCCTGGGTGGCTCAGCAGTTTAGCACCACCTTCAGCCCAGACCATGATCCTGGAGACGCAGGATCGAGTCCCACATCGGGTTCCCTGTATGGAGCCTGCTTCTCCCTCTACCTGTGTCTCTGCCTTTCTCTCTCCTCTCTGTATATTCCCATGAATAAATAAATAAAATCTTTAAAAAAAAATTAAAAAATGGGCTTGGAGTCATGGTTCTTAATTTTATGAATCTGATTAACTCTGACTTTTAATATAATTATCAACATGTCTTTAACAGTACCATTTTAATATTTGTCTCCCATATTTTTCCACCCATGATTTATAGGCTAAGTGTCCCATGCAAGAAATAAAATTGAATTTTAACAGTTGCTCAGTCAATATATTGGAACATCATCATTTTTGTTTATCTCTTTCATATATTTGAATATCCAGTCTTGTACTTTTAGAAATTTCTGACACCAACCAAGCCTCCATATAAACCAATATTATGTGTTTGTAAAAGGACCTCTGGAGTCATAGCCAATTGTGACTATTAAAAAATGTTTTTTTATAAAAGAACCAGGTAGGTCTGAAGTTTTTCAAAATATTTCTTGTAGGCTGCACACTGCTTCTTTCTATACCAGTCTGCCTCCACAGATAACTGGAATAAATTGATACATTATTTTTCAAGGCAGTGACCTATTTTCCTTTAAAGACTTTATTTATTCACAAATAAATAGAAATAAATTGAAAGAGAGAGGCAGAGACACAGGCAGAGGGAGAAGTAGGCTTCATGCAAGGAGCCCATTGTGGGACTTGATCCCGGGACTGGGATCATGCCCTGAGCCAAAGGCAGATGCTCAACTGCTGAGCCACCCAGGTATCCCATGAGGCAGTGTCTTAAATGGATTCCATGAAGTTGTTTCTCTCTTCCTTTCTTCATAAAGGATTTTTTAAAAGCTAGGTAATGTTGATGTATTCTATAAGAGAGTCTTTAAGACAGATGTTTAAAAGGCTGTGACTTTTCTACTAGGTCATTCAATAAGTGACCCAGTATAAAGGTCACTTTATACTTTGTGCTCCAAGTTTTAAGAAGTCTGCCTGAAAGAGCTCATGAATTCTTACCTTTTCTCATTTGGATGAACAGTATACAAAGAATTTATTTTCCTCATCCATAATGTTATTATAATAATTTTATCAAAAAAATAATTTTATCAAGCACACTTCCTAGAAAACATGATGTCTAATTGATTTTTTAATAAAATTTTATTCTAATTACAAAGTAAATAGATAAACTTTCAAAAGCCTTGGGAAAATAAATAAAAACTTCAAAGATTTTTTCTAATGTTAAGCTAGTTAAATTGATAGACCAAATTTAATATTGGTTAATTATGGCATATATCATTTTGGTCTCTATTTCTGTATTTGCATTTCTCTTTCAGAGTATACAACCAACCAAACACGTGCACACACACACACACACACACACACACAAATACATGCACATAACTATTTCTTGAGCAGAACAGATAGTAATATTAAGCAGCATGTAATGGATAGTTACTATATGTCAGAAACTGCATTAAATGCTTTACAAATTTAATTCATACACAACTTATTAATATAAAACCCATTTTTATCCATCTTCTAGAGACAATAAAATCGAAGCTTGAAAAAATTATATATCAGCCATATTTATATATTCATAAATGCCTCAGCCATGATTTAAAACCAGCTCTATCTCTTCATAACATTTGTTTGGGTTATTAGATATTATTATTATTATTATTATTATTATTATTAATTAGACAATCTTCAAAAATAAAACTTAGCTTCTCTGTACTTCCTTTTATTTTTTATTTTTTATTTTTATTTTTTTTAATTTTTATTTATTTATGATAGTCACACACACAGAGAGAGAGAGGCAGAGACATAGGCAGAGGGAGAAGCAGGCTCCATGCACCGGGAGCCCGACGTGGGATTCGATCCCGGGTCTCCAGGATCGTGCCCTGGGCCAAAGGCAGGCGCTAAACTGCTGCGCCACCCAGGGATCCCTGTACTTCCTTTTATATGCACTTAGGTTTTCCCTGTTTGTTTCTTTATTATTATGTAGCATTTGCCAATAAACCTCATGAAAGCGCATTTCTGGATATATAATCTGATTATGACTTTATAACAAATTACTTTAATTTTGGGATCACATGTAAATAATTTTATACAAGTGCCATACTGACTAGCAGAAAATGTATACTATTCCCATTAATGTCAATACATACTGGTTCAAGTTTTCAAATCTTACTCACCCAAATAGCAATAATATACTATATGTTTATAATATGTGTTTTAGGCACACACATAATATGACTACTCCTTTGCCTCTAAACATGAATATCTTAAACATCTTCATGCTTTAACTTATTTACTTTAAAGTATATTTGAGTTTACATTAAAGTGTATTTGATTTTATTAAGAAACTAGGGTATGCTAGGGAATAAGGAAAAGGCTGGTGTGAAAAGAATTATGTGTAGCTATAAAAGAGTAACATGAAGATCTTTGTAGTAATCAATGTAGTGATATAATATTTTCAAGCAAGTTCATATTCTGAGATTCTGGGTGGATATAAATTTGTGGGGAGAAGTATTATTCAATCCTTTATAGTAGTCTGCCTCTATTCTTGCCAAAATTCTATTCTCTACTGGCTCTGCCACTTTGGTTGCTCTCCAGTGCCATCAAAGAATTATTTTTGTATTATACAATTTTTACTATTGTTTTAGGGTAAACGGTAAGTCTAATAATACAAGATATCTTTCCATGAAGAGAACTGGACTTACCACCCAATTTTCCATTTCTCAAAAGTTCTTGAGAGCTACCTGGTGGTCTCTGACATCTATCAGCTACATTTTCCAGAGTATGTTGTACAATGTAATGCGTGTGATAAAAGCTCAAATAATGCTAGATTAGGTGCATCTATGCATGTATACATTACTGAATTAAAATATTACATTATAGTGGTGTGCTTGTGTCTTTGTCTGCCAGAAAACTGAATATATTTTTTGTATACATGGTGCCTTATTCAACATCTTTTATAAACACCTGGTTTATAAAAGAGTGCACAAAATATTAATAAATGAGTTTGCAGTTGGATGACCAAGAAAAGAATTATAATGAACTCTATATTATCAAGACATAAAGAACTTACTCAGATTTATAAAAGCAAGAAGAAACCAAAGAATAAGATTTGAGTCTGATTCTAGGATTACTGATTATTTTAATAAGAAAAACAATTTAATAAACACCAACCACATACCAGACAATATGATAATTACATAATCACATTTTATGTACTGCATGTTTTTCATGTTGGCAATCTGGCAATTAATAATGCTGCATTGTATATTTATGTGCAATGTATTAACAGATTAGATATTAAGAGTTCTCATCACAAGAAAAAAATTTGTAACTATGTAAGGTGATGGATGTTAACTCCACTTATTGTGGTGATCATTTTGCAATACGTCCAAATATCAAATCGTTATGTTGTAATGATATAACATTATGTGTCAAGTATACTACAATTATAGTATATACATATCTTTGGTTAAAGAATACATTCCCTATAGCTTAAATAGAAGTAAGCAGAGTTGTAGATTCTTTGCCTCTAATATATTAATAGTTGATAGCTGAACTGAAAAGTCTAGCTCCAGGCCAGATCCTATGTGTGGTCTTTCAGGACTGACCACAGGCAATTATAAAGGGTTTGCCTGACAGGCCTCATGAAGGAAAGCTGTGTTCATCACACCAAACATGGTACACAGGCATGTATCATGCCTGAAACCAGTCTTTTTAGTCTCTGAAAGGAGTTACAGTCAAGGATTCAGGTCTCCTTGCATAGATCATACTCTCATACATAGCTGCATTTATAGCAAATGTGCCTCCACTCAGAGGCCTCTTCCTCAGATGCCTCTGCTGGACCTCCTTATAGAGGGAAAGGAGGGAACATTTTAAACATTGTAGTATAATTTTTTTATTGTCTGTATGGTCCAGTATGAAACAACAAAAGAACAGATACATGTTTCCACTGGAACTTTGTTGTATTTTTTTGCAGTTATTCTCTTACATAATGCACTGGAAGATTAAGCTTTGCCATCTTATTAATAATCAAACTTTTGCTGATTCTACTATTAAAGGAAATAAAGTTACTAACATAAAGGGGAAAAAACTGAGATGTTGTATATAAATCCAGAAAGTATTTTCCAAAGTGTTTCCCAAATCTATTTTTTATACCCTCAGATATGATTCCTTTTAAGTATAATTGCTAAATTAAAACTTTCTTTAGTTCCTGCTTTCTCCTTTGGATACAATTTACATATATATTTTATATATGAATATTATATGTATGTATACATTTATGTATATGTATGACTATGTATGCCAATACTGATATCCCACCAAAGTCAGAAATTCTGATGTAAGAACAATGTAGAATAAATAAGAATCTAATTTCTGGGCCAATTTTATTATTATTTTTAAGCTTGTGTGAAGGTTTTCTCCTTTTTTTTCTGTTTTTAGAAATTTTATTTATTTGAGAGAGAGAGAGAGTACACAAGCAAGGGGAGGGGAAAAGCGAGAGGGAGAAGGAGACTCTTGCTGAGAAGGGAGCCCAATGTGGGGCCCAATCTCAGGACTCCAGGATCATGACCTGAGCCAAAGCCAGACACTTAACCAACTGAGCCATCCAGACACCTTTTTTGGGCCAGTTTTAATAAATGGATTAGAGACAGATAATTTATTCATAAAGATCTTTTATTTTCAAGCACTATTATATAGGAGTTTCTTATTCCTGCCCAAGATCTATTTATTTGAAAAATGCATTACTGGAACATTGAACAGGAATAACTTACTTTAATATTCTTACAAAATTTCTGAAGCACTTCTATGAAAGTGTTTCTTTTGACCTATACATTTTCCAGACCAATTAAGCATTACAATTAAAAATATATGCCTTCATGCATATAATATGTTGTGATATATCTTTATTCAAAGACATAAGCAATACAAAGATAGTACAGTAAAACAAAATAAAATTATCTTTTTAATATTACATGCATTTTCTATTCTTTTAATCTAGAAAAAGATACTTTTTGTTCTTTTTATTCAACTCAGCCAGAATCATGGTGTTTTTTTTACTATTATATCAGTGGAAAAATGAAAAGGTATTTAACTTATTTCAGCCTTTAATTTTCAAATTTCTCCAGAAAAAACAAAAACAAAAAACCCTGATTAAATGAAAAATTGTTGTCCTTAAATGTTCCTCTATTAACTAAGCTGAAACAAACTTTAAAAAAATCATTTATATTATCTCAGCCACTTTTTAAAACATTCTATAAATAATGTATTATTCTAAATTTCAACCTAAAGAAGAAAGAAATATCCCAACTACATCTGAACTAGAATATTCAGAATTAGTAGTTTGTGTATTAAATGAACCCACCTGCTATTATTTCACACATCCTACTCCATGGATAGAGATATATGAATATTTATACATACATATAAATGTATAATGTTATGCACATATGTACATATATGTGCATGTGGTAATTTATAATTATTTAAATGACAGTTCGGAAGCAAAAGGATGCAAAGAGAAGCCACATATTGTTTGGGTTTTTGTGTTTCTACTTGTAAATCTAAAATGAGATAGAAATTGACAAATATTTCCATTGTAAATTTACAGTCTTATTTATACTAATTAATTACATGTAAACCTTTCATGGCATAACCATTATAAAAATTCTTGAATATTTCAACATACCATGATAATAGGTATTTATTTGAGTATAAAACAATGGGACTGATTTCCAGTATCCATGGAAGACATCAAACATGTTACTTAATGCCATTATTAAAGATTTCTTTTATGGGGGCACCTGGGTGGCTCAGTGGTTGAGGGTCTGCCTTTGGTTCAGTTTGTGAAACCGGGGTCCTGTGATCACATCCTACATCAGACTCCTTGCAGGAAGCCTGCTTTTCCCTCTGCCTATGTCTCTGCCTCTTTCTGTGTGTCGCTCATGAATAAATAAATAAACTCTTAAAAAGAAAAAAGATTTCTCTTATGGTTTTGTCAAATGGTGAGGAATCAAATAATCTGTCTTTATTTACTCTTAAAAAAATTGAAAGACTTACAATATAAGATAACTTTCTAGGGAATACATTGTGGTAATTTTTTTACTATAAAAATTTTTAATAACACAATAAATCCCTGTAGAAAGAGAAGTGTTTTGTTATGCCTGGGATATTTCATAAAAGAGGCAGAAAAATATTTTCCCTCAGGTTAGTCCAATGACATGACTGAAATTTCATCTTTTCAAACAAGTATCATCCTCTGTTATGTGATAAGAAGGAGCAAAATAAATATAAATAACATGTGATGGTATCTATTATGTATGTGTGTGTGTGTGTGTGTGTCTATTTGCAAACAAATGTGTGATATAGAAAATAGACAAAAATTTTTGCAAAAGAAAATGTTTTAAACATGTGAATGTGGCCATTTCTGATTCATTTTAGCATTTGCTATTAAAATCACTTAAGATAACAAATAATTTAGGATCACTTGGGTCGTTCAGTCACATTAGCACCTGCCTTTGGCTTAGGTCATGATCCCAGGGTCCTGGGATCAAGCTCTGCAGGGAGCCTGCTTCAACCTCTCTCCCTCTGCCTGCCACTCCCCCTGCTGCTGCTGTTCTCTCTCTGTGTCAAATAAATAAACAAAATCTTAAAAAAAGAAGATAGCAAATAATTTAATAGAGTTATTTTCTTTTGTCAAGAAAATATTTGGTTTACATATATGAAGACATAAAGTGTCAAGCTGTAAATCGTATTCAAATAAATATCACACACTATCATTTGAATTAATGATTGAAGAAATATTGGCTTACAATGGAGAAGTGAACCATTTTGTGAATGGAGAAATTTAATCTTGCTAGATATGGCTCTCTATAAAAGTCCCTTTCTTCCATTAGGCCAATGCTTCATTTTAGATTTAATGCAAATTGCATTTTGGTAGTGGGATAACTCTATTTTATATTCCCATTAATTACACAGTTTTTAAAATTTATTACAATAAATGTTGAAGAAGTATTTAACAATATCCACTATTCTTTCATTATCAAAACTCATCAAACTGAGGTTTGAAGGGAACTTTTCAATCTAATAAAGAATAATTGTGAAAACCCCACAATTAATATCATACTTAATGTTGAAATAGTGTTTTCCTTCTCAATTAGGAACAAGTCAATTACATCTTTTCTCATAACTTCTAATCAACAATATCCTGAATGTTTTAGCCAGGGCAATTAAGCAAGAATAAGAAATAAAAGGAAAAAAAAAAGAGAGAAAATGAAACAAAAGGCATCCAAATTAGAAAAGAAGATTATCTCTCTGTGGATTATATGATCTTGAATGTAGAAAATTCTAGTGAATCCACATAGAAAACTAATCAAACTAATAAATTCAGCAAAGTCTCAGAATATAACATCAACATACAAGATCAGTTGTTTTCTCTGTACTAGCAATATGCAATCCAAAAATAAAAATTTAAAATTTATTTATAGTAGTATTAAGAATAAAACACTTACAATATAAAAATTAGAAAGTAATAAAAAATTAAAATAAATTCAAAGCTTGGACTCTGACAACTAGAAAATATTGAAAGAAAATTAAAGAAGGCCTATATAAATGTAAAGATATCCCATGTTCATAGATTGTAAGACTTATTGTGATTAAGATACAAATACATCTCAAATTAATCTATGTATTTAATGTAATCTCAATGAAAATATCAGTTGGCTATTTATTTTTTGCAGATATTAGGAGTGGATACTAACATTTATATAGGATTTTAAGGGAACTAGGATAGGCAAAGCACTCTTGGAAAAGACCAAAGTTGAAAGGACTCACACTTCAAATTTCAAAACTTACAACATCACAATAGCCAAAATAATATAAGGTTGTTAAAATGATAGAAATATCACTCAATGGAATATAACTGATAGCCTAGAAAGAAATAATCACATTTACAATCACCTGATTTTCTGTGAGTTTCAAATCAATTCAAAGAGGGAAAGAATAATCTCTTCAATAAATGGCACTGGGATAACTGGATGACAAAAAAAATTAACTCAAAATGGATTACAGATCTAAATGTAAGAGTTAAAACTATAAAACTTTTAGATAAAAATATAGATGTGATCTTTGTAACAGAGATTCAGGAAAGGCTTCTTAGATATGATACCAAAGACACAAGTGACAAAAGGGATGCATGCACGTGCATACAGGGCAATTCATCCAAACTAAAAATTCTGATGATACCAGAGGATATTTCAGAGGATACCAACAAGAAAGTGAGAGGACATTCCACAGAATGGGAGGACATATTTCTAAATTATGTATGTAATGAGGGACTTGAGTCAATAACATATATGTGATAGAAATATATATTAGAAATATATATATGAAAATATATATTAAAATATATAAAATAAATAATATATACTAATTATTTTTATATGTTATATATATTTAAATATATTATATACATGTAAAGACATCTGACAAAGTAATAACAAGACAAATAATGCACTTTTTAAAAAAAATGGTCATATGATCTTTGTGGACATTTCTTCAGGGAGCAATAAGTACACGAAAAGATGGTCAACATTACCAGTAATCAGAGGGATGCAAATCACAAGCATAATGATTACTGCAGAATGTCTTATACTGGGAGACTGATTATAAGAACATGTCTGGGGAAAAGAAAAAGAAAAAAAACCATAATGAGACATGATTTCTCACCACTAGGAAGGCTGTAATCAGGAAGACAGATAATAACAAGTGCTGCCAAGGTTGTGGAAAATTTTGAAATTATATATATTATTAGTGGAAGTGCTGCTTTTGACAACAGTCTCTAGTTTCTGAAATGATTAAAGTTAGTTATCTTTTGGGGTGATGAATATGTTTTTAATTAATTGCCATGATGGTTATATACATTTGTATGTACACTAAAACTCACTGAATTGTGCACTTTAAATAGGTGAATTCTAGGTAAAACACATTACATATAAAAGCTATTGTTAAAAAATATAATACCTACTCAGTGCTCAAAAAACTAAGGAAAAATAGGAATCAAGTAGAAACTACTTTCAAGTATAAATGTAACAACTTGCCATATTTTGACAACTGTAACCAGAATTGAAGGAGAAAACAAAGATATATAAAGAACTGCATATTTCTAAAAAGAACTGAAAACTTTTAAAGATAAATAAATCATCAGAATTTATCAATAGGCATCCAAGCTACAACTATCATCAATATCAATCTACTCCCTCTTCCAAGACAGACCCAGTGGAATTATTGATGTCATTATTTTGCCTAGTTGGAGGTTGTGGGGATTATTTCCCCCCAATTTCTTTGTAGAAGGCCAAGATATTTCTTTATTTACCATGTCATCTGGGAGGACTTCAAAAGACTCAGTTATGCCTGTCAGAAGCCACTGCAAAAAGGTAAATTGTGGATGTCTTTTTTCCACATGGCTTCTGCTCCTGGTGTGAAGTTTTCTCTTCTCCATCTCTGTTTAAAGAAAACAAGAATTGGCAATAAAAATCCTTGATTTTCCTTCATGTCAAATAGACTATGTGGAAGGTGGTCAGGCATGAGACTTCTTCCACCTAAAGAAATTGCCCTTGGAGAAACAACAACTTGGGGCATATTACTTATCCAAGAGTGAACAGGGAGGGTTGAGAGACTTCCACTTTAATATGTCTTCATTTTGAAACCTGACTTTATAAATGACAATAACAATCCATCTTAGCCAGGGGAACCAACAGAGGACCCACTGCACCCTGGAAATAAGTGTTAATTTCTTCATTTTCTACAGTTTCCCAAATGTGTTTCCCAAACTGGGAGAAAGTCACACTGTAAAGAAAAGGTAGAGGTAGCTTGGCCACTTTCCTGTAAAAGTTTTGCTTAATGTTTGGAAAAGGATGAGTGTTGAATTACAAATTCAATTGAATGTTTAACTGTATTGAATTTATTATATATAGGGTTTGGGAGTCTGACTAAGACATGTATAAGGAAATGAGAAATTCAGAGGTAATGACATGATAGTGAGAGGAGAAAAATAAAGAATGTTCATTCTGAAATAATATTTGTAAAAAGAAATAAAATGCAAAACAAAAGAAATATATTAAGATCCAGAAAACATAGGTTAAACAAATATATCAGATTATCTCAGATTACATTGTCACTTCAGCATCTTAAGTTATTTTAGAGATATTGGAGGGTAGACGTGAAGTTGGTTAGTTAGAGGAATACAAATATTTACTATACTTAAATGATAATTCCAGAATGATTAATAAAACAATTTGTAAAAGCTTAATTAAACTTATAATGCATATATTTTACAAGTCTTAATATTCAGGTACTCTTTCCATTGGTTTAGATAGAAGGAAAGAGGTGTTTGTCAGAGTTCATCTATCTTTCTATTGCCAAAATTTTCTTTGAAATAAAGAATACTCCAGAGGCTGTGTCAGGCTTTATTTGTGAAATGGGAAATATTCCAGATGTTATCCCTTCAGGAACCTGTGATATAATAAAGACATAAATAAATAAGCGAACATATTAAATATTAATGAATTTTGAAGAATATGATGAAGAGAGCAAATAATACTGAACATAAAAATCAAAACATGTAGATATTGAATTGACTTACTTTTTTGGTATTGTCAAAAATTCTTTATTAGAAGGTAATATTTAAGCTGTGATTTGAGGAATAGTGATGAATTAATATTTGCAAGGCTAGCAACACTTGCTAAGTGTTTAAACAGGAAATAGCTCAATATATGCTAGGAATGGACTTAAGTAAGTAGAGGAGCATGTAGTGTGAAATGAATCTGTGCCAGACATCAAGGAGATACATATTGATGGTGCAAGATTAGGAATGAGAACATGTGAAGTCTTTGAAAGGTTTGAGGTTAGTAGTATGATTGCCTTTAATTTTTATCTTGACTGGTTACAGCATGGAGTATTCAGAATTCAGTGAGAAAAGAAGAAGTGACGGCCAGGAGACCATTTCAATAAAGAATATAGGTAAAAATGTGGTGTTGTACCTATGTGGATGGACAAAAAAAGGATAGAATCTGAAATATTTTTGGAGATAAATCATATATGGATTAATATAAAAATGATTATGATAACAACTTCTAGATTTCTGATTTGGCCCCTGTGGGCTTTGTGGAAACATTTATCATGATAAAGAAGAAATGATGGTAAGACCACAGCAGGTTTAGGGGTGGGAATAAACATTCAATTTTGTATATATTAATTTAAATACACCTTTTGTGTGACCCACGCAGAGATATAAAGTATGTAATTGGATAGAGAAAACTACTGATTGTGTTCTAAATATAAAAGCATTGCCACAGCCTTGAGAAAAAGAAATACAAGAGATTCTAAAAGATTAGAGAATAGATTGTTCAACATTCTCATCCTGGCATTAAATGATTGTAGGGAGAGAAATGAAGCTAGAAGAGGATAGAATATTAATATAAAATCTAGGATGAAAGAATTATCATTAAAGGCAATGAAAAATTAAAATTGAAATGTAAGCATGAAAGAAGAATAACTGGGAAAAAAAGATTTTAGTCAGATATTTGAGTTTGGGGTTCTTCAAGAGAAACAAAATATAGAGGAGTGATAATGCCTGAGGCATAAAATCCAGTTGGGAACTGAGGTAAAACAAGCAAACAAATCAAAATAATAAAAATAAGGAAGATTAGTGAATTGTGAGAATTTGCTTATGTTTTTTTTTTCCCCAAAGAATAATTTTGTCCACTTCATACAGCATTTTCCATCACCTATTAGAAAGTAAAATGCAAAAAATAATAAAATATCTAAGAATACAGTTAACCAAAGAGGTGAAAGACCTGTACTCTGAAAAGTATGAAACACTGATGAAAGAAATTGAAGATAACGAAAACAACGGAAAGATATTTCATGCTCATGGATTGGAAGAACAAGTATTGTTAAAATGTCTATACTACCCAAAATAATCTACACCTTAACACAATTCCTGTGAAATTTTTCATAGAACTAAAACAAATAATCCCAAAATTTGTGTGGAATCACCAAAGACCCTGAATAGCCAAAGCTCTTGAAAAGGAAAAGGAAAGATGAGGTTTCACAATTCTGGACTTCAAGTTTATTACAAAGTTGTAATCATCAAAATGGTCTCAAATTCCAAACAGTATCACTTCACACTGGTCAGAATGGCTAAAAATAACAACACAGGAAAGAACACGTGTTGGAGAGGATGCAGAGAAAGGGAATCCTCTTACACTATTGGTGGGAATGCAGACTGGTGTAGCACTCTGGAAAAAAGTTCATCAAAAAGTTACAAATTGGAATTATATATAAATATATATAATATAATATAATTCCAGTTGGGTATTATATATAAATATATATAATATAATAATATATTTATATGTAAAATATAAATATATATAATATATATAATGGAATACTATGTAGCTTGAAAAAAGAATTGTCTTGCCATTTGCAATGATGTGGATGGAGCTAAAGAGTATTATGCTAAGCTAAATAAGTCAGAGAAAGAGAAATACCATTTGATTTCACTTGTATGTGGAATTAAGAAACAAAAGAAATTAACATAGGGGGAAAAGGCAAACCAAGAAATAGACTCTTAACTGTAGAAAACAAACTGATGGTTACTAAAGGGGAAGTAGGTGGAAGGATGGTTTAAATAGATGATGGAAATTAAGGAGTGCACTTGTGATGAGCACCTGGTGTATGTAAGTGATGAATCACTAAATTCTACACCTGAAACTGATATTACACTGTATGTTAGCTAACTAGAATTTAAATAAAAACTTAGGGAAAAAAAACAATATGGTACTGGCACAAAAATAGACACATAGATCAATAGAACAGAATTGAAATCTCAGAAACAAACCCACCATCCTTTGTCAATTAATTTTCATCAAATCAGTAAAGAATATCCAATGGGAAAAGACAGTCTTTTCAATAAATGATGTTAGGTAAACGGAGTAGGTACATGCAAAAGAATGAAACTAGACCACTTTCTTTCACCATACAAAAAATAAGTTTAAAGTGGATTAAAAACCTAAATACAAGACCTGAAACCATAAAAATCCTAGAACACAGGCAGTAACTAATTTGACATTAAATGTAGCAGCTTTTTTCTAGCTATGTCTCCCGAGGCAAGGGAAACAAAAACAAAAATAAACTATTGAGACTATACCATTATTAAAAACTTCTGCACAGCGATGGAAACAATCAAGAAAACTAAAAGGCAATCTATGGAATGGCAGAAGACACTTACAAATGACATATCTGATAAAAGGTTAGTATCCAAAAAATATTAAGAACTTATACAACTCAACACCAAAAGAACAAATAATCCAATTAAGTATGGGCAGAAGACATGAAAAGACATTTCTCCAAAGAAGACAACCAGATGGCCAACAGACACACGAAAAGATGTTCATCATCACTTGCCATTAGGGAAATGCAAATCAAAATTACAATGAGATATCACCTCACACCTGTCAGAATGGCTAAAATCAACAATACAAGAAACAACAGCTGTTGGGGAGAATGTATAGAAAAAAGGAACACTTGTGCACTGTTGGTGGAAATGCAAACTGGTGCAGCCACTGTGGAAAAGATTATGGTAGATCCTAAAAAAAGTTAAAAATAGAGCTACCTATGATCCACTGATCACACTACTGGGTATTTACCCAAAGAATGCAAAAACACTGATTCAAAAGGATACATGTAACCCTATGTTTATAGCAGCATTATCTACAATAGCCAGATTATGGAAGCAGTGCAAGTGTCTATGGGTAGATGAATGCTTAAAGAAGATGTGATTGATATGTGTGTATGTACATATATATTACATATACATACATACACACACACATATATATATATCAATCATTCATAAAAAAAGAATGAAATGGAATCTTGTCATTTGCAGCAACATGGATGGAGCTAGTACAATATTGAGCAAAATGTCAGTCAGAGAAAGACAAATATGTGATTTCACTCATCTGATGGAATTTAAGAAACAAAACAAAAGAGCAAAGGGTAAAAAGAGAGAGAGGCAAACTAAGAAAAAGATTCCTGACTATAGAGAAGAAACCACTGGTTACCAGAGGAGAGTGGATGGGGGCGGGGGTGGAATAGGTGATGAAGGAGTGCACTTGTTGTGATGAGCACAGGATGTTGTATGGAAGTATTGAGTCACTATACTGTACACCTGAAACTAATATTACACTGTGTGTTGCCTAACTGAAACTAAAATAAGAACTTAAAAACAATGAAGTTACCAGCAATGGGAAAATGCCTCATACTAATCCATGTTACTGATCCAGTGAAGAAACCTTTATTGCTTTAGTCAAGCAAGGGAAAGTGAGCTATCATTGCTGCCTTTACTTCACAGGGGATCTGAATTTGCTATAACAATTTCTGCTCCAAAGAGATTACTTTATGGTTCCTGCTTATTTTTAATAAAATCAAATTAGTGGAGTCTGAGTTACATGTTGTTGGCCTCTTTTGCAAAAGAAGCTTGGAAAAATGAATAGGGGGCAATTTCAGCTTCATTAGTGGGAAGCTAGACGCACTTTCCTCTAAGAGAGCAGTCAATTCTCTAAACATAAAAAGGTGGTCCAGATGCTGTACACACACACACACACACACACACACACACACACACAAATCATAAATATTCGGGTCAAGCCATTCCATTTCCTGCACCAAAAATATTGGTCTTAGAATATACAAATCTACCTGACCCCTAAAAATACCATGCATAATGAATGTATCCACTATTCAATGAATAATGAATCCAGCCCAATCTCACAAGAGCAAATAAAAAATCAGCAGATCCTGTCTCAACTGGATTAAAATCTTTTATGATAGCCTTTCTTTCTTTTTTTCTTCATGTTCCCTTTTTAAATTCTATTATCTACGGATTAAATTGTAAGGCTATCAACTAATAACATATCATGTTAAAATAGTAGGGAAAAGAGAGGGAAAATTTATTTTAAATAAAAAAATAAGTAAGAAAATATAGAAAGAAATTCTGTAGCAATGCTATATTTGGTGAATATGGCTTTCCTCATTCAAAACCAATTCATGTTTCCTTTTACATTCCTCTGGCACTTAACTGGTCATAGTTCTTTACTTGATGATGGGACTCAGTCATTCCTGAAGGTTCAGGTTACTTGGAAATCCTTCCTGTATAAGATTTCATTAGCTTTTATTACCTTTTAATGGTGGACAATGGCAGTATTGGAGGTATCCCAACTTGTATTCAACCCATTCTTCTCCCATCTTCTTATAGGGATTGAGGTGAACACCCCCAGCCAATGCAAAACACATTTTTGGTCACACAAATATGCCTTACGTTCAGAGAGCACTCTCAGCCTCCAATCTAACTCAAAATTTGCTTTGCTCTTAGTGGAGGCTGTTGTAATTAGACATAAAAATCTCAAAGTTGGATTTCAGAGTCAATAAGATAAGTAAAGAATGACTTGTCCAGGAGTAATTAAGCACAGTTTGGGAAACTCCAATTGTTTCAAATCCTTTGAATCCAAAATGCAAACATTTAAATATTGGAAAGGGTATTATAGATTTGCTCGCTTGTTCAGAGCATAAAGAAGAATCTGTGATTTTTAGGGATATTTTTCCAAGATAGGATATGGCAAATGTCTGAACCTTAAATTCAATACTATTTTCGGAACTCAATTAGCATTTACAGATTGTTGAAAAGATCAACTTGAACATTTCTCTAAGGACAAATTGATATCAAAGCACCCTCTATTATTTACTTCTGTGAGTAATGTGTGTAAAACCCATTGAATGTCTTATGACTTTTGACTCTAGTGTAAGTTTTTACATCCAAATAAGCATAGTGGATGCTTATTGAAGCAACAATACTTATAACATAATAGCTTAAACTTCTTATCTTTCAAGAATCTCATTATTAAAAATTATTTTCAATTTTGGTAACAAACACCTGCCAAGTTGCCATTACTAAATTTCTTCCTTTCTGCCATAGTTTCTACAATGCCAGCTTATCATATACTTGTCCTGAAGCTGCTTAGTACTGCTGAGACTTCCACTACATTCCCCAAAGCCTCAAATTTGTTGCATTCTATAGATTCTAAATTTCCACTGTCACCTGGACCTCCAAGTTGGCTTTGAGATATTTCTAGACAACACTCTATCCACTGTTAATATCATTTACTTCACTTTTGTAGTTTTACAAATACTTTTAGTACTTAGAAAACAAGCGCAAACCTACTTCTGGGGCAAATCATCATACACGAATGGCTTTCCTTCCATCTTGCTAACGAATACACAAAAAACATCAAATGCTTCTTAAAACCTACTTTATCCTCAGCTCTGACTGGCTAGATCTTACTTACTGACACATGGGCCTTGGAATTAGAAGCAAGCAAGAAATAAAATAATCTTTCTGATTTTGGCACAAGTGAAAAAAAAGGAACAAATCTTGTTTGTAACTAAGAAAACAGCAACCGCAAGCATTAATAAAGTGGGCCAATGGGAGCTCTCGGACTCCATCAAATTAAAGTAGCTGGGTTAGGAGAGAGGCCTGAGGATGGCTCTAAGACAGAGCTAGGCCTTAGGAAAAATAAAAGGAAAGGAGTATAAATGTTACCTTTCTCACTAACATGCGCTAAACCATAGGAAAGGAGATTTGAATATTAACAGTGATTTTTATGCACAGTAACACTTGAGAACTAGTGATCTGAAGGAATATATAATTAGCAAGTCTTTTACACTGTCTCCTTCAAATAGTAATTATCTCAGTCATGCTTTTGTTATATACTGGAAAGCAACCAATTTATTGTCAAATTATGAGATGAGTTCCTTATGTGCATGTCTCATGTAAATGATTCAAGACAAATTTTAATGATTTGGAACCTGGATGCTAATATTAGCATTCTGTTGTTGAAAAGTTGGAGATCCTGAATAAATTTATTTTTCTAGCACAGATGAACAGTGTTTCCATATTATGCTAAATTTATGGACGATTTATTTTGACACTCACTCTAAAGGTGTTGCATGGTAGTAGATGCCTTATCAGACATACAAATATCTGGTTTAATTGAATTGTAGAACAATCATAGTTAAAAACAACAAACAGGTAATAGCACAAATAATTTTATATTGGCATATTCAATAGATGATGAAATCATTGTTTTCAATGATAAAGTATCCTTCTGATATAAAACATTGAAATGGGGTGCCTAGGTGGCTCAGCTGTTGAGTTTCTGCCTTTGGCTCAGGTCACAGTCGTGCAGTCCCAGGATTGAGTCCCACATTGGGGAGCCTGCTTCTCCCTCTGCCTATGTCTCTGACTCTCTCTCTGTCTCTCATGAATAAATAAATAAAATCTTTAAAAAATAAAACATTAAAATGTCTGTTTTCTTTGTGAGCTATTATTTAAATTCAAGAAAAAGAAAGATTTTTGTGTTTTTTTTTCATTTTTTTGAGTTTTTCTAATTTGAGAAGATAAGAATTGCATTTCTTTTCAATCAAGTGTTTATATGACTTGCTTTGATTAATGATTTATGTAAAAATTTTTGACTCATGGGAACTGTGCTTCCTGTAATTTTTATGGTTGTCTTCAAACACATTTAGAAAGCATTTTTTTTTACAATCCCAATGTGATTCTCCAAAATGACTAAATCAGAACTTGAATAAAATAAACTTATAATATAGGTAAAAGCAAGACATGTAAGTGCTCTGATAATTAAGAATAATAGCTTTAGGAGTTAATCTTCAATCTTGAAATATTAACCAGGAGATAGTCCACTTCTTCCTGAGGAGATTACAGATGGGCGCCTGCTTCGTTAAGCATCTGACTCTTGACTTCAGCTCAGATATTGATCTCAGGTCTTGATCTCAGTGCCATGTGTTCAAGCCCCCCGTTGGGCTCCACGTTAAGCATGGAGCCTACTTAAATTTTTAAAAAGAGCTGAATACATCCTAGCTATCTTTGGACTGTTTGCAATCCTTCTACATTTGAGGGGAAATACAATTTAAACTATAGAACAACTAAAGGCATATTTCACAGATAAGTGACCATCCTAGGCAATTAAGTACCCGCAACAGAGAGTCTGGAGAGAGTACCTTTGTTGCTAAATGTCTGCTATGGTGAAAATGAAAAGCAAAAGAGCTGCTCTGGAGGAAAGTTATTTGATTTCATAGCAAGTTTTTGTGTTTTAAATGGAATAAAGAATGGCCAAATTTTTCCATTAATGTTTAGTGTTTGGGAGAGAGAGACAGAGAGACAAAGAGAGAGAGATTGTAAAATAAAATCTAATTGATATCCTAGTTGAGAGGTGTCTAAATTGATTCCAACATGTTCTAGAATGTTTGTATATTGCAAAAAAAATGTTCCTGGGTAAAAGATTTGAATTAAATAAGCATGTCTTTAGGAAAAAAATAATCAACATGCAACATTTTATTTCTTGGCATAGCATCTTGAGGAATAATGATTAAAGCCTCGTTAAAGAGGAATTTAATAGAATTTGAAACTTTTATAGTACTATGGAAAACATAATACAATATGGTAAGTCCTTTGAATAAATCTGAGATCACACAAAGCTTGTTTTTAAAAAGAGATAACACTAGCATTAAACTGATTATGTTTGTCGATATAAGTGCTAATATTTGTTTTCAAATTTCATTAATAAAATAAATTAATTTTATAAAAAAAAACTATTCCAATGTTTTGATAATTGGCCATATAGTGTATTTGGACTTATAGATTCCATCACACAATTTTTCTTATCTAGATTATTAGTATGGATTTCCAGTAATACAGGCTATATATTCAAAATACTGTTGTAATGCCTTGATTTTTAGATTTTTATTTTATTTTTCATGTTTTCTCTTATATTTCTTATTATTTCTATCTGTATTGCTAAGCATCTCTTTCTCCAGTCCACGTATAATGTAGTAATTACTTTTGTGATTGATTCTATAAATTATGTTAACTTTTGTATGCTCTATTTACTTTCTCTTATGCCTTTGGAATACCAGAACTGTGTGTGAACTAAGTACAGAACAATAAAAAGTAACATTTTGTTATATTCTCAGGAGAAGCATATACACTGGCATACAAATAAGAAAATTCAGACACAAGAAGTTAAAGTAACTACTAATAGGAGCCAGATGTTAGAGCTTTCCCTGCTTCACCCTACATACATCAAATTTAATCATGTGATTTTATCTTCAAGGTATAATCCTATAATGTCTCAATGTTTCTGTACTCTGGATGATCATTATTATAACAAATTATAATGATTATTATCAATTTATAGCTACTATTTAATTCAAGAAGAGTGCTATTATTCTATTCACTTATTGAAGACATTTAGAGGAAACAGTTTATAAGTTATAATGGCAAAAGAAAACAGTTTTATTGCTTGTTTTAAGGCATTTGGATACCTTACAGATAACTTAAAACAGCATTTTAAGTTATATATCTTAAAATATGTTTATTGAAGTACAAAAGTATTTTTTTAGCTTTAATGAACTTCCCCAGTCTTCAGACCTAATTCTGCTAATCATATTCCAAGAGGTTTGTGTCTCATTTAAATCATCTGCAGTGATACACCATTTAATAAGGCTAGTTATGCAGGTACTGACAGTTGAATTTTGTATTCATCACAGGTATTTTTAATTTGACTAACATAATAAATCTTAATCATATCAATGTCACCATCTATTAGAGAAATTAATAAGCCATCATCCCTTCAAACATGGTGTTGGTATTATTATTCATTAACTGTGGAAACTTTTCATTTGTTTATCGAATATCTAGGTTGCCAAACCAAGTTTTGCTTTTGACATTAATATTTACTTCATGGAATATATTTCAAGTGATTTTTAGTTTGTGTTTTGGTTCTACTTTAGCTTATATTTCCAGGCAAAATATTTTTAATGACATCAATTTCTACTTTTTTTAAGTTATTAAAATCTAACAAATTCAGAAAAGAGTACTCAAGTAACAGATTATGCATTGTCTACCTTTAGATGCCGTGAGTTTCCTAATATACATAAAAATATCCAAGCCCATGATTGGTTACACTGCAATGCTCACATATATCTTCTTTTTATTTTAGACACTTTGGTGCCTGGTGGTATTTTATAGACATTTTAACTTAATACAATATTGTGTGACAGTATGGTTTCTTATATTTGTAAATTAGAATTCTAATATTTTTATTATAGTTATAGGGGATTGCAGATTTCATTAGTATTTTCAAAGAACCACTTTGTAAATTTATAGATTTTTCTCAAGTATATATTCAACTTCTATTTCATTTTACTCTGTTCTTATCTTTATTATTTCCATGTCCTACTTTCATTGAATAGATTGCTACATTTTCAACATTCATGAGATAATATCTTATCGCTGTTTTTTCAGTCCTTCTCCTTCCAAATCTATCTATATAGATACAAATAAAGATATAAATAATACTAATTGCATGTGTGATATATAAGGCTTCTTACTATTATATAGGTACAGGTATAGTTTGAAGTATTTAAACCCAAAAATGAACACAAGAACAAAATATTTATTGTCTTGATATTATCATTAAGGAAGCAATGTTCTTTTTTTTAAGATTGTATTTATTTATTTGAGAGAGACAACACACATAAATGGGGGAGCATTGCTGTGTTCCCTGCTGTGGATAATGTACATCTTAGTGTATATATTTTTTATATGACAGATAACACTAAGTTGTGATGTTTGTTACAGAGCTTTTATGTTTAAAAATTTTAAGGGAGACATATAGATTCAAATGAACTATCTTTCATATTAAAAAAAAAAAAAAGAGAGAGAGAGAGAAGTGGAGCCCTATATGGGGCTCCATCCCAGGACCTGGGATCGTAACTGGAGCTGATGGCAGGCACTCAACATCCTGAGCCACTCAGGTGCCTTAAGAAAGTGTGTTCTGGCAAACTTAAGGAACTTTTGTTAACCTTGTCACAGCTATATAATAGTTCAATGTCTAATTTAGAGGGAAATATGGGATACAATTTGCTATACACTAGTACAGATTTTAGTGCATAATTATTTGGTTAAAAATTAAACACTTCTGCATATTCTCAAGCAAGATTAAATCAATTCCAACATGACATGAATTTTTAACCTCATGTAGATCACTTTATCTAGGGAGTGATATGCTAGGGCATACTATATCATTTGATTTGCTCTTTTTCTTCCAGAAACCCTGCCGTTTATATTCTGAAGTAAATAAATAAATATACACACACGATTATATATATATATATGCATATATGTATATACACATATATACATAAATGTAAATAAACTCTCATTCCAAGACTATGTTTCATAACACAGATATATTACAGAGTAATAAAACAAAACAGAACAATCATAACCACAGTAAAAAAAATTTCCCAACGAGGTTGAAAAGAAACAACATAAAATTAAACAAGAAAATCATTCACTGTATCATTAATATTGATCTACCAAAAGAAATGATTTTAGTTTACTGAAGTTTATTCATTGCACTAGTTTAGAGTATGTTTACTATGCTTAACCTATAGCCTTAAACTTTTATTTCATAATGTAATAAATAAAATCACAAAATAATATTAGCTCGATAAAGTGACAGTAAATTATATTGAATCAGATTGCTAATTTAGGTGAATTGTATTGTTAATTTGTTATACAGCCTTGGTTTCAACTAAACTAAAATTCATAAACAAGTATATAAATCTAAAATTATTGCTTAACAATATGATTTCAAGTAGAGTCAACTTTTGATGCTCAGAAACATTGAATATACAATTTTCTTAAATTATATGGATGCTTCTTTGAAGTAAAATAAAAATGAAATGATACATCTAAATATGGAGTTCTGTGGTTACATTGACAATTCATTTATAGTAATGTGGGTATAATTTTAAAATCAATAAAAAATAGAAACTTTACAAGGATGAATGATTTGAAATTCTTGTTTTAATTTTATGTATTATATTACATGGTTTTAATTGTTACCCTAGTTTAAAAAAATATTAACTATTTCAAATATGATCTTTGGAAGTAATTCTTTCCAAAATATGATAATCAATTACATTACATGAATCAATTATTCATGAGAGGTTTTAATTCTATTTTGTTTTGTTTTTTGATGATTGTTGATATTCAGCAGATAGATTTTCATCTTTCTGAATTTCAGAAAAATCTACAAAATTAATTATAATCTGTTTCATTGTTTTCCAAGAAATTAATTCAAAACTACAGATTAATTTCTTTTGTAGATTTTTAACAAGTTAGAAAATATATTTCAAATATTTATAAATATTCGTATTTTCAATGAATATATTATAAATAGAAAAATGTTTCCATATAATCATTATGAAGATCTCTAACTATAATATGATTTGTAGAGATAAGGAGAGACTTTCACGCATTGATTAAAACACAGTGCAATTAAAGACAGATTAAATTGTCGATGTATTTCGTTGCTTCTAACTTCCTGCAAAGTAGGAAGCATTTATTGATGATTATTTAATAATGTAGTAAATGTCAATAAATCATAAATGTCTTTGCAAAATAATAATTCATTACTCTTTGGTAAATATTTTTAGAGTGTTTTGAAATGTTAATTTATGATTGGTTTTATTAAAATTCCCTTGGTTATTTTCTGAGGCATTTAGATTCCTGTTTTCCAGAAAATCTGCCTATTGCATCATACTCTGTGCATTTGGATCAAAATTTCCGTGCTATATTAGCCTTTTTATAAATAAGGCAGGGAAGATATTTTACATGTTTGGAATATTTTTACCCATTTCAGATTCCTGTTTTGTTCATTTGTGTTCTTGTTGCCCCAAATCAATCCTGCACTATCATTGGCAATTTTTTTCACTCATAAACATTATATTAATATATAAGACATTATATATTAATATATTATATTAATATATAAGTCTTATATTAATATATAAGACAAGATTGAAATTGCCATCCTCCAATGTATTTCTCCTTTACTATTTACAAAAATGTGAATATTCTTATTGGTCATTAGTTATATAAAGAGTAGAAACTACCATAAACTGAGCCCTAAGAAGAAAATCTCCATTTTCATCTAACTATAGAGGAATTCTCCATTTGTGTAATATATTTTAAAGTAATTTAACAGGGATGCCTGAGTGGCTCAGTGGTTGAGCATCTGCCTTTGGCTCAGGGCAGATTCTGGGTCCGGGGATTGAGTCCTGCTTTGAGATCCATGCGAGGATCCTGCACTGAGATCCATGCGAGGAATCTGCTTCTTCCTCTGTCTATGTCTCTGCTTCTTTCTCTGTATCTCTCGTGAATAAAAAAATAAAATCTTTAAAGTAATTTAACAAAACTTGGACAATATTTTCTGAGTATTCTAATATTATTAGATGAGAATATATTTCTGTTTATAATGGTATTGAATTGTATATATCATTAACTATCATTAACACAAAAAGACAGGATGTGCTCTCTCAGTATTACAGAACTTTCTGAATTGTGATATTCAGTAGAAAATATTAAAGGTGTTGCTAAATACTCGACAATTAGTTTAGTTATATTTATAAAACATAAATTGAATATTAGTAACTCCAAACATACTTGAAAATGTAGATATTTGGTTTCATATACAGAAGTTTTACATTTTATGCTTTTTGTAAAAGTTTTCTGGGAATGATTTCATATAATTATTATTTAAAATCTCATGATAATGTGTAAACTTGATCCATGTTTCATTATTAAAGAGAGTGGTTCAAATTCTTTGTTTCTAATTATCTTCCTGGGAATGTTGAATGTTTTAGGCCCCAGTCCAGAAACATGTTGTTAGAAGATCATTTAGTTTTACCTCTTTTTTTGAAAAGTATTCAGACTATAATGTAAGTATCATAATGACAATTTTCTTGCTATTTGCATGTGCTGTTAATATTATTTTGGATTTCTGTTTGACTTGATCCAAGGGTTTTTAGGTGATACACCATGTAGTGAGAATAGTTTTGTTAAAACTATGTTTCATTTCTTAATGCAACCTGGAAAATTAACTATGTCACACTACATTGTAAATTAGTGAAAATGTGAGAGTACCACTAATCTGATCCTTATTCTCAAGATACCACATGCAGTTGTGCAGGCTGAAACTGCCACATCCAGGAGGCCACCATTCACAGTGTAGGCATCCCTACCATATTAAAAAGCATACTATTATTTTGGCTTTTTTCTTATTCAAGTTTATTATTTACACATGAATAAAATAGCCTAATAGGACCACATATATGGTGTATATTGCTTCCATTTAGAAAAATGAAAACACTAATGCTTTGTTCATTGAAAATTATGTGGCTTAGTTAAGATTTCTTTTTTTTAAAGATTTATTTATTTATTTTTAGAGAGAGAGATTGTGTGCACGTTCAAATGAGTAGGAGCTGGGCTGGGATAGAGAGAAAGGGAGAGAAACAGACTCCTTATTCAGTCAAGAGCCTGATGATGAGATGATGCAGGACTTGGGACTCTATCCCAGGACTCTGAGCTCATGACCTGAACCAAAATCAAAATTTGGACACTCATCCTACTGAGTCATCCAGGCAGCCCTAACTTAGCCTAGGTTCCTAAACAAGACATTGTTTTTGCCATGCAATTTGAGAATTATGAAATATCCATGCTATATTTATATTCCTGCAATGGCTAAATTTATCATTTTATATTGTGTTTCATATTATCTAGAAATTTTATGGTATCAGATGTCATAGCTGAGTATTCAAATTTACAACTAAAGTATTTTGATTTGGAAAAAAATATTCTATGTAATAATGACTATTCAGCTATCAATAACACATCACAAAATATTACATAAACCTAAATGACTTGGTTACATAATATTCCCTATTTATACTTCAGCAATCCTTTCTCTCCTGTATGTACAACTAATTTAACCACCACAAAAAGGAACTTTTAAATAACTAAATAGACATTGTTTTTCTGAAAAAGACATCCATATATATGGCCAATAGTTACATGAAAGGTGCACAATAGCACTAGTCATCAGGGAAATGCAAATCCAAGCCTCAATGAGATGTTACCTCGCACTGGTAATAATAGCTATCTTCAAGAATACAAGAGAAAACTGTTGATGTGAAGAGAAGGGAACTCTTGTGAACTGTTGGTTGGATTGCAAATTTGTACAAACACTATGGAAAGATGTATGGCAGTTCCAAAAAAAAAATAAAAATAGAACTACCATATGATCTAGCAATTCTATTTCTGAGTATTTATCTGAGGAAAACAAATACCTTAATTCATAAAGATATTTGCACCTCCATGATCATTGCAGTATTATTCATTATAGTCAAGATACAGAAACAACCGAACTATTCACCAATGGATAAATAAATAAGATGTAAGATATATACATGAATACTACATAGCCATGGGAGGAAAGGAAATCTTATTATTTGCAGCAACAAGGATAGACCTTGAGGACATTATTATGCTATGTGAGATAAACCAGACAGAGACAGACAAATACTGTATGATATTTCTTACATGTGGAATTAAAAAAAAAACTCAAAATAAAACAAAACAAAACATAAACAAACCCAGGATGGAATCACAGTTACCTAGGACTAGATAGTGTGGAGATGGAAGAAATGTTGTTTAAGGTACATACTTACAAGTTTATAAATAAGTCATGAGGATCTAATAAATAGTACAGTGATTATAGACAACAAAACTGTTTTATAAGCATTAAACTTGCTGAGACACTAGATCTTAATTGTTCCTATCATTAGAAGAAATAATAATTATGTGATAGGATAGAGGTATTAATATTATATTGGTAATCATATTAAATATAAGTGTATCAAATCAATATGTTGTACCCTCTAAACTTACGCAATGATGTATGTTAATTATAACTCAATAAAATGGAACTGTTAACTATTTTATGCTTAAAATATAAAATATATTAACTCATATTAAGGATTAGCTATTATGTTTTCTTTCCAGATAGGAAAAAAAAGCTGTTAAAATACAAAGTTTTGGGAAAAATAAATAATATTTACCAAATAACCCAATATAATATTTCTAATAATGGCATCATCTATTCACTTTTCTGAATAGTATATAGCTTGAAATGTGATTGATAGCCAAGGCTGTGAAGATAAAATTAATACTTAGAATTAGGAAAATAAGTATCTGAGATTGAATTATAAAAGTCATTTGCTAAGGAACAGAAACAAAGCACAAGTCACTTAGAATCTCATATTTAGAAAACAATTAAAACTTTAGGAAGGCATTTTAAGTCATAAGATTAAAATTGAATAGGAAAAATCAAATGAATACTTTCTTAAAATAAAAATAACACAGAAATAAAAAATTTTGTTAGATAAAGCCACAGCAACTCTTTGATTAAAATTTAATAATCAACTCACTACAAAACTACTAATTATGCACAAATAAAAGGTTGTTTTAATGCTAATTATGTGCAGTTATAAATTTCATTGCTTTAATTCGATTTGCTCTCATTATCCTTCACTGAGTTCTACTCAGCCTTTGTCTAGCGAGATGCAAAGAATATTCTACCCACATAGTCATTTTATTTTACAAGAATGAGTGTAATTATCACCTAGCTAGAAGCTAAGGGGCTTTTATTTTAACCTAGTTGGAGTGAAGTGACCCAATTAACACCTTGCAAGAATACCCTGAATATTATACATTTTACAAGGTGTTTTAAGCTTAGAATAGTTTTGATTGACGGGTTTCTCTTCTTGAGAAGTTTTTATCTCTTTCTCACTGTCTGAACTTTGATTTTAGAATCTCAGCTCAAAAATTACAGTCTCTTTTAAATTTATAACCATTCCAGGTGCTGCCTCACTAACTTGAAGCAATTTGGCTTTATTAAATATTTCTGTCATAGAAACATATCTAGAAGACATAAAGCAGATTAGAATACCCATTTAATGTTTATATGCTATAGGAATAGAAAACTAACATGTTTATTCACCCTAGGATACATGCCTATATTTTTTTGGTCTCTCTCTCTCTCTCTCTAAAGGTCTCTCTCCATTCTGCTTAAGTATCTTTAAGGTCTATTCTATAATGGGTGTCAAGGAAGCTGATTAGCTCATTCAATATAATCTGTAAAACAAGTCAAGAAGAGATTTTAGTAGAATACTCTCATAAATACTAATAACTTCATATTTTTAGAATAAGTTTTTATTTTAAAATCCATCTTTAAAAAATTATTTATTTATTCTAGAAAGAGACAGAAAGCATTAATGAGAAAGTGAAGGGAAGGGCAGAAGGAAAGGGAGAGAGAAACTTCAAGCAGACTCCTTGTTGAGTATGGAGCCCAAAGCTGTGCTCCATCCCAGCACCTTGAGATCATGACCTGAGCCAAAAACAGGAACCAGGCACCCAACTGACTAGGTGCTCCCATAATTGACTTTTCTATTACTGGAAATTATATAATTACATGATAAAATTTATATATAAATAATATAGAATGATATTATACTGAATATTAATATATAAATAATATTTATATAGAATAATAATTATATAGAAATTATATAGATTATAAATTTAGAAGATTTCTGTTCAATCTTCTAAATTTCTAATTTCTGTTGAATGTATGTCAGTAATTACTCACTCTGCTTTAATCTCACATTGCATGGAGACTCTTGACTAAAAGACAGTTTTTCTCAGCCTGGATTTCATCATCTAGATATCTGCATATTCATTCCCTCATTTATTTTACTTCTTTTCTCAAATATCACCTTTCCTAGTTGGAAACAATTTATGAAATTGGAATGGAGAGTTCTCATTTTTAGATAGGGATCTGCAGAATTTTTTATATAAAGGAGCAGAAATTACATGTTTTATACTTAGCAGGATTTATGGTTTCTGGAACAACGACTCAACTCTGCCTCTGTAATGCACAAGCAGCCAGAGACATATACAGATGAGTGGGTGTATCAGTTTCATATTCCTGCTTTAATAAATTACCACAAACTTAGTAACTTAAAATAACACAACTTTTTGTATTTGTATATCTGGACATCTAAAGTAAAAAAATCAAAGGGTCAGCCGAGTTACATTCCTATTCCAGTCTTCAAGGGAGAGTCTGTTTCCTTATATTATCAGCTTCTAGAGTCGATCTGCATTCCTGGGTTCAGATTCTCTTTCTCACATCACTCTGCCCTTTTGTTTTCATGAAAAGATTTCCTGCTATATAATCTGATTCTCCTGCCTCAGTCTTATAAAGACAGTTGTGATTACATTGGATTTGGGATAATCTCTCAACCTTAAAATTCTTAAAAACCTCAACTGCAAAGTCCCTTCAACTGTGCAAGGAAAATTATGCATAGGCTCTAGAGAGTAGGCTGTGGACATTTTGGCAGGGGAGACTAGAAGGTGGGTGCTGTTATTTAGCCTACCACAGCATGGCTCTGCCATAATAAAACTTCATTTACAAAAACCAGTAGCAGGCCATATTTGGTCCATGGGCCAAAGTCCCTTTAAAATAGTCCCTTTGAGGTGTGCCTAGATGGCTCAGTCAGTTGAGCATCAAACTTCTGATTTCAGCTTTGATCATGACTTCAAGATCCTGATATCTAGCCTGGCCTCAGGTTCTTACCTCAGCAGTGGGTCTGCTTAGAGGTTCTTTCTCTTCCTCTCCTTCTGCCCCTCTTCCTGCTCGTTATAAATCTTTCTCTCTCTCTCAAATAAATATATATATTTTTAAAAGATCCCTTTGGTCCAGGAAAAGAGGGTTTGGCAAACTTATTTTTTTTTTCATTTTACATACTCCTAGTATTTACCCAAAAGAAAAACATATGTCCATATAAGGATCTATATAAGAATACATATATAGGCTTGATTCCTAGTAACCCCAAAGTAGAAATTATCCAAATATTCATCACTTGTGAATCAAGGAATATTATAGGACATCATCAATAGTACTGAATGCAATATGAGATGGATTCTGGAGGTAATTGAAAAAGTGGGAATTTTAAAAAATACTTCCCCCAAAGTAATAAGTTGGAATGAAATCTATTGGACGGGAGGAATTTTATTTGGGAATACAAAGTAGTATTACTATATTTTTGTTTATAAAGGTTTAATAACAAAGTTTGATGTCTCTGCAAGGTTTTATTTTATTTTATTCTTCTTTTCTCTGCACGGTTTTAATCAGGAAAGAACCACTAGAACTTGGTTTATTGCTTTGGCTCTTGGACTTAGGTCACGTTGATTGGGCTCTTGGCTCTGGTTCTTATTAGCTGTATAACTAGGTTTTATAACTTGAGTTTTCCTGACATTTAAAAAAAATCAGTTAAGTTGTGATTAGTGCCTACCGTATAGAGTTGATCTGATGCTCACTGTAGATTCATATTCCCTTTTTTCTATTTTAAGAGATTACTAATTCTGTTGTGGCCAGATAAAAACTACATCTTCCATCTTCCTTCATGGACATGGGTGGTCATGTGTTCCAGTTCTTGTTAACAAAATGGTTTGAAGCAGAAGTCATTGTGTGGGAATACTCCTATAATACTCTAAAAAGACAGACTCCCTGGCATTCAATTGTCATTGGTTTCTTATCCCATTTTCAAATTCAGCACACTTTTGTGATCCAAGGGGTGTTGAGCACTTTTGGACCATGAAACCAAAGGTCAAGCTTTAAGAATGATGGATCAAAAAAATGGAAATTATCTATAACACTAATGACAGCATGGAACCCTATGCACTAGCCTTGGAATGAGTACTTCTGGACTAAATTATTCTATTTATTTATTTATTTATTTATTTTTATGGAGGAAATATACTTCTCTCTGCCTACTTACTTGTATTATCTGTTATGTGCAACCAAACCAATTGTTTGCAGCCACAATATGCAAAATATTTGGAAGATTCTCAGTACTTGTAAATACTTCATAAATGTTAACTACTAATAGATTTTAGAAAAGTCCAAGAGATGAACAGAGAGCACTCCATGAATGATTTATCTTATTCAACTGACTGAATAAAATAGAAATAATGTGTATGACATTGTAGAAAATTTAATGTTTAATCTTGGAAGAGAGAAATATATGTACATGAAGAAATAATTTCAAGTGGACTCCATATTTCTCAATAACTAATAATGCTGAATGATAGCAACATCCAAGTACAAGCAAATAAAATTCTAACGATCTATATTAGATCTACATTTACTTGCACAGGAACATGCTGTATCAAATTGTACTGTTTGTCACATATAGATACCAAACCAGTTCTTTATGTGTTAAATTTTTGTTATACATATGCATGCACACATAAATACACAACATATACATATACATATACACATATGCACATACACATGTGAGCATAGGGGGTTAATTTCAATTCTTCTAACTCAAAATACTTGTGATAAATTTCTTGATACAACCTCCCTGCAAGGCCTTCTTGGTATGGAGAAGTCTGTGCTTCTGGCAAAATTGACTTATGCATCTCAACCTTCTTCATGATTGATAGAAATTACCCTGTCTAAAATAAGTTTGAGGTGATCTGAATTTATCATCAAGACAGCATGATACTTAAGTTTTGCCCATATTCCATATATCCTGCAACACAGTTTTACCCTTTTTATTCAGTTTAGTATGATCTACCTAACTTATAAAAGAAAAAAACTTTGCTTTTGGTAGCAGTTATTCAGGAATTATTGGCAAATGTGTTAAAATAGCATTGATATTTTATTTTATTTCAGAAATGAGTGTAGCAAGAAGATAATTGTTTATACAAACAATACTGAGGAAGCCGAACCAGTGTTACATGTAATGAATTCTTTTGAAACTGATTTTATTGTCCTGGTGAGAAAAATCCATAAAGCCATCATAAACTTGTTTACTTCACTAATCATTAAAATAAGAATGGACTGAATTTCTAAATGGCTTCATGAAGCACAGTGCAGAGATGGGGTTATCTTTGTAATGCAGGCAGTCAGAAGTGCAGATTAATCAAGTAGGTACAGAAGCACATATTTTTGCCTAATTTTACCACTAATCCTTTTCCAATAATCTGAAGAATCTCCTTTATTTCTCTGCTTTAAGTAGTCAGGGGCCAAATGCTTCTTAAGGCATATAAGTTATAAACAGCCACATATGCCACACTCTAGAAAGTGGTGTTTCAGATTAGCTTTTATGTTTCCTAAAACTCATTTTCTTTACAATAGTTGTGCTAAGTAAAGCAGGTGAAAAATAAACAAAGTGGTTGCATAACAAATTGCAAATGGTCTGAAAGTACAATCTTATTACAAAGACTCAGAAAACAGGGAAGAAAATAAGAATTAGCTTTTGTTACTGAGGTAAATGTGATGAATATATATTTATACAGACAATTCCAGAATTTCTTCTGGTTTAAAAAATGGAATTCGTGCAGATCATTTTATGTGTCATATAACATTTATTTAGAAAAAAATAAAATTAAAGTTTCATGGTTCAAAAACTACGAGTTTAGAGGTTTTCCCTATGCATAAATACACAATACAGCAATAGAATAATTTTGCTTTATGAAGAGACTTCAGAGTTGAATCTCAGAAGCTAAATTGAACAGCAAAACAGATGTTACTTTGCTGACTAGTGATGAGATGAAATTGTTTTATTCTGCTTTAAAGTTCTATAACAAAGCATTTGACTTAGAAACTTAGCTTAATACAGTAATTTTAGATGTACAGAAATAAATTCTTATGCAGAAATAAATGTCTTTTTAAAAAACAAAAAAAAACATTTTTTTTCTGAACAGTTTTACGATACTTGATTCTTTCATTTTCAATTCATTTTTTGGTACTTTAATTGCCCTTGTTATCCACATACTAACACATATTTAATTTTAATTGAATAAAATAGATTAGATAAAATAATGAGAATGATTTGTATGAAATTAAAGATGATAGTGATACTCTCTTTCACAGATCATGATCCATGTGTTGACCATTCATACGTATGGGTAGACTCGACTACTCTCCAAAAATGTGGGCATTTTATTTTTTGGTCCACTTCCATCAATTTGTAGCCTATCTTGTCTCCAAGGGACAAAAGAAGCAGAATCACGATGTTGGCAGTGTACTGGTATGACTCTGATGATAAAAGTGATGTGCCTGGTTATGACAGCTACCACACCTGCTTCTGGAAATATCCTTTCTATCTAGGTCTATTCCAGGGAGAAAAATAGAAGTGCATAATTATGAGAAAAGAATTGCAGTGATTTATCTTCCTCCAGCAAGCCTTAGTTGCATGCAGGTTGTCTAAGAGAGCAGGCAAATAGCAATGATGTAAATGTTTTAAATAAATGGTTTTTATTTTCTCAAGAATTTAGCTATTCTTTAGTACCTATCATATTTTATTAGTGCTTTAAATACTATAAGTATTCAGTGAGTAAGTCAATCTTTGTATCTCTTCTTATACATTTTATGTGACTCAAATATAGATTTCCAAAGTTATGTAATAGTTTTGCTTTCATTGTTAATCTGTATGTCTATCTATATAATACAAATTTCACACACACACAAATAAATTCATGAATTGTGTTGTGTGTAGTTCACAAACTTACTTCTGGGTAATTATGCGTTGCTATATGGACCTTCATATATTGAGATTCTAAATTTCCTTCATTATTCAAACATTTTTTATTTCTAAATATTAAGTTTTATACTTTGAAAATCTACTGTTGGAAAAAAGACACTACATTCACGTAAGGAAATCAATATTGACAGTAAAAGATAAACTCAAAATTTTCACCACATTCATACCAAGTATATTAAGCTGTGAGGCTAGATTCTCTAACACCAATAGGTCTCAGTAACATAGCAAGACAAAATGTCTTATTTCTTCCTCTTATCTCAGGTCACACCTGACTGACACCAATACAAAATTCTATTATATTTAATAATATTATCTTGTAAGTTGAAATATGTTTTATTATATTGCAGTTTATGCAATTTGTATATCTATATGCTTACACTTAAAAAAATTAAAGCTACTCTATACTGAAGTTTTATTCAGTATTTAATCCATGAAATTGTTTAATATGATGTGGAAATATAGAAAGAGACAAGGATACTCCACTGTTGAAAGTACAGTGTAAATTTTTTTCAAAATATGATTTTCTGTCAATAACAAAAGAATTTTCACACAATTATGAAAAAATTGATGGTAATATGGAAAAACAAGTTTCTGAAGAAAATTTTAACCTTGGTTTTCATGGCATTACTGAAGAATGGAATGGCAGTATTTTTTTTACAAAGAATTATAGTTATTGAAAGTGTGAGAATCATATCAGAAATGTAATTTTTTGATCTTGTTAGAAAAATTTAACCTGTCAATAAGACTATTAATAACATGGAAATTATTCCACAGGTGAATACAAATATGCTTAATTTATATGCAGAATATGTATGATATACAATCTTCAAACTGAATAAACTAATATTCAATGAATACTACATAAAATTTTATAAAGTAAAAAAGTTCACATTTTAATGACTTATTGCTTTATAAAATCTCAGAAATCATATTATCATCAAAGTAAACATTCATAATTGTCACATCCAAAAAAAAATTGAAGCCAAATTACACAGAGAAAGCTAACATGACATCTTATCCAAAGCATTTCAAAAAAACGTGTCTTTAGAGTCAGAACTATTGTTTCATATATAACCATAATGTAGTCTTTTTAAAAATTTTTTCTATTGGAGTTCAACTTGCCAACATATAGCATAACACCCAGTGCTCATTCGACCAAGTGCCCCCCTCAGTGCCCATCACCTAGTCACCCCAACCTCCCGCCCACTTCCCCTTCCACTACCCCTTGTTCATTTCCCAGAGTTAGGTGTCTCTCATGTTTTGTCACCCCCACTGATATTTTCACTCATTTTCTCTCCTTTCCCTTTATTCCCTTTCACTAATTTTTATATTCCCCAAATGAATGAGACCATATAATGTTTGTCCTCTTCTGATTGACTTATTTCACTCAGCATAATACCCTCCAGGTCCCTCCTATAATGTAGTCTTTTGAAAAAAAAAAAAATCTTGTATATTTTCTAATATGTCACATATCATCAGGTCAGGATTAATAATTATAAATTTATAAATATATAAGTATATAAATTTGTAGATTTTTTCATAATGATGTTTCTCTTTACACATGGGATTTAGAGAGGAGTATGAGAAATACATTTATTTTCAAAAATAAAATTCAGCCTCACATAATAATATTTATGTATCACTATTCATTCTGAAAAGTAAGCCCTGCTTACTTATCTAATCTTCTATATGTAGAGTGAGTAGTTATTCTCAACCCTGCATTGATTATTTGTGATAACATGATCACTCTTTGAGTTATTTAGATAATTGAAATATATTTCCTGTAACCTAGATTAAAAGTAATTAACATTATTTGGGGTTATTTTGGTGATGGATCTTTAAAAATGTCTCAAGTATATTATTCCTTCCTTTCTGGGATATTAATATATTGCAATTAGGTTTCAAATATAGAAAAATGCAGATACACAAAACTTGAGAGGCTAGTAAAATAGTAAACAAACAAACAAAAACAAAAAAATAGCCCCGTACACTAATCCTCAAATTTAAAATTTTTTTGAATCTTATCCTGTAATTTCAATTTATTATTTTGCCCTGTACTGAATTAGTTTACTATCATGCTAAGTATTCTATTATTTCATCTGCAAACATTTTAGTAGGTATGTCTAGACTATAAAGACATATTAACAACTATAAAATCATGAGCACAACAAAAATTATAATAAAAAATTATTTTTTATTATTATCAGAAAATGTAATTTCTAATCAGTGTTTAAATTTGCCCAATTGGGCAGCCCCGGTGGCGTAGCAGTTTAGCGCCGCCTGCAGCCCAGGGCGTTATCCTGGAGACCCTGGATCAAGTCCCACTTCAGGCTCTTTGTATGATGCCTGCTTCACCCTCTGCCTGTGTCTCTGCCTTTCTCTCTCTCTCTGTGTCGATCATGAATAAATAAATAAAATCTTAAAAAAATAAAAAATAAATAAATTTGCCCAATTGACATTGTTTATTCAATTAGCATCTAAACACAAACACAAACATACTGCAATTGCCTTTAGGTCTCTTACATTTCTTTAACCTATAAATCACCTAATCCTGTTTTTTGTTTCTCTTGCATTTAATTTTTTTAATGAAACGATTACTCCAAAGAGTTTCCCAAATTGCTACATCTTTGGCTAATAGAAAACTTGAAGTTGACTTCCCCATCCTTTTGAAGGGTTTCAGATAGGCTTAGGTAATTTTATTTTCTAGTAAAATAAGAGATCTCATGTTTTACATTTGAAATTATCCCTTTGTGATTTTAACAGAAATTGTGGGTAGACTGATTTATGTCATTCTCTCTTTTATATTTAGATACATTTTTAAAGATTTTATTTATTTATTCATGAGAGACACAAAAAGAGGCAGAGACAAGCAGAGGTAGAAGGAGGCTCTCCACGGGGAGCCCAGTGCAGGACTCCATCCCAGGACCCTGGGATCACAGAGGCAGAGGCTCAACCACTGAGCCACCCAGGTGTCCCTATATTTAGAAATTTTTTCAATTTAATTTTTAAAAGATTTTATTTATTTATTCATGAGAGACACACACAGAGAGAGGCAGAGACACAGGCAGAAGGAGAAGCAGGCTCCATGTAAGGAGCCCGGCGTGGGACTGGATCCCGGGTCTCCAGTATCACTCCCTGGGCTGAAGGCAGCGCTAAACCGCTGAGCCATCCGGGCTGCCCTTAATTTAATTTTATATTTATGTAAAACATTACTGTGTTTAGCTTATAACACAAGTTATATTCAGAGAACCTAGCATTTACCCTGTCTCCTCTATTCAGTTCCTTCAGAGATCTTTGTACATTTCTTATAACAGGCCTGGACAGCCATCCTAGTAATAACTTACAGAACAAATTATCTAGAAATTACAAGCACCTAGCGATACTCATCAAAACTATGTTGGTCTGTTTTTCTTTAAGGACTTTTAAGTGGATAGGCATATTGACTTTTTATTAAATCAAATATCAGATATTCAATCCATCACAATTTTGAACTAAAATTTGGATATATCTCCTAAATTATATCCACATTTTTTCTCTAACACTAAAAATATTGGTTCCTAATAACATTAGCATATCATTTAAATCTAATTTGTCAGAATAACAATACCAATATGATTACTAAAAACATTATTTTAATCCTTAAAAAAATATTTTTCATGGGATGGCTGGGTGGCTCAGTGGTTGAACATCTGCCTCAGCCCAGGGCATGATCAGGGAGTCCTGGGATTGAGTTCCACATTTGCTTCTCCCTTTCCCTATGTCTCTGCCTCTCTCTGTGTATCTCATGAATACATAAATAAAATCTTTAAAAAAATCTTTCTTATTTCACAAACCAGCAAAGTCAAAATTACTATATTTAAGTTTTATTTGAAGTAATCCCTTAGTGATTTGAACAAAAATTGTATACAAGTAGATGGATTTATGTCACTCTGCTTTTTTATATTTAGAAAATTTTTAAATTTAATTTTATGTTTATTCTCTTTTTAAAAGTTGATTACCCAACAGTTAATATATAGATCCATTTCACAAAGAAATTTCCATTTAAAATAATGTTATGAATAAGTATTAGAGTGTTAGGAAGCTATACTAATAGTAGCTCACAGTCTATTACTGAAGAAGTGTATTAAATTACACTTTCAGGGATCCCTGGGTGGCGCAGCGGTTTAGCGCCTGCCTTTGGCCCAGGGCGCGATCACGGAGACCCGGCATCGAATCCCACGTCGGGCTCCCAGTGCATGGAGCCTGCTTCTCTCTCTGCCTCTCTCTCTCTCTCTCTCTCTCTCTCTCACTCCGTGACTATCATAAATAAATTTAAAAAATTAAAAAATAAATTACACTTTCATTCTTGGCAGTGAAATCCACTTTAAAATCTTAACTTATTCTGGGGACTCCTGGGTGGCTCAGTGGTTGAGCGCCTGTCTTAGACTCACCGCATGATCCCTTGGTCCCTGGATGGAGTCCCACATAGGGCCCTGCATGGGGCCTGCTTCTCCCTCTGCCTATGTCTCTGCCTCTCTCTCTGTATCTCTCATGAATAAATAAGTAAAACCTTAAAAAAAAATAATTTAACTTATTCTGACTACCATTTAGGTCGATTTGAGTTTGTTAAGTGGTTGCAAAATGTTGGACAGGTTACCAAACTGAGTAAGACAAGGTAGTCAATGCTGAGTAGAAATATAACTTGTCCTGGCCAATCCTTTACTAATTAAGTAAAGTAGTAGCCAATGATGTTATATACAAGTTTATATACTATTGAGGTAAGTACCTCTCATTTGAAAATTGCCTTAATATATTATATGCCCAGAATTATATGTGAAATCACCACAGATGTATTCCTTAGAAGGAAAAAAAGGTTATACATCGGAGATGTACTATACAAATATATTTACTAGAAATATATTTAAGTGGGATGATATAAAATATATTTATGTGGAATGCACATTGCAAAAGACCTATATATGTAGTACCATTATTATATTCAATTATACATGCATACTTTCTATAATTATGATTTTCATAAGGAAATACAAATATTTATCATGTAAATATATATGATTTTTAATATATTTTACATACATTGACTTGCATATTTAACGAAAAGTTATTGGGTTATTTTACAATTTTTTTGCCAAAATAAAGGTCAGTTCTAAAAAATCCAGTACAATCAACAGTGGATAATAAAGTTTAAAAAATAAAAGTTTTAGTGTTAAGTTTTTCAGAACGTATTACCAGGGCTATTAAATCTGGTTTAGGTTTTAAATTTTTCTTTCAATTATGCCTATCTCTAATAGAAGGTGATCAAAATTGTTGATAGGCTTCTAAAGCCTATAGGCAGTGTGTGTGTGGGGGTGGTGGTGGAGGGGTTATAGTAGTATTCCTAGGCTTAAATATAAGATGAAAAAAAAATTCCAAATTCCATACAAAAAATATTACTTACAGTGAGAAGAAAGAAATAACTTTATTGGGGCATAGAAGAAAAATGTTTTCATAAAAGAAGCAATCTAAAGGAAACAGCAATCTCTAAGAATCCTGTGACATAGTCTATAAATCTTTACAGTTCATTTCTTCTATCTTAAAAAAGGAAACCTTCACTAAGAATAAAAAAGCCAGTGTGATGTGAAAAACTCAAAAGGGCTGGAATTTTAAAGAGTTTAAATCTTAGTAAGTTATTTTCAGAATTTTTTATCTGTAAATTCATTTCAAAAAGCATATATAATGTTATAGAAAAAAATCCAGAAAATTATTTTTATTTGCTGCTTGCTTGTTTCAAGACATTGTATGTTGTATATGTTACCCTCAGATGCCTGGCCCATTTTCTGATAACACGGATAGCAATGCATAATTGCTTTTTATTAGTTTTCTGTATTTCATATTTTCAATAACTAGATTTGCATAGCAATAGTCCATGTGAGTGTGAGATTATAGGTTAACAATAGATTCTCTGGGGAATCGAGAAGAGAGCAGAGGGAAAGGGGACTTTCACATTTCTTTTTATACTGTAATAGTTTCTAAAATATTTTTATTAATAATTATATATTTATCATGATTGTATTCAATTTGTCTTTTAAAGTTAACTCAAAGTTTAAAAATATAGGATTGATATTTAGAAATCATTTGAGAAAATAATTGAGCCCCTCTTTTCTATAATTCTTTATGGTTTACATATTACTCTATTTATCTCATTTTATTCTCTCACCCAATATGAGAATGAGAAATGGTATGCTGTATTAAAGAATATTGTGTCTTGAGATGCCTGGGTGGACTCAGTTGTTTAAACGCTGGATTCCTGATTTTGGCTCAGGTTGTGATCTCAGGGATTGAGCTCTGTGGCTGGCTCGGCCTGAGCATGGAGCCTGCTTCATTGTCTCTCTCCCTCACCACTGCCCCTCCCCACCCACACTTGCACATTCTCTCTCTCTCTCAGAAAAGTTTTTTTTTTTATTTTGTTTTTGTTTTTGTTTTTGTTTTTGTTTTAAACAAAACAAAACCTGTGTCTGACTCCAAAGTTCTGAAATTATTTCTAACTTCACATTTTCATCACACATTAGACCTTGGTAAAAGTATTTAAGTTCTATAAGCTAAAGTTTTAAACTCAGTGATACAGATAATAATGACATCTAATTCATGGTATGGCAATCAAATAGGTTCATATATGTTAAAGCAATTTATGAGTTGTTAACAAACGTTAGCCAATATGCGCCTTATTTGCCACCTAAATTCAAGTAGCTAAAAAGTAATGCAACTAGGAGTACAATTCAAGTGACCTATTCACCTAGTATACTTTTTTAAGGAACACATCTTTCCCATCCACCTGCAGTTATGAAATGAGGCACACCAGTTTTCAAACATAATGCCAAACAGAAATTAATTTAACCATGAGATAAAGTATATATCACTCCATATAGATAATACTAATATTAATCGTGGTAATATTGATAAGCCCATCTATAGAGTTTGAAAGTTCTGATTTTCTATTTTAACAGTTGTTAATGGATTGCAACCAAAATTTATTCAACATTTTAAAGACTCTTATTCTAAGATATATTTAATATTATCATTTTGGGGCATAATTTTGGGGATTTGTGTATGTTAGGAGTATTTATCAAGGGTTAATAAGATTTTAGAAATATTGTTTAAGAAATGTAAAGCAAATATCTTGAACTTTTTTTTTTAAGATTTTATTTATTTATTCATGAAAGGCACAGAGAGAGGCAGAGCCATAGGCAGAGGGAGAAGCAAGCTCCTCACAGGAAGCCTGATGCAGGCCTCTATCCCAGACCTGAGTCATGACCTGAGCCAAAGGCAGATGCTCAACCACTGAGCCACCCAGGTGCCCCTATCTTGAACTTTTAGAAGGCTTACTTTCTTGCAGAACTAATTATCTATGGGCTTGTTTCTATTTTTCATACTAACTTGTAGAAAATAATATATTCTGATTTTAATATTTTAATAAAACCATAGAAACATTTTCCTTATGACTGCTTCTTGTCTTTAAAAATTATGACATTCTTTACTAATACTATATTTTTGAGAGATTTAATAGTGTGTGGTAATTGTCTCTGTTAGTGAAGATCAAATGCCTGGTTTCAAATAGCATCTCCAAAGCTTCTCACCTTTTGATGGTGGATAATGTAGTTAATTGACCTAATTGTTTCCATTTACTTATGACGTTTACTTATCTGTAACCAGTATACATATAACCAAGAACAATTTACTTAAATATCTATGTCTTATTTTCTGACATCCAACATTTAGAAAAAACAGCACTCACCTCCTACAGTTGTTAGGAGCATTAAATATATGAATAGCAAATCATGCATTTAGAGTAAGCCCAGTCATAAGTATTCAGTAAATAGTAATAGTTGTAGATAATCATATTATTATTTGTACTATTATTGTTTTGCCACCAATTTTCTACTTCTAAGTTTTCTTGTTATTTCTATTATCTAATTGGTCATATTTTCTTTGTTTTATTCCCTACCACTTCAGCCTGGGGGCCTTTGTTTTGGTGATGAAAAGCATTTGTCTATTTCTCTGTTTGAATGGCTTCTTTCTGCTCCTCAGTGGGTGGGCTGATGGTCTCAAAGACTTTCCTATTTCACTTAGGTGCCCACACTGCAAGGGTTTTCTACTAACCTAAGAGTGTTAGCCTTAGGGGGTCTCTTTTCTCATGGGGATCACAGGTTTGTGATCATCTTGATTATAACTGTGTTTTTGTTTGTTGGTTTTTTCTGTGTTGATTTGGGAGAGGCATTTCTCTGAATCTGCCATTGTCTTCACTTTGGCCTTTTCCTGCAGTATATTGATTGCACTATGATTGCTTCCACTTTGTCTTTATGATTTTTGTCTGCTTTCTATCTACTAGACATTCTATCTACTAGACTACTATTCATTCCCCATCATTTCTGGTCTCTAGATGGCATGCATTCTTTTCCCCACTATATTTATTTATTATTTCTAACTTTAAGGGATTTGAGTAGACTTTGTATTTAGACAGATCCAATCTCTTGCTTTGTTTTGCCTCATTCTTTATTCCATATTATACTTATTTTTAACATTTTTTTAATGCTTAGAAATAATTCAGTAAAATATTAAGATAAGCCTCCAGGCTACTGAATCATGGTATTTAATGATGTCTTAAGAAATTAATTAGCTAATATACCTTGATGCGTATAACATTGTCTTCTTAACTGGTAAGAACAGTGAGAAAATACTCCCTGATGCAAACATTGAAAAGTGCAATCTCCTTTTAAATGATTTATTTATAAAGATAATACTATCATGTAATAAAATTTTAGAAGAAAATACAAAATTAAATTATGGTTTTGAAGAAATTGTTTAGGAGGTCCTGGCCTTTGTCTGTACTTGGCTTTCTTGTCATAACTCAATATTGATTTTATTGCATTTCTCTATTTCAGTGTCAAAAACCAAATGGCATATATCTATCAGCTTAACCTTCAACTGATTTCAGAGTTTTTTCATTTAATAGTATCTATAGCATTTAAAAATTGTTTTGATAAATACAATTTCTTGTGTTTTGAGTGTGTTGGTAACTATGGCATACTGTACTTTTCATTCTTTAGTCCTTACAAACGGTTGAAAAAAATAAAATATGTCTCATTAACAAAGCTTTCATAATATTTCTCTCACTGACTTTGTAATGCCTTGGACTTTTATTATTTCATCTGAAGTGAAGAACCTGAAGGCACTCTGTTTTAGAAAACTCCATCTCTGCTGTTTTTCTGCAAGGCCCCATTTATTCATGTTTCATATTTTGCCTCCAATCCCACTTTTGGGGGAAACCAGAAAGTTAATCATTCTCTGAGCTTAGTAGGCTTCAAACACCTGATAATACCTAAGGAGAACCAGATCCCAAATACGTTCCAGGATATTAGCTTCAAACAAATCCTGGCTGGCATCAATACCCTTACCTTCAGTAATATCAAAGAACATCTATTGTTCACCTTTCACTTGCCTTTGATTGGACCCTTGTTGTGCCCAAGATTATGAATCCGAGAAACCACCAAGTTGCCGACACCGATGCAACACACGAGGCTTTATTTATAAGCTCGAGCTTGGGTCCAAGTATACCCGACACAGTGGAGCAGGGACTTGGACCCAGAGGTGGGTTTCAGATTAGTTTTATGGGCTGATCTAGGGGACTCCAGAAGGGGGGTAGGAATTTCTCAAGTTCTGTTTACATTCTGATATGGGGCTTTAAAGGGCATTGAGCTCTGTTCTCATTCTAATATGGGGCTTTCTAGGACTTTTAAGCTGTAAGCTGTTTTTTTCCTGTAACTGAAGTAATGTAAATTTCAGCTCTTATTCACAGGGGCCTGGGATGGCTGTACTTGTGCTAACGCTGAACTTAAAAGTGGAATGACCTTAATTTTCTAGGCCTCCACACCCTATCTCTGATTTCTGGAGGCACACTACCCCAAACCTTTTTCTGATATAAAGCCCTAACTCCAGGCAACAATGAGCCTTACTCTCCTTTCCTTTCTGAGTTTCCCAGGTACTCAGTCTGCTGTTCTCTGTCACTCACACTATTCAATAAACTCTTGTCACCTTCTCTGGCTCACATTTGATTTCCAACCTGCCTGAAGCCAAGGACCTTTGTGGCTGGACCTGTGGAAACTTCTCCTGGGTTCTCTGACTCAACCTGCCTGTATCACAACCATGTACTCCAAATAACTGGGCTTTATATACTCAGACTACAGTGAACACGAGAAATTAAAATACTTTGGTAAGTTTTAGAAAAGAACATTGTTGTTTAATTTATTATTCATTTACTGGAGGCATCCGTACTCTTTCTTTTTAAGCATATGCTTCATTATAAATAATTATGAAATTATGAAGGCCAGGAGAGTGACATTTCTATGAATAAATCTTACATATAGGAAGTTATTATTGCAACAACTTGTCTGTGAAATTTCTCTAATTTCTACTGGTTATTTTTATGCAATATAGAAAAAATACACTGCCAAAGTTTAAATTGAGGTCATATGAAATTAAAATATATATGCTTATCATTAAAACAATCTAAATATGGAGAACTTGATAATGTTCTTATTCTTATATGATATATTAACTTTTTAATTTCTTCTGACATATCTTAAATCTAATAAAAATTTCTAAAAGTGTGTACTCTGTAATATATATTGTATATTTAATATATGTAAGTATGTCACACATTTAAAATATATAGAATTGGGATCCCTGGGTGGCGCAGCGGTTTAGCGCCTGCCTTTGGCTCAGGGCGCGATCCTGGACACCCGGGATCGAATCCCACGTTGGGCTCCCAGTGCATGGAGCCTGCTTCTCCCTCTGCTTGTGTCTCTGCCTCTCTCTCTCTCTCTCTATGTGACTATCATAAATAAATAAATAAATAAATAAATTTTAAAAAATTAAAAGAAAATAAAAATAAAATATATAGAATTATTTATGTCCTAATATATAAATATATGGTATATATGATTAATTATATATTACTTAAGCAATATGTAATATATAACAGATATTTAAGCTTATGATTTGTGAGGAACTGTACCATGCCATTGCAATGTATATTTTAGGTGTGAATGAAATAAACAAATATTTAATGGTATTCCTGATTGGATTCTCACTGAGTTTATTTGCTGACATCTGTTTTACTTTCTCCATAACAAATAAGTTCCTTGAATGCAAAGAATGATAATTTTCTTATAAATTTATCCCTAAAAGCTAGAATCATGTCTGACACATATTTGACACTTGATAAATATTTATTGAATGCAAATTTAATGCTTGAAAGGCCCATTCAAATATTTTAATTTAATTGAGTATGCAATAGAGAAATTTAAAAACTTTCAGAGGAATTATATTGCATATAGGAGAGAACAAAAGAAATGATAACTATTTCCCAGCAGTACCCTCCAACATTCTATTTCTTTGGTCCCAAGTTAGATAAATTGATGGGTCAGACATATTTCTTAAGATAAATAAAACTTGTGTGATATAGAATGTTAATGACAAACACTTATGTGGATTTTCTAGTCTGACTAGCAGAAAGAAACATGTCGAATTATGGCTCAGTTACCATCTGAATAGGATGGACGCAGCAATCAGACTAGGTGTACACCCTTAACTGTTCATCTTATTTATAATTATTTTCCCTCATCACTATCTGTTAACTTATGTTAATTTGAAGCAGGACTGCTGATGATTTCATGATCCTTCAACTCCTAGGCAATTATATCAGAAAGCAGGTCACTCATTCATTCATTCAGTAAATATTCATTGGACATCCAAACTGTATTACACACCTACTATATTTTAGATTTAGTAATTTCAGGGCAAGCATAACTACCAGACCCTTTCCTTCAATTAGCTTCAAATTTATTAGTGAGATAAAACGATCATAAAGAAATAAAAAAAAACATTATCTTATTAAGTTCTAAGGAATAAGAAGATAAACATTGAAGGGACATATACAAATGGAAGGTGACTCTAATTTGGGAGGTTAATTCTCATTGATTTATTTTTTAAGACTTATTTGGAGAGAGAGTGTCTAATTATTATCATCTTGATTTAATAACTTTAGAGAGACAGAAGTAAGGATATTTTGATATCTTTGATTTCCATGGATATATGATATCCATGATTTGGAAGCATGCTGATTAACAAAATGTTATCTCTGAATCAAGGTATACTATAAAAGTAAAACATATTAATATTTGAACCACAAACAAGGTTATGTATTATTTTCCAGAAGAAAGTAATTACAACTATATTCTAAAGGATATTCCTTAATATATAGGTTAACATATGCATTATTTTTTTGCAACTTTCTTAAGGATATATCCTATAAAAAATAATCCTGATATAACAGTATTTCTCAATCCCTTATTTAAGTTAAAGTAATTGAAAATGCCATGAAATGAGGTAAAGTCTACTGACTTATCTTAAACTAGATAAAGGTTCATAATGATATATATACTGTAATATTATATGTATCAATATTATATATTTGAATTATTTCTTGTGCTTCAGAAGATATTTTTGACAAAAAATAATAGGGAAATATTATTACACAATTTGAAATGCTTAAATTCACATTGAATCATCTATATTCAAAGTAAAAATAGAGAAAATGTTTCTTATAGATAATATTTAAACAAGGTAGTGATAACATAATAAAAAATAGTCAAAATTGGCAAAAAAACATAGTCAAAGGTAAATGTATGATAGAAAATGAGGATAAGACTAAAGGAAAGAGATTAAAGATGAATTTTTAACAGTGATATAATATTAAGTTTCAGTTTTTTCTACTTGAAATATTTTATTCTGCAGTATTATAAAGTCAACTTTTTTGTCTCACTATTAAATTCCTTCCAAGTCTTAGGTACTTATTTTGGATATTATGTGGACCAATTTGTTTCCAAGATACTAAATAAACCTTTCTCTCTCCTTCCTTCTCTCCCTCTCTTAGGATTTGTGAAATATTAAATCAATCATTGCTTTAATAATAGAGCTTTCAGTAAATTTAACATTTAAGAGTCTAAAACAGATAAAAAAATATTTCAAAAAGTATGATGCTGAAATTCTGCTAAGCAATATTTCATCAATTATTAGTTTACTGTACAGAAATGGAAAGGGGAAGGGTAAAGGTGAGAGGTCAGAGGAATCAATAAATCAAATGTAGCTATATTTTTTTGCCAGGAACTGATTAGACAATGATGAATAATGCACATAATTCTCCCTTTCTCACGGCCTTGTATTCTCAAAAAGACTCAAATATATCTATTAAGACTTCAATGACATGATAATGTCCCAACATGAATTGTAAAATACTCTCACTGTGTATTGTTTAGTTTTCAAACTTAGTCATTATTGAGCCATAAAGGAAAGTCAAACAAGTCAGGCCACTATATTACTGGATTACAAGATTGCATGTATCATTTTTCTCCCTGTGCAGGATTGTCTAGCATTTTAAGTCTCTTAAATTTAGAGAATCAGCCTTCTACCTGTCCAGTGAATTTGTATCTGTTTAATGTAAACATAAAAACCACTTTAAACAGTAAATTTCAAAGCACTATATAAATCAGTAAACAAATCCTTTATATTCTTCACGGGAAATGTGCAACTTATACGTGTACAAATCCTCTGCCATTCGGTAAGACAGAGGAGTGCATAGAAGTCACACTCACTGAAGTACCTTATCTCCCTCCCACTTTTCCAAGAGCACCCATGCAGGAAGTCTTGTGAACATTTGTATTTACATAAGAGAATTTCCCTAAGTTGATCAATGCAGTGGAAAATCCATAATGAATTTTGTTACCATATGTTATTATGAGTTCATTTACTTAAATGATCCTCCTTAAAGCTGACTCAAACAGATAGACCGAATTCCTCTGAATGGATGTCAGCTGAGGAATTAAACCATGGCAGTTACTTAGCAAACACATGGAAAAATACTAATTAGCACAAATATCGTGGATATCATTTTGTATTTTCTTTAATAGTTTCTTAATGCTGAAAATTGGAAAATGAATATTTCAATGACTATCATGAAAGTTATGGCCACTTGACTCTTCATAATTAGTGATTTGAGAATTCAGTCATCTCAAACCATCTGTTTTCTTTTGTTTGGAATAGATTGTGCAAATAAGGTTTCTCTCTGTTCAAGGGCAAAGGTAAAAAGAAGAGAAAAATGATAAGAATAAGTTAGAGTTGATTTCTGTAGTGGAGAAATTTAAAATTGATGAATTGTTAAAATAGATAGTGTTGCAAATCTACACATTCTTATAAATCATTAAAATAAGGAGAAAAGATATAATGAAATATTCGGTTACAAGTGGCTCTTTGCTTGTTTGTTTTGTTTCATGCAGCATGGTAGCAAAATGTTGTTGCGAAAGGAGCACAGATATGTGACTCAAGAAACCTTAGTTCTCATCTAGCATTGCTTTTTCCTGGACCACAGTCATCCTCTCTGAAAGGAACTGACCACGCATTTTAACTTCAATGAATCCAGTGCTGGCTTAGGAATTTCAGACTAAAATTTTGCTATTGTTCTTGTTTTAGGTTAAATATTAAGATAATTAACTTATGATCTTTTTTAATCTAAGAGGTTAGAAATTTCCTATTTTGTAAATAATTATTTTGATAGATATGTGAAATAAGCTCCTGGAAGTAGAAAATATTGAAACACACATTTAAAGATATATATTAACCATATATATTTGCTCTGTGGAAATGGCATGAAGCTGCAGATATACTTCCTAAAACATTACAATGTAATTTTTTAATTAATTTTTGAATTACCAGACCAAACTGTGACCAATGCAAAACTCATGAATTTCACATAGTTAGAAGACTTTACAAAGCAGTGTTTAGAACTGGAAGTATGACTACTTCAATTCCCTGATGTAATCATTTTGGAAGATAAAAAATTATCCCTGTAAACACTAGATGGCTTCCCTGCATTTCAGTCAAGGGGAAAAAAAAATGAGTAGCATTCAGTGTTTTCTCAGTGTTATATGAAGTTAAAAAATGCAAAATTGATTAAATGTAATTGTGTGTATTTTAAAAGCATTATAAAATACTCAGATGACAAAACACATATAAAAGAAAGAATAGTCTAATTACTTCTGAAAAAAGGAAACACGACACATTTACAGAGCTAATTCTTTAAGCAGTTAGTCTGTACTTGGGATGTAGCTATTAATGACAAGTAATTATTAGTTACTAATAATTATATTATTAATAATGAAAAGTAATTATTAGTTATGATTAATTATTAATTATGCTACTTAGAGCTACCTTAAAAGAAATATGTATTTAGGTATATAATGATATATCTTACAAAGTCTTACCATTTTTTAAGTATAGCTTAATTTTATTTCTGTAATATTTTAATATGCTAAAAGACTATTAAAATCACATATGCTTACATATGATAACACAGACTTCATAGACACTTAAATGAGCAAAGCCCCCATTAAAAAGCTAAGTTTGTTAAAAATGAACTTATATTGACCATATTTTCATTAATAATTTGTATTTAGGGGTATTTGGGTGCCTCAGTCAGGTAAGCATGTGACTCTACAGTCTATAGGTCTACAGGTCGGGCTCTACATTAGGCATGGAGTCTGCTTGAGATTCTCTCTCCCTCTCTTCCTGCCCCTCTTCCCCCACCCGCTCTCTCTTTCTTACTCTCTGAAAAAAATAGTTATAGTAATTTATATTCATTTAAAAATATTATATTTTATTCCCAATATCTATTTGGTGACAATAGTAAATAACTTTCTTATAAATAATGAATGCAGATCTCTATCCAGATTTATAACTAAAATTTAAAATGCCATACCACAGGTAGTCAAAAGAATTTTACTTGCCCTTAAGAAGTAATAGAAAATTTGAATATTATCTACCCTAAGTAATATATATTAGCAAGAAAATTAATTAATACTCTTGGCAGGAAAAATATGATTTATAAAACCCTGTGACTGTGTAAGTTTTAGTTGATAGTCTATTTAAGAATAATACAAAAGCCATTTTTTTCTTCCTACTGTTTTTCAAAATATTGTTTTGAACAAATTAGATCACTATTACTGAGTGACTTTCTAGTATAAAATCCATTCCCTCACTTTGTTGATTGTATTATACTTAGTATATGATAATATTTTATGTATACAATTCCTGAAAATTGCTATAAATATGGTTTTCAAAATTATGGATTATAGTCAAAAGAATCTAAAAGATTTTTGGTATAGGGGATCCCTGGGTGGCACAGCGGTTTGGTGCCTGCCTTTGGCCCAGGGCGTGATCCTGGAGATCTGGGATCGAGTCCCGCGTCGGGCTCCCTGCATGGAGCCTGCTTCTCCCTCTGCCTGTGTCTCTGCCTCTCTCTCTCTCTCTCTCTGTGACTATCATGAATAAATAAATAAAATCTTAAAAAAAAAGATTTTTGGTATAGTTTTTCCCATTTACTTTTTTTAATCAGTCTTTTATTTCATCTGCTGTAAAGAAATAATAAATTTTCTCATTTGCCATTATACATTGATTTCTACAGTGCTGAATAATCTTTTTTTAAGATTTTATTTATTTATTCATGAAAGACACACAGAGAGTGGCAGATACATAGAGGGAGAAGCAGGCTCTCTGCAAAGATGCCTATTGTGGGAAAGTATCCCAGGACCCTGGGATCCCGACCTGAGCCAAAGGCAGATGCACAACCACTGAGCCATCCAGGTGCCCCTCCCTTTTTTTTAAAGATTTGTTTCATTATTTGAGAGAGAGAGAGAGTGAGAGAAAGAGAAAGAGACAGGGCTCTATCTTACAACTTATGAGCTCATGATCTGAGCCAAAACCAAGTGTTGAACACTTAAGTGACTGAGCTACCCAGGCTACCTCTACAGTGTTGAATAGTCTTAAAATATTTCTGATTTTATACCTAGAATGACTTTGAAATTTTGCAAACTACTGTGTTAATGATTGTGGCATAATTAAAAAATAATTACAGTAAGAAGGATAATTCTGAACTAATGCAGAAATTTTTGTAAGTAGGAATTAATAATCCTGGTTCTATGATCACTTTAATATGTATAAAGATTATTTTATTTTTTGTGCACCTTCTCCATCTCTTAAAGATTATTATCAATAAATCATAATAATTTATTTGACAGTCCATTTGATTCCAAGTATCTTTTTTCCTGACTTTCTCTCATAGAATAAGAGTGTCATATAATACAGAATCATATAATACAGATTGTATAATCATAGAATCATATAGGAGTATAGAATATAGATACATGATAGATATAATATAGATAATAGATATAGTAATATATGTGCTATTATACATACTGTAAAATATAGCAATATAGATAGTGTAGATCACAAAATCATATGAAATCATAAATTCATAAAGAATCATAAAACAAATATCTAGAGTAAATGAAAAAATAAAGCATAAATTGTATCACAAAATAGGGAACCAAAACACTCCCATTGCTCAGATGTTATCACCTGCTAGACCTTCTTTACTGCCACCTGCTTAGACTCACTGACCTTTGTCCCACATTTTTCCTTAAGCTTTTCTTTCCTGCTTATTTCTTAACTCAGACAATAGAAAACAAAACTATCCATTGAGCAATAATAACTGTCTTGATAAGACCTCCATATGGCTCAGACCACCCAGACTAGTTTGAGCTTAACCCCTGACTTGTAGCTGCACAAATGGACCATCGAGTGACCTCTAGAATGACCAATAACTACCTTTACCTCATTATAATACTAAAATCTCTGCTCAAGGGGAAGTACAAGCCCTGCATGACATATAATATGTGTTTAGGCATGTTTCCTTAAGTGCATTGTGGCCTTATGCCCACCTTTATATGCAAGGACAAGTCTTCCCTATCTAAATATTCATCCTAACCATAAATAAAAGGGACCCATTTCCCCTTGCTCTAGGAGTCATGGCTTTGGAAACCATTCCCGGGTGAGTTCCTGATTTGCTGCGAATACTTTTCTTTGTGCCACAACTCAACCTGGTACAGTTTCTGACTCACCAAGGAGAAAACTCATGTTGGTTTGGTTACAATGTTACTTTGAAAGATTACCTGAAGTAGAGTTCCTTTAGGGAAATGGGCTGTCGGGCTTCCACAAAAGGCAGCCATTTAAAGAGAAAAATTCTGTCTACTTTACATCTATAAGTACAGATGACAAAAAACAATCTAATTATTCATGGATATTCTTTCAATTCTATGGAAGCCCTAGTCTCCAACATTTGGAAGTTGATTAATCTCTCTTGTGTGTTTATCTTATGTTTATTTCAGCATTTGATTCTAGTTTGAGATTTTTCTTTTTCATCATATGTGGATACTGAAGACATAACTTTTTAATTGACTGATGTATGTATGAGTCAACTTCAGTAGTTAGTTGGAAACTTCACTTGGCTTTTCCTTGTATGAATGCTGTTGAGCTTTCTTTAGTGTTTACATACAGAAATATGTTGTTTGGATTACTAAGCCACTTACTCATAAATTTACCTCAACTTCTGTATGTTTTCTGATCAGTCTCCACTTATATTTATATCTATTTCTTCACTTCATCACTCATATAGCTTAGAACTTTTCTCGCTCACTATTAGCCCTTCTGACTTTCTTTCTGCCTAAAATGTAACATAATTCAGTGAGCTAATTTACAAGAAAAAAAAAAAAAAAAGCCTTGACTTACATAAGACCTTTAAGTTTCAGGCCATGTTTGGCTACTTAAATTCTGCCATTTGTTACATAAAATTATAAGATCTCTACAAATGTTAAAAGTAAGTAGGCCTTTAAACATTGAATATCAAAATAGTTGCGTAGATTTATAAATAATGGAAAAATGGAATAAAATGTAATGCTTTATACACATACATTGTAATGTTTTATGAAACTCATTAAGATGCTAAAAAGGCACTTGTATTTTGAGTTTGATGAATGATAATTTTTTTCAAAAGGTAAAAATCCAGTACATGGATTTTTGTCCCTATTGATAGCCAAAAGCTAAGTGTTCATTATTAGCCTTAATGTGAATTGTCACTTGCTTGGCTGGTGAATTTGTAGATCAATAAGAACATTTGTAAATCCATTACTTTTTATGGATGTGTTAAAACATCTTATGAAGTGTAAATTGCCTAACGTCACTTTTGGCAAGATAATCTTTGGAAATATTATCTGTAACCTTGTAATAATATTAAGTGCTGTTTAACCACATGGTGGAGAGTTTACTTTCCAAAATAAAAGTTCATTCACCTATTCAACCTGTTTATGCTTAATATGTAATAACACTGGATTCTCTTTGTTTAAATTGGCTTTAATGATGATTTTTTATTTTTATATCTATCACATTAAACGCTACACACACACACACAAAAAAAAAACCTGTAAAAACTAATTTTTGATAATCTGCTTCACATTCCTAGATCGTCCTTACCCTGGCTGCTGAATTTAATATAAGCAAAGGGAACTACAAGCAAACACAAAAGATTGTAATACAGAAAATCCAAAACTGCTAAGTAAATGAAAAATACATTTTCTATTACATTCATTCGTAATCTAATGGTATATTTTCTCGTGGCCCTTGATAAATTTAGACATTATTTATATTGAGTACATTTGAATAAGCATTCAATGCAATATAATAATCTAATTTAGTTAGAATTAATCAAAGCTATTGTCATTTAAAGATTGTAGACTATTTTTATACCTTTATTTGGTGTACTCAAATATATTTGGCATGCTTCCTGACATGGTTAGTTTTAGCACATTGATATTTGAAAACTCTATTGTGTGACACTAGAGCTTCAGATATTGGTATTGAGGGTTTTTTGACATACATGTGTCAATTTTTTAAAACAATGGATAATTATATGAAAACTGCTCACTATGCTATAATCTTAGAAGCATTTGCTTTTGTGCTGATAACACTACATAAATATATACTATTCAAGGAACTTCTTTTATCTAAAATACATTCCTTGTCTCCACAAAAGGCTTTTGTAAATACCACTTTGGAATGACAGCCAGAAACTGAGAGAATTAAAAATGATAAAAAAAATTGAAAACTTAATTTTTGAAAAATAGTAGATGATTATACCAAGGTTACCAAAACTTTTGCTCCACTAAGATTTCAAGACAATGCAATACTTTCTTTAGGTAATAACCGATAATTTAAAAAGAGAGATGTAATAAAGGTGATACTAACATAATGATCAAGACAAACAAACAATGAAAGGAGGGCTTGAGCAGGATATATTAGACAAATGTGAATAGCAGGAAAGCAAGGATTGGGTTTCTATTAACCAAAGAACCTGTATGTGAAAATCCACAATACATAATGAAAATATAATTATGACTATGTACTAAATAAGTAATTACATAAAGCAGAAAATTAAGGAGATAAAGGAGTTCTATAAAATATATTGATGATTAGAGAATGTAATACACTACTCTCAGTTCAAGGGAGGTCAAGTGGATAAACAGGCATAGCTAGTTTGCTAGAAGTACATTTTTCAGGTGCAGTTGGGCAATAGAGCATGTTTATTCACGTGAACTGTAGAAACAGATATGATGTTCAAAGTTCTGATTCTGCCATTTCTTAGCAAGATAGTTTTGGGGGTAACAAATCAGTGAGGCTTTCTTTCTTCTTAGGTAAGAGGTAAAAATAAAATAATCCATTTTATGACTGCCCTATAAGGGATATATGTGATAATCCAAGTAAAGGACTTGGAAGCTGGCACATAGGAATTTTTCGGAAGTATTCACTGTTATTTTTCAAATAGGAATAGTCTTTTTTACTTTTTATTACATAAATTTTCAAACATATTCAAAAGAAAAAAAAATTCCTATACCTCAAAATTTCAAAGGGAATTAGGAGTTTTAAAATTAATTTTAAAAAGGCATGGCCCAAAAAAAAAATAAAAAATAAATAAATAAAATAAATAAAATAAAATAAAAAGGCATGGCCCAACCAAGGACAAAACTCTAGATGATAAATAAAGACAAATGCCAAACTCTGAGAAATATCTGTAATGCATATAATTTATGTACTTAAACTTTATTTAAGATAAATATCCCTTTGGGTAGCTAATTTTAATTAGTTTTTCTTATAAAGCTTACTTAGGCTTAATCTTTTCAAAACGTTGTCCTCTAGCTTAATCTTTATCACGTCCCTCAAGTATGTCAGTTCTCATTTTTTAACAAACGGCAACTAATTCTGAGGTTTAACTAGTAAAAAGATTTCTCTTATGTTCTCAAATATTCTGCTAAATTGGAATTTGCTTCCATCAGGGAATTAAACCGTCAATAATTCAGGTTTTGCTGAGAAACAGAATAAAAAGATAAAGTTCAGAGAGCGAAAGTAGGGACAGATAATGGAGAAATGTGTGAATAGTCAAAGATTCTAGTACTAGTGCAATTACCTGTTTTTACCAACTCCATTTAGACAATATTTAGAGTTGCTTAATTTCCTCATTTTTACTATTAATCAATATTAAATCATCAATTTCAAAAAATATTGATGCGATAGCCAAATTTCTGTAATTCATTTGAGAATTTCACTGCCAGCATGCCACTCAGCTATCTAGTTGACAGTCATCAATTATTAATATCTTTATATTATCTATTCATTACAGCAGAGTTCATGAATGTGAACAAATTTTGTTCTAATTTAACAAAATGACAATTGAAATTCTGACAACACACTGTCTATTAAAATCAAACTAAGACTTTTATGTTGTCCTTTTCTTTTTGATAACAGTTAAATCTTATTTATTCTTAGCACATACAATTGCAAAATGGATGTACTGACATGAAGTTTTAGATTTTTAAAACATCAAATCCGACAAGTTAGAAACAAAAAGCAGTGTTTACTAATAAAACTATTGAAAAATGGACTTCAAACACTGTGACAGAATTTAGACAAAATCAAAATATTGTCAAAATACATATTTATCTATAGAAAAGTAGTTAGAAAAAAAAAGAAAAATAGTTAGAAAAAACTTCCTGCTTCCTCATAGATGAAAAGTTTATATTTATTATCTCTACACATGTCTAAGTGGAAAATACTCAAGTAGTCAGTTTTTTTTTCCAACTAAACTCACATTTAAGAGCAAGAGTATAGAAATGAATATACTGACATTATCAACAAAAAGGCACAATTGAAAAGAAAATTCTCAATTAAAGTCTTTAAAGCTACTATATAAATTGTTACGTGAATTATCAAAAATATTTTTCTTTATTTTGTGTTTTAATTTCATCTGTATCTTTCATTTGAATATTTGTGCTTGTTTGTTTGTTTCCAAAGTCACAAGTTTTTTTTTTTTTTTACTGTAGAATTCATGTCTTTTTAAATGATAAATCTATAATTGCAACAAGGAATCAATAAATATTTGGTAATCTAAATACAGTTATATCTCGGTAAAATGTAAGGAAGCAGGAATAATCATGGTGTCTTTTGTTACCTGCCTTATAATTTCTAAACTATATTTAAGAGCCTTTGGGATAGTCTTACCACAAGTCTCATATGCTCTTCATCAAAATAAGAACACAATGGAGAAAATATAAAGACTCATTTAGACCTTGAGCTCAATTCAGAAATTAAAAACGAGACTGTCTTTTGTGCCAAAAGTGTCTATTTAACTACCTGCCCTTACCCTTGGCAAGAATGTGAGAATTTCACATCACAAATGTTCACATATTCACCAGATATGAGTATCAAATGCAGAAATTACTAAAGTGGGCTGTGAGACATAGAAGGCAAAGGGAGCAAATAAAAAAGTTTTGGGGATGTGACTGAAACAATAAAAAGCATCATCAACTACAATCACTTGTGAGTATTTTTTTATTTTTATATTTTTTAAATTTTTTAAAAAATATTTTATTTATTCATGAGAGACACAGAGAGAGAGGGAGAGAGGCAGAGACACAGGCAGAAGGAGAAGCAGACTCCATGCAGGGAGCCCAATGTGGGACTTGATCCTGGGTCTCCAGGGTCACACCCTGGACCGAAGGTGGTGCTAAACCACTGAGCCACATGGGCTGCCCCAGTTGTGAGTTTTAAGTGTCTTGTTAATTAAGACTACTTCAACTGAGAACACATTTTCAAGATGGTCGTGTTTGTTCTCACTCCTTACACAATTGCAGTAGTTCAAATCCACAAATTTAAAGCTGACTTTTAAATAATGTTCATATGTGTTCGCAAATTCTTTATCTATTTGTTATATTAAGAAACGAACATGAGGTAAAATAGTGTATTTTTAAAAGTATTTCAGTGAGATGAATATATCAATACATATTACTTATATTATTTCATATTCATGTGAAAAAATAATGGTAAATAATGCAAATGTCCGCAGAATATCACCTACATACATATAACTTGTTATTCATATTACTTAGTAGTTAAATGCATAAAATAAGCAATATTGGTTAACATTTATGATACTAGTAAGTCATTTTATTTAATAAATTCTGTGCTATGTTTTAAGGATATGGAGAATTGAATAAAAATTATAATGGTCAAATTGTGCTAATGAAACAATTATTTATGAATAACATATTCAACCACATTAGGCAACTTAAAAGTCAATATAATAAATCCACGGAAAAGGCAAGAATTTACCATCACTTAAAATAGCTCAACGTTCAATGGATTCTGTGTACTTTAATAGATTGCTAAATTAGTCACATACTAATTAGCAGTTTCCTTAGTATTGGATTACCTAGATTAATCTGTGGTTTCCTCAATATGTCATCAGGAGCATTAATTAAGTATGGTCAACATCCTTAATAATGCATTAGTTTTTCATTAAACTAACATAAATGTTTAATATAATAATAACAACAATAAAACAACTAGTTATAATAACAACAGGCATGGTGTATGAAATCTTTTCATAGATAATTGATTAAGCTGTCAAACTGATAGAATTCTGCAATGCCTTGCAAATTCCTCAGACTTCTTTTTTATTAGGAGAAACATCTTTATTTCTGGAAATAACATCTATAGGCTATATCCTGCTCAGAAAAACCGCTTTGATTTATATTGCCTCTATATTAATTGTACCAAATAAGGAGCTAAGTGGAACCATCAGTGAACATTAACATTAATCACCTAATTGAACTCATCTAATTTATTTATGTATTTATTTGACAAAGAATCACAAAAGTTTATCATTATAAAATATGTTGACTTCAATTTGGGTGCCATTCCTATACTGAAAATAGTGTAAATTGTATAAAGTTTCTAATAGATGTATGTTGCAGAGCAGTTTATATAGGGATGATCATGACACTGATTTTACATAATGGAAATGTAAAGGACAGCAATTTGGCCTCCATATGTTTTATTGGTTCCTTTTCTTATTTATACATCCCTATCCAGCCAAAAGGCCACTCAGAATCACATTAAATAAAGCAAATGCTCATATATGTATCTCTGGACATTTACAGATTTTATTTAGTGTGTCTTTTTCAGATTCAGTAAGAGAGACAATAATCTATAGTAATCCAGAAATTGTTGAACACAAATATAAGTGTTGAACAGTGGTTTATTCTTTTTTAACCACTTCCAATTAGCATGTAATTTCAATACAGAGAGTCATAAGATAATTTAGGACACATAGTGTTTTGCAGGGCCATTTTTTGGTCAGGATCCCAAAGACAAATTTTTTTTCATGAAAATCATATATATAGGGCAGCCTGGGTGGCTCAGCGGTTTAGCATCGCCTTCAGCCCAGTGTGATCTTGTAGACCCAGGATCAAGTCCCACATCAGGCTCCCTGCATGGAGCCTGCTTCTCCCTCTGCCTGTGTCTCTGCCTCTCTCTGCCTCTCTCTCTCTCTCTTTGTCTCTCTCTGAATGAATAAATATTCTGAATATTTTATTCATTCATCTTTATTCTGAATGAATAAATAAATAAAATAATAAAAAAGAAAATCATATATATGAAAGTCATATATATATTTATATATATAAAGTTTTTAAATATTTTATTTATTTATTAGAGAGAGAGAGAGACAGAGAGCATGGGAAGGGAGAGGAGCAGAGGGAGAAGCAGACAGTCTGCTGAGCAGGGAGCCAGATGCTGAGCTTGATCCCTGGACTCTGGGATCATGAATTGAGCTGAAGGCAAACGCTTACCTGACTGAACCATACAGGTGTCCTTAAAAATCATATATATTTTAAAGTCAGCTTTCTGGTGTTTGAAAAAGAATTGTATCCAACCTGAGTACTTGACACAAAAACAAACAAAAAAGCACATGGACTGTTACATATGTGTATGAAATTAATGAGAAACATCACTGAAATGAAATAGAGATAGGCTAGAAGGGGGACCTATAACAATGTCAATTACAAAATTTGTCAACTGCATACCCGAGTAGAAGAATCACTAATTACAGGCCCCAACAGGGAAATACACATGTTGCATCTCCCACAAGAAATCGACCACCCCTGACATAGCCAATCATAGCCAAGCATCATCACTGTGGACTCATGTTTTTTTCCCCGATGAATTTTTGCTCAAAACAACCCCTCCCAAATTCCTCCATCTTCTCCATAAAATAACATTCCTTTCCTTTGTTGGACTTGCCTATGGTTTTGCTACAGTTTGCATGTCCTGAATTGCAATTATTTGTTATTCCCAAATAAATCCATTTTTTGCCAGTAAAATCATTGACTTTTTTTTTTTTTATGGTTAACATATGCATTTATGTACTGACATAATTTAAACATACTGTGTTCAGTGTTTGAGAATCCTTCTTAGGCATATGCAACACAAATTGTTCATTATATTCTTGATGTAGTCCATTTATTTCAAAATCACTATTACTCTTGGAGATTGAAAGTATGACCTACTGAAAACAAATGAAAATTGGGAGCAAGATGTTTTTGAGAGATTGTTTTAATTTGTTTTTTTTTTAATTTTTTTATTTTATTTATTTATTCATGAGAGACGAGAGAGAGAGGCAGAGACACAGGCAGAGGAAGAAGCAGGCTCCATGCAGGAAGCCCGATGCGGGACTTGATCCCGGGACTCCAGGATCACGCCCTGGGCCCAAGGCAGGTGCTGAACCGTTGATCCACCCAGGCATCCCATGAGATTGTTTTTTTTTTTTTTTTTATGTTTATTTTATTTTATTCTTTTTATTGGTGTTCAATTTACTAACGTAGAGAATAACACCCAGTGCCCGTCACCCATTCACTCCCACCCCCCGCCCTCCTCCCCTTCTACCACCCCTAGTTCGTTTCCCAGAGTTAGCAGTCTTTACGTTCTGTCTCCCTTTCTGATATTTCCCACACATTTCTTCTCCCTTCCCTTATTTTCCCTTTCACTGAGATTGTTTTAATTTAAAGAAAATATTAGTATATAATGCTTGTTTAAATGTCTCTATGTCATCATCTCATTTCTGAATCTATTCTTTTTTAAGATTTTAATTTGTCTATTCATGGAGACAGAGAGAGAGAGGCAGAAACATAGGCAAAGGGAGAAGCAGACTCCCTCTGGGGAGCCTGATGTAGGACTGGAACCCAGGGCCCCGGGATCACGACCTGAGCTGAAGGAAGATGCTCAACTGCTGACCCACCAAGGCATCCCTCTGGATCTGTTTCTTTGGATTGATAAATTTTGTCCTTTATGGATTACATTTTATTGCTTCTTGATATAGTAAGTAATATTTGGATGCTACACATACTTATTTTCATCTCGAGTACCTGAAATTTTATCTTCTTCTAAAGAATATTGGGGTGTCTTCTGATAAGCAATTCATTACATTAAGTGTCAGCTTGAATTTCAATTATTGTTTTAATGCTTTGTTATAGAAGATTGCTGAAATGTGCTCCAGCTTGTTGAAGTCAAGTTCATCACAGCTATGTTGAACTCTGAAAATCATTCAGTTAATGTTTCAGATCATTCTTCACTCAAACTGGTGGTATTTTGACCGTTCTGCTTGTCTTAGTATTTCAAAAAAGATTCAACAGGTCTCTATGTCCATTTATGGATTTTTGTGTTTTTTCCTCCTGAAGTCCCATTTTCTTTGACATTGAACCCTGAAATTTTCAGACATACCAAACCTCTGTCCTAAAATTCGATCACTATTCTGAAAACTCAGTAAGACTACTGGTTGATAGTCTCCTCCTTGCGCTGTACTCTAGATGTTTTCCAGCCAGGAAGTCTGAAAATCAAAGGATTCATCTTGTTTGGTTCAGTTTTCTAACTAACCACAGTCCATGTTTGCTCCCTAATGCCTGAAAATAATTTTGTTTTTGTTTCTGGTTTTTGTCCAGTTTTAGTGTAAATCTGGTTTCTCCTACTCCATCATAGTCAAATATATTTTTGACCATACATCTACACATGATACACACATGCATTGTCACTGACTGAAGTCTCCATAAAACAGAACTCATGGCTTGTCATTATCTTAAGCGAAATCCATTTCTATTTCCTACCTGGAAAAAAAATAACTTCTTAGATGTACACTTGTTAAAGTTGGTGGATTTTTTATTTTTAATCAATATTTTAACATTTTTTTCTACTGGATAACATTTTGCTAGATTGACTTTGGAATTTTAGGATTCTTGGCCTGTCCTAGATAAGCAGAATATAGATTTTCAGTACAGTTGCAGATTTTCTTTTATGCTGTGGTAATACTTCTACATCTCATCCTCCCATTATTCACTGCTTACGCTTTTGCTCCCAAGAAAGTAATTTTTCCCAGAGAAATACAGATCCTAAGATGTACTGTATTTCTTTCTAAACTTCTAAGCAATTTTAACTTATATACAAGGGGTTGAATTCTATGAATAGAACAAAATAGAGAGATACTTATGAAGACAAAGTAGAATAAATTTGGTTGACTCTGAAAATAAACCTAATGCAGGGAGGTGAAGTGAGAGTGGGGAAAAGATCTGATATTTTGTGACTGGTAAGTAAAATTAATGATTATAACAGAAGAAATTTGCATTAAAGTTTTTCCAATTGATTTGATAGCACCTACCTTTAAGTAATGGATTGGATATTATTGATCTATCCCAAGATTGCGATAATAAATTAACCTATCAATGTTACAGTTAATGAACATTTTTCTCAGATCTCGGATATAATTCATGTTCATCTCATTCTAGGGTTATTGTTTACTATTATCTTTTGTGTTATCTTGTTGGATATTTTAAAAAGATGTTGAATTAATGCTACGGTAAAATATGGAAGCTTGTTCTTTAGACATTGTAGGAAACAAATAAATTTCTTAATTTAGAAATGTTATTCCCAAAAAGAATTAAAAATTATTAGTTGATATTTTATGTATGAAATAATGTAGGACTTACACCAATATTTGCTGATACTAAAAGTAGCTTTATATTAGTAGTTAAGTAGATCTAGTCATTGTGAATTAATGAGGTAATTTTTTATTGAATTCATTTATGTAAATATCAGAATAAGTAATGTGCTTTCTCCCTATGAAAGATTTAGCATTTTATCAAATATTTTTCCAAATATTTCTAATACATATTGAAGGAAATATACTTAGGATGAAAGTTAATTTTATTGTATTTCCTTACACCTAGGTGATATTTCTAAAATTCGTCAAAGATGACATTTTCATGATTCTAAAAAAACTTTTATTTATTTATTTTTAAGATTTTATTTATTTATGCATGAGAGACAGAGACAGAATAGGAGGCATAGGCAGAGGAAGAAGCAGGCTCCATGTGGGGAGCCTGATGCTGGACTAGATTCTCTGACTGAAGATCAGGCCCTGAGCCAAAGGCAGATGCTCAACCACTGAGCCCCCCGGGCATCCCAAAACTGTTTTATTTTAGTAATTTTTATAGAATAATTCTATATATCTAAATGGAAAAAATCATCCCAAATTTGTGTTCCATGAGGTAAAAAAGAAAAAAAGACCAAAATATTTTTTTTAGGTACAAGTAAAAATGAAGAAATAAAATGCAGTGATTTTATTTACTTTTGTCTTAACCGTGCTGGCACTACATTTCCCAGGATTCCTTTCTCTATCATTTGCATGTTAAAATTGGCCACAAGATAATTTTGCATGATATTTGAAAGTCAGGATTAAAGCAATTTTATGCTCTGTAGGTCAATTACAGCATCAAACACCACTCTAATTCATGTACATTTTTAATATCTGGTGATTCATTTTACTGATGAGTAACCAGGACTTCATTTATCCTGTCCTCCTCCTAATATAAAATGTACAAACCCACAAGATGTTCTAGTTTGTCCTAATGGGCACCTATTTGCTCTCATGTTTCTGGTTGATAAGCCCAGCTTTTTTTTTTTTTTTTTCTACCATCTGACTTTCAGAGATAGAGGCCTGTCACCAGATTCAGAGGCAATAGCCTTTTATATATATTTTCGTGAATTCTTTGAATTGATTAAAGCACAACCCCTATAATATAACCTTATTCTATAATAGTCTTAGCAGTTTTGCTTCCCAGTTCACTGAACCTTAACTATGGGTACTGCTTTCTTTTTAAACCTCAGTTTCCTCACCTGTTATATGTAGAAATCAACTGTCGTGTTCTCAAATCTCAAATAAACAATCTAACCTTATACCAGAGGAGCTAGAAATAGAAGAACAAACAAAACCCAAATACAACAGAAGGAAGGAAATAATGGAGATTAGAGCAAAAGTAAATGAAATAGAAATAAAACAATAGAACAGATCAACGAAACCAGAGCTAGTTCTTTGAAAAGATCAATAAAATTGAAAAACCTCTAGCAAGACTCACTAAAGAGAGAGAGAGAGAGAGAGAGAGAGAATAAACATATGAAACTGGAGAAATACGACTAACACTACGGAAATGCAAAGAATTATAATAGAATATTATGAAAAATTATATGTCAACAAATTGGACAACCTGGAAGAAAAGGATAAGTTCCTAGAAACATAGAACTTACCAAAACAGAAGCAGGAAGAAACAGAAAATTTGAACAGACTAATTATAAGCAAGGGGATCGAATCAGTAGTAAAACAAAAACAAAAACAAAAACAAAACTCCCAACAAACAAAATTCCAGGACTGTTTGGATTCACAGGCAAATTCTACCAAACATTTAAAGAACAGTTAATACCTATTCATCTCAAACTATTACAAAAAAATAGAAGAGGAAGGAAAACTTTCAAATTCATTCTATGAGACCAGTAATACCCTGATACCAAAACCAGATAAAGACACCACAAGGAAAAAGAGAACTGCAGACCAATATCTCTGATGATCATAGACACAAATATCCTCAACAAAATCCTACCAAACTGAATCCAATAATACTTTTTTAAAAATCATACAACATGATCTAGTAGGGTTTATTCCTGGGATGAAAAGGTGGTTCAATATTTGCAAAACAATCAATATGATGCCTCACATCAATAAAAGAAAGGATAAAAACATTATAATCATCACAATAGATGCAGAAAAAGCATTTGACAAAGTACAACATTCATTCAAGATAAATACCCTCAATAAAGTAGTTCTAGAGGGATCATACCTCAACTTAATAAAAGCCATGCATGACAAACCCACAGTGAACATCACACTCAAGAGGAAAAAATGAGAACTTTTTTTTTCTATCAAAATAAAAAGCTTCTGCACAGTGAAGGAAATAATCAACAAAACTAAAAGACAGCCTACTGAATGGGAGAAGATCTTTGCAAATGATATATCTGATAATAGGTTAGTAGCCAAAATATATTAAAGAACTGATACGATTTAACACCCCCAGAACAAACAATCCAATTTAAAAAGTAACACAAGGCATGAACAGACATATCTCTGAAGAGGATATCCAGATGACTAACAGACACATGAAAAGATGCTGAACATCACTCATTTTCAGGGAAATGCAAATCAACACTACAATGAGATGTCACCTCACACCTTTCAGAATGGTTAGAATCCAAAACAGAAAAGCGTTTTGGCAAGGTTGTGGAGAAAATGGAACCCTTTTGCACTGTTGGTGGGAATCCAAACTGATGCAGCCACTGAGGAAGGCAGTATGGAGATTACTCCAAAAATTAAAAGTAGAACCTTCTTTGGATTTAGTAATAATACCACTAGGAATTTACCCAAAGAACAGAAAAACACTAATTTGGAAAAATAGATACACTGTGATGTTTATCACAACATTATTTACAATAGCCAAGATATGGAGGCAGCCCAAGTGTCCATCATTAGATAAATAGATAAAGAAGAAATGGCACAGACATCGATGGAATATTATTCAGCCATAAAAAGAAAGAAATCTTGCATTTACCACAGCATGAATGGAGCTAGAGAGTATTATGCTAAGTGAAATAAGTCAGTCAGAGAAAGACAAATACCATATGATTTCACTCAGAGAGGAGGTGGGGGAGAGAATGAGTGAAATAGGTGATGGGGATTAAAGAATACGCTTATCCTAATGAGCACTGGGCAATGTACAGAATTATTAAATCACTATATGTACACCTGAAGCTAATATAGCACTGTATGCTAACTATGTTAGAACTAAAATAAAAAATATTTGGGCATCCTGGATGGCTCAGTGGTTTAGCGCTGCCTCAGTCCAGGGCCTGATCCTGGAGATCCAGGATCGAGTCCCACATTGGGCTCCCTGCATGGAGCCTGCTTCTCCCTCTGCCTGTGTTTCTGCCTCCCTCCCTCTCTCTCTCTGTGTCTCTCATAAATAAATAAATAATAAAATCTTTAAAATAAAATAAAATAAAAAATTTAGTTAAAAAAATCTCATGTTCTCATAGACTTGTTATATTAAGTGTAATATGATAGCACTTAGGACTGTCAGAATAAATGCCATATATATATGTTTTATAATAAAAATAATATCAATAAATATTATACTTGACCAGATGGATCTCATCATGCTACTTTTTTTCTTAAAATTAATACCATCTTTTGCATATTTAAGCACAAGTATCTAATTTATGCCACTTCTTTATTATGCTTCTATTATAGTAGTGGTAAGCCTGTTATGTTTAGTTTCAATGAATCCACTGTCATTTATATAGAGACAATTTTGAAGTAGAAGAGTAGTAGATTTAGAATCTTAATTAAATGAAGAGAAAACAATATTTACACATTAGGACCAAATAATTCAGTTGTGATTTTCAAATATTTATAAATACTTAAAATAGAATTCTTTATGTGACCAAATAGCATTTGATATAAATGTTATGTTTACAGAGTTGAAAATATTTTATTTTCTGTTTGCTGACCAAAAAAAATAAATATCTTGATGTAAAATTACAATATATGCTTTCTGAAATAAAAAAGAATTATTTTTTTTGAAATTCAAATTGCATATATGAAAATACAATATTTGTGCTGGCCCCCATTGTTATATTTAATCAGTGAAACAGTCATTGCCACAGATATCTTATTCATAGAAAATTTTATCTCTGTAAAGTTCGAATAATCCAGATATTTTTAAAAGATTGAGTTTTTCTTTTCCTTTATTGAAAAAAATCCAAGAAAGCTTCAGGTTCAGTATCCCACAAAGAACTGGCAAAATTCCAAGATTTCTAGAGAGAACATTTATATTTTCCTTTTCAAGTTTGCACATTGAGTATTATATTAAAATCTCATTAGTTTCAGATTCATTAAATTTTGCTCTAAAGAAATAAATCCCAATTTACATATTAAATGCAAAATGTATAATAAAATAAGGCAAAACTCTTGATGGAGAAGATGACTGCCCAACACAAGACCATTAGCAATTTCATCTTTATGTTCTACAATAAAACATGCTGTGTAGAAGTGATTGCATTTGAAGTTATTGGTACATTTGAATGCAAACTACCCAACCATGAAAAATAAGGTTTCCATTTGCTGTAAAAATAAATTAGGAGGCAATGCTTTGCTGGGAAAGTCATCTGAACACCTCAGTTCATAACTATTCATAGTAATATAAACACATGTCTTTGTTCATACTGTGAGCTGCTGTATGATATTGTTTTGTTCAACATTACAACATTACTTTATATCTAAAGTGAATGTAGATGGGCTATTTTAGGATTTAATAAAACAAATCCCAATATAGAGATCCTGTGGGAAATTATACAATAATGTTACCTACATAACTAATTTTCTTCTTATGAAATCATGATCCCACTACAATTTTAGAGCTATAGAATGTATTGTTTAACATCACCATTTCCGTGTTCATATCTCAGTTTATCACAAAATTATTTTTTATAAAAATATATTTTATATAAAGGCAGTTCTTTGGGAAAATGGATTTTCATTTCTAAATTAAAAGTAGCATGAAGTCAATACTGAACATGTCACCTTACCACTTATTGACACTAAAATTACTTTTTTATTTAGAAAACTATTTACTTCTGAGAAAATATCATGGTGTTAGTGCCCAGTACATTGTAAGAAAGAAAGCTTATTTAAGAAAAAAGTCAAAGATGAATTCTACTACTTATGCACTTGTTTGAAATTCCTGGGAGACATTTAAGAATGCAAAGATATTATCTAAAACTTTGCAGTCTTGTCTGACCAAATATATGCGCCCACATTCAAATATTAATTTGTCCGTGGGAAACAGTATTACATAATGGTAAGATTAAAAAATTGGAGTTAAAAATAAACTTATTTCTGATCTGAGCTTAAGTGACTATGTGAGAATGAGCTAAATTAAAAGCTTTTCATTTAGCTCTCAATGAGGAAACAGATGTTCCTCATCTATAAAGTGAGATTAATAATAACCATCCCCTACTTTTGTGAGGATTGAATTTTTAAAAATTGATTTGGAAAAGGATTATGAAATATTTAATTCAGTGCTATACACATTGCATTATTAAATTTGCATTTTAAAATGTTTCTTGGTATTTAATACCACTTGAATCAATCCTGTGTCTTTATTTTGGGCTCCAAGAAAATAAGCCCCTCAGTCAAATAACCTTGAAGATATTTCCCAAAATATGGGCTTATGAAAAAAACTATAAAATGGTGTTATGAATGTCCTGCATCCTTACTTTTGCCTTAGTGATATATTAACAGCAGGAGTTATTGACAATTGATTGGTGGTAAGGGGGTCTAAGAATTATTTTTTCCCCAGAAGGAAAGATAATTTGAGAGAAAAATATTACATTAATTTTGGGCATGGGGAAGAAACAGTCTTCTCACTATATTGTGTAAAATATTAAAGACCTTTGTGTAAATTTAGTTCACTTGTACTAAATGCTATCAATAATCTATAAACTATTTATTTGACAATCTTAAACAGCTAAGATTTTTATCTCTTTTAAAGAAGCCATTTAATATTGTTGCTTAGACTAACTTTCTTTGGGATTTCATGTAATGTTTTAAGTGATATATTCATATCTTCTGTATCAATTTTTTGCCTGTCTATGTCCATAGAGGCATAGATATATTTTAGTGCCCTTAAGGATCGTATAATCTAGCTACCAAAATAGAAAAGATTCACATAGGGGTGTCTGGGTGGCTCAGTCAGTTAAATATCTACCTTTGGCTCAGGCTCAGATTATAAAGCCTTTCGGGGGCAGCCTGCTTCTCCCTCTCCCTCTGCCTGCCCTCCTTGTTCATGTTTGAGCTTGCATTCTGTCGCACATACTCTGTCTCTCTCTCTCAAATAAATAAATAAAATCTTTTAAAAAAAGATTCACATAATTACTTAATAGTATGAGTATATACTACTTGAGTGATGGGAGTCATAAGTGGTAAAATCTGTAAATTTACATTGTATTGCAGAATAAATAAAAGATAAAATTAATTGAAAAAATAAAAATAATATCAAGCAACTTTCCTGAAATACTGAGGAAATTTGAGAAGGTTAAACATAGTTATTCATCCACCATTTGATAAATGTTTTCTTTTTTTCTTTTTTCACTAAATAAATAATGCTATAAATGTTCATGCATGAGTTTTTGTATGGACTTTTTTCTTAAGGTTTTGCTTATTCATGAGAGACAGAGAGAGAGACAGGGAGAGAGGCAGAGGCAAAGGGAGAATGCAGGACTTGATTCCAGGACCCTGAGATTATGACCTGAGCCGAAGGCACCTAACCAACTGAGCTATCCAGGACTTTGTTCTTTCTTTCTTTCTTTTTTTTTTTTCTTTTTTTCTTTCTCTATTTTTTTTTTTTAATTTTTCTTGAGTAGTTACCTAGGAATGAAATTGTTTAGTCATGTGGCAAATTTGTGTTTTACTTCTAGAAACTACCCAACTATTTTCCAAAGGGCCTACAGCCTGAAAATAAAAGGTTGGAGAACCATTTACCATTCAAATGGTCCTCAAAAGAAAGCAGGGGTACCCATCCTTATATCAGATAAATTAAAGTTTATCCCAAAGACTGTAGTAAGAGATGAAGAGGGACACTATATCATACTAAAAGGATCTATCCAACAAGAGGACCTAACAATCATGAATATGCCCCGAATGTGGGAGCTGCCAAGTATATCAATAAATTAATAACCAAAGTTAAGTCATACGTAGATAATAATACACTTACACTTGGAGACTTGAACACAGCACTTTTTGCAAATGACAGATCTTCTAAGCACAATATCTCCAAAGAAACAAGAGCTTTAAATGATACACTGGACCAGATAGATTTCACAGATATTTATAGAACTTTACATCCAAATGCAACTGCAAGTGCACATGGAACTTTCTCCAGAATAGACCACATACTGGGTCACAAATCAGGTCTTAACCGATACCAAAAGATTGGAATCCCCTGCATATTTTCAGACCATAATGCTTTGAAACTAGAACTAAACCACAAGAATAAGTTTGGAGGATTTCAAACACATGGAGGTTAAGGACCGTCCTGCTAAAAGATGAAAGGGTCAACCAGGAAATTAGAGAAGAATTAAAAAGATTCATGGAAACTAATGAGAATGAAGATACAACTGTTCAAAATCTTTGGGATACAGCTAAAGCAGTCCTGAGGGGGAAATACATCGCAACACAAGCATCCATCCAAAAACTGGAAAGAACTCAAATACAAAAGCTAACCTTGCACCTAAAGGAGCTGGAGAAGGAACAGCAAATGAAACATTCATCCAGCAGAAGAAGACAATTAATAAAGATTCGATCAGATCTCAATGAAATCGAGACCAGAAGAACTGTGGAACAGATCAACAAAACCAGGACTTGGTTCTTTGAAAGAATTAATAAGATAGATAAACCATTAGCCAGCCTTATTAAAAAGAAGAGAGAGAAGACTCAAATTAATAAAATCATGAATGAGAAAGGAGAGATCACTACCAACACCAAGGAAATACAAACGATTTTAAAAACATATTGTGAACAGCTATACGCCAATAAATTAGGCGATCTAGAAGAAATGGACACATTTCTGGAAAACCACAAACTACCAAAACTGGAACGGGGTTGTTACATTTTAAATTCCCACCACTCAGGTGAGAGACATTGGACAAATCCTCCCCTAGAGCCTTCAGCAGCATCATAGCCCTATCCACACCAGGATTTTGGACTTCTCATCTCCAAAACTGTGAGAGACATAAATTTCTGTTGTTTGAAGCCACTTAATCTTGCAAGTTATTAACTAAGCCCTAGGAAACCAACACAAAAAAGGGAGAACAAAATGAGTCAGGAGAAAGTTTTACTCGATGCTAGAATCAAGAACACATTTGTATGCTGATGAAATGACTCAGGAGAAAGGGAAAAAAATGATGATATATAAAACGGAGATCAAAAGCTTAGCTGCAACACATAGAGAGCCTGGAGATCTTCACCCTTGTTCTTACACACACAAAAAAGGGATGAAAAAACTGAAAATCGAGAACTTTTCTTGTAATTGTCAAAGAATTGAGTTCACAGGGCAAAGGACCACTCTGACATTGGGAGAGACGGACAAATCAAGTCATGACAAGATCCACTTACCTGGAGCAGAAGCCACTGGAGCCATAAGCTGGTGGGAGCATATAATTTTTTTGAATCATGGAAGGCTGAATGCGGACTAACATGCAAGTCAGAAATTGACATACTCCAAGGTGGATGATCCTATAATTTCATGAGTTTTGCCTTCAGGATCCCCCACTGGAATTCCAGAGGGAAGAGCCAAAAAACACATGTCTCTGACTGGGGGGAGAAGTCTTACCTAAGGAGAAGGGGGTAAAGAGAGTTAAAAACAATTCGGAAGGTCACAATAAGAGACACAGGCCCACCAAAAAATTGAGATGTAATCATAAATTAGAGAAATCGTTTCTCCCTCATACCTTGTCATGATGTCAACAGGGCTCCAATAAAAATGATTATAGCTGAAAGGGCTGTAAGCCACAAGCTATTTAAGGAGGTGAAAAAAAGTAAGGAGGTGTTCTTAGAGAAATCCGAAGATGAAAAGAGAGACAAGGATACTCTAGGAAACTATAGCCTTTGGCATCTACATATATGGCAAACATTAAATATAACTTAACCTTATCAACATAAAACCTCACACTAAATGCCTATTTATCTCAGTTCCCATCAGTCAATACGTCATGCGCAGCTTTCAACAAAAATTTACAAATAAATGGGAGCACTTATTTGTAGAGTAAGGGCCTTAAGTACAAGAGAAGAGATAAGATTTAGTGCATAGGTGGAAGAATCTGTTCATCATAGTAACACAGAAAGTTGACATATGGCAAGATGCAGGTAGTAAGTAAAGGACATGAGGGAATTCATGCAAGCTTTTTTTCTGATTGGCTGAATTTCCTCAAGTAAGCAGGAAGCAACATCATTCACTTTGAGTATAGACAGGGAATTGGAGTCACAAGGTCTTAAAATTTTTGAGGTATGAAATATTACTAAGAAGAATGGAAAGCATAGGTAAATGTAGAATAGTCTTTAGTACTAAAGGCTCACACAAAGTTTATGGTCATCAATTTAAAATATGGTGATGATCTGCCTATAGTGTAGTGCTTTCGAATTAAGTGCTGAGGTGAACCAATGAATTAGAGTGTCTGTTGTTTTCCTTTGAATTCTTTAGTCAAAGTTCTATTTTTTTTACTGAGCATTCTAAAAGTACACATATGTACACACAGACACATATATGTATTTATATACACCTACATATATTCAAATACAATAGTTTGCTTATTTTTTTAAGATCACTTTTTTTTTTTTAAAGATTTTACTCATTTATTCATGAGAGACACAGAGAGAGAGAGGCAGAGACACAGGCAGAGGGAGAAGCAGGCTCCATGCAGGGAGCCAGACGTGGGACTCAATCCCAGGTCTCCGGGATCAGGCCTGGCCTGAAGGTGGCGCTAAACCACTGAGCCACCCGGGCTGCCCAATGCTTTGCTTGTTGATTTAACCTTGAATACATGTAGCAAGCTTTACTCAGAGCTCAAATGAAGCAGCATAAATCTTAATAAAATTTATATCTTTATTATTTAAGAAATGATGCCAAACTTTAAATTTGTTATTTAAGTTGTATATCGTTTATTGGGATACTATTAAAATTTCCTGAATTATGAAAACATATTAAAACTAGTGTTATCCATAATTCACATTTGATGCAAAATTAAAAGTAATTCAAAATGGATAATACACTTAAATGTAAGAATTAAATATATAAAATATATTTTAAAATTCCAGTAGCAAACATAGGAGAAAATCTTTAAGATATTGGGTTGGGCAGAAAGTTCTATAGGCAAAATTCGGAGTGCTCTATTAAAGAAAGCAAAACTTATAAATTGGGCTTCCTCAAATTTGAAACCTTTTGCAGTTTTAAAGAGATAAGAAGAGAATAAAAAACAAAACTCAGAGTGTGAGAAAATGTTTGCAAATCATATGTATGATAGTGGACTTTTATCCAGCATATATAAATAATTATTATAACTCAGTAATTGGAAGACTGCCAAAAAAAGAAAAAGCAGATTTGAATTGAAATTTTATCAAAGGAGGTGTATGGGTGGAAAATATGCACATTAAAAAATGTTCAACATTATTAATCATTGGGAAAGTGCAAATCAAAAACAAAATATAAAGACACTAGAATGGCAAAAATAAAAAGTAGTGAAGGTACCAAGAGTTGTCAAGGATTCAAAGAAAATGGAACATTGCTATAAAATGGCACAACTACTTTGGAAAATAATTTTGTGATTTTTTGGTAAAGTTTAACCCTCACTTACATATCACCAAGTAACTCTAAGGCATTAGCCTTCAGAAAACTGAAACCATATGTCAACAATAAAACTAGTACAACATATGTTCATATGAGCTTTTGTATAAAAGCCAAATCTTAAAACAATTAATTATGTGTCCATTATTAGGTAAATAAACAACATGGGATTTATCTGTACAACTAAGTATTATTCAGTAATAAAAAGAATGGAATATTGTTAAATTCAAGAACATCAATGACTCAAGGAGAGGGAGCAAGAGAGGGAAGTAGAGAGAGAGCGAGAGAGAGAGAATTCTGAGTGAAAAAAGCCAGGCAGGCCAAAAAGAGCATGGACTATACGGCTTCATACAAAATTTGAGCAAGTGGAAAATAATCTTTGTGAGGAAAAAAAGCAAATACATCACTGCCTGGGAATAAAGGTGGAAGAATGAATGGATCACAAAGGAACACAAGGAGACTTTTATAGGAGATGGAAGGTTTTGTTATCTGAGTTGTGACGGTTTCATGAGTATATACATTTATCAAGACATCAGATTATAAACTTTAAACATTGCTATTTAATTGTGTAGAAGAGGTTTTTCAACTTTCTTTTCATTTCAACCTCTTTTAAGCAAAATAAACAGTGTAGTATGAAAATTATAATGTATGTAAAAATAAAATATAATGTATACAGAACAAAATGTAAGACAAGAACAGAAGACTGGAGAGGAAAATGGAAATTTATTGTTAGCCACATCACATTATTGACTCTTAATGGAATTTACAGCCATCAAACTTTCCTAATACAAAATGTTAGGGAGTAGGTTTTTATAAATATTTACTATTGTAATTATTCTCCATATTGCTTCTTTAACAAGAAAGCAATTACATGAACCTGTAGAGAGACTGTATGTAGAGAAAAACAAGTAGTTGCGCTGTATGATCTTTAAACAATAGTTCATAAAATCAACCGAGGAAAGTAGGGTTAGGGAAAGAGAGAGGTTATCACTGATTAATATGTGTAATGTGTGTATCTGTATGTGTGGTGAGTGTGTGTGTAATCATAATTTAGTATGTTAAGCATTCATTCTCAGTCTTGAAAACTCTTAGGGAAGATGGATAATTTCAACTATAATAATAATTACCTTTGAGTTTATATTAATTCCCAGGAAGTGTTTTTTATTTGCATTTCCATGTCTTAAAACAATCTATTTTAAACTCAAATTTATTTTCATTTAATTCTCATTAAAAATATAACTACACATTGTAGAGGTTTCTACTTTGACATATTTAATGCCAACATAATTATATAACTGACTAATGACATCTTTATCAGTAGCATACAATGAAATACTGTAGAATTATTTGTAATTCCTCAGGGATTGTGATCATTCTCACTCGGTAGAATGTTCCATGACCGTGTCCACTTGCAGAAAAGTTACCTTTTAGTATCTTTAGAAAAGCACCTCTATCCATACTGTTTCATGACTTCTAAGCATTTGTCACTGACTTGTAATCCATGGATTTTACAAAATATGTAAAGTAGTAAGATTTAACATTACTGAGCACTAAGAATGCTACATTCATTATTATTTCATTTGTCATTAAAATAACTTACTGAAGAAGATAACAGGCTCATTTCACCAGAGAGAATGCAGATGCAGGGTGCAGATAAGTTATTTTACCCTGTTCCCTTCCTAGTAAGTGTATGGATGACTCAAAAGCTTGTGTTTTTACTCATTGAGGTGTACAACTGCCCTACACTGCTACATTCTTTTATTTTTCTAGTGTTTAATTTTGTAACCCCTAGAACTTAGTGGATATCTCACTTTCTCTTTTTTTGAAAGTTAGAACTGCTACAGTTGAGAAAAACTATTAAAAACTATTGCTAGAATAGCTATGTAAAAAAGAGAAATGAACACATAACTTCTATTTTGATACTATTCACAACTTACTATAGGTTGAAACAAACTGGTTTAAATGAAATAAACATTAAATATTTTTTTTCATTTTCATCACAACTACTCTGTTGCTTTGACGACTGAATTCAATTATGTATCTTCCTGGGAAATTACAAGATATATGTATGAGTTACGTAGATTGCACTTCTAAGACAGTTTTTATTGCAGTATAATTAGTGCTATAAAATAAGCAGCAAAGTGATGAAGACAAAGTGATAACTGAAACATTTGCACCAAGTCATCATAGATTGATTTTCATTTCCTCACTTTTCAAAAACTTAATTTAATGTTCAAATCAGTTTGCTTCTGGATTTCCTAAAATTCCATAGTCATCTGAAAAAAAAATGAATTATTCTTCAGGAATCCGTTGCATTCCATTTTATATTTTCAGCAATAATTTTCAGTGGCTCATTTATCATATCAAGACTTTGCATTTAAGTTCAGTAAATAGAACTGAAGAGGAAAGAAGATGATACATCAATAGAGCTATTACAGATGTGTATATTCTTATTTCAATAACTGAGAGTGTTAATTAAATTGATATTGTTTTATTCTCAGGAAACATAAGAGTGCTCACTCTGCAATGTAACATCATGTGGTGTACTTTTAAATCATTTCTTCCACTTAAGACCTAAATCTTGCTTATTTTTAGAAGACTTGATAAAGATGTATTAGTGTGAATACAGCACATTATTCAGATGTGAGCATCTTGACACTAACATTATTCACTGTTTCAGGGGGTTATAGAGCTGGGAGGAGCCAAGAAATACAAAATTTTAGTTGAAAAAACTGTTAACCTTAATGTAGATTTTAGAGTTTTGCCTTGTAATGATTTTTCCCAACTGACAATCTACTTATCCCCAGGAGGCTTGATTAGATCTTTAATTAACTCAATCTGGAAGTCCAATGACCTCTAATTAAATTAAATTTTGTTTCTTCTGGCAGCAAAATAATGAACTTATTAAAATGAGTTTCACAGCAATGAAAAATCAAAACCAATTAGAAGCTAATAATGAAGTGTGTCAATAGCTATACAACAAACTCTAGAAAAAAAGAGGGAAATTCTGTTCATTAAAATTGTAAGGGTTAAATATTTGATTATTATAAATGAAATAAAATGTAAGCATGCTATATAGTGAATGTGAATAAGTGAAATATATTTTTGCAGAAGTATATCAGGAAATCATTAAAAGCCTAATCATTTTTCTGAGGGGTTTCCCTCAATATTAATTTAGTTTGTTGTTGCATGAGACACTTTTATAAGTGCTATTTTGAATTGCTCACAAAATCAGTATGAGTCACATTTGAAACTCAACTATGTATAATCATGCTATGTCCTCTGTTACTATAGGAATTTTTAAAAATGTATAGGATATGAATGAAATGTTTTCTGATGGATCTATTATTCAGAATTATTAGTCATACAAGGTCCACCAATAAACGTCTATGTAAAATAATATCAATGGATATGTGAATATCTGGCAGCCTCCAATAATTAAATAAAATGATGTCTTATGCTTCATGAACTTAAAAATAGTAATTAATACCTTATTGTAAATATGTATTATTTATACTAGTGTGTTAAATGAGAAATTTCTGGAGCAGTTTATTACATCTTCAGTATTTTCAGTATTTTAATCTGTTTTGTTTCATCTGTGATTATAAAAACTGCACATGTGGGAGGCCAGGGTGGCTCAGCGGTAGAGCATCTGCCTATGGCTCAGGGTGTGATCCCGGAGTCCCAGGATAGAGTCCCACATTGGGTCTCTGCATGGCGCCTGCTTCTCCCTCTTTTTTTTTTTTTTTTTTTTAAGATTTTTATTTATTTATTCATGATAGTCACAGAGAGAGAGAGAGAGAGGCAGAGACACAGGCAGAGGGAGAAGCAGGCTCCATGCACTGGGGGCCTGATGTGGGATTCGATCCCGGGTCTCCAGGATCGCGCCCTAGGCCAAAGGCAGGCGCCAAACCGCTGCGCCACCCAGGGATCCCCTGCTTCTCCCTCTTTCTATGTCTCTGCCTCTCTCTCTCTCTGTGACTTTCATGAATAAATAAATAATATCTTATAAATAAATAAATAAATAAATAAGTAAATAATAAATAAATGAATGAATGAATAAATAAATAAATAAATGAAAACTGCATGTGAACATTTAAGGGAAATAAAAAACAAAGGAATATACAAAAGGAATCTCTTAATATCGCAACCAGATACACTCTGTCTTTTTATTTTATACTTTTCTATACTTGGTTTTGTTTACAAAACTTTTTCTTTTGGTAAATTTTCTTTGGTAAAATTCATAAAGGAAAATATATGTTTTACATGTACACATGTACATGAGTTTTGAAAAGAACATACACCCATATCTCTTCTATCAAGTGAGATTATTTCATTCATCCAGAAATGTCTCTTGCTCTTTTTTCCATCTAATCCCACAATGCCATCTGCTGACAACTAATATATATATATATATATATATATATATATATATATATATATATATATAAACTTCAGGTTGTTTTGTTAATTCTAGAACTTCATATAAATGGAAACATACTGTTCTCTGTGGGCAATTCATCCATGTTACTATGTTTCATTAGTATTTTCAAAATTTTAAGTAATGTCTTATTCTATATATACAGCAAAATTTGTTTACATACTGTCAAGCTGATAAACATTTTAATTTTTTCCTGTTTTTAGTCATGTTGAATAAAGCTACAATAGACTTTCTTGCGTAAATCTTTATATCTCTTAAATAGCTAGGCACATAATATCTGAATTATTATGTGGGTAAAAATATTTTTCTAAAGTGGTTGTACCATTTTACACTCTAACTAACAATTTAACTCTCCATTTTTCCTAATCTTTATCAATATTCACTGTTGATGGTCTTTAAATTTTAGCCTTTCTTGAGGTACCTGGGTGGCTCAGTCCATTAAGCCTCTGCCTTCAGCTGGGGTCATAATCACAAGGTTCTCAGATTGAGACCCTCATTCAACTCCCCGTTTAGAGGAGAATCTGGTTCTCTCCCTGCCCCTCCCACCGCTTGTGCTCTCTCCTTTTCTCTCTCCAATAAATAAAATCTTTAAAATAAATTTTAGGATTTCTCATTAATCATTTTTATTTAATGTACATTTTCTAATAAATTGTAATTCAGTATACTTTTTATGAACTTATTTCCCATACATAATATATATAAAAATATGTATCATATATATTTATATATGAAAGTTTAACTTTTTGAGGTAATACTGAATTCCCACTTCTCTTAATATAAGTGAAGTTTGCCTTGATATATCTTTATACTTTATACAAATATTGATCAGGCATTTGGTATATTAAATAACAAGTTACTAGCTTCAGATGTTTAGCATATTAATAAATACATGACTTATTCTTAAGAAAAAAAGAAAAATAAGTAAGTCAAATAAGTTATGGCATAGGAATTCCTGTAGAAGTACAGAAGCTATATTTATTATTAAGTATTAGAATTTAAAAAGGAAGAAGAAGAAATTCACTTTGTTTTTGTTTAATGATTTTATTTATTTAATTGAGAGGGAGTATGAGTATGGGGTGAAAGAGAGGGGTGTGAGGGGTAGACAGCAGAGGGACAGGGGCAGAAGGAGAGGGAGAAGCAGACTCTCCTCCAACCAAAGCTGTGGTTGGACCCTGGACCCTGAGATCATGGCCTGAGCTGAAGGCAGATGCTTAACTGTCTGAGCCATTGCTCACTTTGATTCTTAGTAACAGTTTGTCTTATATCATCAAAATCCCCACAAAGTGCAACTGCGAGAATTTTACTTCCATTCTTAGACATAATGATATTTAGTAAATTCTAAACTTTAAAGGTTTTTTTTCTAAAATTTATTTCTTTGAAAGTTAACTATCCATCATACTAACATACTAACCAATAACCTTATATTTGTGTGAAATAACCTTCTTAAGCAGATTTAAGCTTAATAAAAACATTCTGTTATTGACCTAAATTTCAAAGCAAAATATGTTCAGTATTTGACAACCTTATACAATTTAAGAGGCATTAGAAATCCATTTTATCTAAAACCTCCCCTTGCCTGACACCTGGGTGGCTCAGTGGTTGAGCGTCTGCCTTTGACTCAGGTGGTGATCCTGGGGTCCTGGGATTGAGTCCCACATTGGGCTCCCCACAGGGAGCCTGCTTCTCCCTCTTATTATGTCTTTGCCTCTCTCTCCATGTCTCTCATGAATGAATAAATAAAATCTTTTAAAAAATAAAAAATAGAATAAAACCTCCTCTTGGAAGAATGGTCATGGTATTTGAAGAGACCATCACTAGCAACTCCCCTCTATTGTGTTCTAAACAGATTTCCCATTTTAACTGTTACAATCTTCTTATCCAAGAGCATTAAACATTGCACGTGTTAACGGCATTAACATCTCCCTAGTAAATGTCACATACATCTGACTCTTATGTAGCTTAGACTAGATATAAAAACATGATTAGTATTTAAGAAAATTGAAAAAAAAAAAAAACTAAGCTTCAGAAATGAAAATATTCTGGGGAAGTTAAATTAGGTGAAAAATATAATGTGGCCACAAGAGTATTAGTACTGAATGTTAATGTTAAAAACCATTAGGCAGGCTTAAAGGATCTTTGCCAGAAACATTTTTTAGTATGTTTCTTTATGTAATTGTATAATTGAGTGAAAGTAATTGATCTGGACACCCTACAGAGACATAATAATACCTACCGAGATAAAACTTCACAAGTAATTTCTCAAAAGTTATGATAAAACTAGATAAATATTTTAAAATATTGTTATTCCTTCAGGTTTTCTGTACTGAAGTGACATAACCAAAGTTTTAAACTTAAAAAGAAAAATAAACATTAAAAAATAAGTTATTCTATGATATTTCCTTAATCATGTGCACTTAAAGCAGTAAAGCTATGTCAAAAACAATAAGAAAACCACCTTAATATTTTCACATTAGTAGTAGTTTTATCTCTTGAGTATAGGTTGTATAGCTTAAGTCAGTAAAAGGATTTGGCAATATGTCATGAAAATCTCTTTTTCTACTTTTCAGAGCTCTGACTTCCTGGTGTCAGTAGATAATCTTGATTATAGCTGGAGATACAGGTATCAGCCAGAAGATAATCCTAAAGTCCATGAAGAATTTAATTTTATTGTGAAGAGTGAGTCCAGGAGATGCCTTTGATTTTTCTGATTCCATCATTACTCAAATTTTCAATCAGGAATTGTCAAGTCTAGTTTCAAATATATCCCTTATCTTTTCACTTGTGCCCAGGTAATTGTTTTAAGCCAGTGTTCTAAACACAGAAGGACATGAAAAATTAGTGATTAGAAAAGTCATTACATTTTAGTTTAAAACATTTTTTAGCATCACATTTATTTTTTTCAACAAATATAGATCAAATGTATAATATTGTAATAGAACTCTAGCTGGTCTCAGGGGTAACTTTCTTCAAGTTAACATACTTCTTGCTTGAATACTTAAGGAGATTGATCTGTAACAGAATTTATTTGCTTACTTTGAGATTTGGAGACTACTGGCTTTGGGGAATAAGGGACTAGAACTTTTCCAGGCCACAAAGGCCAAGGAGCCTGCTTGAAGCCACCTCAGCTGTGAGATTAGCATAACAATTTTGGCAATTTTTTTTTCTTTTTATGGTCACACAAATGACTTTATTGACTTCTTTTTGTGCATCTGTAGACCTTGTCTTTTGTAGAAAGAACAGAGTACTTTTGCACAACCCTCACGTACCAAGAAACTAGACCCTCTTGCAGAACCCCATCCTGGCTACCAAGGAACTAAAACTCCTTGCACAACTCTGAGCACTGGAGTAACTGTAGCTGACATTGAGTCTGCACATAATCAAGAAATGTCACAGACCACTACACTCCCTTAACTGATCAAACTCCTTTAAAAATCTCTGGGCTGGCCAGAAACCTAGGAGTTGGCCTTTGGACAAGTGTCTAACCTTCTTCCCAGGTGAATGGCCTCCTGAATAAAGCTCAGATTCCTTTCCAGTCAAAACTCGTCTCTTGAGTATTGGCCTTTTGAGAAATGGGCAGCCGAACTTGGATTTTGGTAACAGGATATGCCAGCTACTTGGCTATTTCCTGTTAATAGAATATTAAAAGTCAAAGATCCAACATTCCTGAAGGTCATAGATGGGAACTGGATGAATAATCCAGGCAATTATAAACACTTTAGTGTTTTACTAAATTTTACTACAGTGAAATTTATATCAATAGGTTGTTTCCCAAACTTCTTGAGGACAAAGGAAAGATGAAAAAAAGAGAAGTTTGGCATATCCATAGAATGGTGAATTTGCATTTATTCCTAAAATTGTACGGCTCGAGGAGAAACAGTTTTTCACATGCCTACTATGTGTTAAACACTATGCTGTGATCAGGAAACTCAAGTAGCAAACATAATGGAAGTAACCAGAATTGAATCTTATGAGTGAATAACCATAACATTTCAGTTCACAGGAAGGAAAACATATTTAATAATAAAAAATCACAAAAAATTGCTTAAGTGGGGTAATTTCCAAAGAATGTCTTAAAAGCAGTTTTAAGAATACCTAAGTTGATATCTAAATGACGTGAAAGAGCCAGATATGAATAGCGCCTGGGGAAGAGAAATTCTGGCTAAGGGAATACTTTGAGATGAGGAGTTTGGTGCTTTCATTGAAAACAAAAACAAAAGAAGCAAACAAAAAGAGTTAGCCTGGAAGAATAATACAGTGAGAGGAAACTATATAAAATGGGTTCAAACAGAGGGGGTGAAGCCAAATGATGAAGAATCTCATTAAATAAGGCATGCTTTTTGGAATTACTGAATGATAAAAGGTGGGATGATCTAGATTTTCCATTATAAAAATTGGTATGTAATCATATACCAAACATATAAATGCTCATTAGAAATAGACTATTAATTGGGTAAGAAATTACTATTGAAGCAGAAATAAGAGTTTCTTTTGGATTAAATTTGGGCAGTAAGTATAAAATAGGAAACAAAGATAATTATCACATAGGCTTGAGAAACTGGATGATAAGTAGTGCCATTTACTGATTTTTGGGTGGTGGGTAAATGATAATTGGACATGCTGAAGTTGTGATATCTACTAGCCACCTAAGTGGTGAAGTAAATTAGGCTGTTAGGTTAGGGCTGTGGATGAATACTTAAATATTAGCAAACCATAAAATTCTATGATATTATGGGACTTCTACACATTTGAACTTCAGAACAGTTTCTTGAAGGATATTTATGTTATATATATATATATATATATATATAGAGAGAGAGAGAGAGAGAGAGAGATGAAAAAAAATTAGAAACTAAGGCTGTCTGTCCATGAAGAATATTTTCAAGATATTTTCAGGGAGGGGGTGCCTGAGTAACTCAGTTAAACATCTGCCCTGTGATCAGGTCATGATCCTGGGATCCTGGGATCAAGCAAGGAGTCTGCTTCTTCCTCTCCCTTTACACCTCTGTCACTCTTGTAAGCAGTCCCTGGATGCTAACTCTGTCTCTCTGTTTGTCTCAAAATAAATAAATAAAATAATAAAATCTTAAAAAAAAAAAAAAGATTCTCTCTCCATCTCTCCATCCCTCCTCCCTCTCTAAACTAAATAAATAGATCTTCAAATAAAAAAGGAAAAACAAGGATCCCTGGGTGGCACAGCGGTTTGGCACCTGCCTTTGGCCCAGGGCGTGATCCTGGAGACCCGAGATCGAATCCCACGTCGGGCTCCCGGTGCATGGAGCCTGCTTCTCCCTCTGCCTATGTCTCTGCCTCTCTCTCTCTCTCTCTCTGTGACTATCATAAATAAATAAAAATTTATAAAAAAGAAGGAAAAACAGGATATATTTTTGAGTATCCTACAGGGAGCAGGACTATAGATGATTCATTAAGCATTAATTTTTAAAATATATGAATTAATTTAATTTAATTTTACTTTAATGATTTTCAGTTTTTATATCTAGTTAATTAAAAATATATGATGAATCCAAACACTATGCTTATAGTCCTTTGAAATTTTGACAATGCACAAAATTCTACTTTAATAAATTTTAATAGCTTCTTTATTAAGAACAATTTCTTATATAATTAGGTCCATACATTTGTACTACTAAATCTTTTTAAAAATTATGTTTTAGAAAAAAATGTAATAATTTCATAATAGAAGGATACCATCCATAGTGGATTGGAATTAAGAATGTTTTATGATTAAGAGAACATACAACATTCTGTATTATAAGTCATAGAATAAGTGAGAGAAATTTGATTTCTGTCTTACGTACATTGTATAATTAATGTTTTACTACAGAGAAAGAATATATTGTCAGAGATACTATATGAAATTTAAATCCTATTTTCAATGTTGTCATTTAAAAAAGCATTTTGAGATGTTCAAACAGGAGAAAGCATCTTCTATTAAAATAGCTTTTTAAGCAGCTGATCTAGGATAAAAGGCTGAATAGTAAATGACAGAGTGTACTGACTTGTTCTCAAAATAATCTTTTCAAATCTTTATAGTTGATTTTTGATGGAGTAACCTTGGTTAGAAGTCTCTGAAATCAACACTTTAATTTTTTTATCTATACAATGTGGGCAATTGCTGTGTTTTCTATGTTTATAAAGATCCAACATGATAATATAGGAAAAAGCCATAAAAATTATAAGATGTTATAGAATTTAAAATGTTATTAAGGCATTGATAGGAGTTAGCGTAAGTAGTTAGAGATTGTGATATAAATATATCCAAATGTTATAAGAAAGAGAAAAGAATAAGGCTATATAATTTATAGAATTGCTCTGTCAAAGCATTTCAAAATCCAGGTGAATGACCTGATCTTTGGGTTTCTTGTGTCATTTTCCACTATACTATTAACAAGGCAGCCCCAGATATTTCTCATGGGTAGATTCCTTTTTTTTTTTTTTTTTATTGGTGTTCAATTTACTAACATATAGAATAACCCCCAGTGCCCGTCACCCATTCACTCCCACCCCCGCCCTCCTCCCCTTCTACCACCCCTAGTTCGTTTCCTAGAGTTAGCAGTCTTTACGTTCTGTCTCCCTTTCTGATATTTCCCACACATTTCTTCTCCCTTCCCTTATTTTCCCTTTCACTATTATTTATATTCCCCAAATGAATGAGAACATATAATGTTTGTCCTTCTCCGACTGACTTACTTCACTCAGCATAATACCCTCCAGTTCCATCCACGTTGAAGCAAATGGTGGGTATTTGTCGTTTCTAATGGCTGAGGAATATTCCATTGTATACATAAACCACATCTTCTTTATCCATTCATCTTTCGATGGACACCGAGGCTCCTTCCACAGTTTGGCTATCGTGGCCATTGCTGCTATAAACATCGGGGTGCAGGTGTCCCGGCGTTTCATTGCATTTGTATCTTTGGGGTAAATCCCCAACAGTGCAATTGCTGGGTCGTAGGGCAGGTATATTTTTAACTGTTTGAGGAACCTCCACACAGTTTTCCAGAGTGGCTGCACCAGTTCACATTCCCACCAACAGTGTAAGAGGGTTCCCTTTTCTCCACATCCTCTCCAACATTTGTTGTTTCCTGCCTTGTTAATTTTCCCCATTCTCACTGGTGTGAGGTGGGATCTCATTGTGGTTTTGATTTGTATTTCCCTGATGGCAAGTGATGCAGAGCATTTTCTCATGTGCATGTTGGCCATGTCTATGTCTTCCTCCGTGAGATTTCTGTTCATGTCTTTTGCCCATTTCATGATTGGATTGTTTGTTTCTTTGGTGTTGAGTTTAATAAGTTCTTTATAGATCTTGGAAACTAGCCCTTTATCTGATAGGTCATTTGCAAATATCTTCTCCCATTCTGTAGGTTGTCTTTGAGTTTTGTTGACTGTATCCTTTGCTGTGCAAAAGCTTCTTATCTTGATGAAGTCCCAATAGTTCATTTTTGCTTTTGTTTCTTTTGCCTTCGTGGATGTATCTTGCAAGAAGTTACTATGGCCGAGTTCAAAAAGGGTGTTGCCTGTGTTCTCCTCTAGGATTTTGATGGAATCTTGTCTCACATTTAGATCTTTCATCCATTTTGAGTTTATCTTTGTGTATGGTGAAAGAGAGTGGTCTAGTTTCATTCTTCTGCATGTGGATGTCCAATTTTCCCAGCACCATTTATTGAAGAGACTGTCTTTCTTCCAGTGGATAGTCTTTCCTCCTTTATCGAATATTAGTTGCCCATAAAGTTCAGGGTCCACTTCTGGATTCTCTATTCTGTTCCACTGATCTATGTGTCTGTTTTTGTGCCAGTACCACACTGTCTTGATGATCACAGCTTTGTAGTACAACCTGAAATCTGGCATTGTGATGCCCCCAGATATGGTTTTCTTTTTTAAAATTCCCCTGGCTATTCGGGGTCTTTTCTGATTCCACACAAATCTTAAAATAATTTGTTCTAACTCTCTGAAGAAAGTCCATGGTATTTTGATAGGGATTGCATTAAACGTGTAAATTGCCCTGGGTAACATTGACATTTTCACAATCTTAATTCTGCCAATCCATGAGCATGGAATATTTTTCCATCTCTTTGTGTCTTCCTCAATTTCTTTCAGAAGTGTTCTATAGTTTTGAGGGTATAGATCCTTTATAATGGGTAGATTCCTAGGAGCAAGATAGATGGATCTTATAAGTTCATGTTTAACTTTTTAAGAAACAATACTGGTTATTTTTCTCTTTCTTTTTTTCTCTTTCTTTCTTTCTTTCTTTCTTTCTTTCTTTCTTTCTTCTTTCTTTCTTTTCTTTCTTCTTTCTTTCTTCCCTTTTTTCCTTCCTTCCTTCCTTCCTTCCTTCCTTCCTTCCTTCCTTCCTTCCTGATTTACTTATTTATTTTATTTTTTTTTAAGATTTTATTTACTTATTCATGAGAGACAGAGAGAGAGAAAAAGAGGCAGAGACACAAGCAGAGGGAGAAGCAGGCTCCATACAGGGAGCCTGATGTGGGACTCGATCCTCGGTCTCCAGGATCACGCCTTGGGCTGAAGGTGGCGCTAAGCCACTGGGCCACCAGGGCTTCCCTACTTATTTATTTTAGAGTGAGATAGAACACACAAGCAGGGGAAGGGCAGAGGGAGAGGGAGAGAATCTCAAGCAGACTTCTCGCTGAGCGCAGAGCCCAAGGTGGGGCTCTATCTCATGCCTCTGAGATCATAATTTGAGCCAAAATCAAAAGTTGTCCACTTAATTGGCTCAGCCACCCACCCCATTCATTTTCTTTTTAAGATGGCCATTCTAGTGTGAATGAAGTAGTATCTCATTGTGACTTTAATCCATATTTATTTAATTACTGAGAATAGTGAGCATCTTTCCGCGTACTTATTTAGCCATTCAACTGTCTTTGGCTAAATATCAATTCAAATATATTGCCAATTTTTATTTGATCTGTTCTTTTTTTATATGAACTGGGTATCTTTTTTATATGCTCTAAATATAGCCCTTTTGCAAATATATGATTTTCAGTTCAGTGACGTGTCTTCTTCTTTTCCTAATTGTGTCTGTTAAGGTACATTTTTTTTTTTAAATTTAAGTAAATGGTAGCTGATCAAAATGCTTTTTATAGGTTTAGGACTATTTGCTTAATCCATATTATAAAGATTTCTCCAAAAAATATATATATTTTTTTAATTTTTGTGTTTGACAAATGGATGTTCAGTTCCTACACAAACCTTTACCATTTGTGAAGTAACTACCCTTTCCCATACTGAATTGCCCAAGCAACTTCACCGAAATCAATCACTTGACAATATAATATAAAGGCTTTACTTTTGGGCTTTTGTTCCAGTGATCTTTATGTCTATCCTTACATCACACCACACTTTTTTGATAGAGTAGCTTTATAGTAACTTCTGAAATAATGAAGAATAAAGTCTTCATTTTATTTATAAATTATTCTGACTGTTCAGGGTCCTTTGCATTTTTATTTCAATTTTAGGATCAGATTGTAGATTCCTGCAATGGAATTCTGTACATATTATGTAGATCATATCAATCAATTTTGGGAAAAGATTTATCTTAACAATAGTAAGTATGTCAATCCACGAATATACATTGTTTATTTAGATTGCAGTTTCACAAACTATGGCCCGTTACCAATTTTGTTACATGTTTTTGAGTATTTTAATGTTTAAAAGAGTAACATATACAGACTTTCATATGAAGTTTTTCTTAAGTATTCTATTTTTGACGGTATTGTGCATGAAATGGTTTCATTAGACAGATTGTTTTACTGTTCAGTGCTAGCACAGTTGACCCTTGAACAAGAGTGAACTGTGTGGGTTCACTTATACATGGGTCCACTTATTTGTGGACTTTTTGGGATAAAAATAGTGTCACAAAGTATTTTCTCTTCCTTGTGATTTTCTTAATAACATTTTCTTTCCTCCAGCTTACTTTAAGAATATAGTATATAGTACATATAACACAAAATATGCAAAATCAACTATTTATATTATTATCAAGTTTTCTAGTAAGTAGTAGGCTATAAATAGTTAAGCTTTGGGGGGAGGTGAAAAGCTACACTTGAATATTTTGCTGTGCAGGATGGGGGTCTGTGTCCCTAACTCTAGCATTACCTAAGGGCCAACTGTATATGGTAATGCAATTGATCTCGTATACGTATATTGTATCCTGCATTTTGATCAATTTTTCATTAGTTTTAGTACACTTATTTTTTTGGTGTGGGGGGAGTTGTTTCCTTACTGTATTTTGCATACAGAATGAAGTTGTCTGTAAATAAATTTATTTTTCTCTTTCTAATGTGAATATCTTTCAAGTTTGTTTTTTTTTTTTTCTTTTTTTAGTTTGGTTTTTACTGTATTGAACTGAATAGAATTTTAAGTGCAGTATTGAAGTGAAGTGGAGAGAGAAAATATCTTTGCCTGTTCCCTATTATAAAAGAAAGCATTTAATCTTTCACCAATTAGTGTATTATTATCTGCAGGCTTTTTGTAATGCTTATTATCAGGTACCTTGAACATGTTTATGCTTACTTCTTAGAAGTCTGTGCTTATTCTAATAAGCTTCTTTTAAATAGTTCCTCTTGACTGCTTCTTTTGCTGCATATGGACCACCTCTTATTTTTTTTCCTGCATTCTCATATTTTGTTTAAAATTGAACATTTAGGATATATAGCAACTTTAGATTCACATATCCCCTAGGGCTGTTCTTACTGCTTTTTGTGTGTTTGTTTTTTAGTGACTTCTCTTGTTTAATTCTCTAAAGTCTATCTCCACCACAGGTGCTCTGCTGATTTCTCTGCTTAGTTGTCTGTCTTCTTTCTCTCTTCCTCCCTCCCTCCTTCCTCATATCCTACCTCTCTTTTTTTCATCTTTATTTTTCTGCCAGTTGTATCATGCCTGGGGCAGCACAGCTTATAGTCAGTCAATGACTTATCAGAGATTGCTCTTAAACATTGGGAACCAGGAAGGTTTTCAACCATTTCTGATAGATCTGTGCATGGCTTGGAGAATACATTCAAAGTTCAGGCTGTTTGCAAATCTGTGCAAGCCTTAACTCTCTACCAAAATTCTTGTGCTAAAACTCTGCCTGTGTGGGCTTCACCTTCAACCAAGGATATTTAGATGGTTAGGGCCTTGTGCTATGTCAAATAATCCACCCAAAGCTGCCTATGAACCTGTGACTATGTTCTTGCATGGTAAAAAGAACTTTGCAGATGTGATCAGTAAAGGATCTTAGAGATGGACATTAGCTTGAATTGTTCAGGTGGTCTAATGTCCTCACATAGTTCCTTATAACAGGGAAGTAGGAAAATCAGAGTAAAATGGAAAAAATCAATGTGGTGACAGGAACAGAGATTAGAGTGATACCACCACAAGCCAAAGAATGTTAAGGTCCTTTAAAGGCTGGAAAACTCAAGACATGAATTTTCTCTAGAGCTTCCAGAAGGAACCAACCTGTTGACAACCTGACTATAGCTCAATGAGGCTGATTTTGGACTTCTGACCCTCAGGACTGTAAATTGAAAATTTGTATTGTTTTAAGACCTGTATTGTAGTAACTAGTCACAGCAGAAACAGAAAACTAATACAGGCCCTTTGTCTTCTTTCCTCATAAAAGATGCATTTTGGTACCTTCAGATCATTAGCCTAGCACAGCTGTCTCATTTCCTAGAGATCTCAGTATATTTCAGTGTAGCTTCTCAGTCTTTGCTTGCACCAACCAACTCATAACCTTAGGATAGCTATAGCTTTGGCTTTTCCTCTTTGTCACCAAGGTCTAATGTTATTGATAAGTTCTGAAGCATGGGGATTTTCTAGGCTTCACTCCATATCAAGTCAGCCCCTTATGGCAGCAAAGCTGCTAGGCTTTAGGACTTGTACCTTCCTGTAAATAAATCTCCTAGTGACACCGAGGAGAAATAAGAACAGCTACAGACTGACATGCCATAGACTCTAATTCTTCTAAATTGTGGTTCAATTTTTTTCACGAAGAGATATTTCTCAAATTGTTATATGACTTTGGTTGATTCCCACAGTCTTAAAATTGTTGATTTTGAAAAAAGAAATATATCCAGTTTTATCCTAGAGAAAGACTTGCCCAGTTCCTCACTCCTTCAATCCACAGATCTTTGTTCCGCTACCATTTTAATTAGAGATTCGACAGCATGTTCAATTTTCAATAATGTAAATTCAACCTATTTTTCATATTTGTCATTATGTATTGGTTTTGGCAGACACATACTTGTCTACACGATCTTCAGATAATTAAATTCTGTCCTGTCTGATGTAAACATGGGCATATTTGGGCTGTAGTAATTGACTTAGTTAATTTGGGCTTCTATAACACAATATCATAGACTCTTGGCTTAGAAAAAAACACATTTATGTCTTGCAGTTCTGCAGGCTGGGAAGTTCAAAGGCACCAACAGATTTGGTGTCTGGTGAGGACCTGTAGTAACCTCACATGGTGAAATGAGCAGGATTTATCTGCAGCCTCTTTAAAAGATGTTAATCCCATTTATGAGAAGCCCCATCCTCACAACTTAATCACCTCCCCAAACCAACTTTCAGATACCATCATCCTGGGGAGTAGGTTTCAACATATGAATTTTAGGGACACACAAATTTTCAGCTTATAGCAGTAATTCATCAAATTGTCCTATATACCCATTAGCTAAAACCTAATGTAGTTCTAATATATAAGATAAAATAAAATCATCACTCTTTCAAGGTACCAAATAGTTAAGGAAATTTTTTTACTGATTTTTTAAATCAATATAATCCAACTACTTTTTCTGTGTATGGATTTATTAATGATATGGCCCATATATGCCATAAAGAGAACTAAACATTATAAAGAGTGACATTTTTTAACATTATGGGAATACAAATATGTATTGTTTATTGTAGGAAAAATTTTACTTTAAAAAAAAGATTTTATTTATTTATTCATGAGAGACACACAGAGAGAAAGGTAGAGACAGAGGCAGAGGGAGAAGCAGTCTCCATGCAGGAAACCCAATGTAGGACTTGATCCCAGGACTCCGGGATCACGCCCTGAGCCAAAGGCAGACTCTCAACCACTGAGCCACCAAGGCATCCCAAGAAATTTTACTTTAGACTCTTCAAATATGTTACATTTGTTAAGGAATAGACATAGTTTGTAAAATCTCTATTTTAGTAAAAAAAAATAGATTTTTGTAATTAAGACTGAGTTTTAAGAAGAAGAGTTTAAGCCTTGCTTGATATATAAGAAGAAAAACCATCTAATGGTCAAACTATGAGATTAAAGAAGAGTAAGCAGACTGAGAAATATCTAACATCAAGAAGCTTATATTTTTGTCATCAAATTTTCCTTTAAAAATGTAGAAGTGGACACTGTTTTTATGTATTTATATCTTTTATCTATGTGAAATTATTTAACAACATGGTTTTAACGTCATGTAATATTGGCTCCTAAATTAGTTTCCATCCCATCTTTTTTGATGCTTTAAACAAACTGTCAAAGTCATTCATGTATGAAGATGCCAGTAATAATATTCTTTGATGAAACTAACTACAATCAAACTGCTAATCCAGTGTGCACCATCCAGTGAATGCATTGGATGCATTGGCATACTGTGTTCTTCAACCACTGCTACTTGTGCCACTTGTCACACTAGGAAGAGCAAAATATACAAAAACATATCCCGGATACAAAGTAAAATAATTTATGTTTGGGATGCAAAAGCTACTACTGAATGCCATATTTGGGACTTCTGACAAAATTTAACTTGTTTATCTCATAAAGAGTGAATATACTTTGCATATGATATTGCCCCCAACCAAATCTAGAAAATAGATTATGTTGGACTTTTGCTCTCTTTTTGGGACTATTAAAGATATCTGTTGATTGTTTTTTTGTTGTTGTTTTGTTTTTTGGGGGTGTGTGTTTGTTTGTTTTCGGCACAGTGTTGCTGTTCCAAACAAACCAGCCAATTTCTGTCACATAAATAAGATCACCAAAACTAATCTCTTGTTACCTGTTTAGTTTCTCAGACCATTTGCAGTCTGACATGGTATGCTTAATGACATAAAAAACAGTCAACAATGGGCTAACAGTCAAGATATGACATGAACCCATCACAGTTCCTACTATCCAGAAGCACCTAACATTGTAAGTTTGTATGGTTGCCTCAAAATTCAACTCAAAAGGACCTGTAGTCCTTTTCCCCTTACCTCTTTTTCTATTCCACACACCTTAGTAATGGATAGTTTTATTTTACTTTACTTCTTTTTACTCTATTTTACTGTCCAAGAAAAAGATCATCCCCTTTCAGGTGCTTCGTGTATAATGATAGGATTAGAGAGATAGAGGTTCATATAGACTATTTTGAAAATTCAGGGTTTCATCTTCATGATTGCTAAGCATGTGCTTTTTTCTTTTTTCTCACTTATACTATTGGCTTTCCTGCTGAGCCAAAAAGAAGCATAGAGGACTTAAATATCCTTCTGGATACATTTTTTAAAAACATAGTTAACAACTCTTATACTTATCTATTTGAAAAGTCTGAATATGTACAGAAGTTGATCAAAAAGAAGGTGCAGTTTGCAGGTAATAAATAAGAAACAAATTCTGTGGTAGTGAATGGAGTAAGGGTATATATGAATAAAAAACGGTAAAGAGGGGCACCAGAGTGGCTCAGTTGGCTAAGTGTCTGCTTTTGGCTCAGGTCACAATCTCAGGGTCCTAGAATCAAGCTCCGATTAGAGCCATGAATTGAGCTCAAGGAGTCTGGGCTCAGAAGGGAGTCTGCTTATCCCTGTCCCTCTCCTGCCTCTCTCCCCACTCATGCTCTCTCTGTTTTTCTCTCAAGCAAATAAATTAAATCTTTAAAAAGAAATGGCAAAGAAATAATTCTCCCTGTTGAAAATTAGACATCCCCCTCCTTTTCTTAGACTACCTACTTAGAAAACTTGTAATTGCAAGTTCTTTCTCTGTCTTTTGAAATGTTTTGTAAATCTTTTCAAAAGCTAAATAGGACTCTTGCCCCCTTTAAGATTCAGGTCTGTCTTTCTCTAGGATCTGGTTTCCTTCTCTTTGAAATGTAAAGATGGAGTCCCTATCTCCCAGTTTCTGTGGGAGGGTAGAAGTCTATCTTCAGATCACTTGCTCTAAGTTCAAAAACCACTTCATGTCATCAAGGTATAAGAAGTTGATATTTTCCTTTAGATAAAGTCAATAAGCTAACACAAATGATCACCCTAATTACCAAGTGGATTTAGAATGAGCAATGTGTGATAAATGGTACCGTCAAGTCCTCTTATATATCCATTCTCAAGATCAACAATAACTGACCATCGAGTAAGTGGACTTGTATCTATAAAAGGGTGAGATTTATTTGTATTTGCAATATCTTTTTGGATTGACTGTGATGTACATCCCCCTTTGGTTTAATACTTATTTAACAATAAAATTATTGTCTTTATCTTTTACTTTTGACAAGAGATTTTCTAGTTTGGTAGGAGATTTTAATTTTTATATTTACCCAATGATGGAGATCAAAATCCTGGCAACCACGGAGGAGAGAACATGTTATGTATGTCCTAGTTGCTAAGGGGAAAGGCGTGACAGTATCTTTCTTTCAGAATTGTTCCTGGAACCTTGCTCACAGAGGAAAACGCTGGTGTGGCTCGCTCAAACCATTTCAAGTATCTTAAATTTAATGGAGTGCTGATCTATTGTTCCTTCTGTTTGGCTTTGACAATGATTTGCTCAGTATTCTTTTTAACTTTATCAACGATTCTGTTAAAAACAGCAACAAACTGCACTTCTCAGAGAAAGCACTTGTCAACACCACCCAGTGTGTTCTCTACCTCCAGCCTGTTTCTCAGTCACTCCGTGGAATAGATGAATGCCCTTTATTTAATTGGTGGCATGGACATATAGGACAAATTTGACTGACTGAAATTTGACAGTTATAAATAGGGGTGCCTGGGTGGCTCAGTGGTTGAGCATCTGCCTTTGGCTCAGGTCGTGATCCCGTAGTCCCGGGATCAAGTCCCACGACAGGCTCCCTGCATGAGCCTACTTCTCCCTCTGCCTGTCTCTGCCTCTCTCTCTGTGTCTCTCATGAATAAATAAATAAAACCTTTTAAAAAAGACAGTTATAAATATAAGAAATAGACTCAATAGTTCAAAGTAAATTAGCAGCTAGGAAGCCACAATGTATACATTGGCATACTATGCCCCTCAACAGATATAGATTTCATTGTGGATCCCCATGAGTTATAAACAACTACAACTTTCTAGTGGCATGATATATGTTCATGGGACTCTAACCCATGTTAAAGCCAGGACTAACTGTCTCCTCCTTGAAATACTGCGAGTCACACTTTTGAGATAGCCATAAGAAAACTTAAGTGTTTAAGAAATCCAGTGAGTCATGTAACCCTCGGATGATAATGACATCATCTAAAAAAATTGACCACCCTTGATACGTGGGGAGATTTATGAGGAGATAATCATTGTGCTACATGTCTACCCTGACAGCAGTTTTACCTAAAATGAGAATCTCTTTAGAAAAGAGAGTTGAAATTCAGCCTTTGACTTATCTAAAGCTATTAATAATGGTAGCACCTTGGGGGCAAAAGAATTTTTTCTAATGTGATGTTGCTTGAGAGGGCCCAAATGTTAAGGTCCATGTCTTCACTGTAATTTCTGGGAAACATTAACTCAGACCTCCCTGAATCAAGAGGTCTAAGTTTGGAGGGAAATTTGTCAAAGCCTTCATTTGAGGGAATGGATGAGTCTGTGTCCATTTCTCTGGTGGTACCAAGAAATCTATTTCCTTGTATTAAGTTCACTTCATGTATTTCCAGAAAGTGAAATTTGTTATGTTCTGACTTAATGGTGAAATATAAATAAATTTCATAATTTATCAAAAAAAATGTCACCTGTCAGCACCAGGTGACATTTAGGTCAACATGAACTCACTGGCTAGGATTGTTAGGAATGAAATAATTGATTTAGATTTTCTTCACTGGGCTTAAGTTTTATCTGTTCAGTTGCCAATACATCCTTCTGTACCTGAATTAACATCTGAAACCCAGGAGTAGAGTCAATCAAGAAAATGAAGGTTAAAGCTATGTGGCTTTCTAAGGTAAATCCATGTGGCTTATGGGATTTGCTCTGATATCAGGATGCACTGTAGTGGTCAAAAGTGTAAATTAGCTTCATCCTTAGCCACTCGGAGTACTGCTGAAAGAAGCCTTAATTAAATTTTGGTGGTCAGATTAATCAAAGTGGCTAAGAGAGGGACATACTCATAGGAAAATTTGTCAGAACCAAGATGATACAAAAATGAAGGTAAATGTTATTGGGAGAAAAATCCCATAGATCTCCTGCATGTCTACATCTCTGCAAATGAGGCACTCCTGTCCTCTTGTTCTGGTTTCTCTTTAAAATATAGGAGGCAAGTTTGTTTACTATCTAATGTAATAATGATAATGTCTCCTTCTAGAAAAATGGTCAGACAAATTTGCTTGCAGCACATTATAAAATACTTGCATTTATTAAGCTCAGGTTTCAACTGTGATGTAAGCCCATTGCATGTGTATCATCTGCTTGTGCTTCTCTGTGTCACCACCTGTAGAACTCTGGGGCAGGCGTACTCTGAATGAACAGGAAACTCATATTCTTTGCCATGCCATAAGTAATAAAGCTCTTGGTCTACAACCAAAGAATCTTCTGTATTCTTCCAGCATTCACCAAATGATTGCAGGTTTACTTTTTAGATTGAAGTATGGCAAAAGCTCAGATGCTTCACCATTTCCACCAAGTATCTGATAGCAAGCTTAAAAATAACTGTTTTATAGAAGAAAAACTTTAATGCCATATTGAAATATTATACTCTGTTACTCAGACAGCAAAACATCACTGCTTATTTCTGAATAGGAACCAATCAATCTGAAGTTCTGCTTTCAGAAGATTTATGTAATAATGGTAACTAGAAGGATGTGGAAGTAAATGAGACTTGAGTTAGGGATAACTCTTAAAAGACATTTGCTATAATCCAGGGTAGAATGAAGAGTGGTTAGTATAAACCCTTGTCCTAGACAGGATGGGCTCCTCCTCCATTTACTTTACCTTTTGTTGTGTTACACATAACCAGATTTAATAAGCTGATAATTGATATTGAAATGATGTCATTTTCATACTTAGTTCAAATTCCTAATAAAAGATGATAGCTTTTTTTTTAAGATTTATTTATTTATTCATGAGAGACATACAGAGTGAGAGGCAGAGACATAGGAAGAGGGAGAAGCAGGCTCCTCACAGGGAACCTGATGTGGGACTTGATCCCGGTTCCCAGGATCACGCTCTGAGCAGAAGGAAGATGCTCAACCACTGAGCCACCAAAGATGATAGCTCCCAAAGATTATAGCTCTTTAAATCCATTAGAATGATTGATGTAGTTCAATTAAATTAAAACATTTTATCACAAAATTAAAGTATATCATTTGGTGGAGTGAGATTTATATCTGTTGTTTTGAATATTTTGTGTCTTTGGAATAAATTTATGCCATTAGATAAACAGTGATCTTTTGTTTGTTTGTTTCAGTTGAACATTAATTTTATTAAGTCCAAACTATGTAAGTATTCAAAGATATGTCAACTGTACCTAAACTAACAAATAATTGCTATTAGTCACAGAAAACTCACACACATATACACACATAAACACACGTACACACATATTTTAAAGTGACCTAGTTTCAACTTATTGGTAAAAGGAATAAAATAAAATGTAAGAAAAACTGAGCACATCAAAAGTAGATAAAATATGGCTATGATTAAGGAATAATACTGGTGCCGGGTGGCTCAGGTGGTTAAGTGACTGCCTGCAGCTCAGGTCATGATCCTGGGGTCCTGGGCTGGAGCCCCTCCTCAGGCTCCCTGCTCAAAGGTGAGTTTTTCTCTCTCTCTTGCCTGCTCTCCCTGTTTATTCACTCTCTCTCAAATAAAGAAATAAAATATTTTTTAAAAAGCAACAATAAACCTTAGCAGCAATAATAACATCTATGAAATGAATAATTTGTCTCTCATGTATTTGTACTATATGAAAAACATTATACATCAGTAAAAATATATCAGAATTCCTAACGTGTTATATTATTTTTAAAAATGTACTTTACTAAGCTTTTGGAACAGTAGTTCAATTGAGTCCTGGTAAGTTTATTTTTGTTCCTCAAACTCTCTGTATTTTTTAATCATAAAATATAACACTTTTAAACTCTCTAACATATAGTGTTGAATGGCAAGCTCATATTTGGAAAAACGAAATAAATAAACCAGGAATAGAGGGGGTACTTTCTCGACTTGATAAAGACTATATACACAAAACCCTTCACTTAACACCTTACTAAATGTGAGAAGCTAAAAGCTTTCCCACTAAGATCAAGTGCAAGGCAAGGATTCCACTTTCACCCACGCCTTTTCAACAACAAATTGACAGTCTTTCCAAATGCAGCAAGGTAACTAAAGGAAATAAAAGATAAACAGTTTGGAATAGAGAAGTAAAACTATCTTTGTTCACCAATGACACAATTGTCTATGCAGAAACAAAAAATTGACCAAAAATCTCCCTCCAGGAACAAATAACCGATTATACTAAATTTGCAGGATATAAGGTTGATATTTAAAATTCAATCATGGGGCAGCCTAGGTGGCTCAGCAATTTACTGCCACCATCAGCCTAAGGCCTGATCCCAGAGACCCGGGATCAAGTTCCATGTTAGGCTGCCTGCATGGAGCCTGCTTCTTTCTCTCTCTCTCTCTCATAAATAAATAAAATCAAATAAATAAATAAATAAATAAATAAATAAATAAATAAATAATACGATCACTGAGGCACCTGGGTTGCCCATTTGGTTAAGCATCTGCCTTAGGCTCAGATCATGATCCTGGGTCCTGGGATTGAGCCCTGCTCCCTGCTCAGGGGGAGGCTATTTCTCCCTCTCCCCCTCCCTTGTGCTTTCTCTCACTCTTTCTCAAATAAATAAATAAAATCTTAAAATAAATAAATAAATAAATAAATAAATAAATAAATAAATAAAACAGTAATCTTCCCATACCAGCAATGAACAATTGGAATTTGATAATAAAGCACAATACTATTTTAAAAAAGAAAACAATATTACTTACATTAGCACACTCAAAAATGACATAGGTATAAATTTAATGAAATATGCACAAAATCTGTATAAGGAAAACTACAAAATTTTGATGAACAAAAATCAAAGAATAACTAAATGAAGGCAAGATAACTCATGTTCAAGAATAGGAAAATTCAATATTGTCAAGATGTAATTCTTTCCAACTGTATCTATAAATTCACTAGAATCCAGATCAAAATCCCTGCATGTTATTTTATGAATATCAACAAACTGATTCTAAAGTTTATATGGGGCAACAAATGACCCTGAATAGCCAAGACAACACTGAAGGGGAAGAAAAAGAGGACTCATTTAACCCAGATACAGGAGTTAATATAGTCACCTGAAACAAATAGTTTTAGAATACTAGATATTATATGCAAAAATAATAACTAGATACCTTATACCCTTTACAAAAATTAACCCAAAATGAATTACAGACTTAAATGTAAATGTGAAACTATAAAATTCCGAGAAGATAACATAGGAAAAAACCTAGATGCTCTTGAGTAAACATTGACTTTTTAAGATAGAACATTAAAACATAATCCATAAAGTCATGACTGATAAACTTAACTCCATTAAAATTAAAAACTTCTCTGCAAAAAATAATAATAATAATAATAAAGTAAAGAAAATAAGACAAGCCACACACAGGGAGAAAATATTTGCAAAAGACACATTTAATAAAAAACTATTATCCAACATATATTAAAAAGAACTGTTAGAACTCAAGAATAAATAAAGCAAACAACCCAATTAAAAAATGGGACGCCTGGTGGCTCAGTGGTTGAGCATCTGTCTTTGGCTCAGGTGTGATCCCAGGGTCCTGGGATAGAGTCCTGCATCAGGCTCCCTGCAGTGAGCCTGCTTCTCCCTCTGCTTATGTCTCTGCCTCTCTCTGCATGACTCTCATGAATGAATGAATAAAATCTTTTTAAAAAAGGAGAAAGACCTTAATAATTGACACCTCTTTAAAGAAGATATGCAAATGACAAATAAGCAAATGAAAAGATGCCCAACTCATACATAATCCAGGAAATGCAATTTAAAACTATAATGAGGGATCCCTGGGTGGCGCAGCGGTTTGGAGCCTGCCTTTGGCCCAGGGCGTGATCCTGGAGACCCGGGATCGAATCCCACATCAGGCTCTCAGTGCATGGAGCCTGCTTCTCCCTCTGCCTGTGTCTCTGCCTCTCTCTCTCTCTCTCTCTCTGTGACTATCATAAATAAATAAAAAAATAAAAATTAAAAAAAATAAAATAAAATAAAACTATAATGAGATACTCTTGCACATCTATTAGAATGGCCAAATTTGAAACATCTACAAAAACAAGGACGGGTGAGGCTGTGGAGCAATGGGTACATTGCTGGTGGGAATGAAAAATAGTACAAATTCCTTGAAAGACAGCTTACTTTTACAAAACTAAACATACTCCTTATCCAGGAATTGTGCTACTTGATTTTTACCTAAAGCTGTAGAAAATGTAAGTTTATACAAAAAACTGCACAGTTAAATTTATAGCAGATCTAACTATAATTGCTAAAACTTGAGAATAACCAAAGCTGTCCTTTTTATAGTTGAATGGATAAAGTGTGGTACATCTAGACAAAACATTATTCAGTGCTAGGAAGAAATGAGCAATCAAGCCACAAAAGACATGAAGCAACCTTAGATGAAATGATTAAAAAAAAAAAAAAACAATCTGATAAGGCTCCATACTATATGTTTCCAATTATGTGACATTTTAAAAAGGAGAAGCTGTGGAGAATATAAAGCATAATTGTTGCCTACCCAACTGTATACTACAGATTTTGGGTAATTATGTTTCAGCAATTGTAAAATGCAGCACTCCAGTGTGAAATGTTGATAATGGGGAAGATTCTGTTAAAAACCAAGAAGGGAGTGTATGGGAAATCTCTCCACCTTTCTCTTAGATTTGTTGTAAACCTAAAAAATGCTCTAAAAAAATAAAGTCTTGTAGTGCATGGGTGGTTCTGTTGTATAAGCAACTAACTTTGGCTCCGGTCATGGTCTCCGGGTCCTGAGATCTAGCTGCTCAGTGGGGAGTCTCCTTGTCCCACTCCCTCTGCACCTACCACCCTCACTCATGCACATATATATACACATGTGTGCTCACTCTCTCAAGTAAAAAAAAAAAAAAAAAAAAAAAGACTAGGATATGTTGAGGGATATGATCCAGGAACTTAGCTGTCTCTAAGCACCTACATAAAACATGAGATTCCTTTTGATAAGTTCTGTAATAGTCATATGCATTTAAATGCATAAATAATAAAAAATAAAGTCTTAGGGAAATAATTTCCTCACTAAAAGAAGTAAATTCAAAGATCATGTACTTTTTCATAAGATATTTGAAATTTGTAAGGCTTGGTACCTCACATCAAGTCTTCACTTAATATCTCCTCAGAGAGGGCAACAGTAATTTTCATATCTCTAGTGTTTACCTGATCTCCAAAGCAGAATATAGACTTGATGTGTGTATGTGTTTGTGTTTGTAGGAACCATACATACGATTGTCTTTTTGTGTCAGAAAAATACTTAATAACCCTCAACAATGATTTATGTTTGAGTCATTAAATTGAAATTTTTTTTGTAAACCAGAAAGTAGAAGAAGAAGAAGAAGAAGAAGAAGAAGAAGAAGAAAAAAAAAAAACTTGCCTATTAATAGGGCATCTACAAAATAAGAAATAGGCAAATATTGTAAACCATGATATTCAACTAAAAATATTAAAATAATCACTTTTAAAATCAGAAGAACTAACTGCTAAACTGTATCACTTCAATTAGTAATACTAGAGATCTCTGCTACAACATTAAGAGACAGAAAGTAATTATAGTTTTTGAAGATTAAAAAATACACCTGTTATTTTAATGAGTATGTTTAAATATAGCATCAGAAGCCATAGAAATATTATAATTAATATTATGGTTAAAATACTATAAATTTTAATTGCATTTCTACATAAAGAAAGTTTAAAATGAAATGAAAAAGAATCTAACAATAGCAACACAAAATATAGATAATTGAGAAAGAACTCATTAAGCTTTCATTATTAACTTTTTAAAAAGTATACAATATAAATGTGGGAAAATATAAACATATCCAAATAACCTAAAAATAAGAGAACAATTTCTTACTCATGATCCTGGAGACCCAGGATCGAGTCCCATGTTGGGCTCCTTGCATGGAGCCTGCTTTTCCCTCTGCTTGTGTCTCTGCATCTGTTTCCCTCTCTCTCTCTCTCTGTGCCTCTCATGAATAAATAGATTTAAAAAATATATATATATAAATATATATATGTGTGTGTTCCCAAATTAAAAAATAAATTCAACACAATTTCAAACGTACTTCTGACATTTTTATAGAATTCAGCAATGTCTTAAAATTTAAATAAAATAGATGGTACAACATATATAGTCTATAGAATTAAAATTGATTTCATGTGTGCTTCAAAAAGGCAAGTCTAAAACTTGGCTTTTATCCAGACACTGGGAAAGTAAACTCTAAACCCTTGAAATGTCCCTAGTGATATGTGTCTTTGTTATTCACAATGAACCCTTGAGACTACACCTGATAATTGACACTAATGAGATGACTCTTAACCTGTTAATGAAGGTAGGTTTCATCATTTTAGAATTTGGTATGAATTAAATAGTACTACAGCTACCTGTTAAAACTTTGACATGTAAAGATGCTGCTATAAAATATGCACCCACACCCTAAGATCCGTTAAGGAAGGTGGTTATGATGATAATTAAATATTTAATTTTGATTAAAATATCCTTTCGGAAGGCACCTCATTAAGAACTTGTGTGATGAAAGATAGAAGATTATGAAGCGGCATAAAAGAGTTAAAGATATATTAACTCTTATTAGGAGGCACTGCAGAAGGTGACTTGAACTTAAAACCTGTGCTTATCTTTCAATCTTTCTGAGAATCCCAGAACACTAACAATTAATAACAAAATATCCCTACCAGTCATTTGGCTTGCAAATAATTGTCTTAAATTAAATAACATGGTTTTCAACACTGTTTTCAATTGTATTTTTTGTCCAGAGGTAGAGCGATAAATAGATAAATACTTAAAAAATTTTAGATACACATAAAACAATAACTTTACTGTACTTATTCAAGGCTTTTGAATATGTACTTTTTCTGGAGGTACTTCTTTTTATGGACATCAAAGGATTTTGCTCATCTTGATCTTTCTCTGATTTCTAAGGCAATGCTGGAAAGTGTTTATATAAAAGAGCTAATTTTTCACTAATGATTTGATCCTCATTGATTTCCTCCTTCAAAAGCTCCTCTTGTAACTTTTATCTGAGCCATAAAATTAGCAACTGATTACACGTTTTCTGTTGGCAGATAGCTCAAAGCAAAACTGTGGGTTTAAAAAGATTGAGATCTTCCTCACTTCTTTTCTATGTACTTTTCCTCATTTGTAGGAAACTTCTGCCTCAAAAATGCTAAACTCTCCTTTTAAGAAAATGTTTCATCATGAGTGGGAATAAAAAGTAATGGTCTTCCTCTTCCATGTTTACAGTTTTAACTTATCTCTGCTTATTTGGATAAATAGTTTTGTTGTCTGTCACTTCTCCATAAACCTAGACATGTGGGTAAGTTTATTCATATCAAGTTAGTCCATATCAAAGTTTAGGAGTTGATTATACAAATCACCTCCATAAATTTACTTATGAATACATTTGTTAGACTATTATTTATAGTGTGTTCTGAGGATCAACACTGATCTAAATATTATGATAAGTCTTTCAATAAACTGAACTGTCTTGGCTGAAATTTTGGGCTGGGGATGGTACTAATAACCCAAAATGAGATTTGTTAAAGACTGGTAAACTACAATGAGGCCTCACTTTTCTGTGACCTCGGTGACCTTTGAAGGGAAGTGGGAGATCTCTTGGAAGACTCTTGAAAATATCCCACATATTAACATCACTGATGCCCGAGCATGTCTGAACTTATTGCACCAGAGTATATTTTGAACCAGAAAGTATTTACCCTACTGACTGCGATCAAAATTTCTCCTCTAACATCTTGTATCATGATACACGAGGGCTACATTGGTGTGGCAAGTTCTGAAGGTCAGAAGTGCAGATCAGTGTGACAACTAGTTACCTTCTACAGATCTCAGACATGAAAATCAAGGTGTCTGTAGGGCTGTGCTCCTTTCTACTATTTAGGAAAGAATTTGCTTCCAAGATTCTAGTTTGTGGTTACATTTAGTTCTTTCAGACTGTCAACATGATATTCCTGTTCCCTGGTGGATGGATAGACTAGGATCACTGTCAGCTTCTAGAGGCAGACCTCATTTTCTAGTCTGGGACTCCTTCCATGTTCTGACCCAGCAGGGCAGGGTGGAGTTCTCTAATTTCTTCCCTCACACATCTTTATCATTACAACCATTTACATTTTAAAGCACTAGGACTGTGAGGTAATGTTTCAGATCACCTGCCTTGAATGAAAATATGAAAATGCGTTTTTTTTCACCAACTACAACAACCTCATTAACCCTGCCAGTGGACCAAAGAATTATTTCAAGCTTTTAAACCTTTCAACTTAGACAAATTTTCACACAAGTAATTGATATTACAACTGAAAATCATGTTATTTCTTTACTAAATCTTGGAAATCATATGATATAAAGCATGCAGCCGAAAGCATTTAAGCATCATGCAATAAGTAAGGGAGTTTGTAAATGAAGTATGGCAGAAACTTTTATTGGACCTGTTCAAACAATTTTGCAGAATTTAAACCAAATATAAATGAAGTTATAAGAAGAAACAAATGATTGTGAGAATGTTCACACTATCGCCATTTGAGAGACTCTCGATGTGCAACTGAGAAATCTAGCAACGATAAACTTTCAGAAATAAATGAAGGCTATTGTGACAAAAATTATGAAGCTGCCTCAGAAAAACCGATCTTGAGAAAAACTTCACAATGAAGGAACTCTCAGTAATATTTCAAGACATTGAAAGTTTAAAAGACAAAATTTTGAAACTTATCTAAGTTTAGAAAAGATTATGACAATTCATTAAGGATCACTATCATAAATTATATGGCAAGAAAATGAAGGTAAGAATTTTTAAAGAGTAATATCAAATTTACAAAGTGGCTTTTGATTTTGTATGTGTGTGTATTTTAACTAAGAGGTAAACCACAGATTTCTCAAGGTTTCTAATGTTTAAAATCTAATAAATAAATATTTTTTTCATTTCTCCATGTGAAACCAACAGTAAAAGAGTTTTTATGTTCTAACAGAAATTTGTAGAGGTTATGAAACAATCATAATTTTCCAGTTAGTTATTAAGATTGTTGGCTGCATGGTTGTAGCTGGCATGGATATTTTTATGGTTCTACAGTGGTGCAAAGTGATGCCTGCTTGTGCATTCCCAGTTCCTCTTTCCCATCACTTCTGCCATGAAGGGCATAATTTTCATTTTTGCATATGCTATATGCACACAATACATTGTTTCTATTTTTGTTTTAAACTAGCAGTTATATTTTGGAGCAATTCAAAATAAGAAAACATGATTTTACTTCCCTATTCCACTTTAGACACTAGAAAGCTGTGTAGAACTGATTTCTAATCTCTGTCATATTTTTTTCTGTGTGAATAACTATTATTACTATTTCTTATAAAATAGGCCTACTGATTATTCATTTTCTTGGTTTTTGTTTTTCTGAGAAAGTCTATTTTCACCTTCATTTTAAAGAATATTCTTACTGGGAATAGATTTGTGTCTTGACATTTTTTTTTCTTCTTTTAATGATATAAAGATGTCTTTCTTCTTACTTGCCTGGTTTCTGATAAGAGTCTGCTTTACTTGTTATTCTCTTTCCTTTTATAGGTGATTTGTCTTTTTTTTTCTTTCTGCCTCCATCAAGGTTTTCTTTATGTCTGCAGTTAAGGGTTTGTATAGGATGTGCCTGCCTATGTCTTATGTTTTGGTGGTTTTGGTGTTTAGTTTATTTCAGTATTTTTCTTGATTGCTGTTCCCTAAACTTCTTGTATCTTTTTTAGTGTCTGTCATTAACTTGAAATGCTTGTTATTTTTCCTTTAAATAATTCTTTTGCCCTCTTTGGTCCTTTTTCCTCTTGTGATTTCAATTTATGCATATGTTGGGTTATTTGATTTTGTCTCACAACTCTCAGATCTATTATTTGATTTTCGTATGCTTTTTTCTCTGCATTTTTAAATATTAATTTATTACCTTTCTACAAATTGATTGTTTCTTGAGTGGATTGTATAAATTGATTAGCATATTGATGACATTCTTCATCTGTTTACCTTTGTTTTTAATTTCTACCAATTCTATTTCATTTTTTTATTTTACCTTTCTGCTAAAATTACCTACATGATCTTGCATGTCACTTGTCTCTTCAATTAGAGATTTTTTACATATCATACATTATTATAGTATTATTTTTCACCAATATAATTATAGTTGTTTTAAATTCCTTGTATCATAATTTTAACATATTTATCATATCTGACCATCTGGTGATGGCTTGGCCTTTTCAGGCTGTGTCTTTTCCTTGACTTTTTGTATCCTTTAAGTTTTTGTGAAAATGTCCTTGCTTTTTTTTGTATGGCTTTAAGGTTTTTTTTTTTTTGTAAAAATGAGACATTCTTTGTAGGATGGTAGATAATAAATTTTGGGCTTTTTGTTTTGTTTTGTTTTGTTTTGAAGCATGTCTTTTCCTGTCCTAGGCTTTTGGTGTTAAATCAGAATGAGCTTGGTTGAATTTTCTTGTTGTATTTGTTCCCGCTAATGCAACACAGTTTCCAAATTCTGAAAATAACTTGTACTGGAGAGTAAGAAACTTTGCAGAAGTGTTTCTCAGTGACTGTTTCTCTCTGGGCTTTGGATCTTACCTTTCCACAGCTCTCAGAGAGACTCTTTTGTAGTTCTCCTTGGAACTTGCAGCATGGGGATAGGTGGTGGTGGTATGGATTGGCATTCTCTGATGTCCTGATTAAGTCACAGTCTTAGGCAGGCATGGTGAGATCCTGGGTTTTGTGAGTCTGTCTTTCCTTGAGTATTAAAAAGAGCCTATCATTTGTTGCTGCCATTCCCCAGGAGGAGAGCTTTTTTTTTTTTTTTTTTTTTTTTTTTTTTAAGATTTTATGTATTTATTCCTAAGAGACATAGAGAGAGAGAGGCAGAGACAAAGGCAGAGAGAGAAGCAGGCTCCATGCAGTGTCAGGACTCCAGGATCATGCCCTTGGCTGAAGGCAGGCACCCAACCGCTGAGCCACCCACACGTCCCAGGAGAGCTGTTTTTAACTCTGTTCTCCTCCCCCAACTGCAGTAGGATCCCCTCCCACACACACACACACACACACACACTCTTTCTATTGCTCTTCTTCTGCAGGTTAAGGCTCTTGATTCTTATGGAGATCAGGGAAATGGGTAAGAGTGAAGTTGGCCTGTGTTTTCCCTCATCCACAAGTACTGGGTGGGGCAAATTGCTAACTACCTTTCCTGGGAGACCCTGATTGGGATCTTGAAGGAAATCTCTGCAAATAGATGCAAAATCCCCTATAGCTGTGATCTCCAGGAGCTTCAGACTATCATACCTGCTTATAGATAGCATTTAGCAATTTATTAATCATTTCAGGCAAATCTTCTCAAGATTATATGGTGTCTTTTGAATCCTCTCAGGTAGTCAAATCCATAGATTCTCTTTCTCCTGAACTGGACCGTTATTCTCATGATTTCAGGTTAGTCATTTGTCTTATGCCCCCAAGAGTGAAGAGTAGTCATTGATTTGCAGTTTCTTCAAGTTTTCCTCTTGTAAATATAATAGGATGCTTTTTTTTTAAATGAAAACTAATATTCTTCTCAATTCCAAAATTGATGATTTTCCCCCCTGTGTTTCAATCTAGTTTTGAACCATCAACAAATAAAGATAAATAAGGTAATTTAAACTTATTATAAAAGTATGAAAAAGGAACAATCATCCAGTGTTAAAGCATTTAGTTTGAATTCAAATGTAATCCAGTAGGAAGAATCATGTATTTCTTTATTTTTATTTTTTTTATTTTATTTATCTTTTTTAAGAGGGAGGGGCACAGGGAGAGAGAGAGATAGAATCTTAAGCAGGTTCCAACCAGTGTGGGACTAGATGGTGGGCTGGACCTCATGATCCTGACATCATGACCTGAGCCAAAATAAAGAGTCAGGTACTTAATCAACTGAGCTACCCAGGAACCCCAAGAATCATATATTTCAAAGAGCAACTTAGAACTTTCAGTTTTCTCATAGGAATAAATAGTAGCACAGCCCAAAATGCACATAACTGAACTTTTAAAAGAGTAAGTTAAAAAGAAAAAGAGTAAGTTAAGAAAATAATTAATAAAAATCATCTTTTTTGGTTTGACATTATTAAATTATAAAAGTGACATACAATTTTGATCAAAAATCCAAATTTCTAGGATTTGTGCTTTCATTTTAGCGTTTTTTTTTTTTCATGATTTGGTAAGAAATAAGCTGCATTTCATATAATTAATACTTGAAATGTTCTTGACATTTTATTTTTTAAATATCTTTTTAAAATACACCAATTATTACTAAAAACTGAGTCCTTTATCAACTAAAAGATCCATACTTGAAAATCAATATTTATTGAAAAGACACATTTCTCATTAAAGAATTATTCAATCAGTAAATGCACACAATCCTACTGGTAAAGGTAAATATAGTAAAAATAGTCAGTTAGGGACATCTGGGGTGCTCAGTGGTTGGGTGTCTGCCTTTGGCTCAGGGCATGATCTCTCTTCTCCCTTTGCCTATGAATAAATAAATAAATCTCTCATGAATAAATAAATAAAATATTTTTTAAAATAGTGAATTAATCACTTATTAAGCTAGTATGAAGTTTAAAAAAGTAGTAAAAATAACTATACCTATGATAATTAGTTAAGGGATACATATGATGGAAAGAGATAAAATGTGACATAAAACATGAGAAAAAAGTACAAATGCTGAGTTTTAGAATGCATTCAAAATTAAGATGTTATCAACTTAAAATAGACTTATAAATAGAGATTGTCATAGGCAAGCCTCATGGTAACCACAAAGCAAAAACATATAATAGATATACAAAAGATAATGAGAAGGGAATCTACAAATGCCATTAAAGTCATCAAATCACAAAAGAAGTGAGAAAAAAATAGGAAAGGAACAGTGGAACTACAAAACTGTCAGAAAACAATTGATAAAAAAATAATACATATCAGTCAATAATTATTTTAAGTATAAATGGACCGAAGCCTCCAATCAAAATACATACAGTGGTTGAATAACATATAAAACAAACAAAAGCCACACAACAACAACAAGACCAATCCATATGCAGCTTTACTTTAGATATAAGCACCACACAAACTGAAGGTAAAGATACAGAAAAAGATGTTCTATACAAATGGAAACTAAAAGAAAGCTGGGGTAGCTCTCATGCAAAATATACTTTAAAACAAAAGCTGTGGTAAGAGACAAAGAATGGCATTATAGATGATAAAGTATGGAAGTTTCTCAAAAAACTAAAAATATCATAGGATCTGGCAATACCACTTCTGGGTATTTATCTGAAGAAAACAAAAACTCTAATTTGAAAACATATCTGCAACCTCATATTCATTGGTGCAGTATTTACAATAGTCAAGCTTGGAAATGACCTAAATGACTATTAATGAATGAATGGGAAAAAAAAATCCTGAGTATGCAAGGAGATACTGTTCAGCTGTAAAAGAAAGAATGAAATCTTACCATTTGTGACAATATGTAGGGACCTTGAGGTCATTATGCTAAGTGAAATAAGTGAGACAAGAGAGAGAAATATTAAAAAAGCAAGCAAAGAAGCAAAAGTTCATAGATATAGAGAACAACAGGCAGGGAGTTGCCCGGGGCAGAAGGTGGAAGGTGGGTGAAATGAAGAAGGAGGTCAAAAAGTATAAACTGCCAGTTGTAAATAAATGTTATGGGGATATAATGTATAGCATATTAAGTTTAGTTAATAATATTATATTAAAAAAGGAAATGCACAGTTATTAAGAACTACACATAAAATTTCCTGCAGTTTAGTTACACAAAGTAAATATTTTGAATCAAATAATACACCTTTGTTGCTTTAGCAATGCAAATAACGTGACTCTTGTGTTCCTTCTAATTTGTAATAGTGATGAATGACTCTTATTCATCATTGCTCATATAAACTAACATCAAAGAATGCTGAAAATGTCTTACGGTTCAGTTAATTTCATTGTAAATACAATTAATGAGTTTAGAAGGATAACAACTCAAGGAATGTCCATTGCAAAAGATAGAGAACAGGAGTAAATTTGCATCTCTGTAATTAAATTAAATTTAACTTACCAAATATTCTTCACTTAATGTGAAATGCCAATACTAATATTAAACAATGTGAAAGAAGGAATGAATAATTTTCAATCTTTTGTTATTTACATCATGGTACATGTTATTTCCCCCCAACTTTCCATTCTGCATAATTAAAATATATTAAACTATAAATCTGCTTTGTCTTTCTCTAGGACATGATTCATTGTGCATACATTTAGCCTCAAAAGACTTTTCTCCTGGGGTGCCTGTGTGGCTCAGTTGGTTAAGCATTTTACTCTGTATTTCTGCTCAGGTCATGATCTCAGGTTTGTGGGATCAAACCCTGCAGGAGGCGCAGTGCTCAGCTCAGAGTTTGCTTGGGACTCTCTTTCCCTTTCCCTCTCCCTCTCCTCCTACCCTTCTCTCCCTCACCTCTTCCCACATGGGAAAACACCTGCTTGCACTCTCAAAAGAGAGAGAAAGAAAGAAAGAAAGAAAGAAAGAAAGAAAGAAAGAAAGAAAGAAAGAAAGAAAGAAAGAAAGAAAGAAAGAAAGAAAGAAAGAAAGAAAGAAAGAAAGAAAGAAAGAAAGAAAGAAAGAAAGAAAGAAAGAAAGAAAGAAAGAAAGAAAGAAAGAAAGAAAGAAAGAAAGAAAGAAAGAAAGAAAGAAAGAAAGAAAGAAAGAAAGAAAGAAAGAAAGAAAGAAAGAAAGAAAGAAAGAAAGAAAGAAAGAAAGAAAGAAAGAAAGAAAGAAAAGAAAGAAAGAAAACTTCTGCTTGAGTTACAAATTTTAATTGGCAGAAATTAGAGAAAATAACTATTTTGCCTAATATGAAGATCATCTATAATTCTTCTGCTCTTTAGGTCATCTACAACCTCCTTTTTTTTTGTTTGTTTGTTTTAGAGATTGTAAGATCTATATCTAGAATTCCTAAAGTTTATTATCACTCCCCTCATTTGATAAGTGAGAAGGCTTTAGAGACTTTTAGCGATATTCTTCTAGAATTATGCAGCTAATGGAAGTCTCACGACTGCCAAAAGTATACCATGTTGGCTCCTCTTTGACACCAAAAGTATAATAGCAGTAACATTGTTGATTCCAGGAACTGAAGCTGGGTGTGTATTTTATTTAGTTTCATACTGATAGTATTACACCATGATTTATACCTTTAAACATACAATAAAGATTCCTACATGTATGATAAATGAGGGACATAAGCAGGTATTTTAAAAGATTCTACTTTTTAGAATGGTTATTAAAAGACACTTGAGGGATCCCTGGGTGGCGCAGCGGTTTGGCGCCTGCCTTTGACCCAGGGCGCGATCCTGGAGACCTGGGATCGAATCCCACGTCGGGCTCCCGGTGCATGGAGCCTGCTTCTCCCTCTGCCTATGTCTCTGCCTCTCTCTCTCTCTCTCTCTCTCTGTGACTATCATAAATAAATAAAAATTAAAAAAAAACAAATATTATAAAAAAAAAAAAGACACTTGACATCATGGGGAAAATTTAATTGTACTGGTTCCAATCACTTTATTCCCATCATATTACAAAGTGTTAAGTTACTAGAGTACAGATTAAAGAGAGTAGATTGAATATATAAAAAGATGCAATGATTTTTTTTAAAACAAGCTTTTTAATGCATAAAAATTCTTACGTTCTGAGCTTATTCATCAAATAAAATAATATTCATTCTATATTTTATTCTCAAATATGCAATATATACTTTGAAATGGAAATAAACCCTTAGGATAAGTGATAATGAACTCCTTTCAATGGCATTTTATGGCTATCACCTTTGTTTCAACAATAATTTAACATTTAAATTAAATCTGCAATCATTCTCTTTTCTAAAAAATTGTCCTTCATCCCTTTTGCTATAATTTAATGAAGTAACTTTCCATCCCAACCTGAAATATCTGGTTATGAATTTTAATACCATTTTTCCATGAAATACCTCAATGTTATTTGTCTTAAGAAAATTAAGAAATATTTTAACTTATCAAATAATTTAGTAATATAAAATTGAGGTAAATGTACATTAGCACCTAAGTGTAAATGTTATTTCTTTTTTTTTTTTAAAGATTTTATTTATTTATTCATAAGAGACACACACAGAGAGGCAGAGACACAGGCAGGGGGAGAAGCAGGCTCCATGCAGGGAGCCCGACGTGGGACTCGATCCCGGGTCTTCAGCACCGTGCCCAAACCGCTGCGCCACCCAGGGATCCCTAATACATATTTTATATATATGCTATTACAAAGTTTTTAAAATTATTATGTTAAAAAGGCATTTTAACTTTGAAATGTCATGTCATAAATCAAGACGAAGAGGAGGATTTAGGAACATAAGAGTCATGCCTGTCTTTTATAATGACTTGTGATATTTAAAACAGCCAAGTTTTTGTTTTTCATGTTTTTTAAGAAGTTGATTTTAATGTAATATTTTTCAAGAATTATTACTACCCAATAAAGTATATGCTACATATACCAACAGGAAAATGTTAGCATATTAAAAATAACACCACAGGGCAGCCCCGGTGGCGCAGCGGTTTAGCGCCGCCTGCAGCCCGGGGTGTGATCCTGGAGACTCGGGATCGAGTCCCACATTGGGTTCCCTGCATGGAGCCTGCTTCTCCCTCTGCCTGCGTCTCTGCCTCTCTCTCCTCGCTCTCTCTGAATGAATGAATAAATAAATCTTTAAAAAAATATAACACCACAATAATATCTACCCACTATATTTAGTATCTGCTTTTGAGGGCATGGAAACTAACTCATTTCAGGCATGAAAAGAGAATTTCAAGAAAGCCTTAGTGTTTTTTTTCTCCCATTTGTTTTTATTTTAAAATAAGGTTGATCTATTGCTTTCTACTACTATTAATACTAAATATTTCATGAATTACGTTAAGCTAACCCTTTCTGATTTTAATCATTCTTTCTTTGAGTAGGGTGGAAATGATTTGACAGTGTACTCTTAGAAAAGGAACTGAGGGCAGCCCCAGTGGCTCAGCGGTTTAGCGCCTGCCTTCAGCCCAGGGTGTGATCCTGGAGACCCGGGATCGAGTCCCACATTGGGTTCCCTGCATGGAGCCTGCTTCTCCCTCTGCCTGTGCCTTTGCCTCTCTCTCTGTCATGAATAAATAAATAAAATCTTTAAAAAAGAGAGAAAAAAAGAAAAGGAACTAAAACAACATGCTATTTGAGTCTATTTTTAAGGGAAAAAATCCATTTTTGGGTGAATTTGTGTACCTGTATTTTTCCCCTCAAGATTTTATTAGCTAGTTCTTTGCTTGAATTTAAACCTATAAATAGATACAAATGTTGAGAGGGCATATATAAATGGATATGCCTCTTGGAAGCCCAGTTTAATTACCTATATTGAGTGTCTCTTTGTATATGTTTTCTAAAAGTGTTTTATTCTCTAAATACATATCATTTTTCTTCTGATTTCTTAATTATGCACATTATATGTAATTTGGAAAGAAAAAAAACCCAACAACTATGTTGTTAAGTGATGTGATGTAAATTTAGAAGAAAAAAAAATAAAAAAATAAATAAATAAATTTAGAAGAGATTCAAATTATCTTCTTAGTCTTTTTGATGCTTATACATACAATTATATTGCATATATATATTTGATTTTTACATACAACAGTATGTATAAATATATATATTTGATGTTCATCTATGATCACCTAGTTCTTCATACTGTCTATGATCTTTTCTTCATAAAAAAGGTGAAATGGACTATGTCAGAAAGAAATATACTATAAAGATAAACTTACCGGATGAAAATATTTAAAACCTATATTGGAAAAGAACATATATTGTAAGAGCAAAGCATATTAGCTGTTTTTATTTTTTAAAATGAGCTTAAGTGCTGGATTAGAGTTGTATCTATAATCTAAATAATTTCTATATCAAAAATTCCATTGAAAATTGAAAGTATTTATCAGATTGTATGAATCATTGAAAGCATTTTAACATATATCACTTATTGATTTTTAAAAACATTGTATCCATGCTCTCTCTCTCTAAAATAAATAAATAAATAAATAAATAAATAAATAAAAATAAATAAACTCTTAAAAAAAGAGAGGGTGCCTGGATAGCTCAGTTGGTTAAGCGACAGACTCTTGATTTCTGCTCAGGTCATGATCACAAGGGTCCTGTGATTGAGCCTCCTGGTTGGGCTCCCTGCGGAGTGTTGGAGTTTTCTTATCTTTCCCTTTCCTCCCTAAATGTTCTCTCTCTCTAAAATAAATAAAATCTTTAAAAACGCATTGTTTTCATGCATTTCCATGTTTTGAATACTATGAGTAACTATTGAAATAATTATTGCTATTTTGGCTTATAAGTTTTTTAGATTTGTTGGTATTTGTTTTCTTTTTTAAAGGTTTATCAGCCATTTGTATCTTTTCTTTGATGACTTTCATTCAGATTTTGATCTATTCCCCTATTACACTGTTTGCTATTCATTTATTAAGTACATGTTATTTTGTGTTAGTATTAAGTATTTACAGTTATTGTATTTGAGTATATTTCCCCATTGTTACTTACAGAGCAGCTATTTGAGGACTCTTTAAGTAAATAACAGCCAGGTAATTAGTGAAGAATATCAAAACTGCAGTGACTCTAAACCTGCAGAATTTGAAGAATTGTAGAAACTTTAGTAAGTTTACCATTTCCTCCACTCCTGTATTCTTCAGCCTGAACTTAATGTATGCAGAAACTTGGGAGTGAAAGCTGTGACATGGAGACCTGGAAATCTCCATAATCTTTCTCTTTTTCTTCTTTTCTCTCTCTATGCCTTATTTATAGTCATGCAATAAGAACTTTGCAGTGGGAATGAGGAAATAATTTATTTAAAACAGTACAAAACATGGGCAGTCCAGTGGTTTAGTGCCGCCTACAGCCCAGGGTGTGATCCTGGAGACCCGGGATCGAGTCCCACATCAGGCTCCCTGCATGGAGCCTGCTTCTCTCTCTGCCTGTGTCTCTGCCTCTCTCTGTGTGTTTCTCATGAATAAATAAATAAAATCTTTAAAAAAGTACAAAACATATACTAATAAGAATATAAGGCTCCTTAATAAGAATGGAAGAGGGAATTTAAAAATTCATAAAATGATATTGAAGATTATAAAATCTTTTTTGAACACATGGGAAGAATGTTGTGCTATTAAGTAGAATACTTAACATCATTAAAATTTCAAAATTATCCCCACAGATTTTTTTTTTAATTTGATAGAATGATGTTAAAGTTTCTGTGGAAGCTGAAATTCTCCATGGAAGCAAAATGAACAAAACAACAGTGAAAATCTATCACCAGAAACGAAAATTTGCTCAGAAAATACCACATTACTGTAATCAACTTAATTTCATAGTAGGGTAAAAGTAATAATTAGATACAGGCAACAAAATAAAGTCTCCAGAAATAGCTTTGCAGTATAATATTCTGAATTTCACTTTCCCCAATATTACATCAAGGGATCACCTCAGTGTTAGTGCATACAGACCTAATTCTTTTAAAAAACACAAAATGCCAGAATGTGAATGTATTTTCTTTGCTATGAATATTTCCAGATTAAAGAATTTTGTTGCAGTTTACAGTTATGCTAATAATGATTTTTGTTTTTAAGAAATTAGACTCTGGAACCAGAGCACTTGAGTTTGATTGCTAACTCCGCCATATACTTGCTGTCTGAATTTGTATAGAAAAGTTTATCTAACTGTGCCTCAATTTTATCATCTGTAGAGTTAATTGTAGCTAGCTGGTGGGGATATTTTGAGGGTTAAATGACTCAATATTCATAAATACAATTATGGAAGTGCCTGACATAAAAGCACCATGTAAAGGAATGCTAAATTTACAAATAGTGATGTGATAGGATGCATATGATTTTAAGCTATATGAATTAAACAAAATACAAAATAATTTGAACATTAAAATTATACATTTTAAAATGACTATGTTGTACACCTTATACCTATACAATGTTATATGTTGATTATATCTCAATAAAGCTGAAAAAAGTTAAATTGCACATTTACTAACATAACACAAGCCACAATAGTAATAACTCCATAATTTCTAGATTTTACCCAAAGATGTGAAAGAATATGCCTTACCTTATAAAGTTGCTTTTTGTTGTTTTTGGTGTTCTGTTTTTTGTTTTATCATTTATTTACTTTATCATAGTAGATAGAGTGACACTAAAAATAAAGGAAAACGTTAAAATTTTCTTCATCAGCCATTGGGGTTTTTGTAGTACATATTAGTTGTACAATATGTGAAGTGCTTTCATGCTGAGATTAGAGATCATTTTTACTGCTATCTTGTGCTTTATGTTTTTATTTTAATGAGCATTCATTATTTACACATGAAAATGATACAGTATTTTTAAATTACCCATCCTGATTATACAATTCCAGGTATGTACTAGGCTATTTCCTTGCTTTGTTGAAGCTTTGGAAACATTTGTCTCTATCCATTACTGAAAGCTTATTATTCACTCATCCCAAAATGCCTTATGATAATAAGCAGCACATTCAGAACCTTAGCTGTGTAACTTGATATTTCCAAAGTCTAGATGTTTAAATTCACCAGTACATGAAATATAATGCCTAGGCCCCAAAGTGAGTATGAAAGGGCCAAAGTTCTTTATTTGCAGTGTAATTTTATTTATTTGATATAACTTATTTTAAAGTGCATAGCAGAATCTTCATTTTTGGTCTTTAATGCTTGCTCAATACAAAAAGAAAACCCTACTTTTAAACTTTGTTAATTTCTTTGTAGGGAAATAACACTCTGGGAAATAGCCTATAGGCTAGCTTATATTAGCTTATGTTTTTTCAGCAAATAATTCCCTGGCTTGTCTTTCTAGTTATGCTTTTGTGGTGATTTATAAATTTAGCAACTGTGTCAAAGCTAATAGAACATTAATACCCTTTAGCATCTTAATACATTGCCTATACCACCAGATATTTGCTTTCATTTTGTTCTACCCTAATATTCTGCATAAACTGTTAAGTAGAAATTTCTTGGAAATCTGGCCTTTCATTATCTATTTGATTATATTTAATTCAATTAGATTCATTTAAGCCAATATATGCCATATATATTGTATGTATGTATATATTGTATTACGTGACAAAATTATAATTGGCATAGAGATACATAGATGAACAAAATACAAAAACTTATCTATATATAATGTAATTCACAAAGTAATGAAACAATTCTGTAGCATTTGTCATCCACTGAGTTCCTTTTTTTTTTTAAGATTTATTTATTTATGCATGAGATACACCACAGAAAGAGAGAGAGGCAGAGATGTAGGCAGAGGGATAAGCTGGCTCTTTGCAGGAACCCAATGCGGGACTCAATCCCAGATCCTGGGGTCATGACCTGAGCTGAAGGCAGCCGCAACCACTGAGCCACCCAGGTGTCCCCACTGAGTTCTTTATTTTTATTTTTATTTTTTAATTTATTAATGAGAGAGAGAGAGAGAGAGAGAGAGGCAGAGACACAGGCAGAGGGAGAAGTAGGCTCCATGCAGGGAGCCCGACGTGGGACTTGATCCTGGGACTCCAGGATCACGCTCTGGGTGGAAGGCAGCGCTAAACCACTGAGCCACCCCGGCTGCCCCCCTCCCCACACTGAGTTCTTAATGTATATTTATGTAATATGTATATGTGTGGCATCATATAAGCTACACATTTTATGAGATTTAAAAAAAAGTTGAGGAATAAAACTTACTTAAAATTAATAACAATTTTCAGTGTGAGAAGTAATGTTTGCAATCCCTTAGTACAGTTTAGTAGTAGACTGAATCAAGGAGAGAAGGGTAAGAGTCACGAGTAGCACTTCACAGTTGCTACCTTTCATTTTTTATCATTTATTTCTCTTGTTAGCACTCAATTATAAATCATTGAAAATGGCAACAAATGTTTGAAGACTACCATAATTTTGCATATTTGCTTGAATAGTGACTGAGAAATTATAACTAGATTTCTAACTGCATGCTACTTCCAGCATTATTTTTTAGAAGCTCAATCAGTAAGTATATGTTGGGGACACCTGAGTGTCTCAGCTGATTAAGTAACTGACTCTTGATTTTGGCTCAGGGTTATGACTTCTAGCTGAGATCCATGCCTAGCATGAAGCCTGCTTAAGATTCTCCCACTCCCTCTGCTCCTCCTTGCTCTCTGTCTTAAAATCAATCAATAAATAAAATCAATCAATCAGTGTTGGAATGTTAAATATTATGTTTTTTGAGTAAGCTCTATACCCAACATGTGACTTGAACTCATGATCCCAAGATCAAGAGTCACTTGCTCTGCCAACTGAACCAATCAAGCCCCCTAAAGAGAGGCAGTGATAAATAGTTGCCTAATTCAGGCTTTGTCTTTATTGCTACTTCATTGAAAACTATGTCAGTATTTAGATATATCTGTTCCAATAAGCCAAAAACAACCAAGTTATCTTTTTTTAAGTTATCTTTCTTAACATAAAAATAAAATAATACAGTATTGAGAACAAGTTGAATTTCACTACTTTAACTATTTTACACATAATTATGTCTAAGGAAATAATATATTTTATTCTCAACCATAACAGTATAATTCTGACATGAAAGTGATCCATTTCCTTCCACGAGTATTCAAATCTTGATTATATTCCCATACATACTATTTGAGCAAACAATTAAAATGATAGGCCTTTATTGACAATACCCTTCAAATAAAGAAATACTTGTGTCTTATTTAATTAGAGTATTCATGGTCACTTTAGACTCTGTGGATAAAGTTTCCAATACATGATTAATGCATACTGAATTCCGTAAAATTCTGAAAATATTCTATCATGCCAAATCAAATAATTATTGACAAATACAATAAATATTATGTAATGTAGTATTTCAGGAATAATTAGAATTATCATCTAGCATGTTTCCTTCATCTGTGTCAAAATCTATTTCTTACAATTCGGGTCATTGGTTTAATTCATGATAAAACTACACATCTTTTAGACGATTCACTTGTCACCCATTAACAGTGTACATACCCTTGACAATATGGGGTATCCAAAAATGTCATGATTAAATTTTTTTTCTAATAAATCAGTTTTCTAAGCTATCATATTGATAATTTATTTTATAGCTGGGTTTATATGTCAAATAACAGAACATCAAAATATATGAAACAAAAACTATTAATAGTGTAGGAAGAACTTGAAAGAAACAATTGAAATTAGAAACTTTACACATCACTATTATTTTAGAAAAGATTAATCATACCTTAGACTGTTTCTCCTTGTACTTAAGACATATCATTCACCTGTTACTGACATTACATTTAATTCAAACAATTTTATACAATTGAGGGAATCGAATTCTCTTATGCTTAAAATTTCATGACCTGAAGTTTAGTGTTACTTGAATTTAAATAGGGTTATTGAATTCTTGTTTGCTAGGAAACCATGAAGATATCCCACACTTTCCAACCCTGCATATACTCTATATTTTTGTGACAGATGTATTTATCTTACTTAAAAAAAAAAAAAAAACAACTTTCTAATTTTAGTTTTAAACCATCCAAAACTACCCTGCACTATTTCTAATGGAGGTCTACTGTCACTGAGAAAGACTGAGATATTCAGTAAAATAAAACTTCTTTTAAAATCAGATTCAGAGGGTTCCTGGGTGGATCAGTGGTTGGGCATCTAGATGCCTTTGGATCAGGGTGTGATTCTGGGGTCCCACATCGGGCTTCTCTCTCTGCCTATGTTTCTGCTTCTCTCTCTATCTCTCTCTCTCTCTCATTCTGTGTCTCTCATGAGTAAATAAAGACTTTAAAAAATAAAATAAAATCAGATTCAGTAGTACTAATAGAAATGACTAACTTCAATAATCACTTCATATAGTTTTAGCTGAAAATTGAAAATGGACATTTAAAATTTCAGTATTTTTTTATTACTTAGTTCAATTACTTCAAAAGGCACATGAAAAATAAAGGTCAAATTTTTCACTAATTAACAGCTTTCTTAAATAAGAGAGTAAATTTCTTTTTTAAAATATGTTATTAGGATATTCTGTTCTGCAAGTATATTTGTGATAAAATAAACTTAAAGTGAAATACTCAAAAATACACTTTGTCTAATATTTTTCTTGATTTGGTGAAAGTAACACTGTATTGTTTGAAGAAATCAAAGGCCAAAAAAAAAAACAACAGCACTTTTTGGGGAGAATATAATGCGTAATAATCATTTATGATATTCCTTACAATGGTAGATTTTCTTTAAATTCAGTTTAATATATCTTTTTAATTGAAACAGTCCAACACATATTGTTTTTTGGGGATTTCTTTCCTCATGGAATAAGAAATGTTATATTAAAAAATAATTATTGAATGCAGAGAACAGCTTTGTGTTGCCAGAGGGGAAGGAGGAAGGAGTAGGGCAAAATGAGTAAAGGGAATTAAAAAGTAGAAACTTATAATTATAAAATAAATAAGTAATGGGGATGCAATGTATAATATGGTGAATATTATCAATAGTATTTTATTAACTTTGTAAGAGGACAGATGGTAAATAGATTTACTATGGTTATTGTTTCACAATGTATACAAATGTGAATAACTATGATGTACACCTAAAACCTAATTTAATATTATATGCCAATTACACCTCAGTAAATAAAAAGAAATTATTTAAAAGTCAACAAATCTTAATACTTTAATTTTATAATTATTTAAATTTACATTTTGAGCTCAAGAACAAATCTATAAATTTCACAGTTCTTGAGCCTTAAAGAAATATGGCACATCAATAAGTAAAAAAAAAAACAAAATATCCTAAGAAAGTTACAATTCCGTTATCCTACTTGACAGAATAATACCAACATCATGATCAACCAATTAAACTAGTGCATTTTCATTCACCTTAGGTCCAGGTCAGGACATAATTTAATAGTGTTTGTTGGTATAAAAATATAAACAGTTACCTTTTACTGATAAGGAAACTGAGGACCTAGAGTTAAAGCATTTACCCACATTCTCTGACTGGTAAATGAGAGCGCTGGAATTAGAATGTAAGCAACTGACTACTAAGTCTGTTGTCTTAACTACTAGGATACCTGTAGCCCCTATTTTAAAATAGGGGGCTCAATTACTTTATCTATAAAATGGGGAATAATAGTGCCCACATCAGAGCTTCGTGAGGATTAAATGGAAAGTAAAGCATTTGGAACAGTATTTCATACATGTCAATTTCTATGACCTTTGTGTAACAATATTCTACATTTTCACTGATAATGAATAGATTAGCTTTTAGACGAACATATAATGGTCAGCAAAACACCTATGTCTATGAAGATCTATTTTATCGAACACATCAGAGAATTTTTTATAACTAAGCATACAATATTTAGTTTGTTACACATATGATTTAATTGAAGAGTTAATGCCCACAAGTTTAAATAATAACAAATTTCCAACACATTGCTTATTATCTTATAAAGGTTTTCAAAAATGCTTCCATGATATTTAGAAAATAATTAAGACTTGTAGAAAAACATTTTATTTTATATATTTTAGTAATATTAAATTATGAACTTATTTATTTTAATGTTTGATTTCCATAACAATCTTATGTAGTAGTCCATATAATACATAATAACATGGAAAGTTAGTTTTGAGGTGATCAGGTTTGAATACACTACAACCACTTTATGAAAAGAAAATTAAAATCCTGTCTGGTAACACATTTTCAATTATGCTTCCAAAAAAAATAAATAAATAAATGAGGACATGATTGTCATGTGCATATACGTAGATAGGAAATGATAGAGATAGACATGCTGATACAAATAGTATAATCTTTTATAAGAAGGGTTTCCCTTGTAATTAATATCCATGCAATATTAATCTACTTTGAAAACAAATTTTAATATTTGGTATATTTTTTTACATCTCTCCATCAACTTTTTGGAAAATACAAATTTTGTACTGGCATTTATTTATTTGCAAATGTAATCACTCTTCAGTTTGTAAAAGAGCAAATTAATCACCACCCTTATTTATGATAAAACTGGGTGATTTGTAACTAAATATGCACATAAAAATTTATTACATATTATATTGTATATTGTATAAAGTTTAAATAAATATATATTTATGACATGTAGTCCCAAAATTTGAAAAGATTCATATTCAATAGTTTATGTTTAATGGAAAGATGAAAAGCAGTGTTTGGAGTTTATTTGTTTGTTTATTTATTTATTTATTTAATTATTTATTTATTTGTGTTTGGAGTTCTAGAGCTTAACATTTGTCCAGTTGATGTATAGCATTTGAGGCTATTGCAAATTGCTAATGCCAACCACATGTGTATTTAGACTCACAAGGAAACTTTTTCTCCACAGCAACATTAAGAAATACCTATTTTATCATAGTCCAACAGTTTTGCAGAAAATGATTATGATCCAAATTAGCACTGCTGAATCACTAATTTCTTCATTGTAGTATAGTCACTAATTTGTTATATTTACCCTCATCTCCTAGATCTGCATTCCAAATGACTAACAACTACAATTGTGTATAACAAATTAATGCTACATTTGAATATATGCACATTGTAAAAGATGGTGCTTCACAACTTGTTTACTCTTCAAATGTCTTAAAAATTTAGATATCCAGTATTAGATTTTTTGCTATACACATACACACTTGCACCTCTTTATAGATAAAAATATGTAGGAAGAAAATCTCTCTCTCTCTCTCTCTCTCTTTCTCTCTCATCTATCTATATTAAACGTTAATTTATTTATTTTAGAAAGAGAGAACACACATGTGCAAGAATGGGAGGAGGGGCAGAGGGAGAGAATCTGTAAGCTGATTCCTGCTGGGTGTGGAGCCTGAGCTGGGGCTCAACCTCACTGATCCATGAGGTCGAGAGCTGAGCAGAAAAGAAGAGCCAATCGTTCAACGACTGAGTCACCCAGGTGCCCCAATCAATATATTTTTATAAAATATGTTCCCATGAGGAAACCTTAATTACAAAAGCAAATTCAAAACTTTTAATGCATATGACTATTACAAAACCTATCAAAGGGAATCTGGTGTTTTATTTAGGCGCTTAGAGATGGCTGCGTTTCTGGACCATCATCCCTCAATACGTCCTTATCTTATACTTCACTTAAATAAGACAGAAAGAAGAACTCAAGATGACTTTTGGTTAAATAACACTGTACAATTATGAAGGATGAAGTTTTATACTTCTTTAGGGTTTGTGAAAGGAAAAAGAAACAATAAATAGACTTTCGAGTGTAGATTACAGTTTCTCAGAGTGATGCAAGGTCAGCATCTCTGTATTTTCTAATAATGTGCATTATTCAAACTAAATTTGAATTTTTTTATTTTTTATTTTTTTTATTTTTTTTTAAATTTTTTTTATTTATTTATGATAGTCACAGAGAGAGAGAGAGAGAGAGGCAGAGACATAGGCAGAGGGAGAAGCAGGCTCCATGCACCGGGAGCCTGATGTGGGATTCGATCCCGGGTCTCCAGGATCGCGCCCTGGGCCAAAGGCAGGCGCCAAACCGCTGCGCCACCCAGGGATCCCTAAATTTGAATTTTTTTAAATTGAGGTATGTAAAACATATACTAGGAGAGTATATGTATGTGCTGACTTCATATTTATTTTGGACACTATTACAAAAATAATTATTTTTAAAACAGAAAATGCATATTCCTTGAAACTCAGGAATATGCATGCAATTCATTCTCCCATCTCATGCAAACTCTTGATCTTATTCATAAGGCGTACAAGTAAAGTGTGTTATACAAAAAGCATAGTACTTCTGAATTATGATCTCTAAAGTAAAGATTACAAAAATAATATTACATAAATAAATGATCATTACTAAATTACCAATAAAACTGACCAATTCACATAGATAATACTAAATTATCTTTATATGTATTATTTTACAAAATTATTTTACAAACATTGTTTCTATAGCTCGTTAATTCTAAGCCTTAATTGTGTACCTAAAAGAATTATTTTTATCCTAATGCAAGACTACTTGTGATACTGAGAATAAATCTGGGCACTAATCAGGTTAAGAGATTTTAATAATTAAGGTCAAGTAGGGAATTGATTAGACTAGATCATCCCAGATCATACAGATTTTCCTTAACTTGGGATGGGGTTCCATCCCAATAAATCTATCATAAGGTGAAAATACAGTCAGTCAAAAATGAATTTAATACAACCATACCTTGGAGATATTGTGCCTTTGGTTCCATAGCACGGCAACAAAGTGAGTACTGTAATAAAGCAAGTCACAAGACTTTTCTGATTTCCAGTGCATAGAAGTTATGTAGTCTACTAAGTATGCATTAATATTATTTATAAAAAAGGTACAAAAAAGGTACATACCTTAATTACAAAATACTTTATTGCTAAAAAATACTAACCATCATTTGAGCTTTCAGCAAGTCATTATCTTTTTGCAGGTGGAGATTCTTGGCATGATGCTGATGCCTGCTGACTGATTAGAGTGATATTTGCTGAAAGGGGTGGCTGCTGTGGCAATTTCTTATAAGACAAGGAAGTTTGTCACATCGATTGACTCTTCCTTTCATGAATGATTTTCTGTTGTATGTGATGATATTTGATAGCATTTAACCATAGGACTTCTTTCAAAATTGGAATTAATCCTCTTAAATCTTGCCTTTGCTTTCTCAACTAAGTTAAAGTAATATTCTAAATCCTTTGTCATCATTTCAATAATTTTCAGAGTCTCTTCACCAGGAGTAGATTCCATCTCAAGAATCCATTTTCATTGCTATTACTAAGAAGCATCTCCTCAGCCACTGAAGTTTTACATGAGATTGCAGAAATTCAGTTATATCCTCAGGCTTCACTTCTTTTTTTAAAAAAAGATTTTATTTATTTATTCATGAGAGACACACAGAGAGAGGCAGAGATATAGGCAGAGGGAGAAGAAGGAGCCTGATGCCGGACTTGATCCCAGGACCCCGGGATCATGACCTGAGACAAAGGCAGAAGCTCAACCACTGAGCCACCCAGGTGTCCCATCAGGCCCCACTTCTAATTCTAGTCCTTTTGCTATTCCTACCACATCTACAGTTACTTCATCCACTCCAAGTCATTCATGAGAGGAGCTCCTGGATGTCTCAGTGGCTTAAGCAGCCAACCCTTGATTTTGGCTTAGGTCATGATCTCAGGTCTTGCGATGGGAACCTGTGTTAGGCTCTGTGCTCAGCAGGGCGATTCTTTTCCTCTCCCTCTGATCCTCCCTTTGCTTTATCACTCTCTCTCTCTCAAAAAAAAAATTAAAAAAAATTTTTTAAAAAGTCCTCCATGGGAGTGGAATTGATGTCTATCCCCTGTTAATATTGCTATTTTGACCCTTTCACATGAATCATGACTGCTCTTAATGACATCTAGAATGGTAAATCCTTTCCAGAAGATTTTCAGTTTACTTTGTTGGCATCCACTAGAGGAATCACTGTCTATGGCAGCCTTATAAAATATACTTCTTAAATTATAATCTTGAAAGTCAAAATACTCCTTGATCCACAGGTTGCAGAATGGATATTATGGTATCAGGCATTAAAACATGAATCACATTGCACATCTTCATGAGAGCACTTGGGTGACCAGATACATTGTCAATGAACAGTGATATTAATATAGATTATTTATAATATATTATAATATATATTATTTTTTAATTTTCTGAGCACTATATCTCAACAGTGGGCTTAAAATATTTATTAAACCATATTGTAAGCAGATGTGCTATCATCTGGGCTTTTTGTTCCATTAATGAAGCATAAACAGAGTAGATTTAGCATAATTATTAAGGTCCTTAAGGTTTTTTAAGAATCTATAAGCATTGGTTTCAACTTAAAGTCACCAGGGATATTAACCCTTAACCAAAGAGTCAGCCTATCCCTTGAAGCTTTGAAGCCAAGGATTGACTTTTCCTATCTAGCTATGAAAGCTTTAGCTAGTATCTTCTTCCAGTAGAAGACTGTTTAATGTACACTGAAAATTTGTTACTGTAGCTGCTTTCATTAATGATCTTTTCGATAACTTGTTTCAGCTTCTACATCACCACTCACCGCTTACCTTGCACTTTTATGTTAGGGAGACAGCTTCTTTTCTTAAATATCATGAACCAATCTCTGCTATATTCACTTTCTTCTCCAAATTCCTCACCTCTGTCAGCCTTCAAGAATTGAAAAGAGTTTGGACTTTCCTCTGGATTAGGCCCTGGCTTGAGGGAATGTTGACCTTCTCTCCAGGCCACTAAAACATTCTTATCAGTAATATGTTTGTTTGCTTTCTCATCATTTGTATATTCGTTGGAATAACACTTTTTATTTCCTTCAGGAATTTTTCCTTTGCTTTCATAACTTGACTATTTGGTACAAGAGGCCTATATTTTAGCCTATCTTGACTTTCAATATGCCTTCCTAGGACATTAAGCTTAGTTATTTCTAGCTTTTGATTTAAAATAAGATATGCCTTTCCCTTGAACACTTAGAGACATTTGTAGGGTTATTAACTGACCTAATTTCAATACTGTGTCTCAGGGAATAGAGAAGCCTGAGGATAGAGAGAGAGATTATGGAATAGCTAGTGGGTAGAGCAGTGAGTACACACATAACATTTATTAAGTTTGCTGATTTATATGGATGTGGTTGTGGTGCCCCAACACAATTACAACAGTAATATTAAAGATCGATGATCACAGATTATCATAACAAATAATGAAACAGCTTGAAAAGTTGCTAGAATTGCCAAAATGTGACATAAAGTGAGCAAATAATATTGGAAAAATGGTGCAGATAGACTTCTTCAACATAAGATGCCACAAACCTTCAATTTGTTAAAAACAACATCTGTGAAGCTCAATAAAGCAAAGCACAATAAAAAGAGGTCTGCCTGTTTACCTAACCTACAGGACATCATTGTTTAGCCTAGCCTATCTCAAAAGTCCTGAGGACCATGACATTCACCTATAGTTGGGCAGAATCATCTGACACAAAGCATATTTAAAATACAAAGTGTTGAATGTTTCATGTAATTCATTGAATAATATTCTAAAAGTGAAAAACAGATGGTTGTATGGGGACAGTGATTGCAAGTATATCAGTGGTTTATCCTCGTGATGATGTGACTGATTGGTAGCTGTGGCTTGTGGCCCCTTGCCAGCATCATGCCAGAGTAGCATATCACATACTGCAGCCCAGGAAAGATCAAAGTTTCAAATTTGAAGTATAGATTCTATTGAATGTATATCACTTTCACACCACCATAAAGTCGAAAAATCATAAGTAAAATCATTGTAAGTCCGGTACCACCTGTACTTGAAGATTTGTTATAAGAATGCATTAATCTAATTTCAAGGATGTCATCATAGTGATTTAAATAGTAAAATCAAATCCAAAGTCCTGAAGTTTGCAGAGAAGGGATATGTAATACATGTGGTATGTAACATACATGTGTGTGTGTGTGTGTAATGCTTGTAATCTGTAGAGAGAAATTGAGAAAGTTTTTGCTGTTATGAATGCAGGATTAAAGGAGTGTCAGAATCAAACAAACAGAAACCAGACTTGCAAATTTCCTGAGCAGACAAAACCAGTTTAGCCATACAAGCAGTTTTAATTTAGCTTATTTTGCAAGGCAAGCCAAACTAACTTGATAGAGTCACTTCTTACTTGTGTCTCTAAAAATCACAAGCAAAATTTAAACTATTCCCTTAAATTGATATATGGTAACCACTAGCTAATTTCTTATCATTTAAGAAAATTTTAATACTGTAATCAATCACTATAAAGAATAAACAGTCACTGTTTCCTCACCATACAAAGTGCCTTATAACAGTATACTTCTAAGTCTCATTCCATGTTTGGTTGGAGTGCTCCTGGTCAGCAAACTGTCTTTTTAGTGTGTGTACTATAAGCTTTAACTAATAACTACTTTGGTGATTCATTGGTTTCACTTCTACTATTTCTGGGATTTTGATGAAATGAAGAGAGTGGGAAGCAGAATACATTTAAGTATGACTCCAATTTTAATAATCACTTATATTCATCAGAAAAAAAGTAAGTTGAAGAAAGAGAAAGAAAGAAAAAAAAAGACAAGAAATTCCAATGAGAGAAATGAAATTTAAATATATTAGTAAATGTTCAAAGTTTAATAAAAGTTAAGCATTTTTCAAAAGTTTAATTTTAGAATGAAGTGATCCCCAAATAAGCAAGTAATATAAATGAATTGTTAAATTTTAATTATTTACTAAGAATGAAAAATTAGCTCCTAATGGCCCCGAGCTTTCTCTCATTGTCCTCACTAATGATGTATAAGATTGCTCGACTGGTACTGCTCTTTGCTTATCTCCAGGGATACATCAAAGAGTCTGATACTGACTCACGGCTAAGATAAAGCTAAATATCACATAGTAAAATTTTGAACAATTCTAGTCAAAACTTCACTGCTGCACAGCTGGTGTTTGGGATGTGTACATAGATGATGTAAACCCCAAAGAAATACTCTGAAGTATTTACGTTTGGAAGAAGAAAGGGATATTTCATTTATTCTTTCAAGCCATAGAAATTGATTGATCACAAACTAGCCAACAGTCAAGTGATGAATGGGAAAAAAATTAGTTTTCTGTAATAGAGGCAGATATGTCTGTATGTAGCTTATATGTGGTTCATATGCAAGTTTGTAAGTAGGAAGTATAATTATACTAGACATTAGATTATATTGAACACATCTTAACCTTCACAAATCTCAATTTTTAATAATTATGGACTTATTTTCCAATATTACACTATTAAAATTTGCAAGATCAATGTACATAGTGTAATTATATTCAGAGAAAAGAATAGGGCAGCCCAGGTGGTTCAGCGGTTTAGCACCGCCTTCAGCCTGGGACCTGATCCTGGAGACCCAGGATGGAGTCCCACCTTGGGCTCCCTGCATGGAGCCTGCTTCTTCCTCCGCCTGTGTCTCTGCCTCTCTCTCCCCCACCCCTCTCTCCGTGTCTTATGAATAAATAAATAAAATATATATAGCTATATTTTTTTAAAGAATAATGCTAGAGAAGAGATGGTTTTCAACATTTAAATTCTCTAACATTGATTTGTATACTTAGAATTTTTGTCTAGACCTCTCTGGTAGACAATTAACATTTAATTCCTTGTGAAATGGAAACTTTCAGTATTTGTTTCTAAAATAATGTTTGATAACTCAAAAATGCTATTAGGAAAATAGCAATCTTATTCTTTCTTACATATACCAAATATGTGCAAATCATTGATGGATAATGTATTATGTGAAGCAATAGAAATGTCATTATTATTACTAATTTAAGTACTATATCATATACCATTAGCTTGCACAATGATATTTAAATTGTAATTAAATATTTGATTAAAATTAAAAGCACAATTTTTGATTCGTTGTTAGTTTAATCAAAAATAGTTATTGAAGTTGAATAGATCTTGTTAACCTAATGTCCAAATGAAATTCTCTCAAAATTCTTGCACCATGTTTCTGAGTTAACTACAAAGAAATATAATTTATCTTGAAGAACCAATCGGCATTTAATTAACTAACACTAACTGTTTACATGCAAATTACTGTCTGAGCAACCTAATTGGAAGTGCTCTCTGGTGCTTTTATTGATTTGACTAACAACTTTAATTTAGTATTTCATCAGTTTTAGCTGTCTAGAGTAATAGCAACAAGCTTTATTGTAACCATTTCACATGGTGAATGACTCAAATGATATTTTCTGCATGAGCAAATAGTAGTCTTCCCCACGTTCACAAATAGTTTCATGTTATACTAGTACTATTTATCTAGTTGAACTATTTAAAAACGTTGAATAAGGCTAGAAAAAAAGCTATTTAAAAAAAAACTTTTAAATGATAACTAGCAGTATTAAATTTTGGTCATAGAAATGGAGTTAATAACTCTATTTTATATTTCATATCACTAAAAAGCCAGTATATTTTTGCTCAATACTCAAACACTCGAACTATTTAAACTGTAAGTACTAAGTCCGAGTATTGCAAAGTATGGCAACGTAGAGCAATATATTTTAGCACAGAAACAGATATTGAGAATAGAAGTTTTAGCACTCATCATCGTGTGACTTTCATAAAGAGCAGAGTCTAAATCAACGAATCTATCATATATCATCAGGATTTGGAATGAAATACTTCAATTAAATAATAATGTAAGAAAAAATAGAAAGCATAAATGTTTTATACACCTTAAACCGCTTATTTAATATTCTATTTTCCAGTTTTTACTGCTAATTTAAAAAAAAAAAGACCTTAACCTTGTTGTGATTATTCAATTTATTTCAAGTTTATTACATGCGTATTGTTAGAATATGCCATTCCTCTGGTTAGATTCTTGCTTTCCTGCCTATGAAAATGCTTTTTAAACTACTAAAACACAATAATCAGATGCAATGATGGCTTGAATGAATTTAATATGTACATATGCACCACTATTTTAGCTAACCTATTATAATTTTAATAGAGTCTCTTATGGAATTAATGTTTTTGCCTCCCCCCCTTGTATGTTGAAATTGTAAGCCTTAAGGTGATGGTACTTCTAAGGCAGGACCATTGGAAGGTCATTATGTCATGAGGATGGAGCCCTCATGAATGGGATTATTACCATTATGAATGAGACCTCATTCATAGCCCTCTTTCTGCCAGGTGAGAATACAAGGAGGAGATGACAGTCTGCAACCTGGAAGAGGGACATCACCAAAGCCCAATCATTCAAGTGTCTTGACCACAGATTTAACAGATTCTGAATCCATGAACAATATTTATTTATAAGACACCTAATCTGTGGTACTTTCCTATAGCAGCCCAAACTAACATAGAGATGAAGCATTTGCTTAAAAAAAAAAGGTATTTTTCATTTCATAAATGGGAATCAAATGAAAAAGTTATCCCACTTTATTATAAATATTATATGATATGATATAGTACATATACTTTTTTCCTACTAGACAAATAAAAAAGTTGCTAATTTTTCATTCATAGAACTCTGATGTAAAATTACATATACTAGTAATCCTGGAAATATTGAAATCTCCACGAATTTAGTCAAATAAGGAAATATCAGTCTGTTCATTCAATGTTGTTAATTATAGGATTCATAAAAGAAACACCAGGGGTCTAGCAATCAAACACAAAGCAGAATCAGACCTATGAATACAAAGAACAAGCTGATTGCCAGTGGGAAGGATTGGAGGAATGGGCAAAAAAGAAAAAAAAAAGCTAAGATTCTGAATACAATAATAGTGTAAATACATATTGAATTCACTCTTATCCTTTCAAACCTATCTAATATAAAATATTTTTCACATAAAATAGGATATAGATGTTAATATGATGGTTAATTCTATGCAGCAACTTAGCTAAGTTAATGTACCCAGATGTTTGGTCAGGCATGAATCTAAATGTTGCTGTGAAGGTATTTGCCTTAGACATAAGTCAATATTTCAATCAGTAGACTTTGAGTAAAGTAAATGAAACTCCATAATGTGGATAGGCCTCATCCTCATACTTAATTTTAATGCCTTTAGAGAGAAAGACTGTAGTCCTCTGAAGAAGAAGAAATTCTATCTCCAGCTGCCTTTGGACTTGGAGACTACCCATCAACTCTTTCCTTGGTCTCCAGCCTTTGAGTCTGCCCACAGATTCTTTCTCCCTCAGTAGATAAACAGATAGATAAATAAATAGAAAGATTTATTTATCACACACATACACACACACAAACACACACACACAAACACACACACACAAACACATACATACAGATTTCTTCAACTATATCATACCATTAAAGAATTAAATAAACATGCTTTCCCTGTGGCTAAACTTAAAAAAAAAATTGCAAGTTATCACTTCTTATCCAATCTCTTCTTATAATTAACCTGCAGATTGGATGAAAATTAAAACAATTTATATCAACAAGGAAATGATTGCTAAATTTTAGTGGACCCCAAAGGTTAGAATCTGTGTAATAATGATAATAAGAAAATAAGTACAATGAGAACTAAGTAAGTAGGAAAATACTGAATGTACACAAACCTCTTATTATGTCTGACTGTGATGGGAAAAAGAGAAAGAGTAGGGGTCAAGAGCAATTACATCTCTAATTCTTATTTTTAAATAGTATGAAGTGTATACAGGAATGTTAAAAATGGTCAGAATACCTGTATAGTGTTCATTCAGCTTTACTAATCATTAGCATCTCTTCACCTATAAATATTTGTGTATTTTGCTTAAGGAAAATGGTATTTTCCTGAATAACTACCATGCAATTATCAAATTCATATGGCTTAGGTTCCTAAATATGTGATCTTGAGGAAAATCAGTGAATCTTGTCAAGTTTAGGTTCCTCAGCATTAAACTTATGCTAAAAAATTAGTTTGGCTTTCATTAGAAACGGCAAATACCCACCATTTGCTTCGACGTGGATGGAACTGCAGGGTACTATGCTGAGTGAAATAAGTCAATCAGAGAAGGACAAGCATTATATGGTCACATTCATTTGGGGAATATAAAAAATAGTGAAAGGGAATAAAGGCAAAAGGAGAGAACATGAGTGGGAAATATCAGAGAGCGAGACAGAACATGAGAGATCCTAACTCTGGGAAACGAACAAGGGGTGGTGGAAAGGGAGGTGGGCGGCGGGGTGGGGGTGACTGAGTGACGGGCACTGAGTGGGGCACTTGATGGGATGAGCACTGGGTGTTATGCTATATGTTGGCAAATTGAACTCCAATAAAAAAAAAAAAAGATTCTTTGGCTTTCAAATTAAAGTAAACATGTATGCAAATGTAAATAATTTTCATATAAGGAAGCTAATATATATAAACCCTGAAGTACTTCCAAAATGAGTAATACCCGTTTAAACATAGATAAAGATAGTAATGGCATAAGACAATGTAAAGAAAGGAAGAAAGAAAAGAAAAGAAAAGAAAAGAAAGAAAGAAAGAAAGAAGAAAGAAAGAAAGAAAGAAAGAAAGAAAGAAAGAAAGAAAGAAAGAAAGAAAGAAAGAATAGATCTGAAATCCATGATAATGAAAAAATTTATTTGCTAGAGAATCAAGGCTCAGGAAAATTCAGGAGCTTTCTCCTATTATCAGACAGAAAAAAAAAAAAAATAGACACCAGATTTCTGAATTTTGGCTGCTAGTCCCGAATCTAATCCCTTAGTAGCACTTTTCCACATAAAGAAGTTCATAGAGCATCAACAAACCATTTATCAAAAGGGTTCTCAAGACCTTGTAACATCGAGAAAGTTAAAAGTGTTGAAATAAAAAAACAAACAAACAAATAAACAAGACAAAGGAATTCTGGGAACTTAGTCCAAATATTCACTGATATATAGTAGATAAGCAAACTTCCCTAATGGTCTCAGTAACATCTTTTATGCCATTTTCACCCTAGTCTGGGATTAATCCAGAAACATAGATTACATTTAGTTGCAACAGAAAACAATTTGTGTCTATGCTCATGTTTATATGGTAAGAGGCCTTAATTAATTAATTAGTTAATTAATTAATTTTAAAGAGTTTACTTGGAAGAGAGAGAGATAGTAAGAGAGAAAGAGAGCGCGCACATAAACTGGGAGGAGAGAGAGAAGCAGGTTCTCCACTGAACAGGGAACCCCATGTAGGGCTCAATTGATCCCAGGACCCTGAGATCATGACCTGAGCCCAAGGCAGCTGTTTAACTAACTGAGCCCCCCAGGCCCCAAGAGGCTGTAATTTAAAACAAAAGAAGGAAAAGGTAGAATTAAGCATTATAATTCCCTAAACTGCTGGAAGGATGGCATGTACCACATAAGTGAAATATCAGCAACATAAAGCAGATTTACTAGTGCTAATAACAAGTACGTTTTAGGTCTATTGGTAGGAAATTAGTTCCTATTTCCTAAGTAAGTAGAATGTAGAATGTGTATTTATATACTAAATATTAGGGGAGAATTTGTAGCATCAGATACTTAAAGTGTTAGGAAGCTTCTCAAAAAATGAACTATTGGACTTGATCAAAACAAAAAGATCTTGCACAGAGAAAGGAAACAATCAACAAAACTAAAAGCAATTTATGGAAATGTAGCCTCTATCTCTGCACCTCTCTGGGCTAGCCATCTGTTTGAATTTTTTATTTTGTTTGTGTAAATCATATTTAACTTGCAGACTAGTCTGTCTTTATAAGGAATCTTGTTTTCAATGTGAAATTCTATAACCATTATCAACGATAAAGAAATCCTTAAATATGGTAAAATAAATAGAATGGGAGAAGATATTTAAAAATGATATATCTGACAAAGGGTTAGTATCCAAACTATATAAAGAAAATCAACACCAGAAAAATGAATAATCCCATTAAAAATGGGCAGAAGACATGAGCAGACATTTTTCCAAATAAGACATCCAGATGGCCAACAGAAATATATAAAAATGTTCATCACTTGCCATCGGAGAAATGTAAATTAAAACTAGAGTGAGATATCACCTGTCAGAATGTCTAAAATCAAAAATACATGAAACAATAGGTATTGGTAAGGATGTATTGCACTGTTTTTTTTTTTAATTTTTATTTACTTATGATAGTCACAGAGAGAGAAAGAGAGAGAGGCAGAGACATAGGCAGAGGGAGAAGCAGGCTCCATGCACCGGAAGCCCGATGTGGGATTCGATCCGAGGTCTCCAGGATCGCGCCCTGGGCCAAAGGCAGGCGCCAAACTGCTGCGCCACCCAGGGATCCCCTGTATTGCACTGTTGATGGGAATGCAAACTGGTGCAACCACCTTGGAAAACAGTAACTCAAGAAGTTAAAAATAGAACCACCCTGTAATCCAGCCATTGCGCTACTGGATATTTACCGAAAGAAAACAAAATACTAATTCAAGGGGATATATGCACCCTGATGTTTATAGCAGCATTATCAACAATAGCTAAGGTATGAAGCAGCCTAAGCACCTATCAATTGATGAATGAATATAGATCTATATCTAGATATCTTCATATATCTGTATATCTATATCTATCTATTGATGAATGGATAAAGATATCTCTATAGAGAGACACCTATATCTATATTGCTGCCTCAGATGAGGCAGGGAGATGCACATTTGGAATTTCCCAAGACTGAAGTTTTTTCTAGATGAGCTAAATAGATAGACAATGAAGAAAATGTAGCCTAGCTGAAAACTAGAAAACAAATAAAGGTAGAATAAATAAATAGAGGCTGAAAACTAAGGTATAAGCAAGAAACCAAATAGAGCAAATAAATCAAAAGCATAATAAATTGAGATGTCCAATTGAGAATTGAAATTATCTATAGGTCAAATAAGATACATAGTGGGAGTAAGAAAGGTGGGATGCAATTGCACAGAAGTGATATTGCATAGAAGATATTGCACAGAAGTGATGCAAGGGGGTGCATGTATCCCCTTGAATCAGTATTTTGTATTCTTTTGGTAAATATACAGTAGCTCAATTGCTGGATATTTTATGTCATTAAGATAAGTACAGGTGTAGCTATGAGAATGGACATGAAGTGGCATTTAGTGAATATGATGCTGACAGTCACTATGTGGCTATGTTTTATTGGAAATTCCACATGGAATTTGAAGTCGGCCAAGATGATGGCAAGTATTTAAGTAGAGAGAGACATAATATGATTTCCAAACTGCAATTATGAAGGCAGTTTACTTTACACTAATAAGGTAAAGAAAGGTGCTGTAGCTTAAGACCGGAGTCTTACAGAAATGGCTATTTTACAAAAGATGGGTGAGGCTAGATGTAAAGGCAGCTTTGGACATCAAGCACATCTGAAACTCCAACTTTTAATTAATATCTCTCTAAAAGAGCATGTGAAACAAGATATTCTTTCCATGGGGATGGAGAGAAAGAACCTCATTGTCATTATCACAATGACATTAAGAGAATGCAGAGGAAGAAATTAGGAATGAGAGTTTATTTACCAAGGGGGAGAGGATCCAAAATGTGCAATGAAATGAATGAACAAAGAGGAGATGGTGGGGAGCTGGGTTAGCAAAAACAAATACACACACACACACACACACACACACATACAGACACACACACAAAAAAACATAACAGTGGTTAGGAAAGCATGAGTAGGGGATTCCTGGGTGGCTCAGTGGTTTAGCACCTACCTTTGGCTCAGGGCATAATCCTGGAGTTCCAGGATCTAGTTCTACATCGGACTTCTTGCATGGAGCCTGCTTCTCCTGTGTCTCTGCTTCTCTCTCTCTCTCTCTCAGAATAAATAAATAATATCTTAAAAAAGTGGAAAGCATGAGTATAGAAAAGATGGTGCTGGGAACTGCCGGTATGATTTTCCAATGTATTATGCAAGACAAGTGGATTAGTGTTCACATAGAGTTTATAGAAGAGTCTACAATGCTCTTCATCAGCTGTAGCCCAAATAGTATTTTATTCTCTACTTGTAACAGGACACCAGCATGATTTGAAAGAAAGAAGCTTTGGTTTGGATCCACTATATGTTTCCTTTTTTTTTAAATTGAATTATAGTTTCAGGTATGAAATATGATTCAACAATTCTATATATTACTCAGGGTTTATCAAGAAAAGTACACTCTTAATCTTTATCCAGTTCATTCACCCACCTACCCAGCTCCCCTCTGGAAGACAACAGTCTGTTCTTTTTACTTTTTAAAAAATTTTTTAGATTTATTTATTTATTTGTTTTACAGAGAGAGTGTGAGGTAGGGGGAGGAACAGAGAGACAGAAGCTTCAGGCCCACTCCCTGCTGAGGGTGGAGCCTGATGTCAGGACCCTGAGATCCTGACCTGAGTCAAAATCAAGAGTCACTCTCTCAACTCTCTGAGTCACCCTGTTCTCTGTCTTTAAGAGTTTGTTTTTTGTCCCTTTTCTTTGTTTGTTTTGTTTCTTAAATTCCACATATGAGTGAAATAATATGGTATTTGTCTTTGATTCCACTGTATGTTTTTTTATGTGTTCTGAGGCTCTAGGTCCAGGCTCAGAGTTTATAGCTATTTGCATGTATACTAACTGTTTCAGAAAGTTGAAATATTTTACTTTCAGAAAAATCAGAAGTTATATAAAAAGAAAATGGAGGTATCTCTATTTGCCCAGTATGAGATGGTGGAGTCTCAGTGAGGAGGTGAAGGGCATAGTGAGAGTACTCACAAAGAGTGAGGATGGATGTAATAGGGGCAGACCAGTATAGGTTTTCAGAGCCTGGATACAGATATACAGAACCCCTAAATAGAAGGAAAGCAAGAGAAATGATGGAACATTGTTTACACACAATGGGATCGGTCAAATGACTAAACTTATAATAACCGAGTAATAATAATAAATAGTTTTCACTGTTGGAGAATGGAATTACAGGTAAGTTTTCTATAGATGTGCTAATACTCTCTTTTCTTGATCTAGGTGTGGGTTTCACTAATAGGCAAGTTTCTGTGTGAATTTAAATTTTCATTTTTCTGAGTTAAATATCCAAGAGTATAATTGCCTAGTCTTATAATAATGATAAGTACATGTTTAATAAGAAACTATCAAACATTTTACACTGTTATATATTCCCACTATCAGTGTATGAGTTATCTTGTTCTCCAGGTCCTTGACAGCATTTGGTATGACAGCTATTATTTTTATTTAATTTCAGTTGTTTCAACAGATTTTCAATGATATCTTACTATGATTTTCATTTACATTTTCCTAATGGCTAATGATGTAAAATATTTTTTATGTTTATTTTCCATCTGATCTCCTCTTGGAAAAAAAACCATTATTGCCTTTTGCCTATTTCAGTTTGGGCTGCTTACTTGCTTTTATTACTGAATTTTAGGAGTTCCTTAGACATTCTAGTAACAATACTTTCTTCTGATGTTTGGTTTGCCAATCAGGCGGGGTATTTACATTATACATTTAAATCCACAATCCATTTTTAATTAACTTTTGCATACAGTGTGAACTACAGTGTAGGGTTTTTTGTTTTCTTTTGTTTTGTTTTTTGCCTAAGTATGCTCAATTGCCATAAGCACTTATCCATATTGAATTCTTAGCAAACAAATTACTACTTGTGAATCATTTATGTAATCAATATTCACCAAAACTCATTGGAAAGAAACTACACATTTTCCAAATGAAATACTCGATCTTGACATTTTAAAATTATATAATTTTATCTCTATTCTGCATACCATAAGTTTATTTTTTTCATTTATTTACCCTAAAAGTATTTGTCATTTCATACCACTTTGCTTGAAAGTTTTAAGAATATAGAAATTTAAAAAAAAAAGAAATACAAAACCTGGGTCTCCTAAAAAAATGTTACTGTCAAGTTAATTTGAAAAAAGGAAAAAATTTCAATATCATTTAAAAATTGATATAGATAATTTAGAATCTTTGACAGCTGAAGAACACCAAGAATAGGCTTCCAAAGAATTTGGGCTTTTTGTTTTGTAGACTTTCATTCTAAATAGATATCTGTACTTTTCTCGTTAATTAATCAGGACTCTCACACTAAACCAGATTTCACATCATTATTATCACATGCACTCTTCATTTTCAAATAATTTTCTCCTATTATAATTATTACAATACATTCACAAAGTCCAATTTTGTTTGATTATATAGTTTTAAATTATCCCTTGCCTTGCCTTACAAACTGCAATGTAATGGAATATATTAAAAAGGAAGATGAAATTTGCTAGCCATTGTAACTCTGTTTGAAGCATACATCCACCTTCCCATTTTAGATAATGTAGTGATACACATACACAGATAAACACAAAGACTAGTGTCTTAAATTTTCGGAATTGATTCATGCTGACTCAGAGAAAACAGATCTATACTAGCTGAATAGATTAAAAGCTATGTGTGTTGTTAAAGTAATAATCTTTTCTTCCATTAGAGATCTAAAATAGATCTTGCCACATTTTATTGGTACATTGCGTTAGTATCTTCCAGTTTTACAGAATGTCATGCTGATATAGCTCAAAAGATAAGATTAAATACAACTCTGCTTTGTCTTTATAAGGAATTCTGTGGCTAACTCTGGTATAAATTGGGCATGAAATGAATGTATTACTGCAAAAGTGTGAAAATAAAACCCATTATAAACTGAAATTAATCGTTGCAATGGCAAATCATTTTGTAAGCTGCAGGGTTTTCTTTGAGATTATTTTGCTTTATCCTTTTAAAAGCTTTACTAAAAAGAAATCATTTCTTTTACTTTTATTACTTATAACTTCCATATTAATCTTTACCTCATGTGTTTGGCATATGTTTGAAAAACTAAAACCTCTATCCCAAAACATGGAATTGTCATAAGATAAAATATCTAATAAAGCTTAAAACATGTAAAATTAGATTTTACCTCTTTGACATATAAAATAGGATGGATAAATACTCTAACAAATTAAAACAAATTCCCTGATAGTTTCACTCTGTTATTCTAAAATTTCCTGTGTCAAGGCCATGCGGTTAGGGTATGGAAAAGTAGCAAGCCAGTATGCTTGTTGCCTCTTAAGTGAGCTCATGTGCATTCTGTAAATTTGGGGGCCCATAATTGTTATTCTGAAAAAGATTATCAAGTTAGAGATTAATGTGTATAGGTAATATCTCTATTTTTAAAATTGAAAGCTACTTTATATTATTTTTGTAAAATTTGTTTTGTGAAATGTGTTCCACAGCTTTCAAATCAAGTATATTAAAATTATATAAAGAAAGTTCCTACTTGTATGTGGCCAATCATACTTTATAACCAAAATATAGGTACATGAAAATAACTACACAAATAAAATCTAACACTTTAAAGTGTCTAACACATTAAGAAATAAAATAGCTGGGATCCCTGGGTAGCGCAGCGGTTTGGCGCCTGCCTTTGGCCCAGGGCGCGATCCTGGAAACCCGGGATCGAGTCCCACGTCGGGCTTCTGGTGCGTGGAGCCTGCTTCTCCCTCTGCCTCTGTCTCTGCCTCTGTCTCTCACTCTGTGATTATCATGAATAAATAAAAAATAAAAAAAAAGAAAATAGCTAATGTTGGCTTTTACAAAATAAATAGATGACAGCTATTTGATGAAACATTATAAAGGCAAGAGACATCTGAGTTTTATAAATAAAGACAGAAGGAAAATGTATCCAGAAGTTATAGGTGAAGATATAGTTAAAAGCTCTGCATGAATTGATGTGGCTCCAGAGACGGAGGGCTCTGGCCCTTTGTCTTGTATTTGATTCCTCCCACAATTATCACAGAAAATTGTGAATAAGCTCTTCCAAGCCAGAACATGAGGTTAAGCTAATCCAAAAGGAACATCATGGGGTGACCGAGAATTCTACTCTATTGTTTCCCCTTGCTTATGTTGGTAAACTTAGCATTCAGCTGCTAGGTTTCTTGGTGATGCAACAAGGTAATGTGCACATTTCAGTGAGACTTCCAAATTATACTAAATAATTAGCCTATTTACAAATTGAATGTGAATTATTATGTAGGAAAATGTGCTGTAACAGACCATACTATATTTTTGTGCAGTTAAATGCATTTTTTCCTTTATGTAATATATGAATTCCAAAGAACTCTTATTAGAGGATACAGACCCATTTATGAAACCACAGGAGAAACCAATGATAGTACCACACTTGTATTTGGTGTGTGTGTGTGTATGCTTGGTGTCCTCAACACGTAGTCTCTTAAAAGGAATCTCCACAAATAATAAGACTTCAGAAAATATGAACTGAAACCTCACAATATTTTAAAGTCATGAGATTTTTCCCCCAGAGATATGAGAAGACATTGTTATCAGATGTAGGCTTTATTTTTCCAAAATTGGTCCATTGACTTTCTTAAGGTTCCTATGTTTATTCTTAGTCTAAGATGCTAGGTTAACGTCTAAGACTGCAGAAAGATTGTCATCAGATCAGTAAATGTGGGAAAGCTATCAGAAATGTTCTTAGCAAATATTTGTTGAAAGTCTTCTAAAGTAGGGGATCCCTGGGTGGCTCAGTGGTTTGGTGCCTGCCTTTGGCGGAGAGCGTGATCCTGGAGACCCGGGATCGGGTCAATAGTCCCACATCTGGCTCCCTGCGTGAAGCCTGCTTCTCCCTCTGCCTGGATCTCTCATTAATAAATAAATAAAATCTTCAAAAAAAAAAAGTCTTTACTTTAGGTAAAATAAAAGTGAATACTAAAAGTTGAAGATAATCACAAACTATTATCTCAAAGAATCTTATTTTTGATAAGAAATTGTGTCATGGAACTCAACAATTTCAAAGCAGTGGATTAATGCATATCTAAAATAGGAACAATGTCTGAAGCATAGAGAAAGGCAATTTAGAATAAATTATAGGTTAAGGGAAGGTTTTCACATAGATATAATATTTAAAATGGGTTTGAAAAATAAGCATACATTCAATAATTTAAAATGGATTATATGTCCTTTTTGAAAACACTAAAAGTGACATTGAAGGGGGGCATTATATTCCACCCAAAACATGCCACTCTGATACAAAGATGATTTTGAGCTGAAAGCACTTGAAAAACGGCAGATACAGGAAGGGCATTCTAACTCCCTTTTTCTTTTTGAAAACAGGAGATAAAAGCTCCCATGTAAGAGATGCCTTTGCTATAGCAGAAAAAAAAAAAAAAAAAAAGAACCATTCTTCAAAGAGAAGTCACAGTTGAGAGAAGTCTGTACAAGCAGACCTTGTTAAAATCATTCTTATCTATCTTCCTCTGGCCTCCACACATAGTTTAGTATTTTTTCAACAATTACTTCTCATTGTTCAATCTAGTATAATAACATTTAGCTTTTGCCACTTCTTCGAGTCTTCATTCCTTATGAAGTCTCCAGTGTCACATAAAGCTTATATTAAATAAACTTGTATACTTCTGCTAATCTGTCTTAATGTCAGTTTCGTCCTTGAGCCCAGCTGAAGAACCCTGAGTGTGGAACTAAAATTAAAAACAATTATATTAGTCTTCAAAACCATTTACAAAAGATGAAAAAATATACCATTCAAAGTGAGTTAAAAATCTGTAAATTTTAACTAAGATATTTCTTGTTGTTAACTAGGATACTTGAATCATAAAGAGAAAGGGGATTAAGAATCCATTTATCTTGGTGAGCATTGAGAAATGTATAGAATTGTCAAATCATTCTATTGTACACCTGAAACAGAACAGTGAGTGTTAATTACATTTGAATTATTTCAAAAAGGATTAAAAAATACAATAAAATACATAAAATAAATAGAATTTCACATTTTAATTCCAATAAAGGCATTTTACCTAAAGTCACTTAAGAAGACTGGTGCAGAACAAATGGCAGTTAATTATAGCACCCAAATACACTCAGAAAAATAAATGACATTTAAAATCAATAGCAGAAAAATTAGGAGTTAGAGTGCATAAGATAAGGTATACAGTGAAACTGAAGAATTCTGGGCTTAAAATGATGACCTAATAACAAGGTACCAAGTTCATGAATTTTAAATCATCCACCCCGCCAAAAAAAAAACAAGAATAATGTGAAGAATCTAGTTATTCACTCTAGTTAATTTATTCATCTTCTGGAAGTATGTATGCTTCTCTTGGTTTATTTAAGAAATAAGTTTTTAAGTACTTGAAAATTTGAAATATCTCAGTTGCTTGTATATCTTAGTGAAAATTTAAACTATTCAATTCCAATGTATTTAGAATTTATTCTAAAGCATAAAAAACTAAAAGCTCTCCCAGATTTTCCCTACAAATCTATCACCAGATTAAAGTTTCAAAAAATCTTAAATTATACTTTAGTTAAAATATGTTTATATAATAAACAATTATTTATGTGCTATCATTGAAAGAGTAGTTATTTGGATGTGAATTTTAATTAAAAAATACTCTGGAGTATACACAAAGAAAGAGCACTACATATCAATGCGTATTCTGAATTTGTCCACAGCCCTACCATACAGAAAGTTTTCACAAAGAGCCACAGAGGATGATCATAGTTCATTCAGAGTTGACAAGCTTACATGTCAGTTGCACATTTCATAGAACGATATATTCTAAAATCTGTTCAACTTTGCTAGAATAACAAGATGTCAGAACTATGTCACCAAACAATTTTGAAAAACAAGCAGGTACACTTAAGCTTGCCTAAATAACTGCTTCTAAAATAAAGTTTTCAAAGGTAAATTTGGAAGCCGTTATTTGGCAAATCCATCATCTAGAAGAAACTCAAACATTCCTCAAGCCTCAACCTACTAAAAACCAACATGAAATTAACCTTTGATTCATACTTTGATTCATACCGGCCAGGATGTGTGTAGATGGTTTATAGGAATTGCAGGTGGTGGGTCTCTAGAAGAGGTGAGAGGGAGGAGCCTGAGGGAAAACCATCCGGTCTTCTCCATCAGGAGCCCCATAAGCACTGAAATGCCAGCAAAATCTGTATTTCAGATTGGTGATGTTCAGGTCTAGTGTTCATCTGATGGTGGCTGTGTTTGCAAAAACACTTTATCTAAGGTGAAGATACATGTCCGTTATCTTGCTTCCTTAGTAACTCAGTTAATCACACACTGTAATTTTGCTACCAGTATAGCATAAATATCTCATTTACAAAACTCTTATGACACTTGATAAAACTTCAGAAAGAAATATTCTTACCTTCAAAATAATTTTCAAAAAAAAATAATAATTTTCCATATGAAGAATTGCAGTGGAATTTGAAAATGTAATAAAAATTATTGAGATATAATATGCACTGATTAGGCTTTAAAAATACTGATATCAGGGATCCCTGGGTGGCGCAGCAGGTTAGCGCCTGCCTTTGGCCCAGGGTGCGATCCTGGAGACCCGGGATCGAATCCCACATCGGGCTCTCGGTGCCTGGAGCCTGCTTCTCCCTCTGCCTCTGTCTCTGCCTTTCTCTCTCTCTCTGTGACTATCATAAATAAATAAAAATTTAAAAAAAAACACTGATATCAGTGAAGATAAAAACTTATGAGCTGAATTTTTAAAAAAATGAACATTGTTACTGAAAATGAAATATAATTTAGTTCATATAGCCCAAGATGTACTTTTTCCTTTTAGATCAACAAGTGTTGGCAAGGTATCATTTTCTTCCATGTAGCCATTAAAAACAAGCATTGGAAATCTACATGTAGGTACATTTACTTAAATCACTGTATTACCAAGTATTACTCCAGAAATATAAAAAAGAATGCTAGACATGTTAAATCATATTTTTGCCACTGTAAAAATATAATAAAAGGCTTAAAATGTTCTAATTGTACATTTTAACTTCTGTCATTTCTTAGTTTGTATTTTACATGTATAGAAATCATAAAGAATTATTTGTTTATGAAGGTTTACACTAAAATATACTGATGTAGGTCTATGTTCATAAAAAGCTCAAGAACACTGCATTCAGTGTTAGGCTAGACATTGAATTTGGCTAATAGTATTTAGGTTAATTAAGACATGTTTGCCTTCTTCACAAAAACTTAATGGCTAATTGAACAGAGTATTTAAGATTAAGGTGAAATTGAGCTAAGACTGAGGTGAGATTGAGTTAACATGAGGTAGTATTTCAAATATAACCATAAAGTCTTTGGCTTTGTGATGCTGTTAACTACAATATGAAATATAAGAAATAAGTCAGATTATAGGGGATTGAAAATGTATATGTCAGTAGGAGGCCTGATCGTAGACAAGGTCACTCAAAAGTTAAATTTAGAGCATAAAAATTGACTCAGAAACTATAGAAGAGTGCATTTTCACATATCTTCACAGAATTATTTACTAAGTTAAATCAGCAAAAGAAAATAAATTAATAGGAGGAAAATAATTACAGTGACACATTTTAGCTTTCCTGACAGTATAGTGTAATGCATAAATAAAATATCTCTAGAATAAAAACTGATTTCCAAATAATTAGCCTTGTTAATCAGTAAATTTGTGACCAGAATGAATTATTAAAACTCACTATACTTCTATTGTCCAGTGTGTACATGTGAATATTAATAAGATTAATAAGGATAAAGTTCAGTCCTGCATCCTTCCAAACTTTTGATTTTTAAATATACATTACTACTTTATGTTAGACACTATATATGTGAATTAAGATATTCATTAAATAGGGATGCCTGGGTGGCTCAGGGGTTGAACGTCTGCTTTCAGCCCAGGGCGTGATCCTGGAGACCTGGGATGCAGTCCCACATCCGGCTCCCTGCATGGAGCCTGCTTCTCCCTCTGCCTGTGTCTCTGCCTCTCTCTCTCTTTGTCTCTCATGAATAAATAAATAAAATCTTTAAAAAAATATTCATTAAATACTTTCAGATGCATTTAAATAAATATTTTAAAAATATATTTATGGTGAACAAATGTATATGCATATTTATTTAAATATATATGTTTGTGGCAAGATAAACATGCTTTAATACCTATCTTTTCTGTGGAAAATCATAATTTAAAATCATTTTTTGGTTCTATTATGTCATTTAAAAGTTTGCTCTTAATTAAAACTTTTTGTCTGCAATGAATACTTAAGTTTTGTCAAAATAATGTTGGACATGAAACATTTAAATGACATCACAGTGCTTGTTAGAAACAACTTTGAAATATAAAGTTCTCTATTTCCTTTTTTATTGAAATTTCAGGTTTTTATTTAAATTCCATTTAGTTAACAGTGTAATATGAGTTTCAGGAGTAGAATTTAGTGATTCATCACTTACATACAACACCCAGTGCTCATCATAAATTCCCTCCTTAGTCCCAATCATGCATTTAGCCCATCTCCCACCCACCTCCCCTCCAGCAATCTTGTTTGTTCTCTGTAGTCAAAAGGCTCTTATGATTTGTCTCTCTCTCTCTCTCTCTTTTTTTTTTTTTTTGGCTATGTTCATCTATATTGTTTCTTAAATTCTGTATATGAATGAAATCATATGGTGTTTGTCTTTCTCTGGCTGACTGATTTCACTTAGAGTAATATACTCTAACTCCATCCCCATTGGTACAAATGGCAAGATTTCAATCTTTCTCATGACTGAGTAATATTCTGTTGTTTATATACAAACACCACTTCTTTATCCATTCATCAGTTGATGGACATTTGGGCTCTTTCCATAATTTGGCTATTATTGATAATACTGTTATAAACAGCGGGGTGCAAGTGATACTATGAATCAGTATTTTTGTATACTGGGTAAATACCTAGGAGTGAATTGTGGAATCATAGAGTAGTTCTATTTTTAACTTTTTGAAGACCTTCCAATTCTATATTCCTGAGTGGTTGCACCAGTTTGCATTCCTTGCCAACAATGTTGGAGGGTCCCTCTTTTGCTGTTCCTCTCCAATGTGTTTCCTATTGTTGAGTTTAGCCATTCTAGCAGGTGTGAGGTGAAACCTCCTTATAGTTTTGATTTGTATTATCTGATGATGAGTGACTGAGGATCTTTTCATATGCCTGTTACCATCTCTATATCTCCTCTGGAAAAATGTTTATTCATGTCTTCTGCCATTTTTTAACTAAGTTATTAGTGTTCTGAGTGTTGAGTTGATTTAATTTTTTTCTAGATTTTGTACACTCCCATTCCATAGATTGCCTTTTATTTTTTTAATTGGACTTCAATTTGCCAACATATAGCATAACACCCAGTGCTCATCCCGCCAAGTGCCCCCCTCATTGCCTGTCACCCAGTCACCCCAAACCCCCGCTCACCTCCCTTTCCACTAACCCTTGCTCATTTCCCAGACTTAGGTGTCTCTCATGTTTTGTCACCCTCACTGATATTTTCACACATTTTCTCTCCTTCCCCTTTATTCTCTTTCACTATTTTTTATATTCCCCAAATTATTGAGACCATATAATGTTTGTCCTTCTCCAGTTGACTTATGTCACTCAGCATAATACCCACCAATTCCATCCACGTCGAAGCAAATGGTGGGTATTTGTCATTTCTAATGGCTGAGGAATATTTCATTGTATACATAAACCACATCTTCTTTATCCATTCATCTTTCATTGACACTGAGGCTCCTTCCACAGTTTGGCTGTAGTAGACATTGCTGCTATAAACATTGGGGTGCAGGTGTTCCAGCATTTCACTGAGTCTGTATCTTTGGGGTAAATCCCCAGCAGTGCAATTGCTGGGTCATAAGGCAGATCTATTTTTAACTCTTTGAGGAACCTCCACACAGTTTTCCAAAGTGGCTGCACCAGTTCACATTCCCGCCAACAGTGTAAGAGGGTTTCCCTTTCTCCACATCCTCTCCAACATTTGTGGTTTCCTGTCTTGTTAATTTGCCCCATTCTCACTGGTGTGAGGTGGTATCTCATTGTGGTTTTTATTTGTATTTCCATGATGGCAAGTGATGCAGAGCTTTTTCTCATGTGCTTGTTGGCCATGTCTATGTCTTCCTCTGTGAGATTTCTGTTCGGGTCTTTTGCTCATTTCATGATTGAATTGTTTATTTCTTTGCTGTTGAGTTTAATAAGTTTTTTATAGATCTTGGATACTAGCCCTTTATCTGATAGGTCATTTGCAAATATCTTCTCCCATTCTGTAGGTTGTCTTTGAGTCTTGTTGACTGTTTCTTTTGCTGTGTAGACGCTTTTTATCCTGATTAAGTCCCAATAATTCATTTTTGCTTCTGTTTCCCTTGCCTTCATGGATATATCTTGCAAGGAGTTGCTGTGGCCAAGTTCAAAAAGGGTGTTGCCTGTGTTCTCCTCTAGGATTTTGATGGAATCTTGTCTCACATTAGATCTTTCATCCATTTTGAGTTTATCTTTGTGTATGGTGCAAGAGAGTGGTCTAGTTTCATTCCTCTGCATGTGGATGTCCAATTTTCCCAGCACCATTTATTGAAGAGATTGTCTTTTTTCCAGTGGATAGTCTTTCCTGCTTTGTAAAATATTAGTTGACCATAGAGTTGAGGGTCCACTTCTGGGTTCTCTATTCTGTTCCATTGATCTATGTGTCTGTTTTTGTGCCAGTACCACACTGTCTTGATGACCACAGCTTTGTAGTACAACCTGAAATCTGGCATTGTGATGTCCCCAGCTATGGTTTTCTTTTTTAAAATTCCCCTGGCTATTCGGGGTCTTTTCTGATTCCACACAAATCTTAAGATGATTTGTTCCAACTCTCTGAACAAAGTCCATGGTATTTTGATAGGGATTGTATTAAATGTGTAAATGGCCCTGGGTAGCATTGACATTTTCACAATATTAATTCTTCCAATCCATGAGCATGGAATATTTTTCCATCTCTTTGTGTCTTCCTCAATTTCTTTCAGATGTGTTCTATAGTTTTTAGGGTATAGATCCTTTACCTCTTTAGTTAGGTTTATTCCTAGGTATCTTCTGCTTTTGGGTGCAACTGTAAATGGGATTAACTCCTTAATTTCTATTTCTTCAGTCTCATTGTTAGTGTATAGAAATGCCACTGACTTCTGGGCATTGATTTTGCATCCTCCCACACCGCCGAATTGCTGTATGAGTTCTAGCAATCTTGGGGTGGAGTCTTTTGGGTTTTCTATGTAGAGTATCATGTCATCTGCAAGGAGGGAGAGTTTGACTTCTTCTTTGCTAATTTGAATGCCTTTTATTAATTTTTGTTGCCTGATTGCTGAGGCTAGGACTTCTAGTACTATGTTGAATAGCAGTGGTGAGAGTGGACATCATCCCTGTCGTGTTCCTGATCTTAGGGGAAGGATCCCAGTGTTTCCCCATTGAGAATGATATTTGCTGTGGGCTTTTCATAGATGGCTTTCAAGATACTGAGGAATGTTCCCTCTATCCCTACACTCTGAAGAGTTTTGATCAGGAATGGATGCTGTATTTTGTCAAATGCTTTCTCTGCATCTATTGAGAGGATCATATGGTTCTTGTTTTTTCTCTTGTTGATATGATCTATCACATTGATTGTTTTACAAGTGTTGAACCAGCCTTGCATCCCAGGGGTAAATCCCACTTTGTCATGGTGAATAATCTTACAAATGTACTATTGAATCCTATCGGCTAGTATCTTGTTGAGAATTTTTGCATCCGTGTTCATCAGGGATATTGGTCTGTAATTCTCCTTTTTGGTGGGGTCTTTGTCTGGTTTTGGAATTAAGGTGATGCTGGCCTCATAGAACGAATTTGGAAGTACTCCATCTCTTTCTATCTTTCAGAACAGCTTTAGTAGAATAGGTATGCTTTCTTCTTTAAACATTTGACAGAATTCCCTTGGAGGCCATCTGGCCCTGGACTTTCGTGTCTTGGGAGGTTTTTGATAACTGTTTTAATTTCCTCCTGGTTATCGGCCTGTTCAGGTTTTCTATTTCTTTCTGTTCCAGTTTTGCTAATTTGTGGTTTTTCCAGAAATGCATCCATTTCTTCTAGATTGCCTAATTTATTGAAATATAGCTGCTCATAATAAGTTTTTAAAATCGTTTGCATTTCCTTGGTATTGGTGATGATCTCTCCTTTTTCATTTGTGATTTTATTAATTTGATCTTTTCTCTTTTGTTTTTAATAAGGCTGGCTCATGGTTTATCTATCTTATTAATTCTCTCAAAGAACCAACTCCTGGTTTTGTTGAACTGTTTCACATTTCTTCTGGTCTCTATTTCATTGAGTTCTGCTCAAATTTTTATTAATTATCTTCTTCTGCTGGGTGTAGGATCTATTTGTTGTTTTTTTCTCCAGCTCCTTTAGGCTCAAGGTTAGCTTTTGTATTTGAGTTCTTTCCAGTTTTCTCATGGATGCTTGTATTGCAATGTATTTCCCCCTTATAACTGCTTTTGCTATATCCCAAAAATTTTGAATTGTTGTATCTTCATTCTCATTAGTTTCCATGAATCTTTTTAATTCTTCTCTAATTTCCTGGTTTACCCTTTCATTGTTTAGCAGGATGGCCTTTAACCTCCACATGTTTGAATTTTCCAAATTTCTCCTTGTGATTGAGTTCTAGTTTCAAAGCATTATGGTCTGAAAATATGCAGGGGACAATCCCAATCTTTTGGAATCGGTGAAGACCTGGTTTGTGACCCAGTATATGGTCTATTCTGGAAAAAGTTCCATGTGCACTTGAGAAGAATGTGTAGTCCATTGCGTTTGGATGTAAAGTTCTGTAAATATCTGTGAAATCCATCCAGTCCAGTGTATCATTTAAAGCTCTTGTATCTTTGGAGATGTTGTGCTTAAAAGATCTATCAATTACAGAAAGTGCCATGTTCAAGTTTCCCAGTATAAGTGTATTATTATCTAAGTATGTCTTAGCTTTGGTTATTAATTTATTGATATACTTGGCTGCTCCCACATTCGGAGCATAAATATTCATGATTGTTAGGTCCTCTTGTTGGATAGATCCTTTTAGTATGATATAGGCCCCTCTTCATCTTTTACTACAGTCTTTGGGATAAACTTATTTATCTGATATGAGAATGGCTACCTCTGTTTTCTTTTAAGAACCATTTGAAAGGTAAATGGTTCTCCAACCTTTTATTTTCAGGCTGTAGGTATCCTTAGGTCTCAAATGAGTCTCTTGTAGACAGCAAATATATGGGTCTTGCTTTTTATCCAGTCTGAAACCTTGCACCTTTTGACGGGATCATTAAGCCCATTCACTTTCAGAGTTACTATTGAAAGATATTACTTTAGTGTCATCATAATACCTATTCAGTCCCTGTTTTTGTGGATTGTTTTCTTGGGCTTCCTATTTCTTTTACAGAGCCCCCCTTAATACTTCTTGCAGAGCTGATTTGGTGGTCACATATTCTTTCAGTTTCTTCCTATCTTGGAAGCTCTTTATCTGTCCTTCCATTCTGAATGAGAGCCTTGCTGGATAAACTATTCTTGGCTGCATTTTCTTCTCATTTAGGACCCTGAATATATCCTGCCAGCCCTTTCTGGCCTGCCAGGTCTCTGTGGAGAGGTCTGCTGTTAACCTAATACTTCTCCTCATAAAGGTCAGGGATTTCTTGTCTGTTGCTGCCTTAAGGATCTTCTCTTTATCTTTGGTATTTGCAAGTTTCCCTATTAAATGTCGGGGTGTTGAATGGTATTTATTGATTTTAGGGGGGGATCTCTCTATCTCCTGGATCTGAATCCCTGTTTCCCTTCCCAAGTTAGGGGAGTTCTCAGCTATGATTTGTTCAAATACATTGTTAGGTCCTCTGTCCCTTTTGGCGCCCTCTGGAACCCCAATTAAATGTAGATTTTTCCTTCTGAGGCTGCCATTTATTTCCCTCAACCTTTCCTCATGGTCTTTTAATTGTTTTTCTCTTTTTTCCTCAGTTTTCTTCCTTGCCATCAACTTGTCTTCTGTGTCACTCACTCCTTCTTCTTCCTCATTTACTCTCGACATTAAGACTTCCAGTTTGGATTGCATCTCATTTAATTGATTTTTAATTTCGGCCTGATTAGATCTAAGTTCTGCAGTCATGAAGTCTCTTGAATCCTTTATGCTTTTTTCCAGAGCCACCAGTAGCTTTATAATTGTGCTTCTGAATTGGCTTTCTGACATTGAATTATAATCCAATTTCTGTAACTCTGTGGGAGAGAGTACTGTTTTATTTTTCTTTTGTGGTGAGTTATTCCTTCTAGTCATTTTGCTCAGTGCAGAGTGGCTAAAATTAAGTTGGAAAAAGGAAGGAAAAAGAGTAAAAAAAATGGGGAAACAAACAAAAAACAAAAATCAGGGAGGGGTATCCTCTGATTCTATATACTGTAAGTCCCCTGACTTCCCCTGGAACTTTCCAGCGGTGCTTGGTTAAGAACTTGCTCTTCCCCTGTCCTTCCAGCTGGTCTTCTGGGGAAGGGGCCTACACTGCTGAGTCTCAGGTGTGTGCACCTGGGGGGAGCTGCCCTGCCCCTGCCAGGTGATGGTTCAGTGGGAGCTGTTTATCCTGTGAGGCCCCTGTTCCCTGGTCACCCTACTCCGTCCCAGGCACAAGGTGACACCAGGAGGAACAACAACAGTGGCAGTGACCAGCTCTCCAGCCCTGGAGTCAGCTCCCGCAGTAACTACTGCAGCTCTTAGTCCGCAGGGACCTGGATGCTCCGGTTGCGAGGGGCGACGATCTGCACTGCTCGGGGGCACCCCTGGCAAGAGTGTCCTTGCTGCCCTGTGTCCTCCCACTTCTCCGGGCCTGGGATTTCCTGTCCTGGGGGCACTCGCTGCGTGGCCTTAGCCTGGCTCCTAACGGGGGCCCCTCCCCTTGGATGCTTTTTTATTTATTTTTTTTTCCATCTTCCTACCTTGATAGAAGCTCAAACTCTTCTCTCTGAAGCATTCCAGCTGTTCTCTCCTTATATCTCAGCTGATTTTGTAGATTTTCAAGATGATCCAAAAGTTTTCTAGGTAAATTTGTGGGAACAGGTGACTTGGGGACCTTACTCTTCCGCCATCTTGCCTCTATCTCCCATAGATTGCCTTTTAGTTTTATTGATTGTTTCCTTGGTATACAGAATCTTTTTATCTTGATGAAGCCCCAGTGCTTCATTTCTGCTTTTGTTTCCCTTGTCTGAAGAGGGGTATCTAGTAAGAAGTTGCTATAGCTGATATAAAGAGATTGCTGCTAGTTTTTATCACTACAGCTTTATAATGTAACTTGAAGTCTGAAATTATGATGTCGCCTGGCTTGCTTTTCTTTTTCAAGATTGCTTTGGCTATTTAGGGTCTTTTGTGGTTCCATGCAAATTTTCAGATTGTTTGTTCTAGCTCTGTAAAAAATGCCTGTGGTGTTTTGATAGGGATTGCATAAAATATGTAGCTTGCTTTTGGTATTGGAGACATTTTAACAATATTTATTCTTCCAACCCATGAGCATAGAATGTTTATCCATTTCTTTGTGTTATCTATTTCTTTCATAAGTGTTCTATAGTTTTCAGAGTAAGAAATGGATAAATTCCTCGAAACATATAAACCAGCAAAACTGAAAGAGGAAGAAATATGAAACTTGAACAGAGCCATAACCAGCAAAGAAATGGAATCAGTAATCAAAAATCTCACAATGAATACAAGTCCAGGGCTATCTGGCTTCTCTGGAAAATTCTACCAAACATTAAAGAAGAGTTAATACCTATTCTTCTCAAACTACTCCAAAAAAATAGAAATGGGAGGAAAATTTCCAAACTCATTCTATGAGGCCAACATTACCTTGATGCCAAAACCAAAGACCTCACCAAAAAAAGAGATTTACAGACCAATATCCTTAATGAACATGGATGCAAAAATTCTCAACAAAATACTAGCAAATTTAATGCAAAAGTACATTAAGAGGATCATTCACCATGATCAGGCTGGGTTTATTCCTGGATTGGAAGTGTGGTTTAATATTCGGAAATCAATCAACATGATACACCACATTATAAAAAGAAAGGATAAGTACCATATGAAACTCTCAGTAAATGCAGAAAGGTACAGTATCCATTCTTGATAAAAACACTCAACAAAATAGAAATAGAGGGAACATATCAACATCATAAAGGCCATAAAAGAAAAACCCACATGAATAAGCAATGCAACTATACATTTTAAAATAACTAATTGGTTATAAATAAAAATAAACATGGAATCAATGTTAAAGGCCTTATGTTCCTTATATTTTATCATTTAATATAACTTTTTAATGTTTTAGTGAGCATATAAGAAAATCAATTATCTAAAGCAATAATCTTATATAGGTACACAAAAATATTCAAAGAAATGTCAAAGGTTTATTCAGAGAGAGAGAGAGATGGGATTTTCTTCCACTTATATATTGTGTGTGTCTTAAAGACTGAGAAGAAATATCTTAGATAGCTAAGACTCAATAAACTAGGCAACTCCTTGCCATCTAAAAGAGAACAACTGCTAGGTCTCAGTTGATCACAAAAGAATATTAATTAGTCAATTTACCAATTTTAGAGTTTGGTTTATACCTCATTATGAGAAATGGTATATGTCATTTTGTATACCATTTTCAAAACTTACAGTCCTGTTTGCTTGTTTTATCCAAATTTCTTATATTATCCTTGAGGAATGTGAAATTTACCTTACATAATCGTTTTATCCCACATGGTTTAAGGGCTATTGGCCCTGGAATCGATAGTGTCTTATTGATGCAGTAATGTATTCTGTGCATCCAATCTTATTTTTTCCACTTGAAGAGATTTTGTTATTTATCACAGGAAGAAAGAAAAGGGCTGGCTTTTTGTTTGGTTTTGTTTTTCACTTGACAAAGCAAACAATAGTGAAGCATAATTGGAGAAAGCTGATTCGTGAGAAGAAAGCTGGCTATGAGAAGCTGGCTCTTTACAGTCAGATGATGACTTTCAGTTTACCAGTTAAATTTAAAGACACCATGAAAATTGTGTAACATTGCTTTTTAAAAAGCTTTTAGGCTTCTCTTTGGTCACAAAATGCAGGCTTCATATAACTGTATCTCTCCCAGCTAGTGAGGACCAAGGCAATGATGCTAGTGCTTCAGGGCATACTGCAAATCACTCTTACAGAATCCAAATTCAGAAAAACAGCAATAGGCACACTTTATTATTTTCAGTTGTAATTTAAAAAGCAAAAAACAAAACAAAAAATAAAAATAAAAATAAAAAAAACAAGAGACCAAAGACAAAGTGAAGTTTATTTTTAACCTCAAATTAGCAATGATATGAATATATTTTCAATCCTGTGCACATTTAGATCCTAGCAGGCAATTTTTACTGTGTTGTTATTCCTACTGAAGCGTGTCCTGATAAATCTAGTTTTGACATAAAAGTGAGTTTTACTTAATGAGATTGCTTAATAACATTATTTAAAGACTGCACTGCTTTGTCCTGACAACTGAACTGTCACTGAATTTCACTCATGGCTCCAATGCATCCTCCAAGATATTGGTGAACATTCTGAAGATGTGAGTGAGCATCCACCCCACCTTCCCTGAAAGGACACCACTTAATATTATGTTGGAGTCCGTTTTCTCTCTCTTTACCATATACACATAATAGATGGTGATTAATGCCAGGGAGAGTTTGCAATTTGTGAATAAAAACTTATCTGTTTCTCTCTAGTAATCTTGAGCTCAAACAAGCCTGTGTGCAAAAGTGGGTGTTTTCTTTATTCTGGCTACCACATAGAAAGATCGACTTTCATGGAGAAAGTTACCCTATCTTGCAGGCAAAATGTGTCATCCTGCAATGCTAGATATGTTCTATTTATAGGAGAAGGAATGAGAAGTTTCCTTGAGATTTAGAAGAACACCCAAATCTGTAACATACCACTTTGGATAGAAAAAAATATATTTTTTTTAAATTTTATAAGAGAAAATCTTCTTGTTTGGAGAATCTAAATATTGACTTTGCCCATTCAAAAAATAAGAAGTTTGATTTTATTTTGTTTGTCAATGTTGTCTCCTTTTTATAATAAAGGAAATAGCATGAAATTCAATACTGATATGATTAATATTTGGATACTGTGGCTTTTCCTGCAGCTATAAAAATAAAAAAAGAAAATAAAAAAGAAGGATGAAGATAGAAGAATCTAAAGTAAATATCAAAGTTAAATTTGAAATTGCAAGAAAAAGAATAAGACAACTTACCTATATTTTTTTGTGAGAGTTTTATCTTTGTCCTGCAAGGGGAAATAATTTCTAAGCATTCCAAGTTTTCAGAATTTGTGACAGGATAAGTGCCTGAATCTCCTAGTGTCTTGCACTAAAGTTCACATAACTTTCTTATTACACATTCAATTGACATAAATTCAAGCCCATTAGAAAGGAAGAGGAAAGTAATATTTTGTGTTTATCTGCCATGTGCCAGGCACTATTATGGTAATTTTATACAACCATTTCATTTAGTGCTCCAGTGCTATAGTCAATCTTTCCAAAAGCTCCTTTTACCATGCTAGTCCTTCCTGTGGTCTTAAATATTTGCTATTATAATATACATTCCTAGTATCAGAACATTATCAGGCAGGCTACTTATAACCCATATTTTCTATCTGAAGCAATATTGTTTCTTAATGTTCAGGCTTAATCAATAAATGTCCAAGTGTTACTAACACAAAGCCATTGTATTTCTTTAAATAAAATACAAAGAATTAAACAAAGAAATGAAAAACAAAACAATACTCAAAAGTTGAACATAAGTATCATTTTTATATTTGATTCTGGAAAAAAGAAATAAATAATACCTGATTTTTTTTGCCAATTCTACCAACATAATGTTGGCATTAATTGTTAACTCACTAACAAGGAAGACAGTACATTGGGGAGCAAAATCAGAAGTTGAAATATGTTCAAATATATTGTATGTTTGTATGTAGTTATAATTCAGGTTTGCTATTCTTGAATAGTAAAGAGAATAATATAAATGTAAATTTACATGTCAATATATTTATATATGTATTTATAAGTATATATTTATGTCCATAAATGTAGATATAAAAATATAGTCATTTTTCTTTTTTAAAAGATTTATTTATTTATTTATTTGAGACAGAGAGAATGGAGGGAGAGGCAGAGGGAGAGGAAGAGAGAGAATCTCAAGTAGATTCCATGCTAAGCATGTAGACCAACAACACGGGGCTGGATCTCATGACCTGAGACCATGACCTGAGCTGAAATCAAGAGCTGGATGCTAACATACTGAGCCACCTAGGCACCCCTATAGTCCTCTTTTTTTCCTAATGTCTATTTTTTTTCCTTAGAAAGAAAAAAATAGATATTTATTTCATTTCCTATAGGGAAGCTAATTTTGATGTACACACACTGGTTACATGTACTTATATTTAATAATTTAAATCAAAGATTACTAATTTCTTGAATATTGTTTGTATATTCATGTCCCTCCTGTATTAAAATATCTTATGCCAAAATTCAGATAATTATAAATATATTAGATCTTCCAAGTTATTTTATCTCCTATGAGTTAGGATTTTTTATTTCTTTATTCTGCAAACTGTAAATCATTATTTATATTCAGTTGGTCTTGAATTATTTTAAAATACCTATCAATGAAATATGAATATTTTGTAACTGCTAAAGTAAAGATTACTTGAGTTTTAATATTTTGAATTAAATTATTTTGGAAGGATCATAAATATATAGTGATAATTTATTTGAGGACTCTATTATTACCTAGAAATATTTTCTTAAAATATACTTGGTAATTTTGATCATTGTGAAAATATTTAGGAATATAGGCCTTCCAAAATATAATTTTCTTAAAAGTATGTATTCAACAGCAGTAATGACTAAATTGACTTTTTCTTCTTCAAAGACTGTGTGTATGTTTTGATTAGATGTTCCAAGAATGATGGATCTTATTAAGAAAAATTTATTTTTTAAAGATTTTATTTATTTATTCATGAGAGACACAGAAAGAGAGAGAGGCAGAAACACAAGCAGAAGCAGAAGCAGGCTCCATGCAATGAACCTGACGTGGGACTTGACCCTGGGTCTCCAGGATCAGGCTCTGGGCCAAAGGCAGCACTAAACCCCTGAGCCACCTGGGCTGCCCAGAAAATTTTATTTATTTTTACTATCAACCACAAAAAGTACAATTCAACTTCACATAACCTTAACTATACATTTATTTTTTTATACATTTATTTTTAAAGAAATTCCATCAATGGCGTGCAAATCCTAATATAAATGCATTTACTAACCAAATGAAACCATCATGGCTATCTCCGAACATCTCCAGTTTTTTCTAAAGTGTTTATTTTTACTTTCAGCAAAAAATATGTGTTATATTATGTTTTTGATAATTAGGAAATAAAGGATTTTTGTAAGGCTTTATGCAAAAATATACACCATATTTTGTGCTTGATTCCTGGCTGTACCTTGTGACTCTCTGAATCAAGGTATAATTTGCACTTGTGGATTTGTGTGTGTTTGTGTGTTGTTGTTGCTGGTGCTGCTGTTTTGGCACGTGCTTTAAAAAAAGTGACACTTCTGGGGATGCCTGGGTGGCTCAGCAGTTGAGGGTCTGCCTTTGGCTCAGGGTATGATTCCAGATCCTGGATGGATTCCTGATCCAGCACCGGGTTCCCTGCAAGGAGCCTGCTTCTCTCTCTGCCTCTCTCTGTGTGTCTTAAGTGAATAAATAAATAAAATCTTAAAAAAAAAAAAAACATTTTTTATGTTTACAGAGGCTAAGGTTAATTTTCCTAGATCCATGACATGAAATAGAAGAGAATTATATGTGCTAGGGTTAAGTGTTTCAAATCATAACTGAGAAATCCATACTGAGAAATGCTAACCCTACCACATCTTGTATTATTTTTTATTGTTACTAAATCCAAGAGATAGTCATTGCAGGAAATGTTAAATGCCATAGAATCAGGGGTTCAGTTTCCTCTTTACAAGACTTTTTGAAATTCATGTCTTAGAAAGCTTCATCTTTAACTCTCCAAGTCCTAAATCATTAATTGCCAGCCAAATTAAAGGATAATCTCTTCACTGTCACTCCATTCTGTCTTTAAATTTCATCTCTCTGATTACTTTCCCTCTATCTAATATTCCCACCAGATTAGTACCCTGCTCTCAAATGTTCCATGAATGTGAAATGTCTTTAAGGGATTTGATATATCATTTTGCAAGACATACTGTAGAAATATATTAATTTTCTATTGCCATGTAACAAATGACCATAACCGTAATGACTTAAAGCACATTTCGTATAGGTTAGAAACCTGGCATGGAATGCTTGGATTCTCTGCTCAGAGGCTCACAGGGATGCACTCTAGACATTGGCCTGGGCTGCAGTTCAGCTTCATGTCTTCCAAGTTCACTCATGGCTGACGGAATTAACTTTTCTGTGGTTGTGACTTGGGTTCTAGTCTTCCTGCCAGTTGCTGACCAGGGGCTGTTCCGTCTCTTATGGTTTACCCACATTCCTTTCCATATGTTCCACCTCCATTTTCAAGCCAGTAACAAGTCATATCCTCTAGTGTTTCAAATCTCTGAATTCCTTTCCTCCTGCCAACTAGAGAAAAGTCTGCTCTTAAAGGGCTCATGTAATCAGGTCTACAGTATAATTTCCTATTTGCCATATAATTTACCATAACCTAGGAATCGATATCTCCTCATATTCACAGGTTACACACACCACAAAGGGAGGGATTTATACGAGAGGAAGGTAATTAGGGATCATCTTAGAATCTGTCTTCCACAAGGTGAATTGAAGGATATAGGAGTCTGGAGATTACCATATTCAGTCAGTATTTGATATTGATCTATAACTTCTATGATATTTTTGAACATTGGTACTCAAATCATTTATTTTAAAATGTTTTTAATTCATAATTATCTTTTAATTTAAAATCACAAATGTAACAGCATCTCTTAAACAGTCAAAATAAAGAAACACACATAATCATGCTAATGGTTATAAATCTTACTACTTTTTGTTATATATAACTGAATCTAGTTTAAAAACCTATTATGGATCAAACATTTTTTACAACATACTTATTTTAATATTTAATAGCATTTTGTATATCTTTCCCCAAATTGCCAGTTCTAAAAAGGAAACAGTATCATCACAAATCATTCTAAGTTTAAAGTTCTGGAAAATCTGTAAACTGGTTTATAATCAAGGTATGTGGCATATTTTATACACACAAAAAAACCTGATTTAACAACAAGTGTTATACCACTTGACTGGGTGGTACTAAAGGGTCTCCTTTAGTAGGGAGATATTGTTTGCCATGATAAAGACTCAAATAATATTCATGGAATTGACCAATATAATTAATTTCTTAATTTCTCACCATACTCTAATTATTTTCCAAATACAATGTTTGTTTTTTATATTTTATTTTTTTAAGTTTATTTCCTCATTATCGAATTTAATTTTGGAATCTCCATAAAGAATTTATCTTGTTTGGTAAATCAGAAAACGTTGAAAGTTTTATTGACTGCAATTAAAATTTTGTCTGTCATCATCTATTCAAACTACTGAATTATGTTTTGCCCAATAAAAACCTTAATTCCATTATTCTACACCCTTAGAGATCACTGTCTTTGACAGATCTTTTGTTTTTTTCTTTTTTACTTTATTTCAAATTCTGTTATGGCATTTTATGTTATCTTGTATTATTTTTCAATTTAGTCACTGTCCTTCTCTGTTCTAAATTCAATTTATTTTTACCCATTTTTCACTGCTTTTTTTTTTAGAGACACAGAAACCCACAGCAAATATTTACTAGTTTTTCTATCTGAGCATAAAAGGAATTTTCCCAGACATGACTTTTATTATGCATATTGAATGTAATGCTTCACTTCCCACATGATACGACTTACTTTTAGAGGTGAACCATTTATTTTTGCTTCATTTTCTTATGTTTTAGTATATACTATCTGAGAATGCATTGGAAAAACAACAACAACAACACAAGGTGAGTAGAATATCTTTACTACTGTCTGTGTAAAAAAAATTATTGTATAAGTTCAGGTTCCCATATCAGCTCCAGATCTGAAATGCAGTTTCTATATGAGTACCCTATGTTTAGAAAATATTTTCCTGATGTTTGTCTATAACATTGAGTTGTAATCTTCTGCTGCTACGGTTTTAATTTTTTTTTTTGACATTTTGAGAGTAAGAATTAAAAATTTTCATACAAGAAAGACTACTTTTCTCACATGTACTGTGTTTTGTAATCTATACTTTGTCCTTACTTACACTGATTTTCTAAATGGTCATGCTTTCCATGCTTTTCTAAACCATATTCCTTGATTTCATGCTGAGTTTGTCATCTTGCAAGACAGTAAATGGAAAAGTTGAATACAATATGACACAATAGAAGTAGCATGGTTTGTCCTAAAATGATTGGCATGCAGTTGGGTGGTTTGTTAGCTTGCTAGGGCTACCATAACAAAATGCCACAGACTGTGTAGTTTAAACAATATAAATTTATTTTCTCAAAGTTCTAGATTGTCAAAATTCAAAATCCAGGTGTTGGCAAGTGTGGTTTCTGTGTGGCTTCTTACCTCGACTTGCAGATAGCCACCTTCTCAATGTTTCCTCACATGGTTTTTCCTCTGGGTGTGTACATCCTTGGCACCTACATGTGTCTAAATTTCCCCTTGGAAGGACATCATCAGGGCAGCCCCGATGGCTCAGCGGTTTAGTGCTGCCTACAGCCCGGGCGTGATCCTGGAGACACGGGATCGAGTCCCACGTTGGGCTCCCTGCGTGGAGCCTGCTTCTTCCTCTCTTTCTCTCCCCTCTCTGTGTATTCTCTTGAATAAATAAATAAAATCTTAAAAAAAAAAGAAGGACATCAGCAATCACATTGGATTAGAGTTCACCCTAACAGCCTCATCTAACTTAACCATCTTGATGAAAGCCCTGTCTCTAAATATGGTTATATTCTACAGTACTAGGAGTTGAGATTTTAATATATGATTTTTTTAAGGTAGAGGGAAACAGTTCAGTCCATAACAGTTGGAGAATGTATTTTTTTAAGTTCAAAGATACACCACATGTTTAAATAAATAAAATAGACAAAATAAAATTAAGATATTATCTTTATCAATGTAGCAATTATTGTAAATTTTCTCTAGACATTGGCTTTTGGTCCATCTTAGCCTTTGAAATGGGAGGTTACAATAAATAAATAAATACATACATACATACATACATAAATACATAAATAAGAAGGTAGTATCTACATTGGAAATATAAGGGTGATTTTGGAAGTGTTAAGTGAGCCAGTATTGCCAGATATTGTGTTAGGTGAGAAATACTATTTGTAAGAGATTTTAAATTGGAATTGAATTTTATTTTCTATGAGGTTGTATCAATTTCTCTAGGTATATTTTATCTCCACTCAAAAGTTTCTTGAATATGGATATGTCATCAGAATTATCTCCTTGAGAGTGTAGTAGCTTTCTTGGCTTATGCAAGCAATCTAAGTGAAGCTACAATATCAGTTTCCTCTAGAGTTTCAAACCATATACCATTAAGAGAGTCTTCCCAGCATAGCACATTCTCTAGAACCAGGCTTTCTGGTCTTGAACCCTGGTCTACTATTTACGGTGCTTTCTGCTTTGTCATATCATGACAATAGCACTTATCTCATAGAGGTTTTATAATGATTAAGAGTCAATATATAGAACATATGGTAGTGCTTGATGATCAAAATCTACATGAGAATTTTAAAAATAAATGTTCATCCAGTGATGTTTTCCCACCAAGATCTACAAAGGTGTTAGACTATGCATATTCAGAAATATTTCTACAATTGCAAGGGGCATTATCCTCTCCCTTGTGTATTAACATGTAATTCCTAATTTTCCTTGCTTTGTTCATTCGTAGTCCTCCTAGGTTTCTAATAGTCAGTTGAAATTTGGATTCTGATTAGTTTTATCTAAAGTGAATAAACTGTGTTATTCTTATTGTCTCTTGGTTTCTGACTTCATCTCACTGAAACTTCATCTAAATTTAGTCATCTACATCAGAGTCAGATGAAAACATTTAGAGGCATAAACTTTAAGATTTTATGGTGCTTCCCTTATATGTAACTTAAAACTAATGTATAACTAATCATAAAAAGGAAAGTCAAACAAATTTTATTTTAATAATACTGTGAAATCAAATATAAGTTTTATTATAAAATGTGCCCTGGATTCTTGATTCTTTAAATTAATGCTTAGTAAGCTTAATGGTAATTTAGTCATTACTGAAGTCCTGTATGGGTCTCTTCCTTTCCCATTTTTCCACATCTCATGCATTCTTTTTTCCATAAAGGCAGAATCTCCCTGAATACTGAGTTATTTTTTTTCTTCTCATTTGCTCTTTCCATGGATCGATGGAGTGGTTTATCAGATGAGCAAGTATTGTTGGTAGTAAAGTCAAAATGCATAGTTCAGCTCCATGTTTTTTCTTTGCACTTCCTCTGGGGATTAAACACTCCATAGCATTTAATAATAAACTTAATCTTCCCATTCACAAGGGAAGCAGATACAGATTCCAGTGCTGTCTGTAACTAGATGGTTAGCTAGGAATCCATAAGGATTCCATAAGGACCTCCAATCAAGTTACATCATCTAATGTATTCCTGCCAGGATTATAGGTGATGTTCTAATTTCTATTTTTATTCTGGATTTAATCAACCAATTTTTAAAAGTTGTAAGCATGAATTATTAGGGATCCTCTTGATGATCCTAAGAAGTGTTTTTTTTATTATTTTGTTTTTCATTTTCCAATTGCTACTAAAATATTGTGGCCATTTTAACATCATTTTTGGCATATTTTTATACATCTGGAGCTGTACTCATTTCTAGGATATAATAGTAAATAAGATATTCTACCTAAAATAAATTCAGTTTTAAGAGATACAAATATTGTAAAGAAACAAATGCTATTTGGCTTCTATATGAGGGGTATTTACAAAGTACAAAAAATAGAGTAGATAGTAACCATAGTTAAGTGGTAGATGAATAGAATGTTGGGGAAATATGAAAGGACATATTTATTCCAAATGCATTTTAATGTATAATAATGGTTTAAAATTGTGTCTAGTAAAATGCGGTTTGATCCACAGTGAATAATGCAGCATCTCTGCTATATAAAAAAGGAAAGAATACAAGTTTAATATTCAACAATGGAAACTGGCCAGAATAATTTAAAGGATTATAGGACTTGAACTGCATTGGTTGTAAAATAGTAGATGTAAAATATACAAAAATTGGTATCTTTTTGCTGTGGCTGTGGGTATAGTAACTGTCTCTAAATAAAATGGCTTCTCTTTAAAACAGAAAATCATCTGCCCTTGTTAATCCATAGTAATAAATAAAAAAAAATTGTGTTCTCATTCAGATGCCCTCTTTCTGAAAAACTCTATATGATGGTGACATTCTTTCAAGCTAGAAGCAAAGATTCCAGTTTCTTGGGATGTTTATATGGCCTTGACTTCATCTTTTTATTATAGTATACTTCGCATTTGTTGCATAGACAGTTGGAGGGTAAAAATACATCTACATAATTTACACCCACCACATCATATGTTCATGATATGAGTTGTTGGTTGGTAAAATTAAACAGTCACTGCGTAAAATATTTTTCATGTAAGTGTTTGAATGTCAGAATTCATCTACCACTTAACTATGGTTACTAACTGTCCCATGTTTTGTACTTTGTAAATACCCTTTATACAGAGGCTGAATAGCATTTGTTCCTTTAAAATATTTGTATCTTTTAAAATAAATTTATTTTAGGTAGAAGATCTTATATTACTTACTATTATATCCTAGAAATGAATACAGCTCCAGATGTATAAAAATATCTCCAAAATGATGTTAAAATGACCACAATATTTTAGAGCAATACAGTTGAGACACGTATTTCAAGTCTTTTGGGAAGAATCCTGAAAGAAAGTATTTCTAAAGCCACAAATGTTTTTAGCAACAATTAACCATATAAAATAAATGAAATTTTATACTTTATGCCATTCACAGAAATCAATTCAAGACAGATAACTATTTCTTTGCAAATGCCATATTTAAGAAACCTATAAAAATACCATAATATTGTGATGATCTTGGAGAATTAAACTATTAGGACAAAGAAAGCCAAAATTTAAACTGAAACTGCATAAAAATTAAGAATTTGTTTTCAAAATATAACTTAAAGTTACTGGAAAAACAAACCACAAGAAGAAGACATCTGCAGTGTTTATAAAAGGCAAACGATTGCTATGCAATACATAAGACTCCCACAAATCAATAAAAACACAGCAACACATTAGGAAAATGAGCAAAAAGGCATAAGCATGCATTACACAAAAGAAGAAACACAAATGATCAATAATGTATGGAAAATTGTTCAACCTTATTTGTAATTAGAGACTGCAAGTTAAAAGAAAAAAAATGTAATGAGGTAACATTTCACTCCCAACAAATTGACAGAAAAATGTAAAGTCTGTGATAGAAAGGTTCATCAGTATGCTTAAGGCATGAACATTTTTATAAGCACATTAGAAAATACTTTTGCATTAACTATTGAATTTGAAGATATATGTACTATTTGACCTATTTCCCAGAACATACCTGTGAAAACTCTTTTTCATGCACCTCAGAATGAATGTTCAATTCAAGAGTGCTCAAAACATCATTTCCTTAATGAGAAATGGAGGATCATAACCCATTTGTCATTCAGCAGTATAATGTATAAATGCATTGTGGTATATTCACATATATCCTAAAGTGGATTACTTTATAGCTACAAATGCAGCGAATTAAATCTTAAATTTTGATACTGATTTTATATTGACAATAATGTTGATTTTTATAATCATAGTATTAAATTAAAAAGCCTCGGGGGATCCCTGGATGGCTCAGCGGTTTAGCATCAGCCTTGGCCCAGGGTGTGATCCTGGAGTCCCGGGGATCAAGTCCCACATCGGGCTCCCTACATGGAGCCTGCTTCTCCCTCTGCTTATGTCTCTGCCTCTCTCTCTCTCTCTCTCTCTCTCTCTCTGTGTCTCTCATGAATAAATAAAATCTTTAAAAAAATAAAATTAAAAAATAAATTTAAAAGCCTCCTTTTTATATTTCCTAGGATGCTACTTACATAGAGTGCAAAAATAGAGACAAAGAAAGAGTAAACCTTTAAAAATTGGCAACATATAGTAGTAATTTCAGGTTATCGACTTCCTGAGGGTGGGGGAAATATATGAACTTAAAGGGCACACAGTAAGCAATCAAGGTGCTGGTAACATTCAAAAACTACCTGGTGGATATTCAGATGTTGTTTGGTTATTATTTATTAAACTCTCTCTCTATATATAAATATATATTTATATACATATAACATATTTTGTATGTAAGATGTATATGCAATAAGATCTTAATTAGTATAACCATAAACATGTAATATATAGTTTCATAAGTCAACTTACTGAAATAATGTGAAATTGTATAATATTTTCATCATTATATATCACCTTAGATGTTATAGTGAATCATATATGGTTATTCCTTTTTATATATGGTCATTCTTTTTTTATATATGGTCACTCTTAAGAGATTTCTTTTAAACTATAGTACATGGATTATTCTGAGGACCAAATCTATCTATAATATATGTGTTATAAAATTCACTATCCACTTTATTTCTTTCTAGCTTCTAGAGAAGTTTCTAGTAGCTTTCAGAGATAGAAAAATGCTAAGATTATTTGGTTTATGTTTGTATATGTTAGAAAACAAGTTAGTGATATGGAATCTGAACTATTGCTTACTAAAAATGAAATTGTTTCCTCTATAGCCTTTACATCTATTTGTAAAATCAACTTTTTGGATTTGTAAAGTAATGATACAATGATGTACAAGTAATATAACAGGAAACATTCTTGATCAACATATGTCATAAATATTATAACTGAATTTTTCAACTATATTTTTACAAGACATATTAAATTCCAAAACCAATTCTGTTTAGAGGTTTCTTTGTTTTGAAGTTATATGTGTTATATCATTTTGCATTACAATACTAATATTTTCCAATGTTGTTATTACTTTGGGCATCAGAGACATAAGATACTTTCTGAAAAAAATAGATGCAGCTACGTGTACAAATATAAAAAGTTAAGCAAATATGCACAAAAATAAAAATCAAGGCAAAGGAGTAGAGTTATAATTTTCATGGAGTTCTGAATAGTATCATATCCTTTATCTACTTTAATTGAATAAATTTGTATTGAATAAACCTAGAAAAAGTCTGATAGATGAAGTTTAGAGAGTATTAGTAAGGTTTATTTATTTTTTAAATAAGGTTTAGAGAGTAACATGGGGGCTTATATTGGAATCCTGACACAGCTCACTACAAATCTGAGTGACACAGCTCTAAGAACAGTCATAGACTGAAAAAATCTACAAGCCTCACACAAGCCAGTGATCATTCAACTATTTTCGTGAAGTTTCACAATCACTAGATAAATTTATTTGGAAGTTACCATAGTTTTGAAAAACAAATGTGGAAGAGAATAAAGAGAATAAAACTATAGTAATAAAGGGCATAGGGTAAACAAAAAAGTGAAAATGAATGAATGGCAAGAAGAGACAATGTCAAAACAACACAACAAGAAAAGGGAAATAAGAAAGAATGTCATTTTGGGACTTAAATGTATTTTAAATTAATAGATTATTTTTACCTGAATATATCTTAGCTTATTAGCTAAGTAAATAACCTTAGCTAGATTCCTTGAAAGTTATCCTTAAAAGCCTAATATTCTTTTTTTATAATAAATTTATTTTTTATTGGTGTTCAATTTGCCAATATACAGAATAACACCCAGTGCTCATCCCATCAAGTGCCCCCCTCAGTACCTGCCCCTCAGTCACCCCCACCCTCCGCCCTCCTCCACTTCCACCACCCCTAGTTCATTTCCCAGAGTTAGGAGTCTTCCATGTTCTGTCTCCCTTTCTGATATTTCCCACTCATTTTCTCTCCTTTCCCCTTTATTCCCTTTCACTATTATTTATATTCTCCAAATGAATGAGACCATATAATGTTTGTCCTTCTCCGATTGACTTACTTCACTTAGCATAATACCCTCCAGTTCCATCCACGTCAAAGCAAATGGTGGGTATTTGTCATTTCTAATGGCTGAGGAATATTCCATTGTATACAAAAACCACATCTTCTTTATCCATTCATCTTTGATGGACCCAGAAATCACACCCTGAGCCAAAGGCAGATGCTCAACTACTGAGCCACCCAGGCATCTCAACTTACTCCATTTTAGATAATTTATTCTAAAAGTGCCTTCTAAAATTATTTGGAGAATTAAAGGTATAAACAAAGATGACATTCATAAGCTACATAGCATGCTGAATCGCACATAGTCTGTTTTCCTTAAAGGTCTATATCTCAATTATTTTTCCATCTGTATCCTCAAAAAAAATATGAGACAAGTATTATTAACAAGTATATATACTGAAATCAAGAACTCAAATATCAGGTAAGATTATCTGGACACTATTATGTGAAAAAGAAAGTAAACTCTAGTCCAGTTAATAGTGTACACAGAATTTAAGGTGAGTAGATATTACAGATAGTACAACAGAAACAGAATTCTCAGACATTTTTCTATAAAGAGGATTTGCTCACTTTACAAAGCATTTTTACAAGCACTTTTATAGAATTTACAAAATTCAGAAATATTTTTTCCTTCAAGGCAAAATGAAATAATATTTCTATAGAAATATTACCATGAGTTATAAGAATTATTTTATTAAATATTAATTTAAACTAAAGAAAAGAAAGTCTTTAATACTCTTTCAGTTTGAAGTAGTAATGGCAAGAAAGCTATATGTTTTATTCTACATTCATTGGAGGAACAAGAGAGAACTACCGATTTTCACCATTTCAACAAAGATATTTTTCAAGTGTTCATACTTTTCAGACATCAATACTCAATTTAAAATTTACGGACAGGGAACCCTGGGTGGCACAGTGGTTTAGTGCCTGCCTTTGGCCCAGGGCGCGATCCTGGAGACCCAGGATCGAATCCCATGTCGGGCTCCCGGGGAATGGAGCCTGTGTCTCCCTCTGCCTATGTCTCTGCCTCTCTCTCTCTCTGTGACTATCATAAATAAAAAAAAAATTAAAAAAAAAATAATAAAAAAAATAAAATTTACGGACAGTGTAAGACACTATCAGGAAAGGCACATAGTTTATAATTGCAGAACATCAAATTTAAATGCTCCTATTTATAGAATATATCACTCTTTGAATTTTAAGTCTTTAAAAATATGTTGGTAAAATAATATTTCCAAGGGCAATTTAGTAATAACAAAAATGCAATACTGTATATTTTTGAACATGCCTCTATACTGAACAAGATATAAAGTTGGAGATGCATAATATTATCAGTTTAACAATCTATCAGATTTACCTTTTGAATGTTATATAGTTTCAAGTTACATTCGTCTACAGATTCTAGCAAGGGAAGATTTTACTCTCTTTAACTTTCTTTTTTATTTTAAATATTTTATTTATTTAGAGAGAGAGAGAGAGAGACAGGCAGAGACATAGGCAGAGTAAGAAGCAGGTTCCATGCAGGGATCCTGATGGGGATTCCATGCTGGGACCCCGGGATCATGCCCTGGGCCGAAGGCAGATGCTCAACTGCTAAGCCACCCAGGAGTCCCCCTCTTTAACTTTCAAACATTGCATCCCTTAGAGACAAGAATAAACCATGGGACTCATTATTTAGCATTAAATAAAGAAAGCAACACACACACAGACACACAATGTTCAAATACTAAACTATGGAAAACAGAAGATGGTCAAAAAGGGAATTTTTTGAAAATGAATATAAAATATTTAGCATTGCCTCTTTATCCAAACTAGCTTTGGTATAGTTATGTTTATTATAAGGAAAATGACACATTTCTTTTTGAAATTCAAACACTATATGAAGATCTAACAACCAAAGAAACTGAAAAGTACCCAGAAACCATGTTCCATTTTCTCATTGCTAGTCTCAATTCCATTGGGAATATTTTTTTTTAATCTTTCCCATTTTTACAATTCAGATCTTTCTATTACCTTCCTGATCAATAAGGCCCCAAAATATGCCTTCAACTTGGAAACCCTAGATCTTTCTCCATGTTCCAAGTCCTAATTTTTGTGAGACAGCACTTGTTTCGTTCTACAAAGTCTCATACTTAACCCTGATTCTTCATTTGTGACTAGGATGGAGGGTAGTGTTGGAAAGGAGTTGCATATCACCTGCTTTTACACAAATAAGTGTTGCAAAAGCCAAATGTCTCAGAGAGAGAGATGATCCGAGCATTGGAAAATGGAAAGTCCTCAGGAAAGGGGACGTGTCTGGTAGGACACGCCAAGAGTCGTATAGATATAAACACTGACAAAAACTGTTGAATATATTAAAGTAACTTGGCATCTTGAAGTTAGAAAACAATTTGCTTTATATTGCTTATTTCTTAATCATTCTCTTATCATTTCCCCACCTCTCAGTATCTTGTTGATTCTATTGAAAAGAAAATTATTGTGCAAAATTTAATTGACTTGTGTAAAAAGCCATAAAATATACTGTTAGAGTGAAAGCAGGACCACTGAAATAAGACCAGAAGAGGAAAAGTCATGAGGAGACTGGAAACATCATCTCTGTTTATTTTGCTCTTTTTGCTAAAGTTTTTTAAAATGGTTAATTGCCTTTTTTTTTTTTTGTATTTAAACATTTTTATTTACACTCAACTCCAGGTAGTAATAGTAGTAGTAGTTGTTGTTGTTGTTATACACCAATATTTCATCCTGATAACTGCCAAAAAAAAAAAAACAAAACAAAACAAAAAAAACACAGTACTATAAATGAAAAACTCGATGTAGCATTTAAATAAGAAAGTGTCTGTTGGGGCATTTGGGTGGTTCAGTTGGTTAAGCATCTGTCTTCAGCTCAGGTCTTGATCTCATGGAACCTGGGATGGAGCCCCACCTTAAGCTTCCTCCTCCGTGGGGAGTCTGCTTCTTCTTCTGCTTCTCCCACCTGCTCATGATCTCTTTCTCTCTCTCTCAACTAAATAAATAAAACTTAAAGAAAACTGTTATCAGAAAGCAAATATTGAAATACCAAATGCCTTGCTTGGTCTGTTTTGTTTTTTTTTTTTTACGTAAGTAAATATAGCAATTTTAATCCATAAACAGCACTTGAAGTCAAGAGAGAAAACTTACAGCCTTCATGAATAGTAGCTAAGTTAACTTTCAGTGTTTTGTATATTTTTTCCAGTACTTTCAATTTTGCTGAGAGTAGTTTTCCAATATTGTGCTTTAGTATCCTTTCATATATATTAAGTAAAATATAATATTTTCTTTAAAGACTTAGAAAATGAAGAACAAACATATTTTATGCCAGCATAGATTAAATAACAGATTCATATTCTAAGGAATATTGCTTCTTGCTGGTGCATATATTTTATAGTTTAAAGGAAAGTAAAGATATTTACAATTTTTCTATTATAAATATATCCTTGGACATATATTTTCTTTTAACAATTGATTTGCATCAAATGGAACAAAATTTTGCACCTTAACAAGTTTTACTTTAGAATTGATTTATTTATTCCCAGGATTTCTAAATAGTGTGTAGAGGATAAACAGATTATTTATGAAATAAGTGGAGTATACTACCTTATTAAGGATGTATTTAAAAAAAAAAGGATGTATTTTGTTTTTAAAGTAAATATCTGGCAATATGATATGCTTAAAAGTAAAAATGGATTGGAAGATAGCTCTGTACCCAAAGGTTGATTTCAGTACTTCTCGCCTAATAACTAAACAAGACCCTTCACCTCTCTGATTCAGACTGGTTCATCTGTAACATTACAATGATAGTATATTTTCTCAACTGAAATCTGCGTATACCTTTTATGTCTCTGAGATTAGATTAGATTGTTTAATTCTCCCACATAACTTCTTCACTGACAGAGGATGAAGGGTGAATTTATTGCCTTTGCTGAGTCTAATTGAGCCAAAGATCAGAGCTATCTACTTGTTTTATTGTTAGTTCAGTTGATTTATTGCTTTCATTGCTATGAAAATTGTCAATGTTTTAGAAGAGGTCAGAGTCAAGAAAGGGATGTGAGAATGATTTTGAAAGACTGTTAATTAGGTGCCAAATCTCTGTCACAAATAAGCCTACAAGTTGACCTTTAAGGGAAAGTAATCATCAGCAACATGTAACTAAATTAAGGTGAAATTAAATTAAAAATCTTAAATAACAGATTTTGTCCAAATAGAAATGGACAACAAGCCACACATACTCTCCAATATGCTCCAATGTCAATTCTAATGTTTCCAGGTTAGGATTTACCAGGAACCTACAGCATGGAAACTTTGTGCTACTATTAAGAGTCCTCCTAGCTAAGGATTTTATACCATAGAATTCACTCATTTCAATGACCTTTAATATATTCACAAAATTATGCAATTGTCACCACAATCAATTTAAAATATTTAATTAGCCCAAAAAGAAATCTCTCATTTTTTGTCAATCACCTCCAAACCCACTTTGACTTAACCCATCTCTCAGCAACAGCCAATCTACTTTCTATCTCTATAGATTCACCTATTATACACATTTTATATAAATGGAGCTTTACAGTATATAGTCATTTCTTTCTTTTTTTTCAATGTTGTAAGTTTTTATTTAAATTCTAGGTAGTTAACATCAAATGTTATGTTAGTTTCAGAAGTGGAATTTAGTGATGCACCACTTACATACAACACACGGTGCTCATCACAAGTTCCCTCCTTATTACCCTTGACTCATTTGGCACATCCTTCACCCACCTCCCCTCCAGGAACCTTCAGTTTGTTCTCTATAGTTAAAAGTCTCTTTTACGCTTTGCCTCCTCTACATTTTTTTCTTTTCCTTCCCTATGTTCATCTGTTTTGTTCCTTAAATTTCACATATGAGTGAAATCATATGGTATTTGTTTTTCTCTGCCTGATATATTCTGCTTAGCATAATACACTACATTTCCATCCACATAATTGCAAATGGCAAGATTTCATTCCTTTTGATGACTAAGTAATATTCCATTGTATATATAAGCCACCTCTTCTTTATCCATTTATCATCTGATGGACATTTGGGCTTTTTCCATAATTTGGCTATTGTTAATAATGTTGCTATAAACATCAGGGTGCATGTGGTCCTTTGAATCAGCATTTTTGGATCTTTTGGGTAAATACATAGTAGTGTAATTGTTGAGTCATAGGGTAGTTCTATTTTTAACTTTCTGAGTAGGCTCCATACTGTTTTCCAGAGTGGCTGCTCAAATTTGCATTCCCACCAACAGTGTAAGAGGTTCTCCTTTCTCTGCATCCTTGCCAGCATCTGTTTTTTCCTGTGTTGTTGAGTCTAGCCATTCTGGTGTGAGGTAAATATCTCATTGAAGTTTTGATTTTTATTTCCCTAATGATCTGTGATTTTAAGCATATTTTCATTTGTGACTGGCTTCTTTCACTTATAAAATTTCTAAGGTTCAACCACATTGCAGTATATAATAGCACTTTATTTATTTTTGTTGCCAATTGTATAAATAAATCATATTTTATTTGTCCATTCCTCAGTTTGTGAGTGTTAGAATTCTATCCACTTTTTGGCTTTTATACATAATGATCCTTTAAACATTCATGTATAAATTTATTTTGTAGACATGCGTTTTGACTTCACTTGGGTATATATCTAGGATTGTAATTGCTGAAGCACTTGATGACCCTGTTTACCTGTTTGTTTCCAGTTTGTCTTTGTTTATTAGTTTTGGCTCTATAAATAGAGATACTATGAAATTCATTTAATAGTCTTTTTACAGAAATAGTGTTTTTTTTTTTTTAATGTCACAAGTGGAATTTCTGTATGGTATAAAGTGCATATTCTCCTTCTCTTCTTAGGGAACTGCCAAACTGTTGTCCAAAATGATTGCAATATTTTGCATTCTCAACAATAGTTCTAGATGATATTTTTTTCTTTCCACCATTAGGTAATTTCAGCCTTTTAATATTTTAGCTGATATAGTAAATGTGTAAAGATATATAATGGAGCTTTATTTTGTATTTCTCAAATGATTAATGATGTTGAGTATCTTTTCATGTGACATTGACCATTTGATTATCTTCTTTAATGGAATGACTGTTCCAGTCTTTTCACCATTTTTTATTGAATTGTTTATCTTCTTCTTTTTGAATTGTTAGAATTCTTTACATATCTCAGATAAAGAATAAGACCATGTGTAATTTTTATAATGTTTTCTCTATAGATAACTTTTTCATTTTCTTAACAGTGCTTTTGAAAAGCAAAGATTATTTTATTCAGTTTTTGATTATTTGAAAAATAAAGTTTTAAGAATTTTGGTAAAATCAAAGTAGTCAAAAATTTTATATATTTCTCAATTTTTGTGTTATAAAAATTCACTACCTATATCAAAGACACAAAAATGTCATTTACGTCTTTTTAAAAAGTTATAGTTTCAGTTCTTATATTTCGATTAATGTTGAAATTAATATATATATTCTTGAGATCAGCATGAACATGTATTTTTTTTCTCATAGAGATATATAGTGTTTACACAGCATTCATTGAAAAAACTATGTCATGGGATGCCTGGGTGGCTTAGCGCTTGGGCACCTGCCTTGGGGTCAGGTCATGATCCCAGGATCGGGAATCAAGTCCTGCATCCAGCTCCCTGCAAGGAGCCTGCTTCTCCCTCTGCCTGTGTCTCTGCCTCTCTCTCTCAGCCTGTGTCTCTCATGAGTACATAAATGAATTTAAAAAAAGCTGTTATCTACCCATTGAAGTTCATTCACACTTTGTAGATTTAAAATCAAATATATAATATATATATATTTATTAAATATATATAATAGAATTATATATATAGTTCTGTTCTTGAAGTCTTCATTTTTTTTTTCTGAGGGGGTACAGGAACAGAAAGACAGAATCTTAAGCAGGATTCATGCCAGTATGGAGCCCAATGTGGGGCTTGATCTCACAACCCTGAGATCATCACTTGAAAATCAAAAGTCAGATGCTTAACCAAGCCACCCAGGTGCCCCATCATATACCTGAATTTTGAATGGTAATTTATTAAGTCTATATATAAAATTAGGGAAAATGTATATCTTCATATCAAGCCTTTTGATTTCTGAACACAGTAGTTCTTTTCATTTATTTAAATCATTTAAACATTCTCAGAAATTACAGTTTTCAGTGAACTGATATTGCACAGATATTATTACATTTCTTAACATTAAAAATCTAGGTTTCTGTCTTCCCTTGATAACTCTGGAAACATACCACTCATGGTCTTTGGCAAAAATCAATAAAAAGAATAGCATATTTTACCTTTAGAGAGAGTATATATGCTCCAGGTCTCTATAGAGCTCATCACTTCTTATTGTGTTTCTTTGTCTTAATTTGTCTAACTTGTCTAACCAGGAAAAAATCACTTTAGTTTGGGGCTCCTAAAGTAGAATAGGGGCAATACGTTAAACCCAAGTAAAGATTCTTCTTTCTCTACCATAACAAAACTTAACAGCAAGACTCAGAAGGATACAATTAATTCCAATTTACTAAACTGGACAATCAGAAAATGTCCAAGCCTTACAAAACTTACTTCATCCCTCAAAAATGTAAAATTTTCTTTTACAGCAGGAAGAAAAAGAAAGAGAAAGAAAGAAAGAAAAAGAAAGAAAGAAAAAGAAAGAAAGAAAGAAAGAAAGAAAGAAAGAAAGAGAAAGAAAGAAAGAAAGAAAGAAAAAAGAAAGAAAGAAGAAAGAAAGAAAGAAAGAAAGAAAGAAAGAAAGAAAGAAAGAAAGAAAGAAAGAAAGAAAGAAAGAAAGAAAGAAAGAAGAAAGAAAGAAAGAAAGAAAGAAAGAAAGAAAGAAAGAAAGAAGAAAGAAGAAAGAAAGAAAAAGAAAGGAAATTTTGTCTTGCATCTTTGATCATAGAACTCTGACTCTCAACGGACAGAAATTCTCAATCATTTTTCATTTGGAAAGTATAGGCAAATTATATCTAGCAAATACTTTCTATCAGCTAAGCAGTCTTGTATTCATAAGAAAGGCGAATATATGAAAATAATTTGTTGGCAATTGATATAGTAGAAATATTGTGAGCTTACATGACCTCCAGTGTATTCATTTATTCTTCTGTAACTTGGGATACTGACCACAATCTTTCTAAGTTCCTCACCTACACACAAATCATAAGACCTGTTTTGCTGCTATGGTTTGAAAATAAAAGATAATGTATAATGCACGTGGCACATAATAGGGGCTCATTATATGGTAATTCATGTTAAGAATGATGATGACCAATTCTGTCTTATGATCTGCATTATATTTAAATATTTAAAAAAGATAAATTGATCTTCTTCTTATAGAATATCAAAGTTTAAACAGACACTGTATTTCTCCATTGACTTTGGATCTTCTTTGTGTGTGATAATATTCAGGATGCATTTAATACCTTTGTAAGACATCAAATATAATACAGACTCTTAGAGTAAACTTCTTTCTATGGAGAATTCGACATTAGTGTCCTGTATTTGGAAAGGGTACAGTGATCTGTAATACTCTAGTTCAGCTTTTTACCTAATTATTAGCAAATTCAATAACTTGTATATCAGAGTACTGTGAAAAACATACAGAATTAAACAATATAAGCAGTTATTAAGATTAAGATTTATTAATACTTATTGGGTGTGAATCTAATTTAAATAAAAACAAATATATGAAATTTTATTTTATTGCAATGTACCATGCTTTAATTAATCAAGCATGTCCTAAATAAGAATATTTCATGATGCTATGCAATTGCTTTTATTTGCCCTTTAATTTCAACTAGGTCAATAGAGTGAGATGCAACTGCTGTAGGTATTAAACTGCAAAGTCTAGGGGAAATGGAGGTTAAATTGTAAACAAAATATTTCACTTGCATTGATCTCACAGTCATGCTGGCAGTATTTTGTTTTGTTTTGTTTTGTTTTGTTTTAATTTATCACCATCAGTGAATAAATTGCATCAAAATGACAAAATAGATGGAGTTGATTTTTTTTTTTTGCTTTGAAAGTTACATTTTGTTAATCCTGAAAGTGTTTTCCAATTTATAAAAAAGTTAATTGAACTGGAATTAATTTTTAGTTAGCGTCACAGCCATTTGAAGTGATTATCCAGGATTTCTCAGATTCATGAGTGACTGATTATTTCCCTGCCTATGTTAGGTAACTTGAAATCTACAATTCTTTGCATATTTCAAAGCATTGTAGATATTAGATATGAGATGAATAGTACCTAAAATATACTTCATTCAGTAAGACTGTTAAGATTTAATTTCCTTATGATAACAGTCCATCTACTGAACAAAATAAGTTTCATTTAATAAAATTGTTAATAAATTCAATAAGCTACTACTGTTTTATTACATATTTGTTTATACAATATAAATAAATACACTATAGGCAAGTATCTAATTTAGACTAAAATGACTTAATTCTAGACATCCACATTCTGGAAGCATGTTATTTATTTTTTTTAATTTTCACATAAATATTTTAAAACTTCAACTTGTTCTTGTATGAATTTTCCAAAAAAATCTTTAAGAATTTCTAGTGTGAAAAGTTATGTCAGGTTTAAAATGTATACATATTTAAGGAAAGGAAAAATAGGCCATCTTACATTTTATTTTTATTTTTTATTTTTTAATTTAAAAATATTGCATTTATTTTATTTAAGAGAGAAAGTGAAAATGAGTGGGAGGGAACCAGAGGAGGAGGTGGGGGGGATTTAAACAGACTCCTCAAATAGACTCCATGCTGAACACAGAGCCAAATGAAAAGCTTGATCTCAGTACCCTGGGATCAAATCCTGAGCTGAAAGCAAGAGTCAGTTGCTTAACCGACTGAGTAAGCCAGACACCTCATCATATTAATATATTTTTCTTTAATATATATCTTTTTAATATATATTTTTCTTTTAAAGTGGGTAGAGATGTAAGAACACATTCAAATTGCCACCATAGGAAAATAAAAAGTTATAAATTTAACTTAAATTTAACCTTATAAAAATTTTAAATTTAAGCTCAATAACAAAAAGCCATTGAAAATCATAACTGACAAAGTGGTATAGATTAAGATGGCATTACTTTGTAGTACAAATATAGTTTTAGTTTAAAAATATGATTGAGGGATCCCTGGGTGGCGCAGTGGTTTAGCGCCTGCCTTTGGCCCAGGGCGCGATCCTGGAGACCCAGAATCGAATCCCACGTCGGGCTCCCAGTGCTGGAGCCTGCTTCTCCTTCTGCCTGTGTCTCTGCATCTCTCTCTCTCTTTGTGTGACTATCATAAATAAATAAAAATTTAAAAAAATAAATAAAAATAAAAATATGATTGATATCTTCTGATCTCTCGCTCTCAATTTTTAAATGACTCCACAATATAGAACATATCACTTATTACGCTGTAAAGTAAAAATGTGAATTATAATTTTACTGTTGCAAAACAGTGGTTTTGGCTTTATATTAAAATTTTCCTTCCATGGAAAATATCATATAAATTTATTGTAAAGATATATTTCAAAACCTTGAAAACAGAAGTCACATAATAATGTGTATGCACATATATATATGGATAAAAACGCCTACATTTTGAAAAAAATAATTTCCTAGGTACTCTAAGAGAGTTAGTTTTACTATAAAACGGAAACATCAGATGGTCTTTTGATTATTTTATTTTGTGTTAGCATCATCAGCCCCTATCATATATCCAATTGTTTGCTTTATTTGCTAATTGTTCATTAGCAAATAAAGCAAATTACTGTACTTGTAATAGAATTTGTTTTCTCTTCTTGAAACTTAATTCCAACACCAGAGGACTAATTATTTTTTAAAACATTTAAAAAAAAAGAATTTATATTTTTGAAATGGCTTAATTTAAATCTAGATTGCCCAACACTTAAGTTCCTTTTTCACAAATGTGTTTTCTGTTAGTTCTGATCATCAAAAGGTATGAGTCAACCCTGATGCAATTTATTGGGATCACTGACTCAGTATATTTTATGTTTAGATGCTTATTAAAAATGTTTGTTAAAATTAGGATTTTGAAAACAAGAGCATAACTACTGTCAATCATATGTCAATTATAACAGAAGTCATTCTGAGGAATTTTAATGAAAACTTTCTATAACAGAGAAAACACAGCAGTAAAAGTATTATAAACCTGAGTGACTGGCATATGTCACTTGCAAAATAATATGTGAGATATAATTTTTCTGAAAGATTTTTTTCTTTGAGATCATTTTTCTCCTGAGAAAATGGGAATTTATAGCAATTACCAGATTAACATTAAGAAAATGTATTATCATTATTTTTAAGTTAAAAACTTTTTATTATTGAAATAAAATTATTTGAAGCCTAACGAAGTATTGGCTCCAAAGTATCAAGTGAAATTCTAAGTAAAAATAAATAAATGTTTAAATGTTTAAAAATATCATCTATACATGTAAATTTTTATTATCTTTTCAAAAATATGGAGGTTAGATTTATGGTCTTGTTATTTTTAAACTTAGGTGTTAAAATATTTTCAAAAGTTATAGCAAACATGTAAATTAATAAATGATATGGATACATTTAAACATGCCAAGAAGGAAGATTTTATTGATTTGAGAGACAGTGAGAGAGAGAATACAAGCAGGGACAGAGGGAGAAGCAGACTTCTGCACTGAGCAGGAAGGCCAAAAGGTCCTCCATCCCAGGACTCCAGGATCATGACCTGAACCAAAGGCAGACGCTTAACCTACTGAGCCACCCAGGTCCCCCAAGATGGAAGTTTTAAGAAAACCTAGGGCACACATTATTATTACAACACTTTGCCAATGCTGGGGGTGTGGGGTAGTGTATACTTTGCTTAATATTAGAAAATAGTGTTCCAATTTACTTGGGTCATAATACAGAGAGGGAAAATTGATCCTAGAAGCAATCATTTAATTAACCTTTATCAAGTCCATAAAAATATTGTACTACACGAAGAGCAGTTATCTTGATAAATAACTTGTTTTGATTAAAAATGAAATCTTTTATTGTATTTGTAAAGTAGTATTTGAAATTTAAGTCCTCTATTTTTTCTAAGTTTATTTTTATTTGTTTTGAGATACAATTTTTAAAATAAGTTCATCAAATGTAAATAATACTGAAAAGTCATCTAAACAAAGAGATCTAATATTTTAGTAGTAGATAGTTATTTAGACTAACTACCAATGAAAACAATAAGAAAATCTGGAGAGAAAAAGAAAAATGAAGAAGGAAGGAAGGAAGGAAGGAAGGAAGGAAGGAAGGAAGGAAGGAAGGAAGGGAGGGAGGGAGGGAGGGAGGAAATTAGGGACCTAATGAAGTAGCAAAGACTTGTAGGACCAAAATCTAAGATGCAAAGAAAATATAGAGGTGTGACCCCTGCATTTAGAATCTTTCTTTCCCTGGGGCTATATGCTAATTCAAAAAGATTAGCTGAGTGACAAATCAAGCAACAAAAGACAGTTTCCAATCTTCCTAAAGTGAAGAAGAAAAACATCTGGAGCCTAGAATTACTTTCCTGGTAAAAACTCTAAGCTTTAAACTGGCACCTTAAACACTCATGTTGAGCACTGGTTGTTATAAGAAAGTGATGAATCACTGAATTCTCCTGAAACCAATAATACACTATATGTTAACTAACTGGAATTTTAATATAAATTTGGAAAAAAATTAAAAAGAAATAAATAAAAGAGCTACAACTTTATGAGGTGTAAATGCAGTACAGGAACCTGCAATATTTAAAGTGTACAGTTTAGTCAATTTTGACAAATTAATACATTCTGAAACCATCACCACAATCAAGACAACGAACATTTCCATTGCCCCCACAAGTTTCTTTGTGCCCCCTTGTAATCAGCCCTACCCCCCCTCTCATTCTCAGGTAGTCACTGATCTGATTTCTTCCACAACTTATCTTTCCCCCATTTTCTAGGGTTTTATATAAATTGATTTTATATTTTTTTCTTTTTTTTTTTTGGTCTAGCTTTATATTTGGCATAATTATTTCAAAATCTTTATTGTATTTATCAATAATTCATTTTTATTGCTAAGTATGCACCATTAAATGCATAGATTAGTTCACCCTTTGATCTGTTGACGTTTGATTTGTTTTCAATTAAGGGTTACTATAGATAAAGTCTCTATATACATTCATGTATAAATGCTTGGGCATTTTTTTCTCTAATTTGAGTAAATACCTAGAAGCACCATGTATGGGTCACCTGGTAGGTGTATGTAGATTTGTAGTTTCCCCATGTCCTCACCAAAATATAGTCTGGTCAGTAATATTTTAATTTTACTCTTTCTAATAAATATATTAAAATGTGTATTTTGCTTAAAAATACCACTTAAATATGATGCTTTGTCAAAGATAACTTCACATTCATAAGACCTGAGGAAACCTTTTCTGAAAACAATCTTGAAGTAAGTATTTTGGAAAGAATAGCAATAAAGCCAGAAGGAAATAAGTAGGTATTGAGGATAAATGAATAAGAGAACTGCATTGTCTGAAAGAGCAATTAAAAAAAAACAAACGACATAGTAAATGATACTCACCATGTGCAATAACGATGTTGATGATGTGAAATATCCAGAGGTAGAAATCACCAATAGAATCCTATTCCTTCTTTATGGTGAGGCTGAAATGTAGTCATTCTTGAGAAGCCTTTTCCTGTTCAAATTTAAATTTTTCCCATTTGCTTTCCACTGCAGTGTTTTCCTTGTAATTAATCTCATAACACTCTGTCTTTTGATGTAGTATTTTATGTCTTATAATAAAGGGGAAAAACATGGTGAAGACCTTTATTTCATGCTTACTTAGGTGGCAAAACAATCACTCAACTCTAGTTTTCTTCTATAAAATGGAGATAGCTAACCATGTCAAGAATTATTAAGGGGGTTAGACTCTGAAGCACTATGGATTTTTCAACCACAATTTCTAACCTTTCTTGATTACAAAATTGCAATGTCCTCTCAACATTGAACAGATTTATGTTCTATTGAACAGTTGCAAAAATTAAATACTTGAGTTTTACACACACACACACACACACACACACTTCTTCAGTATATACTCTCATGAGTGAAAAGTGATTATTCATCCATTAGACCAGTAAAACATTTATATGCTATTAGGATGAAAACCATTTTGTGATACTCTGGATTATATTCTTTCCAGTAAACATAGTTCACAACAACAAAATAAGGCAAGCCATATCCTGCAGTGAGTCACTGATAACACCTGCCAAAGTATAATGCGGTATTGCCCTTCATAGAACAGTTTTTAACAATTTGCTTTAAAATTGATAGAAGGCGTACTGTTAGGAACATAGGAGCAGACACTTTATAATGAGATGTGCTGGTACTCATAACTGGTTGAATTTAACCCAGTATCTGCCCCAGCCATTTCCCTTAAAAGACTGCATGTCAAGTACAACTCACTCTTCCTATACACTCAGAGTCCAAAGTAGAAGCCAGTTATATTCATCCAAAGTTACCACTGAAGTTCTGTAAGTCAAAGTAGTAAGATCTTTCTCTGCTTTTAATGAAAGAGAGTTAAATTTGTTTTCACCAACAGAGTAATAATAAGAATAGATGTTCACCCAATATATTATTAATTCTTCCCTGCCACATCTGAAATACGAATATCACAGCTAAATACATTAGAATGTCATGATCTCCCTCTAATTACACTTTCCAGGTTTTTGTTTGCTTTTGTTTTTGTGGCAAATAGTTTATCTGTTTTGCTACACAGAAATGCAAATTCTTATTTTAATAAAAAATAGTTTTTTTTTCTATTTAAAATAATCTGCTAGCTTTTTCTCTGAAGTTAATGTACCTTGACATTGTTGGGTATGGAAATAGCTGAAACTATGCATATTTTCTGAAGACTTATAGAAATTTATAGATAATTCAAATCACTGTGGTCAAAGATGGTTATTATGAAAAATTCTTAATCTATTAATGGGCTGGCATTATCTAATCTTTGTGAGCATTTTAATTCGTATCTTAATGGCCCATTGTTATGTTCATGTATTTATCTAGCTTGTGTTTTATCCCTGTTTTTTTTTTCTCAATAGTTATTGAAAAATGACACTGCTTGGTACAGAAACTGAGTTGTGCAGTTATGCTGTAAAAATATGGCTCTGCTTGTTGCTGAAGAAAGAATTATGACTTTTCCCCACCTGTGTTCTCTGTGTGGCTGAAATGGAAACTGAATACCCAATTCTCTGTTGAAGAAATTGAAAACAACTTCTAGATCCATTGCATTAGTTTCATATTGCTGCTATAACAAATTACCACAAACTTGGTGACCTAAAGGAATACAAATGCATTATTTTATGTTTTGGAGGTCAGAAGTCTAAAATGTGCTCTCAAGGATGCATTCTTTTTGGAGCCTTTAGGAAAAAATGAACAAAAACAATTCCCTATCTTCTCCAGTGTCTGAAGTCTATCTCCCTCTAACTTCCAAGCCAGCAGTTTAGATCCTTTCACTCTCCTCAACCCCAACATTTGATCTCCTGCTCTCTCTTCTAAAAATCCTTGTGGTTACCTCAGACCCAATGGGATAATGCAGGATAATTTTTCCATCTCCAGAACCTTGACTTAATCACATTCAACAAGTCCCTTTTTGCCATTTAAGACAGGTTTTGAGGATTAGGACCTGGGCATATTTGGGAAATACTATGCACCCTACCACAATTGTGAAGTCCTAATTGATTCAGGCAAGTTGGGCTGGTGGTGTTTTTTTAGCCTTACTATTATGAAAAGGATTATTATAATGATGTTAGAAGCTGACAGAGATGTACAAGTATCTTTGTTTTGTTTTCTTCAATTAATAATATCTCTTGTTTATGGAGTAGGCACAAATAGGGGGTTAATTAAATCTATTCTAGTTTTGTTAGACTAACTTGATTTAACTAGATTCTTTGGTTAGTTCAGAATTTTGGATACAGACTATATGTAGAGGCAGATAATCTTTCAGGTTTCCGCCACCTTCCCTTTCCTTTCTAATCTCCAAACTGGCTTATACAACCATACGGTACAGAGGAAGACTGATTATAGATCCACACAAAATTTCCGTATCTTCTCTCAACTTGTAAGGAGTTAGCAGAGCCATCTATTACAAGCACTGGTCACTGTCAAGGTATAGCTGATGTTCTCTGTGTCAGTGGCTTAGAGTTTTGGGCCATGTGCTTCCAAACTCAATATTTGCAACTATAGATGTCTTATGTCCCAATCCCATATATGTCCTCCCAGGCCTCATGAAATCTAAATAACTCCATGTCTTTTATTGTAAAGGATGGGACCCAAGGAACCTTTACATTAATTTATAAAACCATAATGATCCAAGAAAATTCCTTAAATTAACCTATTTAGCTACTTCCCAATAACGATTCATTTTCTCTGCCTTGTACCACTTTTGGAGAGCTCCGGACAGATGTCTTAGTGTTCACAGTTTTTCTTATACAAACCTAAGAAAATGCTACACCATTCTTGATTCCTCCTGCCAAGCCAAAGTTGTGGGGAGTTTCTAACCCACTCCAGCCAGCAAGTATGGACTATGCATGTTGGTAAAAACCTCAGACATGACATTCTTCTTGTGATTTTAACACTTTTAATTCTCATTACAAAACACCATGTTGTTGACAAGGGAAGTTTTTCCATTCCAATTTTCTATATTTTGTGTCTATTCTTTGTAAGTAAGAAAGCCTCATAATGTAGTTATCAATGATAGAAGCAGGGAAATCCCTGGGTGGTTCAGCGATTTAGCATCTGCCTTCCGCCCAGGGCGTGATCCTGGAGACCTGGAATCGAGTCCCACATCACGATCCCTGCATGGAGCCTGCTTCTCCCTCTGCTTGTGTCTCTGCCTCTCTCTTTCCCCCTGTGTATTTCATGAATAAATGAATTTAAAAATGATAGAAGTGTTATTAACCTATAATGTGGAAGAATTCTTATAATCACTCATTTGATCATCTGAAATATATTAGTCAAAAAAGTTGGAAATGAGTCCCATTTTTCATTTTGTGTTTGTTTTCTAGTATTAAAACTTATTTTAAATTTGAATTTTGGCATTAATTTGTTTTATTTTGTTTCTCTTTTGCTAATAATTTGGAGTATGGAATCTAACAAAACTTTCTTACTGATAAAATAATTGTAAAGCATTTAAATCATTAAAAATGCTTTCTTGATGTTTAATTTAAAAATTACTTTATGATGTAATGTATTACTTTAATGAAGTAACTGTTATTCATACAACCAGCAAATATTTAGTGAGTGAAAGATAGTTTACTGGACACCAAAAGAGAGAATGTATCTGAGTTCCCAAGTGATAATCTAGCAGTAATATTTTAATGAATAAATTAAAATCATAGATAAACTATTCATGCCTGAGGAAACAAAATATCAGTTATTTATGCAAAAACTTATTTTTTACATATTTTAAATAGTAATAATTTGTGTTGGGTTGAAACATAGTTTAATACATTTTTTTAATTTTATTTATTTATTTACATATGATAGTCACAGAGAGAGAGAGAGAGGCAGAGACACAGGCAGAGGGAGAAGCAGGCTCCATGCACCGGGAGCCCGATGTGGGATTGGATCCCGGGTCCCCAGGATCGCGCCTTGGGCCAAAGGCAGGCGCCAAACCGCTGCGCCACCCGGGGATCCCCATAATTTAAATAAAGAGCAGACACTTGGTGTTAGAGCTAGGCACTTTGGTGGCATATTAAGAGCCATAACTCCAAATGCATACAAAGCCAGTGAAGGTGTTTGAATAGGTGGGTGATAAAAGCTTTAGAAAGCTTTAGAAAGATGGTTTGAGGTTCAATATTGAAGATGTACTTTAGGTAGGAGAAGCCTATAAGAAGAACTAAGAAATACAAACATAAATTTTTGAGGTGGCAGATCTGTAAAAATAATTGGGAACATTTGCAAGAGATTATTGCCCAGGTAGAACTAGCAGAATATATCAATTTATAGAAAATTACTAGATAGTTAAAATGACTCTAAGTTTTCATCCTCTGTGGCTGGCCGAACTGTATTATAAGAGAAGAGAGAAGTAGTGAAAAGTTCACACTGTATAAGCACAGAGAACAGCTATTTCTGATTATAGTTTTCTGATTGCTTCTTTCCTTCTCTTTTCTAGGGAACTTCCTGTAGTCTTTTAAAAAATATATTGATCACTCGTGGATTGTGGAAAACTAAAGAGAAAGTGTCTTTCTGCATAGGATAAATTTGCACATTAGACATCAATGTACCTCTCCCTCAGGCTAGTGTGATTTATTGGCTGTGGTCATTGGTAAGAATAGCTGCGGCTGGTGCTGTCTCAAACCAGGTGATAGAGCAGCTTGTCTGGGTACTTGCATCCCAGAGAAGCAAAGTACCCTAGGAAATAGGCCTTAGAAGATAGATTTCCAACCAAGATCCTGTTATGGTAACCAATTCCCTTTGTATGAACCTTTCTACAACAATCTTAAATGGGCTTAATTTCATCTTGAGGGAAAATTCCACATTACGGAGTGCTTGCAGAGTTTCTGGCATTGGACGAAGTTAAATTGTTAAGATATTACAGTATAATCCATGGACAAGCCATTCTTAACCCTATGTATAGGGTAACAGTATTGAAGATCATTTCATTTCTATTTTATTTTTTAAAGGATTTATTTATTTATAAAAGACACAGAGAGAGAAAGGCAGAGACGTAGGCAGAGGGGGAAGTAGGCTCCAGGCAGGGAGCTGTTGTGGGACTCCATCCTAAGACCGCGGATCACGCCCTGAGCCAGGGGCATGTGCTCAAACACTGAGCCACCCAGGTGGCCCTCATTTCAATTTTAAAAAATGTTCTGCATGAAGTATTTTTCCTTGATTTTGTTATTTTTAGTACCAGTTCACGAATTCATGATTTATATAAAGCTTTTTCAACAACACACTCAAATGATCAAGAATGTGCAATCATTTAATTATGTGTTACTCAAAAAGCTGATAGCTACATGCCAGATTTGCATAGATCAGGAGAGACATACTGCTTTACTTCATTTTCCAAGGCAGGAACATGTATTTCTGTGGGATTTGAAGTTAGGCAATCTTAGAAAAAACATTTTACCAGAAGCTAAAGAAATTATTTTATCAGATGTTAAGCCAAGTTCCTAAGGAAATAACTTTGATCCATTCAGAACATAAAGTGCATTTGCTATTGCCAGACATACATCCTTAATGACTTTAGTGTGGCCATGTATGAGTGAAATTCTACAGGATTTAACATTTAGTGTTAGTCTTGGGAATTAGATTTACACACCCCATGAAAGCTTCCTTTGCAGTCCAAATCACTGAATGTTAAAGCAAACTGTGGCTACAAGACATGCATTGAACTCATAATATCAGTAGGAAAAATATGCTACCTATTTTCATAATAGATGAACTACTCCTTTGTCCCCAGATTGGTAGAATAATGGTTTCAAGAATCAGAAATGACTATTCCAGAAAGGAATGATGCATAGTCAACATTAACTTAAACCAAGGCTCTTTATCCAGTGGCGGTTGACTTAACCACAACCTAACAGTAATTATGGAAGTTATAATATTATTAAGAAAAATAGATATTATGATAGTTCACCAAAAGAGAGAAATTAATGAAACCCCAGATCTGAGGAAAGAATGTTTTTCATGTGATAGAAATCAGAAATCCTACTGAATGAATGAATGATAGAAATCAGAAATCCAGCAGGTCAAAATGGATTCAGTGGAATCACTATAATATTTTATCTACAGCCTTCTTTTCCAGGTTTGCTCCAAACATATTTTATGCTTCAAACTCAGAAGAATAAGTATAGAAAATAGGAATGGAAATATAATGGTTTTTGGGGGATCTTCTCTGCAGTCGGGATCTGGATAATAGGCTAAGTAGAAGAGGAAAACAAAACCTCGGAGGTACTAAATTGAGTGAGATGAGTATGGAGGGAAAGAGAAGAGGCAGAGTGGGGAAAATACCAACATTTTACGGTAACTGACAGCTCTGGTAAGAAGATATTATTATTTTTTTTTATTTTTTTTTAATTTATTTATGATAGTCACAGAGAGAGAGAGAGAGAGAGAGAGAGAGAGGCAGAGACATAGGCAGAGGGAGAAGCAGGCTCCATGCACCGGGAGCCTGATGTGGGATTCGATCCTGGGTCTCCAGGATCGCGCCCTGGGCCAAAGGCAGGCGCCAAACCGCTGCGCCACCCAGGGATCCCAGAAGATATTATTAATCAGTCTGTCTATATTATTCACTGATAGACAGACAAGCTAATACACACAGTGATGATGAGAGACTATTGGCCCAAATTAAGTGCAAAGACAAGATTCTGATGTATTCAAATATTTCCAACTACTCATGTAAATGTTCTAGATTGGGAAAGTTTCAAAGTGATTTGTGTAATAATATTGTGTAATAATAGAGTCTGCTTTTTATGAGCCCATTTTTGTCATAACTAGAATAGAATTGTGTGGCAGTTATACAATAATTTGTCCAAAATAGTTTCTTTTAGATACATTTAGACTTCAAAAGCTTACTGTTGTCTTCATGATCATTAATTTTAAGATTATAAAAATTAGGTGCTTATCATGATTTTTCATATTTCAACTTCATTTCTATATAAGAGCTTTGAATTCTCCTTTAATCAGGTAGCAATTGGACTGCACCCATCTTTATTGTAATGAGCCCATAATAATGAGTTGCAGAACATTACAGAATATATCAAAATAAATACAAATTGCAACTTTTTTCCATAACAATTATATAGTAAAATTCTTTTCCGATGACTTTTGACAGAAGGACTTGCTTTCAAGGTGTCTTTCTGAAAACAGATAAACAAACAAAATAAAAAAAAAACTAAGTGTCTTTTTGCAGATATTGGTACAGATGGTACAATTTGTACAGTTACATAACTGAGTATGTATTAAACATCAGAACCTCAAAATTGGGAATGGGCTTAATGATGGTCTACAATTGGTTATATACGATAACATTTCAAAAGCAAGGGTAATGTGGGAGAAAAAATTAATGTATAGCCACAAATCCAAGCTAACAGAAAAATATTCATAAGAAAATTCAAATTGACAAAATATAAATATTTTTAGTTTAAAATATATGTCAATTTTAGAATTATTTACCATTCTATATACACCTTACAAAGACATAAAAATAAAAGAAATAATAGTTTAATAACATAAACTCATGTGAATTATACTACTTCCATGCTAGCCAGGCAAGTCTCTTTTTTTTTTTTTCTAACCAGGCAAGTCTATGGCCATTGGATTGATATAGCGAGGCCATGACCAATATTAATGACAGTTTCTTTAAAAACTGCTGGTGTATATATAAATTTGGATAAATAAGGTTGCTTTTCTAGATTATTTTTTGCCTTTTCAACTAATTTGTGAACTTTTCCCTATTTTTTTCTGTAACTGATACTCCATAATATTAAATAATTTAATAATCTAGAATTTAAGCATTGATGAAAACATATCATTTTTCTCTACATGGAAAAAGAAAGAATCAAGATTATAATTTATGGATTGTTATTATAAAAATTCCAAAAATGATGCAAATATAAGTAAATGGAGATAACCTATATAGAATAACAATAGTATAATTGAAAATCATATTGTCTTCTTGCTGTGAAAGGAAACTCACATTTAACATCATCACGTATAACAAGAAAAAGGAAGTTTATACATTTTATTATTGTACTTAGTTTATATAGAATTGTAAAATATAGTATAATGGCTAATAATTTTTCAGTTAAGTATTAAAACTTAATAGTGCATTACCAATGTGCTTCTCCATCAAATTCTCCAAATTCATATAAACATAAACAATTCTAAGGTTGGTTCTCTTTCTACTCTGACTAGTGCTTCCCAGAATTCCTCCATGATTTTGTTTCATAGAAGTGTTCATATTCCTAAACCACTACTTTCAATTTTCTTCTCAGGCCCTTTTATATTTTCCTTTAGGAAAAAAAAAATATGGTTTCATCTAAAATCTACATAGTTAAGTCTTCCCCCTTACTAGAGCTCCAGATCCATTTTATTTTCCCTTGTAAACTATTAGAAAGTTTAATATCTGCTTTCTCAAATCTTAAGTTAATATTCTCACCTTCAAATTATTCCACAAAATCATTCCCTTTGTGGTGAATATTAGCAAAACCTATAAGTTTTATAGAAGATTTATTTATTTATTTATTTATTTATTTATTTATTTAGGAATTGATGACAAACCATCCTTCCTAAAAATCTCTCTCAAATAGATATTTAAAGATAAATAAATAAATAAATAAATATGAATAAATGAATAAAAATAAATAAATAAATCTCTTCCTTCTTTTGAACATAAGCTAAACTTTATTAACCCATCCACTTTTCTTCCCAGGACGATGTGCTTTGGGAGAGGCTGACCTTAACTTCATTACCCAGAGGGTGGGTCCTAATGATTTAACTCAATCACAGTGGAGCTAGTCAACTTACCAGAAACTGAGTTTGTTATGGGAATAAAAGCACATTAATAAATGAGGCATGAGAACTCTGTTAAGGATCTTCAAAGAAATTATTTCTTCCTTTTCCCCCCTTGGAACAGACACACAAAGCTGATAGTCTCTTGTCTTCTTGTCATTTTTAATTGTGATGCCTAAAAATGTAGTTTTTCAAACATGAGAGTAAACTTATCTAACAATTTGAGAAAGAAGTAAAAGTAATAAGCGGAATATTTAAATACAAAACTAAGCCACTGGATTAACTAACCATAGACTTACCATACATTGGGACTTCTTATATGTATTATATCTTTGAGTGTAATTGTTTATGTATTTATGAGTAATATTTATTTTTCTTTTTGCTAAGCTTAATTGAAAACATCCTAATATAAATATCTATGACAGAAAAGTAGGAGTTACCCTCCACACCACCTTAACACCATTCTCCCATTGTTTCCAAAGCTGCATTCTATGTATCATTTGAATAAGATATTTCCTTTGTCAAAATCTGTGCTATTTTAGTTTTTAAGAGAAATTTTCTGTTATTACTGAAGCATCCTTTCAAATCCATAGACTTACCCCACTATTATAGCCTATATCCTTTCCAAAAAAAAAAAAGAATCAGGTTGTTTAATATGAAGAACTACTTGAGGGTATTATTTTCTTTATTTTTTAATATGACTAATGCTTAGTATGGTCCTGGAAAATAAGAGATATCAACTTTATTCAATGAATGAGAGATTAGAAAATAAATTGTGTTACATTTTATAAAGAAAAACCGATTTGCATCTTTTGGCTTTAAAGATAATAGGTATTAGATAAAACATACTGCTATTTTGCAAATACTTTTGTGGTACACCAAGAAAAATTTTTGAATATATCTATTTTGTTTATGTGCACATGTAAACGAAATCCTTAAAGTAATAAAACCATTATAGTAGAAAGTAAGATGAAATAAAAGATCTTATATTTAATTTAGGATTCTTCGGCTATTAGATATACAGTGTTCAATTAGGAACTTGTATAAATTTCAGTCTCCATATAGGTATAATAATGATAATTATACCATGTATAGTTTTATATCAGAATAAAATGAAATGAATTATATTGAACTCCTCTGAAAATGGATAAAGACTGTAAAATTTTGTGTTATTAATAGTAAGTATGCCATTATAAAAAAATCAATGTAAATCTCCAAAAACTGCTGTGCCAATAGATGATATTATTATTTGAAGTAATTCAACACATTTTAAGAAAAATAAAACAATGATAATTTGTATTGAATAAACTCAATCAAAACTTTTAAAAGCCATCTCGGATACCAATCCTGTGGACTTCCTCTTCTTCTTCCCAAGCACAAATGAGGTATTTGATTTTATAAAGTGCTAAACTATAAAGAGGTTGTTTGGTGATTTTCAGAGTTGTATTGTAATGAGAACAGATCAATTTCCATCATATTTCTCCTGGGAAGTCATGAATCAATAACAAACTTACTTCTACAGAAAATAACAAATCATTGTTTAAAGGCTAGTTCTTCAGATAGCTCATGAATCATATATGATATATCATAATAAAAGCAGTAGAAGTGATAGCATTAAAAACATCTCTTGATAAAGTTATTACACAATGCAGTTAAAAATATGGGGCTTTTTGTTTGCTCTAGAGACTTAACTGAGGGAATCAGAAGTCCTTTCAGCTTGAGAACCATTACATGCTACCCATCATGTTCCAGCAAGTTCCTACTGAAGAGAATTTGAAGTTGTTCAACCATGTTAGAGGCACCAGAACTATGTCAGAATTTATTATAGCAAGTTGAAAAAGTGTTTCTATAATATTTGACATGTATGTGTTTGTAGATTAAAAAGAAATAGAGAGTGACTAAAGTGTATACAACATAAATTAAAGGGAGAAAATAGAGTACAAAACAGGAAAAAATGGAAACCAACAAGTGGAATGTTGAACACGAAGCTGTGTATGATGATAAGCAAAGCATCACAAATCTTTCAAGGAAGGAAGGAAGACAATCTATGTGGTAAAATAATAGCCCAGAAAGTTGGAGAGGAGGCTACTCTCATTCATGAGAAAATATATTAAAATACCAAATGTCAAGACGCCTGGGTAGCCTAGTTGGTTGAGTGCTTGCCTTCAGCTCAGGTCATGATTCCAGGGTCCTAGGGTCCTAGGATGGAGCCCAATATACATTGGGCTTTCTGCTCAAGGGGGAGCCTGCTTCTTCCTCTCCCTCTGCCTGCCACTCCCCCTGCTTGTGCTTTCTCTCTCTCTCTCTCAAATAAATGAAAAATAAAATAAAATATTTAAAAACTAAACTAAACTAAATGTCAGTGGAGAATGTCAGTGGAGATGGTCTGGCCAAGACCACTGTGTGGTCGGGAAGGTTGTACCCTGCAAAGGGTCACTTGGTTAAGATGGCTTGTCAAAAAAGTATGGGGCTGTTTCACTCCTGAGAAAGGGGCCATTCTGTAATGAGTTCTGCCCCCCAAAAAAAGACATAGAGAAGGAGGCCTTCTCCCCCTCTCCCTTTCCCTCCTCCTCTTCTCTTTTTCTTCCTCTTGCATTTCCTTCTTCATCTTCTTCACACAAAGGAATAGAATATGCTTGATATAGATCCTCTACTTTCTCCCCTGAAAAATAGAAATAAGGTTGTAACAAAGAGTGGAAAAAAACATTTAAAAGTCAGAAAGTCAAATCAGAACTGTGAGAAAACATGTATTGCTTTGTGGTATGGTCAAGGGTGGGTATAAGATGACTTCAGTATTTCTGTGGATACTTAGTAGTAGTCAGAATGGAAATTGACAAAAGCCAAAGGGATATTTCCATGTATAGTGAAGCTTTATTTGGTTATTACTTTTATGTGGTGATTATAAAGAAAAGGAGTCTTTGATACATAAGATTTTTAACCAGAAAGACTAATCAGACAATAGTACTATTAGTAGCCAAGGGAAGGGAGACAGAGGGACTTTGTAGGTAATAGCACACGAATCTTATGTTGAAAGAACATATTAAAATACAAGATTAAAGCATAGGTTCTGGATCTAACCGCATAAATTTGAGGGTAAACCACCTAATATAAGGCTGAAAAAAATGGATCAACTAACATTTTTTTTCATTATTTCATTTACCAAAAACATCTTTTCTCAGGTCCTTTTAAATACCAGGCATCTAATAATGCCTTAGGAATATAAAAATAAAGACTTTGAAGTGCTATTTGGTAGATATAGATCAACCCTAACACTCACACATAATTTCATTAAGTCTCTAGTAGAAAATCCACCAAGGATATGGAACATACAGTAGCATTCTGAGATTCAATTCAAAGTATCTTGGGTTTTAATGCATATTTATTTAAATCAATGATATTATAAAGAATGGGCATTGTTAAATTATGAAAAATGTCATGTTCATTAAAGGATTAAAAAGCAATATATGTTTTGAGATGGTCTGGCACCTTCTAACACTTTCAGCCTAGTTTCTATGAGTAAATGAAGTTTTAAGTTTAAATCGTTACTTATAAATCTTGAACTTTAAAAGTTCATAAATTAGGGTCTTCCTACAATAATTTAAAAATATCCCAAGACTGAGAAAAAAAAAATATCCCAAGACTATGAAAATTTATAAGGAAATACAGGTGTTGTCAACTTGGAATCATTTAACTTAATTTTTTTTTTACTTTATGATGATGTGAAAGTGATAAACATTTAGTAGAAACTGTACTTCAAATTTTGAATTTTGATCTTTTTTCAGGCTAGTGATATGTAATAGAAACTTCTCATGATGCTAGGCAGTGGCAGTCAGCCACAGCTCTTGGTCATCTATAAGATCATGAAGGTAAAAAACTGATACACTATAATTCTGTACCTATACAGCATTCTGTTTTTCACTTTCAGAACAATATTCAATAAATCGCATGAGATGCTCAACACTTTATGATAAACTAGGCTTTGTGTTGGATAATTTTGCCTGAGTGTGGGTTAATGTAAGTGTTCTGTGCATGTTTGAAGTAGGCTAGACAAAGCTGTGATGTTTTGTAGATTAGGGGTATTAAATGCATTTTTGACTTGCAAAATTTTCCACTTGATGGTTTTATCAAGATGTAACCCCATAAGTGGAAGAAGACCAGTATATAATAATTAGTGTAATAATTAATGTCCACATGAAAACCTCCCATATTTCTTCTAAGGTAATTTTATACCTTGTATTTGTACATTGATTTCAAAAATATTTAATAATATATCATCATCCTATCGAATTATAGCTTTCAATGATTCTATTGGTGTACAAATGGGGAAAAAGGAAAAGGTATCCAAGTATGTAAAGTTTCTCAATGTTACCACAGCATTTATCATCTATGACTATGTCTGTGTACTTCAACAGGACCATCATGCCATGCCTTACAAACAGAGGTGTAAACATGCATAAACAGATTCTGTCGGGAAATCATTTCAAAATTTGTTAGTACATCTTCTTTTACAGTGGAGTAGAGTGAAAATTGCATTGGTGAGAGCTTTCTAAGTTGATGGACAAGAAGAAGTATATACCCAGCTTGTAAACATAGTGCAAACTATACCTATACAGAACAATCTAAAAATTCTTATGAAAAATTCTTATTATTTAATACTGTATTCATCTGTGTTTTTAAAATGGAAAGTATGAATGTACAATCAATTTGAGCTTACATTTTATAGTGATTAAGGTAAAATTACTCTTGTTAATCCCTGGAAAAACAAAGGAATTCATTACATATTTGAAGTTCTTTCAGTTTTCTATTTCCTTGATGATAATAATATTTAGATTCTTATGTGATTTCTATACTATATGTTTAAAATCAGATTATACTAAAGCAGTGAAAACAAAAGTGGTGCAAGTCTCCTTGAACACTGTACCAGAATGATATAGAAATTTACTTATAGTTTTGTGCATTTGCTTGTTTGCTTTTTTGTTTCAGCACATTATAAGATAAGGAATTGGGTCTATTTGTTATGATCTTGTAATTCTTGCTTAAGAATGTGTTGACTTATCTAAATTTCACTTCAATTCCACTGGTAATTTACTTATCTCTTATAAATTTTAACAATAACAAAAAGCTATAAGCTTGAAATAAAAAAAAATGCTCATACTTCTTTAAACCATTTGTAAGCACCGACAAATTTTCTTATTGCAACATGTTAACACAATCTAATTGTGAAAAATACATCTCAAAGCATAATAAGTTTTTGGGGATATTATTGTGCATTGATTTTAGATTGCTAAAAATATGGTTTCACTTTAACAATGTTTGATTCAATAACAAGTCACATTCAAAATCTAAGGTGTTTTATTCTGCCCATTTAATGTCTGCCAACTAGAAATTTATTCGTTAATGATGATGAATGGACAAGAACTCAATTACAAATTATAAATAAATATCTTGTGTTATATCCAGAATAAAATGCAGTGTTTAGAATAAGGTTGACAGTACATATTGGTGGATAAGATAACTAATTTTTTAAAAAAGATTTTATTTATTTATTCATGAGAGACACACACACACAGAGAGAAGCAGAGACATAGGCAGAGGTAGAAGCAGGTTCCATGCTGGGAGCCAAATGTGGAACTAGATCTCAGGACTCCAGGATCATGCCCTGGGCTGAAGGCAGACGCTCAACCGCTGAACCACCCAGGCATCCCAACTAAATTATTTTATAGAAAATAGAAATAATATGTTAAAATTTAGGTAAACTATGTTGAGCCTGTGAGGAGAAGAACATCAGCAAGTTGTCAAGTTATGTAATATATATGTTTTGGGATAAATTTTATTTTTCATTTCTAAAAATATTTCATTAATGATGCTTGATTTCTCATCTGTACTGATGTTTGTTTGTTTATTTATTTATTTATTTATTTAGACTGATGTTTAAAACAAAAAAGATATTTGGATAATCAGCATTCCTATTAAAATACATAAACATGAAAATATTCTAGAATTGATCACTTTTTAATTTTATACATCACTATTAATTTCAAAACTGCAAGTCAAAAATATTTCTGAATAAAGTGATGAAATAAAGATACCTTCAATATATTCTCCTTTCTAAAATGAGTTGAATATAACAAAAATACATAAGTAAGTCTTAAGGTATGCATGTGTTTGGAGCCAGATAAGGTAGGATCCTGAAGGGACAAATATTTCTAAAGATCTTGTCTCCTATACAAAATCCTATGGAAGCTATGTAGTACAATGCTGATTTCTTACCTGAAATAGTATGTAAAATTATCTTTCAAAGCCATCTTGGAAGTACACTATACATTGAAATATAGGGAAAGAGTCATATTAAAATTATGAACCTGACAAATCTGCCATATTTATAATGATGAGAAAAGCAGAAGCCCCACTCCAGATATTCCCCAACTTTTGGAAGGGCTGGAGATAAAAGGAGATGAAAAATCAAACAAACCAAAACAAACCTTTAGTCAATTACAGTGAAGTGTTTAAAAGAAAGTAAATTTTAGAATTCATTAAATTAAGTAGTTAAAACAATGTGAATACATAATGAGTTCAGTAACTAAAGATTGCATAGTTGCCTAATGACATTAGTTGGATTAATCACAAGAACAAATAACTAAATTACTAGTTCAACTTGCAAAGTAGAATATAAGGAATGTTATGATCCCAAGTGGATCTTGATAGTTAAATAAAAACTGATTCTGATCCTTCTGAATTCAAAATGTTAAGTGAGTTGATGATCTTACCAGATTGCATACATGAAATTGATTATTGTATTGATTAGGAAGCATACAGCTCCAAGAATTTGCTCTGTGAGGAATTTGGTTTACTCAGAGTCCTTAAATTCCCCAGCCTCTGTCTCCACTGAGTTCATTTTGCAAGAAGCAGTAGCAATGCTTCCCTTGAAAGATGAATTCAGTCCTTAGTTTAATAATTCACAATTCCCTCACCTAAGGAAGCTTCTGTGCAGTGGAAAGCTGATTCTCGTCATGCTCCACTCCTCATGGCCTCGAGGATTCTCATTACAATCTGATAAATGCCTGCCTCTGGGAGAGGTATAAACACGAGAAGCTAAAACACAAACTTTAGAAAATTACTAACTGCGTAAATAAATTCTAAGGATGCTAGGAAAAAAGAGAATATTATAATTTTACACTGGAATACTTTTATTTTTAAATAAGTGCCTTTTCCCACAACCTGGATTCAGTGGACTGCTATGGTTTTAATTGCTCCATTATTTACTTCATTGGCTAACTGGAACATGGCCTCAAAGACTAAGGTGAGAAAATTAAAGAAAATAATTAGAGAAAGCAGAGATTTGAGGATATAGTCACCTGTGCCCAAACTTGTCACCTCTTTGAAGAGAGAGCTCAAAGCTTATCAATCTTGAGGAAAATACTACTAAAAACACTAGTTTCTATATATAGAAGTTTATGATGATAGGGTTTATGATGCTGTTGGGAGATGGTGTTATTGAAAGCTGTTCCCAGATTTTAGTAGGAAAAGATGGCACAGAGCAACAGAGATCGCATACTTGTACTACAGTGCCCAAAGCAGTAGATTCCAAAAGAGGTGGGGCTAATTAATTAGAAAGATTGTATCAAAAGGAATCTTTAATGTTGCTTAATTGTGCACAGGGGCCTAGACTAAAATAAATGGGCAGCTCACTTGGTTTTCTTTTCATTGGTATCACTAAAATTATTCCAGCCATGTTAACAGAAGCCTAACCTCAGAATCAAAGCCTGGAGTTATAGCCTCTTACATACTATTTACAATTAAGTGAGTTCAGGGATGCTGGTTGGCTCAGTGGTTGAGCATCCGCCTTTGACTCAGGGCTTGATCACAGGGTCCTGGGATCAAGTCCTGCATATGGATCAACACAAGGAGCCTGCTTCTCCTTCTGCCAATGTCTCTTCCTCTCTCTGTGTGTCTCTCATGAATAAATAAATAAATAAAATCTTTTAAAAAAGTGGAAGGTTCCCTCCAGTTGAAAAAAAAAAAAAAGAATTAAATTAGTTCACATATTCAGGATCCATTGAAAGAAGAAAATATTTGGCATACTTGAGATTGTTTCTTAAAATAATCTCATAAAAAATAAGAAATTTTATCTTGTATTACAGATTAATATGAATACACAGTGAAAGATTATACAATTAGTTTACAATTTGAGTACTCATTAGGATGAAATCTGCTCTCAAAAATAATATATAATAATAAACTTGGTTCCAGAGTTTCTCCCTGATTCTCATGAACTATATAGTCCACGTTTCACCTAGAATCATGAAAGAACAACTTATCTATTTATAGGAGTGTCAGAAAGCTATCACGGTTGCAACAGATATAATGTATGTCCATTTTGTGATCCAGTGATAGAATCACTGAAGAGAGCTAAAATATAGTGGTATTTTTATTCAAAGCAAAATGAGAGTAGTGAACTAAAAAGCTCTGTAAAAGAAAAGCAATCTTAGCCAAAAAAAAAAACCTCATTTAACAATCTTCCTTTTTACTCTCTACATGTAACATACATATAGGAAATTCTTATGTCAATAGAGAACAGTATAGCCAATGGTAATCTTAAACTGTGTTGTTTATGGAAGTGTTTTTTATTCTGAGGGTGATAAAATATTAGTGATAAATAAAAGTTTATTTGATCCCACTATGTAGTTTTACATGGAATTACTGAAGTAGATTAAAATAAAATAGAATAGATTCAATAGAATCACTATGGTACATTTAATATTTTAAATCTTCATTGGAATATCAGAAATAAACTCTATTATTAATTGTATCTATGAAAAAAGAGTTTTCCCCTAAGTTATGCAAGTATTCCTATTGTATGTCAAAAATAATTTAGAATTTTTTTAATTTAAAAAATTACCCTGCATATGTTAATTTGAATTCAGAACTAAATAGTGACAACTAATCAATAAAAAATAAATGAATATTGATGTTGTAAGACTTTTTCAATACTTAATTCATAGCAACCTTAAAGCAAGCTAGACATTGTATATAAGGAATCAATATGGTGATATGGAAACTGTAAGGCTAATATCTTGTACTTTAAATTCTTACTGTGATGAATAGTTGTTAAATATTTATCCCTTGATGATTTACTTCCTTGATTAGTTTGCAAAACTTATTTCACTTTAAAAATGAGCAAACTGAAATTATCGATTTCCTTTACTTTGGATTTTACAGACATTCACTAAAGCTTGGGGGGGGGGAAGAAGAGAAAGTGATAGTCTAGAAAAAAAACAGGTGGTTTCCCCTGTAACTCTGCATAGAGAAGGAATGGAGAAAGATGTCCCATGCAAATGGAAATAAAGAAAATGCTGGTATATCTTCATTCATATCATACCCATTCATACAAAATGGGCTTTAAGGGACGCCTGGGTGTCCCTTAAACAGTCCCTTAAACTGCCAAAGGCAGTTAAGTGTCTGCCTTCAGTCCAGGGCGAAATCCTGGAGTCACGGGATCGAGTCCCACATTGGGCTTCCTGCATGGAACCTGCTTCTCCTTCTGCCTATGTTTCTGCCTCTCTATGTGTGTGTGTCTCTCATGAATAAATAATAAATTAATTAATTAATTAATTAAATCTTTAAAAAAAGAATTGGGGTTTGAATCAGTTGGAAATAACTTAAACAATCTCAATTTAGGATAATTTTGCCAATTATGCTAACTTGCTAATATGCTTTTTGAAAGCAATAGAACCAACTCTGACCAATTTAAGCAGTGCATTAATTCATTAAATGTGTACTGAGAGGCACATGGAATATCCAGAAATGTAAGGGAATCAGCAATATAAGCTAAGCATCCAGAAACAACGCCCATAAGGATGCCTCACAACATGTTCTGGGAATGGCAGAGGCAGCTCATCATAGTTTGCAACAGCCTCTAGAACCAAATGGGATCCATACAGCTCATGTTCTTTATTGCAATTAATTTCCACTTAAACCTCTGGGAATATATTTGGACTGGCTGAGGTTGTTATTGTCTCAACTCTACTAAGAAGGTTGGCTGAGAAGGTGCTATAACATTTGTTTCCGTTGTCTGAAATAGATTTATCTCATAAAGTAGGTGATTATCCTCAAATAGGAAGGACTGGATGGGTTGAGAGCACAGCATATGCCCACTGGGGACTATGAAAAATGCAGAGCCCTTAATTCCAGTAACATTTTCTTAGAAAAGTTTACAGTAATTCATATTTTTTAAATATGTTATTTATTTATTTGAAAGAGAGTGCAAATTTGCACATGCATGCAGGGGGAGTGGCAGAGGGTGAAGGAGAGAGATAGGGAATCTCAAGTAGACTCCATGCTGTCCATGGAGATCATGACTTGAGCCAAAACCAAGAGCTGGACATTTAACTGAGTGAACCATCCAGGTGCCTCAGTAATTCATATTTTTAACTTGGTCCAAGCCCCATAATATTCAAAGCAAAATGCTTTAGGACACCTAGGCACTGAATAACAAATGTTTCCCTCTAGAAAGTGATTTTGAAAGGTTCAGAGTTATTGTTTTGTTACCAAAACCATCAAATGTCTTGGCTCTGTTTTCTCTATTAAGTTAAATTAAAATCTTGTTTTCTTCATAATTATTTGAAACAGGTCCTTCTTTTTCAGTTAGAATTTTTTTGATATTTTGTAATCTTTGGCTATTTGAAAATCAAAATGAAATAGTTCCAAGAATTCTTTTGTGAGAGAGTCTACTTAATGTCTCACTTGATGGATAATGCTAAATCCATATCATGGATAATTTGTATAATCATATAATTTATTTTGAATATTTGTGATAATTTATTTATATTTTATACCTATGCTCTTCAGTTGTTGGTGCTAGTCAGTGTTTTTGATTATGAATCCACATTTATGACATTTTAAACTATTTGAAAAATTAATCCCTATATTATTTAAATAGAGAGTATTTGAAAAATGAGGTTGACACTCACGTACTAACTCCTTCATTGACTTCAGAAAATAGATCATGTTATCCTAGTGTTCCACATACTTGAGAAGCTGGTCCTGTTCCAGCAAATGTTTCTGACATTCACTGTAGTTTAATGAATACCTCACAATGCTCCACCTACGTGTCATGCAACTCATCTCCTGGCCTTTCCCAGGAAGTTTCTGTCACCATGTTGCTGGATTTACTCAATGCTCCATACCATGTGGGACTCAAGTGACCGTGTCTTTGAAGCTGCAGACTCCAGGAAGTTAGGAAGAGAGTGCCAATGGCCTTCAGTTGTCACTGGTTCTCTTGCATTCTGTGGCTCATGCCAAAAATGCTTGCTTGCCTCAGCAACTGGGGATCCGCTTTCAGCAGAGGCTTTATGAGAGGACCATTTTACATAATTCAGAAATATGAAGGAATTAAATCCTATAGGGCAAGTGTTGATTTATGAGAAACAGAATGTGGGAAGAAATGAACAGATACTTATTTTTCTTCTTTTACTTGTTCCCCTTAATGGAATAGTCCACATGCAATTTTTCCAAATGTCCTCTTGTGAGTGCTCCTGCATTATGTACCAAGTGGTTATGTGCCCTGTCCCTGCTTCCTTGCTAGATTTCCCTTTTTTCCCCTTATTCATTCTTCCCTGAGATTATAACCAGCAGTTTTCTAGGCCAGCCTAGCTAATATATTCTTCATTAGAACTGAATTATATGTATCCATATCTGTTTCAGAAATTAAAAGGAGAAAAAGAGAACTGTGGATAATACAATCAGTTTAGGGTAACAAATTCCAAATTTATATGTCAAATCCTTCCTCTTATGAGGTGAACTATACATATAGAAATGTAGAAATTTCCTACTTAGAAGACAAACATGTATCTGTAGTTCAGAAAGTCCAAAACTGAGTTAGCTTTTCACCCAATCTCCATTTTTATTTCATATTGCATTGAGAACTTCGTTAAAATATATTTAGATTTGGCTCTAGTACCCTGTCTCATGTCTTCAAGAAAGATGCATCCTTACATTTATACCAATATAAAGTAGTGTATATTTTTAATGTTATATTTGTACTGGGATTCTAATTATCCATCTCCATTGAACTGTCACTCTCATCATTTAATTCTAATCCCAATCATCTTCCCCAGAGTTGTTCTGATCCTCTGTCTTCTAAGTATCCTAATATTTGAAAACAGTTCACTTCTCTAATTTCCTCCAAATTCCAATTGAATATATATAAGTTTTTTATAAATGCAAAATACATTTGAAAAAAAATCATAATTGTTGATTTAAAGGACGGGGTATAGTTGGTCACAGTATACTCATAATAGTATATTGTTTAGACTGTCAGCCACTTGTGTTTTAGGGGATCTGATTTCCTAGACTTCTCAAATGGCTCCAACTTCATACTCACTGAGATTTCTCAAGCTGTTTTAATTAATCATACACTATTCTAATGCTCTGCTCATATCACTTGTTTAATTATCACAATACAACACTGAAGCACTTTGACTATTTTCATCTGACTGATGACAAAAGTGAGGCACAGAGAGGTTAAATACCTTTCCAAGGCCATAGCAGCAGTATAGGTAGTAAGTGGGCTTCATGACCAGGCAGTCTGGCTTTTAAAATCTTAGGCATTAGTCAGAGTGGGTTTTTTGTTTGGTTGTTTATTTGACTAATATCAAGCCTTGGCCTCATGACTGGATTTCTTCATTAGCAAAAATGAGGACAATAAAAGCTTCCTCACATGATTTTTGACATAATTAAGTAGAATGAAACTCATAAAAGTGTCCAGTCTTACAGCATAATGGTAGTTTCAGTACTTACTAATAGTACTTTTAGTATGAAGTCATTCTAAAGAAAAAAACCTGAGATATAAAGAAAGGTTTATATATAATGAAATTGAAGACAGTTTCATTGTTATAGTGAAAATGAGAAACAACTTAAATATAACCTAAGAAAATGGTTATAAATAAGTTATGGTATATCAAAGAAACAGTATGCAGCCAGTAATATTATCTTTTAAAAAAAATATTTAATTCCAGGGACACCTGGGTGGCTCAACGGTTGAGCGTCTGCCTTTGGCTTAGGGCGTGATCCCTGGATCCAGTATTGAGTCCCACATCGGCTCCCTGCGAGGAGCCTGCTTCTCCCTCTGCCTGTGTCCCTGCCTCTCTCTGTGTGTCTCTCATAGATAAATAAAATATTAAAAAAAAATTAGTTCCAGGGCACCTGGGTGGTTCAGTGGGTTACGCATCTAACTCTTGATTTTCACTCAGGTCATGATCTCAGGGTTTTTTTTTTTTTTAATTTTTATTTATTTATGATAGTCACACAGACAGAGAGAGAGAGAGGCAGAGACACAGGCAGAGGGAGAAGCAGGCTCCATGCACCGGGAGCCCGACGTGGGATTCGATCCCGGGTGTCCAGGATCGCGCCCTGGGCCAAAGGCAGGCGCCAAACCGCTGCACCACCCAGGGATCCCTGATCTCAGGGTTTTGAGATTGCACCCAGCATTGGGCTTCATGCATAGTTGGGAGTCTACCTGAAGATTCTTTCTCTCTCCCTCTGCCCCTCCCCCCACTCTCCCTTTCTCCCTAATATAAATAAATAATCTTTAAAAAAATTAAAAATGTAGTTCCTTTGGAAATGTTCATAACATATGAAGTGGAAAAAGGAATAAAAGCAGTGTGGAAACAATTATATACCAACACACTAAATATATGACTTTAAGGAACTGTTCATTGTTACCACTGATTATTTTTTGGTTGATGGAATTATGAATTTGTTTTCTTTTTCTTTCTACATTTTGTATTTGTCAAATTCTCTAAAATGGCTATATCTATCAATTTTATGTCAAAATAAGCCATATTTTTATATACATTAATTTAAATTTTTATGTATGCAGAATATTAGGAGAAAAGTGACATTGTATATCCTGATTTTGCTCCTTAAATGTTATATCATTATGTATTATAATGAAAATACTCATATTTAAAAATTATTAAAACATTTTAAAAATCTAATATTTGCCTAATAATGCATAAGTTCTTTTGAAAGACCTTTTCTTTTCTATACTTTTCAAGACAAGTATACTCCTCAGATAGCCAAATTGTAGCACTACACGAAAACTGCCCTTAGCAATTTTCATTAAGTAAACCATTCTGCTTTATTTTCTGCTCTAAGCCATGCTAGAGTTTTTTTTTTTTTGAAATACTATGAGGCTTAATTAATAATTATGAAGTATTTAATCCCTCTCAAATGCATGCAAGACTTACAAGAATTATAATCAACATGTGAATCCAAATAAAGTATTACCATAAGCAAACACATTAAATAATTACATCCTTGTCTCTATTACATGACAAAATTGTGAATTTTGGTATTTAGCATCCCTTCCAACGTTTAAGCCTGAGAAATAGTTCTCTTTTCCCTTAGTGCAACCTGTGAGCGAGGAACCTCTGTTCTTCCACTTGGCTTCTCATCTACCAGCAGGACAGTGTTTCTTCACAACATGGTAGGTCAGCTCTGAAACACTGGAGATGAGCAAATGCTGCAAGGCTTAAGCTCTGGCCTCAGAAATCAAATTGTATCATTCTCCCAAAAGGCAGTTACAAGCCTTGCTTGGATTCAAGGAATTGAGAAATTGACTCTCCCTCTTGCAGTGAGAAGTAGCAAAGTCATATTGAAAAAGAGCAAGTAATTATTATAGCTATCTTAGAAAATATTCTCTCATTGTATCTACATTTCCACAGCACTCTCCTTGAGCCTACCAGAGAAAAAGTGGGACACTACGTTTTCAAATGTTGCTTTATGAGATCTCTTTATGTTTCATAATTTTTCTTGGCACCCACCGTTCCCAGTGAGAAGGGAACTCTGGGAACAATAAATAGCCTTCCATACAGTAAGGGTTCAGTTCCATGCACCTTTCTATGAAAAAAGCAAAAAGTAGCTGAATATTTCCATTATGCAGAAGACAAAACACACAGGCACTAAAAATGCAAAAGTATAGCAGAGAATATTTACTGAGACTAGCTTATGGTTTTTGTTTTGTTTTGTTTTGTTTTAGTTTATGTTTAAAATTAGTAAAATTATTATAAAAGTCTTTAAAAACTAAACTTACATCATGTTCTTTGTCCTCAGAAGGTTAGCATCTATGTAGTTGACAAACATAATTAATATAGATTCAAATTACAGAACAATTCATATCTAATAAATGCAAAAATATGCACGCAATTTAAAAAACACTTGGTTTGGATAATCTCAGTTACTGAGAGGTAAAGTACTTTCTTTTTTGTGCACAAAGTAGAACTTTAATATAAAAGATAATTTAGATTTGAATAGTTTGTGAAGAATATGAATTAAATTTCATAGGAGAATAGCCAGAGATAAGTAAGATAAAAAAGGTTATTTTAGAAACAAAAATATATTTGAGTCTATATGTAATACCATATTTAACAATTTTGTACTGACACCGTAATAACAACAATTGACAAAGTGATCCCACTATTTATCTTTGTCTTTAGTTTCCAGAATTATTTGTCTATCTGTATGGTAGACAGACCCCAAAGTGATCCCCATGGTTCCTGGCCTCCTGATGTTCACATTGTTTGTTTATTCTTATCCCCATGTGTCTGAATAGGATCTCTAACTTGCTTCTAAACAAAAGAATATGGCAAAGGTGATGAAATAGCACTCTCCTGATGAAATTTTATTAGGTTACACTATATGGTGAGGGTAATGGGATGGCATACTTATGATCCTATTATGTTAGAAAAGACTCCATCTTAGCAGACTATGACTGGAGAGTATCCAGGCAGGTTTCATGCAGTAAGGGTAAGTGGCGATGTTGAGGGAGTCCAAGGGGCAAGCAATTGTAGATTGCCTTTAGTAGTTGCATTCAGCCTATATCTGAACGCAAAGAGCTGGAGCACATTCTTACAGCCACAGGAAATGAATTCTGACAACAACCTGAATGAGCTCAATGGTGGGTTATTCCCTAATCAAGCTTCCAGAAGAAAATGTAGCCTGGCAGTCACACTGATTGCAGCTTTATGACACCCTTAACGTGGATCCAGTTAGCCCGGGCCGACACTCTTGACCCTCAGAAATTGTGAGGAACTAATGTGTGTTTCCTACACTGATAAGGCTGTGGAATATCTATATCCAGAGCTGCCTCGAATTTAGTACTTTATTTTGATTATGATCTACCTTGCTGATCCTTTATGAGGGAACAAGAATCAATGCTGACTATATAATCTCTAAGTATGTTTGGAACTCAGATGTTATCTGTTTAATTTCCCCTTATTCCCATTTCTTTTATTACATTCCACAAACCTTCCTGAAGCTATATGACAGAAATTACACTTCAGCTGAAGCACACAGTTTTATGTACTTGTTTTTAACCTTTCACTATGCTGAGTATAATTAGTTATGTCTTACAAATAGATAATATCATTAGAAAAAAACAGTATTTTTTTTTTCCTACATCACATCCAGAAGTGGGTGGAGTTTGTCTCTACGGGCCCCAATTATTTAACTCAAACTTCATGTTAATTAGCAGAATGCAATATTTATAATTAGGCAATTGAATACAAAACCTAGAATAGGACACATAGAATGATGATAACACATATATATGGCGCCTTGACTTCTGGATTTATTTATTTTTTTTAATTATTTTTTTTTAATTTATGATAATCACACACAGAGAGAGAGAGAGAGGCAGAGACACAGGCAGAGGGAGAAGCAGGCTCCATGCACCGGGAGCCCGACGTGGGATTCGATCCCGGGTCTCCAGGATAGCGCCCTGGGCCAAAGGCAGGCGCTAAACCGCTGCGCCACCCAGGGATCCCAACTTCTGGATTTATAAAGAATTTTGCATTAGAGCTTATTTAAGATCTTTAATTTTTTTTTAAAACCAAACTATTTTATGACCCCATTAATAAAGCTCATGACTTGTGTTAAATTCAAATCCCTATGATTTCCAAGTTTTAAAAATGTTCAATAAGAATAACAAATGTACACTGTTTTTAAAAATACAAAAGAGGAATGAATAAAGAAGTGTAAAAATAAAATTATTTTGGTGCCAGATTAAGAGGATTTTGCTCTGTGTTTATACCCATATTAAATTTTGTTGAATACCTCTAAAATTTCTCACCTTTCAGAAAATGATTGCTCACTCATATTTTTGCTGAAAATATAGTTATCTTAAAATAGAGTACCCTCCAATAACTAGAAAGAGAGCATCATTATTGCAGTTCTTATAAATGAATAGTTCATTCCTTTAGCAAATGATAACTTCATCTGACCATTTCAGCAATCTCCTGTGGTAATCTTCAGTGAATGCTGTCCAGTATACCAATTCCCACTCTGTCACTTATGGCATGATAAAGTATTAAGTACTGGAAACTCCATCTCTAGTCATGTTTTTTTCCTAATTACAAGGGCATAGGAAGATATTAAAAAGTAGCTCAGAGGTGTCTAAACAGCTTATGGCAGTTTTAAAACTTTTTAAAAAGTAGTTCCTAGTTCCAATTTTTAAAAGTTTTATTTCACATTCATATTCTGGCCATTCCTATATGTTCTTGTAGCATGGAATAATACTTGTATAACTACAGAACCTATGCATGTAATTCATATAAAGATTCACATCTTTGGTAGTATTACTTCTCCCTCCATAGAAAATCAACTTAAGATTTCAAAGCACATCTTAAAGTTTATGAGCAGCCACATAGGATTAATATCAAAAGGAGCAAACTTCCTACACTTTACCACATTCCAATCTCAAAATTCTCACAGATGGAATTGAGATGTGTCTTTCATAAATGACCACTTCATAGAAACCTGAAATTTGAGGCAATTAATTAATATACTAAATTATTATAAAGTTACAGCATTCACATCAGATTTGGAGTACAACCAACCTAATAATTTTGATGTACTTTTTTAACGAGGAAGATTTTGGGAAATGAGACATTAGGTCATAAAAATTAGCACTCATTTTCAAATTAAAAAACTTAAGCTTAAAAAAAACTTAAGCTTAATAAAAGATAGTTATTTACACTGATTATTTGAATTCATCATTAAAAACTTCAGCAAGGCAGAAAAATTTAAAGTAACAAACAATAAAAATTTTACACTATGTTATGGGTTGTATTAACTCCTAAGATCACAAATCATGCAATGGTAATAGTCCTAAAATACAGGATCTATAAATAAATACAAATTAAACAAAGTTTTTAATGTAAATATTATATAGATAAAAAGGAGGATTTCAAATTAGGAGATTTTCAAAATCTATTACTCTGAAAGTAAGTTATGAATGGGCAGAAACAGATTGAGATGAAGTATAATACCAAATAGCTGATTTTTAAAAAGATTTTATTTATTTACTTGTGAGAGAACAAGAGACAGAGCACAAAGGGGGAACAAAAAGATAGGTGGGCAGATCTCAGGACTCTGAGATCATGACTTGAGCCTAAGTCAAGACACTCAACCAATTAAGCCATCCAAGTGCCCCCCCCCCAAAAAAAATTGATTTTTAAATGTGATTCTGGAATATAGATTTTCCCATAAAATATAGAGTTAAAGTTGGAAGTCAGAATTAGTATAACACCAAAAAACTATGTATTCTACCCATATACATTTTCCATGATACATAGGGTAAGACATATGAAATTTATAATTAAACTATATCTAGTTGAAATGCAGTATGATTGAAGTATATAAAATAACTATAGAAATATATTAACTATGGATAGTGCATACTTCTTAAATGTTAGACCAATCCAATTAAACAGGGCCTCTTGCTCCAGAGGGCCCCACTTTTGGTCTTTTTTGCTCTGTAGTAGTCATCTTGAAATTCTTAATTTTATTTTTGAATTCCTAAGTGATACATTTTTAAAGTGAAGTTCTATGAGACAATGGATCATGCACCAGGGACCTGGAACTTTAACCCATATGCCATATTACATCCTGTCAACTGCCCAATTCCCTGCAATGGGTTCTTAGCCACCTGCTCCTTGCATATCCTAAGCCCACCTGACCCATGTCATACAATCTCTACCCACAATAGCTGCTGCCCTCCACTTGCAGTGGTAATTGGATCACATCAGCAGATTGTGGGAAAACCTTTATTTTTGCCATTGCTTTACGCTCTTGGTGAGGGCCTGCACACAGTCTTGGGAAGGACCAAGACTCCCCACACCCCATGGCTTCAATTATAGGGTAAGGTGACAGGTACCTTCTCTTTGGACTGTAAGCCCTAGGTTGTGTTCAGCAAGCCAGCTTATAGGAGCCTATTGACAGGTACCAATCCGGGTACCAACCACATACTGACATGAAATCCTTGCCTCTTGCTAAGGCCCCACAATTTAATTTTTCACTGACCCTATAAATTATGTAGCCAGATAAGACTATGCATGAGTATAAATGCCATTAAACAGTTTTAATATGAAAGTTTTTTTTTTTTTTTTTTTTTTTTTTTATCCCCCACTACTCTTTTTTTTTCCTAGCCTGGTGATTATTTTGAATTTCAAACCCAATTGTGTCAGTCATCATTGGATTACTAGAAGTTTATCTCATACCCCTTTTTCTACCTCCCTCACCACACACACATCCATCTTTACCCTAAGCCTTTTCTCAGTAACTTGTATTCAACCTAATATCTATAGTCCCACTCTGTTGTAGTCATTTGCTAATTTCTCTGATAATCATGCACCAAACAGCTATATACTCAGGGTCTCCTATCTTTTATTTTGTTATATTTACTCGTTTTAATCACTGGAAGAGTGCCTTGCCCCATTATACATGTTGAACATTATCTGGTGGAAACTCTTTTGTACTTAATAATATTCCCATGCCAGCTTAAGAATCCCAAGTAGACTTGTAATATTTCAAAACACATGAGTTAGGGATCCCTGGGTGGCGCAGCGGTTTGGCGCCTGCCTTTGGCCCAGGGCGCGATCCTGGAGACCTGGGATCGAATCCCACGTCAGGCTCCCGATGCATGGAGCCTGCTTCTCCCTCTGCCTATGTCTCTGCCTCTCTCTCTCTCTGTATGACTATCATAAATAAATAAAAATTAATTAAAAAAAAAACACATGAGTTTTATTGTTATTATTATTATTATTATTATTATTTCAGAGACAGAGAGAGATATCATGAGTGGAGATAGGGGCAGAGAGAGAGGGAAACACAGGCTCTCCACTGAAGCAGGAGCCCAGTGTGGGGCTGGATCCCAGGACCCTGGGATCAGAACCTGAGCTGAAGGCAGATGCTTAACTGACTGAGCCACCCAGGTGCTCCTCAAAACACATTTCTTAATACACACATTGCTAAAGTATTTAAAATTGCATGTCGTAGAATCCAAATGCCTGAGTTTGAGAATGCCCTTCAGCTCTTAAAGTGTGTGACGTTGGGCAATTGCCTATTTTCATGCTTTTGTCATATAATCCATAAAATAAATATTAAACAGTTTATGTACCAAATGAGCTTGTTGTGACCATTAAATAAGCTCATGTGTGTGAAATCCTTAAGTCTACAACTGCAGTGTTGGATATTATGATTATAATATCTGTGAAACAATAATCTGGGCATCAGAAGTGGAAAAGATGAGAAAAATGTGATCTTATACCTACATTTTTGGAACTCACAATAAATTATGTATATAGACCCAATTGTGATTCTGAAATCAGGCAAGTTATAATGCTACACAAGAGGTACAATTACACGGTGTAAAATAGGGTATAAATTAAACAAGAGTGGTTTTGAAACACTCTTTGGGAGAAAGTTTAAATATTTCCCCAAAGAAATATAGAATAGAAGACTTCTCCCAATCCAAAGCACTAGAGAAATTGTCTGAATCAAGTACACTGGCACGAACAGGGGCTTTACCAAAAACACTAAAAGGACAGGCCACCTAATATTACCAAAAAAATAAAACATCATGAACCATAGACAAGAATGTGTTCTCTTCAGTATTATACCTTTATGAAGGAACTAGGCATCTATCCATTGACCACAGTCCAAAAGTTCTTCAGATACTCTGAAGAATGCTTTCGTCCTAATCCCCTTTATGAGTGTATTCATCAATATCATTCATTCATTCATTCATTCATTCATTTCAGTGGTTATATCTCTTCCCAAAAAGTCTGCTCAGGTACATTGTGTACATAGTGACAAGTTTCTTTCAAGACTAAGTAGAATTGCTACATTTGTTTTTTTCAACAACTCTTGTTTTCCCTAATAACTTGGTGTTTTTATCTCTGCAAGCCTAAATTATAACAACAAAAAAAATCTCAAACTGGAAAATATTCTATATGTTCTTTTAAATAAAAACTCCACCATATACATCTTTCACTGTTAGAACTATGTATATATATAGTTATTACTTACATATATATGTAATATGTAGTGCAGATTAAAGCAAGAGTCATTCTCTTATTGGACTGATAATAATAGGATTATGTTTCTATATTCCATATTTGAGCTTCAAAGATTAAAATATAATACAATTAAAATCTTTACAACTCCTGCCTCCTTGCCTGTACAGGATACAACCAATTTATGACAATATTTACCACAAATGGACATATCAGGCCTTAAATCAAATCTTTCACTTTTAGAATTAGATAGATAGATAGATAGATACATAGATAGATAGATAGATGATAGATGTAAATATTATATGTAAATATATAGTAATTTCCAATCTTTTTACTGTATTGTATACCTGATTTTATAGACTATTTATCCCATAAACTCATTTTTCTACTCAAAGTGTACATAATAATTTGATAACCATATATCAATAATAATGAGAAAGTCTGTTTAAATAAATATTTTAAAAAATAAATTGCCAAAATAAAATAAAATAAACTGTCAGTAAATTTTCATCATAAAAGTTTATAATTAGAAGGGACCTAAAGAGATCATATGATCCAAATTACTCTTACGAAGTAAGGAAAATATCTAAAGCTGGATAGGTTTTCAAAATTTAATAAATGATAAGAAAAATAAAAACTGCACTACAAAAAGATAAGATTAAGATGATAAAGGAGGTAATTAACATAAGAGGAAAGTGCAAGTGACCAATAAATGTGTATAAATATTTAAACATTATGTCATGCAACATTTTTTTCAGTAATTGTTCAAACTCCCTACTTGTAGTGTAAAGCAATAAAGTATACTAGAAGCTTTTCTTTATAATTTTTAAAATTTGTTTTTGCCCTTGTTAAAAAAAATCTTTCTTTTTTTTTCTTTCTCTCACTCTCTTTTTCCATTTCTTTGTCTCAAAATACTTGCAAGATCTTGAGAAATATTCAACCCAAATATTGTTCACACAATCTACCATAATTTTATAAACATTTAATAATTCATGCAACTTATAAAAATATTTGAAATGCTGGTTATCATTCCAAAAATTTAAAGGCTAGAAAGTGATTCTTCTGTCACTCTATACAGTAAAGATAGCCTGCAATACTGTAATTATCCAATGCATAAAAATCTTGCATTCAGCTAATTATGTATTCACTCAACCTTAGTGAAACATAAGCCTTTTTAAACTAAGTTGAAGAATTATAATAAATATGAAAGGCAAATTTTTCTAGGAATCATCAAACATAGTATCAAAATATTATTTTCCAAATTTGAAATTATAATGGGCTATTAGTATCAATAACAATTCTCTACATAAAAATTTTTGCTTTGGTTTATTATTTTCCTGTCTTGGATCTAATCTTTACACCATGCCTTGAAATTTGACTTTCATACACCTAAAATATTGAAAAGAAGACTTGGTCTCAACCAATAACATTATTCTTTATATCAAGCAATGGGTCTCTACTTGACATATTATACTTGCTTAATAAAATATATGCTTTTAAACTGCACTAAGTACTGAAACATTTCAACATGTTAACAGCACTAAAATATACCAAGAGTCCTTGAATTTAGTTGGCATTAAGTTTTTCAAGCAGTGACAAACATTATGTATATTTAGAGTCAATTCTCTATAAAAATCTCTTGATTACATTATGAAAAGTTTAACCTCCAAATGCAGCCAGAAAATGGCAATAAATATGACAGATTAAATGAAGTTATAAAAGGAACATTCAACATGTTTTATTAACATGTGCTTATACATTGAACACATTTATATTTTCCAAAGGAGAAAAATTCCAAATATCGAAACACTTCTCCATAATTTTCTCTTCTATAAATAGATTCTTTCTTCTATAAGCATTCTGTATGTTGCTCTACACATATATACATACTGAGCTATATAGTTTTATAAATGATAAGTCAAAGAGTGTCTAGTAAAAGATTAATCAAAAGAGATGATGGATATTTCATTATACACACAAAACTAGCATAAGTGGTTAACAAAGGCTTGATATGAAGTCTAATCAAAATTATGGAAGAGGGATCCCTGGGTGGCGCAGCGGTTTGGCGCCTGCCTTTGGCCCAGGGCGCGATCCTGGAGACCCAGGATCGAATCCCACGTCGGGCTCCCGGTGCATGGAGCCTGCTTCTCCCTCTGCCTGTGTCTCTGCCTCTCTCTCTCTCTGTGTGACTATCATAAATAAATAAAAATTAAAAAAAAAAATTATGGAAGAATTTCAAAGTGATCTTTAGCCTGGAGCAATATTTGGAAATGAAAGATTTATTGCCAAAGCATACTCACTGAAAATCAGTAATGTCATTTGAAATTATACTGAGAGTAAATTTAGAGGAGAATATGGTTTTCCTTAATGTACACATCTAGCTGGTAAGTACCTCATTCAAGTCAATCTTCATAATCAATGTGTAAGGAATATATCTCTTGAGATCTTGATTTCAATTTTTTGGATATATATATACCCAAGAGAGGAATTGCTGAATTATATGGTAATTCTATTATTTTATTTGTTTTATTTTTTTAAGGAACTATTATACTGTGGCTGCACTATTTTACATTTCCAACAAGAGTGTATAAGAGTTCTAATTTCTCTACATTCTTGCTGACATTTTCGTCTTTTTGAATTCCTGTCTGTAAACTCTGAGCTCTGAAGGGTTGGAGGACCTCATTTCCAAAGGGAGTGAAAACTTGACAAGGTCAGCAAGATCCCACTAAATTATAAACTCTGTAAGGTAGGCTACCACTTGGACACTTCAGACTCCTTAGTGTCTGGGGACAAGCAGGTTAGAAGGGATTCAAAATGCTGTCAGGGGAAATGAATTCTGATAAGGAGAAGGGAGAGCTGTTGCTACACATCAGGGTCAAGAAAAAATATGTAAGGAATTCAAAGTAATTCACATGGGTGTCTCTTGGTGATTCCTCGCCAAATTGAGACAATAAATGAACAAATGCAGTAACTAAAGCCAATGAAAAATACAGTTACAAGGGACACAGACTCCTCAAGAATGAGGACTTCATTATACTACCAAGTATTCCACCAAGACCAACAGAATTGCTAGCTGAAACAAGTCGTATTTAGAATAAACATGAGAAGGGTGAGATTTGGGGTACAAACTGGGACTATGAAAACCTATCCTAACAATGGGAGCTCTGAGATAGGGAAACTGAAAGACAACATAAAAATTTGCTTTTTGATCTTTTTTCTTTTTCTACTCTTGTTAGGATCTGCACTCCCACCTTACTTTATGCATGACTTGTAATGCAAATATCATATTGTCCTTACAAAGGACAAGGAGTTAATGATTTTTTTAGAATAGATAACATCTAAGGAAGGACCAGGTGAGAATAACTGGACAAAGCTATCATATGCATATTCTAAACCATCAGAGCTAGACATCTAAAGGCCAGACTCCACGGAATAACACCAGGGCCCTTATCTTTGTTCTAATCATTCCCTGGATGCCTGAAAGGACACATACACCACACTACTGTCTTCAATAAAAATCCCTAGTCTTCAAAGGCAAAGCTCACTCTTCTTTCCTTCTTGAGTCTCCTGGATGCTCTCTCATTATCTGCTCTCTATATATTTTCAATAAACTCTGCTCTTACCTCCTTCTCATTCACATTTGTTTTCCATCCTTCACAAAGCCAAGAACCCTCTTGGCTGGTCCTATCAGATCCCATCTTGGTCCCACACCCAGTCTGATGGTATCAACTCTAGAGCATCCCAATAACCATCCTTTCCTAAGTTTATTATCCTCAAGAAAAAAACTTCTAGAATGCTAGAAGAGTGGCTCCCTGATGTGTATGGAGAAGTGTTGTGTTGTGAAAGGGATTGACCTTAGAGGCCATAGGAAAATGTTGTTTGGATTTCCCTTCAAGAGAGAACTTGCCAAGCAGTTGTAAAGAGTGGAGGTAGCTCACAGAATTCAATTGTTATCACTTCTAGGATTTGCCTCAGCACATGAGGTCCACCACCCTCTTTTTCAGTAGACTTCAGCCAGGATTTAACCCAGCAGGAATTCTAGAGGCTGGCTATATCTGGCCAACTTGGGACTCTTCTAATGGGCAACCTTTACTGTTGTGTTCTCCATTGGGTTGGTGAAGACTTTGTCAGGTATGCATCACAGTATGAGACTCTAGCTGCAAAAAACCCTCTTCCAACATCCTTTCCTTCCAAAGTTGTAAAAAATCAGGTTTTCAGAGCTTCCGACCACATTCCTTTGATCGTTGATAAAAGTTATTCCAAACAAAGGCTTGTGCTCTTAACAAAGTCTCAGCTTCTGCTTCTCAAAGGAGTTAACAGACAGATTGTTCTTTTGGTATTGAATATTTGGATCGCGTACTATTGCCTTTTAATGCATCACCATGTGGTAAATATTGCATAATGAGATAAGTCATTATTTACTTTTCTTTATAGTTTATAGGAAATGGGCATATAGTGTTGCCTGAACTACTTATTTTCTTATTTTAAATATTTTATCTGCTACTTTGAGTATTTACTACCATCTTTCTGAGTAATAGTATTATACAACTATTTTTTTTTGTTTTAGGCATCACTTTTTTTTTAAACCATATGGTGCAGTATTGGATTCAGGAGTAGAATTAAGTGATTTAACACCTGGTGCTCATCACAAGTACCCTCCTTAATACCCATCACCCATTTAACCAGCCCCCACCTACATCCCCTTCAGTAGCCCTCAGGTTTTTCTCTATAGTTAAGAGTCTCTTACGGTTTGCCTCCCTCTTTTTTATCTCCAGCCACTATGTTCATCTGTTTTGTTTCTTAAATTCAACATATTAGTGAAATCAGATGGTATTTGTCTTTCTCTGACTGACTTATTTCACTTAGCATAATACCATCTAGCTCCATCCATATTGTTGCAAATGACAAGATTTCATTCTTTTTGATGGTTATGTAATAGTCCATTATATATACATATATGTATATATGTAAAAAAATTACCTTTCTTTCATCCATTCATCAGTCAATGGACATTTGGGCTCTTTCCATAATTTGACTATTGTTGATAAGGCTGCTATAAACATTGGGGTGCATGTGACCCTTTGAATCGGTATGTTTGTATCCTTTAGGTAAATACTTAATAGTGCAATTACTGGTTTGAACTACTTTTTAGTAAGATTAAGTTTCAATTACTTTTTACACTGTAGTATTCTAAGACATTAGCTTGTCATAACTTTGGAAAATTATATTAGATTTATTACATTAATGTAAAGCAGTTGTTCTCAACTAGGGTGATTTTTTCCCCCAGAAGGCATTTGGCAACATCTGGGGACATTTTTTTGTTGTAACAACTTCTGGATGTGGGCTTTTATTTGGAGAAGAGGAGGCTGCTATTGACATCCAGGAGATAGAGCCAGGGATGCTGCTGAATATCTAATAATGCACAGAACAGCCCGTAAGTAAAGAACTATCTATAACTAAATATCAATAATGCCAAGTTTGAGATAATCTGATTTAAAGAAATAATTTTTCATGTATCATGGATTGGTAATATAAATGTATTTTATATATCCAAAACCAAAACATATAGTTTTACCAGACCATCAATCATAGGTGATCAATTTCACGAATTACTCAATCAATTTGAAACACAGACTTATTTATATATTATCTAGAAAGCTAAAAATGAGAGGTGACAAAATGAAAGAAGATGTAATAAAAGTCAAAAGTCAGGAATAGAAATAAAATGACTTTAAGGAATATCAAAATTTATTTTGACTTTGATATTAATGAAGCTCACATTTTCAAGATACCTATTTTAGTCAAAACATCTAGGTGCTATTGATTGAGTCATTGTCCTCAAGTATCTTTACCCAGTTAAATACAAATTTTCTGTTTACGTTTTTAAAAAGAACTAAAAATTAAGGATTGGATTCTAAAAATATCCATGAAAGCAAGTATATTTAACTTCTTATAAAGCATTCATCATAAATACAATTAAAATATATCAGAGTTCTGAAAGATTAAACTCTAACATATTTTAGTAATGATGCTTGGGTGAATTAAGAATATTATGTTTTTAAATCAAATTTGTAACATTGATATGTGAATTATTTAATTTATTATAATGAGATATTTTGTAGAGAAAAAACACAGTGAATATTAAAATAGGCAAAATACATTAAGGATTATACTTACATAAAATATTCACTCTGATTAAATTATTTGATTACTTGATTTATCTTATACTTGAAGTCAATATTAAGAAAAATGCTATGATTTAATTGATTCTATCATTAATATTAACTCTTTAGAAATGATTTCTTAAATGTGTTCATGTTTAATTGTTTTTGAAGAAAACAAAAGCTGAAAATTAATATTCTCAAATTGTTAGAGAATTATATAGTGTTTACACTGCAAAGAACTTAGATAGTTGTCTTATATCTAATTTTTGAGATCAAGAAAATGAAATGCAAAAATCAATCCATTATGTATCAGTATCATCAGAATTATCTCAGTAAATTATAAGCTAATTATGAGAATTACATTCCAAAATCAAATAAAGAGCAATAAGAATGTGGAAATTTGTGAATTTGTGATTATCCTGACACCTTAACTTTATTTTATTTTTTAAAGATTTATTTATTTATTTGTTTGTTTGTTTTCATGTTTATTTTAAAAATAAATAAAGAGAGTGTGAGGAGTGGAGAAAGAGGGAGAGGGAGAGAGAATCTCAAGCAGACTCCTCATGAGCACAGAACTCCATCCCAGGCTCAATCTCAGGACCCTGAGATCACGATCTGAGGGAAACCAAGAGTCAGTGCTGAACTGCCACCTAGGCACCTCTGACACCCTTACTTTAAAGCATAGGACCAAATCTATGCCAAGCAGTTAGTTAATTTTGGTCAATTTAGTAAAGTTAAAAAAAATTAGAAAAGTTAGTTAATTTTACAATAATTTTCAATTTTATCACTCTGTTGCCTAACTGCATTTTAATTTAAAATAATCATAAGAAGGAAAGTGACAAAAGTTGGACAATTTTATTATGCCCCAGGTTACTTTGAAAGCAGTCTCCTGTCATTGCTAATCAGATAATTCATTACTGAAATGGGATTCTGAAAAGTTTCTAAGCAATACATTTCAACTTTTTTTCTGGTGCCAAAATCTATTAATTCATTTAATTAGTAGTACGAGGCATTGATTTTGTGTTAGCATTTTACGTTAAAAGCAAAGCATTTTTCAGTAATTAAGAACACTGAGCTAGTATAGTCAACTGTTCATTATTCAGACACTGTAAGGGAACATAGAATGGGTTAATTAATAATTATGTCTTCAAATAATATTTTCTAGATTAACATGGAATATAAAGCCTTACACTGAACTAAAACTGTGACAACTGTAATTTCAAATATTATGTAAAACAAAACATTACAATTTTATTAATTTTTATTTTTTTAAGTAGGCACCATACCTAGTGTGGGGTCCAATGCAGGGCGTGAACTCACAACCCTGAGCTCAAGACCTGAGCTGAGATCAAGAGTTGGACACTTAACCAGCTGAGTCGCTCAGGTGCCTCAAACTATTACAATTTTAAATAATAAATAATATGGAGTTCATTTAGAAGTCTAATTTGAAACTGCATGATTTATCAGATCATATGCAATTTTGCAAAAGAAGGTCCAAAGTCACAAACCTAAGTTGTCATATATGTTTTCTATATTTCCCCAGAAATATCTTAAACTGAATACCACCTTCCATTTAATTAGGCTTCAGAGTCAGATATATGTCACAATGTCCAAGAGAGATCATAAAACAAATGTGTCTAAACTAATGATGCAAACTCCACGTGCAGACATAATACTCATCAGAATTAGAATGGAAGATTTTACTGTTGCCTTTTAAAAGCCTATTCTTGAAGCATTAATACATGTAGCTTCTAGTAATAGTTGCTATAATGAAGTGTCTATTAGTATATATTTAAACTTTTTAAAGTCCTATGTTTACTTTTTTCGAATGTAAAACAAAAGGTTTTATGGAACACCATATGAGAGAAATAAATGTAATGAAAATATCTTTGATCCTATCTCTTTCAAGAAATATCTGATTTTTATTTATTATTATTTTTATTATACACTGCACTACACTATTTCATCAACTTACGCTGAATTTCAAGTACAGAAGCCCATATGTCATGGAAGGTGGGATAGCACAGCGGACACTTAAGCCACTTGACAGTTGCTCTGTACCTACTGATAGGTATCCATAGTTTTCCATCTTATTTTATAGATACTTGATTATTTGCAGTTTCTTCAAGGAAACTAACAAACAAACCCAAACTATAATCTTCATTAGATTGCTCTCCAAAAACCCAATGGGGAATATTTTACTTTTCCTGTCATCTCAATATTTAGTTGGTTACTATACTGTATTGTCAAATAACTGTTTTTTATGGAGAATAGTTTGGGTAGGAAAAAGAAAGTTTAAAAATGACAGCTTTAAACCTCTTACTGTGTATTAAGTATTTAATTTAAAAGATTAGACATAATTTCAGGTCAAGTCAATATTTAATATTATACTTTGTAAGATGATGTCTATATCCTCCAAATCTGTATAGTATATTATATTTTTTCAAACAATATGCATGTTTTACTTTTGAAGTACCTTTGCAAATCATAATTTTATATGTATTCACATAATTTATCATAAATTTTGGTCCCTTGATACTTTTTTTTTTAATTTACTTATTCATTTTAGAGAGAAAGAGTGTGCAGCAGAGAGGAGCAGAGGGAGAAGGAGAGAGTCTCAAGCAGACTCCATGCTGAGCATAGACCGATTTCACAACCCTGAGATCATGACCTGAGCTAAAATCAAGAGTCACTTAACTGACAGAGACAATCACGCACTCCCTGGTCTCTCAAGAAATATATTTTTAAATGTTATTTATTTATTTGAGAGATATAGAGAGAGCATGACTGGAGGGGAGAGGGAGAAGCAAGCTCCCTGGTGAGTAGGGAGCCCAATGCAGGGCTCAGTCCCAGATTCCTGGGATTAAGACCTGAACCAAAGGCAAATGCTTAATCAACTGAGCCACCCAGGTGCCCCTTGATATATTAAGTTCATAGATGTAAGGCCCACATTTACTATTTGATCATTTATCTTTCCCAATCACCTAGCTTAAAGAGTGGCACATGCCAAGGTCTTGGCAAATATATGAGTTGTATGTATTAGAATGGCTCAAATCTACCAACTCTTTTCTTATAAATGTCTAAAGGGCAAATTTGTTGGAGTTTCTACATCTATTTGAACCATAAAAGTAATAACAGAATTAAAATATTTTGTTATTCTACTTAACATACCAAAGTTGCTTAGTTAAGTAAAGGGTATCATCATGTTATCATCATTTTTTAATTATACTATCATTATTGTAAATAGATTAATTCAGAGTTGTTGCATTTCACTGGTGAAGATAACCATGTTAAATTCTCAAAACAATCCTATATGGAATGATTTTGAATTTGTTCTAATTCTTTATATCTATCTCTTCTCTGCTGACATTTACATATTTCTTCAACAGATATTTATCAAGTAAGCACTCTGACACTGGTAGACAAAGCTTTGGTATATAAATGAAGAAAATAAAGAAGCTTACTCTTGTGAGGCTGAAATTCTATCAGGAGGAAACAATAAAACACTTATGTGCACACAGACATACATGCCAAACACAAATTCTAAAACACTAAATTTTAAAGTATGGTAAAATGTGCTAAGTGCCACTAAAAAAGAAACAGAAAAGCAGGTTAAAAGGGGTAAAGATGGAGATTCCATTTTTTAAAAAGGTTTTATTTATTCATAAGATACACAGAGAGAGAGGCAGAGACATAGGCAGAGGGAGAAGCAGGGTCCAGGTAGGGAGGAGGATCCGGGATCACATCCTGAGCCAAAGACAGATGCTCAACTGCTGAGCCACCCAGACGTCCCAAGGAGATTCCATTTTTCAGAAGATGATTGGATAGACTTTGTTGAGAAAGTGACATTTGTTGAAACATGAAATTAATGAGGGAGTAACTATTGTTAATGAGCATCTGGAGAAAGAGAGAAAGAAGCCAAGGACACAACCAGTGTGAAGGTCCTCAGTATCATGGATTAAGAGATGAAAAGGGGGGACTGACCTGTTGTAGCAGAATGAGGGAGAGCTGTTTTAGCAGATAGAGTAGGAAAAGATAAGGACAGAAAAGTCGGAGGATGAGGAGGTGAGTCAGAGGAATATGTATGTCATGTAAGTATTTAGGGGCTTTTGCAACAAGTACATGGGTACATTTTGCCTGATTTTGAATGGGAGAATGGCATGATTTGATTTGGACTTTTAAAAGATTGTTCTAGACTCTAAAATGACAGGGTTGGAAACAGAGAAAGAAGGCCATTATGTCCAACTAAAAAAAGAGATAATAGTCATTCAAATCAAGAAGGTAGAAGAAGCTGTGAGAAGTGACTGACTTGGAACATAATTTGAAGGGAAGCCAGCGATTTCCTGATGGAATGGATGCAGTATGTGAAATAAAGAGAGAAGTCAAGAAGGATTCCTGAATGATACTACTAATGATCTTTTCCTCTAATTTTCTATTCATACCTTAATTTTTGTTAATTTCCACTTTCTTAAACTTCCTGTTTCCTTCATCTCTTAGCACTTGCGATTTGTATCTTTTGAAATCTATTTCTGCATTTTCTCAAACACTTTCTCTTTTCAGGTTCTCTTAAGACTCCTCACATGCCCCATACAAACCCTCTTGACATGTGACCACAGCTATCATTATCATTGTGCTCAGATGGCTTTCACATGCATGCTTCCAACCATTCACTTATAACTAATTTGGTCTTGTTGGCCATCTTCAAGATCCATCTAAATGTACCCTATTTTACAGCTCTTCCCAAACTGCCCATCAAATCTCAAAACATTTTGTTTTGTTTGTTTTACTTTATATTATCTATTTGCTTGATTTATTATCTCTGTAAGAAAATTAACTGAAAGCAGAATTTTTTTTCTTTTGCCTAGTAGACATGTATTTTTATTTTTACCTTTGTTCATCATATATAAAAGATGTATTTTTTGTCTTTGGCAAAAGATGCATTGTGTTAGATGTTCAAAAATACATACACACAAATACGTAACAAAGTTCCTTCTCTCAAAGTAAATGGATATGTATAATATTGTAAAAGGAAAACAAATCCTTGAACTCTGTAATAAAAGAACTGTTTTAAAACAAAAATTTTAATACTTATCATTAAATGAGGATTAAATTACTTAGATCAAGATTACATTATCAATCTCCGATTGTTAGTTATATCCATACTTATAGTGATATCAATATTTAAGGAGTATATATTCAACACATGCATGTAAAATTTACTGTGTTTCTCAAAAGCAATTCTTAATTAGAAATACACATTTGTGGGGTACCTTGGTGGCTCAGTCGGTTGAGCGTTTGACTCTTGGTTCCAGTTCAGGTCCTGATCTCAGGGTCACAGGATCAAGTTTTCTGTCAGGCTTTGATCTCACCATAGAGTCTGCTTGTCCCTCTCCCTCCTTTTCTTCCCCTAACCTTGCTCATACACTCTCTAAAATAAATAAATATTTTTTAAAAGGAAATATACATTCCTATGTTGAATATAAATAAAAATGTAATCATCCTTTTAGAATTGACACAGAACTATGGCAATATGATTATTAATGTTAATATATAAAGTCATGACCAAAAAAAGATTATTTTCAGGGAAATGAAATTTAAAATTTGTTGTAGCTATGAGAGCTCTAAAACATTAAAATGCATGAACTTTCATTTACACAAAAATTGCTAAAAAATTTCTCAGCACATGCCTATAAAACTGCAGTATGAATATGAGGTATTCAAATGCACATGGTAATCAATATGCTAACTAAACAATACTCCAAGACTGAATTTAATGATCCATGGATTTTACTCTGCTAACAATTGTTGATAGGCATGTCAGTTTGCAAGACAATATAACTTCATTTGAATTTTAACTGACTTTTGATATTGTTTAGATAATGACTTACCTTGCCAGAATTCTAATGACACATATTCTATGCTTACTTATATATATATGTTAATTTTTGAGACCATAGTATTTTATTTATTTATTTATTTATTTATTTATTTATTTATTTATTTTATATTTGTATATTTTTTATTGGAGTTCAATTTGCCAACATATAGCATATCACCCAGTGCTCATCCCGTCAAGTGCCCCCCTCAGTGCCCGTCACCCAGTCACCCCAATCCCCCACCCACCTTCCTTTCCACTACCCCTTGTTTGTTTCCCAGAGTTAGGTGTCTCTCATGTTTTGTCACCATCACTGATAGTTTCACTCATTTTCTCTCCTTTCCCCTTTATTACCTTTCACTATTTTTTATATTCCCCAAATGAATGAGACCATATAATGTTTGTCCTTCTTTGATTGATTTACTTCACTCAGCATAATACCCTCCAGTTCCATCCATGTCGAAGGAAATGGTGGGTATTTGTCATTTCTAATGGCTGAGTAATATTCCCTTGTATACATGGACCACATCTTCTTTATCTAGTCATCTTTGAATGGACACGGAGGCTCCTTCCACAGTTTGGCTATTGTGGACATTGCTGGTATAAACATTGGGGTGCAGGTGTTCCAGAGTTTCACTGCATCTGTATCTTTGGGGTGAATCCCCAGCAGTGCAATTGCTGGGTCATAGGGCAGTTCTATTTTTAACTCTTTGAGGAACCTTCACACAGTTTTCCAGAGTGGTTGTACCGGTTCACATTCCCACCAACAGTGCAAGAGAGTTCCCCTTTCTCCATATCCTCTCCAACATTTGTTGTTTCCATCTTGTTAATTTTCCCCATTCTCACTGGTGTGAAGTGGTATCTCATTTACACATTTAATGCAATCCCTATCAAAATACCATGGATTTTCTTCAAAGACTTGGAACAAATCATCTTAAGATTTGTGTGGAATCAGAAAAGACCCCGAATAGCCAGGGGAATATTAAAAAAGAAAACCAGAGCTAGGGGCATCACAATGCCAGATTTCAGGTTGCTCTACAAAGTTGTAATCATTAAGACAGTGAGGTACTGGCACAAAAACAGACACATGGATCGATGAAATAGAATAGAGAATCCAGAAATGGGCCCTCAACAATATGATCAACTAATATTCGACAAAGGAGGAAAGACTGTCCACTGGAAAAAAGACAGTCTCTTCAATAAATGGTGCTAGGAAAATTGGACAGCCACGTGCAGAAGAATGAAACTAGACCATTCTCTTACACCATACACAAAGATAAACTCAAAATGGATGAAAGATCTAAATGTGAGACAAGAATCCATCAAAATTCTAGAGGAGAACACAGGCAACACCCTTTTTGAACTCGGCCACAGCAACTTCTTGCAAGACACGTCTATGAAGGCAAAGGAAACAGAAGCAAAAATGAATTATTGGGACTTAATCAGGATAAAAAGTGTCTATACAGCAAAAGAAACAATCAACAAAACTAAAAGACAATGTACAGAATGGGAGAATATATTTGCAAGTGACCTATCAGATAAAGGGCTAGTTTCCAAGATCTATAAAGAACTTATTAAACTCAACAGCAAAGAAACAAACAATCCAATCATGAAATGGGCAAAAGACATGAACAGAAATCTCACAGAGGAAGATATAGACATGGCCAACACTCACATGAGAAAATGCTCTGCATCACTTTCCACCAGGGAAATAAAAATCGAGACTATAGTATATTAATTAAATTATGTCATTGACATTTTCATTAAAATAATTTCCACATAAGGAAATTATGAAGTTACTGAATGTAGTTACCATGAAATCAGACATCTATCTATTTATTCATTTATTAGTTCATTCATGTATTCCTACATTTAGAATATCTAATAAATATCACTTGTGAAGCAGACATGATCCCTGGAGTGAAAAAAGAAGAAAAGTAAAATGCATGCAGCCTTAAAATCTTAGAATAAAACTGTAAATTTATTAAAAGAGAATCTTGAGATGATACAGATTTATAGCAATATCATTTATATATTATCCTTAACATCTGTAATACCATCAGCAGAAGTTTCATCAATTATTTAACATAATTATTTTACAAAAGCACATGATTCACTTATCCTTTAAGAACTATTAATTGAAGTTCAAGGGGGTGTAAGGAATTATTCTCTGATACATAATTAAAAAGGTGAACAATTTAATAAGACCCATATGGTTATGGAACTTACACTTTCCTCCAGGAAAGAGAAAGAGTAAATATAAAAGAAAGAATACATGTGATTACTTATAATATTTAGTCATTTAAAAAAAGTGATGAATATTGACTGAAGACACTGGTATAAAATATATAAAATGTCTCTAACTTTTTATGTGAGTATGGTTGACACAAAATGTTACATTAGATTCAGGTGTACAACATAGTAATTTTGCTTCTCTATACCTAATACTATGTTCACCATGAGTGTAACTATCATCTGTTACTATATAACATTATTACATTAATGAAATAAATTGAAAATGACACAAATGGAAGATATTCCATGCTTATAGATTGAAAGAACAAATATTGTTAAAATGCCTATACTACCTAAGCAATCTACAGGTTCAATGCAAACCCTATCAAATTACCAGTGACATTTACACAGAACTAGAATCCTGAAATTTTACTGGGTAAAGCACCAAAAGAATCTACATGAAGAAGAAAGCTGGAGGTATCACAATTCCAGATATCAAGATATACTGCAAAGCTGTAGTAATCAAAACAGTATGATTCTGGCATAAAAGACACATAGATCAATGGAATAGAATAGGTAGCTAAAAAAAAAAAAAAACAAAACAAAACATGCTTATATGGTCAATTAATCTATGACAAAAGAGACAAGAGTATGCATTGGTTGGGGGAGGAAGACAGGTCTTCAATAAACAGTGCTAGGAAAACTGGACAGCCAAATGCCAGAGAACTTTCTTACACTGTTTTCTTACATCATCCACAAAAATAAATGGATTAAATATCTAAATGTGAGACTTGAAACCATAAATATCCTACAAGAGAATGCAGGCAGTATAAAATGTTTTAAACATATGTAAAGGGAATGATTCACCTTCTAGAAGTAACTGAACAAAGCAATTTCTCTTGGGGGAGCAAAGCCTAAGGACCACAGTGCAGGCTCTTAAATTCTATGACCTTCAGGAAAATCAGCTTGTCTTCATCATGGACAGATTTTATACAAATGCTGGACCTCTCTATCTGAGACTCATGGATACTTGATTGCCAGGTGAAAATCACAGATAACATAACAAGTGTTCTAGAAGCTTAATACAAAGGCTATTTACAGGTTATTCTTCCAGGGTTAAATTTTCATTTTTATCATTTTCCTCATTGCCTGCTGTAATGAGGGAATCGGCATGTGCCGCGAAAGAGATTTAAGAAGGTAACTTGATTTTTACTTCCCTTTACTCCAGGCTATAGTATTTATTACATACAAAATGTTTGCCACATACTTATATGTTAAGTAAGCCATACTAAATGACCTGTAAGTAGAATCCCCCTAATCCCCAAATTAGCATCTTAATAAAAATAGAAACTATCTAATTACAAACCCTGCCTTCTCACACTGAAGTACACTTTTTTCATTTGTGTTAATTTTTAAGGTAAAATTTTGTCATATAAATTGTATAAAGAAGGAATTATTGTTTGGTTTTGCTGTGAGCCTTATAAAATGGTATATTGTATTTAGTCTTCTGGAATATTCTTTTTATAACTTACCTCAACACTTCAAACATATATCTATATTGTTATTTATAAGAGAAATTATATACTATATTGCTATTAATCTGTTTAGCTACCACTTGGGTTTTGAGATCAAAATGATTGACCCTAGGCCTCCTCATTTAATTTCAATGGCTCTTATATGAAGGAAAATAAAGATGAAGTGAAAGAATAAAATAAAATATAAAGATAAAAAGAGTGTTAGGAATCAAATAAGTTAAAATCAAATAACTATTAAATTTAATAATATTTAATCAAGCTAGCCATTACTCAAAATGTATAGAAAATGATAAAAAGTCTCTACAATAATACTTTAAAAATAAAATAAGAATTTAAGATATTGTTAATGACCAAGAAACATTTTAATTTAAAATCCAATAAATTCAAACAAAAATACACAGTGCATCCTCCAAAAATAAAATTTCAAATAAGAGATAAAATTATTATCTAAATAAACATTCTATAATCTTGGATAGGAAAACAAAATTTTGTAAAGCTGTCAATTCTCTCCAAATTGATTAATAAATAATTTTAATCCTCTTAAAATTTTCATTTGTATTTTTGAAGACTTTGACCAGTTAACTGTAAAATTTGTATGTAGAAGTGGGGTTATCTAGAGCTAAGCAAATCTTTAAAAATGTTAGGTGGTTCCTTATATGTATTTAAGATATACTATAAAGCCACTTTGATAAACTATGTGGTACTACATTAAAAACAGAAAGCGGCCACTGAAATAGTGAATGCAGCATCAGACTGCATATGAAGTCTTCCTATACTATGTTAAACAAAGCAGTGGGGGTTTAATCATGCTTGGAGGTGGAATTTGATTGAGGTTTTGATAGCATCTGTCATGATCAGATTTTTCATAATTTACTTAAATAGATGATATTCAAAGGTTTTCTAATGTTAAATCATGATTATAATTTTAAGATATACTCATCTTGATTATGGTGTATTTTATGTTTTGTGAATATTTTGTTAAGAAATTTGCATACTTATTCATGAACTATCTTTTCTTGTGCTATCTTTGAATTTATTTTCAAGATTATACTGAGTTCCATTAATTCAACTGGGTAATATTTCCTCCACTTCTTTCTCTGTAAGAGTTTGCCCCCTAGATTCAGCACTGCAGCCTCGAAAAACAAGCATAAAATCTGTCTGAGTCAGGGAACAGTAGTGGCTGGCAACCTAAAGTGCTTGGCTATTCATTCTCATCCACATGCTATGACAACACAATAACTCATGTACACATGGTCAGTTCTATTTTCCTGTGTCCAACACCACCATGACAAATTCCAAATGTGGCTTCCCCTATAAGGTATACAACCACAATGACTGGCACAGATTTATTCCAATCTGATTGATTCAAATGCATAGGTCTCCTGTTACCTACATAAGATGGGCTTATGCTGGGTATGGGTATTGATCATACAACTGCTTGGTGACACTGCCCAGGAGGCTTAAACAAACCAATGTAAAGGTGATTCAAATGAATTCAATAAATTGAAGTGATTTGTTGTATGCTTTTGGGTTATTTGTTTATATGTAGAAATGACTGGCCCGTGGACTATATTTCTTTTGGGGATGAGTTGCACCTTTGCCCATACACCATTCACTCTAATTATTGGCCATGTCAACAAAGATAAATAAGTCAATCTAAGGTCCCTTGCTTGGGTTGCAATGGCTAATAGGCTGATAATCTACTTCCTTGCTGTGTAAAATAACACCTCCCTGTTTCCCCAGGATTTATTCAGAGTCTTATGAGTTCAAGACCCTGAGGACATGATTGAAGTTAATACTACAGTGTGTCCTCAACCTGCTCCTTGAAGTCCTATTACTAGTATCTTTAATTAGATGCTGTATAAGGCAAATTAAATAGATTTATTTTAGCTGCTGTTAGATAAATCCAACCAGTTGACAGAATAGGTTGCTTATGGAAAATTCACCAGAAGTCCAGGAAATGTCCAGGCCAGAGGAAGAAGAGGAAAATATTGTTAATAATATAAAGCTGATTTTAATATATTATCATAATTTCTCTGTATTGAATTATAGGTCCTGCTACAGTATTAAATGTTCTGCTAGAGTAGATTCTGACATAGTATTAAATATTGCTTTTTTAATTAAAATAATGATGAGAGAGAGAAAGACAGAAAGAGAACCTAAATACTTCCAAGTTTTGTTTGGGGCTCGCCTTTTGTAAAATTTTGACATACTTTACATTATCTATTGTTTCAGCATACAATTCAAAACTTAGAAAAACATACAATAAAAAGACAATCAGTAGGTAACTGATGTTTAAGTTAGGATCTAAGAATATTTTCTGACAAATATGAAATATATATATATCTTTATGAAGATAAATACATTTTAGTAAGAATTTGGTAAAAAATTGTCTGAATAGCAAAAGATTTTTTAAGAGATGATAAAAACTTCTTTTTGTAACCATTATATCAATTTCTTTTTCAAATATGTCTAGTAATTATTGTAAAAGACTAATTTCACCACAAGGACTCATGAATTTCAATACTGAGCTAAATTACACACTGTATAAAAATTTTAGAATTTTTAAAAATTTTCTACAACACATCTTATAATTTAAAGCTATGTTCTCATTTTACATGATAAAATAAATTTTATAAAATTTAAAGTGACACTTATTTTCAATGTATATGAATATATAAGCTTATGTATACATTCACATATATACATATATGTGTACATGAATATTTGTATAAAATTCACATTTTGCCTACTAATGTAAAAGGTTACTGAATTGATACCTTATTTTTCAATAAGAAGTTTAAATTTAAAATCCATCATGATTGAATAGAAGACTACTTTCTACACTTTTCTGTATAATTTACTTATTAAATTGCTATATTAGTGTACTTTTTCTGTATATCATGTTTTACAAGTCAGTACATGTACAGACACACAGTTGAACTTTTTTAACTTCACACATGACACACACTATACAGCCAAGTATATACAGTACCATAACGTAAGTCCCATGTCAGGCTCCCTTCATGGAGCCTGCTTCTCTTTCTACCTATGTCTCTGCCTCTCTCTCTCTCTCTGTGTCTGTCATGAATAAATAAATAAAATCTTTAAAAAAAATAGTTAGGTTTTGGTCAATTGCATTTTTCCATGGCTTTTAATTTTTTATTTACAAATCATATAGCTTACTATTTTAAAAATAGGCTGCCTCAATTTATTTTATTATATACATGGAAAATTTAGAAATAAAAGGATAACAGTTTTGAAAGATGAGACTAGTCCTCAAGAATAAATAAAAATATAGTTTTTCATTTATTTTAAATACTTTATTTATTTGAGGAGAGAGAGAGAGCACGAGTGGAGTGGGGGAGAGTAATGAGGAAGAAGCAGACTCTTCCCCAATCAGGCAGCCCCACAGGGGCTCTATTCCAGGACACTGGGACCATGACGTGAGCCAAAGACAGATGCTTAACTGAGTGAGCCACCCAGGCACCCCTAGATTTTCATATTTTTATTGATGTAATATGCCTTAGTGACTCATGAAAGATATGTTAAATAGATTGCTAAACATTTTATTGCCAGATATTTAGAATGAATTTCTAGATCTATCTGGATATATCAGGTAGCTGTGTTCTTCTGTACTCTATGAAACGTGTTTTGGTTTCAATTTTTAAATGTTTTGCTTTAACCTTGCTTTAGTATATCATTATTGTCATTTATCCTTTTTTAAAAAATTTCATTTATTTATGATAGTCACAGAGAGAGAGAGAGAGAGAGAGAGAGAGAGAGAGGCAGAGACATAGGCAGAGGGAGAAGCAGGCTCCATGCACCGGGAGCCCGACGTGGGATTCGATCCCGGGTCTCCAGGATCGTGCCCTGGGCCAAAGGCAGGCGCCAAACCGCTGCGCCACCCAGGGATCCTCATTTATTCTTTTTGTGTTGGCTTCATATCTCTAAATAGGTCCCTCTCAGCATCTTTCCTTTCTTGTTTTTTTTTTTTTTTTGGCATGTAAAATTACATTGTTTATTGAAAGCAGGAAATACAGAAGTTTAGATTAAACATAGTGATTACAAAGCTTTAAAGTTCATGATTAATGGTTTCTAAGCTTTCAGCAAATTTTTTAGTTGAAAGAAACTATGTTAAGTGTTCTTCATGTACTCAGCTGCAGAAATAGAGAAGTTAGGACTTTGAGAAACTTGTAATCAGTTAAATAAATGAAACATGTACATATGAAAATTTAAAAAGTAAAAAGTAATGCATAACTATACTCAGTATATATAGAACATATGCATATAGGATTTAGCTAACTTGGCACTTTAGAGAGAGGTGGCATCAGGGAAGGACTTTATTTTTTTTTAAAGATTTACTTATTTATTTATGATAGACATAGAGAGAGAGAGGCAGAGACACAGGAGGAGGGTGAAGCAGGCTCCATGCAGGGAGCACGATGCAGGACTCGATTCCGGGATTCCAGGATCGCGCCCTGAGCCAAAGGCAGGCGCTAAACCACTGAGCCAGCCAGGGATCCCCAGGGAAGGATTTTAGAAAAGGTCTTGTCTTGAAGAGTAAAGCTTAACGTATCAGAAAAAGTTCATAATATAAGAGGATGGAAAATATAAAGATAAATGCCAATATAAGTAACTACAAATGGTTTAGTGAACCATAAATTAAAAATGGGTAACCCAGTGGAAAAAAATGATACTAAAATGTGTAGATTATATGATATGTAGAGAAAATCCTAAAGAATCCATAAAAATATATTAAAAATAATAAGTAGATTCGGCAAATTTGCTGAATACAAAATACACAACAACCAGTTGTGTTTCTATATACTAATTACAAATTTTTATAAAGAGAAATTGAGAAAGCAAAACCATTTGCAAATGCATCAAAAAGAATAAAATACTTAGAAATACATTTAACTAGGGAGGTGGAAAACTCATATACTGATAACCACAGGATATTGAGGGAAGAAACTGAAGAAGACACAAATAAATAGAAAGATATTCCATGCTCATGTATTGGGAGAATTTATGTTGTCAATGTCCATACAACCAAAAACAATCTGCAGATTCAATCAATGCAATCCCTATCAAAATTCCAATGGAGTTTTTCACAGAAATAAAACAAATAATCCTAAAATTCTATGGAACCACAAAAGACCCTGGATAGCCAAAGAAATTCTGAGAAAGAACAGAGCTAATGGCATCACATTTCTGATTAAAACTATATTACAAAGCTATAGCAATCAAAATAGTATAGTACCAGCATAAAAAGAGACACATAAATCAATGAAATATAATAGAGAACCCAGAAATGAACTCACATAAAAATGTTCAAATTAATTTATGACAAAGAAGCCAATGATATATATTTGGGCTATTACCTTATACCATACACAATTTCAATTGAGAATAGATTACCTAAACATAAACACATAGGACTACATCAAACTAAAAAGCTCTGCCTAGTGAAGGAAACAATGAAGTAACTTCGGGATGGGAAAAAATATTTTTAAATCATATATGTGATAAGGGGCTAAAATTCAAAATATATACATACAAATTGATAGGAAAAAAACCCCTCAAACAATCTGATTACGAAATGGGTAGAGGTCCTGAATAGACATTTTTCCAAAGAAGACATTCAAATGACCAACAGAAGCATGAAAAGATTCTCAACATTACTGATCATCAGGAAAATGCAAATCCTAAGCACAGTGAGATATCAACTCTCATCTGTTAGAATGGCTATTACCCAAAAGGACAAGAAATAATGAGTGTTGGAGGGGATATGGAGAAAAGGACACATTTGTGTACTGTTGATGGGAATGTAAATTGGTGCAGCTATATGGAAAACAGTATGGAGGTTTCTTTAAAAATTAAAAATAAAACTATCATATGATCTAGCACTTCTACTTCTTAAGTATTTATTAGAAGAAAAAGTCGATATTTTGAAGAGATATCTGTGCCTCCCTGTTCATTACAGAATTATTTAAAGTAGCCAAGACATGGAAACACCAAAGTGTCCATCAATGGATGAACAGATAAAAAATGTGATATATATAATTTACAATAATATAATATAATTTTTATAATAGTATATATATGTATATAATTTAGACACACACACAAAGTAAATCTTGCCATTTGAAACAACATGGATGGACCTTCAGAATATTATGCTAAGAAAAATAAGTCAGAGAGAGAAAGAAAAATACTATATAATCTCACCTATATGTGGAATCTAATTTTAAAAATCCATAAAAACTGAATTCATAGGTACAGAGAATAGATTGCTGGTTGCCATAGGCAAGTACATGAGGGATGGGTAAAATTGCTAAGGGGCTTAAAAGGTATGAACTTCCAGTTATAAGACAAATAAGTCTTGAAGATGTACTGTACAGCATGGTGACTATAGTAAACAATACTATATTGCATATTTGAAAGTTGCTAAAAGAGTAGATTTTTAAAATTATCATCACAAGAAAAAATGTGTAATTATATCTGATGGATTTTAGACTTATTGTGGTAATAATTTTATAATATATACATTTTTCAAATCATTATGTTCTACACCTAAAACTAATACAATGTGTCACAATAAAAAATGGATAACAGAATAGAAAAAATGATATTAAAATTTAGCTACAACCAAAGAATCTTTTACACCCTACAAATATAGTTGTATTTTATTCTGCAGGAAAGGGAAATTTTAAATAGGAGGATGGAAAGTCTGTAACACATTACAAACACACTTCTCTGGTACAATTTAGATGAAGGAATGGGAGAGACCACAATAAGGAAAACTGGAGAAAAGTCAAGTAACAGTTTGCAAAATATACATGAGAAATGCAGAGATCCTGGATTTTTTAAAAAAGATGTTATTTATTTATTCATGAGAGACACACACACGAGAGAGAGAGGGAGAGAGAGAGAGAGAGAGAGAGAGAGAGAGAGAGGCAGAGACACAGGTAGACGGAGAAGCAGGCTCCATGCAGGGCGACCAATGTGGGACTCAATCCCGGGTATCCGGGGCTGACAGCGGCGCTAAACCACTAAACCACCAAGGCTGCCTGAGGTCCTGGATTAAGCCAGGGATTATTGATGAAGGAGAGGAAGGAGTGATTTATTTTTAATAGGAAATAATTGGGGAGGTGATTTTGATTTGGAAGAAGAAAGTTTGAACTTTGAATCAGAGTGCTTAACTGGAATTCAAGTTTACAATTCATGTTCAGTAAGAATTTTGGAAGCTAATTACACATTTAACCCTCAATTGCCCATTATATATAAAGGGTCTAACAATTTTGTAGACACTTGAATGTTTTTTTTTCTTATAGTTGTTCATATCTTTCCAGTTGTATGCCTTTCTACATTTCTTAAAATGAAGAATAATTATGAGAAAAAAATGGTTGCAGCACAAGACTAAGCACATTTAATCTTACAAATAAATTTTTAAAACTAAAATAAATTATATATGATAAGTAAATGGAATTTGTACCATGAGGAAAAATACCTGTTAAGAAAGAGAGCATCAAATGTGGTCTCAGAAAAAAATGGATGCCTTTTTTATTTATCTTGCAATGATTATCACACTATGAATTTCTGATCACTTATGTGGTTTCTTAATAAATATATTTTTGCACATTATTTCTTTTTTGACATAACAAATAATTACTGAATAAAAAATATGGAAAGCTCTTGATACGTGATCTTCTTCTCTACTTACAGAATGGTAATCTCATTTAGTCTCATGGCTTTTATAAACCACTCCATATCAACTCCAAGTTATTATTATCTTTAATTTCAGTATATATCTAACCAGAGACAGAAGTTATCTAACTCCCTACTCAACACCTCCACTTGGCTAATAAAAATTTCAAATGAAACTTCTGATATTTGTTTCACAAACCTTTTAGGTCTACAATACCATTTAATGGTCTCCTTAGACCTAAGATCCTGGACATATTTATGGCTCTTCTCTCTTGTATCTTATCCAATTATTTAAGAAATATTTCAGGTCCTACCTTCAAAATCCAAAATTTAACCATGTTTCACCTTTTCCATAGCTATAACTATTGTCCCAGCAGAGTCTTTTACCTGATTTACCATCCTAACTGCTCTACTGCTTTCATATCTACACCACCATCACCCCGCCCTTAGAGTTTAGTAACAACTCAGCGTCCAGAGTAATCTATCATTTATTCAAATAATATTTATTGTGTGGCAGCTATTTAAAAAAGCTCGTTAGATCATGTAACTCGCAGCTCAAAACTCTGCAATGACTCCTCTTTTCCCCATATAAAAGCTGTTATAATAGCCTACAATTATGGTGACCTTATGTCCAAATTTGTCCCAGAGAGTCCCAGTCAAAAGGCAAGGGAGAACTGACTTCCAGCTTACACAATCAGGCTGAGAGAGAAAATTCTCTCTTACTCTGACCAGAGTTATTCAGGTTTTCAGTGAATTCAATGATAACTACTCACAGTGGGTAAAGCAATCTGCTCTACTCAGTTCACTAGTTCAAATGATAAATGCATATACAAACACCCTCACAAACATACCCAGAAGTAATGTCCAGTCAGATACCTGGCAACCCAGTGATTCAGTCAAACTGACACATAAAATTAACCATTATATGAATGATTAAAGATTTTAGTGGCCATCACTGGGTCATAGCAAAGTAGTTACAAATTGGGGTTAGAATCAGTAACACCTCTAGGTGTCTGGGTCATTCAGTCATTTAAGCATTTGGCTCAGGTCATAATCTCAGGGTCCTGAAGACGAAGCCCCACATTGGGCTCTGAGTTGATCTTACAGTCTGCTTGAGATTCTCTTGGTCCCATCCTCGGCCTCTCCTGGTCCTGGTCACTCTCTCTCAAATAAATAAATAAATCTTTAAAAAAAAAAGAATCTCTGACAGGTAATTAAGGCATGATTCAGCTTTATTATTTTGGGGGCCAATCAGAATTTGATCAGGATGGATTAGTAAGCAAGTGAGAAAAAAGAAAAGAAAAAGACCTAACCAGAAGAACATTTAGATAAAGGAAATGAAATAAGATAATTAGCACCACTATTCATCAATATTCAGTTAATATTTATTATTAGATTTCTTTGAATTTGGTGTTTTTTTTAAAGTAAATCTACAAATATGTATTGATCTAATATTATCTTTCTATCTCTAATGATGGAATTTGATTAGAAAAAAGAGTCAGGATACTCACAATTGTAATTGCCACACAAATCACAAAAGTGTCTTTTAGAACATCACATTAGCCCAAGGGCTTGGATCAGAGAGAAAATTTATTTCGATTGGGCCCTTTTACCATTATACAAAAGCCACAGAGTTGTCAGAGAAGTTAATATGAATTGTCACAAGTAAACTATTATTCTAAATAGATTTAAAATCAGCTGCACAAGCATCAAGTCAATTAAGGACTTGGTTATAGTATACTATAACTTGGGTTATAGTAATGGTAAGTTTAAACTGACTTTAACAACAGAAAGGTGGGGAGTCAAATAGATTCATCATGGGAAAAAATAGAACCTTTATGTGAGGTACACAAAATGTCTTCTGTTGACAGAAATTGAATTAGAATCAGCCTGAACTCTAGGTAAAAAATAGTTTTCACTTCTTGGGATTTGACAGTGTGGCACAAGTCTAACTTTTTTTTTTTTTAAGATTTTTTATTTATTTATTCATGGCAGAGAGAGAGAGAGAGAGAGAGAGAGAGAGGCAGAGGGAGAGGGAGAGAATCAAAGGGAGAGGGAGAGAAGCAGGCTCCATGCAGGGAGCCTGACGTGGGACTTGATCCCAGGTCTCCAGGATCACACCCCAGGCCCAAGGCGGCGCCAAACCGCTGAGCCAGGAGGGCTGCCCACAAGTCTAACTTTCTATGAAGAAGAGATTATACTTAAACTTTAGTATCTCTGTTCAAAAGAGACACTATGACGAAAAGTGGTAACAATGTCACTGATTTCCTTAAACTTTGTGTTATACTCAACCCAGCACATTTGAATCAGAATTGAGGGAAAGATACATATTATTTAGTCATGAGATGTAAAAATGATACATATTATTTAGTATTTAGTCATAAGGTGTATAAATGATTACATTACCAATGTTAAACCAATTACAAATAAAGTTCAAAGTTCTAGATATTCATACAATTCAAATAATTGGTAATCTAAAAATCTCATACATTCTGTAATAATTTCATGCTTAAAACAGCAACATTTTCCTTTGCTCTTTATTATTTATCTTGTTTCATATCTATGATTTAAATATAATTTAATAAAATAGAAAATATTAAATTTAATGATAGAAATGTTGGAAGAATATCAATAGTTCTAATGTAACTCCCTTTCAATAGGTGACTGGTTGGACTCTACTAGTATAAATCCACATTGAGAGTCTGATCACTCTGTGCCATCTTTGAAGAAAAGAATTTCCTCTGTAACTATATAAATAAACTAGTACTTCCAAGGAAATATATGCATTTTCATCCCAAACTGATTATTATGTAGTCATTCCTATAGAAAACCTTTGGAAACCAATTCAAAGGTTAACTAGTACAGCTGAATAAATTAATTTATTATGAAAAAACTTAAAAGCTCTGTATTAAAGACATATTGAAAATATATTATACATCCTTAAATTTAAATGGCCCATAAAGTAGATCATTACTAGGAAGAATTCATTAATATGGATATAGGTAATAAGATCATTACCAGAGATGAAAAGAATTAAAATTGCATGATTAAAGTGCTCATTAATGCACTAAATAGTATAGTATTAAAGAGATTATTGAACATTTCTGAAAGGTACATTTCATTGTAAGGAACTATATGAGAAAATCTAGAAACTTTAGGCAATTCTCTAAAAATAGTTTAAATAGCCACTAAGATTAAATAGCACAGATTTTTTTTTCCACAGAGAATAATTTATATCCAACTTCACTAGTAAAATTAAACTGAGAGAAATAGTACAATACAGTATAATAATGTAGACCGATCACCGACCTGGAAGTCAGAAATGTGACCTCAAATTCTAAATATCAAAATCTAAGTTTATGATTGCCTTGTCCCAAAATGCTTACTTTTTCATTGCTTAACTCCTTTGTCTGACCATATTGTAATACATGAGGAATATAATGTATATTTGTATATTTTTAATACTTGGAAGTCTTAAAAGTGATATACCAATGCGTTTGAAAAAGTACTTGGAGTTTTTCAATAGAAGCTAAGAAATTACCCTTATACCAATGTCCATCAACAGTTACTAATATTTAGAAAGAACACTGATATATAAAATAATGAATTGCCTTATGAACTTAACTTATAAATACATGCTTTATTTATCATCATCCTCCAGAGAAACAGAACAGGATGTGAATATAAATAAGATTTATTTTCACAAATTGTCTCATATGATTATGGAGCATGGTAAGACCAAAATGTGCAATTTGGTTCTGAAGGCCATAAAGGTGGAGATTCAGGGAAAAGCCTATGTTGTAGTTAAATTCTGAAGGACATCTGTCAGCAGAATTCTGTTTTGTTCAGGGGAGGTAAATTATTTGTTCTTTGTGAGACTTTACCTGATTGGATGAGGGGCACCCACATTATGGAAGGCAATCTGTTTACTCAAAGTCCACAGATTTAAAATTATTTTTGAGTTGTGTAGCCCTTTACTAGTAACAAGAATAGAAGGCATCTGTTGTACAACATAGATAATAATTGACTATAACAAGTCAATTATTTTACTCCAATAAAGATCATTTATAAAAGCAATTTCTTTATTAAAAAGCTTTCACCCTTCTTGCTTGTGTACAATTTGCAAAACTATTCTGAAAGTGAAATATATGTGCACAACTCTACAAAGAGTGCAAATTTGCGATACGATAAACGCTTTACAAGTCACTTTCAGAAAACCGTTTGCCACGACTGGACCTTTACATTGCCACTTTTTAAAGATTTATTTATTTATTTAGAGAAAGGGAGAGTGGGGAAGGGGTAGAGGAGGAGGGAAAGAGAGAATTTCAAGCAGACTCTGTACTGCACAGGGCCTGACCTGGGGCTTGATCGATCTCATGATCCTGAGATCATTACTTGAAGGGAAATTAAGAGTCCACACTTAACTGACTTTTAACTACCCAGTCACCCCTGCCTTCTTTTTTGATCAAAATATTTTGATGCCATCCTCTCTTCACTATAAAGCATTTTTAATGAATTGAAATTAAGGAAAGACATCTATTAGAAAAGAGGAGAAGAAGGATGCCTGAGTGGCTTAGTTGGCTAGACATCCCATTCTTGATTCCAGCTCAGGTCAGGATCTCCAGGGTTGAGGGATTGAGTCCTGCATTGGGCTTTGTGCTCAGCAAGAAGTTCGCTTATCCCTCTTCCTCTGCTTCTGCTCCTGATCATGCTGTCTCTGTCTCTGTCTCTAAAATAAATAAATAAAATCTGAAAAAAAAAAAAAGAAAAGAGAAGAAAGTTCTATTGGTTTGAGGTTTCAGAATCTCCTCAAACCAGGACCGTGGTAAGGGCAGAGAATGAATAAGTGCAGGTGGCATCCTTGAGGATTCAGAGCTTCACTGGGCCTTGAGCAACCTTGCTACATAACTCACTGAACCATCTTGCCAGTTTTTACACTGGCTTGACTGGGCACTCTTTTGGAGTTCTGTGATAGCATTTAATAACACTCAATGGGATGTCTTCCACATACAGCATTATGGTATTTCTTCAAGTAATCTCTAAAAGATACAAGGTCTAACTGTCCTATAATATTTATACCCATTTTATCTAGATATTCAAAAGATCTATAAATCTCCTCCTGGGATTCATCATAGTAACTGTAAGGGAAACTAATATCTCTGGTAGAAATCAGAAGAAATGACAAAGATATTATGAGGAGCTGCTAGATATTTACTGAAGAGTTTTCCAAATTCCTGTCCTTTTGAGTCACTCAGAGCTCCAACCAAAACAAGAATAATGGTAAACTCATCTTCATGGCTTTCCATGGCTTTATAACATATGGCAAATGCATTTCAATGCTGTGTTCATCTTCATCTGTCTGCAGAGATATTCATTCAAACATTCCTATCTTCCATAATTCTCCATAAATCTTTTGATCAATATAATAGTCATATAGAGGTTTTATATATGTATATATATATATATATAGTCACACTGGAAAGTGGAAAGTGGAAAGTGGACACTTAGAAAGAGGCCTATGATGAGAAGGCCTGTAGGCAGAATGTTCTCCTGGTAATAAGCATGAGCAGCACAAGATGCACAGTACATATATCCTTCATGGGGAACAATAATGGCCCTAGCAAGTCTTTTGTATACTGTACTTGTGAAAGCCAACCTTCTAGCTGTGCATTCCCCTGTAGTCCTGAGGCTGTGTCCCAGCTCCCAGAGTGACTGTCTAGCTTCTCAGAAGATCACTTGGTTGAACATCTTGGTTTCTACACCATGTACAGTGTACGAGATGAATGAGAAGGTGCCAGCACAAGGAGCAATTTGAAGAGGGTACAAAACATTGCAAGCCCAGCCCAGGAGGAGGTGGCAGTATGGAGACCAGCTTGGTCCAAGAGGAGGAGGAGATGACCACGTGGGTGGTGGCAGCAGCAACAATTATCTCAAACTTCTGGGACCGCCAGAAAATGGGGCCCACAGCAGTTATGTTGGAGCCAGGAAAGCCCTTGGCCATGGCTTCCACTCACTGCTGTTCCCCAGGTGCCCCCACACCCCCACCAGATTTAAATATTAATCCCAGGCAAAGGATCATCCAGAAATCCAAAATAATGTTTGAGCACAGACCTGGACACTATGGCCAACTGAACTGATACATAATATTATTCATAAATAAATTAAAGGTGATTATTAATTATGATTCCAAGGTACTCATTCTTCTTTTATTTAATTACTAAGCTGTCTTGAAATGAATATAAGGCAATGAAGTGACCAAGTAAATGGTAGGAGGTTCCCAGAGAGAGTTTATTCAATCTTTTGGCCTCATCAACTTAAAATTCCTATTAAGATCTTTACATAGATCAAACACTTCAGCTTTCCCCAGGTTCTCCCTTGAGCCATTCCCATCTCACTTGCTTATATTTTATTCCACCTTTTGGTTCCCATGTATGTAGAACTTTCCCTCAGGCTGACTACCTTAACGATTTTTTATTTTTTATTTATTTTTTTATATTTTTATTTATTTATTTATAGAGACACAGAGAGAGAGAGAGAGAGAGGCAGAGACACAGGCAGGGGGAGAAGCAGGCTCCATGCAGGGAACCCGATGTGGGACTCGATCCCAGGTCTCCAGGATCACACCCCGGGCTGCAGGCAGTGCTAAACCTGCTGCGCCACCGGGGCTGCCCCTTTAACGATTTTTTAAATGTAATTTTATTTATTTTTATTTTTAATTTTTATTTTTTTTTAAAGATTTTATTTATTTATTCATAAGACACAAACAGAGAGAGGCAGAAACACAGGAAGAGAGAGAAGCAGGCTCCATGCACCGGGAGCCCGACGTGGGACTCGATCCCGAGTCTCCAGGATCGCGCCCTGGGCCAAAGGCAGGCGCCAAACCGCTGCGCCACCCAGGGATCCCCCCAATAATTTTTTTTAATGGAAGTTTTTCATACTAGTGTTGAATGAGTCCATCCATCCCTACCTTCCCCCAAGATACTAAAAATTTAATAAAGCCCCTTGTATTTAGCAGAGATCCAACATAATTATTAAGTTTATGTTCAGAGAAGAAGGATAAGTAGTGTTCATAAATTTTTAAAACATATTTTTACTGGAGTTCAATTTCCAACATATAGTATAACACCCAGTGCTCATCCTGTCAAGTGCCCCCTCAGTGCCCATCACCAAATCACCCCACCCCCTTTTAAATTTATAGTCATAACTACTCACATGTAAAAACTGTATGACAAAAAAATAGAACTAGTACTTGTTCTTTCTCCTAGTTCATGCTCTGTAGAAGTAACTCCACTTCCCTTTTCTCAATATAAATGAAATGTGACTCTGATATGTTCAAGTTAAGCATACAATTCAACAACAACAACAAAAACATCTTGAAACTCCTGGGTGGCTCCGGGGTTGAGCGTCTGCCTTTCACCCAGGGCATGATCCCGGAGTCCCAGGATCAAGTCCCATATTAGGCTCCCTGCTTGGAGCCTGCTTCTCCCTCTGCCTCTCTCTCTCTCTCATGAATAAATATATATCTTTAAAAATATATCTTTTATAAAATTACCTGTAGACCCAAGGGGGGTCTGTTTGGACCAGACTGGTACAAAGCAATGCCTTTCTCAGGCATATATGTATATATATATATACTGAGTGGCTATATATATATATATATATATATATATATATATATGAAATTCTAGAGAGCTGGAATAACTAAATGTCCTTTTAGTCATAATGTGTGAATCAAAATACATTTGTACAGCTTGTTTTTCTAATTACTTTATGTTTAAATGCGTGCGTATAGGGATGTCTGGGTGCCTCAGTGGTTGAGCATCTGCTTCCGTGATCCTGGAGTCCTGGGATTGAGTCCCATATCGGGCTCCCTGTGAGGAGTCTGCTTCTCCCTCTGCCTGTGTTTCTCCTTCTCTCTCTATGTGTCTCTCATGAATAAATAAAATCTTTAAACAAATAAAAAAATAAATAAATGCATGTGTGTATATATACATAACCTAAAAATAATATAATGATGGCTAGGACACCTTTAACTATGCTACTGTCCTTCTTTAATTAACTGTTTTGGCTCAAATATTAAAAGTATATCTGTTGTCATGGAGTAAATGAAGAGATTTTTCCCAAAGTAATCATTTGCAAAAAATCTGATTATTTTCTTCTAAACAGATTGGATTCCTTCCTAATACATATTCTCATAAACATTTTTATTTGTTTCACAAAACCTCTACTAATTTGTTCTAATGAAAATATATTTTATTCACAACTTTATGCTGACCCATATTTAGTACTTTGATGCCTAGCACCTGCAATAGCCTTTGGCTATTTGAATATTAAGACATGGTGAATTATATACTACTTACAACCTTGACTCTAATCACTAGCTGGAGGTGACTTGCATGATGGATGAAGAGAGTTCTTTGAGATTATAAATGATAGCATCTAGTATATTCTTTTAATAAAAACGCCTTTATCAATAGAATGAATTTTAGAGAAAATTATAGGCATTTTCTTGATGCAAGTCTCTAATTATGCAAATGATTTAACTGAAGCATATGAAGCACAGGAAGTCCAGTGGCTTTTCTACAATCACAAAAGTTTACTCTGTAAAATCTAGATGACTATTCCAAGTCTCCTGACTTCTAAATCAATGTTCTTCTTAAAAAAAAAAAATGTTAATATCACCTAATAATAAATTTTGTCTCACTCACTTCTTTGTTTTTCTATTATTTTAATTAACCTATAGAAATAAACAAGAAGAGTAATTTTTAAAAATATTTTATTTTATTTATTCATGAGAGACACACAGAAAGAGGCAGAAACATAGGCAGAGAGAGAAGCAGGCAGGTGCAGGACTTGATCCCAGGACCCTGGCATCATAACCTGAGCCAAAGGCAGGTATTCAACCACTGAGCCATCCAGATGCCCCAAATAAAGAGTAATTTTGAGTTATGTCATTTTAGTCTACTAAACATGAGTATCGTATGAAGTATCTAATAAACTGAAGTTAAACAAAATCAACATTATAGAGTGGAGGAAACTGTTGATTTTCATAAGGGTTTTAATTGGAAGGGGTACCTGGGTGGCTCAGTCAGTTAAGCATCTGCCTTTGGCTCAGGTCAGGATCTCAGGGCTCTCTACTCAGTGAAGAGTCTGCTTGTCTCTCTCTCTTACTTTCCCTCTGTATTCTCTCCCTCTCCCAACTAAATAAATAAAATCTTAAAAAAAAAAAAAAAAAAGGTTTGGGGGCACCTGAGTAGCTATGTCCTCTGCCTATGTCTCTGTCTCTCTATATGTATCTCTCATGAATAAATAAAATCTTAAAAAGAAAGTCAACCTTATTTTTAAAAAAGGCTTTAATTGAACATCTAAAGTTGCATATAGTTCAAATAAGCCAAAAATAAATGCCATGACTTGCAGTTGTTACCTTATTAAACAAAATACTTATAAATGAGACCAGCTAATTTTTCATTTAGAACTAATCTATTATATGTCATAAGATAGCATTAAATATATAGTAATAAAAATATAAAATTACCCTCTCAATGTGAAAAATTTTGTGACTTTTTAAATCTTTTTAAGGAGTTAATTAATTTATTTATTAATTTGAGAGAGAGAGAGAGACAGAGCCCAAGAGAGAGCATGAGTGGGAAGGAGGAACAGAGGAAGAGGGAGAAGCAAAGTCTCCTCTAAGTGGGGAGCTCAATGTGGCACTCAATCCCAGACCCTGAAATCATGACCTATGCTGAAGGCTGACACTTAACTGACTAAGCCATCTAGATGCCCTTTGAAAAAAATTGTGACTTTTTAAGGGACACTTTTGTCTTTCTTTTTTTAGCTATACAAGATGAAGTTGGACCCTTACCTAACACTGCATACTCAAAAGAATCTATGACTTAAATGTAAGATCTAAAACAATAAAATCTTAGAAGAAAGCAGGACGAGGCTTCATGGCATTGGATTTGATAGTAATTTCTTGGATATGACACCAGAAACAAAAATCATGAAAATTATATCCACTATACTACTTTATATTTCCACCAGCACGCACTTGTTTCAATTTCTCCATATCTCATTGACATTTGTTGTTTTCTGTGTTTTGTTTTGTTTTCTTTTTTGATAGTAGTCATCTTAGTGTGTGTGAAGAGGCATTTCATAGTTTTAATTTCCATTTCCCTAATGATTAGTGATGAGAATATTTTCATGTGCTTATGGCCATTTGATGATTTTTTTAGAGAAATGTCTATCCAGGCCTTTGCCCATTTTTAATTTTCTTTAATTTTTGTTGTTGTTGAATTTTAGGATTTTTGTATATATTCTAGAATTGATCCCTTCCTTATCAAATACATGATTCACAAATATTTTTTACTCTTTTTGTGGGTTACCTTTTTACTGTGTTGATAGTATCTTTTGATGTACTTTTTTGTTGTTGTTATTCATGAAGTCTGTTTTGCCTATTTTCTCTTCTGATTTCCGTTTTGGTGATAGATAGATGATAGATAGATAGATAGATAGATAGATAGATAGAGAGGGAGAGAGATATCTCCTCATTATAGCAATTTCTTTTTTAATCCCACACTTAGAATTTGTGAAGCTATTTCAACAATTATTTTGTCCAACAAATTAGAGGAATCAGTTGGATCCCAGTGTGTTCAATCATTGAACATGAAGTTATTTTATATCTCTCCCCTTCACCTGAAATTCTCAAAAACTATTAAGACTTGTTATAAACTTGCTTCTTTGCATTCCACCGATCTTATATATTTATTTATTTAGAGAGAGAGAGAGAATATGAATCAGAGGAAAAGGGGGGGGGAATCTCAAGTGGACTCCCCACTGAGCACAGAGCCTGATCACATGACCCTGAGATCATGACCTGAGCCAAAATCAAGAGACAGATGCTCAACCAAATGAACCACGCAGGTGGCCCTATGTTTCATCTATTTTAGAATTGCACTCCCATGAAAGTGAAATTAAAGTAACATACCATTTGATTATCAACATTGTCTAAATTTGTACAGCTTTTTTATATTTATTTATAAATTCCAGAAGGAACAATTTTGCTTCTGATTTCATAGTAATAAATAAAAAGAAAATTTTTCAATTGTCATCACACATTTTACGTGTTTAAATTCTGTATAGAACTTCAAAAATATTTAAAACTGTGATAACTGTTTGAATATACATATGCATATGCCTATTTAACACAGAAAATGGTAGCAACAAATTGTAAGATTTCTAAGAAAAATATCCTCTTCAGTACTTAGTCTTTAAGTTTAGATTTATAGAACTCATCAAATATTCTAGTTTAGAAGTGTTACTTATTTCATAAGACAAGTTTAGTATAAGTGTGGAAACTTGACAGAATTTGTCAACTAAAAAATAACAGTCTAGAACTGAAACTAAAAGGCCTAAAGTTGATATGAATTCATCAAATGTTTAATAAATACTTGGGAATGAGTACATGGCATTAGGCTATGTATAAAAGGTCATCTAAAAACAACAACAACAACAACAAACAAACAAACAAAAACCTTGGAAAATGTTTTGGAAAGCATTAGAAAGAGCCTCTATTTCCTAATGTGAAAATATTTTAATGGTTATAGAATACTTACTTGGTATAAATTATTGAGTTTGACTCTTATCCTAATCCTAATTATTTCCTTTCATTTTTTAAGTTTCAAATAGACAGTGAAGTTAACAGAATACTGAAAAACCTTATACCTACTATATAGGTTCAACCCTTGTCATTTATTGTAGTTGTCTTATCATATAACTATTCGTCTATCTACACATCTTAAATTTTAACTTTTAAAAATAAATTATTATTTTCTAATAGTTTTAAATTTGCAGAAAAATACAAAAATAGTACAGAAAGTTTCCATATACTCCACATTTTGTTTCTCTTATTACCATCATATTGCATTAATATGGTGTATGTGTCATTATCAGTGAATGTATTGATTGATACATTATTAACTAACGTACATCTTTTATTCAGTTTTCTCTAGATTTACCCAATGCCTTCTTTCTGTTCCAGAATACCAAACAAGTTATCACATTACATTTACTTGTCATGATTCTTTAGGTTCTTATGGACTATGACAATTATTCAGACTTTGCTTGTTTTGAGATCATGACCTAACCCTAAGGGTATTTTGAGAAGGTCTCTGGATTTTTCTGGCATTATCCTCATGATTAGACTGGGCTTGTAGGTTTGAGGGAGGAAGATCATAGAGATAAAGTGTCATCTTACCACTTCCTATCAGTTTGTCAGTAATGATATAAACCTTCATCACCCAGCTGAGATAATGTTTGCCAGGTTTCTCCACTGAAATTTACTGTTTTTAACTCTCTCTCCATGATGTACTCTTTGGAAGAAGGGTGTGGGATTATGTCCCACTTCCTTGAGGACACGGAGATTACATACATTATTGAGAATTCTTCTGTTCAGAATATGGGTCTCTTCTTCCTTATTTATTCATTCAATAATTGATTTATATTTGCATGGATTCATAGATATCTATTTTATTCTTTGTTTTTTAAGATATTTTATTTATTTATTTGAGAGAGAGAGTGCAAGAGCAGGAGCAGGGGGAGGAACAGAAGGACAAACAGACTCCCCTCTGAGGAGTCTGGATGCGGACCCTGATGCAGGGCTTGATCCCAGGACCTTGAGATCATGACCTGAGCAGAAGGCAGATGCTTAACCAACTGAGTCACCCAAGTACTCTTATTTTATCTTTGCATTATGATATTACTTTATTTATTTTGTTCCAGTTTTGGCCATGGGGAGCTCTTACAGTTGGCTTCCATGTTCCTTTGATATATCCTCCTCATGGTGTGTGTGTGTGTGTGTACCTCTTTATTTTCTGGTACTAAAAGATTCTTCAGGCTCATCTTGTATATTTCTTTCCCCATCCTATGATCAGTAATTTTCCAAAGAGCCCTGGTTCCTTTCATTGAATAATGGTACTAGAAACTATTATCTGAATGTAAGTAGATATTATTGCTACTAGGTTGATATCTTAACTTTTTAAAAGACAGTAATTCTACAAGAAAAGTGATAAATGATTCTATGTCATTGACAGGGAAGTTGGCTTTGATTTTAAAAATATCAAAATGGTTTGTCATGAAACTTACAAAGAATTCTATTCAGAAGACAATAAAAGCCCTAAGCAAAAGAATAACATTTACTTGAAAACACTTGAATTTCTTTTTAACATTTTACTAATATTCATAAAGATAAGTTCACAAGTAAGTATACCACTTGATGAATTGTGACAAACTGAATACACTCATATAACTACTAGCCAAGTGAAGAGATAGATGCTTCCCAGTAATTGTCTGGGGCCAAGGACACACTTTATTCTCCCCATGTATGCACCACATTTGTCCTACCATTTTGGTGCCTCAACCACTCCTGTGCCTAGTACTACATTCCCATCTCCTGCAAAGTGGAGCTAGAGCAGCTGTCAGGTACACACTGGCAGGTCTCTCTGAGATAATAGGCAAGATGAATGCACTTTTTGAACAGCTGATCTAATTAAATTTTATCGTTTTTTATTCACTCAAACCAGTATATCCAATAGCAAGATCCTCATTGTTGACAATATTTATTTATCTAAACATTGTGAATTCCTTAGCCACAGCTAAATGACCTTCAGATGGGATCACAGACTTGCTGCCCTGTTGTCATAACATCCCTTCTCTGCCTACCAGGAGGAGAGCGAGCAAAAAAAAGGGGGGGATCACTTGAGTAGATTATTGGGATCCCCCATTTGTTGCAGAGCTTCTCAATATTAACCTAACTTCTGTACATTAGCAGGTAGGTTATTTTGAATTCCCTTACTACAATGAAAGAGCAAAGCAAAAACTGAATCAGATATTTTAGAAGCACATAAGTGATTTTAAAAAAAAAACTAATATACAATTGAGCAGTATTCAGTATTTTTTAATGGATTTTTTTAAAAAATTATTTACTTATTCATGAGAGACACAGAGAGAGAGAGGCAGAGACACAAGCAGAGAGACAAGCAGGCCCTATGCAGGGAGCCCAACGTGGAACTCGATCCTGAGACCCCAGGATCACGCCCTGGGCTGAAGGCAGATGCTCAACCATTGAGCCACCCAGGAGTCCCAAGCAGTATTCAGTATTAAAATTTAAAGTGATTATGAAATTCAGAATTGCAAACAATTTTTATGCAATAATTGCATAACAATCAAATCCTTGTAAAATCTCCCATGGTTGCTTCTATTTTCACACATTTGCCCTAACCACAGACTGGTCTTAAAGAAGTCCACATTTCCCTGACTTCACCCACCTGAATTATGGTAAAGGAGTGAAAAGTCTGTATGACATGAATCTTTAGCTGACATAGATACTTATTAAGGAAGAAAAAATCTCCCAAGCAGTCCCTTGAATATGCATTTTGGATAGGCAGCATAGTGGGTTGAATAATAGTCTTCACAAGATAGGTCTATTTCCTAATCCTTTGAAACTGTGAGTAGGACTTTATTTGGAAAAAAAGAATCTTTGAAAGTCTAATTAAGTTAAAAATCTTAAGGCCACCCTGGATTACTCAAGTACCCTCAATCAAGTGATTTTATGGCCCTCAACATAATAATGAGTGCTTTTATAAGAGATAAAAGAGAGAAGACACAAAACACAGGAAAAAGAGAAGGTCATGTGAAGATAGAAGAAAGTATTGGAGTTATGCAGCTACAAGTCAATGAATCTCTGAAACTACCAGAAGCTACAAGAGACAAGGAAGAAATATCCCTTAAAGGCTTCAGAGGAAACATGGTCCTGCAAACACCTTGATTTGGGATTTCTAGTCTTCAAATTGTGAGAGAATAAATTTATACCGTTTTAAGCCAATAGGTTATAATAATTTGTTATGACAGCAATCGGAAACTAATACAGGAGGAAAACTATGAAGATTTAAATAGATGTAACAGGGGTACCTGAGTGGCTCAGTTAAGTATCTGAGTCTTGATTTCAGCTCAGGTCTCATTCTCAGGGTGGTGGAATTCAGCCTCACTCACTGGGGAGTCTGATTGAGATTCTCTCTCTCCCTCTCCCTCTGCCCTCACTAAAATAAATATTAAAAAAAATAAGTTAATAAAGGAGATGCTGAGTGGTACAGTCAGTTAAGTGTCTGACCCTTGGTTTCAGCTCAGGTCATGATCTCAGGGTTCTGAGACTGAGCCCCACTTCAGGCCACACACTCAGCAGGTAGTCTGCTTAAGACTCTCCTGCCCTCTCTCTCTACCCCTGCTGCTTATGTTTGCTCTCTTTCTCTCACTATCTCTCAAATAAATAAATTAATAAATGTAACAGTCAACAGAATAGAGAAGAACAGCTAAACTGACAATCAAGACCGATGAGGGAAAATATATTTTATGCTTCTGTTGAAGGTGAAAAAGAAAGAAAAATAGAGAAGGAAGGAGCAAAACAAGAGGAAATGTACACAAATGGTCAATGAGAGATGTTCTATGGTAGAAACAAATTCTATTAGGCATGTTTCCAACGATATCCATTGTTCCGTTTTTTGCTGTCTTGCTTCCCTGGATTTTAGTAAATGTTGTCGCACTCAATATAAAAATATGTATGGGTGGTTTGGGGGTAGATTGAACAAGGAGCTTTGATACCTGGATTAATAAGAATCAAGGCAGTGACTAAACAAATGGAAGCAGATACCCAGAGTCTGAGGAGAATTTAAAGATACAAAATCTTCAAAAATTCACAGAAACATTAGGAAGTATTTTTTTTAATTTATGATAGTCACAGAGAGAGAGAGAGAGAGAGAGAAAGAGGCAGAGACATATGCAGAGGAAGAAGCAGGCTCTATGCACCAGGTGCCCGACGCGGGACTCGATCCCAGGTCTCCAAGGATCCCGCCCTGGGCCAAAGTCAGGTGCTAAACCGCTGAGCCACCCAGGGATCCCAATATTAGGAAGTTTTTAAGACTTCCTATTTGAAATCACTCCAGTTTAATATTCACAATGTTATATTCTCCTCATAGTGCTTGTAAAATTATAATTTATGACTGGAGAGCTACTCTCCCCAAATTAGACCCACAGTTACCTATTTCTGCACTTGTTTGCCAACTCATTTTGCTAGAAAGGTGAGATTTAAAAAGTGGAACACAGGGCAAATGTTCCATGCCTATTACTTTCAATGATTGAGTAAAATACAATAGAAGATAACTGAGAATGAGAAAAAATTCTAGCAGTCAATCTTATTACACCTGTTTAAATCCATAACTCCCCTTGTGGCACTCCTGAGTATGTAAGACATTCATTTGATGTAATCAGGATCTGATAACCAGGGCTCTCAAGGAACCATACTGTCATTCAAATCAATTATTGCTGACAGCAATTGTTTTAACATAAACACACAAAACCAAATTAAAACACCAAGATGAAAAATTTAAATAAATCAAATCCTATGTATCTAAATGTCACATTAAAATGGAAATGCATATATTTTAAAAATTTGTCTCATGCATTTTAAAATGATATTTTGGAAAGAGTATAATACAGTATAGAAAATTGGAAATCTGAAAATTTTGTGACATATTGTACAAATCAAATAAAGGAAATTTTGTATGATAAAACATGACAAAAATCCTATAATAAATACAAACTAGATTATATCTCAAAATGTGCTTTAAATTTGAAGATGAGTAGGGGACTTTTTTAAACTGTTGAATGATAATGTAAGTTTTCTTTAACTCAAGGCAAGAAATAGTGTTTTCAATGACTTTTCTACTCAGCTGGTGCAATAAGCATTATAATTTCCTATGGGAAAAGCAAATACAGATGTGACACCTTAAACCTAATTAATACTATTGCCTAATGGAATTATGCTGAAGTATTTTTGATTTGAGATACTTTTCCAATTATTTATATTAGTGGTTTTCAATTTTAGATTAAAAAATATTTCTTTAGTTATTTACACATAGGTCCTACTACACTGGCCAAGTATGAACAACTAAACAATGCTATTTATTGAATATAAAACTGCCTATATTACAAAATTAAACTTAAACATCTTAGAGACATTAAAATAGGCTTTACTGTTGTAGTTCAGATGATTTATGTGGCCATTAAAATTAACTACAAGTTAAGATGTTTAGCGTGGTTACTTATAAATGATTGGAAAGAGATTACAACTATAGGAACATGGTTTCACAAAAGATTTGTCTCTTTTTGGAAAGCATGATGATAATGATAATTATTTGATTTGTGGGGAAGTTTTATACACTCAAGTCATATAACTAGAAATAGTCATTTATGTTTTTCATAATTTGAAAGAATTTAAATTTATTTTAATTGATTTTGGTTTCATAGTCTCACTCTCTCTCTCTCTCTCTCTCTCTCTCTCTCTCTCTAGACCTCTTCTTCATTACTAGTATATTGCCTTCAACTTTTCTGGACTCTAAACACCTTTGAATTTATCATCACCCAGATTCTATTACACAAAACTCTCAAACTTCAGCTTCTAAAACTGAAACGAAAAACATTTTTCTGTCTCAGCTACTCAAATACATTAACCACAATTTTTAAAATATTTTCTCAGTTCCCTCAATCCATTAAATTCTCAACTTTTTAAAAAAGATTTATTTATTTATTCATGAGAGACACAAAGAGAGAGAGAGAGAGGCAGAGACATAGACAGAGGGAGAACTAGGCCCCTCACAGGGAGCCCAATGTGGGACTCGATCCCAGATCCCAGTATCACTCCCTGAGCCAAAGGCAGATGCTCAACCACTGAGCCCCCCAAGTGTCCCAAATTCTCAACTTTCTAATAACATTTTCCATATTTATTCTTCATTTAGACTCAGTGTCCCACAAATAAAATCATCCCTTTGAAAATACATTTAACTTGACCCCTTTTCCTCCATTGTACTCACCTGACAACATCCTGTATGAACTCAAACATGAGTACATACACATATCCAAATATTTTGGGAGAAACTGGCAAAGCTGGAGAAACTCCTTTCAATATAAATAACAATCTCAAATTATAACAACTTTCAATTCTTCTTAAAAATTTGGCTATAGTTTTCTTTTCTTTCTTTTTTTATGATTTTATTTATTTATTCATGAGAGACACAGAGAGTCAGAGACATAGGCAGAGGGAGAAGCAGGCTCCATACAGGGAGCCCACTGTGGGACTCGATTCCAGGACCCTGGGATCACGCTCTGAGCCGAAGGCAGACACTCAAACACTGAGCTACACAGGCATCCCCAGGTATAATTTTCTAATAATCTAAATATGAATTCAGTACCTTTCTCTTTGAAACTTTTTTTTCTATTAAATACCTACATTAGTCAATCTCAGATTACTTTTCTTCATATTTCATGAAAAACTTGGAAGCTATCAAATGAGAGCTCTTGTCACTCTCTGCCCCCAACCTTAGAAAAATACTGGATTATGCATTCATCTTTACTTTCTCACTAGGTATGACCTTTAAAATACCTCTCATAGTGGACATGTTTCTCTATCAATTTCCCCAATGATACTTTATTTTGCCTTTCATAGGAGTGACTCTTTTATATATACATTCTCTTCCATCAACCATCTCTCACTCCCAATATAATAATTCCTTAGAGCCTATAAACTTGCTCTAGATTTCACATTACCTTCAATCTTTGTCTACTCCTACTCTATTAGTAATCCATTTGTCTATTGCTCTTCACAACAATGATTTAAAAAGCTACCTACACAAATTTGATGCTTTATTCTCTATACAATTCCTTGAATAAAAAAAAAAAAGGATTTCTCTCTCTCTATTCTTTCTTTTCCATTATCTTCAAATATCATTACTCAAAACTAAAACAAAGCTTAGCCTTTATTATCTTTCTATGAAGGACTATGGCTTTTTTTCTGAACCATTTAATAAAACGAACTTAGTAACTATTTGTTGAATTAATAAGTGAAATGAATCAACGTGTTTTGCCTTTAAAAAATTTTTACACTGAAATGTATTAATTAAAAATAAAATATTTAAATATTAAAATTAATTTCTTAAAGTTTTATACATCAATCAGCTTTAAAATTCATGAAATTACACTCTTGATTTCATAGTCTTCTGAGATAATTTTATAATAACTTAATTTAACCATCCAGAATGTGTTTTGACTTCATTATAAAGAAACTTCATAGGACTAATTTATCATTCTTCTCTTTTAGACTTTGTCATATAAAAAAATTACAATTTTAAGTGTTCTCAAGGCAAAAATAATTTGCAAAAAAATTATTTAATAATAATTTTACAGTTCCTTTGATACAATTTTGACAATATATTTCATATAGTAATATATAATATAATTTTTTAGATTTATTTATTTATTTATTTGAGAGAGAGAGAGCAAGAGATGCAGCCAGAGGGAGGGGGAGAGGTAGAGAGTTTTAAGCAGACTCTGAAATAAGCTCAGAGCCCAACACAGGGCTCAATACCCTGAGATGATGACCTGAGCCAAAACCAAGAATTAGATGCTTAACCAATTGTGCTATTTAGGCACCATTGATATATGAAATATATTTTTAAAGGGTGAAAACAAGGTTTGAATTAAATCATCACTCTTTACATTTTCTAAAATGCAACTAATTTTCAGATTATATTTATTCAATTAGTTAATGTGCAATTAGCCTCAATCAAATATACTTCATTCTATTTTCATAATTAAAGTGTTACTATGAGAAATGTATTAGCATTTAGGTATAGCAAAAACTGGTGGTGCCCTTACTATTCTCATAAACACAGATGACTTCCTTATAAAAGCATCTGTAGGGAATCCCTGAGTGGCTCAGGGATTTAGCGCCTGTCATCATCCCAGGGCATGATCCTGGAGTCCCATGTCAGGCTACCTGCATGGAGCCTGCTTCTCCCTCTGTCTGTGTCTCTGCCTCTTTTTCTCTCTCTGTCTTTCATGAAAAAAATAAATAAAATCTTTAAAAATCAATCAATCAATCAATCAATCAATCAATCTGTAAACTTAGCTGATGATATAAGGCAGTGTAGGTACCTTTAACTGATAGTGAACATAAATCAGCCCCTCAGGCAACACTGAATCCTATTCTATACTTGTATGTCAGAGATCCCTAGGAAAACAGATCCATTTTCCCATATATTTATCATGCTCATTAACATATCTTGAACTTATTTTCCTCATTTCCCTTTTTTCATTTCTCTACTCACCTAATAGTGACTCCTATAAATAATACTCAAAAAGTTAGTTACACTAAGCTCTTACTTGAGTCCTTATCTTAAAGTCTGTTTTGAGGGAAACCCAGGCTCAAGCACTTGGTATTTGAAATAATCCTACCAGCAGAGCCTCAGGATGGGATAGCAATAGTGCTGACCACATGCCAACAACTTTGTTGAGGCTAAGTGAAGTATGATGCTTTCTAGCATTTTTACAATAAAAATTATTAAAATATTCACCTGTAAGGGTTGTCATTGGATACGAGTAGAAGGGGCTATACCCGGCTAAGTATTAGCTTACATGCTTGAAAGATGGAGACAATGCTTATTTTCATGATTATGATATGAGTTGTCTGTTATTAATTGCCACAGAAGCCTAATGGTATGAAAACATCAGACTAAATTCAGCAAACTAAACATTTAGAACACAACTTAAATGCCAGAGGATTTCAAAGTAGTGTTTAAAATAACTCTTATGTTATGCAGTGAGAGGGCTGACTCTATTGTAAATTAGGCCCAAGAAGTGATGGTAAATATGAAAGAATTACATGGAAACCAAATGTAGTTTCTGTAAGTCTCCTGTACTGAAGTGAGGACATTAAAAGGAATAAAACTGATCTGAAGCAAAGGATTAAAATATTTTTCTGAAAAAAAAAATTAAAAAAATAAAATAAAAAAATAAAATATTTTTCTGCATGTATTTAAAAAATTATCCTTGAACCTTTGGGTTGGAAGGAGAAATCCCCTTACATTTTCTAGAAGAGAACATTCTCTCAATATCTGCAGAATATTCAGTTGGTTTCACTTAAAAAAACTACCTGACAAGATGATGTCTGTCTGATGGTTCCCCATTTCTCACTTATTGTTTCTAAAACAGCTTCAGCATGACCTAAGTGGCTGTAACCCTTCCAGAAGGAGAAGCATGATTATTCATCAGAAAATCTGTAAGATATAGCTAATACATTCCATAAAGAACCATGAGGACATGCTTGGGAATTGATTTAAAAGTGCTGGATCACAGGATGTGGACTGTAAAGCCAGATAAGTGAGATTTTATAGATAGTAGGATATTATTAATTCAAGTAAATGCCTTTAAATAGTTTTATATTCTGTTAGAATTGTTGCTTGAAACTTGAAAGCAATGATGTCATGTAAGAAAAGAGATGATGTGAGAACTGGTGACATCATCCATGAGATGATAGACAAAATTATTATAATGATAGAAAGACTGAACCAGCAAATAAAGATCCTTGACTTGAAGGGATCTTGTGGTAATGGCTAATAGAGCATGATATTCCTAGAAATTTAAAAGGTATACAACCAAAAGTGTTTTTTGTCATTTCACTTATATAGCCACAAAATATTAAAAGTGGGTGAGTCAGTGGCTAATGGTTACTGCTTTAACAGAAAACCATGATGCCTAACTCACTTTCAACTGACCTGAGCCAGTTCTCAAATCCAGAGTCAATTCATTGAGAGAAAAAAAATAATAAAAATAAAAATATAAATAAATAAATAAATAAATAAATAAATAAATAGATTCTTTTTAACAAGGACCCTAAAATGTTCAGGGAGTATATTTGGTAGCTATTCCACAAAAGAGTAATGCATATTGAGGACAGTGGATTAACCAGAAACTTTTATGAATATCTCAGCTAAAACTAACACCAAGTGAATCAAAATGAAATACAATCCCACATTAGAATGGGAGTATATGAATACTACATGATGAATATAGTCATAGCCCAAGTCTAATTTGCAATGAGTGTATAGGGTTTATTAACCCTTTTTCTAGTTATTTCTCCTGTCTCTATGAGAATAATTAGCATGGATTATTTAACAAATGCCAGATAGGGACACTTGGGTGGCTCAATTTGTTAAGCATCTGCCTTTGGCTCAGGTTATGATCCTGGGACCTCGGGATCAAGCTTGGTATCAGGCTTCCCGCTCAGTCTGTTTCTCCTTCTCCCCCTGCTAAATATGTTCTAATTTTTGTCAAAATTGAATATGAAGTACTTTGCACTAACCAAAGGTCTTTCTCCAGGGCAAAGTAAGGTTTCTTTTTTTTTTTTAATTTTTATTTATTTATGATAGTCACAGAGAGAGAGAGAGAGAGAGAGAGGCAGAGACACAGGCAGAGGGAGAAGCAGGCTCCATGCACCGGGAGCCCGACGTGGGATTCGATCCCGGGTCTCCAGGATCACGCCCTGGGCCAAAGGCAGGCGCCAAACCGCTGCGCCGCCCAGGGATCCCCAAAGTAAGCTTTCTTTATCAAAATACAGAACAAATGAAGTTTGGCCAGCATGACATAATGCTGAACAAGATGCTGGTTCTTTCTAATGATGGTATTTTGCAATTGAACTTGAGAGTACAAAGAGGTAAATATTCGGGATTCCCTTAGAAGGTATAAAGACAGAGACAGATAATATCCAGAAGTTTTCATGGGTATGCCACAACACAAAGTTTTAAGGGACCCAGATTCTGGCATATGCTGAGGCATGTCTGCCCTCCAGAATGAAATAAAATTAATGTATGCTGCATTTCTTATCGAGAAGAAAGAACCACAATACATGATAGATTTTTTTGGAATGTACAAATGGCAAATATTACATTTGTGACTGTAGCTTGTACTTGGAAGGTGGGTAGTAGCAGAGCCCTCCACAAGAGAGAATTCTTCTCTAGACTCAGTCTGCAGTTCAATTATACCTGATAGGTACTATATGACCTGGTAGAGGCCATATGGTACTACCTTTGTCATAAGGATGTGGTGTAGAATCTCTGGCTGTCCCCCAAATGCAAGTCATACCATAAGATTTTAGGCTATGCCATATTCAAAAGAAAGTCATTTATAATTTAGGAAGTTGCTTCCAGCATGCTATTAATACTAGTAGAGACCAAATGTCTGACTCTGAGACTTCAAATGACTATGCTTCTTCTAGAACCTGCTTGACATGTTGAAGTTTACAGGCTCACTAAGCTAAAAGTGTATATACACCATAAATCCTTCACATGATGGAAATGACATATTCAGGATTGGGTCTGAACAGATCCAGAGGCACCAAGGCAAAGAAATTATAGGACATGATGGAATGGTATGGAATTGGAATGATTAGATTTGAAAATCATAGAATTCCTCCTCCCTCCCCCAAAGCATATATCTGTCTTGCTCTAATTTCTTTCCTACATGAAATACCTGTGAATAACTTCCTATGAGTTGATAGTGAAGGATGAACTTAATAATTAGTGCCTATGATGATTTATTTTGTCAAATTGCCAAGACAGTTTCCAGATATTTGGCCAAATATTATTCTGGATATTTCTGTGAAGATGATTTTGGAAGAGATTAATATTTAAATAGATCAACTTTGAGTAAAGTAAATTGCTCTCCATAATGTGGCTGGACCTTATTTAATCAGTGGAAGGTCTTGATAAAACAAAGACTGACCTCTCCAAGCAAGAAGGAATTGTGATGGACGTTTTTGGATTTAAGCTACAACTCTTCCTTGGGTCTCCAGCCTGCCTGTCTAAAATGTAGATATTGAACTTATTGATTTTCCGCAATTATGTGAGTCAATTTTCTTTCTAACAAAAAAATAAATATATATTTAAATATATATACATAAATATAAAATAATTTCTATTTATAATGTAAGTTATATAATATAAATACATATAAAATATAAACATAAAAATGTGTGTATGAATGTATAAGTATATATATATACATATATATATCAGGGCAGACTTAAAAGGTACTTGTGAAGAAAAATATTGCAGTTGAACTGAACTTAGAACATCTGGGTAATCAACCTGGTTATAGGAAGAGGTAATACAAACAGGATAAGAAAAGATAAGAAAGACGTATATAAACAGGATGTTTTATAGTAGCACATAGCTCGTTTGGTTGGATAGTAAGGAGCCTGGAAATGCAGGATTAGAAGAATAGAGACATTTAATTCTGGAGAAAATGAGATGGGTAATCTCTGAGGGCACCCAGCATTCAGATATTTGTTTTTCTACATCATCATCCACTAGGCAGCTTCCATTGCAGAAAACAAACAAACAAACAAAAACCCCACACACACACACAAAAAAAAAAAAAGGAAAAAAGACCCTGTAAGAAGGACAGAGTGATCAAATTCTTAGACATGAGAACAGTTGGTCTAGCTTGAGACACCAGGCAAGCAATGAGATGTGCAGAAATGCTAACCAAGTGTAAGGCAAGTCTAGAATGAGTGTTGAGGAAGAAGATGACAATAGAAGATGATAAATGCCAGCTGTGGTTTGGGGACAAGCTGTGGTAGTGAAGACAGTAGCTTATCTAATTTTCTTTTGCCCTTCTTTTTAGAAGTTATTATTATAACTCCATTGTAACCAGACTCCATTTTGAGTACTGAGAGTCCTCAGAGTTTAAGTTAACATAAGTCATCACTAGTATATATTAGTGGCTTGTACCAGACACCATCAGCATCTCAACTACATCACTTCCTACATACTGTTTATTCAAATACATGGAGGATTTCTTATTTCAGGAATGGGTTATTATGTCCCCTGGCCTCTTCATGCTTGAGGTGAGGAAACCAGTGAGACTTGTCTTATCTATTTTATCTATCTAATTTTATATATATATATATATATACATATATATAATTTTTGTTTCTTTTCATTGATATATATAAATTATATATCTAGATATATAAATCCCTATATATAATTATAATTTATATATATATCAATAAGTGATACATATATATATATATATATATAATTTATTTCTTATTTTAAGATCTAGTTTCTCTTGAAAAAGCAGGCCAAAACAGGGATCAAGTGGGTTGTTTTTTTGTTTTTTCTGTTGTTGTTATTGTTGTTGTTGTTGTTTTTATTTCTTCTTTCTTTTTGTCCAGAAAAGATATGGAGAAATTCACTCCAAAAGAAAGATCAGGGATTTAATCAGTACAGATATAAGATGTATGAACTAGAATGTAAAACAACAATTATAGAGATACTATCTGGGCTTTAAAAGCATAGAAAAAAATAGAGAATCTCAAAATCTAGTCAGGCCAAAATTAAAAATGTTATTACTGAGATGTATTCCCAAATGGAGGCCATAAAAATGAGAATAAATGAATCAGAAGAGCAAATCCATAATATAGAAGATAATATGATGGAATATACAGTTGAAAAGAAGAGGGAAGGAAATCTATTAGACATGAAGGTAGACTGAGGAAAATAGGAAATTCCGTAAAGCAAAATAATATCCATATTATAGGAGTCTCATAAGATAAGGAGAGAGAAAAGGAGGCAGAAAATTGATTTCAACAAATTATAGATGAAAATTTCCCTATTTTGGGGAATAAAATAGGCATTCAAGTCCAGTAGCTAGAGAACCTCCCTCAAAATCTATAGGAATAGTGACTTTACAGGTAATACAGTGGCATTAAATTCATATCTTTTAATAATTACTCTGAATACAAATGGACTAAATGCTCCAATCAAAAGAACTAAGTAAAAAAAAATAAGACCCATTAATATGCTGCTTACAAGAGATTCATTCAAGACCCTTAGACATCCATAGATTGAAAGTGAAGGGATAGGAAAACCATTTATCATGCTATTGGATATCAAAATAAAGCTGTAGTAGCCATCCTTATAAAGACAAACTGTATTTTAAACCACAGAATGTTATAAAAGACAAAGAAGGACACTATATCATAATAAAGGAGTCCATCAACAATAAGATCTAACAAATGTAAATATTTATGCCCCTAACTTCAGAAAGCCACATATATAAACCAATTAATAACAAAATTAAAGAAACTCATTGGTAATAATACAATAATAGTAGGGGACTTTAACACCCCACTCACACCAATGTACAGATCATCTATGCAGAAGATCAACAAGGAAACAAGGGCTTTGAATGACACAGTGGACTAAATAGACTTAACATATATTTTCAGGGCATTTTATCCTAAAGCATCAGAACACACATTCTTTTCGAGTGCATATGGAATATTCTCCAGAACAGATCATATACTGGGTCACAAATCAGCCCTCAACCATAACAAAAAGATTGACATATGCATATTTTCAGACCACAATACTATGAAACTTGAAGTCAACCACAGGAAAAACTTTGGAAGAACCATAAATTCATGGAGGTTAAAGAACATCCTACTAAAGCATGAATGAGTCAGTCAGGAAATTAAAGAAAAAGTAAAAAATAAAGTATATGGAAGAAAATGAAAATGAACACAACAGTAAAACCTCTGGGATGCAGCAAAGTTGGTCCTAAGAGGGAAGCATGTTGCAATACAGGCCTTCTTCAAGAAGTAAGAAATCTGAAATACACAATTTTACACTAACTTTACACAACTTTAAACTAAGTTTATACTTAAGGGAGCTGGAAAAAGAACAGCACAAAAAGCATAAATCCAGTAGGAGAATATAAGTAATAAATATTAGAGCAGAAATAAATGATATAGAAATAAAAAGAATAATAGTACAACAGGTCAACGAAACTAAGAGGTGGTTCTTTGAAAGAATAACAAGATAAACTCATAGTCAGATTTATCAAAAAAGTACCCAAATAAATAAAATAATGAATTAAAGAGGAGAGACAACAACCAACACCAAAGAAATAAAAACAATTTTAAGAGAATATTATGAAAAATAAAAGATTGCTAGATAGCTAGATTGCTATCTGGAAGAAATGAATAAATATCTAAAAACATAGAAACTACCAAAATTAACACAGGAAGAAATAGGAAACCTGAACAGACCCATAACCAGCAAAGAAATTGAATCAATAATCAAAAATCTCCCTCCAGGGATGCCTGGTGGCTCAGCAGTTGAGTCCAGGATGTCATCCTGGAGTCTCGGAATCAAGTCCCACAATCAAGTCCCACATCCTGCATGGAGCCTGCTTCTCTCTCTGCCTATGTCTCTGCCTCTCTCTCTCTGTGTCTCTCATGAGTAAATAAATAAAATTAAAAAAAAATCTCCCTACAAACAAGAGTGCAGGGCTGGATGTCTTTCCAGGGGAATTTTACCAAACATTTAAAGAAGAATTAATACTTACTCTTCTGCAGCTATCTCCAAAAAATAGAAATGGAAGAAAAAACATCTAAATTCATTCTACAAAGCCAACATTACCTTGATCCTGAAACAAAAAAACCCACTACAGAGAATTATAGACTAATATCTGTGATGAACATAGATGTAAAAATTCTCAGCAACATACTTTCTAATAGGATCTAACAGTACATTACAAAGATTATTCATCATAACCAATTGGGACTTATTCCTGGGCCACAGGGTTGGTTCAATATCTGCAAATCAATTAATGTGATACACTACATTAATAAAAGAAAGGACAAAAATCACATGATCCTCACAATAGATGCAAAATACATTTGGCAAAATAAAAGCCCTCTGCCCTAGGGAAGGGGGGGAACATACTTCAACATCATAAAAGTTCTATATGAAAGACTTACAGCGAATATAAACCTCAATGGGGAAAAACTGAAAGCTTTCCCCCTAAGGTCAGGAACATGACAGGGATGCCCACTCTCACCACTGTTGTTCAACATAGTACTAGAAGTCATAGCCTCAGCAATCAGACAACAAAAAGAAATAAAAGCATCCACATTTCAAAGAAGAAGTCAAATTTCACTCTTCACAGACAACATGATACTCTATGTATAAAACAAAAGATTCCACCAAAAACTTTCTAGAACTGATACAGGAATTCAGCAAAGTCACAGGATATAAAATCAATACACAGAAGTCAGTTGCATTTTTATGGACTAACAATGAAATAGAAGAAAGAAAAATCAAGGAATCGATCCCATTTACAATTGCACCAAAGACCGTAAGATACCTAGGAATAAGCCTAACCAAAGATGCAAAGGATCTATACTCTGAAAACTATAAGAATACTTACGAAAGAAATTGAGAAAGACAGAAAGAAATTGAGAAACAATCCAAGATCATGGATTGGAAAACAAATACTGTTAAAATGTCTATGCTACCCAGAGCAATATACACTTTCAAAGCAATTCTTGTCAAAATACCATCAGCATTTTCCATAGAACTGAAATAGACAATCCTAAAATTTGTATAGAACCAGAAAAGACCCCAAACAGCCAAAGTAATGTTGAAAAAGAAAACCAAAGTTGGTGGTATCACAATTCCAGATGCTGTACCACAAAGCTGTGATCTTTAAGATAATATAGTACTGGCACAAAACAGACACACAGATCAATGAAACAGAATAGAAAACCCCCCAAAATGGACTCTGAACTCTATCAACTAATCCACAAAACAAGAAAGAATATCCAGTGGAGAAAAGACAGTCTCTTCAACAAATGGTGCTGGGAAAACTAGACAGCCACATGCAGAAAAATTAAATTGGAGCACTTTCTTATACCATACACAAAAATAACCTCAAAATGGATGAAAACTCTAAATATAATACAGGAAGCTATCAAAATCCTCTAGGAGAACACAGGCAACAACCTCTTTCAATCTAGGCTCAGTAACTTCTTGCTAGACATGACTCCAAGGGCAAGGGAAACAAAAGCAAAAATGAACTATTGGGATTTCATCAGGATAGAAAGCTTTTGCATAGCAAAGGAAATAGTCAACAAAACTAAAAGGCAGCCTACGAAATGGGAAAAGATATTCACAAATGACATTAGTTAAAGGGCTAGTATTCAAAGCCAATATTAAAACGATCAAATTTAACACCTAAAAACAAAAACAAAACAAAAACAAAAACAAAATTCAGTCAAGAAATGGGCAGAAGACATGAAAAGACATTTCTCCAAAGAAGACATACAAATGGTCATCAAACACATGAAAAGATGTTCAACATCACTCATCATCATGGAACTACAAATCAAAAGCACAATGAGATACTACCTCAGACTGGTCAGAATGGCTAAAATTAACAACTCAGAAAACAACATGTTGGTGAGGATATGGAGAAAGGGAAACTCTCTTATGCTGTTGGTGGGAATGCAGACCAGTGCAGCCACCATGGAAAATAATATGGAGGTTCCTTAAAAAGTTAAACTAGAATTGCTCTATGAACCAGCAATTGCAGTACTAGGTATCTGTCAAAAGGATACAGATTTAATGATAAACAGTGGCACATGAACTCCAATGTTTATAGCAGCAATGTCCACAATAGCCAAATATGGAAAGTAGCCAATGTCCACAAAGCCCAAATGTCCATTGACAGATGAATGTATAAAGAAGTGATACACACACACACGTACACACACACACACACACACACACACACACACGATAGACTATTACTTAGCCATCAAAAAGAATGAAATCTTGCCATTTGCAATGATTTGGATTGAATTAGAGGGTATTATGCTAAGCTAAATAAGTCAGTGAGTGAAAGAAAAATGCTATACAGTTTCACTCAAATGCGGAATTTAAGAAATAAAACATGAACATAGGGGAAGGGAAGGAAAAATAAAAACAGGGAGGGAGGCAAATCATAAGAGACTTAACTTTGGAAACAACTGAGGATTTTTGGGGAGAAGGTGGTAGGGAATGGTATGGGTTATGGCCGTTAAGGAATACACTTCATGCAATGAGCACTGGGTGTTACATGCAATTGATGATTCACTAAATTCTACCCCAATAATACAGTGTATGTTAATTAACCTGAACTTAAATAAAACATTTAAACAAACAAACAAAATAGATACTTATTACAAGAGGTGAATATAAAGTTGAATTTCTGTATGAGTTGGTATTTTAGGAAGGAAAAAATAATCTTATATAAATTCAAATTTTATTTATTCCCAGTATTGTTAACTTGTAACCTTGAAATTATTTAATGTTAAAATTAATTTCATGTTTTCTATATTTTTTGAAAATGACTTGAATTTGTTTAAATGGTAAACAAATTCATTTTTTAAAGATTGTTTAGTATTTATTTATTCATGAGAAACACAGAGAGAGAGGCAGAGGAACAGGAAGAGGGAGGAGAAGCAGGCTCCATTCAGAAAGCCTGATGCAGGACTCAATCCCAGGATTCCAAAGATCACACCCTGAGCCAAAGGCAGACGCTCGACCACTGAGTCACCCAGGCTTCCTACAAGTTCTTTTAAAAGGTTGTACTAATCTTGTGATAATTAATCTGTTAACCATGTGTTTAGTTTATTAAAATTATTACTTGATTATAATTAACCAAACAGTATATAAAATTTGCACTACCCTTGTTAAGGAGATTATTTTAAATCATTTCTATTTCCATAAGTTCTTTCTAAGGAGTAAATAAACTTAACTAATTGGTTCACATTTAAACTCACCAAATAATTTTATTGGTCTACAGTTTTGGCTAGGTGGTCATAGCTTTTCACAAATTCTCTCTCATAGTCTTTCTAATGATGTGCACTACTAATCTTGTCATACATAGTATGTTTCAGTGGAACTACAGCTACTGTATAATTTGCTTTCTAGTTCCCACTCACAGGAACCCCACAACCTGGAATTCTCTTGTACAAATCTCTACAGTACATCTTATTGTACTCTATAGGAGACATATTTTCTCAGTTGTAGCTATTATATAAAATTTTTAAAAATCCTTTAATAAAATTCCATACCTGATTGTATTCTTTCCAACATTGAAAACTTTAAGTGACCTGAAGTATTCAAAGAATGCTTGTTGATCAATCAATTGCTAAAACTCTAGCCAGAAAAAAAGAAAGAAAACACAAATCACTAAAATCAAAATTGGAGGAAAGGCCAACATTATCACTCTCCTGGACATTAAAAGGATAATAAAGGTGTATTATGAACTACTCCATCCCTCAAAATTTAAATAAAATGTATCAAATTCACAAAAAGACATAATGTACCAAAACTCACACAGAGATACAGAGATAATCTAAATAGTCCTATATCTATTAAAGAAATTAATAAATTAAAATTAAAGAAATGATAATCTTCCAAAACAGAAAGTGCCAGAACCAGAAGTGTTCACTTGTAAATTCTACCAGATATTCATGGAAGAAATTATACAATTTTCTGTAATCTGTTCCAGAAAACAGAAACAGAGGAAACACTGCCTAATTCTACAAGGTTAGCATTATTGTAAATTTTGTAAAACCAGAAAAAGGCACTATAAGAGGGGAAAACTACAACCAATATCTCTCATGAATACTAATACAAATGTTCTCAACAAAATATTAGAAAGTCAAATCCTCCAATGTATATTAAGATTATATATTAAGACCAAGTGAAATTGATTCTAGTTATATGAGAATTATTCAAATTTTGCAAATCAACTAATGTAATTCATCATATTAACAGGCTACAGAAGAAAAATCGTATGATCACATCAGTAGATACAGAAAAAGCATCTCACACATTTATGATAAATGCCCTTATCAAAGTAGGACAAGAGAATTTTCTCAGCTTGATAAAAACAACTCCAGAAAAATCTATAGCTAACATCATTATATTTAGTGGTAAGAAACTAGAGCTTTCCAACTATGATCAGGAACAATGTAAAGGTTGTACATTCCCTCCATTGCTATTCAACATTGTACTGCAATAAGGGGTCAGGGGAGATATACAGATGGGCAAATAAAGATGTATTTTTGACAGATGACATGATTTTCTATGTGAAAAAGCCTAAAAAAATCAACCAAAAAATTCCTAGGACTAATAAGCAATTATTAAATGATTGTAGGTTACATGGTTAAAATACATAATTGCTTTCTTGCATGCCAGCAATGAACAACTAAAATCTGAAAGCAAAACTCAATACCATTTACATTAGCACAGGAATAATGAAATAAGTGTTATAAATGTAAAAAATATGTACCCAATCTCTATGTGGAAATCTACAGCACTCTGATAAAAGAAAATAAACATAAATGAATGGAAAGTTATTCCTTGTCCATATATAGGAAGATATATATTGTTTATATGTCAGTTTTCCTCAATTTGAACTATAGATTCTATGCAATTGGAATTGAAATCCCAGCAAGTTATTTTCTTGATAGTGATAAACTTATTCTAAAGTTTACATGGAAAGGTAAAAGACACAAGATACCTGACACAATGCTAAAGAAGAGTAAAATTAGAGGACTAATTCTATTGTACATCACTCTTACTATGAAACTATAGTAATCAAGGCAGTGTGCGCATAGTAAAGGAAAACACAAGCTGATCAATGGAAGGGAATAGACAGCCCAAAAATAGACCCACAAAAGTACAGTCAGCTGATCTTTGACAAAAGAGCAAAGACAACACAGTGGAAAAAGGACAGTATTTTCATCAAAGGGCTCTTAAACAACTGGACATTCATAATTAATAATAATAATATATTAATAATAAAGTCTACACAGTGGTCTTACAGTTTCACTAAAATTAACTTGTAATGGACAGTAGAACTGTATAATGCAAACTGTTAAAACTTTTAGAAAATAACATATAGAAGAAAACCAAGCTGGCCTGAATTTGGCAATGAAACTTTAGATACAACACATAAACTATGACCCATTAAAGAAGAAAAATTGATGTAAATTCAATTAAAACTAAAACCTTCTGCTCTGTGGAAAACATTTTGTAGAGAATGAAAAGACAAGCACAGACTGGGAAAAAATATGCAGAACACATATCTGCTAATGGATTTGTTTCCAAAATATGCAAAGAACTCTGAAAGCAATGAGAAGAAGAAAAAAAAAAAAACTCAATGAAAAAGTCAGCAAAAGATCTGAAGGGATACTTCATCTAAGAAAATATACAAATGTGAATAGACATATGAAAAGCAGCTCAACATCAGATGTTAGTGGAGAATTTGAAATTAAAGCAAAGAGATACGATCATTTGAATGTCCAAAATCCAAAATGCTGACAACACTAAATGTTGGCAAGGTTGTTGAGCAATAGGAACTTTTATTCACTGTTCTTGCAAAATTAAATGGAAGACAATTTGGTAGTTTCTTACAAATATAACATAGCATTATCAAATGATCCATCAATCATGTGTTACTAGGTATTTACCTAAACAAGTTGAAAACTTATGTCCATACCAAAACCTGAGCATCAGTGTTTATAGCTGCCTTATTCATTATTGCCCAAAATTAGAAACAACCTAGATGTCCTTCAATAAAGGAATGGAATAACATCCTGTGGTATACCCCTGCAATGGAGTGTAACTCAGCAGTAAAAAGAAATGAACTATTAAGCCACCAAAAGATACAGAGTAATCTTAAATGACAATTGTCAAGTTAAAGGAGTCAATTCTACAAAGGTTATGCACTATATTATCCGAATGGCATAACCTTCTGGAAAAGGCAAAACTATAGAGACAGTAAAAAGATCAGTGTTTGCCTGAAGTTTAAAGAGAATGAGGGAGAAGGAATAGGTGGAGTGTAAGTGATATTCAGGATAATGAAATTACCTGTATGATACTGTAATGATGAATACATGTCATTAAACATTTTTCAAAATCCAAAGAATGCATAGCACAAAGTTAACTCTAATGTAAACTAGGAAACTTAGCTAAAAATAATGTGTCAATATTGACTCAACAATGTAACAAATGTCCCACACTAATGTGAGGTACTGTTAATAGGAGAAATTGGGGCTGTGCAAGAGAGGAAGTTTATGGGAACTCTGGGTACTTTCTCACAATATTTCTGTAAGCCTAAAACTTCCCCCAAATAGTCTTACTCTATTAATTAAAAAAAAAATGGAACAAGGAAGCTTTGGGGAATGACGGATATGCTGCTTATCTTGATGGTGATGATGATCACAGATATATAAATATATATAAATTTAGTGATAAAAAGAAATGAGCTATCAAGCCATGAAAAGATGTGGAGGAAACTTAAATGCATATTGCAAAGTGGAAGAAGCTAATCTGAAGAAGCTTCTTATTGAATGATTCCAAAGGTACATACTATAGGATATCCTGGGGAAGGCAAACATATAAAAACAGTAAAAATACCAGTTGTTGTCAGGAGACTGAGAGGGCTAAGAGAAGTTGATGAATAGGCAGTGTGCAGGAGATTTTCAGAGGAGTAACACTATTCTGTATAATACTGTAACGTAATGGTTGACTCAATGACATTATGTATTTGGCAAATCCCATAGATGTATACAACACAGTGAAATATAATGTAAGCTATAAATGTTAACAATAATGTGTCATCAATAGTTCAATTCTAATAAATGTACCATAAGAATGCAAGATGTTAATGATAGGGAAAACTAGGGGTGGAGAGAGAGTATTTGGGAACTCTTTGTACTTTCTGCCCAATTTTTCAGTACACCTAAAAGTGCTCTGGAAAATAAAACTGTTATTTTTATAAAAAGGTAAAAGAACTTACTAATAACAAACCTTGTTTTCTTTTAGGTGAAAATTATGGTTCCATAATTTCACCATAAGGTGAAAGTCTTGTTTCCATTATGAACAGAAAGATACAAAATGTATCTCTCCCTAACTCATTTTTTCCCAGTATTTGGAGAACCCTTTATTTCTAATATTACAGAAAAAAATGAACTGTGATAAGAGATACTGCTTGTTATTTCATTTTAAATATATTGAAATCAAGTAGTATATTGGGTTGTCCTTTTGGCAAATTACTGCAATAGACAGATGGTTTTTATCTGTTACACAGAAATACAAGGCTGGTAACAGTGTGTTTTGTATGGATGCTTACTCATCTGTGAGAGTAATTTCTGCTGCTTGGCCAGAGCACATCTTAAATCTTCCTCTACATCTGGGACAATATCTGCCTAAAACAACATGTTAATATCTGTATTTTTGCCAAGAAGATACATTCTATCTTATATCTTCCCAAAGGCGAAATCATAAGAGTGTAAAGTGGGATTTTTAAAATGACTTCAAGAAATTACTCTCTAAATGTATTCTCCTTTTTGCATAAAGTGTAAAATCTTATTCAGAACTTATTTTGCTTCACTAGCATATGTTCCTAACAATTAACTTGGAGAAAGTAATTTCTCTCTGAAACAGCTTCAAAATGCAGAATCAGTGTACCAGCATGGCTATTTATTTAAATATTATACTTTATGGATAGAAGAAATCTTGAGTAAATGACAGAATTTCCTACTGTAAACATTTAAAAAGATGCACACAACTTGTGCTTATTTTAGAAAGAAATGCAATGTATTATGTTTAATATTTTCTTTGATAAATGCTGATTTGTATAATGTTTACAACTCAGGAAATTAAATTCATTCAGACAATATGTTGAGAATTTTTGTTTTGTTATGCAATAATGTTCTCTCCTAGGTTGAATATTATCATGTGTATAAGCAATTTGTATTGTTCTTACTCTTCCCGTATATCGATTTTCCTTAAGAAGTAATTATTTAAGCAGTAGACATATGCATGTGACATAGTACTTGAAATAGATATAGCAACTTGATAAGCAATAGCTACAAGAGTTATTTCCTCACTTTTTTCTCTGCTTTTAATTAATCTAGGGTTATTTTTCTTTTTTTGCTGGTGTTTTCTTTGACAGTTTTTTGAGATTACAAAATTGGCTTCTTGATGTCAGATGTATTGCAAAGGCCACTCTTCATGTTCACTTTTTTTTTTTCAAATATTTTATTCATTTATTTGAGAGAGAGAGAAGCATGAACAGGGGAGAAGCAAAGGAAAGAGAAGAATAAGCAGACTCCCCATTGAGCAGAGAGCTTCATGCTGGGCTTGATCCCAGGACCCCATGATCATGACATGAGCTGAAGGCAGACACTTAAACGACTGAGCCACCAGCCATCCCACTTCATGCTCACCCTTACAAAGTGCCTATCAAGAAAAAAAAAAAAGCCTATTTGCTCAAATCTCTCAGAAAGTTTCCATTTTTTTTGGCTTTTTAAAATTTTTTCAAATTTGTTTTTATGTGAGAATTACTCAAAATTTTACTTGGCATGGTAAGTTACCCTACAAAAATTCTAATTCATAAAAATTCTAATTCATGTCGTTTAAGCTGTTTTTTTGACTCCTAACTTTTGTCTATCTTTGTTTTTACACAAATTTTGTTCATATACCAATATTATGATTATAGGAGCATCAGAGAAAACCAAATATGCTGACTGTTTTAATTAACTTTTTACCAGGGAAACAGTGAAAGGCTTTCTAACAGTGGCATTCTTAAATTATCAGATAATTTTCCCAAACAAATTTGTTTCTGTTAAATTCACGGCATAGATAAATTTTAATGACTTCGTCTGTTTAAACATGTCTAGATGAAGATTTTGAAAATATAGGAATCCAATTTTACCAAGATAACATTTTGGAGTCATCATGAACTGCAACCCTTATAATGGAGAGAAATTTTTCTCAGATCAGTAGAACCCTGAGATCACTTAGAGATTGAGAGAGTAGCTACCAGATATATGAGTTCTCTCCCGGTTATAAAAATTAAGGCAAATTTATGTCTTGAGCCATAATGAAATTAGTTTGATTCTATAGAATGATTGGATAAGAACCAATTATAAATACAAGTGAAGGGCACCTGAGTGGCTCAGTGGTTGAGCATCTGCCTTCAGCTCAATTCGTGATTCCCAGGTCCTGGGATCAAGTCTTGCATCAGGATCCCTGCAAGAAGCCTGCTTTTCCCCCTACCTATATCTCTGACTTTTTCTGTGCATCTCTCATGAATAAATAAATAAAATCTTAAATACATACATACAAGTCGACAGTGGTAGGAAGTGAAATCCAAAATAAGTGAATATTTTTTGTTATTCTTACACAGTCAGATTATATTATCAGAAGTGTAAGTAGAGAGTGCATTATGATATATCATCTGACGTTTCTTTTAATTTTCACTTCACTGTATTAAAATGTAAACACTGCTTAATAAAATAAATATAATTTCTGACAAATTTGGTATCTTTACTCATTACAGTAGGCCTCCAACACTCTTTGGATCCCAACGTTTGTGTTTCACTTTTGCACTGATATATACTGCATTATTGCAAGGATATTAAAGTCAGAACAAGTATCTTAATAGGAATATATTGAGTATGAGTTTCTGTGGTAAAGGCTCATATTAAAATTAGGTTTCTCTAATTATGTCAAACTTGTATAAATTCAAATCTCAAATTTCCCATTAAATCTTCTCTTCTACTTCATCCCCTGATCACTGTTCTGGTATTACCTTCAAAACTAGACACAGTCAGAAAATTTCAAATTATAATTTTCCTTGTTCCTTGTTTATGCCACATAATTAATTGTAAAGTCCTATACATTTACTTTCTGTTTTCAAATTCATCTTTTTTCTCCTTCTTTTCCTTACTTTTATTTATTTATTTTTTTAATAAATTAATTTTTTATTGGTGTTCAATTTACCAACATACAGAATAACACCCAGTGCTCATCCTGTCAAGTGCCCCCCTCAGTGCCCGTCACCCCCTGCACTCCTCCCCTTCACCACCCCTACTTCGTTTCCCAGAGTTAGAAGTATTTATGTTCTGTCTCCCTTTCTGATATTTCCCACACATTACTTCTCCCTTCCCTTATATTCCCTTTCACTATTATTTATATTCCCCAAATGAATGAGAACATACACTGTTTGTCCTTCTCCGATTGACTTACTTCACTCAGCATAATACCCTCCAGTTCCATCCACGTTGAAGCAAATGGTGGGTATTTGTCGTTTCTAATGGCTGAGGAATATTCCATTGTATACATAAACCACATCTTCTTTATCCATTCATGTTTAATGGACACCAGGCTCCTTCCACAGTTTGGCTATTGTGGACATTGCTGCTATAAACATCGGGGTGCAGGTGTCCCAACGTTTTATTGAATCTGAATCTTTGGGGTAAATCCCCAACAGTGCAATTGCTGGGTCGTAGGGCAGGTCTATTTTTAACTCTTTGAGGAACCTCCACACAGTTCTCAAGAGTGACTGCACCAGTTCACATTCTCACCAACAGTTTAAGAGGGTTCCCTTTTCTCCACAATCTCTCCAACATTTGTAGTTTCCTGCCTTGTTAATTTTCCCCATTCTCACTGGTGTGAGGTGGTATCTCATTGTGGTTTTGATTTGTATTTCCCTGATGGCAAGTGATGCAGAGCATTTTCTCATGTGCGTGTTGGCCATGTCTATGTCTTCCTCTGTGAGATTTCTCTTCATGTCTTTTGCCCGTTTCATGATTGGATTGTTTGTTTCTTTGGTGTTGAGTTTAATAAGTTCTTTATAGATCTTGGAAACTAGCCCTTTATCTGATATGTCATTTGCAAATATCTTCTCCCATTCTGTCGGTTATCTTTGAGTTTTGTTGACTGTATCCTTTGCTGTGCAAAAGCTTCTTATCTTGAAGAACTCCCAATAGTTCATTTTTGCTTTTGTTTCTTTTGCCTTCATGGATGTATCTTGCAAGAAGTTGCTGTGGCCGAGTTCAAAAAGGGTGTTGCCTGTGTTCTCCTCTAGGATTTTGATGGAATCTTGTCTCACATTTAGATCTTTCATCCATTTTGAGTTTATCTTTGTGTATGGTGCAAGAGAGTGGTCTAGTTTCATTCTTCTGCATGTGGATGTCCAATTTTCCCAGCACCATTTATTGAAGAGACTGTCTTCCAATGGATAGTCTTTCCTCCTTTATCGAATATTAGTTGCCCATAAAGTTAAGGGTCCACTTCTGGATTCTCTATTCTGTTCCACTGATCTATGTGTCTGTTTTTGTGCCAGTACCACACTGTCTTGATGACCACAGCTTTGTAGTACAACCTGAAATCTGGCATTGTGATGCCCCCAGATATGGTTTTCCTTTTTAAAATTCCCCTGGCTATTCGGGGTCTTTTCTGATTCAAAACAATTCTTAAAATAATTTGTTCTAACTCTCTGAAGAAAGTCCATGGTATTCTGATAGGGATTGCATTAAATGTGTATATTGCCCTGGGTAACATTAACATTTTCACAATATTAATTCTGCCAATCCATGAGCATGGAATATTTTTCCATCTCTTTGTGTCTTCCTCAATTTCTTTCAGAAGTGTTCTATAGTTTTTAGGGTATAGATCCTTTACCTCTTTGGTTAGGTTTATTCCTAGGTATCTCAGGTTTTTGGGTGCAATTGTAAATGGGATTGACTCCTTAATTTCTCTTTCTTCAGTCTCATTGTTAGTGTATAGAAATGCCACTGATTTCTGGGCATTGATTTTGTATCCTGCCACGCTACCAAATTGCTGTATGAGTTCTAGCAATCTTGGGGTGGAGTCTTTTGGGTTTTCTATGTAGAGTATCATGTCATTGGCGAAGAGGGAGAGTTTGACTTTTTCTTTGGCAATTTGAATGCCTTTAATGTCTTTTTGTTGTCTGATTGCTGAGGCAGGACTTCCAGTACTAAGTTGAATAGCAGTGGTGAGAGTGGACATCCCTGTCTTGTTCCTGATCTTAGGGGAAAGGCTCCCAGTGCTTCCCCATGAGAATTACATTTGCTGTGGGCTTTTCGTAGATGGCTTTTAAGATGTTGAGGATTGTTCCCTCTATCCCTACACTCTGAAGAGTTTTGATCAGGAATGGATGCTGTATTTTGTCAAATGCTTTCTCTGCATCTAATGAGAGGATCATATGGTTCTTGGTTTTTCTCTTGCTGATATGATGAATCACATTGATTGTTTTACGAGTGTTGAACCAGCCTTGTGTCCCGGGGATAAATCCTACTTGGTCGTGGTGAATAATTTTCTTAATGTACTGTTGGATCCTATTGGCTAGTATCTTGTTGAGAATTTTTGCATCCATGTTCATCAGGGATATTGATCTGTAATTCTCCTTTTTGGTGGGGTCTTTGTCTGGTTTTCAAATTAAGGTGATGCTGGCCTCACAGAACGAATTTGGAAGTACTCCATCTCTTTCTGTCTTTCCAAACAGCTTTAGGAGAATAGGTATGGTTTCTTCTTTAAACGTTTGATAGAATTCCCCTGGGAAGCCAACTGGCCCTGGACTCTTGTGTCTTGGGAGGTTTTTGATGACTGCTTCAATTTCCTCCCTGGTTATTGGCCGTTCAGGTTTTCTACTTCTTCCTGTTCCAGTTTTGGTAGTTTGTGGCTTTCCAGGAATGCGTCCATTTCTTCTAGATTGCCTAATTTATTGGCGTATAGCTGTTCATAATATGTTTTTAAAATCGTTTGTATTTCCTTGGTGTTGGTAGTGATCTCTCCTTTCTTATTAATGATTTTATTAATTTGAGTCTTCTCTCTCTTCTTTTTAATAGGTGGGCTAATGGTTTATCTATCTTATTAATTCTTTCAAAGAATGAACTCCTGGTTCTGTTGATCTGTTCCACAGTTCTTCTGGTCTCGATTTCGTTGAGTTCTGCTCGAATTTTAATTAACTCTCTTCTTCTGCTGGGTGTAGGATCTATTTGCTGTTTTTTTCTCTAGCTCCTTTATGTGTAAGGTTAGCTTTTGTATTTGAGTTCTTTCCAGTTTTTGGATGGATGCTTGTATTGCGATGTATTTCCCCCTTAGGACTGCTTTTGCTGCGTTCCAAAGATTTTGAACGGTTGTATCTTCATTCTCATTAGTTTCCATGAATCTTTTTAATTCTTCCTTAATTTCCTGGTTGACCCTTTCATCTTTTAGCAGGATGGTCCTTAACCTCCACGTGTTTGAAGTCCTTCCAAACTTCTTGTTGTGATTTAGTTCTAATTTCAAGGCATTATGGTCTGAGAATATGCAGGGGATGATCCCAATCTTTTGGTATCGGTTCAGACCCGATTTGTGACCCACTATGTGGTCTATTCTGGAGAAAGTTCCATGTGCACTTGAGAAGAATGTGTATTCAGTGGAGTTTGGATGTAAAGTTCTGTAGATATCTGTGAAATCCATCTGGTCCAGTGTATCATTTAAAGCTCTCGTTTCTTTGGAGATAATGTGCTTAGAAGACCCATCGAGGGTAGAAAGAGCTAGATTGAAGTCACCAAGTGTAAGTGTATTATAATCTAAGTACTTCTTCACTTTGGTTATTAATTGGTTTAAATATTTGGCAGCTCCCACATTCGGGGCATATATATTGAGGATTGTTAAGTCCTCTTGTTGGATAGATCCTTTAAGTATGATATAGTGTCCCTCTTCATCTCTCACTACAGTCTTCGGGGTAAATTTTAGTTTATCTGATCTAAGGATGGCTACCCTGCTTTCTTTTGAGGACCATATGAATCGGAAATGGTTCTCCAACCATTTATTTTCAGGTTGTAGGTGTCCTCCTGTCTAAAATGAGTCTCTTGTAGACAACAAATAGATGGGTCCTGCTTTTTTATCTAGTCTGAAACCCTGTGCCTTTTGATGGGGTCATTAAGCCCGTTCACGTTCAGAGTTACTCTTGAGAGATATGAGTTTAGTGTCATCATGATATCTATTCAGTCCTTGTTTTTGTGGATTGTTCCACTGAACTTCTTCTTAAAGGGGAATTTTAAGAGTCCCCCTTAAAATTTCTTGCAGAGCTGGTTTGGAGGTCACGTATTCTTTTAGTTGCTGCCTGTCTTGGAAGCTCTTTATCTCTCCTTCCATTTTGAATGAGAGCCTTGCTGGATAAAGTATTATTGGTTGCATGTTCTTCTCATGGAGGACCCTGAATATATCCTGCCAGCCCTTTCTGGCCTGCCAGGTCTCTGTGGAGAGGTCTGCTGTTACCCTAATACTCCTCCCCATAAAAGTCAGGGATTTCTTGTCTCTTGCTGCTTTAAGGATCTTCTCTTTATCTTTGGAATTTGCAAGCTTCACTATTAAATGTCGAGGTGTTGAACGGTTTTTATTGATTTTAGGGGGGTATCTCTCTATTTCCTGGATCTGAATGCCTGTTTCCCTTCCCAGATTAGGAAAGTTTTCAACTAGGATTTGTTCAAATACATATTCTGGCCCTCTGTCCCTTTCAGCGCCCTCGGGAACCCCAATTAAACGTAGGTTTTTCTTCCTCAGGTTGTCGTTTATTTCCCTTAATCTGTCTTCATGGTCTTTTGTTTCTCTCTTTTTTCTTCAGTTTCCCTCTTTGCCATCAACTTGTTTTCTATGTCACTCACTTGTTCTTCCACCTCGTTAACCCTCGCCGTTAGGACTTCTAGTTTGGATTGCGTCTCATTCGATTGATTTTTAATTTCTGCCTGATTGGATCTAAATTCTGCAGTCATGAAGTCTCTTGAGTCCTTTATGCTTTTTTCTAGAGCCACCAGTAGTTGTGTAATAGTGCTTCTGAATTGGCTTTCTGACATTGAATTGTAATCCAGATTTTGTAACTCTGTGGGAGAGAGGACTGTTTTCTGATTCTTTCTTTTGAGGTGAGGTTTTCCTTCTAGTCATTTTGCTCAGTGCAGAGTGGCCAAAAACAAGTTGTATTGGGAAAAGGAGAAAAAGAGAGGAGAGAAAGAAGGAAAGAAAAGAGAAAAAGAAAAAAAAGAAAAAAAGAAATAAAAAAGGAAAAAAAGAGAAGAAAAAGAGAAAGAAAAAGAAAGAAAGGGGAAAAAACGGTGGGGGAAGCAATCAGAAATCAAAAAGAAAAAAACAAAACAAAAAACAAAACCACGGGGGAGTATCTTCTGACTCTGTGTACTTTAAGTCCCTTGACTTCCCCTGGAACTGGTCCGTCTAGCTGGTCTTCTGGGGGAGGGGCCTGTCGTGCTGATTTTCAGGTGTTAGCACTTGGGGGAGCTGCTCTGCCCCCTGCCTGGTGCAGGGCTCAGTGGGGGCTGTTTACCCCGTGAGGCCCCAGGAGGAACAACCGCAGTGGCGGGGCAAGCTCTGGAGCCCTGGAGTCAGCCCCCGCAGTAGCTCCGGAGCTCTCCGTCTGCAGGGCCTGGAGGCTCGGGGCGGGGCCGCTGATCTGCTCAGCTGGGGCAGGAGCATCCTCGCTGTCCTGGGCCCTCCCGGCCTCTACCTGTCCCGTGGGAGGCCGGATCCTGGGCTGTGTCCCCGGCGCCCTGGGCTCCGGGACCTGCGCTGGTGGATTCGTGCTCCCTCCCCGCAGCCCCCTCCGCACGGAGCCTCTTCCTCTGCCCGAGCCCCTCCAGCTGCTCCGGGCCCCGCCGTGCGCGCTGCAGCCCTTAGGGAGCTCGGCGCACTCTCCCGGGGCGCAGGTGTCCGTCAGTGTCCCCGGGAGCCCGAGGGCATCCCCGCCCTCCTGGGTCCTGCTCCGACTCCCCGCGAGCCCCTTTCCGCCCGGGAAGGTTGGTGCAGCTCCTGCTCCTCCGGGACGGGGCTCTCCTGTCCTGGGGACACTCGCCCCGGCCTCAGCCCGGCTCCTCGCGGGGCCCCTCCCCCTTGGAGGCCTTTTGTTTCTTTATTTTTGAGATGATATTGAAATTTCTAAATAGTTAATATGGGTATCCTTTCATGGTATAAATGGTTGAAAAATAGATTTTGCTATAAATTGATACATTGAGATAAGTAACATAGATAAATTAATGACACAGTTTCCTACCCTGGGAAGACTTGGCTTCCTTCCTGCGTTTATGGTTAACTTGTCCTTTTGACTTGACTTGGCCAATGGCATGGAAGCAGAGGATTTGGGACCATGGCATATTTCTGCCTGTGCTCTTGCTTTTTTTGCTTTATTACACTTGTCACTGCTACTCCTTTAGTAAGGACCTAAGAGTGAAGAAGACACATGGACCAACAGAACATAGCTCAGGAGGGCTGCGGTTTACTCTTGGCTGCCAAAAGATAGAAGTGAAATATGTCATTATTACTGTAGAGCCACTGAGATATCTGAGCTTTTCCTATTCAGTCTTACCTAGGGAAGATTACAAATGCATCTAGCTTTTTTATATATTACCTTAAAATGACCACAAATAGTTCTTACATGCTAGCATGCTGTAATCTACTTATAGTAGAATAATTATGGAATTTTAATAGATGGTAAAATAGAGTGTTAGTATTAACACACAGGCTAGGAAGCACTGTGAATCCATTTAAATGATTAAAGCTAGTATCACAGAAATGTGCTAACTCAAACAGTACCATGAAAAGTACAAGTCTCACTTACAAGTCTAAATCTATGCCCAAGGCAGTCCCTAGAGAACACCTGCTTTCCACACCCCTCATCTCCATCCTACACCCATGCTAAGTGTCCTTCATGTTCTTGCACAGGTCAATCACTACAACATTTGAATGCCATCAACTTTCCTTTTTTGAAAAAAAAAGTAGACACTCATGTTAAAATTTTTTTAAGGCCTTACCCACTCCCAATAAATAACTGCAGAAACTGCAAAAGCTATGCTTTTAAAATGAGACCTTGATTTTATAAATAACAGAGAGTAGAACATAACTGGGAGAGACATGGGAAAAGTGCTAATGCATTAAGATTGTTTCTACAAGCTTTCTCCTCTTAAAAGAGTACTTCCTATGCTGCACTACCAAAATGCTGCTTCATTGACAGATGAATGAGTCAAGGAAATGTGGTACACACACATGCTGGAATAACATTCAGCCATGAGAAAGTAGGTCACCCTGCTGTATGTGGTGACAACATGGATAGCTTTTGAAGGTATTATTATTTTAAGTGAAATATGTCAGAAAGAGAAAAACAAATATTTTCTTATAAAATACGTCAGACTCAGAGAAACAGAATAAAATCGTGGTTATCAGGGCTTTAGAGGTGAGGGAAAAGGGTAGATTTTTGTCAGAGAGAATTTCTAGTTATAAGGGAGATAAACTCTAGGGATCTAATGTACATCATTGTGATTATAGTTTACTCTATATATACTTAAAAATTGCTGAGTACATCTTAAATTTTCTTCCTGAAAAAAAGAAATGATAATCATGTGAAGTGATGCAGGTTAGCTAATTTATGGTGGTAATCATATTGCAACATGTTAAATCAACACATTGTACCCATAAATCTATACAATCTGATATGTCAATTATATTTCAATAAATCTGGGGGAAAAATCCCCCCATGACTAAATTATTTCCTAATCCTTTACTAAATGAAAGTTCCTCTAAATTCAATAATTGCAATGTCTCTTTTATTTCCTTAGGATGTGTATGTGTTAAGAATTAGCTTTTGGAGAAGAAGTTGAAAAATGTTTTTCATATGTGTGAGGGATATTTATCAATATTGATATTTCCTCACCATAGAAATTGGCAAATTTTTCCATGTAAAGTCAGCGAGCAAACATTTTCAGCTCAAAAGTAACAAGTTCTCTGTTGTAACTACACAGTTTTGTACTAGTAGCACGAAAGCAGCCATAGACATTGCATAATCAAATTAGCATGGCTGTACTTGGCCCACAAAAGGCCAGGTTTGGTCTGTAGGCCATAGATTTTGACCCTTGGATTATACACTGTTACCTGAATTATCCAGAACATAAAAAAAGTGAAAACACATTAAATATTTATCTTAGAGATCCTAAACATTAAGGAGCAACTCCTTGTGTTTTTGAGACAAAATGGAGTAAAATGATCTCTTAAGAGGCTATGTATGTATTTTTTCACATGTGAATCATAGTCAAATTATTAGTTATGCTACCATTCAGTTTGCAATTATACATTACTTCTAATTTGAGGGATTTTTGTTTGTTCTCTAGTATTGAACGATTTATATAGAATGAGTATAGTCTTATTTGTTTTAAGGAAAAAAGAGCTCTGAATTTTGTCTATAATTATGAACTACATGTATATGGTAACAGATAGTAGCTACAATTGTGCTGACCATAGCATAACTTATATCATTGTCAATCACTGTCCTACAACTGAAACTAAGGTAACATTATGTATCAACTACACACACACATAAACACACACACATATAACATATATAACATATATGTGTGTCTGTGTGTTGTTGTAAAAAAATAATGAACTAAATGAAAGCTCACATAGGGGCCCCTGGGTCGCTCAGTCAGTTAAGCACCCAACTTTTGATTTTCGCTCTGGTCATGATTTTGGGGGTCATGAAATCAAGCCCTGCATCAGGCTCCTCATTGAGAGCCTGCTTGAGAGTCTCTCTTTATCCTTCTTCCCCTTCCTCTGCTCACTCTCTTTCTCTCTCTCTCAAAAAAGAATAAATAAATAAATAAGATAAAAGCTCACACACACCAAGCTTATACAAATGTTATTTTAAAAAATGAGACCTCCAAAAAAAAATGAGACCTAACAAAACCCATCTATAAGCTGCCTACAAGAAACTCATTTCAGACCTAAAGATATCTGAAGATTGAAAGTGAGGGGATGGAGAAACATTTATCATGCAAACAGATGTCAAAAGAAAACTAGGGTAGCAATATGTGTATCAGACAAAACAGACTTTAAAACAAAGACTAACAAGAGACAAAGAAGGACACTGTAAAACAATAAAGGAAACAATCTGACAAGAAGATGTAACAGTTGTAAATATTTATGCAATCAATATGGGAACACCCAAATATATAAAACAGTTAATAACAAACATAAAGCAAATAATCAACAGTAATACAATAATCATAGGGGACTTTAACACCCACTCATATCATCAGATCATCAGAACAGAAAATCAATAAGGAAACAATAGCTTTTAATGACACAAAAATAAATTATTGGTTCTACATCAAAATAAGGTTTCCGTACAGTGAAGGAAGCAATCAGCAAAGCTAACATTTGGCCACCTAAGGAACGGGAGAAGATATTTGCAAATGATGTATTTGATAAAGGGTTATTAGCCAAAATATATAAAGAACCAATATAAATCAATACCCAGAAAACAATCCAGTTAAAAAAATGGAAGAAGACATGAACAGATATTTCTCCAAAGAAGACAAACAGATGGCCAACAAATGCACAAAAAGATGCTCAACATCACCCATCATCAGGAAACACAAATCAAAACCACAGTGAGCTATCACTTCATATGTGTCAGAATGTCTAAAATAAAAAAACACAAGAAAAAAAATGTTGGCAAGTATGTGGAGAAAAAAAAAAAAGACCTTCTTGAACTGCTGGTGGGAATGCAAACTGCTGTGCCACTCTGGAAAGCAGTATGGAGCTTCTTCAAAAAATTAAAAACAGTACTACCCTAAAATATAAAAACACTAATTCAAAGGGATATATCCACCTGTATGGTTATTGCAGCATTATTTACAATAGCCAAACTATGGAGGCTACTCAAGTGTTCATCGATAGATGAATGGATAAATATGAAGTGGCAGATACATACAATGGAATATTATTCAGCCATAAAAATGAATGAAATTTTGCCATTTACAACAACATGGATAGAGCTAGAGAGTATAATGCTAAGCAAAATAAGTTAGTCAGATAAAGACAAATATATGATCTTACTCATATGTGAAATTTAAAAAATAAAACAAATAAAAAAAAAAGAGAGAGTGAGACAAAACAAGAAACAGACTCTCAATTTGAGAGAGCAAATTGATGGTTACCGGAGGGGAGGTAGGTGGAATGACTGGGGAAATAGAGGATGGGGATTAAAGAGTACACTTATCATAATGGGAAAAAATTAATTAAAAAATAAAAAGAATAAAAATAAAAGAATAAATATAGTTAGACCATGGAGCACCAGGGTGGCTCAGTGGTTGAGTTTCTGCCTTTGGCTCAGGTCATGTTCCAGGGGTTCTGGGATCGAGACCCACAACAGGCTCCCTGCAAGGAGCCTGTTTTTCCCTCTGCCTTTGTCTTTGCCTCTCTTTGTCTCTCATGAATAAATTAATTAAATCTTTAATATTAATATTAATTAATAATTAGACCTAAAATTTATAGATTATAAAGTAATGGGTAATTTTAACTCCTTGAAATTATAACTAATTGTTTAGTTTTACTCAAAATATTCAATTTTTAATATATAATTATGTATATATAAATTTATGAAATATAATTAAGCTAGGTTTGGAAAAATTCACATAAATATTTAACATGAGGGGTGCCTGGGTGGCTCAGCTGGTTAGGTCATGATCCCAGGGTCATGAGATTAAGCCCCACATTGGTCTCCCTGCTTAGTGAGGAACCTGCTTCTCCCTCTCCCTCTGCCACAACTGCTGCTTGTGCTTGCTCTCTCTCTCTCTCTCTCTCTCTGTCAGATAAATTAATAAAATCTTTAACAAAAGTAACATTAAAAAAGCAAATGAATGAAATAGACATATAGCTCAAAAACTGGACAAAGTTCTTAGCAAAATCATTGAGTTTTTAACCCAGAAAAAATTATTGCCTACATAAATATATTAATAAATTAGATAAAAATGAATGATTTTAAAATAAATGCAATGGCATAGTCTTTGGAAATACAGGAATGCCTAATTAAATTTTCCGTCTATTACTGAACAACAAAACAAAATATATAATCCATCAAATACAAGTTCAATGAGTAAAACACAAAATTCACTCATTTAGAGTGAATGCAATATGTATTTTATAAAGTGCAATATAGTTTACATGTTATGTGTATTCTTTAAAAGAAATATTTTCCATGCACATGTGCTAATTTATTTAATACACCACTAACAGACATGAAGTTTTTTTTACGCTTGGCTATTACAAAATTTATATTTGGAATACTTCTATATAATACATTTCTTGAAATGTGATTACTAAGTCTTAAATGAGTATTTAAAGAATTGGCAGTTAGTGACTAGGATCCTCAGTATCACAATTAAAATATATCCCCAAATAAAGTATGTTAAATTACGTACTTTCTCTAACATTCTCCTCAACTTTCCATATCTTTGCCAAGCTCATTGGGAAAATGTGTCATTTTATATAGATTTAATTTGTGATTAATTTTTTGATCCTTTTCACCTACGATTTTTTTATCTGTTAGGTACCTTTCTACCTCACTCTGTAAGAATCCATCACGCTGCATATTTATGACTTGTCTACTTTTCCTTACAAATGTTTGTGACATGGGACACCTGGGTGGCTCAGCAGTTGAGAGTCTGCCTTCCACTTGGGGCATGATCCCGGGATCCAGGATCAAGTCCCACATCGGGCTCACTGCAAGAAGCCTGCTTCTCCCTCTACCTATGTCTCTGCCTCTCTCTGTGTCTCTCTCATGAATAAATAAATAAATCTTTAAAAAACAAAATAAATGTTTGTGACATTTATCTGCATTGCAAATATATAGTTCATTCATTGCATTGCTGCCTAGTATTCCACAATTGACTGCTCCATGATGCTATTAATGAACAGTTATAATCTTCACTAAGATGCATTAATACAAATGCATTATTTGTTCTTCATTCCCTCTTCAAATATTTTAAACAGTACAATTGAATTTTAATTGACATTTATAGTAATAGTCGTTATAATAACATTTTGTTTACTTATATATTTTCTGTACTAGTATTATTTTAAGTTTGTGGCTACTGTAGTGGCAATAGTGTTGTGTTACTATTATATTGAGGTGGAATGGAAGAAAGAACAGTGGTTAGGGAACAGGCTGCCCTAGCTTTCATAAGGGGAACTGTCTTTAGATTTTACACAATAAAATAATTCTTCTTGAAGACTTTCAATAAATGTAAAGATGGAGTAAGAGCTATGATTAAATGAGAATAATAGTGCACAATAGTTTTGGTTGTACCTTTAGGATAGTGCTTCCCTTAGGTTCCTATCAAGTGTTGTATATATATTCTCCTTCATTTTATTGACTACCAGACCTACAGTTTTTTTGGGGGGTGTGGTTGGTTTCCTCTTCTTCTTCTTTTTTTTTTTTTTCCTCACAGAGGCTGCCAGGATATTTATTCCTTTTCCTCTAATAAAGACCAAAATATCATAAGATTTAGCCATCATCTTATCCATCTGCACTATCCTATTGACACTAGTGTGTGTTTGTGTGTGTGCATGTGTATATATTATCAACTACTGTATCACCTCCAAGATCATGATTTAAAACATTTAAATACTACCTTCTTCCATTTATCAAAATTACTTATTCCAGTGTTCTGCATCCTTTCTCCAGAATTATTCTACCACTACTTTGGGACAATGAGACTACCATCTTTTAAATGTTAGTGCATCTATCATTTCTTCCTTTTCTCTTTATGCAACGTAAAGATAGTGGTTCCTCATTCTTTAGTCGCTTTCCATATCTCTTATACTTGACTGTCAAATTTCTAACTCTGATTGCAACCAAAGTATTTCATGTTCATTGACTACATCCAAGGAGGATAACCTGATTTCAGAAAAAGTAAAACAGATAAGCTCATTGTTTTCATTCTAAGTGAACTGAGAATCTCATACATCTCAAATGGTTTATTACTTCTGTTAGGCAAATCTATTTTTTCCCTAGTCAATGAACTCTCTAAAACTCCCAGGATGTCCATTTTCTCTTATTCCATCTCTAACATCTCCTCCCTTACCACACTGCCACCTATTTTACAGAAAATAAAGAGACTAAGAAAAGAAAAATTCATTTTCTTTCAAAAAGTATTGAAAAGTCAACTCACCTGCCTGTCCTTAATCCTGCTTGGATTCCTGTGACAGAAGATTTGTCACTGCATTATTTTTCATCCCTACACAACATTCATCTCAAAGTCTTTGTGAATAATTGCAAAAGGGACATAACATTCTCTCAGATGCTTATGTTGATACCCTTTGCAAAGGCAAATAAAGAATTAATCTTGGTTAACTTTCAGCATAGTACTTCCCAAACAGTTATTAATTAGCAATAGAAAAATAATAACAGACACCAGTGAAAAAAGTTATCGCCAGTGATGAGGTAAATAAAAATCATGCTCACCTGCAATCATGCTCAGAAAAGGACACAATATTACATCTTTGGTATTTCTTCCAAAAATACACAATCTGAATCTAATCCTGATGAAACATCAGACAAATATAAATTGAAGGACATCTTATAAACTATCAATAGCAACAAAAGACTAAAGAAACATCAGAGTGAGAGAGTTTGAAGAAAAATAATTAAATAAAAGGTAAAATCCTGGAGTAAGTCTAGGACCATTTTTTTTTTTCTTTTGCCATAAGTGACTTCAGTGGGACAATGGAAAAAATTTGACTAGGGTCATTGTGTTAGATATTAGTATTATATCAATGCTAATTTCTTCATTTGTATAATTGCATTATGGTTAAAAAAATTTCTATTTTTCCACCTCTTATTCATAACTAAGAAATAAAATTTTAAGCACTTTGTATTAGATTCAGAATACACTAAGCTAGTAATAGAAAAGTCAACTTGTGGGACGCCTCAGTGGCTCAGTGGTTAGCATCTGTCTTCCGCTCAGGGCATCATCTTGGAATCCAGGGATCAAGTCCCACATGGGGCTCCATGAATGGAGCCTGCTTTTCCTCCCTCTGCCTATGTCTCTGCCTCTCTCTGTGTCTCTTGTGAATAAATGAATAAAATCTTTTTTAAAAAGTCAACTTGTTTGCTGCGGTATGTAAAGGTTGACCTGAATCTGTGCAACAAGACGCATGCAGACATCAACATTCGTAATTCTCTTGTAGTTCATTTTAAAACCATTTACTGAAACTTTCAAACATATGGTTTTAAATATGCATATTTTATATAGAAAATTGCTTGAAGCATTTCCATGTTCCTTGAATAACCATTATGTTTATATGCATAAACCAGGAAAGGTCTAATTGCTATTTGCATGGATTATTTACAGCTAAGTGGTCTATGAAGAAATGAGAGTCCATAAAAATGCTATTGTGTATGAAAACCAATCTGTGTTGCTCATTTTAATTGGGTATGAGAATATTGGTTTATAGATTTAGAAACAGTCTTATAAATGTTTCTCACAAACAGAACAAAGGTTATAGAAGTAATCTGTTGACTAAATGTTTTAATAAACTTTCTAACTGAATGTTTCATTTTCACAGAAAAATGGGTTTCCTGTCTCCAATAGATCTATCACTGAAAATACAAATATGCATTTATAAAGTCACTAAGATGCCACTTCTGTGTTGAATTGACTTGTCATTTTATCTGACATTGTTGTAATAATTAAACACATCTAACATTTGTGGCCATGAGGGAGTGATATTGGGTTTTTTGTTTGTTTTGTCTTTTGTTTTTTGGTGAAAATAACTGAAGTATTTAAAAATATAGAAAAGACTAATAATACACAGCTACTTATCCTAAGATATTCACCCTCAAGGAGAGTAGAAGACAAAATAACTACACTTTATTTATTTATTTATTTATTTATTTATTTATTTATTTATTTATTTTTGTTTCGATGGTAAAAACAACTGATTCTATTCCACTCTTTAACCTGAACATCAAAAGTTGTAATGGCATCATTGCTATAAGTTACGGAAGTCCTTTATTGCATATCGGGCGTAAAATCCTAGTCTAGTCATGATTCTTTTTATGTTTTTATGCTCCACCATTCTTTCAAAGGGAAAGTAAGTAATATATTCTGGAGTAAGAAGTTTCTCACTGCTCCATAGGGACTAACAATGAACTAACAATGAACATCCAGAAGGATGTTCAATCCCAAAAGCATCAGCCAGTGATATTAATCTGCAGAAAATGTCATACAGAAAGTGAAATAAAATCTAGATATCCAATTGAATACAGAGAATGTGAATACAGAGTAATATACAAGAGAAAGACTAAAATTGTGGTGGTTTCTAATGCTCAGTGAAGTATTTGGCATTCTTAACAAAGCATTTGGAATATCTTAATTTATGTTTAAATTTGTCATTAATGTTTCTTATTGTTGTGTAGGCTTTGATTAGCATGCTTCCCTTAAAATTAAACTAAATGCACATAATTTTATTTCATTTTAAAAACCATATTTTAGATACGATTCATATTCCATATTAATAAATTATTTATATCCAAGTATATGATTTACAATTTTACTTCATATATAATGTCAAAGACAATGAAAGTTAAAATTGCTTCCCCACACCAAGATTTTAATCAAAACCTATAATTATCTGGGGGTCTTTCCAAAAAAGTAGATTTCTAGGGTCTTCTAAAGGCTTACTCAGTAATTAAGTAAATTCCTTGAAAATTATTGTTACACATTACCAACTCTTTGTCAACTCTCTGGTATTATTTGATGTGGAGTACACCAACATACTTAGCGTATGTGTACATACATAATTTTGAGTCCTATTTTTAATTTGTTTGTTGATGTAGGCCTTTATGTATTTCAACATAAGTTTTCACAATTTTTAAAAATTTGGCAGAGAGAAGAGAAACTTGAATATTTTTGTTCTATAAGGTAAAATTAATCTTAAGAAAAGTGTTAAACAGATTATTAAGGCAGGTGCAACTTTCTAGGTGTAATCCTATGTGAAACTCAAAAGTTCTGCTTTCAGGATATAAAAAGATTTAGAATTGATTTACACTTAATTGATGGATAAGTAATGATTTTTTTTGTCTTGATTTTAGGGATATGGTACCAATGATCAAAAATATGTTTCATTTGTTCTTTGATTTCATCAGTATGGGATGTCATGTTGGCTCTCTAACATTTATTTTAAAGATTAGATATATTTTAACTTTACTAATAGCTAAGATTTGTCTAATTCAAAAAAGTATCTATGCTTACTTTTTAAAAACTTACTACTATCATAGTTTCCTAAGTTTTTCAAAATTTTTACATGCTATATGAAATACTATGATGTTCAGATTTTTAAAGAGTGCTTCATTGGTCCAGGTTTTCTTTTATCTGTGGCTTTCATAATTTTCTAATTCTGCTATATTTCTTTTTGACCTTGACCTTTTTAGACAGGGGAGCCTCAACATATAAATTTCTCTTTTCTTTTAATATTTATTTATTTATATGAGAGAGAGAGAGCACTCAATGGCACATGTGAGTGGGGCTAGGGGGAAGGGGAAGAGCATAGCGAGAGTGACAGTGATAGAATCCCAAGCTGACTCCCCAGGGAGTGTAGAGCTGGACATGAGGCTAGATCTTGCAACCCTGAGACCACCATCAGAACCAAAACCACAAGTCCCTCATTCAACATACTGTGCCACCCATGGTGCCCTGATATCTCTTTACAATAGCCCCATAATTAAGTAAATCACAACTCATTGGATACTATAGTTATAATTTTAACTTTTAATTTGGTCATACGTCCTTTACATATCAATAGTTAAACTAAATATTTTTATTTGATTAACCAGATAGAAAGGTTTAATGGAAAACTACTATTACTGGAACTCAAGATCACTATTATCATTCAGTGACTCAGATCTTTGGGTTCCATTCATCTACAGAGAGGAAATTATTTTACTCTTACCTATGTGGACAGTTTTGAGAAAATAGTTATAAAATTGCTAGAAGATTACTTTAGAGTGGTGCTCTATACATACGAAACAAGTGAATTTGAGCTTGAAGCTAGAACATATATCATCTCCTAATACGCTGTTAGGAACAACTATGGACATTATGAAAAGGCTGACCACATTCATGGAAAAGCACTAAATAAAGATGGACTCAAATCCAGACCTATCACTCATGATTTGCCAGTTCACTTCATTTCTTTTAACTTGAGCTCTATTATCAAATTGGAAAAATTATGAGGATCAGCACATGAAGGTAACAGTTCTTTTAAAGAAGCTATCTTTAGAGATTGAAGTTATAAAAAATTCAAGTATAGCAGGTGAAATGAAAAATGAGCAAGCCATTTCTTGTATAAAAACAAGCTGCCTCCTTACAAATCCATCCCTACGCCACAAACTTCCTCCTAGAATAAGGTCTATGTAGAAAATTAGTCAAAGTTATATGGTATTTGAGCAGTGGGCTGAAGGATGAGAAGGAGCTGGCCAGAGAAAAACAAGGGGAAAACATTCTTGAAATAGAGAAAGTAGATAGTGAAGGGCTCTGGAGCAGAAAGTAAGCTTGTCTTATTCCCACTTCAGAATGAAGCCCATGTGACAAAACTTCATGGGAGGGAATTTGGGAGGAAATGAGGTGCCCTTGTAATGGGAAACCACTGGAACAATAAGCAAGAAAGAGAATAAAATAGTTGAAGACTTAAAAGACGCATACACACACACAAACAAATGGTAACTATGTGAGGTGATAACTATGTCTATTACCTTAGTTTTGATAATTATTTCATAATCCATACATGTATCAGAACATTGAATTGTATACCTTAAATAATATACATTTCTGTCAATTTTGCCTTAATAAAACTAGATATAAATTTAAAACGACTGCTCTTGGCATCTATTTTCTTTAATTCTGATTATTTATTTATTCAATAAATATTTACTGAAGTCTTATGTAACACGTAAAGTACTATGGTAGGTCATGGAGATGCAACCCGGATTGAGACATATCTGTACCCTTGTTAAGAAGTTTATAGATTGCTAAACAAAATAAATAAATAAACAGGAAATTTGAATAAACACATAAACAGAGAGTCTGTGCATATAGCTGAGGACACTCTTGAACTCTGCTTTGTTATTTTGCCCTTTTTTCATTCACCATTCCAGAAATCCACATGTATCTTTACTATTAAGGAATGAAAAGAACCAAAATTAGTAAATCATGTGAAGATAGATGCTAAAGGAGAAACAAGCTGAGCCAATGCCGGTCTATTCCTTATATAATTTTTAATTAATTATTTAGTTGGCTAATTAATTAAATTAGAGAAGAGGGGAACAGGAGAGGGAGAGGAAGAGAGATCATCTTAAGTCGACTCCATGCCCAGCACAGAGCCAGACACCAGACTCCATTTCAACAGCCTTGAGGTTATGACCTGAGCCGAAATCAGGAGTCCAACACTTAACTCACTGAGGCACCCAGAAGCCAAATTTTATCGTTTTTAAAAACAACTGCTGCAGTCCCTGGTATGAAAAAAAAAGTGTAATTATAGCTGTATAATTACAGTACAAAGCAGTATAATTAACGAACAAAAGGGAATCTTTGACTATACAAAGAAGAATATGTAAGGGAAGAAAGGAAACGATAAATTTGGAATTAAGATCTAAGGTTTCTGAAAAAAATATATTTGTTTTTATATGTAATGAGAAATTCAACTGGAATAATATTAGATGGAAAATAACATACCTATTACTGAAAGTTAAATCTAAACTAGCCAAATTCCTTATACTATTTAGAGGACTAATATATGATATGTCATAATATTCCCACACTCAATGCATATTTCATAACCTGTATGCAAAGAGAGATCACTATTGAGATATTTTGCTTACAAAATAATATAGAACTGTTCTGAAATGAAAGGTGCTATATACAAGTTGCTTCCATGTGCAGATTTGGCTCTCTATTCAGCTACTCTCAATGGGCATTACTTATATCTGTATCATACAGATAAATCATGATGAAATAGGAAGATTAGCTCCAATGAGAGTGTTATATTATCTAGTAATTTTATTCTCTAAGATGATTTTAAGTTTATTCTTCTTAATTTAAAAAAGTCAAATTTATGAATCATGCAATTAGCATATATGTAAATATAATATTTTACAATACCATATATTAAAATACTTATAAATTAAAATGACTAACATGATTCCTGATGTTTTAATAGAACAGTTTATACAGGAGATTTGGTACAAAGACTCAATGGTGCAAAAAAAAAAAAAGACTCAATGGTTAGTAGGAATGGATTCTTTGAGCTGCATAATAAAATTTACACTAAATTTTGAGGTACTTAAACAGAACTCAGGCAGCTAAAATTGTATTATCAAGTAATATACATAGAAACTCTGAAAACCTACATAGGATGAACAAGAATTCAGGATAAAAATCTAAGCTCTATTTAAATTAAAATTGGGAGATTTAAGTTTGGGAGTCATCACGATGCTAGTTAAAGGCATAAAACAGAATAAGATCACAGCACAAAAATTGAGGTCACTTTCTCAGTAGTCTTAGACTATGGATCAGTTCTTTTCTCTTGTATAAACATCTATCAAGATGTTTTACAATGGCTTTTAAGAAAATAATAAAATGTTTTACGGTGTTGGAAGGCCATTCTCCATGCCATTTTTTTTTTTTTTTTACGTCTTAGGTTAGCTTTTGTCCTGTACTATATTTTCAAGGATGTTTATATAGGAGACATGCCTGGAATGTGTAGATAAGTTTACCTCCAAGGAAAGGGGCAGAATTTTTTTTCCTGACTAGGAAAATAAAGGTAATGTCTCCCTATGGGGCCACGTTCAGACAGATTTGCTGGCAATCCTTTTATAAGATCAGAGGTTTTCCATGAATGCAATCCCTCAACTGAAACACAAACAGTGTGGAGAGTATCCAACTGATCCATTCCCTGGTACTCCATGTGGGATTTAGGTTGCAAAGGAAACTCATGTGAACTTAAAAAAGATCATGCTTCTTGCTGTACAATGAGTAATAAATTCTTTTGTCTCGGATTTAGGAATCTCATGTCTTCTGCCAGCATCTATGACACTGTATCAAGCTAACTTGTAAGTTTCCGAGTAGCTAAAATCTCAGACTTATCATAGTTCTTAATATACATGACCTATTCTCTGAAAGTTTAATAATTAACTTTCTCTGAGGTGCATAAATGAAACTCTTATACACATAAGGATTCTCTCCTTTTAAAATATACTATTCCAAATACAAAACACCCTGCATAAACATCACCCCTTAGGAAAAGTATACATATCTAAACATTAATTAATTTTATTTATTTGACAAGGGGCAAAATTATATGTAAAATTTTCAATTGTAGAATATGTGTTATACACTATCCTTCTGTAACATTCATATCTTTTTGAATCATTTAATATTTCTAAATTATCATACTAAAAATTTGTCTTTATGTCACATAGCTTTTAGTTTTAAAATTCTTGTGAAGCTTCTTATGAAGTAGCGTGATAATATATTTATAATCCCTTTTCATCATGCCACTATACACCCATTTTCAGGGGCTATGTGTATCAGTTGCCATATTATTTTATGTCAAAAGAATCTTAGCTGGGGAAATTAAAATTATAAAGTTAGGTCCTGTGAAAACAAAGTCTTTCTTATCAAATACTCCCACGTTATAGTTATTATGGGAAGCCACTAGAGACTTTCAACAAGGGACTGAAAATGCTCTGAATTCAATATTAAAAGAAACATTTGTTCCTCTGTGTGAGATAAACTATAAGAAACAAGAGTACAAAAGGAGAACTGAAAGACTCTTGAACTACCTAGGTTAAAAATAATGGAGTAGAGTATTAGTGCTGAAGGTGATGCAAAATAAAAGGACGTAGGGTGTATTTTGAAGGTGGAATCAATCGGATGTATGGACTAGTGCTGATTGTGAAATAAAGAGTCAAAAGTTAGCTTAATAAATAATAGCCTGAGAAACTGAGTGCTGCTTACAAGTTTAAAACACACTGGAGGGGATCTCTGGGTGGCTCTGTGGTTTAGCGTCGCCTTCAGCCCAGGGTGTGATCCTGGAGATCCAGGATCGAGTCCCACATCAGGCTCCCTGCATGGGGCCCACTTTTCCCTCTGCCTGTGTCTCTGCCTCTCTCTCTCTCTGTGTCTCTCATGAATAAATAATTAAAATCTTAAAAAAAAAAAACACCCACACTGGAAAACAGCAATTAAATTAAGAGAAAAAATGGTTTAATTTTTGAAATATTTTGATATGTTTATAATATCTAAAAGTTGTTAGGTAGAAATGTGAAAGAATATATGGTACAGAACAGAGATCTGGCAATAATGTACACATTTTGAATAGAACATGTATTTTAAATAGAACTAGTTGACATTTTTTATTAAGAGATGATTCTGTGCACACCAAGAATTAGATGCCCACATGTTCACTCATCCTCAGAATTCTATATAAATAATGTCACTAAAGCTTCTATTTACAATGACTTATTAGGCAAGTTTAATTACCTTAAACATAAGAAAAATTATAAAATAGATTTACATAGAAAACTAGCTTTGATGTTGAGATTGCCTTCAAGAATAAATAAATAATAGATGATCTGCAAACTACCTATTCCTTCTTATTTTCCTTAGAAGCTTTCCTTCCCATTATTCACTATTTCATCAATGCAGGACTGGTTGAGAGAGAGAGATAGAGAAAGAAAGAGAGAGAGAGAGTATTTGTGTACATCATTTTCTCCTAAGGTCCAACCTCTACACAGTAGTTTCATTTTTACTGTATTTCAACAGTGACCCTCTCTTTCCATTATTACCGGACACATAGCTTTCACCTAGACAAACATAGAAATTGCAGTGTGTGGTCAATTAATATTTTCTGTCTTTCCTCTTTTTTTTAAATTTTTATTTATTATTTATGATAGTCACAGAGAGAGAGAGAGAGAGGCAGAGACACAGGCAGAGGGAGAAGCAGGCTCCATGCACCGGGAGCCCGACGTGGGATTCGATCCCGGGTCTCCAGGATTGCGCCCTGGGCCAAAGGCAGGCGCCAAATCGCTTCGCCACCCAGTGATCCCTGTCTTTCCTCTTTAATCTACTCTAAAATCAGTATCCAGTTTGAATTCTTAAAACATAGCTCTCCTTTGAATTGAAATTATAGCACAAGTAGAGATTCCTGAGTGGCTCAGTCAGTTGAGTGCCTGACTATTTTATCTCAGGTCATGATCTCAGGGTCATGAGATGGAGCCCCATGTGTGGCTCTGCACTTAGCTGGGAATCTGCTTGATATTCTGTCCCTCTGCCTCTACCCCTGCTTGCATTCTCTCTCTCTCTCTTTCATAAATAAATAAATAAATAAATAAATAAATAAATAAATAAATAAATAAATATTAAAAAAGAAATTATAACACAAGCAAACAAAAAGCTCAAAATTGCCTCTGGCTCCATCTGCAATTAAATGCCTTTCTCTCACTCTGACAATTGATACTTCCCTCACATTCTTATTCTGCATTTATTATTTGCTCCCATTGCCTTGTCTCATATCCAAAATAGATATTGAAATTTTGTATTATTTAGTTTATAATGGTAAGTATCAAGAATGGATAATATTTAATTTTTTAAGATTTATTTATTTATTTTAGAAAGAGAATGCAAGCAAGTGGGGGGTGAGGAGGTGAGGCAGAAAGAGTGAGAGAATCTCAAGCAGACTCCCTGATGAGCATGGAGATGGACACAGGTCTCAATCTCAGGACACTGAATTCATGAGCTGAGCTTAAATCAAGAGTCAAAGGTTTAACTGAGCCATCTGGGCACCCAATAATGGTAAATCTTTAATTTTCAAGAGCTTTCTATGTAGTAGGAATTTTGTAATTATTTTCCATGATTATGAACCTTAATTAGGATAACATTATGTTCTACATCAATATTCTACAGCTATTAAAGGACAATACCTGAATTTGAATCACTCTTCTACATCACCACATCCTACCTTATTTTGTAGTTTTTCATTTATATCTTATTTATATTTTGTTATTTTTAAAACTTTATTTTTTTTAAGATTTCATTTATTTCTTTGAGAGAGATCCAGAGATAGTGACAGAGATGGAGAGAGAGAGCTCAGCAGGGAGGAGAGGGAAAAGCAGGCTCTGCTGAACAGGGGACCCAACTCTAGGCTTACTCCCCGGGTCATGATCTGAGCAAAAGGAAGAGACTTAACCAACTGAGCCACTCAAGCACCCCTAATTTATATGGACTAATGTGTCTCTACCCACTTCCCTGTTTCATTGTTAGTTATGGGAGGAAAAGACTGTCTCCTCATTTTCAAACCACGTATTATCAGTATTTGAATATTTTTTGGCTTGATTAGACTAACACTACTATATAAATATATAATATATATATTGAATTTCCCAAAAGCATTATTTATAATACAACAGAAATGAATTAATCTTCTACAATAATTGTGAAAATATGTGCAGGTCAATATAGAAATGTAATAGCATATTGATTATAATAAAAAGCAAACTAAGATCTTTGACCAATTTTTAAATCACATTAGGCTTTAACTAAAATGATCCATTTGCTGAGAATTATGAGAAACAATGCTTTCACTTATTTAAACTAGTCATTTTTGAACAAACTATGACAGTTATTAGCTATGGACCTACAATGATTATAGTATACAATTCTAAATTAAAGACTATCAAGCCAATCATTATATTTTCTCAGATGCTTTAAATTGAATGTATTATATGAAAAATCTCAGGCAGTGATGAGGTCATAATACTAATATCAGAGAACATATTGAATAAGAATTAACAAAAAATTTTGAGGTATCCTTTTACATTTTCCTTTCTAATGCTGTAAGCATTTGAATAAAAAGGATCAAAATTTGGGGTACCTGGGTGATTCAGTGGTTGAGCGTCTGCCTTTGATTCAGGTCGTGATCCTGGGATCCTGGAATTGAGTCCTACATCAGGCTCCCAAGAGGGAGCCTGCTTCTCCCTCTGCTTTTGTCTCTGATATTCTTCATGTGTCTCTCATGAATAAATAAATAAAATATTCTTTTTTAAAAAGGATCAAAATTTGAAGTTGCCACAAGAAGGCATTAGATCTACCATAGTTTCAAAACACCCCAATTTTTCAGAGTTTTTCTCATCAAATTTATCCTGTGACAAAAAGGCCATCTATGGCATTCAACAAGGGAAGTAGAGTCCTAAACATACTTTCAGGAATTCATAGGAATAATGTGTTATTATCTCTAGTTCTTCACTATTGTACACATTGATCTCATGTTATTTGTGCCCTACACAGCTCATTTTATCACTTTCTTACACATTTATAATTAGATAGGGATCCCATGTTTATTATTGTTTAAAATAGCTAAGATATGGAAGCAACCTATGTGTCTATTGATAGCAAATGTATAAGGAAGATGTGGTGTGTGTGTGTACATATATACACAGACACACACGTAATGCAATATTGAACAACCATAAGAAATGATGAGATCTTGTGATTTGTAACAACATGGATGGATTCAGAGAGTGTTATGCTAAGCGAAATAAGTCATACTGAGAAGGCAGCCTGGGTGGCTCAGCGGTTTAGTGCCAACTTCAGCCAAGGGCATGATCCAGGGATCCAGGATTGAGTCCTGCATCAGGCTCCCTGCATGGAGTCTACTTCTCCCTCTGCCTGTGTCTCTGCCTCTCTCTCTCTCTCTTTGTGTGTGTGTGTCTCTATCATGAATAAATAAATAAATTCTTTAAAAAAAACCTCATACTGAGAAAGAGAAATACTATGTGATTTCACCCATATGTGGGATCTAAAAACAAAAACAAATGAATAAACAAACAAAAAGGACAATCAGATCTACAAATACAGCAAACTGGTGGTTGTCAGAGGGGGAATGGGGTGAAGGAAACAGAAAATGGGTGAAGGGGAGTAGGAGACACAGACTTCCAGGAAAAGAGAGAGAGAAAGAAAGGGCACGATCTCCAATTACTAGAGTTTTCTGATCTTCCTTAGTAACAAAAGGACACTCATCTATTGGCTATGGAAAATACAAATGATGCAAACTCTAAATAAATTAATCACCTCTCACCAATAAAGTTTTTTTTAGGGAAATGAGTGTGGAACTTCTGGAAATTATGTTAGCATATTATACAGGATGGACATTTTTATAATAAATAAAGCTTTTTACTTTTCAATAAACTAATATTTAAGATGTTTTGGCTACATAAAACTTTTGTTCTTGCAGTGCATAAAACAACATTCTGTAGAACAGTGTTCCATTGAATAAATTCTTGGCAGAGATAGCACATTGTCCCCCAGGAACTATTCTCTACTTAAAAACAAAACAAAACAAAAAACAAACAAAATTTTGATATTTTCTTTAGGTTCCAGAACTATATTTCTAAGCTTGAATTTCCCATGATTTGTCTATATTCTAATTTCTATCTTTTGTTAGTGAGTCCAATAAGTAGTTAAAACTGATATTTATGTTTTCTGAGTAAGCTTAAAGCTTACAATTCCTAATTTAAAATAATGCTTTAAAAGACACAATAGTATGCATAATTCTTTTGTTCGTATATTTTTGTAAGTTTAATTCCATGCTTTTATATCTAATGTTATAGTTATTTATCAGTATTATAGAATATTCAAAAAATTGGGAATGTTTACTATGATTTATGAGAGTATTTTTCTGCATTTCAATGTTAGGATACTATCTGCAACTTTCTTTTTAACTTAAATGTTTCTTCATGGTTCAACTTAAAAGCAACATTTGGAACTATTTCCATTCAGGTAAAAATTTAATATATTTGATTAATTCAAAAAAATTAATTTTACTTACATCATCTGGCTTCATATTTGTTTTTGTCTGATATAGACTGACTGTTGTCCTTAAAATACAAATTCTTCCATTGTCTTTTTTTTTCCTTATTATTTCTTTGCTCTCTCTCTCTCTCTCTCTTTCCTTAGTACATCATACATGTTTCTTAGCACATCTTCATCACACAGAAAAAATATCTTCTAAGGTATATTTCTCCATAATAAGTAGACAATTTGTGAAAAAACAATTAACAACTCTTCCTTTAAAACTTGTGTTCTAGAGATAGTTATTGGGAACAAATAATAGGCAAAATATTTGTCCAATTGCAGTAAGTGCTACAGAAGAAATAGAGGGATGTAAAAGGATAGGAGAGGTGGGTGTGGGAAGTATTGCAATTTAAATTAAGTATTCAGGGAAAGCATCACTGAAAATGTGGCTTTTGAGGAAATTCCTAAAGTACCTTATGGAACAAGTACCTAAAGAAAGCATATTTTAAGAAAACTATCAGTAACAGAGTAGATCTTAAAAGTTCCCAACACAAGAAAACAATTGTCGCTATGTGAGGTAATGGATCTTAATGAAACATTTCTGGGATCAATTCACAACATATTAATTACATCCAAATGATTTATTCCTAAAGCTGATACAGTGTTATATATCAATTATATATCAATGTAACTGGAAGAAAAAAGAATTGAGGAGAGATTATAAAACTAAAATAATACACAAGAACTAGCAAGTGCTATTTTCCTCTTCTTTTTATTGTTATTATCGTTCATGTTATATTCAATCAATGTTAGCTTGTTATCATTTCCCTCATTATGGTTGGGAGTAAGCAATCTGGTGTTACTTCTAGTATTGGCTACTTCGCATTTTCTCAAATGGATGTTTATTTATTTATTTGTTTATTTATTTATTTATTTAATTTTAAAGATTTATTTATTTATTTATTTATTTTTATTTATTTATGAGAGAGAGAGAGAGAGAGAGAGAGGCAAAGACACAGGAGGAGGGAGAAGTAGGCTCCATGCCGGGAGCCCGACGTTGGACTCGACCTCGGGACTCCAGGATCAGGCCCTGGGCCAAAGGCAGGCACTAAACCGCTGAGCTACCCAGAGATCCCCTCAAATGAATGTTTATAACCACAGATATTTTAGAGCCCAAATTATTCATATGACATCTATTTATGGTAAGAGTTTAGAATATTTTAACTTACATTTCTCCTTCTTTCATATCTGTTGTTATTTTGAGGCTGTAAATCCATTTATTGGGCTTTTGGTAGAAATTTCATTGGGATTTTTTAAAAATAATAACAGTAATATGTATCCAATACAAAATATTCAGAAAATTAAAAAAATTATAGAGAATGAAAGAGCTAGCTTTATAAAACCTTTGACCAGAAATAAACATGTTTTTTTTGTTTTCTTGTACTCTTTTAATAGTATTATCTATAAATAAAATCATACAAAATATTAAATTTCATATTTTATGTATACTATATTTTATATTTTATTACAAAGTCTCGTAGAGTCTGAGAATTGTATGGTCTTTTATTCCCTTACAAATAAAAGATACATGTATGATCAGCACCCAGATAAAGAAGACCATTATCAGAACTCCAGATACTATACTTTTATGTACCCCACCCGATCCAAACTCTAATCTGCTAAAAATATAACCAGTAGCCAATTTATACTATCATAAATTAGATTCTCTCCTTTCTGAAATTCACATAAACTGAATTACATATTCTGTTCTTGTTCACATTCATTCAACATTGTGAAATGCATTGTTTGCTGGAGATCACTGTAATGTATTCATTTTCATTGCAATTTACCAAGCTATTATTTTCAGATCTTTGTTCTTCCTCATCCTGGGTTATTTTTATTACATTATTACTACTGATGCATGACATAGTCATTGCTGTTGTGTAAATACCTTGAAGTGAGACAACAGAGTTTGCAAATTGTAATGAAATTTGTGTTCATTATATTATTTAAGAGTATTTAGTTCTGTCATAAAAATAACTGAAACAAACATCTGCAACATAAAAGGAAACAAAATATGAGGAAGTTGGATGAAACTTAAACAGAAAAGTAACCTTTGGGTTAAGTCACACATGAAGTAAGAACGAGGAATTCCGACACAGTAAATTCTGCACATGAAACACCAACTATTCATAATACACTGAAAATGCAAGAGTTGAATGAATCAGTCAATATTCATGAAGTTTTTAACCATTACGTATCAATGATACCAACTATCCCTCCATTTATCATCTTCCATATAAAGCCCATAACTGCCCATCGGGTTAATTAATGAGCCTCAGCTTCAGGCATCCTAGTTTTCAAGTCTTAAAAATAACTAGAATGTTTTAGCTTCAGGCACCTTCTGTCTTCAGACTTACCTTGTTTAGACCTTAACTCTGGTTCTTGTATCCTTATCAGTAGTAGGAAATACTGATGAAGGAGAGGGAAAGAGAAAATACATGTGCAACGCATAGAACAAGATTCTTTTTTTTTTTTTTTTTTTTTTTTTTTTTTTTTTTTTTATGGAGAAAGGGTCATAGCACTTTATTTTTGAGGGGAAAATATCCAGAATTTGGTTGATGCAATAAAGGGATACGTAACTACAAATTGGGGAGAAGAGGCTGAAGCCGGCTAATGTTAGGTCCTTGTTCTCTCATAGGCTTACAGGTAATGTGAAATATAAAATGCACTCAAGCTGCGCACGTCACAGGCCGTATATTTGCCCAGGCTTTCAGTGACACGTACAAGCCACCTGAGCTTCCCTGCTGTGGTTTACGGTCGCACTTTTAACCCTGCTTGTATGCTGAGTGTGTAACCATATTCCTTATCTTTCCCCTTTGCTTCTTTCTGTGCTTAAAATACATTGAACAAAAAAATGAGATTCACTTATTTTAATTCTGTCAGTGAGTCTTTCTGTTCTGTGATCTCCAGGAGACTTTATCTAACAGTGTATTTGAATCAATTTCCCATACTACATTTGGTCATAAGGAAGAACTACAAGTACAGAGGCATTCCAATTAAATTAATAGGAGTAGTTCATATTCTAAGAAGAGTTCTCTGAAATCAAAACAACAGTCAGGATGGGGAAACCCAATATAGAGAAAGTATTAAATAACTGACTCAAAGTTTAGATTTTAAAATAATATAAAAATCTAGATCAAAATTCAAATTCAATCTGATAACCACCCCAAAGAAAGTCTTAGAATCTAAAGGAATAAACCTAAAGCCAAATGAAAAACTTTTGATATTTTTGGAAATTGTGACCAATGGGGAGAGACAGAAATACAGAATAGAAGAAAAGATCAAATGGCAAATGCTCAAATCTGAGTAATAACCTCCTCAAATCTATTTTCAATAAAAAGAAACAAAAAGCCACTGTGGATAACTTGGGTATAACATAATGATATTTTATTAAAGAATACAATATAAATTCAAGATAAAATTCACAAAGAAAAAAGTTAATTTTTATAAGTACAAAAATATAAGCAAGAAAAATATTTTAATAAGAAAAAAAATTCTAATGGGTTCTGACAAAGTCTTTGGGATAAAATAAAAGTAATTTTTGTATAGGGATACTTGAATGGTGCAGTAGGTTGAGCCTTTGACTCTTGGTTTTGGTTAAGGTCATGATCAGACGGTCTTGAGATCAAGTCCAATTTCAGGCTCCATGCTCAGCACCAGAATCTGCTTAGGACTCTGTCTCCTTCTCCCTCTGCTACTCCTTCACTCTCTAAGATAAATAACAATAGTTTTTAAAGTAATTTTGGTGTGACTAAGAGCTAAGCAATCCTCACTGGTATACCTAGATAAACACACATGCTGGAACCAATTAAACTGCATTGTCCAATAGAGGCACCACATGGAAATATAAGTTGAGAAATGCATTTTGTTGGTTTCTAGGGTGAATCTTTTGTGACATGTTCACACATTCTAACTAAATTACTCTTTGTGTGAAATTAAAAAAAAATTAAGAACCATTTCCTTCCCGGGAGTCTGGGTGGCTCAGTTGGTAGCTATCTTCCTTCAGGTCAGGTCATGATCCCAGTGTCCTGGGATCCAGCACCACATCAGGCTCCCTGCTAAGTGGAGAGCCTGTTTCTCCCTCTCCCTCTCCCTCTCCTCCCTGTTCCTGCTGTCTCTGTCTCTCAAATAAATAAATAAAATCTTATTTTTTTTCCTTTCCTAAAATGAAAATATAATTAGACTTTACAATCATCTCTTTTTCTTATCTGTCTGGGGTCACATTTTTTCAGCTCCTCTTGTCCTCCTTCTTATACATTTTATAGATCTCCACTTTTCAGAAAAATTGAAAATTAATTAGCCATAAAATTTTATTTTAATAAGCCTAATATTAAGGACAAAATATAGAAAATTTAAAAATGCAATTTACTGTTACCACATCCTTGAAACAAAAAAAAAGATAAAGGCTGTAAAAAAGCCAACAAAAACACCCAGAATCATCCAAAATGGCAGCAATTTGTAGGCATTAAGTAGTAAGAAGAAAGAAGTACAATTCCAGTTGTGATAAGATAATAGACTGGTTCCACTCACTGGTTAAACACACAAAGTACTAAAGCTACTAGGAATATCTGGGTAATGAAAAAAACATTTCCAATATTAAATAGATGTATATGATTCATATGACTATACCAGGAAATCTGTAACCACTGTGGAAAACTGTATGGAGGTTCCTCAAAAAATTAAAAATAGAATTATCATATGATCCAATAATTGGGTATTTACCCAATAAAAGCAAAAACACTAATTTGAAAAGATATATGCACTCTTATGTTTATCATAGCATTGTTTGCAATAACCAAGATACAGAAGCAAACTGAGTGTCCATCAACAGAGAAATAGTTAAGGAAGATGTGGAATATATACATAATAAAATATTACACAGCCATAAAAAAGGATGAGGTCTTGTCATTTGCAACAACACAGATGGACTTAGAGGGTATTATGCTAAGTGAAATAAGTCAGACTTAGAAAGACAAATTCCACATGATTTCACTCATATAAAATCTAAAAAACAAAACAAAACAAAAAAAAACAAATAAATAAAATAATTTCCTTGATTTTTAAAAGATTGACTCCCAAGATTACAAAAGTTGTGAAATAAGAAATCAACATAATTAAAATTTATATTATGGAAAGCAATATCAAATGTCATATATTATAAATGTATAACTGTGATAAATTAAAGTAACTATAGCTGTTACTATGTCACTGCTCTTTTCTGAGGTATTTGATTCAATTCATGAGCATAATGATCTGATATTATAGTAAATTGCATTGTACAAATGAACCATGCTCTAGAAAAAAGTTAGATATTGTATTTTTAAAACAATGCTCTTTCATATATTGAAACCTTATATAAATTGCATCATACTTGATCTGGAATTCAATATACTAGGAAATTTTCTTTAACTCTTAATATCGATTAAATTTTGTCCAAAGACAGGGTTTAAAGACCTATGGCTTCTCAGGCAGTTAGTCCTTAGAATGTTAGCATATCACTCCTATCGGTAAATTAGATTTTTGATGTTCAAGTCCCAAACCCCTGACCCTAAAAGATGTAATGGGAGCTGTCTTTGGAAATTTGTCAGCCTCTGGCAAGCTCGATTTTGAAAGATTATCTTTATCTAGGTATTGTATATTCCACGATGTAAATGTTGTGTCTATAAAATCAACAGCTATGACAATTAGGAAGCACTAGTGCTCATATTTTTTAATATAAACTCTAAAGAGGTTTTTAAAATATTTATTTATTTATTTATTTATTTATTTATTTATTTGAGAGAGCGAGAGCATGAGCAGGGGGTTATGGGCAGGAGAGGAAGAAGCAGACTCTTCACTGAGCAAAGAACCTGATGTGAGGCTCACTCCCAGGTCTCTGAGATCATGACCTGAGCCAAAGGCAGAGGCTTAACTGACTGAGCCACCCAGGCATCCCTTTTCTTTCTTTGTTTAATAAATTCCATTTACAAGAGATTTGTTGTTCTTTTTATTTATTTATTTATTTGGTTGGTTGGTTTTTTTGTATATTTATTTATTATTTTAACATAATTTTTCAAAGATTTTTTATTTATTTATGCATGACAGAGACACAGGCAGAGACACACAGGCAGAGGGAGAAGCAGGCTTCAGCAAAGAACCTGATGTGGGACTCAATCCTGGGACTCTGGGATCATGCCCTGAGCCCAATGCAGATGCTCAACCGCTGAGAAACCCAGGCATCCCTGTTGTTGTTTTTTAAGATTTTATTTATTTATGAGGGACACACATGGAGAGAGGCAGAGACACAAGTACAGGGAGAAGCAGCCTCCCCACAGGGAAACTGATGTGAGACTCGATCTCAGGACCCTGGGATAATGCCCTGAGCTGAAGGGGGACGCTCAACCACTAAGCCACCCAGGTGTCCCTTTAAGAGATTTTAGTATAAATTTATATAAAAGTCAGATCTTCTTTCCAAATGACTTAGAGAAAATTTCTAATTAAAAGAACAATTTTACAGCAGAAATTTAAAGCTATTCTTTCACATAAATATAGTTCTTGAGGTATTTTAAAATTATTTTTATAGTGAGGTTAAATTCAGCTGTTTTTTCTTTTTTAGAAAAACACATATTTCACTATTCTTGTTAATTTAAAATATAAGTATAAATAACTGGAGTGCTGTAGGCCCTGTCAATTCTGCTTCTGCATTTTTCTTGCCTTTGATAATCTTCTAATTCAATTAAGGTTTGTCAAATTCCTGTACTCCAAATTTTTGGTTTTAATACATATTATCAACATATGGTAACAGTAGTAAACCAATTTCTTTGGCTAAAAATTAGGAGTCTAATTAGTCAAGACCTCAAGACATTTAACTTCCTTCTCCAGTGATTTCTTGGTGGTATTTGTACCAAATTTGGTGGTATTTGTATAATGCCACTGATCACTATTTGTCTTCATATCTGACTTCCTAGCTAGACTTTATAAACATCAGAAAACAAGTTAGCCATTTTTGTTATCCAACATTTACAGAATCTCACTAGGATATGAAATTCCCCCAAATCAATATGGTATCATAAGGTATATGCTGGATGAAAGTACTAATTAATTATCTGACTAATTAGTAAATTAATTAATTAATTGAATTAATTGATCGCTCTCTAAATAGATTAGGAAGAGTGCATCAAGGATAAAGTTAGATTACCGATAGGAAAGAGCAGGTACATTCTAAAAGCCACAAAGATATATTCTTAATTATAGAAAGTGCCTTGTGAATGAGAATAAACACAAAAATTCAGTGGTATTAAAATTCAGGTACTAAGTGAAAATAAGCATCTGGACCCCAGTGGCAGAGGATTTGAGATCATTACGAATATGTTTAACTTATTACACCTCCTGGACACAAAAGGTAATATTATATTCCATGAATTTAACTAAATATTTTAAGACAATATATATAAATTAGTTAAGGATATCAAGAATAACACATAGCTGAAAAACAAGCAATAATCTCTGTAATATTGCATGGTGGAGTACAGCAGGTAACCTATCACCATCAAATGGGGACATAAGGCAACAGATGTATCTTCTATAGGACAAGACTTTGATACAGGGTTGTTTGTTTAAAGGTTATTAAAGGCCATGGACTATCTCCAGGATTCCAGGAAAAGGCAATAATTGATTATAGTTTATGAATAGTTTACATTTTGGAGAGTGAAAAGAACAATTGACTAAAGGTTGAAGGATGGAATGGAAGGGGAGTAATGATTGCGTTCAAGTTCTGATTGCAATCATGTTTTACATTCTTAGGCAATGGCTTGCTAATTGTTTCTGAAATACTAAAACACTTAGGAAACGTGGAAGAAAAGGCTGAATGTGCTCATAAAATATTATCCCATCCCCAAAAGAAAAAGTAGTGGTGCATATTTTAGCCCAACTAGGCAAAGAGAAAAATTAATACCTATTGCAAGGGCATCATCTGCAGGCAGGTAAGTAAATGAACAATATAGCATGGTGAGTAGTAATCTATTTAGTGTTATGAATGTCCTTCTGATCTAAACTACAGGCTACTATAAATATATTAAAATGTTTAATTCCCTCCTGAAGAAGTTTACAAACATGAGAGCTAATTGTGTGATTCAAAAAGTATAAAAAAACTATGAAATAATTAGATTGAATCTCTTGTTACATACATCAAGTTGTTCTTTGCATTCCTGAAAAATGTTCCTTTAACACAACATAAATGTACACATAAATACCACTGATTATAAAGTTTTATGTAATCACACCTCAAAAGATAGATTTGATAGTCTGCACAAATTTTGGTAATGAATTTTCTATTTTAGTAGTACAAAATGAGCTGTAGGGATCCCTGGGTGGCGCAGCGGTTTAGCGCCTGCCTTTGGGCCCAGGGCGCGATCCTGGAGACCCGGGATCGAATCCCACGTCGGGCTCCCGGTGCATGGAGCCTGCTTCTCCCTCTGCCTATGTCTCTGCCTCTCTCTCTCTCTCTCTGTGTGACTATCATAAATAAATAAAAATTAAAAAACAAAAAACAAAAAAAAACAAAATGAGCTGTATATTATTTCATTACATATGTTGTATATATTCTCTTCAATTAGTTATTATATATATTTTATATGTAAGCTAACACTAAAATGTATTTCTAGTTTTTCATAACTTTGTCTCACCATATTTTGCAAGTTTCCATTTCATTTGATATCTTACCTATCCATTTCATAGTTTTGCTGAAATCATATATTAAATCTTTGTCTCCCTCCTTATGTTTAGAATCAAATTACTCAAAGTTCATTTCTTTTATAGTATTGGCTCTTTAGGGTTTCAGTGAGACTTCCCTACTTCCATTTGAAATCACGTTTTTTTTTGTTTGTTTGTTTGTTTTTTTATTTATTTTTTATTGGTGTTCAGTTTACTAACATACAGAATAACCCCCAGTGCCGTCACCGGTTTTAATCCTGTTTTCAACTCTCTCTAATCTTTAATCTTTCTTTCCAGATGTGAGTAGTCTTTCCCCCCACTGAAGCCCATGTGTTGTCGCTGTCACACCACACTGTTCCCTCTACTACACATTTTACTACATTATTTCTATTCAGAAAAAGGGATGTCAATTATCCACCAGAACTCCACTATGGTAAACTTAATTTTGTATTTAGAACAGATACTCAACCTGAGTGGTTTGGAATGGGGAACACAAGAATCATACATAACCAAGTCTGATTGGGAGTGTTAAACAAAGAGACAACTGTTATTTACACAATGATTTGTTTTTGCTGCCCAGCAGTGTGAGTCTGGGTATATGCCTTTTTAATATAAATGGAAGAAGAACTAATATGATTTTGGGGGTGCAACAGAGACAAGCCTGTTATACATATGGATGACTATGAAGAGACATTAGAAGATAATATCTGATAATAACTTTGGTATTTCTCTAATGTGAAGCGAGATTAGTTTAAAAAAAAAAAGAAAAGACAAACAACAACAAAGAAGAAAAACCCTCCTTGTCTTTGCTACGTGATATTCTGATGAAAAAATCTAAATTGCTCACTAAAACATTTATTTGATGATATTGGAGCACTCAATATGAGCTATTTCTGCACCCAGGTTAGAGTAGGTATAAAAAAAGAAAGCAAAGCAAAACAAAGCATGCTCTAACAGGCCTGTCCTTTGTGCTAAAAGAGTAAACACTTGGCATATACAACATATAAAGTGAGATCTCAGACACATTCTGTGACCTGCCTCAAATAGTTTAATTTTACTTAATCCTTACCTCTAAATACTGTCTTTTCCAAAGTTAATGCATTAATTTTACGTTGCTTAAAATAAAACCCTATAACCAAAACCTGGTATAAAGGTAAAAATGTGTCTATCACCCACACATGCACAAACACACTATTAATGATTAATTACTACAATTAATTATGCTTTTAAGACTGTTCTTCTTTCACCGAAAGTTTACATCTCATTATGGCAGCATTCATCATCTATTCCTTTTTAAACAATATTGAAAATTATCAGTTCAGTTGGCACTAAGGCAACTGTTGAATAAACTGGATGAGCAGCAAAGCAAATGCAGGTTCTGAGAAAATATATTTCTCAATACAGCAATTAAGTAGTTAATAAAAACAGAAAATTGCGTGTTAAAATATGTTATAAGATATAACAAGGATTCTCTGAGGATAAAAAAACACAACATGTAGATGGAGGAATTTTGGATTAGGATGAATCTTTCCTAGCAAATAAAATTGAAGTCAGGTTTTAAGATTGATGTGGTAGGTTATTTGCAAAAATGGCTGTGATGTTATATGGTCATGTGCATCTCTTCGTGATGTGGCTTTGCCAACTACCTCTATGAAGAATAAAATTTACTTTTTATCACCTGAGTCTGGGTTTGGCCTTATGAACTTAATCTTGCCAATTGGAAAAGAACAAGAGTGACAACAAACAGAGATTTGGAAGTGTTTATGCTTAAGGGTTTGTCTTCTCTTGCTGCTGGGAACTTTTATTCATTATGTGGACAAATCTAGGCTTGCTCAAGAGGGATCAGAGACTATGAGGATAGAGGTTACAGATGAGGCACTCATCTTAGCTGAGATAGGTATCTTATACAGATAGGTGAATGAGTCCATGGGAGCTCACTCAACCCTCAACAAGACAAGACAAAAGGACTTCCCAGCCAACCTACAAAATTAGGAGAAAATATAAAATATGTGGTTTTAACCTGACTCAGAGCCAGAGGAAATGGGTGTGAGTGGTGCCCAAACTTACAACTTGGAATTTCCTGACGGAGTTCCAGTCCAAGAAGGCCACATAGGAAGTTCCTGGACTCATCTCCCACAGACACAGCAAATTTACAGCTGTATAGGGATAATTTCCTCTGAAAGAAATCTAGAAACTATGTGAGCTACTCCTACTCTGGGCAAGTTAATGAGAAAAACCCACATCCAAATGGATAGATGTAAAGACACAATTGCACCATAAGGTCGGTCACTAGATGTGGGTACTTGAAATTGGCGAGGTAGTAGGGGGAGACTCACAATCAAGAGGGCACTCAGAATCCTGAGTTTCTCCCTAAAGAGTGAAAGGTTTGGATGTTACATATGGCATGGTTTTTAAGACTTCCACTTCAGAGATGGGCCTCCAAAACATCTAGCCTAGAAAGCCAACAGGGCTTGAGTCCATTAAATTCACAAAGCCACCAAGAATAGTTCTGAAAGGACTCATGCAGACTCACCTTAGTTAACCCATGACTAAGCCCCAGGATCTAGCCCAGGAGCAGTGGATTGAGGGGCAATGCACCCAGACTTGTCCCAAAAGAGATCTGTTTGTTTATCTTAGCAGCTAGGGTTTAAGGGGGCAGGCTTTTAATTTAACAAAAGATCTAGAAGGCCTAATTCAACATTCTCCAGAGATAGGGTGACCCAAGAGTGCCATCCTACCTATGCCTCTCCTCAGGTTACACTTACATCTTAAAAGGGGGTTTGTGTGCATGTCTAGTATACTGGATTTTGTGGCTGCCAGCTTGGAAATGCCTTTCCATCACCTGGCCCTACTGGCCAGCAGGGCTGTGTTCATGGATCCCGTAAAATTGTAGCAGACAAAAACTGTTCTTTGATTTACATAATTACATTTAGGCTATGTGAATAGTAACAGCTAATGATATAGTTGTATAAAGGTAAGCAAAACAAGGTATTGCTGGAAGGTTTTAGGCTGACCAGAACATGGCAAGTCTAGAATTGAGTATGCCTTCAGCCACTATGGAAAACAGTATGAAGATTCCTCAAAAAATGAAAACAGAACTACTGTATGATCCAGCAATCCCACTTCTAGGTTTATATTCAAGGAAAATAAAATCAGTATCTCAAAGACATCTTTACTCCCATGTTAACTGCAGCATTATTCATGATAGCCCAGGATATGGAAATAAACTAAGTATCAATAAACAGGTGAATGGATAGATTTAGATATGTACCGTAGAGAGCAAAATGGAGCCTCTCATGTCAAGCAGGAGCCTGTGTCAAGCAGGGGCCTGTGTCAAGCAATGAAAGAGGCATTTAAGGGTATGACAGCTATAAGATATTGCTGGGACCAGCATCAGCTGACACCCGGAACTGATAACAAGCAGAACCAGAGGAGGTCTGCAGGGGCCCGAGACTGATTAAATCCCTTTTAAAAGGGGAAGATTTTGGCAGCAAACTGTCAGACTCTTCAGCATGACCTCTCTATGTTTGATCACTTAAAAAATGGCAGCTGACTCCAAAGACTCTGCCCCATTGATCTCCAAACAGACCTGAAATCATCTACTGTTTGAACATAAGAAACAGTAAGTGCCAAGAGCTGACCCAGTCGGGACCGAGGCCTTATCTCAACTGCATGCCCATAGACTGATTTCGCATATGGTTTCTCAACTTCCTACACCCTTCTGTTATCTTATTTACTGTGGATTTGTCTTATGCCTTTCTGTGTGCTATGTAAGAAGCCAAATTTAATCACATGGTGAAATGTCATTAAGTTTGGAATCCTGAACCTGCTTTATAATTGTGATTTAACTTTACGATTGAATAAAGTGGATATTGTGGAAAGACACACTTATGTGTGTGTCTTCATAGCATGTTCATGACACATATACACAGACACACAAATGTATACACACATATATACGGAAAATTACATGCATATATGACATTATATATGTATTTTACTTACATATACACATTATATATGTATACTACAAATTATATTTTCCATTACATATTAACCCTTAAAATAGAAGAAATCATGATACTATAATGTGATTGAAACTGGAGTATACTATACTAAACCAGACAAGAAAGATAAATCTGTATGATGTCACTTATACGTGAAATCTAAAAAATTCAGTCCATAGTAAAAGAAGGTAGTGGTTGTTAGGGGCTGAGAGATAGGGGAAGTGGGGAGCTATTGGTCAAGGGTCCAAACTCAGTTATGAGATGAGTCAACTCTGAGGATCTAATATACAGCATGGTGCTTATAGTTAATAATAATATGCTGCATACTTGAAATTATATAAGAGAATACACCTTAAGTGTTCTCACAACAACAAAAGGTGATGGATATGTTAATCAGCTTGCTTGTGAGAACCATTTCACAATGTACACATATATAAAAACATTATGATGTACATCTTAAATAGATACAAATATTGTCATTTGAAACTAAATAAAGCTGGAAAAAATGAAATATATGAAAAATGTTCCATGTACATTAATAACAAAGAATAAAGAGGTTTGAGACTTAAGCAAAAACCAGGCAACATCATTCCTTGTAGGCCATTTGTAAAAAGTTAATAAGCTTCATATAAACTTGAATAAGAAGACCTTGAAAAGTCTTAAATTGGGGTGTGGTAAAAACTGGCAGCTGTGGATAATCATTTGCAATAGAGATGTCAAAATCAGAACAAAGAGCAAAGGGCAATTCTGTAGTAATACCAGTAGAGCATAATTGCAGTTTGAAAAAAGATAATAGCAGTGAAATGAGAGTGCACACACTTTTAATTTACTTTTTCTTTTTTTCACCTTGCTGAAGATATGAAAAAAAATCATAATCTTCAAGGTTGAAGAATATAACTGATCTATTGTCATCGAAATACTATGACATTTTCTATTAAATTAATGGCATTAGCTTTTAGAATTATAGCATTCTGACTTATTCTAGAAGTTATAGAGTTATTTATAAATAAACTGGCAGTTTTGAATTATTTCACTTTAATGTACCTATTTGTCAAAACTCTCCGCTATAATAGGTAAAAGTCCCTCAGCTCAAGGTGTGAAATTGATTAGTAACTGCAGAAAAATAACAAATGTAGGAAGCTAGGCATGAGAACAATATTCCCTAAAGCATAATGTATTAAGTTCCTTTATTAGTATGCATAAAGCTAGACATTGTAAAAAATACAACTTTACCTTGATTTGGAGTGTACTTAAAATGACAAATATTTGATTCTTCCTTATGGATTACAGTACTTACAAAACAAAGTAATGTTAATTTAGTCAAAAGTATTATTTTTTAAATCGTGACTATTATTGATTATATTGAGAAGTATAAAATTACTTGATTGATGATTTTACAAAGATGAACTTAAAACTAAGCATATACTAAGGTCATCCTAAAATATACTTCCAGGAAGAATACATATCCTTTCAAAATAGTTTGGCATAATAGAACTGATATGTGTAATTCATATTTTGAATTTCTACTTGCTAATTAGCAATACATTTAACATAAAATTAACACTCAGGAACTTCATATTGATATAAATAGTGATAATAAAAGAGAACAGACACAGGATTTAACACATAATTTAGTAAATATCAGAAATACACATCAATTTTATTTGATAGCAAATGTATAAATTTAAGATATATAAATAAGTGAGCAAGGACTTTTGCAGGTGAGCTTTAGAATAAAGAAAGTGTTTGTTGTTCATAAGCCACCAATATATGGTATTTTGTTATAGCAAGCTGAACAGACTAAAACAAATGATGCCCATTCCGTGTGCAATGAGAATGCCTGAGCTATTGTAGCAGACCACAGAGGAAATAATAAAAGTATAGATGGCATACTAGAATGTATATACTATGTGAAGCCTGAAGACCTTCAAGTATGTTTCAAGGAAAGAAGCAGAACACACCCTTCATCAAACCCGTCAGAAATTCACTAGTGAGAGGGGTGCCAGCATTGCTAAGTTCCCTGGTAGTTTCCCTCTGCAGGTTGAAGTAGTCACAAAGCTAGTCTTGTTAATATTCTTGGGAATGATGGTACCTAGAACAGAGGAGACCAGGTGTTAGTGCTTGGTCACCAGTAGCCAGCCAAGGGTGTCACAATTATCATAGCAATCAAGGTAGCTTGACCAGTGCAAAGCTGTGGAAATGCATCCCTCAGCAATATAGATGGTCAAGCAACAATGATGATGACATGTGTGTGGGTCTGTAACCTTAATATCTATCAAAACCACTTGGAGGTCTTGTAGAAATAAAGATTACTGAGCTTTATCCTAGAATTTCTAATTCAGTAGATTTTGGGTGGGGGCACACATTCACACACACATACACACACACTCCACACCCAGACAGAGACAGTCCTCGCTGATATGCAGACATTTGAGTTACCAGAGTTGAGCTAAAGAGTCCTGCTCCTCCCTACATCACTATTCGAATTTCACTTACACAGTTCTATGAAGAGTACCTGTAAAAACTGTAGCTTTACTCTAGATCTTCAGTTCACAAATCTCAAATGAATATCAAATACATACCATGATGAGTGACTGATCACTTTATTCCGTTCTGTGGCTACAGATTTGCTATTCAATTCACACATAGAGAGGAGTGTGTGTAATGGTGCTACCTACTTGTCTTCTACCAAACAGCCCAAATGACATTCTACAACAATGCATAATCAAAGAGGGAAGTAGCCAAAACAATAGAAAAAAAAAAAGTCATCATGCTGGATGTGAAATTCAAATCAGATGAAATGAAGTTTTAGAATAAATGAATGATTCTGGGAATGTTGAATTGTAAGACATGAAAAACATCTAGATATGCAGCCAGAGGAATTTAGTGAAGATGAACTTATCAGCATAAATGAGATCTGTGGTTATAATGAAAAAGATAAAGATGTTCCACAGGAAATGGCACTGGCCAAAAAAAAATGTTTCATTAGAGGAACTCTATTTTTCATGACATTGAAAGTGCAAAGAATAAAATGCTAGAAGATAATTCAGATTTAGAAAGGAGTATGCCAATTCCCCATGGCATAGAAAAGATTTTGTTCCAAATTATAAGTTATACAGTAAGAAAGTGGTAATCACTGTTCATAGTATTCTTGGTGATTTTTCTACAAAAAATAAGGCACTTTAACTCACAACATTTTATGTTGTTGGAAATTACAATGTTTGAAATTACAATGCACTAAATAAATATTAGTTTTACCATTTTTAATAAGATATTTTTAATGTTTTACAAACAATTTTGGAAGTCATGGAAAAATCATCATTTTTTCTTATACATTATCAAGCAGTGTTCCATAATTTCAGCTTATAAGATCATTTTTGTGATCTTGCATTACTGTAAAAATAAAGGACCCTGTGTGCATGTATGCATATGTATGTGTGCATGTGTGTGTTTTATAAAACAGCAAAAACAAATAATCACATAATTGGAAGGGGCTGAGAATGCAGGAACTTATTGAGGAAGGACCAGAAACACCATAGCATTTATATAATATAAAATTTCTCCAGTCTTTTTTCTAAAAGGATCAACAGTATTTATCGTACAGTGGGAATAAGGGAAAACCCATAAATTTCAATGACTGATATAACCACAGGTTATAAATGTAATATACTCAGATACAGGAAGCATCACCATGGCCTGTCTTTTAGAGGAGAATACAGAGACTATATAATAGTTGAAATCCTGATTGAACTCTAGCTTACAGTGGTCAATGTTTCCATGGACCTACTGAATCATTTATGCATCTTATGTGTGTGACTGAGACTGAAATACTTGACAGTTGGGAATAATACCCAGATGGGTCTTTGGACTGCGGGGGAAAAGTTATTTAGTAGCAATACCTTTGTAGTAAATCTCAATAATATTATATCTAGGAAAATGTCAAAGATTAATGCTACCTTAAGGATCTAAAGGATGCAGGAGTAGTGGTCCTCAGCATACCCATATAAATCATGTATTCAGATACTGTATGATTCAGCTAGGTCCTAGAGAAGTATAGATTTTCATAAGCTCAACCAGGACATACCCACAGGAGTAGCTTCCATCCATAAGATGCTATCTTAGCTAGAACAGATTAAAACCACAAGTATATAATATGCAGTCACTAATTTGCTAAGTGTATTCTTTTATATCCCCCCAAAACACCAAAAAGATAAGATCAGAAATGTTTCCAATCTACATGGAGTTGTCAACAATGTCTTTGCCCCAAGGCTATGTTAATGTGTTCATCTTCTGCCATAATATAGTCTGAAAAGATCTGAGCCAAGTGATCATCCTGAATAATTAGAGAAATCTATTAAATAATGATATCTGATAGTAGAGAAGACTCAGAAGGGGTTGGTTAGCACACTGGAGGTTTCTGTAATATCCATGTAACTCCTGAAGGTAGAATAGACTTTATGAAGAATCAGAGACTTGTTTCTTCAGTGCAGTTTTTAGTAGTTCAGGGAAAAGGAGCACACCAGGCCTTTTACCACCAGAGTAAGAAGTATATTGCTACATCTTTTATTCTTTGCCATCACAAAGAAACATAATATCTGGAAAACCATTTTTCTCACCTAAGAATATTCCAACTCATTTATCTAATGACAAGAATTCTGCAAGCTTTAAATAGGGCCTAGAACAGGAGAGGGCCCTGCAGCAGGTTCAGATTTGAATGCATGTGGCCCTGTTATTTTGTACATAAAATCTGCAGACTCTAGTGTTGATTACTGTAAAAAAAAAAAAAAAAAAGTTTCAGTGTGGGGTTTGCGGCAGTGGAAGTATCGAAAGTTAGCCCCTACCTCTGGGTGCTGGAGAAAGGCCATATCATTTACACAGCAGAATTACACATCTTCTGAAAAAGAGCTTTAATGTAACTGTATGCACCTTATCAGTCTTGGAGCCCTTTGTGATGAGCATATCTGAATGCATGGTCACTGTTGAACTGGATCCTGACACACTAGCCAAGCCATATATTCTGGAGGGCTAAACCTCAATCTATAGCAAGATTCAAATGGTATAAAGGACAAAGAACCAACAGTCCTGACAGACACAAAGAAACTGTCTTTGTCTCCAAAAGGTCACACTCTGCAAAAGAAAAACTACAAGATATGGGGGCCTTCTGAAAACTTTGTACTCTTGTGTCCAAAAAACTGTAGGTAAAAAATAAGTCAGAATATAGGCAGGGGTAACCAAGGAGGTCTAGTTTCCAGTACACAATAAAGCATGGAGATAAACACACAGAATCCAAACTATCTGATGCTACTACCTTGCCCAATTATGTATGAATGAACAAGTACATCGTAAGGGAATGTAGAATATGCCTCTGTGACATAAACATTATTTTAAGCCTTTGAGAAAAGGCTTTTTTTTTTCTCTAAAAACCCTTATCTACTTGAAAGCAGAACCTCTCAAAAGAACTCAATTGTCATAAATCTTTTCCCCAGGAGTTTTGCAACCAGTGACTCTTATCACTAGAGAGAAGTTGGCAGCACACTGAAATAGACATTGTCACAAAACTATCATATCGCCCACCCATCTATTTTTCTAAAGGCCCATTTATTTTTTCTAAATGTCATTTATTTTCCTATAAGCACTCTTTCTTGCCCCTTCCCCTGTTAAGATAAAATATAAGTCTCAAATTCTAACCACCTCCTCTAGTCACATCATTTCTGTAAACTCCTACGTTAGTATGTGAATTAAGAAACCTGTCTTTTTTTTATTAATCTGTATTTTGTCAGTTTGATTTTCAAGCCCACTAAACATTGAACATAAGAGGATAGAGGAAAAATTCCTCTCAACAGCCCCAATCCTGCATGAGAGATATATGGCTACCAGAGAAATATGTCCTCAGACTTCTCAGGAATGGGCATTTGGGTCACATCACCAGCTAAGATACTGAGACCAGCAGAAGTAGTAGCTGAAGACAGAGGCAATTTAGAATATATAGTTGTGGAAGGAGATGGTAAGTGCCTGTTGTTCTTTAAGATAATCCCAATTTATAAGTTTCATCTCAGGAAAAAAAAAAAAAAACACTGAAACCCAGGAGGAGTACAACCCAGATGTGCATATAAAGGCAAATCCATAGGTAGGAATGCAAACTAGTACAGCTATTTTGGGGGATAATTTTGTGTTTTTTTTACAAAACTAAAATACTTTTATCATATAATCCAGCAATCACATTCCTTGGTATTTATCCAAAGGAGTTGAAAACTTTTTTTTCCATACAAAACCTTCTTCTGGATGCTTATAGAAGCTTTACTCATTGCCAAACCAGGATATCTTTCAGTAGGTGAAGAAGTATATAAAGATAATGGAATTTTATACAGCACTAAAAGAAATGAGATATTACTATGCAAAAAATGGAGGAAACTTAAATATGCATTACTAAGTGAGAAAAACCAATCTGAAAAAATGACATAGTGTATGATTCCAAATATATGACATCCTAGAAAAGGCAAAACTATGGCAACAATAAAAGGATCAGTTATTGTAAGGGCTTGTGGGGCAAGGAATGTCCAGGCAAAATAAAGAGTTTTTTTAGGGCAGTGAAACTATTCTTTTTTTTTAAGATTTTATTTATTTATTCATGAAAGATATATAGAGAGAGAAGCAGAGACACAGGCAGAGGAGAAGCAGGCTCCATACAGGGAGCCTGATGTGGGACTCGGTCCCAGGTCTCCAGGATCACGCCCTGGGCAGAAGGCAGGTGCTAAACCACTGAGCTACCCAAGGATCCCCGGTGAAACTATTCTGTGTAATACTTAATGATGGATAATGCCATCATACATTTGTCCAAACCCGTATAATGTACAACACCAAAAGGGAATTGTAATATGAACTGTAGGCTATGAGAGATTATGATGTGTCAGTGCAGATTCATAGATTGTAACAAAGGTATCACTCTGGTGAAGGATGTTTATAATGGAGGAGTATATACCTGTGGGGAGACAGGTGAGATATGGGAACTGTCTGTAAATTCTTCACAATTTTGTTGCAAACCTAAAACTTGTTTTTATAAGAATGAATAAAATAAATACATGAAGCATGAGTGGACCGTGTCAACAATGGAAATGTAGTGTTCATGTATCCCTTCAAAAAAAAGTTTGCCATTTAACAACTGGAAGTGCAGTTAGCCTACAGCCTTTGTTGCCTTTAGCATCTCTCTTAGCATTTACACTGAAGTCATGCTATCTCAAGCTAATCCCACAGAATAATTTAGCATGTGGGGGTACTAGGGTCAGCCATTTGTTTCCACTCTAGTCTCTCCCAGTATTGCTTCACTAAGGATTTAATCTGACACTAGGTCAACAGATCAGATAGACAGATGGGCAGTTGGTAAATCACTTAGCAGAATGCAAAAAAAAAAAAAAATGTTTTTGAAAACTAACTGTTTTTTTGAAAACTAACTAACTAAAACTAATCTTCAGAATTACAAACCTTAAGTACGGTAGTTGGAAGTTGGAAGAATGGAGTTCAAATCCAGGAAAATGAGCAGAAAGGAACAGCCTACTGAGTTTTCTCCATAAAACTTTCTAGCTATGTATTCATTTCTTTCTACAAATAAAGAATGTATATCTGGGTAAGCTGAAGCATTGAGTAACTGGAATATGAATCAACAGATATGGAGAACGAGGAAGTAGCAAGTAGCACTAACATATATATATATATATATATATTACACAAAGTGGAATGGGCAACATTTAAATAATAACAATAATAATGAGTATAAATTTTGTAATACGGTTCTACTAATAAGACTGAAGCTAATTTTCAGAGAAAGAGTTATGGATTGAATTGCCCTCCTCCAAAATTCATATGTTGAAGCCTCAATCCCCTTCAGTATCTCAGAAGGTGACCTAACCTGAGGAGAGTATCTTTACAGAAGTAATCAAGCTAAAATGAGAATAGGATGAGCCCAGATCCAATATAACTAATATCCCTATAAAATGGAAAAAATTGAAGACAGACAGGGAGAATGCCTTATGACCACCAGTCAGAGATCAATGTGTTATGTCTACAAGTGAAAGAATACTATAATTGCTAGAAAACCGTCTAAAGAGAGACTTGGAACAGATTCTTCCTCACAACCCTCACAACAATCAACTGTGCAAAACCCTGATCTTGAACGTCTAGCTCCAGAATGGTGAGGTAATAAATGTTGTTAAAAGATACCAGTTTGTGGTACTTCTGTATGGCATTTCTAGCAAACTAAAATAGGAGCAATGTTCTACTTCATTCAAATTCAAAGTTAATGCTCCCTATCATCAAAAAAAAAAAAAAAAAGATTTCAAATGCCAATCTGTTAATGATATGTGATGAGCCTTCTTGTATTTCATCTTTGAAAATGTCTTTTCACAAAGACAGGTACTGACAAATACTGATATAAATCAATGAGTATTTGATTTTAACTGAGCTTATTCAAGACTTGGAAGGCACTTATCAAATTCTCTTAGATTTTCCTATTGATATTTGCCTTTTAGCACATCATTATGTTGCAGATTAATCACTTCCAATTACAGGTTAGATGGAAGCCCTTCAATTGAACAGTTAAATGTATTTTGAAATATGAAAATTTCCCTTGCATTTTCAAGGGAATCAGGAAAAAAGATGTAGTTTGAGCTCAGAAAATATATCTGCCGCAAATGGGGTGAAGAGTGGTGGCCTCATTTTTTACTCGTTTTTTCTTTTTTTTTTTAAGAATTGGGGAAGGGGAAGAGGGCGATGAGAGTGATTTTTTTTTTTTAACTTTTAGTTATCTATTCATGAGAGAGAGAGAAAGAGAGAGAGGCAGAGACATAGGCAGAGGGAGAAGCAGGATCCAGGCAGGGAGCCCCATTCAGGACTCGATCCCAGGACTCCGGGATCATGCCCTGAGGCAAGGGCAGATGCTCAACAGCTGAGCGACCCAGACATCCCTAATGAGAGTGAATCCTAACGAGGTTCTGTGCCCAGTGCTGAGCCTGATGAAAGGCTTGGTCTCCCTGGAATCATGACCCAAGCTGAATTAAAGAATTGGATGCTTAGGGGTGCGTGGGTGGCTCAGCAGTTGAGGGTCTGCCTTTGGCTCAGGGCTGATCCCCGTACTTGGGATCAAGTCCCACATCCGGCTTCTGCCAGGAAACCTGCTTCTCCCTCTGCCTGTGTCTCTGCCTCTCTCTGTGTCTCTCATGAATAAATACATAAAATCTTTAAAAAAAAAGAATTGGATGCTTAACCAACTGAGCCACTCAGGTGTCCCTTACTTTAACTTTAGACAGCATGGCAAGTATATAAAGCAGTTTGACATTACAGGTGATTCCAACATTAGTTTTCATCTGTATGACATTATTGTAGTATAAGTTTTGTGCATCAGCACTTTTTTTTGCCTTCTAATTTTAGTTTGAATTTATTTAAAGAATATTATCAAGTCTTCAGCAAAAGCAATTTTCCAAAGCCATTTAGTGTTTGATAGCAGTAGTTGCGGGCAGTTCTCTTTCATAAAAATTTCAATCTCAGCCAGGCCTGATCCCAAAAAATTGCAATAACACTTAAAATTTCTACTCCATCACACAGCTAAGTACCAGGGTAAATCCAAATATTTAACTTCTATTTTTGACAAGAATATATGCAACTAACGTTGGTTAAGTCCATAAGATCAAATGAAGCTCACCATTGACCCTTATGGTTTAATTACACATAAGGTTCAAATAATTTCCTCCTATTCACCTTCTAATAATAACACAGTGGATAAACATAAGCATTAAACTTCTTAAATTCTTGCCAGCTTTTAACATTTGTCCAATTTTACCTTTTTTTCTGTTCCAAACATCATTTTTCCCTCATCAGTTGTAAAATGTCTTAGCAAATTCCAACTCAGGTGTTACTTAATTTATATTTCCTCACCTCCTTGCCTATAGTTGTTCCATACAGGCTATTCACAGAGGCCAATTATTCAATCACTTCAATTTTAGCATTGACTTCTCAAACAACTGGATAGTACTGGTACATCTGTTACTCTTCAAGAGCCAAAATAAAAATCACTCCACATTCTACTTGTCTTTTAATTGCCTATTGATGTTGCTCTTGAGGTCTCAACTAGTAAAGTCACTATTCTAACTGAAGGTTAATAGTCTTAAACAAGTTTATTTTCTCTGAACACATTTCCTCAGCATTTGCAATTAAACATTATTTAATTAAATCGCCAAGAATAAATAGCTTTCATTACTTGGCTAGCAACTAAGTCACTTGGAAATGTACTTTGGTTTCAGCTTCACGTTGACTGTGTGTGTATATGTATGTGTGTGTGTGTGTGTGCTTAGAAATTTTATTGTGCTAAAATATTTTAACTTTTCCAATTTTTATGCCCGTTTTTTGTGAGTTAAGAATATCCTGATAAAAGCCTATTCTTGTAATGTCAGTGTATGTTGTATTATTTTAGCTCAGTTAGAGGACACTTGCATAATAACTAAAATCCTTTGCCATATAATTATAAAACAACAAAATCTATATTCCACTGTGCCTAACTAAAAGCATGACAATTGAACTCCACTTTTTTCTTTTTATATGATATATATGCACTTATAATACATGCAAGAAAAAATTGTGTTATGATATGTATGACATTCAAAATGTTGTCAAATTATAACTACAACACTGAAATTTACAGGAAACCCAGCAGCAGTGTAAAGCAATGAGAGCTCAACTACAGTCTCAGTACAACTACTCAACTAGTAAAATTGATTTTATAGGCCAAAAGTTGCCACAGGCAATACATGTACAAATAAGCTTGGATAGATTACAATAAAATTTTATTTACGGACAAAAACATTTGAATTTCATATAATTTGCAGTATCACAAGATAGTCGAGTTTTTTAATCATAAAAATATATTAAAACCATTCGTAGCTTGTGGTCATTACAAAAATATGTTGTGGGTAACATTTTTCCCATCAATTGTATAATTCCATCAATTGTAGCCCTCTGATCTATACAATGTAAAATGAAATTCTTAGTCCCCTCTGACACTTGGCAGCACAGCTAGGTTTGTAACTCTTATGCAACACTTTGAAATAGTTCTGTTTGGAACAATTTATTTTCTTTATATTTTGGCAATTGGAGGGCTGTTCTCCAGCCAAATGTCTCAGTTGCCTCATAGGACTCTTCATAACTACATAATACATAAACATAAACCCAGAGAAAGTACCCAGTCACCATTTTATGAATGAGCAACCAAGAAACACCAAATGTGAAAGCTTCTGCCATGAAAAACAAATAAGAAATAATAAACAGAAACCAAGTATTCAGAGCAAAAATGCAGTTAAGAAAATCTTACAGAAAGTAGAAAAAAATAGAAAAAATATTTTCAGGAAGTCCATTATTTAACCAACAAGAGTTGGAGAACTGAAAAAGAGAAAAATTTTGAGTGACAAAATGTACTAAAGAATAATAGTTAAAATCCATCAAAACCAAATTTATTAGGTTTCTGGTTTGATAATATCCACTCTGTCTAATATGATAATAATATTTTAAAATCCTAATATATACATCAAAGAATAATAAAAATCAAATATAGAGAGGGGATCTAAAGACTGCAATGCATTGGGATGCCTGGGTAGCTCAGTGGTTGAGCATCTGCCTTCAGCTCCAGGCATGATCCCAAGGTCCTGGGATTGAGTCCCACATCAGACTCCCCACAAGGAGCCTGCTTCTCTCTCTGCCTATGTCTCTGCCTCTCTCATTGTGTCTCTCATGAATAAATTTTAATAAAAATATTTTAAAAATAAAATAAATATTGCAATGTGAAAAGTAGGAAAATAACAATAAAAAAAGATATGAAGAAACAAGCAAAATATACTCACATGCAAATGATTGTGATTAAAATGGCATTAGTCTTTACAAGAACAAAATGGGAATAAAAAACATAAATATTTTACATTTCAGAGGAAAACTTATTTCCAAACAGGAAATATGTAATAAAAGAACTTTACAATTTGCAAGTTCTTTCTTTAACATAAAGCAATAGGAAGGTATACTCTACAAAAATGAGCAAACAAACCAATAAAAATTTAAAAATGAGATATGAGATCCAGTAAATAAAGGATTCAAGATAGAAAAAAAATGAGAATTTCCCAGAAGATGGTGAAAAGAATATCCAAAGTGCTTCTATGCAGTAAGTCTGGTGAGCAAAGGCCTCATTAGAAGAAGAAAGACAGAGGGATCCTTGAAAGGTGCTCCCAAGAAGGAAACATTGGAATGAATCATTTAATTGACATGTTTGGCTTTATTGAGAGAAATTACAGTTGAAAAATTGTAAAGAATATTTGTGTAAGAAGAATTAAATAATAAATAACAGCAATAAACAAGAACATATTAATCCAAAGGGTTGGGAGTAGCAGTAAACCCAACAGAAATAAAAGTAATTATAACACTGATTGGTATTCATAAACAATATTTACTTGTCATAAAATCTAGGCATCAAATTAGATATAATTTTTATTGGTAGGCTTGGAGAGGAAAGAGAGTCAACTGGAGTAGGCAAGAGATTGTAAGTAGATCTACTACACTTTTTCCATAGCTGAAAATCTCTAAACAATGTGTAAAATTGGAGAAAAGGAAATAAAGAACCAAAAGAATCTATTTATCTATCATAAGTAAATATTAAGATAAATATTGAAAGATTTTAAAGTGGTTGACTGTGGAGAGTAAGGTGCCACGTTTGGGACTTTCAAAACTATATTCTACATTAATTTGCATCTCCTGGAAAAGTTTTAATTCGGGACTCTGATCAGACTGAGCTTACTCTGATCAGACTAAGCTTCCCGGCAATGAGTCAGAGCCTCTTGTCATGGTACAGGCATAATGAATTTGGATCAAAGTTGAGTAATGGGTTCTCAACAGCCATTTAAAGAAACATTTATCATGCTCCACCTTATCCAGGTGCAGTCCTAAGGTGCTATAGATCACGAAAATCAAGAATCCCCAAAACCTGCTTCCAGAGTCTGCAACTAGGTACAAGAGATAAGAAGAACACAAGAAGAATAATAAATTCAACAATAATGACATCAATAAATATCATTATCAGAATTCATTGGGTCCCTTCCATGTGTCCAGATCAAACCTAAGTGCTATATATATATAAACTTTCTTATTTACTCTTAAGCACTAAATTGAGGAACTGGGCATTATGATTAGAACCACTCTACAAAAAATAAAACTGAGATATTAAAAGATTAAATAAATTTTTTACCCAGTTAAAAGTTCCCTAAGATGCATATTCTGAATTATGGTATCATGCTCCAGTCTTAACCACTCAAAGACAAAAGGGACAAAGATCTTTTGGTAGAAACTCAGTGGAAATCAAGGAGGTCTTATGGTGACTTTTAAATAAGATGTTTATGATGTATCCACAAAAATTACTTAAACAACCATAAAATAGTAAGACTCAAGAATGTTCATCATAGCATTGTAAAAGCAAAATTTGAAAACGTAATCAAATAAGATTATTTAATTGTTTACATTCTTATCTCAGAGTTACATGTAAATATTAAAATAAAGTAAATCTTTATTTGTGAAAATATTACATCAAGCTTGTAAAATATTTTCTACAAAAATAGAAAAGAAACAATACATTTAACAAAAAAAAAATAATTTAGAGAGACAGATGGCACCCTTAAGATATAGTTTTGGTTCAGTGTGAAGAATTATCTACCTTTTCCTTTTATTTTCTAATAGTATGAAATGTGACTTTAAAGATTTTTCCTCCCTCACTTTTCTCAAAAAGTCATTTCATTTACTCTTGGAAAACAACAGATAAAATTCATCTTAATTTAGCTTATCATTATTTATTTGAAATCATTGTGAGAAAAAGAAAAATGAGCAGTGATATTGAATACCACCTTTAGGAAAATTACTCATTTTTCACTTAAATTAATTGTAAAATGAGCACTCACAAATGTGAACTGGTTTTCTGATGTGATTCACCCTTTTGCAACATGATCAATAAAATAAAAATATATAGCAACAACTCTTGTTTTTTGTTGGTTATAAAGACTACTTGGATGGGGAGGTTACAACATAGATTCCTTGCCTATAGAGATTATTTCACTACAGGATATTGGTCCAGCATTTTAGTATTCTTTCCAATAAGTCTAACCTCCAGGGATTCCTATAAAGATGGTTTTTACATCATAATGGGGAAAATCTGCATGGTATATTCCAAAATTCATATGTTTCTAAAATATCTGCTCCTCCTTAACATTTCTCAGTAATTCAACAAATATAACATAGACCCAACTTCGGAGGAAACAGTTTGTCATTTAATATAACATATTTTTTCTCTCTGTGCATACATCATAAAGATAAATCAAGTGCAAAATATTCTATATAAATGCAAAAGTGTCATATTACAGAGCACTCAAAAATTATTAAACTGACTGTAACTGCTACCATTTGAATGAATGCGTACCTACAACTTGTATTAGTTATATATTGTCATGTAACAAACTACTCCAAAATGTAGTTCATTAAAACATGAAAATTTGTTACCTCAGTTTCTGTGCTTCAGAAATCCAGGCCTGGCTTAGGTGGCTCTTAGAGGGATTTAGTTCCTCATAAACCTTTGGTCAGGAGCCTTCCTCATTTCCTTACCATGTCCACTCTGAGAGTATCTCTCAATATATCATCTTGCTTAATCAGAGTTCGAGCAAGAGAGAGAGAGAGAGTTAAAGCAGACAACCACATTTTAGCCTAATCATGGAAATAGCATTGACTCATTTTGCTCTATTTTATTTGTTAGAATCAGGTCACTGGGTTAAGCCCACACTTCCAGGATAGTGACTGGCCAAGGCTTAATATACCAGAAGGTAAAGTCATTGAGGGCCATCTTTGAAAGTAGATCATTCTATTTATTCAACATATCACCATGAACAACCTCTTGCCAGCAGACAACAGGAAAATGGGGTTTTCAGTTCTGCAACCACAAGGATCTAAATTCTGCTAAGAGCCTGAATAAGTTTGATAACAGATCGTGAGCTCCACATGAGGATGTATCCCAATGGACCTTGATTGGAGCCTTGTGAAACACTGAGCAGAGAATCCAATTAGTCATGCCTAGAATTCTGAACCACAGAAATTGTGAAATAGTCAAAGGCTGTTTTTTAAGTTGTTAATTTGTGCTAATATATCATACGGCAACAAAAATTAATACACATTTTTTCTAAGATAACTTTTACAATTCAGTGGCAACTAGTTTCAATATATTCCAGCTGATTTTTCTCGTATCTTCCTTGACAATTGTAAATAACATATATTTTAAACATTTTATGTGAGCTTTCTAAAATATTTTCTATTCTAACACATCACCATGTTAATTAAATTTTAATTTATATACTGTTCTTTATATTCACAAGTAAGTTATATATTCTGTTTTGAGCAAATAAAACTTTGAAATATATGTTGACTATATACAAGATACTATTAATCATTTGTTCATTGACTAATGGTTAATATTCCATAACTTTTATACTAATCTGGGTAAGTTGTTAAAAATGACTAGAAGACTTGAATTTTTTGAAATCTGACGAAGTAAGTTAGAATTGATTATTATGTTTAAAAATTAACATAAAAGTTAACATTGATTGAGAAATTTCTGCTCTAATATTTGTTAGATATTAACTAAATATTAAATTGATCTTAAAGGTATATTTGTAATTTTTGTCTTTACTAATATTTCCATAAAATATTCCGCTATATTTCTTTTTCATGTTTTGACATAAAATCCTATCAGATAGTGGTAAATATCAATAAGAAAATTATGTCACTATTTCAAATATCTGCATTAAAACAGATAATAAGGGAATCCCTGGGTAGCTCAACAGTTTGGCGCCTGCCTTTGGCCCAGAGCATGATCCTGGAGTCCCGGGATGGAGTCCCACGTCAGGCTCCCTGTGTGGGGCCTGCTTCTCCCTCTGCCTGTGTCTCCACCTCTCTCTCTCTCTCTCTCTCTCTCTGTCTTTCATGAATAAATAAATAAAATCTTAAAAAATAAGTAAAATAAAACATAAAATAAAACTATCCACATTTTCTTCAATGTAAACACAAATATATGTAAACTATATGTATATGCTTTTTAAGGTGGAATGTTAATATGCTATACATCTATCTTTAGAACTGTGAGTGTTTTACTAGTTAGGATCTGCGCTGGTTGAGATGAACACAGAATAAATAGGAAGTTATATTCACTAATAAGAAAGATTATCTCTCAATTAGGTTACCACCTAAGTTTAAAACATAATGTGGAGGACTAACTGGTTAGCTACTTAAAGAGAGGCAAGAGAGACAAAACCCTGATAATACATGAAAATATAATAAAAACACCTAAAGACTATTTAGTATTTGGAAATCTCTGTAGAAATTGGATACATCTTGGGAAATAAACTCAATTTTCTTTGTATACAGTACTTTTTTCAAAGGGAAAAATCTATTTTGAACATTTGTTGTATTACCCCATTATCTAAGGAAGCAAAATCAATTAAGTTTGCAATGTAAAATTCATATATGAACTTAGCTATTTTAGCAGACATATAAAAGAAGTTAGGTAAAATATTAAAGCCTTCAGCTAAAGAAAAAATCTGTTATTTTGTATATTTCTATTCCTTTACAGAACTGTATTTTCTCTACTTGGACATTACAGGTTTTATGTGGTCGGCAGTATCTTTAGATGATATTGGTCTACCTAAGTAATATACCATATCCAGTACAACAAGTACAACTGGGGCTACCTCTTGGTTAAGCTTACATTAAATTCATTATTATAATATAATATACCTGATTTTCCCTAAGGCAATATGAGTGGATTAAAGGAAGATACGCTAAAGACCACCACCAATACATCCTTTATGATGCAATAATGTCTGCAATTCCTCCTGAAATACGGCACTGCATTTGCTTTATTATTTGTGCATGGGACAAATTCAGAAGATTATACTTGGTCATTTTTATCACAGTAGACAATTATCTGCAGGTCAGGAAACTAATATGAGAGCTTTGTCAGCTGCTAAGAGTATTTCAATTATCCACTTGGGAATAAAGGAAATGAAGACACTGTTTTCAGTAGTCTCATTGGTCTCACTGAGAGCAGGATCTGGGCCAAAGACTTATTTATCACTTGATCTTTCATAAGTGTATACTCAGAAGACCCATTATGATAATTCAAGGCCTGGATACCTGGGGAATTCCTCTGAGTCTTGCTGAAGAATAAAATTTTTTGAATGAATTATTATTCACAAGGAGAATAAGTACAAAAGTGTGGCACATTTAAATCCCTTCCTTAGTCCTTTGAATAAATTCTTAATTTCAATTTCCCAATAATGGGACAAAAAGTCTAAAGACTACCAAAACAAGCTTTTATGAACAAGGTATGAACAAGGTATATATCATGACATTCATTTGATCTACCAACTACTTGTTTTGAGTATTTGACTATTATAGGCTCCACTTTAAGAGATAAATGAGTGGGTTTTGTGTGTGGGTTTTTTTTTTTTTTTCAAAACAATAAGCCATTCCTGGACTGAATAAGTCTATATAGAAAAACAAACTTATTGGAGGTTCTGGTTCAAGATGCCAATGTAGGAAGGCCCTGAACTCACCTTCTCCATGGAACACACCAAATTACAACTATTTATAGAGCAATATCTCCTGAAGAATTAAATGACTGAACAGCTTCAGTGCAACAAAAGACAGAATGCAAAAGAGAACAGCAAGAGAGATACAGACATAGCAATGTAAAAAACACTCTACCTTCAATACTGCAAACTGCTGTCAGAAGGAATAGTACTCAGGGACCTGAATCAGATTTGTCTGTCTTTGAGCACAGAAAAAAGCAGCGGTTTTAAAGAAAAACTAGAAGGTAAATGAGCCAGCCCTAGATCTCTATCAAATAGCCGGGGAGCTGTTGGAACTCTCTCTGGGTGAAAGGGGCTGGTAGACATTTTCTAAGCTCCTCCTCCACCTTGAAAACAGTGCAGGGTCTGGATGTGCAGGGTCCAGATGTGATCACTGCTCTGCTACCTTAGTAAGCCCTGGAATCCTACTCATACAAGCCCCAGCTATTCCACCAGAATAGCCAGAGTGAGGTACACACCAGGACCCACCTGGTTAGCACTCATGATGGCTCCAACTTTTCCACCAAGGTGACATAATGTACACAGATACACAGCATGCCAGAACACTCCAGACCCACACCACTTTAGCATGATATATTCAAAGTTATAAAAGAGGGAAGAAAAACAACCTTACAATCAAGAATACTCCACCAGGCAAGGTTATCATTCAGAATAGGAGAGATAAGAGTTTCCCAGAATAAACAAAAGTTAAAGTTGATCACCACTTAATCAGCTTTACAAGAAATGTTAAAGGGACTTCTTTAGGTGAAAAAAAAGACCATAATTAGACATAAAAATTATAAATACAAAGATGTAAAATACGACAGTATATACATAAAACCTGGAGGAGGGCATTAAAAATAGAAAGACATGTTTTTTTCTAGAATATATTTGAACTTAAATAACCATCAACTTAATATAGACTCCTGTGTACTGAGACTGTTATATATGAACTTCACGCTAACCACAAACCAAAAACCTGTAAAAGACACAAAAAATATAACAAAAGGAAAGCATATTACAGAAACTCATGAATTACAAATAGAACAATAGAAGAAAGCAACAGAGAAGAACTAAAAAAAAAAAAACAAAAAAAACAAAAAAAAAAAAACAGAAAACTAACTGTCAAAATGGCAATAAGTAAATAGCTACCAAAAATTATTTGAAATGTAAACATCATAGGTGTTCCAATCAAAAGGCCAAGGATGCTAGAATGGACAAAAAACAAAAACAAACAAACAAACAAAAAAAACAAGACCCATCCATATGCTGCCTATGAGAGACTCATCTCAGACCTAAAGAAACCTATAAACTGAAAGTGAAGGAATTGAAAAAACACTGATCATGCAGATGGAAGAGGAAAAAAAAAAAAGCCAATGTACCAATATTTGTATAACCAAAATAGACTTTTAAACTAAGACTATTATAAGACACAAAGAAAAACCTTCATAAAGGAATCAATCCAATAAGACAATATAACAATTATAAATACCTGTGCATCTGATATTGGAGCATCTAAATACATGAAGCAAACATTAACAAACATAAAGTGATAAATTGATAGTACTACAATAATAGTACTGGACTTTAACAGCCTGCTTACACCAATGGAGAGATCATCCAGGCAGATAATCAATAAGAAAACAGTGTCTGCACTGGGACACCTGCACCCCGATGTTTATAGCAGCAATGTCCACAATAGCCAAACTGTGGAAGGAGCCTCGGTGTCCATCGAAAGATGAATGGATAAAGAAGATGTGGTTTATGTATACAATGGAATATTACTCAGCCATTAGAAATGACAAATACCCACCATTTGCTTCAACGTGGATGGAACCGGAGGGTATTATGCTGAGTGAAGTAAGTCAATCGGAGGACAAACATTATATGGTCTCATTCATTTGGGGAATATAAAAAATAGTGAAGGGGAATAAAGGGGAAAGGAGAAAAAATAAGTGGGAAATATCAGAAAGGGAGACAGAACATGGAAGACTCTTAACTCTGGGAAACGAACTAGGGGTGGTGGAAGGGGAGGTGGGCTGGGGGTGGGGGTGAATGGGTAACGGGCACTGAGGGGGGCACTAGATGGGATGAGCACTGGGTGTTATTCTGTATGTTGGCAAATTGAACACCAATAAAAAATAAATTTATTATTAAAAAAAAAAGTCAGACGCTCAACCGCTGAGCCATCCAGGCATCCCTCTCAAGTATTTTTAAAATTTTATTTCATACGTACATAAAATAAAATATAAAACAGATATTGTAAAAAGAAAGAAGAAAGAAAGAAAGAAAGAAAGAAAGAAAGAAAGAAAGAAAGAAAGAAAGAGAAGAGAGAGAGAGAGAGAAAGAAAGAAAGAAAGAAAGAAAGAAAGAAAGAAAGAAAGAAAGAAAGAAAGAAAGAAAGAAAGAAAGAAAGAAAGAAAGAAAGAAAGAAAGAAAAAGAAAGAAAGAAAGAAAACAGTGTCTGTGAATGACACACTAGACCAGATGGGCATTACAGGTATATATAAAACATTTCATCTAAAACCAACAAAATACACATTATTTTCAAGTGCACATGGTACATCCTCCAGAATAGATCACCTGGTAGGCCACATAAGACTTAACAAGACTGAAATCATATTATGCATCTTTTCTGACCACAACGGTATGAAATAGAAATAAATTACAAGAAAAAAACTTTAAGAAGCACAAATGTAAAGGCTAACATGCTACTAAACAACCAATGGGTTACCAACGAAATCAAAGAAAAAATTAAAACACACACACACACACACACACGGAGTCAAATAAAAATGAAAACACAATGGTTCAAATCATATGGAACACAGCAAAAGCAGTTTAAAAAGGAAATATATAGCACTACAGGCCTACCTCAAGAAATAAGAATAAGTGCAAATAAGCGATCTAACCCAACATCTAAAAAAACTGGAAAAAGAAGAATAACAACAACAACGAAAACCTAAGGTGAATAAAAAGAAAAAAATAATAAGAGCAGGAAAAAATTATACAGAGACTTTAAAAAGAGAGAAAAACATTAAAACAAAAACTGTTTTAGCATGTTCTTTAAAACGATAAAATTGATTTGTCAGACTCATCTAGAAAAAAAAGACAAAGAAACCAAATAAATAAAATCAGACACAAAAGTATCAGCTGATGCCACAGAAATTAAAAAAAAAAAAAGAGAATACTACAAAAAACTTTATGCCAACAAATAGGATAACCTAGAAGAAATGGATAAATTCCTAGAAGCATACTCTTCCAAAACTAAATCACAGGGATGCCTGGATGGCTCCATGGTTGAGTGTCTTCCTTCAGCTCTGGGCATGATTCTCGAGTCCAGACTCCCTGCAGACTCCAAGGGAGCCCCTGCTTGTCCCTCTGCCTATATCTCTGCCTCTCTCTGTGTGTCTCTCATGAATAAAATAAAATCTTAAAAAAAAAAAAAAACTAAATTAGTAAGAAATAGAACATCTGAACAGACCAATTACGAGTAACAAAGTAGAATCAGTAATAAAAAATTTACCAAAAAATTAGGAGTCCAGGACCAGATACATTCACAAATGAATTCTACCAAATATTTAAAGAAAATATAATACCAATTATTAAACTATTCCAAAAAAATAGAAGAGGAAGAAAAGCTTGCAAATATATTCTATAAAGCTAACATTATCCTGATAACAAAATAAATATATCACAAAAAAAGAAAACTATAGGCCCAAATCCCTGATGAATATAGATACAAAAATCCTCAAAAAATTTTGACAAACCACACTAAAAAATACATAAAGGACTGTTCACCACAATCAAGTGGGATTTATTCTGAGGATGCAAGAATGGCTCAATATCCACAAATCAAAGTGATACACCACATCAACAAAATGAAGAATAAAAATCATGATTGTATCCATAGATGCAGAAAAATATTTAACAAATCAACATTTGTTCATGATAAAAACTCTCAACAAAGGATATACAGAGAATATACCTCAATACCCAAAAATTCCACGTGTAAAAAACCCACATCCAACATCATACTCAGTGATGAAAAACTGAAATATTTTTCTACAAGATGAGCAATAAGACAAGGATGTCCACTTTGATGCAACGTTTACTGGAACTCCTCACCACAACAATCAGACAAGAAAAATAAATAAGAAACTAGAAAGAAAGAAGTTAAACTGTCAAAATTTGCAGCTAATATACTATATATAGAAAACTCCAAAGACTCCACCAAAAAACTATTTGAAGTAATAAATAAGCTCAGTGAAGTTTCAGGATACAGAATTAAAACCCATAAATCTGTTGCATTTCTTTTTTTTTTTAAATTCTATTTATTTATGAGAGAGAGAGAGAGAGAGAGAGAGAGAGAGGCAGAGACACAGGCAGTAAGAGAAGCAGGCTCCATGCAGGGAGCCTAATGTGGGACTCTATCTCAGGTCTCCAGGATAACACCCTGAGCCACCCAAGGATCCCCGATCTGTTGCATTTCTATAAACTAACAACAAAGTAGTAGAAAGAGAAATTGAGAGAAAAGCTCCATTAACAATTGCACTAAAAAAGATTACAATACCTAGAAATAAACTTAACCAATAAGGTAAAAGACCTACATTCTGAAAACTATAAAACAATGATGAAAAAAATTGAAGAGGACAAAAAAATAAATGAAATATATTCCATTCTCATGGATGGAAAGAACTAATATTGTTAAATGACCATGCTATCCAAAGCAATCTACAGATTCAATGTAATCTCTATTAAAATTCCAATAGCTTTTTCACAGAACTATAACAAATAATACAAAAATTTGTATGGAACCATGAGAGACCTCAAATAGCCAAAGCAGCTTTGACAAAGAACAAAGCTGGAGGTATCACAGTTCCAGATTTCATTACTACAAAACTGTAGTAACTGAAACAGTATGGTACTGACACAAAGATAGGTACATAAATCAATGGGAGAGAATAGAGAGCCCAGAAATAAACTCATGTTTATAAGATCAATTGATCTATGACAAAGGGAGAAAAATATATCATGCGGAAAAGAGAATCTCTTCCGTAAATGTTGCTGAGAAAACTGAATGGCTATATGTAAGAGAATAAACTTAGATCATTTTTTTATATCATCCACAAAAATAAACTCAAAATGTATCAAAGACCTAACTGTGAGAACTAAAATCATAAAAATGCTAGGAAAAAAAACACAGGCAGTCTCTCTGACATTTGCCATAGCACCATTTTTTTTTAGATATATCTCTTAAAGCAAAGGAAATAAAAGCAAAAATAAATGATTGGGACTACATCAAACTAAAAAGCTTTGCACAGCAAAGCAAAACTTCAACCAAACAAAAAGACCATCTACTGGGAGAAAATATGTATGTATACTATAAATGATTTATCTGATAAGGAGTCAATATCCAAAGTATATAAAAAATTTATATGAATCAATGCCCCAAAAATAATCCAATTAAAAATAGCCAAGCGACTTAAATAGATATTTTTCCGAAGAAGACACACATATGTCCAACAGACAGAAAAAATATTTGACATCACTAATCATCAAAACAATGTAAATCGCAAACACAAGTTGATATCATCTTATACCTGTCAGAATTGTTAAAATAAAAATGAAATAGCAAGTGATGGCTACAATGTGGAGGAAAAGAAGCCTTCATTCACTATTGGTGGGAATGCAAATTGATGCAACCACTGTGGAAAACAATAAGGAGTTTCCTCAAAAAATTAAAAAATAGAATTAATATATGGGTATTAGTAAGTGGGTATTTACCTGAAGAAAATGAAAATACTAATCTAAAAAATGTATGCTCCCCTTATTTTCACTTCAACATTATTTACAATAAACAAGATATGGATAGTGGACAAAGAAGATACACACACACAATTAATATTATGCAGCAATAAAAGAGGATGAGATCTTGGCATTTGCAACAACATGGAAGACCTAGAGGGTATTATTCTAGGTGAAAGAAGTCACACTGAGAAAGACAAATACCATACAATTTCACTCATATGTGGAATCTAAAAACAAACAAACAAATCAATAAACTGAAAAAAGAGGATTAGAAGTCTAAATACAGAGAACTGATGGTTACCAGAGGGAAGGGATTAAAAGGACCAAATAAATTTAGAGGAGTGGGAAATACAGGTTTCAACTTCTGAAATGAGTAAGTCATGGCACAGCATAGGGAATATAGTAAATGACATTGTAATAGTGTTGTATGGTGATAGGCATTAGCTAAACTTATGATCAGTGTAAGCATAACGTACAGAGATGTTGAATCACTATGTGGTACACCTGGAACTAATGTAACATTGTGAGATACCTGTACTAAAATTTTTTAAAGGATCTAAAAAGAACTCGTTAAATTATTAGAAGACCATCTTTTGAAAAAACTAGAAGTCAGCTTTTTTTTCTCTTAAAGAAAAATAAAAGAATAAAAAAAAATCCTATTTTTTATTCATGAGAGACAGAGAGAGAGGCAGAGATACAGGCAGAAGCAGGCTCCATGCAGGGAGCCTGACATGGGACTCGATCCTGGGTCTCCAGGACTACTCCCTGGGCCGAAGGCGGCACAAAACCGCTGAGCCACTCGGGCTGCCCTACAAGTCAGTTTTTTTAAAAATGCATTTTTCCAACAATAATAAATGTTTTACACTTTTTTAAGCCTTGGAACAATCATTCCATTAATTTTTTAAAAAAATCAAAGTTCTTTGTCTATGAATATGTAAAATACCACATTTTTTTTCAATGAGTTACAAGACTTGAGACCTGCTATAAACATTCTAGATACTAACGTTTCAATGATAGTACCTCTCTCTAACAACAAAACCCAAAGTTCTCAGCTCATGCCAAATTGGCAGGCTTTAAATATCACAGTTTTATTCACACTTGTAACATCACTCTTTTTTATTTCCTTATTAATAACATTAATAATCTGAAATTTGTATTGTGTCTAACTTGTGCACATTACAAGATTCTTAGTTTGTTTAGTGGTTTCTTTTTGTTGCATTAAACTCTGTCAAATGAATGGTTATTAATTTAGGACTAACTCTAATGAGAAACTTCAGTTCCACATGCTTAATCCTTTTTTTTTCTTTAAAGATTTTATGTATTCAAGACACACACACACACACACACACAGAGGCAGAGACACGGGCAGAGGCAGAAGCAGGCTCCATGCAGGGAGCCCAACGTGGGACTCGATTCCAGGTCTCCAGGGTCACACCCTGGGCTGAAGGCAGCGCTAAGATTTACGCTGAGCCACCCTGGCTTCCTGGGTGAGTTTCTATATTATCTCCAGCTCCTTTCCTATTATAGGGGCAGAACTGAGATCATATGACCCACAAGGCCTAAACAATTTGCTGTTTGGCTATTCTACAGAAAAGTTTGCTGATGCCTAAATTAAAATAACTAAATCATAAGTTTAAAGATTCTGTAATTCTTAAACTTTCTTATCATATATGTAAAAAAGTTGAAATAAATGCTAATATATTGTTGACTAGTTTGGAACATGAATAGGAGCAATAATTAAAGAAAGATTTTTTAACTAATATCAACTAGTGTGCAGGTTGTCCATTTTATAATAATGTATGTCAAATGTCGACATATAGAAAAGATAATTGATTCTATATTGCTGATGTTCATATTTAAAAGTATTTTTAGTGATAAATTCAAATAAAATTTTTGAAAGGAAAAAGACTTTGTTTTTGATTTACCTCTTAGCCATCATTTTATTTTCATTGAAAGACTTATGTAAGACCTATGTTAGCCTCATTAAATCTAGGGTTGTTCTTAGAATTTTACCTCAATTTAAGATGTGTATAGTAGTTTATACCTGACAATATAACAGCTCTGTTAGTAAATGTCTAAAATTCAATGTAAGTTGTAATCTCTAAATTATGTGTCACTGTTATGAGGTGTTTAAATCAAAAAGAAAAAAAAATGTAAGTTATTTTTGTTCTCTGAGCTACCAAACTTGGCTACCTCAAAGACAGTACAACTTTTTTTTCTACTTGAAATTACTCATCTTATAAAGTTATTTGAACAAAATAAATTGAATCATGAGGAAGCAGCCCATGAAGAAAAGGAAGAGCCAAGTAAAGTATTTTACTCAAAAAATAGAATTAATGCTGAAAAAATTGACAAACCATGTCAGTCCAGATTGTTTTACTCACTTTTATTTTCATCAAAGGGTAGAATTTGTCTCCAAGTACATTAAAAGGTACTCAATAAATTGAGTTATAAATTAAGTAAAATATACATTGCTTTTGGATTCTTTAATTTAACTTTAACCTGGAAGTTTTATTTAGTCACTAAACCTGCATGGAAAAACATAAGCAATCTTTTTTTTTTTAATTGTATCATATTGGATTTTATTTAGTTTTGTATTGAGGTGAACAAACTCATTTAGTGAATCTTTGTGTTTTCATGGTTTCTAAGCCATGTAAGTCTGATCTATTCTTTCTCCAAAGTTTTATTTGAATTCCAATTATTTTTTTTAATATTTTATTTATTTATTCATGAGAGATACAGAGAGAGAGGCAGAGACATAGGCTTAGAAAGAAGCAGGCTCCCTGCAGGGAGCCCACTGTGGGACTTGATCCTGGAACTCAGGGATCACTCATGACCTGAGCTGAAGGCAGATGCTCAACCACTGAGCCACCCAGGCGTCCCTAAATCCCAATTAGTTAACATACAATGTAATATTAGTTTCAGGTGTGGAATCTAGTGATCCATTACTTACATAAAACACTCAGTGCTCAACACAAGTGCCCTCCTTAATACCTATATCTAACCCATCCCCCCTGTGTGACTCTCCTCCAATAACCCTCAGTTTGTTCTCTATACTTAAGAGACTGATTCTTGGTTTGCCTCTTTTATCATCTCTATGTTCATTTGTTTTGTTTCTTAAATTCCACATACGAGTGTAACCATATGGTATTTGTCTTTCTCTGACTGATTCATTTCACTTCACATAGTACTTTCTAGCTCCATTCAAGTAGTTGCAAATGGCAAGATTTCATTCTTTTTATGGCTGGGTAATATTCCATTGTATTTATATACCACATCTTCTTTATCCATTAATCAGTTGATAGTCATTTGGGCTCTTCCTATAATTAGGCTATTTTTGCCAATTCTGCTATAAACTTCAGGGTGCATGTGCCTCTTTGATCAGTATTTTTGTATCCTTTGGGTAAATACCTAGAAGTGCAATTTATGGGTTGTAGGGTCATCCAGACCCTTTTGACAAGCCTCCATACTATTTTCTAAAATAGCTACACCAGTTTGCATTCTCACCAACAGTGTAAGAGGGTTACCTTTGCTCCGCATCCTTGCCAATGCCTATTGTTTCCTGTGTTGTTAATTTTAGCCACTTTGATAAGGGTGAAGTGGTATCTCACTGTGGTTTGATTTGTGCCAAATGATGCTGAGGATCTTTTCATTTGTCTGTTAGCCATCTGGATGTCTTCTTTGGAAAAATGTTTATTCGTGTATTCTGCAAATGTTCCAACTGGATTATTCATTTTGGGGATATTGAGCTTGATAAATTCTTTAGAGATCTTGGATACTAACACTTTATCAGATGTCATTTTCGCTAGAGATGCATCTCTTCAACACCACTTTCATAGGTTCTCTCCAAGAAGAACAAACAATCTCTCTACTGTTAGCCTTAGGTGATCCTTAGATCACACCACCTGTCCTGGGGTTGTTTTCCTGCCTTCTCTCCAGGAGTAGGGCAGCACCCTCACAGCTCTATCCCAGCCAAACCCAAAGACCTTTAAAACTCCAGTGTTTGAACACTTTTGGTTGTAAAAACTCACAAAAACAGCCTCTCTCATTTTCTCAGACAATAGCTTTGGGTACGTGTTCTCCTGTGCATATGTATTACTGTGCACTCCACTCTCATCTTTCTCTACAGCACCCACAGTCCACCTCTCCCCCAAACCATGTCTCCATACTTCCTACCTTCCTCAACTGGCCTCTTCTCTCCCTCTAGATGTGCAGTACTAGTGTTAATTGCTAGATTAACTCGCAATTAACGTGTTAATTGCTAGATTAACTCGCAATTAACGTGTTAATTACTAGATTAACTCTAGATCTCTCAGTATTCGTGTTAATTGCTTGGATATTCAGAATGATTTGTCTGTTATCTAGTTGTGTTCAAGAGAAGAGACAAACCTACAGTCCTCCTACTATGCCACCATCTTAGGTCTTCTCCCTGAAAATAATCTTTATACCTTCCCTTTTATACATAAAATACAAATCTATATATATTAAATAAACAGAATATGTATATATATGTATATATGTATATATATTGTATTAAGGGGAAAAACTTTTTAAAAGGCTTTTCAGGAGAAAGGAAATTAAGAAAAGATTGAGGAACACTGAACAACAACAACAAAAATCCCAAATTCCTATGGAAATGCAAAATGAAATATAGTAAGATGTCTTTTGACTTCCCAAAGTGTGAGATGCATATTAAAGGCAATTATTTCTCATGGTTTATAGTGGAAACTGCTTTTCCTCAAAATCTGAGAGACTCTAAGGCTTTTCTTATTTAGTGAATGTAGGCAGAACATTCTAATTTCTATTTATATCTAACTTTGCGTATAATCAGATCCTGGACTTTATTTTCAGCGACTATGCTAAAAATTATTATTGTCTTGTATATGCAGAGTAAAAATCTTTTCAAAAGCATTCATAACAATCCTCTGGTCTTCAAAGATTTCTTGAGATTGGTTATCTTCCCTGCATCTATCACTTTTTGCCAAGAATTTCAATGGCCTGAAATTCAACTGATTCTTCAATAATTATAATTATTATTTGTTTCCTATCACAAAAGTATCAACCACTCTTACTCCGTTTTAGCCTCTATCACATGCACTGTCAAGACAGACCATATCTGTACATGATGTGGTTCCAGAGGCACGAGGAGCCCAAGACCATCACAGATGAGTTTGAGTAGGGCACCTACATCTACTTTGACTACGAGAAGTGGGGCCAGCGGAAGGAAGGCTTCACCTTTGAGTACCGCTACCTGGAGGACCGGAACCACCAGTGACACCGGCCTCTCCCTCTACCCCCCCCCCCCCGCATGCTGACCCCCCTGCCCAGGCTAGGGCCCGGCCCTGGAAGACTGGGGGAGACCCCAGGCCTTGGGGAAGCCCTCACCCCCAGGAAGCAGCCCCACCCTGGGGGCCGGGGGGCGAGGGCTGCCCCCTCCTCCCCTCCCCAGTGAGGGACATTTTTTGGTAAACCTATTTTCATTTTGGAAAATATTTATGAATAAATAGTTTTATATGAAAAAAAAAAAGCACACCTTAATGTATTTAAACATTTTATTTTTTTATTTAAACATTTTAAAAATAATATTAAACTTGAAATCATTAACAAAAAGGCATCAGAAAAATTTAAAATATTTGGAAGTTACCAATATAAATTCAAAAATTAATTACTAAATGGAATTTTTATGAAAAAGAATAAGGTTGAAAATTCACATTATCTGTTTTCAAAATTTACTGTAAAAGGATTTATTTTATTGTATTTTACATTCTAAGAAGATTTTATTTATTTATTTAAGAGAGAGAGAGAGCAAGAAGCCCGATGCAGGGCTCAATCCCAGGACATAGAGATCATGACCTGATCTGAAGGCAGATGCTTAACTCACTGAGCCCACCCAAACACCCTAATATTTTATTTTAGAGAAAAAATAGACATTTAAATCAATAAATTATCACAGAGTCCAGATAAAGACAAACATGCATAAAGTCTAAAACTTTCTGAAAAGGTATAAAATAATTCAATAAAGAAAAATTTTCCCCAAATTGTACTAAATAATTGAAGATCTAAGGAAAAAATAATAAAATCATACCTTAAAAAATTAACCCAAAATGAACCATAAGTATAACTATAAGAGGCAAAATCATAAAAATTCCAGAGAAAATATAGGAGAAAATTTTTTTCTGGGTGTATGTCTGGCAAAGTAAAGATTTTATTTATTTATTTATTTATTTATTTATTTATTTATTTATTTATGAGGGACATACAGAGAAAGGCAGAGATATAGGCAGAGGGAAAAGCAGGTTCCCTGTGGAGAGCCTGATGCAGGATTCAATCTCAGGACTCTGGGATCATGACCTGAGCCAAAGGCAGACACTCAACCACTGAGCCACCCAGGCATCCCTGGCAAAGTAATTCTGATGAAAACATTACTATGAATGAGTATCAACAGAAACAAACCAGCATAATGAGCATCCCAAGGATTTCAGTGTTGGAACCATCTTTTGTTCCAAGTCACTTCTAATTTTCCAGCATGAGATTATTTCAACAGTGGATAAATATAATTGTAATTTAAACTACTCAAAAGATTGTAATTAGATTAATTCGGTGTTGAAATATTCTAGTACTAGAAATAAGAAGTGACTTGAGACAACAGAGTTGAACGTGATGACAGTAAAATAGTTAAAGAATGAGAAGGAAGCTGACATACTTTTGGGTAAACAGGACAGGACAGCCTGGGTGGGTGCCTCAGTGGTTTAGCGCCACCTCCCGCCCAGGGTGTGATTCTGGAGACCCGGGATCAAGTCCCACGTCCAACTTCCTTCATGGGGCTTGCTTCTCCCTCTGCCTGTGTCTCTGCCTCTCTTATGAATAAATAAATAAAATCTTAAAAAAAAATATTGGGTAAACAAGAACAAACAGAACAAGGCATTACATGAGAGGTGCTGTTAAAGTTAACAAACTTTTCCTTGTATGTTTATAGACAGAGACAATTAGAAATAAAAGACTTAAGATGTGTGATTGTATTGTAAGATTTCATGATTTTTAACGAGAAGTCCTCCAGGTAACAAGAAATTTCAAATTTAGAATATGGTAAAAAAAATAAATAAATAAATAATGTCAAGACATGAAGGATTCCTTTCACGTATCCTCTGATGCTCCCAATGCTTATGCTTATGAGTTGGGTCTCATAGTGTCTATACTATTGAATTCTGGAAAGAATCCAGTAAACCTTGGCTATTCACTCATCTTTCATGAAAAGGTGTTATTTATATTAAAATGTATTTTGTTTGTTTGCTAACTTCATGGTTAATCATTAAAAAGAACTTTTAGGGGCAGCTCAGGTGGCTCAGTGGTTCAGTGCGGCCTTCAGCCCAGGGTGTGATCTTGGAGACCTGAGATCGAGTCCCACATCAGGCTCCCTGCATGGCCCTGCTTCTCCCTCTACCTGCGTCTCTGCCTCTTTCTCTCTCTCTCTCATGAATAAATAAATAAAATCTTAAAAAAAATAAAAAAGAACTTTTAGTTAAGAAGAAAAATATTTTGAATTATATATATATTTAACTATTAAAGTGTGATTATTAGGAAATAAAAGATCATTTTTAATCTGTAATACTTTTTGTTAAAAACAGAATAATTTAATTGATAATAGGAATTCACTTTACTCTCCTAACAATGTGCCTATGTTTGCCTTGGAATTCATTATACTGATAGTACATCCAGTGAAATATAATTTAACCTTTAATTAAAAGATCATTTACGGTATTTACTATTTTAATGAAATAGCTAAATTTAATTAATTGCAAATGAAAGAAATATCTATACTTTAAGATAGATTATAATTTAAAAACTATGCCAATATTGTATATGAATTTAAATTGCATGTTATTTCAATTATAATCTAAAGTTATTATCTTATTATATGACATGATTGCTATAAAAGTAGTTGCTATATCTCACCGCAGACATTAACAGCATATTAAAAATCACAACCAATATTATTAGTACTTTAAATATAATATTCAGAATGTGGTAAAGGATGAAAATACATCACAGATGCTACAGAGGGGAGGGACCCCTGATCACAGAAATAGGAGAAAGAGGAAGAGAGAAAAAGCAGCACATAGGGGATTGCACAAGAAAAACAATTGAGAAGTGCTGATTATTGCAAGGTTTTATTTTTATTTTTTTTTAATTTTTATTTATTTATGATAGTCACAGAGAGAGAGAGAGAGAGAGGCAGAGACACAGGCAGAGGGAGAAGCAGGCTCCATGCACCAGGAGCCTGACGTGGGATTCGATCCTGGGTCTCCAGGATCGCGCCCTGGGCCAAAGGCAGGCGCCAAACCGCCACCCAGGGATCCCTATTGCAAGGTTTTAAAGCAGCAGAGCTCAAGGTCTAAAGTTTTAGAAGCCCATGCCATCACTTTGGTGTAGTCTTGTGGGCTTAGAGTTGCTTCTGTGAAGAAGGAGGGAAGAGGCTCTGGAGCAGACAGCATGCTTTGGGTACCCACCCCCTCACCCCCCACCCCCCCATCCCTGGATTGCACTGGGAGAGACAGTTCCCCTTCCTGGAGTGCATTTGGGAGAGGTGGCACTTCCTCTCAGGGGACAAAAGAGCCAGCAGTCTGCATTGAGCTGCCTGTTCATTAGCATAGGAGCAGAGACACCAGCTGAGGGCAGCTAACCTGGATGCTGGCTTTTTGCCATACTTTACCATAAAATCTAAGCCCCTGCACAGTCATATGACTGCTTTTCTGAGACAAACTGTTATCAGCCAAGGCATGGTGAGACACTCCCTCAGAGCCTCAGCTCAGGGCAGCACATCACCAGGTCCCTAAATTTTGGAGTTTTGAAACCGAGCTATGTGCCTCAATAAAATGAAGAAGCACTGTGCCACTGGGAGGGCAGACACAGAGAGGGTGAAAGCAGAGATCTGATGGAAGTCTGGGACACAAGAGAGAAGATTGTTCATGCTTCTGTTCAGGCTGCATGAGCTTCAGTGGATTTAAACTCCCCTCTCTGAGAAAAAAAGTGGGTTGACACCATTTTTCACCCCTCCCATCAGGAGAGATGGACTTTAGTGAGTGGCACAGTGCATACACAGTGGAGGCTGAAGCTGCTTACCCCAGCCACGGCCCCCTGCACTCTGCAAGGGCTTTTTTTTTTTTTTTTTTTTTTTTTCTAACTAGGGCAAGTGTGGTTGAGAGTCAGGGCAGCAGCAGGCCCCTCCCCCAGTAGACCAGTGCAAACCCTCCACAGTCTTAAGGAGACTACTTGGGCTTGAGAAAAGCATAGAAGACACTAGGGAGTCCTCACCACAGAGATAAAAGACACAAAAATCAGGCATACAAAATACATATTATATCATCCAGATGAAACTGATATATATATATATATATATATATATATATATATATATCAATTACACCTCAATTAAAAATGTGCCCTTATATATCTAGTTGTATTTTATTCATTTTGAAATTTTTTTTAATTTTTATTTATTTATGATAGTCACACACACACAGAGAGAGAGAGAGAGAGAGAGAGGCAGAGACACAGGCAAAGGGAGAAGCAGGTTCCATGCACCGGGAGCCCGACGTGGGATTCGATCCCGGGTCTCCAAGATCGCCCCCTGGGCCAAAGGCAGGGGCCAAACCGCTGTGCCACCCAGGGATCCCATCTAGTTGTATTTTAAAGTACTGTTTCGGTCTTGCAGTTTATCAAATGTTTTCCTATGTTAAGACAACATATAACATTATCCTTAGTGTATTTTCATTTGAGATAATTGATCTATATAGGCTTTTTGGGGGGGGGGATTTTCTTTTTCTTATTAAGCGATTTTATTTGAGAGACAGAGAGCAGAGAGAGAGAGAGAGAGAGAGAGAGAGAAAGCACAAACTGAAGGGAAGGGCAGAGGGAGATGGAGAAGCAGATTCCTCACTGAGCAGGGAGCCCAATGCACAATGCAGGAGGCTTGATCCCAGGACCCCTGGACCAAGACCTGAGCCGAAGGCAGATGCCTAAGAGACTGAGCCACCCAGGTGCCCCAAGATTTTGCTTTTAAGGCTATGTATCTATTTAAATTTTCTATTTTTTCATATAGAAATATTGGCATTTAAATTTTCCCTAAATATATGCATATTATTTATACCTATGGTTTGCTGCATTTATTAGTTTATATGATTTTATGTTAATTTATGTTATATTGTAGCTGCTTTATTCTATATATATTTTGTGTATCTTTTCTCTTTTAAAAACATTATCAGACTTGCCAGAACTTTAATTAATCTTTCCAAGGAAAAATATATTTATTTCATTCCTGAACTTCTTTTTGTGTGTATGTATGTATGCTATTTGATATTTCCATAAAAGATTTTGTTTTTCTTTTATACTCACACTATATAGTATCTAAATGTCCACATGTAAGTTTAATTGTGTTATGTTTTGTGTATATGTGCATGAGTGTGTCATAGAAAAATAACTATTGCTGATTTTAGCTACTCTAAAAGAATAATCATATATCAATATTTTTTCTTTCAAACTTAACATCGTTGCAAATTGAAAAATTACCCAATAAAAAAGCTGAAAAGTATTATAATATCAGTTGTCTGTCTCCCGCTCATACACACACAGTGATATTTAGGTATCTGGTATTAAAAAATATATTCTAATTTTGTTCCCTAGAATTACACCAAAATGACCATCCAGTAACAGGTAGCAATGGAATTCAGCATTCCTCCTCATATCAAAGCTTTCCCCTATAAATCTAACAATGGAAAAACCAATTAAAGTAAATAATCTCTATGGATAATCAACTTGCAACACAGCAAAAATAGAAAACACCTGAAAAACATGCCCACTTCATTTGCCAAATCAAACAAAAATAGTCCACGCTGTGAATACAACACCTATTACTCATACGTGCATCATCTGATAAGTTTTTTAATTGTTGCTACATTTTGGCTCTTACAATAATGCTGCTATGATCACTTACATGCAAGCTTTTGTGTAGACATATACCTAGAGGTGGAATTGCTATAAAAGTGGTAACCCTATATTTAAAAATTTGAATAAATTCCAGAACTTTATTTGAAGCAACGACACCAAATTAAATTTGTACCAGCAATGCATGTGTTCCAATTTCTCCAAATTCCACCAACGCTTGTTATTAATCTGAATTGTTCGTCAAATTTGTACTAGTGGTTATGAATTGATATAATATTGTAGTTTGGATATGCATTGTCTTGATGGCTAATGATGTTGAGAATCTTTTCATGTACTCATTGATCATTTGTATGTCTCTTAAATGTTTATTCTGCTTGATCTCAGAACTGTGGCACAGAGCCCTGCATCAGGCTCTGAGCTCGGTGCAGAGTCGACTTGGTATTCTTGCTACCCCTCTTGCTCATGCTCCCTCTCTTTCAAATAAATAAATAAATACATACATACATACATACATACATCTTTTTAAAAATCTTTAAAAAGGGAAATGTCTCCTCAGAACTTCTGTCTTTTATTAATTTTAATAACTATTAGTCTTTTCATTATTGGCTTTATCATTTTATGGACTCTGGATACAATTCCCATACCTCAAATAGGACTTCAAAATATTTCCTCATTCTTTGATTGGCTTTTTACTTTCTTCATGCTTTTCTGATGTACAAACTTTAAATTTTGATGAAATCCAATTAATCAAATTTTATTGTTGATTCTTGAGCTCTTGGTGTCATATTGAAGAAGAATTTGCCTCACCCAAAGTCATACAGTTAATCCTACATTTTATGACTCAAAAGTTTATAGTATCAGCTCTTACATTTTTGTATATAATTTATTTTGAGTTAATTTCTGTATAAAATGTGAGGAATGGGGTCCAACTCTGTTTTTTGTAGGTGGATATCCAGTTGTCTGAACAAAATTTATGGGAAAGAGCAATGTTTCCCTATTGAATTGTCTTGACACTCTTGTAAAAAATCAATTGATTGTGAATATGGAAGGTTTTTTTTTCCTAGAAACTATACCCCATTGATCTATATGTGTACCCCAATACCAGTATTATACTATATTATTTGAACTTTTTCCTTGTGTATGCTTCACATTCTCCTTTTCATTTCTATATTTTTTATGCTGGATGTTTTAGACAATATAGCATAGTTTTTCTGGATTCTTATCCACCTGCCTCCTCTGTACTACTGTTGTTATATGTTTGTTTATGTATTCAGAGACTTGGAAGAACTAGTGAAGTTTGTTTTTGTTTTTTTTTCCTTAGTGTGAAATGTCTGATATCATTCCTCTGAGAGTACATCCTTTGGCTCACTTGGAATCATCCTTGAATAACAATTTATTAGTTCTCTCTTTGACTGTCTTCTTCCTTCATCCCTCTGACAATCACACCCAGATATGGGCCTCCAATAATTTCTGACTGTTTTACTGTGTTTGATTAAGTTCCTGTGACACAAATTACTTCATATTTCAATCTAATTAGATACTGTCCCATTTCTTGATGCCAACTTTGACTTTTGTTCTGATTCAAGGAGGACTTTTCTTAGCTATCTTCTTCCCTGATTCTTTCTGGTAAACTTCTAGATGTTTTATGGTTTCAGATTTGAACTTTCCTATACTCTGTTTCAAACAAGTCAATTTACTTGGCAAAAGCTTCCAAAGTCTCTGTTATTACGGCCTACTCCTCCTTCACAGGTAAAACCTCTTCTGGAGCTAGAAATAGGGGCCATGGCCTACTTCTCTAAACATGAGAACTCTGCTTCATGTAACAATTGTCGGTAGCGTGTCAGGTTCAGGTTTTCTCAGTTTGCCTCTCTCAGAGTGGAACCATGCCATGAATGTTCGAACTAAGATGACAGTGACCAAAGATCTACTACATTCAGTCTACTGCAACTAAGATAGAAGTGCTATCCTATCATTGGGGGTGGGATGGAAGAAGAGAGTCCCAGAGTTCTCAGGTGTTCTTATCTGAAATAGAGCCATTGCAACCCAGAGCTGGGGAGGAGATATGCTGGCGGCTTGCTCCTCCCTGAGAGATACTGTAGTCCTTGATTGGGATATATAGGGCATGGGGGAGAACTATGTTTTTGGCTATTCCTGATTGTAGTGGAGCTTCCATAGGCCAATCTGAGGCCCAGGGGATTAGCAAGCAAGGCATGGCTCCAATGCTCCAGACTGTCACACTTCTTACTGAGATTTGGTAGAATTTAATAAACAAGTACATTTGTCATCTTTCTTTAGGACAATGTCCAGAGATTACTAAATGGTATTTTTTTCAAATATTTTTCAGTAGTGATGACTGTTTTTCTGAGAAAAGTTTCTGTTGAGCTCCTCATATCACTATTCTGGAAGTCTTATCCTCATTCATTTTTTTTTTCACACTAATGAGCTTGCTGTGTTGTTCTGTTTTGTTCTGTTTATAAACACAGTACAACTGGATATATCCTGCATGTGGCTCCAATTTTGTTTTTCAGAAGAATTAAAATTTGTGAAAATTTTCATGCCTTACTGCCTGATCTTAACCAAACTTCATATCCAATCCTTTCCTCCCAAATGGCCCAAGCAACTGATAAACATTTCTGTAATAGATTCTGTAACTGAATATTTCTGTTTGTCAATCATACTATCCCATCTTCTAAAGATTCCCCCCCCCTTTTTTTCTCCTTCTATCAGGCCCAGATCACTTGCTAAATCAGCAGTGAATGATTTTCTTTACTCATGGATCTAATGCTTTTCTTTGGTTAGTGGGCATAATGTCACCTTCTTTTGGGCTCTACATCACATTGTCCACCCAGTGAATTCATATCTCATGTTACCTAAATGTTGTATCTCTTTTTATTCATATTGTGAAGTACATAATGGCTATAATATTTTACAAACTGTTTCAGAAACATTTTAAGAACATTACATATATGATCACAAGTATTCCCAATTATTCATTAGAATAAGCAGAATGACATAAGTAACTCTCTGAAGAAAGTAAATAAACTTATTTAAAAAGTATGAATAAATGGAAGAAAACATTCAATAATTGCTTCTTGAGGCACCACATTAATTCAATTTATCTTATTTCTTTTAATTCATTTTCTTCCCTGCCTTCTCATTCTGAATTCTATATCTGCAATTTGCATAGGACATGAGAATATAGAAAGCAAAGTATGTGCTATATTTGGATCAGTAGCTGGTGCACTGTAAGGTATTAATATGTCATTTACATAGCTGACTTACTCTCAAGAAATATTAATTTCTGGGAAGTTGTACAACATAATTTATTAATTATCAAATATTACAAATACTGTAAAATTCTAATGAAAACCATAAGACAGACTCTTTACAGAGAACAAACTGAGGGGCTGCTAAAGGGAATATGGGTAGGGAGTTGTGTTAAATTGGTGATGGGTATTAAGGAAGGGATTTATGATGAGCACAGGGAGTTGTATGTACGTGATGAACTACTAAATTCTACACCTGAAACTGTTATTACACTATATATTAACCAACTGTAATTTAAATAAAAAGTTGAAACTACAAAAAAATTAAAAATAAAAATATATTCCTGGTTATATCCTGTTAGTTGATCATGTCAATACCCATTTTAATTGTTTTATTTATAAGACAAGAAAAAAGCATTCCTTTTAAATTTAAAAAATAATTTATTGTCTTAAAAAGTTTAGACTGTATACTGTGTTCTATATACTCTATGCATTTTCTTTATTCCTTTTGTAGAACTCAGGGATGTGTGTCATCACACAGTGTTAGAACATCTTTCACTGCTGTTTAGAAAGCTCTAGACTTAGTACCCCTTGGCAGTAATTGGAATAACTTTGTCGAGTTAATGCACTTTTTTTTCTCCTTATTCTAGTCTGTGAAATACTTCATTTAAACTAAATGCATTTTAATATCTTTTTTAAAGGTAAGATATGATGACAGTAGAGGTCTACCCATAAGGATCATTATTAATGTCATCACTATAACAAATGTGATTAAAGTATTCAGACAAGTATGATTAAATACTGTGCTTAAAATTAACACCAGGGATCCCTGGGTGGCGCAGGGGTTTGGCGCCTGCCTTTGGCCCAGGGCGCGATCCTGGAGACCTGGGATCGAATCCCACGTCGGGCTCCCGGTGCATGGAGCCTGCTTCTCCCTCTGCCTGTGTCTCTGCCTTTCTCTCTCTCTGTAACTATCATAAATAAATAAAAATTAAAAAAAAACTGCTAAAAAAATAAAATAAAATTAACACCAAGGTTATATATTAATGTATGATTCTGTCAATAGAGCATTTCCTTATATACAGTATTATAAACTAAGTGACTGGAATAGAAGACAGAGCAATGAAGTACTAAAATATTTAAATAAAGCATATTTTTTAAAGCAAGTTCATTTATTTGTTAACTTGTAACCTTGGGGAATTTATATAAATTGTTTAGGTTTCATACTATTCAGGCATCATCTGAAAAATAACTAATAGATAATGCCCTCAAAATTCCCTTAGGGATTTATATTCACCCAATATATAACTGCTATAATAATAGTACTAATAGTATTAATGTACCAATGGAAATCAAGTTTATTGTATTTTATTTGTTATTACTATGAACAACATAATTGGAGCCTAGCAGAGGAAAGATGATCACAAAAAATATCAGTCCCTGTCTTCTGGGATTAAGAGTATCTAGAAAACTTTGATTATTTGCTTATTATTATACCACATTTCTCAAGACACCCTCTAAAGTGTTAACCTTCACTACATTATTTTGGAACTGGACTTTGACTCTGGCAAAGAATCTTGAAAGTGATAATTAACATACACTATCAAGTATTTATCAAATTAAATTCCTTGATTGTAAAAATAAAATTTGAAATTCTGTGTTGTTTCCCAAATTAGAAAATTATCAAATAATTTTGACATTTACACTTTATATTTTATTTATAAACATGGCCACAAAAGTCTATGGACCATTTGATTTTTATTCTTAGGGAATATTAAATATTCCCTAAGGAATATTCCTTAGGGATTTTTTTTTTTTTATTCTTAGGGAATTTTAAAACTTTGCATTATAGAGTGATTTTTTTTCTACCTTAGTTAAAGCTATCTCAAAATATAGGTGATAATTTTACATTTGAACATTCTTTAAAACCAGCATAGTTTCTAACCTCCATAAATCCACTGTGTATATGTTAGCATACACAATAGCTGAAGTAGATTAAAATCAGTGCATTCATTTGTATTTGAGATTTTAAATCACTAGAGGGGGAACCTGGAAGGCTCAGTTGGTTAAGCATCTGACTTTTAATCTCAGGGTCATTATTTCAAGCCTCACCTTGGGCTACATTCTGGATGTGAAGTTTTCTACAAAGAAAGAAAGAAAAAGAAAGAGAGAAAGAAAGAAAGAAAGAAAGAAAGAAAGAAAGAAAGAAAGAAAGAAAGAAGAAAGAAAGAAAGAAAGAAAGAAAGAAAGAAAGAAAGAAAGAAAGAAAAAAAGAAAGAAAGAAAGAAAGAAAAAAGAAAGAAGAAAGAAAGAAAGGAAAGAAAGAAAAGAAAGAAGAAAGAGAAAGAAAGAAAGAAAGAAAAAAGAAAGAAGAAAGAAAGAAAGGAAAGAAAGAAAGAAAGAAAGAAAGAAAGAAAGAAAGAAAGGAAAGAAAGAAAGAAAGAAGAAAGAAAGAAAGAAAGAAAGAAAGAAAGAAAGAAAGAAAGAAGAAAGAAAGAAAAGAAAGAAAAGAAAAGAAAAAAGAAAAGAAAAGGAAAAAAAGAAAAGAAAAGAAAAGAAAAGAAAAAAAGAAAAGAAAAGAAAAGAAAAAAAAGAAAAGAAAAGAAAAATTTTGGAGTGCCTATGTCTGATCATCAGAGAGTCTACCTGAAGATTTTCTCTCTCTGCTCCTCACCTCCCTCTGCTCCTCACCCCCCTCAAATAAATAAATCTTTAAAGATTTTTGAAAATAAATTTTAAATAGACATATTAAGTATCATCATTGTCCTTAATATTATAGAAATATTTGGTACAACAATTTATATCTACATTAAGAAAAATGCAATAAGCTACTCTTTGAAATTTTTTAAAGATTTTATTCATTTATTTGAGAGAGAGAGAGAAAGGGTATAAGCAGTAGGGAGGGGCAGACGAAAATCAGAATTCCCTCAGAGCAAGCCTGATGCGGGGCTCATGGGCTTGTGAACAGAGCTAAAGACAGGCACTTACCTGACTGAGCCACCACTGCCCCTATTCTTTGAATTTTTAACATGAATTAGAAGTCTTTTTAAATAAAATATTTTTGTGTATGTATGATAAATACACCATCAACAAGAACATTATGCTTTGCAGTTTTCTATGAGAAAACTATTAAATGAAAAAAATACTCCCTAATTTTTCATGGTTCACTTAAAAGCAAATATAGAGTATTAATCCTTTTTATCTGAAAAGTAAACTTAACAGGTAACTATTCACATTCTGTCAAATTTCATTTGTGTTTAATTTTTCATAAAAACAAATTTTGCAAAAGATTTGAAATCTATTGCATATCAGACACATCTTATTATGGGAATGATTTCTGATATTTTGTAAGTTGTTATATAACATAAAGGACTGTGCTTTTAGTTTGTATTACCCTTAATAATAGTTGTTACAGCTGTTCTCATTAGATACAATATTTTATTTCATGTATAAGTTTAATGTAATTTATATTACATGTATAAGTGTAATGTAATATAATAAATTGGATTATTACATATTTCTTTCTTCATGGATTGATACACTTGTTGCTTTTGTATTGGAGTTTTATTCTTTTTGCACATTAAGCCTTTAGAATTAATCAAATTATATTTTAATCTGCAGGAACATCACTTAATTAAGATTGACTCACAGAAATAACACAATCATCCAAAGTCAATGCCTTTATCAGACTGGTTATGGAATAATGTTTAAAATAACTATAACATAGCTCCTAAGTATCCTAATGTATCACTAGTTTTACTTTATCACACTGCCTTTTTATTTCACTCATCAGTCTTCCATATTCTAAACAAGAGCCCCATGCTTTGTTTTAATTTATCAAATAGTTGAAGATATAATTTGAATATCTATTATGGTACAACAATATTGAAAATGTAGTAAAGTGTTTTGTTAAATACATATGCCTCCAAAAACTATAATTTAGTTGAAACACCATTGTTGGGTTTATAAAAAGCGATACCTGCATGATGTGGTGATGGAGTTAGATGCATTTTTTAAGACTATTATAATCATGTAATGTGAGAAATGTAAAGGGTATAAAGATCAATTTCATCTACCATCCAATGATTAAAGCTTATTATGTCTGATCTGGGGGATTTCTTGAATGCCATTTGATATAACTAATTCATTACCATTTAATGCAGCTCTACAATTTCTTAAGTCCACTCTATTAAAAATCACCTTTTATATTAAAATAAAATATCTTGCTAAAGCTGTTAACCGTCCAAAGCAAATCAGCAGAAAATGTCTAATCCTTCTTTTAATAAACATCCTTCTGGATACTGCACCATAAATAGTATACTCTTTGAAATAATTTCTTCTCAAGACAAAATAGTGCTAGAGCTCCTTTTATGTTAGTCATATGACCTGTCTCAAGTTCTTTTATATACCTCATCACTCTTGCAAAATAATTTGATTCAACAAATATTTACTGAGAATCTACTACTATGTACCAGATTCTAGAGATAAAATAGTGTACAAACCAGAAAAAAAAAATCTCTGCTCTTGAGAGCTTTTATTTTGATGAGATATAAAATAGCACTAAGTAATGACACATGCATTTTTAAGCTCTCTAAGTTTGTATAAGCTCATAAGCTTTGTCTTTTCATGACATCTGTTTCTGTAACTTCCTAATGACAATACGGACTAACAGGAACAAGGAAAGAATCTTGAAAAAATCACCAGGAGTTCTCCTATATGCTAATATCAATTCATTAACTTCAGTTCCAAATCCAGCTAATTTACATCTTGTTCTCTTTAAGAGACTAAAGAGACTTTGTCAAATGCTATACTGCATTGTCTATGCTGTATATTACTTTGAATAGAGAGAATTAAAATGCGGCTGTCATCAACGATTATAGATTTCTGAAATTTTAAGAATTATTTAATTCACAGATGAGGCTAAGGGACAACATGTACTTTGCTTATGCTATGCCAACTATTCTGAGTAAATTTATTTTTCTCTCTTATTAAAAACTTATATAAAATGTAAAACTACAATTCTAAATAACATATCATGAAGAGGTAGATGAGGTGAAGATATCTTGAACAGCACAAACAAAGGAGTTTAGAAAAAATCGAATTGAATATATACAAGTGTATGCTAGCTTTAAAATTCTAGTTCACTAGAAGATAACAGGAATTCATAGGTTAGCAATATGAGTTATAAAAATATACACATTTTTAAAAGTGAATTTATCAATTCTAGACATCCAACAAACATTACATTGTTCTTCCTTATCCCATACCCACTAGGACACAGAAGAGGGTAAAGTCATTTACAAAAATAAATTAATATGGATCTCTTTTAAAAATCAATCTCATAAGTCTATTTTTTGTATCTTTTAATAGTAAATCTCATCCTTGCAATATTATGAATGCCACTTTGGATGAAAAATAATTACTCTGTGTCATCAAAGAGGTGATACTCAATGAAACTGTTAAGCTTAAAACTAAGTAGCTACTGGGATCAATTTTTATCATGCATTGGGCACCTTGGATGTTCAATAAGTAATCCACAAGATTAATGATTTTAATAAAAACATAACTTTTTACCATATTCTATTCAGTGAATCATAGATTAATATTGCATTTTGTGATATTATGAACTGTATTACTTCATTTACCTCAAGTTACTTATTTTGCTTATTATACGAAATGTATCAGATTGATCTTTGTGAGAAAATTGATTAGAGACTTTCAATAAATAAAGTCAAAATAAAACAAAGAACACCATGTGCTACATGTGGGAGGTATCTGCAAGTCTCCAAAACACACTAGAATATTATTCATAATGGACTACATCTTGTTAATACAACATGCTAAGAAACAGAGTGAAATTAAAGCAATATCACCAACAGTAATTCAGGTCACTAGAATACTTTTTAAATACCGTATAAATCAGAATAACTTATTTCACACTGTTAAGATAAATACACCTGATCATCTAAAAATATGGGATCCCTGGGTGGCACAGCGGTGTGGCGCCTGCCTTTGGCCCAGGGCGTGATCCTGGAGACCCGGGATCGAATCCCACGTCAGACTCCCGGTGCATGGGGCCTGCTTCTCCCTCAGCCTGTGTCTCTGCCTCTCTCTCTCTCTGTGTGTGACTATCATAAATAAATAAAAATTAAAAAAAAATAAAAATAATCTCAACTAACATCAAGAATTAATTTGAATATTTCACAGAATTTTATGATTATGATTATATTGAATATTTTAAAGTATGTATTATTTTATCTCTATATTAAAGAGATAATATGTTGAAGCATTTATAATTTTTATGTAATTATCAGATTAAAACACTATAGAGCAAGGGTGGAGAATGGCTGTGGAGTGAGCAGGATATGAATAACAATGCACAATTCTGAAATTCTGAGATGACAGCATGAGTTGTAGAGGGAGTATGGTGACCTGAAGGAAAAAGGAAACACCTCTAGATGCAAAGCCCAGTGCTAGAAACCACGAATGATATGGTGATGGTTTAGACATGATACAAACCTATTGAACAGATAAAGACAAATGTCCAACTACTATAAAGGACTCTACTGAGGGGTTCAAAGTGGCGGCATAGGAACACCCTATCCACAGGCACAACAAATCTTCACTTACATAAAAAGCAATCCCTGCAGAACTAAGGGGTTATTTAACAGCTCTCATATAACAAAGTGCAGGGGGGCCAGAGAAGTGTAGGAGAGACAGACATGGTAACACATGAATTCCACCCCCAACATGGACCCACTGTGGTAGGTAGAAAAACAGCAATTAAAGAACAACTTGGCCTATAAGTGATGGAAACCCATTTACTCACCCTACAGCATCCACCAAATGTTGGGGAATTATTGGAACTTACTCTGAGGTTGGAAGTGCTGTCAAGCACCAATGTTTATGTTCTTCCTCCTCTTTGATAGTGCAGATGAAAGTAGAATCTGGGCATTCTATGCAGCTTTCCACCTCTGCAAGTCCTGGGTCTCTAGCCTGCACCAGTTCAAACCAAAACAATGAGATCACCTGACACCAGCTAGGATAGTTAGTATCAAAAATATAAGAAATAGAATATTGACAAGGCTATAGAGAAAGGGAACCCTGTGGACAGGGCCCGTAAATTGGTAGAATTACTGTGGAAAACAATATGGTGGTTCCTCAAAAATTCAGATAGAAATAGCATATGACCCTATAATTCTACTTCTGGGCATTTACCCCAGGAAATAAAAATATTAATTCAAAAATATATATTCACCCCTACGTTTATTGTAGCATTATTTACAATGCCAAGATGTGAAAGCAAACTAAGTGTCCATCTATGGATAAATGAATGAGAAAGATTTTATTATATATGTGTGTGTGTATATATATATATATATATAATTTAGTATATATATATAATTAGTTATAAAAAAGACATTTGTGACAACATGGATAGACCTAGAAGTTATCGTATTAAATGAAATTAAGTCAAACTGAATAAGACAAATACCATATAATTTGACTTATACATCAAATCTAAAAAAGAAACAGAACAAGTGAACAATTTAATACAGAAACACTCAAAAACAAGAATTGATGGTTGCTAGTAGCTAAGAGGTGGAAAATGGACAAATAGATAAAGGAGATTAAAAGGTATAAATTTCTAGTTATAAAGTAAGTCATGAGAATGAAAAATATAGCATAGGGAATATAGTAACTACTATTATAATAACTTTGAATAGTGACAGATGGTAATTACACTTATCATGGTAAACATTTCATAATGTATAGAATTGTATAACTATGCTGTACACTTGAAATTAATATTTCATGTCAACTATACTTCAATTAAAAAAAAAACTACGATATCACCAGATTGTCTTTTCTCTAAAAAAATGTGTTTAGACAATAAAAAGGAACAAGAGCTATTTAAATGTAAACAAAGCCTGAGGGGGAAAAAAATAAAACTCTCACTCTTTGCAGATGATATGATTACATTTTCCACTGCCTTCAATAGTATTTGCTATTTCTGAGTCTCAAATAATGCCAGTCATAGACAGGGCTGCCTGGTATCCACAGGGCAATACTTTCCTTTTCACTTTTAGTTTGGAAAGAATGCCTTTCAAACTGTGCTGAATTTCCAATTTTCTTTTTTATTTCCTTTCTTCATGTCTTTCTTTTCTGTTGCTCTTATTTTCTTTATGTAGATCCAAGTTTTCCAATCTGTATAATTTTCCTTCCCTCTGAAGAATTTCTTTTAACATTTTATGCAAGCCAAATCCACTATCAACAAATTATTTCATTTTTTGTTTATCTGAAAAAGTGTATTCATTCCTTACTTTTAAAAGATAATATTGCTAGAGACAGAATTCAATGTTGATGTTTTTGCTTTCTAAAATTTTTGTCAACATTTTAAATATTTTACTCCTTTTCCTCTTCCTTGTAAGATTTTTCATTTATTTCCTTGTAAGAAGTTTCATATGATTCTTCTCCTTGATATACTATAAGTAAGGCTTCCCTGCACCCCATCTTTTGTTAAGGATTTTCTCTATGTTTTCATGCAGTTTGAATAGGATATCTGTAGGTGTAGATTTGTGTCTGTATGTCATTTATTCTGATTGGTGTTTTCTGATCTTGGATTTATGGCTTGTTTTTTGTCACAAATTTTGGAAAACTCATTCATTGTTACTTCAAATATTTGCTCTCCTTCTTTCTTATAATTCTGATCTCTCATTATATATGTTACAACTTTTATAATTGTAAGAAAGTTCTTGAATATTCTTTTCCAATTTTCCATTACTTTTTTTTAAATTTACTTTTCAGTTACGGAGTTTCTATTGATAGATCTTCAATTTCATTGCTTGTTTCCTCAGCCATGTCCACACTCAGTCTACAGATGAGTCCATCAAAATCATTCTTCATTTGTTACAATGTTTATTTCTAGCATTTTCTCTTGATTCTTTCTTAGAATTTCCATCTCCCCGCTTATATTGCCTGTGTATGTGTGTAGATATGTAGACATAGATATATATTCTATTCTTGCATGCTGTTCAGTTTTTCCATTAGAACCGTTATCTTCCACACTAATCATGTTTTTTTTATCTTTTTATTTTTTTTTATTTATTCATGAGAGACACAGAGCACAAGAGGGAGAGGCAAGACACAGGCAGAGGGAGAAGCAGGCTCCATGCAGGGAGCCAGACATGGAACTCGATCTCCGGTCTCCAGAATCACACCCCGGGCCGAAGGCAACACTAAACTGATGAGCCACTCGGGCTGCCCATCATGGTTATTTTAAACTCCTGATCTGATAATGCTAAAATCCTTGTTAAATTTAGTCTAATTCTCATATCTGCATTGTTTCTTCAGGTTGCTTCTTTTCTTTCCTTTTCATAGGACTTGTAAATTTTTGTTAAAAGCTCGACATGGCAATGGGAACAGAGGCATATAGGACATTAGTGTAATGTTTTATGCTTGCTTAGTTGGAGCTAGTATGTGTCTACTTTTTGTTGTATCTATATGTGTCTGAGGCTTTTATTTCTTCAAGTGATTTTTTCATTCTCCTCTGTTGTGTTTGGGTTTCCCTAGAAACTCCTTCTTAGAGTCTGTCCCTAGTAGATCTTTTAACTGTAAATGTTATTTAATTGGAGCCCTGTGGTTGTGGCGGTAAAGAGTGGGGTTAGTTAAGGGGTGTCAGAAAACATTCTACAATTCTCTTATTAGATCTCAATCTTGGTCAGCCTGTCTGTGCTGTGATATTCACAGGTACTTCTTAGTTTTTTTGTTTTTGTTTTGTTTTTTTGTTTTTTGTTTCCTAATCTCTTTGGATGAGAAAAAAGGTTAGAGTTGGGTATTTTTCTATTCCCAAATCCAAAAAGGCTCATGACATCTTTTTGAAATCTTGCTGAGTAAGACTTTGCTGCTGTAGAAAATTCTTTGAGATTACTTAAAAATAACTATTTTTTTCTCCTGGAAATATTTCAAAATGCTTTTTTTTTTTTTTTCCCTAGGCATAACTTAAAACTGTTATTGCTCCATTCCCCTAGTCAGGCATTAGGGGATTTTTCTCTGTTTTTGTGAGAAACTGGTAGAACTTCTGAAAGTAAAACCCATGAAAATATATGGTGGCTGGGGGAGCCTGGGTGGCTCAGTGGTTACACATCTGCCTTTGGCTCAGGTGGTGATCCCAGGGATCCTTCGATCTAGTCCCGCATCAGGCTTGCTGCAGAGAGCCAGCCTGCTTCTCCCTCTGCCTGTGTCTCTGCCTTTCACTCTCTGTGTTTCATGAATAAATAAATAAAACCATAAAAAAAAAAAGAAAATGTGGTGGCTACTTGGAATAAACTTTCAAGAGTTTTTAACTCAAGTTTGTCCACACTAATCCTCTAGCTAGTTGGTCAACTTACCATTTAAGTGTTCCTACTATTTACCAGTACCAGTAGATTATGCTTCAGGTAAGTTGATTTGCTTTCTCTGTATTTTGTCTCTCCAGTTTTCAAGGCGGTAATTGGTCCTGTGACTTGAATTCACTGAGATCCACAAAAAAGTTGTTGAATTTCAGCTTGTTCAGCTTTTATCTTGTGAGGATCTGATTCTTTTTCCTTTTGTTATTCGTATTTACAGTCAGTTACTCCAAGGAAATATATCACATCATGAAATAGAGGAAATATTTCACAAGTTTACTGGATATTTATTATTTATTTATTTATTTAGATTTTATTTATTTATTCATGAGAGACAGACAGAGAGAGAGAGAGAGAAAGAGAGAGAGAGAGAGGCAGAGACACAGGCCGAGGGAGAAGCAGGCTCCACGCAGGGAGCCCAATGCGGGACTTGATCCCGGGTCTCCAGGATCAGGCCCTGGGCTGATGGTGGCGCTAAACCACTGAACTACCCCAGCTGCCCCAAGGATACTTATTATTTAATATACTATTTTTAAAGAGAAAATAATTTTAGTAATAATTCTTCAACAGGCCTTTACCTTAATTAATATGAAACATACTATGGTAGAAGCCTCAGAGTGATAATTATATTGCTACTTTTATTTGTAAAGTAATAGTTATATGATTAAATTAATTTCTTCCTTTGAATTGTGCATTGTTTTATTTTCATTAGAAAATAATTACCAATGAAGTAAGAAACTAATTTGATATGTAAAGAGAAGCTAGGGTTTCACTTGAGATGATTATGAGGATCAATCAACAATCATAAAAAAAAAGTCTATGGTACTAGTTGAATAATATTTTAATAATTATTATGAATAAAAACTGGAAGATATCACATGTTTTATATTAAGGAAACATAATAGTCATCTCTTCTTAAAGGATTAGGAATAAAATCTAATTTAATTATTATTATGTGAATTCTCAACCTTACAACATATTTGATCCTTTTGTTTAAATCCTTTTTATTATTGCAACTATAATTTTTCCATTATCTCAAATTATTTATAAAATTTTTCTTTATTTTTATATAAAAGGTTTATCCTCTCATTGTTGATTTCTAATGTAACTGCTTTATAGTTGAGAACATTATAACTTTGGAAATTAGCAAGAAACTTTAATCTAGGGCATGGTCATTTTGAAATATTAGTTTTGTTTAAAGTATTATATTTCCCATAGTATATAATGGTTTGAAGGGATACAGTTTCCTATGTATCAGCTAGGTCAAATGTTATCACTGGGGTTTTCAAATCTTCTATAGATTTACACGTTTTCTACTACTTGATACATAGTTTGAAAGATGTAATGATTAACATAAGTTTGTAACTGTCAGCTTGAGGTTCTATTTTATATAATCATATGATTCAAAGTGTTAAACTTTTATTATTAATTTTAAAGAAGATTTTATTTATTCATGAGAGACACCGAGAGAGAGACAGAGATATAGGCAGAGGGAATGGTAGGCTCCCTGCAGGAGCCTGATGCAGAATTCAATCCCTGGACCCTGGGATCATAACCTGAGCCAAGGGCACATGTTCAACCACCGAGCCATCCAGGTGCCCCTTTTATTATTAATTTAAAAAATATTTCTCCTTGTATTAATTCCTATCAATTTCTCATCCTCAATTACATTTTGTCAGAAATTGTAATAGCAGATTTCTTCCCCTAGTTTAATGCATCTCCCTACTTCATTTGTGAAACGTATGTGTCATTTCAACTATGTTCTTTAAAGCAGTGTATACACTCTGATTATTTGTCTTTTTTTTTTTTTTTTTTTGAGAGAGAGAGAAAGCACATATAAGCAGAGGGTGGTGGCTGTGGTAGGAAGGGCAGGGGGAGAGAGAGAGAATTACAAGAAGGCTCCATGCTGCCCAGCATTAAGCCCAAAACAAGGCTCAATCTCGAGACCCTAAGATCATCACCTGAACCAAAATCAAGTCAAATGCTCAATCAACTGAGCCACCCAGGTGTCCCTCATTGTTTCTCTTTTAATAGGTATTTCTAAGTAGTTTTCATTAATTAAAATTTCAAATACACTTAGATGCATTCTTGATATCTTACTTCATGCTAATTATTTACATAATTTTGTTTTGTTTCTGTATGTATCTTCTGCTTTGTTAATTTCAATTAATATTTTTCCTCTTAGGTAGCTTACGGAAGTTATGTTTTTAATTCTCTTTGCTTAGGTGCATTTGCTTACATTTGCTAAAATGTAGAAATAATATACATTTTAGCAAATGTAATTTATATTATCAAAAAAAAAGTTGTAAAAATATTTATTAAGTGGGCAGGAGTTGATGAGGACTTTTTGTGTGGTAAAACATAATATCCATCCATGACCAGGTTGTAGAATGCCTTGCAAGTGAAAATAATTTTTTGTGACTTTTCTATTTTTGGCATAATTGGATCTATTCACAATCTTGAGAAGAAAGGTGGCTGGAGATCAGACTTTTTAGACTTCTAGTTTCTTTACTACAAAAAGCCTTACATAAATATGAGTCATTTATTTAGAACATCAGGCTCCTGTGTCCAATTGCAATGTTGGATGAAATTTTTCACTCCTTCTTGTATTCTTGTCCTTGGTTGTGTGACTTCATGTGTCCTTTCACTGAATTTGTGGCATGTGTTACCCTATTTCTTGACTTTGCGTTTGGTCATATAACTAGACTTGGCCAATAGGCTAAGACAAAAATGATGGCATGCCAATTCTAAACCAAGACATCAAGAGTGCTTGCTTACTTTAACTTGCGTCTCTTAAGCTTCTGTTATCACCATTGGAACAGTATTCTTAAGGTAGACAGTTGGTCTCAGTGGGAGGATGAAAGCCAAAGAAGGTGAAGCACAGTTTAAATCAGTTGATCTCTAGCTCAAGCTATATGATTGTCTATTGTTTTATGCCTCTGAAATTTTCTTCTTTCTTGACTAATAATTACCTTTGTCTTTGAATAGCTGATATATGACAGTTTACAGAATCTCTGGGGTAATCATTAAGTCAGAATTCACTACTATAAATCCATTGCATGGTTATTGATTAAGTTAGGAACAGAAGCAACCAGGAAAAATAGCCAACCATTACCCAGATTTTGTAGTGAAAAATCTATTCCACAAGTCTTGTTATTCAGCTCTCTGATTACAGGACTAGAAACTACGAGATCAAAGAGAGCTTCCCCAAACAGTCAGAAATTGACTTATTCTTTGTTGATTTTGATGCTTTTTATCTTTTTGTTGTTGTCTGATTGCTGAGGCTCGGATTTCTAGTACTATGCTGAACAACAGTGGTGATAGTGGCATAACCGCTGTGTTCCTGACTTTAGGGGAAAAGCTCTCAGTTTTTCCCCATTGATGATATTCACTGTGGGCTATTCATATACGGCTTTTAAAATATTGTGGTATGTTCCCTCTATCCCTACACTGTGAAGAGTTTTAATCGAGAAAGGATGCTGTACTTTGTCAAATACTTTTTCTGTGTCTATTGAGAGGATCATATATGGTTCTTGTCTTTTATTAATGAGTGTATCACATTGATTGATTTGTAAATGTTGAACCACCCCTGTGGCCCAGGAATAAATTCCACTTGGTCATGGTCAATAATCCTTTTAATGTACTTTTGGATCTTACTGGCTAATATTTTGGTGATAATTTTTGCATCCATATTCATCAGGGATATTGGTCTGGAATTCTCCTTTTTGGTGGGGTCCTTGGTTTTGGGAACAAGTTAATGCTGGTCTCATAGAATGAGTTTAGAAATTTTCCTTCCATTTCTATTTTTTTGAAACCGCTTCAGAAGAGTAAGTATTAATTATTCTTTAAAAGTTTGGTAGAATTCCCCTGGGAAGCCACTTGGCCCTAGGCTCTTGTTTGTTGGAAGATTTTTGGTTAGTGTTTCAATTTCCTTGCTCGTTATGGGTCTGTTCAGGTTTACTATTCCTTCCCTTTTCAGTTTTGGTAGTTTATATGTCTCTAGGGATGCATCTATTTCTTCCAGATTCCCTAGTTTGTTGGCATATAGTTATTCATAGTATGTTCTTATAATTGTATTTCTTTGGTGTTGGTCGGAATCTCTCTTCTTTCATTCATGATTTTATTTATTTGGGTCCTTTCTCTTGTCTTTTTGATAAGTCTGGCCAGGGGTTTATCAATCTTATTAATTCTTTCAAAGAACCAGCTCTTAGTTTCATTAATCTGTTCTACTGTTCTTTTGTTTCTATTTCATTGAGTTCTCTTCTCCTGCTGGATTTAGGCTTTATTTGCTGTTCTTTCTCCAGCTCCTTTAAGTGTAGGGTTAGGTTGTTTGAGTCCTTTCTTGTTCTTGAGAAGAAAGGACTTCCTCCATAGGACCACCTTTGCTGCATTCCAAAGGTTTGGAACAATTGTATTTTCATTTGTTTCCATGATTTTTAAAAATTCTTCTTTAATTTCCTGGTTTATCCACTTATTCTTTAGTAGGATGCTCTTTAGTCCTCCTGTATTTGATATTGTTTTTCCAAATTTCCTCTTGTGATTGAGTTCCAGGGCCAAAGCATTGTGGTCCAAAAATATGCAGGAATGATCCCAATATTTTGGTATCAAAAAGATCCAGTGTGTGATGCAGTATGTGATCTATTTTGGAGAATGTACACTTGAGAAGAATGTGTATTCTGTTGTTTTAGGATGGAATATTCCGAATATATCTGGAAGTCCATCTGGTCCAGTGTATCATTCAAAGCCCTTGTTTTCTTGCTGATATTCTACTTAGATTATTTGTCCTTTGCAGTTAATGAAGTATTAAAGTCCCCTATTATTATTGTATTATTATTGATGTGTTTCTTTAATTTTATCAATTGGCTTATATAATTGGCTGTTCCCATGTTAGGGGCATAAATATTTACAATTATTAGATCTTCTTGTTGGATAGAACTTTTAAATATGATATAGTGTCCTTCTTCACCTCTTATTAAATCTTTGGTTTAAAATCTAATTTGTCTGATATAAAGATTGCCACCACAGCTATCTTTTGATATTCATTTGAATGATAAATGATTTTCCTCCTCTTCACTTAAATCTGGAGGTGTCCTTTGTTCTAAAATCGAATAAGCCTAACCAAAGGGGAAAAGGATCCATATTCAGAAAATTATAAAACACTCATGAAAGGAATTGAGGAAGGCACAAAGAAATGGAAAAGTGTTCTATGCTCATGGTTTTGAAAAACAAATATTGTTAAAATGTCTATGCTACCTAGAGCAATTTATACATTCAGTGCAATCCTTATCAAAATATCATCAATTTATTTCACAAAGCTGGAACACATAATCCTAAAATTTAATGGAAAAAAAAAATAGCCGAAGGAATGTTGAAAAAGAAAACCAAAACTGGTAGCTTCACAATTCTGGACTTCAAGCTCTATTACAAAGCTGTAATCATCAAGACAGTATAGGACTGGCACAAAGACAGACACACAGATCAGTGGATCAGAATAGAGAACCCAGAAATAGACCCTCAGCTCTATGGTCAACTAATCTTTGACAAAGCAGGAAAGAATAGCTACTGGAGAAAACACAGTCTCTTTTTTTTTTAATTTTTATTTATTTATGATAGTCACACAGAGAGAGAGAGAGAGAGAGAGAGGCAGAGACACAGGCAGAGGGAGAAGCAGGCTCCATGCACCGGGAGCCCGACGTGGGATTCCATCCTGGGTCCCCAGGATCACGCCCTGGGCCAAAGGCAGGCGCTAAACCGCTGCACCACCCAGGGATCCCAAAAACACAGTCTCTTCAACAAATGGTGAGAAAATTGGACAGCTACACGCAGAAGAATGAAACTGGACCATTTCCTTATGCTACACATAAAAATAGACTCAAAATGGATGTAAGACTAAATATGAGATAGGAAATTATCAAAATTCTAGGGGAGAATACATGCTATACCAACTTCTTACTAGACATATCTCCAAAGGCAAGGGAAACAAAGGCAAAAATGAACTATTAGGACTTCATCAAGCTAAAAAGATTTTGCACAGGAAAGGAAACAGTAGACAAAACCAAGGCACCAACAGAATTTAAGAAATATTTGCAAATAACATATCAGATAGGGATCCCTGGGTGGCGCAGCGGTTTGGCGCCTGTCTTTGGCCCAGGGCACGATCCTGGAGACCCGGGATCGAATCCCACATCGGGCTCCCGGTGCATGGAGCCTGCTTCTTCCTCTGCCTGTGTGTGTCTCTGCCTCTCTCTCTCTCACTGTGTGCCTATCATAAATAAATTAAAAAAAATTATAAAAAAAAAACAAAAAACAAAACAAACAAACAAAAAAACATATCAGATAAAGGGCTGGTATTCAAAATCTATAAAGAACTTTTCAAATTCAACACTCACCCAAAGAAAAAATAATCCAATCAAGAAATGAGCAGAAGACATGGACAGATATTTCTCCAAAGAAGACATGAAAATGGCCAACAAACATATGAAAAAATGTTCCACATAACTTGGCATCAGGGAAATACTAATCAAAACCACAATGAAATACCACCTCACACCAGTCAGAATGGCTAAAATCAACAAGTCAGGTAATAAGAGGGTTTTTTAAAAAATATTTTATTTATTCATGAGAGACACAGAGGAAGAGTCAGAAACATAGAAAGAGGGAGAAGCAGGCTCCCTCAAGGAGCCCGATGTGGGACTCAATCTTGGATCCCAGGATCACGCCCACTGAGCCACGTAGGCGTCCCAAAACAAGAGATGTTGATGAAGTTGCAGAGAAAGGGGAAGCTTCATATACTCTTCATGGGAATGCAAACCAGTACAGCCACCCTGTAAAACGGCATGGAGGTTCCTCAAAAAGTTGAAAATAGAGTTACCTTACAACCCACTAATTGCACTATCAGGTGTTTACCCTAAGGGTACAAATGTAGTGATCCAAAAGGGCACCTGCATCCTAATGTTTATAGCAGCAATGTCCATGATAGCCAAACTATGGAAAGAGCCCAGGTGTCCACTGACAGATGTATGGATAGAGAGGAAGGGGTATATCATATATATATATATCAGCCATCAAAGTGGAATGGAATACTACTCAGCCATCAAAAAATGAAATCTTGCCCTTTGCAATGAAGTGGATAGAACTAAAGGATATTATGCTAAGCGAAATAAGTCAATAAGAGAAAGACAATTATCATATGATCTTACTCATATGTGGAATTTAAGAAACAAAACAGAGAATCATAGAAGAGAGGAAAAAAAACAAAATGCAATGAAGTCAAAGAGGAAGACAAACCATAAGAAACTTTTTTTTTAATTTTTTATTTATTTATGATAGTCACACAGAGAGAGAGAGAGAGGCAGAGACATAGGCAAAGGGAGAAGCAGGCTCCATACACTGGGAACCCGACGTGGGATTCAATCCCGGGTCTCCAGGATCGCGCCCTGGGCCAAAGGCAGGCGCCAAACTTCTGCGCTTCACAGGGATCCCTTTTTTTTTTTTTAATTTTTATTTATTTATGATAGTCACACAGAGAGAGAGAGAGAGAGAATAAGAAACTTTTAATCATAGGAAACAAACTGAAGGTCCTAGAGGGGTAGGTGCGTAGGGATAACTGGGTAATGGACATTAAGGAGAGCACATGATGTAATGAGCACTGGGTATTATAAAAGTCTGATGAATCACTGACCTCTGCCCCTGAAACAAATAAAACATTATATGTTGATTAATTGAATTTAAATAAAAATTAAAAGATAAATAAATAAAGTCCAAAAACAAAAATTAAAAAAACCTGAACAAACAAAAAACAAAGAGAGCTTCCCCAGAAGAACCCAATGCTTTCTTCATATTGCTTAAGAGAAATATTTATATCTTTTTTCCAATTGTCTCTCAATATTCTCTTTTGGCAGAACTGGGTTACATCTTAAACTGAAGACACAAATCAATCTATAAGTGTGATTTTCAGAGTTCTACTGCTATATTATATGGAGACTTATAAGAAAAATGTTATTATCAGAGCTGCGAATGCTACCTTACAAAAAGTTTTATTAATTTTGAACTTTCATTAACAGTTCTTAATGGTTTATGTTTACTTCTCCAGAAGTAATATTCTTGCAATCTTTTGTCTGACTCCCCTTAAAGAACATGTAATCTCACTAAATTAATTGTATAGGTTCTATGTGTATGCATTTTCAGTAATTATATAGTCATTGGGCTATACTGCCTGAGGCCTGTTCTTCCAAAAGCTAACATAATGAAATTTATTATCTAAGCACTGTCTTCCTCCAGGAACTGACCTTGCCAAACAGCATAGTTAGTGCAAGAACACCATTTGAAAAATTTTGTCTTATCCCCTGACTATTGATCTTGTGTGGACACCGAACTTAATTGATCATGTTTCCTTCCAGATAAATCTGACATGTGAATTTCAAAAGAAAAAACTATCACTATGTAAATGAATCTTTGAGACAAAGACTTCAGGAGCTGTTAGTAGAAATGGTGTCTCCCAACTATATTGTGTTTACTATAGTCTAGAGACACATGGACTATAAACTCATGGGAAAAAAAAAAAAAGGAGACAGAGATCACATATCCTTAAAAACATGGCTCTTGTTTATGTTGACTCCTGTTAGTTTCTTGGTCATAAGAAAGCTACTCATTATATTTAACAGAATGTGTCCACTTTGCTTAAGCTGACTCAGGGAGTTTCTCTCAAAAAAAAAAAAAAAAATTCTGTCAGGAATTTCTACCAAAAAGTGATCTAACCAGCTCACAGCAAAGAAATGTTGACTCATCTTGTTACTGTGCTATATTCAATATTGTTTCATCTATTCATGAAACTCCACTGATTCTAGAAAGTGAAATATTAGTAATGTAAATTACTATTAATTTTACCAAAATAGGTAAGTAGCATCATTAGGATTGGTGTCTTCAAACCATCTTTTTTTTTCAGCATTTTTTTAAATTTATTTTTTAAAGTAATCTCTGCACACAATGTGGGGCCTGAACTCCCACCCCCAAGATCAAGAGTCACATTGTCTATGGACTGAGCCAGCCAGGCACCCCCTAAATTTTTTTTAAAGATTTTATTTATTTATTCATGAGAGACACAGAGAGAGAAAGAGAGAGAGAGAGAGAGAGACTGAGAGAGAGAGATTAAGAGAGAGAGAGGCAGAAACAGGTAGAGGGAGAGGCAGGCTCCATGCAGGGAACCTGACATGGGACTCTATCCGGGTCTCCAGGATCATGCCCTAGGCTGAAGGCAGCGCTAAACCACTGAACCACCCAGGGTGCCCCCTAACTTTTTTTTTAATCCAATTTTTTAAACATACCTATAATATATGTAGAAATGTGTATATATTTAAGTACAAATTGGTCAGTAAGTTATTAAAAACAGGACGGTGCTGGGAAAGCTGGACAGCTACATGCAGAAGAATGAAACTGGACCACTTTCTTATACCATACATAAAAATAAAATTCAAAATGGATGAAAGTTCTAAATGTAAGACAGGAAACCACAAAAATCCCAGAGAAGAACACAGGCAGCAATCTCTTTGACATCATCCATAGAAGCTTCTTACTAGACGTATCTCCAGAGGCAAAAAAATAAAAATAAAAATAAAAAAATAAAAATTAAGTATTGGGACCCCATCAAGATAAAAAACTTTGACACAGTGAAAGAAACAATCAACATAACTAAAAGGCAACCTTTGGAATGAGAGAAGATATTTGCAAGTAACATATCTAATAAATGATTTATATCCAAAATCTATAAAGAACTTCTAAAACTCAACACACATTAAAAAATAATAATAATCCAATCAAGACAGGGGCAAAAGACATGAACAGACATTTCTCCAAACAAGACATCCAGATGGCCAACAGACACATGAAAGACGCTCAGCATCAATCATTATCAGGGAAATACAAATCAAAACCATGATGAGATACCACCTCACACTTGTCAGAATAGCTAAAATCAACAACAGTGGAAACAGCAGATATTTGTGAGGATGCAAAGAAAGAAAAATCCCCTTACACTGTTGGTGGGAATGCAAACTGGTGCAGCCACTATGGAAAACAGTATGGAGGCTCCTCAAAAAATTAAAAATAGAACTACCCTGCAACCTAACAATTGCACTACTAGGTATTTACCCAGATGACACAAAATACTGATTCAAAGGGGCACATGCACACTAAAGTTTAGCAGCATTATCAACAATAGCCAAATTATGGAAATAGTCCAAATGTCCATCAACCAATGAATGGATAAAGAAGAGGTGATAGATAGATGATGATGATGATGATGGTAGATAGATAGATAGATAGATAGATAGATAGATAGATAGATAATAGATAGAGATATATAGATATAGAATCTCAGCTAACAAAAAAGAATGAAATCTTGAGCCACCTGTATGGTTCAGTTGGTTAAGCATCTTACTATTTTGGCTCAGGTCATGATCTCAGGGTTGTGAGACTGAGCTCTGCATCAGGCTCCATGATAACTGTGGACCTACTTAATATTTCTCTCTTCTCTCTCCTTCTCCCCTTGTGCTGCCCTTCTATTCAAGCACTCTCCCTCTCAAAAAAAAAAAAGAAAAGAAAGAAAAAAAAGAAAGAAAGAAAGAAAGAAAGAAAGAAAGAAAGAAGAAAGAAAGAAAGAAAGAAAGAAAGAAAGAAAGAAAGAAATCCTGACATTTGCAACAACTTGAATAGAACTAGTATATTATGCTAAGCAAAATAAGTCAGGCAGAGAAACACAAATACAATATGATTTCACTCATGTAAAATTTAAGAAACAAAACAGATGTACATCAGAGAAGGGAGAAAAAAATAGAGGGAGGTAAACCGTAAGAGACTTAACTATAGAGAACAAACTGAGGGTTGCTGTAGGGGAGTAGGGTGGGGGATGGGTTAAATGGGTGATGGATATTAAGGAGGGCACTTATGATGAGCACTGCTGTTATATGTAAGTGATGAGTCACTAAATTCTGCTCCTAAAACCAATATTACACTGTATGTTAATTAGCTAGAATTCAAATAAAAACTTTTAAAAATTATAGAAATAGTTAAAATCTAATAATCTTACCTAAAAACTGTTAAGTGTATTGATGGTCTTTGTTCTTTCTTATTTTAATTTATATACTTCATACAAATAGTGACAGTCTATATTTTTCTTATGAGTATTCATTAGTGAAACTTGAGGAATGAATACTAAAAGAGAGAAATATATAGATTCCTTAATATCTATTTCTAAAGTGAATTAATCCTGCATTAATTCTTTTATAACAGTTTTAAAATTTCTTTGATGAAAATATAAGGTTATTTGACAGTTTAGTCCAATGGCTGAAACTGGTGGAGGTCCACAATGCCCTCTGAATTAGAAATACTGAGAGGGAGCAAACAGATACTTTGTGAATAGGACTGTGTGGAAAACTCTGTTTTATACCTTAGGAAGCCACATAGTAAAAATAAAGTTCTTGAAGACATATCAACTGTGTGTCTTAATTGCCCAGCGAACATATTTCTGAATACATAGTAAGTATTCCATTTGATTATTTAATGATTGGATGAACACAAGAAAATAAATGGGTATATATAGAGTTTTGGATTTAAGTATTCAGTTTTGGAAAATATAAATGTAACTTATTCATATATCTAATCACTCTTGCCATTGGTATCTTTTTACACCTAACATGCTTTGCCTTAATGCTCAAAGTGCAAATGCATAAGCAAGTTGGACTTTTTTTCTGTTATTTTCACAACTGCTATCAATTATCTGTAGAATATTGCATTGTGTTGCAAATACTGTGCTAGAATGATCATAGAGACTTAGTTTCCTTTGTTACAATGGAGACCTTTGTTGGTTTGGAATAGAGCTTTATTCTAATATTATTCCATGAATCAGCTTGACAGCATTTTACACCACTCTAAACTGAAATGACTGTTCTTTGCCTTTTAAATTATATTACCTTTCAAATCCCTTGTTAAGGGTTCATTCATTCTAAAAGCCATTAGAACTACCTGAATTCATAACAATAGAGACTACAGACAAATGATAATTTACTACCAAGTTTTATTATTCCAAAGAGCAGTGCATTTTCTTAAAGTAGTGAGAATATTAGTTCTCTAATTTTGAATTGAGCTTTAAAGTACACTATATTTCTTTTTAAATTATGGAAATATTCTTAAGCTACCATTCTGATGTTAATTAAAGTAAAATAATCACTTAATAAAAATGACAGCCTAATATACATTGTCATATTTCATTGATTTTTTAACTTCCCTCTTTTATAATTTACAAATGTGTATTTCTGCTATAAACCATAAAGCACTAATACAATTCCATTTTCTGTAAGTGGTTTGGGAACTGCTGTCACTCAGCGCTTATTAGGATCATAGAATGGGAAGAACATTCTGCATGTATTGGCTGGCATATAGCAAAGTAAAAGAGATTCCGTAAGTAGGGAGTCTGGTGCTGGAGATGCCCTGTACAATGCATATAAGGCAAAGATCAATCCCTGATAAGCCAGTGATCAGATTTCATTTAGGTTGAAAATCTATATTGTAAATTAAGTATTGAACATGTCTTTTGCTTATTCTTTAATCAATAAGAAGAATTTATCTTACCTATTATTTCATTAAAATTTTGATCACATGGTAGGGACTTTCAACATTTAGGCTTTTAAAATAACATTAACAAATTAAGTCCCTGAAAAAATTTCTGCCCAACTATTACTGAATTTTCTGATCACTAACAAAATCATGATGGCTAGAGTCCTTTTTCTTTTCTGTCACTAATAGAAAACCAATATTTGGGACATCTGGGTGGCTCAATGGTTGAGTGTGTGCCTTTGGATGAGTTTGTGATCCCGGGTGGGATCAAGTCCCACATCAGACTCCCCACAGGGAGTCTGCTTCTCCCTCTGTCTATGTCTCTGCCTCTGTGTTTCTCATAAATAAATAAATAGAATACTAAAAAAAAGGAAAACCAATATTTGATATAGTAATGCTGTTCAGATCATCAAAGAGAAAAAAATTAACTGAGTAAATTAACATTCTAACACAGGCAAATGTACATTTGTGATGCAGAGTTGTGTCATGTCAATTGTTACAAAATTATAATAGCAAGTTCAAATTAGTAAATTTAATTCATACCTCAAATACCACAATATACATAGAATATAGGAAAGAAAATCAAATAAACACAATTTCTTGACAGTGTTTTATCTACTCAAGATCATCTTTATATTTTATTGAGATTAGACATATGCAGTTTTTTCAAGAACGAGTATATCAGACTGAAATTGAATAGAAACACGAAGGAGAAAATGTATTAGGATGATCTATTTTAAAAAAAATAAAAAGAAATACAATCTTCCAAAACTGAATCATGAATAAAAATTGAACAAACTGAATACTAATTATGAAATTGAATTGGTAATCAAAAAATTCCCAACAAACAAAAGTCCAAAACCAGATGGATCTACAGGTGAATTCCACCAACAACTGAAATTACAGCTTATACTTATTCCCAAACTATTTCAAAAAATTTGAAGCAGAAGGAAAACTGCCAAATTCATTCTATGAGGTCAGCATTACTCTGGTACCAAAACAAAACAAAGACACTAAAAACGAACTTTAAAAAACACAGGAAACAGCAACAACAATAACAACAACAAACCCACTATAAGCCAACATCCCTGAGGAACACAGATACAAAAATCTTAAAAAAAAAAAAATAGCAAACTGAATTTAACAATACAGTAAAAGGATATTCGCCACATTCAAGTGGGATATATTCCAGGGATATAAGAATGACTTGATATTTACAAATCAACCAATATGATACATCACATTAACAAGAGGAAAGATGAAAAATGAATAATCATCTCAGAAGGTGCAGAAAAAATATCTTACCAAATACAACATTCATTCATGATAAAAATGCTCAACAACACGAGTTTAGAGAAAATGTACTTTAGCCTAGTAAAGGCCATATATGAAAAACCCACAGCAAAAATAATACTCGATGCAAAACTGAAAGCTTTTCCTCCAAGATCAGAAATAAAACAAAGATACCCCAGGCTGACCACTTCTGTTCAGGATAGAACTGGAAGTCCTGGATGCAGTAATCAGATGAGAAAAAGAAATAAAAGTACTCCAAATTGGTAAGGAAGAAGTAAAACTGTAACTATTTCCAGATGACATAATACTCTATATAGAAAATCATAAATACTTCACTAAAAATCTATTAGAAATAATAAATAAATTAAGTAAAATCACACGATACAAAATTAATATAGAGAAATCTATTGCACTTATATACAATACTAACAAAATATCAGAAAGAGAAATTTAAAAAAACAATCCCATTTACCATTGCAACAAGAATAACAAAGAGGTAAATGAGTTGCATTCCTAAAACTTTAAGACACTAAGGAATAAAATTGAAGATGACACAAACAAATGAAAAGATGTATTATGATCATGGGATGGAAAAAAATTCGTTAAAATGTCCTTCGCTACCCAATGCGATCTACAGAATCATTGCAATCCCTATAAAAATACCACAGTATTTTCACATAACTAGAACAAATAATTCTATTTTTTTTTTATGAAACCACAAAGACCATGAAGAGTCCAAGAAAAACAAAGCATGTTTTTCTTTCTTTAAAAAGAAAAACTAAACTGGAGCTATCACAATCCCAGATTTCAAGTATATTACAAAGGTACAGTAATCAAATCAGTATGATGCTGGTACAAAAGAAAACAGATCAATAAAACAGTTAGAAAGCCCAGAAATAAACTCACAATTATATGGTCATTTAAATTATGACAAAGGAGGAAAGAATACACAATGAGGAAAAGCTTGTCTCTTCAATAGATTATATTGGGAAAACTGGACAGCTACATGCAAAAGAATTAAAGTAGACTACTTTATTACACCATCCATAAAAATAAACTTAAAATGGGTTAAAGACCTAAATGTGAGGCCTGAAACTATGAAATTTCTAAAAGAGAACATGTCCAGTAATCTCTTGAACATCAGTCTTAGCAACATATTTATGGATATGTCTCATTAGGCAAAGGAAATAAAATCCAAAATAAACCATTGGGACTATATCAAAACTAAGAGCTTCTGCAGAGCAAAGAAAACCATCAACAAAACAAAAAGTGAACCTATTGAATGTTAGATGTTTGCAAAGGATATATCCAATAAGTATTTAATATCCAAAACGTATAAAGAGCTCATGCAACTCATACAAAAAGAAACGATCAATCTTATTTAAAAAAATGAGTAGAGGACCTGAGTAAACATTTTTTTTTTTCAAAAAAAACATACAGACAGCCAAGAGACACATGACCAGATGCTCAACATCACTAATTATCAGGTAAATGCAAATCAAAACAACAGTGAAATATCACCTCACCTCAGTCAGAATGAATAGCATTAAAAAGATAGGAAATAGGGATCCCTGGGTGGTGCAGCGGTTTAGCGCCTGCCTTTGGCCCAGGGCGCGATCCTGGAGATCTGGGATCGAGTCCCACTTCGGGTTCCCTGCATGGAGCCTGCCTCTCCCTCTGCCTGTGTCTCTGCCTCTCTCTCTCTCTCTCTCTCTGTGACTATCATAAATAAATTTTTAAAAAAATTTAAAAGATAAGAATTAGGATTAGCTATGATGTTGACAAAAGGGAATCCTTGAATATCGGTGGGAATTTAAATTGGTGCAACAACTATGGAAAACAGTATGTAAAGCTCCCCCCAAAATAAAAAGAAATGAAATACTATACAGTAATTTTAGCAATTCCACTACTGGGGACTTGTCTAAAGAAAAAAAAAAAAACAGCAATTTGAAAAGGTATATGCATCCTATGTTTATTGCAGCATTATTTACAATAGCCCAGAAATGGAAGCAGTCTAAGTATCCATTTATAAGTGAATGAATAAAGGTGTGATTTCTGTGTGTGTGTGTGTGTGTATGTGAGAGCCATAAAAAAGATTAGGACCTTGTCATTTAAAATAGCATGAATTGACCTATAGGGTATTATAGTAAGTGAAATAAGTCAAAGGATAACAAACACCATGTGATTTCACTTACATTTGGATTAAAAAAATTAAATGATTGAACAAACAAAAAATAAGAACAGACTCATAAATACAGAAAACAAACTACTGGTTGCCAAAGGGCTGAAGAGTGAGAAAATGAGTAAAATAGATGAAGGATATTAAGAGGTACAAATCTTAACTTATAAAATAAGTGTCACAAAAATTAAACTGTAAGTAAGTAAGTTTCCAGGTATAGGCTTTATCATTATTAAGAAATAGTATATAATACTGAAAAGAGTTTAAGAGACATAGAGGAGATAGTAAAAAGGCATAAAAATTAAACAATTTAGAGTAATATAGAAGAAAACTACAAGTTTTATCAGTTCAACTTCTCTGGTGTTGCCTGTCCAAAACCCTAGAGATAAGAATATCTAGTTTCATATAATTATCAATTATCTCTTTCCCTTACCTTGTAACTGTTATGAACAGAAGACTATTGTGAAATAGTAAGAAGTCAGGCTTCTTCTGTCTCCTCTGCCTCCTCCATTTTGCAGTTCATGTATTTTGACTTTGGAGGATGAAGCAGGTTAGTGAATATCAAAGATTACTGTTTCCTGGGCTTGATGTAAGTTTGACATTCTCTTTTTTTCCTATAGAGACTCCTTTGTCTTTAGATTATTGAGCTGAACTAATGCCTCTCAACTCTAACTAGTAACTTGAGAAAAAGTATTCCTTAACACTCTTTTGCCCACTGCCAAGTGCCTTGCATGGAAGTCTTATTGCCTCTCAGGGTGGACAGAAGTAGGATATGGCCGAGAGTGACAGAGGGGGAAAAGTTCTCTTTTCCTTCCCTTAATTATTCTTCCCCATGATTTAAAACATTGTGATGATATGTGTATTTAAATTCTGGGACCTCATTCATATTTATAAAGATATTAAGTGTAGAAATATATAGGAGTAAAATTTGAAGTTTTGTGTAGTAGTGCAATACCTTCTACTAAACTTTATTTCTTGAGTGATTGTTTGACTTAAGAAAATTAAAGTATAAAAATGAGAAATATAATTAAGATATATGTTTAAGTATACCAGAAGGCATCCAAAATTTTAGAGCATACTCTAGCTATATTTTAGTCCATCAACTGTACAAATTTTTTCATATGTGCTAATAAATATTATGTACTCTGAAGTCCAGAGATAAGAATTTTTTATAATTTTGTTTTAAATCTAATTAGTTATACAAAAAATTCATTTATCACCTGGAGTTACTGGCACATTACTCTTTTACTGTTGTTCTGGAGAAAATATATAAATAACTAAAAAAGTAAATATATTGTCATGTATCTGGTTATAATAATTACATGATTTTTAGAAATATAGCTTTAAATTTCTACACATAGTATGATTTTAGAGCTTATCATTTATTCAGCACAATTTATTAAAATAATTATAATATGCAAAGTACTTACAATATTCCATTATATATTATGGCTATTATGTTTGTCTTCTCAGTCTTTGCACTATTACTGTGAAAATATAACAACTGTTAATTTCTATGTATCATGATAATAAACATAACTATAATTTGCAATACCCCCAAATATTTAATATCTCATTAAAGCTTGAACTACACAGTACTTTATAATTTTAAGGCTCTTTCATTTACAAAACTGCATTAGCTGCACAGTTCTATTAAGTAAGTGGAAGGCATAAATACAAAGTAATTATTTTAGGGGTAAATAAATGGAGAAGTCAACATATACAATGAGGAAAGGATAGTTTCTTTAAGAAATGTTGTTGGGAAAACTGGACAATATGCAAAAGAAAGAAGCTAGACTACCATGCTATGTCATTGATAACATTAATTCAAAATGTATTAAGGATTTTTATGTAAGACTTGAATCTATAAAAGTCCTAGAAGCAGACAAAAAACAATAAGCTTCTTGACATTAGTCACAGTAATAATTTTTTGAATCTGAATCTTAAAGCAAAGGCAACAAAAGCAAAAATAAGCAAGAGGGATTACATCAAGCTAAAATGTTTCTGAGCGGTAAAAAAAGATCAAAAATCTTTAAAATAAAAAAAAAATCCTTAAAATCAACCTTCCAAATGGAAGAAAATATTTGCAAATCATATGTCTGATAAGGGTTAACATTTCAAAGATATAAATAGCTTATATAACTCAATAGCCAAAAAAACCCCACAAATAATCCAATTAAAAAATGAGTTTATATGAATAAACATTTTCCAAAGACATATAGATTGCCAACATATGCATGGCAAGTTGCTCATCACCACTGATCATTAAGAAAATGCAAATCAAAAACACAATGAAACATCATCTCATATCAGTTGGGATGTCTACTTTCAAGAAGACTAGAGATAATAGTATTGTCAAAGATGTGGAGAAAAAAAGAACTCTTGAGCATAGTTGTTGAGAATATGAATTGATGCAGTCACTATGGAAAACAGTCTGGTGGTTCCTCAAAAAATTAAAAATAGAACTACTATATGATCCAGCAATTCCACTTTCAGGTTTATCTGAAGAAATAAAACTACTAACTTGAAAATATATATGACCCCTATTTTCACTACATTATTATTTACAATAGCCAAGATATGAAAATTACCTAAATGTCTATTGATGGTATGCTATCCATATACACACACACACATACATATATATACACACATATATATACTATTCATATATATGTAGTATTCATATACATATATATGAATACTATTCAGTCATAAAGAATAAGATCTTGCCATTTGTGAAGAAAAATTGGATGGAACTTGATGGCATCATGATAAGTCACATAGGTCAGACAGAAAAAAAGAAATACTGTATAATCTTAGGGTACCTAGTTGGCTCAGTCAGTTGAGCATCTGCCTCTTGATGCTCAGATCATGATCTCAGTGTGGTGGGATCCAGTCCTGTGTTGGGCTCTGTGCTCAATGTGAATCCTGCTTGAGATTTTCTCTCTCCTTCTGCTCCTCCCCTGCTCATGCACTCTCTCTCTCTCTAAAATAAAATCTTTAAAAAAAAAGTATTGTATAATCTTACTTATCTGTGGGATTTAAATTAAAACAAAAGTGGATAGGGACAAGGGGCAAATTGATAAAAGAGGTCAATAGTTGCAAATTTCTAGTTATAAAATAAGTAAGTCAGGGGGATGTACAGATAAAATATACAGCATGGTGACTAGAGCTAATAATACTGTATTGAATATTTGTAGGTTACTGAGATAGTAGACCTTAAAAGTTCTTATCACAAGAAAAATATATTGTAACTATATATGATATTGGAAGTTAACTAGACTTACTATGATCATTGTGCAATATATACAAGTATTGAGTGTGTTGTACATCTGAAACTAACATAATGTATGTTATACCTCAAAAAGAAAAAAAAAAGACGCTTTATAAATCCAAAGAAAAAGAAAACTAAAAAAGAAAGAAACATAAGAACATGATCAATATAAAATATGTGAAAGAGTTTCATTTTGCAACATATCCCTTGGTAGTGCAACTAGGGATAAAGATTACACTAAACATAATGTTAAACAAAATAAGTCAGTCATAAAGACAACTATCATATGATTTCACTCATATGTAGAATTTAAGAAACAAAACAAATGAGCAAAGGAAAAATAAGAAAGAGACGAACCAAGAAACAGAATAACTATAGAGAACAAACTCTATAGGTAGGTGGGGGATGGGTGAAAGAGAGGTTGGGGATTAAGAGTACACTTATCATGATGAGCACTGAGTAATGTATAGTATTGTCGAGTCACTATATTGCACACCTGAAACAAAACACTGTAAGTTAACTATACAGGAATTACAATAAAAAACTTACACGATAATTTTGTGACCTGATAGAGGTGTAAGCTAACTCTACAGTGATAATCAGGTCGCAAGGTATACATGTATCAAATACATAGTACAGTTCAAACTTATTTGTCAATTATATCTCAAAAATAAATTTAAAAACAATTTTTTAAAAATAGTACACTCAAAATAAATTGGAAGTTTATTAGTAGGATTAAGGTAGTAAAAAAGATGAAAGATAATTAAAATGTTACATTTTAGGTACTTGAAAGATCTGTTGGACTTAGGGGAGTGTTAGTTCATGCCAATTGTGAAAAAAAAACTGAAATTGAAGAGGAAATAGTAATGAAAAATAAAACTTTTATTATGTATGGAAGAAATTTATTTTTCTCAAATATAACCTTCTGTTTGTTACCATGCCCATAGATATTGGTCTAAAAAAAAAAAAAAAGAAAAAGAAAAAGAAAAAAAGCCAAGAATTTAATTAAGATCAACTGCGGCACATACTTGTACCATAATAGCAACATTCAGAAAAGATGGTGGCTCCAGAATATATATCAAAGTTTTGTATAAAGGAAAGACATAAAAACATACTCTTTAATATAAACATTAGACAGATATGTCGAAAAAGGTCTGTTGAATCAGGGAGAGCACTGTTTCAAATCATTCCTAAAGGAGATAATACTTTTTCTGAAAATCAAAAAAGGATTTTTAATTATTAATGAAAGCCTTTATAGAAAATAAATAAATCATAGGGGATTCCTGGATGGCTCAGCGGTTTGGCGCCTGCCTTCCCCCTGGGGCGTGATCCTGGAGACCCGGAGCGAGTCCCACGTCGGACTCCCTGCATGGAGCCTGCTTCTCCCTCTGCCTGTGTCTCTGCCTCTCTCTCTCTTGTCTCTCATGAATAAATAAATAAAATCTTTAGAAGAAAATAAATCATAAATTTGAAATTATTGAAGTTATTCAAAATTTCTGAATATCTATTTTTCTATCTCCAATTTCCTTGCCACAGAGATTATTCAAAGGTTACTCAAAACTTTATGTTGATTTCTGCTTCCACAAAGTAGGAGTAGCCTCTTTCAGATAATCACCCATACAATTACAAAGTCTGGATATAGCCAAATGAACAAAATGGGAAAGAAGAAGGCAACTGGCTATGGAACTCAGGACTTGAGAAACAAACAACATGGCAATGAATTCCTTGGGTTTCTTCACTGTTTTCCTGTGTATCCAGGAAAGAGCCTCCAAACTGGAACAAGCACAGACCATAAAATAACAACAAAACAAAGTTGAAAAAAAATTTTTTAAATATTTTATGTATTTATTCATGAGAGACACACAGAGAGAGGAAGAGGGAGAAGCAGGCTCCATGCAGGGAGCCTGATGTGGGACTCGATCCCAGGACTCCAGGGTCACACCCTGGGCCAAAGACAGACATTCAACCACTGAGCCACCAGTGGGCCCAAAATCCAAAAAAAAAAAAAAAAAAAAAAAATCTTATCTACCCAAGACAAAGACCTGGGAAAAGGGTAGCACACAACAAAACATACTGTGACCAACACCCAGCCTCCTCTCCAACCTCACACCAATAGGACAAATGCACCCCACAGTCCAAGGCTTCAACAGGGCTGAGGGAGAAGCTGATCTTCCACAACACCTCTCTGTCCCAAGAAAGCAGTTGGCACTTTCCCAAACTCCCCAGGGTAGTATTAACATGATTCAGCAGCAAGCTGAGCCTTGACTCACATGCAGCAGTCAAAAATCTTGACATGGTAAGGTCATTTGGGAACAGTCATTACATAGTATCATATCTACAACATATTAAGACTATAAATTTTTAAAAATGAAAAAAGCAGTAGAAAAAATCAAATAGAATAATGGGGGAGACAAACTGGCCCTTCATAAAAGAAAATAATTGAATTGAATTGAAAATAAAAAATATTGTATATATTTAAAGCACACGGGTTGGTCTTTTGATATAAGTATACCTTTTTTAAAGATTAGCACACTCAAGCACATTAACATATCCATCAGCCCTTCTAGTCATCATTTGTGTGTGTGTTGAGAACACTTAAGATTTATTTTCATAGTAATTTCAAGTATACATTAACTGTAGTTACCATGCTGTCATTGGATCCCCAGAACTCATTCATAACTGAAAGTTTGTACATTGGTCCAATATTATTTGAGTTAAACTGCTAATAGTAGATATTGTCATTTTCCTAATATCCAAGGGGAATGAAGCTAATATTTCAGCATGAAATATGTTTGTTATACGATTAGAATATTTGTAAATTACATATCAAAGAATTATTTTTGAAAACTGAAAAGTTTTCTGCTGCACACAGGGCCTTGCTTATCCCTTGGGAGACTGCACTTTAATTCTTCTACTGAGTTTTGCTAACATGAGTATTAGTTGTGTCTATTTCATTTAGTGCACCCTCTGTTTCTGGACTTACTATTTTGCCTGCTGCATTCCAAGTTATTTTTCCTTGATTGCCAGATACTATGTTTTGTTTCTGCTTGTTTGGTGCTGGCTATTTAGGTATTCCTACAAAAAATTAAGCTATATTAAAGTATATAATTTAGTTACTTGGGAGAAGTTACACACATTTTGGTCTTACTTTTAAGATTTGAGGAGCCTGGAGCAGTTCTTAGTCTAGGATCAATTATTATTCCTTTTTACTCTGGCCAGATGTCACTGGGTACTCTACCTAATGTGTAAATACTGAAGTTTTCATTCTAAGTGGAGGAAATAATCATCATATTAAGAACTGTGTTAGCAACAGTTACTGCTACCTGTGATCTTTTTGATTACTGTTTCTTCAAAAGATTCCTCACACCCATGGGTTAAACTGCACCAACTCTAGTGTACAGAGAACTTTAGCATCCTCTAGTTTTAGGATTCTCTCTCTTTTCAGGATTCTGCCTGGGAAATCCTGCTGCCATGGCCTCTCTGGCACCATCTCCTTAACCCAAGGAGTCTACCAAGCTTTGCCTGAATTCCCTCAACCAACATGCCCCAGTTTCATTTCCTAGAAACACAGCAGGCAGTAAACTGGGACAATCATACTTAAGCATTTGCTTTTCTTCTCAGTAATCACTCTTCTTTGTTGCCACCTCTCCAGTGTCTTACAGCTGTTGTTTCATATATTTTATCCATTTTGGAAATGTTTAACACAGTAGTAAATTCTTGTTACTTTGACCTTAGTCAGAAGTAAAAGCCATTTATTTACTTTTTAAAAAGTGTTTATCTTGAAATAATTACAGATTCACAGAAAGTTGCAAAGATAATAAAAAGATGTCCTGCTCCTTCACTCAGTTTCCCCCATTGCTTACATCTTACATTATTATAATACAATATAAAAACCAGGAAACTGATGTTTCCACAATATTTATATATAGAGTTGTGAGATGACCATCATGAATCAAGATATAGAATTATTCCATCACCATACCAGCTCCTTTTTAGTCATACAACCCTCTTCAACTCTATTATCCCTATCCAGTAACAATAGCCTGTTCTCCATGCCAATAATTTTGCTATTCTAAGAAAGTTATATAAATTGGATTATACTGCATCTCATCTTTTGATTTTTATTTTATTCACTAAATGTAATGGCCTTAAGATTAATCCGAGTTTTTGAGTGAATAGCTCATTCCTTTTTGTTGCTGAGTAGCATTTCATATGAATGTACCATAGTGTAGCTATCACCTAATGGGAAGCAGTTCTACTTATTTTATTGAAATGTCTCTTCATATATTCTGCTTATTTTCAGATTGGATTGCTGGGTTTTTACTATTCTTTATACATAATAGTTACATGTTTGTGTTAGATTCATGGTTTACAAACATCTCTTTCCAATTTGTATGGTTTTCTTTATCTTCTTAATAAATAAATGCTAAATAGATAAATGTTTTGCCAAAGAGGCAAAAGTTTTTAATCCTGATGAAGTCTGATATATAGATTTTTTATTTTATGGTTCATGCATTTCTACCATGGTAAGATATGATCCTCACCAAGTTCTAAGTTCAGAAGGTTTTCTCCCATATTATCTTGTAAAAGTTTTATAGTTTTTCTTAATTTTTCATTAAATCCATTTTAAATTAATTTTTCCATAGATGTGAGCATTAGATTGAAGTTGTTTTATTTTTGGCCTATAAATACTCAAATTTTATAATACCCTAGTTGAAAAGCAATCATTCCTCCGTTACATTTCTTTTTATTTATTTATTTTTAGAGATTTTATTTATTTATTCATGATAGACACACACAGAGAGAGAGAGAGAGAGAGAGAGAGAGGCAGAAATAGGCAGAGGGAGAAGCAGGCTCCACGCAGGGAGCCCGATGTGGGACTCCATCCCGGACTTCAGGACCATACCCTGAGCCGAAGGCAGACGCTCAACTGCTGAGCCACCCAGGCATCCCTACATTTCTTTTTAACCTTTGTCAAAATCAGTGGCCATATTTGTGTAGGTCTACTTCTGGCTTTTCTATTTTGTTCATATAATCTAGGTATCTATCCCTCCACCAGTACCACTGAGTATATATTACTGAGACTGTAATGTAGTTCTTAATATTAGGTAGCTTAATTCCTCCTTTATTTTTTTTTCAAAAAAAAAAATTAGCTCCATGAACATGGAATTTTTCTCCATTTACTTAGAACTTATGTGGTTAGTCCTTTTTGTATTGTGTTATTTTCAGCATACAAGTTCTATGTATATTCTCTGAGATTTACATCTAAGTATTTCAACTTTTTTGAGAGGTCATAAACAATACGGATTTTTTTTTTTAATTTTATTCATTTGTTCATGAGAGACACAAAGAGAAAGGCAGATATAGGCAGAGGGAGAAGCGAGCTCCATGCAGGGAACCCAGTGTGGGACTCGATTCTGGACCCAGGGATTACACCCTGAGCTGAAAGCAGACGCTTAACCACTTAGCCACCCAGGAATCCCAAAAATAATGAAAATTTAATTTTAACAAATCATGGGCTAATTGCACGTATATAAATACAATTGATTTTTATAGATTTATCTTATATCATGAGGCTTTGTTAAACTCAATAAATCTAGGGCAGCCCCGGTGGCGCAGCGGCTTGGCACCGCCTGCAGCCCGGGGTTTGATCCTGGGGACCCTGGATCGAGTCCCACGTCAGGCTCCCTGCGTGGAGCCTGCTTCTCGCTCTGTCTGTGACTTCTCTCTCTCTCTCTCTCTCTCTGTGTGTCTATGAATGGATAAAATCTTTTAAAAAAATAAATAAATAAATCTAGGTTTTGTTTTTTTGGTTTTTTTTGAAATCCTTTGGGCTAACCTAAGTAGACCATCTTATTATTTGCACATATAATAGTTTAATTTCTTCCTTTCTAATATGTATGTATTTTATGTTCTTTCCTTATTGTGTTCACTAGACCTTCCAGTATTCTTTTGATTAACAGTATTGAGAGTAAGCACTCTTGCCTTCTTTTTTTACTATCAGGGAAAGCATTCAGGTTTCAACATTACATATGTTAGTTGTAGGTATTTGATATTTAACAAATTGAATTTCCTATTAATACCTTAAATAATTACATTGACTATTCATGGAAGACAAAAATGCATAATTAGTATTTTCTTTTTCTAATTCTTTCAAAGAAGCCACCCTTTTGACTCTGATCATTTTAAAAGTTTGATACTATGAACATTTTATAAGATTATCAGTATTGCATATTATAGCTAATTCATCTAACAGTAATAGAACTTAAATTATTTAATCATAATATTGAATCATAAGGAACAAAGTATAACAAAGCATAGATAACAAAGAGGATGTAGGCTTAGCTATCTTGTATCACCTAAGCCTCTAACTGGAATTTAATTTCTTGTGTGAAATAATTATACTTCCTTTAATTTTTATCTCAAGGATTCTTCGTACTAGTAGAATGATTAATTTTGAATTATGAAATACAATTTTGTAAAATTAGATTTTTTCTTTCTCCTTACCAGAAAGACTTGACTACTGACCAGAAAGAAAAGAGAGAGAGAGAGAGAGAGAGAAGAGAGAGAGATTAATCTAGTTACTTTGGTTACTATATTATATTTCTCCAAAAAGCTATGAAGTTGAAGCCTTTTAGAACTTCTGTTTTAATATGAATATGCTATATTCGGTGTTTTATGTCACTATTATTGGCAGTGCAATATAGTGAAATTAATATATGCTAATTCCTTATATACATTGAATCAATTCTTTCAGCTTTTTCTTGTAGTACACAATGGAATATTACACCTGGAGATTATCTCCCCTTCTAGAACTAAAATGTGTATCCTTCATTTGTTTAAAGGCTTGGCAGACAAAAGCTCTCCACTAATTCCCTCTCTGGAACTTGCCTTTAGCTAAAGATAGTTCCCTATCCAAAGAAGATCACAGATAATAACTCTAGTGCAGGGGCTAATGGTTGAGCTGGCTTGCCTAAAGTCAAGACACTTCTTATTCAGCTCCTAAACTCCTCTTAGTATCTGCTGAAACACTGCTGTGATTACATCATTATTGAATTTCCTCTACCCAGTCCTGCTTCCCTCACTTTCCCACTGCAGTTAACATACACAACAATTATAACTAACTTTCTACACACAAAGGGAATCTGAACAGCACATATGTGAATTATTCTTTACACAATAAAATTTATCATCTTCCTCTAATGGCAGTTAAAAGTCACATATGAAAAAGTAACATAAGGTCAAATAGCTCCTAAGAAACTTAATTCAGTCATGACCCATATATAAAGACAATAGAACAGAAATAATGTGAAATATCAAGAAATAAGAGGGCAAGAAAAAATAAATGCAGTATTATTCTGCCACAGGCAAATATATTTCATTAACCTCAAACTATGTATTAATTTAAAATACATTAACAATTGAACCACCTAGCGGGTTATCTGCATAATGTCCACCAATAATTCCTTCCATACCTTTGTTCTTGTCCTGCTTGACCTATCAAGAACAAGAATTCATTCCCCTTCCATTGAACCTGAGCTATTCTAGACTTCTTTTGACCAACAGAATATGTGAAAATAACAATGTGTGACTTCAGTGCTCAGATATTAAGATGCTTAGAGTTTCCTGTCTTACCTGAGCATTCAGCTGTGATGTAAGGAATTCTAATTCCTTACAGGAGAGCAAACCATTTGTAGGAATGGCAGGAAGAAAGACAATTTAAGTAAAGAGAGAGGCCCAAACTATTCCAGCCATCCAGCAAGCAGTTGAGATGTCAGACATGTGAGTGGAGGCACATGTCCTCCAGGACCAATTGAGCCAGCCCAGCCAACAGCATATTAGAGGGAATACAAACCATCCATCCCTGACAACCTAGATCCAGGTGAAAAATTATGAAGAGACAAATCACTGTTGTTTTGAACCAATGATTTTGAGGTAGTTTGCTATGCATCATTAAATGATTGAAACAACCACATGATCACATTGAAAATTACCTCAAATATCACAGCCTAATAATTAACTGAATAACCTTTATATTAAATGCAAACCAATAGATATGATTAATGGGTTTTCTTAAAAAATACAACTATTTTAGGGAAAAAAATCTATAATCTGTTTATTTAATATATAGTGTTTTTCGGGGATCCCTGGGTGGCACAGCGGTTTAGCGCCTGCCTTGGCCCAGGGCATGATCCTGGAGACCTGGGATCGAGTCCCACGTTGGGCTCCTGGCATGAAGCTTCCTCTCCCTCCCCGTGTCTCTGCCTCTCTCTCTCTCTGTGTCTACCATGAATATATAAATAAATAAATCTTTAATATATATATATATATATATATGGGGGAAGGACAAGATAGCAGAAGAGTAGGGTCCCCAAGTCACCTGTTCCCACCAAATTACCTAGATAACCTTCAAATCATCCTGAAAATCTACGAATTCGACCTGAGATTTAAAGAGAGGATAGCTGCAATGCTACAGTGAGAAGAGTTCACACTTCTAGCAAGGTAGGAATACCGGGGGGGGGGGGGGGGGAAGAAATAAAGAAACAAAAGGCCTCCAAAGAGGAGGGGCCCTGTGAGGAGCCGGGCTGAGGCCGGGCCGAGTGACCCCAGGACAGGAGAGCCCTGGCCCCGAGAGGCAGGAGCTTCACCAACCTTCCCTGGCGGAAAGGGGCTCGCGGGGAGTTAGAGCAGGACCCCAGGAGGGCGGGGATGCCCTCGGGCTCCCGGGGACACTAACAGGCACCTGCGCCCCGGGAGAGTGCGCCGAGCTCCCTAAGGGCTGCAGCGCGCACGGCGGGACCCGGCGGGACCCGGAGCAACTCGGAGGGGCTTGGGCTGCGGGGCCGGGAGCACGAATCCAACAGCGCAGACCAGGACCACAGGGCGCCAAGACACAGCCCAGGATCTGGCCTCCCCCGGGACAGGCAGAGGCCGGGAGGGCCCAGGACAGCAAGGACGCTCCTGCCCGAGCTGAGCAGATCAGCGGCCCTGCCCCGGAGCCTCCAAGGCCCTGCAGACCGAGAGCTCCGGAGCTACTGCGGGGGCTGACTCCAGGGCTCCAGAGCTGCCCCGCCACTGGGGCTGTTCCTCCTGCGGCCTCACGGGGTAAACAACCCCCACTGAGCCCTGCACCAGGCAGGGGCAGAGCAGCTCCCCCAAGTGCTAACACCTGAAAATCAGCACAACAGGCCCCTCCCCCAGAAGACCAGCTAGACGGACAAGTTCCAGGGGAAGTCAAGGGACTTAAAGTATACAAAGTCAGAAGATACTCCCCCGTGGTTCTTTTTTTCCTTTTGATTTCTGTTTGCTTGCCTCATCCTTTTTTTTCCCCTTCCTTTCTTTTTCTTTTTCTTTTTCTTTTTCTTTTTCTTTTTCTTTTTCTTTTTCTTTTTCTTCTCTTTTTTCTTTTTTCTTTTTCTCTTTTCTTTCCTTCTTTCTCTCCTCTCTTTTTCTCCTTTTCCCAATACAACTTGTTTTTAGCCACTCTGCACTGACCAAAATGACGAGAAGGAAAACCTCACCTCAAAAGAAAGAATCAGAAACAGTCCTCTCTCCCACAGAGTTACGAAATCTGGATTACAATTCAATGTCAGAAAGCCAATTCAGAAGCACTATTATACAGAACTGGTGGCTCTAGAAAAAAGCATAGAGGACTCAAGACACTTCATGACTGCAGAATTTAGATCCAATCAGGCAGAAATTAAAAATCACTTGAATGAGATGCAATCTAAACTAGAAGTCCTAACGGCAAGGGTTAAAGAGGTGGAAGAACAAGTGAGTGACATAGAAGACAAATTGATGGCAAAGAGGGAAACTGAGGAAAAAAGAGACACACAATTAAAAGACCATGAAGACAGATTAAGGGAAATAAACGACAGCCTGAGGAAGAAAAACCTACGTTTAATTGGGGTTCCCAAGGGCGCCGAAAGGGCCAGAGGGCCAGAATATGCATTTGAACAAATTCTAGCTGAAAACTTTCCTAATCTGGGAAGGGAAACAGGCATTCAGATCCAGGAAATAGAGAAATCCCCCCCTAAAATCAATAAAAACAGTTCAACACCTCGACATTTAATAGTTAAGCTTGCAAATTCCAAAGATAAAGGGAAGATCCTTAAAGCAGCAAGAGACAAGAAATCCCTGACTTTTATGGGGAGGAGTATTAGGGTAACAGCAGACCTCTCCACAGAGACCTGGCAGGCTAGAAAGGGCTGGCAGTATATATTCAGGGTCCTAAATGAGAAGAACATGCAACCAAGAATACTTTATCCAGCAAGGCTCTCATGCAGAATAGAAGGAGAGCTAAAGAGCTTCCAAGACAGGCAGGAACTGAAAGAATATGTGACCTCCAAACAGCTCTGCAAGAAATTTTAAGGGGGACTCTCAAAATTCCCCTTTAAGAAGAAGTCCAATGGAACAATCCACAAAAACAGGGACTGAATAGATATCATGATGACACTAAACTCATATCTGTCAATAGTAACTCTGAACGTGAACGGGCTTAATGACCCCATCAAAAGGCACAGGATGTCAGCCTGGATAAAAAAGCAGGACCCATCTATTTGCTGTCTACAAGAGACTCATTTTAGACAGAAGGACACCTACAGCCTGAAAATAAAAGGTCAGAGAACCATTTACCATTCAAATGGTCCTCAAAAGAAAGCAGGGGTAGCCATCCTTATATCAGATAAACTAAAATTTACCCCGAAGACTGTAGTGAGAGATGAAGAGGGACACTATATCATACTTAAAGGATCTATCCAACAAGAGGACTTAACAATCCTCAATATATATGCCCCGAATGTGGGAGCTGCCAAATATATCAATCAATTAATAACCAAAATTAAGACATACTGAGATAATAATACACTTATACTTGGTTACTTGAATCTAGCACTTTCTACACTCGATAGGTCTTCTAAAAACAGCATCTCCAAAGAAACAAGAGCTTTAAATGATACACTGCACCAGATGGATTTCACAGATATCTACAGAACTTTACATCCAAACTCAACTGAATACACATTCTTCTCAAGTGCACATGGAACTTTCTCCAGAATAGACCACATACTGGGTCACAAATCAGGTCTTAACCGATACCAAAAGATTGGGATCATCCCCTGCATATTCTCAGACCATAATGCCTTGAAATTAGAACTAAATCACAACAAGAAGTTTGGAAGGATTTCAAACACATGAAGGTTAAGGGTCATCTTGCTAAAAGATGAAAGGGTCAACCAGGAAATTAAGGAAGAATTAAAAAGTTTCCTGGAAACTAATGAGAATGAAGATACAACCATTCAAAATCTTTGGGATACAGCAAAAGCAGTCCTGAGGGGGAAATACATCACAATACAAGCATCCATCCAAAAACTGGAAAGAACTCAAATACAAGAGCTAACCTTACACCTAAAGGAGCTAGAGAAAAAACAGCAAATAGATCCTACACCCAGCAGAAGAAGAGAGTTAATAAAGATTCGAGCAGAACTCAATGAAATCAAGACCAGAAGAACTGTGGAACAGATCAACAAAACCAGGAGTTCGTTCTTTGAAAGAATTAATAAGATAGATAAACCATTAGCCAGCCTTATTAAAAAGAATAGAGAGAAGACTCAAATTAATAAAATCATGAATGAGAAAGGAGAGATCACTACCAACACCAAGGAAATACAAACGATTTTAAAAACATATTATGAACAGCTATACGCCAATGAATTAGGCAATCTAGAAGAAATGGACGCATTTCTGGAAAACCACAAATTACCGAAACTGGATCAGGAAGAAATAGAAAACCTGAACAGGCCAATAACCAGGGAAGAAATTGAAGCAGTCATCAAAAACCTCCCAAGACACAAGAGTCCAGGGCCAGATGGCTTCCCAGGGGAATTCTATCAAACATTTAAAGAAGAAACCATACCTATTCTCCTAAAGCTGTTTGGAAAGATAGAAAGAGATGGAGTACTTTCAAATTCATTCTTTGAAGCCAGCATCACCTTAATTCCAAAACCAGACAAAGACCCCACCAAAAAGGAGAATTACAGACCAATATCCCTGATGAACATGGATGCAAAAATTCACAACAGGATAGTAGCCAATAGGATCCAGCAGTACATTAAGAAAATTATTCACCATGACCAAGTAGGATTTATTCCCAGGACACAAGGCTGGTTCAACACTCATAAAACAATCAATGTGATTCATCATATCAGCAAGAGAAAAACCAAGAACCATATGATCCTCTCAATAGATGCCAAGAAAGCATTTGACAAAATACAGCATCCATTCCTGATCAAAACTCTTCAGAGTGTAGGTATAGAGAGAACATTCCTCATCATCTTAAAAGCCATCTACAAAAAGCACACAGCAAATGGGAGCTGTGGAGCCTTTCCCCTAAGATCAGGAACACGAAAGGGATGTCCACTCTCACCGCTGCTATTCAACATAGTACTAGAAGTCCTAGCATCAGCAATCAGACATAAAAAGGCATTTAAGGCATTCAAATGTGCAAAGAAGAAGCCAAACTGTCCGTCTTCGCCGATGACATGATACTCTACATAGAAAACCCAAAAGACTCCACCCCAAGATTGCTAGAACTCATACAGCAATTTGGCAGTGTGGCAGGATACAAAATCAATGCCCAGAAGTCAATTGCATTTCTATACACTAACAATGAGACTGAAGAATGAGAAATTAAGGAGTCAATCCCATTTACAATTGCACCCAAAAGCAGAAGATACCTAGGAATAAACCTAACCAAAGAGGTAAAGGATCTATACTCTAAAAACTATAGAACACTTCTGAAAGAAATTGAGGAAGACACAAAGAGATGGAAAAATATTCCATGCTCATGGATTGGCAGAATTTATATTGTGAAAATGTCAATGTTACCCAGGGCAATTTACACGTTTAATGCAATCCCTATCAAAATACCATGGGCTTTCTTCAGAGAGTTAGCACAAATTATTTTAAGATTTGTGTGGAATCAGAAAAGACCCCGAAGAGCCAGGGGAATTCTAAAAAAGAAAACCATATCTGGGGGCATCACAATGCCAGATTTCAGGTTGTACTACAAAGCTGTGGTCATCAAGACAGTGTGGTACTGGCACAAAAACAGACACACAGATCAATGGAACAGAATAGAGAATCCATAAGTGGACCCTCAACTTTATGGTCAGCTAATATTCGATTAAGGAGGAAAGACTATCCACTGGAAGAAAGACAGTCTCTTCAATAAATGGTGCTGGGAAAATTGGACATCCACATGCAGAAGAATGAAACTAGACCACTCTCTTGCACCATACACAAAGATAAACTCAAGATGGATGAAAGATCTAAATGTGAGACAAGATTCCATCAAAATCCTAGAGGAGAACACAGGGAACACCCTTTTTGAACTCGGCCACAGTAACTTCTTGCAAGATACATCCACGAAGGCAAAAGAAACAAAGGCAAAAATGAACTATTGGGACTTCATCCAGATAAGAAGCTTTTGCACAGCAAAGGATACAGTCAACAAAACTCAAAGACAACCTAACCTACAGAATGGGAGAAGATATTTGCAAAGGACGTATCAGATAAAGGGCTAGTTTCCAAGATCTATAAAGAACTTATTAAACTCAACACCAAAGATACAAACAATCCAATCATGAAATGGGCAAAAGACATGAAGAGAAATCTCACAGAGGAAGACATAGACATGGCCAACATGCACATGAGAAAATGTGGCATCACTTGCCATCAGGGAAATACAAATCCACATCACAATGAGATACCACCTCACACCAGTGAGAATGGGGAAAATTAACAAGGCAGGAAACCACAAATGTTGGAGAGGATGCGGAGAAAAGAGAACCCTCTTCCACTGTTGGTGGGAATGTGAGCTGGTGCAGCCACTCTGGAAAACTGTGTGGAGGTTCCTCATTGAGTTAAAAATAGATCTGCCCTATGACCCAGCAATTGCACTGCTGGGGATTTACCCCAAAGATACAGATGCAATGAAACGCCGGGACACCTGCACCCGATGTTTCTAGCAGCAATGTCCACAATACCCAAACTGTGGAAGGAGCCTCAGTGTCTATCGAAAGATGAATGGATAAAGAAGATGTGGTTTATGTATACAATGGAATATTACTCAGCCATTAGAAATGACAAATACCCACCATTTGCTTCGACGTGGATGGAACTGGAGGGTATTATGCTGAGTGAAATAAGTCAATCGGAGAAGGACAAACATTATATGGTCTCATTCATTTGGGGAATATAAATAATAGTAAAAGGGAATAGAAGGGAAGGGAGAAGAAATCGGTAGGAAATATCAGAAAGGGAGACAGAACATGAAGACTCCTAACTCTGGGAAAAAAACTGGGGGTGGTGGAAGGGGAGGCTGGTGGGAATTGGGCTGAATGGGTGATGGGCACTGAGGGGGGCACTCGATGGGATGAGCACTGGGTGTTATTCTGTATGTTGGCAAATTGAACACCGATAAAAAATAAATTTATTATTAAAAAATATTTTTTTTTCATTTCAAACAAACTATGGTGGAAGGGCATATAGCCCATTTATAAGATACTGAAAAACATTACTTTTCCACTAACAATATCCATAGATAATTTACAAAACACATACATTGCAGGTTTTACATAGTAGGAGATATTTTTATTATTTACTCTATAGTGAAAAACTTCATAAGGGCATGACATGCTCTTTAAAAATTGATTTTACTTTTTTAATTTTTTACAGATTTTATTTATTTATCTATGAGAGTACTCTTTTAATTTTGATAACTTATGAGAGGGATGCTAAGAAGGGAGTACGGAGTGTCTATTTCAACATTGGATAAAATTGAAAAAAAATAACAGCGGATACAATAGCAAGGGACAAAGTAGTGCTTGTTTGGAAGAACATCAACAACCTGAATCAATCTATTTTTGATCCTCTGAATTCGGAAACCCCCAATTCATTTTCTCAGTCCCTCCCTCCCTCCTCTGCCTCAGCTCACTATTCCTAGCTGATGGTTTCCGCCTGATGTCGTTGATTTTTTACATCAGAGCAAATACATTAAGCTAGATTCTACTAGACTACAGCCAAAATAACACTCATAGAGTCTATCATTAATAGAAGGATTTGCAGACAAATAGATGACTTTCAGAAAACCTTGCCATAAGGCTGGCTGGCTGTGGGTCACATTCAGCTTTAGTCAGTTGCTACTTCAAGTCTTTGAATTTAAGTTATATATGGAGGGAAACATATCTTAGGCTTAAGAAAAACAAGTTAAACTTAAAGAATATGAGAATCCTGCAACTAGGATTTATTTCTGTTCTCTTTTTATTTTTCTTCTCATATTTTCCTAACTCCTCACCATCTGCAAAGACCTTATTTCTACATTAAGTACAGGGATTTTGTCATCAATAGCAACAGCATATCTATCCTACGTTTCTGTTTTCTTTTTTTTATCCTTTACTGCTTTATTCTTTCCCAACCTTTCAATTTATGTATGTAGAGCACTCATATTAATTGAATTACTAAAATAACTTTGAAATTTAAAGGAATAGCATAAAAAATTTTAAATTCTCATGTTAATTAATAATTGCTTATTTTCCCATCAATTTAAGGTCATTTATTTATTTATTTATTTATTTATTTATTTATTTATTTATTATAGTCACAGAGAGAGAGAGAGAGAGAGAGGCAGAGACACAGGCAGAGGGAGAAGCAGGCTCCATGCACCGGGAGCCCGACGTGGGATTCGATCCCGGGTCTCCAGGATCGCGCCCTGGGCCAAAGGCAGGCGCCAAACCGCAGCGCCACCCAGGGATCCCAATTTAAGGTCTTAAAAAGAAATCATTTTGTGAACAAAATGATGTTCTTTGAGCATCTTAATGTTACTAGGAATTATTATATTGAAACAGAAAGCTCACGTTTAAAAAGAAGATAATACTGTATAACATCCATTTGGGAGGATTTTTTGGCATTCTTTTAGTGAAATTGGAAGGGCAGGCATGATGAATGTCCATAAGTAAGATGAAAGCCAAAGATAAAAATATAAAGAAAATTGCTACTTGTTCAAGCAATAAAATACAAAAAGAAAAAAAAAAAGATTCTCACTTATACTGACCCCAAATATATCTTTTATAGGTTACATAGTAGCTGAATGTTTACTACATATTTTCTCTCAGGAAATCCCCATGGCACTTTTAATATCTGTCTTGTCTTTTTTGTTTTATTAAGAATTTTCAAAAGACTTATTCACAAGCATCTGGCTTATTTTCTAACTTTTCTGAAAATGCAAACAGGGAGGTAAATGTAATCTTCACAACTTATTCCACATTACTTTTTTTAGACAGACATTTCATTTAAAAATGTTACAATAGATTAAGACAATACCAAAACATCCTCAACATTTATATCACAAAGCACTGTATTCTAAATATATGGTTGGTTAACATAATTCCAATATGAGCATTATTTATATTTTCATTTAGTGAGAAAATTTTTATGCTAGGAATTATATTCTACACATCACATATGTTACCTGGCAAATTAATATACGAATCCAACAAAGTAAATTTATTATCCCCATTTTGGAAATGTGTAGTACATAGTTCAAGTGTTTAGATAGCATACCATGGCCATACAACTAGTTAGTATTAAAACCCATACTTTGTCTAGTGAGGGAAAAAAAAACAAAAACAAAACCTCTAACTGGGAAACATTTTACTTGGTCTCTTTCAACTCACATTTGATCTTCTGACTCCCAAGAAAATGTGATGTTCACTCTTTTACCTTGAAACTCCAGAACTACAATGCTGTGATCCTGAAATTAATGCTGGGGGTGGTCTGGAAAAATCACTTGAAATATTTGTAAGCACTAAAAATTCCTCTTGACTTAAGCTGATCATCTGAAAACAGGACAAGTACATGCTGGATGATTATCACTTAGATTGTATCCTTGTTCTTGATTTCTTTAGATTCTATGCCTCAACGTGGGTCCTTCAAACATCAGTTGATGATTTGACTATCCATTCAAGTTTGAGAACCAGACATAAAATTGCTACTTGGCAAGTGTGTGTGTGTGTGTGTGTGTGTGTGTGTGTGTGTTGTACATACACCAGCATGTAATCACTGACTTGTGGATTTCACATTACAATAAAGAAATGACCTCCCTCTCCTGATCATTCACTCATTCTCTTGATCTCAATCTCCTTTTGTCTGCCTCTTCCATGGGCAGATTACCAGGAGTCTGAAGATTCCAATTTGTGAAACTGATGTAAAGAACTTCTTATTCATCCTACTTCACAGGGATTAGGCAAGAGTGAAAATAAAGAAAGGAATCTTAGACATAAGAATATTTTTAACACTCAATTGCACTGGCCTCAGAAGATGCACATTTATAAAACTAAGCATAATATATATGGCATATGTACACCATTTCACAAGACTCTAAAAATCCATATTATAGAATATAATCACTGCTCCCAAAGTAATTTTAAACAGAAAATTTATTATATACCAAAGTATGACTCTATAAATTGTTATATAACTATTAATATTGATTGCTGTAAAAATACATTCTAGTAATTTTCATTGAAAATAACAATATAGGGGATCCCTGGGTGGCTCGGTGGTTTGGCACCTGTCTTCGGCCCAGGGCACGATCTTGGAGTCCCGGGATGGAGTCCCGCATCGGCTCCCTGTATGGAGCCTGCTTCTCCCTCTGCCTGTGTCTCTGCCTCTCTGTCTCTCTGTGTCTCTCATGAATAAATATATTTTTTAAAAAAGAAAATAACAATATATGTGATTTTGTACTGTTTTATTCAACATGTGAAATCAACTTAAGCAGCTATTTATAACAGTTCATATTTACTATCATGTAAAACTATACTAAGAGTAATACACTACTGTCCTTTCTTATTTTAAATTTTGCCATGATTTCAGTGACTGTCTCATGGGATTTGTCCTTTGTATTAATTGCTAGAAAAGATAATGTAGGTTTTGATATATCATATGTGTCATTTTGTTTTGTTTTATAAGCAGCTGAGAAATCCTTGGCAAATTACTTTCCATCTCTGAGAATTTATTTCATCAGTAAAATGAATAATACCTACTTCATGGTATTCCTTTGAGAATGAACTGAGATAATATAACATCCTTTGCCTTTTGTCTGGCTTACAAAAACTAGCTTTAATTTTTATTACTGTCTAAGATTCAATTGACACCTCTATAGTATTATGATGCTCCTTGGAAACCGTGTTCTTAACATCTGTGTATTTTTGACATGAGGTTTATTTTCTATATTTATACTTACTTATATTTCTATATTTTTTAGATTTATTTATTTATTTCAGAAAGAGAGAGAGAGAGAGAGTACACACGAGCAGAGTGAGGGGCAGAGGTGCCCACACAGGGATCATGACCTGAGCAGAAATCAAGAGTCAGATACTTAACTGGCTGAGCCACTCAGGTGCCCCCGTATTTCTATTTTATTGTAAACTACATTTCTCCAGTTTTATTTACCTCTATCTATTATTATGTAATTACCAACTACTTAGTAATATTTATTTCTACAATATTAGACACTGTGTAAATAGTGGAATATCAATAAATACTTGTTAACTTCAGATTTTTATTTTCAGTTATATAATGTTCTATATTCAGAATTGTAAACACAAAAATTTCTAAAATAGACATTTTAGGTAAGACCAAGAATATGTTGTATAATGGAACACTCATTCCTTTTCTTCACTTCTATTATTAAACTTGTTTATCTTGTTGATTAGCTCTATTTTGGCAAGTAAATCAATGGGAAAACAGGATCTATAACATTTCAGTTGTTAATCTATAACATTTCAATTTAAAGTGAGTTTATCAAATTTTTGTATACATTATACAAAAAAATGCAATATTTTCCATTTTATTTGAAAAATAATTTGTAAACATAGAGGTCAATTTTAGAATATTCATCAGTAATATATTTAGATATAATTTAAAGATTAATTTATATTTTATTCAATTGAGTTTGAAATTTCCAAATCTATAACTATGTGATGTATTAAGATTTAAAATTCATTACCAAAGATATTATTAAATATTTTAATTAAAATCTAAAACATTTGAAAAATGTTTTTCTGTGAACTATTATTACATTATAGTAGCAAAATATTGTACTTATGTTTTTGACAGTTCAAATATTAAACATTCTTTTAAATAGGCATGAGATAAGTGAATTCTAATTAAACGCTCTATAACTTTTGATTCTTGCCATGTATTTATTGCAATAATAGTTGATTTGGATAAGAGGGGAGTATGAGAAGACAAGATTCATAGTTACAGGGGCTTTATAATCCATTTTGTGTTCAAACTTACATATCTTAAACTTGAGGCAAAATAAGAGACATTAGAAATGTGAAAAAAAATAAAAAAAATAAATAAAAGTGATTGGAATATATAAGTTTCCTTGTTTCTCAAATAAAAGGTAACAAATTTTAAAAACTAATTTTATATGGGACACCTGGTTGGCTCAGCTATTGAATATCTGCCTTTGACTCAGGGTATGATCCAGGGTTCAGGATCGAGTCCCACATCAGGATCCTGTAAGGAGTCTGCTTTTCCCTCTGCCTATGTCTCTGCCTCTCTCTCTCTGTCTCTCTCATGAATAAATAAATAAAACCTTTTAAAAAAACTAATTTTATATTAAGGCTTGGATATAAGCTTTTGTATTTAGCCCATGGGAGCCCTATAATTATGTTATTCTCATCTTACAGTTGAATGCCATAGGTTAGTCTAAAAGTAGTTGAGAAAACACAGCTATAAACCCCTGAAGTCTAAATTAAGACCTCATATCTTGAATATTACTCTGTTCTATACAAATAAAAATCAAGACTAAGAAGCAGCAACTCATTTGTTCTTGTTATAATTGTTATTGTAATTCTTTTTTCATAAAGGTTAAGGAACTGATTTGTTATTTTCTCTAACATCTATCACCACAACTCCTAGAAAATTAGATGAAAATTACTCCAGGTACAAATTATTCTTTGCTCTATCTTCATTTTATTTTCCATTATAAAAAAAATCTGGAACATAATCAAAAGCAGATTAAATATATAAATTAAGTCCAATATATTCTCTTTTCTATTTAATTCCAAGAAAATTGTGTCTTGCTTGAGCTACAGTGACATCTTGTGGCCCAAAATGTTTTGTTTAGTTTTCATATGTAAATTGTTCAAGTTTTCTACTTCTCTTCAGTTCTAGATTTTAAAGGAAGCAGCTTTCATTAGCATAGTTTCTGAACAATCACTGAACATTACACAAAGTATTAAATAGGAAAAAAGAAAATTTGACAGTAAACATGTCCTAGGACCACGACTGACCTAATTTTCTTTCAAAACAGGTTCAATTACTTAAAGTATATCTTTAAATATTGAAAAAAAATGCGGAAGAAGTGAAATCAACTTCATTCTAAATTTGATGGCGAGTATTCCCAATGATTTTATTCCATCCATGTAATTAAAAAAGAATCAACTATTCAATTAATATGATTTTTTCTCAATATCTGCATTTAAAAGGATATCTTCTATGATATATACATAATTTTTGCAATTTAGAAACTTTGTTTGTTTCCTTAGATGCATAATGACACGCATATTGAAGTTTTATTTTCTCAAACCTCTCTTTTCAATTATTTCAATATTTGCCAGATGGCTTCTGATTATTTTTAGAGTTCCCCAGGGTTTCATACTGAATGCACTGAATTACATCTTCAGATTTTTAACAGAAAACTCAAAAGCTCCTACTGCATATCTTATGAAAATATAATCATGAATTGAACAATATTTCTTGACCTGAATGCACAGATGACTGTGGTTCGTAAAGCTAATTTGTTAAGAAGTAAAATACTGGTGATATGTAGAATACTTGATATTCAAATTTAATGTAATATTCAAATAATTTTCGATATAATAAAATATCTAAATCCAATAAAGTGATTTTTTTATTTTTACATTTTTTTGAAAAGGAGAGAGAGAGAGGTGGGGGGGGGGAGACAGAGGGACACAGAGAGAGAGAGAGAGAGAATCTTAAGCAGGCTCCATGTCCAGTATGGAGCCCATTTAGGACTTGATCTTACAACCCTGGGATCATGACCTGAGCCAGATGCTTAACCCACTGAGCCACCAAGTGTCCTTAATAACGTGCATGTAAACCTATTCCTGCTATGTAGTCATTTAAGTTTTTAAAATTATTGGTTCATTACAATGGGTATGATTGAGGCAGTCCTCACAGCATTCACCATATTGCTGTTTCCTATAATATTGTTAGAGTGCTTTTTTTTTTTTTAATTTCATTGATTTATTCATGAGAGACACACACAGAGAGAGAGAGAGGCAGAGACATAGGCAGGGGGAGAAGCAGGCTCCAGGCAGGGAGCTCAACGTGGGACTCGATCCCAGGTCTCCAGGATCAGGCCCTGGGCTGAAGGCGGCGCTAAACCGCTGAGCCACCCAGGCTGCCTCAAGGTATTGTGCTTTAATTCAGGATTTCTCCTACCAATTTCAAAATGAGTACATTTTTTGATAACTAGATTTGTTTGATAGAAATGAGGTGATCAGTTTTACATTTATGGACTCTCATTGCAAAGATAAATATGGCAACACCAAAGCCTCTTTTTATGTGTCTTCTAAATGAGTATTACACAGGGCACCTGGCTGGTTCAATTGGTTAAGTGTCTGACTTCATCTCAGATCATGACCTCAGGGTCCTGGCATAGAGCCCCACATTGGGCTCCCTGCTCAGCCAGGAGCCTGCTTCTCTCCCCTGTCCCTCTTCCTCACCAACCCCTCCTCCCCAACTTGTGTGTGCTCTCTATTGCATGTTCTCTCTCTCAAATAAAATCTTAAAAAAAATAGAGCACTGTACAAGTATAGTGTCACTAGGTTGGTTACTGATAATTCTGGTACTTCTAATAGCTGAAGAAGTGATTTTACCTTAGTATTTTCCAGATAATTTATAAGAATTAATGAAAAAGAAGGCCCTTATTTAGTGAGATGTTATTAATTTTAACATAAATCTAGGTTAAATTATAAATATCAAGTGATATAATATTGTTTTCACCATATCTATTTATTTCTCTTCGCTAGAATATTAGTAAATCTGCATGGGCGTTGGCTAAGGTTCAGATAGGAAGCTAGTATTGCTTTTTATTATCCATAAAAATCTTTATTAAATGTTTTTAATATTCTCTATAAAGTTTGTGAATCAAGAGTTGTTCTTTGTGATTTCTGAAAAATATGCAATCCATAATTTTTAAAATAATTATTACAACATATTTAAAGATTCATGTAAAGTAAATATTATAAATCCTTTCTGATAATATGAAAAAAATGGAAAAATCAAAAGTGTGTGCTTATTAGTAAATGGTTTATTTGAGGACTATTTTCATATAGCAAATGCCATTCTAAGAGAAATAGTAACCTTTGATGGCTCCAATGCTTTAGAAATATTGTACTTTTTTTGAGATCTACATATATTATTAAAATCCTAGTTTAATAGATAAAGAAGCTGAAATTAAGAGCTTAAGGTCACAGGGACTACATTTTTAAAGGTAGGATTCACTCAAGATGTTCCACCACAAAAGCTCATGTTCTTTCATCATAAAGCTTCTTCAATGTATTTAAATGTATAAAGTTAATTAAGGGAAATTCAGGTCAGTTTGACAATTATCATACAGGTATTTTTAATAATAATGAATTATAATATCCTCATTTAAATAGGTCTTTGTGTGAACATTTACATATTTAGCCTTTTAAGTTCTCCTCTATGACATCTCAGATGTGACTAGACATTAAAAATATTACTTAATGTTATGTATTGGACACAGATGTGGGTATTTATTAAAAGGTTTTATGGATATCTTTATTTCATAAAAACAATTTCCAATTACATGAATACAACATAAATCATTCTCTATCTTATCTTTTTTGCAAATATTCTGTTAACATATATATTTGATTTCTCCTGTATTTTATTAAGAAGTTTTCTATTTTTATCTATGTTACCATAGTTTATATTCAATTCTGCTCAAGTATACACTCAATTTTTGTGTTTAAAAATTTTTGTGTTATAAAATTATAACAAAATTTAGATTGATCTCTGGTGAAAAAATGCATTAATGAGAAGTTTTTTCCTACTTTTTGAAATGTGCTTTGGAGAGCACCTCTGGTAGGGAATATATGCATACATAATTCTGTGTGTGTGTGTGTGTGTGTGTGTGTGTGTGTGTGTATGTTTCATAGAGATTGAATGGTAATATGTGAGAAATAATAAAACAAATGTGAAAGCACATTAAAAATCAATGAATCAGGCTAAATGTAAAAGTTATTCTCATGCAGAAAAAGTCAAACATCTTAATGAAAAAAATTTTGCATTTAAACTTTATGAAATTTATATCTTCCAAACTATATCTGGAATTTTTAAGAACAACACATTTAGGTATCAACATTTAACTTATATTCTTATGGCTATGCTTATGATCATAGAACTGAAAAGTAAATACTGTAATGGAAAAAGAAATGAAAAAAATAAAAAAGAAAAAGAAATGATTTTATGATAAAAGAAAGAAAGGGTTAAAGCCAATACATTTCCTCTTGTAATAAAAAAAAGAGAATCCTCTATATAACAGAATGTGTAATGCTTTGTATGCAAATAAGAAAGTACTATTGAGCTGAGGAAAACATCTGTTAATTGATTTTATGGTCCAGTACACACAGTTCTAAGTGCCTTGATAATTTGGGGCAAAGACTTGGTTTCTCTTGTAGCATCTGGGTATTTCAGGCAAAAGCCATAAGTAGTGTTCTGTCTGAATGACTTCGGAATCGACATCAGTCCAAATCTGGCTAACACTGAATTTTAGAGATTTACAAATAAAACTATCATATTTATATTTATGATTTTAAATTAGTTAATTGTGACTTCTGTTTTGAAAATGAAAGACACTTGTTTGTACTTGTTTAGATTCTAAAGCACATTAGACAATATTAATTGTATCTCCCTTTCTGTATTTTATGCTATAACATACTGGAAATAATACTCATAGGACTCTGATTTTAGTTTGCCACCAGTGTACTTATTTGGCCTTTAAAATATTTCTATATATGATTGCATGAGATGATGTCAGTGAATCAGTTAAAAAAAAAAGAAATTGTTAGTGCTCCATTTATATGGGTTAAACCAAAAGAAGTACAAGAGGGAAAAAAATGTATTGTAACTTGATTTAGATCCAAAACTAACTTGAATCCAAACACCAAATGTGGATATATTTTGTTAGAACATTGTGGGTGTTTAGGCAGAGGAGGATGTAAAACAAATTGCTATTTTTTATTATAAAAATAATACAAGATCTAAGAAAAAAAGCATATATGAGAACATAAGAAGAAATAAACAAGAAGTAATGATAAATATATGGAAATTTCATAAAAACCATTATTTTCTAAATTTAAAAATCTTGATAACTGGATTAATTTCTAGAGAAAATTAGACTTATCTAAAATTTTGTGAATAAAATAAATATAATAGGCTAATTGTGAATAAGATATTATGGAATTATATTAAAATTTCCAAATTAAGATTATATTTAGTGTGAATGATTTCAACATTCATTAATACATTATCATACCTTCCTTATGTAATTTATCGCAGAGATTAAAAGAAAGTTGTATTGAATAAAACTAGCAAAATATTGGGGCATCTGGGTGGCTCATTTAGTTAAGCATCTGACTCTTGGCTTCTTTGGCTCATGTCATGATCTCATGGTTGTGAACTTCACACTCAGCAGGGAGCTTGCTTGAGATTCTCTCTCTGTAGCATACTCCCTCTGCCCCTCCCTGCTCTCTCTTTCTCTAAAATAAATAAATAAATCTTTTTAAAAACTAGCAAAATATTTTTGTTGTTGTTTTTTAGATTCCACATGCAAATGAAATCATATGGTATTTGTCTATGTATGACTAATTTCAGCATAAAAGTATTTGAGCATAATACTTATTTTAGCATTATACTCTCTAGATCCATCTATGTTGTCATAAATTGCATGATTCATATTTTATGACTGAATAATATTTCATTATGCATGTGTAACATATCCTTTATCATATATATATATATATATATATATATATGACTCTTTATTCATCTATGAATAGAAACTTGGATATTTCTCTATTTGCCTGTTATAAATAATGCTGCAGTAAACAGAAGGGTGCATATATCTTTTTCAATTAATATCTTCATTTTCTTTGGGTCAATATTCAGAAATGGAATTCTGGAATCAATGGTATTTTTCAATTAATATCTTCATTTTCTTTGGGTCAATACTCAGAAATGGAATTCTGGAATCAATGGTATTTCTATTTTTAATTTTTTGAGGAACCTCCTTTCCACAGTGGCTGCACCAATTACATTCTCACCATCTCACCAATAGTGCATGAGGGATCCCTTTTCTCCCCACATCTTCATTAACAATGATTTCTTTCGTTCTTTTTTTTTTTTTTTTGGACACTAGCCATTCTGACCAGAGTGAGGTGATCTCACTGTGGTTTTATTTGTGTTTTCCTGATACTTAGTAATGTTGAGTATCTTTGTGTCTGTTGGCTATCTGCACATCTTTGGAAAAATGTCTCTTCAGATTCTCTGCCCATGTTTTAATTGAATAGCTTGTTATTTGTTTTTGGTACTGAGTTGTATAAGTTCTTTATATATTTTAAATTTTAACCCCTTATTGGATCTATCATTTCAAATACTTTCTCTCATTCAATAGATTAGCTTTTTTTTTTTATGGTTTACTTTGCTGTACAAAACGTTTTTTTTTTTTTTTTTTGGTGTAGTTTAAATACAGAGAACAAATGGGATGTGGAGGGGTGGGTAAAATAGGCAAAGCAAATTAAGAGGTACAAACTTCCAGTTACAAATAAGTCACAAAGCTGAAATATACAGCATAGGAGATATAATCAACATTATAAATTCACATGGTAATAAATGGTGATTATACTTACTGTGGTGAGTATTGAGTAACTGTATAGAATTGTCACATCACTACTTAAATATCTGAAGCCAATATAATATTGAATGTCAATTACACTTCAAAGAAAGCTATCAAATTCTTTATTATAAACCCGATTAAATTACTTTAAAAAAATAAAACTCTTTTCTGTAAACTGTATATGAATGGCTATGGATGTAATATTGAGAAACGAAATACTAGCTAATTTGGCAGAATGTTATATGATGTTAATCCACTAAAATAAAAGTTATTTAAATAATGCAAAATAGACTGATCACTAATAAGAGATTAAATCAGTAATCAAAAACAAATCCCAACAAATAAAAGGTCAGCACCATATGACTTCACTAGTAAATTCTACCAAACATTCAAAGAAGAATTAATGTGAATTATTCTCAAACTCTTCCAGAAAATGAAGAGAAGACTTACAAACTCATTTTTCAAGGTCAGCATTATCCTGGTATCAAAATCAGACAAAGGCACCACAAGAAAAGGAAATTACACACAATATCTCTGAGCATAGGTGCAAAAATCAACAAAATATTAGCAAACCTAATTCAACAGTATATTAAAAGGGTCATTACCATGATCAAATAGGTTTATTTCAGGGATATAAGGATGGTTCAACATTGGCAAACCAATCAATATGATACACCATATTAACGAAATAAAAGATTATAATCATATGATCATCTCAATAGATGTGGAAAAAGTATTTGACAATATTTACCATCTGATTATAATAAAAACTCTCAACAAAGTGGGCAAAGATAGAATGTACATCAACATTATAAAGGTCATATATGACTGTAAAAATTGTTTAGTAGCTGAGAAACAAAGTAAAATTTAAAAGAAGAAGGTTGGAAATATATTCATTAAAATGTAATACCTAATTCTTATTGAGGCATATTATGGGACATAATATACAAATTTTACGAATGGAGGGACTAATAAGGAATTTAAGAATGGGTCATTTAATATAATAATATCTCAAAATAACCTATGGACCATTTTATGTCCCTTAATAGATATTTTAATTAAAAAATTAAGGACAATTGCTTATCTTACTGTAATTATTTAATAGTTTTTAGAAAATTCTAGTCAATTAAATGAAAAAGAAAATATCAATATTTGAAATTTTGTTGGAAGCCTAAGACTTATAAACACAGCAATATAATAACAAAACTCTAGTAAGATATATATTTATAAGATAGAAGTCTAAAGAATAATAAATGTTTAAGTAATAGATTTTGGAAAACATAAGATGAAATCATTTCATTGAAAATGATGCAAAAACACCAAATTATTTTAAAATGTGTCTGTTACATGAAGAAAGCAAAGCAATTTACTAAATTTTTAAACATAGAGTTGAGAAGAAAGGAGTGATATGTCATGGTCCTAAGGCAATTAACACTTAGAAAGATGTTAATTACAGAAGACTAATGTATGTATGGAATATGTCAGAAAAACTTTTATTTTTTTAAATAGAATATAGGAAAGGAGAAAAAAATAGGATATTATCAGGTGTGCAGAAGGGCGACCCTAATTCAAAGAACAAGCTGAAGAATCCATGTAAAAGGACAATTTTTTAGCAGATATCTTGAATGGAAACAAACGCATTCTTAATTTAATCCTCTTCAACTCACTTACCTTAAAATAAAATTGTAGTAAGCATCAGAAGATAGAAGAAGCCTAAGAATATATAGCAAATGAAAGAAAGGGAATGAGAAAGTAGAGGGACAAGATGAGAAGGGAAATTACAATGGGAGTAATTTAGTAAGCAGAAAGGAAGTGGATAGGGTAGTTTGAAATTCATGAAAATAAGTTGCAGAGACAGGAGTGTTAATGAATCAGGAAATGGCAAGTAAAGATCAGTTCTATGAAATGCAACACTAAAGGGACATCAGTCTGAGAAAAGTTACCAATTTCTTCTTGAAGTTCTTCTAAAAAATAAAATGAAGGAATCTTTGTAAATAAAAAGGGAAATAAACACAGAATATTGAGATGATTTGAGAATTGCCAATGCAGTGGAAATCATTAGGATGAAAAATAACAGGAAAATGTAAATAAAAATAAACAAAAACTGAAAAATTGGCAAGACAGCATATTTGTCCTAGAAAGGAGGAAAATGAGGAATTTTCTCAAATGACTGAATAAAAGGGAAATGTTAAAGAAGTGTAAGAGAGACCAAATAGAGTTTTATCTAATACATATTTCTTGATTGATGGCTTTAGGTATTTACTTAGTTTTGGACTATATTTAATGAAATAGAATAATTTTCTAACAACAAAACTTTTAACAAATATATTGAAATTTGAAATATAATTCCACAATTATTATGTCTTTAATGATTGAAAAGACTAAAATTATCATGGCAACAAATCAAAAGTATTCTTGAGAAAAATGACAATCCAGCAATGATTAATTACTTTGTACTGATTTGTCATATTGGTAATGTGTCCAGTGATTAATGGTTAAAGCTTCAGACTCACTTAGAAAAGAATATTTCACCACAGATAAAGAGGAGAAATACATAAGAATAGGGTCATTTCATCAAGAATACTCAAGTGTGAATGCACATACAACACAGAATTACAAAGAAAGAAGAAGAAAAAGAAGAAAGAAAAAGAAAGAAAGAAAGAAGGAAGAAAAAGAAAGAAAGAAAGAAAAAAGAAAGAAAGAAAGAAAGAAAGAAAGAAGAAAGAAAGAAAGAAAGAAAGAAAGAAAGAAAGAAAGAAAGAAAGAGAAAGAAAGAAAGAAGAAAGAAAAGAAAGAAGAAAGGGAGAAAGGATGTTAAAACTGTAAATGGGAAGAATCTATAATTATGACTGAAAATCACATCCAAAGTCCACTCAGCATTTTTTTGTACATACCAATCCAAGAAGCTGATTTTAAAATGTATATAGAAAAGCGAAAGAATTGGAATAAAACAAGCTCTAAAAAGAATAATTTAGGTATAAAACAATTGTTTGGGTAAGAACAAAGAAAAATATTGTACAACCCTTCACAAAATAATTTGTCAGTGGTATTATATAGTTACTTTGAGTACATAATTTAAGACTTGGTATAGAGCTATAGTCATCAAGTCAACATGAAACAGAACAGATTACAAAGAAATAGAGTCACATTTAGAGACAATTGCTTTTTATTAAAGGGATCAAGGTAACTCAAAGGAGAAAAATGGCCACTTACATAAATATTCTCAGAATAATTGGACTTCATTTTGTATAAAAATTAATCTCAATCAATATCTAACTTTATATAAATATGAACCAAAAATACTTAAATGTGAAACTAAAATGATAAAATTTCTAGGACAAAACTTGAAAAATGCTTTGTGATCTTAAGATATGTAATATTTCTTAGGTAATATACAAAATGTACACTGTATAAAATATGAATTTATCAAAATTAAAAGCAGCTATTCTCAGAAAAAAAAGCATTTTACACAAATTAACACATATTCATGAGAAAAATTTTTAGAAAACAAGGAATAGAGAAGAAAATTCTCAACTTAATGAAGAGTAGCTAAAAACACCAAAACCCCTACAGTTAACATCTTACATAAAGTTGAAAGGCTGAATGCTTTCCCTCTAAGATCAGGGCCAAGGCAGGAATTTATAATCTACTCTAAACAAGTAAAATATTTAGGTAAAAACACAATATATGCAAGACTTCTATTCAAAAACTACAAAAACACTGATAAAAGTAATTTAAAAAGATCTAAATGGAGACACATGCTATATTTATGTGAAATTACAATTAAAATGTCAATTCTTAAAAAAATAAAATAAAATGTCAATTCTCCCTAGATTAATAAATTTTTAACACAATTCTATGAAAATTTCAGCAAGATTTTTGTAGAGGTTGACAAGATTTCTCGAAAATATACAGTGAAAGATAAAGGAACTTGAATACCTAATACTATTTTGAAGAAAAGAAAGAAGAGTGGGACTATTGAATCTATATGATTTGACATCTTATAACTATAGCAGACTGTGAATTGTCGGTGGGGGGAGAGATATACAGTCAAAGATACAAAAGCAAATCAATGGATAGTGGATACTATTTTCAACAAATAATACTGTATTAACTGGATATTCATTGAACAAAAAAAATTAAAAAATAAAAAGTGAGCCCCTACTTAAACCATATATTTCATACATAAAAAAGAAAAACTCCAAATTATATATAGATTAAAACATCAACCTAAAAGACTTTTAGAAGGTAATATCAGAGAATATTTTCAAAACCTAGAGTTTGAGGGACACCTGGGTGGCTCAGCGGTTTAGCGTCTGCCCTCGGCCCAGGGCATGAACCAGGAGTTCTGGAATCGGTATCAAGTCCCACATCGGGCTCCCTGCATGGAGCCTGCTTCTCCCTCTGTCCATGTCTCTGCCTGTCTCTCTCTGTGTCTCTCATGAATAAATAAATAAAATCTCTAAAGAAAAAAACAAAACTAGAGTTTGATAGCTATTACTTACATAGAACATCTTAATGAATTATCCATAAAAGGAAGATTTTTCTAAATTCTACTGCCTCAAAATGGATTTTTTTCTTTTCAAAAGTCTATGCAAGAGGATGAAAAGACAAAGTACAGATTGGAAAAAAAAATATTTGCAAACCAAAAATCTGATGTAGGATTCATATCTGGAATAACTTTTATTTTTTAAGATTTTTTATTTATTTATTCATGAGAGAGAGAGAGAGAGAGAGAGAGAGGCAGAAACAGGTAGAGGGAGAGGCAGGCTCCATGCAGGGAACCTGACATGGGACTCTATCCAGGTCTCCAGGATCATGCCCTGGGCTGAAGGCAGCGCTAAACCACTGAACCACCCGGGGTTGCCCCCTAACTTTTTTTTTTAATCCAATTTTACACTCACTTCACAAAATGATTTGTCAGTTATTTACAAACATAAACTTATGGCTTATTTTTAAAAAAAATACCTTGGGATGCCTGGATGGCTCAGTGGTTGAGCATCTGCCTTCAGCTCAGGGTGTGATCCCACAGTCCCAGAATCCAGTCCCACATCGGGCTCCCTGCATGGAGCCTGCTTCTTCCTCTGCCTCTCTCTGTCTCTCTCTGTGTCTCTCAGGAATAAATAAATAAAATCTTAAAAAAAAAAAAAAACACTTATGTGCTAACAATTATAGATTTAAGTATTTACCCAAGATGTGGGGATGGGTAGTTATATTTCCAGAAGTGGAATTGCTAGATAATATAGTTACATTTTTAATCTTCTGAGAAACTTCCATACTATTTTCCATACTGGCTATCCAAATTAATATTCCCACCAACAGTGTGTGAGGTGTCCCTTTTAGCCACATCTTTGTCAACACTTGTTATTTTTAGTCTTTCTAATAACCATTCTAACAAGTGTGAGACAATATCTCATGGTGGTTTAGATTGCATTTCCCTGATTATTAATGATGTAGAGCATCTTTCATTGTACCTATTGATCTCTGTATGTCTTCTTTGGGAAAAAAAAAGTTCATTCACGTATTCTACCAATTTTTTAATCAAATTGTTTGGGGTTTTGTTTTAGCTTTGTTTATTGAGTTGTATGAGTTCTTTATATATTTTTGTTATTAGCCCCTTATTAGATATATGATTTGCAAAGATTTTCTTCCATTCCATTTTGTTGATGATTTCTTTTACTGTGCAGAAGGGTTTTAGCTTGATGTCATCTCATTTTATTTTTGCTTTTGTTGCTTTTTAACAATTTTTAATGCCCTCAATATTTTCTTTATTTCAACCACAATTATTTGTGGAACTTTTGTTAGAAAAGAATTGAAGCATATTTTAAAGCCCACTTTGCTCATGAATGCAGAAAACTAGTAACCCTCGGTTTTTATATTTACTGCATGTGATCTCTATTTTATTCAGTATCTGATGGATGTGAGGATCACTTTCAGATCATGACAACTCTAAAGGCTCACATTTCATAGTTCTCTTGCAGGATCAGGCGAGACAATCCTTTGAAATTACACTATAGTTTAGTTTCTTCATTTTGCTAACCTGCTACCTCTACTTTATTGATTTTCAATGGGAATATTTCCTTAAATAATTTTGAGGGAATATAATTGAAGACAATTGGTACTGGAAAGGATCCAGGAAGTAAACATTAAAGATGAGATTTTTAAATTTTGATCAGCCATTAAATTAGCCAGATGACAGTAGGAAACAGATTTTTTATTGTTAAGAGGAATGATATTCTCCACATAGTGTATACAAATGGTAAAGCTAAATTGGGATGTGAAAGAAGTAAATGGAACTGCATGGATTTATGATACTTTTGGCATTCAAGGGATACAAAGTATGTGAATTATAAGAACTATGAGAGTAAGTGGTTGCGGAAAACACAACTTAGTGTGGAAGAAAATGATAGGTTCAACTAAGCCAATAACCAAAATAAATGTAATAGTCAGAAGATCTTAGATCTGGTGAGAGACAAAAGAGATTATTCATAAATATAGTTATTATTTTGTACTTCTAGAAACTGTGAGAGCATGACTTGGAAAAAGCCTTAGCAAAGTAGTGCCATAGAGAGGGGGAATGGGTAGCATACACGAAGGATGAGTAAAAGAGTGGTTGATAAGGGGATACTCTTCCATAATTGAAGGGTTTAACAATATAATATGGGCACCCAGAGCCAATCTTAAAAATGCTTTGGAGATGGCTACCCAGCAAGTGAAGAATATGAAGGGCTATAGTAAATTAGGTGATTTCTTAGTGTTGAACAAGGAATTAAAAGGCTTACAAGTAGTCATGCTAACAAGAAACTATTAGGGCATGGAAGATTCTTCCTTTACTAAGGAAATAAGAGAAATGTTGTTGGTTTGGTAGGGAAGGTTAATAGTTATCACTGAGAATCTGACACACTATTGTTTATTGCTGGTTGGAGCTAATAGTAAGAAATACTGTGGGTACATCTTTCTAGTATAAGTGTGGGTAACATATCTCAGATTGACATCATCTAACTACCAAAAAACAAGGCAAATGTAATTTGTAGGTAATCAACAGTATCCTAATGGCAAGTATAGGAGCATGATCTACAGAGTTATATTAGTATAGCTATAAACAATGGCCTTCTTGGTGTAAGATAGTAAGTCAGCTCAAAAGACCACTGCTTTTTTTACATAATAAAAAAAAATCAAGTGTGGATGAGTATAGTCATCCTATTGGCTGCCTCAAAGGAAAGTCAAAATCTTTCAAGCATCTTCCATCCTAAGCCAGTTCTGACACAAAACACATGAATAAAGAAAAGGTCATTTCCCCCTGGAGAAATCTGCAATGTCAGAGCAAATGTAGCAATTGCTTTAGGCCTTTTCCAAAAGGCACTCTGCCCACTTTACATTGGTAAAATGGGAATTCTAATTTTTTTATAGCTATTAAAGTGACTGAGCTAACCTTGGGCCCTGAATTAGAGTAGAACATAGGAAAAAAATGAATTCCTGGCCCTGGATGTCTATTGTGGATTAAATAGGCACACAGACACACCCAATGTTCCATCTTTTCTTAAAAGTATAATTGAGTTGGAAAGACTTAGAATTTACTGAAGCCTCATATTGGTTCTTTATCTTATGGAGTAAGAGCTATCATTGTAGCAAAGGCAAAGTTGAAAGAGCCTGAAGAACCCCACTTGCAACAGCATATATACAAAAATAATCAAAAACAATACTGCATTCTAAGAGGAGTGACAGAAAATATATTAATGCAATTTTCAGACTAAACAGATGCAGAAACTGTGATCTTTCTTATGTTCTAATTTATTCACCACTCTGGCCCTGTGTGGGGAAATAAAGACACAACATAGCAATGTATATTTTAAAAAAATCCCTATATTCACAATTGCAGTTTCAATGCTGTATATGGTATTCTTGGAATACATCAACATAACCTATGGTAAGGTATTTCGTGTGATACTGTTGATCTCATCAAAGCTTTTTATCTTCAAACCTATCGGGAAGGAAGATCAAAAACAGTGTGCATTCTCCTGGGATGGACAACTTTATTCATTTGCGCTCTTGCCACAAGGCTATGTTAATTCTCCATTTTGTCACAATAAAATCTGAGGAGAATTTAATTGTCTAGGCATTTTTTGAGTGTTAATTGAACCATTATATTGATGACATCATGTTATTGCACCTGGAAGATAGGAGGTTAGAAGCATTCTGTATATTCTGGTAAAACAGTATGACAAAGGAAGTAAACCCTACAAAAATTCAAAATTCTGTTGCACTGATAAAATCTATGTTGATTGGGGGATCCCTGGGTGGTTCAGCATTTTAGTTCCTGCCTTTGGCCCAGTGTGTGATCCTGAAGTCCCAGGATTGAGTCCCACATCAGTCCCAACCCTGCATGGTGCCTGCTTCTCCTGTGTCTCTGCCTCTCTGTCTCTGTCTCTGTCTCTGTCTGTCTGTCTCTCTCTCTGTGTCTCTCATGAATAAATAAATTTTAAAAATCTTTTTAAAAAAATCTATGTTGATTGGGAGGTCTGAGGCATGGCAGTTGACTTCTTCTAAAATAAGAACAATTACTGCAACACCAATTTTTTGAGACTAAGAAAGGGTGACTGAGATTGGAACACTTTGGGTTTTTTAGGAAGAACAAACCAACTTGAGAATACACTTTTAGTTCATTTATTGATCTACTTTGAAGGGTACCATTTTTTTTCTTTTATTCTTCTTTCTTTTGTTGTGTTTTTGTTTTTGTTTTGTCTAAGAGAAGGTTCTGCAGCAAGTATAGTCTGCACTACAGTGACACTGCCACTTTGACTATACATTGTAGTAAATATCATACAAAAGAAGGTAACTATAGTATTATATAGTACACAACAGAGAACCACACATCAAATAACAATGAGACCAGAGTTCTCTGAGCTCTGGCTACTGTCATAGTGGCATATCTGTGATAGGACTTCCCCTAACAAGTCCAGAAGGATTTCTCAGAAGGTGACCTAGATTCTCTTATCTCTATAACTCTCTTACTCTTTCAGCAAATGCTCTCCCTCAGAATGCACTTATGGGTATATCCCTGTGACCAGTTGATGAAGGGAAAAAAAACATAAAACCTGGCTACTGAGTGTTATATGTGAGTAATGCCTCACTAAATTCCATATCTGAAAACAATTTTACCATATATGTTAACTAATCAGAACTTAAATAAAATCTTAAAAAAAAAAAAAAAAAGAAGCACCCCGGGACACCTGGGTGGCTCAGCAGTTAAAGTGCCTGCCTTCAGCGCAGGGTGTGATCCTGGAGACCGGGGATCAAGTGCCATGTCAGGCTCCCTGCATGGAGCCTGCTTCTCCCTCTGCCTGTGTCTCTGCCTCTGTGTGTGTGTGTGTGTTCTCTCATGAATAAATAAATAAAATCTTAAAAAAATTAAAAATAAAAAAAATTTAAAAAGCATCCCAAACCTGGCTACTTTCCCTGTAAGTAAATTTTGCATGTTAGTTCAAGCCAAAACTTGATTGTTTGTATCCTAGAGCTCCATTCAAGGGCAACATCTAAAGACAATGATAAGAAAAAGTGTTCTCACTGCAGAGAACTTTAGTGGCCATTTACATTGTGGAGGGGCCAGTGATCTAAAGGCAATAATCAACGAGCTTTTTGTTCAAGGCTCTGCAAAAAGGTAAGGTTGGAGGCACTTTAGCACTCTTCCTAATGTCTCTTAACTAATGACTGACTGTTTCAAAATTATTTTATAATTCACACAGTTCTCTAGCTTAGCTTTTGGACAGTTCTGAAACTAACAATACAAAAAGGCAATCTAATTGAATGGGATAAAATATTTGCAAATATTTGCAAATATAATCAATAACAGTTTACTATCCAAAATATATAAAGAGTCCACACAACCCAATATCAAAACAAAACAAAATAAAATAAAACAAAAAATAATCCAATTTAAAAACAGGCAGAGGACCTCAATTGATGTCTTTCTGAAAAGACATACAGATAGCCAACAGACACATGAAAAGATGCTCAACATCGATAATCATCAGGGAAATGAAAAACAAACCAGAATGAAGTATTACTTCTCACCTGTCAGAATGGCTAGTATCAAAAAGACAGAAAATAGCAGGTGTTGGCAAGCATGTGGCAAAAGGGAATCCTTGTGCAGTGTTGGAAATGCAAAATGGTACAACCTTTATAGGAAACAGTATGGAGATTTCTCAAAAGATTAAAGATAGAACCTACTCTATGACCCAGCAATCAAACTTCTGGGTATTTTTCTGAAGAAAACAGAAACATGAAGTTGAAAAGATATATGCACTCCTATGATTATTGCAGCATTATTTACAATAACCACAAAAAGAAAGCAGCACAAATATTCATTGATAGATGCATGAGTTAAGATGTGGAATATATGTACAATGAGATATTCATTATTCAGCTACTAAAAACAAAGAAGTCTTCTCATTTGCAACGACATGGTAGACCTAGAGGGTTTTGTGTTAAGTGATATAAGTCAGAGAAGGGCAAATACCATATGATTTCACTTATACATGAAATCTAAAAATAAAGGAACAACAAAACAAAGCACACAGAGATATGAAGAACAATCTGGTGTTTGCCAGAGCAGAGGGAGATAGGGATATGAGCAAAATAAGGAAAGGAGATCAAAAAGCACAAACTTACAGTTATAAAATAAAGATGAGTGGGGATGCAATGTACAGCATAAGGAATGTAGCTAATAACATTGTAACTATTTTGTAAAGTGACATATAGAGAGTTGATTTATCATGGTGATCACTTTGTAATGATGTATATAAATGTTAAATCACTTTATGGCACATCTAAAACTAATATAACAGGGCACCTGGTGGCTGAGTGATTAAGCATCTGTCTTTGGCTCAGGTCATGATCCCAGGGTCTGGGGATTGAATTATGCATCAGGCTCCCTATGGGGAGCATGCTTCTCCCACTGCCTAATCTCTGCCTTTCTCTCTGTGACTCTCATGAATAAATAGATAAAATCTCAAGAAAACAAAATAAAACCAATATAATATTATATCTCAATTTCATAAAAAATAAACACTAAATATAAAAATAGAGAATATTTAGAAGAGAAATAACCAAACAGAAGTCAAAACAGAAATCAAGCCCAGAAGCAAATTTGACTATATATGAAAAAATCACATAGCACAGTGCCTTTGAATAACAGTGAAGCAAGAATAGTGATTCAATAAATGGTGCATAACAGAAAAATATATAAGCAAAAGTTTAAAATGTTTAGAAGAAAAACAAAACAGAAGCTCTAGACTTAAAAAGATAATGCAAAGTACAAATAGCAAAAAAACCTAAACAGAGAATATTAATAAAATAGCCTACTTTTCTATTATAAACTACTGGAGATAAGACATGAGGATCACAGAGTTAAGATGTTTGCAACATATGATATTAGAAATATATATGTAAATATATAAACATATACAGATATCAGGACAAACAACACAAACATACATATATGGTAACAATTCTAAAACTCAAAAAGGAAAACAGACAAAATGGTCTGAAGTTCTGAATAAACAAGAAAAAGAGAAATTTAGATAGATAATAATTTAAATATGTGTCAAGCTTCACTAGTAACAAGACTGAAAATTAAAACTAAAGTGAGGCAATATTTTACACTTATAAAACTGACAAAGCTTAATGTCTGTAAACATTAAGACACAATTTAGCAAAACGTACTAAAATTTAACATGTGCATAAATACACATACATTAAATACAAAAATCAGTCTTCAATTTATACGTGCTAGCATAACTCTCATACAGCATAAATGGGGAAATGTACTATTATAGTATAAATGACATTGTTTTAAACTTAAAAAAAAACATTGTTTGGACCAAGATGGTGAAGTAGGAAGATCCTGAGTTCACTTCCTCCCATAGACACACCAAAACTTCAACTACACATAGAACTACTCTTTGAAAACAATCTAGAGACTAGCAGAACAGCTCAACCACAGACAAAGTCATAAAGAAAAAGCCACATTGAAACAGGTAGTAGGGGCAGAGAAGCAGTCAAGTTAGGACTCAAAGCCCATAAGGCAGTAAGCCACAAATAGGAGGGATATCACAAGTGTAAGGGTCCTTCTTGAAGAGCTAAACTTCAAATCCCACATCAGGCACCCACACCCTGGGGACCTGTACCAGGTAGATAAGCACTCATTATGTCTGGTTTTGAAAATCAGTGGCACTTAATTCCAGGAGAGATGGCAGAGTAAGAGAAACTGAAACTTCACTCTCACAGTTGATGCACAAACTCACTTTATTGAGACCCAGAACAAAGGCAGCAGTCTGAACAACACCAGGGCCATATATGGAAATTTATTGACTTATTTTAGGGCATGTGCAGAGGTGGGGGGGGGGTGGAGATCTAGGACTGGAAGTGCTAGAGGGTGTTTTTTTTTTTTTTTAAAACTTTCCTCCACCTATCTGATCCTGCACTGGTGAGGTCCGTTTTTATTACTCTCCATCTACCTTGCTAACAATGCTTACCCCAGTCTGGTGTTCCTCTACAGACCCACCCAGGCCAATCTGCCTGTTCTAGCAGGCAACCTGCAAAAGTGATTCCCACCATGCCACACCAGTAAAAACTGGTATACCTCCAAAGTGGCCCCCACCAAGGGGAACCACTCCAACTGCCAGTGTACCTACAATAGTCAGTCACGTCACACAGCCAGTCACTTCAGAGCCTGGCTCTACCCACCAGGACATTCACAACAGTCACTGCAAACCCACAACAGGGAGACAGATGCAGCCCACAAAGTGTATACTCCTGACCAGCCTGGTCCTGATGACCAGGGTAACTGCACTTCTGGGCTTCACAGGATACCTTTTACATAAAGCCATTCCTTCAATGACTGGGAGACATGCTTGATCTACCTAATACATAGAAACAGAGAGTCAGGCAAAATGCAGAGAGGGAGAAATATGTTCCAAAAGAAAGAACAAGACAAACAACAACAACAACAAACTCAGAAAAAGAACAAAATGGAGATAAGCAATCTACCTGATAAAGAGCTCAGAGTAATAATCTTAAAGATGCTCACTAAATTTAAGAGAAGAATGGCTGAACACATCCATTTAGAAGTTCAAAAAACAGAGAGAAAATGTAAGAAAGAACCTAGAAGAGCTAACAAATACAGTAACTGACATAAAAAATACACAAGAGGGAATCAACAACAGGTTAGATAATACAAAAGAGCAGGTCATTGATATGGAAGACAGAGTAGTAGAAATCACACAAACTGAACAGCGAAAGGGAAAATAAAAGAATTAAAAAATGAGGACAGGTTCAAGGACCTCTAGGACAACATCAAGCATAAAATTATTTGTAGTATAGGGGTCTCAAAAGGAAAAAAGAGAAAGAAAGGGGTATCAAATGTATTCAAATAAATAATAGAAAAATTTTCTAACCTGTAGAAACAAGTTGGGCAACTTAGAAGAAATGGATATATTCCTAGAAACATACAATATTCCAATATCAAATCATAAAGATCATGAAGAAATGAAAAATCTGAGCATACTGATTACTAACAATGAAACTGAGACAGTAGGCAGAAACTCCCAACAAACAAAATCCCGAGACCAGATGACATCACAGGTGGATTTTACCCAGGGTATAAAGAATATATAAACTTATCAAACTATTCCAAAAAATTAGAGAAGAAGATATGCTCCCAAAGTCCTTCTACAAAGCTAGTATTACCCTGATTTCAAAACCAGACAAACACACCACCAAAATAAATCGAAACAAAGCAAAACAAAATAGTACAGGTGAATGTCCCTGATGAACATAGATACAAAAAAAAAACCAACAAAACACTGGTGAGCCAAATTCAACAATACATTAAAAGGATCATACACCATGATCAAGTAGGAGTTATTCCAGGGATATAAGGTTGTTTCAATGTTTGCAAATCAAGCAGTGTGATACACCACTTTAATGGAATGAAATTATCTGAATTATCTGATTATCTGAATAGATGCAGAAAAAGCATTTGACAAAATTCAACATTCATTTATAATAAAAACTGTCAACAAAGTGGGCATAAAAGTGAACATACCTCAATATAACAAAGACCATATATGACAAACCCAGGGCATATCATACTCCATAGTGAAAAACTAAAAGCTTTATCTCTAAGAATAAGAACAAGAAAAATACATCCACTCTTGCCACTTTTATTCAACAATATACTGGAAGTTCAAGCTGCAGTAATCAGACAAGACAAATAAAGGTATCCAATTTGGTGAAGAAGTAAAATTGCCACTATTTGCAAAACACATGATACTCTATATAGAAAACCATTAAGACTACACAATAAAACTATTAAAATAAAGGAATTCAGAAGTGTTGCAAGATACAAAATAATATGCAGAAATCTGTTCTGTTCGTATATAATAATGAACTATCGACAAGGAAAATTAAGAAAATAAACCAAATTTCAATTGCACCACAAAGAATAAAATACCTAGGAATAAATTTAACCAAGAAAGTAAAAGACTTATACTCTGAAAACTATAAGGCACTGATAAAACAAAAATTGATGATGACATAAATAAGTGGAAAGATATACCATTTTAATGAATTGAAAGAATTAATATTTTTATCCTGTTCATACTACCCAAAGGAATCGAGATTCAATCCAATCTCTATCAAAATTCAATGGCATTTTTTCACAGAACTAAAACAAATAATACTAAAATTCAGACAGAACCACAAAAGACCCTAAATAGCCAAAGCAATCTTGAGAAAGAAAAAAGCTTGAGTTGTCATGCTCAATCATTTCAAACTATACTATTAAGCTATAGTAATCAAGAGCATATGATATTGCCACATAAGCACACACAGATATCAATGAAATAGAATTGAAAGCCCAGAAATAAATTCATGTTTATATAATCAATTAATCTATGACAAAAGAGGTAAAAATATATAATATGGAAAAGACAGTCTGTTCAATAAATGGTGTTGGGAAAACCAGACAGCTACATACAAAAGAATGAAACTAGACCACTTTCTTACTCCATATACAAAAAACCCACACCTCAAAATGGATTAAGTGCCTAAGTGTAAAACCTGAAATCATAAAACTCTTAAAACATAAGCAGTAAACTCTTCAACCTCAGTCTTAGCAATATATATATATATATATATATATATATATATATATATATATATATTTGGAACTGTCTCCTTAAGCAAGGTCAACAAAAACAAAAATATACAGCTAGGGCTATATCAAACTATAAAACTTTTGCACAGAGAAGATAACTATCAACAAAATAAAATGACAACTCACTAAATGGAAGGATATTTGAACATGAAATGTATGGGGTTAATATCCAAAATATATGAAGAACTCACATAACACAATACCAAAAAAAAAAAAAAAAAAAAAAAAACCCTCAAACAATTCAATTTAAAGATGAGCAGAGGACCTGAATGAACTGTCATTTTTCCAAAAATGATATGCAGATGGCCAACAGACACATGAAAAGATGCTCAGCATCACTAATCATTAGGGAAATGCAAATCAAAACCACAATGAGATCACTTCACACCTGTCAGAATGTCTAGTATCAAAAACACAAGACATTATAAGTGTTGGTGAGGATGTGGAAAAAAGGGACCCCTTGCGGCCTTTGGGTAGGAATGTTAATTGATACAGCTCCTATAAAAACAGTATGGCAGATTCTCAAAAAATTAAAAGTAGAGGTACCATATGATCCAGCAGTTTCACTTTGGTATTTTTCCAAAGAAAACAATATATTAATTTGAAAGATTTATGCATTCCTATGTTCACTGCAGTATTACTTGTAAGAGCTAAAATATGAAAGCAACCTAAGTGTTCAATGATAGATGAATGGATACAGTAGATATGGTATCTTTATATATAATGGAATATTACTCGGCCATTAAAAATAAAGAATTATTGCATTTGTAACAACATGGATGTACCTATAGGATATTATACTAAGTAAAATTTGTCAGGCAGGAAAAGAAAAATACTGCATGATTTTACTTATATGTAGGATCTAAAAAGCAAAACAAATGAATAGGCAATACAGGGACCAATTCATAAATACAGAGAACAAACTGGTGATTGCCAAAAAGGAAGGAGATATGTCTCTATGGGTGAGACATATGCCGGGCACTGAAAGGTACAAATTCTCAATTGTAATATCAATAACTCACAGGGATGTAAAGTACAGCTTAGGGAATATGATCAGTAATATAATAAATTTATGGTGACAGATGGTAATTTATGATGATCATTTTATAATGTATATAAATGTACAAATATAATGTATATAAATTACTATGCTGTAATTGACACTAATATAATACTGCATGTCTACTGTACCTCAATAAAAAATAAACAAAAATGAAAAGAGAAATGAGGTAAATGTTGAAAAAAATAGTTAAATAAGTCATACCAATATAAAGTGGAACACTATTTATCAACACAAACAATCGACATCTTATAAAGTTATCTGATTTACTCAACAATGATATATTTTTAAATGTTGCAGGAAAATTCTTATGAAATGATAATATACAATATTTAGAATATGCAAAACAATAGCATATATTAATAGGAATTACTTTTTATGTAGTTAAACAAAAACATTTAATATGAAGGTGGAGGTGGAAGGGAAATACACAGGAAAGATACATGGGGGATTCAAATATAAAAAGCCTCATATTTTTACTTGAGTAATGTGTATAACATTAATTACAATATTCTTGAACTTTGTGTATTTGAATTTTCCATGAATTTAAAATAAATATAATGTAGAGTGATGATGAAAATAATTCAAATACTTTCATATGTATACAATTTATAAACATAGAATTGAGATATTAACTGTTATACTATAATTAATCGGTATGTGTTGCGATTGGTGTACCATTTACTTCTGAATTATACTTATAAGCATGAAAATCTACTCAGATTCTTTGTGGGGAAGAGTAAGATAATTTTTTAAAAATATTTAAATAAAAGAAGACAGCATGCTACACCAAAGAGAAATTTAAAGGTAAATGATACATTCTGCTATGTCATAGTTCTAGAAATGAAAAGTACATAATGTTAAAATGTAATAAACACAGTAAAAACAATATAAGACAATAACACATAAGACTAAATGGCCACAAGTACACCATAGATAGTCATTAAAAATTTGCCTAGATATCTAACTTTTTGCTCTGAAATAACAATGTAAATTACTAAAGAATATTAAAGTGGGAAAATTCCTGCAGATGCTTTTCACAATGTACAATTAATTAGTTAATTAATTAATTATAGCATTTATTTACTTATGAGATGAGAGAGAGCAAGTGCAAGTGAGGAGGAGGGGCAAAGGGAGCAAGAGAGGGAGCAGCAAACTCCCCGCTGAGTAGGGAGCCTGATGCAGGGTTCCATACGAGGACCCTAAGGAAATGACCTGAGCTGAAGGCAGTGCTTAAAGGACTGAGCCCCCATAATGTACAGTTTAAGGATTTCTGGTGGACTGTGAATATTGAAGAAAGTCACCAAGAGTTAACTACCACTATCCCTTCACCAAAAACAATATTGAATCATGGAAATTTAATAAAATAACCCTGAAAAAGCCCTATGCTAATCCCCAATTTGGAAGAGCTCAGGGTCTAACTTGTAAAGCTTATGTAAAGAAGTACACTTGGAAACTCTTCCTTTACCCTGGTCACCTTCTTGGCCAGTTGCCCCTGGAATAGCACCACATATGCACAGTACTAGCCAACAGAGGGGACATCAGCCAGTCAGCATCTATTTGGCTTTGTATAACTTCTCTCCCCATGAAGTGGCCAGCTCTGCCAAAAAGGCTGGGCATGTCCAAACTCCGTACCTGGTTTTCAGCAAGGAAAAATGGAAAGATGATGCAATACTTCTGTATTCGCAGGCTTTTAGCTGTTGTAAAGTAAATACACATCAAAAAGCCTATTGGGACTTTACATCTTAGCATAAAATAATCTGAGTATTAAAGTAGCCAGAGGAACCAAGGCAAATCTACCCAAGTAGTTTTTGTGAAAACAACTTACCTAGAGAAATGAAGAGATAACTCACTTAGGAAAAAAAAAAATCTTTGGTTAGAATATCTTATCAATTTACCTACTTTATGTTTCATATATTCACATATGTACAGATATACACATAATATATATATATAATTATTATTATAGTTTTACTCATATTTGTTAAATAACTAATTATCCCTGACATAATTACAGTTATAGTTTTATAATATACAATGAAACATGAAATTATTCCAACATGAATATAATGCACTTCATAGCACTCCTTCCAAAATCAGCAATGAACATATAAAATAAATAACAGTTCTGAAGAAGGAAAAAAAAAATCTATTAATGAATCAGTTATTTGGGGCATTCCTAGAAAACAGGGATTAGATTTCAATAAAAGGTATAGAGTCAAGGGTACCATATTTTAAATTTCTATAATGGTAAGAGTAGGGTTTTTTCTTCAGTGGAACTCATGTAAATCTTCATGTTAGATTTTGTTTTCTTTTGTGTTATTTTTAAATACAAAAAGCTGACATGGACCCAAGGCACTTATAATAATTATCATTATTAAATAATTTCCTAATAAACATATGTTTTGATTATCCCTTCTACCAAAGAATATATAACATATACAACAGCCGTTAGAAATGATATACTACTTAATAAAAGCAGTATACTTTTTCTTAAAATTTTCTTAAAAAGTAAACACTGTCCATTAGTGATGTTGCCAAAAGAAAAATCAACAAAGAGCTTCTGTTCCCCTAATTTCCAGAGAAGACTATTATGATTTACACAGACCTTCAAACCAGTCCTACATTTTACCAGAGAGAGGCAGCTGAAGAAAGAGACCTACAAAACTGCAGAGGAAACTTACCTCTCTACCTCAGTGGCCCTCAACCTTGGCTATACCTTGGAGTCAAATTGAAGAATTTTTAAATTACTGAATTCTGAAGGTTATGATTTACCTTGTGCTACATGCAGCTGGGGTATTGCTTTTCTTTTCCTCTTTTTCTTTTCTTTCTTTCTTTCTTTCTTTCTTTCTTTCTTTCTTTTTTTTTTTTTTCACTCCAAGTGGATCTAATACATAGTCAACTTTTTGGTGAACGTTGATCTACTATCCATGTACTTATTAGAATCATTTCAGAGTAACAGAAATGCAAACAATATAACATGTACTGTTTTAAAAAGATCAGGATATTATTAAGCAGAGCTGGGTTTGGTTAATTTAGTGACTCAAAGGTGTCTTCAAATACTGCCAGCTTTTCCCCTTTGCCATCCTCCATAATCCTGACTCCTTCCTCTATGGCCAAGGACAGCTAGAATGGCTACATTATTACACATTGATGCTCAGAGATAGAAAATGCTTTTTAGCTGATTTCATTTGTTTTTGTAAGGGTGACAAAATGTTATCCAAAAGTTAGAAATGGGTCATTGTTTACTTCTGATCTTACCACTAACAAGAGGAATATACTCATTACAATCACGCTGCACCTAACAGTATTTACTCAAGGCCTTTGGAACAAAGGTAAACACAAGAACAAGTGCTCTCACATTGCAAACTGTTTTTAAAACTCCTAACGTTTATGAGTTTTTTTCAAACTTTTACAGTTATCTCTTCTACATCATAAACTTTCTCTTAATGATTCACATTCAAGGGCTTTTAAGAAGCATTATGTATAGTTTTGAAAATCAGAATTCCTTTTGCTGTTGAAAAGCCTACAGACTTCATTTCAGAAAAAGTATAACGGATTCTAGTTATTCACAGAATTTAACTGATGGAGTCTGAAATCCCAAGGCATAAATACCACTTGATTACTGGTATTTGCTTCCCCCAATTTGTAACAAATGCAATAGTCATTCAGCATGCTGTGAGCAACTATCATGATTTGGAGAGAGATATGGAAAAATTATATTAATGTGGCATGAAAATTGTTTAGTTAAAAGGGTTAGTGAAAAATGGCTTTGTTGTACACATATATCAATAACTATTTCTGTTACTGATCTTTTATTTATATAAAATTAAAATTGTATACAAAAGAGTCAGAGAGCAGAGTAAAAGGGAGCAAGAGAAGGAGAGATTGTATGTCTATCTTTCAATTACCTCATGGCTGCACTATTGAGAAAGGTTTATTTAGTTGGGTTTTTTTTTTAAGATTTTATTTATTTATTCATGAGAGACAGAGAGAAGCAGAGACATAGGCAGAGAGAGAAGCAGGCTCCTATGGGGAGGACCCTGGGATCACGACCTGAGCCAAAGGCAGACGCTCAACCACGGAGCCACCCAGGCGCTCAGGTTTATATAGTTTAAACTGGTATTTTTACTTCAAATTTTTCCTCATTGATATATTTCACCCTTTTAACCAGTTAGAACCACATTTTAAATAGAAACAGGTGAGGAAAATAATCTTATCATGGATTATTGGGAAATAATTATTTTGGAAAATAATTATTTTGGAAAATAATTATTGTAATATAATTATTTTTCTTTAGGAAAATAATCTTATCATACAATTCTTGTTTAGTCAGAAAATAGCTTTTAAATGTAGTATGTTTGATATTTTGGAATGGATCATTATTGTTATCTGGGGACAGGGTTGCCATTAAATAACATGAATCGCAATAATATAAATGCCCAAAGTGCTACGGCAGTCTTTTATATTCTTAAAGTTACGATAGATAAATTAAACAACTAAATGTCTACATTTCTATCTGCTGCTTTATAAAAGAACATCAGTTCTTTGACACAATGATTAGCAGAATGTAAGCTACAAAAACTATGAGCGATTTTTTACAGAACCGCTCCACCCCTGTTACCATCACTGCAGAAACATTAGGTATGAACCTACAGGTTTTCAAGTTCTTTGGAAGCAGGAGTTCTTAAGATAGCTTCTCTAAGGAAAGTTAATATATCAGGGATTTGGCAGGAGTCTAAGACAAGTCGACAGAACTATGTCCTCAGATTAAACTGGGTTAAGAAGGATCAACCAGACACTGATCCAAATAGATCAAGGGCTCACATCTTCATTTTCAAAGGGCTGTAGTTTAGAGCAATTTGATGTAGTTAAGCACATTAGTTCTTTTTGGTGTTAAACTATTTCACTGAGATCAACAAACACATGATGAAGACAAAAGTAACACAAAACCTGAATTGATATTGAAGCTCCCTGGAATTTTGTGTTCCATGGTTCATATGACACCAAAGTCCCTAACACTTCTTGGTTTTTTCCTCTAGTGTCTCCCTTCTAGTGTTTGTTTTTTTTCCCCGTTTTCCAACTTTTTGGTTCCATGAGGCAGGTCATGCATGACGGTGTTTCAAAACAAAAAGTAGCAGTTTTATATCAATATTTCTTGTTTTAAGGTTATTTATTTATTCATGAGAAATGGACAGAGAGAGGCAGACACAGGCAGAAGTAGAAGCAGTTTCCTCTGCAGGAAGCCTGATATGGGACTCGATTCTAGGACCCTGGGATCACATCCTGAGCCAAAGCCAGATGCTCAGCCGCTGATCCACTGAGGTGTCCCTATATCAATATTTCTTGATTAGCATCCTAACTCTAATATTTACCTCTTATGAATATTAGAAAGGGAGGGAGATACATCCATTCTCTTGAAAGTACAAAAATAAGTGTGATGAAATTTCCTTAAACACGGTTTTTTTTCCTGCAGTTGCATGATTTTAAAAATTTTATTGTTATTATGTGTATTTTATCAGAAAGGTTTATATTAATATTTAAATATATTAATAAATTTAAATAAATATAAATATATTTAATAACATATTTTTAATATGTTATATTATAGTGATTTATTCATTGCCATTTTTCTTTTCAAATGTAAGGATAGATAGAAATACTTTATCATTGAGATACAAATCCTGTGGCACTATATCAGGAATAATGTGTCAGCAAATATAAATGCAAAATCTCATCTCTCTTCTATCATCAGTTTGGTTCTTCCCACACATTTACAAGCTTATCACTTCTTAACATATATGTTGTTATCTCTTTAAGTATTTACTTAACTAGGTGATTTGAATATCTTTTCATGTGATAACATATAGGTCTAACATGTTTTCAGTTTTTTTGTGGTAAAATATACACAAATTTTAACATTTTAACCATTTCTAAATGTGCAATTCAGTGGCAATAAGTATATTAACACTGTTGCCTGACCATCACCATACGTGAATCCCTGGAAGATTTTTTTTGTTGTTGTTTTCTTTTTCTTTTTTTTAAGATTTCATGTATTTATTCATGAGAGACACAGAGACACACAGAGACATACGCAGAGGGAGAAGCAGGGTCCCTGCAGGGAGCCCAATGTGGGACTTATTTCCGGAAGTCTGGTATGGCACCCTGAGCCCAAGGCAGATGCTCAACCACTGAGCCACCAGGTGTCCTGGTTTTTGTTTTCTTAAACTGAAATTTTGTAGCCATTAAACTATAATTCCCTATTCCTCCTTCCCTCAGCCATGGCAATCAGCATTCTACATTCTGTTTCTATGAATTTGACTACTGTAGGTATCTCATTTTAGTGGAACCCTACAATAAGGGTCCTTGTGAAGTAGAACAGTACAATATTGGTCCTTATGCATCTAGCATATTTTACTCAACATAATGTCTTCAGGTTCCTAAATATTGTAACACGTGTCCAAATTTAATTCCTTTTTAAAACAAAGTATTCCATTTCCTACATCTACCATATTTGGTTTATCTTTTCATCCATCGATGGACATTTAAATTTTTTTCTACCTTTGGCTATTGTAAACAATGCTACTATGAACACAGCTGTCCAAATGTCTGTTCTAGCCTCTGTTTTCAATTCCTTTGGATATATCCTCAGAAGTAGAATTACCATGGATTGTATGGAAATTTTACGTTTACTTTTTGAAGACCAACCACACAGCAGCTGAACCACTTTGCCAACACTCACCGCTATTTGACATCAAGCATATTGGTGACCCAAGGAAGAATCTCCCTGCTGAACCCAGTTCTGTGAATAATCACAGAACTATGAGAAACAAAATGTTGGTTTTTAAGGCTACTAATATTATTGGGCTATTTTGTTACAAAGCGATAGGAACTCAAACAGAAACCAGTAACTGGAATTGGGATGACGTGACAATTTACATATGTGACATTAGGGAGTGGGCAGCAAATAAAAACTGAAAGCTCTTCAAAGAGCCATTAGAGAATTACTTAAGGACAGTGAATAAATTATTAATAGAGTCTGGAGAAAAAGAGATGCAAGTCATGTACTGCCAGAACATTTGGCAACGCTATCACTTGTGGTAACATAGAAAAGGAGATATGTGATCAATTGGGGATTTCTGCATGGGATTTCTGTGCAGAACATTTAAAAAGGCCAACTAATTTGTTTTGTTGCATATGATACAAATAAGAGGGATAAAGGAGCAAAGAACAGTTTAGGTCTCTAGCAGATTTTAGAGAAAATACAAAGTGTTTAGGACTTACGGGGTTCGACAATAAAATTATTTCTCAATCTGTGACTTTCAACAAAAGTCATGCATATTAATAAGTGAATTAAGAGTAGAAAAATGCCAAATGTACACATATAAGATCCTTGTTGAGACCTTGGAATAATTCAACACCATATTTCTTAGACCCACCGAGTCAGGAAAATTACTAAAAATATTGTAATTGTCTCACAGTACTTTGATTCTAAATATGGAGAGATTATTGGCCTGAAGATATTTAAAGAAATGGCATTTTATTTTATTTTAGTGAACTCTAGTAAGATTTATAGATGGCAAGTTGTTTAGAGTCTGGGATATTAGGAAAATTTCAATTAAAAGTCTTTTTAACTAAAATAACTTTACATATATTTTTTTAAGTTTTATTTATTTATTTGATAGAGAGAAAGCACAAAAAAGGGGACCTGCAGAGGAAGAGGGAGAAGCAAGCTCCCCGATGACCAAGGAGCCAGACATGGGGCTCAAATCCCAGGACCCTGGGATCATAACCTGAGCAGAATACAGACACTTAACCAAGTAAGCCACCCAGGCACCCCAACTTTACATATTTTAATTGCATTGTTTCATTGATAACATCTGACAGTAAAGTTATAATTCTTGTATTATTTATATAATAGCTGTAATATCTTTCTCAATTTTTTTCTTTATATGCCAGCTGAAAGTAGCAGAGGTATTGTTATTACTATTAAGGAGGTAACAAAAGGTACTTCAACAGTATGAAAATTAATAAAGTTAATGCCATTTAATTTTTTTTTACTTCTATGATTTCTCTTTAGAAATATTTTAGTGAATCACATTACAATGTGATGGTATGTTTTTGTGTTTTTTAAATTAAGAATTAAAAACACTTAAGAATCTAGCTATTATTATTTTTTTAAGATTTTATTTATTTGACAGAAAGAGAGAGGAAAAGCAAGAGAGAACATGAACAGGGGGAAAGATAGGGAGAAGCAGAATCCCCACTGAGCAGGGAGCCCAATGTGAGGCTCCATCCCAGGACCCAGGGATCATGACCAGAGCCAAAGGCAGCTGCTTAACCGACTGAGCCACTCAGGCACTCAAGAATCTAGTTTTTAGAAATTTAGTTTTACTTAACAGTTTGATATTATGAATCACAGATTTTGTTATATTACATGTATGGCTTCAAAAAGTTTGATTCTAGAAAACTTTTTGCTTTTATTTTTCTTATAAACCAGATTTCACATGAACAAATGCTGGATGACTGGTGAGAATAATTCAGCCTATTTTTGCTTCAATGCTGTTTCCATCTCTAGAATCTTGCGTGGAAATGAAATTATTTTATCAGTTTGCTATAAAAAGCCATTTTAATCACTAACCAAGCTTGATTTCTATATTTGAATTTTCATGAATGTATGTTAACTTATTGTTGCATATAAAAGTACATATTTCTGAATTAACTTTATCAAATTTAAATGTTTGTGATATCCCAGTGAGCAGAAAATCTAGTAACTTGGTTGCATCTGTTCACATAATTGATTTCTGTATTCACAGAGATTCTGAAACCCTAGCATATGAGCAGTTATCATTAAGGCAGTTTCACAGGCCTCTGAATGTTGTGTTCCGATGATCCACAAACTCTTCTTAAAAGAGAATATGAAGAAAAGACATAGCAGTTGCTTTGAATATCATGAATAGCTGTTATTTTTTTCTCAGATTCATGGAAATTAATCACTGTATATTTGCATTAGAGCATTAACTTCCATTGAAAAATTATGTATTTTATCAAGGGGAAAAATGTTAGTTGAAGATTAAAACATTCACTTTACTTGAGAAACGGCTCACACACTTCAGTAAATGATAGTTTAATAAGTGTAAATATTAAATACATGGATAATTTTTTAAAACCTAGCTTTTACCTTTGTATTTATATAATCATACTCATTTGCTGGGGCACGGGCAAAGGCAATTTTCCACAAATTACTCTAATAAACCACTGGATTGATATCCACTGGTATCAAATACCAGATGGATAATTGCTTACAGGTGTTTCCTCATAGAATAATTCTATATAGCAATAAAAATATCAATTCCTATTATTCTGTGTTTCCTAAAGTGTCTCAATGTTAGTAGTTATACAACAAGAATTTTAGTGAAAAAAGTTTCTATGTTCTCATCAGTTTTCCAAATTACGGGATCAACAAGATTAGAAAGGTTTTTTTTCCAGCAGACTTTAAAACATTTGCTAAAGCAATATGCATTAATTTGAATCACCAATTTGTTAATATTAAGCGTATGTGTGAGGAACGTTGTGTGTCTAGAGTTATGCAAAATAGGTTTTGGGAAACATGGCACTAGCCACTCATCTATTTGAGGAGAATGAAGAAGGCTTTTTAAAAATATATTTTAGTATGTATAAAATAACTTTAGAATTACCACGACTAAAATCATAGACTATATATCTATTTATATCTATTCAGGCTCCAATGAGCCATTAAAAAAAAAAAAAAGTCATGGTGATATATCCATTCCTGAGAGTGTAGCATCAGTTCCTTTCCCACCTGCACAACTTCAACAGCTATCCTACCATTGAAACTCCATTTCCCTCTCTTCAAGTGTTTAGCATTTATTCTTATTCTCTGGCCACAATGGAGTAATTCCTGGCCTAAGGCTATTCAAAAATTTTCACTTATTTTTCTGTCCAGATACAGAGGGGAGTGAAAGATTGATGGGACTTACTTGGGTTAGACATTGTAGTCTGGGCTTCTTGTGTCAATCCTTTTGGAGATCTTAGAGGAAGACTACTGTTACCAGTTTTTATTGGGGCCCAAAGCAAGAGAACATTCTTCAACAGGACCAGATAGCAAGGCAGAAACTCTGTCAAGTTGGCTTAATAACTCAAGAGATACAATGTCCCTTATCTTTTCTGTAGCAAATATGTTCAATGTACAGAGCTTCTGGAATTCTCCAGATAACTATTCTATTCTTAATTATATAGCTCCAGGATTACTATTGAGCCAGATAAAGACTAAGTTCCTGAACTTGTATCACCACAAGGCCATGAAATCTGAGCTTCCACTCATGAACTGATCCAGTAAGCTAAAATGTGGATTATATACAGCAGCACTTCAATACTATGTAAAAGTAAAATATAGATTAAATTAGATTTAAGCAGATTCTGTTGCATAATCAAGTGCCTGACAGATATTCCCCACTGCCCTTGTATTGGCACCTTTCCTTCTACTAAGCCCTATTTAACCTCATGTGGCTTTCACATATAGATGTCTGAGGAATGCTAGCACCATGCATGTAGACTTCAATAACATTATCCTCCTATTCAGCAATGATCCTAAAGTAGAATGAGCAAGCCTGTGAAGTATGTGTCTGGTTGTTTATAATTAGAGTTGACCAGAGCTATGGGTCCACTTAAATCTATGGACAGTCACTAATCGTTAGCCTACATAGCAAGGGTGTTGGAGGAACAAGACTGTAGGCACAGTGACAAGAGGCTCTGGAAATAAGTGTAAAGATGGGTCTTTAATAATAAGAATAATAGGTGTAAAGATGGGTCTTTAATAATAAGATTAATAAGGATGACCAGAAAAAGACATGCCCTGCAGATGAAGACTTTAACAATAATAAAGGAGCAATAGGACTCAAACTTTTAGTATCACTTGCTCTCTTTCTCCACCCCAGCGTTCCTCAATATTGTCATTGACAAAGTGGTAATGGTGGCAGGACCGCAATTGAAATAATGCATGGGCTAGCAATACAGGCTTCTGCATATCACGATTTATCTGGTCCTTTTAATTGCTGAGTGCCCAACTTTTAAGAAACAGAAACCAAACTAATCATCTTGTAGAACACAATTTATCAGTGCCTAGTGATACACTAATTACATTGGACTCCATCTTGGAGTGTGTTGAAGGAAATGCTTCATAGTACTTGCACATGTCTTATGGCAACATCTTTCAAGGATGTCTCCATAGCAAATAGCCTTGAAAGCTAAATCTAGAGTTTTCTTCTGGGCCAGAAGACATATTTGTTTACTAACCAAAATAACAAAGATAGAGAAGCCTGGGTGGCTCAATGGTTGAGCGTCTGCCTTTGGCTCAGGGCGTGACCCTGGAGTTCCTGGATCAAGTCCCACATCTGGCTTCCTGCATGAAGCCTGCTTCTTCCTCTGTCTATGTCTCTGCCTCTCTCTGTGTGTCTCTCATGAAAAAAAAAAAAATTAAAATAAAAAAAAAGATCTCTGCATATAGCATTTGCATGGGCTCATTCTGATTCAACTATGTGAGACTTGAGGGGGAACAAGAAACTGATACAAATATGAAGCTCTTACTTCCTGTGGTGCTATGAGTAATAAAATATCTAAATCCATCTGGGTTCAGATTTCTTATTGATAGAATCTATGGAAATGTGGCAAGAAAATCTAGAATCTCCCAGCTGCCTGGAGATTGTTTCACTTGGTAGAGAACATCTTCTCATTGGAATATACTGTTGTACTGTCCACAGTTCTTCTGCAAGCACAGTTCCTGAAATTACTGAGTACATTATTTACCATCATATTTCTCTATGTTACTGATTCTAAAGGGTACAGCCTAAGAAATATGCTCATGCCCGCAATGGTCGATTACCTTTAAAAAATTGGCAGCTAAAATTATAGAATCAACTACTGAAGATTCAGAAACAGAATTAGTTGAGTGACAAGACTCCCCAAAGCACATCCCATGTTCCATAAAAGCCCTGAACTAGCAACCAATATATGGTACATTTCTCCCATAAAAGCCAGAATACACAGGTCTGGGAACCAAAGGTATGGAAGAAGACTTGGCCACTTTCCTTTGTTCCCTAAATTCTCTCTTTTAAAATTTTACTCTTTGAAATTTACAAGTTTTATTAGATTTGAGGTCTCTTTTTTTATTGAGGAGGAAAAATTTCTACTACAAGACAAAACATTATTTGCACTAAGCTGGAAATTAAGAATTCCACATAGCCACTTTAAGCTTAGTAGGATACTGAATCAGACAAAGAATGGCAAATTTGAGGGGATGATCATTTCTTAATATTTCATTTTCTAAAGTAAAAATTATAGAAGACTGTAGAAACTGCTTACTGATGGATTAATGGTTTATATAATCTAGGATTTTATCATTAGTCCCTTGTTTAAAATGGGAAAAGTATGAGTAGAATACATTAACTTCCAGGAAATAAAGAGATCCATGAGAGAATCTCCTCCTCTGACCAGGATCCTCATTTAGTACTTTCTCTGACAGATATTAAAAGTTGAGAATGTTCTTTACTGATCTAATTCTCCCAGTACTCTTAGATAAAAAGCAATCTTATTTCAGTAGCTTATTTATTGTTCTATTTGACAGAAATTTGGATGTGGTTTTTTTTATCGGTTTAAGTGAGTGAATTATTTGGAGTTTCCTCAGGAGCAGACTGTGATATAAGGATTTTCTTAAGATTGGTTTATTTAGAAGGTGGTCCAGGAAACATTAGGAGGAAACAGAAGAAATTAGAGAAGGAATGGAAGCCAACACACGGTTCCTTATTAAGCAAGTTACTGTCATGAACAATTGAGGATAAATCCTGTTTTGACACTAAGGTACTCCATTTAGAGCACACAGCTAAGTTAACTCACTTGGAGGCATGGGGCCTGGGATATATACTTATCAATTCCAATTAGTAACTAATCAAGAGCTGCTACCAGAACTATCTTAACTCATTGGCACTCCCATGTGACATGAACATGCCAGATTGCAGAGACAGAAAACACCATCGGGGAAAGAGGCATAAAAAGTGGGTAGTTTTAACTTAATGTGATTGGACAAAAAAAGTTAAATAATGACAGGACATTTGGAGTGCACCAGCAACACCTATGGCACATTTTATTTGCTTAGACAAAATTTATTAATACTAAGATATATTCTTTAATAACTCAGATAAGAACCAGAAGACTTGGTGTTTAGTTGTATTTTGTTGTGTTTCCTCAAACTTCTTTACTATCCTCACCATTCATGGTAAAATAGTAAATAAATAAATAAATAAATAAATATTCAAAATTCTCTCATGAGGAATATAATCTTATGTCAAGAGCTAGATTATTATATCACATCAAATAAGGTCAATGAGATAATTATATAGGTAAGTGCTCTGTAATGTTTGAGTGCTATAATGATTTCAGTTAATTAATTCCATAAATTCACTCACATTTAAAGATCAAATAGTACTGAATGTCTTAATAGAAGAGCTAGAAAATTAATCAGGTAAATGGATTTATTTTCATATGTAATGTTTCAAGATAAAAATTATTTTTTAATGCCATCCATAATATGGAACATATTTTATTTCATTCTCAAACATGTTTAAATTTGAATACCTCACATTTTGCATCAGAATATAAGATACAACCAGTTCTTCCATGTTGAATGCACCTTATAAATATGTAAGGTCATTTAGCAATGCTTTAAATGTAATATTAATGTTACATCTTCTAGCCTAAATGAATCATATAACTTGAAACATCATGAAACCTTATAGAAAAAGTGAGAAAATTATTGCATAAGTGAAAGAATATAATTAATGAACAATAATGAGGAAATCTAGCAGAGTAAAATCCATTGACTGAGAATATCTCTTTAAAAAATATACCTGGTTGGGACACCTGGGTTTCTCAGTGGTTGAGTATCTGCCTTTGGCTCAGGTTGTGATCCCAGGGTCCTAGATCAAGACCCACATCCGGCTCCCCACAGAGAGACTGCTTCTCCCTCTGCCTAAGTCCCTTCCTCTCTCTCCATCTCTCATGAATAAATAAATAAAATCTTTAAAAAAAACATACCTGGTTGATACAAATACATCATAAAATGACTGGAAAAGCTTTAGTTATTACGATTATCTATAATAGTTGCAGCGTTACTAAATTCTATCTTGAATAATCAATATATTTGCTGTAGGATCTGTGCATTCCAAAGGTCCTTTTCCTTTCAATAAATATATATTTCATTCCTGTTGTATTAACCTTAATTAAATTAAACTTAATATTAACCATGCCTTTTAAAATATGCCTGTTATTTATTTCTCGGTGGCCTTTCTAGTTTTTGAGGTATAGTTGTAACCTACAGACATCATTGACTAAAAATTTTATGGTGAGAAAAACAATCATGGTGAGCACATTGCTTAAAAAATTGAAAAACAGAAAATGACTTTATTGATTTGTAGTGGAAAAGAAATTTATTCTGAAAATTGAAGACTTTAGTGTAGATTTAGAAACTCGATAATTTATCCAAAATTCTATTTTCTAAAATTGCCACTTAAGATATTCTTAATATTTCATTTTCTAAAGTAAAAATTATAGAAGACTGTAGAAACTGCTTAAGATAAGTGTGTGTATATTAGTATACACAGTCAACATAAATATCATATATTATAAATATTATATTAATTATATCAATTTTATATATTGTTATTTTATTATAAACTATAATATAAAGTACAAATTATATAAAATATACTTAATACCATCATTAAAATCACCTTGAATGTGAAGAATATTTAAAAGTTTGCAATAGAAATCTTCAAAATGACTTTATGATGGCAAAAGTGAACTTTAAATACTACAGTGCTATTTTTTAAATGTATATCAGAATAACAACAACAAAAACATTGATTTTAGACTATATTTCCATAACTTATTTTTCTAAATATTTCCAATTTCTACATTTTGCATACATTTCTGTAAAAATATACTGACTATAATAGTAAATAATTAAAAGTGAATTTTTGGCATCGCACTTGATAAACCTTAAAATTTCCACTAAGGTATATGGATAGCTCGGTTGGTTAATCACCTGACTCTTGATTTCAGCTCAGGGTTGTGAGATTGAGCCCCTTAAGGCTCTGCTCACAATGAGGAGTCTGCTTATGCTTCTCACCCTCACCCTCTGCCCCTTCCCACTCTCTCTTTCCCTCTCTAAATAAATTATAAAGTAGAAGAAAAATCCCACTAAAATATGAAATGTTTTGCTATAAATAAAACCTATGATGAATTCTAAGTCAAAAATATTTGGCTTTTACCAGCTGTAATTTTTATCATTAATACATTCCACAAGTTTCTCAATAACACTATTCTGTGATATCAAGCATGCTGAGTGGTTATACAAAAAAAGAAAAATGAATGAAGAAAAATCTATCAGTGCTTAAACCAGGTGAAGGAGAATTACACCTTCTAGATAATCACAGAATTATTTGAAATATACTAAACAGTTGAAAAAAGAAGAAAGTGAAGGATTCATTGGTTAGTGATTCACAGCAGACTACGGAAAAACCAAAAGACAATGTAAGAAAACGTAATTACCAAATCTCAAACAAAACATTTTGATATCCTTCCTCTACCCCATGCCACCCCTACTAGGTAAGATTGGCAGGTTGCTTTGTTTTTGTTTTTATTTTAGATTTTATTTATTTGAGAGAGAGCAAGAGCAAGAGAGATCACAGAGGGCAGGGTAAGGGAGAAGCACACTCGCTGCTGAGCAGGGAGCCAGATTTGGGGCTTGATCCCAGGACCCTGAGATCATAATCTGAGCCAAAGGCAGACACTTAACCCACTAAGCCATTCAGGTACCCCAAGATTAGCTTTAAATAGAGATTAGAGAGAGATGTGGATGTTTATTTTGTTCCCTTATGACAAAAGACATGATATTTTGAACAAGGCTTCAAGGCAAGATCCAGCAGGCAAGTAAAGCAAGAGAAAATCTGTACCTATATATAAGATAAATTCATGCTACCCTATGTTAAAGAAATTCACTGGCCAATAAATGAATCCCTGAAACTCTGGCTGGTGACCTTCAGTAAAAAGTTTGCTAAGGTTAGGAAAAGTTTTATCACCAGGGAATATCTAGCATTAACAACAACAAAAATCAGCAAATTTTCCAGTCACTAGAGGACCTTTAAATCATTCTGTGTCTCAAATATAGAATAATTACAGATAATATTTCAATATTATAAAGTGATGGCTCGGCTAAAAAAAAGTAAAGAATATAAGCTGAAGAGCAAATCTTCAATAATTATAAACAATTTATAAATATTAAAGGGAGTTACATGGGTTAAAACAAGTAAGTATTAGAAAAGGAGGTCCCCAAAAAATAGCTTAGGGAAGTAAAACCATGGGCTGTGGGCAGCCTGGGGTCTGGCTCTGAATGTTTGCAGAGGAGCTCTGGAAGGGTACCTTAAATCCAATCAGGAAAAGACCAAGAACCACTACTGGGAAATCGAGTGCTGCTCTGCAAAAGACAGTAACTATAAAAGTTCTCATTTTTGTCTTTCAGAATCTGAACTGCATTCTTATCCTTGGCAATTTCCCTGTTACATGACTGTGGAAGTCAAATACCAGTTCCCACCCTGGAAGCCAAAAATGCAAAATAATTGAGTTCTCAGTCTAGCTTGCATGTCTAGTAAAGATTTGTTGACCTGGATTCTTCCAATCACACAAACTCATGACAGATTCGAGATTAATGTGCAACCTACCTGCATCTTTGCCCATAAATTCCACCAGTTTTTTTTTTTTCCTGTCTCTATACATGAACTGTTGATTTTAACCAAGCTCTCACCTTCTATTTTTACACGAGGTCACATATCTAGTTGCTAACACAAGAATATTGCCCCACCAGCAAAGCTAACAGAGCCCCTGTGGCACCAATTTTTATCTATTAGATCATTGTTATGATTTCTCCCACAAGAAAAGGAACCTTATTTAATTGCATTTCACCTTTTCAAGCTTCCATCTTGGTTCTCTACTACCCTTTAAAAGAAGTCCTTGATAGATTTGCTCGACTACGATGACTATAAATTCTTTCCAATTTCTCTTGACTCTATTTCAGTCAGGATTTTTCCCCATGCCTTTCCACTGAAACCAATCTTGTCAACATCAACAGTAACTATCATTTTCTAAAAAGCAACCAATGCACAATGTTTGTTCTTGTCTTCTTTGAGGCATTTTTTTTTTATTTTTATTTACAATAGTTACACACAGAGAGAGCTAGAGAGAGGCAGAGGGAGAAGCAGGCTCCATGCACCGGGAGCCCGACGTGGGATTCGATCTCGGGTCTCCAGGATCGTGCCCCGGGCCAAAGGCAGGCGCTAAACCGCTGCGCCACCCAGGGATCCCCTCTTTGAGGCATTTTAAAGAGCTATTACTTCTCTTTCTTTTAAATACACTCTGAAAAGGATGGAGTTATATTTGAGGATTTTAAGTGGATTTTAATGACTTATGTTTAAAAAGATCGCTCTGGTTGCTGTGTGGGTAACACTGAAGGAGAGAACATAGTTTTTCTTGTTTTATGCAAGTGGCTCCTATATAAATGACCTCTTCTTATAGCCTCTTTGCTATATCTTCCTCTTCCCCTAAATCTTTTTTTTTTTTTTTAAGATTTTATTTACTTATTCATGAGATACACACAAAGAGAGAGAGGCAGAGACACAGGCAGAGGGAGAAGCAGGCCCCATGCAGGGAGCCCGATGTGGGATTCTGTTCCTGGTTCTCCAGGATCACGCCCTGAGCTGAAGGTGGCGCTAAACCTCTGAGCCACCCAGGCTGCCCTATTACTCCCTTTTAGAATACAAGCTCCAAAAAATGAGAGATCTTTGTTTCAATCTGTCATGCTAATATTCAACAGGATTCTGAAATAAAGTAATTTATTTATAAGTTTAATCAAATGAAGGAATAACTGAAATTATGAAAGAAAGTTAAGACCACAAAGTTTCTCCCTATGGTAATGTACCTATAGGTGGAGCAGAGTAGCATGAGTGATGGCTTTGATAGTTCAAAGAAGATGAAGTTTGCACCAGAGTGACAGTCCATAATGCCTTTAGTAGTTGTGGATAGCCTGAATCCTTATGGAAGCAAACATAGGTGGGCAAGCTGCAGCTTCTAGTATTCAGCTAGTTTTTATTACTGAACCTGACTTTTAAACCTCCTTGTTTTAAATGTTTATATTCGAACATATATTCCATATATGTGTATATTCCAAAATATTCCTGATAGCCAATTTTCTATATCAACTTGTCTAGTCCATGGCACTCAGTTTTTGGTCAAATACCAATCCAAATATTGCTGAGAAGGTATTTTTTAAATGTAATTAACATTTAAATCCATACACTGAATAAAGCAGATTATACTACATACTGTGGTTGGGCTTTACCAATCAATTGAAGGCCTTAAGAGCAAAGCCTGAGGCTTCCTGCGAAAGAAGGACTTTTGCCTTCAAACTAGAGTGACTGTAGCTCTTCCCTAAATATCTAGTCTGCTGGTTTCCCCTACAAATTTCAGACTAGACTGGCAACCTTCACAAATAGGACAGAGAGAGAGAAAGAGAGAGAGACAGAGAGAGACAAAGACTATATAGATGTGCTATACCTTCTCTTTCTCTGGAGAAGTCTGTGTTTCTCTCTCTTTTTTTTTAAGATTTTACTTATTTATTCATGAGAGACACAGAGAGGAGAGAGAGAAAGGCAAAGACACAGGCAGAGGGAGGAGCAGGCTCCCTGCGGGCAGCCTGATGCAGGACTCAATCCCAGACCTCAGGATCACGCCCTTAAGCCAAAGACAGATGCTCAACCACTGAGCCACCCAGGCATTCAGAGAAGTCTATTGCTGTTTCTCTGCATATTCTATTGGTTCTCTTTCTCTGGAGAATTCTAAGTAAAACAATATTGCTTCCCTGCAAGTTAGCTAACATTGGTTTCAGTTACTTAACCACAAAAGGCTTGATTGATATAAAAATTAGTACAGACAAGTGTCAGAAACTAGAATCAGATGGCATTTGAGAAGAGGTAATTTGTGATCAGGTGGTTTGTTCTAGTTTGGGCTCAATTGCCATGAAATTGCATGTGTAATGCAGTGGGGGGGGGGCAGAGTAGATTTTTTTTCAGTAAATGTCATCAAGTAGCAAAATGCTTAACTAAAATGTTATTAGTGAGCAGTATTTATGAAATGCCTATTATAGGCAAACCCTGGGGAACCAAGTGACCACTGCCATAGATGGCTATCAAGACTGTGAAGAATTAGAGGACTGTTGCAAATTCATATATATATATATATATATATATATATATATATATATATTCATAAGAGGCTGCCGAGTTAAAGAGAATGACAAACTCAGGTGTCTAAATGTCTGCCTCAGGCACTAGGGTGTTTAAAAGAACATCAAAATAAATTCTCTCTCACACCTGGAATACTGAGCCAGAATTTAGCATCAGTTGAATTCACATCATTTAAAACTTTAGTAAATAAAGAATAAGGCAGTGATTTAGAAACACCAGAACTCCATAAATTGAAATGGAAATACATGAGAGTATTCAAAAACCAAAGACATACATGATTAATGAGATTTTCTTACCAGTCTTTTTTTTTTTTCTCTTTTTGCATAATGATGGTGCTTCAGCCTCAGTAATCATTCTGCCTAATTGTCTATTGAGTGTTAGGTTACAAAAAGTTAAGTTCACCTCCACTACTCCTCAATTCTACAGATCTATAACTAAACTTTAATACCAGCATGGATCAGTGTGTAAATTACAAGTCAAAATTTAATATAGAAAAAGTTATACAGAAAAAGGAATACATTTCATGCACAGGCAAAATGTCGGGAACACAACTGGAAATTGATTCTGAGACACACTGAAGACAAAAATACTTTTATTTGAGTTATATGTATGAGTATACTTATCTGAAAAATCTGAATTTAATATGCTAGTATTGTAGTACGACAAGGATTTCATATTTGCTGGGTTAGTTCTGTAAATGTGGATTCAATGACTGCCCCCGTAACATAAAGTTAACAGAAATTCCTTAGAAATTTGTGGAGGAAGGATTTTAATGCCTTAGGGAGGCTGAGCTGCTGGAGTGAATTTATCATTTGGAAATTGCTAAAGTACCCTCTAATGTTATCTGCATATAAAGATCTACAGGAGATATACGAATTTTTTTTCAATTTTTCTGTAAACTTAAAACAAATCAGAAACCACATATTAATTAAAAAAAAATATGAGTAAACGCTGGCAAGTTTGTTGATAAAATGGATCACTCATACATTGCTCTGCAGAATGTAAAATGGTTTAGATTTCCTGAAAAACAGATTGGCAGTTTTTGTTTTTTTTTTTTTAAATTAAACCTGCAAATACTATGCATCTCAGTAATTGAACTCTTAAACATTTATTCTAGAGAAACAAAGGCATGGCCAAACAAAACCTTCTCCTTGACTGCTTATAGCAGCTTTATTTGTAATAGCCCCGAACTGTAAACAGCCAGATCTCTTCAAAGAGTGTCTAATTAAATTGTAGGACATCTATTCATGGACTACTACTCAGTGATGATACACAAAATAGCCTGAATAGGAAAAAGTCAAACCCAAAAGTTTACATATGTGGCTACTGGAAGCAAATCAACAAGACATTGATAAAGATTTTGAAATGCTAAACTACCCTCTCATTAGTCCCAGTGTCCATTTGGAGAATACAAAATTTCTAAAACTCCTCAAGATAGTGATGAGGTGGTAATGGAAACAAGATTGAGATGAACTGAGTATGATCTATTCCCCAACCTCTACTTATTTATTTAACTTCTCTTCTCTCCTTCAATTCCAACCACACCTAACTCATTATTTCTCAAACATGCCAGGAAAGTCTTAGTTCAGGGTCTTGGCATTTGATATTTCTTTTGGCACAAACTGCCCCCATCCATACATACACAAAATTCAATTTCCCACATAGCTTGCTTTCTCATCTCTTCAGGTTTTGCTTTAAATGCCACATTTTCAGTGAGACCTTTCCTGTGCATCTCATTTAAAATTACATAGTACTCTCTCAATACTTCTCATCACCTTTTGCTTTCTTTTAAATTTCCAAAACACATACAGTAACTTTCCGACTTACTCTGTACTTTATTTTTTTCTTATTTGAGTTCCTCAAAAGGAATGTAATCTCTATGAAAACACATCTTGTTTGTCTGTTTGGTTCACTATTGAATATGTCTAGAATAGAGCTTGGCATATAGTAGCATTCAATAAATAATTGATAAAATGATTTAATATAATATAGAGAACATTGAAAATCATACTATGAGATAGCCCTATCATCTTTGAATAGCACTTTGTGGCTGTGAGACAGGTACAGGACAGTCATTTAAAATCAGCTGTTTTCAATAAAGACAGTAGAATTCAGAGTGGCAATGGTCAGATAAAAAACATGCCATTAAATAAAAGCAAAATTATTACAACAGGCAGCACTTTAGTGGTATCAGAGTGATTCAATCTATTTGCACTATTGGGACAAAATAGATGGAAGCCAATTTTTAAATAACAAACAAGAGAAGAAACAACCATCAGACACTTAAGACAATGTAAAGATAAGTTTGACTTGAGCCAATACAATAAATAATCCTGCCCCCACATCTGAATTATTTACTGAGTCAATCCACAGTCCCAGATGGAACCCAGGTAAAGCTGAAAAATTTAAGCAAGACTCTGTAATAAAAATGTAAAAAAACAGAATGCTACATCACTCCAAACCTTCTGCCAAATGTCCTGAAGCAATTTAGCTAGGTGTTTATGTATTAACATAAGGAAAATACACTAAACTATCAGAAATTATCAAAAGACTCCTAAATCAATATTAGTTTCTGGATAGTTGAATTCCTCTATGATTTACGAAAGAAGGAACTTTCTACAATTGTTGAGAGTTTTACCCAAGCCCAACTTATAGTAGGCTTAGTAGTGTTTAGAGGCCAATCACAGGATATATTTCTCCACTAGAATCTGTAGTCAGAGTAGAAATACATAGAAAATAGCAAAATCGCTAAAATGGCTACCTTGTTAATGATGGTAAGATTTTTTTTTAATTTTTTAAATATATTTATTTTTCATTGGTGTTCAATTTGCCAACATATAGAATAACACCCAGGGCTCATCCCATCAAGTGCCCCCCTCAGTGCATGTCACCCAGTCACCCCCCCCCCCCACCTCCCTTTCTACCACCCCTAGTTCATTTCCCAGAGTTAAGAGTCTCTCCTGTTCCATCACCCTCACGGATATTTCCCACTCATTTTCTCTCCTTCCCCTTTAATCCTTTCACTATTTTTTATATTCCCCAAATGAATGAGACCATATGTTTGTCCTTCTCCGATTGACTTATTTCACTCAGCATAATACCCTCCAGTTCCATCCACATCGAAACAAATGGTGGGTATTTGTCATTTCTAATGGCTGAGGAATATTCCATTGTATACATAGACCACATCTTCTTTATCCATTCATCTTTCAATGGACACCGAGGCTCCTTCCACAGTTTGGCTATTGTGGACATTGCTGCTAGAAACATCGGGGTGCAGGTGTCCCGGCGTTTCATTGCATCTGTATCTTTGGGGTAAATCCCCAGCAGTGCAATTGCTGGGTCATAGGGCAGGTCTATTTTTAACTCTTTGAGGAACCTCCACACAGTTCTCCAGAGTGGCTGCACCAGCTCACATTCCAACCAACAGTGCAAGAGGGTTTCCCTTTCTCAACATTCTCTCCAACATTTGTGGTTTCCTGCCTTGTTAATTTTCCCCATTCTCACTGGTGTGAGGTGGTATCTCATTGTGGTTTTGATTTGTATTTCCCTGATGGCCAGTGATGCAGAGCATTTTCTCATGTGCGTGTTGGCCATGTCTATGTCTTCCTCTGTGAGATTTCTCTTCATGTCTTTTGCCCGTTTCATGATTGGATTGTTTGTTTCTTTGCTGTTGAGTTTAATAAGTTATTTATAGATCTTGGAAACTAGCCCTTTATCTGATATGTCATTTGCAAATATCTTCTCCCATTCTGTAGGTTGTCTTTTAGTTTTGCTGACTATTTCTGTTGCTGTGCAAATGCTTTTTAACTTGATTAACTGAAGTCCCAATAATTCATTTTTGCTTTTGTTTCTCTTGCCTTCATGCATGAATCTTGCAAGAAATTACTGTGGCCAAGTTCAAAACGGATGTTGCCTGTGTTCTCCCCTAGGATTTTGATGGAATCTTGTCTCACATTTAGATCTTTCATCCATTTTGAGTTTATCTTTGTGTATGGTGCAAGAGAGTGGTCTAGTTTCATTCCTCTGCATGTGGATATGCAATTTTCCCAGCACCATTTATTAAAAAGACTGTCCTTTTTCCCAGTTGATAGTCTTTCCTCCTTTATAAAATATTAGTTGACCATAAAAGTTGAGGGTCCACTTCTGGATTCTCTATTCTGTTCCATTGATCTATGTGTCTGTTTTTGTGCCAGTACCACACTGTCTTGATGACCACAGCTTTGTAGTACAACCTGAAATCTGGCATTGTGATGCCCCCAGATATGATTTTCTTTTTTAAAATTCCCCTGGCTATTTGGGGTCTTTTCTGATTCCACACAAATCTTAAGATGATTTGTTCCAACTCTCTGAAGAAAGACTATGGTATTTTGATAGGGTTTGCATTAAATGTGTAAATGGCCCTGGGTAGCATTGACATTTTCACAATATTAATTCTGCCAATCCATGAGCATGGAATATTTTTCCATCTCCTTATGTCTTCCTCAATTTCTTTCAGAAGTGTTCTGTAGTTTTTAGGGTATAGATCCTTTACCTCTTTGGTTAGGTTTATTCCTAGGTGTCTTATGCTTTTGGGTGCAATTGTAAATGGGATTGACTCCTTCATTTCTCTTTCTCAGTCTCATTGTTAGTGTATAGAAATGCCACTGATTTGTGGGCATTGATTTTGTATCCTGCCACGCTACCAAATTGCTGTATGAGTTCTAGCAATCTTGGGGTGGAGGCTTTTGGGTTTTCTATGTACAGTATCATGTCATCTGCGAAGAGGGAGAGTTTGACTTCTTCTTTGACCATTTGAATGCCCTTAATGTCTTTTTGTTGTCTGATTGCTGAGGCTAGGACTTCCAGTACTATGTTGAATAGCAGCGGTGAGAGTGGACATCCCTGTCTTTTTCCTGTTCTTAGGGGAAAGGCTCCCAGTGTTTCCCCATTAGAATGATATTTGCTGTGGGCTTTTTCTAGATGGCTTTTAAGATGTTGAGGAATGTTCCCTCTATCCCTAATCTCTGAAGAGTTTTGATCAGGAATGGATGCTGTATGTTGTCAAATGCTTTCTCTGCATCTAATGAGAGGATCATATGGTTCTTGGTTTTTCTCTTGCTGATATGATGAATCACATTGATTGTTTTACAAGTGTTGAACCAGCCTTGTGTCCCGGGGATAAATCCTACTTGGTCATGGTGAATAATCTTCTTAATGTACTGTTGGATCCTATTGGCTACTATCTTGTTGAGTATTTTTGCATCCATGTTTATCAGGGATATTGGTCTATAATTCTCCTTTTTGGTGTGGTCTTTTGTCTGGTTTTGGAATTAAGGTGATGCTGGCCTCATAAAACAAGTTTCGAAGTCTTCCATCTCTTCCTATCTTTCCAAACAACTTTAGTAGAATAGGTATGCTTTCTTCTTTAAACATTTGATAGAATTCCCCTGGGAAGCCTTGTGGCCCTGGACCTTGTGTCTTAGGAGGTTTTTGATGACTGCTTCAATTTCCTCCCTGGTTATTGGCCTGTTCAGGTTTTCTATTTCTTCCTGTTCCAGTTTTGGTACTTTGTGGTTTTCCAGAAATGCGTCCATTTCTTCTAGATTGCATAATTTATTGGCATATAGCTGCTCATAATAAGTTTTTAAAATCGTTTGCATTTCCTTGGTATTGGTGGTGATCTCTCCTTTTCATTTGTGATTTTATTAATTTGAGTCTTTTCTCTTTTGTTTTTAGTAAGGCTGGCTCATGGTTTTTCTATCTTATTAATTCTTTCAAAGAGCCAACTCCTGGTTTTATTGATCTGTTCCACAGTTCTTCTGGTCTCTATTTCATTGAGTTCTGCTGTAATCTTTATTAACTCTCTTCTTCTGCTTGGTGTAGTATCTATTTGCTGTTTATTCTCTAGCTCCTTTAGGTGTAAGGTTAGCTTTGTATTTGAGTTCTTTCCAGTTTTTGGATGGATGCTTGTATTGCGAAGTAATTCCCCCTCAGGACTGCTTTTGCTGTATCCCAAAGATTTTGAATGGTTGTATCTTCATTCTCATTAGTTTCCATGAACCTTTTTAATTCTTCTCTTATTTTCTGGTTGACCCTTTCATCTTTTAGCAGGATGGTCCTTAACCTCCACGTGTTTGAAGTCCTTCCAAACTTCTTCTTGTGATTTAGTTGTAATTTCAAAGCATTATGGTCTGAAAATATGCAGGGGATGATCCTAATCTTTTGGTATCGGTTAACACCTGATTTGTCACTCAGTTTGTGCTCTATTCTGGAGAAAGTTCCATGTGCACTTGAGAAGAATTTGTGTTCAGTTGCGTTCGGATGTAAAGTTCTGTAGATATCTGTGAAATCCATCTGGTCCACTGTATCATTTAAAGCTCTTGTTTCTTTGGAGATGTTGTGCTTAGAAAACCTATCTATTGTAGAAAGTGCTACCTTGAAGTCACCAAGTATAAGTGTATTATTATCTAAGTATGTCTTAACTTTGGTTATTAATTGATTGATATACTTGGCAGCTCCCACATTCGGGGCATATATATTAAGGATTGTTAAGTCCTCTTGTTGGATAGATCCTTTAAGTATGATATAGTGTCCCTCTTCATCTCTCACTACAGTCTTCGGGATAAACTTTAGTTTATCTGATATAAGGATGGGTACCCCTGCTTTCTTTTGAGGACCATTTGAATGGCACATGGTTCTCCAACCTTTTATTTTCAGGCTGTCGGTGTCCTTCTGTCTAAAATGAGTCTCTTGTAGACAGCAAATAGATGGGTCCTGCTTTTTTATCCAGTCTGAAACCCTGTGCCTTTTGATGGGGTCCTTAAGCCCATTCACGTTCAGAGTTACTATTGAAAGATATGAGTTTAGGGTCATCATGATACCTATTCAGTCCCTGTTTTTGTGGATCGTTTCCTTGGACTTCCTCTTCCTTTTACAGGGTCCCCTTTAAAATTTCTTGCAGAGCCGGTTTGGTGGTCACATATTCCTTCAGTTTCTGCCTATCTTGGAAGCTCTTTATCTCTCCTTCTATTCTGCATGAGAGCCTTGCTGGATAAAGTATTCTTGGCTGCATGTTCTTCTCATTTAGGACCCTGAATATATCCTGCCAGCCCTTTTTGGCTGGCCAGGTCTCTGTGGAGAGGTCTGCTGTTAATCTAACATTTCTCCCCATAACAGTTAGAGATTTCTTGTCTCTTGCTGCTTTAAGGATCTTCTCTTTATCTTTGGAATTTGCAAGCTTCACTGTTAAATGTCGAGGTGTTGAACGTTTTTATTGATTTTACGGGGGAACCTCTCTATTTCCTGGATCTGAATGCCCGTTTCCCTTGCTAGATTAGGAAAGTTTTCAGCTAGGATTTGTTCAAATATATATTCTGGACCTCTGTCCCTTTCGGTGCCCTCTGGAACCCCAATTAAACACAGATTTTTCTTCCTCAGGCTGTCATTTATTTCCCTTAATCTATCCTCATGATCTTTTGTTTTTCTCTTTTTTCCTCAGTTTCCCTCTTTGCCATCAACTTGTCTTCTATGTCACTCACTCGTTCTTCTACCTCGTTAACCCTCATCGTTAGGACCTCTAGTTTGGATTGCATTTCATTTAATTGATTTTTAATTTCTGCCTGATTAGATCTAAATTCTGCAGTCACGAAGTCTCTTGAGTCCTTTATGCTTCTTTCTAGAGCCACCAGTAGCTTTATAATCGTGCTTCTGAATTGGCTTTCTGACATTGAATTGTAATCCAATTTTTGTAACTCCGTGGGAGAGAGGACTGTTTCTGATTCTTTCTTTTGAGGTGAGGTTTTCCTTCTAGTCATTTTGCTCAGTGCAGAGTGGCCAAAAACAAGTTGTATTGGGAAAAGGAGAAAAAGAGAGGAGAGAAAGAAGAAAAGAAAAAGAAAAAAAAAAGAAAAAAGAGAGAAGAGAAGAAAAGAAAAAAAGGGGGGAAGCAAACAGAAACCAAAAAACAAGGGGGAGTATCCTCTGATTCTGTATACTGTAAATACCTCGACTTCCCCTGGAACTTTCCAGTGCTGCTTGGTCAATTATTTGTTTTTCCCCTGTCCGAAGCTGATCTTCTGGGGGAGGGGCCTGCTGTGTTGGTTCTCTCTCTCTCTCTCTCTCCCCTCTCTGTGTCTCTCATGAATAATTAAATAAAAATCTTAAAAAAATAATTTGAGAGAGAGAGAGAGAGCATGAGCTGGGGAGTGGGACAGAGAGTGAGGAAGATAGAGAATCCCAAGCAGGCTCCAAACTCAGCACAGAGCCCCAGATAGGTCTAGATCTCTTGACCCAGAGATTATGACCTGAGTGAAAATCAAGAGTTTAGTGCTTAACCCACTGAGCCACCCAGGCATCCCTAGTTTTACCTATCCATATATTCAAATCCCTTATAGCAATACAATCTTTTTATTGGTGTATTTAATCCAATAACTTATAATTCATTTACTGATAAATTTGTTTATATATTATTACATCAATTTATATTTTAATTTTTCAATAATTTCTTTTTGTTCTTTCACTGCCTTCTTTTGACGTGAGAACATTTGTTATCATTTTTCTCCATTAACTTATTATATATATCTTTACTTCTTTTAATGGTTACCTTGGATTTACAACAGACATTCTTGATCTTTACAGTATAAAAAATACTTTTATGACTTCCATATACCATTAAAACTATAGAACACAAAAATCCACCTGCCTTTATCTTCCATTTTATGTTATTGATTCCATATGGTTTTATTTGTACATATAATTTAAATCAGCATTTATCTCTATATACACAGAGATTTTTATCTCACATATTTACCTATTACTTGTTCTTCATTCTATTCTGTGTTTCCCTCAATCCTCCTGCTATCGCTTTATTCTTTCCTATAAATCTTTTAGTAAACTGTGTATTTAGTATTCTGTTGCTCTGCTTGTAACAGATTCTCTCAAAGTTGGTTTGCATGAAATCATTTCATCCTCCATTTTGAAAGGGATTTCTTTAAAAAAAGAGAAATTATTTTTAGTACTATAAAGAGGTCGTGGTATTTTCTTCATATAACATTTTTTTTATTTAGATAGATCTTATTGTCACTCTTTAGAATCTATTAAGAATTGTTTCTCCTGCTGTTTTATAATTTTTTTTTCTATTTGACCAAATTGGTCTAAGCAATTTCCCTAGACGTGCTTAAGCATGGGCGATTTTATATTTTTCTTTCAGCCTGGAAAATAATTTCCTCCAATAAGTCTTCTGCTTATTCTTTCCCTTTCCAAACTATACCTAATTCTGATTCTACATTAGAACTCTTCAGTAAGCTCTCTATTTTCTGTTTGTTTTTTTCTTTAAGTTTAGATATTTCTAGCAACCTGAATTCTAGTTCACTAATCCTAAGATTCTGGCATTCTTAACCCACATTGAGTTATTCAATATTAACACATTGAGTTATTCAGCTGTAGTTATTTTTCTTATTTGAAAGATGTTTATTTTCATTATTATTTCTAGAATCCAATTCTCTGGTAAAATTATATTTTTGCCTATTTTCTACATATTTTCCTATATTATCCTAAATATATTAATCAAAATTCTATAAAGTTTTTATCTGCTTATGCAGATGAATACATCACCTCTAGGTATACTTCTACTATAAGTTTTCACTTGGAGTTGTAAAGGCCTGTCTGGCGTACTGATTGAACTCTTGAATCATGGGAGTCATATGTAAAAAGTGTTGAGGATCTAGATAATGATCTTGAAGAAGGATTAACACTGACAGAAATACTGGATGATGTTTAACATAATCCTATCAGAGACAGGTTGGAATCATAGCAGTTTTATTAAGGCCGAGTCTATGTTTCATTTATATTTCTGTCCAAGATTTAGCCCTGGAAAAATTTTGACTCATTTCCACATTTTTTTTTCTAGAAATTCACCCATCAGTTTGCAAATTTTAAATGTACATAAATCAACAAAACAAAACTACTAAAACTCCATTTTTCTTTACAGAGGCTGTTTGGCTGATCCCAGGATCAATAAATATCCTTCAGGAAAAGCAACTTCAAAATATATTTCAATTCTTTATAGTTCTTTGTTTTCTAAAACATGGATCCTTCTATTCCCCTTAGCTTCTGAACCTCCTTGCTGTCTTTACATATTAAAACTATATTATATTTGCAATATAGATTTTATATATTATATATTTATTTTTCAAAGTACAATGAAATTTGTGGTTTCTCTTTTCATATACATGAATGATTGTCTCTCTTAAAATATTTGCTAATAACACTGCCCACTATTTACTGAGTTCCTATAGTTGACTGTGTGAACAATATTTAATATTCATAAACACTGAATTAGTTATATTATTACTTTTGTGAGGAAACTAAGCCTTGTAGAGATTAAATAACCTCTCTAGAATTTAATAATGATTACATTTCAATGGAGTAGTTCCCAGCTCCTTGAGAAAATCCTGGCAAGAGACTTTTTAAATAATTTATTATTTTTTTAAGATGTACATTTCAAAGGGACAGAGAAAAAAATGTATAATTACAAGTTTTATAAAATAAATGCTGTAAGAAAAAGAAGTCAGACTCCCAGAGTCAGGAAGAAGCTTGAGTACAGTTTAATCAGGTTGAGGGGAATTTAAGGCTATTTTAGTCATAGTCTTCACTAGAGCTTCTGTCATTTCTCCAGTGATCCAGTGTGTTTGTTTTATGTCCCCTGCCCCCATTCATTTCCCTAACTTACCATTTCCAGTCTATTTCCTTGAACCCATGTTCCTTGTTTTGTGCTCTATTGTGACATGAAGGCTACAGAGATAATATATGGCGGATTCTACTTTCTAAGCTCAAAGTCCTTGCCTTGGAATTATGGAGAAAAACCAAGATTTTTCACAATGGCCCCTTTTCCATTCTCCTTGCCAGAGCCCTGAAAGAATATTGGAGCCTCACTGTGAGAACCTGATGGAGTTCCTGGAGGTGAAGTCCATAAAAGTTTGTGGCTCCTCTAAGGCTGTGGCTCCAAGGATATCTCTGTCACATACTGGATTATAAGGAGCTTGCAGAAAGTTGTCAAAATTGCCATTTAAGTGTTTTATTTTGTGACTTTTTGCAACTTCTGTTCCAGATAATCAGGTCTTTGTTTCTCTGGATATACCATTCCATCTAGATTTTAGGGTGATAGTGCTCTATGTTTTGTTCTCAGTTGAGGCCAAGTTATTAATTTTTTAATTCATTCATCTTTTTCTATCCTAATGAATTTCCCGAAGCTCTTTATATGTCTAAACTATAATCAGAAGCCCTGAAATATTTTTCTGATTATAAAATTATCAATGTAGAAAACTTATAAAATACAGGAAAAACAATTTATTGAGTGAAACAATAAGACAAAATAAACTAACAAAAAACTTTGAATTGATTCCTGTTGGAATGAAAATAATCAAATATTTTATGAGCCTCTTTTAAGGACATGCAGGGTTCAACCATATCCTGTTTCATGCCTTCCCCAGTGACCTTGCTACAGCCACACCAGTCACAAAGCCTTTAGGTATGTTTCATCTGGATGAAATGCCTTTTTCTGTTCCTCATAGTCTTTCCCTACTTTTCTCCTTAAAGCTCATTTTAAGTAGTTCTTCTTAGAGACATATCTCCTTGATTACTGTATGTCAAGTAAACTCCCACCTAAAACATTCTATATCCTGACCTATAATCAACTTCCTTTGCACTACATGTATCATCTATTTGCTTGCTTTTGCCTGAGCCCCATTAGAATGAAGGCTCTCTGAAAAAAGTGAAAATATTTTTTCATATTCATCACTGAACTGTAATGGCTAGCACCCCATTTGACATACGGTAGGTTAATTAATCTTTCCTTATCAATAATTCAAACAGACTCTTTTTAAACCCAATGTTTAAAATATTCAAGCAAAAAGTAAACTTAAAATAGAAATAATTAAAAAAAAAGAAATAATCTCCATAGACTCTGAAGTCTACAGTTCAATAAATGCTGTCTGCTGCTGTGTGTTAGTGGACAACAGATAGTTCTTCTCTTGTATGAGTTTTCTTATCTGTAAAGTGACACTAATAATAGTGTCTATTTTATAGAATTTTAATGAAAAACATAACTGAATAAATGTAAAGCCTTAGAACAGTGTCCAATATAAGCATGCTTAAAAATATTTTCAAATAAAATAAACATGAATAATGATCATATACGTCACAAAAGAAAATATACTTAATAGTCTGTACTATTTTATAACATTTCTTTGAAGTGTGTTTCAAAGCATTATAAAATCATGATCAACTGTAGTATTTCCATAACTATCCCACAATTCCTACAGCATTGTTAATAGCCTATTGCTTTATAGAGTCGAAGTCAGAGCTAATGAAAACAATTATCTTTCACAAGGTCAAAAAATATATTTTTCAGGATAAAGTTTGAGATGAACTGATATGATTAAGAACGCATGTTTATATTATAGTTTATCTTCATTATCGTCCCATTAAGTGCTAATATTGTGTTAACCGTTTGTATGTAAATTTGTAATATTGCAAAAAGATTAGAAAAAGTGCATCATATTACAGAAAGAAAACTAAGAAAAAACAACAACAAAAATTTCTCAGAAAGGCCACAATTTGGCCACCTCAAAGAGACCTTCATAGCACTCCTCTCCTTTACCTATCTCACATTAAAGGGGCGGTCTGTCCAAATTTCCAAATTTACTTTGTGAGGTGTTATTTCAGACATGGTTTCTTGTCTTCAAATCCAGTATTCTATCTATGGTATGCTACAGATTCAAGCTTATTATAATCATTATAACATTCTTTATTAAGTATCGCACACATTTGTCAGATGGGGACAAGTGGGGTGAATATATTTCACTCTTCTCTGCTATTCTTACTCTGCTTTGGGCACTGTGATATATTATGATTAATACAATATAAAAGCATCTTCAAACAAATGTATGCAGAATAAAGCAAATGGAATATTAAAAAGACATGAAATAGTATAATAATGGAAAATATATGAAGGTGTTAAGAGTTATAAATACAATAAAAGAGACTTTAATATTACCTTTTATTCATTATTGAATAACTGAAATACTCTTATGAATAAAGAGTAAACTTAACATTTGTGCCCACTTGTCTAACACTTCTTTCATTCTATATTTTAGTATAACTCAAATAGTTTCTGAGTTTCTTTAAAATTTTACTTTCAAAAAAAATTTCTTTAGCTTAGTAGATCTGAAAGCTGTACATTGCACATTGAGATCATTTTAGAACCATTAAAAAGTTATTCATGCTTGGTTCCATCCAGGGAGATTCAGATTTAATTAACCCTAGGTGCTATCTAGACAGTAGTATTTTTAAAAACTCTCCCAACTAATTCTAATATGAAGACAAAGATGAAACTTGCAGCTTGTAATATTGTTGTTGTTTCTTCCCACCCCACCCCACATATTTTAACTCACAACTCATTTATTTATCTATATCTCAACTGAATTGTCATTTCATCAGAGTAGCCTAATCCAGTATCCCGAGGTAGACTTAATTTATACTCCTGTACTATCTTGATACCTCCCTGAGCAAAACATTCATAAAGTTTTACTAGCAAAATATGTTTAAAGATTGCTTGCTTGCTTTTTGCTACAAAGGCCGTGAGAACAGGAGGAATTTATTCATGTTTTCATTCTGATATTCTTAGTCTTTTTCTTCATCAAGTATGTACTGGTTCCCCAACAAAGAGAAGAACTCAGACCAAGAGGTAAGAGTTTAACAGTAATAGGTTTCATATCATATACACTATAATTAAATTATCTAGACTTGAAAGAATACTCATGATATAGCAAAGGGATTTACAAGCAATAGCTGTAATTCTCAAAAGCCTTTCTAAGATGTTACACAAATGAAATGAAAAAGAGCTTAATAAAAATCTCCCAACGTCATAAACTCAGAGGTTGATCTAGATTCAGTTGGGCTGACAACACCACCTGTATATTTTAACCACATAATACTTTACTTCAATAATATAAGAAAAAATGCTCTGAAGTTATTAGATGTATTCCAGAATAAGTGAGGCTATGCCAACTTTCAAGTTTTTATCTCTGATATTTTTCAAGTATTATTTTATAGAGAGAACTTCAACACAAATGGTATATACCACTTTATCAAGAATATCATGATTATTTTTTAAGATTCCTCTCTACTCTCATCTCTTTATCTAGGCAATATGTGACAGAATGTAATTTGGAGGTAGAGCTTTGGTATCTTGATGATGAAGACTTTTTAAAAAACAAAATAATATAAAATTTAAAAATAATAAATCATGAAGCTTTGTTTTACAATTTGTATAAATTTCTATTTAGAATATAGTGAACTGCTTTTTGATTTTTATCTGAAGTATAAATATTGATGGTTATTTACTGAGAAAGTAAGTCTCCTATAGGGATGAAGTACAGAATACAGATTACAACATGCCTACTATTAATTAAAGGTATTATATAATAATGCAAATTTATTTTTTTCCACTTTTTCAGGCCAGACTATTAAACACATGTTAATTTATAATATTTAATGCTTAATATATTTCCTCTGAAAATATACAAAATGGATAAATATATGTACAATAATTGCTTATAAAAATGTATTCACATTCCTGTGACTTATTTTGAACACCAAAAACAAATATAATGTTTGCATTCCCAGGACACAGAAATATGTTAAAACCAAAGGAAAATGGATGTTCAGTATTAGCAGAAAACACTTAGCTGGCAAAATGACCTTTCTATATGAATGTACTATTCAATCTCTTTTTTTTTAATCAGGTTTATGGAATGTTTATCATATTGATCATTATACATGTTTTCAGGTTGAAGCTGAGTGTGGTTATTGCATTATTATTTTTCATTTGGAGTTTATTGATTTTCTGCCAGTAACTTACAGATCAATTTATTAAAAAATTATTGTAACCACTTGGTTTATGCATTTTCTAAAACACAGTGCCACAATGGGAACCCTTTCATTAATCCGTCAGGAGTATAGAGCTTTTATGCTGTGGTATATGGATTTTAAGGTATGTCAGACATCTTGTTCATCAGGATTTTTCCTTCCAATTATTTTTTTAAAGATTTTATTTATTTATTTGAGAGAGAGAAAACGTGGGCACACAAATGGGTGCCAAGGGAGGAAGAGAAGCAGATTCCCCGCTGAGCAGGAAACCTGACATGAGGCTAGTTCCCAGGACCCTGAGATCATGACCTGAGCCGAAGGCAGCTGCTTAACTGACTGAGCTACTCAGGTGCTTCTTCCCCAAAATTTAGACCTTCACATTATTCATAGGGTTAAGAAACTCAATACGATAAATCAGTTGTTCAATAGTAAACCTTGATTTTAAAGTTGATTTTACCACATTCCAAATGGCCTTTTTTAATCACTCAAAGTTTTGTTGCCATTATGCCCTTTAAGCTCAAGGTTGTTTGACAGAAAACAAAAGCCAGGGCCCTTATATTTAATCACATAATTGTCATTAGTTGCTGATTTTAAATAATCTGTGAGCTATTTTTTTCTTATCAATTAAATATGGAAATATAAAAACTATACAAGACTTGAAATTATTTGGTACTTGGGATGTATAAATGAAATATATCAGTCTGACTGACCGTTCTACCATTATAAACTTAGGTAGAAATGGAGCTGTTCATGTACGTCATACACTGGGAAAAATTTCCTCTAGAGATAAATATTTTTATTTTGTCATTTGTATTAACATTTGTAATTGAATTTCCATATGGTCAGTTCAATTTCTTCCCTGGTTGGACTGTAAAAACTCAATCTAGAATGTTTAAATAAGAGTAACTACATAAATCTATCACCAACTAAGAATAAAAAGTGAATTATGATTTCAGCTTTCTTCTAAATGGCTAAATTACTTTGGTGAGGAGATTTTAAAACTCCCAACTACTAATTCCTGTTATTTTGATAATTGGACTAGAAAGACTTTTTAGAACCAAATGTCCACATGTATAAAAATGGATATATCTCTTCACATAAAAATAGTCTGAGTTCATTGATGCTTGAATTTGTTCATCTGAAAAAGCTGACAAACCAATATAGTATTTATTAGATCCTTTCCTGAATACTTTTTCATTGATCTCAACTTCATGTCATTACTATTTTACTGTAAATTTCTGCATCTACCCCTATCTGAGAACCTTTGGTCTCAGTGTTTTTTTCTAATTGTAAAAAAAATTGTATTTTGTTCTCCATGATAGACTATAAAACACCACTTATAAACTTACATTATGATCAGGCAATGTGATATGTATTTTTGACATGTTATCAAGTACTTCGCCAAAAATCTGCAAATATATATTTTTCCAAACTTGTGGGTGTCATATATTTTAAATATTCAATTTAAGAATTCCAACTTTAGACAATAAAGTGATTTAAATGATTTTACTAATCTTTCTTTGTTAAAAGATTTTTACCATCCACTGCTTAATGCATTTAGACTTTTCCTTGTTATTTGGCAATTTCTTTATGCATCCATTTTAGATGATTAATATTAGCTATTCAAATAGATTGATTTATCTAATCTGCTCCAATGCTTTTCACTAAGCTTTATTAATACTCAAAAATTCAGTAACACAGATGAGATCTAGAATTTAGGTCATGGTGTGTATATTCCATTTACATTTTGTCAAAGTAGTCCATGATGCACTATCTCCTCTAGTATGACTGCCACTTGAAGTTTCATAATATTATGGCTGTGCTCAAAGTATCAAAAGTGTAAATATAACCCTAAGAAGACATGGTGCGAGTTTGAAATAACCATATATGTACCTCTACATCAGTCTACTGATTTAGAAATTGAGAAAGTGGAAAAACATTCACAGCAAATTTTATCTGGTAACTCAGACTTACTTTATCAATCATCTTCAAAGTCCACCATTATTTAAAGAGGAAAAAGAAAAGGTTTGCAGATTTCTTATAAATATCATTAAGAAAAAAATTTTTTGGAAACTTAGGGACATTGGTTCATTAGACACAGTGATTATTTTTAACATAGATATGAATGTTTTTCATATATGGCCAGCAATTTCCTTGATAAAAGCATCATGTTTTTCATTCAAAATCACAGGAATAATAGACTACATTCACTAGGCCTTCAATTACCCTTAAACATTCAGATACACAGATAAATATAATGGCATTTCTAATCTACTTAAGGTTGTTTTGTAAGTAAATTGGAAAAAAATCCTGTGGCAAATTGAAAATATCTACAAAATTTTTCAGTTTATCTCAGGAAGAGATGAAGTCTACTTCTGATTCTTGAATTTGGTCTTATCCTTATGACTTGTTTTATATCACAGTCCTTAGCAATTATGATGCTAGCAGACACATGACAAGTGCTTATGCTCTGGGGCTTAATCTTTTCTTCCTATTCTACACCCTTCTACCACCATATGAGTAAGCCAGGGACGGCCTGTTTGACAATAATAAATCTTGTATAGAAAGGTCCCTGTAAACCCAGCAGTCAGAAATGAGTCCCCAGGCATGAAGATGAGGTACTTTAAGCCATTCAGATACTGTCGAGCTATTGCTTCATCACAGATATCAGCCAACCTAGTGCAGTCCAAAATTAACACTCAGTGGGTCCCAGACTATAGCCCCTCCCAATTGCTGAATATAGCCTGTGACCTTGTCCAGGCAAGGAGACCAAACAGCAACCCAGTTGACAATGGAGAACAGTATCTAGCCCCACACAATTGCTGGATAAATGTAGATGTCCCTTCCAACAAGAGACCCCAGCCAGTGACCTTGACTAACAGTGGAACACAACAAAAGGCCTCCCTGATTATGAAGCCCATCCTATGGCCTCAACCCAACTTCAGAATTCAGCCTTCAATTCAAAGACCTTGCTTAACAAGGAGTAATTGCAGAACCCAGCTCATGACCCTACTAAATCACAGATTCCAATCAGTGTTGATTCCTTATTGGGGAACACAGCCTGCAAATCACCTGGCCATAAATGATTACAGAGTCCAGTTAGTGGCTCCACCTTACTGCAGACCATAGCCAGTAGCCCCACCTGATCAGGGAGTCCATCTAGTGATTCCAGTTGAACACTCTGCCCAACCAATGGCACCCCTATGATCTGAGAGCATGGACAGTAGGAATCCCAATAGCAGACTCTATTTGCTCATGGAAACTATCAGCTAACCTATCCAGTACTCCTTAAATGAGTTGACTGGTGAGGGTCTTTCCCTGCTCAAGTGAACCTATAAAGATACCACTTTCTCACATGTGCAAACACAATGCAAGGAATCAAGATTTACAAAGAATCATGTAAATATAACATTACCAAAACAAACTAATAAAGCTCTGATAACCCTGCAGAAATGGATATCTATCAAGTACCTGACAAATAATTCAGAATAATCTTAAAGGATTTCAGAGAAATAGAAGAAATGAACAACTAAAAATTAGTAAAACAATGCATTAAAAATTTAGTTCAAAAAACAAATAGAAATAAATCCTAAGGCTGAAGAATAGGACTAAACCAATGAATCAATACAGAGCTTCAACAACAGTTCTGACCAAACAGAAAAAAAAAAAAAAAAATCAATGAACTAGAAAATAGGTCATTTGATATTACCCAGTCACTGGAACAAGAATGAAAAAAAAAAAAAAGGGACATCTGGGTGGCTCAGTGGTTGAGCGTCTGCCTTGGGCTCAGGGCATGATCTGGGTCCAGTGATCGAGTCCCACATTGGGCTCCCTGTGAGGAGCCTGCTTCTCCCTCTGACTATGTCTCTGCCTCTCTCTGTGTTTCACATGAATAAATAAATAAAATCACTAAAAAAAAACACAATTAGAGACTATATCTTCTAGTATTACTATAATTTTTTAAAAGGAGAATAAAAGAAATTAGGGAAGATATAGTCAAATTGAAACTCTTTGTATATTGCTGGCTGTAACATGAAATGGTATAGTTACTGTGGAGATTTTGTTGTTCCTCAAAATGTTAAGTACAAAATTACCTTATAATTCAGCAATTTCACTTCTAGGTAGATACTCAGAATAACTGAATACAGGTACTCAAACTTTACTCATATGTCCAGTAGCACTATTCACAATATCCAAAAAATGGAAACAATCCAAATGTCCATTAACAAATTGGAAAAACAAAATCTGGCATAAATGTAGAATGGAATATTATTCAGATAAAAAAGAAATGAAGCAGTAACACATAGAACAAAGAAGACAGATCTTAAAAAATATGCTGTGAAAAAAAAGAAATAGACCATTTATTTATGATTCTATATATATGAAATATATAGGATAGTTAAATCCATAGAGGCAGAAAACAAAATGGTGATTGCTAGGGACCATGGAAAGAAGAGAATGGGAACTGACTGCTTAGTGACTATTGCATTTTCTTCTGGGGTGATTAAAATATTTTGAAACTAAATAGAAGTGATTATTGCACAACATCTTGAAGATACTAAAGGTAACTAAGTATATGCTTTAAAATAGTGACTTTGATATTTTGTGGATTTTACTTCAATTTTTAAAACTTTGTTTATTGGGGTGCCTGGGTGGCTTAGTTGGTGAAGCATCCGACTCCTGATTTCAGGTCAGGTCATAATCTCAGAGTTATGAGATCAAACCTCGGGTTAGGCTCCATGCTCAGCATTGGAGTCTGTTTGTTTCTCTCCCTTCCCTTACTTACTTATTTCCTCTCTCTCTCTCTCAAATAAATAAATCTTTGAAAAAACTGTTTTATAAGTTTATGACACAAATACCTGGTTGCCAAAAAATTCCTAATAAAAATTTACCTGAAAATATGATTGACTATATGCAATACATTATAGTTGTATATGATAAGGTCATATTTTTAATTGATTAAAACTGTGGTTTGTTTTAATGGTTTTTCAATAAGTTTTTAGTACATGAGGAATCAGAGTTGAACCTAATAATGATGTGGAGTTTTAAAAATTATTTAGTTTTATGTATATGTTGATGCATTACCTGAAATAGTGCTGTATTACCCCCCCCATACATTTTAATTGATTCTATATAATTTTATGTCCTCAGATATTTGGTAAATATTTTACTAACTGTCAGCCAAATTACATATATGCTTTCAATGTATTACTTTAAAAATATAGAGTATTTCAATCATTAGAATATTTTAAAATATTTAATCTATATTATTTAAGAATCCCTCTAGCAAAATTTAAAGATTATCTTTTTAACTTTCAGATTTAATTACCCCTATATCCCCTATGATTTTTACTTCAAGGTGATTTTGATGTTTCACCTCACTATTTAAGAAAGTGCCTGGATAAAATGCAAGCTTTGCACTTTATTTTATTTTATTTTATTTTATTTTATTTTATTTTATTTTTTAAGCTTTGCACTTTAAATGAATTTTCCCTTGGCTATCTAATAAGATAGCTGAGCCTTCATGACTTTGGTATTTCAAGGTCCAAAATATATGCCTTACTTCTTAAGAACTACACGGTTCTCATTATTTCAGTGGTTGTGTCCTGTTTTTATTCTGCCCTATGTAATAACTATACTCAAAATTGCTATCATCAGGTTTAAAATGGCAACTACATGACCCTGCTAAATGCGTTCTCTCTCACTTTTCCATTAAGGTATCCATGAAGCCACACACAGGGGACATGATTTGGGAATTACATGATCATATGATTTTTTTTCCTTAGCTCTGGAATTGGAAAGATGAACAAAATTCTATCAAATTTTAGATCAACAGATTTGTGCAGGGACATGGTAGGAGACTGAAAGTGGGATTTCCTCTAAATATTGGCATGTCATATGCTCTCTTATCTAATTCTAAACAATAATAATAATAATCTTAAAATACCAAAAGAAAACCAAAATCATCAGCAACACCCAAAGCGCATAACTAGGTCATCAAATGAGGCAAACTCTATTAATTTAATTTGGTTCTGAAAAGTATAATCTTTTTGAAAATGTTGAAAAGTATAATCTTTTTGAAAAGTTGAAAGTACAAATAATAAAACACAGATATTAGTCATAAGGTCCTTTCAACACCATCTGTTACTATGCCACATGACATAAATTATAATCAGAAGCAGCCATTTTATTTTTCTAAGGTTTCAGGAAAGAGTTCCTTTTGGAGCAGTATGAAAAACTAAAGATTCTTTTTGTCAGAGATTCTGAGCATATACACATAATCTAACCACTGTTTCTGTTCCTCGTAAGTGATTGGCTTTAGTTTTTTATAACTGTGCCCGTGGGACCAACAAAACTCTTTGTACATTGTACATTTTTTTCCTCCCACTTGGAACACTGAGTGGTAGGGATTTCTTATTTTCTAATAATACACATTAATATGTTGTGCATTATGTCAGGATTGCCAACACTTTATACTTTGGCTTTCTTACTTTAAGCTAGCATAGAATTATTTTGGCCAGCTACTTAGCTGTGTGACTACATTGCTGAAATTAGTTGTGCCCCAGTTCCCATCTCTAAGATGGAGATCAAAAGAGTACTCTTCTTATATATGGTCCCTGAGATCTATTGTATAAGTTCATATATGAATGACCTGAAAAAAATGACTGTATAACATAAGAACTACAGAATTTTTGTATTATTATTTCATAGGAATAAACTATTCTTAGTTTTGTTGCTTCTTACTCTTCTACTAAAAATTCATCAAAAGGTTTGGAAATGAATTCATATAAATTACCCAAAGATCTGGCTTACCAAAGATAAGGCCTTACTCCTATTCCAAAATCTTTGTATGTAGCTGCTTTCTTATTTAAATGGAAGAACTAACATTGGCACCAGAGTATTTTTAAACTTTTATTCTTGAGCTTTAGCAATTTCAGCTATTTTGATAAAGAAAATAGAATACACTCTGGACTTTTTATCTTCATGCATATTATACTTCTTTAAAAATTTCTGTAGACCATTTTCCAAACCAGAGAAAGCAGAGTTTGAAGGGAATATGAGAGATTTTGATTCAGTAGTGATGACTCTGTATCCAACCCTACCTATAACCTAGATCTGGGTGGATACAAGATGCAGCTCTCAGATATGGCTGGTAATACACTAAAATAAATGAACTCACCCTCAGGTGAGATCTTGTGGTTAATGGATTTCCCTGTGCCTATTCATAATAGGATGAATCAGTAGAACACAGATGATGGCTTATGATTTTAGGCAGAGTGGGTCACATAGAACCACTCTTTACCCCAATTTTCCAACATGGTGAGAGCAATAGGAATGATCCAAATTTTCAGTCAGGCCAGAGAAGAAATAAAAGGATTTTCAAAGAGTTGGCAGATCTATGATTGCCTCCATGTCTAGAAGAGGGTAATTTGGTTAACCTAGACCACTAGAGAAAATAATGGGACCACAGAAAATCTCAGTGAATAAAATCAGGGCTAGAAGGAGATGGTACATGGTGAGAATATATATATATATATATATATATATATATATATATATTTATATACATACATATACACATATATATGTATATGTATGTATATATATATAAAATCATCCAATGCATAGAAGAATAGTAGAGGGTGCTTTCTGAATTGACTAAATATAAATCTTAAATGAGCAAGAGATAATTAGGTCATTATATAATGATTGAGGGATCAATCCAGCAAGAAAATACACCATAAATACATATATGCCCTATATCAGAGTGTATAAATATATTAAGCAAATACTAAGAGATATGAAGAGAGAAATAGGCAATAAGACAACAATAGTAAGGGATTTAATACCCTACTTTTGACAAAGGATAGATTAATCTAAATAAAAGCAAGAAATGGACTTGAGCCATACATTAGACTACACAGACCTAATGACATCTGTAGAATATTCAATCCAATATCTGAATACACATTCTTCTCAAGAGTATATGGAACATTCTAAAATACAGACCAAGTTTAGGACACCAAACAAGTCTTAGAACATTTAAGGAGATTAAAGTCACACCAAGTATCTTTTATGACCACAGTAATATATCAAACTAAAAGTCAATAACTTGAGGAAACTGGAATATCTACAAACATGTGGAAACTGAATGACTTACTCCTGATCAAACAATAGATAAAGAAAGAAATGAAAGGGCAATAAAAGATTATCTTGAAATCAATGTAAATGGAATCACAGCATACTAAAACCTATAGGATGATGCAAAACAGATTTGAGAGAGAAATTTATAGCAGTCAATGTGCATATTGAATTTAAAAATTCTCAAAGAACTGACTTTAAATCTCAAGAAACTTAGAAAAAAAAACAAATAAAACCCAAAGTTAGCACAAATAAGGAAATAAATAAGTGAAATCAAGATAAGTAATAGAAAAGGTCAGCAGAACTAACAACTAGTTTTTCAAAAAGAAAGATTGAAAACTCTAGCAACACTCAAAACAATAAAGACTCATATCAAAAATAGGAGAGGAGAAATTATAATTGACACTACTGAAAAACAATAAAAATTCAATAATCTGGAAGAAATGGGTAATTTCTTGGAATACAACCTACTGAAACTGAGACAGGAAGAAATACAGTTATCAGATCAATTAGTGGTAATGACATTGAATCAGTCATAAAAATGTCCTCAACTAAAGTCAAGGACCAGATAGTTTCACTGGTGAATTCTACCGAAAATTCAAAGAACACCAATCCTTTTCAAACACTTCCTACACAATTGAATAGAGGGAACTCTTCAAATCCATTTTAAGAGGCCACCATTATACTGATACCAAAACCAGATAAGGACACTACCAGAAAAATCGCAGGTCAATATACTTGATGAACACAGATGCAAATATTCTAAACATAGTATTAGCAAATCAAGTTCAAGAACTTGTTAAAAGGATCACACAGCATGATCAAGTGGAATTTAACTAGATCTGTGATGCAAGAATGACTCAACACACACACACACACACACACACACACACACACACACCAATGCAATATACTACGTTAACAAAGTGAAGGTTAAGAATCATATGAGTATCTCAATACATGATTTTTCTGCATATGACAAATTCAACATCCTTTCATGATAAAAACACAACAGATTGGGCATAGAGGGATGTACCTCAACATAATAAAGGTCATATATGACAAATCTACAGCTAACATTATACTCAGGGGGTAAAATTGAAAGCTTTTCCTATAAGATCAGAGAGAAGACAAGGATGCACTTTTGCACCATTTTTATTTAACACAGCACTGAAGTCCTACTTACAGACACCAGGCGTGACAAATTAAAAAGAAAGTAAAATAGTAATTATTTTCAAATGACATGGTCTTGTATATTGACAATCCCAAAAACTCAGCTAAAAAACTATTGAATGTAAAAAAATTTTTAAATGAAAATAAATAAAATTTTAAAAAACTGTTGAATCTGATCAATAGTAACGTTTCATGATATACAATCAAAATGCAAAAATCAGTTTTATTTCTTTACATTGACAAGAAAATATCTGAAAAAAATCCGTCTCCCATTCACAATAGTATCAAAAACATTAAGATGCCTGTGAATAAACTTAACTAAACCAAGAATGTGTATAATGAAAACTACAAAATTTTGAAAGAAATTGAAGACAAAAACAAATGGAAGGACATCCTGGATTCATGGATTGATAGAGTTAATATCATTTAAATGTTCATACTACTCAAAACCATCTATAGATTCACCACAATTCTTATCAAAATTCCAATGGCATTTTTAATATTTTATTTATATATATGTGATAGAGACAGAGAGAGATCACAAGCAAGGAAGAAGGGTAAAGGTAAAAAGAGACTCCCCAATGAGCAAGGAGCCCAATGTGTGACTCGATCCCAAGACCTTGGGATCATGACATAAGCCAAAGGCAGATGCTTAACTGACTGATTCACCCAGGTGACCTTCAATGTCATTTTTAAGAGAAATAAAAAGCAATTCTAAAATATATATGGAACCACAAAAGATGCAAAATAGTTAAAGCGATCATGAGAGAGAAGAACAAAACCAGAAGCATCACACTTCCTGATTTCAAACTATACTGTAAAGCTACAGTAATTAAAATGGTATACTGGTATAAAAGAAGACAGACCAATAAAATAGAGATCTCAGAAAAAAAAATATGCTGTCAACTAATATTTGATAAAGGAGCCAGACACTGGGAAAGGATAGTTTCAACAAATGATGTTGAGTAAACTGAATAGCCACATGCAAAAAAAAATAAAAAATAAAAATAAAAATGAAATTGGACCCCCATCCAAACCACTCACAAATATTTCTTTTACTTTTGTTTTTATTTAAGTTTGATTTGCCAGCATATAGTATAACACCCAGTGCTCATCCCATCAAGTGCCCCCCTCAGTGCCTGTCACCCAGTTACCCCATCCCCCTGCCCACCTCTGCTTCCACAACCTTTTGTTTATGTCCCAGAGTTAGGAGTCTCTTATATATTTTTTTTCCTCTCTACTTTTCCCAATTAGTTCCCCTCCTTTCCCTTATAATCCCTTTCACTATTTATTATACTCCACATATGAGTGAAACCATACGATGGTTGTCCTTCTCCAATTGCCTTATTTCACTCAGCATAATACCCTCCAGTTCTAACCACATCAAAGCAAATGGTGGGTATCTGTCCTTTCTGATGGATAAGTAATATTCCATTGTGTATATAGACCACATCTTCTTTATCCATTCATGTTGAAGGACATCATGGCTCCTTCCACAGTTTGGCTATTGTGGACATCGCTGCTATGAACATTGAGGTGCAGGTGTCCCAGCATTTCACTACATTTATATCTTTGAGGTAAATACCCAGTAGTACAATTGCTGGGTTGTAGGGTAGCTCTATTTTTAACTTCTTGAGGAACCTCCACACTGTTTTCCAGAATGGCTATACCAGTTTGCATTCCCACCAACAGTGCAAGAGAGTTCCCCTTTCTCCACATCCTCTCTTTTTTCCTATCTCGTTAATTTTCACCATTCTCACTGGTATAAGGTGGGATCTGATTAAAACCACTCATAAATATTAACTTGAAGTGGATCCAAAATTAAGCTTAAGACCTAATACCATAAAACTCTATTTAAAAGACATAAGAAAGAAGCCATCATTTTGACAATGATTTTTTTGATATGACACCAAAAGCAGAAACAACAAAGATGGAACTACAACAAGCTTAAAAACTTCTCTACTGCAAAAGAAATAAAAAGATGAAAAGGTAATGTATGGAACAGAGATATTTACATACTATATATTAGACAATGAGTTAATACCTAAAATTTGTAAAGAATTCTTACAACTCAAGAACAACAATCCAACTTTTAAAAATGAGCATGAGTACTTTATTTTTCCAAAGAAAATATACAGATGGCAAACAAGTAGCTAAAAAGATACCCAACTCACAAAGTACCAGGGAAATGCAAATACAAATAAAAATTACAATGAGTATCACCTTACACCTGTAAAAATGGCCATGATGAAGAAGACAAGAGATAAGAAGTGTTGGCAAAGATGTGAAGAGGGGAACCCTTCTGCACTATTACTGGGGTTGTAAACTGGTTCAGCACAATGGAGAACAATATGGAGGTTCTTCAAAAATTTTAAATAGAACTACCATATATGATCAGCAATTCCCTTCTAAGTATATATGCAAAGGAAATGAAACAGGCTTTTGAAGAAAAATATACACTCTCATGTTTATTGCAGGATTATTCACAGTAACCACAATATGGTAATAACCTACGTCCATCAATGAATAAAGAAGATGAATAGATTAATGGAATACAATTCACCGATGATAAATAAGGAAATTCTGCCATTTGTGACATGAATTGAACTTGAGGACATTCATGTCACAAGTAAGATATGTCTAACAGAGAAAGACAAATATTGCATGATCTTTCTCAGATATGGAACCTAAAAAACCTAAACTTGACCAAATTGAGTGTTGGCGTAGTTACCAGGGCTTGGGTGGTGGGGGAATGGGAGGGATGTTTAAGGTCACATACTTTCAACTAGTAGGTGAATAAGTTCCACAGATGTAATACACAGTACTTTAATTATGGACAACAAAACTATGTCAGAAATATTAAAATTTCTAGAGATTAGATCGTAATTGATCCCATCACTTGAAAAAATAATAATTATGTGACACACTAGAGGTGTCAACTAATGCTACACTGGAAATCATATAAAGGTATCAATATGCTGTACACTTTAAACTTACAAAGTTAAATGCCAATTATTCTCAAAAAATAAAGTAATTAAAAAGGATTTACTAACAATAGGAATAAGGAGAATTAGTCAGCTGAAGAATAGGAAAAAGACTACACTAGCAAAAAAACAAAAAAATAGTATGTAAAATATGAAATTATACATGTATTCCTGTGAATATTTGTATACCTGATATTCCAACAGTTATTTTGAAATTAAATTGAGATAACCTGTAAAATCACTTTAATTAAAACATTGTGCAAGTAGTTGAGATTGTGATGGTTAATATGTCCACAACATTATTTTACATTAATAATTCAATAATTCTATTACCCATAAGATAAACTGAGTATTCTTTAGAAATATATAGCCCAATGTAAGTTTGCTCTATAATGAAAAATATTTTGTGAAAGAAACTGATTAAATATTAAAAATAATATTTGGAATCATCATATAACTCACTATGAAAATTACTCCTTCCTGGCATGAGGATTATTATTCCAAGTGTAAGAACTGTTTTTGTTTTAAATTGTTCATTTCACTATACTTTAACATCTTCAAAAAGCTATAATCACTCAGGATAGTCACTTATTTTTCAACTGTCTCTTTTCTTCAAGTGAAAAGTACAATGGCTATATCAAAAAATTAATTGAGATTATATTATTCTGCATATGAAATACATGCATGGCAATGAATATCTTTAAATGACTGAAGTAGTATAGTTAGTATGTGTGCTCATGAAAGAACAATATGAGAAGGGTAAAAAATAATACTCAAATGTAATACTTTTAGCTCTCAAAGTGGTATTTTTGAAATAGATCATAATAGAATTATTGTGTTTCTTTAAACATATCATTTGCACAGTGATAGTTTATATTTGTCATATATATAGGTTGTTTGATTCTTCCTTTAAAAAATATATTCTTGGGGGATCCCTGGGTGGCGCAGTGGTTTGGCGCCTGCCTTTGGCCCAGGGCGCGATCCTGGACACTCGAGATCGAATCCCACATCGGGCTCCTGGTGCATGGAGCCTGCTTCTCTCTCTGCCTGTGTCTCTGCCTCTCTCTCTCTCTCTCTCTCTCTCTCTGTGTGTGTGACTATCATAAATAAATAAAGAAAAAAAATAATTAAAAAAAATTAAAAATATATATATATTCTTGGGTACAAAAGGAAGGCCAGCTTTAACCCACACCATCTTATAATCTCTTCTCTGGTCTTATATTCCATATGAATAATATTCCACACAAGAATATGGCAGTGGAAAGATTTTTTTTTTAATTTTCAATTATCTACTTATTTTTAAAAGTTTTAGAAAAAAATATTTTTCTTTTAAACAAACATGGTTGGAATAAATTGCCCGGATAAGCATCTGACATACTTTTGTTCCTACTGAGAAATTTATGTATAATTCCTCTTTTATAGCTCTAATTACCAAGTAAGATTTGGGGAATATTGCAGGGGGCCATATTAAGTGTCTTCTGACTTCCAAAATGACTTCTTGAGAATGGTAAAAGACTATTCCAATCCAAGCATGAGATATGTTTCAGTTTCTATTAATTGCCATTTGTTACTGATTATAGACAATACTTAATCCCATTTTAGTGGAAATACTACAAAATAAAATCTAATTGTACTCATATTTTAATTAAATGTAGTGACAAATACAAGAGCTTAAATATGGAAGAATTTGATGTTGCTATATTCTCATTTTTAAATGTTATTTTTTTTTGCCTAATTTCATTCATCTTAGAAAAAAGCACAAATATATAACATGTACCATATGTTAAGCCATTATGATCTGAAGACAATGACCTTTATGCTAAATAACTCATTTGAAGACTTAAATGACCATGTTTATATTTCCCTGAGTGAATTTAGAATTATTTTTACCTTCCTGACTTTGCTACATATGTTTTCCAGGGAAGGCTGTATTTTTAAGTTTAAAATCTAGTATAGTTTGACCTTTCATTTTGACATTCAGTCATCTGCAATTGAAGAAAACTGGCTTGATGATGTTTTACTGAGGACATGCCTCATGGATTTCTAGATCACTTTTAATGTAGTGTTATTCTGCATTTAATCACTTCCAATCTATTAAAGATATCAGCATAGTTCCTTAGATTGTCATTAAAATGCTTTAAAATAGCTCATTACTGCAATATCTTCGCATTACTCTAGATAAACATTAAGCAACCATTACATTAAGCTTTGCCCATTAGATGAATATAGAAGATGCTTCAGAGGTATAATTTATCTGCTCAGCAGAGTTCATAAAAATCCTTGCTTTAACTTTGGTATTTGCTCTATTTACTTTGCACTGACTCCTGCACCTTTTCTCTCTTATCATTGACATTTCTTAATAATAAAAAGAAGAGAATGCAAAAGAATCATGTTTTTTACTTATAAGTACTTTTAAAATAAACACAGATGAATGATATATTTAAATTCTCAAAAGACCTTTTCATTTGGCAAACTTTTTTTAGTGAGTATTACTTTATCTAGAATAAATACTTTGCCACTTTTAAAAATTATTTGTGTTCACAAGTTATTGTGAATTCCAATATATTTCAATCCCAATTAGCATTAAAAAAAGTCTCCTTTTTTTTCCTTTTAAGGCTAGTTCAGAAGAAACAGCAACCCCACCCCCACCCCCCCATGGCATATTCTACATTGGGCTGCCCAAGACAGCCTTAATGTTCCTCTCACCTATAGGAAACTGTAGACAGACTTCTCCTGATGATAGGTCCCTGATCTCCCTTTTCTCAAAGCATTTACTTTAGAAAACTCTTAACTGTAAATTATTTTTCAGCTCCTTTTGTATGTAAATCTTCTTCCAGCCTTTGCCATTAAAAAAACAAAAAACAAGCAAACAAACAAACAAAAACAAGGGGATGTCTTTCTTAAGGATCTGGCAGCCATTCCTTTGAAAAATAATGATCAAAGGAGATAGTGCCCTAATCTCCCAGTCTATGGAGGCTAACTACCAAAAGTGACAATTAATAAACACAAATGGCATATCGAACTAACTCCCAGTAATATATTCTAGTGCTCTCCATTTAATTCACCACAGCTTTAATTGCTTTGTTTCGTCAAAGTCCAGTATCCCTCCCCTATTTTAATGGTCTTGAATAGTCTTCCTTGCTTGTGTAAATCTACCCAGTGCAATTTTCCTTTGACAAGGCTATATTATTCCTGAAAAAGTAAGTGTGCAAGTGAAAATTTGAGACCATTTGACATGGGTTCCTAATAATATAACACCAAAATTTTTTGAGTACTTACTACATGCATGACATTATTTATATGAATCAATTCATTGAATCATTAATACCAACACACACCTTACACATATAATTACATATGGAATAAATTAACACATGGAATAATTAACATAATTATATATAATTATTAAAGAATTATTTACAAGGAATTAATAAACATATGGAATAAACTCAGTACTTATCAATATAGAAAAATAATAGGAACTGGTATTTTAAAAAATTCTAATAAATTCTCTATTCTTCTCCAGTCCCATTTAATTTTCCACATAAGTAGCATAAAACAAATATTAGTAAATTGATACTTTTTAAATACTTCTATTTTCTCTGAAACTCCATCTCTAATCAGAATTCCAATTCTGCCAATGGAATGCACAGTTAGTCCTATGACATGGTAGGTGAGTAAAGAATAGTAAATGCTGATACAGAGAGCCCTAAGGCCTTTCTTATGCCAATGAGAAGAAGCAGAATTCTGGATATCTGGGTGGCTCAGTGGCTGAGCAGTGTCTGTTACAACATGACCCCGGAACACTGAGGTAAAGTCCCACATCAGGCTCCTGGCAGGGATTCTGCTTCTGTCTCTGCCTCTCTCTGTCTCTCATGAATAGATAAACAAAATCCTAAAAAAAAAAAAAAAAAAATAGGCTTCTTTCCTGTAAATGCAGTCTTATTGGTCTAGATTCATCTCATCATGTTCTCTGGTCATTTTGCAAGTTTACACATCCCTTTATGGACTCAATTTTTAAGAATCGGCTGTCAGGCTTGAAACCTAACTGGTAATTCCCACTATTTTTCTTTCAAGACCCTCCTTAATTTTTCACCAAGGAAAATAAAATCTTGTTTTTATTCCACCATATACCATGAGTCAAAATAATTTTTGATGTGTTTTTTGTAAGGGCAGAAAGGCTCAAAGTTCCAATATTCCTACAGGCAAGATGCAAGACCAAGATATTCTTCTCCCATCCAAAAAAATCAAATATAAGCAAATAAAGTTAAGGTTTCCATACTCATCCTATTTAAAATGACAGGAACTTTTGAATTTTCCTACACATATGTTATGTTATGTTATGTTATGTTATGTTATGTTATGTTATGTTATGGCTAATGTTAATGCCAAATGGAGGAGATACAATCCTTTGCAATAATGATTAAGTCCCAGGATACCTGAGTGGCTCAGCAGTTGAGCATCTGCCTTTGGCTCAGGGCATAATCCCAGAGTCCTGGGATCGAGTCCCACATTGGGCTTCCTGCATGGAGCCTGCTTATCCCCCTGCCTATGTCTCTGCCTCTCTCTCTTTCTCTTTCATGAATAAATAAATAAAATCTTTTTAAAAAACAATGATTAAGTCCCTATAGTTTCCCATTTTGCTTTTCTTCCTTAAATAAGATTGATATGTACATCATTCCTAAATACTCATGACATTGTTTAAACATGGAAATGTTCATTATATAGGACATTTAGAATGCTTTTAAACTCGGGAATGTTTTTCTACAATGTTCACAAGACTGACTTATTGTCTCTGGTGTAATACCACATTTGCTTAAAACCTGTTTATAATGTAAATTTCACTTACATATTTTGGAAGATCTTTGAGAGCAGGGTGTGGTTCTATTTCTGTTTCAATTACCCCCACAGCCCAGAATAAAAACTGAGAGAAAATCTCAGATCTATAAAGTTAAGTAAGAGTGAAAGTTTTCTTAAAAATAAGTTATATCTTTTTAAGCATTTTGTTTCTGTCTCTCAAATTTATTCACAGCTAACCTTCTACTAAAATGTAACCACTCTCTGAATGTAAATACTCTTTATTCAAATATTGTAATATTTATATAAAGCACAGTAAACTGTGACTACAAAACAAGTAGAATTTGATATATATATATACACAGACACACCCTGAGCCAAAAGAAGCAAAAGAAACCAGCAAATAGACAAATAGAACAAACAAAACACAAAGCACACACTGCCAGAAAGGGTTAGGCAACTATATTACATTTCCACAGTTAAGCCAGGTAAAATTAAAAGCACCAGGAAGCCTATCCGGTTGCCATTATTAAATAGGCTCCAAGGGGGTAGCAAAGTCAAATACATATGTGAAACAAAAATTTATCAAACTATTAAGAGAGAGCCATTAACAGATTTTTTTTTTTTTTTGCAGAGCTCTCAGAAGGAAATGACACTGCTTACACTCTGATTTTAGAATTCTAACCTCCAGAATCATGAGACAGTAAATTTCTATTGTTTAATACTCAGCTTACAGTATTTTGGTACAGCAGCCCTAGAAAAACAATATAAGGATCAAATACTAAAACTGTGCAATTACAAACTGAAATTCAAGGAGCAATACAAATTTGATAATATTCTGTGGTAAATGAAGAAATTTGATCCTTAATTAATTTGACCCTTAAAACACTGGGCAAAGATGATTTTATAACTTCAACCGCACTCCTAAGCAATAAAACATTTCCAAAGATACACAAAATCATACTGGAAATACAAAAAAGAAAGAATCCTCTTCAACAAAAATTATGAGGTCTCAAAATACTGTTGTGAGTGTGAAATTAGAACATGAACAAAACAAACTTCCTTTCAGAAAGCCCAATGTCATTAAAAGAATAAACAGATGGATCAATGATGGAATAAAATAGAGAACCCAGAGAGAGACTCACACAAATATGGTTACCCGACATTTGACAAAGGCCCAAAGTCAATTAAGTAGAGAAAAAATGTATTTTTCACAAATGGTGCTAGATTAAAGCATGATCATATGCAATAAAAACAACAAAAGTATTCAGAGACCTTGCACCTTACACAAAAATGAACTCAAGTGGATCATAAACCTTAATATAAAGTGCAAAATTATAGTTTCTAAAAGATAATGTACGAATGAACGATAATGTATCTATCTTTAGGATAGATAAGGTTTTAGACACAACACTCAAAACATGATCCATGAAAACAATAAGTTGAATTTGACCAAAATTAAATGTTTGTGAAGTGCTTGTTCTGTTAAAGACATTGTTAAAGGGAATAAAAAGAAAGTGAGAAAAAGTATTTGCAAAACATATTTGATAAAGGACTGGTTTCCAAAATATATAAACAGCACTTCAACTTGACAATAAGAAAACAAACAATTCAATTAAAAAAAAAAAAAAAAAAGCAACAAGAGATCTGAACAGGCAACCTACCGAAGATTATGTAGGGATGGTAAGAAGCATATGAAAAACTGGTCAATATCATCTGTCATTAGAGAAATGTTAATTAAAACAAAATTGAAATGCTAATAATTCAGCATTTTGGAATGGATGTAAAGGATGATTCTGTAGACTTGAGTAAAATGACCTAATGATTTTGAGCACCTTGTCTCAGGGTTGTTACCCTGAGACATATATAACTGTATGGATTTGTGTATTTTATTTTAAGGGAAATTCAATGAAGATATAAATCCTGATTTGATGAGTAATATGATGACACTGCTATTTTATTATATGATGATGACCCAGCTATTATTTTTATATCTCAAATCCCAGTAATTGGTGAAAATATTATCTTTGGGATATTTGTAAGCTGAGTACAAAATTCATTGAATTTTTTCCTGAAAATAAGTTTTTCTTAAAATTTTGTATAACAAACTTCATTTAAAGATGTTTGTAAAATTTCATCATTCACCATAAAACTAATGAAATAATTAATCATGCCCATATCTATTTATTACTTAAGCAACATGTTAACTTATCACACTTCAAAATGTATTCTCTCTCTTTTTAATCTTGTTTTAAATCATCAACTATTTTATAAAGGTCAAGATAAATTAATTAAATACACTTTAAAAGAAAGAAGTAAAGGAAGGAAGGAAGGAAGGAAGGAAGGAAGGAAGGAAGGAAGGAAGGAAGGGAGGGAGGGAGGAAGAAAAGAAAGAGATACCACTACATAACTATTAAGTTGGCTTAAAAACAAAATCTAATGATACAAATGCTTGAGTGTATGTGGAGCAACAGGAATTCTCATTCTTTATGTATGGGGGTATAAAAATGGTATATAAATTTGTTATTTTCTTACAAAACTGTATATAGTTTTATAATTCAATTCACCACTCTTCTAGATATACCAAATAAATAGAAAGCCTAGGTCCATCCAAAAATCTGCATGTGAATATATATATTATAGCATCTTTATTCATAATCACCAAAAATTTCAGGTAACCAGAATGTTCTTTAATAGGTGAATAAATAAGTATGATATAGTCAGACATTGGAATACTATTCACTCATATAATGGAGGAACTATTGAGAAATGCAAAAATATTGATGAAATTTAAATGTATATTGCTAAGTGAAGAAAGCTACTCCAAAATGCTACATTTTGTGTGCTTGCTATATAGTACTGTAGAAAAGCAATTTATAGAGATGATAGATCAATGGTTGTCAGAGGTTTGAGGAATATGTAAATTGAACAGGTCTATCATAGAACAGATTTCAGGGAGATGAAACTATCCTATGTGATACTCTAACAGCAATTATATGACACTATATATTTTGTGAAACATATAAAAATTTCCAGCACTGAGTATGAACCTATAATATACAAATTAAAAAAAAAAAAAAAAATAGGACGACGCCTGGGTGGCTCAGTGGTTGAGGATCTGCCTTCAGCTCAGGGCTTGATACCAGAGTCTAGGATCAAGTCCTGCACTGGGCTCCCTGTGAGGAGTCTGCTTCTCCCTCTGCCTATGTCTCTGCCTCTCTCTATCTCTCATGAATAAATAAATAAAATCTTTTAAAAAAATTAGGAGGTTGGGGCATCCCAGGAGGGAATACATACTGTAAAAAGAAAAGAGAGAGAGAGAGAGAGAGAGAATATACCATATTAGGAATGTGTGAAATGATCTCACCAAGAAAGGTAAGAGAAAAAAAATTATTGGCTTAAATAACTTCAGAAACAAGTGAGTAATATAAGACTCACAACAAAAAGAACTGTACATGGGCAGCCCGGGTGGTTCAGCAGTTTAGCGCCGCCTGAATTCAGCCCAGGGCCTGATCCTGGAGACCCGGGATCGAGTTCCACGCGGGCTCCCTGCATGGAGCCTGCTTCTCCCTCTGCCTGTGTCTCTGCCTGTCTCTCTCTCTCTCAGTCTCTCATGAATAAGAAAATAAAATCTTAAAAAAAAAAAAAGAACTGTACATAAGCAGTTTACTATAGTTGACAGTTATGTTACAAAAAAACAAATACTGAATTGGTATCAGTTCACATATACATATGTACTATATTTATTTATTTTATATTTACTTATTTATTTTTATTGATATATAATTGATATAAAACATATTAGTTTAAGACGTAGAGCTTAATGGTTTGATACATGTATATATTGCAAACTAATCACCACATTAAGTCAACATCCATCACCAACATAGTTACATTTTTTTTTCTTGCGAGGAGAACCTTTAGAATTACTCTTTTGCCAACTTTCAAATACACGATACAATAATATTGTATTAATAACATTAATTAAAGTCACCATGCTACATATTACGTCTCCAGGGCTTATTTATTTTATACTGCAAATCTGTACCTTTTGATCTCCTTCACCCATTTGCCCACCCCTCCACCACCACGCCAGCAACCACCTAACTGTTCTCTGTGTCTATGGATTTTTTGTTTTTCTTTTCCTCCACATATAAGTGAGATCATCTAGTATTTGTGTTTGACATTTTTTACCTAGCAAAATGCCCTCAAGGACCATCCATGTTGTTGCAAATGGGAGAAGTTCCTTCTTCTTTATGAAGGAAATATTTTCATATTACATTGTGTATGTATATGCATATATGTATGGAATATATATATATATAATATATTATATATGTGTGGAAATATATATATACACACACTACATTGTCTTTATTCATTTTTCCGTTCATAGGACATTTAGGTTGTTTCCATATCTTGGCTGTTGTAAACAATGCTGCAATAAATATGGGGTAATACCTCTTTTGAGTTAGTATTTTTTATTCCTTTGGAGAGTGAGAAATGGAATTCTATTTTTAATTTCTTATTTTAATTTTAAAGATTTTATTTATTTAAGAGAGAGATAGAAGCTATGAGCAGAGGTAAGGGGCAGAGAGAGAGGGAAAATCAGGCTCCCCACTGAGCTGGGAGCTAGACACAGGACATGATCCCAGGACCTTGTGATCATGATCTAAGATGAAGGCGGATGCTTTTAATTGACTGAGCCACCCAGGCACCCCTCTATTTTTTAATTTTTTAAAGAACTACCATGCTATTTTCCACAAGGGCTGACAAGGGTTCCTTTTCTCCTTATTCTCACCAACATTTATTTTTTGTCTTTTTGGTAATAGTCATTCTAACAGATATGAGGTGATATCTAATTTTCATTTTTCTGATAATTAGTTCTTTATCTGATAACTGAGCATCTTTTCATGTACCTGTTATCCATCTGTAAATCTTCTTTTGAAAAATGTCTGTTTAGATCTGCCCATTTTTAATTAGATTTTTTATTGTGGACTTATGAATTCATTATAGATTTTGTATATTAATCCCTCAGCACACATATAAAATTTCTACATATTTTCTCCTGTTCAGTAGGATTACTTTTCATTTTGTTGATGGTTTATTTTGCTGTGCAGAAGCTTTGCAGTTTGATGTAGTCCCACATGATTATATGTTTGCTTTTATTGCCTTGCTTTTATTTATTTTTTTTAATTTTTATTTATTTATGATAGTCACAGAGAGAGAGAGAGAGGCAGAGACACAGGCAGAGGGAGAAGCAGGCTCCATGCACTGGGAGCCTGACGTGGGATTCGATCCCGGGTCTCAAGGATCACGCCCTGGGCCAAAGGCAGGCGCTAAACCGCTGCACCACCCAGGGATCCCTATTGCCTTGCTTTTAGTATCAGATTCAAAAAAATTATTATCAAAACCATGTCAAAGAGCTGACCCCTTATGTTTTCTTCTAGGACTTTTATGGCTTCAGGTGTTGTGTTAAAGTCTTTAATCCATTTCAAGTTGGTATTTGTCTAAGGTGTAAGAGAGTGGTCCAGTTTCATTCTTTTGCAACTTGATACCAATTTTCCAATCTCCATTTATTGAAGAGACTGTCCTTTCCCTATTGTTGCTTCCTCTGTCCTAAATTAATTGACCATATCTGTATAGGTTTATTTCTGAACTCTATTTTGTTTCAATGATCAATGTGTCTATTTTTATGCCAATACCATACTATCTTGATTACTATATATCTGCAATACCGTTTAAAATCAGGAAATGTGATGCCTCCTATTTTATTCTTTTATCTCAGGATTACTTTGGCTATTTGGGGCCTTTATAATTCTATATTAATTTTAGGTTTGTTCTATTTCTGTGAAAAATGCAGTTGGAATGTTCATAGGGACTGCATTGAATATGTGGACTGTTTTGGGTAGTATTGAATATTTTAACAATCAATGTGTTTGGAAGTGTTCTATTTCATGGAAGAGTTTGAGAAGGATCTGTATTAATTCTTTAAATATTTGGTAGAATTTACCTGTGAAGTCATCAATCCCAAACTTTTCCTTGTTGGAAGGTTTCTGATTACTGTTTCAATCTCCTTATTAGTAATTTTTTGTTCAGATTTTCTATTTCTTCATAATTCATTCATATTAGATTGAATATTTCTAAGAATTTACCCATTTCTTTTAGGTTATTTGTTGGCATACAGTTTTCCACAGTAGTCTCTATCGATCCTTTGTGTATTTTATGTTATCAGTTGTAATGTCTCCTCTTTTTTTCTAATTTTTTTGAGTCTTCTTCTTCTTTCCTCTTCTTCTTCTTCTTCTTCTTCTTCTTCTTCTTCTTCTTCTTCTTCTTCTTCTCCTTCTTCTTCTTCTTCCTTCTCCTCCTCTTCCTCCTCCTCCTCCTCTTCTTCTTTGATGAGTCTACTTCAGGGTTTGTTTATTTCATTTATATTTAGGTTCTCTTTAATTTCTCTTTGTGACATTTGCACTTTTCATTGTAAAGGAAATCCCTGTATTTTATATGCCCTTAATTATTTCATGCTCTGGCATGATATAGTAAATTGAAAGGTTTTTTTTCTTAATTTTAATTCCCACCCATTTATTTATAGTATGGTAATATAATATTTGTCTTTATGTTGATTTAGTACTTTGCAATCTTGCTACGTTCCATAATGTCTAGAAGATTTTTGTGGGTTTTTCAGATTTCCCACATAAAGAATTTTATATTCTGTTTATAAAACAGTTTTATTTTTTATTCCAATTCTTCATAAGGGTAATACTTTTTCATGCATTACTGCTATTATCTCAATAAAATAAAGCATAGCAGACATGCAAGTAAATATTTTTACTCTTTCTGAATTCACAGTGAAAGTATTCAGGCTGTTATTATGATATTAACTTCAAGTGCTTTGTACATCTCCTTCATCAGCTTGAAGTTCCATTTTATTCATAATTTCTTGAAAGTCTTCAGCATGAATAGGTATGAAACTGTAAATGATTTAATATTTATTGAATTATTGTAATAATCTTTAACTTTTTTAAAATCTTTAACTTTTTACAATCTTTTAATATGTTGAATTGCACTAATTATTTTTCAGATATTAAACCAGATTGCATACCTGATGGAACCCGACTTGGCCATATCATATTGTATTTCTGGTATTTTTATTTATTTTTTATTTTTTTGAACATTTTAAAATTTTTCTCTATTTAAGAGAGAGAGTGCACAAGAGAAAGAGCATGAGCCGGGAAAGGGGCAGAGGGAGAAAGAGAAGCAGAGTCCCTGCTCTTCTCTCAGTAGAGATCCTGATACAGGGCTCAATCTCAAGACCCCAAGATCATGACTTGTGCCAAAGGCAGATGCTTAACAAACTGAGCTACCCAGGAGCCCTTAAACTGAGTATTTCTGGTCTAAGTCTTTATACATCAGTAAGAATAAACAAGAAGTAAGTGTCTATCTTGAAGATGCATTGGCACCTATGATGCTTGGCATAGACTTTATGACACATAACAGTGGATCCAGAAAACATTTATAAAATTTTTATGCCAACATGTTTTCAAGTTGTCAGTTACAGTTTGATTGTTAAGATACAGACATAGACTACTTGCTCTATTGGATAGGTCTCTTTTAACATCTCTTTTTTCTGTATGTAACTTCTGTTTATCTGGCTCTAACCCCACCACCACAAAGAAGGACAGCTAGTTCAATCTGTGCCATGTAAGAAAGAAACATCGTTCAAATGAAAATTCTGCAGATTTTTCCTCACAAAGGAGTTAGAAATTTTTGCTTGCATTTCTTATACTAAACTTGTCAATATAAAAATGATTTCTAGTATTTTAATTACAGAGATAAAATGTCAGTAATGACATACCTTTTTTTTTAATATATATATATCTTTTTTTATTCATAGAGACACAGAGAGAGAGAGAGAGAGGCAGAGACACAGGCAGAGGGAGAAGCAAGCTCCACGCAACAAGCACGACGTGGGACTCGATCCCGGGTCTCCAGGATCACACCCCGGGCTGCAGGTGGCGCTAAACCGCTGCACCACCGGGGCTGCCCAGTAATGACATACCTTTGATTTTAATCTTCCCTATTGAAGTAAAATAATTCATTACTAAATTTCAACTGCTAGATACATGATCAAATATACAAATTCCCTAAAGGAAGTTATCAAAATAACATAATCATAACATAACACATAACTTAGAATAGAAACAAATTATTTTGTGAATATTCCAGAGCCTTAGGGTTAGTATAAGAATCTTCTGGGGGGCCCGGGTGACTCAGTGGTTTAGCTCTGCCTTTCACCCAGGATGTGATCCTGGAGACCCAGGATCCAGTCCCACATCAGCTCCCTGCACGGCCTGCTTCTCCCTCTGACGGTGTCTATGAGTCTCTCTCTGTGTCTCTCATGAATAAATAAATAAAATCTTAAAAAAAAAAAAGAATCTTCTGACTTCACAGAAATATCAAAAGGATTTGCAAATGTCTCTCACATTACAAAAGCAAACAATAGAAAAAAATATAATTTGAAACTTGAGCATAGAATATTCATTATAAAATGCCTTAAATAAGAGAAAATAATTTAAATCAAGATTAATCAAACATTTGTGAGGCTAAGTTCAAATACATGCAACACATATTCTTAATAATTTGTGCAAACTTGAATATAGTTTTTAAATAAAGACTTAGCATTACTATTTCCAATTTCTCCTTACATAATAGTATTTCTTCACAATTTAATTGTCATATATATTGTTAAATGCAATCTCTATTGCTAAAGAAAAATAAACTACACAATTAATCAAATTTATACTTTCTCTTTCTAAAAAGATTTATTTATTAGAGAGAGAGCATGCACACATGCGAGAGGGAGGAACAGCAGAAGAAGAGAATCTTTTAGGCACACTCCCTCACTGAGTATAGAACCCCACACCTGGCTGATTCCACCACCCAGGAAATCATGACCCCTGTAGAAATCAAGAATCGGACACCCGGGAAACTGAACCACCCAGGCGCCCTGATTGTTTCACTTTAATATAACAAAATTTTAAGAAGCCCCAATTAGGCTTTCACTCATCTCCCCAAACCTATTTTCAATGACGCTAAGCTTTTTAAAACAATCTACATAGCCTTTGTTTAAAAGTTTTCTTCATAGGGATCCCTGGGTGGCGTAGTGGTTTGGTGCCTGCCTTTGGCCCAAGGCGCAAACCTGAAGACCCGGGATCGAATCCTACGTTGGGCTCCTGGTGCATGGAGCCTGCTTCTCCCTCTGCCTGTGTCTCTGCCCCTCTCTCTGTGTGACTATCGTAGATAAAGGTAAATAAGTAAAAAGTAAAAGCTTTCTTCATAGACAAAATTAATTATCATAGTTTTCAGGATATTCTCTTCACTCTTTTGATTTCTTATTATATTTTTAATCATTTCTCCTCTTATAATGGGATATATATTTACTATCAGACTTCCCCATTTTTACTGTTTCAGATAGTTTTACTAAAATTCTATGATTCTATTTCATATTTAAAGATTTATTTTTCCAAAAGAAATCCTTAGTAATACTTCTTAACAATCCATATCTATAGTAAAATTTTTAAATTGCTTATAAGAACAATTATAAGGATGTATGGGATTTTTAATGGCTCCTTCATTGCTTCTCTTAAAAAACCCACACTTTCTTTGCTCCTATACTTAAAAAAAAAAAAAAAAAAACATTACCTTACCATTTTATTAGAATGTATTATGTATATCATCACTACTTTGTTATATAATTATTTCCTTCAAATTCACAGACCCTATCAGATTGATCTATTCTGTTTGTATTCTTCTTTAACATTTCTTTTGATATATATATATTTTTTACTTTTGTATAACTCTTCCTTATTTTTTGATATTCTGTTCAATGTTGTCATTCAACAATGTTTTAGATATAAACTACAACACAATGCTTATTTTAAGCTTATATTCTCGTAATAATAGGTGGATTTTTCTTCTGATTTTCTTTTGTTTTTAAACGAGATTATGAGTTTTGGTTCATATTAATTTTTCCAAAACAATTACAAATATTACTCATATTTTTGTGTTTGTATATGTCTGCTCTTGTGTGCAATTGTTTTCTCCCACCAGAATGCAAGCTCTGTGAAGATAACATACTTCTCCATTTTATTTGTCAATATATCCATGGTACCTAAGGCAATGTGTGGCATTATGTTTATTGAATAACTAATGACTATGATTTTTTTAGCCTTTTCTCATTAGACATGAACCTATTAATCATGTTTCAAAACCTATTCTTTGCATCTCCCCACACACTTTGTGAAAGCTTATCTTATTAATATTTTATAGCATTTCAAAGAATCACACAATTTTTTTGTGGTATTTCATGCCATGGATTGTCATATTTCCTTCCCTGAAAGTTTTATTTTGAAAGAATCAAAATAATGCTTTGTGAAGTACAGTTTATTGATGGTATTACTCTTGGCCAGCTTCCCACAAATGGTGTTCTTTGATGTAGTGGAAGTATTTAATCCAGTTTCTTGCTCTAATCTGTCTGTTATGTTGGGCACCCCTCCCCCCATGAGGCCCTCCATTCCAGGAACCTGAGATCATGACCTAAGCCTAAGGCAGATGCTTAACCAACTGAGCCACCCAGGCACCCCATCATTCTTTAAATAAATAAATATAGATAGATAGATGATGATAGATAGATAGATAGATAGATAGATAGATAGATAGTTTATATAATGCACAATAAATATTTTGTGACTGCCATGGGTTGGTTGATTTTGATTTATCACTAAGTGTGTCCCTGTTTTCAAAATAGTTATATACCACTAGTATGAGACTTGATGAATGGTGTAAAGGTATTTTACCAAATTAAATTCTATAAAGTTTATATTAGTTTATTATAGTTTTTAGGTACCTAGTTAGTACTACTGAGATGTCATAATGAAAAAAAAAATTGAGGTATTGTTTCATTTTGGAGAAAGGTATTTATATCTTTGTCTCATGTTTGTTTTAATTACCCAGTATCTATATATTGATTCCTTTATATTTACTTATTTTATTTAAATTCATAGCCAACATTTAGTACATCATTAGTTGTAGATGTAGTGTTCAATAATCCATCAGTTGTGTATAACACCCAGTACTCATTGCATCACATGTCCTCCTTTATGACCATCGTCCAATTACCTAATTCCCCTAGCCACCTCCCAATCCTCATCCCTCAGTTTCTTCCCTATAGTTAAGGGTCTCTAATGGTTTTTCTACCTCTCTGATGACTCCCATTATGTTTTACTTCCCTTCCCCTATGATCTTCTGCACTGTTTCGTATATCCCACATATAAGTGAAACAATACAATCAGTGTCTTTCTCTGACTTATTTTGCTCAGCATAATACTCTCCACTTCCATCCACATCAATGTATATGATAACTATTCCTTTTTTCTGATAGCTGAGAAATATTACATTGTGTATACATACACATTATGTATATATGTATATATACATAACATATATGTTATATATATGTAACATATCCATTACATATATACCACATAATATACCATATTTTCTTTATCCATTCATCTGTCAAAGGACATCTTGGCTCTTTCCAATACAACTCATTTTCAGCCACTCTGATTGAACAAGATGACTAGAAAGAAGAACTCACCACAAAAGAAAGAATCAGAAACAGTACTCTCTGCCACAGAGTTACAGAATTTGGATTACAATTCGAAGTCAGAAAACCAATTCAGAAGCAAAATTATAAAGCCACTGGTGGCTCTGGAAAAAAAGCATAAATGATTCAAGAGACTTCATGACTGCAGGATTTAGATCTAATCAGGCCGAAATTAAAAATCAATTAAATGAGATGCAATCTAAACTGGAGGTCCTAACAATGAGGGCTAAGGTGATAGAAGAAAGAGTGACTGACAAGACCAGTTGATGGCAAGGAAGGAAGCTGAGGAAAAAAGAGGAAAACAATCAAAAGACCATGAAGATAGGTTAATGGAAATAAATGGCAGCCTCAAAAGGAAAAAACTACATTTAATTGTGGTTCCAGAGGGCACCAAAAGGACAGAGGACCAGGAAGCATATTTGAACAAATCATAGCTGATAACTTCCCTAATTTGGGAAGGGAAACAGGCAAACAGATCCAGGAGATAGAGAGATCCCCCTATACACAAAATAAATTAAAACTGTTCACCACCTCAACATTTAATAATGAAAAAAAAAAACAACAAAAAAACATTTAATAATGAAACTTGCAAATTCCAAAGGTAAGGAGAAGATCCTTAAAACAGCAAGAGACAAGATATCCCTAACTTATATGGGGAAAAATATAAGATTAACATCAGACCTCTCCACAGAGACCTGGCAGGCCAGAAAGGGCTGGCAGGATATATTCAGGGTTCTAAACGAGAAGAACATGAAGCCAAGAATACTTTATCTAGCAAGACTGTCATTCAGAATAGAAAGAGAGATAAAGTGCTTCCAATATAGGCAGAAACTGAAAGAATATGTGACCATAAAACCAGCTCTGCAAGAAATATTAAGGGGGACTGTAAAAGAAAGGGGATGCCCCCCAAAAATATTCCACAAAAACAGGCTCTGAATAGGTATTATGATGACACTAAATTAATATCTTTCAATAGTAACTCTGAACGTGAATGGGCTTAATGACCCCATCAAAAGACGCAGGGTTTCAGACTGGATAAAAAAGCAAGACTAACACCTCAAAAAACTGGAAAAAACTCAAATACACAAGCTAACCTTGCACCTAAAGGAAGGGGAGAAAGAACAGCAAATAAAACCTACACCAAATAGAAGAAGAGAGTTAATAAAGATAACAGCAGAACTCCATGAAATAGAGACCAGAAGAACTGTGGAACAGATCAACAAAAACAGGAGTTGGCTCTTTGAAAGAATTTATAAGATAGATAAACCTTTAGCCAGCCTTGTTAAAAAGAAGAAAGAGAAGACTCAAATTAATAAAATTATGAATGAAAACGGAGAGATCACCACCAATACCAAGGAAATACAAACTATTTTAAAAACATATTATGAGCAGCTATATGCCAATAAATTAGGCAATCTAGAAGAAATGGATGCATTTCTGGAAAACCACAAAGTACCAAAACTGGAACAGGAAGAAATAGAAAACCTAAACAGGCCAATAACCAGGGAGAAAATTGAAGCAGTCATCAAAATCTCCCAAGACACAAAAGTCCAGGGCCAGATGGCTTCCCAGGGGAATTCTATCAAACATTTAAAGAAGAAACCATATCTATTCTACTAAAGCTGTTCCTAAAGATAGAAAGAGATGGAATACTTCGAACTCGTTTTATGAGGCCAGTATCACCTTAATTCCAAAACCAAAGACCCCACCAAAAGGAAAATAATAGACAAATATCCTTGATGAACACAGATGCAAAAATTCTCAATAAGATAGTAGCCAATAGGATCCAACAGTACATTAAGAAGATTATTCACCATGACCAAGTGGGATTTATCCCTGGGATGCAAAGCTGGTTCAACACTTGTAAAACAATCAATGTGATTCATCATATCAGCAAGAGAAAAACCAAGAACCATAAGATCCTCTCAATAGATGCAGAGAAAGCATTTGACAAAATACAGCATCCATTCCTGATCAAGACTCTTCAGAGTGTAAGGATAGAGGGAACATTCCTCAGCATCTTAAAAGCCATCTACAAAAAGCCCACAGCAAATATAATTTTCAATGGAGAAACACTGGGAGCCTTTGCCCTAAGAACAGGAGCATGACAGGGATCCCCTTTCACCACTGCAATTCAACATAGTACTGGAAGTCCTAGCCTCAGCAATCAGGCAACAAAAAGAAATAAAAAGCTTTCAAATGGGCAAAGAAGAAGTCAAACTCTCCCTCTTCTCAGATGACATGATACTCTACATAGAATACCCTAAAGATTCCACCCCAAGATTGCTAGAACTCATACAGCAATTTGGCAGTGTGGCAGGATACCAAATCAATGCCCAGAAGTCAGTGGCATTTCTATACACTAACAATGAGACTGAAGAAAGAGAAATTAAGGAGTCAATCCCATTTACAATTGCACCCAAAAGCATAAGATACCTAGGAATAAACCTAACCAAAGAGGTAAAGGATCTATACCCTAAAAACTACAGAACACTTCTGAAAGAAATTGAGGAAGACACAAGGAGATGGAAAAATATTCCATGCTCATGGATTGGCAGAATTTATATTGTGAAAATGTCAATGCTACCCAGGGCAATTTACACATTTAATGCAATCCCTATCAAAATACCATGGGCTTTCTTCAGAGAGTTGGAACAAATTATCTTAAGATTTGTGTGGAATCAGAAAAGACCCTGAATAGCCATAGCTGGGGGCATCACAATGCCAGATTTCAGGTTGTACTACAAAGCTGTGATCATCAAGACAGTGTGGTACTGGTACAAAAACAGACACACAGATTGATGAAACAGAATAGAGAACCCAGGAATGGGCCCTCAACTCTATGGTCAACTAATATTCGACAACGCATGAAACTCTACTAGAAAAAGGAGAGTCTCTTCAATAAATGGTGCTGGGAAAATTGGACATCCACATGCAGAAGAATGAAACTAGACCATTCTCTTACACGATACACAAAGATAAACTCAAAATGGATGAAAGATCTAAATGTGAGACAAGAACTTGAGCTTGAACTTGGCCACAGCAACTCCTTGCAAGATACATCCATGAAGGCAAGAGAAACAAAAGCAAAAATGAATTATTGGGTCTTCATCAAGATAAAAAGCTTCTGCACAGCAAAAGAAACAGTCAACAAAACTAAAAGACAGCCTACAGAATGGGAGAAGATATTTGCAAATGACCTATCAGACAAAGGGCTAGTATCCAAGACCTATAAAGAACTTATTAAACTCAACAGCAAAGAAACAAACAATCCAATCATGAAATGGGCAAAAGACATGAACAGAAATCTCACAGAGGAAGACATAGACATGGCCAACACGCACATGAGAAAATGCTCTGCATCACTTGCCATCAGGGAAATACAAATCAAAACCACAATGAGATAGCACCTCACACCAGTGAGAATGGGGGATGGTGTGACTGGGTGACAGGAACTGAGGGGGGCACTTGACGGGATGAGCACTGGTGTTATGCTATATGTTGGTATATGGAACTCCAAAAAAAAAAAAAAAAAAAAAATATATATATATATATATATATATATATATATATATATATATATATAAATAAAAAAGAAAGAAAACAAACTTTCATGCTTGATCACACCTGTAAAAGTGGGAATAATTCAATGATGAGACAAATGCTTTATTAGAGGTCAATGTTCCTATCATGGTTATTATATTTTTGGCATTTTAATAAGAGTATTTTCCTCCCAACGCAGTTTTTCCATCTTTCTGATCCTCCTAAAATTATAGTTTCGCAGGACACTTTACTAAGTGAAATAAGCCAGGCACAGAAATACACATATTGCATGATAGCTTTTAAGTTGGCATCTAAGAAAGCTAACTCATAGTTGCAGAGAGTAGAATAATGGTTGTCAGGGACTTAGGGTTGGGGAAGGGGAGATCAGAGGTCTAAGGATACAAAGTTTCATTTATGTAAGATGAATAGATTCTAAAGATCTAATATACAGCATGGTGACTATAGTTAATAATACTCTATTGTATACTTGAAATTTACTGAAAGTAGATCTTAAGAATATTCACTACATACATATTAAAAGGTAAATATATGAGAGGATGAATATGTTAATTAGCTTGGTTGTGGTAATCTTTTCACAATGTGTATATATATCAAAATATCATGATATATACACCTTAAATATAGTTACTTTTTTGTCAAGTGTACCCCAATAAAGCTAGAACAAAATAAAATTGTAATTTGGATCTGTACCACCCCATTCTGAACACTTGGACTACAGTCAACATTACAGAATTTAAATGATTTCTAGCAAACTGTAAAGAATGATAGATTTAAACTTTATTTTAAATTACATGAATATTTTATAAAAACCATTAATAATGAAGATAAAATAAAGGTCTATTTTGGTGTAACTTCCTCCAAATTTTACTCTTCTTTCCAGAGATAAATAATATATATATATATATATATATATATATATATATATATATTGATTTGGGGTTTATTTTTCTAAGATTTTATCAATGCATTTCATAAATATGGATTACTATCAAACTATGTAGATTTTCTCAGTGTGTATCACTGATATAAGGTTGAGGGATATGTATTTATTACTTTTTTTGTAAATGCTGTGGGAATAGCCAGTATATATACACAGCATTCTGCCTTTTTTTTTAAATTATTTTTTTTTAATTTATTTATGATAGTCACAGAGAGAGAGAGAGAGAGAGGCAGAGACACAGGCAGAGGGAGAAGCAGGCTCCATGCACCGGGAGCCCGACGTGGGACTCGATCCCGGGACTCCAGGATCGCGCCCTGGGCCAAAGACAGGCACCAAACCACTGCGCCACCCAGGGATCCCCTATTAGATACTTTTTAATGACACAATATGCCTTGAATATCTTATGTGATCTTACATAGTTTCATCTCATTGATGAAAGACATGTAATTGTTGTCCTATTGATGGATATTTTTAATTCTTTTAACCTTGTTAAATAAAATACAAATAAAAAAATATTTTTTTTACACTGAAAAAAAAGAAGTGTTTTTCAAAATGTGGTCCCCAAAATGGCAGCATCAGCATCACCTGAGAATTTGTTAGAAATGCAAATTTTGGCTCCCACCACAGATCATTTGAATCTGAAATTCTGGGAGTGAATTCCTACAACTTGAGGTTTATCATGGTCTACAGGTGATTTTGATTAAAAAAAAAATTATGGATCATTGCTTTAGCATAGTTTCTCCCATCTTTATGATACATCACTCTGCTATATCTCATAGTCATGATATTTATTGCATAGAGAGATGGACAACAGCTTTAAACATCAAGGAGTTTTAAGGAATGCCAGAACACAGTTATACTAGTTAAATTGTCTCTCAGGGATCTAACCCTTATTCATCTTGAGTTGGGTCACTCAAAAACAGGTTCTGAGAATGAGATTTGTGCTAAGGTGGTTTAATCATGGCATGTACTATGGAATAACACCTGAGAGAAGCAGGTTGGGTGAGGAAGAAATAAAACTACAGAGAAGTCACAATTGTGCCCTCAGACAATCCTATTTAAGCCCTGGAGATGGGATAATCCTTCCAGAGGTATATAAATTAGAAGCAAGATACTCAGTCCTTTCAACACTCTCCCATTCCAATCAGCCATTGTATGCCAGTTCTCCTCCCAGAGGACCAAAATACTGACAAGATATGTCCCTTCATCTAATTTCTGTAAATAGAGTTAGTACAAACTGCACAGCCCTTCCTACAACTGGAAACCTGGTTAGGAAAAGAGTGTTCATGGCATGCACATTACTTCCTAAGTTGTTACAAGACTATATGTTCCCTTTCTATACATTTGTTCTTTTTGGTTTTGTTTTCATTACAAAAAAAAAGTTCTAAACAAAATGGAAAAGAAAAATATATTTAGATGAGCAAAGGGACAAGTTAAAATATTTATAAAATAATTGAGATGTTTACAATTTGTACTAAGTTCAAGTTAATTCCAATTATTTATGTATAAAAATGTTTAGGCCTTTCAATTATAAATAATATAAAGCAGAAGAAATAAAAACTATTAGTTAAAATTAACACCACTATGGACAAATATTTATATGAGCCTTATCAATGCTTTCTATTCATAAAAATATGATTCTGGTAGATGTCTTCGATTGTAGTGCTGGATACTTGGATTAAAGAAATGAATAAAATAAAAATAGAAAACATGATCAAGTTGAAAAACTACTTTAGAAAAAGTTGGAACAAACCAATTTTGGAACAAAAAGGAAATACAATTTATGAATATCAAAAATTCTTTCTTTTCCCCTAGGAAATATTAAGAAAATGGAAGACTTCTTACACATCTAATCTGTTTGGCTAGATAGAAAGGTAGCACTAATTGACAATCAATATTATACTTTGAGCAACTGCTTTATTATTTTAGCACTTTAGTAATGATATCTCTAATTGCATATGGGATCTCTACTAAAACTTTAACTTTCTATGCTCTTCACCTCTTCCTGGAATTTTTAGTTTTGGTATTTAAATGCAAGATTGCTATTACACAGTAACTTCAGGATATAATACATCCATATGTCAGTATAAGACAGTCCACAATGGAGATAAACCCAGTCACTTGGTAATTTAGAATTAATATATATAAATGATTTGATTATCACTACTTGAATCAAGTAAATTTGTAAATTCTGTCCTGAGAAACTAGATCAGTGAATAAATAAATAAAATATTCTTAAAAAGGCAATACAATTGATGAATATGAAAAATTCTTCAAATTGTAATATTAGAAATATCCCATTACATTAGTAAAGTTCTTTTTTCTTTAAGATTTTATTTATTTATTCATGAGAGACACAGAGAAAGAGGCAGAGACATAGACAGAGGGAGAAGTAGGCTTCCTGTGGGGAGGGAGCCTGATGCAGGACTTGATCCCAGGACCCCAGGATCACCACCTGAACCAAAGGCAGATGTCAGCCACTGAGCCATCCAGGTGCCCCGCATTAGTAAAGTTCTTAAACAGGAAAGTAGTATCTCATTTCCTTTGTTTATTTCTTTATCATAACTTTTTATTAGGATATAATTTGAGACTTAAAGGAAATTTTAAGAAAAGACATTATTACGGATTAACAATTGCTTATATTTTGCTTCTCTCCCTCTCTCCTTGTTAATTAAAACACATTTGGACACACACACAGAAGCAGTTGTGCTTTATGGTTTCTCTGAGACTGAATTTCAGGTATCATGTTTTCATTAAAAGGTACCAGTCTCCAAACAATGCAATTCAGAGCAACAGTGATGATGGGATACCAACTTTGTATAACTGCAAAAAATATAAATTTTACTGCTAGTTCTCCAGTCTACACAAGGTAAATACTGCCTGCACATGATGATCAGTGACCAATCATGTCATTTCTTTCAAATCTGACAGTGTTTGTGGCTGTGCATCTGTTATACAGTTGATTCACAAACAGACAAGTGTGTAGTTGTATCACTCTATCTCCCAGTGATAAACCATGTGAATTCTATAAAAATAGATTATCAAAAGAGAAAATTGAAAGTGCAACAACAAAAAATAAACATGATAATGCTAGAGTGAAGTTCAAATTGAACACAAATGGGGTCATAGAAGAAGAAGCTAGCATGGGATGTTAACTTCACCGACATTTGACAGACAAGATATGCAGCCAGAGGAAGTCAGTGAAGGTAAACTTATGGACATAATGAGGCAAGTGTTTGTGAGAAAAAGGATGATATGCCAGAAAGGATGGTGGCTAACAAAAAAAGAAAAAGTCACATTAAAAGAATCTTCAGAGTATTTCACACTGTTGAAAGGACAAAGGATAAAAAAATAGAACCCAATCCTAATTTAGGAAGTAGAATAACAATTTGTTAAGACATAAAAATGTGATTTTTTTGTACTGTGAATAATATGATAAGGTAAGCACTGTTCAAATTTCTCTTAATAATCTTTTTTTATTGTTGGTCTTTATTTTTATTTATTTTCTTACTGGAATATAGTTGACACACAATGTTACATTAGTTTCAGGTGTACAACATAGTGATTCCACAACTATACACTTTATGCTATGCTCCTCACTTGTGTAGTTGCCATCTGTCAGCATACAATGCTATTGCAGGGGATCCCTGGGTGGCGCAGCGGTTTAGCGCCTGACTTTGGCTCAGGGCGCGATCCTGGAGACGCGGGATCAAATCCCACGTTGGGCTCCCGGTGCATGGAGTCTGCTTCTCCCTTCTATCTATGTCTCTGCCTCTCTCTCTCTCTCTCTCTCACTGTGTGCCTATCATAAATAAATAAAATTTTTAAAAAATTAAAAAAAAACAATGCTATTGCAATATCATTGACAATATTCCCTAAGCTGTATCTTTTATCTCTTGATAAGTTTTATACAAATAAACTGATTTAATTGTAATTTTTTAAATATTTTAAATTAAAATGTATGAAATAAATATTAGTTTTACTAATTTGTATTTCCTTAGAGTGAGAATAAAGTAATTTTTAATGTTTTTACAAAAATGTTTAAAGGTCACAGGACATTAGTGATTTTTCCTGATTGTTAAGATGGCTTTGTGTGATTTCCATTCATAGAGTCAGTTTCACACACTGGCAATACTCAGCAAAGGGAAAAATACCATGAAAAGAGGTTAGAAACATACCCATTTAACCATAAATACCTTCATGTGTGTAGCTTTTTTTTTCTTCAAAAACAAGAATAGTGGTCCAAATAGTCAATGCACTATTACAGCACAATGATCAAAATCAGAAAAATTAACAATGGTACAATATTATCTAATCTACACTACATTTTAATTTTAACGGTCTCATGTAAAATATAGAACTTTTAAAAAATTTCCCCCAAGGATTCATTCTTAGCTCATGAATTACAGTTATTTGCTATGTATTTTCAATTTCTTTTGATCTGAAACACTTCCTTAGCCTTTCTTCATCTTCTTTGATCTTGGCAATAATTTTAGAAAATGTCCCTTTATACTCAACTCAGTTTATACACATTTTGCAAAAATAATATTGTCTATCTTTCTTTGTACATCATATCAAGAAGAATGATATCTGATTCATCCTATTATTGGTGATGTTTAATTTAGTGATTTGATTAAGGTATTATTCTCATGGTTTTACCACTGTCATGAGATTATTTTTCTCTTTGTAATTAATATCTACTATCGGGGAGTCCATTTTGAAACTATGGAAACATATCGTTTCTTAACAATCTTTCATCCACTGATTTTAGGATATTTTGATTATATACCTGACATTCGTCCTTAAAAGATTTTTCCTCTCTTTATTATTGACATATCTACATAAATAAAGATAGGGGTTTTTTTTCCCAATTCAGTGGGTTTTAGTCTCATTCTGTCATTGTATATTTTGATATTCATATTATCCTAGATTAAGTCAGAGGAAATCTGTTCAAGATGGCTTCTTTGTGCTTTTGGCCTTTCTTTGAGGATTCCATTACTTTCTAGAGCAAAAAGATAATGCAGGTACAGTCTGAATTGTTGTTTTGTTTTTGTTTTTGTTTTTTTCAACTCTGAGTTGGAGGAGTTGTTTATGTATTATAAGTGTGTCCCTTCTGTTGGTATGTGTTTCACAAATATTTAGCATTTTTTTTTACCTTACTCGTTTACTTGGTAGAGTCTTTGATTAGTAGAAGTTTTAGATTTTTTAAATTAATATACTTTAATTTTTGAAAAGAAGTTTTAGGTTCAAAGTAAAGATGAGTGGAAAGTGCAGAAAGTTCTCATATACCCCATGTTCTCCAACACTTCTCTCTTCATCTTACATTAGCCTCATTTACCATCAACATCCCCCACCGGAGTGGGACATTTATCATATCCCTGCACTAACATTGATTGACCCCTCATTATCAGCCAAAATCCATAATTTACATTAGGGGTTCACTCTTTGTGCTATATACATTCTATAGGTTTGGAAAAGTATGTAATGTCATATATTGACCATTGTGGTATCAGGCAAAATAGTTTCATTGCCCTAAAAATCTGTGTTTCTCCTATTTATTCCTTCCTCTCTCCTCATTAAAACTCTGGCAAACACTATCTCCTTAGTCTCCACAGTTTGTCCTTCCAGAATGTCATATAGCTGGAATTATACAGAACCTAGCCTTTTCAAATTGGTTTCTTTCATTTAGCAATATGCATTTACCATTCCTCCGTAACTTTTCCTGGTTTGAAAGCTATTTTCTTCTCAGGACTGAATAATATTCCATTTTCTGAGTGTACCCCAGTTTATTTCTTCACTCACCTATTGAAATACATCTTGTTTATTTCGAAGTTTTGGTAATTATAAATAAAGCTGCTATAAACATTTGCAGGCAGGGAATCTCTGAGTGGCTCAGTGATTTAGTGCCTGCCTTCAGCCCAGGGCATGGTCCTGGGGTCTCAGGATCGAGTCCCTGGTTGGGCTCCCTGCATGGAGCCTGCTTCTCCATCTGTCTCTGCCTCTCTCTCTCTCTCTCTCTCTGCATTTCACATGAATAAATAAATAAAACCTAAAAAAAGAAAAAAAACAAAACAAAACATCTACATGTAGGTTTTTGTGTAGACCTAAGATTTTAGATCTTTTCAGGTACAATTGTGGGATTGTATGTTTAGTTTTGTAGGAAATACCCGAACTGTCTTCCAAAGTTGTGCCATTTTGCATTCTCACCAACAACGAATGAAAATTTCTGTTGAAAATTTTTACTTCAATGAGAACTTGTTTGTAATTTTTAATATTGCTGCATTCTGGGTTCAGTTTCAGAAATTGTGCCTAATCAGAAGCCATAAAGAAAGTCTACTTTTCTACAGAAGCTGAATAATTTTTAACTCTGAACTGAGGTTTATAAGTTTGCTCAAATTAATATTTGTGTGTGGTGCAAGAAAAGTATAATCTTCTTCCAATATAGACATTGGTTATTCAAGCACAATTAAAAAGATATTTAATTTCTTCACTGAATTATTTGTCACCTTTGTCAAAATCAATTGTCCATATATTTGCTGGTTTATTTCTAAACTCTCTTCTCTTACATTAACAATTTTTAGTTCTCATGAAAATATAGCACGTCAGTTTTGTAGAAAGTTTTGACATGTAGCAGTATAAATCCTCCAAATTCATGTTTATTTTAGAAACTTCATTTAGAAATTCTAGGACATATACAATTCTAATATAAATGTAAAGATTATTCATTTCCATAATAAGAAAAATGTTCAGTGATCAAAAACATTGATCATTTAGGAAAGAATGGACATCTTAAATATATCAAGTGTCCAACCCATGAACATGGTATAATTTCCTGTTTATTTAGGTCTTCATTAATTTCTCTCATCAATGTTTTGTAGTTTTAGTAATCTTGAAAATATTTTGCAAAATATGTTCCTTAAATTCTTAGATTTTCTGATACTATTGTCAAGAGATTTAGAATTTTTTTCATTTTAAATTATTTAAAACTAATTTATATAAATAAAATATATGTTTAGATGTTCACTTTTTTTTTTAACCTGAAACATTTCTAAATTCCCTATTTGTTTATATTTTTTCTCTTGTAATTCCTTGGGTATTTCTATATGGACAATCATTTCATTTCTGAGAGTTTTACTTTGTCCATATTTATGTATATATCTTTCACTTATTTTCCTTGCTTTCATGCAATGGATAACTGCTCCAGTACAATGTTAAAGAACTGGTGAGGTGATCTGATTGACCTGTTACCTTTATTAAGGAAAACATTAACATTTCATTGTACATAACAATAGCTCTACATTTTTAATAGATGGACTCTATTGGATTGAAGAAATTCATTTTCTTCCTAATTTGCTTAGAATTTTTTTTATTATGAATAGATAGCAAATTTTATCAAATTCATCTTCTTCTATTGAGATAATCTACAATTTCAAAAATTTTTACTTGTACGTCAAAGTGCATTAAGTATCTTTTTTAATGCTATTCCAAATTTATGTTCCTAGGAAAAACAGCATTTAGCTATGACATATTATCTTGTTTCCATATTGCTTGATTTGATTTTTCTATAATTTGTTAAAAACCTATACTTGTATTTGTGAAGGTAATTGATTTATAAATAGCATACACCCCTTTTATCAAGTTTTTGTACAATGTTAATGCAGATCTCATGAATGTAGTGTGTATATGTTCTCTCTCTTTTGAGGACATTTTCTATATTACTTATTTTAGTAATTCATCAGGAAAGCTATTTGGGCCTATAGATTTTAGTGGCAATACTTTTGATAATGAATTAAGGATTTGTTTGTTTGGCAAATATAGGGTTTTTAAATTTTCTGTATTATCTCAAATTCATATTCCCTAAGTTGTGAAATGTGTTTGTCATAAAGTGATCCATATATTCCTCTCTTTCTTCTCTCCTTTTTTCTCTCAGAATTGTTAGCTGTTTACCTTTTATATTGATATTTTGAGGAACAAATTTTTGTCTTTGTTAATTTTCTTTACCACTTGTCTGTCATCTATTTCTCCTCAATATTCATTATTACATTAATTATTACATAATTATTACTTAGTTAGCCTGGCTGAAACCACGAGAATGGGTTGTGCTATTTTTCTGGGGTGGGACAGTTATTGTCAAAAATGGTTTTCCATTATTAGGCTATCATTTTTTTAAGTAATTTCACTGGAGCACAAAGGTTTTTACAATTTGTTTTTCTTTTTTCGTGTGTCCTTTGTCATTACAGAGATGGAGGCTATTGCAGAGTCTGCACTATATGAAAGACAATAAAGAAAACTGGGGAACTCATAAGCATGTTTTTCAAGTGCTGATACCCTTGAGCTGTCTACCGGCTCTCCAACTTTCAGAGTCTTTCTACACTTGTTGCTTATTGTGTAAAGGCATTTTGGGTTATAAAAGGGAGGGTCCGGAAGCAATGGATTGGTTACTCCATGTGGTGAAACCACAGTCCCTTAACTTCTTTATATAAAGATGAAAGAGTTTAGAACAAGCATTCAATCACCTTTTACTAATTTTTACTACATTATTTATCACATTTTTATTAATCCTGCTACTCATTTAACATTTCATCTTCCTTTTTGATATTTTTCTAAGTAATTTTCAGACACCTGTTAAATATTTTACCATGCATATTGTTAAATAGAATTTAATATATTGCACAGAATTTTAGATGAAATTACATATAGTTTCCTGAATAAATCTTAAGGATACATATCCAGTTTTGACAATAGCATATGCCTTTGTAACTTACACCCCTGACACAATAAAATGATATTACTGTCACCTCAGAAAGCTTCCTCATGTCCCTTTCCAGTCATTTACCTTGCTCACTCACCTTGAAGCAATCATCATTTTGATTGTTTCTACCACAGAAGACTTTTGCTTGACTTTAAACCACATACTTCCTTATTTAAGACTTTGTTTGCAAAACCAAGCAAAATTTAATATGTGGTCTATTCCTTTATATTTCTATTTTATTGTATAAATATACCATAGGTTTTATTTACCAATTCTCTGTAGATTGACAGTTACCCAATATCTAGTTTTGAGATATTATGAGTTATGCTGGTGTGTTGGTTTTTATTTTTCTTCTATTTTTGTACAAATACGTCTATTTATCTTTATGAAAGCTTGGGCACAAACTTGCTGGCTCAAAATGTTGTGTATTTAATTTTATATACATTTTTTAAAACTGCAGGAACTTTTTCCAAAGTGATTGCTATATTTCATGTTCTCAAAAACAAAATGGAGCACTTCAATTACTTCCCACACTCACCAGCATTTCACCTTTTTATCTTTTCAATCTTTTTAATTTGAACCAATATGGTGGCCATAGTGATATCTGGTTGTGGTTTCAATTTATAATGTTCTAAAACTAATAAGGTTAAGTATTTTTTCGTGTTTATTGGACACTAGTGTACTCTTTACAAATGTTATTTAAAATTGTTTCCTATTCATTTTATTAGAAATTTTTGTTGTCTTTAATTTTTAACTTTAGTTCTTTTTATGTTTTGTGAACATTTACTCCCAACTTGTCATATGTGTATTTGTTTTTTTTTGATGCTATATCTTGATAAACAGAAGTTTTTAATTATGAAGACTTACATGCTTTATATAAATTTACGCATATGCCTTTCTTCGACTTATCTGAGAAAAATACTTTATATTTTTTTATTAATATCTGAGAAAAATATTTTTTGCCCTAATGTCATAAAATATTAGGGTTTTCCTCACAAAGCAATAAATACTATCAGGAATATGTGATCACAAGCAATCAAGTGGGCAAAGAAGAAGAAAAGAAGAAGAAGAAGAAGAAGAAGAAAGAAGAAGAAGGAGAAGAAAAAGAAGAAGAAGAAGAAGCAGCAGTAGCAGCAACAGCATACTTTCATTCAATGTGTGGATATACCAAAGAACCAATAGTTATTAAAATCTACTATGTAGCAGGCAGTTTGTTTATATATACATATATACATGTAAACAAACTATATGTGTATATATATATATATATATATATATCCCACAAAACTTTTTTGTAGTAAAAAAAAAAAAACAAAAAACTTCTTAGTTAAAAATTGACTTAGAAATGCACTTTCCGGGGGCAAAATTTTCAAAGTGGCAATACTCTTTTTCAAAAAAAGGAATAAATTGAAGGAACTAAGGTTAACAATAGTAAAAAGAAAAACAATAGTAGTTTGCTATTTAACCAATAATGTCTCTAGATCTTGTTTTTATAAAGGTAACTGAAGATGACATCCCCTAAATTCTACTAAGTTATGCATAGAGATTGTAAAATACTGATACGGTGAATTGATTTTATCAAAATACAACTTAAAAATTTTAACATGAGAAATACTATGAAATGAAAATTTTTTATTCAAATCCATTGTTAAAATATACATTTTCAGGTATTCCTAGAAAATATTAAAATATTTGAATAAAAGATTATGGATATTAGAAACAACAGAAATAAAAAAAAACAACAGAAATCAAACCATTCATATAAGAATAAATGGTTTATGTATAAAACATGTATTTATAAATCATATAAACTATGTAAACCATGATTTTTTTCACCTAACAGATTATTGCTGAGTTGTACTGAAATGTTCCCTGAAATTTCTGTCATTCTTGAGGATGTTGTAAACCAGAAGAAAAATTTCCCATACGAAATAGCTTTCCTCAAACATCTGCTGCCAAGAAAGTTTGTTTGGAGCTTGTGATGATGGATGAATTTTTGACAGGTAATTGCAATTCAGATCAGATGCAGACAGATTTAGTACCTAAAAGCTTCTAGTTTATTAAAATCACCATTGATTTATTTAACACTCCTTCTCCCCTCCAAACTGTCTTGCATTTTAACACTCTTTGGGAATTAATAATTTATCTATGATACCTATAATTTATACAGTTGATTGAAACATATTAGACTGTTCCTCATTCTACAAACAAAATCTTAAATAGGGAAGTACGTGAAAAATTAAACAATGTTCTCGTACTGTTAAAAAAAAGATCGTGGCATATTTACAATTGCACTTATTGATAACTCCTCATTAAACATTTCTAATTAGTTATGCAATGTTTCATCTAACAATTGATTAAGTCTTCTTGAACAGAGGATACAAAAATTAGGCTTCACCCTCATTTTCTTTGGTGGTTTTCTGGAAATTGACTCTAGGGTAGAGACTTGCATGCGGGAAGTGTTTTGGATACTGCCCTACGGATCAACTCCTGAAAGAAGAGAAGGAAGTAAGATTGGGAAGATGGAGAAGTTGAATGGCGATTTCATTGCAATAATTCTCAGCAGAGCCTACAAGGAGCTCTGGAACTCTGATGGCTTTAAGCAAAGGGGCCAGATCTTTATATGATTCCCCTTTCCTCCACATAGACCAGTCCATGAATATGAACTCCCTTTATAGATAAGACATGACCTTGCATGGAGCAGTTATACAAAGAGCCACCCAACTGAGAGCCATCAATCACATACCTACTCTGCTAGTGTAGCTGATGCAAAGAGTATCTCAGTCCTAAAGGGAATCTGTACAGTAAAATATACACATATACTGTGTGTACGTGTACCCTAAATTAATTTTTAAAGTGAATATTATTTCTACATGTTATTTATAAAAAAGCATAAAAGTATATACCATTTAAAATAGTAGTAAAATTAATGGACCTGTATCCACTATATTACCAATACATTAGAAGCCATCTCTGTGGTCACATGACCTCTTCAAACATTTTACCTACTATTTTTTTCCAAAGACAATTAATGTCCTGTATTTCATGAACCATCTCTTATTGTGGTACCAATAGCAGTTTTCTATGATATCAGAAAAGCAAAACCACATTGGGAATATTTTTCAGTTGTATGGCATTTGATGCAATCAATTTACCACCAATGGTCTACTTGATCTCCTTGAGAGATGATATTTACTACGGTTCAACATTGATCTCTGCTACTGATATATTAAACATTCAGCAGCAGTCCCTAAATAGGCCTTGGTGAGAAGAAGCTTATGGTGTTGGGCACATGCACTGTTTTTGTCTTTACCACCATGACTATGGAGATCTGCCACCATGCAAAGAGATCCATTAACTCACTGTGTAAAACCTAGAGTAGTTTAATACAGAGGCTTCTGGACAGTAGAGGAGTCCATGTATAACCTAAATTGAAGCAATTCATCCTCCACGTGGGGTGGATTACCATTGCCACACACGAAAATTCACTCTGATCACATTCTTTTAAACCACCAGTGGTGAGGCTACAGCACAAAAGAAATTGACTGTCAACTTGTACAAACACAGAAATGATCTACACATGAATCAGATTTGGTTTATTTTTCTCCTCTAACAATTGGTCATAAAGTATTCTCCATGAAATCATCAGTGTAAATTGATGGAAAGACAATCTTATCTACCATAGATTTCTCTAGCAGTATAAGATCATGTCAAATCGTCTCGGCCTAGACTAGGACTGCTTATACTATGGCCAGGACCTGCTACAGAGTTAGCTATTCCTCTGGCAGCCACTCAAAAATGGCATTCTTTCACTTGATTTGTTAAGTGCGCTGAGATAGTAGTCTCAAGTGCAATATATTGTGAATCCATAAATCAAAGAGACCTGCCAATCACTGTTTTTTTCTTAGAGGTAGAAGATACAAGACACAATAACTTGTCCTCATAAGGAATATCCAATGCATTTGTCCTCATATTCTGTGAAGTAGATACCAAAATTATATTAGCAGAACAAGAGATTTACTGGAAAAAAGGCTAAAGATGAAAAAAAAAAAAAAAAGAGGGAAAGAGAACTATAAGAGCCTATGAGAGCTGTCAGATTGAAATAAAGATTTGATTCCTGTGATGGTAAGAAGGAAGAGAGAGAGGGAAAAGAGAAGAGAAATAAAAAAGTGAACCAAACTACAACAATAACTTAGTAGCAGTTCCTAACTGACAGTTTAATAACTTAATATCATAAAATTACAAGAACATCAACTAGTATTATAACATCTATTTCTTTGTTAGTGATTGAGAGAAGACAACTATCTAACACTTTCAGAGAGAAATAACAACACCTTCTCTCATTAAATAGGAACTTATAAATTAAGTTCCCAGAAAAAAAAATCTAATGTTATGAAAGCCAACAATGCAAATAAATAACCACGACATAATTTCAGCCTAGATTAATTAATTATAGATTAATTAGTTGCATCTAACAATAGTTTTAAAAGAAATTCATTTAAGGTAACCAAAAATATAACTAAGGGATAATGACTAAGACAGAAAAAGGCTTCATGAAACAAAAATAATTAAAAGTAACATAAGAACAGATATCTAGGGATGCCTGGGTGGCTCAGTGGTTGAATGGCTGCCTTCAGTTCACAGCTCATGGCCTGATCCTGGAATCCAGATGGACTTTCACACTGGGTTTCCTGCGGGGAGCCTGCTTCTCCCTCTGCCTATGTCTCCGACTCTCTCTCTCTCTCTTTCTCTCTCTCTCTCTCTCTGTTTCTCATGAATAAATAAATCTTAAAAAAAAAAAAGAACAGATATCTATGAAAAATAACTCAATGGAAACATTGGAAGATATAAATATATATTCATATATGTCTGTCTTTGCAACTACACATGTATCTCCATCTTACCTATATATTCTACAAATTAAAAATGTTCTGTCTTCTTACAAAGATAGAGTGAATGAAGCACATTCACAATTTAAATAGACAAAAACACAAATTTGGAGGAATTTATACACTCTAAAGGAGGACAGACAGACAAAAGCATAGAGTTAGTTAAGAAACATGGAAGATAGCTTATGGTCCTCTGATATAAGTACTTTGTTTTGCAAATGAAAAGAAAACAAACAATCAAAGTATAGAGAGACTTTAAGTACTTTGCCTCTGTTCGCAGAGCTACTAAATGATCAAGCCAGTCTCAGTCCAGACACAGGTTTCAAATATGACTATCACATGTAATATTGTTCATTATTCTAAAACCCTCAAAATATTAACTGCAGCTTTTGGTGAAAAGGAAACATAAATATTGGGAAGACTCCTGAGATACAGTAAACAATAGGTCACCCACTGCTAAAACTGACCTATTGTTTAATATTAATTAATTGTAAAAGTAACCATACAATTGTTAGAATATTTAGAGCTAAACATTTGTTTTAAAATTTAAAGACAATCAATAAAATAAAAATATAACCAATGATTCTGATAGAGTAAAGGAATTAGTTAAATGATCCGCAAAATGAATGGAAAAACTTCCATCCCAATAGAAATCAGGAGAAAAAAAAAAAAATATATATATATATATATAAAACTTTTAAGTGATTTTAAACAGACACTATAAATAGGTTGGTAAAAGTATATCCCTTTTCTAACTCCTAATTTTTAATATTTATATATTTTTAAGTCATCTGGTTAATTATTTTGAGCTTATATGATTGAGTTAAATATCTTAATATCTAATTTTTTATTTTATTTTTTAAATTTACTTTAACAAATTTACATGACTTATATTAATCTCTAAATTTAAAAAATGAGATTATTCCACTGACTCTACTTGTCTCCTCTGATTTCCAAGGGTTACTTCTCAAATTGAAATTTTACACCTATAGTATATGTAACATTTACGTTTTTAGGCAAGTATTTAAGCATAATTTTTTATATAACTTGATACTTTGCTAAAGTTATTTATTCATTCTATTATATGGCTAAGGAAATCGATAGATGTCGAGATGGTGGTTAAGCTTGCAGGAGTAGGACTCCAAGAAGTTATAAAAGAGGCTTTAAGGAAAAATTGGTTCCATTTCAACACTCCACAAGGGTACTGGGAATGTTTGGAATTTTTATTTGAATTTGGTTATATGGCTGATTACATGGAGGTTCATTTGGTCAAAATATATTGAGTATTTTAGTTATACCTTCAGAATTTACAGAATTAATATCATACTTAAATAAAAAACTTTCTGCTAAAAAGCCATACAAATATTTTACTCTTTCCTAAGAAGCATATGTTAAATACCTTGTATGCTAAAGCACATTTAATACTCACAAAACCTCTGTGTCTGGAGAGGGGTGGTGAACACACACACACAAAGAGTGAGAGTTATAGTGATAGACTATATCATGAGTTTTCATCTGAAGTTTGAGCCTGGACTTCCTGCTACTAGAGGCCACGCTTGCTCCCACTCCATTGTATTTCAGGCCATTTCTATGCCAAGAAGGGGCAACTCCATTGACTAGAGTGTTCCAAAGTCCCTTAGCTTCTCCCCATTTGTACATGCCTTAATAATTTGTCACTAGATTCTGAATACATTTTTTTTTTCTTTTGGTCTAAGGGAGAGAGGGCACTAACTGCCCAAGGAAAGTTTCACCTGCAATCTCAATAGTCGGTTTCTACATTGCCCATCTCAAATCATCTTTATATGGAAGTATGACCTTTTCTTTCTAAGGACAACAATTAGATTTCATAAGGAGTATAAGGCAAAACAGATAAATTATTAGCGTCTAACAAAAATCATCATTCAAGAGTGAAGTAAAAGTTCCCATTTTTAAATATTCAATTTTTGCAAAGAGAAAGCATGTGCTTGTCTCAATAGACAGAGTGTTCATGAGGGACAGTTTCTTAATGCAGATGAGACAATCTGTCTTTGCAAGCAATGTTCTCTTTAGGGAAAAAATAGGTTCCATTTCAACACTCCACAAGTGATAAGTGAAGCATTTCAAAAATAGAAGCTCCTAGATGTGTTGATGAGACAATATGTCATTGCTAAAAAAAAAAAAAAAAAAAAAAATATGCTTGAAAAGGCTAAATTTCACCCTGTCCCCACATGCCAGTTATTTAAATTTCTACAGCTGTGGAGAGTTAGCAAACCTTATGGTGCAGGCAATGGAAGAAGAGAGGTTCATTTTCATCTAGTTATTGATATTTATTGAAAAATATACATTTCTTAAAAATACATTGAATTGATATTTCCTTTTTAACAATATAGTTTAAGATCACATTTCATAAAGAAGCTTTAGTCTTAGAATTTATAAAGGAAAAACACTTAAGTCATCTGTATATAGCTATGCAAAACACAGGTCACCTGATGATCTTTACCTTGGTGAGACTATAAAAATATTAAACTTGGAATCAAAAACAGTGTAGTTATTGCTGTTTTTCTATGTGGTCTAGGCAAAATTCTTGTCTTGTCAATTTTCCAGGTCAGAATATTAATCAGTTATAGAAAATTCTCCTGAAGGTTTTCCTGGCTCTGAAAATTTCTGTTCTATAACATGCAAAAATTCTGTACCACCACCCCCTTTCTCTCTCTCTCTTTTTTTTTTAAAGATTTTATTTATTTATTCATGAGACACACACACACACACACACACACACACACACACACACACACAGAGAGACAGGCAGAGGGAGAAGCAGGCTTCAGGCAGGGAGCCTGATGTGGAACTCGATCTCAGGACTCCAGGATCATGCCCTGGGCCGAAGGCAGGCACTAAACTGCTGAACCACCCAGGGATCTTCCTCTCCTTTCTCTTTAAGAAGTCTTGTCTGCCTGTCAGAGAGCTTTTGCCTATGCTGTTCCTGTTAAATTAAATGCCTTGCTTATACTCATGATCGAAATCACATCTAGTTTTACTTCAAGACACATTTATATGGAAATTCCCCCAGATTAATGACTAGATCAATTATCATGATATAGGCTCCCATTGTTTTTACAACTGTAGTACTATGAAAACATAAAACAGGTTCCAAGTGACAGAGTTAGAGTAAAGCCAGTGCACAAATGGGTCCATGTTCAGCAAATATGACCAGGGTCATGAGGTTGCTAACAAAAGGTGATGGTCAAAATATCTTGTTTCTATTCTCTCCACTTAGCCTAGGAAAACACTAGATCAGTCTGAACTGTCCTTCATTACTGACATCTGAAGAGGAGGAAGGAAAACAACAAACACTTTAGCTCTGATTTTATATTTTCCCTCAGTTGGAGTTTTTGGTTGTTTGTTTTCCATCTCTGCTTATTATCATACTCAAAATCTGTTTAGATAAAACTTAAGTTGTAATATTTTCCTATACTCTGTAGAAATAGCTTCATTTTCATTTATTCATTTATTTTGGTAGAGAAATTCAAAACTCCTCTTAAGTATTACTTTGTAATAACCTTACACATGACACAGACAGTTTTATCTCTACTTGTGAATTCTCACCAAAGCAGTTGCCTATATTTTTATGTAAATTTATCTTAAGTTTTCTCCTGTTTTGAGTTTCTATTTGAACTGTATTGAATGTCCTGCATTTGCTGAAAGTCCTTAACCTTAATGTCTTGTCTTTTGTGCTTTGTTTTGTTTTTAGTCAAATAGACCCCTCCCTAAATGCAATTCTGATAGTTTAGAGAAATAATTAGAAATCACAGTTCTGTGGACAATATTCTTTCCGAATTTCAAGCTATACATTTATCTATTATTGTTTTTTTCTTTCCTATTATGTTCATTTCCTTTAAACTTTTAAAAAATTATGGGTGATAAAATTCATCTGCTTGCATTATCATCTTGCAAAGGAAGCCTCTATTTGTACTCTTAAATTGCAAATGTGGAAAATAGAATGCATTCATATAAATGACATATAAATCATGTAAAATGCCAGGTGTTAAATAAATAAATATGTCTCTTTCTTCATGAGACAATGATTTATTCCTGATTTTAAAGATGTTATAAAATCAATAGCTTTCTTATTTCTACTGTCACCTGGAGGTGATATATTAATATTGCTGTCATTGTTTTACTTGTCCTGACACCTCGTAGCTAATGCAGAAAAACAACCTGTTTCTCGTCTAATGCATTACTGCTTGTATGCAGCCACCCACGGGAGATCAATACACTGATAACAACAATGTCTCCATTTATTCCTGCTACTTAAATATATATGAAAACAGTGGTTTATATGAAAACATATAGATAAAAGTTCACCTGAAATTTTGATCAAAAAGCATGGGAAAGATTTAGTGTACATTCCTTCATGATCTTCACTTAATATTTTGCAATATCAGTTTCTTAATCTATTTCCTACTTTCTAAGTCCCCTTACATTTTAGGTTTCCGTTCCTATAAAAATAAATATACTATTATATGTAATTTTACAACTCTAAAATTCAAGGATTTGAGATTAGATAAAAATCCTTGTTAAAATTCAAATTTTACAATATAAAGGAACTTCAAAAAATACATAGCAACAGAATTATTAAATTGGTTCCCTTGTACAGTAGCATAATCCTTCAACTGTACTAAATGATCATTTATTTTTTTTTCTTTTCAAGTTTCATTGAACTATTAGGCTCTTAAAAATGTATACTTAGTTCAATATATTGTTTAAAATTCAGATAACTTAAACTTGTCATTTACAAGTGTTTAAAAGATTTAGCTATACGGTCAATCAGTTATTTGTTTGGCAATTATGACAATACGGCATCAAAACTAAAAGAGCCTACAGTTCATTTCTTTAAACGTATTTTTCATCTAGATTAGGAGAAAGACAATTTCTGTCAGTAAGTAACATCTTCCCAAACACATATTTTCACAAATTTCAGAGCTAATACTATAAATACAGTTTGTGGTAGGTGAATTGCCAAAACCTTGGAAAGAGGCTATATCTTTCCTTTTCATTTTAATCATAAAGGGCTTTGATTAATTGCTACAAAATTTATTCATCAAATTAACCTGTTTGTAATTACTAACCATCATCATCTTTAGAGCTAGGATAATGGCTTCTTTATTTTTAATTTATGCCTATTAACTATATCAGAAGAACAGACACTCAATAAGTGGTTGCTGAATAAATGAATATACATTTATTATGTACCAGATGCATGTTAGGTGTTTTAAATACATATGTTAAATAATACCAGAAAAATCTTATAAGTGAAACAGGATTGCTTGTTCTATTGGCCAGATGAAACAGCAAAGAATTTCCCAAGGTTCATACAGTGTTAAAGTCAGGATGTAAATGTTTAATGGTTTAAATGCTTCTTAAATGTTCTGACTCCAGAGAAAATTATTTTTGTTCTGGAAATAGTAACGATTAACCAAACTACATCACCTTACCTTAGTAAGGTAATCCATCCAATCCATACATTTACACACTACATAAAATAGTATTCTTAAATAATAGACACATTAAAAATACTCGTTGAATTTAAGACATTCATACATAATGTACTACCCAATTTTTATTGAAAATTATTTTGATTCATAATATGTTTTTCATGGTGATATTGTTATTTAGTACATAAATGTATTCAATACTATCTCTTTCATATATTAGTAATAAATATTTTTCTAACTAGAGGGAAACTATCAAGTGCTATTATAGATGAACATAATGCAAAGATCCTTAACAAAATATCAAAAATATAGTAGCACATAAAAAGATAAGAAGACATAATGACCATTTGTGGTTTATTTCAATAAGTGCCTGGATCAACATAATTAAATAAATAAATGTAATTCATGATGTTAACAGATTTTATAAGAAAAAAAATAATAAGATGTGTAGAAAGCAGTCAACTGAATTCAAAACTACTTGTGATAAAAAGTTCCTAAAAAAAAAAAAAAAAAAATTCCTAAATACTAGGAATAGAGGGAAACTTCCTTACCATAAAAAATGGGTTACACACAAAATCCTATACACACATCTTACTTGATGGTGAGAAGCTGCCACTTTTGCCTTTAAAACAGGAATTAGGAGAGATGACTTCCTTCTCTACTCCCATTCAGCATCATGCTAGAAGACTGAACTAGTGCAATAGGGGGGAAAAAAAGCATGCTGATAGGAAAGGAAGAATAAAAATTGTATTTATTGTACATGAAACACTTTTCAATGAAGAAAACATAAAAGTCAATTGCTTTTCCTATACATTTGCAGTAAACTATTGAATTTGAAATTTAAAAAAAAATGATAACATTCATTAAATCTAAAAAGTATGCATAGGATTTTCATGTGGAAAATGACAAGTCACTGAAGAAAGAAAAGTTTTTAAAAGACTATGTAAATGGAGATATATTTTGTATAGATTTGAGCGTAGATTGCATATTGAAGCATAGATTTGAAGTAAGGATTAGGAGACTTGATATGTTTAATATGTCAATTCTTCCCAAATTGATCTATAGACTCAAAGTAATCAAAATCCCAGAAAACTATTTTGAAGATATCCATACACTGACTCTAAAATGTATATGGGACAGCAAAGGACACAGTATAGTCAATACAACATAAAAGAACAAAATTGGGTTATTTACACTACCCAATCTTAAGATTATACAGCTATAATAATCAGGAGCACATGATATTGCTGAAAGAATAAACAAAAAGTAGATGAATAGGACATGATAGGGAGCTCACCTAAACATAGTCAACTGATTTTTGAAAAAAGGATGAAGGCAATTCAATGGACAGAGTTTTCAACAAATGGAACAACTAGATGCCCATGTGTAGAAATGGAACCTAGATACACATCTCTCACCTTAAAATTTAACTTAAAACGTATTAAAGTCCTAAATGCAAAATGTAAAACCATAATATTTCTGGACAAAAATATTGGAGAAAATCTTTATGACATTGGATTAGCTACTGGGTTTTTGCAAAACCCCCAAAATACCATCTATGAAAAGAAAAACTAATAGTTGAAATTCATTAAAATTAAAATGACACTAAGCCTTCCTAAGTTAACTGAAGATTATATTTTTGTTCTTGAGGTGTCTAGGCCAACAGTGGTCCTGTTGGAATAGAATTGTAGTTTTTCATTCATTAACTATAATCACATGGCATGGTAATACAAAGAGATACCCGAGGGGATTTCATGTACACCAGACATAGTCCCACTCTCCATTGTGCAGCAGCAATCCAATTTCACCTTTTTTTTTTTTTTTAAGAGAGACAGAGAGAGAGGTAGAGGCACAGGCAGAGGGAGAAGCAGGCTCCCTGTAGGAGTCGGATGTGGGACTCGATCCCAGAACTCCAGGATCATGCCCTGAGTCCAAGGCAGCTTGCTCAACCATTGAGCCACCCAGGGGTCTCCAATTTCACCTTGGAAGTCAGCATCAATTTCCCTAGCCTATATAGTAACTCCTTCCCCTGCCTATTGAATTAGAAGCATGGGGAGTCCAAAATAGCCTGGTGGTAGTCTCAACTTTTACTATATTGGGACTAAGACTTCTATGATAGCAAAGCATAGATTGCAATGATAGGAAGCAAAACATTTTACTAGTGAGTCATTAGGAGTAATAGTGATTGGGCCACTCCCATTTCCAGATCTTTATTCCTGGACCTGCATATCCTGGCTACAGGAGAAACTACCATATATTGGACACTGATTCTGAGCCTATGGAACCTTCTGGAGAATCTTGCCCCAGCCTTGCAAGATATTGCCCCCTAGGTAGCACTGTGCCTGGATCCTCAAGAATCCATTTCACAGTTCTATCAAGCCAGATACTTTGAGATGGAGGATAATGAGATAAAACCAGTGAATTCCACGAGCTTGGGCCCATTCTCACTCTTAGTTTGCTATGAAATGAATTCCTTGTTCAGAAGAAATACTGTATAGAATAACATGATAGTAGATAGGACATTGTGTTCACAAGTGGACAAATAGCAGTTCTTATGTATTGCATGTAGGGAAGCCAAATATATATCCAGGGTAAATATCTATCCCATTAATAACAAAAGATTTCCCCTTCCACAGCAGAAGTGGTCAGTGTAATCAACTTGCCACTAGGTAGTTGGCTGATCATCCTGGAAAATGGTGTGATATTGAAGATTCATTGTTGGTCTCTACTGTTGGCAAATTAGGCAGTTAGCAGTGGTTGTAGCCAGGTGCATGGAAGTCTGTTACTGAGCCTTGCATAACCTCTATCCTTGCTATGATGGCCATTTTTGTCATAAGCTCATCGGGGTACCCATTGTATTATTAACATCTTCCTCTGATGAGGTCACAGGTGAGCAATGATATGGGGCACACATATCTTCATATATACATGTATATCATATATATATGGCATGGCATTATATATGGCATATAATATATATATATTGCCATTTAGAAAAGTCAATCCAGATACCTCTTACCTGGAATTCCTTATTCCTTGTCACCAATTCTCCAATAATTTTCCTTTCAAGTCCATGACCATCCAGCTGCAACATTGGCCATGGCCATACCATGGTATAAAATAACATATCTGGCCATTTCTCCTTTTAAGCAAAGTGAAGTGCTTGGAGTTCTGTCCTCTTGCAGAATGTTCCTTCCTCAGTATCATTCAGGAATGTTAGAGAAAGTGGCTAAAGTTCGAGTCTATTCTCCTTTTGGTCATGCATACACATCATGCAGAGCTATCTGTAAACCAGGCCCAAGTTTTCTCTTCCTGGTCAACTGATAGAAGGATTTCATAAGTGCAGACTAGGTGCTATGAACTGAACGTTTGTGTCACGCTAAAATGGAAATGTTGAAATCCTAAACCCCATTGTGATATTATAGGTGGGCTCCTTGGGAGGTAAATAGATCTTGAGAGTGGATCCTTTATGAATGAGATCAATGCACATGTAAGAAAAGATAGGACAGGGATGCCGGGGTGGCTTAGTAGTTGAGCATCTGCCTTGGGCTCAGGGTGTGATCCCAGTCTGGGGATTGAGCCCCACATCAGTCTCCCTGCAAGAAGCCTGCTTCTCCCTCTGTCTATGTCTCTGCCTCTCTGTGTCTCTCATGAATAAATAAATAAATAAATAAATAAATAAATAAATAAGAAAAAGGACAGTTTGATTTTGCTCTTCATTCTCTGCCATATGAAGACATAAGGAGTAGATGTCTATCTGCAAACTCTGAAGCAGGCTCTCATCAGAATCAAATTTGCCTACACCGTTATTTTAGATATCTCAGCTTCCAGCTTCCAGAACTATTAGAAATATGTTTGTTAAGTCACCTCATCTACAATAATTTGTTGTAATACCTGATCTAAGACACTGAAATAGAGAAAATAATGTGGCAAGAATGGAGACCATGGACATTTGAATCACTTTTCATATAATTTACTTGTGTCTTTGGGGTCTGCTTTGGCCTAATCTTGTATAGATTAACTTGCATTGGAGTGCTGCTGTGTGTGGCCAACTTTATGGCTTAGTGAGTCTTATAACACCTGGTTGGTGATGGGCAGCTCAGATCACATGAAGCTCTGTGGCCCATGACTAAGCATTCAGTCAGCTGACGTCCAGTAGCAGGTCAAAAGCTGTTTCTATAAAGAATATATATGTGCAGAGGATGGCACAGTTTTGCTCCAAAACCCTAAGGGCTTGTACTCTGATTCATCTTTAGGAGCCTGTCAAAATTCAAAGAGAATCCTTATTTGTCACTGCCACTTTAAACACTGTTGAATAAAAACAAAAAAATTTGTTGAAGCCACTATATCATGTAGCCCACATGACAGAACAATTTGTGAAACAGCCTGGACATTTTGCAGACCTTTCTCTTATCTTGGATTGCACTCAAAACTAGAAGCCTTTCACTCAATCAAGGGTCAGTAACAACACACTCAAATGAAGAATAATGCTATTCTCCAAAACCCAAAGAGGCGTCCTACAGGTGTTGTACCTCTGTTCTGTTGCAGGGGTAGAGAGGGCACAGATATAACTACTAATGCTTCACCTTACAAGAGATATCTTGACATATCCCACATGACTGGACATCTAGATATTACACTGAGGTAGAATACTTCTGATTTTTTGTTCGATTTGTTTTCCAGCCTTGGGGATATCTTAATAAGTCCAGAGTAGTTGTTTCTAGCTCACTAGGTCCAATCAGTATGTCCTCAGTGTAATGGACCAGTATGACACCATGTGAAAGGGAAGGTAATCAAGATCTCTGCAAATTTTAAATTATCACCTAAGAGTAGAGAGGTGATATACCTCTGAGATAGGACAGTAAATGTGTATTTTTTTTTATCTTGCCAGCTAAAGGCAACTGCTTCTAGTGGTCTTCATTAAACTCCTTAGAGATGCGAGAAAGTCAGTAGTGCAATATCATATATTTATGCCTGACAGAACCAGGAGAGATAGTGGTATAAATAAAATCTAGTCAGTCTGCTGAAGAATTCCTCTTACTGAGAAAGACAGATTTTTTTTTAAAGATTTTTTATTTATTCAGAGACATAGAGTGAGAGGTAGAGACATAAGCAGAGGGAGAAGCAGTCTTTCTGAAGGGAGCCTGATGCAGGACTTGATCCCAGGACCTCAAGACCATGACCTGAACTGAAGGCAGACACTCATCATTGAGCCATCCATGCACCCTAGAGGCAGATCTTTTTGTTTTTTGTTCTCTTTAGTCCTTTAAGTGATTGGATGAAGTCCACCATATTATAAAAGACAATCTTCTTACTTAGAATCAACTATTTAAATGTTATTCTAATTCCAAAATATTTCAAGTTGGCACAGAATTAACCACCACACTACTTCATGTCTCTCTCTCTTCTCTTTCAGGGATTATAATTACATGCATATTAGGTCTTTGGAATTTCTACCAAAATTCACAAATATTCTTTGTATTTTTTTTCTTTTTATATATTCATTTCTTTTTTTTTTTTTTTTTTTACTGTGTGTTTGATTCTGGATAGTATGTTTTCAAGTTCACTCATCTTTACTTCTAAAATATCTAAATTACTGTTAATTCTAATCAGTATACTTTTCATCTCTGATATTGTAGTTTTCAGGGGTAGATGTTTGATTGGTGTGATTCTAACTGCATTATGAAAGTAAAGGCAATAAGATTTGTTGATAAATTCAATAGGAGGTATAAGAGAATGAGAAAATTCAGTAAGTTGTTGTTTGGAGGCTAATAATCAGAATTTTTTGGACATTCTTTTCAGTTGTCTACTAGACACCCAGATAAAAAGAATCAAGAATCAAGAATATTTTCAAGGAAAAGTTTGAGTTTACAGTAATTAGTGTTATTAGCATAAAAACAGTATTTAAATTTATGAGACTGAATAACTTTACCAAAAACATAAATGTATACAGAGAATAGTAGCAAAGATTTGATCATTATATTTAGAAAAGAAGCTAGCAAAAATAAAATAAAGGATTGTAGTCTGAGGTAAGAAGAAAATGAGAAGGGATGCCTGGGTGGCTCAGCGGTTAAGCATCTGCCTTCAGCTCAGGTCATGATCCCAGGGTCCTGGGATGGAGTCCCACATTAGGCTCACTGCATGGAGCCTGCTTCTCCCTCTGCTTACGTCTTTCCCTCTGCCTCTGTCTCTCTCTCTGTATCTCTTATGAATAAATAAATAAAATATCTTTTTTTTTTTTAAGAAAAGGAAGAAAATGAGAAAATTGTGGTATCTAACAAGCAAAGGTAAGAGTCTATTATAAAAAAGGGAGTGAATCACCTTGTTAATTTCAGAAGTACGTCAGGACTGAATTTTGGCATCAAATTATGGCAACATAGAAGCACATTATTATCTTAACGCTAGAGTTTCTGTTGGTTACCTGCAAAGAGAGCCTGATTAGAGTGGTGGTACAGGGAAAATGGGTGACAAGGAATTAGAGACAAATGGATATTATGATAAAATGTGAGGAGTTTGGTTGCAAATAAGAACAAAAAAAAAATAGAGTTGTACATAATGAGAAAACAGTGTTGAGAATATTTTGAAATTATGAGAGAAAAAAAAAAGCTTTTTTGTGCTGACAGGGATGCTCTACCAGATTTAAAAAAAAAAAAAACAAAAACTGATGCTGGAGGAAACAGTAATTGCTATGATGATGATTTCATTCAGTAAGATGAAGTGAAATTGGATGCAAATATGGAGATCCTGCGCAGAGAATGGTAGAGAAATGTTGCTATTCATTTAAGAGATGGAACTTTATGTTCTTTATCTGTAATCATTGTTCTTTTTCTCTGTTATAAAATTGCTGCTTTAAATATTGTGACACTATATATTGCTATATTTATATATGTTATTACAATATTATATGAGCTATTGTTTTATAACAGAAAGTATCTCTCCCACACCATTTGCATTATTGAGATAGTTTTTTTCCTACCATTTCATTTTTATTTTTGATATTAAAATCCATTACATAACTTTCTTTTTGGTCATGTCTTCCTGTTATGACTTGTGCATTCCTTTGTATATGAATAGCCTATATTATCTAGGTCTGCTTCTTATTGTTGCAAAAACTCTGTAAACTAACAGTCTTAAAACTTTATATAGTGAATTTTACTTTATATAGTGAATTTTACTTTATATAGTGAATTTTATCCCATCAACCTTATAATTGAAATCTCTCAGTTCCTTGTTTTCTGTCTTCAATCTGATAGACTGAATTTTCTTTAAGGTGCACTGAGCCACCCAGGTGCCCCTAAAATTTGGATTCTGTTGAGCACCTGCCTTTGGCTCAGGTTGTGACCCTGGGGTCCCGGGATTGAGTCCAGCATTAGGCTGTCCACCGGGAACCTGCTTCTCTTTCTGCCTATGTTTCTGCTTCTCTATGCCTTTCATGAAAAAATAAATAAGATCTTAAAAAAAAAAAAAGAATCCAAATTTTATTTTGTATATATTTTTAATTATATATATATTTATTATTTTCTTCTTATGGTTACCTACTACTTTTTCTATTCATTTCCCAATGTAGTAACACCTGTATATTTCCCTGAAACATATAATTCCTCTCTTCTCCAAGTTCTATACTTCTATATATTTGGATATTTGATAAAGCATAAGTTACATATTTTTTATATTTATTATTTCTGGATGCTGGATTCCTGGATTTTGATTCTATTACAATAAATTTAAGGAGATTAATTTTGTGCCTGGGCTAAGAATTTGGCTAAGAATGCATTTCACTTTATCAGTTTATTTGTATATTTAACTTTTACAACATGGGGTTTACTATCAATTCATAAATTACAAAAATTTGAATATATATATATTTATATATGAAATATTTAAAATATATAAAAACCTGTGACCTAATTAAAATTATTTTCTCATTTTAATTATAGAGACCTCATTTTTTTTTCCATTCTAGGTAGCATTCTATGTGTGTCTCTTGTGTATTTGTAATACAAAGAATAGTGTTTCAGTATTGCTAGATTAGAATAAATATTCCTAAACTTATATTAGAAAATTAATTTAATTTTCCTTTCTGTTTAATTTTATTTTTGTTGAAACCATAGATTTAGTTGTTTCTTGGTGTAGATCTTACTATTGCTAATTAACTTACTTATATGCAATTTTTGGTTAATAGCACCAAAGTTGTTATTTTATACATTTTGTTTTAATTTAAAAATAGTTTTGAAAAATAAACTATAAATTCCATATTGTTTATCTTGTTCAGGCACAGGTCAATCTGCCCAGAAAAGGTGAAATTTCCAATATTAGATTATCTAAATTTAATAGATAAAATCTGTTCCCTGTAAGATTTTGTATCAACACTGATTTCCATATTAATTGATATAACTAAAGCAAAGCAAAACAAAACAAAACAAAACAAAACAAAACAATACAAAACAAAAAAAGCCCTTTATCGAGATATACTTTGCTCCAAACACTAAGAATAGTCATGTGGATTTCTCATCTCAAGCACATACTCTGGGTTTCTCAAGACTTGTTTCCCATGGTCCTTAATTTGGCTAATTAAGTAACTTAACCTTATATATTTCATTTTTATAAAAGTAGTTATTAAGCTATAAAACCAAATTATGTTACTGATAATTTCCCAAACATTTTTTATCTTTTACTTTAAGGGAGACCTTAGATTGAATTGCAACTACACTTTTATGATTTAATTCACATTTATAACTTTGCTAGTATTCAGAAGACTTCTATAATAAATAAAAGGATGAGCTATGAATCTCATATTCTGGTTGTAAATTCTCAAAACAGGCAACATTTCACTGTTGTATGGGCTGAATATTAGAAAGGTTTTTGTGTGATAAATTTATCAATGTCTAAACTTCCTGATGAAATATGGCTGTTTTTGCCCTTAAAAATGTGGATCAATCAATGTTATTGAGGACTTTTCATCACTGAAAAATTTTTTCATTTATACTTGAGACTTTGATAAAGTTTCAAAATGATTTAGTCTTCTCAGATTAATTGTCAAAATTTCTTTGTCTACTAAGTTTTAAAAATAAGAACTTTGATATATATGTGGTATTTGGTATATTATTTTAGTCATAATTGTTTTCTGCTTTGGGTTTAATAACATTAAGGAATTGCTAAAATACACTATTCAAACAGTAATTGTTAAATGGCCAGTACATGACATATGTTCCAATTAGCTGTGTTTATGTATAATCAATGCTAAGCTAAATTTTTAATAGGATGATATATAAAATAAATGTTCTACTTAAATAATTTTAGCCTTATCAGGAAGACATATGTGAGTGAATTGGAAAGGTTTTCACAGACTCTAGAGTACATAGCGGTGTATAGCAGCAGAGCTAATTACTCCAATAACTACATATTTAAAAAATAAGAATTTATAAATACAGTTAACATTTTTGAAGTAGATTTTGGACTCACTGAGATTATTTCTGCTTTCACAAAAAGCTGTTAAGAATAGATCTCCTGCTAACCTAGTGACTTTTCTGTTGAACATTTTTATAGGAGAAAGGCTCTGGAACAAAGAAGAAAGATACATCCAAGTGTAAATACCACGACCACAACAACAGAAAATTTGTCCAGATTATTCACTGTTTTTGCATAACAGAAAAATATCAATGTAAGTATTTTTATCATATATATATATAAATGTTACATTAGATTTACTATTTTAGCATTACATCTTTTTCTGCCATGTAATTATTTTCAGAGTGTTTCTAATACTGAATATAACCTTTTAGTTAACTATTTCTTGAAGATTGTATTATTTTTTAGATCACAAATTTGTCACAACTATTTCTTTAATGCAAATGTTTTGGGAGATGAATTTAATTTCAGTAAAGTTCACTGGGTTATTTCTACAAAACGTTTAAAGTCTAACTATTATTTAATAAAATGTCACGGCAACTATCTTGTGCTTTAAGTACTATTATTCTGGAAAATAAAATTAATCAATGTATTATGAAGAATAAAATATGAGGAAAATGTCCACAGAAGAAACTGAAATTGAATTTTAACAAAATGTCCCTAATGTATTGTATTTAGAAAATATTTTTTCTATAATTCTGTTTCATGTACATACATGGTGTATGTAATTTTTTAAATTATGTGGGGGAAATACAAAAGCTAAACTTCCATCCTTTTTCCACATTTTTAATTATGTCAAATATTTTCATAGTTAAAACAGGAAATGTTAACTAACAAAAGGATATGTGTATGTCTTTGTTTAGATAAATATTAAATGTCAGTTTATATTACTGTTCAGAATCATTCATTCTCTTTTGTATATGGTCAAAATTTTATTTTGGAAATTTTAGAGTGCTTTCATGGTGGGAGGGCAGAAGGAGAGAATCTTATGATAGGCATGAAACCCAAGAGAGAAGATTGATTCATCTCTTGACTCTGAGATCATGACTTGAGGTGAAATCAAGAGTCTCATGCTTACCTGGGTAAGCCACCCAGGTGCCCTATAGAAAATTTTATGTAATTGTGATAATACTTAATAACATACTATATATAACATACTATAGGGGCGCCTGGGTGGCTCAGCGGTTTGGTGCCTGCCTTTGGCCCAGAGCATCATCCTGGAGTCCCAGGATCAAGTCACATATCAAGCTCCCTGCATGGAGCCTGCTTCTCCCTCTGCCTATGTCTCTGCCTCTCTCTCTGTCTCTCATGAATAAATAAATAAAATCTTAAAAAAAGAAAAAAACATACTATATAATAAAATTAATGTAAAATAGAAACAGTGATTTAATATACACACCACCCTTCATTTCATGGATAGTTAAATGATGTCTGTGCTAGCCCAAAGGAGGGGGGAAATGTACGAATTGCCCACTTTCACATTACAGTCCAGGATAATCTTTCAAATTATTTCTTCATCTATTCTTAGTTCATTTATTTTTAGCACTGGCCCTAAATTGATGATGCAGCAGATTTCTTCATTCATGTCCCTCAAACTTTGATTTGAGCTTCAGCTGTGAAGGACTGGTCCAATTCTTCTCTCACTGACAATGTCCCAGGCATTGCCATGTATATTTCCACAAATATATTCCCCAACATATTCTGTCATCAAGAGAACTATTTCTCCCTGGATACAAGTGCAACCCAAAAGTGTGAGGCAATTAACCCCATCTGCCCTATTATAATTTTTTTTAAGTGGAGAATGAAACAGAATATATGATCCAACCTCCCATCTGCCAGAAAACTATCTGGAAAACTTCTGATAAAACTTTTAGAGGTCCCAGATAACTGAGGCCCTGTTGCCTATAGCACCAGCTTTGATTATTTATCCCATATGAGCTATTTCTCCTTCCTTCATAGTGTGTTGTTCTTCTATTGTTCTATTTTAGTTCTTTACATATTCTACATGGAATATGTTATTGGATTTATGTAATACAAACACTTTCTTCTACTTTATGGCTTGCCAAATCACTCTCTTAATGGCAATTTTTAAAGACTTAAATTCTTGATTTTAGTAGCTCAATGTATCAAGGGTTTCTTTTGATACCTAGTATACCTAATAGGTATCCTAGTATACTTTGTATACCTAGTATACTTTGATACCTAGTATACTTTTGAAAGCTAGTATACTTAATATACTAGTAAACTTAACAGTATATTTAATATAATGTTTACTACTCAAAGTTAATAAACATATTGACCCATAATTATTTCTGAATACTTTATTGTTTTACCTTCACATATAGGTCTATAATCCATTTAGAATAGATGTTGTATCTGTGGAGGGGTTAAGATTTTTTCTAATATATATTCATTTGACCTAAATTCACATATTTAAGAAAACCATTTTGCCCTCACTATATTACTACCTGGTGGGGATCAAAGTCTCAACTCCTTAGCTCCCTCCCAAGACAGCCCCTGGTAGATGTAAGGTACCTAGTTAAAGCCAAGTGAGGGTGAAAATCTGGGTTTTCTCAATTGGCTTTTGTTGGCATGGAGGAGCATGGGATCAGAATTTGTGTGTGTGTTTGTGTGTGTGCGTGTGTGGTGTTTTATATTTGTTTTCTCCAGGTTTTCTGTCTTGCTACTTTTCCGTTTCCTGTCCTTTGATTAGAAAAATTATGCTTTTGGTAGAGCCTTTTTGTCTACCTCTTTTGGCATTGCTGAGTTGCTGGGTTCTTCCACTCTAAGACTAGAATGTTATAAGGCAATAAGCCAACTCAGGAAATTAACTACATGCTGTTCGTTGGGTCCTTTGCTGGCCTGCTTTCTTCTATACATCTTTCAGAGTCATTATATATTTGTTTGAATGTATAGTTTTCAGGGTTTTTAGTTGTCCATAGATAGAAGAATTGGTAAAGGTATGTCTATCTTCTTAGAAGCAGAAATTGACCTCTCTTCAGATTTCTAAAGCCTGACCTTATATATGTTTGAGAAAATGTAGTCATGTATTCCCCACATTCGCTATACTTCTCATAGCCCTGAGATAAGCCAATCGAGTTCTGCTACTTTGGCAAGTCCAAGATATATATACACTTACATATTATATTTATATATTTTTTTAAATTTATTTTTTATTGGTGTTCAATTTACTAACATACAGAATAACCCCCAGTGCCCGTCACCCATTCACTCCCACCCCCCGCCCTCCTCCCCTTCTACCACCCCTAGTTCGTTTCCCAGAGTTAGCAGTCTTTACGTTCTGTCTCCCTTTCTGATATTTCCCACACATTTCTTCTCCCTTCCCTTATATTCCCTTTCTCTATTATTTATATTCCCCAAATGAATGAGAACATATAATGTTTGTCCTTCTCCGACTGACTTACTTCACTCAGCATAATACCCTCCAGTTCCATCCACCTCGAAGCAAATGGTTGGTATTTGTCATTTCTAATAGCTGAGTAATATTCCATTGTATACATAAACCACATCTTCTTTATCCATTCATCTTTCGTTGGACACCGAGGCTCCTTCCACAGTTTGGCTATCGTGGCCATTGCTGCTATAAACATCGGGGTGCAGGTGTCCCGGCATTTCACTGCATCTGTATCTTTGGGGTAAATCCCCAACAGTGCAATTGCTGGGTCATAGGGCAGGTCTATTTTTAACTCTTTGAGGAACCTCCACACAGTTTTCCAGAGTGGCTGCACCAGTTCACATTCCCACCAACAGTGTAAGAGGGTTCCCTTTTCTCCGCATCACCTCCAACATTTGTTGTTTCCTGCCTTGTTAATTTGCCCCATTCTCACCGGTGTGAGGTGGTATCTCATTGTGGTTTTAATTTGTATTTCCCTGATGGCAAGTGATGCAGAGCATTTTCTCATATGCATGTTGGCCATGTCTATGTCTTCCTCTGTGAGATTTCTGTTCATGTCTTTTGCCCATTTCATGATTGGATTGTTTGTTTCTTTGGTGTTGAGTTTAATAAGTTCTTTATAGATCTTGGAAACTAGCCCTTTATCTGATAGGTCATTTGCAAATATCTTCTCCCATTCTGTAGGTTGTCTTTGAGTTTTGTTGACTGTATCCTTTGCTGTGCAAAAGCTTCTTATCTTGATGAAGTCCCAATAGTTCATTTTTGCTTTTGTTTCTTTTGCCTTCGTAGATGTATCTTGCAAGAAGTTACTGTGGCTGAGTTCAAAAAGGGTGTTGCCTGTGTTCTTCTCTAGGATTTTGATGGAATCTTGTCTCACATTTAGATCTTTCATCCATTTTGAGTTTATCTTTGTGTACGGTGCAAGAGAGTGGTCTAGTTTCATTCTTCTGCATGTGGATGTCCAATTTTCCCAGCACCATTTATTGAAGAGACTGTCTTTCTTCCAATGGGAAGTCTTTCCTCCTTTATCGAATATTAGTTGACCATAAAGTTCTGGGTCCACTTCTGGGTTCTCTATTCTGTTCCACTGATCTATGTGTCTGTTTTTGTGCCAGTACCACACTGTCTTGATGACCACAGCTTTGTAGTACAACCTGAAATCTGGCATTGTGATGCCCCCAGCTATGGTTTTCTTTTTTAAAATTCCCCTGGCTATTCGGGGTCTTTTCTGATTCCACACAAATCTTATTTTTTTTTTTTTTTTTTTTTTTTTTTTTTTTTATTGGTGTTCAATTTACTAACATACAGAATAACACCCAGTGCCCGTCACCCATTCACTCCCACCCCCCGCCCTCCTCCCCTTCCACCACCCCTAGTTCGTTTCCCAGAGTTAGCAGTCTTTATGTTCTGTCTCCCTTTCTGATATTTCCCACACATTTCTTCTCCCTTCCCTTATTTTCCCTTTCACTATTATTTATATTCCCCAAATGAATGAGAACATATAATGTTTGTCCTTCTCCGACTGACTTACTTCACTCAGCATAATACCCTCCAGTTCCATCCACGTTGAAGCAAATGGTGGGTATTTGTCATTTCTAATAGCTGAGTAATATTCCATTGTATACATAAACCACATCTTCTTTATCCATTCATCTTTCGTTGGACACCGAGGCTCCTTCCACAGTTTGGCTATCGTGGCCATTGCTGCTAGAAACATCGGGGTGCAGGTGTCCCAGCGTTTCATTGCATTTGTATCTTTGGGGTAAATCCCCAACAGTGCAATTGCTGGGTCGTAGGGCAGGTATATTTTTAACTGTTTGAGGAACCTCCACACAGTTTTCCACAGTGGCTGCACCAGTTCACATTCCCACCAACAGTGTAAGAGGGTTCCCTTTTCTCCACATCCTCTCCAACATTTGTTGTTTCCTGCCTTGTTAATTTTTCCCATTCTTACTGGTGTGAGGTGGTATCTCATTGTGGTTTTGATTTGTATTTCCCTGATGGCAAGTGATGCAGAGCATTTTCTCATGTGCATGTTGGCCATGTCTATGTCTTCTTCTGTGAGATTTCTGTTCATGTCTTTTGCCCATTTCATGATTGGATTGTTTGTTTCTTTGGTGTTGAGTTTAATAATTTCTTTATAGATCTTGGAAACTAGCCCTTTATCTGATATATCATTTGCAAATATCTTCTCCCATTCTGTAGGTTGTCTTTGAGTTTTGTTGACTGTATCCTTTGCTGTGCAAAAGCTTCTTATCTTGATGAAGTCCCAATAGTTCATTTTTGCTTTTGTTTCTTTTGCCTTCGTGGATGTATCTTGCAAGAAGTTACTATGGCCGAGTTCAAAAAGGGTGTTGCCTGTGTTCTTCTCTAGGATTTTGATGGAATCTTGTCTCACATTTAGATCTTTCATCCATTTTGAGTTTATCTTTGTGTATGGTGAAAGAGAGTGGTCTAGTTTCATTCTTCTGCATGTGGATGTCCAATTTTCCCAGCACCATTTATTGAAGAGACTGTCTTTCTTCCAATGGATAGTCTTTCCTCCTTTATCGAATATTAGTTGCCCATAAAGTTCAGGGTCCACTTCTGGATTCTCTATTCTGTTCCACTGATCTATGTGTCTGTTTTTGTGCCAGTACCACACTGTCTTGATGACCACAGCTTTGTAGTACAACCTGAAATCTGGCATTGTGATGCCCCCAGATATGGTTTTCTTTTTTAAAATTCCCCTGGCTATTCGGGGTCTTTTCTGATTCCACACAAATCTTAAAATAATTTGTTCTAACTCTCTGAAGAAAGTCCATGGTATTTTGATAGGGATTGCATTAAATGTGTATATTGCCCTGGGTAACATTGACATTTTCACAATATTAATTCTGCCAATCCATGAGCATGGAATATTTTTCCATCTCTTTGTGTCTTCCTCAATTTCTTTCAGAAGTGTTCTATAGTTTTGAGGGTATAGATCCTTTACATCTTTGGTGAGGTTTATTCCTAGGTATCTTATGCTTTTGGGTGCAATTGTAAATGGGATTGACTCCTTAATTTCTCTTTCTTCAGTCTCATTGTTAGTGTATAGAAATGCCACTGACTTCTGGGCATTGATTTTGTATCCTGCCACGCTACCGAATTGCTGTATGAGTTCTAGCAATCTTGGGGTGGAGACTTTTGGGTTTTCTATGTAGAGTATCATGTCATCGGCGAAGAGGGAGAGTTTGACTTCTTCTTTGCCAATTTGAATGCCTTTAATGTCTTTTTGTTGTCTGATTGCTGAGGCTAGGACTTCCAGTACTATGTTGAATAGCAGTGGTGAGAGTGGACATCCCTGTCTTGTTCCTGATCTTAGGGGAAAGGCTCCCAGTGCTTCCCCATTGAGAATGATATTTGCTGTGGGCTTTTCATAGATGGCTTTTAAGATGTCGAGGAATGTTCCCTCTATCCCTACACTCTGAAGAGTTTTGATCAGGAATGGATGCTGTATTTTGTCAAATGCTTTCTCTGCATCCAATGAGAGGATCATATGGTTCTTGGTTTTTCTCTTGCTGATATGATGAATCACATTGATTGTTTTACGGGTGTTGAACCAGCCTTGTGTCCCGGGGATAAATCCTACTTGGTCATGGTGAATAATTTTCTTAATGTACTGTTGGATCCTATTGGCTAGTATCTTGTTGAGAATTTTTGCATCCATGTTCATCAGGGATATTGGTCTGTAATTCTCCTTTTTGGTGGGGTCTTTGTCTGGTTTTGGAATTAAGGAGATGCTGGCCTCATAGAACGAATTTGGAAGTACTCCATCTCTTTCTATCTTTCCAAACAGCTTTAGGAGAATAGGTATGGTTTCTTCTTTAAACGTTTGATAAAATTCCCCTGGGAAGCCATCTGGCCCTGGACACTTGTGTCTTGGGAGGTTTTTGATGACTGCTTCAATTTCCTCCCTGGTTATTGGCCTGTTCAGGTTTTCTATTTCTTCCTGTTCCAGTTTTGGTAGTTTGTGGCTTTCCAGGAATGCGTCCATTTCTTCTAGATTGCCTAATTTATTGGCGTATAGCTGTTCATAATATGTTTTTAAAATCATTTGTATTTCCTTGGTGTTGGTAGTGATCTCTCCTTTCTCATTCATGATTTTATTAATTTGAGTCTTCTCTCTCTTCTCTTTAATAAGGCTGGCTAATGGTTTATCTATCTTATTAATTCTTTCAAAGAACCAACTCCTGGTTCTGTTGATCTGTTCCACAGTTCTTCTGGTCTCGATTTCGTTGAGTTCTGCTCGAATCTTTATTAACTCCCTTCTTCTCTTGGGTGTAGGATCTATTTGCTGTTTTTTCTCTAGCTCCTTTATGTGTAAGGTTAGCTTTTGTATTTGAGTTCTTTCCAGTTTTTGAATGGATGCTTGTATTGCGATGTATTTCCCCCTTAGGACTGCTTTTGCTGCATCCCAAAGATTTTGAACGGTTGTATCTTCATTCTCATTAGTTTCCATGAATCTTTTTAATTCTTCCTTAATTTCCTGGTTGACCCTTTCATCTTTTAGCAGGATGGTCCTTAACCTCCACGTGTTTGAGGTCCTTCCAAACTTCTTGTTGTGATTTAGTTCTAATTTCAAGGCTTTACGGTCTGAGAATATGCAGGGGACAATCCCAATCTTTTGGTATCGGTTCAGACCCGATTTGTGACCCAATATGTGGTCTATTCTGGAGAAAGCTCCATGTGCACTTGAGAAGAATGTGTATTCAGTTGAGTTTGGATGTAAAGTTCTGTAGATATCTGTGAAATCCATCTGGTCCAGTGTATTATTTAAAGCTCTCGTTTCTTTGGAGATGTTGTGCTTAGAAGACCTATCGAGGGTAGAAAGAGCTAGACTGAAGTCACCAAGTATAAGTGTATTATTATCTAAGTACTTCTTCACTTTGGTTAATAATTGATTTATATATTTGGCAGCTCCCACATTCGGAGCATATATATTGAGGATTGTTAAGTCCTCTTGTTGGATAGATCCTTTAAGTATGATATAGTGTCCCTCTTCATCTCTCACTACAGTCTTTGGGGTAAATTTTAGTTTATCTGATATAAGGATGGCTACCCCTGCTTTCTTTTGAGGACCATTCGAATGGTAAATGGTTCTCCAACCTTTTATTTTCAGGCTGTAGGTGTCCTTCTGTCTAAAATGAGTCTCTTGTAGACAGCAAATAGATGGGTCCTGCTTTTTTATCCAGTCTGAAACCCTGCACCTTTTGATGGGGTCATTAAGCCCGTTCACATTCTGAGTTACTATTGAGAGATAGGAGTTTCGTGTCTTCATGATATCTATTCAGTCCTTGTTTTTGTGGAATGTTCCACTGAACTTCTTCTTAAAGGGGAATTTTAAGAGTCCCCCTTAAAATTTCTTGCAGAGCTGGTTTGGAGGTCACATATTCTTTTAGTTCCTGCCTGTCTTGGAAGCTCTTTATCTCTCCTTCCATTTTGAATGAGAGCCTTGCTGGATAAAGTATTCTTGGTTGCATGTTCTTCTCACTTAAGACCCTGAGTATATCCTGCCAGCCCTTTCTGGCCTGCCAGGTCTCTGTGGAGAGGTCTGCTGTTACCCTAATACTCCTCCCCATAAAAGTCAGGGATTTCTTGTCTCTTGCTGCTTTAAGGATCTTCTCTTTATCTTTGGAATTTGCAAGCTTCACTATTAAATGTCGAGGTGTTGAACGGTTTTTATTGATTTTAGGGGGGGATCTCTCTATTTCCTGGATCTGAATGCCTGTTTCCCTTCCCAGATTAGGAAAGTTTTCAGCTAGAATTTGTTCAAATACATATTCTGGCCCTCTGGCTCTTTCGGCGCCCTCGGGAACCCCAATTAAACATAGGTTTTTCTTCCTCAGGCTGTCGTTTATTTCCCTTTATCTATCTTCATGGTCTTTTAATTGTTTGTCTCTTTTTTCCTCAGTTTCCCTCTTTGCCATCAACTTGTCTTCTAGGTCACTCACTCGTTCTTCCACCTCGTTAACCCTCGTCGTTAGGACTTCTAGTTTGGATTGCATCTCATTCAAGTGATTTTTAATTTCTGCCTGATTAGCTCCAAATTCTGCAGTCATGAAGTCTCTTGAGTCCTTTATGCTTTTTTCTAGAGCCACCAGTAGCTGTATAATAGTGCTTCTGAATTGGCTTTCTGACATTGAATTGTAATCCAGATTTTGTAACTCTGTGGGAGAGAGGACTGTTTCTGATTCTTTCTTTTGAGGTGAGGTTTTCCTTCTAGTCATTTTGCTCAGTGTAGAGTGGCCAAAAGCAAGTTGTATTGGGAAAAGGAGAAAAAGAAAGGAGAGAAAGAAGGAAAGAAAAGAGAAAGAGAAAAAAAAGGAAGAAAAAAAACGAAAAAAAAAAAAGAAGAAAAAGAGAAAGAAAAAGAAAGGAGAAAAAGGGGGTGGGGGAAGGAAACAAATCAAAAAGCAAAACAAAACAAAACAAAACAAAACAAAAAAAAGAACCACGGGGGAGTATCTTCTGATTCTGTGTACTTTAAGTCCCTTGGCTTCTCCTGGAATTCTGGGGGAGGGGCCTGTTGTGCTGATTCTCAGGTGTTAGCACTTGGGGGAGCTGCTGTGCCCCTGCCTGGTGCAGGGCTCAGTGGGGGCTGTTTACCCCGTGAGGCCGCAGGAGGAACAGCCCCAGTGGCGGGGCAGCTCTGGAAACCTGGATTCAGCTCCGGCAGGAACTCCGTCTGCAGGGCCTGGAGGCTCCGGGGCGGGGCCGCTGATCTGCTCAGCTCGGGCAGGAGCGTCCTCGCTGTCCTGGGCCCTCCCGGCCTCTGCCTGTCCCGGGGGAGGCTGGATCCTGGGCTGTGTCCCGCGCCCTGTGCTCGGGGCCTGCGCTGCTGGATTCGCGCTTCCGCCCCGCAGCCCCCTCCGCGGAGCCGCCCCCGAGCCCCCCCGAGCTGCTCCGGGCCCCGCCGTGCGCGCTGCAGCCCTTAGGGAGCTCGGCGCATCTCCCGGGGCGCAGGTGCCTGTTAGTGTCCCCGGGAGCCCGAGGGCATCCCCGCCCTCCTGGGTCCTGCTCCACCTCCCTGGAGCCCCTTTCCCCCGGGAAGGTCGGTGCAGCTCCTGCTCCTCCGGGACGGGGCTCTCCTGTCCTGGGGACACTCGCCCCGGCCTCAGCCCGGCTCCTCGCGGGCCCCTCCCCCTTGGAGGCCTTTTGTTTCTTTATTTCTTTTTCCCTGTCTTCTACCTTGATAGAAGCACGAACTCTTCTCACTGTAGCATTCCAGCTGTTCTCTCATTAAATCTCAGGCCGAATTCGTATATTTTCAGGATGATTTGAAGGTTATCTGGTAATTTGGTGGGGACAGGTGACTTGGGGACCCTACTCTTCCGCCATCTCGCCCCTCCTATATATATATATATACACACACACAGAGATATAAGATATATACATTATGCATATATATTAATACACATATGTATTAATATGCATTATATATTTTTATACAGGCCCACATTATTGCCAAAAGCTCAGATGGATTATTGCCTCCTGTTGGCAACTCTCTGTTCATAGCTTTTTACCTCTGTAGTCTAAAATTGGCACATGGAGCCAAAATAAAACTGGCAGACACACTCATTATGCAATAGTATTTTAAGTGATTTTGGTTCCATTAAATTATAGTTTTCTCAAAAAATTCTCCAACACTTCAAATTAATATTTCATTTTATTTACCTTAGCATTTTTAGTTCTAATCTTCAAGAGCACTTGTTTTCTACTAACTACTCCATCACAGTTGAAAATGGAAATATGTCATTTATTTTTTCAAGGAAGAGAGGCAGAGATTAATAAAGATAACTGCAAAAGTTTACAGAGTGTGTTTTAAAGTAAGTCAATTTCACATACAAAAATAAGAATACATGATAATAAGATTTCATATATAAAAATAAAAGATCAATAAAACTGATATAATTTTGGCAATTCTGACCACGTTAAAATATAAAATTAAAAAATTAAAAAGACCAGGGATCCCTGGGTGGCGCAGCGGTTTAGCGCCTGCCTTTGGCCCAGGGCGCGATCCTGGAGACCCGGGATCGAATCCCACGTCGGGCTCCCGGTGCATGGAGCCTGCTTCTCCCTCTGCCTGTGTCTCTGCCTCTCTCTCTCTGTGACTATCATAAATAAATAAAAATTAAAAAAAAAAAAAAAAACTTTAAAAAAAAAAAAAAAAAAAAAAAAAAAAAAAAAAAAAAAAAAAAAAAAATTAAAAAGACCAAAACATATCAGGAATACTGCAAGTTTTATATCGATACTGTGGAATTTAAAAATATATTTGAGAATATTGTTAAACTCTATTCATTTAATGAACTTGAAAATCAAGATCAGTATTATTTTGTACATTATATGCAGTGTTTTAAATTATAATTTATTTTCAAAATCAGCTTATAGCTATAGCTTATCTTAAAAAGATAGAAAATAGCTTATCTTAAAAATATAGAAAATCCAACCATATGAGAATTGCATTCTTCCATGGAGCTAAGTAGTTGCTGCACATTTTGAATGGGACATGTAGGCACCAGTTTGCCACATTACTCCCTTTCCCTATTTGTTCTTGACCTTGTGGTCAAGTGAAAATGCAGAAATTTTTCTTGCATTATTTTTAGATTTTAATAAGGACCAAAGTGAAAAAATCCTCAAATTTACATCCCTATAAACATCTGAAAAAAACAAATTTTGCATAGAGGTTTGTGCATTATGAAAAAAAAGGACAATACTGTGGTAAATACAGGAATATAGACATTGTTAAATCAGGCCACTTTACTCAATTATCAGCCTACCACATGTATAACAAGTTTAGTTGCCAAACCTAATCTAAAGGAAAAAAAGAAACATTCTCTGGAAAACTAAGTCAAGGAATGATCAGTAAACTTTAATGAAACAATTATCCTTGAGGAATGTAAAGATATTAAAAATAAAGCAGAAAAAATTCATACATCTTTATGGTTTACTTCTATATAAATTCCAAGGACACTATAATTCCAATCTAATATAAAATATTCTAGAATCATTCTGAATGTATTCAGAGTGATAGATGATAGAGTATTAGAGTAAAAATTATTAGAAGTCCTGGGATTTTTTTGGTGGGGGGTTGGTCCTTGACGTTAAAAGGATTGGGGTAAGGGAGATTTTTAACCATTATTTCTCTAGTGTTCTGTTGCTTAAACTTTTTAGATCTATGAATTTGTTATTTTGTAATTCAGGCAATTTAAAACAATAAAAAAAGTTAAAATTTTTGATAAATATCTTTAAGCAAACTTATATAATCCATGAGATTAATATTCTTTGATAAACATACTAAGTAATATTTCTGTAAGTATGTAACTTTTATTTTTTTATTTTTATTTTTTTTTAGCATGTAACTTTTAAAGTTTTAACTCCAGTTAGCTTACATGCAGTGTTATATTAGCTCCAGGAATACAATATGGTGTTTTTGCAATTCTGTACATCAGCCTGTGCTTATCACAACGTGCATTTTAATCCCCATCACCTATTCCACCTATTTCCTCACCCCTTTGTCTCTGACAACCATCAGTTTTTTCTCTATAGTTAAAAGTCTGTTTCTTGGTTTGTCTTTTTCCCCTTTGCTCATTTGTTTTGTTTCTTAAATTCTACATATCAGTGAAATCATACATTTGTTTTTCACTGATTGATTTCTATTAGCATTATAAAGAGTCATCTATGTTGTTGCAAATGGCAAGATTTCTTTTTTAATAGCTGAAAAATTTTCCATTATATAATACATATAATAATCAGTTGCTACACAATATTCCCACCAACAATGCAAGAGGGTTTACCCCTTTCCACATTCCCGCCAACACCTGTTGTCTCTTGTGTTGTTGACTCCAGCTGCTCTGACAAGTGTGAGGCAATACCTCACTGTAGTTTTGCTTTGCATTTCCCTGATGGTAAGTGATGATGAGCATCTTCATGTGTCTTTTGGCCATCTGCATGTCTTCTTTGGAGAGAGGTCTGTTCATGTTTTCTGCCCATTTTTTAAATGGATTTTTTTGGTTTTAGAGCATTGAGTTTTATAAGTTCTTTATTGAGTTTCAGAAGTTCTTTATGTATTTTGGATACTAATCCTTTATCAGATATGCCATTTGCAAATATCTTCTCCCATTCAGTGCCTTGTCTTTTACTTTTGCTGATTGTTTCCTTTGCTGTTTTTATTTTAATGCAGTCCTAATAGTTTATTTTTCCTTTGGTTTTCCTTGCCTCAGGGAACCTGTCTAGAAAAAAAAAAAAGTTTCTGCCTCTGTTCCCTTCTTGAATATTTATGGTTTTAGGTATCACAATTAGGTCTTTAACATATTTTGAATTTTCCTGTATGGTGTAAGAAAGTGGTCCAGTTTTATTCTTTTGCATATTGCTGTCCACAGTTTTCAAACACCATTTGTTGAAGACACTGTCTTTTTCCCATTGGATATTCTTTCCTGCTTTGTCAAGGGTAACTGACCATATATTATGGGTGACTTTATTTCTGGGTTTTCTATTTGGAATATATAACTTTTAATTCTAGCCAAAGGATTTTATATCTTAATATGACTCTTCAGTTAGGAGGTGCGAGATCTCAAGTTTGGGTATTCATCTCTAACGCAAATGGGCCACAGTGAATTTTGCACAGATGAAAGAATAAAGAAAATATTTAATTTTTGTATTTAAACTCAGATTTTAAAAGTGATATGGTAGACATCTACAAAAGTGAAAAATCTTCCTTTAAACTTTCAAATTTTGCATTGCAGATATTGCAATTTTATATGCTTTTTACCCATTGAGGTGCTTCTAGTAATTACATAATATAACAGATGTATAAGTGCATTACTACATGACAGAAGGTGACTAATTAAAATGCAAGTACTAACTGGAAAAATCTATGTATTATTTATGAGTCATCCCAGTATTTAATATAAGGGAACATTTCTCCCCTATTTTCTGTGCTAATCTCAAAGGACCTATCAGTAATTAAAATGAACACACATAAAAATATAAATAAATAAATAAACAAACAAATAAATACATAAAAAATAAAATAATGTAGAACCACTGTTGGGATTCTGACTCAATCTGGCAACTCCACACATCTCTATTATCTTCTGCTGGACTTTTTATTAGTTCACTTCTGGTTCCTGGAATATAATATAGTTTTACTAATAGTGATTTCTAATGGTGAATAAAACAATCTTGTCTTTAAAAATATATCTAATTAAAAGGGATGAATTTTGGGATATTTTAGCAGAAAATTGAGTTTCTTTTTTAAGGGATACGTTTAAACAAACTATGTGGCAACTGTAATTAAGCTAAGAAGAGATCTTATGAATTGAGAAGAAATTTCAGATAGGGTGTTTTTCTTCATCATTAAAAAGGACAAATAGCACTAAATGATGTCTAAATTTCATTCTATTCTAAAACAAACATATTTTTTCTAGATAAATGCATGAGTATGAAACGCCTATAGTCAGGGTCTTATGATTTCTGCAAGCAGATACACTTTTTATTTTTTGTTGTTGTTCTTTTGTTTTGGAAAAAGAAGATCATGAGAAAACTTTAGTCCATAATCATAATTTGTAGTATAATCTTCCAATCAGTTTTTGAAAATCCTTTTGGACCAGCACACTCTTTCAAAAGTTATGGCCACATAACAATAAAACATAAACATGATTCATATACTTTTCCAAAAATGAAACCTTAAGCTAATGGAAAAGCGAAAGTAAGGGATATTGCATTATAACCCAGATAAAAATAATGAATAAGTTAGTGTTTAAACAATGTTCTTGAAAGAATACTTGCTTTAACATTTCTACTCCTACTTTCTTTTTTTGATAGATATTTTTGTTATATTTTCATGCAAAATTCTTACAAGCCTAGGTGGCTCAGTGGTTGAGAGTCTGCCTTTGTCCCAGGTCATGATCCCACGGTCTGGGATTGAGTCCCGCATCAGACTCCCTGCCTGGAGCCTGCTTCTTCCTTTGCCTATGTCTCTGCCCCTCTCTGTGTGTCTCTCATAAATAAATAAGTAAAATCTTTAAAAAAAAAATCTTAGTAGGTTTTACTTTTTAAGGAATTATATGTTTAGGTTAAATCACTGTTTACATATCTTGTAATATGTGATTCAATCAACTAGATTATTTATATGCCATTATTGACTTGACTAAGTTTGAGATACTTAGTGCTTAAGACTATTTGAATAAACTACATACTAAATAGATAAGTGTCAATGTTTTATTTTTAAATAAGCTATGATGTCTTCACAGACATGAATATAATTTTGCCATTCTCAACAATGGCATTGACAAATACAAATCTAATCTTATATAGTTCAACCATCAGCAAATTGGATAAAATACCCAATATTACCTGCATTATTCAAAAGTATATAAATTTAATTATGGTCATCAGAAGTATCATTGTCTTATTTTTTCAAGATATTTCAAATTCTTCAAATCACTTAATATACTGGATATTGTTTCTGTTTTCAATCCCTAATATTTCTATATTTTCCCACTATTTTTATATTTTTGCAGAGTATGCCTTTTGTTTTTGAAGAGTAGTAATGATATTGAAAACAAACCACTGCCTAAATGCTAAGATTCTAATTATCATTTTATTCTTTATTGTTTTCTCTTCCAACTTTGAATTCAAAATGTAGACTGGTATTCAATTAATTTATTTTATGATACTTCTATGATCAAATCTTTACAGTTCTATTTTTTCTATCAGCTGAAGATTTATTAATTCATGGATTCTGGACATACTGAGTTTCTACTATATGCCAAGAGATGTATAGAAGAACAAAATAAAGTCTTCACCCTCATGAAGCTTAAGATAGTAGAGAAAGAGAGACTGTAAATAAGCAAATAAATATAAATTTAACATCATGTATCCTGTGTTCTGAGAGTATAGTGAGGCAAGATAAGGTAATGGAAATTGGAGAATAGTGCATTTTAGACAGAAAAGCTAAGACCTCTTTGAAGGTGTCTTTGGGCACATGACAAGATGAGTGAGGAAAACAGACAATTAGTAAGAGATTATCAGGCAGAGGTAATAGCAAACACTGAGTCCCTGAGGCTGGAGTATATGTGAAAGTTTGCTGGATTAAAAAAAAAAAAAATCCAGCAAGGCAAAATGTGTTAGAACAGTGATTTAAAAAACAATTGAGGGATCCCTGGGTGATGCAGCGGTTTGGCGCCTGCCTTTGGCCCAGGGCGCAATCCTGGAGACCTGGGATCGAATCCCACGTCGGGCTCCTGGTGCATGGAGCCTGCTTCTCCCTCTGCCTGTGTCTCTGCCTCTCTCTCTCTCTCTCTCTCTCTCTCTCTGTGTGACTATCATAAATAAATAAAAATTAAAAAAAAATGAGGGGTTAGCTAAAAAATGGTATATTTTATATACTTCTTATTAGTAGGCCCAGCTAAAGTCATTAGGTCTTATCCAGGACAATTTGTATACACATATGGATTGTTGAGTGGAGAACAGAATTTAGAAAGTTTAGTGCAAAAAACAGTGAAACCAACTGTGAGGCTACTGCAGCTACATAAATGGCCTGAGCTAGCATGATAGATGTGAAGAAATTAATTGTCAATGGCTATGCTCATAAAATTTGTGGATTAAATATTGAGTATGAGGAAAAAAGTATAAGTCAAGGATAACTTCAGGAATTCTGGCTTCTACATCTACATGAATGAATATCTTATTACTAATACTGGATTTAGGAATGAGGTTAATTATTTCTGTTTGGATATATTAAACATGGGATTAAGAAGACTTCCAAAGAGATAGTAGAATATAGTGACTAAATCACATTAAAAATATAAATGCATGATTTATCAGCATGTGCATATAATTTAAAATCAAGATTAAAACCAGAAGTGATTTGATATTTTTATAAAAATGCTTTTGAACCTCAATAATTGGGAAGAGAAACAATCTAGAAAAGGTGTCAGGGTTGGAATAGTGAGGAATGGGAGGTCTCGAAATTGGGCAGGGTTTCTCTAAATTGAATTTGGGTGTATCGCATAGGTTACCTTCATAGACTTTATCACAATAGCAATCATTGTAAGACTATTAGCTTAATATTTATTCACTTATCACTTAAACTTTCCATGAAAACAAGTATGATATCCATCCAGCCCCAGTTTTGCATAGAACAATGCCTAGAATGTACCAATGATTGAGTATGTTTTATTTAAATAAAAGAATTGAATATATAAGTATAAAATTTAAAATATTGGGTGCTCATCATGATTTCAGATATGTTTTTCTTCTTTTTAAAAAAATATATTTTATTTATTTATTCATGAGAGACACAAAGAGAAAGGGAGGGCAGAGACATATGCAGAGAGAGAAGACTCCATGCAGGGAGCCGGATGTGGGACTCGATCCCGGGGCTCCAGGCTCACACCCTGGGCTGAAGGCAGACACTCAACCACATTCCAGGCGTCCCTCAAATATGTTTTTCTAACAGTATTTGATATTGTATAAAATATGCCTTGAAATCATTAATTTTTTCTCTTATTCATTTTAAAACATGAACAGTTAATCTCATTAAGGAAAAGGATCACAAGAAATGAGCATGTGTTTCTAGAAGGTTATCCCATAAGTAATAGCTTTATTAATGGACAATTTCAGAGTTATACAAAGGCAAAAGAATCTCAAATAGCATAGATTTATAATTAATTACACATTTTCACCTTTTTTATTATAAATACTTTTTAGCAAGAGAGATAGACATCCTTATGATATTTTTCTGTAGCATAAAATGTCTAGATTTCAAATATAATTTAACTGGGTGCAATATATATATATACATGTACTACAGGCATGCCTCAAAATCTGTTGACTAACAACATGCATATTTTTTTCTAGACAGATTTCATTTTTAGAAAATATATTACAAATACCCTAAGAATTACTAGAAAGTTAAAATAAATGAAGTGAAAATACTGATTTTAATATAATCTTCCCACAAGTGGTTGTTGCAATGACATATATATATTTTATACACACACACACACACACACATATATATATAATATACATATTTTATGTGGGATGGAGTGTGAGGAGGAACAGAGGGAAAGAGACAAGCAGACTCTGGCCTGAGTGTGGAGCCTGATGCAGGGTAATTATCTCATGATCCTGGGTAATTCCCTGAGATGAAATCAAGAGTCAGAGGTTTAACCAACCAAGCCACCCAAGCACCCCGAGTGCCGCTGTTTACAATTGAGTGACAGTCCCAGATTATTTAATATATAATAACATTGGAAAGCTGACATATTTTTGAGCAGGAAAATTTCAAAATAAAAGCTTATATGTAAAGAAAAATAAAACAATCTTTACATGGCCCCATATACTAGAGATGAGTTAGCAAAAATGTGAACAGAAAAGCTATAAGGTTGGGCAGCCCGGGTTGCTCAGCGGTTTAGTGCCACCTTCAGCCCCGGCGTGATCATGGAGACTCAGGGTCGAGTCCCATGTCAGGCTCCCTACATGGAGCCTGCTTCTCCCTCTGACTGTGTCTTTGCCTCATTCTCTCTCTCTGTGTGTCTCATGAATAAATAAATAAAATCTTTAAAAATAAAAGCTATAAGGTTAATTGAATATGAGATATGAGAATGGCATTAGGGACTATTTTTTTGTGAATAACAATGTCATAGGCAAAAACTCAAAAGCATAAGATTATAAAAAAGAAGAAAAAAGACTTTCTTCAATTAATTGGATACTATACCCAAAGTTAGTAGAGAAACATTAAAAAGAGACTCAAAGAGAAATAGAAAAGAGATTTAATAAGAAATACCAAAGGCTAACAAGCATTCAGAGATGCTGAAACTGATTATATATGATATGCAAATTAAAATATTACTATATGCATTAAATCGGTGCACATTATAAAGCTAGATAATGCCAAGAATTTCCCTGGATTTTGGTAGACAGAAAAACTGTAGATTAGTGTGGCAGTTTTACAAAACAAACATAATCCATTAATCCAGTTCCTGAATATATAACATAGAGAAATTCTCCAAAAGTTCAATGAGAATCTATATATACCTGTGGGGAAAAAAAATCTTTCCTGGATTTCTCAGTGTTGCTATTAAGTTTCAGCTTCCTGAGCCACAGAAATTGACGCACTATGAAGATAAAAAAGGTTTCTTTTTACATACCCAGAAACATTTTACATTTCACATAAAAACAGAAGTTGAGGGACGCCTGGGTGGCTCAGGCATTTGGCTCCTGCCTTCAGCCCAGGGCGTGATCCTGGAGACCCAGGAGGAGTCCCACATCAGGCTTCCTGCATGGAGCCTGCTTCTCTCTGCCTATGTCTGCCTTTCTGTCTCTCTGTCTCTCATAAATAAATAAATAAATAAATAATTAATTAAATAAATATAAATCTAAAAAACAAAACCAAAACCAAAAAATACATGAATTGATCTCTAGCCATTTGTCTCCCTAGTAGTGTACGTAATTATTCCCATCTAAAAGATAATATTTATCTCTTACCTCTTTTGAGGTAAGCTAGTTCAGTACCATAGACCTGGGCTAACTCAATGGGTGGATGAAGAACAAAGAGAACTGGAGAGACTCAGAAGGTATTTACATAGGCATTTACATTTCAAAAGGGAAGACTTCTGGAGAAGTTAGTCTTATCTTTCCCATTACAGACCTATTTACATACCAAAACACAAAAGAGAAAGCTCATAATATAACTTACTGGTACTTATAACATTCTCCGAAGGAGAATGCTGACAGCAGCCCACCCCACCCACACCCCCAACCCAATAAGCAAAGAAAATTTATGTTTGTGGGTTTCTTGCCTCAAATATGAACCTATGTAAAGGGTGAGAACTAGCTTTCATTGTAATGTCCTATGGGTAAGAACTGGGGTACAAGCGAACCCAATGGTTATCATTTGTCATAAGTAAATAATAATAACTTACTCTGGTTCAAAAACTAGGTATGCTTTCAAAATAATATTCATAAATACAGATTAAGAACATAACTAAACTTTCATTATAGCATTGTGTTATAATGAAGATGGAGTTTATCTAGGTGCTCACATCCAAGGAATGTATGAAAACTGACAGACTCCCTCCCTGACCAGACTCTACTCAAGCTATTCTGAATTCTTTTACAACTTAGCCTCAACTTCTGGATTTCAGTATTTGTCTGCATTGTCCAATTTTAGCAAAAATCATGCGAAATCAGTTTAGCCAGAATCCCCTATCTTTCATAGCTACTCGTCTTCAATATCTAACAGGGTTCCTTATCTTCCACCATTCTCCAAGTGATATCTAACCATCTTGGCCTGTCTTTAGTAGGAATCATGTTTGGAAGGTTTAGCTAAAATATCCCCTTATTCTTGACGCTTTTTCTTAGTAAGTTTATATCCACTGACCCTCACTCTATGGCTACAAGTTTCCACTTTTCCTTGTGTTTGGAGTTGAGCCCAGTTTCTCTCTTCCACACTACAGGATCTTATTTGCAATGCTCCCTATACCTGTTACAATAGCTCCCCTTGAGTTAAGTTTCCCTTACCATCTTTAACAAATATCCTAAATAGTTTTTTTTTTTTCTTTAACCATACTGTGAAATACTAATTGGCAACTTGAAATGATAGACGTAAAACTACCTGTATGGACTTCAAAACAGAGCTTAGTGGGAAAACACACACACACACACACACACTTTAAAAAAAATGAAGTCTTTTCATGATTCCATTTATATAAATTAAAGATATATATACAGACAACAACAACACATACTGTACAAAATGGTCACACGAAAAAAATATAGCTATTAAACAAATTAGAATGGCTGCCTAGGATAGTGAGGTGGGCAGGAGATAAGATTAAGGAAATAAATATTTTTTTAAAGGAGAAAGTGTTATGTTGATGATACTGTGGCACTAAGGGAAGAATATAGTTCATTCATTTTTCTGCCCTTGATGAGGGCAGAAATGAAATTATGTCTTTCTCGAATACTTGAAATAATTACTTACTATAATCACAATCATACATATTCAAAGTATATTTTACATTTGGACTATGACAATTGTATATCTTTATATCCATTTTAGAATTGCAGGCTTTTAAAAATAGGATGACATTTATGGAGATGAAAATGAAATGTCATTAACATACTTTCCAAAGTCCTTACTGTTATTTGAATAATCTAAAAATTGCAATTAGCATTTTATCTGAACTTATCATTATTTATTAATGCTAATAGTATTAAAAACAAGACAACTAGTCAAAAATAGAGTCACTTATGTTAAGCCCCATGTCACCAAACCAAGATTTAAATAGAATTTTGATTATATTAGGAATAAAATCTTAAACTGGTCAAAGAAGAATCTCCTGATCAGCACTGGGGAGGTAACCTGCCTAGTACACTCCTTCCATCTCCTAAAGAAAAGTAACCTTGAAATAATCAATCCACTTTTTTGCCTAGCATAATTTTTTTTTTTTCAGAGACGAATGGTAGCCTAGCTTAACTTCCTGTTCCCTCTCCCTTCTGCCTATAAAAATCTTTCTTTTTGTACAGTTCCCTGGAGCTTTTTTCTTTCTGCTAGGTGGCATGTTGCCTGATTCAAATTGATTTTTGCCTAAATAAACTCTTAAAATTTTAAATATGCCTCAATTAATCTTTTAAAAGTTCTGGTATTAGAAGCAAGAACTGGAGACCCTGATGACCCGGAAGCAATGAGCAGGTGAAGATATGCCATGAACATCACCCCAACCCCCTGAGGTTACTGTTGCTCTCATAGCCCCTGGAGGTAGTGGGTAAGTTCCTCCTCTCAGATCCTAGCGCTGCAGTTTTTTGCACTATAAACATTTAGACTTATTCGAACATTTCCTTTTCTGTACTAGGTCCAGAAACTGGGCAGAGTCAGACTGAATCTGACTTAGAAATCGAATTAAGTCCAGGGTCACACTGTGTCTGACTTCGAAACAGGACTGAGTCTGGAAACCAGCTGGAGGCAAACTGGGTCTGACTTAGAAGCTGGACTGGGTATACTGTGAAGCCTGACATTCAGAGGCTTATAGGAACTTTTTTTTTTCCAGTTCTTGTCTCCTAAGTTAAAATGTAACTGTGTTCATAGAGGGAAAGAAAAACATTAATGAAACCTTTGTAGAAGATTTACTAAAACATCCCAAAAGTAAACAGTTTGAAATCTAGAATATAGGAATTATTTGAATTCCATTTTAAAGATCTTCTCCCTAATATAAAAAAGCAAAGCAAGTATTATGTAGTTGGATAGGTGTGTCATCGTCTTGACATCATTCAGGTTGAATCCAATTCTTTGAGGAATTAGAAATTACTGTATTTGTCTTACAAATCAACTTTTTACAAGAACAGAAGTGGGACTCTAGAAATAATCCAAAGCTCATCTCTCCTTTTTACCAAACTCAAAACTTTTTCTATTGATCTCAAAAGGCTTGCAGATATTGTAAAAGATCTGCATTTGGGGAACAAAAGCCCTTCTTGGTAGAACTTGCATTGTTTTTCTCTATGCCTTTTGAAATATAAGCATTCTTTCTGATCTTCTCTAGGAATCAAGGTAATTCTAGCCAGAGAAGGGAGGAAAAAAAGAAACGTTATTTTGAAAACCAAGTCCATGAAAAATCTTTAGTCCCTTTTTCATAAATATTTAGCTTTAGACATCTGAGCAAGTAACCTTAGCTTATTCTAACTGCAGTAACCACAATTTGGATCCAACTGTTCTTTAATAAACTAATGAATTTTGTATTTTCATATCAATCTCATGGGTATTTAAAATGAAAGCTCTAAGAACTCTGTGTCTATCTGTAGGCTGATGTATATCTATGTATGTGTGATTTTTTTTTTGTTACCTTCAGATGGTATTGCTGAAATTAATTTGCAAAGAGCTCGATTTAATTGGCTTGAAAACAAACAAACATAGAAATCAATTCTACTCTCAGAAATATAGAAACTAATTCAAATGTTGTGGAGGCCGAGAAAAATCAAGGCCATTCCACCTCAAGTTTAGCATTAGCACAAGTACAGCCATCTTAGGCCCCTGTGAATAAGAGCTAAACTTTATAGGAAAAACTGCAGAATGTCTCAATGTCCTCGCAGGGAATCCCATATCAGAAAGACAACAGAGCCCACGCCGGTGGTAAAAAGTCCCATATTAGAATGAGAACAGAGCTCAATGCCCTTAAGCCCCATATCAGAATGTAAACAGAACTTGAGAAATTCCTCTACCCCTTCTGAAAATCCCCTAGACCAGCCTATAAAAAACTCAGCTGTCACCCACTTCGGGGTCCAAGTCCCTGCTCCCCTGTGGCGGGTATACTTGGACCCAAGCTCAGCTTGTAAATAAACCCTTGTGTGTTTGCATCAGTGTCGGCTCCTTGGTGGTTTCTCGGATTCGCAATCTTGGGCACAACAGTGTTTTTCAAGTTCATATGATCTAGGATAATTTGCAGAAATAAAAACTAGGGGCAGCCCGGGTGGTTCAGTGGTTTGGTGCCGCCTTCAGCCCCGGGTGTGATCCTGGAGTCCCAAGATCGAGTCCCATGTCAGGCTCCCTGCAGGGAGCCTGCTTCTCCCTCTGCCTGTGTCTCTGCCTCTCTCTCTGTGTCTCTCATGAATAAATAAATAAAATCTTTAAAAAAAAAGTCATAGTGGGAAAAAGTTAAAAAAAAAAGAAAGAAAAACAAATTTATTAGTCTAATTAAAACAGACATATCTTTAAAGACATTGATATTAAATGTAATATAGACACACAGCTTTTATTCTACCCCAAGATGCCCGATTCATTAAAATTCAAATAAGCTCATGTTACCTCTTTTACATAGTTTTTTAGCCAGAAAGAACTAAGATGGTAGTTAGCTCTTTGGTGTCATTATTTCATAAAGTAGTGTTATAAAGGGAAAATAAACTCTATAGCCGTATGCTTACTTGATCTACATTGTTCTTTTTCCCACAGTTTTGTATGTTGTCATTTTACTTATGTCTAAAAAATATTTTAGTCTTTTAATATTGTATTTTCTGGGGTGAAAAATTATGTTGTATTTGGATGCTGGTGTTTGTGTCATTTTATTTGTTTTGCTTTATTATTGGAAGAATTTTTGCAGGGTGTGAATTTCTAAGTCAGCAGAGTTCCCTCTCCCTTTCCTAACCCCTTTTTATCAGCTTGTTAAAAAAAAATGTTAAATATGTTGTTCCTTTGTGTTCTGGCTTGAACTCATTGTTTTTGACAAGAAAATTTGTGATTATTAATTTTTTTGCAATGGATTTTTATTTGTTTGAATCTTTTACAATTTTCTCCTTTACATTGATTTTCAGTGACTTAGGTTATAATGTCTTTTGCTGTAGATGTCAGTCTAATTATCCTGCTATTTGGGGGGATTTAATTATTTTTTCATTCATTTAGTTTGGACATATTCTCTCTGTGCTTTATTTCAGATCAGCATTTTCCAGTAGAAGTCTCTGTAATGATAAAGAATGTTTGTAATATGCACTATCCAAATTAGTATTTCAAAACCATGTGTGGTTATTGAGTACTTGAAATGCTGCTTGCTGCAACTGAGTCTAGCACATTGGAAGTCTCATGTTAGGATATTTTATCTGTGTCTTCATATTTTTTTTTATTTCCCAGTGCCCAAAGCTCTTTAGCCCATTTGGTAATTTTTAAAATATAATTTATTGTGTTTTCTATCTCTAAAAGTTCCTTTTGGTCCTTTAAAATAATTTTATAGGGCAGTCCCTGTGGTGCAGCAGTTTAGCGCCTCCTGCAGCCCGGGGTGTGATCCTGGAGACAGGGAACGAGTCCCATATTGGGGTCCCTGCATGGAGCCTGCTTCTCCCTCTGCCTGTCTCTGCCTCTCTCTCTCTCTCTGTGTCTCTATGAATAAATAAATAAAATCTTTAAAAAAATTAAAATAATAAAATAAAATAATTTATAATACTCTCCTAATTGTTCATGTATTTTTCCTTTAAATATTTGAACATATTTATGATAGCCTTTCAAAATCATTGATTGTTTATTTAAACATGATTGACTTTTCAAAATGTGTTTCTATTGACTAATTTTCCCTTAGAGTTACATTACTCTGATTTTAGTCTATATTTAATAATTTTAGTGGATGATAGACATTGCCAAATATTTGAGTTTCTGATTATGTGTCCTACTTTCAGAAGTTCTGAAGTATATTTAGGCAGACAATTAGGCTATTTGGAAATCAGCTGGATACATTTATGATTTAATTTTAAATTTTGGGAGGCAGATCAATTTTAGCCTTTATAAGCAGGGCCAGTTTAGCTCCACTACTACTAAGCTGATCCTTCTGGAGGTCTTTCCTGAATGTCTAGAAATACATTTATTCTTGCATATTGGCACTTGAATAGCTCTAAAATTTATGTGACCTTTTAGAATTTAGCCCACAGTTTCTCTGTGTATCTTTGCTGGTCTCAAGGAGTTTCAATTACAAGTTTAAGTGCTGCAATTGCATATGCAGATTCTTTCTACTACTTGGCCCCATAAATTCCAGCCACCTCAGCCTTTCCAATATTTAAACTCAGTCTTCTGCTTGGTTTTCCCTAACCGCACTGCAGTTCACAAGTGCTTCCAGGTGGATGGAAGTGTAATCATTGGGACATTTTGTTTGTTTCCTATTTTGCATGGAATCACAGTCCTAGTACTCAAATAGGACAAGAACAAATCATTGTATACTGTACAAATCATGGACAGAAATAATAATTGATTCTGGTCAATGATGTAGTCTATAAATAACAGTATCTATATCACTATAGAAGATATAGAAGGCAAGAACAGTGTCATAAAAAAGGGGGGGAACAAATGTCATTATTTATAGATGACACTGTTACTTAGGGAAGAAAGTGAATGAACAAACTATAAAATATGGAACATATGCTGCATATAAGCTCAACCTATAAAAATCAAGTTTTTTTTATGTGCTAAACAATTAGAATATTTAGAAAAAATGCAATAAATATTTGCAATAAAGATTGGTTCACAAAATTTTCTTAAGCAATAATGCAAAAATAATTCTATAGTAAAATCTTTATAATTTAAAAATGTATTTGGGGAAGTAACTGAATACACTGGGAAACATTCCATGTCATTTGTTTATAAATTTCATAAAATCATTCTAATATATAGATATAGACAAATTCATTCCATAAATAACTGTTGATGTTTTAAAAAGAATAAAGGATTATATTTATCTTACAGTCACATATATAAAAGGCTGTACTTATAGCTATACACACATGTACCCGCGCGTGCACGCGCACACACACACACACACACAGCTTACAAAGGCATACACGAATAACCTAAAGCCATAATAATTGAACCAATGAAGTTTTCATGTGAGGAATAAATAGAATAATAAAACAGAATATAAACTCAGAACTAGACTTGTCTATATTTGATAAAGTAGCATTACAAATCGATAGGAAAAGTTTGAATTATTTAGGGTAACATTAAACAATAATTTGCTGTATAGAAAAAAATGACCGTGAAGCTTGATCTACTATCATACACACATATGTACTTGCTGGCTTTATGTTTTGAACATTGTTAAACTAAATTTCTAACTTTTCAACATGTAATTTTTTTAAACATGTAATTTCCTAAAATGTAATACCTAACAATTTAGAATTATCAAAACTCAATTTATCTATAAATAATTTTCCTTCATGACTTCTGTTTTTAATTTAGGAGGGAATCAGTATGCACCAAAATTTAAAAACCATGGACATTTGTGATAGCTGTATAAGGAATTTTCATATCAGATGATTTGCACATTTTTTTTAAAACAATGCATAAGTCTCAAGATTTTTTTCCTATTTTTACCTGATGAAATGTTAAGCCATGATGCCGTTACACAAGCACAAAATATGCTATTCATCAAGATAAATTATAACATCAATATAATTGTGAAACATCTTTGATAAATAACTTAGTCATCCTATTAAAATCTTAATATCCAATGACATTAATTACTTATAGTTAAGCTAAAGCCTTCATTTTAAATTAAGAATAGAGAAAATAAAAATGTGGGTTTATCTTTTGTAGAGAATCAAGAGGAATTATAATTTTGATGTTTACCTTTCCTATTTCTCTTTCTCTCATGTTTATATATATGATACCTGTTCCTATTCTCTTTCTTGAATAATTTTCTAAGGTAGGAAACTAAAGGTAGAACAAATATGAAACACACCTTTCACAGCAAATTAAGCAAATAGAAATAAAATATAGAAAAAAATCGAAGTTAAGACGATAATAAAAGTGCATTTAACCATTATTTTTTCTAGTGGAAAATACATTTTAAATCAAGTTCATAAATATATTATATACTAAGTGGTCATTACGTCCAAATCAATATCTTTAAATGACGTGGCAAATGAGCAGGTCTTATAACAAAGTTGACCTGAATTATTCATATATTTTTATTGGTTAAAAAATTGTATTTTACAGAATTTTACCTATTTCCCTTGTCACATTTCAACATTTAATAGTTTTCTCTATGAATTATTTTTAAATTGCAAATATCTTTATAATAGTAAATAGTATTAAAGGTGATAAAAATGGTCATAAGAAAGTATTAACTAATTAATGCAAAAAAGAGATATATCATTCATTCAAAAAATACATTCAGCATTGAGCACATGCAAATCTCTATCACATTCACTTATTCTTGAGACTGACAATGGACTATGGAGCAAATCCAGCCCACAATCTGCTTTTGTAGATAAAGCTGTATTGGAACAGAGCCACACTAACTTGTTTATAAGTTTTGTACAACTGCTTTCATAACTATGAAACAAAGAGTTGAAGAGCTATTACCTTATAGCTCACAGAATCTAAAATACTTACTATTTTCCCCTTTAGGGGAAAAGTTTGCTTTTATTGTTATTTTTAAAATTTACTTATACTGTTAACTTTCTCCCTTCCTCCTTCTCTCCCTCCCTCCCTCCTTTCTCTCTCTCCTTTCCTTCCTTTCTTCTTTTTTTTTGTGTGTTTAGAGAAAAACTCCACTCATCTCACTTATCAATTTCCCAGAGAAAGACAAACTCTTTACAGAGTCCAGATATAAAGTTATCAGAAATATAAACCAAAATCTTAATGCATATTCAAATCTTAGTATTTAACATTAAATTTGACACTGTTAAATAGCAAATATTTTCCATTTCTTAAAAGGAGTATTCTTACTTAATAAACAAAATGGCATGCTTTTGATAAATTACTTGCTCACATAGTTCAACCACAATATTTTTAGCGTATTAAGCTAGAACACTAGAAATTTTCAAAGATTTTTGTTACATTTAGAAGTGAGATTTTGTTATCTTTTTGGGGATCATAAGCTTTTTTTTTTAGGTACTGAACAGATTCTCTGTGATGCAAAGGTAAAAAACAAAAAGATAGAAAATAAAAAAAAATACATATATATTATAGAAAGGACTTGAATTTTCAAAGTTTTAAGCAGTGAATTTAAACCACAGAGATGGCAGTTTAGCAAGAAATACAGAATATATTTTGGGTTAAAACTGATGCAAACAGACTGTTTTCTGGATCATTGTTTTAACACACTGACCACAGAACAGTTTGTGTTTGTGGCAAAGACCCAGATATGAAATAGGCTGAAATAGAATTTGGCAGAATTAAGCAGCTTAGAAAGAAACATATTCCTGTTGGAAGAGTTGTGACTTTTGGAATAACTGACTTGGGACAATTTACAGAATTTTGAAAAAATCATCCTTTCCTTTTTCTTTTTGCCAGCATACAACCAACCACCTGTTCTTCTTATTCCCAGGGAAAAATTATAATAAGAGGGAACATCTGGGTGATTTAACTAAAATATAAGATTGCTCATTACACTTCTGATTTTTTTTCTACAAACTGCTGACAGTCGAAACACAGAAAAATTGGCATGATGGCTTTTCTGCACAAATATGCAAGTTTGGTTAACTTGGGGTTCAAAGGGAGAAAATATTTGTTTTAAATTTAGAAACTTTTCTTTGTAGAATATCTTTTCCTTTGCTGTTTGCGATTAAAACCAGTGTGTGCATATTTAAGGAATCTCCAGCAGTTAGGTGTGTTATTTAAGAAACACATTAAAGGTTAATGTATTAAAACTCATGCATCTAACTGAATATACTCATCAAACTTTATGGATATCTGTTCCATGAAATCAGTTCCAATCAGTAACACTTACTGTAAGATTTCTCAGGATTATTTGGCTCCTGATAATGAAATTGCTTTCAGAGTCTGATACATTGTTTAAACACAAGGCTATATTTTATTTAGTGTTTATTTTAGAAAAGATCAATAGTCATTTAGAAGTTAAATCCAATACCTAATATATAAAGATCAAGTTAGGTGATATCTCAAAGAGAAATCTCAGTGGAAAACACAATACTTAAGAAATAACCCTTATAACAACAACAACAACAACAACAACAACAACAACAAAGAAATAACCCTTATATACCAATTAAAACCACTTTTGAGTGATATTTGTGGTAGATACTATTAGAAAAACACACCGATTCTCTAACACTAATCTACTTAACTATACACAATGTCTCTGCTTTCTTATGACCTACTAAAAATTGAGTCATCTCTATTTTCCTATATTTGGAATATAACTAATATAATTTATCTTATCTCAAGAAGAATAAATTAATGACCGGGCTATTGAAACTCCATTATGTTACCTGCCCACTTTTGTTTATTTTAGCTATGGAAGTGTCACAAGCATAAATGTGCTCAGAATCATATATGATTACAAAATTCTAAGTCAAATTTGTTGATTTTTGAAACATTGCAGTATAATAAAGAAGAATATTAAGATAAATAATTGGATTTAATATTTTTATCTTATGTTTAATAGATGAGCTGTCTTTAGTTGATACATATACAGTAATATGCACATATCAATTGTACAATTAGTTTGGCATAGTTTTTCGTTATAGAAAAGTGCAAACCACAGTAATCATCTTGGTTACAGAATATAGAAAAATCAATAACAAGTGTACTGTAAATCTATTTTAAGAGTTTTATATATAATATTTGATTTGAATGACAACACTATAGAACTTAAAGGAAATTTAAGGATTAAAAAAAGCATTTTATTTATTTTTAAAGATTTTATTTATTTATTCATGACAGACACAGAGAGGGAGAGGCAGAGACACAGGCAGAGGGAAGAGCAGGCTCCATGCAGGGAGCCCTACGCGGGACTCGATTCTGAGACTTTGGGATCATGCCCTGGGCCGAAGGCAGGTGCCAAACCATTGAGCCACCCAGGTATCCCAAAAAAACCCATTTTAAAGTTCAGATAACTGTAGCCCAAAGAAACTAAGTTTTCGGGCAGCCCACGTGGCTCAGCGGTTTCACACCGTCTTCAGCCCAGGGCGTTATTCTGGAGACCTGGGTTTGAGTCCCACGTTAGGCTCCTTGCATGGAGCCTGCTGCTCCCTCTGCCTGTGTCTCTGTTTCTCTCTCTCTCTCTGTCTCTCATGAATAAATAAATAAAATCTTAAAAAAAAAAAAGAAACTAAGTTTTCAACTGTTTCTTTGAGTAAAAGATAAAACTAGAAAAAAAATAGGATATTCTCCTGAAGGAATATTTGACATCATCTACCAAAATAGAGTCGTAAGTTATCATTGCAAATGAACTAGAGAAATAATATTTGTTTACCACTAGTGTATAGTCATCTAAGCAAGATTTCACTTTGCACTATTAAGATTTCACTTTGCAATATTAAGAAACATTTTCCTTTATTATCATTAACACTTATAATAAAACAAACAAGGTCAAAGAGAAAAAGGTAAAGATTAAAATGAAGAAGGGAAAATGTTAAGGAGGAAATGAGGATAAGAAGTGATGGGAGTGAAAAAAATAGAAAAAAATAGAAATGAGAAGAATAATTGTTTTTTAAAACTTGTAAACTGTCTTTTATGCCAAATTCTTCTCTGGTAGAAAAGTAATGCACCGAGGTAACAAAGCATGCATACATACATAAATTAATATATTAGTTAATTAAGGGTATAATAAAAAGACTAATCCTTTAAGGTGTGAAATTTTAAAGCTTATTTTTTAAATATATATACTTAAAGAGACATCAATTTAGTAATGTAAGGTAGAATTCCCAACTCTACAAACCATATTATTATGGATATGTACATATATAATGTAATGTTTATATTATAAATGTTTATATTTTCTATCTTTATTTTTTTTTAAGATTTTATTTTTTTATTCATGAGAGACACAGAGAGAGAGAGAGGCAGAGACACAGGCAGAGGGAGAAGCAGGCTCCGTGCAGGGAGCCTGATAATGGGACTTGATCCCGGGACTCCAGGATTGCGCCCTGGGCTGAAGGCAGGTGCCAAACTGCTGAACCATCCAGGGATCCCTTTTTCCATCTTTAGAATCAAACAGAATGGCATATTTTATTTATAGGAATATAGTTTTTTAAAATATTGACAATATACAAAGTACAAGAGGGATTTCTACCTCTAATAATAGCAAACTAGATTATTTTGGGTCATGGGACAGCTGGGATTTGCAGGAGCAAACAAAGAGATAAAGGGAGTACTATAGTGACAAACTTACTGACATGGACTCACATTCACCTTTGGAGGAGCACTTTCTTAGTTTAAGGTTGTGGCTGAGATACTAAGAAGTTGTGGATAGTCTTCACAGGCTCTTGGAACCAAAATATTAGAAACTAAGATTTAAATGCTGCTGAGCCTTACCAAACACCCAGACTTTTAAATTGGAGACAAAGGGTAAGACTGAACCAGAACTAAACCCAATCTTCACAAGACAAGATTCAAGTCATCTCCCTGCTTGTGTAATCAGTATGGCCTGTGCCAACCCTGATATCTGGCCACAAGGAGAAGAAAGACTTTACTGTCAGAATAAAGTTTTATTCAAAGGAGATACAAAATGCCTCTACAATTTTTCTTTTGCTATGTCTGCAACTTAAGCAATCACACCGAGAGATACAATACCATGAACAAAAAAACAAATTAAAACAAAAACAGAACAACAACAAAGAAGAATGAGATAATCAGATATTAGAGTTATAACGATAGAGAGTGAAAACAATTCATATACATTAAGTAAATTTTAGTATATCAAGAAAGATTGGATTTATTAAATAGAAAATAAAGAATGAAAATACATGAAAAAAATGGAAAATTTCAAACACTCTTCGGATGGTACAAAAATATTCAAATGGACATCCTGGAACAAAACTATAAGATCTAAAATAAAGAACTTAACATATGGGTATAACAGCACATTCAACATATAAGACCAAATTAGTGAAGTGGAAGGCAAAATAATAGAAAACTGAAAGCTTAGAAAAGAAAATGGTGCCTCATTGCATGAACTAAACAATTTAATACTGGTATAATTATATTAATACATCTATAGTAGACTTTATAGCAAGAAGCATTCTAAAGACAGTCATATTAATAAAGTGTTTAATCTGACATATTTAAAATGAGTCTAAATCTGTATGCATAGTATAAGAAAGTTGAACTAAATAGTCGAAGAGACAAATATTAGACTAGAACAGAAAAATATAAATTTCTTAAATGTATAAAAATCTGAAAAATACAAATAACAAAACTAATTTAATTAATTACTGGATTTTATTATCAACTTGCCTGCCTCAAGCACAGTATTTCTCAACCTTTTACATGGTAAGATTATTTGGTTAGGTCATTTTAAAATATTAATGACCTGAAACCACTCCCACATATTCTGATTCATAGTGTTTGGTTTCAGATCTTGAACATGAGATTTCTTCTTAGCTTCTTAGATGATTCTAATGTGAGGTCAATGTTGAGAATTCTGCTCTAGCAGATCACTTGCCAAATCTAATTATTACTACCCGTTTGTCTTTTTTCCTCTACTGGGTTGGAAATTTTGAGGATAGGATTATATTTTTCATCTTTGTAGCCTACATATTTACAAGAGTTTATATTGAAGCCTGACAAAGTCAGTGCTGAGAAGTTCTTTGATGAAAAAGACAATTTCAAAAGATGGTTATTTCAATTCAATTTAACAGCCATTAATCAAGGTATTGCCATATGCTAGGCTTTATACAAGGTACTGGTTAAAACATAGAGTAATTTGACAAAGCCAAAATTTGGATTTTGACAACCCCTACCCCCCAAAAAAAGAGAGAATATAAACACTGGACAATACTGCCAGTGTTAAAAATAACCAGTGAATCTCCCTAAAAATTTTTACAGAGGAAAAACAAACAAACCAGATAAACAATTAGAATTAGCAAATAAAGTTGCTGGATTCAAATACAAAAATTTAAAAACTAGTGGTGTTTTTGAATAGAAAGTATATAAAGTGACAAAATATGCTATTTATGTAACATCAACAAGACATAAAATCTATTACTAAAATTTTCAATATATCTATGTTGAAAAATATGAAATATTAAGAAAAACAAATAACTATGTTAAGTGGATGGATAGAATATGATGACAGATTTAAACTCTGATTTTTATGAGATTTATTTCTCCCAAAATTGATATAGATTAAATGCAATATAGTTCATAATCTAAACAGTAAAAGTAAAACAAAAGTGTGAGTTTCTTGTCAGCGGACTTAATCTATAAGATATGGTAAAGGAAGTCTTTATTCACAAGGAATAGAATTCAAAGATAGAAAGTTCTTTCCATACAAAGAAGTGTAGAACACTGAAAATGATGCAAAGGAGATCTTTTAATTGGTTTAATTGCCCTGAAAGGTAATGGAGTAAGGCAAAATTAATTACAATGTATTTTATATTTATAGCATATACAAAAGATTTTTATGCTCTGCTTGCTTTAAAATTTAATAAATGAGGTACAAATATGTAATAGAGGAGAAGAAACAGAATCATAAAAATATATCGAGAAGTCAGAAAAGTGGAAATACCTAGCAAATTGGAAGAACTTATTCTGATCATATCAATTATCATGCTAAATTTGAATTATGTAAGTAAACCAAATAAAAGAGACTGTTACATTGGATTAGAAAAAAATCCAACTATATGCTGGCTACTGGAAACTTACTTAAATATAAAGAAAGAGACAGAGAAAAGGTAAAAAGATAGGAAAAAGTTAAATCATTCAAACTAACCAAAATAAAGCTAAAGTGCTATATGTATGCACTTAACAATAGTGTTCCAATATGGATAGTGCAAAAACTGACAGAATTTAAAGAAAAATAAACAAATCCAGAATTATCTCAGACTTCAAAACTCCTCTGTTAGTAATGGATAGAATAAGTAGGTTGATAACTGGTATGGATGTAGAAGACCTGAAGAATACTATCAACCAATTTTACCTAATTGACATACACCTGGTTAACAGCAAAATATATATTTATCCCAAAGTGCACATGTACCATTCACTAACACATTTAAAAGAAACCACACAAAACTCAGATCACAAATAGTATAAGCTATGAATCAATGACAGAGTGCTGCCTATACATTTCTAAGCATTTAGAAATAAAATAACTCACTTATAGTTAATTCATGGATCATAAAGAAAGTGTAAAAGGAAGATAAAACATCATTTGAACTAAATGAAAATAAAAAGTATATCATATTGAAATTTATGGGATAAATCAAAGCTGTGATTAAGGGAAAATGCAAGCATGCAAGCACAAAATATTAAAAAAAAAAAAAAAAGGAAGGTCCTGAATCAATAATAGAAACTTTTAGCCTAAGAACCTAAAAAAGAATGGGGCACCTGAGTGGCTCAGTTGGTTAAGCATCTGACTTTTGTTTTATACTCAGGTCATGATCTCAGAGTCCTGAGACTGAACTCCACATAGGACTCTGCACTCAGCAGGGTGTCTTCTCGTGGATTTTCTCTCTCTCCCTCTGCCTCTGCCCCTCTTCTTACTCACGCTCTCATTCTCTCTCATTCTCAAATAAATAAATAAACCTACCTTAAAAATCTAGATAAGATCCAATTAAGTCCAAAACTAGCAGAAGAAAGAAACTAATATTCACAGCAAAATCAATGTTATTTTAGAATAGATGAGGAATAAAAATGTCAATATACAATAATGAATTCTATCTCCATGGAATTAACATTAATAAAACTGAAATTTAAAATAAAAAATAGCATTTGTATTAGGATCAAAAAGTGAAATAGTTGGATATAATTCTAATAAAAATATTTGCAAGATATGTATTATGAAACATCAAAATACTGATGAAAAAAACCAGCGAAAACCCGAGTAAATAAAAAGATATATCATGCTTATAGATTGGAAGACAATGTAGATAAAACAATTTTGAAAACAAAAGTACAAATGTGTATATCTCTTCCTACCTGTATCACAACTTATGAATAAAACTATGATATCCAAGAGAAAATGGTATTGTTGAAATGATAGACACACAGATTAATGGAACAGAGTAGATAGAGGCTTCATAAATAGACCCATCAAAAAAAAAAAAGGTGTAATTTTTGACAGAGGTGAAAATGCATTTCAACAGATTATAGTCTCTTCAAGGAAATTTCACTGGAACATTTGGACCTTCAGATAGACAAAATAAAAGAAACCTACACATTCTTCACACCTTATGTAAAATCTTTAAAAAACAAGAACAAATAAGCATATGAAATAGTGCTAAACACTTTTAAGCACCAGAGAAATGTAAATTACAACCATAAGGAGGTATCACTGCACACTTAATAGAATGACTTAAATCATCAAATCTTAACACTAGGTGGAACTGTAAAGGAAATTTTTAAAAAAGATTTTATTCATGAGAGACACAGAGAGAGAGGCAGAGACATAGACAGAGGGAGAAGCTGGCTCCTCTAGGGAGCTCAATGTGGGACTCCATCTGAGGGGACGGGATCATGCCATGAGCCAAAGGCAGACACTCAACAGCTGAGCCACCCAGGCATCCCTGTAAAGGAAATTAAAGCAGCTGCTACTTTCACTTTTCATTTTTGTTTTGCTAAAGAAGCTTAACCCATAAGAAAAATTTATTGGATAATTAAATTTCTATGATAGTCTAAAGTGGCAAAAATACAGAAATAGAAAAAGAAATCAGTTTGCTGGAGGCTGGAAGTAGAGTTTGGACTGGCTAAAAGAGAAAGATGGAGGGAAATTGGAGCGGCCACAAAACTATGTTATATGTTATTGTAGTGGTGGAAAAAATGACCCTATACATTTGTCAAAATCTATAGAATTTCACAACACAGTGAATTGTATTTGAAAAAATTAATCATGGTGTACAGGGTTTTCAAAATGAAATGCAGACTGATCAATGAATTTACTTGTGTTACCAGCACTTGAGAGGTTGGAGAAGAGTTGACCCAAATAACTTCAGTAAATAATGTATGGTTAAAGACTCAAAGAACTGCACATAAACATCATTTCTGGTGAGCTTGTTTCTTACAAGTCTCAAGGTGTCTCCCCCAAAATATGTATTAATTATAAAATGAAAAATTGTATAAAGGAAGAAAAATATCAGGCATCAGTCTAAGTTATCTGGGCTTATGTCACTAGTGTTTAGAAGTGACATATAAGAAGTGCGGATCATCTCTGATATTATTTCTGAAAATATATAACTTCAATTTGATCATGAAAGAACATCAGAAATTGAGTGACAATGTCAAGTACAAAACACCTGTCAAAGTAATTGACACTTATTTTTGAATAGTGTCAATGTCATAAAAGACAAAAAGAAAGTCTGAGAAACTGTTATAGATTAGAGGAGATTAAGGAGATAGGATAATTATAAACCATGTGGAGTCCTCGGATTGGATCTTGTAATCTAGATCTTGCGATCCAAAGTCAGAAAATGACATTAGTGGCAATATTGGCAACTCCTAATAACCTCTCCCGTTTAGGTGACAGTATTGTACAGGTATTTATTTATTTTTTATTTTTTATAATTGTACTATTGCTTATATGATATCAACATTAGGGGCACTGGTTGAGGATTAGATGAAAACTTTCTCTTACTCTTTTACATTGCCTCTATAAACCTAAAATTATTTCAAAATAACATATTTAAAAACGGTACATGTAAACTTTTAAAACCCTACTCCCAATTTCTTAATTATCACTTATGACATTAACTAGATCCCTTGTTATTTGATTGTAATATAATTGTTGAGAAAATTAAGATTTTATAATACTGCACTGAATTTAAGTAATTATTATTATTTATTAGAGTTTTATTTCTCATCTTATTTCTATCATTCTTTATTAATTTACCACTGAATTAATCAGTGAGACAATATTATAAACTTTAACATTCAGCAGTCAATCCACAAATCATATCTTCATAAGCTATTAAATGCTCTAAAACAAGAACAAACATAATTAATTTTAGGAAGTATGGGTGAAAAGTCAAAGATTTGTGTAGACAACAAAATGTCATAAGCTCTATCAAAAAACATTTTGCTGTCATATGAGCATCATAAAACTCCAGAAATAAATATATATAAAAGTTTTAGCATGAAAAATAATTTATTATAAATTTAAAGTAAGTGTAAATTTAAAGTAAGTGTATTTTTATAATAATAAGCTAGTTTTAGTCTAAATAATACATGATCTAGACATAACTACTCTTCCATTCTCTCATTACTCAATGTGATGTGACATCTTATAACTAATGATAATTTAATCATTTAAACCAATAGCAATGTAGTTAACTATCTCTTTGAAATAGGCAAAAAGCGGCCATAATGAAAACCATAACTAATAGTCTATAATATGGCCAGAAATTGCTGATGTTCAATTAAAAAAATAGGAAATTTATTTATTATTCAGAAAAAAATTAAGAATGGATATATATTGTGCATTGCAGCATATTTGACTAGGACTTTGCAACATTTTTTTTTGCCCCTCAAAATATTTCAATATTTCTATCCAAAACTTATTTTGAAAGTGAAGAATGCTTAGCTTGAATAATACAACTTGACAAACATTTACCAAATTCTAGTGATGTAAACTGACAAAACTCTTACAGTCATGTAACTTACGTTAGAGGAGGCAAGACAGACAATACAGTGAATAAGAAAATCAGGATAGCATGTTGTCAAGATGACACTTCTAAACTGGAAGAAAAGGCAGAAAAGCAAAATAGCGTGTTTATAAAGAATCAAGTTGGAAATTATTCTTTTACAAAGGTTGAAGCTTGGTGATTGTTTTAAACTTTTATTTTATAATAATTTTATATTTACAGAAAAAGTTTAAAAGGTAGTGCAGAGTTCCTTTATGCCCTTAACCACCTTCCCATAATGTTAAATTTAATAACCATGGTAAAATTATAAACTCTATGAAACTAACATTGGCATAATATTATTAAATAAACCTTAGACTTTATTCATAGTTCGCCAGACTCTCCACTGATAATATCTTTTTCTGATCCTGGATCTAACCCAGGGTATCATGCTCCATTTAGTTGTCATCCTTTTTTTTTCAATTTATTACAATTTTTCAGTGTTTTCTCGCTATTCAGAACCTCAATATTTTTGAAAAGTGCTATCCAAGTATTTGTAGGTTCTTAGGGAACTACCTAGTAAAATAACTGAAAGGTCATGTAATAAGAATATTTAATTTTCTGAACAATGTGTTTCAATTGGTTCTACTCTTTGAACAATAATATTTTTCTACATGAAAATACTACTATTGTACATAATAAGGTACTTGGTAAACACAGAGCAAATGATTATAAATGGAGAATATTTTTAAATCCAATTTTTATAAGTATGAATCAATGATAAAGCATTGTTTAATATAAAAAAAAAAATCTAACATGAATGCTCCACAAGATGAAATGCTAAAGCACCATTATGGTCTAGTAGTAATCTGTTTTACATTTTTAATTTAAGCTTCATATCTCTGAGAACCTACTAGTGTTACTCTCGTACAAGAGCTTCATAAAGTATTCTTCATAATTTCAGCAATCCAATCTTTCCTCCTCTTTATTTATCATATAGCTATAACATATTCCTTACATCTTGTGATTTAGTGTCACATCAAAGTATAAATGTTCAAACTACAAAGCTGTTGAAAAATTTATAAACATTAACATTCAAATGCCAACTTATGGTTGCTCCTTCCATAAAATATTATCTACATAATGCCAAGCCCTCAATGTGTGTTACTTTATTTTTGTGAATGAGCTTACATTTTTCAAGTCTACAAATCGTTCCTTCACTTTACTCAAGGCATATGTAAAAATTTTCATATCCGATGGAATCAGTGTTTTGGTAGCAATTCTAATTTCACCCAAAGTTCATTTTTCACTCTTGGATGAGATTGGAGTACACCCAAGCATAACATAAGGAAATATTCATGCACATATGCATAAAGACTCCATGGCAGAACCTTCACCCATTTAAATTAGCATACGGAACCATTTTACACACAATAAATCCAATACAACAACATCATCACACAGAATGAATAGCTTTTAATGATTTCACAAAATCTGTTCCACCATAAATTTTAGTGTGAATTCTTGGCAGAGTATCATATTCCTTGCCATATCAAACTATTCAGTCTTACTTTAGAATTTATCTTTTTTACTAAGATTTATGGAAAATCCCATAACTGATAATCTTGACTCACATTATTTTATGAATCAGACACTTTAAAATATTTATATCCACACTTTGCATCTAAATATTTTGTAACTACCTACATAAGATTCACTAACATGTCCAGCATCAATAGTTTTTCAACCCCTTTACTGAAGTATGACCAAATACAAAAAGCCATATGCATTTAATGTATCCAACTTGATGAGTTTGGATATAAGTGTGCACCTACGAAACCATCACAATTAATGACATAAATATATCCATCATCTCTAAAAGTTTTCTCCCATCATCTTTAGTTATTATTTATGTGTGTATGTGTTGTGTGTATGATGAGAGTACTTAACATAAGGCCTACTCTCTCAACAAATTTTAAAATATACCCAAAAGTGGGATTGTAAGATGATATGGTAGTTTTATTTTTAATTTTTTTAATTTTTTTAAATTTTTGGTAGTTTTATTTTTTAATATTTTGAGGATTCTCCATACAGTTTTCCATTGTGGAAATATCAACTTACATTCCCACCAAGAGTCTACAAAGGTTCCTTTACTCCACATTTTCATCAATTTGCGTTTGTTTTTTATTTGTTTGTTTTTTATAATAACCACCCTAAGAAGTATTAGATGAAATTTATTATGGCTTTGATTTGCATTTCCTTGATGATTAGTGATGTTGAACACCTCTTCATATACCCATTAGCCATTTATGTCTTCTTTGGAAAAAATATATTTTCAGTTATGTAGGCCATTTTTAATTGCATCATGTGTGTTTTAGCTATTGTGTTGTAGCACTGGGGGTTCAGGCCAGCTGTTGAGATTCATGTTCTAGTTGTTAAGGCCTCCTGCCTTTCTTCATTCTTTCTTCATTCTTTGTTACCCCCAGGCAGTTTAGTCCTTCTGGTTCCCTCAGTCTATGGGGTGAGGTGCATTAGATATAGACCTCTTGGGTAGAGCCCTGAAATGCTGGGAGGTCAGATGCTCACATTGCTCTCTTTTCCTCCACAGGAGAACTTGTGGATGAGGGGAATCTCACTTGGCATTTTACTGCACGGGCTTGGGGGAGAGGTCGATTAAAATTGTTCTTCTAACCCTTTGATGCACCTTTTTTCCTTCCTCTGCTCAACTGAGGTTGTAACCTCTCATCTGGATTCTGGAGCTCTCATAAAGGTCTACTCACATGTGGATTATTGTTAAAATTGTTCTTTTTGTTTGAGATGAGGACTGAGGCCTCCCTACTCCACCATTGACACTCCCAATGTCACTCTCATCAGAATTTTAAACAAGTTTATCTTTATCCTTTGATTATTTATAATCAAAATCACTATAGGGGTACTTAAAATTTTTCGATGGATATAATGTATTCCCAGAGATTTAACAGTTTTCTATCAATCTTTCTTTTTTTTTTTTACCTGATTTTTATCATTCATCCTGTATATTTTTTAGGGCATCCTTCTGTCCCTCTGAAAGAACACATACACACACAGAAATGATAACTTCAAATTAAAAAGCTTACTATAATTATTTAGAATACATCACATAACCTACATTTGAAAAAAAGTTACTTTCAGGCTCAAGCTATCTACTCTCTAGCATCATCGAAATTGTTCAAAATATCCATGGAAATATATGTACTCATTTCTTGTCATTGATAATACCTGCCCCCCCCCCCACAAAAAAATAACAAGTACACAAGCTGATCAAAATTAAGTTATGAATGAAACATAGTAAATAATGTAGCACATATTATTCATATCACTAAATCAGTTCATGCCTTAGTACTAAAAGAGAGCTGGCACCTTGGGAAAGTTTTTTGCTGTTTTTGTTATTGAATCAAAGAGTCAACATCCCTGAGACCTCTGTTGACACTTCTTCAAGAAGTCTTAAAACTCAGGGGATAGCATTCACTATTACAAAAGACATATATAGTCTGCTTTCCATAATTTCCTGTGTTATATTAAGAAGGACATGTTAAGCACTTTCAAATAATGCTGAGGGGTTAAATGAAACAAAGAACTTACAAAGTCTACTTGGTTTTGTCATATAGCAGTGTTTGGTGAGCATAGCAAGAGCTGTTTCGTTGAAATAATTCATGAGTACTCCATTGAAGCATGAATAAAATGAGAAAATGACAAAATAATTTCAACTATATTTAGGAATATCTGATGTAAGTAACTAGCACATAATTCAAACAGATTTTTAAAAAAGGATTATCTATTAACTGACATCATTAAAATTTTGATTGACAAATCTTCTGTTAAAGTATAATTCAGGCCCTCAAATTATGAGACCAGATGCCTATATTTCCTCTAACTTTGGCTCTAATCTCTTCTACCATTACTTGATTTCTTACAGAGCCAGCACTAGTACTTTTCAGTGTGATTGCCAGCAGAAGGGGAAATGAATATGTCAGGCAAGCAATAAAATGCTACTACAGATACACACATAGCCACTCTTTCTATACTTTTGGATGTGAAGAGAAGGGAAGAGATAGATTAATGTGAGATTCAAAACAAAGGGATATATGCTTTTTAAATGTTGAGTTGTTGAGTACATTTCCATTTCATCGGTAAGATCTAATCAGAAGAGATGGCATTCAAAGGATGGATGAAGGGATTGACTTTAGGATGAGAGACATCATTTAATGTAATGGAGGGAAAGAAGAAATAGAGTGAATCTAGTAAAAGTAATTTTGCACATTTGTAAACCAGGGTGTGGAAGTTAGAGATTAACCTTTCTCCTAAGGGAAGTAGAGGAAACAAAGGGAATGAGGGCTTTGTGATTTAGAGAATGTGATAAATGCTTGGTGTATTTAAAAATTGTGATAGAGTTCATTGCACACAGATAAATAATATGTTTCCCAGGGGATCTTGAAGTTTCAATTAGTACAGAATTATATTTTTAGAGCTACTTTCCCCTTCCCTTTTGTATGATTTTTTCCAGAAGAACTCTACTGCCCAAGTTCAAGTGAAGGGAAAAAAGGGGGGGCTCTTCTGGAGTATAAGGGTTTGTACACACATGCAACAGAAGACAGAGGGATAAGATGGCTTAATGAATACACGAGCAGGAGGTGGCAATCCTGGCTACAGAATATAAACTGGGTGAGCAGAGAAGTGAGCAAAATGTTAGGGCTACCTGACAGATAATCCTAATTCCATGAATTGGAGTCTAGATCTATAAATTATAAAAACATTTGAAGTCATTGAAAAATAAAACCTGAAAGTCAGAAAGTTGTGTTTAAGAAGTAATAAGCTTTGGTTAAGTAATTAAGTGATTTTGCGTTTAGGACTCCTACTGTTGATGTCAAGTTTCCATGTGTTCCTGAGAGTTGATGGCTAGACAGTACAGTGGGAAAGAATTGAAGATGTGGCAGTCATTTTATAGACAGTTCAAGGTAATGAGTGAGTTGTCAACTAAATGGTAAAATCACAGGGTATTGGATTAAAGACAGTGAATAAAATTGCTTAAACCTTAGATGAAAAGAGCAAATGGTCTGGAGGTTTCCAGATAATAAACCAAGAACAGTCAATAGAACAGTTGAATGATAGAGTCTCCTTTCTACAGTAATTTTTTTATAGTAATCAATTAATTTTTAAAAAAGTAAACCAACAGTTTGGAAGCAGCCGTGTGAAGCAAGGTGTAACCAGAGCCAATCTCGATTTAGAGGTATAGGTCAAATGGGATAACATAGCACCTTCATTTGAAAGGAATGTTAAAAGGGTACCCTTGGGAGAGCCAGGTTGTAGGTACTACAAAGCAGAGTTTAATAATTTGGGATAATTTTCTGGTAATTTACCAGGAGGAGAAAGTGGAAAAATTTGAGAAGTAAGAGAGAAGTAACAGATGGAATAAAATGCAAGTCAATACTTATCACTGTGAAGTTGATGATAATGTAGAGTAGAGTTTGGCAAACTACAGCCCTCAGAACAAGTGCAGTCTGGAATCTGATTTGTAAATATAGTTTTACTGGGAGACTATGATGCTCATTCATTTGTAAGTTATCTATGGCTGCTTTCCCATTATAATATCAGAGCTGAGTAGTTATGACTTGCACTGTATGACCTATAAGGCCTAAAGTAGTTCCCATATGACCCTTTTTGTTTTGTTTTGTTTTGTTTTAAGACTTTATTTATTTATGAGAGACAGAGGGGGTGGGGCAGAGATACAGGCAGAGGGAGAAGCAGGCTCCATGCAGGGAAACTGATGTGGGACTCGATCCCCAGTCTCCAGGATCACACCCTGGGCTGAAGGGGGCGCTAAACCACTGAGCAATCTAGGCTGCCCCTATATGACCCTTTGTAGTAAAGTTTGCAAAACTCTGATGATTAATAAACTATGGAGTTAAATTTGAGAGGATTTTTTAACTGATAAAGCAGTTATGAGTTAACAATATCTTTAAATGGAGTGTACTATTGGTATGAGGTGATTTTCTTCCTCAGCTGTAATCACTGCCCACTTGATGGGTGTGCCTACCTGTGTCTACCCTGGCCATGTAACAAAAAGTGATGATGATTTTAAGGCCTACAAATACTACATTTGAAGGAACTGGAGGAAAGTTTATTTCTGAGACTGTATATGTTACCTAAGAGCCTAGGGAAGAGGTGATACTAAAAGTGTCAAGCTTAATATAATTGCCCTATGATAGTGGTGAATTTTCTTGCTGAACACTATTATTTGTTCAATATGTTATGCTGATGATGTATTCATATTAAATAGCAGAGAGATCTAGATGGGAATATTCTGTATCTTCCATTCCATCATATCTTTTCTCTGTGTTCCTTTTCAGTTCTTTTGCTTTTATTGGACATTTTGAGAAAACAAATTGTTGTACATTAAGACTTGAGAAACTAGAATAACGTGAACCTGTATTTCTCATTTTATTCATTTATTCATCTAACTTTTATTAAGCATATGCCATATGTAAGGCACTGTTTTAAGCAACAAGGATTCAGTAAGAAGTTACACAAATTTTCAACCTTCTGAAGTCAATAGTCTCATGAAACAGACAATACAGTGTTAACAAATAATATATATTTATATTATATAAATATGTTTAATGAAGATAAAAGCAATAAGAGATATAGACATGGTAATGAACTGCTGAGCTCTTTTATATAGTCCTAGAAGTCTACTTTGACAGGGTAGTATTTTATCCAGGACATGGATGAAGAAAGCAAGAAAACTATGTAAGGAGATGGGAAAATATTGTTCTGAGCAGAAGGGTGTAAAGACATTTAGATGGATGTGAGTTTGGTATGTCTGTGGAACACACTGAAGGCCACCATCACTAGAGTGGGGTGATGAAATCTGAGAGCTAAGCAAGGACCTTACAGAACCTATATGTTAGAAGGTGTTTGGATTATGACATAATCACATTTACAATATCTCTCTGGCTGCTTTTGGGAAAATGCATTGTAGAGGTAAAGAGTGTAAACAAGGTCAGTTAGCAGGCTGAAAAGTCTGGCTTCAGGTGACAACTCTACATGTGATCTTTTAGGCTTGACCATAGGCAGTTTCAAAGCTTTGCATGCCATGCTTCACTGGTGGAAACTGCTTTCCCCTCAGCAAACCTGCTGCATAAGTAGTACATTGTAGTTTTCTGGAGGGATTTTCACTGAAGGCCTCTGGTTCCCTCTCTTCTAACAGGGTCAATCGTGCTCATGTGTATATCTGCATTCTTAGCCCATGCACTTCCTTTCAGAGGCCTCCTAATCATGGACCCTCCCTAAAGCACTTCCCAAGTTCTTCTGCCAAAAGCTCCTTATCAGAACCTTGACTGATGTACTTTTTTTTTTAATTTAATTTAACTCAGTGTTTTTTCACTTATAGCCTTTCCAACCATTCACTCCATATTTTACAAAATTGCCTTAAAAATATATGGAAATTATGACATTCTCAGATAAACAAAGTTGAGAAAATAAGCAGATCTACTTCCATGGAATACTAAAGACTCTTGCAGGCTAAAATAAAAGGATACTAGAGAGAAACTCAGATACACATTGAAGAAATGAAGAACTCTGAATGTAACAGCACAGGTAAGTATAAAAGAATAAATATATTTTTGTTTGTAACTCTTCCTTATTTTACTTGAATAAAAAGATTGAGTAAAGCAATAATTAAAAGTTGTACAGAAAGGATAATATCGTGTTAGGATATGAAATGTATGACAAAAATGGCACAATGAAGGGGAAAGTAATGGGCCTATATTGGCGAAAATCTTAGTAACTATTGAAATTATGTAGTATTAATCTGATCTAGTATTTTCCAAGCTAAAATGTTTCCTTTAATACCAATCAAGATCAACCACTAAGAATATAGGTCCAAAAATAGAGTAAAATAATCAGTAATAAATAAAATGGTGCAACAGATAATATGTATTTAACACAAAAGAAGTTGGTAATATATGAGTCTTGGCTATGCTTGCAAGTAAAAAAAAGACTCATATTTCTAAAATCAGGTATAAAAGAGGAGCATTACAACTGACCATGAAAAAGTAAAATACTATGAACATCTCTATGCCAAAAATTAGATAACAGAAGAAATGAAAATTCCCAGGAAAACACAAACTATGGAAACTGACCCATGAAGAAATACCTTATTAGAACCATAACAAATAAAGAAATTAAGTAATTTTAAAACTTCCCATAAAGTAAAAACAAGGTCTAATGTCTTGAACCTCAGAATTCTATCAAATATTTAAAGAATTATTATCCAATCTTTCACAAATTCTTTCAAAAAAATAGAGGACAGAAAAACCACAATTCCCCACTCATTCTAGAAGACTATTACCTTATTGCCAAACCAGAAGAAAATATCAGAGAAAAAAAACACAACTAGACAAGCATATCACTTATAAATGTTATAAATGTAGAAACAAATATTGTCAATAAAGTACAATAAACTGAATCAAGTAACACATAGCAAGAATTACACACATGACCAGGAATGCAAAGTTGCTTGAACATTGCAAAATCTATTAACGTAAACAAATAAAGAACAAAAAACATGTGAACATCACAACAGAAAAAGTATTTGATACAATCCAACATAATTTCATTATAAAAAAAAAACTAAGAATAAAAGATAATATACCAAATACTAGGAATAAATAGTAGGAATAAAAGACCATATAACAAAAAATCCAGTTAGCTTCATACTTACTGTTATGTGACTGAATGCTTTACCACTAAGATCAGGAGCAAGGCAGTGTTTTTGCCTATCCAACACTGTACTGGAGGTTTTATCTAGTAAGATAAATTAGGCCAGTAATAGTAACATAAAATCATTAAAAATATACTATTTGGCAATAAAATGGAATGATAGTAAAGAACATGCAGCAGTCTGGCTTCGCCCTCCACCGCCGCTGCTGCCGCCTTTGGGGCTTGTTAGTTCTTCATACAAGGAACCTCTGGTTACATCAGGCCTACCTGGATAATCCAGGATAATCTTCCCATATCAAGATCCTTAACTTGGTCAGGTCTGCAAAGTCCCTTTTGTCAGAGGTGTCAGCACACTGGGCTGGAGCTGCTGGTAACCCTTCGCCACTATTGGTGAGAGCCAAGTGGCAAGGAAAGATCCAACTCTGAGGAAGGCAGAGCTGCATGTTGGATGCTATTTTTTTGAGACAACCCACTGCCACATATTTTTAAGCCCCTAGATCCAGGAGTTCTTGAAGCTAACATATCTGTGTACTTTTCAGTTACAGGAATGTATGTATGTATGATAAAACGTAGGTAAAATTTAATTCAGATGATTGATTCCAATACTGTTCTTACTCTTTTGACAATTGTGTAACTATAATTATTGAAAGCTATAAATAATTTTGGCTCTTAAATTATCACTCTTTAATACTTAAGTAAACTCTTCAGTTTCAATTTCTCACCAACATTTAAGCAGGATTAACTATTATCTAGAATATTAACATCATATAGTAAAGGTGTTCTTAATGCAACAATTTTAAATATATATTGTAAAATACAAGGCCCTCTTGTTTTAAAGCATATTTTATGAAAAATAATTTATTGTTTGAACAAGATTTATATCAATTACAAATCTTAATGGTCTCTAAGTTTGAGTTCTTTTTGTAAAAAACCGTATACAGTTCTAAACTCTAAAATTTGGTAACACAGTCCAAGTAATTATTAATTATGGTTTTATTATAATTATAAGCCATTTTCACAGGAAAAATTATGGCAATTTGTACAGTTAATTTCAGGGGAAAAACACGTTTTACTATATTTTTATTATTTTTGTTAAAGTATTCAACCTGATAAATTGAAGTACATATGACATCCTATTAGCATCAAGATAATCTGTTTATACTTTTTGTTTCCATAAAATAAGACTTTTTATTTTTTTATTTTGATTTTTTAAGATTTTATTTATTCATTCATGAGAGAGAGAGAGAGAGAGAGGCAGAACAGAGGCAGAGAGAGAAGCAGGCTCCATGCAGGGAGCCTGACATGGGACTGGATCCCAGGTCTCCAGGACCATATCCTGGGCTGAAGGTGGCGCTAAATCACTGAGCCACCTGGGCTGCCCAAGACTGACTTTTTAAATTGAATTGTGAGTAACTGAAAACTTAGTGATATTAATGATATTTCAGAAGTAATCAGTAGATGAGTATGCAAGGAGTCATGCCTCTGCCAAACTGTCAGTTTATTTAACTGCCTTGTGGCAAAACCAATATTAATAGTTGAGAGTTTTTAATGCCCTAGGGCTCTCTTCATTTGCTAAGACATAATAATCAGTTATGCCAGGCTATCTGGCTGTACCTCTGCCAACTCATGAATACATCATTCAAATGAGTACCATAAACAGATAGAAGTGTAAGTTGCTTCTGTCTCAGAGTCTTTTGTCAAGAATTAGATGCTGGCTTGTAGGGACACTGGAAGTTAAATAGAAGACTTACTGAAAATGCAATGAATTAATGATTATGTTTATTGTAAAAATAACTAGTAGACCACTAATCAACTCCATGTAGTCCTAACATATTTTTTTTTAAATCACAATCTTTAATCCAAAATATCTTAAGACCTAAACCACTTCTAAGTGAGGCACATTCTTTTAAGCTCACTGAATTCCAAGAGAAAGTAATATCTATTGTTCTGGTATTATGAAATGATAGCATAAATAGATTATTTCCTAATTATTTTACTTTATGCTCTTTCACATTGTAACCCATATTTCTTATAATTAATACTTAAGTTTTATATATAAAAATACATTTATGTTTCAGTACCATAGGCAGAAAGACATTTTATTTTTGCTACAGCAAAATCATTACAAATATTAGAATATAGATATACAGATTCATGAAACATTAACTTCCAGACTTAAAGTCATGAAATAATTTTACATGTGTTTTAACTGGTGCACCTGGATGGCTCAGTTGGTTAAGCTTCTGATTCTTGATTTTGGTTCAGGTCATGATCTCAGGATTGTGAGATCAAAGCCCTGAATGGGGCCCTGCACTGGGAGTAAGGCCTCCTTAAGATTCTCTCTCCTTCTCCTTCTTTCCCCTCCTTCCTTCTTCATCCCCCCCAAAAAGGAAGAACTAAACCTTAAATGTATTTTAACTAATTAAGGCAGTCTACACCCTATACTGTTAAACATACTTTGGGTTTACTTACATTTCAGAATTTCATCCCTTTTCTAGCAAGGTTTAACTCACCACACATTACAAAAATGACAAGCATATCACTGCAGGAAATACTAGGTTGCGCTCACATGTTTTGTAAAAATATATAATGTTAATGTAATTCTTAGTTTATGCTAATAACACTGTATTTTGCTTGTTTTTTAGTTCATGGGCAAAAGAGTCATTCATTTTTAAGAATTTTTCACCAATTAAAATATAGATTTTTTAATAATAAGCAAGGAAAATATAAGACTACCTGATATCTTCAATTTGGAAATAGCATGCTCGCTTTATAACCTTCAGTTAGTGACATTCAACCATAAACAATTGCATTTAGATAGCCAAATCTATATAGTTATTAAAAGAAAGTCTCAATATGCCAACAAGTACTAACTTTGCTTCATTCTCTTAGAGAATCTTCAATAGGAAGCTGAAACTATTGCTTAATTTTCAGCCTCTCTACCTGCCAGCAACAGCTGGGCAATCATTCATAACTATCTTCAGTGAGTAGCAAGTTTGTGGCCAAGTCAATAATTATAGAATCAAATGGAACATCAATTTCTATCCAAGATTTAATTTGGCAGTATAGTGCTGTGAAAAATAAGACTCTCATATATTATTGCTGCAACCTCTGAATTTACTATCTTACTAATATTTCTACCCAAGTTATTTGAAATGATCATGTTTCCATTAGCATAGTAATATAATCATTTAAAAATTGAATTTTAATAGCAACCCCCTCACTTAAAAAGAACTATGTATTGCTCAGTTGCTTATGGTAATCTTCAAAAGGTAATATTTAAATCTAACCACCTAAATAATTCTGTATAATTGTGTTATAAATTTCTACTAATTTATTTGTTTATTTAAAATTTATTTTTCGGGGATCCCTGGGTGGCGCAGAGGTTTAGCGCCTGCCTTTGGCCCAGGGCGCAATCCTGGAGCCCCGGGATCGAATCCCACGTCGGGCTCCCGGTGCATGGAGCCTGCTTCTCCCTCTGCCTGTGTCTCTGCCTCTCTCTCTCTCTCTCTGTGAGACTATCATAAATAAATAAAAATTAAAAAAAAAATAAAATTTATTTTTCTTTTTGGAGTTGGGTCTGTTTCTTTATGCTTTCTACATTTAAAAGTTTTTTTTTCCTCAGTTCTGGATTAATACAAAAACAGTTTTCTGGGGGGCCCAATATCTGCACATGTTAAAAATGCTGGACTTGTCTCATTTTATGAATCTGTAAAACAAAAGAACTGATGTTCACATGGCTTAATTTCAAGAATTTCGTGCTTTCTTTTGCCTCTGCTATGATTGTTGGTAATTCTCCCAAAATGTGGATTTCTGAAGGATATCTGAAGGACAGATAACTTTTGATATATCTGAATTATGTTGGTGACGATAGCCTCCTCCAATCTGAATAGGCTTTTCAATTAATGCAGGTTTCTCATGCTAATATTTGCATCTTACTGTTTGGTACTCTAAATTCTTGGTCAAAGATAAAAAAATTTTAACCAGATCATAAGAGTAATGACTTACAGATACATATATATAATATATACATATATATACAATATATATATTTTAAAAGATATTAAAATATTGTAAGGTATCATGCTGTCCATTATGTAATATATTTTTAAAAACATGCAAATGATATGCCATTTTCAGAGAAAAAGATTGTAATATTTTTCTATGTCTTAAAAATGGGTAATAGTTTCTTTGGAGGAGATAACCCTCTAGTAAATATTTTTTTTGAAAGCCTACAATATTATTATGAAATAACAGATGCTGAGTAACATTTTTAATACTGTTTTTAAGAGAAATGATGAAAATTCAGGGAAAAGTGAATAACTGATTATATCAAGCTATAATAGATTGCAAAGTAGCTGAAGTCATTATTCCGTTAAGGAATGGAAAAGATGGGGGCAGATTTCTTATAATCTTTCCCAATTTTAAGTATCATGAATTGGTTCATTATCTTTCCTAGTCCCCTCATCAATTTTGTCTTCATACTACCAAAAATATCTTACAGTATCTTTTGTTGAGTATGTGAGGGTGAAGAGGCAGTCTCTCACAAGGCATTTTCAGATTTGATTATTAATAGCACCTTCCCAATATACAAAACGACACTGAAGTTTGAAAGAGTTGATTTTTAAATTAACTATATGTGAAAAAACTTCTTATAATAGACTTTTTCTATTTTAAGTTGAATTAATTTAGTTTGGCTAACTTGTTATTCATATAAAATTTGAGAATTTTACTCAAAATACTTCCCTAATATAATTTAAAGCCAAGCATAGCCAAATTATTTATTTGACATTATTAAATAATTTTTCAAATTACATTAATTCATTCTGAGGAAGTTTAACAATTTACATATATTTAATATATTAATCTTTTAAATATGTTTTAACAATATTATCAGCATATTTCCTGAAGAGTTTGAAAAAATATAGTGGATTATCCCAATGAATATATATAGGTAAGATTAGTGTAGCCTCAAAGGGCTTCCTTTTAGAATTTTGTTGAGTTAAAAGAGTATTAATACAGGAAATTAAAATGAAATGAAAGAAATATGTTGTTGTGGATGTGTCTCTAATATATTCTAGAAAAAAAATTTATTTTGATTTTTATAAGCAAAATTTATAGTTCACAAGTTGGACCACTTATGAAACAAATTGTTTTATATGCAATTAGTTAGTATATATATATCTTTGTTAAAATATTTAGTTTAGTTTATATTTTAGGATAAAATTTGTTAGATAACTAAAACAGGAAAAATAAACCTACACAGTAATCATCCATTTCTTCATATTCTTGTTTTCCTGAATTTTAACTTTGTATCTGAATTATTTTTCTGAATCTATAAATTTCCCAAGTGTGCCAGTTATTGCACATTTAAAAATAGTGGTTGGCTTGGTGATATTTCAATAATTCCACCCACAAAGCAATTACAAAATAAATATATTTAATAAAAAATGTTCATCTCTAAAAAAATGAAAAACTTAGAATGTGTTAATTAAACATCCCAAAGATAAAGTTACTTAAAATTTAATTATGAATCTTTTTCATTATTTTGGTAAAGGCATTGTATTTGTAAAGTGGTGACTCAATTAGTTCTAAGGTTTTTATGACACTGAATATATTGTGAGATAGGTATATTTTAATCATAATTGTGTATATTAAGAAGCTAATTCCCATATGAAATGTTTCTCTACATAACCATAAGTTCTCATCCTTCTACTACTTCTGTTTTAATTTCTATATTTATATCTTCTCCTTTTCCTTCCCTTGTTCTTCCTTTATCTTCTCGTTTCTCTTCTTCTCCCCTTTTCCTTCTGTTTCTTTTGTTCCTCCTTCTTTTATTCTTCTTTATTCTCCTTTGTCCTATTTCTCCTCAAGAGAAATATGTATATTTTTTAGAAGATTGCTACCTTGTCGATAGGAAGGAAGTTAACAATACACTGAAAGCAAGCTAAATGTTTTGCACAAATCAAATAAGAATAGGTGAATAAAGATGATATTCTGATAAAAAACATAAATGAAATAAATAAAAGCCAACTAAAGATGGACATTTAAAAAAATAAAAAGATATCTCAGTGATGGCTAGTAGATTGAATCAGAAGTTTCAATGACAGCCAAGATACAGGCCACAAAACATTGAGCTATTTTGTAGTTTTTGATTAAAGTTATCAAACATTTTTAAAAAAAGCTATCAAAAATTTCTTTTTGAGACATAGGCAATATATAGCATTTCAAATAAACATTTCATATCATTTCAAAAGTAATAGACAATTGTTTATTTGAACAAAGCATCAATCAAATATGAAAAGCTAATATATAGTTGAAGTAAGCAGAAAGAAAGATGATATATAGGGAAGAATAAAAGTGACACTCAAGGGACACGTGGGTGGCTCAATGATTGAGCATCTGCCTAGGCTCAGGTCATGATCCTGGGGTCCTGGGATTGAGTCCCACACCAAGCTCCCTGCTGGGAGCCTGCTTTTCCCTATGTCTCTGCCTCTCTCTGTGTGTCTCTCATGAATTAATAAATAAAATCTTTGCAAAAAAAAGTGACACTAAAATAATAATTAATACTTATAGAATAAAAAGATATTGCATTTGCACAGAGGTGATGTATATATGAAGATAATAGATGCTTTGAGATAGATAAAACACATATTTTACCAAATAAATAAAAAGAGTGAAGATTATAAACATAGCAAATAATTCTAGAAGTTACAATAATAGACTAATAGAAGTTCCATTATTCCAGAAATATAAAGCAGGTAAAAATAAATGAGGAAATAATTTTAACGTGTGAAGGAAAATACATGAAGTTTCCATAATTGATGAAATTCAGCTTTCAGAATCTAAAGGAGACTTAAAAAAAGGAATATAAAATATCCTCTATCAGGTACAATAATGCAGAATTTTGAAAGACTTAGAATAACAGAATATTAAAATCATGTTCATCGAAAAAAGTAAAAAGGTAACCACAGATCTGGGGAAAATATTTGCTGAACACATATATTTTTATGTACTTGTAACTGAAATACATAAAGAACACTTAAAATTCAATAATAAGAACTCAAACAATTCAATTAAAAGTGGGCAAAAAGGGCAGCCCGGGTGGCTCAGCGGTTTAGCGCTATCTTCCCCAGGGCGTGATTCTGGAAACTCCGGATCGAGTCCCACATCGGGCTCCCTGCAGGGAGCCTGTTTCTCCCTCTGCCTGTGTCTCAGCCTCTTTCTCTCTCTATATATATATATCTCTCATGAATAAATAAATAAAACCTTTAAAAAAATATTTTAAAAAGTGGGCAAAAAATCTGGACACTTCAAAAAGAAGATACAGAAATGGTAAATAAACATATGAAAATATAATTAAAAAGGAGATTACAAATTAAAACAACAATGAGATACCCCCTACACACCTATTAAAATGGCTAACCAACAACAAAAATAATGGATAAACAAACAAAACCAAAAAACTGTACTACCAATTGCTGGCAAGGATGTGGAGCAGCAGGAGCTCTCATTCATTGTCAAGGGAATGCAAAACGGTACAGCCATTTTGGAAGACCATTTGATAGTTTCTTGCAAAACTAAACATAGTCCCACCATTAATTATACCTCTAGGTATTATGTAACTGAATTGAAAACTTACATCAACACAAATAATTGCATGTAGATGTTTATGTTAATTTTATATATATAATCACCCCAAACTGGAAGAAATCAAGATATCCTTGAATAAATGAATATATAAAGACAAAAACTATTACATTCATACATGGGGATACTACTCAGTGATAAAAAATATGAGCTATCAAATTTTGCAGAAACATAGATGTATCTTTAATGAGTATTGCTAAATTAAACAAAATAATCCTAAAAAGACTTGTATTATATTATCCTATTTATATAACATTCTAGAAAAAGCCCACCTATAGAAATAGTAAAAAGATGAATGGTTGCCATCCCACCAGTGGGAAGAGAAAAGGGAGGTTGAATAGATTAAGCACAGGATATTTTTAGTTGAAACTATTCTGGGTAATATAGTAATTATGGATACATGACATTAAGCATATGTCAATACCCATGGAAACTTACATCACACTGAGTGAACTTTAATGTATGTAAATGAAAAGAAATCATTTTGTAGGTTAGGAAATTACAGGATGGAATACACAATAAGAAAAAATAATTTAACTTTATTATGCATGTATGAAACCACCTCACTGAAGATGATGGAAGAAAAAATGCTGACCTAAGTAACCTTGGAAAAAAACAGAATCTGTAAAGGTAGAGGCAAACTAAACTGCACATAATCACTGTACAGTTGATATACTTATGTGCAAAGGAGGTACTTGTTAACAATTTTGACAATGCTATCTATACATGTATGCTGCAATTGAAAAATAAAGTGAATAGATGATAGATAATGAGAGCTAAATCTCTCACTTTTGGAGGGGGAGTTTATATGAGTTCGAGAAAGAGTAAAGTAGTTGATGATTACTAATATAAAAATTACTGTTACCTTTCATATGATTTTGACTGAGATGGTGCATAAAGGAAGTTTCTGAGGGTTACATATGCTAAATATCTTTATTAGGTGGTGGCTGCACAGATTCTTACATATGTAAAAATGTGTCATGCTCTATATATTTAAAAGTATTTCATTTGGTGTTATACTTCAAAGTATAAGATATGCCAAAAGAAAAGAAAAGATATGCCAAAAAAAAAAAAAAAAAAGGTGGAGGGGGAAGAGCTAGTCAAGGAAATAATTAACTGGAAGATATAGCTGAAAATAAATAAAACCTATATGTTTTAAAGATTTTATTTATTTATTCATGAGAGACACACAGAGAGAGAGAGAGAGGCAGAGACACAGACAGAGGGAGAAGCAGGCTCCATCCAGGAAGCCTGACATATGGGACTCGATCCTGAGTCTCCAGGATCACACCCTGGGCTGAAGGCGGCGCTAAACTGCTGGGCCACCAGGGCGGCCCAATAAAACCTAATCTAAATTATGAAAATATAAAAGGGTATAAAATGCATAGTTACAGTTTCAAAAAGCCTTAAAATACTAAGCAGCAAATACTCATTTATTAGGAAAAACTTATGAAAATCAAGACAATGTGGAAATTTAAATATTAGTACCAGGAAGTTTGATTCCTTTCAAATAACCATTGCCTTGAAATTGGATTTCTTAGGAACAATGGGAGCCAGAGTCAATATAATGATATTTTTCTTAGTAAAATAAAAATACCAGCTAGTTTAGATTCTCTACCAAAGAAAATATTTTTCAAACAGAATAAAAAGAAGCTTTTCAGACAAAGTGAGATAATTCATCAATAGTATATCTTTGGTTATGGAAATACAAAAGGCAGAGAGAAAATTCTTCCAGGTGGTCATGAGAAACTTTAAATGAAAAGAGAAACACCTGGGGATCCCTGGGTGGCTCAGCGGTTTAAGGGCCTGCCTTCTGCCCAGGGCGTGATGCTGGAGACCTGGGATTGAGTCCCACGTTGGGCTCTCGGCTTGGAGCTTGCTGCTCTCTCTCTCTCTCTCTCTCTCTCTCTCGTGAATAAACAAATAAAGCCTTTTAAAAATAAACAAAATCTTTTAAAAATAAATAAAGATTTTATTTATTTATTCATGAGAGACACACAGAGAGAGAGAGAGAGAGAGGCAGAGACACAGGCAGAGGGAGAAGCAGGTTCCATGCAGGGAGCTCGATGTGGGACTCGATCCCGGGTCTCTAGGATCACGCCCTGGGGAAGACGGCGCTAAACCGCTGAGCCACACAAGGATCCCCCTAAATAAAATCTTAAAAAAAAAAGAGAGAGAAACACTTAAAATAGAAACTATACTGATATAGTATATCAGTAAATATACATGATTATGACTACATAAATAGCAATCAAGTCTTGTGTTCTATATCTAATAATATAGATGATTATTTTATCATATTAATAGGAAGAAAAAAGTACAGTATTCCAGTCTACTTTCATTATCTGAGAAAGGTCTAAAAATGCCAGTAATGTTGTATTTTCTTATGTCAAGAACATAAGCATATACACTTTTGCTCCAGGTCATGATAGTTTAAAACAGACTAACTCTCCCACTACCAGGAAGCTAAGGATAATTCATAAAGTGATGACAATGTTTTGCTTTTGTTTTTATTTTTAAAAGTCAAGGAGTAGCAGAGATATTAAAGAGGAAGAGGAAGACACTTTTTTTCCTCAATTTGCCAATCCTCACACAGGGTAACAGACTGAAAAGAAAGCAGTAGTTTGGGGATTGTAGAAGACTCACTTGGCTGGGGTGACAAAGATAGGAATTCTGGGCTATAAAGGAGACTAGAAAAAGAGAGGAGAGACAACTCTTAGAATAAAATCTCACTGCACGTGCACTTTCCCTTATGTATATTTTCCCAACTGCACATTTTTAGGGTGAAACACCAAAAATACAAATAGAAAGCAGTAGCTGAAAGGCTACCCATGCCTGCCTATGATCTTCCACCTCCTGAAAATGACAGTCTGATTTAATAGTACCTGGAAAACCTCTAGCCTGGTAGCCACCGTAGAAAGCCTGGGCCTTTGGGGAACTTCTGCAATGTTTTAGGATGGTGTCAACTGGCCATGATTCTTGTCTATCCACTATTGCCAGTGGATTTCAAAGTGCCTTTCCTCCTTTGCACCCTCTCATTTTTGCTCTCCTGACCAAACTTCTGTCCATCTAGTCCTCAACTAGTCACTTTGAGTCGTGCAATAATCTTTATAAAACTAATTCTCAAAAAGAAAAAAAAAAAGTGGTTCTCTAGCCAGATTGCACTTTCAAATCACCTGGGGACCTACTGTTAGCTAGATCTCATATTCCATGGGCAGTTTACTCAAAGTAGTGACCCCAAAAGATATTCACATTATAACTCTCAGGATTGTATATGTCAACTTACATCTCAAAAGTGACTTTGCAGATATGATTGATCTTAAATACCAATACCTAAAGATAGGATATTCTCATGGACATTCCACATGAGCTTGGTTTATCACAAGTTTTTAAAAAGTAAGAAAACTTTTCTGTTTGCAAAGAAACAGAGATATGATAACATGAGAAAGACTCCACCTGCCATTGCTGATTTTGAAGATAGATGAAAGATAGACAAGGAGTTCAGGTAACCTCTAGAAGCTGGAAATAGTCTCTAAAGTTGTGGTAATTCATTACATGCATGCATGCTTGCAAGTACATGTATGTATAAATATTCATATAATTAACCATATTTTTACATAGATTGTGTTATACTTACTCAAAGATCATATCATAGTGCCCCTAATTTCTCTACACCTTTTGAGTAAGGAATTATGAATTCTGATTACAGAATCGGTTTTAATATTTTCCAAAAATTTGATGTGTAATATTTGCAGAATAAAAATGGTGGTTGTGACTGGGTTTTTTTGTGTGTGATGTTTCATTGAACCCCACATGATTTTAGATAGTATGCATCCTGGAATAATAAGCTAAAACATGAACATTGTAAAATGTTCTGAAAAGTATTCAAAGTAATTTAGGATGCTGTGGTAATGGCAAGTGAGAACAGATGGCTGATAGAGGATCATCATCAATCTCAGTTACTTAGACTGAAATAAACTTCCAAAATAAAGAAGAGTAATTCATCAGGATGGAGAAATATTCGTTAAAGCACTGTGATTGTCCAGTCAGAAGCGTACTGCTGACCTACAGTTGTGCCTATTGTGTGAAACTGCTCCCAAACTAGAGAATATCATATTGGTCCTGATTTTTCAGACAAATATAAAATTTAGTTCAACTATTTCAGTCTATGCTATGCTGTTATTAAAATATATGCATAGTCCAAGAACTCAAATTTGTAAATTTATGCAGCTCTACTTCTTATAAAATGTCATGCAATTATATTAAAAAGCTATTGGTTTATAAAAATAATTTGAAACAAAACTTCAAAAATATTTAGATTAACAGAGATTTATATGTGTTATGTGGATTTAGCAAAACTAGACAGTCAACTAACATACTGATATTTATTAAATTTATATTACAGATCATGGAACACACACATGCACACACACCCTTTCATATGTTAGTGTAAATATATATACAAATTTATATGCTGAAGAATACCACAAATGGAATTCTGATATCAATTATCATGTCTCTATTCTCTTAGCATCTCTTAAACATTCAGCATTATCTGAAGACCAAAAGAAGTGCCACAGCTTTGACTGACCTGATTCCAACTTGTCTCACATGACATATATTCTTAGTAATATAATATATCTCATTATCTTGCCCCACACTATTTGACTAAGATGGTCTTTCTTTGTTAGGGACTATTCCCTGAAAACTCATTAGTCTGTGCATTTCCAATTAAATTAGTTAAATGTTCATTTCAGTTCAACTCTAACTATTGTTTTTATGGAAGATTTATTTTTCCTCCATTTAATTCTGCAAATGCTTTAAAACTACCTTACCACAGTGTTACATTTCCTTTCTTGCCAATTGAGTTGGAAGAATTTATAAAATCTCCATAGTTTTTTTTTTTTCTTCACTCCTGGTTACAATCATTGGGAAACAGTATATTGTAACTGTATTATAATAACTTACAATGGTTTTAAAAATACCTTAGTCCTCTTTTTTCATTTTAAAACTTATATTATCAAAGTTGTGCAATTGTGTGACCACACATTAAATATGTTAAGATTTTTAGACAAAGGAATTATAATCTATAATTTTAAAATAAAAATGTATTAAATATTTAACACATATTAAATAAAAAAAAACAGGAACTTAATGAATTATTATTAAAAATCTATAAAAATATATACCAGATTAATAAACTGAGCATTAACAGCAATGCTAAAACCCTGTTGTGCCCATGTGTATGATCTATCCAGATAAATGCAATATTTCTAGAGTTAACTCGTATAAACAATAAATAGCCATGAGTCCAAATAAGTGGTCCTGAGTGCAAATTTCTGTCACTTCTTTTTTAAAAAAATATTTTATTTATCTATTTGGCAGATAGAGAGCAAGAGAGCAGAAGCAGGGGGAGGGATGGAGGAAGAAGGAGATGCAGTCCCCCCACTGAGCAGGGAGCTGATGCAGGCTGCAGGGCTCCATCCCAGGATTCTGGGATCATGACCTGAGCTGAAGGCAGCCACTTAACCGACTGAGTCACCCAAGAGCCCCCCTAATTCTTATTTCTACATTAATTTTATTTTGAACATTTTATTTTATTTTATAAACACTATAATTTTCTTTCTGCAATTAAGACGCGTGGATATCTTCAGAGACTATTGTTATGAAGGAAAAAAATTAGAAAAATATGCAAAAGGCTCTACTGATTTGTTATTGTGTCTGTAGATACACAGCTGATAAAATAAAAATTATGGAAAGAAATAAAAATTCAGACTTATGAAAATGCTTAAGCAAAATCAAATGTAGTGATTTGAAGAAAAAAAAATGTTGACATTATGAAGCTTTATGAAGCTAATTTTACAATTACAGAAAGCATCAAGTAAATCCATCTGGCCCTTAAGTACAATAGTTCCTAGAAGCAAGGGCCTCTTAGGTTACATGTCCCAGTCCCAAACTTCTGGCAATTAGTAACCATAGTATACTCTTAAATTTTCATCACCCAATGTGTTTAAACCACTTAGAATCATATGACTCCTCATTTATTTATTTATTTATTTATTTATTTATGATTTATTTATTTACTTAAGATAGAGAGAGAGGTAGAGACACAGGCAGAGGGAGGAGCAGGCTCCATGCCAGGAGCCCGATAAGGGACTCGATTCCGGGTCTTCAGGATTGCGCCCTGTGCCAAGGCAGGCGCTAAACTGCTGAGCCACCCAGGGATCCCCTCGCCTTTATTTAAGTGGAGTTATTTTTCCCCAAATTTTTGAAACTGCATATGCTAATGAAAAAAAAATTCTACATTACCAATATTCTTGATTCATTATGTTTCAAATATAAATTATTTGTAATAGATATTAATTCTGAGGAGGTAAAAATTACAACAGATATGAATAAATTTAACCAATTATTTTCATATATATAATTTACTACTTCATAAGGGAATTTTAAGTTATTTAGACAGTTTTTGTTCTTAGGGGTACACATTTGCCCTGTCAGATGTATGGGAGGATAGTACAAATCATGGGAGAGGGAGATCATACTGTGGTAAGTTTATTACGTTTTATGTAACATGGTATAATATTACTTAAAGTAATATTACTTAATAAATCAATATTAGATATTGAATAAAAAATTGTCAATGAATCAAAACATAGATGGAAAACTTGGAGGAGAAAACATAGTGTATTAACTTCAAACGAAATGTTATAATTTAATATAATCATGAGGAATTGCATTTAATATATTTTATCTCAACATGCCAATTAAATGATTGCATAGATTGCAGACTCAATTATGTGCCATCTCATAGGAACACAGCTTAAATAGAAACACATTGATAGGGAACCCTGGGTGGCGCAGCAGTTTAGCGCCTGCCTTTGGCCCAGGGTGCGATCCTGGAGACCCGGGATCGAATCCCACGTCGGGCTCCCGGTGCATGGAGCCTGCTTCTCCCTCTGCCTGTGTCTCTGCCTCTCTCTCTCTCTCTCTCTCTCTCTCTGTGTGACTATCATAAATAAATAAAAAATTTAAAAATTTTTTAAAAAAAGAAACACATTGATATATAAAATTTAAGATGAAAAAGGTAGACTTTTCAAAAAAACAACTTCAAAAACTATTCAAAAGAACACATGAGCAGCTCTATTCATATTAGTAATAACAGACAATACAAGGAACTATTATCAGAGATAAAAGAGACATTACATCATGGAATGAATAAGTCATAGGGATAAAAAGCACAGCATAGAAAATATAGTCAGTGGTATTGTCATAGCATTATTTGGTGACAGATGGCAGCTACACTTGTAGTGAGCACTGCATAATATATAGACTTGTCAAATCACTATGTTGTACACTTGTAACTAATGTAACATTGTGTGTCAACTATATGTCAATCAAAAAGAAATATAATGACAAAGTAATCATTTCACCAAAAATACATAATAAAGCTTAATATTTATACATTTAGCAAAATAGCTTCAAAGTACATGAAGCAAAAAAGAAATAACTGAGCCACAATATAGATAAATTCAAACTTATAGTTGGGAATTTTAACACTTATATCTGCAGTTGATGGAATGAGTAGGCAAGATCATCGGTAAGGATAAAAAAAACTCTGAAAAAGGCTCTCAACCAATTTTATATAATGACATTTGCAGAAAGCTACAAATGACAGCAGAATGTGTTTTCATTCACAGAGACCACATACTGGTCCGTTAAATAAACCAACAACCATGTTGAGGTGGAATTAGAGATTGAGCTTTTTGAGAATAGAAGTAACCATAAAGAAAGTCTAAAGATCTGTTCACAAAGAGGTAAAATTTAGCAGTAGGAGAGAAAGATGGAGAAAGGCCATTGAGACAATATCACATAATCACTTGTAAGACAGATATTTAATTTGGATATTTATGTGAGACATGAGTAAAGAGAATAGAAACCTCATGTAAGTGATGATTTAAATTAGTAATTTGGCTATGTTTGTTATTTTGAAAGATTATGGGGGCCAGTTAAACAGTTTTGAGATCTGCAACTATGATAGGCAGAATAATGGCCCCCAAATCTCCACACTCTTTTATAGGCTCCTGTATGTAAAATAATATGTAAAATATTATGTAATATATGTAATATATATGTAATATAATGTATGTAATGTAATGTATGTAATATATGTAATATAATATGTAAAATAATATGGTAAAAGAGAATTAAGGTTGTGAACATAATTAAGTTTGCTAATCAGTTGACTTTAAAAAGGACAGATTAGGATGATCCAGGTGGTCTGATTGTAATTACAAATGTCCTCAAAGTAGAAAAGGGAAGTAGAAGAGTCAGAATCAGAAGATATATGATGATGGAAGCAAGAGCAGAGTGACACAGTGTGAAAAGATTTGATCCACTCTTGCTGGCTTTGAAAATGGAGGGAGGGGGCAGTCCTGGTGGCCCAGCAGTTTAGCGCCGCCGTCAGCCCAGGGCCTGATCCTGGAGACCTGGGATCGAGTCCCACATCGGTCTCCCTGCATGGAGCCTGCTTCCCCCTCTGCCTGTGTCTCTGCCTCTCTTTCTCTCTCTGTGTCTCTCATGAATCAATAAATAAAATCTTAAAAAAAAAAAAAAAAATGGAGGGAGGGAGTCTGGGAATGCAAGTGGTCTCCAGAGGCTTGAAAGACAAACAGATTATCTCCAAAAGCTTTTCAAAAGGAACACAAGTCAGCTGAATTTTTGATCTTAGGACAGTAAAATCAACTTTGTACTTCAGATGTACAGAAACATAACTGAAGAGTCTGGCACTTGACTAAAAGTCTACGTATAATTTTTCAGGACTGATTACAGGCAGTTACAAAAGTTTTACTGGGCAGGTTTCATGAAGAAAGTGGCCTTCCTACAACAAACACTGGGCACAGCCAGTGCATTTCAGTGTCTGAAGGGAAATGCAGTTAAGGACTCAAGTAATCTTGGCTGGTTATGCTCTTCTACATATATGTTCCTAGTTTAAATGCCTTCATTCTCAGGTGTCTTTAATTGAGACCTTTAATTGAGTTCCTCTTCAGGAACTTCTTATGTGGGGGGAGGAGGGAGAAATCTTGAAGATCTTTTCTCTCACTGTAACGCAGTACTCGGTACTTTTGCATTCCTAGTCCTCTCTCTCAAGGGACAGATTCCAGGGCCCATAAAACTGCTGAACCCTTTTCTAGAGAGTTCCTCAATAGTGAGATGACACCCACATCTGCATCAATTCTTCTGACTCTAGACAGGTGCAAAACTCCACAGGGAAAAAGACAGGGGATCCATATTTTCCCAAGTTGCAGCCTCTTACATCATCATAATAAGAGATTAAAGACTTATCTCTTTCCTTCTTGGCTTGTTGCTTGAATCAGCTACTCCAACACCTGGCAGCTCAGCTCTCTTCCAATTTAGCTGAGATCCTGATAATAAGGTAATACATTTGTGTTATTTTAAGCCACAAAGTTTGTGGTAATTTGTTACAGTGGCAATAGAATTCTAATACAGCAATAAAATACAACTTTATCATTATTCAATTAGAAATTATACCATTTAAAATATTTGACTTGTTTTTAAGAGACTATATATATATTTAAGATTTTATTTATTTATTCATGACACACACACAGAGGCAGAGACATAGGCAGAAGGAGAAGCGGGCTCCATGCAGGGAGCCTGACGTGGGACTTGATCCCAGGTTCCTAGGATCAAGCCCAGGGCTGAAGGCAGTGCTAAACCACTGAGCCACCCGGGCTGCTCCTTAAGGAAATATATTAAATAATCTCTATTGCTTAAACACATTTGGATATATTCTTGATCAGGTATCATGTTTTTTTCCAGTATCAGAAGTCTTTCAAGATAACTAAAATAAGAAATTTTAGGACAAATTCCTTACCAGCAGTATGAGTAACTATGTGGAGTGTCTCTCAAGTAACATAATCATAATTATTAAAAAGTATGTAAGATGAGCTATTTAAAGTATCTGGGAGTAAGGATGAAATCTTACTACTTAACAATGGCATAGATGGAGTTAAAGAGTATTAGGTTAAACAAATCAAAATAAGTCAGAGAAAGACAAACACCATAGGATTTCACTCATATGTGGAATTTAAGAAACAAAAAAAAATGAGCAAAGGAGAAAAAGAGGAAAAAGACTCTCAACTATAGAGAACAAATTGATGGTTACCAGAAGGGAGGTGGGTGGGGTGATGGGTGGAATAGGTGATGGGGATTAGGAGTACACTTGCTCTGATGAGCACCAAGTGTTGTAAGAAAGTATTAAATCACATATTGTACACTTAAAACTAATATTACACTATATTTTAACTAACAAATTGAAATAAAAACTTGTAAAAAAGAAGAAAGTATCTGGAAACTATCTGAAGGTGATATAGCAAAGGAAGAAATATTTAATCAAGAAAATGTATTAAATCTTATTAAGAACAGTGATGGTCTATGCATTTGAGTCGTGGTGGGCTTTTCACTCCACCATTTCAGCATAACCAACTCTGGGCAGTGGTGTCCAAGAAGACAGGACTTTCTTTTCTTCCAGCTACTAGTCCAAAGCTGATGACTCTCCTGTAGAGGCAGGCCACCAGCATTTCTCATTGCCATCAGCCTCATGTTTCAAAAACTCTAATCCAGGCAAGAGTAGCTGAAAGTTTGCCTCCTCCACAGAGCACCTGATCATAAGACAAAAGCTCTGCCTTGGGCAGAGAATAGTGAATCTTCGCTGCCTTTGTTTTAGACTGTTTACAAGGTAGAGGGTGCATGTTGGGTAAGACTACCTAAGAAAACCAGAGGCTGATGTTCCAGCATAATTCTCTACTTTTAAAGCTAGAGTGTCAGTCAGAGAGAGAACCAGGGAAAGAGACAACTAAAAAAAAAGCTCCCCTAGGGTCTAAATAACATTTTTTAAATGTTAAAAGACAAAGACAAAAGGAAATCTTAAAGCAGAAAGAGAAATACCTTCATTACATATAAGAAAACTTTGATGAAAGTAATACCTGATTTATCACTAGAAATGATAGAGGCCAAAGATTGTAGCATAACATTCATAGTGCACAGAGAAGGAAAACTATTGGTACAGAGTACAATATTCAGCAAAATTATCTTTCAAAACAGAAGGCAAAACTCTGGGAAACAATATGGAGTTCCCTCCAAAAGTTAAAATAGAACTACCCTACATTCTAGAAATCACACTAGTGGGTACTTACCCAAAGAATACAAAAATACAGATTCAAAGGGATATAAGCACCCCGATGTTTATAGCAGCATTATCAACAATAGCCAAACTATGGAAAGAGTCCAAATGTCCATAGACTGATGAATGGATAAAGAAGAGGTGGTATTAGGGGCACCTATGTGTCTCAGGCAGTTAAGCCTCTGACTATTGGTTTCCATTCAGTTCATGATCTCAGGATCCTGGGAGCAAGCCCTGCATCAGGATCTGGGCTTGGCAGGGAGTCTGCTTCTCTGCTTCTCTCTCCCTCTGCTCCTCCCCCCACTCACTCTTTCCCTCAATCTCTCTCTCTCTTTCTCTCTCACTCTCAAATAAATAAATACATTGTTTTTAAAAAGAAGAATATATGTATATACTACTATATGTATATATATGTATATGTATATATGTATATATATATAGGGATATTTTTCAGCCATCACAAAGAATGAAATCTTGCCATTTGCAACTATGTGGATGGAGCTAAAGTATATTATGCTAAGCAAATAAGTCAGAGAAAGACAAATACCATGTGATTTCCCTTGTATGTGGAATTTAAGAAACAAAACAGATGAATATAGGGGAAAGGGAAAAAAATGAAATAGGGAGGAAAATCATAAGAGACTTTTAATTATAGAGGAAAACTGGGTTACTGAAGGGAGGTGGGCAGGAGAATGAGCTAAATGGGTGATGGTTATTAAGGAGGGCACTTGTGATGAGTACTGGATGTTGTACAGTTGTGCAGAAGAGATGAAACAGTAAATTCTACTCCTGAAACTAACATTACACTACATGTTAACTGATAAATATTTAAATAAAAACTTGAAAAAATGGAAAATAAAAAATAAATACTTAAATGTCAAAAAAATGGCAAGGCAACCCATCAGGAAGATTAACAATTACAAAAATATATGCACATAAAACCAAAGCCTCTAAATATATGAAGATTGAGGGATATACAAAATACATGGCAAAATTGAGGGAGATGGATGACCCAATAATAGTTGATTTCATCATCCAATTTTAAATTGGTAATTGGACAATAGACAAGATCAACAAAGAAATAGAAGACCTAACAAGCCTTTAAATTATAACTATAAACTACAAAGTAGAAGAGACATCAATAAAAAATATTGAATAGAGATTGGTCTCAAGTATACATGGAGCATAGTACAGAATAGACCAAATCCTAGTCCATGAAACAAGTTTCAATTAATTTAAAATTTAAATTAAATTTCAATTAATTTAAAGGACAATTTCTCACACCACAAGACTATGGAGTTAAAAATGCACAGCAAATAAAAACAAAAATTCAAAACTATGTGATTATTACATAACACATTTCTAAATAACCAATGGTTGATGAGGAAATCATAAGAAAAAATTAGAATATACTTTGAGATGAAAAGGGATACATACATACCAAAACTTGAGTTGCAACTAAATGAACGCTCATAGATAAAATTATAGCTGTATGTCCATATATTAAAAAGATCTAACCCCCCCACACACATTATAGCAGGATATCACAAATTGAACTATTGAAATGATTTAGAAAATATGTAAGCATTTGAATTAGATATGAAAATGCAGGACACCATTATTATCAACAATACGCAAAGTTATCTATTTGATGTGATTTTAAAGATTGTTTAAGGTAATCACTCTTTTCCCCCCAATATATTTTACCCAATGTAACAATAAGAATTGCTAAAGTGAAACTCAACATATAATTTAATTCTTGTAAATACCTAATAAGAAAAACTTATCTGAAACACCAAAGTGTAGCCAAAGATATTTTCCACTTGTTATTATAAGCATGTGAAATAAGTTGCATTTTATAAATATATATTTCTGAAATCTCACAACTCCTTTTATAAATAAGCTAAGAACAGAAACATCTCAAAAATTATTTTGATTTTTGGAGGGGACAGATCTGTTGGTTCACAGCCTGGGGAGTTTGGATGAAATTCAAAAGTAGCCCCTTTATGCTGAGGGCAAGAAGAAACTGACGAAAGAATCCATTCCAGAATGTGACATGGCAGTTTTAATAAGAAAGGGAATTTACTTAAGAGATGTGTTCTCTGTGGCCACAAGACAAGAAGATCTCTGAGCCTTCCTGATAGAATCTTGAGATCTTATGTAGAGACCTTAATGGGGTTCAGTCACATATCCAGACCAGGCGGTTTCAATTACACATTGCTCTCTCAAAGCTGCATTCATGAAACGGCTCACTTATGGAATGAAGGGTGGATTTCATGTTCCTAGGAAGGGGGAGAACAGTAAGTAGACTTTGATTGACCATGTCCAATGCATGAGTCAACTGGACGGAAGTCATGTCCTCTTGATAATTTCTTCCAACAAGATTTGCGTGACTATATACTGTTCTACTTTCATCATTCTATGTTTATAAGAAACATGTTTATTTTGAAACTGAGCTAAAAAAACCACTCTGTGGTTTCCATGTTTCCTTCGGGGAGAAATAGAATGTCTTTGCTGGATTCTTCTAATATTTTAATAGACCACTGAATAATGAAAACATATTTTCAAACTTGAAAATTGTATTATGCTCAAGAACATGTGGGTAGCTCCTTAATTAATACTTTATCAGTAAAAACATTTTGCAAATACATATTCAGATTTAATAATCATTATAGACATGGCTTTGTTTAATGATATAGAAACAAAAGGTTTATTTTATTTTTCCCTAAGGTTATTGGATCACTCCATCATCATATTTTTTTAAATGACTGTTTTTTTTCCTTGTCTGTTAAAAAAAACAAAATTGATATATATATACATGTAAATCTATTTCTGAACAACCTCTTTGGTTCCAGTGATCTATTTTGTATTGATGACAAAATGACACCACTTTAATAGAGTGTAATAGTAAGTTTTGAAATCTGGTAGAATAAATCTTCCAACTTGAATTTTCCTCCAGATTGTCTAGGCTCTTCTAGATCAATTTTATTTATATATAAATTTAGAATCATTTTATAAATTTTCACAAAAATGAAGCCGTTTTAAGCTGAGATTGTGTTGACTCAGTATAACAATGCGAGGAGAACTGACATCTAGCAATAGTCATTAATAAATATACATGATATACAACTGCATTTGTCTATTAATTTGTCAGCAACATAATCTGAATATATTTGACTCTTCTTTGATAATTAATAGTGCACATTTGACTTCTTCCTTGCCAATCTTGATGCCTTATATTTCTTCTTGACTGGTTGCTGAAGATAGGACTTCTTCCTGACCTTAGGGGTCTTTACTAATATATTCACTTACTTTTACTTTTGAGAGCTATTTAGATAGGTACAGAATACTAGGTTGGTAATATGCAGACATGGTTGTTGTTGTTGTTGTTGTCATTTTCAGTACTTTAAATACATCATTCCAGTGTCTACACTCCTAAGATTTTCTGTAAAGAAAAACTATCAATATTTCTTTTTTTTCCCATCAATATTTCTATTGTCACTTTGAAATTACTGTGTCTTATAACTCTGGCTGCTTATAAGTTTGCTTGTGTATTTGATTTTCAGTATTCTGCTTTGATATGTCTAGATGTGAATTACTTTGTGTTTACCTTTTTTGATATTCAAGATTCTTGAATTTGTTGGCCATGATATTTATCATTCCTTAAACAGTTCCATACTTAATCGTTCAAATATGGCTTCTGTCTCATTCTTTTCATCATCTCCTTTTTATTTATTTGTTTGTTTTTTAAACAGCTGGTGGTTTGCTTGTTTACTGTGAGGTTCCTTTACTTCCTGCCCTTGCTTATGCCCGTGGCTTTCTTTTTTTTATATATATAAATTTATTTTTTATTGGTGTTCAATTTGCCAACATATTGAATAACACCCAGTGCTCATCCCCTCAAGTGCCCCCCTCAGTGCCCGTCACCCAGTCACCCCCACCCACTGCCCACCTCCCTTTCCACCACCCCTAGTTTGTTTCCCAGAGTTAGGAGTCTCTCAAGTTCTGTCTCCCTTTCTGATATTTCCCACTCATTTTTTCTCCTTTCCCCTTTATTCCCTTTCACTATTTTTTATATTCCCCAAATGAATGAGACCATATAATGTTTGTCCTTCTCTGATTGACTCATTTCACTCAGCATAATACCCTCTAGTTCCATCCACATCGAAGCAAATGGTGGGAATTTGTCGTTCCTAATGGCTGAGGAATATTCCATTGTATACATAAACCACATCTTCTTTATCCATTCATCTTTCGATGGACACCGAGGCTCCTTCCACAGTTTGGCTATTGTGGACATAGCTGCTAGAAACATCGGGGTGCAGGTATCCCGGCGTTTCATTGCATCTGTATCTTTGGGGTAAATCCCCAGCAGTGCAATTGCTGGGTCGTAGGGCAGGTCTATTTTTAACTCTTTGAGGAACCTCCACACAGTTTTTCAGAGTGGCTGCACCAGTTCACATTTCCACCGACAGTGTAAGAGGGTTCCCTTTTCTCTGCATCCTCTCCAACATTTGTGGTTTCCTGCCTTGTTAATTTGCCCCATTCTCACTGGTGTGAGGTGGGATCTCATTGTGGTTTTGATTTGTATTTCCCTGATGGCAAGTGATGCAGAGCACTTCCTCATGTGCATGTTGGCCATGTCTATGTCTTCATCGGTGAGATTTCTCTTCATGTCTTTTGCCCATTTCATGATTGGATTGTTTGTTTCTTTGGTGTTGAGTTTAATAAGTTCTTTATAGATCTTGGATACTAGCCCTTTATCTGATATGTCATTTGCAAATATCTTCTCCCATTCTGTAGGTTGTCTTTGAGTTTTGTTGACTGTATCCTTTGCTGTGCAAAAGCTTCTTATCTTGATGAAGTCCCAATAGTTCATTTTTGCTTTTGTTTCCCTTGCCTTCGTGGATGTATCTTGCAAGAAGTTACTGGCTGTCCACAGAGGGGTTTCATTTGGGGCTGCACAACGTTGAAAATAGCTTTTTAATTAGTTGCCACATTTAAGCTTCGGGTGATTTTCATGTTAAAAAAAACTCAACAACAACAACAACAACAACAACAACAACAAAAAACTCAACAACAAACCAAACCACTTAACCTCAGTGGAAAAATCAGAACATCTTGTGACCACTAGGTATTTTTGCATAGCGTTCAGCTGTAGCCAGTGGTGGCTACTGGTTGCCTAATAGCAGTCCCTCCTAGTCCCACCTGCCAGCTTTGCTCAAGTGTGCTTCCTGCCTGGCCCCCTGGCAGGTGCAAGTCCGATTCCTTAACAGAAGCAGGTTTCTCTCTCAACAGGGGGCCTTATCCAAATTTGGGAGGCCAGCTACTCACCCTTCCAGCCTTTGTGCGAGCATTTCCCTCTAAGGAAGCACTTAATGGCCCTCCCACCTAACAGACTTGGCATACACATTTTACATCATTTAATTTTACAGTTACGTACATCTTAACAAGATATGCCAGAAACAAAAATAAACTCTTAACGAACAGGCACGAACCAGGGGACTGGCTGCAGTGGAGAAAACCTTTAGAAAATGTGTACAAAATATTCCAGAGTAATAGTAAGATTACATTCATGAAACTGAGCTGCAAAAGAATGTCTAGGAGAAACACTGGACAAAAAGTAACAGGAAATGTAAAAACAGAGAAGCAAAGAACATTTTATATTTAAGTATTTAAAATCTAGGTTGCCAGACATATGGGAATCTCAAAATTACAGTGCTGCTACACTATTAGTTTTAAATTATAAAAGTTAAAAAAAATCAGGAGATTGGAATAAATATTTAATATAAGAGAACAGAGTCAAAGCATCTCATATAAGCATACAAAAATGACCACATTTTAGATATGGTCAATATGGTCTTGAAAATTTCCCATTGGGTCAGATAAAGTGGCTATGATTTTTCAGTGTAGCAAACCAATGTGGGAGCAGGACAATGGGTTTGCATATCATAGAGTTATGAGAAGAAAATAACTGCAGATTGTGATAACTCAAGTACCCTTTTAACAATTTATCACAGTGCTAATGATATGGAAGAGGGAAAGTTTAGGTAAGTAGAGGAATTAAAATTGAGAATATTCCCCCTTTTTAGTGATACATTGGATACTTTTGATATAATACAGGTTTTTGTTTTGTTTTGTTTTTTAAGTGGGTTCCATGTTGACCTGAGCTGAGATCAAGAGGCAGATGCTTAGCCAACTTAGCCACCCAGGCACACCGATATAATCGTTTTTTAAAAGAAAAAATTCTTAATAGCTTAGAAACTATTTTTTACTTTTTGTGTATATTCAATTAAATGGTTCATACTACACAGTTTAAAAACAGCTTTAAGGAATACATAATATATTTAATGATTATTAAGCCTTTGAACAAAAGGCGACATTTTAAGTCAATTCATGCATTATTTCAAGATCAATTACCTTATTGTGTCATTATTTAATGCACTTTTCCATGTATGTTTGTTATTCTGTTACTGACACCAAAGACATTAACCAAAGTGTCTTAGTCACTTTGAGAAATTACTTTGTCCTAATTTTTATCTAGTTCATATAGTGTTAGATGAGGCATATGGTAGGCTACTAACAGAGGAGAGTTTCTTACTCTGACTTATCCATAATTGTTGCTTGTCAACACTAGCATCTGTAGCTTTCACTGATTGAACATATTTTTTCCAAAGAAAAGTGAAGTAACAAATCCCACAAGATCAACCATGTCTAATGAGAATATCACCCTTTTACATTAAGATTTACCTCCAATACAATTATCTTATGTGATTGTGGCTTACTGCAATATGTTATAAATATCTTGTTATTGAAAAGACATAGCATTTTTCTAATTATATTTTAAATGAATTAATAGTATCTATAAAATCACGTCTTCTTTTTTTTTATTGGTGTTCAATTTGCCAACATATAGCATAACACCCAGTGCTCATCCCATCAAGTGCCCCCCTCAGTGCCCATCACCCAGTCACCCCCACCCCCTGCCCACCTTCCTTTCCACCACCCCTTGTTCGTTTCCCAGATTTAGGAGTCTCTCATGTTCTGTCTCCCTTTCTGATATTTCCCACTCATTTTTTCTCCTTTCCCCTTTATTCCCTTCCACTAAAAATTATGTCTTCTTTTATTAAGTTAGCATTCAGATTCATTACAACCTGTATTGTGTCCTCATACAACCTATTTTATTACCAAACAGATTTTCAACAGGGAATAGAATACAGTGTTGCAGTTTAATATCTGTGTAAACTTGTGCATGAGATTTAATTTCTCAAGTCTATTTCATCAAACTTAAAAAGAGGATAATATCAGTCTTGTAAGACTATCCATCTTTATGTATTAAATAAACCCTTCATTGCTTATAGAAATCTATATTTTTGCCTCTAAAATGCCTTTTCTTGTACCAGTTTGTGTACCTGTAATAACTTTTACCTCTAGTATTTCTGCATATTTTTCTAAATCAAGACCAACAACAACCAAAAATGCTTTTTTTTTTCTTTTTTGGGGGGGATTCACAGGAATAAGTCCCCTTTCACTCATATTACTTTACACTGATGTCATTAAGCAATATAGAGTTCCCAGTTTGCTTGGGTCAGCAATGATAGGGTAACGACAGGGTTTCCCATTTTGTATGACTCCAAATCTGCCTGCTAAGCTGTACTTTGGATAAGAGTTATCATGCATTAATTTTGACTTCTCTAATTAAATTGAGTTCTGATACTATGTCTTCCTATTGGTACATTATCCTCCATAAGTCTCTACGTATTTCCTAGAATGTTAATGTGACAAATAGATATTTCTTGAACTAATTTTTTTTTAAGCTTGTATTTCTGTATTCATGAGACACACAGAGAGAAGCAGAGACATTGGCACAGGGAGAAGCAGGCTCCCTCGGGGTAGGGCAGGGCAGGAGGGGAGCCTGATGCAGGACTCAATCCCAAAACCCTGGGATTACGACCTGAACCAAAGGCAGACACTCAACCACTGAGTAACCCTGGTGCCCCTGAATATTTTTTATTTTGGTATCATAATTGACTTTATTTGGCATCATTAAACATGTTAAAAACCTTTTTGTCATTCTTCCAAAATATGGGTTGGAATCTCCATATCAGAAAGCCCTCTTCCCATACTTAAATTAAGTTTAAGTAGTTTGTATGAATGAGTGCTATAATAAAAAAGATTGTAAATTAAGAGATAAAATAATATCTAATTCCATATCATAAGAACTCTTCTAAATTCAGCAGATACAGAAGTTAGCTAACTAACCAGGCAAGCAAGTGAGCTTGTTTCCTTGATCTTATAGTAAAGTGAAGTAGTTTGGTATTTAAGAAGTTAAATACCAACACAGAAAAATGGTAAATTTAATTAAATTGAGAGGAGGGGCAAGATGGCGGAAGAGTAGGGTCCCCAAATCACCTGTTCCCACCAAATTACCTAGATAACCTTCAAATTATCCTGAAAATCTGCGAATTCAGCCTGAGATTTAAAGAGAGACCAGCTGGAACGCTACAGTGAGAAGAGTTCGCGCTTCTATCCAGGTAGGAAGACGGGGAAAAAGAAATAAAGAAACAAAAGGCCTCCAAGGGGGAGGCGCCTGCGAGGAGCCGGGCTGAGGCCGGGGCGAGTGTCCCCAGGACAGGAGAGCCCCGTCCCGGAGGAGCAGGAGCTGCACCGACCTTCCCGGGGGAAAGGGGCTCGCAGGGAGGTGGAGCAGGACCCAGGAGGGCGGGGATGCCCTCGGGCTCCCGGGGACACTAACAGGCACCTGCGCCCCGGGAGATGCGCCGAGCTCCCTAAGGGCTGCAGCGCGCACGGCGGGACCCAGAGCAGCTCGGGGGGCTCGGGCAGAGGAAGAGGCTCCGTGCGGAGGGGGCTGCCTGGCCCTAGGAGCGGGATTCCAACAGCGCAGGCTCCGGGAGCACAGGGCGCCGGGACACAGCCCCGGATCCGGCCCCCCCGGGACAGGCAGAGGCCGGGAGGGCCCAGGACAGCGAGGATGATCCTGCCCCAGCTGAGCAGATCAGCGGCCCCGCCCCGGAGCCTCCAGGCCCTGCAGACGGAGTTCCTGCCGGAGCTGAATCCAGGGCTCCAGAGCTGCTGCAGCCACTGGGGTTGTTCCTCCTGGGGCCTCACGGGGTGAACAACCCCCACTGAGCCCTGCACCAGGCAGGAGGCAGAGCAGCTCCCCCAAGTGCTAACACCTGAAAATCAGCACGACAGGCCCCTCCCCCAGAAGACCAGCTAGACGGACAAGTTCCAGGGGAAGTCAAGGGACTTAAAGTACACAGAGTCAGAAGATACTCCCCCGCAGTTTTTTTTTTTTTTCTTTTTGATTTGTTTGCTTCCCCCACCCCCTTTTTTCCTTTCTTTCTTTTTCTTTCTCTTTTTCTTCTCTTTTTTCCTTTTTTCCTTCCTTTTTTCTTTTTTCTTTTTCTCTTTTCTTTCCTTTTTTCTCTCTCTCTTTTTCTCCTTTTCCCAATACAACTTATTTTTGGCCACTCTGCACTGAGCAAAATGACTAGAAGGAAAACCTCACCTCAAAAGAAAGAAGCAGAAACAGTCCTCTCTCCCACAGAGTTACAAAATCTGGATTACAATTCAATGTCAGAAAGCCAATTAGAAGCACTATTATACAGCTACTGGTGGCTTAGAGAAAAGCATAAAAGACTCAAGAGACTTCATGACTGCAGAATTTAGATCCATTTAGGCAGAAATTAAAAATCACTTGAATGAGATGCAATCCAAACTAGAAGTCCTAACGACGAGGGTTAACGAGGTGGAAGAACGAATGAGTGACATAGAAGACAAGTTGATGGCAAAGAGGGAAACTGGGAAAAAAGAGACAAACAATTAAAAGACCATGAAGATAGATTAAGGGAAATAAACGACAGCCTGAGGAAGAAAAACCTACGTTTAATTGGGGTTCCCGAGGGCGCCGAAAGAGCCAGAGGGCCAGAATATGTATTTGAACAAATTCTAGCTGAAAACTTTCCTAATCTGGGAAGGGAAACAGGCATTCAGATCCAGGAAATAGAGAGATCCCCCCCTAAAATCAATAAAAACCGTTCAACACCTCGACATTTAATAGTGAAGCTTGCAAATTCCAAAGATAAGGAGAAGATCCTTAAAGCAGCAAGAGACAAGAAATCCCTGACTTTTATGGGGAGGAGTATTAGGGTAACAGCAGACCTCTCCACAGAGACCTGGCAGGCCAGAAAGGGCTGGCAGGATATATTCAGGGTCCTAAATGAGAAGAACATGCAACCAAGAATACTTTATCCAGCAAGGCTCTCATTCAAAATGGAAGGAGAGATAAAGAGCTTCCAAGACAGGCAGGAACTGAAAGAATACGTGACCTCCAAACCAGCTCTGCAAGAAATTTTAAGGGGGACTCTTAAAATTCCCCTTTAAGAAGAAGTTCAGTGGAACATTCCACAAAAACAAGGACTGAATAGATATCATGATGACACTAAACTCATATCTCTCAATAGTAACTCTGAACGTGAACGGGCTTAATGACCCCATCAAAAGGCGCAGGGTTTCAGACTGGATAAAAAAGCAAGACCCATCTATTTGCTGTCTACAAGAGACTCATTTTAGAGAGAGGGACACCTACAGCCTGAAAATAAAAGGTTGGAGAACCATGTACCATTCAAATGGTCCTCAAAAGAGAGCATGGGTAGCCATCCTTATGTCAGATAAACTAAAATTTACCCCGAAGACTGTATTGAGAGATGAAGAGGGACACTATATCATACTTAAAGAATCTATCCAACAAGAGGACTTAACAATCCTCAATATATATGCCCCGAAGGTGGGAACTGCCAAATATATAAATCAATTAATAACCAAAGTGAAGAAATACTTAGATAATAATACACTTATACTTGGTGACTTCAATCTAGCTCTTTCTACCCTCGATAGGTCTTCTAAGCACAACATCTCCAAAGAAATGAGAGCTTTAAATGATACACTGGACCAGATGGATTTCACAGATATCTACAGAACTTTACATCCAAACTCAACTGAATACACATTCTTCTCAAGTGCACATGGAACTTTCTCCAGAATAGACCACATATTGGGTCACAAATCAGGTCTGAACTTATACCAAAAGATTGGGATCGTCCCCTGCATATTCTCAGACCATAATGCCTTGAAATTAGAACTAAATCACAACAAGAAGTTCGGAAGGACCTCAAACACGTAGAGGTTAAGGACCATCGTGCTAAAAGATGAAAGGGTCAACCAGGAAATTAAGGAAGAATTAAAAAGATTCATGGAAACTAATGAGAATGAAGATACAACCGTTCAAAATCTTTGTGATGCAGCAAAAGCAGTCCTAAGGGGGAAATACATCGCAATACAAGCATCCATTCAAAAACTGGAAAGAACTCAAATACAAAAGCTAACCATACACATAAAGGAGCTAGAGAAAAAACAGCAGATGGATCCTACACCCAGCAGAAGAAGAGAGTTAATAAAGATTCGAGCAGAACTCAACGAAATCGAGACCAGAAGAACTGTGGAACAGATCAATAAAACCAGGAGTTGGTTCTTTGAAAGAATTAATAAGATAGATAAACCATTAGCGACCTTATAAAAAGAAGAGAGAGAAGACTCAAATTAATAAAATAATGAATGAGAAAGGAGAGATCACTACCAACACCAAGGAAATACAAATGATTTTAAAAACATATGAAAAACAGCTATACGCCAATAAATGAGGTGATCTAGAAGAAATGGACGCATTCCTGGAAAGCCACAAACTACCAAAACTGAAACAGGAAGAAATAGAAAACCTGAACAGGCCAATAACCAGGGAGGAAATTGAAGCAGTCATCAAAAACCTCCCAAGACACAAGAGTCCAGGGCCAGATGGCTTCCCAGGGGAATTCTATCAAACGTTTAAAGAAGAAACCATACCTATTCTCCTAAAGCTGTTTGGAAAGATAGAAAGAGATGGAGTACTTCCAAATTCGTTCTATGAGGCCAGCATCACCTTAATTCCAAAACCAGACAAAGACCCCACCAAAAAGGAGAATTATAGACCAATATCCCTGATGAACATGGATGCAAAAATTCTCAACAAGATACTAGCCAATAGGATCCACAGTACATTAAGAAAATTATTCACCATGACCAAGTAGGATTTATCCCTGGGACACAAGGCTGGTTCAAAACTCGTAAAACAATCAATGTAATTCATCATATCAGCAAGAGAAAAACCAAGAACCATATAATCCTCTCATTAGATGCAGAGAAAGCATTTGACAAAATACAGCATCCATTCCTGATCAAAACTCTTCAGAGTGTAGGGATAGAGGCAACATTCCTCGACATCTTAAAAGCCATCTACATGAAGCCCACAGCAAATGTAATTCTCAATGGGGAAGCACTAGGAGCCTTTCCCCTAAGATCAGGAACAAGACAGGGATGTCCACTCTCACCACTGCTATTCAACATAGTACTGGAAGTCCTAGCCTCAGCAATCAGACAACAAAAAGACACTAAAGACATTCAAATTGGCAAAGAAGAAGTCAGTCTCCCTCTTCGCCGATGACATGATACTCTACATAGAAAACCCAAAAGCCTCCACCCCAAGATTGCTAGAACTCTTACAGCAATTTGGTAGCGTGGCAGGATACAAAATCAATGCCCACAAATTAGTGGCATTTCTATACACTAACAGTAAGACCTAAGAAAGAGAAATTAAAGAGTCAATCCCATTTACAATTGCACCCAAAAGCATAAGATACCTAGGAATAAACCTAACCAAAGAGGTAAAGGATCTATACCCTAAAGACTATAGAACACTTCTGAAAGAAATTGAGGAAGACACAAAGAGATGGAAAAATATTCCATGCTCATGGATTGGCAGAATTAATCTTGTGAAAATGTCAACGTTACCTAGGGCAAAAAATTTAATGCAATCCCTATCAAAATACCATGGACTTTCTCAGAGTGTTAGAACAAATTATTTTAAGATTTGTGTGGAATCAGAAAAGACCCCGAATAGCCAGGGGAATTTTAAAAAAGAAAACTATAGCTGGAGGCATCACAATGCCAGATTTCAGGTTGTACTACAAAGCTGTGGTCATCAAGACAGTGTGGTACTGGCACAAAAACAGACACATAGATGAATGGAACAGAATAGAGAACCCAGAAGTGGACCCTCAACTTTATGGTCAACTAATATTCGATAAAGGAGGAAAGACTATCCACTGGAAGAAAGTCTCTTCAATAAATAGTGCTGGGAAAATTGGACATCCACATGCGGAAGAATTAAACTGGACCACTCTCTTTCACCATACACAAAGATAAACTCAAAATGGATGAAAGATCTAAATGTGAGACAAGATTCCATCAAAATCCTAGAGCAGAACACAGGCAACACCCTTTTTGAACCTGGCCACAGTAACTTCTTGCAAAATACATCCACGAAGGCAAAAGAAAGAAAAGCAAAAATGAACTATTGGGACTTCATCAAGATAAGAAGCTTTTCCACAGCAAAGGATACAGTCAACAAAACTCAAAGACAACCTACAGAATGGGAGAAGATATTTGCAAATGACATATCAGATAAAGGGCTAGTTTCCAAGATCTATAAAGAACTTATTAAACTCAACACCAAAGAAACAAACAATCCAATCATGAAATGGGCAAAAGACATGAACAGAAATCTCACAGAGGAAGACATAGACATGGCCAACATGCACATGAGAAAATGCTCTGCATCACTTGCCATCAGGGAAATACAAATTAAAACCACAATGAGATACCTCCTCACACCAGTGAGAATGGGACAAATTAACAAGGCAGGAAACCACAAATGTTGGAGAGGATGCGGAGAAAAGGGAACCCTCTTACACTGTTGGTGGGAATGTGAACTGGTGCAGCCACTCTGGAAAACTGTGTGGAGGTTCCTCAAAGGGTTAAAAATAGACCTGCCCTAGACCCAGCAATTGCACTGTTGGGGATTTACCCCAAAGATGCAGATGTAATGAAACGCCAGGACACCTGCACCCCGATGTTTATAGCAGCAATCGCCATGATAGCCAAACTGTGGAAGGAGCCTCGGTGTCCATCGAAAGATGAATGGATTAGAAGATGTGGTTTATGTATACAACGGAATATTCCTCAGCCATTAGAAATGACAAATACCAACCATTTGCTTCGAAGTGGATGGAACTGGAGGGTATTATGCTGAGTGAAGTAAGTCAATCGGAGAAGGAAAAACATTATATGGTCTCATTCATTTGGTGAATATAAATAATAGTGAAAGGGAATATAAGGGAAGGGAGAAGAAATGAGTGGGAAATATCAGAAAGGGAGACAGAACATAAAGATTCCTAACTCTGGGAAACCAACTAGGGGTGGTGGAAGGGGAGGAGGGAGGGGGGTGCGGGTGAATGTGTGACGGGTATTGAGAGGGGTGCTTGATGGGGTGAGCACTGGGTGTTATTCTGTATGTTGGTAAATTGAACACCAATAAAAATACATTTATTAAAAAAAACCAGGAGAATAAAAATTAACATTAAAAAATTTTTTGATTAAATTTAAATGATAGTAACTGCAAGCTATTTAGTTAAATTTAAATAATTAGTACACTGGAATAGAATATCAAGTAGTAAAACTTGGGAAGGTTTCCCTGAATTAGGAATTATTTGCTAAAATCTGAAGGAATGGACTTCTACTTCCATTAACATGGAAGTTAATGATGATTAACATGATTTGCTATGTTAACAAAGTTAATGATAAGTTAACATAATTTATATGTGTTGGAAAATTCTGCCAGTAAAAAAGCCAATGTCTGTTTAAAATACAAATATAAGAGCTTATTGAAAATATATCGCTTCTTGGCAAGATAATAAGGACTAATCAGAAGCTAAATAAATAGAGTATGGGAATAAAAGGGCTTAGTATGTTAGAATCAGCTAACTGCTTTACCAAACCCCAAATCTCAAAGACAATACATTAGAAAATTTTTATTTTTGTTTTTTTCCCCTCCATAAAACTTTTCAGTGCGAGAGTTTGGTGATTATTCCATGTTATGATTCTTAAAAGGCATGTTTCTTACACATTGTGGACACTCACTAAAAACTTGGAGTCCACTACTTACAATTTTGGTTTATAATCAATTAGTTTTTGCAGCTCTGCTGGCACAAGATTATTGAACTTTATTCCATTTCATTTTAGCTTATAAAATGACCAAATCCTCTGGATCTCAACAATTTTTATCTAATATGTTGCTAAATCCAGCTATTTGCAACCAATATCCTTCTAACCCACTATTTTCAAGTTTCTCCAGAGTTTTAGATTGGTAGGTATTTGGTTTACTTTCCAACTTCTAAGTTTCCACAGATAACAGGTGTTTTCTCACACATGTGTTTTACCATTGTTTAGCATGAATACACTGCAGATAACTGTGTAGAACCAAAATATAAAAAAAAAAAAGAACCAAAATATACAGTTAATTCTGTAGAACCAAACAACTTCATACCACAATGGAAGACCAAAAAAATTTCTATTTTACTGATAGCATATGTGAAATGACTGTGTGGTTTTTAAGTCCTGCTCTGCTTTTCCATCTAGTCTGGGATCAAAGCTGATAATATTACTATTACCAGAAATATTGCCAGTCATTGTGGCAGAAATAGAAAGAGCATTTTGAATGATCCAAAACCAGCTCATTAATGGTCTGGTCTCAAAGTGTTATGTCACTTTCACTTGTAACTCATTTGAAAGGATTAATTCCATGACATCATCCAACCACAAAAGGATCAGAAAGTGTAACATATTTATGTAGAAGGGGGTGAACCAGAAATACTGGGAAACAACAATAATGACTAATACATAGATGTCTATGTGTGTGTTCTAATTTTATAATCTGCACGTTCTATGAAGTCTCACCCAACATGTTCTGTGATTCTTAGCAGTTGTCACCTGCCATTAAGGAATTGCCACATTTACTATTTTAAAAATGCAAATTATAATTTTATGGATTAGATAAAGTAATATTAAGATTCTAAGAGTTAAATATAAAATATCAGTGACTTAACACAAGAAAGTTTACTTCTTGTTCATGAAGAGTTACATCAGTAGTATGGGGGCTCCATTTCAGGTGATGATCAGGGAACAAGGATCCTAAAATCTTCTGGCGCTCCCATTGTCAATTCATGAACATTGATCCAGGAGACAGAAGAGAATGGTTAAATGTCTGTGTGGGAGACTTTCAAGCTCTAGGTCTAAAATTCTCACATGTCACTTTTGCACATGTTCCTTTGTCCTGAACTGAGTCACACAGCCACACCTACATAAACATACAAGATCCAAGATAATATGACTCCTGGTTGATCAATGGTATCTCCATAACATTTTTATGCTATATGAAGTAAACAGAATATTTGGTATAGTATTATCTATCTCTATTCTAGCCAGCTTTTAACCTTAGGATATCAGCTAAACCAAGGTAGATTTACATATTTTTTTTAAAGTCTGTGCTGGAAAATAACCCAGAAGATAATCCCTGTTCATGGATCTAATAGGCGAAGCCTGTAAAAAGGCAAGATCACAAAAAGAAACATCTTCATTGTAAAGCTGAAGAGAAAAATAAACCCATTGTGAAAAAAGTGTCTTAAAAAATCTTTCCGGGTGGCCCAGCGGTTTGTTTGTTTATTTATTTATTTATTTATTTATTTATAATGTTTTACTTATTTATTCGAGAGAGAGAGAGGCAGAGACACAGGCAGAGGGAGAAGCAGGCTCCATGCACCGGGAGCCCGACGTGGAATTCGATCCTGGGTCTCCAGGATCGCGCCCTGGGCCAAAGGCAGGCGCCAAACCGCTGCGCCACCCAGGGATCCCTGGCTCAGCGGTTTAGCGCTGCCTTCAGCGCAGGCCCTGATCCTGGAGACCCGGGCTCGAGTCCTACCTCAGGCTCCCTGCATGCAGCCTGCTTCTCCTTCTGCCTGTGTCTCTGCCTCTCTCTCTTTGTGTCTCTCATGAATAAATAAAATCTTTAAAAAAATTTTTTCCTCTCCTAATTTTTGTATCAAATAGAAGGAGAGACAACCTGTATTTAATCTGTGGAGAAGCCAACTCATAAAATATGATGGCTCAAATTAACTTTTATTAGCTATTAAAAAAAATTCCTAGAGACATTTTTATTTAAAATTGTCTGATTCTCAGGTACACTTAGCCAACTTGAGGAAGCACTTTCAATCCTCTCTGGAAAAGCATACATTCAAACCAGACTCAAAGTTAATTCAGGTTAATTTCCTGAGCATTTGAGTTTATGTCAAAAATATACATTATGCATTTTTAAAAAAACATGAATGAAGGACAATAGGAAAACTAAACAGAACTTGTTTGCTTTTGGAAGTTTTACAGAGAATACAATAGGGGTGAATCTGTATAATTTAAATAAAAATTAAAAATTCTTGAGATTAACTAAAAACAAGCATTATAAAAAAGTCTAAGACTATTTTAAAAATAAATAATTATAGAAGTAAAAAAATATAATACAAGCTATTAAAGAGATTATTTTAAAAAAGACTTAGCCTCTTTCACAATTGCCAAGACATGTACAACTTAAATACAAAATTTGCAATGAAACAAAGAAAAACATAAAAACACCAACATAAAGGATAAAATAGCAGTCAGAAAAACAAAAGATCACCTAAAAGTAAAAAAAAAAAAAATTAAAAAGACTGCTCTTTTCAATTATATCCATAGGAATAATGAAAACACACACACACACACACACACACACACACACATTTGAAAGGAAATACCACCAGATTAAAAGTTTAAGATCCAAAGGGTGGCTCAGCGATTGAGTGTCGGCCTTTGGCTCAGGGTGTGATCCTGCAGTCCTGGGTGGGATCCAGTCCTGCATCAGGCTTCCTGCGGGGAGCCTGCTTCTCCCTCTGCCTATGTCTCTGCCTCTCTCTCTCTCTGTGTCTCTCATGAATAAATAAATAAAAGTTTTTAAAAAAGAAAAAGTTTAGCCCAAAGAGTGAGTTTTTAAAGAGCAAGGGCAAAATTATTTCTGGTTAACAAAATATGAGGGCATTTATCAGTATTATACTTTCATTTCATAAGAGAAAAGTATTTCAGAAGAGGTATGATATTCAATAAGAAATTTGATGGTAATAAGGTTAAAACTAAATACACATTGACTAAGTAATAATAATAATACCTAATTTGTTGGTTTAAAAATTAATTTAAAAATTAAAACAATAGTTTGAGTGGCAGGTGATCACATTTAAAGCATACAGATTTTTGCATCATTTAGCACAGTATAAGGATATTAATAACATTACAAATGGCAAAATGTTATTTTAATTTATATACCATTAAAATAATAGACATATACCATTTACTTTTTAGACAAGTACAGGGAACAAATTGAATAAGTATTAAAAAAGTATAACTTACTGGATGAGGTGGTAGGAAGAACTCAAATGGGAGGAGACTATTTCATGGAAACAGAAGAGTTTATATAATGGTCAAATGGTAAAAGATAGGTTATCCTTTATGAATAACCAAAAAATGTGTCAATCTTTCAGAAAGCCTTGTGATTATTAATTTTATGTGTCAATTTAACTGGGCTAAGGAATGAACAGAGGAAAAAAAAAGGAATGAACAGAGAGCTGGTAAAACATTATTTCTGGGTTCATGCTATCAGTGATAGTGTAACTGATGGAAATTAGCATTTGAATCAATAGATTAAGTATAGCTCATCTTCCCAATGCAAGTGGGCATCATCTAATCCAGTTAAGAAAAGCTGGAGAAAACATACTTATACTCATGTGCCAGCACTTGCATGCACAGGCGCATGCGCGCGCGCACACACACACAATGTGAATGTGTTAGAGAATAGGATTCTGGAGAAAAGAGACATACATTGACATAAACATTGCCAGTTTTGGAGATCTATCCCTTCACATATTTGTTGATTCTTAATCACTCTGAGTCCCAAAAGATAAAAAGCAATAGAAATCTAAAGCTAGTGGAATTTGAGGGGTTCACATGTGGTTTGGGGGGTTTTTTACACTGTGGCCATAAAACTTGGGGTTGAGGAATATCAAAGTAGCTAGGATATGAGGGGGTTAGTTTCTGGTAATAAGGACACTGAAGGAAACCCAGTGTTCTACATCAGTATTTAGTAACCAGGGCCAAAGGATTAAAAACCATGCAGAAAAGGCTAGCTAAGACCAGTAAACAGCTAGAATTCAAGGTTTGCCAAGTAGTAGAAATACTGGTAAACACCACACCTCAGACTTCCTTTTAAGGTGGAACAAGCTATAAGTCAATCGTCACAAAATCTGAAATGGAGCTTCAAATGAACCCAAATTAGGGCAGCCCAGTCTGCTCAGCGGTTTAGTGCCGCCTTCAGCCCAGGGCATGATCCTGGAGACCCCGGATTGAGTCCCGTGTAGGGCTCCCTGCATGGAGCCTGCTTTTCTCTCTGCCTCTCATGAATAAATAGATGAATGAATGAATGAATGAATGAATGAACGAACAAATGAATAAATAAATAAATAAATAAATAAATAGATTCAAATGGACCCAAATTATAACAGATGTGCATATACTTTAATGTCATGCTACAGAGCAAAATTAAATCTTTGGAAGAAAATAATATTGGAAACACTAAATTACCTCTACACAATTTACCATGCGAAGTATCTAGCTTTTAATAAACAAAAACAAAACCAAAAATTCTTAAGAAAATAGATGTTAAAGGATGGAGAATTTTGTCAAATATCAAATATTTGGGATCAGAAAATGGGAATACAGAGGGTTGGTGGATGTTTTAACCTCTATCACCAAAAAAGAAAAGAAAAAGGGAAAAAATAATGAAAAGTTAATTCAGGAAAGTAAAATAATTGAAATAAAAAATTCAATAGATGGTGGAATTATTGAGATGATTTGTGACCAGCAAGATATATCAACAAAAAACATGAAAGTCACCATGTGAAGAGAGAAAAAATAAATGGAAAAGAGCACATGAGACATGATGACTCCAGAATAACCTTAATTCTAAAACCTGCTGAAAATACTACCCCCCCAAAAAAATGTTTCAGGCCAATTGCTCTCATAAACATAAATGTAGAAATCATAAGCAAAATATTGGCATATTGAATCCAAACTTGTATTAAGAAACTCTGAATGGCTTTGACTTCTGAAAGTCAAATATAATTCATCACATCAATAAAACAAAGAAGAAGCACCACACAATCACTCCTAATAGATGCTGGAAAAGCACTTTATAAGCTTCCTACCCATCATGACCAAAACTCTTAGCAAATCAGAAATAAAAGTTAACTTCCCTAACTGCATTAGCCATTTATAAAAGAAAATATGCAAATTATCAATAATCATATAACTGCCAATATACATATTAATCAAGGGAGTGTAAATTAAAACTACACTAAGATATATTCATGCACTCATCAGGATGGCTAAAATTAAATAGACTAAAAATACTAAAAATTGGAAAGATTATAGAACAGAAGCTATCATATACTTAAAATAGGAAGGAAAATTAGTAAAATCACTTTGGAAACAGCTTGTCAACATGAGTGAAGGTGACTGTATAAATATACTACATCCTCAAAAGTTCACTCCTATTTGTATAAATAAAGCAAACTAATGGATATGTGCATTAAAGGACATGTACAAGAATGTTAGTTTTAATATTTGTGATAATATCAAAGGAACCCTAATAAACCATCAATAATTTACAAAGAAAATAAACTTTTGTTTCATGTGACATACATGAATCTCATCTTGAGTGAAATGTGCCAGAGACAAAATATGGTATAATATGTCATTTACATGTATTTGAAACATGTAGGGATGACTGGCTGGCTCACCCGTTTAGCACCTGCCTTTAGCTCAGGGCACGATCCTGGAGTCCTGGGATTGAGTCCCATGTTGGGCTCCCTGCATGGAGCCTGCTTCTCCCTCTGCCTGTGTCTCTCATGAATAAAAAAATAAAAAGTTTTAAAAAATGCAGAAAACTAACCGTTTATCACGTTTTTAATAAGATAGTTACTCTGAAGGACAGGGTCAGATGGTGACTGGAGAAAGCATGAGAAAGTTTTTAGATTGGGGCGCCTGGGTGGCTCAGTGGTTGAGCATCTGCCTTTGGCTCAGGTCATGATCCTGGGGTCCTGGGATCGAGTCCTACATCAAGCTCCCATAGGGAGCCTGTTTCTCCCTCTGCCTTTGTCTTTCTCTGTGTGTCTCTCATGAATAAATAAATAAATCTTTAAAAAAAAGGACAGTTTTTGATTGCACTTAATGTTTGGCTTCTCAAAATTATTTTGGCTGTTGTATAATTACATTGTGACAAATTATATAAATATACATTTATGAATTATCCATTTTTCTAAATGTATTCAATACATGATCAAATAAATTTAAAGTGTGTGTTGATCATGGTATCAAATCATGAGAGGATTCTGGAGGCAAATAGAGGTCTGGCTACACAGTACCTCAAGACAAATATTAACAATTTTTTTGTCAGGTTAAGCATCTGCGTTTGGATTGGGTCATGATCCCAGGATCCTGGGATTAAGCTATACCTTGGGCTCCCTGCTCAGTGGACAGACTGACTCTCCTTCTCCCATTGCCCCTCCCCCTAGCTTGTGCTCTCACTTTCTCTCTCTCTCTCAAATAAATAAAATCTTTAAAAAAATTTTAGAGTGTCTAAGAGCATTAAAGAGTCAATGAAGGGCTTAGTCTCATGGTCACACTTGCACTTTAGAATTCTGAATGCAGAAATAACTTGGAAGAAGGAAAATTGGATTATAACTAATATTCCAGAAGATGCATGAGGACGACTTGGACTGCTGTGTATGTGTATGTGTTTGCGAGAGACTGCTGTGTGTGTGTGTGTGTGTGTGTGTGTGTGAGAGAGAGAGAGAGAGAGAACTGTCAAGAGAAACGGGTAGATTTAATAGATGTATGTTGATCATGATGTCATTAGGGTTTGATGTTGGGTTGGATTTTGGCAGGAGTTGGGAGGAAGAGAAAGTTTCTGATATAACTCCTAAGACTCCTGTGTAATAGAATAGTTGGAGATATCTTTTATTAATAGGTAACACTGGAAGATGTTTATATAAGGAAATGTAAATTTTTTTCATGCTTTAGAATGTCGAGTATGAAGTGTTTTTAAGATATCCAAACAGAGATGCCAAACAAGCATGTTCCATCATGGTTCTGAGAAGAGATCAGAACTGATGATATACATCTGTAAGTTTCCTGTCTGTAGTGCATTTTAAAACCAAGGATATGAGTAAAATTGTTATGGCAGAAAACAGATTGAGAAGAGAAATCTTCCTAGTGCTAAACCTGCAGTTGCTTAATTCACAATAGCATTTAGAATTAAAAATAAGTCTGCAAAAGAGAATGTGACTGAGTGTTCAGTGAAGTAGAAAGAAAAATCGTAAAAAATTTGTCAAAGAGAAGACAAATGAGAATTCAAGGAGCTACAGGTCAGGGTAGAATGAAGATTAGATTTAGTGACACTGTGGCTATGGTTTGATTTAATAATGAGAATCGTTTTGGTCATTGAAACAGAAAACACTTGTAGTCATTGCAAGATATGTATATGACAGAATAAAACCAGTAAAAACAGGTAAATGCTTTGAGAACATTGGTTCTAAAGGAAGACGTAGGCTGGTAATGGGAGGGAGTGGTATTCAGAACGTTTTGTTGTCATTGCTGCTGCTGCTGTTGCGACTGATTTTTGGATGACATAATTTGAGGACATGTTTGTAAAAATGAGAAAAATCCCAATGTGAGATCTGATTGCATATTGAAGAGAAAGAATAGATACTAAGCAGTGGGAGAGAAGACAGCTGAAAAGAGATCCAAAGCAGATTGAGGCATTCTCCTTTCAAAGAGAAAGAGGTGCTCATCTGGTATAGCAGGTGGTTGGATTCCAAATCAATGGGTTTCACAACTGAAAAAAAAAATGCTGCTATCGAACCTGTGATTTTGCGAATGAATTTTAAATATACCATTTTTAATAAAAAATTTATTTCCAAAGTTTATATTCTAGAAAAGCCCTGAGAAGAAAGCATATAAATTCAAAAATATTCAAACAGTATTAAATGAATAAATTATTTAAAAAGCATGTTTTGCCATATTTAGTTAGTACAAGTTATATTACTTATATATATAGGTTTTCATATGTACTCTTTCATTTAAAGATGTTCTCAATATTCACATTTACATACAACTTAGTCATTTCATTTTTTAAGGGTGAAATTCCTGGTAATTAAACAGTTACAATCTCTAGATTTATAATTCTTATTGGAAATATATGATGTAAATATTTTGTTTTTCATAAATGTAATAACACAAAGTGTATCCTTTAACTAAAAGAATATTAGGATTATATTTTATGATAATAGGTATTAATTCACATAAAAGTAAATGTAATTAAACAAACAGTTCTGTTTGTATATACATAACTCAACTTGTTTCTAATATTCCTTTAGCTAATTTCATGTTTTGGAAATAACAAAACATTTTAATTGTCTGAATTCTATATTGGGAAGGCATGACACCAAGCTAGGAGTTATGCAATCTTGCTTCTGCAAAGTTCAAGTTGTTAAAACAATGTAAGCACTACATTCTGATTTTATTTATTTTATTTTTAAAAAAATATTTTATTTACTTATTCATGAGAGACAGTGAGAGAGGGGCAGATACACAGGCAGAGGGAGATGCAGGCTCCATGCAGGGAGCCCGACGTGGGACTCGATCCCAAGTCTCCAGGATCATGCCCTGGGCTGAAGGCGGTGCTAAATCCCTGACCCACCTGGGCTGCCCTACATTCTGACTTTAAAATACATCCCTTTGTCTTTATTAAATTGAGATATTTTAATATTTCAACAATCAGGATGCATCTTGAAGTCAATATCATCAGAAGCTTTACAGCTACCAGTTTGAAAACAAAAAATATTATTTTAGCCCAGTTTTTCTTAATAACTGATATGTTTTTGAAGTCTAGAACAAACAAGTGTGATGTATTTATTCTTCCAAACGATCACCAGAATCTTGCAAGAGTATGTGATAAAATATGTAAATACAAAGGAAGAGAAAAGACTCTACGAGTTTATACAAATTTAAAGAGAAAAGACTCTACAAGTTTATACAAATTTAAAGAGCAATACACATGGATCTAATACATCCTTAATATCCATGACAATTTCAGTATCAATCTCAAAGTTATACTAAATTCAAAGATTGCAAATACAGGCTTTGGAAGGCAACATGTTACTATGATACTATGATGTAAAGCTGCTAATGGACCAATGCCATACAAAAGAATCACTTTCTCAGTTAAGAAAGTTGTGAATTATTTTTCATTGTAATCTGAAAAAATAAATTGTAAATAAATGCTATCATCAATTAACTTTAACCTTCTAAAACTCCTATTAAATTTAACAGATAATATCTAGAATATGAAATTTAATATTTGATTTTCTTCTTTCAAAATATGTGATTTATTAGCACTTTCAAGGAATTTATGGACTAACCAAGAGAATTAAATTTTTTAAAAGATTTTTATATGTATAAACTTAACCACTATAAAAAACAGTGAGTGGAAAATTTTTAGATTTTCACCTCCACCTGTGGTAAGCCTCCTAAATTACAGAGTTTGTTGGGGAGATGTTATCACTTTCCATTATACGATAATGTAAAAAAGTTGGCTTTTAGCTACAAATGACAAATTTTTTCTATGTAAATTAAAAAAATGTAAATAGACTAGAAAAATTGTGTATTGACTCAATAACTTAATAGTCTATGTACTGGGTCAACTTTTTATTGATCTAGATTAGAAAACATCAAAAAAGGACTCTTCTGTAACTTAATCATCTTGTAATATATGTTCTATATTCTAAGGTTAACTTTCCTTATAGTGGCTAAATGAGTGATAGCAGCCTCTTGTGCTATGCCTTGCCATCTAGCTTCTATAGAATATCAACAAATATTCATCCCCAGGGGCCACAGTAAATTTCCCTTCATGTCTCATTCAAAAAACCCAAAAAACAAAAAATGAAACAAAATAGGCGATTGCCTCTGGGTAAGGATACTTAATCAGATGAAGAAAATGATGATTCTCAAGTAATTTTCAGGGACTGAGGTTTCCAAGTCACTAAAAAACACCTAGGGTGGTGGTTCTTCTTCTCCTTCTTCTCCTTCTTCTCCTCCTTCTCCTCCTTCTTTCTCCTTCTTTCTCCTTCTTTCTCCTTCTTTCTCCTTCTTCTCCTTCTCCTTCTCCTTCTCCTTCTTCTTCTTTTAAAGATTGTATTTATTTATTTGAGAGAGTGAGTGTGAGCATGAACAGATGGGTGGAGGAGAGCAGAGGCAGAGGGAGAAGCAGGTTCCCAGCTGTGCAGGAAGTCTGACATGGGGCTTGCCCCCAGGATCCCAAGACCATGAACTGAGCCCAAGGCAGATCCTTAACTGACTGAGCCATCAGGTGCCCCCAAAACAGATAGCTTTCTTGGAGGAAGGATGGCTATCCAATCTAAAATTGTGGAACTGTTTTGTTACAAATGGAATAGAAGAATATAACTGAATCCTAACTGGCAAGTATGGTATATTTATACATGCGGGCAATCACATTTTAATGTTTGTCTGTATTGCAGATGAAAATAGAAAATACAAATGAAACTAAGAAATATTTTTTCTTTTTTCCCAACTTTAAAAGAGATCTCAAAAAAGATCATGGTTTATCTACATACACACACAAATTTCTTATTGACAGTAACTAAGTGGTGGAAAGACTATGAAAATAATATATGTTAAAAAACTTTTCAAGTGTTGGGACAATATAGCTGAACTCTGTTCAACACGCATCATTTTTATCAAAATTACATGAAAACTAAAATTTCAGTCTCTTTAAATCAGTTAAGTTTGTTTTTATAGGATTAAATATGAAGGGAAAATGTTCTAAATGGAAAAAAAAGGATCAAATTTTAATTAGCATCATACATTAGTGTAAACTGTCAGTTTTCCTTTTCCTACTGTGGTATTGGCTTTCATGTATATTGTGTATCTTACAAAAATAAAAGTCTAAACATAGTAAATCTTTCAATGGTTTGCTTAACTTCTTCAGCATAGTTTTGCATGTGTATAGCAGGAAATTCTACATTTCTAAATATAAACTCATCTTTCTGTGATAGGAAAAAATATGCTTGGTATTTAAAATAATTTAGTCAGTTACACTCACATATTTAAGTATTTATTTTAAATGTCACCATGAAATGTTAATTTTGATATTTCCCTTATTATATTTAATCTCTTGGGATGTATATATTTTTTAGTACTGGAAGATGAACACTTTACAAATAAGATCAATGTATTTCAATTTTAAAGTTATCATCAGTGGTAACTACCAAGTAGGGATTCTTTACAACCCAAAATAAAGATATTCGACACTACGTAGTAATCTGAGGATAGTGCTTGTAATGATATTCCTGCCCTTCTAATTTATACAAATTTTACTTGCAAAACATTATGACCTAGTTTTCCAGCAAATTAAAGTACAATAAGGAAGGGTTCAGTGTTTTACACTAAGCCTTACATCCAATGACAAATGTTTATCTGAAACTCGAAGGAAAGCTTTTCTCAAATTTTACAGCAGTTTTTTTTTGAAAGCAATTTTTTAAACACTAATTCAAGCAAAAATCACATTCCATATACCTGCTCTTTCCATGTACACTTCATAGTCTTAATGTGTCTTTCTCCAATATTATACATAAACTCTTTATTGAAATCCCAGTTTTTTATACAACCATTTTAGGGACACAATATTTTTAACTTTAATTTCCCTTTCCTCAGTGAAGGTTTCTTGGTTCATATCTTGGATTCTAAAATCAGAGAAGTTAATTCAGTTGTGTTATGAAGTAAGACTTGCAGAATACTATATCTCTCTTTTTCATTAAGTTAATATTTCAGGAATATATTCAAGATAATTTTCTTACTCTTGTTTTCTGATCTAACAGAATGAATTTAATGAATGGGGTTTGGGGACAAAGAAAGAATGACAACATTTCCACAGAATAGTGAAAGCTAACTTTGACAAAGTCTAATTTGATGATATTCCATTAAAATATTCCCAGTGGTTGTATATTTCGTGTCCATCCATATAAATCTTGATCTGACTAAACACTAGGATTATGTAGGCATTAATATGATTTAGAATGCTTCTATAAATTGTTAGAATTATTGATTAAAAGTTAATTTTAGTGGGAGAAAACTAGCTCTCATTTGACTCTAAGTTCATATTCACTGGAATCTACAAATTAAATTCTATATTTTCTACCTTAGTTACTTACCTATAAAACATCTCACTCTCAAAAAAAAAAAAATCTCACTCTCATTATGAGGTCTTCTGGAATATTTCAATTTCCTCAGCAACAAAATTATAACTCCCAAATGGGTCGCATCTGCAAATGGCTCATTACTTTATTTTGAGGTATCTCTATCCTCCTGAAAAAATGCATTGGATCCAGCACCAGATTGCCAGGACCTAAACCCTGTTCTTGCAGCTTGCTAGCTCTATAATTTAGGGCAAAAGAATTAATATTTTTGTGGCTCAGTGTCCTCATAGTAAAAGTGAAAATTGTATAGCATACTAACTCCATAGAGTTGTTGCTTAGGATTAAATTATTATATAAAGCACTTGGAATAATGCCATAATTGTTAATACTATTGCTTCTATGTCAGAGTACATTTTCCTTCTTTTCCCCTGCTCTATCTTCAGAAAGTATATTCTAGAAGATCTTGGTCTCTTGTGGTTGAGATTCATTTAGTTTGTCACCTTGTGAAAAGTAGAAATTGAGTTAAATTTTGACTAGGCTTATCCTCTTTGTAATTTACTATATTTCAATGAGATTTGATTCATGTGTGGAAATAAAAGAGAACACATGTCATTACACGGAGTGTCTTTACATGTTTAGTTTTACAAACTAAAGCTAAGTACTTTAACCATTCATGGATTTTTAATCGATGAAATTAATAGACATTTGAGAAAAAAGCTTACAAGATAGTTATCATGTGAACAAATATTCTTATTTGAATAACGATACCTTAAGTCCCTCTTATTGAGAATTATTATGCTACTTCCTAACTCAGAGAAGGTTATTCTGGTAGTAATACTAATTCTAGCATAGCTTTTATTTATTTATTTTTAATAATAAATTTATTTTTTATTGGTGTTCAATTTGCCAACATACAGAATAACACCCAGTGCTCATCCTGTCAAGTGCCCCCCTCAGTGCCCATCACCCATTCACCCCCACCCCCGCCCTCCTCCCCTTCCACCACCCCTAGTTCGTTTCCCAGAGTTAGGAGTCTTCATGTTCTCTCTCCCTTTCTGATATTTCCTACCCATTTCTTCTCCCTTCCCCTCTATTCCCTTTCACTATTATTTATATTCCCCAAATGAATGAGACCATATAATGTTTTTCCTTCTCCGATTGACTTATTTCACTCAGCATAATACCCTCCAGTTCCATCCACATCGAAGCAAATGGTGGGTATTTGTCGTTTCTAATGGCTCAGGAATATTCCATTGTATACATAGACCACATCTTCTTTATCCACTCATCTTTCGATGAACACCGAGGCTCCTTCCACAGTGTGGCTATTGTGGCCATTGCTGCTAGAAACATCGGGGTGCAGGTGTCCCGGCGTTTCATTGCATCTGTATCTTTGGGGTAAATCTCCAACAGTGCAATTGCTGGGTCATAGGGCAGGTCTATTTTTAACCCTTTGAGGAACCTCCACACAGTTTTCCAGAGTGGCTGCACCAGTTCACATTCCCACCAACAGTGCAGGAGGGTTCCCTTTTCTCCGCATCCTCTCCAACATTTGTTGTCTCCTGCCTTGTTAATTTTCCCCCATTCTCACTGGTGTGAGGTGGGATCTCATTGTGGTTTTGATTTGTATTTCCCTGATGGCAAGTGATGCAGAGCATTTTCTCATGTGCATGTTGGCCATGTCTATGTCTTCCTCTGTGAGATTTCTGTTCATGTCTTTTGCCCATTTCATGATTGGATTGTTTGTTTCTTTGGTGTTGAGTTTAATAAGTTCTTTATAGATCTTGGAAACTAACCCTTTATCTGATATGTCATTTGCAAATATCTTCTCCCATTCTGTAGGTTGTCTTTGAGTTTTGTTGACTGTATCCTTTGCTGTGTAAAAGCTTCTTATCTTGATGAAGTCCCAATAGTTCATTTTTGCTTTTGTTTCTTTTGCCATCGTGGATGTATCTTGCAAGAAGTTGCTGTGGCCGAGTTCAAAAAGGGTGTTGCCTGTGTTCTGCTCTAGGATTTTGATGGAATCTTGTCTCACATTTAGATCTTTCATCCATTTTGAGTTTATCTTTGTGTATGGTGAAAGAGAGTGGTCTAGTTTCATTCTTCTGCATGTGGATGTCCAATTTTCCCAGCACCATTTATTGAAGAGACTGTCTTCCAGTGGATAGTCTTTCCTCCTTTATTGAATATTAGTTGACCATAAAGTTGAGGGTCCACTTCTGGGTTCTTTATTCTGTTCCATTGATCTATGTGTCTGTTTTTGTGCCAGTACCACACTGTCTTGATGACCATAGCTTTGTAGTACAACCTGAAATCTGGCATTGTGATGCCCCCAGCTATGGTTTTCTTTTTTAGAATTCCCCTGGCTATTCGGGGTCTTTTCTGATTCCACACAAATCTTAAAATAATTTGTTCTAACTCTCTGAAGAAAGTCTATGGTATTTTGATAGGGATTGCATTAGAAGTGTAAATTGCCCTGGGTAACATTGACATTTTCACAATATTAATTCTGCCAATCCATGAGTACTAGCATAGCTCTTAAACATTATGACTATTTATACTGTGATTAGAACTATAATAATTAATCACATTTTATTGTTTATTTTGAAGATCACAATGAATTTTATCAACATACAAATTAGTAACATAATTGATATTTAATGGATCAAATATTTATGCTAAGCATACAATAAATAAAAACTTTCATTTGTCCTTTTATTTCCTCTGCTGGAGAACAAACTACAATTTGTAACCATCAAAGAAGAATGAAATTCAACACCTTATCTTTCAATACTATTTATTCATAGATTCTACTCTCCCCTCAATAATATAGACTCCAGAGATTTAAGGATGTGCCATAATCTCTCTTAAGCTGACATATGTTCAAGGTGTGTATTAAGATACTAGAATGCCAAGTAGATTCAATAAAATACAGGCATTACATTCATATTTTGTTTATTCTTTGTTTTGCCAATTTCAAAGAAAGAGGGAAGAAAAATGAAAACACATTTTTAAACAAACATGGCTTTGTTCCAGCACAGCACAAGTACAGCCTTACCTATAAAATGGTTTTAAAATGCACTTGAAGAGAAGGTTTATTATGTCATTAATGTGCTGCCAGATTGGATTTATTTTTGCAGTTGGCAATTGCCATAGCAACTTTGGAGGATAAGAACTTCTTGGGGCTTCCTTTCTGTACAGAGGTAAATATAATTTGTCTTCAAATTTATACATGAGTCAAGAGTAAATCTAAAAATATATGATAGATCCAGAGTAGAAGAGCACTTGTTTCAAGGGATTAATTTAGGTAAAGTGAAGAAGTATTAAATGGACGGTCCCTTTCTTCTTTTTTTTTTTAAATTAATTCAGGAAAATATCTGAAAATCTAAGTGAGAATTATGCTGAGCTTGGGGAAAGAGAAAGTTGAGTTTAAAGTGATCAATAGATGGAGGTGGTAAAAATAATTGTTCAAGTTTCTACATCACTTAATTCTGTTCATCAGGATGGGTGATATGGATGAAATTTTAATTTAGGCAGAATCATTTGTACTTTGTTCAGTTGTTTACAGAGTTCTTTCTTCTATGTTGTATGTAATGAATGACAAAGTGAAGGAAGGAAGAAATTAATACAGAAAGGAATGAAGGAAAGACAGAAACAGCAATATTCACCTTATCACGTTTTTTCTGCTGGCCCTAGTAAACTACTCATAATGTTCTAACGCTTGGTTTCCTAAAGAAAAACTCTATAAAAGCTATCAATCAGCAGGTGGTATAAATAAATTTTGGAATGATTCAAGGTTTTTCAGAAACTTTTCCAGAAACCTTTTGCAGGTGTTTTTAATAGAGAAAATGTGCCCATCTGTGAATGTTTACACACAAAGATTGTATCAACACATCCATAGATTCATAACAGCCTAACATTCAGCAGGCTCCTATTATGTGCATAAGCATATGTGATTAATTTTATTTACAGTAGTTTATTACTGTGTGTATTTATTCATGAATGAAACAATGAGGAAGATATGGACACAGCTGTCTGTGATTTAGCATTCAAGTTATTTGGACAGAGCGACTAAGCTATTACATATTTCTTCAAAAAGCATTTATGAAAGTTATCGACCACCTAAAGCTCTCAATGCTGTTACTGATTGCCTTTTGTACAGAGTTTCCCATTCATGAGAAGCCTTACAGCATGCTGTGCTGCATGCAGCCATCTACTTACTAAAGTACTCTAGAGATCAATCTGTTCATATACAATGTGTAGAGGAGGAGGGAGTACACAGTGAACTTTCATAAGATATGACATTTGCATGGTCCTCATCTCAAATTTCATATTAAAACCATTGAAGGAGATTTTTATATTTTCCCAGTACTGAGTCAATCAATTAAAATACTGTCTGGGATGGGAACAGAGCATCAGTGCTTTCAGTTACTTATTTTCACATTTCTTCAAATAATTCTAATGTGCAATCAGCGTTGAGAGGTCCTGCTCTATGTAGAAAGTGTACAGGCTATTTTGAAAGAAATATAAAGTACATTAAATACTAAACATAAGAATTTTAAGAAGAGTAAATGATAAGAATTCAGATTTGGTATAAAACATAGGAAAATCAATAATATTATAGGAAGGTAAGATATGTTTTAACTAAAATATAGGTTATGACAAGAAGAAAATCTTTGCCTAAGGAGTATAAAATAAATATGTTTGAATCGCATAGCAGTTCAAGATCAATGGACAAGTTATTTTAAAGAAGACAGAAAGGGCCGCCTGGGTGGCTCAGCAGTTAAGCATCTGCCATTGGCTCAGGTAGTTATCCTGGAGCGCTGGGATCGAGTCCCACAACCCGCTCCCTATGGGAGCCTGCTTCTCCCTCTGCCTGTCTCTGCCTTTCTTTCTGCATGCCTCTCATAAATAAATAAATAAAATCTTTAAAAAAATAAAAAGAAGACAGAAAAAAATGAAAAAATATCGTATTTTTAAGTTATATTGCAAACCTGGTTGATCACGATTAGGAAAATCAAAGAGTCAGTACTGTTGACAGCTCTTTTAGGGTACTTAACCTACCTATAAAATATAATCCATAGCTCCATTCAAAATACCCTTTCTTATCTTCTTATTTATTTTATTTTATTTATTTATTTTTTATTTTATTTTATTTTATTTTTAAATTTTTATTTATTTATGATAGGCACACAGTGAGAGAGAGAGAGGCAGAGACACAGGCAGAGGGAGAAGCAGGCTCCATGCACCGGGAGCCCGACGTGGGATTCGATCCCGGGTCTCCAGGATCGCGCCCTGGGCCAAAGGCAGGCGCCAAACCGCTGCACCACCCACGGATCCCCTCTTCTTATTTTTTTATAAATTTTTAAAAAGTTTTTTTATTTTTTTATTTTTTTATTATTCATGAGAAACACACTGAGAGAAAGAGGCACAGACAGAGGCAGAGGGAGAAACAGGCTCCATCATGCCCTGGGCCCAAGGCGGCGCTAAACTGCTGAGCCATCCAGAATGCCCCATTTCTTATCTTCTAATCAAGCCTATTCGCTCTCCTCTGAGCCATTAATGGAAATGTTCAGCAGTGTAATCCCCTCAACATCCACATGGTGGTACTATTTTCCTCCTTTTCTACTTAACTCCCTGTAGTAATCTGACAGTGAGACTCCCCAAATTAATGAAAGTATTCTCAAATTTTGTTATCTGTGTTCTCTAGAAATCCCACCGGTTCCTCACAAGGATATAGACTTTTGTTACTCAAAGTGTGGTCCAGGGGCCAGAAGCATTGGCATCACTTAGAACCTTGTTGGACCTTTAGTATCATGAGTTGTATTCTTGATCTACTGAATGGGGATCATTAAATAAGGTTTAAGGTTCTTTGTAGGCAAATTTGAATTAGTAGGCATTTATATAGAGCATTTGTGCTGAGTCTTGTAAAACCAAATTCACTTTTATATTAAATCATCAAACATTAAATCACTAAACAATTAGGGTCTATGTACTCTTCTCAAAAACAAAAACAAAAGAAGGTTTTTTTTTTTTTTTTTTTTTTTTTTTTTTTTTTTTTAATGAATGGCTCTTCTGCCATTCATTCATGTTTCTGACATGACTGCTCCTACTTGTTTGTCCTCCAAACCCAAAGATTTATGTTCACATCTCAGAGATCTTAGTTCCAATCTCTCACATCCACCTGTCATCATCAGTGCCTGCCACAGTGGAGAGAGTGGAAAGGAACACCTAATCCGACAAAACAAGATCACCCTTATAGGCCTTATTTTTATATAAAGCATAAATATTCACCAGTCTAAGAGAAAAAGTGACTCTAAGTCTACCATGCTTCAGTATCCTATTTTATTTTGTTCTTTTTTTTATTTTTTTATTTTTATTTATGATAGTCACACACACAGAGAGAGAGAGAGAGAGAGAGAGAGGCAGAGACACAGGCAGAGGGAGAAGCAGGCTCCATGCACCGGGAGCCCGACGTGGGATTCGATCCCAGGTCTCCAGGATCGCGCCCTGGGCCAAAGGCAGGCGCTAAACCTCTGCGCCACCCAGGGATCCCTTGTTCTTATTTTTAAAATATTTTTATTTATTTATTCATGAGACACACAAAGAGAGAGGCAGAGACATAGGCAGAGAGAGAAGCAGGCTCCTTCTGGGGAGGCTGAAGCGGAACTCAATTCCAGGACCCTAGGATCAGATGTGAGCCAAAGGCAGACACTCAACCACTGAGCCACCCAGGTGTCCCCAGTTTGCTATTTTAATCTATTACTTACCACTCTGCTAAATCGTCTTTGGTACTTTTATCTCCATTCTGCTTTGTGCTTCTTCTTTTATCTAACACTCTTCCTTTCTCTCTCCAAATCATGGACTTCCCTCCTTTGACTATGCTACATAATTATAAGACTTTTCTTTACCCTCAATTCCTCTATGAGTGTTCTTTCTGAGTGGATACTTTTACTGAAATAAGACCCATCACTCTGGACTTTCTTTCCCTTGCAGTATTCTCAATATGAGAAGGGTTATTTCCCAGTATCTCACATGCATCAGGGTCAGGAGACATATTCCTTTTCCTCTTCACTGAAAATGTCAGACCACTATTACTCTATCTTCTTGAAATGAACACTGCTTCCTTGAGATAGGCGCAATTTTGTTTGCATCACTAGGTGTCCTTACTATTACTGACCCATTTCTTTAAATTTACCTGTCTTCAGTGAAATGTTTAGAACTTGACCTAATCTTTCTTTCCAATCCTATGACCTATTGTCATGTAGAGTGACTTAAATAACAGAATAGACAATCTATCTGATATCAAAGCCACTTAATTTTTTGTGTTCCTGAAATCCAAGAACCTTCTCCAATGGCAGTCCCTATGGACTCCTTTGTTCATATACAAATTTGGATACCCGCTCTGGAACTTGATATCTGCACTCTCCACCTTAGTGTTTTTTATCTTTTTTTAGATTTCTAACCCACTAGCAAAAAAAACTATTCTTTGCCTTCAGCAAAACTTTAATCCAAGTCATAATCCAACTTGTGTATGTTCATCCTTTTTCCTCTCCTTACTCCCTTTTTTCCAGCTATTTTGCATGTGCCATCTTTAAACACCCTCTCTCACTGATATTTGGTGTTTCTAGGTTCAGAAGAAATTTAGGCATTATTTGCATACAGATCATAGGTGACATTGTAGAAGTGGGTGAAAAGAGAAACGGATTGAGACTCTCTTGGGTTACCTTCTAGTTATCTCACTCAGCATGACTTACAAGAGTACTACATGCTTGCCGCTGTTCAAGTGAATATAAAAAGTTTTGTATACAGGTCTATCCAGGTTTTAAAATAGTCTGAACAAGTTTATGCAAATTTTATTTTTCTGGCTATGGTATATACAAATCTAGTCTTTAGAATCAGGTACATCAAGAAAAAAAAATAGATTAAGTTCTGAGACAGAAGAAATTGATACCTATTACTATCATCCAATCATTGTCTTCCTACCCTGGTCCCAGGGCAGCTTATTTTCACATGCTTCTGTAGGGTAAAAGTAATTGTAAACTCTTGACTAGATTGTTACAATGAGCTGTTACTAAATATCATTTTATTATAAAGTCAAGGAGAAGAGTTACTCTCAGTTCATCACTGAACTTGGAAAGATATGCCAATCACAGCAGCGAACTACCATAGCTAGAGAGGGCTTAGAATTTTAGTAAGTACTTTCATTCCACAGGGAATGTACTCCCAATAAAGAAAACCTTCAGTAATTCTCTGAAAAAAAGCATATTTGAAGTAGGAATTTATCCAACTGATACATTCTACTTAGACAAAGCTAATTCCTATCATTGATATATTGAAATGCCCAAAACTCCATGAAGAGTAAAACATTATCTCTGACTTATTTAACTCAAAGCAATCTATGTAAAAAAAAAAAAAAATGTATTACATATAAATTTCAGCTTACCATTTGTTAATGAACTGGAAGACATTTTTCAGTTCAAGAATGGTAGTTTTCAATTATATGAAAAATATGACATATAAGAGTGCATGTTCTCTCATTTAAATTATACTATTGGCATTTATTCACATAAACATGAACATCTAGAAAACATACACAAAAAAGGGCTAAGTCATTTAATCCAAAAGAAACAAAAGGGATAATCTTTTATTTAAAAAAATCCAATAGAAATAAATACAGATTAAAATTGACACAATAGCTTCCCACTGACGAAAACTATAGGTAGCACTGTAGTTCCGAGAGAGGTTTGGATATTTTCCTTAAGCCCGAACTCAGTTATAGACTGGTGTATTGAATAAATATTACCTAGCTTTATAAAACTTATGGAATAAAGGACTAAGAAAGATGATTTACACATAATGCTTACCATTCCCTAGAGTCTTATTTATGGTCTCTTTTTCATGAGAATTAATTCAGAAAAAATGTACCTGTCATTACCAATTTATCTACATCATCATGCCTCTCATCATTTTGCTTTGGCTAACAAAATCTCCCTAAAGGAATATATACTGGAATATGTATTTTATGCAATTAGGAATACAGTGAAGTGCTAAAACTATATTTAAAATATAACAGGGTAGTTTGCAAATACTGTATTGAAATTGTGTAGACAAATTTTGTTTTGCCAAACATTGTATGGACTGGGAGTGACTTTGGGATCAGAGAAACAAAAATATTTGAACTTCTTTTAATTGCAGAAAAAAAATAGATAAAAAAATATATAACAAGGTAAAAAAATTGTAGCCTATAAGTGACATGTCTAATTTAATAAACCTTTTCTTTGAAATAATATTTTAATATGTGAGTAATAGTTATTATAGGAGTTAAGTTATATTCCAATATATAAAATAGATCTTTATATTAAGGAAAATTATTAGAATTTTTGTGTTTCTCTTTTGTATACCTTTAATACATTTACCCTAATATACAAAAATCAGTGTAAAAGTAAAATAAAACACAAGTTAGTTATTCAAGATGACTGACTCTGTTTTATGAACAGAGTGAATTAATTAGTATTAAAAATTGTCCTTGAATATTATCATTTTAATGCACTAAATATTCCTGATTTACTCTCTCCACTTTAAATTGACAATGAGCGGATCCCTGGGTGGCACAGTGGTTTAGCACCTGCCTTCAGCCCAGGATGTGATCTTGAGTCCTGGGATCAAGTCCCACATTGGGCTCCCTGCATGGGGCCTGCTTCTCCCTCTGCCTGTGTCTCTGCCTCTCTCTCTGTATCTCTCATGAATAAATAAATAAAATCTTTTTAAAAAATTAAAAAATAAATTGACAATGAATACAAGAATTATCATGATAATAATAAGATAAATCTTTGGCAGTATAAGTTCTGTCTTAAAAATGACCATATGCCAAAGCTTTCTATCACTAAATTATTAATTTATCTGGATTGAGAAACACATCTCTGGACTGATACTTATACTCAACTTATTAAAATTACACCTACCTATCCTCAAGGAAAAAAAAAAAGAATAGAAAAGAAAAAAAAGATGGGCAGTTCCAAGGGATAGAGTTGAAAGCTTTATCTTATTGACAGTCTCAGCCAGCATCCATTACAGTTGATCTTTGAGCAACACAGAGGTTAGGGGCACTGACCACCTTGCATGGTCAAAAATCCACATATAACTCTTAGCTTTCCCCCAAATTTACTAATGGCCTACAGTTGACCAAAAGCCTTACTGATAACATATATAGTCAATTAATGCATATTTTGAATGTTATATGTATTACATACTGTGTTCTTATAGGAAAATAAGCTGCAGAAAAGAAAATGTTGTTAAGAAAATCATAAAGAAAAGAAAAGAAATAATCTTTACATTATTATACTGTAAGAAATCTGCATATGTGGACCTACACCGTTCAAATCCCTGTGGTTCAAAGGTGGACTATATATCTCTAAAGTGTAAAATTGCAAAAATTGTTAGAGTCAGAAACTAGTACTCACCTAGGTTACCATCGGATTTATACCTCTATTTGTTCATCTAAAAACATATCTCTCAAAATGTACAGCTGGAAAAAGGATTTAAAAATATCTTCAAATATGCCCAATTCTCTTTGATAAAACTTTAAAAATACTTTTGGAGAAATAACAGAGTAACACATGCTGAAAAATATGACCTTCATGAATTACCTAAATCAAAAACTAAACTTCTATGAGGATCAGCTGAGGAGAGTACAGATCATCAGTCATTGATCTAGAATCAATTCAGAAGACTGCAACAGATGAGATTGCATCAGCTGTGGAAAACTGAGGTAAAAACCACGTATATGTCTGAATATAGGACAATATTCTAGATAAGCCTTAGTTTGGAAAAGGGAAGCAATGTGGAAGACAAATTGAAGTAAGATGAGAGTGATGGTAATGGGCTCATTTATCAAGATCGTTTTGGCAATCTCCATAGTCAAAGTAAGATGTGAAAGTGAGAGGGGAGTATTTATGGAAGTGTATACAGAAATGCTCTACACAATAATTACATAGGCTAAAAAAGAAGCAAAGAGGAAAAGATAAAAAATACTTTAAAAATAGTAGTATACTATTTCCTTGAGTTTCCAAACAAAATACCATAAACCTGGTGGCTTAATAGAAATATATTGCCCTCAGTAGTTTATAAAGTATTACAGAGGCTAAATATGTATTACAGAGGCTAAAAATGTGAGATCAAGGTGCCAGCAAGGCTGGTTCTGTCTGAGGACTGTTTGAAGGATCTGTTCCATTCCTCTTTCCTAGCTTCTGGTAGTTTGCTAAAAATTTTTGATATTGGTTGGTTTATAGAAGCATCACCTTGATTTCTGTCTTTATTTTCACACTGTGTTCTTCCTGTGTGCATGTCTGCTCAAAAATGTCCCTTTCTATAAGGACTTGAGCCATTGTGGATTAGGGATCCAATTTGCTTCAGGATGACCTCAAAATAATTATATATAATGACCCTATTTTCAAACGAGGTTACATTCTGAGGTTCTGAGGCTTAGGACTTAAATATATCAGTTTTGGGGATAGACAATTCAATTCATAGTAAGTGTACTCAAGTACAAGTGTACTACTCAAGTGTAATTTGACATAAGTATTTTTCATAGCTTTATAAAATGAACAAGGATATGGAACAAACACTTAGGTTAACCCCAAAGCAGGAAGTTCAGGCCATAGAAGAAGAAAATGTGATACACTTCTTATCAAACTCAAATGCAAATATATGTATTTTGTGGAATAAATTTTTCTGAGTTTGCAGTGAATGTCATGTTAACATGCACAAATTTCAGACTGTTAGAATATGGGATGGGTACTGAAAGGAAGTTTATAGATCACTCCAGAAATAAAATAAAAAAGGGAATATTATAAATAACTAAAATGTATATAATGTTTTAATTGTTTAAATCCTTCTGTAAAAAGCAGAGGAAACTGAAAGATGCCTGAGTTGCTCATTTGGTTAAGCATCCGTTGATTTTGGCTCAGGTCATGATCTCAGGGTAATGAGATTGAGTGCCCCCTTGGGCTCTCTGCCATTTCCCTGCTCATGTGCTCTCTTTCTCTCTCTAAAAAAATAACAAAAAAATTAAAAGCAGAGGAAATTTAGTTAAACAAAAATCATTTTTTGTTAGTTTGGGTGACATCTAAAAGAACAAGAATTGAAAATTAATGAATGAAAAATGATATATAAAGCAAATGAGGTTATCAAGAAAACAGGTGAATCAATATTAATATCAGACAGAACAGAGTTAAAATTAAAGATCTTACAATATTACCAATGGCAATATTTCATGTTGATTAAATATACAATTTAACAAGAATCATTTGTAAATACTTATATATCAAAATTCATAGCATCAAAATATGTAGAATTAAAAGGTAAGAAATGACAAGATAAATGGAATAAAAGAAAATTCAATAATTAACTTTTCAGTGGAAAAACACTTAAGGAGGGCACCTGGGTGACTCAAGTGATCATCTCAAGGTCATGGGATTGAGCCCTGCATCTCCCTGCTGGCTGGGGAGTCTGCTTGGAATTCTTTCCCATTCTCTCACTCTGCTCCTTCCCTCCATGCTCTCTCTCTCTCTCTCTCTCAAATAAATAAATAAATCTTTAAAAAACATTTAATTATATAGCATGTTTGAATAATAAAACTTTCAAGCTTGATCAAAAAATCTATTGAAATTTACCAACAACCAGAGAATACATAAAATTTCTGGGAGTATAGGCTGCCTTGCATGAGCAATCCTCCAAAGAAAAAAGATGCACTAGTTATCAAAATGAGGGAATGAGTCAGTTGTCTAGGTTCATGATGTCCAAGGGACTCTGGAGATTCAAGATTTCCAGGCATATCAATCCAGTAATTATCATCTCATGTCTTAGTCTTTAATAATCAAAACCCAGACCTTGATAGATCAAGCTATTCTCATTGAGAATTTACCTTCTTTGAACTTGGATACTTACCATTCAGTCCTTAGTCTGATCTCCATCTTTCTCTTGATTCAACATCTGTGGAAGTTACATTAAAAAAAAAAAAAAAAATCAGGATTGGGCAGAAAGAGAAAATGCAATTCCAGTGAAGTCCTCAGCTATCCCAAGGGGAGGCTCTGGAAATGAAATGACCCTTCAAAATTATCCAGAAATGAGAAAATTCCTACATGAATCATCATTGGCTTCAAGCCAACCTGGGAAAGTAGGTGTAAACAGGTGTCATGAGGAAGCATTGTGGGTTATTTTAAAATTTTATAATTCTCCTGTGTATTCCTGGTCTTAAAAAAGGTGGGTATCTTTTCACGATATATTTTGTGATAGAAAAAAATATCTACTTATGTGTATAAAATATGCCCAGGGGATCCCTGGGTGGCGCAGCGGTTTAGCGCCTGCCTTTGGCCCAGGGCGCGATCACTGGAGACCCAGGATCGAATCCCACGTCGGGCTCCCGGTGCCTGGAGCCTGCTTCTCCCTCTGCCTGTGTCTCTGCCTCTCTCTCTCTCTGTCTGTGACTATCATAAATAAATAAAAATTAAAAAAAATGCCCAGAATTTCAAAAAGGGTCTTAAACATATATATTAGAACTGAAGAGTTGTCATGTTTTTGATTTAGCAATAAGTGCTATAATTAGCCAGCAGAATATTTTTGAGATTTGTTCTTCTTAAAAAAAAAATTCCATGCACTAAAATTTATAATTCTCTGATTTAATGACAATTCTATTTTGGAGATTAGACAATTAAAATATTCTGTTAAATATTTTAACATATGCTACAGTAAAATTCTGATAATTTTACCTAACAAGATATTCTGAAATGTTTAATAAGCTAAAGGAGTAACAAAATCATTAATGTCTAAAACTTTTAGAATAAAGTCATTTATGATTTCAGAACATTTTTAAAATAGATCAATACAGTTTTGACCATTTCCTACGGTGTCACTTAGAAAAGTGATGTCAAATTCTGGAGTGGAAGAGAATTAATTTTTCCTCATCTCAATTAACACACAACCAGTTCCCCAACTTTACTTTGCTTTCCTGATTCAGCAAAGATCAAATTTAAGGCTATTTTAAGTACTGTTATTACTGGAGTGATAGAAAATAGGATGAAAAGGCTAACTAACTAATGATACATAGCTAGCAAAGGTACAACTTTAAATCGATGATTTTCTAGAAGAGAAAAAAGAAAAATAAAATGATAGGTCCATTCCAGCTTTTACTTTTTGTTGAACTAAAATCACTAGTTTCAAGTATCTTAAGCACAGTTAATTTAAAAGTGAAAAAAAAGTCAAGTAAGCATAAAAATAAAGGTTGTTCAATTGATTTCAACTTATTTTTGTGTAATACTTTTTCAATAAAATATCTTAAATTTTATACAGATATGATTTTAATAGCATTTTATTTTTAATTCACATGGTCATATAACTGTCTTATTTTATTATTTTATTTATTTTATTTATATTTAAATTCAATTAATTAACATATAGTGTATTATTAGTTTCAGAAGTAGAGTTCAGTGAATCATCAGTCTAACACCCAGTGATCATTACATCATGTGCCTCCCTTAATGCCCACCACCAGTTACCCCATCCCTCCACCCACCTCCCCTTCAGCAACTCTCAGTTTGTTTCCCAGAGTTAAGAAAGAGTTTCTTTCTTGTCTTCCTCTCTAATTTTTCCCCATTAGGTTTTCTGTCCTTCACTTATGGTCCCTTGCACTATTTCTTATATTCTTCTATGAGTGAAATCACATGATAATCATCTTTCTCTGACTGACTTATTTTGCTTAGCATATACCATCCAGCTCCATCCACGTTGATGTAAATGGTAGGTATTCATCCTTTGTGATGGCTGAGGAATATTCCATTGTATATATACCGCATCTTTTCTTTATCCATTCATCTGTTGAAGGACATCTCAGGTTCTTCCACAGTTTGGCCATTGTGGACATTGTTGCTATGAACATTGGGGTGCAGGTGCCCCTTCATTTCACTCATATAATGGTTTTAAATAGAAGTATTTATAAATTGCATAACACATTTATTACATTTTATTCATCTAAATCCAATTTATCTATATTTTTTTTAAACCACTTTATTGTTTTTCTGTGTCCATTTAATTATAGTATGTACTAATTTTCATAAAAAGAGATTGCTTAGCTGTGAAATCTTGTCTTTTTTAACATTTGGAAAATATTCATATAAAAGGATATGTATCCCAAACTTATATTTGTGATTTCTTTTACATTCAATTATTATTATATTCAATAATTATATTCAGGTATGTTTTCTTCACAGACTTTAGTATAAAATGAATGTATTTGTTTTAATGCTAATTGAATTCTTAAGAAATCCATAATCATTTTTGTCAGAGAAGGTGTATTATTTAAAAGATATTCCATATTTTTACTGTTTCTCAATTGTTTTATATTTCTTATTTTATTTAAGTTAGTGTTTATTTTAACATGTTTTTCTCATTTTTAGAGTTAATTCCTAGTTTTAGATTTAAAAAAAAAAACCTCACAGTATTTACCTAAGTAATCCAACTTTGACTATCTTCCCAACTTTTAGAACATCATACTTGTATCCAAATAGAAATATAATTTTCCACAATTGCTAATTCAAAAAATGATTTATCTTTTTTTTTACTCCCAGAACACTCTAAAGAAAAGTCTTTCCTTGGTATTAGATTTAACGTAAGAAGTTCTTGTTTTAATAATATTGTTTATTTGGCCTAGTTTTTTAATATTCTTAAATTTTTCAATACAGTTTTTTTTACCTCACATTTCACCATACTCTTTAATCCCTACACTTATATGAAATATGCATCCTTAAACATTTCTTTCTCCCCAATATTTTTCTTTAACCTGTATGATTTTATCTGAAGGTTACTACCTTCTCTTTGTTCCAATTACCCTTTGAAAAATCACTATAGATAAAATACTAATTTGTTTCATTATCTTACTATTTTCTCATCAATTTGTCTTTAGTTATAATAACATTTTTCTTATTCACTTTGCTCATGCTATATTACCTTTTAAAAAAAAAACACATCTTTCAGTAGGTAATTCTTTAGCTTTGTATATGAGAGCATATTTTTTAAATATGGAAAAGTATATAACTACTTACAAAGAAATAGTGCATAGGGGAATAAAAAGACATGCATTAGAATGTTTATTGCCATATCATGTCTAGTAGCACAAAGTTGAGGTTAACCTACCTGCTTGTTGTGGATAATGATGAAGCAATTTATATCTATGCTTTGACAGGATATTATGTAGTAATCAGAAGGAAGGAACATTTGTTCATATCAAAATAAAAGCAGATAATAAAAATAAAATTTGGAAAAAATAAACAGGAAATTACTTTATGTCAAATTATTATTTACACAACAAATTATTATTCACACTGTAAATACACAGATTGATTTTTTTGAAAATATAAGTGTGTATGTGTGTATGTAAAGATATCTGAGAAGGGATGTGTGTGTATATGCATTTGCACATGAGCAAAGCTAAATAATCATTACACACAAAAGATAGGATACTGGTGGTGATTAAGGATTGGGATTAGAAGTAAAAGTAAAACATTTTTTAAGACAATAATAATAGCCCCAGGTGTTTCTTCAACTCAATCTTTCTTTTTCAGAATACTAAAACAAATACATAAAAATTCAAAATATATTTCATTTTGTCTTTATGCTTTGCTTGGGAATCTACCTTTTTTTTTTTAATTTTTATTTATTTATGATAGTCACAGAGAGAGAGGCAGAGACACAGGCAGAGGGAGAAGCAGGCTCCATGCACCGGGAGCCCGACGTAGGATTCGATCCCGGGTCTCCAGGATCGCGCCCTGGGCCAAAGGCAGGCGCTAAACCGCTGCGCCACCCAGGGATCCCGGGAATCTACCTTTGATAGCATGCTGGTGTCTTATATATATCATAACTCCTTTTAAAATCTCCCTCTTCCTTCTCCTTTTTACATTTTTAATTTTTTTTCTTCCTTCTCATATAGGCACTAGTCCAAATTTAAAAAAAAAATTGTGTCTTCATCTTTTGTTCCCTATATCCTCTTCATTGTGAATGTTTGCATATTTGGCCAAAATATGTGCCAAATATTGACATGTTCTTGAAAACTTTACATAGTTTTTTAAACTAAATTTTATTTTTATGATGATTATAGATTCACATGTAGTTATAAGAAATAGCATACCCTTTACCTGGTTTCCCCTAAGAAAGTATCACATCTAGAATATTGACATTGACACAATTTAGGTGTAGAATATTTCCTTTACCAAAAGGAAATATTCTACCCTTTTCCTTTTGTTTGTTTGTTTGTTTGTTTGTTTTAGAGAAAAAATTTGGTAGGGGGAGAGGGAGAGAGAGAATCCCAAGCAGTCTCCACACTCAGCCCAAAGATGGACCTAGGGTTCAATCTCACAACTGTGAGGTCATGACATGAGCTGAAATCACAAGTAGGACACTTAACTGACTGAGCCATCCAGGCGCACCCCTTCCTGTTAATATTTTATAGTCATACCCAGTTTCTACCTATACCCTTTCTTTAATTTCTGACAACCACCAATCTGTTCTTCATTGTTGTAATTTTTTCCTTTCAGGAATATTTTATAAATGAGATCATGCACAATTGCCTTTTTCTTCTCTTGGCATAGTGCTCTAGAAATTCATCTGAGTTATTCTGTATATCAGTAGCTCATTCTCTTCCATTGCTCAGCAATATTCCATGGTGGAGATGTACCACACTCAGTTTAGCCATTCACTGACAGACATTTTTGTTGTTTCCAGCCTTTGGCTATTACCAAAATTGAAAAATCATCTCCCAAGCAGATGAAAAATCTGTACAGAAGCGGCTATAAATGTTTATGTGCAGGTTTTGTACAAACATACATCTTCATTTTAGAATAAAGACATGCTTAAGAGTGCTAAGAACAACTTTTAAAAATTGGAAGTGCTCTCTCCATTGTCTTCACCCCACTTTTAGGTAATTTTACTATATATACAGTGTCTGAGAAAATAGCTCTTACTCTACCCTCTCCACTTATCCATCATTTCTTAAAACATTAAGTTCTTTTTCTATTTTGGGGGAAGCACAAGTATGCCCTTAGGCTTCAAAACTAAAACGCTTGTATGGCAGCATTTTTAATTATGTTCTGCCTGTGGCTTATCTGAGGATCCATTGTTTATTTGAATGAAAGTTCCTCAGTGGAGAGTTCTCTTATTCCTCCATAACCAAATTCCATTTGGCAATAGCATTCCATTTTTATACCAAATTTGTCTGATACTGAGGAGGAGGGGCAGGATGGTGGAAGAGTAGGGTCCCCAAATCATCTGTCTCCACCAAATTACCTAGAAAACCTTCAAATTATCCTGAAAAATCTATGAATTCGGCCTGAGAATTAAAGAGAGAACACCTGGAATGCTACAGTGAGAAGAGTTCACGCTTCCATCAGGTAGGAAGACGGGGAAAAAGAAATAAAGGAACAAAGGCCTCCAAGGGGGAGGGGCCCGTGAGGAGCCGGGCTGAGGCCGGGGCGAGTGTCCCCAGGACAGGAGAGCCCCGTCCCGGAGGAGCAGGAGCTGCACCGACCTTCCCGGGGGAAAGGGGCTCGCGGGGAGGTGGAGCAGGACCCAGGAGGGCGGGGATGCCCTCGGGCTCCCGGGGACACTAACAGACACCTGCGCCCCGGGAGAGTGCGCCGAGCTCCCTAAGGGCTGCAGCGCGCACGGCGGGGCCCGGAGCAGCTCGGGGGGCTCGGGGGCGGCTCCGCGGAGGGGGCTGCGGGGCGGGAGCAGCTCGGGGGGGCTCGGGGGAGGAAGAGGCTCCATGCGGAAGGGGCTGCGGGGCGGGAGCGCGAATCCAGCAGCGCAGGCCCCGGAGCACAGGGCGCCGGGACACAGCCCAGGATCCCGCCTCCCCCGGGACAGGCAGAGGCCGGGAGGGCCCAGGACAGCGAGGACGCTCCTGCCCCAGCTGAGCAGATCAGCGGCCCCGCCCCGGAGCCGCCAGGCCCTGCAGACGGAGAGCTCCGGAGCTACTGCGGGGGCTGACTCCAGGGCTCCAGAGCTGGCCCCGCCACTGCGGTTGTTCCTCCTGGGGCCTCACGGGGTAAACACCCCCACTGAGCCCTGCACCAGGCAGGGGCAGAGCAGCTCCCCCAAGTGCTAACACCTGAAAATCAGCACAACAGGCCCCTCCTCCAGAAGACCAGCTAGACGGACAAGGTCCAGGGGAAGTCAAGGGACTTAAAGTATACAGAGGCAGAAGACACACCCCGTGCTTTTTTTGTTTTGTTTTGTTTTGTTTTCTTCTTCTTTTTTTTCTTTTTGATTTCTGTTTGCTTCCCCCACCCTTTTTTCCTTTCTTTCTTTTTTCTTTCTTTTTCTTCTCTTTTTTTTTTCTTTTTTTCTTCCTTCTTTTTTCTTTTTCTCCTTTCTTTCCTTCTTTCTCTCCTCTCTTTTTCTCCTTTTCCCAATACAACTTGCTTTTGGCCACTCTGCACTGAGCAAAATGACTAGAAGGAAAACCTCACCTCAAAAGAAAGAATCAGAAACAGTCCTCTTTCCCACAGAGTTACAAAATCTGGATTACAATTCAATGTCAGAAAGCCAATTAGAAGCACTATTATACAGCTACTGGTGGCTCTAGAAAAAAGCATAAAGGACTCAAGAGACTTCATGACTGCAGAATTTAGATCCATTTAGGCAGAAATTAAAAATCACTTGAATGAGATGCAATCCAAGCTAGAAGTCCTAACGATGAGGGTTAACGAGGTGGAAGAACGAGTGAGTGACATAGAAGACAAGTTGATGGCAAACAGGGAAACTGAGGAAAAAAGAGACAAACAAAAGGCCATGAAGATAGATTAAGGGAAATAAACGACAGCCAGAGGAAGAAAAACCTATGTTTAATTGGTGTTCCCGAGGGCGCCGAAAGGGACAGAGGGCCAGAATATGTATTTGAACAAATCCTAGCTGAAAACTTTCCTAATCTGGGAAGGGAAACAGGCATTCAGATCCAGGAAATAGAGAGATCCCCCCCTAAAATCAATAAAAACCGTTCAACACCTCGACATTTAATAGTTAAGCTTGCAAATTCCAAAGATAAAGAGAAGATCCTTAAAGCAGCAAGAGACAAGAAATCCCTGACTTTTATGGGGAGGAGTATTAGGGTAACAGCAGACCTCTCCACAGAGACCTGGCAGGCCAGAAAGGGCTGGCAGGATATATTCAGGGTCCTAAATGAGAAAAACATGCAACCAAGAATACTTTATCCAGCAAGGCTCTCATTCAAAATGGAAGGAGAGATAAAGAGCTTCCAAGACAGGCAGGAACTGAAAGAATACGTGACCTCCAAACCAGCTCTGCAAGAAATTTTAAGGGGGACTCTTAAAATTCCCCTTTAATAAGAAGTTCAGTGGAACAATCCACAAAAACAAGCACTGAATAGATATCATGATGACACTAAACTCATATCAGTCAAAACTAACTCTGAATGTGAACGGGCTTAATGACCCCATCAAAAGGTGCAGGGTTTCAGACTGGATAAAAAAGCAGGACCCATCTATTTGCTGTCTACAAGAGACTCGTTTTAGACAGAAGGACACATACAGCCTGAAAATAAAAGGTTGGAGAACCATTTACCATTCGAATGGTCCTCAAAAGAAAGCAGGGGTAGCCATCCTTATATCAGATAAACTAAAATTTACACCAAAGACTGTAGTGAGAGATGAAGAGGGACACTATATCATACTTAAAGGATCTATTCAATAAGAGGACTTAACAATCCTCAATATATATGCCCCGAATGTGGGAGCTGCCAAATATATAAATCAATTATAAACCAAAGTGAAGAAATACTTAGGTAATAATACACTTATACTTGGTGACTTCAATCTAGCTCTCTCTATACTCGATAGTTCTTCTAAACACAACATCTCCAAAGAAACGAGAGCTTTAAATGATACACTGGACCAGATGGATTTCACAGATATCTACAGAACGTTACATCCAAACTCAACTGAATACACATTCGTCTCAAGTGCACATGGAACTTTCTCCAGAATAGACCACATATTGGGTCACAAATCGGGTCTGAACCGATACCAAAAGATTGGGATTGTCCCCTGCATATTCTCAGACCATAATGCCTTGAATTAGAACTAAATCACAACAAGAAGTTTGGAAGGACCTCAAACACGTGGAGGTTAAGGACCATCCTGCTAAAAGATAAAAGGGTCAACCAGGAAATTAAGGAAGAATTAAAAAGATTCATGGAAACTAATGAGAATGAAGATACAACCATCCAAAATCTTTGGGATGCAGCAAAAGCAGTCCTAAGGGGGAAATACATGCAATACAAGCATCCATTCAAAAACTGGAAAGAACTCAAATACAAAAGCTAACCTTACACCTAAAGGAGCTAGAGAAAAAACAGCAGATGGATCCTACACCCAAGAGAAGAAGGGAGTTAATAAAGATTCAAGCAGAACTCAACGAAATCGAGACCAGAAGAACTGTGGAACAGATCAACAGAACCAGGAGTTGGTTCTTTGAAAGAATTAATAAGATAGATAAACCATTAGCCAGCCTTATTAAAAAGACGAGAGAGAAGACTCAAATTAATAAAATCATGAATGAGAAAGGAGAGATCACTACCAACACCAAGGAAATACAAACGATTTTAAAAACATATTATGAACAGCTATACGCCAATAAATTAGGCAATCTAAGAGAAATGGACGCATTCCTGGAAAGCCACAAACTACCAAAACTGGAACAGGAAGAAATAGAAAACCTGAACAGGCCAATAACCAGGGAGGAAATTGAAGCAGTCATCACAAACCTCCCAAGACACAAGAGTCCAGGGCCAGATGGCTTCCCAGGGGAATTCTATCAAACGTTTAAAGAAGAAACCATACCTATTCTCCTAAAGCTGTTTGGAAAGATAGAAAGAGATGGAGTACTTCCAAATTCGTTCTATGAGGCCAGCATCACCTTAATTCCAAAACCAGACAAAGACCCCCACCAAAAAGGAGAATTACAGACCAATATCCCTGATGAACATGGATGCAAAAATTCTCAACAAGATACTGGCCAATAGGATCCAACAGTACATTAAGAAAATTATTCACCATGACCAAGTAGGATTTATCCCTGGGACACAAGGCTGGTTCAACACCCGTAAAACAATCAATGTGATTCATCATATCAGCAAGAGAAAAACCAAGAACCATATGATCCTCTCATTAGATGCAGAGAAAGCATTTGACAAAATACAGCATCCATTCCTGATCAAAACTCTTCAGAGTGTAGGGATAGAGGGAACATTCCTCAACATCTTAAAAGCCATCTTGAAAAGCCCACAGCAAATATCATTATCAATGGGGAAGCACTGGGAGCCTTTCCCCTAAGATCAGGAACAAGACAGGGATGTCCACTCTCACCACTGCTGTTCAACATAGTACTGGAAGTCCTAGCCTCAGCAATCAGACAACAAAAAGACATTAAAGGCATTCAAATTGGCAAAGAAGAAGTCAAACTCTCCCTCTTCGCCGATGACATGCTCATCTACATAGAAAACCCAAAAGTCTCCACCCCCAGATTGCTAGAACTCATACAGCAATTCGGTAGCGTGGCAGGATACAAAATCAATGCCCAGAAATCAGTGGCATTTCTATACACTAACAATGAGACTGAAGAAAGAGAAATTAAGGAGTCAATCCCATTTACAATTGCACCCAAAAGCATAAGATACCTAGGAATAAATCTAACCAAAGATGTAAAGGATCTATACCCCCAAAACTATAGAACACTTCTGAAAGAAATTGAGGAAGACACAAAGAGATGGAAAAATATTCCATGCTCATGGATTGGCAGAATTAATATTGTGAAAATGTCAATGTTACCCAGGACAATATACACGTTTAATGCAATGCCTATCAAAATACCATGGACTTTCTTCAGAGAGTTAGAACAAATTATTTTAAGATTTGTGTGGAATCAGAAAAGACCCTGAATAGCCAGGGGAATTTTAAAAAAGAAAACCATAGCTGGGGGCATCACAATGCCAGATTTCAGGTTGTACTACAAAGCTGTGGTCATCAAGACAGTGTGGTACTGGCACAAAAACAGACACATAGATCAATGGAACAGAATAGAGAACCCAGAAGTGGACCCTCAACTTTATGGTCAACTAATATTCGATAAAGGAGGAAAGACTTCCCATTGGAAGAAAGACAGTCTCTTCAATAAATGGTGCTGGGAACATTGGACATCCACATGCAGAAGAATGAAACTAGACCACTCTCTTTCACCATACACAGAGATAAACTCAAAATGGATGAAAGATCTAAATGTGAGACAAGATTCCATCAAAATCCTAGAGAAGAATACAGGCAACACCCTTTTTGAACTCAGCCACAGTAACTTCTTGCAAGATACATCCATGAAGGCAAAAGAAAGAAAAGCAAAAATGAACTATTGGGACTTCATCAAGATAAGAAGCTTTTGCACAGCAAAGGATACAGTCAACAAAACTCAATGACAACCTACAGAATGGGAGAAGATATTTGCAAATGACATATCAGATAAAGGGCTAGTTTCCAATATCTATAAAGAACTTATTAAACTCAACAGCAAAGAAACAAATAATCCAATCATGAAATGGGCAAAAGACATGAAGAGAAATCTCACAGAGGAAGACATAGACATGGCCAACAGGCACATGAGAAAATGCTCTGCATCACTTGCCATCAGGGAAATACAAATCAAAACTACAATGAGATCCCACCTCACACCAGTGAGAACGGGGAAAATTAACAAGGCAGGAAACAACAAATGTTGGAGAGGATGCGGAGAATAGGGAACCCTCTTGCACTGTTGGTGGGAATGTGAACTGGTGCAGCCACTCTGGAAAACTGTGTGGAGGTTCCTCAAAGAGTTAAAAATAGACCTGCCCTACAACCCAGCAATTGCACTGCTGGGGATTTACCCCAGGATACAGATGCAATGAAACGCAGGGACACCTGCACCCTGATGTTTCTAGCAGCAATGTCCACAATAGCCAAACTGTGGAAGGAGCCTTGGTGTCCAACGAAAGATGAATGGATAAAGAAGATGTGGTCTATGTATACAATGGAATATTACTCAGCTATTAGAAATGACAAATACCCACCATTTGCTTCAACGTGGATGGAACTGGAGGGTATTATGCTGAGTGAAGTATCAATCGGAGAAGGACAAACATTATATGTTCTCATTCATTTGGGGAATATAAATAATAGAGAAAGGGAATATAAGGGAAGGGAGAATAAATGTGTGGGAAATATCAGAAAGGGAGACAGAACGTAAAGACTGCTAACTCTGGGAAACGAACTAGGGGTGGTAGAAGGGGAGGAGGGCGGGGAGTGGGAGTGCATGGGTGACGGGCACTGGGGGTTATTCTGTATGTTGGTAAATTGAACACTAATAAAAAATAAATTTAAAAAAATTTGTCTGATACTTTCATTGAACTTCTTTAAGGATATTTCAACAAGAAAACACATGGCAAATTATTTTTTCTTTACCTGAGGGGAAAAAATGAGATATCTTTCAGTCTCACCATATAATTCATTTCTTCAAAAGGTCCTCAAATAATCTTGACTTTATTCTGATATTGTTTTAACCATGATTTAAATCACAGTATCCTGTAGTTATCTATATAATATTGTATATTATCTATATTATCTAAGTATCTAACTATATAATCTCTTCTTGAACAGAAACTCTCAGTGTTTGTCAACTGGACCCCTACAAAATCTTACCTTGTGATGGCATTGTTTTCCTCCCTGCTATAAATGAGAAATACAGATTTGCTTATTTTGTTTTGCTTCAATCTTCATGTTATATAAGAGCAAAGAGAAACAATATTGGTAGACATTTCCTTTGTTTTTATTAATTCTCCCAGTATATTTTCCTTTCATTGTTCCAGAATTATTTAACATATTTAGATCCTCTATTCTCTTATTCTATTTTGCGTTTGACCACTGTCATTTCTTAACACACTGAGGGAAAGGGATGAATTTGTTTCATACTTTCATACTTCTGTTTCTCAAAGATTTTATTCTCATTTTGCACTATATAGATTTTATCATGCTATAGGATGATTCTCCTCTTCACTACTTTTACACTTTAATGGGGGAGCATCAGTAGCAACCCATGGGTAATAGGGCTGGTGTTTCCTAAAATACATCTGTCACAAATGAAGTTGGTTTGAGTCCCATAATAATCTTTGGAGATTCCTTTTTTTTTTTTTTTTTTTTTTAAATTTATGATAGTCACAGAGAGAGAGAGAGAGGCGCAGAGACACAGGCAGAGGGAGAAGCAGGCTCCATGCACCGGGAGCCTGATGTGGGATTCGATCCCGGGTCTCCAGGATCACGCCCTGGGCCAAAGGCAGGCGCCAAACCGCTGCGCCACCCAGGGATCCCTCTTTGGAGATTCCTAGTTGAAATCACACCACTGTGTTTGACCAGTGAGAAAAGTAAAATACATGAGGGAAAATACTTTTATTTAGTACTAAAATATATTAGACTTCTGTTAACTGTTTTTTGGATATATTATTTCAATGAATTCTCATTAAAGTCCTTAATATAACCAGTTAAAACCCTTAATATAACCAATACACAAAAAAATGGAGATATTTCTTTCTGAGTATCTCAAATTTGGATTGTTTAAATTTAGAACCTTTCTTCAATCTGATTTACAAAGATCTACTTCAATGTTAAGGTTTAACTTTAAAACCATAGTCAAGAAAAAATAGCCAAAAATACATTATTATTTTAACATAACTTAGAAAAGTATACTGCTAAATATAGAGTACCATAATCATTTCCAGGTTTTGAAAATCAATAAGAAGCAAATAGAGAAATGTAGGTAAAAGGAGATGTAACCTACTTCATGAAGAGTATCCCAGGTTTCTTAACAAGAGTAAGAAATTTACAGATATTAGTTATACATTACTGAACATACAACTTACTTAATGGATATTATTTGTCATAATGTATATTACTTCATAAAGGACATTATATGACATTTATATACATAAATGTATGCACATGAATATGTGTTTAACACAGTAATATGTCTTAATACGTTATCACAGAATTGCCAGTGCTATCATTCTTTTGTGAAATGCATTACAGATCAGTAAACAGCAAAATTTCCATTGAGAAGCCATATAATTTTCTTGTTTTCATTCCTCAATTTCACTTCCAGATGACCTTACTTACTTAGGTTAAGCTAAAAGCTTAGTGAATTATGTTCATTTTACTTGAAAATATGGAAGTAGTAGATGTTAAGTTATTCTGATGTTTATATAAGTTTATTAATAATGATTTCCATTACCCTACCAAAATAGACTATTCATGGAATATGTAGAATGATCTGGAATTTAGACTAAAAAATAGCACAAGTTATTAGTCCTCATTGATCAAGAATGAAATTATTGAACTAAATTTAGCAATACTTCTTATGGACATCACAGATATGAAATTTTGAAATTTTAGTTAGGTGAGAATCAGCATAAGCAGTAAAAAGCTGAGCTCCTGGAATTAGCCAGTCTATATTATACTTTGGTCTTTTACTGTATTATAAAACTGACAAGCTCTTTTACTGCTTTCAATACCCAGAACAACCTTATTCTCACAACATGTTGACATGCACAGGTGGAAGATATAGGGACCTTGCTTGAAAAAGCAAGATTCTCTGAGTGACATACGCAAGCGAAACATATTGGCTTTAGTGCACCAGGGTTTTGCAAGAACAAGCAATTAAGCATTCGTAGACTGTGCACCTGTGGCAATGCCAGTTCCAAATTCATTAAGCAGGCATCTGTGTTCAGAATAAGGTCTGTTGATTTTGTATTTGCTAACATGAAAACCAAAGCTAATTTATACATTGCTACAGTAAATTATAGAAGAAGAGATTACCACTTAAAGCAGCTTTAATTGCCAATGTTTTATCGTTATTATTATGTTGTTTTTATTTTTCCATGGTCCATAGAGAACTTTGTACATTTAAGTGATCTATTTGTGAGAGGATTTCATCCTCCCAATATAATATTCAAAGAGTTTTTAGCAAGAATAACTAATCATATTGGGACCTTTGAAAATCAGATTAAAGTTATAAAATCTCTCCTCAGAAAGTCCATGTAAACTCAATATTTTTCATATATTTCAAAAAGTATTAGCTAATAGCCTTTTTTTTTTTTTAAGTCACTGGGTGGGGAAGGCTTAAATAAGGTAGAAGCTTATTTGTCTCTCACACAGTAGTCTAATCTAAGAGGAATAGATGGGCTGTGCATAAGATTCCATTATTTTGCTTCATCACTTTAAGCTAGTTTTTATAGCATATGGTCAAAATACAGCCACTGCCATGTATGTATTTCAAATAGAAAGAAGAGAAGGAAGATTTCATTATTTTTATGGCTTTTTATTTTTTATTTTTATTTTTATGGTTCCATTGTGTATATATATAACAACTTCTTTATACATTCGTCTATCAGTGGACACTTGGGCTGCTTCCATATTTTGGCTAATGTAAATACTGCTACAATGAACATAGGGGTGCATGTATCTTTTCAAATTAGTGTTTTTATTTTCTTTGGCTAAATACTAAATAATGGAATTACTGGATCATATATTATTTTTATTTTTAATTTTTCTAGAAACTTAGAGGGCAATAGGCTAAGTGAAATAAATCAGACAGAAAAAGGCAAATAATATGATTTCATTTCTATGAAGAATCTAAAAAACAAAATGAGCAAAAAATAAAAACAGAAATATTCATAAATACAGAGAACAAACTGCCAGAGGTGAAGAGGGTAGGAATTATTGAATTAGGTAAAGGGCATTAAGAGGTATAAATGCTTCCAGTTATAAAATAAGTCACAGAGCTGGGAAAAAAAAGCAGGGAGAAAACATGGTGCATGAGCAAATGCGATTGCATTTGAATAATTTTTTAATCAGTAGGGCCTATGTAATTTTCATTACAACACAATTGATCGGTACCTATGGCAGACTTGCCCCTAACTGTAGGAGTAGCTAAGAAATAAAATCCATGGCTGAGCAACCATTTATACAGCCAAACACAGAAAAGAGGAGCACATTATTAATAACTACATGCCATAATTGTATTCATTGAACTCTGGTTCAATGGGCAGTTTTCAAGGACATAAATACCTTAATGTTTCCTGAAAATATGTACAGATATGTGTGAAAAGTTTAATCTGATTCTTAAAGGAGCTTCCTGCCCTCCAAATTTTTAAGAAGACACTCCTTCCATTGTACCTTTATCATCTGGTTGTTAATATCAAAATATTGGAAATAATTCTTGATATTTCTCGCTCATACAATCCCTATCTCCAGTTCACATATTCTCATAAAAGTTCTTCCACCACATACATTCTTAATTTAGTCACTTTCATGAGTTTCCAGTGTTGTCAACCTAATCAAAGCCATCCAGGTAAAGATACCCTTTCTCATGCCTAGATTATTTCATTTTAACTGGTCCCTGGTTGTTCTTTTTTGTTCTCATCTCTTCCAAAGATAAGGACAATTTATGTTTTTAATATAAAAAATAGGAGTATCTGACTTCCAAACTTAAATGTTTATTGATTTACTTTTCGTTTTTTAGATCATATTTTAAATGTATCAGTGTGATGTGAAAGATCACGCATTCATGGCCATTGCATCTCTAACATAACTTTGTACAAAACCTCTCTGTTCTTCATCCTTCAGGCTATGCAATCTGTTCTTTAAACACATAACCCACTTCCCAACTGAGAGCTGTTGAAAATGCATTTGCTTTTACCTTGCATGTTTTCCTCTCACTGCTGAATCTTTTAAAATACTTTAATGAAAATTACTTTTAAAATATTTCAATTAATAATTAGCATGTGTATTCAGACTCCTAAAAAGGACATTATAGCACTGGGTGTTATTCTGTATGTTGGCAAATTGAACACCAATAAAAAATAAATTTATAAAAAAATAAAAATAAAAATAAATAAAAGAAATAAAATAAAATAAAAAGGATATTATATATTTCTCTGCTTAAATTAATTTATTTGAATTTGTATTTATCTAGGTTTTTAATTTTTTTTTTTTTTAATTTATTCATGATAGTCACAGAGAGAGAGAGAGGGGCAGAGACACAGGCAGAGGGAGAAGCAGGCTCCATGCACCGGGAGCCCGACGTGGGATTCGATCCCAGGTCTCCAGGATCGCGTCCTGGGCCAAAGGCAGGCGCCAAACCGCTGCGCCACCCAGGGATCCCTTATCTAGGTTTTATCTTTTATTTATACATAATATCTATATTGCCTAGCTAATAAAAAATAAGGAAATGACCTAATTTTTATTACCTAGATTCTAATGGGTTAAGTCTCTGCTATAAAAATTATAGACAAAGTAATGTAATATCATAATTTCTCTTATTTTAAGTCTAAATAAAGGAAGACATTCAAGTTCCAAATCTGTATATACTCTAAAAATATTAAATTCATATAAAGCAAAACTTGATAAAACTAAAAGATTATAAGAAATACACAAACATAAGTCACAAAATTTCATCCTTCTTTCCTTAGAAACTGAAAAAGACCTAAAAGATATAAATGAGCTAATCAGACCCAAATTAATAAGATGAAAATAAAATGGGAAATTAAATAAATGAAATATGAAAATATCTTGATATATTCTCAAAAATATCTTGAGAGATTCCTATGTATGGAATCAACTTACCTATGGTATAATCAGTATAGCTATAATAAGAAAATTATGTCTTCTCAGTAATAAGTGTTGAAGCAATTGGATCCTTCAGGGAAAAAATTGGATTCCTAAATCACAACACTTACAAATAAGAATTTATTTGGATTGTGACTATAAAAGTAACAGATAGAGCAATAAACTTTAAGAAACAAACATAAAATAGAATCATTATGACAGATGGTAAGCAAAAATTTCTCAAATAGAACACAAAAACACTTACCCTAAAAGGAAAAATTATAACATTGATTGTATTACTGATTAGATCTGCTGGTCATCAAATGTTCCATTGATATAGTAAAAAAACAAAACAAAACAAAAAAAACAACCAACCAACAAACAAACAAACAAAAACCTCAGAGATGATGCTGGTATCTGGCAAAGGACTTATTACCATAATAATAATACACAAAGAATTCCTAAACATTAATAAGACAAAGCAACAGTAGTAAAAAAAAAAAAAAAAAAAAAAAAAAAAAAGGCTGAAAAACTTAGTAGGTGATTCACATTAGAGAGGATATCTAAATAGCTAAATAATGCATAAAAAGACATTTCATTAGTCAACAGGGAGATGCAAATTAAAGTCACAATGATATACAACTACACATTTGTCAGAATGGTAAATAATAATACCAAGTATTACTGAGAATGTATAACAACTTTAAATCTCTTATATGCTGGTTGGAGAGTAAAGAGATAAAAACATGAACTAATTATGCTATGATCCAGCAATTCTATCTCTAGTCATATATTTTGTGTGCAGAAATACACATATTCACTAAAATCAATTATAAGAATGTTCATAGTGGAATATTCAGAATTGACAAAACAATGAGAATGAACAAACTAGAACTCCATACAGTGATAACAGTTATTACCTACAAATATAATGCTGAAGAAAAGAAATAAAACACAAAGCACATCAAATGTTCAAAAATTACTCAACTAAAGTCCTAAAACAGTTCTATAATGTTAAAAATCAGAAATAGTGGTTACCTTGGGAGACATAGTGATCGGAAGAGGTACAAGGGCATTTCTGAAGTTCTGGTGATGTTGATTTATTAATTTGAGTGCTCATGACTTGTGTTCAGTTTGTAAAAATGCATCCAGTTGTATGTTTATGATTTCTGTATTTTTAATTTGTTAGAAATTTTACAAAGAACATATTGCAATATGTTAAAAGTGACCAAATGATAAAATGGTGTTATTAGTTGGCTTCAACATATGCGATTTAGATATAACTGCTATATTTAAAACTGTGACTAAAATAATCTATCTTTCAATTCAAAGAAAGGAATCCAGAAAATATTTTTAGATTTCAATCTAGATATTGTATAGCTGATACTATTATATCACCAATCTGTTCATGATATGATGTTAATACATTTTCCATAGTAGATTCAATTTGTTCTGCCAAGCTACAAAATAAGCTAATCAATGTCAAATAACCAGCAGCCAAATGGGATTATCTTTGAATGAGTTTTGCCAAAAAAAAAAAAAATGTTTCAATTGAGCCAAAAATAATATTATTACTAAATCAGAGATCCAAATTTATGCCACAGTAGACTGCAAATTAGCTCTGTCTCAGTAAGACATGAGAGAAACACAGCATTGTTAAACTGACATGAAAAAAAGAATAAGTTTAAGAAATCTCCTAATTCAATTTAATTGCTGTTGATTACTTCAGAAATTGAAGTTCAAGAAAGAAAAATAGCTAGAAGGAGAGATGTTACAAAGTAAAATTATAAAAATGAAATCCTGGACTTAGTCATATGCCTAAAATTCTACGGGGTACAAATTCCCTAAGTATAACTTGAAGCATGTGCAAAATGTGCAGATTAATATATATTCTGTGAACAAATTTCAAAGTAAACCAAAAACCTATATCAGAAGGAACAAATTACAATATTATAGAACAAAAAAAATTAGAGAATTTCTCATAAAGTAGAAACACTAAGGCTTTAGAAAAGAGAGTATATCAAAATGTGGCATACTGAATATGAGGGATAAAGGTAAGAAGATAATCACAAAAAATATGGAAATCTAGTTGAGATAAAATCATAGATATGTCATCGAATATGCCAAGTAAAATGAAAATATCAGTGAAACGAAAAGCCTACAAAGAAGGCTTTACTAGCAATAGCTAGTTGTCATATCTGCCAGCTTGAATCAGACAAAAGATGGATATGTTTGAAACATCTTCTGAATAAAAATACTACTCAAATAGTGATATGTATATATATATATATATATATATATATATATATATATATCATAATTTTTGGTTAAAATGAAAGTAAGAAATGACAATAAGAACAGAGATGAACATACTTCCTTGCTTGGAGTATATTTATATCAATAAACAGTTGGACTTATAAATTCACTAATTATTGAAAGATTGTGTTTAAAATCTATTGAGCTACTGATTTAATAACCATATTTCTATTTATTCATATGGAAGTTTTCAAATGGAATCTAAAAGAGATTTTCATTGAATTTAAGGTAATATTCTAATATTAGAGATTTTATTGTATCCAATTTATGCAAAATAAAATGACAATGTAGGGGAAAAAGGAATTTTATTATATTTTATAGATCTGGGGAGTAGACACATTTTATCTCTGAAATCAGAAACATTAAATACCACTCAATGCACATTTGTACTGTGAGTGTGTTAAACAGATTTTTTAATATATTAATGAGAGTATTAGGAAAGAACCTTCATAAAACACAGTTAAATTCCATTTGAACATATTTATATTTTAACAGAGATATTAGTCTTTTACAAAACATATCAATTAGAAAAATAATTTTAATGCAATATAAAATAACATAAAATATAATATCCATTACTTTGCTATAAATTTTTTTTTTAATTTTTTTCTTAAATTTTTATTTATTTGTGATAGTCACAGAGAGAGAGAGAGAATGAGGCAGAGACACAGGCAGAGGGAGAAGCAGGCTCCATGCACCGGGAGCCCGACGTGGGATTCGATCCCGGGTGTCCAGGATCTCGCCCTGGGCCAAAGGCAGGCGCCAAACCGCGGCGCCACCCAGGGATCCCTTTGCTATAAAATTATATGCATATGTGCACATACACATACACACAAACTATGCATTTGAAGTGGGAGAAAAAGAGAAAACTTACACTGAGAAAAATAAAGTCTTATAAAAAAATTTTCTTTCACTTTTGTCTTTTTGCATATATATAATGTTTAGTTAATAAGTTAATAAATGCAAAACTTTTATAAATTCAGTAAATATTAAAATCAGCCTATCAGTAAAGAAAGAACTTTCTTCTTTCTTTTAAATAAAAGGAAATATGGGGAAAGCAGGAAGAAAACGAAGTTAACCAATTTATAGAAAACTGAAAAATAATACATGATATAAAATAGGCTATAGGGATATAGGGAAGTGGGGTTTTTCTTATATTAAGGCTCTCAAATAATTGGCTGAAGTCTAGCCCTGTTAAGGAGGGAAATGTGTTTACTCAAAGCCTACAGATATAAATTTGAATTTCATCGCAAAAATTTTTCACAAAGAGATCCAGAACAATGTTTGATCAAGTATCTGGGGACCATGGCCCAGCCAGGTTGCACATAAAATTAGCCATCACACTGATGGAGAACCAGAGGTCAGTGAGTCCAAGTACTGAAAGACAAGGGGTCAGAGAGTGATATAGACTGTTGGGTGGGCAGCCAATGAAGAATTTTGGAGATGGTAAATATCTAATCTAGGCCTTTTGGTTTTGGATTTTTTTTTTTTTTCTTGAATACCTTCTACTTCTACTATGTAGTCATGAGAAAGAGCAACTTTTTCCACTAATATATTTAGTGAATGGTGAAGAATCTAATTAGGGAAGCCTACTACCTTTGTCAGTCCGTGGTAAAATGTGTGATAGATATAGCTTTCCACTAAAATAATAATAAGTTTGCAGGTGAACTTGGTTGTTCAGCTACAATATCTATCTTAGATTCTCACTGATGGTTGTGGTCATGCATTTAAGGTCTTTCCAAAGGATGCAAACCATTCATAACTACCATCTTTAAGAGAAAATGTATGTTTACTTCATGTTTTCTTTCCCCTTCCTGACAATAGTAATCATATACGTGTAAGTCATGTTCAGTCACACAAATGACACCAATACTTTCAAACTTTTTGGTTCCTTTCACACTTAAAAATCGAGGGCTTCAAGAGCTCGTATTTATGTGGGTAATATCTTCTGCATTTTTAGAAATAAAAACTGAGAAACTTTTAAAACATGGGTATATTCATTCATTTGAAATAAAAATGAATCCATTATGTGTTACAGTAAATAGCACATTATTATGAAGAAAAATTATATTCTCAAAAAATTGGGAAAAAGAATAGCACTGTTTTCCATTTTTCAAATCTCATTAATGCTTGGCTTAATAGGAGGAAGCTGAATTCTCATAGCTAATTCTTTTTTAAAAATTATTTTATTTATTTATGTTGGGGGGTGCACACATGCGAGCTCGAGCACAAGTGAGGAGGGGGCAGACGGGGTGAGAGAATCCCAAGCAGGCTCCATGCAGAGTGTGGAGCCCTACTTGGGGCTTGACTTTAGGACCAAAGATCATGACCTGAGCCAAAATCAACAGCAAGATGCCCAACCAATTGAGCCACTCAGGAACTCCTATTTCTTTCTTCTTTCTTTCTCTTTCTTTCTTTCTTTCTTTCTTTCTTTCTTTCTTTCTTTCTTTCTTTCTTTCTTTTTTCTTTCTCTCTTTCTTTCTTTCTCTCTTTCTTTCTTCTTTCTTTCTTTCTTCTTTTTCTTTCTTTCTTCTTTCTTTCTTTCTCTTTCTTTCTTTCTTTCTTTCTTTCTTTCTTTTTTCTTTCTCTCTTTCTTTCTTTCTCTTTCTTTCTTCTTTCTTTCTTTCTTTCTTTCTTTCTTTCTTTCTTTCTTTCTTCTTTTTCTTTCTTTCTTCTTTCTTTCTTTCTTTTTCTTTCTTTCTTTCTTTCTTCTTTCTTTCTTTCTTTCTTTCTTTCTTTCTTTCTTTCTTTCTTTTCTTCTTTCTTCTTTCTTTCTTCTTCTTTCTTTTTTTTTCTTCTTTCTTTCATTTACTTATTTATTCCAGAGAGAGAGAGAGAAGGAGCAAGTAGGAGCAAGAGCAGAGGGAGAGAAAGAGAGAATTTTTCAAGCAAGCTGTCTAATTTCCACCACTCATGGGATCATGACCTGATCCAAAACCAATAATTGGATGCTCAACTGACTAAGCCATCAAGGTGCCCTTCATTTCTAATCCTTTATTCAACTTGTTATCACATATATTGTTTTGATCAAATAATTTGAAGAAAATTTGATTTCACACAGACATGCAGTCGGAAAGAGATAAATATTTTAATAGCCTATCAGATAGTTGTGATTATTTTTGATAATCTTTTAACACTTGACAAGTGCTAGTTTCCTAAAAATTATTTATGATATGGACTTAGAAACCACATTAAAGATATCTTCCCACCTTATTACATTATGTTTTAAGTATCTATGATTTTGATACAATTATGCATTATTCTTTTGGAAATTTTGTCTTAGTAGGTTATGCAGTTCTAACATTGACACATTTCCTTACTAATTGTTAAGATAATAACAATTATTCATATTTTTAAATATTTCTACCAATCTCATCAGAAAAGTCTTTAAGTATTGCAAAGTTGTTAAGCTCACAGAGGCAGACATGAGTTTTTTAAAAGCTCCAATTTTATTATTAGCAACAAAAAAATGTCATTTCTCCTTGCGAAAAGTTAATATCAAAAACTACATATCAAATCACTTAGGCTGTATTTAAGTTGTCGATTACTTTTCAAGTAAAAATGGTGTTCCATGCATATATATACATAGAAAATATCAACACAGGCAAATAATGTTTAATACTATCATGAGGGATGCCTGGGTGGCTTAGCGATTGCACATCTGCCTTTGGCTCAGGGCGTGATCCCAGAGTCCTGGGATCAAGTCCTACATTGGGCTCTTTCTCCCTGTCTCTGCCTCTCTCTTTGTGTCTCTCATGAATAAATAATGAAAATCTTTAAAAAATAAAATAAAAATTGAAAAATAATACAATCATGAAATCATTTTGACCTTAGGTTCTGTAAATGTCTCTGAAAGCCCCTGGATTCTGTGGGCCACATGTTGTGAGCCCCTACTCTAAAAGAGTGTTGGCAACCTCAAATGAAAGAAATCTGGTTTCCTGAAACCAGGACCATTGGATGAGAAAGAAATAAAATTTTATTCATTCAGATACTAACATGCAGGCCTCTTCTTTTGGTAGTTATCCCTTCACTCTAATGGAGAAATTCAACCTAGAAGCCAGGTGATATGAAAAAAATAAATATTTGAAATTGGCTGAAAGTTGCTGACACAAAGGAGACATATTGAAAACTAGAATTGGACTTCTGGACTTGATTAGAATTCTTATGTCGTGGCAAAAATATCTTACTGGTTATGAATCAGTGGGTACCATGTGTTTAGTGAGCATGTAGCTATAGGGAAAGTATATAGAAAGAACTAGAATATTAGCAGTAATTGTTTTTTTCCTTGCTACTTTAGCAAAGAAGCAAAATAAAGAAATGAGTCAGGCAAAAAGGTGCCAGTTATTAAACAGTAATAGAAGGAAATTGAATTTAGAGATCTGGTGCCCAGAGTTTCAGAAAACCTAATGTGCCTATTCTCAAAAGAGATATTTTTAAGTGCTTATATAGACTATTAAACCAAACACACATACACACAAGGGAGGAACCTCTGTGGCAAACGTCAAATTAAGAATATGCCTTCCCCATTTAATCTAGTGTTTTTGATGGCATAAGGTAGCTTCTCCTGAAGTGAGAGAGAAAAATATGACTACAAAGTAGAACAACAACAAATAAGTAAACTTAAATAATATATCCACTACTAACATATAGTGCTGACTTAAAGCAAATGGAGAAGTTGGCTAAGTTTTGTAAACTATATGCTACAGAAATAATAAGCCTGGCATGCATAGCCCACCCTAAAGATCATAAAGCAAGGCATGTTTTCCAACACCTACTTCAAAAGAGGTCATAGAGTACAAAAGACAAATATTATTATATATTATTTATTCTCACAAAAGGCAAAAGCAAAATATTCAATATATAAAAGATGTTTGGGTACCCCCCAAATTCATATGTTGTAATGCTAACCCTCAATGTGATAGTACTATAAGCATTAGGATTAAATTAAATTATTAAATTAATAATAGTTTCCCAGTCTTCTTATTTTTAATTCACTGCTTCTTAAGGTTATCTGTACACTACATACTGAGAGGAATAACTAGTTTTGGGTTACTATATATTAAAAGTGGGTTAAATTTGGGGGGTCATGAGAAGCCACATCTAAACTAATAGATTTGCATATCATCCAGATCATTAGAATTTGAAGTGGATAGAATAACTATATGGGATTTTGTTCTTCTCATTTCAGAAGAAAGAAAATATACTCTAAGCATGGGAAAAAAAATATACTCTATACCCACTGATTCAGAGGAGAAAACTATGGTGAGAGACCATTATCATCACACACACACACACACAATTTGTTTCCCTTTTCCTCTTTTGAATTTTAATTGTTGGGGTACAAAGCTTTCCAGGAACACTTTATTACCAGCTCTCCTTTTCTGTAATAAAAAGTAATGTATAGTACTAGTGATACCCCAGAATCTTAAGTCATTGATATACTTCCCTCTGTTTCTTGATCCAAGAAGCAGAAATCTACATAGAATGATGTCATTTTTTTTTTTTTGAACAGCCTGACAAGGATAATGCCTTAGAATGCCTTAGAAGGTGGAGCTAAGTATGGAAGAAACTTGAGTCCTTAAGAGTTCATACAATGTAGAGATGCATGCAGACCTGGACCATTCACATCAAATCAGTTACATATCAATTAAAAAAATTATCTTCAATAATCAATGAGTTTGCATGAGTCTTTAGTATAGTGGCTTAGCTTTTGTTCTAACTACTGCAAGGTGGTATAAATATAACATTTGATATTGCAGAAGCCAAAGTTGAAGAAATATAAAATTCAAGATTCAGGGAATTTGCAGAAATCTCTGAAAAGCTTACCACTTGAAAACACTATAAAATCTGAGGCTAATATTGGATTATGTTCAATATAAAGAATGAGAGTTCCTTGGTGATAAATGTGTCTTGCAGGTAAAACAGCAGGCTATCTTTTATCTCCCTACTTCATGGGATAGAATTAGATGAGAAATAGCTTGGGTTAGGTTTAACAACAGATTGAAAATCCAGGAATGAAGTGAAAGTTCAGTGATACTTACAGTGCTGATTATCTGGTAAAACCATGGATATACATTTTTAAATACCTCTTAAATTATTATTAAAATTCAGTGCTAAATTAAAATGTTCAGCTTACTGACACCTCCATTTCTATCATATATACATATCACTCTCACCTTGGCTTTTAAAACATAGGGGGAAAATTATGCTACTGCTAAAGATGTTATTGGTTCAGGGCTTCTGAGTGTTAAGGATTTCAATAGAAAATTTTGAGCTGAAGATTATATTGAAACAAACCATAAGAAACTGATTTTTTCCATGTCCTGCTAAATGTTAAATGTTAAAAACAAAACACAAAACAAAACAGAAACACTAAAATAAAACTGAGATCCATACTCTACTGTTAGTAAGTTGTCATCATAATTCTAGTGATAGTTATTTTTCTTTATATGCTCACAATTAACGTAAAATTATGTTTTAATCTTGATCAAGAGAAAAAAATACATACGGAAATAATGACAAATGATTATAATGTTACACAGGACGTGTTTAAAGAGTTTATTATTGAGTAGCAAGGTCCTATCTGAATTTATGCTAAATGCGGATCTGGATCTGATTTCCACCAGGTACTAAGACTATGATTGCTAGAATGGTCGTAGTTTTTTGTTTTTGTTTTTCTTTAAAGAGAAGGCAATATTAATAAAATATACTAGAGGAGTTGAGTAGGATGTATAAAGCAAAAGAAAGTGTGAAATTGGGAGGTATTCAGAAAGAATACAGAAGGCTTTTGGACCATTAGTGTTCTTACTACTTGATATCAGGAAGGAGACAAAGGCAATTTAAATCATAGTACGAGTTCTATAAAAAAAAGAAAAAAAGAAAGAAAAAAGAAAAGAAAAGAAAAAGAAAAGAAAAAAAAGAAAAGAAAGAAAAAAAGAAAAGAAAGAAAAGAAAAGAAAGAAAAGAAAAGAAAAGAAAAGAAAAGAAAAGAAAAGAAAAGAAGAAAGAAAAGAAAAGAAAGGAAAGGAAAGAAAAGAAAAGGAAATGGAATCTTCTGGCTGTCACATGAACAAATTCCTTCTCAAGTAAAACTGTCTGTAAAATATATTGTGATAGAAAACTTTGGTATATAGTGTTGTGGCAACCCTGTAAATCCTAGAAAACACAAACACAAAAACATTATTTTTATTCAATATATAGAACACATTTGGGGTATCTTACTGTGCACGATATATGTGAAAGTGTTACAAATCTTTTTTCTTAAGGTTTTTTTGGTTGCTTAGTAACAGTAATGGAAGGAGTGGTAAAAATAGGTCACCATTAAGTGAAGGATTTTCTTGTTTTTGTATCAGGAAATATTTTTTGAGGATAATAATATATATAAATCATGGATATGTTGTGCATTTGCCCTGAGACAGCACAAACTCTGTGAGCATTCCTATTTTTTTCTATCATTTGTCAACTTTTTTTTTTTTTTTAACCATTCTGGGGAGATGTTAAACATAAAGTAAGACATTTCTCTTGCTTCCATAAATGTTAACAATTTTTCTTAATAGCCTATGAGTACTTCCAATTATATAAGAAATGAAATAACACTCATTGCACAGTTAGAGATACTGCCAATGTTTATCACAACAATGATAACTATTTTGGGACTTCCAAATTCAAATCAGTCATTCCTTTCCTGCAAACAAAATAAAATATAAGATGTATTACTTCATTAAGTTTTGATTTTACGTTAATGGTAAATGTAAGTATCTAGGACATTTAATTTAAACTGATTTAAGTAATCACTTTGCAGGTGTGCTACATTAATTATAATCACATTAGTTTAGTGATATTCTAATTATGTGTTTGTTTACATAACACAGTTTAGGCTGATTTCTTTTCTTAGATCTGAGAAGAGACAACAGCACTGCAATGATTTATTTTCCAAAATAAAAAAGAGATGACTTTGGATTCTGCTTCCAGATATTCAATGTGAATGATGTAGATTTAAAAAAAAAAACAAAAAACAAAAACAAAAACAAAAAAACCACCAAATATCTGAAGGAACTGGAGAACAACCAAAAGGAAAACAAAACAAAACAAATGGCTAGAAATGAATAGATGCTTAAATGGAAGCTATACAATGGAATATTTGCATTGGTATGAGTTTCCACATGAAAACATAGCCTCCCTTGCTGCATACTAGAGGGTAAATAGAAATCCAGCACAAAGCTATAGTGTTGCTGGTTGAAACTGAAAGCTGGATGAAACAAATTGAAGAGCTTCTGGAGCTGTTGTGAAATGAGGGAAAAGAATCTAGTAAGGGAAGGATCATAAAAGGCAAAAGCCCCACATAAATGGGAGAGATACCAAGAATCTAAAGGGAAAAATAGAAGACCAAAAAGACTAAACAAAGATCTAAGCAGTTGCCTATCACAGGAAAAGCAATGTTTGAAATTTAAGTCCAGTCAAGGTAAATATCAAGTAGACCAAAAAAAAAAAAAAATCATTAATATATGTTAAGAAAATAACAGAATGAAATCTTTCTAAAAATCAAATGTTCATAATGCTTAGTCTACAAGGAGAAAATAAACAAGCAAATATACTAGGCACTACGAGAAACATTAAGCTATAGTTATGATAAAGGCAGTCAATAAAAACTGACCTAGAATTGGAGAATGGATTAGGATAAGCACTAAAGAAGTTAAAGCAAAATATCTTTACAATGGATTTACACATTAGTAACTGCAGTAGAGAAATGGAAACTATAACAACAAAAATGTAAATTGTAGAAAAAAAATCATGAAGTACCCGAAAAGGAAAATCCAGTGGATAGAAAGAACAATAGATTGGAGACAGCAGAAAAATGGGTAATTGAAACTGATGATAATTTATAGATTTCCAATGTAAAGGACAGATTTTAAATTTTTTTTAAAAAATATTTTATTTATTTTAGAGAGAGAGTACGTGTGTGAGCAGGGGGAGGGGAGAGGAGGAGAGAGAGGGAGAGAGAATTCAAGTGGACTTCACCTGCTGAATGGGGAGCTTGATGGGAGATGCTAATCTCATGACCCTGAGATCATGCTTTGAGTCAAAACCAAGACTGAGGTGCTCAACCAACTGAGCACCCAGGTACCTCACCAAAAGACTGTTTTTTTTTTTTTAAAGATTAAATCATCACTAAGATGTGGAATATCAAACATCTAATATTTAACATACATGCTATTAGAGTTCTAGAACAAGGGAGAAGAAAACAAAATATATTTAAAAATAAAGGCTGGAAAGTTCCCAAATTTTGTGGAAAACATAAGCTTTCATATACAACAAGTGCAGCAAACCCAAAGTAAGAATAACAGAAAAAAATACCTAGGTAAATTGGTGTAACATATCACACTGATAAAAATAAAGAGAACATTTTGAAAGCAGTTAGACAAAAAACACTACAGTATATATTAAGGAAAAGTGATACAGAGAGTTACTCATTTTCATATATAAAAACAACTTAAAGAACACAATGGAATGGAATCATTAAAATTCTTAAGAAAAAATATGTAAACATATAATTCCATTTTCATTTTAAAATTTTCAAAACAGAATAAAATGATAAAAATTTTTAATGTCTGCTATCTGAAAGAATTCATCATCATCAAAACAGATTTACATGAAATTTGAAAGCAAAATCTCCAGGGTGAGCTAAAATAACAAAGTATAGACAATTAGTTTTATCAGAAATAAAGAAGAATACAAAGAATAATAAATAAGAATAACACACAATAGGCTATAAAGTTTGCTTTTCATTATTTAAAATATATTTTTTAAAGATTTATTTACTTGTTCATGAGAGACACAGAGAGAGAGAGGCAGAGACACAGGCAGAGGGAGAAGCAGGCTCCATGCAGGGAGCCTGATGCCGGACTCAATCTGGGGTCTCTCAGATCACACCCTGGGCTGAAGGCAGCGCTAAACCACTGAGCCACCCAGGCTACCCTGTTTTATTCTTTAAATGAAATAATACTACCCTATGTTGAGGAATTTATAAAGTATGTAGATACTATAGATATATGATTCATGACAGCTATAGAACAATCCATGGGTCTAAGTAGAACTGTATTGAATCAGGCTTCTCACATTTACAGTGAAGCTGAAAAATATTTACTCTAAATTGACTTCAATAAAGAATTTTTTCCCTAAAACCACTGTAAGAAATAGTGTAAGAATAATTAAAAAACTAATAGAATAACTAAAATGCCATACTAACTGCATTCACTTTAAATAGAAAAGACAGGAAAAGAAGAAGGAACAAAGGGAAAAGGACAATATATCTGCTTCTTTTTTTTTTTCAATATATCTGCTTCTGATTCAGATGGATTAATATGTACTCAGTTTATTTTCTCACCTGAAACAACTTAAAGACCCCCCAAAATTATATGATACACAGTTTTCAAGACTTTGAACATCAAACAAAAATGTACAGCCATCTCTAAAAGACAGGAAACAAATGAAGTAAACCCAATCATTGTCCCATTTTACTGCCATGAGAGAATTTCCAGGTTCTGTTGCACCAAGGGGGAATCCAGACTTGGCCCAATGATTCCCGGAGTAGAGAGGATGGAGGTGAAAATCTAGGAAGACCAGGTGTCTAGAGCATTCATAACAGAGTACTAGGGAAAAAATACTATGAGCAAAACAATTTTAGAGATCCGCAGAGGGTCCTCCTGAAATATTCTATAGAGTAGTGATAATTGCATGCCTGTGAAGAAAGTAACTGAGGCTGGAGATAGAACCACCTGGAAGCATGAGAGGAAATAGATTGGATTTATTTAAAAAAAAAACAGCTAATTATTTGTACAGAAAAATTATATGATGGTAACACTACTCAAGATAAAGCTTGCTTGGCTCTCTCGATATAAAAAAAAAAATAGATTTCAGAGCAAATATATTACCAGGGATAGGGAACTATATTTGATGATGAAAAAGGTGCTGACTTATCAAGAATATATAACAGGATCAAATGTTTATGTATCTAATAACAGAGTTAAATAATACAAGAAGCAAAATATCATAGAATTTCAAGGAGAAATAAATAAAAATCCACACACTTTGAGCATTATTTCAATAACTCTTCCCTAGTAAAAGAGAGACAAAGTGAACAATTAGCAAGGATACAGAAGAACAACACTGCCAATAATACTGCTAACCAAAATGATGTAAGTATCATTTATAGAAAATTTTACCCAATAATTGCAAAATACACATTTTTAAATGAAAATCAAGCATTTATCAAGATAGACCATATTCTGGGACATAAAATAAATCTCAATAAGTTTGAACACATTCAAGTCATAAGAAGTATGCTTGTCAAACACCATGGAATTAAGTTGAAAGCAATACCAGAAATCTCCGGAAAAATCCCTATAGCAGGTTTCTTCAGAGAAACAGAACCAATAGTGCTGAGAGAGACAGAGAAAGAGAGAGAGAAATTATTATGAGGTTTGTTATAAAATTTATTATAATAAATGGGCTTACATTATTATAAGTCCAAACAGTCTGTCATCTGGAAGCTTGAGACCCAGGTGAGCCTGTGACATAGTTCCAGTCGGAGTCTGAGAGCCCGTGAATCAGGAAAGCCAAGGGTGTAATTCAAGTCTGAGAGCAAAAGAAGGCCAATATTCCAGCTCAACAGTCAGAAAGCAAAAATGAATTATCTCTTCTTCCACCTATTCATTCTTCCAGATCTTCAATGAATTAAATGATGCCCACAAACATTGAGGAGGGCAATCTCCTTTACTCAGTCTACCAAATCAAATGCTAATCTCATCCAGGAAAATCTTCACTGACACTGAAATAATGTTTAACCAAATACCTAGGTATCTGGTGGCCCAAATTGATACATAAAACTCACCATAACAATTTTGAAGTATTGAAAACTTCAGAATGGGAGAAGATATTTGCAAATGACATATCTGATAACAGATTAGTATCCAAAATCTGTGAAGAGCTTATTAAAGTGGACAACCAAAAAAACATAATCCAGTTAAAAATGAGTAGAAGACATAATAGGCATTTTTCCAAAGATATACAGATGACTAAGAGACTTATGAAAACTGCTCAACATCACTAATTATCAGGGAAATACAAACCAAAACTACAATGAAATATCACCTCATACGTGTCATAATGACTAAAATTAGCTACACAGGAAAAGTAGGTATTGGCAAGGATGCAGAGAAAGGGGAGCCCTCTTACACTGTTGGTGGGAATGCAAAGTGGTGCAGCCACTCTCGAAAACAGTATGGAGATTCCTAACAAGGTTAAAAATAGAACTACCCTATGACTCAGTAATTTTATTACTAGGTATTTACCCAAAGGATACAAAAAATAGTGATTTGAGGGGCACATGCATCCCGATGTTTATAGCAGCATTATCAACAACAGCCAAATTATGAAAAAAGCCCAAATGTCCATCCACTAATGACAAATAAAGACACACAAAGGGCAAGATTGAATCTTGCCCTTTGTAATGATGTGGATGGAACCAGACAGTATTATGTTAAGCGAACAAAGTCAGTGAGAGAAAGACGAATGCCATTTGATTTCATTCATGTGTGGAATTTAAGAAACAAATGAACATGGGGGAAAAAAGAAGGGCAAACCATAAAACAGGCTCTTAACTATAGAGAACAAACTGGGGGTTGATGGAGGGGAGGTGCACAAGGAATGGGCTAAATGAGTGATGGGTATTAAGGAGGGCACTTGTAATGAGCACTGTGTGCTGTATACAAGTGATGAATCACTAAATTCTACACCTGAAACTAATATTACACTGGATATTAACTAACTAGAATTTAAATACAAATTTGAAACTTAAAGAAATCCATTACATTTATAAAAGAGGATATCATTTCTAAAACAAAATACATAATTGAACTATTATTAGCCTAAAAAAGCATATATATTTATAAAGTCATATAAACATTCATTTATCTAAATATTTACTCGTGTCTACTACATGTCACCAACTGTGTTAGATTTGGGGATTTTCAAATGAATCAAATGAACATGAAATTTTTACCTTGAGAAGGCACTGGAACATTCCAATTCAGGTTTATGATTTCTTTAATAAAATTGTTACAGTGATAACTGAGACATGATCATGATGTGTGTCTATGTAGAAAATTGGATCTTCAGTAAAACCACGTGCCCAAGAAAAGGAAATGAGATGGATTATCTAAAACATTTTCTTTCTGTGTTGACAAGAGGTTTAATTAAAGGTTCTTCATTTAATAAAACCCCATCATAAGTAGGAAAAATAACCCTAAATAACATGCTTCTAAATAACCCTTGAGTAAAAGAAGAAGAAGAAGAAAAAAAACACAACTAAGTAACACGCTTCTAAATAACCCATGGGTAAAATGGAAATTATATTTAAGCATTTTGAATAGAATGCAAGTGAAAATACAATATATTAAAATTCAGAAATGGTACTAAAGCACTACTTTAATGACAATTTACAACACCGAGTGCCCATATGGTAAAAGAAAGTCCCAAAACCATTACCTCATTTTCCACCTTAAAAAACTAAAATAAAAATAACTAATGAAATCCAAAGTAAGCAAAAAGAAGGAATTAATAACAAACAGAGAGCAATCAATAAAATGGAAATAAGTACAAATCAATATAGAAAAATAATGAAATAAACAGAAACAAGTGGTAAACCGTTAGCCAGACTGATCAGGAAAAATGCATAAGATACATGTAACAAATAACAGGAATAAGAAAGATGATGTCATTGCAGATTGTAGAGGTATTAAAAGGATAGAAGGGGTATTTATGCTGATTCGTCTGTATTTTGTGCTAATTTAGATGAGATGATACATTTATGAAAAGACCTAAATTACAAAAGTTCATTCTAGAAGAAACAGATAAACTGAATGGCCTTGTATCTATTGTAAGATTAATTTTCACTGAGATGCTTTTCCAGAAAGGTCCAGATAGCCTTGATAGTAAATTCTACCAAACATCTGGGGGAGAAATAATGTCAATTCTACACAAAACTCTTGTAGAAAATTAAAGAAAGAATAATTCCAAAGAAGGAATAATTCCAAAAATTCATTTCACAGGTCTATTATTCTGAAAATATTAAACTACAGACAAAATTTTTCTAAGAACTTAGAGGTGATAGTTTAAAAGAAAGTTTAATAAATCAAATCCAGCAATATATTATAACGGCAATGCATTGTAAGCAAGTGGGGTTTATCCAGAGAAGAGATTAGTTTAATATTTGAAACTCAATCATTGCAACTCATCATATTAAAATATTTAGAAGTAAAAATGGTATGATCACATCAATAGATATAGAAATAGAAAAAACATTTGGGAAAATCCAACATATTTTTCTTGTAAAATGTTTCTTTTTCTTATAAAAAGTTTTAGCAAGTTAGGGATGGATGGAAATATACTCAGACCAAAGTAGGGCATTATGAAAAACAAGTACAACTAGTCATATAGTTAATGATAAAGATTGAAAGCTTTTCCCCTAAGCTCAAGAAGGATATTTATTTTCACTGGTTCTACTAAACATTTTAATGGAGATTCTAATCAATGCAACAAGGCAAGAAAAATAAACCAGCAACCAGCTTGCAAAGAAAGGAGTAAAGCTCTCTTAATTTATTGATGACATATGGTCTATGTAGAACTTCTGAAAAAATCTCCCAAAAATCTAATAGAACTAATAAGACAGTTTAGCAAGATTGTCGAATATGAGCTTAAAATATAAAGATTGATTGTATTATCAACATTAAAGACAAACAAAAATTGAGGACAAAATGGCATTGACAATAGTTTCAAAATATAGCATATAAACCTTCGTCCAGGCGTAACTTGACAAAAGATATATTAGACCTACACACTGAAAACATATTCCTAGACTCATGGGAAACACAAATTTTTGAATAAGAGACAAAAACTGTTTATTACTCATTAGGGGAGCTTCAGGGGTGGAGTGGGAAGCAGCCAGAGCAATATCTTGTATTTGATGAATACACAAATAATCTATCTATCTATCTCTCCCCATAGGGGCCAAATAGCATGGGCATCTGTAGTGGGGTGCAGTACAGGCAAAAATATCAGAATTTAGAGCACTTATCTTATATAGGGCTGTTGGTTTTGTCTCCAAAAGACATAAAGAGTAGGTGGAGTTGGGGAGACAGCGTCTTGGCCAAATTTCACTTCACAGTGTCCCCAGGATTGGGGGGCAAGTCTGCAAATACACCAGTTACTATTGTCCCATTTCCTGCAAGGTTAGTAAGAATTGATAGCTCAGCAATTAGCAAAAATGCTCACAAGAGGTTTCTATCTCATGAAGAAAAAGGCTATCACGGTAAGAACCGTAAAGTGGAAGATACTAGTGCCACCATACCAACAAAAGTAGCCAATCGATACCAATACAACATGTTCAAAGAACTTGCAAAGTTTAGTTCTACCAGAAAACCATTACAGATGCAGAGGTTTCGATTTCAATCAGAAGTCTCTTCAATTCTTAAGTTTAGCAAGGACAAAAACAAGTTTTGAAGAATTATGTGGATAATAAACTGTTTCATGGGGTAAATCCAGTTGTATCTCCTGCACTAGATGTGGTGTCTTTTGTGGAGAAAAATCAATACAGATCCTGAATGCTGATTGATCAGGTGATTTTTTTTTTTTTACCTCTTCTGATAAAGACTATAAAGATATAATTACTAAGCATCTTTATTATGTTAAATGCAATAAAGCATGTGTAAAACTATTCATTGGTAATATACAATAAAATGAACAGAGAATTATCTAGAATATAACATTTTCATATTGCTGAGATATAAGATACACAAAATTCAATAGTCTCCAGAAGTCCCAGATCCACCAACTCAATCCTCATTTCCCAAGTTTTTTTTTTTTTTTTTGGTCATTTCCCAAGTTTTAACCCTATAATTCTTCATACATATTCTTTGCTTTCCATTCCAATATTCTTTCCATTCCAGTATTCTTTAACTCTTGAACTTCTCACAATCCATTACTTGAAAGATTTACATTTTCCACCACTACTCTGGATATTTCCTTCAAGTTCCTGCTCTGGAAATCTATTTCTTTCCTGAAAACACTTCTCATAAAGCCCTCTCAAAAATTTTTTCCTACTTCCCCCCTTAATTCTTGTGCCATTGAACGTGGATGCAGCTAAGAGGTCTCTCTTGCTTCTCATGGTCACTTTCCAATCAATCTTTCTCCTAATCCTCAGTGGTGTAGTAGGATCCCTTAGTTTTTAGTGTTATGTTGTCAGGTTGTGTGACACATGAACCCTATTATTTGTGGTATGATGCACCAATCAGCAGGATATTGTCTTCATTTTTAATGTATTTAGTTCTAGGCTCAATATATGATCAGGTCCTCCTCCTTACCTCAGCTTTTCACTCCCAGAGTGCATACAATTGAAAACTTGCTATAATCATAAATTCATGTATGCTAACCTGGGAACCATTATATTTTCACTTGCTTTTTTGAATTCAGCTCCAATAATTGTTCTCCTACTCCCTTACACTGTTCCTCACTTCCTTCAATCTTCTTACTATACTCTGCTCAAATTAAACTTCATGATAAATCACCATAATCACTCTCTTGTACATACAAATTTTGTGATCTTATATCTCAGCAATATGAAAATGTTATATTCTAGATAATTCTCTGTTCATTTTATTGTATATTACCAAGAAATAGTTTTATACATGCTTTATTGCATTAACATAATAATGATGCCTGTACTGCACCCCACTACAGATGCCCATGCTATTTGGCCCCTTCTGGGTCACTCTGATGGGATGGGGACTCAGGGGAGAGCTACAAAAGAAATACAAGATATAAAGCTAGATTTATTGATTCTAATCAAGGGAGAACTGCATTTGAGGAACACAATGTATGTGAATGAAGCAAATTATATTACTTATGTAGAATTTGGAATTTCAAAAGGAGAGATATTTAGGAATGGTGAATTTCAACAGATAAACTATAGTTAAAGAAGTGTGGCTGATGCTGATTGATGGTGAAGTTACAGAAGTGAGAGAATGCCACTAATTGTATGGAATTCAGAATATTGGCAATTGATGTAGATTTGCCAATGATCATATAGAATGGGCTTAAACTTAGCTTTGGTGTTATTTTTATTTGTTTTTGTTTACTTGTTGCAAAAGAATCATCAATCTTTTCCTTTCTTGAGTTTGGAGCCCAGGGACATTTTTATCTTTCTTTTTTCTTATTTTCTTAGTTTGAAAACAAAAAAAATATGATTAAGTTCAATTCTTTCTCTGATATATGCTTGGAGCTCTATGTGGCTGAATATTCCTGGAGAAAGCTGCAAGACTATAATGATGAGCTTCATTCTTGATTCATAGTTTGGATGTCAGATGTTACTTTAATGACAACAGAAGATATTATTTACATCCTTACTCCACATGTTCTTCCACTCTACAAAACCACTATTCCACATCTTCTCCTTCCTTCTTACATGCCTAAGACTTTTTCTCCATCCTCAAAAAACATAATGTTTTCTATTTCATTGAGAAAATTCAATTCATCAGAAGAGAATGCCTATAGCAACCTCTCTCACATTTATAAATTTATCGAGACTTCCCCAACTATTTTGCCTCACTGCTTGTTACACACTAGGTTTTCTAAAACTGATACTTTTTAAAACTGTTCACTTTCAAAACTATATTCTACTATTTTTTGTTAAGAACAGTGATTTAGAATTCTCTATTCTCTCTCATATTATCAGTTATTTGCTTTGTACTAAATGATTCTATTCACTTAACAGTCTTCCTGTTATTTCTCAAATCAGAAAAAAATACTATGGCTACACTTTCTTTTTCTTTTAATGGCTACACTTTCTATGCCAGCTATTGCTCTATGTTTTTTTTATTCATTTTTGAAGCCAACATCCCTAATCCTTTTATTTCTTTATACTTAACTGTCTCTGAATCCCCCCAGGGTGCAAGAAAAAAACATCAGAGGTTTATTTCTTACTTCATAATGGCATCTTAGAAATATTCTATCTCTCTAGGTCTAGATTAGCCCAAGGAATATAAAACCTGATAATACCATAGTCTGAGGTTCAGAGTCACACTCTTTTCAACAAAGCCATTTTCACAAAGAAGAATCTTGGTACTAATGTACCAGTCATTTCCTGACCCAATTACAACTTCCCTCTAAATACTCAACATGTCATGCAGTCATTTCTCTTGGAAAACTTTCCTTGCTGCATCTAACTGGGCCAGCCTGAGCATGACTATAAGATAATGGGAGATCAAAGGAACACACTGAACTTTTCTATGTCTCTACTTCTGCTTTTATTTTATGATAAAAAGTACATTATGCTTTTATTATGAAATAAAGGCATAATGGTGTATGTCTATGTTCCTTTATGAAACCAAATTTCCTTCCATATATTATGTGTTTGTGGGTCAGTGTCCATATACATACATATATATGACATCCTGTTAATCCAGTCCAAATCCGAAAATCTGATAGAGTTTTAGAAGTATTAATATTTGAGTATTTTTATGACTATTAAATTTTTTTAATTAAGAAGTATGGAGCCGAGATGTCCATCAACAGATGAATGAATAATATGTGATATATATATTTATATATATATGTGATAATATGTGATATATATTTATATATAATATATATTTTTATATATAAATTGATTATTATATATCATATATATATTTATATATATATAAATTGATTATTACTCAGCCATCACACACAAAAAAAGAAATCTAACCATTTGCAACAACATGGATGGAACTAAAGGGCATATGCTAAGTGAAAGAAGTCAATCAGAGAAAGATGATTATCATATGATTTCACTCATATGTGTAGAATCTAAGAAATAAAACAAAGGATCATAAGAGAAGGGAGAGAAGAATAAAATAAGATGGAATCAGAGAGGGAGACAAACCATAAGAGATTCTTAACCATAGGAGACAAACTGAGGGTTGATGGAGGGGAGATGTGTGGGTGGATGATGGACATAAAGGAGGGCACATGATGTTATGAGCACTGGGTATTTATAAGACTATAGAGGAATCACTGAACTCCTGAAACTAATAATACACTATGTTAATTAATTAAATTTAAATTAAAAAAATACAGTCCTACTTCAAGATGTACATATTTTTATGAGGAATGGTGATATATCTGTGATATATCTGTGAAAACAGTAATGTTAGTCCATCTTGGGTAGACTATACAATGTGGTTCACAAATCCAATTTCATCTTAGGTCATATTGTTAATGCATTTATCAGCTCTAATAATAAGCACCTCTTTTCCCTTATGCAATATAGGAAATGGCCTTAAATGCAATATCTTTCATGTATTTAAGTTTCTTAGATGTGTTGATTTGTTCCTTAGGCCTCAGGTTTATTACATTGTCTGATTTGATACTGATACATCTATATGCAATATCTTAACTACTAATATATTTTGCTAGGATATATATTCTGTCGGGACAAGTTATCCCTCCCTGATCATCTTCCTTAGGTACTTAGCTACTTTTTTTTCTTGGCTCTTGATGCTCTCATGTAAAATTTAAAACCATATTTTATAGCTCCATAAGAACCTTACTGAAAATTTTACTATATTATTGGATCTAAAGTTTGATTTGGGAATAATGGACATCTTTGTGTTATTGCTTTTCAACCTGAAAAACTACATGAACTTTCATATAATGTTTTAAAATTAATATATCAATACATAGTAATAACACAGAATATATATTAGTATAATAAATAATATGTTATTATATAGATATTTGTATATACATGCATATATAATCAGGCTTATTTAGGCTTTTAAGAAAATCTCGAAATTCTTAGATAATTTTTCCTCTAAGAGGCCTTCACATATTTGTTAGATTAATTCCTAGGAAATTATTATACTCAAGTACTACAGTAAACCATATGAAATCTATAAGTAAGTTATTTAATTGTTCACTTTAAATGTAAACAAAATACAACTGACCTTCTATTTGTATATTCAATGGAGTTATTAAACTCTCCCGCTGTTTTTAAAGTGTCTGTAGAGGGTTCCTGGGTGGCACAGTTGGTTAATTGTCCACCTTCAGTTCAGTTCATGATCTCAGGGTCCTGGAATAGAGCTCTGCATTAGACTCAACTGTGAGTCTCCTTCTCCCTCTTCCTCTGTGATCTCCCTCGCTCTCATTCTCTCTCAATAAATAAATAAAATCTTGAAAAAATATAAAGTGTGGATTTTGGGAGTTCACAAATAATATCTAAGTCCATGAAACTATATAATGTCTTTAGTTTTGTAAGTAAAAAATTACAGTTTTCACAAAGGTGTATTTTTAATTACTGGTTTAGACTTCTGTTTAACTTCAACTTCATAATTTTCCTGTTCATACACCAAATAAAAGGAAAGAAGATCACTCTAATGAACCATAATTTTAATCAGGTTTCAGATGAATAATAGTGTGATCATCTTATCCAATTGGTAACATCAATATACTGTAAAGTTTAACTAAATTCATTCAATTTTCACATTAAAAGTCTAACTTGAAGCATTTAAAAATCATCTAACTTTAAAATGTTGAAAATGTACATTAGTGGTTAATCTCAAATTAATGATTGCTTATCATTATTTATATTAAAGAGAAGTAAATGAGATAGTTCCTTACCACTGTTGATTGAAATTGCTCTTATTTCCACCTACTAGGAAAGTTCAGAAAATGTAATCCCAATTAACTTGCCCTATTATGAATAATACTGATTTTAAAATAAATTTAAGCTTTTTATAGTCTTTTTAATTATAAAATTAAATCACACAGAGCAGTAAACTTGAATCATACATAAGGCAATTAAAATAATAATATTAAGAATTTGATTATCCTTTTATAATTAAACAAAAATATGAGAAAATGGATATAATGACATAAGGAGCTTTTAAAACTTACACTAAAGGAGAATGGTAAAATAGCAAACTTGAAAATAATGATTAAAGTTAAAATTTCTCACAAGCAATTTATATTACTAAAATAGGGTCAAATAACAAACGGAAAATTCCAGTTTCATATGGTACTTAATGCATCCCCTATCAATTTACATTTACACTGACTATGATTACATATAATAAAGGAAAATCCAAATAAATGCAAGTGAAGATAAAGTGAAAAATCCTGAGGAAAATTTCTACTAACCACATCAATAATTGGAATTCAATGACAAGATTCACACTCTCATTTATAATTAGGTAAGAGACACCAGTGTAAGTAAAGGTGACTCTGATTTATTCCCATAGTTTCTTACTAACTTGAGATTGTAAGAGATATAATAACCTAGAATACAAAAAAACCATACCTAATGTATGTTGGAGCTATCTTGCAAACCAGCTAGAGACAAATATCAACTCCCAGTTTATGGGTTCAACTCTACATTATCAGGATTCATTCATATAATTTGGCAACCATTTAGAGGCATTTATTTTTATAATAAAAAAATGGAAATGAATTTTATAATATGTGTTGTATTTTAGCACTCACAGCAACATAAAGGAAAATAGTTGCATGAAAATGAAAAGATGAAAACAAGAAGTGATTTTTAAATTGTTATATTAGGAAGAGAAAGTTTATTAAGCTCTATCTATTCTCTAGATACTAGAGACTAGAGACTAGCCTAGATACTAGGACTGGAGACTAGATTGGCCCAGTCTCCAAATGGCCAATCTACATCATTATATAGATACCTGGAGACTCCTCGGTGGATCAATGGTTAAGCGTCTGCCTTTAACTCAGATCATGATCCTGGGGTCCTGGACCAAGTCCCACATCAGGTTCCTGCAGGGAGCCTGCTTCTCCCTCTGCCAATGTCTCTGCCTCTCTCTCTCTGTGTGTCTCTCATGAATAAATAAATAAAATATTTAATATATATAAAGAGATATAGATTAGATATCGATATAGATAAAGATATAGATGTCTGGTACTTATAGCAAATAATTAGAATTGAGGATTGTATTTGAGAGATCAATGCTCAAAACATGTAAGCTGAAGATAAAGAGAGCTAAGGACACCCTATGAGTATTGCCTATTGAGAATCACCAGGCCTGAAAGAAAACATTCACAAAATATAATTGTGGCAAGCAGATGTGGGAGGGTTCTGTGCCTTAACTAAGGCAGTGTTGATGTGATGTCATTCTCATGTTTATGCTATACTGTTGTATGCTCTTTCGCATTAGTATGGATGAGACCAGTGACTCTTCTTTGCTGGCTTTGAAAAATGAGCTGCCATGTTGTGAGTGGGCCAAAGGAAAGGGAAATATTCCACGGAAATATAAAAATCCTCTAGGACCTGAGTGGTCCCTTGCCAAGAGCTAGGAATAAAATGGGAGTTTATTCCTCCAGATATAAGGAGATAAATTCTGGCAGCAATTTGAGGAAGCTTGGAAGCTGATCTACACCCAAAAAGTTCCTTATGTGATGACAGCCCTGGTCAATACCTTGATTGCTGTTTTTGAGATATTGAAGCAGAGAAGCCAGCTAACCTGTGCGTCCGGAACTCTGACCTATAGAAACTATGAGATAATAACTACAGGTTGTTTTAAGGTACTGCTTTGGGAATTTTGTCTCACAGCAAGAGAAAACCATTAAAATGAAAAACCTTTATAAAATAAGATATAAATGAAGGGGAAAGATTCCTTTATAATTAAGTAATAATAGGATATAGATGAAAATTATTTCTACAAGAAATAAGGTAACATTTTAAAACATATGTAGCTGATTTTCTCCAAATATGAGAGGAGATGTTGCTTTTATGAAACAGAGGAAACTACTGCAGTTTGACAAAAAGTTGAACAGTTCAATAAAAAGAAGATATGTAAAAGCCTGCTTAAAATTTTAAAAATATGAGAAAAATAAAATTCAGTATATTTTCAAATATATCAAATGTTAAATAAAAACTGGAGACTCTATAGACATATAATCAATCTATCAGCATAAATGCAAGGATATCTCCTACTAGGCAACAGTTTCTGGGCTTAAATGTGACCTGATAAGCCTCTCTTTTAAAATTTCATTCATCTCCCACTTTCTTCATCCTTCCTACTCTGTTTTATTTTGTCACTAGAAATTGTCATCTTCAGATTTATTATATATTTTACTTATTCATTATGTTTTTTTAACTTTCTATTTCTACTGGAATAAAAGGACAATGGTGCAGAATTTTGGTTTGTGCATTGTATATCCCAAATATTTAAAGCAGGGCATAACTCATCATAAGTGCCCAAGAAATATTTATTCAATGAATGGAAAGGAAATAAATATGGAGAGAAAATAATGGTCAGGAAAAAAGAAACCAGAAGAGATAGGGACAGAAAAGAAAGAAAAATGCATAATAGAAAAACATCCATGACTTTTCAAGATCTGTTATTCTATAGATCATCAAAACCCATTAATCTCCTATAAGCACTCATAATGAGTGCTTAAAAATAAAAGAATTTATAAGTATATGATAAGGTATGGAAGTTACTTTTTCTTTTACTTTTAAATGTTCAATTTGACTTTAATAAGCTTCAACTCATTATTAGTTAAAACTGTATCCATTACTGTTTATAATATAATAATTGCTACTACTGGAAATATATATTAAGTTCAGTATGTTTAAAATGCAGTCTGCATTTTTTATTTTGTTTTAGTGACAGATATAAAACTTCAATCAAATGGCAACATCTCGTCCTTTTTCATGGCTGCATAATATTCTGTGGTATATACATTCCACAACTTCCTTATTTATTTGTCTATTCATAGACACTTAAGCTGCTTCTAGATATTGGCTATTGTAATAATGCTTCCATAAGCATAGGGGTGCATTTTTTTTTTCAAATTAATGTTTTCATTTTCTTTGGGTAAATACACAATAGTAGAATTATTGGATCATACCTAGAGAGTATTATGCTAAATGAAATAAATCAGACTGAGAAAGACAAATACCATATGATTTCATTCATATGTGGAATTTAAAAACAAAACAAATGAATAAACAAAAGCAGAGCCAAACCTATAAACACAGAGAACAAACTGATGGTTGTAAAGGAAAGGGTAGGGTTGTGGGTAAAATCAGTGAAGGAGAGTGAGTGATACAGGCTTCCAATTATTAAAAGAATAAGTTACAAGAATAAAAGGCAAGCATATAGTCAATTATATTGTAATAGAGTTGGTATGCTGACAGAAGGTAGCTATACCTATAGTGAGCATAATGTATAGAGAAGTTGAATTACTATGTTGTACACCTGAAACAAATGTAACATTGTTTGTCAACTATACTAAATACAAAAATTTTATTTTATTTTATTTTACGATTTTATTTATTTATTCATGAGAGGCACAGAGAGAGAGAGAGAGGCAGAGACATAGGCAGAGGGAGAAGCAGTCTCTATGCAGGGAGCCCAATGTGGGACTGGATTCCGGAACCCCAGGATCACGGCCTGAGCCAAAGACAGATACTCAACTGCTGAGCTACCCAGGTGTCCCATATACAAAACAAAACTTCATTTGTTTTTTTAATGTCACAAATAATGCATATAATTTTCTTAAATACTGCTTAATTTTCTCATGTCTCAATGGATACAGATGGCTTTACTCTTAATTTGACTTGTATTCATCAATGTAAATAATTATAGGAATAAACATATTCTTTAATTAATCAATATACAGGTAGTTTTGGAGTATCTATGATACTCAACACAAAGCATTAGATTTATGTAGAATAGAAAATAAATAAGACTGACTTCTACCATCAGTGATATTCTGATCTGAAGACAACACATATCTAGAATTCAATTGGTCATGAATTCCAAAAACATTTAGAGAATAGAGAAACAAATCATTCAGTAGATATTTGAGGACGTCATAGAGAATGAGGGACACCCTTAGATTTTGAAAGCTAGATCTTACTAAAATATGAAATGAAAAAAAATGAAAGCAAGGAGCATATGTCTGTCCATAGTGAGTTAAAATTGTTGATTTACCCTCCCAATGAAAATGTCCAACTTGGAACTGGTGCCTGGTTAGTGACTACATTATGGAGAAAAATATGTTAAATGTATACTATTGTGATATAGAAGAGAATTTCATATGATACCAAATTACTAAAAGAAACCTAATTTATTTTGTAAATTTATTCAATTGTCACTACTTTCCCCTGCTTTCTTCCCCCTAATTTTTGAAATAAAATTATGATACAGTTAGAAAATTAAAATTTTATTTTATTTTATTTTTTAATATTTATTTATTTATGATAGACATAGAGAGAGAGAGAGAGAGGCAGAGACACAAGCAGAGGGAGAAGCAGACTCCATGCCAAGAGCCCGACGCAGGACTCGATCCTGGGACTCCAAGATCGCGCCCTGGGCCAAAGGCAGGCGCTAAACCGCTGAGCCACCCAGGTATCCCCCAGAAAATTAAAATTTTAAATGAAATTTATAATTAACTTCATTTGTAAGAAAAAAAAATATACACATTGAATCACTATTATTTATATAGGTTTGCAAGTTTATATTTATCTTTGGAAAGTTAACATTAATTATACAATCAATATTGATATTTATATACTTCCTATTATGCTTACTGCATATAGAGGGGTTTTAAGATTTTAAGAATATTTTAAAACATTTTTTTAAGAAAGGAAACATATTTCTATTGTTTTCCTACTAATCCCCAAAAGACCAATGATGCCGTTAAGTACTTTAAACACTAAAATTTTATATTTATTTACTTATCACCATAGTTCACACAGTATTTTAATGTTGGAAAATCATAGGATTCACCAGAGAACATCTTTTAAAACTTAAGTCAAGATTTTGGAAATGTGGTTAATATCTAACATATGATTTTATATGCCCTGATAATTTTTCTCTTCCTCAGACTCCATTTAAATAGAAAACTTATTGAATAAAGAAGTAAAGCCATTTTTGTCATACATAAAGTATTGATGCATCATATTGGCTTTTGGTTTATGTATTGCATTACATGGACTTATTTTCTACCTCTTTATCAATGCCAGATTGTCCTACATCACATTAATATATAAACTTGACATCTGGTGGAACAAATCTTGCCACTATGCTCTTCTCCAAGGCTATCATGGATATTCTTTGATCTTTTGTTTGAGATCGTAATGAATCTACCTAGCAATTTGGAAAGAATTATATTTTTTCAGTTACATTTATAAATATGGCATA